>NC_141687.1:243567683-249210183 GCF_964263255.1 Lissotriton vulgaris
GGTGGGGAGAGAGGAGGTAGCATTGCGCTACCCGATAGGATAAAGACACAGGTGGTGACGGAACAACACTTTCCTGGCTACATTGCTAGGATGTATGGAGCGGTGCCAAGTGAAGGGAACGTCTCGGGATGTTTGGGACTCCGCTATTAAGCAGGGAATCCACACATCCCAAGATGCAGTCTGCCAGGCGCTACAAGCACAAACACCTGCAGAGGGGAGGTGGAGCCGTGAGACCGCCCTAGAGGGAGGGGTCCCCCCAATGAGGTGTAGGACTGTCCTAAAAGGAGTGGTCAGCGATCCAAAGCCCACACGAATTGCCAGCAGCCTGTGACATCGGCACTGAAGACGGCCAAGATGGCCAGAAACGCGTCTGCCCACACAACAAAAGCGCATCACGGACTGCAAGGGAAAGTGCTGTAGGTTTCAATAAAATTTCTACCTGTTCTGAATCCGGAGCTGTGTCCCGCTTACTTTCAACGGAGGGTGAGCATTGGATGTTATATATATATATATATATATATATATATATAACAGCTCCAAAACACCAACCAATTGCACACACGAGTGGGTGCACACGAAAACGGGGGTGTGCCCAAGTCTAAAATTCGCTCCAAGTATCCCAGGAAAATCACTCCAAAAGGAAAGTAGCACACGCAGGGGAGGTTCCACAAGGCGTTTCGCCTTGGGGCTTCGTCAAGTTGTCACAACTTGACGCGAAACGCGTCGTTGCTGTTGGTTTTCCCATTAAATCTTGTGGAACCTCCCCTGCGTGTGCTACTTTCCTTTTGGAGTGATTTTCCTGGGATACTTGGAGCGAATATATATATATATATATATATATATATATATATATATATATATATATATATATATATATATATATATATATATATATATATATATATAATTTCAGGCTCTGTTTATACCCCATATATAGTTGCAAATAGAAAATTGGTAGGTGTGTGTAACAGGGTAGGGACGGGAGGACTGGTGGTCCCCTAACCCTAACTCCCCTCCTTCCCCACAGACTGACACATCGAGGGCATCACTGTCGGAACAGGACGAGGAATATGACCCCGGCGCCTTTAACTGGGCGTATGATGACTCCGACGAGAATACGCCCCCGTCTGACGTAGGAGTTTCTGGATTGGAGAAAAGGCAGGAAGCCCTGTATGCGGCGTGTGACATCACCGCGGAGGAGCGAGACGGAGCCGGAGAAGAGAGACCAAGGGCAAAGCGAGGAGAAGACGAAGAGGACGGGAGAACTGAGAGCGGAGGAGAGCCAGGAGGCCAACAACCCCGTGAACCGCCGTGCCACACTTCCGAGGGAGGAGTGTGGCTTTCACAGGTATGGCGGCGTTGGGCAACCTGGGTGGGGAGAAAGAGCGCCCCTGGGTAGTTACTGTAAATTCCCCTGTGCGTGCCTTTCCTGCGTCCTTTCCGTTACCCTCCACCCCAACTTACCCTGCCTACGTTCCTCACACCACTCCTCCCTCCTGAGCACGAGCACGTTGATGTACATATCACGGGTGCTCCCTCACAATCACTCGGTCCTATTTTGGGAAAGCCAGTATCAGGCTTTAAACTAACAGCTTCCCTCTGTTGGTCTCCTTTTTCCTTGGGGTCCGGAGACGCTGCACCGAGGAAGACAGCCGCTTGAAGTCACCCCGACCTCAGGACACCACCACCACGGAAAAGCTGGAGTTTGCCAGAGAGAGACTAACATTTAGAACCAGGCGTACTTTAAAAATAAAACCCAGTTTAAAGAAGTATACTTATCTACAGCCTATTCCTGTTACATCACCCATTCCCAGCCCCCCTCCCACGCCTACAGTGTGGAATATGGTCTGCTATTACGTCGAGGTACTTTTGCGAAATAGATCACTGGGTCGAAGTCAGTGGTCTGTGTCACCATTGTCCCGATATGTCAATATAGGAATATATTGCACAAGTTATCGAATATGTTATTCAAAGTTAGTGTTTATTTTGGTGCAAACAATACTTTTTGCAAAACAGTGAATGACTTATTGAAAACTAATGTTTGTTGCTGTTAAAAATAGGAGCAGTGGCGGCTCCTCCACTAGGGCGGAGGAGCCTCACCCTCCAGAGGGCTATAAGGCTATTATAACATTCTGCCACTAGAGGGCACAATGTTCTAACAAATAAAACAGATTCCTTGTGGAGCCCGAGAGGATTGAAATCCCCTCAGACCTCCTGAGGTCTTTTTTCTCACAGTAACAACTGTGAACGTCATTGGTATGTTGGTGCTCCGGGCTTCTACAAGCCATTAGAAGCCTGCAGCACTCAGTTGTTTTTAGTGGGGCTCCACATTCCAATGTTTTGATGTTGATTAAATAATGTTTGTTTAGCCATAACAGTGGTTCTACTCAGATTTTCGAAGCTGCTTGAGTAGTTTTCAGCTGAGAAAGGGCTTTGAGTGTAAAAATGTTCAGGTGTTGAGTAGCCATCACCTTAGACTGCTAACAGGGGATAGACTTGCCACCTTGACTTTTTTTATCGGCCTGGCCAATGTTTTCTGTGGAGGCCAGCAACAATAAGGTGTCGATTCTAAGGGTGGCGGAGCTCTAAAATGTTTGAGGCTTCGCCTGAAATGTTCACTTAACACTCTGCCTTGATTGCAATTCGAATGCTACAGTTTAGTTTTTATAATGAGATTGCTAATTAACCTACTGGCACTGGTGACGCTCTGCAGAGACTATCGATAACTAATCTCTGTGAAATATGGAAAATATTTCATGGGTTCTTGTTGAATATGTTTCAGAGGAGGCGTTTTTTAAATTGCAGTGAGTCCAAAAACTGTAGCTGGTACATTAAACTGCTTCAGTTAAGGTCTGAGAGGAATTGGTTAATTTACAGACACCAAAAAAAAGAAGTAGATAGTTTGTAGGCTAAAATAGGATGAGCTCTCAGCTCACTTTTAAACAATTACTCGAATTCCCTGCCTAAACCAAGTCCGAAAAGGGGTTAGACCCAAATCCCCTGCCTGAGGAAGCTGCTCCTCCACTATGGCGAAGGAGCATCGCCCTCACTTCCAGCAACCCAAAGAAAAGAAAAATAAAACAATAATAAACTGTTTATTATCATTTTTTGTGTCAAGTCTTGGGGGCGGGGTTAGGGGGCTAACCGGCACCAACGGAATGGTATGCACTGTTATAAGTTCATATGACATTTTGGCCAGCACTCTCACGCCTGCCAAACCGGCATGCGCACTTTGAATGTTCTCCAAGCAGGCTGTATTACAGCCTGCATGAAGAACCTGCCCAGGCTTCAAACCCTGGCTGAGCGCCAAACCAGCAGCCCCGGTTGCTACAGGTAAGATCGGTGTAGTGATGGGCCTGCAGAGGGGGGGATTTCGAGAGACGGCCATGAGGAAAAATTATGTATTATTTAATTTTATTTTTCCTCGTGGTAGTCTCTTGAAATCACCTCCCAGCCTGCTTCACCGATTTTCCCTGCAGCGGCTGTGAACCACGGCACTCAGACTAGGAGCCTGGGTGCTTCCTGCTTCCAGCTGTACCAGAACGAGGACAGGCGGGACGGAGAGAAGAGATGCGGCAACAAGGAGGCAATTTTTTATTTTTACTACCCTCTGTGAGGCCCCTCCCACCCCCTACCCTTGATCCATGCCAGCCGCCACTGCCTTACTGACCAAGTGAGTTGTACTGATATCTGATAGAAGTGCTGTGTCACATTTGAGCATTTTTGCGTGTCCAGGATCAGAACAACTTGACAAGGTATTGACCAAGCTAATGGCAGAGGCGAGATGTTTAATCAGCTGCTTAGGCTCCTTCTTGTCTGCTGCGGAGGGATCCAGTGCACATTCTTTGTAGGCTGCTGCAAAGTCTGCAAAAGGCTTGGCTTTGTTCTCCCAGCCGTCTCTGAAGATTGATGAGCTTATAAATATTCAGAGCACTTGGACACTTTTGTTGTTCATGTACACTTTGATATTTTATCAGTGCCTACGAAAATGTCATCACATGTCAGTGCAAGGTGTTGATGGTAGTGTAGCAACAGACTAATCCCTTTGGCAAATAGCAGCATGGAGCACAATGCCTGTGGATGCTTCACAAGCAGCATTATTGTGTATCCGTTTATCCAAGTAAGGCACCTTTTCATATTGCCATTGCTTGTTAGATTAAAAAGAAAATGTGCTGAAAAAGCATTTATTTTTTGTCTCGAACATTCACCTGATTTTGTCAGCTACATTAACCTTACTGTTGCATGCCATTAATTTTCGCAGCAAGACTGATGTCACAACAGGCGGACAATTAAGGCTGTTGTCAGTAGTAGTTTCTTAACTTTCATAGTCTGGGGGAAAAAATAGCTTGATGTGGAAATTCTAAGAAAATCAGTTTATTTTGTGTTGTATTATCCCAGATCAGTCTTTGAACAGCTCTATCATCAATGTAGGATATTTAAGCTATTACCACCCCTTTCCTTACCTAACCATCAAAGAGGCCATTAAAAATACCTTTCACATCACAGTCCACATCACAAGAACGTGCTACATTATGATCGTCTTAAAAGTGATTGTTGACTGATGTATTTATTTGTTAAGTTTGTAAGGCGCGCAGCTACCCAAAAAGGGTTTCCCGGGGCCAAGACGGAGCAAAACAGCAGAACACAACCTAAACTTAGATTTTATTGGTCAAATAGCCATGTCTTGACATTTTTTTGGAAACGCACGTCTGTAGTTGGACAGTACCTCGGGGTCGGCCATAGTTTTTTTTAATAAAGGGTTCACCATTGCGTGCTTCCAAAGAGCGGGTACCGTAGATTGTAGGAAGGAAGTATTAAGGGTATCAAGGATTACTTCCAAATAGGAAGAATCCAATTGTTTTAGGATATTAATTGGCACTGGATCCATGGGTGATCCTGATTTAATACTGTTGAGAATAGTCTTAAACTCCTCCATCATGATGGGAGGCCAACAGTCTAAGGTGCCAGTAGGAGCAGGGACGTTTTCAGTTGCTTCTTGGTCATTGGTTACAGGATTTGAAATATTCATTTCCTTGATTAACTTGTCAATTTTCCGAATAAAAAATTGAGCGAGATTATCGCACTGTTCGTTTAGAGGTGTGGGAGTTGCGACTATTTGAGAGCCTGATAATTTCTTGACCATATTAAACAATGTTTTGGATTTATTGGTTGCTTCTTGTATAGTTTTGGAGACATACAAGGATTTTGTTTTTATGCAAGAAGTGTGATAAATATTTCTTGCTTTAATGTATATAGCCTTCTTCTCCGGGGCGTAGTTATTTCGCCATTGTCTCTCCAGTGCTTTGCACTTTGATTTTTCAATTTTTAGTAGGTCATTGTACTAAGGGGCATGGGGACGATGGTTATTGAATTTTATGTGTGGTGTTGGCAAGCATGAATCAGCGGCGTCAGAAAGCCAGTTTTGAGTGGTCTTAGCTGCACTTTCCATATTTAGGCCATTTGGGGGAGGATTTACACCAAGTGCTTTATTGAAGTCTAAGAGATCCAGCTTTTCCCAGTTTTTCCTTGATACAGTTTGTGAAAAAAGAAGAGGTGCTGATGGGGCAGGTAATTCGAGAGTAAATTTAGCTAAAAAATGATCGGACCAGCATAAAGGAATTGTGGAGTGACATACCAGTTCTGTTAGACTAGAAAACATAGGGTCCAATAAGTGTCCCGCTGATGTGTCGTCTCACTACCCAACTCCCAGCCTACATCCTGACTTTTGGTCGAAATTACAGAAAAGTTGCATTTACCATTGAGTCATCCATTCTCCAGCGTTTCTATGTGAGATGAAAATGCAATGATTATTGTACTTCGATTAGACCTTAAAGTGTAGGCAGTCACTCAGAAAGTTTGGAGATGTGCTGAATAAAGAAGCAAGTGCAAATGCAAATACGTTTCCTTTTGGGGAAGGGCTGTAGAGTGTGTGGGGAGGTATAGTTCTACTTTTACAGTGCAGCAGTGTTTCTTTTCGAAAGGGCTCAGAGTAGGGGACAATCTCCAGACTGAGTGTTTCTATAATTATATGTCACAACTCCGACTAGATGATCATTCCCCGGGTGACAGGCCACACACAACGTATATTATCCCCACAAATAGGTAGGCGTAATAGATGATGAAGTGGTGAAATTAAGAGCGGTAGCCCAGGACAGTATGGAGATTTACTGGTTCATCCCTTATGAAAGGTTTGATGCAGCAAAAATTAGTCCTTTAAGAATTTGAAATTAATTCCCGAATGATCCATGGGTATTGGCGACTCTGTGTATTGCACAAAAGCAAATTGCTCTTTAGTTTCACCCTTGTTAGTTGACAGGCCTTTAACGCAAGCATCCTCCACCATATGCATATTTTGTACCAAACAACAATGTCTTACAACTTGTCCTCTTATTTTTTCAGAGCTTTCCAAACCCTCCAGGGATCCCTAGCCAATCCGAACATGTTCATAATTAGTTCTGGATCCAAGATTGATGTTGTATACACCTCTACTTCATCATCATCAATCTTTATTCGACAATTAAGTCATAAAAGCATCACATAATAAAACATTTTGACACAATATAAAATCTTGCAAAAATACATTTTGCATAAATAATTAAAAGAAGGATTAAACTCAATAAGACTAAAGTCGAATATACAACTTTAAAAATACTAATTATTAAGATCAGTCTAATACTCATTAAAAAAGGGGAGATGTGAAAATTACAATAATCATAAGCTAGACATCAAATCGCATAACAGTTAAACATAATAAGGGGAGCCCTACAACAATTTAGGTCTGCCCTGAATATAATCAAATGATTTTCGATCGAATTACCCACATCCATTTCAGAAACTTTGCCCTAGCAATAGCAATTGGGAGGCTGGGATCTGTGCATAGTATTCTTAACGCCTCATCATGCTTTCGGGAACCAATTTGATGACATATTGGATTTACCCATTTTTCTCGCGGAGCAAAATACAGCGGACAAAAGAACAATAGATGGCTTATAGTTTCTTGTTTGTCCCTGCATTTGGGGCATTTATCATCACTGGTCCCTGCCCATTCCGCTGTAAATAACCTTGTCGGGAGGGTGCCTACTCTAAATTGGAAGTAGAGCTTTCGGTCAGACGATTTCTCGATGGCGTCTCAATAAGGTTCTAGAGCTGGGTAAGCCTTAAATTCAAGAAATCACCCTGTAAGGTGGGTTGAGAGGCCTTTGGCACATTTTTCTGAGGTAACCAGCTTCCAATATGCGGCCTTCATATTCTTCTTGGATGGGAATATCGCTGATGTTGGGTCATATCATAGATCACTCATGCCCATTATCTGCAGCAGGGATCTATTTGACTTCAACCAACTGATTTTGTGAAAGTAATCCTTTTCGATAATTTCCTTGAGACCCCGGGCATAGTGATGTAGCTCCTCAGTTATCCATAATCTGCGCCAATATAATAATGGCCGCAGAGTAGCCAGATCTTGAACAGCTCTTTTTCCAAGGTCCCAGAACAGTGGTGTTAGCGGGGTACTTTTTGGGACACTAGTAGCTTTACGCAGAAATTATTTTTCTACTTGTGTCAAATCTTTCAGATTTTCAAACCCCCATAGTTCAGCTCCATAGAGGACCGAACCCAACACCTTCATCCCATAGATCTCAAGGAGTGGCCTAATGGGTTTCGTAAAGGAGGATTTAAACCTCTTGAGAAGAAAACCTGACTGCTGCTGGAATCTTAATTTGGTCAGATCTATTTGGCTATTCCAGCGCATATCTCTCTGTAGGTTAACCCCCAAATACATGAAAGCATCAACCTGCTCTAGCGCGCAGTTGTTCATATATATGCTTCCACTAAATGGATTAACAGACTTGGAAAGCTTATGTTCAGTAAGAATCATAAACTTTGTTTTGGCTGTATTTATTTCAAGTCCACGAAGCCGGCAAAAGTCTGTGAAGCGGTGGAGGGCCCGTTGCAGACCACTTGGGGTTTTTGATATTATCAAGGTATCGTCCACGAACATAAGGATCGGGATGCGATTACCAGCCATCATAGGGGCGTCAGTAGGGACCAGGGAGAGGTAGTCTGCCGCCCCATTCACAAAGAGGGAGAACAGGGTAGGTGCCATAATGCAACCTTCCTCACTCCCCGCTCAACAGGGAAGCATCCGTAACCTCACCCTGCTTACCCCACCTGACCCTGACATAGTTGTCTTCGTGCAAGCGAACGATCAAGGTCAACAATTCTGGGGCCATTCCAAGATCCTCCATGACTCGCCAAAGTTTGCGGCGCGGCCGCCCTCAAGTCAACAAATACCGCATAAAGAACCCCTTTCTCAAGGACCACTGTTCGCCAGTACAGGATTATAAAACGGAAGACTTGATCTATCGTGCTAGTTCTGGGGCGAAAACCGGCCTGCAAAGGACTCCAGATGTTCCCTTTGTCCATCCAGTCATTAATCCTCCCCAAGACTAGGCGGCCCATTATTTTTTGGATGGAATCGATCAAGCTAATAGGTCTATAATTGCCTGCTAGCGACTTATCCCCTTTTTTATAAACGGGCACAATCACCTTTACTTCAATAATAGGTGTCCAGCGTTCTGCTACAAAATTCCTTTGTTTTATCTAGTGGGCACCAAATCCCTTTCTTAAATGTACTTTACCACCTGCTTCATGGACCATGTCTCTGCTCTTTGAGGAGAACTGATTGCATTTGGATAAAACATGTAATTTTCCTCTTGATCCTTCAGCACACCTTTAGCAGCCAACAGTTCTTCCTCACTGTTGACATTCTCCTGCTCCAACCGAGCTTCTAAATGTAAAATATATTCATCATGTTATGTATCTTTCTTTCAATCCTCATTTTCACTAACCTTCTCCTCCCCTTATCCGTTTCCTCGTGCCACCTGTACACCTTAATTTGTGCTGCAAAGGACACCCTTAGTCTTCATGGTTTCTAGACCATCCTCACCTATAACTAGAGACAATTTTTTTTCTTCAGTCAAATCTTTAGACCTTCTGACGCGTTTCCCCTTTTAGCCCTAACTTTGTCATGCTTCTGACTCCGACATTAACAAATAAAATCTCCTTAAGAGGGCTTCTCGCCATGTTTTACCCAGTTCTGATGGCACAGCCTCTTTTAATTACTCTTTCTGTAGCGATTGTGTTATAATTCATCTAACGTATAACTTGTGTAACCAACTCACTTGGCACAGGATCACTTGCATGTCTTAGACGGTCACATTTCATATTGTTCACTCCAAACACTTGCAAATAGGTTGCCTTCAAATATCTATTACCCGGGCTTGACCTCTCTGTCTTCTATATTCTCTCCAGGCATATACATAATTACTGTTCCCACGAACATCAAAGGCTGATTTCTGGGTGCCGGTTCTCTAATTTTTATTGCAGTTTTCCCCCGATTTAAAATGGTTGCCAACACGTGTGATACTTGTTATTTCTTCCTTTGCTTCCAAGGCATCTTTGCGTCCACAACTCTGCAACAGAAGATGAGGAACTTACAAACCCAGCGGCTACGTTATTCCAAAATGTAATATTTTTAGATGCATCTGTAAAGCTGCATTCTCTTTTAAAGTATGTACGTTCTGGTGTAGGTCAATAGTGGAAATGGTGGCATTTCTTTCCGAATATATTTTTCATTGCCATCCCCGAGCAAACTGAGGCCATTCTTTAAAACGATGATATGATAAAGGATACGTAATCCAACATGGAAGGAGCTCTTTAACTAAGCCGGATCTTCTGATAACCCTATTCTTGAGAGTGTGCACTCAACCAGCTCACAATTACATTACGAATAATTCTTATACACTTGAGCTTCTTTGTTGTATTTCACCTTCAATGAAGCCGTGATTCCATCCAGGCAGTTCTACACATTACTGCACACCCAACAACCAACCAAAGACCTGTGGGCCAACACAGCAGGGGATGCAATGTGTTTTATGTTTAATATTAGTACATGTAACATTCCTAATTTCACAAATTTGTACTTTGATACCAAAAGGATAGTATTCTGAACAGGGTGAATGTTTTTTGTTTACTGATTTATAGGTATTGATAGTGGAAGGGGGAGGCAGTGCTTTCCTATAAAACTCATGTGTCAGAAACAACTAGCACTAGGACCCTAACGGTACTCCACTACAACCCTCAACGATGTCACTCCACTCTAGGGCATAGTTTGCTATGCTGCTCTAAGTCACCCCACTCTGACACACTACTCCACTCTAGGCCACTCTACGCCAGCCCACGCCATGCTGAACAGTAGCCACGCTGGTATATAACATGGCTAAACACATTGGCAAATCCAATAGCTCTTGCATAGGCCCGACCTATGCTCGTTTTTTAATGGAACGTGACGTTTCTTTCAAAGGTGCTTGAGGGAAAGAATAAGCTCAAATAGTGTATGTACTTTGTTGCGAGACCAATGTCCTCAGACTGAGGAGGGCCATCTGAGCCATGGAACTTAGAATGTCTTTCAACTTTCTTGAACCATCCTGCTGCTAGCTAATATTTATTATGTCATGTTTTCCACCTAGAAAGTTTGTGGTTGTAAGTAGTGTGAGGCGTGTGGAGATGCAAGTATAAATGCAGTGAAGCATGTTTCAGTACCTCACGAATGTCAACGAAACTCAGGGTAACACCTTGCAAACTTTTTTTTAAACCTTCTTTAAATGCCAGTGCCCGGTCCCTAACTTAGCGGTGCTTCAGGGTACTTTCCAGTTTCTGCTCACCAGAATCGTGCAATGAGCCGAGATCCATTTATTAAGTGAAACAGTCATAGGATGATCTCTGCATGAAGTTCTGTGTATGAAGTAGACGTTCTGATTGGCCTCCCAATTCACCTCATATTGTGCACAATATTGATCTTCGGTAAAGTTGAGATGTATGGCAAGCCATGGAATAGATCAACTTCATACATCAAAAGCACGGGCTCCGTGCAATGGAATGTTTATGTACTGACTCAAGAAACGATCATGCACCTACGGGGTAGTACTCTTCTGAATAATGAAATTCTTGTTAAACTTTGACAAGCTTAATTATTTCCTCAACATGGCATGAGTTGCACAATTCAAGAAAAGGGTTTGGGGGAGAAAATAAGTTACATTTCATTGGAATAAAATGACTAACTGGGATTCGTAAATGTGTGAGACATTGGTATGTAGCATACTTTGAGAAGAAACAACTTGAAAGATTTCTGTCAAATTATTCTTTTTGAGGTGCCAGGCCCCACGGATAGTCCTGCACCCATGGGAATCCCTGCAGTGAAGACCACATGACCATAAATATATGTTGTCAGCATACATAACTTAAATACGTACAGTTTTTACACAGTGCAACAGTGTCCGAGTCATTTCAGAGCAAGGCTGGATTAGCAAGCTGTGACGTATGATTGGGGGTGAAGTATTGAGCAGTATTTGCAGGAGAACCAAGCACCAACTCGCCTGTACAGAACAAACTGTGTATCTTACTTTTTTAAACCTTTACCCTTTCCCCTTTCACGCATGTGCATTTATTTCTTGAGGAGTATTCTAAATTGCTGCTAGTCTTCTATTGTTTGCTTTGTAGTGCTGTCAGAACGAGTAACTTCCACTATATGGCTAGGCAGGTGTTAAATAATGCACCGGATCCTCGTAGGTGATTCAAACTTGAATTTATTGCAGTTCAAAGTAAAATCCGTTACACCCACAACCAGAGCCGTCCAGTCGTGAAGAGGCCAACGTCCAGAATGACGTTCAGGGAATCTTCACGACTGAAGGCAGAGTTCCAGAACATAGTGCATAGAACTAGTCTCGTGGTTGCAACCACGAGACTCTTAACACAAAAGAAACATAGAAAGCAAATGTAATAATATAAGTATATAACATCTTCCCCTCTTGAAAGGGTAACAAAGAAAACAGACATTTAGAAATGCAGTTCTACTCCAGAACATAGTCTCTCAGTCTACAAGACAACGGTTTTAAACGAAAAGCTCTTTTGGTTGCCACTTCAGGAGCCTCCTCCAAAACTGTTTCTGTTGGTAATGACAAATGATCAGTGTCAACAATCTGTGAAGCTACAGATGTTACAGGAGTTACTTCCAATGGTAAAGACAAATGGTCTGAGACCACGGGTTGTGAAACCGTGGAGGTTTCAAAAGCGGGATTAAAAGGAGGTTGCTTGTAAGTTAAATCAAACCAATCACAGTGCTCTGACTCTGAAGTGACATGCTCTTTGATGACATTGGCCTGAAGTGGAGAAATTTTAACTAGAACCCGCTTATTCCACCAACCCTTATCAAGAAGAGCTGAAGCTTTACTGACTTGTGTAACCAAATTTGGAGAAGAGAATTTAGATTTCCCTTTCAAAACTCTTTTGGGATTTTTAATGAGTACCATATCCCCTTTTTGCAAGGGCTGATCAAAAGATTGTTTACCTTCATCAAAACGTAATTTCATAGAATCTTGTTTAGCCTACACACGTTGAATAAAGTGAGAGTTATCAGACAAATTACAATCCCTATATAACCAACTAGGATTGAGGGGTGAATGAACTTTCCTTTTCCTAAGTAAAGTATATGGTGCAGCCCCAGTTGTAGAGTGTGGAGAGGTATTGTATGCCCACACTTTATCATGAACAAAAGGTAAAGGATCTAGCCTAGAGGAAATTGCAGTTTGTATACCCTCCTTGATTACACGATTACACCTCTCAACCAATCCATTCGAAGAGGGTGAATGCAAAGCAACTTTGTGATGAGAAATATCATGACATTTAAGATAAGAGCACATTCTTTGGGAAACAAAGTGTGTACCATTGTCAGTGACAATGGTTTTGGGAAAACCTTCAACATCAGACAAAGATTGTAAACATTTTACAGCATTTTCAGTAGAGGCCGAATTGCAAAAAGAGTAATACAACCATTAGGTATAATAATCAACTAAAAAAATCAGATACTTGTTTTCAATTGGTAAAACCTCATATGGACCGGAAAAATCCAAACCTACTTTGTCCCAAGGACCTGCCGGAAGAGGAACAGGACATAAAGGAGTGGAAAGTGTTTTCCAATGTTTGTCAGAGAGTATACATTGGGTACAATTAATAATCATTCTCCTGATGTGAGAGTCCATGGAAGGCCACCAGTAGAATTGTTTGATGCGTTTACAAGTTTTTTACGATACCAAGGTGTCCTTGATGAGCAGAACGAATGATATGATCTCGCAAAGAGTCAGGTGGAACAAATAAATCATTACACATAATCATGTCGTTAACTAAAGAAAGTTCCTCTGACACATTTGTGAAACCTTTTAAATCAGAAGACAGGGTTCTGCGCTCAGGTCATTTGTTAACAATAAATTCTTTGACCTTAGAAAGTGTTACATCACTTTTGTAGGCTGAAATCCATTGCACCTCAGAAATGGGTTGACATTCAGCAATGGCGTCAATTGTAGCAACGACACACTCAATATCATCATCAACCACAGAATTATCATCTAAAGGCATTCTAGAGAGACAATCTGCCCTGAAATTTTTGCCCCCAGAGATGTGCCTAATGACGAAATGAAATTCGGGAAGTTTTAAAAGAAGATGAACAAGTCTAGCAGAGGCCCTGTTGGAAGTACTGTTGGAAAGCATGTGCATAAGAGGCTTGTGATCCGTGTAATTCTCAAACTCACGACCCCAAATGTAAGATTTAAATTTTTGTATAGCCCAAACACAAGCCAAGGCTTCTCTTTCTATTGTACTGTATCTAGTTTCGGCAGAAAGAAGTGTTCTGGATGCAAAGGCAAACGTTTGTTCTTTGCCTTCGACCCATTGTCCTAAAACAGCACCCAAACCAGTGAGACTGGCATCAACGGTGATAAAACACTTCCAACCATCCGAAAAAGGATGCAAAGCTGGAGAATCCTCAATAATCTTTTTAACTCGTTCAAAAACTTTTTGCAAGTCTTCTGACCAAGAAAACTTTACTCCCTTTCTTAAGAGCGCTCTCAACGGCTCAATAATTTGTGCATATCCATGCACGAACCTCGCATAGTATTCTGATAAACCCAGAAATGAGCGAAGGGCATCTCTATCTTTAGGAGGTATGGCATCTCTGATTGCTTTTATTAAGGAAAACTTGGGTTTAATGCCGTTGGGAGAGAGTGAATGGCCCAAGTAATCCAACTCTTGAACCCCAAACTTACATTTGTCATGCCTGAGAGTCATGCCAGCTTTTTCCAACACCTGTAAAACAGTGTTAAGAGTGTGATTATGTTGAACAATGTCGTTTGCATAAATCAAAATATCGTCCTGATGCGCTTATACCCCAGGAATATTTTGTAATAAGTTGTCCATCAGTTTTTGAAAAATGCTGGCTGCCGAAGTCAAACCAAAAAAAAGCCTAAGGTACTTGAAAGCACCAAAGGGCGTAATAAAAGTTGGTAATTCTTGAGACGTAGGAGATAAAGGAATTTGATATGCAGACCTAAGATCCAGGAGAGAGAAAAATTTAGCCCCGCCCAAATTAGCCAATAGGTCATGAATTTTAGGTAGCGGATGGCAATCCACAATGATGTTATTATTCAGTGAGCGTAAATCAGCACACAATCTCACCTCCCAGTTTTTTTGCGAACTAAAACTATTGGGGAAACCCATTCAGATGAATCACAAGGTGCAATGATTCCTTCATCACATACATTTTTTAAAACCTTCTTCAGTTCATCTCTTGCACTCAATGGAAGAGAACGAACCTTGTGAATAACAGGTTGGGCATTGTGTTTAAGTCGAATTTCATGCTTTAAACCCAGAACTGTACCAACCTTATCCTTGAATAAGTTTGGAAAAGAATTGAATAAGTTATCAGTTTTAGGATTAGGAAAAGACAAATCCGAAACATTAAAGTTTCCAGAATCATGACTAGTGTAGTAATCATGAGGAATGTCACCTAAAGCAATGGGTTGATCTGAACCAGGTCTAAGAATTAAACCCATTCTGGCTTGATCGAACCAACCTAAAATATCACTGCCCTTGAGAGCGACAAACTTTCGTGAAGGTTTATCTACCCAAACATGCAATGTTTGAATAAAAGAAACCTAGCATGTCAATATCTTTCTCCAAATGCTTTAGGATTGACGTCAGATTTGCAAAGAACAACTTTCTTACCTCAATTGGCATAAAATGTGAGATCTGATAAAATAGTAATAGGAGAACCAGAATCAGCTTTGACTTAAATTGGTATTGTACCAACCACTAACTCACACCATGGACCCTTAATGCTAGAAAATTCAACAGAATCACATTCAATAGACAACATGACATCATTAAGTCTAGTTGAGCAAGATTCTAAACTTTCGTTAAATTCAATATTATTAACTCTAGTGAATTTTTTGCGACCCCGGCACACAGATGGAAAATGTCCAATTTTCTTGCAAGAAGAACATTTTTTTCCAGATGCAGGACAAACAGGCGAATTACCAAGATGATTTCTTGAACCACATCTATAGCAAATTACGGGTTTCTTATTCTGTTGCTAAGAGAATTGTTGACAAGGTCAATTGAGCCAAAACTTGAAGCTTGATCAACCATATGAACACAAGGTTGAGAATGGTTTTCTTGTAAGATTTTAGAGGAATTAGTTGCATGTTCAATCCCTTTTGCGATATCTATTGTTTCAGACAAGGAAGGATTTTTACAACTCAACAAGCGTTCCTGAATTTTTTTAGAAAAGCAAGCAAAAATGAACTGGTCTCTGATAGAAGCATCTGTGCTTGCACCAAAATCACAGGTAGAGGCCAAAATTCTGAGTTGAGCGATATAGTCTTCCACACTCATCTATACTTTGTTTACGTTTGAAAAAATTATGACGTTCCAAAACAATACTGGGTTCATCGTCATATTGTTAAGTCGAGCAATGTCACCAGAATCGCCAGAAGGAGAAGGAATATGAGGAAGGTTTGCGAAAACTTGTTGAGCAAGGTTACAGAGAAGCGTAATTTTTGACAGGCGGTGCGCTTGAATTGTAGTATTGTTACGTAATGCGCGTGATGTAGCGCGAGCCAGAAGCTGTCGGTGAACGCGCGTGATGTAGCGCGAGTCTGTGAAGAATGCTTTCGTGCGCGTGGAGCAAACTGTCAAAACATCCCTTCAGATTGTTTATAAAAACTTGGAAAATACAACCTGATGATGAACTCAAAAGGCGGAGGGATGGACCGGAGGCAGGACAAGTGAAGATGAAAAGCAGGAGTGTCTCGGTGAGTCTGTCTGATTCTCGAAGAGCTTGTCTTTCTGGCGGTGGTTGCAGGGAAGTTCCCAATCGTCGCCAAGATGTTAAATAATGCACCGGATCCTCGTAGGTGATTCAAACATGAATTTATTGCAGTTCAAAGTAAAATCCGTTACACCCACAACCAGACCAGTCCAGTCGTGAAGATGCCAACTTCCAGAATGACGTTCGGGGAATCTTCACGACTGAAGGCAGAGTTCTAGAACACAGTGCATAGAACTAGTCTCGTGGTTGCAACCACGAGACTCTTAACACAAAAGAAACATAGAAAGCAAATGTAATAATATAAGTATATAACAGCAGGGGATCATTTGACGCCAGTTACGTACCAGTACGTTATTCTTAAAGGATGAGCCCTGATCCTTATGGAGTAAATTTAAAGGTGAGCTGGAAAGTTCAGTTGTCTGGATTGCTGTCCCGTGCTTCAGCCTCTTGAGTAACCTTGGTTCTTCAGCTAGGCAAACAAACTGAAAGTCTCTGGTTGGGACTTAGTGAGGTCCCAGTTTCTGCAGCTATTCAGGACTTCCAGGCCGTCCCTGGACAGGTTACGCATTCCTAAATTTAATTTGGTCATCCACTTGAAGCCATTGGAATACTTGATCAGGTCTATCACTTTTAAATGTTGGTTCGGCTGTGTGGAAACCGATAGAGTGCCCTAGTGTCATGGTTTACAAGTAATACTTTATTGGACGATCAGCATAACAATGCAGCAGCACCCCCGAGTTTCTACATTCCATTCTGTGATCCAATTATTCTTTAACCATAGTAATATAGACATTCCGTCCCTTGGCTAAGACCCAACACCAGGCTGGTAGCCCGGGTAGGGAATGATTCTTCCTGTGAATACATGAGAGGAAAAGTGATGAATTGTTGTAGGTACCCAGGTGTTCAATCCTCCATCGTTTACGTTTGCTTTGGTGCTCCTGTTACAAAACTTGAACTTGCTTAATGGTGCACTGGGCCAGCTGGAAGCTCCAGCTGTGTGATTCTTCAAATTTGGGCGCATTCCCGGAGAGAGGGTGTGCCCTGGTTAATTCATCTGTTGCTGGGTGTCACTGAGAGAAGTGGGAGCAAACCATGGCTTTCGGCACTGGAAAACATGGGAGCATGTCATAATTCCCTGGCTGTAGGAGGCACCAATGGGGATCATGACGATATGTAGGACAAAACCATATCTAGAAATGATCTCCTTGAAATGCCGCTATATTATATTAAATTGGCTCAGGTAACCACAGTGTTGGGTCAGTGTCCCCCTGTCAAGTGTAATGATTACTTTCCATACACATTGGTATCCTGTTCTTAGTACATGGAGGAAAAAGTTCAGTGAATGTAATGTAAAATATGCAGCTAACAAAATAAAATTCGGCAATCAATGTGGAGTGTTGTATTAACTGGCTTTTCTATTCTAAATAAGAGTAGAAGAATGAATACAATTGTTGGCTATTTAAGGGTTTGTTGCATAGATGGTATTTAAAGATAAGATAGGAGAAGCTCTCTCCTTTTCTGGGGCCTAAGAGTAGTTACACATAAAGCTATTAATTAGATTTTATTGTAGAACATTTCACTTTTATTTGTACTAATGTGTCCTTTTCCACTCAAGGCTTGAAATATTCATTATAGGACCGTGGCTGTAGAGCAGTGTAATTAGTTGAGATAAACTGAAAGCTTAACAGCAATGGTCGCTGTGAAAACTGTTATTTTTCTAGCAGAGATTATGCTTCGGGATTTAGACTTGGTGAGTGACCAGGCCTGGCACCCAGCACCCTGCGAAGGTCTTCTCCTCCCCCAAATCCAATACTGCTCTCCTACTAGAAGTCAATGTACAGAAAAATAATGAGGGTGTGACTGGTAGCCCCTTCCCTACTATCTCTCCCGAACCCTAGTCTTTCTGCTGGTGTTCCCTTAAGCGCCTTGAGACCCTCCGGGTGAGTAGTGCGCTATACAAATTTTAACTTGATTTGACTTGACTTGACTCCTAAACATATTCCCTAGTTGCGTAGCAAGGATTTGGGTCGTACGTAATGTTTTAGTAAATACTATTTAGTTGCAGGTAATTTTGTTAAAATACAGTGGCATGTTAAACCTGCTACATTTTTTATAAGCCTCTTGATGGTGAAAGACTAAGGGAGTATTGCTGAGATGAGAGCTGGTGACCCCAATGTATTTACACTCTTTAAGCCCATTCAGCACTTGCCTTACAGTGCTACAACAGCACTAACTAAATGTGCTATCCAAGAGAAACTTATTTTCCCATGGTGACCTCGTTTAAAGCTAAAAAATAAAAAATGGGGAGCGATTTTTAGGTCTCGCCTAAGCCAGCTCTTGCACTGCACTGGCGAGACATTTTGTAGCTGGGTTTTAAAAGTGCTACCCACAGGCTTTTGCCGGCCACCAGCTTGCAGTCACTAGCACGACGTGCACAGCTGCCATCTGGCTTTCTGTAATGGCTCATTAAGCCTTACAGCACGCGTTTGAATCCCCTCGTCTACCCCCTCCCTTCTCCCACTCCCTCCTCGTCAGCTCATTTTACTTTCACGCTGCGCGGCCGTGTCACTTTCACAGCCGCGCGGCCATTGCTTGTTTTTGTCTCGCTCAGCAAACATACAATTGGTGCATAAACAACCTTGTAAACACTGCTTTGAAATTTAATCATGAGTTCAGAAACTATGTTGTTCTTTAGCACAAATTGTGGCACACTTATACAATTTGTATTCTTGTTTGTACCTGAATTCCATGGGCAATATAAACCACCTCTGCTTCGCTCCGTGTGACCGAGGTCATCTATCACACAAACGAAAGGGCCACCACGATTGTTTCTCTGCTGGATACTGGGAAACATGCTGGTAACGTCATCAATTGGAGACATTGTCACTCATCCACCCGTAGGCTCTCGAGATAACATGTCATTTTTTGATAAGCAAATTTTTATTGTTTTTAAAACACAAAAAAACAATTCAGCCAATACACAGAAATCATGAGTTTGAATCCATTCGTAAAAGCAATGTAATCCCCAATCGCAAATCCCATAAAAAGTGAGAGATAACATGTCATTAAACAGATGCCGTACGACTCACAAAACAACTATTGAAACAAGAATAACGACCCACCCTGTTCTGTAGTGTGCCTTTGGAACCAAGTTAAATGTTCAGCCATCTTGAAAAGGACAACGCCGTTGTTATGAATTGGTAGAAATATATCAGGGCCGCATATTTATTTTATAAACTTACAGTAATGTTATTGTATTTTCTTTTATTCTAAAATAATTTAGAGAAGAATAGAAATTCAAAAATATACATTTTAACATACAATAACATGTCCCTAATAGCAAGTCTACAGCAATAGCCACAAAAATGTTTGTTTTAAATAGCTTTTAATAAATCCCTTTCATACTAGGGAACCTTGTCTTGCAGCTCATGTAAATACTCGCAGTCCATGATGGAAGGCTCGTGTTAAGTCGGCTCATTTCTTTGTAATGAACGCTGCCCTGCCCCTTTCACCTTCTATGTGAGCTCACAGCTGTAAGTGCTGTTATCGTGGACGGTAATGACTACACTCCTACGAAGACGCGTGGTTTAGGATTCATTATTTGCCAAGGAAACCGTGCAGCCAAAGGCACTTTTGTCACTTGCAGGTATCGGCGGACTAATCGTTAGCCAGTGATGGATTTTGGAACTCCTATATAAATTCGTATTCATCCTTTATCTGGTGTTGAAGATCGGGCAGTGTTTTATCGTGTTCCCATCACAAAGTCAAGTACGTGTGCACGGCTGGTAGAACATTTCATTTCGGTAATTTATTTTTGAAGAACTGTACATCACTAGCATCATTACAAATGATATAGTGTGCAAGAAGGCTGGGTGTATTCATAGAAATAAGCGTGAGTCTAATGCGTGCCCAGTTTCTGGCATCTTCCTGGTTTCATCCACCTAATACTGGCCGGCAGTGGGAGGAAGCCTTTAGTTGCTGGCATTGGCAACTGAAAAAGGGAAGCTACTAGCGAGGTCAGTTTGTTCTAGTGGTAAATGATTTGATTTGCTTCAACCCTGTCATGGCTAAAAACGTATAAGGTCCCAAAAGCGAGACCTTTTGACTATGCCAATGCTTGTTAAGAAGGCCGTTAGGTTTCTAATGGGTTTAGAATCCTAGTTCTATTTCATGGAGATAATATTCTCCTTCTTTTAAAGAAAGGGAATAGTGTGCATTCTCCACAAGGTGTGGTTTTGCTACACCCTGGGATCTTTTTTCAGCATACAATGCCTTTAGGGACTGATTTCATCTGATTACCACTTTCTTGTTATCATAATGATACAAACGATATAGAGGCAGATCGCTTTATGCGCAAGGATTTGCTCTGTGGAACAAACTGCCTGTACCCTCTATGATTTCTTGAATTTTTAGGTGTCTGAAGACTTCTATCTTTATCGTTACCTAAGATTAAACACAGCTTTTGTCTTCCCTTCAGTCTTTCGCCCCTCAGGGTGGTCAGTTGCCTACTGCCTGACTCACTATAAAGTTAATTCAAGGCCACCGCATGACTGTCCTGATCGTTCTCAACACTTTTCCATCTAATCCAAAATGGTTGCTTGGAGTAAGAGATTTGCCTGTGCTAGCTTTTTTTCGTACTGTAGCCTTTAACTTGCACCATCCAATGTGCTTTGAAGTGATTCCGTGGTGGATGATTGGTTTTGCATACACAGCAAAATAAAAACAATTAATAGACACCGGAGGCTGCATCACTTGTGATCTATGCCCTTATCTTCAGCTGTTAATGCTACGTACAGCTGCCTCTGATGCCCCATGTTTCATGAGGTCAAGTTCTTGCGGCATAGATGGTCTGGCCTAAAGCGTTAACGTATGTTCTTGCCTATGATTCATGTGCAGTCTGTGATTGTGTTCTTTCCCCTTGTAAGTAGTCTGCCCGTGCATGACAGACATGAGCACTGAGTATTTGATGGTTCAGGGTTTTGCCATCTTCATATAGGTATTTTTAATGTGCTCTAAAACACTGGTGTCGTTATGGATGCTATCTGTAACTGCGCATGCAGAAGTGTAGTGCATGAGGAGCACATATTGCATAACTAAACTGAACATGAATTTTAGTGGTGTTTAGGTTTTGGATCCTATATTTCATAAAATATTTATGTAGGAATATGTGCTTCTGATGCATACTTCAGATTACTCACCTTTGGATTTCTCCCAAATTCTAGACCGAATCTGTACGTTTTTCCAGCAATTGCTCCTGCTTGCCAATAGGTGGCATCTTAAGATTCCACAGAGACTTCTAGAAAGGTGCCACCCTTGCCCTCTGAGTTATTTTTTTCCTCACCAGTCAGTGCAGAAATGGAGCGCTGCTCCCAAATATTTGTCAGTTTTTTACCTATCTACTAAACCTTTTTGCTTATGTTTTGCTGCTGATGCCCCAGCAATCTAAAGGCTTCAAGCCGTTCTACACCTACAGAAAGCAGATGTCAGTCATGCGTCATATGACATCGGTCTTTAGTATCTTAGATCCAAGAATGATTTGAAGTCCTTCAAAAACTGCTCCCTGGTGCACCCTAAGGCCAGCATTTGATGGGAAGTGAACGTTTACATCGCTGATCCTAAGAAGCTGGGCAGATCCCACTCCGATTCGTGGGCCTGTTCACTCCAAGTCTTGGTTTGATTCAGATGCCTGACGTTTGATAATTCTAAGGCAAAGTCCATGGATAGGTCTTAGCACAAACACATGAAATACACACTGGAGTTCCTTCCTGTCCCGCACTGTAGATCTCGCTCAAGGGAGGATGTGTGCAGTTGACACTCAAAGGACCGGACTCCGACCCTCTTATGCAAGGTGAGCCCAGAGTTTCCTGCTCTGTCTGCTCCAGACTCTGTAAACCTGATGTGTACTTGTACATGCAGGACGTCTACTCCAATTAGTTGTTGGTAAGGAACACTTTCAGTTCAACAGACATGTTCACCACTGCCAGCATTTGTATTGATTGTAATAAGGGCCTATGATGAGGACCCCCAGTCGGGTGCTGGTAGTGGATTGGTAACTGCTTGGAATACCCTAATCTTGGGCCATAAATGATATTCTGTGTAATGCGCAGTATGGTTTTAGATCCGGGAGAGGCACCGAGGATCAATGCCTAAATTTACATCTTATACTGAGCAAATATACAGTTGTGTCCAAGGGGTCAATTTACTTGGCATTTATGGACTTGTCCACAGCTTTTGACCTAGTTAATAGGTCAAAGCTGTGGACAATGCTCCTGGAGCTGGGTCTGGATCGGGCATTGTTGAACTTTCTGGCGGAACTCCACAGAGACTTGAGAGCGTCCATACGTATGACCCAAGAGGGGAAGTGCACTGCATTCTTTAAATCTGGCAGGGGGGTGCGCCAAGGGTGCATCTTGGCCCCAATGCTTTTTTCTCTATATATTAATTCACTGGGAAACACTTTGGCAGCGGCATCTGTCGACGTGCCGCATATGGGTGGTTCTTTGATGCCTGTTTTATTATACGCTGACGTCACGGTGCTGTTGTCAAGAACCCCAATAGGTTTACAACATCTGCTCAACTCCTTCGGGGCTTTCATGCAAGATCTGGATCTAGTGATAAATATAGAGAAATCACATGTAATGTCTGTGGGGAAATGTAAGAATAGTATAAAAACCCTCTCCTGTAATGGTTCAGCAATCTCGAGAGTTAAAGTTTTTACCTACCTAGGAGTGGTGTTCGATGGTAAAGGTTCCTGGGTATCACAAATCACCAACAAGGTAGCGGCCGTGAGAAGATCGTCGGCTGCTATTTTGGGTTTTGCAAAGCGACTGGGTCGGAAAGCAGCTGAGGCTATATTGACTATCTATAGAGCCAAAACCTTAGCCATTGCAAGGTATGGGGCCTCGATATGGGGCTATAAAGACTCTGCCCTGATACAGAGAGAGGAAAATAGATTCTTGCGATCCCTTTTGGGTCTCCCCCAATCTACACCAGCGTTTGCAGTGCACATGGAACTGGGGATGGGGTACATTGGAGATACCCTGTCTATGGCCCCACTTTTGTCATGGATCAGGACCTGGCTAAATCCCAATCTATCTCTAAATCATAAAATCATTAGGGACTGTATGGGGCGGGACAAAGTGGCGGAGATACGGTGGTTGGCATTTATTAAATCTACAGCAGGCTATCTGGGCTGACCTGAACTGTACACTAACCCTGAAAGCCGGACAAGAGAAGATATTAAATGGGTAAAAACACATTTTATAAAAAAGCGAGAATCGGAAAGGGAAGCATGTGAAATCATGAAGTCAACTGTAAGGTCACATTATATGTTGATCACGTCAATGTCTATACAATCATATTTGACGACTGTAACCAAACCATTCCATCGGTGGCTTCTTACAAAATTCTGTTTTAATCAGGTGCATTTTCTGTTGGGTACTTATGATAAGTGGTGTAAGCCTCATGAGAATGCAACATGTAAATATGACGATTTCTCTGACCAGGATTTATTGCGTTTTGTGTTTTTTTGCCCCTTCTTTAAGACTGGCAGGGAAAAATTCATTAAGCCAATACTAAGGGACAAAGGGTTTAAGCAGATAAAACCTGCCTTGCTGTATCTGCAACTTATGGAGTCTCCACTAGTCCTGTTCGGGGTAGCCAACTTTTTGACTGCCTCTATTCGTTCTAGACAGAATAGACTTCGGTCGATTTCAGCTCTAGATTATTTTTATTTATTTGATTTATATAGCGCACTATAACCCAGAGGTCTCTAAGCGCTTTGTCAGGGTCCGCTAGGCGATACATAGGGATACATCTGGTTACAGATTAAAGACCACCACACGCTTGCTGGAAGAGCACAGTTTTTAATTTCTTTCGGAAGGACATTAGCTTAGTTTCTTTCCGCAGTTCCAGTGGCATTTTGTATCACATAGCTGGAAGTGTGTGTGAGAAAGCACGCCCACCCACCATAGCCAGTCTACAGCGTGGCTGAACAAGGAGGGTAGCTTCTGCAGATCTAAGCACCCTGCCCGGTTTGTAGAGAGTCAGACGTGATTTCATGTAGGTAGGTGCCTTAGCATAAAGGGCTTTATGGACAATACATAGCCCCTTAAACATTAGCCTCTGCTTGACTGGCAGCCAATGTAGTTCACGCAAGAGGGGGGATGCATGAGTGTTCCTCTGCTTTTTAAAAATAAGTCTGGCAGCGTCATTCATGACAATCTGCATTCTATTTAAAAGTCTTTGTGGTAGTCCTATGTACAACGAGTTGCCATAGTCCAGCCTGGCTAGAATCATAGCAGAGACCGCACTCCTCAGAGTGGAGAAGGAAAGCAACGAGGAAACTTTCCTGAGTTGTCGGAGGAGGCCGACACAGGTGCCCACCACAGCTGTAACTTGCTTTTTCATGGACAGTTTACTGTCCACATGGATGCCCAGGCTCTTGACCACTGCCGCTGGTTCCGGGGGCATACCCAGCTCCCTAGGCCAAAATTGATCGCTCCAAGGGTTGCCAGCGATGGTAATTGGCAACACCTCGGTTTTGTCCAGATTGATTTTTAGGGAGTTCCCGGACATCCAGTTAGCTGTACTTCTCAGAATGTTTTGCAATCTAGCAAAGGCATCCTGGCTATCATCCAATTGGATGATAATTTGGGTGTCATCCGCGTAGTTATATACCTGGCAGTCCATTTGATTAAGCATTAGAATCAGAGGCTGTAGATATATATTGAACAAAAGGGGTGACAGAGCAGACCCTTG
Organism: Lissotriton vulgaris; assembly: GCF_964263255.1. Lineage (NCBI taxonomy): Eukaryota > Metazoa > Chordata > Amphibia > Caudata > Salamandridae > Lissotriton > Lissotriton vulgaris. The sequence continues at coordinate 243,592,660 of NC_141687.1, forward strand.
CGGAACTCCGCAGGTGATCGAAGTTGCGGTGGAAAGCAGGTCACCTAGTTGCACTCTCTGCATCCTCCCTTGAAGAAAGGATGTGAACCATGCATGTGCTGTGCCCTGAATGCCGAAATCCCTCATCCGCGACAATAGTTGTTCATGACACACGGTATCAAATGCCGCGGAGAGGTCCAACAGCACCAGGGCACCCGGAGTTTTCTTGTCTGCTCTGTTCCTAAGCTCATCTACAATCGACAGCATGACAAGCTCCGTGCTATGGTTCGCACGAAAACCTGCTTGATTCGGCTCTAACAGCATGTTGCTTTCCAGGTGTTCCGACAAAGTGGTGAGAACGTGTTGCTCCAGTACTTTCGCCAGGAACGGTAGCTGGGAGATTGGTCTGAAATTTTTCAGACATTTCACGTCCGCCCCCGTTTTTTTTAGCAGGGGGATCAGCCGAGCTTCCTTAAAGGAGGCAGGCACTTGTCCTACCTGTAAAGAAAGGTTTAGGAGGCTCAGCACATCTTCCTCTATGCCAGGGAGTGCAAGTTTAAACACTTCATTATGTAAATGTGATCAGTGCTAATGTCATAAATACTTAGTATGTATCAATAGAATTCCTGAGATTATCATTTTATGGGATCTTGTAAAGTTTGCACAAAAAAAACAAAAAAAAAATGTTTAACTATGTAAATTTTGTCAATTTAGCAATTAGTCTTTTCCGACCGCCACTGAACATTGTGTACATACTGAATTTTTATTCTTTTAACTCCTAAATTGCTTTTTAACCAATTACTGTTTTTGATATTCTAATGTATTTGTATAGCATACTTTTATGGTTTTAAAAGAATCGAATAAAGTGATTTTGACTCTGACTCTGCTTGGAATACCTAGTAACGTAGTGAGTAAATGTGTACTCCCGAACCCTGAGATGGTGATGTAACCACTATATTAACTTTGTTGAATGTTTTTAGCTGGGTTGCAGACTGTACTTAAAGGCCTGAAATTATGGGCAACGTCTGTTTGGATAGAATATATAAAGCTCATCTTTAGACTCCAGATAGCACCTGCACTTCCCTATCTGATTATGGACAACCAGAAGCTAAGTTGTTCCCATATTAAATGTTTAATCCTAAAAGATTCATTTTTCAAAGGCCTGAGGCGGCTTCTCCCTCATAAACTAGTAGAATACCTTTCACCTTTTCATGTCGCTCATTAGACCTTGACACCTTTTCATGGCGCTCATTACAGTCATTGACATGGGCTTGCCAAGATCATTTAATTCCTGATCATTTGGGTAATTCGCTGCTTCTCACACTTTTTTAAAAATTAAATGCCAGATTGAGTTTACAAGACAAACTAGGTAGATCTAGTGCAGCTGAAACTTGACATGATTTGTCCATGGTAGTTATGTAGATGTGCACGGGTTTTACTGCGTCGCTGGAATTTCCTTTCAAGTGGGGAGTATTGTACATTATACCACCTCTAGTTGCCTACCATAGCGTAGAATTTGCGACTACAACGGAGAAGGATAATAAGATGCCTGGCAATGAGGTCATTGCTAGTCACTCTCTGCTTGTGCCAGAAATCCTGCTTGTGCCAGAAATCCTGAGGTCTCTGATGGGGATCTGGGTGAGACCTAGAAGGATAGTATTTGAACGGTTGTCAATCAACCAGGGAGAGCGAGGAAAACATTTAATCTGCTTGCCTCCAAAGGACTTTGTGATCTGCTACAAGTTGTTTTTTTCCCCTGCACACCATATGGTTTTAGTTACAGTAAATAGATAATTCATTACTTTATTGCACCTTGGATAAAAGTACACTTGTCATTGTTCCAGGTTTGTGTTTCTCTGAGTTTGGGACACATTCTTTTTGCTGGTGTTGGGCAATCAAGCCAGTGATTGTAGCACTTTTGTCCTTGACAATGGACCATGAGCTACAAGGCAGTAGAGGGCAGGTTTGGACTGGAATAGTAAGTTTCAGAGGGCCCACAACCATTCCTCGGTGGGTGCTGAAGGGCTACATACATTTCTCAACGAGGAGCACACCGAAAAACGTATATTTAATGGCAAAAGTAATCTTGGACATTGTATACCCATACGTGGTAGTTTTAATCTTCTGTGATATAGTAAAATACGCAGTAAGATGCTGCAAAAATAAAGAATCCTTTTTTTCTCTGCGTGTCCCGGTTCAGAATCGAGGGTCGCGCAGTGTCTAGCGCACAGAACAGAGTACAGGCGTAACCCGCCGGGTGTTTGGGCATCGGGCGTGCGCAGGCTTCTAATAGGGTTCATTCTTCCTAGACACAAGAGGAAGAAAATAATACCCAAGATACTTTTTTTTTAAGGCTGTGATGAACCTGGCATAGAAGGGTTAAAATTACATTTCTGGTTATTGTGCTAACTGGAGCGTCCCAATTTCTAAGGTTTCAGTCCTGCAGAAGATAATAAGTGAAAGGATCTGGTTTTGTTTCCGAGGGGCGGGGGTTGCTCCGGTACCTTGACTCTGTCCCTCCTTTCTCTTCAGTGGAGGCTTGTAAAGGCTGCCTGTGTTTGAGTCACAGAGAACCGTGAGAAAAGAGCTTGTGTGTGCTGCGTGGCCGCCACCACCCCCCTCCCCCCCCCACCCCCCCCCCAGTTCTATTCAGCCTTTGTGTTTGGGTTCATCCAGTTTCAGTTCTTGCTGTCCTGCCAGATTTCCAAAGCATTGATAGCTTTTTACAAGTTGAGATTTTCCTTCTATTTCTTATTTCTTATTTTGCAGTTGGTGAAAGTTAAGAAAATTTCCCCCTGAATGCCTTCCTATCCATATTGATTTTCTTTCTTTCTCTCCTACTCCGCTTCGAGATCTGATTTTGATGTTAGATTTTTTCCACTGTTGTACTTTATCTGTTCGGAAAGCATTGAGACGCCTATTGTGCAACTTGACTATAGAGGGAAGAATCTATTCTTTGCAATACAATGGCTGCCCTAGAGGGAAAAAAGGTGGAGTAAACCTCGAAAGGGTAGTCTGAGATAAAATGTTTAGACCTGAGGCAATGGAAAAAGATGGCCAATTAGACACTGTTCAAGTATAGATGATTTTTTTTAAAGCCAACCTTTTATAAGTGCCCTTTCAGCACTTGGTCATTGTAGATGTGCATTTTTAGCGGTTGGTGTAGTGTTTTGCTGGCTAGGAACTGATCAGCATGCTGCTCACGGAATCGTGGATTGAAAAGAAACTTTTTTGTTAAAGGACCTGCCATTTATCCATTAACAATTGTACACATTGATTGAGGTGGACAGTGACACTTGTGCATTTTATTGGCTGGTGTGAGATGCAGAACAGAAACTTTAGCAAATAGAGAAGGGCAGTGAGTACTCGCAGACCGACGTGCTGGTTTAAATCTTTAAATTTCCACTATTATGCCAGAATGACACTTCTGAATCATATTCTCCTACAACTCCACATTACATAATCCATCCAAGGTTCCTTTATACACCCTTGTGTTGGCAGTACCCCCTCCCTGGAATAATGCTTATCGTGCTAGATGATTGAAGGTATTCTGGGGATGTTGGAAGCAGTGGTATACAGCCTAGTCACTGGCCACAGGGTTTTCTGCTCACCAAAGCAAGCCTGTCTACCGTAAACCCTGGGGGGCTTCATGCTGCCTTCTCCAGTGACTGACTGCTGGCGAAGGATGGGTTTGCATCAAAGCCCAGATTTATTTCCTCTCCTAACGTGAAGGTCTCTGAAGCCCAGATAAATCTGTTTCTACTCACTAGCATCATGGCCCATTCAGCAGACAAATATGCAAATTGCCCTTGTTAGATCTCTCAAACATATCTGGAAAACCTGTCTGCTATTTGCATTCTTTCTTTTCCATTACTAACGCCATTACCCCGACCCTTTCCAATGATTAGTCTTCCCAAGTTATATTGGTCTTGGTGGACATACTTTGTGTGTTGACTGGGTATGTATCTGATAACCAGTTCTAGTGAACCAACCTGACATTTGGCCAATGCTCTCTTGGTTTGTATACGTTACTGTCATTGGCCTTTGTTCGTCTGTTTCCTATCAGTATTTAGATATGGGGACGCTCTTGCTGGCCCTTATATTCTATTTCCTGCATGATTTTTAGGTTTCGCCTGCCGAAGGCTGCGCTCTGCGCAGCTTTTCGGCGCAGGCGAAATCTATTTTTAACTATAAGGGCTTCAGGAACGTCCCCCGGCTCCCATTGGCTAGCTCCATAAATGGAGGCTAGCCATTGGGAGCCGGATCTGTCCGTGAAGGCCGGACCAGATTCGGGGGCAGTCCCGCGATTTTCCGCTCTCCGCCTCTGCGATGTCGTCATCGCGGCGGTGGGCGTCCCGTGAGAGCCGCAGCCGGTCCCGATGCCGATGTAACACGGCCTCCGCTCTCCCCGCCTCCCTCTCCCCTCCCACAGCAGATCCCCGCCTCCCTCTCCCACAGCAGATCCCTGCCTCCCGAGCCGCAGCTGATGCCGATGTAACACGGCCTCCGCTCTCCCCGCCTCCCTCTCCCCTCCTACAGCAGATCCCCGCCTCCCTCTCCCCTCCCACAGCAGATCCCCTCCTCCCTCTCCCCTCCCACAGCAGATCCCCGCCTCCCTCGTCTCCGGCCGGGCTCCCGGCTGTTGCTCTGGAGGCCTCCCTGGACATGGCAGCCCACATGGCCGCTCAGGAGGAGGCGATCCGCCTGCTGACCGGGGAGATCGGCCGTCTGACGCAGCAAGAAGCGGCCAGCAGCCCGGGACTGGAGCTGCAACACACAGGCAGCCACTGAGTACAGTCAGCCACTGCGAGGTAACACACAGGCAGCCACTGAGTACAGGCAGCCATGTAGGTGTAGCTGGCAGGAATACACTGACTACAGGCAGCCATTGAGTGGCAACTATCAGCCATGCACTGGGTACATGCAGCTATGAAAGGGAGTTTGTCAGGCAGGCATTGGGTACTATAGGCAGCTACGTATGGGGTAACTTGCAGTCAGGCTTGCACTGGGCACAGGCAGCCATGGAGGGGTACCTCTCAGGCATGTACAGAAGTGTCCACAGCAGGCGTTCTCTAGCGGCTCCCAAGAGTGACAAGGCAGCAGTGCAAGAGGTGGGAATGGTGCAGGCAGCTAGGGTCCTGGAAGTCGGGCCGGGAGAGCAGGTGCACAAGTAAACCTAGGCCCCCCGTGAAGGGAGGAGACGGGGTCAGTCTGCTGCATTGGGACTGACCCCCGGTACAGCAGAAATCCCGCCTTTTCCCCGGTCCATCGGCCGCTCTGGCGGTGGTGTCTGCCTGCTCTGGCGGTGGTGTCTGCCTGCTCTGGCGGTGGTGTCTGCCTGCTCTGGCGGTGGTGTCTGCCTGCTCTGGCGGTGGTGTCTGCCTGCTCTGGCGGCGGTGTCTGCCTGCTCTGCTCGATGGTGGAGGGGCAGTTTTGCACCAGGGATGGGCAGACATGTCTCTTCTGCACGGGTGGCACCGCAGCCAGTGACCTGCCCGACACATCTGGGGGGGTCCCACTGCCCTGGGGCCGGGTTTCAAACCTCTCCAAAATGGGGGGTGGGGGTTCCAGAGTGGACTGGCCTGCACGCAGGTGCCTCACAGGCTGGGGCGGGGCTGTCACTCATCTGTCCGACGACCCCCACCCCCAGGGGCCGCCCGCCTCCCTCAGTTTTTTCGTAAGACCCCCTCCCCCACCTATCACTGATGTGCGGTCTGCCCCCCTCCCCCATTTCTAGGATGTGGGCTTGGCCATGTATCCCCCCCCCCCCGGCGCCCCAGGATGTGCTGGTCCACAATGTACAATGCCCCCCATCTGGTCCATGCCCCCCCTCCACCGACGTCTTTGGCTGGAGCCCCTCCCATGCCTCAGCGCGCGCTGTCCTTTGAAGTGCCCCCCCACCCCTCGCCTGCATGTCTTCCCCCTCCGGTGTGCTCCCGCCCCCGCATCTGAACCCCAGGGCTCTCTTACTGCTGTGTGTGGGCGTCTGACGTCATCGAGGCTGAATGACAGCAGCTCTTGGCTGAGCGCGGCCCCCTCCCTGTGCCCCCCCCCCCCCGGGCCCTTCCCTCTACCATCTTCATTCTTCCTTTATCTACTCACCGAGGCTCTTTCTCTCTCACCATCCCCGCCACCCTGTCCCTCTTTCCTCGCACTGCCTCACCCTGCCCCTCTGCCCACTCACTGCCCCTCTGCCCACTCACTGCCCCTCACTGCCTCACCCTGCCCCTCTGCCCACTCACTGCCCCACTGCCCACTCACTGCCCCACCCTGTCACACAACATTGAGTCTGTGCAGCACTTAAATAAATAATCATAAATATGTTAGCATGCATCCTTCCTGTCACAGACCTTGTTTTGTTGTTGTGTAGAATGAGAGCTATTAAGTGTTAGTAGATTTGTCCGTTATCGGTGCTTCAAGAGATTTTATCTAATAGTTTATCTGTTTTTGAAATGCCACAGGTTAGTATTTAATGCCAACAGACTATGGTTCTCCAGTATTTGTCACTGGTCTGTCCATAACGGATGGCGTGTTTTGGTGCATTATCTTTGGCTTTTTGCGTGTGTTAACATAGCCTAGTGCACGCTTCAAAGTTAATCTCTGAGTAGATGCCCCTCTGAAGCACGCTTTGCTTTGCCAGACTCTTTCAGTGGCTCCTGCTCCTCCCAAGCCCGTCTTTGGGGTGCCCATGCTTTGCCACTTTTTGGACCGTGCAGGTTGATGACGTAGTCGAAGTTGTGCCGAGGAGTTGCCCGTAGTGGAAGGCTTTGCGGGGAGCACTCAAGGGGTGATCCGAGATGGGCAGAGCGGGTCCCGAGGTCCGTGGCTAAGGGACCCGAGGGCCTGTGAACACTCTAATAGGGAGCCCCGGAGAGGGAGTCCAGAGAGGGGAATCCGGGCCATGCAGCGTCCCTGCCTGAACAGGAGCAGCGCGGGGCCCTTGTGAGTACGGGTCGGGGGTGGTGGGCATTCCCCGGTGGTAGGGTCAGGGGCTAGAGCGGAGCAGGGACATTAGGGGGTGCGTCCCAGAGCCATAACTGCAGTTAGACATCGGATGCGCACACCATGGGAACGCTCCTACCCCCAGGGAAAGGAGAAGGAGGGCGTTGGATGAGGCCTGGGGGGGGGGGAACGTTCCAACACCCCCGGAAAAAAGGAGTGTAGTTCCAGGACGGTGATACTCGCCCCATCTTCTAATGCAGACAGGAACCAACAATAAACTGCGGGCACTTATAATGTCCCTAGCATCTTCAGGGATGACGGCAGACTATATAATAAAATATATCCAATGCCGAATATGTTCATACTGCAGAGGACCACGGACGTGCTTCAGTACATGCGATTCCTATTCCCAGTCACGTTTTACACATAATTCAAAGAAGTTAGAAAAGACCATTTGTCAAAAGCAATACCAAAAGCTCAAACTTTAACAAAGGCGAAACCATTGCATTGTAAATGCTTGTTTTCCTTAAGTGATGCATGCTGGAAGACTATATATTTTTTGTGTTATAAAATCATGCTTTTTATCCGTTAGGTGGGTGTTTAATCATCAATATCCGTTTTTCTGCATTTTTTGCTAATATTAGTTGAAATCTGAATTGCAGCTTGCTGGCTCATAAACAAATTCCAAAATTCTATGTTTCCTATACTTTTACTGACTTTTTTCCACTTCACATCTACATGGTCGCAGGAACCTGTGAAAAAACTTAGCTTGAGGTATTTGTATGCTTCATTTCAAGGCTATCTGGAAGACCTGCACAGAGGGATACAGAAGCCGTAAAAACCACGGGGCTTTCTACTTTCGTGCGGATGGCCCCTTGCTAACTTATGGAGCAGGCTCTGAAAGCAGACATTTCCTCCAGGTTCTTGATGGGTCTTCAGGTGCAGGTTCTTGAATGTGTCTGCTTTGGGGCATTGGTTACATTCATCCTATATTACCAGACAGCGTTGGTTGCTGTAAAGAACCAAGATCAGTGAGCTTAATCGTTGATAAAGTCAAGTATTTGAAGCTGGACGCTATTGGCTGATTTAAATAGTTAAGCAGATGATGGTTTAGGGTGTAGCAGATGAATTGGCTCTAGCAATTACTTGCAACCTCCTTCAGGGTTATTTAATCTTGCCAGCAGTGTGTGGGGATAATAGTGAAGCTAATAGTCACAGGTCAGTAAGAGGCAAACGGATGATCGTAAGCACACCAATTACAGTTAATAGGTTTATTTTAAAAGAACACATTAAACTAAACTGTGAAATTGCAATAGTGTGTGCCAGGCAGAAAATCTTCTTATGGCTAAAATTCATCTAACTTTCACCTAAACATAAAAGGAGTCATATAAACCTTTTTGAGATTAAGAGCTAAAACCCGATCACCTTTTATTACACCTATGGAACAAGTGCACATGTTGTGTATTTGAACCTTGAACCTATTTTCAAACCTTAAACAATTCCGCTGACTATCTGTCCACACTGTCTTAACACTAATGAAGCTATGTATACTGAGATCTATCGTACATATACTAATTAATTTACAATTTAGGTCCCTGTACAAAGCAAGAATCTTATGAAAAGTGGCCTACAGTGGTGTCAGAATTTGTCATGAAACAAAACTGTAGATGTGTAACATATACGGAATTTAAACACGAAATATGTGTTCCAATCAATGCAATATTTAATGGAAATAGCTCATAAAACTAGAATTTTTAACTTTTATTTCCACTAAAAAGATGTATTGTCTACAAAAAATAACTATATATTGCATTTTATTAAGGAACCTTGTTGTTGGTAAACTTTGTGAATGATCGCTATTTGATCAAATAAAGAATCTACTGCTAACTGATCAAATAATGACAGATAAACTGTATGTTGAGCTTGGAGCATTGCAGTAGTCTATCCAAAAATGGTACTATCAATCAGTCAGGGTTTATATAGCGCGCTACTCACCCGTGAGGGTCTAAAGGCGCTTGGGGTAGGGTGCGGCTCCAGATCAGTCGAAGAGCCGGGTCTTGAGGGCCTTCCTGAATGTGTGCAGGTTCGGGGAGCGTCTGATGTTCACGGGGAGCTGGTTCCACGTTTTGGCTGTGATGTAGGAGAAAGCTCTCCTGCCGGTTCTGTGTCTGCAGATGCGGGAGACCTTTGCCAGGGCGAGGTCGGCAGAGCTGAGGTTCCTCTTGGGTACGTGAAAGGATACTCTCTCGTTGAGGTATTTGGGTCTGATGTGTTGGAGGGATTTGTAGGCCTGGGTGAGGAGTTTGAAGGTGACCCTCTTCTCGACAGGGAGCCAGTCGAGGCCTCATAGGTGTTGGGTCAGGTGCTCATGGCCTGGTGTCCTGAGGACGAGTCTGGCAGCGGCGTTCTGATGGTCTGGAGTCTGTGCAGGAGAGTTTTGTTGATTCCAGTATAGAGGGCGTTGCCGTAGTCCAGTCTGCTGGTAATGAGTGCATGGGTGACCGTCTTTCTGCAGTCAGAGGGGATCCACCTGAAGGTCTTATGGAGGATGCGGAGGCAGTTGAAACTAGTGGAGGCGACCGTGTTGATCTGGCGGTTCATGGAGAGAGAGGAGTCAAGGAAGATGCCGAGGTTCCGAGCATGGTCTGTAGAGGTGGGTGGGCTCGCGAGGTCGGAGGGACTCCAGGTTTTGTCCCCGGCTGAGGTGCAGGGACCCAGGATGAGGACCTCGGTCTTCTCGGAGTGTAGCTGCAGGCAGCTGTCCTTCACCCAGGCTGCCATGTTTTTTATGCCTTCCTGGAAACATAGTCCGTGTCTTCGTGCTTCTTTGTGAGCGAGAGGATGAGCTGGGTGTCGTGGGCATAGGATGTAATGCTGAACCCATGCTGTCTGACGATGGTGGTGAGGGGGGCCATGTAGATGTTGAAGAGCGTGGGGCTGAGTGTAGATCCCTGGGGCACTCCGCAGTTGATTTATGTGGATTTGGAAAGGGAGGGAGTTGGATCCGCTGGAGAGGAAGGATTGAATCCAGTCGATGGCGGCTCCTTGAATTCCAGCGTCATGCAGTCTGGCTGCGAGAGTGCGATGTGAAACGGTGTTGAAGGCTGCCGAGTGGTCTAGAAGGATGAGGGCCGCGGTGTGTCCCTTGTCTAGTAGCATGCGGATGTCGTCCGTGTCCGCAAGGAGGGCTCTCTCTGTGCTGTGGTTGCTGCGGAATCCCGAATGGGAGGCATCCAGGATGGAGTTCTTCTATGAAGGTGGTCAGCTGGGTTTTTACGAGTCTCTTGGTGACTTTGGCCGCAAAGGGGAGGAGCGAGATGGGCCGGTAGTTTTTCAGGTCCTTTGGATCGGCTGATGGTTTCTTGAGGAGGGGTTTTACTTCCGCCCGTTTCCAGTCATCTGGGCAGATGCTGGATCTGAGGGAGGAGTTGCGGGTGCATCCTAGTTCGGGTGCGATGACGGTGGTAGCCCTGTGGAATATGTGCTACGGGCAGTAGTCCGTAGGGGCTCCAGAGGGGGTTATCTTCAGGGTCGCAGTGATGAGTTTGACGGTCGCTGGATCCCAGGGCGTGATGGTCAGCTTAACGGTGGCAGTGGGTAGGGGGTGGTGCTTGTCGTTGGTTTGCTGAAGTTGTCGTAGAGGGCCTTGATCTTCAGATGGAAGTAGGAGCTGAGCTTGTCGCAGAGTTCCTGGGACGGTGTGACATTCGTGGCTTCGCAGGTGGGTTTTGCAAGCTGCTGTATGACGTTGAACAGTTCCTTGGTGTTGGTAGCGTTGGTCTGGACCTTGTCTCTAATGAAGTTCCGTTTGGTGTTTCTTATGCGCTGGTGTTATTCCTTCAGGGCGCTCTTGTGGTTGTTCCGTGCTTCCAACGTTTTCAGGTTTCACCAGGTTTTCTTTAGGCGTCTGCAGGAGCGTCTGGCTTCTTGAAGTTCTGTGGTGAACCAGGCGGCTTTCGGCGGGCGTTACTATTGCTGTAACATGTGAATAACCCAAACATTTGTCTGGTTTGGGCCCTAATAGAAGTGATGCAACCGCTTTGGAGACTAACGTGTAAATAATATTTGCTGGAAAGTGCTTTTAATTCATTACCTTTATGGGTTCATCTGTACTAAAGGGCAGCTCAGTATAGTGCAGCTCATTTTCTGGGTGCGTGTAGGACTCTGAGGAAACATTGTAATATACTTTTTGCCACTGGTATTGGATTGAAGATGCATTCATTAATTGCTCTGCTTTGTTGAATTTGGACAGTAACTTTCCCTCATTCCTAATGTGCTAATTTCTACTTTGTCCTGTTTCCACTTAGGTAGAAGATGCCATGCTCATGTTTGACAAAACTACCAACAGACACAGAGGTAAGTGACTTTATACAATGCACTACTTTGCCAGAGGCCGTAAAAGCAGACATGATGTGTGAATTGTGTGGGACTTGTGACCTTTTCATCGATCCCTGAAAGATGAGAAGCAGGGAATAACATTGGGAGGTCTTGCAGGTAGTGCTCAGGACTAGGTTCTTTTGTTCTGTTAAAGTGCAATCTATGTGCCCACCTTTATTGACAACATTTTGCTGGTGCCTGTGTGCTACTGGCTGGGATGGCAGTTCCAAGTAGCTAGCTCTGTTAGTATCTTACCGTTGAACACCAGTGGACTGTTGGTGACAGCAGGGCATTGGCGTGTAGTTGGTTGGAGATGAAGCACTGTGTCATGTACTTTAAAGCAGTAAATCTGGGCACTGCAGGTTGATATATACCCAGTGTGATCAAATCCGCACTGATTTAACCTTGATTTGCCAAAAATCTGAATCATCCCTTTAACTATTCTGTGCAATGAGTGAAGACCACCTCGGGTGTGTCTGGGCACTCCTACAGGCCAGCATTTGATGACTGCAGTGTGGGAGCAGAAGTTGACACTAAGTTATTTGGTTATCTATCTTTGATGGTGGGGAGGAGGAGGGGGGGTTTGGGGAGGAAGATGGATATCTTGTTTGGCCACGAAGATTCGTTCAGAAAGGTGATCTGTGCAAGAGTTGTAAAGTCCTGTGGAGCAACGCTGGTGTGTACTGTGCTGCTGGTGTGACCGGACCTCCACCGGTTGCTGAGCCAGCAAGCAGAGCCCCTGTGCCCTCAGTACGGAAGACACTGTCCGCCGATGGTTATAGCATCCGATGCTTCGCCTGTCCCCAGCATGCCGATAAGGGGTGGTTAACCTACATCTGCATACGCTGAAGTGGTGGCCGCTAAATGTGCTTTGGGAAAGTCCCACCGCGCTCGCGCACCTGCCACTCAGTCCGTGCCGAGAATGAAACCAATGAGACGCGCTGCCAGCACTGACTGACTGAACTGAGATCGTGGGCCGCGAAAATAAACCCCCCGTAAAAAAAACGTAACTTGCGGTTTTAAAATACGAATACCGGGAAACAAGGCGGCGACGGTGGTTTCTTTTGCAAGTGATGGATTGTGTTACACTGACGTATCATGTTTGACAGATGAGCTTTGCAAGCGGATGTCTTTTCTTTTCTGATGAGAAGCAGCACTGTGCGTTTCTTGACAATCTGACGAGCGACTTCCTGCAGGACGTCCTTCAAGCTCCAGTGTGCCCGTGCCTCATAATTAACTCGCTCTCTCCAGTAGCACACCTCCAAAATCATTTTTTTACATCATCTTGCAGGTCTCAGGCTGCTTGTGCGCATCTGATTTTCCCTGGGGTCCACATTCCGCAGTGCAACATCAGTCATAGCCTGGTAGATAATTAACAGGGTAATGAAGCCAGCAGGAGGAAAAAACACCAGGGCGCGGATTTCAATCCGGAAGCGGCCCACTTGGAGCTCAGGGGTCGCACGTAGGAGAAGCCGAAGCACTGCGCGATAGAGGGGAGTCAGGGGCCTCTTGGTGCATTGGAGGTTGCACTGCCAGGCAGGCACCCCTGTCCATCGCTGCATCACGTTGAAGAAGTCTGGTCTCGTCGGCTGGCAGAGCTGCCTGGGGCAGGCCGGATTCTGCTTCCCCTCGTGTGCACATATATGCCTTGCTTGACGGTTCCCCAAGTTCAGCCTGGCCCTGCGGTGACGGTCAGGTGTGCTCTGCAGTGCAGAGCTCCGGTCTAGGGTGAGACTCCCCGCCTCACTCGTAACCTGGAGACAGGCCGGTTTGTTTCTTGCCCTAGGTAGGTTGAGGGACAGCGGCAAGAGGCACCCCGGGTGCAGTGGGCGTTTTACAAATACGGTTAGTTCTGACAAAATGCGGCCGTTAACTTCTAAAGCTACTTCATGAGGGGGCTCCGGGGCGAGCGCGTTTTCTGTGTGCTAATTCGTGAACCACAAAAATCGATCGGGTGGCTCCAGGTTCACGACCCCGTCTGTTCAACAGTCTGCACCCAATGGGATGATATTTTAGTTTTGCTGCTAAGGATTTGTTCTATCCTGTAGCATTCCTCATTGACTCCGAGGTATGTGTATTTGTTTAAACCCATGAATAGTTTAATGTAAATTGCCCTGTCAAGATTTTAAAATAGGAGCCCGAGCTTCACTCAAACATGGGCTGCAATTCAAGCTTGCCTGCTTAACAAAGAAAATGTACAGGATCGGTGACACACAGGCCAGTTACTCTTCAGGTAACATTTAATGGAGCATGTGCCTCAGCAGTGCATGTGTAATACACCAACAGTCGTGTACATGCACAAACTCACAGGCACAAAAGCACACACAGTTTAGCATGACTGCCAGCTTCACTCACGTGCACATAACGATAATGACGCAGGCAGCAGCAAAACATCCTTAGCTGTCTTCATTCGCAAATTGCTGGTGGTTTTAGTGCTGTCTAACGTTAGTAATATCAATGCGAACACCAATGCATTTGCCTTTCTGTCAAAGAATGTGCCCACTTGGTGACTGGGAAATAGCGCGTTTGATGCCTTTAGTAGAATGTGCGAATAAGTATCGACAATGCCCCAGACGATGGGAAATGTAATCAGAACCTCGACTTAGAGCATCCATACTATGTGCCACATAACTCTGGTCCCCTCAAGGGTATACTCTTTTGTTTACCAGGAATTTGTTTCTCATGGTGGCATATTTCTAGAACATGGGGCTAGCGATACCTAGCTGCTGCTATGCCTCTATGGTGTAATACAGGCCCATGATCCCCTGTGGCTTGGGGGGGACCCACCCTTCAGCCCTCAGTCAGCCCAAGGCGTATAAGTATCTGCAAGATAAGGAGCCATTCTGCATGGGGAGGGGGTCATCATTTTGTTACGCCACTGCTTTGCATGTAGAGTTCACATTCCAACCAATTGAAGTTCCTCCTTAAGCTTGGCTAGACTTGAAAGGTGGACATACTGGTTTCAGACTCATCAGTTTCCAATTCAAGTGCCTAAAACATCACTTTCTGGTAGGGGGGCAGTGCGTCTTAAAGAATGGCACTGCATGTGGCTAGATACAGATGAACTTGCACTGTTAATGCCTATGTTGAACTTGTGCTCCAAGGCAGTCTTGAACTGTTGCTGCTCTGCGTAACAGGAAGAGGAGGGATGCTTGAACTGCTGCTATATGTTGTGTCTATGCTGTGTGTCAAGATGCTTACCTTGTACACCTACAATTATGCATGTATGCATTGTATTCAAATTGTGCATTATTCATCTACATTTGAAGTCATGTGTTCACTGGCTTGAAACTATTGCAGTTAAAACAAGTTTGCTATGACCTGTTAAAGTGTGCTTTTCGGGCTTATGCTAACTAGGCCGCAGACCTTAATGCCAGCTTGTCTAATATGGATGTGTTGTCATGTTCATTTATTCTGTTTATAATTCTGCTGCACTAGTTAAGCAGGACATGTTTGTTTATTTCTTAATAACACTGTTTTGAAGAAAGACTGCTAGAAGGCTCACCATCGCTTACATGCAGTATTCATTAATCTGCAATTGTTCACTGTTTAAGTAGTTCGTTCTGACACCTCCAGATGACACTAGGTGCGCCTCCCTGGATCAATATTCATGTAGTGGGTCATTGTTAAGGTGGTAGGGATACCTGAAACCTATAATTTGGTTTGTTGAAAATGTATTTTGTCGCTCACAACATGATGCATTTGCAGTTATGTTCCTGTATGGAGGAATTGGCCACGTAAACCCTTGAATTTGGAAGTAAACTGAATCTTTTTTTGGGTCTGTACTAGGGATGCTGACACATTTCCTTATTATTCTACATTGTTCCTAATACAGAGAGCCTTCATGACAATAATTGTATGCATTTTTATGAGATTTGCTGCATCTGCATTTTACTAGTCATGTTTTGTACACTTTTGAATTTTGTAATAAACCTTCATGTTTTTCCTAAATTCCACCCTAGGACTCACTTTTTTTGACTCCGTCCTTTATTTGACATAACTTTGAAATGCTGTTGTATACCTTGTCTCTGGGAAACATTGTCTTGTGAATTGAGGATAATTCAGTCCCCATCCACCCAAGTCCTGGGCATTCTATAGAGGTGTAAGATTTTAGGGTTACAGTGCGCCCACACCTTGTGTGCGGGAGCTTTTCGCTTCTGCTGCCTGTATTCTACCTATGCGTTTGCAGTTTACTAAAGTCTTTTATTCGTTACAAACTTACCGCTTGTTGTTTTTATTTTACAATTTGTTTAATTAAGTTACTCAAGACACGTCTTTTTGTTGTCTAACATATTTATTTGCCTAAACTTTACAAATCTTATCTTAAACAAAAGTCTGTAAGAAAAAAGCATGTATTCCAACAAGAATAGCCAGCTAAACCAATGTCATGCAGCTTCACAAACCAAATTAGGTTGCCCCAGTCATACAGCTGGTTGTAGCAACACTTTTGGAGCAGGACCTACTGTGCAGGTTCATAGTTTTATTGCTACTCCTGATCAGTACTTATTATTGCGACATTGGTCTGCTATCCGTGAGTATTGTATAACACACTGAAGTGAAGCTGGAGTATTTTATCTGTTGCAGATTGGCAACCACATCAATTGATTTTAATAATCCCAATATTCTGTCGTTCTCTGTATGACCCCCGTCTGCCAAAAAAGCCAATTCCAACGTAATTTATTTTCCTATTTAATCATGGATAAATTACAGCGGGAGCTTTTACTACCTCAAAATCTATGTCTAATGGATCTGTTAAGGACCTTTTACTACCTCAAAACTATGTCTAATGGATCTGTTAAGGACCTTTTACTACCTCAAAAACTATGCCTTATGGATCTGTTCCTGCTAAGTTTTTTTTGACGATAAACGTCTTTACTGATTTCTGTTCTGAGTTTTTATGTGCCTTCCGGTTTGCTATTGATCCCGTCATCTCTGGCTGGATAAAAAAAGCAAAAAAAGGTCTAGTATTTCTCGATTGACTTTGCAAGTGTGGCGCAGGGAGGAGTATTGAGTGTTGTGTGCCCTTTGATAGTCGCTACTGAGGTAGGTGCACAAATGTGCATTGATTTTCTTCTATTAAAAATAATTGCTTAAGGACAGCACATTAAAAGCTAAAGGTTGTGTGAGCGAGCACTCTGAAGATAAAGAGCACAAGCATGAGATTTTTAACAAGGTTCTTTGGTTTAATTGAAATCTAGCTTGTCTGTAAAAGTATCTAATACTAGTTGTCTTTTCCATGATTATCATATGTTGTAAAAGTCGACTGCCTGTTTTGCATTGTTTTTTTGCTGGTGTGTAGACTAGCATTTCCTAAACTGGGGGTCAGTCGCAAGTCGATTTTTGGTGAGTCGGGGAAAGTCTGAGCCATAAAGATGCCTTACAATTCTGTTTCTCTTGAAACATTTGCTGATGCTTCAAAGACAGAGGTAAAATGCCAGGCTTCGGTCTTGTGACAAATTGATGATTATCGTTTTGAAATGGTTTAATTTTAATTGTATTTCTCTTATGGCAAAGCGTCAGGATTTTTTATGTGAATTATGTGACAATCTTGCTGAGTACAGGGGGTGTGAATGGAAAGGCTGTGAATGTCAGGGTTTTTTTTTGCAATCACCCAGCAAAAATATCAATAACTGCAAATGAATTGTATGTATTCAGCAATTGGGAAAGCAAATATGGAACACATTGCGTGTAATTATGAAGTGTTTAATAGGATCAAACCAAATCTAAACTTTTTTCAAATAATACATTTTCACTGAAACCCAATTTCCGTACATTATCTTTTGTGTACTGTTTGGTTTTATCAGTAAGTCTGTTTGTGCACATTTAGCGGCCATTTCAATCGAAAATGAGCTGTCTTTAAATGACAGTACTCCACCACATACTGATTTAGGTGGATTCAAATATCGCTCGTGCTTCTTTACCATTAAAGGTAAGTTGAGTCTAGACGAAAAGGAGCCCCTCTCTCCAGCGAAGGGCGCAGTGCAGAAATCCTGTTCATAAGAAGTGGGTTACAAATTATACAGACCTTTTTAACTTAAAAAAACTTCTCGACAGAGAAGAAAGATTGTCTCAAAAGTTACCTTATTTTGAATTTAAGAATGGTTCGAGTGCCACTGCACAAACGGGTGATCTGAGAAAGGTTTTGGACCACCTACATCTACTATGGTTCATTGTTCCTTTAAACTGCTTGATCGAAAAGTGCTTAAAAGTAGGGTCCAACTATTTGGCAAATTGTTGACAAAGCTGTGTTTCATTCAGTTAACAGAACAATATTAAGCAATAAATTAGAGGTACGGGTATGGATTTATATCTTCGGGGGTTAATTCTTTTGACTCAGACACCTCAGTAGAAATTGGAGGTGTAGCTGTAAGAAGTATTGTCAAAACCAGTAGACTCAAAAAATCATGATTTGGTGCGCATTCTTCAGTTTGTAGATAATGCTTCTATACTCAATAGGACACAAAGCTCAGCACAATCAGTTAGAATCTGTACTAAATTTTCAAGAAGCATATATCTGATGGCAATATAGAAACATTATGTCCTTTGGGAGGGGAAAGCAAACTATAAAAGGGAAATTAATGTTAAGTTTTGCCGTTCCAAATTATGTTTTGGAATGTATGCCATTTAATAACAATTGTTCATGTATCTGTCTCTCAAGGGTTTTGTTGAAGTGTAATCACTTCCGTTGTGAAAACCACCTTTGCAAGGGCTAACCGCCTAAGACACCAAAATTATCTATCAGCTACTATATAGAGTTTAAATGTATCGTGCAGGCAGTTCTTTATTGAGGAAGTTTGATGCCTTAATGAAATGTAGAGAACTTTGCTGTATTTTTGGAGATTTAAATAAGATTGCTTGTAATTTATGTAATATGAGACCAGACACCTACAGCTCTGTATACCATTTTTTAGAAGGCTTGTTTTATTTGTTAATGCAGTCTTATTTTCTGAATTGTAAAGTAGCAATTAACCTAAATAATATATTCTTAAATGGAAAACTGTTCATCTATATTAAAAAACACTACAATTCCTCTTTTAGGAAACGCATTTGGGGGCAGATGCTTGTAAACATTACTTTTTTTAAGTAAAAATGTGTGCATGTTCAACTACGTGTTACTGTATCAGAATAGTTAGTCTTGTACCTACATTCTGGCTTTTCCATACAGACTGGAGACCAGAAACCATTCAAATTCCCAGGGTGACCTTGTCGCCATGACCTGCACATTTCAAAATGTTCATTCTGCAAGGTCTTGCCAACAAAAGATCTCAACTGCCAACACATTCTGGCCACAAGATGTCCGTATTCCATGGCCCCTTTTAAGAAGAGCGTGGAGTGTGGGAGTGACAAAAGCAGCAAAACTATTAACCAGACAGCTAATTCACCATGTGCATGAGAAAGGTGATAATCAAAATACTGCAGAATCAAACTTTGCTCAGCCATAGTGGAATGTTTGTTTTATCTGGAGCTCCTCTCCATGATCTAAATAGTTGATCTGAATAGTTTCAATCTATAAATTATCATCATTAAATAGGAGGATGTCCATGTTACTCTTTTTTTGGTCAATTTGCTTACATCTGCATTACTTAGTTGTCTTTACTTTCCGTACCAACCTTTAAGGCATTAGAACAAAGTGCGTATGACATCTGTTTCAGGGGGCGTGGCCAGCAGGGGCAACATGGCAGAAGCATTTTAAGGTTGCTCCGCCACTTATCCCCATAATCCATAAAATTTATAAGCTAACCTGTGACTCTCAATGCGGAACTCCATTGCGGAGGAATGTATTCACCCCCAGGAGACCGGGAAGATGACGACGCATCCCTGAGCTTTGCCATCGGAGCCTCTGCTCCGTGAGCAGGGTCGAGGGAGATGTCGGATGTGGGGCGTGTGAGCGGAGAAGATCGCTGCCTGCAAAGTCCTCAACGGGAGCCAGGAAGCTTACACCCCTGAGAACCGACGAGGCAGGCAGTGTGATCGTTGATAGAGAGACTACACTCTACCAGATAGCTGCGGGGGCGAGCGGTGCAGCACTCAGAGTGAGGCCCAGGCCTGAGCCGGTTGGAGATTGCACTCGTCACCATGTGGGAGCAAGTTAGGGTTTGCTGGCAGTTGGTGGCGATGAGCCCGCCTCACCCTTGTGGGCACAAACACATGCTAGAAGAAGCACAGCAGCCACCGCTTGTGGGTCTCCACATGCAGAAGCCCGGTTTGATCGGCATCCCGAGGGGAGTGACCGGCAGCCAGGAAATTAAGTGAGAAGGCGCCGGAGAGGGCAACGTACGCCGCGAGTGTGTCGCTGAGGAGGCGAGCTGGTGGGAGTCGAAGAAAAGGTACCCTGGGTTGAAGGCCTGACTGTTATAAAGACCAGGTGATGAGAGGCTTTGTGGTGTACCACCGAGGAGGTGAGGCCGGCTGCAAGTGCTGCTACTAGGCTGGTGCAGCCAGAAGCTGGGTCTGCGCGACAGGGAAGCCAAGCTACATCGAGCCCGGAAAACAGAACATAGCTGTTCACGACTGGATGAGTGGGGGTTCCACCCTGTGAGCCTTGAGATCCGGCATTTTTTGCACTGGTGGGCATCCCCTGCATTGGACTGTAGATCGGAGAGCCCCGGAGGGGAGTCTCAATGGAGCAGCTCAGCTAATCGAGATTCTGGGCACGGGGGATTGGCTCCCAGGCGGCTGATAAAACCGCGTTGATCCTGCCGCTTGCCAGATGAGACCTGCTGCAGGGAGTTGACCCTTAAACGTGGTGAACCTCTCAGTTGGGCAATAACTGCTGTCCCCGTAGAACCATAGATAACACCAGCTGCACCAGGTGATAAAGGGGACAGTTGCTACACGGCACTTATGCATGGAATCACTACTAGAAGCCCAGCAAATTATATTGCACAGACAGACCACCTGCGCGGACTTGTGGTTGTGAAAGATGAGACTTGAGCCTCTTGCTCAAGTTGTAGAATACACTGCGTTAATCTAAAAAGTTGCAAGGCGTCAGCCAGAAGAATTGGAGTACTTTGCTGCAGAGATGGGATGCACCAAAGGCACTGGATCACGGGCCTCCTCACAAGTCCGAGGCCCAGTAGACATGGACAGCACGCGGTCTGTGCCGCAGCAGGACCTCCCTGAGGACAGGCTGGATGCAATCCTGAATGCCTTAGAGAGATCCTGAGTCGCTAGGATCCAAAATTGATAAAGGGGCAGTGGACCTAACGTTATTGCATGCGGATCATCAGAAGTTGAGGGAACAAATCAACGATGTGGAGCAGGACCTAACAGATCTCAAACCAGCCACAGATTTCATAGAGAAACAACAAAATGTGCATGAGGCTAGAATACGTTACCTTGAGGACCTCATGGACGATGCGGAGGGCCGCTCCAGAAGGAACAATGTCTGCTTGATTGGCCTACCGGAAGGGGGGGAGGGCCAAGACGCAGTTACTTTTATGGAACAATAGTTTAAAGAAATGTTGCCCTCCTCCTCATGGTCTTCATTCTTTACTATATAGCGAGCGCAACTCATCCCTGCTAGAAAACGCCCGCCGTTCCAAATTATGTTTTGGAATGTATGCCATTTAATAACAATTGTTCATGTATCTGTCTCTCAAGGGTTTTGTTGAAGTGTAATCACTTCCGTTGTGAAAACCACCTTTGCAAGGGCTAACCGCCTAAGACACCAAAATGATCTATCAGCTACTATATAGAGTTTAAATGTATCGTGCAGGCAGTTCTTTATTGAGGAAGTTTGATGCCTTAATGAAATGTAGAGAACTTTGCTGTATTTTTGGAGATTTAAATAAGATTGCTTGTAATTTATGTAATATGAGACCAGACACCTACAGCTCTGTATACCATTTTTTAGAAGGCTTGTTTTATTTGTTAATGCAGTCTTATTTTCTGAATTGTAAAGTAGCAATTAACCTAAATAATATATTCTTAAATGGAAAACTGTTCATCTATATTAAAAAACACTACAATTCCTCTTTTAGGAAACGCATTTGGGGGCAGATGCTTGTAAACATTACTTTTTTTAAGTAAAAATGTGTGCATGTTCAACTACGTGTTACTGTATCAGAATAGTTAGTCTTGTACCTACATTCTGGCTTTTCCATACAGACTGGAGACCAGAAACCATTCAAATTCCCAGGGTGACCTTGTCGCCATGACCTGCACATTTCAAAATGTTCATTCTGCAAGGTCTTGCCAACAAAAGATCTCAACTGCCTGCCAGACAGCTAATTCACCATGTGCATGAGAAAGGTGATAATCAAAATACTGCAGAATCAAACTTTGCTCAGCCATAGTGGAATGTTTGTTTTATCTGGAGCTCCTCTCCATGATCTAAATAGTTGATCTGAATAGTTTCAATCTATAAATTATCATCATTAAATAGGAGGATGTCCATGTTACTCTTTTTTTGGTCAATTTGCTTACATCTGCATTACTTAGTTGTCTTTACTTTCCGTACCAACCTTTAAGGCATTAGAACAAAGTGCGTATGACATCTGTTTCAGGGGGCGTGGCCAGCAGGGGCAACATGGCAGAAGCATTTTAAGGTTGCTCCGCCACTTATCCCCATAATCCATTAAATTTATAAGCTAACCTGTGACTCTCAAAGCGGAACTCCATTGCGGAGGAATGTATTCACCCCCAGGAGACCGGGAAGATGACGACGCATCCCTGAGCTTTGCCATCGGAGCCTCTGCTCCGTGAGCAGGGTCGAGGGAGATGTCGGATGTGGGGCGTGTGAGCGGAGAAGATCGCTGCCTGCAAAGTCCTCAACGGGAGCCAGGAAGCTTACACCCCTGAGAACCGACGAGGCAGGCAGTGTGATCGTTGATAGACTACACTCTACCAGATAGCTGCGGGGGCGAGCGGTGCAGCACTCAGAGTGAGGCCCAGGCCTGAGCCGGTTGGAGATTGCACTCGTCACCATGTGGGAGCAAGTAAGGGTTTGCTGGCAGTTGGTGGCGATGAGCCCGCCTCACCCTTGTGGGCACAAACACATGCTAGCAGAAGCACAGCAGCCACCGCTTGTGGGTCTCCACATGCAGAAGCCCGGTTTGATCGGCATCCCGAGGGGAGTGACCGGCAGCCAGGAAATTAAGTGAGAAGGCGCCGGAGAGGGCAACGTACGCCGCGAGTGTCTGTCGCTGAGGAGGCGAGCTGGTGGGAGTCGAAGAAAAGGTACCCTGGGTTGAAGGCCTGACTGTTATAAAGACCAGGTGATGAGAGGCTTTGTGGTGTACCACCGAGGAGGTGAGGCCGGCTGCAAGTGCTGCTACTAGGCTGGTGCAGCCAGAAGCTGGGTCTGCGCGACAGGGAAGCCAAGCTACATCGAGCCCGGAAAACAGTACATAGCTGTTCATGACTGGATGAGTGGTGGTCCCACCCTGTGAGCCTTGAGATCCGGCATTTTTTGCACTGGTGGGCATCCCCTGCATTGGACTGTAGATCGGAGAGCCCCGGAGGGGAGTCTCAATGGAGCAGCTCAGCTAATCGAGATTCTGGGCACGGGGGATTGGCTCCCAGGCGGCTGATAAAACCGCGTTGATCCTGCCGCTTGCCAGATGAGACCTGCTGCAGGGAGTTGACCCTTAAACGTGGTGAACCTCTCAGTTGGGCAATAACTGCTGTCCCCGTAGAACCATAGATAACACCAGCTGCACCAGGTGATAAAGGGGCCAGTTGCTACACGGCACTTATGCATGGAATCACTACTAGAAGCCCAGCAAATTATATTGCACAGACAGACCACCTGCGCGGACTTGTGGTTGTGAAAGATGAGACTTGAGCCTCTTGCTCAAGTTGTAGAATACACTGCGTTAATCTAAAAAGTTGCAAGGCGTCAGCCAGAAGAATTGGAGTACTTTGCTGCAGAGATGGGATGCACCAAAGGCACTGGATCACGGGCCTCCTCACAAGTCCGAGGCCCAGTAGACATGGACAGCACGCGGTCTGTGCCGCAGCAGGACCTCCCTGAGGACAGGCTGGATGCAATCCTGAATGCCTTAGAGAGATCCTGAGTCGCTAGGATCCAAAATTGATAAAGGGGCAGTGGACCTAACGTTATTGCATGCGGATCATCAGAAGTTGAGGGAACAAATCAACGATGTGGAGCAGGACCTAACAGATCTCAAACCAGCCACAGATTTCATAGAGAAACAACAAAATGTGCATGAGGCTAGAATACGTTACCTTGAGGACCTCATGGACGATGCGGAGGGCCGCTCCAGAAGGAACAATGTCTGCTTGATTGGCCTACCGGAAGGGGGGGAGGGCCAAGACGCAGTTACTTTTATGGAACAATAGTTTAAAGAAATGTTGCCCTCCTCCTCATGGTCTTCATTCTTTACTATATAGCGAGCGCAACTCATCCCTGCTAGAAAACGCCCGCCTGGTGCAGGGGCACGTCGACTCATTTTAAAAATGCTGCACTTTAAAGACAGAGATATGATCCTGCGGGACTCGAGGAAGCTTTCGGAGGTCCAAATTGAGAATACAGAGGTCCTGTTTTTTCCAGACTACACAATAAGTGCACCAGCAGCGGGGATCTTTCTTAACAGTTGAGCAGAAGCCTAGACAGTTAGACATTTATTACTCATTGTTGTACCCAGCAAGGCTCCGAGTAATCTCTAAAGGGCAAAGCGAGACACCTGGGACTGGCTGATAACCACATGTCGGTTGTCAGTTTCTTGTCCATCAGGCATGCCAGGAAGCAGGAACGATGCAGCAGAAGGATCTAGGAATCGCATCAGACGAAGCAGGAGACAATCTCCCAACTTATTGGCATTACTGGATCCGGAACAGGTCAGACAGGAATGACAAGCGGCTGTTCAGGTGGCAGAACGTATAGCAGTGGCTTTAGAAATCTTTAGTAAAGAAGCAACGTCAACCATTTTTCGGAAGATGAGGGGTCATCTATGGCTTGTTCATTGGACATTGCTTTATTGTGGTTGCAGGACATAATGCCACAGACTGCTGATGGTATTATATGATGTTAGAGCACCTGTATTAAGATTGTTCTACATGATTGGACTTTGGCACAAGTCGGTATTGTAACCTTTATCTATTGCGTGCTCTGTATGGGGGCATAATTGACCTGACAATGTGCAAAGGGCTGCGCAGGATGCCTGTGAAATTATCCTTAATATACATATGCTTGCATGAAAAAACTCTAGATACATGGAGGATTTTATTGTGGCATGACCCCTGAGGCCTTCCGTTCTACCCAACATAGGGATTTAGGTGGTTACACGGGCAGTTCTTTTCCCCACCACGGTTTGGGCAGCGCCTTTTGTTAATGATTGCCACTCTATTAGTATTTGTATTTTGCCAGGTTGGCCCTTTAGTTTGAATCCTTGTTAACTCGGTTTCTGTGGGAGGTATGGTTGGTGGCACTGAAGATAGCTTTCTTACAGACATAGCTGCACAAATGGTTCTGAACATGATTTGTCACTTCCCAATGGTGATGAAATGACAGATCATACGATCCTTACTTGGAATGTGCGTGGCCTTCGCGCACCCTCTCGCAGATGTGCAGTGCATTTGTAGCGAAAAGGACACAATGTCCGCATCGCTCTCCTACATGAGACACATTTGACTCAGACTGCAACAGTTAGATTGCAGAGAACATGGAGAGGTAAAGTCTTTGCTACAGATTTTTCCCTGTATGCTTGAGGGGCTTTAATCTGGGTTCGTCTGAGCACACCTTTCCTGGTGGAAGAAGCTCTTACAGACAGAGAAGGCAGATATGTGTTCCTAAAGGGCAGACTGGACCGGGGTTATATATATTATTGCAAAAGCAAAGTCCCACCCGACCTCTATTGCTTTACCACTGGCTATCAAAAGCTCAAAGTCTAGAGCAATTTCCAAAGATTGTCTCAACATATCAATTTCTTTGAATATTTTTTTCTTTCTTTATTTATATGCATTTTCTTTAAGTAGATTTTTTCATGATTGACTTTTTGTATAAATATTGTCAAATACACTTTTCCACAATTACAAAATTCTCAGTTAATTTGAACAAAACATTACATTATCTAAACTCATCATACTATGCATTGTTATTTACAGAGTCCACTTGTTAATACATAAAAAAAAGTGTAACAAATACAGTACCCTGCAGACATAACCCATTCAGTAATACTCCACAGTCATACTCCGCACTCTCACTATCATACTAAAACCCAGACCAACACTACATGCACAGATAAACAAACCAAGGGATGGCAGTATCCACCCTCTTGTGCTATGCTGGAATCTGGGGTATCAAGCATTCCTGGCTGGGGGTTATATCCTGCTGGGGTATGTATATGCTCCGAATACAGATCAGGGGCACTTTCTGAGATTACAGTCGCAAATACTGGCAAAATGGTGTGAAATACCGTGGTTGATAGGGGATTTTAACAGCGTCATGGACACAGGGCTAGACAGTTCCTTCCCTCATCCCTGCGGTGCACTACTGCCTTGACCAACTCGATGATATTGATCGAGTGGGTGTGTAGTTGGGACCTGGTCGATGTTTGGAGGCCCCGCTGTCCTGGAGAGAGGGTATATTCATTTTAATCCACACCCCACAGCTTACATGTGCAATTAGACAGGTTCTTGAGCTCACCCTCTTTGATTCCCTATGTGACAGACTGACTATCGAGGTTGCACACACTCTGACCACAACCCACATTATGTAACAGTTGCTTGGGATTGCGGAACCCCTGGTATTCCAGAATGGAGGCCTCAACTGGCGCTGTTGGAAAACTCCTCCTTCCGTGATTCGTTAGGGGAGGCCATCAATGAATACTTCCCACACAATTCAGGTACTGCCTCATCCACCATGATGGAATGGGCCACCCTGAAGGGTACGCTACATGGAACATTCCTGGGTCTGGGCTGCGGTATGAGGAAACAAATAAGAATCGGGTCTGCGGGAGGTGGAAAATAAACTATTGACACTGGAATTGCGTGCAATAGCGGGGGAAATCTGACTCCACTGTTAGAAACACGTAATAAACATGCAACACTCCTAGAGCGCTTACGGTGTCTGAACTTCGTAGCGCATTCGGTGAGAACCCAAGCCACAGTGGATCACTCTGGGCCCCTCTTGGCCTGGCTTATCAAACAGGACCAGTTGTCGGGACCTATTATGGCTTTTGGATCCCAGGATGGTAGGCTCAGATACACACAACACTAAATCCACAATGAACTAACCACACACTTTGCGCAGCTATACCGACCAGCACTAGACGCACCTGAGGCAGACCTATACCTTTCTTGAGGGCCTTACCGTGCGTATTCTCACACCCAAACAACGCAGGGAACTTGATGCCCCGCTCACACAGGAGGAAGCGGGAGGCACAATGAGAGCCTTGCCGTTAGGCAAAGTACCCAACCCAGACCCAGCGGGCTGCCTAGTATTAGACTTAAAAAATGTTTTGATACTGTTGAATGGCCTTATGTTTGCGGTATTGCAGAATTTTGGATTTGGATACTACTTTTTAAGACTGGTCAAACTACTGTATGGGACACCTAAAATAAGGGTTTGTTTTCAAGACGAATAAAGATTGGAAAAAGTACTAGGCAGGGTTACCCCTATCACCGCTAATTTTTTCCCTGGCTATAGAACCTTTGGCGGCATGCTCCAATCTGCAGAGCACTGGGGTATTCAATTGGGTGAGGAAATGCATGCTATTTCGCTATACGCTGATGACATTTTGCCACATATTAGGAACCTACAGAAAATACCGCCGATCATACCAGACACGGTCCAATTTTTTGCAAAACTATCAGGGTTGGGGGTTGAGTGCTACAGACCTGTATCGCACGATCGAGCCATACCATGTGCATGGACATTGGAACGCTTTGACATTTATAACTGAATTTTAATTCCGATGATTCTGCATAACAGGTTGTACCAATTATAAGCATTTAATTCCTGCTGGATGTAAATTGTAAAAATCTTAATAAATGTATTCTAAAAAAACAAACTATCAACTGGGGGAAATCTTGTTTGTTTCCCTTTGCCTCTGATGTAGCAGCTCCTTTTTTAGTTGTTGATGGCGTACAAGTGACTTAGCAGCCAGTTATGTTTGTCTACCTGCGCATAAGAATCTATCATGCAGATCGGGACATTTTAGAGGGCAATCTAACCAGAGCAGTGACGGCCCTGAAGTCTCAAATAGAGGTCTGTAAACACTCAATCTCTCGGTTGCAGGCAGATTGGCTCCTATAAAGATGGTGATGCTCCCCGCCTGCTGTATTATTTTACCAACCTCCCCCTCTACCTAGCAGCTGCTTTTTTTCGATACTACGAAGGTACACTTAGAGATCTTATAGGGTGCAATAAACAATGTAGGGTGGCAGGGAGGGCTAGCCCTATCAAACCTGGAACATTACTATCTAGCATCCCAGGTAAAAGGGGTGGTGGGCTAGGTGGCGGAACTACACCTAACCGACACAGCGGGGTGTGGTCCCCAATATATGCTGAATAAACTCTTACACATTTTATACCCGTGCACTGGGCCGCAAAAATCGCTCCCCTTAGTTGTGCAGGTGGCCCAGAAGTGTTTCAGTTTGGCTTTATACCTCACCAGACCCCTCACTCCCTACGCACTGGCCATACCACTGCTGGGCATGACGAGGGGTGGGGGTGGGGTTAGATTGTGGTAGCTTGCACCTTGGCATGAGGCAGGATCTTCATACTGGGAGACCAGTATACAGACGGTGCCCTATGTTCATTTGTGGCTCTGGCGGGTGAAGAAGGGGTCTTTCCTGGCCTTTTTTCAAACCACACTGGGGCGCCATTGGGGCAACTCACAGGAACGTCAAACACATTTAATGATGCAATATATGTATGTATGTATGTATGTATGTATTTATTTCTTGTATAGCGCGAACCTTTCACCCTACGAGTATCTTGGCGCTCAGATTTTTGCAAATGGCCCCCGTTGCAGCAGCAAGGTCAGAGGTGGGGAATTAGATTAACAACCTCTAGGAAACAGCCACGTTTTTAGGCTTTTCCTGAAGATAGTCAGGGTGTTGGATTGTCTGATTCGAAGAGGCAGCTCGTTCCAGAGGCGCGCTGCCACCACACTGAAAGCCCGACCTCCCATCCTAGATCGTTTAAATCTGGATTTTGCAGCTAAATTTAGAGAGGAGGAGTGGAGCATCCTCTTAGGCTTGTACCAGTTAAACCTATTTGATAACGGTGTTGGACCCAAATCGTGTAGTCCATTGAACACAGTGCACAAAGATTTAAAATGCACTCTTTCCAGAATTGGCAACCAATGTAGTTCTTTCAAGGCCAAAGAAGTGGAAGATCGACTCTCCCTATTCAGGGCCATTTTAGCTCCTGTAGACTGGACTCCTTGTAAGCTTTGAATGATGTATTGCGTAGCTCCCAAATACAGGGCGTTACAATAGTCCAGTCTACTAAGTATCAAGCTTCTGACCACCAAGGGACGAGTCTCATTTGGAAGGAATGGTAGAACCTGCTGCAGCATTCGAAGGAGGACCATACAGACGCTAATTGTCTTATTGGCTTGAGCCTCCATCTGGAGATTATCTTCCACCATAACCCCTAAATTTCATACCACCCTGACCGGGGTCAGGGGTTCTTCCTCAGGGGTAAGTCTAAACTCCAGTGGTAGTTGACGAGGTAAGGCACTACTAGGGCAGAACATTACTTCCGTTTTACCTCCGTTAAATTGGAGGTAATTAATCCTAAGCCGATTAGAAGTGTGGCGCATACAATCCTGAAGTGTATTCATCGACACCGCTTGCTTCCCCTCCAAGGAAAACACCAATTGGGTGTCATCGGCGTAGTTAACCAACTCAATCCCAAACGGTTTAATCAGGTGGAATAGAGGACGCAAGTATATATTAAAAATAATGGGGCTGATAGATGAGCCTTGTGGCACTCCATGGAAAAACTGGGGATTTTTTGGATGTAAATGGTGTTAGGGATACTGTCTTGTCTGTCAGACAAGTATGATTGTATCCATTGAAAAGCCCTTCCATTCACCCCAATTCCTGTTAGCCTATCCAGCAGGATACGATGGTTAACCGTATCGAAGGCGGCTGACATCCAGTAATATCAAAACGGTGGACTCTCCATTGTCAGCACGCCTTCGAAGGCTATCCATAACAGCTATTAATGCTGTCTCCGTACCATGTCTTGCACGAAAGCCAAATTGGTCCTCGTCCTGCAAAGAATTATCCTCAAGAAAATCTGAAAGAGCCCTGCTTACTAATGTTTCCAGGACCTTTGCTGGATAGGGTAAAAGAGATATTGGCCTGAAGTTGGCCGGGACAGGTGGATTCAGCGAAGGTTTTTTAAGTAGAGGGGTAACTATTGCCTGCTTCCATGCAACATGCACTAAACCAACCTCCAATGATTGATTACATATCTGATGTAGCCAAGGTGGAGTTTCTTGCCCCACTTCCTTCCATAATCTTGGAGGAAAGGGTCTGGGGGGAAACGGAAGAAACCTTATGTACCAGACTAAGGAAGACTTCCTCTGTCAATTCATTACATTTATTAAGGGAAGGTTTATCCCCCAGCTCTTCCTTAGGCTCAGGGAGTTTGGTCTTCATGTTATTAAATGTCGGATTTTGAAGGTTACCTATGATTGTGGTAATTTTCTCTTCAAAATATACAGCTATCTCGTCACAGAGCTTCTGCGAGGCAATCACCTTATTACTCATACAGTTTGGATTAGAGCGATTCTTGACAATGTTAAAGAGAGCCTTCGTGCTGTTTGGAGCTTGTAAGATAGAAGCAGCATAAAACTCTGCTTTGGCCTTAGCAATAGCTTTTATATTCCGCCTGTACTGATTTTAAAATGGTTTTATCTGTGTCGAAATAGATCTTCCTTTGGAAAACAAGTAGGAGAGTAAGGAGTTGTGTCCGTGAACGTCAGACGGGAAATACTCCTGATTCCCTGGTCAAGGATCAAAAGAACAAAATGGAGGAGTACTACCCGATGAGGGTATGTGAAGGCTTTTGTCTGAACTCAGGAAGAATTGTTCCTTTGTTAGGAAACCCCTCACTCACCACCTAGTGGTGACTTGCTTCATCATCGGGGCCCACCCAAGTGGCCTAGCGTCACTTGGGTGTGCTTCAACACCTGCAATTGCAGTGGAGCTGGTAGTGAAATGTGGGGTGCAAACAAAAAAGAATGTGAGTGTTAAAATTGTCCTGGTATTCTTTTGTATAGAGTTTTAATAAAAAAGATACTGGACAAAATTAAAAAATAAGGTTGAGATAGTAGTGGGGAAGTTACGGCCCACTTATCTCTATTTTATGTGTTGGTCGACATGTTTCTACCATAAGGGGAAAATCCCCGGTATTCCTCAGGACCAAAACAAGGAAGTGGGTGGTATGTGCCCCCTAAAAGACACACCCAGTCCTAAATCCTTGGACAGCCAGAAGAAAAATCAGCTTCTGGGACGCACACCTAAAAAAATAGAGGGTGCTGTAAAACCTGTGGGGAAGGAAAAGAAATAAATAAAATAATTACTATCCTGTTACGTAGTGCAGTGCTAGAGTGCAGGATTCGTGCAATTATTCTGGCTTCCCACAGTGGTGTTTGACACAGTGCCTTCATCGAAGCAGAGCGTGTCTACATGTGTTGTGCAAACGTGCTCTTAGCTATGGAGATAAAATATCTATGGAATAAGGTCTGATTTTAGCCTTAGTGCGTGCTATATAGGAAAGAAACATGCTGGCATCAAAGTCAGGGGTGCACTATGTAGGAGTGCTCATATTGTGTACCGCCGTGGATTGAATAATGTGCCAGCTAGGTAATATTTAATTACTTTTGTATGACCTGATCATAGTTTGTGGTCAACAGAAAAAGACAAACTGGACTGACAAACATACACAACATAGAGTAATTCACAACTTAAGATATGGCAGACCGATGGAAACAGGGCTTACAATGCTGTAGCTCAACTCGAGCTGCATCAAGCAGGAGTGGGGCGCTATGCCGGTAACAACATAGTCTAAGGAGAAAAAGATATGTTGATGGTAAGGGGGGTTCCTTGTTAGGCACTGGGCGATGGCCTCCGTTGTTGCTCCTGTTTGTAAGGAAAGAAAGGAATAACTTACAGTTGTCAGGGCGGGATCAGGCGATTCACCTACTTCCCCGTGCTCGCTGCTCGGTCGTAATGAGTCGGCGTGGTGTTTAAAAGCGTATGGTCGCTTCCGGTGGAGCCAGTGTGAGTATGGGAGCCTGGGAGGGACAAGGGTAGGCATAGTTACTGGCAGAAGCCGCGCATGCGTGGTAGCGCGAGGCTGACTGCTGGTGGTGGGCGTGGGAATCGCTCGGCACCACAATGAGAGTGTTCAAGGGGTTGGCATGACAACGGCAAGGCGCTGCGCCTGCGCAGAAGAAATTTAAACACTGGTGGCCCGGGAGTAGCGGAGTATGCCGCCCGGCGCCGAGTGTTGGGCAATGAGTGTTCAAGGGGTTGGCATGGCAACAGCAAGGCGCTGCGCCTGCGCAGAAGAAATGTAAACACTGGTGGCCCGGGAGTAGCGGAGTATGCCGCCCGGCGCCGAGTGTTGGGTAATCTCAGAGGAGGAAAGGGAATTACTGAGATTATTGGTCTACGGGACGAGGAGTCTCCTTGGGACCTCATCGGAGGTGTCAAGTGGCGCATGATAAACAGACGGAAGAAGTGTCTTCAGTCTGTAGGGAGTGTAACTAAAGGGCATACGAGGTGATAAAAACACACAGGGGGGAACTGTATGTGGTTTATATGCCACTTGAGCCATTCATAGAAAACACTGGAAAAATATGGGGAACAGGACGAGGTTTCTCCTTGGAAAATTGCCGGAGATGTCACGAGGGACTTATAAACGGACTGAAGAAGTGTCTTCAGTCTGTAGGGCCTATTGCTCAAGGGCATAGGAGGTGAAAAGACGGTGCTTAGGCCATGGGGAACTGGATGGGTTTTGCATGGTACTTCAAACGTTGGTTGATAGTTAAGAGAGAAAAGGAAAAGTGTCCTACAGCCATAGGTGTAATCGTATCTGTGGGAGATTATGTCCAGTCAGAGAAGATGGTTCATCTCAGCACAGAGTTCCATGGGATATTATCATTAAGCCCATGGATATGAGTGGAAAGTCTATATATCCATCTCTGTTCCTTTTCAAATAGGCGGGCCTGGATATTAGGGCCCGCTTGCAGCTGTTCGATGACCGTCCACTTCATGTCGTTTGTAGTGTGGTGGGCCGTTAGAAAATGATCTGTGAGTTTTGTCACGTTCTTTTTACATCTTATTGTACTCCTGTGTTCACAGATTCGTTGTTTGATTTTTCGCGTCGTCATGCCGACGTACGGTTTGCCACAGGTGCAGGTGATAAGATAAACCACATTGGAGCTATTGCAATTAGTATGGGATCTCTGCTCCCATGTCTTTCCTGGTTCCAAGTTGATGGTCTTGGTATTTTCAGTGAGGTGGCATACGCTGCAGTCCCCACAGCGCGAATGTCCAGTGGCTGGTGGTAAACCCCAAATCTGAGTCAGTGTTGGTTCGTTGGTGTTGTGATTGTTTTTGGGTCTAGTGTTCACCAAGGTATTTTTTAGACTGTTCGCTTTTTTATACGAAAAGAGTGGTTTTTCCCAGTGGAATGATCCAGAGTTGATGATTGACCAATGCTTTTTGATACTTTTACTCACTTCATTGGAAATGACATTGTAGGTCGTGACACATGTCAGAGGTATGTTCTCAGTATCTTTTACAACTTCCTCAAGAAGTGCTTGGCGTGGTTGGTTCCTTGCCCGTTGTCGGCATTTTTTTGTGATTTTGGTGGGGTATCCACGCTGAGACAGTTTGGTGGACAGGTCATCTGCTTGTTCTTTGAAGTCCTGGAGATTGGTACAGTTCCTCCGTAATCTAAGGTATTGGCCATAGGGGAGGTTCTCCCGTAGGGGCCGCGGATGGAAGCTTTCAAACCTAAGAAGGTTATTCTTGGCCGTAGGTTTGAAATGAGTCTTAGTGATCAGGGTGTCCTGTTTTTTTTGGATTTCAATGTCTAAGAAGATCATTTTTTCTTTATCTATGCTGTGAGTAAAGTGTAGATGTGGGTCACGTGCATTGATCCAGGTGATAAAGGTTGTTAGTATCTCCTGGGGGCCCTTCCAGATTGCCAGCACGTCGTCAATGTAACGGCGCCAGAACACCAGGTTTCCAAGATAAGGGTTGTTAGGCGAAAGTATGTGTTGTGTTTCAAAATCAAAAACATAGAGTCCGGCTATGCTGGGAGCAAAAACACTGCCCATTGATGTGCCCCCTATTTGGAGGTACAGGGATCCCTCAAATTCAAAGAAATTCCTTTTGAGAGCCAGGGTGGCACAGTCAATGATGAAATTGACGGGTGTTCTGTGTTCCCATGTGGTTTTTTCCAGAGTTTCTTTCAGTACTCTGATGGTGGCGTCTTGGGGAATGTTGGTTGAGTTTGGATATAGAGAGTCTCTATACCAACATTCCCCAAGACGCCACCATCAGAGTACTGAAAGAAACTCTGGAAAAAACCACATGGGAACACAGAACACCCGTCAATTTCATCATTGACTGTGCCACCCTGGCTCTCAAAAGGAATTTCTTTGAATTTGAGGGATCCCTGTACCTCCAAATAGGGGGCACATCAATGGGCAGTGTTTTTGCTCCCAGCATAGCCGGACTCTATGTTTTTGATTTTGAAACACAACACATACTTTCGCCTAACAACCCTTATCTTGGAAACCTGGTGTTCTGGCGCCGTTACATTGACGACGTGCTGGCAATCTGGAAGGGCCCCCAGGAGATACTAACAACCTTTATCACCTGGATCAATGCACGTGACCCACATCTACACTTTACTCGCAGCATAGATAAAGAAAAAATGATCTTCTTAGACATTGAAATCCAAAAAAAACAGGACACCCTGATCACTAAGACTCATTTCAAACCTACGGCCAAGAATAACCTTCTTAGGTTTGAAAGCTTCCATCCGCGGCCCCTACGGGAGAACCTCCCCTATGGCCAATACCTTAGATTACGGAGGAACTGTACCAATCTCCAGGACTTCAAAGAACAAGCAGATGACCTGTCCACCAAACTGTCTCAGCGTGGATACCCCACCAAAATCACAAAAAAATGCCGACAACGGGCAAGGAACCAACCACGCCAAGCACTTCTTGAGGAAGTTGTAAAAGATACTGAGAACATACCTCTGACATGTGTCACGACCTACAATGTCATTTCCAATGAAGTGAGTAAAAGTATCAAAAAGCATTGGTCAATCATCAACTCTGGATCATTCCACTGGGAAAAACCACTCTTTTCGTATAAAAAAGCGAACAGTCTAAAAAATACCTTGGTGAACACTAGACCCAAAAACAATCACAACACCAACGAACCAACACTGACTCAGATTTGGGGTTTACCACCAGTCACTGGACATTCGCGCTGTGGGGACTGCAGCGTATGCCACCTCACTGAAAATACCAAGACCATCAACTTGGAACCAGGAAAGACATGGGAGCAGAGATCCCATACTAATTGCAATAGCTCCAATGTGGTTTATCTTATCACCTGCACCTGTGGCAAACCGTACGTCGGCATGACGACGCGAAAAATCAAACAACGAATCTGTGAACACAGGAGTACAATAAGATGTAAAAAGAACGTGACAAAACTCACAGATCATTTTCTAACGGCCCACCACACTACAAACGACATGAAGTGGACGGTCATCGAACAGCTGCAAGCGGGCCCTAATATCCAGGCCCGCCTATTTGAAAAGGAACAGAGATGGATATATAGACTTTCCACTCATATCCATGGGCTTAATGATAATATCCCATGGAACTCTGTGCTGAGATGAACCATCTTCTCTGACTGGACATAATCTCCCACAGATACGATTACACCTATGGCTGTAGGACACTTTTCCTTTTCTCTCTTAACTATCAACCAACGTTTGAAGTACCATGCAAAACCCATCCAGTTCCCCATGGCCTAAGCACCGTCTTTTCACCTCCTATGCCCTTGAGCAATAGGCCCTACAGACTGAAGACACTTCTTCAGTCCGTTTATAAGTCCCTCGTGACATCTCCGGCAATTTTCCAAGGAGATACCTCGTCCTGTTCCCCATATTTTTCCAGTGTTTTCTATGAATGGCTCAAGTGGCATATAAACCACATACAGTTCCCCCCTGTGTGTTTTTATCACCTCGTATGCCCTTTAGTTACACTCCCTACAGACTGAAGACACTTCTTCCGTCTGTTTATCATGCGCCACTTGACACCTCCGATGAGGTCCCAAGGAGACTCCTCGTCCCGTAGACCAATAATCTCAGTAATTCCCTTTCCTCCTCTGAGATTACCCAACACTCGGCGCCGGGCGGCATACTCCGCTACTCCCGGGCCACCAGTGTTTACATTTCTTCTGCGCAGGCGCAGCGCCTTGCTGTTGCCATGCCAACCCCTTGAACACTCTCATTGCCCAACACTCGGCGCCGGGCGGCATACTCCGCTACTCCCGGGCCACCAGTGTTTAAATTTCTTCTGCGCAGGCGCAGCGCCTTGCCGTTGTCATGCCAACCCCTTGAACACTCTCATTGTGGTGCCGAGCGATTCCCACGCCCACCACCAGCAGTCAGCCTCGCGCTACCACGCATGCGCGGCTTCTGCCAGTAACTATGCCTACCCTTGTCCCTCCCAGGCTCCCATACTCACACTGGCTCCACCGGAAGCGACCATACGCTTTTAAACACCACGCCCACGCTGACTCATTACGACCGAGCAGCGAGCACGGGGAAGTAGGTGAATCGCCTGATCCCGCCCTGACAACTGTAAGTTATTCCTTTCTTTCCTTACAAACAGGAGCAACAACGGAGGCCATCGCCCAGTGCCTAACAGGGAACCCCCCTTACCATCAACATATCTTTTTCTCCTTAGACTATGTTGTTACCGGCATAGCGCCCCACTCCTGCTTGATGCAGCTCGAGTTGAGCTACAGCATTGTAAGCCCTGTTTCCATCGGTCTGCCATATCTTCAGTTGTGAATTACTCTATGTTGTGTATGTTTGTCAGTCCAGTTTGTCTTTTTCTGTTGACCACAAACTATGATCAGGTCATACAAAAGTAATTAAATATTACCTAGCTGGCACATTATTCAATCCACGGCGGTACACAATATGAGCACTCCTACATAGTGCACCCCTGACTTTGATGCCTGCATGTTTCTTTCCTATATAGCACGCACTAAGGCTAAAATCAGACCTTATTCCATAGATATTTTATCTCCATAGCTAAGAGCACGTTTGCCCAACACATGTAGACACGCTCTGCTTCGATGAAGGCACTGTGTCAAACACCACTGTGGGAAGCCAGAATAATTGCACGAATCCTGCACTCTAGCACTGCACTACGTAACAGGATAGTAATTATTTTATTTATTTCTTTTCCTTCCCCACAGGTTTTACAGCACCCTCTATTTTTTTAGGTGTGCGTCCCAGAAGCTGATTTTTCTTCTGGCTGTCCAAGGATTTAGGACTGGGTGTGTCTTTTAGGGGGCACATACCACCCACTTCCTTGTTTTGGTCCTGAGGAATACCGGGGATTTTCCCCTTATGGTAGAAACATGTCGACCAACACATAAAATAGAGATAAGTGGGCCGTAACTTCCCCACTACTATCTCAACCTTATTTTTTAATTTTGTCCAGTATCTTTTTTATTAAAACTCTATACAAAAGAATACCAGGACAATTTTAACACTCACATTCTTTTTTGTTTGCACCCCACATTTCACTACCAGCTCCACTGCAATTGCAGGTGTTGAAGCACACCCAAGTGACGCTAGGCCACTTGGGTGGGCCCCGATGATGAAGCAAGTCACCACTAGGTGGTGAGTGAGGGGTTTCCTAACAAAGGAACAATTCTTCCTGAGTTCAGACAAAAGCCTTCACATACCCTCATCGGGTAGTACTCCTCCATTTTGTTCTTTTGAAATAGATCTTCCTCCAGATCCTTTTGGCCTTCCTACATTTTAAATGTAACAGTCTCAAATCCTCACTGTACCATGGAGCTGAGGGTCTCTTACATTTACGGTGCTAGAAAGTCTAGCGTCTCAATTATGGACTCCTGATATCATTGGTAATTATCCTCTACTGAGGCAGAGGGATCAAACAGATTTACCATAGAAAATATCTGGGTTATCTTGTTTTAATTTAGTCCGACCTCTGTCCTTACGACATGTTGAAAACTGGCTAGAGTTCATACTGGATCTAGAGACCACAGTGTGAAAAAGTATGAGTGAGTGATCTGTCCAATGTTGTGGTAGAACCTCTATCACTCTTGTTTCAACATGATTAACAAATGAGGTCAAGAATATGACCCCCCTGATGAGTAGGAGATTGCACTAATTGTTTCAAATTGAGACTAGCACACAATTGGATAAGGTCTCTCAAATGATTACCCAAACATCCATTATCCCAGAGATTAAAATCTCCCAGAATCAGTACTCTGGAGTGGGATAGGGTCAGGTTGGTAATGGTATATAAAAACTCAATAATAATAATCCAATAACTCCTGAAATTGAGTGGCTGAACCTGGGGGCCTATAGCATAATAAACCTGAAAAAAGAGTACCTTTAGGCTCATGAGCTGAAAATGCCATTAGTTCAATTCCTGCCACCTCCTCAACCTGCAGGTGGCTGAGGTTCCAATTATCTTTGTATATTACCCCAAGTCCCCCTCCTCTTCCTTTACTCCTGGGCTTCTGTATTATTTTGTATCCCTCTGAAAAGGCAAAACCTATATTTACGGTAGAGTATGTATTTGACCACATCTGTTAAAAAGAGCAAATCCAATTTTGTGTCCTCCAGCAGACTTGCAACCTCCTGATGGTGTTTTACCATAGATCTACTATTAATCAGTTTATACAATGAGTCTGCACCGAGTTAGGACAGGAAGCCACATTCATGCTCCTACCAATATCCCACAGTTGCTCTCTCGAAAAGACGCGCCTATAAGATTCTGAGATGAATCCAGCAGCATGGCTGGCACTGTGCGCGGCCGGTGCGCGGACAGGCGCAGACTGATTTGCCTCTGGCGCGCGGCCGCTGCGCGCGCGTGCTGCGCACTTGCATAATGCAGGCTAAATAGGCAGTCCGACGTGCTGTCTGGCCACTAGAGCGTCCCTGAAAATGTTGCCCAGTAATGTCCCAACCTACCTCCAATATGGCAATGAAGGAGCAGATTGACTCGCCCTAGTGCCTGCAAAACCGCAGGATAAAGATCATTTAGAGTGCGGGTAAGTGGACCGCTAACAATGTGCCCTGGAAACGAATTAAAAAAACTTTTATTGTATTTTACATAAAAGCACAGTTAAAAGTAATTATAATCGTGCAAATACGCAATTTCAGTCAGTGCCAATAGAACATAACAGCAAAGTTCTAAAATTCACGGTCTATCTAAACGCAAGCAGCGCTTGGCAGCAATATGTAAAATCTTATCCAATAATATAGCAATATATACATGTCATGGGCACGGGACGGCACCTTATATAATGGTTTGCGGAATCGATTCATGCACACTCGGTAACCTATCTGGGGCCCTTGCGGAACCGGTGGGAAGTGGACTTGACCCGTCAATACACACCTAAAGAATGGACCATGATGCTGGAAAGTCCCAAGCAGATCCCCAGGAATGCTAGGTTCCGCTTGATCCAGTTCTACATAGTCCCCGGGGCATATCTATCCCCAGACAAAATTAACAGGTATTTTAATAGAGCAAATGCATGTTGTCCACGTTGTAAACTGACAAATGCCGGACTTTTACATATGCTATGGTCATGCCCCAACTTACACAATTATTGGACAGAGGTGATAAAGCTCTGTCCACAAGAAACCGCAGGACACTCCCAAGCATGTGAGAAGCCAGTATCACATGGATATTTGCCAGGGTAAGAAGCAGAGTCACCTCAAGATTTTTGTTATATTTCTGTTTTATTTTTCAAGAAAGAACCAAAGGAAGGGTCGACATGTACACCGCGCATCGCCTACAACCCTTTATAGGGCCTGCTGCATAGTTTAAAAAAGGCAGACGGAGCATAAGTCTTTGAATTGCAATGCAGATGTTACACAGCAAGTCGCCTACAACCCATGATGGGCCAGCCGCGTGGTACAAAAGACCCCGCTTATGAGTGCAACATGAAGGAGTCTCTAGGGCAGGAGGGCAAAAAGTGACCCAAATTCAACATGAACAAGAATAAAAAGAAAAACCGAAAGAAAGAAAAAAAAACAGGTTAGTAAGCATGAAAATTTAGAGAAATGGAAAAGGTAGAAACAGAAAGGAATGGCACAGGGGCCGAACGGTAGAGGAAGAAAGGCCAGAGGGGGAGACCATATGGAGTATGATGTCGGAGAGTAATATACCAAAGGTAATAGTGAGACGTTCAGGTGGCGAGGTGGGGGTAAAGACGTGGGGTGGTGAGGACGCCATCTTGAGTGTACCGTGGCGCACAGGAGGTGGACCAGATTAATTAGGTAAAGAGTCTGTCCGGCTCAGGTGGGCACACAGCGCCCTCAAAGAAGCGCAGGGCCCTGAGCTTCAGGGGTGGAACTTGCGCTTGTTCCACTTTGCAAAGGTGGGTGACCAATGGCTGCCATATTTTGGTGTAATGTGTGTCACAAGACTGCAAGTGCGCTGTAAGTAATTCCATAGTTGTTGTGTGCCACAGATGCGTGAACCAAACATTAATGGGAGGGGTCTCCGCTCTTTTCCAGTATAACGCAATGAGTTGTTTAGCGGCGCCTAGCATATGGAGGGCAATATGCCAGTCGCTGCGAGTGAGTGCGCACAGGTTGTCTGGTTTAAGGCCTAAAAGAAGTGTAACTGGAGTTTCAGGCAGGGGGAATCCAAGCACCACTTTGATATGAATAAGTACCTCTTTCCAAAATAGTCAAGAGTGGGCAGGCCCACCAGATATGAATAAAAGCGCCCGGGGAGCTCGAGCATCTCCAGCACAAGGGAAAGTAAGCCGGGAACATCTTGTGCAAGCGAAGTGGGGTGTAGTACCAGTGCTTCATGATCTTATAGGCAGTCATTTTTCACCTGTCACATTCCCCTACCAGTATACTCAACTTCCAGTCGGTCATGCTGTTCATCAGCGATTGGATGAACGGTAACCATCTGAAATTAAATCCGGACAAGACGGAACTTATTGTTACTGGTTGCACCCCCAGCCCCTGGTCCCCCAGCTTCTGGCCCCCTTCCCTGGGCACTCTCCCCCCCCCACCCCCTCTCTTTCTGTAAAAACTCTAGGGATCTCACTTAACAAGCATCTTACCCCTCACACTCAGATTAATTCTGTCGTTTCTTCCTGTTTCTTTGCCCTGCGCACTATACGCAAAATTTCCCGGTTTTTCTGTCCCGGCCCTTAAACTCATCCTGATGGCAATGGTTCTGTCCCGGCTGGACTATGGGAACATTGTATACAATGGAGCTCCCGCCTATGCTTTCCACCGTCTCCAGCTAGTCCAGAATCAGGCCGCCCGCCTGATCCATGGCTTACCCAGATTCCATCATGTTACTCCCCTCCTCCAATCCCTTCATTGGCTCCCTATTAAAGAGCGGGCCCTCTTTAAATTGGGGTGCACTACCTTTCAGGCCTTGGCGGGGACGGCCCCTGACTTCATCTCCTCCGCCATCAGTGCTTATTGCCCCAACAGAGAACTTCGCTCCTCTACTAAATTTCTGCTCTCCGTCCCCCGGTTTAAGAAAAAGAAATCCGGGGGCATGAAATTTAGGGTCCTTGGCTCCACCTTTTGGAACTCTCTCCCTTTCCATATCAGATCCATCCCCTCTTACTCTGATTTCCGCAGAGCACTTAAGACTTTTCTTTTCTCCCGTGCTTTTCCATCTTAGCACCTCGCCTCCCCGATCACTCACCTCTGGCTAAGCGTCCTAGCGCCATGAAACCGCATGGTATAAGTGCGCTATACAAATTGCTGTAAATTCAAATTCAAATTCTCCCGTTGAGACGCTATGGTACACCTTTGGGATGTCCTGCCACATTGGGCTGGAGTGATGTCAGAGGAGGATGTTGATTGCCAGCGATGCTGGTATGGATGGGGAGTCACGAGTGGAGGATGTTGTAGGATCTGGTAGGTCTGGGAGATAAGCCCCCTAGAGTTGTGGAAGGAGCGTACCAGGCTCTCAAAAGGGGTGAACGCTCGGGTGGCGGCCTGCGTTAAGGAAGACGTTGATATCCAGTCATTTAGTTGTATGTATTGGAGCCTGGCTCCCTCAGAGAGTTGGAACTCCGCCTTACATTGAGCAAAGGATTTGAACGTATCACCTATAAACAAAGCTTGAATCGATCTGCTCCCACCCTCCAGCCAGTCAGAATATCCCTGCTGATAAACCGCCGGCTGAAAAAGCTAATTTCCTGCTATTAGGGTCTGGGGGGGACGGAAGGGTAGTGAGCCCCTTGGAGCAGGCCACTTTGTCCCAGACTTCAAGCACCGTCTTGGTGGGAAGAGCAATGTAGGCACTACGAGAGCGCAAGATCCCGGGGAACCAAGGAAGGTCCCAAATGGTTCGCCCACTTACCGCCCTGCCCATATGGAACCAGACTTTTTCGCTCTCCCACGCCATCCATTCGGAGACAAAGTGAAGATGGGAGGCCCAGTAGTGATTTAATAAGTTGGGACATGCAAGCCCACCCCTGTCTCGTGGGAGCATAAGAATTTTGTTGGAGAAGTGCGGTCTATGTCCGCCCCAGAGATGAAGTTAGTAATATCGCGCTGAAGACTTTGGATCTGGTGTTGTGGAATGGGAGTGGGCAGACATTTAAATAAATATAAGATTTTTGGAAGGACTGACATTTTAATGGCATTCAGGCGACCCAGCCAGGAGAGGGTAAGTTGCTTCCAAACTAATAAGTCCTCCAAGATCGACCTCTTGCAATCTCGCCAGTTGAGTTGGGACCATGTATCTAATGTGGTTAGGTGGAGCCCCCGGTACCAAATGGAGCTATTAGGCCATTGGTATGGGAGGAGGTTTGAAGCGTGGGTATCTCTTCTCGTGGGATCGTAAGATTCAGGGCCCGGAACTTCTCATGGTTAATCTTGAGTCCAGATGCCAATTCTAAGGACCATAACAAAGAGAGGAGCGCCGGAAGCAAGGTCTGCGGGCGAGGCAGCTTGAGGATCAAGTCATCGGCAAAAAGAGCCACTTTGTGTTGTTGGCCTCCGAGGGCGATTCCCTGGACGTCGGAAGCTTGACGAATCATCATGGCCAGGGGTTCCACCACAAGAGTGAACAACAATGGGGAAAGGGGGCACCCTTGCCTCATGCCTCTGAATATGGCGATGGGATTCGTGATTTGGACATTAACTCGCAACTCAGGCCTGTGGAGAGGTATAGGGGGCCATGATCCGGGCGATCATGAGCAGGCCCAACCCGATTTTGTGCAGCACAGCCTGAAGGAAGGTCCAGTCCATGCGGTTGAATGCTTTTTCCGCGTCGAGTGATAATAAACATGCAGGTATGTTCCAGTGATGGGCCTTCCCTATGAGGTGCGCAAGACGACCCACATTGTCCGCACCCTGACAATGTCCGATGAAGCCGACCTGATCAGGTTCGATAAGGCCGGGTAGATGGGGGTCTAGCCGCCTAGCCAACATTTTAGTATATATTTTAAGGTCGGTGTCTAAGAGGGCTATGAGACGAAACGAAGAGCAGAGAGTGGGATCCTTAGGAATGAGGGCAATCTCCGCCAACCCCATAGAGGGGGGACAGGCCAGTAGCATCGGTAAATGAGTTAAAGAGACGCAGTAAGTAGGGCTGTAGCTGTGGCAGGTAGGACAGGGGGAGACCATCCGGGCCCGACGATTTCCCAAGCGGGAGGTCCTTCAGAGCGCTCGAAAGCTCCTCTTGGGTGAGTGGTTCCTCCAGCTGCTGAACGTGGTATTGATTGATCGACGTCCAGGTGCAGTTGTCCAAGAGGGCTTGCACCCTGCCCGGGGGCGGCTTGTCCTCTGCATAAAGGGCTGAGTAATACGCATGGAAAGCATCCCGTTTAGCCACCTCAGTAGTGGCCCGTGTTCCCTCACTAGTCAGGACATTAGCTATGTGCACCTTGGAAGCACGCACTCGCAGACGTGGAGCCAGGACCGAACCCACCTTGTCCTCTCCCCCCTTGAAGTAGCGCTGCTTTAGTGCCAAGAGAGCCAGTTTGGCTTTGTTAGTACGAAGGGAGGGCAGTTGGCCTCGGAAGTTTGGCAGGCATAGTTTGTGCGTGAGCGAAAGGCGTTCCTGGTCCTGTCTCTCCAGGGCCTTAATGTCCATAGCAAGGTTGTTTTCCAGGAGGCACGCTTCCCGAGCCAGTGCAATTGCGAGGAATGTGATATTGCCGCGAATGCATCCCATACTATCGGGAAGGGGGTTTCAGTAAGTTTCAAAATAGGACATCATGGCAGTTTGCAAGCTCGCCACAT
Source organism: Lissotriton vulgaris (assembly GCF_964263255.1). Taxonomy (NCBI): domain Eukaryota; kingdom Metazoa; phylum Chordata; class Amphibia; order Caudata; family Salamandridae; genus Lissotriton; species Lissotriton vulgaris. The sequence continues at coordinate 243,636,446 of NC_141687.1, forward strand.
CCACCGGGTCTCGAAGGATATGCGGAGATGGGCGCCAACGGGGAGGCCCGGGTGCGCCGGCTGCTCGGTCCCTCAAGAGGAGCTCAAGATGCGTCAGAGACAGAAATGTCCGACATGGAGGCTGAAAGCAAATCGCCAATCAGGGCATGGGAAATAAAATATGGTTGATACGCGAATATGATTGATACACATGGGAGTAATGCGAATAATCGCGTGTGTCAGGGTAGTGATAGCGCCAGGAATCTATCAAGCCAAGATCCGTTATCCTTCTCCTGAGAGCCGAAGACATAGTCCCTGTCCCATGGAATGAGACATCACTACGATCCAGTGCCCCGTCCCACACCATGTTGAAGACCCCTCCCATGATCAACGAAGGATCCGCCTGTGGTATATGGTCCTGCAGGTGGGCTCGGAGGTATGAATCCTGCGCCTGGTTAGGTGCATAGATATTGCCTAATGTGAAGGGGCGGTGTCCAATCTTGATCCCCACTCTAATAAAGCGACCATCCCAGCTACAGAATACCTTGGATTCCCCCTGCATGATGCCAGGTCTACAGAGTATCGCCACCCCTGCTGTCTTGAAGTGGGCCGCAACCCAGAATTGAAGAGGATAGCAAGGGTAGGTCATGCACTGGGTGTCAGCCTTCAGCAAATGAGTCTCCTGTAGGAGAATAGTGTCTGGGTTTTGCTGCAATATCTGACGTTTGTTGGGAGAGTTAAGTCCCTTGACGTTGAGGCACAGGATTTTCAGGCAAGGGGCAGCAGCCATGGTGATATCAGGGCCTGGAGCGCTCTGCTACGCCTGTGTGAGAAACAGGGGATTGCAATAGCAGGGAGGGGTAGGAGGTAGTCACTTTCACGGAGAGGAGGGGAGTGTCGTGGGAGGCACCCCCACCGGCCAAAGAGGAAGAGAGAGAAATAAAGGGGAAAGGAAGGAAGAAGAGAATAAGAGGTTGGAAGACAAAAAATGCAACATTGGCCATGTCAGGGAGAGTCCGAACGGGGACTGAATGCCGCAAACCCGGGGCCCGGCAATCACTGGAAGAAGTAACCGGGTCCAGCCAGGAAGGGGTTAATAGATTCCTTGCGCCTTCTCCTCTGCAGGATGACGGAGATGAGGACAACCAATCCCTGCTGAGGGAGGTGGAGAAAAGAAGCCTCTCGCGGGAAGACGGGGCGAACACTAAAGTGAGAGCCGAAGGAGCTGAAGACGCCGGAGGAGCCGAAGACGCTGCAGGAACCAAGCAGGAAGACGCCGGACTGGGGAGAATTCCTGCAGAGCCAAGGGAAGAAACACCGCTGACCGAATACCCAGTCAACGCAGCCCCGGTGGAACTGGGTTATTCTTCTGGGGGACCGCGGCGTCCTTCCCTGGTTTAATGTTCGTCATCTCTCCCCTAGGCCCCGTACTCTCCGGTCCCTGATAGTGGGGCCAGGCAGGGAAGTACTGGAGGTTAGCCAAGGAAATCCGACACCCCCAGCTGGCAGAGCCTGAACTGTCGCAGAAGGCGCTGTGGGCAATGGTCCGCAAGCCGTGAGATAGGAGGATGGACTGTCTGTTGCCCAGGCATAAAGGGCATCGTCGTGGCCCCCTCGCCAGGGGAGCCAATGTTGCGGCCTGGTGCGGTCATGGGCCACACTACCAGAGGGAAGGAGAGAAGGTGTGCAGGAGTCAAGAGCCAGTGTCACACCCCGGCACTCAAGGTATCAAGGCATTCATTAGTGAGACCATCAAGCAACTCAAGATGAGAGAACTACCCACTGCTTGCCATCGCCTGCCGAGAGCAGAGGAGAGGGTGCAGGAGGGAGCATCCCCTGTACGCTAGCGGCCGGCGACATGGCCCCACAGTCTGAACCGCATCCACCTGAGCCTAGGGCCCAACAAGGTCGTGGTCCAGCGACAATGGGGTTGCGTAGTACCCTAAAAAGCAAGAGCAGGAGCAGTCAAAGTTTAGGACTCATGTACACGGCTGTTTGATCACTAACCTTGGCAATTCATCTTCGTTGTAAGGAGTTAATAGCATAGTTTGCTTCAAGCAAGTACATAAGCAGGCGGGCACCTCATGTATGTATTTAAATTGGTCTTGTATCGCTACATGTTATATTCTATATGTGAGCTCCTTTTGTTGCTAGACTTAATGGTGTACGGACATATATTTACACATTTATTATCTGTTAGCAAATATGTGTACCACCTTGATTAATACGTTTTCCTTTTGAATTCAACATATGCTTTTGTAAAAAACATGTACGCTTGTAGTATGCATAATATGTCATTAAAACTTAATAAACAGATCAAACAAACAAAATATGACCGCTATTTCAGTTCCTGGACTGTCAGCTAACCCTATCCCAACACACACGCATATTCTTGTGTGGGGTTTTCGATCTTAAAAAAAGAATGGTTAACATTTCTCCTGCTTGCCAGTCCTGTTCTATATGGAAAAATTCTAGTTTGAAATATCCAAATGTCCTTTATTGGACGACATATTTCAAAGTTGGTAAGTTGTGCTTGAAATAAGTATGCAAATCGATTTCCTCATGCTCACTAATTTGCTAGGTAAAGACTTGATAATCAAGGAGAATGGATTTGCTCTGGACCCTGCTTTTTCATCAAGTGCAGAAACCGATAGCAGAACCCAGTGCTTCTGTTTTCATGGTCACCAACTTGGTCCCTAAAGGCTCCCGTTCCAAGCCCTTTTACATTCACAAGCCGTGCAATTTGTAAAATTACAGGGGTTGCCACCGCAAACGGGCTTTCCTTTATGTACATAAGTTGTTTTACAAGTTGAATAATTCTTTCAAACTCTTGATGTCATTTGCGATCCTGTCCAAATCGCAAATAGGGAGGGGTGTGACAGCGGTGTCCCCCTCTAGTTTACGAGTCAAAGAGGAACATGTCAATGGTTTGTGACCTAAATTACGGTTGCAAACCGTTGATCAGATTTCAACACCTCAAAGAGGGACGGTGTCTAATTGGCAAAGGGGAAGGGATTGTGGTGGTGGGCCTCATCAAGGCCTACCAGTGCTAGGGGTTCACCCTTCTCTGCACAAGCCCTCAGACCAATAGGATAGAAGTTGTCACAGAAACTGGAATAGAAAAAACAAAGTTTATTAATTAACCTCATGAGTTGGAACTACATTCACACAACACCCTTCGGCAATGTATGAAGTAGCACACTGAATGGAAGGAGCTTGGTCCTTTTATAGCCACACAGGGGCTAAAAGTTTCAAGGAGAGTTGCCAGTGGTTTATAGGCCCACTTACAACTCCGAAACTTTTGAGAAAAAACGTTTTTTCAATGTATTTTTTAAAATGTAGTCGTGTTTCTTTTAAGGAAAATTAGCTACGTTTCTTTAATGATGGTCTGCTAACCCTTTCAGGCTACATTTCTGTGATTGTGGCCAATCTCAGGGGTTGCAAATTATGACCCGTCTGAATATTAAGATGCAACTCCCTGCCTTTCACTATTGTGTGAACCGGCCTGTTTGTACCTAGGTCAGTTTGTAAAATCTGACTGCGTTCACAAAAATGAAATGCGCAATTTACAACCAATTTTTGCAAATCTAATCTTTTAAGGACTTAAATCTTGTACTTTGCCGAGGTGAACTTTAGCTTTTGTCCTCAGAAATCCATAACTGCAGTCGATCTTGTACCACCCCTGAACTTGCAGCTGTACTGCTTTTGATCATGATTTTTTGTATTTCTTGGGAATACAGTTCAAGGAGCATAATTGTGATGGTGGGTGCCTTAATCAGTTGCACTTTTTATTTTTAAATGATGCACTCCTTAAGCTAATTTACCATTTGCGCAACAAAGTAAAGGGCTGTTTTGGTTAGCCCAAGGTGTGTATTTTGCCGATGGCTAATTGACTAAGCCTTTTATCGAGCCTCCCACCCATGCCCCACCCCACAGGACAAGTAGATGAGCTTCAACCCGGATTGAAAGCGAGCTGGAGATGAGCTAAACAGATTCAGACTCGATTCGGAGCCTTGACCGCTAAGAGCAGAGACAATTAGCCGCTCTCACAGGCGTTTCTCGCAGCAATCATAAAATGTCTGCTGTGCACATTTGAAGGGCCATTTAATGCCTGATCTTCCCAGGCACTCGCAGGATGTGCAGGTGTTCGGTAAACTCTTTCAGAGCAGACTATGTAGGATCATTACACGCAGTGTTATTTTAACAATTTTGATGGCATTCTATCATTACTTTCTCTGATGCTTTTTATTCAGTCATTATAGGCAAATGTCGCCTCAGTCTTTGTACCGTGCTATAAAATAGAACGCGTGTACACAGTAATTGTTTGCAATAAGCAAAATTGCATTTTCTTTGCAGGGAGGCGTACAGAGTTCTTTTTGTCATTTTATTGATAAACACTCCACGTTAAGCTTAAAGTTTTTTGTAACATCCGTCCTGTATGGCTCCACTTGTTCCTGGAAACAGCTATGAATGTGGCAGTACGAACAGCTGCTGGTCTGGTAACTTCAAGTAGCATCTGGCTCAGTTGCTGAGGGAGGCGTGGCCTGGGTCAAGCCGAAAACTGACATGGCCTCAGTGATGGAAGCAGCTAATATCATTTCTAAAATGATGGGCCTCTTCCCTCAAGTTAAGGAGTACAGAGGAGTTGTAGCTTCAGGTTGCAGCTTTGCTTTGCACTGTTTTATCTCCGTCTCTCAGTAGCTCATAGTTTTGTGGTTTAGGAAGTAGATCCATCTGATTCCTTGGTGGTGTTTTGAAATGTGATGTATGTTTATTAAAAAGGCACTTGTATAATACAGTATTCACCGTAAAGGGACTTTTGCCTCTACAGACTATAGATAATTATGGCACTTTGAGGTAGACTGAGTCACTGAGCGAAAAGGGAGATAGTGATTACCTGTGATGAACATGACTTGCAAGCTGCCCCAAAAGTACCAGGAATGCGTTACATAGGCTGGAGGTTGTTGCAAAACCTCTCTGCATGATAACTTCGGATTTCCACCTTTTTTCTGGAGTCTATTTTGCTAAATGTAGGGCTCTGTGCACTTTACCACTCCTAAACAGTAGTAATGTGCTTTTGCTGTACATTAGAACTCCCTCTTTGGCTTATTTTACGTCCCAAAAGTTCTATTGTAAATGGTGCCTGAAGTGCACCTTTGCTGCGCAAACGAATGATGGACGGAGCGCTGAACAAATCAAACATTCACCCCCAGTCAAGATATCTGGGTTGCACCTATGGCATGGATAGTTGCATATCATGCTTAGGCTGCAGTGTATATTTACACCACCCACTCATGTGACAAAAATATATTTCTGCCATGGACACCACTGTGCTTTGCCTAGGCTGCAGTTTAAATGCAAAGCAGTGGCACATGACAGGGAAAAAGGCCTTTGCGATATATTCTTGTCACCCCTAAAATGTGGCCTATGATCCTAATTCATAAAAATATGAGCACAAAATATAGAAGTGTGCCATCCTATTGAAATAACACCCAAAAGCTTTTTCACTCTGTAGACCTAGCTATACTTTCCAAAAACGTTCTACTTTCACTTAAGAAAGAGCTAGAAAAATGCTTCAAAGTTATTTCCTGCTTAGTTTTTTTAATCTGTTAGAATGGTGACGGTATCTGTATGATAACTTAAACAAAAAAGTAACTTTGTAAAAATGTATTTTAGGCTGCCTGAGCCCATTCTGACTTAAAGTTAGTGCTGCTGCTCATCACACCTCCAGAGCTGGAATGCACACCCTTAGCTCGGAGTGTTAAGAACCCTAGCTAGGAGGCCTGCCACTGAGCATATGAAACGACATTGGATGGTAACTGCTGACCACATGACAAAGGGTTAGCCATTTGAGAGTGGCCGAAAAGTTGGCAGAACAAAGGGCCTCTTTAGCACTACCTCTTTTGACTTTGAAATGCTGAGGAGGATTCTCCTATTCATCCACAGAACTCTCCCAGATAGGCTCCAGGCACAGTAGAAGGGAAAACCTGTTTTGACGGTCAGGTAGGAAAGTGGGCAAGAAGCAGCATACAGGTTGGCCTGGTGGTGGCTGGGTCCTGCCCTACTAAAACTGCGATCCTAGATAATTTTACAGAAAAGCAAAGAGGAAGTTCTGAAACAGGATTTCAAGAGACTGCGAGAAAATAGTTTGAATTGTATTGTACAATTCCACCAACCACTGGCTAGGACACAGGATAAAGAAGGTGGCCTTGTTGGAAGAAAGGTACTCTCACAAGAGCTCAAGAACTTCTGAAACCTGCTGCATTCATTGGCTGGAATTCCTTTCCATAGGTAAAGTGCTGCCTTCTGTTTATCTGCTTCAGGAATACAAAACGTAGGATTCCTGACTCCAAGTAGGCCCAGCCTGCAGGAATTTTGCTGAAGAGAGGGACTTTGGGCCAACAATCCTGCTCTGAGGAGCAGGGCCTGCAGGATTGCAGAGAAGGTTTCCTAGCAGTTTGAGAATAATACTTGCTGTAAAACCTTTGACTAGGATAACCTGCTTTGTTTCCAATCTCTGCTCAGTCATGGTTGGCCTGAAATTGCACCTAGATCGCAGCCTTGCAAGATCAATAGGTTTTCCATAGTGCTTGGCTTATTCTAGGTCCTTTTTGCTTTAAAACTTTTAAAATCCATATCTCTGCCCTTAAACTATTTTGATGATGCTGGTGTTATTTTGCCCATTAATGATTTCTCTGTCTAAATTGGCTTGAGTTTTTTTGTTGTATTGTATTTTTGCTTTACAATTATTGGTACTGCTTGAACTTGGCACACGTTTGAGGATTTCCTTTTCAGTAGCTACTAGGGGTTGAGAAGAGATTCTTTCAGAATTGTGGTTTGTTGTAACCAGAGTGGGTTTATTGAATTGGAAGGGATACCCTGTCCTAAATTAATAATCAAATTTCTGACTGCAGTTTATGCACATATGTACATGTGACATTGTTTTCATGTGCCATATGGGTGAAGAAGTGTTTCGTGTAGGAAGCCATTTTTCTGTACAACCATAAGACCATATAATATTAGTCTAAAGCTATTCAACATTGTTGTGGAGACCATAAAAGGTACTCTTTTTATACTGCCAGCACATTTTTGGCTGCCATTTTGAGCTCATCAATGATGTGACCCTGAGGAGTCTCAAGATCCTGCCCACAGCCCCTCATTGAGAAATATCAAGGAACATCCAACTGATGTGAAAATTGATTTAGGTTTCTCTAAAATTGTGAAGCAATTCTTGTTAGGTACTTCATTGAATGATTACCTATATTCATTTGATAACTTTATTTCGGTCATAGACCATAAAAGTGCAGATAAAATACATACAAGCACAGTGATAAAATCCATAAATACAAGGAGTTAAAAAGTTATTAAACAACAAGTATATCAAAAGTTATCAAAAAAGGGGAGTGAAAGGAAATAGGAATAATAGAGGGGAATTGCTCCAATTAGGTCCTTATCAAAAAGGTGGTCCTTCTACGCCACATGCCGTGAAAGAAGCGGGAAAGAGCACACACAATGGGAGGGGAGGTGTCATATGTTAAAATTCTGCAAGCCTGTACACATTGTCTAAGTCCCAAGTTTCTGCACAGTGAAGCCAACCAGCATTTCGGTATTTTGATATACGCCGGGCAGAAGAACAGGACATGGATGATATCTTCTGTGCTATTATTGCAGGCTGGGCAGCTTCCCTCATTTGATATAGTCCATTTAGAGGTTAGCGCCCTGATGGGCAAGCAGCCATGCCTCAGTTGGATTTATAGTTTTCTCGCAAGAGGAGGCTGCACTAGATCTAAGAATTCCTCCTTTTTGGGCGCTGTTTTCACCTGTAGGAATTCAGTTGTTGGCCTGCCCAGAGTTGGCACCTATATTCCCCTCTATAGCAAGAGGCAGTTAATAGGTAAGATGGATTCTAATGATTAAAAGAAGATGTGCTTTTTCACTCAGATGGTATGGGGAAGCTGTGACGATATTGGACAACAGCATGGTCAAAGTTCATTTGATGGTTTTGACAGTTTACACATGCTGCAGTGGTTTGTATAAAAGGGAATGCCAAGCCAGTAGTGATTGATGGATTCTAATATCAAACATTGATTTAAAGGAAAATCCTTCCTGTCCAGGCTTGCAGACATTAGCTTGTTTCTGGAGATTGAAATTAGGTTGTGGACATGGTTTATTGCAGTTGTCTAGCAAGAAAGATCCGAAAGTGGAGAGCCTGTAACTGAGATCTTTGTTTGATTCGCTGCTCAGATGTTTCTATGTAAACAGCCTTTTTAATTCTTCCTACATTTATTAAATGAGTACTACTTTCAATTGGGTAACTGTGCTATTTTACACGTGAAGCACTGGTGGATGAAGATGCTATATGTGTTTCAAACTATTATTGGTTGTATTACAGTATTCATAATTTTAGTCTTTCAAAGTTGTCATGAATTGAAGTTCTTTCTGTGGGCTTCTAAACTGTAACATCAAAGACCTCAATTACAAAAATGTTTGTTTCCTAGGAAATCTTACGTGTGCACAAAAGATAATTTGCATATGCAAAATCTGATCCCAGATTTACCGAGTTAGAAGTGCACAGCTTTTTACCTTTCTAAATTACATTTGGTCACATGCAAACACTGCTGCTATGGGGCAATTTCCTAGGACCAAATATACTATTTGAAGCTGGTTTGTGGACACTACTGGGTGTGTCCAACTGTAGAAAAAAAATATCCACATATATGGAAGTTTCTAATTGATCACCATCAATTTGCACATAGTTTCCTAATATGCCAACACTTTTAAATGTACTCCTATTTAGGGCAAAATTAAATGTGTTGTCATAATGGAAATAAGTTAACCCTCCACCCCCTGATATGGATAATTGGTGCATTGAGGAAGGGAGTTCTCCTCAGAGGAACCTAGTGAGTGCAAACACACTTTGGCATTGCATTTTTGCATGTGAAATTGCAGTGCATTAAAGTGCTCCTGGGGATTTGCAACCGTTGCAGATTCCCAGAAGTAGCACTGGATTTCTTTGTGAATTTCGAAACAGTTGGACATTTGCTGCAAACATACAAGAAACATGTACATACGCTAGCTAACATACCCTAACTAATTATGAGTTTCTCTAGTGGTAGCACACCCGTATTCATTGATATTCCATACTTCATTTAGTCCTTTGAATCTACTTTGTGGCCTCTTCACCTTATTCCCAGTCTAATTGACAGTGGTTAGATTTGAACATCAGTGGACTCTAGTCTGTGATCATGCTGACTCTCCTTAATCAAACCGGAATTAAAAATGTTTTACTTTACTCTCACCAGTACCATGGTGAAGCGTACATTTGAAATTCCATCTCTCCTCTCCTCTGTAGAATTTCGCAGAGGCTATTTTCGGAATGGCAGTCTGTCATTATCAGGTATGAGAGAGTGATAACTTCTCTGAGGATGGATTCCCCTGTCAAAATAGCTTCTCCGCTATCTTATTGGAAGGAAAGATTTGTGAGGACAGAAGTTGGGAATGTCTTGCAGAGGGCACTTTTGTTGATGACAATCCTCATTTGATGAAGGCTGGTAGTCCAGTCGTGAGCAAAAGCTGCCTAAATTCCATACTTTTCAATTTGTATAGTTTTAAGCTTTGCTGAATGATGGTCCTTCCTTTGATCTTTTTTTAAAACTGCAAACTATCTTGTTTTTTTGTCTGCCGGTTTAACTACATCCTCATTTATACCACTGTTCTAATTGAGTTTCTCCTCCGCATTTTAAACCATATACACCTTGCATCTCGTATGTTGGCCGGTTTTAAGCTTAATCTCCTTGTTTCTTACTTTATAAAATCTTTAATTGGTGATGTCGAACTGAAGAAACTCACCAAAATGGAAAACCTGATAACAGACCTACACACGCTTCCTTGTAGTCAATCAAAGAATGCCTATATGTATTTAGCAACTCATCACACCAATTCAAACCTCTGGGCACAGTAAACTAATAGGATAGTAACTTAAGTGTGTGGTAAATAGCTTGATGAAATGCACTCAATGTTAAGAGACTCACTTGGACCCAGAACACCCAGCTCTGAACCAAATACTAGTTGTGCATATTTTCACTCATAACGACTTATGCTTAACAGCAATTCCCAATTGACGGAAAGAGTGAAAATAAAAACCAATTAATGGTCTTATGCCTGACAAAGATAGTGTCGGTTGTGATATTAAATATTTTTCTAGTTTCAGTTCAGTAAACCACTGTTGGTAGGAGTCACTTTCACAGTTAATTGAGCAAGTCATAACACAGAGAAAAGATGAATGATCATTTCAAACTAATAGTTGTATTTAAAGTAGGGGTTCTTTGAAATTAGCATACATTGCTTTCGCTTAATCATACAAAATTTCAGGGAAATTACTAATAGTTGCACAAAATGTATATCCGTATTATGGTGCTCTATTTTCTGGCCGAAATGCACATTGACATAAGGATGAATTTCATGCTAAAAAGCAAAAAAAACAAAGATGCCACAACCAAAAGCTTTGAACTTTCGGGTTGTTCGCATTGTTCCCATGCTATAATATTTCCACAAATTGCTACATAATTAAGCAACATTGTGTAATTTTGAGAATGTTGCCTAACAAAAAAAATCACACAAATTATACCAGAGTAATTGAAATTTTGCGATGGCTTAGTTTTAAGCCGTTATTATCCAGGTTCACAGGTGCAGCGTAGACTTAAAAGGCACCCACCTCCCCACCCGAATGATTAGTTTTGTATTAATAATTGTACGACTCATCCACTACTCTTAAAATACCCAATTATCAAGAGTCCACCAAACAAGTCTTTTTTTGGTCTGTGCTTTTTATTGGTCTATAACGTTTCAGCCAGACAGCACATTTAATCAAGCAACTATAACCCAATGATTTTGTCAGGGTTAGGGAAGATGCTTAGAAGTAATAAAATGAATCTTCTGTTACAAAAAGTTTCAAGTTGCAAGCTCATGTACTTTAGTCATGCCCATCCTCAAAAGCGCATGGATTATTATACTGCAACAGGCATCTGCTAAAGTATTCCATGAGTACTATGAAGAGTATATTCCTCCTTGGTATAAAAAGATATATCAATATCCATTTGTTTTATCACTACAACCCTTATGGCTGCACAATCTGATATCCATGCAATAATACATAGGATTTCAAGTTCCTCTGTGTTAAACGGTATTCTATGAATAGTCCTATGCTCCATTCAATTTGCACACTCAATTGGATCTGTAGAGGATTTAGTGTAATTATTTAGACTAGCAACCCAAACCAATATATTGTGAGTATATCAAAGTGGTGAGGATAACCTAGTTTTGTGTCCAAGTGTTATATTGTCGTAAGCAAGTAAAATAATCTATTGGATAAGGTAATTCTTGTTTTATAAATTGGCACTTTCAGTTCTGTGAGGTATTTCAGTCTCCAGTCCTTTGCTCTAATGTCAGCCCATTGGATTTCTCGCTCGGCTGCAGGAGAGTTAAAAGTCTTTTGTGTACTGAGGGTATGCTTGGTGAGCCCTCCAGTTATATAGAAAAGGAAAAAATGGTAAAAGGAGGTACAGATATGGACACATTTTCACAATAGATGACAGTAAATTCTCCTATTGGTCCTGTGACTAACGTCCACTGCAAAATGATTCAAATGTTTTCTAATATCATCACACCCACAGGAGGATAAGATTACACATTTTATTTCTTGTAATATGTTCAAATTATACTTTTTTCATTTTTTATATATATCAAAAAAACACAAGCACAAAATCCTCTCAAAAATGTATACATTATACACAACAAATAAGCCTACCTATGTACATACCTATATACAACAAATATACACAATAGAACAACATGTACACTTTATACAGCAAAAACATATAACAAAAACAATATATGACAAAAAAAGGGGAAGGGTATAATTTATATATATATATCTCTCTGTTAAGTACTTCCTATCTTTCACCCTATGGAACAGTACTACAGAAGTGTCCTCCTATTGAATCTAGGTGGTACACTGGGAGGTAGTCGGACACGCCGGTTCCAAGCAAAAACTTTGTGGAACCCCACTCTTCACATGTGTCCAGTGAAGTATCTTTCACAAATAAATTGAGAACAACAGGACTCCTCCAATGGGAGTGTCGACGCGGTCGCGTTTCGGCCTTCCAAAGAATTAGGCCTCCTCAGGACAGGGCGACAAAAGTAGGGGGAAACAAACTTGAACTTCGCGGTGGCAAGCCACCCGCTATGTTGACAAACGCCAACTATTTCTTGCGTTGTCCTGTCTTTTACTCATGGGGATCAATCGCAGGGTTCTAGAATCATCCTGTGTGCACGAAAAATCCAATGTCGGCAGTCCAAAGTACTGCAGCAACAAGTCGCCATGAAGGTCCTAGTTTTGTGTCCAAGTGTTATATTGTTGTAAGCAAGTAAAATAATCTATTGGATAAGGTAATTCTTGTTTTATAAATAGGCACTTTCAGTTCTGTGAGGTATTTCAGTCTCCAGTCCTTTGCTCTAATGTCAGCCCATTGGATTTCTCGCTCGGCTGCAGGAGAGTTACAAGTCTTTTGTGTACTGAGGGTATGCTTGGTGAGCCCTCCAGGTCACAGGATAGGTTCTGAATCTCGCATTGTCAAGGACAAGCCTAGATCTCTACATTACATGCAAGGTTGGAGTGATAACAGAGCCAAAAAAAAGGTCAGAATACCAGATTCACCAGCCGTTGGGCTCTCAGGGCAGGACAACTTACTAGGTAGGTAACTGTGCAAGGGACATTCCTGTCCCCCACAGGTGATATTTGGAAAGGCTTGTGCCGCTTCACACTGCTGTTCTTCCACCATTGAATAAGGTGCACTTTCTCACTGATTCGCTATGATCTATTCCTATAGCTCAGAAAAAAATATAACCATGCCCACCCACAGCCGTGCTAAGGAATCCTTGATCAAGACGTTTTCTGGATGGAAAACTGTTGCCAAAGGTGCTGGGATGAGAGTAATTTTTCCTTTGTGATGTGAAGAGATTTTAGTCTGTTCTTTGTTGTTTCTTCTCATTAACTTTAGTCTCCAACAGTTACCACCACCATTGCAGTCTAATCTGCTTATGTTAAAATTTGTGTTTTTTGGTTGTTCAGCTTTTATCTCCACTCTATTCAGGGATGGATTATATGTGGCCTACTTAGTTAAAGCTGAATGATTTCTCTCAGAATAGTAATTAGGGGCAGATTTGCATGTACAGTGTATATACCATATGTGTGGGTGCAGATGACCACGAAGATCTTTTTCTAGTTATGAAATACTGGTCACCTCTGGAAGTGTCTGTAGGAGATTTCCAAATGCCTCCTAACTAGGGCCATATACTTGGTTGGTCCCATTATATGGCAGATTAAACACATTTATGTGCTACCCTGCCTGTTCGTTGTAGACTGAACAAACATTTACCATGCCCACGCTGGAGCCAGAAAAATCACAGCGACCAACGAAGCATTGGTGGTACTGGTTTATCTTGAAGGCAAGAGTGATGATGAAGGCCACTCACAGCAAGGGCATGTCGGCAAATTGTATCTCTAATTTTATGTGGTATCAAATATACATGTCAGGATTGAACTACGAGGGGAAATGTGGATACATTAAACTAGGATCGACTAACCATTGTTAATTTCCGTATACTGTGTCTGTATATTGATGTAATTTCATGTAGCTTCTAATGCAATCGTGATTTTAAATAAGTATTATGTAAGATTGCGATCAGAAATGTGAAGTATCCAGACACATACACGTATGATAGGTTTCAGTCGATGTTTTTTTCTTATTTATGTAACAGATGACCATAGAACGCAACATAAATATGCAAGTTTCAGAATACATTTGAAGAATATCAATAAAATGTTCCTTCTCGTAGTTTTGAGTTTCATCGGACAGAAGTAGATGTTTCAGGGCGAGATCTTTCTAGCCGACCGCTGGTAGGACTCTCTGGAGCTATACGCTCCTCACGGCGGAGCTGTACGCTGCTCATGGCTGAGCTGCTCATTCGGGTCGTGCCCGGCCTCTCCCCAGAAAGAGAGAGTATCATTTCATAAAGAGCACATAGAAGCCGTAGCCTGAGCGATGCACTCTAGCGCACACCTCAGACGCCCGACTGATTTCATGTTTTGAATGTTTGCCAGAGCTTCACTTCCAATTTTCTCTTCCAGAGCTACAACCAGCTTTTATTTGATGTCTTATGTTGATTAAAAAGAAGAAAAAAAAACCCTCTGCAATTATTTGTTTATTGCCGGCGTGTTTAAGTAAAAATTTCATGTACGTGCAACAAAATTGCATTGGGCACTGAGAGTCTCCGAGCACCTTGGAATCAGTTGAGTAATGTCTGATTGGATGGCCTTCTTGGCAGCGCGTTTGCCAGTCAAATTGCGCTGTGGGAGGAAAGGTTAGGAAATAAATCTTTGTACCAAGCTAATTACAGTACTTACAAACACATTCGCCAGCTAGTAAGCTATATTATGTGAGGATAATAAATCTGCACATTTAGGGAAAGCCGCATCTTTTCACTTTATCGTCTCCACGGCGTGCGTTTCAAGAATGGCGGCCTGAAATGGCAGCACACCCCTAATAGGCATATCTGTGTGTTATCAGTCAGACACACCTCTATCCTGCACTGCCGCCCTTCGTTGCTACATGTGTTCTCCTGCCTTTAGTCTCTATTGCCTTGTTAATCTGAATACTGCCTGCCCCTCGCTTCCAGCTCTTGGGCTCCTGTTGGCTCATGTGTCTATTATTTTTTATTTATTTATGCTTTTTTATATTGCGCAAACTTTACCCAAAAGTGTCACAGCACTTTAAAATAGAACCAGTTACATTACACAAGGACTTCAGAGTACATGAATTACATACAAGATACAAACAGATACGTTATAAATTCACATAAGTATGGTAATAAGTACACACGTCTACTTGAGATACTAGTGGTTAGAGTTTCATAATTACAAGTTGCAAATTCCCTCAATAAAAAGATGCAAACCGATAAACTCTAGCTTTACATAATAATGGTAGTAAGTACATGAGTCTATGACAGACACCAGTGGTTAGAGTTACATATGTACAAGTTGCAAATTCACTCGTTACATTTTAAGAAAATCTGAAGCGATTAGGGTTGGACAATATATATTACATATTTACACAGCATGATCTTCTCGCCATTGCTGGGGTTCTTGATTTCAGCCCGGTCTTCAGGGTGTTGCACTCACGGGCGGTGATCTAGTTACATTTCTTGCAGCAGGGTGTGGGGGTTGCCACCTCATTCCATGTTATCAGGGCACTATGTTGTCAGTCATGGATGGATGCACTTTGAGAGGCGCTCGATTCGCAAGCGTGATTTAGTTTGGATCAATCGAAGCAAGGAAAGGCTTCAACTTCCAAGGTGCCAACACTGTCAGACTGGAAACAATGTCCCCTCTTCATGGAATTAGGTGACACCACTACTTTTCTCTCATCACATTCTCCTCTTTCTCCCTGTACAACTGTCTTAACGCAGTTGGCTTTTTCTTTAATACCATTCTGCCTACCCTGGACTCTCAATTTTGTTCTGCCAATGTGTCATGTCTTCTTGCTTCCCAATCTTGCGGTACATTATCCCTATGCATGCTCACCATAATTTGGAATGTCATTCTGCACTTCAAGTGAAACGCACATTCTCTCGTTTTATGTTCTCCAAGTTTCCTCCTTCACTTCTGTTTCTCTTTCAAAGTCCTTCTGTAATTGCCCACTAATGCCTGACCCTGTGTGTTCTCCTATACTTCCCCTGTAATCTCTAATCTGTCCTCTTCCATGCCCCGCAAAATAATTCAACCACTGCCCATTTCTTTTGAGGTCCCCCTACCAACATATCCCACCTATTGCTAGCCGTCTACAGCTTGCTTTATTGCACAGTGATTAATCAGTACTCCAAATTGACCAACTCTAAGCTAAAATCCACAAGAGATAGATTGTCTATATTGCCAAAAGAAATGTGAGATCAAAAGTAGGAGCAGACTTAAAAGGCAGCCTTTGACTCATTAAGTGGCAGGAACACCACCTCTACCGACCCAAAACTCCCTCTAACAAATCCCATTCTGCTTTTTGTTCCTGCGTCATCCAGGTCCATTGTTTCCAATACCCACCATGTTCTGTAGCCCTATTTTTAGTTACTCCCTATTGGTACCATTCATTTACCAAATGCAGTATAGGTGAACCATGAAGCAACATATTCACAAAGCCATATTTCTCAAGTGCATTATTCCTGTTTTTCTCTTCCTCTAACCTATGTGTTAGAGCATGCATTGTGGAGCAAACTAATTTTTGGTACTCTGTTTCCTATGCAGTTTTGAAGTACTTTTTACGTTAACACTTTTCAAACTGATATATATATTATTTTTGCAAATACCCTTTCTAATAAGTACTGCTCTTCATAGACCTAGAACTGCTACATGTACTCTGCGAAGCTGTAGATTTGAGATTTTTATATGAAGTCAAATGCCACTTTGTGGTCACTACAGAGCACCAATTAAAGAACTCCTGCTGCTGTATGAAAAATAGAGTAGATCAAGTCCAGCTGGATAGGAGGTATAAAAGTCAACCAACGTTTTTTGTTCACAATTCCACCCGGTGTCAATTTTTTAATATTATTAGAGTGATGTGTTAAAGGGTCCAGTTTTCAAGAGTTTTCTATATATGGAGGTGGTTTTACTACTCACTCAGAGTAAGATTCGTAGATTTTAAGAGTTTGGGGCCTTTAAAAAGATTTTTCTTCATTATATTCATATTAAACCTCATGAGACTTGCTGGCTTTAAATATCTCCAAAGTAGCATACATAATATGTAAGTAGCATGCACTCGTAAACGTATCAAGAGTGCTTACTTTTAACTGAAACTCATAGAAGGATTGTTGGAGCTTAGGCAAATTCATTCCCGTCAGCCTAACGTGCAGCTCCCTCTGTCCCATCCTGTGGTCGGGACTTTTCAGAGATACCAGCCGCATGTGACATCTCCTGTTTTCATCAAAGCCTCTAATCTGCTGAAGATGGCTTTTAGTGACTTAAGGTGTTGATCTCAGGTCAACTGGGTTCTTCTAATCGTGGCTCCCCATGCGATCCTTTGTAATCTTGTACAAATCGGGTGCCTTCTCGCCTGACAAAAGTTTAAGACTTCAGAAACTGGCTAAACACCAGTATAAAAAACATTACCAAAAACTGTAAATCCGGGGGTTGATATGACACCAAGGTGGCTCTAGTTGGCCAACAAATTGTAACCATTTTTTGAAATGGAGAAAACAACAAAAATGCTAGACAGTTGATACTTGCTGGAAATGAGTTGCATCCGCTGAATGAAGAGTTAAATATAGGAAACTTGCTCCCTATCTTCTTGATTTGTGTGATCTAACTTTTGACATTAGCGGTAATGGATTCCCTATTCCTTCAAGCCTTTTACTGAATTTCCCACCATTGAGCTAATTGTGCCTTTCTTTTTGGCTCAGTAAGTTAGGCGGGAAAATGTTTTATTGTCAGTTTTTCTTGCCAGTCAAGCACATTCATTTTTATTTTAAGAAGCAGTTGCGTAGAGGATGTGCTCCAGTCTACGTGTAACTGTAAGTTATAGTTAATTTTTTTTCGATCTAGCACTGAACAAAGCCAATTTGGGCCACTGGTAAACTTCTTCTCTCTTAGTTGTGTAGTTATGTATGATTCTCTTGTTAATTCATATTTACCTGTCCCCCTTTATCTTTAATAAAAGGAGTCTTTTTCACTCAGTTACTTATAGCTCAAAATTATCATTACATATCTTGTAATGCTTAATTGATGAAATAATGATATCGGAGTTACCAGATGCAGTCATGTCAAAAGGGACACAACTCTTCAAAGCCTAGCTCTGCTTCTGCGGATGCGGGGAATCACTGCTAGGGTGAGGTTGGCTGATCGAAGAAGTCTTTTGGATGCGTGGAAGCAGACTCTCTCGTTGAGGTATTTGGGTCCGATGTTGTGGAGGGATTTGTAGGTGAGAAGCATGAAAGTTATTCTATTCTCAACGGGGAGTCGGTGTAGTTCGCGAAGATGTTGAGTCATGTGTTCGTGCCGAGGGGTCTGGATGGTTTGAAGCTTGTGTAGAAGGGTCCTATTGATACCGGCGTAGAGGGCTTTTCCGTAGTCCAGTCTGCTGGTTATGAGTGCGTGGTTGACTGTTTTTCTGTGCTCGGTGGGTGGGGGCGTGGGGGGGTATCCATTTGAAGGACTTTCAGAGGATGCAAAGGCAGTTGTATCTGGTGGAGGCGACGGCGTTGATCTGGCGGGTCATGGTGAGGGAGGAGTCAAGGATAACGCAGAGGTTCCGAGCATGGTCTGTCGGGGTGGGAGGGCCCCAGAGGAAGGAGGACCACCATGTTTTTTCCCAGGCGGAGGTCGAGGGTTCCAGGAGGAGGACCTCTGTTTTCTCAGTGTTGAGCTTCAGGCAGCTGTCCTTCATCCAGGCTGCGACGTCCCTCATTCCTTCCTGGAAGCTGAGCCTGGTTTGTTCGGGATTCTTCGTGAGGGAGAGGATGAGCATGGGGCTGAGCGATGATCCCTGTGGTACTCCGCAGTTGATCTCTGTGGTTTCGGAGATGAAAGGGGGTAGTCTGGTCCTCTGGGTTCTGCCGGAGAGAAAGGATCGGATCCAGTTGAGGGCGGTTCCTTGTATCCCGGTTTTGTGCAGTCTGGCTGTAAGGGTGTGGTGTGAGATGGTGTTGAAAGCCGCTTATAGGTCTGCTAGGATGAGGGCTGCGGTGTGTCCCTGGTCGAGTAGCATGCGGTTGTTAGTGGCGGCGAGGAGGGCGGTCTCAATGCTGTGGTTGCTGCAGAATCCGGACTGGGAGGCGTCTAGGACCGAGTTCTCTTCGATGATTGCGGTCAGCTGGGCATTTAAGAGTCTTTCGGTGACTTTGGCGGTGAAAGGAAGCAGAGAGATGGGCCAGTAGTTCTTCAGGTCACCAGATCTTACCTACACAACAAACATGCCCAGCCTCACTCTGTGAGTGTCCCCCATTATTTCAACCACTCCACATTCCCCAGGTAACACCTGATGCCCCGGCTGGTATGGGCCCTCATCTAGGCCACAGGGAACACCCAACTACATCCTCTGCCTACCCCCTCCAGAGCACCCAGTGCCCAGCCTTTCTGTGCTGTGCTGACACACAGCCTGCAGTTGTCTGAGGCGGTTCCACATCATGAAAAGTAGGGGATCCTCCTGCAGCAATAGGAGGCATTTGTCAACGTGAACAGTGGCAGCAGCATGGCCACTGACTGTCAAGGACAAGAGCCACGACCACTTGAGGAGAACAGCATGGTGCTACCTGCTGACCTCCACCTGAGGTATTCCGAGCCCCCAGTTGTCCTCTCATGCGCCCCTTCCCTCCAAGCACTCCTCTTATTTGTGCCCCTACTGCAGGTCAAAGTTGCACTTCCATGCATCCACTCATCCTGATACTAAAGCCTCCTACCTGAATAGCACCCCATGCCTTCTGCAGGTACTCCTGTGCAACCCCTTCCTAGGCCACAAAAAGACTCTCCTCTTCCACCTTCTGGCCCTCCCTCTCGCCAGCGCAACTAGGGAACATTGCACGCATGAGCAGTTGCCCAGCATTATTAGTCAGAGGCAGAGTTGGGAGACCAGCGTGAGTTCAAGCAGAAGTATAAGCATCATCTCCAAGTGTGTTTCTGGTTGTGTATTTTTCTGCACACGTCTGTGTTAGACTAGCGTTTCCCAAACTCTGGGTCGTGAGACGATTTTTGGTGGGTTTTCAAAGTTCAATAAATAATGGTGCTTTCAGATTCTAAATCTATTTAGTCAGTCAGGTTAAGTCTTATGACAAATTGGTGCTTATTTTAACACGGTGATTGGAGTTTGCAGACTCCTCATTTTGCAGTCAGAGAAAGAAAAGTAAGGTACATTATGTCAGTATTGCTGGAGTACAGGGAGTTTGAAAGGAAAGGCTGTAGGATGTCATTTATTCTGCCACAGAACGAAATGTAAATACGTGTATATGAACTGTACACATTCAGCAGTTAGGAAAGCAACGTTTAAGCAATTGTTTTTATAATTCTGAAGTGTAATGGGAACAAAAATTTTAATGCGATCAAAATGCTTTGCTTGGTAATGCAGTAATGATAAATGTTCCCTGGAGCCTGATTTCCACACATTATTTGAATGCACGATAGTTCCATTAGTAATACTGAATGACTGTGCAATGTAGTTGTCATTTCAATGCAAAATGTGCAGTTTGTAAATGACTATAAGCTGACACACGATGCTTTAGTGGCATTAAAAAATCATGTCAATTAAAGCGTGGGTGCAGAAGTTTGTGGTTCCAAAAAGTTTGGGAAGCACTGTTTTAAACGGTTGTTAAATGCACCTCCTCTTAAAGTAATAGCCGTCGCACATTGGTGGGCATTTTTATCTTCTTTTGGACATTCTTGTTATGATGATGAAAGGTACGATTGTAAATATGTGTGACTACATTAAATTCGAGTTAAAAAAACTTAAAAAAACAAGAACATGTGAAAATAGATGGTGTGTAAGTACGCTAGGCTACATGCGTATCCAATCATGTTCCGAAAACCCAGGACTGATGTCTTTACCAATGCCTCGGCTTTAGAGAAAGAGGTGCATTATGTGAAGCCTATGGCATTTATAAATGTTTGTATAAGAATGATTATTTTCTCACTGATGTTAATTCTCATTCCTTTTAAATGGATATTTCCTATAAATGTCCACATGCAGCTAAGAGCACTGATCGGTATCACTGACACTACAGAGGGAGCACATTGTTTATCTGTTACTTAGTTAATTACCTCTTTCACAGGTAGGCCATTATCTGTAGCAAAAGCGATTGAACTGCCGATTGAGATATACCTCAGCATGAGTTAACAAGTTCAAAAGCTTCTCCTCTGCATTTCAGATATGCTCTCAGGTTTCACACAAAAATCTGTCATGTTTACTGCCCTTCTTAATTGCTAAGCTTTGCATTTAGGGCTTTTTGAACGAGTTGATTAATTAAAGCGAGGGAGACCGGGCCTGATTCAGCGAATTTATTTATATTTCAGAAGCCCGACAGCCTAGTTTTGTTTTGAGAGCGCCAGCCTCGAGTAGATATTAATTTTCGTATGACTCACAAAGTCTGAAGGTTAACTGGTACTAGGAACCTTATTTGTGGTACTATCTAGGAATAGATTTAAGCGGTCCATGGTAAATGATCGTCTGCTATTGATTTTCAGAATAATTTTCGTCTGTTATACACATAGAAATAAAAGTATAAATATACCAACTTTACTGTTGATGTCTGGAAAATAGGAGTTTGGGTGCTGGACACAACTAACACTGTCCAAACACAGCTCATAGGTATGTCATTAATGATCCCAGTTTAGCTAATTAGTAGTCACCTGCTCTAACCTCATTAACTTGCATGCCACACAAAAGCTGAGAAGATATCAAAATTATGTTCATTGTAAAGTTTTGAGAATAGAGCAAAAGATGCCTATACATCTGATGTGACCGTGCCATCTCCTATACTCGAGAGCAAATTGTGTGCTTGGTTTGTAACATTTTTATCTTCCATGTTCAAGTATGATATGGTAAGATAGGTTTCTTCCATGTATATGTGGATGTTTCTTGTGAGGTGGAAAGGTGTTAGTTTCTGCATCAGGTTCTGGCATTTTTGGAGGTGGGATATTGGCAGTTTCTGTATTGGATGCTGGTTGTAGTGAAGGATTCTCTGCAGCTAAATCTTGTGAAGTTAGAAAAAAGCCTTTAAGCATGGTGTAATAAGCAGGCCTATAAAACTGTAGTCCAATTTTATGTTCTTTAATATAGTATTCAAGTCCCTAGTCAACACGTGTTTCGTCGTTATGGCTTCTAGTCTTCAACTTAATTGGGCCTCCAATTTTGTATTAACAATGTAATTGCTACAAGAAACAAATCTAAGTTGTAGTCATACATCTTTGGGGAAATGTATTCTTTTAATACTGAATGGAGAGTACTTCTGCCATCAAGCCCGCTATCAGTATGGTGTCCTAACTAGAAAGCATGTGTTGGGTTACAGTCTTGAAGACTATATTAAAACTATTTGACTCCATTTTGTAGGACTGCTTAACTATGTGCTCAGAGACCTTTTCTAACTATAGAGTTATCGTAGATCTTAAAGGCTGTGGGTGGTCACCTTTCCTTTCAGCACACTAGTGGTGGAAGATAAAAGTACATCTGAATTTTTCAATAGTAGGTGTGCATCAACATCAGTACCCAGCCACATACTGACATATCATTTTGTGAAGTGTTCTTATCCCACCACATTTTCCTCTTCTATCAAGCCTGGGCAAGGAAATCGCAAAGATAAGTGGCAGGAGAGGACACTTATGACTAGTTCCCCTTTCTTTCCTGTATGGTGCGCATATTAACCTTACTGTACAGCCCATTGCAGTCAGTACACAATACAGTAGTGTCACACACTGCATTATGTCCTCTTCTAATCATATCCGTTGCATAACTTTAAATATACATCCCCAGCTGATTGTGTCAAGCGTATATCACTGAAGGACATGGGGCTGTATTAGGTACCTCCTCTATCAGGTGGGACAGTCCTCTAAGTCGTAGGTTGGTTCTGAATCTTCCTTTAGCAGTGTAATTTCTTTAACTGCAAGAGTTGTGTAACATAGAGGGGATCAAGGAAAATTCAGCTCCTCTATGCTTCAGCATAACAAAAAAACTGGCCCTCTTCAAACTCAATGTAAAAAGTCATTAGATGTTCCCTGTCCTCTCTCCACATACCATCTAGATTTGTTCATCATCCTCCTTCTGAGTCCATTGCTCTTTTCCTTACTAAGTCTGTAGTAAGCTCAAATACATACATTCATATGTACATATATGTATTCTGTTGTCTGTCCAACAATTCCCTCCATTTGGTCAAAGTTGTACTGAAACTCTGGGAACAGCAGAAACATCACCCCACCAACTATAAACACAGATTGCCTGTTTCTTATCAATGTGAGGAATGCATTGTTTGAACAAGTTTTAAACAGTGGCATCACCAAAACATCCTTTTGTGGGGCAGGTAGCGGACTGGAGAAGCTTACTATGCTGTACTTTACCGATCTAGTAATATATTAAATAATGCTTAGGTAAAAAAAATACAAGGATATTCTACAAATCCAACATAGTATAGTAAACCAGAGTAATCTGGATAATGTTTTTACAAAGCATCGACCTCATCTAGTGCGCACATTGATTTACTGTAGCTTTTGAATTCACTTGTAAAAGCCTAGCATTGAAAATGTAATGTTTCTATTTTTAATCTTTTTAAATTTGCATTTGTGTTGATTTTTTTTTTACACAAAAAGAAATACCCTGAAATTATTGCTTGGATTGTTGACCTTAGAGTGCATTTAAAAAACAATGGTGGAAAGGCAAGAGGTAGAAATGATATGTCAAATTACATTTTTGTGAGTGCATCATAATTATCAACTTTGTGTTGTGGACTTGGAACAGTTGTACGGTCTTATAGCCCTGTCCGCTATCTTTGATGTGCGTTTCTGCATAACTGAACTTTTCTGAACATCAAAGTCTGGTTTGTAGTGGCATGTTATTAGTGTGTGTTGTGAGTGGCTGGTGTTACTCTTGGCAGCTTGGTCTGTGTAGCAAAAAAGTATTCCATAGTGTGCACCATTTGTCTCCACTAGATGTGGATCTGGCATTGTAGAAATGAGATTCTTATCAGTCTCACCGGTGCAGGGACACCCTTCTTGTCTACAGGCTCAATAAATGAGGATCGACACTGGAGTGGAAATAAACGCATTTATTATATCTCATGAGATTGCTCCGTCATACAGACACTACAAGTGACTGAGAGGGAACAAACTAGAACAGCTTGTGTTCTGCCTTTTATACAATCTAGGCACCATAGCAGTTCATCAGAAAACCCATTAGTCATGCTTACATCACACTTTGCATAACCCTCTTATGACATTTTTGCATAACACTTACACAACCCCCTTACACAACTCGTACTTGCTGCACTGTAGAATCCTGATAAACCCCTACCCACGTCACTTGCATAGATAAGCAAGGGAGGTTACAGGCTTTGGTGGGCTACCAGTTTAAACATCTGTGCACGTAGACCCTTTGGCAGGGCAGCTTGCTCTGACACGCAAACGTTATCAGGGTGACCAACTTTCAGCGAACACACAATTTCTAACGTAGAAAGTCCCCTTAGAAACACAACATGGGCCTGGTGGGCAAAATGGCTGGAAGCAGAGGCTAAGTTAACAGAATACAATTTTTTACCATTTAAGTCGCTCCTTTTAGCCTCTGCTAAATGCTATATATATATATATATATATATATATATATATATCAAATACTGAATACATGGAGAGTAAAATCCCAAATCAACATTATACTGCAACAGTCAAAGTTGCCCTCTCTACATCGGTCAAGCTTTCCGTATCTATTTTTATAAATTTATCTATTTGTTGCTGAAGCATAAGCTGCTTCTTAACATCACGAATATTCTCTTTCTTAGGGATACAGGACATACATAAGAAGTACAGAGGGGGCTTGTAATAGGCATACATTGAATACAAAGACAACATCCTAGAATAGTGCCTACTATACAGGCTGCTACAAGAAGTAATTTCCATCCCCATGACCTAACAATATTCCATAACAAACCAGACCAGGTCCATGTTCCAGTGTCTTGGTGTATCTCAGCTGCTATTTTATGCAATTTAGAAATGGCCTGATAAACGGTAGGCGCATTGTTTGGTTTATAAACACAGCAATTGGCACTGATAACTCAGCATGCACCTCCACGATCTCAAGAATGACATCTAGAACCATACAGTTCTGCAAAACTACAAGTCTTGCCGCCTGGAGTTCCGCAGTGATATTACCTAGGGCTGCCATAGTCTGATTAACTACTGCTTCAACTACTCTAGTGAGTCTTCGTATGTTCCTACTGTTGAGAGGTGGTCCTACAAAGAAAATCATACCCAGGTTTACGTCAAGATATTCTTGCACTGAGGTATCAGTCTGATCCACTGCTTTAATATCGATCATCCTCTTGGTCCAGGATAATAAAGAATTGAGGGACGATAGTCCAGTCTTATGATAAACAGAGGGAAGGAGGAAAGATATAGAACATATCCCTGACCATCCTGGAGGTAGATAAAAATAACCCTTATTCCCACAAATAAAATATGTATTATTGGATGCTAGAAAACTACTAAGGGTCAGACCTGTTATAGTCAATACAGTGTTACAATCACTATTACCTACAAAATGGGTACCAAACCTTTTTACACATAAGGGCGCTTGTGTGTCTGTTACTGTTATAATGGGTAATTTTTTCTCTAATTTAGTCGGTGTCCTTGCAAAGACCTATCTCGTGACAGAGGTACCTCTAGCATATTCCTCCATTTCCCATTCTGTTCCCTTTGATCACCATCAACGTTTGGATAAAATAATGTATTTAATTTTTAATTAAGACCCCTCCCCCATATCAGCTTTAGAAACACCCCTAATTTGTGAAGCCCACAAATGTGCAAACCAAGAGCGACAACCATTGTGGGAGAATGGGAGCGAGATAAGGTGTTCCCCCTCCGCCCTGGTGTGCAGGCAACAATCTGCAAACCCAACAATTAGAAATGTTAGTAATGCTATGGGTGTAATGTAATATTCAAATATATGAATTAATCTTGTAGGAGAGTCTGTTTTTCAACTAATAGCGACAGTGTAAAAGGGTAATGTTCAGACGGTGTTGGGGTTGGTGATACAAACATGTGCACAGGATATTTTACATGTAAAAACCAAGCTATAACACAAATTCCTATAACACCAATTAAACTTGATGCTAAATAAATAGGCATCCATTTTCGTTTCTTCTTTCTTGATGTGAGGTGTTGAATATCCTGGTGTTCTTCTTCCATATTTAGTGTCTAAAAACCAACAATGTTCTTAATTGTATTGTCTCCTAAACGCTGCACAAAATTTCTTTCAAAAGTCTATAATTTGTGTCCAATGCATATATCAGTCGATGGGGAGTTTTCAAAGAAAAAACTAATACTTAAATCAAACACTTATTCACCTCAACAAAGTCAAACTAAAAATGGGAAACATTGTTGAAGGCTTGTAGTTCAATGATGGCAATGAAATCAATATAACAGGTACTCAAGAAAAATCATCCACTAATTTGTCCCCATTGCTTTAAGGATCGTTATATATACTGCCTCTTTCAAAGGATGCAATTCGGATCCCCTATAAAATCCTGTCTGTAAAAAGTCAGGGAACTGAAGCTCCAGGCCAAGACAAACAATTGCAATCTTGCCTCTAACCGGGTTCCTGGGCCAAAAAGTGGAAAGTTCTAACTCTACCTCCAGTCCTGGGCAAAGTAAATTAATAAGCACTCTGATAGTGTCAGGGATACTCTGCACAAAACCCCCTCAAATTCTCTCCATTTAAAAACTGTATGACTGATGTTTTTACCACAAATCAATTTATAGGTAAAAATTGTGCTTTCTTCCATGGATTCAGGATATCCATGCCACAAACCTAGTTCGCCCGCCTCTGCAGAACAGAGTCTCCTGCCAAGTAGGCCCTCTAACCGGACCAGACTCGTTGCACCCTCTTTCAAAGTATTCGCTCAGTGTATGATACGAGGTCTCTAGCTGTCGTTTGATCAGTAAAAAGCAATTCTTCAATTGTGATAAAATAATAATCCGTCTTTTTTATTCTGCTGAGAATATTGTGTGCAATTCCTGTGTTCTCAGATTCTGTAATTTGAGTCAAATCGGCTGGCACTTTCTTGCAGTGCAAGCCATGGACCCAATTCCTTCTGTTCGTAACTCGGACTGCTGTTCACGTCGCCAAGAGGACCTGTTCTGGCCCCTTCCAGCAAACTTCCAAGTTCTTAGAGTGCTGAAATTTTTTTCTAGGACCCAATCACTGGGTTGTAACGTATGCCCAGGACCTTCGAATTGTCAGGAAGTGAGTCTTGCACCTGTTGATGAATCAAAGAGAGATTGTCTGTAAGTTCCTTTATGTAATCTAACAAAATAGGATACTCAAGTTCTCTCATTTTCTTAGGACGTGGGGGACCCCATACATTCATTGGCTTCCCAAATACCACTTCATACGGTGTAAGGCCAGACTTGCTATGTGCCACTGCTCGGGTGGACATAAGGGCTAATGGCAAAGCATCAGGCCATTTAAGTCCTGTCGAAGTTTGCACCTTAGCTAGTTTCAAAGTCTCATTATAGCGTTCCACCAAACCAGCAGATTGTGAGTGATTAGCAGCATGAAATTTCTGACGTATGCCCAGACTTTAAGATATTAATTTTATAACGTGCAATAATAAAATGAGGTCCGTTATCACTCCATAAAATTTTACAAATTCCGAACAGGGGGAAATACTCCTTCAAAAGAATCTTCGCTGTAGAAAGTGCAGTATTATCTTTCGTTGGATATGCCTCCACCCATTTACTAAAGGCACATACTATAACCAAGGCATACCTAAGGTTATTGCACCTTTCCAGTTCTATAAAATCCATTTGCAGGACTTCGAATGGCACATTAGGCGGAGAGAAACCTCCTTTTGGGGTAGCCACTCCGTTCCCCAGATTGTGTTGCAAACAAATTATACCATTTTTGACAAGATGTTCAGCTGTTTTTCTTACATCTGGATGCGCCCATACTTGCTCTAACTGTGCGGCTATACTTTTTGCACTAACATGTGCTAAGCGATGTACCATAGTGACAGACGCTAGTACATAGGAACTGGGCAATTTCCACCTGTCCCCGTCTGGCCCTCTTCTCCAGCAACTTTAACTATTCAATATTCCTATCCTTTCCCATTGTTCTTTTTCCTCTTTTGTTGCCATCTGTTGAATCACCCTGATTTCGTTATTGACATGATACATTTCTTCTGCAGCTGAGTACATTACATACATTTTCTCATGTTGGCTACGGTACTGTATACAAAAGCATTGACCCTTTCCACATGATCTACCACTTTCTGGTGTGCACTACACTTAATAGCCACTTGCTTTGGTAGCGTTAATAAATTCTGAATTAATTATCCATGTTGGATCCTTGTTCCATGTGACGTCAGGAACCCCCTTTCCTGCCACAAGCGTCCGAAGTTATGTGCAACTCCAAAGGCGTACTCGCTATCTGTATAAATAGTTGCAGACAGTCCTTGACTAAGCTCACAAGCTCTCAAGAGTTCAATAAGTTTGGCGGAATGTGCGGACTTATAGGGGATTTGAGCTGGCTCCACAATTGTGTGCAGCATAGTGATAGCGTGAGCTGCAGTTGTATTGCCATCTGACAGCTTGAAGCAGAACCCATCTACAAATAATTCACCCTGGCCATCAGACAATGGAGTATCGGTAAGGTCCACTCGACATTTAGTCTGTTCTTCAGTGGTGAAAATACAATTGTGTATATCACTAGACTGTTCAGAAGGCTGTTCAGAAGGCACGGGCAACAAGGTGGCTGGATATAAAGTCAGACAAAGAGTTGTGTGGTGCTAACAAAGTGAGTTCGTACCCGGTAAGACGAGCACTCGTCAAATGTGTCTTAGTTTGATTCAATACATCAACTGAATGGGGAACAAAAACTGTCAGTTTGTGGTCCAGTACAAGTCCTGCTGATTGTCTGATCGAAATGGCAGTTCCTGCCACAGCTTTCAGGCTACCAAGGAGTGCTCTGGCCACAGGGTCCAGTGCTGCAGAGAAGTATACACATGGGCGTTGTTTGTCTCCGTGTGGCTGTGTTAGGGCAGACAATACGCAACCTTTTCGCTCGTGTACGTAAAGAGAAAATGGTTTCGTGTAATCAGGTTGTTAAATAGTAAAAAATTGTATTATGTTAACTTAGCCTCTCCTGTAGTGACTAGATTGTATAAAAGGCAGAGCACAAGCTGTTCTAGTTCGTTCCCTCTCAGGCACTTGTAGTGTCTGTATGACGGAGCCATCTCATGAGATATAATACATTTGTGTTTATTTCCACACCAGTGTCGATCCTCATTTATTGAACCCAAAGACAAGAAGGGTGTCCCTGCACCGGTGATACTGATAAGAATCTCATTTCTACATGGTGTTCCCAATACAGGTGCAGAGCATAACGCTGCTCGGAGTTGCTGATATGCATCTTGACACTCAAAGGACCAGGGCAAAGGAAATGGGGTATCTTTTGTTGTACGGGCAAGGAGCAGTTTAATAATAAGTGAAAAATTCAGGATCCAATGACAATAGGACACCATGCCAATCAATGTCCTAACGTCCTTTTACGTCTGAGGAATCGGTGTGTGTATAATAGCCAGAATTCTGTCTTGGGTCAGCGTTCTTCCCTCCTTTGACAAGAGGTGACCTAAATAGGTAACCTCTGGTCGACAAAACTGCAATTTGTTCCTCGATACTTTGTGTCCCAGTGTTGCAAGGTGAGTTAATGAGAGCAAGGTAGCCTCAACACAGAGTTCAGCGGTGCCTGCTGCTATCAGCAGATCATCCACATATTGTAACAATGAAGTCCTCGGGGGTAACTGCAAGGTATCAAGTTGACGTTTAAGGGCCTGACTATAAATGCTTGGGCTCTGTATACCCCTGAGGAGCACGACAAAACTGGAATGATCTCCTTTTAATTGAGAAACCACTGGTCTACCTTTTATACAATCAAGGCACTATAGGAGTTAATCAGAAAACCCCTTAGTCATGGTTACATCACACTTTACATAACCTTCTTTAAAAAAAATATTTTTATTAGATATCAGGTGTATACAAAAATATGTTTCCAATTAAAACACATGTTCCAATGAAGCACCGACAAATCTTAAAAGAAGTAATAACAATCATAAATATCCATAAATACATCAGTACAACTGGAATACAAAAACAAGATTAATACTTCCCTCACCTTAAGCGACAAAGCAGTCAATTACTACATTCTAGCATCCCTCCAGCTTTTAAGAGGGGCCCAGATATTCTGCCCCAATTCCCTCATCCTTCTACCCCGTCGGGAATATAGGGAAGCTTCGATGTTATGGATGCCTAACAATCTTGATAACCACATCTGGAATGAGGGAGCCGAAGGATCCTTCCACCGTGCAGCCAAGAGTATTTTTAAAACTGATATACAGATAAATACGAATGCTTCCTCCTCCTTTTTCAATCTTAACTTAGAATCTATTCCAAATATAATCAGGACCGGGGATAGGGTGACTTTAATCCCCAGCAGCCCCTCCCAAACTTTTTCAATCTCCAAGCCCAGTTTATTTAGTACACTACATTCACAAAACATGTGTACTAGGTTTGCCGGGCCACGGGAACATCTCGGACACCTATCATCATCTCTCTTCCCCCACTCAAAAAGCTTAGCTGGAGTAAAATAAAGCTTACATAGTGTTTTATATTGCTGTGCCCTAAGGTTTGAGGAGCTAAATAAATTGCTTGCCGTCTGCAGCGCTCCATTCAGATCCACATCTGGATCACCCAGCATAAGCGCCCAAGAGGCCTCTACCCTTTCCATATCATCTTGATTTGTCGGAGAGAGCCCCATAAATCATGCCAATCCTAGTACCCCCCCCCCCCGAAGATAATCAAGGATTTTGATTCTACCTCCCGGGCTGATCCGAGGTCTAATGGACATTAGGGTTTGAAATATTTGAATGTACTTGAATCCATGTTTCGCCTCTATTCCAATTTCTGTTGGAGGTCCTCGAACCCCAATGGAGCAGCGCCTTGCCATACATCCCCAATTCTGCTGCTTCCTTGCAATTCCCAGGCTGGCCACCCTCCATCACTACTCAGCTGCGGGAAGAGTTTTGAGTTCCAAAGGGGTGTGTACCAATTGATTTTCGGAATCTCTAGTGCCTTTTTGACCACTTTCCAAACCCCCCATACACTATCCAAAACCTTGTATCTTTTTGTTGTTGTAAAACCGGCGGTCTGTATTACGCAGCAGAATCCCCACTGCTTCTTTCCCCAACAGTAATTCGTAAATAGAGGGGGTATAGATGCTCCCAGGTTGGCTAGTAGGGAAATTAGGGGTGCTACCCACCAGTATCGCCATTTGACTAAACAAAGAAGCCGTTAAATAGAACCTAATATTTGGGGCCCCCATACCTCCTCTTTCTTGAGGTAGCACCAAGTATTTTAGGGATCTTCTTATCTTACCATATTCCCATATAAAATTACTAAATGCTGCTTCAATAGATTTTAACACCTTCTCCCCCACCATGAGCGGGATCAAACAGAACAGGTACATCAATTTCGGGAGCATAGTCATTTTTAACACATTAATTCTCCCTCTTAATGATAGATGGATAGCATCAATCCTCTTTAGCTCAGAAATAATGGAGTCAACCAGTGGCTCATAATTTTCTTACATTATAGACTCCATTGAGGCGCTAATTCTGACCCCCAAATAGATTGCCGAATCTGTGTACCTACCGTCCCGCTTTAAGATGTTATTTGAACATACTATCTGTGTATTGTTTTCATTAAGTAGGTACCCAGAGCAGCGGCCAAACTCTGAGGTAATCGCCTTCAGAGCAGACATAGCAGACTCAGGGTCTGGGGTTGTGACTGCCAAGTTGTCCGCATAAGCTAACAGCTTGGTTTCAAATCCATTATGTACCACTGCTTTAATATCCCCACACCTCAAAATCCTTCTTATTAGCGGATCAATATAGAGGGCGAATAAGATTGGGGAGCAAGGGCACCCTTGACTTGTCCCCCACGAAATAAATATTTTATCCGATGCTCCACCCATTAACTGAATTTTGGCATATGGGTCGACATACATTGCCGTTATGGCCTTAATTATTTTAGGGCCTAAGCCCCTCCGCTTCAATATCCCCCAGAAATACATCCCGGTGACACTGTCAAAGGCTTTTTCGCCATCGAGAAGTATCATGGCGATCCGACCCCCCGAGGCAGCAAGCGCGTCAAAGAGCATGAAGGCACGTCTTATGTGGTCCGTTGTTCTCCGACCCGGGATAAACCCATGCTGCCAAGGGGAAACCAGACCGCCAATGACCCCTCCCAGCCTATTAGCCAAGACCTTTGCGTAAATTTTAGTGTCTGCATTTATGAGGGATATTGGCGGTACGACCCGGGGTCCTCCTTAGCTTTACCCTTTTTATGGAAGACTACGATATTTGTCTCCTTCCAGGAGTCTGGTGTTACTCCTGACTAAATTATACAGCTAAAAAGGTCCAGTAATATTGGGGCCAGAATTTCCTGTAGACACTTACACACTTCAGCTGGGATGTTATCAGGCCCGGCGACCTTGCCGGCTAGTGAGTTCTGAAGAGCCTATATTACTTCATTCATTTCAATATCCCTATCTAATATCTTCCTCCCTTGGAGGGTCACAGTCTGTCCAAAATCCTCAACAGCTAAACTACGGAGATCTACCCTAGCCTCCTCTTGATACAGTTTCTGGTAAAACTCCTTAAACACCCTTCTGATGTCCTCTGGTTCTGTGTACTCTTGATTATTCACCTGTAGTTTATCTACCTGATTTTTACTAACCCCTTGCCTAATCCTCAATGCTAACAACTTACCAGCCTGTTCCCCTGTCTCGTACATTCTCGTACATTCTCCCCTTATGTACCTGGAAATTATCCGCACTTTTCTGAGCATCTGCCTTATACATTTCCGCCTTAAGGGCTAAAATCTTACATAAACTTTCATTCGCATCTTTCCCCTCTGCAATATCTCTCAGATGTTGTTCCTCTCCCTGTACTAGCTGAGCCATAAGCGTCTTGTGAACCTCGCAAGCTTTTTTCCTTTGGGTAGCAGAGAAGCTGATCGTCTCCCCTCTTAACGCTGCTTTAAACGCGTCCCATTCACTATTACGGGGGCACTGTACCTGTTCATATCGAAATAACACTGTCACTATATTGGCCTTTGATGATTCTCTTCAAAACAGTGTTGCCCCTAAAAGTGACAAAGTTGTTTAGAAACCTGCAGGTCACCGGTTGTTTTCAAAATAAGCCCAAGGCACTCCTTCTGTCCATAATATGTAATGTTTTATAAACTGGGAAAGCACAGGAATGGGGAAAGAGGTTGGGCAATGATTTATTTTTTCACACTAAACTGAGGACAGTGGAGAGATGAGTTCTGAGAAACACACTGCAACTGCAGGAAACATTTAATAAGGAAAATGTTTGCAACTCTTTTCTGCGTCTGGCTGTTATAATGACCACGTGGAAGGAAGTCCTCCATGACCAACTTGATGTGACATGAAGCCTTTGGCTCAACTGATTTCCAAGCTGGCCAGGATCTAGTTTATGTCTCAGTAGATAGCGAGGTGCTTAACCCTTTCCATGCATGGGACGGCCCCCGGCCGTCCAACGTTACGGTGGGCGTGTGCGTCCAAATTGCGCATGTGTGGAATTCGCCCGCACGGCGGGGGAATTCCAGCCACGCCCAAAGGGTTAAACCAAGAACCAGTTGCAGCAGACCTGTCAGATGCTTAACATACTTGATTGTCAAGCATCTGACAATCCACCCACCCCAATTGCCTCATGGTGAGTGTGGCAGGTGTATGTCTGTACCCCATCTCAGCACAGTGACATGAGAATGATTGGACATTGTCAAGATGAGTTGATGTTCCTTGCTAGTGTCGAAATATCAGCCCTTTGCTCTTATATAGTGGTTGGTCGAGGATTTCTTGGCAGATAAGAGGCTTAAATGTACAAATGCTAACTCTGCAAGAACTATGCTCTGATTCTGAGCCATAGTACCGGTGGAGTGCAATTCTTTGTGCCTCGGAAAACAGGACCTCTTTTCTCTGAGGGAGGCGGATTTGCTCCTTCTGAAGTGGGTGGGAGCTGGTACGAGAACCAAACAGGATGAGGCAAAAGCAGTGGTAAGTGAGTATATGGTGCCTTCTGATCTTCTGGAGAGAACCCCTCCTCCTCCTTTGTCTTCACACCCCTGTCCTCCCATCAGGGTCTCTCACTCAAAAACAATGCCACATGGAGTTACTTCGCTCCCCTCAATGACTCTACCATCCTCAACATTCTCTCTGTCCACAAATCACTTCAATGACCACCTACCCCCTAACATCTTTAACGAAATTATAGATTCACTAGCACCCCTTTGGTCCAAAATCAACCCCTCACTTCTTCAAGGTGAGATTCCTGCCTGTTTTAAGGTGGGCCTAGTGCTCCCTATTCTCAAAGAACCCTCGGCTGACCCTGCTGACATGAACAACTACCGCCATATCACAAACATTCCAACACTGGCGAAACTTCTGGAGAAATGTGTCCATGAACAACTTCGCAAACACATTGAGCAATTCCAGCTTCTCGACCTATTCCAATAATTCCACAGTGGCCACAGCCCCGAAACAGCCATCACTCACATTGGTGATGACGCTCTCACTTTACTAGACCAAACGAAATCTGCCTTATAATTTTGCTCGATCTCTCATTGGCATTTGACATTGTCAAACATGACCATCTACTCTTCCTCTTGGAACACAGAATGGGGCTATCTGGCACGGTCCTTAAATGGTTTGCTTCTTTCCTTAATAACAGAACACAAAGAATCAAATCCAACCAGTCTCTCTCCACCGTGAGGCCCTACACACTAGGTGTCCCCCAAGGATCTTCACTCTCACCCACTCCCTTCAACCTTTTCCTTGAACCACTGACTGTAATTCTTAAAGCCTCCAACATCCAATATCACATGTATGCGGAAGACACCAAACTCTACATGAAAATCTCCTCCCCCGAGGACATCAAATCTCTCAACGGAACTCTTTTCAAAACACTGAACTGGCTAACTACCAACCATTTCAAATTAAACGCCCTCAAGGCTGAATTCCTCCTCATTGCACCTGCTAGGCAAACCCCCACTGTGCTGCAGCTTCTCTCTAAACTCACCGCTCTCAACTGCACACCTCATATTGTTGACTCCACTAAAATCCCTGGGAATTGTGCTAGGCAAAAACATAAACATGCAAAATCACATCAGATCATCAACCAAAGGAGCGAATTTTCAACTCTGCATCCTAAGAAAACTCAAGCCCTACCTTACCCAAGATGACTTTAAATCGGCGGTGCACACACTTGTCATTTCCAAACTTGAATATGGCAGTGCGATTCTTTGTGGTCTGCCGAAACTCAGTTTAGCAACTATCAGAGCATCTCTAAATGCTGGCACCAGACTCATTACGGGTTCTAAGAAGTCCAATCACATTTCACCGGACCTTAAATCTCTCAATTGGCTTCCTTTTGAAGCTAGGATACAACCAAAGATTGTTTGTATGACCCATAGAGCACTGCATTTCATACCCCCACTCTACCTGACAAACAAGCTGGAACTCTCAGGTGGCTCCAGGGCCACAAGGAGCACCGGCACACTGCTGCTCAAGCGCAAGAAATTTAATAAGCTTAAAACCTACAATCGTTCATTCTCTGGCATCGCACGGAGAATCTGGAACTCCCTTCCAGTGGAAACAAGACTGATTCCGTCTACTCTTGCCTTCAAAAGAGAAGTAAAAACTCTACTACTGAACAAACTCTACTAATAAATTCTGCGTTGAACCTGATGCTCTCTCCAAATTGGCTCTAGGTGACTCTAGTATGTATCTGATATGCTGTTGATCTATATTGCACTACTTGTTGCTTTACTTACTTGTTACTTGTTGCCCAATTTCATCCTGCTTCTGTTGTTTATTGTCACACCTTTTCCATGATTTCTATCATCTTTCTACTCTCCTCTGTCTACCTTAACATATGTAAAGCACTCTGATACCCAACTGGGTCATGCTTGCGCTATACAAAACTTTAAGTAAATAAACCCTCATAATCACAGGAGCTGGAAGAAAGACATAGTAGAACGCTGTTGTTCAATCTAGCATATTGCCACTCCTCTGGTTCTGGTCCCTCCTTCTTACCAAGAGGCAAACTGGTCACACTTGAGGTGAGTGGCAAAGGCCTCTGGACTTGAAGATCAAGTTTAGGGCTTTGAAAATAATCGGCTCATGGAATGAGTGCGAGTGCCAGACAGTGTAGCATGTCTACTGATGAGCCCATTCCCCTTTATTAGTACTCGAACGTGACTGTGCTAAAGCATCCGATTGCCATCTTGCTTTGTAGACATGGAAAATATGGGCAGGCTATGCTCAGGATTCCACCTTTTAGGAATAGTAGACCAATGTTGTGCGAAGTCCTATCATTAGATGTCCTAACAGAGTTGAGGAAACTAGAGGATCAGCATTGGTTGAAGAAGACTAGTGCATGACACTTCGTTGTGCAACTTGCACTCCTCTGAATAAGATTTTTTTATTTGTGTGAGTGTGTTATGGTGAAGTCACATGAGTGGTGCCAGGCACAGGGAGCCGCCATGATTCTACCTCATAACGGCGCACTATGTATTGAATGAAAACCCATAGGCCGTATTACGTCTTAAAGGTGTAATAAACCGCATTTTCGTTCGTTGCCTGAAAACCTTTGCTTTCAAAAAAGGAATTACAACTGAGACCGGCATTAAGATAAGATGCTAAGCGTGGTTTTCAGCGCGAAAAGATCGCTGCCGATATGGGCCCTGTGTTCTGTCATGTGACTTAATCACGACTGCGCCTGATTTAACCCAATCCATCACACGAAACTATAAGCCAGCGTCTGAATTGCCAGGTTTGGAACTGTCTTGTCTCTTTTGTGTAGGGACAGGAGACAACCAGACAAGCTTCAATGGAAACGGATAAAGGAACATTACTTTCTGAACACAATCTTCTGTTCGCAGTCACTTTTCAGCCGGCGTTCAATCAAAATGCTAATGGCCATGGCAACAAGGGAGTGCAGTTATTGTAATACTAATTGATAGGGGAGAGGATGAGTTTTGAGTAGTGCTGCTGAAGATCTATTTTCTGGAATAAGATTCTCCTTAATTACAATGACACTAATAAAAAAGAACAAATGATTTAATGATAGTTTCCTGGGTAATGGTTCTGAGATTTTGTTTCAGTTTTAAACAAGATATAGCAAAAATTCTCTAAAACCGCCGCAATCGCGGGCAAATGTGCAAGCTACTTTGCATCAGAATTAACTGTCAAATCACAAGCATTCCATGCACAAAGAATCCAATCATTATTTACAACAATAGTCTTTGCATAAAAAGAAACCTGCATAAATACCCTTGCACAGACAGCAGAAGAATAATCCAAATTGTGTGATGCAATCTACTTGATTTGTAGAAGTACACTAGAAAAACTGTACTTGAGGTCCACAGTGCAGAACCCTGGAGCATCATGACCAATGGGGTTTCATAAGGCACGTGTGCACAACTGATCCAAAATGACTGATTTCCCCCTTGGTTTGCTGTGGATTTGTTGCTGTTCAGTTGAGGGAGGTAGTCAGTACAGGAGCAATTGTAATGCAGCCCCGCCCATGCAATGATGACCTTGATTGGTTGGAAGCCACGAAAGGACACCCTGGCCTTGGATGTACTGGTATCTTGAAGGAGAGGGGAAAGTGACATTAGATGAAGAATACTGAAGGTTGTATCCTGCTGCTTTGAGTTTCAGCTCTAGGGACTAAATGGAAAAAAACTGTCACAATTGCACCGTATATATGCATTGATTTCCCACTTTATGGCCTATTTAATTCAAAACAGCGTTCAACTGCGCCTCTAATCTTTGAATTGTCTTGTCGTCGTATGCGGTAAGCATTACCAAGCCTCAACGTGCCTAATGTGAATAGCAAATCAACTGAAAACAAAGTTCTGGTATTTAGCATGTTTTCTGACAGAGTAATTGATAATAGAGCAAAAGTATTTTTACCGTGTCTGGGGCATGGTAGACACTTAATAGGGGATGGAGGGCCCTATCTGTCCTTCCTTTCAATTTGTCAAGCTTTCTCTCAAAGACCTGCCAGGGAAGAAAGGG
The DNA here is from genome assembly GCF_964263255.1 of Lissotriton vulgaris. Lineage (NCBI taxonomy): Eukaryota > Metazoa > Chordata > Amphibia > Caudata > Salamandridae > Lissotriton > Lissotriton vulgaris. Next base: position 243,674,371 of record NC_141687.1, read on the forward strand.
CAATTAATAGGCTTGAAGTCATTTCCGATGTGTCAGTATTTCTCCCTTGCTTCCAAGTGATAATGCTCACTGGCTTCGGTCCTCAAGGGATCCTTCCATCTTATTAACTTGTCGAGGAGAAGCTGTGGGTAGGGACAGCGTGGGCCGGTGGGTGACATGAAATAAAGATTTGTGGCGTGGTGAGCTGTAAACACTGAGGTGGTTGTATAAAAGAAGAACGTTAGTGGCTTTCTCCCTGGTTCGCCATCAGTTGTTTACAACGTCCCCCTTCCTCTGCGATTACGTATTTCTAATAATGCACAAGCTAACTAGACTGTGGTCCTGGTTGGATTAACCTTCGAATTGATCATATAGGATCTATATATAGACAAACACATATTCACTGAAAAAAACAAAGGTTAGAGTGATCTAGTTGGGTGAACATTTCAGTGCCAATGTAACGCTAGAAAAACACTGAAATTCCCCAGTTACAATTCTCTCTAGTAAGTATAATTCATGCCCTAAAGTAACTGTAACTCACACATCCACCATGCAGTCTTGTCATCAATGATAATGCAGTTATGTTATCAACTATCTCATAAAACATGTCATAAGTGATGTAATGTGTGGGGACATTAGCAGTGCATGGCGAGGGAACGAGTTATATTTCCTAGAGATAAGTAGAACTGGTGAATATCCGTTTTTTTAGCTTAAAATGTTATGTTAACACTGACATTTTCACCTAACTATGACATCACTTAAACCTTTTGTTGTTTTCTGTGAATTTCGAGTTTTTTATTTTTTTACTTAGTGATATTTTATTACCATACATAAAGATAACCCCGCAGTCAAGCAACTCCACCTTGTGCGGCATGGATTGGCTGAAGAGCCTGGCCTGTGACCTGACCCTGTGACCAACCCTTGCAGACAGCCTACCCTCTGCAGGAGCCCCCATTCGGAGGGGCTCGCATGGCCCCCAAGCCACTATTGACCACAGGGACCCCCATCCCCTGCAGACTTTTGTTTTTAAAAGGGGGAGGTGGTGCACACAGCCCCCCTCCCAGATCCTGTAGTGGTCCTGGAGATTCCATCCTCCAGTGCCATTTAAAAAGAAAAAAGGTGAAGGGCACGAGCCACCTCCTCAAGCCACTATTGGCCCCAGGGACCCCATTCCCCAGTGCCAAAAATTATATTCTATGGGGAGGGCCCCCTCCCAGAGCCCAAATGGGCCACGGACATCCCATCTGCCGGGACCATACTTTAATTATAAGGGAGGGGAACGCATAGCCCCCCTCCTGGAACCTTGAGAGGCACTGGAGAACCCATCCCCTGGGGTAAAATACATTAATGTTAGGGGAGGAAAGCATGTGTCCTCCTCCCCCTCTGTCTTAAGAGGCCCTAGGGACCTCACCCCCCAGGGCCAAACATAAAGTTGGGGACTACTGGGGGAAGCCCTAAGGCCCCTGCATAAGAGCCAGAATTGCTCCCACCCGGCAGGAGAAGCTGCTTCAGCTTGCTTCCACCGAGCGGTAGCAATCAGTTTTTCTATCCTGAAGAGCGTGATTAGGGAATCTGGGATTATACTTCTAACCCTCCTGCCAGGTGGGAGCACATTTCGATTGTTCCCGCTTTGCAGTCCTACATGTAGGGAAAAGTATAGTGTCCTGGGGATGGGCATGTGGCCTCCCTCTACGAGCCAAAGATTGACCCCTGGGATCCCATCCCCCAGCGTTAAGTTCATCATAAAGGGGAGGAGTGCGCGCAGGCTCCCTCCCCAATACAGTTCAAGTGCTGACCCCAGGGGATGTGATCGAGCTGTAAGGCTCGTGGAGTGGCCAACGTGCCACTCTCTCCTCTACATGGTCTTTGACCCTGGGGGATGCACTCCCCGGGGCCTGTTTGGGCTCAGGGAGGTGAGTCCACTACAGGTGCAGCCCCCTCAAATAGATTTTCAATCCGGGGGATAGGCTCCTTGGGGAGCGGGCCTGTGTGAACTCCTCCACTTTATGATTAGAGTATCGTGGGGAGGGTGGCCCGCACAGTTCCCCACCCACAAAAAAAAAAAAGGCCCTGTGTGATGGTGTCCCTAGGGCCAAGTCCTATGGTCGGCCCCCCAACGCGCACTGTTGAAGGTCTTGTCCAGTGTGGGTCTGGCTGCCTTGAGGGGAGGTGGGGGAGAAGGTGAGTTGGCCACATGCCTTGGGGTCAACCCCCACTGTGCATGGCTGAAAGGTTTAGGGTTGGCTGCATTCCCTGCAAAGGTTAAAGTAATGTTATAGTTAAGTGAATTTGTCAGTGTCAATGTTTTGAACTAAAACAAAACACAGACATTTGCCACTTCTAGTTAGCAGAGCTACATATATATATATATATATATATATATATATATATATATATATATATATATATATATATATATATATATAAAATCTAGCCTCCCCACCTTGCACTGCTTATGACATCACATTACTTCACTCATGACATATTCTATGACATCACGGATGACCTCACCTTTGCTTCTAATGCATCAAGAGTTACTCTAAGTGCAGGTGATGACATGTTCCACACAAATCTTTTGGTACTACAGTAAAGGTTTCTAACAGGGCAGAGAGTCTAGTTACTAGACACTAAGTATTGTAAGCAGCCTTGAGTTAATAGACAGAATTGTCTCCGCTTGACAGTTTCTACTTAACAGAGAAGACTGTATACACCAGGTACTAGCCTATGTACAGAAAAGAATGGCTATCTATAAAGTTTTTACCACACTTTGAAGTCTGCAGGTAGTATGATCTTCAGAACTTCGTTATTTTAAGTAAATAGTTGCTCTTTGGACAAGTTTTGCATAGAGTGTACACTGTGCTTAGTAGATCATTTTAAATACTCTATGGCGTGTTTCTCATGAACATTTCACTCTCTACAAACGATGTGGTACAGCATAAACCCTCTCCATTGAGTACTATTAACAGTACCCACTTTTCTACTCGTATCTACTTCATTTCTCAATGTAGGTTCAGTGACTATCGGGGGTTTGACATAGTGTGAGCAGAGCTTGAGTATTTTGGGGAAATTGGTTTTCTCTCAACAGTTGTATACAGATTGAACACCGTGTACAGGATAAGTTACTCTTTAATCCGTGGTTCATCGTCCACATCAGCTTGTCTACCCATGAAGTGTATGGTATAGGCTCAATGTTACGGATAACACAAGCTTACTTAACCTATGGTGGTTGCATCTATGGTAGGAGTAAAAAATGCTTCCTTCTATTCTGAACTTTTTTGCACTTCCTTTCATATCTCTGATATACCCAATTAAAGATCCGTGTGTGCAAAAGAAGCTTGGATGATGTCATCAAATAGGGTGCCCTCAGTGATATTTAAAGTGCCCACGTGCATATTCATTTCATAAACATGAAAAACAGACTTTAGTAAAATTGGCTGAACAAACATATATACCAATGCAATATTTGATTACTGCACATGTTACATTCAAACAAAAAATATGAGTATGGATAAAAGCATGGGGGGGATAGAAACGTGTCTTAACCCCTTCCGTGCTCCAGACGGCCTTTGGCTGACTGGAGCACTCCCTCCCCAGTGCTGCGCACGACTAACGGCGGCGCGCACCGCAGCGGGAATTACGCCACGGTTAAAGCGTTATTATCATGATTAACACAACCTATTATGCCTGTATGATAATAATTTAATTGTTTTCCTTAAAACCTTGGCCACACATACGTACAAAATTAGGCAGTAGCAATTAAACTGACCCAATGATATTCCATTTTAAGTACAAACTACTGTAATTGTGCAAAATGTTGCTTATTGAGTGCTTAGTACATTAGGTAGTTCTTTTATATTTGTTTACTGGTGCCCATTGTCATTATTGCCACTGTGAGGCGGTTAAAGCACCCTTAAACTTCATATTGCACACCATGTTGTAAGAAATGCAGATTTTCAACTATCAACTTCAGTTGGTTTGCTTATGTGCAAATCATACGCAAAAAAAGGGTATGTGTGTGTATATATATATATGTATGTGTGTTTGTATATATGTGTATGTATGTGTGTATGTATATTTACATTTACCTACCAGCGGTTGCCAGTAAGTGGTAATAGTTTGGACCTAGTTATCATAGGAAATGCATTTTTGGTTTTGCTAATACCTTTGGCGCCGTTTGATGAACCTCCACAAAATTTTCAAAACTAGTTTGTCACTCACTTCATCTGCTCTCTATAAAATGTCTGAGCTATTAGTCAAGCAGGGGCTGAGAAAAAGGGGGGGGGGGGGTCCCAAAACACTTTTTCCCCATCTAATTTTTCATAGGGATTTTAAATATGACTACATCCCCAACCGCTGAACATAATTACACCAAATTTGGCAGAACGCTAGATCTTGGTCCAGAAAGATCTTTTTTGTAAATTGTTGTAAATCCATTCAGTAGTTTGTAAGTAATTATAAAGAAAAATATTTATGTATATCTGGGGAGGGTTTGCTGCTCTGAAATATCTCCTGCTAAGATCTGATTAGCTGCCATTACTTCAACCAGGAAATGGTGACCGCTATCTTGGGACTCCGGACTCTGCCTGAATCCTAAGGAAAAACACACAAACAAAACACAAGGGGGCAGGGTAGGCATACCCTGACCCCCCTTAGGCCTGGTGGTGGGGAACCACGGCGACCCCCGCCTAGGGCTAAAGATTTCTGTAGCAAAATAAAAAGCACGGTCTCCTGCGCTTCTTTATTTAGCTACCCTGGGTTGGCCATGTCCTGGAGGGAGAATTGCTCATTATTTGTGGCGCACGTGAACCCTCTCCCCAGGCAGATTTTGGCCATGGTACCCCACCCACCAGGCCTGGCCTTATCACAAAACTGGAGTGTGGCACACAACCCACCTCCTGGGCTGATTTCAGCCCTGGGCCCCACTATCCCCTGGCTGCAATAGCAAAGGGAAGGGGGCCTTGCGGCCCCCGTCCTGGAGCCATAAATGACCCTGGGGATCCTTTCCCCCAGGGCCAGCTCCTGCGATGGATCCCCGGGTGCCCATCCCCGGATATATATTGTTTTCCCTGCCTGCAGTGGCGCTGGCAGGGAAACCTGTATTTGCTTTCGCTTGGCAGTTGACAATTTCGAAACTCCCGCCAAGCGAGAGCAAATACGAAATCCGCTCCTAGCAGGCGGAAGCTGTACAAATGCCCTTGCCAGCTGGGAGTTAACTTATTGACGGTTTCCCTGCCCACAGAGATGCGGGTAGGGAAACTGAACTGAATATTGCTCTCACCCACTGGGAGCAGCAAGTTTAGCTGTCCCCTGCGGCTGGGAGAAATGCCGGCTCCTCCTGGAGATGAGGAGTCGGCTGGGGCCTTGCTATTTTGGGACTACCTCCAAAGCCCCTGACCATAGTATAGTGGGCGCTCTGTGTGGGCACAGGACACCCACCTTTTTTTGGCTTGGCCCTGGGGCATCCTGGGCCAAAATCGGCCAGGGGAGCCATTTAAAAAGGTGCTGGGTTCCTAGGGACGGGGTCTCTGAGGCTGATGTCCAATCGGGAGGGAGGCTGGGCCTCGGGCCGAAATATGCCTGGGGGAGGGTTCTTCATGGCCCCGCCCCATAAATAGGGTTGTGCCCAGAGGGATGGGATCCTAGGGCCAAAACCAATTTGGAGAGGAGGGCCATGTACCCTTCTTCCTTATAAAAAATGCACAGGTCCCCGGAGGGAGTAGAAAACATGCCCCACCCCTCAAAAAATTTGCCGAGCTCCAGTGTATGGGGTGCCATTGCCAAAATCTGCCCAGGGAGGTCCATTGAATATAGTGCCGGGCAATAGGGTACACAGGTCCGAAATCGTCCTGGGGAGGGTAGCTACATGTCCCTACTCCTCCTAACAAATGCACGGTGACCCAGGGCATGCGGTGCCCAGGGCAAAAGTGACCCTGGGAGGGGTGGCACGGATTGGCTGACTTTGGATGGTTGGCTGCATGCAGAAGTTGGCTGCAGGGCCTGGCCTCCAGCCAACTACCTACCATTCACAGCCAAAGGCTGTGGGCTGCGGCGGTTGGATTAATGTATCATAATGAAATATTACTTTAAGAAAAGCCCTAGAAATGTATTGAAAAAAACAAAGGTTACAGGGACGCTATAGTAAGAAAGTAGCTTAAAAAAATATAGAAATTCACTGAAAAGAACAAAGGTTACTGGGATGTTACAGATGGTTTTTTTTTTAACTTTCGAAATTTACTTACAAAACAAAGGTTACAGGGACTTTATAGTTCGGATTTTACGCACACAAAAACAGAGAAATTCAGCAGTTCTAGTTATCTCCAGTAACTATAACTCATGACCTAAAGTAACTATACCACCATGCACTGCTAGTTACCCCACATATTACAACACTCATGACCTATCCTGTGACATTATTGGTAATTTCACTGCTGTAACTATTTATCAGAAAACTATGCATGGCAGGGGCTCAAGTTAAAGTTTCAGTAGCTGAAGATGGTGTTGCCCAAGAAATTAGCGTGCTTAATTGTTGAGGTTGTGGACGGACTGGGAGTGCCTTTGCTGGTGTGGATGAAGTAGATTGGGGTTGGGGAGAACCTGCTGGTCAGGATGCACCATATTTGGTCTTTCTGGCTCCTCAATCAATGAATCAAACTGGATTTGTATAGCATGGCTAATCACCGTGAGGGTATCCACTCACCCTCACATCCACTCCAGGCACTCCTGGGTCTTTCTTGATGGATTGCCAGTTTTGTTAATGAGTCTTCACCTTGTTGTCATTTCTGCATTGTACATCTGGTCATTGGAAGCTATGGGTGGTGAGGCACTCACTATATAATGCTGGTGCTTCTGTTTGAGTTGAATCATTATCAGTGCTCAGGTGTTCAACTGCCCTGGCCCCTTACCTCACTTCTTGGTACAAAGTTGCCAGATCTCTCATGCTGTGATGAGGCGCAGTGTGGTTCTTCGTGCTGCAGTAATCCACCATGCCATTGGGGGCTGTGGACCATAGAGCAACTCTACCAGAAGTTACCACGGTTTTTTACTGGGGGATGTGGGAAGAGAGGCGCAATCCAACAGCAGCTTCTTTTGGGCTAATATTCTTTTTTTTTTTGTTTAAATTTATTTTATTGATTTTATTGAAATTCACAGGCAATACAAAGCAACAGAAGATCCACCGTAATGATTGATAAGCGGTCTGGGCAACCATGTCCAACATGCTAAGCACATTCTGTGGAGTGCATATGGCCGTGAGCGGTAGCGAGAAGTGGAAAGCTATCCCATAGCCTGATTAACAGAAACAACCATAAAAAGAATACCCAAACATGCCCCCCCCCCCCTTCCCAAACCTCCCCCCTCCCCAACCAGTGTGTCGGTCTCTCGGAGTGTACATTTTTATATGCTCATCGTGTGTCGTCAGTGGGCCTATGAGGGTCATTCTCTGCCTCTGTCAAGCGCAGCAGACGGAGGTATCTAGGGCATGGGATTTTGTTGAATTCTTTAGAAAGAAGTGTAAGCAGCGGCTGCCTGACTGTTCGCAATGATGCCACTGATTGTGTAAGCGTGGCTTGAATGCGTTCCATTCCCAATGTCAACCATAGTCTATGCAGCCACCCTGTGAGTGGGTCGGGTGTTCGTTCCCCAGAGGTACAAGGTGTGTTGAGAGCAGCTTGAATCGCAATGCCCATCTGGTGTCCCCGCAGTGATTTCAAAGGGAAGGTGAGCGTGCTTGGAAGACCAAGAAGGGTATGTGCCGGGAATCTGGGGATCTCAGTGTCAAAGGAGCTATCAATTTCATTGAGTACCTCTGTCCAATACTCCCTCAATTCTACGCAGTCCCATAACAAATGAGTCAGGGTGCCCTTTTCAAAGCAACCTCTCCAGCAAGATGCGCTGCGGGTTAGGTTGCCTCTGTTAAGCCGCACAGGGGTAAGGTACCAATATGTTGCTAGCTTCACGGTCATCTCCCTGCCTGGAGCATTCCGGGCAGTGTGGTTGGCCCTGTAGTAAACCGAACCCCATTCCCGATGTGATAGTGACCTCCCTAACTCCTCCTTCCAGTGTCTCTGCCATGCCGTGTGGTGCGTCTCGGGGGGGGGGGGGGGGTGAGGGGGGGGAACAGGGGGGGGGGGGGGGGTAAGCATCTTATATAACTCTGTGATAAGACGCTTATCTGATTCTTTCATTATCAGCCATTTTTCAAAGCCAGTCATGTACCTACTAACTAGTGGGGCTTGCTCGGGTTGTGTGAGCCAGTCCCGGAGCTGGAAATACTGGAAGAGCTTTGGTGAGATGATATCATATCCCCGGATCAGCTCCGAAAGGGGGAGGAAGCCTCTCAAATCGGAAAGATGACCAGCTGATCTACAGCTAGATCCCCGCCACTGTGGGAATGCATGAGGGTCAGTGCCAGGCGGGAACACAGGGATCTCCAAGAGAGGGGTGAGCGGGGAAGGGAAAGTTGTAAGGGCCTGTTTAACAGCAACTTTGTCCCATATTCCCAGAATGGTGCGGGTAATAGGAGATTTCTCAAGATAACGCGGCCTGTGTGAGCGGTGGAGGAACGGTATCTTCCACAGAGATGTCTGGGCCATGGCCCTGTCCTGAAATAGCCATCTCTTCTCCGATGTTGGTCTGTACCATTCTACTAGATAGCGCATTTACGCCGCTTGAAAGTACTGTAGGAGATTGGGGATCCCCAGACCACCCTCGTCCATCCCTCGGTATGCCAGTTGTTTATGTAATCGTGGTCTCTTTCCCCCCCCCCCATTTGAAATGCTGGAGGGCGGTTTGTAGGTTTGCAATAGTCCCAGCCGGTGGAGATACTGGAATGGTTTGAAAAATGTACAGAATCTTGGGAAGGGCCGACATTTTCACCGCCGCTATCCTTCCCAGTAAGGAGAGCGGCTGCTTGGTCCAGCGCGCCAGATCGTTATGGATTTGCGACGTAAGGGTGGTATAGTTGAGGGAAACCGTCTTCTCTGTGGAAGGAGTAAGGGTGATACCTAGATATGGAAGTTGTGGCTGCACCATTAGGCCCCCAGTATCCTAGTGTGCCAGGGGTAGAGCGTGCATTCTTGCCCAAGGGCAGAAATAATGATTTCCCTTTATTCATTTGGAAACCAGACACCTTTCCAAACGAATCCACCTCTTCCAAGAATGCGGGCACCGAGCTCTCTGGATGATCAAGAGCTGCTAGGATGTCATCGGCGTAGAGGCCTATAGAATGTGGTTCCCCGCCAAACGTAATACCCCTTATGCGTGGATTATCCCACACCTTTTATGCCAATGGTTTGACACATAAAGCGCAAACAAGAGGGGGGAGAGGGGGCACCCCTCCCGTGTACCGCGCTGAATTTCAAAGGGGCTGGAGCGGAGGCCACCCAGGGTATTGTCGCTGCATTGCCGACCCGGGACAAAGCCCGACTGGTCCGGTTCAAAAATCCCAGGTAAACAAGACCCAAGTCGCGCGGCCAGCACCCCCGTGAACAGCTTAAGGTCTAGGTTAAGCAAGGAGATGGGCCGAAATGCCGAGCATTGTGTAGTGTCCTCACCCGGTTTGGGCAGCACCACGAGCTCCGCCTCCAGCATGTCCGTTGGGATGGAGCCCGGGCCGTGGAATGAGATGAAAAGCTTAGTGAGTGTCGGGGCCAGCAGCGGGCAGAAGGTTTGATAAAAACCGGCAGAGAAGCTGTCCGGTCCGGGCGATTTTAGAGGTCGAAGGCGAGATATGGCCGCCACGACCTCTTCAATTCTGATGGGGGCATCTAGTATGTTTGCGCTCGCTGGGGTCAGTGCTGTGGTGGCGGCATCTCTCAGATAAGCTTTGACAGCCGCACCCGGGACAGTATCGGCGCAGTACAATGAGGCGTAATAGTTGCGAAATGCCTCTGCGATCTGCTCCTCGTCTCTAAGTTCATCCCCGTTTCCGTCTCGCAAGGTCTGGATTTTTGAGCGTTGGATCTTTGCCTTCAGTGCTCTGGCAAGGAGGCGACCAGTCTTGTTCCCCCCTAGATAATAAGTATGGCGCAGGCCGAGGGCCGCATTCTCAACCCTATCGATATCTAAGCCTGCCAGTTGGGCCCTAGCCGCTTTCAGTTGCTTCCAGATTCTGGGAGCTCTAGTTCGACTGTGGACCCGCTCCAATTCTACAACCTGGGCCGTTAAGGCCTCGCGCTTTACTTTACGGTCCTTCGATTCCGCCGCTGCCAGTGCAATAAGTTGCCGCGCACCACCGATTTCAGGGCCCCCCACAGTGCTGACGCTGGCGTCTCTGGATTATCATTGATTGCTAAATACTCGGTAATGCACTTGCGGAGTTGCTGGGCCACCTCAGCGCGTTGTAAGAGGGGTTCTCGTAGCCTCCACCCACCTGGGGGCCGTCTAGCCATGGGGAACTTGAGGGTAAGCTCCACTGCGTCATGATCCGAGATAGCTGCCGGGGTAATGCACACATCAACCACCCGAGCCTCCAGCTCCGAAGAACCTATAATGTGGTCCAATCTGGCATATGTGCGGTGTACATGAGAGTTTAAAGTGTACTGTGACAGTGTTTGGTGTTTAGCTCTCCACAAGTCCACCAGCCCCCTTTGCTGGAGCCAGTCTTTACCTGCTCCGGAAATAGCGCCTGCGCTGCTATACCTGTGCCCTGACCCATCTTTGTCAGTATCCATTACTAAATTAAGATCCCCCCCAAGAGCAGAAGGGGATCTGAGGAGCATAGTGCCTCCGAGAGGGCGTTTCGCAGAAATGGCTCCTGCCCAGTGTTCGGTGTGTGTAAGGATCCTACTGTCATCTGCTGGCCACTCACCAGTATGCTGTAAGCTAACAATCTGCCTTTGACCTCTCCCACCTTGTCCTTGACCTGTCCTCTAAAGTGTTTAGACACCAAGATCGCAACACCTGCTTCTTTCTCCGGCGTAGAAGAAAAGAATTGGTGGGGAAATGCATGGGACCTCAATCTATGCCAGTCCTTCGAAAGCATGTGGGTTTCCTGGATCAAACAAATCCCGGCTCCTGAGTTTTCCAAATGGGAAAGCACGCCCTCCGCTTAATGGGGTTGTTTAGACCCTTCACATTCAGAGTCAAAACCCTTAAGGTAGTATCTGACAACATGAAATCAATGGGTTACGTTCGCTAATGGAGTCTAGTGATCGACTACCCTGCCACATGCGGAAGCCCTACCTCTGCCGACACACTGGTTCCACCCCGACACACTGGATCCCACCCCTGCCCCTTCCCATCCCAGAAAACCCCCCTTTCCCGAAACCCAACACCCCCACCCCAAGCAACAGTCCTCTCCCAAGTCTCCAACAACCCAAGGACTCGTCCCACCCCCTCTTCCCTAACCTCAACTTGGCTGGCCCCCCAACCCCGGACAACCCCCCATCCTCCTCTCTAACCCCAACAAGGAACATCCCATTGCAAATCATAGTCCCAGACCTATCGAGATACAGTTCAGGTCTGTGGTAACCTTACGTTGAGGTGCGCGTGGCTGTGGCGAGCCTGACGGCCCACCGCCCGAACCCCCATCGGACCCGCGCGTTACCAATGCAAAGTCATAATCCCCTTTCTTGCTGCATCAGTTCAGTGACGCTGTGTCCTTGGACACTTCCTGGACAGTCGATGCTTGTTCCTGCGCCATTATTGCTGGGTCTGGTTTAAGGTGGGTCTTGGGCGAGTGCCTGCGGCCCACTCGCTGCCAGCTGTCGCGTGAGGTCCGCAGTATTTTCTCCTGTGAAGATCGAAGAGATGCCTCCTGCATCTGTGGGTCCTCGTTGAGGTCAATGCCCAGCAGGGCACACGTGTCTTGCAGCGACCAAAATTGATGTAAGGCCCCATTCCATTTAAAAATCAGCCGAAAGGGGTGACCCCAGGAATAAGGGATCCCTTTGTCGCGCCGGAACGATATGAATACCTTGAAGGACTTCCTCTTGTGTAGGGTGATAGCCGAGAGGTCCTGGTACAACGCCACCTGGTAACCATGATGGTGGAGAGGCTGTTTCTGGCGTGCCTCTCTCAGGATTTTCTCCTTAAGAGGAAAGCCCGGTAGGAAGGCCAAAATGTCAGGTGGGGGGGCAGGCCCGCGGCGCGCCAGACCTACCCTATGCACCCTGTCAATGCGAATTTCAAAGTCATCCGCTTCCCCCAGAATCTGGCCCTGGAGGTAGCTGGTGATATGTCTCCTTCTGCTTTGGATGGCACTCCCCGAACCCTTATGTTCCTCTGAGAGCGATTTCGAGGTCCTCCGCATGTGCCTGAAGATCCACCTGTTGTTCACAAAGGCGGATGACCTCTTGCTGCACATGTTCTACCTCCTTGCTCCGGCTTTGTTCCGTATTTTCTATCACCACCACTCGTTCCCCCAGGCTATCCACGTCGCGGCGCAATTCACGGTGCTCCCCGGCCATCTCTTGTTTGAGAGTCAGGAAGTCCTCGCGTAGGAAGTTAAACAGGGTTTCCAGAAAGGATTTAGTGATGGGGGCCCCTCCGTCATCCTGTCCCGTGTTTTTTTTTGCCACTACTGGAGAAGGAGGACCCTTCTGTCCCTTGGGGGCGCCCTTGACCAGCATGTCCGTGATGGTGCGCCCGCCCCTGTGGGGGAGGGGGGGGGGGGAGTGCGCTCCGATGATTGCGGGCCCCCTAGAAACGCAGGGACTGCAGGCCAATGCCTGGGCTTCCCAATTGTCCACTCCGCCCCACCAGCGTAGGGTAGACCCCAGCGTTGTGCTCAATGGACTGTGGGGGTTGTGCGTTGCGTGGATCCCTTCCAAGCCCCACTCATCAGTCAGGCAGCGTTGACCAGGGCCCCTTCACGCACAGAACGATCAGGTCAGGTCTGGCGCAGGTCTCTGCGCATCCCCGGGACCCGGTCACCTCACCAGGGAAGTGCTGTGGGTGCCAACCATGCACCCCTATACTCTCTTCGCTGCTCCTCACCTTCCGGGCACTGGTCTCTGTTCGCTGGGCCAATGCGGTCAGCTGGCTGGCCTGTCCCCCAGGGTGTGTCCAAATGGGGCCCCCTTGTTGTGCAGGGTCAGTCACCTCTGTCTCCCACCGGTGGCCTGGACGTTAGCCGACCGTCTATGTAGGCCCCAAAGCCTGGGGCTTGATTTTCGCGCTTTTCGTGTGAGCGCACACTCCACTGCCGGCCTCCTCCACCGCAGCAAATAACTTCCCCGAAGCTCTGCTGCTCCGCAACTTGCCGTTGTCCCTGAACTCCGTAGTATGCCGGAGTCTCTTTGTGATTGTCCCCCTAGTGCCTCATCGCACCGGCCCCCTCCTTGCAGACAGAAAGTCTTGCGGGGCCGAACGCACCCGCCTGATGCAGGCCCCAAAGCCGGGGGCTCGATCTTCGCGCCTCCCCGGGTGGGTGCTCACGCTGGCGCAGGCTGCTCCTTCTGCCGCTCCCCGCGCCCGTCGGCCGCAGCCGCCGCCACTCTTCTCCTCGCCGGCCCCCACCCGCAACTCCGGACTAAGCCTCTTCAGATGCCAGGCTCGGGGGAGCTACACGCGGCAGGGGAACGTCGCTGGTCACCCCCCCTTCCTAGCCGCCATTTCACGCAGCACTCGGCAGAGCCCCACTCCGCGGGGGGAAAGAGTGGCACGGAGGACCGGCCCTGCAGCTTTCGCGCCTCTAGATGAACGGGCACCAGCTGCTCTGGCGCTGCCAGGAACAATGTCCACTTACAAGGGGTTATCGTTATTTTAGGGGCCTCAACTTCACAACCACACGTCCGCTCCGGCCGCCATCCTAGCAACGCCTCGGCTAATATTCTTTTGTAGCTTAGGTTTTTAACCTTTCCTGGTTAGGAAAATGTTCAGAATTATTTTACCATCTCGAATTCGGGCCTGGAGTGGCAGTACCGTAGTACTTCTGCAATTGTGTTACCGTTTATTGATATTTTTGCCACAATAATGCATGCAGAGAGAAAAAAGCAGTAGAAATGTTTCAGTTTTTTAAGTTTGGTTGTTTAATCTGGCTGCTGGAATGGGGATGACGTCCTCCTAGTGCAAGAAGAATAAATGCAGCCTTCCATGTTGCAATAGACCATCGGAGTTTGCAAGGCCGGTGGGTAATGCTGATTGCATTCATAAGTCTTGTTTCTCTCGGTTGCTAGAGTGATGTTACCGCCTGGCCCTTTCAGTTCTAAGGAACGAGACTGCTAAGAGTCCACCACGCCGATTGGGAGAGGGGAAGGTAATATGGACTCTCACCTCTTCTATATTAACTGAGCCGTATGTTGGTGGATGGTTTTTGTCTGCTTTTCAGCTCTTCTTCAGTTGCCTTAGTGGGTGCATCTCGTTAGCTGGTTTCTTCTTCTCGGTGACTGCCTGATGCACTCTGTTCCAGACAGTCCTTGTTGAAGCAGTAGTGTAGTCTGCTTTTATTATCTCTGGGTTGCTTGGCCTGCGAATGGCATGTTTCCTTGTTCGTGGGGAAGATGGCGTCCTGTGCTTGTGTGGTTCGAGGCAGCTGTAAGGGGGGCGGGTGCTTCTTCCCAAGTCTACTACGGCTGCTGCTCGGCTACATGCACAGCGCGGTCGTAGCCAATCACTGTCTACTTTATTTGATGCAGGCCTTGTTTCATCTGCTTTTGTAGCTGGAAGAGCCCGCTACCACTGCTCAGGTCTGGATGGTCGAGGGCACCACCTGTACAGTGGAAGCCATAGCATATTCTTGTGCCCTGCTTTCCCAGCGTGCCTGCCCGGGTATCGTTCCCGCCATCTTTGGTGTCGTACAGCCCACGCTCATCCTCCTTGTTGTATGAGGTGATGTGTAGCTGCTACACAGAGCCTGTTTGCAGTTTGCGTAACATGCCCTCATTTAACATATGCTTGGTTATGTGAAAGACTTAAACACGCCTGTTCCAATTAAATTGTATCAAACACTTTTGGAGCCAAGACTTGTTTTGTTGGATGCTTATGTTAGTGTTTGCAATGGCAAGTTTTCAAGACAATGCAGATTTCGTACACTTCGTATGAATACCAGGGCGTAGCTGGATAGGCAGACACTAACACTGTATGCCTCCTTCCATGAGTGCTTTGAGGGCAAGCCTAATTGTTTTGGACTTTTTACACCATTGAAAAATGCAAACAGAAAAGTAAGGAGTATAATTCTTTTCATCCTAAACCTGTTTTTGTTCAATATTCGATCGTATAAGAGTAGTAGTACAGCAGTTTATCTTGGGCTCTCGTTGTTTTAGGAGCACGCCATTACCTAACAAGTCTGTTAGGACTCGGAAAGACTGAATGGGACTTTGAGACCCTGACCGGTAAAGGACGTTGTATCAACGTGATCGGAAACCAGCACTAATAAACGGGGTAGAAACAGAAACAATCTTAATTGTAAATAGTTTGAGTGAACAAGAAAGGTTGATTAAGTGAAACCGGGATATCTCCAAAGATTTTACTATAGCTTCCAGATAGCATTGTGTGCTATTAAATGCAAGCAGCCTCTCCTTTAGTTTGCAGCTGTTTTCAATGCTATGTTGCCTTTATATGCAAACTGTATGGTATTAAAAAAGAACGTATATGCTTGTCAACAGGAAGCGATGCTGCAGAAATCTGCCTGTGCATTAACTAAATGTACTTGCCTTAGGTGATGTCTCAAACGGCGTGACAAATGATGGCAGAGTTTTGATTATATGATATCACAACTTTGCTAATACTGAGCCCTAATTAAACCAATGCTTGTAGCTTGCCAGTGCTTGTTCTGAATACCTGTGGTTTATTTAGGCCAGCTTTCTCAATATTCTCAGACTTTCTGTGTGCGGGCAATGCTCTGATCACAATAATGCTTGTGCCTGTTACAGCACTCCCATTATGCTAGCGCATAGCTTAGCACAGCTCTCATTCTTACATGAAGAAGGGCCTCGTAAAATGGTTCTACAGAAGAAGCATATTTACTGTAAAGTATTCCCTTGTTATTACCGAGGGGTACTATAAATACATTCTGCATACCTGCTGCTACCTTCTTCCAAGAAGAATGTTTCCACTTGTCCACATTCTCCACATTGTGTAATATTGGTTTAATCATTCTCGATGCATTGAAGTTTCCTTTTTAGGTCTCGCCTGGACATCGCATCCGAAGGATGCGTCCAGGCTGGAGACTTAAAGCTGCCTGACACGGGGGAATGAGGGACAAGAAACTGTGACGAGCTTATCCTGGCTGGATTGAGCTGCGTGCACGCGCGTCAACATTCACGCATGCGCACATCACAGCCACACGCATACACAGCACTCACGCATGCGCACATACACACGCACACCCCCGTCACCTACACGCATACACAGAGACCCCTCCACACACACCAGCCCCTCTCCTCTCGGCTCCACACACACGCACACGCATTTACACTTACACAGACACGCAGGCACCCAGACAGGCAACCCCCCCCCCCCGTCACACACACGCATACACACAGACTCCAGGACACATACACATACACACACACATGCACGCTCACACACATACACAGTCCGCCGCCGCGCGCGCACACAGATGCCCCCCCCCCCCCCCCAACAAGGCGAAGCCCCACTCACCGGCATCCTCAGTGCAGCGGCTCCCACCGGCAGCAAGACTCTTCTTCCCTTCTTCGGCACCGGGGCGCAGGGTAGGCTCCTGCCTGCTCCGGTGCGCCAAACAATCGCGGCTCTTCCGTGGGAGGCGGGGTAGGCTCCCGCCCTCCTACTTCCGGTTGTCCCGCCCGGCCTGCCTGACTTCCTGGTCGCAGGCCGGCGCAAAACGCTGCATAAAAAATGCGCGCGTCCCCTCCAGCCACTGGCGTAGCTAGGGGGGGGCGAGGGGGGCGGTCCGCCCCAGGCGGCACTAAGTTGCGGGCGGCGGCTGCGCAGGATTTTGGTAGGGAGTCAGTCGGGACTGAAAGGGACAGTGATGTACAAGCCGGTCACCCGTCACCCCCGACGTCCGGCTATAACTGAGCAGCTGGCACTGCACACGTGTTGGAAAGTGCAAGCGCACATGCTTGCAAATACTGCACCACCTACCTTAGTGGTGGTGCAGGGCTCGGCCTACAGTGTATGTGGATCCCAGGGCCGTCAATCTGGTAGCGCGCGAAAGCGCTAATGACGGCCCTGGGAATCTTTTTCAGCCAGTCCCCGCGCTGTACAGAAAAATATACTAGTTACGAGCACCACCGCCATGGCCTCTCTTTAGTGGATTCGCTGCAGTGAAGAGCGATTTACAGGCAGCGATCAGACAATACAGCTGATTAAGAACAGCAGCAGTCTGAGTCTCACAAAGTTCGAGACCGACCACCGCACCGCTTCGAGAACCCCGACCGGGCTGTGAGTATTTACTACATATAGTGCTAATTATGCCTGGCGAGGCGCTAAAATATTTATTAGATAAGAATGATTGTAGTAAAATACCTCGTCATTCATGGCCCACTTCTCAATTTGGAACAACAACAATATTATTACCGGAACACTTTGACCGTCACTTATGAGTTAATATAACAGATTGAAAACGCTTTTCCGTTTGTTCTTTTTTTACACCTGTCATTTTCTCAGAGTTTTACATACACGCTAAGCACATGGTCTTTGATTTGTGACTGCTTTATCCGCTACAAAACATAGCCAAAGCTCTTTCAGTGCAAGCTTCCATACAACACCAGATTTTCCCACATAAATGTCAGACAAAGACAACATCCTGCCTATTTATCACAGGCAGAGTTTCACTCCTAGTCGTTTAACCACCAGCACTTTTCAGGAGTTTTACAAACGTCCAAAG
The DNA here is from genome assembly GCF_964263255.1 of Lissotriton vulgaris. Taxonomy (NCBI): domain Eukaryota; kingdom Metazoa; phylum Chordata; class Amphibia; order Caudata; family Salamandridae; genus Lissotriton; species Lissotriton vulgaris. The sequence continues at coordinate 243,692,102 of NC_141687.1, forward strand.
TTAAGACAAATCCCCGAATGCTACTTATTATTGACTTAACAACAGCCTGCACTTGCTTAAGGCGTCATACTTGAAATGGGGCCACTTAGCTGCTGTTAAGAGACGTACAACATACATTACTTTTCCTTTGCACGTAGTTGATGTGGGATAAATGTGTTTTTAACCTATGAGGCTTGGTATTTTGTTGGAAAAAGGTCACATACAGTGACAACCTTGATGTTGATGAGCGTTTGAAAGCATACTGGGTGAGTGCACAGTTAAGCTTTCTTGCACAAGGCACACAACTAACTAAATCGACTTTTAATGCTTTTGTAAACAGTGAGTGCAGAGTGACAGTGAGTGCAGAGTGAGTGCAGAGTGGCAGTGAGTGCAGAGTGGCAGTGAGTGCAGAGTGGCAGTGAGTGCAGAGTGACAGTGAGTGCAGAGTGACAGTGAGTGCAGAGTGAGTGCAGAGTGAGTACAGAGTGATAGTGAGTGCAGAGTGACAGTGAGTGCAGAGTGCGTGCAGAAACAGTGAGTGCAGAGTGCGTGCAGAGTCAGAGTGAGTGCAGAGTGACAGTGAGTGCAGAGTGAGTGCAGTGACAGTGAGTGCAGAGTGACGAGTGCGTGCAGAATGACAGTGCGTGCAGAGTGCGTGCAGAGTGACAGTGAGTGCAGAGTGCGTGCAGAGTGACAGTAAGTGCAGAGTGCGTGCAGAGTGACAGTGAGTGCGGAGTGACAGTGAGTGCGGAGTGACAGTGAGTGCAGAGTGACAGTGAGTGCAGAGTGCGTGCAGAGTGACAGTGAGTGCAGAGTGAGTGCAGAGTGACAGTGAGTGCAGAGTGACAGTGAGTGCGGAGTGACAGTGAGTGCAGAGTGCGTGCAGAGTGACAGTGCGTGCAGAGTGACAGTGAGTGCGGAGTGACAGTGAGTGCAGAGTGACAGTGAGTGCAGAGTGACAGTGAGTGCGGAGTGACAGTGAGTGCGGAGTGACAGTGAGTGCGGAGTGACAGTGAGTGCGGAGTGACAGTGAGTGCGGAGTGACAGTGAGTGCGAAGTGACAGTGAGTGCGAAGTGACAGTGAGTGCGGAGTGACAGTGAGTGCAGAGTGAGTGAGTGCAGAGTGACAGTGAGTGCAGAGTGAGTGCAGAGTGACAGTGAGTGCAGAGTGACAGTGAGTGCAGAGTGCGTGCAGAGTGACAGTGCGTGCAGAGTGACAGTGAGTGCAGAGTGACAGTGAGTGCAGAGTGACAGTGAGTGCAGAGTGACAGTGAGTGCAGAGTGACAGTGAGTGCAGAGTGACAGTGAGTGCAGAGTGACAGTGAGTGCAGAGTGACAGTGAGTGCAGAGTGACAGTGAGTGCAGAGTGCGTGCAGAGTGACAGTGAGTGCAGAGTGACAGTGAGTGCAGAGTGACAGTGAGTGCAGAGTGACAGTGAGTGCAGAGTGACAGTGAGTGCAGAGTGACAGTGAGTGCAGAGTGACAGTGAGTGCAGAGTGAGTGCAGAGTGACAGTGAGTGCAGAGTGAGTGCAGAGTGACAGTGAGTGCAGAGTGACAGTGAGTGCAGAGTGCGTGCAGAGTGACAGTGAGTGCAGAGTGACAGTGAGTGCAGAGTGAGTGCAGAGTGGCAGTGAGTGCAGAGTGGCAGTGAGTGCAGAGTGACAGTGAGTGCAGAGTGACAGTGAGTGCAGAGTGACAGTGAGTGCAGAGTGAGTGCAGAGTGACAGTGAGTGCAGAGTGAGTGCAGAGTGACAGTGAGTGCAGAGTGCGTGCAGAGTGACAGTGAGTGCAGAGTGACAGTGAGTGCAGAGTGACAGTGAGTGCAGAGTGCGTGCAGAGTGACAGTGAGTGCAGAGTGACAGTGAGTGCAGAGTGACAGTGAGTGCAGAGTGACAGTGAGTGCAGAGTGACAGTGAGTACAGTCACTCAGCACCACCACATTATCAGTCAGAACCACCACAGCATCACTCAGAACCACCACAGCACCACTCAGCACCACCACAGCATCACTCAGCATCATTCAGCACCACCACAGCACCACCATAGCACCACTCAGCACCACCACTGCATCACTCAGCATCACCACAGCCCCATTCAGCACCACCACAGCATCACTCAGCACCACCACAGCACAAATATGTTCTCTCAATGTTTCAAGCTTTATTACAAATGTCACAAAAAGATGTTAATATTTCACTTCTGTTCTTGGATTTTGTTACAATAAAATACACTGAACATAATCTTCACAAAAGTTATTTACAAAAGTTTAAGCTATTGCCATTATAAATTACAATCACTTTTATTAAGTATTAAAAAAAATTAAAAGCCATTGTTATTTGTAATATCAATACATCTAAGTCACGTAAATACAAATGTTGCATTACAAATGCTATAGGTGTCACATTTGCGAAAGTTATAACTATTGGCATTGTAAATGACAAAGCTATTAATTTAGCTATTTTCAAAACCAACACATAAATGAACATTTGGTGAATTTCCATTAAAATATTTGACTTTTTTACTAAGATATTATTATACTGTTTTATGCAAACAAAATTTAGATACTGCATAAATAACTTTAATAAAACATATTTTATATGAAGCTTTTTATGTAAAAAAAAAACTATAGCATAAAGCAAAAAACAATTGCCATTTACAATGCTAATAGCTCAAACTTAAATAATGCGAGACCTATTGCATTGCAAATGCTTGTTATTCAAAGTTAAGAATATTTACTGCTGCCATTTGACCTCATGTCAAAAACGATGCAGTTCTATTTTAAGAACGAAATGTTCTGTTTTAAATATGGCTTCACACTGAAACTTAGTAGCCGAATCTTCCAAAAGACAGCAAGCAGAGTAATGTCTATATACGTTATATTGAAAATGCTCTTAAAAAATTGCATGATAAATGATCAAATCTTTCTGCATCCTTGACAGTTTTTTACGTTTTTTAAGGTTGGCAATACTCTTTGTTGTGAAAGAATCTCGCAAATATTTTTCAGTTATCAGCAGGCACCACGTGTCTTTTATGAACAGTGTTTGATATTTCAATAAATGCCCACTTCATAGAGGAAAGAAAACCAGCATTGACCAAGCCAATAGGTCTACCTTATCTGAGATCTATTAGCTTATTCAATAATTTTGTAAGTCATGTTGTATACAGCAGCACAGCTGCTGTGCAGCATGGTTGAGCATAAATGAAATTAAAATATCACTTTCAACGCTGGCGCATCATAGCACTTGTTTTCTTTTTTCTTTCAACCATGCTGTACAGCAGCCATAGTGCTGTACAACACGGCTAGAAAACAATACTGACAAAATCAATAGATCTTGTGTACACAAGAACTATTGGCTTTGCCAATGCTTGTTTTTTATTCTGGCCCTGCTATTTTAGTGACTTAGGGCCCTGGATCATCAGCGAACTTTCTGAGCAGTGTAGTTCAAATTACACGTTGCATATCTTCCTCAGGAAATTCTGGGGTTTTGAATTGTGAAGAAAACTCACCTCTTACAATGTTGCGGTGATTCTGATGGCTGTGGGTGATTAAGGATTTTCACAGATTGTGATCCTATACCCTGAAAGGTCGGAGTTTTGTGGTAGGCATGGGCTGCATGGGCAGCTGTTCAGGGCCTCACTCTTAGCTCCCCAGTGCAACACACCACCAAAAACCTTTTGTGCCCCTGCTGATCCCATCGAAGAAAGGTGTCTGTTTGCAATTGGGCTTACAGTAGGCCTCTCAGGGATGGCGTGGATGGTGTGGGGGAGGCCTAGGGGAGGGGGCATTTCATCTTGTGCCAGTTGCAAGGAGACCCGTTTTGCAGGTGTCCTTCAATTGGGCTTCCTGCCTGGCTGCCCATTGAGAGACACTGCAGGATACCCATTGTCAGCACTTTACAGTCTGTGCTGTTTTAACTCTCAGGCCCCAAGCTATTCTCACACCTTCAGCTGGATATGAGCTGTGAAAGAGGTGCTTGTTGGTGGCCCAGGATGAGTCTGCACAAAGCAGCTTCAGTAGCTCTGAAGGTGTCACTTATGTAAATTAGAGGGGCCTCGCACATTCCCATTCACCCAGGGCCCCAAAAATCCTACAACCGACCCTGGGAGGGGAGGGGTACTCCTTCCTCGTTTGCGGTCTTGCCTCAATCTTATGACATATGTATGTACTCTGTCATGGGCATGTGCCACAAATATTGTGCACATGTTGCAGACATGTTAGCACAAAGTCAGGAACTCTGGGGGAAATGTTTTTTTTGTGTAACCGTTCTATAATTGTTTAGAAAGCAGCAGGAGGTTGATTTACCTAAGCCTTACAATGTATGCATTTCCACACGTGCTTTCGCAGGTTTGCCAGTGTTGGTTGAACTGAGGCATTGCTTGATGTATTGTCTCTGTAAAGTCCTATGCACTACGTCATGATAGCTATTAAAGGATAATGCATAGGTTCACAGGTCACTAGTTATATTGTCCGATGGGGAATTTCTTATAGGTAATGCTTAATTTAGCCATGAAAATATGGGTCAGAAATACTTCTAAATAGCATACCCGCTAATTAAGCTGTGACTTGAAAAATATATCCATGCATAATGTGATTAGCAGCACCATTTTTACCCCAATGCAAGGTAACAGACGAAACCTAAAACTATATTCTGCTCAAAACTGGTAAAAAAATGTAATCTTTAGATGAAAATATAAAGTATTCTTCACTATTTCTGCAAACCATGCTGATGAATTGCTTGCCCATGATGGCAACAGACCTTTCACTGATTGAAAAAAGTATAAAAACCAGAAGGTAGTAGCACTATCTGCCTTTCCTTCTTGAACACTGGTTTTGTAATAAACTATGCTATTATACTTAACAGTAGTCTTTATTCCACTTAGCACAGGGTGTGTCATTTCGACTTCAAGCCAGATTATTTTATGATTGGGCATGTTGTTCAGGGACCTTTTAAGTTTAGCAGTTGAGGGAAACCTTGTTTTTTGCCATGCTTTCACGCCAGTCAGCACCCAAAATAGGAGTGATGTAGCTAAAGCTGGAGTCTCTAACCAGTAGTTCGTGAGCTATTGTAGCTCTCCAGCTGCCTCGGAGTAGCTCACATGCGTGCAGCGCAGCTTATTAAATTAGAAAGGTTTTTATTGCTTGAATTTAAATAAATATAAAAAACACGGAGATTATACAGCACTAATAATATTAGTAACTCTCAATGCATTTAATCAGAGTTCTGCCAGTTGGGACGTTTCCCGGTACTCAGTGACCCAATTGGACCGCTAGTCTGTACTTGTGCCAGCCTAAACCTCAACTCCTGCAACAGTGGCCTTGTCTGTTCCATCGCTGGCTCCATGTCTAATGGAGCTTACTCTGGAACCAACTCTGATGCGTATTGTGGATTAGGGGCTGATGCCTGCCCCTGCAAGGCCCACGTCTTGTTATGAGATTACCAAAGCATAACCTCCAATTTTAGATGAACATAGGCTTTCCCCAATGCTAGTACCGTCCGAGCATAGAGGCCAGGTTCTGATTGTTTTTTATGCCATTCAAGGCTTTCAAGGTACACCATGAGATGTGGGCGATTACACAGAGGTAGAAAACTTAATCCCCTCATTACACAGATTCTGGACAGTGTTGAAAAATATTTAATAACCACAACAAGATGATAGACGGAGTGCTGAAACATTTCAAACACTCAGAACAATAGATTTAACCCAGATCCCCTGACAGGGATGGGGGCAGTAGAGCTGGGTTAAATCTATTGTTTCGCTCACTATGCCGCCCCAGTTTGGACCAAGCCATATACAAATCAGTCTTGACCCTGTTCCTATTGGGAACAGTCCAGCCAAAACTGCCAGGCCAGGTCCTCTCTGGTTCGGAAAACAAGCATTCTGGGACTGGTTCCGGGGTATCCCCAGTAGGTGCTGCAGTCAGTCAGCATGGTTGTGCCCTTACTTTCACATATGCCTCTTCTGGTGTTCTAACTCTTTCTGTTCACACTTCGGCAGATAAAGCCTGGCACAAAAAGTTCAATCTTAACTGCCCAGTGGGAGCATGAAACGGGTCCTGGAGGCTACTTATTTTTTTGTTGCCCAAAATGGACTTGAGCCAAATTTGGACCACCTACTTCTTTTAAAGTAGAACTTCACGATGTTGGCCCTGACCCAAGTTCTTTCTTCCCTGGATCTAGAATATTGGATGGGGTCATTAGACTTGTAGGATGCATACTTTTGTGTACCTGTCCTGCAGTGCTCTCTTTTTTTTTCGTGTTGGGTTTGGCACCTTTTCTGTTGAGATACTGGCCTTCGGCCACACCTCAGCTCCTCGGGAGTTTACAAAGGTGATGGCTGTTGGTGCCGCATTGCAGCACTGGGGATGCATGAATTCCTGTGCCTCCACTACTGGCTGCAGAAAGTTGGCTCGCCACAGTCCAGCATGGGCCATATGCAGACAACCATTGCCCTTCTTTCAACCCTGGGGTTTTCCGTCAACACTCTGAAAGTTCTACTTGCAGAGGATACCTTTCAAATGGGTCATTCTGGACATGGTGCATCGCAAGCTTTCCCACCCTGACAGCAAGTCTGTGAAGTTCAGGTTATACTCCCCTGGATTCCGAGGCCCTTTGGCCTCTTGCATCTTTCTGGTCCCTTGGGCCTGGAGGCACATGTAGGTTCTGAAGTGGAACTTTGCCCTCCAGTGGGTTTAACACAGTGGCTGCCTCTTCAACAATTTCAATGTTTTTCCACACGGAAATCATCCTAACCTGGAACAGTTTTTTAAGCCTACCACTCTGAGCTTCCAATCGTGACAGGCTCATTGTCTCTTGCATGGGGCAGTCATCTGGGATGGGTGGTAATAAGGCGCATTTGCTCCCCGGTGGGACAGAGGAACCTCATGAAACCTACTGGAGCTTTGTGCCATTTAGTCTTTGTTCATCGTAGGAAAGTTAGTTTAGGTTCTGATTGACAGCTCTGGAAAGGGTTGGACTCCCAATTGATCCCTTTGACAGTCAGCTGTTTGGTAAGTTATCTAAATGGCAGGGTGCATGAGCTCAGCAGATCCCATGTGGAGGACGTCCCAGAGGTGGTTAAAGGTGTCTATGCCCAGAGGGAGACGTTACTTATTGGCTCTTTCCATCTTTTTACTTTTGCATGATTCATTTTCTTTGTTCAAGTCACTGGTTAGGACACATTTTTGTAAAGGAGGCATGTTACCTCCTGCACCCTTTATTATGCCTCTTTCGTATCTTAACTTGGTCCTCACATTCTCGGGTCAGTGCAAAGTTACTCACAACAATTGCTGACCATTTCTTGTTGCAATTAATTCTGCGTATTGTGTCCGGTTCAGGAGTGCCACTGCAAATCCCCATTCCACCTTCTTTCAGGACTAATTGGTGCTGCGAACTCTTAAACCTGGTGTTGCTCCCCCATGTGGGGCAATACACCTTCACCCCACTTCCCACTTTTGAGTAAGAGAAAAAAAATCACAGATTGGAATGTAGCAGAGCTCTTCTACATCAAGGGTCTCCCCAGCAAGTAGCTCAGGACCAAGTGTTAGCTCACCATCACCCTTGAAGCAGCCCCCTGAGCTGAAGCCAAGCCCAAGGTCTGATTCAGAGCATCTGTGTTTTACTAAAGGCAGCAATGGTCCTCTCAAGATGCTTAGTGACAGCCAGACAAACCAATGGCAGGCCCTTTTGATAACAATTGTGCACACAGAGTTTGCCTTTTGGGTCTGCCATATGGCCATCTGTCTCCACACTCAATCTAGCGCAGTCTCGAGAAGGTTGGACATATTGTACTCTCTGCTCTATTGGTCATACACAATGTGTGAACAATGAAGAGTGCCAGCAGTAGCCTGACCAGTATCTAGTGCTGCTCCACTGAAATGAGCTGAGGACAGCAGAGTATGGATACAGAGCTGAGACAATTATGAGCCTCATGTGCTTTGGTCTTTGTGTGCATGCATGTGCGCACGCTTGTGTTTAGTAACCAAGTGTGATATTGTCTCCCTCCCTAAACTCAGGAGGACTTCCCTTGAGCAGAAGTAGCTTTTGCTGCAGAAAAGGTTGGAGAACCCTTTCCTACATGAGCGCACAAGGGATCACCAAGTGGATTGTCCGCTCTTAAATGGCTTTGCTGGTACGAAGAAGGGGAATGCAGAGGTAGATGTTATTCAGATGGATAGTCCTGTGTTTTAAGACATGGAATATCAGTAATTTATCATGTTTTTACATCTCCAGTCATTACGTCGCCGTCATTATATTGGGAATACTTTTAATCTGTATAGTTGCCTCGGACACACCATTAATTCTCATTTTTATGGTAACATCTTTTAAAAAAAATATATATAAAATGTATTTAATGTTAATGTGCATTTTTGTAATCATTTTACATTTAAAATGTATAATTTGATAAGTTTAACATTTGTCAAAATTTATTAGGTTTAATATTGCAAGTGTTTGTGTGTGTATGTATGTGTGTGTATATATATATTTCAAACCGAATCTGGTCGGGGTAGGGGCTGTTAGGGTGGTCCGCGGTCAGGGTACCAGAGACCCTGTTACATATTGCTTCAATACCATCCGATAAAGAAAGTATCACGGACACAAAGGTTAGTGTTGCAGCAGAGATTTAATGAGGCTGCAAACCAACACATTTCAGCTTTCGCCTTGGTCTCGCTTGGTGACAGGCGTTTGTTTGCACACATTTTAACTGCAGTGAAAAGACATAAACAACAGACAATAGCTCCACAGTGGTAATGTGAAAAAACAGCGGCCATCTTAACTTTGACAATTACACTTCATAAATATTTGTATTTCCGTGCACAAGTCATCATGATTAATGTAGGACCTTTAGTGAGTATATTATTTTTAAAAGGATTGTAAACACTCCCTAAGTAATACCGTTTACATACTGCCAGTTGTTTAACTCACCGGACTCTGCGGACCTTGCTCTACCTGCACAACGCTCGACGAGCCCCCTGCCTTTCTGCCACTCAGGTCGGGACTCCCTTTGGACGCCACGCTGCTCTGTTGCCCTGTTGCCGTTCCCCCCGTGCCGCAAGCGCCGCAGGTCATCAGGTGCAGCCGCAGAGCGGGGGGAACGTGGTACTACAATTCCCAGGAGCCCTCAGTTGGCCACGCCCCTAAACGCGCCCGGAGGCGCTTGAAAAGGGCATCGCTCCTACCGCCACGCGGGACGCGTGCGGGCGGTCGCCGGGCTGAGCCCGGGCAGAGGGTGGGCCGGTTGTGGCCGAAGGAGGCTGGGCTGGGCCGGAAACTCTGCTCAATTCTCCGCTGGATCACCTTGGCTATGTAAGCATACATCTCCATACACTGATTAGCTCATCCTGTACATTGCGATCACTTGAGGCTGACTATAAAACTGTGATTGTAGATTAATCTCTTCCTGAACAATGGCTCGTGAAACTAGAAGTAAGGCTGCTGCTGGAGGGACAAAGCTGACAGGAACCCTCGATGACTTTATAGTACGTACAAACACATTGATAGATCAGGGAATTGTCCTTATGGAGAGAAGGGTATCCCAGGATCTAGCATTTGCAAAGAGGTCATCTATGGGCCACATTGCTGAGGCCCGTAGCCCGGAAAATATACCAAGCAATACCATCCCTTTGCAGACACTTGTAGAGGTCCATAATAACATGTCTACCCAGCCGGCACTCCGGGATTCTATTCTCTGTGATTCTCAGTACCTGGTACCATCGGGGAACATCCTCATTACCACACAAATAGACTCCCAGGCGGAAAGTAGTAATAATGAGTCGCAAGGGATAAGGGAGGGAGCAATTCCAAAGATTAGGCACACTAAAAACAATACTACCACCTCCAAGAAGACAAAATCGGCAACTGTGCATAAACCGGGAGCCGATAATATTAAAGAACAAGTGAGGGGAGCTTCCAAAGTGGACACAGGGAAAGAAGAGGTTGGCCCTAGGACAATGCCCTTGACTATTGATGATTCCATCTTAGATGACACTCTGGCTGATATTTTTAATAACAGCACCACACCCAATAGTACAGCCATCAGTATAGATAGGGAAGATCTGCTAATATCAACACTAAAGACTCTCATTAAATCCTTGTGGTCTCCTCTGGAAAATAAGCTCCTGGTAATAGAAACCCAATTAAATGTCCTACATAAGGATATAGAAGCCTTGCGTTCGACCCAGACTAAAAAAGTAGCCCACTTAACTCTGCCTGTAAATAAACCACAAACAATAAATAAGCCCTTAGCTGAAGTTAAAATACATGGGGAGAGGTGGTAAATGATGCCTGGACTTCAATACAGCGAAGGGCGGGGAGAACACATTACGGCGATCGATACCGACATGCTGAATGGTTGGGTCCACAATATGTTCCATTTACCATCAGCTGCTTCAATCGGTTTAGTGAATTGGAGGCAGTGGACTGACATCCAGAACAAAATGCGGCTCTACAGTCCCCCTCATCCCTATTCACCCTCAGTAAGTCAATGGATTGTAGTGGAAACCAGTCACCCCTTGGTATGAGCACAAGGAAGGAAAGTGAAAAAAGGCCACTGAATAGAAATGATAACACAAATGTGATTAATACCTTGTGGAGGGAGAATAAAAAATGTAATGGAGTAGACATCAGGAACAATGGAAAGCAAACCGCTATAGATATTAATACCCCCAGAAACAACAAATCTGTAAATCAGGGGAGGAAAATAGATAATGGTGGTATGGACCTAAATAAAGACATATGTACCTTGATGTTTTGGAATGTGGCAGGTTTGAAATCGAAATTTACCAATCCTTCCTGGGAAACTGTTACAAATGGCCTGGACATTATGGCCTTTCAAGAAACCTGGGCTACAGATCCCATACACGTTAATGGCTATAAAACATTCTGTACCCCAGCAGTAGGTGGCGCATATGGGAGACCTAAGGGTGGCCTAATTACGTATCTCTCGAATGGTTTAATGTACGAGAAGGCACATTTTTATTCTAAATGTGATTTCTACCATAAATTAGCGATAGATACTAAAGTTGGACTCTGTCTTGTAATTATAAATTTCTATAACAATATCCCAGGTAATATGCCTGGGGATATTTTGCAAATGTTAGCCAATGATTTACAATGTGAATTAGACAGCAAGGAGAAGGAAGTAATGATTTTATGGGGGGGGGGGTGATTTTAATTGTCCATTATGTATAAAAGGCCAAAAAGGCATTTGTGGTTTAATGTTAGAGCAGGACATTAACCTCTCACATTTTAAACATACTCAAACTGGGGACTTATTGAATGAATTATTGTTTGATTAAGATTTGGGTTTTGCAAATGAAATGACTCAGCAACCAACACCATTTGTATCAACTTTTATTGGGAGGAAGCATCCACTACCATTGACTTTAGCCTCTGCTCAAATGGTTACGGTCATAAGATAGGTAGTTTTAAAATTTTGGATGCACCAATGAGTGACCACCTACCTCAAATACTTGAGATTGAGAACCTTTTTGTGGCACGACGGAACGATCTGACCCTAGCACAGGTCGCACCAGATGTGGCGCTAGGGAGGCAAAACGGGTATACTCTCAAGTGGAGTAAGGTGGTACCGGAAGAATTCTTAAAGTTGGTAAATACCTGTGCCGATAGTTTTAAAAATTTGTCTGGGTGAAGACTCTGATAGTGAAAGCATAATAGAGCACTTTACCATCATTGCATCCACTATCAAGGAGAACTTGAAATTAGCGTCAAAGAATGGGTCCAAGAATAGTACAAGATGGTTTGACAGGACCTGCACTAAGGCCCTTACAGAACTTAAACATGCAATACATAAGGTGCCCAGAGATATTGCTCAGATAAGAAACCTAAGGAAAAGTTATAATCAGGCACTAAAAGATAGGAAGAATGCCATTAAAAGGGTGGTATGGGAAGAACTATGTGCAGCCTCACAAACTAAAGATACATCTGCCTTCTGGAGGGTGGTAAATGCCCCCCTACCCTATGAAAACACTAAAGCTCGCTTGGAAATCTCGATTAATGAGGAGGACTGGGTTGCACACTTTTCCACTCTTTACATGTCCATAGACGAGGTTCAAGATATAGGTTTAAACTCGCTAGATGAGTCAGGAGATGAGGCCCATAAATTGATGGTAACTTTACCCGAGGTATTAACAAGTTTGGAAGCCACAAAGGGCAGTAAGGCGGCTGGTCCAGATGGGATCCCGGCAGATTTGTACAAGGCGAATAGCGAAATCTGAGGCCCGATGCTTGTACAACTTTTTAATGCAGCCCTAGTAAGGGGACTGAGTCCATCTTGGTTTACATCAATCATTGTACCTATTTACAAGAAGGGAGACAGACACAATTGTGCCTGTTCTAGGCCAATATCCCTTCTTGACTCATCAATAAAGATCCTTGGTAGAGTCATTTTAGCTAAATTACAAAACTGGGCAGAGGAGTTTGGGGTAATAAGTGACCTACAATTCGGATTCCAAAAGGGCATAGGAACAAAGGAGCAGGGTCTAAATTTATTTATGATCCAACAGAAATATATTATGATAAAAAGGGAGCGTTTGTATTTTACATTTGTTGATCTTACATCGGCTTTCGACTGTGTGTCTCACTCTAAATTATGGGACCTGATGTCAAGGCTGGGTGTAGAAAAGCCGATAATTAAATTTTTAATGAAGCTATATTCAGGAGCCACTGCTATTGTACGCTATGGAAAAGGGGGGGAATGCAGTAGGCCTTTTGGGATAGGGCGCGGTGTACTCCAGGGGTGCGTCCTGGCCCCCTTTTTATTCCTTATCTATATAAATGGCCTTGAAAGTTGTCTGTTGCAAGAGTGTGGGGATATGCCTAAGATTGGAAAAAGATTTATACCTGCACTGTTGTATGCAGACGACGCTGTCTTAATGGCCCGTACCCCCATGGCCCTGCAAAAACTGATAACATCTTTTAACCAGTTTATGCTCAGCTTGGACTTAAAAATAAATTGTAGCAAGACTTTCTCAATGAATTGTGGCACACGCATTAAAAAGCAAATGAAAATGATGTATATAAATAACGCCCCTTTAGAAAGAACATCCACCTTCCCGTATCTTGGAATCTTGTTCCACGAGACCGGTTCTTGGTCAAGTGCGGTGAAGGCAAGAACGCTCCTGTTCTCTAAGACAATAATGGCACTAAAAAGTTTCATAAGAAAACTGGGGGGAAAAACAATTAGGGAAATTTTAACTATTTATAATGCAACGTGTGTATCGGTGGCATTGTATGGAGCAGGGCTCTAGGGCTACTCCAATATAAAACCACTCCAAACAGTTGAAAATAAATGTTTACGGCATATCTTGTCAATACCAGAAAGTACAGCGACTTTTATTTGCCATGCTGAGCTGGGGTTGCTGTACATTTCAGACATAATTAGAATACAGACCATTCTTCTGTGGCACAGGGTTTGGACTGTAAATGAATGTGTATTAAATCGCGCCATTCTACAGGATGTGCTAAAACTTGGAAAAAGAAATGGACTTGAATGGTTAAATTACATCAGAACATTCTTGATGGAAATTGACCGCTTACAATATTACGATGATCCATCTACTATGGCACACATTCCCAGAAAAACATTGAAAAAACTGTGTATGGAGCATCTGAGAGAAAAAAGACTGCTCGAAGAAACTAAGAAAAAGACTGTCTCTTCACATCAGTTAATTTTAACCAGAGACAAATTACAGCCATACCTAACCCTACATATGCCTAATTATGATAGATTCCTCTTAACACGTTTCAGATTTAGTATTGTTTTTAGACTATTCACTTTCCCTGAAATGAACTCTTGGTCCAATGAATTGCCTGTATGCCCTTGTGATGAATTATCTGTACAATCTAATATACACGTTTTATTCTTATGTAAATTTTATACTCTGCCCCGTAGGAAACTTATTGTACCTATCCTAAAAGTTATGAACCTGTATAGATGTCGCCCAGCGCTTTTAGAATTGCAAAAAATGGACAATGTTTTTACTGTTGCTTCATTATCTGAGTTTTTTAAACAGGTTTTTAAATATCGGAAATCAATTTGTTTAGATGAAATTTAATATTGTATATATTATGGATTACATGAACTGCGATAACTTATCCCTTTACAAACACCTGCACTATTCAACACTGTAAATGTATTTCTTTTTATCTGTTGCTTTTATGGTTATTGACTTTTAACCGAATAAAGTACTTTTTGAACTTTACTATTAGACCCATTATAAGCAATCAAGATCGTCATTTAGTGTGCGTTTCTAATGCTGAATCCCATAGGATAAGGTTATTGCTCATGAAGTATGTGTTAACATACATTAAAATACATGCCAATGTTATTCGTAAAATAGCAATGTCGATCTGGGTATGAGCGGGTATGTAAATTAAGCCCAAGTGGGCACAAAGTTTATAAAAGTCCGAAAAATAATTGTAAACACACCCGCAATAATAGCAATTTCAGTGTGGGTATGATTGAGTATTTTAATTGAGCCCAAGTGGGCTTAAAGTTCATCGGAATTCGATAGTCCATTAAATTGAACAATCATTGAATTAATTGTAGTCAGTCTTGTATCAAGAAATATACACATAACGACAATTCAGCCCAAGTGGGCCACAGAGCTCACAGACAGCACGAGCTCGACACAGTGGAGAAAAAACCTGGATTGAGGACGTGCACTAGCGGAGGGGCTCATGCGGAGCCTTGAATGACACTAAATTTGAGGTGCATCCATTGTGGAAAGAAACGGTAATTGTTAGTCCTACGGCGACGTTTAGCCTATTCAGGAAACGATAATGCCAAATGAGGGGACTCACAGACCCAACATGCACCTCTCCGACTCTTTAAATCATCCATGAATAAGTGAACGAACGAAACGCCTCGGATGTTACATGTCAGGTGTTGGTAATTAACTCTGCACGCACATTTCCATACCTAATAAAGCTGTGGGGAAAAGCTCGTTTTTTCTGGAGTGCCGCTCATGTTGTTGGACAAAACCCCCAAAGGAGCTTGATATGGTGGCGGCCGTCCTGCCGCCGAGCAGGCACCACCCCTGGAGTGAGGGGGCCACCGAGCTCACAGACAGCACAAGCTCGACACAGTGGAGAAAAAACCTGGATTGAGGACGTGCGCTAGCGGAGGGGCTCATGCGGAGCCTTGAATGACACTAAATTTGAGGTGCATCCATTGTGGAAAGAAACAGTAATTGTTAGTCCAACGGCGACGTTTAGCCTATTCAGGAAACGATAATGCCAAACGAGGGGACTCACAGACCCAACATGCATCTCTCTGACTCTTTAAATCATCCATGAATAAGTGAACGAACGAAACGCGTCGGATGTTACATGTCAGGTGTTGGTAATTAACTCTGCACGTGCATTTACATACCTAATAAAGCTGTGGGGTAAAGCTCGTTTTATCTGGAGTGCCGCTCATGTTGTTGGACAAAATCCCCAAAGGAGCTTGAGATATATATATATGGAATATATATATATATATATATATATATATATATATATATATATATATATATTATACACACACATACCGGTGCTGATAATGTCTTAGACATGTATATTAATATGTATGCACATGAATGCCTTACACGTACGTGTGTGTATATATATATATATATATATATATATATACATACATACATATTTATATCTGTGTGTATATTATTTATATAATCCTGCTACTAATAACTTTAACATTTATTTATATGTAATCCCTTTCATTTGCTTTTATCATGCTTGTTATATAATGTTAATTTTTACATTCTCTTAAACTTTTTATGGATTCTTTTTTATATAATTAACATTAACATTGTGTAAGCGAAAAAATATTTAGGGCCCTATTAGGATGGCGGGCTGACCTATCCCTACGGATCTGGGGCCGTCTGCCGTATTAGGTGCTGCTTGCTGGCTGGCTGCAGCACCGTACGCAATGTTAAATTACCATGTTTTGCATTGCGATGCACAACGTGGCAGGCACCGCATGGAGCCTGCCATCTTGAGCATGGCAATGTAGGGGGGTACCATAGGTACCCCTCAAATCCAGCCACCCCCAACACCCCCGGGGGCCCGTAGCAAAACACTGCATACCTTTCCATGGCGGCATCACCACCATGGAAAGGCCGGTTAAAGCTGGCATCCTAATCTATTGGACAGTGCCTGCCAGGCACCCCCACCATTTTTAGCTCCCTGGACTGTCCGCCAGGCAATCAGGACAATTGCTGGCAGCGGGCGGGCTTTGCGTCCCCGGCGGACACATTCATGTTCCCATGCAATACTAATCTGATGGTGGGAAATATCTGTTCGATGGCGGAAGGACCGCCACCGCAGGGCTGGCAGTTGCCACCGCCGGCCCTGCCGTGGCCGTCCGTCCGCCATCATAATAGGCCGCTTAGTGTAACGCTTTTTTAATTGTTTAATCTGCACTACCTTTTTACTTATTAGTGGGGTTAGAATTTTACAATTTACATGCATTACTTTTTTATATATATATAGTTATGTACATATAACCACTTTTGAAATGACTTACCTGCAAAGTAAATCACTAACGAGACAAATGAAATAAAGCTTCTCTGCGATGTAAAGACTCCCAGTGTAGTCACTGTAGTATAATGACTGATGTAAAAACACTGAAGTAATTGTAGCTTTCTAAGACTCACTATGCTCTGACTAAAATGCAGCCTCCCTACATAATTTGGGCTCTTTTTATCACTGCTAAAGCTGCCTTAAAGCGTTGGCAAGAGAGGTTTTTGTACTAGCAATCTGGCAGGACGCGACATGTGCACCTGTGCACACCTTCACCAGGCATTACTTCAACACCTAAATCAGCTGTGAGGGCCATTTCACATACTCGGTCCTGCAAGACTTCCTGGTGTAAATCCACCCTTCAGACCCTTCACATTTCAGAAGGCACTGCATGAGAATCTGTTCAAAAGTTGTAGAAACAGTGGTTAGAAGTATCCATTAGAAGAACAAGTTACATTAAGCAGTGCTCTTTCTGCTAAATATTCTATTTAACCACACATTTCACCCTGCCCTCCATCCACCCCATTCTGCCTTGTGGACGTTTAGGTTTTAAGAAGGTTTTAAGCTAGATTTCTATTACTGGAATCTGCAAATCTGAAGCTTTTCAATGAAATCGGAAGCTTTTCAAAGAAAACTAATGTCAGTGTGCAAGGCTGTGGCACCTTTATACAACTTTGTGTTGTCACTTCTTGGGACTGGGATGGCACCAAATCTCAATGGAGCCAATGGCACTACCTGTCTGCTTGTGGGAGAACTGGTTTAGAAAAGTCCCGGATCCAGTCTGGCACCTAGGGGGTAATTCAAAAGGTGGGTCTATGGTTATTGTCCACCAGAAAAGTGTTGCCAAAGTTAAGTAACTTGTTCAACAAGCATTGGCAAAGGCAATAGATCTGACTTGCATTTTGAGTCCGAGAGTAAAACATTTAAGAAGTCTGTAACAGTGGAAAAAATATACTTTATTTGTTGTTTCTAAGTTTGAGCATTTAATGCATGATAATTTCATACTTTTGACATGTAAAATAATCCATTATGCATTGCATTGCAATGCAAGCACTCCATAGGCAGTGAAATCCTGTCCCAAATAGACAATAGAATGTGCTTTGAGAGAAATACCCTCAATGTAGATTTTAAAGAATTGGCAGCAGGCAGCTGCTCTGTAAAGCGTGACCGAAAAATATAAAGTAACACTGAACTCTTATTATTTCCTTAAGCGAGTGAAGAAAATGCAATTTTTAAAGATCTTTTTGAGGTTTCATAAAGAGACAAAACATGCACTCAAAACCCTGATTTTGCTCTTCGAGCACATGGAATATCACACCCCAATACCTTCGAATTGCCCAGCATCCCTATATCATATGGAACAGCGTACCCCTAGCATGGCTACAGCAGGGGTATTCGGGGCCATTGCTTAGTCCCATTTGCCACAGCCTGCCTGAGGCGTTATACATTCTGTGGAAGTACTTAAACTGGAATTGCTAGTTCTGGAGCCACCATTTTGGCCTCCTTCCACTCATCCACCACCAAGGGTTTCCCAATGCTCTTAACCTGATCAGTGTAAATAGGAACCCTGGTAATGGCAGGGCGCCCGTTAATGGCTTAGGGGAGAGTGCTTTGTTGGTGCTCTCTAGTATAAAGCAAGAGCAGAAATCACCTTTGGGATCACAGGATTTAAACCAGTTTGTAGGGAATCTCTCGGGTTGCATTCCCTTCAATCCGTCCGCAGGTCCACTAGATACAATTTGTTTCTGCGTGAACGGCCCTCCGTGTCTTCAATGCTATGCTCCAGGAGGGGTGTCAAATTCTTTAGCCACTTGAGCTCCCTACCAGTGGTTCCTGCCACATCCTCCAGGGATGAGATTCTCCCTTTCCCTCTGTAGTTGATGCTGGTCCAGCAAGGAGACTTCCACCTCACTTCCCAAATCTTGTCATTTAGGTCTTTAGTGTCTTTGGTACCTGGAGGATGGTGGCCAGAGAGACAGTCTCGTCCTGCAGGAGAGTGGTTGAGCACTGCCCCCACCGCCCTGGACTGTGCCACTTTTGTGGTATTTTTGTCGATCCTCCCCTGGCTCACTGCCGCTTTCTTTTACCATGTTGACTGCGTTCGTGCACCTCAGGTCTGCCTGGTTGCTTCAGAAAATCTGTCTGGTGCTCTTTGTACCACTGAACAATCTGCTGCTAACTTTTTGTCACTTCCAGAGGGGTGCCACATTTGGAGGCAGGATCACTGCCCCTTACTCCCCCCTCCCCATCTCTCCCCCCACCCCTGGGAAGATCCTAGTGACCCCGACCAGAGAAAAGCCGCAGAGGGCAGGGACTGTCAGGCCGCCCACACAAGCACACATGTCTGACCTTCAAGGGACAATCGCCAGGGGTCCCGATCTCCTCACAACTCGTCAAGCATGACTACACTCCAGCCAATGGGCTGCACTCCGAATAGTAGCCAGCAACCTCCGAATAGTAGCCAGCAACCCCCAAAAAGCACAGCCCTAGTGCAAATGTTACGGCAAAGTGCAGTCACACCCTCTACCAAAGCCAGACAGAAGTTTGCTGAGCCAACCACATCTCTCCTCCGCGGCAGTCTGGGAAAGGAGTCTCCGCTCCGTTGACTCCTGGCAGTGTCCAAACACATGCAACTGCAATGGCCTCTGGAGACTACCTAATACTCAAGCCGCTCTCTGGGCCTCTCGCATATACTTGGCCTCTGACACCACCACCTACGATGGGGACTGTAAGTTGTGGAGACACACAAGCAGGGAAGTGGCGGTCCTCAAATACGTGGCACAGCGCTCCCCGCTGGCTGTGAGTTGCCCAGCTGGTAGGCACTCCATTGCCTAACGGGTAAAGTAGCTCAGCTAGAACCCCCACCTCAGCCTGCCGGGGTCTTGATGTGATCTCTGGGTGCATTGTGCGTGTTGCCCATGGTTTGTCTTAGCCCTGATGGAGCAGGATTATGTATGGTGAATCAGCCAGTGCGGAGCCAGATTAGATCGTGGCTGCCATCTTGGTCTTCCAGGCCACACCCCCATCAAAACTGCAATATTTTACCCTAGTTTATGACTTGTTATGTTTCCAGCAAAATAGGATACTATGGGACTGCTATGTTTTTGCAGCGTGAACTTTTCTAGGAACGCATGCTGTGAATTTTTCCGCCATCTAGTGGTTAGGTCTGGAACTCACTTCTTATAGTAGTGTCTACTCTTTTTTTTATGTTGGGCTTCAACTTTTTTTTCTGATTTAGTGCCTAGGCCAACCTTCTCCTAATTTTAGACACCCACCTCGGAAGCCATTTGTATGTAGTCCCCATCTTCAGATTCTTTTTTCTGCTGTTGGTTCTGGAAGTATCAATGAAAGCTCTCCAAATGTTGAAAGAAAATGAATTGAAGCAAAAATGTAGTTCAGAAGGAAAAAACAGAGCACTGACCTGGGGGAAGGCGCTGACCTCAGGTGGGGGTGAGGGGGTGCTGTGTTTAGCAATGACTTGAGATTTAAAAGCATCTGCTGCAGAGTTCCTTGTGCATCCAGATTTCAGGCAGCTAATAAATGTCCCAATAACCTATGATTAATGTTCCTGCTAGAGAGAGAAAGATCAGAGTTTTGTCTAGTGGCAGTTTTGACTTGCAATAAGTTGCGCAGAGGGATAATATGCCTGCTGCCAAGAACAGACCTGTATTTAAAGTGGATGGTTGAGTGGATTAGTACAGCCAGACTTCACCAGCACTTTAGGACAACTGAAATGTATGCGAGAGAGGGGCTATGGAGAGTGAATAGGCCCCTTTGCCGGGTGGTAGTGAGGGAATCTGATGCGAAGGTCATGCGGGGCGGGTGCTAAAAAAGATTGTCGCACTGGGCGCCACCAGTGGTAAAGCTGGCCCTGATTAAAGACCCAGGCTGAAAGAGCCCTACATACATTGGTGTAGCACAGAGCAATAATGTACTACCTGGAGAGAACAAAACCAATCAGGCATGGGAAACAGCAGTTGTTTGTATCGTTTGCAGACAATAATAATGGAATGGCAGTTACCCATCATACCTTTGCAAGGTGGACAGCTCAGACAATCCGATGTGACAAAAAGGACAGCATACAACTAGAAACTAAGCCATGAGCACACGAAAAAAAGAAAGGAGCCACCCAAGCTTTTCTTGGCAACCGTCCCTCTGAGTGAGCGAAACATATATGGCAGACACATGGTTGTTTGTCCACATGTTCACAAAACAATACTGCTTCAACATCAAGATAACCAGGAAGGCACTGGTGGTTTAGAGTATACTGAAGCATTTATTTGCAGGCTCAGCCTCATTTCAAACCCAACCACCACAATGAGGAAATCGCTACGAAATCGATGCACAGCATGTGAACCCAGAAAAGATTCCCACTGCAAAACGAAATAGTTACTTCCTAGTAGGAGTAGTTTTGCAGCTTGAAGAATTTTCTGGAGTTGCGCCTCCCCAGGAAATGAGGTGAGATTAAAATAACAAAAGGAAATGTAAATACAATCAAGAGGAAGGGTACAGTACACTAAAATGGCCATACTATTGACAGATAAAAAAAATCCGAAGACACCGACCAACCAGAAAGGCTTCCGGGGTGGGCGTCTTACATCAGCAGAAAGTTTAACCTGGCACCAAATGGTAAACAGTTGACGCCCAACAAAAACAATAAAAAGAGACTACTAAAAGAGGAGCGCTCTGAACCAACCAGTAGATTGCGGAATAATGCACCGCATGTGAAGCCAGAAATTCCTTCAAGCTGCAAAACTACTGCCGGTATGTAACCATTTTGTTCTTTAGAACATTCATTTTTTCTCAAACTGATTCTGTATACAAAGCACAGGCTCACTGGTACATTATAATTCTTCCTGATTAATGCAATTGTGTAACCAGTCTTTAAATAAACATTGTGGGAACATGTCTGACTTCTACCTGCTTGTAGACGTATGAGTAATAAAATGAAGGAAAGGTAAGTTGGTTCATCTGAGAGGACATTTTCATATATGCTAGGTCAGAAATTATAATGATTGGGAATACAGTTGACTTCATGCATAAAGGCAGTTTGATTTTACGAGTTGATTTGATAATGGTACCATTTCTACTAAAGGTGTTGGAGAGAACACAGAATTTTGGTGATGATCTGATTTGCAGAGATGTTCAAATAACCTCTTTTGATCATTTTTTTTAAATCAATTTCTTTGCTGGTAAGGGATTGTTTTTTTGCTGTACTATTAATCCAGAAGCTCGAATTCTTAAATTGGAAATGTGACTGACACCCTTAGTAGGACTAAACTAAAAGTAGATGTGAGCCTCCTGAATATAAAGTGTAACAGAGGAGAGCACGTTTTTTAAATCTTGAGCAACTCCCAAATGATTGGGGTTTCATTTCTCAAGCAGTAGAACAGAATGAATAGCCAAACAAGTTAACCCGTCCTTAGGTTGGAGGATTTGATAACCATTATAGGTAGCCAGAATCAACACGTTATATTAGCAAACCACTGCTTTATAAAGAAAGTCATTGGCTCGCAAATGGTCCAGTGTATTACACCCATAAGGTTCTGTTAGTGAGAATCTTATTTCAAGTGTCTATGTTTGCATAGACCATGCACTTTCGTTGCCACCATTACTAAACATCAGTACACTTAAGTATTGAAATATCATTCCATGTGAGGCAGTTGGAATCACGTTACCGCGATGAACACCGTGAGTATGTTATTATAGTGATTATTTGTGCATCAGTGAAAGGAGTTAGGAGTTCCTGACTGGTACCCTTCAACCTCCAAGCTCTTAACTTTTAAGAATGTCTGTAATGTGATGGGGCTCAACAAATTTCGATAAGTTTTGTGCAGGCCTTTATTGGTAAAAGATGAACAATGCGACTGGACCAGAAGCTGGTACTGCAGTGGCAGCATTTCATAGACCACATCCTATTTTAGAGATCACATTTTCATAACACTTTTTCTACGTCTTTCCTTCTTCAGGCCTATTGTTTACCCATTTGCCTTTTGATACATCTAATGAGATAACGTTTTGAAAATCTTTTTATTTGAGCAGCAGTGTGTGGTACTTATTATGCAACGCAGAGCGCTGTTTACTCTTCTTACATGTTCACAAAGTCTGCTCACTGCTACCAACTAATCTTATGTCCGTGCCCTGAATCTCTAGAAAATACATTTTGGACACTGAGGGTGAAAGGGGGGTGCTTTGAAATACCTATGGATTTGTCATAATGACAAAACGACACTGGAGTGCAGAAAGGAGAGTGCGTTGGTACAAAAAGCTGAAGCTCAAGTGTTATTATTCTGATTGTAACCTGTAAGGCTTTATCTTGCATGACAGCCGTTACATGGCGATCTGCAAATCAATCTTGCAATTTTGATAGCGGAGTTAAATCGATTGTCTTTGTATATCCTGTACATCAGAGCAAGTGGAAGCTTGAACTTGGAAGGTTGAAGTTTGAAACTGTTATTCTTTATGCTGATAGTTGGCATTTAAGGCACTTCTTTTTATTTAAATGATTTAGAAATGTCGGCGAACCATGTTCTTTAATGTGCTCATCATTATTTGTAGGAAGTAGGCGAGTTTAAGAAATGGGTGTCTTTTGTTTCACCTTTCTCTAGTTAAAAGTCACAGCCATAAGCTTCATTGTTTTGTACATAACATGTGTATTTGTAAAGCGCACGTTCACCCAGAGGTCTCTTGGCGCTGAATAACAGATGTTCATTGTTACCCAACTCAATGGTACTCGTTTTATCGACCTCAGATGGATGAAAGGCTGAGTGGCCTGCCAGGATTTGAACCTGTGACCATGAGGTCGAACACAGGTCCCTGCAATGGACGCATTAGTCCACTGAGCCACCAGACCCGGCTCTTTGTAATATTTGTCACTGATATTGTCTTCTCAAATCTGTGCTAGTGGCTACATGGACATGATCCATTAGAGGTCAGTCTAGAAGGCAGTGTCTGGTTAGATAAAATCACCAGTCTTCAGGTCTACAAATGTGATTTATTCAATATCAATATGGTGTCTTTTTTTTTTTTAACCGTTCGCATTCGAAATCATAAATGCACTTGCTGAGCATTGATAACTAAAAACTGGTGGCGTGGATGGCAACTAATGCGGTCATTGTGGCGATAAGTCATGGCAAAAAAATGTTTTGTATGTATGAAGCAAAGCCACGTAGAGGCACTTGTATGCTTTGGCTTGTGAAAGCACTCCTGGAGCATATGTTTTTAGTGTGTGCAAACCTCAAATTTTGCTTTAAAAAAATGAATCCCATTTGTCTCACATTTCTATGTTGGATCGCTGTGCCAGCGCAAATTTCCTACCACACAGCGTTCCCGTCGACCTCCTAATTAACTTGATACCTCACTAGTGTGGGTGCCCAAAGCAGAGTCAGCCTAAAAACATAGAAAAGAAATTGTCCTTATCAACTCGCTGTGATATCCCCTCAGTCTCTACACATTTTTGGCCCTTCCCTGTCAAAGGCACTTGGCCCACCCACAGAAGTGAGGTATCATTTGGTGGGGTGAGAGCTATTGCCCGTATATGTCCTTTAAAGTCGTGCAGAAAGACTGTGCCAATTTTTTTATTTTCAGCTCCCACCTCT
The DNA here is from genome assembly GCF_964263255.1 of Lissotriton vulgaris. NCBI lineage: Eukaryota > Metazoa > Chordata > Amphibia > Caudata > Salamandridae > Lissotriton > Lissotriton vulgaris. The sequence continues at coordinate 243,716,224 of NC_141687.1, forward strand.
ACGCTAAGAAACAAAATAGTCCCTGGTCCTTGAAGCCTGGTGGGCTTTCGGCCCCCCCTCCCCCCAGGGTAACTATTTCCCACCTCATGCCCCTGGTGGGGGAGGGGGCAGAAAGACTGAGCCCATTTTTGGGGGGAGGTGGGTGCAGTGGCATGACCAGTCTGGGCCCCCCCCTACTAAAAACAAAAAAGAATTCCTGGTACCGATGTTGCTAGTAGGCATTGTGCCGCGGGGGGAGGCAGGTTGGGGCTATTGCCTCACCTGCCCCCTAGGGAAGGCAGAACAACTTTAATCCCCATGTGTGTGGGGTGGGAGCATGGCCATGCCCGTTGTGGGCAGACCCTACTCCTTTTTTATAATAATTAAAAAATCTGTCTAGTGGGCTTTCTTCCCTCTCCTGGGTGGTAGATTAGGGGTGAAATAAAATCGGACTCCAAATGGGCGGGGCAGAAAGATGGTCCTATTTGTATTTGGGAGGGTGAAGACGTTGACATGCTCCTTTTGGGCAGTCCCCACCGGCATATATTAAAAAAAAAAAATCCATGGTGACTAGTGTTCTTTTTCACTGCTGGGGGGGACTATGCCTATTTTTTTTTTGTGGGGAGGGGGCATTGGCATGCCTTTTCCAGGCAGCTCCCACCCCTGCAAAAGAAAAAAATTGTCCCATGTGCATAGTGCCTCCCCCCCCCCGGGGGGGGGGGGGGAAATATTGCCTTTAGTTTTTTGGCAGTATGTGGTCATTGGCATGCCCATTCTGGGGAGCCCCATTCCGAAAAAAAAACTACAAAGAAGTCAGTGGTGCCTAGTGGATTTTCTGCCCCCGGGGGGCAGATCTGGAGCTATCACCTCCATCTTTCTGTCCCAGAGGGAGGGTCAGAAAGACTGAACATGCCCTAAAAAATTGGGGGCGCAAAAGTCCCTCTCCAAGGGGCTGCTCCCCGTCCCTGGTGTCTAGTGGTGGATCCCTGCTTGGGGGTCGCCCTCCTGTGGTGATCCCCAAGCAGGAATCCACTCGGAAAGGGTCCCTTTAGAAAGGGAAGATTCTTGTCTTTCCAATGATACCTCTCCTGTGTGTTTCCTTGCTCATGGGAGCTGAGATAGCCCAGTGAGCACCAAAGCGATAAAAAAGAAATGAGCCGATCTGCTGATTTCTCTTTCAATGTAATGTCCGCACGCCATGCGTGACAATCGTCATTACAGTAAAAAAAAAAATGCTTCGGGAGCTTGGGGAAGCTCTTCCTCCAACTTCTGATGCTCAAAAACAAAAATGGAAATCCCTCTGCTGAAATAGCAGAGGGATTTCCTGGTTGTGTGCAGAGGACAGAACGGTTCCACCCTCCGCTCACGACCACCTGGCTAACGACCGAACCGTTGCATCCTCCGCACCGAAAGAATTAATGTAGCATGTACAATTGTTAATTAAAAACACTTCCTTGTCTCATTGACTTTACAGCTGCCCCAAACTTTACCGTACATTTTCCCTTTGGTCCAAAAATATGCTAAAAATTAAGCTAGGATTTTGCTGAGGCATTTGTGAGGATGTGATGCATGAACTTTCAACCTTATTATTAAGTAATTTAATGTATGATTCATTATTATAGCAATGCACAAGACTAGATGTTCAGGCCAGAAATCTGCGTGCCCACAGACCATCCCAAATTTGTTTGGCCACTGATGCTGCCATGGACCTGGGAGAGGAATAGAGTCTGTGGGATCCTTTCTAGAGTCTGTCAATTTAAAAAATATTTAAACTCAGGAACAAATACTCCAAGATAACTTTTAAGGTTGGAATTTGGGATTACTGAATCGGGCAAATTTTCTGATGAAACCTGAATGTTGCATTTTTTTCTTGCAAAATCTAGTGGTAGAAGTTAATTTTGAGTGGAGTTATAGGACAAGAAACTGTCTAGTAAAAATGCCCAATGTATGAAGAATCTTTTAAAGGAATACAGTTACTAAAACATGGGAAAAGAATGCTGTATCTAAACTGTTTTTTTTTTTTATTTAAAGAAAATGTCTTAAAAAAAGGAGAGGGACCCTTTAGTACCCAAAGGACTAGGATACAAGCAAGTACTGAAAAACAAGTGTTCTTTAGGAGTGAATATGTTCTTACTTTACAGCATTTTTCCAATCATACATAATACTTATGGTTCAACAATCAAACGAAACATACAACCCGAGAAGTCACTGTTGAAACCAACAATATTTCAGTGTGCAGTTTGTGACATAAATTAAAATGCTAGATTTTATACATTTGAGATAGTACATTTATTAAAAATACAGTATAAAAATGAGTACAGAATTTTCTGGAAATGTCCTATTTATCCTACCCACCCTAAAAACAAAGGGTGGGTAGAACACCAGTAAACAATTAGATAAACACTTATAAAAACCAAATGCGAGAGTTCAAAAAAGACATATGCACTTTGTCATTACATGCCATGACTCTTGACAGAAAACTTCCCCAACATCACCCTAATGTATCGAAATTAATAAACATTTAAGGCAGATGCAGAGTGATGAGTTAATGGCCAACAGGATTATGTATCAATTCCAGAACTATGCAAAAAACGCCCCAGAATCACTTAATTCCAGTGGCCGTGCTTATTGGTAATTTAAATAGGCCAAATTAGGAGTTCCAATGTACAGCGTGTGATTTAGATAGGAGGCAAAGGCAATTTGCTTCTATTTAGCAAAAGGGAAATGCATAAAATCTTAAAACCAGCAAAAATAAGGTCCAGGCAAAGATGAAAAATCTGGGGTGATCTTTCAGAAAGGGAAAATGTGCTTCAGGGTATTTAAAGTCCAGGGAACCGTTCTCTACTTTAGAGACTCCTATGGGAAGCACCTAAGTTCTAATCACCATGGGCAGTGGTATTAATTTGTTGTACTAAGAGGTAAACTTTTTTTCCTTTTTGCATATTGCTGCAAGATAAGTGTGTCCAAGTGTCAGTGATTCAGAGGTATTGCACTGGCTGTCAAAGTAGTTTCTACCAATTTGACTACACTTTTTTTTTTTACTTTATCAAGTTTCTCAACTTTCGTGAAGATGTAACTTATATCAACGCTGCATATATATGCACACCATAGACAAGTAGCTCACATATCTCAAATGGTCGTATTACAATCTAGTATCTACATCAGATCATAACAGCATTTTAACAATTATTTGTTGATGGAATACAGGTCTTCACTATATTTTGGACACAGTTTGGTGAAACCGTGCCACATCCTCTGTTGGCTCACAGAGCAGGACTCTCAGGCCAGTTAAAGGAAAAAAAGGAAGAGACTTCAATCGTCCTGTATTCTTCCCATATTTAGGGATCATTTCCTACATATCCAGGCAGGGCCTCAAAATCCAGAGGTTCAGGTTGACTGGCCCCTTAGATATTCCAACAAGGGCTCCCAGATGTCTCTCGGGCGAGATGAGGCCTGGAGAAGTTCTGCATAAATCATTAACTGATCTTTACAATAAACAAGGTCCATCAGCCTGTCCTTAAATTGGGGGACTTGCCTTCTTCTCCATCTGCACGTCACCCTGCTTTTAGCCAGTCACAGTCCCATTGCTACGAATTGTCTGTATGATGCTTGTATGTCAGCTGTGTGGCCCAAGAGTGCCACCAGGAGGGACTCAAGGAGGGGCTGCCGATCATTTGGGATAGGACAGCGATCACCTCTCGCCAATACCCATGAATGTCAGGGCATTGCCAAGCAAGGTGGAAGAAACCCTCACCCACCTGTCAACATCTCACAGCGGTAGTCATGTCTCAGTATGTACTTGTGCAGTCGCATGGGTGTATAATAAGTTTGGTGTAGATATTTGAAATGTATAATTCGTAAGCTACTGCTTGCTGTGATAGCTTCCGTCTGTGTGCAGCAGTATGTCTACTGCCTGTCTGTCAGGAGTGATTCCAAGTCGAGATCCCACGCCACTCTGGCCCCGTGTTTCTGCTGCATCCTCTCAAATAGTGTAGCCCGATATACTCTGGATACTGCATACTCAGGTCCCGCCATTTTAAGTAGGGTGTGTAGTGTTTCTAAAGTAGGAGGTTCCTGAGGGAATCCTGGGATGTGTGCTCTAATTTCATGTTTCAATCTTATGTATAGAAACGTCTCCAGAGGGGTGACCTGGTCCTCCGTCAGCAGTTCCTGTCGCTCCCCGAACACCCACCAGCCACTTAAGTTTATATTCCTTCTGTTGAGCATTTCGCGGCACACAGCCTCATGGGTGACTGTTACATACGCGAGGTATGGGAGTGGTACAAGTGGGGAATATAGTGTTGGTTTTCCCGCTGTTCTGGGTAGGCGTTCCCATGCGTGGTTAGTGCAGGTTACCGTATGATATGCCACCCGTTTCCCAGGGACTCGGTTACCCAGAAAGGAGGTCATGGGTTTGGGGGTCATGTATCCCTGCTCAATGGCCAGATGTGGCATGAAGGGTGTCAGAGAAAGCCAATATGTTGCATAGTGGGCCTGAGCCGCCAGAGTGTACAACTCCATGGCCGGGGCCTCAAATCCCCCGGTTAAGAATGTATGTGTCATAGTTCGCCAACTCACTTGGGGCTGGTCCCCAAGCCCCCCATGCTAGCCTGATGAGTGAGCGAAGGGTGTCAAAAAAGGTGTGCCCAGGGCTATAGGGTATATTAATGAATAATTATATTAATTTAGGTAGTATAATCATTTACATTAGGGACACCCTTCCAGCCAGGTAAAATGGCATTGTGATCAATCGGGACACCCAATTGGTGATGGTTTCGATCGTTTGCGTGGAGCGTTTCTTCCTTAGTTCTGGTTATTGTCACACCCAAATAGTTCATTTCTGCTTCGCACCATTTCAAGTGGAAATCGGGGGTGACTTGAACTGTGTTGGGCGTGAGCAGAAAGATCTGCAATTTGCTCCAGTTGATCTTATCCATGTCAGGAATGGTTGGGGGAGTCGCATCCTACCCAGAATTGCAAACATGTAGTCCCACTCCAGGGAATCAAAGGCTTTTGTGGCATCTAATGAATATACGAGCTGCGCTAGTCTCTGGATCTATGTCGTGGAGCAGCACGAAAGTTGTGCGCAGGTAATGAGATGTGGCCCTGCTGGGGATGAAGCCTGCCTGGTCTGGGAGGACCAGTCCCTTCATCAGCAACGTCAACCTATTTGCAACGACTTTGGCTAGTATCTTGGTGTCCCATTTAATGAGCGACCTCCTCTAGTGCTGGATGAGTCTGTGATCTGTCATAGTGATTTTGTATTGATCGCTCCTTGTACCGTCGTGTGTACTTAGTACTTGTCCATGCAGTGTTGTCGTAACACCCATAAAGCCACCCCACGCCCATAACCACGGCCCAAACCCGTAGGTGAATAGTGTCCCTCCCCCACCCTTCTTTTCTTCCAGCCGTTCATATTATTTCTAAATAAATGCTGGCAACTCCAGTAGGATATGTTAACCCCTTCGACGCTCATGACGAGCTCAGCTCGTCATGAGTTACGCCTGTCGTACGTTCATGACGAGCTGAGCTCGTCATGTAACGCGGGTTTTTAAAAAACTCAGCGCACAGTGGGAAAACCGCTAGCGCGCATGAGGTTAATGAGCAACCATGAAACAATGAGCCAGAAGTGGGTCTCATTACATCCTAAGACTGGTAATAACAATATGATCGAACATACACAAATTAATGCCCTAATTACAACAGAATACATTGTTCAAGGAATTGCACCAGAGAGGCCATAAGCGTACCTTGCAGGAGCAAGGGTGCCTGGGGATACATTTATTTGTGACAGTCTTTAGTCCTGTCCCCGCCTCTTTTGTAGGTTCCAGCAGAGTCGATGTCTGACCAGGTCTATCTTGACCCACTCATATAATAGATTGTTTAGTAATGAGATATAGAATGTGTAGTCTAACCGGTGTTGTCAGTTACCATTACCACATAGATGTTGGGCTGTAGTCCTCTTCAGGATCCGTTGATGGCTGTTGGGAGCCAGGATTGTGGCTACGTTTCGCAGGCGTGTGTTTCTCGATGGTCTTCAGAAAGTCCTGAGCCTGTTGCGGGCTGTTAAAGATGTGTGTTTTCCACAATAAGGGATTCACAATCTGGTGGGTTAGAGCATTGCGTATTGTATGTTGGCTTGCTGGAGCTGCCGCTTGATCGGAAGATCTTCTTGCGTGCTTCTTGCACCGCCATAGTAAAGTCCGGGTAGATTGAGAGTTTGCTACCTTCATAGATTAGGTCTTGCTTTTCCCTAGCCAGCCTCAGGATCACGTTGCGGTCTTTATAGTTGAGCAGTCGCACTAGTATGGGGCGGGGAGGGGTAGCCGGTGGCGGTCTGGCCGCAATTGAGCGGTGGGCCCTTTCAACTGTCTTGACCATGAAGGCGCCTCTGTGCCGAACAGGCTAAGCAGTAGTCATTCCACACCGTCCTCCATGCGACCTGTAGCGGTGGACTCTGGGATACCCATTATACGCATGGTATTTCTTCGTGAGTGTGCCTCCAAGTCTTCATTCTTAGCTGCAATGATTTTTTAACAGTTTATCCATTTCTTGGAGGAGTCCACAGTTATCGAAAATTGAGTCCTCCAGTGCAGAGATGCTTCGTTGATGTGACCATCATGTTTATCCAGTCGTTGTGTGATGTAATCCATGCGCATGTTAACGGTGTCCATCTTAGTCTCAATGGAGTTGGGACTTTTGCGCATTGTGAGAAGGAGTTCTTTTAGATCTGTGTCCTGCGGGCTTTTTTGGCTGTGCACTCTTCTTCCTAGTGTGAGTCTGTGTCTTCAGCCATATTAGCGTTGTTTTTAGGGGCTGTGAATTGGATTTTGCCTGCTTCCTGTCAAAGCGGCCCATGATTGGTGGGTTTCTCCACTGGCTGGGGGTCCAGTGGTAGACACCGCTTTGGTTTTGTGTTCCCCAGATCGCTTCTATTCAGCTAGCGCTGTTGCATGCCTTCACTGAAGTATGGGGATAGTGGCAGTCTCTCTGCAGCTCAGTTCTTCCCCTCACCCTTTCTGGCCTTGGGCTCTGCGGAGGGTGGACCCACGCCGTGTTTCAGGGCGCCCTGCACAAGGGGGCAGGAGCAGTGTCCTGCAGGCCCTGCCGGCCATCTAGCTGCAGCAAGGTCTCTGTATGGGCTTTAGTGGGGCTGCTCTCACCTGCCGCCGCACAGTGCCAACCAGGCTGCGCAAGTGTATGCAGGCAGGGATCCGGACGCCGGACGTCTCAGTAGTCCCGTCCTGCACCGGAGCAATCTGCCACACCAGCCATAAGTTATAATCACTCAGGGGGGAGACAGCTCGGGTGCAGCCCAATCTCGTCCCGACACAGGGCCTACCTCCCGCAGTCGCAGCAGTGTTCAGTGATCTCTGGTCTCAATATCCGGCTGGCCCCCTGCCTTTCAGCACCACGGTGAGTGAGCACTGGCCCTCGGCAGCGGCAGCCTTGGGGATCTTCACACAGTTATGTTGGGGGGCAGATCAGAGCGGTGAGGACTCAGCTAGTATGCTCTTTCCGTCGCCATCTTAGGCCGCCATAGGTGGCAGACATGGGCTGCGTCGAGTGTCTAAAAAAACAGATTTTGATCAATTGACTCGCCGTCCCTGCAGGGGGTCACGCAGGGCATCCCATGTTTGTGGGCAGTTTATGCCTTTTTAGGAGGGAGGATTGTCAGATTATGTTCCCGGGCTAAGAGAGCCTCAAGGGAGTGCAGTCATCTTGTTAGCTGGCTCTCTGGCTCCCCCACCAATTTGATTAGACCTTGCCAATGGTTAGTTGCCACTCCCTAACTCCGCTGTTAAAGATTCAGGACGAAAAGATCAAATATGCTGTGAGAAACATTACTACCCCACAATGAAACAAGTCCTGGTTGCGTGAGAGCCTGGCTTATGCCAAAGTCACTGTCACTCCTGTTTTGGCTTGACCAATTGCTAGTCTTTTATTCTTATACAGGGTTAGTGGATGTAAACTAAGATTTCTGATTGATCTTTCTAATTGCAGGTTACTCATCTTTAGACCGTTCCCTAGGTGCCAGTTTTAATTAAAAAAATGTTCTCAACAATTCAGCTCTCTGCTGAGCTCATATTCTCATAATGGGTTAGTGGGTATGAATTAAGATGGACACTTCTAACTGCAGGTTACCTTTAGAATGTCCCCCAAGAGCCAGACTGGATCCAGAAATGTTCTCAGCAATGCACCCTGCACCCACTTGTTTGTGTCCTGCCACTCTGCATTGGCTTCGCTCTGACCAGGAAGTGATGGAGTGGAGCTGCATATTAGTACCACCCCTGTGTGCTGACATCTGTGCCTTTCTTTACATGCATTTAAACACAGTTCGGGAGCTTTGCTTCCTTTATTGTCAGTTATCGATAATTTTTCGGAACTTCAGTATGCAGGGGAACTATGTGTCTTCCTAAAACTACAGGGTTCATGCCATGCCATAACTGTAGAAAACAGATGTTTGTAGCAGGCCGTTAAGAGGTTTTCATTTTGGTGTCCGAGCTCAGGGCAGCACTTCAAATTATCCGAGAAGTGTGCCGTAATGCAGCCGAAGGCGATCCAATACCGTGAAGCAAAGTTGTACATCGCTGAACATCCAAAGAAGTCACAGACCTCGCATATGTCTAACTCCAAGTTTAGGGCGGTGGTCTGCTCCCTCTCTTGAGGTCGATCGTGACACATATCACGTTCTAAATCATTATATAAGTGCAACTCAAAGAGGAAACAAAAGTTTAATCTGGACTTGATTGCCATACCACCACTCTTGGCGAAAATAAGTCGCTAGGCTATCAAGGTGGCAATCGGTCTGGCGTTCGATGTCCACTTGAGTCAATTCCGCAACTAATCCAGATATGCGCTAACTCTCCCGGTCCATTGACGATGCATCAGCAAATTAAGGCCTTTAATGATGTCATACCACTTATTTGTGGCTCTACTGTGGCTCACATTTGGCCACAAGGATCTGCATGGGTCTTCAGTCGGATTACCGCTGGTGGATTTGTCCTCCACATAATCTGAGCCCCTAGAACAGATCTCTTGTTCTACACTGACTGGTGCTGACTTCCATTCCAACTCTGAGACCTACGCTGGTCCCTTCTTCATCAATGCTCATACTGATATCACTGACTCCCGGAAAAGATCCCATTCCGACTTGGATTATCACCCCTTGAACTGAATCAACCGCAACCCTGTCTGAGCTTGTGCTTCAACTCCACTTCAGTGCACCTGGTTCTCTTAAAGCCCAATTCTGACAATGTATCACCAATGCTGCAGAGCAGTGCTTAGAGGCTCCATCTTTTTGGTTTCAATTCACACCATAGTTTACCTCCCATAGATGACAGCGGTGACAGTGGGGACAATGGGGATGATTTACCCCAACATTATGAGAGCACTTTATATATAGACCTCCAGGAGGCCAGTGAGCTTAATGGGTGATTTCCTTCCTTGGGCCACTAATGGCAGAGAACGCTTCTTTTGCTGTGTTAACTTGATGTGCTGCTGAGGTGCTGGGCCTACAACACCCTTTTTTGGAGGTTAAAATGGCCATACTGCGGAAATTCCTTGGCCAGCTTCTTTTGAGCCTTTACTCCCATTAAGTGAAGGCCTAACATACTCTGATGGGCATCTGGTGTAAGCCTTGCTCTTGCCCACAGGTGAACAAGCAGGTGGGCGGACAGCACAGACTGGCACTCCTGAATTTCACACCGCATTTTACTCCAGTGAGATGTTTGATCCAGGCTTCAACAAGCAAGGTGAACTCAAATGAATTCCAAAAACCCCACTCGCCTACTCTCATCGGTCCAGTCATGACATGGGCCTCAGTGCACATATTCAGGAAGCACTACTGCCCTGACAGCCAGGTCTGATGGGAAGGGTATTTTGGCTCTTCTATTCTGTAGGACTAGGTTTTGAGCCCAGTCCACAAACTGTACTCCTTTTGGGGGGTACTGCTTTGGTATCCATTTTACTGGTGAGGAATTTACTCTCCAAAGTATACAACGGAAGAAGTTACTGTCTGTAACGCTCTATCTGGTGACTATACTACTGATTATTCACTGCCCTCCCCGTTTTGTACCATTTTTTCCAAATTGGAGAACTGCACACTGATAGTGACAATGTTTTGTGCTTCTCATTCGAGGGCACGAAAAGAGTTCAGAAAGAAGCTCAAGTTGTGGCTCATGTGAGACACTTAAATGCAGCTCCACTTTCTTGGTTCTGGGTCAGAATAAAGCCTATATAGGGCTGCACATGCCACATAGTTGCGTCCAGAGCACTGCTTAGAAAATCTCTGAATCCAGTCTGTAGCCTGAGCGATATTCTAAAGGTGAGAAGTCTTCTGCTAGATATAGTATCCACCAGAAAGAGTGTTACTGAAAGTAAGTAACTTCTACTTCAGGCTTTCCTTCAACTTATGGGTTTCGTTATGTATGAAAAACAGGAGACAGCTGTAACAGAACAGCAGTTCAGATGGACTATAAATATGGGTAGGTTGATACCAGCTGACTCATTCGGCTAACAGTGTGCAGTTGTGTTTATGAAATGATTTATAGACCAAGCAAAAGATCACTTTATTCAAGCTTTTTGAGGAGAGACTTGGCAACTTTACATCAAAGCTGCCTATGGGAACAAATATAAATAAAAAATGAAAGTTGCAGACTCCAGTTAGTCTCCTTCCAGGGACCACGTGTTGTGGTATCCGCAGCCCATCAGGAAGTACTCTGCTGTTGAGTACATCCCTTCAGCATCCGCCCTCCTAGGCATTTGCAATGAGTTTTGAAACAGGCTCAGAAAATATTAATTTGTGAACCTCTGGACTAAAACGTTGCTTTTCCGGGATTCAAAGTTGGTGCTAGCAGATCACATTTAATTAAATCCTTGAACGTTAATTTTCAAATTCACTTTACAGCCTTTTATGAGAACCAATGCAATCATGGCCTGCTAAGGGCTACATTGTGGCATATTGTGATCCATTTGTGTTCTTTTAGCACATCCAGGCCAATGAGGCGTACGAATGAACAAACCAACCAACTATAGACATCAGGGCTTCGTTGAATGGTTTCTACGAGGCACCTGCAGAAAGTACAGTCCTTCATCTGTCATTAATTGCAAATACTCTTATACCTCAGTAGATTAGGTGTTTGAGAATTACCTGCCAGGGACAGTCCCATCCATGTTACTGTGGTAAATCCAAGTAATTCTAACTAAAGGACTTGCTTCATTATAGTTTGCTAAAGTCTTCCCGTCCTTCCGGGTTAAGGGCTTACATTTGCTCCAGTCTTTCAGCTGATTCTTGAAATGATACCATGCTTCCTCAAAATAAACTCTTTGCGAGGAAGCCTGTTCCTCTTCTCTGGCCTCTACTGAAGCATCGATGTCCAGTGACTGTCTTGGGACATCAGTTCCCTCCTCGAAAGCCCCACCCAAACTTCATCTCTATGATGGACAGAGGACTCGCAATTCCTTGAGGATGGGAGCGAAGTCTCATGGTTGTTTGAAAGCAAATGTATTTTTGTGCCGTCCCTCCTACTCCATTGATTCTGAAGGTCGTGCACAAACTCAAGGGTCGCCTGGAGTGTTAAATCATCCTAAAGCGGTAATACTTGGTCTTGCTTAATGTGGGTCGTGAAGCTCAAGAACCTCCACGAGAGAGAGAGAGAGAGAGAGAGAGTCCGTCTAACCCATCTAACTCTCTGAAGCACGAACTTACACAAGCAAGAAGAGAGAGATCTTACTCTCCCTAAAATCTCTTAGATTGAGTGCCTGACTGCTGAGACACCAGTTTTCCCAATAAAGATTTGACACCTGTTTTGTCCTTGGGTACAGGAGCATTCATAATAGCATCTATGAGACCTTGCCTGGGCTTGATTCCTTCTTGGGATAAAAGGTGACCAAGATATTCTATCTCACTGCATGAAAACTTGCACTTCTCGTTTTTTAATACCACATTATTTTTTTTGAAGATTTCTAGAACTTTTCTGATAATGTTGTTATGTGTCTCGTTATCTTTGGCATAGATCAGGACATCATCCTGAAACACAAGGACACCCTCTACACACCTCAACATGTTCTGCATAACCCTTTGGAATACTGATGCCGCAGAGCTAACCTGAAAGGCATCCTCCTATAACAAAAGGTTCCAAGTGGAGATACAAAAGCCCTCAAGGAGCGTGACTCAGGATGAAGTTCTATTTGATGATAGGCACTAGCCAAATCTAACTTAGAAAAGACTTTAGCACCTTTGATACTGGAAAATAAGTCTGTAATCCTTGGCTACGGGTGAGAGTCAACTCAGATCTTTAAGAGATCTGAGATCCACACACACTCTCAACTTGCCATCCCTTTTCCGTGCAACCACCAAAGGTGACCACCAGAGAGAGGAATCCGTAGGTTCAATAATTCCTTTCTCACATAGTGGATAGTTCTTTATTGAAGTCCTCCCTGATACTGAAGGGGACACTCCTGAGTTTGTGTTTAATCGGAGTTGCACCTTTCTTAACAATTATTTTATGCTTGAACCCAGTGATTTTTTTCCAATTTGTTCCCGAAAACAGATGGAAATTCACTGATCCACTTAGTGCTTACATCATCAAATGTGACAACCATAACCTGTTCTTTCGTGCCGGGTTTTGATTACATTACAAATAAGCCTTGGTGAAACCAACCTAGTATATTTAAGCCTTTGACGGCTACATAGATTTTACCCCTAATTCTTCTTCCTTTGAAAGAAAGAAAATCTTCTATGAAACCTAGTAAATCAATCTTCCGTCCCTCATAAGAGACCGGTGATTGATCAGGAGGGAACAGTTCTCTTTTTCCCCACGTTTCATAGAAAAGTTTTTGTGTTATCATAGTGTGCCTTGCACCGGAGTCCACTAGTAAGTTAAGTTTCTTATCACCAACCATAATTTCAACTATAGGGTCAATGCATGATGAAGGATCTCCAGTAAGAGGTATTGAAGACCCATTAGAGACAGAATGATATTGGACCAAAGAAACAATTTTGTCTTCTGAATCATTGTCATCAGATTCTAATATACAGGCTACAGATTTTTTTTGAAATTTCTTCTTAAAACAGACAGAAGCAAAGTGTCCAACTTTTTTACAATAGTCACACATTGAATTCAATGCTCGACACTTTGATCCCCTGCTGTGGGAAGAACTACCACACCCTAAGCAAATTTTACTGGGTATAGAATTATCAGCCTTGTTTTTTTAAGAAACGGTGTTTTCTTTCCTCAAAACTTTATTTCTTGGCTTTTTCGAGGGACCCACAAAGTTGATAGGTTCAGCTGGTTTGTCCTCAAACTCTTTAAGAGAAATATGTGAGGTTTCAATGCTTTTTGCTACTTTGATGGTTTCATCTAGTAATGGGTTGTCCGTAGATAGCAGTTTCTGTCTAATTTGTTTATCTTTACAATGCCCCACAAATTGATCACAAATCAGTTCAGTAAAGTTCTCAAAGGCATACAGAAGCAAGCTTTCTGAGAACAGAGACATATGCATCTACAACTTCATTCTCGGACTGTTTCCTCTTACAAAACTTGTGTCTCACTACAATTAAATTGGGTTGCTTATCAAAGCGTAGTTTAAGCTTGTCAACAGTGCATTGATATTCATCTAAAACCTCAGCGTTATCAGGTAAATCAGGTAAATGCTTAAAAATCGATCTCCCTTCGAATCCTAAAGAGTGCTACAGTAAACATTTCTTTCTTTCAGGACGATACCTTAAAGCGCCAATTGCACCTAGATATGTCTCAAAGGCATCGAACCAGATGTCCCACTTCACTGGAGGCTCTCCTGGAGGCTCCAGGAAGGAGGGAGGCGAATTAATAGATTGTAAAGAAGACATTGTACTGGAATAAAACCGTATGCACAATGAAATTAGATAAAATGCAAAACCTGTTCAATTATGCACAAGTAAAATAAATGAGGTAAGAAATAGTGATTCGCAAATAATCTGTTTGTAGATTAGAATTGTGCGAATCACTTGAATGTGCTTGTAGACAAATGTGTGAATGACTGTGCTCCACTTGTATGATGAAAAGAGAGCGAATCACCGTAATTCGCTCGTTGAGAAAATATGCATGATGAAGAATATAGTAGTACCTTGAAACCCACAAAAATGATGATAAACAAAATGTTGAAAGAATATAGAATCCCAAGTCTTAAAGGACAGTGCCTTATGGATGTCAATCAATCCTGTAGGAGAAACAAAGAAGATTCTTTAACAATTGCTGTCTTGTGATGTCATAAAACCATCCTGGCAAAAGGTACAGAATGTTAATGAGCAAGCTTGCTGGGCAGAAGACTATTATGACATCAAGGGTAGGCAATTAACTGAAGAAAATCTTAACGATAAAACGTGGTTGGCAACGTTGTGACGCTCTGGTTGTCAAAACGTCTCTGAATAGCGAGCATGCGCGAGTACCAGACTGCTCAAATCTCGCAGAGATGTACTGAATGTGCGAGAAGAGAGACGCGCTCCCTGTAGACAATGCGCGAGCAAAGAGGAGCGGCGCGTGTATAATTCCAACAGTCCGGTAAGAATAACTTCAAATAAAAACAACTTGCGCACACCAAAAAAAAATGCTTTTCAAAGAGATTGATGACTTGGCATATGTTTTAAGCGAATGGAAAACATTTCCATTGAAATAAGAAATGTTCGGCACAAATTTCCTAAAATCCGCACTATGCTTGAGAAGAGCCGCAATAGGTTTAAACTAATCCGCGCTGCGGTTGAGACGGTAAAACTCAATAGCCGCGCCAGAAATAATTATAAATCACTCCCAAAGCGTCTCTTGGTATGATGAACGATAAATAAGTCTATATAGAATTACTCGTGCCAGCTTAGAAAAAGATAGTTTCTTCGCAATGCGCAGCAACAGGAATGAATAGAAATGAATGCCAAAAATTGAGAATATAGACATAGCTTGATGTGTCTGCTGGATGGTGGTCGAAAAGTCCACTAGATGGTGATCTTCTGGAGGATATTTATCCATTGACAAAAGTGATGCTTGAAACTTGCTTGTGGCAGATGATGATAACTTTTGAAGTAGGCAGCTGCGTGGGTTCTGCTGTGTAGAGTCCTCATCGCCAAATTTTTGTGGTATTCTCAATAAACTCAGGAAACTGGTGAGACTTGAGTTGGGTTTAATAAGTAGAATGGTCTACACAGCTCATCATCTGCTGGTCATCTGTCCTTCAATACAGTTAACTCCCAGCATTGAAAACATAACATTCCAGATGCTGTGACATCATAAACCCAGTGACAGCAGTAATAAAATGTCACTCGGTCTGAGACAAGTGGACCTAGGTAGGCACACAACGCCCATTTGGATGAAAAGGCTTCGGCACCTGCACCTACAGCACCAACCCTTCTCCCTGGAGTGCCTCAGCCCCAGCAGTTGTAGCTTCCAGGACACACACATTCTTTAGCTGTAGTGAAAAAGCGCTTTGTCGCCTTGTCCGGGGTAGTAAGCGGTATATAAATGCAATTACAATACAATGTGTGTTGGGCTGCCTGGACATGTGGCTTCAATGACAGCCTCCTACAAAGTATTTCCTATGTCATCCAGAAGTTGAGGTGCATAAAAAACAAGCATTGGCATAGCCAATAGGTCTAGCCTTTAGGACGTTATAAGTGTTTACCCATGCAGCAGTTGATGTTGTTGCAACAAGGATATGGTGCTGCATAACAAAATACTTATAAGGTTCCAAAAGCAAGCCCTATTGGCTATGCCAATGCTTGTTAGTATTCCTGGCGATTAGTGTATATAATGCTTACTTGGGCAAACGGGTTGTTGCTCCTATTCTCAGACATCTCTGACTGGCCAGAGATGTACCTAGGTTTCTGACTGAAATTCACACAACTCTTATTTTTAAACTTCACTTGATTAAGTTGTAGCCATGTTGCTGGAATGTACAAAAAGGATGGGCAATCTAGGATTCCGGTGCTCCATGATGACAGATCACAGAATGCACACTTCATGAAAATGACAGTTGTGAACATGTAAAACTCTATTACGTCCATGTCCCAGGACAGTACAGCAACCAACATTACCGCCTCTGGGTAACCCACTCACAGTAAACATTCGTAGTGCCTTTTTATCTATATTTAAGACGTGTCAGCATGTGGGAAACCTAATTGGCAGTCCCAGCGAGCAGATAGATAGATAAGCATTAGAAATGTGCGCAGACTTCCCTCAGTTAGTAGTACCCCAAGGAGAGAGACGTTTACTTCAGAGGTTTGAAGGACAGGCAGGGCAATCAAGACTCCTGATCCCTTCTCAAAGCATGGAAGAGTAGATGTACGCTTGCTGGAACACTAGGCTTCCTGTACTTTCAGCGGGTAATTTAATAAAACACGAAAGGGTGGGGCTAAGTATGGTAGGATATACGAGGCTTCTTGGAATCCATACGATTCCAGAAGCCTCGTCCCAGCTCCGCCTTAACTTTTGATTTGTGCGCGTTGTTTTGCGTCACGATTTATGCCAAAGGCAGTGCAATTATTGCAGTGCAGGCATGTCACTCCCTTATTGTTGCCACCCTGTCTCCTTTCATCTACGCCATTAGGGATTGGATCGTTTACCCGCAGCGTTACACTAGTGCCTTTATTTACTGGGGTCTCTCTCTGGGGTCTCTCTGAGACCCAGCTGCTTGTTTACAGCAGCTGCCTGGACAATCTGTTTTTCTGCCAGGGTGTGTTTGAGTGGGTGTGTGAGATAGAGAGCATGTTTGTGTTGGTGCTAATGTATGTGTCTCTGGTGTTCGTGTGAGAAGTGGCGCCTGTGTGTGTGTGTGTGTCTCAGTGGGTTCTCATTGAGTGTGTATGTGTGTGCTGGCGTCAATGTAGGTGTCTCTGGTCTGTGGTGTTCGTTTGAGAAGTTGCACCTGTGTGTGTCAGTGTGTTCTGTCACTGAGTGTGTATGTGTGTGGTAGTGTGAGATGATGCCAGTGCATGTGTGTGAGTTGGTGTTGATATCTGAGTTGTGATGTCTGTGTGTGGGACGGTCACACATTGCGGTCCCTGTGTCTCTTTGTCTGTAGCTGCATGTTGCCGCCCGATGCCTCAGGCCTCCTCTCTGTTATGTCGATGCCACGGAAGATCTGAATTGGAAGGGCTTAGATATTATTTAAATGCCAGGATTAACATGTCGCACATTCATTTGGGCATAGTTTAAGAAAGAAATCAGTGGATTTACATCTACCGTATAGGACACAGCTGAGCCAGAGTTGGAGGTGTTAAATCAGCGCATTTAAATAAAACCTCAGTACACACAAGAGATTGGCGTGTTGAAAAAGTCTTCTTTTATGATAAAAGTGCAGCGAGTCCTGGCTTGGGATCTGACATGGTCCAGTACCTTGATAGCTCTGGTCTGACATGGGTTTTACTATATTCCTCCCCTCCCCTCAATTGTCCACATGGCGTGATCCTCTACTGTTAACTCTACCTTTCTGGACCTTTATTTCTGTCATTGATCTGAATTGGAAGGACTTAGACATTATTTAAATGCCAGGATTAATGCCCTGATGACAAACTAAGGTTTAATTCTACGATCAGGAGTTTGCGCAGGGATTGTAGTGCATAGCTGTGAGATGATTATCCCACTCCAGATGTTTTACCCTGGCAGATTTCAGCATGTCTAATCCGATGGAATTTAACAGGGTAAAAAAAAGGCCTTGAAAAGAATACAAAACAAATGGAATTTCGCACTTTAACCCCTCCCCTGCCTGCTGGTGACGGAACCACTCCGTCATCAGCCGTGGTCGCGCTGTGCTGATGACGGAGCGGTTCCGTCACGGCCCGCTTGGCACGCCTGCGCGGCGCGGATTCCGCGCCTGCACCGAGCGTTCTATTGAGCGGGTGGGGCCGTGACGGAACCGCTCCATCATAAGCACAGCACAACCAATGCTGGTGACGGAGCGGTTCCGTCACCAGCATGCGCCCGCCGCTCGGCCGCCCTCCCCCCTTAGCACTGCGGTGGAATAGCCTCCGCAGTGAAGGGGTTAAACACCGATTCGGAGTGTGAACACTCATTTCCAAATCAAAAACTTGGAATAGGAGGTATTAATCATACACAATGCATACCTCAGCCCGGGCAGTGTTTTTTTTTTTACTGGGGAGGTAAATACGACCCACTTCTATTAAGGTTGTCTGTGTCTTCAAAGTACTCATTCTCTCCTACTCTCTACTACTCACTCTCTCCTACTCTCTACTACTCTATTTACTCTCTACTACTCTCTACACTACGCTCTACTACTCACTCTCTACTACTCTACTCATTCTCTACTACTCTCTACTACTCTACTCATTCTCTACTACTCACTCACTCCTACTCACTCTCTCCTACTCACTCTCTCCTACTCACTCTCTCCTACTCACTCTCTACGACTCACTCTCTACGACTCACTCTCTACGACTCACTCTCTACGACTCACTCTCTACGACTCACTCTCTACGACTCTCTCTACTCACTCTCTACTCACTCTCTACTCGCTCTACTACTCTCTACAACACACTCTACTCACTCTCTACTACTCTCTCCTACTCACTCTCTCCTACTCACTCTCTCCTACTCACTCTACTACTCTCTCCTACTCACTCTTACTCACTCTATTCTACTCACTCTACGACTCACTCTCTACTCACTCTACGACTCACTCTCTAATCACTCTCTACTCTCCACTACTCTTTATTACTCACTCTTCTCACTCTACTACTCTCTACAACGCACTCTACTCACTCTCTACTACTCACTCTCTACTAACTCTCTACTACTCTACTCTCTCTCTTCTACTCTCTCTCTACTACTCTCTCTCCTACTCTACTACTCACTCTCCAATACTCTACTCACTCTATTACTTTCTACGACTCACTCTCTACTACACTACTCACTCTACTACTCACTCTGTACTATGTACTACTCACTCTAGTACTCTACTCATTCTTTACTACTCACTCTCTACTACTCACTCTCTAGTACTCTACTCATTCTTTACTACTCTCTACTACTCACTCTACTACTCACTATCTCCTACTCTACTCACTCTGACTCACTCTACTCACTCTACGACTCTCTACTCACTCTACTACTCTGTATGACTCACTCTCTACTCACACTCTACGACTCTCTACGACTCACTCCTACTCACTCCTACTACTCTCTACTACTCTCTCTACTATCTCTACTACTCTCTCTACTACTCTCTCTACTAATCACTCTCTACTCGCTCTGTACTCTCTCCTACTCACTCTCTACTACTCAGTCTCTACTACTCACTCGCTACTACTCACTCGCTACTATTCACTCCCTACTCACTCTCTCTACTGCTCGCTCTACTGCTCTCTACTACTCACTCTCTACTGCTCACTCTACTGCTCACTCTCTACTACTCACTACCACTCCTACTCACTCTACTAACTCTGTACTGCTCACTCTCTACTACTCACTTTCTACTACTCTCTACTCTACGAATTACTCTCTACTACTCTATTACACTCTACTACTCACTCTTTACTCACTCTACTACTCACTCTCTACTACTCACTCTCTACTACTCACTCTCTACTTCTCACTCTCTACTTCTCACTCTCTACTTCTCACTCTCTACTACTCTCGACACTCGACTACTCTCGACTACTCTACTACTCACTCTCGACTAATCACTACTACTCACTACTCACTCTACTGCTCACTCTACTACTCACTCTACTGCTCACTCGCTACTACTCACTCGCTACTACTCACTCTCTACTACTCCCTCTCTACCTCTTACCTCTATCTCTCTACCTCTTACCCCTCTACCTCACGCTACCTCTCGCTCTAGCCCTCTTTCTCTGCCTCTCTACTACTCTCTACCCTCGCGCACACATATGCACATATATATATATATACACATATATATATATATATGCATATTCATTTATATATGTATGTGTATTTATACATACATACATATTTAAACATATATACATCTGCTTATCTATATAAATACTAATATAAATGCATGCATACATATATGCATACATATGCATGTTATGTATATGAAAGTTTGAAAGACACTAATAAAAGCAAAGCTAAAAAGCCTAATTACAATCAGAATTGCTTTAATTTAAACGAGGGCAAGACCTATTGCATTTTCAATGCTTGTTAAGGACAGTTTGCCTCACACACTAAAGATGTCATGCTTCATCATAGTGGTAGCCTGCTCATGTGAGGGACCTAGTCCCTACGTGGGCTATAACCCCCTCTCTACGAGGGAGGATATCAGCAATGTTTTATTTTTGGTACAGCGTGTGTACTAAAACCCTCTGTGAGCTTGGTGGGGTGAAATAGTGCAGTGCTGGTGTGGGTGTGTTCTAAAACTGGCCACAAGGTTAGCTGAGTAGCAACTTTATTCCGCTACCCAGTGTCGGGATTAAAAACAAATCAAACAGTTTGTGACACAGATAGAGCTATCAGGAGCGACTGTGTCCATACAAGACCAACATGTTTCGACCTGGAGACCTGTTGTAGTGTTGTGGCCTTCTACATGGTCGGGTGATCAGCTACTGCGGTTTGAACCAGTGTGTATATGTGCTCACCAACCAAGAAAACGTGCAATAATGAAAATCAAGAGGTTGTATACTGAACTAGTAAGGTATCTGTTCAGTATGTTCACTGTACAACCTGTAGTAGGAAACAAAAACAGCATATAATATGTGCATACATATTCAGTATACATGTGTAAAAGTGGGATATGGCTCAAATTGATCCTCTCATGCATCTCATATAGAAAACATTGGAACATAAAGTCAAAAATGTATTAGAGAT
Organism: Lissotriton vulgaris; assembly: GCF_964263255.1. Taxonomy (NCBI): domain Eukaryota; kingdom Metazoa; phylum Chordata; class Amphibia; order Caudata; family Salamandridae; genus Lissotriton; species Lissotriton vulgaris. Next base: position 243,737,019 of record NC_141687.1, read on the forward strand.
GGAAGACTCACCAAAGTAGGTTATCAAGTTTTTTACATCAATCCTGGCATACTAGCCACGTGGTACATGCGCCAAGCCTATCAGAGAAGGTTCTTTCTTTGTTTAAAATGAAATCAGGAGTCCAAAAAAAGGGGGAAAGAATGAGTAGAACGCGGTGGCAGCGCTTTATGGTGTTATGTCTGTAAAAGCCAGGAGAATAAACAGTCTCATTCATACAAATGTGGCTACTAACTTCCAAACAGGCTGCTAAGGCGACAAAGTGGGCACATACAGGTGGCCTGTAAGTGGTAAACAAGGTGGGACGTGGCAGCAGCTCCTGGATGCCGAAGGTGGATTACTCAGGGCTACATAGGATCGGAGCGCAGTGCAGCATATTATGGTTGTGTGGGTGTTGACCCAACAACCATATGAGCAGCATTGAGTGCAACCGAAGGTCCGGTTGATGGGAAAGGCGTGTCTGGCGGTGCCTGGCTGGGTTGTTTAACAGGCACACTGCAGGTGGACCATGAAGGGTAACCTATCTCGTAGAAGAGCATGCTTGTGTAAGCAGATAAGGGAATGGCTGCTGAAAGGCGCCAAGGGCATGGGCTCAGTGGGAGGCGCATGGACTCCAAAGGGAGACGCCCAAGTGAAAGAAGGGGTTGGGGGGGGAACTGGGGTGCTCAAAGGTGCCAGGGGCATGGGGTGCAGTGCAAGGTACTGGGGTTCACTGGTGTCTTAGTGCAAAGAAAGTCAGCTTCTTTTGAGGTGATCCACCCATTATCACAGGCTTCTTTAGTCATGATCGTGATGGTCTCGGTGATCCTTTCTGTGGGGTCTTTTTCCAGATGCCCATACGAAGTTTCAGCGCTCAATTGACGGATGCATTCAGCTCTATAAGTATCGGTGTTCATTATAACAGTGGCCTCGCCTAGTCATTGGGTTTGATAGTGATGTTCTTATCCAAGGTCAGGTTGAGCAGCGCTTGCTGCTCACGTTTCGGAAGGTTATGATAGGTCTTCTGGGGCGTGGAGAGACCGGAATTCAGGAACTTCAAAACTGCCTTCTCGAACGATGTCACTTCAGTTGTAACTGTGCGGATTGATAACTGTGCGTTATCATCCCTCAGCCTGCTTCGTCCACTCTCACCGGTGTTTCAGTCGTGTTCATGACGCCTCGGAATGGAACATGTAAAGCGAGACTCAGATCCAATCATTTCCCTCCTGAGGCACACAGGGGCACAGTGAGTCCCAGTCCTAGGACTTGTGCCTTCCCGGACCAGATGCTGCATGCTCGCGGTAAGTACTTTTTCGTGCAAGCCTAAGCGGACTTCTAGCGCTACCCACAAGGCGCCACACAGCAGTCCCTTTTCCTCTTGGTTGCTCAGTACCTTGCACTGCGTCCCATACCCCTGGCACCTTTGACCACCCCAGCTCCCTCCTGATCCCTTCTTTCACTCTGGCGTCTCCCCTTGGAGTCCCTGCACCTCCCACTGAGCCCCATGCCCATGGCCCTCTTCAGCAGCCCTCCCCTGATCGGCTTCCACAAGCATGCTCTTCTACGATGGTCCACCCGTGGTGTGCCTGTTAAACAACCCAGCCAGCACCGCCAGACACGCCTTTCCCATCAACCGGACCTTCGGTTGCTCTCCATGTTGCTCCTACAGTTGTTGGGTCAACACCCACACAACCATAATACATTGCATATCGCTCCGATCCTATGTAGCCCTGGGTACTCCACCTTAGGCATCCACGAGATGCCGCAACGTCCCCCACCCTGTTTACCACTCACAGGCCACCTGTATGTGCCCATTTTGTCTGCCTTAGCTGCCTGGTTGGAAGTTAGTAGCCATATTTGTATGAATAAGACGGTTTATCCTTCTGGCTTTTACAGACATAACACCTTAAAGGGCTTCCACTGCGTTCTACTCTCATTCTTTCCCCCTTTTTTTTGGACTCCTGATTCCATTTTATACACATAATGAACCTTCTCTGATAGGTTCGGCGCATGTATTACATGGCTAGTATGCCAGGACTGATGTAGCGAACTCGATAACCAACAGTGGTGAGTCTTACATCTCTAATACATTTTTGACTTTGTTCCAGTGTTTTCTAAATGAGATGCATGATAGGATCAATTTGAGCCATATCCCACTTTTACACATGTATACTGAATATGTATGCACATATTATATGCTGTTTTTGTTTCCTACTACAGGTTATACAGTGAACATACTGAACAGATACCTTATGGATTCAGTATACAACCTATTTTGATTTTCACTATTGCACGATTTCTTGGTTTGTGAGCACATATACACACTAGTTTAAATCGCAGTAGCTGATCAACCTACCCTAAAGAATGCAGCAACACTACAATAGGTCTCCAGTCAAAAACATGTTGGTCTTGTATGGACACAGTCGCTCCTGATTGCTCTATCTGTGTCACAAGCTGTGTGATTTGTTTTTAATCGTGACACTGGGTAGCGGAATAAAGTTGTTACTTAGCTAACCCCGTAGCCAGTTTTAAAACACACCCCCCCAGCACTGCACTATTTTACCACACCAGCTCACATAGGGTTTTAGTACACCCGCTGTACCAAAAATAAAACATCCCTTTGCTCCTCCCTCGTAGAGAGTGGGTTGTAGCCTGCATAGGGACTAGGTCCCTCACACTAGGAGGTACCCCTGTGATGAAGCATGACACCTTTGGTGTGTGAGGGGAACTGTCCTTAACACCTTGGCTGCTTAAGATATTCCCCTGCTGTGCTGGACCATAATAGAAATGGGTGTGGTCATGACGAGCTCAACTCGTCATAAGCACACGAGCACTGTGCCTCATGACGAGCTCAGCTCGTCATGAGCACCAAAGTGGTTAAAAAGGGAATCCCCCATTTAATGGGCAAGTGGATGCAGCTCTTATTCTCGACCTCTGTTATATTTCGGACTGTGACTTTTTTCAGTTTTATGATTTAAGAGTGGGGAGTTGATTCACGCTGGTCCTTAAATCTCCCTAAGCCCCCCTTATGTGAATTCAGGAAAGAAGGTTGTGCCAATAAAACCGGTGCCTTGTATGGCACGAAGGAAAAAGCAAAATAGGAGAATGAATGTGAAAGAAATGGAAAAAAAGGAAACTGGGTTGGAATAGACTTTATAGGCTGATAAAAGGGGAGCAGGGAATGGTAAAGAAGGGTTGCAAAATAAAGATCAACTGGGACTCAGAATGGAAGAGGGAGAGTGGGGCAGAACCCAGAAAAAAAAGGTGAAAGACTCGTCCTGGGGCATGGTCAAAATATCAAGCCATGCGTCTCTTCAGGCCTTTGCATTTACTCAAGTATCTCCCCTCCCCCCCAAATTTATCCGTTTGGGGACTCTTGAAGTGTAAGGCTCTAATTATTAAAAATGCTGTGAAGCATGGCAGCTTTCGTATTCCCACATTTGGGAACATTGCGTACCCCTAGTCTGTAACCTCTTGTGGTCAATCTGATCCTGCAGACTAAAGTGTAGCCTCGGCCCTTGTTGGTATGCAACTCTATAGTGTCTGTAGCTGGCGTATTGACTACAACCTCGGCACAGCGAGTAGGCATGATTTAGCCTTTTTGGAACTGATGAGGCAGTACCACTTGGCTTGAGGTGGCAATTCCCCCTGTACCCTGGCAGGCCTCCGTTGTCATCAACAGACTCCTTTAATGGTAAGTTGGGGAATTACCTTGACTACCTTTTGGGATCGTAACAGTCATACTGCTTATAGATATCCGACCCAACACTGTTCAACAGTACTCTATACGGGACGTAAAAAAAAGTTTTGAACTAGAAAAAGTTAAGTTACACATTCTTCACATTTCAAAGTTACATTTTTAGGTACTGGCTGGTATAGCTCAATTTCTTGAATGCTCTCCCTCTGCTCTAAGTCTTATTCACAATGTATCTGAAATTAAAAATATGTATTGTTTTTATGGCCTATTGCTGTGTACCCCATGTCCTAGACATTGTTGCATATGTTCAAGTTTTAAATTGTGAGAAGTGGATATGGATTCCTCTTACTAGCCAAGATGATTTCCACAAATTTTAGAACAGGGCCTCAAGCCGAGGTCTTGTGTCTCTCGGTTCTTTGGTACTTAGCTTGTGAGAGGTAATCTGATGTTACTGCTCAGATATTTGTTTCTGGATTTGTGTTTTGCTGCAACAAGCTGTTAGACTTATTCATTACACTTTGAGCAAATCTCTTAGGCTGTTCTGTCAAACCATCACCTTATAGTGGAACAATCGCAGTTCATCAGAATCTGAGAGTGACCTTTGTATGATCTTTCCCAGGAAGTGTGGTGGTACCTGGCAGGCATTTGCCTCTGGCGTTGTTCTAAGATAGGAGCAATACATATGTTTGTAGAAGCAGTGTTATCAAAAAGTATAACCGCCATATTTTATGGCCTAGTCTCATAAGACGCTGCCTTCTTTCTAGAGATAACGTGATTTTCAGCTCCAAGCTTCTCTGCACATGCTGGTTGCAACCTGGGAGTACTGGGAATGGAAATCTGATCCTCAGCACAAGGCCTACAAACTATGGGAAGGATGTACCTTTTGGGTATTTTCCATCCTTAAGTAAATCGACGAGCTGTGAGCATTCCCATTTAAAGATTTTTTAGGTGACGCTTAATACACATAAATACCTAGTATTTTGGTCTAGGACGTGGCTATGTGCTTGAGGTAGTTCTTCAGCATTACCATGCAGGTTTTGTTGGTAGTTGAGAAAGAAGGAACGCTGGGCTGACATGCCTACATTACAAGGACTTTTATGTGGTGTAATGAGGCTGTGGGTAGGCCCTGGGGGGGACTGACAGAAAATGTTTATGGATTCTAGAGGACAGGAAAGCCATCTTGATTCTAGGCTAGGTGCTTTAAAACTGGCATGTAACCTTACTCGAATATGTTACTTTGAAACTAAATTGCCCCGTGTATAAGAAAAGTATATGTTTTTTTTTAATTTTCAAAACCTTTATTGACAAATTCAGCATGATCAAATTACACTATTGTATCAAATCAGAGCATCGTACACATCAGGCAATTCTCCTGAAACAGTAAACATAACAAAGTTCCATTCCGACAGTATCATTGTACTGTGCAACACATCAGCAGCAGCACCATAAACAGCAAATAGCTGTAGAAGGTGGTGGCAACACTAGGGGAAGTAACAGGCCTGGCCAAGGGGAGAATGTGGTCCAGGAGGGGTGCAATCACTGACCAACACCGGCGATCGCAGCGTGCGGAGTGCCGGCAGGGAGCGCGAAAGAGGCAGTTCTGCTTGAATGTGGTCAGGAAAGGAAATATGTCACTAGGAGGCCCCATATGTCAGGAGGACCAGACCTCGCAGGCAGAAGGTCCCAGAACTCCAATAGTAAGGTCTGGCATCTCAAGGCATCTTCAAGCCAGTGGGCAAACCTTGACGCTGGTCTGCGGCCCCAACACACGGCCAACCTACGCCTCGCAAGAACGAGCAGCATTGCAATCAGTCGGCGAGAGGCATCCTGACAAAACTTGACAAAACCCAGCAGGCAGAGCGGCGGGTCGGGCAGAACCCATGCAGAGGTAATCTCAGAGATGGCGGTGCACACCGCCAGCCAGAAATCCGACACCTTGGGGCATAACCATGCAACATGAGTGAAGTCCGTGGCAGGGGCAGAGCAGCTGATACACCTGTCGTTGAGTATGTGTCCCAACCTGTGTAGCTGGACTGGGATATGATCTAGCCTGTGCAGGTATTTAAAATGTATGAGACGAAGATGATAGTTGGGAGAACGTTTCTTCGTCTAGTTACAGCAGTACAGCTAATCAGCCTGGGAAATATCCAAACCCAACTCCTCACCCCGTGCGCGCTCCTTGGAGATGGTCGACAGTGTAAGAGCATAACATTTTGTTACCAGCTTGCGAGGAGTGGGAGATGTGTATATAAAATAAAGGGCAAGCAGCGAGGGTGGACGTTGGGGAAATGTTAGGTGAAGCTCCTTACAAATAGCCCGCAGCTGATAGAAGAGCAAAGTGTCCAGCAGACCGGACGACGTAGGAAGAGAAAAAAATGTGTTTCCGGGATAAAGATCCGCAAAAGTTGTCAGTCCCATGCGAGTGGCATCTTTAGACATGCCAGTTGGTTGCAGAGGAGGGAAGCCAGGATGACAAATCTGCATGGTGTTAGCCGATAACATAGGGGTGTTGGAAAAATGGCACAGTCCCAACCAAGCCCAGCGCAGGGTCTCGACCGTGTCCACTTCAGCCCTTGAGCGACTTGCTGGGGCTAACAGGGCGGTCTTCAGCGGCCAAGGGGTTGCAAGGTTGGCTTCGACCGCGACATGCGGCTGATAAGGGGCGGGGTGAATCCAGAAGTGTAGAAAGCTGGCCTGTGCGCTTAAGGCAAACAGTTTAAAATTGGGAGCGCCCATACCACCAACCGACATAGGGAGAGTGAGTATGTCATATGCAATCCTGGGCTGCTTGCCAGCTCACACAAGAGAAATGATCAGAGAGCGAATTTTACGAAACAAGTGGGTAGTTAAAGGTATGGGGATGGTCAAGAAAAGATAGAGGAATTTCGGGAGAACCACCATCTTGGCAATGGTAATGCGACCCGCCAGGGACAGAGAGAGCCGGTTCCAGTGGGGTATTTTAGATTCGAGCCAATCCACCACGTGTCCAAAGTTGGCCCTCCAGAGGTCGTCTACGTCCCTGCTCAGCCAAATCCCCAGATAAAGCGTGGGGCCTGAAGCCCATACAAAAGGAAAATCCGGTGTGAATGGCTTGGTGGCATCTGTAAGAGGGAACAATACTGACTTGCTCCAATTCACCTAAATGCTGGACAGTCCACCAAATCTTATCTCACGTACCAGGGGGCTGAGGTTATCTTGGGGGTGGCGGACATACAACGTGATGTCATCCGCATACATGGAAACCAGGAGGCCACGTGCCAAAAAAACAGTGCCCTTCGGAGTATGGTGTTGTCGAAGTCTTGCCGCGAGTGGCTCCATCGCAATTGCGAAGAGCATAGCGGAGATCGGACATCCCTGTCGAGTTCAATCAAGATAGAATCTGACACCTGACCTTTTATCCAGAGACGTGCGGAGGGACGAGTATAAAGGAGTGATATCTTGCAGATGAAAATGTTACTGATGCCAAGGCACAGTAGAAGGAAAAATAGAAATGGCCACTCAACTGTATCGAATGCCTTTGTGGAATCAAGCAGCGCTGCTACCACAGGGAGATCAAGGTTGATTTGATGAAGAACCGAAAAAATGGTCCTAATGTTGAGAGGTGGCACTGCCAGGGATGAAACCGGACTGGTCGGGAAGGACGATGAGGGGCATACGGAGGAGCAGCTGAGAGGCCAATAATTTAGCAAAAATCTTATTATCAATGTTAATTAGAGAAATGGGGCGATAAGAGTCGCGGCAGTCATCTGGCTTGTCCGGCTTAGGTAGTAGCGTGATCATCGGCTCCCGGAGGGACTGCGGGAAAGGGCCATTGTCAAAGGAATCATTATACATGGCGGCCAGATGCATAGCAAAAGTCTTATAGAACGAGGCAGGAAGGCAGTCGAGCCCAGGGACCTTATCTCTAGGCAGACTATTTATGGCAGCAAGTATCTCCTCCTTAGAGACGGACTCGTCTAAGAATTTACGATGGTAGTACTCCAACCAAACCAACGAAATGGTATCAAAATATTGTTCAAAAGCCTCGCGCGAAGGGGGGGGGACAGGCGGTGTAGAGTTGCGAATAGATAGTCCATGAAACGAGCTTTAATGTCTTCTGGGAAGGTAGTTCTAGTGGGGCCACCATCCCGGAGAGCCGTGGCATACGACGTGGCACGGGGGCGCAAGAGGTTTGTCAGGGTCTTGCCAGGCCAATCTCCTTCACCGAAGCGGCGAGCTCGGGCCTCTCTGCCAAGAAAGGAGAGTTCCCTATCAGCCTCCTCAGTGAATTCAGTATGCTTTTCCCAAAAACACGCAAGGGTCTCAGACCTTGGGTGGGCCGCATGTTTTGCATCCAGTGCCTGAATCTCCGATTCCAACTTGTCCAAAGAGGCGCGTGGGGAGCGAAGGACACTAGCTTGCTTCGAGATACTTGCCAGGTGTCACTGTCTTGAAGCCTTCCCACAGGATGGACCCTGAGTCCACAGAGCCGACATTCAAGTCAAAGTAGTTGATAATCGCTGTTTGGATCTAGTCATAGAAGATGGAATCATGGGGGGCATTCGGAGGGAGCCGCCATGTAAAAGCACACCATGGAGAGTTAGGAAGGCGAAGACAAAGCTGAACTGGTGCATGATCGGAGAAGGTGCGTGCCGTGTGATTTACGGAGGTAAGCCATGTAACGACATCGGGGGAGGTGATCCATAGATCAATGCGGGACCAGCAGCCGCGAGGACTGGTGACACAAGTACCCTCATGGGCCTAGTGCCAAAGGTGACACCAGGCATCATATAACGAGTTGTCAGTGAGTATGGACTGAAGTAAAGCAGCAGAGTGAGTGTGGGAAGAGTGAGGGCCAGAGCGGCCCAAGACTGCAGAAGGTGTAACGTTAAATCCCCCTCCCTCCCCGAGAAGGGCCGCAGGGCCCAGGGAAGAGACAAGGTGCCATATATGAGTGAAAAAATCTGGGTCATCAGAATTAGGTCCGTACACATCAGCTACCGTTGTAGGTTCGGATAATAGGGTGCCGTGCAAGATGACATACCGTCCGTCCGGGTCGGTAAGTACCTGGGTAGTGTGCCAAGGGAGCCCCCTTCTAATCAATATAGACACTTCCCTAGAGGAATAAAGAGTGCGATTCACCCCAGTAGTGTGACTGAAGTCTGGAGGCGGTCGCGGGCTGCAGGTGGGATTCCTGCAGAAGGCGAATGTCGACCTTATGCCGTTGTAGGTGTGAGTGATTGATCCTGGCTTTACGGTGATCATTAAGACCGCAGATAGTCCAGGTTCAACATATGGTGTCATTCATGTTGCTGTAGAGCTAGCTAGGAATAGGATGCAGTGCAAGAGGCCAGAAAGCATAAAATACCATTGTGTGTGCGTGGGCAAGCATAACTTAACAGGAGGAAGAACCGGGCAGACACATAAAAATATGTAGTGGAACTGCTGGTGACCTGCAATAGTATACAACCAGACCATTGGGGGTAACCACCAGGGAGCGTTGAGGGAGGAAATATTATGTGTCAGGAAGGAGAAGATGCCATGTACTAACATGCAGCACTGATTAGGCTTAACGATAAGGTGATGCATACTGATAGGAATCGGAAGATGCGGACTCAGAAGCGAAAAAAACGCAGTAGAACAACAAGAAATCCAGGAAAACCCCCCACCAAACCCAACCCACCACACAAAATGCAATAAGAATCCCAGCTGCTGGCAAAGCCAGAACAAAGTGTAGTCTGGTACATTCCCCAAACACCATCCCCAACCCTGCCGCCCCACCCCGCAATCCAAAAAACATTAACAAAAGGACCTCCTCCCCCAATCCAACCCCCCAGTCAGGCTGAGATACCACTCCTACCCAACCCAGGGACCCACAACTTGGAAGAAGAGAAACAACATTAGGAAAGGGAATAATCCCGTGAGGGCATGGTAGAGCTCAGCGTACTCCCCGCAGTGAAGCAGGGTGGCCAAGAAAAACAGACAACGTTCAGGAAAAAATTAGCCAGTAAGTCACAACATATCATTCATTGTCACTGAGGTGATTGGTTGTGGCAAGCTGAGAGCCAATGGTGATGAGCGAGACGATTTATCGAGTTTCTTGGCAAAAGCGAGGGCATCTCGGGGATCAGGAAACACGAACGTTTTTGCACCCTGTCGAACTCTCAGCTTTGCCGGGTAGGCCAAAGAGTAGGAAACTTCATATTTTTGTGGGATCCGCTTTGCAGGGAGGAATTTGCAACGGGCAGCCTGGACTGTGGGAGTATAGTCAGTATAAAATGAGAGTGAGTTTCCTTGAAGATTGATTTTGCCCTCGTTGCGTGCTGCTCGGAGAATGGCATCCCGATCTCTGAACTTTAGAATTTTTGCAATGATGGGGCGAGGAGGTAATCCGTGACCCGGGCGTGGACCAAGAAAGTGATGTGCGCGTTCAACAATGAAAACTGAGGAGAATATGTCACCGAAGAGTTCCTTGACAAGTTGCTCCACTAAATCCTCCATGTGAGGGATATTGGTGGATTCTGGTACACCAGTGATGCGGAGATTGCTCCGACAGGAGCGCGCCTCCAAATCCTCATTTTTATTCCGGATGATATCCAGTATGTTGTCCATCTGCAGCAACTTCTGATGGTCCTGAGTGGCAGCATCCTCAATGTCCGAGACCCTGGACTCCACGTGGAGAAGGAGATTGTCGTGGGACTCAACACAGGCCTTTACGGAGTCCAGGCGGGCAGAGAGTTGGTCCAGTTGGGCCGTGATACCAGTGACCGTTGACTTTACTTAAAGCATAATTTTTTAAGAAACTTCTCAAAACTCATCTTTTTAATCAGACTTATTAACTTTCTTTCTAGCCGCACGTCTGAGACCATATTGCGCTAGGATACTCAAGAGTAATTGTGCGCGTTACAAATCCCATATAACATAACATAATTGCCTTCAGGTCAGCGTCATGAGCAGGAGGCGCAATCCATGATAGTCACAGGGTCACCACTGTCCGAACCTGCGCCGTCCTGGTGAGCCGATTTGCGCTTGTCGATGGTGATTTTGGGCTGCTTAGGGTCCGTCCTCCCCATGGCGTTCCGACCCAAACAGAAAACACCACCAGGGCACAAGAGGGAGGTAGAGCAACCAAGAAGAGCAGCGGCAAAGGACGCGGTGGGCAGGCCACCCCACCACAGCCGAAGTAGACAGAATAGTAGAAATGGCCAAAACCCCAGTACTGGGGGGCAGCTGCGGCCGACCACCGAGAGCAATGGGCCCGGAGGGCGGCAAAGAGGCGTGGCCGATGGTGTGGGCAGCAGGATGGCAGCACAGCTAATTTGAAAAGTATAAGTCCATGGCTATGACTGATCTTGCTACCAAAATTGAGGCCAAGCATAGGGAGACTGCAGCATTTATAAATTCGGTCATCAATCCCACTGTAGTATTTGCTGTGGGTAGATTTTTAATCAGAGGGACTAATCAGGTCAATTGTGATGTAGTTGCTGGAAGTGTCTTACTAAATCCTGTGTCTTCAGAAGAGTACATTTAGGAAAGATATGTTTTAATGCGTGGTTGTCATTTTTATATTGATTTGCATGATTTGATAACGATCCGTGGGAGTCGATCCCAGTTGTCTTGTTAGATAATGCAATTCATCAATATGCGTTACTGTGTAATGTTTAACTTGTTAAATCACAAATCGTACTCAGTGTAGAATATACTACACATCTAATGTTGTTATATAATGGCCTACAGGGCTTATTCTACATTTCCTGTGGTCATTTTATATCTGCATCCCACGGTTTGACTTACTATTAGCTGATCTCCAGTCGCAAATTAAGTGATGAGTGACATGTTATACGAATAGGCGAGATCATGCTTATTTCAAATGCTATTTCCTTGAGGTAAAAGAGGCCAATATTATCACTATGAAATAATAATAAAGCGTCATTATTTGAGCACCGAATTCAGTAACTTACGGGTTTACCGCGTGTCTCGCGCTCCATCCTGAATTCTTCCAGTTAATTGCATGCTGATTAGTTGAGAGACAGGCACTGCTAATGTTGGCCTTGAGGATCAAATTATCTGCAAAGCCTTCGACTTGTGTCATTTCACAGGTGGGTAGGAGGGAGAGGGACGAGAGCAAGGGAATTACTTCAAATGAAGAAAAGGGAAATATCTACTTAAAGAACGCAGAACTCTTGCGGCGTCCACTTCCTCGGTGAGAAGCATAGGTAAATGAAGGTATTGATTTTACACTGCGAGAAGTGGATTTTTTTTCTCACCTTCTCTGTTGATGTGTTTAGCTATTGAGCACAGGTGTGAAGGTTAATAGGAGCCCATGGTACAGCCAAGGTAAGGAAGAAGAAAAGATTTGGAGCCAAAATAAGAGCAAAAATATATGCAGGCCTACTCTGCGATAAAAACTGTTGAGCACAAGCTGGAAGGGGTTTTTGACTTGTTCTAAAAAAGCTTACGTGTTGGAAATGCAAAATAATCTAGTGTATTTTCCTCACTCTTACAAAGATTTGTGTTGCATAATTCATATCAATATCTAAATAGTTGAAGTCAAATTAAGACATCTTAAAGTGCAGATAACACAAAATATTCCCATTTTAGGAGTGGATAGCTGATCCACTCCTGTTTTGTCTCTTAGCAAGCACTGCGGGGTTTCTACTTACAAATAGGGAAACTAGAAGGTCAAGGATGCAAAGAACAAACTATGGCCGAAAAAGCTACTTACACCTGATTGCAACTTATGAATTAAACTGCTTGTGAATTAAATTGCTTTGTGTTACATAGAGCAGGACTGAGAATAGACCAGACTCAGAGGGAGTAAACTAGCATGAGCTAGGGGCAGCAGGTGAGGCAAAGAATCCATGGTGTAGTACTAGAGTCTTTAAAAAAGAACAATGCTGAGTGACAAGCCTCAGGGAAGGTCACAGTTGGATAAAATCTGGATGCCTGTGGAAGACGATACCATCCAATGCTTCTGGTCCGAATCCTTGTCTGAAATATGTAACTGACTTATTGATTGTGAAATAGGATTTGATTTTGAGAAGCTGCCTCCCTTAATGAAAGTAGGTTAGTGGCAGGTAAAGGAAAAGTAGTATTGAAGCAGCAACTAGATCAACGAGGTGGTGCTATCATTGCATTAAGCAATAACACAGTGGCTCTCTAAGAGGTCTTTATGATGCTTATTCACTCAGAAAGGGGATTTACTTTTTATCTAAATTTTATTTGAATTTTGTGCTGTGTCAATAGCAGTAATGCACTTCCGTGCCTGAAGAGTATTCTCCAATATCAAGATGTCAAGCACAATAGGGCAAAAAAGGGTCATTCAGTAAGTTGCTTGGAAAAGAGGCATGAAACCCAATCAGCTGGTAAGGAGCATCTTGTTCAGCACAGGAGAAGGGTTGACATAAGGTCTAGATAATTATAGCTGAGAAGTGTAAAGACAAAGTGGCTTGCTTCTCCTGTTTCAGCCTTCAGAGCTAACTTTAGCCCTCAGATAGTAAGGTTGCTTGAGGTAAAACACAGTGAACCACCAGATCCTGGTTCACAGTCTCAGGAATTTTGGAGTTTCCGGCAAAGTGCTATCTTGGCTCCAATCCTTACTGGAGGATAGGTGTTTCCAAGTGTTCTCAGGGGACACCCTATCTAAATCCGTCCCACTTAAGTGTGGAGTTCCACAGGGCTCATCGCTAAGCCCAACCCTCTTTAATGTCTATATGCAACCACTGGCGGAGAATGTTGCACCGTTTGGGATCCATATAGTCACTTACGCCAATGACACCCAACTGGTGGTGGCCCAGACCAATCATACACCCCCGGATCCCCATCACTGCCTTCAGGAAGTCACCAAGTGGATGAATCTGTCCCACTTAAAACTCAACGGTGACAAAACCGACCTGATGATACTTTGCAACGAGATAAACTTCAAAGCCAACACTATGTGACCAGCCTATATGAGATCAGCACCCACCTCTAAAAGAGATAAAAAGTCTGGGTATCTGGTTGGACTAAGATCTTTCATTTAAAGTTCAAGCCAGAAAAACACTGCGCTCTGCTTTGGCCTGCTAAGAATGTCTTGTAAAGTCTGGCCGCTACTACCTGATCAGGCAAAAAAAAGACCTCGGTCCAATCGCTTATCCTATCAAGAATAGACTATGGTAATGCCCTTTATCTGGGCGCTCCCAACCATGTAATCTCAAAACTGATGTAATCTCAAACCTGAAGACCCTCGAACGCGGTGGCAAGACTGTTCACGTGAACCCAGAAATTATGTTCTGCTAAACCGGCACTACGCATGCTCCATTGGTTACCGGTGCAGAAAAGGATCAACTTTAAAGCCCTGTGCATCGCCGACAAGTCACTAGGTGGCTATGGGTCTCCTATGATCAAGTCTTTGGTCCACCCCTACAAGGCTAACAGAAGCCTTCGCTCAGACGAAATGTATCTTGCAGTGGTTCTAAGGATCAGGAATGCCAGAGGTGGAGGCCGCCGCTTCACGTATAATGCCCCCAAGCTGTGGAACAGCCTGCCGCTGCAACTTCGCAGAAAGCAAATCACTTAGCTTTTCGTAAACAATTTAAGACCTGGCTCTTTCCATAGAGGGTAGGCCCACCCTAGTGACCGCACACCGCACAGCGCTCGATGCTTCCGGGCAGCCATGTGCTTTACAAAAACCCTTCTATTCTATTCTATTCTAAAAGGGTTTATGCTAAAAGGCATGAAGTAACAAATCAATGTTGGATGTAAACATGTTGATGAATTTCAAGCCCAAACTTAAATGTCAGGAGACCTCGCATAGATTAACCGCATCGCTGCGGCGGCTTTTCCCGCTGTGTGCGGCTATTTTCAAAATACTGCGTTACATGACGAGCTCAGCTCGTCATCAGCATACGAGCGCTGTAGCTGATGACGAGCTGAGCTCATCATCAGCATCGAAGGGGTTAAGGAGAGCTTATATTTATAGAGGGTATGTACACATGTCCTGCCCTACGTTAAGTTGTGTCACTGAAAGGCGGAAGAGGGACTACCAGTTAATCAGTAGCTCGTTTTGGAAACTGCTGTATTTCCAGTATTCATGTAATACTCTGAGTATTACTGATCTCAGAATTCCCAAGAAGCCCTTGGGATAAGTCAGTAGCATTCACTCCGAGGGAGCCCGCTGACCTCCAAGAATTGATGGGCAGAACTAGTGACCCTTTAGATCTTGAAGCCATAATAAACTCAAATGTCACACCTTTCGATATATAATAATGAGATTTTGATCATGGGTTCTTTGGAGAGGCATGTAGACTTCCAAACTACAAAATATGTATTTCAGAATCTGCTCAGTAGATTGGGCACTAAGCAGAAATCAAAGCAATGTCAATAAGCTAATTTTTTAGACATTAAATCTAATTTACATGATCCACAACTAAAGTGTTTCTGATGAACGGCACGCATATGTGAAGTGGTCAAGTGCTAGGTCTCATTAAAACTCCTAATAACCCAGGAGTGTAGAGCTCTTCGTGCCTGGTTCATGTTTTTACATTGTGAGGGGTACTAATGACTTCTTTGGTACCCACAGTAAGGAGAAGTACGGACCTTTAACTTTTAGATATTCCTTGAGTTTAGGGAAGCATGTTCTTTGACTGTCTGCTAGACTAAGCTCTTCTACATTTGGGATACCTTGCAACTAATTGTGCACGCTGTGCTGTAGTACTCTGGATACATCTACAGATGCAATTTGGAGATTAGGTTATTTCAACTTTGCCATTGGGTGTACTCTAATATTGTCTGGCCTAAATGGAATTACTTTACACCAGTTTTCATCAACACGCATCGTGTATGCCTTATCCTGGTTAAACACACACCCCTCGTGTTTATTTGCAAAATAGGTTTGACTCGTTTCATGAGAGACAAAAAAGAAGATCCTACACCTGGATCTGCCTACTTGAAAATTAGAACTCTCGTTCATTAATGTTTCATTTATGCACTGATTTCGAGATGCTAATTATTTCTATTCTGGGCAGCTTTAGTGCATCCTCATGTCATCCTGGGCCTATGCGCAGCATCGTGATCAATTCACCTATCAGGAGAGTGTGACAGACAGATGTTTGGAGAGCTCTACTCTTCTAACCTTGTAAGTGAAATACCTCTAGAAATGGAGAGGTGTGTGAAAGTACGTCTGGAGGATTCTGTTGAAAGTCTGAAACCTATAGCATATCGGTGTTTAAAGATGCTACAAAAGCAATGACTAAAGCTTAAATTTTCTGCCCATCATGGAGAGGGAGTCTGTTTGGTCAAGCCAGACCTAAGCTAGGCTATGTTCAGCTTCGTATAGCATCGAACACGCTATATCCCTTCACACATCTGCTGTTCTCCCTCCAGCACAGTATATAATCCGTATACAGCAGGTGTTCCATTTGACCTGAACATATCAGTCCAAATTCGAACTGACTAGGGATACTCGCGGCTCCTTTGCTGTGACGGAGGAGTGTTGTCCCACTGCTTTCAAGCAGTGTGAAGAAGAAACATACAATGATAACTTTAAGTTACTACCATTTTATGCTTCTTGCTGCTTTGCGGGCGGTGGAGCTGCTCTGCTCTTGGAGCACTGGCGGAGTGGTTTACCCACTCCTAAGTGAACAATGACTGTTTGGTCGTCGCTCTCGGGCCACCCAAAACAAGTCATACTCACTTTCCCCGTTCTCCATGCAGAACAAGCCAAGGACCCCATTTCCTGGTCGAGCGTAAAAACCAGGACGCTCCAAACCAGTCACAGCATTGCAGCGTTGTGATTAGTCAGTGGGGCCTGCTTCCTGTTCCTCGAGTTCCACAAGGGGAGAGAGCCGGAGCAGAGACGCAGACCTGGTGCAAAGGTTTTTTTTTTTTTTATATGCGTGAAGCGCAACTCTCCCCACCCCCAGTGCGACCCGCCCATGCCACCACCCCTGAGCCATGCCGGCCGCCACTGCTACTGGAGGCAGGTACAAGCTGTAGAGGGAAACAAATTACACTGGCATCTGATTAATAAAAGAACCATTTAATCGTCACTAGTGTTCAATGCTTTCCACCTCATGCTGAGAGGCCTAACCACCCAACATGTAATGACAAATCGAAGGGTACTGACGAATGCAGTAAAAATTGCTGTTTCTCAAATCGAGCTGTCTTCCGCCCTTCACTGCTTTTTAGCCCACCTAGACCAACGTAATTTAGATACTTACTCTTGCTGGCAGTTGATGCAGATTTGGAAGGGTGGCAGTGATAAGCTGGTAGGAAGAAACTTACTTCAGCAATGAAGCAGCCAAGTTCTTCAAGAACATTTCCACTATCCTTAGTGGCTACTGAATCTAGTCCAATACTTCAGTTGTATTGATAAGACTTGTGCAACCACAACAGTACATTCTGAGCCCAAATTAGTGGGTGCATCCCAAGGAACGCCCTGATGAAAACCACCCAATTTCCAGTAGTAGTGGTCTCATATCCTATACTGAACCTCTGGTCAAGAACTACTACTAATTTATACAACTAGGACAAGATCTCCAAAACCATTTATAGGTGGGTTGGAACTTGGAAGTTCGAGCTCACTTCAGTACAACTTCATTTGACTGTCCGATTCCACTTTTCGCCTGGAAGAACAATACTATATGCTGCTTGCTTAATCTGATAGCTATCTCAAAGGGTTAATGCGCCTTCAGAGATGTGTGCACCAGAAGTCCGGTTCAAAGATTGAATTTATCGTCCTGATGAAATATGAACTTTTGACTAATAGTAACAGCCGTCGTTTAAGATTCTGTACAATTGCAGAACCTGGAAACAAGTGCATTATAAAAATGTAAGGTATTAATGATAATTCATCTTATCGTTTTTATAAAGCTCTCTGATGATGCCAGACCTTGTAGAACACTATACACCTGCAAAAAAATGTACGTTGGGTGTGCGCCCTCTTGATTTATTTGATAAACCGCTATTGTAGTAACAGCGCCTCGCAGGGTTTTTCATTGCTTTGATCGGCTCTCTTCGCATCCTTACCTTCTCACCTCAGAAACAATAGACACATTTAAGGCGTCGAGTGGCTCTGATACTTGACTCGGATGGACGCTGTAACAAGGAGGCGGCTATGGTGCCTTCTTAGCGCTTCCTAGCTGTGGAGAGCTAGAAAGGCGTCGCCTAGCTCTTCATTAAACTTCAGAAGTTAGAAAGGACGTGCACTGTCTGCGTCTGCTTTTAACCTGCGAAAAGCAGTCACCGGGCTATAGATGCTCAAATTTCCCCGTAGTGAACACTGCGCCTCGGCTGTGATTCAGATGCCACGCGTGTGACCGGGCTCTGGAGGGTGGTAGTGCGTGGAGCTTCACCTCTAAAGGGGCTGGATTACAGGTGTCAGAGGCCGGCAGTTAAGGGCTAGGATCCCCTCTTAGATCGATGAGGCCTAGGAAAAACACAAAGATGCCTTTCAGGAACATACGTTTGCTTCTCTTGACTCGACTCCCCTCGGGCGCGAAAGCTGCGGTGCTCTCCATGCTACTGACCTCTTTTAGTGTTTGTTGTCCATCTACTGAGATGCTTTTCAAATGAGAGGTTACGCATCGTTCTGTGCCGAGCATTGCAATTTAGCATGCTAGTGAATGTCCACCCCGAAGCGCCCGGACTTGAGCGTGTTTAACAGTTTTACTGCTGAGACAGCTCAGCGAACTAGCAATCTGTTTTCAAAAGCGAGGACGAATCTAGAATGTGGGTAACTGTGTGGCATTCTGAGCCTCGCCACAGTTGTTTCCACTAGACTCGCTTCTCTCCAAAGATGCGCACAAAACCCATCAGTAGTACGTGTAATCCATTGAAACTCCATTGCAGTGACTGGAGTTTCCTTCCGCCTTCAATGTTCTGTGTTAAAGGAACAGTCGGTAAATTGCTTCAAACTTCTAGGTTACACTCCGCTCTACTTTGTGGACCATTGGAACATGAAACGCAGTAAAACTCAACCCAGTACTTTCAAGTGCGACCAATGCCAAAGCATTCCATTCATTCCTCTCACTCATTGCGGGATGGGCGTTTGGTGTGAGCTAGAAGGATGCCGGCCCCATACATGCCACGTGCTTGAGCTGAGCTTCACAACTGGAGATGTTCGTCACTTCGTGAAACTCTTTGAAGAAAAGAGGACCCTATAAGTCCAGTTCTTGGTTTCTATGTTTTTTTACCAGTGTAATTTATAAAGCGCAACCTAAGTGAACCTGGGTTTCTCCTTGTACTGTGAGATAAAAGTAGGCATTGTACTATGGTGACCAACTGGCATATGTGCAAATTCAGGACGGAGAGTGTAAAAATTCAGGACAAAGGGACAACATTCAGGACAAAAATTCAGGACAAAGGGTCAAAATTCAATACAAAAATTCGAGACAAAAGTTACGTTTTACAGACACGTCAGAGGTTGTAGCGCAATAGTATATAAGTAAGTAAATAGATAACCACCTAAGTACAAGTCAAAATAAGTTTATATTAGGTTGAGACAACCGTGCAGGTCATGGTTTTCAGTATGGCCATCCCCACTTAGACCGCCTCTCATGTGTATTTAATTTCTTTTATTAATTTATTATTTATTTAAAACATTTATAAAGCGCGACTGTCACCTCCTGGCGCTGTTGGCTACTCCTAGAGGTTCTTAGACGGGGGTTGAACTATGGTTGGGGGTTTAAAGGGACGGAGGAAAGAGCCAGGTTTTAATTCGTTTTCTGAAAGGAAGGAGGTGAGGGATTTGACGAATGTCGACAGGCAGACTGTTCCACAGCTTGGCAGCAGCCACTCTGAACGATCTTCCCCCAGTCCTGGCCTTCTTACATCTGGGCACTTTCACAAGGCAGGCGAGTGTGGACCTAAGTGTTCTGGTGGGAGTATACCACGAGAACAGATGTTGGAGAGGCCTGGGTCCGGCACCGTGTAGTGCCTTAAAGACCAGGCAAAGGGCTTTAAAGGCAATGCGTTGCTTCAACGGCAGCCAGTGCAACTCGGCCAGTGCTGCAGTGGCCGATGATCTCCTGGTCCACCCAAGGGCCAATTTGGCTGCTGCCGACTGAACTCGTTGGAGTCTGTCCAATAGAGTAGCAGGGGATTCAAACAGCAGCGCATTACAATAGTCTAGGCGACTAAGAATAGTACACCTGACTATCAGTGCTCGGGCAGAAGGTGGTAGTAGAGGCAGGACTTTGCGCAGTGAGTGCATAAGGCCTGAGCAGGTAGCGACTGTTCTTGAAACCTGCGTTTCTATGCTTAGTTGGTGGTTAAGCATGACGCCCAGGTTGCGAACACTGGTGACCGGTGGCGGGTTGTTAGAGTTTTCCGGGGGCCAGAACTCAGCAGGCAGAGGGCGCGGTATACGGCTCGCAGGGCAGAACAGAACCTCGGTTTTCGAGGAATTAAACTGGAGGGAGTTTCTGTGCAGCCAGCTTGCGGTGTCTCTTAGACAGTTGTGGAAAGCTTCTAAGGGGATGGAGTCTTCGCCCTCCCAAGAAAGAAGGAGCTGGGTGTCGTCCGCGTAGTTTACTGTGGTCATGTTGTGTGATTTAATTAGAGTGACCAAAGGTTTCAAGTAAACATTAAATAATATCAGACTGATGGAGGAGCCCTGAGGAACACCGTGAGGGACAGGGGAGAAGGCCGATTGGAAAGGGGGGAGGGATACAGCCTGTTTTCTGTCACTGAGGTAAGAGTGGAACCAGATCAGGGCCGTACCGTCGATCCCTGCCTCTCTCAGCCGCTCGAGCAGAATCCCATGGTTGACAGTGTCGAATGCGGCAGACAGGTCTAATAGGATCAAGGCCACAGCTTGGCCCCTGTCTGCGCGCATTCGAAGCTCCTCCATGGTGGTGAGCACAGCGGTTTCGGTGCCATGGGCTGGGCGAAAACCAAATTGGAATTCGTCCAGAATGTGGTGCTGCTCTAGATGGGTTGAGAGGCAGTTACTGACCCAACGTTCCAGCACCTTCACCGGGAATGGCAGAAGTGATATGGGGCGGAAATTGGACAGGCATTCTGGATTGAGCGTGGGTTTCTTCAGAAGCGGGGTGATGAGCGCTTGCTTCCAGGAGGTGGGGACGACGCCACAGCTAAGGGATTGATTACAAATCATCCGGAGGGTATGGAATAATTCGTGTCCACATGCTTTCCAAATTTTCGGAGGCAAAGTGTCAAGGGGAGATCCAGAGGTGATGCCTTGTGCCACTTTGTCGAATTCAGTTTGAGAGAGAAGGGGGAAAGCGCGGAGCTTGTTCGTGGGAGGGCAAGCTGACTTTAAAGAGTCAGGATTGATGGGGCTAACTTCGGGAGAGGTGGGATGGGTGTGTGGCGGGGGCGTGGCTAAGTTATTTATGATGGTCTCAATTTTGTCAGTGAAAAACTGAGCGAGGCTATCACAGAGGGTCTGAGATGGAGAGATGGGGTTTTTGGCGCAGTCAGGATGTAAAATATTGTCCAGGATCTGAAATATGCTCTTAGGACTGTTAGCCGCATTAGCTATGGTGGAGCAGTAGTAATTCGCTTTGCTCTCTGTGATGGCAGATTTGTATTCACGGAGTGCCTTTTTCCAGAGGACTTTCTTGTTATTACAGTATCCATGTCTCCACTGTCTCTCGGCCTGTTTACAGGTTGATTTGAGGATTTTCAGGGAGTCGTTGTACCAGGGAGCAGGTGCTCTACCTTTAGGTTTGCAGAGTTTTAAAGGGGCGACCGAGTCCGCGATGGATGTGATATTTGCGCTAAAGGATCTGTAGTTGTATTCTACCGAATTGGACGAGGAGACACTATCTTCCACCTCGAAGACTTTGGTGGAGATGCTGAGTTTTTCTAAAGCTTTCCAATTACGATAAGAAAATTGTGGTGGCAGGTGAGTCTTGGGCTTTCTTATTGTGGCGTTGTTAATGTATAGTTTAATGAGCGAGTGGTCTGTCCAGCTCATAGGCAGGATGTCGCCTACTTGCGTTAGACCCGGACTCGAAAAGATGAGATCGAGGCGGTTGCCAGCGGAATGGGTGGGGTCCTTTATCAGCTGGTGAAGCCCCACACTGTCACAGGACAGCAGAAGATTGTTTAGACCTGTGTCTAGGCTGCCGTTTGGCCAAAGGTTGAAGTCTCCTAGAATAATAAGTTTATTGTGGGAGGTTGCCAAATTGGTGATAGTCGTGAGGAGCGCTTGCTGTTGCAAGAGGGAGAAGGCCCCAGGTGGTCGGTAGCAAATAATTACCGTGAAGGTGACTCCTAGGTGGCAATTTATAGTCAGACCGAAGAGCTCAGTTCCGGGTACTGAATCTATATCAATAGTGTTCACTTGCCACGAGGCTCGGAAGATGACACCGACACCGCCACCGCGGCCTTTGGGTCTAGGGAGATGGAGAATGTTAGAATTTAGAGGGCAAGCAGAGGCTAAGTCAGTCTCACAGTTGGCATGTGTCCAAGTCTCTGTTAAAAAAAGTACATCGAGATGATGTGAGTCTATAAGGAGGTTGATTTCGGTGGCATGCTTCGGTAGCGATCTAACGTTCAAGAGGCCTCCTACAAGTAGGTCCTTGTGGGTGATGTCTGTTAAGGGAGAAGCAGTCTCTTCAAAGGTGAGCTTACCTTCATGAGCATATCCTCGAAGGTTGAGCAGGGCATCGCGGGAATAGCAGGGGGACAGTGGGCTGTGTTGGGCAGGGTTTATGGCGCTAGGCGCATCCTCGTCGCGGACGAGCGCAGACGAGCTTGCCTTAAGCGCGCCTTCGGCGCGCAATCGGCGTGCCCGCTGCGCTCGTCCGCTGCGCTTCCGGTATTGACACATGATTTATAGTAACAGCAGGTGGCGTAGGAGGGGTCGTGGCCAGCAGTAGGTGGGCGTGGCTATCGTCTCCCTTTCGGCGGTCAATGGCGCCAAGGAACGAGTAGATTCTGCTTCCCCACAGCTAATAATCAGCTGTTCAGGAAGTCTGGAAGTGTGCAAAACGGCAAGTATTTCCTTTTAAAAACACAGTACACAATCACAGTCACAAGATTAAAATAAATAGAGCACCTCCCGGCTTTTCGCCTCAGGAGTTTAGCAGCAATGGGGCAGCGCCGCGTCAGCGCGTCCTATATCACTGCGGAGGGGGCGTGGCCAGCAGTAGGTGGGCGTGGCTATCGTCTCCCTTTCGGCGGTCAATGGCGCCAAGGAACGAGTAGATTCTGCTTCCCCACTTTTATAGTGTTACTCATACCAAGTATGTAGGGCAGGGTATCGTAGTACGTTACATCACACACGCACATTATATAGAGACAATGACTCATATGAACATGAAAGTCATTGTATAGGAAATGTTACTTAAGATAATTGGTGCTGCTAGGTGTAATCATTCTTTCATCCATCATTCAGTCTTTCACCATTCATTCTGTCCTTCAATCTGTGTGCCCATCTATATCCAAACATATTTAACCATTTACAAACCTATCCACCATATATTCTTCCATCCATCATTTCACTCATCCATCCCTTCAACCACCCTTTCACTCTTCCATCATTCATCTACCCACCCTTTCACCCCATCCATCCGTACAGTCATCCATCCACTCTTCCACCCATCCAGCCATTTACCCTTTCACCCATCCAGCTATCCATTGTTACTCATCCATACACCCATTCACTTGCCCATCATCTACCCTTCCACCCATCCATTCATCTATTTAACTTTTCTCTCATCCATACTTTCACTCATCCATCCATCCTTTCTTTCATTATCTATCCATTCATCCTTTCAGTAATCCATCCATTCACACATTCCTTTACTTATTTACTTTCCCACCTTTTCACATTATGAGCTGAGCATTTGTCTGCAGAGTCGCAGACAGAAGAGACCCATCAAGAACTTCACCTTGCTGTAGTTCCTAAAGCAAGGGGTGGGGGAGGGTTCACTATGCCCCTGCACATAGGCAATCTGAAAACGTAGAAGTCCTGAGTCATGCATGATGCACAGTGCCAGGCTGTGAGGTGACTGTGACATGGTGTTGTTTCCAAGGCTTTAAGTGGTGTAAAAAAACGTGGGGGTCTCTTCAAAATGTGTGTTCGATGTAATTATGGGCGTGGTTTAAAACACCTAGACAAAAAATCTGTGCTTAGCATAGTCTTCCGCCCAACTGGTATTATGTTGTTTCTGTCATTGCATCCAGATGTATAATACAGCAAGTACCATTACACCAACAAGAAGACATGACTATTGGCTTTGTCAATGGGTGTTAGTTGCTTAAGATAAAAAAGCAGTAACCAGGGCTTTGTTGAATATAATATTCAAAATACCTCACTCTAAAATGATGGGACAGTAAAAGAACGATAACCCCTTCTTTTTAACTTGTTTTTTAGGCTTCTTTAAATAAACAGTTATCTCACATTGCAGCATGGGCATTTTACCTTATTTCTAACAGATTGCCCTGCTGTTCACTAAGGTAGGAGGAGGCCGCCACGTACTTTAACACCCCCAGACTGCTACATTGTCATTCAGTATGTGGCAATCAGCCCCATACAGAATGGCAATGGGCGGGCGGGGCTGTTCTTGTGCTCCAGGAGGAGTGCGAAGCATCCCCATCAAGGGGGGGTGGGGGGGTGAGGCCTCTCACAGGGAACAGTACTGCTCTCTGTGAAGGCCAAAATGACGGACAAAAGGCGTCCGTAAAAGGGATCCTCACGGACAACGGACGTGAGGTCCCAATTACGAACGGTCCGTGAAATTTACGGACGGTTGGTCACCCTACATTGTACACGTGGCAAGCACTGATGCATAATTAGTGTAGCCAGGTCTTCAACGGTTTCCAGTGGAGCAGGAGAAGGCCGCAAGGCTTCAGTCTTGTCAGGAGCACAGTGTTTTCTGTCTCAGGCTAGGACTTCATAGCACTAAAATACATTGCACTCTTCAACGCTGCACCAACCACCATTTGTTTGTCTCTCTGATACACAGACCTCTGCAGCGATCACATTAACCAAAGGAGGTTTCATAACGTAAAATAGAGTATTTCCAACTTATTAGTTTAAGTTGCATTTATTTTACATTTCAGATGTTCTATTATATTCCGTTACACGAAGGTGAAAGATCACCAAAACAGTTAGAAATGTTCCTTTTATCCATGCCTTTGAAAGGGCCGGACCCATAAGTTCTAGATCTAGGAGAAAACATTAACAATGCCATCAATTAAATAAGGAATTCTCTAGATACATAGTAACCACAGACCCACTATGTAAGGTTAGTTAATTTATTACAAAGGTAAAAATAACTGGACATAGACCCCTCAAATTGAGTGTGTAGAAATACATTGGAATCAACATAAAGCCAGATCTACAAAGTTGAGTCTGTGCAACATGCACAAGACAATTAACTCAAGAAATAGAATGCAGAGGATCAAAAAGCATGAGTTCAAATGTCCCTAAATCGAGTGTGGATGAATATAAAGCATCAATCTATCCCTACACGAACGCTGAAATTACATACCTACTTAAGCATCGTCCGAGAAAGGGCTGAAAAGGTGTCAGCATGTGGAGTCTTCCTAAGAAGTCTCTCCACCATAGATTGGTCGCTTAGCTTAAAGCTATCTAGACACAGCTTCTTCTGAGATGCTCTCTCCAAAGGCAGGCAAGAAGTGGGCTTCTTTCCTTACTTGGAACGTCCCACAATTACAGGTATCATCCCAAGATTCCTTGCGGGTCACGTCATCCGTCCCGAATACGAAATCCTAGGTATTTTTCCACAGGACAGCGACGTTTCCGAACAGTAACACATTGACCTTTATTCCCAGGCCTCCTCTGGTGTGATAATACAACAGTTCTCCTTATCAGCCTTAGCTCATGATGTATCCTCTTCTCTCCTTGCCTAAATCCTAAAACAAAAAAGGCATTATTCGAACTAACAAGGGCGCTTCTTCCACTTGCAACACAAACGTGAGAGAGAAGGAAATCCATTGCACACATGAAATTTAAACTGTAAATTCTAAAACGAGAGCTTCCAGGGAATCTGAATTTCGACCTACAAGCTTCAGCTAACATAAAAATGGAGCATGTGCTTTACGAGATTGCATAAAAAATAAGGTACGTTCAGATAACATTACTACCTACATATAAAATGACACAATTAGACACAATAATAAATGATTTAGTTGCACAACACAAATTCTTCATGTTAGTGTTTTCTGCTAGTTACATTTGGTTTCTACATTAACTCTTCACGTTTACAATTCATTACCTAAATACATCCCGGTTTATTACATTTCAAGGTCCTAACACTTTAACACGACAAAGGATTATATGCGGGTGAGCTCTACACGGTGATTATAATGCCTTTGCCACTGCCCACACACTCACTGACCCCGCCTCCACTGCTTTCCGGTTCACAGTTCCCATATTTCTTTTGTGCACTTCCACTGGTCACACAGTGGCACCGTGTGAGTTGCCAGCTCGGCTTGCTCTTCGTAAACAGGATTCCAGAGGAGTCTGTGTAGAAGTGGAGAGATCTACTGAACCATGGGAAGTGGTAGTCTGGTATCTCGCCTGTAACCTGGTATCGGCTTCCCTTCTTACCCTAAGAGAGCTTCCTGCGCCCTTCCCATTGCATCTCCTAATGATTGAGGCCTGACAAGCCTGGGGGATTAGTGATCTTTAAACCTCGGTGCTTCCTCCTCCTCCTATGGGACGCTGCTACTAATAAAGATGTGCAAGGCAGATGCACTTGTAAACACGGCCTTGTAGCCATAGCAACACGAGCTACATGGAGTTTTACTAATTAGGGTCTTTATTGTCAAGAGTTTAAAAGAAGGTTCTTAAAAATGCGCAGACCTGGCAAGGTAATTAGTCTTGGTGCACTGAAAGTAAGTGGATAGTTTCGGGAGCATTACCATTGTGTCTGGTTCCTCCATTAGACATCAGTGAAAATAATCACATCATGCTCTGCGGAGGGTTAGCCGCACCGCCGAGCCTCCGACTTCCTGTCCTGTTCTTTCCTAGTACAGGGCAGCACGCCACAGCAGACGCTGCTCTCCGCTGCGTGGTCAGGGTGGCATTGACTGCATACTGTCTCCTGCCCACAGTTTTTTTCTAGGCATTTACAGCGCTAGATGGTTAGTGCTTGTACTCCTCGCTCCTAGAGAAGGGCAGGGCAGAACCCCCCCCCCCCCAGGAGGCTGGAGACCCCATCTATTTACAGTGCTTCAATGCGAGTGAATGCCCTGGGTGATTGCTTTCGGTCATATAGCTATTTTTGTTGAGTCCTTACTGTTCTGTTCTCTTCCCCTTGAACACCCACCCCAGAGCAGTGGTTTGCTTCCAGGGTTGGATGGGCTGAAACGCCCCCTCTACTCAGCCGTTTCCCAAAGCCACCAAATGAAGCATTGTTGAACCTTTATACAAGCTTGCTATGACAGAAGCATAGGGCTCCTGGGTACTGTTCCAGAGTGTTAGGTTTTGGAATTTGTCATGAGTCTTTCTTCAGAATGGCCTCTACCCTACAGCTTGTGGGAAATTGTGCTGCAATCCTGGGCAACTTTCAGCTCTCAGACCCGCCCTGAGCAGGAGCAAGGGACCAGGAGGCAGGGCTTTGATTCTGGGTGAGGCTCCTCTTCTCTATCTGCAGGTGCCAGTTTCTCACCTGAAACTCTAAGAACAGCAGACATCGAGCAACATGCCTAGCACTTGTTCTCTTTGCAAACAAGCATTGGCAAAGTCAATAGGACTTGCATTTGAGACCTATTGGCTCTGTCAATACTTTTTGGTTCATGCTCTATGCCATACATCATGACCAAAAGGAAGAAAAAAAGTACGACAGTGGTCACATTTTGTATGCGTGCACATGTGTGATAATGTATCTGCATGCATGCGTCATTATGCAAGTGCATGTGTGTGGTTATGAACTTACAAAACATAGGACCATCTGTTTTTTCTTTTTTTGTTGTTACTAGTCCAAACTACATCGGTACATAAAGTTGTACAACAGTGCTTTCTCTTTTTGCATTAACAAATGTCAGTAAAACAGTAGGACTACAGTGGTGGTAGGCAGCAGTGGAAAAAGCGGTGCAGAAGGAAGGGATGGGTAGTGGGCAGGGGAAGGTGGGAGCAGCACAGCACGAGTGCTACACTGGACTGAGGAGAAGTGCAAAAGCAAGAGAGCGGCAAGAAGCCTGGGGAGGTAGAAAAGCACACAGACAAGAGAACAGCACAGGCACTGGGGGTGGGGAAGCATATAACGAAAATAGTAGGAAAACATATGTATTCATCTGTACTGCTTAAGCAAAGAGAAAAATGGAGCCGCTTAAGTGATCAGTGGAAGGACACACGTAAAGAGGCGATGCTTTATGGGAGGTACAAACACATGTTGGAAAAGGCACACAGTTGAGTAGCAAGCACATGAGTAACAAAGCCAACAAGTGGCAAGCAGCTGGCTTCTTAAGCTAACAGTAGGCCTTTTTCAGTCCGAGAGCTGTGCTATTAAGGAGACTCTGCCATGGTTTGGAGTGCCCAACGATTGTTGGCTGCAGGATCTCCTATAGAAGCTTTCCGGGTTTAAAGAGTGTCCCTTAAACCTGACATAACTAAACTGTTACGTAGAGTTCAAAGAGCTGGAGTGGCCATGCCCAATCCTGTACCTTGCTTTTTGTCACTTTTTTTTCAAAGTGTTCTTGAGTTATGTCATCAGATGACACTAGTTTTTAGGTTTAGTTCAGTACTTTAAGATTCATAACGTGTCTTTGGCAATGGCAGATAAGTGTGTTCTGTGGAAGTGTAGGCGTTATCATTGGTGAAGCCAAGAGAGCAACGAACATGTTAATGCAAGAGGAATGACACTTGCACTCTGCACCATGATAATGTGGAATCTTCTTTTATCCTTAAGGGTATTGTGTGTTTTCTGTTTGTTTTTAAAGTCCTTTGTTCAGTGGCTCCTTATTCGGTCCACACATGTTCTTTGATAGTGGTTGTATGTACCAGTGCATCGCTTGGCTGAAAGAAGTCTCATTTCTAAGTGTTGAAATCTTCCCTATGTTCTATTAATATGATAAATTGTATGCAACACATGATATTTGCTAACTGTGGTAAAAGAGGTAAGCAGAGTAAAGGCCGTTTAGCAATTTTCTTTTTTCTTTCATAGTGTTAAAAAGCACTGATAATTCCATTGAAAGGAGGAAAACCAAAGTAAGTGAAGTTGCGGACATAGCAAACGCAAAACTTGTGTTTGCACCAAGTTAAACATGCTCACTTTAATGTTGGTAAATAACAGTAGAATTGCTCTATTAAACCATGTCTGCCAACTGTGTTTCAAGACTTGGGCTGCCATTTAACTAATCTGCGCATTCTGGGAGGTATAGTCTCTACTTCCTTCATTTGGAACAATTCAATAAGCAAACATGTTGATAGTGATTTGTAAGAGAAAGCATCAGGAAATAGGTGTTTGGCATACCTGCAACAATCTGGCCGCATTAAGTGTCAAATATGTTAGCAGAGAGATGTAGGTTTTGATTTGCTGTGCTACCTGTGTGTGGTTGTTACAAGGGGGGACTTGGCATTTAAAGTGCACTTGTCATAGATGAATATCCCATAAGGAAAAAGATTGGATGTATGGAGACAGAATTATTACATCACCCACTAGCAGTGATTGCCACTTTCCTCTCCCTTTGAAAAGCTGTGGTGTAGCTAGACCATTTGCCACCCATGGTGGTCCCTGCGTTTGCCGCCCCTGCGGCGGAATGTAAGGGTGCAGTGCTGGCGATTCCTCCGTTTGCCGCATGCAACAGCTGCAAGTAAGAGCGGGGGAAGAGGGCACCGACCCCAAAACACGTGTCACCCGGGGCGGACCGCCCTGCCTTGCTTCGCCACTGTTGAAAAGTAATATCTTTTGTAGAGAAGATGAAGCTACTTCTCCCAAGCTTCGTGTCTTTCCATCCCAGTTGTGTCTGTCCATTGTCCATCCTACTATCCGTGTGTATATGTATTTTGAATGTGCCTGCAGATGTGTGTGCCTCTGGGTGCATTGGCGTGTATGTGCGCATAGAGCCGGTCTATGTGCATGGGTACCCACAGGTATGTTGGTCTGTGTGTGCGCATAGCTGCCCAGAGCTGTTCATTTTTGTTTGCTCATAGTCTTTGTCTCTCTGCATAAGCACTATGCTGGTCTGTGAGTTTAATGTGTTGCGTGTGTTTGTGCACAGATACATTTCTTGGTGTTTAGCGTGGGCTACCTGTTTGTGTATTAACCTGTAGGCATGGATGTATTGGTCTCGCTGTTACTCGGTTCTTATCCTCTACTAAAGCGTAGCATCGGCTTTGTGTATGCTTGTTAATTGTGTCGGTCCGTGCATACGACGTTATTAGAGTGGTGTTCTACCGCCAAGCTTCACTAATTCACTTGATGTTTAGTGAAATATAGCGGTTTGTGAAAGAATTGGTATGGCGAATTCAGAGAGCAGCCGCCCATGCTTATGAATCCCTGCACAGGGTACTTTAGGACCATTCTGCAAAACGTGCGGTTGTCTAGACTCTAACATGCCGTCTAACTGGTCTTATACACTGTTCATATCATCCTCTTTTCTTTTTCTCTGTATATTTGACTTGATATACAAAACTAGAGTATGTTCTTTCAATCACTGATTGCCCTAGATGGCCTTAAACACAATGATTTCATGGATCTCAGGTGCTTGATTCTTGCAGTTGCCTGGTCTCTTTCAAAGAATGAGTCCCTGAAATATGTAATTTAAAAAGATCCACGGGACATGTCTAAGGTGGCGGCGGAGTAGATCGCAGCCATCGGAGTTCCGCCAGACGAGCAGGCCAATAAGCCCTGGAACTGCGTGGGAGGCGTCAGACGCGCCTGCCCGGTGGCTCGGGGTGTCCTGCGTCCCCTGGCCTTTGTAGATTCGTCAGCGACGTCTGCGGATCCCCGGCGGGGTGAATAGAGTAGTGCAGAGTTGCGGGGCCGGACCTCGGGCCCCATTTGGGAGTGTGCTCGCGGCCTCTCCGAGCGAAGAATCCGGACCCTGGGGCAAGTAGTGATCGGCCCGCTCCCCTGCCGCCAAACCGTGAGTGAGTCTGCCTCCCCAGGAGCCTGTCAGGAGGAGACTGGGGGGCTTGGGTCTCTACGCTGGACACTTGTAGCCGAATATGCAAGTGAATTGAGGCCCAGTCCCTGACGTGGGGCAGCCCCGGTGCTGGGCAGTTGAAACGCCTGCTTGGGGGCACAGGCCCTCATATTCTTTGGTGGCCCAGTGTGCTACCCCTTGTGCTGCCACACGCAGCACCTGTCCCCAAACGCGGTAGACGGGGAGGGGGCGGGGGCTCTCGCAACAGAGACTGTGGCCCGGGGCGCGATAGTGGGGGCTCCTAGAGTCTCCCACCCAGCCAGCTGCGACCCGTGGAGGGAGTTGTGGTGGGAAGAGAGGCGGGGGGGGGGTAGGGGGGATAAAAAACCAGCCTATGGATAATTGGAGGTAAGTTAACAATTTAATAAAACGAATTTCGTAGCGCGCGCTGCATCACATTCTGCGATGCAGGGCACGCTACGAAATTCGTTTTATTAATCAAATTGTTTAGTTACCTCCAATTATCCATATGCCGGTTTTTAGCACCCCCCACCTTGCCCCTCCTCCGCCCGCCTCTCTGCCCCACCGCAACTCCCTCCACGGTCCGGGCCGCGAGATGACTCCTCTGTCATAATATCATTCCTTGAGTGGCTCTTCGAATCCCTCCGCAGAGACTTTGCTGAACTTAAACAGGACATAGCCACTGATATTAAAGGGATCGCTCAAGATGTCGAGGTGCTGGGTCAGATGGTGACCTCACTGGTGCAGAATCATAATGTCAGAGAGGAGGAGCTGGAGGGTCACTCCTAGGCACTGCTGAAGCTGCGTGATCAGAATACAGAGCTGCCTCAAATCTGATACGATTTCCTATTCCTCCCCTATGTCCTTGTGCACAGAGTTAATACAGATCAAAACCAGGGGCTTCAAACCCACCCATTGTGTACGGCCATGTGAGTATGTTCCATCCTATCCTGGGTTGTTTAACCACCCACGCCAATGGAACCATTTGTGATTGGAGGATGCCAAAGAAGGCTTTCGTTAAAACAATAGGTATATTGTTGAACTGGTATAAGAATTTGGGTAGTACATTCATCTTCACGATTGCTATTCGGTCTGCAAGCGATAGGGACAAACTGGACCACCGGGCCACCTGATCAACACCATGAACATAATAACTACATTGGATCGAGTCGAAGGCTTAGTGAAGAGCCTGCTGCTTCACAGATTAGCCTTTTACTTCTGGGTTTGGTCCCATCGGTCCCACCTAGTGAGAGTGTATGTTATGCAGCATATCTATATGCATGAGCTGTAATGTCACAAGTAAAGGGGCCATGAGCTGTAATGATGCCTATATATTGGTGGAACTCAGATAGTCATGTTCTCTAGACGTTGATGCGGCTAACCCGTTCTGTTGTGCCCAACCGATAGCCACTTGTAGATGTCAGCTCCTATCTAAATTTAAACTTTCATTAAACAGGTAGGACGAGCTATAGTCTTGCATGAGCAAGAAATACTACGTTTGAATGATGAAAGGATAATGCTTATATTCTCTGATAAAATGTGGTGGTTATGAACCCATTGGTACTGATTGTATTGACATCAGTGGGACTTTCCGGTCTTAAAAATCTTTAAGGGCCTTAGATTAGTACCTGGGACCTTCAGGTCTCCCTCTCTTACCCATTCTCTTCATTCTCTTTCACAGAACACATTCAGACACACACAACTTTCCAGTGGTATTAGTCTACTGTAGGATAGAACCCCTCTGCTGGGGCATTTTTAGTTTTCAGGATTACATGCTAGGGTATGGAATTCCTATCGATTCCTATAGCCGGACACCCAGGACATATTGTTTGGGGTCAAGGACAACAATCTTTCATGTTTATTTTGTACATGGGACAAGTAGATCAGCTCTGTACAGCACAAACCCTTTGGCTGCAAGTTAACAGTACCACATTATGGATCAGGTAAGGGCATTGATTGCTGTTAAGGTAATATTTGTGTGTAAAACAGCGACCCCCTGAACAAAGTCAGATTCCTGGATCAGGGAACAATGGGTAATTGTAAACAACAGTATCCAGGCAATAACGGATAAGATTAAACTGGCAAAAAACACACACAAAAAATTACATAAAAATTACATGAAAATTAGTGCAATAATATATGGACACAAGTAAAAGAAAGCAAGATAACCATTAATCATAGTCACGTATAAAATTTAATACCATGGATACAAATTGATAAAAAATATTACATTATTGATATTAAAATAAAAGATAACATTAGGAGAAAACAGATAGACTAATCTCTTTATCGTGAAGGAAGAGAGTGGAAACTTTGATGCTTTCCACTGCTGATAGTTCGGGTCAACGCGTATCAGCAGGAACTCTCACTCCTACATATAAAGTGGAATGATTAATACTTCGTGGCATTGCCTTTTAAATCGTTTGAACTAATTTTTCCTGAAGATTCATTTGAGAAACAGCTTCAGATATGTGCTAAGGTGCTGTTAAGGTCCTGATGAAGACACTTGTTGTCAAAACGCGTTGACCCGAACTATCAGCAGTGGAAAGCATCAAAGTTTCCACTCTCTTCCTTCACGATAAAGAGATTAGTCTATCTGTTTTCTCCTAATGTTATCTTTTATTTTAATATCAATAATGTAATATTTTTTTATCAATTTGTATCCATGGTATTAAATTTTATATGTGACTATGATTAATGGTTATCTTGCTTTCTTTTACTTGTGTCCATATATTATTGCACTAATTTTCATGTAATTTTTATGTAATTTTTTGTGTGTGTTTTTTGCCAGTTTAATCTTATCCGTTATTGCCTGGATACTGTTGTTTACAATTAAGGTAATATTTGTGTTCATATGTTAACGCTATTCGAACTTGTAATTATGGTTCATTAATGCAAAGCCTTTATTATTAGGGTAAGTGCTGTAAGGAAATATTGTAAGCTGGGACTGCACTACTGACCGTGGTTCCAGTATAGAAATGTGAACACACATTTGCAAAGTTTAACAATCTGAGGCTGCATATAATGCTCCCAGAATACACTCTGATTAGATGCACATTTTTGCTGAAGGTTGAAAGCCAAATTCATGATTCTTTGCTTTCAAAATAAAATGTTCACAAAAAATGCAACTAGAGAAAAAAAGTTTAGCTAAACTACTGTGAAAGTTTAGGAACAATTTCTTAGAAGAATCATTTAGTAAAAATATGTTGATGTATTCTAGTATTTTCCAAAATATTCATAATGGAAACATCAGTGAAACTAGTTTTAAAAGGTTATGGGAAGCATGGCAATAAATGAGCATTTAGCAAAACCAGTAGGTCTGATAATGGTGGTCAGCCTTCTGGTTTTGTCAATGCGTGCCCTGTTTTGACATGGTTTTTGTAAAACTTTATTATTGTTGGAAATGTTGGGCCCTACTATTATAAGAAACCGCTACAAAAAAGTTAAAATATATTTTGGTCTCAAAAAGCACATATTGCCATAGTAGTTAGTTCCTGGCACGGAACAAAAGCATTT
The DNA here is from genome assembly GCF_964263255.1 of Lissotriton vulgaris. Lineage (NCBI taxonomy): Eukaryota > Metazoa > Chordata > Amphibia > Caudata > Salamandridae > Lissotriton > Lissotriton vulgaris. Next base: position 243,771,220 of record NC_141687.1, read on the forward strand.
TGTGTGCCAATATGCTTTTTGTGAATGAGAAGAATGCGTTCCCTAATAGTGAAGCCAGCTAATAGAGAGAGAGAGAATTGTAATTTAAACAAAAGGTCTTCGTTAACACCAGACCTAATTAGGGGCCCACTTCTTAGTCACAAAAGTGCACCCATTGTACATGTTCTTGCATTAGTACAGATTTACGGTGTTCATGCCTTCACAAGACATTGAATAAACCTTTCCTAATTACAAAACTCTTTTCCCCTCCAACCACTTTTATCCCATCCTTGGAAGAAATTTTACTTCTGCCCTTGTTGGGAGTAAATTTCCAATCTTTCTCAGGATGGAAAAAGATTTGAGAAGACCTGGTGAAAAACCCTAAAACATGCACTTTAGTAGATTTACACAGACTCAAAAGTGCTACCAATATCTGCTTGAAGATCTGTGTAAAGGTAGCAAAATAAGGGAACTGCTAGTATTTAACCCTGTTATGGTATGAACCCAGGTAGAATCATAGAGGCTTTTAACAGAGCTTTTATTCAATGAGATTGCTACCATAATTTGTTGCCGCACTATGTGGCACCAAAAGGGACAAGTAACTTTATTTTTACAGGACAAGTAGATTTATGAAGCATCCTGTTCCATGGGGAAGTAGATATTTTATTAAATTCCACACCCCTGGAGTGGTTTGACGTAACATCCCAAAATGTTCTCAAACATCCCAAATATCACCTTGGTTCTCCTTGTTAGTACTCTCATATCAATTAAGATTCACAGATATGGATGAAATGGGTTTATTCCTTCGGTCTCAAATTTCCTGAGCAATCCTTCAACTAAAATTATTAATTATTAAAACCCCTACTTCTGACATCCTGTTCAGGGCATCAGACAATTATGTTGTGGTGTTAATCGAAATATGAAGGCTTTCTGTTCCAGATCTCTAGATTATATGTTAACTATTTTGAGATGTGACTCATTTCATAGAATTCTACAATGATACTTTATATCTTATACCTCTCTCCCCACCACACCCAGTGCTCCCTAGACCGTCATGTGTTTGCTTCTACCACCATATTTTAAATGTTTTGACTGGTCAAGAATGCTGCAAGAAATGTAGAGCAATTGTTCATCAGAAAGGTGTTAAAGGATCATGCCAAGGCACGGACTGATGCAGAAATCATTTTAGTTTCCGACCCCCTCATTAAGGCAGAGTGGGTCTGGTCTCTCTGGGCAGAGAAATTACTTAGCACATAGCCAGTTGGAAACAAGGACCACATCGTGTTTTAGTATTTCTAAGATAGGCTTGCAAGAGACAAATACCTAAATATATGCAGACACTTGAGTGAGAGAAAGAGCATATTTATGCAGGCCGTGAAGAGGGTACATGGCCACAAGGTTCATTAATTGCGCAAATCCATTGGTCCGGGAATACGTTTTCTTACTGTGACTGCGTTGTTTGTGCATCATTATATTCAGTGTTCCCAGCACCAGCTGCTCATTGTATGCTAGATTCACAGTGCAAAGTGGCTGCCACATGGGGCCTATCGAATTCCATTGCTTTCTTTTTGTCTGTACATAGTCTCGCGTATATTTTTTAATTTGCTGTACTTGTTGACCAATACCACATTTTTTATGCTAGCAGATGAGATTTTTTTTTTTAGTAGAATTCATTGTCTTTTCCCCTTCATTCCCCATTTACATCAAGTATCAACTGTGACAACATTAATAGCATTTAATGAGTTGATAATGCTCTTCAGGTTGTACATTATAATACCCATTTGGTTTGACTAGATTCACTCATGGTCCGATAGAGAAGCTTGAATTCGAAATCTGATCCATGTATTCTATAGTTGAGAATTTGAACACTAAGCTGTATCTAGCTAATCCCTTTTGGCAATATTGTGTTCTGTCATTGTTTTAATGAAAAAACGCCCCACCTCTGCTCCAATTTAGGAAAGAGTTGGAGGGACACCTCCCTAAAGAACAGTACATCAGCATGCAGTAGCAATTCAACAACCACCTACCTATCCTATCAACTTTTGACTTTATACTTGCCTTCGTTCCTGTACACAGCAAGCACTCCACTGTCTTTTTGGCTAGATTAGTGCTGTACCATGCTTCTGCAAAAAGCGCTGTGTTGTAGATATGGATCCAAGTTGCTTTTAAACTAAAAGTAGTGAATGCAAATCGAATACTGTTCTAGTTTCTTTTACGAATATTTCATGAATTAAAGGGAATACCCATTGTCCCTCCTTTCCCCCCATAAAGCCTTGCAATTGGCTTTAATCTCACAAAAAAAATTCAGACTTTCTTTGTTTTTAACCTGACCCCCCTCTGTCACGTACACTTGATTTCTTTGTCTTTTGGTTAAACTGTGAAGTGGTTGCAAGCTTGACATGTATTTCTGTTAAAGCCAAGCTTCTTGCTCTGCTTGGGCTGTGCATTTTTTGGGTTTTCCTGGGTCTGTTCTTGTATGACGGGTTTGAGTGAATACGAATACATTCCACTGGATTGAAGGAGGGCGAGCATCAAGGGAAGTTTGTCTTATTGTATTTTCTGTGATTCAGGCTAAGCTGGTTCAAGAGTAAACCTGCCCGATGTCCTGTACGACCTGAAACGGTATGCTTCAATAGGCCAGTGAAGCCAGTTTTCATATTTAAACATTTTGGCCACCGCTACAGCTATGGCCACAGCTATCATGGCCTGGGATTTTCATGCATCCCTAGGGCATCTAACCAAACTGTTGCACCAGAGTTTGTGGGCTCCACGAGAAAAGGACTGCAAGTTTCTCCCCACGCCAGTAACCTTGGACTCCTTTATACATTCAAGAAAAAATATTTGCCAATACGAGATTGTCACTTTCAAAGCAGACTTTAGATCACTTCCCTTACTGGAAGATCTTCAAAGACTTCCCTGCTCATCGTGTTTACTGTACCAGTCTTGATGACACCCTGAGTAACAAATGTCCCTGTTTGTATTGACTCTGTGCTAAATGTTATGTCTTGAGTGGTCAGACACTCTTGGTTTACATAGATGCAGTACACAAAGTTAAAATAGGCTACTTCGCGGGTTTATGAAAAGAATCAAACAACAATCACCTATAGATTAGAACCCTTCAAACAGGCTTTCTAACACAGCTGTCGCACGGATCGTATATTATTTATTATTCCGTGATCTGTGGTGGTTTTCTGATTCTGTGTGTGCTGTAGGGCTGGAATGTTCAGCAGTTCCAGATTCATGTTTGAGTTTAAGGATAATCGCCCACATAAGATAATTTACTTAAATGATTCAAATGTATACTGAATATGTGGCTGTAATGCTAAGACTGGACATATGTTAGACATGCCTGCCATAGTGGTTTTCCACACCAAGCTGTTGGGATCTAAAGCAGTATTTAACTTCTATAGTTGCAACTGGAGCTTCATTTTTTGGGTTCAAACCTTTATTGAAAGGGAGTTTCCCAGATGGCATTACTTGAAGTGAAAGGAGACCTATGATTTTATATCTAGTAAAAGCAGCCAGTCAAAAGTTTGCAACTCCTTTTAACACTGATTCTCCAGTATTTAATCTTTCATAGATTCACATGCTTGAATCATTGCTGTCATTTCAGTGGGAGTCCCAGGGTAACATTCTAAAACAGTATGTATCACTATCATAGGATATAATGGCAATGAAAAATTCAGTTTAATAGCTTATCTGTTATTTTAAAAGAAGGTCGGAGCTTGAACTATAACCAATCAGATGACAGCACCCACATGAACATTCAACAGAGGCTGAGTCCCTCCGATTTTCTACTGCATACCCTGTGAAGGAAGTCTCCCTGAGCTCTGCTCTGTTTCTTCAGCTATTACTTCTTTTTGGATCATCCAAGACTATATTTCATGTTTCATTTCTCTTACCCTGTCACTTATATGTCAGAGTATCAGAAAACAAGGTAAAGGGCTACAAAATATGTCTAACCTTATCCTCTCACTTGAATCGGTCACTTCTGATGAGGACAGTGAGGATTCCTTCACCTCACAGGAGAGGTCAAAGGGAGAGGTTGCTCCAAGGATCTCTCGAAAACTACTTTCCAGGAGTCTTCATAAGGCACTTCTCACAGAGCAAAAATTGGGAAAAAACTACCTCTGAGACAGACTCTGAATCTCCCTCTTCAGCCCTGACACTACATCAGGGAAATCCTTCTCACCTGACAATGAGGCGTCTATGGCAAATCTGCTGTCTAAATCATTAACCATTACGATGACCATGTCAAACACAACCATGTCAGCTATTACTGCCTCACCTATGATGGCCTAGTCTCCGAATAGCCTCATCCATTTGAACCACCTCATCTATGTGAACTACATCTATGATGACCTCATCTACGATGGCATTATCAGACGGCCTCAACAAACTCCTATATGACTGCCTCCTCTGTGACGGTCGGCTACGACAGCCTCCTCTACAATGATTGTTTAAGACAGCCTCCTCTACACTGGTCGTCTACGACAGCCTCCTCTACACTGGTCGTCTAAGACAGCCTCCTCTACACTGGTCGTCTACGACAGCCTCCTCTACACTGGTCGTCTACGACTGCCTCCTCTACACTGGTCGTCTAAGACAGCCTCCTCTACAATGGTCGTCTACGACAGCCTCATCTACAATGGTCTTCTACGACAGCCTCCTCTACAAAGGTCTTCTACAACAACCTCCTCTACAATGGTCGTCTACAACAGCCTCTTCTACTATGGTCGTCTACCACGGCCTCCTCTACAATGGTCATCTACCACAGCCTCCTCTACAATGGTCGTCTACCACGGCCTCCTCTACAATGGTCGTCTACCACGGCCTCCTCTACAATGGCCGTCTAGGACAGCCTCCTCTACAATGGCCGTCTAGAACCGCCTCCTCTACAATGGCCGTCTAGGACAGCCTCCTCTACAATTGCCGTCTAGGACAGCCTCCTCTACAATGGCCGTCTAGGACAGCCTCCTCTACAATGGCCGTCTAGGACAGCCTCCTCTACAATGGCCGTCTAGGACAGCCTCCTCTACAATGGCCGTCTAGGACAGCCTCCTCTACAATGGCCATCTACGACAGCCTTCTGTACAATGGCCGTCTACAACCGGCTCATCTATGATGGTTGTCTTCAAAAGTAGTCCATGGTAGCCTCGTCCTACGGTCTACGGCCGCCTACGGCAGCCTAGTCTGTGACGGTCTACGGCAGCCTAGTCTGTGACGGTCTATGGTAGCCTAATATGTAACGGTCTATGGCAGCCTAGTCTGTGACGGTCTATGGCAGTCTAGTCTGTGACGGTCTATGGCAGTCTAGTCTGTGGTAGTCTAGTCTGTGACGGTCTGTGGCAGTCTAGTCTGTGACTGTCAATGGCAGCCTAGTCTGTGACGGTCAATCGTAGCCTAGTCTGTGACGTCTATGGCAGCCTAGTCTGTGACGTCTATGGCAGCCTAGTCTGTGACGTCTATGGGCAGCCTAGTCTGTGACGTCTATGGGCAGCCTAGTCTGTGACGGTCTATGGCAGCCTAGTCTGTGACGGTCAATGGCAGCCTAGTCTGTGACGTCTATGGCAGCCTAGTCTGTGACGTCTATGGCAGCCTAGTCTGTGACGGTCTATGGCAGCCTAGTCTGTGACGTCTATGGCAGCCTAGTCTGTGACGGTCTATGGCAGCCTAGTCTGTGACGGTCTATGGCAGCCTAGTCTGTGACGGTCTATGGCAGCCTAGTCTGTGACGGTCTATGGCAGCCTAGCCTGTGACGGTCTATGGCAGCCTAGTCTGTGACGGTCTATGGCAGCCTAGTCTGTGACGGTCTATGGCAGCCTAGTCTGTGACGGTCTATGGCAGCCTAGTCTGTGACGGTCTATGGCAGCCTAGTCTGTGACGGTCTATGGCAGCCTAGTCTGTGACGGTCTATGGCAGCCTAGTCTGTGACGGTCTATGGCAGCCTCGTCTGTGACGGTCTACGGCAGCCTCGTCTGTGACGGTCTACGGCAGCCTCGTCTGTGACGGTCTACGGCAGCCTCGTCTGTGACGGTCTACGGCAGCCTCGTCTGTGACGGTCTACGGCAGCCTAGTATGTGACGGTCTACGGCAGCCTAGTCTGTGACGGTCTACGGCAGCCTAGTCTGTGACGGTCTACGGCAGCCTAGTCTGTGACGGTCTACGGCAGCCTAGTCTGTGACGGTCTACGGCAGCCTAGTCTGTGACGGTCTACGGCAGCCTAGTCTGTGACGGTCTACGGCAGCCTAGTCTGTGACGGTCTACGGCAGCCTAGTCTGTGACGGTCTACGGCAGCCTAGTCTGTGACGGTCTACGGCAGCCTAGTCTGTGACGGTCTACGGCAGCCTCGTCTGTGACGGTCTACGGCAGCCTTGTCTGTGACGGTCTACGGCAGCCTCGTCTGTGACGGTCTACGGCAGCCTAGTCTGTGACGGTCTACGGCAGCCTCGTCTGTGACGGTCTACGGCAGCCTCGTCTGTGACGGTCTACGGCAGCCTCGTCTGTGACGGTCTACGGCAGCCTCGTCTGTGACGGTCTACGGCAGCCTCATCTGTGACGGTCTACGGCAGCCTCGTCTGTGACGGTCTACGGCAGCCTCGTCTGTGACGGTCTACGGCAGCCTAGTATGTAACGGTCTACGGCAGCCTCGCCCGGTGACGGTCTACGGCAGCCTCGCCCGGTGACGGTCTACGGCAGCCTCGCCCGGTGACGGTCTACGGCAGTCTCGCCCGGTGACGGTCTACGGCAGTCTCGCCCGGTGACGGTCTACGGTAGCCTAGTATGTAACGGTCTACGGCAGCCTCGTCTGTGACTGTCTACGGCAGCCTCGTCTGTGACTGTCTACGGCAGCCTCGTCTGTGACGGTCTACGGCAGCTTCGTCTGTGACTGTCGGCGGCGGCAGCTTTGTCTGTGACGGTCGGCAGTGGCAGCTTGGTCTACGACAACCTCCTCTGTGACTGCATTGTCTACAACGGCCTCATCTATGGCAAAGGCCTTGTCAAAGACCAACATTGTCAACGTCAACCTAGTTGTATAAGTCCACCTCATCGACAACTATCTTGATGACAATACAATCAACCAGAACAGACACATAATCCAGAATAATTTCATGTCAAGAATTAAGGGGACTAATATGAGCATTTCAAGCAATATATGGAGAGGCAATATGTGGATCAATTTCACCACTTCCCTCCAACTTCAGAGCATGAGTCCGGTCCATGTAGCTCTAGTACTTGACCTACAGGGCATGTTACAGGATTACAACAAGCACTTTCCCGAGCCTACAAGTATGATCCCAGTTTCAAATATTGCCATGCTTCTGTTCACATCTGGTGGTGATAGACAAAAGGCCCATAACCGGTGGATTCCCCACCTGATGGATTGGTGGTTTCCATACCCTTAGGAACGAGCGCCCAAACACTTCCAACTTTCAATAGCAAACAAGCAATCAGTTTGTTTTCTTTGATTTTAAATGGAAAAGCTGCAAGACCTATTCCAGTTGTTTATATATCCAGGAGGAATTACAGTCATGGAAAACGGTCACTCATAAACCTGCCCGACCAGCAAGGAGACATTCTCAACTATGTCCGGTGCTAATGTACGGGCTGAAAATTCACTGTCAATATGGTGCAGGTATGACCACCAGATGTTGTCAGACATTGCCATGAACATAGAATTTCTGCCGAAAGACAGAGGGTAGAAACAAAAAAAAATCTGCCAAGGAAGGAGGGGCGCGAAACATCTTCTGCAGAAAACCTAGATTGTGCTATAGATACAGCTTCAAATAGGATTCCCACAACTGGCAGGGGCAGTGGTCCTTAGATGCCAAGGTTGGTTGAAGGCGACAACATTTCTGCAAATATATCTAATATTTTTAGTTTACCATTGCAACTGTCTGTTTGGCAAGCACGTTGACAATGCATTGCAAGTAGTCAAGGGCCCCTCTGACACTGCAAGATCTTTAGACAAATTATAATTTCGAAAGAAATACCCTTTAGAGGGACCCCCAAAAGAGGCACTTATCCGCATGAAGGAGGATACCCGAGGTAGTCCTTATGTTAAAGGCAAAACTATAATCATGGACATTAACTGCTCCATCTTGTCTGATGAAAATTCTCTCGTACGTATAAGCTGCAGTCATTCTGACCGTCCGCAGCCATTTTGTACTTAATAAGTCACCCTTTGTTTCACCCTGCCCTGACTAATATCTATCTGACCCGCTGACCAAACCTGGTATGTGTGCTGGGGCCATAAACTGACAAACATGCCCGCCTTTGGTGGTAGCTTCAAAGAGACACTATTGCCACGACAAACCTTAGGGCCTATTGCTGAACCATCACCTCGTTCTGTCTTCAGTAATCAAAGAACTTATGAACTTTTGCATTCTTCCTTCCCCGTGCCTGTGTATACAACCAAAGATTCCAGATACCGAGGGCCCGAACAAACATGGTTTATTGCACTCCAAAGAGCTCACCCTGCAACGGACAATGGAACTTGTTTCCTATCAACAGTGAAAGACACTAAAACTGACCAGTCTCACATATTCTCGACCCTGAGGCTAAGGCCAGCTGGCTGACAAACAACACATGTCCGATTGTTTATGGTTGGGAGGGTATGAAATGTATGGCATCTTGTCCGGGGCGGGGATACCAAGCTTACATGTCACTGATAATAAAGATTGCTTTGTTCCAATACTATATAAAAGTGGCCTGCAAGAGAGCTGTGGCAGAACACCTCCCTCTGGCATCCCGGTGTCTGCAGTTGACGTGCTCTCCTCATGAAAAATAAACCTTTTTCTTGTCTTCCAGTTGCCAGCGCTTGCCTCTTTATTTTGTTAACCGAACCCAAAGTGAATTAGAGGTGGAACCCTGCGCCGGGCAGCATTGAGGGGTCTTAGAAGACTCGCTGCCTTTCACAATGGGTGACCCAACGTTGGGCCCATCAGCGACACGTGGGTCCAGTAGAGAGGTCCTAACGACTTAGTGAACGACTAAACGACGGAGTGCACCTGCCCAAAAGAGACCCTCGTCTGGCTGCTGATCGACGGTACTTCACCGGTTCCGAACGGACCTCTCTCAAGTGACCTGCGGTCCTGACTGGGACCTTACAGGAACGCCGCATTGATCGTTGGAGTAAGAGGACAAACAGGCGCTGGAAGGGGAAGGCGAAGAACTGTCCATACGGTCCGGGTAAGGTCGCGAAAAAGCGACTTTAATTGATTTGATTGATTGATTGTTTTGACAGAATACTAGTATTCCCCTCTTCAAGTTATTTGGTTATTTGAGACATTCCCTTGCTGCAAAGAAGCGTAGAATAGGAATATTCCCTCTTTGCAGCCAGTGAAGGACAGGTAGTGCAGACATTTGTTTAACGCCTATTGAGATATTTATTTTGACCTTTGATACGTCATGCCTGTTCTGTCTAGATTATTTGATTGCTTTGGAACGAACCGTTTGTTAGAGGTCAGTCATCCGGCACCGCCGGAGGGCACCCCTAACAAGGACATGTATGTAAAGTATGGACTAGCCACCACAGCTTATAGCAAACTATGGCATAAATACACTAGGAAGGACCGGGTAAATCAGTGGCCACTGACGGGATCTTTCGACCCCGCTAAAATAGAAACGCTAGAAACAGCTCTCCGCAAAAAGAAAACTACGCCAGCCATGCTTGACAGCTTTGGCCAATGGCAAAAAGAGGCAGCGCAACGAAGGAAGAGAGACAAATCTAAACTAGAAAAAGAAATGCGAAAAACAGCTTACCAAGCCTGTAAAAATTTATAAGAAGAAATAAAAGAAAGATAAACTGATTAAAAGGAACAGGAATGGAAAAAATCAGGCCAATACCCTTTTAGAGCACCCTCGACTCTTTACCCCGAGTTACCGGCGAAACAAAGAATAGATGATGATCTATTATTAGGTCCTCCAATCATATACATGCCACCCCCTCACCTAGTAGCGCAACGCCAGGAACCCCAAAATATGGTAGAAGATAGCATAATTGTCGCGGTCTCCACCGCCTCTGCGCCAACCGAGTTGCTCGTGCCAAATGCCTCACCAAAAGATACAGCAGTAGAAGCAGGATCAAAGGAAAGAGGGTTGCCTAGGGTCCAGTGATTAAGTAAAAATGAACGAGCAGGCATTGAAAAAATAGTTAAAACCCCTATAGATAGTAAAGAAACAGAAGAATATGTAACTGACATATGCAATTCCTTTGTTGGAAACCACAAACGATACTTTATTGTGCGCCTGTTACCACACTCTAACTGCGTATGAAGAGAAACACCGGGATGTAGGGCCCGAACGACTAGCGGCTCTTCATAGAAAGGTAGACATAGGAGATGAAGGCGACAACGATGTTGCAGAACTATCTCATCTACACTAGAAGTACTCCGTCACCTCTTAGAAAAAGGACGGATAGACAAGGACAGGTCATCTAAAATAGCAGGACCCCGATAGATAAACCCGATAACATGATGCCAATAAAAGAAGCTACCCCATATTGGGTTCCTCCTAGAGGACAAGGGACTAATGACAATAAACCATCAAGACGCTAGAGGAAGGGTAGTCTACAATTGGGTGAATCAGCCATGGGACAGACAAGACATTTTGACATTCCGTAAATCTTTGCCGAATTTACGAAAGAACCCCACCGCCTTTTACACCGAGCTAGGTACCGCTTTGGGATCGACGATAATGACACTTGCTGACATAGACTTGTTCTTTAGGCTATGTTCACCAGCAGATGTGTGGAAACAGATTAGGAAAATAGACCACACAGAACTGCTCGGTCATTCCTGGGAACAACTCAGCACTCTAGAAAAACAGAGGAACCCTGGTCAAAAGCTGGTTAAAGCAATATTGGACCTCCCCAACAAAATAGTGCAGAAAGTAAAAACGCTGATCCTAGAGAAAAAGATAGACTGGTCCATAGTAACCGCGTGCCGCCAGAAGCCACAAGAGTATGTCTCAGAGTATTTCTCAAGGTTTGAAACCGTGTTCTCCGATTACAGTGGACAAGACATGTCCACCGCAACCGGACACCACTTACTTGTGCAGAACTACGTGAAAGGACTACTGCCAGAGGTATCCCAGAAATTGCAAACTAGTGAAAGTAGTTGGGCAGCATCAAAACCGGCGGCCATCCTCCAGATGGCCCAGTATTATGAGCATCAGAAAAACGAAAATGACAGGGCTACAGAAAAGAAAAAGAAGGACTTGAAGGAGCGAGTAATGATAGTACAACTTCAGGGGGTTAATACAGGAAGGGAGCAATATAAGGGAGGATACCAGCAGAATGCCCCTAGAGTACAGCCACCTAGAAATAATTTGTCGACACCCTATGTAGGACGCCAAGATTTAGGACAGGATCAATGCGCATTTTGCAGAGAATATGGACACTGGAAGTCCCAATGCCCAGCTTTGTTAGGAGCTGGTATGGGCAGAGGGGCGAGGGATATAGCAAGTGAACAGAGAGGAAGAGGACGTGGGAGAGGGTACGTGAGTGAAGCAAGTGAGGAAAGGCCAGGAAGAGTAAATGCATTGGACCGTCCTAGACAGAATCAGTACCAATAGACAGATTACGACTTCATGTACGACTTTGCATAGGACAGCCAGGGGCAAGGGAGGGATCCAGTTGAGCTCTATGTTGACCAGCAAGGCCCTTATGTTACCAAAAAAGTCCTGGGCACAAAGTCCCCATTCTTGGTAGACACAGGAGCAACACGTAGTGCAATATCTAAACGACTGATTCCAAGGGCACCCTTGTCTGGCACACATGTGACCTCAATAGGATTTGATGGTATGCCCTCCACCAACCCTTTGTCCAGACCAATCCCTTCTAATCTTGACAACAATATCATTGAAACGACATTTCTTCTCTTTTCTAACACCCTAGACGCCATTATGGGTCCCGAACCTTTGAAACCTTTCCATGTGACTATCAGATGTTCACCCGACTGAGTACGTGTCATCCTGTATGACAACCACCAGCACCATAGAGATAACCCCTCTCAGCACATGCATCCTATCTCCGAGACTGACGCATCCCTACTGGATACTTTGCCATCACACTTATGGGCTAGGGCTGATTCGGACGTAGGACGAATGATGATTGACCCAGTACATGTAACCATACGACAAGACGCAAACCTACCGAAAGTACCACAGTACAAAATTTCACCAAAGGGTGAGAAGGCACTGACAGAGATCATACACTCATTGGTAGAAGCAGGGGTGGTAGAGGAAGTAGTGAGCAACATTTGTAACAGTCCAATACTACAGATTGTAAAGGGACAAGGAGAGGGAGACGGAAATGCCTACTGCTTCATCATTGACCTGCGGGAGGTAAACAAAATCGTAGTGCCACAATATCCAGTAGTTCCCGACATCACAACAATTTTGACTTTAATTCCCTCCACTGCTACCACCTTCACTGTGATCGACCTGAAGAATGCCTTCCTTTCCATTCCTATACACGAAGACAGCCGCTATCGCTTTGGATTTACCCTAAAATCTCGTTCATTTAGATTTTGTAGAGACCCCCAGGGGTACACAGAGAGCCCGAGCATGTATAGCCAGGCACTTAAGACAGTTGGACGCCATACAATTACCAGACGGAGTGGCGCTAATACAATATGTAGATGATATCCTCCTAGCAGCAGACACCACACCGATAGCAGTCACAGCCACCATCAAGCTCCTCCATTTCCTTTCTACGAATGGTCACAAAGTCTCCCGAAAGAAATTGCAATGCTGTAAACCACAAGTGACTTACTTAGGTCACCTTTTATCAAAGGAAGGAAGGAAACTCATGCCTGACAGAATCCAGACAATCCTAGACACACCTGTCCCCAAAAATCAGAAGCAGGTCCGCTCTTTGATAGGACTCGCCTCGTTTTGCAGACAGTAGTTACCAAACGTTATCCTCCTTATCAAACCCCTTCTTTCCCTTCTAGCTAAAGACATCCCCACACCTCTCCACTGGACCTCTGAATGCCAATCAGCCTTCAAAGAACTACGCAATGCCCTTTGTTCAGCACCTGTCCTAGGAACCCCAGATTACTCCAAACCATTCTTCCTCTACACCAGAGGTCCTCAAACTTTTGGATGCCGAGACCCCCCTGTCAACATTTTCAAGCGTAAGGACCCCCTCCTGACAAAAATTTCGAAACCTCTCGGTTATGAGGAAGGTGAGGACCAAATTATGCGACAGGCTTGACTAAATAGTGTGGTTAGAAAATGTAAATAATGTTCTGTGATGCTGCGTATTTTGGGGTAGCATTGCTTTATTATTTAGAATTTGTTTAAACACATTAATACTGAGGAAAGATTTCACCCCATCAGTACCAGTTTATATCCAAAATACAGCAATTAACATCAGAAAGGTGTCTAGTCAACCTCTGTCAAGGGCCTCCTAATCCGCAGGAATACGCGCTGCCACATTAGAAGCTCACCTGACCATGGCCGGGAGCAGCAAGGGTGCATTCAAACCGTGGCGGTCTTGTGCAGAGTTAAGCAGTTTACCCATGCCCCTTTCCTCTCACCCCCTTCCTTCCATCCCACTCTTCTCTCCTCTCCCAACCCCGGATCCCTCTCTCACATTTTAGGCAGATGGTTATTAACCCCAGGACACCTTTTGGTAACAGTAGCGCACTACAAATGTAAATAAACGGTAGAAGCCGGGGATCCACTAGACCCGAACTTCGGAGGGGTGGGGGGGGGGGGTTCAACACTCCCAACCAGGGCTTGTCCAAGCACTGGTCGCACACGGTGCAACTGTCTTTCCACTTTCTCCATGAATTCCCTCACTACCACTCACCAACAATACACCTCATCTCTCTATAGCACCTGTCTGACAAACATTTCATTTTTTTATAGCTCTACTCGTAGTTTACTCACACTCAGTTCTGTGATGTGCATGGTGATCAGTGTGCGTGCATGGTGATCACTGTGAGTGCATGGTGATCACTGTGAGTGCATGGTGATCACTGTGAGTGCATGGTGATCAGTGTGCGTGCATTGTGATCAGTGTGCGTGCATTGTGATCAGTGTGCGTGCATGGTGATCAGTGTGAGTGCATGGTGATCAGTGTGAGTGCATTGCGATCACTGGGAGTGCAGGGTGAACGTGAAAGTGAAGGCGAGAATGAGAAGTGAGTAGTCTGAAAGCAGGGTGCATTCCCAGAAACTTGAAGCGTAGGGTTTCATATATAAGTTAAACTATTGCTATAATGGCATTAATCAGGGTTCAAGGGTGGAGGAAATAAATAATGTGCTGATCCTGCAACAAACTTCCAGTCTAATGATTAGGGTTACCAGCTCATTATTTTGATGGCCCAGAAATAAGCAGTCACCTACAGCTGTATTTTTTGCACTTAACTGTGAATATTTAGAACAGCAAATATAAATAGAAAGCACTTTTAATTGTGTTCTAGGGATGCTTCAATGATCCATGACTAGTAATTAAAGAGAATAAAGACAGAAAAGTCACATATCTAATTAATACATACTTTCTTATTTATACCTCAATTTAGTGTCAAGAGCAGGTCTCTGCATGATCTTTAAACAACACATAGCAGGCATGTTTCTTTTGGCAACCCAACTTTAGATTTCTTTTCATTAAATGCATTCTCACACTACAGCACTAAGTGTAAAAATACAAATGTAAGGAATAGGCAGAGTGGGGGACCAGGGGGTACTGGAGCCATAAAAAAACGAAGCTTTGGTAATCAGTTAACAAAGGCATGTAAATATGCTAATGGTCTTTAAAGACCTGTGAAAAACTCGGGCCGGAGATAAGACTCCAGACACTGCCCAGCCGAGGCCCCAGTGCGCGAGCTGCACTGCAGGAGCCGGGCTGAGACACAGGATGGGGGAGGAGGGGGGCTGAAGCCCTGGAGGCCAGGGCAGAAGTGACACTGTGAAGGCGCGACCCCCTATGCATCGCTCCACGGCCCCCCTGGGGGTCGCGCCCCACAGTTTGAATACCCCTGCTCTACACACACGAGAGGGAGGGATGTGCATTGTCTGTCTTAACACAATCGATTGGTCACAAACTACGCCCTTGCGCATATTTCTCTGCCACCCTCGATCCAGTAGCCAGAGCGCAACCAGCGTGCTTGCGCGCTGTGGCAGCTGCACCAGTTTCAATACACCAGAGTGAAGGAATAGTGCTCTCCAATCCAATCACCGTATTAGTTCCTCATGCAGTTGATACACTACTAAACTAGACCAAAACCCAACACTTGACTAGTGCCTGACTGACAGGATATGAGTTGACCCTGCTAGCACCACACATTACCCTAAAGCGATGCACTACCCTCAATCCAGCCACACTCTTACCCCTACCAGAAAATGATCCTAGTACGGCTCCACTACATGACTGTGTAACACTGACTGATGAGCAAACAAAGAGTAGAGTAGACCTCAGAGACACCGCCTTTCTGGAGCCAGATGGAGAACTATGGGTGGATGGCTTGTCCATCAAACTCCAAGACGGCACCACCTCAGCTGCGTACGCTGTCACCACAGCCCGAACCATTCTAGAAACAGCCCGTATTGCCCAACGTTCCGCCCAAGCAGCAGAACTCATTGCCCTCACACGAGCATGTATTTTAGCAGCTGGCACGACAGTTAACATATACACAGACAGCCAATACCCCTTTGGGGTAGTTCACCATTTTGGGATTCTATGGAAAGAAAGAGGGTTCCTGACTTCACACGGTATACCCATCCTGCATGGAGATTTAGTCTCCGCCTTGACGGAAGCAGTCCTCCTCCCCAAGAAGTTAGCAGTTGGAAAGTGACAGATCTAATTGGACAGGGAAATGAACTGGGAGACGTTACGGCCCGAGCCACGGCAGAAGACAGGACTACGATACTAATGTTTGTGACCAGGTCACAAGCTGAACAATGGACTGTCGCTAGGACCACTGTAAGGGACATACAGACGACAGGCACACAAAACGAATTGACCGAGTGGGAAAGGGTGGGACTAAAAGACGAGGAAAACTGCTGGAGAACTAAAGATGGAAATAAATGGCTGTTACCCAATGCCTATCTAATCCCCATATTGACCATGGCACATTTACCGGCACACATAGGCTCCACACCCATGATTGAACTAATTACCAGAGTATGGCACAACAGCAAGATAACAGAATCGGCAAAACGCCTAGGGAAGGGGACAGTAGTGCCACGGGGAGGGGTTGGAGTCCCTTACCACCCCTTTGAATTCCTTCAAATGGATTACATCCAATTAGAGAGATGCCATGGTTTAAAATATGTCCTGTTGGTTGTGTGTGCTTTTAGCAAATGGGTAGAGGCATACCCCACTCGTGACAATACCGCCTTAGCCACTGCAAAAGTATTATTGAAAAAATCCTTCCCCCGATACGGCCTTTGTAGAATTTTATGGAGCGACAACAGCCCCCACTTCGTAGCTGAGGTGATACAGAACATACTGAAAGGGTTGGGGGTCAAACAAAAGGTCCATGCCGTCTTCCATCCCCAATCAGCAGGCCTGGTGGAAAGACACAACGCAACACTGAAGTTAAAACTGGCCAAAATAGTTGCGACAACTGGGTTGAAATGGCCCGACGCCCTTCCATTAACATTGCTATCCATGCACTCCACCCCAACCAAACACAGACTAACCCCATATGAAGTGGTCTTTGGCAGGCCGATGAGCATTTGGGCGGCACCAAAATCCACTTCCATTAGCAATGTCCTTGACATATTAATGTCAGATTACCTGTATAAATTGACAAACGAGCTAACGATTATCCACCAACAGGTGCAGCAAGCCTTGCCAGACGCATCCAGGGGCCCAGGACACGAGATAAAGCCTGGTGACTAAGTCCTCGTCAGAAATTTCCAGAGGACGAAGAGTCTGGAGCCCAGGTGGACGGGTCCCTGGCAAGTCCTGATCACCACCGAACTGCCCTTCGAGTGGACCCGCAAGAAGAGACACTTGAACTGACCGAGTTTCCAGACCCCACAGTGCCATCCAAAAAGGGGTACAACCTAAGATCGACTAAAGGAGTGTGCTCCAGCGGACAGGCCACTATCTGAGTTAAGGTCTCAGATCGGTAGCAC
Source organism: Lissotriton vulgaris (assembly GCF_964263255.1). NCBI lineage: Eukaryota > Metazoa > Chordata > Amphibia > Caudata > Salamandridae > Lissotriton > Lissotriton vulgaris. Next base: position 243,788,298 of record NC_141687.1, read on the forward strand.
AACCAACTAATGCTACCAAGAAAAACGCTAGACAAAAGTCTGTGGCCCTGTCAGTCGTTGAGCCCCTTGAAGATGATGGAAGAAAATGAACACCCGAAGAACAACCACAAAGACACCAAGACTGCCAATCTGCATAGCACAAAGACAATCGCACTTGTAGCACCTGTCTCCTGCTAATGGTCACTTTCTGGATCATTGAAGAGAATGCTCCTGCACACCGAACTGGGGTTGGAAAATATCTATGATTCTCTTGGTCCCAGTATTGGCAATATGTGGTTGTTGTTTGGGCATACAATGTATACCACCTTTGTGTTCTTTTTGCATCAGCACCTTGCGCCCTAAAACTATGGAAACTCAGCTAGCGAAAATGAGAGCAATGTATGAGCAAGAGATACAGGACAGTATGGAAATTGAAATAGACTGACAAGCTGGCTAGTTATGTTCAAAGGGGCTACTGTTAAAGGCAAACGATAATCATGGACATTAACTGCTCCATTTTGTCTGATGAAAATTCTCTCGTACATATAAGCTGCAGTCATTCTGACCGTCCGCAGCCATTTTGTACTTCATAAGCCACCCTTTGTTTTACCCTGCCCTGATTAGCATCTATCTGACCCGCTGACCAAACCTGGTATGTGTGCTGGGGCCATAAACTGACAAACATGCCCACCTTTGATGGTAGCTTCAAAGAGACACTATTGCCACGACAAACCTTAGGGCCTATTGCTGAACCATCGGTACACAGTCAAAATATCGAGTAGGAAATATTGACCTACCATAATATCGAGTCTGAAATATCGAAGGAGCATAATATCGAAGGCAAGAATATCGTAGGACAGAATATCGACCCAAGGTAAGTAATATCGAAATACTTAATATCGATGTAAGTAATATCTAAGTTAGTAATATCGATAGCATATATATCGATGTTACTAATTTCGATGACACTAATATCGATATTTGTATTATTGTATAGTTTTTTATTATGTATGTTATATGTTTAATTTAAGTATTTAAAATAATTACTATTATATGTGTATAAATGTTATATAATAATAAATACATTTATAAGTAAATTTTATGTTTTTGTACCGGAGCGGGTTGTGGGTTTATAGGGGAATAGGGTGGGAAGTAATTTAATTATGGTAAATTGATTAGTAATTAGTAGGATTTATTAAAAAATTATAATTAATTGGTAATTATGTGAAAATAATAGGAAAATAATTTTAATTAATTTATTAATTGATATATATATATGTTCTGTAGCGGGTTGTGGGTTTATAGGGGAATAGGGTGGGAAGTAATTTAATTATGGTAAGTTGATTAATAATTATTAGGATTAATTAATTAATTATAATTAATTGCTAATTAATATTAATTGGGAAAAAATAAATTGATTAATTGATATATATTTTCTGTAGCGGGATGTGGGTTTATAGGGGAATGGGGTGGGGAGTAATTTAATAATAATTAATTAATATATGTTTTAAAAAATTTATATTTAATTTATTGGGAAATAATTAATATTAATTAGTTAATTAATTAATATAATTTTGTACATATTTTAAATTATTAATTAATTGGTAATTAAATAATATTAATTAGTTACAAATAATTAGAGTAATTTATTTATATATATAATTTTTAGTTACTGTTAATTAATTAATTGGGGGGAATTATATTAATTATTAAATTATATTAATTACAGCTAATGTGCTAATATATTTACTTTATTTGTTATTGTTAATTAATAATTAATTGCTAATTAAATAATATTAATTAAGTTTGGGTAAAGGAGTATTTTTAGGGTTCAGGGTCAGTTTTGAGTTTTTGGGTAAAGGGGTTTTTTTAGGGTTCAGGGTCAGTTTTCAGTTCTTGGGTAAAGGGGTATTTTTAGGGTTCAGGGTCAGTTTTCAGTTCTTGGGTAAAGGGTTATTTTTTGGGTTCAGGGTCAGTTTTTAGTTTTTGGGTAAAGGGGTGTTTTTAGTGTTCAGGGTCAGTTTTCAGTTTTTGGGTAAAGGGGTATTTTTAGGGTTTAGGGTCAGTTTTCAGTTTTTGGGTGAAGGGTTATTTTTAGGGTTCAGGTCAGTTTTCAGTTTTTGGGTAAAGGGGTATTTTTAGGGTTCCGGGTCAGTTTTCAGTTTTTGGGTAAAGGGTTATTTTTAGGGTTCAGGGTCAGTTTTCAGTTTTTGGGTAAAGGGGTATTTTTAGGGTTCAGGGTCAGTTTTCAGTTCTTGGGTAAAGGGGTATTTTTTGGGTTCAGGGTCAGTTTTCAGTTTTTGGGTAAAGGGGTATTTTTAGTGTTCAGGGTCAGTTTTCAGTTTTTGGGTAAAGGGGTATTTTTAGTGTTCAGGGTCAGTTTTCAGTTTTTGGGTAAAGGGGTATTTTTAGGGTTCAGGGTCAGTTTTCAGTTTTTGGGTAAAGGGGTATTTTTTGGGTTCAGGGTCAGTTTTCAGTTTTTGGGTAAAGGGGTATTTTTAGGGTTCAGGGTCAGTTTTCAGTTCTTGGGTAAAGGGGTGTTTTTTTAGTTCATGGTCAGTTTTCCCTACTGTTGCACTCTCTGGAGTAGGAATAGAAATGTTTACCCTCTTGCTATCCAACGTTTTATTTAATTAATTGTTAAAATATCAAATGTTTATTTTATTTTTTATATTACTTACATTTTATTTGTTATTGTTTTATGTTTGTAAATGTGTTAGTAAATTAGAATATATTTCATTAATTTATAAATTAGTAAAATAATTATTAATACTTATTGTTCAGTGCATATACATTACATATTTACTGTATATATTTAATTAATGTATTCTTAATATATATGTATTATTTATTACTTTTAAACATTATTAGATACTTTTAAATATGTTTATTTTATTTATTAGTCTTATATACTTAATTTTACATTTATATATTTAAAAAAAATCGATATTTTTAACATCGATATTTTTTACATCGATATTATTTTTTCAATATTTTTGTACTTACCATGTTGTAGATAGGATGTCGATATTTTTGCCCTCGATATTGTTGACTCGATATTCTTGTAGGTCGATATTTCTGAGGTCGAAATTCTGTCAGTGATCCGAACCATCACCTCGTTCTGTCTTCAGTAATCAATGAACTTATGAACTTTTGCATTCTTCCTTCCCCGTGCCTGTGTATGCAACCAAAGATTCCAGATACCGAGAGGGCCCATACAAACATGGTTTATTGCACTCCAAAGAGCTCACCCTGCAACAGACAATGGAACTAGTTTCCTATCAACAGTGAACAACACTAAAGCCTGACCAGTCTCACATGTTCTCGACCCTGAGGCTAAAGCCAGCTGGCTGACAAACACCACATGTCCGATTGTTTATGGTTGGGAGGGTATGAACTGACTTGTCCGGATTGTAAGGCATCCTGTCCAGGGCGGGGATACCAAGCTTACTTATCACTGATAATAAAGATTGCGTTGTTCCAATACTGTATGAAAGTGGCTTGCAAGAAAGCTGTGGCAGAACACCTCCCTCTGGCATCCCGATGTCTGCAGTTGACGTGCTCTCCTCATGAGAAATAAACTGTTTTCTTGTCTTCCAGTTTCCAGCGCTTGCCTCTTTATTTTGTTAACCGAACCCAAAGTGAATTAGAGGCAGAACCCTGCGCCGGGCAGCATTGAGGGGTCTTAGAAGACTCGCTGCCTTTCACACTTAGCCTTGCTTACCTACAGTGACAATGTTCTGGTGCTGCGTACACCATCCTGTGGGAGAAACAACTTCAAAATGTTGTCCTCTATTGGGGAAAATAGTATCGGACAAATACGTTCTTGATGTCAGTGCTTATGGTGAGGCGTTGGAGTTCACACAGATTCTGCCTACCACTCCACCTAAAAGAGAGCCCACCTCATCGCCATCTGCTTTGGAAAGGAGTGTTAGCGATGCCAAACAAAGGTTCCATAAAGAAAGGCCCCATTCTCAGCAAGGAACTTCTAGTCTTGGTTTTTTTCTCATAGACATGAAAACAGAAGAGTGGCGATCCATCATATACCTCTAGAAATTAAGCAAGTATTTCCAGAAACATTCCTTTTACATGGTCACCCTCTGTCACCACATGGCTTCAAATCAGCTTCGTACATTTTTACCTACCTCCTATCCTTGTGGCAGCTTTTTTCAGGAAGCGTGGTAATCGAGTATTCCCCTATCTTGGCCCATGGTTGGTAAAAGCACCAATGACATTTGAACAGTCCAAGTCCACAGAGGCTTGCCTAGTGTTGTTTCACAGATCAGGTCTCCTTGTGAATTATCAATGATAATCAACTCCTCATCCAAGAATATTATGTTCCTGGGCCGCAACACTAGATACTGTCCAAGACAAAGACTTTCTATCTCAAGACAAGCAACAAAGGCTGAAGGAACTGACTCAAACAAAAACACTTTTCAGGGAGTCTGTTCAGTTTATCTCTGGGTATCATGTCCTCCAATCAATATGATCCCTCGTGCAAACCTGAAAATGAGAGCCTTACAGGACCAGCTAAAAAAACAATAGATTCAAACAAAATAATAATTCAAGGGCCTGGTGAACCTCTGATGGAAGCTCTTGCCTGGTGGTCCCAGACCTTCCACCTGTCGGAGGAACTCAGGTTCTTACCTCAAATACACTTTGTAAGGACTACAGATGCCTTCCTGGAGAGATGATGTGGTCATCTACAGAGCCTGCAAATTCAAGGAAAGTGGTTTCCACTCCAGAAGAGCATACATAGAAATCGCCTAGAGCTCAAAGCCATCTAACTCAGCCTCCGAGCCTTTCGGCCAATGATAGCAGGGTCTTCGATGTTATTGCACACTGACAATACCACCAGCATGCAATATGTAAACAAAAAAAGTGGCATAAGATCACTGGCGCTGTCCAAGGAAGATCAGGACATCTGGAGCTGTCTAACACCACAGAGAACAACTCTTCGGGTCAAACATGTCCCCAGGACTAGCAATCGCTTAGCAGACATGCTAAGCAAATGTGGAAATAGCCGTCACGAACGGGAGTTAGATCAGCCTGCGCTAAACATTATCTTCTGTAGTAGGGGATCTCTGTGTATAGTCATAATCTAGTGAATAGTCCCGCTCATGTGCGGGGACCCCGGAGCAATAAAAGAAAATCTCTTAAGCTGTCTTTTTGTGCAGTCCTGCATAGACACTTAAGAGAGAATTTAAAGACAAATAATGCAGCCTATACCTGCTAGGATACACTGTCCAGATCTTCAACTAGATATTCCACCAATACCATATTCAGCACAGCCTGCCAAGTTTCCTTCATAGAAAACCTTCCCCTTTTACCAAGAAAGCCTCTGGAATGATAGAGAGGAAGGGGTGGATAGACAAGCCCCATGGGCTGCCATTATGTGGCTCTAGCCGCAAGAGCGGGCGATAAACAGCTGAATGGCGGATGAGGCACAGTGTAGCAAAAGCGGACGGAATGGCAACTGAAACGGTAAAGGGGCGCCCCACTACAGCAGACGAGCCGTTCACGCCGCCTTCCCCCCCCCATCCCCCCCACCCCGCCCCACGCCGTTTTTCGGAGCAGCATTGTAGGATACCAAAACCAGTGCGGCACCCAGGTGACATCACCTGGGTGCCGTCCAGAACTCAGCACGTTGTGCTGCCTTGGAACTATTCGCACAAAAGACAGCTACTGACCATTGTTGCTTCTATTTTTAAATTTTTTTTTATTGTGTTTACTGTTTTTGTTGCGTTGTATATATTTATAAGTTATTAAAGTTTTATAATCCTACTACTTTGTTGGAGTGCTATATATTTTTAATGTGACACATAATTGTAAAAAACTTTGATGTACAAAGAGGCATCCCTGGAATCTTCCGCTTCAGGCTCGGTCCCACACACCCTCACAGTGAGAATCCCCTCCCCAATCACAATACAGGATGGTTATCAGATAGTAGGAACGCGTGTGGTGTGACGGATCTCATCGGGTGGGGGCCTTGATCTACTGTAACTCCTTTGAAGAGGGGTGATTCTTTACAGTTGAGGCCATAAACTACATCCGCAGGGCTACGTGATAGCCTGGGACCGGCCTGGACAATCAGACACAAAGGAAGAGGAATGTCAGAGGGTGCAGTAGTGAATAGGGTGAAAGGGTGGTGTCGGGCGGGCACAGGGTGTGATTCTCAGGGAAGAGCAGCGCAGATGGGGGGAGGTTTATGGCCCATGCATAAGACAGAGAGCGGGGGTGACCAGTGCGTGGGGGAGATGCTTGCGAGGGTGGGGAGCCATGCTGAGGATCGGCGGCGTGCAGAGAGTGAGTCTGGTCAAGGCATCTAAAATGGCTGCCGTGCACGACAAAAGTGTGGCATTGGAAAAAAAGCAAGATGGCGCAGACAATGTTTATCAATACGAATTAATTTATAACAATTATTTTTAACAATATATTTACTCGCAGTGTCAAAATGGCGATCAACACTTCCTGATTTCCTTCGAATCGAACGTTAACAGACGTCACGATCGGCGGCGTGCAGAGAGTGGGTCTGGTCAAGGCATCTAAAATGGCTGCCGTGCACGACAAAAGTGTGGCATTGGAAAAAAAGCAAGATGGGGCAGACAATGTTTATCAATACGAATTAATTTATAACAATTATTTTTAACAATATATTTACTCGCAGTGTCAAAATGGTGGTCAACACTTCCTGATTTCCTTCGAATCGAACGTTAACAGACGTCACGCAGCAAAAAAAAAAAAAAAAAACGCTCACGCGCAGCCGCTGGAAGACAAGTATCAACATGTATGAGCCTCCTCAGCCACCCTCCGAAAACATCGGGGGTCAAGATACGTCTCCCGTACCCCCTTATACCCATTTCTCACATTGTTTTTCCTCCATCTTGTTATTTAATTAAATCGAAACACAAAATGGCGAATTCCCGTTTCGCGTCCCGGTTCACTACCCGGTTCGCGAACCGGAAAGCGCTTCTACCGCAAAAAATCAATATTTTTTTATTTTCCCCACGGGACCCTTTAATAACCCCAACATCATTCCTAGGGGGTCAAGAAGGGTCTACCTTGCCCCCTTTCATTAAATTCCCCCTTCGTTTTTCTCCTCCTCTTGTCTCTCGATCATACCGAGAGACAAGATGGCGGCCGCTCCGGACTGTTTAGAATGTTGACAGACACCGGAGAGCCAATCAGCTTCTCTACGCAAAGTTCCGTTACGCGAAAAGTTCGCGAACCGGTGCGCTATCCGGGACGCTGTCACAGATATATCTGTTTTTTAAAACGTTAATTTCTCAAAATCCACTGGAGCACATATATTGAGACCCAGCAAAGCACATCGGGCTAACAGTCCCTACAATTTTGCCAAGTTTCGTGTAAATCCATTCAGCCGTTCGAGCTAAAAGTGAGGCCAAACGCCCTATGGAAAACTCAATGTTAAAAACGCGTTTTGGGACCCCCCTTTTTTCTCAGCCCCCCCTTGACGAAACCGATTCCGTCCACAAACGCCAAAGTTATTAGACATAGAATTTTCAAAAGTTCCATAGAGAAAAAATCCTAACTATATATACCTACTGGCGACCGCCAGTAGGTAATATATATATATATATATATATATATATATATATATATATATTTCTATCCACCTAACGCTATTTGTGCTAATACTATAAGATATATAAATATAGTAACTGCTTGCTATTCTGATTCAAGCATATGAATCTATGAACGATCCAACACTGGAGAAGAACATCAGTTACTTACCTGTAGCTGTAGTTCTACAGTATTGGCATCTTTCATAGATTCGCATGTGTCCTACCCTTCTCCCCTGACAGGCTCCCTTTATAGTTCTGGATAATTTATTCCCTCTTGTGCTTGAAAATTTGATGGACTCAGCCTCTGTTGGGAATGTTCTAGAGGGTGCGTTCGCCTGATTGGTTATAGTTCAAGTTTAGTCCTTTTTTAGACAGGACATAGGCTCTTAAACTGACATTTTGATTGCCATTATAGCCTTTACTAGTGATACATACTGCTTTATTATAGCACCATTGGACTCCCTCTTTGAATTATTCAAGCATGTGAATCTATGAAAGATACCAATACTGGAGAACTGCAGTTACAGGTAAGTAACTTATTTTCTTAGTACACTGTTTTTTTTTTTTATATTCTTTCTAAGAATTAGCTGTGCCCGTCTCAGAAAAAGCCCTCTCTGTTCCCAGGTTTTACGCGTCATCTCGTGCTCAGTCTAAAAATAAAAATAAACATTCTTGCTATGACTCCAACATACTGGCTAATTCTAGCTGCACATTATTCCATGTTGCAGTAGAATTTCTTACTTTACAACAGTGGTCTTCCAACTTTTTAATGCTGTTCCCCCCCCCCCCCCCCCCCCACTAAAGAAATACAATTAAACAGGCCCCCATCATATTTTTCACAATTATTCTATTAAACCGGCAATGTTTGAACATGTCTCGACTTACTTAAACATGAGACATATTTAAACATTGCAGTTAAATTCTGTTACATATTTCCCAGCTAGGATATAAATAACAAAAGAAGCTAGTAACAGGCCGTTACAGAGTGGCTTACCGCCGCTCATTTCCCCCATCGCTTAAAACAAAACACTGCGATCAGCAAAATGCTGCTTTTGACCAAAGCCTGGAACCCCGCCTCCCTTTTGCAGACCCGTGCTTTACAATGAATGCCAGCCTGGTTACATAAAGACTACTCAGTAGATGCGATATGTCCTTTTTCCTATTCTTTGGAAGGGTTTATATAAAACCGCATACCTGGAGTGTCAGTGTGGACATTTCCCCATTTTGGTGACTTGGATTAATTCTGGTATGTAGCCTCACAAGGTGGTCACCCAGACTTTGGGGAACTCTTTGTGTTATTATTTATACAACCCGCACGTCTTTCTTCTATTATCCCAATTTCATTTGGTGTTTATAGAATTTGTGTATCTCCTCCTGCTTCGTGCCACTAGGAGCAACTGGAATTCGAGGGTGGCTCTAGAGTGAGCAGAGTAGATAATACGTGGGAGTTTTGGATATTCTTAAAAGTTAGCTGGTAGGGTATTTCACGCATGGCTAGAGGATGAGAGTTTGTGTGTTACAGCCACGCACCCAGGGCTTCTTTCCACTACAATGATTGGGTTTTTTTGTGGGTGCTTTAATAAGGGCTTTCATTCTGCGGTGAGCACCAAGTTGACGGTTTGTCCTAAATAAAGGAAGGGCCTTGACATAATACATATTGTGTCCAGTACTTAAATTGTAAATAATTGCAAGAGTCCAAGGTATTGCACACGGATCCGATCCTCCAGGCACTACCCACGTGTCACTTTAAACTGTGTGGATGAGTCCTAGGTTTATCATGTTTTAAAGATGTATTCAATCGTTAAACGCTCCACTAATCAACTCTGCAGCCCACGCACAGCAGTATTGGATTCTTAGAAATATGTCCCAGTGTTTACAAATTAGTGCTGGTGCCGAGCACCGGCATAAATTAAGTACTGGCTGTGTTATACAAACTTTCTTGAACAGAACGTGTTAAGAAATCGGCAGCTAATGAAGCAATCTGTGGGCTTCAGTAGTGTGGTCAAGCTTTCAAAGTCCACGCATTAGCCTTCCTGTTGGCTTGCTGAAAATTATGTAGCTGTTCTCTTCAAGAAGCAAGGGGTAGGAAAGGGAAGATTTCCCCGAAGTATTAGCTAACATTGCCTTTGTCTTATGAGCCGCCATTCAGATAAATTTATATCACAGCCATGTGTAACTAACTCGCCAGCATTTTTTCATCATTGATGCGGCCCATTTTCATTGCCTTGCAAATCTGCGAGTCATACTGTCACTGTTTCACTTAAATGTTCTATCATTGATATACATACTGGCCCTCTGACAACAGTGTCATTGTGGTTCATTTATTAGCTATTTTATGACCGGTTTGTTCTAGTTGCTGTTAACGCCAACATATACTTTGGTTCTTGGTAGGTGCTATACACATTTTGATAAGTAATGCCTCAGATGGATTATGTTTTGCTAGTTTTAAAAAAAAATGTTTTTATTTTTCAATCGGCTTCATACTTTTTCTTATTTTTGGGGGTGTAATCCTTGTTGAAAAACTGTTTGTCCAAGATTTCCAAATTATGAGATATTAAGGAAAGGGGCAGTGGGAAATCCTGAGTGACTGGTAGCAGGTGTCTGAGATCATAACCCTCAATTCTAGGATGATTTATAAAAGTAGAGGCTGTCCACATAAATTAGAACAATTAGAGCGTTACAGTAAATAGATTTTATTGATAGAGTGCACACGTTTCGCAGTTCTCTGTACCCCAGAGATAACTGCAGGTCAAATATACGACATCAAGTGATTGGCAATCTATTTTTCTTATACATTAAAAGGAAACATCAAATATAACAATTCTAGACTACCCCCCCACCCCCAAACCCTCCCTCTCCCCAAACTCCTACAGTAAATATTTTAAAGTGAAGAGAATTGACAGGGGGAAAAATGGAACACTGGAATGATTAAGAGTCTCAAACACTTTTGGGGAGCAAACTCAGCGAACATAGGAAGACAGGGAAGTTTCAGACTCTGTGTTTGGGCTCTGGACCACCTTCCCACGTACTTCAACAGTAACATTGTCTTGATGCAGATGGGCTGAAAGCCATGTGGAGAGAAAACTGTACTGTGAACAGACTTGAGATACTAGTACCAGTAACTGTAATACTCCACAGGACACGCATGAGCTTTATTTTTTTTATTTTTTATCTGAGTATGCAAAATTCATTACAAATAAAAATGTAAAAACTCAATTTTAAAAATATTTCTAACTGTGGCATGGCTTCGAATTATACTACACTGAATTAGGAGCTTTTTCTGAGTTTGGCCGACGGGATACCCAGACAGTGATTGATTAGTTGGGTTGGAGGTGAATCTCACAGGTTTATCGGCCAGTATTAGTTAAAACGTTGGACCTCCTAGAGGAAATTCAGTTGTGGTATGACGAGGTCTTGAGGGGGCGTAGTAAATGTAAATTGATACTTGTATAGCGCACTACTCACCCGCAAGGGTCTCAAGGCGCTTGTACGAATACCGCTGTGGAACCCATCCTGGCTTTCCCTGTGAGGCGTCCACTCCTGGGCACCCCCAAGGTGGAGGCCATGCATCCTTACCGTTGTGGGGTCCGTTGTGGAGATTAAGAAAGCTATTGCCCAGAGTTGCATAGTGAGACTCCATGATTGGAATAGGCACCGAGGCAAGAATTATCAGGTCTTTACTACACTCCCTATAAAATTGGGAAATTTGCCCCTCTACCTCCACCGAAATGTCCAAGATGTCAGGAATTGTTGGCCAACGATATACATATGGTTTTTGATTGTAAAGAGCTAGATCAATTTTGGACTGAGATAGGACAGGCTCTATCAGGACTTTTTAGCTCTGTGATTACAGTCAATCCCTCCCTAGTAATTTTTGGGGATGACGGCCTGTTCTTTCAGTCAGCTACTAGTGTGGAAAAAGGGCTCCTCCTATATTTGATACTGCTGGCTAGGAGAGAGATATGTAGGAGGTGGAAGGACCACCTACCCCCTAGTAGTGAGGAGTGGTTAAGATCAGCATTTAGTATGGCCCGGTTGGAATACGAAAGGGCGGAAGAGAAGCTGCTTAACATCTGGCATCCTTTTATAAGATATGGAAGGGACTTAAGACTGATTCGGACACTCCTATGATTACACCATGTCCCCGGTACTAAAGGGGAGGAGGTCTGGTGACCCAAGTAAAGGTGGTCAGCCTGGTGGCCCCTAGAGATGGATTATGGCTGTAAAGGTTCCACAGAAACTTGACACGGTGAGATGAGGAGTAAAAAAAAAAAAAAAAAAAAGAATTATCAGGTCCGTGGAATTTTTTAGCCCAAGACCCACCGAGGCGGGGAATTGAACCCTGGTCCTGGGCTAGACCTCTGCATCAGGGTCTGCCGCTCTAACCATTGAACCACACTTCTCCTAGTGTGAGAAGATGGCCTCTAGAGTGTGAACCATTCTGTAAGCTATGCCCGATTCAATTTAAGTGGCCACAGAAAGTCTGTTATACCCACAACAAACTTTGTAAGATGGTAAGAATCCACTCTGGAATTATCTGTGGTGCTCCTTAATATTTAGAAACCTATTTCATATAGTTGGGGGCTGCCTCGTGATGGAGAAGTATTTGGAGGACATTGCTGTTACCCTCTCGAGGATGATAGACTAGTCAGTTAAGCATACTCCAAAACTGGGGCTTTTGGAAAGACTTGGGAGGCTCTTCAGGAGCAAAGTTCTTAACAGGACCGATTTCTCATGTCAGACAGGACATTGCCAAATATTGGCAGTTTAAAAGGGCTCGGCAGATATGAGAATGACTGAGGTGAATGGACTTACAGCTCCACATTGAGGAGGTGATTTATCATGATAGGGGCTGCTCCAAGAAACATGGTAAGATCTGGGAGCTGTGGTGGGACCACTTTCATGCCCTGTCATGATGCGAATAAGCCTGTTCATCCGGTCGATGCCCAAGTGTATCATGTATATCCTCGAATGCCTAATAATCATGCAGAAGACTCATATACCTGTCTCTTTTGCTTGTTACCCTTTAATAAAGTTATATCAAAAAAGGAAATATTGATTTAATTCTCAGTCAACTTCTTTGTTTTAGGCCTTCTACAAATAATCATGCTGACTCGTGAAAGTAGCAGCCTTACATGTCACCTCCGCTTTTATTTAGATGAACTCTGTTTACAACTTTGAGACTGACTTGTGAATGTGATTTTTTTTTTAACCACCTCCTTGATGGTGGCAGGGAGGTCCCAGAGGAAGTCCAGTCCTTTAGCTCCAAAATAATGAAATTCCCCTTCAGGAAACCTACCTTGACTCAGACAGCTGCAAGTCTGATCCTTCTTAGAGGTGCCTTTGGGAAAAGCACTATCGCTTCATCTGCACGCAGTTGTCAGATTGTCAGAGTATCTGACAGAAATGAAGTTTTGTGGGAATGGTGTTACAGCGCTCGTTATTTTTTATGGTAATATCCCACGTACATATATGAAAGAAAGCGATTATCTTTATATAATCCATCATTCAGACGGAATTAAAACCGAATCTGAGCCTGCTTGCTTTGATAAGCATTTGTGTGCTGAAAGAACTGATGATATCTGTTAACTTGCCTGTGGTCTTGAACAATAAAGAATTATGTTTATATAAATATGCAATTTGACATATTGAAAACCAGAATTAAGCATTTTTTGGAATTTGTTATTATGAATTTCAGAAACGGCCTGATTCATATTTAAAGTGGTTTCGAGTCAATTGTGCCACTGTTTTCAGATCCATTTTAACACTGTTCGATTTTCTACTTGTGTGGTGTTTTGATAGGACTGTGGTCTCTCAGCATGTACATTGGTATTGTGTTCTTAGCGAGTTGGGTCGTTTATTAATGTCAATGCGTTCTTCCTAGTGGATAACCATCGATGTAGATGTACGTTTGTATGTGATTTGTTGTGGGAGCAGCACTTTGTTCATAAGTAAACTTTATACTCTGCTTTCTATTTTGGGTTGCAATTGCCATTTTGTATTGCCCTTTCTCCTTGTTGTACCACTATAAACCACTAAGCGCCTCTACTGCCAAAAATGGCTGCTGTTCTACATTTTGAGTTTACCAGCCCTAGACCTATTTGCAGCCACCGAAACAGAAAACTCCAGTTAGTGTTTTACACATTGCCCTCCTCAACTCTGCTGTGTAGCACTTTGATTCAGAGGCATAGAACTGTGAAGACCAACACGATTTCCAATTACTATAGATGTTTCCATGCCCTGAGTCCTACCCTTTTTAATATTTATATGCAACCTCTTGCTGACATAGTGCACTCGTTCGGCCTAGACATAGTGACCTATGCCGACGATACACAACTAGTTGTATCCATGAACCAATCTGATTCCTCCCTCTCGAATCTTAGCAATTGCTTGGTAGCGGTTGCCCAGTGGATGGCTGCTTCGCATTTGAAACTAAATGGCGAGAAAACGGAGCTCATGATTTTAGGCAATCCAACTATTCCTAGCCCTCTGATGGACTGGCCCCCATGCATGGGCCCTCCGCCCCAACCAAAGCCCTATATAAAAAGTTTGGGCATTTGGCTTGACGCAAACTTAAGCTTCATTCAGCAAGCAACCATTCTGTCCGCCACCTGTTTTGGTCTTATGCGCATGCTTAGGAAAGTGCTGCCACTCCTCCCTTTTCAAGCCCGTAGAATAATGGTGCAAGCCATTATCTTGTCCCGTCTGGACTATGGGAACTCCTTATATCTAGGGGCTCCTGCCTCCACAATAAGGAAGATTCAGGTGACCCAAAACGCTGCAGCCCGCCTTTTATTGGGCCTCAATCAGCGGGAATCAGGAACAGCGGCTTTGAGGAAACTGCACTGGCTTCCCATTAAGGCCAGAGTACTGTTCAAATCTATGTGCATTATGCACAAGGCCATGAGGAAGACCGCACCAACAATGATCTGTTCCTTAGCGACCCCCTACCTCCCCCAAAGAGCCCTGCGATCTAGCACAGCATTCCTGGCCACCGTCAATAAAATCAGACGCACCAGATGGGGCCGGCGCTCCTTTTCCTGGAACGCCGCAAAAGCCTGGAATTCCCTGCCCACTACCCTTCGCAGTGAACCCAACCTTCTGAAATTTCGGAAGGAACTAAAAACTCTCCTTTTTATCTAAACCTGTTTTCTCATCTCTTACTAGTCTGACTATACACAGCGCTACGAGGCCTCCGGGTTGTTTGCGCTTAACAAAACACAATTAATAATAATAATAATATAGATCGTCCATTGACGACTCCATTACGCCACCTTGAGTTTCCGGTAGGCAATTCTTAAGGGCGGGAAAGAGAGTAACTGAGATGTGGGTAGTTGCTTTCAAGATATGGGACCAGTGTTGGCTAGGGCCTATGTAGTACCACTTCTAGGATTTGTTACCTTTTAAAATTGCTGTGAAAATCTGTTGGTGGGGGGATGTGACGGCACGTTCAACACCCGGTGTGAGAACTGCAGTAGCTTGCAGATTGTTTTATTTTCGCTCCATAGGCATCTTTTCAAGACACAACACAGTTTCATCTCAAACACTGGAACAGGAGCAGACCTCCTCCTGGGTCTTTGAGCTGGTCTGCCTTCACCACTTTCCCAAACCATGGCCCAAATCTGAGATCCATTTTTGTAGCATTACATCCTAATCTGCATTATACATAAAAATAAAAATAAAGGTACTGGTGGATGAATGAAGAAGTCTCAGCCACCTTCATTTGGTTGCGTCTTATTACTTTACTTCGTTCTTTACACCCTGTGCCACTCCTGACAAGGAGCCAGCCATATGTCAAGCAGTCTGGATTGTGTTCCAATAGGAACCACAGTAGCAATCCCTGGCCGTTTTCAGCCTTGTGCCTCATTAGTGAGGTGCAGTTTTTATTCTCTGGCGGAATGAGCATGGTACTTGCATCTGAACATGTATGTTGCACGTAGGCGTCACATTAAATTAAAAACACATGCCTGAAAACAACCGTACTTGAAATGTACCTTGTTCACATTTCTTTTGGCAAGGATAGGGGTATTTTGATTAAATGTCCCATGGCTCGCTTATAGTAAATTGATTATACAGAGTTTAACGTGCAAAGATATAATGAATTATGGTACAGCTAAGACAGCCTGAAGTGAATGAAGTTACCATAAGAATGAACTTCAAACTGCATTGTATATTTTCAACATCAGGATGCATGTATGCAGAGTGGAAATAGTTCTAGAAACTTATTTTTAGAAAGAATGGGAACAATTCTCCCTGATCAAAATCTTTTAATATCGGCTACCTACTACGAGTGTGTGAATGTTGGTATGGGCCAATGATGAGCCTTATTGTTCTAATGCATTTGACGTGTTCGAACCCGGACTTTAAGATATCAGTGTTTGTCATTGTACCATGGATAATGTATGAAGTGCATTCAATATGGAAACAAGGTCCTAGTTCAGTGCTCCTGAGAGCCACATCCAAAACTGGCTTCTCGGTGTGAGCATAACATTCAGGTTAACCGCATTCATATTTAAATTTTATGCAAATTAGTAACATTTATATTACAAGGATGAATATCCTGTCAAGGTGACCTATTTGCAGCAGTTGGTGTGGTGTGTAAAACAGGTTTCGATTGATAGAAATACTATTCGCGTTTGGAAGTATTTTTTATTTTATTAAATATGCTCGTCCTACACATGCGTGTAGTAGCCAACGTTCATTGCCGTAGGAGGGAGTCAATTGGGAATATGAAAGTCTTGCACCCCTGGTTACAGACTCCGAGGACCCCACTCCTGCCCAAATGGAAGGTACACCCTTCAGAAGCATTGCTTTCTGATGATGCCTGGAGAGTCATGGCTTTTATCTAGGCCTGGGCGGCAAATCCCGTTCCACTCGCGGAATTTGGGTAATTTCGTGTTCCGCGGAATTGCCAAAAATTCTGCGGTTTAGCAGAGTTTTTTGCTTGCCCGTGCTTTTAAAATGCGTGTTCACAAGATATTCCTCCCCGAGCAAGCAAACTGCGTTCGCGAACAGGAGAAAAGCATTGCGAACCGGCGGAACAAGCAATTCTGCGTGCTCGCTGAGATTTTTTGATGTTTTGCGGAGCTTTTCGTAGCTCGACTACGCAAATTCTGCCCGGCCCTACTTTTGTGATGATGGAAGGGGAGTACTACTTGATGATGAAAAAAAATTCAGGACATTTTCAGTCTTTGATCTAATCATAGGTCAGTGCTGGCAGTGTTCTTTTTTTTTTTTTAATGCTTTCTATAGAGCCACCATGAGCTTTATACACTTCTGATATTGGCACACAGGTTAGTGGAAAATAAACAGTTGGTGTTATATGCGGCTTCCTGTCTTTCTAAATGTAAATGTGTGTGTCTTGTAAAGCGCACTGCTACCCGGAGGCGTCCTGGCGCTATAGACCGCTGGGGAACCCGTCCTGGCTTTCCCAGTGAGATGTTCCCTCCTGGGTATTTCCAAGGTGAAAGAAACCAGGCATCCCGGGCGTTTGAGGGGGGCTGTTGTGGAGATGAGGCAAGCTAATGCCCAGAGTTGCCGAGTGTGATCACTGGTTAGAGTAGGCACCGAGGCGAGAATTATTGAGTCCGCTGACTCTGGTTCACGACCCTGCCGCGTCGGGAATTGAACCCTGGTCCCGGGCCGTCCTCTGCTTCCAGGTCTGCCGCCTCTAACCTGTGAGCCACACCACTCCAAGGAGTGGTGTGGCTCTCTAATACCTAGTGTTGGCAACACTTTAACCAGTCCAACAATACTGTGTGTGATTGGAATGTTTCCCCCTTTCTTTAATGTTTACTTTCTCTCAGGAAAAGAGATTCGTTTCGGTTTTAGGAATCTTCCTACATTCTCGATTTTCAACCAGGGCAAGTTACTAGAACACCCCATTTCTGAATTATGACGAACCTCTTAGAAGGCTTCTCTTAATAGAAATGATTCCCTTCACCACGAGGTCCCATGTAATAAATATTGCAGATATGGGATGTATCACACAGGGCTCGGATTTGTGAAAAACGGGATTTTCAAAGTATTAATTGTCGAAACTGCCATTTAGGCGAGATTTGAGTCATGTTCGGTAAATATTCACAAACCTTCTCCATAGTGTTCAGCAGAGCATTTGTGAATGGTCAGTGTTGCAGTTGGTGCACAGGTTCAGTTGGCAAACGGCTTCATCTTAGTATATCACCGGGGGATATCCTGTCACATCAAGGTCTTAACTTCAACATTTTAAGAGATATCCATTCGAGGGAAAAAAAAGGACCTGTATGTTTGTTTTTCTGTATATCAAGCTCAACAGAATAAAAATGTATTTATTTTATATAAGGTTTTGTAAAAAGCGGATTAAACAACTGTATTTGTCGGACTTTACATTCATTTCATATACACGTTTTTTTGTTAAAATCCATGTTTTGTGGCAAGTCGTTTTCAGAGACCTTTTGTATACGTCACAATTTCTTGTATACATGAACAACTGGTAGTTGTCTCTATCTATTGTAGTATTGAAGCCGTTTCCAATTCATTGAACTCAAGGAGTCATGACTGCAGTGTACAATGTACATCTGGGGTGGATGGTAAAGAGAAAATCGAATTTCAAGGTATTGGTGGTCCACTGAAGGAGGCTTCTGGTAATGTTTAAGGCCACTACCATGTGATCACCTAAAGAGACATGTATATCCATTATCCTTTAGCAGATAAGTTATACTACTATGTAATTCTAAAATAAAAAGATGAAATTGAGCAATGGGAATACAATTTCAAACCTAATGTACCGTGAAATAAAACCGGCTCCAGTACCCACATTAGGAGAGCTCATTGATAATAGTCAAACCTCTGAATTATTCTAAATCTGTCTTCTGCTAAGACTGGGAGTAGATGGCAATCTTCTAGCACATTTAAATGTGGGGCAAGGACGTAATTAGTGGCATTTTTCAGATGAGATTTTATAGCGCAAATACAAGCTTCCTTGAAAGCTTTGCTGCTCGAGTATGGTTTGACCTTATATGAAAAGACAAGAGACGTTTGGCAAAGCAGGAAAAGGTTGGTTTAATTAAACGCAGTGGCCGGGAGAGTATGACAGGTTCGTCTGAAGACGGTCTCAAAATAGAGGCATATTTTTAACCCACGACTAAAGTTCCTTTTTAAGTCTACACTAGTTTCACTTATACCAGTTTATTTTGGTGCAAGTCATTTGAGCAGTTATTGGTTTTGGCACTAACTTGAACCACCAGACACAAGCGAAAGATGTAAAGTTTTGTCCCCAGCTTTTGTAGAGTAGTCTCCATCATGCATGACCACAAATTAGGCTGGGAGTCAGAAGGTGTTTGTAAATTGATCACTCGTATCACTTTATATCACTTAAATGCATAATTTTTAACCTCTTGCAAACTTCCATTAGTGACGATTTCCTAATGTCATCTTTTTATTATATTTTTTTCAGTGAAAATGTTTTTATGAAATAGAGTAATTTTTATTCCCACTTTTATATTTTGTTTTCAGCAGATTTTTTAAAAAAACGGATACTCTTTTAAAATAGTGTATGTCTCGATGGCATATGTGAATGCTAGTTTTTTTGGGTAATCAAACTTTATTTGGTGTTGCATCTTTAATAAAGCATATTCCCATTCAATTAGCATTGCAGTTCACTTTAAGCCCTCGTACTTTGATGCCCCATGGAAACTAGTCATAATCTCCTCCACCCCCAACTATCCACCTTCCCTCATCACATCCATGTGGTCCTTCATTCTACTGGTTATCTTGGTTCAGTGTGTGCCCTTCGCCCCCTCCCCTGCTCCAGGACTTTCCCAGTACCGGCATTGTGGTGTCTCATACGAACTCAGTCACAGTCTCTCTCCCCTGTAATAATATTGCACCCACGTACCCTTGTGCTGACTCTTCTCAGTCAGCGGCACCCCGATGACTCTCCAGCGAGTTATGTGGGGTGTTGCCGCAGGCGAGGCGATCGGGTCTTGAATGCAATCTGCCACTGTCTCTCCCAAGCCTCTCATAAGTCAACCAAGGCCGTCCTCTTCTCGCGCTGCTTAAAGAGCACGGCACCCTCATAGCAGACCGTGCCCCGGTGTACTGGGAATTTCTTTGGAGAGGATATCTGCCACATCTATTGTTACCCTAACCTAGTACTCAGAGAGCACTGGGCTGCTCTACATGAGGCGCAGGAATTCCTCCCCGTCCTCTCTACACCTCAGGCATGCAGCCCCCACTATAATGTAGTGTGTAATGAGTTTCTCAGGTGTTCGGTATGCCCTATGTGAAAGTTGATAAACTTAAAATGGGCATTTCGGGATACCTTATGGACCCTTTCCAATATGGCCGCCCAGTCTTTGTCTGGTATTGGAATTCCTACATCTTCCTCCCACCTGGTCCGTAGGGCTGTGAGCGATTTATATAGGTCCCCCTGTATTGCTTTGTAAAACCATGTAACCTCTTTGTATGTGCCCTACGCTTTGGCCATGTACTGACATCATCTTTTGAGCTGGGGGTTCCTCCAGGCCCACCACCCAGTGGTGGCGAACCGCCACTGTTACAGAGCCATGGAGTTAGAAGTGTCCCTGTGGTAAATCAAAGACACTTCTTACTTCTTCAAATGGGTAGGGCACCCATAAAGTTATCGTTCTGAGACCTTTTCAGTCCCTCTGCTCCCATTAGGGAGCATCTCCACCATAGCAGGGGGCATATTAGGCGAGTATGGTCACCTCTTTTGTTTGTTGTAAGCACCTAGTCCAGCTGCTCTGTAGTACCTGAAATTTAGTGGTTTCATGCCCTTGCTGCAGTCGTAGCAGTACTCCAGACAGAACTTAAGAGTTCCATTATAGTAGCCAGCAGCTTCCTTCGCATTGTTTTGCTGCCTGCTATTCACTGCATTAACCACTGCAGTTGTGCAGCGAGATCATGATTCAAAATCTGGAACAGCGAGGCCCCCCCCTCAGCAACCAGCCTCTGTAAAGTAGTGAAGGCCACCCTCCTACGACCTGCTCCTCAACCAAAGGCAATTAGGAGGGAATCAGTTTCCTTAAACAGTGCATTGGCGACCCATACTGATAGTGTTACAAAGAAGTCGATCAACCTGGGCAGTACCATTACCTTGATCAGGGCTGCCGTGCCTGCCACAGAGAGGGGGAGTGTCTTCCAGACTCTGTACTCGTTCTGATGACTCTAAATGCTTTCCCTACATTCACGTCTAACAAGTCCCCAGGTGAGTGGTATATGTGTACCTCCAAGTATGCCAGGCATCTAGGTTCCCTGTGTATCAAGGGCAGTGCCTCCGGAGGTCCTCTATCATTGGTCGCCATAAAAAAGTGTAACTTTTATTATATAACCTTGAGTCTGGAGAAGGCCCCAAACCTCTCCAGTAAACCCCTGGCTACCTCCAGGTCTGTCGCTGTATTCTGTAAAAAAATATGTTCGTCTACGCATAAGGCAGTGTAATTGGTTTGCCCTGAAACTTCCATCCCCCAGTAGCAGTTCCCCTGTCTGGCCAAACGGGCCAGCGGTTCCATCACTAGGGTCAATAGCAGTGAGGAGAGATTGGCAGCCCTTCCCAGTTCTGTGGCCTTCATTGTAAACTTCAGAGATCTGTCGGTTAGTGCCAACACTGGCCTTGGGTTCCATGTATTACAGTTGAGTTCATGCTGCAAATCCCCACCCCAAATGAAAGCGCTTCATCACTCTGTAGAGGAAGCCCCACTCAAGGCTATCAAAGGCCTTATCTATGTCCACTGCAAAGACCGCGGTGGTCTCTCCATCGGAAGTATCGGCCTCTAAGATTAAGTCGCTGGATATTGATCACAGTATTGTGCCCCGGGGTGAATCCTGTTTGATCTGGGTGAATCGAGAGTGTCTTCTGGGGGAAGTCAGGTGGTTAGTATAAGCTAAGATTTAGTTATCAATATTGAGCATCGATAAAGGCTGATACGCTCGTACATCGCATGCCGTTCGCCCAGGTTTCAGGAGCAGAACTACTAGCACCACCCTGGTTGAGCCAGGCAAGGGGCAGAGTTTTTTGCTCGCCTTATACAAGGCTACTAATCACTTGGCCATCTCATTGATATATGTGGTGTATAGTTCTGACGGGAAACTATCGGTTCCCAGAGTTTTACCCTCAGCAAGGGCCTTGACAGCTGTCCGTATCTCCTGTTCTGTGATGTCTCTGCCCCCCCCCCCCCCCCCTCCTCCATTCCGTCCAAATCTTCAACTTTCTCGTGAGTTAACACTGGAAAAGGCAAAGGTGCCAGGAATTCTCTGAATGTGTCTTTGGAGTGTGCAAAAGGGCCTATATATAGAGTAGAGTAGTAGCCACAGAATAGTTTTTCTTCCTGTCGCTCTAGTCTGCCCCCTTGTTCCATGGGTATCTCTACTATCACCAAACCTTGCTTTGTCGGATTGGTGAGCCATGCCAGTAATGAACCCGTTCAGTCCTGCTCCACATGGGTCCTAGTCATGTCTTGGAGTCAAAGCAGCACATTTTTTCTGCCAGTT
Organism: Lissotriton vulgaris; assembly: GCF_964263255.1. Taxonomy (NCBI): domain Eukaryota; kingdom Metazoa; phylum Chordata; class Amphibia; order Caudata; family Salamandridae; genus Lissotriton; species Lissotriton vulgaris. The sequence continues at coordinate 243,810,353 of NC_141687.1, forward strand.
TAGCCACTTCCTTCTTAGCTTCCAATAGGGGTTGTTGTGGCTCTGGGTGGCCTGATCGGCACTGCTTTAAGTCTCTTAGCTCTTCTTATGCTCTGGTGTTCTCCTATAGCAAGGTATGTCAACTCAAATAAGCACACCCCTCAACACCATTTTAAATGCATCCCATTCAATCATGGGAGAGGAGGCAGTGCTAGTTTTATCCTCAATGTATTGCCTGATGTGGTTGCCAATAGTATACCGAAAGAGCAGGTCTTCACATCGGTAAACAAGGCCAAAGTAGTTTCCATCACAGGTTATGGTCCGATATGGTGCTGGTAAGGTACTCAACGTCCTGCACCAACACATGTATATCTGGCTGCAAAGAAATGTGTCCCGTTGCACATGAAGTTTGTGGAGACTCAAAAAGAGTTGTTTCTTGCAAGAGGATGTGTAGGGTGCCATGTATTAATCGATTGTCAATTCAAAAACACTCTTTGGGAGTCCCGCAGTGGTGGGCGGGATCGGTCTAAATCTGGGTCCGCTACACAGTTGTAATGGCCTCCCGATGATAATTGTATGCACTAGATAAGGGGCTAAAGACCTTGAGAGCTCTGCACAGAACATTCCCTGATCATCATTTGGGGTATAGATGTTAATAAGGATGATATTGTGGCCCTCTAGTCTGACAGTCACTGCAACAAATCGCCCTGCTGGGTCAATAGCGTCCCTGTGTGCTGAAAGGAGAACCCTTTCTGTATCCAACTGAATGCACCTCCGGTGTAAGCTGAGTAGTTAGTGTAGTGTGCCTGTCCCCTACATCTTCTCTTGAGTTCCACCCCCACCGTAGCCATGAGGTTTTTCTTGGAGGCATGCTATTTGACCCCCCCCCCCCCTTCTGTTCAGGTGGGGGAGCACCTTGTATGTTTTGGTCATTTCCATAACAGTCTGAGCATTACAAGTTAGGCTTCACCTCTTGGAGGCGACACCCATGCATCTCCCCAGCAAACTGACAACTTTCAACTCAACTCACCTTCTCTGGGAAAAACAGGCAACGGCCCTCCATCCAAACTCTCAATCAGAATCACCTGCGGGAGCAACCGCACAAACACTAGTCTGAGGTGGCGTGTTGAATTAGTACACCCTACCGGGTATCCCAAACCCATTCTCAACTTTCATACAGGTCTCTACACCGCAGGGACCATCATCTCTTTTCCCATGTAGGCAGCCTCCCCTCTCCTACCCCCTGCCTGAAGACACTTGTGGGCCCACTGTGTCTTGTGGGATATACTGCGTTCGAGGCATGTGGGCTGCTGAATTCATATCTGTGCATAGTCCGCCACCTAGTGTTGGGTCCGGATGATTGCACATTGTTGTCCTGGAAGAGTCTTCGAAGTATCACGAGATAGGTGGCTCCTCCCCTGGACTACAGTGCGCATGGGCATCGCCTCCATCCCCAGATTGTTTTTTTCCGCCATAGGGTTCGGATGTGTTTTCGGTTCCCTCCATCGGAACCGATAGTTGTTCGATTTCTACTTGAGACCAAAAGGTCTTTAGGCTGGGCGTCGGTATAGTTGCGTTCGGGTTTTCTTACTGACTCTCAGCTCCGATCTCCTACTGCCCTTCCACGTGCTTCGACGCGGACGGGCCTACACTACAACCTTTGCTATGGAGCGGACTCCATTCAAGAAGTGTCCGCTGTGTCACTCAAAATATTCGCACCTCGACGTGCACCCCGTGTGCAACACATGCTTGTCACCGGATCACCGTGAAGACAACTGCATGGCGTGTTCAAAGTTTAGGAGTAAGAAAACTTTGAAGATTCGCCGGGCTAATCGACTCCAAGCACAGTTGTCGGCTTTGGCGCCCCCTCCTGATGATATCTTTCAGGAATCGGTCGAGGAAGAGGACGACGTACAAGGGTCGGACTCTGGCCCCGCGTCCGAGGAAGAGACCTGCGACGCGGATGAGGAGGCCTACGACGAAGTCTCCGGTGAGGTAGGGGACGACGAACTGATTTGTGCCACGATGGGAGATAGCTCTGAGGAAGAGCATCCCCAACCAGACTCCGGGGTTACCCCCAGTCATACGGCCCAGGTCGAGGGATCGCCTTCGGGCCTTACCCAAGATCTAACTATGAGTCCTACGTCCCCGCCTCCGGGCCCGGTCACGGACATTTCTAACAAGAAACCGAAAGTGAAGCCGACTGGTCTCGCACCCTCGGATGCGAAACCGAAACCAAAAGTGGCGTTGGTGAAGAAGGTTCTGGAGGCGTCAACTTCCACGAAACCCAAAATGGCCGACTTGAAGAGCCACGCCAAAATGGCCGACCACAAGAGCCGCGCCAAAATGGCTGACCCGAAGCCCTCTGGGTCGGCGCCGAAGGTGAAGGCACCCGACGCGGCTGCGTCGGCATCGAAAGGGGTCGCGGACCCGAAAACGACTTCGAAGAAGCGTCACGCCGACGGTGCGCCAGGCCATGGGGCGCCGGCGCCGAAGAAGAGGCCTACCGGCGACCGGGCTCTCGGAGACGAAGAGTCGCTCGCGACGGTTCAGCCCTCGGCATCCCTTACAAAGAAGGTGGGAGAATCCTTAAAGCGGATCCAACAGTCCACTGTTGTTCCCAGCCAGGACACTGTAGTGCCTAGGCCCACGCCGAAGCCTGCCAGGGAACAAACGCCCATTCGTTTTACCCTTCCTCCCAAGTCGGCGCCGAAGGCCTTCGCGCCTAAGCAGAGCGGACACTCTCAGGAAGTATTGACGCCGAAGGCTGCCTTGGTGGTGTCGAAGCTTCGGCTACAGCCGCTCGCGGTGAAGGAACGTCGTGCGGTGACCATCGACGCCAACACCGGAAAATTGTCGCTCCTCAAACGAAAGATTACGTCGGAGCCGGCGTTGGAACCTTTTAGGATTCCACTTAAGAACAAAAGGTACTCTGCGGACTCTTCGGCTCTGATGGAACCTCTGTCTCCACAAGCCCTGGAATACTCGCCGGCCCATTCCCCCGTGCCTGATGTGGACGAGGAAGAGGACGAGTACAACTATCCTGCGTACTCGGATCCGGAAGAGGAGCATGTGCCCTGGACTGCAGGAGGCGACACAGACGACCCGCAGTCGGGCCAGGACACTCAACTTTTCGCCGCGAAAACGTCCCCGACAGAGGACTCGGCGGCGTTTAATGCATTAATAGAGAGAGCTGCAGCGAACCATGACGTCGAACTGCACTCAGACCCCGTGGATGCGGACTTCTTAGTCAACACCTTCTCGGTAGCCGAAAAACAAGTCAAGACACTACCGATGCTTAAAGGGGTGCTGAAGCATGCACAGGAGGTATTCAAAGAGCCCACCCGGGCGCGGGTGGTCAATCCTCGCATCGACAGGAAATATAAAGCGGCGCCCACGGATCCCACGTATATTAAGGGACACTTGCCATTGGACTCCCTGGTGGTGTCCAACGCTCGAAAGAGGGCGAATTCGCAGACTACTGGTGATGCTCCTCCCCCAGACAAAGAGTCCAAGATCTTTGAGGCATCAGGCAAACGCATTGCTGCACAGGCAGCGAACATCTGGAGGATCTCTAACACTCAAGCCCTGCTTGCACGATATGATAGGGCCCATTATGACACATTAGAGGCCATCCTGCAACACTTGCCTGACCAATACAAGGAGGCGGGGGAGATGCTCATTCAGGAGGGTAAACTCATTACAAATGCATCCATCAAATGTGCCCTAGATGTGGCAGACACAGCCTCCAGGGCAATCAATACAAGCGTGTTACTTAGACGCCATGCCTGGCTTCGAATTTCTGGGTTCAAACCCGACATACAAACCACTATACTGGGTCAAACAGTGAATCCTGACCATCTGTTCGGCCCTGAGGTGGATGCCTCCCTAGAAAAAATGAAAAAAGATACCGAAACTGCCAAGTCTATGGGGGCTTTACAAAGTCAGCAGTTTCGGGGTGGTTCCTTTCGCCGCTCCAATTCAAGAGGCACCTCGAGAGGCCAGGCATCCCAGTCCACGCAATACTACAAGGGTAACACCCAGTCCTCGTATAACAACAACAAGGGCAGGGGTGGCTACAGAGGCAATAATATCAAAGGCAGGGGACGTGGAAACAATGCCTCCAGGTCCACCACCTCCAACAAGCAGTGACGTCTTGTCACTTCCCCCCGATCACACGACACCTGTCGGGGGGAGACTCCAGCAGTTCCTGCCGGCGTGGAGGTCCATCACCACGGACAGGTGGGTGAGGTCTCTTATCCAGTACGGGTACTGTCTAGAACTTACGTCCATTCCACCGGACATACCGCCAAGAAGCCGTGCTATGTCCGACGAGCACTTGACCTTGTTGCAGCAAGAAGTACTGGTCATGCTGCAAAAAGGGGCGATAGAGCTCGTTCCATTGCAAGAACGGGGAACAGGGGTTTACTCCCTGTATTTTCTGATCCCCAAAAAGGACGGATCACTCAGGCCGATCCTGGACCTCAGGCCCCTGAACTGGTACATCAACTCGGAGCACTTCCATATGCTCACATTGCAGCAGGTGCTTCCCCTGCTTCAACGGGGGGACTTCCTAGCAACGCTGGATCTGAAGGATGCCTATTTCCATATTCCCCTGCATCCTTCCCACAGAAAGTATCTCAGATTCACGATCTTAGACCAGCATTACCAGTTCAGAGTCCTGCCGTTCGGGGTCACCACGGCACCGAGAGTTTTTACCAAATGCCTAGCGACTGTGGCGGCGCATCTCCGTCGCCAGCACGTCCATGTCTTTCCATACCTAGACGACTGGCTTATTCAGGCAAAGACGGAACAGCAGTGCGTAGACCACGTGTCACGCACCATTCACCTCCTGCACGATCTGGGATTCTCTCTGAACTACCCAAAATCCCATCTCCAGCCCGCCCACGTGCGACAGTATCTGGGCGCGACAATCGACACTCTGGCAGCCACTGCGCAGCCGAGTTCAGTGAGAATCGCCAGTATCCAGGCGCTGATCCAACGATTCAGACCCCAAAACTCGCTTCCAGCGAGGGTGTTCATGCAGTTGATAGGCATGATGGCCTCCTGCATCTCCATTGTCCCGCACGCGAGACTACATATGCGTCCGCTTCAGGAGTGCCTGGCACGTCAGTGGACTCAGGCTCATGGGCAACTGACAGACCTAGTGTTGGTGAGCGGTCGGGCGTACAACTCTCTGCATTGGTGGAATCCACAAAACCTTTGCAAGGGCCGACCATTCCAAGAGCCTGTCCCACAGATCATCCTGACAACGGACGCCTCTCTCCAGGGATGAGGAGCACATGTACTCCATTACACGGTGCAGGGACTATGGACACTTCAGCAAAGGAAGATGCACATCAATGTGTTGGAACTGATGGCAATCTTCATGGCCTTAAAGGCGTTCAAAGTACATCTGTGCAACAAGGTCGTGTTGATCCGGACGGACAACATGACGGCCATGTACTACATCCAGAAGCAGGGAGGAACACACTCTCCACAGCTGTCTCATCTGGCTCAGAGCATGTGGAAGTGGGCCATTCAGAGGAACATCTTCCTCATGGCAGAACATCTCCCAGGCAAGGACAACCAAATGGCGGATCTGCTCAGCAGACACAGCCATCAGATGCACGAGTGGGAGTTACATCCATCAGTACTCCAACCGTACTTCCAAAGGTGGGGTCATCCAGAGATCGACCTGTTCGCCACAAAGGAGAACGCAAAATGCCAAAGCTTCGCCGCCAGATTCCCACACCCCCAATCACAGGGCAATGCGATGTGGATGAACTGGTCAGGCAGATTTGCGTACGCTTTTCCCCCAGCACCTCTGATACCGCTGGTGGCACCCAAGCTCAGGCAACACTCGATGACTCTCATCCTGGTTGCTCCAACGTGGGCACGCCAGCCATGGTACACCACGTTTCTGGAACTCTCCGTGGTACCGCATCAAAGGCTTCATCTCACCCCCAGCCTTCTGACGCAGAGCCATGGCGACATTCAGCACCCAGATCCGCAACAGCTCAACCTGGCGATCTGGCTCCTGAAGTCCTAGAGTTTGGCTACCTCAATCTTCCTCCCGATTGCATGGACATCATTCGGGAGGCGAGAAAGCCCACTACTAGAGCTTGTTATGCGGCTAAATGGAAGAGGTTTGTCGTCTACTGCGTGGAGCACAGCATTGACCCGCTAGACGCGTCCATTCAAAACATCATATGTTACCTCTTTCACCTGTATCGGTGTAATCTAGCTTACTCTTCCATCCGCATTCACCTGTCGGCTATGGCAGCATACCTCCAAAATAGGCAACACCTGTCACTCTTTAAGGTCCCTGCTATCAAGGCTTTTCTGGAAGGACTCAAAAGAGTCATTCCACCAAGGACTCCACCAGCTCCAGAATGGAACCTCAATGTGGTTCTTACAAGGCTGATGGGTCCTCCCTTTGAGCCACTACACTCTTGCGAGCTGCAGTTTTTGACCTGGAAGGTTGCGTTCTTGGTAGCAATCACATCGCTACGGAGGGTTAGCGAACTGCAGGCGCTCACCATCCAAGAACCTTTCTTCCAGGTACATGCCAACAGGGTGGTGCTCCGCACTAACCCTAAGTTCTTACCCAAAGTGGTCTCGCAGTTTCACATAAACCAAACTATTGAATTGCCGGTGTTCTTCCAAAACCCAGAGACGCTGGCGGAGCGGATGCTCCACACCCTTGATGTGAAGAGGGCCTTGATGTATTATGTGGACAGGACAAAAGATTTCCGCAAAACCAAACAACTTTTTGTTGCTTTTGCCACACAACACAAGGGAAATGCAATCTCCAAAGCAGGAATTGCTAGATGGATAGTAAAGTGCATTCAGATCTGCTACGCTAAAGCTAAGCGCACTCTCACTATCCCACCGAGGGCCCACTCCACTAGGAAGTTGGGGGCCTCTATGGCGTTCTTAGGTAACATTCCCTTAGAAGACATCTGTAGAGCAGCCACATGGTCTACCACTCATACTTTCACTAAACACTACTGTGTAGACGTGCATTCAAAACAACAGGCAGCTGTTGGTCAGGCTGTTCTAAAAACGCTTTTTCAGACTGCTGCAGCTGGCACGGGCGGCCGCCGCTAATGGAGGGACTGCTATGTATTCTATGCACAGATATGAATTCAGCAGCCCACATGCCTCGAACTGCAAATGCTACTTACCAGTATGCATCTGTTCTTGGCATGTAGGGCTGCTGACATTCATATCGCCCACCCTCCTCCCCGGCGCCTGTAGCAGCTGCAGTATGTATTCATATACACACATATGCTCATAGCATGGTCATCACTCACTTCTTCACTCCATCTCTGCCTATGGCTAAAAACAATCTGGGGATGGAGGCGATGCCCATGCGCACTGTAGTCCAGGGGAGGAGCCACCTATCTCGTGATACTTCGAAGACTCTTCCAGGACAACAATGTGCAATCATCCGGACCCAACACTAGGTGGCGGACTATGCACAGATATGAATGTCAGCAGCCCTACATGCCAAGAACAGATGCATACTGGTAAGTAGCATTTGCAGTGTCCTCCACCCAGTCGATCAGTCCTTGGGCCTAGGCTGGCAGGTTTACACTGCTGTTAGGCTACATGTAGCATGGCAAAGGGGACGTTAAGCCGTGGATGCTAGACCTTTGCAAGGGCTATCACTTGGTCGAGGCATCCAGCGCTTCGCCCTGTCTTAGATGTATGGCCCCTGCTGTCCCCTATAGCACTGATCAAATACTTTAATGGCTATCCCTCACTTAATGTGCCACCTCCACATGTCTCTCCTTACTGCCAGGTAGTGTGTCCTCCACTGGTCACTTGCGGGGGCTCAGCTGCTGGTTGGTAGTCCGTGTTCTCCCCAGGCGGCCTCTGTGGTCGCATTACTCGCAGTGCACTACGGTTTTTTGGGTCACGGGGGATGGGCGGATGCAGCCTAAGCCCCTTCTTACATCTGGCCCGGTCTTATGCCAGGCATGGGCAGCCAGTTGATACCAGCTGAGTTGCTGAAGGTTTGCTGGCCCCGCTCTGTGCTACTCCGATGGTCCGCCCCAATGCAGTTGTTTCAGCCAAGTCCTACCCATGATGCCCACACGGCTGTTGCTTCTAAGACCCAACAGGGCGTGCTCCTTGGAGAAAGGGGCAGGTACAGCCACCAATCCCCTCTGCACACCGAAACGCTCTCCACATCAATCTGATGTGTCCGCCAAGCTGCTTCCCTCCCCTATCCCAGCTAGAAAGAAGATCGCCCGTTCTCTTCCCAGTCTGGGCGCCACTCATGGGTGCACACCACCTCTGTGCCACCACGGGTAATCTGGGTAGTTCAGTGGCCGGCGTTGGCTCCCATGTGTGCACACTGGAAGGCGCCAACCCCCTCGGGGAATGGCGTTGTTAGTGGCAGCCAAAGGGCCGACCCGGAGTAGGATCGCTTCCGGGTTATGTGACCCGGAAGTGAGCGCGGCGCCAGGACCAATGGGAACAAGGGTCGAGGTACGCCCCGGAAGTGATAGTAGGGCGCGAGGCTTAAAAGCCCGCGACCAGCCTAGAGGCCCCCTCTTTGTCCGCTGATCGCCCAGGAGTCGGACGTCTCCAAGAGAAGACATCGTGGGAACATCGCGTAGGAGTATACAGCGAGAGTTAATCCGACTCGTGGTGTAGGTTAGCGGGCCTTGCAGTGTGTGCTTGATTTCTTTACAACTTTCGTGTTTATTTCTTTTGATTTAAATATTAATCGCGGGGGGGGATTGCCGTGGTAAATCCTCATGTCCAGGGGGAGGGCGAGCGCTGGCGCTCGATCATCCGATTCCCTGGGGTCCGGGCCCATCCGCGGCGCGGTGGGCCTAAAAGTCCTTTGGGGTTTCTCGACAAGTTTTAACGTTGTTTTCTTTAAGTGCAGGATGCCGTCGAAGAAGGTGCCGAAGGGTAAACAACCCGCAGCCAAGAATGAGGAATACCTTGCCTTTACGGAACTGCTGGAATTCACAAGGGAAAAAGGCATGGATTGGGTACTAAAGAATATGCGAGACGGGGCTAGAGCAGATGCGAACTCTCAGGAGGAGAGGGGGAGAGGCAAAAGAGCGAAGCATACCCCAGAAAAGCTTAGAAGCTCGGCAAGAGGCAAGCGGTCTAGGCCGACGGATTCACGACCAGTATCACCAGGTGAGGAGGAGGTGCCAGAGACAATTGATTCGAACTCAGGCCCAGATAATGACCCAGATGACACCGACGGGCAGTATGATGCATCTAGGCCCACGCAGATAGGAGGGTTCCCCGTCACTTCTGTGGGGGGGTCCGGTCCGCACGGTATGTTACCGCCAGTAGTGGCGCAGCCGGGTAGCGGAGTGTCGCAAGTTTGGGTTCAGCCCGGGGGGGTCGCTCAGTTACCAGGGATGCAATTATATGGGTCGCATGGTCAAGCGATAGGTAGCAGCCCTGTAAGCTCAATGTTTCCTGCCTACACGGCTCACGGGTCCCCCTTAGCGATGACTGCTTACTCCAACCTGGGGTGTCCAAGTCAGGGCTCAATGGCGAACGCCGTAGTTGATGTGGCGGGTCCCTCTAATGGCCAGATGCATGGGGGGTTGGGGTGGCAACCAGCTGGTTCCCCGTTACTAGCATTCAGCCCGTTAATGTTCGGTTCGTCCTCAATGACCTTATCGCCATCCGCGGGGATCACTTGGCATGTGCCAGCAGATATGAAGGACAGGATACTCAGAGGCGAATACGTAGAAGTGTTCGACCTTATCAATGCAGGGGTGGCGGCCGGAAAACCCAAGGGCGGGAAAGAGGGAGATTACAATCAGAAGAAATCGTGGGTGGAATGGTCCATGAAGAATTGGATCACGGGATTCGCAATATATGCCGCTGTTATGCTTGAGAAGTATCCGGTTTTAGGCCCACAAATGATGAGCTACATATCCCTGATACATGGAGCGGCAACAGAGTTTCCAGGCCAGGGGTGGCTGAAATACGATAAAATGTTCAGACAGATGAAGGCAGTTCACCCGGGTATAGCATGGGACCAGCGGGAGATTAATTTATGGCATACAGTCTTCTATTCCACCCCTTCCACGCCTACCCCGGTCCCCTCAACTCAGAGCCAGTCCTTTCGGACCGACAAAGGGGTTGGTGAGAAAAAACAGGCCTGCTGGCAGTTTAATAGAAATGAGTGTACCAGGGGGGTCTCGTGTAAATTCAAACACTGCTGTTCCTACTGCGGGGGTACCTCTCATCCCGAGGTTAGGTGTTTTAAGAAATCTGGTAACCCCAAGGAGCAGCCCAGCCACAGTGCCCCAAAAGGAAAGCCAACTAAGACTCCCGACAAAGCTTCCAACTCCAATTAAACGGCATGTCCTGACACACCTCCTCAGTAAGTACGATAATCTTGAGGAGGCTCAATTCCTACTGCATGGTTTTACAATTGGATTCCGTATCCCGTCTTCAGCCCCCCCTTCCAATGTCCCACCTCGTAATCAAAGCTCAGTGTTGCGAAATATGGAGGCAGCTCGAGAGAAGATCATGAAGGAGGTAGCATTGGGGCGGGTCGGGGGTCCGTTTACAGAACCACCTATCCATAATCTGGTTTGCTCCCCATTGGGTCTAGTTCCGAAAAAAGAGGAAGGTAAATTCCGTCTGATCCATAATCTTTCAAGTCCTCCAGGGCTTTCGGTCAACGACAAGTTAGACCCAGATCTGTGCTCGGTGAAGTATACCAAATTTGACACGGCTATTGAGAAATTGCAGGCGTTTGGGGAAGGAGCCTTAATGGCTAAAGCTGATATTGAATCAGCCTTTAGGTTACTGCCCGTCCACCCGGACGATTCCAGGTTCTTGGGCTTCACATTCGACGGTAGCTATTTTTTGGATTTGTGCATGCCCATGGGGTGTTCTATTGCCTGTGCAGTTTTCGAGACTTTCGCAAGGTTCCTGGAAAGGGCGGTCGAGCAGTTTCTGGCCTCGGACAGCTCGCATTCAGTAGTCCACTACCTGGACGATTTTCTGTTCATGGGTCCTGAGGGTTCTCAGTCGTGCAGGAAGGCCCTGCTGGGCTTCCAGCGCTTGGCTGAGGCGCTCGGAGTACCTCTGGCGGCGGAGAAAACCGAAGGCCCGACCACGTGTCTGACCTTCCCTGGCATAGAGATTGATACAACGGCAGGAGTGTGCAGGCTGCCAAAAGTCAAGGTCGATGCCTTTAGGGCCGCTATCGATAACTGCCTGGGGACAAGGAAGGTAACCTTACATCAGCTACAAGTCCTCTTGGGTCAACTGAACTTTGCTCTGCGGGTCATTCCTATGGGCAGGGCCTTCTCCAGAAGTATAGCGAGGGCAATGTCTGGGCTGCGGGCCAAACACCACAGGGTGAAGCTTTCAGCCGAAGTTAGAGAGGACCTTCTGATGTGGAGAAGTTTTTTGAGGGATTTCAATGGCATGGTGTTGTGGCGAGCAGCCTGTTCTTCTAATACGGATCTTGAGCTTTTCACCGATGCTGCAGGTAGTATTGGCTTCGGAGCTATATTTGGTCAAAAATGGTGTATGCAGTGCTGGCCAGATGACTGGATCGAGCGAGGCCTGACTACTAACATTTCCTTTCTAGAACTTTTCCCCATAGTGGTAGCTTTGCACTTGTGGGGAGATCTGCTGGCAAACAGGAGTATAGTATTCTGGTCGGACAACATGTCTGTAGTCATGGTGATTAATAGCCAGAGGGCTACCTGTACTTGGGTGCTCAGGTTATTGAAAGAACTGGTTTTGCAATGCCTGAGCCATAATGTCCAATTCACTGCTAAGCATGTTCCAGGTGTAGAAAACAAAGCGGCTGATGCATTGTCTCGTTTTAAGTTAACAGAATTCCGGGAGCATTGGCCCCAGGCGGAGACGTCAATGTCAGCCTTCCCAGCGGAGCTATGGAAGTTTGGTGCCCCACAGCCGCCGAGTTGATATCTGCATCCTTGGCCCCAAGGACTAAGAGTATGTATCAGAGATCATGGGATTCGTATATGGCATACCTGAGGGGTGTGGGGGTAGCGGACATCTTTGCCCCCCAGAGTGTATTAGGCTTCATTGTGCAGCAGAAAGAGCAAGAGAAGTCGGTAGCATTCATGAAAAGACAGTTGTCGGCGTTAGCATTCTATGCGGGTCTACGGGGGGTGTCTGATCCGACAAAAGATCAGAGAGTTAGAAGAGCAATGAGAGGTTGGGAGCGCCTGGCACCCGGGGAGAAAGATTCTAGGAGGGTGATAGACGTAGAAAAATTGATTAAAATCTTAGAAGCTCTACCGTTCGTTTGTTTCTCCCAGTATGAGACGCAACTGTTCCGGGTGGCCTATACCCTAGCCTTTTGCGGGGCCCTGCGAATTTCAGAATTACTTCCGGCGTCCAAATCGGATAGGGAAGGGGGTCTGAGGTGCTCGGATATAATCGAGTCAAGAGGTGTCCTGCGGCTTAGGGTGCGGAGATCGAAGACAGATCCACTGGGTAAAGGTACCTGGTTACAATTGGGTAGAGTAGAGGGTGAGGCCTTCTGTCCAGTCAACTTGCTGAGGCTATTCCTCCAAGCCAGGCCCCAGGGAGCGGACGATAGACTATTGATTCATGAGAGTGGGTTACCCCTTACCAGGTTCCAGTTCACTCGAGTAGTTAAAATGACCCTGGCACGGATCGGAGTTGATCCAGCCGATTTTACATCACATTCGTTTAGAATTGGAGCAGCGACAACGGCTGCTGGCTTAGGCCTACCCGAACAGGTAATCAAGAGGTTGGGTCGCTGGAAATCAGCTTGTTACGAACGTTATATTCGCCCGCAATTAGTCTAACATGTCTTTAGCCTTCGTCCCCGTTGTTAGAATCGGCTGACTGTATCTCTTCACATTTACTCTTCATATTTACTCTAGGTACCTCCCCTAAGAGAACCCAAATCTGTTGGTGTGGCCACTCCTTCATTCGCAGGGCCGGGGCTCACTTCGAAAAGACACTCAGGGACAGGGTGACCATGATGCGAGGTTGTGACCATCATTGGGTGGGGATAGGCGGGCAGCGCCTGGCGGACGTCCCGAGGGATGTGAAAACGGCCTTGGCCAGAGGCATGCCTTTGCCAGACGTATTCGTGTTGCACTGCGGAGGCAACGATATGATTCCGGGCGGAAGGAGAGAAGTGAAGGAGTCCCTGTTCTCGACTCTAGCAGCAATCAAAAACATTTTCCCAGAAGCTATAGTACTATGGTCGGAAGTCATCCCTAGACTCGTGTGGGCTCGGGGCGCACCCATGAAAGCAATAAACAGATCCGTTAAAAGGCTGAACCAGTCGGTGGCGGAAATCCTGCAGAAATCTAGTATTAAAGCGATTCGTCACAAATTAATACAGGCAGACAGGCCGGAGCTATACGCGGAGGACGGAGTTCACCTGTCGGAGGCGGGTATGGAGATATTCATAGAAACAGTCCTAGGGGCCGTCTCCGAAGCTCTTGAGCGCAGGGGGGGGAGGTCGAGTCTGCCAGTAAGCTCCTCGTCCTGTGGCGGGGTTCCGGACAAGAATACCACGGGAACTTCTTGTCTAGAGACAGTTAACTCTGAACAGGTTTGCTAAATCATTATGGACTCTGGGCTGGCGGGAGAGTTGGGGCCGACCTGCTGGTGGCCTTGGCTTTTCAGCCCTACCCCGGAGGCCTATGGTTGCCCAAGTGGGCGCTTTCCTCACCTGCGGCTCTGTTGACCAGAAGGGGGTTAACGTTAAGGGAGCAGGTGATCTGGATTGTGGCCTGCTGGCGCAACCCTGAACTCAAATTAAAGGCCCATTGGGAATGGGCGGTGAATGTATATATTGTATATAAGTGCAAGTTTACTCTTAAATACTGTGTTGGAATATGTACGAATAAATAAAGAGATTGGTAGGTCAATGAGGTAATTGACCTGTGAACTTAATTTTAATAAACAAGCACACTGCAGAAAATCAAGTACGACTCCAGAGTTTGATGTGGGATTGGGTCCTTGTAAAGCATGCAGTGTGGTGGGGGGAGAATGCACTTTGTCTGCCATCTATGGAAGGCGCCAACCCCCTCGGGGAATGGCGTCGTTAGTGGCAGCCAAAGGGCCGACCCGGAGTAGGATCGCTTCCGGGTTATGTGACCCGGAAGTGAGCGCGGCGCCAGGACCAATGGGAACAAGGGTCGAGGTACGCCCCGGAAGTGATAGTAGGGCGCGAGGCTTAAAAGCCCGCGACCAGCATAGAGGCCCCCTCTTTGTCCGCTGATCGCCCAGGAGTCGGACGTCTCCAAGAGAAGACACCCACCCACCCATCCCTATTAATAAGGATTCAGTTAGGGCAATAGCGGGGTTCCGGACAAGAATACCACGGGAACTTCTTGTCTAGAGACAGTTAACTCTGAACAGGTTTGCTAAATCATTATGGACTCTGGGCTGGCGGGAGAGTTGGGGCCCACCTGCTGGTGGCCTTGGCTTTTCAGCCCTACCCCGGAGGCCTATGGTTGCCCAAGTGGGCGCTTTCCTCACCTGCGGCTCTGTTGACCAGAAGGGGGTTAACGTTAAGGGAGCAGGTGATCTGGATTGTGGCCTGCTGGCGCAACCCTGAACTCAAATTAAAGGCCCATTGGGAATGGGCGGTGAATGTATATATTGTATATAAGTGCAAGTTTACTCTTAAATACTGTGTTGGAATATGTACGAATAAATAAAGAGATTGGTAGGTCAATGAGGTAATTGACCTGTGAACTTAATTTTAATAAACAAGCACACTGCAGAAAATCAAGTACGACTCCAGAGTTTGATGTGGGATTGGGTCCTTGTAAAGCATGCAGTGTGGTGGGGGGAGAATGCACTTTGTCTGCCATCTATAACCTCCGCCTTGTATTTGGGCTCCTCCATTAATCACTCACCTAGGGTTGCAGCGATCAGGCGAGGTGTGCATCCAAGTTAAGTCCCTCTTTCGGCTGCCGCAGTGTTGCAGGTACCCGTCCGTTTGTGCTGCACTTCCAATGAGGCCTCCTCGTCACAACTCTGCAGCCCCCACCAAGTCTCTGGGTACTGGCCTCTTCTGTTTGTGGGCTCCCAGTCATGACGAGTCATTTGCTCGTCAGGCGTGGCCCTCCTCCGCCATCTTGAGGGGGTCACACACGTCGGGGCAAACTTTGGCTACCAGGCACCTGATATGACCCCCACCCCGCAGAGGTGTGTTGCTAATATACTTGGGTGCCCCGGGCTCTTATTGTCCACATTCAACTAATGACATACCTTGTCTTCCATTTTTTGGGAAAAGTTTACCTTGTTAATCGGTGTGCAGCGGAGCCTCTGGTTTTCTAAGATAATTGTTGTAATTTTTGGCTCTGAAACTGATTAAGTGCAGTAAACAATTAATATGGGGAACCAAATTAAGCAAAAAATAGACGGAATTTTGCAAGCATGTTTAATTCTTTGAAATGGCCAGCAGCTTAGGACTATAAATGCTAAGAGGAGAATAAATGTGACTAGTTTTGGCTAGTGCTCTTAACCAAACTCTTGGAAGTAACCCTGTTGATTTGAGTGACGCTTAGCTTGGAGTGGCAGAATCCAAATAAGGATTTTGACACGCTGAGCAAAATGACCTTCTCTCTGTTCCTCTGTGACTTACTAGAAATAATGCCACGTCCTGCGATGGTGCCCCCTGATGCATTGAGGGGTTGCCAATATTGCCTAATGAGTTTGTGCGATGCTGTAGCGAATTTACACGTCTTCCAGTATTTCTGTTTAATTGTTGAGTGTTAGAGGGCTGTAGCATGCTTAGGCTGTAGCACAGCATGAAGAGTTTGGAATACAGGCATATTGTACCACCGGGTGAAATCTAATTTGATGAAATTGCTTCTGCAGTGTCTTTTTGTGTCTCGTGATTAAAAAAGTGAGAGAATGATATGGGAATTAAGCGCCAGGATGACCGGATTGCTTTCCCTACATTTTTAAGTTCAATTTATTAAAAAATTTTGCTCTCTGCTGGTTAATTAGTGTATGCCTTTTTCTTAGTTTGAAAAACACTTTTGAAATTACAATGCAATTAAAATTGTGTGTGGATGTTGTAGCATAGGGAGCGTAGCTATGTTGTACCTTGACACTAATGAGTTCTTGAGGTGGCAGCTTGGCGGTGGTAATAATATTGGCCATGCTGTGTGCTACTGTTAAGATCACCTTCTTTAACCTCTTCTGTAACTCTGACCGCTTATTTCATTTTGCTAGAAACGGCTCCACTGTTCTCGGGAAAGTATGCTCTTGATCAGATCTGTCTTTTTTAGGTCTCGCTTGGCGAAAGCAGCGCATGCACTGCTCTCGCCATGGAGAGGACCTTTTGGAATCAATTCTCCTAGTGGGCTTACGTGCATGCGTTTGCATGGACAAAGATGGCTGCTCTTGCCATCGGTCCAAAGCAGACAGCATGTATGCGTCCCTACGGACTGTGGACAGGACGACGCCATCTTGTTCCAAGCCAAGTTCCATTGTCATGGCAACTAAACCTTGTGCAGACGAGGGCATGTTGTCCACGCGTATGGACACGAGATGTGCAAGCGCATGGCAACGTGCTTACACAGCCTTATTCTAAGCCTCCCTTGCGGCTACCATTGCAGTCTCCTCGCATAACGCACTGACACCCCCTGCATATGGCACCCATTCCTAACAGCCTGCAGTAGGGTCGCGCGGTGGCTACTGCACACAGCGCCCGTATGCAACTATCACGACACGCGCATGCACACCCACACTTTCAAGCCGGTACTCTACACGCAGTTCACCATTGCAGCAGAGTTGGGCGAGCTCTAAAGAAACTCTTTCATTTACTTTTAAGTTGCCCCATTCCAGGTCTTTCATGTTCAGCTGTAGCCAAGTCCTTACCCTGCGGTGGATGAAGGGGTGGACTTCCTGTGCCAAATCTTACCAGTCTCCTTGCATGCTATGTCTGTGCTGTGCATCTTGGATCATCGCCGATCTCAGGGTCCCAATAGCTCACTCCATCCCCCTCGGTAAGGGATGCTGCACGCCGCACAAAAGTTCAAAACTCTGTCTCAGCTGCACTCGTGAAGCCCCTAAGGAAAGGTCGGTTTTTTCATCCCCTCACAATTTGTAATGGCGGTTGGTGACGTTCTTCTTTTAAATGATACTGCCCGTGACGCCTATCTAAATGTTAACTTTTGGTTAAAAAAATTACGGGATCTCCATAAAAGCTGTGCCGCTCTACGAATCTGATGTAATTTGAATGTAAGGGTGTTTATACCTGGCTGCGCCGCTCACCAGCGCATCCACCCTTAGCTTCAAGCCACTTCCACCCTTAGCCTCAGGCTAAAAAGCCGCTTCCCGGTCACACGGGACTCTCCCCAACGGCACCGATCCAGCAGGAATTTGTAGTCCCCGAGAACCTTGCACTGAATTTTCTTCACAAAACAGCGGTAAAACGAACATTGATGTTTTTTTAATTCAGAAAAAAACGCCACACTTCCTTTCGATCCATGTTTGGGATTTCCCTCCTCTGACCCCAAAGGGTCTCCCTTCACCGGCTGAAAAAACACATTTTTCGGACTTCTCATGATTTAACGCATGGCGCTTTGATCATAAAATATCACTGACAGGCATGATTTGCTGCATTTTCCACAGCTGAACACCCATGCCACACTAGCAATGGGAGATGTGGTAGCTCAGTTGGTGTTGTAAAAGCTGCCATTAGGAATCCGTTAAATTGGGTACAGCAGAAAGTGGGCGGAGCCATAAGAGGTGGAGCTAATAACAGCCCATGCATTATTATTCGCAAATGCTGTTCCCATAGGCATAAGCAATTAGAACAAGCATTGGCATAGCCAATAGATCTCGCCTTTGGGACCTTATAAGTGTTTAGCCATGCAACAGTTAATGTTGTTGCAGTAAGGATATTCTGCTGCATAACTACTTATAAGGTCCCAAAGGCGAGACCTATTGGCTTTGCCAATTCTTGTATTCTTTACTTTGTATGCACGCTTTTATAAAGCCCCACAGGTATACAAAGTTTGCGTTTTAGTACCCTGGTCATCTGTATAATTGGTACTACTAAGGTTGGCACCTATACTTTGTGTTGTCAGACAAATCACTTGCTCTACCAGAGTCTCAGTACCCTCCTTTAGAAACCATCCAAATGTTAATAAAAAGTGATTTACAATCATTGTGATACCAGTAAACACCAGTTAATTTCAGTAGGTAGGGTATGAAAGATTAGGAGTAAACAGATATTAAAACAGGCAATCCAAGTTAGTTTGTGATAATGGTCCAGAGAATACCTTTGTTCATATACCTTTGTTCATGTACTGGTAATCAGAATGCTATGTCTCCCGAAACTCCAAGACAGGTCGATCAGTGCAGCCATTTGCAGATTTCTGACTCCACGCACAACTGGCCATGGACACTAGAGGAGATGTTTTCAGTTCTTCGAGATGGGTGAAATGTAACGTCTCCTCCATGCATTCCATATGTCAACAGGTATTTTGTTTGGATAAGTACTATGAAAATATAGTCTGCTAGGTCAGCCCCCAGTATTTTTTTTTAGCTCTTTGTTGGAGTTAGGTCCTTCAGCTCAATCCATTTAAATTCTTTCTTTAAAGCAGAAGCATCCACCTCCAAATTATTTTATTGTCTGTCCTCCCTTAGGACTTTGTTGGACTTCGGTCTTTTCTTCGAAAAAGACACACTGATTGTTCTTTACACCAAAATAATGCAAATTTGATGTTCAAAAATGTTCCCAATAAAATATCTGCACCCAAACATTTCCTTCAAATTTGAAATAAAACCAAACACTCAAGTATGTTTAATATTGATGCTTACTAGGCAAAATGGCTCTTCGATTTTGTGTGCACTAAAATTAGTAGTTTTGAACTTTTGAAACATGTGACAGTACACATGACTGAAATGCAAATCTAAAAAATGAATCAAAGGCTACACTTGTTTAGTCTTTCTATGGGTGTGCTCGATAAAAATGAGAGGTAAGCTGATGTGTTTAGTATCCACACCATCCTTTTTAGGTATCACTTTTGTAGGCTATACTAAGAACGTACAGTGGGCTTAGAGCCGGCTTCTCTGCTTCCATTGCTTGACTTTGTTGTCACTCTCCTTTGTTTGCTCTTTTCTTTTTCTTTTAGCCTTAACCCTGTCAGTGACCAGTTCCTTGTAGTCATGTTGTTTTAGGCTCAACATGTGAAGTTTTGCCAGTGTTACCCCCGGCTCTAACTCACCCTCTAACCTACTAATTTCAGTCTCCAGTTTCACTATCTCCCTCCGTTTCTCCTTTTTAGAGCCCGCTATCAAGGACAGAGCCTGACCCCTAATAAGTTTTGAAGATCTCCAACGAGGACTGAGAGGAGGATACCGACCCCACATTGTTTGCGAAGTATTCGTCTAGCGTTGCAAGAAGGTCTTCTCGAATTTTGGGATTAGGCAGATACCAAGGATTGATGGGGGCCACCCTCCCTGCAGAGCCCAGAGTTACGACCTGTGGACCCGCAGCGGAGAGTGATCTGAGATGCCTCTGGCCAAGTGTGTGGCTTCTGTTATGTAGGACGCCTGTGCGGCGGGGACTAGACAGTAGTCCAGTCGCGAAAGACTGTTGTGCGCCCCCGAGTGAAATGTATACTGCTTCTGATCCGGGTGTAGCAATCTCCAACTATCAACCAGGCCCATTGCGTCCATGAATTCCGGTAGCCATCGTGTCGCCCGCCCCGTGTCCCATGAGGGATGTCTGTCTCTCATACCAGAGACGACTGCATTAAAGTAGCCTCCCAGGATTATAAGCCCCTCAGGGACCGTGAGTAGGACCGCCTCCAAGTCAGCAAATGTCGTACCTTGTAGCCCCAGAGGAATATAGATCGATAAGTATGTTATGTGTCGCCCTTCCCACATGCCCGTTACTCCAGTATATCTGCCTCTCTCATCTTCCCACGTGGAAGTCACTGCCAATGGAAACGCGTTGCGAATCAAAATGCCCACCCTCCTGGAACACGATGTGAAACCTGAATGTCCGACCAATTTGTACCCCATACAGTGCAGAGCTTTGCATGAATTCCCAACTAGATGCGTCTCCTGAAGCAGGACCACGTCCGGCGCCTGTTTGTTAAGATACTGAAACACCACACTCCGTTTGATTTTGTTCCCCAACCCGTTTACGTTCCAACTCAAAACCTTCACTTCCCTACCCCCCATCGTCTGCATGGAACAATTGACAAACCTCCGCATGTCCTCTGCCAGACAAATGTACTGTGCCGATGCAACCAACAAACCACCGAACAGGTAAACCAAACAACCCTCCCCAATACCCCCCATCCCACTTCTCTGGGCTCCAAACTGCGCATCGAAAAAAGTGGCTGTTGCCCCAGAAAGATTCAAAGAAAGAAGAAAACTTAGGGGGAGCAGGTCCCGAGCTCTGGCCCGTGCCCCAGACCAATGTAATGGTTAGTCCTTATAAGTTGAAAACTAGCAATCTATAAAAACATCATGCGACCCCTTTATCCAAGCGCAAATAGCCCATTCTCCCCGCCTCCCCGACCACCCCAGTCCACCATGTGGGCAAATCAAGTTTTCAATAGGCCTCAGACTATGGATGGCTGACTGTCCGCCTTATCACCATCACCATCACCATGGTCCGCCGGGGTTGGAATTCCTCGATATTAGGAGCCACTCCGCCACTGCCTCCGGCTGATCAAAGAACGACGCCCGGCCCTCCACCTAGCTTCTTAATCAATGGCTGTCTTTTCTGTTTCTTCCTCCTCTTGTAATTTTCCCTCCCCTGGAGCATAGCCTGTTTAACTTTCTTTTGATTTGCTGACTTTTACTCTTCCACTACTCACTTTTATGGCACTTCTTTTTCTTTTTCATTAAGCACTTCATGAGTGCATCTGTTTTCTATCTCTCGCCCTTTTGCTTCACCCTCCACCAAATGACCATCCCGTGCTCTGTCTTTTCTCTCTCCCTTTTTCTCTCTTGTGTTCTGCTTTTCCTCCTTTCCTCACGCTATATTTTTATTTTATTCTCCCTCTCTGTTGCTTCCAGGCACCCACTTCTCCTTTGCTACCACACCCCTCTCAGGAATGTAAATTTTTTTTAAGTTGCATTTTCATGGAATGCCTGGGAGCTGCCTTTTGCTGCTCGTCCCTCCGCTGCAAGAAAAGCGCTTATGCGCATGTAGATCAGTTAGTAGAAAAAAACAAAAGTGACATCTGGCATCCTAGATCGATCTTTAAAAAAAGAAAATTACACCTGCGTCATTCTGTAGGTGCGTGATTTTTAATTTCAATTCATGCATGTGCCTAAAGAATGACAGGACTAACAGCAGCAGGCGTGTCTTTGCGCTTTAAAAAAAAAAAGTTTACTAATGCTCAACAGCATTGACAAAAAGCATTTCGCTTTTTGCCAACATTGCATTAGCAAAAGCACTGACATTGTGAATAAGTCTACAAGGTGAGAGTTATTGGCTTTGCCAATGCTTGTTATGTTAAGCTTTGTAACTGCCATTTACAGCATTCATATGCAAAATCGTTCTTGAGACATAGCATAGATAAGGGACGCAACAGTGGTATGGAGGATTGCTGGCTTGTGATGGGTTGACCGAGGGAGATATGGGAGTGTTATGCTTCAGAAATGTTGTTTATTCTCAGCATTATATTCTCAATATATTTGTTTATTTCCGTGGTCTGGCACTTGCTGAAAAAAACATTGTCTGGGCATAGCAATGCACTTGCTCGGCCATGGCTGGAAGTCATGGTCTTAAAATGACTACAACGTACCTCTTGCCCAATCCAATATGTATTGCATGGGACAACCAAATGTATATGTATGTGCACTGGCCTATTTTTGTCTGGTTCCGACCCTGGCTAGTGCATACACATTGCAGTGTATAACTGGAATTGTGAGCTCATTAAACTTTTCAGACACTCACTCCCCAGTCACAAATCTGGGTTGAATCCATCATCGTTCTTTAGCTTACTTTGCCACCCCAGTTTGGGCCCAGCTATATGCTAATCGGTTTTAACACTGTGCCTCATGGGTACAGTCCATGCTGAACTACTAAGCCAGGTTTTTCCTGGACCGGAAACAAGCATCCTGTGACCGGTTTTGGGCTAACAACCCTCATCAGCCAGGCTAGCTTGAATCCAGTGGCAAAGAAACCAAGGGACCCACTTTTGGGCATACTCTGCCAACTTAGGGCGAACAAAGCAAACACAAGGAGTGCTGAAACTTCGATTTGGGTGGAATTAAACATTGTTCTTTAGCTCACTGTACAATCCAAAACCGTTAATTCTTCTGAATGTAAGAAAAGATCATATTAAAATAAATTTGACAGTCAACATTGAATATATTAGGGACTTGCGGCTTAAATGTAGTATTAGAGCATCTTAGTCCAGTCACTGAGAAAATATTTAGCAGTGAAACTTGATTGGTTGAGGCACATAGGAAACCGATTTAAGGTTTGAGACCAGATTTCCAGCACATCAGGAGTTCTGAATTTTATTATCAATATTCAGTTGGTGACACTATCATGGCATTCTCCATACCCAATGTATTGGTCTATAAGCAAAAATATAGATGCTTAAACAGAGTTTTATATTCTTGCACACAGTTTGTAATTTGATAAGCTAATGCATTCAATCATGTCATAGTTGATTAAATTAAGATAAGTACACTTTGCACATGTTTTCCGACAGTCACTTTTTCAAAAATGACCTTGCTGTTTGGCCCTCGTCAGGTAGAGCTACCTGATATTGAAGAGGAGATGGGCTTTGGACTTTCCCCTTAGCTGTCACCTACCCAGCCGCACTCTGGGCAGACTTCTTTCTTCTCCCTGTCCTACAATCCCCTTCCTCACCTTCGCTACCCCCTTTCCCTTCTTCGCATCTATGCTCTTGAAATGTTTTTCTAGCAACTGATGTTACCTGATTCTAATGTACTGTTTAATTTTGTGGAACCTTATGCAATGCGCTCTGATACCTTCGGATCTAGCCAGTGCTATATCGAGCATTTCGTCCGACACCCGGTGAAGCTGCTCTCTTCAGCTAATTGAGGAGATCAGCCCTGGTTTCTCCCCTGACCGTCACCTGCCCAGCCGGACACTGTTTCTCCCCTTCTCCCGGTCTGCCCCCCCCTGCATATTTATGCCGTTCTACCTTTCCATGTCTCCTTTCTTTCCATTTTTCTGACCGATGCCCGTTGGAGTTTCCAAGAAAGCTATAGAGGAGACTGGCCTTGGATTATCTCCCTGGCTGTCAACTGCCCATTCGATCTTTGGGCTGACTTTCCCTTTATCTCTTTTCCGTCTTCCCCCTCGTCCGCTCCCTTCTCACTCAACCTCTGCCCACTCCCTCTCTTTTTGTCTCTCTGGACATTGGACACAGCTCTTCCTCATCTCCCTGCTATGGCTCCTTCCTCCCCTCCTTTCCTATCAATTCTTTCAACCT
Source organism: Lissotriton vulgaris (assembly GCF_964263255.1). Lineage (NCBI taxonomy): Eukaryota > Metazoa > Chordata > Amphibia > Caudata > Salamandridae > Lissotriton > Lissotriton vulgaris. The sequence goes on from NC_141687.1 coordinate 243,833,776, forward strand.
TGTTGTTCGTTTACTGTACCTTTCTACTCTATTGTAACTGATGTAATTTGTTACGCAATGTCCCTCTGCTATAGCGCTCTGATACCTACGGGTCTAGCCAGCGCTTTATAATCCTTTTGATGTATCTTCTAATGAAACGTTCCCCTGGTTATGCGCTCTGATACCCCCGGGTCTAGATAGCGCTATATAACCTTCGCAATTTCAAATAAACAAAAAAATGTTTTTGACTGAACGCTGAGACCTGAGCAACATGGCCGAAGACCGGTGGAGCTGCTTGACAGCTAATGAGGAGTCTGGCCCTGGTTTTCCCCCTTGACCGTCAACTACCCAGCCGGGCATTGGGCATTGTTCCGCCTTGTCTCACCACTTTTACTCCTGCCTCTCCTCCCTCCTATGAATTTTTTAAACATTGTTTGTGTACTGTACCTTACTATGCTCTTGTATCTGATGTAACTTGTAACGCAACGATCCTAAATGTAAAGCGCTCTGATACCCTCTTGGGTCAAGTTCAGGCTATATAAAACTTTATAAATAAAATAAATAAATAAGACCCAACAAAAAAAGAATACCGACATACGAAACCAACATTAGTGCCTTAATATACTGTAAATACAAATATTCTTTCAAAAGTTCTTTTAGTGGCCACAGAAGGATTATTGTACTGTTATCGATACTTCTCACGATCAGTTAATGTTGATCAGATAGTTTAACTTTAATGAAATAATTGCCAATATTATAATAGTTGTGTATCTCAGCAGCAGCCCTTGCCAATCAGTAGGCGTGAAAGTTCGGTACTTTGAATGACAGCAAAGTTAGTTTTCACCAGTAAGGTGTATAACCAACAGGGCAAATATGAGCGAAGGTCAACTCCTGGAAGCACAAAGATCTTTGAACAGACATTAGAAGACCTAGCCTAAATAGTAGCAAGTGTTCTTTGATTTATTATTCGATTGTTACGTTTTTTTATTGTAGTATGTGTAAGAGTTTGCTACAGGCTGGTTGATGTGCTGTGTACTATTGGCTAGACAAGAATGGCAGGTGGCACAGTTGGTGTGGTTGGTGGTGATAATAGGTGCAGTATTGTTATCAGGTGTGCTATTGTGGGACTGATAGGGTTTCTTCCTCAGTCTGCTGTCTAGTAATGTGTGACGTTAAAGAAACTGCTGTTTGACCAGTCTTCTTTTATATTTTAGTATTTTGTAAATCGGGAGGATGGGTATTATTTCTTGTGTAGTTATCTATCCCTGTTCTCTAGGGCCTGTGAGGTGAGTTGTTGCAGTTGGAGTATGGGCTGAGTAGCAGGGAGGCTGCTCCTGGTGGGGTTGCACTCTACAACCTGAAACGAAGACTGAATAATTGTCCTAAAACCACTCCTCGGCTACCTAATTTTCATCACAACATATACCTTTAGGAAGAGCTCTTTCATCAGTTTGGCAAGCTTCTGTATTATCAAGTGAATTTTTAGTTGTTTACTAAAACCAAAAAGCTATTGGCTAATATCGAATTCCCAGATTTAAAAGGTTAGTGCAGCACAGTCGAGACATGCATTCATTCCTTTGGAGAGATGAAATCACAATATGCAGTGAATAAGGGCTTGAGATGAAAACTAGGTCTAAAAGGACAATGTGATCAGGAAAAGACAAAACATGAGATTCTTCATGTGTTTAAATTAAATAGGTTTGTGGTAGTAAGTTATTTGGTGCAAGTTAGTTCTAGGGTCGTACTGCCTTAGACGACAATCTGGAAGTGCTGTAAGGGCTGGTCTGACATGTCAGCGTGTGGGCTGTTTTTTTTTTTCTTCTTTTTTTGTGTCCTGTGGCTGGTTTATGTTCTGCTGTGCTAATTTTAATGTTGATCTCCCTGTTATTACCACAAACATTGCCTTCATCAGGCACACATACATTCAGTCTACAATACCTTGCAAAACATCTATACAGCATGCCTTTACAACTTCAAAATTGCCTCGATGTGCAGACTTGGGCCACATGTTTGTTTTTAGCTATCTGATTTACTAATGGAGGCCACTTTTATTTAGATGCACAGGCCTATTTTTGTCTGGTTCCGACCCTGCCTAGTGCATGCACATTGCTAATGCTAATGAAACCAATGCCTTCTGATAACACCAGAGACCTTACTACATCCAAACGCATTTTCAGGAAGTTATGGAAGATCTCATCAGATATTTCTAGACATCGGCCACAAAACTACATGCTCTGCCTGTAAAAACTCCACTTTACTAAGCAAAATTGAAGCACTCCACCAAATTCATTAATGGATAAAAGCAATGTGGTATTTAAAGCAGTCAAACGTTATACTAATTCTCTACAGAAATCGTCTTGGATTTCTAGTGGATGAGTGCGATATTATGGCCCAACACAACTACTACCCACCAAGCCAGTGCCCCTGCCAGCTTACAAAGAGCAGTTACAACACAGTAATTGTTGTACTGGAGAGTAAAAATAAATTTTACATTATTTTGTTAATCTGTATCAATTTTGAATATTGACAGTTATATCAATTACTTTTATAAAACCGCTACAAAGGAGTTTCAAAAGTATAATGTATGACGTTTAATTTTATCTACAAAGTCTGCTACAACCAATTCCCAGCGAACATACCATTTATAGTCATAATCTTTATTTTTTGGTGAAGCATTACAGACAACAGACATAAAATATTCTCTGCCCAACACGTTTCACGGATGGTGTCTTGTTCAAGGCTGGAGATCGGTGTTGAAAGCCGACTCTTATATTGATTTTTGTGTTCAAAACACTGAATCAATTCTAAATTGATGTATAAAAAAGACCTAAAGGCCCTACGCATTCATATCCCCCTAATGACGTTACAATGCCAAGTTTGGTTTGCGTACAAATCCTGGCACCAGCCCCGTTGTTATCCTACAATATCGAGGAAGTTTCTCTTATTGCTTCTGTAAATGTCCATCACTGTTCATGTATACTGCATGCTGCGGCACATAATGCAGTTTTCTGTAAAGCGTGTTGTTACCGCTCAGATTAGGTTCATGTAAGGTAAATTACCCCGAAAGGTATCAAATGAAAAAAAACTTTAACAAAATAGGGCATAGTTACAAACCACCTGATTTGGACCGATACAGTTAAATACACGTAGGTTAAGCTCTGATTAATTGGGTCTATGTTGCATACTCGATAATTGAAAATAAAGCTCTCTAATCTCTCATTGAATCCATTAATTGGTTCATTATTTCTGTGGTTGTTGCGGTAGATGCTGAAGACCCTGCCTCTTGATGTGTTCCTGGTCTACTGTGTCAGCAGTCTCTCTCCTCTGCCAGTTTTCAGAGTCTAATATGGGCACAGGCCTGCCTGCTGTTTCCATTACCGGGCTAAAGCTGTGAAAGAGGACTTATTTTAGTTAATGTTGTTTACGTGGGGTCCTTCCCTCCTTTAAGCCAACGCGGTGTTTAGTCCACACCTGAATGTCTGGCTAGCAGGAAACCAGCCACTCTTGGCACGACATTACTACCGAGTTGTGCTTGCTATTATTGTGTTCTTGCTGTAGAAAAGCACAACTTAAAAGTAAGCTTATAATCAGTTACACAACATGTTTTCCCATGAACAGGTGGAAAGAGTTGAACATGACAATCCTTTCCCAAGGAAGTCCAGATTAAAAATTGTAATGTGTTTTAGCACTTGAATTAATACAAATTATACGTGAGATGCTTCTTGTGTTATTGCAAGGAATACGTTTATGAAATGTAAGTTCTACCCATAAAACTATCATATTTGTGGGGCGTAATTTTAAAATTATATTTTTAATTGGCATTTTTAATCAAAAATACGAATCGTTTTTATTACCCAGTGACTAACTTGATACTGTTTGTTGAACTACTTGTGAACTTTAAAGGGTCCATAAAAGGTACTTAACTGACATAATGGAACCATGAATTGTGGAACATAAATTTAGTAACTTGAGAAAGATGTATGCCTCTCCTTTACATTGATCTCCGTACATGACCTTTATTTCTCCTTTAAGGGACTGTAAATCCTTTTCAGTCTAGCAGGAAGCCACTGCAATGTTCAGACTGTCTACTTTTTGAGTAAATAGTAATTATGTGAGACCACCCTGCTCGCTTTTCTCCCTGGTCGCACAAGCTTTCTTCAGATTGTTGGGAACGAGAGATGTAGTACTTTACAGTATGTTTAGAAATGTACTAATGAAAAACACACGGATATATACAGTTATAAAATGCATGCGTTTAATCAGCTGTAAGTGCTTGCGGAAAGGTAGGATATATGGTGTGATGGCCGGTGCCAGAGGGACGTATTAAACAATCCAGATGAATGAGAAAAGCGCACAGAGATAGTCCTCTTTGATATGGCACTGCATTGGTTTTTAAAATAAAGAAGGTTGCCAAAGCTGGTTTGGTGGCCCGGCTGAAACTGTCTCTGTTTCAGGACACTGAGGTCTGCTTCAGAAGGAAGAACTCAGTACGTAGCTCGGCAATAAATAAGGAAATATGGTAAAAACCTGGGTGCAGCAGCTTGACACTAAATGTCTTTGGTTCAATAGCACTCTAGTACCTTGCTGTACAAATTCTCACACGGCGCATTTTTTCTGCAGGGATTTCTGCACATTTGCTAAAAGCAGCTTTTCCTAGATGTCTTGCACACCATGGAGGATGCCATTTTCTTGTAAACACCAATTCCACATGAAAATACAAAAATAGTTGAATTTCTGCATTAGGGCTGATCCTGAAACGGGAAGAGGGTTGTAGGCGCAACTGAGAGCTGTTTTTTTGAGGCCATCACTACTTTGGTGGTGAACTGAGAGGAATGATTTTGTAGTATCATAAAATCTACTAGTAGGGATAGTGTTGTAAACAACTTTGTGGTGGTAATGGTTTGGTGTATCCCACTGCTTTGAGTTCCACGTCAAAGTATGGGACACTGCAGCAATTGAAACCCATAAAAAGGGCTAAGCTCTAAATATTTATCTATAGCTAAGGGTAAGCCATTTAGCAATATATATGCCTCAAATGGTATCTGCACCCTGGGCTTCCGCAGCTATCTTATGTTCAGGTCAGGCGTTGATTGGACCAGCATTAGTGGATGGATTTGTGCTCAGCCAAGTCCAATGACGCTGGAACCATTTTTGCAGCCCTAGATGTAATAACATATTTCCACCCCCTTGCCCGGCAAATGGGACCTACCTGCTGTTTTGGGCCCTTAATTGCTTTGTTGCCTCCTTTGCTCTTTTCCCCCAATGGGTGATGCCCTAGGTGGCTACCTCATATTGCGTTAATCTTTAATAATGGCTCAAAGAACATATTTGAGGTGCATGCATTTGTCTTATATTATGATCCTGTTTGCTGCTGTCTTCATTGTATTTAAGTGATATTTGTGTACCGCGAACCTAGCCATTTCTACTGAGTTGGGGGTCCATCTGGGAGAGGTGGATGTCAAATGATTCTGATCTCTGTTAGAGACCTGCCTCTACAGCAAATTGTTTAAGTTGGGGTGCGATTTTGCTTGCCGTTGAAGGCCTTACTGTCTATCGTCAAAGGGGTGCAGATTGAAGATTTTCACAAACACTACCGCCATATGGTGCCACAACAAGTCTTCCTTTCCTGGCTAAGGTAATAGAAAAAGCCATGAATCAGCAACTGTCGGAATTTGTGGAGCAGCACCAGTTGCTTGATAACACCCAGTTCGGATTCCGCAAATGTCATGGCACGGAAACTGCCCTTCTAAAGGCTGCGGATGACATCAGAGCCATACGAGACCAGGGGGGGACAGCACTCCTGGTACTGCTGGATCTTTCGGCGGCCTTCGACACGGTCGACCACAAGATCTTAGTCGACCGCGTCGAACGACTGGGGGTCCAGAAAACTGCTCTGGACCTGCTTGTATCGTTTCTGGCCAATAGATCACAAGCAGTATCTCTAGGACCCTACCAATCATCGAAGGTGTCTCTGCCGGGTGGGGTCCCTCAAGGCTCATCCCTGAGTCCGACACTATTTAATATCTACGTGTCGGACCTTGCAAATGTCATCAAAGCATTTGGGATGAGCCTGACCTCCTACGCCGATGACACCCAATTGGTACTGGCTATCAAAGGGGACGGGGAGGAAGTGGCCAATCGATTCACGAGAGGAATGATGGCAATAGGTGACTGGATGGCCACGAATTGTCTGAAACTCAATTCAGAAAAAACGGAAGTGGTCATCTTCGGTCACCTCTCCCCGGGCTGGTCACCTGTCTGGTGGCCACCATCTTTCGGTCCCCCGCCGAGTCCAGCTAGCAAAGTGAGAAATCTAGGCGTCATCTTCGATGCTGGCCTCAATTTTATGGCACATGCGAATAAAACTGCGGCTTCAGCTCATATGAAATTGAGAATGATTAGGAAAATACTACCTTTCCTACCGAACACGGCCGGGAAAACACTGGTCAGCTCACTAGTCCTGTCCTCCTTGGACTATTGTAATGCTCTATTCTTAAATGCCCAAGTCCGAGTGACAAATAAGATGCAGTCAATCCAAAATGCAGCCGCACGAATGCTGGCTGGGATCCCCAAGTTCGCACCAGTTACAAACATCATTAGGGATCTCCATTGGCTCCCGATACGCAGCCGTATCAAATTCAAATCGCTGTGTATTGTTTACAAGTCACTCAATAATCAAGCTCCCCACTTTCTCAAACAGAATCTTCTCCATCATGTCCCAACCCGATCTCTTCGTTCCTCTATTCAGAACTTCTTGGCTGTGCCTTGCACTAGAACAGTCACCTGGGGCGACAGGCGTTTCCTGGTTGCCGCCCCTAGACTCTGGAACACCCTTCCTGCACATATCCGAGCAAGTCCCTCCCTGTTCACATTCCGCAAACAGCTAAAGACGTGGTTATTTGACCAATAGCCTTGTATATCTTCTTTACCCAGTTGCTGATCCATCCCTTAACTAGCGCCGAGACGCCCACGGGTATTCGCCGCGCTCTACAAATGTCAATAAATAAATAAATAAATAAATAAACAAGCAGGGCAGAATGTTGTTGCGAGCCCTGTGCCAAGAACCTCTGCCCCTCTGTAGTTAGCTGGACCTTCAGGGGAATTTCCCTACAGGGACACTACCCAGCAGGATCTTTTAAATGCCAGGGCGGAAGGCAGAACTTTTGAGGTGATGCAGGTAATTTTCTATCAGTGGGGAGCAGTAGGGGCTGCTTCCGAACAGGGGTGGTGGGGTGGGGGGATGCGGGGCAGAGGGATGGGGTGGGAAATAATACAAAATGAAAAAAGGCACTTCCGTATACCGCCGGCTCTTCTTCCTCCGTCCTCCTTCCGCATGAAGCACACAGCCTCCCAGAATCCCCTGACCAATCACAAGGCTGCCTTACAGCAGCGTTGTGATTGGTCTGTGCGCCGTGGTTTGGCGCTCAGACAGGGGCTGGCAGGCCGCATGTTCTCCACGCGGGCTGCAATACAGCCTGCTAATAGAAGGAAAAAAAGCACCCCCTGCTGTACATTATAAGAATATTGCAAGTCACCAAGGAGTTCCATAACCATATAAAGGAACGAAATTGAATGCTGAGTTCCTTTATAAGGTTCTAGAACTCAAAGGTGACTTGCTTTCCTTATGCTTGGGTGGGGGATACTTTATCCCATATAATACGTGGTCACATGATCCCCTTTCCCACAAACCACTTAAAACCTTGGTGAGTAGCTCTTTCATATGAAAGAGCGAGCATGTTTGCAAACGTGAAGAATAAAAATAAAACCTCTAGTGCAAAATTAAACACATAAAAAACCTGTACGATATTTGTGTCAAACAGAAAAAACAAGCAGTTCAATACAAGTCAATTTTTTTCTTTTAAACTGTGGTAGCTCAAAATCTGTGGAACCATACAGAAAGATTCTAGCTTTTCTTTATCTAAGGAGTGCAAAAAATAAACCTATTCTCTGATTGTCATTGTAAGCTATTAAAATAGAGCGGAAAAAAGATCGGCAATATTCTGTTTCTACTATACTATACTATGCTTTCTGTCCAGACCTGCCTATCTCCTTGGCTGCTGGCTCTCGCAGCATGCTTTGTGACGTCAGAACTCGGCTACATCAAATCTTAATAGTCCAATTCTGACGTCTTTTCTTTATAATCGATGACTGGGCGTGTCATAAGTCACCGATTATAATGCAATCCGAGACTGTTTATACAGGGATTACAGAATCCCATGTATTATTCCTGAATAATACCTTAATAGCCAGGTATCATTTGAGGTAGACTGGGGATGATCCACCGGTTTCTTTAGATGTCATGGAAGTATAGCAGATGGTAAACTTATAGTGCTTTGTAGGCTCTGGTACCTAAAGCACATTTAGCCCCATGCACTGGATAAAAATGAAGATAGCAAGCCAAAAGTTCATGTATTGCTATTAAGAACTAAAACGTTGCTGGTTAACGGTCATTTTCTCAGGGAAGCAGAATAAACTGAAACGTTTAAATATGCAGTTTGTGTGCAAATATGTAAATAACCAGTGCGACAATGCTGTTTATGCATGCTATCCTAAATCATTTTCAATTTCTGAATAGGTTTTGGGGAAGCAACAGTTGTATTGCCTAATTGTACACGAACATTTATTTGCATTTTATTTATGGGTGTGTAATATAGGCAAACCGAAATCCAAACTGCAGCGGAACATTTTACAGAGAGCATTTTTTGTAGAAGTAGAATGTAGAAATAAAATACTGTACACACAGCAGTATTGTCTGGGGCAGGCGAAGGCCCTTCAGCTGAAACTACTTTACTGAAAATGGGATAGCATATGGGTGGGCTCCTGTAGTTGACACTAGACTATTACATTTTTATATTATGCATTTTTTATTTACAATTACACACATTTACATGGCACACCTCTTTTGCATACATTTTGGTCATATGCCATTAATTGTTTCAAGACTGGGTGTGAATGTGAGAATACCTTGAAAGAGAAATGAGGAACCCATACCTAGACTAATTCTATTTCTTAACTTAAGAAGCAGGATGCGGACAGAGTAACTACCAGGCATTTCTCCATCACTTTTTTGTATACTTCAACTTTCTAAAAGCAGCAGTTCCAAAATAATTTACAAACTGGCTTTACCGTTAAAGATTTTAAATTAAAATGAGTAGAAGAAGAAATTTTCAGGCTGTTCCCAAACTTAATTTAGCATTTATTAAATGTTGTAAGGTAAACCAGTGTTAGTCTATGAAAGGCCCGCATCTGCCACAGTGAAAAACTACTTTAGAATTTTTTCACTGCCAGGACATATAAAACGTACACGTCTTACTTTTTATATACCATGCACCTTGTCCTATCAGCATTTTGAGCCCACCCTAGGAATGACTTATAAGTATTATAAAGGAAGGTTTAGGCTTAGCAAGAAGTTTAATTTGCCTGGTCGGAATGGTGCTGCTCTAGTGGATGGCATAATGAGTACTACAGCCCACTTGTAGTATTTAATTTACTGGCCCTATGTGAATATATAGTAGAGGCTTATAAGTAAATTAAAGGCGCCATTGTGGCGTATGCCCATTTTACCATGTTTAAAAAGAAGTTCTCAATCACTTTACCACTAGTTAACTGGAGTAAAGTGTACATAGTCCTATGGCCAACAGAAACAGGTTGAGTTAAAGAATGCAAAAATCATGATGGAAAATATAAAAAAAAGATGGTATTTTCCTGTCATTGTTCTGCTTGAAGTCAACAATAAAAAGAGGTTTTAAAAAAAAAACATCGGGATAGGAAATACCATCTTACCATACCATAGTCATTTTCAACAACTAGGTTAGCAGCAACGTAACAGGCCCTCAGAATACTGTAGCACTGTAGCCTCTTTTTCAGCTCTCCTAGTAGTTTCCACTGAAGCTTCAATGCAGCCTTGCTGCAAATCTCTGGTTTTGACTTTTACTCATATAATTAAATAAAAGAATATTACCAATACACTATCATTTTATAGTAGTGATCCAGCGGTTCACCAACAACAGATACTCCACTACCATATACTCACCTGGGCCCATAAACACACAGTGGTTAAAACTGCTGGTTGGTCAAGTTTTCTTTTTTTTTATTTTTTTATTTCACAAACTGTTAGGATTAGTTTAGTCAGTACATCTGATCATTTATAACAAACCCTTCACAGATCAACAAGTTCTTTCATCTGGTCGATGGACCATTAGTTGAACTAGTTGGTGATAATTTAAACATTTTCTATACTTTACGTAAATAACCACAAACTCTAGAAAGTTTTAAATCTTTATCTAAAATTTCAGGTGCATGTGAACAAACTCCAATACAGTGCAGTCACCATCATTCATAGGAGAGAAAATTCAATTAATAAACACAATGTATTTATTTCAAATTCACGCAAAAATCCATGCTCAATGAGAGAGGACAGAGAGAAAAGATTTTTAAAAAATCAGCACATAATAGAAATTTATAATTACCAAGGATGGTGTGGAAGACCAACCCCCTGGCCAAAGGGCTGGTAGGGGTCCGCTGAGAGAGATTCAGGAGATAGAGACTTCAGGACAGGAATTTGGACAGGATAGTTGACCTCTCTAAGATACCGACAGTTGCGCCACACGCCTCTCTAACACTCTCTTCCTCCTCGACATTCTATCGCAGTCCTCCAATCTAACCCAAATTAAATTAGGATAGAAAATTCTGCTTCAGATTCTGCAATCTGCTCCCTCCTCCCTGCACTGCACTTCTTCAATTCTTCATCACCAACTCCAGCAGTCCACGCTCTGTTCTGGTCGAGCATTCTCAGATCTGATGAACTAAAGCTATAATAATTATACTTTTTGTTCTGAATGTTCCACACACTGTTTCAATATCGGTAAAATACGAAATTTGATTAGTTAGTCACAGGGAGGTCTTCATCACACCATGCTTACACTAGATTCAGTTAAACTATTGTTCATAAACCCAACCCCTTACTTTTTATTCATAAACTTTATTCCCACGTGCTAAATGTGATGATGTTGATACAAATTTGACTTTTAGAAGGATATGTTTCTTAAATCTTGAACTCTGCACCATCCTGTTCCCACAATGTCGCACTCGATCCTGGCTCCCTTTCAACTGCTTTGTCATGGCCTTCATGGCTTCATCCAGTGGGCATGTGCAGACTTCGCGTCACTCAGCTCATTCAGTTATGCGAGAGAGGACCAAATACTTACTAATGATAAGTCAAAAGACAGGTGTTAATTTCTCAGAAAAAGTGTGTGCACTGTATACCACGCACCTCTACTTTATCCCATTTTATTTTTTAAACATATCCCTGCATTAGCATTAGTATTCTTGTGAAAGAGGTGTGGCACAGCGGTCAGGGTGCCTGACTTCGGACTACGGGGTTCACGGTCCGATCCCCGGTGCAGGCAGGTTTGCCCAGCATCATGTGACTCTGGGCAATAGCTTGCTTAATCTTCCTGAGGGCCCCCAGCCCGGGACACCACTTCAAAGGTAGCTGTGCGCTTTACAAATACTGGTATTTTCATTGAAATAGCTTTCTTTTTTTTCAGGTAAGCAGGTGCCATGCATGCGAGTCTTCAAGACGTCATTTTAAAAGCTCCTGCTCATGCGCCAGAATTTCCTTCCAAACTTTAGTTCGTCATCCTACGTAGATTTAGTTGTTGAATGCGCAAACAGATTTCCAGTTTAAAACTGTATTAGTCCTTTTTCAATGTTATCTGCGTTAGTGCATGCATATGCAAGCGTCACTAACCCAAATGTTTGTGATTGCGTATTAATTTCCAGACAACTTTATTAATAACTTGTTAGTGAGTTAACCGAGTGGATTGGCTCTGAGAGTCTCTTTTCTCTGAGAACTTGCTCCATCAGTAGTACACACTTAAAAATAGAAAATACTCACACATTTCCAGCCCCTCATGGCCTCTTTGCAGCAAGCGCTACTGTTCATTTCCGGCACACTCTGGGCAAAACTCATCTTGCCACAAGTAGCTTTGGTAGTGGATGGTCACAAACCAATGCCATTGTGGACGCATGCCTTAATACATCTTCACCCATACACCAACTTTAAGGAACATTGGGCATAATGTATTTGTCAGCTATGTAAAGTCTGAAATGAAGGCATTGTAGCAATAGACAAACCGGATGAATGAGAGATTTTGCTTATCTGTTTTGTGTATGAATAGCATCCAGGCGTCTGGTCACAATGAACTCTAGCTTTGTAAATGACTTGTACTGAGGCAGGTTTTCTTTTATGAAACATGTAGATGCTAGCAACACATAGCATAAATTACCCATGATTTAAACTTAGGGTGGCATTATCTCATTCATTGTCCATTCTTCCCCTGCAGTGCTTGTAGGGCATCTACAGTGTATATGCAGATGCGTAGAGTACAGTATGCTTTTTGTAACCAGTTTGGGGGTTGGGGTTGTGATTTACGAGGGGCGAAGTCTCGAGTCATGATCCCTCTTCCCAATTTAAACAATGGTGATAAATGATATGTTGTACGCTGCACATATGCATATATGGTTTACATCATGGTATTTATCATGTATAATTGTTTGAGCAAAATGTATTTAATCAAAACCAGCATGCAAGGGGTTACATTTGTGCAGTGTGGTAAAATCGCTGAAGACCACAGGACTGTTTATTAGGAGCATTGATTCTCTGTGTAAAGTAGTTGTTACACGCAGTCTGTGAGACCGTGAACTCTTTTCTCGTGTTAATTTTGCTTGACTGTTGTAATAATATGGAGAATTTGGCTTTTGCAGTTTATTAATAAACGTGTGAATGCCTGTTTATGAGTACCGTTCTAAATTGTGTAATCAGCCACTGGCTTGGTGTAAATATCTTTTTAATCTTGGCTCTCAAAGTTGTACATTTTCTTTCCGAATTTTCCAAATACAATGCTGTTAAAATGTGTACTTTATGAAACCTAGTGTTGCCTCTTCATGCTGAAAATTAGAAACTGACAAATTTTGAAACTGCACTGGTCAAACGTTAAATTTCCTTTGCTCTTCCTACCATTTCAGTGTTGAGCTGAAGGGCAGAGCTCTTAGTAAATTATCTTTTGTTAACTTCACATCAGCCTTAGGCCTTTGGTACCTCAGACACAAACTTAAAATAAAATATTATATTACAAACAAATAAATAAAATCCGTTGACAGAACAGGATTCTTGAAAACAGTCTTCAATTTCGCTTGCTTTGGTTGTGACTAAATAACAGAAGGGGAGATCTGGAATAGAAGGAAATAGCTTTTGGTGCTAAAGAAATAATTGTAGACGGACCAAGAGAATAGAGCAATCACATAGGATCGAAAAGGAGCATTTGCTTGGAGAAAAGAGTTAATTCTGTGCAGTGTAGTAAGACATCTAGCAAATTGCTTTCTTTGTAACTGACAGTGTCTCTGTTCTCAATCTAGTCTCTTCCGTTGATGCGTTTACATGTGCTGGCCTTACTATGAGTCACAATAAATTATTATGCAGGCTCTCCCCTTATTTGATTCATGTTTTTTTGTGGTTTATCAAAAATTCTCTTGTCGCCTATTAGGGTCTAAAGCTTTGTCCCGTTCAGAATGGGCATATCCCTTTGTGCCCTTGCTCTGTAGCCAAAACCTAGGCTTGTGCCTACTCCTCCAAAGAACGGTGATGGATTAAACCCAGATCCTTTGACTGGGTGTGAGTGTTTGATTGAGTCAGATGCTCCGTCCATCACCATCCCCTTTTGTACCGCTTTTGGCCGCCATAAGTGTGGCAGGGTATGCTCAGACTGGAGTCCCTTGCTCACTTTGCCACTGGATTCAAGCAAGCCGGGCTGAAGATGGCTGGAATGCCAGAAACCGGTCCTCGGAAGCTTGTTTCCGGTCCAGGGAAGACCTGGCTTGGCAGTTCGGGCTTGACTGTTCCCATGAGGCACAGGGTCAGACTGATTTGCATATAGCCATGTCTGAACTGGGTGGCAGAGTGGGTTAAAGAACGGTGATGGATTAAACCCAGATCCTTTGACTGGGTGTGAGTGTTTGATTGATTCAGATGCTCCGTCCATCACCACCCCCTTTTGTACCGCTACTCCTCCAGTTGAGCCGGAAGACAGGTGGATTTATGTGGGCTTTGAGGGTTATCCCTAACCTGGGAATTGTCCAGCCTGCTGGCACAGGGAGTTGAGCTGCGCCCTATCATTTATTTTCGTGTCTTTGGGGAATGCTGTTGATTTATTGGATGCTGTATATTGGTTCTAAATAGTTTGTGTGTTCTCGCATTTTGCCTCACTGGAGCCCCCCCCTTTGAAGTGTCAACATTTCTCCTTTTGTGATTCCACAGTAATCAAAAGTTGTATGTTAGAGAAACTATTTCTTCATGGGTTGAGGCTTGGCAATGTATTGAATCAGTAAGTCGGATGCAGGTTTGTGAATAGGTGGGGGCACACTAGGTTTTTCAAGGCTGCTCTTTTTGTATATAAAGCGCCATTGGTTTTCTGCTAATTGAAAGTTTATCCAAATGATTGGGAATTGTGCTTCCCTCGATATCAAGGAGCGATAAGCTAGAGGAAGAGCGAATGGAAGCCTTTGTTCTCAGCATTTACTATTACCTAGAAAGATCTTTGGCAGTAGGGGGCTTGGGAATCTGCACGATGTCCGCCAGGTAATGTGACTGGTGGAGAAATTGAAGAGATGTTGTCAAGGAGCATAGGGATTAGCAGAACGAGGCAAGGCTGCCACAAATCTAAATGCTGCCTAAGACTTCTATAAATCTGTGTTGATTCACAGTTCGTCACTTTGCCTAAGCACTTTCCCACATAATGTGACATGCACATGATCTAATGGGTTACGTTTGTTTGAGCACATTTCTGAAGTAAATGAAAAACTTACAGTTGTGAGAGCTAGGAAATAGTATTGTTTGTTCTAGGAATAAACCAGGGCCAGTAATAGTTAAATAATCCGCTCATTGGTCATAGAAAATGCCCTTGTTTCCGGTGAACAGCAACCGTTAAAACGCCTGACAGTGATTAGTCTGTTCATGACACAGTACCTTAGTCCGCTTTAAACGATCTCTGACACATCGTTACACCCACCACAACCGCCCCTGTGAGCGGAAAGAAGAAACTACAGATTGTCTGTGAACCCAGAAAAATCATACCCCTGTATCCGATGCAGCTAAAATATAGAAGTAACGTTTCTCCAAAGTGGAGCATACAGAAAACATTGGTGGTATCCATGGAGATACGAGGGTCCTGTTAGCCAAGCTACTGCTCACCAGCAGGCGGGCTGAACTACAAAGGGGGCGTTCTCCATGTTAATTTAGCTAATCACCAAAAGAAATAAAAACACCGTTTTAAAAGAGCATTTGCTGGTCTAAAAGGCAGTGGTGTTGCAGCCTCCTCTCTTTATGTCAAATAATTTGCTATTTTCAGAGGGGGTCTGCAAAGCTCATGAAGCCATTACCACAAAGACATCCTCGATGGAAATATCAGCAGGTTGGCCAGGAGAAAATGTCCAGGAGTCAAAAATGTAATGAGCATGGAAACTAATGTGCTAAATATATTGAGGTGGCCTTGCCTGGATGATTGGGAAACTCTTACCCACCTGCAAACATGGCACCATGCCCAGATCAGTTACTTGTTTGTCCACGTATCAAAAATCACGAAAAGATCAGCTCAGCGAGTAAGGAATCACTGTCGTAATGATGTAGGTGGAAATGCTCCTGTTCGAATTAGTGCCGCATATTCCTTTCCGGTTGTGCAAACAGGTTTTCCTGTGTGTTTGAGGTTTTATGCTTTGTTAAAAAAAATACTTCTAATCATTGTAATAATTGTAGGCAAACTGTAGAACAGCTTTTACAGGTTTTTTGTGTACACTTCTCCCCGTTCCAGTTTCTATTCTTTTAAGGCTTCTTTCGATTGGCTTTGTTTTCCTATCTAGCTGGCACAAGTGTATGAGCACGGAAATCGAAGGCATTATGTAATGTAGGTCCCGTTTTTGGAAAAAATTATCTTTGTTTAGGATTCAAAGGTTAGAGAGTCGAATTTTTAACACCTTCACCCTTACCCCAAATTACTGGGCAGATTCTAGCTACATAGACATGATAATAAAAGAAACACTGGCAGCGCATTATGTTCATTGTTTAACACTGCATTCTGTTATCGTACACACTGTCTACTTTGTCGGTTACATTTATGTATTGTAGGTGGCAGTAAGTTTTGGATCTGCCTTAGGTCCCGGTTTCTGGGTCACACTGCACTAATGATGCGCTCCCACCTTGCATCGTTGATTCATTTTTACAGCATCTACGTACTGGAAAGTCTGCTTGTTTATTTTGAAAAGACATATCCTTTCTGTTGGCTCTATGCTGAACCGGCCAGAAAAACAGCTATATACTTGCTTAGTATTGCCATGTCTTTACCTTTCGGTGTTTCCAGCATAATTGCCCAAAATTCTCACTTTCACATCAGATATGATTGCTTGGTGGAGGAAGACAGAACCCCTTCCTGTCCCTCCTAGAGCTTAAAACAATCGGTGTCCCGTTATAGAATTGTGCACGGATTTTTGGAACCCCAGCATGATAATGTAGTCATAGGGATTGGCAGCTTCGGCAGCCCGATTACTTATACCCTGCTTTCCCATTACTTCCCAGCCAATGAGTCTCAAATGCTCCAGACAACTTCTCATATCCCCCTTCCCTTCTGTCCCGATAATCCCCTGAGAGTAGCCCCCATATTCCCAGCCTGTCGCGTCCACCACAGCACATACCTTTACCATGTGCCCCAGAAGGCCTTCAACGTTACATCTCCTCTGATCTCTTTAGTGTACTTTGCCAAAGTATAAACGTCAGACCTTCCGGGTACAGCTCAAAAGAGGAGGTAGCATCCTCCTCTTTTGAGCTGTAGTGTAGTTCCTATTTTCCCAATAGGCTCTGCACATTGGAATAACATAAACAATAGTTTAGACGTAGGACTGAGGTCGACTAGGTCTCTATTGAATATGTTAGACTTAATTTAGGTTTGCCAGCTAGCTCAGAGGTCACTAGAAACTTTCTCGAATGAACAGGGAGGAGTGAACTTCCCTGATTAGACAAGAAGGGATTCAGCTTCTGACAACCGCATAAACATGACAACTTTGCTCCCCCAGAATAAGGAGTATATCTCCAGAGTCATGTGAAAACAATAGATAGCTATTTCCCTCAGTCAGTTGTGCCTACTTAGTTTCACTAGAGTGCAGAGAAATACAGAGATGGGCGT
This sequence comes from Lissotriton vulgaris, assembly GCF_964263255.1. Classification (NCBI taxonomy): domain Eukaryota; kingdom Metazoa; phylum Chordata; class Amphibia; order Caudata; family Salamandridae; genus Lissotriton; species Lissotriton vulgaris. The sequence continues at coordinate 243,850,986 of NC_141687.1, forward strand.
TTTCAATAAAAAGGTGTTATTTATTGAACAGTCTTCTTTCTCATGCAAGAGAAATGAATTGCTATGATTGCAATACTTGTTATAAAGTAAAGTGCGTACAGTAAAAGGAGTATTAAGAAATAATACTGTAAAAGCATTGATATGGTTTCTGAGCCATATGATACTTAAAAGGTATAAAATGTATACAGTTACATACAAAGATAAAAGCTTGACTAAACGTACTCAACTGGTGCTTCTAAATACGCCTACCCCGGTGTACCTAACCTAAGCCTAGTACGTGGGAAGGAGTAGATGGGCTGCAGTTTAAGTTAATTTAGTTTTTGCCAAGTATCGGACCCAAGAATTCTCTAAGGATCTAATCAGCTCCGTACCTTGGTTTTTAGAATGGAGGAGGTCTTGTATCTCGCTCTCAGGACTCGATCTCCCAGTAACCCGCGAGGGTGACTGGAAACACCGGAGCTGGATTTTGTCGGCAGGAGAAAAAGACAGCGTCTTTCTCAGTGTGTCAAATGGGAGGGACGGCTTCCTTCGGCACTCGCATCAGCTGGGCTTAGGATAAGTAGATAGCCGCTCTGCTCCACACCACCGTGTGTTGATTAAGGCAAACGCTGGTATATTTATATCTGGAAGGTGCCCTGTTTGACGTAAGGTTGGACATAAGACGTCAATTAAAGAGGTCACTAAGAACTGACCATTCTTTCAGTGCTTGCAGGAGTTCCAAGACAAATCAAAACAAAAGCACGGGGAATCCCCAGGTTGCTGGAGGTTTGGTATGTTTTATGAACTTGTTGTGCTTCCTAGGAGTCTAAGGAAGTAGCCTTGCCGCATTTGGTTTGCATTGGCTATTACTAAATTTGAAATATTTAATTAGGGTCCTAGATAAAAACACAAGAGAGCTATCTGTGCCTTGGTATTTGTAGCCAGAGGCGTCTCTCTCTGCTTGCTGCCGAGAGTTTGCTTTTTGAGACTGTAACGGAGTGGGCTTACCGACTCACCCCGATAACCATGATAACCATGATGATGCTGTGCGAATCGACAGGACCTTGACGGACCTCACTATCCCTCCATCACCCTCTTGTCATTTACAGCAGGCGGACTACCGACGGACCGACTACGAAGTAGACACACACATGGAGGATGAGTGTGTATGGCCCTTTAATGAAAGAGCTGAGGACGAGTGGGCGGGATTACAGGATGACGTGCTGACGTCAAATACGGCAGAGCCGGAAGACAGTGTGTTTGTACACCCGGAGGGAGAAGAGCGTGGAAGATTGGAAGGAGGAAGAGAGCGAACGGAGAACTACGGAGCAGAAGTCCGGAAGATCGGAGGAAGGAGGAGATTCCCCAGAGACTGAGGAAACGCCTGGAGGCCAACGTTCCCACGAGCCGCCTAGCCACTCACCCGGGGGAGGTGTGTGGCTACTCCAGATGCGTGAGAAGATCAGGGGTTGGGTGGGACGGAAGGGCGGTGCCAGTGTAACATAGTAGTATTCCCTTGTCCCGGTTCCCTTTACCCGAGCACTACCTTTCCCAGCACTTGTACATAGGAATCAAGGCACGGGTGGTTGTGCCTCCTCACTCCCTTCCCCTATCACGGTTACATGTGAGACATCGATCTCACCAGTTGCTTTCTTTTGTTGTGTCTATGGTCCCGAGTCTCGAAAGCAAAGACGGACGCAGAGGACCGAAAACCCAGACGGAGCCCGGACGGCTATCGGAGGATTGATCAAGACAAGCCTAGGAATCGGAAGTCCTCCCGGAGTCGATCCCCAAGGAGGCCCCTCTCTGTCAGAAAGACTTGTTCGGATTTCCTTTTGGCATCAATAAAGCCTACAGTAACAAAAACCCGTCTGTTGCCCTTCACTCCTATAACGCTTCCGCCTGAACCCGCTACAGAGACTGAGCAATTAAATGCTTTTTCAGCTGTAGAGAAAAGTTACTGAGCAAAATCGTTCATCTGACAACTGATTTGTTAGTTTCACACTATTCCTTTCAACTGAGTATTATTACAGAACGTAAGAAAATGCATAGTTTTAAAATACTTCGTCTCAAAGCATTGCAACATTATGACCTGATGATTTGTATTGTCAAATAGTTTATTGTATTTGACACATTGAAGGTGCAATCATTTGTACTTTTTTTTAATAAAGAAAAATACCAAGCAGTAGAAACTCGGCATGGCATTTCTCTGTACTAAACGTGCTTTGGTGAACACACTTATAAACACTGATGTATCCAAAGCATTTTTTTTTAAATCAGAATAGCATGTATTGTCTATATTTTACCTCTAACTAGCCAAATAAGGACTCTAGTGGGACTGCAATGTAGGTCCCTGCAGCCACAGCAGTTCTTGGGCACACACTCTGCCTGGCCTGAGGGTTTTGCTCATCTCCAAGCCAAGTAGCCTCAGTGGCATTTTAATGGACCCTCACTGTATTTTGTAAGAGGCCACAATCATTTTGCATCATACACCTGCCTTCTGGAAGGAGGGATTGGCTCTGCCTTGGCTCCTGAAAAATGAGTAGGACGGAGATTGTTTTAGGATTACTATGGATAAAATGGAAGATTCAGGGCAGGTCAGGGCTGAAGCGGGGTTGCATATAGGGACTTGAATAGCCTACTGTGAATTCTCTTAATGCAAGCAAGCTTAATTTATTGTACAAAACAGGCGAACTCAAGCATAGAAATCCCAAAGAGGTAAGAAACACAAGATAGTTGTGTGGACTACGAGCTGCAAAAATAGCTTAAGAGAATGTGCTGCAAGGTGGAGACTCTGGCAAGTACTAGAAATGACCAGAGTAGGATTTGGTAAAAATGCCTGCTTGCTGTCTTGGACGAGGAGCTGTCAGAAACATAAAAGGCCCTGCTGGCACTAAGTAGATAGAGCCAAGCTGACTGCAGTAGAGAAATCGGTCAGAAGCAGCGCAGGAACGTTTGTGAATTGCTGTATAAGTAAGCATGGAAGATGTAGGAACACCTTGATCCTTCAAGCAAACCATTCCAGCAGCAGTGAGAGCAGAGAGGTTTGATCATATTAGGGTTTAGTTACTGATTACGTAGGCACACCATGGTCTGGCAAAGGAGCTGATGGCTTGTCTCAGTCAGAGGTGTGCTGCTCCAGCACCTGCTCGGAATGTGAGGTGATCCAGCCAACAATTTCTGATCTTTCTCTACATAACATATGGTCATAGATTTTTTTGGGCAGGCTAACATGTTCGCAGGTCAGTTACAAGACTGGAAACCGAGTTTTATTTGTTTCCTTGCTTTCAGTAAACTTTGCAGGCAACTCAGCTGGTGCCAAAAGCATATATTCTTGACAAGGTTGAACACCCCCCTCACATAGACAGTGCGTCAATGAGCAACGCAGCAAATCCTTTTTTCTCATTCAATCTTTCCCTTATTGCCTTTACAGTAGTGGAGCCGTTCTTAACTTATGCTCCTTGGGCCTCTGGCGGTCTTCGACTGCTTAGAAGATTAAATACTATAAACGGATTAATAAAGAATATATAAAAAAAGCAAAATATAAAATCGAAATATTTAAAACGTTCTGTAAATGTGAAATTGAAATTGGAGATTGGAAGCTAAAAATTAAGTTGCTATCCTCATTGATTGGTGGGAGCAATGCAATTGCATCAAACAGATTACAGTATGGATGATGGCCTCAATTGAATTCAGAAAATTCAAACGTACTGCCCCCTACAATACAGAATGTAACCGTCGAGATGCAGTGTGTAGAATAACAGAATGCAATGTTAAACAATGTACATATTGTGCTGCCAGTGTTCCTCTTATGATGAGGCCTATGTAGCAGGAATCTGACCAGTAATTTAGGGTAAGAATTAAGGTGTTAAAAATTCGACTCTCTAACCCTGAATCCTAAACAAAGATGCCCATTAAAATTATACGTGATGTTTGTGACATTAAACAGTTAAATAAGTATATTAGTTACTACGATTTACTAATCAAAAATAAATATACATAATATACCAATATGAGGAAAAAGTAAACCTAGATAAATACACAAGGAAATGTTTAAAAAAAAAAAAAACATAAACCAAGGCGGTGTAGTGGTAATGTGTTGCTCTTGTTGTCTGTATTTATTTCAACTGTTTAAGTCTAGTTGTATAATGCACTGCCATAAAGCATGGTGATAAGGCCACTACCAATTAAAGTGCGAGATAAGATTTAGGTACTTAATTTGTACCCTGTATTATGTAATCGTGTAGTGCTAAGATTTATTGACCCTGCTCGGCCAGTCATTCATGAAGGTGTTAATGCTGCTCTCTTCTAATTAACAATCTGAGGGAGGTGACATTTTATAAAAGAGTGCAGCTCATGCCAGCAATTATATTTGTAGTTTGGCTCCAGATTGCTAATCAAATAACATTTTCTCGAGAATGTTTTACCCAGCAGCATTTTTCATGGAAAGTTTCTGCTTCTAGTGCGAAAAACGTCGAGTCTTCATCTCAACCTCAGTTAGAATGGTTTTAGATCGTTTAAAGAGAACCCTACGTCCACCTAATTGTATGCCATTGAAATATTTTACTTCATCTCCTGAGTTGATATTTGCCTTTAAGCTTTTGAGGATAAAGGCAGCAAATGATTTGACTTTCACCCAATGCCAATCATGCAGTTTATGTATAGGTTCTCTCTAGACTCACTTCTCCTTCTATTTGAAGCATAACTCACAACCCATGTTCCTTTCTTGTGTATTTTGATAGGAAATGAGAACTAGCATTAGATTTGTGCCTTGCGGTGGGTGGCTGTGGGGGCCCATATGGAGAGGAATAATATAAGCAACTTTGTCTGAGTGGAACACCTTTGAGTTCTTTGACTCAATTGGGGAGATCTTCACTAAATGTTATCAAGACTAATTCTCTGGGGCACCTCATATGATTCAAAATGGTGCATGATAACTCTTTTTAGTGCACTGTACAGCGAGCGGTCTGTGTGGTGTGTGAACTTTCTAGCTTACTCGGAAGAGACATGTTTTCCACTACATTTAATTTTGACACTGGGCTGTGCATGGTAGGTACACAGAGATGATCCTTAAACTCTAAAACATCCTAGTGACAGTAGTAGTCTGTTGCGAAGCAATGTTTGTAATCAGCTGCCATGTCACGAGTGCATTTTTAACAAAAAGGCAGTTCAAATGAAGACTTTGAATCTTATTAGAGAGCAGTTTCTTGTTCATATTAACAGAAAATACAGGTGTTGTCACCGGGCGTCGGTGGTCCGTAATAAAGTATAATTAATTATTCATGTGCATAAACAAAACTCTAAAGCTTTATTTTGAACTAAAATAACTATAGTATAGGCTCTGTTTTGAAATGCGGATCTGCAGGGTCCAGTAATTTGTCACCTATCTGTACATGTCTATGCAGAACTCTGTTGAGAATTATTGTATAATTACTAGCAACGTAGACCAGCTATTTTGAGTGTTTTATTCACTAGTTATTCAAAAAACCTACCTCCAAAATAGTGTCAGTATTTGCCAAATGCCACGAATCATTGACTGTTTTACAGCATATATTGCAGTTTTAATGAGATTGCCAATTTCCAGGGAGTTTAGGAATGAGGTAAAGGCGAAAGTATAGATTGCTTCCAAAAATGCAAGATCTGCTCTTCCTGTTGGTGAGATACAAAAATTCACAATAGTATTTAGTTTTACATTAGCTGTATTTTAAGTGGTAGTCTGTAATTCGTGCTGCTACTTCTGGCTGATGTTCAGTTAGGGCAGCTATTAAAATAAACTAAGAAACAATGTGTTTCACTGATGCTTTGTAAAGTCGCCTGACCTGCCCAGGCTTGTGCAGTGTGTTTGATTTAATTAGGTTTGTACTTAAACCTGTCCACTCCCTCATGCTGTAGGCAAGCCAAAACTTAACTGGCGATTTGGGTAGTGGAACGTGTTCTGTGTTAAGTGTCTCAGTGATCCTGCAACTCTGTTTCGTGTGATATCTATTATGCTTAATTCAAATAAGGTTTTCTAACACATTCTAGATGGCCATTTTAGCCATCTGCAGATTTTACTCATTCTACAAATTATCCTTTTGATAAAAATGTCCCTGTCCATTTATTATATGAGGTAGCCCACTACTTTAGATGTCATGCAGCTTTCTTATGCTTCTTCTCTGGTCATATTATCTATCTTGTGGGGGACTTTTGGATTAAAGGAGGCCTAGCCCCCTGAAGTGGCCAAGATTTCATCTTAAATTTCGTGACTCATTAGAGCCTGGGGTCGCTACGCCTTTCCAGAACGCTAGTTACATTGTGTTGGACCTGGGGTTACCAGTCCACATAGGGTAGCCTGGCACAGAGTAGGAATGTCTATTCTCAAAGGCAATATGTGTGTTATGTTTACGTCACACCCTCACAGAAACCCAGCGCCCATCCACTCAAAAATGACACTACACCAATTTAGAAAAATACGGTTCACTTTTATAAAAGTTCTTTAAGCTTTCTTGTTCCGCTAATCATAATATAGTTACTCACAACAGGTACCTCCACCACTAATTTCCTGCCCCTCTGTTAATTCAGTAATGCATTGTTTCCTAAAATCAATGAATACAACAAGTACACTTCTTACTTCAAGTTGTAAGCCAATCCCGAGCTGTTTAGGTATGGCGTCATATGAAAGTAAAACCTTTTACATGAAGTCAGGTTAGCAAAAACAGCATTAACACAGATTGAAGACCTCTTTTTACAATCTGCTTAGTTAAGTCAAATTAGATGTTCGGTCAATAAGTTCCAGAATTGGTCCCCTAATTTCCCCCCCCTTTGTTAGGATGGGAACAGGCAGAACCTAATCAGTTATCAGGTATATATTGGTTGTAGATGACTCGCCATGCACTGGCACTCAGTTTGACTTTACTGAGCAACAATGGTTCTAGAATTGGTATCCTTCCAGTCTCAAGTTAATTGACTTTCCAGACCAGGCTCTTCGGGCCGGCATGACCGTTTTAAGAGGGCTCATGTGGGGAACTCACCACAAAGCCCTTCAACTTCCTATTCCTGGTCCCTCACCAGTCCCCAGATCCCTGCTGTCCAATTCAGCTGTTTCTAGCAATTGAAGGAGATCAGACTGCACCGTCAGCCCCCTTCTCTCCAGTGACGCCTCCCTCACAGGCCAGGCTACTCTGCTTCAGAGCCTGCACGGAGGGAAGGACGCACTGGCTCGCTGATACCGCTGGATTCCCCTCGTCGAAACTTCTCCTCAAGTCGCTTTCGTCGTCTTCTTGGCAAGCCGTGCCACTGGGCAGGCGCGGGGGAATAGCGGCACTGGTATGGTGCCGCCCCCTTCTCTTCAGACAGCTGACGGGCCCTACTCCAGACCCGCTTGTGCGCAGTTAACTTCCTGAGGCCAACCCACCCCCTTTTGGATTGATTAACCCTATACAGGGCCTGCGCAGAACGTGTCCCCACAACATTACCCTGCCGCCTACTCTGCTTTCGTTCAGCGCGGGCAGCGGCTCCCGGGACTCCTCTATCACCAGCACTTTCCTCTCCTCTGTGGTAGAGAGCCTCTACTACCCCTTTTGCCACCTCCGGAATCGAGGCTGCAGGACAGGCGACCCTCACTATGGCGGCCACACTACCCTCCGATATGACCTCGGGAGAGGAAGCCGACTTCCTGGCAGCTCTTTGAAGCACAGGTGAGGAGAGACAGATTGGACTAATGTAGACTGGTTTTGGATCGGGATAGAGTGACTAGTTAGTTCAGTCCTGTCCCTGCCCTTACGGGGCTCTTCAGAGTTCTTAGTCACTTTCACTCCACTGGACAGCGGGACAGAGCTTCCCCCAACGGTCTCTCAAGTTCTCCCCAGTGCCAGGGGTTGGTCCTTCTAGACTCGTGAGGACCCTATGACCAGGGTTATCAGGAAGGCAAATAAAGTGAGCCAGGTCTATGGGTAGGGGGGACGGTGACTGCAGTAAAGTAGCAACCCTTAAAAAGTAATCAACCCTCTGAGTGTCCTGACCCCCTAGCGCCACAGCCTGCACTCCAACTGGCTCTTGGATGACAAAATGGCCGCCCAGGTATTGGCCTTATATACCCCTAGTCCCAGGTGTCCAGAATAGGCCAGAAGGTTCTAGATCCCTCACTTTAGTCTATGGGCCAGTCCCTGAGGTAAAAAGAATGAGGCAGTTGCAAGCCACCATTTTGTGTGTCTATGTATTCAATCAAGAAGCACCTAGGCCGCAAAAAGATATAGGGATAAAGTAGCACCTAACCCTAAGGACAACACCAAAAATTCCAGTGGACATAAAAACAAAAAGAGTTAGGAAGCAAAAAGGGGACAAAAAAAATAATAGGAGGGACCACCCAAAGGGCCGACCGGTCTAACACGCGTCCCACCCCCCAGCTGAAAGTGGGGAGAGCTACCCAACCACTTGGGAGTTTTCATCACTAAGGCGGAAATACCTAGAGAGACCGTCTGCATTGGCGTGGTCCACTCCAGGCCAATGTCCCCCCCGGAAGTCCATTCCCTGTAGGGAGATAAACCATCTCAACAGCTTGGGATTTTCTCCCTTCATTTGCATCAGCCAACGAAGGGGTCGGTCGTCGGTCTGCACCAGGAAGTGCGAGCCAAACCGGTATGGTCGCAGCTTCTTCAGAGCCCATACTACGCAAAGGCTTCCCGCTCAATTGCACTCCACCTCTCTTACCGGGGAAGCAGTCTCCTGGACAAAAATCTAACAGGTTGATCCAGACCCTCTTCATTGAGTTGAGATAACACTGCCCCAATGCCATGCTCTGATGCGTCTGATTGGACAATGAATTCCTTGGAAAAATCCGGGGCCCTTAAGACTGGAGCTGCACACATTGCCTGTTTCAAGGTGTCAAAGGCTTGCTGACAAGCCTCTGTCCAGACTACCTGTTGGGCTGCTTCTTGGATGGGAGTTCAGTGAGGGGTGCCACAATAGTGCCATACCCCTTCACAAAGCGACGGTAGTATCCTGTGAGGCCCAAGAATGCTCGGACCTCGTTCTGGGTCTTGGGGGGGCTCCCAACTCATGATAGCCTCAATCTTCGCCTGGAGGGGCTGCACTGATCCCCTGCCCACCAAGTGGCCTAGGTACACCACCGACCCCTGCCCAATCTGACATTTGCTGGCCTTGATTGTCAAGCCAGCCTGTTTCAGGGCTTGGGGAACAGCCTGTAGATGACACAAGTTGTCCTCCCAGCTGCTGCTGAAGACGGCAATGTCATCTAGATAAGCAGCAGAGAAGGCCTCCATCCCGGAGAGAACCTTGTTCACCAGCCGCTGAAAAGTGGCAGGAGCGTTCTTGAGCCCAAAGGGCATCACACAGAACTGGTAGTGGCCCTCAAGTGTGGAGAAGGCTGACCTTTCCTTTGCTCCATCTGTAAGGGAGATCTGCCAGTACCCTGAAGTGAGGTCAAAAGTACTTAAATATTGGGCAGCTCCCAGCCGGTCAATAAGTTCATCCGCCCTAGGGATCAGATGTGCATCAGTTTTTGTCACTGAATTCAGCCCCCGGTAATCCACACAGAACCTAAGTTCTGGAGTGGTGCCCGGTGGGGCAGCTTTTGGTACTAGAACCACCGGACTGGACCAGGGGCTACTTAAAGGTTCGATCACTCCTAGCTCCAGCATCTTAGTGACTTCGCTATGAATGCTGGCCTTCACCTTATCTGTCAGCCGGTAGGTCCTAGACTTCACAGGTGGGCTGTCTCCTGTGTCCACATCATGGGTACACAGGTGGGTCCTTCCCGGGATAAGGGAGAACAGCGAGACATACTGCTCCATGACCTGTTTGCAGTCCCTACGCTGTTCAGGAGTAAGGGATGGAGAGAGAATCACTCCCTCCACCGACCCATCCTTTTCCTGAGACGAAAAAAGATCAGGGAGAGGTTCGCTTTCCTCTTCCTCTGCTCCATCTGTCACCATCATCAAGATGACCTTGGGCCTCTCATGGTGGGGTTTAAGGCGATTGGCATGGAGCACCCGATGGAGCTGCCGGGGGGGGGGGGGGTCTTAAGATCCACTAAGTAAGTGGCCTTACCCTTCTTCTCGATCACCTCAAAGGGGCCTGTCCTGTGATCCTGGAGGGCACTTAGCTCTCCAGGTTCCATCACCCGCACTTTCAGACCAGGCTCCAACTCCACAGGGTGAGCATTGTGATCATACCACTCCTTCATTATTATTATTATTATTATTATTATTATTATTGGGACATTTATAAAGCGCTGCGTTACGCACACCGGCGTGTCCACGCGCTAAAAGTGGGAGAGGCAGCGTGCAGGGAGCACAAAAACTGAGCGGACAATTATTTAGTATAAAGGAATGTTTTAAGTTTCGCTCGGAACCTAGCTTCCTCCGGTTCCAGGCGCAGGTCCGCTGGCAGTTTATTCCAATTATTTGCCGCTAAGCATCTAAAGGACCTACCTCCCATGCGGGCTTTCTTAACTCTAGGGATCCTCAGTAGACCGCCCCCTGCGGATCCAAGCGCTTGTGTTGGTTGATACACTTCGATCAGTTTATTCAGAGGGTCGGGTGCCCTGCCATTCAAGATTCGATGACAGGTGCAGAGGGCTTTGTATTCCACTCTTCTCCTCACAGGGAGCCAGTGTAGCTTCTGGAGGGCCGCCTTAGAAGGCGCCCTTTTGGGCAGCCTGAGGATCAAACGCGCTGCCGCATTCTGCAGCACTTGCAGGCGTGCCATGCTTTTTTCTGGAGCCCCCAGGTACAGCAGGTTCCCGTAATCCGACCTAGCTGTCACCAAAGCATGAACCAGGGTTTGACGGGCACCGATCGGGAGTAAGTCAAGGACCTTTCTCAGTTTCTTCAAAATCCCAAAACAAACTCCCACCACCCGGTTGATCTGGGGGCCAAAAGTAAGACCCGCATCAAACCACACCCCCAGATTGCGTGCCTCTTGGCAGGGGGTTGGGGTTGGTCCAAGACAGGGTGGCCACCATGCCGACGACCAAGCAGACTGGGCTCTCCCCACCACCAGCACCTCTGTCTTGCTGCCATCACTGGTTGGCTGGCTTCCAAGTTGTCAGAAACTTGCTTCCACAACTTAGCCATTTGGCTCAGGAAGGCCAGCACGTAGCTCACCACATTCTGGGGAAGCTTCCTGGGAGTCTTTTCCTATCCGTCTTTCACCAGGCTGAGAGTTCCACGCACAGGATGTCCATACAGAAGTTCGAAGGGGCTGAAGCCCACTCCCTTCTGTGGGACGTCCCATTTCCTCCGCATGCTCTCAGGCAGACTTCTGATCATGCCTTTCAAGGTTTTGTTGAACCTTTCCACTAGACCATTGGTCTGTGGGTGGTAAGGAGTGGTGAACCGGTAGGTAACCCTACACTCCTTCCACATAGCCCGCATGTAAGCTGACATGAAGTTGGTCCCCCTGTTGGACACAACTTCTTTGGGGAAACCCACTCGGGTAAAGATCCCCATCAGGGCCCTAGCCACTGCAGGTGCAGTAATGGTCCTCAGAGGAATTGCCTCTGGGTACCGTGTGGCGTGATCCACCAGAACCAGGATAAACCTGTGACCAGCTGAAGTTGGTGGATCAAATGGCCCCACAATGTCGATGCCCCCCCTTTCGAAGGGGGTGCTAACAATAGGAAGTGGTTCCAGGGGAGCTTTCAGCTTCACCCCTGTTTTCCCACTGGCTTGGCAAGACACACATGACCGATAGTAAGTGTCGGACGCCACCCTCATCTGAGGCCGATAGAAATGAGGGACGAGCCGGGCAAAGGTCTTGTCCTGACCCAAGTGTCCTGCCAAGGGTATCTCGTGAGCCAGTTCTAAAAGAAAGGCTCAGTAACGTTGAGGGACAGCCAAGGCCCGTGACCAACCGTGCACTGGTGCCATGGGTTCACTGTAGAGGAGTCCATCCTCCCAGTAAATGTGGTAGTCCCCAGTAACGTTACCTGCTGCCTTGGTTGTGGCCTGACGCCTCAGTGCCTCAAGGGTAGGGCACTCCTTCTGGCCCTTACAAAACTCCTCCCTGGTAGGCCCCCCTCCACATGCCATTCAGCAGGGATAGGAAAGTTCTCCAGGGAAACAACATCCCCCTCCCTGGACTCCTGGTCCACCACCGCAGGTGGCCTCTCCATCTCACGAGGCATGGGTGCCGAGGCAGGCTTTTCCTGTCCCCGGATTGTTCCCTTTTTGGCAGCTGGCTGTGCCTTTGTTCAAGGCTCCAGCCCTAGCGAACTCCCTCTCCGGGTAGTCACGGACCTTGTTCTGACACAGGCCCAGTCAGGTGTACCCAGCATCTCAGAATGAGTCCGGTATTCCACCTCCTTCCAAGCATTGTGCTCCATATCATTCCCCAACAGACAATCGGCTGGCACGGCAGGGCTTACGGCAACTCGAAGTGGACCTGCAACCCCTTCCCACTCCAATGGAACCTCGGTCACCGGGTAGTGACCTAGTCTGCCGTCAGCCATCGCGGCGGGGTGAAGCACCTGTGGAATCACTTGCTCTGGAGACTCCAGATGACTCCTTACCATAGTCATACTGGCGCCTGTGTCTCTCAGAGCTTCCCCTCTTTGGCCATTGATGGTGACCCACTGCCCATGCTTGGTAGTATTTGAGGGCACCTGATCTTAGGAACCATCTCCCGATCTCCCAGCGACACTAAAGTGACTCCCGCCCACTCCCCCCCTTATCTAAGGGCAACTCCTCCCCGAGCAGTACACTAGATACTCCCGGGGCTTTACCTAGGGGTGGTCTCTTTGGGCACTTGGCATCTCCTTTGTAGTGCCCAACCCCACCACATTCATAGCAGCGGACAACCCTTGGCTGCTGACTATGGTCAGGATGAGGGTTTTTTGGCGGCCTGGCCCTAGGAATGAATCCTGATCCCTTGCCTTGGAAGTTATTTTGGGGCCTTTAGAGAACTCCCTCTTCTTATTCTGGGGGGGCCCTGTCCGGTCCTTTGGGAATCCCCTCCAGTCCCCTTGGAGGACACCCGGGTACTAGCCCAGATGTCCGCCTCCTCAGCAAGCTTCCGGGGGCTGATCAGCTTGCTGTCCCCCAGGTGTCGCAGCTCGGGAAAACATTTCTCGGGTAGGTGCTCCTTGAGGATAAGATCATACAACCTCTGGTAGTTCCCCACCTCGCTGCCTTGCACCTAACCCTCTAGGGCCTTCCTTGCATAGTCTAGAAAATCCACCCAATTCTGGGTAACCAGTTTGTGGCTGCTCCTAAACTTCTGTCGGTACTTTTCGGGAGTCAGCCTAAACTTTTTTATCAGCGCCACTTTCATGCTTGGGTAGTTGGTCTGCTCCCCCTGCTCTAGGGCCAAAAGTGTATCCCTTCCTGCAGGAGGCATGTATTTGTACAAACCACCCCCCCAGTGTTTTTCCAATATCCCAGGGGCTCTTAAGGAGACCTCGTAGGCAGCCAACCATTTTGCAATGTTGTCCCCTGCGCTGTAGCTGGCGACTACATCCTTTGGTAAATAGGGTCTGGGTTCCCTGGTTGTGTCTTTGGATTTGCTGCCACCAACAGGAGTAATGGGAGTCCCTATTTGCAGGGCCTTGAGGTCTAACTCTCTGAGACACAATTTGTGAGCCAGCATCTTTTCCTCCCTCTCCTTCTCCAATCTCGCTAGCTCCCACTTTAACTGCCTTTCTACTCTCCAGTCAGCTAATTCGGCTTCGGTTAAGCTCCTCACAGAGACACTGCTGCCCTCCCTCGAAAGTGTCCTAGGACTTTGCAATAGGTTCTCCCTTTCGGTTTGGTGCAATTCAGGCACTTCGATGACAGTGTCCCTATCCCCCTCTTCCTCCTCCTTCCCTTCCGGGTGAGCTGCCAATCATGCTCTCAAGCTGGTTTGGAGTTCCCCCTTTTTAGCACCACGCTTGAAAAACACCCCCTTACTTTAACAGAATTCCCTGAGTTGGGTTGCTGTGTAGGTCTCCAACTCTTCCAAATCGAATTCCATTTTGCCAACAGGGTCTCTGACAGTTACTTGGAAGAAGTCAAGAACGGGCGATAGTTAAAAGCTACCTCTACCCACCACCAGGGAAGAATTTGGAAAAACAAAACTTTTAATTAGGGAGTCCGCTTCGAGAAAACTCCAGATGTAGGCCTGTGGAGCACACTAAGCTACTGCTTAGTGGACGCAAGCACAAATTCGGATCCCACCACTGAACACCAATTATGTTGGACCTGGGGTTACCAGTCCACATAGTGAAGAACCGGGTTTTAGAACCCAGCGGCGCCAGGGGAAACGCACGATGTCTTCGGGTTCACCTGTCTTAGAATACAGAGACACGGGATACTTCTCGGTGACGTCAAAGACCAATTTTATTGGCTGCAACCAGGAACAGAGGTCTACGAAGCACAACACGGGTGGTTCGCTAGAGACTGCACAAATTCATAGAGCGAAGCATCGTCTTTTATGCTAAAAATCACATTCCTGGCTAGCATCAGTTACATACAAACTGACCAATCAGATGATGACATATCACATGACGACAAACCCATTTTCCGTTGTCCAGCCCACCAGAAATGACCAAGCACAATCTAACATTCCTGCTCGAACAGGCCGGACGGACCCATAATAAAAGACCTCAACCCATATCAGTAATTAAGCCTTAAAGGAAGGAACAGAAGCAGATGAGAAGCAAGATAAAAGGGTGTGTGCATTTACCATAAACTCAGCAATGTCCTGCTGTTTGATCTCTATCTGACCAGCTGCCTAACAAGGAACTGGCTCAACGAGGTCAGCCTCGGGCAAGGGAGTCAGCTCGTTCAGGTCACACAAAAGTCAGCTAAAGGTGTACGTGTCCCAAAGACTCGTTCGGCTGTAGTCCTCGGCCTATGTGAGGGCAACCACGCAAAATGGCTGCCTTACACAAAATGGAACCTGAATGTTCGAACGAAATCCCTGAATACGTAGTGTTTCCATAGATCGTTTATGACGAAAACACTCGTACACTCGTACATACCGCACTCGTCATTTGCGGTCTGCTGATACCAAAATTGTCTAGATATTGAACGGGTTCAGAATCATGGAACCTCAGACCCTCCTTTTGCCCTTACAAAGGCAACAAACCCAAACCCATGTCAGTCTGAATCTAGGTCCATATTCATCAGATCATCAAGATGTTGCTGTAGCATCATCCTAGTACTTAGCAACTCTCTCTGGACAGGTCTCCTCGCACACGAAGTAGCACAAAGGCCACATATAGCAGGAGCACACTGTACGCAAAGACAGAACAGAAAAAGGATAGCTAAGATCATCCCAATGACCATCAGAATCTTCCATCCCCACGTGGATAACAATCCCCAAAACCATCCCATCAACGACCAATCTCCTTCGTCTATATGTACAGACTCGGAGATCTTATGTAACCTGGAAATGGCTTGGAAAACTGTCGGAGCGCTGTCTGGAATGAAAACGCAGCAGCTCGATTTAATTAATTTACATTCCCCTCCTCTATCTGCAAGTATGACATCTAGCGCAACTCTGTTCTGAAGAGTCATAAGGCGATCCGACTGGAGCTCAGCAGTCAAGTTGCTAAGGGCACCGGCAATTTCGACTATGGTGGATTCAACCACTCTCGTCAACTGTCGAATGTTCCTGCTATTAGCCATAGGTCCCCAGACCTGCAGAAAACCCTTAGAGAAATCTCCCAATTCTTGTCCTGCGGTATCTTCCTTACTGAAGACAGCTCTAGCAACTCTCGTCTTGTGGTAATCTGCAGCAGCTGTAAATGTGGGAGGCAACAGGAACAAAACAAAACATGTGCCCGAAAAGTCAGGGGGCAACCATGTGTACGCTTTATCGTGACAGATGAAATAGGTGCCCTTAGGGATAGTCTCATAGGAACTAATTCCCCATATCATGTCAACTATACCCTTGACCAGAGCACTAGTCTTTGGACTATCTTTCATGGAACGTTGGGGATAGACTCCATGAGCATAGATGAACATCGTTCTGTATGCCCAAACAGAACAATTGTAGCTAAAAGGCAATACCAGGTAAGGAATATCTTTATCGATAGTATGGGTCATAAGGCCACACACCCAACAATTTGTCGTGTTCATCACTAGCTGGTGTTGGTGCAGGAGCTGAACAAAGGAATTAGTAGCAAATTCCAATCTTCTAACAGTTTCATGTTCGGGCAGAGGGTGAAAAGAATGTGAAGAAACAGTAGGAGGAGGCATAGGTTGCATAGTGGGCATGAACGTCACTTGAAAAGAGAATGTCACATATCCAATTAAAAACATCATTAAACTAAACAGCATAAACAAACATAATATTAAAAAACTTTTTCTGCTCATTATTTTACAGATTTTGCTCTTGAAGCTCATTCTTTCAACAGGTCTCTCCATCTCGAAAAACTCCATTCTCTAAACTTGCTGCTCGCGGCGGTAGGGTGTTCTGTGCTAAGGAACGCGTCTGTCAGTCTAGGGAACGCCCTTAGACCAACCAGAACTGTCGACCTAATGTCTTCGGCTTGCACTCCAAAGACTTGGCACCGCGACCCTACAGCTGAACCCGGATGGTGGTTCGAAAAACAAAAATCAAAAATAGTTGCTCGGAGGAGAGCTTAACCTTCAGAATTCAGTAAAAGAAAATATATCATTTTATTTGTCCAGCGACTCTCGGTCGCAAATTATAACGCTCTTTGCCGGGCAATGTCTGTTCACGGAATAAGAGTTCAGGTTCAGAAGTGTTCAAACGATTCGACAGAAGCACAGCTTCTTGCAGAAGATCGTCACTTTCTTGTTCAGTGTTTGTTCCAATCAAATGGGCATCGCTAAAAGGCAGAAAACGAGGCACGGTCTCAGTTTCAGAATCAGGAAGTCCTTTCTGAACCCACCGGTCGTACGGCAAAGGCAAAGGGGCCCTCTTACAATGTACGCCGTGGATCCAGTTCTTTTTACCCTGCACTCATACTGCGGAACGGGTGGCTAACAGGACTAAGTAGGGACCGTTCCAGCGGGACGGCTCGTTCTTGGTCCGCTGGAATTTTTTTACCAGCACCCAGGTGCCAGGTTCGATGGCGTATCCTGGATCTTCAGAAGCTTGTGGCAGTGTATCATGAACCTGTTGATGCAAAACACGCAATTTAGCCGTCAATTCGTACATGTAATCAAGCAATACAGGATGCTCTATCTCGCTAAATTTTGTCGGCCTCGGCACTCCCCAAATATTTGCCGGGCGACCAAACACAACCTCATACGGACTAAGTCCCATTCGTGAATGCACAGTCATTCTAGTGGACAGAAGGGCTAATGGCAAGGCGTCTGGCCATTGTAAACCAGAACTCGCCTGAATCTTGGCTAGTTTCAGCAGCTTAAGGGTGCCATTATAGCATTCTACTAATCCAGCTGATTGGGGGTGATTTGCAGCGTGAAACTTTTGCTTTATTCCTAACCCATCACATACTCTCTTCATCACTTGACCCACAAATTCACTCCCATTGTCACTCCAGATCATTCTCGGCAAACCATACCTAGGGAAAAATTCCGTAATAAGGGTTTTAGCTGTGGACAGGGCAGTATTATCTTTCAAAGGGTAGGCTTCCACCTATCTCGAAAAAGAGCAAACAACCACTAACACATATTTCAGGTTGTTGCACCTCTCCATGTGGATGAAATCTAGCTGCAAAGCCTCAAACGGATACGTTGGAGGAGCAAAATGACCAGCTGGAGTTGGAGTTCCCTTACCAGGATTGTACATTAAACACACCATGCAGTTCTTAACCAGATTCTCTGCACACTTAGGAATACCAGCATTCTGCCATACTGGAGCTAACAACTTGCAAATCCCTTTCACACTGATATGAGCCAATCCATGAGCCATCGCAACCACTGGAAGTACATACGCATCGGGTAACAACCATCGCTGATGCTCTGACAACTCAATCCAACAACCATTCGAATCCAATTTACCCTTACTTTCTCTCCATTCATTCAACTCTTTCTCTGTAGCCTCAGCTTGGATGGATTCCATACTCTCGATCGTATCTTCACACATACTTTTATCCGGAACCCATCTCGCCGGACCCGCAACATACATTCGACTCATCACATCTCTTGCAGTTTCTTTCGCGACTTCATCTGCAAACGCATTACCACAACCAACATCATCAGTAACTTTCTTATGCACACTGCATTTCACAATCGCAACTTGCAACGGCAAAGTAAGAGATTCAAGAATTTCATTCACCAACTGACCATGCTGTATCTCAGTTCCATGCGAAGTCAGGAACCCATGCTCTTTCCACAAACGTCCAAAACTATGAGCCACACCAAACGCATACTGGCTATCGGTGTACACAGTCACTCGTTTTCATTTCGACAACACACATGCTCTTGTCAATGCAATCAACTCTGCTTCTTGCGCTGAATTATGTGGGATACGTGCAGCTTCAACAATCGTATGCAAAGTCGTAACAGCATATGCCGCAGTCGTATCACCATTCGGAAGCTTAAAGCACGAACCATCAACCCATAAGGTACCATCAAATTCTGGAAGAGGAGTATACCTAAAGTCTATCCTCCCTTTCGTTTCTTCCTCTGTCCTAAGGAAGCAATCATGCTGTTCAGAAACATCTGTCTCAACTGAAATCGGTAACAAGGTAGCTGGATTCAACGTATTGCATCTCTTTATATGCACATGACTCGCTAGCAGTGTCAACTCGTAACCCGAAAACCGAGCACTAGTTAAGTGCTGTGTCTTAGTGCGATTTAACAAGGTATCCACTGCATGTGGAACCATCACAATCAGTGTATTACCATCACTAAACCAGCAGACTGTCGAATTGAAACAGCCACTGCTGCTGTAGCTCTCAAACAACTCGGCAACGCTCTAGCTACCGGATCCAAAGTCGATGAAAAATAAGCACATGGACACTGCTTGTCGCCGAACTGCTGAGTCAAAACTAACAATGCACATCCCTCTCTCTCGTGGACATAGAGTGTAAACGGCTTACTGTAGTCGGGAGTACCCAACAAAGGAGCCAAACACAACGCATCACGCAATTCTGAAAAGCTCTTCTGACATTCGTCAGTCCAAGGAATAGGATTTGGAGTATCCCTAACAGTAAGAGCTATCAAAGGCTTCGCAAGTAATGAAAAATTAGGGATCCATTGTCTACAATACGACGTAATACCGAGAAAAGCACGTACTTCTCTCGGTGTCGTAGGCACACTCATTTTCGCAATAGCTTGAATTCTTTCTGGGATCAGTTTCCTTCCCTCCTTCGATAAAAGGTGACCTAAGTAGGTAACTTCTTGGCGACAATATTGCAACTTCGAAAGAGACACCTTATGATGGAAATCAGACAAATGACGTAACAATGACAAAGTAGCCTCTCTACAAATCTCTTCATTGTCAGCAGCAACTAACAAATCGTCGACATACTGAATAAGAGCAGCACCATCAGGTAAAACAAGCAAATCAAGTTGTTTTCAAAGCCTGACTATAGATCGATGGACTCTCACAATAGCCTTGAGGAGCGCGCTTAAACCGGAAACTTCGTCCTCCTAAAGAGAAGCCAAAAATATCTTTACTCTCCACGGCAATCGGGATGCTGAAGAAAGCATTCTTCAAGGCAATCACCGAAAGCCACGTGGCTGAAGCCGGAATCAAAGTCAGTAAAGCGGTGATCTCAGGTACAACAGGAAATTGCAGAACTACAATCTTATTCACCTCACAGAGATCAATCACAAACCTATATACAGGAGGATGTGAAGAATCCGTTCTTTTCAGAACAGGCAAAACCGGACTATTGCACACATTACCTCCTCAATCACACCTTTCTCAATCAAATCATAGATGATCGCCAGAAGTGCTCTTTCACCATCACTGGAAATCCGATATTGTGGAATACGTGGCAATCTAGCATTCGCTTTCAATGTCACAACATATGGCGGAATCTCTAGGAGACCCACATCATTAGGACCAGTAGCCCAAAGTGAATCAGGGAGAGAAGACAATTCAGGTGGAAGTCGATCTTTAGATAAATACATCGGAGAGATCACTCTTTTACCCAATGTAAGGTGTACTCCCGACGGAGAACAATACAGTGTCACATACAATCTCTTCAACAAGTCCAATCCCAACAAGTTCTCACCACAACCTGTTGTCAAAATAAGGGGTGCTTTGAATTCACAAAGTCCAACAGAAATAGACAACGGACTCAAAATCTGATTCGTAACCGGGGCGCCAGAAAAACCTACTGAAACATTCGTTAAGCCAGACAAAGGTGCGCCAGGGAGTTTAGAGTGCACAATAGAACTCTTTTCAGTACCAGTATCCAACAGAAAAGGCACTGACACACCTGATGCAATCACTTCAACATAAGGTCCACTCTGATCTACTGGGACTGAAAGAACTCCCTCTCTTTGTCTATGGCTGTCCTAACAATCATTACCATCCACATTCTCACCGTCGACGTAGTAATCATCCGTATAGTACTGTGCCGTCCTACCAGACGCACCATTCTGCTTATCAAAACTATTCATAGAATTCTGTGGAGGCAATTGACGCACATTTTGACTACGACCTCTACCTCTAGGAGCTTGTTGAACACTACGACCTCTCACACCAGAAGCACCATTCGTGCGCTGTAACAGAACCGGACAACTACTCTTGAAATGACCCTCTTCTTTGCAATACGCACACTGATTAGGACCTTCGGGAAAACGCTGTTGAGAAGACTCGAACCTTTGAGATTTTCTCTGATATTGCTGAGATTGCTGACAATCGCGCTGATTATTACGGGGCGGATAAGCTTGCTGTAGAAGAACTTTAGTCTTCAATTCCTTAGTCTTCTTATCCGCTTTCTCTTTCTCATCCTTATCTCTATTCTCGTAGTACTGGGCAGTAGCCAAAATCTGCGCTGACGTAGAAACAGCCCAAGCACACTCAGAATCCTTCAACTTAGTGCACAATTCGGGAAGCAAATTATGCACAAACTTGTCAACGAACAACCGTTGACCACCTTCTGTACTCATATCCTGACCACTATGATCGACAAACGTCTCTTCGAACCTAGTGAAAAAGTCGGACACACTTTCGTCTTTCTTCTGCTTGCACGCAGACAATTTATCCCAATTAAAACGCATAGCAGGCACCAAAGTTTTCATATAATCAATAATCCTACCAGGGAGGTCAGCAATCGCGTCCTCTGGTTTAGCACCACCAACTTGTCTAGCATCTGCGGCTCTAAGATTATTCCATTTATCACCTAATTCTTGTGCATGATCCGTATGACAAATCAATCCCCATAAATGCTGTGGAACTACATTTCCAAACAACATGTTATATCCGCCAAATTCATAATGCATGATCCCGCAGTCTGAGCTAATTCCTTATAGTACCCTGCAGGATTTTTACGTGGATCACGCAAAGTCTGCTTAAGGGCTAAAACTTCAGCACTTTTCCATGGAACATGTACCCAAACACGCTGAAAATGTGGTAGAAAAGGTGGAACAGCTTGTGCATCACCCGGTCTCCAAACCGGGGGAACCTTTCGCATCGGGTATTGCCGCGCCTTTCTCCTAACTGAAGAATCCGGCTCAAACAGTCGCTGAGAAGGAGATTCACTCCTGAACGACAACAATGTCGCAACTGCTTTCTCAACCTCAATACCCACTAAAGTTCCCTACGCAAACTCAGACCGTATACGGAACAACTCAGGCGGAGCTTGTCTTAACTCACCATCTTCCCATTCTTCGCGAAGGAAAGAACACATCATATCAAAAACATATCTCTGTGTCGGTGCTCCCCATTGACGGAAAACATTCATAACACACTCGAGACTATAGTGCAAAGGATACGTAACCCATTTACGCGCTAGGTGATCCAGTCATCCGGACCAGGCAATTGGCTACGCAATTGCTTACGCTCTGAAACAGGAGACATACCCAATGATCCAAAAAGAGGAGAAAAGAGACCAGCAACAGTATCGGTCATTCTCTGTCTAACAGAAGGAGAAGTTGACAAAAGAACACGAGGAAAAACAGGATGAGCAGAAGCATGCACAGGAGCAGTAACAGGAGGAGTGGACAATACAGGCGTAGGAGTAGCAGACTAAGGAAGTAGCAAAGGCGGAGGCCCTTGAGAAGGCTGCGCCAAAGGAACAGGAGCCAACGGAAGAGGAGCTGGCTGTTGAAGAACCACAGGTGGCAACGCAACCAGAGGTTGCGCAACTACAGGTGGCGGAGGTGCTGTAGCACTCTGCACATAAGGGGGTGGCGAATTCAACAAATGTGCCATCAAAGGATCTTTCTCAAGGACTTTCTTTTCATCTTGCTGATGAGGTGGCAAAGCTGGATAGCACTTATCTATCGCCAGTTTACGTTGCCTAAGCAACTGTTCGCTCTCTTGTTCTTCTTCGTTATCCCTAAACTGTATAGCAGCTTGCACCATTGACATACCTTGTTCTCGTTTATTTCTCTTCGCTGACTTAATTTCTTTGTTTGACTCTTTCTGCCTTTGGCGAAAGGAAGCCAAACATCGCCGGCCGGACTTTCTTCTTGAACAGTTTAACTTCGAGATTGTCTAAAATCTCAGTTTCAAAGCTACCATATCGGGGCCACTGTAGGACACCGCCTTTCCTGGTATACCTAATCCATACTTCATTATACGCGATAGGGCCCACACCATGTTTTAAATAGAGCTCATAGGTCGGAGTTCCAATCGGAGGAACCGGACACGAGTCCTCCAATCGGGAATCCCTATTACAACCACAACAAAATATCTTTCCAAGTCTGCTAAGACCAGGCATCTTCGTTCACTAGTCTAGCTTCAAACTTCAAGGGAATATCAAAAACGATAGCCTCGCGAATACACGAGTCCCTCGGCTTTGAGGCCTGCAGGTAACAAATCAAAGAATCCCAAGGCGATACCCAAAACAAAACTAAGGACTGGGAGACGCTCCACTCATACTTAACTGAAATGTCAATGGCGTCGCCAGAAGACCCGTCTATTGTCTCGCTTTACAAATCTTCTAATGGCTCCAAGACAGGGCGACAGTCAGGGCAGCAGTCCCTCATAGCCGTCGGAAAGCGGGGAACCTCGCAGCAAAGACTTTCGGACCACGACGACATACAGGGGTCGATGAAGTGGCAGGCCTTTCTCCAGAATTTTCACACGAAGCTCCTCACGATCTTCAGGCTTGGACCGGTACCGCTGAAGTCGCCCTACGTTGGGCGCCAACTGAAGAACTGGGTTTTAGAACCCAGCGGCGCCAGGGGAAACGCCCGATGTCTTTGGGTTCACCTGTCATAGAATACAGAGACACGGGATACTTCTCGGTGACGTCAAAGACCAAGTTTATTGGCTGCAACCAGGAACAGAGGTCAACGAAGCACAACACGGGTGGTTCGCTAGAGACTGCACAAATTCATAGAGCGGAGCATCGTCTTTTATGCTAAAAATCACATTCCTGGCTAGCATCAGTTACATATAAACTGACCAATCAGATGATGACATATCACATGACGACAAACCCATTTTCCGTTGTCCAGCCCGCCAGAAATGACCAAGCAAAATCCAACATTCCTGCTTAAACAGGCCGGACGGACCCATAATAAAAGACCTCAACCCATATCAGTAATTAAGCCATAAAGGAAGGAACAGAAGCAGATGAGAAGCAAGATAGAAGGGTGTGTGCATGTACCATAAACTCAGCAATGTCCTGCTCTTTGATCTCTATCTGACCAGCTGCCTAACAAGGAACTGGCTCAACGAGGTCAGCCTCGGGCAAGGGAGTCAGCTCATTCAGGTCACACAAAAGTCAGCTAAAGGTGTATGTGTCCCAAAGACTCGTTCGGCCGTAGTCCTCGGCCTATGTGAGGGCAACCACACAAAATGGCTGCCGTCCCAAAATGGAACCCAAAGGTTCGAACGAAATCCCTGAATACGTAGTGTTTCCATAGATCGTTTATGACGAAAACACTCATACATACCGCACTCGTCATTTGCGGTCCGCTGATACCCAAATCGTCTAGATAAGACGTCCTTTATTGAACGGGTTCAGAATCACGGCACCTCAATAGGGTAGCCTGGCACAGATTAGGAAGATCTATTCTCAAAGGCAATATGTGTGTTATGTTTGCGTCACACCCTCACGGAAACCCAGCGCCCATCCACTCAAAAATGACACTACACCAATTTAGAAAAATACGGTTCACTTTTATAAAAGTTCTTTAAGCTTTCTTGTTACGCTAATCATATTATAGTTACTCACAACAGGTGCCTCCACCACTAATTTCCTGCCCCTCTGTTAATTCAGTAATGCATTGTTTCCTAAAAATCAATGAATACAACAAGTACACTTCTTACTTCAAGTTGTAAGCCATTCCCGAGCTGTTTAGGTATGGCATCATAGGAAAGCAAAACCTTTTACATGAAGTCAGGTTAGCAACAACAGCATTAACACAGATTGAAGACCTCTTTTTACAATCTGCCTAGTTAAGTCAAATTAAATGTTCGGTCAATAAGTGCCAGAATTGGTCCCCTAAGTTCCCCCCCCCCCTTTGTTAGGATGTGAACAGGCAGAACCTAATCAGTTATCAGGTATATATTGGTTGTAGATGACTCGCCATGCACTGGCACTCAGTTTGACTTTACTGAGCAACAATGGTTGTAGAATTGGTATCCTTCCAGTCTCAAGTTAATTGACTTGCCAGATCAGGCTCTTCGGGCCGGCATGACAGTTTTAAGAGGGCTCATGTGGGGAACTCACCACAAAGCCCTTCAACTTCCGATTCCTGGTCCCTCACCAGCCCCCAGATCCCTGCTTACTTGGGTGCCTCTGTCCAGTTCAGCAGTTTCTAGCAATTTAAGGAGATCGGACTGCACCGTCAGCCCCCTTCTCTCCAGCGACGCCTCCCTCACAGGCCAGGCTACTCTGCTTCAGAGCCTGCACTGAGGGAAGGCCGCACTGGCTCGCTGATACCGCTGGGTTCCCCTCGTCGAAACTTCTCCTCAAGTCGCTTCCGTCGTCTTCTTGGCAAGCTGCGCCACTGGCAGGCACGGGGGAATAACTGGTATGGTGCCGCCCCCTTCTCTTCAGACAGCCGACGGGCCCTCCTCCAGACCCGCTTATGCTCAGTTAACTTCCTGAGGCCAACCCGCCCCCTTTTGGATTGATTAACCCTATACAGGGCCTGCGCAGAACGTGTCCCCACAACTTTACCCTGCCGCCTACTCTGCTTTTGTTCAGCGCGGGCAGCGGCTCCCGGGACACCTCTATCACCAGCACTTTCCTCTCCTCTGTGGTAGGGAGCCACTACTACCCCTTTTGCCACCGCCGGAATCGAGGCTGCAGGACAGGCGACCCTCACTACGGCGGCCACACTACCCTCCGATATGACCTCGGGATATGACCTGTGAAGCACAGGTGAGGAGAGACAGATTGGACTAATGTAGACTGGTTTTGGATCAGGATATAGTGACTAGTTTGTTCAGTCCTGTCCCTGCCCTTACGGGGCTCTTCAGAGTTCTTAGTCACCTTCACTCCACTGGACAGCGGGACAGAGCTTCCCCCTACGGTCTCTCAAGTTATCCCCAGTGCCAGGGGTTGGTCTTTCTAGACTCGTGAGGACCCTATGACCAGGGTTATCAGGAACGCAAATAAAGCGGGACAGGTCTACCGGTAGGGGGGACGGTGATTGCAGTAAGGTAGCAACCCTTAAAAAGTAATCAACCCTCTGAGTGTCCTGACCCCCTAGCGCCACAGCCTGCACTCCAACTGGCTCTTGGATGACAAAATGGCCGCCTAGGTATTGGCCTTATATACCCCTAGTCCCAGGTGTCCAGAATAGACCAGAAGGTTCTAGATCCCTCACTTTAGTCTATGGGCCAGTCCCTGAGGTAAAAAGAATGTGGCAGTTGCAAGCCACCATTTTGTGTCTATGTATTCAGTTAAGGGACAACACCAAAAATTCCAGTGGACACCAAAATAAAAAGAGTTAGGAAGCAAAAAGGGGACAAAAAAAATAATAATAGGAGGGACCACCCAAAGGGCCGACAGGTCTAACACATTGTTATCCCTTAAGAACAATGGAACCTGTGTGTAAAGAGGCAAAGAAGTCGGTAATTATGTAGGATAAACACTTACTCTTCTCTTCTCTATTTTCTTGCTACACTTCACTATCCCTATTCTAACCTTGACTAAAACGCATAGGGATCCAGATGGATAAGCTTAAAAAGGGCAATTTGCACTGTGTTAACAGCAAATAAAATACTATATAATTATTGCTCCTGGCAGCTGGAACTCTCAACTGCAATACGAATGTACCTGTATTTGTAGAAAAATAATAAAATAAAAATAAATTTTAAAAAAGGTTTCTTTTTATAAGCCAATAAAAGACCCACTGGTGCATCAGGATAAAACGTCCAGCTGCCACAAACTCCAACCGCTTCTCCCTCCCGTTCCAACCCATGACATAGAAACATTCTTAATGACATAAACGATTCCATGGAACGAGCATGAACCATGGTAACAAGTGAGATAAAACAATTTCAATAAACTTTATACAGCCTATTAATGTAAACGCACAACACTGTGCATTGTGATGCTGTCATACCTGCTTGACCACCATCTTTGTGCAGCATCGAGAAGTCATATCACAGTTCTGTTTGACAACTATTTGTGAGGTTTGCTTAGAGTATTGTAGCCTCCCACTACTGCAATGTCTATACTATTACATTCCCTGCAAGTAGCAGTGCTTTAGGTACACCGAGAATAAAAGGTGGACGGTGTATGTTTGCAGTGCTACAAATCTACCTGTCACTTGATTTTCTGGCCCAACAACTGATCTTAGAGCAGAGCTTGTGGGGAGTGAAGGGGTTTATAAAGAGTTCTGTTCCAATCTGGTTTAATATCTGCACTAATAGTGTTTTTGATGCAGTAACTCAGATTTGCCAAGGGTAAAAGGTGTGGGCATTTTTCCATTTTACTTTTTGTAGTTGATGTGGCCCTACGGCTAGAACAGTCAACCTCAATGCTGGGGAGTTGGGTTCGTGTTTTGGCAGGGACGCTCAACATCCTGTGATTCTGGGCAAATCACTTAATCTACCAGTGCCAAACAAAAAATTAATGTCTGTCTGTTATGCAGCTGGTGCTCATGTAAAGTGCTCTGACACCTTCTGGTCAAGTTTGTGCTATATAAAACTCCGGAAAAAAGATGTGGTAGTTGTGGTCATGACAGTGGTAGGTCAGACGAGGCTTCTAAGAGCATTTCACAGTTATTTCAAGAAGAAAAAATTATAATCAACAAAAATCCAGGTCGTTAATATTTCACTAGATGCTCAACAAACGTCACTATCCAAGACCTATTTTTGCCTTGGATATCTTACAGCATTAGGTCAAAACATGATTTCATGCACAAGTATTAGCTCACGTTGTGAAAGCTGCAATCTAAACCTGCAGAGGAGTGCTTTAATTGCAGTACTGTTGGAAAATTGTTTAGTGCATTGCACCAATCCAAAGTCGTTTTAGAGCACTGAAGGGTGCTGAACAGATGTAAAATTTGAATTAAATTTGATATAGGTAGAAATGGAGCACTTGATGCTGGGAGGTTCAAGCAGGTGAGCACCATTCTGTAGATTTTACATATCCCAACAACACAATGAATTTCAAAAACCAAAAATATGATGAGCCAAGTGAATCAGGATTGGTCAGTTGGTGATCGCTTATCTGCATATATTTAGGTTGAAATTAAGGATGAAAAACCATATCCGCTTTAAAAGAATTATTGCAAGCGGCTTTGTAAAGTTAAGAGAATACAAATGTAACGGAGTGCCTTTCATATATTGAAACACTATTACCAAATATTTATTTTTCAAAGGTGTTGATAGAGGTTCTGGATGCTGGTACCTGACACAGCTGAAAGGGTGCTGTGGTGCTTGTTTTGCTGCAAATTTGCCATGGTATATAAAATCTTATTGACAGAATCCCTGTCCAGGTATCTGTATGAAATTAACTAACCAACATATAACTACCTCCCATTAAAAGACATTGTTGGTTCTTGGCAAAGAGTAGTATTGAAGATCGGCTGTACAGTTGTAGACTGAAATTAAATGAAACACTTAAACATGTTATTTTTTTATATTTGCTCAGTCTGCAAACAATTATCCCGAATGAAGGCCATCGCTCAAGATGTTCATATGCATGTAGCACCACCTAAAGTGGTCTAATGTGAGTTTGTTGAGAAAGGCAGGTGGGTATGTAGTTGATGAAAAAGGCATTGATGGGATGTGGGTGCAGAGCAATTTAGGACATGTACAGACATGCATTGAAAATTAAACTTCCTGCAAATGTACACTCTCTCCGATTACATTAGCCTAAGCTGCTGCAGGTACATCAACATTAAAACGTAGTGTACATGCACAATTACTAATGCATCATTCTAATTCTATCAATGGGTTAAGGATGAGGGGGCGCAGCACTTCCTATTCCGAGAAAAATGATTGTATCTTACAGATTAAGGTTATCTGTGTATCTTGATTGATAAAATTGAGTGTTCCCCTTCTTACCCTTGAATGTTGCTTTCATCTACAAGTCTTGCCAGACTTGCAATTTTGTACAACAAAGTAAGGAATCTCATTGCGATGTCCTTTCTCGTGCTGTGTTTGCGACCTCTGTTCTGTGCTTGCCTGCTGTGTTGCCATTGAAATGCTAGCACCTGTGTGGAGGTCTTGAACTCGGGCTAGTGCCTTCCAATTTAATTTTGAGAATTTACTCCTTCTGAGAGTATCAACCGGCAGTAATTTCTCTTTCAGTCTGTAAAGGAAAGCATTTTCTTGATCTGGTTGAGCAAAAACGAAAATGAGATTTGTTTGGAGAACTTAATCTCCAGGGTTGGCAGCGATCACATTCAAAGAACTATTGTGATGGAAGACACTTAAAACGAAATGAGGTTGTTTTTTTTAACCCCAGGATCGCAGGTGCATTTCTTTAGGTGCAAATGTATTTGATGATACTTTGGATGCTGCAAAATGGATACAGGAAATTCAGAGCCACAATGGTTTGGGACTGAGAAACCTCTATCTTACGGTCTAGATGGGATCTCCGGAATAGTAGCAACTGACCATATGTGGCCTACAGAGTGATTGAGTACTAAAGTTTAAAAAAACGTAAACGTTGTCATGTAAACCTTACAGCAGCAGCATCTTCAAATAAACAAAACTGCGCCCACTTCTTACATTGTGGAGATTTGATGAGCCAGTGGTGGCTACCACATTCTAATTGGAGATCTCTCCTGTCTTGCATCATGTTGTAAATGACACACTGGTGGTGGAAATTGGCAGAGGGAGGTGAAAAGCCTGGCCTTAATGTTAAATTAACTCATATAGAATACCCTTATAATCTGAAACGGAAGAATGCAGCTCTCCCTGCCATATGTTGAATCGGTGGTAACCAACACAGCTTGCTCACTTACAGCTCGCTACCTGACTCTTGGTGCCATGTTACCTGCTAATGACAGAGCTCTCTTGTGCATGATTCAGTTGATACCAGGCCATGCTTATCCCCTAGCAACTCTGAATAGGCCTTATGTCCACTTATTCTTCTCTTTTTCTGGGAATGTCCTTTGACAGGTGGGCAACCCCCT
Organism: Lissotriton vulgaris; assembly: GCF_964263255.1. Classification (NCBI taxonomy): domain Eukaryota; kingdom Metazoa; phylum Chordata; class Amphibia; order Caudata; family Salamandridae; genus Lissotriton; species Lissotriton vulgaris. The sequence continues at coordinate 243,880,562 of NC_141687.1, forward strand.
TGTGCTAGAAAACTGCTTTGCTAGAGGAGACTACTCCTTACAGCATCATCTCTTTGACTTTTTCAGACTCTAAACCTTTGGCTTCATGAGACTTCAGACATCCAACTGTTCGACCAATAACTCAATTGTATATTTGCTGCTGTGCCGTTGTCATGAAGGCCTGTCTAACTGTCCCCCCTGTTCATTGGGAAATGCCCATCAGTAATTAGATGGCAGCTGGACTGTGAATAGCTCTACCACCTAAAGAGCTTATTGGACCATACACCCAACTTTTGCTCTTCTAACAGCAGTATTTATGCCCAGTACCAAGTTTGTGCGCTCATTCGTTCACCTACATGCCTTTGATAGGATGCGTTTATTTCGTATCTCACTGGGCAGTGTTCAGAAAGCACTCGCAAATTAAATCAATGTGTCTTTCAAATGATGCATGTTTTGATTGTGCTGTTATCACGTTCATGTTTGTGCTTGAAAGCAATAAAAGGAAAGCATTGAGCTGTGCACCAGCACTTAGCTCACATTGGTTGCAAATGGCACAAACTACTTGACCTTTGTTGAATAACCAGAGTTTTAGATTCTGATAGCTAATTATTTGTGTTCCTTATTTACTATAGCATTTGTGTTTGTCCATGTACTAGTGTAGTTAGAGCACTAATGCCATGCCTTTGATGTCATAGATAAAGTACACCAAACAATCTGCATCACTGTAGTGTATGTAGGCTAGGTTTTTCAGTGCCTGACCAATAGCATCATTGATGATGTTTCCCCTGAAGATGATAGGCATCCAGACCTCTGCTCATCTCTGGAGAGGTAGAAGAATGGAATGGGGGATTTTTACCAAAAGTCACTGACTTCCTGCAGTTCCACTTCGACCACCCCTGTCTGCTTTTGGAGCTCAATCAGCATTCCTCTCCTATTCTACTTCTCTTTAACAGCCATCCTTGCATCCCAGACCAAGTCTTGAAACATTACTGAAGCTCAGAGAGGCGACACAAATACTTAAGTAAACAATTAACAACCAGAATGAAGGGATGGGTCCTGGGGCTTCTTGCCGAAATACGAAGCCAGCACAATAACTTGATAGACCGGGGGCTCAGAATTATGAATGGGCTCTCAGCATTCACTGATGAGGACAGAATAAGGACTGAGTGGTTGATCTGCGGGCAGGCAGTTGTGCACTAGTTTACGGAATCATACATTATTTTATCTGGCATGTTATTGTGTCAGGGCCTAATACTTAGCAACGTCCCTTGAGAAGGACCCTGAGCGTTGGCAGGTTACTCTTCTCTGCCGCTCAAGCCCAGGGATAAAACCCAGGACTTGAGCTCCAAGCTTACACGGTAACTGCTGCTTTCCTAGGTCGAGGGGCTGCTGCTTCCACACAGCCAGGTAGAGAGGGGGATAAGTGCGAGTTTCAAGCACTGTCCTTGTGCTACACCTTGGATAAGGCAGTCCACAACTCGGTATGCCAAGGGGCCAGCAGTAATGCATTCATGGTGACTGAATCACTGGAAACACATCATGAAAATCATTGTAGCTAATACTTGAAAGCTCAATAAGCAAAAGTAGAATTTAAATAATTCTGAAATAATATATATTTAGCTGGTCGTGTATGTATGACATTGCACTTTATTATTTGACAGCTTATTGACATTTGAGTGTATTATACCTGTATTTTGTATTAACCATACTTTACTACTTTGCTGGTTTTTCAATAACAAAAACAAAAATAGGATAACCGCATGGCTGTGTCTGTTCACGACTTAAAAAAATGACAACTCTTTTCTGAAGTGCAACAGCACTCAATTTAGGTAAATAGCCATGAAATATCAAAATAATAATATTGAGTAATTTGATTACATAGGATGCTTGTGATACTGCTTATCAATGACAAATGTGATTACAGTCAACGTATGATTGACGGTTATTTCTCTATGCAGTACGTAGTACACTGAAGCCCAGGCAGGTAGATTTTTTTGTCTTCCTCCTTTTAATTGAAGTTGGATGTGAACATTTGATGAACTCTGTGTACCAGGATGCAGTGGGCAGGCCATCTGGGAGGGCCCATTTACAGCAAATTGACTTACTTACTCATGCCTCATCTCAATCTGCACATTTATTGTGTTTCTTGTGCAGATCACTAACTTCACTTATATAGTTATGGCGAGGCTGCCACTGTCACTATATATCATTGGCTTTTTCTATCAGTAGGCAGTGTACAGCGCCCTGAACTCTGGGCGGATGAAGTTTGAGCTACATAAAACAATACATAAATAACTGAAGTTCTGACAATTGCAGTATCCCAGTCTTGCCTAATGGCTTTCTGAATGTGGACTAAACGTGTCCAAGGCGTCTAAAAGCTCCAAAGAGAGCCATTTAAAACATCCGAAATTGGCGATGACACAAACATTATTTTTAACAAGCAGTAAATAAATGGATCATTTTTCTGAAGTGTTGACTGAAGCTTTTTTTTACAATGTCATTACAAGCTACATTTCATTAAAGCGATTTCCACTGCTTGATTTCTCTGCTAGATTTGTTTTCTGCGGGCTTGACGGCCTCAGGTGCTAGATGGTTTGCTAAGTAACTTTTCCCTTCTGATTACAGGAGATGTGTGAATAAAGTAGAACCGTATTGATTCACACCAATCTATTCATCGACTGTGTAAGAGCCACTTTCAATTCCCAGCAGCGCCAGAAAGCTTTACTACGCGGGAAGAAATATGACCGGGCAAGTTGAGAAAATAAATTAAAGCGGTGTCAACTTTTCTTGTTTCTTCTCTCATTATTAATGGTTCCAATGGGATTCATTTATCAAGGAGAAGAAAAATTAATTGACACGGACCTTAATATTATTATGCTTGACTTGTCTGGTCATATTTGCTGGATTTTTCTTAAATGCGCTTTCTGACAGTTAACGGCGACCAGCTGCCGAAGTATTCATGTAAACAAGAAAGCAGGGGCATAAGTAATGTGCTGCCGGGCCATTGGGACGTTGGGGTGGGGGGTATGCGTGGCTCAGAAATTTCTCCGGGGGAGGGGGGGGAGGGGGGCACACCCTGAACTCTGGGCATGCAGCAGAAGAGAGCCCGGCGTGTCTTAGAGAATTTGGAGACTGTGGCCTAAACTAACTACAAGAGGGCCCACATCTGGAAAGGTAGCCCCTTTGTTAGAACTACAGGCTTCGTCGTTTGAACCCTATAGCTATAGTCTACTAAATGTTGTCAGGTTGTGATGAAAATACACGTTGAACAATTTTTTTAAGTACAGGCGTTGTCAATCAATCATTTATAGAGCGCAGCAACTCCTCCTTTAGGGTCTCAAGGCGCTTTTGTCTACTGCCGGTCCTGTCTCATTTAGACATCCAGGTCTTGAGGTCTCTCCTGACGTGATGGGGTGGGCCTTCTGTGCAGAGGAAGGGAGTTCCATGTCTTGGCTGCCAGGTGCGACTGTTGGGTCTGTGGATCCAGGGGAATTCTGCAGGGAATCAGGAGGCAAATCGAAGGTGTCCGGTTGGTAGGTGGAAGGTCAGTAGTTTGTTGAGGTATGCTGGCCCTTCGTGGTGGAAGGCTTAGTAAGCGTGGGTCAGCATTTTGAACTGTCATCTCTTCTGTATCGGGAGCCAGAGTAATTTCTTGAGGTGGGGAGTGATGTGGGTGCTTGTGGGTAGGTAGAGTATAAGTCTTGCTGCAGCATTCTGTATTTTCTGCATTCTCTTCAGGAGGCGTGCTGTAATTCCTATGTAAAGAGAGTTTCTGTAGACAAGCTTGCTAGTGACAAGGGCTGGCGTGATGATCCTTCTGATGTTGACTGAGAGCCACCTAAAGATATTGTAAAACATGTGGTGGAGTGAAAGTAGGCTGATGAGACTGGGTTGACTTATTTTTCCATCAAGAGTTTACTGTCCAGGATGATGCAGAGGTTGCAGGCATGGTCTGTTGGGGCCGATGGTGGGCCGAGACTAGCTGGCCACCATGCGTTGTTCCAGATCAAGGTTTTCTTCCTGAAGAGGAAGACTTCAGTCATGTCTGTGTTTGGTTTCAGACAGTTGACTCTCAACCACTCTGTGACGTCCCTCATGCAAGAGTGGAACTTGGCTCTGGCCATCCCAAAAGCCTCCAAAAAAGCAGGGCCTTTAGTGGCACAAGAATCTGAGATGAAGCTTGAAGAATGATTGATCTCCACCCTCATGCCCTTAATCCGGAACCGTGCAAGTATTTTCAAGACTCCTGGTAAATAGCATTTTGCGGATGACGTGCCTCCCTCTATGCCAATGTAGAGTAATTTCCAGAGTATTGCTTAGAAATGACGGCTAGTGATGGTGCCCGGGTTTAACTTCTTCACAACTCATTACAATTATAACTCCGCTTTTTTAACTGCCCGTGGAATGCTATCATTGGTTGCAGACGTTCCTTTTTACATGCATTACGAAGACTGAAAATGTGTCCACGCTTCTGCCGATATCATGAACGCGAAGGTAAGTGGGTGTCTTGGGATACAAGCTTCCCCATGAAAGGTTTGTGTGATTGAGAAACTGTTTAAAATTGTGCTTAAATTATTTTTTTAAGTGCACTCTGAGGAAAAATGTGTCTAACATGCTATGTGCTTCTTATTGTGCATGTGGGTAACCATGCTGGATCAGGGTTGAAATAGCTGTATTCTGCTGTGGGTTTTTGAAGCAGGGACACTATATTTATTTATGAATTCGCTGCTTCAAAGTTGAGTTTAGAGCTATCATCTTTGTGTGGTATGGTGCCAATTGCAGCAAAATGACCATTAGACCTCCAATCTCATGCAGAAGCTGTGGTTACAGTAGGTCTACAAGGAATGGCTGTAGAGCAAGGTAGCCAGAATTGTAAAATGTGTTTGAAATGCACTCCAACCCTTGTTGAAATAAATGTCAACATGTTAATCAGGAATGTAAGTAGTTATAACACATGCCTTTAACAAGCATGTTTTACAACGCTTTTTTGTGGGTATGCACCCAAACTGCCCTTTTTAAATCCCTTTACCACTACCTGCCCCTGAAACCTAAGAATATCTTATTCTTTCTTATCCATCCATAAAAACCCCTTGCTACCTTTTACCCATATCTGAACCTAAAAGCAACTTACTACCTAACTGTCCCTAATCCCTTCAAAACCATTTCTACCCCTTATTCCTACCCACCCTTTAAACATAAAAACCTTTTACTACTGCTTACCTACCCCTTAAGCCTACAAATTACTTTCTACACCTTCATTATCCCTAAACGTGTATATATATGTATATGTATATATATATATATATATATATATATATATATATATATATATATATATATATATATATACAATAGCTCCAACAACACCAGAGTGGAGCACTCTCAGGCGGGTGCTTCAAATGCGGGGGTGCACCCGCATATCAATTGCCGCTTCGCTCTCCATGTATTTCAGGATTTCCATCCCATTAAGAAAAGCACTTGTGGGGGGAAATCTTGAAATATATGGAGAGCGAAGCGTCAAATGTGTATATGTATGTGGACTTTATTGTATACAATGTTCATTGTACATTCGTTGATGTGAAAATAGCAGTGAGACCAAAAAATCGTATGAATTAAGTGGAGGTTCGATTTTATCATTCCCACTCATTGGTTTAACTGTATTTATACAGAAATGATATCAGAAAGTGTGTTTTAAAATATTTAAATACGTATTTATATATTTTATAATTTGGTCGTATGTGCATCTAACATTGTTTTGCGAATTTGCATTCTGATGTAACACATGTGAACATAGTATTTTTTCCATGTTGTTGATACCCATTTTGAAAAAATTGCACGCGCCTTTGCACTTTAAATATCGGCATTTGCTCTCAGCAACTCGCCATGTGATCAAGCTTTGTAAGAGGCGAAAAGCGTAATGGCGGCGGCAGGCTTGCTGGATAAGAATAAACACCTCGATTAAGCACTGAATTTGGGTCTGTCCCTTCGTCATTGGATTCTAGGGCTGGGGCGGTTGCTTCAGCTGATGTTGGGAATTTACTTGCATGTATGTATATATATGTATGTATATATATGTATGTATATATATGTATATATATGTATGTGTATGTATGTGTGTGTATGTATATGTATGTGTGTGTATGTATATGTATGTGTATGTATATATATATGTATGTATATACATGTATATGTATATACATGTGTGTGTATATATATATATATATATATATATATATATATATATAAAATACCTTTTCACTTAGGATCTGGAGTGGCTCATAACTTTTGCCGAAGTAGTGAATTGTTTTTGTTGGCACAGATGTGTTTTTTTTTTTACATAACATATTTGCGTAGTAACGTCCTGTGTTATAAGGTCCTTAAAAAGGCCGGTCTGGAAAAGGTTACATACCGTTTGTCAGCAGTGCACTGCCCACATTGATTAGACTTTAGGGTAATTGGAGCTCCTTTGCCTCTGACCTCTGCGGTCAGGTTCTATCTTCCGTGAGTGAGTCTACTTGCCTCGATGTACAGATTATTTTTCACTTTTGGCAGAAGCTAAAGTGCACTATATTGCGTATGGCCACAGGGCTGTGTCTTCTTTCTGCCCAGGAAAGAGGTGCAGGTGCTTAATGGCAAGCTTTAGACTTTACTTTAAACTTATGTTTACAGTAAAGATGCTGTACTCCGACCGCGCACAGCAGGTTTACTCTAAAACCGTGCAAATAATGTTTGTCAGGTGTGTTGCTAGAAAATGTTTGCGGTAATGCTTTACTGTGGAGCTTTATAAGAAATGGGTATTAGAAGCCTGCCGGAGAGCCCTCTACTTAAAATGGGTTACAACCATTGGGACTTTTACCCCTAAGTACCTCGGCAAGAAAGTGCTACAAACATTGAGCCTTACATCTGTAGCTGAGAGAATATCCACAGACCCTAGGATCAAACCAAGGTGATGCATGTAGAGGGCAAGTCGCTTGCAATCGTAGGTTCAAATCAAAGTGGCCAAATAGAGGGTAAACATCTGCCATCAAAGGCTCAAATCAAGATGGACCTAAAGCAACAGCTCACCCGCCATTACAGGTTCAAGTCTAGGTGTTGAATGTAGGGCACAGAAAAATCTGCCGTTATGGGTTCAACTCAAAGTGGGTCCTTGAGCCCACAAAACACCTGCCTTGATTGGTTCAAATGAAGGGGGGTATGGGTAAATACTGCACAAAACACCCTCTTCCAAGGTTGAAATCAAGGTTGGGCCTTTAGCGCACACAGTGTCTGCCCTCATTGGTTGAAAAAAGGTGGCACAAAATACCTTTCATCACAAGTTCAGGAGAAGGTGGGAACATAGCACACAAAAAAACTTCCAGATTATCTAGATGTTTTAGTAAACAATAGTTCTGTAATAGACAACATAAGCATTTCATCAGTCACAGTATGCTAAAAGGTTGAGTTGATTTGAAACCATAATAGCAGGTGCTCTGTGTGCCACATATTCGGTGTTCAGTATCATGGTAGAGCTCATGGTGATAATATGGAATACTGTAATGTGTGCTATACATTACAAAGATATTGCAAGTTACCAAGTAGTCCATTGACTATCAATACCTTTTTAACATATAGCAGAGGATATTTTATTCTTTGCAGGACTTGGTTTCCCCATTATACTCCAGAAACCGTCACATATCTGGTGCCTTGCTCTTCCATTCGAATTAGCAAGGCTGCAAATATGTAGAGTACATGTGGATTCTGTTATGTGAATTTAAAATCACCAAACACAGCTCATTATTATATGTGAAAACCTATGCAGCTCAAAAATAGTTATAGCTAATGTTGTATAACGCAGAGCGATCCCTGCTGTTGTAAAATGAAATACTGCCTGACACAACACAAATCTGCGGCCTCAAATGGCTCGGTTCTGCCGATCACTGTTCATTTCAGAAAAACAGTCCAGAAGCGCAGAAAAGACTGTCCTGGTCGAGAGATTAGGCGATGGAACGTAAAGGTGTGCAGTATGGGTCATTGTGTGTGCATATTGTGTCCGCCCATGTTCTTTGGTTTCTGTTCTGCAGCACCTGGGTTTGAAATGGGGTGGGTGGGGGAGCTAGAAGCTGATGTCAGCTGGAAACGAACTGGAATAAAACAATGGATGCTTGTTAACTCTGTGTCGAGTGGTAACAATGGACAACATAATTTGAAAACACAAAATTACATAAATGCCTCTTTGCGTGGACCTTGACGCAAAATGGCTTACAGTTGCCTTGAGGCTGGTGGTCTCTTTGGTGGTAATCCCAGTAGTAGACGTTGCCAGTTGCTCGCCCTATCCAGATTTGACTCTGTACATTCTGAACCGTGCATTAAAGCTTTTTTTCCCTTTGACTAAGAGTATCATGATAAGAAAAATAGGAATATTGTAAGTATTTCGCTCTCCAATGAACCCGAAGTGGGTCTCTTCTGGTACTTGGAACCACAATCTCGACCTGTTCATGCACAAAGGTGATAAAACCCCTCCCATCGGTTCCTATGAGTGAAATGACAATGTGTGCTTCAGATAGTGATGGACGGGGAGAAACTGCATCAGACAGCAGGCTGATCTAAAATCTTGGCATCTCATTTCTTCAATCGCTGGAGAAATGTCTTTGCATGGACAGACTTTGAATACGTGTTAAAGTATGCACGGGTATATTTTGCGGTCCTCGGCTTTTCCTTTGTGACTGCTGCCGGCCGGGTACAGGCCTAAGGCTTAGACTTGAAGGGTCCTCGGTTGGCAGCGCCGCCGCCGCCTGCCAGAAGACTGCAATGTGATCTGTCTGCCGGTGCTGGGTCCACGCATAGCTGAGGGGTAGACAGCAGGTATCAAACGGCCCCAAAGTGGCCAGGGCTCGCTGCTCCCTTTCAAGCGGCAGCAGAGAGGTCGGCAGTGTTCACATCTGAGCCCTTCCGGCCAAGAGGGCCTTTAAAGGCCTCCGGTCCACCGAGGGTTTACAGGAAGTAATGCAGGACGAAAGAGAGCCATTGCTTCCCCCGGATCCAGGCTGACCTTAGGGTGGACCTCATCAGTGTCCTGGAAGAACGGGCAGGACCTGCCGCGACCCCAGGAGCGCCGATTACCAGGCTGACTGCCTTCCCGTGAGAGCCGAGCCTCCGGTCTGTCCTGACCCCAACAGATTACCAGCAAGCGAACGGCTTGTGTGCTCACCGGCAGTCGTAAACTGCACGGCGAACTCATTACCATAACAAATGTTCGTGGCAGAGAAACTACCTCCTCGCTTCCTCGTCCTCCTCCCTGCAGTTTCTATAGTGGGAACTCGACCAGAGGGTAGTGGAGGGCTTTACCTTACATAGGCACTGTTCATTTTTAGGCAGAGGGAGCTTAACCTATGTGCCCAGAATGCATAGGAGATTGAGCCGACGCAGAACCCGGGTCCCCGTTCCAAAGTCGGGAGCTCTGGGGTAAGCTTTTAAACTTACTTACTTACTATACTACACAGGAGTCGATGACGTACCTGGCCTGAGAAGCTCTTGTGTTAACTGGACACCAGACACCCCAATGCGACCCTCGTTCTTCCCTAGCTCTTGCCCCCTCCCTCAACGGTTAATTTGACTTTAGGAACGTTTCCTTGGAAGTTTGACATCCCAAATTTGAATGTAAGGGAGAGTCTTAGTATATTTTGTGAAATAGTTTTCATTTTGCCATTGGTATAAATCCTCATTCCTATAGATTTAAAAACCAGGTCCGCTGAAATTATGTAGAAGGGTTGACTAATTTATGTAGCAAAAAAAAGCAAATTATGCGGTTTAATGCGGCATATTTTGTGATATTATTTCATTATTTTGTAATTTTCACTCTTGATAACACTGTCTGGGCAAAGGTTTAATCTTATTAGTATCGGTTTAAGACCCAAACACAGCCATAAGCAAAATAAATGTAACCGATCAGCCTTTGCAAAGAGCCTTCCTCTACGCAGCAAAACGCCTTGTTGCATTTTTAGTAATTTGTGATCTGTTTGAGCTCAATCAATTTTTTCTGTTAAAATCTGAAGATTATATGGCAAAATAGTCAAATATGCAGAAAACACGACTGCCACAACTCCGCATTATTCCAGTTGCCCTTATTTAAACCAAATTAGTAGATTGCACAGTAAGGGAGAGGATGTAGCCTTACAGCTAGAGCGGTCGACCTTGAAACTGAGGAACCGGGCTTTGAGTCTCGGCAGGGACGCTCAAACGCTCAGCATCCTGTGATTCTGGTCAAATCACTTAATCTCCCCTCGCCTAACAAAGATGAATGTGTCCATCTGTAATGAAACTGGTGGTCATGTAAAGCGCTCTGATACCGGATATCTTCGGGTTGAGTTTGCACTATATAAAACTGTAAAAAAAATATATTTAATAAGGGAAAGTTTGCCACAGATAAGTTTGGTTCGGAGAGAAACCCATAGCAAAGTCTGCCAAGAGTCTGGAATAACTTTCTAAAAATGCATTCACTCAACAATCTTGTTATTGGCTTCTTACAAAAGATATTCTGTATGTACATTTTTATCCTGGGTTATTTTCTCAATCTGTTTTTCTCTTCTCATTTTCAGGATTTGGCTTCGTAACTTTTGAAATTGAAGATGTGGTTGAAAAAGTTTGTGAAATTCATTTCCATGAAATCAATAATAAAATGGTAAGTATTAATTTTTTTAGTCCACGTGCTTTTGTTGCATTGTAATGATTTTGTACGGGATTCAGGATATAACAACTCCATACACGAGGTGTATGTTTTGTCCCATGCACACCTACACCATTCCAAGAAAGATTATGTTGCTGTTCATCTCAGATTGTGTCCAACAATTCATTCACCTGTGCTGATCTGTTTAGGTGTTTGCATTTTAATTGTTATTTTGCTTTATGTAATTAATGTAGTGTACACACCCTTAGCCATTCTTCTGGGGGTGCTGTTGGTACTGTACCTACTATACTCAAATGAAACCAGGGCAAGAAGCACTAGGTCTGGCCTTGTGCTTTTGTGTTACTTTATATTCTGTTTTTTATGGATTCTTTTCTAGCAAATTATGGAGGCCATGGATAAATCTATTTCTGATTTGGATCTCCTCTAGTAAGAGAAATATGCTATCCATGATCCTGATATACCTGGCAGATGTTCCCATATGCATTAGTGCTCTCAGTGATAACTTTTAGGGAGAGGAGTTTTCAGGTTTAGTTACTTCAGTTGCATGTCATGCTGCATTACGTGTGTGTGTGTGTGCACAGTCAATCTGGTACTTTAGTCAACAACTTAATGACTGGGAACATCTAGTTTGAAAGGGCTTCTCCAACCTTATGTCAGATTGAAATCTAGATGAAAATTACAGTATATTAATCATACCAAACTTCTGTTGTAGTTCTCTCTTAATAGTTGAAGGGTGGGCCTTCTAGAGCGTTGTGCTTTCCCTCGTTTGTACTTCCCTTCATCAACGCATTCACTTTTATGCCATGTGAACACGGCACAAAACGGACCTATGATATGACTTATGTGCCTCCCACCCCTTAGGCCTTCAGTCTGGAGGTTCTCTAATTTCATATCTTGCATCAAATTGCGTAGCTGCTTGAAATTTGTTGGGTCAATTCAGTGCCAAGAGAAATAGCTAAACATATAATTCCTTTGTGCGCCAGGTAGCAATTCACGTCACACAAAAAAATTTGGGTCTCTTCAACGGCAGAAGTACAATCCTGTGCAAGACAGTCTATAGACTTAAAAACCGTATTGCTGTGTGGTATACCTTCACTTTATCTTCAGATGCCTTTTTTCTCTTCTGTGCACGCATCTACGGTACCCGAAGAAGCAAATCCTTGAATTTGCATTGTGTGGGTCTTATTTCTGTTGCCGCCTGTAAATTTAATAAGGGTTCTTTTAGTTGAGATACGATCAAAGCAGTCTTCACCGCGTATGCTGGAAGACTGTCTCCACATTTGACTTGCTAATTTGTTTTTCTCCAGGGAATTGAAATAATATTTGTTCATCTCGCACCTGGCCGTAATATGTATTTGAAATGAAAATGGTTTCTTGGAGCATGCAGTGTTTGAAGAGGTCACACCCCAGTCTAAGGAGGTGGTGCAGCCTGGCCGTTGTTTTGTTCTGTTGCTCAGAGAAGTCTGCATCCATTTACTTCTCATGGACCACAACATGATCCAAGCGACCTTAGTCACCTGCTAGTCAGACTTAAATCTTTATTAAGTTTTCTAGTGCAGTTCCCCTCTGCCTCCACCAGTGATACCGAATAACAATAATTGATTTCCATTTTTTAATAGAATCTATCAGTCTGCACTGTGGTTGGAGAAACCCAGGCTTCAGTGCATGGGTAATGTGTTCAAAAAAATTCTAATCAGTATGTTTAAAAGCCTTCTCAAGCCTGCTTCGCAGTGAAGAAAATTGCTTAAAATAATTGCCTCACTGATGTTCAGTCTTTTGTTATCGTTTAGTCGGGACACAATGTAGTGATGGTTTCATCCTCTACTTCAAACTGTTTTCAGATAAATCTAACCAATTCTCAGCCCCCGTTTTTGTTTCTACTGATTTTTTGAGAGATTTGGCAAATATTTTTTAGGATTCTGTTAGTGGAGCCAAAGTATGGTCATTTGCCTGGCTTACAAAAGGGCTCCGTTTTGTTATGCTGTTTGGCTGTGGTCCTTGAATTTTTTTTAAATAAACTAATGTGTTCTGGGATTTATATTTTTGGTTCAATTCATTTGATCCTATTGAACTGAGCTCCTAGATTTCCATATTTTTTAAGAGGAAAACCCATAGCTAGTGATATGAAGCCATATGCCACCCCAGACTTGCTTTTCACTATTTAGGCCTTAAGCCTTGTCTTTGTTCTAGATCTGGATTTTGACGCCTAGCCACAGACTGCTAAATCATCCCTCATTTGTATCATTGGGGCAGAATACCCAGTCTGGTCTTTACTTCCTGTTGTGAAATGACATATATCTGCACATCGGTTTTTGTAGGTCACAGAGCCAAACATAAGTCTTTCAAGGCAAATTAGACACTACCACTTGGTGACTTTGACATGTTTCTAGCGCAGATGGGTGAAGCAGCTCCCTGAATACACAGCCACCAATTGTATTTAAACTCTCTTGGAACCCTTCATATTTTAGTAAGGTACTATATGTGAGGGTTTGAAACCCCAAATGCTGCCACCTGTTTCTTCACCCAGCTATCTCCCAGGACACGTGCTGTGTTCATTGTATTCCTACAATTTTACTGTTTCATCATTCTTTTTCTACTTTACCTTTATCTGTTGGCGCTGTCCCTCTCACAGAAGCCTCTGTCCGTTTTGGTACAGTAATTCGAGATGGGAGAATAGTACCTCTTTATTCCTGTTAAAACAACCAAATCCGGCTCTCCTGCAGACCTGATCCCAGCCAAAACTCCGCCCTACTAGCGGACCAGCTGGCTGACTCGATCTGCCCCATCCTTAACAGCTCACTAAGGGAAGGCAAACTCTCTCTACTGCCACTACATAGTAAATTACTAGAGAAACACATAAACAAACACATGACCAATTTCCTCCAACAGTCTCGACCCCTCACAGTCAGGATTCCGACCCAGACACAGTACCAAATCAGCACTAGTGACAGTCACAGTTAACATCAGAATGTTAGCAGATAGGGGTAAGGCAGTACTCCTCATACTGCTTGACCTGTCTGCTGCATTCTACACCATCTCCCACCAGATTTTGCTAGGCAGACTCAGACATAGGCGTGGGGGGGGATAGCTTTAGAGTGGATGATCAACTTCCTGGCTGAAAGAACACAAACAGTCAACCTAGGCCCCTTCAGATCACAAATCACCATGGTCACCAAGGGGGTTCCTCAGGGCTCTTGCCTGAGCCCTACCCTGTTCAATATATATGTCACTCCACTCGCTAATTTAATAAGAAACTTCGGGTTTATCCCAATTTCCTACGCCAATGACACACAACTGCTATTGATCTACTGGGAGGGTTTGAGGTATTCCAGTCTTTGAAAAACGGCGCCGGGAACTACAGGAGGGGGAACACATTCAGTCAGGTGCATCCGCCTGTCTACCTTAACTTGAGCGCTACTGCTTCAATATCTTCTCCTCCCGGTTATGGCTTCCCTACCACTACATTAAGGAACCATCTAACTACGCGAGTAAAGTCCATCCTCCACATTTCGCCCTTTCGGGCGTTGGCCACAACACCATTTCCGGTTCTTTCATTTAAGAGGCCCTGAAGATTCGCAGTCTGTTTCCCTGCGATGAAACACGTGTTGGCCAGTACAAGAGGAACAATAAACCGGTGTTTTATACCAAGAACTTTACTTCATTGAAATTCCTTTTTCAGCACTTTGCAGTCTATTGACTTTGAAAATTTTCGATGTGCACGTTTGACTTATGTTACTGAGACTCGAAGTCACCCAGACATTATTGTTGTTTATCCAGTGCAGGGGTTTTGTTGTTTTTGACACACAACTGCTACTCTCATTTGACAAAAGCTGCACCAACTTTCAGAACACCTTCTCAGAGGGAATGAGACCCATCACCGAATGGATGAGCGACAATTTTATCCAGCTGAATGCTGAGAAAACGGAAATAATGCTTTTTAGAGATGCAGTAACAAGTTGGTCTCCAAACTGGTGGCCGGGAGACTTGGGCCCAACTCCCTCCCCTAAAACGGTGGTAAAGAACCTAGGGGTAAAAATTGACCAGAAACTTAACCTCGAGGAACACGCCACCACAACCGCCAAGACCTGCTTTCACATGCTTAGTCTACTTCGCAGAGTTTTCCCCCTACTCCCGATATCCACTAAGAAAACTCTGACTCAAGCATTGGTCACTAGTCGTCTGGACTACTGTAATGCTCTACTGTTCTCCGCTGAAGAATCCTCCCTTAACAGATTGCAAGTGGTCCAGAACACGGCGGCTCGACTGGTGACCAATGCTCCCCCCAGAACCCCCTCACTCCCTCTACTCCGCAAACTTCACTGGTTACCGATTTGGAAACCGGTCACGTTTAAGATCTGCTGTGTGGAATACAAAGCCTTGAATAAACTAGGACCCAACTACATCGCAGATAAATTGACCAGGTACAACCCCTCGGGGACCCTACGCTCTGGGGCCAAAGAGCTTCTCTGTGTACCTGGCATAAAACAAACCAGACTGGGGGGGGAGCATCATTCTCTTATGTTGCACCTTCTCTCTGGAATCAACTTCCCAGACACATTTGTCTCTCCCCCTGCTACTTATCTTTCAGAAGGCAATTAAAAACCTCGCTGTTCTAAATTACTGGCCTCAGTTGTCTACAGCCGTCATAGCGCGGAGATATCCCGGTTGGGGTGATTCATGTGCTCTAGAAATGACATAAATAAATAAAAATAAATCCCTTCATTCAGCTTTGGAGTTAAAGGTATGGTGGCCTGGAGGAGGATACCTCAGTGTGTGTGTGTGTGTGTGTGTGTGTGTGTGTTGAAGCTGAGATTCCAGCCAAAGCCACTTTGGCAGAGTGGTGGGCTACTGAAAAGGGTAATGCACTGTGATATAAAGTGGTAATATATGCTCATTTCTTCTCTTTGTTGTGCCTTTTCTGTAGATAAAGGTATACATTGTGTAGTCCTGTTTTCAACATAGATAGCTTGTTACTCTCATGAAATTGTCCACTAATTGTGCAGTACTGCTCATTGCCTGTTTCTGACCCTTCCAATATTTCCTCCGGTTCTTTCCCTCTTAGCTGGCACCTTACCATAGTATCACTCCTTTCTTTCTTCCTTCCTTAGGTCTTGGTTCCTTGAAAGCTCGGTTGATCTGAATGCCAGTCTAACCTGATTCCCACTAAAAGATCCATGTCAGGTTCCATTGAAATACCCCTCCGAGATACTTTTGCCACAGCTTTTGCCCTGCCCTGGTAAAGCATACAGCTTTATTATCTAGTATCCATGATTTCTGCTTATTTTGGCTACTACCGACTTAAACCTGGTTAAATGGTCTCAAACTATTGTGAATATTCTACTTTTTCATGATTATTCCATCCTAATGCTTTCCCTCAGTTTCCTGTATTACTCGGTGATGAGTAAAGTAAAACAGTACGTGAAGGCGTTTTAAAATCATCAAATCGTTGAGGACAGATGCAGTAACTGGCACTGCTAGGCCTCTGTTCTCCTTGGCCACGTACAATATTCTATTGCATCAGGAAAGGCGATTTCTGCATCTAAATGTGCATACCTTAAATCTTCCTGTTTGCAAACTTCGAGGTTACTTTGGAGGCATCAGTCTTGCCAAGCGTCACGCAACAGGTGTGACACTCACGCATTTCAGTGCGGTGATCGCATCACCGCACTGAAATGCAATGCCCCGCATACCAGCGGCGCCTGTCACTGACTGTGCCCGGGCTCTCTCTGCTGCTCCCTCCGACCGGCTATACTTCAGCGCCAATCACGAAAGACCGTGTCACCAGGGGGGCCGGGAATAATAAATCCGGATGTGCCGGCGGCGGTACTGCCGTCACGTCCGGCCCGGAACTTAAAGCCGGCGGCGGGGGAAATAATTGCAGCCTGCCACAGCCTCTCTCATGCCATGATGGCAGGCCGCCAGACGCGGCCGAGGGGGCCGCAAATCGATTGCCTGTGCCCCGCACCTGACTGAGGCTGGCTGCAGCAGCCGGCGAAAGTCAGCTCTGGGCTATACTGTGAAATCGGCAGCATCAGCATGGTGCCTGAGAGGCTCAGGCCTCAGGCGCGGCAGAGTGCGACGGTCGTGCGGCCCACCTACGGACAGAACTCGCTCAGACACCAGTGGAGGAGTCACTATCCCCGGGTGCATGCTGCTGAACTAGTGCACAACCGAGACAGTAAGTTACTTGGCCATGCAACCTGCCTGCCACTTTAGTAGCACTGTGTAGTAGCACTGTGTTGTCAAACTCACACTTTTCACTACATGATGAAGTCCCTTACGGCGTATTTATTGTTCATGATGCAGCCGCGCTTTAATTAGGGCACGAGCCAGTAAGTAATATGTTTGCCGGCATCGGTGGAGCTTGTGTGTGCTCTGCTGCACAGCACTGCAAGAAAATATACTTTATCTGTGGCATAACGTCGCTCGACAAGAGTAGAAGTGGGCAGTGCTTTAATTTTGCTTAAGGTTGATCGAGCGTTTGGAACTTATTTAAGCTTTGCGTGTTTTGAGTAAATGCATTTAACCTGGGCTTTTATGTAGTTGTCTACGGAGACTGCTTTTGCTCAGTGGAACATTATAGACAGAGAGAGCAACTCTAGGCCAATAAGCAGCAATGGAGGGCCACGTTATGAAGTAAAGTTTACTAGATTGTGCTGCATGAAACGCAAATTACGTGGCATAATGCTGCACATTGTGGGGCAGTATAATTATTTTGCTATTATGACTCGAATTAATACTACTTGGGTAAAAGATTTACATTGGCAGGACTAGTTTAACAAGTACTTTGCAGCAGGAAGAGAAGCTCCGCTGAAGGGTGAACCAGTAAAGCATGTATGCTGTAAGTGAGTCTGTGTTTTTAAAATGACATTTACAGTTTGTTTAATACCGAGTACGCGCTGTTCTCTTAGTTTAGTAAATTGTGTAAGTAAGTGTTAACTAAACTCGCAGTAGTAGTAGGCAGCGCACCGGACCCCAGGGCCACTTACTTAATTATACTGCTGTGACATTTTGAAAATAATTTTTGAAATATATATAAAACTTTATAAATAAATAATCAGCCTGCTTGACTGTAACTGCAATGTGTGTAACAGGCTCTCTCGAGGCTTCAACAGCATGGTATCACAGAAGTGCAGACTGTTGGGGCCAGAATCATCTGATTTATTAATTTCTGGCATCAGACCTGAGTCAGCTTTATGGTCTAGGCCCAGGTCGCGTGTGGGAGAGCGGCATGGAGTTTAGTGAAGCTCCTCGCCTGGTTTATTTATTTTTATTATTTGGGCTCTCTCTAAACAGCCTTAGTCCATCAGTTCGCAGACTCTTCAGCATGCGTACTGACTGTCACTCGAGACAGACTACATTTGCACTTACCTGTGTGTGCCTGAATCTGAAGGCGAGGTGTTGGATTCAGGGGACTTTTGACACTTGCTGTTCTCCAGGCTTCAAGCAGCATTACAGGGCATACACAATACCCGACTTAAGACAATGCTGCTTTTGTGCCGTTTCAATGTTTTCACTTCTTGCCCATGGATATTATAAAACACATTTCAATTTTTGCCAGAAGTGTCATCTGGTGTATTTATGCTTGGTGTGTTACTTGTCACTCGCAGGATCACGCAGACACACTGTGTGACACTAGAGATATTTATGCCAGGTCATCAGGACAGGCTCTTGTGATGCTCAGGTCTACCACACCTCTGAATGCCTCATGTGCATCCATCAATACCCCTTCTACATTGGTGGGGCATGTTCCAGTAAAGAGCTGTGTTCTATACTGTTGTCTTGCCAGTGGGACTTATTGCACAGCTTCGCTCCAGTGGTTCTACAGCCTAAACGCAGGTCTTTGCTCCTTTTGGTGTTAATTCTTAGCGGAGCCATGTGACCTGCTTTCTAGATGTGCATAGCTGCCAAGGTTTTAGATTGCTATGTGTAACATTTTCATAATTTCATTTTAAATATGAGTCAGCTGCCGCAGGCGTTTGCAGTAAGTAGTCCCTTGCTCAATTGGGTCTAAGTTCTAATATTTATATGATTCCCTCGTGTAAATTGCTAGATTTTTGCTCGCAAGACAGTGTCACTCATAATCATTGAAATGTCACTCATAATTACACAAAAATTCTGAAAATGTCACACATAGCAATCTGGAACCTTGGCAGCTATGAGGCATACTCTTTTCATGTTGAGATTACGGGCACAGTGCTGGGTTGTCGTCATCCCATGAAATCTGTCCGTCCTGGTAGATGGAGTGGAGTGGCGATTCATCCTTCCAAACTTCAAAAAGTTGTTTCTTCATTCTATCTCATTCAGAAAACCGCCTGACCTTCCTTCTAATCACCTCCACAGCTGATGCAGGTCGCTGGAATCATTTTGCCATGTGGATACTCTGAGCTCTTCTGCTTCTATTTAGAGACGTTTGAAAAGAACACGATTGATGATGATCACTTTGTAGGCTGAAAGGAAGCCAACACACTCTTTGGTTAATCTTTGCATTGAAATGTGTTATCAATGTGCTCAAATCGAATCACAGTATAGTGTAAGAGCTCATTCAGTGAGGTAAATAGTTACTTTGGTGATTTTGTCATGAGTGCCCGTCACTGAACTCCGTAAAGATGTGACTTGCCTTCATTTCATACTTTTATCATTTCACCAAGGATTCTTCTCATCAATTTTGATGCCGGGAATGAGGCCCAGTATGGGAGGTATATTCATAAAGTTTTTTCAAAGTTTTTTTTATTTGTCATGAATGCATCGATTTGCCTCTGATTCACCTCCTTGTGTTATGTTATGTTATGTTATGTTATGCGTTTTTATTAGGCGCACAGATGCTCCAGCCAAGGAGCGTCCTGGCGCCCGACAAGGCAGCTGCACAACACAACGAAACAATAATCAGACAATATTAAAAACTAAGGGAATAAAAAAGTTTTCACCGCACGGCGAAAAGAGAGCAGATCCCTCAGAGCACGAATCGCCGGGGGCATGGAGTTCCACAAAACCGCCGCGCGAACTTGAAAGGAACGCCCTCCTGCCCTACTCCGCTTAAAGCGTGGCACAACAGCCAGTTCTAAATCCGCAGATCTTAAAGCTCGGGCTGGGATATAATGGGCTAAAAGGGCAGTAAGGATCATTGCTGGGGACCCCTACAGAATCTTATAGGCGACACAGAGGACCTTAAACTGGATCCGCTGGGCCACCGGGAGCCAGTGCAATGAGCGCAGAGTACTAGAGGTGGGGCAAAATCTGGGTAGGCCTACCACCAATCTTGCTGCGGCATTCTGGATCCGTTGTAGGCGCCCAATCTCTGCCTGATTCAGGCCGACCAATAGGAAACTCGCATAATCCAGCCTAGAGATGACAGTGGCTTGGATCATGAGTTGCCTAGTGGAGGCATCAAAGAATTTAAGCACTGGACGGAGCCCGTGCAGAATACCAAAGCAACAAGCCGCCGTACGTTTGGTGTGACACACAAACGTGAGGGAATGGTCCAGCCAGACACCGAGGTTCTTAAGCTCGGCAACTGGGATGGGAGCAGGACCCAAATCCCCTGGCCACCATCTCTCTCCCCAAAGTTCCGGTTGTTGGCCAAAAACCATGACCTCGGTCTTACTAGCGTTCAGCTGGAGACAGTTGGACGTCATCCAGCTGGCGACCGCCCGCAGTCCTTGCTGGAACCTAGGGGCATCGACTTCGGCATCCCCGCTGATCGTAACCGCTAGCTGGGTGTCATCGGCGTATGACACCATCTTCAGACCCCATTGCCTGACAACCTCAGCTAGCGGCCTTACGTATAGATTGAACAACGTAGGACTCAGCGAGGAGCCTTGGGGGACCCCCAGGCTCAGCGGATGAAATTTGGACTGGTAAGGTGGGAAGGTCACGCTAAAGGCCCGATTGGTTAAAAAAGACCGGAACCATTGGAGAGCGATGCCGGTGACACCAGCCTCCTCTAAGCGACGCAGAAGGATGGGGTGCGAGACGGTGTCAAAGGCGGCGCTCAGGTCTAATAGCACCAGCGCCGCCGTTTGTCCCGCATCAAGCACGGAGCGAAGATGCTCCACCATATAGAGCAGAGCCGTCTCCGTGCTATGACCGGCCCTAAACCCATTCTGCGTCGCATCGAGGATATCTGCGTGGCGTAGATGTTCCGAGAGGACTGCGTTAACATGCGCCTCAGTCACCTTAGCCGGCCACGGCAAGAGTGAAATTGGCCGATAACTCTCAGGCTTGCTACCGTCCAAGCTCGGTTTCTTGAGGATAGGACGAACCATGGCTCGCTTCCACTTCAGAGGGACAACGCCCGATGTAAGTGACAAATTGATCAGAGAACATAGTGGTGAGATGTCATGTACCACTAAGTCTTTGAACACATCTGGGCAAAGCGGATCCGCTGGGGACCCCGACTTCACTTGACGAACCAATTTGTCGAGGCTATCAGGTGTTAAAGTAGGAAAGGAATGCAGCCCCTCTGATGATAACGGCTTAAGAGGTGGATTGGCCGCAGGAGTGGTCAACGGAAAGGCCCGGTAAATAGCATTAACCTTTTCTAGAAAGAACTCTGCCAGTTTTTCACAATGCTCAACAGAGCTCTGGTGTATCGTAGTTGCCTTTTTGGCAGTGAGATCTTTCAACACCTTAAAAATAGCCTTGGACGGGTTCGAGCTAGTCCTAAATTGTGCAGCATAGAAGGCGGCACGAGTTCTGCACACTGCCCGGTGATACAATTTCACCGTAGACAGGTACAAAACTTTCTTCACGCTATTATAAGATTTGCGCCAGGCCCGCTCTGCACGCCTACAAGAAACCTTCAGTGCCCGCAGCGAGTCATCGTACCAAGGGCTGGCTTTGCCAGTCCCAGTTTTACAGCGTACCAAGGGGATAAGTGTGTCTAACGCCCTAGTTACCCAATTACAAAACCTGTCATAGACCTGATCTGCCGACCCAGTAATGTCAAATGAGTCGGCCGATAGGAGATGGAAGAACTCGTCCAGCTTAAGTTTATTCCAGCGTCGTCTTGAAATAGAACATACCACTGGCTTAGGTTGTATAGCCGGTGTAGGGCAATGGATCTGTATCAAATAATGATCAGTCCATGCCAGAGGTGTATAGCTGGAGATGCAGGCTTCCGTAAGATTGGTGAAAAACGGATCGAGGGTGTGACCCCCTGAATGGGTGGGCTATAACACCAGCTGAGTCAGCTGGAGCGCCTCAAGATCTCCCATAAAACTGGACACCGTAGGACTGGCTATGTTGTCAAAGTGCAGATTTAAGTCCCCAACGATGGAGAAGTTGGAGCACTCTGCAGCCAGTTCACTAATGGCGTCAGGTAGCGCCGCTCTAAAAGCCACTTCACTCCGTGGGGGCCGATAAATCAATAGCCCCGACAGGGTGAAATTAGGCATAATGGCTACCTTGAACATTGCACTTTCACAGCCCGAGATTTTTTGACCCTGCCACGTACATGAATAACAGGACTTAACAGCAAGGGCTATCCCTCCGCCTCTAGAAGCTCGGTTAAGAGTGAATACCGAGTATTCCGGCGGGAAGGTCAAGTTGACAACGGCCGTGTCGGCATCCTGTAGCCAGGTCTCCGTCAGGCAAAATAAATCAGGAGAGTCATTACCTAGCAGGTCGAAAATGTCTAGATGATGCCTGACAAGCGACCTAGCATTTAAATTCCAGATGCTGATAAAAGGCTGTGGGCTGACGGCCATAGTGATGTGATCCCTACAGTCCCTACTTACGGGGGCAGAGAGTGTGAGGCATCCGCATCCACACGTAAAAGGGCCGCATAAGGGATCCACCCGAGGCGCGGCACAAGTCACCCGTGACCGGTTAATAGCAACAAGACTGCCTCTAGTATAACACAGCATAATGGACAGGAGAACAGCCAGGAGCGGAGTCAGAGTCCAGCCACGTCCAGCGCGTCCAGTCGCGGACGGGCGCAGATGGGCAGGACTCTGGCACGACTCCGGCCACGCGAGGACGCGCCCGCTCCGCGATCCCGCTACGCTGGGGGGGAGCATTAAGTAGGCGTCCCCTCGCTGGCTCATGCGCAGTCAAGCGCTGGCGGAAGGAAGCTGCTCTGCCCCTCTCAAAAATGGCGCCCACCCCAGGAACCAAGCCCGCCAAGCGGCGGTGAGGGACACGATTTACTGTGCAGGTAAGGGGGATTTAAAAAAAAAAACAGCAGTCTGCTAACCGCTAACACACATGTGTGAACATGTATTAGGAGCCATTACATTTGGAGAATCTGAAGAACAATTAATTTGTTATGTAACGCCTTTTCTGAAGGATGCTGATCTAACTGCAGATTCCTCATTGCCCTTCCTCCTTCTGAGATGTTATTTCTTTGATGCTTTTTTCCGATTGTTGAATGATATGTACTGTGTACAATGTATTTTTGTCCTGGCTTCTTTGAAATGTGGAAAATTAGGTGGAATAAACTCCATAACATAGGTGACACCTTTATTAGCCTATGTCATCACAGCCTACATCTGGCGGGTAATAAGAAAGGGTATTAATTCTAAGGTGTTGTCCATTCTACTCATTAGTAATTCGGTAAGAACTACTGCTGATGCCTAAATATGCCACATCTGTTGTTGGATGTTGAGCAACTTGTAGTTTATTCTGTGAGCAGTGTTCATGTTTGGAGACCTTTAGTGTGATGTTATTGAGTAAGAGATGTAATGTAATGAGGGTTTTTGTAGAGCGCGTGTATGCCATGGCGTCTTAGCGCTGTCTGCCATTGATTATTGCAGTGGGAGAGCTAGGGCGATTATGGTTTAGGGACAAATAACCATGTTTTCAATTCTTTCATGAATAACAGTAGATTTGTTTGATTTCTAAGATGGATGGGCAACGAATTCCATAATTTAGGGGCCAGATAGCGGAAGCTTCTGCCACCCCATTTCAGAGTCTTTACCCTAGGAACTACCAGTAGAGAGGCCGATAAAGATCTAAGGCTTCGCTGAGGAGTGTAGCGCTTGAAATGGTGACTAAGTTGGGCAGGTCCAGCCCCATATAGAGTCTTAAGCACAATGCACATGGATTTGAACTGGATCATTGCCAATACAGGTAGCCAGTGCAGATCCCGAATGGCTTGATTTATTGGACTGAATTTTGGAATCATAAGCAAAATGACGAGCAGCAGCATTCTGTAAGGTCTGCAGCTTATGTATCACACTCTTTTTTGCTCCCAGGTAGAGTGTGTTACTGTAGTCGATTTTTGATAGTATTAAGGCAGTAATGACTGTTTTTCTAAGGGCCATGGGGATGAAAGGTAGGATCTTTTGAAGGATTTTTAAAGTGTGAAAGCACAAGGATGTAATGCTGTTGACCTGATCTGATAATGAAAGATGGTCATCTATCATGATACCAAGGTGTTTAACCTTCTTTACCGGCTGAGGGCACGGCCCTGCTTTATCAGGCCACCATGTAGAATTCCAAAAGGAAGTATCCCTTCCAAACATAACCACTTCCGTTTTACCGGTGTTTAACTTCAAGCAGTTATCGTGCATCCACCTAATGATATGGCTCATGCAGACATTGAAGCTAGTTTGGAGGATAAGGAGACTAGTTGTTTGTCAGCATAGCAAATGGCAATGAAGCCACAGGAGTGTATGAGTTTAGGCAGTGGAGTGACGTACACGTTAAACAGGGTTGGGGAAAGTGATGATCCCTGGGGCACTCCACACGGCAAAGCGTAGGGGGGCGCAATTTGTGCTCTTCCATAATTGCAGATTGTTCTCTGTCGGTTAAGTAAGACTGAAGAATGTCTGAGGCTTTGTCTACAATCCCTATATCGGCCAGTAGCTGGATGAGTTTATGGTGATCAACCGTATCAAATGCAGCCAATAGGTCAAGTAGAATCAACATGGCTCCCCCCGGTCAAGTTCGACACGTATGTCTTCTGTGGCAGCAATCAGTGCTGATTCTGTACTGTGCCGCGGTAGAAAACCGCGTTGCGCTTGATCAAGTTTATCATTTGCCTCGATGAAGGACAGTAGTTCTTCGTTGAGGGCTTTTTCCAGGATTTCTGATGGAAGTGGTTGGCAGGAAATAGGCCGGTAATTGCCGACCTCCGTGGGGGTCAAGGGTTGGCTTTTTCAAGATCGGTCTAACCAAGGATTTTTTCCAGATAGCAGGAAAAAGTACTGTGTCAAGAATGTTGTTTAGAAGGGGTGTTAGTAGTTTGGCTATTATGCTGGGAATCATGAGGAGAAGCGTGGCAGGGCAAGGGTCCAGAGGGGATCCCGACTTGGTTGACAGTAGTATTCTCTCAACTCTATCAGGTGTTAGGGGGCTAAATTCTTGTAGGTAGACTTGCGTGTTTGTCCTGTCATCGTTAGGCTTGTCTGACCTGATTCCAACTTTGTTTTTGGAGAACTCATAAACGTTTACCACTTTATCCTGGGAAATTCTGCTAGTTTATCATAAAACTGCCTACTTGGAATCATAAGCAAAATGAACTGTTTTCTGTATTCGAAATTGGCTAAGCTAGAGATTGTCTTAAAAAGTTCTCTGGCAGTATTCTTAGAGGCAGTAATTTTCTCAGTAAAGAAGCTGGATTTTTGCAGCTATTATGTCTACATTGTACTTTTTGAATGCCTCGTTGTACTGTTTTTTGTTGGTTTCTGAGTATTCCTTCCTCCTGATCCGCTCTTTAGCTCTACAAATTTTCTTTAGATCTTTTAGCTCCATGTTGATCTATTTCCCATGTGTGTGCACGTTTCTGGAGCCAATTTTGTTACTGCCTAGTAAATGCAACTGTTGTAATTTAGTGCTGCTTGATCGGGATCAGTACCTATGTGAGGTCTGTGAGAAAGTAAAGCAGTTTCGAGGTCTGGTATATTTATTTGTCCCCAGGGGCGTTCTACACCTGTCCTTTTGTTTTTATTCTGGGCTCTAATGAGAGGTCCGGTCATGTGTACTTCAAAAAGACGGAGCTATGATCCGTCCAGGACATAGGTAGTGTGTTTTTGAATTTGATCTGTGCGTAGTAGGTAAAGATACCATCCAAAGTGTGGTTTCCAATATGGGTAGGCTCAGTGACAATTTGCTTTAAGTCTTGACTATTTAGTCTGTCTATTAAGTTGTTGGTGTCCGCGGTTTTGGTGGATTCTAAATGAAAATTAAAATCCCCTAGTATGAAAAAATTGGAGTATTCCATGCAGGACTCCATAACTGTTAGTTTATAGACCACCTGGGCCCAGAAACCCTTTTATTGAATTCCATACTAATAGGCAGTTGAAGACAGAAGTATTGTTACATTTGAAGGTGAACAAAATGGCTTCTTCCTTCAATTGTGGAATGTTTGAGAAGGTGGCTTTAATGTGAGAACAGTAAACAATGGCCACCCCCCCACCTCTTTGTCCATCTCTGTCGATTTTGAACAAGTCATAGCCAGATTGTATGGCTGTATTTGAATCAGGTTCGGAGGAACTATGGGTCCATGTCTCTGTAAGGAATAATATCTCTGGCATGTATTGTTCGAAGAAATCTGCGAGTTCATATTTATGCTTAGGTAGCGATCTAGTGTTTAGTAAAACACAGGTTAGGGCATGCTTATTGCCTAAACGTGTGTCTGACTGATCTGAAAGAGACATGTTAGTGATAGATTCCTTACCTTTTGAATATCCCCAGGTGTCAGACTGGATCCGGAAAGTTTTTTGTCAGCAGTACCCCTGCGCGTCGGAAGGTGGCGTATTGCGGCTCTGCGTCAGTCGCTGGCGTCGTAGGCGCCAAGATGACATCACAGAGACTACTTAGGCACCACCCATGCGCGCTGACTCAGTTATTTCTTTTTCCGCGCCAGCAAGCGCAGATCCGGTTAAAGCACGTACCCTAGTTACTTTTTTACTATCCTTTTGAGACTTTTTGTCTTCTCTTTTTGAGTCTTTGACTCCTGGTGCCATGTAGGGATGTCTGGATTCAATTCCTGTTGCCGCACGATGTCGATGAGGGGAAAGATGCAGCAAAGTTCGCCATCAGGTGTGGACTGGACACCACTGACTCACTGGGTAGGGCGATCTCCACAACAGTGGCCCTCCGTCGCCACGGCTGGTAGCGGTCCACTGGTTTTTCAGGGGATGTACAAAGTTCTCTTATGGACATGCCCTTTGATGACACTCACCTGTTTGGTGATAAGGCAGTTGGTGCGCTGAAGCGTTTTAAGGACTCCCAGGCTACGGCCAAGTGCTTAGAGCTCGCTACCATGCGCCCAGCCATGTCTGCTTTTCGTTCCCTTTGGTGGTCACGGAAGGGACGCCCGACACGTTCGTTCAGCCACAAGCCTGCGCAGAACCAACCTTAGTGCGGTCGCAGACGTGGTTCCCCCGCGGCAGGACGGGTGGCCAGCATGCGGGTTAGTCTACCGCCATTCCCGCAGCATCCGCCTCAAAGCCTTCCTAGTCCGAGCTTTGGGGCGCACCCCACGCCGGTGGGAGGCAGAATTCGCCATCACCTTCCCCACTGGCGATCTGTTACCTCAGTCAGGTGGGTGCTGCAAATCGTCCGAAGGGGCTGCTCCCTCCCCAAGGTCTCTTTCTGCAGTGGGGAGAGCCTTGGTTAGATCTATTCACCACCAAAGAGAACGCGCAATGTCATCAGTTCTGTGCGTTGGAATTCCCAAGGCGGCGTTCGCTTGGCGACGCTTTTCGTCATGAGTGGCGCTGCGTTGTACCTTTCCGCCTATACTACTTCTGCCCAGAGTGCTGAAGAAGATCCGGCGCAACAGGTCCCTAGTCATTCTTGTGGCTCCTGATGGGGCACGAAGATACTGGTATCCCGAGCTACTAAGCATGGCGATCATTTCCCCGATCCGACTGCCTCTTCGGGAGGATCTTCTATCGCAGCTAAAGGGGACGGTCCTCCACCCGAACCTGTCCAGCCTCCACCTCCATGTGTGGAGATTGAACGGTGACAGTTGACAGCTTTCGACCTTCCGAAGTCTGTGATATTATTCTGGCAGCCAGGCGTCCCTCCACTAAGACGATGTACGCCTGCCGGTGGAACATATTTGTGGCATGGTGCACAGCAGTGCTTAATTTGTAAAATATGAAGTGCAGGTGCTCAAATGTTTCAGAGGCCACACCCACTTCCCCAGCCCCACCCACTTCCTCAATTGGCCCCACCCACCTCACCTGGCACTGCTAAAAGCCAGAAGTAATACCCCCATCCAATTCTTGTAAGTGTCCAAGCTGGAGTGTGAAACAATATCTTTAATGCCCCCACCTTGCTCACTGTCCAATTTGTGTATTCTGTGTGTAATCCGTAGTTCTCGCAGGTGTGCTAACAAAACTTTTTTTCTGAGTTTGCACTGGTGACCCTTAAACCAGCAGCACATTGACTCAGCAGCTCAGCCTTCAAAGCACCCACACTGAGAGTCAGAACACAGTTCGAACAGAGCTTCAAATGCACCTACACCTGGGTTTCACACAGAAAAAGGGTCACAACCTCACAACATTAGAGAAGATTGTACCTCAACAATCAGATCTAACATACCATAAAATGTGCATTTGTAGTACACTTGTTCGCCCTAGAGAGCCTCTTGGCGCTACTGGCAGCCATTGGATGTTTATTGATACCCAACTCCATGATGTTGACTTCTTTGGATCTTTTTTCAGTCATATAGTGAGAAGTGAAGTCGTTCAAGGGCATTAAAGCGATTTACGCAAGTATCAGGTTGCATTCCACAAAGTCTGTTTTTTAGGCAGGGAAGATTAAGTAATTTGTCCAGAATCACAAAATGAGCCAACGCCGGGGTCAAACCTGGTTCCACAGTTCAAATCTAAGAGGCTTAGGCCCTTTGGCCCCATCTCCTCAGAAAGATGAAAGTCTGAGAGGACACAGAGAGAACATGAGTTTTAACACAGGACCCTGCAGTGGATGCGCATTTCCAGGAGAACACTAGGTCCAGCTATAACTCCACTTTGAGAGAGCTTACTTTATCTTCAATATTTTTAGCGCTCTGAAGTTCCCAGAAAGGATACATGCAGCACTCTGTAAAACTCCCGCACAGATAAATAATAAATACCTCACCCCCCAAACTGCTCAGCTGCTGATCGCAGGGGTCCCGACCCCTCACAGCATGGGTCACCTTTGACTTGAATTAACCTAGCTTAACCAGTTGGGCTTCTTCCCCAAAACAACCATTTCCACAGCAGCCTCTCAGCTGGGCCATTATAGGGCTGGTGTGCTCTTATGTCAAAACACGTTTAGCCCATATTTTTAAGAAGGTTTAAAGCATTTTGGCATCTTGTTTTTCCTCTTGAATTGCTTTCCCCTTATATCAGTTTGTTGCTAGACAAGCCCACCTCCGAGCGGAAGAGGCCTGATCGGACTTGCTGCTCCAGATACAGGGAGAGCTACTGGCCCAGCACCTGCAGGGCAGGTTCATCATGCCTAACAAAACCACAACATACATAAATGATTAAACATAACATCGCAAGGCACGATCTGACATAAGGATGAGGCACCTCCGAGATGGGCAGTAAGTTTACAAGTCAAGATAACTTGTGCCGATTTTCGCTTGACTCGGGACGTGTTCCAACAATATAATAAAAGAAAATAACAAGGCATGATGTTTATATTTTAAGATGACAACATAATTGTGTTCAAACTATTACTAGAAAGTGGAAGCAGAAGACTGGTTTGAAACCACAGAGTAGCTACAAGCAAATGACGTCCTCAAATTAAGTGAGGTGAAGCCACAGTTCCAGTAATCCTATGTAGGCACCGTGGCATGCACCCATTTCATGCCTACTTTTGTCAGTCTCATTCCTTTTTAGTAGGCCCATCACCATCATCCTGCACTTTGTAGTCAAACTGAGTCGTCACAGAACATTCATACCAATTTTACACTGCAACCATGCTGAAGAAAAAGCAGCGTTGATTACTTACTGGGTGACGGTTACAGTCTTTTGACTAGAGTCTTTCTGCTGCACAACACGCTGCTTCGAGTAGTGGTGCTGCTGTGCTGAACTGCTGGTACGTGCGTCGTGGCTAAAGATTACGCACGCTGTCACCGTGCATACGCACAGTCTGGACCAAATCCAGCCCAATCAGCTGCCCGGCCACTAGCAACACTGACTGAAGGGCAGGCATTGATTTATCTGCTAAGCAAGCACTCTTCACCGGAAAGAGTGACCGAATGTAAGTCAATAAATTATGTTTTTGGGACATGTTGGGCAGTCGTTTATATAATTTGGCAAGCAATGGCACTCCAGTCTAGACCCTGCCCTGAGAAATAAGTGCAGGTGCTAAGCACCGGAAAGCACTCACTACGCAATTTTTATAACGCGGGACTATTACTCCACAAAGACATAATTTCTAAAACTTTTACAACGCATATGACTTTCTCACGCATGCCATTATAACGCAAATGCATGTGGGGTAAAGTCATATACATTGTAAAAGTACATTTTTAAAACATGTTTGTATATATATGTGTATACACACATTTTTTAAATTTAATTAAAACATTTATTCTTTTAAATTGCATTATTTATATTATTTTTATTTATTATTTTATTTTATTACCCTTTACACCCTAAAAACTAATCCCACCCTGGTCCCTTTAAATACCCCTGCATCCCATAATCATAACCCGCCCTTACTCCTTAAAATACCCCAACACCCTTAATACTAACCCATCTTAACCCTATAAATATACCCAGTACCCCAACACCCAAACCTATCCCTAAATCCTAAAAATAACCCTGTACCCCAAAACCCAAACCTAGCGCTGACCCCTAAAATACCCCTGTACCCCAACACCCAAACCTAGCACTGAACCCTAAAAATACCCCTGTACCCCAAAACCTAAATCTAGCCCTGAACCCTAAAAATACCTCTGTACCCCAAAACCCAAACCTAGCCCTAAACCCTAAAAATAGCCCTGTACCCCAAAACCCAAACCTATCCCTGAACCTAAAAATACCCCTGTACCCCAAAACCCAAACCTAGCCCTGAACCCTAAAAAATACCCCTGTACCCTAAAACCCAAACTTAGTCCTGAACCCTAAAATACCCCTGTACCCCAAACCTAGCCATGAACCCTAAAATACCCCCAAACCTAGCCCTGAACCCTAAAACTACCCTTGTACCCCAAAACCCAAACCTAGCCCTGAACCCTAAAATACCCCTGTACCCCAAAACCCAAACCTAGCCCCGAACCCTAAAAATACACCTATACCCAAAACCCAAACCTAGTCCTGAACCCTAAAAATACCCCTATACCCTAAACCCAAACCTAGCCCTGAACCCTAAAATACTCCTGTACCCCAAAACCCAAACCTAGCCCTGAACCCTAAAAATACCCCTGTACCCCAAAACCCAAACCTCACCCTGAACCCTAATACCCCTGTACCCCAAAACTAGCCCTGAACCCTAAAAATACCCCTGTACCCCTAAACCTAGCCCTGAACCCTAAAAATACCCCTGTACCCCTAAACCCAAACCTAGCCCTGAACCCTAAAAATACCCCTGTACCCCAAAACCCAAACCTAGCCCTGAACCCTTAAAATACCCCTGTACCCCAAAACCCAAACCTAACCCTGAACCCTACAAATTACCCCTGTACCCCAAACCTACCATTGAACCCTAAAAAAACTGTACCCCAATTCCAAACCTATCCCTGTACCCCAAAACCCAAACCTAGCCCTGAACCCTAATACCCCTGTACCCCAAAACCCAAACCAAGCCCTGAACCCTAAAAATACCCCTGTACCCTAAATCCAGCCCTGAGCCCTAAAAATACCCCTGTACCCCATAACCATATCTGAACCATTAAAATACCCAAACACCCCAAAACACCCTGGCACCCTATAATCATAACCCACCCTTACTCCTTAAAATACCCCAACACCCTTAAACAGTATCCCATCCTAACCCTATAAATATACCCTGTGCCCCAAAACCCAAACATATCCCTAAACCCTAAAAATACCCCTGTACCTCAAAACCCAAACCTACCCCATAACCCTAAAAATACCCCAAAACCCAAACCTAGCCCTGAGCCCTAAAATACCCCTGTACCCCAAAACTCAAACCTAGCCCTGAACCCTAAAAATACCCCTATACCCCAAAACCCAAACCTAGCCCTGAACCCTAAAATACTCCTGTACCCCAAAACCCAAACCTAGCCCTGAACCCTAAAAATACACCTGTACCCCAAAACCCAAACCGCGCCCTGAACCCTAAAATACCCCTGTACCCCCAAACCTAGCTCTGAACCGTAAAAATACCCCTCTACCCCAAAACCTAAACCTAGCCCTGAACCCTAAAAATACCCCTGTACCCCAAAACCCAAACCTAGCTCTGAACCTTAAAAATACCCCTGTACCCCAAAACCCAAACCTATCCCTGAACATAATACCCCTGTACCCCAAAACCCAAACCTAGCCCTGAACCCTAAAATACTCCTGTACCCCAAAACCCAAACCTAGTCCTGAACCCTGAAAATACCCCTGTACCCCAAAACCTACCCCTGAACCCTACAAATACCCCTGTACCCCAAAACCCAAACCTAGCCCTGAACCATAAAAATTACTCCTGTACCCTAAAACCCAAACCTAGCCCTGAACCATAAAATACCCCTGTACCCCAAAACCCAAACCTAGCCCTGAACCCTAAAACACCCCAAAACCCAAACCTAGCCCTGAGCCCTAAAATGCTCCTGTACCCCAAAACCCAAACCTAGCCCTGAACCCTAAAATACTCCTGTACCCCAAAACCCAAACCTATTCCTGAACCCTTAAAATACCCCTGTACCCCAAAACCTACCCCTGAACCCTAAAAATATCCCTCTACCCCAAAACCTAAATCTAGCCCTGAACCCTAAAAATACCTCTGTACCCCAAAACCCAAACCTAGCCCTAAACCCTAAAAATATCCCTGTACCCCAAAACCCAAACCTATCCCTGAACCAAAAAATACCCCTGTACCCCAAAACCCAAACCTAGCCCTGAACCCTAAAATACTCCTGTACCCCAAACCCCAAACCTAGTCCTGAATCCTTAAAATACCCCTGTACCCCAAAACCTACCCCTGAACCCTAAAACACCCCTCTACCCCAAAACCCAAACCTAGCCCTGAACCCTAAAAATTACCCCGGTACTCCAAAACACAAACCTAGCCCTGAAACCTAAAAAATACCCCTGTACCCTAAAACCCAAACCTCGCCCTGAACCCTAAAATACCCCTGTACCCCAAAACCCAAACCTAGCCCTGAACTCTAAAATACCCCAAAACCCAAACCTAGTCCTGAGCCCTAAAATGCTCCTGTACCCCAAAACCCAAACCTCGCCCTGAACCCTAAAATACCCCTGTACCCCAAAACCCAAACCTAGCCCTGAACCCTAAAAATACCCCTCTACCTCAAAACCCAAACCTCTCCCTGAACCCTAAAAATACCCCTGTACCCCAAAACCCAAACCTATCCCTAAAAATACCCCTGTAACCCAAAACCAGCCCTGAACCCTAAAATACTCCTGTACCCCAAAACCCAAACCTAGTCCTGAACCCTTAAAATACTCCTGTACCCCAAAACCTACCCCTGAACTTTAAAAATGCCCCTGTACCCCAAAACCCAAACCTAGCCCTGAACCCTAAAACACCCCTGTACCCCAAAAGCCAAACCAACTCTGGAACCCTAAAAAACTCTGTAACCCAAACCTATCCCTGTACCCCAAAACCAACCCCTGAACCCTAAAAATACTGCTGTACCCCAAAACTCAAAACTAGCCCTGAACCCTAAAAATACCCCTGTATCCCAAATCCCAAATCTAGCCCTGAACCCTAAAAATACCCCTGTACCCCATAACCATATCTGAACCCTTAAAATACCCAAACACCCCAAAACATATACCTCAATACCCCAAAACATATACCTCTATACCCATACTTACCTTATCAAAACATTAAAAAAAACATGCTTTTACCATTCGTACATTTACAACGAATTTCGTTGTAAATGTATGCGTGGTAAAAGCATATAAAATGTAATGCCATGCGTTATAATGGCATTGCGGAGTCATGGTACTTTCGCAATGAAAGTATGCGGAGTGATGGTATGCGGAAAGAAAGTTGCGGAATAATGGGTGTTTACCATCACCTCTGCCAGAAGAGTGAGTGAGCTACAGGCTTTCTTTTAAACCTCCTTTTCTCTGTTCATCCGGACAAGGTGAAGGACTCGTCCTTCTTTCTTGCCAAAGATTGTCACCCCCTTCCACATTGTGCAAACCATCACTTTGCCCACCTTCTTTCCGCCTCCGCATCCTTCAAAAGAGGAAGAGCGGCTCCCCTGTCTGGACCTAAAACGTGCGCTCTCATTCTATCTGCAGCGCACACAACAGTTCCGGGTGGATGATCAACTTTTTGTAGGCTACATGGGCGCCAAGAAAGGTTGGGCCGTGCACAAACGGACCATCTCTTGGTGGGTTGTTCTGTGCATCAAAGCATGTTACTCGTTGGCTAAGAAGGAGCCTCCTGTGGGGCTGCGTGCCCATTCTACCAGGGCAACGGCAGCCACTACTGCCTCAGGACGTGGCGTTCCCTAGCAGGACATCTGTCAGGCAGCTACGTGGGCCTCGCTGCACACGTTTACCAAGCATTATTGCCTTGGCAGTCTGGTCCGGAGAGACTGCTTCTTTGGCCGTTCTGTTCTCCGTGACTTTCTGGTGTGATCTTTGTTCGCAGACCCACCGCCGGGGTTGGTATTGCTGGGGTATCTATTCTGAGGTAAGGAATCTATCACTAACATGTCTCTTTCAGATGCACAGGTTACTACTTGTGTAACGATATATGTGTAAGAGACAATAGTTAGTGATGGATTCCTTACCGCCCCACTCATCCACCCTGTTCTGAGAACTGATTTCCAGGGTTAAAGTCATCCCTTTCAGGGCCCTAGTTTTATGGCACCAGTGGTCAGTTTCTTTACAGAAATGGCTTCAGATGTTCAGCACAAGCTAATTTTGTTGGCATTTGAAGACCTATGTCCACAATGTGAACTACACGTCAAGGTAGATGCTCCTTTTAGGTACACTGCTTACACAGAGTAAGCACTACCACTAGGTCCTTACACTTTAAATCCGATATTATAGCTGTTTTGTGATCTCTCTGTAATCCTAGCTAGACTACAATTTAATATAGTGCCTTGAATATTCCACACAAACTCTAGAGCCTCACATCTGTGTACGAACCCTGCCATCTGTGGACATTTTGACAGATGGTCGAATCTGCTGTGTGTTGATGAGAGAACCTGAGATCCTTCCTTACAAATTGTCTGACATGGCTCCATTACCAACTCCATGTCTCACTCCCATTTGCTTTTTCCTTTGTCCCTTTGTCCTGGTTACTATACTCCTACGGGTGGCACTTTTATATTCACGACAAATGAGATAATTGTGAAAGCAATTAAAAAAAATTAAAAGCACGACACGGACCCTTTGCACTAAACTCTCTGAACTACTCATTCATGGATAATTTTTCTGGGCTTGTGAGGTATGCATCCTGAAGAGCCTTTAGTTTTCAGCTGCTTTACTGTTTGACATTTTTCATCTTTGTAGGAGTCTGTCGTTTTGTCACCTTTTTCTTTCTAGCTAAGTATGCCCGCTTACCGCCTCTCTCTCCCCTCTCTAGAATACTTGTCGAAGTACAATAATAGGACGTATTGTATGCGCTGCTTTTATCTCTATCTTTCCCAAGTGACTGGGATCACGTGAGTATACATTAACCAAATGGCTACACACATCAAACTTGGCTGAGAGCGACTCTTCCAATGTGCTGGTAACACTGCCCATACAATCTGAGGTGTTATCAACCCAGCGAAGGACCGGTGCAGTGGTGGCAGTTGCCAGCATGGTTTTCGGTTTGTTTGCGTTCACCCATATGACCAATAAAGCAAAATGCTTTGCCACACAAAGTGGACTAATGGACCAAGACCGATTGGTTAAACCTAATAAAACTTCACCCATATTCTACTTGTGTAACTGAAATGCCAGAATTCCACACAAGCCTGTGGGTGTGTCGTAGACGTTCCCTATTAACTGCGATGTGATTGTAATACACTATTATTTTTTCAGTCGATGAGCTGTGGATATTACTTAAACCCTGGAATGAGCCCCAGATATGCCTCAGAAGGATGATTCTCTTTAGCTAAAACAGCAACAGTCTGTGAGTGATCTAAGCGTGTGTCCTGCAACAGGAGTGATGAATCCTAATGGAATTCTGTACAAAAAGCATAGGTGATTACCATGCAAAAAAAACCTTTTAACTTAAATTGCTCTTGGAATAGAACTATCACTGGGAAGTGCTATGCCTGCATACAAGATTGAGCCTCTGCCGGGAAGGAAAAGTCTCTTGCATGGTGACAGACATATACCCTGACCCGGAGTGTCCCAGCTGCATGGATATATCGGCCCCTAGTACTGATTTTTGGCCATGGGTGTAAACGTATCATGCATGTGTGCCATGACCTACCTAGGCCTGTCTCATGGTAATGCGTCTTACACTCCCACTCATGTAAAGTTCCGCTTCTGTGAACTTAACTCTGGTATACATGATGACTGTGTAGTGCCTGGCAGAGTGTGATACTTGGGTGTGCATGCTGTGTTATATGTGCCTGTGCCTGGTATATAACATGGAGACCTCCGTGTTCTATTTCGGAAGCCCAGGGCCTGGAAAGGCAAGTTGGAGGTTGGGGACTGCAAGCCCAGACAGGAGATGTGGATTGCTGACATTCCTGCTGGCTGAGGTGGGAACAACCACACTGGAGGAAGGAGAAACGCATCCTCTGCGCACATCAAAGGTCTCTTTGATTCAAGGAAGCATTATTGGTCAGTTGAATCTTGGATCCGTATCAGGTGAGATGGTGGGTCTGGCAAGGTTGGTGCTGTAACACTGGATCATAATAGATGGGAAGGCTTAGGGCTTTGCATCTTTGTGATGCATCCCTGGTTACTCCTGTGGGTCAGTCAGAATTGCAGACACTCCTCCTGTGGAAAACGGTCTCTTTGACAAAAGAGCAGGACAGATGAGAAGTGGACACCATCAACAAGAATTTCAAAGACCAGACACTAAATCAAATTTGTGTCTGGATATAGACTGTGTAAGAGTCAGAGCACAAGTCCCCCAAGCTGTTCATCAGCATGGTAAGATCATCAAAAATTCAAGCTGCTGCAACCAAGACTGGGCTTCAGGTCTGCTAGACTTCCTGCTGAGTGTGGGGCCATCACCAAGGAAGTGAAGTTCACTGGCCATGAGCCCAGAGCACCAGTCTTCTGCCTGCCTACCAGGTCCAGTGGGTCCGATGAGGAGAGCAGCTGAAGGAAGCGAGGCCTAGCAGAAATCATGTTATAAGTGTATCCTAAAATAAGAAGTCTGGTCCGGTCTGGACCATTGCCAGAGTGCCAGCTGATTGCTGGGACTTGCACAAATTGACTATCAAGGCCTCAACAAGACTGTGTGTGATTACTAGTATATACAACATCTGAAAGTCACCTCCTTTATTGAATGGGGAATAACCAGCCCCATTAGAAGGGAAGGGTGACTTGGGTACATTGCCCAGTATGACGGTAGGTCACCAATCTTAGAAGACTACGAGTATTATTTAGTGTGCTTTTGATATAGGCTGTGAGCATGTATTAAATACTAATTTGATTCCAAAAGTGAGTATTTGACTGGACTTTCATTCTATTGGGGTGGGCTGTCATGTTATTGGGTTTGCAGTCTTTGTATGCCTTGCACCTACCTCTCCACTCCCACCAAAAGGGGACTTTTTACTCTGAAAAAAGTAACTTGCTAGCAAAGTTCCTGTCTTTGCAGCCAGAACCTTATTTTCCTCAGTGAAGAGCCTCAGACCTTTTTTGTAAATTTGAAAAGTATTCAAAAAATTGTTGGTCAGTTCTACCTGATTATTTTGTGCTAAACATCTAATTTTCAGTTTAGGATGCTCTTTTATTTTCTGACCTCTGTCACATTATAATTTCATTTTGTACTTCTAAGAATTCTCAAGTCAATACATTCACTGTTTAGAATGTCCAAGTTTTCATTTGAAGTTAAATATCTTATAAAGTTTCTAATATGGTTTTGCGTTGTTTCACAGCCCTTACTTTCTGCATGAAGGGCTTTGAGTCTACTTACCTCCCAGACAGTGAAGTCATAGTTTAACTTTACATGTTATGTTATTTAAGTCTTGATAAAGCGCACAACTCATTCCCAAAGAGAGATCTCCGTGCTGAATCAGCAGGTATGTGTGGTAGAGGTAGCATTAAAACAACCAGGTTTGAATGTGTTTTTCTAATTCAGCTAGTCTTGGGCACATGCGAATGAACAGAGGCAGTTTGTTCCAGTGGAGCGGAGCCAGATAGGAAAAGGCTCTGCCTCCGTATTTGGCGGTGTGAATCCGTCAGGGGCATAGAGGAGATTGGTTGCTTGATCACAGGTTCCTGCTTTGAAAGTAAGGTATGAGATAATTCTGGAGGTATTATGGGCCTGGTCCTGACAGAGATTTGTATGTCAGGCAGAGCAATTTAAGCAGTGCTCTCTTGCGAATGGGGAGCAAGTGTAGTGCTCTAAGTATCAGGCTGAGGAGGTTCTTGGAGGCAAGTGTTTGCCGTAAATGCAGCAGCGTTTTGGACTACTTGTAGTTTCGACAGAAGGAATTCATTGGAGGCAAGAAACCGGGGATTGCCATAATCTAGGCGGCTGATGCCTAGAGCCTGTGTGAGTGTTTTGCATAAGCTTAGTGGTAGCTATCTAAAGATTTTTTTGAGCAGATGCATAGCGCCAAAACAGGTGCCACAAGTGGAGGCAATCTGGTCTCGCATTGATAGCTGTTCGTCAAACAGTATGCCCAGGTTTTTTGCGGTTCTACTGGGCAAAAGGAAGGGGCCCAGTTCTGACGTCCACCAATCCTCCATCCAGAAACTCAGAGCTCTGCCAAACAGTAGAATTTCTGTGTTGCCCCTGTTGAGTTGAAGACGATTGAGGATCATCCAGATGGCAATCTCCTTCACTCAGATGAAGAATCTGTTCGACACTCTCGATATCCTGCCCAAATGAAATGACAATTTGAGTGTCGTCAACTTATGAAAATGTCTCAAACCCAAAGGATTTAAATAGTCGGGCTAGAGGGGCTACATATATATTAAAAAGTGTAGGGCTTAAGGAAGAGACCTGAGGAACTCCTTTTTTCAGGGGGTTGGTCCTGGAATTTAATGTACCCGTGGAAACTGTTTGGACCCTGTATTTGAGGAAGTCTACCAGCTAGTCCAACGCTGATCCACTCACACAATAACTCCCAATTCCCAATTTATTCATGTCTGCATTTACATTAGATCTTAGAGATCCTGGCACACTGGTCACATGAAACGTTCAGGGCATAGTCTGTGATGGGTATATCCATTCCTACCTCCAGTATACTTGAACACAGGTAGGTAAGAACTGTGATTGCTATCTCGATCTAAACACAAATGTAATGGGCAAATAATAGCCACAAGAATGGAACCTATTTCCTTTGAAATTGTTTGTATAAATTATAGGGTCTTCATGAACTGGTGTTTAGTAGAAGGAAAATTGATGGTTCTCAATTTTTTGGCTCCGCGGGCAGTGCTTCTTTTTTTGGACAAATGGCTCTGTAGTAGATGAGAAAAGGTTTCTGAAAGCAGTTGCTCTTAAATGGCCTCAGTAGATGGGCTTCTCAGATCTCATCGAGATGACATAACATCTCTTCAAAGCTGCCTTTGAGTAACCACCTGCCCTTGTCCGCTATGCCTGTTATGAGCGCCAAGAAACCGTTTCGGTGTACGTGCGCGGTATAAGCTTTTTAACATAACATAACATAACATTTCTGGCCATGGCGGATCTCCTATACAGACCCCTGTGCAGAATCCTCAACCCCCAGCTTACCATTGCCAAACTGGTTTGCATGAGTCAGACATTCTTGCTGTTCCTATATCTACATGAGTCTCAGGAATGTACTGACTGACTTGGAGAAGAGAAGCAACCATCCTTCATGATGTTCTGTGCTTCTAAGTTGCCATATCTCCTTCAGCGAGTGTAGTCTGGTGTAAAATTAGCTCCCATTATGGTACACTGCAGCTATCAAAGCAGACAGGAAAGTGCTTTGCAAGATAATTTACTGTTGATTTAAAGACTTTTTACTAATAGGCATCACAAAGTTATTACCCCCAGTTGGAAAGTCATCTCCCTCTTGTGTACTTAATGTTATGATTTCCAAAATATTGATTCCCACATATAAATCTATGCAGCATATTCCCTGGGAACAAGCTATTGTGGTGGCAGTGATCTCTGCTGGCACAGTTAGGAGGATAAAAACACTCTGCTCCGAGCGCTGTACTGTTTTAAACCGCAATAAGAGTAATCTTGTTAAGTCTTGAACTCATCCATCCTTCCTGCCAAAATTGGATTCTGATTTCTGTATAAAGCTATTTCTCTGCTCACATTTTTCTTTTTTGTAACTATACGAAGTCTAAAGTTAAGCGATCCACACTTGGGGTACGAGAAGGGGTTTGCCATTTTATCTAGAGAAAACAAATTACCTCGATATAGTAAGAAATGTCAGTTAGATTACTATACAAGGTCCCTTTTGCATTAGGCACTTTCAAATTAACAAAGTATTTTTTCCAGCCTTAAGGTACGAGTGTTTTGACAAACAACCTTAAACTGTGTTATAACAAAATTGCAACCGAAGACGTAAGATAACTTCAAAGTATGAAGTGATTGGACATACGATATAAACCTGCAGCTACATCAGAGGGCTTGACTTTAGGAGACACTGCATGCATAGTATGCTCTCGGAATGGCACAGAACAAATTAGACCTAATGCTGCACTGTTTTGTCATCGACTTAAATACGGCAGAATCCTTGGTAATATGAGGCAAATCACACAATCGTTACATGCCTGTCTCTCAAGAGTTATTCTTTGCACTTGTGAATACAGCTTTGCTTTTTGATTCATTTCCTGTCTTTTCATTTCAACTACAGATGGTGTTTAAAGAGTGCTTTGGTTGGTGACAGCATTGCAGGAATAGTCCCTTGACTCGTGTGGTTTTCTGAGCTCTGTTCCCCTGGTAGAGGGTGTAGGATGCGTTGCCCCCTTCCGGGCGGATTCAAGGTTTTTCATAGTAGCCACTAAAAGTTCAATTGTGAACAGAAGTATACCTGCGCATCCACCGGAGGGGTGCCAAGAGTCTACTGCTAATTTCCCTTTCCTCTAATCCTTTTTCTCCTGCCCCATGAATATGATAACTAAATTCCAGTTGAAAAGGGAAACAGTGAATTGGATAGAGCACTGTACTGAACTATGTGGCCTGTATTAAGAACCTCTATTCTGATTCTGCTATGGCTGAACTTGGTTGTACTTGGTTAGATCTGCTATTGTACTTCAAACGTCTGTAGACTACGTCCTTCATCTTTATTGGCTATGTCTCTTTCAGTCTATCAGGGGTCTCCGAACCGGTCCTGGAGAGCCGGATCCGTGCCAGATTTTTAAAATACCTACATGTATCTCAATGAGGATATCCAAACAATCTGGCATGGATCCGGCCCTCCAGGACCGGTTTGGAGACCATACCATTATAACTCTTATGTGTATCCTAGATAACTGCTTGCCTTTTCTGGTAGCTGCATTACACACTCGAACAGTGACTGTTCACGGTTTGCTCTTGTATTCATATGCATAGTCAGCCCTCTTGTAGGCTATATAATCTAATCTTTCCTCACTCTTGTTTCCAAACCTGAACTCAAGGTTATCTTATTTCTTGTCTTCCTGGGTTATTTCCCTTTTTCTTTTCCAGATTGCTTATGTGTTAAGTCACGTTCTAGTTCAGTTTCCTCTTACAATTGTGCATTTCTGTCTTGCTCAAGCAATCATTCATCCGTACATTCAAGTAATGCGTGTACAGTAAACTTAAAATCTGTCTATGTCGAATGTGTAAACCAGTCCACTCCATAGCAGAGTACAACTCTACTCCCTCTTCAAGTTTCATTACAGGTGATGGATCATTTCTACTGTTGAGCTTCCTCGTCTGCTGTGTAAAGTCTGAATGCGGAGGCAGGCTTGGACGAATCAGTTCTGCAGTCTCATCAAAAGTTGCATATATGCAAAGGCTGAGATGAATCAAGATGTTTAGTCTACTCTAGTTTAGACTCTGGGTGTTATGTGAATTGACATTTATTGGAGGTCTCTGTGCCGAGCCTCTGCTGAAAACGGAGCCGGGCAACCACTTTCTGGCAGGATTTTCATAGTTTGATGCACCCATGATGGCCACTTGACATCCGTAGGAGCTTATATTGTGTGACCCCAGAAAGCTAACATCTATCTTCATTGGAAACCAGGAGAGAAAATTTGCCACAACAGCTTTGTAAAGACGTGTTCTATTGCAGGGATTTGAAAGCAGCCACCTGCATGTCTATCCACTACTGTCTACAATAGGACTCCAGTCCCAGATGCCCATGTGGGTCAGGTATCTTTGCACAATCTGTTAAATGTACATTATTTTCCTCATTTCGAATGCTTTTTCTCATTGTTGATGATATTATTTTTTAAATAAGCTTGGGATTCAGTTTAATTATCATGGCTATCGATGGATATGCCATAATGGAGAAGGAAATGTTACTTGTAAACCTAGCTCTCATCATAAGATCTTTATTGATGTCATAGAAAGCCAGCCCTCTTGCAATGTTTTCTGTACGAATCGGAATTTAGAATTGTGCTGTTCTGTTTAAATAAATAAATAAGACACCAATTGCTAGGGCAGGAGACCTGCTCCTTGCAGTCAGTTGCATTATTAAACTGCCTGTAAAATGTGCTACCGATCTAACCTCGCCATCTTTTCTTTTGTTTTCCTTTCACAAAGGGTTATCATGACTGAGATCAGCAGACATATTCCACTTTAGCCTTTTTCTCTTCGTTATTAGTTTCTTTTGGAAAGAAAAAAATAGTCCTGTTAATGTTGCCTTTACTCAAAGACGCACAGAGGCATAACAATCTCTTAAAATGAGTGTGTACATATGTATACTCAATGTAACGAAGAAGAAATGATGGTAAGCTTTGGTGAAAACTCCTTAAAGTATGTTTAAAAAAATCTTAAATTCACTCAAAAACACAAAGTCCAGGCATGTGTGTGAACTAAAACCGAAAACCACTGAAATTCACAAGGAGGGGTTAATACCCCAATCCATAACTCGCACAACAGCCTTGCAAACCATAACTTGCGCACCAAATGTAGTGTTCATGACTTCACCCTTGATGTGACTGACTCAATAGTAAATGTTGTAAACCCGTTCTTCCTAAGTTTTTTGAACCATGACCCATTTTTTTAGAACGACAAACTTTCATGACCCACCTAGCTTTAATGGACATGAGGCCGGAGTTTCTTTTTTTAAATTGTAACCAAAGCTTCGGTGGTTTCGCACTATCATTTACAGACCGCACATTTACCATTTAAGTGGCCACTAAAATTGCAACATTATATTTCACACAGATGGTAATGTGTGGCAATCCGGTTTTAGTGAATATTTTATGCATCACTAAGTAAAGTATCTTGTTTTGATCCTATTAAAATCTTTGTTTCCATCAGACTTTGGAATTACAAAAAAGGTGCTTAATTTCTTTTACTTTCCTAGCTGCTGAATATGCACAGATAATGTACAAAAAATGACATCCTACAGCCTTTCCTTTCACACCTCCTGTACCCAGCGAGACCGTACCATAATTCACTTTACTTTCCCTGACTGCAAAGTGAGAGGTTTGTTAAAACCAATACTCATGTTAAAAAATAAATAAAATAAGCTGCAATTTGTTATGAGACATAGCCTGACAACTGATCTCTGTCTTGAAGTGCAGCATAATTGACGAGATTAATATAGAATTGAAAGGCAACATTATTGCTTTTAGTGGACATCCCACCAAAAAACAAATCCCCACCCAACAGTGGGTCGCAAACCACAGTTTGGAAACACTGTTTTAAATAATCTTACATATATTATACATCATACTACTCTTTAAACTCATGAAATGTATGAGTGTAGCATTATTTATGGGTTACAGTGTGTATTCTTATCTAATTATGCTCTGATTTTAGATGTTGCTACCTATGTGTATAAATACTGTGAGGTCATAGGCATTGCAATATCTGTGTGAGTTATACTTGCTGTAGCTGGAGTACGAGTTAGGAACTTAGGGCTATCCCTGGCCATGCTCCGCGGGCAATAGGATTTGGTCTTCAGCCAGCTCTGTTACTCAATCCCAGTTGTGCACAGCCTTTTCCTGACCCTGTGTATTTTTTTAAAACATTTTTTAAGAGTCCTCAGACCCTCCTTTCGATCCTGAAACCGCACAGCATGTCCAACAAGGGCCAAGAGCCTTTATCCAGGGGATGCAGACCCTTAATCTGGGTTCATCGACCTCACCCCGGGGGCCTCGCTGGGGACTGCGAACCCAGACTTGAAGTCCATGAACCCTGCGGCCAAATTGTTTTTTTGTTTTGTTTTGACTTTTTAATATCATGAAAGGTGGGATTCTCTTTGTAGCCTACCCACTTGAGTCAGGGGACCAAAGGATGACTCCTTATGGCACCTTCTTATTTTTCAGGACACTGGGACGGAGTCCTTGTGCCCTGTAATAAATAATTTGTGCAATATTT
Source organism: Lissotriton vulgaris (assembly GCF_964263255.1). Classification (NCBI taxonomy): domain Eukaryota; kingdom Metazoa; phylum Chordata; class Amphibia; order Caudata; family Salamandridae; genus Lissotriton; species Lissotriton vulgaris. The sequence continues at coordinate 243,924,870 of NC_141687.1, forward strand.
TTTTTAAGTTGCAGCCAGAGAGCTTTGGGTTTGGTTCGCAGACCCGAAATCGAAGACTGAATCAAAAGCTACTTCATCCCACTAGGATTTGATTTTTATATTTTTTGAATTTGTGTCTGTGGATGATGCTGACCCCAACATTTGTGGACCAACTCTTTGCATATCTTTAGAGTTCTAAGTTTGAGTGACAGGTCGGCTTAATTTGAGGCCTACAAAAATCCTATGTTCGCGGCATATGAGCAGCAGATTGTACAGTTTTGCATAGATTGCCATCTGGTGTTGGGCTCTGATGTTTGCATGTTGTTTTTATCTTCGAAGAAGTCTTTGTAGTCACAAGGTTGGAGACTCCCTTCGGTCGACAATGCGCATGGGCATCGACTCATCCTAGATTGTTTTTTCCCGCCATCTGGTTCGGATGTGACTTGCTGCGCTCCGAGACAGTGTCGTTATCAAACCCCCTTTCGACACGCAATCACTGCAAACCGACGGTATTGTCTCGATCATGTACCCTCCGACACGCATTCTCGACAACTTTCGAAAAACTTTCAAAAATCTTGCGAGCTTCGACGCGAGCCGCTGGGCCTACCTGCATCGGCAACGACAGACGTCGATGGAACGTGGTGCTATATTCCCACAATCGGATCTCCACTCCGTCTGTAATCTATGCCTCTCTCCAGAAAATCGAGAGGACAACTGTAAGGCTTGTCTATCCTTCAAGTCCAAGAAAACCATATGGGATCGTCGAGCTAGACGCCACGAGATGTCCAGAGGCACCAGCTCCATTCCAGACATCTTCCCTCCAGGCCCGCCAGTCTCCCGGAACCAAAACAGGAAGAATAGGTCTCGCTCTCCGAAGCAGATAACTCCGACGTCAAAGAGGCAGTCACCCCAGCTCAGCGGACCATGAGTACCCAGACCCCTGCCCCACCCAAGCCCATACCAAAAGCTCTGGTGACACCTTCACCTCCAGGCCCACACCGAACAAAACCTTGGAGCGCCTCGCCTCGGAAACACAAAGACAAGCCTTCCGGCTCTGACTCCAGCCAGCCATCCGGTCCCGAAAAAACACCTTCGGCACCAACAACAAAGTCTCCTAAGATGACGCGTCCCCCCTCCGTCGGCACCGGTAAAACATTAGGCACCGAAACCGCCAAAAGACCCCTAGGCACTGAAACCACCGGATAAGACTTTGGCACCAAAGACCTCGGAGCCGAAACCATCTAATGAGAAGCCTTCCATAACTAAGCCTCCCAAACAGAAGCCTCTGGAGCCGAAACAATTCGCACTGAACGTCTCAGAGCCAGGGAAAGCTCCTAAACTGGACTCTGTTGCTAAACAACCAAAACCGGTTCCTAAGGAAAAATCTTCCTCACCAAAGAAAACTATTGACGAAGAAGAAATTTTTCTACCGGATCCAAAACAGACCATCATCTCTATCCATCCAAAGACTGTTCATATAGTTACTACATTACCTGGAAAGAGGAAACCAGAACATGTACCACATGTACCGGTTTCTCCAAAGAAATTACACATGGCCACTAATACTTCACCACCTCCTTCACCCCTCTGCCAATCAACCCTAATCTACTGATTTCGCCAGTACATTCTCCAGAACATATTGTCCCCCAACCAGAGGATAGTGACGATGTACGTGGGGATGGGCAAGGAGCTGACAATATAATTCCATTACACACTGATGATACTGATGAGCCACCACAGGATCGAGACCCATGGCATGACTATAATACCGATCCTGACTCACATAATGATCCAGATGTTTACCAATCAAAACCATCTCTGCCAAATGACAATTTGGGCTTTGACCAAATAAAAAATAGGGCAGCAACATACCATGGAGTCAAACTACACTCAGACACTGTAGAAGAGGATTTTCTTCTAGAAAACCTTTGACCAGACACAAAAATCATCTTGTGTCTTGCCAATGCTAAAAGGTCTTCTTAAACAAAGAACACCAAAGGGCCTTGACTCCACTCAGTAAGCCCGAGCAGTATAACAATGAAACAGAACAAGTGCCATTACTGAGTACTATTACCTAAATCATTTAATGTTCAGACCCATGAAAGTAAATCAACAGGTCCACACTGTTTTAAGTGCCATTATTCATTTTATTTGTCAGCAAGCTTTTTAATTGCTTATCAAAAACTCTATACAAAATTTATATTTACAGGAAAACCATCAAAAACATACTTAGTGAAAATCACTGAACGACAAAGACACCCACAATCATTCAATACATCCCTTTATTTATTCCCTCAATCATTCAAAACCATTCAATCCACATACCACGCACACGCCTCACAGGGTCGGGCCAAACCTAAATACTAAAAATATAAAGGTGGCCACATACCAGGGAGGCCTAGTCCACAAAAAGTCAAACAACCATCCAATAACACTACAATCATACAGTGGCACACATCTAAGTCAAAACTTCCACAGTCTAAAATGTACAGCAATTATTTACATTGCACCAGTGGACGACCTAATTGACAACTACGTTTGTTTGACAAAAACAAACAAAAAAGGTTGACACGTTTCGAACCCAACAAGTTGCAGGGTTCTCATCAGGACCACAGAATCTAAAGTAAAGAGAGAAACAAATACTCTTATTTAGTTGGAAAGCATCTATAAATAATGGGTCAAGAAAACACCAGCCACGGTGCATGCAGCCTACCATAGTCATGCGGCAGAATGAATCTGCTGTATAAAGAATGAAGTAATAAGGGAGTGTCTGGAAAAAACAAATTGACAGAAAGACAGTCTTACAAAACATTCCTCTAGCAAAAAAATCGTCCTCTCCAGTCACACTACAAGATGTTTAAAAGACTTACAGGGAGGTGTTTCCAGTGAGTCTCCACACAAGTTTAAGTTTCTGAAATGAATTCGATGTACCTGCCAAGCAAGGACCAGCATTTTAATACTACGTGATGCTCCATTCACAAAATGGCATACTTGTGAAAAAGCAACCAAGGCATACCTTGTAAATAAATGCAAGTTCCCAGAGTGTTTAAGTCGATCTTCATTTGCTGTGTTCAAATATATATTCCACCAAAGACTGAAACGAAAACACAGCGATTTTTAGTTGCTCGGTGTGTGTTAGTCTGTTTAAAGTATTTAGAGAATCATACCGTAATAGTCACCTGAAACGCTGAAGTCGAGTGAGGCGTCCGGATGGGTTTTCGAAAGCTCAGAAATCTGAAAACACAGGTGACTATTGCGGGAGCACCTCTTTGGACCTGCAGTGGACACATCTTTGGAAAAGATAAAAAAGGACACAGAGACTGCCAAGTCTATGGGAGCCCTACAGTTACCCTCTACTAGAGGCTCTTTTTGCCGCTGCTTCTTTAGAGCAGGCTCAAAAACAAATTCACAAGAACACCTTTCCTCTTCCTACAAAAGTCCCAACCAGGGCTCCTTTTCCAGATGATACTCTAGAGTAGGTTACAGAGGTAACAACAATAAGGGCAGAGGCAGGGGTAATAACATCCACAGCTCCCCTAACACCAAAGAGTGACTTCCCTGCGCTTCCCCCTGATCATTCCACTCCTGTCGGGGGACGTCTCTCACAGTTCCTACCTGTCTGGAATTCCGTCACAACAGACAAGTGGGTAAGACAAATTATCCAGTATGATTATTGCCTGGAACTCACTTCTACCTCTCCCAACATTCCTCCCAAACAGCATCCAATGTCATCAGAACACCTGACACTTCTCAAACAAGAGGTTCTTGTGCTATTACAAAAACATGCATTAGAGCCAGTTCCCTGGCCTCATCAAGGCACAGGGGTCTCTATTCCCTCTATTTTCTCATTCCAAAAAAGGACGGCTCCCTCAGGCCAACACTGGACCTCAGACCGCTCAACTTTTACATCCAATCAGACCACTTCCACATGGTCACTTTACAACAAGTGCTTCCACTACTTATGCAAGGCGAATTTCTCTCCACTCTAGATCTAAAGGACGCCTATTTTCACATTCCCATCCATCCAGCTCACAGAAAATACCTCCGGTTTGTGGTAGATGGTCAACGCTACCAATTCAAAGTTCTACCATTCGGGTTCACCACGGCACCCAGAGTTTTCACCAAGGGCCTCGCAGTGGTTGCAGCCTATTTGAGAAGACAGCGCATTCATGTCTTCCCTTATTTAGACTGGCTCATAAAAGCTAAATCCCACAACAGCTGTGTTCAACACACACTCAGCACAATACAACTGCTTCACAGTATATCTGGCTAAATCCCACCTCCAACCCTCCAGAATAATACAATACCTAGGAGCTACAGTAAACACTTCCACAGCTATAGCATATCCCAACCCAGTCAGGATAACTGCTATACATGCGCTAGTTCAGAGAGTTCAAACACAACACCCACTACCAGCACGAGTGTTCATGCAATTAATAGGAATGATGGCCTCTTGCATTTTTCTCGTTCCTCATGCAAGGCTTCAAATGCGTCCATTACAAGAGTGTTTAGCACATCAGTGGAACATGGACAGCGAACAGATCTTGTGTTGGTGAACGACCACACACATCACTCTCTACAATGGTGGAAAACACAGAACCTTTTCAAAGGGCGATCGTTCCTCGAGCCAGTCCCACAGACGGTGCTAACACTCATCGCTCACCGGATGGGGAGGTCATCTTCAAACCCATACCATTCAGGGTATCTGAACACCACAACAAAAGCAATTTCAAATCAACTACCTGCAATTGTTAGCAATATTTCTAGCGTTGAAATCTTTTCAACTGCACCTTCTAAGCAAAGCTGTCCTGATCCGTACAGGCAACATGACAGCAATGTAATACATACAAAAGCAAGGGGGGCACACTCCCTACAACTCACACCTAGCTCAAAGCATATGGAGATGGCCATTCCGCAAAATATATACCTCCTTGCAGAGAACACCTTCAAGGGAGACACAATCACATTGCAGATCTGCTCAGCCGTCAAGCACAGCAGATCCACGAATGGGAACTTCATCCTCAAGTTCTTCTTACATTCTTTTGCATGTGGGGACACCCAGACATAGATCGGTTTGCCACACACCAAAATGCCCAAACTTTGCATCCAGGTATCCACACCCATTGTCCAAAGGCAATGCGCTATGGATGGTCAGGCAAATTTGCTTACGGTTTTCCTCCCCTCCCACTCATTCCGTTAGTGGTTTGGAAACTCAAACAACATTCCCTCACAATGATCCTAGTTGCACCAACATGGGCAAGGCAACCATGGTTCACAACTCTATTGGCACTATCAGTAGTACCACATCAAAAACTACACCTCTCACCCAAATGTCTTACTCAGAACCATGGAGCGATAAGACACTCAGATCCCAATCAGCGCAACCTTGCGCTCTGGCACCTGAAATCTTAGAGTTTGGCTACCTTAATCTCCCACCAGACTGTATGAACATAAGAGGCTAGACACCCTACAACAAGGGCAAGTTATGCGACAAAATAGAAGTGTTTCGACATTTACTGCACGCACAACATCACCCCACTAGATGCTTCCATTCAGAACATCATCTGCTACCTCTTGCATCTACAACAATGTAATCTATCATATACATCTTTTAGGTTGCATCTAGCCGACATAACAGCCTATCTACAAAACAGACAACACTTGTCTTTGTTTCGAGTTCCTGCTATCAAAGCTTTTATGGAAGGACTCAAAACAATAAACCGCCAAGAGCTCCACCCTCTCCAGTGTGGAACCTTAACGTAGTCCTTACTAGACTAATGGGTCCTCCTTTTGAACCTCTCCACAAATGTGAGCTACAGTTCCTTACTTCGAAAGTAGCCTTTTTAATTGTTATCACATCTCTCAGAAGAGTTAGTGAACTCCAGGCATTAACCATACAAGAACCATTTTTACAAATCCATCATAACAAAGCGGTTCCTAAGACTAACCCAAGATTTCTACCCAAAGTAGTATCTGCCTTCCATCTCAACCAGTCTGTTGAACTCCCAGTGTTTTTTCCTCAACCAGATTCAGTGGCAAAACGAGCTCTACACACCTTGGATGTTAAGAGCATTACTCTACTACTTGGAAAGAACAAAATCCTTTAGGAAAACCAAACCACTTTTTGTTGCTTTCTCCTCACCTCATAAAGGTATTCCTATATCCAAAATATCAAAAGCCAAAAGCAAATTAACCATTCCCCCTAGAGCTCACTCTACACGCAAACTAGGGGCTTCTATAACCTTCTTTGGGAACATTCCCATAGATGACATATGCAAAGCAGCAACTTGGGCTATATACCACACACCTTCACTAAACACTATTGTGTAGCTGTGCAGGCAAAACAAGCTAGTTTGGGCCAGGCTGTATTAAAAACACTATTTCAAACTACTGCAACGGATACAGGTAGCTACCGCTAAGGACATAGCTACTGTATAGTCTATGCAAAATTGTACAATCTGCAGCTCATATGCCTCGAACGGAAAATGTTACTTACTAGTATGCATCTGTTCTTGGTATGTAGAGCTGCAGAGTTGTACACACCCACCTGCCTCCCCGGATACCTCTATCTGTTACTTAGATACATTACACATGGACATCTTTCTACTTCTCGCTACTCCATCTAACCCTGCGTGGCAAATACAATCTATGGATGGAGTCGATGCCCATGCGCATTGTCGACTGAAGGAGTCGCCAACCTCGTGACTACAAAGACTTCTTCGAAGACAAAAACAACATGCAACCATCCGAGCCCAACACCAGATGGCGATCTATGCAAAAGTGTACATCTCTGCAGCTCTACAAACCCAGAACAAATGCATACTGTTAAGTAGCATTTTCCTTATAACCCTAATACCTTTAATATTTACCAAGTTTGGTATAATTCTGTTCAGAGTGTATTTTTCTGTACGTTTGCCAAAAGCTTTATATGGGCGTTAAAATCAAAGTTGCACTTTATTTTCTCATTCTTTTTTCTTTATTTTTTGCTCCCTGCTTTATGGAGCTGCAGGAAACTTGCAGAAACAATGTGGACTAGCCCACTGGGTTTGTAGAATATATGTTAATATTCAGGGTCTCTGTTGGCTGAGGCCTTAGTGCTAGACCCAGTCCGACTGGGTCTAGCACTAACGCCTCAGCCAACAGTGACCCTGAATATTAACATATATTCTACAAACCCAGTGGGCTAGTCCACATTGTTTCTGCATTACACATTTGGGGAAAGGACTTGCCCCTTAAAAACCCTTGCTCTCCACTTAATTAGCTTAGCTGCAGGAAACTTACATGTCAAACCATAATCTGATGAGCAATTGTTTGGAAATGTGTGCAGATTTAGTGAATCAAGCCACTAATGAGCAAATTAAAAGACAGATTTGCATTGAAAAGTTAGACCAAGCCATCACTGCAGAGTGGCTACCTCTGCCAATGTGGAAAAAAAAGAAAATATATATGCAAAAAGCAGCACGGAACTCTGGGTAGTTTCCAAGATTAGGTGGAGAGCAGCTCCTGTATAGAGAACCCTACAACACCAGAGACGCCCTGAATCTGCTCACCTCATATTTCTGTATTCTAGCAAAGTCTTTAAGCCTAGGATTAGCAGAGTGCCATCCACGTCGAGCTAGAAAGTGAGACTTTTGCCATTTTTACAGCAAAGTCTTTACGCATAGAATTAGCTGGTGCTATCCTTGCTTAGCTAAAAAAGGACAAAAGCCTTTTACCACTCCAGGTACAGTATAACTGCCTTGGATTGGTCAAAATACCATCCAAGCCAATGTAGACTGAATAAAAGCAGCCCCTGACACGTGTTTCGCTGTCAGAGCACCCAGTAGAAGTCTAAACAATACTCTTTCAGGCTTAGAGTGCTGCATAAATTATACAATAAAGGTAGCAAGGAACTCTGGGATTGTTACCAAGTTTAGGTGGCAAGCAGCTTCTGTATACAGCACCTTACAACACTCTGAATCTGCTCACCTCAAATGTCTAGTATTCTAGCTTAAAAACGTTGCTGTTATCTCCTCATTGGTAGTAATTTTTCATTTCTTGTGTTTCTCCCCTTGTCACAGGTTCCCCATCTTTTGCTTCCTTCTATATCATTCTTTGTATTTTTTTCTTTTCTCTTGCTTGCCCTGGGTCAAATTCTGATGGTTAAAAATAGGTCCCAGCCCTCAAAAATGAGTGGTGGTGGTCACCATCGACTCTAATTAGCGATGATCATGGGCACGATGATTGACCTCGTTGAATCTATTGGAGTGGCCTGGAAGGTGAAATCACAAGGTCAGTGGGGCAGCTTGGTATATTTGGCACACAGGTGGGAGATCAGAACTGGAAGGAGTGGATGCAAAGCAGCCTAGAGTATCTGCTTGATCATTATTAGTAAGGAAGTGCTTGTTGGCAGGCATTTTGTTTTAGATTAGGATTAGGCAGAAACTAGTCATTGCACATAATCTAATTCCGTAATTCGGAACAATTGTTGTATGTCATCAAATTGACCTGTGAAGTGGTGAAGTGTGTGCTGGCTTGGCCTATTAGGTCAAGTATGTTTAAACAGGAGAGATGAGGGGTTGGATCTTGGAACAGTCTGCAAGTCAAGGACAAGATGTAACAAGCATTTACAATGCAATGGTTTCGCCTTTGTTAAAGTTAGAGCTATTGGCATTGCTCTTGACATTATTTTTATTTATGTATTTTTTAACATAAATAAATGGCATTGTCATTTACAATGCCACTAGCTTTATCTCTCGCAAATGACACACACAGAGCCCCCCCCCACACACACAGCCACACAAAGCTCCCCACACACACAGCCGCACAAAGCTCCCCACACACACAGCCGCACAAAGCTCCCCACACACACAGCCACACAAAGCTCCCCACACACACAGCCACACAAACCTCCCCACACACACAGCCACACAAACCTCCCCACACACACAGCCACACAGAGCCCTCCACTATATACATTATGCCGATTCATTTTCAGCTCTACAGGGGGGCTGTGCATGAATTTGGGTTCTACACGACAGCTGGAAGATTACGGCGTCTACTTCACTTACAGATAAGATACTATGTGGCTGTAATCGGCAAAAGCAAATCGGAACAGGAATCGGAAGTACTGAAACAATGAAACGGTATAAAAAGAACTCCTTAACGTGTAAAGTTATTTTTGTAAGATGGACTATGTTTACCTAGGAAAACAGTGGGGGGGGGGGGGGTGACAGCTTGGTAACTTGAACTGTCAACAGATCCTAATAACGAGGAGCCATCAAAGAATCACCCTGAACTCGACAAAAACACATTTCTGACCCATAGCCACGCCTATTCACCCCGAACTGCTTAAATGGGAACATTTTAGCATGTGGCTAATAGGAATCAGTCTTCCTTACAAATAGCATTGAATGAAGAGCTGGTTGGATCCCAGGTTGTAAAACTAATATTTATTGGAATCATCTACAATAATGGAGGTACTAAATAGACTGTAAGGTTAATCAAATTCAATGTATCAAAAATATCCACTGCAAAATCGGAAACACTTTGTTTTCTATTTACATTTTGTAAATTGTCAAATATCCGAGACGGCCTCAATGCGAGAGGAAAAAGAATGCAGCAAACACGTTAAGAAGTTGCTCTCTCGGGTGGCATTAGCCTGTCGACAGCTCTGTGTATCTGGTCCGTGTTCATGGGGGGCCTGCAGCCCAACTGTGAAGATATGTTTCATTTGTCAGTACAGAGCCTAAACAAGCTCCCTGAAAGAGAATGGCACAGGTCCATTAGGTACTCGATGAAGAGGAACCTTCCACATTTCACCCCGAGGGGGGTATTGTCTCCTGGCTTCCCCTCCTAACATGGAGGCACTTCCGTCATCGCTGGCGGGGTGTGTGTTTGTATACTCTTTGTACAAGGTATTTTTGTCCGAGGCGTGGAGTCGTCTTGTCTGTCAGCAGCAGCACGGGGCTCCTTCTATACCGCTGGCTGGCTGCACAGGGTAGCGGCAGGAGGAGCCGCGCACCGCTGACAGACAAGGCCGCCGCGTGTCTGCACACAGCGTGAGAGAAAGAAGGACGCCAGGGCGAGGCCTCGAGAGCTCCACTTCCGCAAACACAGGCCTGCCAATCACCTCGACCCCTGACGTCATGGAGGCACAGCCTACAACCAGCGAAGACGTCAAGGAGCCAGTCTCCAACCAGCGCTGCTGGTGGGCGTGGCATTTAGCTGGAGCTGCCTTAGAAATAGGAAACGCTAGAATGTTAATCCGTGAGGCAAATCCTACCACTGATTTACAGTACAGGCGTATTTATTGAGGATATAACCCTCCAGGGAGGCATTAACAAAGATCTATTGCTTTTTTTAAGGGATCGAGTGGGCTCGTGGTTTTCGCAGCACCGAACGAAAATGTTCACTGACAAAGTTCGCCATGAGGGGAGGTATTAAGTGCGTGGATAACTGTTATGATGAAACATCCCCACGTCAAACAGTGATTTGAGTACATAATGGCTGTGGGTTTGGGGGTGTTGGTTGGGAGGGGGGGGAGGTTGGAAAGGGGAGGGGCGCTTATCTATTCCGTGGTTTCGGAGGGCTGGTACTACCAGCCTCTGACTGGCGTGGCAGCCTCCGAGCTGTCTCCCGCATGCACTTGAAACGCTGAAGTGCTCTTCTTGGCTCCTGTCACATCAGTCAAATGCCCCGGCGTAAACCACAGACTTCACCAGCGGCGGCGCGGACTGAATGAAACACCCGGGATCCTACGCGTGTTCACTGACAGCTGTTGTTACAAGCCCTCTTTGTTTCTGTGCATGCGCACAACTAAAGGAAAGCCCTCTGGCGAAAACGCCTTCCTTCAGTGACTTTATTAATCAGACTTCTTTACAGAATGACATCTGGCAAAGTACTGTGGAATGTGATACATTTGCCTGCTCTACAATATCTCCGATGAAACCCTGCCTAACGGATGCAACTGCCCTTCCTGATAACGCTTTGATACGGTGTATCGATATACGAGGCAAATCCTAGATGGGATCTTGCAGGAAATCTGTACATTAATAACACGCCAAGCTATCTTGCTCTTGTTTGTTTTTTCCCGGATTACAATCTCCTGCGATTGCCTGTACACCTGATCCTTACATTGAACAAAGGGGATACGTGTACACCTTGTCGCCAGTCTGAACAGCAAGCAAAACAGAGCCACCTTCAAAGCAGAGCAGGGCAGCTCGGTTTCCGGTTGGCAAGTTCAATTGTTCTAGTAAATCATAACGCCCGCGCCCCCACCTCAACCATCTCTGTTCTTTAATATGTGGAAAATGGGTTAAACGTGCCCCTCTGTGCCGCGAGGAGCCGTGAAAGGTTATACGTTCTGACATATTCAAATATTGCGCCTATAATATGAGTCATAAATCTACGGAGGCGACAGGGAGCCGGAAAAGCTGCTTCCAGTCACTTGTGCTCACCGTGAAAATTCACTTCCGAGCAGCTAGGACATTAAGTAAACCCAACACGAAATGTAGAGTGGCGATCTGTCTTGGAAGGGTTACAGCGCGTTAAAGAGTCTGGAAAGTCCCCCAAAGCAGTAAAGATTGCAAAGTGCAGAAGTTGGCGTTGCAGAGTGACTTCCCGTGCTGGAGTACACGCTAAGCCCAGTGCAATGCCGAGCCTGTGATCTCGGCGCTGCTGGCCCATTAATGTCTTTGATGGGGGTCTGGGTGCCGTTCCCGCATGGTATCACTTTTGTAACACGTAATTGAAATCTGTTTTATAGCGCGACCTAGACAGCCATAAAACTAATGCTGCCGTATTAGAGGGTGGCCTTTCAAGCGCTGGGAGGGCATCCCATGGTGAAGGCATGTTGGCTGAGCTAACAAGGGAGGTGCCGGCAATGCCGGACCAGACACGGGGGCGTTCCCGGCGTCCCGTGACGTCGGCAAAAGCCAAAGAATGTCGGGAACGCCCCCGTGTCTGGTCCGGCATTGACGGACAGGCCCCTCGTCCAATGGCAAGGCTCCGTTTACGGAGCCAGCCAATCAACGACGAGGGCCGAACCAAAGCACCCTACGGTTCTCAACAGGATTTCGCCTGCGCGGAAAAGCTGCGCAGAGCGCAGCTTCCGCTAGGCGAAACCTAAAAAGGATGCATGTCCCTTCCACCCAGAGAAGAACAATGGTGAGATCCGTCTAGTTATGGAAAGCTCTAAGCAGGGTATTTATTATGCTCATTAGGTCGAGCCTGAGACAGCGTGCAGGCGCGGCTCTGTCGATCTGCTCTGGCGATCTGCCGTAGGGGAGTAGGGAATAGAGCCCCGCTCACTCTCCACCCATATTTGCCATTGGCATGTGTCATTGTCGGTCCTAAATGTTGGCTTCTGATTCGTAATATGCTTGTTCGTCCCTCCTTAGTACCATCTACTCTTAATTTGTCACCTCCCATGGCGACTGGCCCCTTTACTTCGTTTGTTACACAGTACGGTTCATTTAGACTGTGAGCACTATTTTCTTTATCTAGTTTCTCTTACTGCAGGCACAACATGCTTTGGTGCCTTCACCCCTACCTCATGTTGTCGTGCCTTCTTTACCCCCCCATTGCCCCTGCTCTCCCGTTGTCCGTGCCTTCTTTACCCCCCCATTGCCCCAGCCCTCCCTCCAGTTGTCGTTCCTTCTCTCCTCCCCACCCCCCGCCCTCCCTCTCATTGTCCGTGATGCCTGCCATTTGCAATAGGTCTCGCATTTACACGAGTATGAGCTATTGGCATTGTAAATGAAAATGCCTTTTATTTATGTTTTGTATTTTAAAACATATATAAAACGCATTATTTACAATGCCTATAGCTTAAACTTGCGTAAATGCGAGATCTATTGCATTGCAAATGCTTGTTTATATTAATGTTGGCTGGAAGTTCTGGGTGGATGTGGGAGTGGGGTTAGCTTTCATTCGAAGTTGTTGCAGATAGCATTATGTTGTTGATGTCCAGAGGCACATTTTCCTCAGGCCAAATGAGCTTTCCTCTAAATAAGATTCATTGTTGAAACGGCTAGGAAACACCTTACCATAATACGTTAACTGAGTAAGACAGATGGGTTGAATGCTGAGCAAAAGCTCTAACATCAGCTTCCACCATCAAGGGAGCGTAAAAGAAAAACTATAGCCTTGTTTGTGGTAGAAGGGTTAGGGAAGGAGTTTAGAAGTGGTTGTGAGTTGAGCAATGGTCTGAAGAAGTGTGAATTTCTGGATAGTTCTCTGCAAAGAGAAAGTTGGTAAACTATATGCAAGTTTGGAACTTTTTTGAGAGGAAAGTTGCTCTTTTTGCACAACAATTGTTTAAGGAGACTTTGTGGGGGGAATGCTGTAGGTTTTTGCTTTATGGATTGAGAGTTTTAGGTGCGACAGGATTTGGAATAACACGAAGGCCAACTTCAGTCCTTGGTCTCCTTCCGGGGTGTTGATGCGTTTCAAGGGTACAGCATAATGGGTGTTTATAAGTACAGCTTCTGGTTGCTGCTCATCCTGTTCTGTTAGATTATGATTATATAACCGAAATGCTTAAATAAATAATGTTCAGCTGATCGTTTGTTTAGATACTTTGTTTGCTCGTGCAGTCCCAAAACTGATCCATGCCTCGATTCAGCCTTCGCTGTTAGTAATCTTGTTCCCTGAAATAAAAAGTAAAAGTGGGCATATATTTAACTTTCTTACCAAAGCCTCGTTTACTGTTTCAGTTCTGATCTAGTTTACACTTTACACAGATTAATAGATCTAGGGGTGAGCAAAGGCTGAACGCAGCTGACCATGTAAATGATAGTTCAGCAATCACCAAAAGGTCAGCACATGGGTAAAGGCAGCACTGACTCATCAGAAGCCCATTAATCCGCGCAGTCATCTGCCAGCCTCCAGTGAAACCCAAGCGGTGCTTGAAAGGAAAGGACAGGCTGCACTTACTGCCAAGCTGAGCCAAACAACCGCGACGATCAAGGACTACAGCAGTAAAGCCCACGTCCAGATGAAACGAGAGGCTCAGTGCCGGCAGCGGAGTGGGACTCAGTACAAAATGCAGAGCAGTGGAAATTGGTACACTGCCCCTAATTAACACACAAAGCTATCAGAGGTTTGTTAAGTGTTGGTACAGAGGCGCACGAAGGCAAAGCTTGAAAAGCAGAAAAAATCCCCCCACAAAGATTCATGTTAAAACATCTACTCCACATCAATAGGTGGCTCCCATGCAGTCACAGGAATCCCACGCGCGAGGCATGATTTTAAACACATCAAAAGTGTAAGAGAATACATTTGCGAGCATCATATTGTGAGCTAACTAATCTGTTCAGAAAGAATTGACTGATGGACAACCTCTACAAGGGTGTTTTTTTTTGGTGTTTATTTTTTGTTAGATTTTGTTGAAGTATCCATTTGAAGCCTGGGACATTATTAGCAGAGCCGTCCATTCTACTGGTTGACTGTAAACACAATCTACCTTCAAAAGCTAAACTTTAAACGGAGTCCCGTTTTACATTCGAGCCAGCCAGGTTAGCTGTCAGAGCTACTCGTTTCAGTCCTGGCTTAGCCTTATTGCAGCATTCTTCATTGAAACTAATTCCTTCCACCCCAAAACAAGCATTGGCTGTAGAAATGAATTGGTCAATGCTTCTTTTGTTTTGCCATGTTTTTGCAAAGCATTTTTTGATGGGGAAGCTCGTTCATATAGAAAGAAAACTAAAAGCTGGCTAAAAGCAAAAAAATGTGTTTAGTCTCAAACACCCAGTCTTTGAGACAGAAGGGAGCTACTTTGCTTGTAGATGTGCTACTTGTGCAATGGCCGAATGCGGTCTCTCACAGTAAAGTTAGACAATGGGTAGAAGTGCCCCATGATGTATGACGCAGCTGATGGAGGGAAAAATGTGAATGGCACAATAACATACCCAATGGATGGAGAGGGCTGGCTGAAAACTACTATTTGTAAGCATATTATACATGTAGTTTAAGTAAAAACAAAACGTCACTTTTAACGCCGGACCTAAAAAAAAAGGAAACCACCAATCCTCGGTGGATATCAGTTTTACACTGGGCTGCTATAAATAAGCCTAATACAGCACCTTACCAGCAGAAGCCAATACCCTTTGTGCTTTCTTTGACCATGTTGTGATTGCCTACTTGTATAAACTAAAGACTAGATTCCCTTAAAATCTGTTTGAAAGGCTGCTGCTTTGCTAAATGAGACCGATCGGTGTCCACAAAGACGACTGACTGATCTGCAGCTCAGCCTTCCAGTTCTCCTAGAAAAGTCAGATGATGCCCTTCAACTGGCTACCATTTTTCGAGCGCCCATGCCGATTACTCTTAGGTAGGGTTAGAGATCACTAAAAAAGACAGGAGACAAATGATAGCTACATAAGCTTAGCTTTTTCAAAGAAAGACTCCTATTGTAAGCCTGAGAGAGGAGATTGGTTGCACTAAACGTTAGAGCGCAATCTAGAGCCAATGATCCTTCCTCATTTGTCCCTGATGTCTCGGATATACCCCATCATCAACGTATTTCGACTGAAGCCATTTATCAATAAGACTTATACGGGTGCCATTGCTAGAATCCGCTTTAGCACCCATTGGAATGAAAAAGTACAGTGAAGAGGTGAAATATCCCTCGGGGGCTCATTATTAATATTTTTTTTACACAAATGGCAAAGGAAACCACTACCATTCGAGCAGTGATACTCAAAGTATGGCCGGGGTCCCGCCTGACCTTCACATGCGCCCCCGGGTTAAAAGCACCACTGGGCTGCTCATTACTTTAGAGAGCACTTGTATTCAGAAAGATGTTAAATGAGGAAGCTTTTCTTTATAAGCTAACTGAAGTAAAGGAAAACGCTCTAATAAAGTATGCTGCAACAATTAACCACCAACAAAGCCCCACTCCCATCCTGCTAGCATCAGTGAAGCCCTTGGGCTCATCACAGACCATGTTTTGCACACCTCGGAAATTGTTTGTGTGTATCTGTGTATTAGAGCAACAGATGCAATGCTACCAGGTCCCATGGGTGTGATGGCCCCCCACAACTAAATTACTGCTACCTTAATACCTAATGGGGGTATATCTAGCCATTTCCTTACGGAGTGCCAAATGCTCCCTTGCTGTGCCAGTATGCCTTGAGGCCTTGGAGCTATTGTGTAGCCTTCATGGTCTCTGGCCTTGGAGCAATGACTTCGGAAGGAGGAGTTGAAGAGGGAGAGGAGGCCTCCTTCACGGGTCGTAAGCCGTGATTGGTCAGCAGGTGCAGTGATACCCACTGTACACCAGTTATGCCTTTCTTGCTCGGTTGGTCACTGTGTTTACAGTATTCGATTTGCTGCTTGACGACCAGTCAGTCACCAAGGGCAGACTACCTCTCTATATGTTGTTTTACAATCTCTGGACAATGTTTGCCAAAATTAAATCCACTCCACGCAAAATAAATAATTGACAAAGTGAATTTCTCTCCCTTTGATTTGTAGCGAAAGTTTGTACCCGCCCCTGATTTCTTTATATCTGCTTTCAGTTCATTCATCCCCCCCCCCCCAACCCCCCACACATTGAAATCTGTTCATCTACTCTCCCGTGTCTTCAGAAATCACCACATATGTTTGCATTGCGAATGCAGGAAGATCTGATGAAACCATTTGAATTATATTCGCTCTTAGCACAGGTGTCAAAACCGGTGTTTATAAAACGACCTCAAAATTATTGATTTTTTTTTCAGCTTCTTTGATTTATCATTGTATTTGACACTTCTTGAGTTCATTAAGTCAGATAACTTTTAATTGAATACTGCAACAAATTTAATGTAAAATGAAAACTAACAAAAGTATTAAAATAACATTTTTAGCTACCTTCTTAATAAGGTATGTACTTAGAGGTCCTCGAAGGGTTTGTGGATTGTTGGACTTGGCCCTTTTTGCATGGGCATCCCTAAACTTTTTGCCTTTCTCCTAGCCTTTTTTTTCTGACATGGTGTTGGTGGTTTTAGAACTCTGGGCACTTTAACACTGCTGTCCAGTGTAAAGTGCGTGTGCTCTCTGTGTTAAAAGTGGTAAGTTGGTCTACACCTGTTTGGCCTATTTAATTTACCTGTCAGTCCCTTATTAAGTGGTATCTCATACCCAGGGCTGGTAAATTAAATGCTGCTGGTGGGCTTGCAGCGCTGATTGTTTCACCCACCAAAGTAGCCTTTCAAACCTGTCTCAGGCCTCTGACATTGCAGGGCTTGTGTGCGCAGTGTTACTGCCGCTGTGACATGGCTCCTAAAGTGTGTGCAATGTCCGTGACCCCCCTTTTACTACATTTCAGTCACCCCTAAATTAGGCCCTAGCTAGCCCTATGGGCAGAGTGCATTGTAGGTAAAAGATAGGACATGCACCTTAAGTGTGTGACATGTCCTGGTAGTGACAAACAGCCATTTTGGGTTCTCACTACTGTGGGGCTACCCTCCCATAGTAATGCATTGGGGATTCCCTGATAAGTGTTTCAATGGTAATTCCTGATATGAGATGCGCAGCGTGGTCAAGTTTAATATGTTTGGAATAGTGATAATAAATGCTACTCAATGGTGTGCGCAGATTTATTATAACAATTTTAGCAATGCCACTTTTAGAAGTTGACATTTCTGTGTGCTATGTGTCTGCCTGCCTGATGTGAATTGAATGTCTGGCTTTTGAGTGACCGAGGCTGGGAGGTGTGTGTGGTTCCAAGAGGGTCAAGGTGAGACAACTCTAGGCTGAATGGGAAATCTACATTTTGAGTAGTGGGAGGGGGAAGTCCCTAGTCCCTGAAATAGGATTGTGCCTGCTCTAGTGAATGCTGGCTCCGCCCCCCTGTGGTGTGTCTGATGACAAGCCCCCACCTAACAAAGGGGAAGAGGAGCTTGGAAAACAAAGTGCTTCAAATCTCCCCTGAACCAGTTGCATCTGGTTCCCCCATGCCCTGCAGTGTGTACAAAGAAATGCTTAGTATAAATATAGGGGCTGTGACCCCATGTTCTTGTCCTTGTTCTGGTGTGCTGTTCCTGACTGTTGCTTGCATGCTGCTGCTGGGGCCCAGGAGGAACCGCCATGTGGGCTTACCTCCCTGCTGGAGGGCCCTTTGTGCTGGCCTCCCTGGGCCCAGCTAGGCACCCTGAGCCTACAGACTATTTGCTGCATCTAGCGACTGGGAGCGATATATTTTACCCCTTGAGCAGGAGAAGTGTGCGTGATTAGCAGCGTGCTGTTGAGGAGTCTGGAGGAGGGAATGCCAGCGTGGGGATTCCCCCTTGTTGCCGAGGAGGCGGGAGCCCACTCAGCATTGATGCCGCAATTATAGTTTTGTGACGGCGGTTGCCCACCCCGCTTATGTGCTGGGGTGGGGGGTGCCCACCCTGCCATTATATTTAATCGTGAGCCTACCCCATATTGCCACCGCAAAAGGAGAGAAATCACCGCCACGGCCCAGAGTTGAGAGGCTGCCGACCCGGAAGCCAGGCAGAGCTCGCCTGACTCTGAATGGGGTCTTGCGGTTGGAAGTGGAAGGGCCAAGAAGAAGTCGGCGCTGGCCAAGCAGGGCTCCCTTGTACCGGTGGGAGCCCTGCGTGTGTCGAGTAGCTGTGTGGAGGAGGTAGGACAGGAGCCTACCACGCCTCCCAGGGCATCCAGGTGAAGCGTGGAAAGGGACGGCAGCTGAGCCTTGCGGGACTCCCGCGGTGAAGGGAGAGCCGAACATGTACTGCACCAGCCTGGAGACCGGGAAAAGGAAGTCGAGGTCCCAGAAGGGGGACCGGGCGAAGAGAAGCGGCCGGAGCAGGCAGCGCCCGTGCAGTATCCCAGACAGGGCTCCTGTGGTGAAGAGGGAGCCCTGCACTGTGTGGCCGGATTCCAGGCGGGGCTCTCATAAGCAGAGAGCCCGGTGTGTTGCTGCCCTGGTGAAGTCCTGGTCTCAGAAGGGGGAACTGGGCGAAGAGGAGACCGTGAGGAGCAGCGCAGAGTCCCTCACCCGGTGAGTGAAGGCTCCATGTTGTGGTGCCTTTCGCGGCACAGTGTTGATGCTTGGTCTGGGTGGTCCCGCCGTTGTGGGCCGCCCCAACGATGGGGGCATGTTTTTGGAGCCACGTGGGTGTCCATTGACACAGTGGTGCCGGACCCCTTTTCTTTGTTTACAGCTGCCCCGCCTGATAGAGGGCAGCTGCCACGTTATGGGCATTTTGTTGTGGAGTCCAGGAGTGAGGGTCCAGAAGGCACAGTGGTGCCAGAAAGCGATTGGCAATCCCAGCTGCCCTGCGAGAGCGCAGGCAGCAGCAAGGTGGGGCACATTTGTTTAGAGGGCACAGTGAGTGACAGTGTCCCCAGTACTTTCACAGCTGCACGGCAGTTAGCGTCAGCTGCATCATTTAGGTCTGCACAATTGCGCACTTGCGAACTCTGCCGCATTGGCAGCCGCCCTGACTTTCTGGACTAAGGACATTTAGGGCCCAGGTGAAAGGCCAGATGGCCTGGGGGTCATTGTGGGTGAGATTGGGAGAGCGCCAGGCTCTACAAAACTACCCAATGTGATTTATGCCCCTTGTGAGTGTGATTGCATAATGTGATCTATGTGATGTGATTTATGCACCCTGATTAATGCCTCTAATTATGTTTATGGTTATGAGGTTATTGCATACTGTGTGTATGCTGGTGAGGCCTAGTGTGTAATGTGTTTATGCTAAGGAGTTTTGGGTTTAATGTGGATATGCCTAATGTCATGCTATTTTAGGATAATTTCTAATGCTAATGTGATAATGCTTAGGTCATTATGGTCCCAGTAGTTCATGGTTGTGTTTTGCATTTACCTACCTGATCTGATGGTTCTGACCGTGGCCCGATTGGCCTGGTCCTGAATATAATCCCCTGTGAATATTGCCCCGGCGAGTTGGCACAGTGTAAATGTGTGATTGTTTCTAATGTGTTTATGGTAATACAAAGGCTATTTTTGATTTAACCTTGTTTGGAGTTTCTTTTCTAGTGTGCCTAGTGTGTTGCTGCTGAGTGTGTTGCGCTAACACTTTACACATTGCCTCAGGGATAAGCCTGACTGCTCGTGCCAAGCTACTAAGGGGGTGAGCAGGGGTTATCTTTAGCGTGTGTAAGTCCCTTGCCCTGACTGAGTGGTGGTTTCTGCCTGGCTTTGGCGCAAGCCTTAGCCAACCAGAAATCCCATTTCTAACATGGATACATTGTTATCTTGGATGCCATAACTAGCAATAGTCTGCCCACTGTGTCTCATTGGGTGGAATTTCCTGTGATCACACTGTTGGCATATTTCTCTCAAATGGCCACAGACCTCAGCTAGCTTTATTACCTCAGAGTGCTGCATCAATAAGCACAGTTGATAGTTGCTGTTAGGGTCTAGTAAGGTAGGTCTGTGTAAATGTGATAATACCTCGTTTACTACCTACCCATTTGTGACTTGATTTCGAACTTAACAACCAAATTTGCATCAGGTCTTCATTTTATTCGCACTCATACTAAATCACAATACGTCAAACACTTTTTACAGCTCTAATATGCATCTATATTTCGGGAACTTTCTTCTGTTTACCTTTTCCTCGCGTTGTTTCTTATACACACACACTTATATTCACTGAAAAAAACAAAGGCTAAAATTAGCTTTATTTGCAACTCTTCATTGTATGTTTAAAAATCTTTAAAATTCGCTTGAAAACACTTTGTAGTTGTAGCTATGGCTATGAACGAAAACCAAAATTAAAACCAAAAAACAGACATTTGCAAGTTATAGTTAGGCCCACAATCCACAACAGCCTTGCAAACCGTAACTCGCAAACCAAATGCAAAGCTTTTTGCCAAGCTGCAAAATCTTTAGAATCAGTTAGCGAGAATGTAACTTAAAGAACTCAATTGGGGCCATATAAGACCCACCCTGAAAGAGCTCTATTGGCTTCCAATAGATGCTAGAAAGAAGATCAATGTCTTGTACTCCATGAATAGAGCATGTTGTGGCTAATGCCCCATGTATCTGCAGAAACTGGAACCTCCCTACTTCCTGTCAGATTGTTTCCATGATCTGCCCGCCTGATAAACCACCATTCGATCAGACTTACGAAATATATTAGCAGATCATTGGATGTTCAAGAACACAGACTCGGGAATACTCTTTAACCAATCTTGAGACCTTAAAATGTGGTTCAGGAAACTCTTGAAAACGGAGGTCCACAAACTGGTCTATAATAAATATAATAATAATAATAATATATAATAAATGTGGTGACTAGAGCTTTCTAAGAAGCCAGATGCCAGTGATTCCGAATGTTAGGTTTGCCAAATTTCAAGGCTGTCACGTCTTGATTCCACCTCATACACCTTTCATACACCTTTCATACTCCCTCATATACTCCTTGCCCCTTATTTCATTCTTGCAGGGTTTTTTTCCTCCATGCTTTCTCCCTTTATCACTGTTGCCTGTATTTTTCTTCCTCGTTTCCCCTGTTTGAGATTTTTTCTTGCTCCGAGTCACTGTTATGAGGAAAAAGGAATGCTGGTCCCCAAAAATGAGTGCTGGTGCCTTACACCTGAAACACTGGCTCAAATTAAGCGCTTCCTATAACTAATCTCATCACAGAAGAGGTTGTAAGAGGTTTTTGGTTCACTCGCCCTATCTGACAGACCTTTAGCTTTACCTCCACTTTTAAGCTGCAGTGTGTTTGTTACCTGTATAGTGTTCTACAGTAACTGCCCGATGATGCTCAGCTCTTTATGAAACTCGAAATAAATGTTGAGAAGGAGACACTCTTGGCATCAGATTGCTTCACATTGCTAGTACCAGAAGAAGCTTCTAGATATGCTGTAGCAATATTATACCTTTGGGAATGAGCACAATTCAGCCGGCACAGCAAATCCTCAGAGATCACAAGGCTGTGCAGATATATCAGTTCTATCTGTCAAATGGAGGACACAGCAGAAGCTCTTCAATTCATAATTTGTCCTCAAAACGAAGACAAAGGTACAATCCTTGTGTAGAGTGTTGCTTTTGAATTGCTTAAAACACGCCTTTACCAAGAGAAGTTTGTTTTCAAAGTCTAGTGGGAGGAGTTGTGAGTACTTAAGCATTCAGAATACGACTGATAATTTTCCCTGGATTGAAGCGAGTCATGACGAAGTGTGAGCAGCAGCTGACCCTAAGAAAGTTTGGTTCCACTTTCCCTCCTTATATCTAGTCAGGTAAATCTTGAAAGAACGTTTATCGGGCTGATACCTTCCGTCAGTCCACTAGCGAGGTAAATGTAGACTTTAAAACTGATCTTTGTGCCAATGGCCATAGTGTGGCTATTGAGCAGTCAGAGAAAATCGATCCTTTTCTGGTACACGCTACATATATGCCTCTGAGACCAGAGTGCCTCGTGTTTTAGGGATAACGTTCATTTGTGTGCATTTTATGTCCTTTTAACTCCTAATATGTTGGGATTTGTTCTTTTTCGATGTGTCTTGTATTCCGTGATATGACGCCCTGATTTGGCAAGCTACACAACTGCCTCCTTTCTTTACTACTGTTCAAAACTGAGAGTTTTTGCTTCATAAGTAGGAACCGTTGTATTCATAAAATGTCATAGCTCCACCGTTCTGTAGAAACATTTTCAATAAAATTGAAACTCAGAACATCAACTCCCTGTTTACAAGATGCTGTCATGCATAACGTCTCATATCTTTCATATTTCGTCATTATACAAAAAAACACAGCTCAAGCTTCGCTTGACAGTGATCACTGCTTGCTTAGCCTCTTCCTTCTACCACGTCCAGTATCCCTTTTTGTTTTCACCCAAAAGCTTCGTTTCAGCCTCACTTAAAGTTCCTCCCCTCTTTTGGTGTGACATTTGCAAATTCTGTACACTTTGACCTAAGGATTTACCGGTCAAGGAAAAGCCACTGTGGTATGGAGACACGGGTATGTTAGGAAAAGCAATGCTTAGTAGCAGTTAGCAGTGTAAATTAAGACAAGAAACCGCGTCCCTTATTCTACTGGACCCCTCAGCAGCAGTCTCGCACCCCATCCTGATAATACGACTGCCTGGGATCTCCACTTAGGGACCTGCCTACCCAATGGATCTACACATACCTAACCAGAAGAATTCTCTCAACCTCCTGCCATGCTCCTCCTCAAGGCACCTCTCTCAGCTCCTCCCACCCTTTGCAACATTTACATGGCCTCACTGGCCAAAGTCATCATACTCAACATTCTCGCCTATGCTGACACGCAGCCTATACAGACCCTCAGAAAAAAAGCTTCCAACATAAAAACCAGATTAATCGCCCACATGACTGTAGTGGCCACCTGGTTTAAGTCCAGCTGCCTCAAGCTAAGCACTAACAGAGGTGGTAATCTTCTGAAAAGATGCCTCACCATTGGATTTCACACAGTGATCTCGGAAGCATCCCTAACCGCAGCCTTCATGCAAGAAACCTTGGAATCATCATCGATAACAAGCTGTATATGTCTGCCCATGTCAACACCGTCACTGCGTCCTGCTTTAGCACCGTCACCCAAACTCTCATAACCAGCAGAATGGAATAGGATAATGCCCTTTATGCAGGACAAGCTATCTTACGAAGAGACTGCAGACCATCCAGAACGAAGCAGCCAGACTCTCCGTCACCTTACAGTACCTATCCCAAATCACACCACACCTGATGGAGCTCCACTTGCTCTCGATACACAAGCATGCACAGTCCAAACTCCTCACTCTCACACACAAAGCATTATACAACACAGAGCTAGCCTACCTGAACAGCCACATTCACTTCCATCAGCCGGACTATCACTAACTCACGTCCCATGCATTCACAAAAGCAGAACCGGAGGTCGAGCCTTCTCCTTCATCGTTCGTGGAACGACCTCCCACAACACATTAGCTTGTTTATATAAGTGGAACATTGCTACCAAATTAGGAAAAAAATATTATGTTCCAAGGTTCAATTACAAACAGTAATAACGAAAAAATATCCGAAAAATGTGTAAAAGGGGAAAGAACATCCATGTAAGCACCCAGGGAAAAGCAGTTGCACCTAACTAGCCTCTTGGATTTCTCATAGTTGGTGTTAAGTTATTATGAAGTAGCCATGGTAGGAGATTTAAGAATGTCGGTGATATGTGTATTAGTGTAGCTAGTCATTACCCCCAATCTATCTGTTATGTCTCTCCTTGCCACAGCGGTGCTAAGTGTTGCAGTCAGGCTTATACTAAGAATCCCTAATCTCTGCTGCATCCCTAATCTGTTTGAGGTGCAAAGGCGAGACCTATGCTGTAGGCCATGCTAACTTTTAAAATGTGTGCTTAGCAGTCATTTAATCAACTTTGTTATAAGGGTACTGGCACCAAAATCATTAGATTTCTAATTACTAAAAGATAAAAATATCAATGTTTCACTTCTTACAGTTTGACGATTCATTAGGATCCATTCTTTTATTGAACTGTAATACTCAATTATACAGTCGTTATAGGACTCCAGATCTCATGTATCCATATATACTCTTGAGATGTAATCTTACTGGTTTTAAATCTTCAATCAAAGTCCTACTCAACAGTGTGCCTCAGTTAGACCTGACTAGGGTGGTTTTACCCCATTTTTCTTTTGCGCTTTGCCTTTTTTTTTTCACCATCTTTTGTTGGACCTAGGTCTCTGGGCGCCTAACCTCTGCCAAACAGTGCTGAGGTGCAGGTGCTCTCTCCCAACAACATGGCTGCCACATGCCCCTGCTACTGTGGAGTAGCCTTTGTAGACACGCACCAGTAGTCCGGAGCAGGCTGGGACATCAGGATACAGTAACGCTGCCATCCCGCCTTTTTAGTCCATAGCCTAGAATGTAGAGGCTCCTGGAACCTTCCAGAATAGGGGAGGGGTTACGCTTTGCCGCCTTTAGAGTGTGGTCACCTGACCTAGCGGTATAAGGGGAAAGGAGGGAAACCTGCCTATCATTTGGGGCACCACTGGACCTGGGGGAACCTCTGCAGGAGTTTAGGCGGTTGGGCCTAGGGGAGGAACCTACACCACTGGAACTGACTGGGCCTAGGCACTGCTTTTTTAAGTTAGGTGAGGGACTCTGCCAGCCTACTGATCTGGCCCAGCGTTGGGGAACCCAGGGAACCACCTCCAGTGTGCCAAGGGGAACCATCCTGCCTCTGAAGTCACCAACTCAACCCCCCTTCTCCCCCCGCAAGAAACTACACAAGAAGGGCGCTGGAACCATCACACGCTGTAAGGAAGAACCTACCTGCAGGGAGGATTGCTGGGGGATCAACCAGGTAACCGTGCCGCACCATCCAAGCAGCTCCCCCCTGACAGAACTGTACTACTGGCGTTGTAATCCTCCCTGTGCTGTGCTCTCCCCAGGCGCTGGACTGCCAAAGACTGTCTGCCCCAAAGCACTGTGATCTCTAAGCGCTATCCTACCCTTGCGAACTCTGTTGCCCATAACAATCTCCAAGCGCTGGGCTGCAAGAGACTGCCTTTGTGTCTTAACAACGCTGTTGCCCCTCAGAGCGCTGTGCCTTCGAAACCGCTGTTGCCCCTCAGAGCGCTGTTCCCTTAAACGCTGTTGCCCCTCAAAGTGCTTTGTCTTCAAAGTGCTATTGTGGAACTCACGCCGCAGCCCGAACTGCTTTACTCTGCTGTTGGGCACTGCTGCCGGGTGCGCCTGGGGCCCGGGAGTCAACACCACGGCCTGGGGCCTGCTGTTGCGTCCTCCCTCCATCGTCTGAGATCACCGCTGCGGCCCCCGAAGCCTGGGGAGGACCGCCGCTGTATTGAGCGAGGCCGCGCTAGACCTGTGAGGCCGGGGAGGGCGACATTACGTGACTGGGGTGCCGGCCACATCATCGGCCGCACACCCTCATTGGTTCTTGGCGCCGCGTCCTCCTCCAGCTACGCCCTGATTGGTCCCTGCAGCCGGACCCCCGGAAGACTGCGACCGGAGTGGGTCCGAGGCTGCGGGACAGCCGAGTCGAGTGTTAGAGGGATTCCGGAGGGGCTCCGCTGACAGAGGGAGCCCCCCCTTGGCTCCTACTTCCCCTGCTAACCCGCTGAGGGTTAGCAGGGGGCTGCGCCGTCGGAGCCCGAACATGGAGAAGAAGCGGGCCTACTGGCGCCAGGGGCGTGCTACATTCGCCAGGGCCGAGACTGCCTGCAAACCTGTGCTATCCCCCAGAGTCATCCGGTGAGTGGTGGGAGTCTGGGGCCCACGCCCACGGGGGCGAGGCCTCGTTACAACAAACTACGGAGGTGTTCCCAGGGGCTCCTGGGGACCCGAGGTGCTAGTAGATCCGGCCCCTCCCAAGGAGAACTGCTGGAGGCGGGGGCCCCGAGTGACAATCTGACATCTGGCCCTATTTAGGAGAGGGGGCCCAGGGGATGTTGTGCCTGATATTTCAGTACCCTGATGTAGGAAATGTTAATGCCATGCACATGCTATGCATGATGCCGTTGTGACATATATGCTCCTGTGGAGTGTTTCAAAGAACCCGCATGCACAAAAAATGTTTTCCATTGAAAAACCCAGATAGTCGCGTAGTCAGCTCTGCAGTTTATTTAGGGGTTGAGGTTTCGGCAGATCTAGATGGGGTCGTGGAACAAAATATGGCACCCTTGCTGACTAAAGTTAGATCTGACCTAGAGAGAATGCACAATCTTCACCTATCTCTAGTTGGTCGCACTAACGTTATCAAAATGTTAATTTTACCCAAATTTCTTTACTTTTTCAGGGTGATACCGCTATTCTTTGAAGGTAAATGTTTTTCTGCATTAGAAACAATACTGAACAAATTCATTTGGGCACAAGGTAAAACAAGGAGGGCATATAGTTTCATCATCCTCCCTAGGGTTAGAGGAGGTTGGGGTGCCCCGGACTTCAGGATGTATTATTGGGCTGCTGCACTGCAGTTCATGCAGGGATCGATTGGGGCGGAGGGGGAGACCCAAAAATTAACTACACTTCCACTAATGTTTATGCAACGGTCCTGGGGGCAGAGGCAGAGAACTGCTTTCTCAACTGCACAGACTCCACCTACTATAAAAGAACAAGGTTTAAGACAGTATGTGCTGCTCACAAAATATGGGCAGCCTTCCTGAAAAAATTCGGGCTGGGAAGGTTTAACAGGTATACCCGTTTGTTTAAAAATGTGTCCCTCCCAGATGCAATCTTTGCAGACCCTGTCATGGCAGAATGGGCGGGAAGGGGATTGTGAAGATAGGTGATTTTGTTGGCCCTGGCGGGATGTTGCAGTTCGCGGATTTAGAGGCTACATTTTGCATTGATAGAAAGAGCTTCTTCAAGTACCTACAGGTACGGAGTTTCATCAGCAATAAGCATGGAGGGGCCGCAGGGTTTAGCAACAATGGAATTCTGAGCAATATAGAAAAGGGCGGGGATTGTACAATTCGTAGATTCTATGCAGACTTGGCAGCGGCTAAATCGGATGACCTAGAGAAGCATGGAACTAAATGGTCTGGGAAATTGGGTATTGAGACAGGCTGGTTTCAGGAATCAATAAATTTGGGTCGATCGATCCTATGCTCAGCTGCACTCCAGGCTCACATTATAAGACACTATATTCTCTTTACTTTGCCCGCAAGAATAGCTCAGTGGGGAGGCACCTCAGGGACCACTTGTCCACGCTGTGAGTCAACTGAGGCGAATAGAATTCATATATTCGCCACCTGTCCGCAACTCTACACACTTATTAGGGATATTGAACTATTCCTTGACAGATCTTTAGGGATTAAAGCTACTCTCACTCCAGCTTTGATATTACTTGGGGTTAAGCCAGATTTGGATGGCTCCCATGAGGCGTTTTTATTTGTCGCCATGGCGGCTCTACGACTTTCTATAGCCAGGGCTTGGCTGGATAAAATACCTCCTGCACTACAACAATGGATCGCAAGCCTTTTGGCTGTTTATAATTTAGAAAAGGGAATATATGCTAGGAAGGGGAAGAGGGGGAGAGTACTTGGAAGGAAAATTTGAGAACCGATACAGAGATGGAAGGAGGGTATGCTAGAGGGCTGTACACATGTAATGTATAGTTCGAGCAGAGACATTTATTACGTATGGGCGTCCGCAGGGGGGGCAAGAAGGGGCGCTTGCCCCCCCTGGAGCGACCCTACTGCCCCCCCCCCCTGCAGACGCCCATGAACACTGTGACTTCAAGACGTGGTTCTCACTCTAGTTACTTTCCTTTCTTTTCTTTGCTTCCCTGTGAAATGGATCCAAAAAAGAAAGACGATTTTGCTGGAAATGTCGTATTTTTCTGACATTTTAATTCCAAAGTGCAGCATTCGGAATAAAAGGCTAAAAATATGAAAAATAGATAAATAACTAAATAAAGTAAGACAGAGTGGTAGCAAACTGGCCAAACTGATTTTATTCACACTGGAACACATTAGCGCCACTTTTACAGAGTTTGCCAGTGAAGCGCTTTTTTTGTTTTCTTGTCTTTGTTTTCCCTGGACTTGGAACTAGTGCACCAATCCTGGAGGTACTGCAATGTGTGTATTGGAAAACAAAATGTGTGCTGCGGCTCTGCGTCCAGGGATGTGGTCTTTTTACCATACTGCTTACATTTTGTAAGGATATAAGAAATGGCCATTGAAATGGGTCCATTCAGGGCCCTGTAGTAGTCGTGTCCTTAACTTTTCTTGGAAAGCACTCACTGATTTCTGAATAGTGCCATCTGGAGCGGAACGTACTGTGTGTGCCCTCACCTTGCAGCGCTCGGTTTTGCCCCAATAACACCTTTGGCTACCAGTCGTCCCCCCGCTGCCGCTCAGGAACATCGCGGCCGCCGAGCGGGGGGACTACAGCCCCCAGGATCCTCCACATCGGAGCCCCGCCCACTGACGCACCTGGAAGGCGCTTAAAACTTTGTTGATCCTTTGGTGGAGCGGAAGAACTTCTTGCCATTTGGAGCGAAACGTACTGTGTGTGCCCTCACCTTCCAGCGCTCAGTTTTGTCCCACTAACACCTTTGGCTACCAGTCCCCCACCGGTGACGCTCAGGAACACCGCGGCCGCCGAGCGGGGGGACTACAGCCCCCAGGATCCTCCACATCGAAGCCCCGCCCATAGACGCGCCCGGAAGGCGCTTAAAACTGTGTTGATACTACCGCGTGGCGGGACGCGCGCGGGCGGTCGCCGGGCTAAGCCCGGGCAAAGGGCGGGCCGTCTGTGGCTGTCCGGTGCTGGGCAAGGTTGGGCTGGGCCACCCCCCTTACATTGACTTCGAGATATCCAGAGTAAGAGCATAGACTTATTTCTGACTTTTTAACTATTGGCTTTGTCACTTTCAGCTTTGTATTGTATTATAACATAGCGCCTAAACCTACTTACTATAGTCTTGTCTGGTTTTGATATCTACTCTTTTTAGTTGCCCAGCTCTTAGATCTAAGAACATAGGAACATGAGTGGACGTCGCAGTAAACCAAGGAAATCCTTGGTGGGAGGCTCTGTTAGGGGGACTCTTGATCTTTTCATTACTAGGGCTGCCTCAATGCTTGAACGTGAGATTGAAATCACGGAACGGCGCCTATCCTCAGAACATTTGTACAACAAACGTTCATCTTTGGGTAAAATTCAGTCAGCGATCACTCCACTGGCCCAGATCTCCGAAAAAGCCCAAAACGCTGACATTAGTATCCCATTACAACTACAAGATCAAACATCTCTAACACCCTCAAACATAAATGACTCATTCACTGACCCACCAGTAGAGATCACATCAGAGGAGCAAACATTCACAATATCCTCTAGGGATTCCTTGTTCAAGGAAACGCACATCAAAACAATAGGTCATGGGCAAACAAATAAAAAAAGAAAGCGTGGGGGGACAAACCATAGTGATAGAAATGTAAAAATGCCTAAATTGTTTAGGAGCCCCTCAAAGAACTCAGTAACAACTGCGAGAAAGAACACACAGGACCATTACCCTTTACCCACGTACCCCACCGGTGAATTAATGGGGAGCATGGAGAAATTTGTCAAATCACTAATTTTACCACTAATAGAGTGGATTAAAAGAATGGCAGCACAACTGGGGGATATAGAAAAAGCGATCACAACTAACACAGACTCAATTAAGGAATTCGGTAATGCTAGACACAATCGACACAAATGTAAGACAGCAACAGGGACAACACCAGCTGATAAATCATCCAGTAAGAATCTCCCAATAGCACCAGTTAAGAACATCACGGCCCATCAGACAACAGATGAGGGTCATTCTAGCCACAGGGAAGTAAGATCGGATGGGCAGGCCAAAACAACAGATAATCCTCAGATAAGTGCTCCTATGAAGCCTCTTCCTGCCAAGCCTCTAATGGCAAACCAGCAAAAAATAGATCTGCCACCAGAGGCGGCACCCTACGTTGTGGTACTAACCGGCGTTCCGGAATTAACAGCAGGAAAAATCGAAGGCCACCCGGAGCTTAAAAATAAAGTGATCTATTTCTAAGGCCTCTCGTTCCCTCCGCTCTGACCACCAACATCTCCTTCAGGTTGGCAGGGTGAAAAAGGCAAGAACTGGGGGCAGAAGGTTTTCAATAAATGTGGCCTCCTTGTGGAACTCACTGCCCTTACAACTGCGCTCCGAAGCCAGTCTCTTCAGGTTTCGTAAACTTTTAAAAACTTTTTTGTTCTCTGTTTAATCCTTGCATTCTTGTAGCTGTGTTATTTTCTGATAAGCGCGGGGATGCCTATTGGTAACCAGGCGCTATACAAAACTCGGAATAATAATAATAATAATAATATTGGCTGAGAAACAACAGGCTACTACCCCCAATATAAACGGTGAAATTCTTCATGTTAGAAGACTTGGGTGGGGAGGTAACAGACCAAAGGATATAAGAGGGGACGTCATCATAATAAACTTTAGGGACTGCAGAGTAATTGGTGATTGGTACTCTGAGAGGAAGGGAAGAAATCTCCACACGCGACCTAAGCTACTTCTACCCTCAATCCCTATTGGCTCATCCCCCCAAGATCCCGCGCCCTTCATGGTTGCTTCTCAGAAAGCTCTGTTCTTAACGGCTTTGGTTTTAATGTTCCCACATTTAATCACTTCTCCACGCTCTCTGGGCTGGAAGGAGTTGATTGACTTTTTAACCAGGACCCCGGGGAAAACCATGTACCAAAACAACTCGAAATTCCAGCAATCCCAATGGCCAATCTAAAGGGTGGTAATCAGTCTGAAATCTTGGTGCCACTAACCCATTGTTAGCCTACTACGAGGCATGTAGTAAACCTGTCATGGCAGGAGGATTTGCTCCGGGCAGTATTACTCACGGAAAAGGTGAGGCTTTGCGAAAAACAGATGAGTTACTCGTGGAACAGCCTTTGGGGTTAGTGGCAACTCACCCAGGTAAAGCAGGCTCTTCCATCGAGTTTCTCTTCTGGAATATGGCTGGTCTACGCCCCAAGATAGAAAATGGTACTGGGGTAAAATTCATATAGAAATATAATATAATATGTCTCGAGGAGACTTGGTCAACAACCGAAATCCATCTGGTAGGCTATAAAACCTGTTTCTCTCCCGCAATACAAGTAGCTTCAGGTAGAGCAAAAGGTGGCTTGACCGTACTCATCTCAAATACAATAGGGGACCTGGGCATAACTTCAGTAGCACTGGAAGCAAATTACCAGATTTTGAGCCTTCGCTTTAGCAAAGACGACATTGTTCTACTGGTAAACTTCTATAACAACCTACCAGTTGGAGAACTATTGACTGTTGTGCGACAGTTGCACACTCCATTATCTGCCCTGACTGGGGGATCCGTCAGTGGGGCTACCATTCTTTGGGGGGGTGATTTTAATCAACACCCCTACCAACATAGTAACCGGAACCTGTGTGGGATAACCGATGAGAACGAGGATCCTTTAGTAAATTTTTCCCATTCAAGTATTGGAAATTGTTTAAATGAATCTCTTCTTAAAATTGTAAATAAAATGAATGCCTCTACCCAGATGCCAGATGCAACATTTATTGGCAGGGGCAGGCATACCACCATAGATTTCATTCTGATTTCCAATACATCGGGTAATCGGGTTACCAGCTTTTCAACCCTTATAAACACACAAAGCGATCACTGCGCCCTCACCATAACATTTCACCCACTCCGAGAGCACAGCACACAAAGTATAGTTAGTGCATTGAGGCAAAATACTTTACACTTGGACAAACTTAACGGATTCTCCTTAAAATGGGAGAAAGTTGACCCCCAAGAAATTTCGAGGAGAGTCTTAAAAATGGCTTATTGTTCAATCCTCAAATGCTTAGATCAGACAGTACATAGTGAAGAAGTATTAAGAAACTTTAAGGTGGTCATAAAAGCAATAAACGTGGCACTGTTCGTACAACAGAACAAAGTAGGATGGTTCAACCATAGATGCATAGCAGCGCATTCCAAACAAAAAATAGCACTGCAAAACCCAAATAGGGTTTCCAAGAAATAGCAAACCTAAGGCGGGAGTATAATACTGCACTAAAGGACAGGAAATTGAACTCAAACAGGCCTTATGGGTTCAACTACATAAAAGTTGTATCCATAAAAATAGCTCAGCATTTTGGTCTGTGATAAAATCTTCATTTCTATCTGAGCAAAAGGATTCACCGACCATTGATGTGGCAATTGACGAATTGAGTTGGGTGGACCACTTCTCAAAGATCTTTGGGGGGGGGGCCAAGCAGACTCAACCGTCGTCCCACCCACTACCCCTTATCCAATGGAAATAGAAATTGACATCGATGAGGTTATACGGGCCATTAAAGCCAGCAAAAACGGCAAAGCCCCAGGCCCCGATGGTGTCCCGATGGATCTATTTAAATCAAACGTAGTTCTATGGGCTCCAATTCTTACAAGGGTACTTAGGGCTGCCTGTGAGGTGGGGCTATTGGATTCATCGTTCAAATCGATCATGGTCCCCATTTTCAAAAAGGGGGACCGTCAGGAGGTATCATGCTACCATCCGATCTCTCTGCTGGATTCCTATGGGTAAAGTTGCAGGCAGAATTATCCTTGAACGTCTCCAGCAGTGGGCGGAGGATGGCAGGATCCTCTCGTATATTCAATTCGGTTTCCGGGAGGGCCTAGGGACAGTTGAACAGGCGCTGAACCTGACATTGATCTAAGGGAAATACGTATGTGCAAAGGCGGGCAGTATCTATATGGTATATGTGGATCTGTCAAGCAGCCTTTGACTGTGTTTGCCACTCCAAACTATGGTCAGTACTGTTGGACATGGGGGTAGATTTACCTTTGGTAAATTTTCTGCGCAAACTATATACTAACGCTTCAGTGAGGGTGAGGTTTGGTGCAAAATGTGAGATATCCGCGTCGTTTGGAGTAGATAGGGGAGTGAGACAAGGATGTGTCCTGGCTCCCTTTCTTTTTACGCTTTATACCAATGGATTGGAGCGAGTCATGTTGAATGGGAGCCAGGACCTTCCTCAAGTCAAAAACCGTTTAATTCTGGCTCTACTCCATGCGGGCTATGTGATATTGGCACGCACCCCCCTAGAACTCCAGAAGGCACTAAATAGGTACTCCCAATTTATGGGTGAGCTGGACCTACGTATTAACATTAAAAAAAACCTTTGTTATGACTGCAGGACTAGGGAAACAAAGGGCAAAGAACATATACTAAAATAAGGAGAAATTTGAAGTAACAGCACAATACCCATATTTGGGCATTATCATCGACCATAAATTAAACTGGATCCCAGCTATAGAGTCAAGAAAATTCCATCTAATAGGAACTACTATGGCCCTTGTGAATTTTTCTAAAAAAATTGGGAAGAAGACCTCCGGTAGAGCTTTTAAAGATATATAGAGCTAAATGCCAGTCAGTGGCGCTGTATGGCGCAGGAGTGTGGGGGTACGCAAACACCATTAACCTACAAGTGGTAGAAAATGCTTTTCTCCGATTTCTTTTAGCGGTACCAAAAAGCACATCTACCTTTTTGTGTCATACAGAATTGGGAATTTCTTATTTAATGGACTTAGTAAAAATACAGCCACTTCTCCTCTGGCACCGCATATGGTCCGTGGACAAAAAAGCACTTACTCAGCAAATTATCCTAGGCTGTATGGCAGAGGTCTTCAATCTGTGGGGCGCGACCCCCAGGGGGGTCGTGGAGTCCTGGGAAGGGGGTCGCAGATTCTGCCAGAGTGCAGTTCCTGGCGTCGGGCTGATCGAGGGTGCTCAAGGCGGAGGCCGCCTAATTCACACCGAGGTGTGAAAACCATCAAAGCCTCGTTAACAAGTAAAGGTCTTTTAAAGACCTGTGATAGTACTTTGGTGTGCCTTTGTGTGTGTCCAAGCTGTTTCAGCCAGGCTGACATACAGGAGCTGGGGGGGGGAATGGGGGGGGGGGGAGGAGACTGTAGCCCTTTGAGTTCAATAGACTTAGCTGTGGGTTTATTTTTACTTTTAACGTTTTATATAGCGCTACGCTAGTTTAACCCGTAGGTATCAGAGCGCTTTACAAATACACAGTAAACAGCAGAACGACAGCAGAAGGACATTACAATCATATCATTGTTTCAAGTCCCACGAGCCCTCATACCTGGCGCCTGTGCAGGAGAAATGTGGCTGAGAGTCTGTTCTTCATGGTGAGATGTTTTCACAGCCGGCTGACCCCCCCTCCCCCCCCCCCAAGCAGGGAGGCACAGAGATGCCCACCCAAGAGAGAGGAAGACGAAGCAGAGAGATACTGACCACCCATGAGAGAGGCACAGACAAGGTGGATGGGTGGATGGATGGATGAAAGGGTGGACGGATGAAGGATGTATGGGTGGATGGATGGATGGATGAAAGGGTGGATGGCTGTATGGATGGACGGATGGAAGGATGAAAGGGGTGGACGGATGTGTGAAAAGGTGGGTGGATGAATGATGAGTGGATGGATGTAAAGATGAAAGGGTGGATGGATGGATGGATGAAGGATGGATGGATGTGTGAAAAGGTGGGTGGATGGAGGATGGATGGATGAAAGGGTGGATGGAAGGATGAAAGGGTAGATGGATGAGGGATGGATGTATGGATGGATAAAAGGTTGCATGGATGAATGATGGATGGATTTGTGAAAAGGTGGGTGGATGAGTGATGGGTGAATGAATGGATGTAAGGGTGGATGGATGAAGGATGGATGGAAGGATGGAAGGATGAAAGTGTGGATGGATGAATGAAGGACGGATGTATGGATGGATAAAAGGTTGCATGGATGAATGATGGATGCATGAATGGATGTGTGAAAAGGTGGGGGATGAATGATGGATGGGTGGGTGGATGGATGGATGGATGAAAGGGTGGGTGGATGAAGGATGGATGTATAGATGAAAGGGTGGATGTATATATGGATGGAATAATGAAAGGGTGGATGGATTAATGAAAGGTTGGATGGATGAAGGATGGATGTATGGATGGAAGGATGAAAGGGTGGATGGATGGATAAAAGGTTGCATGGATGAATGATGGATGGATGTGTGAAAAGGTGGGTGGAAGAATGATGGGTGGATGGATGGACGGGTGGATAGGTAAAGGATGGATGTATGGATGGAAGGATGAAAAGGTGGATGGATGAAGGATGTATGGATGGATAAAAGGTTGCATGGATGAATGATGGATGGATGTGTGAAAAGGTGGGGGATGAATAATGGATGGGTGGATGGATGGATGAAAGGGTGGGTGAATGAAGGATGGATGTATGGATGAAAGGGTGGATGGATATATGGATGGAATAATGAAAGGGTGGATGGATGAAGGATGGATGTATGGATGAAAGGGTGGATGGATGAAGGATGGATATATGGATGGATGGATGGATAAAAGGTTGCATGGATGAATGATGGATGGATGTGTGAAAAGGTGCGTGGAAGAATGATGGGTGGATGGATGGACGGGTGGATAGGTAAAGGATGGATGTATGGATGGAAGGATGAAAGGGTGGATGGATGATGGATGTATGGATGGATAAAAGGTTGCATGGATGAATGATGGATGGATGAATGTGTGAAAAGGTGGGGGATGAATGATGGATGGGTGGGTGGATGGATGGATGAAAGGGTGGGTGGATGAAGGATGGATGTATGGATGAAAGGGTGGATGGATATGTGGATGGAATAATGAAAGGGTGGATGGATGAAGGATGGATGTATGGGTGGATGGATAAAAGGTTGCATGGATGAATGATGGATGGATGTGTGAAAAGGTGGGTGGAAGAATGATGGATGGATGGACGGTGGATAGGTAAAGGATGGATGAAAGGGTGGATGGATGATGGATGTATGGATGGATAAAAGGTTGCATGGATGAACGATGGATGGATGGATGGATGGTTGTGTGTAAAGGTGGGTGTGTGGATGGACGGGTGGATAGGTAAAGGATGGATGTATGGATGGAAGGATGAAAGGGTGGATGGATGAAGGATGGATGGATGTGTGGAAGTGTGGGTGGATGAATGATGGATGGATGGATGTGATGAGGTCTAACAGGCGCATTTATGGTTGTCGATAGTTGTTTATGATGAGGAGTACCAGTTTCTAGAATCTTTTGTCGGAAGGGGGTCCTTACGCCTAAAAAGGTTTTACAAGGGGGTCTCGGCATCAAAAAGTTTGAAGACCTCTGCTGTATGGCCTTGGACCATTCCCACAAAATTGGCTGGTTAGCATATATAAAATGTTTCCTAACTGACCTAGGATTGGAAAAGTATGATCTGGCTTCAACCACAATCCGGTCATTATCAAGGAAGGCGTTACAGGTGCTCTCACTTGCCTATCTAGAAGAAATTTGGTTAACCAAAGAAGCCTCTAAATCATCTGTCCAACACTGCATCACTGTCCAAACAACCCTTTCTATTCAGCCCTATTTAACCCACGATTTCATCACCTTTGAAAGATTCCTTTTAATTAGATTCAGGTTAAATACCTTACATCGTCTGGTTGCTTTTCCAAAAAGAAATAACTGGGACTCAGTACTACCTGTACTACCTATGTGCCCGTGTGACGAGACTTCCACCCAGGCAACCATTCACACTTTGTTTTTTTAAAGTATTATAGAGAGCACAGAAAGATCTGGCTGATTCCGTTACTAAAACTTGTTGGAATTAGAAGATGCCGTCCGGTCTTGCTATTTTTACAGAGTTTGGCGGAGGAGTGGACATCGAAGTGCATTGTTAAGTTCTTGAAAAGCATTTTTCGACATCGACTAAACTTGTAAAAAAGGAAATAATAAATCGCCGCATAGTGTCGTATCTTGATAACTTAACCATCTGTGTTACGAGATAAAGATGTTACCTCAGAATGTTCTATGTATATATAATGAATTTGTCTTAACATTGTAAAAATCACAGAGAAACTAATAGGTAATTTCTTTGTTTTTCAAAAACACAAATTATTTTAAGTAACCGTATCAAACGCCAGTATTTTGTTTTTAAAGTAGATCAAGAAATGAAACTTTTTTATTGTAAATGCTTTTATGTTTTTTTTTACCTGCTAAAAACCGAATAAAGAAATACTTGACTTGAGTGTAAAAGCATTAAGGTAACCATGTTGTTCCTGCTTACATTGCCCATGGTTTGCTAAATTTCGCATTCCCTAGAAGTGTTTGCTTTTTCCAGGATGTTGTTACTTTTTTTTTTTGGTAGGCCGCATATTGCTCTTGTCTAGTGCAAAATTTAAATTGAGCCGCATCCAGGTGTTTATATCAGGCAGCAATTGGGTTGTAGTTGAGGACAGTGGAAGTTTTTCTCAGTGGGGCAGTACGGTATTCAGTGGGGGAAGAAGATGTGGCACTATGGTCAGAGCTGCTGAATTTGGAACTGGGAACCAGGTTCAGACTTAAAAACCAGTCCACCAGACCACTCTCCTGCGAGAGCACAATCACATGCTAGACCTTAGAAGGCTCCGCAAGACCTTAGAAGTCCTGGTGTCTTCGCACCAGCAGGTGGACCCTAGCATGACAAGTGTAGGTTAACCTTCAATGCTTGTCCATCACTTTCCATACTGAAGTTCACCTACAGTCTTGCGGGCAGGCCTATGAAGCAGCACACCCTAGAACAACAGTCAATGAGGTCACAGGACCCTTGAGAAGGGCCAGCTCTAGGGCAGTGCAACCAGTGTGACCACACCAGGTGCTGACTTTAGGTGAAGGCATCATGTTGGCAAGTATATTCCTTCAGCAATTTTCGGCAACAATAAAAAATGTTATGATGACTCTGGTGATTAATGTTTTTCCTAGAGAGAGATCAGAATTTTGTCCAGTGGAAGTTTTGACTCATGGAAAGGTAGCTCAGAGGGTTAATGTATCGGCTGCAAAGAACATGCGCCATGCAGATCACAAAGTGCACATAATGTAAATAGGGCAGTGGGCTACTGCTTTTGTCAGTGATCCTTTTGTTACTTGCAGTTACTTGCAGTTTATAAGTTAAAATCCTAACTTAGAACAGTGAGCTATTAACTTTTATCTAAGAGCTGCATACAAACCCTCCCCCCCCCCTCCAATCCTCCCAGTCTTTGATTATCCTACCCAAAAAGTGTTCTTTTGGACAGAAATCAATTCTGATTATTAAGGAGAACCCCCAACCATGGTATTATGCTTTAAATTCCGGGTATTGTGTTTCTCCAGACCAATCACTATAAAACTATACGGGCTACTAGTATGGTTGTCATGTGACTCCTACACCTTGTAGTCCTTAGTCTTATGTAACATTTTCTATACAGTGATTTACACAAATATTTATTGTCTCTGTGTAATGTGTGTCATGTAAAGGGCTCTGACACCCTACAATGGTATGAGTGGCGCTTTAAATCAATTTAAATGCATCTGAGAGAGAGTGGTTATGGAGACTAGGGGGGCACAGTTAAAGGGTGGTTGTAAGGGAATCCATGGCAGAGGTGGTCATTGGGGGGCACTAACAAACATTGATGCACAGGACACCACCAGTGCTATGGCTGGCCCTCCCCTTGAGGCCAGTCTGCCTCACCCATAGGTACCTCCATTGGCTTTGTTTCAGCAGTAGTAGCTGCAACTCACCAGGGAATGGCAATGCAAGATTTGCACGCACACCAAACTAAGTTCGCACACTTCAGTCTCCCTGCTTCATTCACAAACACTTTTAACATGTGCTGCCTGCTGTGGGGCCACTGGAATTAATTATACAGCAACGGATGACAACATTATGCCGTAGTGTTGACTAAATTATGCATTTAAAAAAAAGGCTGCTGCGTAATGCAGTATATTTTCAGATATTTTATTATTTTGACCTGTGTACACCTGCTAACAGTCTCTGGAAAGATTTTGCCTTATTAGTACCAGTGTAACATACAAACACAGCAGTGAGAAAGGTGACCAGTCAACCTTTGCAATAGGCCATCCTCTCCGCAGCAACACAAGTCACATTTTATATTAACTTTTATATGTTTGAGCTACAAACAATTTATTAGTTTAAATGGTCAGATCATGCAGCAGATCTTGCATTATGAGCAAATATGGCAGAGCCATAATTTTAGAGAAAACATTTGCAAACTAGTATATTTTGCCATTCATGTTTGAACTGCTGTTGTGGAAAAAGGGAGAAGTGCTGATGACAGAAACTCCATGGCTCAGAGACAAATGGCTTGTGTTTCCACATTTTATCGTATTTGCTACATTCTGTGATTAGAAGCATATCCCACTTTGTGAATATATTATAATGTCAATAACTCATTATACCCTTAAATAATCATGTGTATCCATTGGTTGATTAAACGGGGCAGTGAAATGCCAAACAAATACTAAAAATTGGGATGTCTGCGCATTCTGGCCACACCTCTGGCTACACCCACAGATCCAATCCTTTGGTTATTCCTGCCCACTTCGACCACTGTGTAAGACTCAGCATCCCTGGACCTGTGATGTGCCGCCGCTGCAGGCGCCGCATGTGCCACACATTTACGGTGCCGGGCTTCTGAATAAGGGAGCTGGCCATTATTGTATCCCTAAACTTACGCACGTTGTCAGTTTGACATTGACTACACGTAGAGGGACTGTGGGAGATAGTCTCTAGACGGTCTTCTTCTCCTTCAGATGATTCCTTTGAGCTGGAAGGGCTTGATGATAAAGGTGTTGCTCCGCTTCCTGGTTCCCCTTGTCCGTGGTGGTCACCCCGGTGGCTCATAGGAGGATAAAGAGAGGAAAAGGAGCCGTCAGAATGTTGTACTGTTCAAGAGGTA
This sequence comes from Lissotriton vulgaris, assembly GCF_964263255.1. Taxonomy (NCBI): domain Eukaryota; kingdom Metazoa; phylum Chordata; class Amphibia; order Caudata; family Salamandridae; genus Lissotriton; species Lissotriton vulgaris. The sequence goes on from NC_141687.1 coordinate 243,965,063, forward strand.
GGGTGTAGTCCCATCACCACACCTTTGAGCTCTATGGTCTTAGAGTGTGCTTAGTCTAAAGTCTTGAGTACAATAAGCCAAGGAAAAGAATGATAGATGAGGAATAAAATGGGGAAAAGAAAACGGTAAACTCCCTATCACGAGTTATAATGATGTGCCTAGGAGGAAGAATAGTGCACAATATGCTACTACGGACAGTTCTGGGGCTGATTAGGCGTATATGTCACAAAAGGATTATAACTGTCAGGATGCAACTTCTCACCGACTACCCTCCTGTTTACGCTCTTTCCCTGTATTCCCCGCCCGTTTCTCCTCCCCTCTCCCTGTTACCCTGAACCACCAACACTCACCAGGCTCCGCCGTAACTCTCCTGAGTCACGGCCGCTCCCCAGCCACCTCCGGACACCACCAGTCCTCGCACCAGCTTTCTTCCCTGTCCTCGAGGTTTCCAGGTATTCAGCGTGTCGGGTCCCGCGTCTTCTCTCAAGTTGGGTCCCGCGTCTTCTTCCCGCAAACCGGGTCCCGCGTCTTCTTCCCGCAAACTGGGTCCCGCGTCTTCTTCCCGCAAACCAGGTCCCGCGTCTTCTACCCGCAAAACGGGTCCCGCGTCTTCTCCTTCAAAGAGTCCTCTCCAACGTCCTTCCTCACTTTCTTCAGGCCGTTTCTGCTCTCCTGTTATTGGTCCCAGGCTTCGTTTTCCGGGTAGCGAGGGCGGTATTTCCTGGGCATGTCTCTGACCGCGTCCCTGTGGAGACAGAGCAGAGGCATCTGGATGTCGTGGTTCTTCCAGGTCGGTAGGGGTTTCCCTTCACAAGGCACCTTCCTCACATCCCCTTTCCCTTGCTGTCTTTCTTCTAGGGGGTGTTGACTCCTGTGGATATCTAGACTGATAGTCAGCGTTCCCTTGGTCTCGCCCTTTTCTATGTCGGGTTTGGAATCTATAAGGTTGTAACAATAGAAACCACCTCAAAACCCTCTCATTGTGTCCCTTGTTCCTAGCTAACCATTCTAACGGTGCATGGTCTGTGAAAAGAGTGAATTCTCTTCCTTCCAGATAATAACGTAAGGTCTCTATTGCCCACTTGATGGCGAGGGCCTCCTTCTCGATGGTTGCATAATTTTTCTCTCTAGGGAAGAGCTTACGACTAATGTACAAGATGGGCTTCTCTCCTTGAGGTGTCTCTTGCGAGAGGACCGCTCCTAACCCCTGATCAGAGGCGTCTGTTTGTAAGACAAAGGGACGGGAATAATCTGGACTAACCAGAACAGACTCTGAAGTCAGAGTTTTTTTAAGGTCTCAAAGGCATGTCTTACTTCACTAGGAGGGGATTGCAAAATCTGTTCAGTTTTGCTGTTCTTCTGTAGAAGATCAGTTAGTGGAGCTGCCATCTGGGAAAACTTAGGGATAAATCTTCTATAATAACCAAGTAAACCCAGGAAGGCCCTCAAATCTTTTTTTGTTTTGGGAAATGGTATGCTGGAAATGGCCGATAGTTTCGACCTTTGTGGTCTTATGACACCTTCCTCCAATAGGTATCCTAAGTACTTGACTGTTTGGGCAGCCAGGTGACTCTTGGCTGGGTTGATTTTTAGCCCCTGTTCGCCTAAAGTTTGAATGATTGTAGTGAGATGGGCCAAATGTTGTTCCCATGTATCGCTATATATCTCTATCATCAATATAAGCCCCGGCAAACTCCTCGTAGGGCCTTAGAATTGTATTCATGGCTCTCTGGAATGTTGCAGGTGCCCCGTGTAAGCCAAAAGGCATCATTCTAAATTGATGGAGTCCATCAGGGGTAGAAAAGGCTGTTTTTTCTTTGTCTTTAGAAAAAGGAGCTGTGGCAAACCATTCGTCCTCTTCAGCCAAAGCTGACTCCTGTAGCAACTGGGGAAGCTTAGCATAATCATTACCTAGAATAGCTTTTTCCGGTAATCGGGGTATCAGGCCTACAGTCAGGGATGTACCTTGATCCTGGGTATGTTGAATGAGCACCCTAGCAGTGGGGTATGGTTTGGTGTCCCCATGTACACATTTAATGGCTACCATACCTTCTATGGGACCTATACTAGTGCCTAAGTCTTGTGACCTGACTACACTATGCAAACAGCCCGTGTCAGCCAAGGCAGTATCTTGTTGTCCGTTCACCGAGACCTTGCACTTGTAAGGGGGAAGTTTCTTGTTGGGGGTGAACCATAGTAATTGCGAGCCATCCCTATTTCCATAGGCTCTTCTCTTTGTGGACAAAATCGAGCTATATGTCCCATCCCTCCACATTGAAAACACTGGGGTCCCGTCACAGGGGGACGAATGAATGGAATAGTCTGTAGAGGGCCACTGGGAACGAGAGCAAGAGGTTCAGGTTTCTTTGCTATGGGAGGTCTTGACGGCCGGTGGAGTGGGTGTCCCACGGTTTTTCCTGCATTTTCTTCTCTTCCTTTTTGAAAGTCCTGTGCCCTACTATAAGCACTAGCTATTTCTACTGCTGTTTCTAGTGTAAGGTTAGCCTGCTGTCGGACCCAACGTTGGATGGGTGGATGAAGGGATGTCAAGTATTGTTCAAGGAAGATTTTTGCCATAATCCCATCCTTATCTGTAGTGGCAGGTTTTAACCAACGGTCCGCCATGTCTTTTACTCTAAAGTGCAAGGCGCGCGGTGTTTCCTGTGGTCCCTCTTTCAGTTGTCTTAATTTTATTCTATATGTTTCGTCATCTATTCCTAGTCTTTCTAGAATGCATTTTTTTATTTCTGCATAGGGAACTGTTCCATGGAGGGTAGCAGCTTGATAGGCTGCTTGCAGGTCTCCTGATAACAGAGGTCCTAAATACTGTCCCCATTTGTCTGCGGGCCATGATGCTGCACTTGCCATGCGTTCGAAATTACTGAAAAAAATCAGGATCTTCTCCAGCTACGTATCGTTGTAGGACGACCGATGGTAGAGTTGTGGGACCCCATTGTTGTCCTAACACTGCAGTAAGTTTATCATTAGAAGCCCCTTGGGTTTGTCCTTGTTCAGAGAGTACTTGTTGCATCTTTTCTCTATCTTCCTCGACCATGTTCAAAAAATGTTCCATTACCTTCCCTAAATGTTCTTGGTTTTCGGCCATTTTCGCTAGGGCAGCCTCCATTTCGCCTTTAGATCCCACTTCTGACACCACTTGTGGGAGAGCGGGCTTGATAAACAGGCGTGGAGGCTGAAGTATAGGTTTGAAAGATTGTTTATTGACAAAAGAGGAAACTGTAGACTGTTGAGATAGTCTCTAGACAGTCTTCTTCTCCTTCAGATGATTCCTTTGAGCTGGAAGGGCTTGATGATAAAGGTGTTGCTCCGCTTCCTGGTTCCCCTTGTCCGTGGTGGTCACCCCAGAGGCTCATAGGAGGATAAAGAGAGGAAAAGGAGCCGTCAGAGTGTTGTACTGTTTAAGAGGTAGGGTATAGTCCCATCACCACACCTTTGAGCTCTATGGTCTTTGGGTGTGCGTAGTCTAAAGACTTGAGTACAATAAGCCAAGGAAAAGAATGATAGATGAGGAATAAAATGGGGAAAAGAAAATGGTAAACTCCCTATCACGAGTTATAATGATGTGCCTAGGAGGAAGAATAGTGCACAATATGCTACTACGGACAGTTCTCGGGCTGATTAGGCGTATATGTCACAAAAGGATTATAACTGTCAGGATGCAACTTCTCACCGACTACCCTCCTGTTTACGCTCTTTCCCTGTATTCCAGGCCCGTTTCTCCTCCCCTCTCCCTGTTACCCTGAACCACCAACACTCACCAGGCTCCGCCGTAACTCTCCTGAGTCACGGCCGCTCCCCAGCCACCTCCGGACACCACCAGTCCTCGCACCAGCTTTCTTCCCCATCCTCGAGGTGTTCAGCGTGTCGGGTCCGGCGTATTCTCTCAAGTCGGCTCCCACGTCTTCTTCCGCAAACCGGGTCCCGCGTCTTCTTCCCGCAAACCAGGTCCCGCGTCTTCTCCTTCAAAGAGTCCTCTCCAACGTCCTTCCTCACTTTCTTCAGGCCATTTCTGCTCTCCTGGTTTTTTTGGTCTCAGGCTTCGTTTTCCAGGTAGCGAGGGCGGCGTAGGAAGGTGGATATCTGACTATGGTTACCCCCAAACTTTTTGCCTGGTGTTAGCTGGTTTTTGGCTTAGTTGGCCTGGGATCCTGCTATTCAGGGCTCCAGGCTAATTGGTCTCTCCTTAAAATGGACTCCATGTACCTTAGGTGCATACCCAATTGGAACTGGTTCACCTTATAGGCCCCTGTAACAGTGTACCATAGGTACCCAGGGCATAGGTGTAGCCAAGGCCTACCAAGGGCTGCAGCATGTATTGTGCCGCCCCTGGCCTGGCCTCCATATTTGACACAACTGGCTGATCACTCAGCTGGGGTACGTTGGTGTAATCACCTCTTACTTAGATATAGTATATCTATATCTAACCTAACTGGACACATAGTAACCTATAAGCCACTCCTATAGAAGGCCTCTGCAATCCTGGAGGCAGAGTGCGTGGTTTCATGTGAGATGGTGCTCTAGCATGAGCTGAGCCTTTCTGCAGCTGTCGGGAACAACTCCCTTAGCTGTTCCGGGATATTGCCATACCATATACTCTTAAGTGCATTATAATCCTCGCGGTTATATGCTTACTTTGGTTTGGCTTTATCAAAACATGTCTAGTAAGGTGTCATACGATTTGGAATACTATCCCCTCGACAGTTCTGTCGACTGGGATAGCATTCCACCCTTCTAATGGGACACGACATGTACATAACCTGAACCCCGGTTAAAGTTAACCAGAGCCTCAGCATCACAAAATGGATGCTGCCACCACAGACACAAGTCTGACCTGCTGCTGCTGGGAGTCCTTCCAGCGAGGGAGGCTTGGACAAAGGGTTTCCTGCCTTGGGAGGTGCGAGCACCACCCCAGACAGGATTTTGTGTATTGGGTAGGACAGGGCTGAATAGAATCAGACATGCCCGGGCACACAAGGTGTCCTCGTGCATAAGCCAGTCCAAACCGGTGCTGGGGCTTTCCAGCCCCAGTCCTGGCGTGGAGCTGGACAAAGGAAAGGGGATGTAACCGCCCCCCTTCCTGGTCCCACCCAGAGGAGGGACCTAGTAGGTGATCCACCCTTCAGATTGGGAATAAGAGTGGGAGCAGTGCCATATCACCTCAGATCATCCTGAATACTTCCGGGGCATGTCTCTGACCTCGTCCCTGTGGAGACAGAGCAGAGGCATCTGGATGTCGTGGTTCTTCCAGGTCTGTAGGGGTTTCCCTCCACAAGGCACCTTCCTCACAGGGACTCTAAGTTTCTTTAAAAAAAATTTAGCTAACATCTGGACCTATACATTTTATTTTGTATAAATTAATTGAATGTGTGTAAAATTTAGCAATGCCCAGGGAATTCTAGTAAAGGGAGCACCCATAGGCGAATCACTAGCGTGTGTGATGGCTGCATTATTTATTACTAACTTTGATGTTGTGCTTTAACTTTGGATAAGTTATCATGAATTCTAGCACCAAGAAGCCAATATTGGTAAATATGTGTGCTCCAAATAATCCCTAACATATACTGTGCATACAGTATATTTAATCAGGTGCTTTAATCATAGGCTGTTTTAAAGTATTCTGATAAAAATCGAATTGTGCTGAAGACAGCCTTGATTGGTGTTGGATCGAGGACCTGGAAGTCTGCACAGCTAGCAGACCGAGATAAAGCAGCTTGTCAGAAAGTTTAGCGTTTCCCTACAGGCGGTGTTTGTTGGCCTGTGGCAGGGTCAGTCACATGCCCTGGATTCCTGGCATTTAATTGAGTCTATCCCAGTTCTGCGCCCCTGTATTTCTTGTGCCCCACCTAGAACACATCATGTCGTAGCTTGGTGATGACGTTAACATTTTGCCCCCCCTGGAAAAATGTCTGCGGACGCCCATGCGTATGGCTAAAAGAATTGCCCATAAGATTGTTTTCGTTGCTGTTCTGACCGGTTATGATTATATTTTCAGTGCTGTGTTGTATCACATAAAAACTTTTTAATAAAAATATTTAAAAAAAAGAAATGTTTCCCATTGAAACTGGTCCCCATGAAATGTTGTTTACAATGAACCTGTATATGAGGAATGTTATTACCTAGCTTGCCCATACATGATAGCGAGGTATTCACAGTCATGTTTGCCCGATGTTAGGAAATGTCTGAGGCCTTACTTGATGCCTATGAAAAGTTATTTGCCTGCAACGAAGAAAGTCTAGATAAAGAATCTTGTTTTAAACCTCTATCTGGTGAGGTGTCATTTTATTGCGTGTGCCTCCCTGTCTCATTGTGAGCTGCACTTTTGCTTTACACCTAGCCTTCGGGTGCCTTCCCGCTCGCGTTAAGCTACAGCAGTGGAATTGGTGATCCCAGTTCTTACATTGGTGGCAGCGGTGGGATAAGGACCTGTGGTTGTGCAGCACCCTCCAGTGATTCAGTGTGTGCCGCAATTGGACACCTGTTGTATGCAAGCCTAACAAGTTGACCTCCACTGCCTAATTAATTGCGCAGACTCCTGTTTTAGACCGGTTACCTACGTCCTAGTGTTATTCCTTTAAAGTTTCTGGGTCCCCACCTGTCAAGATTGAGTTTTAGCTGGCCAACCTAGAAGTGTATACGGTGGCAAGGCTCAGGGACTTCTGTCAAGGGATGGGGGTGTCCATCGGGCGAGGTGCCCAAAGAGAGGATCTTAGGAAAGCCTTGAGGGCGTGGGTAATGGCCCACCCGGAAGGGAGAGTGGATGAGGGACAGGAGGAGCTGGGCGCACAAGGGGAGGTGGGCGCTCCAGGAGAGTTAGACCTACTGCACATTGACATTAGTGAGAATGTGTTGCCAGGAAGGCCTTTCTTCGGCAGGCTGTATGGTGTCAAGGAGGAGTGCATCGCCAGAGGAGCATGAGGACAGGAGGGAGGAGAGGCAATTGAGATTGGAGCTTGCTAAGATGGAGAAGGAGAGAGAGGAAAAGAGGCTAACCATGGAGGAGAGGAAGCTTGCGCACAAGCTTAGCCTAAAAGAATTGGAGCTGCGAGCAATGCAGATAGGGGCGCAAGGCAATCTGAATGGTGGCAGCGTACCAGATGTTCCACGAGAGCCTACGTTCTATCTACCGAAGTAGGTGATGGCCAGTTTCAGTGTGGGGGATGACATCGACAAGTGGTTGGCGGCATTTAACCCCTCCCATGCTCATGACAGAGCCGCTCCGTCATGAGCATCGGCTGAGCTGTGCTCATGACGGAGCGGTTCCGTCGTGGCCCTGCCGCCGCGCCTGCGCGGCACTGATTTCGCGCCTGCTCGGCGCGTTCTATTGAGCGGGCGGGGCCATGACGGAACCGCTCTGTCATGAGCACAGCACAACCGCGGCTCGTGACGGAGCGGCTCCATAGCAAGCATGCGAGCGCTGTACGGCACCCCACCTCCCCACCCCAGCGCTGCAGCGGAATTGCCGCCGCAGGGAAGGGGTTAAGGTGGCCTTGGTAGCCCATGGGGTGCCCGAGAGCTACTGGGGGGGTGGCCTGTATCTGTACATACCTCCAGTGGTAAGGGACACACTCCTGACTTTAGAGAAAGCGGACCAAACACACTGTCCTGTCATGAAGGAGGCTCTGCTTAGGAAGTTTGGCCTCACCCCAGAGAAGTATCGCCAGAGAAATATCGCCAGAGGTTCCGCAACAGCCATAAGCTGCATACCCAAAACTGGGTTGATTTCCTTGATTATGCATGAAGGCCTTAGATGGTTGGATGCGTGGCAGCGAAGTGAGCGATTATGAAGGGCTGTACAATTTGTTTTTAAGGGAGCAACTTCTAGATAAATGTTTTCCGGAGCTGCGCCAACACCTGGTGGACCGCAAGCTGAACCGACCCTCGGAAACTTGCGGAGGAGGCGGATACCTGGGTTAGCACTCGGGTGTCCCACAAGGGACACGGGGAGACGCCCCGAAAGGTGGTCCCCAGAAGAGAGAGGGGGAGATAAAAGGAAGGAGTTCTCTAGAGGCCCACAAAATAGACCGCCTGGCAAAGGGGTAGGTTCCCCACCCCACTCTGGATTCCAGAAACCCACTTACCCTGACATGAGTCAGCAGACCAGAACTGTCCGGTGCTATGAGTGTGGGAAGGTTGGACACTACAAGGGGGATCCCTAGTGTTGCAAGAGGTCCCCAGCCCCCACAGGATGTAAGAGCCCCGGGGTGGGTAATGTAGCGCTTGTGGTGGAGTTGTCCCTAGATGAGGGAGGGGAGTGGACAGGCTTGACCCTGGTCTCACTCTTGGATAGAGAGTTGGTCCCAGTGACGCAGTTACCCTCAAACACTGCCAAATACCAGCAGAGGGTGCGGGTTAATGAGGAGGAGGTGGAGGCTCTGAGGGACACGGGTGCCAGCATTACGATGGTGCTGAGACGGCTGGTGTCCCCGAAGCAAGTGATCCCTGACGTTTACCATCCGGCTGTATTGGTTGATGGCAATGTGAGTCACTACCCTGTGGCTCAGGTTCCCTTTGAGTGGGGAGGAGTCTCGGGCCAGTTGAGATTTGCTGTAAGCCCTGCGTTGCCAGTTGAGTGTCTGCTCGGAAACAATCTGGAGTATACTGCCTTGAAGGAGGTGGAGTTCCACGCCCACACAAAAAAGCTGGGGTTACCAGAATGGACTTGCGTGGTCACGAGATCCATGGCTGCCCAGCAAGGAACTCAACCTGGGTTTGAGCCTGGAACAATAGCACAGCCCAATGCTGGATAAGAAGAGGACGTTGTGGAAGACACGCCCGTGAGATGGATGGCGAGCCCGCAGAGGTAACCACGGAGTCCACGGAGGTCGATGTTGCTCCTATGGGGGACTTGCCGAGTGGCAGGTAGGAGGGCCTACACGGGAGGAATTCTGTCTGGCGCAGAGAGAGTGCCCCACGCTTGAAGGCATGCAGCGGCAGGCCAAAGCCCAAGCGACCAACCAAGAGACCGGCAATTACAACATTTACTGGGAGGATGGCCTCCTCGACAGTGAGCCTAAGGCTCCGGTGCATGGGTCATCAAGGGCCCTAGTGGTCCCCCAATGCTACTGAGCCTTCCCGCTAGAATTGGCACACAAGATACCACTAGCTGGACACCTGGGTCAGGACAAAACCTTTGCACGTTTGGTCCGACATTACTACTGGCACAGAATGCGAGTTGCCTCTGACACCTTTTACAAGACCTGTAAGACTTGTCTAGCGAGTGGCAAGACTGGGACTAAGTTGAAGGTCCTCTTGCAACCGCTCCCGGTTGTCGGTACCCCTTTTGAGCGGGTTGGCATCGATATTGTTGGGCCAATGGACCCGCCAACTTCTTCGGGACACTGGTTCATCTTGGTGTTGGTGGACCACGCCACCCTGTACCCAGAGGCAATCCCTCGGAGGACCATTAATGCACATTTGGTGGCGCGGGTCTTGATGGGGATTTTTCCCCGTGTGGGATTCCCCAAGGTCGTGGTGTCGGATAGAGGCACGAACTTCATGTTGGCCTACATGCCGGCCATGTGGAAGGAGTGCGAAGTTACCTACCGGTTCTCCACTCCTTACCACCCCCAGACTATCGGACTAGTAGAAAGCTTCAATAAGACCCTGAAGGGGATGATCCAGAGCCTGCCAGAGGACTTGAGACGGAAGTGGGACGTCCTCTTACCCGGTCTGCTATTTTGGTACCGAGAGGTGCCGCAGAATGGAGTCGGGTTCAGCCCCTTTGAGCTGCTCTATGGCCACCCCGTTAGGGAGCCCCTCAGCCTTGTAATGGAGGGGTGGGAGAAGACTTCGAAGAAGCTTCCCCGTGACATGTTCAGCTACATGCTGGCATTCCGCAGCCAGATGGCCAAGCTGTGGAAGGAAGCCTCAGACAACCTGGAGGCTAGTCAAGTTGTCATGAAGGAGTGGTATGACCGCAACGTATGGACGGTGGAGTTGGATACTGGACAGAAGGTGTGGGTCATGGAGCCCGGAGAGCTTAGCGCCCTCCAGGACCAGTGGACTGGACCATACAAGATTGTGGAGAAACGAGGCCAGACCACTTACGTTGTCGACATAAAGACCCCCCGACAACCCTATAGGGTGTTCCACATCAACCGCTTGAAGCCGCACCATGAGCGATCTGAGCTTGCTCTCCTTATGGTGACGGATGGGAGCAAAGAGGAAGAGAGCGCGCCTTGATGAAGGGTTAAAATCACGCTCTACCATCTGAGCACCAAGAAGAGCCAACCTCGTATCTGTCTTGGCAGTGAAAGTGCCACATATGGCCCTACCAGAGCAAACCTGAAAAATACTTAAAAACCCTCTATTTTTGCTATGCATAAACAGCAAAGTAAAACCCACCAATCCCCTGGATCCTGGGGTTATAGACCTAAGGCAAAGGCCAAAACGACATATCTTAAAATAACGAAATGTACCAGGCCCACACTGATGTAAACATGCATTTCTGGTGCATTGAAAAACAACGAAAACAGTGATTTTCCACCGTCTCAAGACTAACGCCCTCTCACACGTACACAAGGCCCAGCTAGTGCAGGTTGACACATCTTAGGAAATTGAGACATCGGGACTTTCCACTGAAACATTATTTTGAAACATTGCTTGCACGAAGTAAAAGCCGCAACCTCTCGCAATAGCAGTACCTATCGTAAGTTCCGCTCGCACATATATTTTTAGAAATGTACAGGACAAGAAGTCTTTGTTTATGTTCTGTGGTCAAGCATGGCCAACCAACCATTGGGACATCTGACCGCCCCCCACTGTCCTAGGACAATGCGGTCAAGCCACCTGCGTCAGAGAATACGTCAGGACAGTGTTAGTTCTGTGATTTTAGGTATAAAAGATCCACCATCACAGTTAGAAGGCAGAACTTTTCAAGCTGACTTTTTGGGCGGTTCTCCAGTCGACTGCAACTATCTGATTTGGGACTGCCTGAGCCTACTCTACCAGGTGATGCCTTCCTGAATGAGATAGCTTTCCAATCTTCTTATTAATCTTAGCTAGCCATATGCTTTTTCATCCATACCCAACTCCTTGCATTATAGATATCATTTAAGCATAAGATCCTAGAGGGCCCTTCCTCCCTAAATAGATGCTTCAAGGCACTCGGCCTGATAGAAATGTTCTCTATTTTAAACCAGCTGAAAATGCAATTGTGCCTTCTTATGCCTTTTTTAATCTTAGCCTCTGTTATTTCACTCTTGTTAGAATACTTAGACCTGTGAGAAGCTACTCCTCAGAAAGTTGTGTGTAGACATAGTATTCTCTCGGGCTGGATTCAATGCCTCCTTATAGCCTCCAGCCTACACCAGAAGCTGTATTTTACTAAATTGTTATTTCTGTTCACTTAGCAGCTTTTTTACAAGCATTTGATATTGTGCATAGATTCTGGCAGAGTGAAGCCAGGCTTTATTGAAGAGTGTTCTTTTAGCAGATGCGCCTCATTGATATACATGTGTGTTAAATAATAAACGTGCCACTTCAACTTGGCCAGTCGTCTTTTCATATTATTGTCTCTTCTTCCTCAGTGTGTTAATGAAACGATTCTCGCAACCACGTTCAGTGTGGCCACACCCTCCTAGCAGGCTCGAAGGGGCCTGTTACTCTCCCTCTGTCAGCCTCTTCTAGACCTTCTGGCGGCCCAAGAGAAGGATGGATCGGTGGAGGGAGTGGTCCTCTCCCCGTTGTTGACCCCTGAGCAGCAGAGGGACTGCCGCCAGGTTTTGGAGCGATACGCCTCGTTGTTCTCCCTCACTCTTGGAATTTCGCATCTGTGTACCCATAAAGTGGACACAGGTGACAGCCCACCCGTGAAAACCAAGTCTTACCGGCTGTCCGACAGGATCAAGACCAGCATCCAGAGTGAGGTGGCCAAGATGTTGGAGCTGGGGGTGATTGAGCCTTCCAGCAGCCCTTGGGCTAGTCCGGTGGTGTTGGTGCCGAAAGCGGCACCACCAAGCACCACACCAGATCTTTGGTTCTGGGTGGACTACCGTGGTCTGAACTCCGTGACCAAGACGGATGCTCACCCGATCCCTCAGGCGGATGAGCTGATTGACCGACTGGGCCAGGGACAGACTAATTTGCATGTAGCCAGGTTCTGAGCTGGGATGGTGCAGTGAGCTAAAAAACGGTGATGGATCGAGCCCTGATCTTTGGACTGGGTAAGAGTGGTCTGCTTAATTCAGACACTCTGTTCATCACCACCCCCTTTTCTGAATCATTTTGTCCACCATAAGCGTGGAAGGGTATACTCAGATGTGAGTCCCTTGCTCATTGCACCATCAGGATTCAAGCAAGCCGGGCCGAAGACGGCTGAAATGCCAGAAACCGGTCCCCGTAAGCTTGTTTCCTTCCCAGTATAAGAATTGGCTTGGTAGTCTGGTCTGCCCTGTTCCCATGATGCACTGGGCCAGGGACAGACTAATTTGCATGTAGCCAGGTTCTGAGCTGGGATGGTGCAGTGAGCTAAAAAACGGTGATGGATCAAGCCCTGATCTTTGGACTGGGTAAGAGTGGTCTGCTTAATTCAGACACTCTGTTCATCACCACCCCCTTTTCTGAATCATTTTGTCTACCATAAGCGTGGAAGGGTATACTCAGATGTGAGTCCCTTGCTCATTGCACCATCAGGATTCAAGCAAGCCGGGCCGAAGACGGCTGAAATGCCAGAAACCGGTCCCCGGAAGCTTGTTTCCTTCCCAGTATAAGAATTGGCTTGGTAGTCTGGTCTGCCCTGTTCCCATGATGCACTGGGCCAGGGACAGACTAATTTGCATGTAGCCAGGTTCTGAGCTGGGATGGTGCAGTGAGCTAAAAAACGGTGATGGATCAAGCCCTGATCTTTGGACTGGGTAAGAGTGGTCTGCTTAATTCAGACACTCTGTTCATCACCACCCCCTTTTCTGAATCATTTTGTCCACCATAAGCGTGGAAGGGTATACTCAGATGTGAGTCCCTTGCTCATTGCACCATCAGGATTCAAGCAAGCCAGGCCGAAGACGGCTGAAATGCCAGAAACCGGTCCCCAGAAGCTTGTTTCCTTCCCAGTATAAGAATTGGCTTGGTAGTCTGGTCTGCCCTGTTCCCATGATGCACTGGGCCAGGGACAGACTAATTTGCATGTAGCCAGGTTCTGAGCTGGGATGGTGCAGTGAGCTAAAAAACGGTGATGGATCAAGCCCTGATCTTTGGACTGGGTAAGAGTGGTCTGCTTAATTCAGACACTCTGTTCATCACCACCCCCTTTTCTGAATCATTTTGTCCACCATAAGCATGGAAGGGTATACTCAGATGTGAGTCCCTTGCTCATTGCACCATCAGGATTCAAGCAAGCCGGGCCGAAGACGGCTGAAATGCCAGAAACCGGTCCCCGGAAGCTTGTTTCCTTACCAGTATAAGAATTGGCTTGGTAGTCTGGTCTGCCCTGTTCCCATGATGCACTGGGCCAGGGACAGACTAATTTGCATGTAGCCAGGTTCTGAGCTGGGATGGTGCAGTGAGCTAAAAAACGGTGATGGATCAAGCCCTGATCTTTGGACTGGGTAAGAGTGGTCTGCTTAATTCAGACACTCACCTCACCACCCCCTTTTCTGAATCAGATTGACCGACTGGGAGCAGCTCGGTATCTGAGTACCATTGACCTGATGTCAGGATACTGGCAGATTGCCATGACGGACGGAGCAAAGAAGACTGCGTTCTCCACCCCTTAGGGCCACTTTCAATTTCGGTGATGCCCTTTGGGCTCAAGAATGCTCCGACCACTTTCCAGAGGTTGGTTAACAAGGTGCTTTCTGGCCTAGAGGCCTTCCCAGCTGCGTACCTGGATGACATAGCTGTCTTCAGCAGCAGCTGGGAGGACCATCTGCAGCATCACCAGGAGGTGCTACAGGCTCTACATCGGGCTGGCCTAACCATCAAGGCTAGCAAGTGCCAGATTGGACAGGAATCTGTCGTCTACCTGGGACACCTGGTGGGCGAGGGTAAGGTGCAACCCCTCCAGGCCAAAATTGAGACCATCCTGGCCTGGGAGCCCCACAAAACCCAAACAGAGGTCCGAGCTTTACTCTGCCTCACTGGATATTACCGGCCGTTTGTCAAGAGGTATGGAACCATTTTAGCCCCCCTGACTGAATTGATGTCCAAAAAGCAGCCACGAAAAGTTATCTGGAAGGCTGCCTGTCAATAGGCATTTGACACCCTGAAGCATGCGATGTGCACCGCTCCAGTGCTTGCAACTCCAGATTTCTCCAAGGAATTTATCGTGCAGACAGACTCCTCTGAGCATGGCATAGGAGCTATGCTCTCCCTGCTAAACAAAGAAGGCCAAGAGCAGCCTGTGGACTTTATCTCCCAAAGTCTAATCCCTAGGGAACAACGGTGGAGTACAATAGTGCGTGAAGCCTTACCGTGGTTTGGGCCCTGAAGAAGTTGAGGCCATACCTCTTTGGTTCTCACTTCCTCATTCAGACCGACCACCGACCCCTTCGCTGGCTCATGCAAATGAGAGGCGAAAATCCCTAATTGCTAAGGTGGTCCATTTCCCTCCAGGGTATTGACTTTCGGGTGGAACATTGGCCCGGAGTAGACCACGCCAACGCTGACGCTCCTTCCCGATTTTTCCGCCTTAGTGATGAGAACTCCCTAGAGGCTGGGTAGCTCTCCCCACTTTCGGCTGGGGGGGGGGATGCATGTTAGATCTGTCAGCCCTAGGGTGGTCTTACCCCGTTTTTTATTTTTCCCTTTGCCTTGTTTTTTTCACCATATTTTTGTTGGACCTAGGTCTCTGGGTGCTTTACCACTGCCAAACAGTGCTGAGGTGCAGGTGCTCTCTCCCAACAACATGGCTGCCACAGGCCCCTGCTACTGCGGAGTAGCCTTTGTAGACACGCACTAGTAGTCAGGAGCAGGCTGGGACATCAGGATACAGTAACACTGCCATCCCGCCTTTTTAGTCCATAGCCTAGAATGTAAAACTTCTGGAACCTTCCAGAGTAGGGGAGGGGTTACGCTTTGCCGCCTTTAGAGAGTGGTCACCTGACCTAGGGGTGTAAGGAGAAATGAGGGAAACCAGACTGTCAGTTGGGGCACCACTGGACCTGGGGGAACTTCTGCAGGAGTTTAGGCGGTTGGGCCTAGGTGAGGAACTTACACCACTGGAACTGACTGGGCCTAGGCACTGCTTTTCTAAGTTAGGTGAGGGACTCTGCCAGCCTACTGATCTGGCCCAGCGTTGGGGAACCCAGAGAACCACCTCCAGTGTGCCATGGAGAACCATCCTGCCTCTTAAGCCACCAACCCAACCCCCCTTCCCCCCCCCCCCCCTCAAGAAACTACACCAGAAGGGCGCTGGAACCATCATGCGCTGTAAGAAGGAACCTACCTGCTGGGGGATCAACAAGGTAACAGCGCCACACCATCCAAGCCCCCCCCCCCGACACAACTGTGCTACTGGCACTGTGATCCTCCCTGTGCTCCCCCCAGGCGCTGGACTCCCAAAGACTGTCTGCCCCAAAGCACTGTGATCTCTAAGCGCTATCCTGCCTGTGCGAACGCTGTTGCCCATAAAAATCTGCAAGTACTGGGCTGCAAGAGACTGCCTTTGTGTCTTCACAACACTGTTGCCCCTCAGAGCGCTGTGCCCTTGGAAACGCTGTTGCCCCTCAAAGCGCTGTGACTTCAAAGCGCTATTTGTGGAACTCACCGCTGCAGCCCGGGACTGCTTTACTCCGCTGTTGGGCACTGCTGCAGGGTGCGCCTGGGACCCGGGAGTCACCGCCGCGGCCCGGAGCCTGCTGTCTCCTCCTCCCTCCATCGTCCGAGATCACCGCTGGGGCCCCCAAAGCCTGGGGAGGGCCGCCGCGGTATTGAGCGAGGCTGTGCTAGGCCTTTGAGGCCGGGGAGGGCGTCATCACGTGGCTGGGGCTCCGGCCACGTCATCGGCCGTGCCCCCTGCCAGACGGACCTCTTTGGTTCTTGGCACCGCGCCCTCCTCCAGCTACGCCCTGATTGGTCCACGCGGCCGGACCCCGGAAGACCGCGACCGGAGTGAGCCCGAGGCCGCGGGACAGCCGTGAGTGTTACCAAGGGACTCCGAAAGGGCTGCGCTGACAGAGGGAGCCCCCCCTTGGCTCCTACTTCCCCCGCTAACCCGCAGAGGGATTCACCCCTGTGCCGTCGGAGCCCAAACAGGGAGAAGAAGGGGGCTGACTGGCGCCGAGGGCGGGCTACATTCGCCAGGGCTGAGACTGCCCGCAAACCTGTGCTATCCCCCAGAGTCATCCAGTGAGTTGTGGGAGTCTTGGGCCCACGCCCACGGGGGGAGGCCTTGTTACAACAAACTACGGAGGTGTTCCCAGGGGCTCCTGAGGACTCGAGGAGCTAGTACATCCGGCCCCTCCCAAGAAGAACGGCTGGAGACGGGGTCCAGAGTGAGAATCGGACATCTGGCCTTATTTAGGAAAGGGGGCCCAGGGGATGTTGTGCCTGATATTATAGTACCCTGATGTAGGAAATGTTAATGAAGCTATGCATGATGCCATTGTGACATTCATGCTCCTGTTGAGTGTTTCAAAGAACCCGCTTGCACAAGAAATGTTTTCCATTAAAACTGGTCCCCATGAAATGTTGTTTATAACGAACCTGTATATGAGGAATGTTATTGCCTAGCTTGCCCATACATGATAGTGATGTATTTACAGTCATGTTTACCTAATGTTAAGAAATATCCAAGACCTTACTTGATGCCTAGGAAAAGTTATTTACCTGCAACGAAGAAAGTTTAGATAAAGAATCTTGTTTTAAACCTCTATCTGGTGTATTGTCATTTTATTGCTTGTGCCTCGCTGTCTCAGTGTGAGTGTGTACTGCACTTCTGCTTTACACCTAGCCTTTGGGTGCCTTCCCGCTCGCGCCAAGCTACCGCAGTGGAATTGGTGACCCCAGTTCTTACAGCCTCTCATTCATCAATTTGCTTTTTTGGAGAAGAAATATGCAGCAAGGATTTGCATGTTTTAGAGCCACTGTGTAAAAAACTCCATGTGACAAACCTAGAGTGAACGTAATGCCTTTTAATTTTCATGGTTTCGCTTCCATGTTCAGATGTGCGGGGTGATAAGTCAGATGACTTACCTCTCCAATTGATGATAATTGCTTTAGTGTGTTAGGTTCTCGGCTGTCATCTACTATC
Organism: Lissotriton vulgaris; assembly: GCF_964263255.1. Classification (NCBI taxonomy): domain Eukaryota; kingdom Metazoa; phylum Chordata; class Amphibia; order Caudata; family Salamandridae; genus Lissotriton; species Lissotriton vulgaris. The sequence goes on from NC_141687.1 coordinate 243,982,272, forward strand.
TACTCCACCTGCCAACCAGGATCTCTTTTGGATTATGCCAAGCCGGTGACAGTGGCATTGCCATACTGGAATCCAAGAAATGCATGAAGAGTAGAAGCCAGGACCTTTTCTTCAAGACCTCAATGAACTTAAGGTCTAGCTGAATACTTATTTAACTACTTCACCCTCTGGAGCTGTCCTAAGGTGGCTGACTTCTGAGAGAAGGTTACATTGGCTTTAACAGAGATGGTGGGTGAACATATAGCATGTAATATGAACATTTGCCTCTTAGGAAATGTGTTGAAGCTTGACTCTAATTATCCGAAATTAGTGGCCATTATTGGCGAAGCACAGTCTCTCAATACATTGGGATGGTAGACCTGCACCTAAATCGACACATTGGTTAAAAGATATAGTGTATTGTCGTGATCAGCTTACTTGTTATGCGGAAGAACTGTCAAGTGCTTAAAGACCACGTGACATCTGGGGTCCTTTCACTGCCTATATGTTAACTAAATCAACTGACTAATTACATTGTATATTTTTGCTATAAAAAGTGCTTTAATATCATACCTGATGGAAATTAAACTGTATTAATTTGCTGCTATGTATTCTGTAATAGTGAAAAGAATGATGATGTACTGATGTTATAATATGAAAATCTATAAACAAAAATTAATATATTTTTTAAAACTACTTCACCCTCACTGGCTTCAGAAACACATTGAAGTTCCTCTACTTCAAGCAACATCACATCAGTCTTATCTCCTGGTTACGGAGGCCATCCTCATGCACCCCTTGCTTCTTTGCCCAAGGTAACCTACCTCGCTCTCAGTCCCTTATTTAGCTGCAAGCACCCTTATCTTCCCTCTATCTACCTTTGTACTCCTTTGTAATTCCCATTTTATTAGCCTTGCTCTGTTGGTTTGTATTTCTAAGTATCATACAAACATAGCATTTTGTCTGGTGCCTTTGGCTCATTGACTGATTGTTATCCAGAAATCTACTACTAAACCCATGAGTTCTCAAAGTCTACCCAAGAGACCTTATTCTTAGTTAACTTTGCCTATAGGACCATATGCTATTTCTAGTGTCTTACTATGAAAGGAGTAGAACGTGTTTTTGGACTTTTTTTTTTTGTCCCTCCTAGTTACGGGCACAGTCTGGTTTTATTAGTGCTTCCGGATTACAACTGCCCTATATAAAAACATGTATATATTCTTTTCAAGTTTATAGCTCGAGCTTGACATTTAAGTACTTGTCATACAGTATCTGAATTCCAGACTCTAGCAGCAGCTATAGTGTGCATCGGCTGCTCAACTCACTAACTTTGCAGAGTTAAGTTAGAACGGGTGTAACTTCATTATTCAACTACGGGACCAATGGTACTCAAGGGCGTGGGACATTCCTGCTAAATGACAGCATTCACCCAGTAACCGCAGGAGGACTCAGAGAAAATGTCTCAATGGGACAACCAGTGATCTTACTAGTGCAAAAGATTTTGTCTGGTGTGCACTGGACTAGAATTTGTCAAATTGTATGGTTTTTCTCTTGCAGATTCTAAGGCACAGATGGTGAAAGATTTCTATGACAGAATGGGGAGTTCACCTGGAAGATCTGAACCTGGACAGTGTGATTCCAAAGTGAAAGACAATCTCATCAGTTTCTTAGTGCTCATGTCATTCAGATTTTTTTTTTACACGTGTGGAGAGGAAGCACCTTCTTTTAATTGAGACGTCACTATGCCATGCAGCCCTGTTAGCAAGTGGGTTCCTTGAAGCTGTACTTGAAAACAATTATGGCATTGGGACAGACGTAACTATCTATGGTACTTCTTTAGTAAGCGGGGACAGTGCAGTGGCCAAAACTCTCATTCAGTAGCTTCAGACCGAATTTACCAGGTCGAGGCTTAAAGTTAAGCAGTAAGGGTTGCTAAGTGAGTTGAACATTTGCTACTGAAAAATGTAGTGATCTGCACATCATAAGTTCGAATTCTAACAAAGCAGATTTAGCCTTTTATCCTCGTGTGGTCATCAAATTGAGTACCATTAACTTGAGCAATGTTAACATCTGTTTAATTACTTCACTTAGAAATCCAGAAGTGCATCATTAAGCACCATATATTTTTCCATATTTTTTTTATATGTTAAGTTATATAGCGATCCCTTACAGTGGTGTAGGTAGGGGTGAGGTTCCGTGAATTCTGAACCTGTTGCATAAAGGTCATGGTTTCGTTACGAATTCGATAGTAGCGAACCGTAACTAGTGAGTGCGGCAAGTAAGAGTGTTTTCGTCATGTTAGACCGATGGAGTCACTACGTATTTAGGGATTTCGTTCTGAACCCTCGGGTTCCATTTTGTGTATGGAAGCCATTTTGTGGTTGCCCTCACATAGGCCGATGACTACGGCCAAACGAGTCTTTAGTACACGTTAGCTCGAGTTTGTGCTGACTCCTAGATGACCTGAGTGAACTGACCTCATTGCCTGAAGCTGACCTTGCTAAGCCAGTTCCTTGCCCGGTAGCTGATCAAGATTAAGAATCAGAGCACAGGAGATTGTAAAGTTTGGTATGCACGCACACACCCCTTATCCTACTTCTCATCTGTTTCTGTTCTTTCTTTTATGGCTTCTTTATGATATGGGTTGTGGTCTTTTATTATGGGTTTGTCTGGCCTGATCGAGAAAGAATGTTGGGCTTTCCCGTGTAATTGATGGTGGGCTGGACAACTGAAAAGTAGGTTTGTCGTCATGCGATACCTTTTGCAATGATGCCTATGATTGGATAAATTGTAAATAGTGGGTGTTTGTCCGGAATGTGATTTTTAGCATAAAAGACGATGTCTCGCTATACGAAAATTGAGCAGTCTCTGACGAATATACTTGTGTGGTACTTCGTAGACTTCTGTTCCTGGTTGCAGCCAATAAATTCGAACTTTGACGTCACCGAGAAGTACCCTGTGTCTCTGTATTCTAAGACAGGTGAACCCGAAGACTTTGGGCGTGCCCCTGGCGCCGCTGGGTTCTAAAACCCAGTTCTTCAGTGGTGGGTTATACAGGATCCTGCTTAGGTTTGAAGCATAACTATATGTGTACTGCGGAAGGCTGGTCCGAACCGATGAGCACGCCCTCATCGCAGTGTTAAACCCAGAAAATACATGTTTAAACACGGGAAAAGTAAAGGTTCTGGCTATTTTTGAACCAAGAACAAAGGATTTAGACTGTCATGTAAGCAAGAGCCGGTCCACTATAAAATCTATGAGAAACTGGAAGTTTTGATTATTTTTCGTTTCATAAAGAAATTTGTTGAGAAATGACAATTCCATCTGCCCATATGTACTTTAGAAAAGCTAGTACTTTATTCTACTGAACCAAACGTGTGGTCTAATTCCATCAATTGTGGTACTACATGTTATTGGTCCACAAGCCAGCACTTTATTCTACGGACCTTAACGTGTGACAATCTCATCAAATCTGGCACTTTGATACTCTACAACAAACCCAAAATGGTGTCTCTAACAGCTAACAATCCCTGTTGACAAATGTTGAGTATACTAGTTCACATCCAGTTTTAGTCATCTTGGAGCATTATTTAAGTGTCCTGAAAGTATATCTGAATTTTAACTATTGCACCTAACGCTATTGGACTAACTCATGACATATGTTAAGCCCACTAGTCTATATGTGCTTTATCAATTCTAGCGTATTATGTAATTAACTTCAAAGTGCGTTTGGATTTTAAAATCTTTTGCACCTTATGTATTTCATCAGAATTGAGTAATTTAAAATGTATACAGTTTAATTTCTTCACTTTGCGTGTGCAGTTTTTTTTTCATGTGTAAAGGGTTTACCCAAAGACTTAAAATTTGTTTTTTTACATGCCTGCAAGGTATTTTTCACCTGAGGGACGGCACTTGTGTTTAACGTAAATACCTGTAAGCTGTTGGTAGACTGCGGGATAGATAGCATTGCTGCTGAAAGACCAAACCTGTGGTTCAACGGAGTAATGAAATAGCTGTTCTGTGAGGACCTAGTCATGCACGTTTTGTCAGGATCAGCACTCTGCAGGATTCGTTTGCAGCAATAAGCTCCACCTCCGGACCTCCCAAACAACCTGACTGTACATACACAGGGTGTTTGAGTGATACGGTGAGGGAAAAACCCCGAAAACGGGGAACACCCAAGGAAGGAAAGGAGGGAACAGCAGGGAAAGGAAGCTGCAAAACAAAGGAACAGGTTAGTACTCTTCCTATGGCTACTCTCAGTAAGGTCTCACTAAAATGGATTATCACCTGTAGTAAATAAGAACCATTCTCCGCACGACGACCTTCATCCCTTTCCTCCTATACCTACATAACACAAGGGACACAGTTAACACATATGATATGATAACACCCTACACATTCATCTATATAGTTTAGATCGACATCACATACCCCCAGAGTGGTAACACTCTTCCAAACGTAAATCCTACTGCCAATGAAGTCTTGCACAGTTTGCTGCTTCTACTATCCAGTAGATCAGGAACGTAAGTAAAGAAAGCAAACACTGCAGAGGCTTATTCCATTTCAAATGATAACAATTCCAGCATTGATATCCAAGAATGGCATCTAAACCTCCACAAACCAAATCCAACCAAACATGGTGAGGTGTAGCCACAAAGCCACTGCCACCCGCTTTGGGAATTGTAATCCAAATCAAAAGGACAAACACACTTCATGAATTCGTGACGGTAATGAGGAGGTTGTCTTCCCCCTTCATTCCGCCACTTGTAGGACCAAGCCAAGTCAATGGTGAAGCAAACAAACACCAGTCCCGCCCTAGCCAGGGACGTTAAGTATTCAAAACACCACAGTAATAGCTTGAGTCAAAAGCGACTCGCGTTGCCTCCAAAGGTGAGCGCTCGGCGCTCCAAAGAATCAGAATGCCAAGCATGAAAAGAAACGTTCTCGGTACAATACCAGACAGGGTCACCAGCGCGTCCTTAATCACAACCGAACCAAATCCTGGGAAGATGCACTGGAAACGAGAGCAGCCGCTCCCGCGGGGACGACAAGAATCACTAGCCCCGAGCAACCCGCCCACCAGCGCTATATCGCGAGGGCCGCAAAGGTTCATGGGAGTTGTAGTTCCCGGCCCGTGATGGCTGGGGATTGGAGTTCGTTGAGCAGGCGCGAGGGCTAAGTCCTGACACGTTTAGTCAAATCTGGCTGTAGAACAACTATCTAAAAGTTAATCGATCTGTGTAACATGGGGATAGCTCTTTCGTTTGAAAGACCTTGTAGGTTCAATGTTTTCTGGGAAATAGCTCTGCTGTCAAAAGCTAGAGTGTAACTTGTGGGATAATTCCCCTACATGAAGCCTCAACCGAAAGGTTATGTATTACTATGTTTATCTGCTATTTGATAGTTTTACGCAAAGACGCCTGGAGTCCTAACCAACACAATTTCTTCAAAAAAAGAAAGCTTTGCAAATGCATCATTTTCCAATTTAATAAGAAAATGCTTATAGGCTAGCTCTTCTGGAGTTTCGAAGGCAAACAAAGTTTTGAAACATTGTTTACTAATGAATCATTTCTATTAAAGACTGCCACCCTCCTGAGAAAATTGAAGACCGCTCGAATCAGACCTATTCTTAAAAAATCTTCGGCCGATTATAGAGATCTGCGGAACTACAGACCTATATCATTACTTCCCTTCTCCAAAATCTTAGAAGCACTGGTTAATAACCAATTTACACACTATTTAAAGTCTAATAAACTGCTTGATCCCTCTCAGTCGGGCTTCAATGTCTCGCATAGCAAGGAATCCGCTTTAACTGAAGTCACTGACGCCATCAAGCTAGCTCTAGACAAGGGGACCCCAGCCATGTTAATGCTGCTAGATTTATCAGCTGTGTTTAATTCCATCTCCCATCAGATTCTAGTTCAAAGACTGAGGGAGTTTGGTATTGGCGGGAATGTGTTAAAATGGTTAGAAAATATTTTTCAAAAAGAACGCATGTAGTGCAGCTGGATTCGTTCACCTTACAGTCCATGATTCCAGACAAAGGGGTGCCTCAGTGTTCGAATCTTAGTCCTACTCTTTTTAACATTTATGTGTCCTCCCTGGCTATGCTCATCAGATCATGTGGGTTTGATACCATCTCCTATGCTGATGACACGCAACTGATTATCACTATAGGCACCAATCCATCCCTCACTAAGGCCCAATTAAAAATGTAATGTTGAAGATTGCGGCCTGGATGACTGCGAATTTTCTCCATCTCAACACAAACAAGACTTTCTGTCTGGGAAAGCACACGTAATATGATCTGATGATTGGTGGCCCTCGGAATTGGGACCTTCCCTGACTCTGAAAAAATGTGTGAAAAATGTAGGTGTCCTATTGGATGATGGCTTATCCATGGACAAATGATGAAAAAAGCATTTCAGGCACATGTTTTGGCCTGATACGGATGCTTAAGAAGTTGTTCCCTTGGATACCTCTTTCTGCCAGAAAATCCCTGATCCAGGCACTGATACTGAGCCGACTGGATTACGATAACTCTCGAATTGTCTGTTCAAAGGAAGGCCTTCTCTCAAGGCTCCAGGTGGTACAGAACACAACAGCTCGCCTTGCTCTTAATCGTCCCCTACAGTCACCATCTGAACCTCTACTGTGCCTGTCCCATTGGTTGCCCATAAAAGACATGCTCTATTTAAGCTTTTATGTCTGGTCTTTAAAACCCTGCAGGGATGGGGACCAGACTATTTGAAAAATAAATTAGTCATGTACTGCCACCCGACTACTTAGATCCAGTGACCAGTTATTACTGTGCCCTAAACGTATAAATAAAGCTAGACTGGGTGGTCGTTCTTTTTCTTACTTGGTCCCCCCACCACTGGAATAAGCTGCCCTTTCAAATTTGCTCCTGCACTAACTTAATTCAGTTCAGAAAACTCCTCAAAACCTGGCTAATCAATCATGAAATGGACATTGTTTCGCTGTTTGTAGTCTGATACTGCAGCTTTGAGAGATCCCCTTGGGGATGATACGTTGCGCTTAACAAATAATAATAATAATCATGTAGCCACGACCTGCTCCTGCCCACACCAGAAAGTACATACTCCACCTCTGACCCAGAGAGCTTGCAGTCTTCTTACAAAGTTTGCCCACCTCCTGGTCTTGCCATTTTGCCCTTTGCACCTGAGCGGATCAACGTTACATATTTGTCTGGATTTCCTGGAAATGGAGAATCTTTGAATTTGTTTGCTGGTACCTTGAACCCTCAGTTTGACATAAGCTTTCTGACCATTTTCAGTTAGGCACATAATCCTAAACATGTTAAAGTTTTGGGCACCTGTGATCTTAGTGGCCCCACATTAGCTTTTGAAGAATATGCTGAACAGCCTCATTAGACTCATGGGAGTTCGGACAGGTTGCCAGTGTTTCCTCACCTCCTTTACCATGAAAGGTACAGATGCCTCACCCAGATCTGAAGTTTTAGCATAGACTCTAAAAGGTTCAAATGATCAGATCGTAGCCTTATTGAAGAGTAAGCCAACATCATGATAAGAGTTAGATCGAAGAATATCAAAACACTGATAAGGTAACCCTGTGTTTTGCTGGTAGGATGGCTAACTCTTCAAATTTCCTGTCTAACTCACTCTACTGTTTAAGAGGCTCTCCCCCCAAATATTACTACTCAAGGTAATAGCACCCAATCACCGAACTATCACCGAACTGAAAGAGTTACATTTTCCATATTCTAAAGATGGAGTCATGAATACTGCATGTAACCGATATTAAATATGTGATAAAAGTTCATTAAATACAACACAGCGATTGCCAATAGATTTGTACCAGCCAATTATAAGATGATTAAAACAACAGTTAAAAGAATAAAAAATGTGGTATCAAAAACTTATATCCCAATTAGACTACACGGAAAAACCCACCATTTAATCACAATGGTTAAAATTGATCAGTTTGCAGGAATAAAGAAAACTAAAATTATTGTCTAAAACATGGGCTAAAAAGTTGATAAAAATTAGGAAGTGCGCGCTATCGCTTCTTTAATGCGTACCTCCTAAAGGTCCACATTTTACCAAGAAACTTGGCAACTGCGCAAGAAACTGAAGGCCTGCATTGGATTTCAGAATGCGCTGCGCTTCCTGGTTAGCATCGAGTTTCCAGAAGCCTGCAGACAAGAGCTAGCCATTTATTTCTAGGAGCTGTAGATCCATCCCCTGTACAGGCCTATAAAGCCCTCCACAACGCTGGACTTGCATACCTCAAACACTGCCTCCCTTCTTCCACTCTCTCACCAGACATCTCTGCTCCGCTCACCTGGCCCTGGCCACTATCCCACGGATCCGCAGGACCACTGCTGGAGAAAGATCCTTCTCTTACCCCGCTCAAAGCCCTGCAACTGCCTACCGCTGCAGCTCAGGCAATCTCCATCTCTGCTTCAATTCAGGAAGGATCGCAAGACCTAGCTCTTCAACTGAACAGCAGACCCTCCCACTTCTCCTCAGCACCGTGAGTCCCTTACAGCCAAGTAGTCACGCTTTACAAGAACACTAACTGACTGTACAATCACTACTATGAAGAGTGTTGTGGCAATGGCTGCAATTTGCAAATAAATACACACAATCCATCAATTAATTATTTGATACCTCTAATGACCAAGCAGAAAAACCCATGCACTGTAGTGGCCAATTAAGCAATCACTAAAAGAAGAGAGTTTAACATCTTTCTAAAGTGGGTGTGGGTTGGGGGGTTGGGGGAGACTTTTGATGATTCTAAGTTATACGGGTAATACACTGCATTACCCGCAGGCTGTGTTCCACAGTGCCCTTCACCTGACTGACTTAACGTTCTGAAGCTTCTTATTTGAAGATTTCAAAGACTTTGCCAGTGTGTATGGGATACATTGTTGGGAGATGTAGGCCGGAGCTCAGCCATGGACAGCTTTGTGGGAAAGGATTTGAGACTTGAATTGGATATGAGCCCTAACAAGTAGCCAATGTAATTTCTATAGTACACAGTACTTGTGATCTCTTTAGAAGTTTGAGTGTGACAATTGTGAGTCATTTTGCAGTACCTTTCATTTATTCATATTGAAGGTCAGTGTTATACAGAGGACAAGCAAATAAAATATGGCTAATCATCTCTACAGTGAGAGGGCACCCAGGACAGCACTGTGTTGCAGAGGAGGGCCGACGCCAAGCTGAAGTAAAGGAGTTCACTTGAAGGGAGCCAAATCAAAATTGGATATAAAGCTTCCTGTCCTGTAGGAACATAACCTCCATGTATTGTTCATAGGCGCTTAGCAATTTGTATTCCCTAAATTCTAAAGTGAGTCGGCCCGACCAGTTGAGTGACAATGGTCTGTGCCACCCAGTTCCAATATTGGGTCTTAACCAGTCCTTTACCGTGCAATAAACTGGGATCTTTAGCATCCCATGAGCTCCCCAAAACTATCGCTGTAAGCAAAGACCTGACTATGGTAAACCACCCAATTTTATTGAAGCGGTCAAGTGCACAAACTTAGTCAAGAGCAGTAGCGTAATGGGCGAGCTCAGGGGTTAGTTTCAAGTGCAACCAGAAAAGCAGGGGACGCAGCCTCTCTTTATCCACAATTGACGGTCTGCCCAAATCTAGCCTTAATGGATGAAGCGGAGTACTCTGGAGAAGGGAGCGAAGGGATCTCAAAACATTTGTTCTCGGTAGCGAGGATGCCTTACAAATTCTCAAATCCCCAAAGTTCAGCCCCATACAAAGCGGAACCCACTACCTTATGGTCAGAAATCTGGAGTTGGGCTGCTATTGGTTTATTCTGTGAAGTCCTATGCTCCTTGAAGTGGTCTACTTCTGCTGAAGGGTCCGCTTCATAATGTGGTGCTTCCAGGTCATTTTCTCATAGTTAAGCCCAGATAAATGTGGCACTCTCTCTCGAGGGGCTCCCACCCCACCCCATAGCATTTTGCCTTTGAACGATTTGTGGGGGTTCAGCAGTAAAGTTTGATTTTCGAGGTGTTGACCTCCAAGCCTCTCATTAAACTAAAGGCCTTGGAGCGATCTAGGAGCAGTAGCAGACTTCTGGGGGTCTTTTAGACTATTAGCATGTCGTCCGCAAACTATAGGGTTGTTACCTTGACACCCCTGAAAGAAGGGACGTCATTGGGGACTTCTGCTAAGTGCTGGATCACTCCATTGATGAAAAGTGAGAACAGAGTAGGAGCCAACACACAGCCCTGTTGGACCCCCCTATTGACACTAATCAAATCTGTCAATTGCCCTTTGTCCCCCCCACGAACCCTTGCGTAGTTGTCCTTGTGAAGGCAGACAACCAAGGCAAGCAACTCAGGAGGAAGACCCAGCTCCTGCAGGACAAACCACAGTTTGTGCCTAGGGATGAGGTTGAAAGCAGACTTCAGGTCAACAAATGCTATGTAGAGACTTCCCTGTTCAATGATCACATTTTCCAGGTCAATATGAAAAAATGAAAAACCTAATAGATGGTGCTGATCTTCCCTCTAAACCCTGCTTTGAAGGAGGATAAGATGTTCTCTTCCATCCAAGCCGTGATCTTCGTAAGAATTGCACTATCGATCAGTCTGATGGGCCTATAGTTGGATGGTAATGTGCAGTCACCCTTCTTAAAAACCGGAATCACCTCTGCACCCTTGCACGAGGGCGGTATTGGAGCCCCTGCGGCAATTTCATTGTCTAATACTCCGATATAGTTAGACCAATTAACAATGTTAAGAAAAACTTTGCCAGGTACACCGTCTGGTCCCGGAGCTTTGTTCCTAACTACAGAATGTATGCTTTGTGTGATTTCAGCAAGGGCAAATAGCCAAGTGGTCTGGGGGCTGATGTAGTCCAAGGTAGGACCTTCAATAGCCAAATCCCCTGATCCAGTATATACTGTAGAGAAGCGAACTAAGTGGCGATGGCAATGTTGTTGGTGAGTGGCCTCTGTCTTTCTGCATCACCCCTAGTGACTAGAAGCCAAAACTGTTGTGAATCTTTCCTCTGGCAAGTGTCACTAATCTGGAGCCAACAATTCTCGCCCCATTCCCTTTTGGCTCTGGCCAAGGCTGCTTTATAGGATCTCCTTACTTCTCTTCTACCAAATTGTTTGCTCTAATTAGCAAATCAACAAACGTCACAGTGGGTCTTCCCCAGGACTGAAAACAGGAGTGTTGACCGCCAAATCCACATTCAGTCTACCTTCCCACAGGGTAGGAGTAAGAGCTGGAACTGAGTCAAACAGCTCCAGCCCTTACTCATACTTAGTAATAGCTCAAAGTGAGCACCGCCTATCTTTTTGGTTAAAACAATGTTTTTGTGGACATGGTCTCTTCAAAATATTGACATCCCCCTCTGTGTTTCCATTAGTCAATTAATTTACAAAATATCCTGAAATGATGGCACAAAACTATTTTAATTTCCGTTGGCCCTATTCTCCTGAGCGAGTGAAAAGAAGCATTTATCGAGTTGTTAGTTTTGTTTTTAGGGAAAGTGTATGCATATTGTGACTGAAGGTATTTTTCCCCATGTTTTGTCAGATTTGGTGCTGGATGTAGTGTTAGTATACTTATACTGTTTTATAGCATTTTAATAGCGCAGCGTGGGGTGCTGAAATTCTTACCCACATAGATAGCAAGCTACACCATTTAAGGTGGTTGGGAGAGTGGTGTTTGTTTTGAGCCTATGTAGTAAGTGTTTAACGTTATTTGAGATGCAGCTGTAGGCTGTGTGCTAGGTGTGAGAGATGAAACAAATTAAAATTGCAGTTAGGACTAAAACATAGGCAGCGACAGATCACCATGCTAAACATTGGGGCAGCGAGATGCTCAGGGTGTGTACACCAAAATAGACGGGTAATCAGAGAAGGCCCAATGATCCATATAGCACCATGCCCAGGGTAGAGATTGAATTGAATGGGTTAATGGATGTAAGTGTGCAAGAATGGGGATTGGTGGCATAGCAGTAAACATGCACCAGTTTTATTTATTATTTTTGTATGTTATTCAAAGCTGTAATATTGCCTTTTACCTGATGGGGATACTCCAAACTGTTGATTTCTTACCTTGTGAATACCCCCAAGTGCCAGTCTGGGCCCAGAAAATAGCAATTTCCTCATGTGTCCTTGGGTGGCATTGTGCAGCTCTTTTGCTCCAACCAGTCCCAGATGTGACATTGGGGCCCCTCCCTAGCCACAACCTCATCACACTGATGTCCGTTCCTTTCTTTCTGTGTCTTCTGACGTGAATCCAGTGCTCGCTCCCTTGAGTTCTGTCAAACCTGATAGAATTTGTCTTTAAAATGTTTTTCCAGTGTGCTAGGGACATGTCCCCAACTAAAGTGACATGGTTCAACTCATGGAAGGAATGCCACAAACAGATGTCGTTTACAGACCCCAACACTACTCTGCTGTACTGCAATGGCCTAATGGTTACAACACTGACCTTCAATATGAATAAATGAAAGATACTGCAAAATGGCATCACAATTGTTACACTCAAACTTCTAAAGAGATCACAAGTACTGTGTACTATAGAAATTACATTGGCTACTTGTTAGGGCTCATATCCAATTCAAGTCTCAAATCCTTTCCCACAAAGCTGTCCGTGGCTGAGCTCCAACCTACATCTCCCAACAATGTATCCCATACACACTGGCAAAGTCTTTGAAATCTTCAAATAAGAAGCTTCAGAACGTTAAGTCAGTCAGGTGAAGGGCACTGTGGAACACAGCCTGCGGGTAATGCAGTGTATTACCCGTATAACTTAGAATCATCAAAAGTCTCCCCCAACCCCCCAACCCACACCCACTTTAGAAAGATGTTAAACTCTCTTCTTTTAGTGATTGCTTAATTGGCCACTACAGTGCTTGGGTTTTTCTGCTTGGTCATTAGAGGTATCAAATATAATTAATTGATGGATTGTGTGTATTTATTTGCAAATTGCAGCCATTGCCACAACACTCTTCATAGTAGTGATTGTACAGTCAGTCAGTGTTCTTGTAAAGCGTGACTACTTGGCTGTAAGGGACTCAAGGTGCTGAGGAGAAGTGGGTGGATCTGCTGTTCAGTTGCAGGGCCAGGTCTTGCGATCCTTCCTGAATTGAAGAAGAGATGGAGATTGCCTGAGCTGCAGTGGTAGGCAGTTGCAGGGCTTTGAGCGGGGTAAGAGAAGGATATTTCTCCAGCAGTGGTCCTGCGGGTCTGTGGGATAGTGGACAGGGCCCGATGTGCGGAGCGGAGATGTCTAGTGAGAGAGTGGAAGGAGGGAGGCAGTGGTTGAGGTATGCGAGTCCAGCGTTGTGGAGGGCTTTATAGGCTTGCGGTACAAAAGGGGATGGTAATGGACGGAGCATCTGAACCAATCAAACACTCACACCCAGTCAAAAGATCTGGGTTTACTCCATCACCGTTCTTTAGCCCACTCTGCCACCCCAGTTCAGACATGGCTATATGCAAATCAGTCTGACCCTGTGCCTCATGGGAACAGTCCAGCCCGAACTGCCAAGTGCACAACTGAAGTAGTGTGGCTCACTGGTTAGAGGCGGCAGACCCGAGAGCAGAGGACGGCCTGGGACCAGGGTTCGATTCCCGGCGCGGCAGGTTTCTGGACCAGGGTCAGCGGACTCGATAATTCTCTCGCCTCGGTGCCCACTCTGATCAGCGATCACACTCGGCAACTCTGGGCATTAGCTTGCCTCATCTTCACTAACGGCCCCACCAGACCGCCGGGGATGCCTGGTCTCACCCTGGAGATACCCATTAAGGGACCATCTCTCAGGGAAGCCAGGAAGGGTTTCGCAGCGGTCGAAGCGCCTTGGGACCCTCCGGGTAAGTAGTGCGCTATATAAATGCCTATACATTTACATTTACATTTACAAGCCATGCCTTCCCTGGACCGGAAACAAGCTTCCGAGGACCGGCTTCTGGCATTCCAGCCGTCTTTAGCCCGGCTTGCTTGAATCCAGTGGCAAAGTGAGCAAGGGACTCACGTCTGAGCATACCCTGCCACACTTATGGCGGCCAAAAGCGGTACAAAAGGGGGTGGTAATGGACGGAGCATCTGAACCAATCAAACACTCACACCCAGTCAAGGCACAGGGTCAGACTGATTTGCATATAGCCATGTCTGAACTGGGGTGGCAGAGTGGGCTAAAGAACGGTGATGGATCAAACCCAGATCTTTTGACTGGGTGTGAGTGTTTGATTGGTTCAGATGCTCCGTCCATTACCACCCTCTTTTGTACCGCTTTTGGCCGCCATATGTGTGGCAGGGTATGCTCAGACGTGAGTCCCTTGCTCACTTTGCCACTGGATTCAAGCAAGCCGGGCTTAATACGGCTGGAATGCCAGAAACCGGTCCTCGGAAGCTTGTTTCCGGTCCAGGGAAGACATGGCTTGGCAGTTCGGGCTGGACTGTTCCCATGAGGCACATGGTCAGACTGATTTGCATATAGCCATGTCTGTACTGGGGTGGCAGAGTGGGCTAAAGAACGGTGATGGATTAAACCCAGATCTTTTGACTGGGTGTGAGTGTTTGATTGATTCAGATGCTCCGTCCATCACCACCCCCTTTTGTACCGCTTTTGGCTGGTATAAGTGTGGCAGGGTATGCTCAGACGTGAGTCCCTTCTCACTTTGCCACTGGATTCAAGCAAGCCGGGCTGAAGACTGCTGGAATGCCAGAAACCGGTCCTCGGAAGCTTGTTTCCGGTCCAGGGAAGACATGGCTTGGCAGTTCGGGCTGAACTGTTCCCATGAGGCACAGGGTCAGACTGATTTGCATATAGCCATGTCTGAACTGGGGTGGCAGAGTGGGCTAAAGAACGGTGATGGATTAAACCTTGAACTTTTGACTGGGTGTGAGTGTTTGATTGATTCAGATGCTCCTTCCATCACCACCCCCTTTTGTAGGGCTTTATAGGCTTGTACAGGGGATGGATCTACAGCTATGAACAAGTTGATGAAGGGTTACATGGAGTGAGCGCACTACAAGAGTTATGCATATGGGTGAGGATCTTGCAGCTGGTGGGCATGAACTCCACAGATCCTAGGCTTCATATCTTCATCCTGTAAAAGCTACACAAGAGCAAGGTACTATTTGAGGTGACCTGTATTAAGTTTCTTCCTGATGAAAACGATGTTTGGGTGAGGAGTCTTGACCAATGGGGATGCTTTTCCGGATGTGCTTTGTATGAAGTGTTGTCTTGCTGTGGACGAAAACTGCATTGGATATTGTTTCCATGAGCTGTGCTGTGATGTAACTTCGTTATGAAAAAGTTTGCATGATTTGTTTGGTCTCTTATAATCTTAAAGTGCTTACCATACAGTTTGCCTGAAAAATTGGATATCCGGTGCTTTGGATGATGTTTTATTTGCTGCCTCTATGAAGCACACGATTTCCGCTAGATAAATTCCACTCCCTTTCCTTTGCTTTTCTTTAAAAAATAATTGTCATTTATTCCCAAAAATGCATTTTGAATTGGGTTTTTGTTCCTTAGACTTTATTAATAGTTGAAGTGTGCATTTCTCTGTCTAAACATCAGTGTGTAATATAATCTGCTCACTGGAGGCTGTTTATATTTCTTTTGAGAATTACAAATGCAGTCCTTTTTTTTCATTGGGTTCCCTTAGCCTTTAAACTGGCCTCTGCTATATTAGAAAAATGAAAATACTAATATAATAAATTCCTATCCACAAAAACGTAATTTACTCCCTAACCAGTACAAAGGGATCAACTTTAGGGCACTCAACGAGGCAGGGAGACTGCTAGTTACATACTTGAAACACAAAAAAGCAAGCACAAAAGTCAAGTCCATCAGAAATCGGAATGGTTTCATCTCTACTTGACCCTTTAAATATTGGACCAATCATTAGCAAGATGGCCGTTTTCCTATTCCAGGAACCCACAGACAAAATTAGTGTTAATTGCCATCCATCCAAACTAGAACCAGGCACAAGATAGGTTGCCCATTATCCCCTCTCCTTTTCCTATTGGCCATAGTACCCCTCCTAATAGAAATCTGAGAAAACAAAGATAAAATGGGATTCCCTTTGTCGGGCACCTGAAAAACAGCTGCTTGTTATGCCGTTGATGTACTTATCGGTTCAGAAAATGCTGAAATGGCCATAATAGCTTTCTTTTACACAATAGACAATGTAACCAAAGTATCAGGGTATAAACTTAAAGACAAAATAGAGCTTCTTTGGCTAATCTAATTATGCGTGTATCTAAAAGGATCCGTGGATGACGGATCAAAAGAACCTAGCCAAGGACATACGGGCGGTTCACCAATTGGGTGGAAAACAACCTCTGTTAGCCGAAAAGAAAAACTTCTTTTCTTGAGTCCCCTCGCTCACCCAGGGTTGCCCCTAGGTGACATGCTTCATCATTGGGGCCAACCCAAGCATCTACTGTTTGGGGCTTGCTGCGACTTGCGGAGTTACGTAGGAGCACTTATTTTGTGAGGATATGTGTAGTGCAGTGTAGGGGAGTGGTGTAAGTGATATTTAAAAATGTACCTATCTAGTGAGCCAAAGTATTACTTCTGCTCCCACTTGGCAAGGATAAAAAGGGATTAATAAAAGGGAAAAATAACTGTTATGTAATTATAATCCCTAGTATTGTGTCGACATGTTTCGAGGTATCCCCTAAACCTCTTCTTCAGGACAACAAAGGGACCAGCCCCTTGTGTACCACTTTGTGCAGGACCTATAGTTAAGTGAAGATAATGAATACACACATATTGTGTGAGCATTTCGAAAAAATACATACGCTTGATTCTGAACACGTCGTATCTGTCATGGAGAAGAGAAAGCAAAATGCAATTAATATATACTGCCTGCCCACCACTCCTGTGGGTGGTTATGGCATTCCCTTGCGCGTAAATGAAGGTACTTCATAAAATGGTGTAAGTGCCCTTGAAAGTTAACAGTAATTAGTGCTTAGATCATGTGTGTATTAATATACAACACTTGACATCACTATTGTGAGAAAGCAAGGTTAAAAATCTTAAAAAACACTCATGATCATGGTCAATACAGAACGCACACAACATGATGAAACATAATAACAATTTGTTTTTGCAACATACTCATTTTATGGCCAAATTGCGCCTCATGGTCTGTCTGGGTGGAGGGGCCTGTAGAACCCTATATTGTAATAAGAAAAAGACACAAAGAGGTGCAATTATTGGGATTTAGTTTCAAACCATTCCTTTCTTTTAAGCATCCCTTTTCAAGAAGCAGTACCTGAAATTCCTGATTTCCGTGGGAGCGAATGGCCAAGGATGTGTTTTGCAGATTATTTCCCTACTCCCAAACACCTCTGGTCCCAGAGAACTCTAAGCCCAGAAATGAGGGTTGAAAGGGGAAGTGGAAAGACAAACAGAGACTGCCACACTGGTGTCTTCTTAATATCTCCTGTGAAAGAGTATCACCTAAAACGAGTAACAGAGGATTACTACAGTTCTCATTTCACAATTGTACATAGAATTTGGTTACTTCTACTTTGTGCCTAGAACCTCTATACCTGTAACTGTGTGGTTTCTTGCCTCTCTCTAGCTGATTTTGTAAATGTTATGGATGGCAACAGTTGTCTTCTTACAGCTGTAGTCTTATTAAACTTTTCTACTTGCTTCTGTACTCTTATTTCTTCAACTGGAGGCAGGAGCGATGGTAAGTAACAGTATATTAATATATGCATATATATATACTCCTAAATACGAGTGAAAATCTTGAATGAGTAGTAGCTGGTGTAGACTTGGCTACTCTGCACAGTTCGTGGGAGAGTTCTGAACTAGAACCTCAGCTCTCTTTCAACTTGACAATGATATGGTACTTGGTTGAATGATAGAAATCAAATGTTCACTGAGAGCAATTGGTAAACAAGTCTTTTTCAGTTTACTCAGCTGTGCACACCTCTGTAGACGACGTCTGTTCTCAACGAGGAATTCACAGATATTGAACGAGTAGAGAGTAACTCTACACAGCACTGTCCAAAAATAAACAAAAAGCTCGCTTACCCAAAAACTCCAAGGGTTGCACTCAGAAGACGGAGCTTCGGGAATAATGACTTGCAGAGATAATACCTGACAGGAACTGCTGTCGACTGCTGGGCAACGAATGTCAGGAACTGGTCACGAAATAAGGATTCTTAAGCTGAAATCCAGAACGGACTCTGAAAACACTGGAATGAGTGTTCTAACGAGAGACCCTCAAGAAACGTCAGGCTCCGTTGAAATCACAGTTGAAGTGCGCAGCATTCAAAATGCTTGCACACGAAATGGCGGACAAAAAAAATAAACTAGAACGCTAACTTGTCCCATAGCGCTCTCATATTGGTTGAGTGTCTGTGAAAGCATCTCTGTGCCCCAATTTCGCAACCCTTTGGCTCCTACTAAAAATAGGACGTTGTGTGGATAACACCTTTCCAAACCTGAACGTGTGGACAGAGGACAAGCCCCGACCTACAGACTGGACCTTCCTGACATCCCTTGCACTGATCCTAAAAAATGGGAAGAAATGAGGTGAGACTACAGGAAAAAGTTTTGGGATTTTCTGTAGGGAAAAAGTCTTACTGTGCTCAGCAACGTCCGTCAATACGACCTACTCGCTCCCAGGGTGGACTGCATCTTAGCGTGTCTATTCCTCCGTACCGATAGAAATAGTCTTTCAAAACAGCTGGGTCATGTCCTCATGCTGTTAAAGACTAGTGCGTGTCTCGTTTCGTTTGGAAATGGTCCACCATGTTGCTAGTATTTTTGTGTCTCTTCTTGTCTTACTGCAAAAACAGTCGACTCTGAATGTCTAAATTGTTTATTTATGTAATTAGTCCCTCGTTCCAATTATAGAGACGTCCTGTAACCTTATGAAAAAATATGGGGGGAGGGGGGTTGGTATCGAACCCTGGTCTTAGGGACACACTGAGGCTCTACAATGGCGTCTATATTGGAGTGGTCATAAATAGCAAGAGGCTGTTCCTCATACAGCTTCCAGTTTAAAAGAATGAGATATAAATATCAAAGTTCCTTATTTTTTGATTCTTGTAGAGCGGTCCCCGTTTTACAGACACATGTCTGAGGTATAGGAACATGCCAGTTAGGGTTTTTTTCACGAGAGGAAAACAAATTTGGGTCTCAAAAACACTGGCTGTTTCAGGGTGGTTGTACATCAATAGACAGCCTGGGGATGTTTTCTCACATGTAATTATGGATATTACAAAACGACCTACTTTTAAAAATACGGCTGTTACTTAGGTCTGTTATTCTTAAGATAGGTCTTATATTATATTGTGCAATTGTCCTACGGTTGTACGCTTGCTGGGTGAACATTTTGTTAATTGATGAGGTTTCATCTTAAATTTGAAATTGCCATCTGTCTGAGGTATCGGGGTCATTTATGTAGTGAATTGGCCCCATGGTATACTATCGTTCAAGCTAGTGATTTTGGTGCGTAACTTGAAAACCCATCTTTGCTCCTTCTCTAGGAGCATCTGTTCCAAGTTATCACAGTGTTTAATGTGTTCCAACACTACCCACCGCATGTCATGTGGGGTGTGTTGCTTCTCATTGAAATGTGACGTCATTCTGATACTTGCCCTATGGCATCGGATGTTGCTCCGATGTTCGCAAATTCTTGGGCTCACTTTCCTGGTGGGCATACCCACATAATGTAGGTCACAGCAGCATGTAATCAGATATACAACTCCTATTGTGTTGCAAGTGGTACATTTTTGCAACTCCCATGATTTCCCTGTATTTAACGTGACCCTCTTGGTAGCTGTGGTGAGATGGCATACACTACAGTTACCACATGGGTGGTGGCCTGTTGGTAAAGTACTGATTACCTGTTGGTTACTTTTGTGGCTTTGGGCGTGTGTGTACCAATATATCCTTCAGATTTTTCCCTCTTATGTGAGAACATTGGTGTTGGTATGTTCAAGTTACCACTGTTTAGAATCTGCCAATGTTTTTTTACCAGCTTGGAGACGTCTGGTGCTATATTGAAGGTAGTAATACAGATGGGTCTTTTGTATTTTTTCATTCTCTTGTTTATCATAAGTTTCCAGAAGGGCGTCCCTATGATTTTGTGCCCTTTTCCTTGCCTTTGCAATGATTTTGGAAGGGTATTTTCGTTTTTTTAGTTTTTCTGCTAGGTCGTTTGCCTGCTTAACATAATCCGAAGTTTCTGTGCAGTTTCTCCTAAGTCTAAGGAACTGTCGAAAGGGGCGATTATCTTTTAGATTTCGTGGATGAAACTGTTGTGAAGTAAGAGGCAGTTTTTTTGGTTGGTTTAAAGTGTGTTGTGGTTTGAGTGTAGCATGTACTGCATAGATGTTACGGTCAAGAAAAACTAGCTCGGACCTACTCATTGTGTGGGTGAACTTTAGAAAGGGGTCCTGTAGGTTGAGCCACTCCAGGAAGATGTTAGCCTCTGTTTCGTCTCCTCTCCATATTACCAGGATGTCATCAATGTATCTCTTCCATTCCACTATCTTCTGGCGATGAGGGCTTTGGTTTGATATGATCTTTTGTTTCTCTAGATGATGGATGAACAATCCAGCCACACACTGTGTAAAAGTTCTACCCATGCTGGTGCTGTGTTATTGTTGAAAAAGAGATTCTTCAAAACGGAAGTAGTTCTCTGTCAGCGCCCATTTGCAGCATTCTAGGACCACATGCTGTGGTGTATGGTAGGGCCATGTTGACCCATACAGGATTTCCTCAAGAATTTCCATAGTTTCTTTGTCTGGCAAGCTTGTATAAAGACTCTCCACATCTAGGCCAATCAGGATGTTGCATGTAGGATCAAACTGGAGGTCCCTCAGTAGGCCAAGTACGGCTTTGGTGTCCTTCAGGTACGTGTTAGTGTTTTGTATCAGTGGACGTAGGAATGCGTCTGCAAACTTGGAAAATGGTTCCAGGATGGATCCGATCCCGGAAACAATGTCGTCCAGGTGGATTCTCCAATGAATTATGTATCTTGGGGATTGTGTGGAAATAGGGTACTGTCGGGTGGGTGTTGATCATAAACTCTCCCTCTTTTTTGGTTATCCCGTCATGGGTGAGTGCTTCTTCAACCATGCTGGTGATCCCGATCCTGATCTGTTCAGCTGGATCATCTCTGTTGCATCTGTAGTTTCTTTTATCCGACAAGAGTCTGAGGCATTATTGGCGCTATTCTCCTGTGCTTTGTAAGACAATACCTCCACCCTTGTCTGCAGGTTTTATGGTAATGTCCTTATTGTTGGCCAATATTTTAATGGCTGTGTGTTACTGTATTGTATTATGGAATGTTTTTGTGGTTGTCGGGTCCATTTCTCCCACTTCCCTCAAGATCGCTTTCTCAAAAGCCAGTAGTTCAACTGGCAGGTTGGCTGCAGGAGGTGTAAATGTTGACTTCCGGTGTAGGCCAGTGTCACCGTTCTGGATCTCACTTGCTTCTTTATTTTCGAAGAACACCCGTAATTTGATTTTCCTGATGAATTAATTCAGCTCACAGCTGAGTAGGAATTTGTCTAATGTTGGGGTGGGCACGAAACCCAGTCCTTTCTCCAAAACCGCTAGTTGTATTGTGGATAACGTAATTCCAGATAAGTTTACAACTAGATTCAGTTGTTGGTGCTAGGTAGATTCAGTGGGCCCATACTCCTCGTGTGACTCCATGCTGACTCCCATTGTACCTGTTGTCCTCTTTTCGTATTGCCTCTTTGCGCCCCTCTGCCTTGTCCTATGGTGAATATTCTGCTTGGGAGGCTGACTCCCAGTAGGAATACGGTTGTGGTTGGTATTGTGGAGGGCCGTAGAAGAATGGTGGGTCTGGGAACGGAGGTGGGTGGTAAGGGGGCCATCCCTAGCCACCCTGGCCTCCTCTGTTTCTCATCTTTCCTCTGAAATTGCGGCATCCTCTTGAGTTATTTCTTTGTCCAGAACTACTATCAGAGCCATTTGAGCTAGTGTCTGACCCGTCTGTGTCCGTGTTGTATCCCGGATTCCTCCTTGATAATCAAATTATGCAACAAATCTTAATGTCTGAAACTGTCCCTAAGACAGAAAATTACAGAATCAAATACTTAGCAATACTTAGGGATCTGGCTCGAAAGGAATCTAACTGACTCTATCAATTAATATGAATAAAAACTAATTGACCATATCACAGACCTGTAAATGATATAAACCCAAATACATAGCATAGTGGGGCGGTATTGAAACAAAATGATGATCTCACCACTCAACAACTTCTTTTTTTTATTTATTCTTTTTTTTTTAACGTTTTGGTCACTTTACATAGATTTATTAGCCCCAGTTGCACAGATCTGGAGACTACTCCTCAACTTCTTGATTGGCAACACCTCACTTCCTCTCTTAGAATTCTTTTTTTTTGTTTTAATAAATCTGTAATCTCATAACAGTTTTTTTGGCTGAACAAAAAACCTAGATTTTCTATTAAAATGTTCAGGCTCGTGAAAAACTGGGCGGCTTAAATCTACCAGAATACCGTTGCTACCAAACAGCTTTTCTTGCAAACTAATGTATTCATTGGATCCTGAAACCCACAATCTTGTTTCAACTAGTGCAGGATCTGATCCACCTCTTTAAAGTTTCAGCCTTAGTAACAATCAAAAAATTCAACACAAACACTCAATGCCTACCCTGACAGGTAAGCTTTAAGCCATACTATATTTATACAACAAGATGGTGAATAAAATGAAACACTCTACATATGCATCTATATGGCATAATCAGAACAAAGAGACAGAAAAACATTTTACTTTAAAAATGGACTGGCAAAGGTATTAATCTCATTAGAGACCGAAGTTCAGTATCCAAGCCCTCTTCTTTTTCCTCATTTAAAAAATTGCCCTCACTGATCTCGACCTCTATAAATTCAGTTGAATTAAAGACTTTGTATCGAAAAACAAAATTCCCTATGAACCTGACCTTCAATTTATCTTCAATAAAATAAAGGATGTACTTGAAATGATATATTCTCTCATCAGTCCAGCACAATCGATGCTAACTGGCCACCTAAATAGGAATAATCCTTAATAACACACTTCCCTATCCCTAAAGTGGGGAAACATCTGGACTAATCTCACACGCTTTAAATTGGCTCCATCACTCTCACAAAGCAAATTCTGAACTGATCATATGGCATACTGGACCTCACACAACCTTCATAAATTAGGCCATAGGAACACAGTTATATTATGGAGCTTTAGAACACATGAAGGAATCTTGCTCCTGAACTGCCATCTACCTAAGAAATTCAGGATTAGTTTAGCGGCCACATCTATGATATGCTTAATGTCAGATGGTCTCCCAATCTTGCATGCTTAATTTTTGGAGTCTTCTCACAGGAAATCGACAAATCCTTGAAACAGAAAGATAGATTCTGCCTAGATGTTTTGCCATAGAAATAAAACCGTCTTCACAGAATGAAACGATTTCTCAAGACTCTCCATCCACACGTGGTGGGCCTGGATCCAATTCATACGGGGCACTGACAACTCACTTAAGCCGTTTTCAACCCAAGGTGATCCCAAAACAAACATCTTGGAAAACTGGATAAATGCACATCTAACAAAAAGCTCCCATTACACCAAGTCTCCCCTTTAACCCTCACAGGTTCTAACACACTGGCATAAAAATTAGCAGATCTTCCCTCCTCCCCTCTCCACTCAAGTCACCCTTACCCCCCTCTCTTTCCATCATAAATTTCTTTATCCACCTTCACAATCTTATTTATGTCCTTCGTTTTATTCTAAACCAAGACTCTATGCTCTTATACACA
The DNA here is from genome assembly GCF_964263255.1 of Lissotriton vulgaris. Lineage (NCBI taxonomy): Eukaryota > Metazoa > Chordata > Amphibia > Caudata > Salamandridae > Lissotriton > Lissotriton vulgaris. The sequence continues at coordinate 244,006,060 of NC_141687.1, forward strand.
AATACCATGTGATTACTAGCACACACACTGCCTTTTCTCCATCAACACCTTAAAGTATTCATTAAAAAAATGACCACCTATTGTGCCGGCCGACTCGCACGTTTAATTTGCTCTTCCAAATAATTTGGCTTAATATAAGAACCAAACTCAAACAAATTGCCCCATGATGTACAACACCTTATAGAACTTGATGTACACACATTTGATATTATGACCTTTTTAGATCTTTGTTTTTTCTAATCTATGTACATGCAATAAAATCTTCTCAATAAAATGTTTTGAAATTAAAAAAAAAAATCCTATACTGTTAAGCACCATTTTCTAGCAGGGTATTAAATACTCTGAATCAGCTTGTAGGCCATATGCCACTGCACATTAAGAAAATATTCTGTAATTTTACAATGTTTATTGTTGGGTTGTAGGTGGAGAGAGTCGAGAGAACACTGCTAATAGTCGGTATTGTAAGCCGTCCACAGTTACTGAATCCTTTCCTCCGTTGCCTCTTTGGTATTCATTTTTGTTTATCGTTCTTATCTCATTGTAATTGCCAGAAATATGTTGGCAAGCAGTAGACGTAAACACCAAGTGCTTTTAAAAATGTAAAGCCTTCATGGAAGATGAGAGCAAATATTTTGTCAGTGTTTAAAAATGAAACAAAAAGTTGTTGCTCTGGGATCCTTTGCAATGCAACAGAATTAAATGCTTTGTGTATACGTGTCTCTACTCGTGAGTTCCATGTGTCTAGCAATAGAAGGCAAATGTGTAGGTGTATTTGTTTAAAGTCCTCCCATTACAGTTAGTTAACCTTTATATTACCTAAATGAAAATTGTATAAACCTGAAATTTTCTGTGATCGGGTTGCTTGGAAACAGGCAGCAGGTTTTCAAACGGCAAAGAATAGACTGCCACCGATAGCGCCATTAGAAAAGCTGCTGTTGTGCCTAGTTATTCTGCATCCTTGCCTTTTGCCTTGCCTAATTATCTGTTTGCATGTGCAGAGCACGCCCATGTTGGCCTGCTTATTCAGGTGGCAGAGTTCATGCAAATGATGCACTGCATTTGTAATGCAAACACAGCGCCCTCACCTAGTACTGTTTTGACGGCCCGTGGAGAGTTTCTCTAGTGCTGATAATGCTGTTCTGTGTTGTAGAGACACTGTTTGTTCGATTCTTTTAAACCTTTGTTAGCCTTACCAATCAGAAGTTGTGGTAGATATAATCTATTTTGTGGATCAGTAAATAAAAAGGTGCGAGTACAAACTAACAAGTAGGTATACGCTGCCCAGCTCAATTAAGAGCAGTAATGCTTTGAAAGATAGTAAAAACATTTTTTTTTTATCTCTATTCCCAGTACAGTGGATATAGAGCACTATATTCGCACACCAGAAATATGATTCAAACATTTCCTCGGGAACTTTGTAAGCCCAGATTCTCACTTGGAGTAACTGTTTATCCTGTCCTTCTTTACAACTCTTCAGCGTGAGTAGTCTTAATGTTGTACTCTGTCGCTATGCAAATCATTTTGGATGGACTTTTCTTCTAACACCTTATGCCACAGGGAGTAAATTTGCTCTCAAGTGTGCCGCTGATCCTGTGATAGAAAGATCCTTCGCACTCCATAGAAACTTAGAGTTTCACTCCGGCGACTGTTATACTTTTATTTCGGGAACTAGCCCCATAAATCTTCATATAAAAACATCAGCACTGTGTACTCACGACACAAATAAGAAATTGAGCAATATAAAAGCAGCAGATCCCGGAAAGCAGCAACATTCTTCCATGGCAATAATACATTCAAAATTTTTAAAATGACAAAGTTCATGTAAATAAAAACTCAATTTAAAAACCTATCCGAGACCGCAATATCATTCTCTAAATAATTAAAACTAGAAATTCATGTGAATGGTCATCATATGTTCAGTGTGGGAGACCAATCTCTTCCTAAAAAGCCAAGCTGCATAAAAATAGCGGCATAATGCAAATCCTAGTGATGAACTAGTATCAGTCCGCAATAAGCAGATTTATATAGTTGAACCCCTAAGGTCAGGCCGAGTGGCCTACTCCATTTCCTCTTTGACATGATATACTGATGAAACAATAATGATATATGTGCAACACCCTTATTCATAACACTATAGGGAGAATTAGTAGGGTTGGAACTTCAGTCCACATTGAACTTTCTAACTAGCAGTGTGCCAAGCCTAAATTTAATATAAAGTGTGCAGTCTTGACAAGGTGTAACCGCATCCATATAGGGTTCTAGAGAGGGGACATATTTGAAAGACAAAAATAAATATGTGCTGCCACCTATTTTAGCATTATTATTGTAAGAGACTATCTTAAATTTTCACAATGCTGTTTTTACAGCAGCCTTTATGCTTGAATTAAGAAATGAGGGGTCACTCCAAAAGCAAGCCAGGCCTATATCGTAGAAGTAGGATTTAATGTGTTGAAACCAAAGGATTAGATGTATTTGCTCTGAGTTAAAGATTTCTGCTAGGGCAGCTCTATATTGAAGAAGGGATTGAACGGTGCTTTCAATCAGGCTAAACAACTATGTTCCTTTGTTTAACCCCGTTAAGTTCTCAGTTCCCCAGAGTTCTGCTCCATACAAAGCTGCTGTTTGTGCTTTTGTACTGAAGGCCTCTATAGCTGGGGACCCACGTCTGGGCATACCCAACTAATGCAAAAAGAAGAAATGATGGACAGAATGTTGAATATTATCAAACATTCACTCCCGTACAGAGATCTGGGACTAAATCCATAATCTTTTTGCTCCCCATGGCATTCCAGTTTAAACCCAGCCATATTCAAATCAGTCTTGACCCTGCTCCACCACGGGAACAGTCCAGTCCGAACATCCAGGCCAGGGCGTCTTCACCGGAAACAAGCATCCTGGAACCGGTTTGGGGGTGTAACCCCTCATTAGCCAGGCTAGCTTGACTCCAGGAGTTTGAGCTGGACTGTCCCCATAAGGAGCCAGGGCAAGACTGATTTGTATATGACTGGGTCCAAACTGGGGTGGCCTAGTGAGCAAAAGAATGATGGATTAAACCCATATCTTTCTTTACTGGCATGAGTGGTTGAAAAGTTTCAGCACTCCGTCCATCATCTTTTGTTTACCATCCACGTGCCATAACCTGTATGGACAGCCCATTAAAGATTTGGGAAATCATGAAAAACACATGAAAGCGAATGACTGCAGAGGGCTGTCCCAAACCAGACTATCTCTCTATTTCGTATTGTACTTTTTTTGAAGAATTTATTACATGAGAACTGCCTGCCAGTAGCTCTGCTGACCAACCGTCTGTCCTAAAAGGAAATAACTTGTCAAAAGTGCATCTTGGCATAAAAGTGTAAGTCATGATCCTATTTCTATAAAGTATTTCATTATAGTGGTATTCATCAATCACTCTGAAAATTCCAACTCAAAACTTTAGAAAAAAAGGCACAGCTATTTTGGGTTCATCATTCACTAACCATTGTATTTTGTTCAAAGCATGAAAATAAATTTTAGAGATCCTACCCATATTATCTGCATACACAGTGATTCAAAGAAAATGTTGTGTTAAGTCACCCAAGAAGTGAAGACAACCATTCAAATATAGTGTGTACAGAAGTGTACACATAGTAGTAGTCATTATGGTTATAGACTATTGGCATTAAAGCTTTTCTGCTTGATGGATGAATACAACCTCAACAAAAATGCTTTGTTAGATCCTTTGAAATAACAATCAGTTCTTTTAAGTGCATTGTAAGTTAAAGTTACTCAAAAAGGATGGGTGCCTAAGAGACCGTTCACCCAGCATGTTACTTTTATTGCCTTGGGCTAGAATTTTAAAACATTGTGTACATTTATACATTTGATGCAATTCTGTTCAGTAGTTTGACTGTATTTCTTGGTGTGATATTATCCATATGTAGGATGGAATACCAAACAATCAGTGGATATCTGACAACATAACCCTCTAGGAGCAAATAGAAATTGAGCAATTTCTTAATCCTCTACATTGCAGAATGATCTTTATTTAGGGTTGAAAGTTTGGAAGTTCAAGGACTTAATGCAGGCATGAAATAGTTACATTCGGCTGCAGTTGTGGTAATAATGGGTGTGTATGTCTTTGCCTTGTGCTGTGACACTGTGGGGCAGTTCTATACCCTTCGGTAATCGTTCCATTTTCTGTGTACAGTTCTTTAAGAAGAAGCTTTAAGATGTTCTGTTAAATTCCCTCTTGCACACAGTGGTAGACCTGGTAGGTTATTTTGATTTGTATAGCGCACTAATCACCCAAGTGTGAATCCAGGTGGTTGAGCAGGTGTGTAGGCCCAAACATTCCAAATTATATGGGCTAAGTATATGTTACTTGGGTTAGAGCCTGTATTCATCAGATGGTAGAACAATGCTTCCAACTCTTCTTTACATTGATTGTATGTGGTAGTCTGGTCGTGCTTAATGGAAGATTTGTTTTCTCAAAGCTACAGGGCCGTAAGTTATTTTTGAAACTTTGGTGTGAAAAAATACTTTTAAATTAAGGCATTGGTGGCTGGTACCATGATCAATTGGTGGGGCAAGCTCCTCAGTTATGTGACCCACTGACAAGCAATGCCTTTAACGTCAATGCCAGAGCTCAGTAATGGCTCGTTATAACCAGTTTTTATAACAAGCCAGGACTGGGAGTTCTAGCATTGAGGCTGAAGGCAGTGCGAGTTTATTAAAGTGCTTGTCAGTGGGTCATAAATATAATAATACAATGTGTGCTTACCCACTGCAACTCACTTGTTCATCTCCTCTGGTCCTTGTGCTTTCAGTTCGTCAGCACTGGTCTGAACCAATTCCCCTAACCAATACAGACGCTGCTCTGATGCCTGCAAATAGTATTAGGCCGCATGAAAGCAGCGCCAGGATTGGTTGAAGTGGGCTGGCTCAATTCTCCTTCAGACACTGGGATCAAGTGCCTGCTTTCCACCCAGCTGTCTAAGACAGCTGGCTGAAGAGGTTTAAAGTGCACGTGGAAGGTTGGCTGTTGCAAGACTGCCGGGCAAAGTGACGTGTACTCTAAACTGGAGTGAGCACCACTCCCCTGCTGCCAGTCAGCAGTAGTGTCCACACCCTCAAACATGGCTCGTGCTTGGAGCAGCGAAAAGTAAAATGGTGATAAATTCACTTTATTACCATTTTATTTCTCACCTTTGCTGCGCTTGTAGCAGGGTGGTGCGACTTTACTCTGCCCTAATGGAGGGGCTACTGCTGGATCCAAGGAGGAGCTGAGATGACTAAACTTTTCCCCTTTTCAAGTTTAAGTGTGACTTTGTACCAGATTTACCTTCAGTTTTCTCTTGCTCGGAAACCAAATCGGTTACATTACACACTATTAATTTGACTTACTTAAATTAGGGTATGTTTTTTTATTTCAGAGTTGTTTTTGTGTAGCTAAGACAGGTCATAAGTCATCGGTCCTCTTTGGTCTTTACATGTTGCGGTAAGGGAATTTGATGAATTATACTGTTTGTTTAAGCCTGATATGGGGTGACGCGTAGTGTAACGTTTTGGGTGCATTATTTTTGTGGACGTCTTCAAAATTATTATTACAGTCTTGGTAGCATTCTGGATGTGTTTTTCCAGGCAAAGGAGGCTTTAACGTTGTGTTTCTGGAGTTAGTTGGATTCCTTTGATCTCCGCACTAGGACAGTAGTGGCCCCTGTTTTACTTGCACTGTAATACTGGTCTGGCAAGCATTCAACAGCATTGCTCTACTCTGCTCTTCTGCTAAAAGGCCTTGCAAGCATGCGCTCCATCTAACTGCAAAGGCACATTATTGGAGGAATGGCTGTACCGTGCTGTAGCAATAGTTGCAACACCATAATGATGCACCCAATTGCCAAGTTACTATTTGGAAAAAATGAATTTGTTTGAATGTTTAAATATCATTAGAATATTGGAATGTTGAGAGCTCAAAGACTACGAGGTTACGGAAGGCCAATATTTGTTTGTATTAACCTTATGCCCCAGAATTCCAATTCATGTCTCTTTTCCTCCCAGGTTATTTTAAAGCATTAGATCTTCAATAGGTGGAATGTTCTAGTAGGATTACAGCCCTCCTTCTTCGGGCTAACCCTGTTGTTAAAGGCCCTAGTTATAGGCAAAATGGCCTTTAAGAGCTTGTATTGCCCTCTGCAGAGGGCTTTTATGCTATATAAAAGACTTTTACAGAGTACATTAAGGCAAAATAAATATGCACGACCATACCAGGTATTGAATGACCACATTTTACTCCTAGTTTGTTTAGGAGTTCAGTAGGTTCTGGTAGGTGCAGGTGTTTGTTCACCTTTAGCTGTGACTGGTGTATCTGTAATGTTTCAGTGTTGTATGCATGTTGTCGTATTCCATACCTAATGTAAAAAGAACACTTGATGGACAGAATGCAGAACAATGTCATACATTCACCCCAGTACAGAGATCTGGGACTAAATCCATCGTTTTTTTGCTCCCCATGCCATTCCAGTTTGAACCCAGACATGTGAATATCAGTCTTGACCCTGCGCCCAATGGGAACAGTCCATCCCGAACTGCCAGGCCAGGGTCCCGGGCTCACTGTGCCACTGGCTTCAAGCTAGCCTGGCGAATGAGGGGTGATGCCCCGAAACGGGTCCCAGGATGCTTGTTTCCAGTCCAGGGAGGACCTGGCTTGGCAGTTTGGTCTGGACTGTTCCCATGAGGCACAGGCTCAATACTGATTTTCATATGGCTGGTTCTAAACTGGGGTGGCATGGTGAGCAAAAGAACAATGGATTTAACCCAGATCTATTGACTGGGGGATTAATGTTTGATTTGCTCTGCATTCCGTCCATCATCTGTGTATCTTTTGTATTCCACACCTATGTATTTTTTTAAATGTTTGTTTTTGTAAGTATGCATTCAAAGGATGGGTATCCACCACAATCTTTTGAACCATCCATAGTTTTCTGTGTTGATATTTGTGATTTCTTTTTTTGTACTACAATGTAATTGTTTTGCAATCTCTGTATGCTTAAAGGATTGAGACCTACATTTCCTGAAGGAATATTATTTGAATGCCAATGGTATGCTCTCCTATGCATTATAAAGTGTACTAGAACACCAAAAATGTGCCTGTTGTGCTATAGAAAGCCTTTTTTTCACCATGAAACATTTTCTCTGAGAATTGAATGTATGTCTAAAATGTCCACCCTTTGAATATATCCGTTTCAATTGATGGCTATGCTCTGTTAGTGTAAGGGGAAGGTGTTCCCATTTGTAAAGCAGTTGCTTTGCTTCTTTTAGCAACGGAGAATAGTTGGCTGATTTTATAATATTAAATGTAGAGATGAACCAAATCCCTAAACCGTTTATTTTTTTTCCTATATATTGCTGTAACTAAAAGGAAGGAACAACCAAAAGTATCTTTGCCTCTTGAAGAGTAAATTATATCCATACTTTGCCAAATGAAGCCCTAATTGCCTCTTTTTTTTTAACGCAAAATGTATTGCATTTGTTGGTTTCATAGGTCAGACATTACATTATATGAATGGAGATAGTACAGTAAGTGAGTGTATAGTTCCTTTCAACAGGTTGTAAATAGGAAAAGCATCCTGGTGTTTCCGCAGGTGTTTCCGCAGAAGCTTCCTTACATCCGTATTATGCAATACCCCCTATTGAACGAGGCTTACTTAGTCCGTATCACCAATCTGCAAATATTGTGGTATAGTGAGGCATGAGAACTACTTTGAAGCATTAACATTCGTTGAATAATCTAAGCTGTGCTGGTGCATATTTGCTCACATTGGGATGGGGGTGGTTTGGCTAGAGGTGGCAATCGAGGCTGACACTGGAGCGTGAGAATTGTGCATCCAGGCGCCGACTTAAGTGTGGGGAGGACGTGGGATCATGTCATACATAGCATATCCACCATAGTAAACCATGCCCAGTGGAACAACTACTCATCAGATGATACGACCTGTACTTTTGAAACCCCCTGAATTCTTCCAGTCTAAGCGCTTAACTTGCAGCCTGGCCCTATCAAATAACTTCCTCATGCCATCAATAGACACTGGAGCTGTTGAGGATTTTCAGAGTCTAGTTATATGCCATTTCGCCAACAACAGAGTAAGATTAGTGAAATGCAGAACGACTTTAGAGTATGAAAAGCTGGTAAGCATTGACAGTGAAATTAATATATCCGCCCATTAAGTTGTCAAAGAGGGACAGGACCATAATGTGCATGAGGCAGACCTCCACCTTATGGCAATAAGGACACTTGGACGAGGCGACGAGGAACATTGGATTAATTTTGTAGGGAGTCCGGTAGGCTCTATTTTATTATAGAAAATTGGATACATTTTAAGTTTCTAGATAGCCTTTTGGGGAGCACCAGCAGCGCCGCCCATTCTCCGTCCGACAGCTCCTGAGAAAACTGTTCCCATTTAAGTTTTAGGGGAGAAAGCAAAATCATATGATGAGTTTGGAGCCCACAACAGAGCCACCGTTCCAAGTGTTTACCAAGCCCCATTGTATAGAGTGCTTCAAGTGGTTCATGCTTCATTAATTCTGCCCTGACTGGTGCCCAGTAGCGCCATACATATAAAACAACGCTGGCATGTGTGAGAGAGAATGTTTGACAGTCCATGAGTATGTGCAAAGTCAGTGTGCGATAGCAGTACCCCATCCTGAAACAAGGATCCCACTGTTGTCACTCCCTCTCTCCCCCAGGGGTTCAACCTACGCACTGTCAGTGTTCCCTATGATGTGGGACGGCCACATGGTGGTATATTTGGATCATAGGGATGAGTGAAAACCATGTATTTACGTGCCGTTTTCCAGTACGTCAGTGCCACATGCAGCAGAATTCAGCTCATCTGGGGCACCACCACTCCTGGGCAAATCAGGCGATGGAGGTGTCCCCTACGCAACCGATCCTCTGTCTAATCTATCTCTGCTAGGTTGCAGCCAGCGAACTAGTAGGACAGCCAGTGGAGTTGATAGGCCAGACAATATGCCTTAAAATCTGGGGCTCCCAATCCTGATTGTCAGTAGGCAGCAGTGACTTAGCTAGACTCTCACTACGGCGCCTTTTGACCCCTGAGAACTCCACCAATATGGTATTCAATAGACTAAACAACCACCCCGGTACTACTTTTGGTAAATTTACAAAGTGATACAACAGACTCAGCAACATGACCATCTTGGCACGCTCCAATCGCCCTGCCAGCGGCAGCGGGACCAGAATTTAATTTACGACCAAAGGGAGTTGAGTGTGCAAACCAGGTTGCCCTCCAGGACATCCGGCTCTTCACAGTATATCTGGATACCGAGATATCTGAACGTTTGTGGAGCTACTTGTATGAGAGTGGTTCCTAGCAGTATCGTGGGGTCCGCGAAGGCAGTGGCGAAGGAGAATACACAAGACTTATCTACATTCCCCTGCAGGGCGGCAATTATTAGTAGTGTTGTAATAGTGACCACATCAGACAAGATTACATTGGTGGCAACACCATTCAAGACTATCAGCAGTGATCACCTAAATGTGTCAGCAAGGTTACCAGCAGTAATGTTAATAAAGGCTTTATTAATTTGTCATGCTTTTGCCTACCCAGGCATTACACTATGGCTGGTATGTATTAACCAATACATACCAGCCAGAGTGTAAAGCCCCTGACACCAATGTAATGTTTCCCCAACGGCACATGATTTATCACTTGAATATCAGCTTTAAAACCCATATGTACATTTATATAGAACATGTGCATGCTGAAGGCTATATTAGCACGGCCATGAGTTATCCTTCCCCAACTCAGTGGTTGGAATGGTTGTATAGGAAATTCAATTGAAATTCAGCTATTTTTTTTTCAAACATCTTACAAATCTTGCAAATACACACACTTTCATCTCAACTACACGCTTTTTAAAATTGGTATATAACTAATAATTCAATCAAGCAAAAGCTTCTGGAATAGACTGTCACCCCAGGTAGATCCCCCACCTTCTGGCATCCTAACGAATTTGCTGCGCAATGGGTTCAATAACGAGTACCAACAGGAGTGGAGAAGGGGGACTGTCTCATGCTCCAGATATTGGGTAGGGGTCAGCGACATAAGAACCCCTACAAGCTTCTGGCTGTAGATATTGCATACCAAGAGATCCAGCGAATATATGCCAGGGGAAGCCAAATTTCTACAGTGCCACTATCATAAAGCCCCACCCCAGTGTGTCGAAGGCCTGACGAATATCCAAAGATAGGCACCCAGCATACCGTTACGATCACGGGCTGGCTCCATTATATAGAATAGTTGACGAATATTTAGGGAGGTGCTGTGGCAGCCAACAAAACCACATTGATCAATATGTAGCACTATCTGCTGCGGTAGGAGCAGCCGGTGAGTGAGAACCTTACTGAAAACTTTGTATTCGGTGTTCAATATCGACAAAGGTCTGAACAAGGATAGCTCTATAGGTGGCTTGCATGGTTTCAACAACGAGGTCACTGGAGCCTCCTTGGGGTGGGGGGGAGGGAGCTTACCCCACATAATGTTTCTAGGTCGGGGTACTAATCATTGGCTATACATGGAGTAAAACTCGTAGGGAATGCTTTCAGACCCCAGAGTCTTGTTGCAGGCCAGTGCTTTAATCGCTCCACGTACCTAGTTTGCTGATAATGGGGCACTTAGGATCTCCTTGTCAGCTGCTGACAACTTGGGTAGTAGTGCCAGCTGCAAAAAGGTCTAGATATCAGCCAGGTCTGGGAGTGTCGGGCTGTGTACAGCTGTTTATAGATATTGTAAAAGGCTGTATTAATATCCCTTTGTGTCATGGCCGTTCCCAGCGCTGGGTTATATATTTCCAGGATGGGTGTAGGCGAGTGGTCTGGCCTAATTAGGCGCACCAGATTTATCAGTGTCAGTGTGTGTCCTCTGAGTTTATGCCACATAATCTACAATACAGAGGCATTCAAGAAACTAAGCCTGGGAAATCCTAGCTTCCTATAGCCTATCCCCAGCTTCTGTATCACCAACCGCCTCCCTCTCCATGGAACCTAGTCTTCCCTGTATTTGTGTGAGGTTTCACATTATTTCTTTCTGAGCCCCCACTACCGTTGTGCCCGCGAGTACCACCATGTCCTCCCACTCTATAGCGCAGAGAAGGCTGTGCCCGTGTTCTCTGTGAAATATGTGTCGATATAAGTCACCCGAGAGTCTCCAAAGACTTTGCCCTCGAGGAGCCGTGGTTGTAGGCACCAGGTGGGGATCAGGGCGGGGACTCTCCCTCAAGGCAGCGTAATTTCTAGGGACTTATGGTCAGATATAGTCTTCCCCAAGAATGTGGTATGTGTGATACTGGCTCAAAACATGACGAGCAGAGGAACCTGTTGAAGCGAGAGTGCAACACATGGGGGTAGGAGTAGAAGGAATATTCTCATGTCCTCATTGCCGTAGCGCCAAACATCCTAAAGGTCCTAACCCTCCAACTACTGCTGTGAAACCATTGCCAAGCGAATCTGGGCCGTTCCCATAAGAGGGGAATGTAAACAGTCGAGAGTTGTGTCCAATAACGCTTTGAAATCCCCACCACTTGCCCAGTAATGATGACCAATCCGCTAGCAGTCACTATGTGGTCCAATAGCACATCTTGCTCAGAGTTGGGGACATATATACATCCAAGAACGAGTAGAGCCCCATCTAACCTCCCCCTTACTAAGACATAGCACCCCTGTTTGTCAATCCTATTATCTGAGGCCACAAATGGGCCCTTCGCTCTAAGCTATATCGCAATGAAGCCTTGATTGCCTCTATATGGGTATTTTAAAATTGTGTATGTCGATTCGTAGGTAATCAGCATGTGCCACAACTTTGATAGTATGTGAGTTCAAATTGTCAGGGTTACTGTGGTGGGATTCAATCAATTTATGGAGGAAGGGTTCTATGAAGAGTCAATTCAGATCAGATGATGGGCATCCCCTCAATAGATGTTGATTGATTTTGATGTAGCCCCATTGATAGATATGACTGCCTTTGGTTCTTTATATTCTTTCTGCATAGGAGCTTTAACAGCAGGGGGATAAGAATCCATTTTTTTTGAACGGTCCAGAGGAAAGAGCAATTATGATACGAGCAACTTGACCTCACTACCTAAATCTCTCTTGTTCTGCAGGCTACCAATTTACCTTCCTGAAACTTTTTTTCCAAACTAGAAGCATTTAAATCTGCCTTTATCTGGGGGCATAAAAGGCCTAGAACATGGGTACTCTCAAACTTTCTCTCGGGGCCAAATTTACTGTGTGGTTTGAGTCCGAGGGCCGCACCAGTGGGGGTGGGGTCAGTGGTGGAGGGGGCGGGGCTAGAGCAACAACCAAAGCTGACCATGAGGTTGATCACTGGTCCCTGCAGCAGACTCCATCGTCCACTGAGCCACCAGACCCGGCATACACCTATCTCTCTCTCTCTCTCTCTCTCTCTCTCTCTCTCTCTCTCGCTCTCGCTCTCTCTCTCTCTCCTTCCTCTCTCTCTCTCCTTCCTCTCTCTCTCCTTCCTCTCTCTCTCTCTCTCACTCTCACTCTCCTTCCTCTCTCGCTCTCTCTCTCTCGCTCTCTCTCCTTCCTTCCTTTCTCTCTCTCTCTCTCTCTCTCTCACCTTCCTTTCTCCTTCTCTCCTTCCTTTCTCTCTCTCTCTCTCTCTCCTTCCTCTCTCTCACTCTCACTCTCTCTCACTCTCTCTCTCTCTCCTTCCTCTCTCTCTCTCCTTCCTCTCTCTCTCTCCTTCCTCTCTCTCTCTCTCTCTCTCTCTCCTCTCTCTCTCTCTCTCCTTCCTTCCTCTCTCTCTCTCTCTCTCTCTCTCTCTCTCTCTCTCTCTCTCTCTCTCTCTCTCTCCTTCCTTCCTTTCTCTCTCTCTCTCTCTCTCCTCTCTCTCTCCCTCTCTCTCTCCTCTCTCTCTCTCACTCTCCTTCCTCCCTCTCTCTCTCTCTCTCTCTCTCTCCCCCTCACCCTCTCTCTCTCTCCTTCTCACCCTCTCCCTCTACCCCTCTCCCTCTCACTCTCTCTCTCTCTCTCTCCCTCACTCACTCTCCCCTTCTCCCTCCCCCTCTTTCCCTCCCTCACTCTGCCTCCCCTTCCCTCCCTCACTCTGCCTCCCCTTCCCTCCCTCACTCTGCCTCCCCTTCCCTCCCTCACTCTGCCTCTGTCGCCCTTTCCCTACCTCACTCTCCCTCCCTTTCCCTCCCTCACTCTCCCTCCCTTTCCCTCATCTCACCCTGCCTGTGTTTGTCCAGGCTGAGACAGCTTCCGGAAACGGACACGGAAACGGACACGGACATACACATACACATACACACACAAACACACACACACACACACACACACACACACACACACACACACATACACACACACACATACACATACACATACACACATACACACTTCACAGGTCCTTAAAAGACCATTCGCATGTTAATGAGCCGTGTTGTATTTCACCTTTTAGCGCTGCAGCTCCACTCTGACTATGGCTGGCCCTGACAGAGCAGCAGAGTCGCCGAATCAAACTGGTAGATGACTGCAAGTTCCGGGGGCCGCCAGGGAAGGCTTGTTGGGCCGTACTATGAGTACCCGTGGCCTAGAAGATCATATAGCTATCTTCAGCTGCCCCTATATACAGGGAGGTTGGACCCTCCCAAATTTTCATTTCTACAACTGGTCTACATTAGCTTAGAACCTAAACAAAAAAGATTCATGATTTTGCAACGGTATTTTCACATAACAATGTACACTTTTCCACTTCACCTTCCTATTTATTTTGCTTCACCAGTCCCAAAAGACATTCCAGGCATGTGAAATTTAACGTCATTTAAACCTATATCACACTATGTCTACAGATCACAAGCATTTAAAGATTTTGGTCTTGCATGGTTATCAACTCTTATGAAGTAATCCTCTATTGACTGAAGCTTCACTCTTAATGGACCTCTAATGATTTTAGATTTCTCGATCAGTTATAGTTGCATGATACACTGAAGTGCTTCACAGAAATCACAGATGAATGATATTTCAAGCTCTGCGTTCCTTAAACACCTGCAGCTGAGAACTGATATAACTAATAGAAACCTGAGATTGGTACATGGGGCACTACCTAACATATTTACTATGTTGATGCAACCCATGATTGCTCCTTTTAAGATGCTCAATCAAGAATTCATGACACATGAGGAGGATAAAATCGAGCAGTGGGTGAGTAAGTGGTAAAAATGGTTTGATACAGGTACAACTAAAGGCTTTAGTGAATTACGGATTAGGTTTTATAGTTAAACTAAGATTGGAACTTTGTAGGAATCTGTTTGACTCCTCTATTACACCTGTGAAGATTCATAAATGGCAACCTAGAATACTCCCCAACTTCCCATGATGTCAAGAGCGGGCATCTGGTCATATCCATATGTGTTTGGGAGTGCCAGGATCCAATGCTATTGGGGTTTTATTTTGTTTGGGATTTCCCTAGCAAGTAGTCCAACTCTGCCTTATGGAACTCAACTGAAAGTTTAGGATATCCTCCATATGTTAATTTCAGATGTATGTTTTTGTTGATCTTGGTTCAGAGATTGTTAGCACAATATTGGAAACATCCCATTAACAGGGATCACAAATTATGGATGCAAGAAGTTAGATATTTATACTTTTGAGAAACAAAAGAACACCCGCAAGCAAACAACGAAATGTTGTCAGATTGGAGGTAGATTTATTCCTACTACATTTATTTATAATTATCACGGTGACTGTAATGAATATTGTGGACAGTAAATTCACATCACAATGCCTTATCCAATAGCTTTAATAAAATCAGATTGTGGAACCTGACATGGCCAATTTAGAATAAGAAGTCTAACAAAACAAAAAAAAAAATCAAGAGACCCTCACCCACTAGTGTATTCTAGTGACTTATTTCAGCACCACTGGTTTATCCTAGTGGCATGTTTCACTATCCGGTCACCCACCCGAACACTTAGTATGTCTGGGGATGTAAAACCTCCACCAGAAGGGAACACTTCTAAATTGACTTAGGTGAAAACCGTAAAAAACTGTTAAAATTCCCTCCAACTTCTGATATTCTATTTAATACACTGTCAGGGTTAGGATAAGGTTAAAAAACAGGGGAAATATAAGTAGGAACTAACTAATGATCCAATTTTTTTTTAACAATTCAACTAATGATCCTTCACATCTTGCATAAATTGCACAGGAATCATGATCTACATGTTTCAGCCATTCTTGCCTGATAGTCATGAGGATCCGGACCTCGAAGAACAGATCACTGTACTGGATATTAGAGCAGTTCCCTGAAATTGTATATTTCATTAATCAAGCACATTCACTTAAAGTTCCTTATGGATGTTTTCTGTTGCCCACGCACTTTTAGTGCGCTCACTCTTACCCCATAGGAAACAGAGGAGGCGGGTGGGCCCTTTAGTCACATATTCGTCAAGGTAACAGTCCGGTGCTATCACCTGGTTTTGACCTCGACATCCTGCATATTATTCTATAGATTGACTCATGAAGATGACATATTTTGCCAGTCTGTAATCCATTCACCTCTTCATTACTCTAAATACATTGCCAGCAGTTTCCTTATGTTTCTCCCTTTAGTACTTTGCTAAATGACCTCTGTGACCGATCATCATCAGCATTCACTAGAAAGCACCACTAGAATGGTTATAGTTGAATTTTGCTGCACATTGTATGGTTCCCGCAAAATAGGGTGCACACTTCCATGGCCAACGTCTAGAATGCCCCAATAATTGGGATAACAAAAGGGAGAAGCACTCTAGCATTACTGAAAGTCTACAACAAACATTTGCATCGGTTCTAATATCCCAAAGAAGTCAAGAAACAGAGTTACAATTAAGGTATAGTAATCCATCCCAAAACGTTACAAGCTGTGTGTATTCTTAATATTCATTCTTTATTTCTTTTCTTCCACTTTGATAGAAGGAACAAGGATGCAACCAACGCTTTTCATCCCAAAGCATAGTGATTTCTTCAGGGCTGTTAGCAAACTTTTAACAGCCCTGAAGACGTCCCTATGTTCTGGGACAAAACGTGTTGGTTGTGTCCTTATTTCTTCTTTTAAAGTGGAAGTAAAGAAATAAAGAATGAATATCTGATAGAGACATCTACCTGCAGATGTTTTACCTTTGAATTCTCCCCACACTTGGTCCGAGTGTTTTTTCAGTAGTACCTCTGTGCGTCGGTAAAGGGCGTTGTGCAAGTCGGGAATACCATGACTGAGCTCCTGCCTTCGCCCAAAGGCGTTGCAGGAATGGCACATGAAGATCCTGGTGGCACGACTGGCGGAGGTCCTGTGTCCTCGTCAGTATCGTTCAAAGTCCAAAGCGCTCTTGGCCCTCTCCAGAAGCCGTTCCCTTGTGCAGGTATTTTTAGTTTTCTGCCTTATGCTGGTATTTTTCTTTTCCAGCCTACTGTAGATAGCGTAAAAGCTCCTACTACTTTTAGGTATTTTCTTTGTTGCCCTACATGGGTTTTACACCTGCTGGAATAGAGTTTTTCTTTTTCTTTTCTATCAAGATGGTCTTCATGCTCAAGATAGTTACCGGCATGGTAAGCTCCTCCCTGCTCTATGTAAAGGCTTTCTGTATGCCTTATGGGCATTAGTAGGTATGATTGGTTTTTTTTTATAATCAACTTTATTGGCAGTAGTTATGATAGTTACTTTTCGTATCCCATGTAGGGAGCTTATAATTTTCACTCCTTGGAAGACCTTGTACAGGATTTACCACTTTGCACGAGAACCTCCTTATAGAGACTCTCGTTTCTCTTTGTCTTAATCTATGCAGCATTACTCCTGCCAATGGGTCTAGTCTCAAGTATCTGTGGTACACAGGTTCACATTCCTTCTTGTGCTCCTTATAGAAAGGCATTTTCCTTCAGTCTTGTACTCTGCAGGTCTTCCTTGTTTGTGTCAACCTGCCTACATTCATAATATGTGCATGTCATGCTCAAGAGAGTGTTCTCTTATACCGCCAATCTTGTGTCCTTCAACTGCCTCTTCCCTTCAAGGGATGGATGATACTTGTTTCTTGCTTTGGGGCAAGGTCTTCTACCTTTGACACAGGCACCTCTCATGCATCAACAGTGGTATCCCTGTATGTCTTATGGGCATTAGTAGGTATAAATGTTACTTTTCATATCCCTTTCACGGAGCTTATAATTTTCACTCCTGTACAAGATCTCATACAGGAGTTACCACTTTGCATGAGAACCTCCTTATGGAAACTCATTTCTCTTTGCCTCAATCTCTTGGGCATTACTTATGCTCTTGTTTTGGTGTTATCTTCTCCTGAGAGGCTTTTCATTTCCCAACTGAGCAATGGGACAAGTAAAACCCGTGACCTTTAGTTACACCTTCCTTTACTGGTGAAGCTAGTGTTCCCAGCTAGGACTTCGCTTCTTAGCAAGCCCTTTTAATCTACCTCCGCAGGATTGGCTCCCGCCAATGGTCTCTCAGGCATTTGTGGTACTCTGGTTCATATTCCTATTTGTGTTCTTTGTAGAAAGGCATTTTCCTTCAGTCAGGCATTCTGCTGGTCTGCTTTGCTTGTGTCATATTTATTCTGAAGGTAGCCTTCTTCTGTGTTGGTGGCTACTTTTTATCTTACAGTGCATTCTTTGTTACTTACGCATGTTCATTGCACACTATAGTGCAGTTTTTCTTGGAATAAGTTTGCATTGGGAATTGGTGATTAGCCTTGGACGCATAATGTTTCTAGCCCTCCGGGGTTAGTTAATATGCTTCAGCTTTATTATTGGGTTTCTTTTCCTCATAAGAGAATAACCCCTTCTTGCTGTGTCCTTCACTTCCTTTGAGAAGAGGCCAGGTTTTTTCCCTTCATATACATTAGCATAATGATGGCTGTAGGTGTGCTTTGCCTTATACTTTCTTGTACTTTGATTTCCTCAGTTCCTGTGGGAAAAATGTTTCCTATACTCAACACTTGTTGCTCTTGTATTGGATGTTCCAATTTCCTGGGTTATTGTCCCTTGGGGACTATGTATTTTATCTTTCAATACCATTCTTCAGCCAGGTCCTGCTCTGTCTGATATAACTTTCCATTGAATACCTGTTCTAGGCATTCCCTGTGGTGGCCTCTTTAAACTTGACCTTCTTGTCGGACCAGGTTGTGTCCCTGTTTTTTCTATGCAAGCGAGATTTGTTCCACCTGCTCTTTTTTCAGACTTCTGATATCAGTGGCCTGATTGTGAGCTATACTGTCAGTTAGCATTGATTTCAATGCTTTCTTTTTGCAGGGCTTGTGATATCTCTCACTTACTGAGCTCAGTCCTAATATTTCAGACATCATAGTGGTGCTGGCTTCTTGTCTATGGCCGAGATAGGTTGTGGCACAATGACCAGAGCTGCAGACTTTGGAGTCGGGGAACCAGGTTCAAGTCCTTGTGTCGACTCAGCATCCTCTGATCTGGATAAATCACTTTATCTCCCCGTGCCTAGCAAAATAAATAAATGTGTCCATCTATAACTCAACTGGTGCTCGTGTAAAGCGCTCTCTCTCTATATATTTTTATATATATATATATATATATATATATATACACATACACACACAAGCTCCAATGTTTTCTCTCCCTTCTGAGAAACACAAACAGCACTCACGGGAACAGTAGCCAGAAAAGTGGGTTTATTTACGCCTTAGACAGACGCGTTTCTGGAGAAACTTCCTTCTTCCGTGTCAAACAATCGCGCATTGCGCGCCAACATTTTTAAAAGGTAACTCACGGTCTAATGACACAAATGAGGGACTAAGCGCTCTTATATTGCGCCTTAAACATTTAAAACATATAGTTTTAATCTGTTTTAAATGTTTAAGGCGCAATATCCATGCGTGACTTAGAAGGGAAATGCGGCATGAATGTGTATGCCAGGTAATGCATTTAGCACTTACAAGATGGCGCCCACGAATATTCATAGTCTTGATTATACCTCATGCCACCTTAATCTACCACCAGACACTCCTCCCTCATATGTTGCTTTTTTAAAATATCTTTTGTTCCTCCTTCCTCCCCCTCTTTTGTATGTTTTCTATGTTTGCTCCGGGCCAAAGTCTGATCAGTAAAATGAAGCGCTGCTCCCCACAAATGAGTGCCGGTGTGCCCCACCTTCAATTATTCTCTCAACTTAAGCACTAAGTTAGATGTTATGTTGGTTAGCATATGTCAGAATCTAGTACCAATGTTGTCATGTTGTTGTAGACAGTATGAATAGGGCACAATCTACATCTGTCATTTGTTATTAACCTACTTCTTTGGATTAAGCAATTCGTCTACGAGTTTTGAGACCAGTTATTTTATTGGCTCTTTTTATCAAACATTTCAGATCACTTCTTGCTATGATATATATTTAAATGTCTTTATTAAGGTTTAACAACTAGGTATAGGAGTGCATAGTCTTTTGCTGCATAGTACAGAAGTCGACCATTCGAAACAACTGACCCTCTGATACATGCGGGAATGAGATTTTGATTGATTATCTGATCACCTTGATACCTATCTCACTTGAGTACCTTTTTGGATCGGTTATTGACTGTCATTGAGTAAAAGGCAAACCCACATAGGTTAAATTAACCCCATAGACTGACGCAACTTCTAAAGAACCACTTACGACTGGAAAGGTTTAAAGGTTTATTATAAAACCAAAATCAATTGCAAATACAAACACCTCAATATAAGGTTCAACAGGTATACAGGTACAAGAAGGAACATGAACTCTCTAAGAAACCTCAATCGACAGAAGAAAACGATCAAAACCAATTCAAAAATCAATAAGTTGAATATCATTGACACAAGGTGAATCTGAAGCGTCATTTACAGAAAGAAAATGAAACAGGTTAAACTGTCCCTACACTATGCTAGATGACATCCCTACTTAACAAGTTCTTTACCTAAAAAGGTGTCAGCAGTTGGACTTCCGAAGAAGCTCAAACTCTCTTAGTCTCAGATGGAAATCTATGTCGCGTAGCAGTACCCTTTCTGCCTACCCATCCGCTCTCTTAGGGTCCTCAGGCCATCTGCTCTGCCTTCTCCCCGGGGTGCTGTCCCTAATACAAAATCACAGTATGGGTGGAACGCCCCTTTGAGACGCCCACCACGTATACATTTCTCTTGGTCCTGCTTCTGGTTTTTTCCATAGTTTCGTTTCTTTGAATCGTCTGTTAAGTTGACCTTGCTTCCCAGGCGCCGTCTCCATCGTGCTGGTACCCCCATGACATTCCGGTTGACTCCTCCGGACCCGAGCCTATCTCCTCAAACAGAGCTCTATTCATCAAGCCTTTGATTGGTACCCCCCTCGCACCTGCAAACAGACACTTCGAAACAGGGCCCCAAATTCCAGGCTCCCCTTATCTTACTAGGCCGTAAAACTTCGACCAGCATTGGCAATTTATTTTAACGAGGCTTTTGACTTTTAGATCACACGTGCAGATCAAAGCTAACCCACTATCTCTCCAAGCCCACTAAATTATATGCAGTAGTCTGTACCCTATGAACCCTTATTTCTTGAGCTTAAAATAATATGCTAACACACCACTCTAACGTTATACAAAAACACTTCTATAAAATTGCCTTTAACATATATAAGCAAACTCATTGATTACATTGAATCCATGTCGTATTAGATGAAATGGTACACTTCGTTCTTACACAGTGCCATGTAGTCTGCACGTTTCTTCATTTTACATTTTATCTCTTTCTTCGTTTAGTAGCTACATACATGGAATCTGTTTAACGCTTCTAATGTTCCTAAACATTTTCACACATTTCTACATTAGCCCACTCTCTATACGGGCTTTTCTAATTCTACTAAACACTCTAGAGTAAATACAGATACATTTTCTCACTCCTTAAGTTACATAAGCTAACTTTATGCCACAGGCTTGTAAATATGATGCAGACATAATTTTCATTCAAATTGCGCTCTCTCAGTTCCCCCCTTTGATGACCTCTAGGGGTCATCACTAGTATCCCAATTTGAATGTGTCACACAGAACTGGTTGCAAGACTCCCCCTTTTTATCGTCTCTAGAGCTCTCAGACTTCTATATTGATGATCTTGCATAGCAGCTAACCTCCTTTCTTGCTCTCTCATGGACCTTTGCAACCTGTTTGATCTATACCATTTGTACAGTCTCACTAAACCCCACAATATGATTATGCAAATTAATATTATGAAGATAGGCTTCAGGATATACCAAACAAAGCTTTTCCCGAGATTGGCAAACCAACCTCCAACTTTACCCATTCCATGACCTACTTTTTCCCAAACATTTACCTTTGTTAAGTCTTCGATTTCTTGATGTATCTTAGTAATATTCTGTATAGCCTTCTCAAGAGGTTTTGAATTGTCTGGAATGTAAGTGCAGCATTCCTGGACCTTCAAAGCCTTACAGACTCCGCCCTCTTTTGCTAGCAGAACGTCTAAAGCAAGACGGTTCTGAAGAACCATTGCCCTAATCGATTGCATCTCTCCTTCCACCAGCATCAATGACCTTGCAGTACTGGCAGACAATCTATCTACAACTGTAGCTAATCTCCTAATCTTAACATCATTAAGTATCAAACCCAAAAGAGGAAACATGGCGCCAAATACATCTCCAACCACTTCAGCGTCTCCTACATCCCTTTTCCCTCTTGTCGAAGCCTTTCCCTCTATGACCTCTAAATCCTTTGCATGGTATATTTTGGGGAAGACAATTGCCAAATAACACGAACCATACCAATTGTCAGGCAATTTGACATAGGCATTTCTTCCACATACAAAATATACGTTAGGAATCACCTGCATCCCTTTCAGGAAATCTTTCGTGTAATATTCTAACCGAAAAGCATGTTCACAACTAACCTCACCTACAAATACACTCTCATAATATGTTTTGCTTCGGGTCAAACATAACTTTCCTTTCTGTGTTCTATCTAAAGCTATTGGACCATTACTACCTTTCTTTTTGTGTGCCTTTTCCTCTTCGGTCCAATCTGTTTTCCATTGTCCTGACATTTTCAAAATCTTCTGCCTCCTGTAACGGTCATCAACTTGTCCAATGAACTTTTTCTCGATCTCTGACACTTTGCAAGTCAGATTATTTCGGCGTGCATATGAAGTATCTAATGTATCCCAAGGAAGGAAGAATTTAGCTAGTCTATCTTCCTTCTTGTAATAGTCCCACTTGTTCATTTGCTTATAATTCGGGACTTCAGGCAGTACCGAATCATAATTTGAAAAGTAGTACTCCAACCCCTCTCGACCATAAAATATACTGAGCAATAAACTACATGTTATCCCATATGTCAATGGAAGATGATGATATCTGATGCCTTCATCAACTGAAGCCGGCAATTGCATGCAGACGTAACAATCTTTGGCCTCCATGGCATCAATATACTCGTACAATAACTTGGCATATGCGTTTGTTCTGAAATTTCCCTGCGACTCATCTATGTGTAACCTACGGGCTTCAACTGCCAGTAACGCCTTTTCACGTATCACATTGCTCTCCTCCTTCTTTCCAACAAGAGCAGGTTTCAAAGTCGTTACAGGCTTTACATCTGTTGTCTCAGTTACAATTGCATGTCCCACTATGTATGATACAGTAACTACTATGATTATGAGAGAAATTACTACTGCTATAAGTGTGCCTATTATGCACTTGGCTTTGCGGTTTGGACTGCCGGTCTCCATGTTATCAGACAGCGTAGCTTTTCCTTTTTGGAAAAAAATCCTTTTGAGGTCTTCACTCGGTTTACATTGATTTCTCAGTCTGTGAAGCACTCTTAACCAACAAAGTCTCTTTTCAACAAAGTCTCATTTTTCAGCAACAGACAGCCCTAGCCCTTCTCCGTCCTCTAAATGAAATCCCTAATTTTCTTCTTCTTTCCACTCGGCACTAGGTTATCTTCTTTCTTACTGGCTTAATTACAAAGTCTTTAGGTATCTACAATAATTCTGGTGCCAGCAGCTCTAATGGCATATTCCAACAGTTCTAAACGAAGGATGGTTTCTTCATGTGCTGGTACTGGATGACCCAAGGTTGGAAACTCTAATCTATTCAGCACCAGGTCCTTGATCCGACTTAGGTACAGAGGGACGGGGAGTGTGAATGTTAGCAACCCTTCAGTTTCGATTCCAGGTGTCAACAGCCGTACTTCCACCATTACAATTGGATCGAGATTGTTCACCTGCACTTCCCTCACCCTCCCGGATCTCTGTCCCCAAGACATCTGCTTCTAGGTAGGTCCACTCAGGAGTGGCGTATCTTCTGCAGGGCACACGTACCCTCCTTGATCTTCTCGGACTCTCAGAGTCTGAGTCCGCTGCACCTTCGTCTAGATCTGAGTCTTCAGAAATCGGGACAAGGGTTCTTTCTGGATTTGCTCTCAGGCTTGACCTTCTCCTTCTTTCCGGCCAGCTAGCTTCTCCACTCCTTGTCCTCCTGCTCCTTGTCCTTGCACTCGACTCTTGACCACTTGCAGCTTGGTCAGTGTCTGACTCGAACTCCCAGCTACTTTCTCCCTCTGAGGCGACTTCAGTCTCGCTGGTGTATTGCCCGTCCTCAGCCTGGTCAGACACGCTCTCAGCCTCTTCTAGCACCTCTACAGCTTGACTTTTCCCCTCTGTGGCTTCTCCGCTTTCAGCTGGATTTTCATCCGAGAGAGGAGCTGTTTCTTCCAGAGGTGCTGGAACTCTTCGAGTGTGTGAGGCGTGGATCCAGTTGGGCAAGCCTCCACACTTCACTGCAGTGTTCGTGACCAATATGACTTGGAAAGGTCCACACCAGCGCACGTCTAGACAATTCTTCCTGACGTGCTTCTTCACCAGGACCCAGTCCCCCGGACACAGGTCGTGGCACAGGTCATGAGATGATGGAACTTCTGCAGCCTGCACCTGTAGAGACACAGAATGAATGGCGTCAGAGAGTCCCTTGCAATAGTCCAGGATCAAATCATCTGTGATGGTCAACAGTGCTGCAGTTGGAACCGATGGCAGTCTCATAGCCCTCCCCATTAGCACCTCATGTGGGGATAGACCTGTCCTTCTATCTGGTGTGCTACGTATGCTCATAAGGACCAGTGGAAGTGCATCAGGCCAGCTTAAGGATGTAGATGAACAAACTTTGGCAAGTCGTGACTTAATGGTGCTGTTGATTTGCTCCACGATCCCTGAAGCTTCTGGTTGATAGCTACAGTGCAACTTCTGATCTATACTTAAGGCTGAACATAGCATCTTCACTATTTCGCTGTTGAAATGTGTTCCTCTATCTGATTCCAAAGAGGCCGGCACCCCGAACCGCGGTATCAGTTCTCTAAGCAATAGCTTTGCTACTGTAAGTGTGTCGCACCTACGTGTGGGGTAAGCCTCAACCCATCTGGAAAATATACAGACAATCACTAGGACGTATCTGAGGCGATTGCACTTGGGCATTTCAATAAAATCTAGTTGCATTCTATTGAATGGCCCCCCAGACCTGCCTATGTGGCTCAATGTGACTGGTGTTCTCTTTCCTACATTCAATTGCTGACAGATCACACAACGCTGACATACTGCTTCTGCCGCTACTCTAAACTTTGGGTTGTACCAAGTTTGTCTGAATACCCTTACCATGGCATCTCTACCTATGTGTGCTGGTCCATGCAATCTCCTTGCCATTGGACTGACGAGCTCGTTTGGTAACACTGCCCTCCCATCTGCAGAGATCCAAAAATCCATCTCACTCTTGGTACAACCAGCTGTCTCCCATGCCTTTTTCTCAAAATCAGGTGCATTCTCTTGGATACATTTCAACTCATCCCAAGTGTCTACAGTTTCCAACAACATAGTTAATTCAGTCCTTTCCTGTATTCCCCCCACTTCTACCTCTGTAAAGGAATACCCTTGTTCCGCACAGTAACGTGCGACTTCATCTGCATACCTATTGCCTTGTGACACAAAATCAGTATTCCTAGTATGTGCTGTACATTTAACAACTGCAATGGCTGCTGGACCTTGTAGTGCTTCTAACAATAATCTCACAAACTCTCCATTCCTAATAGGAGAACCAGAGGAGGTCATGTAACCTCTTTGAGACCATAACTGGCCATAGTCATGAACTACCCCGAAACCATACTGGCTATCGGTGTAAATGGTGACTCAAATTTTATTACCTGCTAAACAGGCACGGGTCAAAGCAATGATTTCAGCTACCTGAGCGGAATGTACTCCTTCCAGGCAGGCGGCTTCCACAACTCCGGTAATGGTACAAACGGCATATGCTGCTCTCAGCTGACCAATATCGTCTCTTACGCATGAGCCATCAACAAAGAATATCTCATCGGGGTCAGTCAATGGCTCATCTACGATATCTGGTCTCGGTTTGGTGCATAGTTCAGTCACATCAAGGCAGTCATGATCTGTACATACATCATCATCTATGTAATTTGGAAGTGGCATCAAAGTAGCAGGGTTCAAAACAGAGCACCTCTTCAGGGTCACGTTCTCGGCAGCCAAAATGACTTGCTCATAGCGCGTGAGCCTGCTATTCGTCAGATGCTGTGTCTTGGTCCTGGTCATCAACAGTTCTACAGAATGCGGCACATACACCACTAACTGGTGTCCCATCACAATGTTCTTGCAACGTTCAATGCTGACACCCGTTGCAGCAACGGATTTGAGACATCCGGGCAATGCTGCGGCTACTGGATCTAAGGTAGCCGAGAAATATGCAACTGGTCTACGGGCATTTCCGTGTATCTGGGCCAAAACTGACAAGGCACAACCTTCCCTTTCACAGCAGTAAAGTAAGAATGGTTTTTCGTAATCCGGCATTCCCAAAGCCGGGGCACGACACAAATCCTCCCTCAGCTGCAGAAACGCCATCAAACAATCCTTGTCCCATGGTACCGGATCACTCACCTCCTTGTGCGTCAGTTTTTGTAAAGGTTTTGCCTTCAGGGAAAAGTTAGCTATCCACTGCCGGCAGTAACCAACCATTCCTAGGAACATCCTGACTTCTCTTTGTGTTGTAGGCGAGTTCATTTTCATGATCGCCTCTATTCTGTCTGGAGACACCTTCCGTTTCCCTTTCTCAATCCTGTGACCCAAGTACTGCACTTCTGTTAAACAATACTGCAATTTACTTGGAGACACCTTGTGTCCGTTCTCGGCCAAGTGATTCAGTAAGGTGATGGTGTCTATTTTGCAAGCTTCCTCAGTTTCTGACGCCACAAGTAGGTCGTCTATGTACTGAACCAGAACCGAGTTCATGGGCAGTACTAGACTTTCAAGATTTTTCTTCAGCAGCTGGTTAAAAATCGATGGGCTTTCTGTATACCCCTGGGGAATACGACACCATGTTAAAACGCGATTTTCCAGCTTAAAAGCGAAAAGATATTGGCTTTCCTCATCTAAGGGGATTGAAAAGAAGGCCTGGCACAGGTCTATCACCGTGAACCATTCAGCTTGGAATGGTATCTGAAACAGTATCACTGATGGATTCGGTACCACTGGACAACATGAAACAACTATATTATTAATCTTTCGAAGATCCTGCACTATTCTGTATTTCCCACTAGGCTTCTGCAAACCCATAATCGGGGAGTTACATGGGCTTCCCACGATCTCCTTCAGTATTCCCTGTTTGATCATGGATTCGATCACAGGCTTTATTCCTGCAATCGTCTCCGGTGTCGACTTGTATTGGGGTGTTCTTGGATACTCAGCATTTGGTTTTACCATGATCTTTACTGGCTCTACCCCTTTGATCAGTCCTATTTCTTCTCCAGTGAAATCCCACACCTCAGCTGACACCGCACCTCTCAAGTCCCATGGAAGCTCCTCCACCGTCAAGGTAGGGTATAGCTCTACGCATACCTGTGAGTTTGCAACCTTAAAATCAGCATCATCATCGTTAGTCTGCACTTCTACTCCTTGAGGTGTGCAATATATCGTACAATTTAGTTTGCATAACAGATCTCTTCCCAACAGACTCACAGGACTGGAATCACAAATTACAAACTGGTGCTCATCATTGTATTTCCCTATTTTCACCGACACTGGTTCTGTCAGAGGATTCGTCATTCTCCTATTCGCGACTCCGACCACCTGGATCGTCTCCCCTGACATTGGCAGACCTGGGACCACCGCCGATCTCAGAGTGGATCGAGTGGCCCCCGTGTCCACTAAAAAGGTCGTAGGACACCCTGCCACTTCAGCCTCCACGTATGGTCCCCTCTGGTCTACCTCTAAGGCTGCCCCTAGGGTACAATCTTCCTCACTATTCACTCGCTGTCCTGTAAGGGGATCAACGTAGTAGCATTCCTCTCCTCCTACAAACAGTGGCAGTTGTCTATAGGTCTTTCCCCCGTTTGCAATACGAGGTGGTTGAGGGAACTGGGCTCGAGGAGTCGGAGTCCCCCCTTTGATAAACTTTCCCTTCGGTATCGTTGTTCCCTTCACCAGACTGTTCTGAACATCGTCTTCCTCAGGTTCTAATTCTCCTGTCTCGGTATTATAGGGACACTCGCGTTTCCAATGTCCCACCTCGTTACACTGGTGGCACCTAGTCGTCTTTTTCAGTGTCGCGATATCTATCCTAGGTCTCTGTTTTTCCTCATCGTCTTTACTTTTATTATTCTGCTTTTTCCCTAGGGTTCCGGTTCCCTGTTGCCGCTGTCCACCCTTTCCAGCTGACTGCATCTGTACCAACATTAGTTTTTCCTTAAGTTTCTTTGCTTTCGAATCTATTTCATCGCTGCAGTACCTTGCGTATCTCAGAATTTCATCTAATGGTTTGTTTTGCCAACAAATTAAATGCTGCTGAATCATCAAGCTGATGTCAGGTCTCAAACCCAGGACGAATTTCGACACAAACTGACCTATGTCTTTAGGATCCATCACATCCAACCCACTGTACTGTTTGAATGCTTTCAGCAATCTCTCATAATACTCATGGACAGTCTCTTTAGGTTCCTGAGTGGTTCGATCTATCTTAACCCAGTCAATGTCCTGCAACGGCACCTTCTCTTTCAACCATGCCATTACCCTCTCGTACTTTTCCATGACTTTCTCTGATGGCCCATTCGTCTGGGCATCTCTATCCGGTTCAGAGATGGGCCATTCAACACTAAGCTTGCATGCTGTCCACAAATCCCCTGGTACTACGATGTCAAACAGGGTGTTCAAATCGACCCACAGCACTTTGGAGATCTTTACGAACCTCTCTACCTGTTTGTACCACTCCACGGGATTCTCCCTCAGCTTAGGGAAGGAATTGGTAAATGCCGCTAAATCCCCCCTACTCCAGGGCACATGCACGTAATTTCCATTCGCGATTTCTCGCAAAGGGAAAGCTTCCATTCGCGGTGGCCCTCCCTCTGGGGACATTCCAATTGTACTCCTTCTGACGGTCCCCCTCTTGGACCATCTTTCCTCCCATTTATCCAAATCCCTCCACGTTCTTATACCCAGGATCAGTTCCTTTATGTGTATTTTCAACCCAATCGTCCTCCGTTCATCTAGGTCCTGATCCGTGCAATTCAGCCTATGGTTACCCTGTAAGGCTTTTGTTCTTGATAAATCTATCATATACCTGGTTGCCAACTCGGATAATCTTTCATGTACTGACCTCGCCTTCCGAGTAACATCTTTTGCCATAAACAGTACCTCAGCTTGTTCATACAGGTCGATCCTTTCCATTGGCAATGTGCCGTCTATTATTTCATCTAGATCTGATTTTAGACTGGTTACATCGAGTCTTTTTGCCTTTACTTCAGCTCTCAGTACCTCACTCCTAGACGGTCCATTTACATCCCTCTCGTCCCAACTCCGAGTCCTACGTCTAGACACAGGTGAGCTATGAGGAGTCCTCCTTTGTTCCCTTTGTTCCCATCTTTCTAAATCCCATGCTCTTCCATCTTCCCTAGGTGTATGGTGGAACAATGTTCTATTTCCCACCACCCCATTCTGTCTCTTCGGCTCTGTCTCTCTAGATGCGAGATAGGATCCCCCGTTATGTTCTAAGTCACCGCAATTCCCTTGCTGTCTGGTGTCACTCAGTAAACGATAAGGTCCCTCACAGCTCTCCATGTTCCCGCGATCTCGTCCGTGATCACTGGACACATGGTGAGACCCTTCGCGACTCCCCATACTCCCGCAACTCCAATGTTGCACATTTTCGCCCGGTGTATGGTGAGTGCACCTGTAACTATTTCTGTACTCCTGTGTCCTTCGTTCTCCCTCACTGAGGATGGGGCGAGGCACCCCCCCACATCCTGCACTCTTGTCTTCACACGTTTGTCTATTGCCACCGATGGTATGGCAAGTATCTCCTTTGCTTTCTTGACTCCCTCCATCCCACTCCGGACTGCTTTCGCCAGCTCCGCAGTGAGAGAGGATCCTGTTATCTTGGCCTCTCCATTCGGCTTCCGTTTCTATTCTTTTATTCTGAGTCTTTACGGCAGCGTCCCATTCTTTCAAGTACTCCCTTAACTCCTTAAAGGATTTCGGTCGCGGTCCCCTCAGATCCATCAGTCCTCTCTGACCCCCCTGCTCTATTAAGGGATCCGTTACTGAATCCAATGGGGTACTCCGACCCCTTGGTCCTAGCAACTGCCTTTGGGAATTAATCATATTGTTCCTGCTTTCCATCTCTGCTCTTTCCCTGTCCCAACGTGCCTGTTCCTCCTCCTGCGCTCTCTCTGGGTTGTAGATTGACACTACAGGACCTATGGTAACAGGTACTTGTAGAGCATCCGGCAGTTGATACGACCTTGCACACTCCGTTTCCGGCACTTTCTGTACCACAAACCTTCCGACTACTCTCTGTACTGGACTAGGTTTAGGTATTTCCTCGCCTTTCTTAGGTTCCCAATCCGATATGGGGAGCGGTCTATATTCCCCCTTCCCGGCTCCGTCCCCCTGCTGTAGTTCGGGACGTTCGGCTTCTCTATTGTACGGAGGTGGTCTGTCTAATAATAACCTATTTATCAGACTATCATCCGTCTCGCTCTCATCATCCTCCTCTGGAGGCTTCTTTTCTCCTGTGACTTCTATCACTGGGTACAGTTTATCTGCCTCAATTCTCTGCACCCTCCACTTTTTAGCTTCATCATCCCATTTGGCATCCTGTACTGCTCTTACCGATCGTTTCACTCTTTCTTGGCGCCTGTTCAGGCTCCGGTCGTACGCCGCCCTGAACCATGCATTGAGGGCTTCGAACTGTGTTGGCCTGGGTAGAGGTCTCGTTGCGAGCATTACTGCTTTCAGCTGATTCAATGCTTCTAACCTAAACGTCCCGTATCTCGGGAACGTCAGTTCCTCATTTCCCTCTGTTATCTTGCTCCACTCGGAGATCCACAGTATAGTGTGTAACCCAACATTCACAGCCATATAATGAGCTGGTGTACCCTCCGGCGGGGCCTCTTCCCCAGCATACGAGTTCCCTCTGTCTCTCTTAAAGATCGCCCTTAGACATTTGAAACACTTCATTTTCAAGAATCTACGATTTTCCTTAATTCTCTTCCTTGTTTACTTCCCGATGGCGAACCACCAATCCCTGCGCGGCTCTCGCTGACCAGCCTATCCCAGCGCGGTTCTCGCTGACCAGCCTATCCCAGCGCGGCTCTACACCAACTAGCCTATCCCAGCGCGGCTCGCTTTGACGTCACTCGTCCCCTTTGCAGCAGTTCCCCTCCTTTCTCAGCTCGTCTCTCGGTCTTGCATGCGTCCCATTCATACACCGAAAAATGACTACTTCCGACCAAGCGATCACTTTTCTTGACTGTACGTCCACAGTCTAACTGTAATTGTCACCTCAACTGACGAAACGTCTTTCACAAACGTTCAGACGATCGCCTTAACTGATAGGTTGCTTACACACAGTAAACGTCCGACCAGCGTCCGTTACTCATACACTCATTCTTACGTTCCCCCTATCACGGTCCTACGGGCGATCAATGGTACCTCATGACCCCCTTCACAATGGTAGACAATTACTCTGGATGTCCGATACACCCGAACCACTTAAGCCCTTCCCTGGACTTAAGATTTTCACCTGTTGCGCGCGCTCACAACCGTCTCACAATCACACTACAGGCATTCAACTCCGCTTGACATTACAACACAGGTACAACACAAAACACCGCAATCTGGCAACGCATGACCCTTATACTCACTCTCGACCGACTCTGCTGCTTTTTTCTCTCTCGCACCGTCAGCACCTTCTTCGGCAGGTAGCTCTTCTTCTGGTCGTCGATGACTAGGGGCCTTGGGGTAATCTAGACCTAACCTAGGTCGCCTTCCTCAAGAAGCCAACCATCCTCTGCTACCAACTGCGGGAATGAGATTTTGATCGATTATCTGATCACCTTGATACCTATCTCACTTGAGTCCCTTTTTGGATCGGTTATTGACTGTCATTGAGTAAAAGGCAAACCCACATAGGTTAAATTAACCCCATAGACTGACGCAACTTCTAAAGAACCACTTACGACTGGAAAGGTTTAAAGGTTTATTATAAAACCAAAATCAATTGCAAATACAAACACCTCAATATAAGGTTCAACAGGTATACAGGTACAAGAAGGAACATGAACTCTCTAAGAAACCTCAATCGACAGAAGAAAACGATCAAAACCAATTCAAAAATCAATAAGTTGAATATCATTGACACAAGGTGAATCTGAAGCGTCATTTTCAGAAAGAAAATGAAACAGGTTAAACTGTCCCTACACTATGCTAGATGACATCCCTACTTAACAAGTTCTTTACCTAAAAAGGTGTCAGCAGTTGGACTTCCGAAGAAGCTCAAACTCTCTTAGTCTCAGATGGAAATCTATGTCGCGTATCAGTACCCTTTCTGCCTACCCATCCGCTCTCTAAGGGTCCTCAGGCCATCTGCTCTGCCTTCTCCCCGGGGTGCTGTCCCTAATACAAAATCACAGTATGGGTGGAACGCCCCTTTGAGACGCCCACCACGTATACATTTCTCTTGGTCCTGCTTCTGTTTTTTTCCATAGTTTTGTTTCTTTGAATCGTCTGTTAAGTTGACCTTGCTTCCCAGGCGCCGTCTCCATCGTGCTGGTACCCCCATGACATTCCGGTCGACTCCTCCGGACCCGAGCCTATCTCCTCAAACAGAGCTCTATTCATCAAGCCTTTGATTGGTACCCCCCTCGCACCTGCAAACAGACACTTCGAAACAGGGCCCCAAATTCCAGGCTCCCCTTATCTTACTAGGCCGTAAAACTTCGACCAGCATTGGCAATTTATTTTAACGAGGCTTTTGACTTTTAGCTCACACATGCAGATCAAAGCTAACCCACTATCTCTCCAAGCCCACTAAATTATATGCAGTAGTCTGTACCCTATGAACCCTTATTTCTTGAGCTTAAAATAATATGCTAACACACCACTCTAACGTTATACAAAAACACTTCTATAAAATTGCCTTTAACATATATAAGCAAACTCATTGATTACATTGAATCCATGTCGTATTAGATGAAATGGTACACTTCGTTCTTACACAGTGCCATGTAGTCTGCATGTTTCTTCATTTTACATTTTATCTCTTTCTTCGTTTAGTAGCTACATACATGGAATCTGTTTAACGCTTCTAATGTTCCTAAACATTTTCACACATTTTATACATTAGCCCACTCTCTATACGGGCTTTTCTAATTCTACTAAACACTCTAGAGTAAATACAGATACATTTTCTTACTCCTTAACCGCATGCGCGCTAGCGGAATTCCGCTAGCGCGCTGGGTTTTTCAAAATCGCACTTTGCGTGACGAGCTGGGCTCGTCATCAGTGTGCGAGCGGGCTACACCATGACGAGCCCAGCTCGTCATGAGTGTCGAAGGGGTTAAGTTACATAAGCTAACTTTATGCCACAGGCTTGTAATTATGATGCAGACATAATTTTCATTCAAATTGCGCTCTCTCAGTTGGTGTGGTTTCAAACCTTGTGAGTGAGCAATTAATAAGTAACCATAGTTCAAACTTGAATCTCCCTATGCTATGATATTTTTACGTAATTAAGATTGCAAAAAGAAAACTTAATTTTTCCAGCTATTCCTAGAGTGTTCGTTATTTTTCAGAATTCTAGTTGACGCCTGTCAACAGACAAGTTTCTTTTGAACAAATTAGTGTAAAATTGTCTGGTTCTGGAGCGAATCATACACCAATGTGAGTCCCCTTACGTTTGTTTAAAAACTCATTCATGAAAATGAAATAGTTCTATAAATTCTCACCGGTTTCATTAAGTTGCACTGAAGATTATTTTTCTCTTTTCTGCACTTTACTTGCACATTTTTCAACAGTACAGGTTCCAACACAGTTGGCATACACCATTTCTTTTTCTTAGCACAGTACATTCGAAGAGTCATGCAGTGACAAAAGTAATAGCTGGCTGTCTCCGTTATTTTGTTTATTCAACAAGTAGGCTTTACTCACTGTAGACATGGTAAGATTTTTCAATGCAAACCTCGTTTGCGGATTCACTTTGACCGTTTTAATTTGTCTCTGATAGGTGCAAGATAGACCTTACTATTGGGCTGCTTGCACATTGCACATATATTTAGTAGATGTTTGCTAAGGTGCCACAAGACACATAATGGAGCCTTCAAAGCAAGTCATTTCCCATGTGCTTTGCTGCACCTTCAAATAACCTGCACACTCGTGGTGCTGTTTCTTGGACTCCTCTACTTGGTCTTTCTTTTTTACTTTCCTTGTACTTTCTGCCCTTTCCATTGGCAACCCTGAATATTAACCCTGTGGTCTTTCCTTTTCAATAACTATCATCCACAATCCTCCACCAACCACCTTCTTGGGACCCATCAGCTTGCTATGAGTCGTCCTGCCGACTTGATAACTACATAAGATCTCCCATTATTCGTGGCAGCTTTGAAAATCATCTACCTGAGGTCCATCTGGTTGTAGATGAAGTCTGTAGCTAATCTATTACTTAGGGTTTGGTCCTAGAATTCACTAGATTTATGACTTGAGTGGGCAAAGCAGCTATCCTCTTGCATTTACATCTGATGGACGACCTTGATTTGTACTGATCATTCTATCAGTAAAAGTGATTGAATATAGGGTTG
Source organism: Lissotriton vulgaris (assembly GCF_964263255.1). Taxonomy (NCBI): domain Eukaryota; kingdom Metazoa; phylum Chordata; class Amphibia; order Caudata; family Salamandridae; genus Lissotriton; species Lissotriton vulgaris. The sequence goes on from NC_141687.1 coordinate 244,040,209, forward strand.
GCATTGTGCTGTTCTTTTGTTCATGGTTAATGAATGTTGCATTCCACCCAAGCATTTCATGCTGTAACATTGGCCCAAATTTGAAAAATGTGGTACAGCCTCACGAGTTGGATCTCTTTTTTTCTGTTACTAACTTTTTATGCCACCCTTTAATTTGTAAACATTCAATGTAAATGAAATAGGGGATTCAGTTTAGGGCACAGGAACGTATTCTCTCTGAAGAGACACTCAGTAGACCCCATTCTTGAACACAGCACTTCATTCTACAACCCTGATCCGAATTGAAGGGCATAATTTGTGTTTGAGGTTGTTCCTTCATATGTACATAAAATAGCAACGAACTAATCTGAACAAAAACATTAATTTTAAACGCTGCATTTTAGAGATCAGTTAATTAGTTAAGGAAAAGTTGTGGTAACGTTGTGCTTTATTTAAGAGTTCTGCTCCTAATTAACTAAACGTTTTTAAAAGGTCGTTTTTTATAGAAGCTTTTCTGTTGAAGCGATAGAATCAGAGTATTGGCCTTACAAGCTACCCACTGGTCTGATAAGTTTATTTCTGGTCCAAAAAATACATTCAAACGGTTATTGAAAGTGGAGCGGAGGTCAATTATTGACTTGCGTGGTTGTGCTGAACTGGTCTAATTAGTTTCTTTAGCGATCACATGAAATAAAATCTAAAAATAAACTCTTTAACGAGATGAAAATTTGTTTCACGTTTGCATGGAATTAATTTGCATCTCATTTGTCTCTCTTGCTCAATAGGTGGAGTGTAAGAAAGCGCAACCGAAGGAAGTGATGTTCCCACCCGGGACAAGAGGCCGAGCGCGAGGGTTACCATACACCATGGATGCATTTATGCTGGGGATGGGAATGCTTGGTAGGTTCTTGTATTCTCACAAAAGGTTTGCCTAAAAATAAGCATTATTAGATATCTTATAGGTTCAGCCCTTTGTTTCTTCACTCATCAATATTCACTCTATTCTTGTCAATGTTGTGCTATGCTAGCCAACCTGCAGAGTTTTAGTTTCTAAATAGATCCCTCGCCTATAATCACCTTTACCCTCAGATTCCTAGGGCATTGGACCTGAGCTAAGCCTGCACATGGAAAAAGTACTACAGCACACTCTCAGGCGGTTTTTAATCGTAGTAACTGTTTCCTGGTTGATTACACATCCTAAAGTCTCACTGATATTGTGACAGGCTGCCATTTGAACCCTACCATTCAGGCAAACCACAATAACCACTTCTCTGCTACTTATACAGAGGAATAATGTCCAGCACCTAACTGACATTCATAACCCAGGTCAGTATGGTAACCAAGAGTAGTCTGCCTTGTATGCCATTTAAGATTAGTTCTCCCCTTACGCATCATACACCATAAGGCAGTCTTGGTTTTCGTTAAAGTGTCTCTCCTGGATTTTGAAATGTCATTTACACAAACCAAGCTTTTAAAATCTGTGCTTTACTCATTAGCATTCGTGAGTAATCATTCGGTATGAGTAAATTCCTTTAAGAACGACAGTCTCTGCTTGAATTGCTGAAACACCTGTAGGGCTTGAACAGTTATCAGGACCTGGAATTCATGTGTTTGTGTGCTAATAGAAATGTTGTACCCTAACATAGCTGAATCTTTCTCCAACATGACTTAACTGTATGGTAAAAAAATAAGTATGCTGTAGGTTTTATTAAATCAAATACCAATGATATAAAATAAATTAAATCTTAATTTTCTACAAATAAAAAACATTAAGTGAAGACCTAATGAGTCCAGTACATTGATTGCATTACCCTATATTATGGTCGTTTGGCAATTTATTTAGTTTTTAAGTCTCACAGATTTCATAGTAATGATAAGTAAAATGCAAATTGCCCAGAACCTGATGCTCTCTGACACATCTTTCAGCTAAATCCACCATTTAACCCTTGCCTTCAAATCCCTGCACCCAGTAGCAGCTGGTAACTTTTAAAAGTGGCAGGTGTGTAATCCTTGACTCGACCTCCAGCAAGCAAGCCTGACTTCTTCTCTGAGGGTTGGGGGTTAGGGGTTCCCTCATACTCGCTTGCACTCAGTCTCATTCACTCACATTAATGTATGTTTTCACACTTGCGCTCACTTTTACTCATTCTCACCCAATCTCACTATGACTGTCTCACTTATTCTCAGTTTCACTCTGACTCACTCAATTGTTGACTCACCTAGTCTCACTCATTCCTACTCACTTAGTCCCACTCATTCTGATTCACTTATTCTCTGTCTCGGTGACTCACTCAGTTTCACTGACTCATTCATTCTCACTCCGTTTCACTCATCGGATGGACTTTTATAACTGCAGATTCCTCACCTTAGGGATGTTCCCCAGGAGCCTGACTGGATCAGAGGAGTTTTCATAGTAGTGATACAACATACTGCTAGATGGTGCTGAGCAGCTCTGTGTTGGTATTGTTCTGTAACCGAAATGATAAAGCGAAGCAAAAAGTCAGCGCCCCCCCACCCCCATGCACATCCATATTGGTTCTTTCTTTCTGCACCTTTGTATGCTGATCCAGAGCTCCACTCCCTCTTTCGTCAGTACTCAATGATTTTTAAATTGAATCCAGCATGCAAAGGAGCAGTGTCCCGAACTAAAACAACAGGGTTCATACCATGCTGTGACTGCTGGTTGTCTTTAACTGATCAGAACGAGGTGTGTCTTTGGTGTTTGGGCTCGGGCACAACTTTGTCATGCATTGAGTGTGCACGCATGCACCCGTAGGCGATCCTTAATCATGAAGCAAAGCTGTACCTTCCCGAACATAAAAAGAAGTCCTGGACCTTGCGTAGGTCCTACTCCAGGTAGAGGGCGCTGACCCACTCCCACTTTCTAGGTCGTTCCCACACCCGATCTTTTTATTCGGTCAAAGTGATCTGGTAAGTCAAAGTCCAGATCAAAGAGAAAATGTAAGACGGTGAAGCAGGACTCTAGCTCATACTGTCTCTCTCTATCTAAGAACAAGTAACAAGGGTATCACGGTGCCAATTGATCTCACTCCTGATCCCGACTCGGATACCCTACCTGAGCCAAATCTGCCACAACTGCAGAGCCACCCTCATAGGCTCCACCGTATTCTAGGTTCAAATTTTGAGTTTATTTCCTGGAGATAACAGTGGTGATGTTGGGGATGATTTAGCCCCGCATTATAACCGCATATACATGGATTTACAGGAGTCCAGTGGGTTTGATAATTCCCCTGATATAGGGTTGATTCCCCCCTTAAGTTTCCAACAGAAGAGTGTTTCTGTTGCCATGGTATTTAGATGTGATGCTGTGGTCATGGTACTAAAGCTGCCTTCTGTTGAAGTTGAGATAAACTTTCTTACTGAAGTTCTGCAACCTTCCCTCTGAGCCCATACTCCCATTCAATAAATCCCTATCTTATACTCTAATGGGCACTTGGTCTAAGCCTTGCTGTTGCCCACCGGCGAACAAGCATGTGACCAGATGCCACAGACAAGCTCTTGGCAATCCTGATCTTCGTAGGTGGCATCCTACTTCTGTGAAGTCGGTAGTCCAAGCTTCCACCAGCAAGGTGACTACTAATTAATTCCCCACAACCCCCCCAGACGGAGTTGAAGAGGAATGAGGCATTTGGGGAACAAATGTTTCTTTAGGCCAGCCTAGTCTTAAGGGTGATCAGCATGATCTGCCTATTAGTCCGATGTTCAGTTGCCTTCTGGGACATGGCCAACGAGATCGTGCTGGTAGCTCTTGAACAATTTATGGCCTCACTGGCTCTAACCATTCAAGTTGAGGCCAAATAGGTAATTCCTGCCATCTTGGATTCTACTGATTGCTTGGGGCAAGCAGTAGGCACTAGTCATGCTAGTATTCTACTCCATTACCACGAGTGAATGCAGCCCACAATTTCTTTGCAGTATGTGCAGGCATCCCTTGTGGATAAGCTTTTCGATGGATCCCTCCTGTTCGGCAAGAAAGCTGATTCCGTTTTAGAATGTTTAAAGAAAGGCTGGCCAAGGAGTGTTCTTTTGGGCTCTCGAACCCACCCGTCCAACAGTTTCACCACCAGTTTCGTCCTTTCTGAGGTTCCTCCAGAAGTTTGTCAGGAGGGGTGGGCCCTCCTGCCTCAGTCCTTTCAGTCACATAGTCCTTGTATAGCTGGGGATCATGCAGGCTCTGCGCAGGTTACTAATTGCATTGACTATCCTAGTTCCCCTCTCCTGCAGCATCAGCTTCCAAGCCTCTTTAGTTTGCCCTTAGCAGCTCAAATCGCCTTGTTGGAAGTCGGAGCAAACACTTTCTCTTGAGGTGGCAGTGTATCGCATCTGACCGATGGGTAGTCTAGATTGTTCAGCACAGCTATGTCCTTCATTTCCTTTCTGATGTGCCACAGCTTTCTCCTACATCAGAGCGGCTCTCAGAGGAGCAATGTTCATCTTATTGATAGTGGTGCCCAGTTGACTTTCCAAAGGGACCATCAAGAGGGTTCCAGACTTGGAAATCGGGATAATGTGGTATTCTTACTTTTCCTTGTGCTGAAGAAGCTTGGAGTCCTTTTGTCCTGTTTTAGATCTTAACCCTATGAATGTCTTCTTTATGGAAAATGCTCACACTGGCACAGGTTTTATTTGCCCTGGATCCAGCGACTGGATAGTAGCCTTGGCCTTGCAGGACACATACTTTCATGTACCCATCCTGCAGTCTCACAGATTTTACCTGCAGTTCAAAGTTGGTCAAAAGCATTTTCAGTTTGTAATCTTCCCCTTCAGTTTTATCAGTGCCTCTGTGGTGTTCACTGCCTTATCAGCACCCTTCAGGTATTTGCGAAAGTAATAGCAGTGGTATCTACTCATTGCCAGATGTCGTATTTGGATTACAAGTGTCAGTGGGCCTAGCACAAAGGAAATCTGTCAGATGTCTTTCAGATTTAGGTGGAGACTGCACAAGATATGCAATGGTGGCTGCTCGACTGCAACCTGACCAGTGGCAGACCCCTCTCCCTTCCCACCCAGAGCTGGTGGTGGTGAAGGATGAATCATTGCTGCGTTTGAGAGGTCATCTGGGAGAGGTGGCAAGCATTTGACAAATTAAGCGGTGGCCATTGACAGCATTTGATTTGCCACCTGGTTTGTCAACATCTTACCATCCAGCTTCTCTTTCTCGAAGTCTCTTGCACCGTGCACTGGGACAAATTTGTGGCCTGGTTTGGAGTCTGCTGCTGCAATCCAAACTGTTGGATTTTGTATTTGTTTTGTCCTACTGTGGACAATATACAAGATTTGTCGCCATTTTGTCCTTTCTGCGTTTCCCTAACCAACGACCTTTGTTTCAATCAATTCTTTTGATGTGTTTCCTTAAATATGATACTCACGTTCCCTCTCAAACTGTTTTTGTGATGCCGCAGTGGGACCTAAATGTAGTGCTGATATTTCTCATGGGTACTCCCTTTGAGCCAATGCTCAGCTGTTCATTGCGTCTTCCCATCCCGACCCCTGTTTACCTTACCACACACAATCACTTTAGCTTGTTGTGAGTGACCTCCAGGCTGAGTTGGTGTAGCTGACCTCACACTACTTCTTTCTAAAAGCAAAGACTCCTCTTCATGTTGGGCAGCCTATCACCCTCCCAAACATTCTTTGCCCCATCTCGTCCCTCGACGGAGTAGGAAAACCTCTATAAAATGGACCCCAAAAAATTCTTAAGCTTTTACATTGATCGCTTCAATGTTGATTGGGTGAACAATTAGTTTTTGTTTGAGTTCTCTGGGGCAAAGAAAGGAAGGTGTGTGCAGAAAAGAACTCTACCAAGGTGGACAGTCTTTTGCTTTAAGATCTGTTGAGCATTGGCCAAAATGCAGCCTCTGGTAGGACTGAGGGCCCATTCCACCATGGCCAAGGCTATCAACACACTGTTGGCACATGGAGTGGTGGTTCTTTTCATCTGCTAGGCTGATGTGGGCCTCGGTGCACATGTTCATTAAGGAGCACTGCCTTGGCAACCATATCCAACGTACAGGACATTTTGGTCTGAGCCCATTCCACAGACTCTCTACCTTTACCAGGTACTGCCTTCGTATCTATTGTAAAGGTGAGGAATCTGTGGTTAGTAGTATCCATCAGAATAACAAGTTACTTGCCTTTGGTAGCTATTTAGTGAATACTCTAATTGAAGATTCCTCACTGGCTTCCCTGTTCATTCTCTGGAGTGGTCTTCTTTCACTGTCTAAAAGGTCCCAAATTAAGAGATCTGCACATGGGTATCTCCAATTGTTTTGTGTTCTACGTCTACTCTGAGGTGGCACTTAAATGCAGCTTCGCTCTGTCACTTGCGGGGTAGTATGTAGCCAGCATGAAGGCATTGGCTCCACCTACTGCTACGTAGGACCAATGCTGCGAAATCTTTACAATTTCAGCCATTCATTTAGGAAATAGTCTAAAGATAAGGAATCTGCTGTTAGAGTATCCACCAGAGATATTGTTACCAAAGGTAAGTATCTTGTTGTTCTCACTCATTCCCACTCTGTCCCACTCATTCTGATTCACTCATTTTCTCTCGCACTCATTAAATCTGAATCGCCTAGTCTCACTCCTTCTCACTTAGTCTAATTTTGTCACACATTCTCACACACTGTCTCACACACACTAACACATTTACTTATCATTCTCCCTGAATCACTCATTCATTCTGACTCGTACACACTCATCCATACATCCTCCTTCAAAGACACAGATACCCACAGATCTGCACAACATTTAAAAGATATTTGATACTTATCTTGCTGCCTGCACAGCTTGGACTCCTATTCTATTTACCATCGGGTCAGTCACAAAGCTCTTTTCTGCTTCAGGCACTGGAGCATGAAACTGAAACCTCAAACCTGCACACTCACAGGTTTCAGGTTTTAGTCTCTGCTTTTGTTGGGAAAGGGTAGAGTGACCGGCTGATTGGCGGGTGGCCCTCAGCGCTGCAGGGCTTAATCCATGCAGTGGGTACAGTTGTACATGAAATAAACTAAGGAAAAGGCAGATCATCAGGCTGGAAGCACATTGAACTATTTACCCCACACTTTGATGAATATGTCCCGGCACCCCCGGGCCTCGAATAGGGCTTCCTCCTGGATCCCACACCAGTCCACTCCTCTCCTCCAACCTTTTACGGAAGGCGCCGTAGCCTGGGACCAGTGCGCCGCTATATCTCTCTTGGCCACCGCCACAGCTGTCCCCAACAGGCGCTTGTCCGCCTTAGAACCATCCAAGCCATCAAACACCCCCAGCAACACATACGCAGAGTATCATGGGGGACCTCCCATCCTAGGGCCTGCGTGAGCTCACGCTTCACCTCGCCCTCCCCCCCAAAACGGCGCCAGTGCTGGACAGCACCATACCATGTGGTACAAATTGGCTTGGGCGGAGGCACAACGCGTACATGCCGGAGAGGATTTCAACCGGGCCTGGAATAGACGGGTCGAGGTAAGATATGCCGCATGGAGGTAATAAAGTTGGACCAGGCGCAACTTGGAGGATGTGGTCAGGGTTTTGGGCGCCATAAGGGCATCTCTCCAATCCGCCTCTTTCAGGGGGCCCAGCCAGCCCTCACATCGAGCCCTGAGACGATCTAGGGAAGCGGGACCATTGTTGACCAGGGACCGATAAATATGGGACGCCTCAAACCCCCCCCCCCTCCCCTCCCCCCAAATTTCCCTTCATCACCTGGGCCTCCAGTGGGCTGAACTCTGGGAGGGAGATAGGTGGCGAGACATGTGTAAGAAGGGCCTGTCTAAGTTGTAGGTATTTCTAGTGTTGGGAGTGTGGAAGAGCATGGCGCTGCTGCAGGTCCGCAAGGACCGAATGTGATCCCCCACCGAGACATCTCGGAGAACTGAAACTCCAATGAGGTCCCATCTTTGGAACCCCTGCAGAGACTAAACCTCTTGCATGCAGGACCTGTGCCAAAGTGGCGTCTGCCGAGTGAGTTTCCGGTCCCACCGCACGTGGCGGAGAGCCATACGCCGGTCCAGAAACACCAGCCTGGAGACCGAGGGCAGGGCCTGTGGCACTGGGCTACCATACAGAAACGCCTGGAACCGCAGGAAATCCGATGAGCTGAATTCCACTTGGTATGCCGGGTCGGATCAGCCGCCCACATACCAATCATGAATGATAATGAGTTTCGTGGCCAGGTAATAGAGGTGGAGATTGGTGACCCCCCCATACCTCCATCAAATGGGGTAATACGACCCTGCGCCAAGGATAGACGTGGTCTTGCCCTCTCCCCCCCCCCCGCCCCCCCCCCCCCCGAGAAACAGGGTAAGGACACCGTCCAGCTCGCGAAACCAACTACCAGGGAGGTGGATAGTAGTTTTGCAGTATGTAAAGAAAACGGGGGAGGGTCATCATTTTGTAGAGGGCACTCCTGCCCATGGGGTTAAGGGGAAGGTTTTGCCACCTCTGAAGATCTGCCTTCATCTGGACCACCAAAGGCGTGACATTTAAAGCCCATTCAAGTTCCGGATGTCTGACTGCCAGTCATAGCAGTCTCTGGAGGGATGTAGCGGGATCAAAGTTGACTTCGCCGGATTAAGGAGGAGTCCGGAGACCCGCTCAAAAGCGGCCAGCGTCGCCAGGCATCTGGGGCCAGAGCTATCCGGGTCTGCCAAGTAAAGCAGAACATCGTCTTCATATAACGCTATCTTATCTACCTGGCTTGAGTCCCAGGCCCAGCCTCGAATAAGTGGGTCTTGTCGGATAAGGGCTGCCAGGGGTTCCATCGCCAGCATAAATAGGAGTGGCGAGATTGGACACCCCTGAAGCGTACCTCGCTGAATCGGGAATGCTTCAGAGAGTCCCCCATTAATGAGTACTCGGGCTCTGTGGTTATTGTATAAAACTCTGATCAGATGGCGGAACGAGGGACCGACACCCATCCTGTCCAGCACATCCTGCAGATACTCCCAATTCACCGTATGAAAAGCCTTCTCAAAGTCTAGGAAAAGCAATGCCAAGTACGGGGTTAGGCGCTCCCGGTGGGCCAGCGCCAAGTGGAGCCGAGGAATACAGTGGCGAGGGCCCCTGGCAGGCATGAACCTGCATTGGTCGGGGTGGACAAGGTCCTGCAGGACGGGCCAAAGTCTCTGAGCCAAGACCGTGGCGAAGATCTTGATCTCTGTGTTGATCAGCGAGATCGGGCGGTAATCCGCACAGTTCAGGGAGGGCGGCTGCATCTTGGGAATAACCACGATCGTGGGCACATCCGACTCGGGCAGGAATGATCCTGTCTCTGCTACATGGCGAAAAAGATCCACCAAATGGGGGGCGAAGATATCCCGAAAAGCCGCGTAGTACTCCTTGGGGTACCCATCAGGACCTGGCGTTTTACTGGGGTGTAAGAGCGCGATGGCGTCCTGGACCTCCTCCAGAGTGAAGGGGCGGTCCAAGGCCTCCGCAGTCTCTGGAGAGACACACAGCAGTTGGGTACCAGTCCCGTCCAGCCAGTCAGCCAGCGATGGCTGAGGACGTCACTTGGAGGGTCCCGATGTTTGAGCGGACCTCCGGAATAATACGGTTAACTTTGGGGTAAGACACCAGGTTGTGGTTCTTGTCACCCCACCCATAAATACGGGCAACCGAGGAACGCCAAAGCATCTTAGCAGATTCCAACGAGATCCGACTGCTCTCCTCGCGTACCACCGCTAGTTGGCGGGAGGAATCCCTTGCGTCGCTAGTGAGTTGAGCTGCTTTGAGCTGCGCCGCCCGTGACTCCAGATGAACAAGCTGGGCCCTCTGCTCCGACCGTTTCGCATGGACCAGTCCCCTGTCAACCCCCCAGATGATGGCCTTGCTCGCCTCCCACAGCGTCCCCGGCGAGGGAACCAAGCCTGTATTGGTGGAGAAAAAGGAACGCAGCTACGGACCAAGTGACTCCACCATCGCAGAATCCTGTAAGAAACAGGCATTCAGCTGCCAAGTCGCTCGGGGGCCCGACGGAGGGAATCCAAGACGGCGGGAGAGGGGAGAGTGGTCGAGATCCCCCTGGGTAGTATCACAGCCCCAGAAACTAGCTGGCATTCGGTGGCCGGCTTTAGGAGAAGGTCAATTCGGGAATGAGTATGATGGGCTGCCGACATATGGGTGTATTCCACACAGGGTTCCAAACCTGCCAGATGTCACAGAGACCAAGGGCTGAGGACTAGCTGGAAAGGATCTTCGCGGAGGCGACACGGGCTCCGGACGGGGTCCCCGTTGTATCGTGCAAGTCTCCCCCTACCACCATAAGGCCGTGTGGGACGGAGGAAATCACTTGTGTTAGGTGGTGAAGTGTGGGAGGCAGGAGTGGGGGGGAATGTAAACAGATAGGAGGCTCAAGGGGCGCCCTTTGATGGTTCCTGAGCCAGCCACATAGCGGCCCTGCTCATCAGTCTCGACTTTAGCCAGGGTAAAGGGAAGCCCTTTCCTAAGTAGAATAGCCTCCCCTCGGGACCCCCGTGGAAAACCAGAGTGCCAGACCCTGTCAAAGCCATAGCGAGCTAGGAAGTTGCATTGTGTACCCATGAGGTGCGTCTCTTGGAGTAAGAGAATGTCCGGCGCGTGGCGGTGAGCAGCGCGGAGGACAGCCGTGCGCTTAATTCAGTCCAAAAGGCCATTAACGTTCCATGAGAGGAGGTGGATAGGTCTAGCGAGGTTGTAAGTCATCTTAAGAAAAGGGAAATGTGGAGGGGTGGATGGTTACCTGGGACCCAACCCACCCGGAGGGGAGCGCCCACCCAAACCCGGTCTCGGAAGCGGGGCCAAGGAAGGTGATGATCTGCTCTTCAACTGTGGAAATCAAGGAAGGAGGGAACTTAACTCCTGAGGGAAGCCCCCGATGGCGGCCCATGGACGGCCAAAAATAACAAACTGACGGAAGATGTGGTCTGTGTGTCAGCTGTGGGTCAGTCCGAGAAACCTGGGTATCAAGATGAACTGCAACCAGCGGCCTGTAGGCGGCTAAACAAAACAAACTGTCGAGGAACAACGGTCCCCTTTCCTTCCCAAACCCCAAACTCCCCCACCCTACACTTCTGAAGTGGAAGCATCTGTCTCCCAAACTACTACTAACTACACCACAAAGGTGATACGCTACTCTAAAACGGTTAGCAACAATCAGTCAGGAGCATGGCTGAGTCGGACCCCCCTCCATATATGCGGATGCAAGCCCACAATGAATAACCATGGAGTGGATAACTCAAAAATCACAAGACGGTTCGAAGTCAGGATGGCAGTAATCTTCCAGCAGAGCCAAGGGAGAGCCCCCGTCGTGGGGCCAGAGATAGGTGCATCAGTTCATGTCCTGAAGGGTAGAGTGCAGGCACACAACTTGTAACCCAGATTACACCCCCTCCTCCCTGCCAGAGCCACCGATCACGGGACTGCCCGACAGGTCTGAGTCCGACATATCCCTCCGCTGGGCAACGTCTGACCGCGGGGCGCTACCCATGTCGATGAGGGAGGACACCAGGGTGGGGGACGAGGCCCTCTGGCCCAAGACCTGAACCGTGGAGTGCCGGTACCGCGCCCCCCCGGCGACCGCGAGCCCCCTCCCCGACGGTTACTCTGCCGTCTAGACCCAGTGCGGCGCCACTGTGCCCTGGGCACCCCCGGGTCGGTCCGTCGCTTTCGCGGCAGGGGGGCAGATAAAAGGGGCCACTCCTCCGAAAGCCAGGTGCATGCCGCCTGTGGAGTGTCGAAGAAAAAGGTTTTGTCTTGAAAAAAACATCTTAAGGCGGACCGGGAAGAGAAGCCCATATCGGAGGTCCAGAGCCCTGAGTTTCTGCTTGACCTCGTTGTAAGACCGGCGTTGTCTGCACCTCCCTAGAGTAGTCCGGGAAGATCATGATCTTGGAATTTTGGAAGTGCACTGGACCTTGCGGCCTCCAGGATCGTGTCCCGGTCCCAGAAATTGAAGACTCGAAGGATGATGGGGCGAGCAGGAGCTCCAGGAGGGGGTTTAGGAGCAAGGGAGCGGTGAGCGCGCTCCACCGCAAACCAGGGGGAGAGCTTCTCCTTGGGGATCCAGGACGGGACCCATGCCTCGATGAAGGTGGCAGTGCGTCCCTTCTCCACTTCCGGGAAACCCAGGAGGCGTAGGTTGTTTCTCTGCGCCCTATATTCCGCATCCTCAGCCCTACGATGTAACTCAGCGGTCTGTGCCTGCATGCGGGGGATGTATGTCGTTACAACACATACTTTTACTCTGCATACCATTACAACGCGGTATTTACAACGCATACCGCTACAACGCATAGCGCTTTGGGGTGCTGGATAGTGGTAAGTATAATTTACTATTCTAACTCCAGTCCCCGTGGACCCTAGGGAAGGTGTTGGATAGTAAATTAAACTTACCTCTTATCCTAGAGCGCCCCCCAGCGCAATGCGTTGTAACGGTATGCGTTGTAATGCCTTCGTTGTAGTGGTAGTGCGGAGTAAAAATTGCGTTGTAACAGGTGCATACCGCATGCGGGTCATCTGTGATTTAAGAGTTCCCACGTTGTCCTCCACCGTGGAAAGACAGGACTCCGCCTATGTAATACGGGCCGTGGCATTACGGAGGTCTTGCCGGATCAGTGCCACATCAACCCGCACCTCGCCAATCTTGGTTTTCACCGAGGCCTGTGACGCACTGATCACCTGCAGGATAATGGAAAGGTCCCCTCCAGCCGGCCCCGGCGCCGCCACCGCCCCAGCCGTTGGATCACGATCAGGCTTAGTAAATTGATCCAATTTCATTTGAGTTGAGGGGGCAGTGGCTTGGGAAGCGCGGTTCTTGCCCATGTTCCAGGAAGCAGGTGGAGGTGCTCGTCTGGGGGGGGGGAGGCACACAGCAGTGCCTATGCCGCCGCCCCACCACCCGATATGGCGGCCGATCCCTCTCCCAATCCCCAGGGCGGAGGGAGGTGGCGGTTCACCAGGGCAGTACTCCACGCAAGACAATGGCAGCCCCGGAGGTGACCTTATTGGGCCCAAGACCCCAGGGCCCCTCCACAGACTCCAGCCCCAAGATCCAGACCCCTCAGATGGGAAGAGGGGGGGCATGCAAACACGTGCGCCACCCGATCAGCAGCTGATCTGCTCCACACCAAGACTCAGCGTCACTCACAGCCTGTAGCCAATGGGGGGGAAGAGAGGGATTCCCAGGCCGCAGGTCAGAGCAGGCCAGGGGACTCGGTAGGCTCCCAGAGTCAGGTACCCCATCCCACAGTATCCAGATGAGCAAGAGGGGAACCCACCTCTCAGCAGGTCCCACCATCTGCAGCCATCTGCCTCCTCACACCAGGCGATAGTTCACTGTGAGTGGGGCGCCCCCCTGTTGTTATTGCGGGTCCCCCCAGTGCTTCCACCCATCTGCACCCCCAGCCGGCGGAAGGCGCATCAGTCCCAGCTGTTCAGAAGAGGGGGCGCTCAGCGAGGGACGCACACAGAGGTGTAATGGGGCCACCAGGCAGCAGGGCAGGGCTGGACCTCAGGACCCGCTCAATTGGGCCTCCCCGCGCCGCCCCGCACAGGGTCGCAGGCTCCTCAACCACAAGCTCAACCCCCGCGGCCCGACCCGGCTGCCGAATGGTGCGGGGGGAGAGGGCCGGCACAGCAAGCTAGGGTGAAGGGCGTCAGCACCTGAGTACCGGGAGGCCAGCCAAGCCCCCAACTCCGTCGCGTGTAAAGGCCGGGAAGGCCCGAGTCTCCTGGGGCAGGATGATCCTGGACCACCCCGCCGCTGCCCGACAGAGGCAGCCGATCCCAGGGAAGGCAGGCAGGCAGGCAGATCAGCAAGGCCTGGATGATGCACAGCAAGCACAGGGCTCTCCCACGGTGCAGGAGCCGCAGCAGCCCCGGTGGGCCCAGTCAGGCAAAGCAGAGGCAGCAGATTATAAGCACTCGTCAGCCCAGGCCAACCCCCGTCCCCACCGCTCCTGGTGCCCACAGGGGGAAATGAGGCATGCCCTGGCTCTCGCAGCCATCCACGCCGCCGCCCGATGATGGCGGCCGAGCCCAGCAGCACTCCCGGATACCACACAGCCAACCCCAGTGTCTAGCTGCACCACTCCGGAGACACCAGGCAGAGGTGACCAGTAAGCCGAAGCTCCAACGCGCGCAGGGCGCGCCCGCACTCACACTTCACAAACAGTCTCCCCCGCCAGGCAGGCAGACCCCACAGCGCGCCCGCTCACTGGAGTCCAAGGCGCGTCTCGGTCCCAGGCAGCACTGGATGGCAGGTAAGCTCAGCTGCCACCCGAAATGGCAAGCAGGGGGACTCGGGGGGGAGGGGAGGGGGGGGGGGGTGAATCGCCAGGTCCAGGGGGCAGGGTAAGAGATGGGCCGCCATGTTGCCAAGCGTGGCCCCGGGGAGTGGAATGCCGAATCGAGACTGCACAGCTCAGATTCAGGGAAGGACAGGGTCGAAAGGCAGCCAAAAGGACGGGGAGCACCCGCAGACACCATGAGGGGCCGATTGCAGCTAATAACCGGCGGATGGAAGGCGGATGACGTAGGGGGTCCAGAGCACTGTCAAAGTGCGACTGCCATCTTGGCCACTCAGGCCACGCCCCCCGTATGTCCAGTCTTTAAATGTGGTTTTTCCTGCAAGTGTATACTTTCTCCAGTTGAAAGCATCTTAATACTCATTGCAGAGTACTTTCCTTACTTTTTAAAGCTTCTATCTTCCCTCATAGAAATATCTTCATATTTTTCTCCCAAAACCTAGACAGGGGCATAAGTGGCAGAATTAATTAAACCTCTTAAAGGGAAGTGATTTCTTCCTCTAGTAAGTCTTCGGTATTGCAAAATGTTATATCCTTAGACCCCCAGTGTCACTTCTAACCTCCTCCCTCAAGCCATAAAAACATCATCAAACCAGTTATTGTCATACACAAGACTGCTTTACCTCCAAGCCACCACTTTTGTAGTGTAGTTCCTATATTCCCAATAGGCTCTGCGCATTGGAATAATATATCCTATCGATATGACGTAGGACTTAGGTCAGTAGGTCTCTATCGAATATACTAAACTTAATTGTGAGTGCCAGCTAGCTCAGAGGTCACTAGAAACTTTCTCGAATACACAAGAAGGGATTAGTTTCTGACAACCGCATAAGCATGACTACTTTGTTTCCCTAGGACTGGAAAATATCTTCAGAGTCGTAGAAACAATAGATAACTATTTTACTCAGTCAATCGTGCATGCTTCGTTTCTACTGATGGTGCATAGAAAATAGAGAGACGGGTGTTTCAATAAAAGGGTTTATTGAACAGTCCTCTTTCCCATGCAAGAGAGGTGAACTGCTACAATCCTTAGACAGAATGCAAAGTATAATGCGTACAGCGAGAATAGTATAAAATAATACTGTAATAGCATTGTATGGTTTCTAAGCCATATAAAAATACATACATAAATAACAAAGGCTAAAATACTCAACTGGTGCTTCTAAAATACACATACCCCAGTGTACCTAACCTAGGTCTAGTACGAGGGAGGAAGTAAGTATTTTTTAGCATAAGTTTTAGTTCTGCCAAGAATTGCCAAAGGTTTCTCTAGGTTCTAATCCGCTCCATACCTTAGAATGAAGGAGCTCTGGTATCTCTATCTCGGGACTCGATTTCCCAACACCCCGCAAGGGGAGTCAGAAACACTGGAGCTGGATTTCTCGGCAGAGGAGGGCAGCTTCCTGATCAGTGCTTCGGCTCCGAGAGTCAGCTTCCTTCGGCACTTGCTGTAGCGAGCTGCGTCGGGTAAGTAGGTCATCGAACTGCACGGAACCACTGTATATTGCTATAGCAAGTGAAGGTATATTTATACCTTTAAGGTGTTTTGGAATGCCAGCTTTGACGAAAAGTCGGGCATATGAACGTCATGCATGAACCCCTAAGGAATAGTTGTTCATTCATAATAATGAGTTTCTTGGAGAAATTAATATCCAGGCTAGGGGAAGTCCCTTCTGCTTAAGAGTCTGGTTTTCCAAGAAATCTTAGTGACGTTTGATGAACGGATGGAAGTAGCCATGCCTGTATTTGGTAGGATGGGCTATGCCTAAATAAGGACTTGATTTCTATGCCTATATAAGGGCAACGTGGATTGTACCTATATAAGGGCATGAATCGGGAAAATTCGTTCGGAATCTAAAACGCCATACAACACCCACTCCACTTTCTTATGTACAACATGACTAAGTTCTAAACACGTTAAACATATCTAAACATGATGTGTTAAAACCCACCCAAACACATAAAAATGCAATGGTACTGGTTGTACACAAAAGCGCATTGGTGCTGTACGCATTTAAAGCAATGGTTCATTTTAAGCATATAATTGACATTTGTAAAATGCTGTCTGAATGAATCACGAAAATATACATTGATGAAATGGCTCATTAATACAGAATAAAAAAGGGCAGAAACCATTTCATGTCAGTTTACATAAAACTGTTTGTGTATGTGGACAAGGTCAAATATTGTCTTCCGGAAGTTTTCAAATAATTCTTGTTCTCTATGAATAGTGCTACTATAAGCAGATTACTTTGTGCCAAAAAAGGTAAAAATACAAATTTGAAAAAAAAAATTAATCATAGGAAAAAGAGTCCCAAAGTTAGAACTTTGTTTTGAAAAATGAAGGTCGAATTCAAAGTCTCTCAGAACACTGTGTGCCAAATCAAAAGTCAGTGTTATTGTTTGGAGAAAACATCAAGTCATCTAAGTCTGTAAAAAAGTTGTCTACCATTGTAGGTGAAATTTGGATTACCTCGTTTAGAAGATTAACCGCACATAGATGTGAAGCATCACGGTCAGCATTGGTCGCATTAGCAATGTTCGTAATTGATGATACATGTGTGCCTGTTTCCTCTCGTACCTCACAGTCCGCATTTTGCGTCTGTGAGATCTCAATGAATGCCGTCATCAGAAATGGTAGCCGCTAGCGACAACACAGTGCATGGGCCGTTACTGGTTCAAGCAAAGTATCAACTACCGTTGGCAGGACTGATGGGAGTGTGAGACATAAGTCCAACACGCATTCTTCTCCGCATAGCAGGCAGTGTTGAACAGGTAAGATGCAATCTTGCCAAATTAGTCTGAATGATAGAAACCATGTGGTTTTCAATTCTCTTAGACGAGGTAGTCCCATAATTTGGACGATGCGCTCACGACACTTCATCACCAGTAGATTTGTCTCCGTGGAGAACTGGGTGTCGCTGGTGAATTGGCTTGCCATATCGCAGCAGTAGGAGCTAAAATAGCATCCCTACAGTGAGTCCCAAAATGAGAGGCAGTCCGCCAAACACTGAGTGCACAAACTTTGAAATTATTCCTATGACTGCTTCAAAAGGTGCCAACAGTCCAGAAAATACGGTCTTAAATACATGTACAATACCACTCGTATCAGACATGTTTAAGATACGACTTAACATTTCTGAGAAATGTACAGTAGTAGTTAATAGGGCATGTATCTCGCAGAAGTCCTTGCGACTTGCAGATCATAGGTCACGTTGGCCGAGAATGGCTTTCATTCTGCTTAAAGTATCAATTTGTATAGAAGATATGTTCAGTGAAGGCCATAACGGTGACTCCCTGTCTGACTTGGTCTTTGGAAACAATACTTGCATACAGCTAGTTACCCTGACTGACACAGTTCCTAATAGGGTAAAAAGGCATGTTGTTTATTCGGGTACCACACAGAGTCCTTAAGCCACCTACTGTGCGTTTGTACATCAGTAAACGCAGAAAGAAGGACCTTGTTGAAATCTGTCTTTATTGGCTTAAACATTCGTACCTGTAGACATGCGGTAACAAGTTGGATGGGCGCTTCATCGAACATTTTAACATGTCGAGGGGTAAAATTCATGACATTAGTAGAAAATTTGCTCATGAAAGCTGGGAAAGATTAAAGGCTAGGAAAAGAAAATACCCCTTTTTTACAGAAAGTGTAAATATTTTAACGGACTTGAAAAACGCTTCGCTTTTAATGTTATAATAAATTATTGTGATGTATATGCTATATGGTTATGATAAACCAAATAAAGTTATTTTTTGACTGACTGACTGACTGATAGGGTAAACCTGGCAACATGCCACAGCAGCTGTGATCGTTCAACATGAGGTAACTTCCATTGGAAAGTTGTCACAAAAATTGGATCAATCACCGCAGCTGGTAAGCCTTGCAGGTGGCAGGATAAGTTGGTAGATGAACCATCGCAGGCCCCATGTAAATGAATACCCTGACAAAGGAGAGAACTGCTCAGTGCGTTTTCACAATTTTTACTACTAAGAAACACTTCTCTTCCCCCACTCCAACATCTGTGTGTGTACGGTAATTCCCAGGATGCCTTGATGTAT
Source organism: Lissotriton vulgaris (assembly GCF_964263255.1). Lineage (NCBI taxonomy): Eukaryota > Metazoa > Chordata > Amphibia > Caudata > Salamandridae > Lissotriton > Lissotriton vulgaris. Next base: position 244,058,559 of record NC_141687.1, read on the forward strand.
TCTTTACCCAACCTTTCATATGTGCCTGCTGGTATATGTTTTAAGCAATACTGAAAATGGAAAATTGTAACAGGCAAAGTGATTGTTCCATGTATGATCCAGTCAGTGGCTGGCTTTTTAACGACTGTAAATGGCAATAATTCCACTTTTTCAATGCTCAGCACTGTATAGTCTGCTCCCCTTTGTGCAAATTTGATCTGTTTATCAGTGAGATTGAATTCTGAAAACAGTGACGTAGTACGGATTGAACGCCAAGGCGCACATAGCCTGAACGTAGGTTTTGTAACGTCCAGCCTAATAGCATGATGGAACGTAATTGCGACTGACAATGTTGCAACATGACCAAGTCCTGTTCCATGATGTCTATGGCAGAAGACACTATGCTGTCCAAAGAATATATCCTGGACGACAGTCGTTCACCCATTGTCAACCACAGAGAGAGTTTTCTATAAATTAATACGATCAATTTCTCATATTTTTTCTGCAGTCTCTGCTTGTGTAATCTTCCATGCTTCATTATAAGCAGCATAGATACCGGCATATATAAAACGTTTATGACTCGGTGTTCTTGATCCTAGCAAGAATTCCCTAAGATCAGCACCATCTTTAAGTAAAGATAAGTGTTTTACATCCTTAAGGGTAGATCTATGTAACCATTCAAGGCACAGTTTCCCTACACTGTATGTTGTTATTATTCCTGGATGCTGTCTTTGAACATATCTTGGGTCTGGCCTAGTGAATGTGAAACCCTGTGTTTTGTTCAGGAATCTATCTTGGCAGTTGTTTGTGTCTGTGGTCCATATCAACCATTTTTTCCAATCTGGATCTGTTCTGTTGTGATGCAAAATAGTATGTACGTCGACCTCCCACTCTGAAGTGTTAATGCTTTCAGGTGTAGGTATGGACGGATTGTTCAGGAGTTTTATCTTGGCTAACTCAAGACAAGACGTCTGTAGGACAGTGTCATTCAAAAACATAATTTGCTCAGGGATGAGACAAGCTCAAAACATAGCTTCTATCCCCTGTACCTGCCAATGTTTTGTGCCCCAGACAGATTTTGTGTCAATGTTGTCTTTCCAAAAGTCGAAACCTAGTTTAGACAATTGAGCATAAAAGGTTGCAGAAAATATTTGTTTGGTATGTGTCAACATACTTTTCATGCCTGTTTTGTTTACATTTCTAAAGTAAAATGATTCAGCATTGGATACATTGAAACCTGAAAAGTATGGAAACTTATTGGCAAACCTTTTTGAGCTACCCTTTGGTGGTGTAGGACAATGTTCCCATTAATTATACATAAATACATTTCTAGGAATTGTTTATTTGTGCAAGAAATAGTGGCCATAATGATTATAACAATACATTTGTTCATAATCTGATGAACCTTCTAAGTATTCATGATTTGTAAAAACAGCAGACTTTTCTAAGTCTGACATCATATTAACAGTCTCAAAGTCCCAATCATCAGAAAAGGTACTAGATGAAACAGTCATTCAAGGAAATCTTGAACTGGTGTGGAATCTTCAACAGCTCAGCAGGGACAAAAATGTCAGTTAATTCTGTCCCAAGCTATACCACCAGGTACAGGAACGGTTGTGATGTTCACTGATGAGGAGTAAGTTGATGTTCTTACTTGCTGTGTCCTTTTTTACATATTCTACATTTATCAGCATTCCCAAAGTTATCACCAGAGTCAACCAAAGTAGAAGAAAAAGCACACCCAACACAATCCAAAGTTCAATATATGGTGAAGTCTTTTCCAGGAGTTAAAAAAGGTCTGTTGCTTGTTTCTTTAAAGTTCTTTTCGCTGGCTTCGTTTCAGGTTCGCTGGGATCCTCTGAAAACTTATCAAAGTTAATGAAATAGCCAGCGGCAGTAATGTCAATTGTAGAGATTGCTTCCGGATTAGTTGAACCACTCGATAGCTTGTTACATTTGTGTAGTCAGATGCTTCTTCATTGTAGACAGGCGTTTCTTGACGAACTGTTATTTGGGTTTCAAGAGGTACTAGTTCCATAGCTTTGTTGCTTAGTCCTTAATTTCGCACTGCAAATTCTTCAAAGGTGATGAGTCTCTGTTTGAACCTCTTGGATAGTAGCTAGATTAGGGCGTCTGCTACATTGACGGAGTCCACTTGGCTTCCTGCTTATGATCGGCCACATGATGTGGTTTGACCAGGTCGATGGACACAAACCTCTTCTCCTGTTTACCAGCAAGGGGCGGCAGTAATACTATTCTTGATCCGTAGATTGCTAGGACAGGTACTGGTTGCCTGTAAGAAGGCCCACATTTTTTTCTTGTCCGTGATCTTCTCTCTGACTAGATTCCCAAGCTTAGGAATCCAGACAGGCCTTGCTGGGACGGTTGGTTTCTCTTCAGTGGTGGTTGGCTTCAGGAACAGGTTACTTTGTTTTGTTCTTATTTCATTTAAGTCCTGTAAAACAGGCTAACGGTCTTTGATATCAAAGGGTTTGTGGTTTACCACTGAAGTCTGACAATTGAGGTCCGATACTAACATTCTGGCCCCAAAAAGGACTTCATATGGAGTGATACCCCCTAGAGAACTTCTTGGCAGATGTTTATGACTGTTGGATACTTATTAGATGTTTTACCCACCCGTCACTTGAGCCTAATACCCTAGCTGTTATAGATTTCTTTATCTCCCCGTTTTTTTCTCTCTACTACCAAATTTCCCTCAGGATGGAATGGACTAGAGTGCCGCAATGCAACGCCCAATTTGGCCATGGCCTCCTTGTAAGCTCGAGAGCTAAATGCCGGACCCTGGTCAGAATGTAGCATGCCAACTGCGTATGTGCCGATAAAGACTCGCAAATCTTTTATAACAGTTCGAGCGTCAGCCGAGCGCTGAGGCCACATCCAAATGAACCTTGTCTTAATATTTGTGGGACCTCATTTGTCCAAAGGGACGACTCCGTGTAGAAAGTCTAATGCTGTCTAATGCTGTCTAACAGTGGTTTCTGTACTGGGCTGGCTATGCTGTGGTCAGGAATCTGGTGGCGTTCTGTGCTGCGATCTCTATTGCAGTCATTGCAGTTAATTCTTAGAGATCCCCATACCCTCTCCCAAATGTGCTTCGTCTATCAAAACTACTCTACGTTGCCTGTTTGGAATTACCCTATCCCCCACTCCAGGGATTCAAGCAAAAGGAACGGAGTTTGCATCAATTAAATATGAGTATTTGAGTGGTTAGGTAACGCTGCACCTCTGCCTTTGCTTGTGGCATTTACAGCTAGCATTATTTTGCCATCTATTTTCGTTTTTGAACAAGTGATTGCAGCTACGGAAGCTGTTTGCACAGCTGCCTTTGCGGCTTCATCAGCCAAGGAATTCCCTTCAACGTGAACACCATCACGTTGATGACTCAGCGTATGTATCACATGAGTGTTTTGTAGTCCTTGTCGTAACTGAACTGCTTGTTCCCAAAGCAGTCTATGCTTGATTGTGTCACCTTTTTGCATCTTTGTAGTTGTTTTGAATCCAGTTCTGCAAGTATTTATTGTAAGATTGAACACAATGATACGAATCGCACACTATGAGTTTGGGGAATTTGCGATCTGTATTTTCAAGTGCCATCTTAAAGGCTTGTAGTTCAACCCGCTGAGATGTACAATCTCCTAGAGATTGAGTCTTAGTGACCATTGGTCGGAATTTGCCATTGCGCCAGCGACCTTTAACGATCACACACGCCGCACTATAGGCTTGTTTGCCCCCCATAGCGGGTGAGCCGATCAGTCAGTATAAATTATACATTCATACTGCTCTAGAGGCAGAATTCTAGTAGGCAGAGGACATTCTTGTTCGTATTGTAGAAATGCTGGTCTTCAAACATGGGTCAAAAACGTATTCAACGTCTGTTGCAGCAAGAGAACTAACCCATTGTATCCATCTTGTATGTAAAGCTATTGTATTTGGAATGCTTGCTTTTGTCACTACCTCTAAGGAGTTACGACCATAATGCGTTTCCTCTCTGCGAGGGCTCTCTGTTTTGCTACTGCAGTTTGAACCGCTGACAGAATTTTTTTCTGTTGAAGTGAATTTCATTTCTGCTTGTGTGTACAAGTGTGATTTGTAAGCTATTGGTACCTTTCCCCCTTCGTTTAAAGTTAAGTATGTGAATCCACATTGTCCTGGAATGATTCGTATCACTAAGTTGCGTACGTTTACGCGTGTTTGCAAATGTTTAGTTGCCAACATATCTATAATGTACGCAAAATCTCTTTGTGTTTTTGTGTCCAATTAACTGTTTTGAAATCAGGTTTGATTAGTTTGTAGAGAGGTTTGACCTTCTCTGCATAATTTAGAATGTATGTTCTTCGAAATTCAGGAAACCTAGAATCCACTGTAAGTTGTTATGCATTTTTGGAGGTTGGAGCAGCGCACATTTCTCTAGAAGGTTGGCTTTCAGGCTTTTGCCTACACTTAATAATTTATATCCTAGAAAGAGAACGTTCAAATGAGCAATTCTAGATTTTTTGAAATTGAATTTGTACCCTTCAGAGGCAAATCCCAATATAATTGTGTTCACCCTGTTCAAGTGCCTATCCAAGTCATCGTCTGTCAGATAGATGTTATCGACATATGCCAATGCTTCGTCATCATAAGTTTGAAGTAACGCTGTTACCCTTGCTGAGAATAACCCAGGACTATTATTGAATCCCTGTGGGAGACGACAGAAGTGAGACTGTGTCCACATAATTGAGAAAGCGGTCAAATACCTACTTTCTGGTGCAATGTTTTGACAGAAGAAACCGTTAGAAATATCTAATGTGGTTTTATATTTTTTACGCACAATGTTACTCATTAATGCTGCAATGTGTGCATTTTGTACTGCAAAAGTTTTGCAACAAGAGTTTAGATGTCTGTAGTCCAAAACTAGACTATATATATTTTCTGGTTTGGAGACAGGAAACAAAGGATTCAAAGATCTCCCTGACCTGTTTTTTAGCTTCTTGCTTAACTGGGTACTGCCTTTGTGCAGTTGGTTGTTTTTTTAACTTGATTTTATGTCGAGGAGAATCCTCATCCCATCCTACATGATTTTTATATAATGCAGGAGCCTGGGCTACTGCCCATTTTCTGGCATAACTATATTTTTTATGAATTGGAATGTGGTCGGAGAAAGCTGGCATAATGATGTCTTCGCCATGTGGGCACTCCCTGACAAATTCGGGAGGCCAGTCTTGTTCATCTAGAAGAATGTCCTAACCCTGTGAGAGCTTCTCCCAAAAGAGTGCTCTTATTTTCCTAGTTATGTCCCCCTCCATCCGGAGTGTTACTTCATATAACTTATGTGGAGAACTAACCCTGGTATCTGCAGTTTCAACTTGAACAAATTCATTCAAGTCCACTTTCTCCAGATGATCCTTCAAGTTCTTGCGAGCTATGGTGACTTCAGCTGCGCTGTCCAACATTGTCTGAGCCATTTCCTGTTCTTGAGTTGTGTCCTCAAGATCCACGGCATGTCTGATTTTTAGACCTGCTACCTTCTTTTTGGTGTATTGAGGTTTCTTGCTTTTTTGAACGTGTTGATCGTCTTTGGACTTCACGCATTCTTCCTTGTGTTTTGACCGTCCTCTTATTTTGGATTTCTGTGACTAAGTCTGAAAGGTATGAGAGGAACGTGTATCAGTATCTTGATATCTATCAGGTTTTCTCAAATTATCCCTATTCCTGAGGTTATACCTCCTTTCAGAGGGCTCCTTTTGAGGAGACCTACCTCTGGATTGAGAACGCTTCTCTTTAGAAGTTTGTTTAGTGTTCTCCCATTTCTTTTTAGAAGGAGTAGGAGTGTTTTTAGTAAAGACCTTTTGAGGACTTTCAGACAGTTGGGGCTTTACTGGTTTCCCTCCCAGACTGTCTCTGCCTAATTCTTCATAGGATGTTTCAATTATTCTGGCCAGTTCTTTTGGTTTCTCAGTTACATCAAATACCCTTAATTTCTGGTGGATCACCACTGATGCTGCTTCTCCTTTAATATTAGCTAATATTATTGCTGAGACCTGTTTGAAATCTTTCAGTAATTTCATACCTAGATTTAAAGCAGGCTCTGCCCCGTATTCATTTTGAATCTATATCAGGACATCTGGTATTACCGCCATCGACGGAACACCATGTGTTTTAGTGTAGATTGCAGCAAAGACTATACCCCAAGTGTCGCAGTCCTCCAGATGTTGTGCGATCCCCATTGGTAAACAGATTGCTAAAATTCTGTGTTTCTCATGAGGGGTAGTATTTATAAATTCTGCTTCGATTTGGGAAACTTTTTGAGCTTTCCAGATGGAATTTGTTCCCTTTTTGCAGGTAACTTACCAATGACTGAGTGTAAAGTCTGTGGTGTAATTTTTAGAGTATTCCCCTGGTGAGGGGTATGTTGTGGGATCACTATTGCAGGTTGGACTGTAAGAGTCTGCATGACATATTGAACCAATTGTCTATATATTTTGATTAACTCTTTAAGTTGAGTTAGTAATTCCGCATCTGACATTTCTTCAATGCCAGGATGTGGTGTAGAGCTGGCTAAGACCGGCCATGTTGCTCCTGGTCTACCTAGTGGACCGAGCCTTGTAATGTGATTTATATGTTTTAAAGCGCATTTAAACCAGAGCTCATGCTCCTGGTATGTGAGTGGAATTTCTATATCCTCGAAAGGAATATACTCATCCGTTTTTTTCATCTTCATTGTAGAAGTGAAACACCTGTGTTACTGGATTTGCTTCGGGGAAGACTATCCATGAATAGAATACCTCTGTCTGGTGATGTGCCTCTATCACAAAAACTATCCTACCACCTCTCGATGTTTGGCCATTTTTTATAAGTTTTATGGTGATGGCTTTCCTTAAACTTATAAGAATGCATATAGCATCATTGTTGGTTTAATTAAAACCTGTTGTGTTAAAAGCTGCTAGATCAGCCGCAGCTCCACCATTCTCGGTGTTGTTGCCGTTATTCGACATTGTTTAATGAAAATTGAAGAGCAAGTTTCAAGGAAACAAAGATAAGGTGCACAGTATTTTGGAACACTGGATCCTTCAACATTGAACAAATCAAAAAGCTAATACATAGGATTTTTCGTCCTACTCAGCTATGGCGGATATTATCCTTTTACCCAATCCAGACGTCTATTGGAGTGTTACGGAAAAAGGGTACTCTGAGAAAAGCACGACTGAGTTACTTTAGCATCTAGCGTTAAATTAGTGCCTTACCAAACGTTGGGCGCCATGTAGTGTAGTTCCTATATTCCCAATAGGCTCTGCGCATTGGAATAATATATCCTATAGATATGACGTAGGACTTAGGTCAGTAGGTCTCTATCAAATATACTAAACTTAATTGTGAGCGCCAACTAGCTCAGAGGTCACTAGAAACGTTCTCGAATACACAAGAAGGGATTCGTTTCTGATAACTGCATAAACATGACAACTTTGTTTCCCTAGGACTGGAAAATATCTTCAGAGTCATAGAAACAATAGACTATTTTACTCAATATTATTCAATCGTGTATGCTTCGTTTTTACAGAAAGTGAACAGAAAATAGAGAGATGGGCGTTTCAATAAAAGGTTTTATTGAATAGTTTTCTTCCTCATGCAAGAGAGTTAGACAGAATGCAAAGTATAATACGTACATTGAAATAGTATTATAAAATAATACTGTAATAGCATTGTATGGTTTATAAGCCATATAAAAATACATTCATAAATAACACAGGCTAAAATACTCAACTGGTGCTTCTAAAATACGCCTACTCCAGTGTACCTAACCTAGGTCTAGTACTAGGGAGGAAGTAAGTATTGTTTTGCGTAAGTTTTAGTTCTGCCAAGAATTGCTAAAGGTTTTCTCTAGGTTCTAAGCAGCTCCATACCTTAGAATAAAGGAGGTCTGGTATCTCTGTCTCGGGACTCGATTTCCCAACACTGGAGCTGGATTTCTTGGCAGAGGAGTGCAGCTTCCTGATCAGTGCGTCCGTTTGGAGAGTCGGCTTCCTTCGGCACTTGTTGTAGCGAGCTGTGTCTGGTAAGTAAGTCGTCGAACTGCACCAAACCACTGTATATTGCTATAGCAATTGAAGGTATATTTATACCTTGAAGGTGTTTAGGAATGCCAGCTTTGATGTAAAGTCGGGCATATGAACGTCATGGATGTACCCCTAAGGAATAGTTGTTCATGCATAATGAGTTTCTTGGAAAAATCAATATCCAGGCTAGGGAAAGTCCCTTCTGCTTAAGAGTCTGGTTTTCCAAGAATTCGTTGTGACGTTTGATGAACGGATGGAAGCATCCATGGCTGTATATTGGGTAGCATGGGCTATGCCTAAATAAGGGCTTGATTTCCATGCCTATATAAGGGCAACATGGATTGTACCTATATAAGGGCATGAATCAGGAACATTCATTTGAATCTCAAACGCCATACAACACTTTAATCTCTGAAATCATGTATTTCAGCATTTTTTTCATTAATTTCAGGACCCACAGCACCTCTTCTTCCTGAAATCAGTCATATAAGTAATAGACCAGTGAACCATTCTCTCTATTCTCTTATGTGAGCAATGTAATGGAAAATGCTTGCATGAAACTAAGGAATTGGTAAGGGGACTGATCTGTTTCTTTTGTATTTTGCTTTTTTTAAATTGTTTTCTCATGTGCTCCTTAACTTAATGCGCTTAGTAAGCAAAGTGATTTATGGTCGCCTTTTTGGCTTTCTTCTTTTGCCAAAGCTACTTAACTGAGTAAAAATATAGTTTGCCAAAACGTGTTGCTTTTGCTAAGGTGGTGATCGGTTCAGGTGAATGTAGCCATCAGGACAGCCCTGGAGGCAACACACAAGGATCCCGGTAAAGCCTACCCTACCAGTATTGCACATGATGATCTTATACTCTGTTTGCTTACAACTACAGTGTAAGTACAGATTAGTGAAACAGTGAAATAAATTAGTTAAAAGGGTTAAAAAGACAATGTAAAGGTAATAATAATGTAGTGATACATGATGTGCTGTATGCCATATAACTGTAGGCCTATATGATTGCACTCGATTTAGTATCCTACAGCCATGGAGCCTGCCTCAGACTTCACTGAGGACCAACTGTCGTAGCATTCAGTTGGCTTCCCCCCAAAATATTTTTCTAACCCTTCCTCTTTACCAAATTTATAAATGTACTCTGCTAACATGGCACTTATATTTTTGTTTGCTTCTGAAAGCCAGCAGTTTGTTAGAAGGCATGAAAAGCTATTTCTTTTGTTCTGTAACTCCTCATCTCCTAGCTGTTTGCTTCCACTAGCCTTATACTGATTTCAGTTTCATGGATATTGGGGTCTACATTATGCCTCTTTGCTTATTCCCTCCAGTCTGCCAACGTTATTCAACTATTTGGACATCTACTAGTACCTCAGCATACTTATGGACTTCTTCCTTTGGTCATTGCCTACTGCTAGTCTAGTTACTGGTGTTGTATTGGGAACATCATCGAATGTTAGAAAAGATTGAGGCGAAAACTATTTTCAGCCATTGATGATCTTCGCCATATAATTGCTGTTTGCTATGTCTGAGGAAATCAAAATCTTTTGAGGCACTACTTGCCTTTATCTAATACCTATAGATTCTCCAGATATATGAAGATATGTCTGGCTAAAGCAATAGCAGGAAATAATCTGTGATGCTTTTGCAGGCAAGTGACCCCTATTGTGGATATTCCCTTTGGGTTTCAGTCCAAAGCCTTTGCCTTACTGCTGCTGGAGTTGAAGGGGGTTGGTTGACAGCGTTCCACACATTTATAGATAGTGGAATATGTTGTACTCCATGTAGCCATTTTTGTTGAGATGTTATTCTATGTGACCTGTCTTTCTCAATAGAGCAATAGTAAGAGTGCAGCTTATCTTCCTAAGAGGGCAGTGAAAGTTGTACCTTTACGAGAGGTAGTCACTGACAGCTATCCAATATATCCCACTATGCTCTCCTGCCAGTGATTGGTTCCTGTCCCTCCAACTAATATAGTTGAAGAAACACTCTTACTTTGTGCTGTCAGCTCTGAGGTAAGAAAAGGTTGAGTGGTGATTGGTACATGAATATTGATTCCTCATAATACCTGGGGTAACATGAGTGACCTCACACTCCCTATCACTCAAAATCATCATCCCTTGTCTCACATGTAACTTCTTGTCAGCCTCCTATTTGCTCCTAGATTTGGGAAATGCAACAATTAAAAACCATAAAAAGTCATTATAGTCCATAGAGCTTAGATTTTTTGTTCTTTTCTTGATCATAGGTATCAAAGTAGACGTTGTGGGTAACCGGTACTACTCTAACCACTACTCTAAATTAACATTCATGGCTCATCGGGAACAAGTTTCTAAACAAAATCTAAGGAGGCTTTTCATTCAATATATCAAAGTCCATGAGAATTAAGTGTGGAAAAAAAGACAATAAATGACTTATTTTTTGGGAAGAGGTATGCAATTTGTACATTATATTAGGCATAGTGAAGAGAATCCTCTCGTCCAACGCGTGAAAAAGATCTCTTATGGTTGTATACCACTTTTCATACTCATATTGGGTTAACCTATCCATCCATGCTTCGAGCCATACTGCCCCAAATGAGGCGAGTGCTTACTTTAGAAATTTTGAGCATCGTACTTTGTTTTCTTTTAAATTTGCAAAAAAACTTTCTTTTGAATTTTATCAAATGATTTGCTCGTCATAAAAAGCCATATAAACCTCACTCCAATCGATTCAAGACTTACTGCTGGCTTGCAGCTAGTGTTGGTGTAACTCAGCAGTTTTCCACTGAATTTTGATGTGCAGTGTCTTACGTGTTAACCTCTTATGTATTTCTTTGCCTAGGTTACCAATTTGCGTGATTTTGGATAAAGGTCATACTACAGTAATGATGCCTTGACTGGTAGTGCACTATTGAGATTACATTTGTCGGTGTCTTTCTCTCACACTTAGGACTTAATTACCCAAGCAATACACGTGGAAAGGAAGACTTCACTTTCTCATTAATTCTCTGACTACCTTCTTGGAAACTAGCCCTCAATCTAAGTCCGGTCCTTTCTCGGGTTAAAACATATCGGCCTAAATGTTCTTTCATTTTAAAGCTACGTGGCACATGTCATATGCACACGAAGTCTAATCTGTCTAACAGAATAGAGGGCGGAGAACATCTCTCTACATCCCACACGTCTCTGAACATCTGCACTCATCTGCATATAGTAAGTAAGGAATCTGGGATTATTATGTAGTCAATTTTCTCCCATGTGGGATAAGTAAATCAAGACAACTAAGGGTCTTAGTGTTTGTTGCTTCTTCCCTTACTTGCCTACAAATACCGGTCTTCTCAGAATTCTTCCATCTTGACAATGCCAACTGTTTATGCCTTTGAACCCTGCTCTGCCATCTACAAAGAATTTAGAATGCAGCTAAGAAAAGACTCCTGAATCTATATAGATACTCTCATTTACCAGCCCTTCAGTCATCACCTTGGTTGTGTGGCTTTTCCTATTACCTATAAAGCATTGTATGCCACGCATCCACAACACTACGCCACTCTTTCTTCCTCATAAATGTCATACTTGGCACCAAACGAGATTACTGTGCTCTAGATTGGCACCACTGTTGGCCATCCCTTCTGTCAAAAAATCCAGCGCTCACAGAACGTTTCTCGGTTCACATGGCTAAGATATTGGAACATATTGTAGGTGCTAGAAAAAGGATAATCTCAAATTCTGATGAACATTAAAAACCTGGCTCTCCTTGCCGATAATTTGCTAAGAAACAGACGACTAAAAATGAAGTTAATGCTCCGCAGGTGCAGATCTATCTGTGATCACAATTTTCTGCAGCACATCCCGCTTAAACACAGCTACACTACTCCCACCTGTTTAGAGCATCTGTTTAAACCTATGAACATCACATAATGCCTCCTATGGAAGACTATCTTGAACCAACACCCTACTAAGCACGTGCTCTACAGATGTTTTCCAGAAGCCAATATGAATGCAGTTGGTTCATTGATACACAAGGCTGCATAAGTAGTACAACACAATTCCATACACCCTTCTTTGGCTTGCTTATTTCACCGACTTACCTCACTCCATATCCCAAACCAAGCAATAGTTTCTCTGTACGCTGTGTAACCTTTTCAAAGACATCCACCCCTCAGTGTCCGTCCAACATACTCTTACCAGTCAACAGGTTTGTAGCCGAGGGGAACATACATATGTTTTGTTCTGTTTCTACCTACAATGGCACTAAATGCATCTGTTCAGAAATGGAGTTGGACCGGGGGCCTACCAATGTATTGCTTGGCTCTTCTTTCTAATGTTCATCAAGCCCAAGGCTTAATCCTGCTACAAGCTGAGGATGATGGAATCAGCAAGCAGAATAGAAACAATTAAAAGATGAACTTCAGTTGCGGATGAAGGAGGCTATAAAAAAATAGCACGAGTGTATGAACTAAGCGTACCACTGGCTATTTTCTGGTAAGCAACCTACCGGTTTAATAAAATTGTTACAATTTTCAGTTTGACAGTGTTTCAAACTTCATGTGCAAAGTTGGGAAAACTGTCACTTTCTGCAAAGAAGGTTTCTCAACTTTGCCTCTGGTTTAACCTTGAATGACTGCTGCAGTCACCTCTAAAGAAAAAAGCTGCATACAATAAAAAATATAGATAGCAAAGCATCAAGACCCTAAAGTCTTAATGCATTTTGCGTTTAGTGTTGCCTTCTAAAAGCACAACACACTCTGCCCAGGGAGGGTCAATTATCATTTAAACTGCAGTGACAAAGGCCTGCTGACATAGGAAATGTCACATAAAACCTGGAGGTTAAAGTAATGCATGCTACCCCTCAAACGTGCCTCTATGATTATGCTTGTGAAAAATATCTAATCGAATTCTTAGTCCTATTTATAAATGTTTCTCAATACAAAAATGGTAAAACTGGGATTTCTTTGCATTCGAATACATATTTTCAGATTTTAAACGTTGGCCAGTGGGTTGTATTCAGTAAGTTTTGGTTATGTAGCACTCCAAAGAATGTGTTTAAAACTTTTATGGTACACTGAAACCTAGTTAGAGATTATACTGGTAGCCTCTAAACTTGTTTCATGAACAGCATCTCTTTCTCGTATTATGGCTGTCATTACACCAGTGCACAGTATCAAACTTTCAGGTGATGTCAGCAGTACAGGTACAGAAAGAAAGTCCTGGCATTGCCCCAAATCACATTCCTCTAGTTTGATTGCTCACATTCTGCTTCCTTCTCCCATGCACTGTCCTTCAGATGCATTTGTTGCCTCCTATGTATTTGTTCCGTTCACCCATCCTCATCTCACCAGATCCCTAATTTGCTATCTCTGAGCCAATACTCTGTCCCTTACATCGCTCGTTAGAATGCCAAGGCTATTTATAACAAGATGACTATTACAACAAATCATTTTCACTTCCGACCCCTCCACTATTGTACCACCATGAAAGAAACAATGATGCAGTCCAGTAACATGCCACACACCAACCACCAACCCTATGCACAGACCACGCGAGCGAGAGATTGTAAACCAGTGTGGGTCCTCTGTATTGACATCCACTAATTCTAAATACGTTTAAAAAAGGTATAGAATAGTTCTCATTCTCCACTGGTCCCTCTTCACAACGCATGCCCCAGTCCCCTCCTTCAGCTCCTGTTTCATTAATTCTTGTAACACTACTATCCCACGTACCCACCATTTATTCAGTATTTACATGACATTCATTTCATTCTAGGCACCCAAACCATCATCAGTCACGGAAATCCTAGCAAGGTTAACCATGTGCTGGAGCTTTTTTTTGCCTATGAAAGTGTCTGCAGTGTTTTAAACATAGAAAAAATATTATGATTTCAGCCGAGACGGACACATTTCTCTTACAAAAGAATGTATTTTGCATTCCTTTTCCCATGCATATGTCTTTTATATACTAAAATATTAGTACCACATTCTCCTCATCTGTGGATGTTATCTATGCCTAAAGAGCACATAAAGCATTAGGGAAGTCTGTGCATCCAGCCTTCCCTCTTACCTTTCTTTTTGGGACCACTTTATCTTTTAAGCATTTAGCGGTGTCTCGCTTAACCCTGGGTGGAGTTGCACTACGCGAAGCTACGCAAAGTGCAAAAAAACTGTCGCACTACGCGGAGCTCTGCAAGCGGCGGAGTACGGTAGAAAAATGCCATTCGCGGTGATTGCACAGTGCTGGATGCTTGTCCGCACTATGCAATGATTGCAAACAGCTCCATGCACAATGCAAGCTTACCTTTTCTTCTGCTCAAGTAGATTTTTACTCGAGCTGCAGCATTCTCAACACGAGCGGTGGCGAGCATATGCGACCATTGGCAATGAGAAACCTGACACCTTCCCAACCCCCTGCGATAAGAAATCTCACCGGGAGGTTTATTTTCCACGCTCGCCAACTTGATGTTGGCGATCGGGAACGAGGAAAAATCTCGCCGGGAGGTGGATTTTCCTCGCTCTCGCTCGCCAACTTGACATTGATGAACACAAGCAAGAAAAAAAGCTCTGCTCCGCTGTGTGAAGCGGAATTTTTTGGAGCTTCGCGTAACGCGAAAAGCGGGAAACTCCGCAAGCGGAGCGGAGTTCACCGCCCAGGGTTAGTTTCGCTTTGCCACCACCAGCTGTATTAACCTGGTTGCTCAATTTGCTGAATCTAGGTCCTTCATAATCCTCCGGAATGTCCGCTTGGGTCCCAAGGCCAGAATCTAGAATGTTTAGCAGTAACATACGCTTGCAAGTTGTTTATAGAAATTTCTAACTTGGAAGCACATTGCCCTTGTGACTTCCCTAGTTAGAGCGTCGTTCTGTCCTGACTCCTTTAGCACCTTGATAAAAACCTTGTTGGCTTCTCTATCCACCTTTTTAAAGAATTCTGTTTTTAGTCACTTGGCTTTGCTATTTTCCCTGACCTGAGCCCCACCATCACCAGTGTAAACTCTTCAAGTGGTATTTTTCAACTGTAGTGCTTTTCATTCTGCCTAGTCCAAGGTGTTTATTGGAAGGTCACTGATGAATTCATCTTAGTATTGCACAGGCTTGTTTATTATTATTATTATTATTATTATTTTTACTGATGAACTGCACAGTTTTTTGTAATAATATGCAAGTTGGTTGAAAGGATGAGTTTTCTGTTTTTCTCTCTTTACAAGGCCTAGACCTGCAGCTTGTGATTTTGTGATAGATCAGTTTATGGACAGATCCTAAAGCCATTCCAAAAAAACGGAAGAGGGAGAGAGAAGCAGAGATTCATTCAGCTTCTGAGCCAGTCCTTAAATAATCAAAACGAATGAATCACTTAGGTCGTTTTCCAGAGTCTCTTGGAAACATTCTGATGAGGATCCTCAGCCACACTGTCACGGTAGCAGTATATCTTGGTCCTCCGCTTATTTGATTAAGTGGGATGAATCATCATAGGGTTTTGGCACCCGAGTGTCCTGTTCTCCAGGTATTCATCATCTTCCACCAGGAGGGAGACTTCTGGTGTACAACAGTCGTGAGTGGGAAGAGTGTTGGAATAAAAAATTATTAAAAATATCTTTTCTCCTGTGTAGTTTGATTTTATTATGTTCATAAAAAATGTCAGGAGTCTAACATTTTTCTGCTATTCACACAATACATTATTCAATTGCGAATATTAACCAGCATTGGCAAACCCAATAGGTTTCCCCATACAAAAGCTATTGGCTTGTCCAGTGTGTTTTAGCCATGTTGTACACCAGCATGGCTGCTATTCAGCATGGCTAAAGGTTGGTGGCGCAGCGGAAAGTGGCGTTGAGTGTCTTAGAGTGGAAAGGCAAAGAGTAGAGTGGCAGAGAGTAGCATGTACTTGAGTGGCATAGTGTGGAGTCACGTAGAGTGGCATACACAGGAGTAGTGTAGAGTGGACTGGTGTAGAGTGCATTGGTGTAAAGTGTTGCAGAATATAGTGGTGTAGAGTGCAGTGGAATTGAATTCAGCGGCGTACAATGCAGTGGTATATAGTAGAGTGGAGTAGAGTTGCGTGATGCAGAGGACAGTGGCGCAGAGTAGAGTCAAGTGGTGCAGGGGAGAGTATAGTGATGTAGAGTCGAGTAGCACAAAGGGGAGTAGTGCAGATTAGAGTGGTGTAGCGATCAGTGACAAAGTACAGTGGTGTTGAGTGGAGTATAGTGACGAGTCCAGTGGCATAGAGTACAGTGATGTGGAGTGCATTGGCATAGAGTGCAGTGATTACGAGTAGAGTGGACTGGCGTGGAGTGGCGTGGCACAGAGTGGAGTTGAGTGCAGTGGCGTTGTGTAGACTTTCAGTAGAGTGAAGTGGCATGGAGTGGTGCTGGGTAGAGTGAAGTGGCATAGAGTGGAGTGGTGCAGGGTAGAGCGTAATGGCATAGAGTGGATGGTGCAGGGTGACATAGAGTGTAATGGCGTACAGTAAAGTGGTGTAGAGTGCAGTGGTGCAGAGTTGAGTGGATTGGCGTAGAGTGGAGTTGTGCACAGTATTTGGTGTGGCCTAGACTCGAGTGGAAAAGAGTAGAGTGGTGAATTGGAGTGGTGCAGAGTAGAGTAGAGAGGCGTGGAGTGGTGCAGAGTAGAGAGGCGTGGAGTGGTGCAGAGTAGAGAGGCGTGGAGTGGTGCAGAGTAGAGAGGCGTGGAGTGGTGCAGAGTAGAGGGGCGTGGAGTGGTGCAGAGTAGATGGGCGTGGAGTGGTGCAGAGTAGAGAGGCGTGGAGTGGTGCAGAGTAGAGGGGCGTGGAGTGGTGCAGAGTAGATGGGCGTGGAGTGGTGCCGAGTAGAGGGGCGTGGAGTGGTGCAGAGTAGAGGGGCGTGGAGTGGTGCAGAGTAGAGGGGCGTGGAGTGGTGCAGAGTAGAGGGGCGTGGAGTGGTGCAGAGTAGAGGGGCGTGGAGTGGTGCAGGGTAGAGGGGCGTGGAGTGGTGCAGGGTAGAGGGGCGTGGAGTGGTGCAGGGTAGAGGGGCGTGGAGTGGTGCAGGGTAGAGGGGCATGGAGTGGTGCAGGGTAAAGTAGAGAGGCGTGGAGTGGTGCAGGGTAGAGTAGAGAGGCGTGGAGTGGTGCAGGGTAGAGAGGCGTGGGGTAAAGCAGAGAGGCGTGGAGTGGTGCAGAGTAGAGTAGAGGCGTGGAGTGGTGCAGAGTAGAGTAGAGGCGTGGAGAGGTGCAGAGTAGAGTAGAGGCGTGGAGAGGTGCAGAGTAGAGTAGAGTAGAGGCGTGGAGAGGTGCAGAGTAGAGTATTCATGGTGTGGTAGCGCACTGTTATTACAGACACATTTTCAATTGAAATGACCATTACTTTTTGCACAGACCTACAGTTTTACTAATAAATCTAAACCGTGCACAGACAAAAATGTGTGGAAATTGCATCACCAAGTGTAATGGTTTGTATTGATCATATTAAAGTATTTGTTTCCAACACACCTCAGAAATGACCAAAAATGGGCTTCATTTGTGTTCCTAATTCGGATATATTCTGAAATACTTGCACAGTTCATTTAAATGTTGTGAGCTAGAAAAACTCTTTCCTACCCCCAGTATCTAGCAAGATTGTCACATAAATCCTCCCACTTTGAAGTCCGAGAAATAAAAGTAAACCGGCGCCCTCAGAATACAGCTCCTGATATTTGACCTTAGTCTTTAAATGCACAGCAAATGTGGTGAGACCAGAACAAGATTTACAGGCCTGTTTATAGAAAGTGAGCACTTGGAAGGATTCTGTAATTATATTTGGGCACCGGGAAGGTATGAACTCAGGCTGGACAGCCTAAAAGAAAGGCAGCAAATGGAATGCAAGAAAAGTTGAGTTACAAAAACCTCAATGCCAATGGTAGGCTACGGGCAGAATGCATTCCATAGGCAACTTTCTAAATGTCCCCAAGATGTCTTTAGAAAAATAGACCGCTGTGCTATCTGGTAGGTTGCGACCTAAAAATAAATCAAAGTGAATCTTTTGAGTGATACCTTCACCCAAGTATGAAGTAAATCGAAGTTTACTTTGCTGGATGATGCCGTCATTGACGTCACTGACCATTTCATGAGTGAAGTAATATGTGAGGTCTTAAGCAGTGCATTGCAGGGGGCATAAGTTATAGTTAGCTTAGGTAACTAACTGCTGAATTTCTATGGTTTTGTATATGTAAGCTTTGAACCCAACGATAACATCCCTGTAATCTTTCGATTTTTAGGTGAATATATGTATTTGTGTGCATGTATTTGTGTGTGTGTGTGAAAATATATATATTCACTGAAATAACAAAGGTGTGTGTATTGCTTTACTCTGTGGGTTCTAAGAATTGTATCTAATAATGGTTACAAGTCGAATCAGTCTAAAGATACTCAATTTAATAGTCTTGAAAGGATTATTAGGTGGGTTGGATTTGCTAGGATGCAAACTAGCAAGGTACAGGTTACACCTAAATGTTAGCTGTGAGCGCCTAACTCACTAGGCCATCTTGATGGTGAAGCAATTTCATCCTCTTAATCTACCTATCTGCATCAATCGACCACCTCTACACATCAGCAAAATCCCTCCTACCTCACATTCCACTTTGCCAACTCCCTGATTAACAAGGGAGTCCTAAACAAATGGAATTACTGTAACCACCTTCTGTCATCTCACACAGCTTCTTCCAACCCCAAGACAGTCCTGATATTTGACAGCTGCACTGGGTCCAGCCTTCCAAGACAAACATTCTGCCTCTGGCACAAGTTTGTCTTTGAAATCAGTACGTGGAAGGTAATCTTGGCCAGGGAAAATCTCCTGTAAAAACCCCTTCAGTTTCTCACCCACATCGCCTTTGGTTGTGTAGTATCCATGTCTTGTCAAGATTTGTACATTTTCCTCCCGGAAGCCTTCCCTCAAGAGGCCCTCCCTCAAAACCTCACATAACCCTGAGAACTTAGAAAATCTCTTGTGTCTGCTCAACTCGACTGGATTCCCAGGTTTAGACCTCCCTGCACGCCATGAATGCTCCCTCCAAATCAACATGGATGCTGCAATCGTCACGTATACTATCTCTCGCTGAAAATTCTTTATGCCATTAAGCGAGTGAGTCAGAGCCATTGACATGCCTAGCTGCTTCTTGGGCTCTTATTTAGCAGGATCACATTACATGTGTACATATCTTAAATTATGTTACATCGTATCTCTTATGCAGTCCTGTGACTTCTAGGTACTTAAGTACTAAAAGGGATATTTGATACTGCATTACTCAAAGGTGCTAGGTTTGGCAGCAGACTATTTTCACCTGTATCTTTTAAAGTACACCTTTTTAGTACAAGTGTCCTTTGCCAGCACGATAACTACATGCTGTAAGGCAAATAACATTTCACTGCAAACAGATTTTGCTGCTTTAAGCGAAGCTTTACAAAAACTCTCAAGCATGTGAATGATTAACATTTTCTACCAGGATATTCAAATTTGCATTTAAATGGGTGTTTTAAATAGACTGTTTTAGTCTTTTTCACAAAAATAGAATGATGAAGGATGCAGTATGTTCAGACTGACTAGAAGTGATCTCTTCTCCTGGAGTGAAATTGAGTCACACATTTATTCCCGTCTCTTCCTGGCTTTGACAGTTTCACATAGGTAATTGAAAATTGCTTTTTTTGTATAAAAAAATGGCGCCTAAAGAAAAGAGGCACTATCATGGTTTACAACAATAAGTAGATGTTTCCGGAAAAAGAATATAATTTCAGAACAAGAGAATTAACATCCAGAAAGAAGGGATGAAGTAGCCAAAGCTTTTGAGCCTTAGGATTTTCTTTCTATGCTAGTTGTGAAAATGGATTTGTTTTTCTCATGTGACTGTCATCCCACTTTAGAAGTACTCTTTACACCAAGATGTAAAACCTCCTGAATTCTTTCTGCAGATTCACTACATTCCATTTAACTTCGTATACAGTTGAATAATCAATTTCAATGTATATTGACCTCTTACTGTGCCATTTCGAAATTCCTTTATAGATCTGGTCTAGACACATCCTCATGTAATCCGACATAATAAAAATGCATACTTTTCTACATACATGGAGGGGTTTTGAGCCCGCCCTCGTCATCCTGTCTTTTTTTTTCTCCAACCATCCCTCACATTTTGGCATTTTGCCCTAACTTTGCTGCTCTGTCAGTCATGCAATCCTGCCTGATCAGATGTACAAATCCCCTAAAAAGAAGTCACTTGAGTGCCTTGGCCCCTGGGCCAGTAATTTACTTTTTTAATGCGTTTTCTTTTCATTATTACAATTTTCTTTAAAATCAATTGTAGTCCTCATGTGTCTACACTATGCTTCAGGGTATAGTATTCATAGGCCAATTATATATTTTCTTTGGTACAGTAAGAATCATTTTTCCTGCGATGTACATTAATCCTAAAAAGTGGTTAGTTCCTGGCCGAAGTTCACCGTCTTGCTAGGAAGCAGTTAATGCTTTGATATTGCTTGTATTGATGTTGGCCTGGAAATGGTGCTAAAGTACTGCCAAAGTACTGGTATGGAGGTGAAGAAACGGTTCTGTGACGTTTCACTGTCCCAAGTACAGCTGCTATCAAATGCACTTGTATCCTATCCTACCTTAAATCGTCAACAGGTAATAATTATTCTTTAAAAAGAACAGGCGATTTGAGTCACCTACAGAAAGCTGCAGTAATGTAGAAAGGTATCCGCTGGCAGAGGGCACATTAATTTAGCCGAACTCTGTCCAGGTCCCCATTATTGGGTAACTGTTTTAAAAAAATCTCATATACTCTCATTCTTATCCTTAAATTTCCACCACCACCATCATCTTCCAGAAGAAATGTAAGAGTTCTGAAGAGGTTTTCAACAACAGAATCCCCAGAATATCCAATGCTCGAGGTTTCAAGATGAATGAAGTGGTATCATCTGTGGTGTATTGCAGCTGCACTTTAATATGGCCGCCATCAGTTATCCAGTACTTCTCTGTGGGCTGGTTCCATGGCAGATGAGCTCTTTGGAGCAATGTTAACTGGTGGATGAAGAATGCCTCATTATGATCTCTGCTTTACTCCTTCCCAGGGAGTAACATGCAAGGAACTTTGCTCTGCATAGCAGAGCTGGAGACTGAGAGCTAGTGACCACAGACCATTCACGGGCCACTCATTATACAGTCTGCTGTAATGGAAACAAACTACACTGTGGGAGCAAGATGGCGGACTGAGGACGCCGCCGTGTAGCAGCAGCTAGTGAGCAGCTCCTTTAACCTATCCTATGGTGAGAGAAATGTTGTGAAAACGGCTTGATTCCGCGAGGCAGTGGATGCGGATGCAGGAGTCTGTGATTTTCTGTGATCTCTTCGGAATAATTGGTTTTTACCAAAGTCGGCAACCTGAAGGAGAATAACCAAGGGAAGCTTCAAAAGTGACTGCTGAGCTTGCCCTGGGTTTAAAGGCACACGCGCTTTACCGGTGAGGGGAGACCCGAGGCTGGAGATCGGAGCCCGGAGGATGAAAGGTTTTAAAATAGACTCTCATTAGAAGAATAAAGGTTAACTGAAATCGGATGCAGAGTTGCTTTAGGCTTACCTCCAGCTTGACCGGCACTTCATCCTGCGACTGGCTGGGGGGTCGATGATCGGCTGGTCCGGTCTAGGGCTGTGGCTACGGCTGGGTACGCAGGTGGGAGCTCGGGTGAGCACAGAACCCGCACGGAGCTGCGGTACACAGATGGCTCCCAAGAACCCCACGAGAGCTGCACGGGCCAACAAGATTAATACTCTGGAGACGGTAGGAGCTTCGGTGAATATGAATGAATGAATGAATGAAGGCAATCTTATAATGCGCAACATAGCCCAAGGGCATCAAGGCGCCTAACAAATAATGTAACATATCATATGAGCCGAGTTACAACCGCAGCTATCTCCTCAGCACTTGTGAAATTAAACGTCGATTCATCTAAAGTAGTTTTAACAGGCAAGTTGGCTTTGTCTTCCGGGGGAGGGGGACCTAGAAATGTATCACCAATTGTACCAGGCAAGCAAATATTGAGACCCCCAGTGCTAGTGGCACCTACACCTTTACATGCACCTGCATCTGCGCTCTCGGACGCAGGCAAAACAGACCCCTTAAAATCCAGTCTCAAGAACGTGACTGGGGGGAAAGCAGCGGTGGTCGAAAATACAAATAATATTGATACTTTTACCAAGGCTGTATCTGAACCTCCGCCCCCCGTGGGCTTAAGTGAGGAAGGAGAAGATAGCCTAATAGTCACCCCCTCTGATTGCTCTGTGGAAGACTCTTCTTCTGTTCTGGAGAACGTGGCTGACGTATTGGTCCTAGATACAGTGGCACCGGCCCCAGGTAATGGGAATCTGCGGCATGAGGAGGAGGTTGCCGCGGAGGGTGAGGGAACAAATGAGGAGTACGAGGATTTGACATAACTGGACTCCCCATCTGCTAAAAATCTATCTGGCAGGAGGGACAAGACTAAACCTAAAATAAAAAGCAAGAAGGGGAAAGCACTTGGATTGTTGAATACTCCAGTATCTAACTTATCTCTCCCTACTAGGAAAACTCTTCTTGCAGAGAAAAGCCCCCTTAGGAAATGGATCCAAGCAAAGGGTCTGGTGAAAAATATGACTCTGAGACTATCCGGTGTAAGTCCGCCAGATCATGAGGCTCTTCATTCTTCCACTGTGCCTATAGAGGACTCATTACACACGGATGATGTAATACAATTGCCTCTTACCAGTATAGTTGTGTCGGCAGGGGCCCTGGAGGGCTCCGCTACAGCAGGGACAAGTTCAGCACAGGCCCCCTCTATCGAGGAAATTTCTCCTATTGTCATTACTACTTCGCTTAATGTTAACATTACGGATGTTACTAACCCTCTTGATAGTTCAAACTTGCCAATATTAAATTCAATTCCAACTTCAGTTGCACCGCAATTAATAAACAATGGTACCGGCTCTTCGGAAGCGAACGAAAAGCAAGGAACTATTAATTCATCACTTGATATCATTTTGCAGACTCTAACTAGTCACAGGAAGGAAGCGCAAGAACACTTTCTGCAGTTACGAGATGACAACACTAAACTACAGAACTCTCTGCAAGAAATTACTTTAAAGATGGGGGGAATATCACAAGAAATAGAAGACCTACAGCAGCGAGTGGTTAAGATAGAGGAGGGCTCAGTTAGAACAGAAGCAGCAGTTAGTCAGCATGACGCCCAGCTTGTATCCCTACAACTAAAAGTCGAGGATTTGGAAAACCGTCAAAGGCGATCTAATCTGAGACTTTTTGGTATCCCGGAGGGGATTGAGGGGGCATACCCAATGGCGTTTATTGTAGGCTTATTCCAGAAGGCTTTTACAGACCTATCTGACTGGGACTGGGATTCCCAACTGCAGAGTCCATAGGTTACCACTTGTGCAGAGGAACAAACAAAACAAATGTCCACGCTCGTTCCTTATTCATTTTGGGAATTATTTGTTGAGACAGGCAGTCTCACTAAAGGCCAGACCAAACTTGCCAGTTACAGTTGGAAACTTGTCCTTTTTTGTTCTATCAGATTTTAGTAAGGGTACCATGGACAGAAGGTGGCAATTACGCAAATGTATTGATCCGTTCAAATCGCTTGGCGGACAAGTATTTCTACAGGAGCCTGCCCGCTTAAAAATTATTAAGGGAGGGCATACATATTTTTTTACAGATGTAAGGAAAGCCGAAAGTGCATTATCTTTGTTTGCTTAAACTTAGGGAGAATTTTAGCTTAAATCTGTAATTTTATACTTTTCATTACACTTACACTAGCACTTAGTACACAGCCTTGTGGGTAGGGATGAGGTGGAGCTTTTAGCTGCTTCTTAGGTTAGCTGCCAATTCAGCGGCAGCAGGAGCTTCTGGGGGGAGGGGCCCCGTCTTGAGAGAGGGGAGAGGGGAGGGGGCAAGTGGGGTGTCGGGGGGACACAGGGGTTGGTAGGTGGGGGGGGGTTTGTTTGAAAATGCAACTCAGGAAGGGTCTCGTTTGGAAAAAACTATTCAGGGAGAGGAGTTCCAGAAGTATTGTGAGATCAGC
This sequence comes from Lissotriton vulgaris, assembly GCF_964263255.1. Classification (NCBI taxonomy): domain Eukaryota; kingdom Metazoa; phylum Chordata; class Amphibia; order Caudata; family Salamandridae; genus Lissotriton; species Lissotriton vulgaris. The sequence continues at coordinate 244,082,633 of NC_141687.1, forward strand.
TCACTTTGGGTTTCAGCCTTACAGAATGACAAGATATATCTGAATTTTCTTTTTAAATGGTGCGACTAAAATGCTTGACATGGAACATTGCAGGTTTAAATAGTAAAAGATAAAGACGGTTGGTACGGGTGGAATTAGCCTTGCATGATCCGAATTTTGTTTTTTGTCTGAAACACATATAGCTTATAAAGATAGGAAGATATTGGGACAATTGAGCTATGAGGTGATTGTTTGTTCCACCTTTAACGCTTCAATAAGAGGGGTCGCCATTCTTAAGGACAAACGCTTTAAGTTAGAAATCCGCAAAACTGTATGTGACAAGAATGGTAGATGGGTTATTGTGCAATTACTAATTGGGAATTGTAAATTTGTTTTTTGTGTGGTATATGGTTCAAATTTTGATGAAGCGTTTATCTTTGATCAACTAAACATGGAATTGTTACAGTGGGAAGGAGAACTAGTTATTATGGGCGATTTTAATTGTATAATGGATTACCGGATTGATACCACTAGGCGTAATGCTTTCCAATGCATGCGCAGAACTCGATCTGCCATTCTAGAGCTAAGCCGTATTCACAATATTAAAGACGTCTGGCGGAGTGTCTTTCCCAATGTCCCAGGTTACACATACTACTCCGCTCCTCACAAGCTTTGTACGCGGATTGACATGGTTTGGGCACCGGACAATCTGGTGTCTGCTAGTACTATAGAACTTCTCCCGAGAACTAACTCTGACCACAATCCTATTTCATTTTCCTTTGACACTAAACAAAATCATATAATACCCTGCCCTTTTTCTTTTCCCAGGCATTTATTCACTAATACTTCTTTTATCTCACAACTTAAACTGCATATTATTGATTTCATCGAACTCCATCTTAATTCCACTACATGCCTCATGGTATGAGATGCTTGTAAAGCAAGTATTCGGGGGTTTACGCAGCAATTTCTCCATCAACAGAATGCTGGAGAGATAGAATATTGGTCAATGATATCATGGCAGCTGAATTGTTACTGGCTGATGCTCTTTGCTTGCGTTCTGCAAATGTGTTGGCGCTGGGTTTACAATTAGGGTGTTTGAAGGCTAGAATAAAAACTATTTTTTGGGAAAAGAGCTGTACAAAATTACACAAACTCCAGCTCTCCCAGTAGGAGAGTGGAGATAAAGTTGGGAAACTCTTAGCCTACAAGATAGCTGATGAAAGAGCTAATACTCTGATTAAAAGCATTAATGGTCCCAACAATATTATATATGATCAACCATCGCAAATCCTTGAACAATTTGCAATGTTCTACGAAAAATGATATACCACTGAAATCTACCCCTCATCAGTTGCTATCCTAAATTTTTTGGATCCATACACAGGAAAACCTGACATCCCCGAGCTGGAACAATTGTCTAATGACATTAGTCAGCTTCAGATCAGATAGGCGATCTCTTCTTTACCATCGGGAAAAGCGTCTGGGGAACACGTAATACCCATTGAGATCTATAAAATATGTCAGGACGAGCTTATACTGCTTTTTCAACAAGTCATTAATTATATTGGGGACAAGGGGAAATCCCCTCACTCGTGGAACAGGGTAAAACTGGTATTTTTTTTTTTTAAAGGGAAACCACCGGATAACTGTGGTTCTTACCGCCCTATTTCGTTGGTCAACGCTAATGCTAAGGTATTTGCCAAGGTGCTGGCTACTCGCTTGGTCCGGTATATACCAAAAATTGTCCATTCACAGCAACATGGCTTCGTAATGGGTAGGGATACAACGGCTCACATCAATATGGCATTAGCTGCCTTTGATATAGCAGAAACAGAATCCACCCCACTCGGTATGATTTTGCTTGACGCAGAGAAGGCTTTTGACCGAGTGGGGTGGGATTATCTTTGGAAGGTGATGACTAACTTCGGTTTTAGCGGCAAATTTATGAATTGGGCCCAATCGCTATTGGGCCCACAGCTAAAATCAGCTACGCAGGTCTGACATCAGCGCCTTTCTCCATAGCCCGGGGCACCCGCCAGGGGTGCCCCTTATCACCTTTATTGTTTGCCCTATCATTGGAACCATTTCTCCATGCCTTGCAGCTGCAATCTTGCATTCTTCCTTTTAAGTTTGGTCCCCACCTATTAAAAATTACGGCTTATGCGGACGATATAGCCATTTATTCCACTGATATAGTGGAAGCACTGAAGGGTATAACAGCGGAGGCAAACAAATTCGGGGATGTCTCCGGGTATAAATTGAACTTATATTAAACTCAAATTATTGCGAACCATAAACCATCATTGGCAACCGAAGGGTTATGCCAGACTGCAACTTATTTAGGGGTCCAAATCACCGCTAAAATTAAGAATGTAATCAAAATAAATTATGATGCTTTAGTTAAAACTACTGTTTCATTATTAAATAAGTGGCACAAACTCCCTTTAAATATCATAGGCAGAATTAATTTGATTTGAATGATAATTTTACCTAAATTTCTATATTTATTCCGCTCTATCCCTTTAGCCCTTAATAACTGCTTTTTTTAAAAATTAGACGGAATATTTAGTAGCTTTATTTGGGGGTATCGTAAAGCCCGTCGTTCCATGACCTTGTTAAAAGGGCCTCTAGATGTGGGGGTGTTAAATTTTCCGGACTTTAAGTTATTCTTTTGGGCAACCTTTTTAGGACGCTTACGACTTTTAATCAACACAGGCAACGCTAGATAAGGACTCTAATATGTTTTTGTGGAGGGTTAATGACCCCAACTACTTTAAAAGCAGTCAGATTCAAGACTGCTAAGGATTTGGTTAAAATATGCTGGAATATTTTGGACTTTTGCCATACCTCTTTCGATCACTCTAAATTACCGTTGTGGGGCAACCCCGGACTCCCGGAAATTTCCAGTGATGGCGCGACAAATACTTGGTTGGCACATGGTATAAGGACACTTGGGCATCTCTATGGGCAGAAGGTTTTTTGAGTTTTGATACACTAAAATTGTTATATAAAGTCACAGACTCAATGAGTTACAAATATATACAGATACACGATTTTCTTATACGAAAGATGAAACTCTCGAGTATCTTGGATTCGGATATCTGGGACTGTATATATTTACATAAAAATAAAGCGTTAATTAGCGTTGGCTATAAGTGCTTTAACACCAACAAAACTAATGATTGTAATAAATTGGATGAAAAATGGAGTAAAATGTTGGGGAGTAACATTACCCCCGCGATGATTAATTTATCTCTTCGCAATATTAATAATGCTGTACTCTCGTCTAGTTTAAGACTCCAACAATTTAGAACGACATGTATGCTTTATCATACCCCAGAAAGAGTATCCAAATGGGCCATAAATGCCTTATTTAACGATCAAACTAAATGCCCCAAGTGTGCGCTTGTCGCTGCAGATCTGGTACATATGTTGTTTTCGTGTCCCATGTTAGCAGAAATTTGGGGGGCCATGGACAAGATAATGAAACAAAAACTGACTTGTACTTTCCCGCTAACAGCTTCCACAGTTTTACTTGATATTAACACCATTAATACCTCCGAAAAGGTTATAATTACTACTATGCTTTCTTGCGCTAAACTAACAATCGCATGTGCTTGGATCTCTCCTAGCCCCCCGCTTATTATGGAGTGGTGGTGCTTGTAGGAAGGTGGATATCTGACTATGGTTGCCCCCAACTTTTTGCCTGGTGTTTTGCTGGTTTTTCGACTTAGTTGACCTGGGGCCCTGCTATTCAGGACCCCAGGCCCACTGCTCTCTCTTTAAAATGGATTACATGTACTCTAGGTACATATCTAATTGGATACTGAGTCACCTTATCAGTGTACCTTAGGTACCCAGGGCATAGGTGCACCCAGGGCCTACCAGGGGCGCAGCATGTATTGTGCCACCCCTGGCTGGCCATCCAAATCTGACACAACTGGCTGATCGATCAGCTGGGGGAAAGGTGGTGTAATAACCCGTTGCTTTAGATATAGTATCCCAATATCTAACCCTAAAATGGACACATATCCTCCTATCAGTCACTCCTATGGCAGGCCTTATCAATCCTGAAGGCAGAGTGCTTGGAATTATGTGAGATGGTGCTCGAGCATGAGCTGAGCCTGTCTGCAGCTTTCGGAACCAAGTCCTTTAGCTGTTTCCATGATAACGCTATACCATATACTCTTAAGTGCATTATAATCCTTGCGGTTATTGCCAACTTTGGTATAGCATTATCAAAACATGTTGAGTAAGGTGTCATACGAATTGGAATACTACCCCCTCGCCAATTCTGGCGACGGGGGTAGCATTCCACCCTTCTAGAGGGACACGACATGTATGTAACTGTGAACCCCGGTTAAAGTTAACTCGAGCCTCAGCATCACAAAATGGATGCTGCCACCACAGACACAAGTCTCACCTCCTGCTGCTGGGAGTCCTTCCAGCGACGGAGGCTTGGACAAAGGGTTTCCTGCCTTGGGAGGTGCTAGCACCACCCCAGACAGGATTTTGTGTATTAGGCAGGACAGGGCTGAAAGGAATGAGACATGCCTGGGGCACACAAGGTGTCCATGTGCATACACCGGTCTAAACCAGTTCCTGGGGCACTCCAGCCCCAGAGCTGGCGCAAGACCGGACAAAGGATAGGGGGTGTAACCACCCTCCTTCCTGGTCCCACCCAGAGGAGGGACCTAGTCGTAGTACAGCCCCCTTTAGCTGGATAAAGGTAGGAGCTGGTCCCATTTCAAATGAGATTATCCTGAACAACTTTACAAGAAGAAACTCTGGACTTCGATGTTATGCTCCACAGAAGACTGAAGAAATCTCCCTTGTGGGCAAGGAGTGTCCACCCTACACAAGCAGGCACCTTCAGCGTCCAGCGGCTTCCCTTTGTCGTCTTCCCTTGAGGATCCAGACTTCAGAGCCCGACGAGACCCGGATTCCCAGACCTCTCCGACCTCTACCTACATCTGCAGCACAGCTGATATCCGTGGGTGCGACGAGACGCGTGGGACCGGCCATCTTAAAAGAAGCAGCACTTCGCTCCAGCACGACTTCTGAGGTAACCTCGTCCAAGTGCTTTGGGGATTGAGAAGCCCCGACCCCGAGCAGCTCCTGCACCGAAGACCAGCCCTCCAGCATCCACGAGATCTGCGTGGGGCCCTTCTGCCTGTTTGCTGCTCGACGCGTTGTCTGGTCACTTGCCGGCTGGCTAGTGACCTCCTAGACGATGAACCATGAAATATTCACTGCTAGTCTGGTTGCTCCAGACTGGCCCTTGCTCCCTTCCAAAAGAGGAGCACCCCGGACCTTCCTGGTCCACTCCAGACGCCGTTTCCACTCACCTCGTGGGTTGCCCCTGCCAAGGCCTGTTGACTCCGAATCCGAAGCCGACACCGCTGACAGCGAGAGCCTGCGTGGGACAGCACGTGCCTCCATCCTGGTCGTCAAAGACACCACCTGGTCCACGTGGCTGCAGAGACAAGCGTCCACCCTCACCTGATCGCGACGACGACATCTGGTTCCCCCCCTGGTTCCACTCCAGTCACTGGCTAGTGACTTTGAACATTGTCCCCTCTGCTTTCAGGTTCTTCTCTTCACTGATCCACCCTTGGATCACACCGGACATCTTCCTCCTGATCGCCTGCAGCATCTTTTCTTCCAGGCTCCATAGACTTCAACGCCGGAACCCGACACGACTTAGCACCTATGCACCCACAGCCTGTGGGTGAGGTAACACGAGCATTTCGGTGCTCAAGGGTAGCTTGACTCTCCTAGTGTCCAGTTCCACAGTCGTTTTAGCTCTACCTAGTCAGGATTGTCCGTACCCACCTTTTTCTTGAACTGTACTGTCCATAGACACTGTTACGCATCTCGTGTGTGAGTTCGCACTCTGCACACGCGTTCCGTGGGCCTCCTATTACCTACCTAAAGTTAGTATAGCGTGGTTCCCAGCGATCCTACAGCCTCTGGACAGCTCCATTCCTTTTATCGACTTTCACATTCCACTTACTTAGTATATGGTTTGTCATGCCCCTAGGGCACCATTGTAATTTGTGCAACTTAAACGTATTTTTCCTAAGAGATTGTCATGTGCTTAGCCCTCTGATCTCATAAAGAGTTCAGAGGTGTATGTTAGTTAATAAATATCTTGTTTATTTTCATAACAACCTGTGTGGTGTCCTTTCACTTGGTATTCAAGGGGTTATATGTGGTAAAACAGCTGGCTTCACATGCCAAAAGAGTTTAGCCTAAGACTGCTTTGTCCATGCTACCATTAGGATAGCTGGTCTATAAGGTTGACTTACAACCAATCACCATAAGGGTTGTTTGGACTGATACAAGGTGATCACTAGAACTAGTGAGCATCATATATCAGGCCAACTTCTCACATTGGTGTGCAGCGGTTGGGATTTGAGCTTGCTGTTGTTTTTACCAAATATAATCTTGAGATATCATTTGAAATATCACATACGGTACCATAGGTACATATAACAAGCTTAGAAATACTCTGAGTTCTACTGAACCATCTGTTGTAGTAGAAAGGGAGTAGCACACTGTAACACGGGCACGGGGTCTCGCCCTACAGAGGGGCCCCCTTTAACGATGTGCGACCCCCCCCTCTTGTCTCCACAGCCTCCTCAAGCCTCGGGATGGTCGCCTGCTGAAAGGTATAGCTGCGATGAGGAGGAGGAGGAAGGATGGGGACCCTTTAAGTGGACTGCAAACTTGATTGATGAGGCGGAGCCTGGTGAGAACGTAAAAGGCAGCAACAGCAGTCCCCAGGTGTGTCTTTTCACCGGAGGAGCGGACAGAGTGCAGGAGAGCGGAGTGGCGGGAAGCAGCGAGTCGGAGCGGAGTGGCGGAGCGAGTTGGTTAAGCGGAGCGGATTGGGACGGCGGAGCGAGTGGGTTTGACGAGACGGAGTGGAGAAGTGGATCGAGCTGGTTAAGTGAAGAAGACCTTGCGGAGGAGAAAGAGCCTGGAAGGAGCGAGCCGGAATCCGACTCATCGGATCAAGAGACAGCGGCAGGGAGATCGGAGAAAGGAGAGACGGGAGCTGTGAAGCCGGGAGGCCAACACCGCGAGCCGCCCAGCCGTGCGCCAGGAGGTGTACGGCTAGCCGAGGTACGTGAACGGGTCCTGGGGTGGTGGAGAAAGAGGGGAAGACGCAGGACGTAGCTGTAGCTTAAAAGCCTGGATGTAAAACGCCCTCCGAATAGCGGTACACTGTAATTGCACAGATCACCTTTCTCCCTAGTCGCGCACTGTGTGTTACCTTCACTTTTCCCCCACGCCCCCTCCCTCTCAAAATCCCGTGTCCGATCCTGAATACTTACGGTTCCTCTCTTCTGTTTCCCTTCTCGGTGGCCGGCGAGGGTGAGCAATACGGAGCCTCTGGAGTCCAGCAGCAGGAGGAGGAGCCCCGCCAGGAGGAAGGAGGAGGGAGTGATCAGAAAGACCCGCCAGGAGAGGAGCCGGTCCCCGAGAAAAAGCAGTATACGGAAAAAATGTACAGATGACTTACTTGCCAGAATAAAAACCACTGCAACAAAAACCCGTTTGCTTCCAATTCCTGGTCCCGCAGTTACACACACCCTGACTACAACTCTTAGCAAGGGATCAGTAGGTAAACCCATAGTGTAGGTAAGTGCACCACTTACACCTCACTAGAAAAGCATGTCTATCACAGGAGAGAACACCAATAGCTCCCCTTGGTGATATTGACCCTCCACAGGTCATGTCAAGATATGCAGCCCTTAGCTTCCAGGAGATGAGACAATTGTGTATCTCCAGCAAACTAAAACAGGGTTCTAACCCTACAATTCCTTTTCTGATAGGTCTCTTAGAGACATTTGATGCCAGAAGGGCTTCTAATCCAGGCCCATCTGACCCTACAGAGGGAACCATACCCCCAGTAGTGGAGGACTCTAATCTCCCTGAAACTGATGAAGTGGAGGAAGATGGAGACTCATCTGATGGAGAGGTAAACCATGGTCAGGGAGGAGTCAGCAGACCTACCAGGGCCAACTTAAGCATACATGAGAATGGAACTGGGGGAGCCCCAGGCCCATCCTCAGGCAGGCTTAACCTTGGGAATAGATGAGTTAGGTCTCACTCCAGAGGCTCTAACAGATCTATTCACACCCATGTCTCTCAGGCATCTTCTCAGAGAGGGATGACATCCCCTCAGAGAAGGGAGCATGAAGCTAAGATGAGGGAAGTCAATCTGAGGATTGAGAGGGAAGAACTTGCCCTTGCCAAAGAAAGACTTGCCTTTGCCAGAGAGCAGAAATTGAGTGGGGCAGACCCAACTGGTGGCAGCATTATCCCTAGAGATAAAGACAGGAGTTTTGATACTAGACACCTGAGTAAAATAGTGCCCCCCTTTAAGCAAGGGGATGACATCCACAAATGGATGACTGCTCTGGAGAGGGCCTACACTGTCCAGTGCATTCCCCAGAGTCAGTGGACAGCTATATTGTGGCTCTCCTTTGAAGGTAAAGGTAGAGATAAGCTCCTCACTACTAGAGCTGAGGATGCTAACAATTACCAAGTCCTGAAGAATACACTGATTGATGGGTTTGGCTTAACAAATGAACAGTACAGGTTGATGTTCAGAGACACCCAGAAAACTCAGTCTCAGGATTGGACTGACTTTGTTGATTGTGCCACTAAGGCTCTAGAAGGCTGGCTACTGGGAAGTAAGGTTACTGATTACACAGGATTGTATAATCTAATTATGAGAGAGCAAGTCTTAAATAAGTGTCAGAACCAGTTATTACACCAGCACCTGGTAGACTCTGATCTGACCTCTCCACAAGAATTGGGTAAGAGGGCAGGCAAATGGGTCAGAACCAGGATTAGGCCTAAGAACCAAGGTGGTGACCAAAAGAAAGAATCAACCAAGCCTCAAGAGAAGGGTGGGAATAAATCTTCAGATCAAACCACAGGGCCCCAAAAATCCTCTGAAAAGGGTGGGTCCCAGAATCCTTCCAATACCCAAAAGAAACCTTATTGTCATACCTGCAAACAGGTAGGCCATTATAAAACTGACAGCAGTTGCCCAAGGGCCAACAACAATAAGGAGAACATACCCCCAAGTAACACTTCCAAACCTCCTGTTACTACTAGTAGTAATCCCCCAGGTGGTGGGTGTGCCCCCAAGAATTTGGGTGGATTTACTTTGGGAGTTCCTGGGGACTCTGGCCTAACCAGGTCCCCTGACTTAGATACTCTTGTCTGTGAGACTGGCATAGGGTTTGCCAACTTCACAGCTTGTCCCAACACTTTGGACAAGTACAGACAGGAGCCCCTCATCAATGGTCTAAAAGTTTAGGCCTTTAGAGACACAGGGGCTAGCATCACCATGGTGACTGAGAGCCTAGTCCCCTCAAGGCAACTTATACCTGGAGCCACATACCAGGTGACCAACATTGATGGAGTGCAGAGGGATCATCCCATGGCAGTGGTCAGTCTCAGCTGGGGAGGTGTCACTGGTCCCAGGAGAGTGGCAGTGTCATCAAACTTGCCTGTAGATTGCCTACTGGGGAATGATTTAGAGATCTCAGCCTGGGCTGAGGTAGAGCAAGAAATCCATTTTAAAATGGTAAACCTCCATGGTAAGGTTAGTGGGGCAGTGATGGCCACAACCCCAGTTCAAAATGTCCTCCCTGAACAGGTTAGGAGGGCTGTGCCAGTCTCAGCCCAATCTCAGACATATTCCTTCCCTGAAAAGGTTGGCAAGGCTGTGATGGTAACAGCCCATACCCAAACTGAGTCCCTTCCTGAAAAGGTTGGTGGAGTTGTGATGGCCACAGCTCAAACTCAGACAGATAATAGTGTTGTGAAGCCTGAAACTATGGATCACTCCACTCAAACAGAGAGCATTGAGGAGGAAGAGAAATCTCCCTCCCACCAGACTTTAGGAAAGGATCAGCCTCCTCAGGGAACTGATCTCACCCCTTGTGAAGAAACTGCCCCAGAGGTAGTCAGGCCTAGCCTGACAGAACCCCTGATGTCAGCGGAACCTTCCAAGGTGGGACCCAGTCTGGAGCAGGTAACCTGCTCCTCTCTAACCTGCCTCAGTCAGCCCAGGGCTGTAGAGGTCAGGGAGGCCAGTGGTGGGCCCCAAAGGGCCCCCTGTCCAAAAGAACTCCCCAATCAGCAGATTAAGGGCACTGAAGCTAGCAGACCTAGCCAAGTGAAAATAAAACAGACTCCTGAGGGATCCCCCTTAAACTTAGTTAGGGACCTCCCACAGATGGGCACTGTTGGGCGCAGCCAAACCTGGGACCTAAGGGCCCCAAATCTGACCTATCCCTTCAGTAAGCCAAACAGAGGGACCCAGCCTCCAGCTTTAGGTAGCCAGAGGTTGACCCTGAGAGCACACTGCAACTCAGTCCTGGAAAGAAAGGCATATATGGTGGATAGTGATTGGAGGAAGTTGAGCCCAACATTAGTGTAATCTCACTTCAGTACTCCATCCCAGCACCAGCCTTTTACTTTGCCAAAACACACCACAGGTAGAGATTCCCTATGGTGGAGACCCTCAGATACCCTTAGGGTGAGGGATTGCTTAGTGGACCATGAAATAGGGGGTAACCATGCCAGTGCATATACCACCTCATATGGCCACTCAGGCAATATAGGCTTAACTGGACAAGGATAGCCTTATCTCCTTTCGTTTGGGGGGGTTATGTAGGAAGGTGGATATCTGACTATGGTTGCCCCCAAGTTTTTGCCTGGTGTTTTGCTGGTTTTTCGACTTAGTTGACCTGGGGCCCTGCTATTCAGGACACCAGGCCCACTGCTCTCTCTATAAAATGGATTCCATGTACTCTAGGTACATATCTAATTGGATACTGAGTCACCTTATCAGCCCCTGTAAAGTTTACCTTAGGTACCCAGGGCATAGGTGCACCCAAGGCCTACCAGGGGCTGCAGCATGTATTGTGCCACCCCTGGCTGGCCATCCAAATCTGACACAACTGGCTGATCGATCAGCTGGGGCAAGGTGGTGTAATCACCCTTTGCTTTAGATATAGTATCCCTATATCTAACCCTAAAATGGACACATATCCTCCTATCAGTCACTCCTATGGCAGGCCTTATCAATCCTGAAGGCAGAGTGCTTGGAATTATGTGAGATGGTGCATGAGCTGAGCCTGTCTGCAGCTTTCAGAACCAAGTCCTTTAGCTGTTTCCATGATAACGCTATACCATATTCTCTTAAGTGCATTATAATCCTCGCGGTTATTGCCAACTTTGGTATAGCATTATCAAAACATGTCGAGTAAGGTGTCATACGAATTGGAATACTACCCCCTCGCCAATTCTGGCGACGGGGGTAGCATTCCACCCTTCTAGAGGGACACGACATGTATGTAACTGTGAACCTCGATTAAAGTTAACTCGAGCCTCAGCATCACAAAATGGATGCTGCCACCACAGACACAAGTCTGACCTCCTGGCGATGGGAGTCCTTCCAGCGAGGGAGGCTTGGACAAAGGGTTTCCTGCCTCGGGAGGTGCTAGCACCACCCCAGACAGGATTTTGTGTATTAGGTAGGACAGGGCTGAAAGGAATGAGACATGCCTGGGGCACACAAGGTGTCCCAGTGCATACACCGGTCTAAACCAGTTCCTGGCGCACTCCAGCCCCAGAGCTGGCGCAAGATCGGACAAAGGATAGGGGGTGTAACCACCCCCCTTCCTGGTCCCACCCAGAGGAGGGACCTAGTCGTAGTACAGCCCCCTTTAGCTGGATAAAGGTAGGAGCTGCTCCCATTCCAAATGAGATTATCCTGAACAACTTTACAAGAAGAAACTCTGGACTTCGACGTTCTTCTCCACAGAAGACTGAAGAAAACTCCCTTGTGGGCAAGGAGTGTCCACCCTGCACAAGCAGGAACCATCAGCGTCCAGCGGCTTCCCTTTGTCGTCTTCCCTCGAGGATCCAGACTTCAGAGCCCGACGAGACCCGGATTCCCAGACCTCTCCGACCTCTACCTACATCTGCAGCACAGCTGAGATCCGTGGGTGCGACGAGACACGTGGTACCGGCCATCTTGAAAGAAGCAGCACTTCGCTCCAGCATGACTTTTCTGAGGTAACCTCGTCCAAGTGCTTTGGGGATTGAGAAGCCCCGATCCCGAGCAGCTCCTGCACCGAAGACTAGCCCTCCAGCATCCACGAGATCTGCGTGGGGCCCTTCTGCCTGTTTGCTGCTCGACGCGTTGTCTGGTCACTTGCCGGCTGGCTAGTGACCTCCTAGACGACGAACCATGAAATATTCACTGCTAGTCTCGTTGCTCCAGACTGGCCCTAGCTCCCTTCCAAAAGAGGAGCACCCCGGACCCTCCTGGTCCACTCCAGACGCCGTTTCCACTCACCGCGTGGGTTGCCCCTGCCAAGGCCTGTTGACTCCGAAGCCCACACCGCCGACAGCGAGAGCCTGCGTGGGACAGCTCGTGCCTCCATCCTGGTCGTCGAAGACACCACCTGGTCCACGTGGCTGCAGAGACAAGCGTCCACCTTCACCTGATCGCGACGACGACATCGGTTTCCACTCCTGGTTCCACTCCAGTCACTGGCTAGTGACTTTGAACATTGTCCCCTCTGCTTTCAGGTTCTTCTCTTCACTGATCCACCCTTGGATCACACCGGACATCTTCCTCCTAATCGCCTGCAGAATCTTTTCTTCCAGGCTCCATAGACTTCAACGCCGGAACCCGACACGACTTAGCACCTGTGCACCTGCAGCTTGTGGGTGAGGTAACACAAGCATTTCGGTGCTCAAGGGTAGCTTGACTCTCCTAGTGTCCAGTTCCACAGTCGTTTTAGCTCTACCTAGTCAGGATTGTCCGTACTCACCTTTTTCTTGAACTGTACTGTCCATAGACACTGTTACGCATCTCGCGTGTGAGTTCGCACTCTGCACACGCGTTCCGTGGGCCTCCTATTACCTACCTAGAGTTAGTATAGCGTGGTCCCAGCGATCCTACAGCCTCTGGACAGCTCCATTCCTTTTATCGACTTTCACATTCCACTTACTTAGTATATGGTTTGTCGTGCCCCTAGGGCACCATTGTAATTTGTGCAACTTAAACATATTTTTCCTAAGAGATTGTCATGTGCTTAGCCCTCTGATCTCATAAAGAGTTCAGAGGTGTATGTTAGTTAATAAATATCTTGTTTATTTTCATAACAACCTGTGTGGTGTCCTTTCACTTGGTATTCAAGGGGTTATATGTGGTAAAACAGCTGGCTTCACATGCCAAAAGAGTTTAGCCTAAGACTGCTTTGTCCATGCTACCATTAGGATAGCTGGTCTATAAGGTTGACTTACAACCAATCACCATAAGGGTTGTTTGGACTGATACAAGGTGATCACTAGAACTAGTGAGCATCATATATCAGGCCAACTTCTCACAGTCCTTGTTTAATTAAATTTACTGTATAGAATCTGCGTTAGCTACTCGTAGGGGCACCCAATCTCTAGTTAGGTTTGATAAGATTTGGGGGTCACTCAGTATGTGAAGGATATCTGTCACTCAAAGTTCATTCTGTAGTTAAACTTCGAACTCATATGCTAAAATATGTTCTTATCTTTCTTGTTTTTTTTCCTGCAATGTCATGTATACTTATTTTGTATTCCGAACTGAATTATTCTGATTTTGTCATTGATGCTGTGCTCATTTTGTCTTCGCTGTGTTATCTTCATGTACTGTCTGGTCTTTTGTATATTTATTTCCTGAGTTGCAATAAAAAAATTAAAAAAAGGAAACAAATTACACTACAGGAGGAGCACTTTAACCACCTGGAACCAGGGGCATTACATTGAGGGGTTCCTTGTGACAAAATAGGTGCTTTAGGCATACAATTTAATGATACAATACTATAGTTTAGCAAAACTTTGTCCCCCTTTTTAGGTCAAAGCCTACCAGTTTGCTAAAGGTCAAAGCCTACCTGTCCGCTAAAGACTTCTTGGACATTCTGTAAGCTGACCTAAGAATGCATCCTGCCCATTGCTTACCATTGGCTTTGTAGTTTGTAACTCACATGTGCTTGCTATCTATTTGCTAGCTTTGTTTTAGGCTGTCCAGCATGTCTTTGTCCCTCCAATGGACTCTCTGAGGCGTAGAGTGGAGCGGCGTAGAGGACCTCAGAACAGAGGGCGCAGAGCAGGGGGGCATAGTTTTTCCTGGAGTGGAGGCACGTAGAGTGGCAGAGTGAAGGACACTGCCATACAATTGAGTTGCATAGAGTGGAGTATGCATAACATAACACATAACATGTGTATTTGTAAAGCGCATGATTATCCGTAGGCGTCTTGGCGCTGAATTACAGATGTATGTTACCCAACTCAATGGTACTCATTTTATCGACCTCAAATGGATGTGGTAGTGCACTGCGATTACAGACAACACATTTTCAATTTAAATGATCATTACATTTGCACAGATATAAAACTACACATTGCACAAACAATGTGTGGAAATGGCATCAGCTGGTATATTGGTTTGTTTTGAATGTATTTCTAGCACGCTTCAGAATTACTAAAAATAGTGCTTCATTTGTGTTTTCCTAATTCTGATAAATTCTGAAATATTTGCACAGTTCAATTGCAGATATATAAATGTTGTTGTGTGCTAGACAAAAAGCCTTTCCTTTCACACCAACAGATTGTCAGATAAAGCCTCTCACTATGAAGTCAGAGAAAGTAAAGTAAATAGCAAGCTCCCTCGGAAGATAGAGCCTGATATTTGACCTCTGTCTTAAATGCACAGTAAATGTGACAAGATAAGAATATTTAAAGGCCTGCATACAGAAAGTTAGCACTCTGGGGAGGAAACACTAAACAGGCGATGCTCCACAGGAGGACAGAATCAGGTCTTTGGTCTGCAGCAGCACTAGCTTGCTGTTAGACCCTGAAAGGCTGGTACCGGGAATACTGGGGCTCCCTATGGGAGCTTCCCAGTACATGGGATCCTATGTCCAACATTGGAATCTGTGTTGGGGTAGGATTCCAACATGTTTGATACCAAACATGACCAGTCAATATATAGTTAGACATCTTGTAATTAACTTGATGTCCACTATATGTATAAAATAGTTGACCGCCCTCACAAAGCATAGAGAATCGACTCCTGGGTTTGTAGGGTGTATCCTGCTCATGCAGGGCACCCTCACACTTATAACCTAGCACCCTGCCTTCAGGATTGAAAGGCCTACCTTAGGGGTGACTTATAGGTTTTAAGTACAGTGACCTCAGATATAAGGAAACTTATATCTGTGGTGAGTGGTGCTAGCACCAGCTCACGCAGGATGCAAGCTAGATTTGCTTTGCTGCACCCAGTTAGAGAAGTTTAATTTCCTCCTGAAACAGCCCCGGTTGTCTTGTGAAGTCGCTGTGTGGCGCAGTAGGAAGCTGCGGCACTAGATAAAGGGCAAGAGATTCTAACTGTCTAACACGCTGGTACCTTGATCTTGGTTTTTATCTGAGGATACCCTTGATGTACCCACATACAGTTGCTTTACATGCCGCCCAAAAGAGGCCCGGGGAATGGCCCTACCCATCATTTTCTTGGAAGTACACGTGATCTCCTGTCCCACCGCGTTTCTGTAGGTTTTGTCCTGAAGTTGCCTGGCGTTGAGGGATCGCATGGTGCAGCAGACTGTGCTGGCCTCACTGATACGGATCGGGGTGTGATCTGAGATCCCCTGTGGGGGAATCTGAGCATTAGACACCAGTAATGCATCAGGGGTGGGTATAAAAAGCAAGTCGATGCGAGTATCTGTATGGTGCACAGCAGATGTTTGTATATATTGGCGCTGAGGGGGGTTCCAGATCCTCCATATATCGTACAGACACATGGCACCAACCCACTGCCATTGAGATGTGGCTCTAGCGCAATGGACGTTGGAGGTGGGGCCAGTGGATTCCATGGAAGGGTCAGGTACCACGTTGAAGTCACTCCCGATAATGGTAAGTCCAGGAGGTAGCTGTGTCACCACTTCAAGAAAAGATGTCAGGAAGGCCTCTAGTACTACTGGGGGTTGATAAATACATAACCGGTTTAAGGGATGGCCTTCTACCAGGCCCGCAATAGCAAGATACCAAACTTGAGGGTTGGTCAACTTCTGAGTCACCACCAGGGGAAAGGCCTGATATAGAAGGATTGCAACCCCCCCGAGAACCCCTGGTGAACCCTGCATGGTGTACCCTGCTAGCTAGTAACAGCCATTTTGTTCCTAGAAGATGAGCCTCTTGCAACATCAGGACTGAAGTGGCTAATGGTTGGGCATAGTGCAACACTGTGTAGCGTTTGATTTTGTCTAGGCCATTTATATTTCAGGACATATTATAGGGATTCATGGCGGGCATATGAGGACCATAGAGTCATGAGACTCCGTGGGGACCCAAAGGAAGAAACCACGTCAAGGGACATGTGAATAAAAGGCACCTGTTGCCATTGATATAGTGTCAGATGAGTGGGACACAGAAAAAACAAGAAGAGCACTGTGCATACTTCTGAACACTGAACTTCCCACCCCATACTTCTTCCCAATATAAATCTGTCACCCCATAACTAATACCCAAAAACAAACTCAAGTGCCCAACTTCGGTGTGGAGTGGTGGACCTTTCCTGTAGATAGAATCAGTGTAGTGCAGTGCCTCAGTCTGTCCAGGTGCGCTCATGTTGGTCGCAAAAGGTTAAGAATTATATGTTTGCTAGTGGCCTGGGCCAGTCCAGTCATCTTTCATTCAAATAAGCGGAGGAGTTGGACTCGGCTGCTCCTCCAGCTGGGTCAGTGGCTGGGAGTCTTATCTATTAGTGGAGGGTGAATCTGATCTATGTGTCGGTGGAGGGGCTGAGAATCCCAAACTCGGGGAGGGTGACAGATTCCTGCTTTTATATCTGTTCGCTCGGGTGTGGACTCTCCTAGGGGCACTGGGACGGCTGTAGGCCTCAGGTCGAGGGCTGCCTAGAAGAAGAGGGCAAGGAGTGAGGCGGGCCACACCATATTTTTCTCTTGAGTCACTCCTAAGCCGACTCTAGAGTTTAAAAAAAATAGGATTTGCCCCCAAAAATAACTGATAGAGACTGTTAGTTGTAGATTCCTTACCTTAGTTTCCCTCAGGCGTCAGTCTGGATCCGGAGATTTTTTCTTTGGCAGTACTCCTGTGCGTCTTTAGATGGCGTCAGTCTGCTCTGCGTTCGTCGGCTGCGTTGTCAGTGTCGTTGGCGCCGGGATAACGTCACAGGACCTACCGAGATGCCGCCCATTCGAGCTTACGTCAGTTCTTTCTTTTTCCATGCCAGTCTAGCGCAGATCAGGAGAGAGCTACCCCTAGCCTCTTTTTGGCTAACTTTTTTTGACTTTGTCAACGTCTTTTTTTGTCAGCTCCTGGTGCGTCGAATGTCCCAGCAAAGGACTGGCCTCAAGCCCTGTGGATCCTGCCATCGGATGATGTCCGTGACGGATCTGCACCTCATGTGCCTTTGGTATTTGCAGCTTGACCACGACCCGAAGTCGTGCACAAGTGTTAGGCCAGAACCCGAAGGCTTTGCTGGAGCGGTCCCAAAAGCTGCTGGAGGCCCGGCGCTCTGCTTCGTGTAGCTACCTTCGAGGGGAAGGTCTGGAATGGTTGCGGATCCCAAACTCCTCGCAGTCGTCGGGGAGATCTTCTGGTAAGTCAGGGAAACGCAAAAAGTTGAAGAAGCACAGGCGTTCTTTGACTTGTCCCTATCAGTCAACCGACTCTATGCAGGATCCTGAGCGTCATCACTCGAAGGCTCCATCTGCAGAGCCTACTTCTGAAACTGCTCCATGCCTCCCTCCCTTTCAGAGAAGCCAGAGCATCTGCTGCCTAAATCCAAAATTTGTATGAGGCCATATACCTCCTATTCAAGCAGCCTGGCCCCGCCGGTGTGCCTTTGGGCCCCACAGATTCGGTTGAGGGTCATGGGACTTCAGAGCCAGTATCTCTGACCCCAGCTGGTCCCCATGAATCCAGGCCTGGATCCGGTTGAACGCCAGTTGATCTCACTTGACCTTCCCTGACTTCAACCCTGAAGACACTCCAGATGTTGACTGCCCCCGGTCAGCGCCCACGCTATCCTCATCCCTCAATTAGATATGGAGCTGGACTGACTTTGATTTAGACGCCGAAAGGGACTTTCGTCCCTGTGTTAATTCCTAGCATTCCTTTTGGACAAGAAGGTGAGGAAGAAGACTGGGAGGGGCCACTGGATACTTTAACTGACCAGCTTGAGGAACCAGACTGGAGAATGGACCTGGGTGATGCCAGTGGTCTAGACACTTCCCTGATAGTGGCCTGCTTTCTCCCCCAACCGTGGCTACAAAGGAGTGAGCTTCCTTTGCTGTGGAGGTCAGGAGGGCAGCAGTGGTCTCGGCCTAGAGCTCCCTATAATGGCAGTCAGGACTAATCTCCTTACAGAGGTGCTTCAGCCTGCGGCTTCCTCTTCTGAAACCCCTTTGTCGTTCAATGAAGCCCTCACAGATGTCCTCCTGGACACCTGGTCCAAGCCCAGCACATGGTCTCCAGTGGATTGGACGATTGCCCGCAGTCACCGCCCTTTCCAGGTGACCCAGCATTCCTGACCAAACACCTCTCCCCTGAGGGCTTATTTTTATTATTATTTTATTTTAAAAGTTTTATATAGCGCTAGCTCGACCCGTAGGTATCAGAGTGCTTTACATACACACTGTAAAAAAAACAGAACAAAATTGCATTATATAGTAGGAAGGCGGTAAGGAAGCAAAGCAGAGATAAAGAAATACAACATGAAAAATAAGTAGGCAGGGGAGGGAGAGAAAACAAAACTAAGGAGGCTAACACAGTCCGGTCACCAACTATCCTTGAATGTCAAGAGAGAGGAGTCCGCTCGGATATTGAAGTCTAAGTTAGTTGTTAGTATTTATTAAGGAGATGGAGTTTCAGGTCCCTTTTGAAACAGGAGTCTGAAGGGTTGCATCTGAGGGCTGTAGGGAGAGCGTTCCAAATCCTGGGAGCGTTGCCAGAAAACGATTGGTACTGAGTGGTTTTCTTTTTCAGTTTTGGAGGGATAAGAAGGAGTGAGTTGGAGCTTTTCAGAGTTTTGGATTATCCTGCTCTTACCAGTTTGTTGTTCATGTAGTTGGAGGCCGGAGAGTGAAGGGGTGTGTGTGTGATGCAGGCCAGCTTGTAAATACACCTCCCTTCCATGGGAAGCCAGTTGAGGGAGTTGAGCTGGAGTGATGTGTTCAAATCTTTTTACTCCAGAAACGAGTCGTTGGCCATGTTCAGCACTGCCCTTAGTGGGGCTAGGTGAACTTTTAGAGTCCCTGTTAGGATGGCGTTCCCGTAGTCTATTTTAGAGAGAACTAGGGATTGAACTACTGTCTTGAGGTCATCATGGGGAAGAAAAGGTTTCACTTTCTTGAGGTTTTTTAGTGAGAAAAGCGCACCTTTTGCAGAGTTTTTGATGTGGGCCTCCATTGATAAGTTCTTGTCAAGGGTGATGCCTAGAAACCTAACTAAGTTGGATAGGGCGAGGGAGCAGTTTAGGGCATCCAGATTCTTGAGCCACTCTTGGATTGGATGGTGGTTACTCTTTAGAGAGAATAGAATTAATTCAGTTTTATCTAGGTTGAGCTTTAAGTGGTTAGCGTTGAACAAAGTTTGGATCTTGGTTAGAGTGACATTGAAGTGTCGGATGTTGCTGGGTGACTTGATTTTGAAATAGATTTGGGTGTCATTTGCGTAAAATTGGTAATTCACTCCAGCTTTTTTCAAGATGATTGTGAGGGGCACCATGAAGGGATTGAAGAGGGACTGGGAGGGGATTGAGCCCTGCGGGACCCCAAGTGTTACTTTTGTTGGCTTCGAGAGACAGGAGTTGACTTTAATTTGTTGCGAGTGGTGTTGAAGGAAGGAGGTGAACCATTTTAGTACTGTGCCATTCATGCCGGAGAGCTTGGTCAAGGTCTCCAGAAGATCTGGATGATTTACTGTGTCGAATGCTGCAGATAGGTCAATAAGGATGAGTTGTCATAGCTGTTTCAGTGCTACATTCTTTCCTGAATCCTGATTGAAAGGTGTCGAGGAGGTTGAACTCATCAATATGTTTGTTGAGTTGGTAAACACATTTCTCCCATTTTTTTGCAAGGAACGGAGGTTGGAGATAGGTCTGCGGTTGTTAAGATCATTAGGGTTGGCCGCTGGTTTCTTGAGAATGGGTGTGATTTGTCCTAGTTGAAGGGAGTCTGGGACACAGCCTGAGATGAGAGAGGCGTTGATGATTTTTGTCCAGAAAGGGGAAATGGTGTGGTTGAGTTCTTTTATAATTGTGGATGGGAGGGGGTCCATAGTGTGGGAAGGTTTTAGGTTTGAAATTATACTGAAAACCTCGTTTTCAGACATTAGCTCAGTCAGACCAGTGCGCATTGTTTTTTAGCTGGAGGCAGACCTGATTGTCCTTGGTAGGAACTCTTTCTGATTGGTCAAGGGTGATTAAAGGGGGGCAGGTAAAGAGGGAAGGAAGATTAGCGGTTTGGATGAAGGATTGATCAATTTTTTGAGACTTTATTAGTGAAGAAGGTGGCAATTTCTTCACATCGCTCTTTGAGGGCTTTGATTTCGTGAGTGGGAGTGCAGTTTGTTTGGCTTTTGACAATGTTGAAGAGTTCTCTCGGTCTGTTTTTCGCCAGATCTAGTTGGCTGCAGAAGAAAGCCTTTTCACTAAAAATGTTTTTGTATGCCAGCCGAGCAGATCTAAGTTGTGCTAGGTTGAGGGGTTTAGTGTCAAAGACCTTTCAGTTTGTCTGAGTTTACACCTTTCGTTATTAAAATCCATGTTGAACCAGGATTTAGATTTGGTTCGCCTCATTTGTTTGAGTTTGAGTGGAGCTACTTGGTCTAAAACCTCTGTCATTTTTGAGTTAAAATGTGTAGTGATGTCATCGGCCGTCCAGAAGGAGGGTTGGATTTGAAGATGGGCATGAATCCTGGATTCAAGTTCGGTTTAAGGGACTTCTTTGATGTTTCTGGTCCAATACTTAGGTTTGTCATCACGAATAGGTTGGTGGCTGACAAGTGCGTCAATCTTGAACAGAATGAGGTTTTGGTCGGACCAGTCAATGGGAGAAATCGCTCTGAGAGACCAGTTCATTATTGCTTATGATCTCATCCAGTGTTGCACCTTTGATGTGAGTTATTTTTTTGCAGAGTAGTATGAGGTTGTATATTTCAAGTAGGTTGGATAGGTTCTGGACAGTGGAGTCTTCTGGGTCGTTCCAGTAGATATTGATGTCACCCAGGAACAGGTCTCTTGTGTTTGTCAGGGAGAAACGTGTTATTAAGTCTGTTAGTTCTTCGGAGAAGAGGGTACGCTCTCCAGGAGGATGGTAGATGGTGTGGAATTTGATGGTTGAGGTGCCTTTGACAGTGAATTCGACACCCATGTATTGAAACGATAGATATTCTCCAGGTTTATGTTTGGTAATCTGTATTTCAGCTTTGTGAAGGATGGCTTGTCCCCCCTCCCAGTTTTGATCGGCCTGTCTTGTCTGATAATGTTGTACCATGGAGGGGTGAGAATGTCAAGAATGGGGGTGGAGTGGACATTGAGCCAGGATTCTGTGAGGAAAGCAATGTCAATTTCCTCAGCGAGTAGAGCTTCAGCAATATCTGTGGCGTGTTGTACTGCTGATCTGCAGTTTTTCCATTGTTGCCCCACAGCTCTGGAACGCTATTCCAATTGAGATTAAAACTCTACCCTCAATGGATTTGTTCAAAAAGGCCTTAAAAACGTGGTGCTTCTCCAGAGCCTATTAATGATGGATTGCTACGCCATGGATATGAGCTGGTATTTATGAAGTAGGCGCCTTGACGCCCATTGGGCTAAGTTCGCGCAGGATAAGACTCCTTTCATTCATTCATTCAAGAGAGGGCGGGGAGCCTCGATGATGGGGGGAGCTAGGTGGATAGAGGGGTATTGAGCAGGAGGTCTAGGCGAGTGGACAGTTTTAGGGATTCTGTTAGTGCCAACAATAACAGGGATGGAGAGAAGGGCTAGCTTCAGGCTCATAGCGAGGTTAGTCGTTGATCTCATCAGGTTTCGGTACCGAAAAGAGATGGCGATCCCAGTTGGGTCGAAGTGCCTGACACGCTGACGGACTGGAGGGTTGAGGGGTGCTCTGTGGGGCCATGGTAGAGGTATAGAGGGGGGTAGGAGCAAATCTACCCAGGGAGAGAAAGCACGGTGGCTTGGTCCTGTTGAGAAGGTACTGTTGTAAGTATAGGATATCGGCAGCAAGGGAGTTAATTTTCCGCTCCATTCTGTTCAGTTGCTGTGTTATTGAGCTGAAAAAGTTTAAGGAGTTAGGCAGGGGCCAAGAAAGACTTGGGTCTATGGAGTGAAAGAGAACAGGGGTAAGGGATTGGACGGAATCAGTGGGATTAGGAGAGGGGGGAGGTTGGACGCGGGGAGCCGGGTTAGTAATGCTCCCATTCAAGGTGTTCAGAGGAGGAGCAGTGGGTCTAATGTCCAAAAAAGGAGGGAGAGAAATTCTAGGTAGGAAGTCAGAGTTCCGGGGAAAGTCAATTAGATTAGCGGTGGAGGCAGGTTGTGTATGTGGGTGTGCAACGGCGGAAGGGGAGCGGGCAGTGATAATAGGGGGGTGAAAGTGTCTGCTGGATTGGTGAAGACGTTGGACATGGGGATGTCACGGGGTTATCTGTGAGATAAGAGGTGGAGGCAGGTTATGCCTGTGGATGTGGGACATCGTAAGGGGAGTGGGCAGTGATAGTAGGGTGGAGATACCGCTGGAAAGGAGATGACGTTGGACATGGGGGAAGTAAGGGTCGGGGTAAAAGGGTCTGTGTTGGTGCAAGAGGTAGTTTGTGAGGGAGGGTTCAGGTTATCAGGGGCCTGTGGGGATTTCAGTCACGGGAGGGCTGAGGTCAGAGTCCAAGCTGTCAAAATAGAGATCGGCCTTGTGGTGTTTGTTATTGAAAGTTTGTTGTTCCTTGTGTGATCAGTTGATGTAATAATGGTGGGTGTTTGGCATGGGAGAGTAATGATGGGGGTAGTGTGATTTTAGTGAGTGATGGTGGATGTCCATGAGTTGAAGAGAGGCTCTTCTGGGCAGGGAGATTGGATCAGTTCCACGTTATTAGTGAGGGTGGTTGGGGATAGGGGAGATGGGGTTTGATGCCTCAGTTGAGTTAACGAGGAGAGAAGTGTGGGGAAGTGGCTGTGAAAAGTGATGAGGTGCGGGTCGGTGGCCTGTACGAGAATGGTTCCAGTTCTGCAGATGGAAATGGTGAGTTCCCCTTTGAAGGTAGGGGAGATGGTAGAGGAGATTCTTTCACCATGGCGAATGATTACTGACTTGACGACAGAAGAGGTTTTTCCATTTAGTCGGGCGATTAGTGTAAAAAATGAAGTTAGTTTTCGTGTTGCCGTTGGTCGCTGTGTGGTAGTTATCTACAATGAGTGTTTCCAGGTGTTGTGTTAGAGTACCGTGCTTGAAGTTCTTTTTTGCATTACTGGTCATTTTGTCTGGGTAGTTAATGGACCAGGAGTTGGGCCCGTAACGCACGAGATTAGAGTTCTGGCTGGGGTTAGGCGGGCGCATGGTTGAATGGGAGAGAGATTGGTAAGAGTTGAAGGGAGGAGGGCTTCCTTACTTGAGGTTCAGACCAATTAGTAGTCAGGGGAAGTCAATTATAGACAATCATAGACCTGACATAGGCGAGAGGCGATACTTGAATATATTAAGTAAATTGGGAGCGGGTGGTACTGATGCAATTATTTTAGACATCTGGGTAGGATGAAGGCAGAAGCCCAGACCTGGAGAGAACGCAAAAAGATCTAAGAGGACTGGGGGGAAATGAACAAAAGTGTAATTAGTTTATCAGTAGTGATCAATTGGATCGTATCAGTAAAATCAAGCAGGGGTGCTTCAGAGGACCCTTAATTTATCTGTCTCCCACGCAGCAGAGGCCCTCACTCTAGTTTGGTTCATTCAACACGCTGGAGTGCCACCTCCTCTCCAATTCGTTATCCTGAGCTGCACTATGTAGTCCGGTCCTGCAGCTCACTTGCACCTCAGATCCACTGCGCGTGAAATGATGGGGTAATCTCCAGGCACTTCAGTACTGACTCCTGGGATACCTTCCGTTTTAAGGTCAGACAACTGTGTCTGCCTGTTCACTGCGGTGCCGGCCTTGACTGTCCAGAGAGAACACTGTAGGCTACACTTTGTAGATGGGACAGCCAGCTCATCTGCAACCTCTAATCCGCTGCCACTCTGCCTGAAGAGGAAGCTGGTCATCTCCGGTCCTTCATTACGGACTCCACCGGGCTGCCATTTTAAGGTCCGGCAGCTGTATCTGTCTGTTCCCTTCGGGCCGACCTCGACTGTCCTGAGAGTGCACTGTGCTGCGCTATGTAGTCCGCTCACTTGCACCTCTAATCCGCTGCTGCTGTGCTATGTAGGCGGGACGTTTCCAGTCCTTCATTGCAGACTCCCGGAGGCCGCCATTTTAGGGTCAGGCAACCGTGTCTGCCTATTCCCTGCTGTGCCGACCTAGACTGTCGGCTGTCTGGAGAGTGCACTGTGGGCTGCACCATGCAGTCCAGTCTTGCATCTCGCCTGTTCCTCCAATCCGCTATTGCGGTGTGTGAGCTGGAAGTGAGTCATCTCCAGCCACTCCAAGGTCAGGCAACCGTGTCTGCCTGCACCCCCCGGTGCCGACCCCCACCATCCGTAGTCCAAGCCTCTTCATCAAAACGCGCATTGCATTCTTCTCCCCCAGATAGGGAATCCAAGAAGCTGGACCAGCTTGGGAAGAAAATGTTCTCTTTCTCCAGCTTGGCATTGCTGTCATGAATTCTGCATGCTTCGTGGGCCGCAACTCCCATACAATCTGAGATAGTCACGCAGGTGCTGCCTTGAGGCCCGGATGAGGCCCAGCCCGACCTCTCTCAAGCAGTGGCAGACTGGAGAGGCGCAGCCAAATTCACCATACGATGTGGACTGGATACCACCGACTCACTGGGCAGAATGATTGCCACGTCGGTGACTGTTGGATGCTACGCCTGGTTGAGCACGTCTGGCTTCTCAGGGGATGTGCAGTCTTTGTTGGACATGCCCATTAATGTTACTAGCCTTTTTGGCGACAAGACAGACTCAAAGCTTCAAGGATTCTTGAGCTATGACCAGATCCTTTGGCCCTCACGGCTGCCTCACGTCCATCAGTCTGACTTTCGTGACTACGGAGGGACGCCCAGCCACGTACTGTCCAGCCCAGCCACAGAGTCATGCAAACTGTCCAGCCTCTGCGTGGCTGGTGGCGTGGAACCCAGTGTCCTTGTGGGTCAGGGGGCGGGCCAGTCCAGCCTTCCTCCCTCCCCTCCACCGCAGCTTCCAAACCTTTGTAGTACGATGTTTCCGGCCCAACAATGGCCAGTTGGAGACAGGATCCGCCATCACCGCCTCCACTGCCAATCCATCACGTCAGACAGGTGGGGTCTGCAAATAGTCCAAAGGGGCTACTCCCTCCCCTTCAAGACAACTCCTCCTTTCATGCCACCTTCCTATGATTGCATGACTGAGTATCATTCTTCACTTCTTCGCCAGGAAGTATCGACTCTTGGCCAAGGAAGCTATAGAGAGGGTCCCTGTGCCAGAAGTAGGTCATGGTTGTTATTCCCACTACTTTCTGGTAACTAAGGACTTCTCATCGGCGTAGATCAGAGTTTCTAGTCTTCCCTCTATCTCGACAACTGGCTGTTGAAGGAGGGTTCGCCCCAGGCTGTCTTCTCCCACCTCCAGACTGACTGCCCGCCAGCATTTGCTGGGGTTCACTATCAACATGCAGAAGTTACATCTTTCATTGGGGCGGTTCTGCACACAGTGCAGTTTTGGGCCTATCCTCCCAAGCAGTGAGTCCGGGATCTTCAGGCAATGATACAAATGTTTCAGCCTCTATCCTGGATTTTACTGAGAATGAGAATGAGGCTGCTGGGCCTCATGGTTGCCTTCATCCTGCTGGTGGATCATGCCAGATGGCACTTGTACGCTCTGCAGTGGAACCTGTAGTTCTGGTGGGTGCAGCATCAGGGGACTCTTTACAACAAGACATTCTTGTACCTCAGAACTGGGCACAAAGAGTCTGGTACTCCGAGCATGGCAATCGATCCTCTGATCAGACTGCTGCTTTGGGAGGAATTTCTATCTCAGCAGCAGGGGAGGATTTTTCACCCGAACCTGTCCAGTCTCCCTCTTCTTGTGTTGAGATTGAGCAGGTGCAACTGACAGCTTTCAAGTCTGGTGTTATCTTGGCAGACAAGCGTCCTTCCACTAAAACATCATATGTCTGCAGATGGGATGAATTTGTGGCATGGTGCACAGCAAATGCTGTTGATCCCCTGTCTGCTCCTCTTTCAGAGGTTCTCTTGTATATACTGTTTTTGTCTCAGCAGGGTTCTGCCTTGGGCACTCTTAAAGGATATCTTGCAGCCATCTCTGCTTTTCTTCGGTAGTCAGATCAGCCTTCTATATTTGTCTCCTATCGTTAACAGATTCTTTGAGGGCCTTATTCATCTGTTTTCTCTATCTCCTTTTGGAATGCTCCAATGGGAGTGAAATCTAGTTCTCACCTTTCTTATGTCTGCTCCCTTCGAGCCTCTTCATAACTATCTCCTCAGGTTGCTGACTCTCAAAACTGCTGTTCTTGTTGCCATCAGCTCTGCTCACAGGGTGAGTGACCTGTAGGTTTTATCTACTAGACCCCCTTTTCTATCTGTCTATCCGGATAACGTGGTGCTTTGTACCAAGCCTTAATTCCTCCCTAAGGTCGTCAAGCCTTTTCGTGTGGGGCAATCTTATCACACTGCCCACCTTTTTTCCGCCTCTGCATCCCTCCAAGGAGGAGGAGAGACTCCACTGCCTGGACCAAAAACATGCATTGTCTTTTTATTTTGATCACACTAAAGACTTCTGGGTGGATGATTAACTCTTCATTGACTATGTGGGTGCCAAGAAAGGTTGGGCTGTTCAAAAATGGGCAATCTCCTGATGGGTTGTCCTTTGCATCAAAATATGCTATGCTTGGCGAAAAAGGAACCTCTAGCTCATTCTACCAAAGCACGGCATTACCACGTGGAATTCCAGTCATTGACATCTGTCAGGCCGCAACATGGGCATCCTTGCACAGTTACCAGACACTACTGCCTGGATAGTCCAGTCCGGAGGGATGGGTACTTTGCCCGTTCTGTTCTTCTGGACTTTCAAGGTTTGATTGTGTTTCGCAGATTGCTGGGGTACCTATTCTAAGGTAGGTAATCTACAACTAACAGTCGCTAACAGCGGGGGTAATTCCATCCGGAGCCTGTTGCAAATTTAGCAACAACACCCCCAACGTTCTTATGATGCTCATGAAGCAAGAAAACTTTATACAATAGGTCATGCAACTGCATGTCCCTTCACCGCTGTAGGCACACTATAGCCTTAGTTTTCCTTTAAAAACACTGTAAATAGTCTTTCACTTTGGGGTTAATTATACACCAATTAGAAAAACGTGAGTAAGGTGGGGAAGTTGTGCCCCCGTCCTGAAGAAGGAGCACCAGCTCCGAAACATGTCGACGCACACCAGAGGTACTGTCCATAGTCACAACAGTTAACTACCTCAACCTGCACTTCTTTTACTAGTACCAGCTCGAGGTTATGAATAAAGTTTTTTCTCTGACACCTACGAGCCAGGTACTTTTTAATCTTCACTATATCCCACCACTCACATTTTTGTAAATACCCAACCACTTCCACCACACGCACCACACATAGTCTTTACTACCAGTGCTCTCGCGTAGTCGTAGGTCGCAGCACGCCGCATCCCGTTAGAGGGGTGCGAAGGCCCCAATGATGAAGCATGACACCAAGGGGCCTGTTGGTGTGTGAGGGGTATTTTACACAACACTGAATGTCCCCACATTCGTGGTCGACATTCCCCTTGTCCACTGTGAGTAGGATTCCTTTTGTTTGTGTAACAGTGCCCGTGGATAGGGATTTTAACTCTTCACTCTACCTCCCTTCTGTTGTTATTTTGCGTTATGGAGTGCCACATCTTCTCACACCTCCCTTACCTTTGTCTCAACCACCACCTGGGAGGAGTCTATGGTATGAAGTCTTTTGTCCAAATTGTCGAAGAAGCAAGTGCCTTGTCAGGTGCTTCTCCCTCCGTTGGTCCGTAAGGAGTAGTATACTGATTAATACGTGGCTGGGAGGGGAGTGGATTAAGGATTTGTCTTTCCCCATCGCTCCTGGTGTAGGTGCAGCTAAAGTGGTGTGGGGTCTTGGCCTTCACTGTGAGACGCAATAGCACGGGGGAGACCAAGCATGAGATCAGCCCCAGGTGTCAATGGATATGGGGCAACAGTAGGAAAAGCAAGAGCAGGCTAGACCGAAGGTGTAGGTATGATAGGTAAGGCAGTCTTCTGCCCCAGCCTGGCTGTAATAGGGAAGGCATGAAAGAGTACACTGCGCCACATGTGCATTTCAAACTGTCAAACTGCAGTCAATGGTGGAGAATCCAGGGTCCGCTTTCTCTACAGTTAAGATGGAGAAGAGTATCAAGACTAATCTGCAGGGAGGAGCACCCACACAGCAAAGCTCCCTCAAAACTGAAGTGGGGGCAACAAGGGTGTCAAAAAAGCTCTAATATGCCCAGCCTCCAAGACAGTAAAACATCCTTGTTGAAGAGCTGAGTCCACTACCCCTCCAAGTGCACTGGGTCCACAGTCAGTGGTGCCACAATGTCCATTTGTCCCCGGCCCACGTGGTAGAGGGGGAGGCTACAGTGCCAAGGGGAGAGTCACTTGCCCTCCAATCTTGCGAGGTGGGACTTAAGCAGGCAATTCAAGTTAACAGCAGGCCCTCCAGGGCTGCTTTCCAATTGGGCCAGTGGGGGAGGGACAGTCACAAGGCCGCACGGCCAGGTTACATCAGGAGGTGTACTGCGCGCCAGCTTGCAGGGAGGGCATTCACGGAACCTGGTCCACCTTTAGCACCTCCTCTTCAGCGAACCGTCTGGCCTTGCCCTCCACCATAGAGCCCTCCCTCACCTCACATAATATGTCTTGCCGCCAGTACAAGGGGCCCAAGAACTCCGCGGAGGTGCCCGGTGATGCCACAGAGCCCCGGCAAAGATCTGATCTTGAGGTCAGCCCCAGCTACCTCGCACTGACTGATCTGTTTCAGAGGGAATAAAGAGGATCTCTAAGGGCTCAGCTCTGGCATCTTCAGGTAGGATAGAATCCCTGTGGGGCCTGCCCCTCACTCCACAGGATTCAGGTGTAGTGGGAGGGCTGAGTGATCACCACCACAGGCTGCACGTATACAGGTCCCACCAAGCTGGTAGCTGCCTCTGCTCCCCCATTAATGTTGCGCTGCCCCTCAGCCTCTGCGGGAACACGGTGTCGCCCAGGATTGTTGCAGTGGTGTGCCCAGCCAAGCGTGGAAGTAGGGATTTAAGCCTCCATTTTGTCAGGGCCAGACACCCGTTGCGGCCACACCGTCGGTGCCTCTGGTCTCAGGATTTGCCTTGCCCACAGTTCCGGTAGGTGAAGATCAAGCCTGTACAGATATGGCCAGGCACTGCAGCTGATGGTGGCAGATGATGGATGATGGTGGCGGATGACCGAGGGATACGTAGCACTATGTGACTGCCATCGTGACTGGGATGAGCTTTCATTTTCATGATTGTGTTAAAGAGCCCGTTAGTCCATGCAAACGTGAAGGCACTGCTAAGGTATCAGTACCGGCAAATGGGCTATGGATTTGCTCAGTACCTCCCAGGCCAGCAAGTTGGTCACATCTACCTTGATGTGCTCCTGGACCCGGTCTGATATTTTTTAGAACTTGCTTTTCCCTTGCATGCTGTCACCAGAGTCGGTCTTCAGAACATACTGAGGTCATCCCTGGAGTGAATGAGAAGAGTTAAGCGTACTCCACGAGGGCCAAGACAGTTTGTATTACACGCACTATGGGCATCCCAGTGGCTACTTTATGCAACTGCAGTCACTTGGCCCATGCAAACTATTACTGTCTCATAGATCAGGCATCTAGGTGATAGATACTTTGCCATGGCTTTACTACATAACTACCTTGGTAAACCAACACTAGTTAGTCCCACCTATTGGGGGGCAGTTGGTTTGGAACACAAGATGTTATTTGGAGAAAGTAATGGTCAGAAGCAAGTATTTGTCAAACGAAAGTTACTCAACTTTTGTAACAATGTTTATAGTGGATACTATATAGTCCCGTGAGTTCCTCCCCTCATTGTTTAGTGTTGTTACTAGAAGGTCCCAAGATATGAAAATGTGCTTCTGTTATTGTCGTTAGGGCTATCCTGGTTTCTCTCTGTGCTCTTCAATTGGCCGCAGTATAAATGGAAGGAACTGACACTAGAAATCCAGACTGCATCCTAAATACCCTTGTATTGCCACCTGGGTCAAACAGCGCCATAACTGGAGATGTATAGTGCCCCCTTGCAGCAGTGAAGAGCTATTGCAGAGAAAAAAAAAATTCTAGGTCCAGTGTGGCGCCAAGAGGCTATTCATAAGGTGAGGACTCTAGAGGAAGAATATAATATGCACCAGAAATATCATTACTGATGGAAAGTAACTTCAGCCTAAATCCCCAAATGACCAGAAATGCTTGCGTTTCAGAAATGTTTTGTCTAGCGAGTAGTTTGCCTACGTTCTCCCTCCATTTTACTTGTTTCTTTTCGTATTTAGCAATAGGTGACCAATTCCAGGGAATGGTCATTATATTACTGACTGAAGATTTTCTTTGATGGGGTATCTACTTGAATACGTTCAAATTACTGTCACCCACAACCTGACCATAGGTTGCAAGAGCCCTTATTCTGTAAGTGGTAATGTATGTAACTGAGTTATCTGGCAACCCTGCAGAATGAAGTTGAGCTTGTATGGTAGGTGACATTGACATTCATAAAATAACTCTTTAACTTTAAATACTTCCAGGGGGTCCTTGGGGATCCGCCTTTTAATTGAAAGTTGATTCATCTAGAATAGCCATGGAGGCTTGGTCAGTAACCTCTCTATCAGTAACTATCTTCTTGCAACACTGGTTATGGTGCGAAGAGCATGCCTTAGCAGTGAGATTTTTGCTTGTATGTTTATGAAATGTTCCACTTCCTTTCCAAATGAAAATGAGACATTTGATCAATACATATTATTTGAATAAAACTGCAAACTAGAACATCTCTGTCCGGAATCAGACTCGAGTGCTGAATTCCAGTTTGTGTAGCTTGTTGCAGACCCTATTTGCCCAGTGAGAAGTCTGCCTGGGCTTTAACTCATCTTAGTTGGTACTTTGTGGATCCGTTCACAGTAAGGTACGAGGAACAAATATGTTACTTTGCCTTTCTCCGCTGAACCACCCAGTTTACCATACTGCTGATGGGGTCCAAGGTATACTCTGCCAAGTGGTATGTAATCAACAGTTTCAGGATTTTTTGCCAGAAGATTAGAAGTTAAGGCTAAAATCTATGGAAAATATTCATTGGGAAAAATATTTGTTGCATACAAAGCGATGTTAAAGTTGTGAATGCTCACATTTGTATTTACTTTGCGAAATTAGACCATACACATGCCTAGCTGTTCACTGTATCCCCCTAATGTGTAGCGTGCAAAGTCTACCTGCTTGTAACGCGTGACTGACTTGTAGGGATACATTTTTCATTCTCAGGCTCGACATCCTCGAATTGGTCCGAACTTGAAGTGTTGTACTCACAGGCTGTAATTCAATAATCATGTACATCCTATTTAGGCACAGGTGGCTGAATCCTGTCTGCTAAGATTAGTTAATAAGGCTGTTAAATGTTAAATGTCAAATGTCGTATACTTGTAAAGCGCACAGCTGCCCCAGCAAAGGGGCGTCCCGGCGCTGTATACCGCTGAGGAACCCATCCTGGCTTTCCCTGTGAGATGGTCCCTCCTGAGCATCTCCAAGGTGAAGACAAGCATCCCCGGCGCTGATGGGGCCGTTAGTAGAGATTAAGCAAGCTATTGCCCAGGGTTGCTGAGTGGGACCCATGGTTGGAGTAGGCACCGAGGCGAGAATTATCGAGTCCGCTGACCATGGCATAAGACCCTGCCGTGTCGGGAATCGAACCCTGGTCCCGGGCCGACCTCTGCTTCCGGGTCTGCCGCCTCTAACCAGTGAGCCACACCACTCCACTGTACAAACCCAAACTGCTTCAAGACCAGCCCAGGCCCAGCACTTGGAAGGGTTGATGATAATCTGCTCAAATGGGAGCAGGATGCAGCTCAGCCAAAAGCACAACTTCATGGGAAGGTGTTAGCTTTGAAAGATAATGGAATCCGAGCTTGCCAACGGTTCTGATCTAAATACAGTGCCAGCGTGCTGCTCGGACGGCCTCTGCCAGCAGTTAAGAAGCGTTTGCTGTAATCCTTCTCATCAGTGTTCTTTGTAGTACATTACGTCCCCTCCTAAGGGTCAAGCCCTTTATTCCTCGATGGATCACTTCACAGTATATTACAGTTTAGATTGTTGATGGTTCCTGTGCGGCTTTCACGGGCCGTGCCCGTCGTCCCTCTGCCTTCTAGAGAGGTTTGTAGTGTAGAAAACTGTCCTGTGCAATGTGAAGGGGGCCGACTATTTTTTTTTTTTAAACGGAGTTCACTGCCCTCGTATTTCAGGGAGAGGTGGGTTTCTTGTTCAGAGTAGATCAAAACCACATAGGCTTGTTGCAAGAAAGGCTGTCAGTCAGTTGTTTAATAAGGCACATTTTCCATGGGCTGCTTTACTCTGCCTGTAACTCTTGACGGACTTGTTCCAGTAGCTTTTCATTTATCCCTGAAGCCCGCTCACCCTCCCTCTGTTTTCCTTTTTCCCCTGAAGCCCGCCTACCCTTCCTCTCAGTTTTGCTTTTTGTCCTTAAATCTTGCCCTTCTCTCTCTGTCCGTTTTTTTTCCCCCTGAAACCCGCCCTTCCTCCCATTGCCTGTTTTGCTTTTAACCCTGAAGCCCGCCCTCCTTCCATTTAGCTTTTAACCCTGAAGCCTGCCCTCCTTCCTTTTTGCTTTTATCCCTGAAGCCCGCCCTCCTTCTGTTTTGCTTTGATCCCTGAAGCCCGCCCTCCTTCTGTTTTGCTTTGATCCCTGAAGCCCGCCCCCTTCCGTTTTGCTTTTATCCCTGAAGCTTACCCTCCTTCCGTTTTGCTTTTATCCCTGAAGCAAGCCCTCCTTCTGTTTTGCTTTTATCCCTGAAGCTTACCCTCCTTTCGTTTTGCTTTTATCCCTGAAGCAAGCCCTCCTTCCGTTTTGCTTTTATCCCTGACCGTTTTGCTTTTATCCCTGAAGCCCGGCCTACCTTCCGTTTTACTTTTATCCCTGAAGCCTTCCCTCCTTCAGTTTTGCTTTTATCCCTGAAGCCTGCCCTCCTTCCTTTTTGCTTTTATCCCTGAAGCCTGCCCTCCTTCCGTTTTTGCTTTGATCCCTGAAGCCCACCCTCCTTCCATTTTGCTTTGATCCCTGAAGCCCGCCCCTTCCGTTTTGCTTTGATCCCTGAAGCCCACCCTCCTTCCATTTTGCTTTCATCTCTGAAGCCCGCCCTCCTTCCGTTTTGCTTTGATCCCTGAAGCCCGCCCTACCTTCCGTTTTACTTTTATCCCTGAAGCCTTCCCTCCTTCAGTTTTGCTTTTATCCCTGAAGCCTGCCCTCCTTCCTTTTTGCTTTTATCCCTGAAGCCTGCCCTCCTTCCGTTTTTGCTTTGATCCCTGAAGCCCACCCTCCTTCCGTTTTGCTTTGATCCCTGAAGCCCGCCCCCCTTCCGTTTTGCTTTGATCCCTGAAGCCCACCCTCCTTCCGTTTTGCTTTCATCTCTGAAGCCCGCCCTCCTTCCGTTTTGCTTTTGTCCCTGAAGT
The DNA here is from genome assembly GCF_964263255.1 of Lissotriton vulgaris. Taxonomy (NCBI): domain Eukaryota; kingdom Metazoa; phylum Chordata; class Amphibia; order Caudata; family Salamandridae; genus Lissotriton; species Lissotriton vulgaris. The sequence goes on from NC_141687.1 coordinate 244,116,607, forward strand.
CTGCACTCCTTCGGTTTTTGCTTTTATCCCTGATGCTTGTCCTCCTTAAGTTTTTGCTTTGATCCCTGAAGCCCGCCCTCCTTCCGTTTTGCTTCGATCCCTGAAACCCGCCTACCCTTCCTCTCAGTTTTACTTTTATCCCTGAAGCCCGCCCACCCTTCCTCTCCGTTTTGCTTTTTTTCCTTGAAGCTTGCCCTTCTCCCTCTGCCCGGTTTTCTTTTTTTACCCCTGAAACCCGCCCTTCCTCTCATTGTCCGTTTTGCTTTTATCCCTGAAGCCCGCCTTCGAAGTTTTGCTTTTATCCCTGAAGTTCGCCCGCCTTCTGTCCTTTTTGCTTTCATCCCCGAAGCCCTCCTGCCCCTGTCTTTTGCTGTTAGATCTGAAGCCCGCCCTCTCTCGATCCATTTTACTTTTCTCCCTATCCGTCTGTTTTGCTTTTATCCCTAACCATTTGTTTTACTTTTATCCTTACCTCCCACTCGTCCTCCACCCGTTTTGCTTTTATCACTATCTGCAGTTTTGCTTTTATCCCCAACGTCCGTTTTGCTTTCAACAGAGCTCTGGCTGCTACATAGCACTTTTTTTTTTAACATCCTGCTCTCCACCAATTACCTGCCCTCCCGTTCGCCATCCCCACCTGCCCTCCCGTTCGCCAGCCCCACCTGCCCTCCCGTTTGCCATCCCCACCCCTCCCGTTTGCCATCCCCACCCCTCTCGTTTGCCATCCCAATCCCTGCCCTCTCATTTGTCTTCTCTCCCGTGCCCTCCGTTTGCCATCCACACCCCTGCCCTCACTTTTGCCACCCCCGCCCTTATCCGCTCACGTTTATTATTCCCACCCCATTGTCATAGCTAATAGCTCACACTTAGGCAAGACCTCCTGGCTTTGATAGCACTTGTTCTTACTTGTTTTTATAAAGTTTGTTTTTAAATCCTGAGTTAGTAGCATACATGGAGTTCAGGAATGTCCATAGATTACACTGGTTCATTGGCTTTACCATAAGGCTAACTATACCTACCCCCTCCCCAATCTAAAGTCCCTCCTATGTGTACTTCTGATCAGATTGTTTTAAGACAACAAAAGTTTGCTAATGGCACAAAAGTACTTGTCAAGGAAGATTAAAATAGACAATTCTGCATGTCTCCATGCTTTTCCTTAGTAAGAATTGCCCATTCCATAACTATAGACAAGTTTTGACAGAATAGCAAAATTTCAATTCTTTGAGTGAAAATAAATTCTCTTGTAAACAGACTGTGCTCAAGACTGGACTGGCCTCTGTTTAACCCAATGTTAAACTCTTTTGGCAAAAACTTTAAAACTTTTGGACAAATGTCAACAGTACATGCCTCTACAGCACGAGCAATGTAGCAGAAATTGGCATAGCCACTGAGAGAGAGTAAGATCACAGTAGTACTCTTCTGGTTTCAAGAACGTAGTTCATAGAGCTGCTAGTACTATTAATTGAACCTGTGACTTTAAGGGATGATATGATCAACATGTCTCCACAGTTTCTCCTAAATGAATATAAAGTCTACATTTGATCTTCCAGTCATATGGCACACAATAAGCTTGTACCTTTTTAGGAAGCATCTCAAGATTCTCTTTCAACATGGATTAGGTAATAAACTGAATTGCCTCTTTCAGTAGCTTCATGTCACATTTAAGATAATATGTTTAGGCAGATGTGGCAGTAAAACAGAGCTTCAGTTACTTAGGTAGCTGTTATTGGACTCAATCAGATGACTGAGGCTTTGTGTTATTCAGGGGTTTCAGAAAGACAGCGATGGCTGGTGTCTCTGAAAGTGGTGGAGCGTTATACTTTCCACAGAATCACCTCATTTTTTTTAAACAATTGCTTTAGTTTCCCCCTAAATGTTAAGAATTGCCTCTGGTGTGCCAGTGCCAGAATTTTGTCATGGGTACCCCTATTGCCAATCATTACATACTATATGCTAGTGCCCGAATTCTGCCATTGTCACTTCCCATGCACCATGGGTGACTCTTGTGTCAAAATTACCCAAGTTCAGGATATAAGAGCCAGCATTTTTTCATGGTTTGCGTTCCCAGCCAGACCTCCCGCCTGCAGTCTGACATGGTTGCCAGCAGTATACCAGCGCCAGCATTTTGCCATAATTCCTGACGAAGAGTGTGGCAGAGCAGCGAGGACAAGATCACATATGGGAAGACCCGTCTGAAGCCCCCACGCAGCTTGTGGAAGCTCAGTTCTTGGGATCCTGTCACTGTTGCTCTGTCTAGCTTCTCATTGGCCTCAAGGATGCATTGACAGCAACATTTGAGCAGATATATTGTGATGCCCGAGGCAAGGTCTGCTAAATAAAATATATTGTGCGTGTGTTATGGGATCGTGGTTGAACTACGCCCCTCACATACTCAATCCAGACACTTGCCTACAGAGCGAGGTGTTTTTAAACAACACTCTGCAGATGGACCGTCGCTCAGCCCCACCACCCCCCTCGTCCTGCTCCTATCATCCTGAGCCTGGAGATGAGGCTGAGAGCGCTGACCTGCACACCAGAAGTGTTTATGAAAACACAAAAGCCTCGTTTTCATGAACAATGCTCGGTCAAATAATCAGCACAGTGTGTGCCGAGGCATGGGCATTATGTGGCGCCTCACGGGTGGCAGGGCAGCACGCAGAAGTCCCTGTAGAGGAGCTGCACTGCACAAAAAAGCCTTTTAACATTTTGAATATCCAATCAGAGTGACTTGCTTGGAATGACTGATAAATATCAGACGCCTAATCATTTTTTTTTGATAATCAACTTTATTGGATTTGTTACAACATGGAAATTCATTGGTAGCAGATCATTAATCAGTAAGAAAGGCATGACAATGCATACAGTTGACAAGACAATGGGCGGCCCATCGGGGTTGGCCATGGCAGTCCAGTCCTTAAATACAATCTTACATAAAATAAAATGAGGGCAGATCATCATAGTGGCAGCATTAAACAGTCATAAAATAAAATGAAGGCAGATCATCATAGTGGCAGCATATTAAACCATTTACCCCACACTTTACTAAACAAGTCAGGGCATCCCCAGGCTTCAAATAGGGCTTCCTCCTGGATCCCACACCAGTCCACTCCCCTCCTGACGCCTAATAATTTTTTCCATCCAAGATTCTAGTTTTTTAAAATTCGTAGGAAAACTGTAGAAATACTTTTGAAGACAATATAGAGAACCAAAACACAGTGAAGACTGCCAGTAAATACACAATGCTGCATCAAAGGACCTTGCACCCTCCAAAAAGGCCGATTTTTTTCATGGTATGCTAGATGACATAGTGGCGGGGTATAGATAGTTGGATACAGTGACAGTGCCACTGACACTAGGACACTAACATGGGGCACTGAGACAGACACAGGCAATTGCCCACTGTCACTAGACTATACGGTGGAAACAACCACTGACTCAAGAACGACAGTGACACAGGTAATATTGATGCAAGACTAATACTGACATGGGAACAGTGGCTCTATAACACAGACGTGGCATAAACACTAAATCTAGAACACTGGCTTGGGGGACTTTCACTGGGACTCTGAGGGAGTGACCCAAGGATACTTACAACTAAGATCATGACACTGGTGCACTATACTGGAACAGTGCCCTTCTATAGAGGGAGGGTCTCCGGGCGAAAGGGGGAGGGCATGGGCGAACCACAGATGAAGTGCCATGGATACTGACAGGTGGCGCTGCCACATAGATGCTGACATAGAGGCATGGCCACTGAAGACAGGCACACTGGCTGACTGATGTTGACATGAGGATAGTGGCTCTTGAATGTTACCTGTCGTCACAGACATTGACACCAGGTGCACCAGCAATCACATGGCAACACTGGCACCATAATGACACCATGTTCATTATTGGCCCTCAGCACCAGGGGTATAACGTTGGTAATTGCTGCTCTTCAACATTTCTTCATAACCTTTTATTTTGATATAACCAGACATCCTGTCTGCTTCCACACAAAATGACGACTCAGCCTTGATTAAAATAAGCAGAACCTCTGCTTCAACCAATGTAAGTTCGCAGAATAAGCTCTTTCGGGTTTCCAGCACTGCGAGAAAACCACATGCATTCTGATTTCACAGTGCAGAAAACAGGGGCTTTAATCAGGCTAATCTTGCTGCACCTGAAGTAGATGGTTTGATCTTTCCCTTGTTGGTTGAGCCTTATTCATCATTTAAATTTATTTAGATTCCAATTCAATTTGTAAGCACTGTGCAGGGCCAGTGAGGTTGCACAACCAAAATGTATCTATGCCACTCACTGTCGGTTGTCTCTGGGCCAAGACGTACTTAATTTGCTAATAAACAATGCAGACGTCCAAAGTGTTCCTTTGGGACCTACCTCCAGCATTACAAAATAATGGAGTTGCCAAACAGCAACACTGCCTAGTTTTGATTCCAACCCATGCCTCAGTCTTCCACCACCCTAGACTTCTTTCCTGTTTGTACTCTTTCTCGTACCTTTTCTCCTAGCTTTCTCCTTTTGTCCCTTTCTGTCTTGGGTTGTGGGCCAAAGTCTGATGATGAAAAATAACTATGGATCCCCGAAAATGAATGGTTGCACCCACCACCTGCACATATTGAGCACTGCCTCAACGACGGTGGAACATTGGCTAGTTCTTGCGCTTTTGACTAAGGAAAGTGGATCCATTGCCACGCTCCCGAGTGGTAGCCACGCTTCCCCAACACCATATCGTGTCGATCTGCGCTGTTGACTGTTCATCAAGGTCTCTTCCAGATGATGCAAGTACAGTCAGTGCAGGGCTGACTGACAGTGGGATAATTGTTTTGTATGGGCCATGCATGTGTACTCATCACAATGTTCGTGTGTTTAGAATCTTCTTGGAATCCTATTCAGTTATCAATGGTTGTTGGTAAGTTGTGCCTAGAAATGAAGCATTTGCCAAACATTTTCCCTAAGGTGCCTTGAGGAAGAACACACAACCCAATCGGTTATTGTTTATGCTCTGTTAAGCTTTCTTCAATTTTGTTTCCCAGAATTGCTTTCAGAACACAATTTTACACACGTCTTTACACATTCTTAATGTTCTTGGCTCACTGTGCTATTAAAGGGCAATTTTTCACTAATAATTATGAATAGTTATACTAGTAGAATAGTAATATGTAAAAAAGAAACTACAGTAGTATATTGTGTGTTGTTTTAAATCTCAATATATTGTGCCATTTTGTAAAAGATATTGTGGGGGGAATTCTTAACTTTTTCCACCTTTAAAACTACTTTTGTGTTGCAGTTGTCCCTGGAATTCATAGCCCAAAAACATATACCTCTAGATATGTGCCTTGTCGAAGGGTGTGTTGTTTGAGTCCGATAGGCACGTCCAGTAGGTAGATCATGTTCCTGTTAGCCTGACCCAGGGTACAGATGGTCGTGGGGAATGAATGGCTGCTTACTCAGATAACACCAGCTTTAGAACACAAAGAGTACAAATACACATGCCCTCTTAGTTCATACACGTTATCATAACTTGTGAATTCGAGAAAAACATGAATTTTCTGTCTCTGAAAAAGCTCACAAGGAACAAAGAATGAGTATCTGGTCTTTGGGCTATTTTGTGAATAATGTCAAACTGCTGTTAGAATGTCTCTTGATATTCAAAGGTATTACCCAGCGTTAATTAAACGAGCAGAACAAAGTGAAACTAGGAACTAAGAAGTAAAACGAACTGGAGTTATTTATATCCTGTTTGTTAAATCTTTTTATTTAAAAAAAAAAAAATTTCAATCCGACCAACAGATACTAAGCATACATTGACATATCACCTTGATCATATTATACAGTTGACACATAAAGAAACATTGTTGTATTCATGTGATCCGACATTGCGAACATTGTACAGGGATATACAGACATTCCTTGTGGGTTCTTTTTCCCCCCCTACTTCCCTCCATCCCGCGTGTCCACGACTACGTAACTATCTCAGGGGCGTTGAATCAGTTGTACACATCTGAGGTTGTGCTGCAACGGGACAGCCGGACAACATCCAGTCCTCAAGTATTTCCTTGTGTGTTCTGTAAGTATGTCGTCAGTGGCTCCCAGAAGTCTCTGGTCTGGATGCCAGTGGTATCTCCTCAGCATAGGCCTCCAATGTTGTCTTGCAGTATGTCATGTCTGTGATCCAATCCTTGAATCGGGGTGGTCTCTTACTGCCCCATTTAATCGCTATTCTGCGCTTCGCCAGCAGTAGCGCCACTACCAGGAACTTTCTGCGCCTGGCATGTTTAAGCTTATGAATTCCCAGTATACACGTCTGAGGCGTGTTCGGGATGAGTTTAGCCAACATGGTCTGTAGTCCATCCGTGACAGCGTGCCAGTAGGCTTGTAGGTCCCGACAGGACCACGCCACATGCAAAAAATCAGCGCCAGTGGAGCCACAGCGGTGGCAGCAGTCAGTGTCCCTAAGTCCCAATCGGTGTAGCCGTGCAGGCGTGTAGTAGGCCTGGTGTAAGAACTTAAAGTGTATTAATCGTAGATTACAATTAGACGTTAAAAGAGTGAGCTGTGTGCAACTGTACTGCCAGTCTTGTTCATCTATTGGTGTGCCCAGTAGTCTTTCCCATCTCTTTCGGTGCCGTAACCTCCCCTACCTGCTCTTGTTGGGCCGTGTTGTAAAGACGTGTTACTAAATGACTGCGTGATGGCGCTGTACGTAGTGTCTGTAGTGTCGCCAGTTGTTCCGGTTCCTCAGGGAACGTGCTGTATAGCGCCCTTATACCCGTCCGAAAGCGCAGATATGCGAAGTACTTCTTCGGAGTCTGGTGTGCGTAGAGGGCAGGGTCTGTCCAATTGAGGAACGTGTTATGCGGGAACGCCGTCCCATGGTATGTAATCCCATTTCCTCTAAAAGTGTCTACATTTTGGGCTCTTGCGTCACCGTGAGCTTAGGGTGTTGGGCTGTTGGGAGGGCCTGCGCATATATCGGCCATTTATCCGCTCTGCGCGCCAGCGCATGCCACGCCCTTGAAGTGTTCTTTGCCGTGTGTATCGTGTCTTTTGGGGCAGAACGTATAGGATCGGCAAGTAGCGCCAGTAGCGATCCCGGGGATACGCCATCGTGCTCTACCGCGACGTGTGGTATGTAATCATGGGGCCGTGTCCAATAATGTGCATGTTGGGCTTGCGCACAAATGCAGTATAACTGTAAGTCAGGTGCCTCAAAGCCGCCCAGATGATATGGCTGAGTCAGGATTTTCCAACTCACTCTGGCTGGACGTCCGGCCCACGTCAGCCTTTGGAGCACCAAGCGCATTTTAGCGAAGAATGCATTGGACAGCCAAATAGGGACGTTCCAGAACAGATATAGGAATCTAGGAAGGATAATCATCTTCTGGAGGGCTATTCTATCCGCCATGGAGAGAGGCAGTTTAATCCCTCTATCCACTTGCTCTTCCAGTCTAGTTAGTGCTGTTCCGTAGTTTTCCCTAATGACTATGTCTGGGTCCCTGTGGATCCATATCCCCAGGTACTTAACTGGATCAGTGCTTCATTTTAAGGGATAGTCTAACTCAGTTTCTGTGGTAGTGGTGGTGAGTGGGATCCCCACCGACTTGTCCCAGTTGACACTGAGGCCAGCATATTGCTCATACTGAACGTACTCTCTAATGAGCGGGTTTAGGTTCCTGCTCGGGTGTGTGGTGTAAAGGACCATATCATCTGCATACAATGAAATGCTAATTGGACGCAGGGTGAATTGCAAAGCAGTGTCAGTGTTTGTTAAATCTTTAGAGTAAAACATTTCTGATGCCATCTTTGTTACTCAGGAGATGTGGTGAATGCACTGGTCTAGAACTTTGCGATCCATTTATTGCAAACAATGCCAGACTCCCGAGTTGGTGGTGAATGAAAAAATCTCTCTCCTTGTAGCACTATCTGGGAAGTGGTAGCTGATTATATAGCAGGAGACACGTACGTTGATCTGGATAGGGTTAGAGGCATTTCAGTCATAGCTACGAGGGCACAACGTACTGATGGGAATGGACAGTCTTGTCCTAATGGCACATGTAAAAGGTAAGGAGGCCTTACCTTTTTTCACTGTGTGCTTTGCTCATCTCCTATCCTAATCGGTTAGCTTTATAGGCGTAGTGGACAGAATAATAGCAAGCTAACTTACTCAGAGGCTATGCCATTGTATGAATGAAGGCTCTCCTTCCCTTTCAAACTTTCCTTCAAGCCTTAAATTATTGATTCAATGCGCACATCCCCTTCGGCAACTATGGATATTCAAGATATTAAGACTTAGCTAAGCAAAACTAGAGTGCCACAAATCCATGATGATTTGACTTCAGTGGTGCAATTGAGTAGGTGGTCTCAGGGATGTGGGTTCCTCTCATTGAAGTAATGATGAGGAAGTGCTAGACCTAGCACGTGAATCATATTGTTAAGTAATTTCAGTACACCGAGAGGGCAACATACATTGAATGTTCTATGCTGTCTCTGTAAGAAGGTAGTAGACTCCTACTACACCAGAAAAATAAATGTATAGAAATATATTTGATTTTCACAAATAATTGTATTTTTAGGCAACTTGATCTAAAAAAAATACAAACTGCGGATGGATCCTCAATCAGGTTAGACACCCGTAAACTTGAGTTGCTAAGAGTAAATGCTCTTTGTTTTTAATAGCTAACCCGTGAATAAGAGTCCTCAAAGAAGGTTTTCATGGGGACGTTCATCAAGCACGTGCTTGAATGGCAAAGGCGATTCAGGTTGTTAGATGACCTATCACCTGTTGTGCTTTTCCAGGAGTAAAATAGGTTTAATCTTAAGTATCACTTATTCGTGCTCACTAAACCCTGTTTCTTTGAGAAACTCTAGTTCTTGCCTTTTGACAACCACATGGAATGCGTTTTATGTTTTCAGTTCTTAACAATTTGCAATTTTTTAGAGGACCTAAGATGTTATCAAATCTCTCAATAATGGACTGTAGAATCGGGAGATTTTATTTGTAGCTATGATTATTCTGCTTTACCAAATTGAGTTATCCAGTTATTCCATTTCCCTCTGCCTCATTTACCTTACCTGCCTAAGTTTGAAGTGCTTAGAAATTGGCTAACTTGCAATTTAAGCAGTATCTAAAAACTTGACATTGTGAATAAAATTGTGAATCGGGTGTTTAATTGAGTTACTGAAATATTTTTATTTGAATTTATGCTTTTTCTGGAGGGAGGGGGGAAGCTGATTTAAGCGTGAAAATATCCAAGCAAAAACCATATATATTTTTGTGACACAAGATAATTGCTGTGAGATTGATCATTCTCCGGAAGTACTGAAGCAGGCAAATTGTCCAGCACCCAATGTGAAACGAGATTGGCACCTAATGGAGACGAGGGGGATAGGTCGCCCTCACCGTAATTTGGCTTGATGAGGCAGCCACATGGGCATGGTGTTAATGTGCTATTGATATTCAGGCAGCCCATTTCCCCCGCGCAGATCTGCCTCTGGCTCATTCGAGCAGAGCTAGGCATCACTGCGGCAAATGAAGAGGAAAATTGAAGTAATGTTGTGTTATAAATTTATGATTTCATCTGCCATGACCTGCAGGATGTTCTGCAATGAAGCTGGAGATTAGAACCTTGGTCTTTTGAGCTTCCATATTTGTCTGGTATGCTGGGGAAGTTTTTCTTTGTCTTGATTTTGAGGATGCATGGAAGCCAAGACATTTTGTGAAGAACACAAGCTTTTCTCGAAGGACAGCAGCATTTAATAGCACAGATTAAAGTTTTGATAATTTTTTTAAATATAAAAGTAGGTCTTCAGAGAAGAAATCCGAGGGGGATTGAGCGCCTCCTTCTTTACCCATTCCACCTCCAGTTACAGGTTAGCCTCTGCAATTAGACATCCAAAAAAGGTTGTAAGGGGAAGTATTTGAACTGAAAGGGTTTTATGCGTTTGTTGGGCAACAAGTGTTGATTAATGCCCCTGCCTAAGTATACGTTTTGACCAGCTCACCTGGATCGGTAGACCGTTTTATTATCCATAGAGGCTCATGTATTAAAACACAACAATGCAAAGTAAAAATAGTTACTACCTTGCACGTTAGCCGATTAGAGGTAGTAATAGTAAAAAAACATCTGTAGAAGCAATCTCTTGCTACTCTTTGGCCTTAGAAACTTTCAAAAGAAATAGTAATTAATTGATTTTAGGTGTTTCATCTTAAGACCAAATGGAAAAGGTGTCAAAAATAACTTGTGAAATCAATAGCGCTGCCCTTCTTGCTCTAAACACGACTTTTTCATCTGTCAGATGCACAGAACTGAGGCAAAGCCGTATGTTTAAACATTTTTGCTAATTGCTCTATTGTTAAAGCACTTCCCGAACTGTCTGAATTCCATGATTAATTCTGCATACACATCCCTGTCCCTTTAAAATGCATACCGATTTGATTCTTTTGTAAATAGTGTAGCCAATTGTCATACCTTGAATGCAAGTAATGATACTTCCATAATTTTAATGCTCCCTACTTTCAGTGGTCCGGGAGGGTGGTTAATCATAAAATTCAATGAGTGACACTCTGCAATACCTATGTAGCGTGCTACACTAAAACCATTAATTAAGCTCAGTAGCATGCTCTTTATCAAGGGCTGTCAGCTGGAAAGTGCAAGTGTTTTGTATAGTGATGTCATATTTTGAACAGCGTCATTCACAACGCTTTTTTTCTGTGAAGTGCGTTTAACTTGTAGAAGTTCAGAATTGCCATACCGAAGAGTAAGACAAAACCACTCATTGAAAACATCAGACCAAACGTTTCCATCACAAAAAACGTTTTCCAGCTGCTTACTCACACAAAGCCTGCATCGTTCGCTTGTGGGATTGTGCCAGGTCAGTGTTTGTCCATGCTGTTCATTCTTTTAGGAATCTCAATTTTAGGAAACTCCACTTAGGGTACTTTCTTATGGATAATATGTACTTCGGTTATGTAACACCATTCCACATATCCTTTGAAGGCAGGGCTGGCACCAACCCTCTTCAGAGTGAAAAGGGCAAGTTCACCAGAGGTGATAGACCGATGCAAAGTGCTACTACAAGTGAGGATGCCCAGGCCAGGGCCTCAACGGAAGGTGTCGGCCCCTCGCCCTCCACAGATGTGATACTGTTGGGGACTGAATTATCTCCTGACTCCGCTTTAAGCTTTACCTGGGGTGGTAGCCTTCAGCATCAGCCTTTTGCGCCAAGACTTGAGAAATGGAGTAGATAGAGTGGTGGAAGGGCATATTTAGAATTTGAAGCACACTTACCCAGAACCCCCACCTTCATTTCTTCCTGACCCTGCCCACCCCAACCACTAATAGTCAAATTTCGGATGACTCGACTACACAGATAGACTAAGTCCTTTCATTACTTTATCTTATTGATCCACCAGACAACAGCTATGGCTTTTCAGAAGGGATTCACCTCCGGTTTTCTTTAAGATGTGAGGCTGAGGGGGGAGATTTTGTACATACTGTGTGGTCATGCTGGGTCATACGGAGGTTCTTAGAAAAGAGAGCAGCAAGTCTTCCAGAGATAGTGATGAGCAAAATAATTCTTCCATTCCAAGTGGGCCTGCTAAATATCCTTGTGGGCATTCATATAGGCAGGTGCAAGTTCTTGTTTATAGGGCTAGTGGTCAGTAAGGGGTACATTAATAGTCTTGGCAGCTAGCAGCACAAAAGGGAAACTGGACTAGATTTCTGACGGATTATCGAGAAACTGAGGAGACCCAATGATGCTCTCAAACCACCAGAAAATCGTGGGTGGTGGGGGAGGGGTGGAAGGACTGTAATGGGAAAGGAGTAGTGTGAGTGGGAAACAATACATAGGGGAAGGGGTCGGGCGTTTTTTCAGATGTATGAAATTCACATATGGGATTGGACATAATGCATACAGTATTGGATGGAACAGCATGATGTGCTTGCTTTGGATGCAGTTGATACTATGTCTTATATTAAAAAAAGATAAAAGGAATCTGAAAAGCAAGGAAAACTGTCCCCCTTAGGCAAGAATGCCGTCTTAAGAAGGCTCGTTATTGCCTCCAGTCTAAATATTGGTATCAAAGGCTCTGTCACAGCAATAAATCTTGCGGCACCTAGATCCTCTACATAGATCACTCGGGAGGGGGCAAAAAAATATGTCCCTATTTCTTGTCTTATGTTTGCCTAGTTTTACCCAAATATGAACACATGGCCTCTTCTAAAATAGTCTTCTGAAGGCTCTAGTCCTTGTTTATTTTTTAAGAGACTACCCTGAACTGTAGCTTTACAATATCAGTTGAGCGTACCTTCCACTGTGCTTAACAGGAAGTTTCTGAGCCGTACCCAGGAACAACCCTAAGGCATAATCAGTACATGATGTACAAATTCTGAGCCATAGAACCCCAGGTTTACCACTTGGAGAGGACAACGTTCTTATTGTAGGTTCACAATGGTAATTGTGTTTTTGCAACATGTTCAGCAGGATTTCAGAAGATTCAGGCATGTTAAAATCTGTTGCCATTTTGCTCCACCTTCCAGCCGTCTGTGATAGAGATGTTTCTTGAGAATCTGAAGGGCAGTTCTAACCTTAATTTTTCAAATTAATATTTGTTTTTGCTATATTTCCGTTTTCCCAGTAACTGACCAGGGTGTTGCATTGGTCCACCAGAGTAAATAACGGCTCGTATGGAAATGACCAGCACGGTGTACTCCCTCTATGGACTTCCTAAATCAGCAGATTGATTTCAGGATGGCTTAGCCATAGACGCCGGAGTCTCAGAAACCAAAAGACTTTTTGTGCATTCTCAAACTCTCCTCTGGTCCTTGGTGTTGTTGACCACAGACGCTACGCATTTAAGGTACTAGTTAGTCTTCAAGTAGTCGTAGCCTTAAGATGAAATGATCTACCTATTGTGCCTGCATCAAACGCCTAATTAAGCATACTCCAAAACTAAGACTCCAGTTCCTAGTTTGGCAATGGCTTGTCTTTTCAGTGTAAGCAACTGGACGTTCTGTTTAGGAATCATAACTGATAGTTTGTATTCCTCCATCTCTGGAACATATTACTGTCTGTACAAACATTTCAACAATAGGTAATTGTAATGTAGACTGCAGCACATCATTTCAAACAGAAGCCCCCGACCTCTGGAGGTCATCTTAAAATGTAATCCGGACAGGATATTAACTAAGATGTTTTGTATCACTTTTCTCTTCTCTCCCGATTTTTAAAACAATTCAGTCTGGGATCAGGCTATCATAACTCAGTTATAAAATAATAGTCTGGTTCTTTAGGAAATTCCTTCTTCTGCATTGGTTTCAAGGTATGAACTGCTTATTTCTGAGTAAAGGCCATGCTTGCTGGCACCCCACACAAAAACTTCATGTTAGTTATCAGTCAATAATAGCTCATGCACACTGTGCAGTCTTTGTAAATAGTGAATTGGCAGTGATTAGTGTGCAAGAGATGTATACTTGTATTGCTTTCGTACAGGCCCACAGACTTATGTCACAAAGACAGGGGCCATGCCGAACCTGTCCTTACTTCTGATAGACCATTGCCCCTGCAGTTCACACTAAGATCAAGAGAGAACCGAATCCACACAATCCCCTTATTAGCATTTCCTCTCTAAGATCAGATGAGAGCCAGAACATCACAGAATTATTTCTAGAAATCACAATGATGAGCCACTCCTCTAAATCTCACTTGTCAAACCCACAGGACCAGCCATCCAGCCTTACCACACAACACAGTACCACCCATTAGAAAGAGCCAAGGACAGAGTGAAAAAATAGGAATAATCTTTGCTATTAATATGACATATTGAAGTATAAAGTTTCAAAACCATTGACAGCCAAAGTTGAAACCAAAGATGCAACAACATATTGCACTTGCCCACACGTAAATCTACCCGTTTTACATCCTCAAATTACATCCTATGCCAAAATGCCTCCTCCCACTGTGTTCCAAATCCCTGCATGAATAATTGACCTTGACTTAAAATTGATTGTTTTGCTTTTCATTGAATGACCATTTCCTACATGCATTATTAGGTCTCGCCTAGCGCTAGCAGCGCGCATGCGCTGCCCTCGCCATGCGAGGGCTTCTTGGAATCAATACGGTTCGGAAAGTTCACTATGTACTCCGCCTTTGTTTTTCATTGGTGTGCGTCATTTTGCGTCACCAAATATGATAAATGGGGGTGGTATGATTGTCCTGGAGGCTTTTTAGTACCTCCTGGTTACCACCCTGTCCACTTTTTTCCATGCCCAGGTGGACTGGATCTTTTATGGGCAGCGTGACAGTCTCCTTCATTAGTCAACACGCACTATTTCTTTTCACAAGGCCAACATCTTTTTGGAAAATGCACCTTGGGCGGGCTCTCTACCGCCTCTTCAGACCCCAGGCGGCGCTGCGTCCTCCTGTTGCCATCTCCCTCGTGCGCCACCGGGCCGTCCAACGTGTCGACATTACTTCCGATAAATAATTCTGTGCGCACCCAGAGGTGCCTCCAGTGTCTCACTGACGGGCGCTTCCAGCATGGAGACGAATCGCATATCCCGAGAAAGATGAGGAGAGAGAAAGGCTACTTCCCCCTATATGTGATGAAGAAAACATTTTCAGGCACGTAGCTCGTTACACCCCAGGGGGGGGCGCATGGCTTTTTTTTTAACTTGTTATTTTACATAGTAAGCGGTTGGGTGTCCTGCCTCTGTTCTCTCTCTTTCGGTGGGCAGGGGCTGCTCTTCGGGGATGAAAGTGTTTGCTAAATTCATAGGACCCAGTGACCCGCCCTTTTCAGTGTACAACCACACAACTGGTGGTACAAACGCTTCATCTTCCTTTATATTGATAATATCTCATCTGCTCCAAAAACATAAACTGAGATGTGTGACCTCCCACCGGCTTATTCAAAATGTCAGGAGGGGCTTAAAATAGGCACCACCCTTGAATGGGCCTGATACACACTCAAACTCGTACTCGCTCTACAACTCCAAGAGACATCAGCACTGACTAATACGCCTGGAGGGGAAATAACTGCATCATTTTTACTCTTAAGAAGTCCGGTGACATCAGTCTAAAAAAAAAAATAGAGGCAAAAACAACAGTTGATGGAAAGAATGCAGAACAATGTCATACATTCACCCCAGTACAGAGATCTGGGCCTAAATCCATCGTTTTTTGCTCACCATGCCATTCAAGTTTGAACCCAGCCATATGCAAATCTGTCTTAACCCTGTGCCCCATGGCAACAGTCCAGCCCAAACTGCCAAGTCAGGTCCTCCCAGGACTGGAAACAAGCATCCTAGGACCGGTTTACAAGGGTTTTTTTAAAATTGCCGCAGCCTTTCGGTACTTTTAATAAATCCGCTTTTTGGATTAGATGCCAATTACCAGTTTATTTTTTTTATGCTAAAATCATGGCCTTAAAATTCAACCTGGACCCTCTAATCTTGGGCACATTTTACTAGTCGCCTCTGTTTTGAACCTGCACTTTTAGTTTGTGTTTCAAACATTCCTTTTGGAAGTTATTTTATAAATAAGGCTTCCTGGTTTGGAAAGTAAGTAACTTTCCCAATTGTAGCTTGGAGGTGATATCATCGCAGGCCTGGCCCTCATTAATGAAGTCAGTGTTACTTAAATTGGTGAGCTTCTTCAAAGCAACTATGCTGTAACTGCAATTACACGTTCTATAGAGGAGATTTGCCTTCCTGTTTGGGGGGATGCACTTGAACACGTGCCCTAAGCAGACTCCGGGCCACACTGTACTATGTTGGTGAGGGCTATTGTCTGACATGTACGTGCCCTACGCAGACTCCAGGCCACACTGTACTGTGTTGGTTAGGGCTATTGTCTGACATGTACGCACTGACTGTGACCTCACAGGACCCTGACAGGTCTTACACCCCCCCCCCCCCCCCCCGACCCACATCAGTGACTAGTTTTCGACTTCTCAATATTGTAACTGGGTGTGTACCGAGGCAAGGGCACGTCCAGGTCACATCCGATGTCATTTGATGCTATTTTAAGATATTTCTTAAGCGCTAGCCCTCAACATCAAAGTGGTCTCTTGGCGCTATACAGCGGGCTCAGGGTGCAGTGCACCATTCCTTGCTCTTGTACAACTCTCTGTAGCCTTGAAACAAAGTTTGTGCTCTGTAAATCCACACAGACTCCCACACAAACTAAGATAAATATAAATATAATAGTAAGGAAGGGATGTATTCTACTATAAAGGTTTTTATAGATATAAAAAATAGTGTAATGGGATTGAGGATGGCGGCACACCCAGCACCACAAGCAGTGCCCATGGGATCCCTCCAGAGGTTGCACTAGTGCTTACTATCCATATGCCTCATACTACTCTCATCTGCACTCACAAACCTTCTAGCACACACTGCTCTTCCCCCCAACACTCTCCATCCTTCTCACGAACACTGCTCTTATCCTCCTCACTCTGTCCTGCTGCATCACACTGCTCTTCTCCTCCTCCTTCTACTACAATCTCCCTCACACTGCTCATCTACTCCTATCTACTTAATTATACCTAATACTAAGCAAGTAATCTTACTTTCCTGCTACCTCACACTACTCTTCTACTTCTCACACTCCTTTCATATCCCTCCTACTACTCTCTACTCCTCTCTCCTTCCTTATTCCTTATACTGCTCTCCATACTTTCCTTACTTCAAAATCACACTAATCTCTTCTACGCCTTCTTCCTTCTCCCTCATACTACTCTCCCCACTACATTTTCTTCTGCCTCATGCTACTTTCCCCTCACTATACTTCATTAACCCTCATGCTATTCTTCTACTCATTCTGTCCCAAAACTTAAACACTGCTCTTCTCCTAATGCTATGCGTTAAACTAGTACACACATTACAATTCAACCAACATAAAGGTACAACATATCACATACAAACACTCAAAACACATAGCTAAAATACAATACCATTAGCAAAGCAAATAGCTTTAACTTAAACAAAGGCGAGACCTATTGCATTTCCAATGCTTGTTCTCTAAGTATAGCCTACTTTCCTGCATCCATGTCTTCCTTACTGTCTATTACCCTATTTTTGATAAGTACTCATACCTTACCCATAGAGCACAACCTCTTTTGATACCATAGCCCTGCAATCTCTTATGTTCCATTGACACATCCTGCCAACAATTTTCATGAGCTCACACTAATGATCAAACTCAAATAACTCCAACTAACCAAATCTAAATAGATGGACTAGTTTAATTGAGAGCAGAGCACTAATCCCAATAACCAACAATTACTGGATTAACCGTTAACCTGTGGTTTCCAGACTACTGTTCTACCTGCCATAAAGGGGCTTAAGCGCATCCACAGGGATAGTAAGCAGTATATAAATATACTTGCAATACAAAATAACCCTCCCTGTGCTTCGGCTGTTGGTTCTGTCATTAGATGTACATATTTTTATTTTGTCTGTCTAGCAATGGAGCGTGGTACAAGGGGCAGGCCTCTTATAAACAACTCATCTGGTGATGCATAAAGGGGAGGAGACTGAAGTAGGAGCTAGAGCTAGTGAAAAAGGAGAAACATAATCTTATCTGATGTAGTGTTAGCCGAAGAGGTGAGTTTCAGTTTCTTCCTGAATTGTAGAAGGGTTGGTGCTGTTCTAATGTTGGAGGGAATGTGATTCCAGCTCCTGGGGCATACGCTGCGATGGCTTGTTTATTTGATACTGTGGGAGCAGGGATCTGACCAAGGTCAAGCTAGGGCCAGGATGACATTTGTATATGCGCCTCCTCATCCCCCCTCCCAAAATCCTACTAAGTGCATAGCACAATCTTGATCTCCTGACCTTTCATCTTAAGGCTGTCAGAAGTTGGTCTGTAGTAAGACTCCTAGCTTCACTCCGTATTATTGGGTACCTTTGCTGACCAGTGTTTCCGTTGAACTTATTACCCCTTCTCCACATTGTTAAGTGTAGCATCTACTCTCTTCCTGTATGACTTGCATTTGAGGCTTTTTGTGAAGAGTAGTCCTAGGCAGCGGTGGCTGCTACCTGTTAGCAGCAGTAGAGCGGGGTGGGGGAAGGGACGGGGGAATAGGTTTTAAATATTTTACCTGCTGGCCGGCCGCCTTTCCTACGTCCTCTTCCTGGCTTCTTGGGGGAGGGAGACAGGAAGCACAAGGGATCCCAGACACCCTGCAGCTAATCACAATGCAGCGTGATTGGTCTGAGCGCCATGAAACGGCGCTCAGCCAGGGGCTGGAAGGTTGGACATGTCCTCCACGCAAACTGTAATGCAGCCTATATGGAGAAACACGGTATATGCGCATGACTGTTTGGACGGCCCAAGAGGGTCGGCCAAGTACTCCTGCTCACATAGGGAGTCCTAACCACTCCTCCTCCTGCTCTAAGAGCATCCCCGCCCCATCCCACAAACTTGCCGCAATGGGGGTAACTAAAATGATAACCTCAGGTTATCATTATTTCCTTTTTCCTTTTTTTACACTGCAAAAAGTAGTGGGACGACACTCCTCGCCTTAGTGGAGGAGCCGCCACTGGTGTAGGTTGCATTTTCTACTGTGCAAGGAAAGCGTACCCTTTGTGCAGATACGTAGGGCTAAGTTTTACATGCGAACGGATACATAATGCTTGGGAAACAATGTACAGTAACATAATCGGATGAATGTTTCCCAAGAATGTCTGTAGTGCTCATCTGAATAAATGTTGGTCGTCCCTGGACCTTTAGTACAGATCACCCAGAAGGTTAACATGGTTTCATGTCCTGAAATGTTTGACGACATTTTCTTCTGAAGTGACTTGTTTCTTTAAATTTGTTTCTCTCTCGGAAGGAGAGAAAGCATGTGGTAATGTCTGCTTTTCAGTTCTTTCTGGGTCTAGTGCTCGCGCGTTTACCTTTTGTCCTTTGGTCTCTCGGGATGAAGTACCTTGATCTCCAACTGTCAATAGCTCTAAAGCAAAGTATATTCAGTGTAAGCTCCTCAAATGTCACCGAAAACCTGGGATGTGCTTAGCCTTAGCACTTGGCATTTACTCTCCCAGCTAAGCAACATGCCCGTCCGTTCCTCTGCTGCCGTGTGTGCTAAAGTGCGTGCGTGCCGGTGGCGGCGCCTAAGGAGAGAAGGCGGCCCGTGGTGCTGCTGGCATTGGAAGTGAAGAGGGAGTAAAAACTGTATTTACCCTGTAAAGGTTGGAGTAAGGGTAAGCCTCCTTTCCCGGTTGCATACAGTAATTTCATGAATGCACGCGTTAGCAGTCGTGTACTCTGTGAATGACATTGCTGGGCACCAGCAGAGACCCCTTTGACACCTTCACAAACCGTGGCATCGTGAACGTCTGCGGAGTACTTTGATGTGCAGTTTGCTATTGGATTGCCTGTTGGCCGTCAGCGAGATGTAGCAATAGGCTGTGTTTTTTTGCTCAACATATCCTTGTATTTCTGTTTTTAAAAAAAATCCCTGCCAGACTTTCTAAATGTCCGTTTGTGTTTTTATTATTCAAGGTTACCCAAATTTTGTTGCAACATATGGCAGAGGATATCCTGGGTTTGCTCCAAGTTACAGCTATCAGTTTCCAGGTATGTTTATCGATTTTCCTATGTGCCCATTGTATAAGTAGTTACTATTTATCTTACACCATATTTGCTAAAACAAATACTTTTAACATCGAGTCCATACTTACCAATGCATAATGGTTTAGGATGAACATGTCCATATTTTTATTGAGTTTTGATGGGAAAGAATGCCGAAGAAAGCTAGTTCACCTGGAGTGCAGTTTTCAGATAACCTACCTGCTGCTTTCTCTGCTTGGTGACCCATGAAGGACTAACTGCCTTGCTTGCTGATATGTCCGCTCTAGGGCTCCAACTCCATAATTCCGATCCAACCCATGAAGGGGGACATTTACTAGACTTACTTTTCTCTAACTGCCCCACCCTGTCCGGCATAGTCACCTCTCAGCTGGACTGGACAGACCACCATTTATTAGAATTTGATCTTCCAATAGCTATCAAACCACCACTCCATAAAACTCTCCCCCCCATATGGCGGCGTCAGTGGCATAAAGTCACCGCTGAAGGACTACAGAAGGTCTGGGAAAATCCCTTATCCTTCGCAACTGACAATGTAGAAGATACTCTATCCAGCTTCAAGGAATCTCTTTTGAAAGCCTTGGATAAAGTAGCCCCGCTAAAACTTCACAAACAATTCCCCACCCACAAAAAGGAAAAATGGTACACAGATACCTTAAGAAGTGAGAAGCAAGGGTGTAGAAGGTTGGAGAAAAAGTGGCGGAGGTCGCACCTCCTAGATGATAAGAATGCCTACTTAAAAGCACAATCCAAATACTACAAAAACATCAAAACAGCGCGCAAATTTAGCCTGGCCCAGCAGATATCGGAGGCTGGCAACTCCTCAAAGGAATTATATAAGATTCTCGAATCCTTTGTGAAACCTACAGCATGTGTTAGCGTGGATGATTTCTCACTGCCACTTTGTGAAGAGATATCTCTGTTTTTCGAGAATAAAATCAACCTTATTTACGATAAAATCTTGAACAACACCTCTACCAATATCTGCAGCCCCACCCCCATTGTTAGCTCCGCTAACACCACCTTTCAACAAAAAACAATATCATTACTTTCCTTTCCCCCTATATCCGACACCGATCTCCTCCTTCTAACTAACCATATAAAATCTGGTTCCCCTAACGACCTTATACCCGCAAGAATGATGGCCTCTCTCAACTCCTTTCTTGGCCCACTCCTACAAATCATAATAAATCAATCCCTCGGTGAAGGACGGGTGCCTGCTGAGTGGAAACAAGCAGTTGTAAATCCAATTCAGAAAAATACCACTCTGCCCTGGTCTGATTTATCTAACCTCAGGCCCATCTCCCTCCTACCCTATCTTGGTAAACTTACAGAGAAGCATGTGAATACCCACCTGTCTAACTACATCGAGGCAGCGGAGGGCCTGGACCCCTCTCAATCTGGCTTCAGGCCCAACCACAGCATTGAATCAGCCCTCCTCTCCGTGACCGACAACATCAGGATGTCACTGGACAGGGGGGAATCAGTGATTCTAGTGCTGTTGGACCTATCCGCTGCCTTCGACACGGTATCACATGCTCTCCTTCTCGAAAGACTGAGTAACGTAGGGGTAGGAGGAACAGCTCTATCGTGGTTGCACAGTTTCCTTTCTGATCGAACCCAAGGTGTCAGACTGGGCTCCCATTCATCACCATCAAGAGAGCTAACTAAGGGTGTGCCACAGGGCTCGTGTCTCAGCCCCACGCTGTTTAACATTTACGTGGCCCCCTTAGCTAATTTGATAAGATCTTTTGGATTTACTCCTGTATCATACGCTGACGACACCCAGCTGCTTTTCCCCTTCCAAACCCTCACGCCGGCAACTCAATCATCATTTGCCAGCGGGATGAGGGCGGTAGCACATTGGATGGCTCAAAATTTTTTACAATGTAATGTATCCAAAACGGAGGTCATGCTGTTTGGAGGGGCCACACTTCTTTGGTCCCCAGATTGGTGGCCTCTGGAACTTGGCCCCATCCCCAAGCCCAAACAAACAGCAAAAAATCTAGGTGTTAAATTAGACCAAGCGCTCCTGCTTAAAGAGCACACCACGCAAGTGGCAGGTGCCTGCCTCCATGTGGTGGGGCTTTTGAGACGAGCCTTCCCGTTTCTACCCCCTAACCATAGGAAGACTCTCATCCAGACCCTTATCATAAGCAGAATGGATTACTGCAATGGTTTATACATCTCAGCTAATGAAGCACAGCTGAACAAACTTCAGGTCGTACAGAATACGGCGGCCAGATTGGCCCTCAACGCCCCTCCCAGAACGCCGTCCAGTCCCTTACTTCACCAACTCCATTGGCTACCCGTAAAGCAGCGCATCAAATTTAAAATCTGTAACGTCATACACAGATGCCTGTTTAGCACCAGTCCCAGCTATCTAAAAGAAAAATTCATGCCTTACATCCCTGCCCGCACACTTCGGTCCAGTAACCATCTCTTGCTTCAGGTCCCAAAGATTAGAAGGGCCAGACAGGGAGGCCGAGCACTGTCCTACAGAGGGCCAATTCTTTGGAACTCCCTGCCCACTGAACTAAAACAGACTAGGAGCCTGGAACTATTCAGGAAGAAACTGAAAACCTACTTGTTTACCATGCTTTAAATTTTTCAGGTTCTCTTCCTCAGCTCTAATCCTTGCAGCAACCCTCTAATATGCGAGCACCAGCGCAGAGATATCCCTTCGGGAATTTATTCATGCGCTTAACAAGCAAATAAATAAATAAATAAATAGCTGTTATCTCGGCATATGTTAGGCTTTGTTTATTTCTTTTGTGAAATCTACAGTGGTTGCTTGTTTAGCTTAATTTCATTCGCTGAAATATGAAGAGGCTCTAGAAAAATACAATGCTGTGGGACTTTGCAAATCGCAAATTTGCAGAACGCCCTTATAGCGGTCCACCTAAAGTTCTACTACAGTCTCCTTATGCCATGGAATATACCTGGATTTCAAATGGATTGTGCTGCACTCTCACTGTTTCTGTTGGCTTGAGGCGAGCCCCGGAATATTTAAAATAAAGCACCGAGTACAAAACGACCAGAAGTAAATTGGCTTGTTACTACTGCAGCCCAAGGGACATGGCTGAGTAAGGCTGGCATATGTAAGCCAGACGTTCATTAACATATTAGGGGGTGGGGTGTCTTTGGGGCCTTCCAGCATCAGCCCCTACATCTAGCTGTAAGCAGTGCCTTATCCGCTGATAGTCAGTGGATGTACTAATTTTACCCCTCACCCAAAACATAATGTTTGTGGCATGTGTAGCTGTAGATACACGTGGTGTGCATACTCCTGCCATCTAGTGTTGGGCTTGGATGTGTGCCACTTGTTTTCCTTTGAAGAAGACTTCAAGTCATGAGGTGCAGTGGCTCCACCTATTACTGATAATGTGCATGGGCATCAGTTCCGTTGTTCGATTTTCTTTTTTTGCTAGCTAGTACGGCTGTGTTTAAACAGCTCTGGGTTGACACTTCTTGGTGTTTTTCTCGCTTGCCTTCGAACTTCTCCATACCCGTAGAAAAAAAGATACCATTGTCTGCAGAGTCTTCTGTGTCGGCACAACCTTAGTCTGGCTCGCTGACCAGGTTCTTGTCTGTGCCACCTCAGGGCCTGGCCTGTCCTACCTTCCACTCCAAAAACACCCTGAGGTACTGATGCAAAGGGCATTTCGCTGGCAGGGAAGAAACCATCTTCGGCAAGCAAATCCTTTTTCAGCCACAGATTGGAAAGATCCTCATGAAGCCTCCTCCCAAGGGGTTGGACACTGCTCCTAGTAAGATGAAACTGTTTTTAGGAGACTTTCTCACCTTGGAGCCTGAACCACCAGCCAAAGGCAGTAAGTATTAGGATTGGGCATTAACCTGCTTCCAATTAGACCCTGTCCTTTACCTCCTCCTTCCCTTCCAGGACCAGTTCCATCCACTCTTCCTCCTCCACAGGTTTACCCATCACACTCTCCAGAGGTTTCCCACATTCATCATTTGGAGAGAGGAGTCCTTCCGCTCTCTTACACCCTCATAAGGCCCCTTTCAACTGAGCCTCCGGATGACCCTTGGGATGATTGACTTTGATCCACCTGGGGGCACTGACTCAGAACTCCATCTTGCCAAGCCAGCCCCTCCAGACAACACCATCTCTTACCACGAGGTCCTTCATCGAGCCACCTCCTTCGACAACTTCCACAAGGAGGACTTCAGGTCCAAGAAGACAATGATTTCCTCATAGAGATGCTCTCCTCCACACAGCGCTCCCTCTGATTTTTATCCATGCTTGACTCCCGGGGTAGAGGGAAGGGTGGTACCACTAAACCAGCCACACCCTCCAAACACTAACGCTCTCACATTCCACCCCCGATCACACTACACCTGTTGTGGGAAATCTGCAGGTTGTTCTTCGACAGTGGGCAGACCGCCATAGTCTTACTAATCAGTCTAGGGTTCACTATCAGTATGATAAAATCCCACCTCTAACTCCTTCAAATCCATCCCTGCTTGTGTGCAGTGCTCACGTCAGTCACTGGCAAAGCCTGTCCCGGCCTGTATGGGTCCAAGGTTTCCAATCGTTGCTCTCCTTTTTCAGCAAGATTGCCAAATAACGATATGTACAGTTATGCATCTACTCGGGATGCTGGTCTCCTGTATTACCGTAGTCTCCTCATGACAAGTTACACATGCGCTCGTTGCAAGAGTGCCTAGCTGCACAATGGTCTCAAGTGGAGGATCACTGCAAAAATCTAGTGTTGATCTGGGGGCAGCACACTTCACTCTCTGCATGTGGTCTAACAGCAACAATCTGCTGCAAGGCCACCGCCTTCTCAACCCAGTTCCACTGGTGACCATCACAACGGACGCCTCCCTCACATGTTTGGGGGGGGGGGGGCGCATTTACAGGAGTTGACTGTTCAGGGTATGTTGGCTTCCCATCAAAAAGGTCTCCACATAAACTACCTGGAGCTGCTGGTCATTCATCTGGCACATTCAACACAAAGTGATTCTCAATTGCACGGACATGACCGCCATGTTCTACTTACTGAAATAGGACAGGGAAACGCTCACCACTGTTGTTGGCATTAGCACAAGGCATGTTGCAATGAGCAGTCCATCTGCCAGAGTAATACTTACTGGTAGTGGCCAGACCTACTCAGCAGGATGCAGCAACATATCCACAAGTGGGAACTCCACCTACAAGTCCTACTCCAGTACTCCTATTGTTGCGAGTTTTCCAATATAGACATCTTTGCCACTGCCATAAATACAAAATACCGATGCTTCACCTTCAGGTACCCATACCTGTATTTGCCTAACCTTTCCCACCTCTCCTGCTTCTTGTGTTTGTGGTTTGGAAGCTTCGACAAACATCCCTCACTCATCTTGGTGGCTTCCCCATGGGCCAGACAACCCTTGTTCACCACCCTCCTCAACCAGTCCCTAGTGCCCCAAGCGAAGCAGCCCAGTAGGCTAGACCACCTCACGCAGTGTAGGACACAATCAGGCACCTGAATTCCAGGCAGCTCAAACATGCGATTTGGCTACTGAGGTCCTAGAATTTTGCTAATTTAACCTTCCTCCTTAGTGCAGGACTATCCTGAAGGAGGCATGCAGACCTACAACACGAGCCTGCTATGCAGCCAAGTGGCAGTGGTTTGTGCACTAATGTCTTCTCAGGCGCATCGACTCACTCGAGGCAGCAGTCCAAGACATTGTCTGTTATCTGTTTAACTTGCAGAAGGTAGGTTTCACTTATACTTCATCAGACTACATTTAGTCGCAGTTGCTGCTTCCCTTCAGAACAGGGTACACATTTCTCTCTTCAGGGCTGCGGCCATTAAAGCCTTCATGGAGGGATTTTAAAGGCTCATTCCACCTGCCCCTGTGTGGAACCTCCACATTGTTCTTACAAGACTTAGAGCCCTCCTTTCAAATCACTTCACTTGTGCCCTTTGCAATTCCTTCTCAGGAAGGTGGGCTTCTTATTAGCCATCACCCCCTCATCTGTGTGAATGAGCGTCATGCTCTAACCCCAGAGCAACCTTTCTTCCAGGTTCACAAAGATAGGGTAGTCCTTAGGATGAACCCCAAATTCCTCCACCTTTCACCATAATTAAACTATCTAACCCCCAGTATTTTTTCCACATCCAAATGCAGTGGCATAGAGGGCTCTTCACACACAAGATCTCCAAAGGGCTCATGTTTATTACATTGACAAGACAAAATCCCTCCGTAAAATACAGCCGCTCTGTGTTTCCTTCTACAAACCATTCAAAGGCAGTGTATACAGACCTGTTACACAAATTCCCAGAGATCTTTACCTGTCCTTCCCAGACCCCACTCTACCCACAAAAAAGGCACCTCTTTGGCTTTTTAGGTACCGTTTTTATAGCGGATATCTGCAAGGGAGCTACCTGGTCCACTCCGGACACTTTCACAAAGTACTACTGTGTAGATATCCTAGCACGCCAACAAGTTAACGTTGGCCAGGCTGTACTCCGCACACTTTTCCAGTTCTCTTCAACACCCTCTGGATACCCATCGCCTAAGGGTAAACTGCTTTAGTCTTCACACAAAATGTGTATCTGCAACTATTCATGCCACAAATGGAAAATATTACTTACCCTATAAGCATCTGTTCGTCGATGTAGTTCTGTAGATTCATATGCACCCAGCCTTCTCCTAGGAAGACTCTGATTGTTGCACATGCCTTTCTTTCTACATTCTTTACATGGTCATCTTCCTCTGTGTCTCTAGGGTCCATTTCCTTCCTCACCCCACCGTGCAAAAAAATCTAACAATGGAGCCGATGCCCATGCGCATTACCATGAAGTATACAAACGCATTACCAGCAATATGTAAAGCCACTATATCTTGTGACTCAGAGTCTTCTTCAAAGAAAAACAAGTTCACACATCCAAGCTATACACTAGATGGCAGGAGTGTGTTCAGCATGTGAATCTACAGCACCACATGGCACGAACAGATGCTTACAGGGTAAGTAACATTTTTTACTTCACTAACACATCACGGTCAACAAAACATTGGCCTTGTTAGTCAGATCATCCCGCGCTTCCACCCTCCTCCGGCCTCCTCATTTCCATATTATAGCATGCCATTAAAACCCATACGACCTATTCCTTCCGTTCACTTGCCTCCTCCTTATTTCTCTCCCAAAGCACTAACATCAAAGCCCAGTCACTGATGCCTTCTAGCTCTATGCAGCTTCCTCATTTTCAGCCTATGTTGCCATTATCCAAGCACAGTCTTGCAAGCCCCAGCCATCAAATCTGAAGAAGAGAAGCCCAGAGACGCAAGATGTCAGGAAAAAAGGCTTAACATTTCACTTGGATTGAATTTTTTGGATAACTAGACTGAAAAAAAAATTATCAAAATACGTAAATATTTCTACAACAGTGCTAAGTAAAGTCAGTAGTAATAGTCAGTCATACATTTTAGAGGGTCCATTTTAAGGACAGTTTTCAGTGGTAACCAAGGATTCATTTTGAGCGCCACCTGACTCGAATGGCATGCAAACAAAGGTTTTTTATTCTTGGTTGTTTAGCCTTTTCTACTTCCAGCTACAGACATTAGCGGTTCTAATTTTATTTGGCAAGATCACGAAAGAGGTTTAGTCCTGAAGAAGTTTATTGGTAGTGTCGTATTTTTGCATATAATGAGTCTTCAATCTTTGGAAACCTCATTTAACACTCACAGCTATATTAGCTTACATGCTTTCTCCCAAATGAAATACTTCAGTATTTGAGTCCTACTTGAATACTAAAATTGAAAATAAAACGTGACCGAGGCCTCTATGAATCTGCAGCACTTTTTTTGTGCTTCGGATTCATGTCTGTGCATTGCTTCAGTACCTTTTCTTTCAACCAGCTGAAGGACTCCTCTTTTCAGTGTAATTACTTTTTGGACATGCAGGCACCTAAACTAAACCATTTTTTCAGACGTGGTTGTTTTCACTCTTGATGAAAAATGGAGCGTAGTAAATTTAAGTGAACCGTGTTTGGTTTCTTCAGACTGCCATTTTTTACCGAGCCCTTTGTACTCCAACGTAAGTCTTGCCTCACTTTCTTTTGCCTGCCATCTTGAGTGGCGTGTTCTGCATTTACAATTGTGCTCTAGACTATGACCTATGACACATAATTAAACACTGGCATGGTGGGTTTCCAACCTTTGCAGATCATTTACTATATAGCAATTTTTCAGGGGACATTGCCATTACTGTTATACACTTCGCTACTTTAAAACAAACAAAAAAAACTACATTTTGCTTTTATACAATTTTAAATAAGTTGTGTTTTTATAGTAGTTTAGTTGTCATAGTCTGTTTTAGCACATTGCACCTTCGTATTGCCTCACCGTTAAGTGGTTGCAACTTTGCGTGCTTCTGGAAGTGTCTGAAAGGGTCTTAAACGAACTGTGAACATAATTAGTCCTGAACTCGCCAAGATCTGCAATCTGTGTTATTCAGCAAGGATTCCTTCAGACGGCAAAAAGGCCTCAATCACCCCACCCCCTTAAAGATACCAGCTGCTGATCCTTCCAACATTTCTGACTGCAGACCTATTTCTTTACTCCACTTTCCATCCAAAGTCTTAAAAAAGGTAGTGAGTAAACAACTTTCTGTTTACCTGAAGATAATGCTTTGCTTGACCCATCTCAGTTGTGCTAATGCTTTGCTTGACCCATCTCAGTTGTGCTTCATACCAGCCTAGAGCACAGAGTCCGCTCTTGTCATGACTGATCTGCTATTTATATCGGATAACGGCAGTTTTGCCGCCCTAGTTCTTTTACACCTCATAGTGCTATTTGGTGCTGTGTCCCAACCGTTACTGCTTTCTAAATTTGGTTTAGGGGATCTGCTGTTAAATGGCTACACTCTATTCAGTCAGATGGGCACTTGTTTTGAACTGCAGGGTCCCTTTAAGATTCTGTTTGAGTCCCACCCTATTTAATGTTTACACTTTCCCCTTGGCAGCTCTAGTCAGATACTTTAATTCAATATTGTTTCCTATGCTGATGATACTCAAGTCATCGTCAGACTATCTGAGAACCATGTAAATGTGTGTGTCTTGTAAAGCGCACTGCTACCCGGAGGCGTCCTGGCGCTATAGACTGCTGGGGTACCCGTCCTGGCTTTCCCTGTGAGATGTTCCCTCCTGGTTATCTCCAAGGTGAAACCAGGCATCCCCGGCGTTTGTGGGGGGCCGTTGTGGAGATGAGGCAAGCTAATGCCCAGAGTTGCCGAGTGTGATCCCTGGTTAGAGTAGGCACCGAGGCGAGAATTATCGAGTCCGCTGACCCTGGTTCACGACCCTGCCGCGTCGGGGATTGAACCCTGGTCCCGGGCCGTCCTCTGCTTCCGGGTCTGCCGCCTCTAACCAGTGAGCCACACTACTCACACCATGACTCTATTATTATTGCTTTCTGTGAATGGATGGTTTCAGTTGCCAATTGGATGACTCTGAATTATCTCAAACTTAATACTGATAAAACCGAGATAATTGTATCTGGAAACCAAGCTCTGATCCCTGTGTTGGTGGCCTGAATAACGAGGGGGTCCCTTCTACCCTGGTGGATTTAGCACAGAATGCAGGAATAGTGTCAACAAGAAATTGACCTTTTGCGCTATTTAGGGGAGGGAGGGGGTACATTCTTGACTGTGTTGGGATATTATAGAAGATATATTTGTTCACTGAAGATGTTGTATAACGTAATAATTGCTGTGTGATGAAAAACCTTCAATAAAATGTTTTTTTTTTAAAAAACAAGAAATTGACCTTTGCCAAACATATCAACCAGTGGACATCAGTTGCTTCCTCATTCTAAGTCTGCTGTGAACAATTATTTCTAAGACACCTGTGTCTTCCTGAAAGCGATGGTACAAGCACTCATCTTTTATTGTATTGATTATGCCATTTCATCTTATTTTGGCATTCCCAGTACTCTTATCCACTTCCTGCAAATTGTCCAAAATGTTGCGGCACCTCTTATTCTTCACTTTCCTATATTTTCTTCTATTAGATATCATCTTAACCAGATTCACTGACTCTCAGTTAATTAACAAATAATTAAAAGCATTGTTTCACTCACGAGGCTGTAAAGAACACTGGTCCCCTATACAACAAGAGGCATTTTGTTATATTTTCTTTTGCACAAAACCTACAGTCTAGCTCTTTAAACCTTTAGAAAGTTGCTAGGATTAAGAATAGTAGATTAGCGGACAGATCTTTCTCCTAATCAGCTGCCAAAGTAAGGGAGGTACTTCCTCTTGACCATAATTCCTCACAAAATCATCTAGCATTCAGGAAAAAGCTGTAACCCTGGGTTTCTTGCAACTCCTAACTTGGTCCTTAATGTAGGAAACTTCGAACGCCTGGATGCCCGTTTAGGCAACAGCATGCTATAAAAGTTGAACATTAAATGTATTAGTTTAGAAATTGAGTGCTACTTAGGATAGCCTTCATTTTTAGGAAATTACTGCACCATAGACTTTGACAAATAACTCAAGGTTTGGATATTTTAAGCTGGTCACTGTGAAGTCTGTTTGATAGAGCTTATCTAGATCCAAGGAGCAGTGGAGTGCATACAAATACATTTTATTTCAGCATGTCCTCTTCGAGGATATGTTTTACATTGAGCAGTATGAGTTATGACATATTTCAACCCGTGTTGCAGAAGCAAGGATGTAACACCCATCCCACCACCAACCCTCGTCTGTCAAAACGTTAAAATGTTTATCTATATAGACCCCATTTTTATCTTCCATGTTTGATTACACTGTAATGTAATATTTGTCATTTCTTTGTCCCGCTGTAGTTAAATTGCATCATCTAGCAGATGTCACCATGTTAAATTGTTATGGATGCTTTTATTAGAAGTTGGGAGAGAAAACTCCTTTTTGTCTGACTGTAGCCGTAGCCATTTGCCTAGTGACTGATGCTTCTCTATCCTCTCTATTACATTTCCATAAAAATGGATGACAGCCCAGTGCTGCCAAGGCAGAGGAGTGTTAATCACTTTGGCAACTGTTCCATCTTTTCTTATCGAGTTTCTCTCGGCTCCAAGAGCTCAGGGCGTGCTCATGACGGGAGCCTCCTTGATTTCTTTTCTCACTTTGTTTCTCGGTCTTATCTCTTTAGTTTAGTTTATTAATTTCTGTTCTTATTTCACTTTTCAGACGACTTGCCGGTTTCACAAGACATTATTTTTATCGACTAGCTCTTAAAAATGTGCTACTCATTACAGGGCTTACTGTTCTGCTAACGATACAGCGGGCCGGATGGATTATTGTTCTCTGATACTGTTAACAAAGTGCTGCCTAGACTGGCCGCTGGTTTAAATAAATTATTTGTATTTTCTTCTTAAAGTCTGACCTACTTATTCTTTCATCTGTGTTGTCCTGTTGCATAATATGAGACTGTGTTTAATGCACTTACTGAGAATGCGTGGAATGCACAATTCTGAGCAGGTGGGCTTATGCGACTCCTATTTTTGTAATATCGTATTTGAGGCTGCTCTCTCCGATGGGCTCCTACCACGGGCCAAACCCTTTGGAAACTCAATACAAGGCAACCAGCAGCTCAACTTGAATAAAAACCAGAGAGGGTACGAATTGATGTATATCATTCCTAAAGATGGCTGGCCATGTGGCCAAGGTGACCCTGTCATACGACATGATTGCAAACCACTGTGGTGGTCGATTAAATATTTTGCTAGATCTATTCGGTGCATAGTTGAATTGAACCGAGTGTGTGGTAAAATGGAAACCACATGAAAGCTAGTGATTGCCTTTTTTTTTTAAAAAAAGACACCAGATCCATAAGCACATGTTAATGTGAAACTGCGGCAGCTATTCTTATGCATTGTAAAGTTTCATTAAACTATAAATGGAGAAGGCAGGAAGGCATTACACTTCTCACAGACTTGATTTGTAAATCAACATTTATTGAGGAGGGGTAGGATTGGATGGAAGATCCATTGGTCTTTCTGAAGCCATCAAGTTTAGACTTTCTATGTCCCAATCTATTACCAGTAGAGTGTAAAAAACATAATTACTGTGTTGGGAAGGATGGTTGTCCAATTGTTAGATGTTGAGAAAATGCCGGGGATGAATAGGATTATCAAAAATACATGATCCTGTTAGAAAAATGAAATGCCAAAGCTGCCACTGAAAAATAATTCGCTCACCCTTCATTGTTTTGACGCTTGCAGAATATGCCATCTAGTCTAGTCAGAGACTGCATGTGATGGAGAAAGTAGAAATGCTTTAATAAAGTGCTAAAACCTGGAAGTGCTTATGCTTTGGCTTCATATATATATATATATATATTTATTTAGGGGGTGTGGTGAATGAGGAACAGTTCATTTTTTACCTTTAGGTGGAAGCCCTCCACATTTTTTCTTGTTCACCTCCTGACCCCATAGGACTGTCAAAGTAGCTAGGCCAGGTGGCCAACGCCAGTACAAGACCCACTGCAAACATCTAGGCATTGGGACCATGCCAAATGTGAAATGTTTACTTCATATGCGGCAGGCTGTGGAGACAGATTCTCTAATCCTTGTGCTTTCTCCTCCATCCCATTGTTATGCTTGACAGTGGAACCACACATAAAAATGGCCCTTTCATAATCAGCGATGCAACGTAGGTGAGCAAGCGGTATAGTCAGTGCTTGAAATGGGCAGGTACTGTCTGGTACCAAGTACTTGCACTTCTTTAATGTGAAAGGGGGAGTACCTTCACTTCTCTGCGCTGTTGCAATACATTTAATGGGAAAGTGCTAGCATGTGTGAGGGGCAAAGACGTACTCTATATGGTGAGTACCAGTACTTCTGTATTTCCATTTAAAGCACTAGCTATAGTGTTTTCCAGACTGAAGTCTCACTCCATAAAACAGTAGTATCCGTGTAGTATTCCAACCTCCACCTCATCCTTTAGGACGGTGTTATGGACAGAATGCTTTTCATAATATATCCACTTTTAGTTTTCGTGGAGGATTCACAGCTTTCCAATCCCATCTCCGCAATTCTGTTTTACGTTGTTGCTGGTAATGTGACAGTGCGTTCCCCGAGAGGTCTTTTCTACCTCTGAGATACCTATTTTGCGTTTTTCTCTAGCTGTGCTGCATCTCTGCTCTAGCATCTGCCTCGGGTACCTGCAACCTTTCCTGAAATGTAATATTTTTCAGTATTGTCTGCTTCTAAAGTGTCCATTGCAGAGTTTCGGATTTCAGACGGCGCTAAAGGGCGGTTAATCGACTTCCACCGATATTAACTTCGTTTCATTGTTGAAAAAGGCAACTTTGCAGTTATGTACATTTCGAGCAACCTGGAGCCAGCTTTTATTTGTACAACTCTGTCGGTTGTTTTAGCAAGGAGCCATGATCACGTTTTTGAAAACTTCCCAAAAATATTCCATGGAGTTTTTTTGTGTGAAAGGTAAGATTTTAGAAGCAGGCTGCACAAAAAATCCCTCGGGGCTGAACACTAGACCAAATCCAGTTTCTGGTACAGCACACTGACAGCATTCACCCGCCCTGGCATTTACCATGTAGAATCTGAAATACATGTTCGCACTTTATTACAACCCATTATAAAAGTTTGTGAGAGGCGAGGTGTGCACACCAACAAGTTACCAATGCATCTCTTGTTTGTTAATTCACATATGTGAATGCCTGCGTCCACGCGTGTCCCTGCTGTACATTTATATGCTGTAGTGCTTGGTTCCCTTGCATTTCTCCTGCAGACGGGTGACTTTTACCCTGCATGACAGTTTTATTTTTTATTTTGCTGTACATTCCTTTGCTTTTCTATGTCCCATCATTCATGATTGTGCAAACCTTTTAGGCATTGTGATTTACTTTTTCTCATTTTGTAAATACTGCATCTCGTTTTTTTCCCCTTTCCTGTATGCAAATGTGACAGAAAAATAAATTGGGTACAATGGGTATGCTGTGGGGTGGTGCACTTCGACCTTGGTATTTCTACGTTTTCGTCGTTGAGGGTGTGGTCCAGGGGAGGGCCACTGCCCCAGATAACCGGTACTCTTCCCTACTGATGATGTAAGACCACGAGGAACGCAGATTTCAGATCTGGCTCACAAACAGTGGTGACGTGAAGTGCGAGGCGTTTTAGGGGTGCTCTATGAGGCAGGTCGGCGGCCGCCTGTGCTAGTTGCAGAGTCTTTCTATACGACACATCTTTGTGGTGTTCATCATGCTGGCTGCTTAGGTGTGGTACTGCCTGCTTGTTCCACAGAGATGACTTTCGGTGGTTGCCTAGAGCTTAAGTGTAGCTGTCTTAGTGATGAGCCAAATTGATTGTGGTTATTGAAAATAAATGACCTCTTTGACTGAGAACTACCATGTTTATCAGAAAATGATTTCCTGTATTGTTTATTCTCATGGTTCGAGGCTGAGATGTCAGCTATGATGAGCCTATGCTTGGTTGCAAGGTTAAATCAAATAGCGGATTACCATATAATGATTGTCATGGGCACGGATTGGGAGTAATTTAGGAAAAGTCCAAACACCAACTGCAGATCGCCAGATTTTCACCCTGCCGTTGCCTGGGTAGGTAGGGTAAACTGCAAATTTAGCCTACTAATTTTTCAGCCCTTTGCATGCTGTGTTTTGTCATTTGGTGGTCTGTAAATCTACCGTTCTGGGTCCATGGGAAGGGATGTCGGTTTTTGGCATTGCGAACGCTTAGCCAGTATCCCCAAATGGCGTGTTTACCAAAAAGACATTACATTGTGAGTCGTGGTATGCAGTCTTTAATGCCCTCGGATGTTATGTAGAATTAAACACAGATTAAACTGATCCCTCTATTATGGAATGCAAGGAAGAAATTGCTTAATAATGTAAACACTTTTTTTCGCTAATTAATAGTGAGTAATTCAGCTGCAGGGCTAGTGATTCCCCCTTCGCTTCACTCTTTATTTTTTTTTAGAATGCTGCTTTTTTTTGGTACACTTTATAATTTTCCCTGTTTATAGCTATGGCCTAGAGCCGCTTTAACTGTTTTAGACTATCAGCATTATTGCTTGGCCACGTCCATATCCACCTAAAAAGAAATGCAGTCCATTGCCAGGCTTGTAGGTCCATCCATGCTGTACTTTGACAATCCTTTTTTCTTTTCATTCGTTTTAATTTCTCATTTTTTTATTTACTTATTCTCATCTAACCGTGTGCTTTTTTTTTCTTTGTGCCTAGAATCATATTTTCCTGTGCTGCATGTTAAAAACGAAAGCGAGTGCCTATACTGGGTTTGAATACATGCGCCTCTTGGGAAAGACCCATGCTGTTAGATAAAAATTACATGGTTACTTTTTTATTCTAATTTTTTTTTTGCAAGCATACAGTTTCTATTTTTAGATGACACTATGCTCTTTTTCTTTCTTTTTTGTTGTTTTTGTTGCTTATGCTTTCAATAAAATGTAACCATTTACCAATGCCAGATCTGTTGCCTCGGCTTATGCTCATTGGCTACAGACCAGAGTAGATTTTTTATTAGCATATATCTCTCTCTGTCCCCCCCCCCTTCTCTCTCCCCCTGTACTACCACTGTGCCTGCTGCAATAAAACCCAGGGATTCAGAGAGTGTTAGTCGGTTGAGGAACTTTAAAAACCTTTCCTGGGGAAATCCCATAAAGACAAATGGCCAATCTGGCCCTGATTGCAGCTCAAGTATCAATTTGAAAGTTAACCCAGCTAAGAAGTGCCGCTGGCTGTGTGCGCATCTGTATGTCATAGAAAAATAACTTTTATGAATGTGTTTGATAACAAGCCTATCTATAAAGAAGTGCCATATTGAACATGGCTTCACACGTGTCATTGGTAATGTTACGGACGTCACCAGGCAACAATAACATCAGAGCAGCATAGCCCACATCTCGCCTACAAGTCTCATAACCCATGCCCTAATCATCTGAGTAATTCTGGCCACGTCTTGTGCACTGTAGACACTGTGGGATAACAAATAGTGACTGAATGCCTTTGTGCTATAATGGAGCGTGAAAGCGGGGGAACTCAATATACCCTTGGAGGCTTGGGCAATTCAAACAATAACAAGTAAAGGCACCCACAAGGGATTTTATTTCTAGGAAAATTCTGTAATTATTTATCATGGAGTTTAGAGGCAGGTGAGAGCTATTTGAGTAGACACTACCAGAAACTGTTTGATTGACCTTCACGAACATTGCCTCTGAGGAAAGGGTCATCCCTGAAACTCGTCAGGCCTTTATGTTCGAAGGAGACTCTGAAATCTGCTAGGGAGCGAGCAGTGAAATGGATTCAAATAAACGTGCTCATTGAAAAACTTCGTGTGGCAGTGCTTCGCTTAAGGCTACCTGTTCTGATTGAATATATATATATATATAACAATCAATTCAGCAATAAATCATGAAAGAGGTATACTACAATTACTCATACAGTTCATGAATATAACATCTATTCCAGTGGAATCACAAATGACATGTCTCCTAGTGAAAATAATGGTCACTTGAACACATTAGATGTTTTTGGAAGTAGATGGTGGAGTCGAAGTTTCGGTCTGTAAGTGGCGTCAGTCCACTGGACCAACTTCAGGACAGTAGATCTTGCTTTTGAGGAAAACCCTTTTCTGACTCGGTTGACTCAACATGAACGAATCCTTTTCATGGAAGTTAGCTTCACACCACTTATATCAATAGTGGAGCTATCACTGATCTACAGATCTAGGTCAGTCTGGCACGATGGCGGCAATTGCAGAGGACAATGAAATAACCTCTGGTTATAATATCTTAACAATACTTTATCGGTCAAAGCCTTGTTGGAGTGCCGGCGTCAGTCCGGCAACAATGAAAATGTTGCAGGACTGACGCCATGTAAGTGGTGTGAAGCTAACTTACATGAAAAGGATTCAATCGTGTTGAGTCAACAGTCAGAAAACAAACTCCTTGATAAATAATTACAGAATTTTCCCAGAAATAATATCCCTTGTGGGCGCCTTTACTTGTTATTCATGCTATGTTTGTTTGCAAACATGTTGTAGATTAATTCGTAGATACTCAACTGACTATAAATTTGCCCACAGGTCACTAGTTGAATACTTTGAGGCTGATGTAATGAGTATTCTTAAATTGACTACTGATGTTATTTAGACATTAAGCACAATTTAGTATCCTACAGTGTATTATAGACCATCCTCATTAGATAAATGTCAGCGTTTTTAGAAGACTTACATGGAACTGAAGTGACACATCGAGTTAGGCAACATGCCCTTGTTCTTGTGAGGGCTCGTCTTCAAGATTGTCTTGTTTGACCGACAAAAAATGATTATTGCATGAGACACGCCGCTTCAAGACCCCATTAACGTCACATAGCAAGAGATTGTGAAGTAGGAAAGTAAGCATAGCTAATGTACTCCTTCCATTCATAAGCACATTATACTAATCACCGAGGGATCACAGGTAACACCGTTACTTATGTTAATGCTAGCCTTGCATGGTTTGCTAAATGTAAATTCAGGAAGAACTTTTTTGCCAAGTTGAGTTTGTATGCAAACATGCTGCGTTTTTATTTATATTTGCAGTGATTGAATGTGGCCCGCAGAAAATATCATGGTCTGAAAATAAAGTATTCATTGTGGGTTGGGGTGGAGGTGGAGAGAGCTGGAAGAGTAAGGGTGGGTTAGAGGAGAACCAGTGTTTAGCTGTTTTACTGGTAAAACTATGTAGATCACAAACTATAATGTATGGATATCGAGAAAATTGCTAAATCAACTATCATTTGCACATAGTCAAGTAACGTGTTTTGAATTGTTTTAATCAGATTACAATCACACACTTCATCATTACAAATAATGTGCTTCATTTGTACTTTCGTAATAAATATATTTCAAAATATGTGTTTGAGGCATATGAGCTGCAGATTACACACTGTGCATTTTTGGCCACCTAGTGTTGGGCCCGGATGTTTGCAGTTTGTTTTTTTTCTAGAAAGTTTTTGGAAGTCACAGGATAGGTGACTCCTCCTTTGGATCATACTACGGATGGGCATCGGCTCCATCCCCAGATTGTTTTTTTCCGCCACCCGGTTCGGATGTGTTTCCAGCGCTCAGTGTTGGAACCGATTTCCTTCGGCGCGCAATCCTCACCAGCTTCGACGGTATTGTTTTGAACACGTTTCCATTCAACACTACTCTTCAACTCCGAAGTCTTCAATTCCGGTCGTCGACGAAGGCCTTCAGGCCTTCCTAGGCCTCAACTTCCAGCTCATGGAAAGGACGCCATTTAAAAAGTGTCCTCTATGTAGTTCGAAGTTTCCACACACAGACCTACATGAGGTGTGTAACCTTTGCCTCTCACCGGAGCACCAGGCCAAAGACTGTTCTGCTTCAGCCTCTTTCCGCTCCAAGATGACGATCCGGGTCCTAAGTGCTAGGAGAACAATGGCTTGTTCATCAGCTCCGATTCCGGACAAAGGGTAGTAAGTAAGAACGTCGACCCGACCCTTCCTCAACCAATTAAAAAAAGGCTTCGATCACACCCTCGGGCTCGGGTGCACACCAAGACACTGCTTCCAATGCCCCGCTTTGAGCTCGGCTAAGAAGCCCACTAAGCCTTCAGGCAACTTGGGCCCGAGTCAGCCTGCCCACAGTGCCATCGT
The DNA here is from genome assembly GCF_964263255.1 of Lissotriton vulgaris. NCBI lineage: Eukaryota > Metazoa > Chordata > Amphibia > Caudata > Salamandridae > Lissotriton > Lissotriton vulgaris. The sequence continues at coordinate 244,154,856 of NC_141687.1, forward strand.
CTGCCTCCACGACTGCATCGAAACAATCGGCGCCGAAGCCTAGTGTTAGCTCCTCAGCACCTAAACCACACTCGGACCCAAGCAAACCCGCTTCGGAGTCGAAAAACCCATTGGATCTGAAAAACCCATCGGAGCCGAAAAAATCATCTGAACCGAGAAAATCGGAGCCGAAAAAGGCAGATACGTCCCCGGTTAAAGACACTGCCAAACAACAAGCTTCAAAGCCAAAAGAAGCTCACAGCTCCGCACCAAAGGATCTGCCTCCCGCAGAGGACTTATTTCATCCAGACCCTGCACAAAAGACTTTGGTTAAGGATCCAAATACTGGTCGACTAACTCTTAGTTTAAAAAAAAAAATGACCACTGGACACACCTACACCTGCTCCTCATCCAAAGAAGGACATCACTACCTCTCCACTAAGGATTCCTTCTCCTCCTCCTCTCTCTCCCCTCCTCCACATATACCATCACCGTCTCCTCCCCTACCACAGCACTCCCCTACACATTCTGCCATAGCAGATGATGACAGCAGGGATGATAGCTCTGATGAAACAGGGGGTGGTGCAGATAGTGAGCCACCAGATCAGTCTATTCCTCCGGGCTCACCTGACCCTTGGAATGATTATAACACTCCAGATGTCTCTAGCGTCCCTCAAGACGACATATATCCCTCTAGGCCTTCCCCACTAGAAGACACTATGGGATTTAATCAACTAGTACACAGGGCTGCACAATACCATGGGATTGACCTACATACGGACCCTGTAGAAGACTTCCTAATGGATACCTTTGACAACGCACAAAGGTCCGCACCAATTTTACCCATGCTAATGGACTTATTAAGCATGCTCCAGAAGTCTTCAAAGACCCAGTTAGAACTCGTGTCATCAACCCACGAATAGAGAAAAAATATAAAGCTGCCCCTTCAGATCCAGCATATATTAAAGGCCCAGCACCATTAGACTTTCTTGTGGTCCCTAATGCACGCAAAAGAGCAAATTCACAAACATCAGGTGAAGCTCCCTCACCAGATAGTCTAAGCTCCTTGACGCATCCGGCAACAGAACTGCGATCAGGCAGCAAAAATGTGGCGTATTGCCAATATACAGGCATTATTGGCAAGATACGACCGGGCACATTACGATGAATTAGAATCATTAATGCAGCACTTCCCTGATAAGTATAAAAACAGGGCAAATGAGCTTATCCAAGAGGGTAAAAACATCACAAACACTTCTCTCCGTTGTGCACTAGATGCAGCAGACACTGCCTCCAGAGCAATTAATACCAGTGTTCTGTTGCGTAGATACGCATGGTTACGCATTTAAGGGTTCAAACCTGTAGTCCAAAAGTGCCATACTTAACCAGCCCTTTGATGAGCAAAACATATTCGGACCTAATGTAGACGTATCCCTTGAAAAGATGAAAAAGGATACCGATCCAGCCAAATCGTGGGAGCCTTGCAGTTGTAGGCTCCCAGATGCTCATTTCGCCGCTCATCTTACAGGGGCGCCACCAGGGGATACTCTTCAGACACATTCTCTACTTCTTACAAAGCCCCTACACAATCCATCTATAGTAGGGGTTACCAAAGAGGTGGTTACAGAGGTAACAACAATAAGGGCAGAGGTAAAAACAACAACTCCCGCTCTGCCTCCACCCCTGCCCAATGACTTCTCTCCCATTCCCCCGCCGCATTCCACTCCTGTCGGGGGAAGGCTACAACAATACCTGCCAGCCTGGAAAAACATCACATCAGACAGGTGGGTGCTACAAATAATTCAATCAGGTTACTGTCTCTAGCTAACATCTACCCCCCAAACATACCACCCAAACAGCGTCCAATGTCTCAAGAACATTTGATACTGCTCAGACAGGAGGTTATATCCCTCCTGCAGAAAAATGCAATAGAAATAGTTCCACTGCATCAGCAAAACAAAGGAGTATACGCCCTGTATTTTTTAATTCCAAAGAAGGACGGATCTCTGAGGCCTATGTTAGACCTCAGACCCCTAAACCTGTACGTACAATCAGACCACTTTCATATGGTCACACTCTAACAGGTCCTTCCACTCCTTTTACAAAACAACTTCCTTACCACTATAGATCTCAAGGACGCCTACTTCCACATTCCTATCCACACAGCGCACAGACAATATCTCAGATTTGTACTAGACGGTCAGCACTACCAATTCAAAGTACTCCTATTCGGAGTCACAACAGCACCAAGGGTGTGTACCAAATGCCTAGCCGTATTAGCAGCACACTTAAGAAGACAGCATATTCACGTCTTCCCATATCTAAATGACTGGCTTGTAAAGGCCAGCTCATACAGCCAGTGTGTACAACACACTCACGCCACAATTCAACTACTCCACGACTTGGGATTCACAGTAAATCACACCTAGTCACATCTGCAACCGTCCCATGTACAACAATAGCTTGGTGCTACAATAAACACTGAATTAGCACTAGCCTATCCCTCTCCAGCCAGGATAACAAGTGTACAAACTCTCCTACAAAGATTCAAACCGCAACACTCTCTTCCAGCTAGTGTTCATGCAGCTCATAGGAATGATGGCATCTTGCATATTCATAGTACCTCACACAAGACTACAAATGCGTCCACTTCAAGAGTGCTTAACACGCCAATGGAACCAGGCTCATGGACCAAGTGTTGGTAGACAGACTCATCGCTCTCTGCAATGGTGGAGCACCAAAAACCTTTCAAAAGGCCAACCGTTTCTAGAGCCAGTTCCTCAAATAGTCATAACAGCGGACGCATCGCTCTCGGGCTGGGGAGCACACCTACTGCATCACACCATGCAAGGCAGGTGGACACCACAACAAAAGTCACTCCACATCAACCACCTGGAGTTACTAGCTGTATTTATAGCCCTGAAAGCATTCCAAAAGCAAGTATCAGGCAAAGCTGTCTAAGTCCGCACAGACAATATGACAGCCATGTACTACATAAACAAACAAGGGGGAACACACTCTCTACAGCTCTCTGTTAGCGCAGCAGATATGGAGATGGGCTATACCCCTAAAGATCTTTCTCTTAGCCCAACATGTTCCAGGAGTACAAAACTAAGTTGACAAACACAGCAGATCCACGAATGGGAACTTCATTCACAAGTTCTTCAACCATTATTTCAACTGTGGGGGCAACCTCAGATGGGACCTATTCGCTACCCACGAAAACACCTAATGCCCGAGCTTCGCTGCCAGATATCCACACCCGCTGTCCAAAGGCAATGCGATATGGATGAACTGGTCCTGAAAAGATGCGTACGCTTTTCCGCCTCTCCCACTACTTCCGTTAGTGGTACGCAAACTACAGCAACATTCCCTAAGACTCATTCTAGTTGCTCCAACTTGGACCAGACAACCATGGTACACCACGCTGCTGCAACTTTCGGTGGTACCACACCAAAAACTATGCCTATCTCCACACTTATTAATGCAGAACCATGGAGAGATCACACACCCGGACCCAGCTCAGATCAACCTAGCGATCTGGCTCCTGAAGTCATAGTTTGGTTACCTTAACCTCCCTCCAGACTGTAAGAACGTTATTAAAGAAGCTAGAGTTCCCACCACTAGAGCATGTTATGTAGCTAAGTGGAAACGGTTTGTAATATACTGTCAAAATAACTACATCAATCCTTTAGATGTGTCTATTCAACACATCATAGGATACCTATTACACCTTCAAAAGTGTAATTTAGCATACAAGTCTATCAGCCTGCACCTTGCTGCCATTGCAGCATACCCACAAAATAGACAACATCTATCTCTTTTTAGAGTGTCTGCCATAAAGGCTTTTATGGAAGGACTCAAAAGAATAATCCCTCCCAGAACACCACCTTCACCGGTGTCGAACTTAAACATTGTTCTCACACGGTTAATGGGATCTCCCTTTGAACCGTTACATAAATGTGAATTGCAATTCCTAACTTGGAAAGTAGCTTTCCTAGTAGCTATTACTGCTCTCATTTAGTGAACTACAAGCATTCACCATTCATGAACCCTTTCTGCAAATGCACCATAATAAAGTGGTTCTCCGTACCAATCCTAAATTCCTTCCAAAAGTCATTTCACCCTTCTATCTAAATCAGTCTGGTGAGCTGCCCGTATTTTTCTCGCAGCGACAAACAGTCACAGAAAGAGCTCTTCACACCTTAGATGTCAAAAGAGCATTGCTTTACTACATTGAAAGGACACAAACTTTTTGTTAAAAAAAAGAACTTTTTGTGTCTTTTTCACCACAATATAAAGGTAACCCCATATCAAAATCTGGGATAGCTAGGTGGATTGTTAAATGCATACAAATTTGTTACCACAAAGCTAAACGTACATTATCTATTCCTCCTACAGCCCATTCTTCGAGGAAAATAGGGGCTTCAATGGCATTCTTAGGGAACATTCCCCTAGATGACATATTCAAAGCAGCTACATGGTCTACACTGCACACATTCACAAAACACTATTGTGTAGATGTGCAAACTAAACAACAAGCTACTGTGGGCCAAGCTGTACTAAAAACCCTGTTTCAAACCACTGCAACAGATACTGGTGGTCGCCGCAAAATGTGGGTACTGCTATACAATCTATGCACAGTGTGTAATCTGCAGCTCATATGCCTCGAACAGAAAATGCTACTTACCAGTATGCATCTGTTCTTGGCATGTAGAGCTGCAGAGTTACACACGCCCACCCGCCTCCCCGGCTACCTTTATCTGTTCCAGTATTATTTTATTTAGATACAAATTACATGGACATCCTTACTTTTCTTGTAAAACTCCATCACTTCCCTAGTGGCGAAAAACAATCTGGGGATGGAGCCGATGCCCATGCGCAGTATGACCCAAAGGAGGTTTCACCTATCCTTTGACTTCCAAAGACTTTCTAGAACAAAAACAAACTGAAAACATCCGGGCCCAACACTAGGTGGCCATCTTTACACAGTGTGTAACTCTGCAGCTCTATATGCCAGAACAGTTGCATAGTGGTAAGTAGACTGGCATTCTACTACCTTTCATTTCGCTTTCTGTGTCCCGGAAAGGTTGCCACCTATATCACTCTTACAAACTCCTGTCACTTTTCAGTCTGAGAAATAAAAATAAACCCCAGTTTCTCAATGACCAGCAGTTATCAGAAGGTATATCTTGAAGTTTGACCTTTGTCTCTAAACGCACAGCAAACATGACAAGATAAACATACAATGTTTGATTACCACTCTTGTAAAGGCATCACAATTTTTCATTCATCTGAACTGTAGCATGGTTATTTAGGACGGTGTTGCAACACACCCTGTACCCCTACTTTCAGAGGCTTTGATTTTGAGGCCTTCTTACTGCAGAACCAAGTACCCTGGTAATAAGCACTTGCTTATCCGGGGAAGGAGTCCGTAGTCGTTGGCAGGCGGGAGAATGTGTGGTGGCCTAGAATCTCAGAACACATCAAATTACATTCAATAAATCACTGCATAGTCAGTGCTTTTTCTTTCAAAATAAATACTTAACATCACACACAACTAAATGTGCACAGAATTGCAAATATTTTCAAAATTGCAAATGGAGGTATCAGAACCTCACTTAAAGGAACCTTAAAACTAACCGTAGTGCAAATCAACTTAAAGATCACAGTGTGCGATTAACCTCCTAGATTTTAGTATTAAATCTGTTTATTCAGAGCAAAAAATACCGACCCATGCTTGTGGAGGCACCGGCCACACAATTACAATGCTGAAGTAAGATCATAGCGGGCATAGGTGTCATTCAGGACGCATTAAACACAGCAAGCCGCCTACAACCCAGTTGGGCCGGCCGCGTCGAAAAGCAATGGAGCGTGTCGGATGCTGAAATGATCTGGGCAACAAAACCAAACCCCAAACAACCCCAAATGACCCCCCCTTCCTCCACCCCCACCCCCTTCTTTTCCGCTAAGTAATCCATGCCCAACCCCATCTAGCCCAGCAGCCCTAAAGGGCCGGTTCTTGAACTATTTCACACTGAACTTTACGCCTGCGGGTCTTGGTCTTAGGCTCAGGGAGCGGGGTGTCTGCGAGATGCAGCAATCGCAGGTATCGGGGGCAGCTCAGCTACCGAAATTCCCCGGTGAGCAAAGTAAAAAATGGCCGCCAGATGTCCGCAAACTCCTCGCCCCGCCCTGCCAGGGACAGTTTCTCCATCCCCAAAACTGTCCAGAGTCTATGTAGCCAGCCAAGGTGTATGGGTGGCTGTGGGTCTCTCCAGCGTGCCACAATGTTCTGCACCGCGGCTCCCAGAGCTATGGCAATCAACCTCCCTCTCATGGATTTCAGGGGATACATCAGCACGTTTGGCAAGCCAAGAATTACATAGGCAGGGAACCTGGGAAGCTGGGTGTCTAAGTGCGCGTCTACAAGATCTAGGATGGTGGCCCAGTATTGTTGTAGCCTCTCACAGCTCCATAGCAGGTGTTCGAGTGTACCCCGTTCTCCACATCCCCTCCAACAGCGATCGCTTGCCTTGGGATCCCAATGATGGATGCGCGCTGGGGTATGGTACCAGTACATGGCTATTTTAGTCAGGGTCTCCGTGAGGCCGGTGTGGTAGGCCGAGTGTCTGGCTCTATGATAAATCCCCTCCCACTCCTTCCGTATGAGCTGCCTCCCCAGGTCTTCCTCCCATCTAGCTTTCCCCGGGTGGTAGGTGTATATGTGAGCCAAGTACTAACCCGTCCATCAATTGACTCTCAGTGGAAGTGCAAATCTAGCAGTCAAAAGCTGTTCAGAGGGAGGTGTCTGCTAGGCATAAATCTCAGCATGCATGCAGTAGCAGCAACACAATTATTCACTAGTAAAATACTAGCTTTTATAAAAAAATAGTATTTATTGTAAGAAAAGCTTGTATGACGCACCATATAATGTACAGAATCCTAAGGTCAGTGTGCTAGTGCTATCTCGCACGAGATCCCAGAATTCCTCTGTCCCTTCTAGTAGGGTTATTTTCTCTTCAAACAATGGAAGCATCTGTCCGAGACAGCTCACAGTAGTCCCATACACTCTAAAGCTTATGCTATGCGAGTTCACTAGCGCCTCAGCACTAAGTTTGTGCAAGTCCTCTGTGGCCCCAGCGGGCCAGAACAGTTTAGTTTGAGCTGTTGGCAGCCAGTGATCCCAGGAGGTCCAGGTCATTCTTATCATTGCAGTAAACCTCCTTCTCTGAGGGTCCTTGACTTCCGGCGGTCTTTCCCCAATGATATGTTGGATCTCCTTAGACCCAGGATAGCCTGTGTCAGTGTCTGAAGTACTCTCATGGCTCCAGTGGTAATTGGTAAGTGTCCTGTTCAGCCTCCTTGGCATGAAGAATTATGGCAACAGCCCTATCTCCACAGTGACCCCCTCCGAACACATGGTGGTCACCAACTTTGGCTCCCAAGCGGTCGATGACCCATTCTTCACCCTGGCCCCTCTTGACACCCAAGATCAAACTACAGCACGCATATGGGCACCAGGCCGTGCTTCATGGTGGCCCCCTCCTGGCACAGCGGGTCACTGACTACAGTGTGCACTTAGGTGTCAGCTGGTACTTCGTGGTGGCCCCCTGTGGCACATGGGATCACCAACTATAGCGTACAAGCTAGAGCTATGGCTCCAGCTGCCTTTGGATCAGTGGTGGGTCGTCCATTGGGGGCGTTTGGGCGTTGCGCCACCAATGCCACGGGCCCACTGCCCCATTTAGACATCGGTCTACTTCTGACGCTATTTCCAGCAATCAGGACTCCTGATTGGAATGGAATTAGCATCAGAAGTAGAACGAGGAGGAGGGACGCTGAAGGGGTGGGGCTGCGGCAGCACTCAGGGTGTGTGACAGTGCAATGGTGCGCATGTTCATTTTTGGGCAGGTCTTTTTTAATACCAGCCCGAACATGCGCACTAAGTCTCCCCCTTAGGAGAGCGAGGGTTGCTTCATTTGCAGCCCCCGGTCTCCTAATGGGCAGAGAGTGACCCTGCTCCAGGCCAATCCTGGCACTGCTGGACTCTGGAGCAGCGTCGGGATTGGCTGATAGCCTGAGAGGACTTCCCAGCCAGTAGCCACTCACGCAGAAGAAGACGACGGACAGTGAAGGCGCCAAACCCGGACTCGGCCCAGAAGCAGACACCAGAGAAAGCAGACCCAGTCAGGTAAGTTTAAGCTTCTTTGTACTTTATTTTCAACTCCACGCGGCCCCCCCCCCCCCCCTCGCAACAGGCCCCCCCTCGCAACAGGCCCCCCACACCCCGAGACCCCCGCGAGTATTGCGAGCCGCGACTCTAGTTGGGCGACTTTAAACATCAGCGAATGTATTTATTTTGCGAGTCTCAAGTCATTCATGCCACTACGTTATTTTCATGTAAATTGTGCTTTGTGCTGAGAAACCCCTTCCATTTGCGCAGTGAATTTGGCGAATGCCTTTCTCCATATGGGCCCTACGTCAGGGTAGTCCTCTAGCCAAAGTATTTTCTGTGCCCTGCTCTAACTAAGACCTGCACATAAATGGTTTGTTGGGCTGCTACTGTTTTCGAATGCAAGTTAACACAAATTGTGTTTGTGGATGTGTGTGTGTGTGCTTGCTTTTAATGTGCACTTGTTTGTACACGTGTGTATTGAAGACCAACAGTAGTTTGTGTGTAAGACAAGTGTGTGCTTGTTTGGGAGTGCACACGTGTGCCCACGTATGTGTATGTACTGGAGAGCCGGGAATGGGTACTACTTGTCTGTGTAAGTCCAGAGTTTGCTCGCTGAGTGTGCGCATGTGTTTTCACGTGTGTGTATGAAAGAGAGACAGTAGTGTGTATCCAGGCGTGTGGATATATTCATTTATGCTGCTTCTATATGTACTTATATTGTATATATTTGTGTGTGTCTGAGCAAGACAAATGTTTGTCTGAATGAATGTGTATGTGCGTGTGTACCCAGATATATGTTTCTGTGTGTAAAAGAGAAATGAGAATGTGCTGATATGTATGTGTGCTGAGGGAAAGAAACATTTGTGCAGGTTTTATATGCCTGGTACGAAAGAAAATATGCATTTCAAAAAAACAGGCTGTGAGCGATGTCCAGCGTCAGCAGATACGTTTGGAGTCCAGTTTCAACTATGAGAGCGTCTGTACTAGAAAGCCAATTGTGCTGTAATTTTCACAGTCAGTGGAAATGTTAAAGGTTTTAGCCGGCAGGAATTTTTATCTAACTTGGCAAAACAGTTATGAATTCCGCTTTGACTGCACACACTTGGAACTGGAAGATGTTAGATCTGCATCACAGGTCCAGGCGCTGGTTGTGTTGATAGCGACCCCTGGGGCCCCAGCTGACCTGTAAGTGTGCTTTCGATGTATATTTTTAATCATGACTTTATGGTATTTACATAGCAGAAAGAGAAAAATGTGCTGAACGCTCACGGAGTAAAAACTATGTAAAATTGGCAGGCAGCAGGATCACTGAGTTACACTTCAGGTTGGTCTTGTGTGAAGCACTTGCACAAGTTATATCACCTAATACTTGTAAGGCTAACATTTTAATAAGTTTTGTCTTTCTGTATAGACACATTTTTTTTCTTTTTAGTTTCCACTTTAATAATCTTGCGTTCTCTGTTTTCAGTTCGAAGTGCTATGCACCTAGAGATAGTCATCCAAGCGCTGAACAGAAAAATAGTGAAACCATCTTCTGAAATGAAATTCTTCTGACCAAGTTTTGTTGAAACATCATATAAAAACTATCTTCCAATGTAATCCTCCGCTAAATACCGCTGGCGACTGCACACCAAGCTTTATCACCCAAGTATCTTTGTTTCAGTTTCCTTTTTTAAATTCAGAATATATTTTTCACACAACTGTACTACATTTGCAGTTTGCAATTCTGTTTTGGGCATTCACTAATTATGATAACCATATTTGGCCCTTTGACTTTTGAGGTGAAAACGTTTCAGGCGAGCATCTACAGACAATTTGAATTCTAGTGTGCGCTACGTAGACACTAGTAATTTGCTTGAAAATGCACCATTTGTCCACTTTTTTTTCCAAACTTTTCTCAGGGAGAAAACCACCCCGATTGAACCCTCCGTAGGTTGTTCAGGCTTGCTTGCTGCAGTGCAGTAAAGCACCACTCTCAAATCTCACCAGCCGCCACTGCTTTGGATCAGGTGCACAGCCCACACTCATGCAGCTGTCCTGACCAGACCAAGAGTCTCACATTTTGCTTACTGGGATCCACTTGCCAGAATCCCTTCTGGTCCTCCCTTCTTCAAGGCATTCTCCACCTCATAGACCTTTCTATTCTTGGCAGGCAGACTCTAGGCGCTCTACTTCTTACAGGAGGCTCTGGTCTTGGCAGGCAGAAAGTTGATTCTCCAGACTCTGGGCAAGTGGTCTTGACTTCCTGGATGATAGTCCCCCACTCATCAGGGAGACTATCAGCCCTTGGTCCCAGATCTGGTTCCAGTATCAATGCACCTTTGCTATCTTCCCTCTCCTGAAGAGACGATGCAGTTCAGCCAAGTATGCTGCTCGTGCTCCAACATTTATAGGCCAAACTCAGGCACCTATGTAATTTAGTGTCTAACCCTTGAAATTAGTTTTGGGGGTGTCCGCTCGTTTGAAGTGTTCTCGTCTACACTGCCCTTTGTCAAAGAGGGATAGTCTACCACAGTAGGGATAGCTCGAATTCTAAGTGACCCACAGCACAGGCCAAGGGAGGACTGGGAGTTACGCTTAACTTTCAGCTTCCACTGAATTTTGCCCCATAAAGGTTCAAAGAACTAAGCCTTCCTCTTTATCAAGATTCCCTGGTAGTCCTAAACCTGTCGGTTCCACCATCTCTTTGACGATGGACCCATGCCCCACTAACCAGTAACTCTTCCTGGAATCAAAGAGACAGTTTGGAAGCTCTGGCTTCCAAACCGGACCCCAGAGGCCTCCCTTTTATGGACCATCCACAGGCACACACATGCAGATCAGCATGCACACACAAGTATGATGGGGTGTCTGGCGCTGCACGCAATCCATGCAAGACAAGGGTGGGAACTTTATACAAGTGGGCCAGTAGGCCTTTGTTAGACCGGTCAGCCTTAATGTGGTCTTCCACTAAACGTTTTGCCCTACTCCTCAATTTTAGCTGAATTTATTTTTGTTCACTGTAGGACTCTGTGCACTTTACCACTGCTAACGAGTGCTAAAGGGCATGTGATCACTCCCTAAAACATGGTAACATTGGCTTATACCCAACTTGCACATTTCATTTACTTAGAAGTCCCTAGTAAAGTGGTACTACATATACCCAGGCCTTGTAAAGTAAATGCTACGAGTGGGCCTGCTGCACTAATTTTGCCACCTACTTAGGTCGCCTAGCAGCCATGTCTTAGGCCTGCCATTGCAGCCTGTATGTGCAGTTTTAATCTGTCATTTTGACCTGGAAAAATAAGCCTTTTGCCAGCCCTAAACCTTCCTTTTTAATACATATGCATCACCCCTAGGAAAGGCCCTAAACAGCCTAAAGAGCAGGGTGCAGTGTACTTAAAAAGTTTGACATGTACTTTTAAGTTTTTCATGTCCTGGTAGTGAAGAGTTCCTAAATTTGTTTTTCACTACTGTAAGACCTACCTCTACTATAGGATAACATTGGGTTAACTTATTACATTTAATAAACTGGGGCCATTGCTGGGAGGTAGGAAATTCCATACACCTGTGGTAGTAGAAACCTCCAGAACCTTTTCCTACTTTAAAGCTGGCACCAAGTATAAATATTGGACCCTCAGACCCAACTCTTCAGTTGTGGAAGACTCCAAAGGACTGCTGTGCTGCTCTGATGCAAGCAGGGTTGCCACTCTGCTTCCCTGCTGCCAGTTGCCCTGCTCCCTGAGTGAAAAGGACTGGACCTGCATCTTGAACCCAGGATCACCATAGTTGACTCGAAGGGCTAGTATGCTGGCTTCCTGGTGAGAGCCTCAGGGACAGAAAAAGCTCCGACCACCTTGAACCCAGTACTTGGACTCTGTTGTGAGTCTGCTGCCCCCACCCCTTTAGTAGTACCACCCTAGTCCTGGACTCTTGGAAGTAAGCTTGAAGGTGCTCTGCTAGCCCAGCGGTGGTTTGTTGAGCAGAACAGATGCAGTGCAATGCATCTACTCTCAGCTCCAAGGAACTGCCACCTACCAGGACTTCGCATCCCAAGCCTGCTTCAACAGTATCCTCTGATGCAGGTTCTTGTATCACAAGCCCTCTCGATGGCTTCATTAGAACCGATGTTGCTCAGGTCATCTCCCACACAGGAACTCTAATTGTAACCTGCAGCTTCTGGGAACTGCCTCTGTGCAACACATCTTCAAGGCACTGCAATCAGGATTGAAGGTACTTTGTTCAGCAGGCGTAATGTGGTCCCTGTTTCCGGTCTGCGCTCAATTGCAGTTGGTCTGAACTTATGACTTTGTCCTGGTTCTGTGTAACCAGGTAAGCTCAGTTGCTGCTTTCTGCTTTTAGGCACTATTTCCCCTTAAATTTGCATAACTCCAGTTCTACTGATTCGATTTTTGTTGTTTTGATCTCAGATAATTTATTACATTGTAATTTTTCTAAATTGATGTGAGATTTTGCTTGTGTTTTGTTTTTATTTTATTACAATTTGAAGTGCTACATAAATACTTCACACAGTGCCTCGAACTTAACACTGACTGCTTGTGTGCCAAACTACAGAGGGTTAAGCTCAGGTTAATTTGGGGTTCCTTGTGACTTTACCCTGACAGGAATTGTGGTTGCTGTTTGGGTAGGGTTTCATCTCCCTCAACCAGTAACCCAATTTCATACAGCCTCTCTCTCTGGATACAGGTAAAAAGGCCTGTTCACATCAGTGCTTCTACGGAACACAAAAACTGGTATGTTGCCACCATTGTACTGTGTCACTTAACTCCAGTATAGGGCAGTTGCCCTCTACTTTCACAAGGGTAGCACTGTGTGCCCCTCCCCATCTTAGCAGGACACATTACAGTGAAAGAGGCAAAGGTCACAGCATACTCGCATGACATGTATTTCACCATGACAAAAATTCAGTGCCAGATATCCGGATGCCCATGCAGCTGGGACCCTTCGGGTAGGTGTGCACAGCCATCATCATGCAGGGGACTTTTCTTTCACACCAGCCCTCTCAGGGGGGTTTATGGTGCTTTTTTGCCCCAAGCTGGACTGTTTTGTTCTTGGTGTATCCTTTGATATATAGCTTTCAACTTTTGTTTTGTCCACCCAGCCGAAGGTATGCCAATGCGGGTAAACCTACTCCTTCTGGGCAAACCGCACTCCATGTGCTAGGGTCTGCACAGCAATCCTAGTGGCTGCAGAGTACTGCGATCTCTCCTTCCCCCAGCACTATGTTTCTGGAGCTGGATGGGAAAGACGGCTATCTCCTGATTTCCCTGCACTTCTCCTGAAGCAGCCAGTTTAGCATTCAGGCCTACCTCATTAATACTGATGAGGTAGGTTGCACATTGCAACTCACTTTGATTGGCCACAATCATAAGGATGCTGGGTTGCAAGGGTCAGCAAACCACTGTGTTTTTTGTTAGAGAGCTCCCTTTTTAATGCAGCATGTTTTCCTAGGAGGGCTGTGTTAAAAAAGTATAATAAAAAAAATGCAATAATAGTTGTCAGTGGTTCAGTAAACTTAGTTTCCTGAAACCTTTCAAAATGCACAAAGGGGACTTTTCCCCTTTTGCGAATTGGCTACCACCCCAACCTGGGGATAAGAACTTTTCAGTGGTTTGTGCCCCATATTACGATCTCAAATCATAAATATATCTTAAACGAAACCGATATTTGGAAAGGACTCTCACAACATGTCCCTTCCAAATAGCGTTTCGGTAACGTCACAAACCCGTTTTAGTAGTCAGTAAAACATTACTGACAGCTAAAGTGCCTATGTTAATACATTTCAAACAAATTGCAGCTGCAAACAGAGATTCGGATTGTTTGTGACTATAAAAACACTTGGTGTATGGCACAATTTCTTTAGTGAAACCTGCTTGAATTAAAGTTACTGGAAACTGTTGTTATACAAAGACAACTGTGAAACTGTCCTTAAATCAACTTCTTGAATGCTGTTTTAACCGTTCTGTTGTAAAGTTAGCAGATACTCATTTTGGTATTATTTTTGCTGTTAAAAAGTTTTCATGATTACATTTCAGTTTGCTTTGAGGGGAATCGCACCAGACTATGTAAGGTTGATTTAATAACTCAGAAGTAATGATTAACAGCAGAATTCATAGAAATGCCTGGTGTGAATTTTGTTGTAGCAGGATCTGTCCCACGGAGCTAAGTGTTACTTGTGCATGAGACATGCTTGGCTGCACGTCAGCTGATTGGTCTAATCTCAAAAGATCTGTAAATAAGTGGATATGATGTAATTTAATGCCTTGTTTGACAGAATGGGCAGAGGAGAGACATGCTTACTATTAAGTGTTAAAGAAACAAGCCCTATTAACGGCTACAGTGAAAGGGCACATGCGTTTATAATATTTTCATAACGAATTAAAGCAGTGCTGCCAAAAGGCAGCACTGCGCGCTGTACATTATCAAAGATCAAGTAAACAAGGATTAGGAGTGGAATTTGATTTGTGAATGGTTAATGCATTATGTTGTCGTTTTTTTTTTTAAAAGGTGACTCTTCAATTGTCTCTTAAATTGAAGCATTGTTGGGGGTGTTCCTGATGGATACTTTTCTAGATTTTAGGTGCATAGATGGGAAAGCCGTCTGTCTTTTCTTTTTTATACTTCTTAGTCTACCGTCTGTAGTGCTGGCTGGTAGTGTGCTGAGAACGACCAGAGATGGTGTGCTAGTCTGTATTATCAGCAGGATTTCTTTTCGTGATTGATTTATAAATGAAGTAGCTGGTTTTGAAGATGGTGCCGGCACGCATAGTGAGTTTATTCAGTTCCACCAGGATTGGGGTAATGTGAAAATATTTCTTCAGGCCTTGGGTGAGACATGCTGCAAGCCTGTAGGATGCCCCTAAGGTGTGCAAGTTTGGAGTCTAGGATTAGGGCATTACTTCAATTCAGGTGCAAGAGTACTACAGCTTGAACAGAGGTTCTTGAATCCCGCCATTGATCCACATGTGGAGCCTTCAGGGATTTCCAGTCAATTTAAAAGGTTTATCGTTCTGGGAAATTATCTTCTATAGTTATGAGGACAGTGAAAGAAATAACATAATTTGGGGTAACATCTATTAGTGTTTTGAATTCCAGGGTTATAGTAGTATATGGTACTGTTTACTTAATCACTTTACTAAGTCTCATTAGGTGTTACCATCTCAGTAATACACAATATGGGTACTCTATTTCCATAGTATTTGAAACACTTGAGCATGTTCTTTATTGAATGTGAGAACCCAGACCTATATAATATAACTGAAGGAATAAAAGCTGCATTTGTCTATCACTGCATCATTGCCTATGAAGAGAGAAAATCTTTCAAATATTTGTGAAATAAGTGAATTCCACTGAACCCCAGTATCTCTGTATAGCTGGGCGACTTCATATCAAGTGATAAAATGTGCTTATTTGACATTGTGACGTAGCTGCTCTGCCCATCTTCACAAGAGTATTGCATGCATAATAACACCCATGCAGGATTTTCAATTGCAGCAGACGGAATCTGGATGTCAAGCTCCCAATTTTTCTTGGGCTCACTAGGGTGTCAGGTGAGTTGTTAATGAGCTTGTGATATGAGAGGGAAATTGCTTTTGTGGGCATATATTCAGTCCGTAATCTATCCTCAAGTGGGGACGACTCCGGCAGTTCCTTACCCTTTGGCAATGCCTTATGCAGTGTGTGGTGGATTTGAATCAACCTAGAAAATATAAAAAGCTGAATCAGCCTTTCAGGATTCGAATCTGTGTCCTTCAGGTTACCCACAGATCTCTGTACGGCAGTGGCCGGACCATAAAGGCAGAGGGCCACGATCCCACACTTTTTGAACATAAAGAATATCATGCTGTGGAAATATCAGCCTGACAACACACTTTATTTTCAGGTCAAGCAGCCAACAGCTAGACGTGCTAAAAACGCAGCTGCCTGAGCTGAACTTTGCTGCTCTGAGGATGTCACTGCTTCTGTGGGTGTGACCTCCTCAGCTTGGCAAAGGTCCTCGAGGACCTCCCCCTTGCGATGTGGGGTGGCAGTGAGAGCCTCATACCTGGTTGCTTCAGTTTTAAGGCCTGAAGTGCCCTGAGCGGAGTGTCTTATCACACAACACCTTGTCACAGAGTGGGGTGGGGGTCACATTCTCACTGACCCCATCCCACTCTCTGGTGAGGTAGGGACTGCTGCCTCCCCTCATTGGCTTACTGGAGGCAGCAGTTCCAACCCTTCTGGCCCCTCCGAGGCTTCCCTCCCCTAGAGCTGCAGCTGCTAAGTGTGATTTAATTGACTGTTTAGTGCGCACATGTATGTATGATAGTATGTGTATGTGTGAGTGAGTGTTGTGAATGGGTGTGTGCGTGCGCACGTCTGCATACGAATTCATGGGGGTGTGTATGTGCGCCCACCCACCTCTGAGCTATACTTACCGACCTCCCCTGTCTCTGTAGAATACATCTAAATCTCCAAGAATGATGGGTTCAGCTAAACCACATTTAGCAGATGTCCTTAATATATGCCAGTTGGTTCTTGTAATATCAAATTGGTTTAAGGATTGATGGGTCACTTATTTTCCTCTCCATTGCGCTTTGCTGTTAAATCACAGGTTACCTGGAAAAAAAATCCAGGAACCTAAGTTAGAAGAGCCGATAGTCGTACTACACTTCGCTTTCATGCTGTAAGGGCTCACACTAGTGATAAATGCTTATTTACATAACATAAACCAGACATGTAATTTTTCCCCAAGCTCTTCCCGTTTGAGGGTCTGTTTCTGGGGTTTTCACTCTCTGATAATAGCAAACTGAAGTCTACAGATGTTGCATAAAGGATAACACCCTCTAATGAAAGAACGCTGCAAGAGGAATTCTGTTTGAAATGACAGCTGCAAGCCTCTGAAAGCCTGTCTGTGCTGATCAAAGCCAGTCGTAGCATTGTTCGAAAAGGGGACGTATGTTCGTGCTCTGCCCCTGCTAGCAACATGAGTCCGCCTGTGGGATTTTTTGTTTTGGTCACTGAAGTTGAAATGCTCCCTCCTATAGGTCCGCAGACGTGCCCACCTTTAGGGGCGCAGACAAAAAAGCAGTTTAAGAAACTAGTGTGATCCTACTCTGGATGGAGGTAACTTTTACAGATTGTACAAGAACATTTCTCTTTCGAAAACCGTAATGCAACCGAAGTAGATATTGTGTTTAGGTACGATAAGTTCATACATCGTTGTTATATATACTCATTGCACTTTAGATTTTGCGAAGTACTAGTCTTCACCTATCATTGAGCATTAAGGGTAGGTACATCAACATTTTTGTTGTGGCCATGTAAGCTCACATAATTTCTTTTACACTAATTACGCAAATTCACCATGTCATGTAGTTTCAAGTCCGTTCGGATAAAAATCCTATTGTGAGCTCTGACTCTGCAATGTTTTCGTTTTGTGGCCTCTTTAGGACAGAATATAGTCATTGATACAAAATTAAGTAAGCACCCCTTGTATTAGAAAGAAGGAGCATGGGCACCTAGTTTTCTTCTTCAAGCAATGTTTTCTATTATGGCTTAGGCAGAAAGAGGAACTGGGGTTGAGGGTCCATCACAACACTAGACTGAAAGGCTTGTAGATATCTGGAAAATGAGTGAAGTTTTACAACTCTGTACATTTGGCATGAAATCATTGTACACTTGAGCGAGCAGAAAACGTGGTCTAGCAAGAGGGATATTTTACCAAGCACCCACATACCAGATCTACTTGCTTCCCACAGTAGCATTCTGTCCGAGGGCACTAATAAACAAATCATTTAAATGGTTTTGTGATAACAACTAGATGGATATCTATCTACATGGATCGTAAGAGCCTATATCTTCCTCTGTGGAAATAGCTCATCCTAGTCTCCCCCCATTTGCCCCCCCCCCCCCCCCCTTGACTACCTTTTTCTTCCCTCTTTGCTCCTTTAACCAGCCACCTCCTCATCGAAACACCGCCTCCTTCTCAGTTCTTCTGTTACCCTGTCATGCTCTGAAACAACTTCCCTGCTATCTACAGCTCTTTGGTATGTACACATTTTAGTTCTGATTTTGTCGAGGTGTGGAGAAGGACCGTAGAAAATATCCAATCTTGTGTATTTTTTGTTTTCTTGTAATCTGTTTTTGAAGGCATATGAAGTACATGTAACAGTTCATGTAATTATAGTAACACACACGTCAAAAGTGAAATGATACTCTTAGGATTCCTCTTAGTGAGAGTGGTACTAACAGGGTATATGGTGTAATTAGGAAGTTTAAAACTGACCTTGGTTTCAATCCTGACAATAGCAATTCAAATTTAAGTCAGAGAATTTGTCAGGAAATGTCTTTAGCCTTCATGGATATCTAATGCTAGTCATTTTGTTCGAGGAAAATTGACGAATTACAAGTTAGGAGTGACAGAAAAAAAAGACTGAGGATCGAAGGAGTCCTCAGTGGGCAAACAAACTCTTAAAAATCATCATCTGGATTAAAATGAATTTGGTCTGAAAACGCCAAAATGTGTAAGGACAATGGGGGAACTATGATATAAAATAGATTGTGTGCATACCGGGGGATCCCACAGGATAATGGAGGCAACCATCCAGAACATCCTGGACTAGGGAAGAGTTTGTCATACTGGGGCAATCCAAGGACACTATGTTGACAAATTGGGACAGGGAAAAGATTTCTCTAGAGAAACATGATCTATGAACATCAATGAAACATAACCATATTGCTGTTATGACGGTTGCTTTCTCTATTTTGTTTGTAAATAAAGAGAAACTGTTTTAAAAATGATTTTGCCTGTATGAATGTAAGAAGAATATATTTTATTTTTATTTCATTTTATTTTAGCTGTTTTATAACGCGCTCTGTTACTACCAGAGTATCCTGGCGCGAAAGGAGAAAACAAGCAGGTGGCCAAAGAGAAACAGAAAATAATCTAATAAGCAAATCTAAAAAGATGAGTTTTCAGTGCCTTCTTAAAAAGGTACAAAATTCTGGATTGATCTTAAAAACAATGGCAGAGTGTTCCAAGCGGAAGCCGCAAGGACAGCAATTGACTGGCCTCCAAGGCGCACTCGCCAAAAGCGAGGTACGCTCAACAAATTATGATCAGCGGAACGTAGAGATCGAGTGGGGATATAGCGGCTAAATCTTTTCTTCAGATAGGAAGGCCCAAGGTCATTGACTGCTTTAAATGCTAGTGTCAGGATTTTAAAAGTAATCCTTTGTGATACTAGCAGCCAATGTAGTTCTTTCAGATGGATTCGTACACTCTCTCTGCTGGGCACATTGCAGAGAAGTCTCGCCGTCGCATTTTGAATGATCTGTAATCTGGCGACTAGAAAAGCTGGGGTTCCGCTAAGAAGAGAGTTGGCATAATCGAGCCGTGAAAGTATTAAGGCCCTCGCGACCGATTCTCTTGCAGAAGAAGGGAGATATGGAAAGAACTTTCTCATAGCTTTAAGAGACCCGAAGCACACCCCTGTAAGTTTCTTAATGTGTCCCTCAAACCTCAGATCCTCCCCAAACCAAACTCCCAAATTTTTTGCAGGGATGGTAAGTGAAGTGCCATTATATGCAGTTGAAAACTGAATTGGAGGACTATTCATGATGAAGGGTAACCAGGTAGTGTTTCTTGAGTGCCAGAGCTCTTTATCGTGACCTATCCTTGCAAAATGATTTTTATTTGTATTCTGCCCAAGAGGTATTGATCTATGAATATGGCTTTTTCCCTCAGTGTTGAAATCATGACTGTTTTAGATCACCCTCCAAATTAAAACGTTTGCACTTTATTTGTGTGCAAATCAACCTCCCCTCTTCCCTGAATGGTGCACAGGCAAAGTAGATTCATTCATTTAGATGTTGAAGTGGTTAATTCTTGGTTGACATACCACCAAATGTTAAAATCCGAAGTTGATGTGTCATGCAGCTGAAATGGGACCCCCTCCCATCTCTTCAAATTAATATACTAATGGAGAAGGGGCGGTGCGTCTATTGGGGCGCTGGGGTGTTGCCCCACTAGCCACATCACGCCCTAAATTTGTGCAAGCAACAGTTCATGAAACTCGCAGTCTCACTCGTGACTCGCGCTGAAAAGATCTTCAGCTGTTGCACTCGGGAGTCAGGACAGGCCTGAGGCAATCGGCCGCAGTGCTGAAGGGGGTGGGGGCGAGTCTCTGGCAGCACTGAACATGGTGGTTTGAGTGACTGTCGGACTCAGACTCTCACACTGACAGCGGCGCATAGTGCGCATGTTCTGGTTTGGGCTGGTCATTTTTATGACCAGCCCGAACATGTGCACTACAGCACTACACTACGTTCCCCCAGTCCTAGGCCATTATGAGAGCGAGGGGGGACCCGAGAGGCCGAGGGTTGCTTACTTCATGCAGCAGCACCCGGTCTCCTAATGGGCGGGCCGTATCGGTGCCCTACCCAATCCTGGTGCTGCAAATGCAGCGTCTGGATTGGCTGAGACACCACGCAGCCTGAGCCTAAGAAGCATTGGGTACTGCGCGTGGGTGGGTGGTGGTACTGACGCACTTGACTAAATACGTATGGCCAATCACTCTGGCTTATGTGAAGCCATGCAGACAGTGATTCGCCCTTTTGTTAGTAGTGACGTAACCTCGCGCACTGCAGTCCGTCACCGCGCCACACACGACACACAGACCGCGTGTCCTACTGCTCATGACTGACGTACTTTGGATCACAGAGAGCTGCTAGCTAACAGGCATCCATCTAATTGATCATTGATTTTCTGTCAACGAGATTCCATCTGATTCTGATGAATCTGTGTGTTGATGAAACCAACTAAACAAAGAAAGTAAGATTATTTTCCTTCTTGTAACCGTAGGCCGCCCGGTAGTAGCCTGAATCAATCCCGTGTGCAGTGCGCACCTATGCTGATCAGGAACGCACCGGCCTGCCGGAACTTCAACACCTCCTGCTGCCAGGCCTATAACTTACAGGCCTCTGTGCCTGGCAGCAGGACTAGTGGTGAGTGTGACTGTTGAAGTTCTGTTGGCGCATCATGATTGATTGGGGCTTGCTAACATCGGCATTCACGTCGACGTCGCTCAGTCAACCAGTACAGTCAATGAATGAGATTTTTTTAATCATGGACCATGGTGCCTGCAGTGCTACATGCAGCCCGTGAGAAGACTATTAGGATTTAAAAGTTATCAGTGGGTAATCTCTTGGTGTGTGTTTATTTTACAAATTCTGACTTCTTCTTGTCTTTTGAGTGTTTGTTTGGCCAAAAACGCTTCGCGCAATAGCTGTGGTGATGTGGCGTCACTGTCCCGTCCTGGGCTGGTTGTCGTGTATGTAGTAGCGAAAGGGGGATGATCATGTGGTGACAACGTGATGTACACAAAAGTAACTCCAAAGTGTCCATATTATCGGAATATTTTATTTAAATTATACATTGATTTTTGCAGCGATGGTGATGCTCACAGTTGGATTAACCAGGGAACTTTGCAAACAGTGCAGACAGTAGCTAATCTGCTAATCACACTTTCACTCGATCCTGTATTTGTAGACCGAAACCACCTTGCCTGGTGAATTATTAAAACAAAACCCAAATTTACTTGGCTAAGAAACAACAAGTAAAAATGTGCAATGTGTGCTTTTTGTCTAAAAAGCTGGGACGGGTGATGCGCGTGATAAGAGTACTCAGCGGCCACGTATGACTAGACTATCGTTGTCCCACTATAATTAAGCCTTAGTCCGGGCCTGTAGCAACTGTGAGACCGCGGTGCTGTTTAGGTTCAGTACGGGTGAACCGACTGCTCACCAAGAAAGTCTGAGTCTGTGAAGATTCTGGTTCAGTTCCAACCCCACATACATTATTCCTCGAGCCGAAGCCGCAATAAAGGTGGTGAGTTTGACATTCCTCTCTGCACCTAGCACGCTGCAGGACGTCAGCCTTCCATTCTTCTGAAGTCGATACACGCAGCTGTATTGAGAACTATAAATTATTTCTATTTCACTAGGATGACTGACGTCACCTCCTCGAGAAAGGTAGGCATGGATAATGACATTCAAAGAAGAATTAAGGAGCGTGAATTATACGTGCATAGCCAGAAGTCAAACCAGCAATAATACATATAAGCAGAGATCAGTGGCAACCAATAGTCAGTTATTCGGTGCTAACAGTTTAACCCAGATGACGGAGGGGCCTCAGATACCTGAAAAGTCACAGACCTTCACCAGGCTAGTTAAGGGAGGAATTGAGAAGAATTTCCTAAAGAGCAAGCTTTTAAGTGGCTCTTTGGTTATACTGAATAAGTAGCTACCTATGTTATATGACATCTCTTTATTAATATAACTGCACTTTCACAATTTCTTCATTAACCTTCCTGCTTTCTCAAATTTGCTTGAAAATGCACCTTTTAAAAAAAAAAAATTCTCGAGGGTAGTACCCCCCGGAACCACTCAAGGTTATTCGGGCTCGCTCGCTACGCTAACTTGAAACGGTGCAGTATGCCAATCATTTTACGCCTCACCACTTTCAAATATCACCAGCCGCCCCTGTAATGGAGCACACTATCTCACTGCCCTCTCTTCATAAAATCAGATTATTTTTGGAACCTTATTACCTGTTTGATATACCACAACAAAATCGGTAATGTGCGTACAAGGAGAATCAACCAACTTTCTAAGGATTTTAAATGCACATATTTCATGACATGGTTAATAATGCGAAGTACTTTCGTGTAGGCTCCTCGTCCATGTCATTCCTCATGCATGTCATCAAATGTTTTTGTTCACTTATTCAGTGCATTTCTGTAGGATCTGTAATACAGATTCTCTTATATTCTGCCCTCTTCCTATTCACACTTTCTGCAAACCCAGACTTATTATGATAGTAGTGGAATTTTTTTGTATTTAGATCTTTGAGTATGAGCTGCAAACTTGCACAATAAATTTGATCATTGTAGGCTCATGGCTAGTCAACCTGTCTGCTCAATACCGAGGATGGAACAATTGGTCTGCAAACTATGAACTGTTATTTCTTCTTAAAAAGGGAAACTTATTTTCTTGTGTTGATTTGCAGACTCACTTTTAATGGTTTACTGTTTATGTTGGATGTACTTTTTGCAGCCTTTTCTTGATTGTTTAACTTTATGACTTGTCTAGCAATATCAGTGATAAAAGAAAAAATGTTTGTCTGAGCCAACCCTTGGACACAAACTAGTGGTTTAATAAATAAGGTCCAAAATCCCTAAATAGTTGTGTTCATCAGCTGACAACGCTAAATAAGGGCCACATAGGCCTATGTACTGCTACAGAGACCAAAGTGAAGCAGCTTTTCCAATTGTATTACAGATCTACTTGATGGTCCCAGTATGGTCTCTTTGAATCTTTACTTTTCAACTGAGAGACTAGCTTGAAAATTCAAAAGGATATAAAATCTTTCCAGTTTTTGGCATAATGTTTGTTCCTAAACTTTCTTATATTTGGTCATTTCTGGGCCACTGAATATTCAAACAAGTACGATTCCTTGAGAAGCAGAAGAACTCTTCTTGCCAGAAATTGGGGAACCAAACATTTGAACAACTTCTCACTGTAGCCATGATGCCACCCTGAAGGCATATATACCAGATAATTATCTTAGTAGGTCACGCATAGAACAGATCATTTTCTCAGTAGGTCATGAAAAAGGCAGTCATCTACTGTTGCAAAGACTGCTGATACATCCTGGTATATGAGGATCACTATTTGACCATCATACATTTCTCTTCGAATGTATTCATAGTTCTAACAGTGCAGATTTGATGCCTTGTTCATGTCTAGGATTAAAAGAGATGTATTACCATGGGCTGAAAACCTTAAGCAGAGCAGAACAACTTTAGAGACATTGCATTATGAGACATTTATCATCTTAGTCTAATTCGCAATTGAGGAGCGTTGCTAGGATTTATTAAACTAGAATGAATACAGAGTAAATAGCGTTTACAGTTTTTGGTATCGTCATAAAGCTTATTTCCTTCCTTTTTAGACATAGTGGGAATAAAAGTCAAGGTAAACTTTTTTTTTTTCAAGTTTGAAAGAGTTCCTCAAGGCACAATTCACAGCGTGGTTATAAATGTGACGACCTGATTTTAATACTCCTTTTATTGTGATAAAGAAAGCCCATAAACATTAATTTATGCCCCTGGGGATTGGTATGATGGCCCCCATAATTATAGATTCTTTCATGCTAGCTTCAAACATTGTGTTGAACTGCAGTCCTTTACACTTTATAAATCCTGTATTGTCCTTTGACAGTTTTGTATGATGTGTGTGATAGTTCGTAATTTGTTCCATCAAATACTTTATAGATATCAGTGCATTCTGGTTGACTCCTTGGTTGGCGATGTACGGGTAACCCTGCTCTAGGCGCTTTAGCTATCTGGCCGACAATTCATGCCGGAGAGTGTTGTTTTTCAATGCAGTGGGTGGTCACCAATTTCAAGAGGTGGTTATAAAGGTGTTCCCATAGAGCTGAGGAGTTTATCTTATGCTTTCCTAAACACATTACTTAAGCAAGATATCCATGACATTGAATCCCATGCTGCACTTTTTCTGCTGTTACCGCTTCTTTCTTGATAGCATTAGAGAAGCGAGTACCCAGTTTAGCCCAGTTGTTTCTCAATATTTTCTTCTCTATTTTTATTTCTAACATCACCCCACAGAGCACCAAAGAAAAGGACCTGTGGTGTGTAAGTGAGGAAAATGTCATATAGGAATAGTATCTGCATTATTTTAAAAGCACGCACTTTCTTTTCTAGCAAAAAAGCAAGCCATTGAGTTCATAAAATGATTGTTATCCCTCCAGAAGGTGATTGATGTTCCCAAGAAAGTTCTAAATCAAAAAGAGGCAGCTTCTTAGGAGAACGTGTTTTTGCACCAGTAAAACTCAGATCAAGTTTATATAGTGTAAAGAGGGACTGTCTAGAGTACATATCAAATAAATCTGTATTGAACTTGAAATGTTAAACCATCTATATTAGGTTTTGACCCATGATTCTTTGATAATATTTAGATATTTTCTGCAGGTCCGTCGTTCCACTGAGATATGTTACAATCTACATATTAAATTATATATTTATATTAATTATTTGAACTTGGTTCTACCTATAGATAGTTATACAAAATATTATTTTGCACAGTTAAAACGCATCTTTAAACTTTAATAATATTAGATGTATGTAAATGCCTTAATCTGGATAGGAAATGGCTTGTTTGATGGGAGATTGATGTATTAACTTTAACAAATCTATCAATATTTAGAATGGTCCTCTCATTTACACTTTGATCTCATACATTTGCTTTTTACGACGTCAAGTCTTGCTTGTCAAGACTATAGAAAAATAATGAGTCACACTTCATACATCACTGTTGCAGCTGTGCTTTGTAGATTATGCATCTAAAATGTTCATAATATTTCGTTCTATATTGATGTAGGGCATTAGATATTATGCATAGTGATTTTGAAAATCAAAATACGTTATCCCCTCAATGCATAATTGTTTGCTGAATGAAATATAGTTGACTTATGTTTATTTTGCTGCCTGCATATGCTTTCATGTGTCAAATATTGGAGCGATTCATGTAACCATTTACTGTGGTGTTTAAGCTTGGTAGACATTGGCAGTGTTTAATGTGAATTCTAATCAGACTGCTTTGATTATAATCTATTATTTATCATAATTATATTCAAACGGTTTACCAAATAGCGGCTAGTGTATGTGATCTGTAAGTAGATGCAGTGTTTTTTTTAATGTAATGTATTGTTCACTTAACACATTTTTTTCGAAAAAGGTCCAGTCTCCAAAACTTACAATAGGTGGCAATCGTTATGTTCATTTGCTTTTTCAAAGCAACTAAAGACTGCTGTAATGTCATAGGATGGCCTAATCCATCACACAGCTTTTGCGATAATGGTAGAGTATATAGATATCACTTTACAAAAACACCCTAACATGTATAGAAGATTAGAATTGAGGGAGAGCGGTATTTGCACTGTGGGAACCTGGGCAGAAGGTTCCTACTCATGGAAGTAAGGATCTTCCGGATCATCCTCTATAGTCCTGACATTTAATGACCAGCTCCAAAGGGCTTCGAGCTGCCCGGAATCTATCATCTTCCTCCTCATCAGAACCAGAATCCTGTTCCAAACTCGTGGCAAAAAGAGGTGATGGAAGCTGTGAGTGACGTGGAACCGGAAGCTGATCCAAAGGCACATGTTGACGTTGGTGCAGAGGGTCAACAGCAGGAGCCCCAGAACCGGATGAAGAAATTGGCACCAGAGGCAATGATGCGAAGATAGACGTCGACGACAGTAACACTGTCGACGGGACAACCACCGTTGACGAAGCCGTCGACGACAAGACTGTAGCAGTCGACGGAGCTGTCGACTGAGCCGCCGCAGACAAAACAACCGTCGAGGGAGCACCCGCCGGCGAAGAGGCTCTCTTCACAGCAAGCGTTAACGAAGATTTCGATGTCGACAAGACTCCCTTTTTGGACGTCGACGAGGAAATTGGAATCGTCGACAAGACAGATTTGAAGCTCACACACACCATCGTCAACACTGACTACGTCGAAGCAGCCGCCGTTGACGACCGACTGGCACAAGTCGTCATCACTGTCGTCGTCAGAGAACTGGAGACGGCAGATTGTTGTCGGAACGACCGTCGACGCTCCCGTCGACGATTTAGCATGTTTTTTAGAGGAAACATGCGTAGAAGGAGCCGTGGACGCCTGAGAGTTAGACCTCGTGCGTAGGCGTAGCAGAAGGTGGAGACACAGCAGGAGCCTTCTGAAGTTGAAGTTTCCTCTTCTATTGGAAAGGAGATGGCAAATCCTGCACACTGCTACGTTTAAAAGTGGCACTAGACACACCTGACAAAAGGCTTTCCGCATCAGAAAGAGGTGAATCCTTATCCTTCAACCTCTGCAACCAGAGGAGGAGACGCCCTTGCCTGTCCTTAAGGGTTTTTGTTGAGAAAGTCCTGCAAATCTTACATTTTCCTACCTCATGCTCTGGATAGAGGCAGTAAATACACTTCTTGTGAGGGTCCTCTAGAAGCACATGGGCGAAACAAAGACTTCTAACTTGAAGACATCCCAGAAAAACTGTAGAAATCCATAAAGAAGTTGAAAACTGAGCAGAGTTCAGGGAGACTCCCTTCACACAACGTGCGGTAGAAAATCTTAGGGCCTGAGCCTCTGAGGAGAAGGTTCTAGAGGGGTGCTTGCACCTGATTGGCTGTAGTTTGGACTAACATAATGACATGGATATGCTATAAATGTGTTCCTTTTCTTCTAATGCATTCCTATGTATTAATGCTACCTTGGTACTTATAAGTATTTATGGTTTTGGAATGTATGTAATTATGTTTCTGTATACATATATTGCTTCTATTGCTAGTTTATTTACCGTGGGGCTCCCACTTCGACGACGGGTAATATTCAAGCATGTGAATCTATGAAAGACACCAATACTGGAGAACCACCGTTTACAGGTAAGTAACAATTGTTTGTCCATGCATTTTGTTATTCTGTCTAATGCCAAACCTGAATTTTGGCTTCACTACTAGGAATTTTTAGGAACTGGTAGTACGATTTTCCAGTTTTCATGTCATTTTGCTTGATCAATGTCTTTCCCTAATGTTTGTATTACGTTAGTGGGTAAAATGTAGTATGTTGTCTCTGGTGTGTTGTGAAGAGTATTAGAAAACACTTGCCCAATATTTATATTTCCCAATAAAATAGAGATGGTGATACAGTGTTACAGTAGTTGAGGAAGTTAGGGTAGGGTATGTTTTTGAATATCTGAATCCGAACATCTACAAATAACCTTTAAACATGTGCGCAAAATATAACATAAAGGCGTATTGTGAACATTTTATTTCTTAGTCGGTTCTACCATTTCAAGAGATTAAAAGTATTCATAGATGAGACTCCACTAGATGTGGAAACCCAATTATGGAATTAGTAGATGTCTATAAATCGATGGCTGCATGCTTACAGGTATTATTGAAGGTGTAGTCTTTTTAAGCTTCCATTCATTGTATCAATTGGAGTTGAAACCCGTATTATAGCGTTTGTAAAATCAAAGCCCATATTGGTTCTCAAGTTGTACAGAATAATCCAGTGATTCTGACCTTCCAACTTTATTTTTTAGTTGGATAAGAGGTCTCCTTCTGGGTATTAAGTGGCTAGTGTGCATAGTTGGATTCGTGGGTGGAGACGCTTGTAGGTAATTGAGCTAGGTACTGAAAGGCATTTCAGACAGCACAGATTTTTCAAAAAGTCTATATATTTGCTTTGTACAATATAAAGTGACTTGTTGGTCGTGCTTGCTTTGCCCTGGTTTCTGTCCCACCGCGCTTGGATGGAACAAGATATGGCGTCCTATGCCTTCTCTCCCACCGATGTGTGCCCCTGAGTCACTTGTACATTCACTTAATCCTTCAATGCTTGACTATGCACCTCTCTTTGCTCCACTGTTTGCGAAGAGATTGAAGCCTAATGTTTTTGGTTTTGCTCGGCCTTTGCAGAGAGCATGTTGGGAAAGCAGTGGTGCTCAATGGTATTCTACACCTGCATACTATTCAAGCCCACTGCAGGTCTGGACGATTGCATGATTTCACATTTCTGCAGTCCAAACCAGGGCGAGTGAGTCCTGAGAGCAACAGGATGGCACTAGAAAACATGAATCTCAAATAGTGCCTAGTGGCCCAGGCAATAGATGATCATATAAAATAAAGGAGGCCCCCTTATCTTCTGGGTCTGGGACCAGGGGAATAGTGGGAGGAAACACGAAGGGTCCCTTGGGGTGACCACTAAGGTGGTCTTACCAATATGGGGGTGCCAACAATTCTCTTGAATAAACGCACAAATACATAATTGAAAACATTTCGCTCTTTTTGCTTAACCTTACCAAAAGTGGAACTATATGTTATGTGCATGACCATTAGCCACATTAATGTGTTGATTTATAGCTAGCTTAATGTCTCTCTACCTTTGGAGGTTTTGACCTACTGTGAGATTGGTATTGCTGAAATAGGTTTGGGCACCCCCATATTGGTAAGACCACCTTAGTGGTCACCCTAAGGGACCCTTCGTGTTTCCGCCCAAGCAATAGATGCACAGTACAAATATTGTAGTCCAGTAAGACACTCAGCGTCGAGTTTCGAATACTCACTGCACTCTATTATTAGGCACTTATTCAAGCTTTGAAGGGTTTTAAGTGAATGTACAAGTGACTAGCCAGCACAGATCGGTGAGAGGAGGAATAGGCATAGGATGCCATATCATCTTGTTCGAGCCAAGCGTTGTGTGACCGAAAAGAGGACAACGCAACATGTCAGGCTGCCTTTTTGCACATAGAGTCCTGATGCAGCCTGCTGCCCGCACCCTCATTTTAGGAAATATAGGTAGGCGTTTCGGGTACTTACACTAAGGAAGCCGCCGTAATTTTGGATCTTTGGGGACATTCTCTAAGTAAACAGATGTGTCCTTCTCCCTTATGAGCTTGCCAGTATTTAAAGTGGAACGATTGATGCAGAGAGGAGAAAAATGCATCTGAACAATCGTGCCCGCATGCAGGCTGGAGCTCTCATGGTGTATTAAGGCAGCATGAAATTGATCTTAAAGCCTGGGGGCTTTCTTGGACAGCATTTGAGTCTATTTCAAAACATTTATTGTAAAGTATCTGCTAATTGGAAAGCCTAAATACACTTCAGTCATTTTAATCATCTTGCTTTTCTGCAGGCAATTATAAATGAAAGATTCACAAGGACAGACAAGGGATTGTTTTTTTTTTTTAAGACTGGAATGAAACAAATAATTCGTTCATATTTTTCTAAATCGATTCCTGCATTACGGCAGCGCACTCATCTGTACTTCGTATCATTTTAAAATGCAGTTGTGTGTTTGTCACTAAAGTTATCTATTGAAATGAGTGACCCTGGGACATTGATCCAAACGTGTGCCAAACATAAACGTCTGTGCCTTCGCTTGGGCGATGAGTTTTTTTAGGCAGTGAGGATTCAGGGGCTCAGTTTCTTTCCAAAACGAATTGAACAGAAATACGTTTTTCGTTTGGTAAACACGCACCTTTACATTCATCAGTATGAAATGGTGTATACTACTGACAGAATTGTAAATGTAGCATATTAATTTTACATTTGTCCCAATTTTTTTCATTTTTTGAATTGACTAAGAGAATTGAAATATTTTATAGTGGATCTGTGGTTGTTGACTCACTGGTTTCCTAACATGGCTGGATACCTCTTGGTCCAATTAAACTGTGGACTGCCTACGTTATTCTGAGCAGGGTAGTCCTACATGTCCAATTGGTCACTTAGATCAGCGTTCCCAAACCCTTCCTTACCCTTAATGTTGGTCTCATATAGGTCTCTTCTTTGCAATCATTCCATGGGTGTTAGACTGTTATGGCCTCATGCTAAGTACACCATCACTTAACGCCTTAAACCTTTTCTTGGTAAGGCTGTACTCCAGAGGTGTGGTGACAAACTAAGGTGGCCCAGTCGCATTTTATGATGCGACTGGGATTGGGCTCCCAGGTAACTGCTTGGCTAGATCTGATGGATCCCTCAGGGATGTAAAATACTTAACATTTCAGTATGAAGCCAATTCATGTGTGAGACCCAGGTTTAAGAAGCTGACTGATTTGCAGATACACAGCTTGTTAATAAAGACCATCATTGCATGTTAAACACACCTGCAGCATAAGAGATTAAATTATCACTCCAGGGTCTGCCATGTCGATAACCACTGGGAGATCCAGAGGCACAAGCAAGATGTCTCCACAGACAGCTGTCAAAATTAGGTCATCCTCTACTGGAAGAGTTGCCATCTGTGTGCTGCATTTAGGGTGAAAGCCTGATTGAAAAGATGTTAACAAATTGTTGAAATCCATATGTGGTCGTGACAACTCTGTTTTGTTTCTTAAGTAGGTGGAAGTCAACCATACTTCAGTTGTCAAGGAAACTTGTTGATTGCTGATTACGAAGATCGATTACTTGTCTCTACTGACCAACTACAATATGACTTAAGTGGAACCAAATTGTCTGAGTGATATATAGGTTTTCTAGAGTTAGGTTTGTTGATATAATCAGATGAGGTCAGTCTCTGAAGATATTCTAATGCTTGTGATTCACAGTGATTAATGGTTGAAGCTCTCAACTGAATAAGTGACATGAGCAACAGATGTTTAAGACTGAAGAGGAAACACAGGAAGAGAAATTAAAGTATTTAGTGTTTGCTTATGATGTAGGATATAAAATCCAGTTGAGAAGTTTGGTGAAACTCTTATAGACCCATCAATAAAATTGATTCATTGTAGGTGGTAAAACAATGTTTTTCAATAATACACCCCGTGAATCAGTCAGACACCTATGTTAAATCGCTTCCAATCAAAAGAGCACACATTCTGATTTTTTGGGCGTGAGGGGACGTTGCTTTTCTTTTTTACTAGGTGTGTTACTGCACCTGAAGATATTTACTGTTTTAGGTTGTAGCATGGTAATCTAATCCCTTTTAAAGAGTCTGTTTAGGATGCAACCTCTATTTCAATAATTTATTGGCTGCTCCTGATCTGAATAGCACTCCACTTTTCTCTCACTTGACTACCAATATCTGAAGGCATGCACAATGCAGTTTTACTCGCGGTCTGAGTCCAGCTTTTTGAAAACAAGAAGTATTTAGGTTGTTCTGAGATTACTGCTGTGTAAACAATTGGGCATGCTGGTCGAAAGTGGGTGACACATGCATCAGTGTTGCTGAAGAACATGCCAATATGCAAGAGAGTGAAACTTTTGCTCCGACCTGGATGTGCAGTAGGGGGTTATAGTACCTGTTTGCGCATTTTCGTACCCATCAACACGATTGCAGACTCAAGCATGATTTCTGGGAGTTGAAGTTGTATGTTTTTCATTGATTGTGTTTGATAGTTTTATAATGGAAAAACCAAATGTGGTGCAGCAATAGCATAGGAAGCTTTGCAAGCTTCCACTACACAACCAACCCTTGATTTGATTCTATATAGCGGTCGAATGTCCAGGGACGTCTTTGCTCTGCAGCTGATGTAGATGGGAACCTTAAAACAAAGCTAATAAACGATTAAAGAGCCAGGTCTTGCAATATTTCTTAAAGCAAACACAAGGAGATGATGGACGGAGTGCGGAGTGCTGAAACGTTTCAGACACTCACCCCCAGTCACAGATCTGTGTTAAATCCATCATTGTTCTTTAGATCACTTTGCCACCCAGTTCAGACCGAGCCGTATGCAAACAAGTCTTGTTCCTGTTCCTCATGGCAACAGTCTAGCTCAAATTGCCAAGCCAGGTCTTCCCTGGACCAGAAACAAGCATCCTAGGACCGGTTTCGGGGTCTCACCCCTCATCAGCAAGGCTAGTTCAAATCCTGTGGCAAAGTGAGCAAGGGACCCATGGCTGGGCATGCTCTGCCTCCCTAAGATGCTTGTTTGGTCCTTGGTTCTTCACTTTCCAAGTTGGCTAGAGTAGTGCCCTCATTTCCTGAGTCCACCAGCTTGGGACCAAAATGAATGGTCTGAGCCCAGAAGGGCTACAGTTTTCCTGGAGTTAAGCTATAAACAATTTGACTTCACCCATTTTCCTATTTTAGACATACGAAAGTTGAATCTTGAGGCGGTGTCTTTGGGATTGTTAGGTATAGATACTAATATTTGGGTATCATCAGCGTAAGGCACCACAAGAAACCAAATAATTTGATCAGCCTAGCCAGTGGGGTGACCTAAAGACTGCATAGAGTAGGGCTCAGTGAGGAGCATTGAGGCACCCAGAATGGCAACCAGAACTGATCAGACATGAACTGTCCTCATGCAACATGCTACACTCTATAGAAAAGATTTTATCAGGGTGATGGCAAGGCCGCTTATCCCTAATTTGGCGAGCCTGTCAATCAGAATGGTATGATTGACCATACCCAAGTCAGCGGAGAGATCCAATATTATCAGTTCAGCTTTACTGCCTCAATCTAGGATTGAGCTCAGCTCCTCTGAAACTGCTACTAATGCTGTCTCCATAATATGTGCATTTCTAAAACCATATTGAGTGTGTCAGCAGTCCGTGAGTGTCAATGAATTACATGAGTCCTGTATTCAAAGCTTTCTCCAGTAGCTTAGCTAGAAAAGGTAACTCGAGTTGGGCCTATAACTACTAGGCT
This sequence comes from Lissotriton vulgaris, assembly GCF_964263255.1. Lineage (NCBI taxonomy): Eukaryota > Metazoa > Chordata > Amphibia > Caudata > Salamandridae > Lissotriton > Lissotriton vulgaris. Next base: position 244,188,232 of record NC_141687.1, read on the forward strand.
CTTGTGGATCACGACCATTGTTTATTAGAGGTTGAATAGAAGCCTTATTCCAATCAAGAGGGAAGTAACCAGTGGTGATTATTTTGTTAAAAATGGTAGGTAGTATTTCTGTAATAAGAGATTTTTGGAGGACAAGGTTCCTTTGGCGATTCCGATGTAGTGGCTATGATTAGTCTAGAGACCTGCTTTGTATTAAGCATGGAGAATTTCTCAAAAACAAAAGGGGTGGGTTGCGCTCCCTTTACTGTTCAAACAGTGGTAAATGATTATTATTTACAAACGAGTCATGTACTACTTTTACTTTTGATTGAAAAAAGTTTGCTAAGATATTACAAAACTCTTGGCTGCAGTTGTTACTGTTGGGCATAGGCATTATCGCTAAGCTTTTTACAGTATTTAAAAGCTCTTTTGCCGAATTATTAGATCATAGTATCTTGCTAGAAAAGTATTTAGTCTTTTCTTCTAATAGCATCTTTTATAGTCTGTGATTGATTTCTTATAAATCATCTTACAGATCATAGTGTGATCTCCAGATTCGCTCCTTCCTTCTGCACAGCTGTTTCTGGGCTCTCAAGCTCTCAAAAAACCAAGGTTCTTAGGGTTTTTTCCTATGATTAATGAAAACCTTTTCTGGTGCGATAGTGTCAACCGCCCTGCCTAGCCAGGCTGAATAGTTCTTTATAGTTGAGTCAAGATCTGTCATGGGACTGGACTTAATTTCAAGCAAAGTGTCTGATAGGGCAGTACGTAGGGCTAATCGACTAAAATTCTGCTTGGCCCTATTCTTGGTACTGTAGGGTTTCATGCTCCTGAGCGAAGACCGTGGTTGATTAATATTAAACATTACAGCTTTATGATCAGACCACAGAAGTGTTAGTGGGTCCACTACCTGAAGACATGAATTATTGGAGAAAATGCCATCCAATGTATGTCCTGCTTGGTGAGGGAGAAATTTCACCAGCCGGTGTAAACCTAGGCTGATCACTGAGTCAATCAGGGAAGCAGTTTCATTATTATCTGCTTCTCAAAATGGAACAGCACTGAGAAATCCGCTGATTAAACAATAGATCCTAGCAGTGGGCTTTTACTTGATACAAAGGATGCTCTTGGACCAAGTGGGAGGTATATCAGTTAATCTATAAAGGTTTAATGTTCAGTAACTTCTATGTGAAGGAAAGCCAGATTCGCAGGTCGAAACTACACACAACCAGAGAGCAGCAAAGGGAAAGATTGTCACATGCAACAATAGCCAACCCGCCTCCTCCCTTACTTACTCTATCTAGATTAACGATTGTGTAGCCCATTAGGATTGCCTGAACCAAGTCAGAACCAGGTTTCAGTGACAAAAGTTATGTCCAACTCATGTGTTATTAAAACCTCTGCAAATTCTATTTTGTGTCTGATTAACGACCTTGCATTAATCAAGAAACATTAAGGACTTTGAGTGAAGAACCACAAGGGACTAAAACATGCCTTGGATAGTGTAAATCCTGAATTTTGGCATTGGTAAGAGTCACAATTTGAGCATTGCACTAAATTCGAACCAAGATGCAGTTCAAGTGTGTCACGGTGCATATTCCTCCTGCCAGACTTGAAAGCCAAAAGTTCTTCCCTGGAATAATGCAAAGTCAGTAATTTTCCTGTCAATAAAGGACCAGGGGTTTCAGCCCATGGCACGATCCAGTCGCAGTGGAGCACGCCTGCTGCGGTTGCGTCAGCCCGGTCATGTATAACCCCTCCCAGGCCAAAGACCAGTGCATCGACCAAGGAAATGGCGGACCGTTCTAACGGGTGAGTACCGTCCAAACAATCTAAGTGCAAATATGCAACAGGGCAAATTAGGAAAAATAGAAAATCGTCCTTAAAACATGAAGACTGTAAAGATATCAGCTTTGAAAATTCCCTCCAGCTCTCATCTTGGTCAGCAGTGCTGCGCGATCGCGTAAGCCTGGTCATGTAGAGCCCCACCCAGTTCCCGCCTAGACCGGCGACAAGGGAATTGGCAGACCTGTTCTAACAGACTGGTACTGTGCAAGCGATCAATGTGCAAATCTGCGATTTAGAAAAAAGGTAAAGTGTCCTTAAAACATTAAAACTGTAAATATATCCGCTTTGAAAATTCTCTCCAGCTCTTTGGACTTGAGGGGAAATCATTACTCCACTGAAACCAGAAGCTCATCAGTAATACGCATTTGTGATATGAAAATGAAATGTTCTCAATAGCAATTTCATCATGTAAACTTTATTCGACAGTTAAGTCATAAAAGCACAAAAATAAAAAAATAATCATCATAATTCAATATACAACTCAATCTAAAAACATCCATATTTGATCATTTTGTATAAATAATTAAGATATAATTAAATTCCTTTAATAACTATCGAATGCATTGTTCAAACATAAAAAGTAAGATTACTTTAATTTTAAGATCATTACTACCACATTTCAATAATTCATTATATAGATTAGATTGCATTACTAAATCTAGGTATCTAACATTACCAAAGAGAGCTCGTACAACCTTTTTTGATATAGCAGACGTGGGACTACTATCACAGATAAGCATCATGGTACTGAAGGATAATACAAAAGGCTAACTACTAGCTACCAAAAGCAGCATCTTCGATCGAATAGACCATGCCCAATTCAAAAACTTCGCTATGGCTATAGGTGAAGTGGGATCAGAACATAAATTTCGCATAGCCTCAGCATGTCTTTTAATGCCCATTGAGTTACAAATGGGCTTTATCCACTTGTGAGGTAGTGCGGCATATGATGGACAGAAGAACAGTATGTGACTTACTGATTCCTGCTGATCCAAACACCTAAGTGATTCAGAAAAGGGGGTGGTGATGAACAGAGTGTCTGAATTAAGCAGACCACTCTTACCCAGTCCAAAGATCAGGGCTTGATCCATCACCGTTTTTTAGCTCACTGCACCATCCCAGCTCAGAACCTGGCTACATGCAAATTAGTCTGTTCCTGTCCCAGTGCATGATGGGAACAGGGCAAACCAAACTACCAAGCCAATTCTTATACTCGGAAGGAAACAAGCTACCGGGGACCGGTTTCTGGCATTTGCAGCTGTCGTCGGCCCGGCTTGCTTGAATCCTGATGGTGCAATGAGCAAGGAACTCACATCTGAGTATACCCTTCCACGCTTATGGTGGACAAAATGATTCAGAAAAGGGGGTGGTGATGAACAGAGTGTCTGAATTAAGCAGACCACTCTTACCCAGTCCAAAGATCAGGGCTTGATCCATCACCGTTTTTTAGCTCACTGCACCATCCCAGCTCAGAACCTGGCTACATGCAAATTAGTCTGTTCCTGTCCCAGTGCATGATGGGAACAGGGCAAACCAAACTACCAAGCCAATTCTTATACTGGGAAGGAAACAAGCTACCGGGGACCGGTTTCTGGCATTTCAGCCGTCGTCGGCCCGGCTTGCTTGAATCCTGATGGTGCAATGAGCAAGGGACTCACATGTGAGTATACCCTTCCACGCTTCAGACACTCTGTTCATCACCACCCCCTTTTCTGAATCGTTTTTGGCCACTATAGGTGTGGCAGGGTATACTCAGACATGAGTCCCTTTCTCACTGCACCATCAGTATTCAAGCAAGCCGGGCCGACGACGGATGAAATGCCAGAAACCGGTCTCCGGTAGCTTGTCTCCTTTCTGGGTGAAGAATTGGCTTGGTAGTTTAGTCTGCCCTGTTCCCATGATGCACTGGGCCAGGGACAGACTGATTTGCATATAGCCGGGTTCTGAACTGGGATGGTGCAGTGAGATAAATAACGGTGATGGATCAAGCCCTGATCTTTGGACTGGGTAAGAGTGGTCTGCTTAATTCAGACACTCTGTTCATCACCACCCCCTTTTCTGGATCCAAACACCTAAGACATTTATCATTAGTGGCTTCAGCCCATTTACCAGTAAATAACCTTGTTGGCAGGGTGCCCACCCTGAGCTGAAAATACAGTTTCCGATCATAAGGCTTCTCAATAAAATCTCAATACTTCTCTAGGACGGGCCAGGACTTAAATTCTAAAAAGCGTCCAGTGAGATGGGTGCAGAGTCCTTTAGAACATGCTGATGAAAGGACCATTTCCCAATATCTTTCCTTCAAGGTCTTTTTTGAAAGAAAGTCAGCATTAGAAGGATCATCCCATATTTCGGTCATACCCAATCTCACTAACAAAGATCGGATCTCCTTCAGCCGTTTGATTTTATGGAAGGAATCTACTTCAATAATATCCATAAGACCCTGAGGATAGTGTGATAGTTCCTCTGTGCACCATAATCTACGCCAGAATATAAAGGGCGGAGCTTGGCCAAATCTTCCACTGCTTTCCTGCCTAAATCCAAAAGAAGTGGTCTCAGGGGGGTACTTTGTGGGACACCAGTAATTTTGCGTAGAAATAAGTTCTTCCCCAAAGTTAGGTGCTTTAGGTTGTCAAACCCCCACAGTTCGGCACCGTATAGGGTCAAGCTTAGTAACTTCATACCATAAATATCTAGTACAGGACTAATCGTTTAGTTATAGAGGATCTAAATTTGGATACAAGAATCCCTGATTGCTGTTGGTGTTTTAAGGCAGCCAGATCAAGTTGGCTTTTCCAGCACATATTCTTCTGCAAGGTGACACCCAAGTAAGATCAGGGGTGTGGAATTTAATGAAATATGTACTTGTCCATGGGACACGTAGCTTCATAAATCTACTTGTCCTGTAACAAAATCCACTTGTCCCTTTGGTGCCACACAGTGCACCGTAAAATAATTGCAGCAATCTCATTATAGAAGAGCTCTGATAATAGCCTCTCTGGTTAATGTCAGACTAATACTATAGAAGGATTTGACTTTTGGGGTTTTTCACCAGCTCTTCTGTAATCTTTTCCCATACTGAGAAAGGTTGTACATTTACCCCTGACAACGGCAGAAGTAAGTCAGAGCACCGTCTGAGCTGTCAGAATTGTGCTCGAGCGTCAGTTGCTGGGAAGCTTTCGGGCTGTGGGCAATGGAAACGAGGGCGATCACTGCAAAGTCAAAGCGCCGTCTGAGCTTTCAGATTTGTGCTCGAGCGTCAGTTGCTGGGTCCCAGCAACTGACGCTCGAGCACAATTCTGACAGCTTAGACGGCGCTCTGACTTTGCAGTGATCGCCCTCGTTTCCATTGCCCACACCCCGAAACACTCGGGGTTGACCTACCGGCTCCCCTTCAGGTTGTGATATTTCTTCCTGTTCTACCAGACCCCTATGCACTCTCCCCCTCCCCTGTCTTGATAAAGACCCGCCGCGACCACCAATTGGGGCGCAACAGGGTCGAAACGTCGACGCTCAATATTGGTCAAGATACCTCCAGGAACGTGCACAGTAACCACCTGTTTCCTTGGAGCACTAACTCAAAACTCTGGCCTTCCAACAAAGGAACCCTCCCCCCCCCCCTTGTATAAATTTGTATAAACGTGTCACTAAATTTAATGCACTAGTCACTTTGTTTACCACCAGTCACTCATCACATGTTTTAGCATTAATTGAAACCTAAAACGGAATGAAGTAATTCCTGTGTACTGTGATTCTGTCTTTTACTATATAAAAGTTTTGAACTTCAGTTGTTTTCAGAGAGGTTTACTTTATTGTGTAATGAGCTGATATAGCCTTCTTTCAAAGCAATTCTTGCTGCCACCCAACTGAACCACTTTTGTTTTTAATCATTGTGTATGACAACATTCTGCTCTTCTACAAAGTAGTTTTGTTCAGTGCCAGGAATTTCTATGGCAATGTGGCCTTTATGAGACCAAATACTGGCTGTCTAGTAAGAACGCGCTGGCAAACAGCACCACGCCTACCTGATAGTCCCCAGGTAGAGAAAGGAGCATAGTGCAGGCCAAGTGAGTAATCAGAAAATTAAAATACCCCCCACTTTGATCCAAAGCTCTTATGCCACCAAGCAAGCGAAAAAAGTCATTGGAATCCTCTCCAGAATTGCTCTGTCTCTTCCATCTAAGCATCTATCCATTCATCCTTTCACCCTCTGATATCTAGCATTTCACCTTTACATTGTCATCCATTCATTCTTTCATCCATCAGCCTTTTACCAATATGTTCGTCCATCTGTTGATTCGTCAGTCCATCCACTCATCCATATCCAAACCTACCCATCCATCTCCAACCATAACCATTTCAGCCATCCGTCCATCTTAACGCTCATCCATACAGCCACCCTTTCACTCCATCCATCTATCCACCCTCCCTTTCACGTATCCATCCATCCTCTCATCCACCCACCCTTCTACCCATCCATTCTTCCACTCATCCATCCATCATTTCGCACTCTAACCCATACACCCTGTAACCCATCCATCCATCCATTCACTCTTTCCTTCATTATAACATCCTTTGTCCATCCACCATCCCGTCACTCAACCATCCCTGTCACTCACTCATCCATCCATTTAGCCAGCCACACTTACACTCACTCATCCTTTCACCCACACATCCATCCATCGTTTCACCCACCCACCCATCCATCCATCCACCCACACATCCATCAATCCATCCACTCTTTCACTCACACCCACCCTTTCACATTAATTATGAGCCTTTGTCTGTCGAGATGCAGACAGAAGAGATCCATCAAGAGCTCCACCTCTACAGTAATTGCTAAAGTGGGGCATTCACAAAGCCCCTGATGAAACCTATCCTTCCACCTCCAAACCTATTGATCAAACTCATCCATCCCGCCTCCCTTTCACTCATCCATCCTTTTGCACATCCATCCATCCTTTCACCCCTCACATCCTCCTTTTCGCTCATATTCATCCATCCTTTCACTCATCCAACCATCCAGCCATCCTTTCGATCATCCATCCATCCATCCTCCTTTTCACTCATATATCCTTCCACCTCCTCCATTTATGCTTTCGCTCATCCATTTACCCTTTCACCCATCCATCTTCCGTTTTGCTCATATATCCATCCACTCTTTCACTAATCCCTGCATCCACCTTTACACTCAACTATCCACCCATCAACCCTTCCACCCAGCCAGCCACCCACCCGAATCACCCACCCATCCATCCACCCACCGACCCAGCCATCCATTCATCTACTCTCACCCATTAATCCACCCTTTTATTCAGCCATCCATCCTTTCACTCATCCATCCTCTTTCACCCCACCCATCCACTCATCCATCCCTTCATTCACCCTTGCACTTATCCATCCATTCTTTCACGCATCCATTCTTACATCCATCATTTCACTCATTCATCCATGCATCTATCATCCACCCTTTCACTCCACCCATTCATACATGAACCTATCCATCCAGCCTTTCACTCATTCATCTATGCATCTATCATCCACTATTTCACTTATTCATGCACGCATCTATCCATCCACACTTTCACTCATTGACCCATGCATCTATTCATCCACCCTATCACTCAATTTCAAATCCATTATGGGCCTTTGTCTGCGGACCTGCAAACTGAATAGGCCCATCAAGTACTCCACAGCTGCTGTGATTGCTATGGCAGTGTGTTCAAAATGCCCCTGGTGCATGCACAAAGTGAGTTGAGAGCTTAGTGCAAGGACAGAAATGGGGGTGGCCTTAGGCCTGCATGAAAGCCTCATGGAGAAATTAATGAGCTTTAATGTAAGCCCGGGATAACGTAAGAAACGAGAGGCCATGGGGAGCGGGTAAGGGCTGTCAGAGAGGGCTGTGACCCTTACACTGCCAATAATCTGCTCAGAGCTACTGATTTACATGGCTGTGACCAACAGGGTTGAACAGCAGTGTATCAGATTACCATAAGACTGTCTACTTGTCCTTTGGACAAAATACAAATTAAAACCTCTTGCCCTCCTAAGAAATCTAGATGTCTCGGGCGTCGGGAGATAGGAATTACCCACCCCTAGTAAGTAGAAGCATTGACCTGTTCCAAGGGCAGTTCATTCATGTACACGCTACCTTTAAAAGATTTATGTTCATTAAAGGACATGAATTTGGTTTTGGCGGTATTCATTTCTAGACCACGAAGGAGGCAGAATTCTTCGAACCGTTGTAGGGCCCTCTGGAGGCCGCTCGGTGTTTTGGAGACAATCAAAGTATCGTCCGCAAACATGAGGATGGGAATACGGATACCTGCCAGCACCGGCGCATCCTTGGGGGACAGGGAAAGATGATCTGCCACTCCGTTGACGAAGAGTGAAAACAGGGTGGGCGCCAAAACGCATCCCTGTCGCGCTCCTCTATCCACGGGAAAGGTTTCTGTTACTTCACCCTGTGCCCCCCATTGGACCCAGGCAAAATGATCCTCATGTAGGCGGACGATCAATGATAGCAGCTCTGAGGCCATCCCCATCTCCCCCAAGACTCGCCATAGTTTGCTACGCGGTACTAAGTCAAAAGCTGACTTCAGATCAACGAACACGGCGTACAATGCCCCTTTTCCCAAAACCACTGTCCTACAATAGAGAGTAATAAAGCAAAATACTTGGTCAATCGTGCTTGTTAAGGGACGAAAGCCGGCCTGCAATGGGGTCAAAATATTGTGTTCCTCCATCCAGGTCTGCACCTTACTCAAAACTAATCTACCCATGACCTTCTGCATCGAGTCGATTAGGCTAATAGGCCTATAATTTCCTGCGACAGACTTATCTCCATTCTTGTACACCAGGATAATCTCTGCCCCTTTCCATGAGGGAGGGACAACAGCTTCATGTGCAATTGCATTAGCCAGATAAACAATATTTTGTCGCCAGGTTTGTTTAGCATTTAAAAAGACATCGGCTGGAATACAATCTATGCCCTGAGCTCTTCCCTCTGTAACTAACTGCATCTAGCGCCCTATCAACCTCCTCTGGTGTGAAAACCACCCCTGCATAAAATGTGTGTGGGAATATTCCATTACTACCTTCATCGACACAACTGGCATACTGTGGTTTAAAATAATCAATCCACAGATGCTGGGCAACATTATTCTGGGGTCGGTCTGGACATCCCCCCCCTATCCCATTTATAAGTATCCCAGAACAATTTTGGGTTCTTGGCCTCACATGCTTGTTTTAGTTCCTGTCATCTACACTCGTCCCATAGCTTTTTTGCCTCCATCTGAGTTTTCCTATAACAGTCCCGTGCCGCTCTTACCTTACCCGGGTCCCTATCTCGAAGTGCTAAGCCCAGCTTAGCACGAGCTTGTCGGCAGGCCTCATCATAACAACCTTCGGGTTTCTTGTTCTTTATATTCTTGCCTAAGCCCGACTTACAAAAATATGTTTTTAATAGAGCGAAGAGTTTAATGTGAGTATCGATCAGGAAAGAGTGAAAGTCAGCATTATTGGCACTAGCTTCCAGGCCTACTAATGCATTATTTACATCATTATTAATAGCGACCAGGGTTTCAGGATGTTCAATAATTTTGCTCCATTTAAGGTGGCGCATATCATTGGTTAAAATAAGATCTGATACTATTGCGCCATGTGTTACTGGTGCCACCCCTCCCACATATAAATTAAATGATGAAGTGAGAGGATTGTGGTCGCTTTCTATACGTCCGGTTACAGCCATGTCCTTAAGGCAGTGCCACAATTTTATGTGAACAATGAAATGAAATGAAAAAAATATTTCTAAAGCGCACTGCGGCCAAGCGGCTTCCTGGCGCTAGGGGCAAATCAGTATAAACAGAGGATCCCAAAGAATTTAACCGGGGAAGGCCTGAAGGAAAAGAAAAGTTTTGAGGGCTTTACGAAAGTGGGAAAAAATAGGGATAGAACGAATAGAAAGAGGGAGATTGTTCCAGATCTGAGGGGCCCGCACGGAGAAGCGGGTGCCCCCGGTGCGGGATTTGCGAAAGCGTGGGACGTGAAGGAGGGAAAGGGAAGAAGAGCGAAGAGAGCGGCTGGGGGCATGGGAAGAGATTAAAGAGTTAATGAAAAGCGGGGCAGAGCGAGAGTGCGCCCGAAAGGCCAAACAGGCAAGTTTGAACTGGGACCTAAGGTGAACCGGAAGCCAATGGAGGGTCTTAAGGGCCGGGGAGATGTGGGCAGATTTAGGAAGACGAAGGATGAGGCGGGCCGCCTGGTTTTGGATAGCTTGGAGACGGCGAGTCTCGTAGGCAGGAATGCCTACGTACAAGCCGTTTCCATAATCCAGGCGGGATGTAATCAAGGCCGTGATGATGGTTTTGAGGGCGTCAACAGAAAAGAACCGGGAGATCTTACAGATAAGGCGAAGGGAAGAAAAACAGGAGGACACAACGGAGCTGATTTGGGCATGCATGGATAGGTCATTGCTGATCTTGATGCCCAAAGTCCGGACAGAGGGAACAGGGGAGGGAGGGGGGCCAAAAGAAAGGGGCCAGTGAGCGGAGGACCAAGGATTAGACGAGCCACCAGTAAGGACGAGCTCTGTCTTATCGGGATTGAGCTTCAAATGATTGAAGCTCATCCACTGAGAAATGAAGACAAGAGTGGAGCAGAATTTAGGGAGAGAGTCAGCAGGGGATGAGAGATCGAAGACGAGCTGGAGGTCGTCTGCGTAATTGTACACCGAGACCCCCAGCTCAAGAAGGGAGGAAACAAGAGGGCGGATGTAGAGGTTGAAGAGAAGGGGGGAAAGAGAAGAACCCTGTGGGACCCCAGAAGTGACCGGAAGGGGAGGAGCAGAGAAATCAGAGAGGTGAACTGCCTGCGATCTGCCCTGAAGAAAGGACGCGATCCAGGAGAGGGCTGTGCCCTGGATGCCCGCTGCGCTGACACGGTCGAGAAGGATGGCATGATCGACCGTGTCAAACGCAGCGGACAAGTCCAAAAGGACCAGGGCCTGGGGGAGGTTACTGTCGGCCTTCCCCTTGAGTTCATCCAGGACTGCGAGGACCACACTCTCAGTGGAGTGGCCGGGTCGAAAACCCGCCTGGTGGGAGGCCAGGAGATGGTTGTCCTCAATGTAGGCGGAGAGGCAAGAAGTCACATAGCTTTCGAGGATCTTCCCTAGGTAGGGGAGAAGGGAGATCGGCCTAAAATTAGATGGAAGGGAGGGGTCCAGGCCAGCTTTCTTCAAGATAGGAAGAACAATGGCAGATTTGAAGGAAGAGGGGACACAACCCAGAGCCAAGGAAGAATTGATAAAGGTAAGGGGGGGGACGGGACAGCTGGTGTAAAGGGTTCTGAGGATCCGTGCAGGAGCACAGTCCGCAGGGGAGCCAGACTTAACCTTGACAAGCAGGTCAAGGAAGAGCTCAGATGAGATTGGGTCAAAGTGATCCAGAGCAGAGGAAGGCGGGTGGAAATGATCAGATGAGTCAGGCCGAGGCACAATAGGAATGTTGGCCTTGATGGTGATGATTTTATTAATAAAGTAGTCATTCAAAGAGTGGCAAAGAGATTGAGAGGGGGCAGGAGAGAGAGAGGCGCGATCAGAGGTGGCAAGACTGTGCACTAAAGAAAAGATCTCGCGAGATTTGTTGGCCGAAAGGGCCACTCGCTCAGTGAAATATTTGGATTTGGCCGCTAAGATAGCTTTTTTGTAGTTATTGAGGAGGGCTTTGTATTTGAGGCGGAGGGTAGGGCAGTAGTTGCGTCGCCAGTGACGCTCCGAGCGCCTGAGTTCTAATTTCAGCAACAAGCAGATAATCTAGGCGACTGGACCTATGGCCATTATCATATGTACTGGCACCCTGCCTATCAGATGGCGTTCGACCATTAGCAGCCCTCAGTCGCTTCCCCATACATAACCCCTTCAATTGAATGGCCACCTCTGTCCATTTTTTTATAGGTGTTATCTCAAGATAGGGGATACCCCATCTGGTGTCTTCCTCCTCCGTGAGGCTCTGATCTTCTTGCCGTAGTGGCTCGAACGTCGTATTAAAATTCCCCGCTACAAGCGGCAATGTGTTGCTAGGCATGGCCTCTATCAGATTGTTTAAAGCTGAAATTATGTCAGATTTTTGCCCCCCTGATGACCTCTTGCGTATAGGTTATAAATGTCTATACAATTACCTGAGGACAAGCTAAGTCTCACTGCAAGAATATCATTATTCGATACAGCAAGTTGTTGTACTTTACAACTTAAAGCCTGCCGAACCCAGATCACTAGTCCCCCTAGCGGGCGACCTTTGTCTTTCTTTATCGCAGGGACCTGAAAATTGAGATAGGCCAAATGAAAAACAGGGTCCACCAACCATGTCTCCTGGAAGAGACAATAGTCGTGTTTTTTTATGAAACCAGACCAGTTGGGCAAAGCTAATTTGGATCCCAATCCCGCTATATTCCAAGATAACATTGACGTAGAGCAATTATTGAGGGACGAGCCATCAGCATTGTCGGACCTGCCAGGTAAATATTGCTGCCTATTTTCGTTACTTGACCCTCCCAGCGATTGAATTGATGATAACTCCCAACCCAAAGAATCCAAATCTATTCTCTCAGCATTTGTTTGGATTCTATTAAGCTGGGGGTCTAATACCTCTTTCTGTGTATTAACCTTGTCAGCAATTGAATTCCTCTCCCAACTAACTTGCCATCATTTGGCACTACTGCATTTGCCCACTATCTAGCTTCGGATAATCGTCAATCACAATCTTCCAAACCAGACAACACATTGTATCTATTGGTCTACCTAATTCCCCCTATATCACTCCAAGTCTGTCTCCCCCTTCTAGTAGCATGTTTCTGGGGACAATGGGTGTAGCAGGGTAGAAATAGGTTAAGGGTAGGGATTGGATTAGCGTGGCTGAACATACCGGAACCCAATCACAGATATGTTCAGCAGCCCTTCTGTCCCTGAAATTAATTATTACATAGTCTCCCTCGATTTTTTCATGGCCCAACCCAGTCCACTCGCCTAGCGAACAGGATTTCAGCAGATACCATGGTGGGAAGTGGCCTGTTGTAATTGAGCCAATGAATACATTTGTGCTTAAGCTCCATATACACCTCCCTTTTACCCTGGGTCAAAGCTGAAACCCCCGCTAGGACCACCACATATGGTATAGACTCAGGGGGGAGATCTGTACACAGTAGTCTATTTGTTGGTGGAACATGGGGTGTATTACTATTCACTCTGAGTTGTTGAGTTTCAGTCCTGCTGCCATCCCCTATCTCCGCCCTTCTGCTCAGTAGAATGTGATTGATCACTGCAGTATCGCTAGGGGAGATAAAGAATTATGTATAATTACAGCAGGGGCAGTAACATCAGCTATGTTGTTCATGGTCAGCGGGGCAGGGTGGTGGTCATCTTCATTGGCTTGCCCAGTCAATCTCTTTTGCATTTCGGTCGTCCCTTTGACCCGTTTTCCACCCAGTGCTTGAGCCGAAGCAAACGATAATTCAAGGCACGCAAGTCTGTTTTCTATCATGTTAAGTCTATCATAAATAGGGAGACATGTCTTGTTAAAGATATGTTCCAGTTTAGTCCAGAAGTCCGATTCCAGCTCAGCTGGAGGCACAACACCAGGGCTCATTGTCGATGAGATCACTTGGGTGATAGGCTGGCATACAGCAGGACTATTTGGAGTTGTTGACGTCATGCTCTCACCTGCTTTGTTTGGTTTCTGAACTTTTGCTTTTCTACCTCTCAAGGGGGCGCCCCGCGTTTCCTTTTAGAGATCGAACCTTCCGCCGGTTGTGATGACCCCAATTTAGAGCTATGTGCAGATCGCGTTTTAACGCTTAATGTCAGCGATCCAGAATGCTCGTTATGATGCTTGGAGGCATTTCGAGTGACCAGAATGACATCTCTACTTGCAGGGGAAGTGGGCAAACCTCCAACTGCTTGCAGTAATTGGTTCCCCTCACACTCTCCATTGCCGTCTGACCTAATAGTATCATTATCTTGTTAGGGATTTGCCGACGGTGCCTGGGCCAGTCTTCCCATTGACGACCGTTTATCGTAGGTAGGGTCCATTGATAGTCTCCTTTCTGTCAGCTCTATTTAGTGGGCCAAAACAGAGAATGCTCTTGTGAGGAACTGGCCCGAAGTGCCCACCATTGACCCACCAGTAATGGATTTCCTGCCCCTCCCAGCCTTGGAAGTGGTCATTGCAGGAGAATAAATAAAACACCCACTCCTTTGAATGCTTGAGATGGCTAGTGCTTATAGAATCTGCAGTAAATGGCAAGATGCTGGTCATGCACTAACCTTTGGATGTAGATGTTAGAGGGGGGCCCCTTCCCGTCCTCGACTGTTCTCGAACGGGCTCAAACGGGCCCGCCCTTGGCCCAGGTTTCGCCCGGCGCGCGCCCGCGCGCGTCCCACAAACCGGGGGCAGCAAGCAGTTAAGTAGCAATAGGCAGGAAGAGGAGCGCAGCTGAGGCGGATGACGGGGCTGCTGGCCTCGCAGTCATACAATATTCTCCCCAATTGCTGCAGGGTCGGCAAATGTCCAGGAACTGCCGCGAGAAGCATAGATATCCAGCTGTGAGTGAGTTTGTAATCGTTCGAGTTGAAAATGTTGAACATGCGAAGACTAGCAACTTACCTATCATACGCCTTATTCAAATGTGACCAATACAGTGTTATTAAAGCACTTAAACACCTACAGATCATACTCCATGTTATCTTTGTAGTCTGTCCTTCGTATACTCTACATACCACAGTAAATTTTCCATTCATTTCATTCACCGGAGCTGCCAGTAAAGTTATTGGGAAGATGGCAGCAATATGTCAACCCAGCGTGGCATAAGGCACAATTATTTTGAAAATGCCATTTGTAGCCTGTAGGAAAGGAGTTGGAAATATAGAGAGACTGAATATCATCTCAATCCCTGTTCCATGCATCCCAAATTGTAAGAAGCACTTTCCACCGTGGAACTACATTTGCAATATATTACAACCAGGTGATTGTTGCACTTGAATGGGCAATACACATTTATGCCATGTAGTCCTTTTTAGATGAAGGAAGATGTAAAAAGAAACCTCTTTTAAACCCACAATAGCTCTGTAAACATCATTCACTTAACGTCCTCGATTTAATACCACTTTTTCGGCTGTGCCCAATTCCAGCGCAGTTAATTTTAAAAACAAAAAGGCATTAATAAAGCCTGTAGGTCTCACCTTTGGGATTTATTGACTTTGCCAATGGGTTTTCATAATACTATGCCTAATGAAAAAGTAAGAAAACAAAAGCACTACAGCTTCATCACTTCGTAGGCGAGAGCTTGTGAAAAATGACCTATTTTTTTTTTTATTCACTGATCTGAGATGGATCAGTAAATTCTAAAAAAACACAAAAAGAAAAGCAGTATAAACGTGTTTTTAAAAAAAAGTCATTAAACAGAACAGGGAACGAGCGTGGAAAACAGAGGGTGGCTGGGGAAAGCAACATGAAGGGAGGATAGGGAGCGGGGCAAGCAATATGAATAAAAATAATATGGGCGGCTGGTGGTGAAGCTACACTAATACTGGGATGAATCTCTCAGAAGGCAGTGAGAACAACCTGGCGAGAGAGCAATATGGAGTATGGTTAGGGAAGAAAAGCAAAAGGGCAAGAGACCACATGTTGTGTGGGGTAGTGTTAGAGAAGCACAGGTGTAAGAGATGAACACAAGCACAGGGGTGGAGATGAGGACACAGGCGAGAGAGAGCAAATGTACTATGGGAGTGGAGAAAAGCACACAGGGAAGACAGCTAGAAAAGACACGCACTCACGTGGCGTGCTTAAGCTCATAGAAAATAAAGTTCAATAAAAGTCAGCAGTGGAAGGTAAAAAATTGTAGCCAATCAGAGAGATGATAAAGAGGCTGTGATGCAGGGGGCACAAGACTCAAGCTGCAACACGGACAGCCGTTCAGTAAGAAGCAAAGCAAATGAATGACCAAGCAAAGCGATGGGCAGGCTTCAGGCCCAGATATGCTCTTGGTAAACTTATAACAGGTCTCTTGCAACCAGACATCAGTGCACTCTGATAATCTCAGCCTAAACACAACTGTTGCAGGACATTGTGATCACTGGTGCAGGTAGCATAAGTGATTATCCTACAAATATTTATTTTCTATTTAGTTTTGTAAATGTATTAATTTTATGTTCCAACATCAGCTTTTCAGTTTATAAAAATGCATGAAATTTGCTTTTTAACTCAAGGGACTGTATCATGAAGGGCTTTTTCTGGGGCAGGGCAGAACAGAATGCCTGTTTTATGCGCCAGTAGGTTGTAAATTCAATTCTTGTAATTTAATATTTCCTTGAGTTAGTGCTCTGTATTCAGCTAATATTGCTTGAAAACAGTGGGCAAGGTCTGCCTCTTTCTGACCTGCGCTGTCAGAAAATAAAGTACTAAGAGACCTATCTAGTTAAATTAATCCACTTTACACCCAGCAGGTGCTAATAACTGACACACAACTCTGCGCCATAAAAGTTCAACATAATGTGGCGCTACGTTATAATTTTATATTCATAAACCTAATTCTCTAAAACAAAAGTGAGCACAAACTTCAATTTTTGTTTGAGAGTTTAGCTTTCAATTTTTTTTTTTATTTTTTTTTATGAAACAATTCGACAGAACCACATCATTAGTTACAGGCAGGCGACTTCAGCACTTTCCCAGCAATTTCTTATACATTTCAAAATACAGTTATCACATCACTTTATTTAAGGGGTAACAAGAGTCTCATCAACTTGTTGACTGGGCGGGGAACAGATATCACCTCTGATCCGGTTCCAGGCTCCCCAGACCTTGCTCCACTTCCCGGGGCACCCTCTAGTTACATAGACTGATCTTTCCCTGTACATACACCAGTCCATATCTTCCCTCCACCGCCCTAGTAGGGGTGGCTGACTTGCCCCCCACAGCTGTGCCATGTTCTTTTTGCCACCATGAACGCTAGTCGCCCACTGCTTAGTGTATGAGTTGAGATCTGTAGGCTCCTAAACGTTTAACAAACATCTTTGCGCCTCTGGCTGCATATCCACTCCTAGTACTGCCCGCATTGTGTTGTGAATATTTTTCCAATACTCCTCAATAATCCGGCAGTTCCACAAGACATGCATAAATGTTCCGACTTCCCTGCACCCCCATCTAGACTCTCCGATTTCGGCCCGCCCCATGCGAACCAATCCGTGTCCTGTGACATAGACCCTATGCATTATTTTAAGCTGCACTAATCTCAGCCTGGCTTTGATCGCTAATACTCTTGAGAAAGAGACCGCTTCTTGCCAATCCTCGTCGTCCAGCTCTAAGCCGTCACTGTTCCACTTTCCCTTCAGAGTTTGCAGTGGAACATCCATGTTATTGACTAGTTTTCTATAAATGAGGGAAATAGTTTTCTCTGGGATGTGTCCGTCTAGCACTCTTATCTTCCAGGGGAGAGGCCTTCGGGAGCGCCACAGTGTTAGGGATATGTGCGAGTAATGCGTGACAGATTTGAAGATAACGATAATATTCTGTATCCATCAAGCAGTATTGTGTTTTCGGTGATGCGAATGGAAGTACTGTGCCTCCCTCCCAGATGTCCTTGATACGTGTGTTCCCTATGAGGTCCCACTTATCAAATCCCTTGGATTTCCAGAGGCTCCCTAGTCTCTCCGAATTCCACAGTGATGCGGCCAATGTGAGTTTCCCCTCCCATTTCAAGTGTTTATTAACAGCATGCCAGGTGTGGACGGCTTGGGCTGCAGGACCAGTCAGTGGGATCCTTCCAGGTTTGGCATACAAAGCCCTGGTGTAGTCTCCCCCCGGTAGCAGCCACTTATCCATGGCATCTACGGAATCCTCCGGGTTGCCGTATATCCCATGATTAATGGCCGCTAGCTGGGACGCCCAATATTACTTTCTGAGGTCGGGGAGACTGATACCTCCGTCATACCAGTTGACTAAGTCCATCGTATTTTGGAGCGCGTACAGGAAACGAGAGAGTGCCACCGATTTGGACCAATTGACAGTGGAACCAAAGTATCTTCCAAATATAGCTATCACATCTAAAAGACAAATCAAGGATGCCCTTGGGGTAGTGAGATAGAGAAGGATATCATCTGCATATAGAAATATCTTGTCTTCCAAGTCCAGGGTCCACCTCATTCCCCGGATAGAGCGGTCTTGTCTAATCCAGGCTGCCAGAGGCTCCAGTGCTAGCGCAAAGAGGAGCAGAGACAGAGGGCAACCCTGACGAGTGCCCCTGCTCAACCGGAAATCCGCGGATTTCCGATTATTCACCACCACTCGGGCAATAGGATCAAAATACAGAAGATGGATCGGACCTAAGACCTCTGGGCCGATTCCAAATTTGTCAAGCACCGCAAACAGGTAAGGCCACTCAACCATGTCAAAGGCGATGGTAGCGTCCAATGAGACCAGCGCCGCTGTTTCCAGTATGGTAGGTGTTCTACCCAATACACCATGCAATCGGTGCAGATTGAGGGCGGTATTGCGATACGGCATAAAGCCCGACTGGTCTGGGTGGACCAGTGCGGTGATTACTTTGATTAAGCGCGTGGCTAACAATTTTGCGAGGACTCCCTAACGTTATACATATTATGAAATATTTTGAAATACATCATTTCCTACCTTAATGTGATACCTACTAGAATAACAGAAAGAGACGACCCGGGAGGTTGACTCATAGAGAGATTTTAAATAGTGATTATACGTTAAATTGTTAGAACATTACTGATACGTCGATTTTTCTGCTGCAGGTTAATACTACCCCGCGTGCAGCAAGGAGCTGACTCTATTACGTACTCCGTATTACCTTTGGGAATTGATTAAAAGATGAGAAATATATATTAGTGGTGAGTTGAGATGGTCTTTACATTACTGGACTATATGTGGCGTGAATAACTAAGTGGGGTATTGTAGTTTAGCAAGAATAACTACTGACTTGGTTTATTTAATTATTCTGAGGACAGAATGACCGCTCTACTAGTCCTGAGGATGAGAAGAATCCTCTGTGACGCCAATTTATTTATAATTTGAGGTGATTATATTCATATTTTGCTAGATCTTGGGTAATATGGTGTGCACAGTGGTGACCCTATGACCTTGGTGGCGTTATACACTTTATTTTATATTCCTCTTAAAACACTGGTATTTACTAGGTGGATTTTTACTATCTCTATCTACCTTCAGTTACTACGCAAATAGCAATAGTATACTGATATATATTTATTTGATGTTTATAACACATCCCTGACGAAGTCATTGGCCATTGTATCGGGCCAGACGAAACATGTGTTGGCTGTTAACTGACTGTATTGGAAATTGACACACCAAGCAACAAGAGTTAAAGAATAAAGAAGAATACTACGACCAAATATGCAGTTGTGGACATTAATTCTGAACTTTGATTTTGGATACGTTGAAATTTATGACCAGCATTGGAGGAATGATCATTGTACAATTTTGACTAGTTACTTATGGTCATAAGAACATTGTTATAACTCTGTTATTTGTCATAGCTTTGTGATTTGAGATTCTACTGACATTTGAACCTATACTAGGTCTACCTTAACTTAGATATTTGGAGCGCAGGTGAGATCCCCCATATTATAGCTTTTATCTCCACACCAGTTGTGGTTTTTTGAGGGTAGCCTGGTAACCACCCTCTTTCTCACCTAGCAGCACCACTGACTTTACACTTGAGTACTATTCCCCTGGTGATACATTGTGCGCCCTTACCAGCAAGGTTACCAGCAGTATATTGCCTCAATTTATCTAGCAAAAGGGCAGCCACAGGGTTTATTATCATGAATAGAGACAAAGAAGCACAGGACCTATTCTCCAATTTGAATGCAGGCTCCTCCATAGGTACTGCTGTGGGTTCGAGTAAGGAGCAGAAACAGGAAGGTTTGAGAGGCAAGTTCATTAAATTGGAACGGCTCAAGAGAGCAGAATTAAATAAATGGTGGGATGCCGCCACCCTCAAACAGTATTTGGTATTGAATAGAATTCCTAGGGGCCTACGGTCACAGATCATGCCCACCTATGAGGATCTGGAACCAGATTTACTTGATACATGGGAAAAGGAGTTAACTAGCAGCTCGAGGAATCTCATTAACATCCTAATAGAAAATGCGGATAGAAAAATCAAGAAATTACTTATGGAAATAGAAAATTTAGAGGTTGAAATTAAAACTCTCAATTCTCCAGAAACTACGATGAAAAATTATGCAGTTTTGGATGAAATCTTGGCCGAATTACAGACAGATATTAAGAGAAGGAAAGCTAAAAAACTAAAAAGAGATGAGAATGACTACTGTACAGGTCGTATATTTACGTTTGCACGGCGATTTGATTACTTAATGAATAAACCTCCACCATCTAAGAAGAAGGGTGAGACCTCAAGCACTAGTGACCCCTATTCCTCCTCAAGTAATATTTCTACAAGTGAGAATGAAGATTTAGTTGATACCACAGGTGCAATACATTTTTTAGAAGAAGTACGTCGGATAAGGATTGGAAACAGACGAGACCCAGGGAACGTAAGACCAGGAGAGGAACCAGAGGCAAAGGGAGAAACAATAATAAGACAAGGCATGAGGACTCGGTCATGGAAGAATCAGTAGAGAATGTTTGTGACACAAATGCAATTGAGATTGTTAATCTTTCTTCATTTACTTTGACATCGGATATGATTTCTTTGCTTAAAAAAGGTTTGAGTTTCTGTCCATCTAACAAAATTGATTGGAATCTAGCAAAAGTTGATCTGTATAAATTTGCAAGGATGTTGAAAATAAAAAAGCATTTCATAAACCATCCCAAATTACCTAGTACTGTGACTAGACCAGATCTCAGCAACCTCTCAATCCAAGAAGTACAAGATACTAAACTATTATTGTCACAGAGAGTGAGGAAGATCCATTAACTATGTCACAATTACTTATAGATCTAGAGATTAATCAGACCACTATAGAGAGTGGTTTAAAAAACAAATCACGTTGGACCCCACAGTTATCCTCTGGCAATGTGATCGATGCCTTCTTCAAGGCAGTCAACCTTGATATTGATAGGTTGATCAATAAAGACATCAGACATAATAATAGGTATCCCAAATACAATAACTTGACAACCCAAGAACGTATAGCGCTGAAGACTTTAACCTCAGATCCTAATATAGTTATCAAAATGGCAGACAAAGGAGGGAATATAGTTATTCAGAATACTATGGATTATGAAAGTGAAGTCTTCTCACAACTGAACAACAGTCAATATTATGAGAAGGTGACCTCTAATCCGTTAGCTACTATGATACCTCTGATTAATGAGAAATTGAAAACCTGGTATGACAGATCTTTACTTGACTTTGAAGAATACATGTATTTGAAAAGTATATCACCACGCTCTCCCTGTTTGTACTGCTTACCTAAAATTCATAAAAACAGAGACAGACCTCCTGGGAGACCAATTATCTTGGGGATCAATGGACCAACGGAAAGAATATCACAATATATAGACATATACTTACGACCATTTGTCCATAACTTACCCTCACATATTGAAGACACGAGACATGTTCTACATCTCATTAATGATATAACGTGGGAGAATGGTATGGTTCTAGTAACATTAGATGTTGTCTTCTTGTATAGTAACATTGACCATGATTTGGGGATAGCAGCTATAGAAACTTTTCTGAGAAAACGACAAGCTGAACAATATGATCACACTATAATGTTACTTGAAATGACAAGATTGGTCCTTGAGAATAACTACTTTCTTTTTAAAGATAAGTGGTACAGACAGAGACATGGAACTGCGATGGGTTCCAGATTCGCTCCGTCTTTTGCCAACCTATTTATGGGCTGGTTTGAGGTGGAGTGGATCTGGGGCCCTAAGGGCGGCAAATGGATCGACCACATCTACTACTGGGGTCGATTCGTAGTTGATTGCCTTATGATTTGGAGAGGTACTATGGATGAACTACAAAAAAATTTTAATCACCTGAATAACAACCAAGTACACATGGCATTTACAACTGAGTATAGTTTTGAGAAGTTGACTTTTCTTGATGTAGAACTATTCATTAATAATGACAGATTATACAGTAGGATGTTTCGTAAAACTTCTAGCTCTAATGCAATATTATCAGCGGAAAGTTGTCACCCATCATGTCAGATTAATTCCATTCCATATGGAGAAATGTTGAGAACACGTAGAAATTGCTCAGAGGATGTTGATTTTGAGAGTAACTTGACTGATATGAACAAAAGGTTCAAAGCCCGAGGTTACTCAGAGAAGGTTATTGATAGAGCCTCAAAAAGAGCCAGGAATGTGGCACGATTGGATACCCTGAAATCCAAAACGAGTCCCAGTAAGCCTAAAGATGACAATGAATTGGGGAGACTGGTAACTAATTATGGAGAAGGGAGTTACCAGTTATATGGGATTTTGAAAAAATACTGGCATTTGCTATTGAGTGATCCAGACATTAAGGGAATGTTGAATAACAGACCTAATATTACATATACGAAGGGTAAAACACTATCCAGTAAACTTTGCCCTAGCTATCACAGTGTACCAGATAAACCCTTCTGGCTAGGACGCCAACCGCAAGGTTTCTTTCATTGCGGTAACTGCAGTTCATGCAGATGGGCCATTAAAAGGATTAAGGAATTTAACTATAATCAAATGGGATCCTTTAAAATTAACTCTTTCATCACTTGCGAGACCACATATGTAGTCTATGTGATTGTATGTTCATGTACTAAAATCTATGTCGGCAGCACTACCAGAAGACCATGTGATAGGATGATAGAACATTTTAGAGCGCTTAAAAATGGAGATACAAGATATCCTATAGCCGCACATTTCATTAAAACTCAAAATGAAAGGAAGAAACATCAGTTCCATTACCATGGTATTGACGTAGTAAATGCAGACAATAGGGGAGGGGATAGAACCCTCCGATTACGACGTAGAGAATGCATGTGGATCATGAAGCTTAGGGCCGTTGAAGAGGGTCTGAATTTAGATTCAGAGTTACAATACTTCTTGGGTCATTGATTATGATGTATTATTTATTAACCATGATATTGATGTACTTATATAATAATTGTCTTAGAAGTACACGCCTTGGGCCCAAACTGTGTGATGTTTGAATATAATAAGTGATGATGCTTTATCACAATGTTCATAGTACATCCTAAGAGTGAGAATTGTGTACTTATGATTTTACTTGTGAATTGTTGCTGATGAATCTATATGAGTTCGAAATGTAAACATTTCCAATTCAGGTATAGGGAAAATAATTGATTATAGATTTGAGGATACTTTCTCGCTTTGTCACTATTTTCTCTACCATCTGGTCTTTAGAAATTCTGGTGCTTCATACAACCTATATTTCCTCTACTTTCGGTATATTGACACAATTAGACCTCTATTTTCTAAACTTGACTCTATCCAACTTCAATTCGCGCTATATTTCCTTACTGATACTATAAACTCCTCTCTGTTTATCAGGCTTCCCAGTGGCACAATCAATAGGAGGATCCACGACTGACGCGGTGATACAGGGTTCGAAACCGATATATGATCTTATTTTTAGAACCAGAACCTATTATTTTATAAAAATGATTGAGATATAGTACTAATCAAGAATCGATAATTTAAATTCTTTGATAATTTATCTCCCCTGATACAAAGAGAAGGGAAGATAAGACAATATATGTATAACGTTATGAAACCTGACCGTTACATAATAAGTTATAATCAGGGCGGGTGCCTGAATGAAGATCGGACATTATAATACAGGTGTTTTTTGAAATACAGAACCTTGACAATGAGACTTTATACGAGATTTTAGTAAAAATCAAGGATTATTGCATATTACAATATGGCGCTCATGATTGGCTTGGTATAAATTGACACACAAACATGGCGACCGCGCTGCACGCCAGATTCTGATACGGACGATACTCCACGTTACTCTGGTGAGTTTAAATCGACAGTTGAGGGTTTACTTGATATTAGATAAGTTTTAAATTGACGTATTTGGCTTTGTTTATATATATCAGCATATTCACGATAATATAATTAACGATATTATCTCGATCTCGAAAGATAGTAAACGAATGATAAAATACGCTGTTTTTTGAGTGACAGCAAACGAATTATAAAACACACCGTTTTGTGTTTTCTCCCCCCCCCCCCCCCCCTCCCTTCTTTTCCTTAAACTCCCGGTATCACGTAAGCGGTCTACTACAGATACTGGAATAGTGGGTGAGTACCCGTTCTGGGTTTATGAATACAGGAGATATTATTTATTTATTTCAGGGGAGTAAGCTGATTAGGTTTTCTATATATTTATTATTCCCAGGCCAACTATGACGAAGATCTAGCCTGAGGTAAGACTGCTTAATATAGAAGGTATCGATCTGGAAATTGGATAACTAATACCTGCTCTGAATCTTATAAGACATTGTTCTTTTTTTCATGCAGACCGATTTAATATTTTGAAATATTTTGAAATACATCATTTCCTACCTTAATGTGATACCTACTAGAATAACAGAAAGAGACAACCCGGTAGGTTGACTCATAGAGAGATTTTAAATAGTGATTATACGTTAATTTGTTAGAACATTACTGATACGTCGATTTTTCTGCTGCAGGTTAATATTACCACGCGTGCAGCTAGGAGCTGACTCTATTACATACTCCGTATTACCTTTGGGAATTGATTAAAAGATGAGAAATATATATTAGTGGTGAGTTGAGATGGTCTTTACATTACTGTACTATATGTGGCGTGAATAACGAAGTGGGGTATTGTAGTTTAGCAAGAATAACTACTGACTTGGTTTATTTTATTATTCTGAGGACAGAATGACCGCTCTACTAGTCCTCAGGATGAGAAGAATCTTCTGTGACGCCAATTTATTTATAATTTGAGGTGATTATATTCATATTTTGCTAGATCTTGGGTAATATGGTGTGCACAGTGGTGACCCTACTACCTTGGTGGTGTTATACACTTTCTTTTATATTCCTCTTAAAACACTGGTATTTACTAGGTGGATTTTTACTATCTCTACCTCCAGTTACTACGCAAATAGCAATAGTATACTGATATATATTTATTTGATGTTTATAACACAGCCCTGACGAAGTCATTGGCCATTGTATCGGGCCAGACGAAACACGTGTTGGCTGTTAACTGACTGTATTAGAAATTGACACACCAAGCAACAATAGTTAAAGATAAAGAAGAATACTACGACCAAGTATACAGTTGTGGACATTAATTCTGAACTTTGATTTTGGATACGTTGAAATATATGACCAGCATTGGAGGAATGATCATTGTAAAATTTTGACCAGTTATTTATGGTCATAACAACATTGTTGTAACTCTGTTATTTGTCATAGCTTTGTGATTTGAGATTCTACTGACATTTGAACCTATACTAGGTCTACCTTACCTTGGATATTTGGAGCGCAGGTGAGATCCCCCATATTATAGCTCGTATCTCCACACCAGTTGTGGTATTTTTGAGGGTATCCTGGTAACCACCCTCTTTCTCACCTAGCAATACCACTGACTTTACACTTAAGTACTATTCCCCTGGTGATACATTGTGCGCCCTTTCCAGCAAGGTTACCAGCAGTATATTGCCTCCCTTGGGCTTGAGTCGCGTTAGTATAAGTTCCTCTATGAACAGATCCGGGACTGGACCTTCTGACTTCTCGGGAACTCCCGAATGTTGTTGCGCCTGGCTCTCCCTTCATAGTCGTCCAGCTTCCGCTCAGCCGTTTCGTAGAAAGACTTGAGGTCGCACACATCCTGGTGGAGCTGTGGCACATCGTCCGTCAGACTGGCCGTCTTTATGTCCAGGGACTTGACTTTCTCGTTGACCTTGGTGAGATCTGCCCATATGAGATTCACTTCTACGGAGACTGTGTCTATTTTATTTTCCAGTGATTCCATTTTTTGCCCTAGTGAGGACTTGACCCCGTCAATGGCTGCCATGACATCATGCAAGGTTAGGTTCACGGTGGAGCTCATGGAATCCACTCCCATCGTAAGGGCGTGTCGTGGATCTGACTGGGAAACCTTGGGGAGGGTGTATCGATCCAGTTTGTTGGTCTGCACGTGCCTCATTCCCTTGATCGTCCTGGGCTGGTGCTTTTCGGCGTCCGGTTTGGTGGCCATCGTGGTGTCAGTTACCAGGTGTCTCAGCAGTGCCCTCCCTGGGACTCCGCTGCAGAGGTCAGATGTATGTGGGGACGCTAGGGTCTTTCTGCGTGGTCTTCGCCCTGCTGATGCAGTCGGTTCCGTACTCCTCGGGGGTGGTAGACAAGCGGTTATTACGGCACAGGGCTGGATCACCCCTCAACACCCCGATTCACCCGGTCACGCCGGGAGCCACAGTCGCCGTCAAACCAACACAATTTTCCCCTGTATAGATCCCACTCCGGCTGAGTGGTAGTTGGCAGGGGTGGAGGGGGAAACGGGGGTGCACCTCACGTCTCAGGACAGGCACCTTCCTGCAGCAATGACCCAGGTGCGCTGCGCCACTGCCCGTCCGATGTCACCACTACCCGGCCTAATGTCGCTATTATTGCCTCCTGCGACAGTATCCACCATAAGGTCTCCACTGCACCACAAATCTCTACCACCTATTCACAGTTCCCGGCCGGCTGGCTTAAATGCTGCCAAGTGATCTGTTGTGCACTGCGGGGTAGATCAGCATGCAGTGCCAGTCGCACTGTCTCGCTCTGCAAACTGGGAAGGGGGAGGGGAAGCAGCTCGAAGTGCACTCACCCCCTCTCCATACAGGGGTTCACCAGGCTTGGGTCCTCACTCTGCGCCCCCTCAAATTCCGGCGCTGCTGCACCACTGAGGCCTCTCTCCTCTCCCGGTCGCGGAGAAGGGCTGATGCATTCCCATGTATGTTTGTGTGCATTCCCATGTATCATCGCAAGCCATGGATGCCCTGAATATGTCTGGAATTACCAACATTATAGGCCATATTACGATGGTGCTCGGACCGCACTCCGACAGCTCAGATTACAATGCCGGCGGTTGGACCCACAGCAGTTAAGGGTGTGGGGGGGAGACCGCCACCTCCTCTAGGATCAGTGATCACGAAGGGGTGGCAGTCGGAATTGTATTGCTGAATAGGGCTAGTGCTGAGTAAGGCACTGCCGTCTGGATTACGATATGCCTTTCCGAAAGCCTGTTCATATCAGAAAGATTGCTATGAAAAAGCTGTTGGCCACAAAATTTGGGTCTGCTGACCACTGCGATGGTGGTAGGCGGTCCGACCTACCGCAATCAAAATAAGGCCCCCAGTTAGGGCCAACATTACACCAATGATTATCTTCTGACAATAAAATGTTCATTCTACAGTGCTGGATGTTGAAATTGTGGCATTTAGAGTTTATACTTAACTGCTCTGGTTAGCCAATTTATCAATAAACAATTTACCAACCTTACAAGAATGATAGGCTGAAATCGTAGGCCAAGGCCTCAAGATATAGCTTGGCGAGGTCGGAGCTAGCAATTAACTAACTAATCTACCTTACGGCATGATGCATGTCAACACTGGATTTTTCATAACTATACCAATATGACGTTAAATGACAGAAATTGTGTAGCTCTTTTTTGAAACAAACTTCAGCTATAAAGTTTCTGTAATGAGATACAAAAACGTCTACCTTCTGCAAAATTCCTCAGTATTTAACCTGGTTGTTCAACTGAATTGACCCACAGGCGAATTGAATATAAGATGCTCTCCTTGTTTGGGGACCTCTCACCCCAGCCCAACCAAAGCCCTGCTGCTCCACCCCACCTGGCCCAAACGCATTCTAACTCACTGTGTTGTTGATTGTCCACAACTACTTGCCAAGCCAGTGCTGTTCAGGAGTACGAGATCAGTAATTCATACCCTTTGGCAGTCGGGACGGTTAGGGCTTGGAATTTGAAGCACAATGTCTCTCAGCACGCCTATCCCAGTTTACTCTACGGCTCCTCTCAGCGTGTAGGTGAATCAGCTCTCCTTTACTCCCAATTCCCGAGGCCCTGTGACTCTCCACGTAGTTTGCAGGGCGCTTCCTGAGCGCGTAGACCCAGAACAGCTATAGAAACCAGAATTTGAAATTCTGCAGCGGCCGGTTGTAATGAATACACGGCTCAGCTGCAACATTTTAATTTCTTGTTTTAACTTGGTGGAAGAGGTCGACTGGGGCTGAAAATGGTATCATTGCCCCTACTCCATTTTGCAGTCGCATAATTTGCCAAGTGTCAGGCCACTGTGGAGGTTCAGGTTTCCTCCTAATAACCACACGGAAGCAGGAGTAGAGGGAAATTATATTGAAACACAATTTACAAGCAGTGCTGTAATCACGCCTTGTCAGCTAAGGACTACCTCCTCTGTCCCTACCAACTGTCAGCAAAATCCGATTGACAGTCCTCCCAACGACTCATCTTTGAATTGCAAAAACCTCCTGTGTAATGTCCGCTCTTTAGTTACCCATTCCACTCAGGTCTGGGATCTTATAACATCAGAAAAGCCACATTTTTGCTTTTTAACAGAGACCTGGTTAAAGCCCCACTCTGTTCCGGCCATTACTATGGGGGTACCACAAGGATACAAATTAGTAAGGATGGACAGGCCAATTAAAACCGGTGGGGGATTAGCCATTGTTTTTAAACAAGAAATCGAGGTAGTAGTTACTGAGACCGTATGTAACCCGCAAATGGAGCTCCTCATCTTCACTATCAACCCTAACTCTAGGGAAACCAGGAAGGGAGCTTTAGTCTACCGACCCCCAGGTCCGCTGGGTAATTTCTCTCTTCTACTTGTTGAAACACTGGCCCCCCATGTACAGGTGAATTCTGACTTCATCCTGGTAGGGGATTTTAATGTTCATAGTGAACTTACCTCTTGTGTGGAGGCACAAACACTCCTGGCTGATCTAACCACCCTTGGTCTGCATCAAATTAATCAGGGACCCACACACTTAGCTGGTCACACCTTGGACCTTGTACTATATAACTCCACCTCTATAAAATGCCTCCCTCCCTGTCAAGTGGACTGGACTGACCACTCCATTATTGAATTTTATACTCGCTCCAACCATGAGGCTAAGGGGGTTCAGAGAACCCTGGCTGATGTCAGAAGGCCCTGGAATAAATTAACGCCTGAGAGCTTTAGGGAGAAATTCACCGAACCTAACTGGGCTGAATGTGGCGACAATGTCACGGCTGTACTAGCTATTTTTAATGAAGCGGTAACTACTTCCATCAACCACGTTGTTCCTTTTAGAACATATAAACCACGACCTGCCCCAAAACAAGAAGTCTGGTACACAGATGATCTCAGACAACTAAAAATCATTGCACGGAAATCTGAGAAACGATGGAGAGCTACACTCAAGGCAGAGGATAAAGAAACTTATAGGACTTCCCAAAAATATTATCATAAAGCTATTAGATCGGCTAGGAAACATCACATAGCAGCCCAAATATCAGCAGCAGGTAAAAATGCTAAAGTCCTTTACCAAATCTTACAGACCTTTGTCAAGCCTGCAGCTTGTGAAACGGAGGGGATTGAGTCTCAGGAACTCTGTGATAACATCTCACAGTTTTTTGTTAGGAAAATAGAAGGCATTTATGCTAAGATCTTAGCCTCAAAAACTACCTCTAACACCTTGAGAACCGAGGACATTATGGCTTCGCCACATCTCAGCACAGCAGAAAACAACGCTAGCAAGCTTGTTGAATTCCCTCCTATATCAATGGAGGACATTGACACTCTAATCAATCAAACTAAGAGTGGATGCCCTTCGGACATCATTCCAGCTCGGATCATGTCACTTTTGAGGGACGATCTAGGAGAGGGTATTCAGTGGGTAGTTAATCTATCCTTAGG
This sequence comes from Lissotriton vulgaris, assembly GCF_964263255.1. Classification (NCBI taxonomy): domain Eukaryota; kingdom Metazoa; phylum Chordata; class Amphibia; order Caudata; family Salamandridae; genus Lissotriton; species Lissotriton vulgaris. The sequence continues at coordinate 244,218,044 of NC_141687.1, forward strand.
ATCAGGGGAAGTCCCCCCTGATTGGAAGCGTGCTTTGGTGAGGCCTCTACGGAAGAACAACTCCATTCCATGGACTGACCTCACTAATCTGAGACCCATCTCTCTCCTCCCTTTTTTAGGGAAGATCGCCGAGAAGTTTGTTAACCGGCACTTATCCAATTACATTGAGAGTGCAGGGGGACTAGACCCCTCTCAATCGGGTTTTAGGCCCAGGCACAGCACTGAGACCGCCTTGCTGTCCGTCGCTGACAATCTTCATATGCTTCAGGATAAGGGGTATTCCGTTATCCTAGTGTTATTAGATTTGTCAGCGGCGTTTGACACTGTGTCGCATGATATCAGGACCACCAGACTAGTTGACATCGGTCTGGGAGGCAAGGCGCTGGCCTGGTTAAGGAGCTTTTTCACCAAACGCACTCAGAGAGTCATACTTGGTTCTTACCAGTCAGAGGAGGTGGAGATCTCAAAGGGGGTGCCACAGGGCTCCTGCTTGAGCCCTACATTATTTAACATCTATGTGGCACCCCTAGCTAACATCATGAGATCCCACGGGTTTATCCCCGTATCGTATGCAGACGATACTCAACTCCTCTTTCCGTTTAAAATCATGACTCCTGAAGTGCGTCACTCCTTTGCCCAAGGGATGAAAGAAGTGGCACATTGGATGGCAGCAAACTTCCTTCAGTGTAACGTCTCCAAGACGGAGGTGATGCTCTTTGGGGAAGCCAAACGTCTGTGGACTCCTGACTGGTGGCCTTGTGATCTAGGCCCAGTCCCGGAGCCAAAAATGGTAGTGAAAGATCTAGGAGTCAAGCTGGATCAGGAGCTCACCTTAAAACATCACGCTACGCAAGTAGTGAGCTCCTGTTTTCATGTTATTGGGCTTCTCCGAAGGGTGTTCCCCCTGTTACCTGATTCCACCAGGAAAACCTTAGTTCAGTCGCTCGTGTTGAGTAGACTGGACTACTGTAATGGTTTGCTGCTAGCCGCCAATGAGGGGGTCATCGCCAGACTTCAAGTTGTGCAGAACACGGCTGCACGCCTTGTTCTCAATGCCCCGGCCCGGACTCCTTCAAAGCCCCTTCTTAAAAAACTCCACTGGCTCACGGTAAAACAAAGAGTGATGTTCAAAACTTGTTGCATCATTCACAAGTGCCTTTCCGGCAGAGGTCCGGATTACCTAACTAAGCAATTCATCCCATACATTCCGGCAAGATCCTTGAGATCTGGAGACCGTGAATTGTTATGCGTTCCCAGATTCTGGAAGACACGACAAGGTGGAAGAGCTTTGTCAGTGGCAGGCCCGAAACTTTGGAATGAACTCCCATTCGAAATCAGAGCGTGCAGGGAACATTTTCCCTTCAGGAAAAAATTAAAAACATTCCTGTTTAACTACTGATTTTGGTTGAACATTAAATAAACACATGATAGGGCTATTTGCTTTCTGATGACGCCAAAGGCGCGGAGATACTCCCTAGGGAGTCGATTCCCAGCGCGGTACAAGCTTGCAAATAAATAAATAAATAAATAAGGTATTTGGGAAGAGGGCCGGGCGTCTGGTGTGACTCGCGCTGTGCCGGGCTCTGACTAGCGCGAGCCGCCGTTCGCGCATGCACAGACCCACGTTTTCCACCGGGGCGTGTTACGTCACACGCAAGCCGGTAGCGTCTAGAACGCTAACACCACAGCCACTTCTGTTGTTTAAGTGACTGGAAGCCTGTCCTATGTAGGTGGCCGTTAGCAAAAAAGAGGAGGTCTGCCCCCTTGGCTAAGACCATACACTTAACAGTGACAGGAAAGCCTTACCTGAGCAGAGAGAGCTACAGTTCTAAAGGCAGACAAGCGGCCAGGCAGGGCACAAGTCCTAAAACAGGAAAGTTTGGCTTCCTGGGGGCTGCGAGTGTCTCTCCTGACACTTGCTCTTTCTCGGAGTGAAAGCTCGAAGGCCGTAGATCGATGCTCTAGCTCACAGGAGAGAGCAGTGATGGAGGTGCTCGGCAGGGGCGTGGCTAACTAGTTAGACAGAGACAAAGGACAAACAAGCAACACATGCACGGCTCACGCAGCGAAGGGAGACGAGGTTTGGGGGAATGCAAGGAAAACAAGTATTTGCAATGCAACAGGTCTCGCATTTTCGAGAGTTTGAGCTATTAGCATTGTAACTGACAATTTTATTGAAGTGATGTTTTTAAAACCGATAAATATAAGGCGTTGTCATTTACAATGCCAAACAGGACTCAACCCTTAAACAAGTGAGAACCATCACAAAGCACTACATTGAATAAGCCATACTGTGTGGAGAGGCACTCTGGGATTTCTGAGGGCGGCATAGGGCTAGACAAAAGGCAGCAATGTGCTAAACAAACTGCTACAAACATAAGCAGAGCCATCATGTAGGTTGAGACCAGCACAGAACTGGAGACCACATGTTTACCCCCTTATTGACAAGGCAGGCCTTTCATGGTCGACAGATTGTAGGTTTAATACATTTCCCTGAAATCTTCACTAGACACGGCACGTGGTCACTGTTTTTTAAGCTATGAAGAGATCTTGATAAAATAGAGTACAAGGCCTGCCCTTTTTTAGTGAGTTTCTGACAACGCAGATGAAATGCTGCAAACTTTGCTCAAAAGGTGCCTTCTAGAGATCTACCTTGCACCAATGCACTATAAAAAAGTTCCTTCAGTTCTTCACATAAAATGGATTGGTCTCGGGTTGCTACTGACATTTTCATGATATCCACATTTACCTACTGTGGCTAAAAATGGAAGTTATTTACATACAGTGCTTATCATAAAAATCTGCTGTGGGTCCTGTCCTCGTGGCCGCACCTCTGATATAAAAGAATCACCATGAGAATGAAATGGCAACAGGAGCGGGTGCTTTACAATGACATGAAATGTGTCCTTTGCTCTGTGGAAAGAAGCGTGTGGATGCGCGTTCTTGAAAATAACATGTTATCTTATGCTGCATCTGTTTCTACTGGCATGGATTAAATACCTTCATGTGTACCGATATGGAAAGACATGCTGCATACACAGTAAACGTATTACGATGCAGTAATGTCACTGAGGGAGTTCTGGTAACACAATAAAAAAAAATACAATATCTAAAATCATGTTTACATTAAAATAGAAGTAAACGCACAACATATTTAGGTATACAACTACGTATTTGCACATTTTAGGATTTGTTTTTAGAAATATTTACTTAGTCAATAAAAACTATGATATACTTTCCCACATCAGATTGAAAAACAAACTAACAAAAAATCACATATTCCGCCCATCCCCTACTGGACCCCCCTCTCCACCCCCCGCCCCCCCCCCCCCCCCCGGCCCCCCTCACACACACATACACACACACCGACCCCTCTGAACTGGCCTGCACACCAGAGGATACTGTTTCTGGGCACCAAGAGATGGTTTTGGTCCTTAGTGAGCTCTATATAAATGGTCTCACTCATGCTGTCTGAGGGTTTCCCGGGGCCGCTGATCCCTAGACTGGCGTGAAGGGCTGTGGAGAGAAGCCTGGGGTTACTTAAGCTCTGCAGTGGTGCGTGTCCCCCTCACCCAGCAGTGGGATTCCCAGAGTCAATGTGTCCTAACCCCCAGTTCTGCTGCCTTCACCAACAGGGGTCCCTCCTAGCTGTGCCAGTCGTGCACCCACTCTCACTTCTCTGCACTGGCAGTGTCCGAGACCAGTGTGCCATTCTTGCCCCAGCTCCCAGGGTAGCCCGCTCTCGGCCCGCCCCCTAAGCAGCCTCCCTGCAGCTGCCATTCCGATCACCAGCCCTGGCTCTGTTTATTGCACCCAGCCCCACCGCTTCGAGTCACTCGACTTCTTCACAACTAGGCGAGGCCACCCCAAACTCCGTCCTGCAAACTCAATGTATCTGTTAGATTTGCAATACCCCTGTGCTGTTTCTCTCAGCACCACACTGTTTAATTTTTCACTTCAGATTACCACCCCATTTATTCCTGTAGCCCAGCTACACCAGCCCGATTACTCCTGTGCCACAGCAATACCACCTGTTTACTCCTATACCACAGCTATACCATTACGTTTACTCCTGTACCACAGCAATACCACCCGTTAACTCCTGTGCCCAGCAGTACCTGCTAGTTTACTGCTGTGCCCCAGCAACATCACATTTATTCATGTACCACAGCCGCCCGTTTACTCCTGTGCCACAGCAATAACACTTGTCTACTCCTGTATCACAGCAACACCACCTGTTTACTCCTATGCCACAGCAGCACCAACCCGTTTACTCCTGTGCTACAGCAGCTCCACCCCGTTTACTCCTGGCCCTAGCAACACCAGCCTGTCTACTCCTTTGCCACAGCAATACCATTCCGTTTACTCATGTGCCACAGCAATACAGCCCGTTTACTACTGTACCACAGCAATACCACGCCGTTTACTCCTGGGCCCCAGCAACACCAGCTAGTTTACTCCTGTGCCCCAGCAACATCACGTTTATTCATGTACCACAGCCACCCCGTTTACTCCTGTACCACAGCAATACCAAGCATTTACTCCTGCATCACAGCAACACCACCCTGTTTACTTCTGTGCCACAGCAGCACCACCCTGTTTACTCCTGTGTCCCAGCAGCACCCCATTTGCCCCATCTCTCCATTCCTTATGATCCGTGGTTCTTGAGAGAGCGTCAGCCCCCTTCATTCCTCTCTTCTCCTAAAGCGCAGCCGCCCCCCTTCAGTTTCTGCACAGTATCGGCACCCCCCTGAATGCTTGTGTATCCCAAGTACCACCAGCCCCTCGTACCACCAATGCACCCCAGTCAGAGCCCGCCCCAGTCACTGGCACTGCCTCACTAACCCTGCAGGAGCTCTCTGGGCGCAGGCTGGTCTCAGGAGCAGCGCAGAGTAACGCTGGACACGAAAAAACTGCACAGTACCAGAGATGACGTTTGAGTCACAGGCCCCTCCCTGCGCCCCAAGGTAAATTACATTACGGTGCCCAGACCCCTCCCTCTGGGGGGATCCAAGGAGCTGGGTGCGGAGCCAGCAGCAGGGGCAGGACCCAGTACCTGCAGGGCACATGAACGTACAATATGTGCCATTGTGCCAGCAATCCTGCTGTGTGCTGCCCCTGTGCGCGGTGTCTGTGGAGTATAATGACCTTTTAACCAATCCTCATAAATCCCTCTAGATCCATGATAAGCGGTATTTAGCGTGTAGCGTCCTCTGCAGTTCTGAAGCACATACATGATTAGGACACACACCAAGGTCTCTTTGCATTTGTGATTGCTGAATCGGGCTTTGGAGCTCTGAGTCTATATTCAAAGCTGTGCCAGTGTTTTTTTTTTACCTCTGCGTCTGTCTGTAGTTTTAGTGAAGTGGTATTTGGAGAATGTTGAAGAGGGGGTAGCGATGGCGGTGGCTGCAGCTTTTATGCCGAGTTGCTGCTATTGTTGCCATGCAGAAGTTTACCTTGCAATTTAAATGTATTTCATTTCCAGCGCACATGCCGGCAAACCAATTTAAAAAAAAAAAAGAGAGAGATAGCCTCTTCAACAAGCAGCACTGAAAGCGATCGCTTTTGCGATCACTATTGTAAAAAAAAAAAACACGTCCACGAATGGTGCGCTCGCATGCCACTGCTAGGCATATGTTTTCAATTATTGCGCCCGTGTCTGGGTACGATCATTGAAAACATATGGGCTTTGGTGCACGTAACAGACACCAATAGGCCATGGGCGGACCTACGTGGCCGCCTATGGCCTATTGCATGTTCGTATAAAACAACACGCTCTACAAGCCCAATCAAAATGGGCCATAGAAATAAACACGCACGAGCGTGTGCATTTCCTAGGTCCATTTTGAAAACCCTTTCAAAAGGACTCTCGCTGCCCGAACACTGCTGCGCTGTGTATCGCTAGGGGCGAGACCTAAAAACCAGGAAATCCCCCCACTTTGAAGTCCGAAAATTTAAAAAAAGTTGTACTTGATAAGTGTCTGACATTTGACCTCTGTCTTGTAATGCACAGCAAATCTGACTAAATAACCAGATTTACAGGCCTGTCTACAAAAACGGAGTTAAAGGGTGAAAACTGCTCCAATCCTGTGAATTGCTTTTTAAGAAAGAATAAAGGAGTTCCTAAACAAATGTTAAAATGGCGACCAGTGTATTTAAATAGTACTTAGCCGCGGCTCTCGGGGATGGCTAAACACAGGCAGAATTCACAAGAGTAGGGATGCACACCTTTTTACTCACTTTTCAAACTGTTTGCATATGTGTTCTCCTTGAAGCGTGCCATTTGGCTCGGCACCATGCCCACACGGTGCCTGGGTAAATATATTTAACTGAATGGGGGCGCATAGTTGCCCCCACCAAACGCACAACCGAAGTAGCCTAGTGCAGGCAGTAATCCAACTGTTCAGAATAAATCCGTATATTACATTGTAATCCAGTTAATGCGCTCGGTTATCCAATTTTTCAAACTTCTTCTCCCACACGCGAAGTGGATTTGCCAATTTACAAGATTTCACATGTTAAGGCTGGGCCATCCGAACCTCTTGCACAGAACACGAGTAGAGCAATTTTGTCAGACAGTGTAGTTTATTTAAAATACCAATGCATTTCGGGCATCTGGTGCCCTTCATCAGGGTTCACTGGAATAACAAATGAAATAACTGTTGTTACCATTCAAAGTTTACAACATCATCAATCGAATACATTGATACTCAATAAAATTTCAAAACACCATATCATTAGACAAACTTATCACCTGAACTGAACACAGCAGCCCCACACGGAGGGCGATACATCGTGGTTCGTCACTAAAGACAGAGGTGGAAGTATAAGAACTTTTACATATGTTGGACTACAAATGAATTCGGTTTATACAAATGATGTGGGTTTGATGTAAAATATCAGATGCCAGGAGACGGTTTTAAAGTTTTTTACAATCGCCATGGATGATGGGAAACGTAGTCTGTATGCAAGGAATACACCGTTTATAGCTTGAGTGGTGGGAAATGCAAATTATTTGGACCAATGAGGGAGATGGAGAGGTGTTTAAATAAGGGGAAGGAAGAAGGAGGGTAAACACATCGGTTAGTGAAGAAATCAAGTTGGATGTCCCGTAACGGCAGTGGCAGGTATGATACCCGTCTGCTACAAAATAGAAGGATTGACGTTTTCGCTTCATGAGACAGTTTAAAGATGTGATGAGTGTGATTGAATAGCAGTGCGGACATGTGTTTGTTGAGATGCACCGTAATTGTGTTGAGTCGGGTGGAATGATTTGCGAGTGAGATTATGTGTGTTTGGGCTCAAGCTAGTTTTGGAGGGAGGAGGAGAGTTGGGTAATGTGTGCGAATGTTGACCGTTTTGGTGCGAGTGCTACAATAGATATGGGCGCATAAGGAGATATGTATATGTGTGAGAAAACCGTGTTGATAGTGCTGTATGGAAATGTGGTAGCGAAGGAGGAAATAATAGTAACAATCGGTGCGGGTGTCTGAGAGGTGTTGATTCTTCATGAGGCCGGGGCAAGCCATAGAGTAACAAGGTCGGTTGGGAATGTGATTTCAGAAGGAGTAAGTTATAGCAGGATGTGGGGGTAGCTAAACACGGGGACTGAATGTTAATCCCGTTATAATTACGCATAACTTTGGCTACATAACTAACATGATAAGTTTGACTAATGACATGGTGTTTTGAAATTTTATTGAGTATCAATGTATTCGATTGATGATGTTGTAAACTTTGAATGGTAACAGCAGTTGTTTAAATTGTTATTCTAGTGACCCCTGATGAAGGGCACCAGATGCCCGAAATGCATTGGGTATTTTAAATAAACTACACTGTCTGACGAAATTGCTCTACTCGTGTTCTGTGCAAGAGGTTCGGATGACCCAGCCTTAACATGTGAAATCTTGTAAATTGGCAAATCCTCTTCGCGTGTGGGTGAAGAAGTTTGAAAAATTGGATAACAGAGTGCATAAACTGGATTACAATGTAATATACGGATTTATTCTGAACAGTTGGATTACTACCTGCACTAGGCTACTTCAGTTTTGCGTTTGGTGGGGGCAACTATGCGCCCCCATTCAGTTAAATATAAACACAGGCAGAGGCATGACATGCATCCTGTGGACAAATGGGTAGAAAGAATCTGAGAGTGACAATGGAGCCAAATAATAGGAAGCATATGCATGGGCTGCAAGTCCTCAAAGAAGTATATACTAAAGTATATCAGAAAAATATACTAAAGTGTATACAACAGGCCTCGAAAGCTCGACCTAAAAATTGAAACAGCCGAAGCACTGTTTTCATTAAGAATTGTGAGGAGGCGGTTGTCTCTTTGATTTTTCTTATACAAGCATACTCTGAAGCTGCCTCATCAAAACATGGAATTCCTTCTGCCTGGGTTATTTGAAGGAGTGCCATTTAATTTGGTGACAGTAACACCGATACCCTTGCTTCAACACGTGCACTGGTTTGCACTGTACAAAATATTAATTGTGGTCAAGTTACCTCTATTTCTCCCCCCATCCCATCGTAAGACGTTTTATAGTTGAAAAGATGTTGTTGCAGAAGGAATAATGAGTCCATGGTTGTTTGATTTTTTGTTAGGTCAGTTGTGGATCCCACAGTTTTAAAATGAAAGAGCAACTTGGCAAAAATGGTGGAGGGCTTTGCACTCTATAAATGATTGCCCCCATGATCTTGTTGTTGAAGCCTTTGTTGTATCCCCTGATCTAATGGAGACGGATGTCGCTGTCCGCTGTGTTTGCAGTGGCGAAAGAAGCGCGTTTCTGATCGCTTCTTTGATGGCCTGTCGTTATGTGTATGCAGCAGACTGGTAGAGAAGACGGGGTTACCAAGATGCCCATTTTCATTAAAATAGTTTTGTCTCTATGGTCTATGTGCTAGCTGCAGAGCATGATTCAGGTTCTAGCAGGTCTCTGGGTTTCTCAACCCCGTGTGGGTTTAAGTTGTTTGAGCTAGTGGGGCTGCGGACACAGCAAACGGTGAAATACTTTCAAGCTCATGTGTGTTTAGCACTATGTACACAGTATGTTTTTAGGACAGTTCAGCCTTAGCCAGGGTAATCAAGTTTGCATGGAATGTTAGCCGAAATCTGCTCTTTCTCAAACGGGTGCTTGAACTGTGTTACTACGATAAATGAAAATATTGATTTTAGTGGACATTCACCCCGGCTATGTTTAAAATGCTTGATCTTCCTTTTTTCGTATGTATGCATATTTGTATTTCTATTTGTAATTTGTGTCTATTTGTCTATCAGTTTCTCTTCATCTGGAAATTGCGTTAGGAGATGCACAACTATTTACTAAGATCTACCTTTTTCTCCCCAACAGCCTTGTTACCATATTTAAATGCAAGTATGTCTTTTTTAATTGGTGTTTCAGTAGCCTAGCCCAACTCTAGAGTAGTTGTCTTGTGTCTTTTCCTGTAGTTCTATGTCTAGTAGCTAGGAATTTAGAATTCGTTGCAGTTGCCATGTAGTTTTGTTTGTCTGAAACTTTTATTTATGCAACCTTTTTCGTTGTCGAGTATTAGTGGGGTGGTCCTTGTTGCGCTGCTTGATGCCTTGGCATGCAAGTCGTGCCCAGTGAAGTTGACTGCAATTGAGATTTCTGCAAGATCCAGGCAAGCTGTGTCAGTAGCAGAATTTAGCTTAAATCGTCACCTTCACCTTTTAGAAATCTGTGGAATTAGCAGTGATGTCAGCCCTGGCACGTTTTTTTTATCCATCGCGCTCACCTAGATTAGTTTTCAAGGGTTGACATTATCTGCAGCTGCCACTGTTTACTTGTGAAGCTGAAAGTCTCCTGTACAAGCAAATATTTAGCTCAATATTTGCTAATGATCAAGGGAAGTCATGATGCGGAAACCGGGACTGGAAAATATTTCAGCATAAATTATAAACTGAAGTTGGCCCTCGGCAATTAAAAGATGTCCAAGTATTTAAGTCAATTTCAGCTTCAGTTGTAGGCAGTAACTTCCACGGTATCCTTGTAAATGTGCAGGATGCATAAACTGTTACACGGATTGCTTGCATAATGTAAGTCTAGCTTCTAAGCTCGTGGTCGCCAAGGTTTTTACCGTTGTCCAACCGAAATCACAACAGGAATGCGTATCCCCTGGAAGGGAAGGTACTGGATACATACAGCTACGCCCTATGTTTTACAAGGGTCACCTTTTATGTTTTCTGTATCGGTCTCTAAGGCAAGAATGCATTGCCCACCACCTAGCTGTTACCTTTCATGGTAAGATTTGCATGTTAGCATAATGAATTATTAGCCGTCCTTCGGCCTTGGCATAATATACAACTGCTCACTGTATATTGCTGTTGGCATGATTGATACATGGGTCGAAGGGTATTGTCAGTGCAGGGGGCAATGATGCATTTAGTTACGGTAGGTAACCATTTATTTCAAACCATGTTGTATTTTGAAAATGGCTTTCTTCATATTGCTTTTGTAGGTCAGAGGTATTTTCAGGATAGATTTTTGTTATAAGTTAGAAATAGGCTGACTTCTCACTCTTGGCTTCTGTTAGTCCACCCTTATAATTTAAGAGCCCATCATACAAATGAGATTTCCAAAATAAGTGAATAGATACCGTTGAATGTCTGCAGACTTTGAAGAGCAACCCTTTGAAGAAAATTCCCTGAGACTTTCACCTTTGGGCTAATGGGTTATCACAGAAGATCATAGATATACCCGTGCATTTACACCTAGCCTATATTTCCTGTTTATTCGTCACATATGCAGTATTATCGCATATTTATACATACAAGATGGGTCTTGTATTGCTCTTCAAGGCTTGAATTTGGGCTGATGTTAGCTCAAGGTGAGGTGGTTTTGGAGAATCATGGCATTTTCAAATTAGCAATGTATATTAATGTTTCAGCTATAAAGGTAATTTTTATTTTGTGAGTGTATAGTTTCTTTACGAAGTCTGGCAATAGCGCTGTAGCAGGAACAGTCTGTCATGCATTAATTTAAATAAGTTATTCTTGGATCAGAGTGGTGGCATGCATAGGAGGAGTTCAACTGACTTTTGGATGCCTGTTAATGAGCAGGAAAGTGGGCACTTTCACTAATTAGTTTCATCCTTTTTACATTGTCTATAATGTGTTATTAGTACGGGTTCAGTGCATATCTTCAAGTTCTATGGGCATTTGATCCAGTGGCTGTCCAAGTTATGCATTGCAATAAGAGTCATCGTTCGCCTCAGCTGTGTGTTGTTTCTGGACTTACAGAATGGCGCCTGAGGTGGTTGTAGTTGTTTCCCTGTATGTTCTGCTGGTTTTATAAGGGTTGTGCCTGTGATTTGTGTATGTCTTTGTTTAGGTTTTAACACGCGTATCATGTGCTCGTATCTTTGTTTAAGCTTTTGTGGTGATAACACATTATTTTGTGGTGTGTGCTTTTTTAGGCTTGGATTGAATGTTGTGAAGATTTGGTGAGGTGATGCTACACCAATAATAATCCTGGTAAAGGATTGCTATAGGGGTCGGGGACATATAGCGCAGGTAAAGATGTAGGTAGTATAAATTCCTGCAGCAACCAGCAATGTGTGTAAGTCACATATTGCCAGCGGATAGGCCTCGGGCACTCTGGTGGTTATGGTTCACGCAGAATAGTATGCAGAGAGTGCAAGTATGGTTGAACTGTTTGAGATTTAAAGATGTGGTTGATATCCAGGTGGGCTGTTGTGTTGAAAGTTATATAGTACCAGTGTTTTGGTCTTTAGTGTGGTAGGCGCTGTGGAAAAAGCGATGCTGACTGGAGGTTATGTTGTATAGGTAGGTGAGAATACCTGCATGCTGATTGTGCACACCGCTTTGAATGTCAACCAAGTGGTCATAGTGTGTATGATGGTGTACACTTGGCTTGTCAATTAGGCTCATGCATGAGATTTGTTTGACACCACCTGTTTTGTGAAGGAGTACCAATCCATGGAGCCAGAAAATCACGTTCTTGAAAGTAAATATAACGAGCCCTAAATGATTTAGCTCAGTTAGCATCACTGTGGAGGGCTTGTCCTGGACAGGAATGAGACAACCTTTGTTGTATTTAGGAGCTCAATTGCAAGGATTGCAGAATGATCCCCAACACTGAAGAAGCCACTAACTCATGTCTTGTTGAGGGAAACCGGATATGGAAAAGCATCTAAAAGTAGATGACAACAAGCAGATGTCTGTTTGCTATATGAAGCCTCTTGAATACGGGACAGCTTATTAAAAATACTGGGTACATGCGCTATCCCTACCCAGTGGCAAAAAAAAACAAGCAATGAAAATGCAACAGGTCTCGCCTTTGATTAAGTTAAAGCCATTTGCTTTGCAAATTGTACCGTACAGCAACGCAAATGGCTTTAACTTAATGAAAGGTGAGACCTATTGCATTTTTAATGCTTGTTTCTCAGTGGTACCTGTCTCTGTCTTGTGTTTCACCTTAGTCTTATGGCAGGGATATTAAAAAATAAATAAATAACAGCCCACCAGACCAGAAAATAGTCACACAACAACGCACAATATCCTGTAAAGCCAGCCCTTTTGCAACTGACCCGACCGGTGCCCCCTCAGTTGTGGTTGACCCTGCTTGTCTTCCTCCCCTCACTAGTAGCCGACGCTTACTTCTGGTGCGGTCTCCCCCCAGTCATCTCTCTTTAGGGTACCGTTCTCTGTCTTTTCTTGTCATTAATCTTGTCCTTTCATTTGTCAGAGGCAGGTCCAGTGAGCAGCAGACCTTCGCGGGGACAGTGAATGTGAGTCAGAACAGCTGCTGTCTGGGCCTCTGGCTCGGCTGCCTCCGGGAAGCGCAGCTGGAGCTCAGAGCGGTCTGCTGGGCCCGTGTTCGCCCAGTGCACCTTGTGTGCTCGGAGTACTGTGCATCCGGCCCAGCCCCGGACTAGCGCGCTGCGACGAAGCCTGTCTGTGTGTGAATGTCCTATTACGTATGGTAATCTTCATTACTCCGGGTCCCGTAGTCCTCGACACCTTCGGAAACAAATGAGATAATTCTATCTCCGACAGAAAAAAAGAAAGAAGGAATGCTGGACTTACCCCCACCCTCCCTCCCGCCGGGAATACAAAAGGGTACAAGTCCCAGCATTCCCTCAGAAATACTAAGCCCAAGATGAAGGCCGGCACACAAAGGGAGGGAGGGAAGTCACGAAGGTGTTGAGGACTACGGGACCCGGAGTAATGAAGATTACCATACGTAATAGGACACTACCCCCAGGTCCCTCCGTCCTCGACACCTTCGGAAACAAATGAGACATACCAAGCAGCAACCCGGCATTCATCCACAAGAAAAAACACAACAAACCACCAGGACCGCACAGAAACCCAGAGATTTACTGGAAACACAGAAATCAAGGGCGAGCACAACCCAACACCCCCAAAGCAAAACCGCCCTCCACACCCAGCAAATTGGGAAGGCGATAATGCCGGATGAAAGTATTGGGAGAAGCCCAAGTGGCCGCCCTACAGATCTCAGAGAGAGGAACACCCCGGACCTCAGCCCAAGACGCCGCCACCCCACTAGTAGAACGACCCTAGACACCCACCGGAGGAGGGGAACCAGAAACAGAGTAGGCCAAAGAAATGACCTGCTTCAGCCATCTACTAATCGAGGCAGAGGAAGCCTTGCGGCCACGGGAAGCAGCCCCAAAGGAGACAAAAAGGGAATCTGAAACACGAAAGGCAGAAGTGCGCGCCAGATACACACGCAGAGCCCTGCACACATCCAGCAAGGACCAACAAGGACCCCTCGGGGAATCAAATTCAGGGCCCAAAGCAGGTAAGACCAACTCCTGGCCCGGTGAAACTGAGAAGCGACCTTGGGTCGAAAGCAGAATCAAGGCGAAGAACCACCCCACCCTCCGAAAAGGACAAGAAAGGCTCACGCGCTATCAAGGCCCCCAACTCACCACGGCGGCGAGCAAAGGTGATGGCCACCAGAAACACCACCTTCAAGGTAACAAACTTCAAGTCTACGTCCGACAAGGGCTCAAAAGGAGGATCCAGCAAATCCCACAAGGGAAAGGAAGGCCTGGACACAGGACGAGAAAGGTAAAAACCCACGGAAAAGACGAGAAACCAAGTCCTCATCATCCGACAGGGACCCCCACGGGGAACGAAAAGCCCTCACAGCCGCCCACTGAGCCCGCAAAGTGGACACAGCCCAACCCCTCTCGAAACCTTCCCACAAAAATTGAAGTACAGTCTGCAAGGAACATAGCAAAGGGGAAAGGCCCAACCCCGCACACCAACGACTGAAATTACTCCAATGACGATCATAAGAACGGAGGGTAGAAGGTCTACGGGAACCCTGAAGAGCCACAGCTAAATGCTCAGGGAAGCCACGGCGCCGCCACCCCTGCCTCTCAACCTCCACACCGACAGCCGCAACCGGAGAAGAGACAGGGACGAGGACGAACGCAGGGGAGACGGGGACATGGGGAGAAACCAAGGGCCCTGAATCGCCAACAGACGAACCGTCGGAAACCAAGACCTCCGAGGCCAAAAGGGCAGGACCACAACCACATCCCGAGACTCCAGACACAAACGCGCCAGAAACCGAGGAATCAGCGCTAGGGGAGGAAATGCATAAAGCTGGCGCGGAGGCCAAGGAATCGACAGGGCATCCACCCCCCAACAACCCTCCTGCCGGAATCGGGAGCAGAAGCGAGGCAGCTGCGCATTCTGCGGGGAGGCAAAGAGGTCCAGAAAGGGACGCCCAAACCTCACGCACACAAGCTGAAACGCAACCTGGGTGAGAGACAACTCCAACGATCCCGGAAAGCAACGACTCGGGGCATCCGCCACAAAGTTGTCCACTCCCCGAATGTGAATCGCCATCAGAGACAGAAGGTGACCCTCCGCCCAACAGAACAGGGGAACAACCACAGCGTTCAGAGAGGCCGAACGGACCCCCCCTTGATGGTTCAGATACGCCACAGTCACCACATTGTCTGAACGCACCAGAACGTTCCGACCCAGGAGCAGGGCACGAAACCCCATCACAGCCCGACAAACCGCCGTCAGTTCCCTCCAGTTGGAGGAGCGGCGATACTCCAGGATGGACCAACGACCCTGAAGGGACCGAGACCCCAAGGTCGCTCCCCACCCCAGGGAGCTCGCATCCCTAGTCAAAACCAGAGAAGGGGAAGGCTGCAGAGGGAGACCCCGAGACAGATGCAACTCGTCGACCACCAAACAAGAGTCGGGAGGACCACGGGAGACACAGGCAGACGGAACCCCAAATTCCCAGACACAGGATCCCAATGGGACAGAAGATCACTCCACAGAGGGCGCAGGCGGAACCGAGCCCAAGCCACCGTGAAGACAGTCGCCGCCATCAGACCCATAAGCCTCAACCAGAGGCTGACCGGAAAACAACCCCCTGCCCGAAACAGCCGAGCCAGGGAAACCAGGGTCAGGACACGAGGGACAGGCAGGAACACGCGGTTGAGGTCCGTACGAAACCAGGCCCCAATGACCACTAAGTCCTGAGAGGGGGACAACTGACACTTCGGGACGTTGATCAGGAACCCGTGCCGACACAACGCGGAGCAAACCAACTCCTGCGCCTCCAACAACAGGACCCGGGATGGAGCATGAATCAACCAGTCGTCTAAGTAGGGGTACAACATCACCCCCTGAAGATGAAGCTAAGCCACCAAAGGAGCTACCACCTTTGTAAAAACCCTCGGGGCAGACCGCAGACCGAAGGGCAACACACGAAACTGGAAGTGACGCCCACGAACACAAAACCTCAGGAAGCGACGGGACCGAGGATGCACCGGAACGTGGTAGTAGGCATCCTGTAGATCCAGGGTACACATGAAGTGACCCGGAAGCACCAAAGGAATCACCCGCTGCAGAGTTTCCATGCGAAAGGGAATCTTTAGAACCCACCGGTTCATGACTCTCAAATCCAGAACCAGGCGGTAACCCCCCGTATGCTTGGGCACAAGAAATATCAGGGAATAAAAGCCCGACCCCACCTCCGCCGGAGAGACCTCCTGAATGGCCCCCTTCAGAAGAAGAGCCTCCACCCCTTGAGAGAGATGACCTCTCTTGGACCGGCAAGCAGGTCAGGGAGTCGGGCGGATACCGGAGTCTGGAGGGGGAACAAAGAACTTGACCACATAACCCTCGCGCAAGATGTCCAACACCCAAGCGTCGGAACAGGACTGAACCCAGGCATCCAGGAAGAAGTGCAGCCGCCCTTCTACCAACAACCCAGGAACCACAGCCAAAGAGTCTGGAACGAGGCTTAGCAGGAGGAGGGGACCCAGCCTTACAATCCCGACCCCGACCAGAAGAAAACCTCCCCTGGCCCTTCCGAAACTGCCTACGAGAAGAAGGGCGGAAGAAAGGCCTTGGCTTAAAGGGAGCAGGGGCAGCAGAAGAAGCCTTAAAAGAAGAAGAGTGCTTCTTTTCCTTAAACAGCTTGTGCAATTTGTCTTCCAACTCCCCCCCCCCCCCAAACAGCATAGAACCCTGGAAGGGCATACGCAGAGCACAAGTCTTCTGCGCAGTCAGTCTTCCAGTCCTTCAGCACAAGACTGCGCCGAGCCGCCACACAAGCATCGCCGGAGAGGGCAGCCGCCCGCACCACGTCAAAAGAGACATCAGAAAGCAGCTCCACCTGACGCTCTATGTGTCCAAGAAGAGTGGAACTGTCCGTGGCATCATCCATAGACTGATAGAGGGACTTAATGTCACACAGCAAGGACTGCGACACGTAAGTACCATAGACCCCAGCCCTCAAGGCCAGATGGGAGCCAGAATACACCTTCCGAAGAGCAACGTCAGCCTTCTTGTCCACAGGATCCTTCAGCACAGCGTCCTCCGACAATGAAGTGCGACCCACCAAACTTGCCACAAAAGAGTCAATGGGGATTGAATCCGGCAGCTCCGAAGCCATATCCTGCAGGGGGTAAAGCCAGGCCATAAAACGTGGAACCAGAATACGATCCGGATCAGCCCACTCCCGCTTCAAAACATCCTTAATAAAGAGGTGCACCGGGACATCCACCGTGGCAGAACTCTGGAACTGCCTCAGCAAAGAACCACCAGAAGTACTGGGGGCAGCCACATCAGCGAAGCCCATGTTCTCCTTGACATGACGCAAAATATCCGGCAGAGCGTCCTTGTCAACATACTTCCCCTTGAGGTCAGAGTCCCCTGCCACCGCAGACTCATCCCCAGAGGAGTCCGAAGAAACAGGAGCAGAAGCCGCCCCCCTGCTGCGAGCCCTGCCAGCACCCATCTCAACAATGGCCTCCTTAATCAAGCGCTTCAAACGCGCATCAACACCCCCAACAGGGCGCCTGGACTTGGCCCTAGGAGAAGGAGAACGAGATGAACTCGAGGAAGAGGAAGATGACCTCTCCCTATGGCGTCGCTTCTTAGAACACTTGCCCATCCTCAGAAACGGCCAAAGAAGCACAGCACAGAAAGCAGTAAGAAGTAGGAATCGCCAAAAACCGCTACGCGGTACTCACCACTGCCCTGCCATTTAAGCACCAAACAATCAGGAGCGCCTGACCCCCATGAGGACGGAAGTCAGGCCGAGGAAACCGGAAGGCGTCATCACATCACATCACAGCCAAGCCGGCCTCGAGCAGGAGGCCACGCCCCCCAGAAAGCCAGGCAGACCGGGAGGGGCGACCATCGGGCAAGCGCCGGACCACGCGGAACACCATCCACGCGCGGCCAGACCAGCGCGAAACAGCCCCCACGCCACTCCCCCCAAGCCCGGCAGGGAGGGAGAGGCAGAAAGTATCCAGATTTTAAACGTCCAAGTAAGTCCAGCGCGGGAGCTCCAATCTCCGAGCTCCTCGCGCCTCAATCTCTACTGTCAGAATGACAGAAAAAAAGAACAGAGGGAATGCTGGGACTTGTACCCTTTTGTACTCCCGTCGGGAGTGGGGGTGGGGGTAAGTCCAGCATTTCTTCTTTCTTTTTTTCTGTCGGAGATAGAATTATCTCATTTGTTTCCGAAGGTGTCGAGGACGGAGGGACCTGGGGGTAATGGCAGTGGGTGCTCCGTCGGCGAGGAGCTCGCTCACAGTAGGGAGGGCACCCTCTCCAGGGGAGCACTGACAGGTGCTCTCTCGTGGGATGGAAGCGCTGAACCTGACACGAAGAAGAGCGCTGCAGCACAGGACTGACACTATTAGAGAGGAACGGACTGACAGCAGTGCCCTTCCTAAAGCGAGGGGCCCTGACTGAGGGTGCTGTCCGGCGACAGGAACACTATCACAGAGTGCTGTCTTAGGAAGAGGAATGCTAACACTATCAAATTATGGTGAACCCAAACAGTAGCACTGACGCAGACCGGGAGGCACAAACAGAGTGTTGTCACAGAGAGGGAGACGCTAACAGAGTACTGTCACAGAGAAGGAGACGCTAACAGAGTGCTGTCCTGGAGAGGGATACACTAACAGAGTTCTGTCATGGACAGGGATACACTAACAGAAAGTGCAGTCGCAGAGAGGGAGACCCTAACAGAGAGTGCTGTCAATGTTGCTTTGCTATGTGTGCCCCATAAAACACAATACAGCTGACTGGGGAAGGGAAAGCGAAAGCGTGCCATGCGTGCGTTGTGCTGAAACGCCGTGAAGACCCGTACGCGAGCACATCTCTTGTCCATACCCGTGCACAATTTGTCCACCCGTACGAGTGCATTTACATTAATATATGCACACGGTTTAAAATTAAACGCATCAATTGACTTATTTACCCACATTAAGTGTACTCCAATCATAAAAGCAAATTATTTTAAAACCTCCAAAAGTAGAGCGTGAAATACTACAATTTCTGTTAAATGTCGCTTTTGTTCTTGCCCAGGGTCCCCCCAGATCTTAGAAGATATAGCATTGTTCTTCTCTCTCTTTTACAGCGTGCAAACTTGCCGAATCTGCCACTACACACGTAACGTCCTGCAAAACTGGGGGGGCTGAGCTCAATTGAGGCCAGGGTAGCATGGCCCCCTCCACAGATATCTCAACAAAATCAGTCCGTATTATGTCTTTGCAATAAGGCCGACATTTCAATAATATCCTCGACGAATCTGGCACCACCCGTCCATAAACACGTTCAAGTTCTCTAAACAGTCCCCTCCCCACCATCTATCACAGCGAAGGGCCAACGGGGGCTACCCGTTACCAGACAAAGAGCCAAAAAGAGAGGGAAAGGCTTGCAAAGTATGACAGTGGGGCAGTTCATATTCCACCCCCACCCGACACCACGCTGCATAGTTCCAAAGCAGCCCATTTCCCGGTTATTACTGTGCCAGACTATCACAGTTGACCTCTGAACCCCAAGGACTGACTTGACAAAATGTTTTTCTGGAGTTATTTACTTCAAAACCTGAATAAAATTATGGGTTGATGCATCTTACCAGTTTTATGCCAGTGCCATAAAAAAAGGCAGAAGTTCAAACACGTCAGTCTGTCCTCTCTCCACCATCTTCCGTCTTGATCCACGAAACATGCTCCCAAAAATTTGGGTGTGGCTGGCAAGCAGACGGAATGGGGCCAAAGTCTCGCCACCAGGTGAGGCTGCATTCTGCTAGGGAAAACTACCACAGACCACTGTAGCAAATCTAAAGCATTCAAGCTACAGATGTGCCATCTATCCTGGAGCGGTACAAAAGGGGGTGGTGATGGACGGAACATCTGAACCAATCAAACACTCGCACTCAGTCAACAGATCTGGGTTTAATCCATCACCGTTCTTTAGCCCACTCTGCCACCCCAGTTCAGACATGGCCATATGCAAATCAGTCTGACCCTGTGCCTCATGGGAACAGTCCAACCCGAACTGCCAAGCCATGCCTTCCCTGGACCGGAAACAAGCTTCCTAGGACCGGGTTCTGTCATTACAGCAGTCTTCAGCCAGGCTTGCTTGAATCCAGTGGCAAAGTGAGCAAGGGACTCACAAACAAACAAAGCGGTACAAAAGGGGGGGTGGTGATGGACCCAGATCTCTGTACTGGGGTGAATGTATGACATTGTTCTGCATTCTGTCCAACTGTTGTTTTTGCATCTATCCTGGAGCCGCACCGCCTGCAGAGCAAAAATGTGAGGTAAAAACATGAGGTAAAAATGCCAGGCAAAACGCGCTCTACCTCGTGCCCTGCAAAAAGTAAACTGCTGCTCAACACAAAACCCCAAAATAGGGAAAAAAAACGCAGAGACTCCAGGGCGCCTCCCTCCGTGGTGGTCACCCGGGAGGCAAAAGGCTGCAAGACCGGCACAGCAGCCAGTGTCCCTGTTCACGGTTCTTCTCTCTGCTCACTTACTGCCCCCTCCCCATCCCAAAATGCCCTGTCTCTCTGAAGGCCCCCACTCTTCATCTCTATTACTCCACCCACAATCTCAGAAATCCCAGAACTCACTGCACATTCCGACAAATGTTACCATTGTGTGCCACCCACAGCTGGCGTGGCCTTGCACCGGTGGACGGGGCGGTCATCGCAAGGCCCAACGACATCAGGGCCGAAAACAAGGGACAAAGGGGCTCTGATGCCCCCTCCGCCTGCCTCCGAGTAGGCCACTCTTGTGCGCCATGAGGCCCGGAATCGATCTCATTATCTGTCATAGTATTCCAGCCTAAGGCAGCATTCTTCGCCCACTTCTGGACAGCACTGGACCTTTCTTCGCACCATAGCAGGGACAGGAATATGCTGAAAAAATCTGACCAGATTTTTTCCAGCATGGGCGCTTGCGAGGTCCCGTTGGTTGGAAACAGTGGAAACTGCAAATAGCTCGGTGTGCACGGTGCATGCTACAGGGATCTGTGTGTAACATATAGGTCTCAAATTCAAACGAGGCCACGGAAAATGCACTAATTTTGCTCATTTTAATTTGGATGTTTGTAAAGAGATTAATTCTACAGTTGTTGCCTCTGCAGATCTCTTTAGAAGAAGGGCTATCACAGGGGTTCATGAAAGAACAGGGAGGAAAAAAAAGTCCAGGTGCGCCTTACAGGGCTGACGTTGGTATGCACTGATTTAAGTCGCCCTGCGGGAAGCCATGGAGCAACGGGAAAGCCCTCGCTGGGATAGTTTGTCCAGTACTGTAGCGCATATGAGTACGCTGGGTGGTACCACTACGCAAAATAAGCAACATATAACTGTAAAAAAAAACGCCAGAGCAGAGAAAATGATATACGAAAACACCATCATTATTTCCACAGGCGAAACATAGAAACTAGCTGGTTATTCGTCTTTTCACTTTGTGAGGCTCCCCCTGCCAACTTGTGGTTCTCTCTGGACCTCGTGGGGCCTGTGTTCGGATCCCCTTTCTCATCCGTGGTAGATAGAAGGGAATGTCCGTGAAATTATTTTCTGCATACCACGAAATAACAAGCAGCAAGATCAAGCATTTTTTTAAAGGATTTGTGCTGAACACCCGAGGGCACGCAGGAGCCCGCATAGAGCCAGACAGATACGCTCTAGCAATGCTCTGGAAACAAGAAAGAGCTGTGAGTAGAACTAATGGCAGCATGCAAGCTAACGCATGCTAAACAAAGATAGACAGGCAAACTGATACAGGTCACGCCAACATGCTTATGCATGTGCACATTTTGTCCTCACATACGCGGCAAGCCGCCAAGCGAAAGCACGCACACAATGGAAGAAGAGGGGAGGGAGGGAAATCGAAAGCACACCGCCGTACGCGTGCACATTTTGTACACCTATACGCGGCAAGCTGCATACGCGAAGCTGCATTTTCGTTGCTATAACAACGAAAGCTCTGCAAGATGGCGTCGGACTGTCCACAGTCTGTACAGTCACGCGCATGTTGTTTGCGTTGGTCAAATGGCAAGAGCATCTTTGTCTATGCAGACGCGTACATGTAAGCCCTCGGGAGAATTGATTGCTAAAGGCACTCGCATGGCGAAAGCAGCTCATGCGCTGCTTTCGCCAGCCAAGACATAAGAACTTGGGCATCTGCTTGATAACAGACAGGCTTTTGACCAGCAAACTGGGGCACTTTCTTCGTCGGAAGTTTTGACAAGTTTTGCAGGGGCGGCTCTAGGCTCATGGTGGCCCTGGGCAGGGAGCGTAGGTAGGGGGCCCCGGAAGAGGGGGGTCCGGGTGGGGTGGAGCGAGGAGGCCAGTGAAGAGTGGTGGGGTCAGGGTGTTTGGAAGTGGAACAGAGCGAGAGGCCGCCAAATCCCTGCCAGGGGGCACCACGCAAATATATATCCATCCTCAGAGGATTATTATATTAAGGATATATATTGGCGTGGTGGCCCCTGGGGTTTGGTGGCCCTGCGCAGGTGCACAGCTTGCACATGCCTAAGGCTGCCCCTGAGTTTTGCATCTACGGATAAAGCTAAACAGCATAACTTCGTAGCAGATGTCCTTGTTTCTAAAATCTGGCAACTGCTATATCAGTGTGCTCTACAAAGTTTTCAGTTTTGTACATTTGATATTATCAGCACTTCCAGGAACTCAATATTCAATCCAGAGTGTAAAACCAATGTACATCTTGAAATATTGGACCAGTGCTCATATGTTCTCATAGTTGTAGCAAACACAGACACTGGCACTTACGGTAACTGAGGAAATTAAGTATAATAAAATTAACTTTTGCTTTAGTTCATGGTAATGTTTGAAGCTGCCTAAATTCTGAGTATGAATGTGCAACTTGCATCTTATTATGTAGACATAGCTTGATTAGAATGAACGGTTGCAATAGTGTCAAAAAGGGGACTTCCAAGGTGGTTTGCAGTCTCCTCCGGTGATAACAGAGAGCATCTTCAAAATCCTCAACCAATACTGGTCTCCAGGAACACCTCTCTGGTCCCGTTTTTGCCTAGTTCCACTGGCTACTAGTGAATCAGGGATTAGGTTAAGAGGGCGCAGTATATTGTACAGAGCACATCATAGGATTGTCCCTGAGTACTTGATGACCAAGCCTCACCCATATGCCCCAATTTGGAACCTTCAATCACCTCATTCATTCTTGTCCGCTTTCCATGCTGTAGAAAGTGCTGCTGTGCAACATTCTGAAAAATGCTCAAGATATGGCTATTTGCGCCCTAATGTGTTAATTTTTTTATGAAGTCTTTTGGTGCGCATGCTAATAAATAAATATATAGTTAGTATAGTTAGTAAAGGTGATCCACAGATTTAACATGTTGCTGTTTCCTTTAAGATTTGTTACTTAATCACTGGACTGATTACACTAATATATATATATATATATATATATATATATATATTTATATTATAGTCTAGAAACTTCCTTAAGTTGACCATCAAAACATAACTGTTGCATAATATCTGCTGGCGATGTTGAGGCATGTTTATTTTGTACATTTGGTATCTTAAAACGGACACAAGATTGTCTAGCGAGGTTTATATGTATTCCTGGTATAAAATTATTTATTAGTTGCCCATTAAATCATTTGCATTCCTATGGAGTAAGAGGTTAATTTATTGACTAATTCAAGAACGTTTCAGTTTAGCTTCCTAAATTCAAATGATTTTAATTCAGCATCCTCTTACTAGTATTCTAGATTTACTTTTCTTTAAAGACGTAATTGTAATTTTTAAAACCCTGGCATTAAATGTCCTAAAGGGTCAAATAGTGAACCGTGGTTTAAGGCATATATCATATATAACATTATTGGATTACTTGCTTATTCAATTGGTCACGTTTACGGTTATCGTGCAGATAACATGACTGTCCACGTTTTAGGGAGGTTTAACTCAAAGCAGCTTCCTAACTTCACTAGTTCGAACCCTGCTACCTAGCGCCTGGATACCCACACTGGTGATTAGCAGCGCTATACCAATTCTGATTGAATGAACCTCCTACCATTGAAGCCAGGCATGGGTGTTTTATTATTTTGATATTGCTAATGTTTCTGCAATTTTCTTTTACCTTTTTTATGTTTTCTTCATGGTTAGGTTTTCCAGCAGCTGCAGCATATGGACCAGTAGCAGCAGCAGCTGTGGCAGCCGCAAGAGGATCAGGTAAGGGTTCTCCAAAGTGGTGACTGCATAGCGTACCCTCAGAATGCACCAGCAAACTGGTACTCTTGACATTCTTTGTCAAAACCACTTTGCGATTTCTGTCTTTTTTCATGTTTTTTCCCACGCAGAGCTAGAGAAAATATAGTTTTACAGTAAATATGTAGAAGCTGTCAAATACACAGTGTTGAGAAAGTAGAATATAGAGTTTAGATTTCTCATGAAATTTTACATGGAGGTAAAAATGCTACATTTCATGTACAATCCAGCTTCGCCTATATTGCAATCTTCAGTTATGTCTAAGACCAATTGACCGAGTATTGACAAACCAAGGTTCTGACCTACTTTTTATGTGCAGCCAAACTCGAACCACAGCATAGCAACGCTCATGTTTTTCCAAATATTCATTAAAATCCATCCCATTTCTCCACTTGTTATTTAGGCTGCATTGCCACTCTGCACACAGCAGTGCTTGGTTTTGGAGGAGATGTGGTGTACTGGTTGATTTCTCATCTATAAATCCTAAACTCCTCCATGTCAATCATTGCTTCCCCAGTTGAATAGTGTGTTAAGAACATAGCATATGGCTAAGTCTCGAGCTGCAGGAACTCTACGAATTGATATTCAGTGCAGTATCCAACATTATTGGGTAGGTACTCAACACAGAAGGGCAATGTGTTATGTTAGGGATTGATTTCAATTACCTGAATCTGTTGGTAGGTGACGGTTATCCCCCCCCCCCCCCCCCCTTCCTCCCTCTCCCCCGTGACCTGGAAAATGAATTGTGTGTCAGTGGAAAGACCAAGCATATCCAGGTTTTGAATATGTATTTGATTATGCTTGTGGCATTTTATAGCTTCGACTGATATAAAAGTAATGGTGTCAGATAGACTTGAGGAATAACTTTTAATGGTGAATTAGTAAGAGATACGTTATCAAATTAAAAGATAAAACTGACTTTGCCATTCACATTCTCTGTCCAACTGTTTTATCTACTGCAATCAGGAGTGCCCGAAAGACAACTTTTGTTAAGAACTCTGTTCAAAAACTTGACATCTGCAGTAATTTGCTTCTCTCCCTCCCCTATGTAAGATACATGTGACGACAATATGAACCAGGATTGTCATTTTGGATCCACCATTTTCAGAAACCTGAGTTTTGTAACATGTCGAGTGAACAAATAGATAGCAACTCTCCTTTTTGCTGTCAATTTCGGTTACGTTTTTTACAGTTACAGGTGATGTAGGTGTCTGACTGCTTAGTACAGAAAAGGGCATGTAAGTACAAGGAAGCATGCTGATGGACATTAAAATTTAAGAGTGAGGTTTTCAAGCATATTCCCAAGTGTCCAACTTCTACTGGCCAAAACTGTTTATAAACAGCATAACCATACTTCTTTGCTCAAAACGCGATGAAATGAAGATAATACATGTGACGTTTATATATTTTTAGATGTATGTTTTGTTTTTAAGGACTGGGCAGGTCACACTATTCTCAGCTATCCAGTCGACAGTCAGACATTCAGGCTATGAGAAATGTCATTTTTGAGGTTTTAGGTGTGGATCATATATGGTAGATGACTTCTGAAAAGCTCCTTCCTGGCCCCTCTGACAGCAGGCTCTCCTGTTTCGCTTTCATTTTTCTTCTACAAGTATTTGTCATGCACCTACCTACAGTAGTTGTATGTCCCTCAGACACAGCACGTCAGTTTGAACTCTCAATAACAGACATCCTAATTTAACTCTATTTCAAGGCCATTGTGTACACTGTGGTTTAGCGTTGTCGGTACTAATCCACATAAAAGCTCAAGATTGGACCTCTGAGTTGTGGGTCTCCCAATGTGCTTTAGCCATCAAATATGATTGTTATGGAGTCAGGGGAACCAAGTTGACTGTCTTTATGTTCCTACAGGCATCATATTGTGTGTGCCCTCTGCCAGGTGTCCTATGTCCATCAGTCAATATTTGAACACAATCCATGTTTTGTATGCTTTATACACATTTAGTGGGATTTTTCCACTTAAGGGCTTAGTCGGCACCCTATCACTCCTATTGGAAGAGAGAAAGGGATCATGAGAAGCTTGGCTAGAAAAGATTAAGCTTCTTCGGCTGTAAACCTGTCCAGAGCATTTCCAAGATTTGAATGGGGACAAAGCTGATCTTTCTACCTCTCGAAAGTATAAAAATTCCTAGTTTTTATATGCCGATTTATAAGAAACGTTCATTTTGTTGTAAGTACTTTTATTTGATGCTACAAGTGTTTGAGCTATACTATGCTCTCTGTCTAGCTGGTTCGTGGTCAACCCTCCCAGGCCATATCCCTCCCTTCTTTCACAGATTGGGCCTCACCAGTTGGAGAACAATGTGCCACTCGACCGGAAGGCTACAATTCATCCTCTGACTACTGAACTAATACTCTGGAGTGGAAACAAGCTTGCATTTAAGCGATGTACAAAATTCCCGAAATAAGTCCTCCAGCTTCATTAAAAGTCCTTATTCACTTTTTAGATGGCCGTTTTCTTCCACTTGTTTGCCACAATTTGCCTAACCCCTAAATCTACCAAAAATGGCTCTTTTGTACTTGAGTAATAATATTGTCCATTCATCTTCCCACATGCCTCTTTCAAACAAGTAAATAAACGGTCTACTGGATTGAGCATTGACATTGGTTTGCCACATATGTTCTTAAGTGCAGTGTTCGGTATGCGGTTTAAGGTGGAAACTGTTTTCTGTAGAAATAAAATGCCACTTATGGAGGCATCAACCTGTCCTCAAATATGAAATTCTAAGTGCTAGTCTTTCTGTGATGGCAAATAAATTGCATGAGTTCAAGCTCCAGTTACACATATAATTATATTTTTGGGGACGCCTACAAAGCCCTGCACAGCGAAGGACCAGCATACATCAGCAAACGCCTAACCTTCCACCAACTGTCCAGACACCTCCGATCTACCTCCCTCTCCATTTCAGTCACATGCGATCCATTGAGCCAACTGCAGAGGACGCTTCTTTTGCACCTTGCAGACATGGCTTGGAACAACCTCCCCCTGCACCTCAAGACCGCACCACCATTCCAACAATTCAGACGAGATCTAAAGCCCTGGTTATTTGAATAAACAACCTCCACGCAGCAGTCAGAAGCTCCAGCACATCAGACCCTCACGGGTGATTTGCAGTGCTCTATAAATGACTTATTAATTGAATGATAGGCCGCTGCAGTAAGAGTGAGGAAGACTCCTTACTGGTGTAGTAATACCTGTGGAGCTCTTGATCATGTGTGGTTGTCTCCAATTAGAACTTTGGTTTTTGAAATGGCACTGGAAGAAAGAAAACGTTTAATACTATAGGATTAACAGCCTTTTCACTTTCTCAGTATTTACTAGAGGATACCTGCAAGTACTAAGGCCCATGCTTTAAGATCTTTCTACTTGTGTCACAGTTTTGACCAAACCACCTTTTCTAATTGATTAATAATTATTCTTATAGCAAGAAATCACCTTTAAATGGGAAAGGACAAAAGGAGAGAGAAGTACCCACTTACTTCGTGAAGTCCGCTCTGATCCTTTTTGGTGAATCAAGGACATGTCATTTGGCTTTTCTACTTTGTGTCTATCATGCTGTGGCTGCATCTTTTTTTTCACTCTTTTTGACCATATTCTTACTATTATTTGTGGGAATAAAGCACCTTTTGGCTGGAAAGAGAAGTCAAATAAGTAGTTTTGCTTAGACCTTTGCTTTTTTCAGTTGGCTACTACTTACTATTCCGAGCAGGATCGTCATTAAGATAGTCCTACAGTAGAGACTTACTGATATTCCTGTGAAAACAGTTCACCCGAGAAGTAAACCTCCCATAGATCCACCTGACATGCAACACCACACTTTATCTCTGAACTGTTTGATTTGAAATTCGTTTGTCAGGCTGAAAAGCCTTGCATCCAAGAAATTGTATTAATTTGTTGCTTGATGTTTCTCTTGACGTGCCAATATAGGGATGCCCGATACCACTTCTAGACATTTTTTAACAGCTCTTGGTCATACCTTTGATGGTAAATAAATTTAAAGAGTACATACAGAAGGCTACAGTTTAATAGAGACTTCTATCTGCAGATTCCTCACCTTCGAATATTCCCACGGCATCAAACTGTATCCAGAAAATTTTGAGCAGTACCTCTATGCACCAGTATGTGGCGCCACATCGGCAGTGACGCTGCGGTGCCCATATATGTTCCACCCTGGTGCACTGACATCAATTTCTTTCTTTCCAATCCAGAGAGCAGCTACATTGGTCATTTTTTTTTACCAAATTTGCTTGTTTTTTGTGGTAGACATTTTTAAGCTTTTTATGCTCCCAGTTCTGTTAGGGATATGTCTGCTGCAAAACCATCAGGGTTTAAGCCTTGTAGACATTGTTTCAGGGAGATTGTGTCTGATCCCCGCTTGGTCAGTTTCTGGTGCTTGGGGTCGGGACACAACCCCAAGGCCTGCGCCGATTGCAAATCAATGCACCCAAAGGCAATTCACAACCTGGTGATGAAGCTCCTAGCGACACAAAAGAAGAATCTACTTTGTTACCGGTACTGTTCTTGTGTAAAATCTTGGGGTCGATCCCACAGATGATTGTCTTCCCATCCCAATACCGCCTCATCAAAGTCTGGTAAGACGAAGAAGCACAAGGAGAAGAAGTTGGTGTTCTTTGGCTTCACCCTCTAGACTTTGTACTTCTAGGCCCATTCCACCTGCAAACCTGGTGTCCGGGCCTACTCTGCTCTAACCAGAGTTTCCCAGTACAGGCGCGATGCACGCCCAACTTAAGGATTTCTATGATACCATACATGCCATTTTTAGGCCACTGGCTCTTCTGGTGTTTGGTAACCATGGGAAGGTGTACCCTCTACGTCAGCTAGGCCCTCAGGATCTGCTCCAAGATTCAGACTGATGGCACAAAGGGTGCCTTCATCCAGCCCAGCTCCATCCCGCCTGGTGCCAATGCCGGCGCTGTCCAGGCCCTATCATCCCCTGGACTTTCCACTCATTGGCAAGCACTACCTTTCTGAAGGGGGAACGAGGAGGAGGTGTATGGCCCCCTGAGGAGGACTTTTAAAAGGGAAACTGGTATGAGGATATGGGTGTAGCCAGTGGCTTGGATACCACCCCAGACTCTGGGCGTACTTTGAATGAAATGAAATGAAATGAAATGAAAAAGATATTTAATAAAGCGCACTGCGGCCAAGCGGCTTCCTGGCGCTGGGGACCTGGTCAGGGCTCACAGAGGGAATCTGGGGAACCTAAGAAGGAAAGGCCTGGGTGAAAAGAAAGGTTTTAAGGGCTTTTCGGAAATGGGTATAGATGGGGATGGAACGAATGTGAAGTGGGAGGCTGTTCCAGAACTGGGGGGCCAAAACAGAGAGGCGGGTGCCACCAGTTCTGGATTTGCGGAAGCGGGGGATGTGCAAGAGAGAGAGAGAGGAAGAGCGAAGGATGCGGCTGGGGGCGTGAGATGTAATTAGGGAGGAGATGTAGACAGGGGCAGAGCGGGAATGAGCTCGAAAGGCAAAGCAGGCTAACTTAAAGAGAGATCTGAAGCGGATAGGGAGCCAGTGCAGAGATTTGAGAACAGGAGTGATATGGGAGGATTTAGGAAGGGAGAGAATGAGACGAGCAGCTTGATTTTGAATGGCCTGTAGACGTCGGGACTCGTAGGCTGGAATGCCCACGTACAGGCCATTCCCATAGTCAAGTCGGGAGATGACTAAGGCCAGGACTATGGTTTTGAGTGCATCAGTAGTGAAAAAACGTGAGATTTTCCGGATGAGGCGGAGGGACAGGAAGCAGGACGACACAACAGAGCTAATCTGACTGTGCATTGTTAGGTCAGAACTAACTTTGATGCCAAGAGTGCGAACAGAGGAGGAAGGTGTGGGAGGGGGACCAAAAGAAAGGGGCCAGTGTGCTGGGGACCAAGGGTTAGATGGACCACCCGTGAGGACAAGTTCCGTCTTATCGGGGTTGAGCTTAAGATGGTTGGCGCTCATCCACTCGGAAATGAAAATTAAGGTGGAACTGAATTTAGGGAGAGAATCAGCAGAAGAGGAAAGATCAAAGACGAGCTGGAGGTCATCTGCGTAGTTATACACCGAGACCCCCAGCTCAAGAAGAGAAGTGACGAGGGGAGAGATGTAAAGGTTAAAGAGAAGAGGGGAAAGAGAGGAGCCCTGGGGAACACCACAGGTGACCGGACGGGGGGGGCAGAGAAGCCAGAAAGATGAACCTCCTGGTACCTATCTTGAAGAAAGGACGCTAGCCAGGAGAAGGCCGCGCCCCGGATGCCCGCTGCGCTGACACGGTCGAGAAGAATGGAGTGGTCAACCGTGTCAAACGCAGCGGACAAATCAAGAAGGACCAGGGCTTGGGGGAGGTTGGAATCTGCCTTCCCCTTAAGTTCATCTAGAACCGCGAGAACCACTGCCTCCGTAGAATGGCCTGGGCGAAAGCCTGCTTGATGGGAGGCTAAAAGGCCGTTGTCCTCGATATACGAGGAGAGGCAAGAAGTGACATGGGTCTCGAGGATCTTAGCTAGGTAGGGGAGGAGGGAAATGGGACGGAAATGAGCAGGGAGGGAAGGATCTAGACCGGGTTTTTTGAGAATGGGGAGGACAACGGCGGATTTAAATGATAAAGGAACGGAACCGGAGGCCGGGGGAGCGGGGGAGCAGGACAGTTGGTGAGAAGAGTTTTAAGAATGCGTGCCGGTGCGCAGTCCATAGGGGAACCAGATTTAACCTTGAGCAGGTAGTTGTGAAATTGGTCAGGAGAGATGGGGGGAAAAGTGAAGAAAGAAGAGGGAGAAGGAGTAACTGGGCAGGTGGGAATGGGTTGGGGCACCGTCGGAATGTTAGCTTTAATCTTCACAATCTTGTCTATAAAAAAGTCATTAAGTGACAAGCAGAGGGACTGAGAAGGGACCAGACAAGGAGAAGAGCGATCGGAAGTAGCAAGATTGTGAACTAGAGAGAAGATTTCACAAGATTTGTTAGCGGAGAGAGCTACTCTCTCAGTGAAATAGGAGGTTTTTGCCGCAAGGATAGCTTTTTTGTAGTTAGTGAGGAGTAATTTGTATTTAGCGCGCAGAGAGGGAGAGTATTGCCGTCTCCAGAGACGTTCCGACCGCCTGAGGTCGAGTTTTAAAGCTTTGAGCTCTGGAGAAAACCATCTGTGCGCATCGTAAGGGCGAACCGCCTTGATCTTTTTTAGCGGGGCCACTCGATCACACGAAGAGGAAAGCCATGTACTGATAGCATTGACCTGAGACTCAAGAGGGAGGTTGGTAAGATCGGGAACAGAAGAAACCAGAGAAAGTGAGAGAGAGTCGAGGTCGGTCTGATTCCAATTGCGGACCATGAGGTTTTTGGGGAAAGAGGGCTTGTCAACCACACCCAAGTGAATAGAGAAAGAGATGGTATAGTGGTCCGACCAAACACATGGGGAGATAGAGGGAAGCAAGGCTTCGAAGGATCACAAGCAACTTTTGCCAATGTCATGTGCAGGGCAGCCAAGGACTCTTATTTGTTTTTTAAAGATTTGCAATATTGTTCCTGCATACACCCTTTGTGAAGGAACAATGGGATTTTAATTTGGTTCTTACCTACTGTTTGTGTTCTCCCTTTGAGCCTCTGCATAGCTGCTATTTGCAGCTCTTGGCAATTAAAATGGTTTTACCTGTGGCCATTACATCAGCCAGGAGAGTCAGTGAGTATCAGGCTCTGTCGTTTCACCCTCCATACTCAAACTTCTTCCTGGTCAAGCTCGTACTTCGGATGAGTACTTCTTTCCTCCTGAAGGTTGTCACCCCCTTTCAAATTGGCCAGAGCATCAATGGGCATGCTTTCTACGCTCTGCCTATTCCTTCCAAGGAGGAGAGATCAATTGTTTTGATCCTAAGAGAGCGCTCACCTTCTATATTAATTGCACCCCAGACCATCCAGTGGATGAATAACTCTTCATTGGGTTTGCTGAAAGGAAGAAGGAAAAGGCTGTGCAGGACCCACCTCCCTATGGATAGTACTCTGCATAAAAATCTGCTACGCTTTGGCAAAGAAGCAACTCCCCGAGAGTTTGCAGGCTCCCTCCACCAAGACCAAGTACACTACTACTGTGTTAGTGTGCAGGGTACCTGTCCTGGACAACTGCCAAACTGTTACGTGGACATCCCTCCCCACGTTCAGGAAGCACTACTGCTTGAAAAATCAAGTCCGCTTGGTGGGTATTTCGCCTGTTCGGTCCTCCAGGACTTTTTGATCAAAGCCAGTTTGCAGACTCCCTTCCAGGTATTGCTCTAATCTAAGGTGAAGAATTATGCAGTTAGAAGTCTCTATCATAAGAACAAGTTTCTTACCTTTGGGAGCTCTCTCTGTTAGAGACTCTGTGTAACTGCAGATTCCTCACCGACCCTCCCATCCTCGCTGCTCTACGAACTGGCCTCTTCAGCCAAAAGATCCAGTTCGACTCAGCACACTGGTCAAAACAGACACATTGTTTATGCAGCTCTACATTTTTGCCACATAAATAGTCACTAAATAAACTGATATCAGGCCGCTGCGGTGGTGCCTATATGGGCGGAACCTACCGGTGCTCACAGGTACTGCTCAGGATTTTTCAAATCCACTGTGATGCCTGTCAAATATTCTAAGGTGAGGACTCTGCAGTTAGTCTCTACCAGAAAATTATTCTACACAATGTGATCTCACACTGAACCTAAGTTTGCCCATACCGTTCCTGATGGTTTAAGCTTTCTCCCTCTAATTAACAAGTGTAGAAATACATTGCCTTAAAGCTTATAAATGTATACCATGATTTTGTAGTGTAAAAGCACATTTTTCAGTTCTGTGAATTGGTCTGTATTAAGCTCATTTTACACTCATTTGTAAACCTGTAAATTTTCATGAGAAATGTTTAGCTGTTTGGCTGGTCGTATTCAAGTTAACTTTATATATGTGTTTATTACGTACAGTGGTCATAGCTGAGCACTTGGCTGTAATACTTCTCTTGGTGCAACAAAATATATCAAGCAAAATATTTCTCAAAATCATGAGTGGGTTGTGAAAATGTTTTACACATTACTGCTAACATTCATGATGACAAATGAAAGCTTAGTTCATAGAACATTTATGGGAATAAACCACCAATGGGCGTACTCTCTTACACAACATGTAATCGCGTCATGGACTGCCTAAAATGTCATGGTGGAGATTTATTATTTTACGTGGTACTGTTGTGTAAGCGTTTACACAAATATTTCCCATGATACTGATGACCGTCACCAGGATGAAAAAATCTGAAAACAGAACTCTTCGCAGAGACTTTGCGTTCATTGTACATTAGTCTGTGTGTTCGCTTAACTACTGTATCATCTTATGGTCTCATTACCTAATCAATCACTCTAGCAGAAGCCATTCATTTACTATTCAGTTACCCAAACTACCATCGCCATGTAAACATCCTTCTGCAATCACTACCCTTGGTTCCAGCAAAGTCTTTGGTTATTGCCATTAGATAAAGATTGAAAGGGATCAGCCTTTTGTCTTAGACCCACTATGCATGGTAAACTGCAGTCAAAGTATATGAGGTTCATCATTCAGTGCCGTACCACCATTAAATGTTGTTTAGGTTAAGTCCAGATGGAAATAAAAGGGCATCCTTTGTATTTTATCGTGATGCTCAGTTATTGCTCAATGCCATGTTAAACTAGTGAACAAGCCTTCATTTCACCACGTTTGTGAGAACAATTAACGGCTCACTTATGAGAACAAATAATCTTTTCTATTAAAAACGATATTTAGAAATGGTTTTGTGGAATCTGATGATGAAAAAACATATCTCTAGAATCACTCAGCTGCAAGTTTAAGATTGTACTCCATTGCTGATACTCAGAGCCTGTTGACAATTTTTGGTGTGATACATAATAATGATTCCTACTATTGAATGATATTTTGACAACCAGGGGTGGATTACAGTCTGGGTTGTAGAACTGAGTTATTCATGAGATTGAGAAAAGACAGAATCGTGCATTTTGTGAAAGAAAATCGTGTGTGCGCTAAACGTAAGATGACGACGTTCCATGCAAACTGGCACTTTTTTAGGGCTACAAAGGACTTAATATCACATCTTGTTTATTTCCTACCACGTCACAATTACACCTTAAGAATTTGTTAACATCTATGATGTTTTCTTTATCTGTGGAACAACTTGATGTGTATAGATTAATGATAATTAGCAACCCTTATCACTGCCCCTCCCTCAAGCATATCCTTTCTTTTCAAAAGGGGTCGGTGCTACAAGGGCCGGTGAGTTGCACCCGTTAGCATATGAGAGGGTATGGAGTGATCAACTCAGCTCCTCTTGTGATTGTTCTGGGTTTGCTTTGTACTTTCTTATGCCATTACAACTCGTGCATCAATCAAGAATGTGCCTGAAATCATCTTTTAATTCCTTGGTGTTTTTATTTTCTTTACTTTATTGAAACTATAATTTTATTTTATAATGTATGATTCTTTCGTTTGCAATACAAAAACGAATTAACCATTGATTAACACTGCCCTTTCCAGCAAGAGCAAGTTTAAAGAGCAGCAAGGCGTTCTCACTTCTCTAACCATTGTATGCAAAAAGGCAGATTTCCAAGCAAAAATCTCAGGGAGGAAATGGAAGACTGGTCTTGGCCTATGTTGCTACGCAATTGTAATTGTTAGGTGATGAGGTATATAGGCAATCAAATCATCTATCTACAAGTGCGGAGGCATCGCTGTTTTAAAAACAAATGTTTTCATATGTTTTGTTAAATTCGACAATACATCGATATTACTCCCACACCAGAAAACAGTATATTTTGTTTCAAAAACTGATGTCACCATAAAAGTGAGAGAGGTAGGAATACAGAGCACTCCACACATCCTAAACTGTTCTGTCTGTTCATTGCGGTTAATTGTTGTGCTAGGATAGATGTAGAGCACACCTGCATACATCCATCAGACCTTTTGTTGATGAAATTGCCATATTGAAATCCTCCAAGTAATATTGATCTAATAAATTGCAGACATGACCTGGTCTATGGGTTATGTTGAAATTATTGCAAAGCAAAGTGAGGAAATTGGAGTGAATGTAGCAGAAGAACCCTAGTAATGCTCATAAGTTGGACCTTGAAAAATGCTAAGAAGGCTTTCTTGTCTGCAAAAGTATACAATGCTGAACAAAGGAAGGGATCTTCCGACTTTACTAAGACACTTTTTTAGGCTTTGAAGCAGCTCAGGAGAGCTAAATTGTTAATTAAGCAGACAATATGGTGCATTCACTTACATCTAACAGATGTGCCAT
This sequence comes from Lissotriton vulgaris, assembly GCF_964263255.1. Taxonomy (NCBI): domain Eukaryota; kingdom Metazoa; phylum Chordata; class Amphibia; order Caudata; family Salamandridae; genus Lissotriton; species Lissotriton vulgaris. Next base: position 244,253,427 of record NC_141687.1, read on the forward strand.
GATCTTTAGCTTTGAGGGTATTTGTATGGATGAAATTATTTCTTTCATGAATTCTTCTTGGAGATCCAGGCCCATCTCTGACTTTAAAGGAATGTCCTGAACAGCTGTTACCCTTTATTAAGAAGATTGCGACTCAATCACAATTCTTTGTATGTGTTCTAGAGGAGCAGTAAGTGATAGAATAGCTAGAAAAATGTTTAAAGTGTTTTACATAACTCATAATATTTAATTCACCTACTAGTGTAATCTAAGTGTGATTCTTTCAATAGGTTATTTATTGTACAAAGGTTGATAGGTTGTGTCTTCCCAATGCATAAGTGACATATGAATGACATTGATCTGTTTTTCAGTCAGCATATTTTTAAGTCCCACATTGCATAGAATTTGGTAAACAGTTTGACAAAACCCAGACCTCCATGTGTGATAGCATTTTTGCCCACAGTTAATGTTCTACCAGGACTTAATCAAAGTGGGTTAAATATTTTAACCACTTTTTTGAAGGATTGAGGAATTTATTCTAGTAGTATAGTTGAAATAGTCTTTTGTAAGTGCGAAGGGGAATCAGTTTACTAGCAATTGAAGGAAACAATTCCTCATTGCGATATTGTCTGGGATTTTAACTTGTGAGGATAGTCAACCATGTGAAACTGATCGTGCATTTTCTTAGACTGCACCCAAGGAGTTTTTTTTCCACAAATTAAAATCACATAAATATCACTGGGCGTACCTTGTTCTCAAAAACCTAGGGAATTTATTCTCTAGCGCACTTACGAAATATAGATTTTGTTAGAGCAATGAATGATTGAAACTTAAACTCTTCATATATGTGGTTCCAAAGCCCCAACCTATCATGAGCGGAAAAAGGCCCCATAGAACAATACAGTTGACTAAAATGTGTCGATGTCAACACATTCTACATGCATGCTTGCCTGCAGATGTAGGTCTCACAAAGTGTACTTTAAGTACTGCATTTGTTAGGTCTTGATCATATGTAATGTTATACCTGAAAACTGCCACACATAATTTTATCAATCCCTATACCGGCTTTGCTAATACTTCATACTTGCTTATGTGATTGAAAATGATATGAACACCACCCTTTGTGCATTACACAACCTTTTAGAGAAATTATATTTGTTATTCGAACAACATTAATAACACAAATTTGATCAAACTCTTGATGGGACTTGATCTAGTGCATTGTTTTATATTGAACCACTTTTTCAACCGTTATTGATCACTTATAAGTGTATAGTCCTACAGTGCACTCTTGAACCATTGCCATTGTTCTTTTAGTGGGCTTTCAGTAGTTGTTCCCACCTCACCTCTCTCCTTTTAGCTAGATTTTTTTTGCTTGGGCGATTTAGCAGTTTGCATCGAGCTGCACAGGTTTGAGCACTGACTTCATCTCCTTTCACTTTAAAGCTTTACAAATGTGTAATTTAATGACAAGCTTCCAAGTACCAACATAAGTTTTAAAAAAGTAGATACTCCAAAAGACTAAGTTATTATTTAAGGAGACTTAGGTCAAACACTCAACAGAATAAACTGGTGGTTCAGTCCAGCTGACATTTCCTCCCTGCTGATTAGGCTGTAATAGAATAAAAACGGTTTTAGATATTTTTAATGAATCTTTGGTAGAGGAGGAAAAGCTCAACACTTGTGTTAGGAATGGAAACATAAACCTAAGACAAAAAGTATGTATAGTACTTGTCTCTTTACTGGGTATCAATGTCATATTCAAATATTGCCTCTGAACAAAATCCGGTTGAAAAAATGTGCAATAACTTAATTTACATATTGGGATCTTATGTCACAGCTAATCACACAGAGTAAGCACTACAGTACAGGTTCATTCTAAAACCCCTTGAGTTGCCCCAATCCTTGGCTGAATTGTGCGGGGCATTTTTCTCTATGCTTTCTTCACTGTCATTTTGTACATGTTGTACTGTTCCCTATCTGCATAATATGTACAGCAGTCAGCTGATTTCCAACTAGATTTGCTCACTTGAGGTTCCAGTAAATTCTTCCTTCAAATGTAGGAGGAAAGCATATTTAAAGCACTTTGAGCAGATTTTCATCTGGCAAATTTGACTAAGTAGATTTTAGTGTATGTTAAGACTTTTGGTTATATTTATATAGTGTCAGTATTGTTTTTTATGTTTCATTTGCGTCCTGAAGCTCTAACTGCAGGACAGTTTGCCCTACTCCATAACTAGCACACCAAACAAACGTATGTAATATTTACTTTGAAGAAGGCAGTGCAAAACAGTTTAGTGAGCTGAAGCTTTCTGTAGAAATGTTTCTCTCGCAGATGTTTGAAGTAAAAAAAAAGCAATTGCAAGAATGTTTATCCTTAAGTATACAATACCATGATATGTTAATAAGACCCTGAAAAATGAATGTGTGCGCAAAGCTCATAGTTCAAATTTTTGTTCTCTGCTCATGGGAAGTCAGTGCAGAAAACTAGCAGTAGTGGAGTAATATTTCCTGCCTAGAATTGTTGTGGTTTAGCAGCTCTATTTTGGGATTCTTTTAATCTGGGACATGAGCTTTGGCAGTTCTACATTTAGGCATACGTTAGCTCTTCAACAGTGAAGTTCTCTAACACAACCGCTTCTGACAAACTTTGTATTGTCAACAGCCGTTACGGTCCCCTTTCTCCTTATCTAGTAAATGGAATAGCTGTGTCCTTTTTGGTTTGATAATTAAAGAAAATCATTTTGTTTTTTAATAGAAAGGATAGGGAATTTTAATGGGTTTTGAACCATGCAGTAGTTGAAAAAACACAAGTTACGCTGAACAAACACTTGATGATCCTAACTGACCCTAGAATTGAGAAAGAGGCTGGTCAAAATAAACAAATTGTTTATTACGTAAAGTTACAGATTGCTAACATTAAGGCAACCGCTAATACGATGCACAAATAAGGAAGAAATCAAGTTGAGCATACTGTTCAAAACAACTTAAGCCTCCGAATTCCACTGAGAGCAAAAAGAGGTTCAGATGTTGACAGTGCTTTCTCAAATGTTTAGCCTCCTAAGTTGGATTCGTCATCTTTAGCAACACGTGGTGGAACCTTTTAAAAAATCTTTAATGGAAGAGCAATGTTAGAAAATAGTTCTCCCTACCGAATGAAGTGGGACTTATCTGTGACATAAGGCAGCTTCTTTCCTTAACACAAGGTAATTATCATCACTGTGTTAGGGATATGACAGGTTCATAGTAACCCTGATATTTTAAAGAGCAATGAGCTGACCGCATTATGTTCAGAGTAGTGTTTAGATTGGCTTTTTCAATTAAGATGTACTGTACCGGCTTAGGTTAGGATTTGGTGCCCTACTATGGCACTAGGTCTAATAAGCTCCCAACCAGGACATCTTGCTGCCCTTGTTTCTTGCCAGCTTTAGTAGATTAATTATTGTGGATTTGATCCTCATGGTGAGTGTGAGCAGTTATGTTTGTTGTCTTTTTCTTGTTTGGTTGGGGCTGCTGTGAGAGAGTGTGTCTCTGAGGTGTTTCCAGCCTCTCTTACACTCGGGCCTGCACGCCTCCTCCTCTCAAACACTCTTCTGAGCACACCCTGCGGGAAGGTTTGTCCACATCTATTAATTCCTCCTCTGTGTCCAGCTTCCTGTTAGTAACAGCTGGTTGCATGTTTTTGCTTGTTCGGATGAAAATCCGAAAAAACAACTTTATTAACTCTGCCAAATGTGCTATTCTATTTATTTTGTGAGCACTCTTGTGTTGGTGTCCATATAGCTTTCCTTTGCATACATGAAATTAAACAACCACCCAAACAAGCACCTGTCATCCTGCATAAGCAATACACACCTCTTGCCTGTTCTTAGATTGTATTTATCTGTTGGACTGAACTAGATGCATGCTCTGTAGTAGCTGTAGATGTAGTGGTAGAACTTGCATTGTTGGGTTGAAAACCATAATTTTCGAATTTTCTAGCAGATAAAACGCCTCTTAGTCTGCAAAAACCATAGGTTGACAAAAAAATCCACCTACAAAACGATTCTCGAATCTCTGCTTAAATAGTGTCAGGGTCCAAAGATTTGATTAATAGACCGCTTGGGTTGTCCGGTGCACCTCTAGCGCTGCTTCTGTCATTATGACCTTTCAGCAACACAGTTTCTATGTCATCCCATTTACTATCTAGGGCACTCCATTGGTCCCTAGATAGATTTGCAGCACTATAGCAATTTAAGTAGTACATTGCAGTTTGCACAGCAGTTTTCCACATTTATGCAGAGATGGACCTATGCTGAGTCACGACTGGTGTGAGTAGCTTGCCCACTCCTTTTTTCCTCTAGGGCTCTGTTATTAGTAGTCCACCACGTATGATCGAAAGCAAGCTGCAGGTAGCAGAATTAATTTAAGAAGCACAAATGGATATGTTAATTTCCTATCACTGGTCAACCTGAGGGGTCTTTTTTGTTTTAGCTGAGGTTCCAAATCTAAAAATTGATTTTACCAGACCACCAGATAGTGGCACCTCTGCAGTGCTTTTGTTGTAACTTAGTCCTTTCATACAAAATGTTCAAAAGTATGTCCACCCCAGTCATTGTGGGAATGAAGTATTGCAAGCCCCTCAGTTAAGTCCTGGTTTCTTGGGTTCTGGTTCTGATCCCAGGCAAACACCTACTCAAATTTAGCACTTCAGTCAACTAAGGTATTAGCCCTAATACACTATACCTTCTATGACACTTGCTAACCCATTCTTGTTTGGTCAAGTATGTTTTTTAATGTTACGTCCTATCCACTTTAAACTAATCATAGTTTATTTTTGTGCAACATATACAGTGCTTGTTAGTGTTCCTTGTTCTGACCGATACCCTTCTGTGCATTATTCTCATTGAACCATTTGTTTCGCAAGAGAGAAACATATAGGTTTAGAACCGTGTAAAGGATAAATATTTACAAAATATTGTGTTTCCAGTTAATCGTTGAAAAGAAAAAGGGCCTCATTTATTCTGTTAGATGAGTATAATCTATTTTTCCCTTTGGGCAAGCACATCATTTGTTAGAGTATAAAATGTTGCATAGAGGCAGAAGTATATGGTTTGGTTTATGAAGGCCTTTAACAGGTGGCAGATTTTGAGAAGAATCCATTTCAGCGCTATTCTACTCGGAGATTGTAGGCTTTTTTGATGGATGTAATACTCATGGAGATGCAAGCATTGGTGCACACGAGAGGAGCTCACGTCTTGCTCTTTAACCAAACACACTTAGTAGCAGTGTTAACCTATTGGTACCCTAATGTGTATTTAGCCTGTTTAGTTTTTATCAAAAATGAGTCCAGTGCAGCCGACCTGAGTATGTAATTGAAATACTGAATTTAATTTGTTTTCCCTGAATCATTTTGTCAGAATGTAACCGAAGGACGATTCATTTCTATTCTGTCCGTTCTAGCCTGTGTGGGCTTAGGTAATGTGAACTTTCCCGGCCGTGTGGGCGCTTGTTTATACAGAAGTGTCTCGTCGCTTGTGATTGATGGCAGGGAAGCGCCGGCCGCTAATGGTGTTTAAAAACCTAGTGAAGGTACAAATTACTTTCAGGACTTTGATTGGCAAGCATAACTAATATTTAATTAGCAATTAGGTCAATTTGGATTGCAATTTTCATTTGCATATTTTCAGAGTAGTTGGGACATTGCTTTCCCCATGTTTGAGTAGAGGTTAACGGGCCATGGCAGACCGAGCCATGATATCTCCCAGCACCTTTAACAAGCGAATTGGAGAAGGCAGCAACTGTTACCCCTTCCCTCAAATGTTTTATTTAGGTTTTATTTTCATATATTAAACTTTATGGTAGCTCTTTCTTTAAACCCCTGTCTGTCAAACTCTGAGTCTTTACAAAACAATAGAGTGTCCTGATGACTAGGTCTTTGTAGATGTTCCTGACAAAAACAGGTTAACAGAGCTACACTTTTTTTTAAAGTATAATTTAGTAAATGTGCCCCGGGAATGGTCAGACTGCTCTGAAACTCTGTGGACTAGAGATAGTTGTTTGATTCAGTGCTACTAGAATAAATAGGACAAATAAACATTCAGCTAACTTTGATTGCAAATGTATTGGCATGCCAAGCTTGCACTTTATCGACTTGTGTGATACAGTTTCATATTTATTTGCAAGCTCAAAATATCTTTTCTATAGAATATGAGATAGGACAGAGTGCATATTTCAACAATTATAAATGTATAAGTGTCTGCTTGTAAATGTATATCCCTCTGTTGATCGAGTAGCCTTTATAAGCTACAACTTCCAGAAATATTGACCGAATTTTGATGTACAGACACACCAATGTTTGTACGGGATCAATAAAACTTTGTTTCAAGAAGTTGAAGGGGATTCCTTGGAAGCACATCATTGGCTGTTCATACTATTTGGTATATGTTGAAATTAGGGTTAATTTAGTTCTGATATTGCTGTTCAAGTGCAGAAATGATTTTTTCCTTCATTATGCTTTAGAACCATTTTGGTTAGGGTTGTGCCCTTCTGTGAATGACCACCACGGGACTGCCAGATTTTGGCAGTCAGGTGAGTTGTACCTGAATCTAAAAGACCCAGTATTGCCACTGTCTCGGTGTTTATCCTTTCTAATGCTTTTATCTTCAATATTGTAAAAAAAAGGTTGTATGACAGAGGCACGCATGGCTAAACAATGCTTGCCTCTACTATGCAGCCTGAACTCCAAAAGCATCCTAACGCATGCCTTCACCATGCAATTTTGTTGTAAAGGGAGGACTGGTAAGAGGTCAATGCGTGTGTAAGATCGCCCCAAACCCGCCCTAAGACGTAAAATTCTATTCCCTGCCCTGAGGCCTAAAGCCTGCTCTGCCCTTTGAAGTACACCTTCCCCACTCCCTGCCCTGAGGCTTTAAAACCTTGCCTCTACCATAAACTACCCAGCCCCAACGCCCTGAGCCCTAAAACCTACCCCCACGCTGTCCATAAAACTACCCCAACCTCTATCACTGTCCTGAAGCCTAAAACCCTGCCCCAATTGGTTTTTAGAGTACCCCAACCCCCCGCCCTGAGCCCTAAAACCTCCCCCAATCCCAGCCCTTAACACTACCCCAACCCCCTCCCCCGGAGTCCTAAAACCCTGCCCCTTCCCAAAAGTACCCAGACTCCCCCCTCCACCCTGAGCCCTAAACACGACCCCCACCCCTAAAACTAACCACCCAAACCCAGCCCCACTTACCTGTCTGCGTATGAAGCTTCCTGTTATGACGCTTCCTCCCCTTTTCCCCACCCATACTGAACACTAGACCTCTATCTGCCTTAACCACCAATTTGCCTGATTAAGGCAGATGCGTGGTTCAGGCAAGCATGGTTGTGCTTGTGTTAGAATGGCAAGCCTGGCTCTTCCTGCGTTGTTCCAGCAGTTTTCCTTAAAAAAAATACCAGAATGGAAGGTGCACTTTTTATCTTTTTCTAAAAAAAACAGGTGATACGCTATGCAGGGCAATTGAGTTCAACCCCTAAAAGCACTGCGATTTGAGAACACATTGATTAGTGGTCAAAGAGTTTATAAGTTCAATTCATCCTAGATAGAGTATAGTGCAATGTTGCATATTTTAAATGAATTATCCCTAAAAGAACGTGCAAGATAGGGGGGGTAGGGAAGGGTGTTTAGACTATTGCACAGGGGCAGAATCCTGTCCAGTGACCACTTTTTTCACAATTTTAATGATGAAATGTTAAGCGCTGTGAAGAAAAGGAACCAGCAGATATTGCCACTATGTAGATCTTTAGTGAGGGTCATAAAGGTGATCATGTCTTATTCCATAGGTCACAGCACTGAAAAGTCCAAAGATTAGTTGCTTATAGGATAGAAAGTCTGCATCATAAATCTTCTGACGAGAGACAGACTTTTTGTGTGTAATTTGAAAGAGTGGAGGGACACAATATATGGAAGATTTGCGTAGGTATCTAGGGTTGAAACAGAGTAAAAGAATTAGGCAGTTCCCAGCTAAGGTCAGGATCCTGAATATGGTCCTGCCATCACACTTGTAAGGGAAGTGTAAATATAACAAAAGGATGGTCTTTCAAGCATAGTGGGGTGGCAACATGACTTACCAAATTTGGGAAAAAGGCATGGGATTGACAGTTGTGCAATCGTAATGGAAAACAGACCTGTGATAGAGTAGTGCATGGTGTTCAAACGATCAGCATACTTATCATCCGATTTATCCTTTCTTTGTTTGATGGTTAGTCTGTGAAGAGACGCCTTCTCAAGCATGGTCTAGTTGAAAGTCCTGAGTGCATTAGGAACTTGAAGTGACCTGCTCTAATTGTCTTTTCTCTGTTATAACCCTTGTGCGATGTAAAAACCATTTGTAGCCATAAGTGTCTTCCTAGAGTGTTTGGTAAGCACTTCCTTACTAGTTTACAGTGATAATTGTTTTTCCATTCAGCCTTACAGCTACTCACAAGCAATGTTTGTTGGGAAGTGGATTATTAGTAGGGGTAAGTATGCACCTACCACTAGCAATAAGGCCACCAACACAATAAAAGGCCCAGGCGAGGTCTCCATAAATGATTCCCTTCCTCAGCCCTCGGTAGCTTGCAACTTGCAGGCTGGCTTAATTTAGGAGACAGGTGTGTAAAGCATTTAAAACACTAGCATATTAAATAAGTAGGACACAACAAACAATACAAATCCACAACCAATTTATCAGAATAGAAAATATATTTATGAATAACAGTACACCAAAACGGATAAAATCCAATGTAGGGACCCGGAGATATGATTTTTTTAAAGAATAAATACTTTTTAGTGTTTAAAACCCAATGGTGCCAAATTGGGCCATCTGGTTGTGGTTGACCTGGACAAAGTCAAAGTTTGAGGACAACAGTGGTGGAGTGGTCAAAATGTTACCTTTACACTTAGAACCATTTCTGGAGGATTTTCGCTCTACGTCAGGCGGCTCTGGCATGCCGGATTCATGCCGGCTTCTTCACCCCGTTTAACTCCTGGAAGTCTAGATTTCTGGAGCCTACAGCAGGATAAACCTGAAATCCAGGCCGGGACACGGTTTGCATGATTCTAGACGCCCGGTCGCTCACCTTATGGGGCTTTTTGCAGAAGTTGCTCAGAACTTTTTCAAACGCCTGGAACTTCTTCCTAAAGTTCCTCTTGAGGGTTCAGAGTGTCCACAAACACAATCCAAGGTTTGAGTCTGAGTTACTCCTCGGAAGTTGGGATTACAGTTCCTACAATGCATCTGGCCAAATCCAATGGGGTACAGGGTGCCATCAAAAAGCATGACCACTTCCTCTAAAATGTGGCAGATTCTTGTCCCACAAAGCACTGTACTTTAAAATTCAAGATGGAAAACATTTTTCCTTGGGGTTTAGATCTGGCTAAACTAAACTACTGGTGTGGCTTAGTTCCCTTAACACTCCCCTTTCAGGCCTTCTACAAATTCCAATCTTGGGACTCCCATCTGGCTCGGGGATACAGAAAGAGGGGCGTAGGCCTGGCATGAATCCTTACTGTCCTGCTTTCCTTGATGACCAGTTTGTTTAACCAACCCCCTTCCTGCCTTTTCTCCGCCGCTGCAGATCTCTCCCTACAAGATATGCTTTGTGTCTGTGCAGGCCACTTATTACTTCATCAGAGCAATTTGGCTAAGTCTGTCCAGGTTGGCCGATCTGGAGAGGCTGCTAGAAGGATGGATGTTGGGTTACAGAAAGCAAAGTTCTATAACTTCTTTCCTGTGTTAGTTATGATAAATTCCACAGTGGCAAGTTGTTGAATTTATCATTACTAATCTTTTAAGTACTTGAAATATTTTAGCTCGCTCCTGTCAATAATGTTACTATATTACAGTATTCCTATGTTAGCCTATGGAGCTAAAATGCTACAAAGAGGGGAAACAAAATGGATAGTTTTTCCCTCACCAGAGCATATAAAACGTTTAAAATGTCCCTGCCTATTTTTACATGACATCCTACCCTGGAGGCACTTACTTATCATCCATGTTGGAACTTTGAAATGCTGGACGCATTCCTCTGGTAAAACCTGACTGCTCTTTGCCACTCTGGACTGAGTGTGAATACTTACCGCTGCCAAGGCTTGTTGGTCTGCGCCCTGGCAACTGTCCCCCTGCACTTGACGCTGCACCTTGAGGAAACTCCAGCTGTCCTTCGCCTGACATTAGCAACAGCTTCGCCTGACATTAGCAACAGCCCCATTGTCTTTTTTTGCTTCTTGTTCCCTGCAGCACTGTGTAAGCAGGAAACCAGCTCTCCTGTGACTCCCGTTCAGCACCAGGGACAGCCAGGGCAACTCTGCACCCGGGGTCCACAGGCCAGATAAAATTGAATTGACTGTTGTGGTCTGGTCCAGGGACCCGCACCACCTTTACCCTGCAAGGGTACAACCTAACTCAACGTGCAAATGACTGAATGTCACCAGGGATTTTCTCCATTGACCTCGGTGATAAAGTTTGACTGTCTTTTTCTACACTGATTCCATCTTGTTTCTAAAATCTATAACTCCTGTTAAATGTATACTATTTTCATTCGTTTTGGCGTCTAAATTAAGATGAAAATACAACCTATTTTTATAAATTGGTGTTGGAGTTCTTTAAAGTTGTCAGTTGCTTATTGTCCATGTTGGTAATTGGAAATGCTTAACACGCTCCTCTAGGAAAGCCTGGCTGCTCCTTGCCACTCTGCTAGGACTGAGCTAAGGATTTATCCGTGTGAATTCAATGTACCATCTTTGGGGTCTGTGATCGTATTGCAAAGTGAAACCTAACCAGCATCACAACATTATAATTTATATATTATTTGATCCAAGTGTTGCATAAAGAAAAATGAAAGCTCGCTCTCTTGGGATTTGCATGCGTTTCTTTATTTGTGCAAAAGGGCCATTACCATGCCCAACGCGTTACGGTCCTTACCTCTGACCTTGATCACAGGATAACCAGTTTACAAGTTTAGTCATTATTTATTTCTACTACACTGAATATTTCCAGTTTCTCTTGCTTGCTGGTGCATGTAGTTTGCACACTAATAAGGTGCTTAAAGGCTTTCATAGAAAAGCAGACATTTGAGGCGAGCAAATTTAAAGTGTTGCTGGTGTTGAGGGTGCTCTATACAGGAGCTGCTTTCCACCCAAACCTGGGAACTACCCAGAGTTCTCTGTTGCTTTTTTGCATAATGTATGCACTACACTATCCCTAAAAGGATTTTGTTTTTACTTATAATGGTTGTTCTCCTGTGTTTGGACAAAGCTATACCTCTCTGAAGAGCTCTAATGTAAATATAAATGTAAATGTAAGGTGTTTTGTAGCGCGCTCAATTACTACCGGAGTATCCTGGCGCGAATGACCGCTGGGGAACCCGTCCTGGCTTTCCCTGTGAGATGGTCCCAAGCTGGGTATCTCCAAGGTGAAGCCAGGCATCCCCGGCGTCTGTGGGGGGCCGTTGTAGCGATGAGGCAAGCTTAATGCCCAGAGTTACCGAGTGTGATCACTGCCCAAAGTGGGCACCGAGGCGAGAATTATCAGTCCGCTGACCCTGGTCCTCGACCCTGCCGCGTCGGGAATCGAACCCTGGTCCCGGGCCGTTCTCAGCCTCCGGGTCTGCCGCCTCTAACCAGTGAGCCACACCTCGCTAATGAGAGCGAAACATATGTCAGTTGGCTTTTATTCATTTCAGGTTGGCTTGAATGGTATTTTACCAATCCAAAACTGTAATACAGTGCCTGGGGGGGTAAAAGGCTTTGGCCATTTTGCAGCTCAGCATGAATAGCACTCTGCTAATCCTATGCTTAAAGACTTTGCTGTATAATTGACAAAAGACTTTGTCCCTTTCTATCTCGATGTGGATGGCACTGTGCTAATCATATGCTTAAAGACTTTGATAGAAAATCAGACATTTGAGGCGATCAAATTTAGAGTGTCACTGGTGTTGAGGGTGTTCTATACAGGAGCTGTTTTCCACCTAAACTTGAGAATTACCCAGAGTTCTTTGCTTCTTTTCTGTGTATATATATATATATATATGTGTATATGTGTGTTATGTACATGTGTATATGTGTGTGTGTGTATATATATATGTATATATATATATATATATATATATATATATATATATATAGATACATTGGAGTGTTAAAACTACATCTACTTGGTACATTTAAATGTACTTGAACCGTACTCCCTTTGCACCTAACATATTGAATAGTATTCAATTATATTTCTATTAAATTATATTTAAATAACAGGAATGTAATTTGTAAGATTAGCCTTAAACCAACGTATTTATAGACATAATGTAAATTAAGTTTAATTACAGACATAAACCTTACCATAATGTCACCCCTAAGTATAATCTTGACGAATATAAATTAAATAGGTAAGCTTCACCTACATGTACATATTTGATTTATAAAATGCAAACTTTTTAAAAATATATATATTTTTATAGGCTTTTCACGCCAAAAACCTACAGATAAAACATAAGGAAACACAGCATTACAGTATACACATTACAGCCAATCATATGCTCTAACGTACGCAGAAATAGATTTGGTAGGGTCAACGAAGCAGCCAATGGGCACTTGGTTCCAACACATCGGTCGGTCACACATGCATTACAGTACCCCCAGTTTGTCCATATTATAAAATGCAAACTTAAATGCAATGGAAGGGAGCGTTGTACACAGGAACAGGTTTAACCTGCAGTGAGTGCAGCATGGGTAAGAAGGTTTTAGAGGCCACTAGCATGAGGGAAATATATGGGGCAGGATCAAGAGGAAAGTGTGCACTTCAGAGAGGAAGGCAGTTGGGAAGGTTATAGGGGTAATAAAGTCATATGGTGGTCAGTTTCTGGAAGAAGTGGCATCCATTTGAGTAGGACTAGTTCATGTTTGTTTTCTGTGCTGTGTGGAGTATGAAGCTCAGGTTGGCGTCAATATGGAACATGCGGTTTGCGGGGAATGAGATTTTGATATCAATTTATGATCAATTTAATAACTTATCTCATTCATCTATTTTGGACCGTTGGTATCTGTCATTGAGTAAAAGACAAACCCCGCATAGGTTAGATAAACCCCATAAACTGACGCCACTCTGAAGAACCACTTACAACTGATAAAGTTTGAAAGTTTTATATAAAAGTCAAATTTGAATGCAAATACAATCCTCGCAGGATAAACCTCAAAGTATACAAAAGAATACAATATCAATTCCAGAATCAACAATTTAAAGCATCGATGTGAAGTGGTTCCTTGGCGTCATCTACAGAAAGAGAAAAGTATCAAGTTAAATCTGTCCCTACTCTATGCTAAGTGACATCCCTACTTCGCAAGTTCCTAACCTAAAAAGGTGTCAGCAGTTTGACTCCCAAAGAAGTTCAAACTCTCTTAGCCTCTAAAGGTAACTTAAGTTTAAGAAGCAGTACCCTCTCTGCCTACCCATCCGCTCTCTAAGGGTCCTCGGCCTACTGCTCTCTTGCGCTCTGATCTCTCTCAGCGCATCTGCTCAAGTCATCTACGCTCTTGCTCTTCTCTCTGAGCTCCCTCTGAGCAAATCGCGATCTTATCCCCGGGGTGCTGTCCCTAAAATACACAATCACAGTGTGGGTGGAACGCCCCTTGACGCCCACCACGGACTTTCCCCGATGATGTCAGCTTCTGGCTTCTTCCATTGCTTCATCTCTTTCGCCGTCCGTTAAGTTGACCTTTCTTCTTTAGATGTCATCTTCGTCTTCTTGTTGGCGACTTCTACTGACACTTTCAGATCAAAAGTCATATGAACTTAAACAAGACTTTAACTTACAACTGCAATTCTTGACCCTTCTAGGTCCTGTGAATGGTCATTCAAAAACAAGTCTCAAATTCTAAGCGCTTCTTATCACGTTCAGGCCATAAACCTTGTCCAGCGTTGTCACCTTAAATCTAACAAGTGCTAGACTTCTTGGCTCTCACGTCCACATCAAGCTATTCACGACTCCTGTGAGTCCACTAAATTACACACATTGGACTGTGCTCCTGCTAACCCTTGGTCAGTCAGGTTAAAATCACAAATGACCTAAACCTTTCTAACATTCTTACAAAAAGCCTTCCACACAGTATAACCTTTAACATATATATTCGTATTTAGCAAAAGTCTGTTACGTATCTGTAAATACATTGTACATAGAATATAAACTACGTAAAGTATAACTTCATTTCTCATTCGCTATATCGTTTTATACATGTTCTACATTTTCTTCACGTTTCATTTCTCGCCGCTTCTCCGTTTTAAGGTTACACACGTACATGAATTCTACTTTGCACGTTCTACATTTCGTAAGCATTTCTACACATTTCTACATCAGCCCACTACGTATACGGGCCTTCCAAATCTAATACATGTTCTAAAGTGAATACAGTTACATTTCCTATATTACTTTGGATTATATCGGTTATCTATATGCTATAAGTGTCAACTTCACATTACGATATACATTTCATTCCTACGTTATACGATGTGCTTGTAAATATGGCCTATACATAATTTTTATTCAAATTTGCGCTCTCTCAGTCCCCCCTTTGATGACTTCTAGGAGTCATCACTAAATGTAATTTGAATAACATCTCTAAACAGGACTAGTCACAATATTCCCTCTTTTCATCGTTTCGAGAGCTCTTAAGCTTTTGTACTGCTGATCTTGTAAAGCAGCTAATCTCCTTTCTTGCTCTCTCATTGTTCGTTGTAACCGGTTCGACCTATACCATTTATACAATTTTACTAAACCTAACAATGTGATTATACAAATTAATACTATCAATACAGGCTTTATTATGTACCACACTATGCTTTTACCAAGGTTGGCAACCCAACTCCCAACCTTTCCTACTCCATGACCAACTTTTTCCCAAACATTTATTTTTGATAAATCTTCGATCTCTTGATGAATCTGTGTAATGTTCCGTATGACTTTCTCAAGTGGTTTTGAATTATCAGGAATATAAGTACAACATTCCTGGACCTTCAAAGCCTTACAAACTCCGCCTTCTTTTGCTAGCAGTACATCTAAAGCAAGTCGGTTCTGAAGAACCATTGCTCTAATCGACTGCATCTCGCCTTCTACCAACATTAATGACCTTGCAGTACTTGCAGATAATCTATCCACAACTGTAGCCAGTCTCCTGATTTTAACATCGTTAAGTATTAAACCTAACATAGGAAACATTGCTCCAAATACATCTCCTACTACTTCTGCATCTCCTACTTCCCTTTTCGCTCTCCTCGAAGCCTTTCCTTCTATTATCGCTACATCCTTTGCATGATATATTTTGGGGAAGACAATTGCCAAGTAACACGAACCATACCAATTGTCAGGTAGTTTTACATAGGCATTTCTTCCACATACAAAATACAGATTCGGAATAACTTGCATCTCTTTCATAAAGTCTTTCGTATAGTACTCCAATCTAAAAGCATGTTCACAATTCACTTCACCTACAAATACATTCTCGTAATACGTTTTGCTTCGAGTTAAACATAACTTTCCTTTCTGCGTCCTATCCAATGCTATTGGACCATTGCTACCTTTCTTTTTATGTGCTTTCTCTTCTTCGGTCCAATCCGTCTTCCATTGTCCTGACATTTTTAGAATCTTCTGTCTTCTGTACCTATCATCTACTTGTCCTATGAACCTCTTCTCAACCTCTGACACTTTGCAAGTTAGATTATTTCTGCGTGCATATGATGTATCTAATGTATCCCACGGAAGAAAGAACTTAGCTAGTCTATCCTCCTTTTTGTAATAGTCCCACTTATTCATTTGCTTATAATTCGGAACTTCAGGCAGTACCGAATCATAATTTGAAAAGTAGTACTCAAATCCTTCCCTACCATAAAATATACTAAGCAGTAAACTACATGTTATCCCATAAGTCAATGGGAGATGATGATATCTAATGCCTTCGTCTACAGAAGCCGGCAATTGCATACAGACATAGCAATCTTTGGCCTCCATGGCATCGATATATTCATATAACAGTTTAGCATATGCGTTTGACCTAAAGTTTCCCTGTGACTCGTCTACATGTAATCTACGAGCTTCATCTGCCAATAACGCCTTTTCACGTATAACATTGCTCTCCTCCTTTTTCCCCACAAGAGCAGGTCTCAAAGTCGTTACAGGCTGTACATTTGCTGTTTCTTTATCGCTTTCATGTCCTATTATGTATGATATTGTCACTACTGTAATTATGAGAAAAATTACTACTGCTATTAGTGTACCTACTATACATCTAGCTTTTCGGTTTGGGTTGCCGTTCTCCATGTTATCAAAACAGCGTAGCTCCTTCTTTTGCGAAAAAGTTTTCCTCCTTTTGCAGTCTTTGTTTGCTTTATTTGCTTTCTCAGTCTGTAAAGTGCTTTTTATCAACAAAGTCTTTTTTTCGCAACAATGTCCTTTTCTCTTTTAGCAACAGACAACCCTAACCCTTCTCCGTCCTCTAAATGTAATCCCTAATTTTATTCTTCTTTCCACTCGGCGCTAGGTTATCTTTTTCTTTATAGCTTATATACAAAAGTCTTTTATGCATCAATAATTATTCTCGCACCTGCAGCTTTCACAACAATTTCTAATAATTCAAAACGAATGACTTTTTCTTCTTCTTCTGGAATTTGCTGACCGAAAGTTGGAAATTGTAATCTATTTAGCACTAGATCTTGAATTTGACTCAAATATGGGGGTATGGGAAGTGTGAAAGTCAGTAACCCCTCAGTCTCGAGTCCAGGCATCAACATCCATATCTCCACTGCCACAAATGGATCGTGATCGATTACTTTCACTTTCTTCACTCTCCCAGATTTCTGTCCCCAAGACATCTGCTAGATAAGTCCACTCTGGGGTGGCGTACCTTCTGCAGGGCACACGTACCCTTCTCGATCTCCTTGGACTTTCAGTTCCTGAGTCTGTAGTTTCCTCCTCCTGGTCTGATTCTTCAGCGATTGGGACAAGAGTTCTTTCTTGATCTGCTTTCAAGCTTGGCCTTCTCCTTCTCTCCGGCCAACTAGCTCCGTCACTCCTTGTCCTCCCGCTCCTTGTTCTTGGACTTGTCTCTTGTTCACTCTCTACTTGTTCAGTATCTGATTCGATCTCCCAATTACTCTCTTCTCCTGAGGCGACTTCGGTCCCACTGGTATCCTGACCTTCGTCGACCTGTTCCGTCTCAATCTCAGCCTCTTCGATCACCTCCACAGCTTGGCTTTCCCCCTCTATGGCTTCTCCGCTTTCCGCTGGATTCTCATCCGAGAGAGGAGCTGTTTCTTCTAGAGGTGTTGGCACTCTTCGGGTGTGTGAGGCATGTATCCAGTTTGGCAGACCTCCACACTTTACTGCAGTATTCGTCACAAGTATGACTTGAAACGGTCCTCTCCAGCGCACGTCTAAGCAGTTCTTTCTGACGTGTTTTTTCACCAGGACCCAGTCCCCCGGACTCAGGTCATGGCACAAATCTTGTGCTGATGGAACCTCTGCAGCCTGGACCTGGAGGGACACAGAATTAACGGCATCAGATAGTCCCTTACAGTAGTCCAAGATCAAATCGTCTGTGATGTTCACTAGAGCTGCAGTCGGAACCGATGGCAATCTCATAGCTCTCCCCATTAGCACTTCATGTGGAGAGAGACCTGTTTTTCTATCCGGTGTGCTACGTATGCTCATAAGAACCACTGGAAGTGCGTCTGGCCCACTCAGGGATGTTGCTGAACAAACTTTGGCAAGTCTGGACTTTATCGTGCTGTTGATTTGCTCTACAATCCCTGAAGCTTCTGGTCGATAGCTGCAATGAAGTTTCTGATCGATATTTAAAGCTGAACATAGCATCTTCACTATTTCGTTGTTAAAATGAGTTCCTCTGTCCGATTCCAAAGAGGATGGCACCCCAAACCTCGGTATTAACTCTCTAAGTAACAATTTTGCTACTGTAAGTGTATCGCACCTACGTGTAGGGTAAGCCTCAACCCATCTAGAAAATATGCAGACAATCACTAAAACGTATCTGAGTCTATTGCATTTAGGCATTTCTATAAAATCAAGCTGCATTCTATTGAAAGGCCCCCCAGACCTCCCAATATGACTCAATGTAACTGGCGTTCTCTTTCCCACGTTTAGTTGCTGACAGATCGCACATCGCTGACACACTGCTTCTGCCGCTACTCTAAACTTGGGATTAAACCACGTTTGTCTAAATACTCTCACCATAGCATCTCTTCCTATGTGTGCTGATCCATGCAATTTCCTTGCCATTGGACTAACAAGTTCATTTGGTAAGACTGCTCTCCCATCGGCAGAGATCCAGAAATTCATCTCACTTCTGGAACAACCCGCTGTTTCCCAACTCTTTTTCTCATCATCTGGTGCATTTTCCTGAACACTTCTTAATTCATCCCACGTATCTACAGTATCCAACAACATTGTCAATTCAGATCTTTCTTGGATTCCCCCCACTTTTACATCAGTGTGAGAATATCCCTGTTCTGCGCAGTAACGCGCTACTTCATCCGCATAGCGGTTACCTAGTGATACAAAATCTACGTTCTTCGTATGCGCTGCACATTTAACCACTGCAATAGCTGTTGGGCCTTGCAATGCCTCTAACAAAAGTCTCACGAATTCTCCATTCCTAATAGGAGAACCCGAGGAGGTCATGTAACCTCTTTGAGACCATAACTGCCCGTAATCGTGAACTACCCCGAAACCATACTGGCTATCGGTGTATATGGTGACTCGAAGTTTGTCGCCTGCTAGACAAGCACGCGTCAAAGCAACAATTTCAGCTACCTGAGCGGAGTGTACTCCTTCCAGGCAAGCGGCTTCTATTACTCTCGTAATTGTGCAAACTGCATAAGCTGCTCTCAGCTGACCGATATTGTCTCTTACACATGAACCATCAACAAAGAATATTTCATCGGGGTCAGTCAATGGCTCATCTACGATATCGGGTCTCGGTTTGGTGCATAGTTCAGTCACATCAAGGCAGTCATGATCGGTACAAACTTCGTCATCAATCTCGTTTGGAAGTGGCATCAAAGTTGCAGGATTCAAGACGGAGCATCTCTTTAGGGTCACATTCTCGGCAGACAGTATGACTTGCTCGTAGCGTGTGAGCCTGCTATTTGTCAGATGCTGAGTCTTAGTCCTGGTCATTAACAATTCTACAGAATGAGGTACATACACAACTAACTGATGACCCATGACTACGCTTTCGGAACGTTCAATGCTGACACCCGTTGCAGCTACGGATTTGAGACATCCGGGCAACGCTGCGGCTACTGGATCTAATGTAGCCGAGAAATACGCCACTGGCCTGCGCGCATCTCCGTGGATCTGAGCTAAAACCGCTAAAGCGCATCCCTCTCTTTCGCAGCAGTAAAGCAAAAATGGTTTTGTGTAATCAGGCATTCCTAAAGCCGGGGCACGACATAAGTCCTCCCTCAGCTGCAAAAACGCCATCAAACAATCTTTGTCCCATGGTACCGGATCACTTACTCCTTTGTGCGTCAGTTGTAATAACGGTTTTGCCTTCAGTGAGAAGTTGGCTATCCACTGCCGACAATAACCGACCATACCTAGAAACATCCTGACTTCTCTTTGTGTTGTAGGCGCGTTCATTTTCATGATCGCCTCTATTCTGTCTGGAGACACCTTCCGCTTTCCCTTTTCAATCCTATGGCCCAAGTATTGCACCTCAGTCATACAATATTGCAATTTACTTGGAGACACCTTGTGTCCGTTCTCTGCCAAGTGATTTAACAAGGTTATGGTGTCTTCTCTGCAAGCTTCCTCCGTTTCTGACGCAACTAGGAGGTCGTCTATGTACTGGACTAGAACCGAATTCTTGGGCAGTACTAGACTTTCAAGATTTCTTTTCAGTAGCTGGTTAAAGATCGATGGGCTTTCTGTATACCCCTGAGGGATACGACACCATGTTAAGACGCGATCTTCCAGCTTAAAAGCGAAAAGATACTGGCTCTCTTCATCTAAAGGAATCGAAAAGAAAGCCTGGCACAAATCTATCACGGTAAACCATTCAGCTTGGAACGGTATCTGAAATAATATCACTGATGGATTCGGTACCACTGGACAACATGAGACAACAATGTTATTAATCTTCCGAAGATCCTGCACTATTCTGTATTTTCCACTAGGCTTCTGCAAACCCATAATCGGGGAGTTACATGGACTTCCCACGATCTCCTTCAGTATTCCCTGTTTAATCATGTATTCGATCACAGGCTTTATTCCTGCAATCGTTTCTGGTGTCAACTTGTATTGTGGAGTTCTTGGATACTCAGCATTGGGTCTTACCAAGATTTTTACTGGTTCTACTCCTTTGATCAGTCCTATTTCTTCTCCAGTAAAATCCCACACCTCAGCTGACACTTTCTCCCTCAAATCCTGTGGAAGTTCCTCCACTGTTAAGGTAGGATATAGTTCCACGCACTCTTGCGAGTTTACAACTTTAAAATCGGCATCCTCATCATTGGTCTGCACTTCTACTCCTTCAGGTGTGCAATGTATTGTGCAATTCAGTTTACACAATAGATCTCTTCCTAGCAAACACACAGGGCTAGAATCACAGATCACAAACTGATGTTCGTCACTGTAATTCCCTATCTTCACTGACACTGGTTCGGTCAGAGGATTCGTCATCCTCTTGTTTGCGACTCCTACCACCTGAATCGTCTCTCCCGATATTGGCAAACCTGGGACTACCGCTGATCTCAACGTGGATCGAGTGGCCCCTGTATCCACCAAAAAGGTTGTAGGACATCCAGCTACTTCAGCCTCTACGTATGGTCCTCTCTGATCTACTTCCAGGGCTGCTCCTAGAGTACAGTCTTCCTCCCTATTTACTCGTTGCCCTGTAAGAGGATCAACGTAGTAGCATTCTTCTCCTCCTACAAACAATGGCATTTGTCTATAGGTTTTCCCTCCATTTGCAATGCGAGGTGGTTGAGGAAACGGGGTTCGAGGAGTCTGAGTCCCCCCTTTGATAAATTTTCCCTTCGGGGCTGCGGCTCCCTTAAACACGTTATTCTGTACCTCTTCCTCCTCTTGTTCTAATTCCCCTGTCTCAACATTGTAAGGACACTCGCGTCTCCAATGTCCCACTTCGTTACACTGATGACACCTCGTTGTCCTTTTCAGTGTCGCGATATCCATTCTCGGTCTCGGTCTTTCTTCCTCATCTCTGCTCTGATTATTCTGTTTCTTTGCTTGCGTTCCTGTTCCCTGTTGCCGCTGTCCACCCTTTCCAGCTGCTTGCATTTGTACCAGCATTAATTTTTCCTTGAGTTTCTTTGCCTTCGAATCTATCTCATCGCTACAGTACCTTGCATACCTCAGAATTTCGTCTAAAGGTTTGTTCTGCCAACAGATTAGATGCTGTTGTATCATCAGGCTTATGTCTGGTCTTAATCCTAAAACAAACTTCGACACAAACTGTCCTATGTCCTTAGGATCCATTACGTCTAACCCACTGTATTGTTTAAATGCTTTCAGTAGCCTCTCATAGAACTCGTGAACTGTCTCTTTGGGCTCCTGAGTTGTTCGATCTATCTTAACCCAGTTTATGTCCTGTACTGGCACTTTCTCCTTTAGCCATGTTATTACTCTTTCGTATTTTTCCATGACTCTGTCTGACGGACCATTTGTCCGAATATCTCTCGGAGGCTCGCAAGTAGGCCATTCAACATTAAGTTTGCATGCCGTCCACAAATCTCCGGGTACTACGATATCGAACAATGTGTTCAAATCGATCCACAGCACCTTAGAGATCTTCACGAACCTCTCTACCTGCTTGTACCACTCAACGGGATTTTCTCTAAGCTTTGGGAAGGAATTGGTAAATGCCGCCAAATCCCCCCTACTCCAGGGTACGTGAACGTAGTTTCCGTTCGCGATTTCTCGCAATGGGAAAGCTTCCATTCGCATTAGGTCTGTATCCGGGGACCTTGTAAGTGAACTCCTTCTGACGGATCCCTTCTTAGACCATCTTTCCTCCCATTTATCCAAATTCCTCCACAATCTAATACTCTGAATCAGTTCCCTTATGTGTACCTTCAGCGCGATCGTTCTACGCTCATCCAGATCCTGATCCGAGCAAGTTAGCCTATGATTACCCTGTAAAGCTTTGGTTCGTGACAGGTCTATCATATATCTATTTGCCAAATTCGATAAATTTTCATGAGCTGACCTCGCTCTCCGAGTAACATCCTTGGACAAAAACAGTATTTCATCTGGCGCGTACAATTCTAATCTCTCTATTGCCACTGTGCCATCAATTATTTCATCTAAGTCGGACTTCAAACTCATTACATCGAGCCGTTTTGCTTTTATTTCAGCTCTCAGTATGTCAGTCCTAGGTGGTTCGCTCATACCTCTCTCACCTCCACTATGCGCCCTACGCCTAAACACAGGTGAGTTATGAGGAGTTTTCCTTCCATCTCTTTGTTCCCACCTCTCTAGATCCCAAGCCTTACCATCTTCCCGTGGGGTGTGGTGGAACATTGCTCCATCCCCCATCCCTACATTGCGCCTTTTCGGCTCGGTTTCTCCAGATTCGAGATAGGATCCACCGTTCTGTTCTAAATCACTGTAACTCGCTTGCTGTCTGGTGTCGCTCAATAAACGATAAGGTCCTTCATGGCCCTCCATGCTCCCGCGATCTCGTTCTTGATCACCAGAAGTATGGCGGGACGTTTCGCGACTCCCTATATTCTCATGACTTCGCCCATGATCACCGGATGCATGGCGAGACCCTTCACGACTCTCCATGTTCCCGTGATTCCAATGTTGCACCGTTTCACCCGGGGTATGGTGAGTGCATCTGAAAGTATTACGGTACTCCTGCGTCCTTCGTTCTCCTTCACTAAAGGTGACGCGAGGCACTTCGCCACACCCTGTACTCCTGTCGTCGCACATTTGCCTATTGCCGCTGATAGTAGGACAATTAATTCCTCTGCTTTCCTGACTCCCTCTCTCCCACTCCGGGCTGCTTTCGCCAGCTCCACAATGAGAGAGGATCCGGTTATCCTGATCTCTCCACTCTGCTCCTGTTTCTAAACTTTTATTCCGAGCCTCTTCGGCAGTATCCCATTCTTTCAGGTATTCCCTTAATTCTTTATGGGTTTTCGGTTTTGGTCCCCTTAAGTCCATTGGCCCTCTTTGACGCCCTTGTTCTACCCAGGGACCTGTTGCGGCATCTAATGGAGTACTCCGATTCATCGGTGCTAGTATCTGTCTCTGAGGATTCATCATGGTATCCCTATTTTCCATCTCTGCCCTTTCCCTATCCCATTGTGCCTGTTCCTCCTGCTGGACCCCTTCCGGGTTGTAGATTGACACAATAGGGCCTATAGTAACCGGTACTTGTAGAGCATCCGGCATTTGGTAAGACCTTACATGTTGCGTTTCTGGCATTTTCTGGACCACGAATCTTCCCACTACTCTCTGTTCGGAACTAGATTGAGGTACTTCCTCCTCTTTCTTGGCATCCCACTCTGTTACTGGGATCGATTTATATTCCCCCCATCTAGCTCCGTCCTCTTGTGGTAATATAGGACTTGCGGCCCCCCCGCTGTACGGAGGTGGTCTATCTGTCAATAGCCTCTCTATCAGTTCCTCTTCTGTCTCGCTTTCCTCATCTTCCTCTAGAGGTTTCCTTTCTCCCGTAACTTCTAGCATCGGGTACAGTTTGTCTGCTTCTATCTTCTGCACCCTCCATTTCTTAGCTTCCTCATCCCATTTGGCATCCTGTACTGCCTTTACTGATCGTCTCACTCTTTCTTGGCGCCTCTTTACACTTTTTTCGTGTGCCGTTCTAAACCATACACTAAGTGCTTCGAACTGTGTTGGCCTCGGTAGAGGTCTTGTTGCAAGCATTACCACTTTTAGTTCATTCAACACATCTAGCTTAAACGTTCCGAATCTCGGAAACGTCAGTTCCTTACTCCTTTCAGTTAGCTTATTCCACTCGGAAATCCATAGTATCGAGTGTAAGCCTACATTCACTGCCATATAATAAGCTGGTGTGCCTTCTGGTGGAGCTTCCTCTCCGGCATATAAGTTTCTTCTATTCCTCCTAAAGAGTGTTCTTAACCCCTTAAAACACTTCATTTTCGATAATCTACAATTTTCCTCTTACTCTTCCTTGTTTACGTCCCGATGACAACCAACCAATCCCTACGCGGCTCTCGCTAATCGGCCTATCTCAGTGCGACTCTTCGCTGACGTCTGACAAACTAACCAATCTCAGCGCGGTTCTATGCTGACGTCACTCGTTCCCTCTTGCAGCAATTCTCCTTCTTTCTCAATTTGTCTCACGATTTCGCATGCGTTTTCATTCATACACCGAAAAATGACTACTTCCGTCCAAGCGATCACTTTTCTCTGACTGTACGGCCACAGTCTAACTGTAATTACTACCTCAACTGACGAAACGTCTTCCCTCTTACGGTCAGACGATCGCCTTAACTGATAGGTTACTTACACACAGTAAACGTACGACCAGCGTCCGTTACTCATTCACTCACTCTTACGCTCCCCCTATCATCGGTCTGTCGGGAAATCAATGGTACCTCATGACTCCCTTTCAATGGTAGACAAATTACTCTGGGTGTTCGATACACCCGAACCACTTAAGTCCTTCCCTGGAGCTTAAGATTTCATCCGGTTGCGCGCGCTCACAACCTTCCCCCAATCACACTACAGGCATTCAACTCCGCTTGACATTACAACACAGGAACAACATAAAACACCGCAATCTTACAACGCATGACCCTTATACTCACTCTCGACCGACTCTGCTGCTTTTCTCTCGTCGCACCGTCAGCACCGTCTTCGGCTGCAATTCTTCTTCTGGTCGTCGATGACTAGGGACCTTGGGGTAAACTAAACCTGGCCTAGGTCGTCTTCCTCAAGAAGATAACCATCATTACTCTGCTACCAACTGCGGGGAATGAGATTTTGATATCAATTTATGATCAATTTAATAACTTATCTCATTCATCTATTTTGGACCGTTGGTATCTGTCATTGAGTAAAAGACAAACCCCGCATAGGTTAGATAAACCCCATAAACTGACGCCACTCTGAAGAACCACTTACAACTGATAAAGTTTGAAAGTTTTATATAAAAGTCAAATTTGAATGCAAATACAATCCTCGCAGGATAAACCTCAAAGTATACAAAAGAATACAATATCAATTCCAGAATCAACAATTTAAAGCATCGATGTGAAGTGGTTCCTTGGCGTCATCTACAGAAAGAGAAAAGTATCAAGTTAAATCTGTCCCTACTCTATGCTAAGTGACATCCCTACTTCGCAAGTTCCTAACCTAAAAAGGTGTCAGCAGTTTGACTCCCAAAGAAGTTCAAACTCTCTTAGCCTCTAAAGGTAACTTAAGTTTAAGAAGCAGTACCCTCTCTGCCTACCCATCCGCTCTCTAAGGGTCCTCGGCCTACTGCTCTCTTGCGCTCTGATCTCTCTCAGCGCATCTGCTCAAGTCATCTACGCTCTTGCTCTTCTCTCTGAGCTCCCTCTGAGCAAATCGCTATCTTATCCCCGGGGTGCTGTCCCTAAAATACACAATCACAGTGTGGGTGGAACGCCCCTTGACGCCCACCACGGACTTTCCCCGATGATGTCAGCTTCTGGCTTCTTCCATTGCTTCATCTCTTTCGCCGTCCGTTAAGTTGACCTTTCTTCTTTAGATGTCATCTTCGTCTTCTTGTTGGCGACTTCTACTGACACTTTCAGATCAAAAGTCATATGAACTTAAACAAGACTTTAACTTACAACTGCAATTCTTGACCCTTCTAGGTCCTGTGAATGGTCATTCAAAAACAAGTCTCAAATTCTAAGCGCTTCTTATCACGTTCAGGCCATAAACCTTGTCCAGCGTTGTCACCTTAAATCTAACAAGTGCTAGACTTCTTGGCTCTCACGTCCACATCAAGCTATTCACGACTCCTGTGAGTCCACTAAATTACACACATTGGACTGTGCTCCTGCTAACCCTTGGTCAGTCAGGTTAAAATCACAAATGACCTAAACCTTTCTAACATTCTTACAAAAAGCCTTCCACACAGTATAACCTTTAACATATATATTCGTATTTAGCAAAAGTCTGTTACGTATCTGTAAATACATTGTACATAGAATATAAACTACGTAAAGTATAACTTCATTTCTCATTCGCTATATCGTTTTATACATGTTCTACATTTTCTTCACGTTTCATTTCTCGCCGCTTCTCCGTTTTAAGGTTACACACGTACATGAATTCTACTTTGCACGTTCTACATTTCGTAAGCATTTCTACACATTTCTACATCAGCCCACTACGTATACGGGCCTTCCAAATCTAATACATGTTCTAAAGTGAATACAGTTACATTTCCTATATTACTTTGGATTATATCGGTTATCTATATGCTATAAGTGTCAACTTCACATTACGATATACATTTCATTCCTACGTTATACGATGTGCTTGTAAATATGGCCTATACATAATTTTTATTCAAATTTGCGCTCTCTCAGGTTCATTAGTTGTGGAGTGAAGCTGTCCATATTCATTGTTGCAAACCATTTTTGAACTGTTAGCTGTCACTGCAGATAAGTGCAAATCTACGATGGGATTCACCTTGAGGTAGAATTTGGAGATCCATGCTTGTATGTTGACAAGGCAATACTTTAGCTTGATGTCATGGTCAGTTGAGATTGTCAGATACAGCTGGATTGTATCTACCTATCTTATTGATCATTGTAGATGTTTCTACCGGCATGTTTTGCTTCTAGGGACACCATATTAGAGATTGAAGATTACTTGTGAGAGGATGGAACTTTTAGGCATGCCATGCAAGGCTTGGAGTGGTTTGGATCCATAGCGGTCATTGTTTACTGGTACGTCTGAATCCCTGTATAACAATTTACTTCAGTCCCATTTGAGATAAGAGGGCTTCGAGTAGGGCATGTGGATTGATGGGGTTGAATATTGCAGAGAGGTTGAGAAGACAAGGGTTGCTATTGTGGAAGATCAGAAGAGTGTTATGAAGCACTGGTTATAATCCAGATTGATATCTGTTCAAGAGTCCATTGGTTTTTAATCTTCTGTAACGAGTTAGCATTGGCTTTAGTAAATATATTCTCCAGGAACAGTTGTTTGAACATGTACAGTCTGTTTGATTGAAATTCTTCAGTAGGGTCTTAATACCTGTGCAGAAGTCAGATGCAACTCTCTGGGAGGCTAGGTCGCAGGAAAGTTCATGTGCCTTGTTTTTGGTTGGCTTGTATAAATTATAGAACAAGTCATAGTTGTATGATTTTTTTCTAATCCATGATTTGGGTAGAGTAGAGAAAGATGTTTGGCTGCATGGTGAAAATTAGGTCCAGGTTGTTCCCCTTGAGGGGACTCATAGGCATCTTAATGAGCTGGGTGATATCTGCACTGGCTAGCATCTCAAGAAAAGCATCTTTCATGGTAGGTTGAAGTCTCCATAGAAGATGCTGTTTTTAGGTTCAGCCTATAGCAGCCCTCATACGCTGCAATAGGAAAACAACCTCTTGGAGCTCGCCACAACTTTTCACATGCTCGTGTGAGTGTTTTTTTGGGGCTGACAGCCTATTGGCCTTTGCATGCGTCTTTTTAAGAAAAACAGCACGCAATTGGGCAAAGACGGGTGCATATCCTGCCTTTTCTCTGCCCACGGTCTATTGCTTGCGGTTACCCGCACAGGCACCGTCTGTTTTGAATTATCGTGCCCAGACTCGTGCACGATAATTCAAAACAGATGTCTCGCTGTTGCGTGCGCACCACTTGTGTGCTTGTTACATAAACTGTGTGAACTAAAAAAAGAGAAATATAGGTCAGTTCACATGATTGCTGTTGCTTTTAAGTATCTTTTGTTTACTCATACACCGTTCGCTTATTTGAGATGGGAATATATTGTGTGAATTGGATTCGGAGGTGATATGTGAGTAGAAAAATTAATGCAAATAAATATGAACGTACTGTTTACGTATAAGTAGGAATCCATTTATGTTTTACCTAAATTGTGCAGTATCTATTCTTCCACCTCATCCTGTTTTCCCCATTGTGAAAGGGCAGCATGCCATAATTCATAGTGAAGCCAATGACTGACGAGGGCTGAAGCATTGCCCGTTGATGCATGTGTGAATGGGTTGAAGAAATATGTTAATGATGCGCCCACTGACAAGTGGGTGAAGTGCCCGAAAACCCCAATAAGTGATTGTTACATACATAATTTTAATAAAATTAAAACTTCCGGGCTAACACAGACCTAAAAAAGCCAAATACCTCGGGAGAAAGAAAGGAAGAAGAAAAAGGCAAACCAAGAAAAAAAATGAAAGAAAAAAAGACAGAAAAGAATGAACGACAGAATAAAAAACAAAAGCACAAATTAAAGAAAAAAGACTGAAAGAAAAAGAATAAAACAATTAAAGAAGTAAGGCAAGAAGGAAAAAAGGCAAAGAAAGATGATGAAAAGGAAGGAAAGAAAAGTTGAGAAAAAGAAGGAAAGATGTAAAGGAAGAAAGTAAAAAAGAATAAACAAAGGAAGGTAGAAAGAAACAGAAGGCAAAAATGAAGGAAGGAAAAAGTGTTACAAGTGCTGCAAATCAACCGCAGTAAAGGCTGTTTTCTCCCTCGCCAAAGTTTATTAAACAGCCAATGGTGAAACTTGAGTTCAGAATTAACATGTTCTGAAAAACTGTGCGCTTATGAATTCAGATTGTATAATATGGTAGCTTTCTGTTAATGTGCTGCATGCATCGTAAAAAGAGGAGAACTTAATACTGAACAGCTACAAATGAATGGTGTTGGTTAGATAAACA
Source organism: Lissotriton vulgaris (assembly GCF_964263255.1). NCBI lineage: Eukaryota > Metazoa > Chordata > Amphibia > Caudata > Salamandridae > Lissotriton > Lissotriton vulgaris. The sequence goes on from NC_141687.1 coordinate 244,282,325, forward strand.
AATGAGGCTCCAAACGGAATGTAAAGCAGCATTAGCAGGAGACAGGAACTGATGGAGCTGGAATGTGCCCTGTGCTAGAATGCATTCTGCTATTACATCAGGCTCTAAACACAATGGCTGCACTAATGTCATTATAAGGTGTAAACAAAACAACTGGAACTGAGGGAACCACCTTGTTTGTGGGTGTGTTCATTGTGAAGCAGAAAAATGCAGTCACTCAAAATGAAGTTAACCAGTGGCTTAAGTAGATTTACTCACTGCTCCATTCTGTTTGTTGTAGTGGGTGGAAGCAAAATGTGAATTACATAAGAACAGACAAATGAATTTATTTATTTATTTTTTTATTTTTACAATTTATAAAGCGCGACTTATACCCGTGGGTGTCTTGGAACATTGTCTGATTTCAAAGGTGATACAATGAGAAGAGTGATCATTGGTCAAATATCCAGGTTTTTAACAACCTCCTAAATTGCAGCAATGAGGAGGTAGTTCTTATCGCCATAGGCAGAGTGTTCCAGAGTTTCGCCGCGATGTTTGTAAAACATCTGTCGCCCCAGGTGACCGTTCTGGTCCGTGATACTGTAAGCTGGTATAGATCCTCGGATCTGAGTGATCTCCTGGGTTGATATAAAGTTAGCTTCTGTCTAAAACACCGGGCCAAGACCGTGGAGTGCTTTGAAAGTAAGGCACAGTGTTTTAAATTGTATCCGATTTCTTACAGTTAGCCAGTGGTAGCTCCTTATTACATGCTTAACGGATTTGAATTTAGGGGTGCCTGACAGCAGCCTTGCTGCTGCATTTTGAATAAGCTGTAATTTGGCCACCACCTTAGATTGAGCATTCATAAACAAACTGTTGCAGTAGTCCAAAGCTGTTAATACCAAGGAACTAACCACCGTTTTCCTTGCATTATCTGGAAGAAATGGCAGGATTTTCCTCAGAAGTCTGAGTTTGTGGAAGGCAGCAGATGCTCTCTGGTTAGCATGGTTAGTAAAATTAAGTTTTTCGTCAAAGACAATCCCTAAGTTTCTTACCTTATGGACCGGGGTTGGTAATGTTCCCAATGATGGGGGCCACCAGACGGAAGACCACAGTGGGAATAGCTTTCCGAAGATGATTACTTCGGTCTTCTCTGAATTAAGTCGTAGGCAGTTTCCCGCCATCCATTCCTTAATTGCTAGCATGCCTTCCTGGAACCGAGCTGCCACCTCTTCTCCATCATTCTTGATGGCAAGCACCAACTGGGTGTCATCGGCATATGTGGTGAGGCTCATCCGGTAGTTTTTAATAACCCTAGCTAAGTCCGACACATAGATATTAAAAAGCGTTGGACTTAGGGATGAGCCCTGAGGAACACCACATGGAAGAGCAAGATCCACAGATCTAAAGGATCCTAGAGTTACTGCCTGTGATCTGCCTGACAAAAAAGAGGCGAGCAGGGCACTGGCCATGGACTGAATGCCCATTTCTTCGACACGGTCAATCAGGATAGAATGATTGACCGTGTCGAAGGCCGCGGATAAATCCAGCAGGACCAGCACCGCTGTCCCTCCTTGGTCCCTGATGGTCCTAATATCGTCGGCAGCCTTGATAAGTGCTGTCTCCGTCCCATGCATTTTAAGAAACCCAAATTGGGAGTCATCAAGTAAGATGTTTTTTTCAATATATTCGGACAATTGTTTATTCATTGCTTTCTCTGCTACTTTAGCTAAGAACGGCAGGCTAGCAATGGGTCTATAGTTTTTCAACATAGTTTTCTCAAGACCTGATTTTTTAAGAAGTGGTTTGAGTAAGGTGTTCTTCAATCTGTCCGGAAAGACCCCTGATTTGAACATCTTATTACAGACTAGTGTTGCAACTTCACTAATTTGATCAATTATAGGGGGAAAGATTTTAGGGGGGCATGGGTCAAAGGCAGAACCTGTTTTTATAAACTTGATGATATCGGCTGTTTGTTCCTCATTTATCTCTTTAAATTGGGAGAATGCACTGTCAAGGGGTTTGATTAAAGAAGTACCTTTCGTTTTAGTAAGAGTTGTCGTTACTGAAAACTCCGTATAGATATCATGTACTTTTGAAAAGAAAAAGTTAGCTAAGGCATCGCAGAATTCCTGCGAAGGAGGGGGGCCTAGGTCTTCAGATTTCCCGGCCAATGATTTTACCACCTCATATAATTGCCTTGTTGAGTTTTTAGAATTTCCAATTTGTTCCTCAAAGTATTTCTTCTTCTCTTCCAAAATCATTCTTTTATAGACCGCTAGAGTTTCTTTATATGTGATTTTGTTTTCACTGTCATAAGTCTTTCGCCAAATAAATTCTTTCGTGGTTCCTACAGACCTGCTTTTGCCTTCTTAAGGCATCTGAGAACCAGGGGGCTGAGGGCACTTTCCTGTTTTTAGAGATGGTTTTAAACGGGACATGTGCCTCCACCGCCTTGCCCCACCAGGTGCAATACTGGTCTACTGCTATGTTAGGGTCTTCCGAGATAATGGGACATGTATTGATCAGAGACCTTCTAAAGACCTCATAATCAATATCCTTCCAAATTCTAAATGGTTCTTGCGTTGGAAGGGTAATTTTAGGATTAGGAGCCTGCTTTATAGGTATATAACATACAATGGCATGATGATCAGACCACGTAAGGGGCAGTACATCTTGAATGACTAATTCCTTGATGCTGGAAAAAAAAAGGCCGTCCAAAATATGTCCGGCCTCGTGTGTAGGTACAGTTATAAGCTGGTTTAAACCCAATGATTCACAATCGGCCAGTAAAGATGCAGTTTCCGGATCCTCTAACTTTTCTAGATGGAAGTTTATGTCTCCCAAGGCTATAAAGGTGTCATTAATTGCCAATGGTTCCATAAGAGGCATTAAAGAGGACAAGAATTCAGATCGTGAACCCGGGGGGTCTGTAAATAAGTACTCCTTTAAGGTTATATGAGGGAGAGAGCTGAATGGAGAAGTATAAAGCTTCACATGTTAGTGAAGGTATAGAGGACATCCTAACCAGGAAGGTATTCCGAGAGATGATAGCTAAACCTCCTCCTTTTTTCCCTTGTCTATCTAACCGATATATACCGTGAAATTCTGCGGCACTGCCACCAGTAAATCGGGGCCGGATGCTTCATCCATCCATGTCTCTGTGATAAAAAGAATATCTATTTTTCTCTCCAGAATTAAATCCGATATCTCCTGCCTATGTTTAGCCAGAGAGCGGGCATTAATGAGTGATATGGTAATTTTCTCAGGTTTGATGTTATGGTCATCTGAGATACTGGCTTTAGATGTAATAGATGGAATAGGCGACTTACAGGTGGAACAGTAAATGGTGGAGAATTTACCGACGGTTTCCGGATTATGTTGTGGGCAAGCTGTCCTGATTACTGGTTTCAGCTGCATGATTTCCGCCGGTGCATATACAATCCTCTCTATAGTTTCCGATACAGGGGGTATGGCGCTAGGCGCGGATCTGGCGCGGACGGGCGCAGACGGGCTTGCCTTTGGAGCGCCTTCGGCGTGCCGCCGGTGCGCCCGCCCGCTGCGTGGGCGAGATGACCATCCCCCTATATCCAGAGCTAAGGAGGGTGGGAGGCGGCCAGCTACTGGGACGCCACCCTTCTACCTCCAATATGGACAGAGGTGGCTGAAAGCCCCTTTATGTTAGTATATTACACATATAAGTTTGGTAAAATCAAAAGGTCTTTGCTAATGCCACACCTAAAATGAGAAAGTTCTAGGATAGTTAACGTTGGCCTCATCATAGTGCGTTTTTGTCTTTGCCCTCAGCCATGTTGCAGAAGATGGCTTAAAAAAATTGACAAAGCCAAAGAGCCATCGCCCTCATGTAAGAGATATTTGTTTTTTGCATTCTTTTTTGTTTTTTTGCATAACAGGACAAGATATACTCCTTGATGATGTACAAGGCATGAAGAAGTCAGTAGATCACTATTGTACGCACGGTGATGGCTGGCTGACTGATGTTAGACTATGGCAACAAATGTCACAAAGTGCCTTGAGTGGTTTAAATGGTACCAGGCACGAAGAGGCAGGTAGACTACTGCTCCACAGCCATGTCTTGGGCAGTGATGTCTGACTAGGGTGATCTAAAAAGCACTAGGTATGAAGTGTCTAGAAGACCACTATTGGACAGTAAGGGCCAGACAATGATGTCTGACTAGGTGATATAAATGTCACCGGGCCTGAAGAGTCCGGCAGATCACTGTTATACAGCCAGAGAAGTGAGGTCTGCCTTCGGTGCTATAAGAGGTACCAGATATAAAGAGGGCAGTAGATCGCTGTTATAAGCCCATGACGAACACAGTGATTTCTGACCAGGATGCTTTAAAGGGTAACAGACAAAAAGACTCCTTCAGATCACCGTTATATAGCCAGGTCTGGAGTGGTGATGTTTCACTGAAAATGCACCAATAATCCACATTCTGCTGCAATGTAATGTGCTATAGTTCGCATGGTTCAAATGCAACCGGGATATACCCAAATAACCCTTCTAAACCTGGGTATCAGATATAGTAGGAGTAAACAGTCGGCATGAAGGAATGAATACTACACAAATTTTGGTGAAGGTATTTTTAATTTACCTTCCCTGCGTTTTTTAGTTCACAATGAATATATCCTACAGAATTGCCACCTCGTAGCCAATAACACCTAATCAATGAATTTCAAAAATTCACATATAATCACATTCTGTACAAAGACATACTCTACAAATAAACACGAAGTAACCCTAAAGAATGATACAAGTTTGATAGTGGCTTCCATACACATCTGGACAGACCGCTCGGAGGTAGTCGTAAACACACACTTCTAAGTCAAGCCACTACTTCTATTGTTTACAGTGTGACACTCTATAATCTAGAAGTACACTATATCTCCATTGACTCCTCCTTAAAAGTGTTGTCGACATGACCACGTTTCAGCCTATCATCTTCTTGGGCCTCCTCAGGACAGGGTTAAAACATACATTTATTGACTGTATGAAAACAGCTGAGTTCATCAGAATCTATGGCCAAGAGTAAGATCCTATACAGGTCGGTGGAACATCCGCAGGGACTGTTATGCTTTCCGTTGAGTACTCAGTTCTGAACATCCGATGGAACATCCGCAGCCTGCTGCCGCCCTTGTGGGCATTAGTCCATGGTCAACACCTATAATGACCAAAATTCCCGAGATGTCCATTCCTCTTCTGAGGCTTTCCTTCACTTTAACACGCTTCTACCGATGTCGCGAAGTTTCTCTGAATGCGCGTGTTACTGTATAGATAAGACGCACATTAACAACTTTCTACGTCCTACTCTTGTGATATGATGGCTGTTCGGTAATACACTGGAAGAACGGAGTACCCAGCGGACCCCATACCTTAAAGCCTGGATGTAAAGTTTACATCATAGGAACAGAGGAGCACTTCTCCATGGAACGGCTTTCTCCAAGTGTGTTAAAACAACATGCAACAATGTAATATCAAAGTACGAGTCTTCAGTAATGCAGTTGTGTGTAACATGTTATGTCTAGGTGCTAGGGACTGACCAGAACAGAATAACTAGGAGCATTGTTGGTCGTACTTGCACATAATGTTCAGACTAAACTCCAGGAAGGGCAGAGAACGCGAAAGCAGCCCGTTCTCATGTGAAAGGCACAGAGTCTTGCAAAAACAGTCGTGTAGTAACGTGTGCAAAAGCAGGATCATGGCAGCGAAGCTCATGCTAACTTAGCAATGTCGACAATGCCCCTAAGGGCCAATATAACAGTACCAGGAGAACAAAGCAGGATACAATCTGGAGTAATGGCACTGGAGCATTCAGCAGAAGTTACCTGCACTAAGCGCAATGTCTGGTGGAGTGCCCTATCACAGAGGTATAGGATGGGGCTGAATGAACACAGCACATCCTACAAAACCCACAGGACGACTGGAGGCAGGAGATCATCCATTGAGAAGCCCACAGCTGCCTTGATGGAATGCCCACTCGAGGGAGAGGTGTGTACTTCTCCGCTCCAGTTCATCTGAAGCCCTCACTCGCCAGCAGCCTCATCCTTGAAGCTTGAGGGGTTAAGTGGAATAGGACTGTCAGGGCCCAAGTGTTAAGTCGAGGTGTGGTCAAGCCACTTGCTTTAAACTGCCGTGTGTAGACCGTTTACGTTTGTACCAGAATTGTCAGTACAGGAACACACTTTGGTTAGCAATAAAATCCAAGACCACGGACGGCAGGAGAAGGGAGGGAGTTTTTAATACAGTGGGTTACCCTGGAGAGGCTTTGAATCAGAAGATATTGCGGGTGTCTGTTTTGCCTCTAAGTAAGTTGTGCACTAGGAAACTTTCACAATGTTCGATGACTTGAATGAAATTAAAACAAGGAAAAAGCTGTGATCGAGGAAGCAGCAGGCAGGGAAAGTGGGAACGGGGAAGAAATAGTACCAAATCCTGTCTGGAGCAGCAGAGGGGCACTGATTATGTTTAATTAATATGTGCTTGGTCTGTGCTCCAACTAACCGATCGGAAGTGACGTTTGGCCTGCACTGTCCAATTAACGAAGCTGCAAAGAATAGTGACGTGAAGCCAACAAATGGTAAGCAATGGGTGGGCTCCAAGCCCTTATTGGATACAATAGCTCTCGCAAGTGCATGCTCGAGTCTTGCAGGCTTGCCGCTAAAAATGACCATTTTATTAAGCCTTGTGGCTACATGTCCATATGCTCTTAAACACCATCATTTCTGTGAACAGCTCCTGCGTTCTCGGTGTTGCATAATAATATATCTTTGAGAATAATGCAACTTGTCCACAGTGCACGCATTGGCTCTGGGCCAACCCCGCTTATGTTGTAGCAGATGAACATATTGAAATGACTTCTTGCTCTTAAATCTGCCTCCGCAAAACTGTTGCCTCATAATTAATCGCCAATCATGTCCCTAAATTACAGCAATAAAAAGTGGGACAGCAGCTGTTCGGTGTGGAGTCAAGAGGGACATTGATCAAATTGTGGTGGTGCTGTGGTGCAAAGCAGAAGAGAGAGACCTAGATGAATTGCCTTGGAGAATATAGTTTGCATGCTATGTATGCCGCCTCCGTCTACAGCTGAAAATACACCCCTGTCATTGTTTCTTCTCTAACTTATATAAATGTACGCTCAATGGAATCGAGGCCATGTAATCTCAACGAGCCAGACTCCAGCTTGGGGACCGCATGGGAAAAGTGAGCTGGCTGGATTTTCTCACTCTACCGTAGCAATCAGTAATTACTCAGCATAGGTTGGCATCTGGCGCTCTGCAAGGTCTGCACAGCGAGAGAAGTGTAAAATTGTACACGGCTGTAAGTTTACTCCTCTACAGCAACGCTGCAGCGCCGTGTGCTGCATCACGTATGCCCTTGTAGCACTTGAAGGCTATTAAGGGCGGCATTGTCCCTGTGGCCAAGGACTGTTCGGCAGGTAGGATCTGTGCCCTGGTGCTGAACAGAAGGCTCCTGCGCCTCCACTGGTTCAGCAAGCAAAGAACATTCATGAAAATGGCTGCTCGCTTAAGCAAGTTTCAGATGCAACGAGAAAGGGGGCACGCTTGCTGAAGGGGACCCAGCATTGACGCTGCTGTTAGAAGAACTGATAGGGTCCAGTTTTGACTTGCTTTTCTCCTTCTCATACAGTGAAATTCAACAAAGTACTCCAACATTTGCTGCACAATGCCAACTTGGAAAATCTAGTCTGAGGCAAAGGATGTCCCTCATCAAAATATATGTAGTTAAAAACTCTGGAGAAATATGTGCTTCCAAGAGGAAGTTATGTCTTAATTATTTCTTGACTGGACATTGGATTTGAACGACTCCCTCTTTTGAAAATGGCAAAGTCTGTGGTTTTCAGCTAGGACCCCAAAACTGTTACCCTAGGCAGTTTGAAAATCTGCTGCATCTACAAGTCAGCAGCTAGAGTCCGTGTAATGGTTATTCTTGCAATTAACACGAACCCAGAACAGAACCACAACAATTAATTTCTCTTCCATTTTACTCTTTCGATGTATTATTTTTGGAACTGTATTCTTGAATGTCTCGCTCTACAATGACAGTACATCATTCAAATCCCTTTAATACATCAAAGTGTTATACCAGCGTTGACCTGTCCCCCAAGGCACACTAGACTGCAGTTCTTCTCGTCAGCTGCAAGGGCTTTGTAACTCTTCCTCTTGTCCTACACTCTTCTTTTGATTCTGGTTTTTGTACATTGCACTTTTTTATGGTCTGGTAACCGATAGGCCATAGGGTACCATTCTGGCATTTCTAAATTCTCAAATTGATGTGTTTTTGACTAATTGTTCTGGATCACTTGTTTTAGACGTGATTCCAATCTGTATTGTGTGCCATGTCTTCGTTCTTAGCAGTTGGGGGCCTATTGCCTCAATTTAGCTGAAGCAGGTGGAAGTCGTTGATGCTGCTGTTCCTGCTATTTGTCACTAGGAAGTACGCGGCAATGGGTTTCTTTGTCATTCTGTCAGCCCTATAGGGGAATCAGACTACCATTGATCATACACCTTAAGAACAATGAAGTGAAAGGGCTGATGGTTGCGCTTCCATTAATCCAAAGTACTATAAAGCTACCAGGAACATTCTGATAGGGGCGCCAAAGTATCAGTGATGGTCTGTGAGGATACTTGGTCAAACATCACGTTGGACATTACTGTCAAAGGCCCAAGAGAATAGATGTGAAATTTCATTTGTAGAATCATTTCATACCATTGCTCTACTTGCCAGTTTGGCTACAGCAGAAATGGAATCCAAACACCCTAAATTAACTATATGTAGACTGAAACAGATTTTCTGATTGGTTGGAGCACAAAAGTATTTTCGTATGTGGGTGTTGCAGTATTAGTGTGGCTTCAGTCTCATCCGTACATTGGAATTAAGAACATGTGCTTTCATGTTTTTGATGGTAAAAATTGAACAAGATCTTGTCAGACTTCGGTTGACATCTTAAGGTTTTAGGGAGCAGGCCCACTATAACTTTTACACTTTCCCTTCCTCTTCTCTTAAACTCTACATTGGTTTTGACCAATTTTTACCGAACGACCTCTTTTGTAGTCCAAAATCATATACTTTTCTTTTGCTACATGAAACAAACACCCACAACACCACCACTGCCACTTCTTGAGATATGTGGGCTGCCATAAAATCTTATTTTTTTTTTGTGGACCTATACACACTTGAAACATTTTTCTGTTATCTTAACACATATCTGTGGTCTTGGCTCCCATTTTCCCATGTGACTCAATCTGTCTTCTCAAAACTGCTCTTTTCCCAGCTCACTACCATTGTGCTTCTCCTTTTCATCTGTTAGCATTGGTTTATTGAGAGAATGTTTAACATTGTATCATGTCTAAGTTGTGTTTGGCCTATTCTCTGGACTGTGGTTTCTCCATGCTTCTATACCTATATGCTGATTCTACCATTCTTCCAGAGACCATTCAGAATTCTGTTGCTCAGAATTAAGTCACCTCCACCCCACCCCCCTGCCCCCCCCCCTACTATTTCCCATTCTCTTCATGTTGAGGATACCCTTTTAAATTCTCAGTTCAACAAAAATGCATCCTTTCTTTTCCTGGGGGGTGTAATGCCATTTCCGGGCCAATACAAGTCCTTAACAAGTGAAATGCAGGAAGAATGTTTGAAGTCAAGAGGATCCTTATTCAGTGGAAGGTCCCTATTGTTCTTGGTAACTTATATTTATTCCAAGCACCTGTATATTATTTACGTTTGGCCACTTGAAGGTGGAGCACTGTTCACCAAACTTTCGAGATGGGTTGTAACTGCTCCTCAAAGCTTATATTCTTTATGCTGTCATTATAATGCCTGATTTGTGCCATTGGAATATGGAGCCACTTCTGAAGTAAGATGCTACGTTATAAATTCATATGTTTCAGGCCTATGGGCAATGTTATCCCAAAGGGATTGGGGGATGGGATTGACAGTTTGTGGCTACTTAACGGAAATCTTTGAGATGCAGATATTTGGCAGCTTTTACCAGTCCTATCCAGGTTCAAACAGCACCCTACAGTGATGTAGGTCTGCTGTAAGTTGATCATTTGCTCTACTTTATTAGCTCACTTAAGCAAGGAGACACAACTTGAGAGAACTTGAGTGCAGGTCTTAAATTGGCCAAAAATGTTCTAGAAATGAACAATGTCACCCAAATGTCCAGTCCCAAAATAAGGCGGCAATGCCATCAAATAAAAGGGAGAAAATTAGGGTGACAAAGAACTCCTCGGTATCTTCTTCAAGAGAGCCATGTGGCTTCGGAGATTGATATTTGGTGCTCTGAATGAAGTTTGAAGACCAGTTAATATAGCACCTGGTCTTGCGAGTCATCATTCATGAGTGTCAACTGGTGTTGGACCTCCGAAAACATCTGCTTAGGACTGCTGATCGTTATGGTTCCATCTCTCAAACTGGCTGTCTTGGTTGGCAGAAGCATTTAGCAAATCTTGGACACCAACTGGACCTATCAGTTTGCTATACCGAACTGGGTAACTCTGATTTAAACAAAGTCCTCACAAGACTTTAAACCACAAGATCTCAAAACCTTTAGAACGACATAGAGGGCTAAAAAAAGAGGGAATATAGGCTCAGCATATTTAGTCCTGGGATGCAGCCCACACTCCTCAAATATTTGTATGGGAGATTAACAGCGAGTTGGAGTATCAAATCATATCTTTGTTGTATGCATCATTTATTCCTTTGCCCCTCCACACCAGCAGTCCACTTTGTCATTTATCAGGGCAGATGACAATATCAGGGTGTCCAATACGGGTCACAACAGCGGGACTTCTTGTAATCTGTCACATGTCCCTATTCCACTGTATAAAGCAACGTGCAGAGTCTTATTCTTGATAAGAGCCCCTTTGTTTTAAAGCGAAGGAACTTTTTGTTTTTTAAAGTACAAATGAAGTACCCATTCCTAGCTCGAGTGGACTAATCTGTGGTATTTTGAGAGTAATGCATTAAGAGCCACACCAAGCAAAGTGCAAGCTAACTTTAAGATTTGAAATGACAGCCTTCTGCCGCTGGGTTTACTCTTCTCTAGCCTTAATTCTGTGCTTTGCAGAAGTGGGTAGGGATAGACACCACGTTTTTGAACTCCATGAAGTTTTTAGACAGATACTTTAGATCTGGTGTCTCTGTTGATAGAAGATGCCCAGCATAACTCAGAGAAGTAACATGGTTCTGCTACTATCACTAGTCGGAGGTTGTGGCCTGACAGGAAATTGGGGTGTATGCACCAGCCTGCCGCGATATTCCTGTGGTCTATGACTAAAGGCTTCAGAGCAGAAGCTTGTAGTATGTTTTCACATGCATGACAAGGATAACCAGCATGAGTACCATTGTTACATATAATAGTGATGGTGTCCTGCACTTGCTAGTTAAATTGCACATGGTCCCACGGCCACACAACATGTATTTTGCTATGCACCGCACACCATTGGGGAGGGGTGGAGAATAAAAGTTTCAATTATGAGGACTAGACAGATTTGACAAGTGATGGTAAGCCTCCTCTTCACCAGTGATGCAGGTAAACTTCTCTGTCCTTGAACTTCAAGTCAGCTGCTACACACAGTATCCTCATTGCCTAAGTCGAGGAGGCATTAGAAAACCATGGTTACATTTGTACAGTTTTTGAATGTGGTGGCGCTGCAAGGACCTTCACCCATGCCCCCTGTTGCTGCTAAATCAGACATGCCGGGATCACTCCTGTCCAAGTGGACCTCTGTCATCTAACTGGGCAGTCCTTCAAGTTAATCTGTATACGCTCCTTAGCTTGTGCTCCACTATATAGTCCTATGTTTGCAAGGGATTCGAACACTTCAAAAGGTTGAGTCTCATTGCCTTTGGTACTTCAGGCTTTTAAAAAAAACGATTTGGGCCATTATAAGGGTCCCAAAATTAGTCTGACACACCTCGGGGACAATGAAAGTTTGATCGTAGTTGGAGATTATCTGTACAGATCATCTCCGCTCTGACTGCAGTGGGCCACAATTGCTTCCTGACACTCTATAGTCCAGATAAGTGCTTAGATAGCTTCCAGCAGCAGTCGGTGTATGTATGGACTCGTACATGGTCTGCAATTCCTTTGCTACCCTGTCAATCGTAAAAAGGCTATTGCCTGATCTTTGTAGTGGGAACTGCACTATCCAGCACAGTCTCTTTGACCGTTCAAGGTTGTATCTTACTTCTTCATACCTGCTGCCTAGGGTACCCCACAGACGTTTATTCTAATTAACCCTTGATTTCCATGATATTCAGTTTTATCTACTGTCGTTGATCCTATACCCTTCAGAAGCGCTGCAGGTCCTTTTTCTCGCTGCCACTGAAGGAAGATATGTGTTCTAAATGAGTGATAGAGAATTGCTCCAACCCAGCTAGCACCTGGTTTACCAACCCAGTTAGCACCTGGTTTACCAAAAGGGAATTTCCTTGAACTGATAGACGTTTTGGCACTCAATAATATCATCTTTAATTTGCCCTAGGCAAAGCAATCTGCTAATAGACATTGGTCACATCATAGACTGTTCGGAATGTGGCTGTTCCCACTGTATCTATTTACTAGTCCCCACTGGGATTTCGATGAAAATCTGCCTTGGTTACAGGTTTGAGACCCCAGTACTCAACATAAATTGCTTATATGTTGACTCTCTGCTTAGAAACCTACACTAGTGGACCTTGACCACAGACTGTGGAAGCTCTCTGTCACTTACAAACCCAACATCCTAGAACCCCTCCCTGCCTTGATGCATCATATACCTTCCCTGACATTCTACAGAACCTTTTTTTAACCATGTCCCTCGTCATGGGTGCAGAGTGGGTTCAACTCAATATCATTGGCAGAGACTGGAATCAGCTAGCTAGTTTGTAATAGCTGATGGGAAAAGTGATCAAGCACAATACAACATTACACTTAATCTTCCATGAAGGAGCCAGTTTAGTGTTGTGATTAACTCCCTCTTAATTATCCATTCTTTTCAGATCCACATAGTAAGAGATTGGATGGCGGCTTGTTAAGTATTGGTGCCAGAACTATTTAGGCTAGAACTGAAACAATTTAATGTGAAACCGAAAGGGGGCTCCCCCATATGACCAATGTCAGTGGCCATCTTGATCTCCAGCATGGGTTGTGGAATTTGTCCTCCAGAACACACAGAAGAATTGGCTTGTGGCTCAAATCATTTTGCCTTTGTAATGACAGGTAAGAGCTGCCATTTGATCATGTAACTTCTTCAGAAGATCGTATCCATCACATTGAAGTTGTCTTTTGACTTGTGTTTCAGCTGGGCAATCTTACTTTAAAGGCTCAGAACAGAGTCCACTGCAGGGGTTCAAGTTTTCTTCCCAACCTTACTTCGTCAAAGGGAAGGGTTCAGGGATTGGGTTAGCCAAGTGGAAGCTCAAATGGGCTGAAGCAGACTACTTTCCTCCACACTTCTCAATAAACATACAAGGAAGATGGGAGGAGGATGTCCCATTTTTCCACAGATTGTTCACAATGCATTTGCCATGGTGTTCCGCATCTTATTGAAATACTGAACCTGCCCTTGGATGAGTGCAGCCCTTGATAAAGTTAAACATGAGGTTTGCTCTTGAGCTAGAGATCACTATCCTTGCAAACTTGACTGAAAAAAATATCCCAAAGAGTGCCCTTGTCACAATGAGGGAGTAATGTTTGGGTAAAGCATGACCGTAGGGTTCCTTGTGGTGCGGTTCCTGAAACAATTTAATTACATTTTGTCTTTGTAAATAGGACGGTATAGAAAACCAACAAAATTGATTCTCTCCTTTTTGAATGAAATTCAAGCTAATGACAATGTTACAAGAATAGCACTAATCTTCCTTCGTATAATGAACTAAAAGGCAGGTGGGTTTTGACAAATACTAGACGCTATATTCAGTCTTCGCTCTGAAGATAATTGGCTGCTTTAATTGTAAAAGGGTCATGCCTTGCACTATTTGCTCTAGCAATAAGCACTGGCTTTTGGTGGGTATAAACTGTTGATCAATATAAAAATCTTTTTTCTTCTTTTAAAATTGCATGTGAATCCAATATATGCACATGCGTGTGCGTTCTTGATCGCTTGGCATGTTGAAAAGGACCATTTCATCCTCTTCCTTGAACCTGGCCACAGAAGCGAATAAAAATGTCAGGAGCAGTAGTGAGTCTTTGATCTCCTGCTGGGCTGCTGGATTGACCGCGGCTTTAGTCATTTTGCCTGGGTTCCAACTGAACAGTACATGGATAAAGTAGATCACCGTCAATCAATAATTTAGTGGTGGGAGGTAGTGATGAATCACCTGTAAGGTAATTGGTGTCACACCGAGAAGTATGCTTTAAATTCAAGGTAATCCGAAAGCAATGTGTATGATCACTGCCGATGGTTCTCTCAGTCTGTCAGGTCATTAAAAGACTCTAGAAATATTGGAAGAACAAGTTAACCAAGGCTCGGGAAGCTGTGCACATTCTTAAAGTTAATTACGAGGTGCAGGTTAATAAACACTAAAATTGTACACGTTTGTCAAACTCTGTTTTTATATTTTAATTTCTTTAAAAGTCAATTAGTTCATACATGTGAGAAATGCCCTTGAACAGTTAAACAGTACTTATTGTAAAACATTTCTAATTAGGCAAAACATAGGGCCAGTAGTGCTTAGGGGATGACATGACCTGCAAAACCACCTCACATTTCAACCCAGCTAAGTCCTAGACTTATGTTTTGAGTTTGCTGTGGACTGAATGTTCTGTTTTCCAACTAACAGACAGTGCAGAGCAGGCGAACAATGATTGGGGGTGAATTAAGGGGCTGATGCAGGTGGCAGGGCTGCTGAACTCTTCACGGGTCTCGCTTATAGCTATAGATTAGTATATTATTGACTACAATACCATACATAGGGCAGGCTTTTGGCCAGCACGTTTCTCATGATTGGTAGACTTTCTTGCCTTATAGGAGTTCGATGTTCCTGATTTGATGGCTTTCCTTGCTGTTCTTTTTGTTGTATCAACCCTAGAGCGTAGCTCCCTTTTCATTGTTTTGCTTGATTAACTTGCCACTGCTGATGTCGGAAAGCAATTTTTTGTGTTTTCTAGCAGTCCATGGGAGCATGTGACTTCCCTCTCTCTTACTGTCCGTTCTCTTCATGTTCAACACCATTCTTATCCTTATTTGCTTGCCACACTAGCTCGCTCCCACGCTTGTTTTTTTTAAATTATTATTTTCTGTTTAATTGACCTTGGAGGGCCAAGCAGCTGCATATTACTACCAGGCTGTTTACTTCCCTGCTAGTCTATAGCTTCCCACCTATCGTTTCTGTCATATGCTTTATTGTGTGTTTTTTTTAATAAAAACAATATCTAATTGTATTTTTGAGAGGGCCAGGCAGTTGCACATTACGACTGGGCCACTCGAGTCTGTGTTTTGGCCAGCATGCCCTTGCATATTTCTTTTCTTAAATTACCAGAAGAGATATCGGTCATCTCAGGTTATTACAATAATATTAGTAATATTAATAATAAAGTATAACAAAAACATCTGGTGGCTTCTTTGTGATCATGCGTGCACTGATGGCTGACTTAGAATGAACTTTTATACTTTAAAAAAAATTATTTAGCGTTTTGTCATGAAGTATCTTGATACATAGGAATACACACAGTCATTATCAAAGGACGATGTAGGAGTTTGTACATACATCATTTGACTTGGTTAGGAAAAACACATCAATAGGTACAGTCGGATTCAATGCAACATTCAATATGTGGTGGACGAACCCTCAGAAGTATTCTAGTCTATAAAGACATAACTCCTCTCCAATACCAGCTGCAAAAAACTATTAATATTATAAAGGTTATATAGGTCATAAATAAACTGTACGCATAGTGCCTGGTATGCGGTGTAGGTTCCAGCTAACCCACCCCAGTGGGGACAATGCCCTGGTCCAGCTGAGAGGAGGGGTAACGCTGCAATGATGCAAGGTAGGCTCTGAAAGGGCCCCATATGTCCCTGGGCCTCGAGGAAGATGGTACTGTGGCGGCATATACCTCTCTTCTCGTGGTGCAAGAGGGCAGGCTGCCCATCCAACCCTTAATTGTAGGTGTGGTCCTGCTACCCCAGTGAATGGCAACCTCTCTTTTGGCCAATAGGAGACAAATGGCTGCAAATTTCCGAACTTTTTGGGGAGGTTAACTATGTATCCCAAGAGGGCAATCTCGGGTAGGGGGTCTTTTGATAAGTTAATCATGTCGCCTAGTGTTTGGTGTGCTTCCATTCAGTAGGAGTGTATACGTGGGCAGGTCCATGCTATGTGAGTGAAGTCCGTGTATGGGGCATCGCATATACGGCAGTTGTGTGGTTTGGAGGGGTCTATTCTGTGGACTCAAACCTGAGTAACGTATGTTCTACTTAAAAATTTGAAATGGATCAACTTATTGCGACTATTGAGGGAGACATTTTTTGTGACTACACAGCATGCAGCCCACAGTTCATCTGTTATCGGGCTACCCAAATCTCCCTCCCAGTCTCTGCGAATCTTGTCATCATTGAATGGGGCGAGGGCTGCGCAACATTTATATAGCTTGGAGATAAGGTGGACGCCGTGGTCGTTCTCAATGACTAACGAGAGCGGGGTGAATGATTGAGGTTCGAAGGGGGAAGTCTGAGAGAGTGGCGTGCAGAGCGAACCCGCATTAGCACAAATTTGTCCATATAGATGGCATCAGGGAATAGAGACTTGTCATCTGTGTCGAAAGCAAGGCCGTCGGGGAACAGGTCACCAATTTTAGTAATGTCAAATTTAGTGAAGGTGCGTTGTATGAGTCGCTCACCTGTGATCGGCAGCCATCGAACATTAGGGAGTGGCAAAACTGTAGAATAGAGGGTAGGCATGTTTGTGATCCGCCTGAGTTTCTCCCAGGCCCAACTGGTTGTGGAGACCTTTTGAATGTCGTTCGGGTCTCGGGGAAGGCCCTTCAGAAGGATAGCTGCCTATGTCTCAGGAAGGACAAGATCAGATTCCGGACGAAGATAAGGGATTCTGGCATCTGGGTGATACCACGCATGTGCGTAGCTGCACTGAGCAACTAAGTAATATAGATGTTAGTCGGGGACACCATAGCCCCCTCTGTCATAGGCCCGCTTGTCACCCAAGACCTTTCTTATCAAATGAGAACGGAGTGTAAAAAAAAACTATTTGGGAGGGGAATGGGAATGTTGTGAAAAAGATATAAAAATTTAGGGAGCACAATCATTTTGACAAGTACTACCCAGCCGGCTATGGAGAGCGGCAGTCTGAGCCACTTGTCAATCTGTGCCTCTAGAGTGTGGACAGCCTGCCCATAGTTGAGGCAGATGATTTGCTCAGTGTCTAGGTGTATGTGGATGCCCAGATACTTGATAGATTCTGTGCACCACTCCAGAGGGAACTAGAGTTCCCACGCTTTCGTGCTGGCAGTGAGGGGGAAGATCACGGATTTGTGCCAATTGATGCCGAGGCCCGAGTACAAGCCGAATCGGAGTATTTCACGGATGAGGGGATCTAAATTAGTTTGTGGGTTTCTAATAAAGAATTGCATCATCCGCATATAATGATACTAATAGTGGGCCTGTGTTAAATTGTAGGTGTTTTTCTTGAAAATGGTGAATCAGGCGGTCCATAGCCAAAATAAATAAAAGTGAGACCTGGCAACCCTGTTGCGTGCCTCGTAATAGCGCAAAGGGTTCAGAGAGTGTTCCGTTCAGTCTGAGCCGAGCTGTGAGGCGGCTATGTAGCAGTGCTGTGGTAGCAACAAAGCTGATAGGCATCCCCATGCGAAGCATGATGGACAGAAAAAAGGGCCATTCCAATTAATCAAAGGCCTTTTCAGTATCCAGTAATATAGCGGCAGCTATCACCTCTGGGCTTATCCTATGTAGGGTGGAGAATAATGTTAGTAAATTAAACGATGATTAACTTTTATACTTTGAAAAACAATTGTGAGATGTTTGTCCATGCATGTTTTGTGTGCAAAGGCATGCATGTGGATGTTCGTATGGCAGCGTTGTTTTTTTTTTTAAACTATCTAAAAAGCATTCAAAGATGGCTACTGTGCTCATTAGCAAAGTCAACTACTTTGTGGCCAAGTTTGAAACACAAGACCTGCAGACATTGAGTAGTTGTGGCATTCCGCCCTTTCATTGCATACCGCTGCAGGTATCACCAGGCTCTTGGTGTGGTCTCATCTACTTATGAGTGAGTAAATGAAACGTGGCACTTGCAAAATGCCCTCTACTAGATGTTCTCTTGGCATGTAACAATTCACAAGACCATAAGAAGAGCAGCATTCGTGGCTCATGAAGCTCGCAGAGATGGCATTCGGTTTGGCCATTGTCCAAGACTTTGCAGTAATCCAGTCTGCCATTAACCAGGAATTCTAACTGTGTGCCTCTGCCCCTGGCAGAGCTGTTGATGAAATAACTGGTTTTACAGTTGCCTTTTTATGAAGTATTCATCATGCACTCCTTAAGTGATCTTTCACTGATCCCCAAGTAATTGCTTTCCCGCTAGGCTTTAGAATGAATTTTCTTAAAGCCCTTAGATGGCCTCTCTCTTGCAGACACCTCGCTCGACATTCTTAACTACATAGTCCAGGAAACGAGCTTCAAGATCGCTTCCCTTTTCCGCTTCCACGCTCTGTCTAAAAAAAGGCTTCAGTTCAGAAATGATAGCCCGTTAATGAATTACAGTGTGAGGCCAGAGCTTGCGTTGCCTTGACTACACGGATCGCCTCATTTGTTTTGTAGATGAGTAATTACAACGCAATTAGAGCAGGCTAAAAATAAGCGAGCTCTTTGTCTCTGGTTATTCATTAATATTAATAAAAAAAGGGCTGTCCAGGGCCTAGTAAACAATGAATGCAAATGTGGCCTTGCCCATGGCCGAAGCAGCACTAAACGCATCTCCTCTCGGACGCCTCTCATCCCCCACCTCCGGTAAGATGTTCTCTCTCTGGGCGGATTGGCATCGGTAGACCAAGATAGGCGCTTACCTCATAAATAAGGTTGCTTGATGACTGTCATCAAGAACGGAATTCTCCAAGTCTGAGCATTTCCTTTAAAAGGCATTCTCTTTCGGTCTGATAGTCCATTTGATCAATTGAAGTGAATCAGGAGTACCACTCCAGCTAGCGAACTGGAGACTTTACAGGACTTGAGCATCCTTTGGGAGCTGGATTTCATATTTAGTGTGGTGCTAGGCCTGTAGTAGTGTTTTGTAGTGGATAGAAGACCGAGGTAACAACAGATGTGTGGTTTTCTTGGAAAAGCCTGGTCTTTCTTCGGCCTGTTGTCATTTCCTGGCAGTTATTTCAGGCACTTGGCCTTTTGCTCTCCAATTCCCTGCATGATTGGCTTTATAGGCCAGGACTGACATTTAGTAATTGTAGTCTAGACAGTGCTTACTTTGATGATATACTAATAAAGAAGTGCCGGGCGCTCATCAGGAGGCTGCTGTAGCTTGCACCACAAATTGCCCCTGCCAGCGCCGCCAAGGATAGTAACAACACAACTGCTAACTCACACTCCTACAAGTGTGAAAGTTCGGACTATTTCAGCCTACCAAAAGCTAGAAGACTGGCTTGGACAGCAGGTATTTGTCATTTATTTATATTTAATTAACAATCAACTGTCGTGGTGATCTCTGAATTAGCTAAACGGCGCCACCTTGTTGCCGACGGTCACAAGCACCTGTGTTGGTAATAAAGTGTCAGTGCCCAGCACCGGAAACCACTGGCTCAAATTAAGCACTGGCTCTAGACACTAATTGGCTGAAAAATAATACACTACTTATCTTAAAGCCACTGGTCTTCAAAATTCGTCCGTAGCTACCAGTTGCAAACCTAAGGCAAGAAGTTTTACATGGTTCTTAAGCATCCTGATTTCTTATTACTTTAGTTCTGCAAAACAGACACTTTATTCATACCGGAAAATTATTTGACCCAGTTTGATGACTGTAATACATCCTGGAAATACCCTCTGACTAGGTTTTACACTACTCACTGAGTAGAAGGGAACATTTCATCTCTGCGGGCTTCTGCAGTCTAGCGCCACAATTAGATATGACGTGCTTGGCCTTTTATGCTGAGAGCCTTGCTTGCAAACAACGTGCAAAAATTGCAGCAGCATGATGGAGGCAGACTTCAACCTGGGCTTTTAGCTTTGATTTTGCTTCATAGTCGTTTGGTATCTGTATTGCTAATGAAAAGCATTAGTAAAGCCCATAGGCCTGAACTGTATGTTGTTATAAGCCAGTGCTTGTTAGGGGCTCGGTGGCTGAATCAAAACGAGCTTGCCGGCACCCTTAGCAGCAGTGACTAGGAAGTAGGATGAAAAGGAGACAAATCCACATAGAAATTTAGAAATGGGCTACCGGCAAGATGGGAAGAAACCACCAAGTGAGCTGCTACAGGATGATTCACATTGCAAGAGCTGCTGAAGGTCAGATGGCCTGAGCCCAAGATAAATTATTGACGTCTTGAAAGTTTGCGCCTTTTGCTATTTATTTGTCAAGACTTGGGCATGGCTTCCTTGAGTCCTGTTGTCCCAATCCAGAAAGAAAGTGACTCAAAGTTTAAAAAATGATTTCTTAAAAATTATAACAATTACAGGTAGTGTTCAAATCGGAGTGATGCACCAAACAACCATTTAGTGTGAGATGTGAAAATATACTCAATTGAATGGCGCATAAGCCCACTTTATGTATGTTTTGGCCCTACAGATATTTGTGTTGCCAAGCCACATGTAAAACATGGAATCCCTTGGACTCTACTCACCGATAACATCAGCAAAATTGACCTGTCTGCCGATGACATCAACTCTACTTGGAAGTCTTGGTCACTCCAGACTTCTGATGCCTTAAATAATGCTAGCCCCTCATCCAGACTTGGATGACCAGCACCTACTCGAAGATCAACCCCAGTAAAATAGAATTCCTACTATTTTCAAAGAACAAGCCGAGACCTCACTCCACAACATGACCCTGGATGGATTTGAACCTATCTTTCACGCAACACTAAGAACCTGATGTGAAAAAGCTATTATGTGAGTTGCAAACCCTATGATTTGCAAAATCATACGATTTGCAACTGAAAAATGGCTTTATTTTGAAAGTATTAACCCGTTGACCGCGGCGCGAATTCTGCCGCGGTGCGGGTGATTTATGGAGTGGGTGTGTTTCGGATGGCCCCCGGACGTCCTCCGCACACGCCCGCTGTGCCGGCCGTCCAACGCACCAAACTGGTTAAACCCATGTTCCACCATTACCGGAGCACAGAATTTGTTCGAAATCCATAACAAATCAACATTTGTAAAAGTCTGACTCCAATTGTGATTCATTAAGGTATGTATCAATATTTTGCTACCGAATTCGGATCTCAAAATATTGAATTTTGACACCTCAAAGGAGGTGTTAATCCATTCTCAGATGGAAAGGGGACCTCTTGGGACCCATTCCAGTTTGTGAATGTAAAAAAAAAAATGTGGTGGGTAGGCGATGGTCCACAGACCACTGCCGATTATCAAATAAACAAAAACCCCAGTATCTTTTTTAATGTAGCCCGATTTTCTTAAAAGGGGGGCTGCATTTAAAAAATAAAGTTCATTTTTGTTTAAAATGCTATCAGGCATGGAGGTCGGCCATCCCTGTGATTGAATCCAGTTTAAGTGAGTCATAACTTATGGCCAACCTCATAAAGATTGAGGTAGGTTGGATTGCGACCCACTTGAATTTGGAATTTTGTGAACTTATCGATTACTACTTAAGTCGGTTTGCAAAATGTCAGTGCACAATGTGCGACCACTTTTAGACCCTAATGTACTGAGATTCCAGCCTCGCCCTCAAGGACCACATCTCAAAGACAAGCAAGACAGCTTGGTGCCAGCTCTCTGTTTAAAAAAAATAAAAAATAGTGAAACTGTTCATCACAGAAAACTACCTTAAAACTGCTGTCAAAGCCCATATTTTTGGATGATGGCATGCTCCATGGTTTCCCAGATCTTACTCTGGCCATGCTAAAGGGCACCCTGCAAACTTCAGCATGTTTCATCAAGGGACTAAAGAAAGTTGAACACATCTCCAGAACCCTGATGGAACTGCACTGTCTTTCCTTGCCACCCCTCCCTATCTTCAAAACCAGCGGCATCATCCACAAAGTCATCAGGACCGGCAACTACTTGGCTGACAAGCTACCTTCTTTCATGGCTCTCAGCATATCCGTAGCCAGGGTACCTTCAGACCGGAGAAAAAGAAATACAGACCAGAAAAAATAAGGCAACAGGCATCCTCCATCTGTACACCTTGTATCGGAAATGATAGATGATACACCTTTGTAAAGAACACTATGTAATGAAGTAGTAATAGTCCACTTTCACTTTCAGAACCTAGCTGGCCATCCAATTTTTCGTTGATAGTCTTTGATCCTATACAGTGATTTGCTGCTTTTAGCTTGGTGCATGCCATACAAATATCACGTATAAACATATCTACATGCAGAGTTGCAATGTAATTATAGTCAAAACTTTTTCATTTCTCCAATTTTCCTACCTTCGGTCCTGCAACATAGCGCAGTGCAATGGGGATCTATATTTAAGACTTCACAGTTATTAGAATGACTCAGTGAACCTATGGTCCTGGCTACAAAAATGCAGGATGCAGCTGTGAAGTGTTAAAATCCTTGCAAAGCGCCCTGCGCCTTTCATCCGTCTGAAAGTAAATACATCTATTATCCTAGATAAGGTAACTTTTTTTTATTTACAAATTGATATAAAACACATCCAATTACATGTTAGCAAGACAATAGTAGATTAACCAGCACGCGGTTGGAGGCAGTTACTGAAATAGTCACATATAATAAACCGTCTCATTATGTCCAGTTTACTGTCGAAAAACTGGCTTACAGCCATGTCATTTTGAAGAACTGAATTACTTAAATCTCAAATCCTTAATCCATGCATGTATTACAATTCGATTTGAACACTAAATCTTCAGGTAATACCATGGAGTAGTCTTAATGTTACTAGTTAGCACTTGCTCCCGCTTTAACTTTCATCTATACTACTATTATAAAGAGAGAACTTGCACCTTTTGGCCAGGTAAACTCGGCAACCACAGCTCCAATCTACACACCCGATACATCTATGAAAATGTCAGGGTGTGTAGATGGACATAGGCTATATAAATAAAAATAAAAAAAAGTAAATTAAAAAAATTACGTTTCTAAACAAAGTAGTCCCCTGAAAGTAGCGCCGGCCGGGACCTAGCGCTGGCCATGACGCGACGTGCGTGATGACGACAAGGAGGAGGGTGGTGCAGTAATGCCTCGATTTCAGTCTCTCAGGGCCGTGTCTCTCTTCTTTGTCTACGGCTCTGAGAGTCCGAGCGACGAGTGCGGTGGAGCGGAGGGTCCGTGCTTGAGCGCACTGCCCGGAGAGTTGCTGAAAAGTATCCTCTGCTCCCCAGGACTTACTGCCGCTGACATCTGCCGCGCGGCTCGGAGCTGCCGAAGGTTGCGGGATCTTTGCGGGGTCCGAGGAAAGGTGTGGAGGCAGCAGTTTTGTAGGAGGTACTGGGGCGCAAAGGGTTTAGGATTAGAAGAACAATTCGGGGGGCGCGAGTGAGTCTGGGCGGGAGGGGGGCGCGAGTGAGTCTGGGCGGGAGGGGGGCGCGAGCGAGTCTGGGCGGGAGGGGGGCGCGAGTGAGTCGGGCGGGAGGGAGTCGGTGCGGGAGGGGGGCGGGGCGGGAGCGGGTGTACTGCCCCAGCCCCTTTCTGCCCCAGGCAACGCTGGGGCGGACTGCTAGTTGTAAATAAAGAAGAGCTGCACTGGGCTCCTTCTTACAGGTTGCCCAACTTAGTTGTACACGTTTTATAGGTTTTCAAAAGATTAAAAGGCTGAATGGAAGGTGAAGCACCGATTCCTGAAGTGACTGTATTAGCCCGCTAAGTGCTCTTGTCTTCCAGAAATGTGTTCGGTCTCTAGTCTGCCACCTCCCCATCTCACTGACCAGCACCACTGAGTTGACGGCTCATCAGATACTAAGGCCAAGCACCTTCTGATGTGATTGACTATGAAGTAGATCATCTAACACTTGGTTGTAATTCCCTGTTTCCATAGCCAAGGTGCGGTGAGGGGAGAGGTCTCCTTACAGGCATCCGCTTCTGAAACTCCATTGATAATTGCATGATGATCATCTGCAGTTCTAGAAGGCTGCCACAAGCCATGTATTTCCCAAGTGTGTCAGCAGCAGTGGATGGTCGTTGCCTGTTGGGTTATCCTCAGGCTGCTTCCATTGCATGTTTCGTGCCTAATACATTTTTGCAAATAAGTCCTAAATCATTTGGCAGCTGCAACCTCCATTGTTTATTGCCTTTGATCTTTTTAAGACATTGCAGGATTGTGCTGTAATATACCATCCTTGTGAGTAGCCGAGTATTTGTAAGGTATATTGCGGATTCAACTTTCTGCCACTGTTTCAGTATTTGGTGTTTTAGTTACTGGGAAGACAGAATGGTCACCAAAGGTTCTCCAAACCGCTGAAGAGTAAATTGTGTTTGTTTTGACAGTTGTCCTTCTAATCTGCGCCTTTTATGGAGATCATCTTCTTTCTTTCTTATGTGCAGGAACCTTTCGAGGCCGGTTTGAGATGAAAGAAAATGACACAAACCAGCAGCACAATAGTCACTAATTATTTCTGTAAGCTTTTAATAGCAGAAACTGTACTTTTCTCCCTAGCACCAGCATGTTAAGGAGCAAGGGGGTTTCTGATCTCTGCATATTTCATAACCTGCCAAGGAATGTGTTGACTGCTGCTGGCAGGTGCTGACCCACATTTGCCTTATGAAGTGGTTGCTTTGTGGGAAAGCTTAAGCTTATTACTGGAGGCCTAAGTTGGCATTGTTGACAAACCAGTCCTAACAACTATAGACCTGGTTGGTGCAATATGAAACTGTATTTCAGATACCATAAGTCTGATCTTGTTATTATGAAAAGTTATGATGAAGGCAGCAGGTCTACTTGTTTATTTTATTTTTGTTTACTATGTAACACATACGTTGAAACAAAAAGGTCTTTATGGGTGGATTGGTTATACACCTTGTTATTCAGGTACACACAATCTGACAACCATCTTTAAATGGCAGGCTTTTAGTGTTGGTTAGCCTCTTTGATCTCAGCCCAAGAGGGTAGAAGATCTGCACAGAAATAATTCTTACTATAATCTTATTTTAGCTGTCTACCAGGACCTTGTAGTAACGAAAATTATTAAATAATGCTTACATCTATTAGTATATAAATCTATATCCAAATGGATACATTGAGTGCCTTTTGTTCAGTCCTCTTCTGCCATTGATCTAGCCGAGTGTCATTTACACTTTCCTTCCATCCATGACACTGTACTCCAAGGATCCTAGTTTCACATCAGCCGTTGACTTTCTTGCCCTATGAATAATGGCATTTTTAACCACAGATGCACATCCAACTGCAAATGTGTGCACTTCAATATCTGGATTGGTTGACCATTTCTTTAGTTCTCGGTCTTCCTTTTAGGGTTCTCCTTTCAGTTTGTTTCGCCTCTTTTAATATTATTTTTTCTTAATAGGATACTTCCCAGGCAATGTTAACACATCGCTCGCTTGCCGCTCATTTCATCTGCAGCATGCCTCATGTGGCCACTTCGTCTAAATCTGGTAACCATTATGGAAGCTGCTGTCCTGAGTGTATCCTTGTTTTCTCATTCCATGATGGCCAAAAGATTAGTTCCAAACATGGTGGCGTTGTTGCATCTTTAAAACAAAGAAACTATGTACAATACCACTGCAGGATTGATACCTGCTGCTGTGTTTAGTTTTAATATAGTAGGCATATGCGTAACGTGGTTAGACAGCAACATGTTTTTTCTCTATTTGTATTCATTTTATTTATCTTGCATATGTTGTGTTTTTATGGTTTTTCTACGGGTGTGTTAGTGTGAATACAAGAACGAGCCAGTGGATGGATGAATGGATGAGTATGAAGATGAGCGACAGCGTACATGTATGTTGGCTTAATGAGTGCCTAAACCTATCAATGACACACACGGCATTTTCATTCATAAGACAAAACTATTGACATTGTCAGTGATGTGAATGTGGTATAATTATACTGTCCAATATGTGTTCCTAGTTGCAATATGATTGTGCATGTAGTACATGTGTATCTATGTACTAACATATAATTAATGGACTCACATTCAGTTCATAATTCCAGTACATCATTCACTGATTGTACTTTTAATTTGGCTATCAAGTAATAACACCAAGCGTTGTTATGTAGATGTGTACAGGCTTGAAATAATATAGCTTTGGAGGAGAACACTATAAACCTAGTATGTTTAGTTAAAGTTGTTAAACTGCTCTTTGGTACAAAATAGTTATTAAAGGGATGTAGGACACAACAGGCGCGGTCAGCTCAGGGTTCTGTCCTAGTTCTACAGACCTATTTTTGTTCTCTCTGTGCTCTGAAGAATCTAATATATTTGCTAACTAATAGTTGAACAACTTTAATTATATATACTCAATTTAGGTATTATCTACTGCTCGAAACAATTAGGTTGCTATTTTTTATTTTGTAAATGTTGAAATAGAACTTTTTAAATGGCATCCTAGCACATGGGTGCAACATAACAAGATGTGAAGTCTTTACACAATCACCTTTAGTACATGCTTTTTGTACAGTTAAGATTTTTTTATTTTTTAATGCAACCTGGGTGCAACTAGTAGATGCCCCATGTGTGGTAAGGAGGAGGCAAACTGTATACATATGGTGTGGTTGTGTGTGGTCCTATCGCCCTTCTAGCAGCGGGTCGCACTGACAGTGACTGAATTCCTGGGCAGTTCGTTTCCGCTTGATCCATTGCAGTGTATTCTTGGCGTAGGGAGTAATAAATACCAGCCACACAAGAGGCCTAATGTGGTTTCAGAACCTATCATTGATCTTAGCGAGCTGCTACATAATGATGGTGTGAAAGTCACCTGCAGCACCGTTGATACTTAGATGGGGCGCCGAACTGAGGAAATGGGACGTGGCTGGGTTGGCAGTCCATAGTAGACTGTGCACTAGAGGACGAGGGAAGATTTGCTACTTGACCAACATGCCCAATGGGTAAAGCTTATTACCTAAGAACAAATTATGGATTTACTGCTGAACAGTGTCTCACACTCACCTCCAGCACAGAGATCTAAGCCTAAATCCATTGTGTTTTTGCTAACCACTCCATACCATGCCACCCCAGTTTGGACCCAGCTATATGCAAATCAGTCTTGACCCTGTTCCCCCTGGGAACAGTCCAGCCCAAACTGCCAGGTCAGGTCTTCCCCAGACCAAAACAATCATCCTGGGACCATGGGGAGCAGGGTCAAGACTGATTTGTATATGAGTGGGTCCAAACTGGGGTGGCATGGTGAGCAAAAGAACAATGGATTTAACCCAGGTCTCTTGACTGGGGGTGAATGTTTGAAAAATGTCAGCCCTTTGTCCATCATCGTGTTGTGTTTATTACCTGAGAAGTCCAGCAGAGTTGTGGACCCATTGGAAGACTTGGGACAGAACTACATCCCCAGCATGGAAAAGATGCCATGTCCAGTCTTTGCCCCATTCATAGGTGTATCTTCACGGGATGTCTCTAATGCTACTTCTCAAACTCCTCCTAATGTCAGTTAGCCCCAGTAGGATCCAGATTGAAACAAGGGATTGCACTCCATAAAAATGCCCTTTGTTCTCTGCGGCACAACCTGAGCCCGATTCATGTTCGTAATGCATTTAGATCATTATAGAACATAAAATGCGTGTTAAAATATTAGCTAATAGAAACTGTTTGCCAAATGAAAAATAACTATCATACATTTCAATTTGGTGGTTTGATTCCATGTTCAGCTTGCTATAAGAGAGATTGGGCTTTCATCATATATTTGACCCCCTACAGGCCAACATAGGACATGATCCATCTAGCCATCGAATTACAGCTTGCCTACATGTCCGAATGTTCAATTTGTTAAAAATGTTCTTTAACCCCTTCACTGCGGCGGCTATTCCGCCGCAGTGCTAAGGGGGCGGGGCGGCCGCATGCTGGTGACGGAACCGCTCCGTCACCAGCGTCGGTTGACCTGTGCTTGTGACGGAGCGGTTCCGTCATGGCCCGCCCCGCTCAATAGAACGTCAGCGCAGGCGCGAAATTGGCGGCGCGCCGAGCGGGCCATGACGGAACTGCTCCGTCATCAGCACAGGTCACCCGTAGCTGATGACGGAGCGGTTCCGTCATCAGCATTCAACGGGTTAAAAGCCGTCTCCTCAAATCCTTAAGCCCCGTGCAAACGCATAGTAAGTGAGTTAATGCTTCATTTTGATATCCACATAAACGACAATGGGGGTCAGTGTGACAATTTTTCCAGGATGGTAACAAATCCTTTGAAAACTGTAGGCCTAGTCGATGTTTTATATATCTTTGTTTTAGGGAACTATTAAAGTGGCTTTCCAGATAGGTCTGTGGTTTTATCCCGGAATATGAATTTATCACAGTCCACCCGTGTCGTCGTTTTGCGGTATTTATTTTATCTTCCAGGTAGGATTCCCATTTGACAGCGTTGTTTGCAATTTTGTCAAAAGTATGTCTATCTGGCCTCGTGTCCCAAATTTCTTCAATTCCTATACAGTTCAGGGATTGGGACGTGCAGTTTCTGCTGGGTATCGATTTCTTTCCAGCACAGGTTGTCCGTTGAGCCGTCTTCTGAAATGCGTAATTTATGACAGAGTTTCACAAAGGTTCCCATACTGCGAAACTTCTGATTCAGAAGGCCAAATTCTAGACGAACCTGCGCAGGTGTCGACGATTTTGGGAGGTTTAGAACTGCCTTGTATACTTTTGTTTGTAAGCTGTTTAACAGCCCTGCTTTTTTGCCACACCAGGTGGCCAGTGCGTATGACAAGGAGGGTAGGGTTTGTTCTTTTATCACTTTCAGCAGGTGTGTATAATTTGGACAACTTCGTTTTTTTTGTAATTGCCGGTATGCGTAGATCAGGGACTGTGCTTTTGCTTTTAGATCGATTATTATGTTCTTTATTCGTCTGTCCTCGTCCCAATTTCAATCCTAAGTACTTATATGATGTTTCCTCCTTTATTGGGGAGCTATTTGCATACCATTTGAATGTTGGCTTTTTTGGATCCACAATGCGGACAACTTTGGTTTTGTCTTTATTCAGTTCCAAACATTCGTGTTCCAAATAAGTTGTCAAATTGTTGATCGATCTCTGCAGGCCTATTGGCGTTTGACTCAGAACGACAATGTCATCTGCATACTGCAGGAAAGGGATAGGAATTTTTGACAGATAGGGTGGATGGCATACCTCGACCTCCATGTGGCTGACAATGTCTGCCATATAAAGGTTGAATAAACTTGGGGCCAGTACACAGCCTTGTTTTAAGCCCTGTTGTGTTTTAATTTCGGCCGTTACGCTGCTACCGTCTCCCAATTTTACTCGAGCCCAGGTGTTACTGTACAAGCCTATAATAGCCTCCAATAGCTTCTTCGGGATACCCCATGATCTTAGTTTTCCCATAGACGGGTTCTGTTCACTCTGTCAAAGGCTGCTCGCAGGTCTATAAAGTAAGCGTACAGTCTTGTCTTTCTTTTTTCAGCTTTTTCCTTCAGGAGAGCCAGGGTTATCAAGTTTGTTAGTGTGCCGGTCCTTGGCCTGAAACCAGTTTGGAACATTGGTATTATGTTCGTGTCATCCATCCAGTCCTGAAGAAGTGATAGTAGGCATGACCCATATAATTTCGCCTCAACATCCATCAGCGAAATCAGCCTATAGTTCCCCGGCTCATTGTGATCACCTTGTTTGAAAATGGGGTGAATTATACTCCCATTCCAGGATCTTGGCAGTTTATTCTGATTGTAAATTCAATTGAAGAATGGTGTTAAATATTCTGCCCAGAATTCAGGTGAATATTTAAAGATAGAGTTTGGGAGCCTATTAGGACCCAGTGCACCCTCTTTTTTCAGGCGATCTATTATAGCTTTAAGCTGGTCTGTTGTTACTAGGGTGTTAGGCACGGCGTTCGCTAGTTTTTCTGATTTACTAACCAGTATGTTTTCAAGTTTGTTCTCATTTCCTCCACCCAAAGTTTGCTTCAGATCTCCTTCTGGTGGGTTATCTCCTTTTCCTAAGATAGTTTCCGCGTGTTCGGAGTTTCTAGTGCATAATTTGCACTCTGGTTTACAGGGCCCGTTTAGACCATCCATCTTGTCGATAAACATGTTTTCAACATGCGGAGTCCACTTACTCTCTCCAATGCCTGCCTCCTGTCTTAGGGTATTCCCCCTTGTCAGTTTGTTGATAATACCCCAAAATGCTCTAGCGTTATTGTGTTTCCCGGCAATTAGTAAGTTTTTTCCACATTTCCTCTTGGTACGATGTTTTTGCGCTATTTAGCAGGATCTTTTATCTTTTCCGCATGACTTTCAATTTTGCTTCATTTGATTTTATTCCATTTTTTATCAATAATATCTGCTTGCGGACTTCTCGTGTGATTTTTCTTTTTTCTTCCCTCAGGGTGATTGTATATCAAGGCTTTTTCCCAGTATTGAATCTTCTCGAATTTTGATTTGTGATTGGGGGATTTCTTGTTACTGCTTCACATAGATGTTCCCATGTTTTTACCGGATTTTCTTTTTCTTCCAATGTTAGACTAAGCAGTTCATTTTTGAATTTGTCTATTGTTGGTTTATATCCTTACCTCCCCATTTCAGTTTACGTAGATTGAATTTTTCTGTATGCTGGATGACGGGGTTTTGTTTTTCCGTCTTGCTGACCAACATTTTTATTTTAGTAATTAGAGGAAAATGATCACTTTCCACACGTTGCACCACTGAAAATGCGCTCACCATCGATATCAGGCTGTTGCTCAATATTGTGAAGTCTATTGTTGACTTTCGATTACCACTTACAAAAGTTATAGGTATGCCACTGTCCCCACTGTCTTTCTTGTTTAGGAAAAAAAGGCCCAGTTCTTCGAGAGCTTGTGATATTTTGTCATCTTTTGTTATATTGCTATTAAAATCCCCTGAGATAATCATGGAGTGCGACTCATGAGTGCTTTGCAAGGCCCTGATCAAGGTTAGTAGTGTGATCAGTTTTTCATTTTTCTCTTTCTTTTCCGGGTGTACGTAAACGTTAAGGACTAATAGATTGCAAGTACCTGAACCAGAGGCCAACTTCTCCGTAAGTTTTATTACTTGTATCCAGTTTACCACAGTGTCTACTTCTTCCGAATGCCATCTGTATTGTTGGGCAATATACGTTGATAAGCCTCCTCTAGGGTGACCAAATTTATCGAGTTTTTCGTGAAACTCGATAAAACCCGGGATGGAGATTTGGCGCAGGTTCCAGGTTTCTTGTAGCAGTATTAAGTCATATTTATCCAAGAAGTTTGCGGTTCCGTGGTCATGCCACATACTATTAAAGCCATGAACGTTCCAGGAGCAGAGGCTGATCGTGTGTGGGTTTGCAGCAATGGATTCTTTTTGATTACCAGTTATTGTCCATGGATGTAATGTTATATCTTCTTTTAAATGACTGGACATATTAGGAACATTTATTGCTCAAAGCCGATGCCACCCAGGACCAATCAGTAATCTGTTCCTGAGCACCTCCTTGCACCACTGCATTTTCATGTCTCCTTATATTTTGTGTTATGTTTTTTTGTGGAGTTACTGAACAAGCTCCTTTTAGACATGATTTTTGGGTGTTTCCCTCTCCCATTTTCTTTTTACCTATGGTTAAGGTTTTTAAAAGTGGAAATGGATATTTTTTCCGTTCGTCCCGCCTCAGTGCTATGCCCCAGGCTTCAAAGGACAGGCTCATTACAAGTATTCTATCAACTATGTCTTTGGATGACCAGGTGGTTAAGAACTCTTCTACCTCTGAAGTATTTTTTGTACGCTTAAATTCTACAGACAAAAGATCTTGGGATTCTGTGTCGTCCAGTTCTGGGATTTCTTTTAATAGCCGCATTATATTACCTCTATTCAGGAAGTCTTGAAGCCCTGTTGTCTGGTATTCCGGTATAAATGCCAGTTTATTGTTTGTTTCTGCTTGTGTTTGTGAGCTCATTTTTGCTTTTTTACTTCTTCTGATTTTGTATTTTGTGTTGTTTCACCATATACGTTTAATCTTCTCCCTTGACTCAGAGTTTTCATTATTAGTTCTTCATATGAACCGTCTGTTCTTTTAGAGTAGGTGATAGGTTCATTAATCCTGTCCGTGCTTTTATCAATGTTCGTATTTTGTAGTATGAGTACACGTTGTTTGTTTGTTTGCTTGATAAATACTGCAGGTTCGTCCATCTTCGTTTGAATTAATTTTTATTGGTGTTCTTGTGCGTTCCTTTTCATCTGCTCTTTTTATGGATTGCCTTTGGTTGGATTTATCTATTATATTTTGTTTGGTATCCGCGTTGATTGAATTAATTTTTATTGGTATTCTTATGTTTTCCTTATCATCTGCTCTTTTTATGGATTGCCTTTGGTTAGATATATCTATTATATTTTGTTTGGTATCCGCGTAGATTGGGTCATTTTGGTACCTTATGTCTTGGTTTGCTGATTTGACCTGGAGTGTTTGCGTTTTGTCTATCTGGTGGAACGTTAATATCTGATTTATACAGGCCTCTTGGATTAAGACCCCTTCGTCAGACTCCTCTTGAATCTTATTTTTATCCTGAGTTCATGGGGGGGGGGGGTTGTTTCTTTTTCTGGCTATTTGGTTGTATAATCCCTTGTGTCTGTTTTGAGTTTGAGGAGGTTGAGAGGAGTGATGATTCTATAATCAGGCTGGTCCCATTCACAGCACTTGACTGGGCTAATTGGTCCGGGGGCATGTCTATATGTTTTGAAACAGTTACTTCAGAAGCTGGTTTCTCTTTCTTAGTAGTGGTATGATGAAAGATGGGATAGGTATGAATAACTGTTGAAGGTTGGAATTTAGGTTGAGCCCTCCCTTTCCTAGCGCGCTTTCTTTGTCTTTTTGTTAACTTGACTTTAGTATGGATTATTGCGTGTTGTGCCTCCTCTGTTTGACCTGCTTTGTTGTCAGATTTTTCTTTACTTAACTTGCTTATCTCTTCCTCTACATAGCTGTTTTGGGTAGAATCTCTTACTATGTAATGGCTCCCAATTTCAACGTCAGATTTTATTGCCCCAGTATTGCTCGTAGTTTTGGTGTTATATTTTGTATCCATTGATAATTGAACCACCCTTAGTATGTCATTTAGTATTACTGGTAAGTTTGACATATTATCCACTAATTTGCCACATACACAGCTTGGCTGGATAGTCTCTGTGCGGAATCCCTTATCAACCCTCCCTAAAAGCAGGGTTGCCATGTGATCCACCCTGGTGTTTATACCTGAAATATGGCCCGCTATGAGATTTATTAAGTCAATCTGAACGTCCATTTTATCCGACTGGAAGTTCAGTGCTTTGATTGCCTGGTCTAAGGTGTTCAATAATGTTTTACTCCATGGGGACTTATCTTCTTCTTTGGGCGGTGTTTCCTGTACATCTAATTCTTCATCTGCCCTGCTCATTCATGATATCGTAATTGGAGATTCCTGGTTTGAGTTGTTTTTTGACCATCCTTTAGTTTTGTTTTGGCCTTTGTCGCGTTCATGGGGGTTAACACTTGGATGCAATGGTTTAGATTTCAGTCTTCCGTTACCCCCTGGATTGTTGTTCTCATGTTCTTGTGATCTATAATTGGCATGCGGACCTTGGCTGATCTTTAGGTATGCTTCTAACTGGGATTGGGTGGTTTTTTTCCATTCCTGTTTGTCCGTCCAGGCTTATGTCGTAAGGTAGGGAGAAGGAGGTTGGCCAGGAGTCATCCTGTGCAGCAATTTGCCCCGCCACCAATTTATTCCTCGTTGTTACTTCTTCCACCTTGCCCTTTTCCTTGCTCTTTATTTCCTTATCTCTTTCATGAGATTGGGAGTCGTTCTTATTTATTTGGGCTATTACCACAATCTAATTGCCACGGCCAATGTTACTATTTTGCTTGGCGAAAGACCGAGAGATTTGTTTCTGGTCAGGTGGATTGTTTATTGGACTGCTCTCACTATGAGTGTCCTGTGAATCCTTTTTCTTCTCCTTCATTCTACTTGATTGTAGCTGCACATTCTCTTTTACACTTGGTGCCGGTGTAATTGGGCTTGATTGGAGGGCTTGTTCCTGCGTTTGCCCGTAAATTGACGTCATGGGGTCCCTTAGACAAAATAATTTTTGGATCCCTATATTACTTTGTTTTAAACTTGGCGTTGTTAGCTCGGGTGCCGACACTGGTCTCTTTGTTGTGCCATCCTCTTCCTTTTTCTACTTGACTTTTGTGTGCCCTGGTTCCTGTCTTCTTCGTCTTTTTTTTACCTTTCACTTATGTTGTGCCGCACTTTTCCAGATCTCATTCTTTCAGGTCTATTTAATAAGATTAAACCTGGTAGCCTGTTATCCTTGTGTATTGGTGTCTGTGTCCAATGTACCACCTCTACCACTTCTCCTTCAAGTCCTACTTCACCTCCACTCCCCCTCCCAAGCCCCCTCCCAAGCCTGTCTGTCCCTCTAAATAGGAATAGCTGCCGTAAGGGAGATAGCGAGGTGTGGTTTGCGAAGTCTGGCGAGGTGTGGCGTATGAGGTGTGGTAACTATTGGCTTTGAAAGTCACTTTTGGAAGTCCGTTTTACCAGGTATCTGGTGGAGCCAGGTGGAGCCCTTGTGTGAGCTATTTAACATACAGTTAGTCTGCTGTTAGTCTGCCAATAGTCTGCCGCGACTGTGACGTAGCGTCAGGAGGAAATTTCCATTAGTTACGTGTTTGTCCGAAAGGGCGGTTTAATAATGCTTATAAAAGTGCTTAAAATGCGTAAAGTAAAGCTCGTAAAATGCTTGTTGACACAATTAAAATGCGTTTAGGATGTTTGCCAGTAATACAGTAATACAGCCAGTGCCGGAACCTCCCACCCGTGGGGGCCTGCTGCAGCTGTGGCTATAATCAGTAGCCTGGTCTTTTATTTTGCATTATGAGCATACAGTTACGGGCCTACAACCATCCTGGCCGGCCTCGACATCAAGTTGGATCACATACGCAAATTATACGACAACTCAGCAGTCCACCGATATAAAAACAGCAGATATTCCGTGTAGCACTTAAGGTGAACGTGACCACTAAGATGCAGGAGTAAGTAAGGTATATTTTAAAATTTAAGAATATGATGGATCAGATGCTATACATTCGAGCAAAGACACCGAGTGGGCAATGCACACATCAGGATGGCGACAAAGCGGACAATCAGAATACTGGTGCTAAAATACACTTAACAGGATAAGGAAGTACATATTCACATGTCGCACCAGTCATCGCCCACCCCATGAACGTGGGACAACCCTAATACCTCTTGCATTACAGCAGTGAGCGAAAACGGCAAGAGGCACCACACTGACCCACCATAATGACCCAAAGGAAGAAAGAACAGATAAGGGAAACAAAAGAGAAAGAGAAGGAGAAAAAGGAGGCCCATAGTAACTGAGAGGACGAAACAAAAAGCCCAACCCCCCACCCTGCACCCCTGCGGAGGCTACGGCCTACCCCCCCCCTAGCAGCGTGCCTGTCGCCCATAAAACGAGTACTCGAAATATAGATACCAAAAGAGAAGAAAAGACTTTCCAACTAGATAGAAGGGAAAACCCGTGAAAGAAGACAATAACCGATACAAGAAGAAGAAAAAGAAAAAATAGGGGCCATAGAAACAAAGAGGAAACAGAAAACACGACCCATCCCCCAACCCCCCACCCTGCATACCAGCAGAAGGCTACGGCGCCCCCCCCCCCCCATAGGCATGCCTGTCGCCCCAGCAAGAAACCCTGAATATGGGAAAAACTGAGGAGGGCCCTAGCACCGGCCCCGTTCACCCCCCCCCCCCCCCCCCCCCCCCCCACATACCAGAAGAGCATGTAAGCCCACCAAGATGGAAGTGAGCATCAATTTATGTCCATCTCAACCTCTCAAAGTCACAAGCACGAGTCAAGGTCAACTTCGTCTCCGGGATCACCCATAAAGTACCGTAAACAGTCAGCGCTCATCCCTGGCCAGTCCGAACAGAAGCAAACAAACTCCCCATTCCACGAGCAAGCAAATCCGATGATCCAGCCGTCTCAGTAGGGGCCCCCCAGGCGCTCAGCAAAAGCAGCGGCACAGAGTCAGCATCACTCCTCCAGGTTACACTCTCCGTCGTCGAGAGAACATGGCGCTTTTGTTCGGGAGGTGGATCAACAGGCAGGAAGGTAGAAGAAGCAGCAGACACGCAGCCCGGGCCACCGTGCTCACTGGTCTCACAGTCCAACACTGCACACCCCAGGGAGTCCTCAACGTCAACAGACTGGGAAAAGCCGGGCACCAGATCCACTTTGTACCCATCTGCCCCTACAGATCCTGTGTCAGGAGCCATGATCGCCTGTGAGTCATTGATGGCCAACCACCGATGTTTCAGAGCTGAGTGCAAATCCGTAATGGCCAGAAAGACATCCCTCACTGTAGGCTCCATTCCACCTCCGTCGATATACACAATGCTTTCTTTCTCTGGGACCCTCCGGATGGGATAAAGCACATTTTCATCAGGCAGCCGGGATATCAATATCAGCTCGCGGTGTGCGAATGGGTTATGGCAGAGCACACTCGAACCCACACAACCGTGCAATGCTGCCCACCGCTTACCAGCCGCGTCTAGGCGAGGAATCTCCTCCCAACGCCCGCCTCGGATGGTGTGTGGTCACCCACCGGCAGCCCCCGAGGAAGGTCCGGTCCAGGCCGTTAACTCCCTCTTGCTCCTCGGGACGGCCACATCCACAGGAGCCAGCAAAAATATGTGCCACAAGGCTCGGGGGTCCAGCGCCGTGTCCAACCTGTTCACCCACGGCAATTCAGCGAGCTGTAAATCTAAGATCAGGTCACCGGTCCGTCATGGCCGACCGGGGCCGATGTTGATCGCTTCCACGTCGGCTGCAGCGCCACTCAAGGTCCCGGCTTGTCCACAATATAGGCCGTAACCTTTACGACGACGTTTCTCGGCCGTCCGGGGCGGTCGCCATTCCGGAATTGCACGGCCGGGCACCGCATCCACTCATCGACGCGGGGCCACGGCTGAGATGCAGGATCATTGCCAGGATGGTACGGGAGGCGAGGGCGAGCGGCGGAACCGGGCGTCTATGCGGCCATTTTGGTCGCCGTCTTGGCTCCTCCTCCGGTCTGCCAAGTCTTTTGTTTTTTACTGATGGCTTTTTGCTCGGCTACTGACTCTGTTACTATTTTCACTGGGTTGTTTTTTTTTTTGCTCTCTGCTGCACTCTGCTGGCCACAGGCAGCAATACTCATCAAGTCCGAAAGATCTATAAGTTGGTGGATTCAATAAAATGAAATAGTAAGAAGCCCAAGCGCCAAGCGGAGGATTGTTTTGAACAAGTGGGGTGAGAATCAACTCGCACCCCAGTCAGGTGTGGATATCCGTAAGATCCGTGGTACATCAGACGCACCCTCACCCCCCCTTCCTCATTTGTTTGCAGGCGGGCAGATTATGTCCAAATATGGTCGTATACAGAGGCAGAGCTGGGGGCTTCCTGAAAACGCAGGTGCTATGAACCTCACCTCGTCTCGCCGCCGCTTCTCCGCCTCACCGCCGTGTCCCGCAGCTTGTCCAGCGATCCCCCGCAGCCCCCTGGCTTAGCGCCGCTCGCACCAGAGGAGGCCGTTCCTTTACCGGCGGCGAGCAGCTTGGGACCGGCAGGCTCCGCTGAAATGGCGACTGTGATCCGAAATGCGATGCGTCTTGTTCGCAGCTCTTGCCTCAGCCCCAGCCTCAGCTGCTACTACTCTGCCACTGCTACTGCTCCGCTCTCTCTGCTCGCTAGCGCCCTCTGTCCTCTCACCGCAGCAGTTGAGAAAAGAGTGCAAGAAGAGTTTTTCACCTTTTCACTGGCAAGAGTTGTTCCCCAGGTCACACTAAAAAGATGCACAGCAACACTTGAACATGTTCTAGCATTGAAGCAAGTAGTCCTTCTCATCTTGCAATGAAATACAACAAAAATGTAAGCTATTTGTTTTGTATCTTTTCTTACACTTTTTGCAGTAAGTAGCAACGAATCTTTTTTTATAAATTTTCTTTGCTGATTAAATTTTTCATTCATTGAACTGTATTGCTCAATTAATAATCTGCCCGGAAGAATGTCATACATATCTTTTCACGATGCAGTCAAGAGGGCATTGAGGTAGAGGCATCGGCGACAGATGGGTCCCGAAGCATTTTACGGGGCCCATCATTTCATTTGGATTATCGGATGGACGGTGACTGTCAGGTCGAGATACTTTCTTCAACCCTAGAAAGCCCTATCCAGAGTGACCGCGTCCCCTCCTGAACCGCTTCCGTAATGGAGGGGAATGTACGGAGCCCGCGTAAGGTCGACATTTGTTTGTTGTTAAAGATCTAATTAGGAACATGAGAGGGAGCTGGATGGCTGCTTGCTTGGCTAATTAGCGACATGCACGAAGACCACTTTGAACTTCAAGGACACAAAGCTATTAGCGTATACATCAAAAATGGATTAAACCTCTGTGCTTTTTTATAATGATTAAAGATGAGCCGCTCAAGTGGAAATCCTTTGTAAAAGGCTGCGACTAGCGGACTAGAGCGGGCACTGATTGCGGCTCCTCCAAGGGAAGCTGGGCGTGGTCCGCTGTCCTCGGGCGGGCGCCACCATTAACTTGCAGCATGGCCACCTCTGATGAGGCAATAAATATTGAACATTGCAACAGAGTGGAAAAATCCAGCTCAGGTCAGGAGAAGCTCCTGTCATTATTTTCACAAGTGGAAGAGAGCGCGCCACCGTGTTATCGTTTTGCTTTGAGAGCGAGCCTGTTGGAGTGAAAGCAGCCCGAGATGCTCCTTGTAGCAGCAATCAAACGCCTCATCAGAGAAATCTCGTCGCGCTGCTGTCTGACGCGGGAACCTGCACACTGTGTGTCACAGGACTTCTGCTTGTGATGGTGCCCTTCGGATACAGGACTAGTGCATGCCCATTCTATCGCAGGAATACAAGAAAGGCCGGTTTGCGCCCTCTGATTTAGAGAAAGGGGGCTCTTGTTCTGTCCCAGAATTACAAAAAAACTAGACTAGAGTCCCCGAGAAGAGGAGGCGGCTGGCTATTCTATCTCAGAATCACAGCACACACCAGTTTATTCCCATATGAAACGGAGGAAGTGATGTCCACTATCATAAATCTCAAAGAAAGACTATTGTATACTCTTTCGATACAGAGGTGGTGGATGCCCATTCTACTTTAGAATTACAGGACAGTACAGTTTATACCCTTATGAAACCGAGGAAGTGATATCAACTATCATACATTTACAAGAAAGACTAGTGTATACTCTTTCGATACAGAGGTGATGGATGCCCGTTCTACTTTAAGAATTACACCACAGTACAGTTTATACATCCTGTGAAACCGAGGAAGTGATATCTACTATCATACATTTACAAGAAAGACTAGTGTATACTCACTCTTTCGATACAGAGGTGATGGATGCCCGTTCTACGGTGGAATTACAGGACAGTACAGTTTATACCCCTATGAAACCGAGGAAGTGATATCCACTATCATACATTTACAAGAAAAACTAGTGTATACTCTTTCGATACAGAGGTGATGGATGCCCGTTCTACGGTGGAATTACAGGACAGTACAGTTTATACCCTTATGAAACCGAGGAAGTGATATCAACTATCATACATTTACAAGAAAGACTAGTGTATACTCTTTCGATACAGAGGTGATGGATGCCCATTCTACTTTAAGAATTACACCACAGTACAGTTTATACACCCTGTGAAACCGAGGAAGTGATATCTACTATCATACATTTACAAGAAAGACTAGTGTATACTCACTCTTTCGATACAGAGGTGATGGATGCCCGTTCTACGGTGGAATTACAGGGCAGTACAGTTTATACCTCTATGAAACCAGGGAAGTGATGTCCACTACCATAAATTTTCAAGAAAGACTAGTGCATACTCTTTCTATACAGAGGTGGTAGGTGCCTATTGTTCGATAGAATTACAGGACAGTACAGTTTATACCCCTGTGAAACCGGGTAAATGATGTCCACTATCATAAATGTACAAGAAAGACTAATGTATACCCTTTCTATACAAAATTGGTGGATGCCCATGAATTACAGGACAGGACAGTTTATATCCCTGTGAAACCAGGGAAGTGATGTCCACTATCCTAAATCTACAATAAAGACTAGTGAATATTCTTTCGATACAAAGGTGGTAGATGCCTGTTCTACGGTAGAATTACAGGACAGTACATTTTATACCCCAGTGAAACCGAGGAAGTGATGACCACTATCATAAATTTACGAGAAAGACCAGTGTATACTTTGATACAAAGGTGGTGGATGCCCATGAATTACAGGACAGAACAGTTTATACCCCTGTGAAACAGAGGAAGTGATGTCCACTATCATAAATTTACAAGAAAAACTAGTGAATTTTCTTTTGATACAGAGGTGGTGGATGCCCATTCTACCATAGAATTACAGGTCAGTTTGTACCCCTGTGAAACAGAGGAAGTGATGTCCACTATCATAAATTTACAAGAAAGACTAGTGAGTATTCTTTCGATACAGAGGTGATGGATGCTCATTCTACTTTTATAGTTTATACCCCTGTGAAACCGAGGAAGTGATATCTGCAATCATAAATCTATAAGAAAGACCAGTGTATACTCTTTCGATACAAAGGTGGTGGATGCCCGTTCTACGGTAGGATTACACCACAGTAAAGTTTATACCCCTGTGAAACAGAGGAAGTGATATCCACTGTCATACATTTACAAGAAAGACTAGTGTATACTCTTTCTATACAAAGGTGATGGATGCCCATGAATTACAGGACAGGACAGTTTATATCCCTGTGAAACCGAGGAAGTGATATCCACTATCATACATTTACAGGAAAGACTAGTGTTTACTCTTTCGATACAGAGGAGTATCACTTTGATACAGAGGAATCAAATGCCTAGTATGTCCCAAAATTATAATAAATTACAGTTCCTACCCCGTTAATACAAAGGAGGCGAATTCCTATTCTTCTGCGAAGTTAAAAGAAATACCAGTTTAAAACTAATAGAGAGCGAGTGAATGCCCGCTCTATCACAGAATTACAGACCTGTTTATGCTCCTCCGGTAGGAAGTTAGAGCCTATCCTTTCATAGTTACAAGACTAGTTTATACTCCAACTGAAAGGAAGCAGGTGCCCATTCCGTCATAGTATTACCAGTGGCGAAACAGCCCCCGCAGCACTTGCAATACGGGGGCCCCCAAACTCTGGGGGCCCACACCGGATCTTGCAGATCCCTGGCCTGAAATCTCAGGAGCGTCGGGGACCCCCTTCAATGTACTTTGCAGGGGCCCCCTCAAGTTTGGGGACACCACCGAGTATTACAAGAAAAACTAGTTTATACTCCTCCTGTACAGAGGTAATGGGTGACGATGCTATCGTAGAAATAGAAGAAAACCTAGTATTTGTAAAGTGATTCAGAGGAAAAGGATGCCCATTCGAAAATATTACAATACCAAACCAATTTATACCATTCTGATGCCGAAGAAGCAGTGGCCAATCTATTGTGCAATTGTAAGAAATAAAGTTTTTGTTTATAAATTTTGATGTGAGGGTTTGTATGAATGCCCTTGCCAATTGCTGATTAGACGTCCAGGGTTTTCAGTCGTATTACACTTAAGTACCGATCCTATAATTCGACTCCAATAAGTGAGTTGTCTATTGCAATTTATCAATTGTATGCTTAAAAATTGATCTGATTCCTTCTCTTGCCAGTCTTGTGTTCAAGGAACAGTTGAGCTCTTTCGCACCGTTTGGGCCATTTGAAAGCTTACCCAATAGAAGATGGTATAAATTGACCAATGAACGAACACCAGAGGACATGAAAATGCCTCATAGGAATATATTTTTTTAAGAGCCTTTAATACATTTTCTCGGAAGTCTGTTTTAGTATCAACACTCGTACACATCTGCGTCAAGGCAGTTTGGCTTGATAAATAGATGGATGTGGTGAGAGGAGGAAATTATTAGGAATTCTACACTGAAGAAGTTGAAAGCTTATCTAAAGACATTGAAGTTTTTGGTACAAGTGAAAACAAACTATTTTAGAGTCTATTTGCTGTTAGATAGATATATATATATATCTCATTAGAAATATCTATCTATCTATCTATCTATCTATCTATCTATCTATCTATCTATCTATCTATCTATCTATCTATCTATCTATCTATCTATCTATCTATCTATCTATCTATCTATCTATCTATCTATCTATCTATCTATCTATCCATCTATCTCCACAAGGCTTCTCCGGATCAGGAAAAGATCGAGCCACACCGACCAGGTACTGTCATAGAAGTTTTATTATTAGGCAAAAACCGACGCGTTTCGAGCGCACAGGCTCTTGGTCACATGACCATGGTCCCGAATCTCAGATACAAATACTGTTAGTTCAATGAAAATGAAAAGCAGACTCTGTGTTTACACCATCACACAGAGCCCGTATCACCATTTAAATCATAAATAAATTTGTTGAGTTATGACACAATCAAAAAAAACAATAATAATTCGCCGTTTGGTCATTTTACTTATTTTGGAAATTTGAACGCTGTTTCATGCGTTAAAACATTAATTAATTCAAAGCTTGTTTACCATTAAGTCATGGGCAACGTCGTGGGTTTAGTACCCTCTAATCTCCTAGATTTATATACATAGGTAACTGAGCCTTGCACTGGATGGCATTAAGTTGTATCAGTTATTGGACATAGCTTAAAATGTTATCGAGGGTGAGCTCTAGTTGCTGGTATAGGTTGCTTATATTCAAAATATTCAAACTATATTATTCAAGATTAATTGAAAATTATTTCAAAATCAATTCAAAATTAACTACATGGGTGTAGTACCCCTGCTAATGGTGTTCGACCAACCGTTCGTGTTTCATAAAAGTGCGCCCTTCACTACACTCCTACTACATACTCAAACAGTCTCGTGGTTGTTTTCTTGAGTCATATTCAAGAGTCATACAGTGAGTAAATTCAAATAAAATGTCAAAGGAGAGTGCATGTTTGTGTGACTAAATCGCCCCACTCCGTGCTCATATCTCTTATCGATAGTGTTTGCATCAACATCTCGTGCTCATTACTCTTATCGCTGACGTGTGACTCATTTACTCCATCATAACCGGATTGCTCTATAAGAAGAAGAGAGAGAGAGACAAACCAGATTAGAGAGGGTACATGTAGAAAAGGTTGTGCCATTTCACAAATAGCATCCTATCAATAGTAGAGCTAACCCATAGGTATTCAGTTAGTCACATGGTTTAGATAATCACATACATTGCATCCATCCAGTTACTTTGATCAGTACTATATAGAGAAACAGCCCACCATAATCCATTAAGGTCAACCAAACAAAGGGTTGTTCTAAAAAATCAGTGATTAAGTTAAAACCAGTTCGGAATCGGGTTCCTAAAAGGTAGTGGGAGACAGGTCATTCAGTTCTATTACAGATGTATATATATATCTTCATCGATGTTCATCCCCATTGGGGCAACACTCCCTACTTGGAGAATGAATCTAGACTCTGCCCTTCGTAGGGCCATCAATCTGTTACCTCCTCTAGGATTCTTAGGGATTTAGTTCAGAGCAAAATATCGTGCCTGTGTCCAATCTCCGTCATGATGTGTGTTGAAATGTCTTGCTGTGCTATATGAGAAATCTTTGTTGGTAATAGCAAGCCAGTGCTCTAGTATCCGCTTTTTTACGGGAAAGGTTGTGGACTCTATGTACCATTTGTCGCATGGACATGTCACGACATATACCACATGGTCGTTATAGCACTGGGTGTTCTGTATTTTCCACCTTTTGTTGATTCTGTTCAGTACCACCTCCCTCACGTTCACACTGTGGCTACAAGCCTTACATTTTCCACATTTGTGGAATCCTCCCCATCAGCCAAGAATGTTTTTTACTCTCTAGGTGGCTATTTACGATCAGATCTCTGATAGACTTACCTTTTCTGTATGTTATAGCCGGGTGGGATCCCAGCTTAGTCTTAAGGATTTTATCTTGCAATAAAATATCCCATTTCTTTCTCACGATCTGACTGAACTGGGGGGATAGTGTGTTGTAGGTGGTTATTAATTTGATAGGTGAATCAACTTTCTTCTGAAAGATCTTAGGTGCTTTGTAAAGTGCATCCCTTCTTTCAATACTTTCAACCTTTTCCTCTCCGTTCTTAAGCATGTTAGCCTGATATCCTCTGGCTTTGAATCTTTTCTGCATTTCCATTTTGTGTTTGTCAAATGTCTCCTTAGTGCTGCAATTCTTCCTGGCGCGTAGGTACTCACCAAACGGAATGGCTCACCTAAAACTGGGGGATGTCAACTTGAGGCATGGAGCA
The DNA here is from genome assembly GCF_964263255.1 of Lissotriton vulgaris. Classification (NCBI taxonomy): domain Eukaryota; kingdom Metazoa; phylum Chordata; class Amphibia; order Caudata; family Salamandridae; genus Lissotriton; species Lissotriton vulgaris. Next base: position 244,326,984 of record NC_141687.1, read on the forward strand.
GTGAGTTACCAGCTGTTTCTTTCCTGAATATCTCTGTTTCTATTCTGTTGTTAATCACTTTTAGTTTAATATCCAGGAAGTCTACACTCTTCTGACTGTGCTGCATAGTAAATTTCAAATTGAGACTGTTCTGGTTCAGTAATTCGATGAACCTCAGAAGGTCTCTCTCATTGCCCTCCCAGACAAAAAAGACATAGTCTATATATCTGAGCCATATATTGACCCTGGTGGTCCAGTGCTCCAGGGCATCGCTCCTAAGCACCTGCTCCTCCCACCAGCCTACCAATAGATTGGCTTAGCTGGGGGCAAAGCAGGTGCCCATAGACGTGCCCTGGATCGGTTTGTATAGTGCCCCATTGAACAAGAAGACGTTTTCAACCAAACAAAGTTCAATCATCTGTAACAACATCTTTGAGTGAGCTTCAAGATGTATACTCTTGGATTTCAGGAAGTATTCACAAGCTCTCAGTCCATCAGTGTGTCGAATACTGGTATACTTGTATATGAACATTCAACGTCTAAACAGACTAGCCAAAAGTGTTTCTCCCAGTTGATATTTTCTATTGTTTGCAAAAAGTCTTTTGTATCTTTGATGTGTGACATAAGATCTTTCACATTATATTTCAGAAAGTGGTCCACATAATATGATACATTTTCTAGTAAACTGTTGATGGAGGACACTATTGGCCTGCCTGGGGGCTGTAGGGAGTCCTTATGAACCTTCAGTAGAAGGTAAAAGCTGGGTGTCATCGGGTTCTCATTAATGAGAAATTTGGTTTCATTCCAATTTAATAGTTTGTCCTTAGCCCAGCCCCTTAGATGTTCGTGTAGCCTATTCTGTAGGTTCTTAAGGTATGCGTGTTTTACTCTGTTGTAGCATGTGGTGTTGGATAGCTGTCTCATTGCTACCTGAATATACCTTTTCTTTTCCCAGAGCACTATATTTCCACCCTTGTCTGAGGGTTTAATGACAATTGTATCATCATTATACAAATTATTTTTTTTATTTTTATTTTATTTTTTTTATTTGACAAGCAAGTCAGGGAGTGTAACATTTTTCATATACATACAAGAAATAAAAAGATTTCAGTTAATACAGGCACAAATCGGTATTCAATAAAAAAATATGAGAAAAAGAAGAGGGAAAAAAAGAAAGAAGAAAAATACAAGCAGACGAAGAATAAAACTTCTTGGCCAAATCAATAGTATCAGCTAAGGCACATAAGTTCCATTTTCCAAATCCATATACAATTTACACAAAGTTGTCCCAGATCTTTTCGAACTTAACCATTGCTTTTGAGCTTCTGCTCTTAGCCAGTGCCCTTTCCATAGTGTAAATTTCATGTAAAAGATTCCACCTCTCGGTCGTGTGAGGGGGTTCTGCGAGATCCAAGCCCTAGCAACCACCAATCTGGCGCAGGACAGAGATATACATAACCAACTCCTATTTATGATGCCCGTTGGGTATATAGATAGTAGTACCAGCGGTGCAGTAATTGGAGTGTTAATCAACTGTTTTTGAAATAAAATATTTTCGATTTCTAACCAATATTTAGTTAATAATGGGCATGAATAGATCATATGTATGAGGTATGCTGCCACCAGACCGCATTTAGGGCATTTTGTACGATCACTACTTGAAATGTTTTGTGACCATTTAGATATTTTTAATGGAGTATGATAAAGTTGACTAACCGTCCTATAAAGTTGTAGTTTCAGGCTAGAAGAGTGGACTACTTTTTTAATATTATCTAGAGCAGCTGATACGTTCTGGGGTGTCACTTTAAATCCTAAATCAGCAGTCCATTTTTACGCCAATCTAAGGCAGTCGTCCAATTTGTTTTGGCCGAGACTTTTGTATCCCATACTAATAAGTGATTTCTTTTTCATAGAGTAAAAGCAACTCCAAATACCTGAGCTACTCATTTGTTTCAGATTCATCTTGCGTATCAGATAGTCCTTAATTTGAAAGTATTTGTATATCATTACTTAGGGCAATTTGTACAAAGTTTGCAGTGTTGCAAATTGTAGAAAACCGTCTGAACCATATAAGTCTCCTAGCGTCTTAATTCCAAACTTGGCCCAGTCCTGCCCAGTTTTATCCCTGAAGATATTCGGGAGCCCTGGGTTATCCCATAGTGGTAGCTCTGTATGAAAAAAGAAGTGTCGCAGTGGATCAAGATCATGTTCCAAATACGTACTGCATCCCTCGCAGTCTTAAATTTTACACGTTTAAAATAATTTGGATCTTGCACTTTTGCCAAGAACTGTTTTGAGTTAGTGCTGAGCATGAACTGATAAAAAAAAGTATTGATCATTAACTATAAACAAACTACGAAGCCGGCCTAAAAAGGATGCAAAAAAGTAAACTTTAAAGTCCCGGAAATCCAAACCCCCTTTTTCAAGTGATAATTTTAGTGTAGACATAGACCTTATAGCCTTCTTATAACCCCATATAAAACTGCTAAAGATTCAATCTAATTTTTTAAAGAATAAGTTGTTAACCCGAAAAGGAATGGAACGGAAAAAATATAAGAATTTCGGCAAAATGTTCATCTTAATCAGATTGATTCGGCCAAGTAGATTGAGCGGGATCTTATGCCATTTTTTAAGCAGCATGGTCACCTCTTTAAGTAAGGGATCATAGTTTAACATGTTTATTTCAGTGATCTTAGAAGAAATGTTTACCCCTAAGTACTGCCGATTTACAAAGTCCCAGCACTACCGAGCTAGCTTGATAATTCATGATAACTTGTGTTTTATTGATGTTTAATTTATAACCTGAGATAACTCCAAAGTTTTTAGCTTCCTCTGTTATTCCTAGTAGTGCTTCCACCACATTAGTGGTGTAGATAGCTAAGTCGTCCGCATATGCGGTTATTTTAAGGATTCTGTCTTCATGCTGCATCGGTATGATCTTAACTTGAGTTTGCAAGGCATTGATGAAAGGTTCCATAGAGAGAGCAAAAAGCAGGGGTGATAACGGGCACCCCTGCCGAGTCCCCCTTAAGATCACAAAGGTTGGAGAAAGTAACCCAGCATAGCTGATTTTAGCATTAGGATCCCTATATAGAGCCTGTATGCTTCTGAGGAACTGCCCTTTAATGCCAAATTGCTTCAGGACCATCCACAAATAATCCCACCCCACTCGGTCGAACGCCTTTTCTGCGTCTAGAAGTATCATACCGAGTGGGGTGAGATTTGTTGCAGCCACATCAAAGGCAGTGATAGCCGTGTTGACATGGGTGGTAGTATCCCTCCCTACCACAAAGCCATGCTGTTGATCATTTACCAAATGTGGCATAAGGGGTGCCATTCGCATTGCTAATAGTTTGGAGTATGCCTTGACGTCAGAATTTATCAAAGAAATAGGTCTGTAAGACCCGCAATCCGTAGGTGGTTTTTTTGTTGTTTTTTTTTAAAACATAATTTTAGCGGTTTTCCACGAGTCCGTGGCCATACCTGTAGCACCAATTGAATGAACTACTAGACAAAAAAGAGACAATTTCATCTGCACAAATTTTGTATAGTTCTATCGGAAGTGTCTTCACCTGCCGCCTTGTTAGATGGGAGAGAGAAAACCGTCAGACCTAATTCTGCTATTGTGTATTTCTCTTCGAGTTGGTCGGTGCTTTCCTGATCTAAATATTCTTTTGACGGTAATTTCTCGTTTATGTAAGATTGGATCTGATCTTCCGTGCTCCTACTCTCAGGGGTGTATACATTTTCGTAATAAGACGCAAACTGTCCCATAGTTTGTGAAGGTTGGGAGTATAGAATATCGTTGGTACCCCTGATAGATTTAATTAAGGTCGTTGTCCGATCATCAGCATCTTGGTAGGCTAAGAGCTTCCCTACTCTAACCCCACCTTCATATTGGGAGAGTTTATATTTAAGTATTTTACGACTGTTTTTCTCCCTGATGGAATTTTTAGTAATTGACCGTAATGTCATAAGTTTATTTTCCAATTGAGCAATGTCTTGGCTACTTAGCCCACCAGCCCTAAGATTGTCAGCTAATTGGTTTTCAACCATTAAAATGTTGGCAGTTGCTGCCTTAGTTTCTTTCCTAGGCAATGCATTTTGTTTAAATACAAATTGTTGTGCTAGCCCCCTAATTGAGGCCTTACAAGCATCCCACACTGATAAAAGAGTGGCAGTATTAATATTGTTTTCGATAAATTATTTTATATGTTCCTTAAGGGCTGGTATAAAAACTACATCTGTTAATAAATATCTTGGGAACGTAAAGGGTTGCAGTTCTAATGACCTTTGGGCTAAGTGGAATGTAAAAAGAATAGGATTATGATCAGAAGATATTATCAATATGCTAATTAGTAAGTGCAGCTTTCATTTCTGGGGTTAGGCTTTGTCTTCCTAATGGTCTATTAAGGAGTTGTAGCATATCATTATTCACAAGGTCATGGAAGACATCTATCTTGACTCTTGGTAAATGGGGTCTGTATTTAGATTTTACTCTAAAGTGTGTTGGTACTGTATTCATTGGAACTGGGTTCTCATCTAAGGTCTCTAGTATGGCCGGTCCTGAGTTTGTAACAGGTTGAGTAGGGTTCTGTATGTTAGGAGTTTGGGTTATATCTGGGGGTTCTTTATTGTTTAAGCTCTCTAGTGCTTATAACAGGTCGCTTTCTGATTGGGACTGTCTTTCGCTAGTATCCTACAATTGTAAATCTAGCACTCTATTACAATGTACTTTATATAATTTCAATTTTCTTACAAAAAGATACATATCTATATGTGTTTGTGTATAATCAATTGGTGAATCAGGGAGAAAGTCAGTCCAAGTTTTAAAACTTTTTCCTCAATAGGGGACAAAGGTCTATTGGATAAGTTTATTACCGTGAGTTCTTTTGTTTGTTCCTCCATTACTTGGTCTTCGTTACCTGGTTTCTGTTTCCCACTCCAGTATTGTCGGTTTTTGTTCCGCCGCTGTCGCCGTCTCTCGGTTTTGTTCTGCCTCCTCGGCCTTGGAATCGTGTTCTTCCGCGTATAGACTGTTCATTTGCCTCCAACATGAGGTGCAACTCCTCTGTAAAAACCGTTACATCAGTGGGGCATTGCACATTGCTATTAACAGAGCTTGCTTCGGAGCTTAGACTTGTCCCTGATTGCCATCTGTCTTTGTCCGCTGCGCCTAGAACATTGTCTTTGACTAGGGATGCACGTAGTTTGTCAAATTTCTTTGCAAATGTAAGGATCCTCCCAGACCTGTAATCCTGCTCGTCTCACTCGAATTTACTATGTTTTCTGGCAATTATGTCTTCCTCAAATTTTTCCATTCTGTCATTGACTGCTGATAATGTCTTTATAACATCAGTCTGGTTAGGTTCTTTAGCTAGATCATCTAGGATTTTCTGTATTTCTTCTACCAGTTCGTTGTGCTCCTCCCACGCATTTTTTATCCGTATTTGCATCATTACTTTGGAGCATGCGCTCGTGTTCTCCAGCCATGCCTTTAGTACTTCTGGCTTTGGTTTATTCAATGTGGGCACAATGAAAATACGTAATCCTCTGGGGACACGATCCACCTCCACGTAATTCTGAAGGGATGTTGCCTCCCACCAACGGCTCAACTCTTTTTTGGGCAGTCTTTCTAAAGTGTTTCCCTTTTGCTTCAGAGATGTTAAAACAGAAGGTGCAGTGTTTCTAGATCCGTCTCTCCACTTTAGTTTGGTGTGTTCTTTTTATAAATCAGTTCAGCTGAGGCCTCCCGCCCATTCAGCAACTCCATCGCCCAGAATGCAATTCGGTCCGCGGACCGTTTCTGTACCGGATCGCGCGGATGTATGATTGAACAACTACTGCCTAAACCACGAATTCCTTAACCACGTAGGCTAAACAACGAGGAATGCGAAACAACTACCTTGTTTACAACGAGTTCCATAATCACAAAATATATTTAATTTGCTCATTACCCATTTTCACCACTATGTTCTTTTTAATCCACATGTTTTTAACATTTTAAGGATAGAACCTCATTCACTGTCCTAGATAACTCCTTCATTTCCGTACGCTCCATTTACTGCCTTACTGGTAACTGGCAGGATGCAATCAGAACATATTAGATATTATATATTGTGGAAATAAAGTACGAAGGACTGAGGGGAGACGTGAGCACGGTGATTGGCCAGTAGATGGCGTAGTCGCTAAATAAAGCATCAGTGGAATGAGGAATGTCTTATTACTTACCGGTAATCTTCATTACCCCGATTAGGGTCCTCCCCGTCCCAGTCCTAACAACGTGAGGCAGTCCTGCCTCCACCCAGCCAATCACAACGCCAGTATTCAAAAGTTACATAAGCCCCTCCCACCTACCACCATGCCTGTTATCAACAAGACTCCGACACAAACACAGCGGGAGGGCGGGAGGGTACAGGACTGGGACGGGGAGGACCCTAATCGGGGTAATGAAGATTACCGGTAAGTAATAAGACATTACCCCCTCATGGGTCCTCCCCGTCCCAGTCCTAACAACGTGAGGAACTCACAAGCAGAGAACCAACAAAAAACGCAGGACACCAGGGATCCATGCAGAGTACAAATCAGTAAAGATCAATGAACAGCAACGTCCAAGACGCCAACAGAAAAACAGCCAGCAGAGGCATGTAAAACAAAAAGCCAAGAAGGCAGCACAAATACGAGACGGGACAGCAGATGGCCACCCAACAAATTCCCGGATAGAAAACTCCTGCCGCCCCAGCCCAGGAAGCAGGCACAGAACGTGACTAACGACCCAGCACCAGAGACGGAGGAGGCAGACCCAAAGGACCGCAAAGGCAGGCAGACCGCCAAACACACCCACTGACCAACCCCAGACCGGAAAACCATATCCCCCAAGTCACACCTCCACAGGAGACAAACAGGGCAGGAGAAAATGGAAAAACACCAGGGAACAAAGGTGGGAAAAACCGGAGAGTCCAGCGAACCACCAAGTAAGGGGGAACAAGGGACACCCTCCCAGCAGGTAAAACAGGAAAAACACCCCCAGCTGCCAAAGGAAATGGGAAGAACCCCCAGGCAGAAAGACCGGAACAAGCCACAAACCAACCCAATCCGGCAGGAACTCCCAACAGGGAAAAGAAACGAGCAGAGCACCCAAAGCACCCAACCGACGAGCAGAGGTGATGGCCAGCAAAAAAGCCACAGTAGCTGACAACCAGAACAAGACAGCCACCAGCAAGAGCTCAAAAGGGGGCAACAGCAGACCCCCCCAAACAGCAGGCAAAAACCCAAGAAGGCACGAGTACAGGAGATACCGGCCGACGAAGCCGAAAACCTAGAAGAAACCGACTCTTCAAAGGGGCAAAAACCACAGAGGAGGCACCAGGACCCCGACAAGCATGAACCGCCGCCCACTGAGAAGACAAAGCGGAAGGGGCAAGGCCCTGTAAAAAAAACAGTCCTGAGAAAATCCAACACAGAGGTAGGATCCCCCAGCACAGGAACGGCCCAATGGGAAGAACACAAAGAGAAAAAAGAACCCCAAAGACGACCACAGCACCCAAGGGCCGAAGGCCGACGTGACAACGGGATGCCACGAGCCACCACAGAGGAACAGCCCAAAGACGCCAACCACAGCCGCACAAGAGCCAGGCCGTCAGAAGCAAGTGACATCAGGGCAAAAACCAGCTGTGGACCAAAAAGCGGAGCCGGAGTCAATGAAGTCCGGCCAAACCCGACCCCCGCCAGCAGCAGCAGGAGCAGAAATCAAAGACAGAGAGGTTAACGATACAGACACCTACACACACCCCCTTACATCCCCAGACTATGCAGGAGGAGAAAAAGGAGGGAAGGCACACAGAAAGCCCGAAGGCCAAGGAAATGTGCAGGGGCCATGCAAATCCACACCAAATTGAACCAAACAAAGAAAACGCGCCGCTGAAGCGAGCACAGAGGGCACAAAACAGAGGACAGGAGGAAACGGCCCAAGCAGCGTCTACAAACAAAAATGCAGACAGTCCTGAACACAAACTCAAAGCCCACAGAGGAGACACGGCCCAGAGAGAGCTGCGGGAGCCCGAACCACCAGAGGCACAAGACACACAATGAGTCATAGAGACGTTGGACCAACACATGGAAGCCAGCAGGAACAGAGACATGCAACTGGTCCCCCCAAGAAGGCCCAAGCAGCAAATAGCCATGGGAAGGCCAGCACGAATCAAAAAACTCGGCCGCCACCAAGGACCCCAACGTGGCGCCCAACCCCAAGGACAGGCGTCCAAGGACAACAAGAGGAGAGAAGGGAGCTGAAAACGCACCCCAAACACCAGGTCGGGAGAGCAAAGCCACCAGGCCAAAGTAGGAACCAGAACAGGGGAGAGAGGAACCAGAGCCATGTAACCTGCACTGAAAAGGACCCAAAGAGCCAATCAGAAGAAACACCAAGGACCGGAGGAACAGGCAAACCCAAGGAACCACAGCCGTGGAGGCAGCCACCACCTCCTGGAACCGCAACCAACCCCAAAGGGCAGAAGGGCGACCCAGCAGGACCCACAAAAGAGCCAACAGGGAAGAGAACCGAGCCGGAGGGTGAAAACAACCCCCTGCAAAGTGATGAACAGGCCCCGAGAAAACGTAGGCCCCGAACAGGAACCAGAAGAAAAATGGCCAGAACCACAAAGAACCCCAGCAACCGGAGCAAGGCCACAACGCCACCATCGCCAGAACAGTCACAAGGAGGGTGGAAGCAGAAACCGGACAAAAGCCACATAGTGAAAAGCCAACAGCACCCCCCAGGTGGTCACCCACCCATGAATGGACCAGGCCTAACCCTGCAGTACAAAGAACAACAGGTGCAAGCAGAGCGGAATAGCCAACCAGCAAAAAACCTGCACAGCAGGAGCCAGCACCGCAGAAAAAACCTGGGGAACAGGAGAGAGGCCGAAAGGCAACACCCGAAACAGAGAAAGGAACCCATCCACAGCAAACCGCAGGAACCGCGGACCAGCCAGACGGATGGAACATGAAAAACAGACAACACCCAAATCCAGGGAAGACCAAAAAAAAATAAAAAATAAAAAACACCCACCAGGAAGAGGGGAATGACAGACCGCAAGGGGAACAACCGACCAGCGGCACCAAATGGTATAAAGCCCCGGGACACAGAACCGTGCAAAAAGGAACCAACGGGCGCCAGGACCAAGAACAAAGAGGAAGAGGAACCTTGGCCCACTCCGCCACCGGAACCAGCACAACAGCGCCCAGAGACAAAAAGAGACCGACTCCCAAAGAAGAAGGTAAATGCAACACGGGCCAAAGGACAACGGAGCAACCGTAAAAACAGCCCAAAAAGGGGGACAGCCCGGAGTGGAATCCGGAAACCAAGAGCGAAGACCGACAGGACCCACCAGTCGGAAAGCAGACCGGACCAACAAGCCAGGAACAACGGATCCGAGCCCCCAAAACCGTAACAAAAACAGCAACGGAGACAGGGAACCCACTGCCAGATGAACACCAGGAGTGGGACACAGACCCAAAGAAAAAGAGACGCAACCGCAACCACCAGGTCACAGAGACCCCCCTCCCAGGGCACAACAATACCCAAAACCCTGGACGACCAACACCCAGGGGCAGCCGTAGGCGCAACAGAGGCCAGGAACCAAACGGAACACAGCCTCCCCCACCCCGGACCATGAAAGGGCCGAGAGGAAGACAGAGCACCACCACACAGACTGTCAGTAGAGGGAGCCAAAAAGCCAAGGAGCCACAGAAAAACAGACAGTGGACCAAGACGCCAGGACCAGGTCAGCCGAGGAGAAGACTCAACCCAACAAGCCAAGACAGGAAGGAAGGCCCGCCAACAGCCAAACTCCACACAACCCATGAGAAGGAACAGTGAAGCACAGGCCGAACAAGAGCCAGCACGCACCCCAAAAGAAGAAGCAACACATGGAAATGCAGGAAAGTGAGAAATAAAGTCCGCCAGGCGAAACCACCATCCCAGAAAACGAGGAAAACCCTGCGTATCTGCCGCAAGCCATGCATCAGACAGGATATCCAACAGGACAACATGGAAGGAAAAGGACAACCACCACAGAGTAAACAAACTGTGCGGAAAACCCCACAGCATCCAGGGATCTAGGGCCACAACCCAGCATCACCCTAATAAAGACCTATCCTCAGGACAACGCAAAGTAGGCCCTGGCAGCGCATACTGGGCAGCCAATACCAACAACTGTGGAAAAGCACAGATTGAAACTATATCAACCCAGGTAATTAGACAGCATAGGCAGGAAGATCACGTGAACACCAGTAGCCCTTCACAGTATACAGCGCAGCCCCAGGATCTGCAAAAATGTCATCCACCTGCAGAACCTGGAAACTATGCCGCATGGAAACAGCCCAGGCAGGCACAGGTGAAGACGACCCTTCGCACATGGTGAGTGAACCCGAGCAATCGAACCAAACAGGAACTCACCACACAACAAAGGAAGTGCCCAGCAACCTCCAAGCAACACTGCCCCCAATCACCAAATCACACAACGTGAGACCTGTGAAAATTACAATGGGCAGCCCTGTAGTCTCCACCCACAGCCCCAGGTCAAAAGACCATGACCGTGGGGGCCGGACGCTGCACTAGAACCACAGCGCCGGAACGACCCGGGGCCAGGACACCACGAAAACTCCCCGCCCCAGCCCAGCACATGAACGGGGAGAGTCCCTGACCCCAGAACAGGAGCGCAGCTGACCGGGGGACCGGAGCAGCCGCGCAGAGAGAAAAACCCACAGGAAACAATGCAGAAGTAAAAAACTGCAAATGAAATACTCCTGTGAAATACACACAGTAAATAACGCAAAAGCAGAAAACTGCAAACGAAACACTCACGGCACCGTCCTGAAGAAAGCCAGAAACAGGAACCGGGAGCACCAGCGTTCCGACAGCCGTCGGAGCAGAAAAAAAACAGGCATGGTGGTAGGTGGGAGGGGCTTATGTAACTTTTGAATACTGGCGTTGTGATTGGCTGGGTGGAGGCAGGACTGCCTCACGTTGTTAGGACTGGGACGGGGAGGACCCATGAGGGGGTAATGTAGACTCGTGGATGAAGACGCATGCCAATTGCCGAATGACTCATGTCAGAGGTGCTGCAGATATGGTTTTGTGCTTTAAGTAAGTCGTTGTAAAGGAAGTCGTGGTTAGATGATTGGTCGTTGTTCGGGATTCGTGGTTCAGGCCATTCGTTATTCAAACGTTGTTGTTTAGGATGTTTCCTGTGCTTAATAGCATGGATTCTTGGATGCAAAAAAGGAAGATTTGTATTGACATTGGAGGTAAGCCTAGTTCCTGCCTTGATACCGGTGTATTATCATATGTCTGCGACTCACTTGGGTGCATTTTGCTGTTGCAAACCTTATGGAAATGGATTAGAAATAGCATGCACTGTAAAGAATCACTAATGCAGCCGACCTTAAACTGTTATCCTCAAGATTTGTGATATTGACGGTGACAGTGGCCTATTTGAACTTGAACAACAATTTTTCTGCCCTCCTCTTTGCCACCAGTTAATCCTAGCCTGTTGATTGACAAACCTATAGGTCTCTAAAGACAGCTAAACAATATTGTGGTTTGGAATGTCAGTGTCCTATGTAGCTGTGCAGTTCTAAAATAATAGCTGTGTAAGTGCCAGCAACTTGTGCTAGGAACACTCATCAAAGTTTAACATGATCCTGACCTGTGCTTGTGGCTTCAGCGGCATGGGTCCACCTGGCCAAGAGCTAGAGGCTAGCACAGGCCCCTGTGGAGCAGGAGGGCCCCCGTTTAACCTTGGGCCTGTAAATAACTGAGATATGAGGAGACCCTCACCACAATGTACGGGGGGAGGGGTGTGATTTTGTTTGGGCGCAAGGGACGGGGGAGAGAGTTGACTTCATGGTAAGGCAGGGACGAGGGTGGGTCGCCAAAGGGCAGGCAACGCAGGGAGGCACAGGACTGGACCTCTGGAGAATGTTGGTCGCCGAATGAGAAGGTCGCATCCAAAATGCAGACTGATCAATAAAAAGCAAAACGTGTAGGAGAGTTTACAGGCTGCCTCTTCTTGCTATTGTCCCATCTGCCCACGTCTTGTGATTCGTGGTGTGAACAATCCCGGCTCCACTGCCGGCATGCACTCTGGTTTCCACGTAGAGCTGACATCTGACCTATAATTAGAAACCAGGTCGGCGTAATGCCGTCACCGGTACAACGTGATCTATTCCTGTTGGGCGTTTGCCAGTGAATGAAATAAAACTGATGCGGAGTCTTTGTAATGCGGTACACCCCGGCCATCCTGCGCGCGCGCTTACGCAACTTACAACTTGCTGTGCCCAACTCCTATTGGATTTTTTGTACGTCACGCCGTCCCTTTCTCCTGAGAAGCTTTTTTTTCTTATGTGTTTTTTTTCTAATCTAATTAAGCAGCTTCTGAGTTTTTCCACTGATGGAAGCAGCATGCAAGTCCTGCATTCCTGTATATGATCTATAGACACGTTTCCACATATTGTTTTGTTCTTGCTAGTAAGGTCATATCACTTGTGGTGATGTTTTTGTTTTCCTATTTTTTTAAAACTCTTTCGCAGCCGTGTTTCTACGAGTGAATGGTATATTGAAGAGGCTGCTTTGTAGCTTGTAGATCTTTGCAGTGGCGCCTTTGCGTAATATCCCTTCAAGGTACAGAAAAGGAATTCGAAATATATTTGTCAAAAGCAGCTGGGGTCCTTCTTTTCCCCTGGTGGCCTTAATTAGTGTAAGGCTGGGTCCCCAAGGATTTGTGCGGATCAGCTGCCAAGTGTCAGCCGATGCTGGACTCTTTTTATATTATAGGTTTTCTTCTTAGAGTGAAATTCTGCGGAAACCAGTGTTGTAATAAGAAGTTATTTGTTGGCCTCCTAAACTGATCGCAAAAACTCCTGTGTATTTATTTCTACATTTCATACAGCGCAACAACCATTACTAGGAAGGGTTGCAAATTGCTTTGCATCTCAACAAGAAAAGGTAATAAGCATAGTATAAATAAGAATATTGACTAAGGGTGAAAAATGCAATACAAAAACGAAGAGTTAAAAAAATTGCTAAAACAACAAAAGCAATGTGACAATTAAGATTATGTAACAGACGAATGGAGCAGACACGATAGGTTTCTGACAAATCCATGCTGAATGAGAAGACTCTTTTAATAACCAGAAACAAGACATTTTGGTTTCCTTTGATCCTCCTGATCACGGGAAGGGGTTCTTCCATAGTCTCTTCACGTAACTGTCGCGCTCCGGTTCTCATACTTTACATGGTTTTAATTTACCCACCGGTTGTACCACAGTGTCTCAGACAATTGTATATCTCTGCACTGCAAGTGTGGTGAATAATCTAATAAAGTTAAAGACGCCGTTCGTCCATGGGAAGGGGTCTAAACATTCAGGAGGGCTTAATAAATATATCCGTGCCAGTTAATAAATATATCCGTGCCAGCTGAGCCCTCGAATCCCTCCACACCCTTATTCCAGGCATTGATTTTCAAGAGTGTTTGAAATGTTAGATGATTGCTCAAACACTCCTAGAGATGCACACACATGTGCGCCCCACTTAATGCTGGTGTCTGTGTTGCCAGTTTTGTGAGCTAGAGCTGTGGCCCAAGCAGATCGTGATTTACTGAGCTTTAAGCAGACTGGTAAAGCCGGGATTGCAGCCCAAATTTCCACTTCCGCAGACTGCAACACAGCTAACAATTTAGATCAGTTTTTGTCACAATTTTGCGTCTCATAGTGGAAATATAGTGCTTATATCAGGATGGCCCTTTATATGTACCATTATGTGGCTGTTTGAATGCATTGGTATTGGGTGCTATGTCACTTGTTACCTTCACATAATGCTAAAGGCGTTGAGCTCCTTACATAGAGCAGAATACGAAATCCGCGAACAATCTGCATTTAGTGCCTTTACATCAATGAGCATGTTTACAGGCAGTTGAGTCTTATTTATTTATATAAAGTTTTATATAGCACAGACATGACCCAGGCGGGTATCGGAGCGCTTTACAGATGATCAAGGACAAAAAGTGTGTCTTGTCTTCCCTCCTGAAAAAATATTATTTTAACCATTGCGTAAAATGAAAGGGCTGTTCGAAGAAACACTGTTTATAATAGTGCACAGAGAAAGAGGTCAGTGGACCATTTTGGTACCTTAAAATCCTGCAAGGTAAAAAGGGACTCTCTCAGCTACCCTTATTTTTAAAGATTCTTAAATGGTTTATGTTCAGTAGGCACACTACATACCGATCTACTAATATCCCACTACATCCCCTTCACCTCGTCTTTCTGTTCAGTTGACTGAGACAGGCCTCCTTGATGTCACTAACTTCCTTGCCTCTTCCCGGCATAAAACCCTCTGCATTCATTTTGCTGGACTTGTCGACTGCTTTTGAAAATATTGTTCTTTCAACTCTTTTAAGCACGCTATTGATGCCTGAGTCATTGTTACTTCTTTGACATGGACTGTGACTCTGACATCCATTTGTCCACTGAACGCTACATGGCCTGGCATTCTCACACCTGCAAATAGACCTTTCTGAATCCCTGCCTCATCTATCCCCTGTAACTTTACTCTACTATTTAAAGTATATGTATTTTACCTCCTGGAGCTCTAGAAAGTTCTTCATACTATTTGTATTATGCATATATATGGACTCCTTCTTTATGAACACCACCTCAAGCACCATTGGAAGTATTTGTCCTCGTCTTACGTTTAACATTGCAAAATTCATCATTAACTGGCCTGTCATGATTAGATTGGATTTTAACCTACTGCTTGCTTGGTCTCCCCAAATATTCCTTCTTGCCTATTAAGAAAGTGATTTACTTTCCCACCTGTGTACTGTTCTTTCTTCCCCCCCCCCTTACATCCCACCACCTTCATCACTTAGAGCAGGGTTCTCCAATGTCTGTCGCAGTCGCCGGATCCATGCCAGATTTTTAATATTACTACATTTATCTAAATTGGGATATATTAAAATTCTGACAAGGATCCTTCCTTCCAGGGTCAAGGTTGGAATAGCCTGAGTTTCAGCAATCATGTGCCAACATCTGATGAGGTTGAGAGATCCGTGGTCAAAATTGGTTTTAGTGCTCTTTTAAAAAAAAAATGTATTAAAAAAATGTTCCCTCAAGACCACGTTTGTGCGACATCTTTAAGGATCGGGAAGAGAGCGGCAGTGGGTCCTAAATAATTTAAAACATTTAAGAGCGTTTTTTAGTGTACACGAAGCAACAGAACTATGTTAGGTATTCATAACACTCAGAGCTCCCTGTACCAATAAAGGGATCTGATATAAAACCTGGGTTGTGAAGGCTTTAATGCAGCAATAAGGTTGTCAAAAGGGTGTTTTCTCACCTTACTACATAATTGAAGGATCGAACTTTGAAAAGAGGTTCACAGTTAAAGAGGATTCATTTAATTCCATGAACTATGAATATGTGTTGATGATTAATATTTGTTAATGCTTGTGTAGGGGTTGGAACCAGCCAATACCGGGACATACTTTGCCCTGCTCAAATCCTATCCGACATCTTATAGAAGCAATTGATACGTCTTATTCCACCATGCACGCTCCTCCCTATTAAAGATAAGAGCCAGAATGGGTAATTTCCTGCATGTACTGTTATTTATAGAGTGAGAAAACTAGCTGGGTAGCAACATAGCAATGTACATTAATTGGGGGATTGGCACGGAGATGATAAAAGATCATGTACGCCAAGGGTTTATAAATACACCATAAAATGCACAAAATGTTTCCATTGCACATATCGACAATTGCAGTACGTTACATGCATGGATATCTATAATTGTAGGCACAAGTAGGTTCATTGATTTGCCCAGAGTTGCACGATTGTTAGTCAAGCTCCAGAGGTGGGATTAGAACCCAGATCTGCAAGTTCCAAAGTCAACATTTCTGCTCTGGGACACATCTCCCTGCCATTTGTTATGCAAAAGCCATCATTCTGCGAAGAGGACCCATCAAATAAAGGGCAAAGGTCAGAGTCGCAAGGTTGATCTGGTGATATCTTGGGACATCTTCAGCTCAGTGACTAAGTATAAGCAATTGAATAGAAGATTCAAGTGTTGACGCCTGGGGTACTGGCTGGGCAGTGCGCCCCTGCAGGGATGCGTCCATCCGTGTCTTTTAGACACCCAGTTAGTTAATCCTATCTGTTATAACAGAATGCTGCAAACACGTGCTCGGGTGGGGTAAAAACAAGCAAGTTGACCGGAGGAAAGGTTTGTGAGGGTGCAGAATGTAGATTCTACGAAATGTGTGCTCAGATATGTTTGGAAGGCAAGAAACATAGCATCAGTATTTTCAAAAGACAGCTGAAGAGAGATTGTGCAAGAGAAGTTCTGCTTATTTCGGGTAGCTTGCATTCTTCTGCAGACGTTTGAAAATGTTTTGCACATCACATTGCTGCCAGTGGGACTTGTGACCAAGGCCCACCACCTGCGAATATCCAAGCAGCCAGCAACACCTGGCTTGCACTATTTCTAATGTCTTAGTAAATGGTATTACTGGTTTTGGGGTGCACATGCAAGGGGTGAATGCCTTCGGCTAAACCTTTCAGACAGCAACATTGCACACTGAAACCCCATTGAGCATAAGGCGGTACTCCAACAGTAATATAGCAGAATACTGTATCCAGAACATATAAGTACGGGATTACTCAATCTGGTCTGTGATGTAAACCCTGGAACTGCGTGCTGAACTAACACCCGATTTTGATAGCCAACCATTTTAGGTGATCATGCTAATGGCAGACTGAGCGCATTACAAATGGCATTGTAACATAATATTTTTCTTTTGATTTGGAAAACCTACAGAGCAGCATTTTATAACCTACAGAATATGTAATTTAAGGTGGCCTCACTAATTGAAATCGCCATATACTGCTCATGACATTATATCAGTGATGCCATTGTTGAATGAGTCACTTTTGATATCACCAAGGACCTCGTTATTGCATTTAGCAGTGAGCAGCAATAGACCGGCTTAGTTGAAGAACTAAGCCATGACTCTGTGGCCAAGACAAATATTCTTGCCTGTCTTTCTGTACGTTTTTAATTACCTTCTTGGCGAATCATGACTACCCTGCTTGCTATAGACACCAGGCGATATGTAGCTATTAAGACATATCTGCAAATAATGCTTAATTAGAGCAGCTGTCATAGCTCATAGTCACAGAACTGCTATGCATCTGCCCCTTTTGTGACCCATAAGGAGAATCAAAAATTTGCTAGCATTCGCGACAAGAATTTTCAATTCTATTAAGGACACGGAGGCGAGGATTATGCTTCTCAAACTTTACTACATCAACACAGCAGCCAATGAAAATATATTATTTTCTCAAATAAACAATAAATTACTACATTTCCCATGAACACCATGGTTATAGGCACGCCCCCACAGTCCATAAGAACCCCTTGCGTGCACATCACTTCCTCTTTCTTTGAGGCGATAAGTCCATAACGTGAACTAAACAAATCCTCCAACGTGGAAGAAGAACTTCAGATAATCATCCTGACGTCCGTAGTCTTTCAGTCTGACTTTTTCTCAGCTCCTGAAATAAAGGAAATAACACCACCGTAACCACAGTCAAATGGGTGGGCAAGCGTATGATAAACAATACATTAAGCCGGGTGGGATAATCCTCGCCTCCGTGTCCTTAATAGAATTGAAAATTCTTGTCGCGAATGCTAGCAAATTTTTGATTCTATTACAGGACCGGAGGCTTCAGATTATGCTTGGTTTAACGCTGATTAAATACAACAGTGTAATGTCACCCACTGGCTTATAATAAAAGGTTTTAAATGTCGATTCAGACGACCAATCAGCACAACGCATGATATCTTGAATACTGGAGCCTAAACCATATGACTTGGACGCCATAGCTCCTCTCACAGAATGAGCACCAAATACCTGTGTATCTACACCAGCTTCTTTCATCACATCACGAAGCCATCTCGCTATCGTGGCTGCTACCACAGGCTTAAAGGGTTTTTGAATAGCAATTAACAATTGATTACAACCCTGCGGCCATAAGGCCTTAGTACATTCCTCGTAACATTTTAAACATTGAACCACACATAATTTTTCATTTGCAGGAAAAGCATTGTATGAAATCTCTCTAGATAAAGTTTTTGTGCGACCTGTAAAATGAAAAGAAACCCCTTCCGGGGAAAACACTCTACCTGTTACGTCGAGTGCTCTCACATCAGAAGACCGTCTGCAAGAAGATAAACACAGTAGCATAGCCAATTTCGCCGACAATTGCTTCCTAGAAAGAAGAGCATTGACTGGCCACTTGTTGAACAAATCCAGGACCAAAGACACATCCCACAACCCTGTATATTTGGGTTTGGGTGGGTTGGCAACCCTGATGCCCTTCAACAGCTTGCATACCATCGGATGCATACCTACCGGTTTCCCGTCAATCTGCCTATGTCCTGCTGAGATTGCCGAGCGGAAATTATTCACCGACCTGTAGGCTAGACCGCCGTCCGCCTTATCTGTTAAGAAGTTCAAAATGTGGGACAACTCTGTCCCCACGGGATCCAGATGTTGTCCCATGCACCAATCCACCCAGCTCTTCCAGGCCGAGGAATAACGTTTCCTGGTGGAAGGCGCCCATGCCTGTCTGATGAACTCGGCAGTCTTTCCCGAAATTCCTGGCAACTGCCACTGTTCCCTGAAAGCCTCCATGCCATCAGCGACAGCCTGCCCTCTACTAGTAACGGGTGTTGCTCCTGTTGAGGGCCCTGCAATAACCAACTCGAGTCCGGAAGCATTCTCGGACCATTCTCGGACTGTCGCAGCTCCACTGAAGGAGCTTGGGAAACCACGCTTGTGACGTCCACCAAGGAGTCACCATGACAACTTCCGCTCTCTGCCTGATCACTTGCGTCATCACCCTGGGAATCAATAAGAATGGGGGAAAGGCATATTGGGTCCCCCGAGACCAGTCCTGAAGAAAGGCATCCGTCGCCGCTGCCAATGGGTCCGGTCTCCAGCTGAAGAACCGGGGAATCTGAAAAGTCAGCCTGGAGGCAAACAGGTCCGTCTGAAACGGCCCCCACGTCTCCTGCAGCCATTGGAAGACAGGAGGGAACAGCTTCCAATCGCTGTAATCCCTCAAGTGTCTGGAATTCCAGTCCGCTACCTGATTGGCCTGGCCCGGAATATATTCCGCTATCACCGAAATCTGATTCTGTAGACAGTAGTGCCAAAAATCCTTGGCTATCTGAACAAGCATGGATGACCTCGTGCTGCCCAACTTGTTGATATACCTCACCGCTGACACATTGTCCAAGCGGAGGAGGATGCAACATGCTGTCTGCTTCGGGGATAACGTGCGAATCGCAAACGACCCCGCCAGCAGTTCCAAACAGTTTATGTGCATCTCGAGCTCTTGAGCCGACCATCTGCCGCCTGTAGAAACCTCTCCACAGCGCCCGCCCCAGCCCCACCGGCTGGCGTCGGACTCGATTACTACCTCTGGCTGGGATCCGAAGATCGCCCTGCCGTTCCAGGCGTCTACGTGACTGAGCCACCACTGTAGTTCTGTTCGCACTTCTTCCGACAGAGGAACCGAATCGGTATAGGAAAGGCCTCTTTGTAGGTGTCGGATCTTGAGTCGTTGGAGTGCCCTGTAGTGCAACGGCCCCGGAAATATGGCCTGAATGGACGATGCCAGTATACCCACAACTCTGGCCAGCGTCCTGAGAGTCACCACTTGTCTGTCTAGCAACTTCCTTATTTCCTGTTTCAAGTCCCGCAACTTGGCCTGAGGCAGACGTAGTTGCGAGGTCTGGGAATCGATCATGAATCCCAAGAAGTCTATAGCTTGCGTCGGGGACATCACTGATTTCTTCAGATTGATCACAAAACCTAAACTTTGGAGCAAGGCTGTAGTCATGGTCAGATGCCGTAGAAGAATGACCTGGTCTTGCGCCATGATCAAGATGTCGTCTAGATATATAATTAGTCTTATCCCCCGTTCCCTGAGGAATGCTACCACTGGCTTCATTACTTTTGTGAAGCACCATGGAGCCGAAGAAAGACCGAAGGGAAGAGCCGAGTATTCGTAACACTGGTTCTCCCACATGAATTGTAGAAACCTGCGATGAGGAGGAAAAATCGGTATAGACAGATATGCATCCTTGAGGTCTAGACGTACGAACCAATCTCCTTCCTGCAGCAAGTCTGCCAGGAGGTGAATACCCTCCATCTTGAAATGGTTGTACGTCAAGTATTGGTTGAACTCCCTGAGGTTTAGCACCAACCTGTTGCCGCCCCCTTTTTTCTGGACAAGGAAGACGTTGCTGAGGAAAGTACGAGGACCCTGTCTGCAACGAGAGATCGCCCCTTTCCTCAGTAAATCTTCCACCTCCTCGCTTATAAAACTGCGCTCTTGTAGGGAAAAATGGAGAGGTGGAGGGGGAAGCGCCTGCGCTGGGCGGGAGTAGAACTCTAGGTGAAATCCCTGAACTGTCTGTAGCACCCACGCATCCTGCGTCAAAGCTCGCCACTGCGCCATGCAATGCTGAGTGCGCCCCCCCAATGGAAGAAGGGAAACATTTGTGACACTCACCGGTATTCTGGTGTGATTTGAAGTTGGCTCTATTGTTTCCCGACTGGAAACGTCCCCGGTTGAATCTCCTCTTGGAAGGATAGAAAGTGCCACCACGGGTGGAGTCCCACTCCCCACGGCCGCGGCCAAAATCTCCACGTTGGGAGCCTTGCTGGTATCCTTGGCCCGACGAGCGGCCCCCGCCTCGTCCGGCCCTGTTGAAAACCCCCTGTGTAAGGGCTCATTTGATTCCACTTTGGACTTTGTCTAGGGCAGTAAAAGTACCGACGTACTTTGTGACGTCCTTAACAAACCTATCACCAAATAGGAAACCTCCGGCGAGAGGTCCCGGTTCCGCCTCCGCCAGTTCCGTCAGATTGCTGTCCATCCGGAGTAGTAGGGATTTGCGCCTCTCCGATGAGATCGCGCAGTTGGCGTTGCCCACCAGGCAAATGGCGCGCTGAGCCCAGCCAGCCAAGATATCCGGATCCACTGTTCCTTCACCCTCCTTGGCCTTCAGGGCCATTTCCAAAATTTTTGCCAAGGGCCCCACGACATCTAACATCTTGTCCTGGCAGCCTCGCCAAGCCCTGTCCAACCCCCTTTTGGGGTCCTTAGAGAACTTCCTCAAGAAGGTAAGCATACTTGCGTCAATCTCGGGAGTGTCCGCAACTCCGTCCGGGATCTCAGGGCGTGGACATTCTGACCGCAAGCGGTTTCTAACTTCTCTACCAAAACCCTTCCGGAGGTTCTCGTGTAAATACTCAGAGACCGCCGGAGGTGGGATCCAATCCGAAGACCTGGGGTGGACTATCTGCGTAGGGTCAAAGTTGAATGTCTTAATCCTATCCTCTGCCGGCTTAGGATCTACTCTGGGTTTCTTAGGGGGAGGAGGAAATTCCTCTGAGGTATCAGTATCGGTCCCTGTATCAGTATTAGTAGTGGCAGTGGCAGTGTCCACAGGGATAGGGTGTTTAGCCTTGGCCTTGCCACCCACATACTGGGAATCATATGACTCTTTTGGCGGCAGAGAGGCCAATGATTGAGCGTGCGGCCATTGGATGGTGTCTGCTGAGCCTGCCGCGGAAGAAGTGGCTGCCTGCTTCTGCTTCTTCTTTCCCCCATAGCCGTGACGTTTAGCAAAACCTTCTAATTGTTTGCGAATGGGTCGTAGTGCCACCGCAAGTGCCTGCTGCACCGTCTGAGGGACTTTCGTCTCCATAGCTTTATTTACTGAAGCTTGGACCGAGGCATCCAACGCTTCGACAATATTGTCTTCAAAGACAGCCTCCTGCTGTCCATCCATAATTTCCTCCCCATCATTGTACTCCTCATCAGGATACCTCACCCAACCTTCCATTGTGAAGGCACACACACTGCAGGGCAGTCAGAATATAGCACAGTCAGAATATAGCACTGGGTGTAATGGGGGTAATGGGGGGGGGGGTCAGCCCAAGCACACAGACAAATCAATTGGCAACGTTTCCCAAACCCCCTCAGCAAAGCTGTAATCAGAAGGATCAAAGATCCTGGCCCTGAAATACCTGGAGCGTGTGCGCACTCTGGGCCGATTATTTATACAGCCAGCCGGTCTATTAGGCTGGCGCTCACACAGGGGGACCTGCCGGAATGCTGAACGCGCGAAAAATGCGTTCTTAGGAAGTCGAGGAGTCGGAGCGAGGCGCGCCGCCCAAACGCTACCAAAGTCCTACTAAAATATAGCCCAAATTGGCAGCGTTTGAGGCGCGCGCGTCGACCGAGAGCCACCCGGCCTGAGCGTCAGGGCTGACCAGGGAAGCCTCTGCGCGCCACTAGGCTGCCGGTAACGGGCTCCGTGATCAGCGCGGCGGCCCCCCTGCCGGCCAAGGACCGTGACAGGCAGCGCTCCTGAAGCGCGGGATCAAGCGGGCAGAGCCCGATCGGTGGCGGAAAAAGGTGGTTCACCAACAAACAAAGAGCTAAGTGCTGCAGCGCTCGCTAGAGCAAACACATGAGCATCGAAGTAAATGCAATAAACACAATATAAATACAGTAAACGGAGCGGCTCGCCCCCAAGTAATCAATGCGCCCTTAAAACGGGACAATAAGCAATATTAACCCCATAGGGAAGAACCCAAACACATTTAGCAGAGTGAGGGGACCCAAGGGGAGGTGCACTTAACTCTGGCTTGAGCAGCAAAGAAAGAGGAAGTGATGTGCACGCAAGGGGTTCTTATGGACTGTGGGGGCGTGCCTATAACCATGGTGTTCATGGGAAATGTAGTAATTTATTGTTTATTTGAGAAAATAATATATTTTCATTGGCTGCTGTGTTGATGCAGTAAAGTTTGAGAAGCATAATCTGAAGCCTCCGGTCCTGTAATAGAATCAAAATAAATAGTTGTCAGTCACGTTAGTGGAGTGTCCGCCAGATATCATTAGCAAATAATCCTTCATACTAATAAAATTGAGGATCACATTGTTGAAATGTATCCTGAACCATTTTAACAGCATTTCTTAAATTCCACAGAATTTTCAAAAGGGACCTTCTTTGCATTTTTTTTTATTGAAAGCACATTTTTGACTAGGACTGTTAGTGTTACTAACTCGTATCCCAATATGACAATGGCATGCCTTTCGTTTTGCTATTAACCTGTTTTGATATTTTTTAGATGGACCTTACTAAACTCAAGGTCTTCCTTGCAAACTCCATATTTATTAACGAGAAAGCAGACACTTTATGGATAAAAAAAAGTCTGACTGTAAGAAAATTCTTAAGAACATAATGTGGAATATATTACTTGTCATATTAGACCATCATTGAATGTAGTACATTTCTTATTGATTTCTCTGGTCTATCCATCATAAATCACCTCAACCCACCAACCCTTGTTGGTGATGGGTTCGTTTATTTTGGATCTGATCACATCAAATTATGTCTTTCTTTTTCTTATCTCCCAGTGGCTCGTAGAAGAGGTTAGCTTATACCTGTTTAAAAACTCCTCTAGCTTGAAGCGCTGAGGCTAGAGCTGATGTACAGGTGTAATTAAAGGTGTTAATAGTCCAGTTCCTTACCTTTTTATTGTCCACGTAAGGCAAGCACAAAAGTGCTGCTCTAAAATGAACACATCTTTGCAAGTTCTTAACTACGTTTCTGGCTTATTATCTCAAGCAATTTGGGGAATGTCAGTTACTGATCCATTACTGGACAAGATCTCTGTTTTAGGTTTATATTCTTTAGGAATGCATTAACGATCACTCTCAGGGAGTGAAGAATCAATCAGTTTGCCAGGTGGTGCCACTGTGGGAGCAACAGTTAGATGTGCAATTTTACTGAGCTTGGAAGACATCTTCAAAGTAGATGCTGGACTATACCACTTCTAATAACATCTATGTGACTTAGTATGAGTATTTATCACTTGCCTAATGGGGTATCCCACTGACAAGACATTGTTGATACACATGGATTGAAAACACCACAGAAGAACTAATAGCTTGGTTAGTATTCTATTAGGCCACTACAAATAATCTTTGGGTGCAATTTTTTCTTCAAGTGACTTCAAATTATCTGTGACATTTTTCTTCTTCTTGTTTAGCTGATTATACTGGATTCCTGTAAGTAGGTTTATTGGCTACACCAAGGAGATTTGCAAGCTCTAAAATGAGCTGTCTTTATTAATACCATCTTCTCTGTTACTTACTGTGACAAAATCGATTTCCCTTACCGTTTGTTTAATTTGAACAAGTCAGTCTCCTTAAAAGAGCAGACTCTGCATATGGGTAGTTTCTGTTTCAAAAATATATTTTTACAAGAAGTAGAATTTGTAAAATGTACTAAAAAGTGATCAGACCATTCTACAAGAATTAGTAGGTCGCAAATAATTTGAGAAAAGAACAATTTCAAATATGCATTGTAATTTTTGGACGAGAGGGATATATGCTACATCAATCTGTTTCCACTAACGTTCTGCAAGCAAATGAGCAACAGTAGCAACATTAATCCGTAGGGACCCTTCTTGGATTGGTGCTTACCAGTTTGGCCTTATAATATGATTGGGCATTAATAGTGCCAGTATGTACATCTGTAGTGCTTCACTGTCTAATACACTATGGGCAAAGTATGCACCAAAATACAGTTTTGCCATAGGAAGACCTTGAAGCTAGAGTAAGACACAATTCCTAGGGCAAATCAGGATACCTGTTAGAAACGGGACCCTGGCCGGCCAAGACTCGCGTCGAGGTCAGTCAGGGATCACCATTTCTAAAGTCAGGGCAGGGGAGTCACACACCAAGGCAACCCCCACTCGCCCTCTAGGTAGCGTGGCGCGAGCAGTCTAGGCTAAACTTGGAGGCGGTATGAGTTAAGTATTTGCGCACGCACCCCAGCAACAACACCCAAGGCCCACCACAAAGAAAGGACTCTACACAAGGATATATATAAAATAGCCTTTGTATTATAATAAACAAAACATATTAGATAACACACGCAAACTGTACAATGTGCCAGGGGCACGGGCAGAATTTACAAGGGGAATTATGTACAGGACAGGGCCACCTGGACCACTGTCAGGGGTAGGCACTTGTTAGAAAATAATACTGGTAGATATACACTTATGTCGTAAACATAGAATGAGTAGCACCAAAATTATAAAAGCAACACACATCCAGTAATCACTGGAACAGTAAGGACCTCCTACGCAACCCTAAAACACTGTAGGTAAATCACGCAGGTAACTAGGACCTAAGGAAGGAATACCAACACCTAAGCAATTCACTCTTAGCAAAGGGAAGGAAACCTAAACATAAAATGCACCATCAACAATCTACTATGCAGGTCACATTTAGCATAATGGATAAACATAAACAATCCTCTCTGCAGGTCACGTTTAGCAAAAGGGGATAACCATAAGAATACCTAGTCAGGTCACTTTTAGAAAAGGGTACAGGTTAGAACACATGCGCAAGAATTACATCACAAGAAATTACAATGCGCGGGGTGCACAAAGCACAACACTCATAAATGTCCCTCAGGCCAACTGGCCTCGAAAGGGGCGGAATGCCCTGAGTCTTAATGTCAGGGAAGCTGCGCAGGCAGCACAGCACACAAACCTAAACGTGGCAACTGTCCACTAAGTGCTGGACAGTTGTAAAATATGAACTGGGCAAACGTTGGAGCCAGGAGGGCTCAAGAACAAGGTGGGGAGACACAGTGTGGGAGCCTCGGGGCTACAACCAACTAGCTACCTGTGTCCCCCTAGAGCCTCTCAGGGCTCGCTGAACAAAATGTGCAAATTAGAGCTCAGCGCTCTAAATCAAGGAAAATGCCCCCAGAGCCTCTCTCAGGGCTCTCACTCGAATGCGGCCGTCGTTGGAGCCTCGCCGGGCTCAAAACACCCAACTGGCCCCCAAGAGCCTTGCAGGCTCGCACAGCACAAGGGGCGCGTTGGAGTCCCTCCCGGGGGACTCAGGATCCAGAACGATGCCCCACGGAGCCTCGCGCTCCTTCAAAGGAATGCCCCACACGTTGGAGCGGCCCTCTGCCAATCGGGGCCGCTCAAAGAACAAAGGACCCTGTCCCCGCACTCACCGGTACTTCGCTGGTGCCGCGGGGGCAGGAGCACTGCCGGATCTCCTCCTTGCTCGTCCCGGGGCTCTCCCTCCGATCGGGGAGCCTCGGGCAGGACACGCCGGCTGCTTCCTTTCGCGCTGCTCGGCTGCAGGGCGGGACTTCCGGTCGGCCTCTCGGGGGCCGCGCTGCTATTGGCCGGTCGGCCAGAAGACTTCCGGGTCGTCGCGGGCAGCGCGGCGGCCCGTCTCAGGTAGGCAGGCGGCTTCTCAATACCCGAGGAGTGGGCTCCCTCGAGGTATTTACAAAATCAAAGTACGGGGCAATGCCGGGTGGCACCGGCCTTTAAATAATAAAATAAAGCGAGGTGGGCACTCGCTATGCCGAAAATCGGCAAATCGGCTCTGACGCCGGGTGGGCACCGGCAATGCAATAAAAGCGCTCTCAAGCGCCAAGAGAAGGGCGCCCAGCGCTATCAGGACAATAAAGCGCGCCCAGCGCTATAAATCAGAATCAGAGCGCTCCCATGCACTCTAAGTAAAGCAAAAGCTCCAGCAGGGACTGGAGGCAGGCAGAGGGGCAAGGCAGGGCCAGAGCCAGCACACTGGGTCTCCAGGCAGGGAGACAGCCCAAGTGGCGGTCCTCTTGGCCCCAGCAGCAGCAGAGCCCCCTCTGGCAGGATCCTAGGCAGAACCAAGAACAGGACAAATTGCATGGGGACACAGCCCCTTCTTATACAGGAAAACCCCTTTGTCTCAAGGGTGCAGGGTGGGGGAAAACCAGTCGCAGCTGGTTCTGAAGTACTCTGTTTACCCCAACCACCCTCTCTATTCACTGGCAGGGCTAGGGCCATCAGTCGCACTACAGGGGGTGGAGCCAGCATTGTCCGGGGAAAGTCCAGGCCCATCAGGGACCAAGTGCACTCCTCCCAAGCCATCAAGCATGCTGATCTCACACTCACCACCGGGCAGACCCATCCAGCCTTCCTGGAGCCAGGCTCACCAGCCAGCTCCAGCCAATCACACTGCAGGCATATTTTCCAGCAATATGCCAAGTCCCAGAAATGGCATTTCTACACATGCCACATTCACGCAACATACATCATTGCGAAGCATTCATTCTCACGAACACGCACATACCAAATTCGAGCATGCACTCCCCACACATTAGGAATTACTAGGGACACAGACATTCCCCATGCATCCCTATGGGAGAGCAGGCCAGCCTCACTACATGCACGCACTTTACTCTGGGACACAGAGAAAAAGTGCGCACAGACCAGAAAATCATCCACACATATCACAGATTAAAAGCAAAAAGATTAGGGGTGAACCTGCCTTAAGGGCCAAGTCCAACAATACCCAATACAGGTCTGGTGTTTTTAGTTACCTGCAAAGCGGTGACGAAAAGGCTTTAACTGGCTCAGAATACAGCTGCCCGCACGCTTTCCCCACATCCTAAATGCTGTCATACCTCTGACCTCCTTCGACGGCTTCACTGGTTACCTATAGAACAGAGTTAACTTCAAGACTTTATGTACCACATATAAGATCCTGCATGGCCTGGGTCTGCAAATCCTGAGCGATCTATGCTCGGTGTGTACCCTGCGCTCTGAGGACCTACACCTGGCCTGTGTCCGCGGGTGCGCAGGACCTGAGCCGGAGGGCGCACTTTCTGGGCATTGGCCCCCGCCATCTGGAATACCATCCCTCTTGCCGCCTGTGGCATGCAAGACCACTGAGAGTTCAGGAAACTGAGCAAGACATGGCTGTTTTCCAATCTGTAGTCTACTCCTTCTCTGTCCGCATCTACTCTTGCTCAGCGCTGGGACGCCTCGATGCCCATGCAGCCATGCGCTCTACAAATGCTGATAAAATATCATAACACTCCTTGTAGTAGGTCAAGGTTCATCACTCTTCTCTGACTCCCTTCCAAATGAGATTGGGGCCTTTGACTCACCCTTCTGGGTCAAGTTAATTACTTTTCTGGCCAGGCAGAGGATCAAAGGCCTCTCTACACAACACGGCCACTGCCAGTAATTAGGCCTTATTTGGGAGAGGGACGTGGTCTGCATTAACTAATTAATTTTCAGACTGAACCTGGCCTGTGAATGTTGTGCCTCTCTGAAACAAATCGGGTAACCAGAACCCTGTAGCCAGTCCTAGTAGAGGCTGCTATTTGATATTTTGAAGGGAAGGGAACTGTGGCAGTTGGGGGCAGAGTTTAGGCTGTCAGGGAATTTCTTTCACAGACCACTTGGCGACACCATCTTTGGAATTCTCAAAATGCTGTGTAGGCGGGTTGAGACCTGGATGTAGTGATGGGTGTTGCTAGGATTGGGCAGTGATGCCTACCTTCTGGAACTTTCCACTCCACTTAAAAACTCATGCACAAGGTAGAGCCCTTTGAAAACAGTCTGGACCTGGGGAAGGGATGCTGAAGTAATGTCCTGTTGGAGGAGATATGACACCAAACCCCCACTGCAAGGATGGATTCAAGGACCTCTGGCTTCAGTTGCCACCCGGGGACTAAGATTTATTTTTCCAGTGCGTGTGGTGCCCCCTATACCTTATGGGGACAGTAGAGAGATTACCGGCTTTGGCTGAGTGAACTACCTCTTCTTACATGGACTTTTCTGGTAGGTGTGTGAACTCAAGTAAGAAGTTCCACACTCCTACTGACAAACAAGGTCTGTGTAAGCAGCTAGGAAGCCATAAGATCTTGGGAATGCAGCCAGGGAGGGAACACTGCCTTGATAGCCTGCTGAGGAAGAACCCTGACTCTGGAGAGGAGCACAGAAAGAGCAAGCTCCTACAGAAATATAAAATGCTTGGAGACCAGTTAGCCTGAAAAATCCATACCTGGTAGATAGACCGCTCCACCAAGAGCAAAACTCAACTTTCCTTGTGCAGTGAATAATTACAGGTATTTATAAATGTCATTGTATGATGGTACCAACGTTAATGATTTTAATGGTGTTGAATTGGTTCATTGTTAAATACCTCTGCTTTTATTAATGGGTTGACACACTAAGAAAGCCAGTTGACCTGCCTTTTGAGACCTACACCCCCAATGTATTGTGCTGTAGAGGTGGGGGTTTAATGGTTTTAGGCTTCAGGGCTCGCTAGGTGCTGTGAACGATTAGGAGGACCCACCAGAAGTATTTCCACCTGCCATCTTGTAGGTTTTTGGACATTAATGTGTAATATTTAGTATGTTCGTAATACAGTAATTTGCCTTTTTTATAAGTAAAAGCCCTGACTGAACCTGATTTTTTGGGGGCTTTGTTTGTCGCTGGCCTGCAGGGTGGGGTACTAGTCCACATCAATTTCCCTGAGCGGGGTTTGGACTGCTGTGCCTTACTACTATGAGAGAATCCAGCTGCTAGACCTGGGCAATTGGTTCCCAGTCAATGGGAGGTTGCAGACTTATTACTTGAGAATAACCCACATCCTTCCAAACTAATAACCAACTTTCTTACAGCAATGCGAAGTCCTTGTAAGAATTATAAAAATAAGTCCTCTCTTTTACGTTTTTCCCCATTAGTCTTATACATTCCTTTATTCCAAAGTTTTCCTTCTGGGTACTGCTAAATTATATTTCCCTTTTGCTAACAGGCTGCAAAATGCACGGCCTATATTCACAATTAACCAGTCATGTACCTGTAACACTGGATCCCCTGCTTCTTCACTCTTTCCACAGATTACAAACAACCTGCCAGCCGTCCTCTCCTAGTTATTGGATGCTGGGCTAAATTAGCAAAAGTGGAGGGGATCCCCAATTCCTAATGCCAGAGCTAGAAAACTAAGAAGCTGGAGAAAGCGGGTGGGTAAAACAGTACATTTGTGTGTCCACAGTGTGGTATCCAGGGTTTCCCATATTTTAGTAATCTGTGGAGAGAATAAAGCAAGAGAGAAAATTAGTGTTACAGGTGAGTCTCTTCTTGTTGACTTTCAATATGTTTTAGAACTGATTTAATCAGCTAGACTGTCCGGTCTTATGTTACTTAGTTGAATAAGCGCTGATAGCTATACATACAGATGTACAAAGGCCTTGTGCGAACAGAACCATTCAACAGACCTGTTTTGGGGATGAATATGTGTACAGCAGTAACATGTACATAATGTTTTCCCCCACACATTGGGTATATGTGTGCGTATTTATATTTTAAACAAACGAGTGTGATCTTTTCTGCATATGTTTTAGAATTTAAAATTGTTTTGTCTTATAATAAATGTACATGTGCTTGTTTTTTGTCTTCAGAAAACTGATACCCACTTTCTCTTTTGTCGGCCTTTGTGATATGCAATTCAGTCTGAAACATCTCTTCACTGAGTGTGTATGTTTAATGGGGTTCATTTTGAACGACTGAATCAGTTGTGTGATTTTACTGTACAGTGTAATAGAATGAGTAGTTTATAAGTAGTGCTTTACCCTGTGAGCCGTACATAAAATCTGTAAACAAATACGCATGATTTTACTCAATTTGTTCAATTCCTTCTGCCTCCTACGAAGGCATGGTCAGAACGGCTGGGACAACATTTCTTACATCCAGAATCCCCAAAGAATTCTACTGGTGTTCTAGCAAAGAGATATGTCCTAGTGGTCCTGTTGGAATAGCTTGCAAACTAAATATTGCCTTCTCCTTGAAATCCTATATTCCATGAAGTGCAAATTCAGT
This sequence comes from Lissotriton vulgaris, assembly GCF_964263255.1. NCBI lineage: Eukaryota > Metazoa > Chordata > Amphibia > Caudata > Salamandridae > Lissotriton > Lissotriton vulgaris. Next base: position 244,357,811 of record NC_141687.1, read on the forward strand.
GAGTGTGTGCACGTTTATGGACACAGATGTGCATGCACATGTGTGAACCCCAAGACATTTGTGTAACGATGGTTTGTTTTAACATGTAATCAGATTTGGGCTCATGCATGGTACCAATCTGTTCATCCTATTACTTTTTACATATGGCATTTGTAATGTAAAGTACAAGAAAATTTCACTTTCATAAGAGACATGTCAGTATGGCCTCCACAATGATAGAGTCCCTGTATCTTTAGGGATCCCTGATTACGGTTTCTATACTTCGCCCGGTGAGCAGCGGGCTCAGATCTCGTACGCGGATTACGGATCCATGGGTCCTCGGGCGGCTCAGATGCTTCGTAGTGAGCATGCTGCTTCAGCAAGTAACTCCCCCCTCCACCACCTGCCCAGCCCGGATCAGTTTAAGAGCCCAGGTTTGTATCACCTTTCATTCCTTTGGGGGAGATGCGCATAGACTTTAATGGCACACAGGATCTGCTTGCCAGTCGGGCATTAAAGCAAGTTCACTGCATCCTTAGTCAGCCCACATACTTCGTGGTGACTTTTGTCAAGGTGCAGTTTTTAATTCAAAATGTGTCAGACTAAATCAAATTTATAAAAAACGGTTTGATTTTTTTAGTCCATAAATATAATTATTATTTTTGTATTTGTTTTTTTTTATGTATACTGTGGTGGAGTAGGTACAACTGTATTAAGTGTTAAAAATGTCTATTGTAAATGTTACTAGCTCACCATGCTCTTGGAATACAGGGAATTTTAGTAACATTCTAAAACACATTTGTCCATTTCAATAGAGTGTAACTTTTAGCGTGTTTAATTAGTCAAATCATGTTTGAACCTGAATATAATGGACCTTGTAATTTCATCCATGTTGATCACTTTGTTTTATATGTCATTTATTCAGAAGCTGTTTTCATGTTTTTCGTAATTTGTTTTGATGTATTTTGTGGCTTCGTTGCCCACCTGAGAATTAGTCCATTTAGCTGGTTAAATGTCCATATGTTAATGCCAGAATGTATAAATGGAAATGTAACTGTAGATATGTATCTTTATTGATAGCCTTGCATGTGCAGCAGTGCTTTCATGAAATAATCTTGTTATTCATCATGGCTGTACGCTGAGCAGTGACTGGTATGGCAAGCTAAATTCTTTCTCTGGTTCGGATATATACCGATTGCATACATTGACTTCAACCTCTTTGCAAACCCATCGGCATATACAGTAATATGCTTGGTACTTATAAACGTATAAATACATAGACTATTAATGATCAGAAAATAGAATGTTCCAAACTGCTTCTAAAATGCCAACGCTAGATGGTAAATTTAGAAATTTGAGCTGAGACCTTTGTTTTCATAGTCGAAATGAGGCTTTGAAAGATCACAATATAGGTCCTTTCCTGTTTAAGGAACAACAGTTTGTGGATGGGAAGCTTCATATGGATGTTTCGAACTTCCTTTTTAACTTAATACAGTTTAAAAGTGTACCCATACACTACTATATGAACTGGGAATTATGGAGTGGATGGGCATCAGAAGGGAAGGTGCGGTTTCATGATAGCCCTCTATATGCGTTACTGACATTTAAGCATTTGAACGACCCAGTCCTCTACTTCAGAACTATGAAGTTAGTCCATTTTGAACAGCCCCCCTCTGATTCATATTGTACCAGAATCTCCGAAACGTGGTTTGGTACAAACTCCCACGCCTCATCACGGGGTACCAAAAGCTCCTATTCCAGCCTATTGCATGCCACACCCTAATTCACAGTCAGAATCCTGTTGTCACACAAACTCAATTCATACCATAGCTTTCCACAACCTCTGTTGTGTGCTACAACCTGCTTCAAACCATGGCTTGCCACAACCTCTCGTTTATGGGGTCACATCTTCCTGCTCCAACCCATAGTGTGCCACATCCTGCCAGACCACCCAGCGCGTGCCACACCCTCCTAATTCAGCCCATGGTGTACTACGTCCTCTGAGTCTAATCTATGGTGTGCTGTAACCTCGCAATTTCAACCATGCCCTCCCACTTCTATTCTTATTTTGCCACAACCTATTATACCATTGCATAGTGTGCCATACCTCCAAACTGTGATGTCCCACAACCTCCCACTACAATGTATTGTGTGCTGCAGACGACTCTAAACGATGACTTACCAAAACCTCCCACTCCAACATTTGGTATTCAGTAGTCTGCCACTTCAAACCATGTTTCCACAGTGCGCCACTCCAAGCCTAGGTGTGCTACAACCCCCTCTAGCCATTGCAACAATCTCCTCTCCTCCAGCCATTGTGACAATCTCCTCCGGCCATTGCGACAACCTCCTCCGGCCATTGCGACAACCTCCTCCGGCCATTGCGACAACCTCCTCCGGCCATTGCGACAACCTCCTCCGGCCGTTGCTTCTACCTCCTCCGGCCGTTGTCACTACCTCCTCTGGCTGTTGTCACTACCTCTTCCGGCCGTTGTCACTACCTCCTCCGGCCGTTGCCACTACCACCTCCGGCCGTTGCCACTACCACCTCCGGCCGTTGCCACTACCTCCTCCGGCCCTTGCCACTACCTCCTCCGGCCGTTGCCACTACCTCCTCCGGCCCTTGCCACTACCTCCTCCGGCCCTTGCCACTACCTCCTCCGGCCGTTGCCACTACCTCCTCCGGCCGTTGCCACTACCTCCACCGGCCGTTGCCACTACCTCCACCGGCCGTTGCCACTACCTCCTCCGGCCGTTGCCACTACCTCCTCCGGCCGTTGCCACTACCTCCTTCGGCCGTTGCCACTACCCCCTTCGGCCGTTGCCACTACCTCCTTCGGCCATTGCCACTACCTCCTTCAGCCGCTGCCACTACCTCCTTCAGCCGTGGCAGCAAACCTCCTTCAGCCGTGGCAGCAAACCTCCTCCAGCCGTGGCAGCAAACCTCCTCCAGCCATGGCAGCAAACCTCCTCCAGCCGTGGCAGCAAACTCCTCCAGCCGTGGCAGCAAACAACTCCAGCCGTGGCAGCAAACTCCTCCAGCCGTGGCAGCAAACTCCTCCAGCCGTGGCAGCAAACTCCTCCAGCCGTGGCTGCAACCTCCTCCAGCCGTGGCTGCAACCCCCTCCAGCCGTGGCTGCAACCCCCTCCAGCCGTGGCTGCAACCCCCTCCAGCCGTGGCTGCAACCCCCTCCAGCCGTGGCTGCAACCTCCTCCAGCCGTGGCTGCAACCTCCTCCAGCCGTGGCTGCAACCCCCTCCAGCCGTGGCTGCAACCCCCTCCCGCCATGGCTGCAACCTCCTCCCGCCGTGGCTGCAACCTCCTCCCGCCGTGGCTGCAACCTCCTCCCGCCGTGGCTGCAACCTCCTCCCGCCGTGGCTGCAACCTCCTCCCGCCGTGGCTGCAACCTCCTCCCGCCGTGGCTGCAACCTCCTCCCGCCGTGGCTGCAACCTCCTCCCGCCGTGGCTGCAACCTCCTCCCGCCGTGGCTGCAACCTCCTCCCGCCGCGGCAGCAACCTCCTCCCGCCGAGGCAGCAACTTCCTACAGAGCATGCAACAGCCTCCCGATTCAACCCAGGGCGTGCAGCAACCTCCGGCTCCAACCCATGGCGTGCAACAACCTCCGGCTCCAACCCACAGTGTGCAACAACCTCCGGCTCCAACCCACAGCGTGCAACAACCTCCGGCTCCAACCCACAGCGTGCAACAACCTCCGGCTCCAACCTATAGCGTGCAACAACCTCCGGCTCCAACCTATAGCGTGCAACAACCTCCGGCTCCAACCCATGGTGTTCAACAACACTCCGCTCCAACCCATTGTTTTCAACAACACTCCGCTCCAACCCATTGTTTTCAACAACACTCCGCTCCAACCCATTGTTTTCAACAACACTCCTCTCCAACCCATGGTGTTCAACAACACCCCGCTCCAACCCAGGGTGTTCAACAATACCCCGCTCCAACCCAGGGTGTTCAACAACCTCCCACTCCAACCCATGGTATGCAACAACCTCCCACTCCAACCCATGGTATGCAACAACCTCCCACTTCAACCCATGGAATGAAACAAACACCCACTCCAACCCAAAGTATGCAACATCCTCCCACTCCAATCCATGGTATGCAACAACCTCTTACTCCAACCCAAAGTATGCAACAACCTCCCACTCCAACCCATGGTATGCAACAACCTCCCACTTTAATCTGTAATGTGGCACAATTTCCAAGTCCCGTCTATGGTGTACCATAGCCTCCAGCTCCAAATCATGGTATGCCACAGCATGCATCTGCAACCCACGGTGTACCACAGTCCCCCTCAGTGTGCAACTGTCACCAGCCACTCCAACCCATGGTATTCCACAAGCTGCCAGTTCAACTCATGAATGTTGCACATATTTGCGCTCCATCCCATGTGTTAGCCTCTGAAATATCCCTGTCCAGCAGATTTATTATAAGCTCTCACTCCAAATCACACTGTCCTACTCCAAACCATGGTGTATCAGAAGTTCCCACTCCCAATATTTGGAGTGGTTCAACCAGCTCCAAAACATGACTTGCAACTCCAATTAACCAGCTTCTCCCATGTTGTGCCATGACTAGTCAAAGACCTGCTATAAACATCTGCTTCTCTTAATCAAGCTGTTCCAGAACCTGCATTTTATACCACGATATGTCTCAATCTTCTACTCTAAATCATGACGTCTCAACATTTTTGCCGATTGCTTATCTGACTCGTTATTAGTTTTCAGTGCCTTTGAGCTTATGTGTGAGTTCCTTTATTTGATGTGGGTTTCTTTTGTCTTGGTGGCCTTACCTTACACTTGAAACACTGCACTGGAAAGCTTTTGGGCCCAGTGTAAGACGTTTGGGCCCAGTGTAAGACGTACGTTTGGGCCCAGTGACAAACGTTTGGGTCCAGTGACAAACGTTTGGACCCGATCCAGTGAAAAACGTACGTTTGGGTCTTACTTCAGAACACTGAGATGGAGCCCTTGTTACAACCAAGGTGGCTTTTCTACACATTCCTGCTCCAGCTTTACCCTATGCAGAGGTTCTTGGGCTTGTGCTCAAATCACATATCAACTTCGGAGATTCCTTCGGCGGTGTGCATGCCCGTGTGGTGATTCTTGGCTAGGATACAGTGAGTAACTGGAGAGCGGTGGGTGATAGCCTTTGAGTGGTTCAGCAGGTCTGCCTGAACTTGACTAGGCGAGCGCTGCTCATAAGGGTTCGAGCAGATGTGATTCAGCGCTTCCAACAAGTGCAGGACAGAGCTCTGCCAGAAAGGCGCTCAAACAAAAGGAAAAGCAGCACAAGCAAACTCCTCTGACGTTATTCCTTTGGTAGCTTGCTTCAAGTTTTGTTTTTGATACACAGAGCCTTCCGGAATAAAGGCTCACGTTGTATGAAGGCCATCACTGTGAAGCAGAGGCCTCCTAGAAACGGTTGGTCATTTATTATCAACCGACTCACTTTTGAAGAAGAAAAAAGGTAGTTTCGGAGTGTGAAGATTGGCAGCCACAAACTTGGCCTATGTGAAAGTAAGATTACTCCACTTTTATAAATTCAAGATCAAACCATTTAAATTCACCTAAAACGTGCCACAGTGCTGTGGTTGGTTGAGAGCTGTTGGTAAGTTGGATCAGATTGATTAATGAACGAAGATGAATGCCCTGTGAGCTCTAAGCTTTGCTGTTGCTTTTTAATGTTAAGACTATTGCTCTTGACACTGATCTCCTTACGTTCAAGCACACATTTTTGCAAACAGCTTAAAATACAAAGACAGTCTTATCAACCATTTGCAAAGCAATCCGCATTATTTTTTTAACAGAAAGGTGCTTCCAGCGTGAATTGTGAAATAATGTGAAGCGCATACAAGGTGGACCCGATGGCTTCCCCCGGTGCATCAGGGTTTACAGTAAGCTGATTGCGGTTGGGCGCATAAGTCTTTTTTTTATTTTAGACTGCAGTGTTTGTCTCTTGGAGGGACTGGATCCGTCAATTTGTGTATGGACATGAAGCGATCTATTTCCTCCAGTTCCTTGCTCCTCCTCTTCTCGTGCGACCTATGGTGAAGCAGGTTGGGTCTGCTATTCATTGACAGTTGAAATGTGGTTGGGAGTTTGAAGGATTAGAGTTCTCGTTTTGTGGCAAAGAACTGCTTCATTCGATTTATATCCGTTTATTATATAAATTGCTATAGACATAGAGGTTTGATCCCAGTTCATATTCTATCCTCCTGCTCCCGCGTGCGCCTCTCGGAGCTGGTTGTGGTCCAGCTGAGCTCTCGGCATATGGTCGTGTTGATTTTGTTGCACTCTGGTGTTTTCAGTTGCTGGCACAATGCGGTTTTCGGAGTTTGAAGTTTGTTTTATGTTCATTTCCAGACTTTGGAACAGAATTTAATGCGTTAGGGCACACTGGAGACTCTTACTGGAACAGTTAAGAGATCCATGGAGTGCGTTCTATCAGTGCTGCGGGTTTGCCGAACTCCTTCCCTTTGTGTCGCCACAAAGCCATTTTTATGTTGATTCAGAGATTACTGATCAACCATACTCTACAGCTGTAAGTGCATGAACTTAAGGTTGACTGACCCTACATCTGGCCTTTAGGTTTCTTTACACTGCCCAAAGTATGAAGCTGCAATAGGCCTCACTGTAGCATAGTCTGAACTGTGAGGAAACCTCAAACGGCACAGGTATGTGATATTTGAGCATCAGAAGGAAATCCACTGGTGCCCTTTCTCTCTGTAATATTCCAATTCCATTAAAGCCCAGTAACTTGGCGTCTTTACCAAACCTGCGCCGAACTACGGTCAGTTCATGCATTTGAGAGTGTGAAGGGTAGGGAATGTAGGGCAGTATTTGTATATTTGAAGTGTTGCATTAATCTTTCAGTTCGTTGTACAGGCAAAAGGACGTTGGCTTGTAATGCAGGTTTACCTAATGTAACTGTAATTGGCATGATTTTATTGAAATGTATCGTACTCAGATAGATTAATAGAGAGGAAGGCAAGAAGCTCTTGAATTTGTGTTTGCTGCATGAAGTGTTTGTGGTAATACCAGAGTAACAAACTGGCCCACTAGACCAAAAAACAGGCTACCAACTTCCCAAAAAGCGGCTTACACACTGATTGTTATACCAACCCTTTGTACACTGCCAGACTGCATTATACACCAGTTTGACCTTGATGGCCTCTGGACGGGTCCTGCACAGCACCACACACCTGTTGACCAATCTCATCATGCGCTGCTGTTGGTGTGATGTTAATGCCAGCTCATTAAATTCAAGCTCTGACATTGACTTGGGTGCTCTTCATTCTGGTAAGGACTGCCTGACGGTTTTTCTACCAACCATTGGAGTGCATAATAATGTGCAAATACTGCCCTTGACTTGTCATACTTTCAACCAGCAGTTCATGTACATATTGGCCTCTCTTTATGCTGTACCACAAGTGGCCAACCAACTGGTCTCAAGGCCTGGCATGAAATGCACTCGGTGAAACTTTTTCAATATGTCCACCCAAAAGACCAGTTTTACGTGAAAGGTGAGATGCACTTTGAAGTGCTTGAATTGAGCTTTGGAGTTTTTGCCTCTATTTGACATTTTGATGCAAGATAACGCGACTGTGCACCTTTTTAAAACCACTTTCCACTTAACACCATGTAGATGTTCTCCCTGACCCCGTGCGGGGTTTTGTGCTGCTTTTAAGATCTGCCCCTCCTTTCTGTCACTCTGATTGGTAGTAACTTGACATCGTCCATCCTGCTTTTCTATAAAGGGCTACACGCTATGTGGATATCCCTTCTAGAAACGAGACTAGCCTGGGTACTCGCTCCTGGAAGACGGGTACTAGGAAATTTCAGAGAATCCATCTATTTGGTTACATGTGTCGTCTCTGCTTCTCGATGTCAGACAGAGCAACACAAGGTCTCTGTGCATGACACGCTTTACGGGGCTTCTTTTATTCACCTGTTCGTGTAAAGAGTTCTCGTTTGCTTTTTAGGTTTTGCCTCGTGATCCGCTGCGCAGCAGCGTTCGCGCAGGGCGAAAACTTTTGTTTACCAGTATGGCTGTTCGTCCCGCCTCTGTTTCCCATTGGCTAGCTCCATAAATGGAGGCTAGCCATAGGAAAACAGAGGCGTCCGTCATTTTGCGAGGCGACTCGTGGGCGTTTCTGAGAAGTTTTCTCATCCGGCCCCTTTTGTCACGTCAGTGCGGCGGTGGGCGGGGTTTATTTTTTTGTTCGTAGAGGTTTCTTTTCGTCATTCCGCGGCCGACCGCCGCCGGAGGAAGTCCAGGTCCAGGTGAGTGCTTTGCGTGTGCTCGTTCGTTCCCGCACCCCCCTCCCGCTGTCCGTCTTCCCGTTCCCGCCCCCCCTCCCGCTGTCCGTTCCCGCCCCACCTCCCGCTGTCCGTGTGCCCGAGGGTGCTTGTTCATCCTTGTCTTTTGTTGCCCACAGCCTTTTGACCCATTCTGCACTCCACCCTAACGTCCCCGTATTTTCCCCTCTTTAAAAGCAGCTGATGGCTTTATAGTTTTCTTCTTAAAGAGAGCCTCAGACTAGATAACCACTATCTTCAATCCCTCCTATCCCCCCCCCCCCCCCTGCCCCCTCCCTCCCTGATCACGAGGCAAGGCAAATTCCGAAGTCTCCTGGTGTGTGACGCTTGGCCAGCACTCCATCACAGCAGGCTATTGGGACGTGTGGTGTGTCTGCCCGCCCCCCCTCCCGCTGTGCGTGTGCCTGCCCGCCCCCCTCCTGCTGTCCGTGTGTCTGCCCGCCCCCCTCCCGCTGTCCGTGTGTCCATAGGAATCTGGCTTCACTTTAACATGAGTGCACTGTGTGATTCAGGACTGCTCTGTAAGACCAGCCCTCACGAGAGATCATCAACGTTATGTGGTAAGGACGCTGACATAATCACCCCTTCACGTTCTCCTAACACTCAAAAACAATTAGCCCGTTGCTAGGCCTAAAAATCAACAGAGATGCTCCTTTTTATTAGACATGCCTCTCCGCTACCCAAAGCGATCATCATGCATGCCCTCGTAATCGCCCAACAAACGCCGCATAATAAGCATGTCACCCTGCCAACTTCCAGCAGTCTCTGATCAGTCAAACATAATAATCTCCTCACCCCAGGGCACTCACCAGTGTGACATGTCCCCAGTTTCTCCCCAGCACGGAAGGAATTTCCCGGAAACGCCAGGCCAGCACTCCATTACAACAGGCTATTGGGATGTGTAGTGTGTCTGCCTGCCCCCTCCCACTATCCGTGTGTCTGCCCGCCCCCCTCCCGCTGTCCGTGTGTCTGCCCGCCCCCCTCCCGCTGTCCGTGTGTCTGCCCGCCCCCCCTCCCGCTGTCCGTGTGTCTGCCCGCCCCCCCTCCCGCTGTCTGTGTGTCTGCCCGCTCCCCTCCCACTGTCCGTGTGCCTGCCCGCCCCCCTCCCACTGTCCGTGTGCCCGCCCCCCTCCCGCTGTCCGTGTGCCCGCCCCCCTCCCGCTGTCCGTGTGTCCATGGGCATCTGGCTTCACTTTCACATGAGTGCACTGTGTGATTCAGGACTGCTCTGTAAGATTATCACGGAAGGCACTGGGTGTATTCTGTGAACATTTGAATCACTTAGAAATGGCACTTCCTTATAATGTATGTAAATTGATGAGAACCATTGTCAAAGTTAACACTAGTCCGGACTGTTGTAAAGTCAGAACTCTGAAGATTTTATCACACGTCACCAGCGCTCAAAGAACAGGTACAGCGAAGAGGTGCAAGCTTCCCACCCTTGGAAAAAACGTTAGGCAGAAGGAGCTTGCTTTACGTGGGCCCACCTATTGCAAACATCAAGCAAGCTTCCCTCAGGCACACTGAACAGGCGCAGGCTCAGCTGTCCACGGTACAAGCTTCTCTCAGGACACATACGAGTGGACAAGACAGAAAGTTCACACAGAGAGCAGAGGCAGAGCCAGGGGGCTGGCTTGACTCTATAAGCCAAAACACGAGCCGAGTCATAAAAGGTTATGCATGTAAAATACACAGCAAAAGTCTTGTAAAAACGCGATAAAGATTTTCAGGTTAACATTTTAATTCTACGAGCGAACCGAGGTGTCAATTTATCATATGCACTGTGTACATGGCCACCGCTGTTATATGTCGAACATTATCTATCAAACCACACGCGTGTGTTTTTTATATAGCATGCACCCAAGTTTCAAGTTTAAGTTTGTTTAGTTATTTAAAACCATAACATTTGTGGCAAAGAAAACCGATCTCAACTACATTTATCAGATAGAACAGATTACTTTGAATGCACATGATCCTGACTGGCCTTAACACAATATATTCAGACCTTTCATTCTTGATTTCGCATTCCTACATAACTAAAGTGCCATTGTGCATTATAAAAATAGTTAGTTCCTAATCCTTAGCAACACCTAATACTTCACAATCAATTGTACGACCTATTAAACCTTATTTAAACCTGAAAACAATAGGAAGCTTTCTTCTGCAAAGGAGGCAAAAGAATGTGCAATAGGAGACATTTCGACCGCCTGAATATATTGCATGGGAGTAAAGGCTGGGCATACAATTAAAATCTGACATTTTGCTAAAGTGCCTATGTGCATTACATAACTCATCCTGCTGTTTCAATGTTCTTGGTCAAGTACTTTCTTGCCCTTACAGAACGTATTAAAATACACAGTCAGCATTAAAGCCTTAGTTACGGGAGCGGGTGTGGCTTAACGGCTAGAGCGGTGGACCACAAAGCTGGGGAACCCGGTTCGAGGCTCAGTAGAGAGGATCAACATTTTGTCTGCCTCTCTCTGCATGCTACAGAATATCGTTGTGTACATTTACACGCCTGGGGTATTAGGGGTGGTTGACGAGAGCCTCTCACTACTTCAAGCATTAAATATTGGAGCGAATGGGACGCTCTGCAGCCCTCTTCTTCGGCAGCAGTTTACATTTTCTAGAAAAACCTTCTTTGGAGACTTGCATGTGCCGACAATCATTACGTTTTATATTTGAAATTCTTTGAGGTCGGATGTCATTCGGTGCTGTAAAGATATAAGATAAGGTTTCTCCACAGCACTGTAATCACCAGTACAAACGCAATGCTTAATAGTGCCTAATAATTCCGTCTGCCCGTTTGTCTATAATGCTTGCATTTGATTATGGGGCCTTCACGTTTCTCACTTCCTGCGAGGATCCTTTAACTTAAGGTCCGAGAGAGCTTCTAAAAGACAGGAACACTTTGGCATATTAAGCATCTGCTGCTTGTTTATTTTTCATGTGTGCTTATTTGCATAGTGCATAAACCTTCAAGTGCACATCTTAACGTTTTTGAGTTATGTTGCTAGCTGGTAAAGGCTTCTTCCGCGGTAACTCCTTGTAGATCATGGAAATATGTGCTGTGCTCTGTAAAACTACACAGGTTCTAATCCCTGTAGCAATTCAGGTGATCAGTGAAATTTGCCTGCAGGTTGCATGTTTACATCTGCGAGTTAATGCGCCTGCTGCAAAGATCTGCTTGGTACCCTGAGGTAGCTGATTCAGGCTTTCATCCTTCAGCAGTGGATAACTTGTATAATAAGTTAGGTAATGATAACAAACTATCTGTAAAGGAATTAAGTTTCTGCGTTCGCTCTAAAAATTAATTTTATTCGTTTTTGTGTAACACTTTTAAATAACTCCATGTGTTTCATCTAGAAAGGGGGGCACCTTTCCAAAAGGCTAGGAGGGTCAAAATATGCGATTGGCTAAGCGTATTGATGGAAACCAGTAGTCGATAGTTTGCAATTAAAATTTCAAACATTGCACAGCTCCACAAATCATTACGTTTTATATTTGAAATTCTTTGAGGTCGGATGTCATTCGGTGTGTGGCTCAGGGTGTGTGTATGTGGCTATGGGTGTGTGTGTGTGTGTGGCTCTTAGTGTATGTGTATGTGTGGCTGACTCTGGGTGTGTGTGTGTGGCTGTATTTGCTGTCTGCTGACCTCATTTATAGGGTACAATAGGTCTCACATTTGCAAGAGATTAAGCTAATGGCAATGTAAAAAACAATGCCATTTATTTATATGTTTTCAAAACCAACACATAAATAATAATTTTGTCATTTACAATGCCAATAGATCAAACTTTTCAAAAGGCGAAACCATTGCATTGCAAATGCTTGTTCTCTCTGGAGAACAGTTGTGGGCGGTAAAGCCATTGTTCCCCATTAAGCCCACAGTCGGGCCTGCTATTGAAATCAGTTGCTTGCTTTTCACAGGAGGACTCTTGGCAGCCAAGAGTCGCTTTAAATACACCATCTGAAAAATTGCAGTGGAAATATTTAGATTATTAGCCCTGCCAAGTGAAGCGTTAAAACACAGGTTTGGTTTCTTTATGGCAGCTCTGAGCGCTTCCCCTCGGTATTTGCTGAATCTAGACAGAACTCTCCACAGCCTCGAGCGAAGTTTCTCAATACGCCTTTTTATCGCCCATGCATAAATGCATGTGCTTTAGTGTCCCTCCCTAGCTAAAAATATCCGTAGCATAATGAAGTGTAGGTGTTTTTTATTATCTTCATTTCGCCTGCTGTCACTTTTACGATCAGCTAGTGTGGGGTAATATATTGATTACAATTAGGGGGAAATTACATCATTCAAAATTTACCTTCTACTATCCCCAAAGCTAATAATTAAAACACAAACCAGTAACTCACTTCGTATCACCCATAAAATCGATTTTATTTTGGTCAGGACTTTCAGTTTTTTTGTTTTTAATGTTGGCAGGTGGAGAGACTTTAAAGGGAATAAAAGCCACCCGGCCGTCTTTGGAAAGCATATCAAGGAAATGGGTTTTGTGAACCATTCCTATGGATAATATATTGATCGACATGCCCTGTGCTATAAACCCCTAGCCGTGTAACACATCGAAAAAATGCGATTTTTTTATCTAGAGCATTCTATGAGCGGAGTGTCTTGTCGCTCTGGGAGGCGTTATTATTTCTCAATTCAGTAGTTTATCCACCTCCGAAGGATGAGCTGGCCAATACCGGGATTCAGAGCTGTGATATTCAAGTTAAAATCTCAGACCTCCTGGATTGCTAGTGGCTCCATACCTTGTGAGGCACCTTGAGCGAGTCCTAGCTTCCCAATTATCACTTTGCACTCTGGTGCTTTGAGGCCCATATGTATGGGAATAGGAAATCGGCAAGTGTGAGGAAATTTGGTCTTTGTGGCTTCTTAAGCCCTTGGACAAAAATTATGGGATTCTGACACCAGAGATGTTTTTATTGCATTACAAATCTTTCTTGTAAATTTCTCAAAGCTGCTCTTTGGAGCTAAGCTTTCACACGAGTGCAGTGGGGGCCCCTGGCCCTTATTTTTATGGAACCTTTCTTCACTGGAATTTGACAGAAAGCAACCGAGAGAAACACACCAATCAAAGACGGTGGAAGAGAAAGACGGAAAAACCATCACAAAGGGAGAAAGCAGGAACCTACAAGAGTGAGTTAAAGGTGCAGGAAGTGTCTGGCAGTGGATTAAAGAGTGATTCGGTGGATTTCAAAGTACGAGCCTTGGTATTCGGCACGTTGACATTTAATTGTACCTTCCACTGGCTTGTGAGCAGAGCTTCGGGCATTGGCACTTTCCTTTCCAAATTAATCACTATCGCACATCAACATCCCAAAATAAATGTCCCAGCAGCACATTACAGCTAAAACGTAGAAGTTCAGTAATTAATATTGGTTAGCGTGTTTCCAAGCACTTTACACTACTCGCAGATCATAGATTGGAGCACAGAGAAATACTTGCTGTCCAGGCTTACACTATCTGGTAATGTAGTGTCCTGGTTCCACAGTCAGGAATTTTGCAATTAGCCCCATCTACTTGTTCACGAAACGCTGTTTAGAATATAAGGACCTGTTCTGGAACCAGCTTGAATTCTGCACTGCATTCTGACCCTCTCCATCCTTCTCCCTTGTACTTGTTTACACCACACTGAACACCAAAAAGTGTCTGAGTCTTTACTAACCGAACCGACTGGTTAAAACAAATATAAATCATTTCATGAGCGTTACATATATGCTGCTTCAGCTCCTACACACGTTCAGACACAGAACAAATCAAGAGACAAATCTACTTTTAATTCTTGTTTGGAATTTAATCTTCATAAATAGCTGTGTACAATAAATCCATATTACATTACACCAGCCCGGGTTTGCATTTCACAGTGCTTCTGTCAAGCCCTTTATTGCCCTTTAATACAGTTACGAACAGGTCACATAGTATAGGAAGGTAATGAATGGTGTGTATATACCGTGACACCGTTTCCATTCAAGACCGATGTAAGCACCACACTACCTTTCATAGCCTAAATGGGAACATGAATAGAACAATGAATGTGCCACTGCAGAGTACCACTTGCCGCCTCCATACGCATCGATGTCCTTGATGTGGATTCACCTGCGCCTCATATATCTGATTTCCTCTGTGTGATTCTTTTTTTGTTTGATCGTTCTGGGAGCAGTCTCGTCTGTCTCCCCTGGTTGCTGTTGAGCTCATTAGCTCACTGTCAGTCCCGGATGGGGATCCATCTGAGACAGAGAAAATATTTTCATTTACTGGGTCTGGGCTCTGTGGATCTATTTGCCTAGGGTTCGAGTTTTCGGGGCCATTCCCCTCAACCTCTTTATTCATCCAGAGTCATTCTTCCGGCCTCGCAATCAGGGGCAGTTATAGCGGTGACAGTAGCAGTGGCAAGAGCAATGGTGACGGCAGAGGGAGCGATGGTATCGATAACAGTGACAACAGTAATAGCAGTGACGGTATATTGACCACAGGGATTGAGCTCTGGTGCCAGGTATGTCTCGCTCCCGGCAGCCCCTCCACTAAGTTCAATCATAGCACTTTGCACAGTTTGCAGGGGAAACTGTATGTCCCCTTGTTCTGAAAGGACCTCTGCTGGGCTACTTAGTTCAATTTAAACAGGGGTGGGTGTATTTTTAAGGATAGTAAAATGTCTGGCAATACATGGAGAGCTTTCAGTATTTCCCACTGAGTTCTCTTTTGAGCAAGTTTGGCCTCCAACCCTCCCCATATGTTTTTTGTTTACCCCTCCATCCCTTTTTCCCTTTATGTGGAGGGTCCGTTCTATTCTTTTTTTTCTGCTTTGTCTTTTTCTTTATTCCCGTCTCCTCATGGGTTGCAGTGGCCTTTCGCTTAAGGTTCTTCTGACCGCGGGTAGTCATTTCGTTGCTGCTCCTCCTCTTGAAGTTTTTTGCCGCCCTTCCGCTGCTTCCACCACCACTGCCGATCAGATCCAAACGCACTCGGACCCGGTCTGACAGGGCAGCAGCAGCAGATCGACCCTTGCCTGTAGCAGCGCCCCAGTTGCCGTGAAAGAGCAGCACCACAGAGACCCAGACACACAATTTCACTCCTCTTAACCCGCTCCAAACATGAGCTGAGCCTCTAGGCGTCCGGAGCTCGGGTGTAGCTGATAGCGGGACCGCCGCAAGCATTTGCCAGGTGAAAGTCTTTTGCTGAATTCAGGGGGGCTTACTGAGCGGTAATGTTGATGTTAATGTTAATGGATTTGTAAAGTGCGACAGCTGCCCCAGCAAAGAGGCGTCCCGGCGCTGATAGCAATGAGGTAGAAAAGATCAGGGTGGGGCCCCAGGGAAGGCCTACGGAGTGGAAAAGAGAAAGCTTTTTATGGCTTTCCTGAATTCTAAGTAATTGTTGAGCCCACAAATGTGGCCGGGTAGCGAGTTCCAAATGATGGCCGCTCTGTTCGGAAAGAGCGACCTCCAGCGCGAACCCTCCTAACCCGGGGAACCACCACCAGGTGTTGTCCTATGGAATGGAGCTGACTGGGCGGGAGAGGGTGGACATATGGTAAAGCAGGTTAGTCAAAATACCAGCCAATTGCAGAGACAGACCGATCAGAGCACCTTCGTGCGGCGGATGGAGTGGCGGCCGGGAAAGGAAATGCTCACACCAGCGCCATCTCCCGTCTGCTGAGCATTTCTGATGTTCCTCCCTTGTCTGATTCAATGGTTGTTTACTCCTGTCCCTCTCATAGCTTTTCCGTTTCGGTAACAGAGAACTTTTTTTAACTGGGTCAGTCTAACCTTTTCTGTTTCAGTAATCTAGAACATGTTATAACCATGTCTATCATACTAGAGGCAGCAAAGAAAACGGAATAACTGAAATTAAACCTATTAGGTACCCAGTTAGGTTAGTTGAAGTTAGCAGTAGTCATGACCGGAATAAGAGGAAGTTAGGGGCACCAGCTGTTATCCCTGGTTGCCCTTTGCAATTCTCTGGGATTGGCAATATCAAACCTGGTCCTCTGAGTTATGAAGCAGATGTAGAAATAGAAAGTATGTCGAGCTCTAAGAGCCGATTTACTATAGCTGTTGAGGGTCTAAGATTGGGATAATGGGTCAGTGCGCTAATGTCATATGTGGTAAAGGGTGCATGATGTCACTTACACGACAATAGAGTTATGGTGGTGGACACACATGAGCAGTGTTATGGCATAAAAAATTGAAAAAGGCTACTATAGAAGGAAGCACACTGTCTTAATGAGAAAGCAACAGGGCATGAATATTGAGGCTATCTTATAAAAATGTCCTTGCTTTGGATAAACCATGTCTAGGCAAGGAGCGAGCTGAATTCAGGGAGGCTTAATGAGCGGTAATGTTGATGTTAATGTTAATGGATTTGTAAAGTGCGACAGCTGCCCCAGCAAAGAGGCGTCCCGGCGCTGATAGCAATGAGGTGGAAAAGATCAGGGTGGGGCCCCAGGGAAGGCCTACGGAGTGGAAAAGAGAAAGGTTTTTATTGCTTTCCTGAATTCTAAGTAATTGTTGAGCCCACGAATGTGGGCGGGTAGCGAGTTCTAAATGATGGCCGCTCTGTTCGGAAAGAGCGACCTCCAGCGCGAACCCTCCTAACCCGGGGAACCACCACCAGGTGTTGTGCCATGGAATGGAGCTGACTGGGGGGGTGAGGGTGGACATATGGTAAAGCAGGTTAGTCAAAATACCAGGAGAGGCAGATTTCATGACTTTGAAGGCTATACAAAGAGCCTTGAACTCAATCCGCCTAGCCACAGGCAGCCAGTGGGGACAGCGAATGGCGTTTGGCACGAGCAGGCTCTGTGCAAACCAAGGAGAGATCTTGCGGCCGCATTCTGTACCCTCTGTAACCTATGCGCATCAAAAATAGTGATGGACGATAATGCACAAATGATTCTAAGCCACTCTGGGTACCCTGCAGTTGTATAATCTTTAATCCTCCCACCACCCCCTTTAAACTCGCCTGCATCATCACAGAATAGAAACAACAATATGCAACAATAAAAGAGGGCAGTCGAGCCCAAATTGCTAGGTTGCATCCTTTCTCAGAGGGCTCTAAAGACATCCTAAAGTAGTTTCAACTTTCTTGAGCCACTACTCAAAGGGTCAGGTTAATGTCTACAGCACAGCGAGCTCAAGACCGTTTTGGCCAACGCTTCACGTTGGAGGCTTCATTTGACATAAAACAAGTGTTGACAAAATACTTAAATCCTTATTAATCACCGGGAATTTCATTGTTTATATTTCTATTCCTTTTAGTTTTTTCTGTAAGTGGAAGCGAACCATCAGAGTAAGGGAGAGTGCCATTTCACCATAATGTCTTAACTGGCATATTGTATCCAATCCTGCATCCTTCACCTGAAGCATTGTAGCCAGTTCTCGAGGTTTGATTGGAAATATTTTGTGCATTTCTGACGGCCTTATCAGGGTTACTGTGTTGAGGTATGTTGGTCATCATATTACAGAAAGGATCAATACATGGGTGCATTTGAGACTGACTGCCAGAACGGTGCATGATTTAAACTAAGTGGTCTTTGAGAACAGAACATAAGATGCATCTAAACATTAAAAGGAGGGGGTATAGGGCTGTAGCGTGACATATTATTTATCCCAATGGGAATAAACAATGTATAAGATGCAAGAATTGTTCCGCAGACGACCAAGTCCAGAAGTTATTTTAGCGTGACCTGAAAAGGTGTAGCTAAAATGAACATTGGAAAACACATTCTATTGAAAATACCAGTAAAATATCTTATTACTTACCGGTAATCTTCATTACACCAATTAGGGTCCTCCCCGTCCCAGTCCTTACTACGTGAGGCAGTCCTGCCTCCACACAGCCAATCAAAACACTAGAAATCAAAAGGTCGAAGGTTACATAAGCCCCTCCCACCCACCGCCATGCCTGTTGTCAACAAGACTCAGACACAAACACAGCGGAAGGAAGGGAGGGAAGAGGACTGGGACGGGGAGGACCCAAATCGGGGTAATGAAGATTACCGGTAAGTAATAAGACATTACCCCCTCATGGGTCCTCCCCGTCCCAGTCCTTACTACGTGAGGAACTCACAAGCAGAGAACCAAGAAGAAAAAATGCAGGACACCAGGGATCCATGCAAAAGTACAAAACTATAAACAATAAAGTATCAACGAACAGCAGCGTACAAGACGCCAACAGAAATCGTCAAAAGAGGCAAGAAAACAAGAAGCCGAGAATGTCGCACAAATGTGCGATGGGACCGCCAAGTGGCCGCTCCACAAAGCACCCGGATAGAGACCCCGCCACCTCAGCACAGGAAGCAGACACAGAACCCACAGGAGACAAACAGGGCAGGAGAAACCCGAGCCTGTAGTGAACATTGGAGGCAAAACAGAAGAGCCCTGGGAACACCCAAAGAAGGGGAACAGGAGAAACCCCTCAGCAGGCAAAACAGGAAGCAACACCTCCAGCCGCAAAAGGAAACACGAAGAAACGGGCAGAAAAGCCCAATCTAAGCCGCAAAACAACTCAAACCAGCAGAAACTGCAAAGAAGGAAACAAAACGAGCAAGGCACCCAACTCACCAAACCAACAAGCGGAAGTGAAGGCCAGCAAAAAAGCCACCGCAGTGGACAACCACAACAAGTCCGCCACTAACAAGGACACGAAAGGGGCAAACGCAGACCATGCAAAACAGCAGGCAAGGCCCAAAGAAGAAACGAGCACAGGAGAGCCCGGACAACGAAGCAAAAGCTCCGAAGAAGCCGACTCACCAAAGGGCAACAACCACCGAGGAAGCCCCAAGGCCCCGACAAGCACAAACCGCAGTCAACGAGCAGACAAAGTGGAAGGGGAAAAATCCCAACTACAAACCCAAGCTGGAGAAACCAGCACAGAAACAGGAACCTCAGCACGGATTCCGACCAAGAGAAGAGCACCAGGAAACAAAAGATCCCCAAAGTGCATCACAGCTCCAAAGAGCTGAAGGCCAACGCGACCAACACATGCCACTAGGCCACCACAGAAGAACAGCCCAAAGACGCTAAAGACAGCCGCTCAAGAGCCAGGCAGTCAGAAGCAAGCGCCAAAGATAGGGCAAAGACGGCTGCGGACCCAGAAGCAGAGGGAGGCTGGGAGGCTGGGCAAGGGAGGCTGGCCAAATCCGACTCCCACCAGCAACAGCAGGAGCGGAAACCAAAAACTGCGAGGCCAACCCCACAACACCGACACCCCCCAAACCTCCGCAGAACCCCCGGGAGGAGAAAATGGGAGGGAAGGCATACAGAAAACCCGAAGGCTAAGGAAACGAGAGAGCAACCCCCGAGGACAGACCACCCTGGAACAAAAACTGGGGGAGAAGAGCAACAGGAGGGGAAGCAAACATGACCGAACCAGAGTCCCAAACCAAAGACAAAAGGACCTGGAACAGACAGAGGGAATGCTACACGAAGCAGCAAGACATCCCAGCGCAGGGCCGTTCCAAGCACCAGCGCACAGTCCCAAGCACCCGTGCATTGTCCCAATAAAAGGATATGTCCAGCCGAAACGAGCACTAGACAGCACCAAACAGAGGACAGGGGGAAGTGGCCCAAGCCACCAAAAGAAGGCACAATTAGAGTACCATACCATCAAAGAAACCAACCGCCGTAACAGGGATGTTTCTCAAGACCCTCCGAAAGTCAACAGAGAAAACGCCGCCCAGACACAAAACAGGGAAGCCAGCAGGAACAGAGACACGTACCGGGACCCCCCAAGAAGGCCCAAACAACAACGAGCCACCGGAGCGCCAGTCCGAACAACCGACAAGCCGGCCACCAAGGACCCCAACGGGGCCCCCAACTCAAGGACAGGCATCCGAGGACAACAAGAGGAGAGAGGGAAGCAGAAATGCACCCCCCACACCAGGCCAGGAGAGCAAAGCCACCAGACCAGGGGAAAGAGGAACCAAAGCCCCGAAACCAGCATGAAAAAGGACCCAGCGAGTCAACAGAAGAAACACCAAGGACACGAGGTGCATGAGGGCCCAAGGAACCACAGCCGAGGAGGCATCCACCATCCGCCGGACACACAACCAACCCCGAGCCGGAGGGAGACCCAGTAGGACCCGCAGAAGATCCAAAAGGGCAGAGAACAGATCCGGATATATGGAACGCCTCACGAAATGCGTGTCAGCCTAGAATGGAAAAGAAACACTCACGGCACCGCCAAACCATCCAGAAGCAAACAGGCACAGAGGCAGGAACCAGGAGCACCAGCGATCGACAGCCGTCGGAGCAGAAAAAAAACAGGCATGACGGTGGGTGGGAGGGGCTTATGTAACCTTCGACCTATTGATTTCTGGCGTTTTGATTGGCTGGGTGGAGGCAGGACTGCCTCACATAGTAAGGACTGGGACGGGGAGGACCCATGAGGGGGTAATGTGTGATACACCTGCTGGGCAGTTAAAAACACTTTCAGAAGTTTTGTGACCGGAACAGGAGAGCAAAAGTTCTCTGTAACCCCGCCTCCCACACACACACACACACCTCTCCCCTCTCCCGAACACATTTCTGGCTGCACAAAGGTACAGTGGATGCCAGGTTTTTAGGACTTGAATGATCGCGCGTAGAAAAGGCAATTTAAAAGGTGTTGTGAACCGTTTGAGTAGGATTACAGTAATTAGGATTTCCTTATAAATCTCATGTGAGCTATAGCCTGTAAATTATGCCACTGTGACTAAAAGTCCGGAACATCATGAGCAATGTCAAAAATGTGCTAGCCATTGCTCGCACAAAAATATAGCGAGGAACAAATGGACATTTTGCCTGAAAGTGGTAAGATGTGAGAAATTAGCATTAAATAACGAGTAATCTTTACCATGCACACTCCTAGCTTTGCTCCTGCAGTGTATGGCAGATTGGCTTCTGGTCATCATGTCTGTGTTTTCAGTTCTTCCCTTAAGACTGCACACCTGACTTTGCACAGCGCAGATCCTTGTCTTTGACTGACTACCAGTGCTGGCCCAATGTTATTGTATGTATGTCTGGCATTCATTTACCAGATAGCTCTATTTTTTAACCCACTCAACTTGAACAGTTGTCACAAACCTGTATGATTAAAATCTAGTACTTTTAACAAATAGCTACTCTGCAAGGTGCTTGTTGGACAACCTGGTTAGGCTTGACTGTGCCCACCAATGGGGGACAAGACATGACGCACCATTGGTTGGAAAGGTATGCCTGGATCTGTTGATGTAGGAGCTAACAATGTGTAAAGAAGGTGTGTGTCGAGAAAAATCTTTTCTGCCTCAAACTCTTTTGATGTTGCCATGCGCCTACTGCCTTTTGTGGGAAAGATTAGACCATATCCCCCACACGCAGGCAGTTTTTTTCTACCAGTAACCTACACTGTTCAAACAATACAGTTAAAATCCAGAATTTTTTTTATTGTATTTTTGCCTTTTGACTTGTTGGCCGCCTGAGTGGTTTTAAAATATCATTATGCACTGAACCACTGATGACGTGCCCACAGACCTATCTTAATAGTACTGGACAGTGCCTTGTAGAAAGCTTCACAACGGAAGCATGCCCAAAATGTAAAAATTGCCAAACAAAATGGAAATTCCTGAAGGTACGCAACAGATGTAAGAGAAAGTGGTCAAATAAAGCCAGATGATCTGATGATGACATTCTGGGTGATCAATGAACCTGCGTAATATTGCATGCTGAATGAATACCCAACAAGGTGATTGAAGCTGCTGGACACAAACCCCAGCCACTAGTCATCGATGGTTAAATGGCCAAAAGCACACATTTGTGGAGGAAGTAATTAATCAATGTTCCTCTGCGGGGTATGAAACTTTCCTCAACATTCTGAAGTGCCGCTGGTGCAGACCTCACCTTTTGAGATTGAGCGAAGGGTGCTAGACCTGACTTGGCATTACCCTCGTAGCATACCTCTCTGACGTTATCCTAGGTCTCTAACATGTGCATAAGAGTTGCCAGGCAATAAGTTTGGTTCCAAATGCTGAAGAGAAAGGTCAACTTACACAATTAGGAAAGCTATGAAACAAATGACAACTTAAAACGCGAGCTACCAAATATCCAGGTGCTGTAGTCAAAAGCACTCCAAGTAGGTAAGAGGGGCGTGGCCTGCTCATTTGTTACTCTAAAAATGTTCATCCTTGCAAATTGTAAGAGCTTAATTGCACTTGGTTTTGAGATACCCCTTAGATCCCCCCCACAACATTTTTTTTAAATAGCGGTGATCTCCCTTTGTTACCCATCTGGCAAATCAACCTCTTGCTTGATCAGTGAGTCTGGCACTCTTACTTAGGAGAATGCATCCTTCAAAAGGTGGATGAGGCACAGCACCTAAGCCAGAGGTTCTGGTGCCATTTTCGGCTTAGCCTTGAGATGTTGGTCTTGCTGCATTTGAATTCCTCTGGGTGGTCAAGTTGGACATCCCATTGCACATGTTTGTGAATATCTTTTATAGATCGGGCATTCATGAAAATTACAGACTGATGCACAGGCATGTTATGACACCTCCAAGTGCCTTTGAGCCATGAGCCAATGTGATGTATGTATGTATGTATATATATATATATATATATATATATATATATATATATATATATATATATATATATATATATATATATATATACATCTCATTCCCGAACACACAGATTGTGATGTGCTGGCTTAATCAGACCTCTTCCCACTCTTTGAAGAAATACATAATCATAATAGAATTCATTTCCAAGGCAGGTGCTCTTTCCTTTACCCTCACCAAGGAAACACAGGAAAGGAACTGTTAAAGCA
Organism: Lissotriton vulgaris; assembly: GCF_964263255.1. Taxonomy (NCBI): domain Eukaryota; kingdom Metazoa; phylum Chordata; class Amphibia; order Caudata; family Salamandridae; genus Lissotriton; species Lissotriton vulgaris. The sequence goes on from NC_141687.1 coordinate 244,380,932, forward strand.
CACCTTAAGCTATTTCAACCAGAACTCCTGTACCAAAGGACTTGTTGGCTCAGCCTTTTCCTTGAAACTCCCAGAGAATGGCAGAGCGCCTGCTTGTCATTTGGAAAGATTGGCCGACTCATTGACTGCCTTTTGTTACAAAGGCAGTATCCTTCCTTGTAAGGGCGGCACTCGCAACCGGACTGGAAACTTAAAACATCCCTGGAAAAAAGATCAATTCAGCCCCCATGTGCTGACATAATATTGACCGACCGATCTCACTGCTCCCCTACCTAGCTAAATTGCTCGAAGCCCATGTAGCTAAAAGCCTATCCGCCTTTCTGGAGCAATCTGAATACCTGGATGCACATCAAGCAGGTTCCCGCCCAGCTCACTCCACAGAATCAGTGATACTATCAGTATTGGATACTCTGAGAGAAAAGGCGGACAAAGGTCTCCCTCAATCCTTGGTGCTATTAGATCTCTCCGCTGCCTTTGACACGGTCGACCACAACATCCTGATCGACCGTGTCAGGGATGCGGCTATTGAAGTATCAGCCCTTGAATGGACTAGATCATTCCTTGCAAACCGATCTCAGTCAGTCCATTTTGGCGGCTTTACGACCCCCATGATTAAAACTACCTGTGGAGTCCCCCAGGGATCCTCCCTTTCACCTCACTTATTCAACCTTTACCTTCTCCCCCTGATTCACGCATTAAAAGAAAGGAATATTCAAACCTTCAACTATGTGGATGATTTCCAATTAGTATTCCCTATCGATAACTCCTTGGTCTCCGTTCACGAATGCCAGTTGACAATGCTGTTCATTTGTGGCTGGGTGAAAAGTAACCAACTGAAATTGAACACAGATAAAACAGAATTGATCCTTACGGGAGGCTCACTCAACACTTGGAGCTCCCAGTTCTGGCCCAAAGAACTGGGACAATCCGACTCCATGTAATCATGCCAAAACCCTGGGAGTCGTGGTCAATAGTGACCTCGCCATGAAATCTCAAATTCGATCTGTCCTTTCCACCTGCTTCTTCCAATGAAGGAAAATAAAGAAAATCAGGAGGTTCCTAACTCAGGAAGCAAAACTGCAGGCAGTCCTCGCCATGATGATTTCACATATTGACTATGCTAAGTCTCCATACTGTGGCATCTCTGCATACCTTACCCACCGTCTCCAACTGATACAAAACCAGGCGGCCAGATTGAATCTGCAGGAATACCAACGCCAGCATGTCTCTCACCTTCTGAAAAAATTGCACTGACTCCCCACTGACTCACCGAGATGCGCCTTCAAGATGGGATCTATCATCTTTAAATGCTTGAATGGCAGTAACCCCAAATTCATTAATAGCATGATCAACAGATATAATCCAACCCGCAATCTGAGATCCGCCCACTTGCACCTTCTGACACCACCTTCCTTTAAACAAACAATTCTGAGGATCCAGGTTCTCCACACTGGGCCCAAGATACTGGAACTCCATGCCCCTAGAGATCAGATCCTGCACAGACCTCATGACCTTCCGCAAACTTCAAAAAACATGGCTCTTTAGACAGGCATTCGAGTAATCACGTGAATAAACTTACCACCCATCACCTTCCCGAGCAGCACCAGGAAACTAACCTGGTGTACGTGCGCTATATAAATTAGTTATAACATAACACGCTAGAACCACAACATCGGTTTCAAGTTTCCTCTGGGATCACATAACGTGCCCCACTGCTCCTGGAGGCCGAAAGTGTCCTCCATATATCAAAAATGGCCTCCTATGAATCCAGCTTCCCGGGGGATTACCCGCTTGCCCAGCTGGCCAGTTTGGCCATGGTGGCACTGCCTAAGCATTCATATATATAAGAAAAAAAAACCTGTTTCAGCCATCGGATATAGTATTTCCTTTTCAGCCACGAAGACCATTGATCAAATAATTTCGTAGCCATAGTGCCTTTGATTACGATGAATAAATCTAGAGCTCACCCATGAACAGACAAGGGGTAGGGATTCATGAGCAAATGGGATGCCCTAGATTTTTTTCTAACTTCTTGTCATTTGTGTGGATACGCTGTTTAATTCCCATAGGTAGGTCATTTTTCTCCATATGCGTGTCCATCCAAATCAGACTCTAGTGCCCCTTTTAAGTTGTGTGGAGAAAATAAAAATATACAACATCCATCCAACTTCAAAGTGGGGATGAAAATCGTTCGAAAGTGATAATGAAAGGTAATGGCACATCCCTTTTCAGCACTTATGAGGAAATATTGGCTGTGTGTGGAAAAACGACACAAGAAGGCAGATGTAGACAAAACGGAACACTCAGCAAACTATGGGTATGCCAGTAATTGAGATCGATCATAGACTTTTTTCGCATATTTAAAACTTTATACATCCCTAGTAACAAAAATGTTCATGGGCCCAATAGCTTTCCAGCTCTTTTTCATAAACTTGCTTATAAGTTTTCTTCACGTTTTCTCTGTTTGACCACAGTCAAGAACAGCATACCCCAGTAGTTTTTCTGAAGTTCGTTGCAAGTGGTACGTCCATTTGTCCAGTGAGGAAGTGCTGTAGAATAAAGGGTTGCACTTTCCTTCAGGTTCATAGTATTTCCAGATCTATCAACATAGGACTGATTGGGCACATATATAGAGCATATGCATGCGGTTCTGCCTATTCTGCATCCAACTCCTTTTATAATAATTGTACCTCCTCATTTTACCGCTCACTGTCACCTATTTGAAGAACGTCATATTTTGTAGTGTACACTCCCATTGTATTGAAGCTTTTGAAATGTTTTTGTTTTTGTGCAGCCCGGTATTTTTCTACCTTACGTACAGAAATGTCCTTCTTCCTACCTTACCTTGTAACCCAGTGGAGCTTGTTGAGCTAATGCATACTCTGCATACCCTTTCTATTCACTGGCTGCGATGTCTTCACTGGGATGCATATGGTGACTCATTTACAGCTGTAAGATCCGCACAGAGAAGCAGATAAGGCGTACAGCTCCAAGGAGAGCTCCAGCAGCTTACTTCTACTGCCAAATACATTTGTATGGCGCCAGAAATCCTATATTATCTAGTATGTGTCAAAGATTGGCAAAGCATTTCTTGGCCAACTCACTGTGAGGAAGCTGAAGTCAATAGTGACGCGAGGCCTATGTCGCTTTATCTAGAGTAAAACAAACACACTTTTCATGAGTGTGTTGCAGCTATTTGTGCTACTAAGGAATTTTACTACATTTATAGATACATTTATGGGTAAGGCAGGTGGGTAAGGTGTATTTATTTCAAATAATGGAGAACCAGATTGGCCTTGGTCAACATTTAACATACCAAGGTTTTCACAAGTGAGCACATCACTTATACAAACTTAGATCACATTGCAGCCTTTCAAGAATGCATTGATGAAAGTATGCCAAATCTCTTGCAGTTTCTATGCCATCCATTCCTACCAAACCCGCTGAAGCCAGGCAGCTGCTGATGGTTTATAACGGGTGTCTTTAAAACACGAAGAGCTTCGGAAACAAAAGTAAAGAAACAAAAAGGCAAGGTGTCCTTACAAGCATCCTAGTTTCCAATATGGTATCATAGGACAGTGTAGTCCTGGTAATTAGGACAAGAACACCGAAAAATGAGTTTTCATTACCGTGCAGCACAAATAGAGTAATGGAAAATGAGCAGTTGTGAGTAAGCAGTCTAATGTTTTTACAATCCAGAATTTAGGGGCCGTTCGCTCAAGAGAAACCGCTTTTGTAGCGAACCTTTAAGAGACCTATATTATGGCCACAAAACCTCATATCATACATACATACAGAAAGATGCAAGGTGATATTTTGGTGCAGCCTTGGGTGGGATCAGCAATAACCTTTTAGGAGATGTTTCTTTAGGACAGTTTAGCGTGGATAAGTTACATATACTATAGCATTAAATAACTATGGGGGTATTCTATGCTGGTGGAAAATAAACATTGTCCATACAAGCATGAACCACTGCACAGGAGTTAGGTGTTGCTCATGGAATGCAGTATTGCTCAGCAATGGACCAGATGTATGAAGTTGCAAGTAAACACCCGAGGCTGCACCATTAACCAAGCATAGTGGATTGAGCTCTTTAACTGTGTACACCCCGAGGACTCCATGAATACTCACACTTCACTTATTCCATGTACACCACTTGATTTTAACTGCGGTCAGGGACGTGCTACAGAAGATAAATCAGCTGGATGAGTCTGTTTAAGTTGTCTGGAACATGTTAACGTGTTGAAGTTATTAATTGGCGGTGTGATGGTTGCGGTAGACATGCCATATTTGCAGGTTGTCCTAGACCAATTGACTTTCTCCATAGGGGCTCTCGATGTGTTCTGTACCTTTAAGCTAGGTTCAAGTTGAGCCCGTACCAGGACTCAAAAGGAAGGAGAAAAGGTTAGAGTATTTTCCATTTGAAAAAAGGAGACTTTAGAACATATTGGTACTTGCATTGAAGTTAGTTGTGTTTATCATTCCAGTAGACGGTGTTGCAGTATAGTTTTTAGAATGGCGCTTATGCATTATCCCCTTCTGGGTAATGTGCTTAAGAGAATATTAAGCGATGTTGCCAGGCGCTCATGTACATGTCTATTGATGTACGTGGTTAGTTCTGAGACATAATAGGGGAAGGAGGAAATGCAGTGGATTGACTTGAAACATTTTAGAATCCAAATGTAAGAGTTATGTCCCGATCATGGAGGTCTAAAGACTTCGTAGACTCGAAAGATTAATTTATGGCCAATTGGAGTACTTAATGCAGCACGAAACATCGGTTATTCCAGCCTGATTTTAGAATCACACTCTGAGAACAACAATTGTTCAAGCTAAAAGTTTTTTGTATGTTTCCTAATATGTTGCCTCGTGTGCCATTGAATTGTTGTTCTCCAGTATTGGGGTGTCTTTCATAGATTCACATGCTTGAATATTCCCCGTCGTCAAAGTGGGAGCCCCACGGTAAATAAAATAGCAATAAAATCCCAATAAAATATGTATGTAAAAACAGAACACATACAAATACACACTAGAAATAGTTGCAAATACCAGATCATAATTCCCACATAGGAATACATGGCAAGAGAGAAAACATTTGCAACATATCCCTGTCATTATGTTAGTCCAAACTACAGCCAATCAGGCGCAAGCACCCCTCCAGAACCTTCTCCTCAGAGGCTCAGGCCCTCAGATTTTCTACCGGACGTCGTGTGAAGGGAGTCTCCCTGAGCTTTGATCAGTTTCCCACTTTCCTCTGGTTTTCCAGTACTTTCTACAATTTCTTCAAGTAAGAAGTCTTTGTTTAGACCTTGTTCTTCTTGTGGGAAGTTGAGACTTTATTCTGAAGACCCCCACGAGAAATGTATATACTGCCTCTATCCTGGCCATGAGGTAGGCAAATTTGAGATCTGCAGGACTTTCTCCACCAAAACCTTAAAGGATAGGGAGGGTCGCCTCCTCCTCTGGTTTACAAAGTCTGAAGGACAAGGATTCGGCTCTTTCTGATGCAGAAAGCCTTGTGTCAGGTACTTCTAAAGCCGCCTCAAAGCGTTGCAGTGTGCAGGATTTACCTTCTCCCTTCTTGAAGAATAAACTCTCACTCTTGAAGGCTCCTGCGGTGTCCCCATCTTCTCCTGCTATGCCGACGTCCCCGAGATCTGGCTCTCGGGCGTCTACGGCTTCTTCTAAGCACGTTTCCTCCTTAAAACGTGTAAAATCGTCGACTGGAGCGTCGCCGATCGTCCCGACGACGAGATCTGCTGTCTCTGGCTCGTCAACGACAACAGTGACGACGACTTCGGTTTCTGGTTCGTCGACAGTGGCTGTGTTGACGGCGTCTATGTCGAAGAAGGTATGCCTCAGTTTTAAAACGGTCTCATCGACGATTCTTATTGCCTCGACGTCGAAGAAGAGTCTCTCGTCGTCATCGGGATCTACGTCGACGAGAGTTGTGAAGAAAGCCTTCTCGTCGTCGGCCACTCCGTCGACGAATGCTCAGTCGACGGCGGTTTTGTCGACGACGGCCTGGTCTACAACGACTCCTTTGACGGTGGTTCCGTCGGCAGTGGTTCCGTCGGAGGTGGCTCCGTCGACAGTGGTTCCGTCGATGGTTGCTCCATCGACTATTGTCCAGTCCTCGTCGACGGCTTCAACGACTATTTCGTCAACGGTGGTGCCATCATCCTTTGCATCCTTGCCTCTGGTGCCGATTCCTTCATCCGGGTCTGGCGTTTCCTCCGCCGACCCTTTGCACCAACATCGCCAAGTGCCTCTGGAACAGCTTGACATTCCAAGTGACACGCAGCCCCCCGTCGCACCTGTTTGCGACAGGTTCTGAGCAAGACTCGGTTTCTGAGGATGAAGAAGATGATCATTTCCGGGTAGCACGTAGCCCTTCTGAACTAGTCATAAAGTCTCAAGACTATGGGGATGATCATGAAGACTCGTATACTCAGGAGGAAGAGCCGTCCTCTCAGGTTCCGATGGCATCAATTGCTCTTTCCCTTATTTCCAATCTTCAGTATATGCTAGAGGATGACAACAGGTGTTTTCCGCTATCTCGTCATGGTTCGCCTCTGCCTACGGCACCAGCGCCTGTACCACCTTCTACCGCTATTCTGCAGCTGCAACAGGCACTGCCGTCTGCTCCTGTTAAGACCTCTATTCAGGTCCCTGCTACAGTGTATGACGACGATGATGGTAATCTTCGCCCGGACAGAAAGGATGGTTAGCTACAGGATGCTGATGGTGATGGCGATATGCAAGCCTGGGACGATTACCAGATTCAAACACCGTCCCCACCTCCTGCAACTCCCGGGATTCCCCTCCTGTTGACATTGTAGATTTCCACCAACTCATGGATAAGGCAGCACTCCGCTTTAAACTTCCAATGGTTCAAAGGGAAGAGGACTGCTTCTTGTATGACTTTAAGAGTCAACCTTTCAAGCAAGTTTGGACAGTCCCAATCATCGACTTCATCTGGAATAAAGGAGTCAAGTTGATGCAAACGCCGAATTCCATCACTGCACAACTGCCTCGATTGGAGAAAAAGCATAAGGCGCCCCAGGGTTCTCCAGCTTGCCTGGTGGCGCAGCCTAAACCGGATTCAGTAGTCACCCAGGCCGCCCAGCGCCGTTCCAGAAACCCATCTTCCCCGATTAAGCTCCTCCGGATCGTGAAGGTCGGCGTCTAGACGCCATCGGGCGAAAGTTCTCAACTATGGCTTCCACTACTGTAAGGGCCGCTAACGCTTTGGCCATACGTGGACGTTACGATTGTCATATGTGGTTTGACATGTCCACCTTGGTTGCCCTCTGTGGGAGAGCGGGCTTGATCAACAGGCGAGGAGGCTGAATATATTGTCTAAGTATGGATGTTTTATTAACAGTCACAGTGGTAGTGTCCAAAACAGAATGACTTTCTTCCGGGTCTCCTTCTGTGTCTCCTCCTGTAGCTCCTAGTGGGAAGATGTTTCAGACTCCTCTTCACTCTGGATGGGGTCTCCCCGGAGACTCATAGAAAAAATTAAAGGGAGCCCTCAGACACTGTCTTTGAGGGTTTACCAATCACCACACCGGGGAAAGAGAGGAAAAGAGCCGGTAGGATATGTCCAGCCAAAACTTAGGAATGCCACTACACTTCTCAAAGTGAGTTATTGCGAGAAGAGGTGTAGGAAGCATGCTTACATGGAAAAATCAGGTGAAGGTCAAAAGAACAAGTGGAGAGGGTTATTTACAAATATCTGCGTACTTGGTAATATACTTTGGTCCGAGTTCAAATGTACACTTTCCTGTTGTGCTCACAGGGTCTTTATAAACAGCGGGGCAGTGCGGCATAAACAGTGGCATATATAGTGAGGCATATACAGTGATCTAAAAAGGGGGGTAAGTGCACGGAAGTAACCCGTTCCCTTCCCTCCCCTTAGTATTTTCTCCCACCTTCACCTCCTGAGTCCCCGGATGCGGTACCACTCACCGGCTCTGCTGAGTTACGGCCGCTCACCAGCCACCTCTGACGGACACCACCACTCCTTGATGTCTTAGTCTTCTCCTCGACCGACTTCAGGTTCACCGGGCTCCTGGACTCCCACAGGGTCTTCTCCAGTGTTCTTCGGTCCTCAACGTTCTTGCTTGCTTCTCGTCCCTCCTCCTTGCGGGTCAGAGACAACAGCTTCCTGGGTGTCTCCGTTTTCGTTGGTTCGTCCGATTCACTTCCGGGTACATTTCCTCCCACTTCCGGGTGAAGTACGTGATCTCTCTGCGGGGAGACATCACACAGGGAGAAAATCGGGCGGTTAGGCGGCTCTGCCTTCAAGTCCCAGGATGCATCGGGTCATTGGGAATCCACGGACTGTTTACGTTCCAGAACCCCACAGGTACTATCGTGGCCCTCTTTCTCACACCCTCATTCCGGAATCATCCAGGGCGGAGGCCCTTAAAATTCTCCAGGACGGGGAAAGAGCGTCGGAAGAGATCATCGACAGCTCCGTGGATATTGCCTGCACTGGCTTCCGTCAACTTGCAGGGGCGGCTGTTCTATGGCGCCAGGGTTAGCTTCGGTCTACCTCTTTTCACCAGGAGGTTCAGGCTAAAATTCTCGACATGCCTTATGACGGTGAGTCACTCTTCGGTCAGCATGTCGATGAGGCGCTGCAGACGATGAAGAAAGATACCGAAATGGCCCGCTCCTTGAGCACTTAACAGTTCCACAAACAGCCCTTTCGTGGTGCGCGCGGACGCAGCACCACCTCTTCTTTTCGTGGAGGATCGAATCAATACCGCTCCTATGGCCAGGGAAATTAACGGTTTTCCAACCAGCAGCAGCAGTCCTCACGTCAGCAAACTTCCAAATTGTATCGTGGAAAATCTACGTGTAGAGGTTCCACTTCCTTACCCACGCAAGGTTGGAGGTCGAATCTCCCTGTTCTTTTCTCAATGGTCCTCAATCACCTCGGACCGTTGGGTATTGGACATTGTATCAAAGGGCCATGCCTTGGAGTTCGTAAAATTTCCTCCTCACACTCCTCCAACTGGTCGGCCTCCTGTGCACCTCAAAGAACTTTTCCAGCAGATTCACATCATGATTCAGAAGGGTGCCATCGAAGTGGTTCCCAAGTCTCAGAGGGGAATGGGCTTTTATTCCTGATTTTTCCTCATCCTCAAGAAGACAGGCGACTGGCATCCAATCCTCGATTTACGGGTACTGAACAAATACCTGAAGTGCCAGTCGTTCCGCATGCTCACAACGATGGAGATCTTACGTCTTATCTGCAAAGACGACTTCATGACCACCATCGACCTCCAGGACGCTTATTTCCATGTTCCAATCCTTCCTCGTCACCGGAAGTACTTGCGCTTCCGGGTGGGGCGGAGAGACTTTCTATTCAGGGTGCTGCCTTTCGGCCTGCACTCTGCCCCTTGTGTCTTCACAAAGGTTTTGGCCCCAGTAGTGGCTTACCTAAGTCTTCAGGGCGTCCAAATCTTTCCCTACCTGGACGATTGTCTCATCATGTCGCAGTCTCACAGCCAGCTGTTTTGAGACACTCAACTCGGTCAGGACTTGTTTCGCTCCCTCTGCCTTTCCATCAATGCCAAGAAGTCTCAGGTCGACCCAGCTCAGTGCAGGATTTTTCTAGGCACCACTCTGGATACGTCCCTAGCCAAAGCATTCGTGTCTCACGAACGTCAGCTGTGGATTCTATGCCTGGTGACCCTCCTTTTTTCAAAAGAGTCCGTTTTCGTTCGTATATTGAAGTCTTTTCTGGGAATGGTGTCCTCGTGCATCTCTGATACCAAACTGCAGGCTCAGGAGTTGCCCAATTCAGGAAGAATTGGACGGTCAGTGGCGTCAGGTCACCAGCTCCTTCAGCGATCTCGTTCGTGTGACCGCCCGGATGAGGTCGGCTCTCCAGTGGTGGGCGCAGCTGTCCAACGTGGCTGCCAGGACCTCATTCCTCACCACAACTCCGGAACTCACTCTGACAACGGATGCCTCCTTGGAAGGTTGGGGCGCACACCTTCAGGGCTGTCCATCAAAGGCAAATGGACTCAATCTCAACGCTCCCGGCACATCAACAGGTTGGAGTTGATGGCCATCTTTCTGGCTCTCAAATTGTTCCATCTTCTGATCCAGGGAGAATCGGTGCTCATCCAAACAGACAATACCACCAGTATGCACTATGTGAACAAGCAGGGCGGCACCAAGTCTCTCCTCCTGTCTCGGCTAGCACAAACTATCTGGGACTGGGCGCTTCGGCACCACGTTACCCTGACGGCAGTTCATCTAGCAGGCATCTGGAATATCATAGTGGATGCCCTCAGCAGGTCCGCATCCTCGACGCACGAGTGGGAGCTACATTAGCCGACTCTGGACTTCATCTTTCGGCGTTGGGTTCATCCAAGCATAGATCTATTTGCGAGCCCGGCGAACCGGAAATGCCTGTCCTTTGCAAGTTGGCTTCCCCATCCAGAATCGTCCGGGAATGCCCTTTTTGATGGATTGGTTGTCTATTCGCCTACGCCTTTCCGCAGATTTCACTGGTTCCTCGAGTATTGTGGAAGATGCGGAGACAGCCGTGCCACATTCTCCTGATTGCTCCCAGATGGCCTCAACAAGCGTGGTTCTCGGAACTGCTGCTTCTTTCTCAGTGCGAACCCATTCTCCTTCATCTGCGAGCGGACCTCCTCACGATGGACGAGGGCTTGCTCTGTCATCTGGACCCCTCCTCTCTCAGATTATCAGCCTAGCACCTGAGCACCTTGAATTTGCCCATTTGAACATCCCTCCAGCATGCAGAGACATTCTTGCCAATGCCAGAGCTCCATCTACAATAAAGACTTATAAACTTAAGTGGAAAAGGTTCTGTCTCTGGTGCGTGGCTAACAATATTCATCCTGTTCATTCTACTCCAGCTCCGCTTCTTCTGTTCTTTCTAGAGCTGGCACAGTCAGGGCTCTCCCACTCCACTTTGAAAGTTTTCTTGGTGGCGATTTCTCGCTTCCGGCAGGATGGCTCCTCCTTTCTCTGCTCTTCCAGAATCATTTGTCAATTCTTTAAAGGACTGTTCAGGAAGTTCCCGCCCATTAGGCATCCTCCTCCAACCTGGCATCTCAACATTGTTTTGACACAATTAATGAAGGCACCATTCGATCCTCTCCACAAGGCGGATTTGAAATTTTTAACTTGGAAAGTGGTCCTTCTCCTTGCTTTAACCTCTTCACGTCGCATGAGTGATGTTCACACCTTTACCATTAAGCCTCCTTTTCTCCAATTCAAATCGGACTGTGTAGTGCTTCGCACAAACCCGGCTTACATGCCTAAGGTGCCCACTGACTTTCACCTCAATGAGCCTGTTCTCTTAAAGACTTTCTTTCCAAACCCTCAATCTCCAGCAGAGCAGCGTTTACATTCTCTTGATGTTAAGTGCTGCCTTAAATTTTACATCGATAGGACTGAACCCTTTCGCAAATCGGATTAGCTGTTCGTAGCCTACGGACGCATGTGCAAGGGGCGTTCTGTCACCAAGCCAACTATTTCACGTTGGATTTCTTCAGCAGTTTCCTTCTGTCACAAGAAGGCTGGCAAGCCTCTTCAATCCTCAGTGAGAGCTCATTCTACCAGGGCGATGCCATCCTCTACTGCCCTGTTTGCTGGTGTGCCGATTCGTCCAATTTGCAGAGCAGCTACGTGGTCCAGCAGGCACACTTTCACAAGACATTATTGCCTTGAAACGATCAACGAAGCCGATACGGCAGTGGGACAGGCAGTGCTTCGCAATCTTTTTAACTAAGGTGAGCCTCTGCTTTCTACCCTCCACCTATATGGTTTGTGTAATGATACGGTTGTTATTATTATTATTCCTCCTGGCTATGCTATGCTATTGGTGCATCTTCATACCTATGCATTGCAGATTTTGCTCTTGCTGCCAGCTATTACTGCTCACTATTCTATTCAAGCATGTGAATCTATGAAAGACACCCTAATTCTGGAGAAGAACAATTGTTACTTACCTGTAAACAGGTGGTTCTCCAGTATTGGTATCTTTCATAGATTCACATGCCACCCACCCGCCTCCCCTCAGAGGCTCGCTTCTCCTCCTAGACTCTTTTGTCACTCTTATGCTACAAAAATCTGAGGGCCTGAGCCTCTGAGGAGAAGGTTCTGGAGGGGTGCTTGCGCCTGATTGGCTGTAGTTTGGACTAACATAATGACAGGGATATGTTGCAAATGTTTTCTCTCTTGCCATGTATTCCTATATGAAAATTATGACCTGGTATTTGCAACTATTTCTAGTGTGTATTTTTATGTGTTATGTTTTTACATACATATTTTATTGGGATTTTATTGCTATTTTATTTACCGTGGGGCTTCCACTTCGATGACGGGGAATATTCAAGCATGTGAATCTATGAAAGACACCAATACTGGAGAACCAACTATTTACAGGTAATTAACAATTGTTCTTCATGAATGCTGTCAAGTGAATGAAACTGCTTCCGAAGTCAGGGCTGGGCTGAGATAATGTGGACACAGCAGGTAGCAGAACATTTGCTAATTTTAACCTTCCTATGTCTAGTTTACAAATTTCCTCACTGGGCAGACTAAGTTTTATATTCTTTGAGATTGCTAAAATAATTGTAAATGAATTTGATTATAGCATAGACGGTTTACTTGTGCCAGGAAATAATTCGTTTTGTAGTATGCACTTTCAAAATTATGAAATTAAGATGCATTTGAGAGTGGGGATATTTTTTCTCCTCGATGTGTGCTCAGCAATTATTTGGGACCTTGATTTCTTGATCGGTATAAACCTGCTTATCAGTAAAATGTCCAGAAAACTATTTAGAAAAAACCTATAACGCTTTTTACCTGCCAACAGAGGAGGACAATATCTCAAGCATCAGCAAATCCTTTTATTGAGAAATACTGTGAACGAAGCTGTGCAAGGGCATTTCAAGTAACAGGCTACATCGTCCATCACGCACCACGTGTTTAGTGTCCTTCAGCTCTATGGTGCCTTTTTGAGGGTTCTGCAGGGTGTGTAGACTACCTTTCTCGGTTCCTTGTTTAGGTGCTACTATCACTGGACATGGAGGCTGGTTCAATCATTTGAGTTCACATTCAATATGTTTATCACAATTTAAAACCTAGCTTCGTCAGTCTATTAGTACCTGACGAGGTGAAGAGTTGTTTTGGTATTTCCGTAGTCCCTGGAACGGTGGCTTCATTGAGGTGTCAATGAAATCCGATTTTGAAGAGAATAATGGAGGCACTTGTATAGCATGCTCTGCATTAGAACTCTAGTCTTTGGCAACTAAACTTGTTACTGGATGTCATCGGAGGTAGATTTGGAGACGTTAAATGAACACCATTGGAGAGGTTCAGGAGCAGGATTCAAAGCAACACACATATTGTAGCATTTAAATTGCACTCAAAAGCATTTTGAACAATTGTATATGCTTTTATCACCAAGATAAAGAGTATGTATGAGAATGGTAGAAGTCATAGTTATTAATGGGCAGGTGGGACGTATAAGCAAACTTTGAGAGGTATACAGGTGCAGTACTGAGACTCTCCAGGACTGTATTTACTGCTTCAGTGCTTGAATACAGGTGTACAAGAGTTGACATACAGATATTCATGAGATTGTTCCGTTACCTAGGAAAACTGATTAGAGATACCTATGAAATGGCATGTAGGTGCGAGCAGAATTAGAGGAGACTGTGGGCTGGATAAATGTGAGTGTGATTCTGATCCCGGATTGGCAAGATTCAGGTGTCCAGTAAATTGATTAGATATCCAGGAGCGTGATTGCAGGTAGCATAAGTTGAATTGGAGGTTTGGAGGGGCTGGAACCATGCTACAGCTTTTGAAGTATCAGGAGAGTGAATTTAGACCATATCAAGCTTGATTAGAACTATTGAGGATCTGGTTTACAACGCAGTAGCAGAAAGGTTATTGGAAGTCAAACTGGATCACAGACATTTTTGGGATTTGATATGGGACATCCAGGAGTAGGATTGGGAGTACTGGGAGCAGGATATGTTATCTGGGAGAACAGTTAAAATTAACTGGATTGAAGAATAGGGGAAGCTGGGAAAAGGACTTTGGATAGCTAATAGCAAGACTGGAGGTAACTGGAACCAGGACTAGGAAGAGTCTGGTAGTGGCGTGTGAGGTGTTTGAAAACAGTGTTGAAGGTTTCACACAAGTAGGGTTGGACTTTTCCAAGAGCAGGTCATATTTGTTGAGAAATTAAATACTATTTCGTGGAGGGGAGCATCATTTATACAGGAATGACGTTACGGGAGCACTAATTTAATCAATAATTGGTACGTTCTTATATAAGCCTTCCATAAACTGCATTTTTCTTTAGCATTGAAAAAAGGTGCTCCTTTTACCCAGCTCAGTGTCCCAACTTTCTAATGTACTTTTTCTATTTATGGGTGACAGACATTTTAACAAACTGATTGTGGAATGAAGTGCGATGAAGGTGCTGGTTATGATAGATGGGAACAGACATTATTTTAGAAGAACTAAAAAGTAATGGACATAGTGCTTGAATTAATTTCATCCACTAGTGATCACTCTGTGACTAATGTTATTTAGCTCTTTAGATGTATTGAGAAACAAGTGCAAAAATATTATTTTGGTTCCTTCTTTTTTTCCTAGTCAGTGAAGTTTTTTGCCTAAGTAATATGCCTAGTTTCAGTATTTTCTTCCCCTCTTTAGTGCAGTTTTCTATTTTCTTTTACCCCACGCACATAATGCCTGTTTCTATTACTAAAATATCTTAGATCCCAGGTAGACTTCAGAGAACATTCTGGCTTCCTGGGGGCCGAGGAGGAAAGGTTGCTGGCATTTGTTTACTTAGGTGGTGTAATTACATTTATATATCACCTGACCCTTACTGAACATATGAACGATAGTATACCCAAGCAAAGCTAAGGATATTTCCCTGCAAGGTTGGCCAGCAGAAATATTAAACGTGTAACGTGATGTTCCACAGAAGCTGAAACAAAATATATATTAAACAGTTTAGAAACTAGGTTAAAAAGAGAAGTAAAATAAGGAATGTCCATACTGCAATCTAAAACATCCTAGTTTTTCACGTATTTAATTCACAATTCTTAGTACAGTACATTTAATGGAAAAGGTACACTGAACTTTGTAATGCCTGTTCAAAATGTGCGTAAAGTTGTCAGTAGCACCAGGCACCTCCATCTCTAACTCTTGTGAGGCTAATCTGATGTTACCCGCTGCACAAAGCCAGGCAGGGCAGTTGGTGAGTTTAAGCATTGCTTTACTGCTGCCTTTATAGCGAAGTATTTGGCAGCTTAGAAAGGTGCAATGGTGTGCAGTGAGTGATGTTCGCCGCTGGTCACTGTTGGCTTATCAGTCCTGTATTCATGTTCTTATGGTGTGTTTTTTTGTCTAGTTAATACACTGCATATAACTTAAATTCATTGCTCCTTTGATGATGAGTCATTCTCGGGCATGTGGTGCATCTACCGCACGTGCTTGCCACAAAGGATTAGCCTTTTTTCATCCAAATAATTATGGTTTGGTGTGTCATTCCCCTCATATGCTACCAAGGCTTGTACTTTTCCCATGGATTTAAGATTCTCATTGACCCTTAAAAATAAATCTGCAGTGTTTTGTTTTGAGGAGGTAATAGGGTAAAAATACACCAGACTCTTCCAAACCCCTTGACACTTTTTTCCTTCTTACTTTTCATCAAGAGTAACTTGTCAATTTTGCCCCGGGCGAATTTTGAGGAAGTGAGCTATGCTTGCAAATTGGCCAGATTAGGAAGACAGAAAACCCCATTTCAGTCGTGCTGTCACTCCGTGTACCATTCATATTTCTATTAAAAACGAGGCAGTAGCTACGAAAAGCCAAACGGATCTTACTTCTGTTTTGATTTATACACACTACACGATTTTCTTAATCTATTTTGGTACCAATTTTTTTTACATTTTTAGAACGTAGGAAATTTGATAATTCATACCAAACAGTTAAGTAAGATGCAAGAGAAACTCCTATGCAGTGCTGTAGATTAATAGTTATTTTAAAGGAGTGCAACAGATTTTATTTGCATTCTTATTCTCTAGCGCATTGCACCATGAAGCTAAAGAAATGGCCAGCTTTGGAGGCCACACTACATATAAGGATTTTAACCTTTTTATATATTTTTTTTAAATGGCATTTAATACTGCAGTTGTGTTGTTTCTATGTACTGTAATAGGTTTGACAATGAACTAATTAAACAGTACCTAATTTATTGACTTCATAAGGATGAAAGGCTGAAAGATTGGTCTGGATCATTTTACTAGCTTGCTTTTCCCATAAACAATATTCACGTCGGAGGCGCGTAGAAATTTGCAGAGTGGCAATCGTCATAACATTATGAACAGCATTTCTGTTTTAAGCTGAGGTCCATTCGTCTGTCTGCTCATCTAGCATTTATTTCTCATTAATTTGAAAGCTATTTGAAGCCTGTTGCATTGAGGTGCAGCTTGTTAAAAATGACCAGCATCAGGCAGTTTTTAACACTTCGAATTTCAACACTTCAAAATTGAAGATTTTTCGATTACAATCAAGTCTAATATTTTTTGAAACATGTTTATTGGCATTTTATATTAAAACCATACACTTGAGACATGACATTTCAGAATATAATCATTACAAAGAACATGTCATATTCAAGAGACCCAACCAGCGTACAAACAATGGTTATCCAAACCCAACCAGCGGAGGCTGCCATGTAACCAGTGCAAATCATTTAGGTGCAAACGGATATGAACGTGTTTACTGAGTCCTAGCAGCAATCAGTCCGCTGCCTTCTGCACCAACTGTAGCCTCCTACATTGGTATGGACTACAACAAAAGGAGGTATCAGCGCATCCCAAGGGAAGAACAGACCGCCACATCTAGAGCCTATTCCCCTCCTCATCGGTGTCTACCGAAGTCTCCCCTCAGTCAGGGCCCTCCTCTGTGTCACCTTCTGGGTGCTTCCAGGCCTCCCAACACCTGAATGAATGAATCTTTATTGTATGATTACTTAAAATCTTATACAAAACAATAGCATAAAAACACAACAGATAAAAAAACAAAAGATATTATAAGCTACAGCGTAGAATTGTGTGATATAACATTTTTAAAATGTTAATTAAGTTTAACGCAAGGCAAAATTAGCATCCTCCCCAGGTACACAGTCATGGTTGTTTACATGGCCAGTGTAAGGTGAAACGTGCTTTGCGCAAAGCCCAAACAATGCGGTGCACGAGCATGCAATGTTATAACGTGCGAACATGCATGAGATTAAGATATACAGAGCAGATATCAACAATTGGTGCAACCTTTAAAAATAGTTCTCTATCCAGCGCCAATTCCATGCTCAGAGTGTTGGTCTGTTTGGCACATAGTTGTGCAGAAGGCACCACCAAGAGATTATGTAGGATTGCTATATGAGAACAGAACTGTGTGAGGGCCCTTAGAGTGGTAGGAATAGCCAATTCTGTTCTCAGTGGAGTGTCAATCTGTCTGGCACGTGATTGTGCAGAAGGCCCCACCAAGAGATTGTGTTGGGTTACTAGATGGAAACAGAACCGTGTGGGGGCCCCTAGAGTGGTAAGACCTTTACCAATGCATGTGTGGGCCAGCGCACGCCCTATGAGGTGTTGGACGTATTTGGTGAGAAGGGGCCTCGCCAAAAGTAGGAGGCAAGTAGTGTGAGGAGCTTGGTGGAAATTCTCGACCATGTGCAGGCCCTTCAGGTAATCTGTCCTTCATGCAGGCCAGTCAGAAGTGCATCATATGTAGCTAAGCTTGTCTTAACCAGTTCGTATAAGATGCACCTCCACATGATGTTCCCATGGTCCTAAGTGAGCTTCGGCTTGTGAGTTATGGACTTTTGTCTCTGTTACTTGGGGTCCTTTCTGCTTCTGCGTGGAACTTGGCAACACGTGTGAGGGCCATCGGCTCCTTGATGGTAAAAATAAGCCTTAGGGCCCCTTAGCACGTTCTCACGCAGTTTTGCAAGAACAGAGATCTTAAATATAGTCCCCTTTGATCCTGTAACACTGGGCAGCAGCAATTGATATGCTCTGCTGATTCTGTATGGTAATGACACAGGCGACATCACTTGTTCCCAGAAACACTGTGTTTCCAATGGGTCCTGTAGTCCTGAATTAGCAGTGTGAATAGCCTAGTTTTCAATATGTTCTGGCGGCCTGTCCTCTCGTGCCCTACTTTCGAATAAGGTTGACTTACTGTAATTTTGTGTAACTGGATGAGGCCCTCAGGGCCAGGGATTTAGCTGATTCGTTCGAGATCCTGTAGCCTTGAGATACATTTGCCCTGTTTCTTTAACAGGCCTTTCAGGCTGGCCAGTGTAAGCAGTATGTCTGTTATAGTCTCGGGTGGGCAGCTCAGGGTCTCATTAGCCTTTAAAAGGTACCTGGACCAAGCCCTGTTGTCCTGGAAAACTACTTTGAGTGATTCTCTAATTGTGTCAGGGTCTGCCTTGGTCACCCTGTGGTGCAGTTTGATGTCTTTTTTGCATTCAATCTCCATCGCTGGAATGTTGAACTACAGCCGAATCCGACTGGGCCTGGATGAGTAGAGAAGGTTGAATACCTTTCGGTGTGCCTTTGTGTAGTCACTCCATTTTCTCAGTTAGTTAACCCGGGAAAGCAAGGTGGCCGTAGTTAAGCGCAGGTATCAATTTAGCTTGCATGACCCGTCGGATACCCTCTGCTGAATGACTATGATGCTTATGGTTTAATTTACATAGCCCGTATGTGACCTAGGCCGCATTTACTTCAACCGCCTTAGCCTGCACGTTCGACCTCCCATTATCTGTAAATAATATTCCTAAGTAATTCTAGTTGGTGGTGGTCCATAATGGTCCAAGATGCCATTCTAGCAGGTGCTTTTTGGGTTTGTGGCCGAAGACCAGGACTTTCTATTTTGAGGCGTTGGCGCAGAGTAGGTTGTCCATGTTGTACAGATGTGATGCCTCCAATGCCTTTTTCATACCGATTCTGGTCTGATCTAATAGTACCAAATCGTCAGCGTATTGCATAATAGAGAGTCTAAGATGGTTTAATTTTGGTGGAAAGATGTAAGCTTTCAATAGCGTCTCTCCCAAGTCTGCGGTGTATAAATTAAACAAGGTGGGAGCAATCGCTCAACCCTGTTTTAACCCTTTGTTGGTGTATATTTAGGCCGTCACGTAAGTCTGCGAGAGCTTAGTACGAACCCATGTGCCTGTGTGGAGCATCATTATGGCTTCCTCCCAAAGCCTCTCTCCACAACTCCGCAATTTGTCATCCCTACAAGCCAAGCATCTTCTCTGATCAGAGCCCGTTCTCGGCCCTGGCCCACATGGTGACATCCTACACCCAAGAACCTACCACCGAGCACTTCGTGGACTTCCAGGCCCTTGCTATCTTTCTGTTACCCAGCACAAGGGTCAAATCAAGGAACCTAAAGCCCACCTTCCACGATCTATGAAACCATCCCAGTAGACAGACCTCAAAGGCGCAAGCGAGAGCGCAACCCAGAGTGGCAATCAGGGTATGGATCACTGTATCCTATTATGGCCATAAATGGGCTCAGCTCCAAGTCATGTGACAGAAATCTACATCCAGAAGCGTACATTGAGGGCAACCATGTGGTTCACCGCCATGAATGACCTGAAATCTGTGGGGTGTTAGGTAAGTCATATGAACTTAAAGTAAATTGAGTATATTTTAATCTCATGTTCCAGGAGACCTGAGGATATGCCAAAACCCTGCGACTCTGAGGCTGTAAGGTCCTGTCCAAGTATCCCTCAACACCTATGCCAAGGAGCGAACAGGGATTTCCGGGCTATTTCGGTCAGCAATCTATTACATCTCTTGACCAAATGCCTCGCCATGCCCATGGACACCAGTAGCTGTAGTACGCATGTGTCACAGTAGCGTATGCTGATGATACGCAATTTATTTTATTTATTTATTTTGAAAGTTTTATATAGCGCGAACAAGATCTTTGCAGATATCAGAGCGCTTTACAAGGACAAGGGGGTGATAGAATAATAGTATGTGATAGTTGAGGTAGTTATGTACAAGGTGCATAGTTACATAGGTAGGTCAAAATACAAGAGGTAGGTCAAAGTTGAGGTAGTGTAGGTACAAGGTGCATAGTCAAACACTAGTCTTGGATGAGGACCTGGCCAATGCCGAACAGACCCTGAAAGAGTGTCTAACTGCGACCTTTGCCTGGATGTCTAATAATCATCTCAAATGTAACTCCGCTAAAACAGAAATTTTGCTGTTTGGACAAAACAACAACCTCTTTTCTCCCCAGACGTGCTGGCCTGAGGAGGCCGAAGCCCCGCCCAATACTATTACAGCTGCACGCAATCTAAGGATTAAATTCGATAAGACCCTTTCGTTCGAACAGCAGGCGCGTGAAATTGCCGGCTCTTGTTTCAACATTATAAAGGGCCTTAGGAATTTTTTTGATCTTCTTCCTTTATCAGCCAGACGCACTGTTGCAGTAGCATTGATCACATCCAGATTGGATTATTGCAACAGCTTGTATGAAGGAGCGAATAAGTTGACATTGCACAGATTGCAGATGGTTCAACACGCAGCAGCGAGATTGGTTCTTAGATGGCCAAGAAAATCTTTTGCCTCCGCTGCACTAGATGCCCTTCATAGGCTTCCTATCCAGAAGCGTATCCTATTCAAAGTCCTGACGATTGCCTTTAGGGCCTTTCATGAACATGGCCCACAGTATCTACAAAAACTTCAGGCGATACCATCCTACGCGAGACCTCAGATCCGCGACAGCTAACCTGATGACGGTCCCGAAATTTAGACTGACAACGAATGGAGGAAAATCCCTGGCGCTTATAGGCGCCAAGGCATGGAATAAACTGCCCTATCATCTACGCACGATCACCACCAAACAAAAGTTTTGAAAACTGCTTAAGACATGGATCTACAGCCTTACAGACTCCGCATGTAAAATACTAGTCTTAACCCCTCTGCCGGCTGAGTGAGGACAAGGAAGCTGTGACCATCTGTTCAGTTGCATGAGTTAATGCGCCAAGATGCTCCATGGAGTGGTAGTGCGCTATATAAATGCATATCACATCACATCATTGGTTCATCCCGCCCTTCGGCCCACAAGTCCTTAAATGTTCATGTCAAGGCCCAGGGGTTGGTTGTATTGGGCCGCAAAAGCAAGGCTCCCAGTTAATAAGTCATCTGCCGTCACCAGGCCAGAGTCTGTCCAGGCAGACAACTGCGCAGCTATGAAAATAGAGAGAGGGTCACAATGTGGGAGACCCACTAATGGTAGGACTGGGGCATAAAGGGGAGTTCCTACAGTCTTCAGCACCTCCAACATTTCAAGACATTTCTAATAACACTCCTGATCTGGGAATTACCATTGCTGGGCAGATCAGCTTTGCCAGCAGCGCCCTGATGGTGTGCCAGCCCCATCTGGCCCAGTTCCTCCTGTTGGGCCCCATCAAGCCACTGGGTGACCTACTGCTGGGCTGCTAAAAAATGAAGCTCAGAGTCTGGGGCGCCCAGTTCCCTCTCGTCATACGGGCATAGAAGAACCTCCAGGGACACACTATGGTGGCCCCCATCCTATATCAGTTCCCTAATTAGTGCCCAGTTGCTGAAACCAAGAAGCAGACACTCCAACTAGTAGATTAATAAAAAAAGTATAACAATCTTAGGATCAAAACCATTTTGGACACCAAAATCTTGGCCATAATAGGCAGTTTAAGAGGTTTCTAAAAGAGGATGCAAGCTTTGATTGTTCCGAGGGCCGTTTTCAAGTTGCCCTCCAGAAGATTTTGTAATGATTGGAACACTTGAATTCCCAGGTACCTAAACAATGTGCAGGACCAAGTCAAGTCTTGAGGAATATTCAGCAGTCGCTGGGCGCCCAGTGACATTGAGAACAGGCAAGTCTTGGTTTTATTGACCTGTAGGCCAAAAAGCGTCTCAAATTCCCCCAGAAGTCGAAGTGTGGTCGCAGTTCCTATACGGCCATCAGCCAAGTGAAGTAGGAGGTTGTCCGCATATAGAGAAATGTGTTCCTTGGCCTTCCGCCACGACGCCGGAGCCCACCCCTTTCTGTTGAAAGAGCTCCACCAGTGGCTCAAAGGCCAAAACGAAGAGAAAGGGGGATAGTTGTGTACCCTTGTCTGGGACATATATATATATATATATATATATATATATATATATATATATATATATATATATATATATATATATATATATATATATATATATATATATATATATATATATATATATATATATATATATATATATATATATATATATATATATATATATATATATATATATATATATATATATATATATATATATATATATATATATATATATATATATATATATATATATATATATATATATATATATATATATATATATATATATATATATATATATATATATATACTATGTTCCAGGCAGATGGTCATACCCGTTCTGACCCACGCTGTCTGGGCAGAGTAAAGCAACTTTACCCAATTGATCTAACACTACCCCAATCTCATCTGACGTATAGCATTGAATGAGAAATCCCACTGCACAAAATTGAAGGCCTTTTCAAGGTCCACTGACCAAAGCCTAGTCCTCAGTTGGGTCTGCACCTCCGGGTGATAAAGGATGTGGTTTACCCCCAAAGATTAAGGGAAGCAGTGCTGGCTAGAATGAAACCGTTTTGGTCACCCTTTATCAACATGGGCATATGGGGGAGTAGCCAGAGGGCCAGACCCTGCTAAGAAATTTGAAGTCCATGTTGAGCATGGACAGAGAGCCAAATGCTGTGGTACGGGAATCCTGAACCTTAGTCTTTGGAAGTAGGATCACAGCAGCGTCTCTCATGGACTCAGGAAGTGCTCCTTGCTTTAAGGAGTCCGTGTATAACAATTCCAACTTCGGGGCCATGGTCCCTGTAAAAACAGAGTAGAACTCTGCAGACCGACTGCCAGGGCTCTGGGGTTCCCCTGTAGGCATTTCCTTGATGGCGAACCGAATCTCCTGGGTTGTTTCCAGTCCCCTAGGTCTTTCTGAGCCTTGCGGTCATGTTCTCTCAGTGGCAGTCGTTTTAGGAAGACAGCCTGTATCCCTAGTGAGAGCCACTGACTGCTATATACAATGTTTAATAATATTCTCGAAACAAGTTTTGGTCCCTGGGAGAATAAAGCGACGGTTGGGTTATAGGGGCCCCTCAGGACTCACGCCTAATGAGCCAAACTAGGAACCTACATGTCCCTTTCATTGTGCACCTTAGTAATATAGTTCTTATAATCATGACACCACTGGCGTTCTAAAATGATGTTATACTGTTTCACACACTCCTGGAGTCTACGTAATGCAGCCTCGTCCCATTCCAGAGCATTGTCAAACTCATGCAGCCTGCTATCCAGCGCCAACATTCCCCATTCAGCTCGCTCCAAACTAGTGATGTAGACAGTGACCACAAACCCTCACCTTAAAAGCTTCCCACTCAACCAGGCCAGAGGATGCGTAACCCTAACAGAGCTGCTCCTCCCCGTACCTTGAGACCCTCCCTAATGAGTAGTGTGCTCTACAAATCTCCCAATTGATTTATTTATTGTGCAGGAGTCTCCCCCAAGGAGTCCCGAAAGCAGGCATATTCCAGGGACAATGAGTTAAAGTGCCATATATGAATCCCTCTGCACCCCTCTACCAGCCTCAAACGAAACCAGAAGGGACTGTGGTCTGAGAGGGTACACCCCAGGTATTCAAAGCATTGTCACATACTGCCTGAGCCTGGTTGAACACACAAATTTGTCATCAATCAGTCAAATAACGTTTGTATAGCACAACACTGTCTTCCCAAGGGGTATCTGGGTGCTGTGTTTCAGTCGAAAATCCAGGTCTTGAGTCATTCTGAAGTCTGCAGGTGAGGGAGCTGTACGAAGCTGAAGGTGAAGATCATTCCGGGTCTTGGCAGCGATCTTGGAGAAGGAGTGGACATTTCTGTGATAGGTGCGGCCGGTGTGTGAGGGCAAGAGAGGATGAATGCAAGTGTCTAGTGGGGTTGGTGGAAGTTCCGTCGATGGTTGAGGAAGGCAGGTCCTAGGCCGTGGAGGGCTTTGTAGGCACTCGTGAGGATCTTTAACTGACATCTTTTCTGGCTAGGTAGGCAGTGGAGATCTCTCAGATGGGGGATGATATTGGTTCATTTGAGGAGGCCCAGGATGCGTCTGACTGCAGCGTTCTGTATGGTCAGGAGTCTTCTAAGGAGCTGGGTGGGGATGCCGGCGTCGCTTTAGTCGAGATGGCTGGTGATGAGGGCCTGAGTGATGGTCTTTCTGGTGTTGGTCAGGATCCATCTGAAAATTCTGCAGAGAATGTGAAGTGTGTGGAAGCAGCAGGAGGAGGTGACTGTGTTAACCTGTTGTTTCATGGTCAGTTGGCTGTCGAGGATGAAGCCAAGGTTGCATGCATGGACGGTGTAGGTGTGGGTCGGAGTACTGCTGGCCACCAGCTGTGGACCCATGCAGAGATGTTCTTCCCAAAGATCAATACTTCAGTTTTGTCTGAGTTGAGTTGGAGGCAGTTGTCTCTTACCCATTAGGCTACATTGGTCATGGTGTTGCAGAAGTTGGTTTTGGTGTTGTGGTGGCCATCGGTAAGCGAAAGGATCAGTTGTCATCTGCATCGGAGAATATGTTGAGTCCGTGGGATCTGAGGAAATCAGCATGGGGGGTCATGTAGATGTTGATCAGTGTGGGGCTGAGAGATGATCCTTGTAGGATGCTGCATATATGTCTTTGGGTGCAGAGGTGAAGGGAGGCGGACAGTGTGTGGAGCAGGTAAATGTGGGAACAATAGGAGTAATCTTTCGTTACTCCATGCTTGTTTCTCCAGGCATCTGACAGCTCTCAGGAATCCAGCCAGGCCCTGAAGCCCTCTGCTGCCACGTCGGACATTGGTGGGTAGAGCTATCAAGCATGTCATCAGCTACACAATTAAAATTCCCACCTAAGACGAGGTCATCTGTCACCAAAGCTGCTAATAGAGCCGAGAGTGAGCAAAAGTAGGCCACTTGGTCCTGTTTTGGAGCATAAATACTCCTTAATGTGTTATCTCTACCCAACAACTTGCCTTTAAGTAGGACATAGTGTTCTCCTTGTCGATGGTGGAGTGAATAAGCTTGACGGGCGTCCTGCTCTAAATGAGATTAGTGCCCCTTATGCATAGGCAGAATAAGAGTTAGCATACAACAGGCCTCGTCATCTTCATCGCAATCGTTCAATTTCACCCCTGGCAAGATGAGTCTCTTGCAAAATAGCCACCTGCTGAGCCCATCTCCTGGATATTCCAGGACAAGAATGTTGGTGTACAATGCTGACCATGCATCCGATGGAACAGTATGATCGTCCCATGCGTTCCTTCCAGGCACAATCCAGGGACAAGCCCTCCTACATCAACATACAGTGCAATCTACAAGATAAACCATAAGAACCCTAACTGTGAGCTCCCCTACCCAAGAGCGGCTCAGCAATGGCTGGCCACCCAAACATGTAAAGTGAATACAGTGTCAGTAGAGCGCCGCCTCCAATCTCCTGGCAGGGGCCAATCCGGGAGGGGTAGGCCATGATGTGTAGCTTAAGCCAGTTCTTTGCTGGTCTCAAACTCTGTTCTCAGCACTTGACCTTGCTCACACTCTGCATTCAAGGTACTCTCGTTCCTGGGCCATATAATAATATTCATCAAAATCATAGGCAGTGTCCCATAAACTTGAACTTCCATAACCCAGCGCCCAGTAGTACAAAATCACCACCTTGACCCAGAGCTGCCAGTTAGCCATTTTGTCAGTAACCCAGCACTTCAGATCAGGTCGTCCACGGACTGCAGAGCAGTACCATCTACCAGTGAACTCCCAGACTGAGGTAACCGACTTTCGGTCTAAAGGGGTGCTAGTCTCAGAGTCTGACTTCCCCATTGCTGCAATCTCAGGCACAGCCTGGAGTGCAGCTGCCAGCTCCTGTTCAGTAGGTGAAGGGCACGTTTTTTTCAGTGCGCGGCAACCTAGAGCCCTTCGTGAGCTCTTCCGCGGTCTGTCTGTGTGCTCCCGTCTTGGATCGGGCCGCCAGCAGAGTTCACCTAGCTATATAGGCCTTTAGACAGTCCCATGCCATACCTGGATTGTCACAGAAGTAAGCAGTTCCATCAAGTATGATTTTGAGTTTGCCAGGAAACATCAAAGAATATGCAAGCCTTCCACTCTGAGGGCTTTCTTTACTTCCAGGAAGGAAGAACGTCTAATTTGCACTGCAGCTATGAAGTCAGGGAACACTTTACTGTTGTCCACCGTGAAGCGGCTACCCGCTCGCTCCCTTTAAAGTATATGTATGCATGTCTTTATAATGGAGTAACCTTGCCACTACTGACGCATACAATACGTATGTCTTTATAATGGAGTAGCCTTATCACCACCGGGCGGGGCGAGTGACCTAGTAGCAGCGGGAAGGCTGGCACTGTATGGGCGCGCTCTAAGGCTAAGAAGGCAGTAAGATGATTCGGGGCAACCTCTGACTAAAGCAAATGTTCAAGATATCTCACCATATCTCCTCCCTCCGTTCCTTCAGGAAGGCCAACTACCTGTATATTATTTTTGTGGTTATGTCCTTTTGCTTCTTTAGTCCAATGTTTCAAGATGCGCACCCTGTCCGTCAGACCCTCTATACCTAGAGTCATGATTATCTGGCTGCAGTACACCCACGGAGGTCTCCACTTCCTTAACCTGGTCAGCCAACTTGCGGTGTTCAGCCTGCATTAATACCTTACTAATGTCTTGTTGGAGGGTGTCTTTGGTGTCTGCTGTGGTGGCAAGTATCTTATCTAGGTGGAGATGTATGGAGTTCAACAGGGCACCTGTCTTCACAAGAGGGGGTTGGGAAGGCTCACCCGATCTAGGCTGGGCGTCTGCCACTTTAGCTTTCGGCTTCCCCATAAAGACAATATGGCCACAACAGTGTCCAGGACCACCAGCCCCATGTGTGTTTGAGCCAAACTTAGCTATGTGGCATAAGCTCTTTCCCCAGGGAGGGGAACAATTCCGGAGCCCCTGAGTCTGTGTATGTTGTACCAGGTGAGAGACCCACACTTCTCCAAGTCCTCCACAGATGTAGGCCTATGTTGGCAGATGCCCATTTAGGCACCCCAGCGAGTAGGCAGGTCAACATCGACACAGGACTCACGCCTGGCTTCGCATCTCTGATTAGAACTTCTCAGCGCATTTAGAAAGTTGTTTAATCACATCAGATCTCCCACGCCGGCAGCAAGACCACAGCTGATCAAACCGATTGTTTACTTTGAAGGATGACCTACAAATCACGATTGATTCTGTGATTTACTGAGGGCTGCCATTCCCTACTCCCCCACACCTGTCCTGATGAAGACCCACCTTGACTTCCTATGGTCCAAATCTACCAAGACTCTGGGTGCAAATGATTGATTGGGATGGTGGGAGAAAAACATAGCTTGGAGAGAAGAAAACGAACCATATACCACGGACGTGGTTATATGGCTGAGATTTATAGATGATCTGTTCCTCCTCTGGAAATGGACGAAACAAAGACTCACCGAGTATATTGACATCCTGAATGAAAATGAAGTTGGACTACAATTCACTTCGAATATTCAAAAAAATGAAATCGAGTTTCTGGACACGAAAATCTATGTTAAAAACAACAAATTAGAAGCTACTGTCTTCAGGAAAGCAACGTCAACAAATAGTGTACTACACGGAACCAGCTTTCACCCTACCTCATTGAAAAAAAGTATCCCGTATGGGGAATTTTTAAGAATGAAAAGGAACTGCTCAGAAGAGAATGAAATGGAAAACAAGTTCAAAGAAACCAAAGATCGATTTTCCAAACGTGGATACAAACACGCAGATATAATAAAAGGAGAACAAAAAGCAAGAGCCAAGTCAAGAGCTGAAACATTGGTAGCAAGGCAAAAATCCACAGCGAACAACACGGTAGAAGACCAACCACGACTAATTTTAACCTATTCCAAGGAAAGTTACAAAATTTGACAAATTCTAACAAAATATTGGAATGTGCTCAAAAAAGACACTGAGATAGGTACTTTAATTGGTGACAAACCCTTGGTCGCATATCGCAAAGCTCCTTCCATTCGAGACACACTAGTGAACAGCCACTTTAGGAAAATAAAAACTCAGAGCTGGCTAGAAAAAAGACAACTGGGCTTCAGTAAATGCACGACATGCAAAGCATGCAAAATTGGTCAAAACATCAAAACCTTAACAGATCCGAGGGGAAGAACTTTTGTGATCAAGGATAAAATAACATGCGAGTCACAATTTGTGGTCTACCAAATACAGTGTTTTTGTGGAAAGAAATACATTGGTTCTACAATCTGTCCACTTAAAAAGAGAATTCTTGAACACACCAGAGCTATCCAGAACAATGACTCAACCTACGCAACAGCTAAACATCTAAAAACTCATCCAGGAAAAACCTGGAAAGATATGAAATATGCTGGAATTGCTATGGTTGGTGAAAATGAGAGAGGGGGTGATCGTGTAACCAGACTGAGAAGGCTTGAATCAAAGCTAATTATAAGATTTAAGACCAGAAGCCCGTGGGGCCTCAACGCCGATGAGGAACTTTACGTACACTTATAATTTTGACAATCAGAACACTTTTTTGAGAAATATACCTATGATAATCAGTAAATCTTTGTTTCTAAAAACAGACAATTCAAATTCAATGCATGTGACATGTATAAAAAGAAAAATGTTTCAATTATCTTTGCCCTGTGACCACTGTTGATCAAAGCATGAAACGACACAATGGAACTCGTAGGCACTCAGCCACTAATGATAACATGGACACTCAGTCCGTTATTCCCTTAGCAGTGATAATTTGCGCAATCCATCGTGAGCGAAACCAGCCACATGATTATAATAGTCCCTGGGACAAATATCGTGTGCATTGGCAATCACTCCCCAAAATCACTTAAGAGCTCTAATTGGGTCGCGTAAATGCCGCGATCCGAGAACTCCCAGCGCATTGTTAGGAATCACACTGATCCATAAACTACTGAGCCCACAATGCATCCTAACAGCCATGTGGTGTCTACAGGTATTTAATGTAAACAGTAATGATGGACTATTGTTTGTTACCGTGATCAGGGACAGATTCATGTCCGAAACGCGTAGGTGGGGAACCTACAGAAAATAAACCAATAATTCAACTAACGAAGTAGTGTGCGGCGTTTTTCTCTTTTGAGAAGTTATTGCTGAAAGTAATTACCGCGAGGGTGTCCTGAACCTTGCCGCCGGCACCAGCTACGGATGCTCCTCTCATCTTGGGACATTTGCTCGATGATATATATATATATATATATACATATATATATATATATATATATATATATATATATACACACCATGTCCTATCACTGAGCACAAATGTCACTTTAGTGTACACCACTGTAAGCTTCACCTTGCTTTGACAGCCTTGTTTATAAATGTGCGAGTATATATATAAATGCTTTAATTTATATAAAACACCAGAATACCCATCAATTTGTGTCAGTGTTCTTTGCTATGTGTTCCATGGGGTCAAAGAATTTCGGATACCATTAATGAAGGTTGTAGCACAATACGTAAAGGAAATAATTCTTTATAAAAGAAATAGTTTGTATGCCCGATAGAACCACTGTTTTTGTTTATATACCCATACCCAGGTACTGAGGGACACAGGGTGCTGTTTAACTTTACCTGTTCAGTACAGGTCGGGCTAACCGAGTGGAAGCAGCTCCACTAGCCCCCCCCCGGCACCCCCTCTGGGATCGTGGCCCCCAGCAGTTCCAAGACAGCAACCCCCGCTCTAAATCTCACCCGATGGACCACAAGGAGGAATCGTCCGATCGAACCCCAGCCTCAATCGTTGCCACCGGGCCCGGGATTCCTGGCTCCCCTGGAGATAGAACCCGTCAGCTGGGATGCCGCACACCACTCACAAGGCACAGAGAAGCTCAGAGCCGACCCCTCCAGGTGCCAATGCATTGTCGTGCTGCAGGGCTTTAAGTGGGCCGGGTCTGTCTGAGCACCGGCAGTTATTTTCAGGGGGGCCTCAAAACGGGTCTCTGTCTGACTCTATTTATCAGGCCTCGCAAAGGTAGTCCATTTTCTTTTTTTTTTTTTTTTTTTTTTTCTTGGACTGCAGTGAGAGCATGCACATCGATGTGCGCATGCTCATTTTGCTCACTACTGAGTAGTGGAGGTCAAGGCATGACGTCATGCCAGGTGAGCTGCGTTGTAGGAGGAAGGGAAATCCTTTAAAGAGAGCCATTTTCTCTCAGGATTTCCCTTCTCTTTTTGAAGTTAGTAACAGCCGTTGACAAAGCCAATAGTCCTGACTTGTATTTTGCTGGCTCTGTCATTGCATCCAGATATATGATACAACAAGTAACATCAAACTTACAAGTCGTGCGGCTCACTATGCTAACTACAGATTTTTGTCTTGCGTGGTTTTAAGCCACGCTCTTAATTACATAGGCCACGCCCCTTCGAGAGACTCCCCACCAGCAGCCCTACAATTAAGTGAAGTTTAACTGTGGAAAAGGAACACATATTTTTCTTCCTTCTACAGAAACCTTGAAAATAGCTACCAGCCACATATCTTGATGTAAGCTTAGTCCCAACTTTCATTGTAGGGGTTATCCCTATTCCAGCTGTGACACTAAAAATGAAATTATCCCTTTATACTTACTTAGTATCCTCTTAAGCTCTAACTCCGGTACCCAGAAGCCTTAACCATATAACTTTAGACTAATTCACTTACTAAACAACCTTAACCCATCCCTGTATATCCCGAACGTATACCTATACCAAAACTTATAGTGTCAACCTGAACACAGTACCCTGTACCCTAAAACCCTATACCTCCAAGCTCAACCCTGTACTCCAAACCTCTATACACATGCGCCAAACCCTTAAAATTATTTTCCTAACTCCATACCTCATATCCTCGAAGCCTATAACATTGTCTTACATTCCCTTAATTCTATACCTTTAACCTCATTCCCTTAGCCACATACCTCTAGCCCTTCAACCCTTGAGCTCAACCCTTAAATATATACCCTTAGTCCTCTTTGCTCTATATTCTTTACCCCTAACCATTAGCATTTTACTGTTCATCCCTTTCTCAGTGTCCTTACATAAATATATTTTGGTTTGTGTTCTTTTTTTAACTATTAACCAATAATTAAGCAGTGTGAGTTTTTTTTTGAAGTGTTGAAACTTTGAGGCAATATCGTTGCAGTGCAGTCCAGTAGTTACTTGTGCCAGTCCATTACCAGTATCGCTGAACCCAGCTATCAGCAAAAACACTACGAGCAAGCACCTGCTGCTTTGAATTCCTATAGAAGTTTATCTTTATCACTCTACAAACTTTCCATAATGTCATTACCACTCCACAAAAAATACTGCAATCTCTCAATAGCAGCATTCGTCAGACCACAGAATTGGTCTCTGTCTTTCTTAAACATTTTCTAGTACACCATGAACTGTTTTAATAACGCTCTTAAACAGAAATGCTGAAGATATGCACCATCCTGGGCAAGGTTGCCAAGCATATGCAGTCTTGAACAGTACAGTACTGCCTCTGTGCCTTATGAAGCCATTTGTTTGCATAGTAAGACCACTTCACCGCCAGTCTCGCAAATGAGCAAACCTTGCCAACTAATTGTTTAGATTAATCTCCTAAGATTTAAATACTACCAACCTAGTTCCATTCATCCTTGTTTCACAAAATCCCCACAATCTGCACTAGGCATTCAATGAAAAAACCAACACCCTTGATAAAAAAGCGACAAATGATTGCTGAAACAGACCAGTAACCAATCTCTGCCTTTCCTTACACAGACTTCCCCAAAACCTCCACCTCGAAAGTCCATGTGTTAACCTCTGACCCAGAATATGTAAGTGCATAAAGACATCTTAATCTTACACATAACCTGCGTTTCGAAGAAATAATAGTTTCAGTCACCCTCAAGTGTGCCGTCTACGCTCCCCTACTCAGAAAGCTGCACTTAACACAAAAATCTCAACCAACTATAGTACCTTTGTAGTCCTTCATAATGTGTCGTAGATCCGCTAGGTAAACTTTAGCCTCATCTCCACAGTTGTGCTCTTATTGCGCCATTAACCTGATTTTTGATCAGCACAGGAGGGTGAATGCTGAAACAGCCCTCTTTGCAATATGAGATGACCCCCTTGACATAGCCAACAAAGAAAATACATTCCTTTTGGACTGCTTCCTGGCCGACTGCACCTGCACTCCATACGATCCTACTTCCCTGCCTCTGCAGTAGTATGATTCTTGGGCTCTGTCCTTCCTAGCTCGAGTCCATTTCCCAGATCTCTATAAATTTGACTAAAACTGTTCTTGACCATATTCATTCATGTCTCTCTTGAACCACTTTAAGCATCACATTGGCCTTTTTTTAGTTTAATCTTACACCTCTGCTGTCTCTTGGGGATAAGTCGTGAATATCTGTGCATCACCAACTTTAACTCTAGTACCACATCTGAGAAACCGGTCCGTCTACCATAAAAACATGAACAGCAAGAGCATTATTAAACTCCATAAGTCTAAAATGTTTAATTATCATGCATGATACTAACCTCCCATCAATCCAAATACTGCTACTACACATACATCACTTAATCAAATGTTTGAGCCAAAAACGTCTTAATGTAGAAGTCAGTTCTTTGGACAGTACTCTGCACCCAGTGCGTAGCTCTACATTTTGTTTTATATATAGGGCTGCTGACCTGACCAGTATGAGTGCTTTGCAAAAAACAATCAACTATAATTTCAATTACAGAAATAGCCGTGAGAAGGCATCTAAATGATCCATTCTGCATATTCATGTATTAAGAGGAAATTTCTAAAAGACGCCCATGTAGGATAGGAATGGATAGAATGTGTATGGGTCGGTGTCTGCATATAACTATCACTAGCAGATAAGGATAGACCGAATACTTGTCCGTGATGAATTTATAAATAACAGATTAGATGAGACAATATGGTCATCATTTCTTTTCTTACTCTAGTTAAGAGAGACATGGAGGCAAGTGAAACTTGGAAAGATTCATGGTTTCTTAACTCCAAGATGGCCATTGATATTTTCAGTTATTCTGGTAAAGAGTTCGAATTGTAGGTGCACGGTAGTATACTTGTTTTAAGTGCTTGAGTTCAGATTTAAGGTGCTTCTGGGTGAATCGTGTTAACATGTATACTGTCATTTCACCAGATATAGTCATTAGATACTTGGGAACTGGGGCTTCCTAGGTGCAGTGCTTTGAAATTGAGGCACCTCATTTGACATTTTATTCACTACTCTACCAAAGACCAATGGAGTTTCCTCCGAAAAGGAGAGTTGAGGTTTGACTTTTTGTGCTAACATATTAATGATACATTGAGTGGAATGTTACTTTTATTGGTGATCGTATATTAGAGGGTAGAGAAACCATAGTAGTGCTGCCAACGTCGATTCTGGAAATAGAGCGTGTGCAGCTGTCCTCGTGTGCGTTCCTTAGGAGGAGGTTATTTTTTTTAGCGCATGGAGATAGATATTGGCCGATTATGCAACTTCATTGATGCTGGAGAAAATAGCTAGTGGTGAGTCGACTGAGGAAACAAGGGATTGCATTGTTGTAGATAGTGAGGTGGTGAAATCTTTCATTTCCAAGATCAGATTTGTATCTATTATTTCATTGGATTCGAGAAACAGCAGTATGATTGTTTTTTATTTATTATTATTGCAGGTTTACTTTGACAGTTTTCTGTCACTCAATTTTGTAATCTTTGCTTGCTGTCCATCCTGTAGTGTGATGATGACTTGGATGAATGAACATTTTAAATATAGTTGCATGTCATATTCGTATTTCTGTAGTCTAATGCTGAAATCTTTCATTTTCATGCTTAATAATTCTAAGTATAGATCAAAGATAAGTACGGAGAGGGTGGAACCTTGCAGGACTCAGCATGTCATTGGTTCTATATAGGGGGTGTAGATTTACAATTTACATAACTGAGTGAATCAACATATTATTTATTGAAACCCTTTGAGTGCTATATTCCCGAGACCCATATTGTTTTTTGTCTGTTGATTAACTTATAATGATCTGTGGTGTCAACTGCTGCTAACAGTTGTAATAGGACCAGCAGGCAGCTCTCACCGTCGAGTATACGATGTATGTTGTCAGGATTTTTTAGCATTTTCCTTTCTTTCCTATTTCCAGCTTTGAAATCTAGCAGCAACTTCTAAATTAGGTATTGTGTAAGCTGAATAGCCGTGCGTTTTTCTGTTGCCTTCTCTAACCAAGGACTAGATATAGGTCTGCAGTTAACCAGAATTTCTGGGCCTGTGGTAGTCTTCTTTAAGACTGGGCTTGTTATTGGCGACAGATATCCTGACATATCCTCCCTTTGATACTGCTAGGCAGTAATCGCACCTATAATCCACTCATGATTTCACTACTCCAACTACCTAGATAGCCCTTTCTCTGGGCAGATTAGCATGCCTCTACCTGGATGACAGCCAAAACGATGCCTTGCTATTGGGAAACAGCATTTACGACGATGCTGGAACGGGGACTTGCCTTCACGACACCTGAACAACAAATGCATCTTTAGAACTAAAATCTTTACAACTACATTTTTCATCACGGATATGCCTTTAACACAAGCGACTTTACAACGAAAATGTAAGTATTTCACAAGTGAGTGTTGCGTGTGTGTGTGTATAAACGTGTGTTTGTGTGAGTGTTTATGTATGTATGTATATATATATAACCGTGACCAAGCCTTAGTGGCGAAACGCGTCGGTGGGGAGCTGCCGATTCTGTGCCCTAAATAAATCGACTTGAAGCATCCAAAGGCAGCCTGTGTCGTTCTTCTTAGAGGGGGAACCTTGGTCTTGTATATATATATATATATATATATATATATATATATATAACGAAACCGTTATCCCAAAGTCTTTCCTCCCCAGAAAAGAACAATGCTGAGTTAGCCCAGATTCGGTGAAAATCTTCAGTGATTTATTGTGCAAATCATTCGCCAGCCATCCGCCATGACGCGTTTCGCCTCCAAGTCGAGGCTTGATCACATGACGTGACAATGAAGCAAACAAGGGTTTAAATACTCAAAATGAGCGCGTAGCAGGTAGGGCTTCATTTAAAGTGAACAATGCATATTATAACCATTTAGCAATGTCCCGAATTTGAAACATGATTGAGGGCGCAGTGCCTAATTACTCAATCCCCACATGGATTTATCACATAAAATTTAATCCATCATAGTTATATATACATAGTTATTTACACATAAATATGAATATCAAAAATATATTACTCTATAGAAAAACATATAAATATATACATTAAAAATCATGTATATACACCTTGTGGGGAAGATTTCAAACCATTCAAATCATCAGACTTGTACACGAAAATTCATGCAGTTGTTAATCAATTTCTCGAAAATGCTCAAGTGAGCAATTAATCCAAAAAAAGGGGGAAGCCATCGCCTAGTCCTCTTATAATCCTTTTTAAAAGCCCTTGGTAGATGCTGTGAAATACTCATAAAGTGATTAGGATAAAGTGCTAGTGCAAAAATAGAAAAATGATTACATCATTATTATAAAACCTTTTCACAGATATAGTGGAAGTTTTAGATACCGTAGATTTTAAAAGTTCATAATTCCCTATTGTAGCTGAACTAGATTTTTCTCAATCATCAGCAGGGGTATGCCTAGCTTCCTTACTCAGAGCAGAGTCAAAGGTAACTGTGTGCTCACAACGAAAAGATACGAACGAAAATAGCTTGTAAACCTGTTATCAATTATATTAAAGACAAACACATTATCATAAAAAATATATATAAATAACCATCATATTTTTTTTAAGCAAGTGTGTAAATCCTCCCGGTCATTGAGTCCTCCTGGGCTCTTGCTGTTAAGTTCTAAGATATACCTGGTCTCCAAGAGGCGCAATTTGCCCTCTCTATCCCCTCCACGTTTTAAGGGTAATATCGTGTCGATTAGGTAGTTTTGGAGACTACTAGGATCAATATTATGTAATGATTCAAAGTGACGTGCTACCGGGTAAGATTGATCCTTGCCAGTTATTGCTCTACTGTGTTGGAGTATACGTTTGTGTGCAGATGGTCGCGTGCTGCCTACGTAGTTTAAGCCACATGGGCACTGCAAAACGTAAATTACAAACTCAGTCTTACAGGTCAGGCGTTTTGTGATGGGTACAGGTTTTTCCTTGAATGGACTCATGTAGAGGGTTTTATTCACCCCATATTGACAGGCCTTACAAAATGAACATTTCCTGAAACTCTGATTCAGGGCCTCCCATGTTCCAGTCAGGGCCGTCTCCAGGTTGTTACTCACTAGGGCGTCTGCCATAGTGGGAGACCTGCAAAAGGTGATTTCTGGTCTTATAGAGGCATCTCCTCCAATTATTGGATCCCCCTTTACTAGGTTCCAGTTTTTGAAAAAGATCTTTTCAATTTCTGAGTGTTGCTGACTGTATGGGACTATGATTCTTGAATTAATATGGGTGTTATCGGGGTTTATTGCTAGTTCTTTAGTCTTGGGGATTAGGGTCTCTTGTCTTTTTATGGCCCTAGTGCGTCTGATGGCTTTGTCTATAATGTTCTCTTTATATCCCCTTTCCAAGAAGCGATGTTTGCTAGCTTGTTGGGCAGTCTCACAATCATTGTCTGAGCTACAAATTCTCCTCAATCTAAGCATTTCCCAGTAGGGGATGCTATTGATGAGGTGACGTGGATGTTGACTTGTAGCGTGGAGTACTTTGTTCCCCGCTGTCTTTTTCCTGTGTAGTCTAGTCCCTATTTTATGATCACTAACAAAAACCTCCACGTCTAGAAAATTTACCGAGACATTGTCTATTTGCGAAGTGAATTGTAAATTTAAAGAGTTTACATTCAAAATTTTTACAAACTCTTCAGCACTAGATCTTGATCCTCTCCAAACTAAGAAAAGGTCATTGATATATCTCAGGTATATCATAACATTTGTTCTCATGATCTCACCATGTGACCCCATGAGGACCCGTTCCTCCCACAGCCCCATGTGCAAGCACGCAAAGCTGGGGGAAAAACAGGCCCCCATGGCCACACCCCTTAATTGTTGATATACCTGTCCGTTGAAGACAAAATAATTCTGTTCCAGACAGAGTTTCAACATACCCACAATCATTCGACTGTAATTAGAACAATTCTCAGGTCGTTTAGATAAATGGTGCTCGACGGCTTTTACGCCATCACAATGTCTTATTGACGTATATAAAGAGGTAACGTCTAGAGTCATTAGAATATAACTGTCATCCCATTCTAGCTCACTCAGTTTACAGATAAAATCTGTTGTGTCTCTCACATAAGAAGGCAACATTTTTACCCATTCTTGTAAAAAAAAGTCAATATATTTTAAAATGTTCTCCGTGGAACTGTTTATTGCCGATAAGATTGGTCTTCCAGGTGGTGTTTGTTTGTCCTTTTGAACTTTCAGCAATAAATATAGGGTCGGTATCACAGGACAGTCCTCCTTCAAATATCTGAATTCGTCATTAGAGATGAATCCCCCACTTCTCCACGCCATCAATTTGGAATTCTGTTCCGACCAAGCCGCTTTTATTGCTGTAATGTTACTCTTTTTGTAACAATCAGGGTCTCCTAATTGTAATTCGGCTTCATTTACATAATCATCACAGTGCCAAAGAACAATATTACCCCCTTTGTCTGCTTGTTTCACAATTACATTATTGTCGGATTAAAGTTTCTCAATCAAGTTATTATAGCATTGATTCTGTCGACTTATGATGGTATGTTTTTTGTTGTGTATATGTGTGTATATATATATATATATATACATATATATATATATATATATATATATATATATATATATATATGTATATATATATACACAACTATACTGAGAAACCACCACCAAAAAAAGTCATTAATCTTGCGTTATTTGAATCTTTCTTTATTCTTTCTTTCGATGAATCAGTTAATACAGCTGTATTGCTGTATTAACAATCATCGAAAGAAAGCATACAGAAAGTTATAAAGAAACACAAGATTAATTACAGTTTTTGGTGGTGGTTTCTCAATGCATTTATTCATGTATTTTAACTACTATACTGGTGGGGACCAGTATCTGAGACTTATAGTACCAGGCAATATTCCCATGTATATTAGGTAAGTATTAAACCTATATTTATGGTTAATACATACCTATAATGTTTTTAGCACACGTTTGTACCATACATGCCTTTACCATGAAAATGTAAATTTCTTTTTACAGGCAAGTGTAAACCCATCATATATATACATACATATATGTATGTGTTTATCCTTCACTGTAAAATACTTACATTTTTGTGCTAAAGGCATATTTGTGGTAAAATAAAAAAGCCGTTGTTCAGGTATCGTCGTAAAGGTATGTCGTTTTGGCAGTTATAGTTCCATCATACATCCTTTGCAATTTAGTCTTGCTGACCTCCCAAAGAGCTACATCTCGTTTGTCCTTGTCTGAGGCACCTTGAAAACCCCTCTGTCTTTCTTACAAATGCAGCCCACAATGCTCCTGCAATGAATTGTAGCACTAGATTTGTGGTAACTTTCTTCACCTATGTGGTAGCAACATGCACTGAACCCCCAGTCAAGCTGCAAACAGGGACCTATCTTCAAACGTTGTCCTTGACCATCCACACTGAAGCATACCATGGCATTTCTGAAAAAGCTCTAAACTCTTTGGTCTGCACACCGCTTATCCACAGGAGTGTCCCTAATCAGTTAATTTATTCCGTAGTTTTTAATCACGAAGTAGCAGATGTTGGCAGTCACGGATCTTGAATCACTGATTTGTTAGTCTGTTAAACCTACTGCTTGGTGTTTGTAACGTTCCTAGTTCACTAATAACGAGTGAGCACCAAGGCTATTTCATGTTAAGCCAGCCATAGGTCTGCTAGTTAGCTTGTGATGTAATTATTGAAATCATGACTATTGTCCTATTAACCTATGAACAGATGACTAAAGAGAGGCCAGGCGCCATCAAGCCTGCTTCTCTCTGTAGTCCATGAACTTTTTTTTATCATTTTAACAAGTGCACAAAATGTTCTTTTACTTGGGTTGCTCTGACCCTTCAAAACCGTATAAATGAGCGCCATAGAAACGCCCTATATTGAGTA
This sequence comes from Lissotriton vulgaris, assembly GCF_964263255.1. Taxonomy (NCBI): domain Eukaryota; kingdom Metazoa; phylum Chordata; class Amphibia; order Caudata; family Salamandridae; genus Lissotriton; species Lissotriton vulgaris. Next base: position 244,420,292 of record NC_141687.1, read on the forward strand.
CAGTGCCAATAGGCCCTAGCTTGTTTTATATTTGTTTTGTATTTTGAAAGACAAATATTTCAATTTAAAACACGCCATCTGATCTTCAGTGTGCTTTAACCTGCACCAATCTACCAGTTGATCATAGTAAGTCTTTGCCTCTCTGCCCCCGCACCTCATAGAAGCACATTTTGAGCTGCAGTTCTTTTTAAGGCGGCACCCTGCATGCCCGCTCATAGGTTTGCCCACAGCTGCCATTTTATTTAGGCAAGATCTTAATTCGTGCTGTAAATTTTGTCGAGTTATCACGTTATTAAAAATAATAATCTAAACACTTGAATTAGATAAACAAAGAAACTTCACAAATCGAGATGGCATGGGTAGTTTCCATTTGGAAAAAATTATGTTTTTTCTAGATTACGTTGTATGATTTTCTCATATTTACTGTGCACCATTATTTCTGTCCATACGATTGCTGTACTTATCGGGTTCTTTTTAATTTGTTAGGCAGTGCATTGCATTCCCCAGACTAGACATTGTGTTCCTAAATGAGTTTAATATATACTTAGCATGTGTTGTAATGCATTAGGAAGTGTCTAATTTTCCAAACAAGTAATAGGCTGCAGCGCAGACTTTCTCGATGCTGAATGGAGTCAAGAGGGAAGCCACGGACAAATAAAAATACGCGAGAGAGAAGGAAATGCTCCCTCTCGACTGTATACACCGTTTTGCTTCATCTGCTACTTACAACCATTGAGGGTTTTTTTCCTTGAATAAGAAAACCCTCTCTGGGTCCGAACCTTCGGCGTTGATTCTCCTATGATTGAGGCTTCCTGCTGAATTGATAACATGGGAGGGATTTATTCCCTTTCTTTGGGAGGAAAATTACTTTGAGGCTGTGAAAAATGAATTTGAGAATACTGTCACATTTAAGGTGCGGGGTTGAAAGCAGAGCGGCAGGAGAATGAGTTTAATGCTTCTTATTCTTTAAGGGGCTACTATCGCCTAGTGTTTTCTGTTAGGCAAACAGTCTCCCCTTCATATTGCCCCATATGTTGATTTTGAGCCTTGCCCTGCTGAAAACCTAATCCTGACATGCTTCTGCTCACGGAAACGTGGCTTACATCAGAATCTCTCCCGGATATTCTGGCTGCCCTCCCCCCTGATTATTATATTCTCCACGCCGACCGCCCCGGCGACCGGCCTGGGGGTGGGGTAGCAGCCATTATATCTAAACGCCTGAATTCTATCTCCTCCTACTCTCTTCCCCTTCCTCAGGTGGAGAACTTACTCATTAGCGTGCAAACTGACACCGGCCCCCTCACTTTCCTCCTCTTATACCGGCCTCCACATTCTATGCCTTCCTTTTCCACCATCATGAGTGAACAATTGTCCACCCTTTTAACGCTACACTCCCGCTTCTCTATCTTCGGCGACCTAAACTATTGGTTCGACAACATTAATGCCGGCCCCCATGCCACTGAGTTCTTTGAGACGCTTAAAAATCTGAATCTCACTCAACATATCTCTCAACCCACTCACATTAAGGGACATATTCTGGACCAGATCTGGACCTGTAACCTGGCTCTGTCCCCACCAGACATACTTCCCTGTGTCTGGTCTGACTACCGTCTGGTGGACACCACCATCACAGTTGCCGGTCAGATTCCTGCCCCCCTGATGGCCGGTGGCCTTTCTCGGAAATGGAGCACATACAACTCCCAGGGTTTCCTCACCGCCCTGGCCGACTCCTGTCCAGACATTCACATTCACGACTCCAACGACATCGATGGATTAGAACAAGACCTCAAAGCTCAGAAACTAAAAACACGCCAGTTAGAACGTACCTGGAGACATGACTACTCTGACTCTGCCAGACAGTCCTACCTGGCCGCACGCAAAGACTTGAAAGCAGCCATCCGCTCAGGCCAAAATGGAACATTTCTCCAACAGAATCTCCTCGGCAGCCGACAAATCCAAGGAGGTGTTCAGAGTCTTGAACGAGCTAACTACAGATGACAGAACCCCACCAGCCCAGACCCCCACCCAGGAGGCCTGTGACACCCTGAACTCCTTCTTTCTAGAAAAGGTCACAAAAAATCCATCCCTCCTCTTCCCCAGTCACCCCCACCGGATAATTCCTCTAACAACTCCTCGACTTATACCACCTTTCCTGCTCTAGATCCCACCTCCCTAGCGGAACTAGCCACCCGCGTGAAATCTGGCTCCCCGAATGACTGCTGTCCACCGTCTGTCCTGCGTCTGTCCTGCGGAGCATATGTCTTAACTTGCTAGATTGTATTCTACATTTACTTAACAGATCTCTCAGCAGCGGCATCTGTCCTATCTCCTTTAAGGAGGCCATCCTACAGTGGCGGCTGGTGACATTTGAAAGTGGTAGGGCGTAAAATGAAAATCGTACTGCAGACGACAGACAAGCAATGCAAACAGGCTGCTCAGACAGCTACAACTAATTGAGCCTCTTCTACTGGCGCACATTAGCAGCTCAGACGGCTCTGCGCCTCTGCCAGCCAGCGACAAACTACAGGTGCATCCACAAAGCTGCACACGTACAGGCGTCCAATTTACTTCACGCATTGTTTCAGCACCAAACCAATTGAAATATTCTTTGCAATCTATTACGCATTTTTTTATTGTATGCACGGTTCATTAAACAACATTGAAATTTCAGCTTCGAATAATAGTAACCCACCACATTATCTGAATGAACAAAAAGCACCGTTAACCACATTTGCTAAAGCTTTGCACGGGCGCACTACGCACTTAAAAGATGGATTCTGTTTACTTATTATTGTAAATGCCCACCTACGCAGCTATAAATCGCGCTGCATCGCGCTAGTCCAATCGTAACTTTTTAAATAAATACGCAGCCAGAACTCTTAAAACAGCAATCACTGAATTTTAATGCACAATGTGGTGATCTCGTGCTTCAGCAGCAACATTAACTAGGCGCCAACCATCACAACGGCCCCGTTAATAACAGACTGACTCGGAATAATAAAATAAACCATCACAACAGCCCCGTTTTTAACAGACTGACTCAGAAAGAATAATAAAATAAAACCATCACAACAGCCCCGAATAATAAAATAAATGTAAAAAAACGTACCTTGGCTTCCATCTCTGTCTCCGGACTCGAGTCCTGTCCCCAGACTGCAGACTCCCGCCATCCTGGATTTCAAATGCCTCGTCGTCAGAGTCGTCACTAAAGGCTGCAGGCAGCCTCCCTCCCCTCCATGGCAGCCGGCGCTGATTGGTTCGGCCGGCTGCCCTAAATACGTCATTCCGTCTCCATGCTTTAGAACGGAGAGTGGGAGGAGGCAGGGGGGAGCGGCTTGCCCACTGTTGCTAATACTGTCTGTTTGGACAGCCTCTCAGGCTGTCCAAACAGTCCGTATTCACAACAGTGGGCAAGCCACTCCCCCAAGCCACTCCCCCCTGCTCTGAGGCTCGACTCGTAAACAGGAAGTAAGTTTGCTGACTGCGTTCTCGCCGTGCAAGAAGGGCAGGCAGAAACAAATGGTAGTTATAGATAAAATAACTACTATTTGTTTCTGCCTTCTTCTCGCACGGCGAGAAAGCAGGGGGGGCGGCGCCCAAACGCCCCCATGGTAAAACCGCCACTGCCATCCTAGTACCCCTTCTAAAAAAAACGGCGCTGATACTGCGGAGCCGTCGAATTATCGCCCCATTTCCCTCCTGACATACTTTTCCAAACTTATGGAGGCCCATGTCACCCGGTGCCTGTCAAATTTGATAGAATCCTCCTGCTATCTTGAGCCGAATCAGGCCGGCTTCAGACCCGCCCACTCCACAGAGGCCGTCATCCTGGCAGTCCTTGACACACTCGGGAGCAACGCAGACGCGGGGATCCCCCAAGCCCTCGTCCTACTGGATTTGTCGGCTGCATTCGACACAGTGGACCATAACATCCTTCTCCACCGTGTCGAGCAGGCAGGCATCCAGGGCATTGCTCTTGAGTGGGTCAAATCCTTCCTTACGGGAAGAACACAGGCGGTCCGCCTGGGTCCTTACAGTGCCAAAAAAACTCCCACGTCCTGCGGAGTCCCCCAGGGCTCCTCCCTCTCCCCGCTCTTATTTAATTTATATCTTCGGTCACTGATCCAGTCCCTTCTGAAATGGGACATTATCACTTATAATTACGCCGACGACCTACAAATCATTTTCTCTCTCAATTCTCCCCATGCCATTAAAACTTTCCACGGAGCCATGATCCACATCCAACTCTGGATGAACCAGAACCAATTGAAGTTGAACCCTAGTAAAACCGAGCTCCTCCTCCCTGGACTCAGTCACACCTACTGGGGCCCGCAGTTCTGGCCTCCGGAGTTTGGCCCCCCCTACTCCAGTTAAAACAGTAAAGAGTCTGGGCGTAATCATCGACGCCGAACTCTCCCTCAAAGCTCAAGTTGGAGCGGTTGTCTCCTCTTGCATGTACCAACTTCGGAGGATTCGCAAAGTTCGTCACCTTCTTCCCCCCGCGGCACTTACCCAAACTGTCATCTCACTTGTACTTTCCCGTCTGGATTTCTCTAACTCCATCTATCATGGTCTTCCACAATTCCTGTTACAACGTCTCCAAGTTGTCCAGAATCAAGCGGCCCGCTTGATCCATGGAACCCCCAGATGGCAATCAGCCAAGCCTTTGCTCATCAGCCTCCACTGGCTTCCAATTGACCAAAGGGCCGCCTTTAAGGTGGCATGCCTCACCTTCAAAGCTCTTCACTGCTCTGGCCCCATGTTCCTTAGATCTCTCATCCGCCCTCACTGCCCAACACGCAACCTCCGTTCAGCCCACCGTGATCTGCTAGTTGCCCCTAAAAGCAAAACTAAGAAATTCGGTGGTCGCCGCTTCTCTTACCTAGCTCCTGTGCTTTGGAACCTTCTTCCTCTATCAATCAAATCCTCCCCTTCCCTCCTGAACTTCAGAAAACTGTTAAAAACTCATCTTTTCCCCACCCTCAGCTAGAACTTCGCCATCTGTGCTTAACCCTCACTTGCTCTGTCTATCAGCGCCAGGAAGCTTCGGTGTCAGTGCGCTTTATAAATTACACCTAAGCTAAGATAAGAAGAAACCGCTTTGAGGCAATGTCAACCCTTGGAGTTGGGCATTTGTTTGCGGAAGAAACAATTTCTCCACTATTTGTGTCCTAATTTTTAGATGTAGTTGAATTTCCTGATTTGCCCAATTTGTTCAGTATCTTCCTGCAAATAGATTTTCAAATCTCTGTATCAATGATCTCTTACTTTCGAAATTTTTAACGCAGTTCTCATCAATACGATCCACACGTTTGCGGTGTTTTCAACGTTGTCATTTCCCAATTTTCAGTTCTGTTATTGTCCATTTTCCCCTAGATTTACTTACACTTGTTTAGCGGGAAAAACACTCTCCTTAGGTCAAAAACATTTGTCTGACTGTTTATGGCACTACAAGTTTCCCGACTTCAGATCCTATAAGGGTTCTGAGTTACAACTTGTTTGGCAGCTTCTGCAGAGGCTTCACTCGGATACCATAGTCCTAATTGTAAGTCTGTGAGGGAGTAGTGTTGCTTTGTGTTTTTTGTTAGACCTACCTTCTCCCCTTGCCTAGGCTCCGAGCGCAGTCATACTTTGCGCATGCGCACTCTTGGTATGCGTCCCTTTTCTCGGGGCACTGTCAGCAGAGAGTGCCTAGGTGGCCTGCCACACTGGGACTGTTCTGCTAATAGGCAGCTTTGAATATTGTAGAAGTATACACCGGTATGGTTAGGTTACCTTACATTGCTAACAGGAATGCTGCTGGATTTCTTAAGTGAGTACCTTGTACTTACCAGTCATATACAAAAGTACTTCAAGAATGGCTTTATTCTATATTGCATAAAACACTACTATGAATGTAGCGCGTTTGCTAAAAAGCAGGTGTACTGGTTCTGAAATCTTTGCCAAATTCTATTCACCAGCACCATCATACTCATGGGATGGATCTAGTTGCAACGCATTGAGCCATATTTAACTCCGTAACATAGTCTTAGCAGAATGAGCATGTAATTCCATCTTCCATTTCTGCGCCCTCTTTAACCTCTTGTGGCTCAAAATGGTTTCTCAAATTTCGTAATCTGTTTTGAGACCCGGTGAGGTTTTAATATCCATACTAACACAATATGCAGTCTCGGACTGGTTCCTTTGTAGTTTGCATGGGATGCGAATGCTGTTTCAACGTGCCTAGATCTTGAAAACGATGTTATTAATGCATGAGCATCAAATGCTAAATGGCCACATCCCTGTGTATATCTTGTTTGTGATAATTCGTTGAAATGAATATGTACAGTCTTTGAATGCCATATTGTTGTTTGTATTGCACATTGTTAACTGGAGTGCCATGCTTTGAATTAGTAGTGTGCTGCCTCTTGTTTCTTCGCATGGCCTTGGTGAGTGTTGAAGTCGAGCCCAGGCTGTTTCTCATAGTGTTTGGCTTTTGTTATAACTGTGCATGCTAGGCTCCAGCCTGATACCCAGCTCTATTCTCTGCACACCAGTCCTGAATAGCTACAGTGCTCAACCCAACTTTGGCGCACCCAATTCCCCGGCAGGCACCAATCCCGGCCGACCAGGAGGCTTCCCGGGGGCCAACAGCCCCGGCCCGGTGGCAGACATCTACGGCAGCGCCGGCCAGGACTCCGGCGTGGGGAACTACATAAGTGCCGCCAGCCCCCAGCCGGGCTCCGGCTTCGGCCACGGAATGGCTGTGAGTAACTATTTCTTTTTTCTCATTATTCTCCACCTCTGTGATTTGAATTGAGCTCAGCATTTTCTTCCAGGTTTCCTATTAAAAATGAATTGTGCAGTGCACTGCACACTTAGCCTTTTGCCTCTCAGCGATGCCGTTCTCTCCAACCTCCTGCATTTACTAATAGACCTGTTTCAGAACTGCACACTCCAGTGCCCCAGGCTGTCACTTGAATTAGAAGCTGTATTGAAAACTCTTGTTTGAACTCTGCTCCTTCGTTAGATCAAATCCCAGAACCTTAAGCATCGTTTACATTACGTTTCAAGATCACCAGCTCGTTTCAGGTTTGAAGGACCCGCAGATCTATAGTTTGCTAGATCTCAGCTTTGTCCCTCCCCGTTCATCGATCCTTACCTTCGAATGAATTTGACCTTCTGCACTGGACTGTATTTAAGGTTGTGCTGCAAATGTGTTGTAGGTCATTGTCATTCGAAAATTGTGCCATAACCCTAAAAAAAATGTTTTAAAAAATGAAGCGGTTTGACGTGGTTCAGAAGAGGAGGAGAAGGTGAGTCAAACGAGTAGGTGGAAGGGGTTAGAGGTTAGTAAAAGCTTGTTTTTTCAATTCTTTCTAGAATCTGTCTTGACGCTGATATCCTTTCATTGCCGCCTCTGTAATTCAGAGATAGGAAGCACTTACCTTTTCATTGTAAATTGTGACTTCATCCTCTCAGAGTTTAGAACATGGAATATGGCCCACTGTCCTACAAAGTATCACATACAGAAAATGGTGTTGAGATGGTGTAAAAATGGCAAAATGAGCAATGAGAATTTTTCAGTGAGGTGTATACAAAACTCGTATTCAGAACACTTACTGCTTAAGTCCGTGGAAAAAAAGAAAAGATTAAAAAAACGAAGGGAAAAAAATGAGAAAACAAAAATGGGTCAAACTCCCATGCTTATACTATACCAGCCCATATGCTTACGAGAAAGCCAACTGGGTAAACCTTGTGCTCATAAGTGCATAAATATGGTGTTAACAGTTGTGAAAATATGCTTTTGTTTCTGGCTCCCAGCTCAAAAACACAGGGGCACACCATTCAATGAGCCCCTCTTTAATGGTGCAGATGTTTTCTGATTCAGAGGATCTGTAACTTTTTTGAACCAACACAGGTGAGTGAGCAGAAACATACAAATTTGTAAGCCTTTCGTTTACTCCCTACTGAAGAAATGACAATTGCTTGGTACTCCTATTAAGGAGTGCAACATCCTCATCTAAACTCCCGACATCTCGTGTGTGGGAGGTGTCTTTGGAACAAGAATGGCCCAGGACCCATTTTTTGAGCCGGATCCCTTACAGTTGAGGGTTTTACTGTTAACGGTTTTGGTTTAACAGTATCTAGGTTTCCACCTGTTTGGAATCACCCAGTCTATTACAGTTGGGTCTCATGGGAGATAGAGTAGAGTTAGCACTGAGCCAGGGCCGGACTGGGAACAGCAGCCAGCCCTGGCAGATTGCTGCTCGACCGGCCCTGGGAGAGGGAGGAGGGGGTTGGGGGGTTTACTAGCAAGAAGCACCTCTCACACTTTTGTTACAGGATGCTGATACTGCAGCACTGCTGCAAAACTGGCCCCAAGTGACAAAACTGGCCCCCAACCGCCGGTACACCTCTGTCGTTGAGGTAGCTGTTTACGCTTTATAAACCTCAGTATTATTATTTTGATTAAAACCGGCCCCCGGCCTACCAGGGAAATTCCTGGTGCCTCCTATGGCCAGTCTGGCCCTGCACTGAGCCCATTTTGGGAATACATTTTATCTTACATGCGAGAGACCTACTTGAATGAGTGTTATTCACAAAGCCAGTGAAACACATAATTAAAATGTTGACCTGTTGCCTTGTGATATGGGGTTCATTGAACGATATATAGCACTTGGTATGAGTCCTGTATTCTTAGATTGCCTAATGTTCTTCATGGGAAGGGTCAGGTTTTCACCCTTCACATCAGAGACCAAGAGATTGATATGCACAGTGATTGTCCCTCAACCCCACCCTTTTCAACATATACATGACACCGCTTGCCAACATCATCCGATCACAAGACATCACTATCCTCTCTTACGCCGATACCCAACTCATCCTCTCCCTGACTTATAAGACAACCACCACCAGGTCCAACTTCCCCAACTGCATAACCATGGTAGCATACTGTATGCAAACCAACTGCCTGCAGCTCAACTCCAGCAAGACAGAAGTGCTGGTCCTTGGCAACAAGACCTCCCCTTTGGACTCCACTTGGTGGCTGTCGGAGCTAGGACCCACAGACCAAGCAAGAAATCTAGGGATCATCCTAGACGACAAACGCAACATGACAGCTCAAGTCAACTCAGTGTGCAACTCCCGCTTCCACAGCCTACGCATATGGTTGCCTCAGAACACAAGAAGGACCTTCACACAACTCCTCACCTGCAACACTCTACAACAGAATCTCCCCACAACTCCTACACAGATTCCAAACCATCCTGAACACAGCTGAAAGACTCATACTCGACTGCCCACACCGCACCTCAAGAGGCTTACCTGGTTCCCCATTCACAAGCGCAGCCAATTCAGACTTTTCACACACACATACAAAGCCCTACATAACACAGGACTAGAATACCTGAACAACCGCATACACTTTAACCAACACACCAGACACCTTCTCTCTCTCTCTCTCTCTCTCTCTCTCTCTCTCTCTCTCTCTCTCTCTCTCTCTCTCTCTCTCTCTCTCTCTCTCTCTCTCTCTCTCTCTCTCTCTCTCTCTCTCTCTCACACACTCCTCACTCGACAAAAGCAAAACTGGAGGCCGCTCATTCTCCTACATCGCATCCAAGACATGGAACAACTTTCCTCAACACATCAGAGCCTCACCTCACGTCTTGAGTTCCGCAAGAAGCTGAAGACCTGGCTCTTCGTCTAAACACCATGGGGACCTCACACCTACACACCTGCCTCGATACCCTCTCGGGTGATTAGTGTGTTATACAAATCAGTATAACATAACTTATTGTGAGCATTGCTTGGTGTTTCATGTCCAAGAACAGCCACACTGTTTTGTGGTTATAACAACCACCCTTCTACGACGGCTTTATTGGTAATTGGTGTAAGAATAATAGAACCTTTCAAGACAATAACTAACACACTTCCACATGAGGACATAGATGGTTGAATATAAAATGGCAATATTTGTGTTTTAAGGATTGAACTAGGCGCAACATGAGTTTTCAAGGGTGACTGAAGCCCAGGTCATGGAAAAAGCGGTTGTTGCCTCGTCGTGTTACCATGTTAGAAAACATTGAAAAAGGTAGTAAAGAATAGCAGTTTGGAGCGCTCTAGCTGCTGTTTTTCAGATTATATTGTTTGTCTCACTGTGTTGTCGGTAGGATGTATTTGATTCTGCCTGACAGCTTCCAAGCAGCAGCAACACACTGCAGGTGTCTGCTTCCTAACATAAAGCAAACGGATTTAACCACACTTCGAAATGGGCACGTTGTGTAATTACATTTTAAAGACATAATGCCACAATAGGACTGCAAATTAGTCCTTGTTTGGTGCTTCTTCACATTATTCCCCACTACTTTTGTAAAACAGCCAACAGATGTGCTTGTCAGGCTCAATTTTCTCTTGAAAGGTTTCTTATTGCAGTTTTTTTCCAATCTAGCGTTAGTCATGGTTGGAAGTGGCACCCTGAAGAGCCTGCCATACCCTCAAAAACGTGTAATGGAAAGAAAGGCAAGTGTTGCACGAAAAAACTTTTATAAAGCTGAGATTTCAAACTCAATCAATGAACTGGTGTTCACTGATTGAGTTTGAAATCTCAAACCCTTGGTTGCAGAAGATTCATTCTTCCATCGAAGGTCTTCTACGCTTCTTTTGCTGAACTGGTCACCCAGCCGTGGGTGATATGAGATCATATGTAGTTGATCCAGCTGTTCATGTGTATAACATGGGCAGAACTTCAGCTGTTGGTTTGATGGAATGTAAATGGCAATTCGATCGGTTTTAAATCCTTTAATTTAGTATTCAGACTCCATTTCAAACTCTTAAAATGTTGGCAAAAAGGGGATTAGGATCCCTGGAAGATAGATGCCTTTCCCAGGATCTCACTGGATCGATATTTAGTTCTTACTTTCAAATCTGGCAACTTTGTTATGAAACTACTGCTCCTCTTAACTTTTGTTTGAGTATCAACAACTTATGTTCTGCCCAGAACCACCAAGCTTGACTACAGTTGATGGGTGATCCATTCAGTGTTTGCTCATGCACATTCAGTGGTGGAAGTTAGAATTACCCAAGTGTGTTCAAATAACAGACCACACGCCCACCGGAAAATTTCATAGCTTTAAAATTATGTAGTCTGTAGAGAAATACAAAGAATGTGATTCTCCTGGGAACTTCACTGCGACATTGAGGTAAACATCTATCCTCATTCACAATTCACTCCTATGAGATAAGCTGTTATACCTTCAGTGTATTTTTAGGAGTGTATGTTTCATGATTTTGTATGTGTTCTGGGTGTACATGTGACAAAGCATTTACAAAATGGAGTTCTGCAGGCTGTCCAGATGCTAAAAGTGAAGCCAATCTTGTATCAGTAGGAGCCAATCCAATCCTCTTGGGATCTGTAACAAAGTTCTCTACTTGTAATGCTGGATGTTGTTCAAGTTTCAGTAGCCTGCCGTACCCTTGCACCCTTAATACGCAAGCTGACGTCTGCAGCAATGTTTAATAGTTGTACAATGATGCTGAGGCAAAGCCACTATGAGACTGTTTTGTTTCAGCCACTATAAGACTGTTTTGTTTCATAAAATATCAATTTGATGAAATGCTAGTGTGAGTACTTTCAAGAGGTGCACCATTATTTACTCCATTTGTTAGAACATTGGCAGCTCTCCAAACACTGTACAAATGTGTGTCGTTGCATGTACCAACTATTAGTGTCCATCTAATGAATGAACTTAGATGCTGTACACACGAGAAAAGGCAGGTGGTTGGATATAGCTAGTGCTAAGTTGTGAGAGTCCCACAGCAAGCATTATATTTCTTCAAAAGGATTGCTCAAATGATAAAGATTAACGACCGCCTGACATTACTAAGTTTTTAGACCGCCGTCTACAAATATACAAAACAGTAAGAGTCAATATCCTGAGCGAAATGTCAGAAATGAAAATGATTCCACACTATATTTCTGTAGAAATCTTCTCCAATCTTGTTTATTCCAAGTTCTGCAAGGTTACAGCCATTTCAGCCATCAGAAACAACTTTAGCTAACACGTGTTTCGTCTTGTGGAAATATCCACCGACTTCCTCAGGGCAAAAACTTCAAATAGTATGGCAAAGGTATAGATAGCTCATATTCTCACGATCACTAAAATCAAGTTCCTTGGGTGTAACAAAAGCGATGTCCTCAGAAAATGGTACCTAAGGAGAGTACCCCTCATGTTGCAATGGTGGAACTTGATTTTAGTGATCGTGAGGATATGAGCTTTCTATACTTTTGCCATACTATTTGATGTTTTTGCCCTGAGTAAATCGGTAGCTATTTACACAAGACGAAACACGTGATGGCTAAAGTTGTTTTCTGATGGCTGAAGTAACTGTAACCTTGCAGAACTTGGAATAAACAAGATTGGAGAAGATTTTTACGGAAATATCGCGTGGACCTAAAATTTCATTTCGGACATTTCACTCAGGATAGTGACTCTTAAAGCTTTGATGCAGTGTTTAAATTATTTGAACAAAAACTGTGTAATTCAGTTTGTTTGCACTTATTAATCCTCCTAATTTGATGATTCTTCATTGCACAACCTATGTTGCAGGAACAGGCTCTGTTTAAAACAAGATCCAAGTGTTCTTCCTATGCCTCTTTGCCCGACGCGTTTCATGGGGCACGGCAGGACCGCCGAGGTCTTTTGACAGCTAGACTGTTGGGGAAAGTTAACTGGGGGCAGTGTTTCCTACCTGAGGGCAGCGGCAGCAACAACACGCAGGAGGGCTGGGCTTGTTTTCTTCCTTCCCACCCCGTTCTGACGCCTGTGACCAGCACCGTTCGTGCAGAGGGCGTGGAAGGTCCAAGCCAGATACTTCAGGTGCGCGGGCAGCGCTCTAGTGTTTCTGACGCTGGGGGAGGTTAAAAGGCGGATGCCAGCACGGCAGCGCAGCAGACGAGCGCAGCGGGCACACCGAAGGCGAGCCCGTCTGCGCCCGTCCGTGGTCGGGCGCGGGCCCAAACGCTTGGCCAATTGGGGAGAAGGATACGGTGGAGTAGAGAGCAACTCCTGAATCCCCGCAGTAATACCCCCAGGGTGTGCCAGCAAAGCCTGAGAGTGGAGATGGATGAGGAATGCAAGCACAGCGGGTTCTGCTGCAAGACGAGGAGAGAGGAGAAACAGGAGTATGCTAGCCTAATCTGTGGGTTGTTGAATGTAAGGTCTTTGCCCAAACATAAATTAGATGTCTATGACCTACTTATAGAGAACCATTTCGATCTCCTGTTCCTCACAGAGACATGGTTGGATAGGGACTCCGCCGCTGACATAGTGGAGGCACTCCCTGAGGGCTACCAAATGATTAGGCAGGATAGACCATTGGGTAGAGGGGGGCATAGCTATCACATTTAAACTACCGCTATGCTGCCAAATGTAGCGAGCGCCCATCTCTGATAGTGAGGCAGGTGCTTTTACTATTAAAGTGAATGGTGGCAACACAGTGAAGGGCTTCCTGATCTACCGACCACCTGGCCCTTACACGAGGTTCATGGAGAGTCTGGTAGAGGGCTGCACTGAGGCCGCACTACGCAGCGATAAATTCCTCGTGTTGGGGGATCTCAACATCCATCTGGAAGATCCCCTGGACAGGGGGGCAGTGGACCTCAGGCAGGAACTGCAGGCCCTGCAGCTAGAGCAAAGAGTAAAATCCCCCACACATCAGATGGGTCATCTAGTGGACCCGATATTTGCCAACTGGGTGGAGGTAGAGGTCAAAGATGTTAGCCCTGTCCCCTGGACGGGCCACTCCCTGGTGCCCTTTGTGGTGCGAATCCTAGCCAGTAGAGTACCGGAAAAGATATCCCTAAACTATCTTAGCCGCAAGTGGACTAAATTTTCGCCTGTAAAATTTAATGCAGCACTGACAGTAGGAGGGGGGGCGAGGATGTGGAAACAGCCAGTAATAATTTGACCAAACGTATCATGGAGGCTCTGGATTGCACGGCCTCTCTCTGCCGGAATAAGGCGGGCTGCCGTATTCAGAGAACGGCCCCGTGGTACAACGACGAGCTGCGGGCAGCTAAGGCGGAGTGCAAGCGCGCAGAGAGGCAGTGGCGGGTAGCCTTTAGGACCCAGGCTAAACAAGATTACTTAGTAAAGAGGCGTATTTACCATGGGAAGATCAGGAAGGCTAAAGCAACCTATTATGCCAATAAAATCAAAAAGGCAGAGAACTCCGCGAAATAATTATTTCTGATTTACAAGACACTCTCGGCGGGTAAGTCCGCCATTGCACTAGGGGACTGCTCGGTGGACTCCTGCAATCGTATAGCGGATTTTTTCGCGGAAAAAGTTTCTAAAATATATTCCTCCTTCCCTAGCCAGATCATGACAAGATCTGAGTTTGTTGAATCTCCTAGGGAAACTGAGGGTTCACCGGTGCTGGCCAATTTCATTACTCCTACTCCAGAAATACTGATACGAATTTGTAGGCTAGTAAAATCGGGCTCTTCCAGGGACCCAATATCCCTTAAACGTTTGGCCGATAGCCTACCGCTTCTGGAGCCCTATATTAAGCATCTTTTAGATGTCGCTTTTAGGACCCATACTGTGCCCAAAGACTGGAAACAGGCGGTAGTGCTCCCCCTGCAAAAGAAGCCAAACATCAGCTTTGAAAAACTTGAAAATCTTTGCCCAATTTCCCTGTTACCCTACATGGCCAAAGTGGCGGAGAAGGCCGTGAATATGCAGTTAATGGAGTTTGTGGAGGAGGCAAGTCTCCTTTGCGATACTCAGTTCGGATTCCGGCCACGACATTCTACAGAATCAGCCCTACTTAGGGCAGTTGAGACCTTGAGGCAGGAGGTGGATGAAGGCAAAACTATGGCTTTGATCCTGTTAGATCTCAGCGCAGCATTCGACACTGTAGCCCATGCCACCTTGCTACAGTGTCTGAATAAGGGTGGGATCTCTGGTGCTGCGCTGAAGTGGATCCAGTCTTATTTGACTGACAGAGGCTTTCAGGTCAGGCAGGGAGACCACTATTCGAGAGTGGTTAATCTGGGTCAGGGCGTGCCCCAGGGGTCGTCCCTGAGCCCGACCCTTTTTAACCTGTATGTTTCCCCAGTGGGTACTTTAGTTGAGAGCCATGGGCTCCGCATAGTGTCGTACGCCGACGACACGCAGCTGGCCATCTCCCTATCGCGCGCGCCCGGTCTTGCTACAGAGAACTTTAGAGTCTGCATGCAGGAGTTGGCAGCCTGGATGTCTGCGAACTGCTTCAAATTAAACGGCAGCAAGACTGAGGTGCTCGTGGTGGGAGGAGGCTCTCCAGTGTGGTCGTCGGCTTGGTGGCCACCTTGTCTGGGGATGACACCTACCCCGTGTCAAGAAGCCAGAAATCTTTGGGTTTGGCTTGATGCTGACCTCACATTCGGACCCCAGATCAACCGTGTTCTGGGGGTATGCTTCGGTGTCCTAAAGAGCCTGCGGAAGATCCTGGACTTGCTGCCGGTGGAGGCCCGCAGGACGCTGGTGCATGCCCTTGTAACGGCGCGACTGGACTACGGCAATCTGCTATATCTGGGGGCGACGGGAAAGAACATCAGTCGCCTCCAGGTGCTGCAAAATGCCGCGGCCCGCCTGGTCTTGAGATTACCTCGAAGGTCGGCATCGGGGAGAGCGCTTCAGGCACTCCATTGGCTCCCTGTGAGAAGCAGGATTGAGTATAAGCATTATGTACATGCCACCGCATTCTGCATGGCAAAGCGCCTATACCACTGCGTGACCTGATTTCTCGCTATGAGCCATCCCGAGCCCTGCGCTCTACTGGAGCAGGGCTAGTGAAAGTCCCCAAAGTAAGAAAGGCTCGGATGGGGGGCAGGTCCTTCCGGTATTTGGCAGCCAAGGGCTGGAACGACCTGCCGTCTGAGCTGCGCCAGGAACCTTCCGAATCCAGATTTAGGGGGAAACTTAAAACCCATCTCTTTCTCCGCTAGACTTGCACTGCTTCCGAACATCTGACTCTGTCACTTCTACTTGTCATAGCGCGGGGACACGCCGGTGCGCGTAACCAGGCGCTCTACAAATCTCCCTATTATTATTATTATTATGTCTATAGTCGAATTTAGAATAACGTTATCGTGTTTTGAGCACTATTTCTGAACTTAGAAGCCAAAAATTACACATTTACATCTTCAGACTTGGACATCCATGTTAGCAATTCAGAAAACATGGACTAGCTGCATAAAACTTGATCCTATTGATAAGATTCTTCAGGGTGCTTGAAAAGGTGTTGAGATTGGCTAGTTGCCCTGCTGATTACTGCATCTATAGGCCCGTGGAACCATAGAGAAGTAGGCACATTTGAGCTGTAGTGGACTTTCAGAGATACCGGCCTGCTGGGAAGTTTTCTGACATTGGAGACAGGAGTGAAGCATTGCCAAGATGCCTACGTATCCGAATAATACACGCTAATGGGCTAGTCGTCAGGCTCCTTACATCATTGGCAGAATACCTGTTTCTCTATTGCTGCAGGCTCTTCTTGTTTCATTTGTTGTCCAGGATGAAACACTGAACACGATTTGAATCTTTGCATCACTCTCAGTTCATGCCACAGCTGTTGCTCCTTCGTTGAAAGTGGGCAACAGGGCATTTTTGTTCTTCCAGTCCTGCGGTGGTTTTCCCAAATAAAGATAGAAGACCAGTTGTACAGCTGTAGAATGATGTCACCATTGTGTGCATTTCTACAAGCAAGGATCTTAGCAATGCTAGGTTAGGGAACTGTATTTCTATGGTGATGCATACTTTTCTAGTTGTATATTTTGTGTGTGTGTGTGTGTGTGTATATATATATATATATATATATATATATATATTTACACAAAGATATGTATGTGTGTAATTTCACAACAGTAAGTTGTTGGCACCCTTCCTAGTTTGTAAATGAGGGGAAGAAGAGTTTTAAAAAAATGATCTGCCTCTCAGCCCCATTAGCCCGATTGGTAGCCTTGCTGCTCTAAATATGTCCATCTTGCCTCTGCATAGAGTATAACTGCATAGTGCTGTCCATTGAACTGACGTGGAACACGTATTTTTTGGCTGAGCTGGGCTCTGCGCTCCTTCCCCTTAGCCTTTTTTATTTGTAATTTATAATCTTTTTCTTTCCGTCCAACCCTCTGGCCGTTTATCCCAGCCTACAATTTTTCGTTCAGTTCCATTCCTATCACAGTGCAATTTGCAAAAGTTTAAAATCCCATCGGATCAGTTGTGCTATCAAAAGTGGAATATTATTATACGCTAAGAGCTCCAATATATCAATTTGAATTACCATCCATCCTCGTTTATCGAGCTCCCTTCATTTCCATTTCTCGCCTAAAATGAACGCCTGGCTGTTCTTGAAAACTTGAGGACTTCGACCTCCAAGGACTTGAAATAAAAGTACTGCCTTGAGTTGGTGAGTTTCTTGTGCCCCCGAAAAGGACCAGCGCATGGCTGCAGTGAAAGACCCCCCCCTACCAGGGCCTGCCCCCTTTCATCATTGGCCTTGCATCCTGGCAACGCCCGATTTCTTTAACTCTTAGAGTTTTTCCCTAAGTGCGTTCAGTCCACTCGATGTTTTCTAACGCGATTTGGTGCACCAGGTGCTTTTAAACGGATTCAGTGCTTCAGACATTTTCAACTACATTTAGTGCAGCGAACTTTTTACAAATGGATTCTGTACCGCAGATGTTTTTCAACTGCATTCAGTGCAGCAGGTATTTTTGACGCAATACGTAGCTTCATATTGAAACTGTACAAAGGGAGATTGACCTATAAAGAAAATCGATTTTACCCTGAAAGACCTTTGAGCTTTGGGATGAACAAATGGCTTTAGGGAGAGTCTTTCAGTCTGTTAATTCCTTCTGTTTGCTGTTTACCCACAACTCACATGTGGTCTCACTCTAACATTGTGTACTTTGGGGCACCTTTGATTTCCTTCCTTGCTTCCATCGTCAGATGGCTAGTCGGTGCTTTCAGTGGGGATGTTGTTTACACTTGTATATATTGCTGTTCTACGTATAAGGGTGAAGCAGTATTTTCCAAAGCCACTTCTCATCCACCACAGATTCCTTCTTCTATAGTTTGCCCCAGTCCTAAGAGCACTCTTTCCGTGAAAAATGCAAATCCTGTACGGTGTTTATTCTCTAGCCCAGCGGATCTTTACCTTTTGACTTCTGTGGACTCCCACTCACCGATTACTGGAATCCAGGGACCCCTGCTGAGTCATTATTGGAAGGCGGGGACCCCTGCCTAAGAAATTTCTATGATTTGAACCTCCCAACAATATACAAAAATACAGACGCAAGCACACAACAAATGCTCTAATAGTTAAATGTTTTGTTTAATTCACAATCGCGCACAGAAAAAGTTTTAATATTTTCAACTTTTCTTCTTTATTTGTATGTACTTTATAAATGTTAATGTTTTCATTTTAATATTTCATTTTGTAAGACAGTAGGGGACCCCCTGGGTAGGCCTGACGGACCCCCAGGAGTCCACTGCTCTAACCTGTATGACTTTCAATATGCTCTATCTTTCCTTTTTTAACACATCTACACTGAGTGTTCACTCCTAAGTATAAGAGGGGAGAACGAGAGATTTATCTATAACTTTCCAAGCTTTTAATTCAACGTATAAGTGTTGGTATTGTCTTTAGGACGTCTCTAGATATTTCATACTGTGCATGCTAGCGCCTGCAGCAGCGATTGTGCCTAAGAATTGCTTAACTACCATGCTTGTTGCTGATCTTGCATGAACGCAACGCTGACAACCTTTCCAATTTTACCTTCCCAGGGACCTCTGATTGCGACGGCTTTCACAAATGGGTACCATTGAAACGTTACTGCTGATTGGCTGCCATCTCCCTCTGAGGTATTGTTGAAATTTTATATTGAGCTTTCCTTCTTTCTATTCAGTCATCTTCAGAATGCCTCATCCTGTATTGTCTCCTGGCTGAATGATGATTGCAGCTGGCTAATTTTTTTTTTGTACTACGTGGTTCAAAGTTTTTTTAGATCTGATACATTTAATACTATTCCATATCATGCGAGTTGTAATATTGGAAAAACTTCAAAATGTGTGAAGCCGTAGGCAACTATTTATTGACCTTGATCTTAAAAAAAGGGCTGTAGTCCGTAGTGTAATACAAAACCATTTGAACGTCACTAAATTTGTCACAAAAAGGTTAATTCCAATAGTGTGGTAGATAGGATGCCAGTATCGGCTAGAGTTCTGGGAAGGAGCTGGATGCATAATTGTTTTTAACTGTTGCTTTCAGTGTGCCAAGGTTATGTCACTAACAAACCTACATGTTTCAAACCTTGTGGGGAATGTAACAGATAGATGTCGGTGTCTGATTCCCCCTCTTGGTCAGTCTTTGGTGTCTGGAGTCGAACCACGACTCCAGGGCGTACACAGACTTTCGGCCAGTGGACTTGAAGGTGGTCTGGGAGCATGTGATGAAGCTTCTAGTTGCATGGCACAAGAAGACAGCACGCCGTTCCTGGTCAAGAGGGAGATCTCGGAGGCCGGGTCAGCTTTGCGACTCCTGAATTCCCTCGAGCCAGAGTGTTCCTTGCCCTACGTAGGGAGTTCTGTACCCTCATGCACTCCATCTTTAGGCCACAAACTCCATCTGGCATGCCTTTAAATCCCAAGGAGCCGATAGGTGCCCCAATTGGGATTAATGTAGGCGGGCTCACCCCTTTATGCCAACTGGACAGTGAATCCAGACGGATTCTGTCCTCGAAGCAGAGACCTATGCTCGAGCAAGCCCTCCAGACACTGCTTACAACATCAAAGGCACTACCCTAGGGTGTGGAACCCGTTGTCCTGTACAACTCCGAGGCAGCTGCGCTGTTTGACGTGGGCACTCGTGTCGGCTGGACCTCACTTACCTGGTTTGTGCATGCTGCCTCTGTCCTTTGACAGACCCAGTGACGACTTGGCCCTTGAGTTTGGTGGCGTAGATGACTTTGGGTTCCCTGAACCAACTGATGACCTGAGCCCGTCCTACTATGAGCACAACTGGTATGAGGAGCTAGCAGATGCCAGCAGACTGGACACACTCCTGATTCTATCCTAGTCTTGCCTCTGGGACCTGCTATGAACTAAAGCGCGTCCTTTGCCATGCTGGTGAGGAGCGTGGCAGAGGTCCTCGACCTGCAGCTTACCTCTGTCACAGTTAAAACTAACATCTTGATGGAGGTCCTTCAACTGGGGCTATCCTCTATGGAGCCCCTACTCTCCTTTAATGAAGCCCTCACTGACATTTTCCTGTGGGCCTGGGCCAAGCCCTGCATAGATGTACTGGTGCACAGGATAACTGCCTGTTGACACCACCTTATATCTGGAGACCCAGCTTTCCTCACCCAGAATCACGGTCCCGAGAACATTGTGGTGCATGCCTCGTCCGCCATAGTCAACCCTAACATATTCCCTACTACTCCACCGGAGAGGGAATCCAACAGGCTGGATATCATCTAGGACAGAATTTGTTCTTCTGCCAGCTTAGTGTTGTGGTCTGTGAACCCTGCATGCCTCTTGAGCCAGTACTCCCACACCATGTGGGACTCTGTTGCACAAGTGCTGCCCACTGTCCTAGAGGAGGCAGGGTCCCTACTGAACCAGGACATACTTAATGGCCTGAATACAGCAAAGTTCACCATCAGCTGTGGATTGAACCCACCAACTCACTGGAAAAGGGCCATCATATCTACAGTGGCACTCCACTGCCACACTAGGTTGAGATCAAGTGGCGTATCGGGGAATATCCATTCGGCATTGATAGAAATGCCCTTTGATGGCATCTGCCTGTTTGGCTGCAAGGTCAATAGAATTTGTTAATGCTTTTAGGAGAGTTGGGTCACTGCTATGTCTATGGGAACCTCCTTGGGGCCATGTCAGCCACACTTCTTCTTTTGCCCATTTTGTGCCTACAGTAGGGGCTCCTAGCTGCATCCGCAATATCAGTCATACTCTGAAGGCAAACAGGCTTCCTAGTCCTTTTATGACTAAAGACAATTTTCCCACATAGGACACTGGATTCAACGCCAGCATACTGTTCCATCCCCGATCCCCCGGCTGCCGCAGTCTCCAAGCCCCTTTAGCAAGCCCTGAGCAGAAGAATGGCCACCCTGTTGGCCGCAGGATCAAACACCACCTGCCCAATGGCAAACAATGACATAAGACAAGTGGGTGGCTTCAAATTGTCCAACAGGTTTACACTTTTGTTTATGGAAACACCTCCACCTTTTTCACATCCTCAGATTGGCTGCTAGTGGACCACCTATCCTTGCTACTGTCACAAGTTGTTGGCTCTTTTGGCCAAAGGGGCCATTTAGAGAGTGCTGGCATCAGAAGTAGGGCTTGGTCGCTTTTTCTGCTACTTTCTTGTGGTGAAAAGGTCAGAGGCCTCTGCCCTATTCTAGATCTTCACCTCTCAATGCCTTCCTGCAAAAGGAGAAATTCTGAATGTTCATCTTGGCTCAGGTCTGTCCTGGATCCCGGAGTCTGGATGGTAGAATTGGAACTCCAGAACTCGTATTTCTAGGTCCCCGTCCTGCAGGCTCTCATGTATTGCCTGTGGTTCATGTTGGGCCAAGAGCATTTCTAGTTCGCTGTGCTCCCTTTTGGCCACATCATTGCCCCTCAAAAGTTATGGTGGGGGTTGCAACACATCTTCAGAGGTGAGGAGTTTGTCTTTCGCTACCTTGATGACTGGCTGCTGAATGCAGCTCACCACAGGCAATCCTCACTCACCTCCAAACTATGGCAAACCTCTGTTTGTTCGGATTCACTATCAACATGCCCGTCACGTCTGACTTCTTCTCACACGCTCCCCTTCAGAGTTTAAAGCAGTCCAGTTCCCTGCTAGAGTTTCGCAGGAACCTTAAAACTTGGCATTTTCCCAAGGTTTAGTCCCCATTCCTTTTTCTTTTTCTTCTGTTGTGACTTGTTTTCCACTCTGGTTTATTAGTCTGAAGTGCCAGGATACCCGTGGGGTGACAGACCACGCTATATAAATTTCAAAATCAATCAATCAATCAATCATTGGAGCCATTCTGTACATGGTGCAGTTATGTGCTTACCCTCCAGAGCAGAGGGTCCAGGATATTCATGCTATGACCCCGATGTTTCCGAGTCGTTAATGGATCTCAGTGAGACTAACCCTGAGGCTGCTGGTCCTGATTTCCTCCTGCATCTTACTAGTGAAGTACTCCAGGTGACACATGCAGGCTCTGCAGTGGGCCCTGAAGTCCCAGTGGCACAGCATCAGGGGAATCATTCTGACTTGGTTCAGATTTTGAGTAGACGCAGAAGACCTGTAGTGGTGGTTGCTGAACCGATATTGGGTAAGCGGCTGATCCCACTCCGTTTCTATTAGCCACTGCCAAGAAAATGCAATATCACTGAGCATTGAAATTGTATATCATGGAGATGGATTAAACGGTTATCACACAAGTAAACGTTAATTCATCACTGGGAAATAAATATGTTTATAACAAACATTTTATTTTATTTGCTTTGTTCGGTGTAGTAATCCGAACTCCTCCCAAACAGTACCTGGAGTTATGATTATTACGCTGTAACAAAGCAAAGTGAATAAAATGTTTATCATACTTATTCTCCAGTGCTGAATTAACGTCTCATTGTGTGATAAAAAAAATGATAGGGTCTATCTCCATGATGTACCATGTCATTGTTCACGAAGTTTTATGCCCAGGTTAAGTGTGATCATTGGTACATACACCTATACCTCGAAACATGCAATGTCAGCAGTTCCCAAAGCAGCTCTTGCTCAGAAACCCATTCTGTTTAGAATGGAACCCGGGACTCCTGTATGCCTTTTCGTCAATGCCTCTCCTGCCCCGAGTTCTGAAGAAGATCAGAACCGATTGGGGCCCATGTTGTTTGGAAGGCTTCAGACGAAGGGTGTGGTATCCAAAACCTTGGGCATGATCATCTGTAACCAACTTCTAACTAGAGACACTGGTTCTTCACTCTTGTACCTCTTTTCTACTAAGGTGGTGACCTCTTTCCATGTTGGCCAAAATATCACACTGCCGACATTTTTCACCCCAGTTTATCCTTCCAAGGAAAAGGAGAGACTCAATCATTTGAACCCAAGAGTCCTCTCCTTTTACATCGAGCATAAAAAAGAATACCAGGTGGACAACTAGCTCTACATCTGGTTTGCTGTATGCGAAAAAAAGGCAAGGCGGTGCAGAAATATACCATCTTTCGATAGATTGTACTCCACTTCAAAATCTGCTATGCAGTAGCTGAGATGCAGCCTCCAGAAGGCTTGCAGGCTCATTCCACCAGAGCCTAGGCTGCTACTACTGTGTTAGCGTGCGTGTAGCCTGTCCAGGACATCTGTCAGGCTGCTATGTGTGTGTCACTCCACATAGGCATGAAACACTACTGTCTGCATTCAGCTATGTCGAAGCATTTCGCTGGTTCGGTCCTCCAAATTATTTTGATTTGTCTGTTCGCAAACCTGGCTCCAGGTATTTATTACTTTTGTGTCTGTTCTAAGGTGAGGAGTCTGTGATTAGAAGTCTCGATCAGAAGAGCAAGTTACTTACCTTTAGTAACGATTTGTCAGGTAGAGAGACTTTCTAATCACAGGTTCCTCACCGACCCTCCTGTCTTCCCCTTTCTGCGAATTTGGCTTTTCACCCAAAAGATTCCATTAGGCTCTGCACACTTGTAAAAGAAACAGATGTCCGCGCACTAGGGTGGCACATATATAGTCACTGTGCACATCATTTCCAACGCGGACGACTTCGATGTGGAGCCTCCCAACCCCACCTACTGGTACGCAGCAGTATTCTCCTGATTTTCTGGATTCAGTCAGTTGAAGAATCTGTGATTAGTCAATACCAGAAAAAGTGTTAACAAAGTTAAGTAACGTATTCTTTTCGCTTCATTTTGCCAGATAACATTTGCAGTCGTCCCTGGTGTTCCGCTTCTCTCTGGTTCATGGCCCGTCTCTTGAGCTGAAACGTGTCATGCACAGCTGACGCTGCAGTTTAAGAGGACATTGCTGTGTAGTGACCTTGGAACTAGTAATGAAGATTACAGATTTCTGAACCAGACAAATAATGTTAGAGGCGCAGCTTTAGGTCAGTAGATTTGAATTGCTGCCACTTTCCAATCATTTCCTTGCACCTCCAGTTCGAGAAAATGCTTAGTTTCTTTGCGATGTCCACTGTAGTAAATGTTTTGAAATAACGTGCTGCCACTGACGCAGCTGTAACTCGTTATAGACTTCTTTTGGGAGAATCTGATGTATCCTAATATTGATTCCCATTTCCTGCACAGATCCTGGCAGCAGTTGCATTAACCTTCCTTGCTATCATACATTTCTCTATATTTGTGTACCCATCATCCCTTCTATTCTTGCCTTCAGAACCAGAAAATGCACCAGAACTAAACATTCTGCCTGACAGTCAGTTCAGCACGCACAACTAGGCTTTTTTGTAACATTAATATAGGGATCTTAACCACTTTGTAAGTAGTCATAGCTTTGGTTGAAGATCCAGGAGTGCTGGATGCAAGCCAGATTCTCAGGATATCTAAATGAGAAAAATGTCCATACAGTGCATTTTGGAGGAAATCGCTACATTGACACTGGTTAGCCAGAGCATCTGGCATGTAGACCGCCTCCTTGACTTCCATCGCACCTCTCTGTTCAGCAAGATAAATGGATTTTCTCAGGGTCACTGTGTGAAGTCTAGTGAAGATGGCTTCCTTCTGGGTTCACCTTCTGCCACTTAACCACTTATTGCATTCCCCGTAATATATTGTAGGTCTGCAGACTACACGGTACTTTTTTGCAGTCATTTATCTCTTTACAGCAGACTACAATTTTATTTGGAAGAGCAATGGTGAGTGGTTAACTGTAGGAGTAGCTAGGTTTATTTGTATTTCTAAAGCCCACAATGACCCAAATGCGTCCTGGCACTGTGAGACTAACGTGAAATTCAATCTGTAGTATGGTAGGTTCTAAGATGTGTCTTCAAAACTAATCAAGGCAGTCTGGCTTTCTCATGCTCAAAGGAAGACCGTTCCATATCTTTGCTACTTTATTCGCAAAGGACCTGCCCTCTTGGCGGGCCTTCTTTAGTTTTGGAATTGGAAGAGATGGGCCAGCAAAGGACGTAAGATTCTGGAAGGAATATACCATGAAAAACAGTAATATGACAAATTTGTGGCCTGACCGTGCAGCATCTTAAAGCAATACATAGTCTTCTGAAGATCATGCACTTTTCTACTGAAAGCTAGCGTAAGGATAACATAGGCGCAGAAATATCAGGATTTCATGGCCAACCAAGTAATATCCGAACTGCAGGGGAACCGGACCTATTTTAAACGCTGTAAAGCACAAGAAGAGAGGCTAAGAAAAATGTGTGTGCATAATCCAAATGGGATTTCGCCATGGTCTGAATTACAGAACATTGTGCTGCTTTTGGCAATTACAGAAGATTTTCCTTAATATCTTCAAGAAGCGGAAACCGGCAGAAGAGACTTGTAACGACAAGTTGTCATCAAACATAACCCAACATTTCTGACAGAACATACTTGGGTGGGGTACTGACAGAGTGCATCAGGTCACCAAGCAAAGGTCCATCAGAATGGCCAGCCCCCTACGATCAAAACTTCTATTATGTCAGAGTTTAGCTATAAGCCTTTATTGACCATTCCATCAGCTACTGCTTTTATTTCCGTTAAAAGATGCCTCTGGCTAAGTTATTTTGTCCGTCCACTCGAAGAATGTTTTGTGTCATCTGCATAACATGTGGGAAAACTGAAGAATCTGAATCAACTTCTCTTTCCTGCTTACATTTTTTTTGACTAAACACCATGATTGTAATCTTTACTCTTATACGTATTAAATGAGTCTCTGAAATACAAATCTTGGCCATGGTGGTGTACATTTGATTCTGTCTGATTAGTAAGCATGGCCTTGGAAGTCGTTCTGATCGTGTAGTTAAGTTACAAGTGCTGCAAGTCAAAACGTATGTTTTAAACCGTAGTGTTCTGTGTGACTAACTGGGGTATCTTGGGCTCATCAGTATATCTCCAAGGCCTCAGATGCTTTTGTGTATAAATTAAAATTATGAGCACCTAAAGTAACGTAACTGAAGATTCACATATTAAGACATTAGAACATGGTGCATTTATTACAGGTGATAGAGGTCTACAGATCCTGAGGCTGAAATGGATGCCTATCTAAGAGAAGAATGTGTTTAATTTCTCTACTTATTCAGTAATTTCATGGTCCGAATTCAATTCAATAAATCTTAATTCGATAAAATCACCATTAAAGAATACAAATCCATGATATTAAAATCCGTTTCATAAATAATAATAAAAAAACAGACACTACAGTTGCTTATAAAAACAAGGAACACATTCAGGAACAACAGTCGGATCTCGTTTCCCTTGATGTCCAGATAGCCCGTAAAAAGGATAAAACTGTAAAAGTCACCCACACCGTGGGTAGCATCCATAAATAAAACAAGGCTGGCCTAACTTGTTTAAAGTGCAATGATTCAGCAAAGGGATTAAAAAACGCTTCCTCAGCCCACTGAAGTACGAGCTGAAAATCATAAAATGGAGCAAATGCTGCAGAGACACATTGTGTCAGTCGCGGGGTGCAGTGGCAGAAGGAAAGTTGAGAGGGCCCCCTGCAAGGTACACAGTGGGGCCCCAGCTCTGGATTTAATCCAGAGCTCTCAGGTCCGAGTTCTATGCTGAGGGGGACCCTGCAGCTCGGGGGCCCCACCGCATCCTGGGAGCTGCGGGGCCAATGTACGACCCTGACCGGGAGCCCTTTCCTCAGGCCGAACCCACCCACGCGGGGGAAGCCAAAAGATGATGCAATTGACTAAACCTAAGCCTTCTCAATAAAAACCTGTCATGCTGAGAGCGAACCAAACCCAGTTATGGCTAAAACCCTGTACAGCTTTTAGAAGCAAGTGACCGCTAGCTGTTGGCTTCTGAAGTTGTAAGCTTTCTCTCTCCAGACAGGAGCATTCCAGGAACGATCTTTTAACACTCCCAGCTCATGGCCAAAGAGAGCAGTTGGATTCATACAAATATCAGGCCCACCTAGAGAGAAAAAGGATACCTTAACATGAGCAATCTATGCTATACAAATTACCCAGTCCAAAGATAGAGTCCTCAAGAATCAACTGATCCGGGGTTGAATTACCAAGAGAACCTAGATGTTGTTTACTGAATATATGGTCGCCCACTGACATGAATCGGGGAATGCAGACATGGGCTACATTGGAAGTGGAACGAATACAGAGGTCAACTGTGTGACCCACCACAGGACTTATCTGATCTTGAAAGTACTCCATGAAGGGGAGGCATTGAACTCTTATTGAACATTATCATGGAGATTCAGTCGCCGGAGGGAGGGATAGAGCCCTTATATACCCCTAGAGTGGCGTGCTGAGAGGATAGCAATTGAAGGTGTTTGATAGATAGCGTTCCTCTATGCAGATTCTTTGTCAGAAATACCTACGCCCGATAAGATAGAGAACCTCTCATCCTAGCTAGAAAATAGCAAGGTTTAATTGATATATGAAACGGGAAGTTTGTTGCAACGGAGTTATGCATGTAACCTATAGCTAACAGAAATGCAAAGTGTTAGGCATATTAGGTAAGGCGAATTTTACACACATGGTTGCTTATGTCATTTATTCTGTCTGATGCAATTTCAACGAGTTTGTTTTAAAAAAGATTAAAACCAAAGACCTGTCCAGATTTCTACTCATGCTGTAAATTGTGTACCCACATGGCTACTGAAGGCCGCCGTACCCCTGGGTTATCGGCACAAAGGCTGTGTTATCCTAATGTTGCAGAAGGTTAATGATTACATCACAGCCGGCCCAGACGGTTCTAGGCTGAAAACTGTATACTGTATTAGAGGTACAATAAAGGTCTAAAAAAATAATAATAATAATAATCAACTGATCCTAACTTCAGCTCCTCTCTATTCCAAATTGTAATCCAGCACAGGAGGGGGCTTAGGGTGACTAGGTCCGAGACTTAATCAAGCCCCAACTCCGTGTGCACAGAAAACGCAGGGGTGGACTGCGAGACCTGGGCCAACTTGCACAGAAAGTTATTCTCTATAATCTGAATCCGATCCACCTTAATGTACCCCCAAACCTCACTGCCATAGTGCAGTTGTGCAATACACTTTGCTTGATACATTTTTAGGAGGTCCCTTGGTGCCCTGGACCAAAGCCTATGGGGAAAGCTAAAAAAAATCACCCAGATAGTTTTTACGAACTCTGATCTTTTGGCCTCCACATACTTGGCCATCAACAAGTCCAACCTCTGTGCGGTCCGTGCCACCAGTCCTGCATCATCTGCATATAGCAAAACGGGGAGAAATCTGTTCCTCATCTTAGGGCAGTCGGCTGATACAAAGAGCTGTTGGAAAAACAAAATCCTAACCTGGCCTTCTGCAGTGGTACTCTCCGTAGTCCATACTCTCTCCCTGTCCTCCTCTCCCTGCCCACTGACACTTTATAGCTCACCAATATGTAGCCACTATTCCTCACGTTCACCCAGCTGGTCTCTGTGAAAGTAATATACAAATACTATAAAATATGCATTTTTTTCTTGCCTGGTGTTTTTTTCTCTGCTGCTGTTGGGCATCAAACTTGTAAAGCACTACAGTTTCTTGGAGTTCGGTCCATAATATGTGAAAGACTCCAGCTAAACTGCACTATACTCATCCAAAGCCATTCTTAGTAAGTCCATACAGAAGCACCCCATCGGTCTATTTGTCACATTATGTTTTATGTAGGTAAGGAAATAGGAGAGGGCCTATAGCGACTGCTAGAGTTCTAACAATCTTTGGTGCTGATGTCTCATTGTGTGATTGTAGACAACGGTTCTACGAGTGGGGATATTGTTGTATTCAGTGATATATTTCAGCTTGCAATCCTTCTTCCTAAGCTCTCTTCCAAACATATACCTCAATAGTAACTGCAGCCCTCCCGAAAAGTGCTGCACTTCCTGCCTTCAGCAGTTAACCCCCTTTTAACTGGTTCGCAAATCATTGAAACAGTTAATGCTCGCTGAAGTCGGCAGAACGTCGTGATTAGATTTGTGATAATGTCATTTCACTAGGCATGACCTTATCGAATCCTTTCCTTTCATCCACCTCTCATTCTACTCCTTTCTAGATCCACACATTTCCGTAGACTTTCATGTTTCAGCCTCCTTTATTCTTCTACCTTCACAACATACCCAGTTTTATTCACAATCAACGCTTTATCCTACGTTTTATCCTCCTTTAACTATCACGGTTTATTAACTTAATTTTGATAGCACCCTGGGACCTCTCGTTTTATCACCTCTGGCCATTAAGGTATAATTTTCTCCTACCATTACAGCAAGTGGCATTTCATCCCCTTACCACCTTGGCTGTTCACATGTCACCCACCTTTAACTAATGTGGCATTCTCACAGAACATAACGTGCATTTAAAGCTCACCTTCACCCATTGGAGCATTTTGGCACTCAACGTTTGTGATTCCTGTATTCCTCATCTAACCACCTGCATTGCACCTTACTCCCCTTTACAATCACAGCAGCTTACTTAACCTTTTCTTGCCCTCTCAGCATCTCCTTTTAATTATCCCTAACTTACTGAAATCTCCCATTTTATTCCATATTAACCACACATGTGTTACACAGGTAATTGTAGAAAACGACCTCCTTCCACCTTGGCGTCTCTCACCCTCCATGTGTCTACAACTCACGTTCCGTTTTTCCATTTCCTACATTTTACACTGTCTTCCTCCGCTTCTCACAATATACCTTTTGTTTTCTTCACTGCATCTCATACTTTTATCCCTTTTCCAATCTCTAAATATCATATTTCTTACTTTTCCTTCTATCTGCGTGTCTCATGTTTCAACCTTCTATCTTTGCATTTCACTTTTATCCTTCTTTCACCTCTGCATGTCATACATTGCCCTGGCCACCATTCCTTTTTTTGTCTGTGTATCTCACAAATCTGAAAGAAACAGGTTAGTATTAGATTCCTTACCTTAGAATATCCCCAGGCGTCAGTCTGGATCCGGAAACTTTTGCGTAGCAATACCCCTGCACGTCGGTAGGAGTCGTCTGCGGCTCCGCGCCCGTCGTCGGCGTCGTTGGCGCTAGGATGACAACGCCGGAGAACTTAGACGCCGCCCTCGCGCGCTGACGTCAGTTCTTCTTTTTTCTGCGCCAGCAAGCGCAGGACCGGAGAAAGTGGTACCCTTTAGTCATTTTTTGACTAAACTTTTTTGATCCTTTTTGATCTGTTTTTTGAGTCTAACGACTCCATCGGTGCCGGTAGGGATGCCCGGGTTCAAGCCCTGTGCCGACTGCAACCGACTGATGTCGGTTACCAACCCCCATCGCCAGTGCCGGTACTGCTTAGGGGCCGACCACGATGACAAGTCGTGCCCCGACTGCCGGGCCTCGACGTCGAAAGCTAGGCGCGAGCGGACCCGTAAGCGCCTCGAGATCCGGCAGTCGACCTGAGCCGCTCGAGGTCCCGGTCCGGAAGCAGGTCGAGGGACCGGTCGCGGGGCCGGAGTCATCACAGCTCGGCGAGTCAACACCACTCGCCGGGCTCCAAGTCCTCAGGTAAGAGGCACAAGAAGTCGAAGTCTAAGTCGCTCTTCTGACTCCCCTCCCCCCCCATCCCCCCTTCACCCTCGACTCTCGCGCGACGGGTGTACGGGCAACACCGCCCATGCGGCTCCGTTGCAGCCACCACGGCCTGCTCCATACCCGCCGGTCCCTGAGCAGAACACGATGCCGGAGGAGGTCGATGCCTTCCTCATGGCCATGAGGTCGCTCGCTCCTCCGTCGGGTTCCGCTGCGCCTTCGGGCCTGCGGTCCCGGCTGGGAGCCCAAGCGGGCCCGTTGCTTCGGCCCCGGTGCCGACGGCGACTTCATTCCCGGCGCCGCAGGGCCCCACTGGATCGGATCCGGGTCGCCGCTGGTCGACCGTACGACCCCGCCGGCGTCGACCCCTAGGGTGTCGCCCCCGGCGCCATCTCCGCACAACGCCGTCCCTGGTCCCTCCATCGGTCCGGATCCGGCGTCGGACCGCCGTCGCTCTACGCCGCAATCAATGCCGGCAGAAGAGCAAATCTTCTATGATCAGGCTCCATCCTTTGGCCCTGCATTCCAGGAGATGGAGGACGAGGGAGACTGGGAGGGGTTTGAGGACCCTCTGGCACGGGAGTGTCAGTCATATCAGGACTGGACTGAGGAGCTAGGGGTAGCCAGTGGCCTGGATACCTCCCCAGACACTGGTTTTGTCTCACCTCCTACCGTGGCTACGGAGGAGGGGGCTGCTTATAGTGTGGTGCTGACGAGAGCAGCCATGGCCTTGGCTCTTGAACTCCCCGTCGCAACAGTGAGGTCTAACATCCTCACAGAGGTCCTTAAGCCGCAGGTAAGCTCTCCAGAGCCTCTACTGCCGTTTAATGAGGCTCTCACGGACGTCGTGTTGGGCACCTGGTCCTGGCCCGCTACAGGTCCACCTATAGATAGGAACGTCGTTTGGCGCCACCGCCCTGCTCTGGGCTACCCTAGTTTCCTGTCCACCCACCCCACCCCGAGAGCCTGGTTATCCAGGCCTCTACTTCCCAGTCTGCATTCCCGACTGCACCGCCAGATCGGGAATCCAAAAGGTATAAACAATTCGGCAAGAAAATGTTCTCCTCTCTGTTTGAGGTTGCGGTCGGTCAACACCGCGTGCCTTTTGGGCCGTTACACCCACTCCCTATGGATACGGTTGCGGCCGTGCTGCCGGAGTACCCGGAGGGGGCCCGGGTGAAGCTCGCTCAAGCCCTTGCAGAGGGACGAGATGCAGCGCGGTGCTCCATACGATGTAGGCTGGATACTACGGACTCGCTAGGAAGAGCGATTTCCACGTCTGGCGGTTCGCTGCCACGCCAGGCTGATGTCCGCCAACTTTTTGGCTGATGTCCAGGACACCCTCATGGACATGCCGTTCGATGGCAGCCACCTCTTCGGTGGCAAGGCAGATAGTGCGCTTGAGCGCTTCAAGGACTTCTGGGCTACGGCCAAGTCCTTGGGCCTGTCGGCCCGCGTCAGCAGACTTCTGCCTTTCGCTCCTTTTGTGGCCCCACACATCCTGCCAGCCACGGGCTGCAGACTAACATCCAGCGCGGCGGCGGACGTGGTAACCGCCGTGGCGGTAACAGGGGACAACGGCGAGACCAGTCCACATCCACCCCCACAGCATCCACCTCAAAGCCTTCCTAGTCCAAGCTTTCAGGCCCATTTGACGCCAGCAGGGGGAAGGATTCACCATTCCCTCCTCCACTGGCGCAACATCACATCGGACAGGTGGGAGCTGCAAATCGTCCGAAGGGGCTACTCCCTCCCCTTCGAGGCGACCCCTCCAGCCATGCCACCGCAGAACGACCGCGTGGTGTCGGGGGATCACTTACAACTTCTGCAAGAGGAAGTTACGGCCCTCTTGGCCAAGGGGGCCATTGAGCGTGTTCCTGGGCCAGAAGTAGGGTGTGGTTGTTACTCCCACTATTTTCTGGTTCCAAGAAGGGCAAAGGGGGCCTACGCCCTATCTTGGACCTGCGGAACGTCAACGGCTTCCTCCGGAAGAAGAAGTTCAAGATGCTGACTTTGGCTCAGGTCTTAGCTGCCCTAGACCCTGGACACTGGATGGTAGCGTTGGAATTGCAGGACGCCTATTTTCACATCCCCGTCCTGCCGGCCCACCGGCGTTACCAGTGGTTCACGATAGGCCGCGAGCACTTTCAGTTTACCGTGCTCCCCTTCGGCCTTACCAGCGCCCCTCGGGTGTTCACAAAAGTGATGGCCGTGGTTGCAGCTCATCTGCGCAGATTAGGGGTGTGGGTCTTCACCTATCTCGACGACTGGTTGTTGAAGGCGGGCTCGCCCCAGACAGTCGTCAGCCACCTCCAGACTACGGCCGACCTCCTGCACCTGCTGGGATTCTCCATCAATGTTCCGAAGTCACACCTGTGTCCCTCTCAGAAGCTCCTCTTCATCGGAGCGGTTCTAGATTCGGGTTTATCCTCCCGAACAGCGGGTTCGGGATATTCAGGCTCTGATTCCGATCTTTGTCTTTATCCCGAGTCTCGGTCAGGTTGACGCTGCGGCTTCTGGGGCTGATGGCCTCCTGCATCCTTCTGGTGCATCACGCCAGGTGGCGGATGCGGGCTCTGCAGTGGGACCTGAAGTTTCAGTGGGCCCAGCATCAGGGCAACTTATCTGACCATGTCTTGATCTCGGAGGGCACTGCAAGATAGTTGCAGTGGTGGCTCACGGACTGCGATTGAGTCAGCGGCAGATCCCTCTCCCTACCCCAACCGGAGCACGACGCGTCCCTCCTGGGCTGGGGGGGTGCCACATGAGAGAGGCCAAGATCAGAGGTCTCTGGTCTCCGGCGGAGTCCCGGCTCCACATCAACCTTCTGGAGCTGCGGGCGATCTGGCTTGCACTGAAGGCATTCCTCCCCTCTGTCCGGGGGAGTGTAGTGCAAGTGTTCACGGACAACACCACCACCATGTGGTACTCCAACAAACAGGGCGGGGTGGGGTCGTGGACCCTGTGCCAGGAGGCTCTGCACCTCTGGCAGTGGCTGGAACATCAGGGCGTGACCCTGGTGGTTCAACACCTGGCAGGTTCCCTGAACGCCAGGGCGGACGAACTCCGCCGTCGGTTCATGATGGATCACGAATGGTATCTGAACTCGGACGAGGCACAAGGTCTCTTTCAGCAGTGGGGAGAGCCTTGGTTAGATCTATTTGCCACAGAAAAGAACGCGCAATGTCATCAGTTCTGCGCGTTGGAATTTCCAAGGTGGCACTCGCTCGGAGACTCTTTTAGTTGCGAGTGGAGTTGCGGTCTGTTGTACGCCTTTCTGCCTATACCACTTCTCCTCAGAGTGCTGAAGAAGATCAGGCGCGACCGGACCCAAGCCATCCTTGTGGCTCCGGACATGGCACGAAGATACTGGTATCCCGAGCTACTCAGCATGTCAGTCGATCCCCCGATTCGTCTGCCTCTTCAGGAGGACCTTCTGTCGCAGCAGCAGGGGACGGTCCTCCACCTGAACCTGTCCAGCCTCCACCTCCATGCGTGGAGATTGAGCGGCGACAGTTGAGGCCATTTGACTTGCCTCCTGAAGTCTGTGATGTTGTTCTGGCAGCCAGGCGTCCCTCCACAAAATCAGTATACGCCTGCAGGTGGAACAAATTTGTGGCATGGTACACAGCAAAGGCTCTGGATTTACTCTCTGCCCCCCTTTCTGAGGTTCTCCTCTTTCTTCTTTCACTTGCCCAGCAGGGCTCTGCCCTGGGCACTATCAAGGGCTACCTCTCTGCCATTTCCGCCTTCTTAAGGCTACCTTATCAGCCCCTCTTTTCAAGTCCCCGGTTGTAAATAGGTTCTTGAAGGGCATCACTCACATGTCCGTCCCCCCCCTGTTCCTTTTCGTGATGCCTCAGTGGGACTTCAACCTTGTTCTGACTTATCTGATGTGCGTTCCCTTCGAGCCACTTCATAACTGTCCTCTTTTGACTCTTAAGACTGCATTACTGGTTGCCATCACCTCTGCCAGGAGAGTGAGTGAGCTCCAGGCCCTTCCTTCACAACCTCCTTTCCGTCTATCCGGACAAATTTGTGTTGCGGACGCGACCCTCTTTCCAGCCCAAGGTAGTCACAGCCTTCCACATCGGGCAGTCCATTACCTTGCCTACCTTCTTTCCGCCTCCGCATCCCTCGAAAGAGGAAGAGAGGCTCCACCGTCTGGACCCAAAACGTGCGTTCTCATTCTATCTGGATCGCACACGCCAGTTCCGAGTGGATGACCAACTCTTTGTTGGTTACGTGGGCGCTAAGAAAGGACGGGCGGTGCACAAAAGAACCATTTCTCGATGGGTCGTCTTGTGCATCAAGGCTTGTTATTCTCTGGCTGAAAAGGAGCCTCCTATGGGGCTACGTGGACCCTGTGCCAGGAGGCTCTGCGCCTCTGGCAGTGGCTGGAACATCAGGGCGTGACCCTGGTGGTTCAACACTTGGCAGGTTCCCTGAACACCAGGGCGGACGAACTCAGCCGTCGGTTCATGATGGATCACGAATAGCGTCTGAACTCGGACGTGGCGCAAGGTCTCTTTCAGCAGTGGGGTGAGCCTTGGTTAGATCTATTTGCCACAGGAGAGAACGCGCAATGTCATCAGTTCTGCGCGTTGGAATTTCCAAGGTAGCACTCGCTCGGAGACTCTTTTAGTTGCGAGTGGAGTTGCGGTCTGTTGTACGCTTTTCCGCCTATACCACTTCTCCTCAGAGTGCTGAAGAAGATCAGGCGTGACCGGGCCCAAGTCATCCTTGTGGCTCCGGACATGGCACGAAGATACTGGTATCCCGAGCTACTCCGCATGTCAGTCAATCCCCCGATTCGTCTGCCTCTTCAGGAGGACCTTATGAGCAGCAGCAGGGGACGGTCCTCCCCCGAACCTGTCCAGCCTCCACCTCCATGCGTGGAGATTGAGCGGCGACAGTTGAGGCCATTTGACTTGCCTCCTGAACTCTGTGATGTTATTCTGGCAGCCAGGTGTCCCTCCACAAAATCGGTATACACCTGCAGGTGGAACAAATTTGTGGCATGGTGCACAGCAAAGGCTCTGGATTCACTCTCTGCCCCCCTTTCTGAGGTTCTTCTCATTCTTCTTTCACTTGCCCAGCAGGGCTCTGGGCACTATCAAGGGCTACCTCTCTGCCATTTCCGCCTTCTTAAGGCTACCTGATCAGCCCTCTCTTTTCAAGTCCCCGGTTGTAAATAGGTTCTTGAAGGGTATCACTCACATGTTCCCCCCCTGTTCCTTTCGTGATGCCTCAGTGGGACTTGAACCTTGTTCTGACTTATCTGATGTGCGCTCCCTTCGAGCCACTTCATAACTGTCCTCTTCGTCTTCTCACTCTTAAGACTGCATTACTGGTTGCCATCACCTCTGCCAGGAGAGTGAGTGAGCTCCAGGCCCTTTCTTCACAACCTCCTTTCCGTCTATCCGGACAAAGTTGTGTTGCGGACGCAACCCTCTTTCCTGCCCAAGGTAGTCACAGCCTTCCACATCGGGCAGTCCATTACCTTTCCCACCTTCTTTCCGCCTCCGCATCCCTCGAAAGAGGAAGAGAGGCTCCACCGTCTGGACCCAAAACGTGGGCTCTCATACTATCTGGATGGCACACGCCAGTTCCGGGTGGATGACCAACTCTTTGTTGGTTACGTGGGCGCTAAGAAAGGACGGGCGGTGCACAAACAAACCATTTCTCGATGGGTCGTCTTGTGCATCAAGGCTTGTTATTATCTGGCAAAAAGGAGCCTCCTGTGGGGCTGCATGCCCATTCCACTCGGGCCACGGCGGCTACTA
This sequence comes from Lissotriton vulgaris, assembly GCF_964263255.1. Lineage (NCBI taxonomy): Eukaryota > Metazoa > Chordata > Amphibia > Caudata > Salamandridae > Lissotriton > Lissotriton vulgaris. The sequence goes on from NC_141687.1 coordinate 244,456,794, forward strand.
CTGCCCTGGGTTGGGGTGTTCCCTTGCAAGACATCTGTCAGGCAGCTACGTGGGCCTCGCTGCACACGTTCGCTAGACACTACTGCCTGGACAGCCAAGTCCGGAGAGATGGCTTTTTCGGCCGTTCCGTTCTCCAGGACTTTCTGGTGTGATTATTGCTACGCAGACACACCACCGGGGTAGGTATTGCTGGGGTATCTATTCTAAGGTAAGGAATCTAATACTAACCTGTTTCTTTCAGATCCACAAGTTACTTACCTTCAGTAACAATATATCTGTAAGAAACAGTAGTTAGTATTAGATTCCTTACCGCCCGACCCATCCTCCCCGTTCTGTGAACCGATATCTAGGGTTAAGGTCATCCCTTTGAGGGCCCTAGTTTCGTGGCACCAGTCTTGGTTTTTATCATGGCTCTGCGTTTCTGGCGCTGAAAAGCTGTGTATAAGAGCTGACGTCGGCGCGCGAGGGCGGCGTCTAAGTACTCCGGCGACATCATCCCGGCGCCGACGATGGACGCGGAACCGCAGACGACGCCTACCGACGCGCAGGGGTACTGTTACGCAAAAGTTTCCGGATCCAGACTGACGCCTGGGGATATTCTAAGGTAAGGAATCTAATACTAACTACTGTTTCTTACAGCTATATCGTTAATGAAGGTAAGTAACTTGTGCGTCACTCTTACCCTTCTATCCCTTGAGTTCACATTGCGTCCTTGTCCATGGATCTGGTATCTCACACATTGCACCCTCCTATCTGTATCTCACAATTAGATTCATCCATCTGCTTCATTCTTCTCCTTACTCCTTAGATCGAACTCTGCATCTAATGTATTCTTTTTAACCTCTCTCTGCATATCACAATTTGTTCTTTCACTTTGACTGACATGTTATACTTATCCTTACATCTGTGTCCCTCAAGTGTCGGCCTTCTTCGATCTCTGTATCTCACATGATCCTTCCATTCACATATCTTTAGCCTTCAATTCTTGTATCTCACCCCCCCTCTCTCTCTCTCCTTTGCACCCTTGCCATCCCACAATGAACCTGTTCCCTTGATCCTCACACATCGTGTATATTTTTTCTTCTCCGCATCTCAGGTTTGGTATTCTGACACCCTCTTTTTATGCCTTTTTTGCCTTCTGCCACTCTCATACTTAACGTCTGCGGTCCATCCTAGAGTCCATGAACGCTGGGCAGTCACTGATGCTGTGGAGGTCACTCCTGCATTGCTCATAACCCTGATTGAAGGATATAAGTAACTACTGTCAGGGCACCTTCTGCTGTTCGTTGCTGCTGAAAACAGGATAACTTCTTCACCTCATTCCCACTTAAAAGCATTGCCGTTATTTGTCCTTTCAGTTTTTATTTACCTCACATATTTGCCGTTCAGTTCGATGCAGCCAATTTCCTCCCTGCATTAAAGAAATGAACTGTTGGCTGGATTTGACAAATATTGACCATTTCCTTTTGGAAAATAGTCGTTGGTGGTGCTGGAATTCACCACTGCTTGGTAACCTGGAAAATCTTTTTGTAATTGACCTTTAATCTTGAAAGTGTCCTGCTATCCCTTAGCTTGTGATTGCATGACTGCAGATATTGAGCGTGTGACTGTGGCAATGGCAGTAGCAGCACTGGCAGCATCTGACCTGCCGACCGCGGCAATAGCAGCACTAGCGGCATCTGACCTGCCGACTGCAGCACTAGCGGCATCTGACCTGCCGACTGCGGCCGTAGCAGCACTGGCAGCATCTGGCCTGCCCACGGCAGAAGTAGCAGCACTGGCGGTATCTGACCTGCCGACTGCAGCAATAGCAGCACTGGGGCCAACCTGACCTGCTGGCTGGGCCAATAGCAGAACTAGGACCAACCTGAAGTTCTGACAGCCTCAATAGCAGTACTGGGGCCAGTGTGACCTGCTGACATCCTAAATAGCTGTACTGGGGCCAACCTGCCCTGCTGACTGCTGTGACCGCTGCACTGGGGCCAGTCTGGCCCACCAACACTGGCAATAGCAGTCTTGGGCCAATCTGACCTGCTGACTTTCGCAACAGCCGCCCTGGGCATAGTTTGGTGTGCTGACCACTGTGACTGCAGCACTGTGGCCAATCTGACCCTCTGACAATGGCAATAGCAGTATTGGCTGGAATCTGTCCTTCTGCAAAGCTGCACTATGGCCAGTCTGACCTGCTGACACTGCTAATAGCAGAACTGAGGCCACTCTGACGCGCTAATAGTAGAACTGAGGCCAGTCTGACACTGGCTATAGCTGTCCTGGGCAAATCTCTCCTGCTGACAGCTGCGACAGCAGCAGTGGGGCCAATATGACCCGCTTTTGAGAGGAGGAAGACAGATGTTTTGCTGCAATGTTTACTTAATTAGCTACAAATGACGATATATATTTGGAGCGGATTGAAACGAGGGATGTCCTTTTAATAAATTTCGTGGCCTACTAACAGTCAATCTGATTTGATGGGAAAACTATTGACCGGATTTAATGTAGGAATTTGGGGCCGACTGGACTCTAGAAACAGGCTGAGTGTGTCAAGGTGTCTTAGGATAAAATACAGCTATTGAAGGTGCACAAGTTGTGTCCGAGCCAGATGCCGCCATGAACGAATGTCTTTCATTCTGCGGACATACCCTACTGCTTGCTCTCAAAATGGCATTAAAAAAAGTAATAAATAACGGATTGAAACAAAATATATTTCTTACATGTGTTGAAACAATATAGCCTTTTAGACAAATATAGTCAAGTTTAATCGTCCTCCTATCCAGTTCTGGTGTCTCGCTAAGGGAATCTGCTTAGCCTTTTGTCACCGATTGGGATCCCAGTTGGCCGCCATTCGCCCTTTCATATTTCAGAGGTCGGAAAATGAGTGCCATTGAGTTATATAGCTTTAAGGGCTGCTATTTGGGTGAATAAGCACTTTGTGGATTACACCTCTGATAGGAAGTAGTGGGGGTTTCAGTTGCTTAGGAGACCTATCTGTATTATTCATTCCAAATTATTCTAATACGTCAGCAATGATGAAAAATGGCCGCATTGGATGGTATTGACTTAGTTAGGAGTTATTGACTTTTTTTCAGAAATGCTTTGGGAGTCTTTTCTGCAGTTTGTTGTTTTGAGTTGTTCAGAAGACTTGAAGTAAAATAATTGGAAGTCAAAATGCTGATTGTGGGTTTGGACACAACCTCTCTACAGGCGAACATGTAACATATATAGTGCAGTTATCAGCACTGTCCAGTGCATCCGCATAAGTGACTCGAAGAACAGTACAGAACATACCAAAAACTATAAGAAGCAAATCCAAAACCCAACACCATCCATTATCCACTAAGGTCCTGATTCAAAAAATGTAAACTAGCCCCTTTACTTGCGTGTGGAGTTCTTCTCACCTGCAGACTCTGCAATCGGTGCAGAGAACTCTATACACAAGTATAGGGAGTGCAGGAAGTTCACCTTTGTGTATCAAGCCCTTAATCCCTGAAGTCTATTATCGAACATCTTCACAAGTGGAAAAGCGTGTGAGGCACACACAATACTGATTCCCTCAAATGCCATTGGCTGAACCATAAAGCCAAAGACTAATGGCGGCTTGACACCATTCTTCAGGTAGAGATTATATTTTTTATACAGTTTCAGATTTCACCTCTTTCGTTTCTACGCACTGTAACCTACATGAAAATGTTATGACTCCCCTCTTTGAAAGAACATTACATCAAAATATATTAGCCATCTACAACCCAGCTACCCCTCATATCACGGATTGACTTTGTGCTGGGCTTTGGTCCAGTAAAGCTCAGCACTGCCTTTTGGCTAGGTTTATGCAGTAAAAATAGCACAGGCTTACAAACATACATCGAACCCCTCTCCAGAGAAGCAATAGCCCGTACCTGCTTGTACAAGGCATCTTTTCCAATCCAATCATATCGAAAAAGATCACCCTGCTACTAAAAAAATTATTCATTAGCAAAACTCAACCACAAGGACCCTGCCAGCTACAGCCCTTTACGAATCTGATATTCATCAAAAACATGATTAATTATCAGTCACTATTCAAACAAAAGTTAACATTTATTCGAGTCTGTAAGACTCCCGATCTCATTTAGACCTCACTGCAGCAAAGCCTTGAAACTGCGAGCTTTCCGTCCAGGATAGCAGCCTTCTGATCATACAACAGAATGTTTGTCTGTGGCCCATGCTCTCAGCTGCCTTAAAGAGACCACTGATTATTAATCCTAGATCAATATCCACTTATTACACATTACATTGAGAAACATGTCACTACACTGGATCCAATTCTGTCACAGTAACCAACATCAATTCATCCAGATAAACACCTTGAGACCCTAAATTACAAGTTACTTGAAGAGTATCCCAAATAGTGCCAACTCCAGTAACACATAACAGGCACGACAAAGACAACAGCAGTGCAGCCTTCCTTCAAACACATCCAACAGGTAAAGAATAGGGACAAGATTGCCATGAAGCCTATGCTCCAACAGTTGCATTTTGTGTTTTATGGTTATTATTATGGAGTTGGCGAACTCTTGATTTTTATGAACCGCCATCATGTTGCTTGTCCCCCACCCTCCTCCCTCTATCCATTGGTGGTGCTCCCTCCCTCATACCTCCCCGCGGAAATACACAAAAAGCCTTGTTGCCAAGCGTTAGTTTTGTGAGATGATTTATTTTAAGTAATAGGGTCCAATAATATGCTTCAATAATGAGCTATAGTAATGAGCCCCATCAGGAGCAGCCTCCCTACTGCTCAGGCACCCTAACATTCCAATAAATATCAATGCACCAGAATTCCACACAACACAATCCTACTGGCTCAGCAGCAGGTATAACACTCTCATGTCTCTTTTCTCCTCATCCTGTTGTTGCTGCTCCCACATTTCTCTCCTGCATCTCCCTCATGTTGCTTCTCCACACTGTGGCTGCCCCCTACCCCACACCTACCTCGGTGTTGCTTATTTACCCCTCCTTCCTGTTGTTGCGGCTTCATCTCATCTTCCCCCACTACTCCTTCGTGTGGCTTGCCTCCTGTGCTTTTTTTTTTTTTTACATATAGCACTGCAGCGTATTCTGCTTTGCAGCATGGCTCCTCCCCAAAAAAATCTGGATCAATCAACGCTGGCCGGGTCAGCACTTTTTTTGTCCTTTACTCTAAGCCATGTTGCACAGCAGCCCGCACCGCTGTGCAACATAGCTTAAAGTAATGGAAAAAGCGCAATAACGTGGCCAAAGCTGGCAACATCATAGCACTTTTTTCCTGGACTTTATGCCATGTTGCCCAGCAGCTCACACTGCTTGTCTAATAATTAAAACAAAAAACTTGACAAAGCCAATAGATCAACCTATTGGCTTTGCCAATGCTTGTTTATTTTTGCTGTCCCACGGCAACAGACTCTCAGAAATAAAAAAAAAAAAGCCATCCAACCACCCACTTAAAATTGAGAGATGGTCGGCGGGCTTGCTCCCGATGACCCGTACTCATTTGGGGAGTCGGAAGGGATTGTCGATGACTGAGCCAGAGTAGACTCAGTCGTCCTCATGCTTTCTGCGTAAATGGGGCAGGTGGACCAAGAGTTTGGAGGAAAGGGTACGTTCTCACAACAAGTGCCCTCTCCGACATCCTCTAAATCAAGCCCTAAATCTGTTGGCATAAATTGGCCCTCATTGTGAGCATTTTAGGCATCAAGGCGACCATCTTGGGCATAAAGGCGACCCTTGCTAAAGGTGGACATTTTCAGCATCGTTGGGATTATTGTGGATATGCTAGGCAAGGCCCTGACAAATGTGCACACCCATGACTTCTATTTGTAATCCTGCCATTAACCTGTGGTGCCTACGACTAGGGTACGATGACTATTTCTGTCATATGATTTATTTTGGAGTATATGAGTAATTGAGAAAGTGACTAGTTGATAAATGCGGACCAAACTAATGGATTTTATTAACAATGTAAAGCTTATATTCGGGTGACAAAGTTATTTTAATTGTAAAACTCCTCTTTTGGAAAGTTGGAATTTATTTAGCCAAAATAAAAATCTGGATTTTTTTTTTTCTTTTCGGAAAATAAAAAGCCTATGTTTGGGTACATAGCCATTGAATTTCCTTACATATCTATTTATATGTTCACATACTCGTGCTGGGTGAGGGACAATTGGTGCTAATGCTCTTTCCACACTGATTGAGAGCGCTTGTTTGTGGTTGTTTTTTGATACCTGTAAAGGAATTTCATGGGGGGCGTAGCCAAGATGGCGGCGGAGTAGCAGCGTTTCTCCAGAGCTTCGCTCACCAAGGCTGACAAACAGCATCCAACAGCTAATATGGGACCTCAAACACTGTGAAAAGAGTCCTGTGTCCTGGAGGACGGACAGCGGACAAGGAGCGCGATCTGCAGATATCGGCGGACCATGCTACTTGGCTGTGACGCCCTGTGGTGCCGGCCTGGTAGAAGAGCCGGTGGAAAGGGAGAGGCCGGGCTTTGGATCTCTGTCCCTGGCGGTGCATGAGGCTGCGGTGGGTGAGGTGGAGCGTTGCACAAAGGGGCAGGGGCGCTGCCTACGGTTGGCATATGGGCTTGGCGGCGTCCAGGCAGGGTCGAGCGGGCGGCTTTTGCGGTTGAGGCCGGGGCCGGGAAGGGGACGAGGAGTGCGGCCTAAGTGACTGGCCCTGATGCAGTGGGGTGTTGCTGTGGAGGGTCCCGGCTCGCTTGAGTGGTTGAAGACCGGAAAAGAGATTAGCGGAGGAGCCCCAGCTCTGCTAAAGTGAGTGCTGCCAGGACTATTGGGCTGCCAAGTGCAGACTGGCCTGAAGGGTAGGCCGCAACCCAAGCACTGAGGGAAAGTGAAGGTAGTGTTGTGAAGGTAGTGTTGGAGACTAACTGAGGTGCCCCCTGGGTGATTGGCTACAACAGACGGCCAGATTTGCCCAGTGACCGATCGGTCCCCATTGCTAGAGACTGATTTACACACAGGGGAACCGTGCAGCCTGTTAGAAAAGACTGGGCAGTGAATTTTCTCCAGCCCACCTATGATACTCCTCGCCGGCTGGTGGTGAGCTGTTCTGCAAAGGGGCTCAGAACTAGTCCGAGCCGCCCCAAAGTGCGATAAACTATGCTGCTCGACATGCGGGGACCCAGAGCAGTGGTGGGGGTCTGTGCAGGCCTAACAGAAGTTGCGGCCAACTGGAAAGCTATTAGTGGCTGGTCCCGAGGCAGAGACGGAAACCCATAAGCTAGGCCTATATGTGAGCCACAGGAAGGATACCGAGCGTGCACTCCTTGGAATCTAGCGGAGATGACCTTGTAGAGATGACCACACAGCGTGTAAGAAGGGAGCCGACACTTAAAGATCTTCAGAAACCAGGCACCAAAAAGACTGAGGGACGCGGCCCTGAGCAGCAGGTGGCCCAATCCCAAGTGAGACATGGAACCCACCGGAGAACATTTGGAGGAACCAATTACTCGCAGATTCCTTGAGCAGCTGTTTGGAACACTCAGGGAAGACTTTGCAGGCCTGAGACAGGATGTCACCTTCGATAGCAAGCAAATCAGAGCGGAGATCCAGGAAATTGGAGACCGAGTCAGCTCTCTAGAAAGGAATGGTGACCGCAGAGAAGAGGAGATCACTGAACAGGCCCGGGAGTTGCTGGAGCTTAGAGACCAAAACGAGGAGCTTGAAAACCGCTCCAGGAGGTCCAACATCCACATCAAAGGCGTTTCTCTGCTGGCAGATTGGAGAAACTGGATGACTGGGTGACTCGCTTCTTCCGGCATACTGCACTGACGCTTGGAGGCAAAGACATCATTCTGGACCGCACGCATCGCACCGGAAGGCCGGCCTTGGTCAGCAACAAGATATCCTCACTTGCCTCCATTCTTACCAGCAGAAGGAGATCATCATGTCTGCAACTAGTGATAAAGCGACCGTTGCCTTTGAGGGTCTCCAGCTTGGAATCTATCAGGACGGACTGGTCGCCGCTCACCCTCCAAAGACCTAAGGCCCTGAAGCCAGCCACAGCTTACCTTCACGATAAAGGAATCCATATCACTGGGGGCACCCATTCTGGCTTTCCTTTGCTTTGGAATAAGAAGCTACAGACCGTACGGTCCCTAAAGGAAGCCCAGTCGGTGTTAGGTCTTGATTTGGATGAGGGGGGCCCTTCCGGGTTGCCAACAGACGATCCATCAAACCGTGGGTCATCAATGCTGGGCTGACGACAAGGGACCAGACGAGAGAAACCTTCCAAACCTTCTGCGACGGAGAGCCAAAAAGAGAGAGGCACTTCTCCGACAGATACAGAATCGCAACAAATCTGGAGAAACTCAGAACCTCTGATCGCACATGCTGCAGTTGTCCTCTACCCATGGGCTGTGGCAACTGATGAATGGGTCCTGGGAAGAAGAAAATCGGTCTTGGTGGAGGGGGCTCGCTCCCATTGATGGGATGAACGGACACATGGACTCATGCACAATAGGGTGATCCTCTCCCAATTGATGGCGCCTTCTATTTTTTTGTCAGTATATCTGCTCTCATCTTTGTCTCTCCTTTCTCTTTCATATTATCGGGGCCTACAGCTATCGTTTCCACAGGTGGGGAGGGTTATAAATCAGGTGGTCTGGGTACCCACGGAACCATAGGGGAGGTGTAACCGGACTACAGGAGGCTAAAACACTGACGGAGGGAGTCTGAAATTGAAGGGAGTGGAATATCTCTGTCCTAAGAGACTCGATGCTCAATCTCATGGGTCACTGTACACTGCCTTACATGCACCTTTCCGGACCAAAAGGGGAACTGGCCCTAGGTCAAGCTAGCTCCCTGTCTGGAGCCATCTGAGTCGAAATGGAGAGAATGCCTTAAGGTGACTCCGACCTTAACGGGACCCCAGGCGAGATTCACCTTGAATCCCCATAACTACCCATCTGTCAAAGTTTAAGGTCATAATGAGCTTTAAAGTTCGATGTCTAGATACACCCGTTAAGGGCGCTCGATCCTTACAATGCTTAGAAAAGTCCACTGCGATATCTGCTTATTGCAAGAACCCATTTGATGCGCTCCGACTGGAAACGCCTCTGGTACAAATGGTATGATGGACAATACGTCTCCTCAGCCATGGGGAAAAAGGCGGGGTGGCCATCCTCTTATCTAGACAGTTCCCAGGAACAGTGCTGGGGGTGCATGCAGAAACACCAGGCAGGTAGTTGGCGCTGCATATCTTGCTGGGAGCCCACACGCATACACTAGCTTCCATTTATAGTCCTAATGAGCATCAAGAAGTCTTTCTCCGGGATACCCTAAATACTATTCTCGATTCTCCAGGTGAGGATTTATTATTAGTGCCTAACTCACAGATAGATAGGTCAGTTCTGTGGATAGGACACTCCGGGTCACTCTCGGACTCTATGCTCCAGAGGCTGGGGAAGGTTGGCTTGACAGATGCTTGGAGATACCATTATCCCACCGCCCGGATATGTAAGTTTTTCTCTCTGGCGCACCAAACCTATGTGCGTCTAGACTTATTCTGGTCATCCCCCGGGATACGAGATGCACAAAAGATGTTACGAAAGGGACGGCTGCTCTGTCGGATCACTCCCCAATATCTTTGGTGGTACACTTACACGAAGGGTATCTCCGCCAGTGGTCGTGGAGACTAAATCACAAACTACTCACATACACTCCAAAATCACTGATTTACGGGCAGCTATACAAGATTATTTGGCAACCACTTCCCCAGGTGTGGGACACAATAATGGCTGTCGTGAGGAGTCTGTTTTTGGTCATTGCGGCGGGAATGAACAAAGACAGGAGGTACAAACGGGAGCTGCTAGAGATGCAGGTCAGAAAGCTGAAAGGGGTTCACCGTCGCACGGGCACGGTTCAGACAAGAAGACAACTTAATATGGGGCAGAAACAACTGAGGGCTTTTGACTGTGACCGAGCGGAATACACACGCCTGCACACTAAGCAGGGCTACTATGAAGGGGGAAACAAAGCCGGAAAACTCTTAGCACACCTACTGAGATGTCAAACGAACTCACGCCACATCGCAGGGATGAAGAGACCCCAGGGAGAGACCCTCAAGAGTGATGATGCTATTGCAGCTGAATTCGAAACCTTTTACACTACTCAAAATACTCAATATACAGCGGAGCACTTACACTCGGCTGCGGTGGAGGACTACGTCTGCCAGTCACCAGTGTCGTCTCTCCCCCCTCTGGACGCAGATGTCCTGGACTCGGGTAGCTGCCAGAGGATGTTATATGGGCCATTTAGGGACTCACTTCAAGAAAAGCTCCAGGGGGGGACGGCTTTCCAGTAGATTTCTACAAAGCCTTTGCCCCTGAACTTAGGCGGATTGTCGGTCGATGCAGAGGAGGCTTTTGACCGGGACATTAACCGTATCTGCAACATGTTCTCTGCAGATTTGTGATGGAGGAACACTATCTGAGATGGGTGAACTGTACATATAACACCCCCAGAAGCGCGCATAAAGGGTGAACGGTATAGCTTCCCACCCTGTTGTGATTGGGAGGGGTACTGGTCAAGGGTGTCCGCTCTCACCTCTACTCTTCACCCTCTATATGTAGACATTTGCCGAAAGAGTCTGAAACCTCAATACGGTCACTGGGATACTGCTGTGGGACATGGAACAAAAAAAATCTCCCTGTATGCGGACGATCTGGTGCTCTTCCTCACACAGCCATCGCTCTCCCTGCCCCCATCTTAGAAGAAGTTACAACATTTAGTAAGGTCTCAGGCTTCAAAATGAATATACAGAAAATGCTGGCTCTTAGCTTGACCCTCCCGAGAGCTGAGCAGGAACAACTGAGGCAAACATTCCCGTTCGCGTGGGCCGATGGGGTCGTCTCTTACTTGGGACTGCAGATATTTCCCACGATTGAAAAGACAGTTCAGGCAAGTTATTTGACGCTTTTAGAAGACCCGGCATGAGCTCCTCACTTGGAAGAAGCATGCAATGTGATGGTTTGGTAGGCTGGCGGCCATCACAATGACCCTTCTGCCCCACATCTTATATGTAATGCTGATTCTCCCACTGTACCCTCACCTCGATTATTAGCTCAAATACAGCAACTTATCGGAGGCTTTATATGGGAAGGAAAGAGAGCCCGTATGGCACAGCATCAAGCATACCTGAGACAGGCTAATGGGGGCGGGAGTGAGGTTGGGGTCCCACACTTGGAGAGATACTTTGAAGCAGCACAACTACATTATATGATAGAATGGTACAAACTAGAGTCGGAGAAACATTGGTGCTTTATTGATCGCACAATCGCAGGCATGCATATCTGGAAAGTTCCCTGGCTCCCTAAACGACATTGGCCTGTTGGGAGTTTGTTTCGCCGGTGCTGAGGGCTACCCTTGGGGAGTGGGACAGGGTGCAGGAACCTCATGACCTCTCGACCTCCATGTCTACCCTGACCCCTTTCTTTGGTAACCCAGACCCCCCCCCCACTCCCACCCCCCCCTTCCACAGTGATAGAAGGAACAGATATCTTAAATGGCAAGAGGCCAATTGTAAAAGAATTGGCGACTTATTTGATGAGAAAGGAATCGTGGATTTCCCCTGGCTTGTGTCGGACTTTGAAATTCCCAAAGATACATACTGGCAATATCTAGCGATTCGCCACTGGGTGACACAAACTCAGGTGCAACCCCAAACTAGCCGCCCCCTCACTAAATTTGAACTATGGTATATGACTCCTACCTCGGACAAATGCCTGCTGTCAGATATTTACTCCTTCCTGAATAAGCCCAACACAACATTAAGACCGCTGCACAGCGTAGATGGGTATCTGAGTTGGAGCGTGAATTCTCCCCTAAAGAGTGGCAGGATATAATACACAGAACCAGCGCCTCCCCATGTAGTGCCGCTGGGAATTAAATGTTCTTAAAGATAGCGCACTACGGGTATTATATCCCGGTTAGAACTTGAAGATGGAAACCTGGTAGGAACGATCGTTGCTGGCGCAATTGTGGACAACCTGGTACACTCGCTCATATTCTTTGGCAATGCCCGAAACTACAAACCTACTGAGACACAATTATGCAGGACATTGACCCCGTTCATCACACAGAAATACTCTGATTCCCCAGCTACACTTTGTTGGGACTTCCAAATCCCCTCACTTACCTTCTCATATCATGCCGGGGATGGGCAATCACTCTAGCATTAGGCGCCGCTTAGCAGGCGCTGCTGTCCCGATGGGGAACCGAAGAGTTTCCAACTAAACTTGACTGGCTATACAAGATCTGAGAGATAATGGGCATGCAGAAGATCACGACAGGCTTGTCTCACGCTCTACCCAGAATCGATAAAACATGGGGCACCACCATAGAGTTCCTCTCCTCAGAATTCAGGGGCTTACCTGCCCAAGATACCTCAAAGTAGTCCACTCTCTACTTCACACTCCGACCGGGAAGACCACCCCCAGGAAGCAAGACCACCCCCATGTGGTCGACCGTCAGCAATACTGAGTCGCCATAGTCTTTGATCCTTTTTCTTCTATACTTTAACTTCTCCCTTTTTCTTATTCTCTTTGTGACGCCCACCTTCTTTATTGTCCCCCACTGGCCATTGGATGTAGGTGGCTGCTATTGTTCACCTTTGCATCTTTAAAATCAATGAAAAGATTTAAACCATAAAGGAACTTCATTATATGCAGTGATGCATATTAATACATTATCCATGTAGCCCACAGCCTGCAATTTTAGCGTAACGTAGGTGTAAGTTTGTCTTCTTAACCTGTAACGTCTTTGTAACCTAGTGTTTACTCTGGTTTCTGAGCCTCTTGTATTTGTGTAATCTGTGGTATAACTCTGCTGCCTATTGATTGAGCGTAACATTTCATCTTCCAACCTGCAAGTAACTTCTCATTGCCAATATAAGACAGCATATTTCAGTAAAAGAGTCAAGATGGGAAAATGAGAGAATATGGAAGATAGATATGTAGCAAATGCAAAATCATTCAATTTTGAAAATCATATTGTAAATTGGAGAAATTATTTGAACTGCCTCTCAAACCTAAATAATTTTAGACAACTTGTATGAAAATTTGAACTAAAAAATGCTCCATTTTGGTACCCTAATTTTACCATGGGGAAGGTAACTAGTTTGGTATACCTTAACAGTATTAGAATATTTCAGGAGATCCCCTTGCAGACTTTTCTGTAAAGCCTATTGCGTTTTATCCAAGTAATATGAAAATTGTACTGCGAAATGCATATTTTTGACTCGATTTTATTACAACACTTTTGGGAAGAAGTTCTACTCCCAGCCTCTGGAGTCCCGTGAAATATCCACTTCAGCTGGCAGCCTTAATGATCTACTTTATATCATTAGTGTTTTCCACATACAAGATACTGAAAGAACTGTATAATTTTGGCAATATTCTTTGCAAATTGAGATGTGAAATGCATCATTTGGCTACATTGGTTTGTTTTAAGAGTTATCTCTGTAAGGTGAGAATCCCTCAAGCCTCGCTAAGGAGGTGTGTGGTTAACTTGCTTTGCGTGCTCAGTATCATTCAGGTTATAGTTCAAGTAAGGAAGGAGATACTTTTGTCTGATTCTTCCCTTTCACTTGGACTAGCTCTGAAATCTTTTTTGACGTAGTATTTCATTCCATTATCATACGTTCATATATTCCCCCCTCTCCCCAACTCGCCCAGTCACTTAATTCTGTACTTGTTGGCAGTTTTCTGGCGGAAGCTGTCTGTGGGCCCATACTCATCAGAGTGCTTGTCTTGCATTCTAAGCATAGTAGTCAGGATGTGGGCTGTAACTTCCCAGTGCCTCGCTTGTAGTTGAAATTCCATTATGTAAGGTTTTAAGTTCACCTTGCGCATCCATTTCATATTTTGCCAAATTTCTTGGGACAGCCCCTACCTTTATATATTACTTTTTCTCTGTCATTAGATCTGTCCATTTCAAGCAGGATCACGATCTATGCAGTGCCCCAATTTAAAGCAAGTTCTCATTTGGCGCATAGGAAACCCATAATAATGAGATGTTTCTTATAGGTGGTTGCATCTGACCTGCTCCATATCTTCAGCAGTTCTAGAGGCGTTTGTGTATCCATCTCTGATTTAGTTGCATCCTCTAATCACAATTTACCCTTCCCCCAAAAGTGTTAGAGTTGCCGACAGTCCCATATTGTCTGGTAGAATGTGCTCTGCTGTCCAGGTTGTCGTAGGCACTTGTCCGTGGTTTTCCCCATCCTGCAGAAAAGGGATCTTGTGTAATCTACCCCATGCAGTACTTTAAGTTGGATCAAGCTGTAACAGGCTTTTATCGCCATCTCTCTGGAGAATTGAATGGCCTACCTCCAGTAGTCATTGCCTAAGTCACCCACGTCTGTTTTACCATCATATCCTCAACTGCTCCAATTCTCCTTGTGTGTTTCTCATTAATGTGGTGTTTGTGGGGGAAATTGCCCTTGTGGTCATCTGGACCGCCAGTAATCTACGTTCAAGGAGAGAACATTCCTTGGTCTCCTCTTCCTGTGATATTATTGCCTGCAGTGTATACCTCAACTGAAGATATTTAAACATTTGCAAGGCCGCCATCCTCTCGGAGATGGTCAAACGGGACAATGCCATTGAAGTCCCAAACCACATCTAGAATAGATATTCCTATGGTGTCCCATTTCTCAAATCCTAGTAGCCTCTACACTGGGCCTAGTTTGGTACCCAAATGGGGGAGGAGTGTGTGCTGGGTTCTGCGGTGTGAGACACTTTTCCCTTCCAATTTCTTTGTTTAGTTTACGCCATGTGTGCGCAACTGTTGCTGGTGGGGTGCCTTACACTATCTTGTCCGTGTGCCGCCCATGGAGTTATCCTTAACCCTCCCCCTCTAATGCTTCCCTATCCAGCCTGAATGTGGGATCATCAAGTGGTGCATATGCCCACTGGTTAACAGTGCAAACCAGTGCAGCTTCATAATATTTCTAAATCTTCAGCACACCATGCCCCATTCAAACGTGGATCAGTGGAGTGTAGATAGCCCTATCAGCGGTGGACCATCTCACCACCACAGGGACCTCACTGATCTATTGATTGTCTGGGGAAATGGCTTTGGTACGGCGTAGTTGTTGTTTAGTATTATGTACACGAGTCTAGACTGTGCAATCCTTTTAAAAATTGCTGCGCAGCCCATCAGCAAGAGTGGTAGTGTTTGCCAGTGTTTAACTTCTGTCTCTAATCACTGGAGTAATTGGGTCAAATTCTCTTCATATTGCCCTCTCTCATCTCTGGAGTTCCACAGTCCCAGATATTAAAGTGTCATTTCTCAACCTTCAATAATATAGGGAGACGGGCGGTCATCACCCATTAACCCATTAGATATATCAACGATTTCTCCCAACTCCAATAGACCTTTAATATTTCTCCAATTCTCATCAGGGATTGTTCAGACTCCGCCAAATGTAACAGAACATCATCCCTTTATAATAATATGCACTCTTCCCACGTGTAGCCCCATCACCAACTATCAACTTGGACATCAACCCATACCCATTCCGCAAGTGTCTCCTTCGCAAGCACAAAGAGCATCTGCGATAAAGGCAGCCCTACCTGGTTCCTCTATATAGGGAAGTCCTGTGATAGAATCCCATTGACTTTAATTTGCGCCCAAGGGTTGGTATATAGTAAAGTCCTAAACTTGGGCCCATAGCCCATTAGCTGTAGAAGTGCATAAAGAAAATGCTGTTCCACCTAGTCAATGCGCTTCCAGCAAGGCTAATGGCAATCTCACCTCTTTTACTGCAGTTATGTATTATAATCAACGGAGGTTAAGCCGAGTTGACCTGTGGGGCATATACCCATTTTGGTCTGGGTGGACCAAGTCCAAACTCCTCCCCTCTCAGCCTATTCTTTAGGGCCATGGCTAGTATTTTAGCATATGTGTTTAGCAGCGAGATCTCTCTGTATGAGTCCCTTCTATCCACGGGTTTCCCTGGTTAGAGAAGGGTTAACACCGTTGCCATGCGCAGGTCTCTGGGAAGCTCTCCCTTATGGTGGTCCTCTAAGTAGAGCCTATGCAGTGGTCCAGATATTTGATTAATAAATTATGCTGGTAGGCCCTTTGAGCCTGGGGCTTACCTAGATTGCAACTGGGAGAGAACGGTTTCTAAATCTGGAACTCCCTCCCAGTATATAGCAGGACTTACCCCTCCTTCATGAGCTTTAGGAGACAATTAAAGGATCAGCACATTGACCCTCTGGGTAGTAATGCCTAGAGCATAATAAGAATCTCTACTCCGATGTATGTATATATGTTTTGTTTCTCTCAAGATCAAACCTTGGTTCAACTCTTGACACAGTTATTTACTTCTACTAATTGTTGACTGATACAGCTTTTGATAATGTTGTAAAGGGCTCTGATACTCTCGAGTCTTGTCAGCACTATATAAAACTTTAAATATTTTGTGCTCAGTCAGGTCTGCATCAAGGCCTTTTACTTAGTGTTTCTCTGGTATTTTACTGGGGCATTTGTGGACAAATTCTGCAGGTCTGAGTCCCGGGCGGGCAATGTCCCCATATAGAACTCCTTCATATAGTCTGTCAGTACCTACGCTATCGCCTCATTACCTGTAACCCTTTGTCCATGTTGGTTACGAATTTCACTAATATGTGTCTTTCCAGCGTCTTTAGCGACCAGCTATGCCAAGAGTTTACCTGCTTTCTCTCCTACTTCGTAAATCTTCCTTTGTTTCGCTAGGTCGGTTGGCTTGATTTCATTGGTTAGGAGGGACCTTTTCTCCTGAGGCGGAAGCCGGGAGCTACAGGCACGAGCACTCGCTCATTTTTAAAATACTTGAGAGTCACAAATAACTTGTACTTTTGTTAAAATTTACCTTCTGACTACCTGTGTGAATGTGTGTGTGTTGATTTTAAAAACCTCACCTTCCCACAGCTGCACTCACCCGCCCACAGCGGATCTTAGCGCTGCCGAGGACTCGCAGGGTAAACAAACATTGCCGCCATTTCCCGCAGCACTCGGAGGCCACGCCCCTTTTTACGAGGCCACGCCCCTCTAACCAAGACCTCCTTCCTCTATAAAATATGTGCATGTACCGAACTCGCAGCGGGCGCGACATTTGCGCGCCGAAGGAGCGCCTAAGGCAAGCCCGTCTGCGCCCGTCCGCGCCAGCTCCGGGCCTAGGGCCAGCCATGCTGCCAGCCCCGAGAATCACGTGGACCAGCACAGAGCTACTAGACCTAGGTAAGACATCCTGCCCGTCTCCCACCACTTGTAGCTTTCCCCTACCCTGCCCCTTCCGGCACAAATGCCCAAATTGTCCTTTCTCCCTATGTCCCGACTGGACTCGTACTAAGAACAGTACACCAACAACTAAGCAACCCCCCCCCCCACCAACACCTACTCCATGGGTTTGGTGAATTGTCGCTCTCTACCCAGCCACGCCAATGACATCTGGCTTTTACTGTCTACCTCAGCCTGGGACGCACTGTTCCTAACAGAGACTTGGATTAAAGACTCCTCCAATCCTGACATCGCCCTAGCTCTACCCACTGACTACAGTTTCACGGGACTCAGCCGTGAAGGCTCCAAAACAGGAGGAGGAATCGCGGTGATTCTAAAGAAGCACCTGAAAATCACCTCAAGAAAAATCTCAAACATTAACCCCATTGAAGCTATGTATTTTTCTATCACTGACTCCACCACAGCCGTTTGCTCAGGGATTCTGGTCTATAACCCTCCGAACACCTCACAACCTGCTGTCCTAGAGTTATTGGCTGTAACAGCAGATCTCTCCCTCAAACACCCCCACTTCATGGTCCTGGGAGACTTCAACCACCACGTTGATGTAAGTAGCTGTAACCGCACCTCCCAACTCCTCGAATCTATGCAAAACATCAATCTTACGCAAAAAGTAATAGGTCCTACTCATAAAGCAGGTCATACCCTCGACCTTATTTTCTCAAACAGCGAGAAACTCAAAATCCTCCCTTCCCTACCCCTACCATGGTCCGACCATTTTCTTATACCCTTCGAGTTACCCCTGACTCTAGCTACAAAACAAGAGTCCTCCATCAGATCTCAGGGCAGAAAATGGCACAAACTTACACTTGCTGCTCTAGAACCAAACTACCACAACAGTTTAATCCCTCTCCCGGACGACCTCAACATAGCAGTGAGTACACTAAATAGCGACCTCACGTCCGCCATCGAGAAAGTCGCGCCTCTTCAAAGCCTTTCCTCCCGTAGAAAACAACCATCGGCCCCATGGTTCACGGAAAAACTAAGGGCACATAGAAGCATGTGCAAAAAGCTAGAACGACAATGGAGACAGAACTACGATACAGGAGCTAAGGCCCTCTATCGACAAAGCCTTAAAGAGTTTCGCAAACTCAAACGCCAATCCATGAGCACTTACTTCTCCGAAACAATTGCCAAAGCAAAAAACTCGACCAAAGCCCTATTCAATATAGTGAAAGAATTCACTCACCCCAGCGCACTCTCCACTCCTGTGCCCATGTCACAGACACTATGTGAAAACTTTTCTAACTTCTTCAAAGAAAAAATTGCCAACATAGCGGCAGCAATCCTTCAGAAAGATTCTGATACCACCAAAGATCCAATCCCCAAAAGCACTCATGCATTTACCTCATTCCAACCACTTAGCAAAGAACTTGCTCTAAAGCTACTTCTGGAATGTAAATCCGGCTCACCTCTGGACCCAGCCCCAGCTCTTATCATGAACGAAATTGCCCCCATCATCATTAACCCCCTATTAGACATCTGGAAGTCCTCATTACTCACTGGGGTTGTTCCCGCGGCCTGGAAACACGCCATGCTGATCCCTCTTCAAAAAAAAACGGCGTCGACCCTTCCTGTCTAACTACAGACCAATTTCACTTCTACCCAAGCCCGCAAAAGTTCTGGAAAAAGCCGTCCAAAAACAACTGTCCCACTACTTGGAATCCAACTCCTTATTCCACGACACCCAGTCAGGCTTTAGACCAGACTACAGTACCGAGTCGGCGCTACTCGAGGTATCCGAATCGATCCGCGAATGCACGGACAAGGGAGAGGAGGCCATGCTGGTCCTCCTCGACCTATCCGCTGCGTTCGATACCATCTCACACGACAAACTTCTGACCCGCCTGCAAGAAGTTGGTATCGGCGGGCCCCCCCTTGCATGGATAAAATCTTTTCTCACAAACAGAATACAGCAAGTGATGCTGGGACCTTTTCTCTCCTCCAAAAAACAGCTGATCTGGGGCGTCCCACAGGGCTCTGCCCTCAGCCCGCTCCTTTTTAATGTATACCTCAAACCTCTGGCTAAAGTTGTTGAATCCTGGGGCGTCAAAGTAACCTTCTACGCTGACGACACCCAACTGGTGTTCTCCTTCAAAGAACACACTGAAAAATCTTTTAACAACTTCCGCCTCTGTATGCTCAACAACGCAGCCTGGATGTCCGCTAACAACCTGAAACTCAATACAGACAAAACCGAGGTCCTGTTCTTCAATCAAAAATCGCCTATATCCTCCAATCTCTGGTGGCCGTCTGAACTCAACCCCCCCCCCCAGAACCAGTTCAAACCGCCAGCAACCTTGGCTTTCAATTCAACACCTCCCTCTCCTGCAAAACTCAAATCAATAAAGTTACCTCAGCCTGCTTCGAGAAACTTCGAATGATAAAAAAAATCATCCCATACCTCCCACTTGAGTCCCGTAAAACGGTGGTTCATGCCCTCATTACTGCTCATCTAGACTATGCCAACAGCCTATACGTAGGCGCCCCCACTTACCTCATCTACCAACTTCAAAAAGTCCAGAATGCTGCGGCCAGGCTAGTCTGCAATATCCCCTACCGCCATTCAATCACACCCCACCCAATCAAACTTCACTGGCTCCCAATAAAACTCTGTATTCAATTCAAGGCCTTAACACTGGCCTTCAGAGCACTCAATGACCGAGGCCCATCCTACCTACGTCACAGAATGAGGTTTTCACAAGCACCAAGAAACCTGAGATCCAATCATCTTCGCCTCATGATCTGCCCCCGCTTTCGCCTCACACGTACAGGGGGAAGGGCCCTGGCAGTAGCCACCTCCAAACTGTGGAATCAGCTACCCACTGAACTAAGATTCCTGACGTCCGAACCCCAATTCAGAAAAAAACTAAAGACCTGGTTATTCTCACAGATCTAAGGACCCCTCTTTACTCCTCCTCGACCCTCCTGAGACTATGTCTTCAGCGCCGGGACACCTCCGTCGGAGGTAGCTGTGCGCTCTACAAAATTCTAAATAAATAAATAAATAAACCATATTCCTCCATTTTTCGGACTATCCGTTGAGCAAGGTTTTCTGTGAGATTGTGGACGTGCATTTCCAAGAGTTCCCGGTGTTCTCATTCTGCCTCTCATCATGCTATCTCCCACTGTTGTTTCCCTCCCACCTTTCCTCCTATTTTCTCCCCCTTCCGTATCCCCCCCCCCCCCTCCCCACCCTGTATAGTAGCTTTTTTGTAAGCCTATCCGAGTAGCTGCATCTTGCACCGAGTTGGTATTGTCTATGAAGTATAAGTCTGTGGCTTGGTGCAGCTGCTCCACCACTTGACGATTCAGTTATCACCATGTAGGCATTCTTCATTCACTCTTTCCTCTCAGATGCAGTGTTACAAGTGTGATAATTGATGGTGAATGGTCAAATATACTGGTCACCTGGTATTGAGCCTCTGTAAACCTGTGGATCGTTGACTGGGGTGTGAAGAAATAATCAATGCGAGTATGTTTGTTTTGTGCTCCTGAGTAGTAGGAGTACCCTGAGCGTGTCCAATGCAGTGCTCTCTAGATATCTCCCATTCCTACAGTGTTAATTAGGTCTCCATCTTCCCCACGCAGGATTGTCGTACCTGTCCAGTGTGAGTCCTATCTAAGTATGGTAAAATATCATATTGAAGTCCCTCCCCCATTACTGTAATTGTTGGTGGTATTTCTTTCCGTATATTTCCCAAGCATTTGAGTGTCTGTTTGGAGCCTCAGAGGGACATAAACATTTACAAATGCCATGGTCTCCCCTTCTCAATCACCCGGCACTGCTGTGCATCTCGCCAGGATATCCGTACAGACTTTTGTGACATGGTTCGCCAAGGATTTTTTAACTAGTCTTGTCACCTCTCTGGACCCTGTAGTATTCCCTGCATGGCTAATTACCCTATATTCCCCCGCCCCCCTGTCTACCACCGGGACATTTGTCCCTTTCATGTATATTTCTTGTACATACATTACGTCTGCTGAATATCTCATGAGAGCCATAGCGACATCCCCCTCTTAATTATGTGACCTAGCCATTGGAGTTTCACGTCAGTAGTGTAAGAGTATGAAAAAACATTTTTGTTCATATTGATCTACCCCTGCTCTATGGCTTTCACTTTCACTTGACTGTTACCCCGGTGCTTGTTCCTTACAACTCATTAACATTGTAAACTGTGTAGACTTCCCTCAACTCCTGCCCCTCCCTACCTTACCATGCCACGGTCTTGAAACTGACCGCCACCCCAATTCACAGTATGCCCCTCGCCCAATGAACATAAAACTTACATGTCCCTTCATTTGTGTGCTATGCCTTTGTATTCTGGGTGTCAGGATTGCACCTGCTGAGAGTATATTTTATCCATCGCAGATTGGGTCATGTATATCACTTGTGGTGGTCCACTGGGGAGGGGACCGGTAGATATTGAACCACAATGAGTTCCACTGGGGCAGCCCCCTTCTCGGATGAATTTCTCTGCGGTCTCTGCGGTCAAAGGTGTGACAACTGCTGGGAGTGTTCCTTCTCCGTCATCTCGCAGCTGTGATTTGTCCTAACTGGAGTCATCTAAGCTGCCCTGCAGGGCTTCCCACCTATTGGGTGTGGAGAGGGTACGCTCTTGTTGAAGCTCTGCAACCACACTCACTCTTTCAGATTCAATCGGCTGATGGCGTTGCGTGCACTTCTGCCATCTCTGTGGCTTTAGCCTTCCCTTATCCATGGGCTGGCTGTGAGTATCCCCTTTCCACAAGCCACTGCCACACTGCTTCAGGAGTCGCGAAAAAATGGCAATCACCTTGCAAGATTATGTGTAACTTGGCAGGAAAAAACAGTGCATATCTAATCTCAAGTAGTTTAAAGTGGTGCTTGACTTCTAGGAAGCTAGGCTCAGCGAGGCCGTTCTCTGCCCTCCTTCTCTGTACGGCCATGGGATATCTTTGCCTGGGCTCATAGGTGGGTGGCTTACCTCGCCAACATCTCCGCTTCTCACTGGTCTTCTCCATTTCGATTAATCTACACAGGCCCCCTTTCTCCGGCCACTTTCTTTTATCGGACTCTGCCTGGTGTCCCGTCCCCCTACCCCCAAGCATTGCCCAGTTCCGTCTGTGTCCATTGGGCCGGGGTGGATCCGAATTTTTGCTCTCATGTGGGCGTCTGAGACATAGTGCCAATATCTGCAACACTCCTCAGTTCTCATACAGCAACATACATAAATAAACCACAAGACACCTTGTTAGTGGAGTAATTTGCTGCAGGTTTATTTGCAGAACAAGTATGCCAACATAGTGGGTTATCATACGGGCGATCCAAAGGCAGGCCAGCTCCTATGCCTCCTGATGAGCCAAATAACACCGTGGCCGTCGCCAAACGGTGGTTACCACTTTTGGGAAGGGCCACCCCTCCCATCAGTGGACCCCTGTCGTCCCCCACCATGGCCGGAAGTGTCACGGCCGACTGACCCCCTGGTCCCTTGACCGGGGGAACTAGTGTGCTGACTAGTGTGCCTTCCTGTGGCACTAAGGCAGCCGCCCTGTTGGAGGGTCCCCTACGTGGCCCCCCCGGGCAGCCTTTGCAAACTCTACGGTTATGCTATCGCCACCATGATGCTTTGGCCACGCCGCCTGCTCTGAAATCTTGCGTTAAACACAGACTAGGAAAACTGCTACCAGTGGCAGTACAAACACAAATTTGATGCATCTGTATCAGCTGCTGTGAAAGCTTCCCTCAAATGAGTCTTTAAACAAGCAGAATAGCATTTGATGAGCATTGCATTTCCTTTGAGAGTGTTTAACAGATCACTCGTTACTTCTCTAGTTTGTGCTCTATATGTCAAAATTCAGTAATCGGTAAGCATGTACAAGTGGCTAATGTATTCGCATGTGCTTTCTCTGTTAAATGAGGAGTCTTTTTCGTTCGTGTCCTTACTAGCAATACGTTGTGCACTGTCTCCCTCATTTGTAAGACTGTATTTGTATTTAAAGTTTCATACTGCAGCTTTTACAGTTATCAATGGATGTTCAAAAATTAAGTCCCAATGTGAGGTTAAAAATTGAATTTCTAGATAAAGTATGTTTACAAAATGATATAGAATTAGACAATGGCCCTAATCAAAATCTAAATGGCATTTATTGCTTTTTGGGTCAGTGTGCTTGCTACATCCACAGCAGCCGACACGTGTTTCGTCCTTAGCACTTTGTGAAGGTTCAACTAACTGTGTATATGCTTATGCAGTGCTTAATTTGTTGAAAATTGTGCCCAGGGCCCTTCTCAGAAGGCCACTGCAACCTGCACCACACTTTGCCCCTGCCAGCTTTGCCAAGGACCATACCAACATAAAACCTAACTACCACACTCATACAAGTGTGACAATTCAGACTATTTAAGGCCACACAAAGCTATAATAATGGCATGAGAGGCTGGTATTATTCATTTTCAATGCAATTTGACTCAATAAACACGGTTGATATGCTGATCTCGAAATTAAACAGTGCCACCATGTGGTGGACTGTCACTTGAGCTGGTGCTGACAATTATGTGCTGGTAATGAGCACCGGAAACCACCAGCTCAAATAAAGTACTGTAGTTCATGTAGATAAAGTGCTTGGCCGATGTATCAGTAGTTGAGGTCCTACTTCTCAGTTGAGGTTCGCAAGAGGATTGACAACAAAGAGGTTGGAATGTTGACCGTAGTAATAGTTCTGAAAAGTATTTTCTGTCTGGTGATTGGATGCCTCAGTTGTATTGTCTATAAAATGTCATAATGTTCGTTTGATAGAAAATGCCAATCTAGAGTTGTATTCAGTCCCACAAGTAAGTTGTGCCGTCGGAGTCCATGGGTTAATATTTTGATTCTGACCTTCCACAACCTCGTATTTAGCAGGAAGGGGGATGTGTGCTCCTTGAACATAAGAATCGATTCTGCTAATGTTGCATACTTACCACACTGTCGTTCTGGGTTGGGCTTTGTTTATATTGCAATGGTCAATCCTGTCTTTTTTGTCTTAGACCAAGTCCTCTCGGTGAGTGCAGAATTGTACTTTCTATCGTGTTTCTAAAGCCACCTTTTCGGAATGCATAGGTTTGTTATCGGTTTGGTTGGAGTCCTGCATGTTGAGTGTATGTAACGCACTGCACCGGCAATGCCCTCATTGTGTAACAAGCTCCATCAATTCGGTTATGTTCCCTCAAATACTTTAAATGATTTTTTTTTTGCTGGCATTTCCATAAGTCATAAAGCTTTGAGTAGTCTTTTTTTCAGTTTTGTTCTAAACGTTTTGACCCTTCAGGCTGATTTGGGGAAACCTAAGTGTATGCGTAATGTTTGCCTATTAAATAATGTAATTTTATGTTTACGTTTGTAAAATTGTGTTGGTAATTTGCAAATTTGTAGGTCAGACCAATACTCGAAAATGTGAAATTATTTTTTTAAATCACTGTCAATGCACACAATTCCCCCAGTGTTTCTTCTAGTCTCAGCTTGTAACTGGTGGCAATCACACCTACAAAGATTACAGCAGCAGTGCTGAGCGTTCCTCGTTGTTTCCATCTGCTCAAATATTTATTTATGCTGTTTTCACACCACGCAACACTTTTGGCCTCACCCTGACTATTTCTGGTACATGGCTTATCCATCCGCAGCCACCTTATTCTGTGGTATTCTGGAACAAGGTTGAAATTTGAAATCAGCAAGATTTTCATGCAGCAGCCATCGTCTACTTGCCTTCATCTCTTGCGAACATGGAGAGGGCGGCCTCATTACAGTCCCGGTGGAAATGCAGATTCACCGCGATCTTATCTAAAACAGGATTCGAAGTTTTCCAGTAATTACCGGACCTGTGGGTTTTTCCGGTAAAACTTAGCGGAATTATTACAAGGGAAATCTGAATCATTTTGGATTTGATTTTCGCACATTCAAATGTGGGAAGACATAAGGTATCACTGAAATATCCTCCATTTCGAGGTGCAGAATTAGAATGCTTATAGCTTGCTTAATCTCCACAACGGCCCCAACGACGCTAGGATGCCTGGCTTCACCATGGGGGTGCCCAGGAGTGGGCACTTCACAGGGAAAGGCCAGGAAGGGTTCTCAGCGGCGAACTCAAGAGCTCCAAGAAGAACTGCCGAGCACTCGAGAAAGCCTGGCGCAGAGACCCAACACCGAACAACATGACTGCCCTCAAGCTCGCCACCCGACAACACCACCAACTGATCCACGCCACCAAGAAAACTGCATTCAAGGAACGACTGGACAACAACGCACACAACAGCAAGGAACTCTTCAACATCGTCAAAGAGCTCTCCAACCCCAACGCCGGAAACAACGACATCACCCCTTCGCAAGACCTCTGCAACTCCCTCGCCTCCTACTTCCACAACAAGATAGCGGACATACACAACAGCTTCAGCACTCAACCAACGCACGCCACGACTGAACCACCGCCCCCCACCACCACCCTCCGCACCTGGACCCCGATCAGCACCGAAGACACCATCCGCACGATGTACTCCATCCACTCCAGATCTCCGACGACCCCTGCCCTCACCACGTCTTCAACAAGGCCGACGCTGTCATCGCACCCCACCTGCGGGACATCATCAACACCTCCTTCGACACCGCTACCTTCCCGGAGAGCTGGAAGCACGCCGAACTCAGCGCTCTACTAAAGAAGCCATCAGCCGACCCCACCGACCTCAAGAACTACCGCCCCATCTCGCTGCTCCCGTTTCCTGCAAAAGTCATCGAGAAGACCGTCAACAAGCAGCTGGCCGCCTTCCTCAAGACGAACAGAGCCCTCGACCTCTCGCAGTCTGCCTTCCGGGCCAACCACAGCACCGAGACCGCCCTGATCGCAGCCATCGATGACATCCGAGCCCTGCTCGACAACGGAGAAGCAGCGGCCCTCATCCTCCTAGACCTCTCCGCGGCCTTCGACACTGTCTGCCACCGTACCCTAGTGGGGCGCCTCAGCAACGTCAGAATCCAGGAGAAGGCACTGGAATGGATCATCTCGTTCCTCGCCGGAAGGACACAGAGAGTCCGCCTCCCCCCGTTCAGATCAGAAGCCACCGAAGTCATCTGCGGCGTTCCTCAAGGCTCCTCGCTCAGCCCAACCCTCTTCAACGTCTACATGAGCCCCCTCGCAGCCATCGCACGCCAACACAACCTCAACATCATCTCCTACGCCAATGACACCCAGCTGATCCTCTCCCTCACCAACGACCCCGCCACCGCCAGAGCCAACCTACACGAAGGGATGACAGACGTAGCCAAGTGGATGATGAACAGCCGCCTGAAACTGAACTCTGACAAGACGGAAGTCCTCATCCTGGGATCTTCACCCTCCGCCTGGGACGACTCCTGGTGGCCCCCCGACCTGGGCAGCACACCCAAACCAACAGACCACGCACGCAACCTGGGCTTCATCCTGGACTTCTCCCTCTCCATGACCAGACAAGTCAATGCCGTCTCCTCGTCGTGCTTCAACATCCTGCGCATGCTACGTAAGATCTTCCGGTGGATCCCCACCGAGACCAGGAAGACGGTCACCCAGGCCCTCGTCACCAGCCGTCTGGACTACGGCAACTCCCTCTACGCCGGAACCACTGCCAAACTCCAGAAGAGACTGCAGCAGATTCAGAACGCCTCAGCGCGACTCATCCTGGACATCCCCCGTCGCAGCCACATCTCCGGACACCTGAGAGATCTGCACTGGCTCCCGGTCAACAAGAGAATCACCTTCTGTCTCCTCACCCACGCACACAAAGCCCTACACAACCAAGGCCCAGGATACCTCAACAGCCGCCTCAACTTCTACGCTCCCGCACGCCAGCTTCGATCGACCGGCCACGCCCTAGCCGCCGTCCCCCGCATCCGAAGATCCACCACAGGAGGAAGGTCCTTCTCCTACCTGGCCGCCAAGACTTGGAACTCCCTCCCGACCCACCTCCGCCTGACCCAGGACCACCTTGCCTTCAGGAAGCAGCTCAAGACCTGGCTGTTCGAGCAGTAGCGGACCCCCCCCCCCCTCCCCTAGCGCCTTGAGACCCTCCGGGTGAGTAGTGCGCTATATAAATGCTTTGATTGACTGATTGATTGTATTCGTACAAGCGCCGAGATGCCTCATGGTGATTCGTGCGCTAGTACCATTACATTACATTACAATGACATGTTAGTTATGCTCCTGGTAAGTACTGCACCCAGCTCTACTCGGGTTTAAGATGTGCAAAATGTTAATGAAAGATAGCCAGGCATATATAATAAGGACCTCAATCAACCTGTGATTTCCGTACCTGATATTTTCAAGCGGCCTCCGTACCTTTTCAGCTAGGTTTAAAATGTGGACAAATGTCATTTAAAACAAACAAATAATAGAAATGGCTTTTTAAAAAAAAACATATTGGCACTCTATTTAGAATGCTGATGTAGACCTATCCAAACACTATTGTGGTACTCGCACTGTTTGGCTCAGTGGCAAGAATATGAAGACGATACACCATTGGCAGGTGTATTTCCCAATTTGGGATGAGATTAACCGGACGGCAGGGGAGGGGCGGTGGGTTCTAGAGACTGGAGTTGAAGCCAACTTTGGGGCCATTTTGAAATCTGAACAGGAGGCCGTCTTTATTTTGGTTCATAACTCCGGCTTGCTCTTCTAGGAAAAGCCCTTGTTTAGAGGAAAATGCAACTGATATAAAGCCATTATTGTATGTGTATTGGCTTGTCATGGCTTTAGAAATCATTTCACATGCACAGAAATGAACAAATGCAGGCCATCTGATCTTTGACCTTTGTGAAATGTGCTGGTGGTTTCTGCTCATCTCTGAATAGAAATATGTCTACTTAAACAAAAGCACTGCACCACCCATACCAATGTTCACGAGCAGCATAGAGGCTAGTGGTTAAATGAGTATTGCTTTTGTGCCTAAACCCACAATTGTGGTTCATTCAGAGAGTTTGATAAAGCTTGCAGGGCCATTGAGGCTTACTTTATAATGCTTTTCATCAGGACCATGTCCCATGCTCTAAAAACTTGCACACACGCCTGCCTGAAAATGGTTAACTTAATGCTTTCTGTTCTACAAAGATAAAATGGTTACGAGTGACAAATCACTGTCCCACCCGTTGGATCCTGCTCTAGGCTTTGGTTACTGATCTTCTCAGATTGGTTTCTTCGTAGGATGCTTGGAGTGAAAATTCGAAGACAATGGCACTATTCCGTTTCCTCAGCCTGAAGTGGCAGCACAACTCCCAGTGACTCTGGTGCATCTCCGGGATTGTAGGTCCAGCCCCAGGTTCAGTCCTTTTTCTACTGGCAGTTCAGAGTTCAGTTGCTGGTCTTATATGCTTCTGGCTAGCTCTCAGGAATAAGTGATACTCCACCCGCAAGTCTCCTTCCTACAAGAAACACATGGGCGTTTGTCTGCAGACCTGCACAGCCATGAAGACATGCACCCTGTTAGATGCAGTTTTTGCGACTCTTTGGAAGTGTTGTCAATTAAGGATACGTGGCAATTTGGAGAATTAAGTCTTTGATGCTCTAGAGATAGGGATAGCTTCCCTGCACAAGTCTGTCATGACAATGAATCCCAATTTCCGCAAACAAACTCTGGAAATCAGGCAGATGCTTTTTTCGAAGCTGACATTTTCATTCTCGGGGTGACCTGTATCAGTCTCCCAGAAACAGCCTGCACTTCCTCCGGGAGTCCCCAGCTCTCTTTGTAATGGTGATGGGACCTTCCCTGAAGGGCTAGGCACCCTCCTCCCACTAAGACAAGAAGGCCAAGTGCCTCATGAGAATATACTGTACTAATAGAATTTCTTCTTCAGGCAAGCCCATGCCATTGCTGCATTGGCTAGCTACAGGCTGCTCCTGTGGTACAAGTTTGATCAGTATGCCTTCTTGCTCCCAGATGGTGCCAAAGAGGAGTATGTCTTTTGTAACTTTGACAAGGATGCTGCTATGTAGGAACTGCTAATGTTCAGGTACCTCATCAACACTGCCACCAGGCTGATAAACTATGGTATCTTTGTGTTGGCAATCCGCAATTCAATTTTTTTGCACCTTAAGCCATAGTCCATGAAAATGTCATCAACCTTCCTTGTTTGATTCCTCATCTACTGATGTCCTGAAGCAGTACAAGAAGGGCACTATGACTGGCATTCGGCAAGGTGCTACTGAGACCACCATCTCTCCATTAGCCTGCAAAGGTCTTGCAGTCTTATAAAGTGAAGGCATCCTTTCGCTCTGAACCACCAGCGGAAGCTGACTTTTTCTCAGGTCCCAAACACCAGTCAAAGCGGAGACCCTTCAGGGGGAATGTACAAATTCGGTCCACCAGCCTCAGTAGATGCCAAGAAGTTTCCTCTGCCATCTCTGAAGGGCTCCTCTGCTTCTGTGAGTTAGAGGCATTTTCTCAGCTACAAGTAATAGACACAGATAACCACTGAGGCCTGAGTTTAGTTTTCTTTGAGATGAATAATGACTGTAGTCTATAGTCCTCACACCTTCCCCCCCCCCCCCTTAATGACACATTAGTCAACATCCCAAATATCTCTGCAAGAGTTTGAGTCCTCATTTTGGGTACCAATCCCATATTTTCCATGTAAGTCAAACATGTGGAGAATTCCATTCTGTTCTTGACATGTAAGGTTTGAATCTGTTCTCCTCCAGATGTTCAAGATGTTAACTTTGGCTCGGGTCCTGATATCGCCCATAACACTCAGTAGCAGTGTTTGGTGTATGTTTATGATGTTTGCTTCCCCAATACCAGTCTTACTGCCGCACAGGAAGTACCTTTTATGGTGGAACCCAACAATGCTAGAACAGGACACTGCCGTTTCATCACATTGTCACCTTTGGTATTTGCTGAGATATGGCCAAAGTTGGTCAATTTCTGCTGATGGAAAACACCAGAGAAGTCGTCTCTCTACTCCCTACGCACGTGAGAAATTCTCCAGAATGCCCCATCAATATCGGTGGTGGAAAATACAAAATACAATGCTTTTGCCCTCTGGAGGGGTAGCGAGTGCTTATGATTAGGAAATTACCTTATGTTTGACCAGACAGGCCAGTTCGTATATGTTTTAGCTTCTACTCCTTGGCCTTTCCGAGTTTGGTTCTCAGAGCTTCTTCATGTTTTACACAGACTACTTCGGAGATAACTCCTATCAATGAAAGGAGACAATGTTCTACACCTCCCCGCTACCATTGGTTATGTTGAACTCACAGTTCCATAAAAGCCAGTCTCTACATATCTAGAACCCTCAGAATCGAACCAGAGTGTTCTAGTATCTACTACAAGAGCTCACTGCAGGAGCAACTGGTCTAGAAGCTGCTATCTGGAACAGTTGAAATCAGACCCGCAAGAACGTGCGGCTATTGGGCCCTATTGGATCTGGCATGGTTAGCCCATCCTAGCCAACAGTGCTGTAATAAAAAAAAAATTGAATGGATCTATTACCTCTGTTTTCGAGGCCCAAATTCTCTTACGATTTCAACCTGTCCTGGCCAGACTGATGCACAAACCTCTTGTATTGCTTGTTGCATTCATGTGAACTGAAGCTTCATATAGACAATATCTACTTTGGTGGTTACAACACTATCCAGGGGTACAAGTGACCTGAAGCTCTTTTGTGCCTGAGGACTATTAATTTAATTTCACTGAAACCAATTGGTTTGAGGACTTATTTCATCTTCGTTTCATGGGTGCTTTCAAAATGGAGAAATTGTGTTTAAAATTTTGATATTTGCATACGTCGCAAGTGTACCATCTAAGTTTTGGATGCTAAAATGGCAAATGGCTGCTAACATGCTATCGTCAGACATGTTACATCCTGTATCTGCATGGGCCCAACCTGCATCCTCTATTGGATCATCCTCCTCAAGGCTAAAGCAGCATTATGGCATTCTAGAGACATTTTCCGTCTAGTGTGATATGCAGGAAGCCAGTATGGACCATTCCACATGCATTTTGATGACTCTAGGTACTAAGTATTTATTCCCGAAGTAATGCTAAGTTTGGACAGGAAGATTTGCACAACCAGGTAACCATCACATAAGCTGCCCAATTCTGTTACCACCAGCCAATAGGTACTAAAGGTTTTTGTCTATGAAAATGTTTTTTTGTAGGTGTTGATGAAACGGTCACTACAAAATTGCCTGCATCATGCAGTTACATGATCTAGTACCAGAAAAGTGTAGAATTTACCAAAATTCATACCTTTCCTTTCCAAAGCGCGTTATCTGAGATTTGCAAATGCCAACCATATTTAATCCATTTAAGTGGCCCTTGCTAGACTGGCATTTTAGGAAATATTTCAAGTTTAACCTCGTTCGTACTAACATAAGCTTCCTAGTTCCTCAGTTTTCATCATTTTCCGTAATTCCACATCTGAATGGCAATCTTGCATTGAGGTGATTTTGTAGGTCTCGCCTTTTCCATTCCTTCGGAATGGGAAATGGAGAGAATTCAAGTGCTCAAAATACTCGTGAAACCAAGGGCTTTTTGGTGCGGTTTTCTTCGAGTTCACGTGGCCACAGCCACGCGCTTTTGGGCCATAAACTTTCACGGCCATCTGTTCCCCAGCTCCAGCACCTCCCCTCTCTCTCCCCGCACACAGCCTTACTTGGATTTCTCCTCCCCCTCCCCATCCGGCTTCCCTCCGCGCGCCTGCCACACTTCTCCTCCCCTTGTCCCATTCCCGCCCCCCCACCAGGCTCTCCCGCCCCCATCCGGCTTCCCTCTGTTATCTTCTTCCCCCAGGCCGTGTTCCCTCCCACCTTTCCTCCTCTCTGTCCCTTCTTTCATTCATCCCGTTTTCGCCGAGGGCTCGGGGACCGCACAAAAACGCAGCTTTTACTCGACCTAATAATAAATTACTCGACCTAAAAACGCAAAATATAAATAAATAAATACGCACAAATGTCTCGAGGCTGCGTCACAGTGAGGGCAGGTAGCATAGCTACCAAGAGGCCTGGCGCTGTGCCTGCAACACATACGGCACTCCAGCCTTTTCAGTACCTCGCAAATTCAGATTATAAGCATGCCGATGATATACAATCGCGCAAAACCACATGCATATTAAATTAACAGCCAGCCTCGGCTAGAACTTTGACCACGGCATTTAAAAGACTTTCGAACTACTGTTGCTAAAGCCACTGCGAGCTACCTACTCAGCTGGGAAGGAAGACATGCAGGAAGTGACGTACTCTTTGGCATACAAGCCGGGTGGCTTTCCGTGACGGAAACTGTCACAGAAACTGCTTTGGGGCGGAGTAGTAGTCCGATTAGCCTAAAGCCGCCTCCTGGTGATTTTGATCAAGTGCTGAGATCCTGTTCACGTTGTTCGCGCGCCGATCCAGCCAGAGAGGCTTTTAGAGGCCTGATGCGAAGAAGCTGAAGGAAGATTTGCTGTACTACGGTGGAAATTTCTGCAGCAGGGTACGCAGACGTCACAATCCTCTGCCAATAAATAACTGACATGCGTTTATTAGGCCAGTGGCGAGCCACTGCACAGCTTCAGAGGCCTCGTGTCCAATGAATGACCAACAAGAACTCATCTCTCCAATCATATGATAAGGGGTTTCTTAACCAATACAAGGTATGCACGCTTTCCGATCACTAATCCCATATGTTTGCTTTTATATGATTGGGTTTGAGTACCTTCTTTGGTGTCCCCAAAGCTGCGGTTCTTCGCTCTCCCTTGAATACGAACAGAAGACGTATGTGAAAGGAGTATTAACGGAAAATGTATTCCTGTCTCAATTAAAGGGCTGTCGAGTAACAGGGGGTGAGAGACCTATTATTAGGGTGCAAACCTTTCTGGGTTTCCATGTGACTGTTAAGAGCAAGGTGAGACTTTAAGTAGGGGTACCAGATTGCTGAAATACAGGATACTGTGTTTCCAGAGTAGACTTTTCAATAAACAAGTGATTCTTTTAAACTGCTCTAACTAGCGAGGACTGCAACCACCAAAATGCACCTGTTTTCTGTGCCACAGTTTTTCTATTTTGCCACTATTTTATCTACTTCGGACCATTGCCATTATAAATTACAATCACTTTTATTTAAGTATTAATTATTTAAAAAAATTAAAAGCCATTGTTATTTGTAATATCAATACATCTAAGTCACGTCAATACAAAACATGTGGCATTACAAATGCTAAAAGTGTCACATTTGCTAAAGTTAAAAGTATTGGCATTGTAAATCACAAAACATAAATATAAAATGTCATTTACAAAACCAATAGCTCCAACTTTCCTACTGCGAGACCTATTGGCAACGCCAGTGCTTGTTTCTGTATGAAAATATTTTTCAATGAGTATTTAAGTCCCAATGATAGTTGACTACTACATTTACTAACAAATAATTTGAAAGTAATTACTTAAATCAGTAAGGTGCTTTAAAAAATTCAATAATTGTGTGTTGGCATAGATAGTTAGTCATTCATTGTAAGTTAAGTTTTTATATAGCACTAAGGTGGGTTTGATGTTTTATTTTTTAATCACCTTATTTGATTTAGTATATATATAGTGTGTGTGTAGGCGTGTGTGTGTAGGCATGTGTGTGTAGGCATGTGTGTGTATAGGCGTGTGTGTGTGTGTGTGTGTGTATTGGCCCCATCGGTCACTGCTGGCTTCCCAGCCTCCTGCTGGAGCCGGCATTGCTTTTGGGCAGATGGACCTGCAAACATGCAGCTCCCTCTGCCCAAAAACAATTCTGCTCCGCTTCATGGAAACAAAATTGTTCCTGCTGTCCATTCCATGAAGCAGACCAGAGTTTGCTATGGCTTGGCGGGAGCAGTTATCCGGCCAAGCCGTAGCAAACTGCAATGTCCCAGGTGTGGGCACCCCCGGACATTGCTGGAGCCAGCCCTGGGGGAGTTGTGGTCCCAAGGGCCATTTACGGCTCCACCAGGGGGGCTGCGCGGCCCCCCTCCAACGGTATTTTAGCCCCAGGGAGGTAGTCGTCCCCAGAGCTGTGTGGGTTGCTGGCACCCCCTTGACTTTACTTTTAAATATAGCCACGGGGAGGTGGTGGTCCCTGGGGCTGTGGGGGGACTACTTTTAAGGTAATTAGACCCTGGGAGATGGTAGTCCCCCGAAGCTGCGTGGGGGGGGGCAGGAGCCCCCCAACTGCATTTTATTTATAAAAAGCCCTGGGGAGTTGGCGTTCCCCAGGGCTGCAGGGGGTGTGCAGCCTCTGCATTCCATCTATAAGCCCTGGGAAGGTGGCGGTCGCAGGGGCCCGCATCACATTTTTTTTTTATTACCCTCGATACCTGGCCCACCCGGGGGCTTAAAGGAAACAAAACTTGGGAGCCCACACTTTGGTTTTTAAAAAGCAAATTCAGCCGGAATCGCGGATCTACAACGTATAATGCTTAAATGATTTTTTTTAATGCTTTTTCTGACCCTGTGGGACCCCCTGAGCAGGCCTAGGGGTCAGGGTGTTGCTATCCTACCCCCTTTCCTTGTTTTTTTATCGTTTTTTAAAACTTTTTTTTCTTGTAATTTGTTTCACCCAAGTCACGAGATAGCTGCCAACACTTCCTGGTTTGACATGTTGGCAGCCAGTCAGAATGCAGGCACGAGATCGGGAGGGTTTGTGGTTCCTCCACATCCCCAGTTGAATATCTGAGAAATGTTTAACTCTGTTAAGAACTACTGAATGGATTTACACCAAGTAACAAAAAGAGTGCTTTCTGAACCAAGAGCTACCTTTTTGCCAAATTTGGTGTAGTTCCGTTAAGCAGTTTGGGCTGTAGCCGTGTCTAAAGTTTCCTATGGAAATTAACATAGAGAAAACAAGTTTCGCGACCCCGCTTTTTCTCTGCCAAGCTTGATGGATCACCCCAAAACTTTCAACACAGCAGCTGAGGTGACCGCCCCATTAGGTTTGAAAATTTTGCGAAGATTCGTCAAACAAAGTCAAAGATATTGGCAAAAGAAAAAATGCTTTTTGAATGGAGACAAGGTCCAAACTAAAACTACCTACTGGCGACCGCCAGTAGGTAATATGTATATTATACCAGCCAGTGGTTTCAAAGCTTTATTTAATAGAAAAGAGGTCATACTATGAGTTATTTCGTGTAATACACAGTGCAGAGTTCATTTGCATGATATTTACCTTTCCTTAACAAATAAAGTTGAATGGATGTTGAACACAACTTTTGATCTTTTACATACTTATAAATGCATTTGTGAATAAGCCCCAAGGTATTAATTAGGGGAATATATGATTCTTTAGTAGGATCAGTAACTAGCTAGAATTCTTTATAAAGAAATATCTATAAATATACTAGTCCGTCAGAAGCTTCAGTGGAAGGTACATTATGGTTACAGTGTACACAGAAATTGCAGCTTCATAATTTAACTATAGTGCCGTAACTCCCTCTAGAGTTTTTTTGGGGGGGGGGGGGGGGGGGGTAGGAGGAGCAACAAAATGGCTTACTAGATTGTACTTTCACAGCGCTCCTCAATCCCAAACTAATTGTTGCATAGTCCTGATACAGACTCGTGCTATAAATATGAATTAAAACCTTTCAGCATTTGTGTCTTGCAAGACAGTTACCTGGGCACAGCAACTAAAGAATCAGGAGAGAAAATGATTTCCCAGCCACACTGTGCTGGCGAAATGAGGGTGACAAGATGGCAGTGATCTGGGCCTGAGATCAAGAAATACTTTGAGCGCGCACTTGCTTAGGTGGATGATCTCCTTAATAGCAGCATCTCTGCTTTAATCGAACGGTGGCTCACCTTTGATGGTCCCACCTGCTTGGGCCGGCCTGTGACATGGCTTGACCTTGGGCTGGGATGGGGAATACTGTCTTCCGGGTATGTGGCCATGTTGCTCCTGCGTGGAATTGTGCTTCTGTGGGGGTTGGCGTACTCCTGAGGAGGACCTGATGCGCTGCTCGATGGATTGGGGGGGTGAAGGGATGTTGTGGCAGGTGACCTGACCTAAATAAGGGTGCGAAATCTGTTTGAGCAGGCCCCCCAAGGTGGACGAGACAGTGGGGGACTGCTGTGTACATGGCACCCATTCCAACACCGTTTGTAGCTGCCCTTCTGCTTTGGCTTATAGTTTAACTACCTTGGTTGGAGGCTGTCTGCTGCAATGTAAGCCTCCTGACCCATATTGTTCAATATTTTTACAAAATTGCCTCAATTATTAATGTGCTCTCCCTGTACTGGGGGGGGGGGGGGCGAAGGAAGCCCAATACCCTTTTGTTCACAGCCACATTTAATTGCACCACAGCTGGCAAGTGCTGCTTTGGCCAAGTACTAGGCTGCATGCACATTAACAATGTATATAACTGTAAACAATTTACAAGGAGGCCTTAGACACGATACTGCACTTGTTATTCCAATGGGAGCCTATTTTTTGTGGTGCAACGATCACGAGAAAAAAGAACTCATTTCTCAATAGTGAATTAATTCACCTGAACAATTGCAAAAAGATGATCAGCACACACTTGTTTCCAGACACAAATCAATTTACTGAGATCATTATTCTCTTGAAGTAAAATACAATATATTCTTTTTCTTGGAAATATGTGGTAGAATTGTTTGATAATCCTTTATTCTTTTATTCTTCACAATGTAGCCAACGCGTTTCATCCCTTCATTTGACCTTTTCAGGGCTCAACCAAGTGTTACTGTTTTGTCTCCAAAGTTTAAAAGCATAGAATTCTTGTTCTGTTTGAATGGAAGGGTGATTTAATGAATCCAGTACTTCCAGAGAAAACTATATTCTTATTCTGGTATTTCAGGCCAGTGTTGGCCACCGCATCTGTAAAAAGCGGTCAAGGCGACAATCCCGCCTCCTCCGACTGGTCTCTGGAAATGATGTCATATATATAGCTGTATTTGTTTTTATCTAGTTTAAACCTATATCTATGTTGTGTATTTACATATCTAAAATATTGTGTGTATTGTCCAATACATTTAAATCAAATGAAAATAAAAACTGTTTAATATATTAAAAAAAATGTATTTAGTTCAAAGTCGAACCGTTTTGAAATTAATTTTCTATTAATAGCGAGATATTTCCACTTTCTTATAACTTGGGTAGGTGACATATTCCCTTTCTAGGGTTACTTTTGATTATTGCACGCACATAACCACCAGTTTCAAGGGCACAACATTAATGCTGCACAGATGCTACCTCTAGCGTTCGCCTCAAAGCCATAATGGCAAGGTAGAGAATTATTATAGAGAGCTGTGACAAAATAGATAATTCATCGACTATGTTGGACTTGGCCCCCTCTGCAGGGTCACCTGCAAATGTTTTGCCTTCACCCTCCAGTTTTCTGAACCAGGTTTGGTGGGCGTTTAGGACTCCGGGCACTTTACCTCTGTTAATCAAATGCTAAAGTCCTTGTGCTCTTTCCTTTCTTCTAAGCATGGCAACATTGCTTACACCTAAGTGGCACATTCAATGTACTTGTAATACCTTATTAAAATGGTACTACATGCACCTAGGGCCTGTAAAGTAAGTACTAGTAGTGGGACTGCCACACTAATTGTGCCATCCACTTAGGTAACTTATTAAACATATCTTCGGCCTGCCATCTACAATCTGAGTGTGTCGTTTTAAACTGATATTTTGCCCTAGCAAAACAACCCGTTGCCAGGCCTAAACCTTCTTTTTTAATGTGTAGGTCCTAAACAGCCCATAAAGCAGGGTGTGGTGTATTTAAAAAGTTGAACATGTACCTTTGAGCTTTAAATTATCTTGGTAGTAAAATACACCCACATTTGTTTGCTCACTACTGTGAGGCCTGCCTCTCCCATATGATAACACTGGATTACCTTATTACATTTAATAAGTGAGGACCAGGTAGGAATATCGAGTGTGGTCTCTAAAGAATTGCAATTTAAAACCCTCTTCAATGGTAAGATCTAATTTTAAGTTACAATGCTGAAAATGTCACTTTTAGAAAGTTGGGTATTTCTTGTCCTAACCATTTGGTGCCTGCACCCTGTTCTTAAGTCACATGATTAGCTGTAATTGATAGTTGGCCTTTGTGTATTCTTCCTAGACAGGCACACAATAGTGAGACTGGGTTTTGCAGAATGGGCCATCTTGCCAGGATGGGAGGGCAGAGCTGTCCCCTACCACACTTGCACTTCAAATGGACTGCCTCAGCACATTCACTGAGGACTTCACACTAGGTCATTGGTCCCCCAGACAACATGAGACCAGGGCAGAGAGGCAGGAAATTCCAGACACTGCCAGGAGAGGGGGGGGGGGGGGGTGGAGAGGACTACAGGCGCTTCTTCCCCAGTCAATGGAGGCAGCAGGTCTAAAAATAGGACCCTCAGAACAACTCTTCAGTTCACTTCTGGACCTGCGGAAAGACTATGAGGACTGCCCTGCTGTCTGCGACTGGTTGTGTACTTCAGAGGACTACACGCTGCACCAAGAGGACTGTCTGCTGCCTGAAGCCGGCTTTCTGCCCTCAGAGGACTGCCCTGCGGTTGGCGATCTGCTTTTCTGCTTGCACCCAAGATTACAACAGTAACTTCAAAGGCTAGTTGGCTAGCCTCCTAATCAGAGCCTTGGAGACAGAAAAGGCTCCAACCATCTTGAACCTGCATTTGGACCCAGCCAAGTAGTGCCCGTCAAGTCCTGGACCCTTGGAAGAGGAGTTAAAGATGCTG
Organism: Lissotriton vulgaris; assembly: GCF_964263255.1. Classification (NCBI taxonomy): domain Eukaryota; kingdom Metazoa; phylum Chordata; class Amphibia; order Caudata; family Salamandridae; genus Lissotriton; species Lissotriton vulgaris. The sequence goes on from NC_141687.1 coordinate 244,495,778, forward strand.
TACCAGCCTAACTAAAGATTCCATCATATCTGGTGTAAAGCAACGCGAAACCCCGCCAAGTAACGCTGCGCCCCAAACGTACAATCCTCAGTGTACCAAACTTGGTCCTCTCCCAGGCCTGCATTCTATCACGGTTGGCCTAAACTTGTGACTGTGTACTCGTGCAGCGAGACCAGATGCCCTCAGTTGGAACTTTGCGCCTTTTGGCACTATTTTCATCTAAATCCTCGAAATTGCATATCTCCATTGCTACTGATTGCATTTTTGGCATTTTGCTGTCAAATCATTTATTAACTTCTACTCTGTTCTAAATTGGTCTGGGATTTTTCTTTTGCTTTCACTTTATTACTGTTTGTATGCTGCATAAACACTTTACACTTTGTCTCTAAGTTAAACCAGACTGACTTTTAAGCGCAGGTTAATTTAGTTACTTTCTGTGGTTCGCCCTGACAAGGATTGTGGCTGCTGCTTAAGAAGGTCTCACACCCCCATCAACCAGAAACATGAATTCTCACATGCTACATTAGCAGTGACTTCGGACAATTTTAGGACTTGCAACCAGCCTGTATAGGGGATCACCCATCAGAAATTAGACCAAGTCCTCAATGCAATCTAAAAACCGAAAGAAACATTCAAACTAAAAAGAAATATGGGAGGGATAGATGTAGGACTACTGCGCGAGAACATGAAAAAGTTTTCTGGACAAAGTAAAGAAAACCTAAACTGCTGTTGAAGAAGTATGCCCTTTCTTAGATTCTCGGCAATTTGAAATGAAAGATTCAACTAAAAGAATTGTATTTGGAATACAGGGTGGAGGATGACAAAGGGAGATTGCGCCTTAACATTTGAGTGGTCAGACTACCTGAACCTATAGCAGGGAAGGACATGACATCAGGTTAAAGCAAACAAGTGTCCCAGACAGCCTAACCACGTTATCTGCCATCAAGAGAGCTCATAAGGATCCCGGACCTATGATAGCAAAAGTTCTACACCTGAACTTAAGATACATGTTTTTCTCCCTGAAGGGATTGAAAGTCATTGCAGACAGAAAAAGCGTTCTTTTTTGTTTGAAGATCCCAAAGGCTCCTACGACAATTTGTGAGAATGTGCGTGAGGAAGTCCGGACACCTAGATGCTCAATGCTGGTTTAAAGCAGGAAAGCCTCAGAAAAACGGTACGGTGCGCAACAACAATGGAGGAAAAAAACAATGGTGCAGACCAGACATCTGCTGCCCCTGAAACGTAGTTGACAAAGACAGTGATGTCGAAGGGGAAACTGAGAGAACCGTGCCCATTCTGTCCAACTAATTGATGCTGGGTGACAAGTTATCTTGGATGACTCCAAAACTAGCAGACAATATATAGGTAACGCAGTTTGTATCTGGAGTTGATCCCCTTCTCGTGTATTTCAACAAACGGGGGTCAAATGGATGCACAAGACACATGGGAAACAAAGTAGATTATAAATCGGATGATGATCTGATGTGCTGAGAACATAAGTTGCACAGAGAAGATTTTAATCCGCCATTATTGGCATTCTAATGTATTGGGTCAGATCAGGTTGATAAAGTCGGTCCACCTACTTGTCTCTTTTTCACTGTAACTTGAACAGGAATGATGCATCGAATGATTATTATTATTAACTTGATTGAGAGACAATCTCTAACCTTTATCAGGTGGGCTTTATTTGGGGGATAGTTTTTCAAAGGGTTTAGAGAACCTTATAAGTATGCACATGCTGTGGGAACTGTACTGGAAGCAGGGAGACACACAAGGTAGTATGCAAACACTATGGGGTCCTATGGACATACTGCTAAAAGCAAAAATAACCTAAGACACAACTTGGAAATGGTTACATTGAATATGTTCTTACTCATGACATGGAATGTGCGTAGTCTACAAAGAATGGCCAAAAGATGTAAGGCATGCACATACATCAAACAACAAGGATCCCTTATTCTATTCCTGCAAGAAACGCTTCTCACAGAAACAAATTGCAATCAGATATGATGCAGATGCTGAGAACACATATATACGATCAATACTCTGCTTATATGAAGCTTGCACAAGTGTGTGTTGCCATGCGTCCCGTTTAACACCTACATCACAATATAGAAACAGCTGGTAGGTATGTGAACAGTGGTAGGTGCTCATGACTGGATGGATGTGCTTATAAGCCAGTACTTATGCACCAAACTCAGATCCGCTACATCATTAGTATTAGTCATCGAACCATTTGCTAATTTGCCAAAGACTGTGTTTGGGTATTTACAGACACGCCAACACTAACCCAGTCAATTAAAAGATTAGGTCTCCTGTCCTGATAAATTGCACTTGAGTAATAACACGTTTATTAGGCAAGAAACATGTCGATCTTTTTATGCACAACTTTATGAGCAGGAACGGACCATTATTTCCGCATTAAGTTGTATAGCTGTGAATGTACCCGAATTTGAAACATGGAATAAAGAGATGCTTTATTAGACTGAATTGGGAAACTAGGTGTTAACTATGTAATCCAGGAAAGGGAACATTAACAGGGAAATAGCAGACGCATGGGACATGTTGGTGCAGGACCTGGTGAGCAAGAAAAATGACAACCTACTCCCATGATACTAGTCCCGTTTGATACAATATGATAAATGATTCTGGGCTTTACCTTTGCGATAATGCATCTGAAACATGTTCACCCAGTGGCATCTTGGTACTCCAACCATAGATTGGCAGTGTTAGATTCTCTAAATTCTGAGATTAAGAGATATCATACTGACAATCTGCATCTGTACAAGCCTGCTTGATATTGACAGCGACCAAATTCAGTATAGACATGGTAGTTGTTATTCATTGGGGTCTGCCTGCTTTTTTGAACTTGCAATAAACCGTTTGACATTGAAATATTGAAGGAAAAGACTTAGAGCCGTACTACGAGTTTGGCGGGCCCGTGGACAGCTGTATAGGCGCTGGCAGTCTGAGTGGCATATTACGAGTTGGGCATATCAGCTTTGCGAAGACTTCTGTTGCACCGCCGAGACGGCCAGAAGACCGGCGGTTTTGCAATCGGGGAAAGGCAACCCCCATAGGGCCTTACAAGGGAGCTGCACCTCCATGCATATTACGATTGCCTGTTCCAGGAGCAGACCATGGCGGTCCGACTGCCTGTTTCAAAGTGGCGGTGACGAAGGATTTGGGGTGCATACTCACCCCTTTCTTCTTCTTCCAGGCAGCTGCCAACTTGGATGCCTTTCTCCAGGTCCCCCCTGCACAGCTGGATCCTCCCTCCGAGGATTACAAACCTGTGCTGAGATTTACAGGTGAGTCTTTTTGTACCACACACCCAATGCCAGGACTGCCCACATATGGGCCGAACCCGGGTAATGGGTATATGGATTTGTCCCACATGTATCATGCATGTTTACATCCCAAATGCACACACAGACCTAGATATATTTGGTGATAGTACTCACCACCATAGCAAGATCCCTGCCTTCACACCGCCGGTCCTGTGATAGACTTATAATACGGCGGTATTTGGACCACCAGCGCCATGGGCTGCTAACGGGCGCAGACACGGTCCTATGGCCATTGGACCGCCAAACCCATAATAAGGCCCTTAGTGTATTCCTATTTAATAAGTTGTTTATTAAGGGTTATAAGTTTGTGTGTGTATGGTCACTGCCTGAAGAAGTACATATGAGACTAAGTCGAAGGTACGAAAAATTGGTCGACAACCTCAGGTTTGGAGGGAAATGTGTGAGGTGTTTTTGAATGCCAATCAAGATGAAAGGGACCTGCATGACTGCGATGTTAGTAGGAGTGAACCAGATAGGGAAAATGAGTGATAATGGTTGGAATGAAGAATCCCAGTGTGCTGCCATGAATAGCAAAGTTCTGTGCCATGCTAGTCAACTTAATATTTGCTCTGTTGAATACTGCCAACTTACCACCTGTCTCTGTATACCTGCTGCAAGAAAGTTGAAAATGAAAATATAGATATTTAAACAATATATATTCAAATGAGAAACCTAGAAATTAAACAGAAGCTTTAGGATATGGCACACAGATATTGTGCACTTCAGTCAGGGAGCATTTGACCGGCAGCAAAGAATACAAAGAATGGTTTTAAAGCATGTTACACAAATGTTTTATTCACAAACAAAACAAACTGATTGTAAGTTTGAATTGTCATTGCACAATGGGTGAGTTTAATTCAATTTAGCACAGTTTTGTTACTGTTATGTCATAAAACCTTGCACCTCACAGTTTTCTCATACTTACTGGTAGATTCAAACCATTGAGTTACCTTGCCAACTATGCTACAGGTTTCCAAACATTGGTTATGTGAAGTTCGAACGTCAGTCAGGTCTAGAGAAAGTCAGCTCTAATGGATAGGCCAGCATGCTTGTTGACTAAAGAGATGCTTCAGATCCTTCTGTCAAAGTGCCCTCCTCAAGGGAGAGCAATACTTTCACCACTGGTGATAGTCTTTCTCTGTCTATTCTGAGCAGTCAGCATCCTCTCATCAAATGGAATTTGAATGAAAAGCAACACCTGTAAGCCCCTAATGCCAGAGTCCGCTGGTGGCCTATGTACTACCTCTTGAAGGATGACTGAAAGATTCAGCATCTTCATTTTGAAACTCTCAAGTGTTGGAAAACTGAAAAAGCGGTACAGAGGGGAGGTTATTAAACACCGGCTTTTTCTATACCTTGTCCTGTAGCCATTTTAGCAGCAGAGTAGGAGACAAGTGCTAGGCTCATTTCAAAAGGCAGCTGTCCCCTTTCACCTTTCTTCAGCTTATAACCATTCCTGCTTTAATTAAGTTACTGGGTGAAGGATGGGCAGTGAACTCACTGTTGTAAGGGTGTTAGCGCCTGACGAAACTCCTGAGCCAGCTACCTCCCTCCGACCACTCCTCCTCCGACCACTCCTGCCCCCCCCCCCCCACACACACACACAGCTTGTGGTAATTAGTGCTTGTTTAAATTAAATACATTGCATATAATTGTACTGGAACAGTACTGGTGCTTTCCATCAGACAAGAGTGCTTGTAACAGGCATTGAAACCTTTATTAGTTTCAGTGCATATGCTGTGGTAAGCAAGTTAAATGTGAATTCGGGTTGAAAAGATACGTCGTTGAAGGGGGCTGACCTAAAGCCCCAGTGTATTTATATATGATGTCTTGTTTTACTTAAGAATTTTCTTGATGACGTGAGGCTGGAAAACCAACCCAAACCTAGGAAAATAACTTTTGTGCTCAGTTCTACAGATTGACTGTACAACAGTCAAAAATGGTATATTAAACTGATGCCTCTAGGTTACGTTCCTATGGTACCATAGGCCTTCCCCTCATGCCGTGGAATTTTAATATTTTTTTCCAGCTTCTTATGATACTGATTTTAAGTCTGCGCTTTTAATGCTGCTGTTATACTGATATTAAATTTTTGGTTAAGATTCAAGCAGTTTTCCACAGTTTGTCCCCTTTATTGCATACTCAACAGAGAATGAAACCTGGCTGGACAAAACTGGCTCCAGGGAAAAACAGAACTTACACTTACTGCTAACACAGCTAAGATCATAAATACCTATAATCCGCTTCCCACAGCCATCTTTGCCCATAGTGCCACAGGTTTAACAGAGCTAAACAATCTGGGGGTCTGTTTAGGCACAGTGCTTTCTAGAGCGCCCACGTTTTTTTTATAATATAGTACATAATGTTTTACCTGAACTGCCTAAAACATTTCCTTTGAGTGAATGGCTAGCTTAGTTGGGCCTGTTGTAAACTCCAGATTAGTTTGGTGTGATGGTCTCTATTAGCATCACTTCACTGAGACTAGACAAGAATTACATTGAATAATAGTGTAATCCAGGGTAAATTGTTATTGAACAAATGCCTTTGTGGATCTGCCTACAACCATCTATGGGATATGATCACCATTTACCAGTTTTCAAGATCGATATGATCAGGTGGTCGTAGCTACAGTCTACCCACCAGGGCTAGATGCCAGCTTGATGCACTTGAGTTCTCGCTGTGAAACTCCCTTTATGTTTGGTGCATGAAGCAGATATCTTCACTTTTAAAGGTAAAACTACAAAACATCATTTTTAATCTTGATCAGTAAACATTTACTACAGCATTTGGAGACATCTATGGTTGTATCGTTCACTGCTTTAATATCATATTATAAACTTGTGCCTAAGGACTTTTTTCCTTTACTTGTTTGTTACATTTCAGGTACCATAGTTCTATTTACTTGAGTTTGAAGAGAAAGGTATAATTAGTGGATGTATCAGCATCTGTGGATAATCTATCCTGCTCACCACCAGAGTGTTTTCACTTTTTTCAAAATTCTCATCGGTCCAACTTCAAACACTAAATTATTTTTGGTTTAACATTTTATACAAGAGAAAGAAAATGTAGGATATATTTGCAGTCCTATTCACAATTAAGTTACTTAAAGTGTGAATGCTTAGTGTGAATTCTTATACATAATTAAACATTTAACGGCTGACCTATCCGCATCTATGATTTGAAACTGCTCTATAGATTGATTTTGTTGAGGGTTTCAAATTGTGAATACACAATAAAGGACAGATTTATTAAACTTTGTTTACATGTCAATGTTGATGTCTTATTTCCGGCAAAAAGAACAAGCATTGGCATAGCCAATAGGTCTCGCCTTTGGGACCTTATAATTGTTTAGCCATGCAACAGTTGATGTTGTTGCACCAACGATATTGTGCTGAATAACTAAACACTTATTAGGTCCCAAAGGCGAGACCTATTGTTTATGCCAATGCTTGTTCTAATGGGTTTCAGTCTGGTATGCAAATAATCCCCTAGTATTGCGGCGGCCTCAAGGACAGATCCTCCTCGCCTCCACCCAATCCACAAGAAATAAGTACAAGAGCAGCTGCTCAGATGTGAAGAGAGAGAGGGCTCAGATTATACAACTAGCAGTGATATTGGCTTACAACTCCATGCACCATTGCGTATTTGAAGTTTGTTCCCCCATACGTGTGGGATAGCCAGAGACATGAAAATAAAGACTCCCTTCGCAGTAATGCCAACTCCTGAAAGCGGCAATGCCTGCCCAGAGTGCCAGAACTGAGCAGTTGCATCTCTGCTGCTACTGCCGCTGTTCAGCAAGGGGAGACACTCACCCATGGTGGATGCCACCAGAAAGCCAATACGCTGCCATTAAAACGCTCACGCCGTCCGCCCTTACTGCTAAAGAGTCAACACAATAATAAAAAAAAACATTGCAGTCAGTAAAGCAGGAGGGCGTGTCATGAGGCACTTAGAGCCTGTGACCGATCAAAACCCAGACTGCTTTGAAAGTGAAGGCGTGCATGGCGCGCTGCACGTCGTGCATGCAGGACAAAATAAGCACGTGAGTGGTGCACGCCAAGTTAATTAAAAACAGATGGTCCTTGCTTGTAACCGCTTGCTTAGGCCGTGGGCGGATACATGCAGACACCTTTGACCAAATGCTGGATGTCTTTTTTAGAAAGATACACTTAAAGACCAATGAAAGAAAAAAAAAAAACCCCACGAGCGTGTGGAAAGCCCAGAAAGATTGCAAGAAGTTGTTTTCCTAGAGTAGCGCATGCACACTGCACTAGGCTCGACCTAAAAAGCAGCTGAACAGTGCTAGTATTCTCCCAGTAAATCTAAATCAACCATATTTAAAGGTGGTTCAGTTAAATCTTAGTATACCTTCCGAGAACTGTTAGTAATCTATCATTGAAGGAATTCAATCCTGGCTAAGAAGTGCTGGTACTGCACATTAAAAGTGCACCAGGTTCGCTGACAAATACCTGCCCTAATGATAACGTCTGGTACTCTCCCATTACTATAAAGTCATTTTGGCTGAGCAGGGCATATTTTGCTCTGTCAAACGTGCAGCTGCTCTGCTGAAAATTGTGGCAGCCCTCCAGAGAAGTGCTTGCACTGACCCATTAAAAGTATGACAGCCCTCCAGAGAAGTGATTGTGCTATCCCATTAAAAGTGTGGCAGCCTTCCAGAGAAGTGCTTGCACTGACCCATTAAAAGTGTGGCAGCCCGCCAGAGAAGTGCTTGCACTGGCCCATTAAAAGTGTGGCAGCCCTCCTAAGAAGTGCTTGCACTGGCCCATTAAAAGTGTGGCAGCCCTCCAGAGAAGTGCGTGCACTGAACCATTAAAAGTGTGGCAGCCCTCCAGAGATGCGCTTGCACTGACCCATGTGGCAGCCCTCCTGAGACGTGCTTGCACTGACCCATTAAAAGTGTGGCAACCCGCCTGAGAAGTGCTTGGACTGACCCATTAATGTATAGTGCTCTTCCTGAGAAAATCTTGCACTGGCCCTTTAAAAATAGTGCTTTACCTGACGCACTACAAGTATAGCGGCCCTTTTCAGCAACGCTTGTACAAACGTTTGAAAAGTACAGCAGCCCCCCTGAGTAGGGCTAGAACAGACCCTTTGATAAAAGAACAGCCATGGGGATTACTGAACACATTGATGGTATTGCAACCCCCTGAGAAGAGCGCTTACTGACATGATGAAAGTAAATTAAAAAAAATAATTTTAACTGACCCACTCGAAATCTACCAACCCCCCCTCCCGCCCCCCCTCAAATAAATGTTTGTACATACCTCAATAAAGTATAGCAGCGCCACACCTCCCTTCGGAAGTTTGCATAAACCCACTCCAGAAAATCTTGTACCTTTCGAGTCAAGTGCCCGGCAGACCAGTTCATAAGAACACGCGCTGGCAAAGTGTCCCAAAAATGCCGAATTTTACATTCTGCAACATAGTCTGTGTAGAAATTATGTGATTTTGCTAATAATTCTGTGCCGTCTTTTGTAACTGTAAGTAGAACGGTTAAAAAAACAGAGGACGAGACCTACTGAAAAAAAACACCATAATTAAAAAGATGAAGATTTATTTCAAAAGTCAGCAGAGTTATTACACGATGCCGAATTCTTTAACAAGCGCGTGGAATAGGTTAAAAGGCTAAGGAATTGGGAAGTCGCCAGAAAAGTGGCGATAAAGTGCTCCTCTTTGTTTAAAAAGTATATAGAATTCCAAAATGATGTTTAAAAAATCGCCGAAGCGCTTCCTTTCTGTCTTGCCATTTGAGCAGTTGTCGCCTCGGTGCAAAGAGCTCAGCCGGTTCGAGAGGTCATCGGGTTAATGCACCTGTTTTAGAGATCTGTTTTAACCTGTAGGTCACTGGTTTTAATCCCTATAAAATTGGTCCTGTGTTAAAACCACACTTGTGGAGTCCGAGTACAGCAATGCGGACCATATGTTCTTAATCCTGTTAGAGAGTTTAGCAAATTAATGCACCTTTTATCGGGATATGTTACCCAGCAGGCATGCGTTCTAATCACAGTAAAATAGCTCAGTTGATATATGCATTTTCTGCATAGGGGGGTGTGGCTGTGAGCTTGAGTTTGGCCCTCAGGTTTCAGTCCCAGTAAGATATCACAGCAGTTTAATACACTTTCTCAAATTAGGGAGTGAGTGAGACCCTGCGAGTGACCGGATCCAGTGCCAGTAAGAAAGCGCTGTAGGTTAAAGCACCTGTTGTGTAGCTCTTTGTGCTATTTTCAGGTTGCATGAAAGTCTGGAACAATTTACCTCTCTTCTCGAGATTCGTGCAGAACCTAATCTTTTAAAATTCTGACAGTTTTTAAAAGCTCTTTTATTTAAACAATCTCCGAAAATCCCCATGGTTCTTACTGGCTGTAGTAATAATGATTTGACGACCCCCCCTCCCCCCTCACCCCCGAGAGATTTCAAATCAATATCACGTTTATAAGTCGCTTATATCAAACAGCAAACTATGAAGCTCCTTAAAGCCGTTCGTGGAAAATGGAGCTGTATAGATCAGGGGCAACTCATCATGTTACACTTTCACGACCGAGGAAATGAGCACAATTGTGCACTTCGAGTTTAATTTGAGTTCGTAATGAACATGTAACAGCTTTAAGCCCGACTATAATAGGGTCTTCTTAATAGGAGCTGCTGTAATCTGCCGCCAAACATGCCTAGTAGTATTGATGCGTATAAGAAAGTATGTGCACAGAATATTACCCAATGTACCAAGTACTTGCCTAGCGGGCTCGCCCTCGAGTGTACAGGACTGGAAAGGTGTTTTTTAGGGCTAGAGTGTAAACATTAACTTCTTGCCGAATAGAGGGGTTTACTTCCGTCTTCAAACGGATTCCCATATTAGAATAACCTACTACTGGTATTTGTATAACGCTGCGAAATCCGGATAGCAAGCGCTATGCACATATTATTAGTACCTAGAGCATTATCATTGTTACAATAAGTGCTAATCCCCCCCCACACACATAGAGGCTATTGTTACTCCACTGTTCCTTTTCACGTTTACTGATCGGTTATACAAGGGCAAAACATGGGCCATGTATATTCCCCTTACTGTTCTCGTTAAATGCCTGTTTAGATGTTTTGAGGCCAATTCACAAAGGTATGGCAGAATTTGTAAAAGAAAAAAACAAAAACTACAGATGTACAGCTTTACATACTCCAATCTGCCTTTGTGAACAGACCCCCTTAATAGCCCTGTGCGTAAAAATGTTGTCTATATGTAAAAATCCATTTTTAAATGTGCAACAATTTTAATTATGCACAATGATTGTTGCCCAGCAAGGTTCGCACTGTAAATCTACGTATACATGTACATGCGCATTTGTAATTATAAAAAAACTTAATGACCAAAAGCCGGCCATTTTAGGAGATAGCTGAATCAGTTTATTAGTGCCACCTTAACCCCTTTCGTGCTCCCGTTGGCCGTCGCGAACACTACCTGGCTGGTGCTGCGAACGGCCAACCGTCGACATGGCCCCGCCCACTTCTTAAGACACCCTCACTGCGCCGAAATAACGGCCGCGGTAAACGGGTTAATATGGCAACAGTGCCGCTGTACACGTCTTTGAACAAAAACCTCAACATTCCACCCATTCAATAGATATATTAAAAATTATCAAAGCAACTCAGCATAGTGACCCTCTATGACTGTACCTTCTGCCCCACCACCTACACCTGTGCTCTTGGGGCCTGCCAGGCTCCAACAACGCTCTTTTTGTTGGGTTGTTTGTGGTGTGAATTGACACCCAATTTCCTCCCCACAGCCCACTCCTCTTATCTACGTAATTAGACTCAGCCTTTCATCTGCCTAATGACACGCTAGAACTGTGCTATAAGATACCCATCTCCCGGGTAACAGGGTTCCTTCTTCCCCACAAACACACCCCTTTCAGACTGTGAAAGCTCATATTGGACAACACCCACCCCCATACACACACACACACGCGCACACACATACATCACCCGGCTCACAATAAGTTATAGGTCCAGGGGATGTTTGATGTGAGGGGCTTGGAGCTCCAGGTGACCCCACTTGGACTTTAAAAGCTAGAAAAATACATTTAGTCAAGCATTGCCGCGTCCCTGCTCCAGCCCCGGCCCTCAGTGGAACGCTTCAGCTGTTTCCTCATTTTCTTTCTCCTTAATTAAAAGGATAACGCCTCACTCCCTAGGAATTAATGACCGCCACAGGAGACTTGTGGGAGCGTGGGCTGAGGGCAGGGGCTGTGGAATACCTTAGCATCTGGGTAACGCTCGCCGCTTTCTTCTCATGAAAACCAAGTAACAGGCCCCACCCCTAATTTTATCTGAAACTGCTGCCTTAAGTGACAGCGTGGCCTTTGTGGTACAGAGTGCATTGCAGAAATGCTAAGCAAGTTGCAGCATAGCAGGTACAGTGACCAAAGTACATTCTTGAAAGGTCTGCAAGCTGTGAATCATCATAGACTAATGCCTCTATTAAACCAGCACAAGCGTGCGCCTTGCGTGGCAGCAGGGGGAGGGGGCCAGCGCGATTCCCTTACGGGAGCGTTCAGCAAGGCTCGATAATTGCGACCATATGGCGCCACCATATGACGCCGCGCGCTCCCGCAAGGGAATCGCCAGACGTGCACGCATTGCCACTGCAAGCAATGCAACGTGTGCAAGTTTTTTGCCCCCAAAGTTGTGCCAATGGCTAAAAGTCTTTCTCATAAGCAGCGCATGCGAGCTGCGCAAGCGAGACCTAAAAAAAGCATGAATACGTGTGAAATTGTGTTTAAAACAATCTAATCATTTAGTAATCACAAAATTGCTAGAAATTAAATGACCACTCCATATTTACTTCTTTGACAGCCTGTGATCTTTTGTGTTTGGGAGATGTAATGATTCTTTAATAAAGTACTTACATTCCACATTTACCTTTTTCATATTGTTTAATTTTTATCCCTCTCCTAGAGAATTGTTGGATCTCTGAGCAAGACTGCGTGAAGTTTTTGAGTGGTCCCATTGTTTAGACGATCTTGTCATCCTGCGATCACATCATCACCGATAAAATCTACACAACGAACTGGAGGTGGCACTGTATGGACTCCGATTGTTCTCCTCAAATCATCTCATGAACTTGCTGTGCTATATAAACAATGGCTTTTAAAATTGTTAATGTTATTCATGACTTAATTTCTATTATTGTTCTCAAGTAACACTCAAGCCCTTCCTGTCATTCATCTGGTTGGAATTGCATTTCTTGGAGATTGGGGGTGGAGGAGGGTAAACTTTGACATTGTTATCTTGTTTCATTTGCTCTGTTGTGTATAACGTTTAAATTTATCATAATATTGATGTTAGCAGTTTAGTTTTTCCTATTTTTTTTGTTTCTTTGTATGTGTATGTAGGCTTAAACAGTAACAACACTTGCAATCTTTGGTACACTTTATGAAACTTAAATGACTTATACATGTACAACATTTCAGGTGGAAATTTAGCACACACCGATTCAGAAGAAGAGAAATGTTACAAAGGAGGGAGGTGGGAAATATGCTGGAGTAAGGTTTCTATTTTGAATTGTTCAGTATGTCTGAGTAGCTTACTAACCTAATATATTTAGCAATTCTTTTTGTTTTGCAATGTCTGTCAACTTGATTATATCTATTTTCGGCAATAAGGTAAGGACTGCAATGTTTTTTTGAAGTCCTTTTTTCTATAAGTGCTTTTTTTGTTGAAAGAGGTGATATAAGGTTTTTTGAAAATTGTGAATTCTGAAAATATACTGTAAATAATATTCCATCAACTCCATGTAAACTATTATGAAAGAAAAATATTTTTGGTGTGGGTGTGGCCTAAGGCAGATGTGTACTACATGGAAGAAAATGTCAAAACTTGAAACATTTGCAGTCCATGGGCAACTGCGGAAGGCTTCCTCATTTCTTAGATTAACACTGTTTAGCTTGCTCTGTAGAAGTTATTGACCTGATAACTGTACTAGCGTCATACCAGCATAATTATCTAGTTTAAATCACGTGTGCACAGCTTAAAAGTCTAGTTATATTTTTTAAATTATTTTAAGTATGAAAGAAAAACTGCTTTTCCCAGACGGATTTAAAAAAAAAAATATTTAAATATTTAACATTTGAGACGCAACATTATTTTAAATTAGAACAATTTATTTGTCCAGTCATTTCAGCTTCTCGGTTTGTCCGCAAACCTTTTCTGGAGACCAGCTCCCTGGCATTATGCTCAGTCCCGGACATGCCATTTAGGAAGGCATTTTGAAGCTTGCATTTACCTAGAACCATCATTTCCTACATTAACAAACTAGGAAAATGAAAAGTAAATCCATTTTTTGAATACCTCAGTGCTACAGATATCATAGAGGCGATGAAAGATTAATTTATTGTAGATGTAAACATAATGTTAAACATATAAAACATCATTGCACTGTGACTGGTAGGGAAAACTGACAATTTCCTGTTTGCACATGTTTAATATTTGGCTGTTATATATATGGTCCTCTAATGGGGAAACTTATGAAGGATATATATATTTTTTAAATATGGGTATCTAATCCTTTGACCGTGAAATATACGACTTGGTGTAGGTGGCATTAAGAACATAATGTAGTGTGGATTTGTTTTGTCTGTTATTTTTAACATAATTATGCCAAGTTGTATTAATATTGAAAAAAAAACATTTTGTTTATAAACTTGGTACTTTAGGTACAGCCAGTTTGACACTGAATGCGAAATGAAATGACCGCTTCTGCACTCCAATAATTTTAAGTGTATTCTGACAGGTAGACCTTATGTAGACACTCAATAAATTTGATGAGAGCAAGAATCTTGACAAAAGCAACTTCATGCTAACCGAAAAGTAAAACCTTTTATAATTTTTGAAAATCATGCTTTCGTCTCTGAAGTCTTTTAGAAGACTTTTTTAGGTTTTACTTTTGTTGAGTTTCTTGTGTTATTTTTAAAGAACAACCAGGTTACGCAAAATGCTGGACGCTTTTTAAAGATGAAAAACTCGATCAAGAAATAAGTAAATACAATGAAATGGTTCTTTCAGAAAAAAACATAAAAAATAAAAATTAATAAAATTCCTTGAAATTCAATATTGAAAGCAGGGGATTTTTATATGAATATTTTGTCAATGTTGATGTACTGTAATTTCACTGTTTTATTTCATTCCCTGTCACCTCCTAGAATATTCTTTGTTGCTCATTCATTAATGTATCTTAATAGTGTATACAACAGCTATTTGTAAGCGTGCTGTCCTGATGCTAGTGTACTGACTTATTTTTCTCTTTCTCTTCTAGTATATATTGGTAGGTGTATTGTAATTAAGGTTTCAACATAGATATAGTTATTCAGATTTAGGACCAGTAAGGATAGAACTTTCTCTTATTTAAGAAAAATGCTTAAACTTTTTGGGGCAGTTTTTTTTCTTTCTTTTTTTTATATATATCTATATATTTTATTTTGTTGATCTGATGTGGTTTCAACTAACCAAAGGTCTCACAATGTTAAAATGCTGGCAAACTTTAAAAGCATTTTGTAAAACCCCACCCCTGACTTTAAAAAGGGGTGTGCCATACTACCTTAAATGCTAATGCTAGATATGCAAAACTGGATTTTTTTAATTTATTTTTTAAAAGAGGGAGGCATGGTATAATAAAATGATTTTACTAAGAGATAAAATATTTTTTTAAGAATGCTCAGAAGAAACTGATAATTTGTGTGAATATGTTTTAGATGTTTATATACCTTTTGAAAAGTCCCAGTGGCCCATAGCACAAATATTGTGGAACCTGGCATGTTTTTGATGTGGCTACCTAGACTAAGGTTCACTTTAGTCCCCCACTCATCTAGAAGTCCATCACTAACAATTTTGTAAATTATTTTAGCACAAAAGCTCCATATACACATTTATTTTTAATCAACGTCAAATGTAAGAGCAGAAAAGTGCCATACCTGAGCATTAAAGCATACCCATATAAGGTTTGTTACCGATTGGGTATACTAAAGATATTCCAGCCAGTACACCTTTCAGTCCCAAGTACTAAAAATAACTGTATACTCTTCTTCATCCTTGTTCTTTACAGCCACATAATGACATATATCACTACTTTTTTCATTATTATTTTGACATCTGTGTTAAACTGGTTTACAGTTTTATCCAGTGGAGGTTTATTCCTTGGCAACCTACACTATATTGTAATAAAGTATTACAGCCTACACTGACCAAAATTAACTTTTTGTAATGTATGCAGATGTATTACTTAACATCTGTTGGCTCGTATTTCTTCCAGTGCTTTATCTTGAGTTGGAGAGCATGCTTGAAAGTTTACATGTACTCTTTTAATGCAATATGTAAGACTTGTTCAGTAAGAATTGCTTTGTCCTCTACCTGTATTCTATCATTGGTCTTTAAAATTAATTTGAAGAGTATGGGTTTCTCATATTTCTGTTTCTGATCATGGTATTCCTTTTGTGGCTGCTTTTCCACAACATAAAGCATTTTTGAAGATCTAACAATGATTTTAAAGAGCTAATAGACATTGCATGATAAATCTAGAATTTTCCTGTATCCTAGGACTATTAATTACTACAGAAATTCTTAGGTATGGCATGCTCCTGTTAAACACTATCCCTGCTCTTGTGGGGCTATATTCTTAAGTAAAACATTGCTAGGGGCAATATCAGAATAATATTTGCTTTGGCAATTAAAATATTATGAGCAAGGTGGATCACTTAAAGCCCTCCTGCCTTGAATGAAAGGAAAAAAGCCAAAGCAAGCTGTAACCACTTGACTTGATTAAAATGAAGTGTGAGCTGTCTTTTGTTTCCTCTATTTCATATTGTTCATTTGCTTTTATTTTAACTTGTAGCTTGGACTTTAAGGTAGCATGGCTCGGTTGCTGTAAATTTATTTCTCGTTGTACAGCATTTTACAGCTGATGAATGTTACACATCTTGTTAGACTAGGTAAATCATGGGTTAATTCTAAGTAATAATGACCTGAAAGGTGTTCCAAACTTTGATTTTATTCTCGGTTTGTTTGGTTTGTTTGTTATATTCTATTCTGTTTTCCAGCTAGAAAACAACACCATTTTGCTGTTTAGGGTGAATGAGGGCTAGGGACTTAGCCACAAACAACAAGCACCTTTTTAAAATTGTTTTGCAATTTACAAATGCAACATAATCAGTAATAAAGCAATATTGGTTAACTACGTTTTTACTGAAGGTCATCCATTGTTTATGTATTGTGTATATATATTTACCGTGCAAAGTTGTTTACGAAAAAACACTAACTTGTATCTATCTTTAATGTACTCTGTGTTTAATAAAAAATAAATAGTTTTGGTTGGAAGTTTTAGAGGGTGCTTCCCCTCTGCCCCCTTGAATATGTTGCAGAAGCAAACTTATTATGTTAGTGGATGTTTGCACAGGGTTTATAGAGAGAGATTCTGATGAGACACTGGCAATTTTCATACAGTCCTGACATGCATAACATTGTGGCGCTTCATACATGTACAGACTCCAACCATTTAAACATGTGAACACTACACAAAGCGATTCTAAGTTAAAGCAATACTTCAATATACTGTAATAAGTTTTACCAAAAAACAAAATCACAAAAAGTTGTTTTTCCAAGTGAGCAGTCCGCATGTTGCAGATTAATCAGAATGTATTGTCTTTCGGCTGAATTTCATTATTTTTCCGATCAACAGGGTAGATCAAAGGTAAATGGGCATTGCCCATAATACCTGTATACTGTACATAGCACCAAGTGTGGGATCTGTGTGTCTTATTTTGATTGGTAGCGGCCTAGAATCCTTAATCTCACTATATATATATATATATTGTGTGGGCTCTACCCTCCCTCCGTGAAGAAGAGGATGCAGGTCAAAGCATTTCAGGATGGTTCTGTGTATCTCACTATGAAGAATATAAAACTATCAATGGCACTGTGGCAGACCTAGCCCTTACTTTTATACTTTAGTATGAACTGATGAGAACTTTGGTAGTGAATATTTTTTTTAAATATATACATATATATGTATCTATATATATATATATCAGCATCTTTCAGGTCTTTGTGTATGGCTTTCTAAAGCCTTATTGTAAATTACTATGTGGATGGGGGTCTCTCACATCATAGATGTGGAAAGTATAATTTTATATTTGTATTTTCAAATAAATAAGTTTGTGAAAGGTTTCCATCCTCTACTGTGGTCCAGAAATCAATGTGTTTGTCTGACAAAAAATAAAATAAATTGTTTTGAACAAGGCGTTATCTGTCCTTTATTTCAATCCCTGTAATTTTAAATCACAGCAGCATATCCAGGTGCGTTGCAATTCCTCTTTTTTGTTATAATTGAATGTTTTATGCTGAACATTTAAGAATGGGATACACCATTTTTGCTCAAGTGGTAAAAGATCTGCTTGTTGGGAGATCACCAGGGAAAGGACGAATGGAAACCATGACCTGTGGAACAAAGAATTGAAAAGAAGAATGTAGGGCTGGTGCAACAAGAACTCACCGGAAGATTCTTTTAATCAGTCTCTGTCAAAGGTTTAGTCTTTGTACCCTGGAGTCTAATCTGTAATTGTGTATGAATGAGTAAAATTTATAATGCGCAGACAATAACCCGAAGGTATCAAGGCGCCTAACAGAAAGAGGTCAAAAGAAAGATTGCTACTTCGCTACAGGTACGCTTGCGTAAAAAGGTGAGTTTTCTGGGCCCTTTTAAAAGCCTGAAGGGAAGGCAGTGATCTTATTTCCAGAGGAAGAGCATTCCACCACGTAGGGGCCAAGGTGGAAAAGGCCCTGCCACCCCATTTCGCTCTCCTGAAACGGGGGGTCGTTAGCAGAAGTCTACCGGAGGACCGTAGATTCCTGGTGGGGAAATAGCGGAACAGAATAGAGCCTAGACCAGAGGGGCTATTTCTGGCCAGAGCCTTGTATGTCAGGCATACGATCTTAAAATGGATCCGTCCCTCTACAGGGAGCAAGTGTAGCAGCTTTCTAGCTGCTGTGGCTGAGGAGCGCTTGAGAAGGTCCAAGACGAACCTGGCAGCGGCATTTTGGACTACCTGCAAGCGTTGTAGTAGGCTCTTTTTCAGGCCCGCATACAGCGCATTGCAGTAGCCTATTCTAGAGCCTATAAGAGCAACTGCTAGTTGTTTCCTGGCCTGAGGGGAGAGGTAGTTCCGAATCCATCTCAGGATATGGATAATGCCCCAGCAGGTGGAGATGGTACTACTAACCTGCTTGCTCATGTCAAGGGCAGGGTCTATCATTACCCCCAGATTCTTGGCGGAGGCAGTAGGGGTGGGACAGGCTCCTAGTGAATCTGGCCACCAAACAGAAGACCATACTTCCTCTTTCCCTCCGAACACCATCACCTCTGTCTTCTCTCCATTTAGTTTAAGCGAGTTTGTGATCATCCATTTGCCGACCGCCTCCATACAGGATCTAAAATTGTAGGCAGTCGGAGCGCTAGCATGGGAGAGAGAGACAAGGATCTGGGTGTCGTCAGCATAGGAAATTATCTCCATCCCATAAGATCTAATCAGCCAGGCAAGTGGGGTCACATAGATGTTAAAAAGGGTCGGACTTAAAGCCGATCCCTGAGGGACCCCACATTGCACAGGGAGTAATGGAGATAGATAATCCCCCAGCTTCACTCTTTGTACTCGGTGGGTGAGAAAAGACGTGAGAAGATCCAGGGCTGCTCCATGCACCCCAATCTCCCTCGGATAATGAAGCATAATGAGGTTTCCTTCCAAAGAAACACAAGTGTAGGAGGTGAAGAGTTAAGTGGAGGCTATTAATGGACATTACTTAGCATTGCTTTGATGCTGTCCTGTGGTAAGTTATAGGAAAAGGGCTGGACTAAGAGCGTAAAACAGTTCTAAAAATAAGTCTAAAGCCAGCCCCATGTTGCATTACTGCTGGTAAGAGAATTAGCAGGAGAGTTTTGCATCGAGACTCTTTCTTAATAAGGTTAAAACAGTTCAATATACAGCCCATCCTTCCACATGTGTTTTATGGGCAATTCTGAAGGGAATACTAGAGTACTATTCATCATCTTCAGCGGTTGGAATGCTAGCCAGAAGCTTATTTGTGGCTAATCCATCCCTGATAATATTCCTGTGTTACAAGGCCTGCTGATAATGTTTGTATTTTTGAAACAAATCACATGATTAGTCAAACTGACAATTTAATTGCTTAATCAGTTTTTGACTACTTAACCCAGTAAGGGTTTTTTTTTAATTTAAGGCAACCCAGAGTTATTGAAAGGTAATCTCAGTTGTATTATAAATGTACTTTTAAGGTTTTTTTGTGCTTTACATTTAGGTCTTATTGGTATTGGTGGTATAAGCAAATAGGGAAAGAACTGTGCAAAATAAAAGATACATTAACCATCGCATTCTATGGACAATATGTCCATCTTTAACTTCCTCCTTTTAGTCCATTTTTGAAGTATCTCGCCTTCAATTCAAGGTCACACTTCGAATCTCTCAAGCTAACAAGCGTATGTTTCCTAGTGGAAATGTGTAATGAGTCTGTGTATCCATAAAGCTTTTTGTGCTTTGGTTCTACAGAAAAATTCCATAGTTTCTAGAGAATGTCCCATTTAAGTGCACCACAAAAATAATTAGGAATTGTTTACACTACCTAACCCCATTTAAGGCATAACCCATGCTTCCAAATGCCTTATAAAGTAAAACCTTTGTCATAGCCACAGGACTTCTTTTAATTATGGTTTGGAACTGTTCGACTCCACTGCATTGTATAACCTTTGCTAGCTGTTCAGATACATCCTTTTATACAAAAGGTATTGCGGTAAGAAAAAGTTTTGAGAGTCTTTGTGATTATTTTTTCAGAATTGACTGATTGTAAATGTTATCATACAAATAGAGGATATTAAGTGTCCCCTGTGGCCAGAGCATGGTCTGTCCACGTAGATGACCTGGTGGTACTGGTGGATGTTTGGATGAATCTTTGAAAGACCCACCCTCCAAACAGCATTATTTTTTCCATAAGGCATGCCAGTCTTTGATGGGTAAAAGCAGGACAGAAAGTCTGCTTACTTAGTTAAGTTATACCGACGCCAGTGGCGCTTTGTGATCTTTTTCACACCAAGAAAAGTACCCCTTTCTGGACTTGTTCTGAGATAATCTCAGTTGATGGATGCTCCTGATCAAAAGACTCATTGTTTTGAATCTTCTGTCATCATTGGCATTGCTATTCTGCGAAGATTTACACTCTGCTGCTCAGGGTTTATGGCTCAATATGAGCTATTGACAGTGACCTTTCTCCTCCATCTGTTTGCTGTACCGATTCGTAAGAAGATTAATCTAGTTTAAGATAAACAATTTATAATTCAGTCAAATACTGGGGCAGGATAATTTATCCAAAAAACGTTGTTGAGAAGTCATCAAATGACTTGTATCGTTAATTGCTTACATCCCCAATAGTCAGCAACCAAAATTCTATTTCTCATTATGCATCCAAATTTCTCATGAGACTTCTTCAGTTTCACTTTATTTCTTATTTTAGTATTGCCCTCTAGCACATCACAAGCCAAACACATGTTCCACCTTAAACTGAATCTTAAACCTCAGATCAACCGGGTATCTGAAGCGAACAGTGGAAGACAAGGAAGTTGCATGTTTCGGCCGGTCAAGGTTTGAGGGCAAGAAATCATGTGCTTCACCACGCTGCATACTGCACAGCACTAAAGATTCTCTCATAAACACCTTGTACACAAGGTACAAAGGTACACACCCGGAACCACTTTACCTACAAAGAATTTCCACTGGCATCCTACCCCAACTGCACACCACCACAATACCCTTTCTTTTTTTTTATCGATCTTGTAGAATTCAACGCAGCACCCTTGACAAAATCAGAGCAACTTTAACCCTCCTACAATTGTGAAAGAAGTTGAATATTGAGCTCCTCAAGGAACAATATCATACCACACAATACGGAGCACACCTGATGCTTGCCTCTGTAACCTACTGAGCTCTTGTACTTTGTTCAGAGCTTTAGCTAAGTTTGAGATATAAAATCCCTTTACATGCATGCATATTTGTTCCCCCCTTTAAACCTGTGCCATTGATGACCTATTACTACTCACTTTTCCCTTATCCACATTCCACTGTAAAATCTTTTCATATGTTTTTGTTATAAAGTCCATGCAATGTAAGTCACATACGTAAATACGTCAAACCTTCTAATCAAATCATCATTCATTCAGCCTTACTTCACTCCGGTACTTCACTCACTTAGCTCAAATATGGCCTCATCCCAATTTAGTAGTCTGAAACTCAGTGGCCCTGAAGCCTTCTATAGTCTGCCTTGTTTCTTCAGTAGACATCCTTGCTTAAAAGTTAGTCAGTGATAATAAGGTGTTTGCTTCTATAGCATAGCCCCCAATCAGGTTTCTTAGGACATCGAGGTGAGTGGGTATTAGGTGTAGCTGAAGTGGAGGCTGCCTCCAACTCCATTAACCTCAAAGCATTTATAACCTTCTTTTCATGCAAAACATTTTCACCATTCCCCCTCGCCCCCATTTCTCCTCTTTGTTCACTTGACGTACCAAGGTTAGCTCAGTCAAACCGTCCAGACTAATTTAAGTGTGTGGTATTAGTGTAGAAATAAGATACAGTAGGATGCAGGAACAGCACGCCATAAATCCAGTGTCCAGTTCAAGTCATATCTTTTTAAAAGACTGTCTTTATTTACAAATAGGAAAGTAGGCTCTTAAAATGATAAGAACATAAAACAATCCGACTTTTCGGGAGGGAGATAATTCCCCATATATTTCTATACTACTTACACAGAAAGGCACTACAGTTCAATAAATATGACTCCATGGACAATGTTATCACATGGAGATTTACATTTTTTGGCAGATCCGCAGAAGATTTTGGTCTCCTTTTTGTTTTTACTGCAAATTTATTTCCAGTTTACAATAAATGGATCTAAAAGTACCAGACATTTTACAGTTTTATCAAGTTTACCGACTATCATTTGTCCAGGTTCCTCAGTGGCTTTGGGTGCAGGGACATGGGACAACTTGCTGACTTGTACTCCGTGGAGTTCAGTATGAGCTAGAAAGAAATGTCATGTAATCTTTTAGTTTTAAACTTCATTACAATCTCATTGATTCAAAAAAGTACATCACAGCACAGGTTCCATAAGAAATAGATACAATCCTTAAAAAGAGTCCATTTCATAAAAATGTTACACTACACAAGATACAGCAATTCATTTTCCTATTAATACAGAGTCATACATATCTAAAAAGTTCAATGCATTAACTTCCCCCGCCTAATTCACAGAGCATAGAAAAAGCGAGAAATACCAAAAGCTATTATATCTGTAGACAATAGCCTAAAAATTTCCAGGTAATGACCCGGACCAACAGCTCTACATAAGGGTATTATCCATTTCTTTCTCAGTAGGGCATACTAAGGACAAAAAAAGAGTAAATGAACAATAGATTCTGTGGAAGCTTTACACGCAGGGCATAAATCAACTACTGGGGGACACATGGACCACCTAGAGCAGAAAAGGTTAGTAGGTAGGATCTTATATCTAAACTGTAGAAAAAGTTTGCGTGCCAGTGGAGGAGTAATTTCCTCTATAGATGTTTCAAAACGTGGGAGACATTTAAAGGATAGAAAATCATTTGTTGGACCTGAGAAATTCTCTGTCAATTCCATTTGAAATATTTTTTCCCAGTACATTTTTTTCAACTTCTCTCTCGAAATGCTGCTCATAGTTTCTGGGCTAGACTAGAAGCTTTCCATCCCCAGTCTCCCCAATAAATCACGCACGCAGGAGTACCACCGTATTGATGAAGCCTGGGGGAATCTTAAAAGATCCTTCAGGGTATCACAATAGGGATCCGACTTTTCTATTGTCCACAGCCTAAACCAAAATAATAACATTTTATAATTTACTTTATGCTTTAGTGGTTTGTGAGCAATGTCAAAGTAAAAAGGAATCGGAGGGGAACGAACAGGAAGGTCAACCAGTTATCTAAGAAACCGATTTTCAACTGTAGGTAAGGAAACTAGGGTACTAGAGCCCCAGAGCTCAGCACCATACACTACCCCACCCAAAACCTTAGTGTTGTAAATTATAGAGGGTGGGGGGATTTGCCTAGATACAGTGTGCTTATGTGTGCACATTGTTGTATTAGTTGGAGTTTTGATTTTTCCACCTGTGGGCACCAGTTAGTTGATGGAGTGAGTCAGATACCCAATTAATCAAAGGCTTCGACCTTCTCCTATTTTGTACTGCTGGCCCACATTGGCCTAGTCCTTGCAGCACTTTTACCCTTATCAAAAATCATGAATTTAGTCTTAGTTTCATTTAGGCTAAGCCCTCTTTCTTTACAAAACTTTAAAAAAATCATTTAAATAGCTGCAGCCCATGTGGAGATTTTGAAATTAAAAGGGTATCGTCAGCAAACAATAGTACCGGTACTCTCACTAACCCTATTTTTGGGGCATCACAGCCATCTTTATCTAAAAACTCAACACCCCCATTAAAAAAAAAGAGTAAAAAGGGTCTGTGCCAACACTCGTCCTTGTCTCACTCCTCACTTGACTGGAAAAGTTTCAGTTACTTGACTGTTGGCACCCCATCTAACCTGTGCTGAATTTTCTGAGTGTAATCGAATTAAAAAGTTTAAAATATTATTTGGAACTCCCATCTCCAATATCACCCTCCATAGTTTTTTGCGTGGAAGTAAATCAAATGCCATGCGCAGATCCACAAAGGCCAAATAAAGCTTTCCTCCCATCACAACTACTTCCTTCCAATAAATACAGATCAGCCGAAACACCTGGTCCAACGTGCTGATTTTGGAACGAAAGCCCGCCTGAAAGTCACTCTGAATTTTTGCTTTCTTTATCTAATTTTGAGCCCTTCCTAAAACCTGCTTACAAAAGATCTTCTGAACGTAATCAATAAGGCTAATGGGCCTGTTAGTCATAGAGGAAGATTTATCCCCTTTTTTAAAAATGGGCACTATTTCAGCTATCTGCCAAGAGGGTGGGATAGGGGCACCTGTCAAAATAAAGTTGGTAATCCGATTTATATATAGACCCCAGAGCATTTTATCTTCTTTGTACAGATCATTGGGGATTCTGTCCCGGCCAGGGGCACTTGCTGACACACAGGAGGATATTGCTATTAATGTTTCCTCTAGTGGGATAACCAAATTTCCGTCTTCACACCCCCTGGGGAACTCCATTTCCACTAATGCATCACTAGCTGTATCGGTGTCGTCTCCATAGAGAGGACCAAAATGTGCAACCCATTCCTCCGGTTGTACAGTATATTCAAGTGGAGGTCCTTCCCTTTTTAACCAGTATGCCACTTGTCTCCAGAACCCTTTGGGGTCACTATCCGACAGGGCAGTGTGCAAAGAATCCCATAATGAGTCCTCCCATTCCTTTTCTGCTTTATCAATAGCCTTTTTGTATCCAGCTATGCAAGTAGAAATTTCTACATGAGCCCTTCGTTTGATTGCAGCAATAAGCCCCCCTTTGCCTCCTACAGTCCTGGTTAAACCAGGAGCTCTTATTATCGTGCTTAAAGCCAGTACATTGTCCCTCTTTCCTTCTTGGTTTTTCTGGTTGGCTCAATAAACCTCTTATCTCATTAAAGAGAAGGTCATGGGTAGACCCTAAAATCGCAATGGCATCTTTAGTACAAAGAGCGCTTAGATTCTTAATCAGCTGCCTTGCTTTAATCTTCACTACTGATGGTCACTTTCTGTTCTTTTCACCACTGTCATGTCAAATAATTGAGGCCATAGAACAACATTTTTAAATACCCACACAGTCTCCATCCAACAGTGAACTGAGGTTCTCTTCAATAGAAAAATGATGGTATTAGTGTGGCAAAAACTGGTACAAAAATCATAGGTACCAAGTAAGTTAATGCTCCACCTAGTCTCCAAACTAAATAAAATGATCAGAGGCCAACCCTTCTTCATGCAGCAAATAACACCCCACCACCACCAACCCTCCGCTGGTAACAGATAGATAGCAGACCTGAACTCCACACTACATAATTTGAAGCCCCATCTTAATTTAGATGACCTTAAAGTAAGAGATCAGGACAAAATTACACAATGGTTAACCAAAGCTGTAGAGTCAACCATTCCAATCTCAAGGAGCAAACTGAACTCCGGTAGACCCCCAGTCCAGTGGTTTTCCGAAACTTGAGAGAAATTGGAGGAAAGACTATGATGTGGAAAAGAAGGAAACCTACAAACAAGCTCTGAAGGCATACCATCTGTTATGTAAAATAACTAAAGGTGATTTTACAAAAAGTACTATTCTAGAAGCACAAAACAATTCTGGAACCCTATTTAAGGTTCTAAAGGATCTAGCGGGGCAGCTCATCAACCAGAACCGCCAACGCTGTCTATATCACAGTGTAATGGCCTTGCGCAATTCTTTAGTGACAAAATAGCTAACATTCACTTATCCCTCGGTAGTGATGAGGTCTCACATGTCTCCCCGAATAGAATCCCGAGTTCCAGGGTAAGGATAGACCCTCCCGGGAATCAACTGTCGAGCTGGCAACCCTTAGACCAACAGTCATTTGCAGACACTCTCAACAGCATCACATCTGGTTCCCCAAATGATCCCATTCCAGCTGGCATCTTTAAACAACTTGACCGCGATGTACTTAACGTCATTAGAGTATTACTAAATACATCACTAGAGAAAGCGATACTGCCGGCTGTATGGAAACACGCGATGGTAGTACCACTGTTGAAAAAAGCAAATAGCGACCCAGAGATACTGTCGAACCGGTATCACTGCTCCCCTTGTTTTCTAAAATTTTAGAAAAACATGTAAACAAGCAATTGGGGGAATACATAACCACCAACAAGCTATTACATCCATCGCAATCAGGATTCAGAGCAGGGCATTCGACCGAATCCACCCTACTGGGAGTCACAGAAGCGATCCATCTAACGTTAGACAATGGGGCACGGCGGCACTCATTCTTTTAGATTTGAGTGCCGCATTTGACACTATATCCCATGAAACACTACTAGAAACCCTAGAAGGAATAGGGATAAAGGGTACAGCACTGAGGTGGCTAGAAAATTTCTTAGCTGACAGGTCTTACCAGGTATTTTCCAAAAATAACTCCTCCGAGATCTTAACTTCCCCACATGGAGTTCCTCAAGGGTCAATCCTGAGCCCCCTGTTATTTAATATTTATATTGCCCCTCTTGCGTACATAGCGGACAGATTTGGTCTGACAATCTTTTCATACGCGGACGATACACAACTGGTGTTCTCCTTGTCATCAACCGATAAAAAGACTCCCTCTTCCCTTCACTCCGGATTACAGAGCATGGCGCAATGGATGCACTCCAAAAAATTAAAACTGAATGGAGACCAAACCAAACTGCTCATATTCGGGGACCAGAAAGATCTTTGGGGTCCAGTTCATTGGCCTACTGAAATGGGGCCTCTCCCGAGAGCAGTCACGTCCGCTCGTACTTTAGGAGTAATAATACATGACAAATTGTCAATGCGTACCCAGGTCACTAAAACAGCATCAGTCTGCTTCGCCATTCTCAAATGGTTGAGAAAAATCTTGTGGCAACTCTCCGAAGGGGCACAGAGAACTGTAGTGCAAGCATTGACTGGGTCAAGGCTGGACTACGGTAACATCTTGTTCTTGGGGGCCAACAAGGAAATTATACGCAGGCTTCAGGTCGTGCAAAATGCGGCAGCCAGGATACTTCTCCATCTACCTAGGCGAGCACATGTATCGGAACATCTACGTAATTTACATTGGCTCAAGATTGCCAACAGAGTTAAATTTAAGGTGCTATGTTTCATGTACAAAATAAACATAGGAGAAGCACCAGCTTATCTGTGCAAACTGGTCCATAAATACATCCCGACCCGGAACCTCCGATCTATCCATCAGGAGAGATTTGATGTTCCTAGATTCAGGCGAGCAAGACTAGGAGGACGCTCCTTTGGTTACTTGGCGCCAGCACTATGGAACTCAATCCCGCTTAATCTGCGCCTTGAACCTAACTATATGAAATTTAGGAAAGGTGTCAAGGCATGGCTTTTCAACCAAGAATGATACTATGAATCTATGACCCTATGGAATGTTTTGATCCAAGGCGCTGGGAAACCCTCAGGGTAGCTGTTGCGCCATACAAATGGAATAAATAAATAAATAAACAACTGGCTTTCCTCAAGAGTCCTAGATTTGTTCTCTGCTTTTGGAACCCAAACATTTCCCCTGTTCTTGTTCTTTTCCTGGTGAGTAATTTTTGTTCTTCCGCACTGAAGCTTCGTCAGAAATCCAGATAACGACAACCTAATGCCTTAAGGGGTGCAGTATTTATCTATAAAAAGGAGCATTGAAGCCATGCCCAGTCAGTTTGGCCTACCAGGTTAAACTCACTGCCTCAGCCAACCGAAGTGGATGTCATGTTTGTAATCTTCTTTAATGGGGTTTCCCATACTAGGGGACGGATAGTCAACAGCAGCTCAAGAAAATGGGGATTCCTAGGCAGGCACAGCAGACTCCTCTTAGTGGGGTCTTTGCGAGACGACTCTGGACAGAATAAGTATTGCGGCCAATAAACGCTTGAAGCTGCTATGGAATCTGAGGTGCAGCCTCATGGGTGACTCCAAGGATGGAAAAGCTGGAATGAGATCACATTTTACTAAAATATGGCTGTGATTGTTTCAGATAGATGCATATTATAAATAATTATTGTTAGAATAGTTTCGAACAGTTGCAGGTTCAGATGTTATGAACATGTCTCTAACTGCTTTATGAAGTTACTGGGCCCACAGACTAATGTTGTATCAAAAATATGATGTATTACACACAACGTTTTTTTTTATATACAAGAGCATACATCTCGAACGTTTAACATCATTAATCATTGTAACAACAGTAGGAGGCATTTGTGGCATGGCACTCATATAGTTCAATTCCTGTTTCTTAAATAACGCACATCAAGTCGAACTGGGCTCTTTGCTATCAAGAAAGGCCAACATGGGACTACCTGATGGATCAGCATGATGATTCACATGCATCATTCATTGTCCAGATGGGGCCATTGCATGGATTCTTTACAACTATTATACCAGTTGTCAAATATATGACCATGTCACAGACTAGTCCTAAAATCGAAGAGAGCCTACATTTTTTCTGTGTAAATCAATGCTCATTCTTTGGTTAATATGTGGATGCAAATAAACTAGTTTCAGATGAATGGGGGAGATGACGGGGATCATATGTTTTGTTTCTGTTACCCCCAAACCCCTTTTACCCTCCCTGTGACCTGGTCCAATAATGGAGCACTCTGCCATTATCTGTGGTAAACATGTCATTGGAAGATGCCATGGATTAGTTTAATTACTACAAGATAACAGTGAAAAAGTGCTGGTCAAAGGCTCTAAATGTCTGTGTTTCACATCCTCATTCTAGGAATTGTCACACAACCCATCAGTAACACCAGGAAATTTGCCCCGTCATGAACAAGCTGTGAGAGACTAGTATCTGCCAGAGGTGAGCCTATCCATCTGGAAAAGCTTTCAAAATCTAATTGTTAGCTAATTGTATGCTGCACAGGAAGGTGCTTTCACGGTGCTGGGAATGCCACTTTAGTAGAGATCACAGGAGAAAAAAGTGGCACATCAACATTCGAGAGGTAAACTGGTTGGCCTGGAAAGTGGGTCACTCCACAGGAAGGGAAGCGATTACACACAAAGGACCGAAATAAGACTGGATCGAAGTATCGGCAAATGGTTGCAACCAAGACACTGACACTCAAACAGGATAATCTTTGCTGGGTACTGAGAGCTTGGATATCCCTTGCGTGGATCGAAGATGCTACTGATGAGGAGTCGACAGAAGGGGCGGATTGGTAAGGCTGGCACTGGGGAAATGGCCGAAGGGCCAGTAGCCGAGTTCTAGATGTGGGCTGCTTTTTTGGGCAGCCTGGGGGCTGACTGTGCTGTTCGGATGCCGCCAGCGGCCCAGTGGGTACCCTAGTTGCCTTTCTATAGGCAGATGGGCCTTTCTCTCGCTGGACCAGCCCATTAATGTATGCTGATTTAGCGGGGGCAGGGGGGCCTGAGCAGAAGTGGTCTCATTTGCATTCATGTGTGGCTCAGCAGTGTGAACTAATCTGTGCATTTTATTTTATCCAAGTGAAGGTAATAAAACATTCCCCCCCACCCCTTTTTTTTCATAAAACTTCTCTGAAGCAGTGTTTTGCCGAAAGTCAATACACAAATGTGGGCCACTTTTTTTTGGTTTGCCCAGGCCGATCTGTGATCCCAATCCAACCCTGGTTGGCAAGTCACAAACGAAAGGACTCAATAGAACCCTTAAGGGATCTTTCAAAAAGGATCAAAAAGAGATCAGGTAGTAAATTAGGCCTTGGACCTAACTTGGCCCTGAGAAAATATATTATGAGGCTCCTACATCTGTTGGCTCTTGAAGTTTAGTTTGTTTACCACCCAGATATTCTTTCTGTTCCATAGTGACGCCTCCACAAGGAAGAAAAGACCATTTTAATCCCAGACAATGCCTACAGATCCTCCTGGCTTTGGTCCCTACAAAATACAGTTGTTTAGCTATCTCCTTACACAAGGGTGTTCCCTTTGACCTTAATGGCCTGAAACTTGGCAAACCAGGTCAGCTACCTTTTGCTGAAGAAATCCTTGAACAGAAGGGAGGCTACAGTTACCTTAGTGTATACCCTAAAAACAACACATTCTCTGGTGGAGTTTGCTTCAGTGTAGGAAATTGGGGTACTGATTGAGGGGCGTGACGCCCTACTCAAGCAGCAACAACAATCAGTCAGGGTGAAAGGAAATAAAACACAAAATTAACCTGTGCTTAACCCTCTGGGAGGTTTGCACAAAGAACTCTGGCGTAACTTCGAGGCAATATGTAAAGTGGTTACACAGCGCTTCAAATTGTAATAATGTGAAAACACAAAAAAAAAGGCTGAATCGATTTGAAAAAATAGAATAAGATCGAATAAATTATTTGAGATCAAAATAAAGATCCAATCAGTAGAACCAGAGATATGCAGTTTCAAATGTATGAGAGAAAATGGTGCCTAGAAGAACAAAGAGCCAACTGGAGTTATCTGGTCACATTGACCTGGTCCATTATCTGTTCACAAGTTCAAGCTGACCGTGATGGAGCGGGGACAGAATACAAGGACCAAGCTAGGCCCACAGAACAAATTAACTTCAAGCCTGGTCGCAGAGCGTTGCGAGGTCCCGCCTCAAGGATGCATTGTGTATTGTCAGTTTCGAGGAAGATATGGGGCTGTGATGCAGAGTCCTGCACGGTCATTGGGAATAATGTCGACAAGGGCTTGGCGATGTTAAGGCCTTTGTTCGCTCAGCTCAATGGCGTTCTGAAGAGACTATGGACTGCAATTCGAGGGCCAGCGGCAGGGTTGCATTGTGCTTCAGTGGTTCTGAAGCAGAGCTGCAAGGAGATAAGTCATGCTGAATCGGTTCTACCTACAGGACTACAGCTGGTTAGTCAGAGCACCTACAGGCCCATTTCCAAGAGTCCATGACTGGGGTTTCACCACTTGTGGGGTAGGACTCGCAGCAGCTCTGATCAGGAGGCCAGCCAACTAGCCTTTGGAACTCACACAGGTGGTCCTTGGTGCAAGATGAATGTCCTGTCCTTTTACTCAGCGGGTCAGTGGAGTAGCAATTCTTCTTGCATAGCAGCACAGCAGGCCTCCAAGTCTTCCACAAGTCCAGAGGTATACTGAAGAGTTGTGTCTGAGGGTCCTTTATTTATACCTGTTGCCCACTTTATAGCAGGAGAATGTTCTGGAGGTTTCCACCCCTAGTGGTGATTGGAAATTCCTGCCTCCCTTCCCCCGGCTTGTCTAGAGTTAAAGACTAATGTCTAGCCCTTTGTGAGTTTGTGGAGGCAAGGATTTGTGATGTGCAAGTGTGGTAGGTGGCAGCTCCTCCCCCCATCAAGTCAGAGATGGCCAATCCTGCCAACATCTTCTCCCTCTTTGTCTCACTATCTGTGAACAATACACAAAGATCAACTGCCCGATTCATCTAGTCATGTGACTCAGAATACAGGCTTCAGGCATCAAATGATTAGGACAAGAAAATGCCAACTTTCAAAAAGGGGTGTTTTCAGAATTGTGACTTACAATCCAACTTTACCATTAAAGAGGGTTTTAGTTTTACAATTCTTTAGACTCCAAACTGGACTTTCCTACTTGCTCCCAATTGAAAATTAGCACTTTTTAAATGTAATAAGGCAACTAAATGTTATCCTATGAAAGAGTTAGGCCTTGCAGTACTTAAAACAAATGTACATTTTCTTTTACTACCAGGACATGCAAAGCTCAAACGTACATGTACATTTTTTAAATATACTGCACCCTGCCCTATGGGCTGGTAAGGGCCTACCCTAGGGGTAACATATGTATTAGGAAAAAAAGATTTAGCTCTGGCAAAAGATTTATTTGACAGGTTGAAATGGCAGTTTAAAACTGCACACACATGCTGCAATGGCTGGTCTGAGACATGTTTTAAAGGCTACTTGCGTGGGTGGCACAATTATGGCTGCAGGCCCACTAATGTGAATAGCTGCTGAATTTCAAGGAGTACGCTTTTTTGATGGGAGTGTAGCATTATCAGAGCATCAATGATATTGTACCTTCTGAGG
Source organism: Lissotriton vulgaris (assembly GCF_964263255.1). NCBI lineage: Eukaryota > Metazoa > Chordata > Amphibia > Caudata > Salamandridae > Lissotriton > Lissotriton vulgaris. The sequence goes on from NC_141687.1 coordinate 244,527,910, forward strand.
TACACCCTATCACGAGGAGCATAAATATATACATCTAAAGAAAGCTGAGCAAAAGAAAAAATATATTAAGTAGTCCATTTAACCATTTAAATCAGTCTTGTCCCTGTGCCTCATGGAAACAGTCCAGACCGAACCGCCAAGCCAGGTCTTCCCTGGACTGGAATCAAGCATCTGCTTTCATCAGCCAGGATAGCTGGACTCCAGTGGCCGGTCCGGTCCAGGGAAGACATGGCTCGGCAGTTCGGTCTGGACTGTTCCCATGAGGCACAGGGTCAAGACTGATTTGCATATGGCCATATCTGAACTGGGGTGGCTTGGTGAGCAAAATAACGATGGATTAAACCCAGATCTGTGACATTGGGGTGAATGTTTTGCCATTGTGCAACATTTCGTCCATCATCTTGTGTGTTTTGCTGCCCACCCTATGTGGGAAGGGTATGCCCAGACGTGGGTCCCGTGCTCATTAGGCCCCTGCAGTCAAGCTATCCTGGCTGATAAAGGCTGATAGCCAGAAACCGGTCCTAGGATGCTTGATTCCGGTCCAGGGAAGACATGCCTTGACAGTTTGGTCTGGACTGTTCCCATGAGGCACAGGGTCCAGACTGATTTGCATATGGCCATATCTGAACTGGGGTGGCTTGGTGAGCAAAATAATAATGGATTAAACCCAGATCTGTGACTGGGGGTGAATGTTTTGCCATTGTGCAACATTCCGTCCATCATCTTGTGTGTTTTGCTTTATAGGGCAGTGTACAGAATGTATGAATGAGTGATTGTACCAGAAGTGAAAGGTGTGCACATTCTTTTCTTAGAACTAGCATCTTTCATGTTCTATTGAGCAGTACACTAAAGTATGACGCCTATGTTCCTGATGATATATGGCCTGTTGTGATCCCTGTTAATGTCTCTCTTTTGGTGAGTGTTAATATTGACCCCGGTTTAGGAGGCTAATGATATATAGCTTCTACCAAGGTGTGCTGAGTGACAAAGTAGTAAGGAAGAAAGTGGGAAGCACATCAATAACTTTACACCTTACTGGTGGAATGTGGTGCCACTAGTGTTGAGCTGTGACCTCTTTAGGTGTAATGTAAGACAGAAATGGATAGCAAGTGTCCAAACTGAATCACATATACCAGTTGTCCCTTGAGAATGCGAAGGCTAAAGTGAGGCTCCTAGAATTACAATATTGGTACACTGATTCCTTGGTGACCTTATGGAAAATAACGGGTATGATGCACCAAACTTATGCACTTAACATGACTGAACTTGATGTAGATATACTATGAGCAAGAAAATAACGTGGGGAGAATTCTAACACAGGCTACGGACTAAGTCAGAAGAGTCCTATTTCTGGGAAATGGAGTGCTTTGAAACAATTGTCTAAAGAACTATGCAAACTGCAGGCATTTTACAAATTTAAAAGGGCACCAAAATCAGAGGTTACTCAAACAGCAGAAGTTATAAATGTGATTTTGGTGCAATCCTGCCATGGCAACATGATCCTAAAAGCACCATTAATAGCACAGGAAGTTTCACATTCCCTAGGTTAACTAAAGCATAACAAAAGCACCAAGCCCAGACCTCTTTGGTGGTGGGTTCTTAAAACTCTTTTCCCATTGGCTGACCCACTCTACTTCCACTAGTATACTTAATCTACATCCTTAATCTTTGAGATTAATACTAGAAACTGATGAACACAGCTTTTTGTGAGTCAATCAATCAAGGATTTATAAAGTGCAGCAAATCACCTGTGAGGGTCTCAAGGTGCTGAGTTTTGAAAGCTGCTTCTTGGTGATCTTGGTCATTCGAACAGCCAGGTTTCCTGAATTGCTCGAGCGATGAGGCGATCCTGAGGTGCAGGGGAAGGTTATTCCAGGAGCGTTGGCTGCCAGGTGGGAATAGGAGCTTCCTCTGAGGTGGATTATAGGTGTCTGGTCGTTTGATGGAAGGTCATGCGTTATGTATGCAGGTTCTTCGTTGTGCAAGACTTTGTATGCGTGGGTCAAAATCTTGATCTGGAATCTCTTCTGGGTCAGAAGTTAGTCTCGCTTCTTGAGGTGGAGGTGATGTGAGTCCGTCAACAGGATTACTCCTGTTTAAGCCCATTGCTCCCACAACTACTGCCCAGACCAATCTGTCTTCATAATAGAATGTCTGTCCTCGATTATATTGGGGTGGCTGACCTGTTTGAGAAAGAGCAATGGAGGGTTGACTGGTCATCTGTGGAATTTATTCAAGTAGGTGCAGTTTTAAACATGGCCTGTAGGAATCTGGTAGGGTCTAGCTACACAGGTAAGAATGAATTTAAATGGTTGTATGTCAATTATTTTGAGTAAAGTTTCAAGACAGGACTTCATGTTGTTCCCTCTGCTGTTCTTATTAATTATTAAACTATGTGCTCAACATATTAGACTTGATGTGAAGTTTGCCTTCGAGTTGGCTAAGCTTACTGACTTTGCCATTTGACATTTAGCCGCCCCTACACCTCCCCACCAAATTGAACCTGGCCCTAGAAAAACAGAAGCGTATTTCTGACTTTAATATTATGTGGTGCAAGAAGTGCAAAGCTGGTGGGCATGGACCTCTGAAGCGTTTGGCTGGTGCTGCACTCTGTGCTCGATAACAGTCTCACATTTAAGGAAATCCAGCAATCAGTCAGATGCAGTGATGCAATAGGACACTTGACGAGAAAGATGCAACCCACTTCCTCGCACAGCAGCCTAGCTAAAATGATGGAGCAGCCATAAACTGAAACGTGCTCCTGGTCTAGTGATGGCTGAACTTAGGTAAATACCTGGAGCTATAGGGCCTAAGAAAAGTAGGTGATTGATTACGAGACAAGGGAGAGTCCAAACTGAGAGGTGCTATGGTGGCAGTGACGAAGCAAAAGGGAATAGGAATTGGCAAAGCTAATTGGTCTCTTCTGTGAAAGAGCTTTTGGCTGTGGCAATGTTAGCCATGTTGTATACCAGTGTTGCTGCTGTTCAGCATCTCTAAAGGTTATTTGGGTGGAGTAGAGTGGAGTGGGGGCAGAGTAGGGTAGATTGGAGTGTAGGAGTTGGGTAGATTAGTGCGGTAGATTGGAGTGCAGTGGATTGAATTAGGGTAGAGTGGGGAAGTGTGGAGTGCAATGGATAGAGGTAGATTAGAGGGGAGAATATTTGATTAGAGTGAGGTAGATCGGAGTGTGGTAGATTGGGTGGATTGTGCTGGGTAGAGTGGCGTGGGGTAGAGTGGAGTAGGTTGCTTTGGAGCTGCATAGAGCGGTGTGGGGTAGATTGCAATGGGGTAGAATGGAGTGGAGCAGATTTGATGGGGTAGATTGGAGTAGGGTAGTTTAGGGTGGAGTAGGGTAGTGTAGCTTGGAGTGGGTTAGATTCGACACAAGTGGAGGGTAGATTTGAGTTGTCTGTGGTAGTATGGAGTGTAGGGGAGTGATTTAAATTGAGTAGAGAAGAATGGGGTGAGGTAGATTGGGGTACAGTGAACTAGACTGGGCAGATTGGAGTGGGGTAGATTGGAGAGAAGTGGAGTTGGGTAGAGTAGAGCAAGATTGATGGGGTAGATTAGAGTGCAGTGGATTTAATTAGGGTGGAGTGGGTGTAGATTGGGTGGATCAGAGTAGGGGTGATTAGAATGGGGTGGGGTATATTGGAGTGTGGGATATTGGTGTAGAGTGAATTGGAGTGGGGGAGGGTGAAGTTGGATGGTTAGGAGTGGAGTGAGGTAGGTTGGGGAGAAGTGGAGTGAATTAGGGTGGAGTGGGGTAGATTGTGTGGATAATATGAGTATGTTGGGTTGGAATAGTGTGTAGTGTTCTAATCTAGGACCCTGATCGATACCGTGACCTTATGCCCCTATACGGCTATAAATCCATTTATTCCCTATATTTGCATAACCGTTCAAGTGCAATATTCAGAAACTCGTCTCTGGCCTCACACGAACAGAGCCACATTTCAGAATCGCTTTCTCTGCCACTTCCTTTGCAACCAATTAGTGCAATGACATAGCAGAAGTACTATCTAAGATTCCTAGATTAACACTCTGAGTTCTTCAACAAGATAAAAACTCAGCAACCTGGAAATCCCCGCTTGCTATGTTTTGATTAGTAATAGAACTCTAATGAGCACTGATAGACGATCACTTCCTAGTGACATCTTTATTGACGTCTTATGTCCGAAAACTTACGTCAAACAAGGCACCTTTCAGGTATAAATATTACCAACGTTGCCTTAAGCAAATGCTGTCTCGCTGCTGCTGAAGTTGCTGTTATGCTGATGATACCATAGCTGCTATCGCTACTGCTATCGCTGCTAACTAGCGAACGATGGTGTGGTGAACTTAGGAGCTGAACAGCCGTCCCCTGCAAGAGCCCAGCAGATGCAAGCTGCCCGCGGACGCTGCCCCTCCTCCTCCTCGACGCGCTGAGAGAGACGCTGTCTTTTCTCCTGCAGAGAAATCCAGCTCCGGCGTTTCTAGTCTACCCTTGCGGGTGACTGGGATATCGACCCTCTGAAGGAGATACCAGACCTCCATCATTCTATTCCAGAGGTATGGTATTGACTAAACCCTTAGAGAGAATTCTTGAAGCAAACCTTGGCAAAACCAACTTAACTCAAAGCTACTTACTTACTCCCCTCCCAAGTATTAGGCTTAGGTCAGGTACACTGGGGTAGGCCTAGTTAGAAGCACCAGTTGAGTATTTTAGCCTAATGTATATATGAATGTATATATGTTTTATTCATTTTAAGTCATTGTATGGCTAAGAAACCATATCAATGCTTTTACAGTATTATTTCGCAATACTCATCTTACTGTACGTACTTTTTATAATAACAAGTCTTGCAATTGTGGCAATTCATTTCTCTTGTACGAGAAGAAAGACTGTTCAATAAATGTTACCCTTTATTGACAACGCCCGTCTCTCTATTCTCTACATATTGTGAAAGTAAACTGCACAACCACTGACTGAGTAAAATAACTGTCTATTGTTCACACGACCCTAGAGATTGACTCTTGAGGAGCAAAGTTGTCATGTTGCACGGTTGTTGGAAAACTGAATCCCTTCTTGTCTGTACCAGGGAAGCTGATCACTTCCTATTCAGAGAAGAAAGTTTCCAGTGACCTCTGAGCTAGTTGGTAACAAACCCAATTAAGTTTAGCATAGTCAGTAGAGGCCTGGAAGATCCGCACTTCTACGTCGATACTACTGTTTATGTTATTCCAATGCGCAGGGCCTATTGGGAAAATAGGAACTACACTACAAGTGGGGTATTTTGGAGTGGACTGGGATGGGATGGGGTGGGATGGAGTGGAGTAAATAGGGGTAAACTGGGGTGGAGTGAGGTAGGGGTACATAGGAAGGTGTAGATTGGAGGGGAGAGAGGTTGATTTGGGGGAGTGGGGTAGATTTAGGGGGTTGGGGTAGATTTGGGTGGAGTGGTGTAGTTTGGAGTGGGGTAGATTTGGGGGGATTAGCGTTGATTGGGAAACAGTGGAGCGCAGTGCAGTGGAGTGGACTGGAGAGGAGTAGAGTTCAGTAGATTAGGGTGGGTTGTGGTAGGATAGATTGGGGTGGAGTGGGTAGATTTGGCGAAGTGGGGTAGATTAGTGTGGGATAGATTTGGAGGGAGTGGGGTATATTGGGGGAGATTGGGAAAGAGTGGAGTGCAGAGGAGTAGACTGGAGTAGAGTTCAGTAGATTAGGGTGGGTTATGGTAGCGTAGATTGGGGTGGAGTGGGGTAGATTGGGATGGAGTGGGGTAGATTGGGATACAGTGGAGTCGATTGCTGTAAGGCAGTTTGGAGTGGGGTGAGGTTGGTTAGATTGGAATGAGGTTGAGTGGGGTGAATTTGGGTGGAGTGGGTTAGATTGGACTGGAGTGGGTTAGATTGGACTGGAGTGGGTTAGATTGGACTGGAGGGGGGTAGATTTGAGTGGCATGTGGTAGACTGGAGTGGGGTAGATTTGGGTTAGAGTGGAATGGAGTCTGGTAGATTTGGGTTAGAGTGGAGTGGAGTGGTTTGGGTGGATTGGTGTGGGGGTGGAGTGGATTTGGATAGATTGGACTTGAGTGAGATAGATTGGGGAAGAGTCAGTGGGGTAGATTGTAGTGGAGAAGTTAGGGTGAAGTGGAGTAAGGTAAATAGATTGGATGAATTAGAATAGTGTGGATGGGAATGTGGTGAGGTAGACTGGAATGGGGTAGATTGGAGTGGAATAAGGTGGAGTGGGGTGAAATGGAGTGGGTTAACGTGGTTTGGGGTAGCGTGGAGTAGATTGGGATGAACTAGATTGGGGAAGGGTAGATTGGGTAGGGTGGAGTAAATTGGGGTGGTACTGAGTGGGGTTGGGTGGCGTGGGGTCGTGCAGTAGGGTGGGATGGAGTAGACTACTGTCGATTAAGGTAGAGTAGATTCAAGTGAAGGGGTAGATTGGCGTGGAGTTGGATAGAGTAGTGTGGGGTACATTGGTATGGGGGTGGGGTAGTTTGGGGTAGAGTAGTGTGGGGTAGATTGGTATGGGGTGGGGTAGTTTGGGGTGGAGTAAGGTAGATTAGAGTGGGGTGGAGTGAGGAACATTTGACTGACATGTGGTAGATTGAAGAGTGGATTCGATTGGGTAGCGTGGCATGAAGTGTGGTAGATTGGGATAGAGTGGACTGGGTTAGATTAGGTGAATTGAAATGTGTAGATTGGAGTGCGGTAGATTGAGGTGAAGTAGATTAGAGTGCAGTGGGTAGGGTGGGGTGAAGTCAAGATTGGAGTGAGAGAGACTGAGGTAAATTGTAGTAAGGTACTTTTGTAAAGTGTGGTAGATTGGGGTGGAGTTGGGTAGGTTGGGTGAATTAGAGGGGTGGATTGGAATGGAGTGGAGTAGATTGAAGATGGATGATTGGTGTAGGGTGGAGGGGGTAGATTGGGGTGGTGTTGAATGGGATGAAGGGGGGTAGATACGGTAGATTCAAGTTGGGCGGAGTGTGGTAGAGTGGAGTGAGTTAGAGTGGGTTACATTTGGGTAGGGTAGAGTGGGGTGGGGTAGATTGGGTGGATTGTGTGTGGTATATTGAAGTAAATTGTGGTAGATTGGAGTGGAGTGGAATGGGTGGGGTTGATTGAACTAGATTGAGTGGAGTGGGGTAGATTGGAGTAGATTAGAAGGTGCATTCTTTGGTAGCGCACTGTCATTACAGACAGTACATTTCCAATTGAAATGACCATTACATTTGCACCAAAATACAGCTTTACTGAACACAAACGATAATGTGTACGAATGTCATCACCTAGTATATTGATTTTTTTTTATGGTATTAAAATATTTGTTTCCACCACACTTCAGAATTACAAAGTTGTGTGCTAGAACAAAAAAACATCCTAACCCTCTCCTCTTACATGCGTACTCAACAGCATCGTCACGGAAATTCTCTCACTTTGAAGTCCAAGTAAGAAAAATAAACACCAGGCTCCCAGGAAGAGAGAGTTTGACATTTCAGCTCTGTCTTTGAATGCACAGTAAATGTGACAAGATAAGAAGATTTAAAGGCCTGTTTACCGAAAGCGAGTTTGTGGAAGAATACAGAAAACCAGGTTTGGTTAACGGGAAGGATGTACTCCAGGTGGACAGCTTAAAGCTAAATTCTAGTCTTACCACCCAATGCCCTTACCTACTCTTCGATCAATCAATCAGGGTTGGTAAAGTGCAACTACTCACCTGTGGGTGCTGGGTTAACCCAAAAAAACAGGTCTTGAGGTCCTTCCTGAACTGGGACAATGAGGGAGATTGCTGTAGGTGTAGGTGGAGGGTGAGGGAGATTGTGTTCCAAGCTTTGGATGCGAGGTAGGAGACGGACTTTCCTCCTGTTCTAGTCTTGCTGATACGTGGCCAGTGAGAGCTGGGCTAATCGCAAGTGTATTTTTGTGTGTGTGGAAGGAGAGCCGGCTGTTCAGGTATGCAGGTCTGGTGTTGTGAAGGACCTTGATGGTTATTCTTCTTTCGACTGGAAGCCATTAGAGATTGCAGAGGTTTTGGGTGATGTGACTACGATGGGGGATGTCGAGAGTCTGGCTGTGGCGTTCTGGACAGTCTGGAGTTTGCAAAGGTGTTTCTTGTTGCTTCCGGAACAGAGAGCATTGCTGTGTTCGAGTCTGCTGCTGATGACCATCTGAAGATCTTTGAAAGCATGCAGAGGGTGTTGAAGCAGCTCAAAGAGACTGCGTTGATCTGGCGGTTCATTGTGAGCAATGAGTCTCGTATGATGCTGAGGTTTTGTGCATAGTCTGCCGGGTTAGGGGATTTTCCAATGGCAGAGAGCCACCTGGAGACGTTCCATGTGAAGGGGGTGGAGCCAAGGATGAGGACTACTGTCTTTTTCTGAGTTGAGTTTCAGGAAGCTGCTCTTTATCCAGGTGGCAACGGCTTTAATCCCTTCTTGGAAGTTGTCTGGTGATGTTGGGTTCATTGTAGAGGGCCAGGATCAGCTGGGTGTCATCGGCGTATAAGATGATGTTGAGCCTGTGGTTACTGACGATGGTTGCAAGGGGGGCCATGTAGACATTGAAGATGGTGGTGCTGAGGGAGGAGCCCTGGGACACTCCACAGTCAGTTGGTCTTTGTTGGTTCCGAGAGGTAGGGAGAGAGCCTCACCCACTGAGTTCTGCCGGTGAGGAAGGAGCAGATCCAGTCGAGGCCCTTGCCACAGATGCAGACGTTGTGGAGTCTGGTGGGTAGGGTGTGGTGGGAGAAGGTGTTGAAAGCAGCCCTGGTCGAGGAGGGAGCGGATGTCGTCCGTGGAGGTGAGTAGGGTGGACTCAGTGCTGTGATTGCTTCGGAATCCAGATTGGGAGATGTTCAGGACATTGTTATGTTATGTTATGCTATGTTAATTATATTTTTATAGCGCACAGATGCCCCAGCCAAGGGGCGTCCTGGCGCTAGACAGGTACTATAACATAACAGTATACATGCATTAGACCTGAAAATACTAGAGACAGGCCCGACGCACATCGCGGGACACTGCCTCGACATCATCTGCTCCAACTCGCAACAACTATCCATTAATGACCTTACCCCTGTACTATGGACCGATCACTCACTTATAAACTTCTCTATCAAGCTAAACTCACAGCACCCCAGACCCCCTAAACAATCGAATTTAACCAGATCATGGACAAAAATACAGATAGACACTTTCCAGAGGCATTTCATTCCTCCCCCTGCCACCCAATCGGCGAATCAGATGGCAGTGGACCTAGACAAAGCCATTGTAAAAGCCCTCGACATAATAGCTCCCAAGCGCCCAACCAAATGCCCCACAAAAAGCAGTCCCTGGTTTACCCCGGAACTGAGATTAAAAGTAGCTACTAGGGCTCTAGAAAGGCGTTGGAGAAAAACCAAAAACTCAGACGACAAAGCCAAATACAAAACCTCACACCATGAATATATGGCGAATATAGCAACAGCAAAAAAAAACTATCTTGCTGACAAAATAAATCAGGCAGGGAGCTGCCAAAAAACACTATATAAAATAGTGAAAGACTTCACGAACCCCTTACCTTGCCAAGCAAACGCACTTGAATCCCAGGAATGGGCAAACCAGCTATCCGTATATTTTAAGGACAAACTAAATAATATATATATGACCTTCCCTAATTCCACCCCCAATACAGATGCTCCACACCCCCTGTATCCTTCACATATGGAGAACCCGACACCCACCATGCAACTACTAGAATTCAACCCTTTTACTATAGACATGGTAATAAAGAATCTAGGAAAGATTAAATCAGGATCCCCAAATGACTCAGCATCATCACAAATTCTAGCCAAAATAGGACCAGCTATAGCGACTGAACTCACCACTATTTTTAACACTTCTCTCGCACAAAGTACATTCCCAAGCAGCTGGAAGGAAGCAACGATTAGGCCCATCATCAAAAAAACCAATGCTGACCACACAGCTCCTTCAAATTATCGCCCAATAGCCCTCCTCCCCCTGTTTGGCAAAATGATGGAGGCAACTATAAACTCCCAACTAATGAAACATCTAGAAGACAACAAGATACTGGACGCCACCCAATCAGGCTTCAGAGCCCACCATAGTACGGAAACAGCTCTACTCGAAATAGTAGATAATATCCGCCTTGCCATTGATTCGAAGAAATCAGCAATCCTGATTCTGTTGGATCTCTCTGCAGCGTTCGACACCATCTCCCACACAGTACTAATAGAGCGACTGGTGGGGGTTGGTGTCGGGGGCAAGGCGCTGGGCTGGCTACAAAGCTACCTGGCAGACAGGAAATCTAGAGTTAAAACCGGTCCCTTCCTGTCTGATACTACAGATAACAACATCGGCGTCCCCCAGGGCTCAATCCTGAGCCCAACGTTATTCAACGTTTATATGTCCCCCCTAGCCAAGATAATCAGGGATCATGGCTTCCAAACAGTCTCCTACGCTGACGATACACAGATCCTGGTCACCATGGGCCCCGACCCAGGCGACACCAAAATCAGATTTCGGTCCTGCATGGTGGCCATCAAAAAATGGATGACTGAGAATTTTTTGATGCTTAATGCAGAAAAGTCTGAAATAATGCTGTTCGGAAAGGCACATCAATTATGGGAACAGGACTGGTGGCCCATTGAAATTGGTCAATGCCCCCCCCCCCTAAAGGTACAGTCCGAAACCTAGGAATCACAATGGATGACCAACTCACAATGCAACCACACATTAATAAAGCGGTACACACCTGTATACGCCTTATGAGAAGCCTCAGAAAAATATTCAAATGGCTTCCTTTAACTAGCAGAAGACCACTAATCCAAGGCTTAATAACTAGCCGGCTGGATTATGGCAATGCATTGTTTGCGGATATAAATGCTTCTAACATAGCTAAACTACAGACCATTCAGAACAGCGCGGCTAGGCTTGCACTGGATCTTCCACCAAGAACCCCGTCTGCTTGAATCAACTACACTGGTTACCAGTTAACAGACGCATAAAGTTCAAGGTCTGCTGCCTAGTCCACAAATCTTTAAACGGACAAGGACCAGCATATATCAGAGACAAACTGCACCGATACAGCCCAACGAGAAATCTTCGCTCCTCCAACCAACTACTGCTAAAGACGCCTAGAGTCCGCACAGTGAGTAACGGGGACAGATGCTTTTCAAAAATTCGTCCTTCATTCTGGAACTCACTTCCCCTAGATCTGAGAGCAGAACCCAATCTGATTATTTTCCGTAAGAACCTAAAAACTCTGCTCTTTAAACCTTAGTCATCCACCTCCCATACATACTGGTTCTGTTTTATCCATCTGTCAGCGCTATGAGACCTAACGGGTGAGCTATGCGCGATACAAAAACAAAATACAAATACAAATAACACACAAAGGGAAAAAGAAGAAAGTGGCGGCTACTCGGAAGCGGGAAACAAAAAAGTTTTGATAGCACGCCTGAAGGTGGACAAATCATTCAGGGCTCGAATGTGCACCGGGAGCGAGTTCCACAATCCCACAGCAAGCACCCGGTATGAGCGGCCACCCATTCTGCTAAGTTTAAAACGGGGGCAAACTGCTAGGTGAAGAGCCTCAGATCTTAGAGATCTCGGAGGGATGTAGGGAGTGAGCAGGTTGGACAGTGCCGGCGGTGAAGAAAATTTCATAATTTTAAAGGCCAGACAGAGTGCCTTAAACTTGATCCGCTGTCTGACCGGTAGCCAATGTAGGGCCGAGATGGTACCCGACACAGAGCAATGTCTGGGAAGACCCACAATGGCTCGCGCTGCGGCATTTTGAACCCTTTGGAGCCTGGATGCCTCAGCCTGGTTTACCCCAATCATGAGCGAGCTACCGTAGTCCAGCCGGGATCGAATTGATGCCTGGACCACGAGCTGTCTGGTGGGGGGGGGTCAAAATATTTCAAGACCGGCCTTATGCCACGCAAAATACCGTAGCAGGTAGCTGCAACCCTCTTCGTATGGTCAGTGAAGGTGAGTGCAGGATACAGCCAAATACCTAGGTTTTTCACTCCAGAAGCTGGGATCGGAATAATACCCAGCTCTGGAAGCCACCACTGGTTTCCCCATAGCTCGACATGTTTCCCCAAGACCAACACCTCAGTTTTGGTGGCATTCAACTGAAGGCAATTGGTACGGAGCCAACTCGCTACTGCCACAAGTCCAGCTCGGAATCTGGGGGCCTCCACTTCAGGGTCTCCACTAAGTGTCACCGCCAGCTGCGTATCGTCCGCATATGAGGTCATCGTCAGACCCCACTGTTTGACCACTGCAGCTAGCGGTTTCACATAGAGGTTGAACAATGTGGGGCTTAATGAAGAGCCCTGTGGGACCCCCAGGTCCAAGGGATAGATGGTGGATTGGCAGGGTGGTATTGCCACTTTAAAGGTTCGATCTGAGAGAAAGGATCGAAACCACTGGAGAGCGGTGCCTGCTACTCCAGCTTCCTCTAAGCGTTGAATCAGTATCTGGTGGGACACAGTATCGAAAGCAGCGCTCAGATCTAATAGCAGGAGCGCTGCTGTACGTCCGGAGTCCAGCACCAGGCGTAAATGCTCGATGATATAGAGCAAAGCGGTCTCGGTACTGTGTCCTGGCCGGAAGCCATTCTGGCTGAGGTCCAGTAACTGATTACGAGTCAGGTGTTCAGACAGGATCGAGTTTACATGGGCTTCGGTGACTTTAGCCATCCAAGGCAATAAAGATATGGGGCGGTAGTAGACGTCTTTCTGAGGCCTCTAGTCAAAACTATGCCCACATACCTACAAGACACCAAGGATGTTCTTCGGCTACTACCAGAGGTTGAGTTCAACACCGAGACTGACATCCTTGTCAGTTTCGATGTAGAATCTCTATACACTTGCATACCGCAAGAAGAAACTCTACAGGCTGTGCAGGAACTCTTAGAAACTACCTTCCATGAGAGCATAACACCCATCCATTTCATCATGGAACTGGAGCGGCTCGCAATGACCGAAAACATTTTCAAATTCGAAGACTCGATCTATCTTCAGATATCGGGGACTTCGATGGGCAGTAAATTTGCGTCGAGTCTGGCGAATTTATACGTCCATCTTTTCTAAACCCATCATGTCCTCAACCACAAAAACCCGTACTACCAACAAACGGTGTTGTGGAAGAGGTACATAGATGACGTCTTTGTGGTGTCGCATGGAGACAGTCAGTCTGTACTTGCTTTCTAAACCTGGCTTCACAATCAAAACCAGTTTCTAAGATTCACTGTGGAGTACAGCAAAACAGAACTCCCATTCCTGGATCTATTAATCATTCCCAAAGAAGGTCATCTTACTAGCAATTTGTACCGGAAGCCAATGTCTCGCAACTCCTTGCTCAGGTTCGATAGTCATCATCCTCGTTCCCTGAGAGAGAACTTACCGTTCGGATAATTTCTCAGGGTTCGAAGAAATTGCTTTAAGAAATCCGATTTTCAAGAACAAGCCGGAGATTTGTCCATCAAACTAAAACAACGACTCTACCCAAGTTCGTTGATCAAAAAATCATGCAAAAGGGCCTCTAACAATCACCGAGAGGCGCTACTTACAGTCCCTGTGGAAAAACCGCCTCTTGATAGACTAACTTGTGTCACCACTTTCAGCACGGCCTCATCATCGGTCCAAAAGATCATTCGGCACAATTGGCGCATACTCAACACTGCGGGTGAAAACATTCCATTGCCAATTTTTTCTTTCAAAAGAGGTTCGAATTTGAGAGATGAACTTGTGCACACTAGACCGCGCTACAACTCAAACGACACACCAACGACATTGTGGAATCTTCCCCCTGTGCAAGGACACCACCCATGTGGTAACTGTTCTGTGAGCCCACAGACCAAAAAAACACTATCAGTGGACATTGGCATATCACGCCCATGGGTTTTAAAACGACACACGAACTGTAACAGCGATAAGGTTACCTATCAAATCACCTGCCCCTGTGCCCTTCGGTATATAGGCATAACGACGAGAAAAATCAAACTAAGAATACAAGAACATAAAAGCACCATCAGACGTAACAAACAAGCGACCCGGATGACAAATCACTTTCTCACTATGAAACACTCAGTTGAAGATATGGAATGGTTAGTGCTCGAACAGCCTTTCATACCCACGCACGTCAGTGATATCTCCCATTTTCTGTTCGTCAAAGAACAGAAATGGGTTTTCAAACTTAAATGTGATACTGAGGGTTTAAACGACGAAATATCGTGGATCCAGCTCCGACACCACTGAACACATTAAAACATCAGCTTACATCAGAGCACCCGGCAGCCACATGTGAAAATCTAGGATTTCACCTTTCGCTGAACTTCGATCGGCCCTTATAAACTTTTTGACGGACAGTTTTCCTACACTTTTTTCTATCCCCAGGATGATGTTTATCTCTGGTAGGATAAAACATTTCAGTCACGACATGTTTTCATCTAAAAACTGACACAGGCTTTGTTTATCAAACTCCAAAACCTGTTCGTCCGCCAAACACATGGTCTTAGGTACACAGAGTGGCATCCGGTTTCCGGTCTTTACGAAACAACCAATCATCATGAACCCTACCTGTCAAGCGGTTTTCAATCCGGTCCACCTCCGTCTGACTCTTATCAGACGTAGCAGCAGCGTTTCCGGTTCTTGTAATGAATCAATCATCGTCGGACATTTCCGGCAACACCCTAATAAGCGGCTCCTCTCTGGTCCGCAAAAGGTAGTCTTAGCCCACCCAAACGGATATGCTCACTACCTTCCCCTCAGCTCAGATGACAGACCGAGGCAACGACGGACAGGTTGGTGATACATTATTCAGACTCTTCAAAACCTAGCTCAAGATCTCCTCCTTGTTGAGCTCTATAATAACGAATTTCTAACATGCGAGACATGCTTCCCGACTCATTAAATCCGAGCGCCCTTAAGTCACAACAATCGGAGGCGCCATGCATCTGTCTCTATCTCTGTGCCTTCGCTGCAATCCTGCCAGCAGCAATTGCCTACATTGAGTTACATCATAAGTATCGCACTTTTGGCGAGGTTTATACAAGTTATTTTTTCATGGTTTTCACCCTTGTTTAGAGCGTGGCCTCTTTGCCCTGAGCGAGCGCCAGGCGAGGTGAGGTCTTCTCCTTAACGTTTAAGGGTGAGTTAAACCAAACCGTACCGTGGTACACTGTTTTACACACATTTGATGTTTTCTATTATGCTGACATCTGTTCTGTTCTGTGTGTATCTTTTTCTTTCTCTTTTCCTTAGAAGAGTTTGTGTTACAACGATATGAGACTACCACAGAGTAAAAGTTTACCGGTAGGTCTACATCATTATCACTAATCACTGTTGCAGTAGTATAAATCATAGGTCCTGATGAAAGCCTTCCAAGGCTGAAACATGTCGACCATTAAACATATATGACGGTTAGTAATTCCTTTCATACTATCCTCACTCTGCTTTTAATCATGCCGTTATGATGGTCACACCCAATAAAGTAGTTTTTTGTCATCATTACAGGTATGTTTAAGTATCACCACATTCACTTTAAAGTCCACACTGTCTTGAGCACTGCAACCTTTCCCTTCAGCCTACTAATTCTACCTACTGGCTGTCCTTCTCACTGGAGGATCCGATACTAGCACTCCTCGAAAGAGATCTGATGAGGTGGCTAGCGGATACCAGTTTCTAATTTCCAACCCAGATGACGAGGCTCCGCCAATGGGTGGGCTGATGGGTATTTTTACACTCCTTTCTCTCCTCTGGACTATCTCTTCTACACACTACAACTGAGTGTTTAGTATCCTGACACACGTTTTTTGAGACCCTTAGCATCCTTCTTGTGTTTAATTGTTGAGTTGGGGAACAGGATGCAAGCTGGTCTATAAACATTACTTCCCCTCGGACCCCCTTCATATTTTGTTCTTTGTAATGCATGGCAATGACCATGGTAAAGATTGTTTCCCCTCTGGGCCTTTCTATGGGGTTTATGGACTTGAGGATGCCTACCTATTAAAAGAAAGAAAACATTACATTAGATTTTTTTGTTATGGGATAGACTTGCGGAGGAGAAAACCGGTTGCACCCTATCATGAGACCGCCTCAAGGAGCAATATATAGAAAAAAACTTACATTTTTGATGTTCAATGAAAGATGCTGACAACGCTTGATAGATGCAAAAACAACAATTGATGGACAGAATGCAGAAATATATCATACATTCACCCCAGTACCGAGATCTGGGCCTAAATCCATCATTTGTTTGCTCAACATGTCGTTCCAGTTTGGACCTAGCCATATGCAAATCAGTCATAACCCTGCGCCCAATGGGAACAGTCCAGCCCGAACTGCCAGGCCAGGTCCTCCCTGGACTGGAAATTAGCATCCTAGGACAGGTTTCAGGCTTTCAGCCCTCATCAGCCAGGATAGCTTGACTCCAGTGGCATGGAGAGCACAGGACCCACGTCTAGGCATACCCGGCCCACTCGGGGTGACAAATTTAACCCACTTCCCTTGACTGGGGGTGAATGTTTTGATTTGTTCTGCATTCCGTCCATCAATTGTGTGTCTTTTGAAAACACTTGATAGAGCAAGTAAAGACCTATATCTCTGACCGTTGGCACTAAAGAAGGAAGGGGACAAACAAAAACTTCTGAATGAGACCAAAACCCACTATGAAGGGCCTGAAAATTCTGCTCATACTTGCCAACGCAGACAAAATCCCTCAATGACCAAGGCCCGAGAACCCCTGAGGGAATACCCACAAAAAATGGCACCTAAGAAGGATGAGCTGTCCCACAACAGAACCGTTCCTCAGCAGTCATCACAGACAGCATGAAAACACTTACATAGGCCAAAAGCAAAAATGACACGGTGAACCACTCAGTCACATCATATCTATGTGGATAAGCATTTCAGCGCCACACTGGGTAAGTGCTGTAATACAATACAGTGAGCTATATCTGACACAACATGACTACAGGGCCTTTAAGACCTGCATAGGGAATGGTATGCCAACAGAAAACAATAATTGATGGAGGAACACAAAGGCATCACAGAAATGCCGGCAACTTGGATATGAAACATTGACCAGGGATAGTTTTGAAGTAGGAAACGGTGTGAAAGATATCTAAGAACCTACCATACACAGGCACAAAACAAAAGTCCTAGATGTGGAAGCCGATAACATCAATTTAAGTGTGAAGATCTTAAAACCATACAAGATGTGACAATATGGGAGTTTGAAACGTGACAAAAGGGACATAAGACAATTATCTGATGGAATGCTACAAACTTCTCTTTGCACAGATTCTGGGTTCTTAGGAAGGGAAACCCTTTGGGGTTCATAGGGTAGGACCATAAGGGTCCTCTGTTAAAGACAGTCACAGAAATGTTTGCCAAAATATCTTTCTGTTTTCAAAGATGCCAGAAGGCATAATCCCATTATCCTTTGTGGGAATAGGCCTTCGCTAATAACATTGCAATGGACTTTCTCCTACGAAGTGCAGTTTCAAGTGGATGATTTAAATATTCATACTGCCAAAGTGAAATGTGATATCTAAGGCATTCACTATACTGACTGCAGCTGTTGAACCCTCTGACTCACAATAAAGCTAGAACATCGAGAGGAAGCAGCAAAAGCATTGACATAGATTGAGGAGGAGATGGAACTCCAAGAAGGAGGTTGACTGGTGTGAATCCTGAAGCACCAGACGCATTATCTCTAGGAGCCACTATTCTCTACATTTCATGAGCACATGGGTTGCTAAAAGTAGCACATAACCCTGTATACTAACAGTTTTGAATTACTTGCCTTTAGAATATGAGTATGCAAAAACAACAGGTGATGGACCGAATGAGGATCAATGTCACACATTCAACCCAGTCAAAAGATCTGGGTCCTAATCCATCGTTTTTTTGCACTCCACACCACCCTGGGTTAGACAATGGCGATATGCAAATCAGCTCTGACCCTGTGCCCCATGGGAACAGTCCAGTCCGAACTACAAAAGCCATGTCCTTCCCAGAACGGAATCAAGCATCCGAGGACCGGACCGGTTTCAAGGTAACACCTCTCATCAGCCCGGCTAGCTTGACTCCAGTGGTGTGGAGTGCCTGGGACCCACGTCTGGGCATCCCCAGTACACTTATAGCGAGTTTGCAAAAACAACAGGTGATGGACCGAATGAGGATCAATGTCACACATTCAACCCAGTCAAAAGATCTGGGTCCTAATCCATCGTTTTTTTGCACTCCACACCACCCTGGGTTAGACAATGGCGATATGCAAATCAGCTCTGACCCTGTGCCCCATGGGAACAGTCCAGTCCGAACTACAAAAGCCATGTCCTTCCCAGAACGGAATCAAGCATCCGAGGACCGGACCGGTTTCAAGGTAACACCTCTCATCAGCCCGGCTAGCTTGACTCCAGTGGTGTGGAGTGCCTGGGACCCACGTCTGGGCATCCCCAGTACACTTATAGCGAGTTTGCAAAAACAACAGGTGATGGACCGAATGAGGATCAATGTCACACATTCAACCCAGTCAAAAGATCTGGGTCCTAATCCATCGTTTTTTTGCACTCCACACCACCCTGGGTTAGACAATGGCGATATGCAAATCAGCTCTGACCCTGTGCCCCATGGGAACAGTCCAGTCCGAACTACAAAAGCCATGTCCTTCCCAGAACGGAATCAAGCATCCGAGGACCGGACCGGTTTCAAGGTAACACCTCTCATCAGCCCGGCTAGCTTGACTCCAGTGGTGTGGAGTGCCTGGGACCCACGTCAGTGTGTGACATTGATCCACATTCGGTTCATCACCTGTTTTGTTTGCATATTCCGCCCTAAGTGCGCTGGGGTTGCCCAGACGTGGGTCCCAGGCACTCCACACCACTGGAGTCAAGCTAGCCGGGCTGATGAGAGGTGTTACCTCGAAACCGGTCTGGTCCTCGGATGCTTGATTCCGTTCTGGGAAGGACATGGCTTTTGTAGTTCGGACTGGACTGTTCCCATGGGGCACAGGGTCAGAGCTGATTTGCATATCGCCATTGTCTAACCCAGGGTGGTGTGGAGTGCAAAAAAACGATGGATTTGGGCCCAGATCTTCGGACTGGGATGAGTGTGTGACATTGATCCACATTCGGTCCATCACCTGTTTTGTTTGCATATTCCGCCCTAAGTGCGCTGGGGATGCCCAGACGTGGGTCCCAGGCACTCCACACCACTGGAGTCAAGCTAGCCGGGCTGATGAGAGGTGTTACCTCGAAACCGGTCTGGTCCTCGGATGCTTGATTCCGTTCTGGGAAGGACATGGCTTTTGTAGTTCGGACTGGACTGTTCCCATGGGGCACAGGGTCAGAGCTGATTTGCATATCGCCATTGTCTAACCCAGGGTGGTGTGGAGTGCAAAAAAACGATGGATTTGGGCCCAGATCTTCGGACTGGGATGAGTGTGTGACATTGATCCACATTCGGTCCATCACCTGTTTTGTTTGCATTTAGAATATGAGTAGGCGCACACCCGTACTACTCCTGGAGGCCGAGGCAACTGACGTCAATACTTTGGCTCTTAATATGGGGCCTAAACTCATAATATAGACATCTACAAAACACACGTTCTAAATCCATGCTACAACATGGAGTAAAACGTGCCGAGTATTCACTCTACTCCATTAATCATTCCAATATGTAACATGGGAGATTTTGACTGACATGGAAGAAAAATATTTACTAATGAAGATGGAGACTGGAGTGGAAACCCGAACATCATGGGTGGTCTATGCCTCGAATCAAGATCACTATCGGTTTCTATTAAGGATGTTACTTACGTTAGCGGACTTTATAGACTTGATTTTAGTAGGTTATCTATGCTGGAGAAGGTTGAACTAGGTAGATTAGGGGTAGGAGGGACAGTCTCGGCACTAGATATGGAGGCCTTTATGGAAACCAGATGAGAGTTAGGACTTCATGGAGAATAACACCGAAGTGAAATAGAGGTGACTATTTTAACCCCATGTACACAGTATATACACTGGAATTGATTACAACGGGGATATTGGAATGAGTCTAAGACTCAGACACCGGGAATAACTCTACTTCCACCTAGGAGTCTTTTTAAAACTCAAAGTACCCGATGGTTGAAAAAGCGTGGTGATACACCTGTGGCTTATGTTGCAGATCAGCCTTCTATTAGCACAATGTCATATCCGATAGAGCCATCTAGCTGCAGATTTCTTACCTTCAAATTTTCCCCAAGTGCCAGACTGGATCCGGAATCTTTTTACTGTAGTTCCTCTGTGTGTCAGTAGAGGGCATTGAGTGGCCCTGTAGTGGTGTCGTCCACCTGATGTGACGTCGACTGAGTCAATATAAGTCCTCCCCGGACTCATTGACACCAGTTTCTTCTTTTCTGTACTTTCAACGCGTATCCAGTAGCAGACCCTTAACCCGTTGCATGCTTGTGACGGAACCGCTCCGTCACAAGCCACGGGTGAGCTGTGCTTGTGACGGAACGGTTCCGCCACGGCCCGCTCGCCACGCCTACGCGGCGCTGATTTCGCGCCTGCGCTGATGCTTTAAAGGGCGGGCGGGTTCGTGACGGAACCGTTCAGTCACAAGCACAGCTCACCCGCGAGCCGTGACGGAGTGGTTCAGTCACTAGTATGGAGCCGCCGCGCGGCCGCCCCACCCCCTTAGCGCTGCGGCGGAATAGCCACCGCAGCGAAGGGGTTAAGACGTTTTTCCAGCCTACTTTGACGTTTTAGGCAACGGAACAGTGTGCCTTCTACCTCGGTCTTCAGGTTTCAAATCTTCTGGGTCCTGTGGACAAGAAATGTCAGCCACAGACCCTCACTCTATTCCTATGTGGTGCCTGGGTGAGCACCATGACTCCAAGGAGTGCGACTCCAGTTATCAACTCACCACATAAAGCCTCTTCCCCCGCCTCCTTCCACTCTTCGGTTGGGAAATCGATATGCGAGTCAACCCTGTGCCTTCCTATCTTTGGTCGAGCGGTGACCCAGATGCGAAAATATTTAGATTCTCTTCATACTATCTTTGGGTCTTCACCTTCCCATGGAGCGGCTTTGGGCCCCAAAGAGATGTGAAGGGCCTTGACTGTGTCCACGCAGACTGGTTCACTCTCTGCTTCTGTTTGGGTTTCTGATCCCATTGTCTAATCCGTTTCAGTGCCAGCGCACAGCTCTATCGGTTTCCCACCATCAGCGCCTGTATTCAATCAGTGGACACCAGGGCTGATCGATGCCACACCACTTTCCTCTCCAGATGCTGTGACAATACCGCTTTAGAGCTTCTCGCCATCAGGTACGATGCCGGTAGTGCTGCTTAGCTTGGACACCCTCCCTCCAGTCTCTGTAGAGCCCTCCTCTTATTTTTCTTTCTGAGGAACATGGGTTTGATGTGATGGGGAAGAGTCTAACACTGCTCAGCCTCCCTTGCTGGATAGCTGGCTGACGGAGCTAGTTGAAGCTAGGGGCGTCCTCCATCAGGACCAAACCGGGATGGAGCAGGAGCTCCCTTATAGTGAAGCACTTTACAACATTTTGTTGGGGGCTTGGGCTAAACCTGATACAGGAGCCCCTTGGATGGGTCTATTTCGCAAACACTGTGGTGCCCCAGGGTGATCCGGCCTATCTCCTTTGGCATTCCCACAATTCAAATTCTCTTCCAAATGACCCCCAAACAGAGATTCCAAGAGATTAGACATTTATGGCAGGCATATTTTCTCCTCCACCTTTTCTGCACTAAGATCCATCAATACGTCTTGCGTTCTCTGATGTTTTGTGGAAGTCATTGACACGTCTGCTGCCTTTGGTTTCGGATGACACCTGGGACGAACATGCCGAGATGGGCAACAAGCGCCCAATTGATAATTCATTGTGGTATGGATACTACTGATTCAGTGGGTCGGGCCATGGTCTCCTTTGTGGCGTTACGTCTTCGCGCCTGGCTATGCCCCTTTGATTTTTTGGAAGGCTGTTCAAGCCAACTTGATTGAAATTACTTTTGATGGAGCCTGTCTGTTTAGCGCACATGCCGACTCTGCTTTGCGGCTAGATAGTCTGAGTGGAGCAGACTCTTAACTCTACCATTTGCTTCCCTAGTTCTCCAGTACTAGAAAATCCCTTTTTTATTCACATACAAACCATTCCAGGGCGGAGCCCATTGGCTTTTCTTTTCAAATCCGCTTTTCTTCTACGGGCGACACCTGGGGAGGTGTTCCTGCCTTCTGCAGGTTTTTATTCTTCTTATACTGTTGATGATGGGTTATGTTTCCTGTTATCTGTAACGTATATTACTTTGTGGTCCTATGTGAGTCAGTTTCCACAGGCTTTTTTCTGAGATTAGTTTTCTTCCCAGATTCGTATTTTGCTTGCATTGTGCAGATGCACTCTGGCCTTTTTCTCTGTTCTACGGGGGGCATCTTCTGTATGCCTTATAGGCATTTTGGGATTTGCTTCTGGCTTAGTATTCCTTATAGGGACTTGAGTTTATCTGCCTCTGAAAACATAGTGCTTTTGTTCCGCCTTGCACCTGCACCCAATATCCCCTTCTCACCCTCAACCATCTTAGGGGTTATTTCTCATCACCATGGGGCATTTCTTACCTTTGATTGGTGCCCTCCTTTCCTTAGCGGAAACTGTGGAACGAGTGGCATGATCTTTGGCCAGGATAGATTTTCTGCTCGGGCTTAAGACCTTGTTCCCACTTAGGCCCTTTATTAGTGCTTTGGCACTACTTATTGTTCTTCTCTCTCTGTGCATTAGCAAGAAGGCTTCCTGCCCCTCATCTTTCAGGTTCCATGTTGGGCTATATCTCGGTGATGCATTGGTTATAAGGGGGCCCCTCTAAAGCAGTGGTTAATATCCTGTCACTGCAACATGGGTATCTTGGTCCTGTGCCATCGACATGGCTGCCTTTTCTCTGCTTCATTCTTGGAGAGAATGTTATTACTTGTCACTTTCTGGAATGCCTTGTATCTTTGTTCCCATAGGCATAATTTATTTGCCAATTCAGATCCCAGCCACGTCATTTAGTTACTTTATTGGTTGTTCTTCAGATGTCACCATCTCAGCCCCCCTCCCCCCTTTCAGTGTTGTGGCAAATTTTCATCTTTAGTTTTCCTTCTGGATCATTTGTCCCTTAGACATTCTAGTTCCATCTCTTTGAGGACTGGTTCCCAAGGGGGCTAGGGTCTCCCGTAGCACCATTTTCCTGAAGGTTCTTCTTCCTCCACATAGAATAAGATAAAGATTCTATCCCTCAAATGTGTGTTATACCACTTGCTCCTTATTTTTGCGAATCCTTCTGCTTGAAGAATTGTTTTGGACGATGTGGGTCTTTTCCATCTTTAATCGTGATATACTGAAGGTTTTGCTATGTTAGGTCCTGTCTCCGGTTGGTGACATTCTTGCTGGCCTATATACTTGTTGTGCTTCTACGGAAAGTCCATCCATTGTTTTTGGATTTTCAGGTACGTGGGGCTGTATCCCTTCACAACTATGTACTTTATCTTTATCTGATGCTTCAGTCAGGTCTTGCTCTGCCTTATATCTTTGTCTATTGGAATTGCAATTGGTTATCTGTCGAGACCTTCTGTGTGTTGGCCTTTATTTCAACTATCCTTTTCTATGGCCCCTTGGCTGTTTTCCCAGGCATATAAATGATCAACTAAGCAGCAGGCTATTTCTATATTTAGCTCCAAGAAACCATTTGGTGTATGTGTGCTCTATAAATATTTTTAATATACCATTCCCTTCATAGCATGGTTTCCACACATGCTGTTTTCTTTTGATTTTCTGTCAACCGCCTAATGGCTGCCTCATCAGTCAGTGGTGTTTCATAAGCAATTGCTATTATTTTTCTGAGGTGTGGTGCCCTCCACTCCCTCTCTCTTATACGGTATCATGTTGCTGGTTTTCCAACTTGGTCCTAATGTCTTTATGTCTATAATTTTCACTCCGTTGTTGTCTCACATATGTTCTATTGCCAATGTATGTGTGTAAGTATATATATCTTTCGATAGATGGTTCTATTCTGTAGGTGTTACTCGTTCCTACCCTGGTCAGTATCTCCACTTGCCACAAGAGACTGTGGTTCACTTCCCCGATGGGGAAGATAATACATTTGGTATATTCTGATATACTTGTGTATGCATGTATATATACATATATCTGTTCACGTATAAACGGGTATAGATTGCAAGTATGGTTGTACTGCACTTATTTCACAGGGAGTACGTATCTGCTTTTGTAACTACCCCTTTCTTGGTGCTCTAGTTCGACCTAAACTTGGTTGTTGCCTGAACATTTCCTTTTCCTTTCTCCCTTGGGTTTCTATGTTACATAGTCCCAGAGGGTTACCTTCTCTATAGGAGGGGTTTCTCCGTCTGAGAGTGGTCTCGACCAAATGTTGTTGTTCACGCATTGCTTTTGCTGCAGCATTGATTCATTTTCTCTCCCTCCTTCATGGATCTGCTCTGAGATTCCCCATTAACTATGTGTTTCTCAGGGCAGGATTGGCTCACTGACTTGTTTCTATGACAAGGAGTTCTAAATCATCAGCATGGGCTGTTATCCTTGGTGCTTTAGTCCAGTCATGGTTTGAATACCTTCGGCAGGGCTATACAGTATTGTGGTTTCTGTGAAGTATTCTCCCCAAAATTTTCTTATCCCTCTGCTGTGGGTAATATTTTCCACAATCTTTTCACAGTCTTACAGACTTCAGCTCCCTACGGTCTTAACTCAGTCCTGCTGGTGGATTGTCTTCATTTCATCCCATTACGTTCTGGCTAGCCCTATTCGGGGATCTTTTGTGAGATCTGTTTGCAGATTCTCCTTTGGGGATGGTGTTGTTTGGGTATCTAATATCAAGGTAAGGAATCTGTGGCTAAATGTCTCTATCCGATGAATAAGTTACTTTCCTTCAGTAATGCCGTATCTGGTAGAGAGAGGATTTAGCCACAGATTCCTGACCGAACGACCCATCCTCCCCACTCTGTAAAATGCTTGTCTTGTTACAATATACCTTTCTTGGCATTCTGATGCCATTCTTTAGGACTTTGTCATTGTTTGACACAAAGATGTCTTTTTTGGCACACTGTTTCCACAGGTTGTTTCTTTAAGTAGCTCCAAGTTTTTGGCATGAAAAATAGTCACAGAAGTAGCAGGCGTCGACACGTCACGGGAGGACTTATATTGACTCTGTCGACGTCATATCCGGGTGGGCGACGCCGATATGGAGTCGCTCGATGCCATCTACTGGAGTGCAGAGGTACTGCTATAAAAAAAAAGTTCCAGACCAAGTCTGGGCCTAGGGAGATTCCAAGGGAAGGAATCTGCGGCTACGTCCTGTCTCTACCAGATAAGGCGTTATCGAAGGTAGGTAACTTATTCATCAGGCAGCAACCTTTCACCGTTCTCCTTAGCCCAGATTTGTTTTCATAAAGAAATTATTGGATTTTCCAGACACGAACAACCTAATGAGAGACTGCACCTGTTGTACAAATTATTCATGAAGACCAATGTTTAAAAAAGAGAAATAGAGAGGTGGGTATCCTATCACATTTTATTTAATGAATGAACTATCAAGTTAAAATACAGTCTATCATGCCTGAAGCATTCTATCAACTATTCAAAAATGGGACCTCTAAGTCTTAAGAATTCCAGAACACTACTTTTATTTCATTTTGTAACCGAGATTGTACACACTGTCAACATTTTCTCACACAGATGCATTATGAGGCGCATAGTATGGTAAAAATGACATTGTCTCTGTAAACAAAAAGTTTAATTTGAAGTTATTTCCCCAAAACTCATTTGAAATCCTTATTCTATTGATCATGTCTGGTTGTAAATAGACTGATGGGATACGATTGGAATGTTCCGCATTTGATTTTGAATGGCCTAAATCTGGTCATTAACCCACCCAGGCTTGTGACGGAACCGTTCCGTCACGAGCCTTGGGTGGGCTGTGCTGGTGATGGAACAGTTCCGTCACGGCCCGCTCGCCGTGCCTGCGCGGCGCGAATTCCGCGCCTGCGCTGACGTTCTAAAGAGCGGGCGGGCCGTGACGGAACAGTTTCGTCACAAGCACAGCTCACCCGCGGGCCGTGACGGAGCGGTTCTGTCACGAGCACGGGAGCGCCGCGCGGTCCCGCCTCCCCCTTAGCGCTGCAGCGGAATAGCCGCCGCAGCGAACGGGTTAAGTATTCTCTAGGTCAACGCTCTGTGATAATTCAATACATAAAATGTATTGTGCTGAGATTCCAAGGAAGTCTCAGGAGGAATCATAGTGTTTTTTCAGTTTCAATATTAGAAACAGAAAGCAATGATTACCTTTGAAATGTAACTATTGCTGGTGTATTGGTCTGGGTAAAAAATATTCTGCCAACAAATTACCCCTTTTAAGCTTCGGCATATCACTCTTGGATACCTAACCCATGATGGCATTGGAAGCATGCTTTTTCGGTTCATAGTTGGGACATTTTAAGTCAATTTAGATTCTTATCAGGATTTTCTTGTCATTGACACAGTCTTCAAGAAAATACACGCTCTGTGATACTCATTTCAGAAGAATCTTTGCCGCTGGTCTGTCAAATTGCATATGGCTGCTGACCTCCTATATAGTGTCAGAATGCCTCTGGTTTCTTTGTGCCATTTGCAAAATTAAAGTACATGGTGCTTTCCATAACACTAGCACTTGAAATCAGCTTTTAGGCTGTTATTTCATTCACTGTCTTCTAGCTCAAAGGGTTCCTGTGCATTTTTTTTTTTTAGTTCAAAATGATTTTATTGAATTTTAGCACAGGAAAAACACATAGATACATACAGAAAACTAATAAGTTAGG
Organism: Lissotriton vulgaris; assembly: GCF_964263255.1. Lineage (NCBI taxonomy): Eukaryota > Metazoa > Chordata > Amphibia > Caudata > Salamandridae > Lissotriton > Lissotriton vulgaris. Next base: position 244,554,780 of record NC_141687.1, read on the forward strand.
TCATAAAATTACTTGAAGGCGAATAAGAACAATCATAAATGAACAGTCCGAAAGAAATTACATCGCACAATACAATTGTCAATTAAAGGAGAAATAATAATATGAGAGAAGGAGGGAAGGGAAGGAAGGAGGGGAAAAGGGGATGATACATTTCATAGCATAATAAATTAGATAAATAGAGTTACCACAAGAAGCTAAAAAACATTATAATAATCAGTGAATGAAATAGCAAAATTTGAAAAAAACATGAATCATACCTGAACATAAGAATCTATAGGGGACCAAAATGATTGAAAATGCATAGAATTATGATGAACACCTTTTAAAGATAATTTTGCACCTCTTCTTGTGAAAATAATACAAGACCACCAAGCATGAACTGAAAGAGAAGTAGCATCTTTCCAACAAAAATGAATGGACTTTAACGCAGCCGAAACCAAAAAATTAAATAACTCAGCTTCAGCATCTTCAAGAGGATTAATCAGAACAGATTTACATATTAACAGTTGATAAGAAAGCGGATCAGAGATAGGCAAAATTTTCAATATCACATTCCAGACTTCAGACCAAAATTTCCTAATAATAGAACAATCAAATAACATATGACTTAAAGATCCAGGATATAAATTACAATGCCAGCATAGGTTTGATGGTAATAATTTAGCTTTAAATAAACGTAAACGTGTCCATAAAGAATTAAGCAAAATATAAGCATTGGTTTGATAAAGTGAAACCGTTAACCATCCAGAAATACTATTGAGCCAAATTGATGACCACGAATCAACTGACAGAGAAATGGAGAGTTCATTGTTCCAAAAGGTGGAAATTATATCAACGTTAGAGCCTAATGAACAGGTGAGTTTTTTTATAAAATACAGAGACTGCTTTAGAGGCTACAGAAACAGTATTTACATAAATTAGAAAATCAGCAGAGGATATAGATGGGATACCAGTAGGAAAGGAGTCTAGAATGGAATTACACAAAAACTGATATTTTACCAAATCAGACATTGGTAAATTGAATCTTAATTGGAGTTGAGTAAATGGGATAAATGCACCATCTAAGAAAACATCTTTAAGATAGTAAATGCCCTTATCAATCCATAAAGACCAAAAAGAGACATTTCTATTTAATTTTATTAAAGCGCTATGCCATAATGACAAATGCACCGTGGAAAGTAAAGGAGATGCAAAATTAGAGTCCAAATCAGAAAAAATTAATCTGGATGACTTGATTATGGACGAGGAATGGATAACCTTAGTGGAGGGAGACATAGTTAATAAGGAGGGCAATGGAAAAGGTTTTGCAAGGGAATTTTCAATATGAAGCCAAACAGGAGGACTGACAATAGGTGAAATACTAAACCATAATGAGCTCTGTTTTAAAATGAATGCCTTATGATCTAAATAAAAATCCGGTAGGGCAAAACCAACTTAGCATTTAGGAATCTTCAATTATTTATAAGCAATACGAGGAGGTTTATTATTCCAAAGAAACTTAGATAATAATGTATCAACATCCTTATAAAATTTGAGTGGGAATTGAGTTGGTATCATTGCAAGAGAGTAAAATATTTTCGGGTCAATATTCATTTTGATTGATTCCATTCTCCCCCACCATGAAAGATGAAGAGAGGACCACTTGGAAGTTTTTTGTTTGACATAATCAAGAATGAATTCACAATTCAATTTTAGGGTAGCACACAAAGATGATGAAAATAATATACCAAGATATTTCAACTTGTTCTTTTGCCAAACAATATCAGATGAAGTTAACATATCGGAAGTACAAAGCATATTTAAGGGAAAAAATTCAGTTTTAGTAACATTTAATTTGTATCCTGACACCATTGAATATTTGGAGATAATATCAAGCAACAACGGTACTGATGTAGCAGGATTACTAATAAATAATAACACATCATCAGCATAGGCTAAAGTTTTAACAGTTACATCTTTAATGGTGATACCCTGAATATCATCGCACTTACGGATGGAATTAAGAAAGGGTTCTATTCCTAATAAAAATAAGAGAGGGGAGAGGGGACAACCTTGACGTGTGCCTCTGAAAAGGGAAAATTGATTAGAGATTTGGCAATTAATGAATAATCGGGCAGTGGGAGCATAATATAAAGCCGAAACCATACGAATAAAGGAGGGTCCAAAATTAAAGGATAATAAAGTTTTAAATAAAAACTGCCAATGTATTTTCTCAAAGGCTTTTTCTGCATCTAAAGCCATAACACCAGCAGGGATAAGGAGTGAGAAACTTTGTTCAATGACATGTAATAATGTTCTGGTATTGTTAGCAGAATATCTGTTTTTCATAAAACCGGATTGGTCGGGGTGAATAATAGAGTGTAGGACAGGAGCTAATCTAGAGGCAAGGATTTTAGCATACAATTTACAATCTTGAGTAATCAGGGAGATGGGACGGTAATTAGAGACAAGGGTAGGGTCATTATCAGGTTTGGGAAGGACAACAATTAAAGCATCTGAAAAAGAACCTGAAATGGTGCCGGAGGAACTAAAGTGAGAAAAAATTTGGTGTAAATAAGGTAATAAATGAGATTGAAACTCTTTATAAAATTCAGCAGGTAAGCCGTGGGGATTTATTTTTTGGGAGTGATTTGATAGCATTCAGGATCTCATCATTAGTAATAGGTCAATCCAACCCAAGTCTGTCAGAAGGAGAAATATGATTTAAATTGGAAGCATTTAAAAAAGCATCAATTATAGAATCATCACAAAGATCTGGTTTATTATACAAGGTGGAATAAAAATGTAAAAATTCCTGAACAATATTATTATGAGAAAGTGCAATTTTACCTTGAAGGCCTTGAATGGAAGTAATCTGCGTTTTATCCCTTTTAATACGTAAGTAATTAGCGAGGATTTTACCAGACCTATTGGTATTAAAGCGGAATTTAGCATTGGATTTTGAGAGTTGAATCCCAGCTCTAGTACTAAGGATAGCATTAAATTCATATCTTAGTTTTTGTAATTTAAGTTTATATTGAGGGTCATTGGTAGTAATGAATAAGCGTTCAAAGTGGTCTTTATATTAGAATTAAATTTTTTGTTTTCATGTGCCATAATAGAAATTGTGGAACCTCTAATATAGGCTTTAAAGGCGTCCCAACGATTAATAACAGAAGTAGAGTCTTCCGGATTAAATATAAAATAGTCTTGAATTGCTTGCAACAATTTAGGTTTATGAGTATCGTTGAGAACAATGTCAGCATTCATACGCCATCTGGATTGCTTAACAAAAGAAGACGACACATTCAAAACAAAAGAAATCATAGCATGGTCTGAAATGTCAATGGTAGCAATAGTAGGATTAGTGGCAGATGGGACAAGGAGGGGGGAAAGTACAAATTAATCAATTCTAGAGTGAGAATTATGAGGATTGGAGAAAAAAGAAAAGTCTTTACCAGTGGGATAGTATAATCTCCAAATGTCAGCTAGCTTGGTGGTATGAAGAAAAGTCTTAAAAGCATGGAAAATCTTGGAAGGACGAAATTTAGAGGTAGATAATCTATCTAGTAAGGGGTCAGCAATAATATTAAAATCCCCACCAACAATCAAAGGAACTTTCCCCAACTTTAAAACTTCAGTAGTAACTGTAGCCCAAAAAACAGGATCATCTGCTGTAGGGCCATAAATATTAAGTAAAAAGAAAATAGAGTCATGAATTTTGATTTTAACTATAATATATCTCCCATCAGTATCCGAAATCTTATGAAGGATTTGACAATGTAACTTTTTAGCAAAGAAAATAGCGACTCCATTTTTCTTACCTTTAGCAGGTGAGGAAGCAATAGAATCTACCCATTTTTTACTCATGTAATGCAAAACTTTATCATCAACATGCGTCTCTTGAACAAAACAAATGTCAGCCTTGCAACTACCTAAATAATCTAGAATTTTCATACGTTTAATTGGAGTCCGTAAACCTTTTACATTGAGAGAAACAATTTTAATATTATGAATGTTAGCCATTGAGATATAGAAAAAAGGATAGAAAGTAAGGAGAACAAGAAGAGGAAAGAAATAGCCAAGTTACAGGAGTAACTCTATGTAGAAAATAGGAAGGGAAAAAACGAAAAAGAGAGAAGAAGGAACAAACAAGAAACATGAATAGAAAGAAGGAAACGCACACCCGTTCCTCAAGCATGGCCAGTAACCGTTGGAGCCCATGAATAGAATTTATTGGAAGATGTGACAACTAAAGTCAGACGAAAGCATTTCAAGTGTTAGGATCCTGAGTATCCATGGATGGAGGAGCTTGTTGGTCGAGGAAAAGCCGAAGATCTTCAGGACATTGAAAAGACTTGGAGACATTGTCTTTCCAGACACGCATGGTAGACGGATCAAAAAGACCATACTTGAAACCAAGGCTCCTCAGCTGCGGACAAAGGGAAGAAAACTCTCTACGGATAATCACAGTTTCCTTAGCAAAGTCCTGGTGAATAAAAATTTTGGTTCCATTCACTAATAATGATGGAATTTCTCTCACAGCTTTACGAATGAGAACCAAATGATGATGACGCAGTACTTTGAAAATCATTTGCCTGGGCTCTGTATGTCGAGGATTTCGATGTGACAGGACTCTATGAGCTTTATCAATCTCAAATTTTTCTGGAAATTTAATATTTAAAAGACCAGGTAGAAGAGATTCCAGATATAGTCGGCAATTTGTCCCTTCAACATCTTCAGGCAAATTAAAAATACGAAGATTATATTGCCTATTGCGATTTTCCAAGTCCAGAAGTTGATTATGCATTGGAACAATTCTGGCTACCAATGGTGTGAAAGCATCCAACTTGTTTTTATTATCTTGAATTTTGATGACATTGTCTGAAACTTTCATTGAAATAGAAGTCATATCTTTGAGAACATAGGCTTGTTGAAAGAGCCAGGTTTTTAGTTGCTTTCTAAACTGGAAAAGGTACCGGTAGTGGGAATTGCAAGGGGAATAGAGTTCCAGAGTTGAGGGGGCAAGTGTCGAGAAACGAAAACCTCCGTGTTTTCTGCGCCTGGACCTGGGAATAGTCAATAAGGATTGGCCAGCAGATCGGAGAGTACGGAGGGGAGTGTATTTCTTGAGCCTGTTGTGAATGAACTTTGGGCGGGCGTCGGACATATATGTAATACAGCCAAGCTTAAAGGCACCACGTTGGCTCACCGGGAGCCAATGCAGTTTCTTCAAAGAGGGTTTTACATGCTGGCTGGTAGGGAGGTGCAGAATTAATCTGGCCACCTGATTTTGAATGAGTTGAAGGCGTTGTGTTTGATATGCCAGGATGCCCACATAAAGGGAATTAGCATAATCTAGACGGGATATTATGAGCGCTAAAATAACCAGGGTTAGCGCTTCTGAGGAAAGGAATCTTTTTATTCTTTTAATTTTCCGCAGAAGAAAGAAGCAGACCGACACCACAGAGCTGATGTGGGATTGCATTGACAGATCGTTGCTGATTTTTACTCCCAAACTTTTTACCGTAGGAGTAGAGACAGGCGGGGGCCCAAACAACGGGGCCAAAAGTTGGAGCTCCATGGATTAGAGACCGAAGACGGCTGAAATGCCAGAAACCGGTCTCCGGAAGCTTGTTTCCTTCCCAGTATAAGAATTGGCTTGGTAGTTTGGTCTGCCCTGTTCCCATGATGCACTGGGCCAGGGTCAGACTAATTTGCATATAGCCAAGTTCTGAGCTGGGATGGTGCAGTGAGCTAAAAAACGGTGATGGATCAAGCCCTGATCTTTGGACTGGGTAAAAGTGGTCTGCTTAATTCAGACACTCTGTTCATCACCACCCCCTTTTCTGATCCATGGATTAGAGGCACCGCCTGTCAAAATTAGCTCTGTTTTGTCGGGGTTAAATTTCAACTGGTTCAGGCTCATCCAGTTGCTGATGTACGTCATAACAGACTGCAGATCTGCAGGAATCTTTCCCATAACTGTATCGGACCTTATTTTGGGGGTGGGGGGGAACAGGGCAAATGGGCACTGCTAGGCCACAACCGTGTGAGTGTGGTTGTTTGCCTTTGTTGTCCCATTGTCCTTCTTACTAGCGCTCTAAGCGTAGCCCAGAGCACCCATGTCGCACTTGACGCAAGGTAGCGCAAGCAAGTAGTCAAAGGATTCTCAGAGAGGTAGTGTCAGGTTAGAGAGACACAGCGCTAATCAGCCAACCAATAGAGTGACCCATGGTCCCCTAAACTGCTAGTTGCAGGGGTGATATCATTAATCCTTTGATCATTAAGATTCTTAATGCATCTCTAGGAATAGCCACAGTTCCTAGTGTTTGGAAACAGGCAATGACTCCACCCCTGTTAAAAACAGCCGATACAGCCGATTTTCCTGCTGCCAGCTTTTTCCAGGATACTTGAGAAGCAAGTAAATGGACAACTGTCGAATTATGTGGAGATCAAAGGGCTTCTCCACCGGAATTAATCAGGCTTTAGGGCCCAATACAGCACAGAAACTGCTCTAGTAGAGGTATCTGAATTTATTAGGGGTACCTTGGACACAGGGGGGATAGCTGCATTAGTATCGGTCGACAGCATTCAACACAATCCTGCATGCTCTTGTCTTAAACGTTCTGCAGGAGATAGGAGTGACAGGGCTATCCTGGAGCTGGTTAAAATCCTTCATAGAAAACAGAAGCCAACAAATCTGGATTCCCCCTGCTCTGCTGGTCCTCAAAAGGTCGATATAGCGGTCCCTAGGGGTTTGGCGTTGAGCCCTACACATTTTAATATTTATCTCACCCCGCTGAACTAGCTAGAAAAAAAATTAGGAACAAAACGTACCTCCTATGAGGATGATACACAGCTGCTCTTTTCCTGCAATAAGGGAACATATTTGGAAAGCCCTCATGTTAAAACCTGTCTTACCGCAGTCTTTCACTGGCTAGCAAAAGCGCAACTGAAATGTAATGAGGATAAAACTGAAATTCTCCTCTTCGGCGAGTTCCCCGCTCAGTTTTGGCTAACCTTTTGGTCAGAAAATGCACCCTCGCCAGCTCCCCAAAGAGATCCGGTAAACAATGTGGGGATTTGGTTTGATAACACACAGTCCTTCAGTCACCAAATTAACAGGCTGGTTGGAACCTGTTTTGAGTCCGGAGATCTCTGAAGAAATTTCTGCCTCTCATTGTTCCATGCTAAGAAAAGTGTCATTCAAGCACTGATCATGTCCCCTTTTGTTTACCGCAATGCCCTGTATGTAGGCTTTCTGGAATATCTCCTGGACAAACTTCAGGTGATCCAGAATGCGGCAGTTTGACTCTTGCTCAATCTCCCAAGGCGGTCGCGCATTAGGCCACATCTTTGGGATCTCCACTGGCTGCCCATGGGAGAGTGAAATTCAAGTCTAAGGTGCTGGTTCATGCAGCCCTATATGGCAAAGGACCTACCTACTTGAGTACCAGATGTAACTTCCACAACCCACCAAGATAGCTTCGAACTACCAATAAAGTTCTGACATGCACCCCCAGGAACCGTAGACAGCAGGAGGCAGATCACTCACTTTTATGGGTGCCGCGGCTTGGAATGAGTTCCCCTTGGAATAACGCACTACAAGCGATCCAGAGCTGTTTAAAAAGAAGCTGAAAACCTGGTTCTCGTCGGTAAACTGAGCTTGCTCTCCCTCTGGCTTTCAGCTCGTACCTCGCCGGGACACTCCCTGGAGTAGCTGCGCGCAATATAACTCACCTTTCATTTCATTACATAGCATGTAATAATTCACTGTTAGTACGCGAATGTTAGTCCGCGTACCATTACTTCACAAGTGTTACAACGCGTAGCCTTTACTACGCAAGTTGTAACATTGGATGCGTTGTAACCCTTGTAAAGCAAAGGCTATCAACAACGTTGTGTGGAAATGGACGTGCTTCCATTTCAACACAACAACGTGCACAACTGATGCTGGAAGCCCAGAGAAGAGTAACCACGGCTGAAGGAGAAGAGAGGAAACGAGGAGGGAGAGGTAAGAGGGGCTGTGTAGTATTAAGGGTTAAGGGTAGGGGGGAGTGTCCTGCAGGGGGTAGTCTTTTTGGTTTTACAGTAGTGTAGTTTTGTTTTTGTAGTGTAGAGTAGTGTCTTTTGGTTTAGGGTAGTGTCAGAAAAGGGGGTTGTGCAGGGTAGTGTTTGGGAGTAGGGACAGGACTGGGGTAGGGGCAGCGTCATGCTGGGGGTAGTGTTTGAGGATTCAAGGTAGTGTTGTGGTGTTTGTGTAGGGTAGTGTTTTAGGGTTTAGGGTAGTTTCTGGGGGTCGTGAAGTGTAGTGTTAGAGAGTAGGGTCCAGGCAGGGGGTAGGTCGTTTAGGGGGTAGTGTATTAGATTTTAGGGTAGTTATGTGGTGTTAGTGTAGTGTAGGGTAGTGTTTTAGGGTTTCGGGTAGTGTTGTGGTGTTTGTGTAGGATAGTGTTTAAGTGTAGGGACCGGCTTGGGGGCAGGGGCAGGGTCGTGCTGGGGGTAATGTTTTAGGGTAGTGTTGTGGTGTTTGTGTAGGGTAGTGTTTTAGAGTTTAGTGTAGTGTCGGGGTCGTGAAGTGTAGTGTTAGAGAGTAGGGTCCAGGCAGGGGGAAGGTCGTTTAGGGGGTAGTGTATTAGGTTTTAGGGTAGTGATGTGTTAGTGTAGGGTAGTGTTTTAGGGTTTAGGGTAGTGTTGTGGTGTTTGTGTAGGATAGTGTTTAAGTGTAGGGACCGGCTTGGGGGCAGGGGCAGGGTCGTGCTGGGGTAATGTTTTAGGGTAGTGTTGTGGTGTTTGTGTAAGGTAGTGTTTTAGAGTTTAGTGTAGTGTCGGGGTCGTGAAGTGTAGTGTTAGAGAGTAGGGTCCAGGCAGGGGGAAGGTCGTTTAGGGGGGTAGTGTATTAGGTTTTAGGGTAGTGATGTGTTAGTGTAGGGTAGTGTTTTAGTGTAGGGACCTGCCTGGGGGTAGACGCAGGGTCGTGCAGGGGGGGAGTGTTTTAGGGTTTAGGGTGTGGTGTGGTGTTTGTGTAGTGTAGGGTAGTGTTTTAGGGTAGTGTCGGGGGGGTTGTGAAGTGTATTTGTAGAGTGTAGGGTCCAGGCAGGGGGAAAGGGGTAGGTCGTGTAGAGGGTAGTGTATTAGGGTTTAGGGTAGTGTAGTGGTGTTTAAGTACTGTAAGTTAGTGTAGTGTAAGCATGATTTTAGTGCGATGTTTTTAATTAGCATAAACCATAGTACATTTATAACCATTTGCGTTATAAATGCATGCACAGTTAAAACTTGCGAAGTAATGGTGTATACAAAGTAAAAACATTGCACTAAAAGCATTGGAAGTAATGATATACGAAGTATCGACCTACATTAATTGTGTACCCCGACTATGGATACTCACTAGATGCCCCACCACTTACAGAATCCCCTTTCCCACTCATAGGACTCCCTCAGATCTAGAATATCTTACTGGATAGCAGGGGCGGCTCCTCCACTAGGGCCGAGTAGCGTCGCCCCACTGCTTTCTCACAGTGCGAGAAGCAGAAACATAAAATGGTAATAACTACCATTTTATGTGTCTGCTTCTCGCACTGCAAGAAAGCAGCAGGGTTTGGTTGGAGGCAGGCGGGTGGGCGGGTCTAGGACAGAGGAGGAGTGATGTGCCCACTGATGAGGGCGCTGACTGTTTGGTCGGCCCTCTGAGGCTGCCCAAACCAGTCATGCGCTTTCTATAGTTCTCCACGCAGGCTGCAATGCAGTCTACATGGAGAACATGGCCTCCCCGTAAGCCCCTTCTTCGTCGGTGGCCCGACCAATCACAACGCTCCACTGGAGCGCTATGATTGGCTATGGGAAAGGAGGCTGCCTGCTTCCTGAAGACGCGAGACCCGGCTGGCGTAAAGGTAGGTTTCATTTTTTTTATTTATTATTAATTACATTAACACCCCCTGGCGAGGCATGCTAGTTAACTATGTGATCACCATATGGTGGCGACCAACAAGTAAGTTTGTTTGATCATGAACTAAAAGAGTTCATATTGGTGTCACTATGTCTCTAGAGGCAGACTGGTCTTTACAGTTCACAATACAATCTCACTGTATTACATTCCGGCCTATGGTACACCTGTTTTCAAGCTACTTGGATTTAGCAGCTCTAGTCGGTGCACTTGTCTCTTTCGTGCCAGAGTCGTGATCATAAATGACGTGGGACCAGACATGGCAGCCTCGATCCTTGCTGGTGACACTTAGGTGCATAGGACGGCTAGATTGGTTTTTGGGTGCTGTTTCTTAAGTAGTTGCATCCTCCGTGTCCAGGGTGTAGGTTTCCCACTGCAGTGATGATGGTGATACTACTTCATCACATTGCACGATGAGCAGCTGGACTAGTTACAACTACCTGGCCAAGGATTAGGATTGCTGCTTTAATGATGACTTTCAATTCTTTGATCAATAAGTTGTTAAATTTCTTTGATACTAGGGCATATTTAACACATTTTACTTAGATACAAGTTCAAGGATTCATTTCTACTTATGACCCTCGATTTTTCTTTAATCTTTTAACTGGTGTTCACAATCTTTCACCATTACTTTCTAATAATGTATTTTCCTCACCGGGTCCACTATGCTATAGGATGATGTACACATATATTGGGGGTCGCGCAACCGACAAGGAGAAGCACACAAACAACCGTGAGGGAAACGGTCCAGCATTCTGCCCACCTCTCTGTGTTCCCAGTGGCAGAGGTAGCACTTTATTACATCGGGGTGAGGTCAACTGCCTGCAGTATTTTCAGGCACTTAACAAGGGACTACAGCCCCCAGAACCACCTCTGGCGCACGCTGAGAGCGTCACTGCCCGGCGCTGCAAGCCTTCATCAGCGCAATGCGCCTCCCACTACGTGGGACGCGCAACCGACTAGGAGAAGCACACAAACAACCGTGAGGGGAACGGTCCAGCATTCTGCCCACCTGTCTGTGTTCCCAGTGGCAGAGGGAGCACTTTATTACATCACCGTGAGGTAAACGGCCTGCAGTATCTTCGGGCACTTAACAAGGGGCTACAGCCCCCAGAACCACCTCTGGCGCACGCTGACAGCGTCACTGCCCGGCGCCGCCAGCCTTCATTAGCGCACCGCTGATCATGAGCGGGCAGCGCCCAGGCGAAGCCCGTGCCAAGGGCGGACCCGTCCTTGCCCGTCTTAGCCCGGAAGAGGCTGGGCTGGGCCACCCCTCTGACGCACGCACCACAAACTCTGGATCTGTCTGAACCTCTCTGTGGCAAAGGTACTTTTTGCATGGCACAGTTGGAACTATTGCAATAGCCCTTTTGGAACTCTACTTTTTCACCTTTTCGCTTTCTACTAAACAGATTATTTTGTAACTAATACAAAGGGAGGGTGTTAGTATCCAGGGGGCTCGTTCTACCTATTTGCATATATGAGTAAAAGTAAATCAATGGATCTTGCGGGGGGGGTCCTGGCCCGAATGGGGGGGGCGGTTAAAAGGAAAAAGGCCAGGAAAGTTTTCAAGAACCCCTGTACCTCTTTGATCCTCAATAGAATTGAGACTCTGGTTGACGATTGTGAGGGTATTCTGTTAGAAGATCCTATTCTTCCCTCTGCTCCCACTAGTAACACTGTTAGTAGTCGCCCCCAAATTATAAGCCCTACTCGACCATTGTCTGTACCGCAGATGTTCCATAAACCTTTAGCTAAACATGTTGTAACAAGGCCTGAGCTTAGTGGGACACCCCCGCGGGACACCCCCGCGCCGCACGGCCACCAGCTGCTGCGTGTGCCCCCAGTGCCTGCCTCTGCATCAGCGCCGTCCTCGCTGCTGCCCTGAGCGCTCCCCTTTGGTTTTGGCCGTTTTGGCTGTAAATTGTGCTTGTTTTTCCTTGTGTGCCCGAGATCGTGTTTCCACTGTTTTTGCCCCGTTTTGTCCTGTATTAGTGCCTGCTTTCTCTGTGACGTTTCTCTTCGTTTTTTGGCCGTTTTGTCTGTAAATTGTGCTTGTTTTTCCTTGTGTGCCCGAGATCGTGTTTCCACTGTTTTTGCCCCGTTTTGTCCTGTATTAGTGCCTGCTTTCTCTGTGACGTTTTCTCCTCGTTTTTGCCTGCCTCCTTCCTCCTTGCCCGCCTACCTCGCCGCTCTCCCTCCCCGCTCCCGCTTCCCGCCACCGCCATTAGCCCCGCCCCTTTTTCTTCTGTACCCTCCCCGCTCCCGCCTCCCAGCTGCTCCGCCCACCCGCGCACTTCGCCTTAAATGGCGACCGTGCGAACGCGCAGCGGTCACGCGCAGCGGGCGCGCCGATTGTGCGCCGAAGGCGCGCCAAAGGTAAGCCCGTCTGCGCCCGTCCGCGACCGGATCGCGACCAGCGCCAGGACCCCTGGCCCACGAAGACCCCGACCGACCCGCCTGACGTACTCCGCCGCCACCCTCATCGCTCTCAACTCCGGCCGACTCCCTGAATGCCATCAAGCCACACCACGACACACCCACGGACCTTTCAGCTGCCACGCCTGCAAGTTCTCCTGCATCCGGACCAGCCCCGCACCAGCACCCGCCAAGTCGAACTCCAGCAGCACCCACCTCAAGTGCATCCTGCTCAACACCCGCTCCGTCCACAGACACGCCATCGAACTCTGGAACCTCCTAGACGCCACAGCCCCTGACGTTGCCTTCCTCACGGAGACCTGGATGAACGCCTCTTCGGCTCCCGACATCGCCATCGCCATCCCAGAGGGCTACAAGATCGTCCGGAGGGACCGCAACGCCAACCAGATGGGAGGAGACATCGCCATCATCCACAGGGACACCATCCGTCTCACGACCAGCACCGACAACACCCTGACCAGCGCCGAACACCTGCATTTCCAGATCCACACCAACCCGAACACCACCCTCAGAGGCACCCTGATCTACCGACCCCCTGGACCACGCACGCAATTCAGCGAGGACATCGCCGACTTCGTCAGCCCGCATGCCCTCCCCTCCGCTGACTACATCCTCCTGGGGGACCTGAACTTCCACCTGGAGAACAACAACGACCACAACACCAGCACCCTGCTCGACAACCTCGCCAACCTGGGACTCAAGCAACTGGTGTCCACCCCCACCCACCTCGCCGGACACACACTCGACGCCGTCTTCTCATCCAGCACAGACATCAACTTCAGCCACGCCACAGAGCTTCAATGGACGGACCACAGCTGCATCCACTTCACCTTCAAGAGAACGACGACCCACCAACACCAGCAACAGGCCGCCCGCAGAAGCTGGAACAAGATCACAGCAGACCAGCTAGCCACCTCCCTGAGCCAACACCCTCCTGCCAGCTCAGCGAACCCCAGCCAGGCCGCCGACAACATCACGAAGTGGATCAGCAACTGCGCGGACGAACTCGCCCCGCTGAGGACCCTGCCCAGCAGACCCGGCAGCAAGAAGGCCCCATGGTTCACCGACGAACTCAAGAGCTCCAAGAAGAACTGCCGAGCCCTCGAGAAAGTCTGGAAAAGGGACCCGACACCGGACAACAGGACCTCCTACAAACTGGCCACCCGGAAACACCACCAGCTGATCCGCGCCGCCAAGAGAACAGCATTCAAGGACCGGCTGGACAACAACGCACACAACAGCAAGGAACTCTTCAACATCGTGAAAGAGCTTTCCAACCCCAGCGCAGGAAACAACGACATCACCCCATCGCAAGACCTCTGCAACTCCCTCGCCTCATACTTCCACAACAAGATCACGGACATACACAGCAGTTTCAACAACCAACCAACGCACACCACGACCGACCCGCCACCCCCCCCCACCACCACCCTCCACGCCTGGACCCCGATCAGCACAGAAGACACCATCCGCACGATGAACTCCATCCACTCCGGATCACCAACCGACCCCTGCCCTCACCACGTCTTCAACAAGGCCGACGCTGTCATCGCACCCCACCTGCGAGACATCATCAACACATCCTTCGACACCGCCATCTTCCCCGAAAGCTGGAAACACGCCGAACTCAGCGCTCTACTCAAGAAACCAACAGCGGACCCCACCGACCTCAAGAACTACCGCCCCATCTCGCTTCTCCCGTTTCCAGCCAAAGTCATCGAGAAGACCGTCAACAAGCAGATGGCCGCCTTCCTCGAGACGAACGGATCCCTCGACCCCTCACAGTCCGGCTTCCGAGCCAAACACAGCACCGAGACCGCCCTCATCGCCGCCACCGATGACATCCGAGCCCTGATGGACAATGGAGAAACAGCGGCCCTCATCCTCCTAGACCTCTCCGCGGCATTCGACACGGTCTGCCACCGCACCCTAATACGGCGCCTCAGCAACATCGGAATCCGGGACAAGGCGCTGGAATGGATCATCTCCTTCCTCGACGGAAGAACACAGCGAGTCCGCCTACCACCGTACAAGTCAGAGGCCTCCGAAGTCATCTGCGGCGTCCCCCAAGGATCATCACTGAGCCCCACCCTCTTCAACGTCTACATGAGCCCCCTCGCGGCCATCGTACGCAAACACCACCTCAGCATCATCTCCTACGCCGACGACACCCAGCTGATCCTCTCCCTGACCAACAACCCCGCCGCCGCCAGAGCCAACCTGCACGAAGGGATGAAAGAGGTAGCCGAGTGGATGACGACCAGCCGCCTGAAACTGAACTCGGACAAGACGGAAGTCCTCATCCTGGGCTCTTCACCCTCCGCCTGGGACGACTCCTGGTGGCCTCCCGCCCTGGGCACCGCACCCAAACCGACAGACCATGCACGAAACCTGGGCTTCATCCTGGACTCCTCCCTCTCCATGACCAGGCAAGTCAACGCCGTCTCCTCGTCGTGCTTCAACATCCTACGCATGCTACGGAAGATCTTCTGGTGGATCCCCTCAGAGACCAGGAAGACCGTCACCCAGGCCCTCGTCACGAGCCGACTAGACTACGGCAACGCCCTCTACGCCGGGACCACCGCCAAGCTCCAGAAGAGACTCCAGCGGATCCAAAACGCCTCAGCCAGACTCATCCTCGACATCCCACGGTCCAGCCACATCTCCGGACATCTGAGAGACCTTCACTGGCTCCCCATCAACAAGAGAATCACCTTCCGCCTCCTCACCCACGCACACAAAGCCCTACACGACCAAGGCCCGAGCTACCTCAACAGCCGAGTCAACTTCTACGCTCCCAAACGCCACCTCCGATCAGCCAACCACGCCCTCGCCGCCGTCCCCCGCATCCGAAGAGCGACTACAGGAGGAAGGTCCTTCTCCTACCTGGCCGCCAAGACCTGGAACTCCCTCCCGTCCGACCTGCGCCTAACCCAAGACCACCTCTCCTTCAGGAAGAAGCTGAAGACCTGGCTGTTCGAGCAGTAGCGGCACCCCCCCTCCCCAGCGCCTTGAGACCCTACGGGTATGTAGCGCGCTTTATAAGTGTCACTGATTGATTGATTGATAGTTGCCCTAGAACTGCCCCTAACCATTTACCGCTAGAGCCTATAGTGATCTCCTGCACAAATCGCTACTCTGTACTGGCTGATGCCATAGACTTATTAGAAGAATCTGGGAAAGCGGCAGATGCTAAAACCACTATGCCGGTTGGGGTTACGGGGGAATCTACTAATATAGGGACCCTACATGATGTTGTCCAATCCATTGCCTCTCTAAGATTAGAATTAGGCGAGATGTGATTGCTAATGCAAGAACTTCTGAGTATTGTCAAGAACCCAATTAGCAACTCTCCATCTCTAGTTGTTGGCAATACCGCTTACAGAGAAGCGTTACGGGAGCCAAAACAGATGGCTCTAAATACTAAAGGTGCCCAGTTGTCTTTTCAGATTCAGAAAAGGGGGTGGTGATGGACAGAGTATCTGAATTAAACAGAACACTCATACCCAGTCAACAGATCCGGGCTTGATTTATCACCGTTTTTTAGCTCACTGCACCATCCCAGCTCAGAACCTGGCTACATGCAAATTAGTCTGTCCCTGGCCCAGTGCATCATGGGAACAGGGCAGACCAAACTACCAAGCCAATTCTTATACTGGGAAGGAAACAAGCTTCCGGGGACCGGTTTCTGGCATCATCAGGATTCAAGCAAGCCGGGCCGAAGACGGCTATAATGCCAGTAGCCAGGTTCTGAGCTGGGATGGTGCAGTGAGCTAAAAAACGGTGATGGATCAAGCCCTGATCTGTTGACTGGGTAGGAGTGTTCTATTTAATTCAGATACTCTGTCCATCACCACCCCCTTTTCTGAATCGTTTTGTCCACCATAAGCGTGGAAGGGTATGCTCAGACATGAGTCCCTTGCTCACTGCACCATCAGGATTCAAGCAAGCCGGGCCGAAGACGGATGTAATGCCAGAAACCGGTCCCCGGAAGCTTGTTTCCTTTCCAGTTAAAGAATTGGCTTGGTAGTTTGGTCTGCCCTGTTCCCATGATGCACTGGGCCAGGGACAGACTAATTTGCATGTAGCCAGGTTCTGAGCTGGGATGGTGCAGTGAGCTAAAAAACAGTGATGGATCAAGCCCTGATCTGTTGACTGGGTAGGAGTGTTCTTCTTAATTCAGATACTCTGTCCATCACCACCCCCTTTTCTGAATCGTTTTGTCCACCATAAGCGTGGAAGGGTATGGTCAGACATGAGTCCCTTGCTCACTGCACCATCAGAATTCAAGCAAGCCGGGCCGAAGACGGCTGTAATGCCAGAAACCGCTCCCCGGAAGCTTGTTTCCTTTCCAGTTAAAGAATTGGCTTGGTAGTTTGGTCTGCCCTGTTCCCATGATGCACTGGGCCAGGGACAGACTAATTTGCATGTAGCCAGGTTCTGAGCTGGGATGGTGCAGTGAGCTAAAAAACGGTGATGGATCAAGCCCTATTCTGTTGACTGGGTAGGAGTGTTCTGCTTAATTCAGATACTCTGTCCATCACCACCCCCTTTTCTGAATCGTTTTGTCCACCATAAGCGTGGAAGGGTATGCTCAGACATGAGTCCCTTGCTCACTGCACCATCAGGATTCAAGCAAGCCGGGCCGAAGACGGCTGTAATGCCAGAAACCGGTCCCCGGAAGCTTGTTTCCTTTCCAGTTAAAGAATTGGCTTGGTAGTTTGGTCTGCCCTGTTCCCATGATGCACTGGGCCAGGGACAGACTAATTTGCATGTAGCCAGGTTCTGAGCTGGGATGGTGCAGTGAGCTAAAAAACGGTGATGGATCAAGCCCTGATCTGTTGACTGGGTAGGAGTGTTCTGCTTAATTCAGATACTCTGTCCATCACCACCCACTTTTCTGAATCAGTTGTCTTTTCCAGCATTGCCCTCTGACCCAGGTAAAGACCATAGACAGTCAAGTAGATCAGTGGACCATAATCTAAACAAACCAGCTTTTAGATGAGAATTCCTGCCATTCTATTACTAAGAGATCTGCCCCTTACTTAGCACGTACCAACCCTGGCCTTGATTTACCACCCCCATCATTTAATGCTCGACTTCCGTTTATGAGCAGACAACCAAGGGTTTACATGGTAAATGTGCCCAAATCGCACACACGAGGAGACGAGGGTTCTTTGATCAACAAGGCCACATATTGGATCCGTCCTGTAAGGGGGTGTCGGTCCTTGATAAGGGAGCACATATTAAGGGCTCAAAGAAGAGGGTCGGGGCGTGGCCAAGATGGCGACGGAGTGAGACGCGTTTTGCGGTCCCTCCGGCGCCAAACTCCACAAAGCTTCGTATAGCACCCCGGAGCCGTGTTTTGCCTGGGAGCTTTCCCCCACGGGACCGTTCTCGCATCTGCGGAGAGCAATTTGGCTGCTTGGCCCGGCTCCCAGAGACGTCTGGAGTGAGCGGGCCCGCCACAACAGCGGCAGCGAAGAGAGGCCTGGACGACCCCGCCCTGGAGTAGAGGGCGGACGCCGAAACGGAAGAGTCGGCCGGAGGGGAGTGGTGAAAGGCCGGGCTCCGCTTAGAGTCGCGATGTCCGGAGAGAGTCGGCGGCGCTGCCGCGGGGCGGACCCCCCCCCCCCCCCCCCCCCCCTCCCTGCTTGCAGAGCGGAACCCTGTGTGATCTTGGGTTACCGCCGGAGGGGGGAACTGGAGAGACGGAGCGGAGGAGCCGGGATGCTTGCAGAGGTGAGCGGCCTGGAAGTGTCTGAGGCCTGACTAGCCCTCAGTCTGGAGCGTGAGTGCAGCCCCTGTTGCAGACGGGCGGAGCAGGGGGATCGGACCTGTGCCGCTGCACTCGATCGGAGCCTTCCCCCTCTGAACTGCGTTGCCACACGAGACGGGGGGAAGGAGGAGGCGGCTTACCTCGCCCGGCGGAGCGGGCAGCTCTGCGGTGACCGGTGCGGACATTGGCCCCATTGGAGGGCATAGTGAACAGGGCACCCCGTGGCAGGCTGGAGCTGCGGCCTTGGAGGTGCCACCCCATCCCCCCAGCTTCATCGGCGTGGACGCAACGGCAGGGTGCCGCCATTGCGGCCTGGTGGCCATACGCCGGTAGCGGCTTGTGGATCAGCACGCATTTGGTGCCAACGACTGGGACTGGCGGCGGAGGCTCTGGTCTTGACCATGCATTGGGGAGCCTGTTTATCAGCAGCAACCATCTGATTTACGGTGGACAGAGTGCTGGGGGCTGCTCTCGGAGGACTTAGGCCTGGTCGCGACGGGGGGTGGCTGGTCGCGAAGAGCCACTTCCTGGGGGCCGCAGCTGTGCACGGAGGAGTCTGCTTGTGGGGAGTACTATCGGTGGCACGGTCCGGAGGTGCCTCCTGGTGGACCGGCGGTCGGCGTTGTCGGCCCAGTTACAAGTTGTGGAGGACACTCACGACCACTGGGGGAGTCTTCAGCGGCCAGGAGGGTCGAGATGGAGGGCAACCCGCGGAGAGGGAAGAATGGCAAGGATGGCCTAACCAAAGGATCCCAGCATCCACCGTCCCCTGGGACGAGTGCTTCGTCTGCGTCGAGGGACGATGAGGCCCCAGCCACCAAGGCGTTCATGACGGAGCTTTTCGCCTCCATCAAGGAAGACATATCCGAACTACGTACACAGCTGGCGTCGGACCTTCCAGAAGTGAGGAGGGACGTGGATGGTATCGGTGAAAGGGTGGCCACCTTGGAGGATCACGACCTGAAGGTGGCGAATGATGTGCACCAGTTGCAACAAGACGTGCTTCGCCTCACGGAGCAAAATCTGGACCTTCAATCGCATGCGGAGGATCTGGAGAATCGCTCCAGAAGGAACAACATCCGCATACGATCGGTGCCATGGGACGGGGAGTCTGGCGATCTGAGGGGCTATGTACTAGCGCTGTTTCTACAGATTTTGGACGATGAAGACATCAGTTAGATCAAGATGGACAGGGCGCATAGGGTTGGGCTGCCCAGGCGTGGAGGGGGCCCTCCGCCGGACATCCTAGTCTGTGTCCACGATTTTCAGTTGAAGGAGCGCATTCTGCGGAAGGCACGGGAAACTCCATCTCTGCAGTTTCGGGGTCATCATCCTCAACTATATCAGGACCTGGCAGCATCCACTCTACGGAAGCGGCGTGAGTTTCGACCCGTGACTGCATTCTTGAGGGAACGTATCATTGCTTATTCCTGGGGTCATCCGTTCCGCATCATTTTCCGATGGCAAAACAGGCTTGCGCAAATCAGGTCACTGCAGGTGGCGAAGGACCTCCTGGGCATCGATGACACGGAATCTCCCCCTGGCAGCGGGAGTCCCCCTGCAAGGGGACGGCGGCGGTCCCCCTCCTGGCACAGAGTGGGCGGAGAGGTAGAGAGGAGAATGCCGGACCGGGCTACCAGTCTCCAAGAAAGAGATGAGGCGGTGGCTTCTGTTGCTTCCGCCACCCTGGCGGCTTCACAGCTTGGCTCCGGGGCGGCATGACCTGTGGAGTGTGGTCTGACTGGCGCCGGAGGGACATGATCATGCAGGTACCGTGGGTTCATTTGTACTTTGTGGGAAGACGCCCCGGTATATGGTCATTGGGACGCACGGACAGGTGTTCCTCTCTCGGCCCCTAGAGGACTTCCTGGACTTCTTGGACTGCCATCTTCGCGGGTGGTTTTGTCTTTACATTTTTGCTTGTTTTGTTGGGTATGGAATTGTGTTTGGGTTCTTCTGGGGGGAGGGTGGTCCTGTGGGGAGGGGTTGGGGAGTTGACGGGGGGACGGGATGGGGGACAGTGGTGGTGACACGGGTGAGCAGAGGAGTGTGTGGCTGGGATGTGTGTGGGAGGCTGTGGTGTGCATGGGGTGGGTGCAGTTTGCTCCGAGGTCGCTGACGAATTACTGTCAGATTGGTGGTGGCTGGGGGGGTGTCTTGGGACGTTCTCCTGCACTGCCTGCGATTGATGGACTTTCAGATGCGGGAGGGGGAACTTTTGAGGGGATTGTAGAGAGGGCTGGTTTGTTGCTTCATTATGCCTGTTCGTATAGGAACTTGGAACGTTAAGGGCCTGAACTCCCCGCAAAAGCGACAGAAGGTATGGAAATATGTGACCGATCATCAGTTGGATGTTGTGGGGCTCCAGGAGACTCATTTAGCGCGCAAGGATGAGCTGCGCCTTCGGCATAGGGCATATCCCCTTATATACAGGTCTTCAGCCTCCACGAAACATAGAGGGGTGGCTCTCCTCTTCCGCGCTGCGCTGCACTTTTAACCTCTGGAGGTGCGCAATGATAAGGATGGCCGCTGGCTGATGGTGAAAGGTCTTGTTCAAGGGAGGTTGTGTACCTTTGTAGTGGTGTATCTCCCCAATGCTGGTCAGAATGGGTTTTACAAGGCTAGTTGCAGAGGGTGGGAGACTTTGCTGAGGGGCACTTGTTCTTAATGGGGGACTTTAATTTGGTGTGGGATAGGACAGTAGATAGCTCTGGTGCCAACAGGGCCGACACAGGCGTGTTTTCTGCTTCAACGCAGCAGTTGGTTGGGGAACTGGAGCTGGTTGATAGCTGGCGATCTACTCACCCTACATCCCGGGATTACACATTCTTCTCACATGTACATCACTCCTATTCACGATTGGATCACATCTACCTCAGCCAGGCTCTTAGGGGAGATGTCCTTGACTCTACCATTCTTCTGGGACGCCTTTAAGGCGTCGATCAGGGGCACGTGCCTGGACCTTAATGCACATCTCAATCGTCTGCGGCACCGGGAGCGGGAAGAACTGGAGGTAGAGTTGGCGGTCCTCGACCAGGCCCACAAGCTTAACCCCTCGAGACTGACCCTCTGGCCACTGACAGCGGTACGGGGGAAGCTGAGAGCCCACTATAATAACAGGGCGGAATTCACGTTGTTGAGGCTGGGAAGACAATCTTATGCTTGTGGGAATAAGGTGGGTAGACAGCTGGCTCGCCAACTGCGTGATAGGAGGGAGCGTGAGTATATCGGGGGATCCGCGATGCGACGGGCGTGTTGCAACACCGGGACGAAACGAAAGCGGCCATTTTTGGCCACTTCTATGCGGAACTCTATGCGGGGGACAGGCTCCACGCGGGTGACCAACGGGAGTACTTGCAGCGCCTACCCCTCCCCCAGGTATCTAAAGAGAGGAATGAATTGTTGGAGGGCCCGATTACCAGAGAGGAGGTGCTGGAGGCCATCAAGAACTTGAAACTTCACAATGCGCCTGGGCCTAATGGCTATACCGCCATCTTTTACAAATCGTACTCCATGGAGCTCTGCGATTTTCTAGTCTCCCTTTTTAATGACATGGCCGTGTCTGGCTCCTCCGCTGGCTCCCTTGCAGAGGCCGTGATAACGGTTTTGCCTAAACCAGGGAAGGACCTCGCCCATTGCTCTTCATTCCACCCCATAGCTCTTCTTAACATCGACGCCAAACTGTACTCGGCGATCTTGGCACACAGGCTACAAGACTTGATGCCGGCGATCATACACCCTGACCAATCAGGATTCATCAAGGGGCGCCAGACTCATGACAACACGTGAAGGGTGATTCACTTAATTGAAAAAGCAGACAGGTTCCGAATCCCGGCGGTCCTCGTGGGTCTGGATGCCGAAAAAGCTTTTGACCGTGTAGACTGGGGATTCTTGTTTAATACTATGTCGCCCTTCGGTTTCTCGGATAAGTTCATCACCATGGTGAGGGCGAATTTTTGCGGTCCCAGGTTTCGAGTGGCGGTGAATGGCCATCTGTTGGCGTTCTTCCCGCATTCTCGCGGCACTAGGCTGGGTTGCCCTCTCTCCCCCCCTTCTCTTCGCGCTGAGCATTGAGCCCTTGGCGATGGCGGTGCAGGAACACGAAGGGATCCGGGGCCTTCCGTTCACAGGAGAGCAACACAAAATTACGCTCTTTGCGGACGACATCTTATTTTCTGTCGCGGACCCGGCCTGGGACTTGGCTTGGAAGCCCAAGAAGGACATCCATTGAACGCCTATATTAGTACCCCAACGAGTACCACTCTGAAGGTTTGGGACACGTTGGCCGCGGATGAGCACTGGACCACATTCCCCTCGCCGTTCACGCCTTTACACTTCAACCCGGCCTTCCCGCCGGCGATGCGAGAGGGGGCCTTCGATGTCTGGAGGGAGGGTGGTTGCAGGGCTCTGCCCCATCTATTTCATGGCCAGGAACCCCTCACCTTTGCTAACTGTATGAGGGACTACGGGGTCCCCCGTCGGAACGGTATCGCCATGTCCAGTTGCTTCACTGGGCCACATCACCTGGGGTGTTGGAGGCAGCTACGAGACCCCCGTCGCCCTTTGAGGCCTTCATACTACGGACTTCTGCCATGAAAGGAGGCATCTCCTTTATATACCAACTCTTACTTAAGTCAGCGGTGGCGCCTCGGCCTCGCTACATGGGACAGTGGGAAGAGATGCTGGGGAGAGATATCGCCGATACGGAGTGGTCGGCGTTGTGGAGGGATTTGACAGCGTTTAACCACTCGCTGCATTTGAGGGAAGCCCACCTCAAGACGCTCATGCACTGGTATCTATGCCCAGCCAGACTCCATCGCATATACCCGGCCACCTCTGACAGGTGCTGGAGGGGATGTGGGTTTCTTGGGGACTTCCACCACATTTGTTGGGATTGCCCGGTAATCCGACCATACTGGGAGGAGATTCTCTCGCATATCAGGGACGTGCTTGGCTATCCCTTGGAGGACTCTATGGCCTATGTCCTATTGGGCATGCGTGAGCCCGGCCTTGAGTATCAGACACGTGCGGACAAACAGATTCTGTGGCTCTGCCTTGGAGCAGCCAAGCTTACGCTAGCCGCCGCATGGAAAAAGAAAGAGGCACCAGCAATTTCCTTATGGCACGCACGGCTTTGGAAGCTGCTTAGCATGGAAAGAGTGGCGGACATCTTCCTCTGCAATTTCAAGAATTTCCAGTTTAAGTGGGGACCCTTGGTTGCCTATCTCTCTAAGGGCTTACCTTCGGCTGTCTGCCCTGCATCATTGCGGTCACTGCACCACTTTCAGGTCTAGTATGAATGATTGTCAAGTCAAGTCAAGTCAGAGAATGTATATAGCGCGCTACATACCCAGAGGGTCTCAAGGCGCTTAAGGAGGGGTGGGGAATTATGGTCTGTATGGAGTCACCACCCTGGGGGGAGGGGGTGGGGGGAGGGGATGGTTAGTTTCCTGGTTCTTGGGTTTGTTGAGGTGCTCGCAGACGAGTTCAAGGCTTGTTCAATCTGGGTACGAGGAATCGTGGGCCAGGCAGATTTCCATCTTTAGCTTTCCTTATCGTGCATTGCCCTCTGACAGGCACAACTGCATTATTGCTTTACTGCTTATAGCACTGATTGATTGATTACGGACTCGATGCGCGTCTGCTACCATAGAATGCCGCTGACCTTTGGTTTCTGATTGTGCCCCCTGCGTGGGGAAATGTGCGGGACCTCCGCAGTTTTTTTTTTTTCTGTTTCTACTCAAAAATAAAGATTTTACAAAAAAAAAGAAGAGGGTCAGGGTATAATTGTGCAGATATCATCGAGCTAACTCTTACCAACTATGCGCTGGCTGAGGGTTTACTAGCACTTGATTTCAGAACCTTTCCTCCAGGTCTCTCTGCTATCCAGTTTAGGCGGTTTCCCACTATAGAACTGCTAGAAGAATTGATCCCGCCAATGATCTAATCATGGTGGGGCATTCCGCCTTAGATTCCAATGATTGACTGTCCTATAGCAATATTCCTATTAGCAATCTCGTGAAGCCCACGATGGAAGCATAACATCCCCTCACCTGCCTGTCCAACATCAAGATGAATTCATGGTATTTAACAACAATTATACAGGTGATTCCGCTAGGGTTGGGGATTTTCCCCTCCCTGCCATGGCCCCTGGTATTTTAGTTGCTCAAATGGCCACCCCAGTAAATCTTAAAATAATCTTGTGGAACATAGTGGGTCCACGAAACAAACTATCACTACCAGACTGGAATAGCTTCATAGAAGATTATGACCTATGTATCTTCCAAGAGACATGGAGCCTAGTGCCACTATATAAACCTGGCTACTCGTGTTTGTTTATACCCGCAACTTCTGCAGGGCGTGGCCGTCCGTCTGGGGGGCTCATGGTCTGGGTCAACATTGCTCTCAATTGCAGGGTCACCCATCATTCCTGTCCCATTCTTGATCTGATGAGACTAACTTTGAGTGGGCCAACGGGCGGCAACATTATCGAAATATTTAATATTTAGGCTAGAGGCACAAGAGGAGGAGCCAAATCTCCAATTATTTCCACTTTATGTAATTAACTTCTCTCTTGTTCTACTAACTCCTATGTCATAGTGGCCGGCGACTTGAATAATACATTCGAACCACTCGCCTCTGACAATTTTACAGGAATGGAGGACGAGGATCCCAGATGTGGTATACCATCTCTAACCATACAGCCAGTCAAGAGATGGTCCCCATTGGTCATCCAACTGAATGCTCTAGCATCAGAGTTTGGATTAAGGGCTGTCAATGGGCGCATGCTTTCGGATGTTTTGGGAGCTAACACTTTTAACAGGGTTTCATGTCCTACTAGAATTGACTATATTCTAGTTGATAGAAGACTTTGGAGATACGTGGTTGATATGAATATTGTCCCTTCCACCGACAGCGACCACAATCCATTCTACCTCTCTATGATGGATGTATGGCCTAGTAAGATATGCCGCCCCAACATCGGCCCTAGGATGTCCACAAAAGAGGTGTTACCATCTAATTGTAAGAAGTTTGTCAAATGGCCACAAGTTTTTGTCAATGAACAAAAAATGCAAGCCCTTAGGGAAATCTTGAGTGTTCAGACCACCAAACTGTCTAGAGCATGCATGGAAAAGGATGGGTCCCCCATTGCTGGGAACATTTACGTTGCCACTGTTGACCAGATAGGCTCCCTCTTCCTAAAACCTTTTACCTCCAACAAGCGACCGATGACTCGCAAATCACCGGAACTATGGTATAACAGGGAGTGTAGACAGAAAAAGACCTCTCTGATATCTGCCATCAAAAGTCATAATATTACAGAGGTTCGATTGACCAGAAAGGATTATAGACGGGCCACAGTTGAGGCCAAAGAGGGCTTGGGAGGAATCCTATTGGACAGACTTGAAGGCCGCTAGTCTGTCTAAAAATGGTGATCTGTTTTGGAGTCTGGTTAGGAGATCCAATGGACGGGATCCCAACCAGATTCCGAACCATATTACTAATCGGGAGTGGCATGATCACTTTAAAAAACTCTATGCGGGAGAAGATGATCCCGAGCCACGAGGGCTCTTTTGCTGCCCCCCCGATTTCCTTTCCCCTCGAACCCTTTGACCCCATAGTGGAATGCGAGGTAGAGGCCGCCATAAATAAGATTGCCCCGGCGAAGGCCTCTGGCCAAGAGGGTTTACCGGGCGATCTATTTCGTGCGAATCCCAAAAAAGGGGCTACATACTTTGCCCTCTTGACTAATGCTCTTCTTGAAGGGGCCCCCATCCCTGATTCGTGGAAACGGGCGGCTCCAGGGGGGACCCTGCCAACTATCGCTCCATCTGTCTTATAGATGCTGGTCAGAAGGTGGTTGGCAGGATCTTACTGGAGAGAATCCTCTCTTGGGCCGGGGAGAAGAACATCCTGTCACATTATCAGGCAAGGTTCAGGGCTTGCACAAGCACGATTGACCAGGCCTTTAGGCTGGCCCTTTTACATTGGAAGGTGGGGACTATTGGCAAAGGCAGGCTTTATCTCGCTTTGATCGACCTAAAGACTGCCTTTGACCTGGTCCCTTGAGATTGCCTATGGTCGGTCTTACAGGAGATGGGGATTCCCCCGTCCATTCTAAATCTCCTGGTCCGCATGCATGAGGACAATTATGCCTGAGTCAGTCAGGTGGGGCACACAGGATCAAAAAACAGATAAAATCCCTGTTGACAGGGGCGTCCACCAGGGCTGCGTTATGGCTCCCTCCCGCTTCTCTCTTTTTGTGAACGGGTGGTATCCTTTTTATTAGAAATAAACGCTGATGCCCCAGTCCTGGCAGGCGATAAGGTCCCTGCCTTACTTTTTGCAGACGACACTTTATTAATATCTAAAACCCTTGCCGAATTGCAAAAATTGCTAAATAGGTTCCATCTCTTTTGTAATTTGAGGGGCTTGGTAATCAACACCTCCAAGACCAAACTCCTCTATTTTAATCCTAGTAGGTTGGCAAAGTCTACTCTCACACTCGATGGGGTATCATTAGAGTGTGTTAAAACGTTTGACTACCTGGGAATTAGAATTTCAGGCAAATTGAGCTGGAAACCGCATATTGATAAAATGGCCCTGAATCATAAGCGTGTTGTGGGTAAGATAGGAAAAGAGCATCGCTTTTCAATATCTAGGCCAATTGCTCCCGCCCTTGTGATTTATGCTGCTAAGGCCGTAGGTGCAGCACTATTCGGTGCTGAACTTTGGGGCTTTGAGAAAGTTGATGATATTGTAAAGGCAGAAAATAAATTCTTTAGAGAATTGGTTTCACTCCCACAGGGAACACCCACCAAGCTATTATTGAGCTACTTGGGACGCTGCTCACTGAAGGATCTTGCCACCGTTCGCCGTCTTCTCTTTTGAGCCCGCCTTTGGCGCACACCTGAGCTATCTAAATAGGCCGACGGCCTAAGAGAAGTTATGAATCTTGAGGGATCCCAGAAGATTAGTTGGCTATCAAATATAAAAAAGTTGCCTTCTGTTATTGGGATTTAGAGAAGCCTGGAAGTCAGGGACTCCATTGAACAAGTCAGACATCAAGGGTGCCTACTGGGCTTGGATTGACAACCAGGAAAATAGAAATCCCAGCCTAGGTAGACTGACTGACTAGTTTTGTTTGCATAAACAGGTTCCCAGCTTAGAGTCCTATTTAGACTTTATTCAGAAACTCAGGGATAGGTCCCTCTATATATAGTTCAGATTGGGTACGCTTCCTGTCCGTGAACATACCAATAAATGGAAACCTCCCCACCAAACTCACTCAACTTGCCCACACTGTGAAGGAGTGGTTGAAAGCGTCCCGCACTTTGTGTTCGCATGCATTGCATATACTAAACCAAGAACAAGATGGTTAAAACCTATCTGTTGGCAACGAGGAACCAGGAACCACCGCTAAGCACTTAGAATAATGCAAGTAGATACTAATACAACTCTGGCTTGCGGTGTGGCCAAATTTCTTAGCTGGGCATGGGTAATAAGATCAAAAGTGTTATGGCCTGTTTGAAGATCTTTTTTAAATTTTGCTTGTATTTCGCTTCAAAGCTGAGACAGTTTAATCCATTTTTTAACCTTGATTTGTGTTTTTTTTTCCCTCTAATAAGATGTTATTTATTGATGGTACGATCATGTAAAAAAGACTTTTTTAGGTTGGGGCATGTAGTTTACTAATTATTAAATACCTAAAACAAGTATGGTATTATTCTTGTAGAGCAACTTGCATCCCCCAACTGAGCTTTTAAGATTTTAATTTGGTATCTCTGCTCAATTGTATAATCTGTATTTTTTTTAATTACTTAACTTAAAAATGCTTTTATGATATATTTATATCGCAATAAAGCTTTGAGTGACTGACTGACATATATTAGTTAAATTATTCCCCTTATTGTTGTTATAGCGGGGTCAAGAAATTACACAAGAATTTAGTTTGTCAAGAAGATGGTCTCGAACGAAGACGACTAATCCATTCTTCCCTTTAGTGATTGTTAAATTAATTTATCGTTGAGCTCTGAATCCTATGTATAGGACAGACTCACTATATTGTTCAATGAAGATAGATAGCCAGACATTGATATCTAGGATTATTTCATTTAATCTGATTTATATTTCTCTGCTGTCAATGTTTAAGCTCTTTTGCTGTTATTTCTGTACCCTCAATGTTCTATTTGTTATTTGAAATAGATCTTTCTACTTTGGTTCACCCGGTTGTTATAAATGATTTACTGTTGTATTTGAAGTTTTTTTTTTTCACACAACCGAGTGTCATTTGATGAAATTCCATATATATCTACATAGAATGTAATCAAAACCTTCATATATTTAGTGATGACGGCAGTACTCTTCGGTACACTGCACTATGAAGTTTTGGCAGAACTTGTCCATCTTGATAGAATGCGGATAGGCAGGGGAGCACAGCGCATTATTGAGTTGCAGTTTCTCTTCACATTGTGCCCCATATGACAGATGCCTGAAGACCATGTAAGTTCTCACATCTTGGTCATCGCAGGTTGAACTCCTGATGGTAATCCTTTTCTGGCCATTCCACTTGCCTAGTGCATGGCTTGGCTTCTCCTCCTTGACAGTCTCTCTTACTCCGGAGCAAGGCACATTGCTACCATCTCTGAGCTTGGAGGCATGTGTCTAGGTGCTAGGTAGACCCTCAGCTTCTCCAAAATGTTGTACCGACTTCAGGTGCTGTCCCCTCACCTCTAAAAGACTAGCTGTCATGCAGACTCCAACGCTTGTCTACATCAGTGCTTCGAGTACTCTGCGGAGCTCTCCCTTCATGAGGGTAATTTGGTTCTCTGTTTTATGTTCATTTTACATAGTTAGGACCATGAACCTTTTTCTATATTTAATGCTGTTTTCACACTCCATATTTGCGCAACAGAAAAACGGCAGGACATTTCTTCTATGGACTTTTAATTTTCTGAAGTCTGAAATTAATGCACCTTTGGTGAAGAGTTTTTGCTAGTTGTGACAAGATTCTTTCGAAATGAAAGACCCAGGCATCTTGATAAGGTTTGGCTTCCATAGCTGACCTTACCCTCTGATCCCCAGGCCAACCATTTCCCAGAACCTTTTCTCATTATTCTGTTTCCTCGCACTCTTGGACTCTTACAAGACAATCTAAATTCATCTTTTTTCCTTGTTTGTCTCCTGATTTCTCCTGCGGGTCTCTCTACAAATCCTTTCGTTGAACTTATTTCCTTTCAAGCCAAAAAAAAATGAAAAATCTTGCACAAATATAACTTTCTAGATTAAGGAAGCAAATGTTGCCTCCATTGACGTGTAGAAAGTACATTCTTTCACAAACATACATTTTCAGAGGTTCTTGTTTTGACGATTGATTCAAAGTAGTACTAGTCTGTGAGCATTCATGGTTGTGTGAGTTAGGACATCTCCATAGAGTTGCGCCATTCTTTTGAATCTTCTTTCCCTTCCACCGGAACCCTGTAGTGTTTTTTCTTACTTGTATGCACCTTTACTGCATGTCAGTCCTCCTGTTCCAATCTTGCAGTGTTTTGATTGACTTGCACCAGGTTATTATCACTTTTAATTTTCTAATTAATGGACGTTTGTCTCAAATCAACCAGTCCATGAATATTATGAAACCGTAACCCTTAAATGAGCTTGTCCAGCCATTGCAAAAAGTTCGAATTGACGGGGAAGTAGTAGTACTTAGTGTATTGTGGCACATTCTTGAACATAACTCCTGAAGCACTTGATCTCTTTTGCACTTGACAATGGGTGAGGGTTGAAAGGGGTTCCAGCTGGTCACCTCATTTTGAGAAATTCTGGGTCATTGCCTGCTCAAGGATCTATGTTGGCAGTAAAGTCAGCTATTGTTGGGCACTGGATTAATCCTAATCTAATTGGTTCGCCAATTTAATGCGTAAGCCTTTCAAAGATATTCCATTGCACTTAAGGTGTTTGGAGGGAAAGGGTGACTTGGATATATTTTACAGTGAACAGTACATATTTATTGCATCTTTGCTATAAGACTGTTGTCTAAGAAGGACGTGTCAGTAAATGTGCCATAATGGGAATCAACCAGTCATGAGTCACAAAAGTGATCAGAAATACAATAAATTGCAGATCTACAGAAAAAACGTTGTCGGCATAGCCACTGACACTTTAATGTACATTCATAAGCAACTGTCTCTTTGAGACCTCCACCTTAAATGTCACATTGTGCCACAAGAGGCCTTGTGTGAAGGAACAAAACATCCCAGTCCGTACATAATGTTAGACAAGCAAGGAATAAGTTGCAGAACCGGGCTATTTCCAAAAAGTGGACTCCTACCTTTTACCACTAGTTCCAGCCACGGATAAGTTAAAAACCTAGGTTTGTATATTTCTCTTTCCTATTCATTTATCGGGCAGTTTCACTGGGTGTGTTATTTCAGGATTCACTGGCAGATGCACTTTGAAGTGATATATTGGCTTCCTAGGGTCTTTACTTACAGTTCATTGGCTGATAGTGGCATGATTCAGACTCGAGTCCAATGAAACTAGAGATTATGTATTATATAAAGTCTTTTTTTTCCCTTTGTCCATATCAATCACTTTTGATGCTACCATGAAGGTGCCTGTGATTCTGTCATCAATAGACGCTAATAATGCACAGGTTTTCCCTTTGTAGAGGGCCTCCACGACTAGTGCTTGAAGTGCTTTCAAACATTTATCTGGTTTGTTGTAGACTAGATTTTGTTGTACATTCGGGCGGTGGATGCAAGCATGCTAGGTTTAATGTGGGGAGCCGTTTGGAGCGAATACCTCCAACGTGAAGTAACCCCCAACACCGGTCCCATTAAGTGAAGCGCAAATTGCTTTCACGTTCGGACACCTGGAAATGCCAGGACAGTCCGGTACAAAATTGTGAGTTTTACAATCTTTGCATTTTTTCACATTCACCACTGAGGTCAGGGTACACCTTAGCGTGTATACACCGCCCAGTGGGCTCTTCTTTCACTGTTTATGTGGTCCTGATGAAAGCTCAGCCGACTTGGCTATTTTGAGCAGAAACATGTTGACCGTTTGATCACTATATGGACACAGTTGGCTCAAACTAATGGCCAATCGTTTGTCCACATTTGATTTTAACTAGAGCTTATTGTGCCTTTATTAAAATAAATTTTTGGCCACAGTTCGCTCTATTTTAACTACACTTATCACTATTGACTCACGAAAAACCAGCTCTACTGCAATTGCAGGTGTTGTAGCACACCGGGTAGGCATTCGGCCAGCCCGGTGGAACCCGATGATGAAGCATGTCACTCACTAGGTGGGTGAGTGAGGGTTTTCTTAAAAACCTTTCGGGTTTTTCGGTACAGTTTGTCACATTTCACGTTTCTTCATTTTGCCTTTTTCCTCTTTGGTTGAAGACATTAACCTTTATGTTGAGGTCGCCAGGCAGTGGGGCCTAACTTTGGTCTCATATGCCGACGACACACAGCTGGCGGTTACTCTCAGCGGGGATGCGGAACTAGATGCCCCCAGGTTTCAGGATGGACTGAAGGCGGTGGCTAGCTGGCTGACGGGGAACTGTCTCCAGCTTAATGCCACTAAGACAGAGGTTATGATTGTTGGAATGAGGAAAAAGAAATTTTACATGGCCAATATTTCCCCTGCGTGTACCCCAACGTTTAGTGTATGTGCATGTCACCCATGCATTTTCCCTTAGTGGCCTGAATAATGAGGCCTCTGCATTTACGTCCCACATTAGGATGCCAGTCACCAAGTCGTCCATAAAAGAAACGTTAATTTTGTACTGAGGCCCATGTGGCCTATGTGTTTGCATTGTGCACTTTTAATATATCGCGAAGAACCCATTTCTCCATTTCGTGGCTCAGCCAGTCCCCGAATTGAAGTTTCATGCCTCCAGACACTCTGAGGGCTGCAGCTACGTATCCCTGACCTCGCATACCTTTGGCTAAGCCGAGAGGGGCCCAGCACGGGGTGCCAAGGCAGTATTTTGCACAACAGTTATCTGCTTGCTCTACAGGATAACATTCCTGCCTGGTGAAGGAGGTAAACAGAACCCGTCTGCAGAGATAGGGCCTAGCCTTTCTGTCTCCGTTTAAGTGATTTGCAGAGCTCGCGTCCATAGAAAGCTCAAGGCCCCCACGCAATGAACGAAGAAATAGATGCCCACACCGGCTCTTGGTGATGAGCGACCTTTGCTTCAGATAATACATCCCCGGACATAAGATATCAGATAATACCAGACGTGCTGGTCGCCCTGACACTGAAGGCCTCCCTACCAGACCGAAAGTCAGCTCCCCCCAGTTACACGTCAGTTGCACGTCATGATCAAGTTGCGCACACAAGTAGGGCAAAGTTCCAGCTGGCCATGCAACCCCCCTCCATGTATCCACCCACCTTTGACTCACCTATGGCTCCTCAAGTGAACGCCCACATGTACGCCCTCATGCACGCCCACATGCTCTTATCTCTCTTTCTCTTGCTCTGCCTGGAGCGCTCCTCCCTATGTACGAATTGAATGTATAAATATTGTACTCTGTGAATAAAGGTTAGAAGACCCTTCCTGAACCTTAGTGGTGATGGAACCGATTCTCCCCTAACTCGAGTTATTGAAATAAAGCCCTTTCGAATCGGACACCACGGACTCTGCCTCTCATTTTATGCATGACCTTTTGTTTATTTATAGAAATTATGACAGGGTAATACTTTATTTACCACAGGAAGGGGAGTGGAACTATGGGGTGACCAATGGTGGCCACCAGAGCTGGGACCAACCCCGACTCCGGTGTCGGAGTTGAAAAACCTGGGAGTCTGGCTGGACGCTGGTCTTACCTTCGTAGGACACACTAAAAAAACAGCTGCCTGTTGTTTTGGTCTGTTGAGAGGCTTAAGACCTGTCCTCAAATATTTCGACGCCCCAACCAGACAGCTGGTAATCCAGGCCACTGTCATCTCTCGCCTGGATTACGCTAGCTCTCTCCTGGTCGGGGCCAATCAGGCTGAGCTTACTCGCCTGCAACGGGTACAAAATGCTGCGGCCAGAGCGATTGTCGGCCTGCCCAGATTTTGCCCGGTGGCGAGTGTCCTTTGCTCCTTACACTGGCTCCCAGTGAGGAAGCGTATTCTCTTCAAGATCCTCTGTTTGACCTTTAAGATTTTGAGAGGTATAGGCCCTGAAATCATGTCCAGCTTTCTTTCTTTTTATGTCCCCACACGCACCCTTCGCTCCCAAGGCCAGGCCTTTGCTGTAGTCCCTAGATATAGGCTCAGCCGTATGGGGGGACGCTCCTTCAGCGTAAAAGCTGCATCAACTTGGAACTCTCTTCTGGTTGAAATTCGCCTGCTGGAGGATTTCATGGCTTTCCGGAAAGCCATAAAAACCTTTCTGTTTTAGTTGCCCCTTCTAGTCTCTGCTTGTTTTGTTGTGTTATTAAACTTAGAATGGTCCCTTCTAGTTTTCTGCTTGTTCCTGTTGTGTTATGTTCCTCCTTGTCAATGCGCCAGGACGCTCCTTAGCTGGAGTAGCTGTGCGCACAATAAATAACAATAACATAACATAACATAACATTATGTGTTTTTGCCATAATTTGTAGTCACTCCTTTGTTGTTATTTATAACATGACAACTTTTTTTTCCTAGGACTGGAAAATATCTTCAGAATCGTGAAAACAATAGATAACTATTTTACTCAGTCAATTGTGCATGCTTCATTTCTACAGAGTTGCAGAGAAATAGTGATAGGGGCGTTTTCAATAAAAGGTTTATTGAACAGTCTTCTTTCTCATGCAAGAGAGGTGAACTGCTACAATCGTTAGACAGAATGCAAAGTATAATGCGTACAGCGAGAATAGTATTATAAAATAATACTGTAATAGCATTGCATAGTTTCTAAGCCAAATAAAAATACATACATAAATAGCACAGGCTAAAATACTCAACTGGTGCTACTAAAATACGCCTACCCCAATGTATCTAACCTAGGTCTAGTACGAGGGAAGAAGTAAGTATTGTTTAGCATAAGTTTTAGTTCTGCCAAGAATTGCCAAAGGTGTCTCTAGGTTTTAATCAGCTCCATACCTTAGAATGAAGGAGGTTGGTATCTCTGTCTCAGGACTCGATTTCCTAACACCCCGCAAGGGGAGTCAGAAACACTGGAGCTGGATTCTCAGCAGAGGAGGACAGCTTCTTGTCAGTGCGTCAGCTGGAGAGTCGGCTTCCTTCGACACTTGCTGTAGCGACCTGCGTCGGGCAAGTAGGTCGTCGAACTGCATCGAACCACACCGTGCTTTGCTATTGCAAGTGAAGGTATATTTATACCATGGAGGTGTTTAGGAATGCCAGCTTTGACGTAAAGTCGGGCATATGAACGTCAGGCATAATAATGAGTTTCTTTGAGAAATCAATATCCAGGCTATATGAAGTCCCTTCTGCTTAAGAGTATGATTTTCCAAGAAATCGTTGTGACATTTGATGAACGGATGGAAGTAGCCATGCCTGTATTTAAGTAACATGGGCTATGCCTAAATAAGGGCTTGATTACTATGCCTATATAAGGGAAATGAGAATTGTACCTATATAAGGGCATGAATTGGGAAAATTCATTCAGAATCTAAAACGCCATAAAACACCCACTCCACTTTCTTATGTACGACATTACTAAGTTCTAAATACTTAAAACAGTTCTAAACATGATGTGTTAAAACCCACCCAAAACACATAAAAATGCAATGGTACTGGTTGTACACAAAAGCACATTGGTGCTGTACGCATTAAAAGCAATGTTTCATTCTAAGCATATATGTTGACATTTGCAAATGCTATCTGAATGAATCATGAAAATATACATTTATGAAATGGCTCGTAAATACAGAAGAAAAAAGACCGAAACCATTTCATGTCAGATTACATAAAACTGTTTGTGTATGTGAACAAGGTCAAATATTGTCTCTGGAAGTTTTCTTTTTTTTTCAAAGAATTCTTGTTCTCTATGTAGTTCTACTGTAAGCAGATTACTTTATGACAAAAAAGGGTAAAAATACAAATTTGGAAAGGGAAAAAGTTAATCATAGAAAAAAGAGTCCCAAAGTTAGAACTTTGTTTTTGAAAAATGAAGGTCGAATTCAAAGTCTCTCAGAACACTGTGTGCCAAATCAAAAGTCAGTGTTATTGTTTGAAGAAAACATCAAATCTTCTAAGCCTGTAAAAAAGTAATCTACCATTGTGGGTGAAAGTTGGATTACCTAGTTTAGAAGATTAACCGCACATAGATGTGAAGCAACGCTGTCAGCATTGGCCGCATTAGCAATGTTCGTAGTGGATGATACCTGTGCCCCTGTTTCCTATTGTACCTCACCGTCAGCATTATGCATCTGTGAGATCTCAATGAATGCCATCATCAGAATTGGTAGCCGCTGGGGACAACACTGCCCATGGGCTGTTACCGGGTCCAGCAAAGTATCAACATCTATTGGCATGACTGATGGGAGTGTGAGACATAAGTCTAACACGCATTCTTATCCGCATAGCAGGCAGCATAGAACAGGTAACATGCAATCTTGCCAGATTGGTCTGAATGACATAAACCATGTGGTATTTAATTCTTGTAAACAAGTTAATGCCAAGATTTGGACGATGCGCTCACAACACTTTATCGCCAGTAGAGTTGTCTACTTGGAGAACTGGGTGTCGCTGGTGAATTGGTTTGCCATATCGCAGCAGTAGGAGCAAAAATAGTATCCCTGCAGCGAGTCCAAAAATGAGAGGCAGTCCGCCAAACACTGAGTGCACAAAGTTTGGAAGTATTCCTAGGACTGCTTCAAAAGGTGCTAACAGTACAAAAAATATGGTCTTAAATACATGTACAATACCGCTTGAATCAGACTTGTTTAAGATACGACTTAACATTTTTGAGAAATGTAGAGGGCAGTTTGTAGTTAATAGGGCATGTATCTCGACAGAAGTCCTTGCGACCTGTAGATCATAGGTCTCTTTGACCGAGGTCAGTGGCACGTTTTTTTGCAAAGAATGGCTTTCATTCTACTTAAAGTATCAATTCGTATAGCAGAGATGTTCAGTGAAGGCCATACATGCGACTCCCTGTCTGTCTTGGTCCTTGGAAACAATACTTGCATACAGCAAGTGACCCTTACTAGATAGGGTAAAACTAGCAACATGCCACAGCAGCTGTGATCGTTTAACAAGAGGTAACTTCTATTAGAAAGTTGTCCAAAAATTGGATCAATCACTGCAGCTGGTGAACCTTGCAGGTGCAGGATAAGTTGGTAGAGGAAACATCGCAGGCCCCGTGTAAATTAATACCCTGACAAAGGAGAGAACCGCTTAGTACGTTTTCACATTTTCTACCACTAGGAAACACTTCTCTTCCCCCACTCTAACATCTGTGTGTGTATGGTAATTCCCAGGATGTCTTGATGTATTATTTACCCAACCTTTCATATGTGCCTGCTAGTATATGTTTTAGGCAATACTGAAAATGGAAAATTGTGACAGGCAGAGTGATTGTTCCATGTATAATCCATTCAGTGGCTGGCTTTTCAGCGACTGTAAATGGCAATCTTTCCAGTTTTTCAATGCTCAGCACCGTATAGTCTGCTCCCCTTTGTGCCAATTTGATCTGTTTATCAGTGAGATTGAATTCTGAAAACAGTGACGTAGTATTGATTAAACGCCAAGGCACATAGCCTGAATGTAGGTTTTGTAACGTCCAGCCTAATAGCATGATAGTGTAATTGCGACTGACCATGTTGTAACATGACCAAGTCCTGTTTCACAATGTTTATGGCAGAAGACACTATGCTGTCCAATGAATATATCCTGAACGACAGAGTCGTTAATCCATTGTCAACCACAGAGAGAGTTTTCTCTAAATTAATACGATCAATTTCTCGTATTTTTCTGCAGTCTCTGCTTGTGTAATCTTCCATGCTTCATTATAAGCAGCATAGATACCGGCAGATATCAAACGTTTATGACGCGGTGTTCTTGGTTCTAACAAGAATTCCCTAAGATAAGCGTCATCTTTAAGTGAAGAAAAGTGTTGCTTTACATCATTGAGTGTAGATCTATGTAAGCATTCAAGGCACAGTTTCCCTACACTGTATGTTGTTACTATTCCAGAATGTTGTCTTTGAACATATCTTAGGTCTGGCCTAGAGAATGTGAAACCCTTTGTTTTGTTCAGGAATCTATCTTGACAGTTGTTTGTGTCTGTGGGACAGATCAACCATTTATTCCAATTTATTCCAACCCCTAAGGCAAGACGTTTGTTGGACAGTGTCATTCAAAAACAAAATATGATCAGGGATGATACAGGCTCTAAACAAAGCTTATACACCCTGGATCTGCCATTCTTGTGTGTCCCAGACAGTTTTCGTGTCAATGTTGTCTTTCCAAAAGTCGAAACCTAGTTTAGACAATTTAGCATAAAAGGTTGCAGAATAAATTTGTTTAGTATTGGTCAACATACTTTTCATGCCTCTTTCATTTACATTTCTAAAGTAAAATGTTTCAGCATTGGATACATTGAACCCTGAATACTACGGAAATTTTCTTGCAAATGTTTTTGAGCTACCCTTTGCTGGTGTAGGACAATGTTCCCATTGGTTATACATTAATATATTTCTAGGATTTGCTGGTTTGTGCAAGAAATGGTGACCATAATGATTATAACAATACATTTGTTCATAGTCTGATGAACCTTCTAAGTATTCATGATTTGTAAAAACAGCAGACTTTTCTAAGTCTGACATCATATAAACAGTCTCGAAGTCCCAATCATCAGAAAAGGTACAAGATGAAACAAAGTAATTCAAGGAATTCCTGAACTGGTGTGAAATCTTCAACAGCTCCGACGGGCCAAAAATTTCATAGTCCATTCTGTCCCAAGCTATACCACCAGGTATAGGAACGGCTTTGATGTTAACTGTTGACAAGTCTCTTTGTTCACGATGAGATCATTTGTGTGGTTCAAGGAGTAAGTTGATGTTCTTACTTGCTGTGTCCTTTTTTACATATCTTCCATTTATCAGCATTCCCAAAGTTATCACCAGAGTCAACCAAAGTAGAAGAAAAAGCACACCTAACACAATCCAAAGTTCAATCCATGATGAAACCAGATAAGTCTTTTCCAGGTGATGAAAAAGGTCTTTTGCTTGTTCTTTGAAAGTCTTTTTAGGTGGAGTTGTTTCAGGTTTGCCTGGATCCTCAGAAAACGTATCAAAGTTAATGAAATAGCCAGAGGAAGTTCTATCAATGGTGGGGATTGCATCCAGATTAGTTGAAATCGCTGTAACCACAGGATCACGTGTTTCTTCATTGTAGACAGGTGTTTCTTGATGAACTTTTATTTGGGGTTCAAGAGGTACAAGTTCTGCAGATTCTAAAAAGGTGAGGAGTCTCTCAGTTTTAACCTCTTGGATAGTAGCCAGATTAGGGCGACTGCTACTTGGTCATAGTCCACTTGGCCTACTGCTTATGATTGGCCACATGATGTGGTTTGACCAGGTCGATTGACACAAACCTGTTCTCCTTTTTACCAGCAAGGGGCGGCAGTAATAATGTTCTTGATCTGTGGATTGCTAGGACAGGTAATGGTTGTCTGTAAGACGGCCCAAATTCCTTCTCGTTCTCGATCTTCTCTCTGACTAGATCCCCAAAACTTGGGAGTCCAGACAGGCCTTGCAGGGACAGTCTGTTTCTCTTCAGTGGTCTTTGGCTTTAGGAACACGTTACTTTGTTTCATTCTTATTTCATTTAAGTCCTGTAAAACAGCCAAACAGTCTTTGATATCAAAGAGTTTTTTGGTGCTACCACTGAAGTCTGACAATCAAGGTCTGATACTAACATTCTGGTCCCAAATAGGACTTCATATGGAGTGATACCCCTTAGAGAACTTCTTGGCAGATTGTTAAGACTATGTTGGACACTTATTAGATTTTTGACCCACCCATCACCCGAACCTAATACCCTAGCTGTTATAGATTGCTTTATGTCCCTTTTTTCTCTCCACAACCGAATTTCCCTCGGGATAGAATGGACTAGAGTACCGCAATGCAACGCCCAATTTGGCCATGGCCTCCTTGTAAGCTCGAGAGCTAAACGCAGGACCGTGGTCAGAATGTAACGTGCCGACTGCATATGTGCCGATAAAGACTCGCAAATCTTTTATAACAGTTCGAGCATCAGCCGATCCCGGAGGCCTCATCCAAATGAAACTTGAGCACGAATCCACTGCGACCATGATATATTTATAGTTACCATCCTTCTGTAAGGGACCGCAGTGATCTAGGTAAACGCAAGCTAATGGTTTATCTGAAATTAACAGGGGCGTCTGCGCAGGATGTTTCACTGTAGAGACTTTCATCTTTTGGCATATTTCACATTCCAAAACATAGTTTCTGGTTTGTTTCCTCAAGCGCGGCCACCAGTATCTCTGTTTTAAGAATGATACTGTGGCTGAAACAACTGCATGTACAGAGGCAAGCCCTTCATGTGCTGCTAATATTAGTCCTAATCGATGTGCCATGTTTGGAATTACCCTTTCCCCCACTCCAGGGATTCGAGCAAACAGAACATTGTTAGCATCAGTTATTTGAGTGGAAACACTTTAGGTAATGTTTTACCACTGTCTTTGCTTGTGGCATTGACAGCTAGCATTATTTCGTCATCTATTTTTGTTTTAGAATGAGTGATTGCAGCTACGGAAGCCATTTGCACAGCTGCAGCCGCGGCTTCTTCAGCCAATTAATTCCCTTCAACATGAACGCCATCACATTGATGACTCAGTGTGTGTATCACGTTAGTGTTTTGTAGTCCTTGTCGTAACTGAACTACTTGTTCCCAAAGCAGTTTATGCTTGATTGTGCCACCTTTTGCATCTTTGAAACCGTTCTGAATCCAGTTTTGCAAGTAGTCATTGTAAGATTGAACACAATAATACAAATCGCACACTATGAGTGTGGGGAATTAGCGATCTGTATTTTCAAGTTCTATCTTAAAGGCTTGTAGCTCAGCTCACATTATCACATTATCTGTACAATCTCTTAGAGATAGAGTTTTAGTGACCATTGATCGGAATTTGCCATCGTGCCAGCGAATTTTAACGATCACGCACACCGCTACTATAGGCTTGTTTCCCCCCGTAGTGGGTTGAGCTGATCGGTCAGTATGTTATGTTATGTTATGTTATGTTAGGTTCATTTATTAGGCGCACAGATGCTCCAGCGAAGGAGCGTCCTGGCGCCCGACAAGGTAGTAACACAACACAACTGGACAGAACAAAGCAGGGAAAGTTTAAGGAAACAGAAAAGTTTTTAGGGCTCGGCGAAAGGAAAGCAGATCCCTGAGGGCACGAATCGCCGGGGGAAGAGAGTTCCACAACGTTGCGGCACGAACTTGGAAAGAACGGCCGCCTGCCCTGCAACGCTGAAAGCGGGGAACAACCGCGAGTTCCAAGTCTGAAGATCTTAAAGCCCGGGTCGGAACATAGCGGGACAGAAGATTGGAGAGGATCCTAGCAGGGGATCCCTTGAGGATTTTATAAGCTACACAGAGGACCTTAAACTGAATCCTTTGCGCAATCGGCAGCCAGTGCAGCGTACGCAAGGTGTTAGCGGTTGGACGGAATCTCGGAAGTCCCACAACAGCTCTCTCTGCAGTGTTCTGGACACGCTGTAGGCGGGTGATTTCCGATTGATTTAATCCCGCTAGCAGGGAGCTGGCGTAGTCAAGCCGGGAGATCACGGTTGCTTGAACCACAAGTTGCCTGGTGGTGGCATCGAAAAATTTAAGTACGGGCCGTAGTCCGCGTAAAATGCCAAAACAGCAGGCCGCCGTGCGTTTGGTGTGGCAGACAAAAGAGAGCGTTGGATCAAGCCAAACCCCAAGGTTTTTTAATTCAGCGACCGGGGTTGGCGTGGGTCCCAGATCCGACGGCCACCACCTGTCTCCCTAGAGTTCCGTTTGTTTGCCAAAGATCATGACCTCCGTCTTGCTGGCATTCAGCTGGAGACAGTTGGAAGTCATCCAGCTGGCAACCGCCCGAAGTCCATTCTCAAATCTGGGGGCATCAACATCTGCATCCCCGCTGATCGTGACCGCTAGCTGGGTGTCATCGGCATATGACACCATGGTCATACCCCAGTGCCTGACCACCTCAGCTCGCGGTCTCACGTACAGATTGAAAAGGGTGGGACTCAGCGAGGAGCCCTGGGGAACCCCCAGATCCAGCGGATGGAGTTTTGGACTGATAGGGCGGGACGGCCACGCAGAAGGAGCGGTTGGCAAGAAAGGAACGGAACCACTGGAGAGCAGTCCCCGTGACACCAGCTTCCTCCAGACGAAGCAGAAGGATAGGGTGGGACACGGTGTATAAATTATACATTCATACTGCTCTAGAGGCAGAATTTCAGTAGGCAGAGGACATTCTTGTTCGTATTGTAGAAATGCTTGTGTCTTCAAATATGGGTCAAAAACGTATTCAAAGTCTGTTGCAGCAAGAGAATTAACCCATTGTATCCATCTCGGATGTAAAGCTATAGCATTTGGAATGCTCGCTTTTGTGTCTGCTTTTAAGGCAGGTACAGGTGTAACAACCATAATTTGTTTAGCCTGTGCCGGGGCTCTCTCTTTTGCTACTGCAGTTTGAACCGCTGTCAGAATTTTTTCTGTTGAAGTGAATTTCATTTCAGCTTGTGTGAACAAGTGTGATTTGTATGCTATTGGTACTTTTTCTCCTTTGTTAAAAGTTAAGTACGTGAATCCACATTGTCCTGGAATGATTCGGATCACTAAGTTGCGTATGTTTACGTGTGTTTGCAAATGTTTAGTTGCTAACATGTCTTTTTATATTGAACACAACATTTCTTTGTGTTTTTATGTCTAATTAATTGTTTTGAAATCAGGTTTGATTAGTTTGTAGAGAGGTTTAACCCTTTCTGCGTAGTTCAGTAAGTAGGTTCTTCCAAAATTTAAGAATCCTAAAAAGTTTTTCAGCGTTTTTGGAGGTTGGAGCAGCGCACATTTCTCTAGAAAGTTGTCTGCCAGGCATTTGCCTTCACTTGAAAGTTCATATCCTAGAAAGAGGACATTTAAATGGGCAATTCTAGATTTTTTTAAATTGAACTTGTACCCTTCAGAGGCGAATCCAAGAATAATTGTACTCACTCTGTTCAAGTGCCTACCCACGTCATCATCTGTCAGATGGATGTCATCGACATATGACAATACTTCATTGTCATAATTTTGTAGTAACTCTGTTACCCTTGCTGAAAATAACTGAACTATTCTTGAATCCCTGTGGGAGACGACAGAAGTGACGCTGTGTCCCCATAATTGAGAAAGCGGTCAAATACTTACTTTCTGGTGCAATGTTTTGACAGAAGAAACAGTTAGAAATATCTAATGTGGTTTTATATTTTTTACACACAATGTTATTCATTAATACTGCAATGTGTGCATTTTGTACTGCAAAAGTTTTGCAGTAATAATTTAGATGTCTGTAATCCAAAACTAGACGATATGTATTGTCTGATTTGGAGACAGGAAACAAAGGATTTTTCATGGACAAGATGCATGTTTCAATCACCCCTGGTATTCAAGTTGATCTAATATCTCCCTGACCTGTTTTTTAGATTCTTGCTTAACTGGGTACGGCCTTTGTGCAGTTGGTTGGTTTTTTAACTGGATTTTATGGTGAGGAGAATCCTCATCTCATCCTACATGATTTTTATATAATGCAGGAGCCTGGGCTACTGCCCATTTTCTGGCATTGGTATACTTTTAATGAATTGGAATGTGGTTGGAGAAGGCTGGTATAATGATGTCTTCGCCATGTGGGCACTCCCTGAAAAAATCTGATGGCCAGTCTTTTTCAGCTAGAAGAATGTCATAACCCTTAGAGAGACGCTCCCAAAAGAGTGCTCTAACTTTTCTTGGTATGTCTTTCTCTATCCGGAGTGTTACTTCATATAACCTATGTGGAGAACTAACCCTGGTATATGCAGTTTCAACTTGAATGAATTCATTCAAGTCCACTGTCTTCAGATGATCCTTCAAGTTCTTGTGAGCTATGGTGACTTCTGCAGCGCTGTTCAATATTGTCTGAGCCCATTCCCCGTTCTTGAGTTGTGTCCTCAAGTTCCTCGGCATGTCTGATTTTTAGACCTGCTACTTTCTTTTTGGTGAATTGAGTTTTCTTATTTGTCTGAACATGTTGATCGTCTTTGGACTTCACACGTTCTTTCTGACCGTCCTCTTCTTTTGGATTTCTGTGACAAAGTCTGAAAGACACGAGAGGAACGTGTATCAGTATCTTGATATCTATCAGGTTTTTTCAAATTATCCCTATTCCTGAGGTTATACCTCCTTTCAGAGGGCTCCTTTTGAGGAGACCTACCTCGGCATTGAGAACGCTTCTGTTTAGAAGTATTTTCCCACTTCTTTTTAGAAGGGGGTAGGAGCGTTTTTAGAAAAGACCTTTTCAGGACTTTCAGACAGTTGGGGTTTAACTGGTTGTCCACTGAGACTGTCTCAGCCTAATTCCTCATAGGATTTTTCAATTATTCTGGCCAGTTCTTGTGGTTGCTCAGTTACCTCACATTCCCGTAGTTTCTGTCGTATCGCCACTGATGCTGCTTCACCTTTAATATTAGCTAATA
Source organism: Lissotriton vulgaris (assembly GCF_964263255.1). Taxonomy (NCBI): domain Eukaryota; kingdom Metazoa; phylum Chordata; class Amphibia; order Caudata; family Salamandridae; genus Lissotriton; species Lissotriton vulgaris. The sequence goes on from NC_141687.1 coordinate 244,598,611, forward strand.
TTATAGCAGAGACCTGTTTGAAATCTTTCAGTAATTTCATACCTAAATTTAAAGCAGGCTCTGTCCCGTATTCATTTTGAATCTGTTTCAGGACATCATGTATTACGCCATAGACGGAACACCATGTGTTTTTGTGTAGATAGCAGATAAGACTGTGCCCCAATTGTTGCAGTCCTCCAGATGTGGTGCGATCCCCATTGGTAAACAGATTGTTAAAATTCTGCGTTTCTCATGAGGGGTAGTATTAGGAAATACTGCTTCGATTTAAGTCATTTTTTTTAGCTATCCAGAATGGAATTTGTTCCCTTTTTGCAGGTAACTTACCAATGACTGAGTGTAAAGTCTGTGGTGTAATTTTATTTGTATTCCCCTGGTGAGGGGAGTGTTGTGGAATTATTATGGCAGGTTGGACTGTGAGAGTCCGCATGACATATTGAACCAATTGTCTATAGATTTTGATTCACTCTTTAAATAGAGTTAGTAACTCAGCATCTGACATTTCTTCAATGTCAGGATGTGGTGTATAGCTGGCTAAGACCGGCCACGTTGCTCCTGGTCCAACTAGAGGACCAAGCCTGGTAATGTGATTTATATGTTTCAGGGCGCCTTTAATCCAGAGACCATGCTCCTGGTAAGTTAGAGTAATTTCAATATCCTCGAAAGCAATGTATTCCTCGGGTGGTTCATCTTCTTTGTAGAAGTGAAACACATGTGTTACTGGATTTGCTTCAGGGAAATAGAATACCTCTGTCTGGTGTTATTCATGTGCTTCTATCACAAAAACTACCATACCCCCTCTCAATGTTAGGCCATTTTTTATAAGTGTTATAGTGATGGCTTTCCTGAAATTCATAGGAATGCTTATAGCATCCTCGTCGGTTTCATTAAAAGCTGTTGTGTTACAAAGCTGCTAGATAAGCCGCAGCTCCACTGTTCTCGGTGTTGTTGCCGTTATTCGACATTGTTTAATGAAAATTGCAGAGCAAGTTTCAAGGAAACAAAGATAAGGTGCACAATATTTTGGAACACTGTTTCCTTCAACATTGAACAAACCAAAAAGCTAATATATAGGATTTTCGTCCTACTCAGCTGTAGCTGATATTATTCTTTTACCCACTCCAGACGTCTATTGGAGTATTACAGAAAAGGGGTCTCTGAGAAAAGCATGACTGAGTTACTTTAGTATCTAGCGTTAAATTAGTGCCTTACCAAACGTTGGGCGGCATGTAGTGTAGTTCCTATATTCCCAATAGGCTCTGCGCATTGGAATAATATATCCTATAGATATGATGTAGGACTTAGGTCAGTAGGTCTCTATCGAGTATAATAAACTTAATTATGAGTGCCAGCTAGCTCAGAGGTCACTAGAAACTTTCTTGAGTACACAAGAACGGATTAGTTTCTGACAACCGCATAAACATGACAACTTTGTTTCCCTAGGACTGGAAAATATCTTCAGAGTCGTGGAAACAATAGATAACTATTTTACTCAGTCAATCGTGCATGCTTCGTTTCTACAGAGTTGTAGAGAAATAGTGAGACGGGTATTTTCAATAAAAGCTTTATTGAACAGTCTTCTTTCTCATGCAAGAGAGGTGAACTGCTACAATCGTTAGACAGAATGCAAAGTATAATGCGTACAGCAAGAGTAGTATTATAAAATAATACTGTAATAGCATTTTATGGTTTCTAAGCCATATAAAAATACATACATAAATACACAGGCTAAAATACTCAACTGGTGCTTCTAAAATACGCCGACCCCAATGTACCTAACCTAGGTCTAATACGAGGGAAGAAGTGAGTATTGTTTAGCATAAGTTTTAGTTCTACCAAGAATTGCCAAAGGTCTCTCTAGGTTCAAATCAGCTCCATATCTTAGAATGAAGGAGCTTGGTATCTCTGTCTTGGGACACGATTTCCCAACACTCCACAAGGGGAGTCAGAAACACTGGAGCTGTATTCTCGGCAGAGGAGGACCACTTCTTGTCAGGGCGTCTGTTGGAGAATCCGCTTCCTTCGGCACTTGCTGTAGCGAGCTGCGTCGTGCTAGTAGGTTGTCGAACTGCTCCGAACCACACCGTGATTTGCTATAGCAAATGAAGGTATATTTATACCTTGAAGGTGTTTAGGAATGCCAGCTTTGACGTAAAGTCAGGCATATGAACGTCATGGATGAACCCCTAAGGAATAGTTGTTCATGCATAACAATGAGTTTCTTGGAGAAATCAATATCCAGGCTTGGAAAAGTCCCTTCTGCTTAAGAGTCTGGTTTTCCAAGAATTCGTTGTGACGTTTGATGAACAATGGAAGTAGTCATGCCTGTATTTGGGTAACATGGGCTATGCCTAAATAAGAGCTTGATTTCTATGCCTCTATGTAAGGCAAATGCGAATTGTACCTATATAAGGGCAGGCATCGGGAAAATTCATTCAGAATCTAAAACACCATACAACAAGGTGACCACTGCATGTATTATACTTTTTCTGGTTTGAACCAGTAGTAGGTCAGTGACTTTCTGTAGGGTTTTCAGCTTTCCGAAACATTTGCCTGTTATTTTTCAGATTTTATTTTCATATGTCAGGTTGTGGTCAAGCCATACTCCAAGGTTCTTGACTTCGGTTTTGTGGGTTGGGAGCTGGCCACATGCTTTCAGCCACCAAGCTGATGTACAGATAGAAGGTGTTCTTCCCATTACCATCACTTCTGTCTTACTGCCATTAAGTTTTAAGCAGTAGTCTACCATCCAAGCTGTTACTTCCTCCATACATTGGGAAAATTGATGTGCATTATGTTCTTGGTTACCGATAGTGTGACGATAAGCTGAGTACAATGGACACTCTGTGGCCTTCCACTATATTAGCAAGTGGTCCCATAAATAGGTTGAACAATGTGGGGCTCAGTAATGACCCCTGGAGAACTCCTTGTAATAGGGGAGATTTCTTGGAAGTGAATGTGTTCTTGTGTCACCTGGAAACCCCTTTCCGCCAGGAAGCATTTCATCCAGCTCAGAGCCATACCCCTGATACCACAAGATTCTGATCTCTGTAGGAGGAGGCCATGTGAGACTGTATCAAATGCTGCACTGAGGTCCAACAGGATCAATGCAGCTGTGTGTCCTTCGTCCGCCCGTTGTCTTAGAGTTTCTGTAGCCAAGGAGCAAGGCATCTTCAGAGGAATGTGCGGCACGAAAACCTGATTGTGAGAAGTGTAGTAGGTCATTACTATCGCTGTGTTTTGTGAGCTGAGTGTTAACAATTTTTTCTGCAATTTTAGCAAAGAAAGGTAGGACTGAGATGGGCTGTAGATTATCTAGTTCTAGTACCTCATAATCTTTTTGTGTATTTTTCCTTAATCGGCAGACCATAGCTTGCTTCTATTCATAGGGAACTTCTCCCAATTGGAAGGAGTGGGAGAGAAGTTCTGATATGAAAGATACAATACTTTTGACTCCTTGTAATAAGATTTCGGGACGGACTGGGTTCCTAGGTGAACCTGATTTGATTCCGTTTGCTAGTTTCCTTATTACACCTGGCTCTACCATCATAAATTCATCTAGGGTTGCAACTTTGACTACTGTGGATGTAGTGTCTTTGGAGCTAGTGGCCTGGTGTGCTTCTCTAGGAAAAGTATCATGGATTTTTGTCACTTTCTCTGCAAAAAAGCTGGCAATTCAATTGCAGGATTTCTCCGATGTGGAGTGGGGCTCTGTTAGTCTATCTGCTGATTGTAGGGATTTTAATATGGCAAACATCTCTTTTGAGGAGTTTTTGGCCACTTCAATATTCCCAGTGTAGAACTCACAACGAGTTTTCTTTATCGAAGCTTAGTATGTTTTTTGTTGTTGTTTACCTTCTCCTTTTAATGTTTGCGCAGTAGTTCTTACGCCATCTGCGTTACAACTGTTTTCACTTTTGTTTGCCCTTCATTAAGGTGTCATTAAACCATGGAGCTGAGATGCTCCCCCTTCTTGTATTTTTCGTGCTCCCGGGCGCTATTTCATTCAGCGCTACCTCTGACCCCACTTGTCTGCTGGCTAGGTTAATATCCTTGTCCCACTCTGGCTAATTTTTTCATAGCGCCTGAGTGAATGAGTCAGGATTACATTTCTCCAACTTCCTACGGGTTACTACTGTTACATTTAGGGGTCTCTAGTTCGCAGAGGTAGGTACCTTTGACCAAGTAGGGACCCTTGCATCTAGTCAGGGTAAGGGGGTACACTCCTTAAATAACCCCTGCTTAACCCCCTTTGCACTTTGCACGAGCAGACAGGCTTATCACAGAGGCAGTGTGTTAGGCATTTGTGAACACATACAGTAACCCAGTGACAATACTACAGATGAACACCACACAAGTTGTAGTATAAAAATAAGTATTTTTATATAGACTTATCGCAGGACCAAAAACAACAAAAATCTACAATACTGTACGTTCAAAATGATAGAATTCGCTTAGTTCTCTTTAGATGTAAAATGCAACACTTTAAGTCCAATGTACCTTTGGATACGTTTCGCTATACAAAGAAAGTGATGCAGGGAATGTGATGAGTCAGTTCTTTACACGCAAGAACGGTGATGCATCGGGTCCCTACTGATGCGTAGGGGATGCGCTGGTTCTTCTCGGTGTGGGGAGGTGATGCGTTGGTTTCTTACTGCGCTTCCTTGGCGATGCGAGCAGCAGTGCCCGGATGCAATGACGATCGGTGCAATGAAACAAAAATGGCGTCTTCTCCTTGATGCAACACGATGCGTGCACGCCCGATGCCTGTGCGGCCACTCAACCATTCTTCTGAGCTGCGACAGGCCCTGCGACACGCTTCTCCGGGGATGCGACGGCAACACTCTTTCCCGGTGATGCGAGATACTTCGGCGATGCAATGCGTCAGCTGTAGCGGCTACTTCGTGAATCGGGCTTCCAGCTCCTTGCGACACACAGTCCCTCAGAAAACCCAACACAACTGCAGGCACTTCCAAAGAATTCTTGGAGAGCTGGTGGGTGAATTCTGTTGTCCCTGAGACTTTAGCAGGAGACAAGCTCTATCTCAAGCCCTTGGTGATCCTTCACAAGTTGAATAAAAGTAGCACAAAGTCCTTTCTCCTTTCTTTGGCAGTCAGGCAACCACTGCAGGACAATCCCCCAGACATCACTCAGCTTAGGGATGGTCTCTTCCTCAGTTCCTCTGGTTCCTCTCCTCAGCAAAGGTTTCTCCTTGTTTCCCAAAGTGATCTAAAGTTCTGGGGTTTGGGTCCCCTCTTTTATACTTATCTCCCTTTTGTTCTCTGAAGGCAAAGAGGCCTTTGCTTAGTCCAAACCAGTTCTGGTCAGTCCTGTAGTACTTTGTTGGCAAGACTCCTTTCCTTTCACAGTGTAGGCCAGGGACATCAGACGCACCACAGGAGGTGGAGCCAGCATTTTGGAGGGAAGACACAGCCCTATTCAGGTACCAGGTGCAACTTCCCCCTCCCATCTGCATGCAGATATATCTATTCAGCCTTGTGCTGACTCACAGTGTCTCCTGGAATCCCCCAGCCACTGTCACACAAACTCCAGACAAGGAATACACAACCTAGCAGAGGCAGGCTTGGATGGTTAGACAAGAAAATACCTACTTTATAAAAGTGGTATTTTCAAACACAGAATGTTAAAACAAACTTCACTATAAGATGCATTTTATCATTCTGAGTTCAGGCATACTAAACTCGAATTTCTACCTGGTTCCCTGAGTCATTTAGGATTAGTTAGGATTCTGGCCTATGGGGAACAGGTAGCCTTGCAATAGTGAAACACGAAAATGCGGGTAATACACTATTAGGACATGCCACACACACCTGGGCAAATCCTCACTTTTGCCTACAATGCACCCTGCGCTTGGGCCTACAATAGGGGTGACTAATATGCAGAAAATGGAACGGTTAAGGGACAGGCAAGTGGGTGCACTTGCTCAGTCAGCATGGCAGTACCAGACTGCGCACAGGCTCTGCAATGGCAGACCTGAGACACACTTTTACAGGCTGCTTCTGTGGGTGGCACAACCAGTGCTGCTAGCCCACCAGCAGTATTTGGTTTACAAGCCCTGGGCACACTCAGTGCACTGTACTAGAGTCTGACAAGTAAACCAAACCAGCCAATCGTGGAGTCACTAATCCATACATCAATTTACCATAGTGACACTGAATAGCAGGGGCACGGTGCCCAAAGCATCTATAACCAGCAAAAACACATGAAGCAACAGCAAAAAAGGGAAGGGAGACCCACTCCAAGGTGCCAGGTCTAACATGTGTCCCCCCCCAGTTGAAATGTGGGGAGAACTACCCTACCTCCTGGGAGTTCTCATCACTAAGGCAGAAAAATCTGGACAGACCATTATCCTTTATCCACCAGCAACTAGTGGGGCAATTGCTTCAACTATGTTAAGGGACTTTAGGCCAGATGTAGGTAAAAGTCATTTACCGATTCTTAAATACCGAATTTTACCGATTCGGAATTCAAGAATCGGTAAATGAGATGTAGTGAAAAAATCGGTAATTATTACTGAATCGGTAAAAATCGGTATCGGACTTTCGGTAAATACCGATTCGGTAAATTCCGAATCGGAAAGCAAGCAAAAGTGAAACTACTGAAAACAGCCAATCAGGTGCTACCACCCTCCCCCTCCCTACCAGGAAGTGGCTACCCAGGCGGCTGCAACTCATTAGAAGGTTCTGGAGAGGCAGTCAGAGAAGCAAGGAGAGTAGTTTGGGAGTTTACAACAAACAAAATGGCAAGCAGCACTGAGAGCCAGAAGGCAGAGAGGAAAAGAAAAATAAAGTTCAGCAGCATGGAGCTGCAGGTACTGGTGGAGGAAGTTGTGAGAGTCCACAAGCAACTATTTGGCAGACAGTCCCTCACTGTACCTGAGTCTGCTAAAAGGAAAATGTGGCTTGCAATAGGAGAAAAGGTCAATGCAGTGGGAGTCACAAGCAGGAACATTGAGGACCTGAAGAAACGCTTTTATGAAATCAGGAGCCTCACAAAAAAGAAGATGGCAGAAATACATAAACAGGCTGGTGTCACCGGTGGAGGCAGGAACCCAGCGCCCCCCCTGACTGACCTGGAGGAATTGGTGGCCTCAACCATCGAGCCAGACAGTGTTGTGGGACTTGGAGATGTGGACAGCTCAGCCAGAGCTACAAAAAAAGGTAAGACGCATGCGCAGCATGACACCCCATAGCAACCTGCTTCCCTTTAGCCTTTGTGTACAGGCCAACCCCAGTCCAGTACTGCTAGCACTATACAGGAGCAATGCATTATGGGAAATGTAGTCAGCTAATGTAGGACCATGTGTAAGTGCACAGACATCAGCAAGGCACTGAAAGTAAATCAGATAAATGAAAGTTAAATGTGCAAAGCATTTATTGTAGTGACTGTGACACAATAGCACTCAGTTGACATACGCTTCTTTATACCTAGGGGCAACATCAGGCAGTCGAGCCACAGCATCAGAAGGGACTGCACCAGCGAGGGAGGAGAGTGTGGATGCAGGGCCAAGCCATGTACAAGCCTTGCAGGAGGAAGAAGACACGACTGACATCTCCATTGAGGATGATACAGTACAGTCCCTCGGGTTTCCGCACTCCCCACACCTTTCACAATCACCTTCATTGGTTTTCTCACCAGAGAACTCCCCATCAATGTCCCTGTCTGCACCTTCAACCTCACCAGCCAGAAGGAGATTCATGGCCCCACTGGCAGTAATGGAGGGAGCAGAGGGTGAGGCTCCAGCTACTGTACATGTGACTCCTGCTGCACTGCAGTCCACTAATGAGTCAATCACCTCGCGCAGACGCCAACGCAGACCCAGCAGTGCAGGTGCACCTGGAGATGGCACTGTGATCCGTGGCCTGGAGGGGAGCATGGTGCGCAAACAGCGGATGCAGGGAAAATCCATATAGGCCTGCCACCGCCAATTTAGAGTCCTAAATGAACAAATAGGAGACATGGGGAAGGGCATCAGAGACATTGTAGAAAGTAATAGGGAGGTAGCAAAAGCAAATGCAGACATTGCAGCAGGAATGCAGCAAATGAGCAACTCCATCACCCAGCTCTGATCAAAACTGGACAGCCTGGAACACACAAGGCGCAGGGATGCCAGTGTGCACAATAGGGCCATGAATCTTCTGGCCACTGCCACATCCCAACTATGCTGTAGAGGCATTAATATGCAGGAGAGCCTCACACAGAACATGGCAGAGGTCACCAGGGGCATGGCCAGGATCACTAGTGCCCTAGAGGCTATGATAATATCACACACTGCACTAAATCCTGCCCTGGATGTGGCAGAGGCAGACGACAGCAGTATCCGCAGCAGCTTGGCAAGCGCTGTAGTTGAGCCACGTAGGAGTACCAAGCTCTCAGCTGAGACTACAGGCAATGCGGAAAGCAGCGACCAACATCCCAGTGGCTCAGGGAAGCGCGGGCGCAAATGACATTGCCGGTGTGGGTGAGGAAACCCGGGACATACAGTCCCCACGTTTATTAAGTTTGTTTTGTTGCACATCAGTGCATGAACGTTGTGGCAACATTAAATTATGTTCTTCTCATTCACAACCTGTCTGTGTCTCATTACTCACTCAGAAATAGTTGTGTGTAATCTCATCACGTCTGTATCTGCCATCACTTGGTGTTGACACACCAGCAGGTTGTGTTTCAGGCACAGCAATGTCGTCGTCATGATCCTCGTAGTCTGACAACTCCACCTCAGTACCCTTCTTCACCCAAGGTTGTGCAACATGGCACAGGCAGCAATAATCTTACAGCAGGTGATGGGGGTATACTGCCTTGCACCTCCACTCTTGTGCAAGCATCTGCTTTTCCAGATGCCAAAGGTCCGTTCGACGACATTCCGTGTGCTTTTGTGGGCCCGGTTATACCTCCTTTGGCTGGGTGTTGAGGGGTTGAGGTAGGGGGTGAGTATAAATGAGCGGAGGGCATATGCACTGTCTCCTTAAAGGAAAAGGGAATACATTACTCACATACATACATGTACTTCTTACTGCAATAGGTATTATGGAGATCAGACACTGTGTCTTACCTAGGAGGTATCCTTCACCAAATTCCCCTGCAGTCAGCCGTGCATAGATGCCGCTGTTTTGAAATATATAGGAGTCGTGGGTACTCCCAGGGAATTTTGCCAAAAGGTCAGTGATGGCGCACTTTGCATTGCAAATCACCTGCACATTGATGGTGTGCGTAGACTTCCTATTCCGGTATATGTATTCGGTGGCAGCAGGGGGACAAATGGGAATGTGCGTGCCATCAATGCAGCCAATGATATTGGGGAATCGTGCCTTCTGGTAGAAGTCTGATTTTGTTTGGACCAGTTCCGCATGGGTTGCAGGAAAAGAAATGTAATGGTCCATCCTCTGTAACATGGTGTCAAGGAATTTGTGGAAAAACCTTGACAGGCTGCTCTGGGTCACCCCACCTACCGCAGCAACCACACTCTGGTAGCTACCAGATGCAAGCAGGTGTAGGCTGCATAGCACCTGCACGTGTGGTGGGATAGCGTGTGCCCTTGGGGTGGTGTGCTACAACAGTGGTTGGAGGTCCCTGATGAGGTCCAAGATGGTGTCTGAGTCCAACCTGTACCTCTGGAGGATCTCTGCCTCTGTGAGCATGAACAGGGTGATCCTCTCTCTGTAGACCAGCTCCTCTCTCTGCCATTCCCTCTCTCCTTCCTGCTGTAGCCGTAGCCGTCTTGCAATGACATAAAATGCCGCCATTGTGCAAGTAGAATTGCATTTTGGGTCAATTTTTATGGGTTGCAGCTGGTTACCACCTGATTCCAATCCATGGTAAATACCGACTCTTAAATACCGATTTTGAGCCAAATTCGGTATTTCAGTGCTTACCTACATCTCAATATTCATTTTTACCACTTCTTATATTCTGAATCGGTAATTTTTCCGATTCGGTATTTTACCAATTTGGTAACTTTACTGATTCGGTAAATTTACCGATTCGGAGGGTTTTCGAACTCCTACATCCCAAAGGCTCAATACCGGTCGGTAACGGCCGAAAATACCGAATTTCGCCCGTTACCGACCGGTATTGGCCTACCTACATCTGGCCCTTTGTCATTAGAACAGATATTAGCTAGTAAGTCATATTTAGATTTTAAATGTTAAGTATTTCGTTTTTGAGCCTGTATTTTATAAACAACATATTATAGCTCAGACTCAGGGTGAATGAGATAGGAGATTAATATTATTATTGGTAAGTTTATAGAACGCAGTGGTTATTTGAACCGGAGTGTCTCCGCGCTAGGACAAACTGAACCCCAACAGCCTTTCCCAGCTGCCACCAACGCGGGCATCCAAACTAGGTGGAACCCGACCACTACATTCCTCCCTGGGGAGAACGGAAGAGCCATGTTTTCAATTTTTTGCGAAACACAGACTCCGACTCAGTTGTCCTAAAATCCACTGGAAGCGCATTCCAGACCTTAGCTGCCAGGAAGCCAAAAGATCTTACGCCCAGCCGGGCCTTACACACCCTGGGCACAATCACTCTTGCACTACCCAATGATCTTAAATAATGAGCAGGCTGGTGAGCTTTCAGGAGAGGCCATAAGAAGCGTGCGCCCCTCTACCTAAGAATCCTGTGACTAAGGCAATAAGCCTTAAAGGTAACTCTAGCCCGAATAGGAAGCCATTGCAGTACCTTTAGGGCTTCTCCCACCGATGCCCTCCTAGGTATATTCAGGATGAGCCGGGCTGCAGCATTTTGAAATTTCTGCAGGATGTTCAAATTTTTTGCCGTTACCCCCATATACAGGACATTGCAGTAGTCAAGGCGAGATGTAACTAGCGCCTGTACAATCGACCTTTTAGCATTTAGGGGTAGAGAGTCCAAGATCTTACGTATCATCCTCAAAATGCCAAAACATGTCCCAGCCACAGCTGATATTTGCGAGGAGAAGTAGAGACCATCGCTGAACCACACTCCCAGATTTTTCACCTTGGCTTTCGGCACTAGACAAGTTCCCAGGGCTTCGGGCCACCAAAGCTGTGTCCAGAGAGAGGGCTGTTTTCCAATCACCATCACCTCAGTCTTTCCCGCGTTTAGTTGGAGACAGCTCAGTCTCATCCAGTCCATAAGTTCCCCCAGACAGGTTCTAAAATCGGCAGCCCTTTCAGGTTCCTTCTGTTCCAGAGTCACAACTAGCTGAGTGTCATCAGCATATGACAGCAGCTGAATTCCATGTTTCAGGACAATGTCTGCAAGTGGGCGCATATCAATATTAAAAAGGGTTGGGCTGAGAGCCGAACCCTGCGGCACCCCCTGGTTTAAGGGACAGATTCTGGAACTGAAAGGATGCTGCAAAACCTGGAAAGATCTATTTGCCAGAAAATTCTTCATCCAGGTCCACATGATACCTCCGACCCCGGCCTCATGTGGAAAACGAGCCCATAATCCTATCGATGCCCAGGCCGCTGGCGCAAACCGCCTCTTAGCTCCCATATTGATCGGTTACCAAAATAAAGAGACGGGCGCTGGAAGCAGGAATCAAGAACAGAGTTTATTTCTCATGAGGAGAGCATGTCATTTCGGACACGAAACACAGTGTCTTTCGGGAGGTGCTCTAACAAGTGAGCTGAGACTCTGGCTTTTTATACTCTACAGAACACATGATAACACAATCAGGACGGTGTGACGCAAAAGGAAAGACATCCCTATAATCCTCGTGGTGATCCTACCCATATACATTCACAATGGGGACCCTTGACCTGCTGATAAGAGGGGAGGGCAATCACGCAACTGAGTGTTTTGTAGGATGTGTACGCCTGATCATAGCCCAAGGGGTGGGGTGGCTAAGACCAATAGAGGATCCTTTGAAGAGGAGTGACTTCATACAATAAGGGCAGTAAATGGTATCTCCTGGCTCAGGCGATGGCCTCGGACATGTGCGGTCAGCCGGACTCGGGGGAAAAGGGTCATCAAAGGAGTGGTATTAATGCCGCGTGGACAATCGAGTGCGGAGGGAAGGCTTGTCAACAGAGGGGCATTCATGGAAGGGAAGGAGGGGTTGGTCAGGCGCGGCCGTGATTCTCAAGGACAGGGTCTTGCAGAAGAAGAGGGTTTATGACTCGCCTACGTGAGGAGAAGGGAGGGGTAGCCAGGGTGGACACAAGGACAGAGTCACACAGAGAGCGAGAGAGATCTTATGACCCGTACATGAGAGCGGGGGCAGTCAGGTGCAGCTGGGGGAGGGCTATGTCTGCTAAGGCAAAGGATGCCTCTCCAAGATGGAATAGGGGGTTTTGTGCGAGTCAAGGGGGAGAGTTGCCTTTCACAGCGGGGTCGCGCAGAGGGAGAGGGCTTCATGGTTTATGCATGTGAGGGAGAGAGATTTTGAATACACGCAGAAGGGGAGCCAGTGATTCTAATCTTAGGCGGGCAAAAAAAAAAGGGGGCATGGTGCCTAAAATGGCTGTCATGTATACACGGGTACAGGCCTTTGCTGGCAGTAGGGTGTAGTTAAATGCTTTACGGTATTCAGGGTATGCGCAGGAAGAGGAGTGGGAAAAGGGAAATGAACGTTGCTTATGTACATCAACATTTCTATTTTTCTACAGTCGCCCCTTTTTACATAGCAAAAGTTCATTTTCGTGATCGATGATGGTACATATAAACAGGCACGGTCGCAGAATTAGCATTGTCAATATTAGCATATGGTATATAATCATGGACAGTTGATGTGTTTGGCAGAATACGGCACATAGGAGATTGCATTTGTCGAGTTCCTATCATTTCAAAGCACTACATAGCATAAATGTTTCTGACTAAAAATGTAACCAATGAACAGTTTTGACCAGGTAGTTGAGAGCGGAATTCAGTTCAATATACAATATTTCTTCGTCCCAGTGTCTTTTTGTCAGTGAGCCATCACTGGTAGGCTCTAGTCCGAGTACTTTCGTTGGCGCTGTTGAGCACCGGCGGTGGAGCTATAGGTCCAGCTCTGTTCTATCCTTTCGCGTTGCAGGGTGCGGTCAGTCCTCTGCTGTTAGACCACAGTCCTGTTTTCTAAACAATCCGGTTGGTGGCGCCTTATGCTCGGCACCCATAGTTCTATGGCAGCACCCTATTCCCAGTGGAATGCTGTTTTTTCCTTTGGCAAAAAGTCACGTGGAAAAGAGGGTGAGTGTGGTTCAAATAGTCGATAGGGGAGAGGGTGGAGTTGGGTCAGAGTTCCTGGGACACGCAAAAGGGACCAAGGGAGCAAAGGATAACAAGCAGGCAGGCCCATCCATCGGGCTCAAGGAAGGGGGACGGAGACTCCAGGCACACGTGGGTTTAGCAGGCGAGTGGCTTCGAGGTGGCTCGCCGTTTTTCATTTTCCACGTTGAAGTTGCGGTCTCGTCCCGTATCCTGTTGCTCTGCGGCTCCACCTTTGGTCGAGGTCACACGAGTCCCAAGATCCGCGGCCAGGCTGTACGTCACTTCTGACCCATCTCCTTCGGTGATCGTGAATCTTTGAATAGGTACAAGACAATGTTTCAGTGAAATGGCAAAAGAAGATATCTATGCATGCTGAATTCCTCCCTCAATTCTACGCATTTGGGAGATACGCTCATTGGTCACAGTCAGAGGTCCATTACCAAGCAGTGCACGTGTCAGTATTCCTACTGGGCTCATGGCAGGTCTATTCATCGTCTTATTTATAAATCAAGTGAGGTTCCCATCAACTGTGCATTACATCATATTCAGCATTTTACAGAGCATTTCCCATCAGGACTGGCTAACCTTTTCGAACAGGGCGGGGGTGCTTTTATCGAGAGTCAGGCAAAACAGGGTCTTCTCGAGGGTCAACAACTACTCATGTGTATCAAGTTTATATTCGGGACAGAAATTGACGTTTATCGAAAATGGGGCGGGGATGCTTCGGGCGCTTGCGCTTGGGTGCAAAAGGGGGTGGGGCAATCCGGGCGTTGGGAGTTCAATCTGGACGTTGGCGTTCGCCTCTGAAGAACAGACATAAGGTGCCATTGACATACAGTTCCCTTATAAATGGCCAGATTTGGGGGACTTTAGTCGTCTTACCTGTCCTTTCCTTCTCAGCCAATTCAAGTTCATTCATTTTTGCAGAAAGGAGAGGCAGTAATATGGCGAGATACAATTATTTTAGTTTCGGCCAATTTCGCTGAACACCTTCGCGTTCAATATGTATCAAATCAGACTGGTGCCGGTGGGGCACAATTTCACAAATGAAAGAGAGAGAATAGGCAGACTCTCATAGAGAGTGAGAGTCGTCCGCAATCTAAACGAGCCATTCGGTACACGTATGACATGTAGGGAGAGAGAGAGAGAGAGAGAGAGAGAGAGAGAGAGACGTGTACAAAAATAGGTCATTTAGTGCGCTCACAACACGGAACAGCAAAGGTTAGGTAACATGCAGATACAGACAGAGGGAAGACATAAATCCGTACATTATACACAAACTCAGACAGGGAGGACGGCACGTGTATTACACATATATAAGACGTTCACGACAAGACAGGAAACAATTGTCAGCCTACAACATCTGTTTTTATCTGTATATCCTACGTATCTTTACTATCCTGTTTTATCTATGTGCTTGCTCTTTCTACCCTTCCCCCCTTTCCCTTCTCGCTTGTCACGCCTGCGAGCGTTCCCAATTACCAATACTCACACCTCGGCTGGTCGATCAGTAATTAACCTGGTCGTGCTAGTTACCCATGGTTGGATCTTAAGCCATTTTTCTGTTCCCTCCTGTGGTGGGAAGTTCTCCAGGCTGAGGCAACGGCAAGTATTGATCGGGAGAACAGTCGGACAGCTTGGCTATATCTATAAGAGTGTGAGAAAGGGGGTAGTGCATTTTGAACATCAGCAATATTTCTAACTTCCTAGACGGGTGGTGCCGTGGCAACCCTTACCTGTATAATTTTTCTTTGTCCTTTCCCTACCTAGTCGAACGTCCAGTTACATTATTTAATACGTCATTTCTAGTCAATTTTTTTCGTCATTCAGTACCTGTCCAGTTTCTATGTCAGTCCATCCTCTCAGTCGCTATGTCCTAAGGAGGAACAGTCATGTTAAGCCTACGTCTTTAAAAAGCTTATCTGTTATAACGACTAAACACATATTTCCCCTTTCCCCTTTTTCCTTTTTCGTCGGTGGTCCGACCGTCGCTCTTCCATACTTCAGTCGACGTTCTGACGTGACCTGCAGAAGGGAGGAAGAAGGGGTGGGGGGCAGCATTCAAAGCACATCATCATGCAGTAGTTCGGAAATCTTTTTACCTACCATATACTCGCCTGATCTCCTCGTACTGCATTCCCTTGCCATCTCGGCATTTCAGCCCAGAGGGACCAGTGGTGTCATATAGATAATCATTGACGATCTGAGTATCTACATGAGCCACTTGGTCGTAACCATCTTTATCGGGTGCAAGGGTGACGGTCAGAAGGCATTTTCTGTGGTGTCATTTTTAAGGGTATCTGAAACACTTTTCCGGTTGCTTGTGGCACATAAGGTAGCTGCCAAATATCTGATCCCTTTTGATCTACATCCTTCATCATACTTACTCTTCGCTCACAGTAGTAAGGCATTACAAAACTCATTAATGCAACTGCAACGACCATGCTTTCTTCTTCAAAATACTTTTAATAAACGAAATTGGTGGCAGTTCATTGCATAAAGTGCAGCAGTGCAAATAAAATCGTATTAAAATTACCTTACAGAGCAAACATGATGCGTGTCAAAAAATTCATTTTAATTAATTCAAAAATTCATTTATCCAATATTCATTCGTTATCTAAGTTACACCAATTCATTTTCCAAATCATAATCAGTACCCACCCCAAGTCAATTCATTATCCAAGCACATACTCAACGCCCTTCATATCTACTTTCATTGTCCAAAAACTGCACATAGATCTCGGGACGACAAGCTGCGCAACCTGGGTACAACAAAGTTTATTCAAATACGTTTCATTTTTCGGCGGCGCCATTTTAGGTGGGGTCAGGCAAGTTCCAGCACAGTCAGAAAGTCTCTAGTCTCGCGTTGTTGGCCCAGAACTTTCCGTTGGTAGTTCAAAAAGTTTTGCGCTATATGGTTAACAGTTTAGCAAATATGGACCATGAGTCAAAGAGTGGGAAGGGTGGCAACAATTTTCCTACCGGGTCATCCTGGCGTTCCTCCGGAACTGAACAAGTCCGTGCCGTGGCTTCTTTTTAGTCATTCCCAATCCGAGGCTGGTGCCGGCAGGAGTTGCACCGGTGTCGTGGTTCCCAGTGAAGGGGGCGGGGGCACCCATGCGGAGGGGTCGGGGCCCCCTGGCTCTTATAGAATCTTCAAGGTTGAGGGGAGAAGGCATGGAACGTGTGCCCATCCTGGGCAGAGGACCGCTTTATGATGTTGACCCTCTTTAAGTAAGAGCATTGGGGTGTCGCTGGAAGCCTCCACCTGGAGGGAGGTGGGGGAGGCTCGTTCGCGTCACCTCCCCCTTCCAGCGACCCCGCGCCGTTACTCGGCTCCGTCGTTTCGATATGGGCCGTGCTGGCTATTGAAGATGGGGGGGTGGTCGGCGGCTGAGGCAAGACAGCCCCCCCTTTCCCTTGACATGTGGCGGGACTATCTGCAACTGTCCAGACGTCGACATGTGGCAGCACTACCTGTAACTATCCAGGGAATTTGACATGTGGCGGGACTACTTGATTCGCCGCCATTCTCGCCTTCGGCTTCTGCCTTCTTCGTGGGTCGGACCAGGCGAGAGACAGAAGGGGGGGGGTGGTCGGTGGCTGAGGCAAGACAGCCCCCCCCCCCCGTGGCCTGCAGGGCAGCGGGAGAGGAGAGAAGGAGAGGACTCTGCCATTCTTTGGACCGCCTGCCCAACATCATCTCCTCCCGACCGTGGTCAGGCGGGCCCCTCGTGCCTCGAGGCCTCGCCTTCCGGATGGGCGTAACCGCGGACCTGTTGCACCCTGGGAGCCTCCGGAATGAGGGTAGGTACTTATTTGATTGTTTCCATTTCATGTGACCGTTATTTGGGCGTGGCGGGCAATGAGGCAGGCATGTTGGGAACAGGAACAGGCGTTGAAGCCTAGCTACCTCGTGGCTATCTTTGCTGCCAAACTTCTCGCCATTTTATATTTCTTATTATGAACTATTTCTAATGTTTCTTATTTTTAGTGAAGTCAAAAGCTCATCAGGGGGTTACTGACTTAGCCTGATTTCTTTTTAGTTTTCTTTCTCTTCCTTAGCGTGTTTCGAGCTAAGGCTTTCTGTTAGTAGGGAACGGTGATCACTTCATATTTTTATGTGTCCTTTTCACTGGGGGGGGGGTACTTCTGGGCGGACCAGACGAGTTCCCTCCAATAAATGGTCCGGGGTGGAACGAGATTATCGATCAAAAAGGGGAACATATATTCCTTCATTGGGGTATCATCCTGGACAGACCGAGCGATGTACTTCCATCTACTAGGGTAGCCTCCTGGACGGACCAGATGGTCTACCTCCACTAAATGGCCCATAAGCGGGGAGTATATGTCCTCCATAAGGGTAGTCTCCTGGGCGGACCATGCGAGCTACCCCCCAAACAGTGGGGAGTGGGTAGGACTGACGAATTCACAAAGGGGCATAACCTACCCTTTACTACTTGCAAAGATTAGATAGAATATTTCTATTCCACGTTGTTTGCAGGCAGAAAATACCTCAAACGAAACAATTCCTGGAACAATAATGTCCAGGTTTTCAATCAATCAGTGGGGAGAAAAACAGGCATGACGGATTACAACGGGGACAAATGTCTGCATTGCCTGCCCTTCGCTATCCAAAAAGGAAGACAGAATATTTCTACTCGTCTCAGTTTGTAGACAGGGAAGATCTCAAAGAACAACCATCGACTATCAACCGACTTCAAACAATTCTCAAAGAACAACATCGATTATTAATCGACTTCAACAATTCTTAAAGAACAACAATCGGTTATCAATCGACTTCAAACAATTCAGTGGGGAGAAAAGTAGGCATGACGGATTAATACCGGGGACAAAAAGTCTACATTACCTACCCTTCTCTATCTGCAAAGAGGGACGACGTTCCTATTCGCCGCTGTTTGAAAACAGAGAATGTCTCGTTCTCAGAAGAGAACCAATATGTCAAGTAGCCCTCAAGGCTAAATGAACCAATACCAATAATTTCGGTATACAAATACCGATTTTCAATACAAACAATCAACAATCAGCAATTTCGGTATACAAATACCGATTTTCAATACAATCAATCAACAATTGGGTGGATAGAACCACCCTACCAATCAGGCGTAGGAACGCCCTACTTAATCTTACCCGGACCGGACCATACGGATAGTTCTTCGACTTCCTCCTCCAGCGCCCATTCGTTCTCTTACTCCATGTAGCATTCCTGTGGGATTCCAGTCAGGACAATAGGTCACCGCAAGAGAGGTCCGTTCAGAATTGGTGAAGCTCTGTCGATCGGCCGCCGGGCGAGGGCCCTCTCAAGGCAGGCATGCCCCGATCATTTTAGATGTTCACTTCTTCGTCTGGATCTCTCTTACCGAACCCCATGTCACTGATGGGCCCCGCGTTGGGACGCCAATTGTGGAAAACGAGCCCATAATCCTATCGATGCCCAGGCCGCTGGCGCAAACCGCCTCTTAGCTCCCATATTGATCGGTTACCAAAATAAAGAGACGGGCGCTGGAAGCAGGAATCAAGAACAGAGTTTATTTCTCATGAGGAGAGCATGTCATTTCGGACACGAAACACAGTGTCTTTCGGGAGGTGCTCTAACAAGTGAGCTGAGACTCTGGCTTTTTATACTCTACAGAACACATGATAACACAATCAGGACGGTGTGACGCAAAAGGAAAGACATCCCTATAATCCTCGTGGTGATCCTACCCATATACATTCACAATGGGGACCCTTGACCTGCTGATAAGAGGGGAGGGCAATCACGCAACTGAGTGTTTTGTAGGATGTGTACGCCTGATCATAGCCCAAGGGGTGGGGTGGCTAAGACCAATAGAGGATCCTTTGAAGAGGAGTGACTTCATACAATAAGGGCAGTAAATGGTATCTCCTGGCTCAGGCGATGGCCTCGGACATGTGCGGTCAGCCGGACTCGGGGGAAAAGGGTCATCAAAGGAGTGGTATTAATGCCGCGTGGACAATCGAGTGCGGAGGGAAGGCTTGTCAACAGAGGGGCATTCATGGAAGGGAAGGAGGGGTTGGTCAGGCGCGGCCGTGATTCTCAAGGACAGGGTCTTGCAGAAGAAGAGGGTTTATGACTCGCCTACGTGAGGAGAAGGGAGGGGTAGCCAGGGTGGACACAAGGACAGAGTCACACAGAGAGCGAGAGAGATCTTATGACCCGTACATGAGAGCGGGGGCAGTCAGGTGCAGCTGGGGGAGGGCTATGTCTGCTAAGGCAAAGGATGCCTCTCCAAGATGGAATAGGGGGTTTTGTGCGAGTCAAGGGGGAGAGTTGCCTTTCACAGCGGGGTCGCGCAGAGGGAGAGGGCTTCATGGTTTATGCATGTGAGGGAGAGAGATTTTGAATACACGCAGAAGGGGAGCCAGTGATTCTAATCTTAGGCGGGCAAAAAAAAAAGGGGGCAGGGTGCCTAAAATGGCTGTCATGTATACACGGGTACAGGCCTTTGCTGGCAGTAGGGTGTAGTTAAATGCTTTACGGTATTCAGGGTATGCGCAGGAAGAGGAGTGGGAAAAGGGAAATGAACGTTGCTTATGTACATCAACATTTCTATTTTTCTACACTCACTTAGCCTTTCTAATAGAAAGCCGTGGGAGACCGTGTTGAACGCGGCGCTCAGGTCCAGCAGAACCAAGGCCGCAGTCCTACCTTCATCAGCCGCAGCCCTCAATACTTCGGTCGCCAGCAGGAGAGCGGACTCCGTACCATGCATAGGCCTAAACCCGGACTGGGTATCGTGCAGAACCCGCCTCTCTTCCAAAAACTTTGAGAGATGGCCACACATATCTTTCGCTGCAATTTTTGCCACATAAGGAAGAAGAGATATTGGCCTTAAATGTTCAGGAAGAGCAGGGTCCAATGAAGGTTTTTTCAACAGAGGGACCACAATTGCATGTTTCCAATTGCTAGGGACCTCACTGGTTCGAAATGACAGGTTCAATAGCGAGGTGAAGACAGGGGCAATCATTTTCTTTCCCAGTAGCAGAAATTTTGGAGGGATCGGGTCTAAGGGAGACCCAGATTTTACCACCTCCATCAGCATGGTAACCTCAGCCTCCACCAAAGGATGCAGGACAAACATGTCCTCAGGCCCCGGAGTATCCAAGCCCGTTGCAGGAGCAAAACTCCTACTGCTTTCTGGAAAGGTGGCATAGATCTTAGCAATCTTATTAGTAAAAAAGTCAGCAACCTTATTGCAGTAGTCCAAAGAGGCAGGAAGCGCAGGTGTCACTCGTTCCAAAGAGGACAGTTGTTTCATTACCTGAAAGATTGGCTTCGTTGAATTTTTAGCTAGATCAATTTGCCCAGAATAGTATTCCCTACGCACTCTCCTGATCTGACGACGGTATAGCTTTAAAGCCTCCAGATATTTCTGTCTATTCTCATCCCTGTAGCTCTTCCTCCATTGGCGCTAAAGATGCTGACAACTACATTTCATTTGTGCCAATTCTGCCAAAAACCACTTTGCAGAGGCAGAAGTGCGCCCACTTTTACATTATTTTAACGGAATCAGAGAGTTCACTGTCTCCAACATCCAACTCGATATTACATTATCGGCATTCAGGATGTTGTCTACCACCTTCGGGAGGCTGTCCACCAATGCTCTTTCAAAGTCAACCTGAGTTAATAGCGCCCATTTCCAAACCTATGTCAGTTTTGAGCCACTACCAGGGAGGGCCTGACCCGGCATCAATAAGCTGAAAGATAGTAAATAGTGGTCTGACCAAGCTACAGGAGTTGGCAAAAAGGCAGCTATCCCTGCACAGTTGGTAAACAAATTATTCAATGTGTGACCTTTGTTCTGAAGACCAACTGAAAACTCGGCTGATTCTTTACAGCCTTTATTTTCCAGATTCAAATTAAAATCCCATAATAGGACAAAATTAGAGTAGCGGAGGACATATGAAGGGTGTGTTTCAAAAAGTTAATCAATAAAAAATCTCCCCGGACCAGGGGGTCTATAGATGAGTAGTCCAGACACTGAAAAGGTGCTAGAGATATTCAAACTAAAAATGGCCCCTTTGCAGCTAAAAAGCCAGAATTTCTCCAATTTAAGCTGAAGATCTCTATTAAATATTGCAGCAATGCCGCCCCCCTTCTGGCCGATCCTGTCCACCCTCAAAATCGCAAATCCTTCGGGGATAGCCTCTAAAATATCAGGGGCGGATGCCTCATTTAGCCAGGTTTCAACCAAGAATAGTATATTTGAATTTGAAAACATTTGTACAGCGCTCGTTTACCCTGCGGTTTCATGGCGCTAGTGGTGAACAGTGGACGGCAGCAACTAGAGGGATTTAAGTCAGGTAGGCTTGCGTGAAGAGGAAGGTTTTGAGATTCTTCCGAAACAGGAGGTAGGAAGGTGAGGTGCGCAGGGTAGCCGGGAGGGAGTTCCAAAAGGTTGGAGCCAAGACAGCGAATCTCGCTCCACCCGCCCTCTGTTTTTTAAAGCGAGGAATGGTGAGGAGGGCCAAATGAGCGGAGCGAAGTTCTCTGCCGGGGCAGTAGGGCTTAATGGCAGAACAGATGAATTTGGGAGCAGTGCCCGATCTGGCCTGGTAAGTGAGGCAGCCGAGTTTGAAAAGGGCACGCTCTTTCACTGGGAGCCAATGTAATGTTTTGAGCAGTGGGGTGACCCGATGGTAATTGGGTAGGCCATGAATCAGGCGAGCCGCCTGATTCTGCACCAATTGCAAACGATGGATCGCGTAGGCGGGGGCCCCATTATAGACTATGTTACCATAGTCTATACGAGACAGTACCATGGCCAACACAATTACTTTTAAAGCAGAAGGAGAAAAAAAAGGGAAACTTTCCTGATTATTCTGAGGGAAAAAAAACAAGAGGAATCCACGGAACTAACTTGTGAATGGACAGTGAGTTGAGAATTAAGAAGGATCCCCAGTGTTTTTACTTTGGACACAGGGAGTGGGGGAACACCAAGGGAAGGGGGCCAAAAAGAGGGGGACCATGGACTGCAACCACCTCCGGTCAGGACCAACTCGGTCTTGTCCGGATTGAGTTTGAGGTGGTTGCAGTTCATCCAATCTTGAATGAACGTCATTACTGCCTGGACGTTCAAGGCGGATGAAGATGGATGAGACAGGTTGAAGATTAGCTGGAGGTCATCCGCGTAATTGAACACGGTGACCTCCAGTTGCTGTAACATAAAAATGAGGGGAAAGATGTATAGGTTAAACAAAAGAGGGGAAAGTGATGAGCCCTGGGGGACCCCGCAATCTACCTTGCGGGAGGCCGCAGCGAAGCCAGTCAAACGGACCGCTTGAGTTCTCCCAGCGAGAAAAGACTCAAGCCATGAGAAGGCCAAGCCTTCTATGCCCGCCGCCCTTACACGGTTGAGGAGGATGGGGTGGTCCACCGTGTCAAAAGCGGCAGACAGGTCTAGGAGTATCAAGGCTTGCAGAAGGTTGGTGTCGATACCTTCACGCAATTAGTCCATTACTGAGATGACCACTTTCTCTGTAGAGTGCAGGGGACGGAAACCGGCTTGACAGGGGGAGAGGCAATGATTTGCCTCAATGTGGGTGCTCAGAGTGGTGGTGATATGGGTTTCGAGAACTTTAGCAAGGTAAGGCAGGAGTGAAATGGGGCAGTAATTGGAGGGGGAGGATGAGTCGGCGTCCGTTTTTAAAAAAATTGGAATAACAATCGCCAATTTGTGTGGACTGGGGACAGAACAGTGTGTAAGTGAGTCATTAAGAAGGGTCAGAGGTGGTGTAGGGCAGGCTGAGTAAATTTCCTTAAGGATGCGAGCAGGGGACAAATCCAGGGAAGAGCCTGATTTGACCCGGTGAAGCAGAGGTAGGAGAGTGTCATTAGTTAAAAGTGGAAAGTTAGTCAATTTAACGGTAGTAGTGGGTGGGGACGGGTTGACAAAAGTGGGGGAGGGCAGGGGAATGTTGTGTTTAATTTTGGCCACCTTGTCTATAAAGAACTCATTGAGCGAGTCACAGAGGGGCTGGGAAGGGGGGATGGTAACCGTGGCTCTGCTGGAAGATGCTAGTTCGTGGACAGTGGAGAAAATTTCCTTCGATTGGGACTCAGCTGTCATTATCCTGTTGGTATAATATTCGGTTTTTGCTTCAAGAATGCCCTTTTTATAAGTTTGCAAGACAGACAGATAAGTTGCCTTTTGTGCGGGGTCGTAAGTACTTCTCCAGACTCGCTCGGCCCTCCTTGCAGCTAGTTTCATCACTTTGAGTTCGGGAGTGAACCAGCGATTGGCTGCGTGGGCCCGTTTGACTGTAAGCCGCCTTAAGGGGGCGAATTCATCACCCGCCTCAGTAAGCCAGTTGTTAATAGCGGCTAGCTGAGAGGTAGCTGCAAGGCCGGATAGATCAGGGCTGGTTTTAGCCAGGGCTGAGCAGAGAGAAGGCATGTCTGTTTTGCCCCATTTCCGAACCCAGGTGTTTTTGGGGAGCGGGGGTTTGGCCAGAGGCGCTAGAGCAAGGGAGAACGTGATGGTAGAGTGATCTGACCACGAGCAAGGGGATATAATGGGGGGTGTGGATGGAACATTCAGTGACCAGATTTGGTCTAGCGTATGACCATGTATATGGGTGGGGCTATGAATAAGCGGCAAGAAGTTCAAACTATTCATAAGGCTGGTAAACTCCTTAGATTGAAGGCTTTCGGCAGGATCGTTAGGCCAAAAGTTGAGTAGCTGGTTTATGGTCTCTAAGAAGATCGCTGATTTCTAACCTATGTTTACTGAGTGATCTGCAATTCAATGAGAGAGAGTACAGAGAGGTGCAGGTTGTTCTAGGCACATCCCTTGTATCCCTTGCTTCCTCATCCGATGTCAGACAGAAGACACAGTGGTCACAATCACTCTGCCTACCCAACATCTGCATGGAGAGTAGGCAGGTAGCATCTACCCCACATCTGAGGGCCCCCAATTCTTCAGCGGTTAACACTATCCTGATAGTCATAGGGGAAGCAGGGGTCCTGGCCCCTGGTGTCATCCAGGCGCGGACGGGCGCAGACAGGCTTGCCTTAGGCGCGCCGTTGGCGCGCCCCCGGCGCGCCCTCTGTGCACCCGTTTGTTCAGGAGTTGATAGCGTGAGCGCTGGGAGCACTATACCGCGCCACGCTCAGCCCCGGAAGTGTGGAAGGTGGAGAGAGTCCAGTGAGGTATAGTGCAACACCCTCCACTACAATCGGCACAAGCCGTGGCGGAACGGGCGGAATAACCGCCCAATGTAATGCTTTAGCTAACTTCTTTTTTGAAAAAATTGATAAGATCTATGCTATTTTTAATTCGAATTCCGCTGCTTCCACTCACTCTGTTCAAGATCCATGCAACTCTCCCCCTGTTAATATTCCCTGCTCTATGTCTACCACCCCCCCACTTCTCGCCTGGGATCTTATTTCCCCCACACTTCTACAAAAATATCTCCAAGATATTAAATCTGGCTCCCCTCTTGACCCTATGCCCCCTCAAGTTTTGAGTTCTTTGGACCCGGCCCTACTTCACATTATTCTGGATGTTTTGAACGCTTCGCTTACAGAAGCGATTGTTCCAAATGAATGGAAGCATGCAATGGTGGTCCCATTACTAAAAAAGGCCAACGCAGACCCTAACAACCCCTCCAATTTTCGCCCCATTTCTTTGCTTTCATGTTTTTCCAAGATCCTGGAAAAACACGTTAATTCTTTGCTTAATTCCTTTGTTGAATCCTCCAATCTTCTTCATGGTTCTCAATCTGGGTTCAGGGCTGGTTTCTCCACGGAGACCACTCTCCTTGGCGTATCAGAGACCATCAGACGTCAGGTGGACAATGGTGAGACGGTGGCATTCATTTTGCTTGATTTGAGTGCCGCATTTGACACCGTCTCCCACTCCATCTTATTGTCCACCTTGGAGGCTGCTGGTGTCGGTGGCTCCGCCCTGGCCTGGATTGCTAATTTCCTTTCTGATCGCACGTTCCAAGTCTTTTCTTCCACATCTGTTTCATCCATTCTCCCCTCCACTCACGGTGTTCCCCAAGGATCTATCCTTAGCCCCCTTTTTTTTAACCTATATGTGAGACCTCTTGCTTTTCTGGCGGAACAGGCTGGCCTCACAATTTATTCCTACGCTGATGACACTAAAGTCATCTATTTACTCTCCACCAATAAAAATCTCCCCTCCTCTTCTCTTCAATCCGGGCTGAAACAAATATCGGATTGGATGTTGAAGCATAAATTAAAATTAAACGGGGACAAAACAGAACTGCTTCTGTTCGGCCCAGACTCTTCACTCTGGGGCCCGCACCATTGGCCACCGGAGATGGGTCCTCTTCCCACGCCTTCCGTTTCTGCCCGCAATCTTGGAGTTCTTTTCGACAACCAATTAACCTTCAAGCAACACGTTGTGAAAGTCTCCGCCACCTGTACCACCATCATCAGGTGGCTGAGAAAAATCACGTGGATGCTGCCTGTTGACACCCTGAGGACCGTAGTCCAGGCTCTTGTCATCTCACGCCTGGACTATGGGAACATCCTTTTCTTGGATGCTGCTAAGGAGGTAACCAGGAAGTACCAGGTGGTACAGAATATGGCAGTTCGCCTTATCTGTTACCTTCCTGCCAGATCCTCGGTCACCCACCATATGTGGAAATTGCATTGGTTGCGAATCGAAAGCAGAGTGAAATTCAAAGCTCTTTGCTACATGCATAAGATCATGACTGGTAGAGCCCCTCACTATCTCTCTGCTCTAGTGCAGCAGTATATTCCCCCCCGTACACTTAGGTCCTCCACGCAGAACAAATTCAAGATTCCCCGCTTCAACAGAGCCAAAATGGGAGGACGTTCGTTCTCCCTGCTGGCCCCATCCTTATGGAACTCTTTACCCCAACTCTTACGATCTGAAGTGTGCTTCATGACATTCCGTAAAGGAATTAAAACTTGGCTGTTTAATACTTAATTTTATGGTTTAACGCTCTCCCCATCCTTTTACCGTTCAGTTTGCCTTAGCGCCGGGAAACCTCCGGGTAGCTGTGCGCTTAACAAATGTAATTATAAATAAATAAATAAATAAATAACCTCAAGGGAGCAACTACCCACTGCCAACCTCTCCCTCTCCCCGCCGGCTGCACACAAACCGGTAAGAACAAGCAGAGTTTGTGAATTAAAAATGAATGGAAGCAGAGCGATGCAGTTTAAAACATTGCACAGTGCAGTGGCAGCTTCGGTGAAATGTTAACAACAGAGCCACATATCGTAGCGCCAGCGAGAACAATAAGGACTCACCAATGTCCGCTGCGCACCCGTTTGTTCATGAGTGAAATAGCGTGAGCGCTGGGAGCATTAGACCGCTCCACCCACCCCACGCTCAACCCCGGAAGTGAGGAAGGTGGAGAGAGCCCAGTGAGGTATAGCGCAATGCCTTCCGCTACAATCGGCACAAGCCGTGGATGAACGGGGAGGAATAACCTCAAGGGAGCAACTACCTTCTGCCAACCTCTCCTCCCTCCCCACCGGCTGCACACAAACCGTTAAGAACCAGCAGAGTTGTGAATTAAAAATTAACGGAAGCAAAGCGACGCAGTTTAAAACATTGCACAGTGAAGTGGCAGCTTCGGTGAAATGTTGACAACAGAGCCACATAACGTAGCGCTAGCGAGAACAATCAGAACTCACCAATGAGATACACTGGTTATATTGCACATATTCTTATGCAAACATTGTATAGTGTTACAGCATGGTATTTCCCTTCTTCTTCTCCTTAACTCTAAATTTGTTTTGTTTGTTAAATTCTCATTTCTTTTCTCACTAATTCTTTATTTTATTTTTTATATCTTTTATCTAGGTGATGGTTTCTACAACATAGCACACTACAAAAAATGAGCATTTGTTTGTATTTAAAGTATTTTTCTAGAGGAGTAATGTAGTAAAATCTCTGGTGTGGACAACTAAGTCTTATGAGTTAAATGCAATGAGGAACTCTTATGATAAGAACTGGAATATATAAAATGGTCTAGTAAAGTAATATTTGTTATAAATTGTTTGTCTTTTTGTTATTGTTTGTTTATGTAGATCCCCTAATTTCTCCTACCTGTCATAAATTGGTACATAAAAAACAATCTTATGGTCCTAATGAAGATGGATATTAGTGAAATTGTCCATTGAAACGTACGTCGGCCAGAGTATGTGATGCCCCAGAATCCAGCACAGCTCAAGAGGGTGGAGGTTGCCACCCCTATGTTTTTTCATCTGTGTATGCAGTGTTGGTCTGGGGGAAGAATGAAAGAGAGAGTATGGAGCATGATTGTGGAGTTTTTGAATGAGGTATGAGTGCAGGGGTTTGTAGTTGTCAGTTTATTATGTTTCTTATTCTGTACAATACCTACTTAAAAAGTAAATAGGAAAGTGAATTGTGATTACTGTATAAAATGAAATGTTTTGTCTAAAATCAATTGCGATTACTGTATAAAATTAAATGTTTTATCTAAATCAATTGTGAACTTTGCAAATGTGTTTTTGAAAATATTTATGTATAAAATTCTAAAGTTTAAAACAGTTTTCCTAAAAAAAAACTTTTTCTAAATAAAAAATGAAAAAATAAGTACAGAAGTTTGTGTGGAGAACAGTTCTTATATTTGCCCCAGGTTTTGAGCTTTATTAAGCCAGTAGGAAAGCATTAGAGGTCGAGTGGGAGCTTGCTTTTTCAATAACATATATTCAGACCATCAGCATTGGCATGTTCTGTACCAGGGCGGTGTTCCACGGTGAAATCCATCCCCTGTAGGGAAATAGGCCACCTCAACAGCTTTGGATTCTCACCCCTCATCTGCATCAACCATCTGAGGGGCCTGTGGTCTATCTAAACCCGGAAGTGAGTCCCAAAGAGGTATGGTCTCAACTTCTTCTATGCCCAGACCACAGCTAATGCCTCACGCTCAATCGCACTCCATCTCTGTACCTGTTGAAGTAACCTCCTACTGATGAAGGCTACGGGTTGATCTAGGTACTCCTCATTTATCTGTGACAAAACAGCACCCAAACCATGCTATGAAGCGTCTGTCTGAACGATAAACTTTTGAGAAGCTGGGTGCCAGGAGCACGGGCACCATGCACATGGCAGTTTTCAGGGCCTCAAAAGCTTTGTGACAGGTCCAAATCACCTTCTTGGGCTGCTTCCTGGAAGTCAGCTCTGTCACGGGTGCAACAATGCTGCCATACCCCTTGACAAACCACCTGTAGTACCCAGTGAGTCCTAACAAAGGCATGCACCTCTGTCTGGGTCTAGGGGGGCTCCCAACCCAGGATGGTCTCAATCTTGGGCTATAGGGGCGCTCCCTGGCCGTTAAGTGGTGTCCCAAGTACACCACTTAACCTTGCCCTATCTGGCACTTACTCACCTTGATCGTGAAGCCTGCCTTCTGCAGCGCCATCAACACTTCCCAGAGGTGGCGCAGTTGTTCTTCCCAACTGGTACTGAACACTGCAATGTCATCCAGGTACACGGCACTGAACTCTTCCAGTCCAGCCAACACCTGGTTGACCAACCTCTGAAAGGTGGCAGGGGCATTCTTCATCCCAAAGGGCATAACCAGGAACTGGTAGTGCACATCTGGTGTGGAGAATGCTGAGCTCTCACTCTCATCAGTCAATGCGATTTGCTAGTACCCAGGTGTTAGATCGAATGTGCTAAGGTACCGGGCAGATCCTAACCGATCGATGAGCTCATCAGCTCTGGTGATGGGGTGCTCGTCAGTCCTCGTGACCGAATTGAGACCTCGGTAGTCCACACAGAACCGGAGTTCTGGGGTGGCACCCGGTGCAGCAGCCTTTGGGACCAAGACCACTGGGCTGGCCCATGGACTGTTAGAGGACTCAGTCACCCCTTACACAAGCCTCTTGGAGACCTCCTCCTTGATACAAGCTCTCACCCTGTCAGTCACCCTGTAAGTTTTGTGCTTCACAGGCGGGCTATCTCCAGTGTCCAAGTCATGGATGCACCAATCAGTGACACTGGTAATCAGGGAGAACAGATCAGACAACTGTCCCAGCAACTGGGGGAGTCATTCTGTTTCTCAGGGGTCAGGGTGGAAGAGAGGTTCACACCATCCACTGACCCATCTGGTTCTGTCGCCGACAGGTGGTCAGGAAGAGGCTCAGTCTCCTCCTCCATTCCAGCATCTGTCGGTATGAGCATGCCCACTTTGGACCACTCAAAGTGGGGCTTCAGGCGGTTGACATACAGGACCCGCAAGGGGTTCCTGGGAGACCGCAAGTCCACCAAGTAGGTAACAGGACTTTTGCGCTCCACCACCTCAAATGGTCCGGTCCACTTATCCTGGAGCACACAAGGCTCCACTGGGGCCATGACCCACACTTTCTGACCAGGCTAAAGCTCTACCAGAGTGGTATTCTGGCCGTACCACCACTTCATCTCCTCCTGGCTGGCTTCCAGATTCGCCTCAGCGAGTTGCCTGAAACGCCTAGTCTGGTTCCTGAAGGCCATCATGTAACTATATACATCCTGGGGAGGTTTCCTGGGAGATTGCTCCCATCCTTCCTTGACCAGACTCCAAGTTCCTCTTACTGGGTGACCACAGAGAAGCTCAAAGGGACTGAACCCTAGAGATTTCTGTGGCACCTCACGGTATGCATAGAGCAGGCATGGTAAGAGGACGTCCCACTTACACCTCATAGGTTCCTCAAGACCCAAAATCATGCCTTTTAGGGTTTGGTTAAATCTCTCAACCAACCCATTTCCTTGGGGGTGGTAAGGAGTGATGAACTTATAAGTTACCCCAAACTCCTGCCACAGGGATTTCATACTTGGAAATGAAGTTTGTACCCTGGTCAGACACTACCTCTCTAGGGAACCCCATTCGGGAGAAAATTCCCATCAGTTCCCGTCCCACCATGGGGGCCATCACTGTCCTCAGAGATATGGCTTCCGGGTACCGGGTGGCATGGTTCACCAAGACCAGGATGAACCTGTTGCCCATCGCTGTCTTGGGGTCCAGTGGCCCCACAATATCAATACTCACCCGTTCAAAGGGGGTGCTGACCACAAGGGAATGGCTTCCTCCCACTCTTTCCACTTGCCTGGAAAGTCTGACAGGTCCTACAATGAGTGTCTGAACTCTTGTGCATTTGGGGCCAATAAAAGTGGGTGACTAGCCTCTCAAAGGTCTTGTCCTTCCCCAAATGTCCTGCTAAAGGCACATCATGAGCCAGCACCAGTAGGAAGGCCCTGAAGCGTTGGGGTACCACCAGCACACAGGCTGACCCAGGCTCAGCAACCTTAGACTCAGTATACAGGAGATCATTCATCCAGTAGATCTATTGTGATCGAGATAGATCACCTGCTGCCTGGTCTGCAGCCTGCTGCCACAGACCCACAGGAGAAGGGCACTCCTTCTGCTCCTTGCAGAACTCTTCCCTGGAGGGTCCTCCTTCCTGCTGTCAATGGGTCAGCTTGGGCAGGTCCCCCAGTTCAGCTACCTGTTCCCCTGTAGGCTCCAGGGCATCCCCCTCAAGGTCTGACTCCTCCTGAACCGTGGGAACTTTGAGGGCTGGTTACCTGCTCCCCCTGCCTCTTCTCTTTAAGACAGGCACCTGCCCCCCAACCCCCCCCCCTCAGGCTCCTGGTCCTCTTGAACACCCTTACTGGCTGCCATGGACCGTGTGGTCACACATGCCCAGTCAGGCAGACCCAACATCTCCAAATGAGCACTTCGCTCCACCTTAGCCCAAAGTGAGCTCTCTAAATAATTCGCTAACAAACAGTCAACAGGCATGGCTGGCCTCACAGCTACTTGAACAGTACCTGAGACCCCCTACTCAATGGGAACCTGAGACAACTTGCAGTGGCTCTCTGTGTTGTCAGCGACAACAACTGAGTAAAATGCATTGGGGGCAACCTGCTCTTCAGACACCAGGTGACACTTGACAGCTTTCACACTGGCTCCTGTGTCTCGAAGAGCGTCCACTCTATGGTCATTGATGATCACCCACTGCCTGTACTTCTTAGTGTTATCAGGCAGTTGGGTCCTGGGGACCACCTCACAGTCTCCTAAAGAGACAAGAGACATCTCTCCGGCACCCCACCCACTTTGGGCACCCATCTCCTCCCCCAGGGCTACACGCGCCATCTGCCGGGGTGGAGCACCAGTGGGTGCTGTCTTTCCAAACTGTGGGCACCGGGGATCAACATACTTATGGCCCACTTCACCACATGTGAAGCACCTCAGGGGTCCCCTGGGAACAGGTCTACCTTTCGAGCCCCTTTCTTCATCTCAGGGGGAGGCTGGGAATCTTTCCCTTGGTTCCCTTGGGAATTACTATAGGGCCCTTTCTGGAACTCCCTCTGTTTACCCTTGTCCCCTCCACTCTTCTGCTGGGGACCCTGCCCACTCTTGGCTGAGTCTCCCACGTGACCCTTGGGGACTTGGGTGCTCACCCAGCGGTCCGCCTTCTCAGCAAGCTTCCTAGGGTTGTCAGCCTGCTATCAATCAGGTGCTGGCTTATCTCTGGAAAACAATTACTTGACAAGTGCACCCATGCACTTAAATCAAAGAGCCCCTCAAAACCATTAACTTTGCTACCCTTTACCCAACCATCCAATGCTCTGCAAAAGAAAGTTACATATTCTACCCATGTGCTTGACTCCAACTTTTTGCAATTTCTAAACCTCTGTATATACAATTAAAGAGTCAACCCATACCTGGACATCAATCCATCTTTCATGTGGCTATAAGAATTATGGGCTATAGAGGGCAAGTCTAACAGTGTATCTCGCCCCTCACTAAGGAACATCCCCCACAACCCTGCTCCCCAATCCTTCTCAGGAACTCAGTGGGAAGACATGGCTACCTCATAGACTTTAAACCACTGCCCAATGTCATCATTCTTATAAAACTCTTTTACCACATCTTTAAAAAATATACACTCTAGCTTCTACAGGCATGGACGGTGTGCTGCCGCCAGAGGGAGTAATCTCTACGCTTCTAGCTTTCAATTCCATCTTTCTCAAACGCTTCTCATGCTCTAATTGCATCCTCTTTTCTTCCAGGGCCAATTTCCTAGTTTGCAATTCAAATTCTAACTGCCCGCTTAACGTGAGCTTGCCAGCTCTATCTCATGCATCCTACACTCCTTCCGTCCTCCAACTTCTCTGGGAACAGGCCTTTGGCAGAAACACTGCTACCTACTGGGGAGGTTGCTCTCCTTCCCCCTGTACCCAATGGCCCATCCAGCTGCTCATCTGCATTCTCAGTGGCAGTCCTTGCTTCAATCCAGGCCCTCAGCGCCTTTAATTTCCTGCAGAAGTGCTTTAGCTGTCTCACATTGTAGCATTCTAGTTTCTCCTCTTCCCAATCAAAATCAACAGATGTTATGGATGCTGCTTTCTCCATGGTGATTAACTTGGCAGTTCTTGGCAAAAATAGAAAATCCCAGGAAAAACAATCTACCAAAATGTATGTGGTCGTGTTAGGTCTGCCCTCACTAGTAGTGTTCACCAATCGCTGTATATGAATCACAAATGCAAGTCCAAATCCTCACCGCTGACCACCAATGTTAGATTTAGGGGTCTCTAGTTGGCAGAGGTTTGTACCTTTCACCAAGTAGGGACCCTTGCATCTAGTCAGGGTAAGGGGGTATACTGCTAAAATAAACCTGGCTCACCCCCTTGATAGCTTGGCAGGATCTTATCTCAGAGTCAGTGTGTAAAGCAGTTGTGAACACATAGAGTAACCCAGTGACAACACTACAGATGGACACCACACAAGTTGTAGTATAAAAATAAGTATTTTTATATAGACTTAACACAAGACCACAAACGACAAAAATCCACAGTATTGTACTTTCAAAATGGTAGAATTTAGATGTAAAATGCGACACTTTAAGTTCAATGTACCTTTGGATGCCTAATGCTATACAATGTGTTGCAGGGAAGGTGATGCGTTAATTCCTTACATGCAAGAACTGTGATGCGTCCGGTCCCTACTGATGCATAGGGGATGCGTTGGTTCTTATTGGCATGGGGAGGTGATGCGTTGGTTTCTTACTGCGCTTCCGTGACGATGCGACAAGCAGCTCCGTGATGCGATGAAGATCCGGTGCAATGAAACAAAAATGGCGTCTTCTCCATGATGCGACACAGTGCGTGCATGCCTGACGGCCGCGCGACGACTCAATGATTCTTCTGAGCCGCGACAGGCCCTGCGACACGTTTCTCCGGGGATGCTATGGCGTCTGATGCGACGGCGACACTGACACTCTTCTCTGGTGATGTGAGACGCTTCAGTGATGCAATGCGACAGCTGTAGCAGCAACACCCTTCTTCAATCATGTGACGACAGCGGCTGCGGTGACGACACGCTTCCTGATGATGCGACAGCGTCTGATGCGATGGCGACACTCTTCTCCGGCGATGCGAGGTGCTTCTGTGAGGTGAAGCGACAGTGGCGACACCCTTCTTCAGTGATGCAATGACAACGGCTGCGGCGGCGACACGCTTCTTCTTCGTGAGTCGCACTTCCAGCTCTTTGCGACAAGCAGTCCCTCAGAAAGCCCAACACAACTGCAGGCACTTCCAAAGAACTCTTGGGGAGCAGGTGGGTGAAGTCTGTTGTCCCTGAGACTTCAGCAGGAAGCAAGCTCTATCTCAAGCCCTTGGAGATCCTAGACAAGTTGAATGAAAGTAGCACAACGTCCTTTCTCCTTTCTTTGGCAGTCAGGCAACCATTGCAGGCCAATCCCCCAGACAGCACTCAGCTTAAGGATAGTCTCTTCCTCAGTTCCTCTGGTTACTCTCCTCAGTAAAGGTTTCCTCTTGTTTCCCAAAGTGATCTAAAGTTCTGGGGTTTGGGTCCCCTCTTTTATACTCATTTTCCCCTTTGTTCTTTGAAGGCAGAGAGGCCTTTGCCTAGTCTAAACCAGTTCTGGTAAGTCCTGGAGCACTTTGTTGACAAGCCTCCTTCTTTCCTTTCACAGTGTAGGCCAGGGACATCAGACGCACCACAGGAGGTAGAGCCAGCATTTTGGAGGGAAGGCACAGCCCTATTCAGGTCCCAGGTGCAACTCCTCCGTCCCATCTGCATGTAGATCTCTCTATTCAGCCCTGTGCTGACTCACACTGTCTCCTGTAATCCCCCAGCCCCTGTCACTCAAATTCCAGACAAGAAATACACAACCTAGCAGAGGCAGGCTTGGATGATTAGATGATTAGTCAAGAAAATACCTACGTTCTAAAAGTGTATCTTCAAACACAGAATGTTAAAACCAACTTCACTAAAAGATGCATTTTATCATTCTGAGTTCAGGCATACTAAACTCGAATTTCTACCTGGTTCCCTGAGTCCCTAGGATTATAAGGTGATATAGAGTTATTAAGCCAGGTTTCAGTCAAAAACATGGCGTCTGTTTTTTTTTCCTCCTGTAAAACGTGAATTTCATGTTTATGTTCAGTTAGGGATCTACAGTTCAGCAGGAGGAAGGACAGTCCATCTCTCTGTTGAGTATTCATTATTGTTGAGGTGAAGTCCTTGATGCAATTGTTGCAGTACAGTTCTTCCTTGTCGCCGTGTATGTTGTGTTTACATGCCTCCATAATGGGTGGCATCAGGCTCTTTATCACATTCGCTGTGTTGGAAACTCTGCAAGGGTTGGAACCGTATTTCGCCAAGGTTCGATCACAGCACAATAGATTTTTGCTGACCAGTTTTAGGTTCAACCATTTGAATAATCTTTTGGTAACCCCATCTGGGTGGGCACGACCCGAAGCAAGGATATCCTGCAGCTGCGACATTATGTCACTGCAGGATTTGTTGCACTTTACAATGTTTTGTTCTTATTATAACTAGACGAGGATGCAATTTTTAACTCCTTTGTTGAAATCTGTGAATTTTAATCAAGTCAGGCCAGCCTTGTTGTATCTCCAGATGCTCCTAACTGATCATGTTATTCTTTCAGTTTTGTCGAGCAGCCCTGGCATCCCGAAAAACGAGACCTGATTAATTGCCTCTATATATTTATTGTGTAATTTACTCTGTGTTTTAAGGCTATGAATTTGTCAAGTGAAGTTCTTGTTTTGTATACCTTTATGGTGATTCTATTAGCAGAACAAAGATTTTACTGATCGACTGAGTGGAAGATCTCATCCACAGAAAGGACTATTGGAATCCATGTTTGCTATGACGATGGCAATTTGACATTTGCACCAATTCCTTTTTATGTCTTTTTCGTATGTTTGTATGTTTTTAACATCTTAATATATCATTTTTCTTAATATCTCATTAATGGTGCTTAGGTATATTATTTAAGAAATTCTCTGACCGAAAGAATTAATTAAATTAAAGAATGATAGTTTTATTGTAAAACTACATTTGGGTAATAGGAGCGGTTGGTGGTCCCATGAATGAGGTTGTTGCAATCCTATCATGAATTTTGCACTATGCACTGACGCTTTTTGAAACAGATGACTAACATTGTATGGTACTTATATGATCTATATCCATGACTGTGACCCTTGCAACCATGTTATTAACTTTGTATTGTGACATTTTTTGAAAATAGATGATGAATAATGTACTGTACTTTTATGATCTATGTTTTATTTAGATCAAATACAGTGATTAATTGAAACCTTCTATGTCAAGAGTTACTTTAATGTTAGAATTGATGTCTCTTGAAGATTAGAGTGATTATATCCTTAATTAAACTTCTAGCTTTCTGATCATGCAACCATGCTTCTTCATACCACCCAGTTACAGGAAGCGTTCACTGAAGTGGTAGCATTTACAATTAAAGGATGCAGAGCAACCACTTGGTGGAAGGAAGATACTTTTGGATGATGAAATGAAGTAGGTTACTTTTTCTCGAACATAAAAAAAATAACAGAATTAATCTGAGAAGAAAGAATCACAAATTCATTTATGTCGGAAATGCTCCTTCTCCTTCAAGGTAGGACCATTGTGGGAGAAGCATATGTGACCCTTTACAAAAGATTTGAAACTCCTTGCATGAGTTAACGTTACCTAGTTGCATCTACGCACACTAGCTTGGACACAAGTCTGTACCTGGATATTTAAAAGGCCTCATATTTGAATTTAAATTGTATTCTTCATTAAGATCAGGTGATAAAGTTCTATTTGAATTCGCACGTCAGGGTGTGGGAGGGGGGGGCGGCAGTACCAGGGCTACCAACTTGCTCCTTTCGTATCTACAGTGCAAATGTAGTTACTGGCAGAGGTGAATGAAACTTTTGCAGCTGCCTTAGACACAGTGAATTATAAGTTTGGCTTAAGGTTTGGATAGCTGTTTGGTCTAGTCATAACAATAGATTCCATTTTGGAAGATTGATTACAAGTAAAATCACACTTCTTCCCATCTCATTTGCTAGATGGTGGTGTCCTGTGGCAAAATGTGCTTACTAGCCTCCTAATTAATTTAATTGATCTTTGTTGCCACTTGCTGGGCGGGTGTAGACTCACAATTTGGGGCACCAGATGCACACTGATGTCAACCAGCATGTAGTGCAGCAAGCCTCCGAGGTTGGAGGTCATTGATATACAAAAATAGGACAGGCTCATGTGCATGAATTTCTATATGCCCAAGACTGTGGGATGTATGGTAATTTTGTGTTTCTTTGAAACCTAGAATCAGTCCTGAGGAAGGTGTACCACAAAACAAGCCAAAACACTGCGTCGACTACTTTAAGATTCTTTGTTTTAATTAAAATTGTTTTATATGTTTTTTATAAATTGTTATGATAATGAATTTTTTCATGTGTTTTTAATTGCCCTATGAACTTTTGTATACTTAATAAGAGAATAAAATTGTACATTTTTTACCATATTACGTTTTGTCATGAGCCTCAATAGCTAAAAATGTCAGTAGTGCTAAAACCTCATACGTATGCTTTATGTTCTGTGCACTGATTTAATTTAAAGAAGTTTATGTTGTTGCCAGTACCACGCACGGACTTTTTGTAACTTTGCTTCTCCCGCTGCAAGACAGCCTGTCTGTGACACACACCACTATTTACACTACACATGTAGGATAACCTTAGAGTATCCACGCTGGGTTCAATTCCCAATGCGGCAGGGTTGTGGACCAGGGTCAACGGACTCGATAATTCTCGTCTCGGTGCCTACTCTAACTAGGGATCACACTCGGCAACTCTGGGCATTAAGCTTGGCTCATCTCTACAACGCCCCCCCACAGACGCCGGGGATGCCTGGTTTCACCTTGGAGATACCCAGAAGGGACCATCTCACAGGGAAAGCCAGGACGGGTTCCCCAGCGGTCTTCAGCGCCAGGACAGCCCGAGATGGGGTAACAGTGCGCTTTACAAGTATCATCATTACATTCTTGAACCTGGGTGCCACTGCACCTGTTGCACTAATGAGGAGTAGCGTGGCCAGTTTGTCATGGACCCTTGTGCGAGGATGGGAATGGGGGCCCTGGCTGCCGTTTGAATTATACAGTACAGCAATAAACATGGCTCAGGACAGGTAGGCCCCTCAGGCCTCTTTCTCCTAGTGCCACTGCACTTGCTGCCCCTGCTAAAGAGAGCTACGTCTCTGCTCTCCGGACTCTCTGTTCTCAGGTGGGAGTTGGGCAGCTGTGGGTGAACAGATCCCTACAACAGAAATAGGGCTGACCCGGCGACTGTATGAGGACAGAGGTGGCCCCTTCGACTATGTGCGAACCTAGTTACCGAGCGGCTATGTGAGACCAGAGTCCGGACCGCAGTCATTGGCATGGCATGACACCTCCGCTGGAATGGAGGTCGTAGCCCAGCCTCGAAGCTGGGAGGTTATGAAAGGGCAGAGCCTTGACTTCAAATAACTGCCAGGTGTCTACCACAGCCCGGGCATTAGACCCCGGGCTGTGCGATTATGAAGGAATAGAGCCCAGGCTCACTAACATGGGGGCCTGGCGCCTATGAGAGAATTGAGACTGAACTCCTCTAGGCCAGGCGGCTATGCAAGAATAGAGCCCGAAGCCAAGATGTGGGGCAGGTTGGTTACAGGCAGTTTGTGTGTGTGCCTCATAAGGCGGGGAGCTGTGGTGAGGCATCGAATTTTAAAACGTTTGCGACGCAACGGGCACGCGCACGGTCACTGCTTTTTCCCACACAAATGAGAATGTCCCCCATTTGTGTTGAAAATTGCCCAAACGATGCAGTTCTAAGATGAGAGATGATCCGCATGCGAAGTGCAGAGCAAGATCTGTGAAATTCGGTTTTGCTTTCTTTTTTCCAACCCGGATTGCAGTTTCTCAATATGGCAGCAAAGATAACATTCACTGTGGGGCCACGCTGCGTTATTCCCTTCAGCATGTCAGAGCTCCGATCAAGGGAGAGGTAGACATTAATGGCATATGACGGGCTCTTTGGGAATCACACTACTCAAAACACAACATTTTTATACAGTGAGCATGAACACGTTGTCACCGTGTGATCTCACAGAAAATACTTATGGTACATTTTATGCTCCATTACTTTACATATTAGCAGTGTGTTTCAAAATCAATACTTACTGGCATAACATTTGTTGCCTTTAATTAATCCGAAGCGTGAGGCCTTCTGCAGCTTCAAGAGTCCCCAGTCCGTACCACTGCTTGCTTTGATTAACTGAGCTGCAGCCACGCACGCAGTATGCTGGGGCGGGGAAAAGCGTAAACACAGTCTGCATTGGTCCAAGTCAGGACACCTGACTTGACGATTCAGCGCCAACGAGGGATGGGCTAATTTTGTTTTGCAAGCGTGAGTGGTCATTTGTAACGCACTAGCGCTGCACTAGTATGCTGGACCCAGGGTCGGATTGGGATCACAATTTGGCCCGGGCACTGACGAAAAAGTGGCCCACATTAAGGGGGCGTGGCCTACATTTAAGGGGCGTGGCCTATATTTAAGGGGCGTGGCCCACATTCGAGGGGCATGCCCTTTCATGAAACACCATTTGGTTACTCTTTGAGGTCTAATTTGTAGACAAATATTTAGTAAATTAAGCCTTTTAAAGCTTACAGAGCAAGTAACATTGGTAAAGACTAGGAGCACTGCAGTTCAGATAACTGAATACTTACTTGCAGTCTTAACGCCCTGCACAATGTCGTTGGATACTCTTTCCTAACCAGCTATGTCCTAGACTCTAATCATCACATAAACCAGAAATCTAGTACAAAGTCAAGGAGAAAGGGTAAGACTGGAATCTCTGGTAATAGAACATGTAATAACAAAAGTAAGAATTCACAAACGAGGAAAAGGCAGTCTGGGGTGTAAAGAATGCTGAAAAAATGTATCTGTACAATCTAGTCATACATTTATTTCACAGTCAGCAGGTGATGTCTATATACAAAAAACACAGTTTTATTCATATCTGTTGCTGCCTTAAAGTCTGGGCCATGGGGAGTGAAATAAAACAATTGCCTAGGATCACATGATCTGATTAAGATACAAAACCAGTATTAATGCCAAGTTGTTGGTATCACATTGTGCAATTCAGAAACTAGATGTATATGCCTCACTTCCCTTACACTCACCTTACCCCCAACTGAAACTCATCTGGTATCAACATAGCTCTTGGTCATAACTCAGACCAGATGTTGTTGCTCCTGGCAAAATGTTTGTGAGCACCTATGTTCAGGCCTATATCATAATGTAATACAATCTGGAATAATGCTGCAAAATCATTCCTTGGGTAAATTGTGTACATTAAATTGCAACAACATTTGACGTGGAATTCTGTGTGCAACCTGCCTATTTCTCACATTTTTAGTGGTAAGGGTGATTTGGTTGTTGTTTTGTGAGCTAGCACACAATATCACAATAAACCATACGGGCATTGTGTTTGCAATTGTAGCTTTAGTTATGTTTACTTATGCCATTCTTTCAGCAACAATGAAAACCAATGCGATGTTCTGAGGATTTTCACCATTCCATTGGAGGAAATCTAATAATTTCCTCCTTATATAGAAGAAGCAATACACACACTCTGTTCTCTGAATCATGGTACAAGAGACCTGCAAACAACTAGTGCTATTGGTTTTAAATATTCCAACCGTGTAACAATCCCTCACAATTTTTCGCATGTCCTCCATGTGTAAGACACATTATGTAGCACCAACTCTGAAGCACGTTCTGGGGCCCACATGCATGATAACAAAACACAACCAACCAGAAAAAGTTGTGCAATACCCTAAAAACTAATCCCACCATGGTCCCTTTAAATACCCCTGCACCCCATAATCATAACCCATCCTAACCCTAAAAATACACCCTGCACCCTAAAACCCAAGCCTATCCCTGAACCCTAAAAATACCCCTTTACCCCAAACCTATCCCTGAACCCTAAAAATACCCCTGTACCTCAAAACCCAAACCTATCCCTGAATCCCAAAAATACCCCTGTACCTCAAAACCCAAACCTATCCCTGAATCCCAAAAATACCCCTGTACCCCCAAACCTATCCCTGAACCCTACAAATACCCTGTACCCCAAAACCCAAACCTATCCCTGAACCCTAAAAATACCCCTGTACCCCAAAACCCAAACCTATCCCTGAACACTAAAAATACCCCTGTACCCCAAAACCCAAACCTATCCCTTCACCCTAAAAATACCCCTGTACCCCAAAACCAAAACCTAGTCCTGAAACCTAAAAATACCCCAGTACCCCAAAACTATCCCTGAACCCTTAAAATACCCAATCACCCTAAAACATATACCTCAGAACCCCAAAACATATACCCTATATACCCATACTTACCTTATCCTAACATATACAAAAAAACATGCTTTTATCATTCATGCATTTACGAGTTTCGTTGTAAATGTATGCGTGGTAAAAGCATATAAAATGTAATGCCATGCGTTATAACGGCATTGCGGAGTCCTAGTAGATTCGTAATAAAAGTATGCGTAGTGTTGGTATGCGGCAAGAAAGATTCGGGATAATGGGTGTTTACTGTCAGAATGACCTACAAACTACAAAAAAAAACTGACCAAAACTTACTAAATGATATTTTTGGCATATAGAGAAATATGCCCCTTGTCTGCATTTTGGATTAGGCCTTTAAAATAGAGTTAAATTGTTAACTGGCACACAAATGAATCAGTTAATTGTGCAAAAAAATGGTAAACAAAATGGTTCCTACCTGTTCCTTCTTGCTTCAGAGGAAGGGATCGGCTAGCAACACATTGCATTTCTGGGTGCTGGATGTGGCAAGTCAAGTACAGCTTTGAGGAAGACCCACTGCACTGTGACTAGTGCAGTATTTTCTGGATTCGGTGGGACGATTGAGGCGCACTAGATGTAGCTTTGAGTACTGCTTTACTCAGCCTGCTTTGGTCAGCCCTGTGGAGAGTGGGATGCCAAGGGGATTAGATGGCCTCTCTTGAGTTAGAGCTTGGCAGTGTGGTGCATCTGGTTAGAAGAGTAACCAAATAGAAAAGGCAGGGTGAACACTCTGTAGTTCTGTATGGGAGGGTCAGGACTGTCTTCTTCCTGAGCCTTAGGAGTTGGACTGGGTCACTGAAGGCCTACACATGTATTCCTTCCACCTGGGAAGGATAGGAAAAGGTTGGCACCTAAGGAGATAAAGATGTAGGCTGAAGCAGCAGCCTGTTGAAGCAAGTTTTCTGGGCACCTGAGGGCTGGGCAGGTCTTTGCTTTGATCTCCTGCTGCAACTTCTGGATACGATCCTCCTGGTGGTGGGTGCTGTAGAGTCCAACTTGAAGTTGTCCGATGAAAGCTGCTGGCAAGCTGCTGTTATGTCCCTCGCCTGGCTAAAGTGGGTGTGGTAATCAGGAGGCGGAAAGGAAATCTATGAATTCTTACCCCCACTTCAATCCAGAAATGGTGTCTTACTGGCTGACTGAGAAAGGGGGTGTGGTCAGAGCAGTGAGACAGAAACCTATAGGCCTGCTGTTTTCACACTCATGCAGGCAGTGAGTAAGGGGTGTGTCCATATGAAGGTGAGGCAGGAGCTGGGGAGGGAAAGGAAGGCCATAAACATCAGCCAACAAGATCCCCCATTGAGGAGGGAGTCACTGGAAATTATGAATACTATGAAATGTTATCTTAGGGCAAGCTTAGACTCTCCCAGAATAACAAAAAGAACATAGAAGTAGAATGGTGCACCCGGTAAGAGGTACAGAATGACTCAAGGGTCAGAGCGCAGCTTCCACAACATAAGAAAACCAGACAGGGAGGCACTAAGGGGAATTAAAAGGAAATTTTGTATCGGAAAAGCTGTGTTAAAAATATGGACAAGTGTCCTCTTTAATTATCATGGTCCCTTTGCAGAATCATAAAGCATGAACAAATGGTTATTTTTTTATAATTTTCTTACCATTTGACAGTTTTATGTAGTGTAAATTCAGCCCAAGACAAAGGCTATTTGAGTTCTATTCATGAGTACCAATTACAGTACACATGATCTGATTTTTTATTTAAGGGCCTGGGCGAGGAAGTGATCTGCCCAGAATCACAGGCTGTTGAGCAGACCCTGGGATTCAAACTTGAATCCCCATCTCTGCAACTCTGGCGTTAGGCCACCTATGCCTATGCAAAGATAAGGAATGAAAGTGGGAGGATACTGTTCTTGCGCAGGACACAGGCCCAAGGTGACAATGGCCTACATGCTGAGCAACTAAAAAAACAGCAAGGCCCCTTTCTGTCACAAAATTATTCAAGAACTTCAGTGCAGGAGCACCTGAAAAGAAGGGAAGCCCCTGCTATTACTAACCTACTTAGCTCAAGAGCACATGAACAGCAGTATGGCCCCTGCAATTAGTAAATTAATCAGCCCTCCCCAGCCCTCCAGGCCCCAGGGCAATGTCTTGGCAGGGGAGCACAATGGTAGACAGGGGAAGGCTGAGGTGAAGATGGTGGGAGTTCAAAACATCACCTAGCCCCCACAGCCAGACCCATTCTTCCTCGCCCACTGTGCCCTGAATCTGAGGGGCTGTGGGCGAGGTGTTAAGATTAACACCGTTTCTCGGCTGCGTGGGCCCCAGGGGGGCCGAGGTGGAAATGGCTGAAGGCCTGAGCAACACCTGGCCCCCAGGGAGGCCGATTTTCGCAGACAATCACCGCTCCCCAGCCCACCCTTGGCGTGATTGCTTTTCAGGGGCAGGGGGTGAAGTGAGGCCACAGCTAATAATCACTGCATGGCACACAGTGAAGCGCTTTCATTTCTGTCTCTGTTTCCGTGCGCTCTGTGGGCCGTTTTTTTTCTCCCCTTCCCAAGTTCACAGAGAGCAGATAGCAGAGAGCACTCTCTGTGAACTGAAAAAGGGGAGAAAAAAACCGGCCCACAGAGGGCACTGAGACAACGGCCCTTCGGCCGTTTCCCGAATGCCCGCCTTGCCAATCCGACCCTGGCTGGACCTGTCACCAGGCTGTTACGCTGCCTGACGCACAGCCCCACGCAGTTTCTGGTGGTGTGTCTGTGCCTCATGATAAAAAGGGCAGCCTCGAATATTTAAAAGTTCACGCACAGGTGAGAAACTTCAGGGTGTTTGTTGTCACGATTATGAAGGTCTAATTGGCAGGTATTTCATAGACCCGGCCCTAAGTAATAAGTGCCCGTGCTAAGCACCGGAAAGCTCTGGCATAAATTAAGCACGAGAGTACATGGCATGGTGACTCGCTATTAGGAAGGGATGCCTCTTCCTAACACTGAGTGTCGCAAATGCTATTTTGCGAATCAGTGACTTGCAAAATAGCATTTGTACATGCCATTACCCTTTTTTGAGGTCCCTCAAAGAGGATCTCTCGTTTGCGGCCACAAAAAAAGGTCGAACATCTGGCCCTAAATGTTGGTATACATCATTTAATCAAATCAAAGCTTCAAATTAAGTTTTCTGGGCTGCACACAGCAGAGCAACTTACCAGAACCTGCAGAGCTACCAATCGATCCAGTAGATCACGAGCTGATCAATCAATCAATCATTTGTAAAGTGCACTACATACCCTCGAGGGTCTCAAGGCACTGGGGGGGGGGTGCTACTGATTGAACAGCCAGGTCTTAAGTATCCTCCTGAAGGTCAGCAGGTCTTGGGTCTGTCGTAGGCTCAGTGGGATGGTGTTCCATGTCTTGGCGGCGAGGTGGGAGAAGGATCTCCCACCTGTGGTTGTTCTTCAGATGTGATGTGCGGGACGGTTGTGAGTGAAAGGTCGGCGGTAGTGTAGCTGGCGGTTGGGAATGTAGAAGGAGAGCTTTCTGTTGAGGTAGGCTGGGCCGGTCTTTTGGAGTGCCTTGTGTGCGTGGGTGAGGAGCTTGAAGGATATCCTCTTGTTGACGGGGAGCCAGTGCAGGTTTCTCAGGTGGGGGGTGATGTGTGCCGTGGCATGGTACATCGAGGATCAGTCGTGCCGAGGCGTTTTGGATGCGTTATAGTCGTTTGATAAGCCGCATAGAGGGCTTTTCCATAGTCGATTCTGCTGCTGACGAGGGCCTTCGTGACTGTCTTTCTTGTATCTGTCGGGATCCATCTGAATATCTTCCAGAGCATGCAGAGGGTG
This sequence comes from Lissotriton vulgaris, assembly GCF_964263255.1. Lineage (NCBI taxonomy): Eukaryota > Metazoa > Chordata > Amphibia > Caudata > Salamandridae > Lissotriton > Lissotriton vulgaris. The sequence continues at coordinate 244,643,352 of NC_141687.1, forward strand.
TTGAAGCAGGAGGAGGAGACGGCGTTGACTTGCTTGGTCATTGAGAGCGTTGAGTCGAGGATGATTCCCAGGTTGCGTGCGTGGTCGGTCTGTGTCGGGGCTGCCCCCAGTCCCGTTGGCCACCAGGAGTCGTCCCAGGCGGAAGGGTTGGAGCCAAGGATGAGGACCTCCGTCTTGTCCGAGTTCAGCTTCAGACGGCTGGTCTTCATCCAGTCGGCGACGGCCTTCATTCCTTCATGGAGGTTGGCATTGGTGGTGATGGGGTCCTTGGTGAGGGAGAGGATCAGCTGAGTGTCGTCGGCGTAGGAGATTATGTTGAGGTTGTGCTGTCGGGCTACGTGTGCTAGTGGGGCAATGTAAATGTTGAACAGCGTCGGGCTGAGGGAGGATCCCTGGGGTACGCCGCAGATGATCTCGGAGGCTTTGGAACTAAATGGGGGGAGGCAGACACTCTAGGTTCTGCCGGAGAAGAAGGAGGTGGTCCAATCCAGAGCCTTGTTTTGGATCCCTGCGGCGTGGAGGTGTGCACGTAGTGTGCGGTGGCAGACGGTGTTGAAGGCAGCAGAGAGGTATAGGAGGATAATTGCTGCGGTCTCGCTGTTGTCCAGCAGGGTCCTGATGCCATCGGTGGCGGCGATGAGGGCAGTCTCGGTGCTGTGGTTGCTGTCGAACCCTGACTGGGAAGGGTCCAGGATTCTGTTTTCTTTGAGGTATCGGGTTAGCTGTCTGTTGACGGTTTTTTCAATGACCTTGGCCGGGAAGGGGAGCAGAGAGAGGGCCTGGAAGAGGTGTGGCACCACTTCCAGGGTGACGGGAAGAGGTGTGGCACCACGGCCAGGGCGACTGACGCTGGACGCGGGGGATCACGGTTGGATCCCTAGCTCCGGCGGCAGTGTTCTGCCCAGCACCATGCGATTCTGGGCAATAGTTCGCTTAATTTTCCCAGTGGCCCCCAGCGCCGAGACACCCTTTCGGAGGTGATTCGTGCGCTATATGTCAGGAATCCCTGCACCGACAGGGAAAAGACATCCGCAACTTCAACGGACTACGACTCCCAGAAGGCCAAGCGGGAGGAGCGTTACATAACTCAAGGTACTAGTTGCATAACGCAATCACCACACGCCTATAAAGGCGGTACCTAAACCAAGAAGGGTGTCGGATATTCTAGTATCTACACGGCCTTCCACCAAGCTGTTCCTGTGCACCAGCAGTGAGAAGAATTCCAGCAGGATCCTAGGACAAAGACGGAGGTGGGTCGAGAGAGTCTCCCCGGACCGATCTTTGTTAGTCCGCCCTGTGTCTTCTCGGTGAGCCGCCAGGAAAGCTTCCTTGCCGCTTCTGACTCGGACGAGTCGAGAAGCCTGTCTGTTGTTAGTGGAAGCGGAAAACTTTGCCGCCGACGACTCGGAGGAGTCGGAAGTCCCACACAGGAACAGTCGCTGGTGTGAGCCGCAGCTCCCAGCCTGTTCCAAACCTACGGGAGGCTCCAGCCGTTACGCACACCAGGAGGTGTTTGCCGCGTATCGGCTGTAGAGTTTCCGAAAGGACGATCGAGCGGCTGCTCTCGTCAAACAGCATTTGGCATTATTGGGACAACGGTGACGCATCACCCGGAGGTGAAGCAGCGTCCCGTTGTAGAAGAGGAAGAGGTCGAGCGGCTGCTCCCTTCAGGTCGAGACCCCGGCTGGGTGTTTCCCTGACTCCTCTGTGGAACAAGGTCGAGCGGCTGCTCCCTTCAGGTCGAGACCCCGGCTGGGTGTCTCCCTGACTCCACTGTGAGAAACGGCTGTTTCCACGATTCCCTCAAAACACCTCGAGTGGCATTGTCGGCTACTGTGTTTCTGCCCTCTGTTGGCATACGCCGGGACCGGCGTAAATGCAGAGGACGGGGTAACGTATACCGGCTGAAGGTGACCAGTGACTAGTTACCTTATTGATTTCTTGTATATTGTGTTAATTTACAATAAATCACCAAACCCTAGAACTGTGTTGTGTCCTGTTTTGTGGTGTCTGTGGCGACCCCGAGACCTTCAGGTGTTACAAAATATCCGACCTTATAAACCTTAACAGTCTCCTGGTCGTTTACAGACATGGCAACTCTGGACGACGTCATGGCCGCATTGGCCGCAATGCAAGTAGAGCTCACGGCTTCAAGACAGGAAACCGCAGATGTGCGGGCTAGGCTGGATGCCATACAAACAGACCTGTTAACGCCCAGCGTTTCCCTCACGACACAGAGCCCATCGGTAGTAGTGGAAATGCCGGTTGCTATTCCCTTGGCAACCCCGGAGAGATACAGCGGAGACCCCAACACCGTGCAAGTGTTCCTTACGCAGGTGGCTCTGCATTTGTCTTGCAAACCTAAAGCATTCCCAACGAGTCAAGCAAGGGTGGCGTTTCTGATATCCTACTTGGCTGGGAACGCTGCACAGTGGGCCGTACCACTGGTGAGCCGTGACGACCCCATCCTCTGCGACTGGGGAGCTTTTCGCGAGGAATTCCTCAAAGTGTTCGACAGAATGGCAGACTCATACACCGCAGACCGCGAGATGCTGGAACTAAGACAAGGGTCTAATGATCTAGTGCAATACCTCAATGCGTTTCGCAGACTGGTGGCGGAAACCAAGTGGCCAGTAGCGAAACAAACTGCACTGTTTCATCAAGGGTTGTGTGACGAGCTAAAGGATGTGGTTGCTCAAATCGATCCACAACCCAAGACGTGTGAGGGGCTTATCAACCTGGTATTGAGGTTGGATCATCGGATGAGTGACAGAAAGGGCGACACTAGAAGAAAAGGAAAAGCTCTTCCATCTTATACCACGGTGGGAAGCCCCGAACCCACGACCCCACCCAAGGGGGAACGCATGGACATCAGTGCCATCAGAGCGAGTCTCACAGCGTCAGAGAAGGAATCCCGCCGCAAACAGGGGCTGTGCCTGTACTGCGGCAAGAAGGGACACTATGTCCGGGAGTGTCCTGCCAAGCCAAAAACTTCAAGATATAAGAACAACCGGCCGGTAACGGCGGTGTTGGACGTCCCGGCGGAAAACTAGAGGACTCCCAGACCAACGAAGGGGCATCTAGGAGTCACGATTACACCCCTTCACTGTCTAAATCTGTGTCCAAGGGACAAAGGCACTTGTTCATCACAGTGCACGTGGGAGTGCACGACCAGTGGGTACCGGTGGTGGCCATGGTGGATTCGGGGGCGACAGGCATGTTCATGGACATTAACGATGCGAACAGACTGGGGCTGGTGCTTCTCCCTAAGGCTGTTCCAGAGGACGTATACGCCGTGGATGGAAGACGATTGGTGACCGGTCCCATAGGGCAGCACACAGGGGGTATACCGATGAAGTAAGGACGGAGCCATCTGGAAGAGATAGACTTCAACATTATCAGAGCACCGCAATACGGGGTCATTTTGGGTCTTCCATGGTTACAGAAGCATAACCCCTCTGTGGATTGGCCTACTCATACCATAGAGATGAAATCCCCGTTCTGCCGACTACACTGCGAGAAGAAACAGGAACAAATCCTCATGGATCCGAAAGTAAGTTAGACGGTAGCCACGGTAGCTGAAAAGGATGTTACGCTCCCCCGAAATTATCGCAGTTACAAAGATGTGTTCGATGAGATGAAGGCGGAGGTGCTCCCTCCACATCGAATATACGACTGTCAGATCGATCTGGTCCCTGGAGCCAACGTGCCCAGTGGCAGATTGTATGCATTGACAGAACCGGAAAATGTACATCTCAGAGGTTATCTGGATAAACTCTTGGGGCTGGGATTCATAAGACCGTCCAAATCCCCCGCCGCTCTTCTTCATACTGAAGGCCAATGGGGAACTGAGGGCCTGTGTGGACTTCAGGGAGTTGAATGCCATCACCATAAAGAACCGCTACCCCTTACCACTGATAAGTGTTCTCCTGGAGCAAGTCAAGAAGGCGAGGATTTACACCAAGTTGGATTTGAAAGGGGCATACCATCTGGTGCGCATGAGGGACGGCGACGAGTGGAAAACCGCATTTAAGACACGGTTTGGCCTATTCGACTACCTCATCATGCCGTTCGGGTTGTGCAACGCACCGGGCGCCTTTCAGTACTTCCTGAATGAGGTGTTTCGGGAAGAGATGGATAGATATGTCGTGGTCTACATCAACGATATCCTCATTTATTCTTACAATGAGGAGGATCATGTAAGACACGTCTCGGCGGTACTCCAGAAGCTGAGGGAGAATATGCTGTTCTGCAAGCTCAGCAAATGTGATTTCCATGTCACATCGGTGGAGTTCCTGGGAGTGATGCTGAGTCCGAACGGACAAGAGATGGCGGAACGCAAGATCAAGGCAGTGAGAGAGTGTCCAACCCCCCAGGGAGTCAAGGATGTCCAAAGCTTTATTGGCTTCGCCAACTTCTACAGGTGATTTATCGATGGCTTCTCGGGGCTGGTGGCACCGATCACACAACTGCTAAGGAAGTCGGCTGAGTTTGTGTGGTCTCAAGTAGCACAGAAGGCCTTCGAAGCCTTGAAGGACGCCTTCGGCAAAGCACCGGTGTTAGCACACCCGGATCCTTCCCTTCCCTATGTAGTAGAAGCCGACGCATCTGACGTAGCCATTGGAGCTATATTGTCACAGCGCAATCCGGACACGGGATTGCTACATCCCGTGGCATTCATGTCTCGCAAACTGAACGACGCTGAGCGCAATTACCATATTGCTAAAAAAGAGCTCCTCGCCATCAAGGACGCTTTCGTTGAGTGGAGACATTGGCTGATGGGGGCCAGGCACGTAGTGACGGTGTACACCGACCACCGGAACCTGCAGTTCATGACAGCTACAAGACATCTCTCTCCTCAGCAGTTACGATGGATGATATTCTTTGCTGGTTTCAACTTTCACATTACCTATCGTCCTGGGTCAGAAAACCGAAAGGCCGATGCGCTGTCACGACAGTCAGCTGTCAAGGATCCTCCACAAGCGATGGTGCATTCGATCATTCCCCCACAGATGGTACTGGGGGTGATACAACCAGATACCTTCCTTACGGGAATCCGGAGAGGGATCTGTTTGTTCGCTTGGAGGAGGTGGTTACATAGCCACAAGGAATGGCAAGTGAAAGACGGTATACCGGTGAAAGGCAGATGCCTTTTGATACCCACGCCTAGACTGAGAAAACAGGCGTTTGAGTGGTGTCATGATTCCCCCAGTGCGGGTCATTTGGGGTACGAGAAGACGGTGGCCAGCCTGGGACGTCATTTTTGGTGGCCAACCATGAGAGCAGATGTCAAAACATGGGGGCAGGCCTGCACCACATGTGCTACCATGGGAGAACATTTCATTGGACTTCGTGGTAGGTTTGCCAAAGGATCAAGGAATGACGGCGATATTAGTGGTCGTGGACTACTTGACTAAGATGGGGCACTTCATCGCATGCAAACAGGTACCTACTGCAGGAGAACTTGCAACGGTATTGCTAACTAACGTGGTACGATTGCATGGGCTGCCCGAGGTGATTGTGTCAGATAGGGGATCACAGTTCACGGCACAATTCTGGAAGACGTGGTGCTCTGCGCTACACGTCCAGACAGCGATGTCAACCAGCTACCTCCCCCAGACGGACGGCCAGACGGAACGCCTAAACCAAACTCTAAAACAGTATCTGCGCTGTTTTGTGGAGCAGGGGAAGGAGGAATGGGTTGATCTGCTCTGGATCGCGGAAATAGCGTACAACAATGCCACTCACAGTTCGACTAAATCATCCCCGTTCTACAGCAACTATGGTCACCATCAGAGGTTCTTGCCCTTTGTCCATCCACTGCGAAAGAGCAAGATACCTGCCACTGCGGAAAGAGTGGCACACATCAAGGACATCTTGTTACGCTCCAGGGCCTTCTTGATTGAAGCGAAACAAAGCTATAAGGCTACAGCAGACAGAAGAAGGACAGCGGTCTCCAATCCCGTGGAGAGACAGTTCCGCAAGAAGATGCCGCGTAGAACGTGAAAAAAGAAAAGTCGACTACGGCCACCGGCCAACTCACAGGTACGAGACGTCCATGGTCGGTCCGTTTTTATCGAGTAGGCTCCCAAACAGGGCAAAAGATTACATGAACCATTTCCACGCACCGTTTCCACAAGGAACACAGAATAGGTGCAACCGCCCCCCTTCTTTTCCAACTCACGTTCAGTGCAATATGACGCTACCACGAAACATGCCATACGCTAATAGGGTGTCTGAGAAGTACTAAGACATTTGAACCCTTCTTCTCACCCTTTTTTACAGTACTCCCCGGACTGTGGGACGACGGGACCGCATCGGTACCAGACTAACGAGTTAATCGCTACCACACCGAGTTCTGCGATCAACCTGCAGATAAGACAAGCAGAACCGCCTTCATTTATATTGGGTACGTGACCTCAACACGCACTAATAAGAACCTGAATACACTGAGAATAAGCACAGTATATGCTCATGCATTTGATAACTCAGTACTAAAACATGCCCTTTACACCCCACCTCAGGTGTAGCATGATGTCCTACAGCACCAACAGCGAGCCCTGATGAAGACCTTTCCAAAAACTTTTTCCTGCCAAGATTAAGAAGGTCGAAACGCGTAGGCTCAACTCCCAGGCCAGGAGACCTGTATGCCCTATGATCATGTAAAGCAATAGGACATATAGTGAGAGACGAATCTCACACTACGGCAAAAAACTTTTCTAAAAACAAGTGGTTTTCTCCGGCCCTATACAGGACAATTAATGACTCTTTGAGGGAAAAATAGTTATACCCCCAAGCTACTCACAAAATCTTTCTTTGATTCTCAGTAGGACCCCCCTTCCCTTGCAAACCTGATAAAATAGCAAGTTTGAAGGATTATGTTTATATATGAGCTTAATTAACTATTTTCACTATTGTTCATTGTCTATTTGTGTAGTAATGTGAAGTCTCATGTTGATTTATTTTGATGTTAGGAAGTTATTTGTCTTAATATACGTTGAATGTGCTTTATTATCAAAGGAGATAACTACAAATGATTTGTTCACACCCAATTGTGTACCATTGAACTACTCCTACAGAAAAGTGCTAAAAGTATTAATGCAGTCATTGTCAATAAATAGGACACTGAAAACAAATAATTTGCGAGATCCATGGTGTCAGAGGCAACGTACACTTGACATAGGGCAGAAGGGCACAAAAAAACGAATGGAACAGAGGGCAGAAGGGCACAAAAAAGAAGTGGAACAGAAGGCAAAAGGGGCACAAAAACAAGGGCAAAACGAGTGGCACAGAAGGCAGAAGGGCACAAAGAACGAGTGGAACAGAAGGCAAAAGGGGCATAAAAATGAGGGAAAAACAAGTGGCACAGAGGGCAGAATGGCACAAAAAAACGAGCGGAACAGAGGGCAGAAGGGCACAAAAACAAGTGGAACAGAAGGCAAAAGGGGCACAAAAACGAGGGAAAAATGATTGGCACAGAAGGCAAAAGGGCACAGAAAGCACGGAAAAACGAGTTGCACAGGGACAAAATACTGAACACAGAAATACAGCGGTAGCTAAGAACAGAAGGCAGAACGGGCAGAGAGGCACGGGGGCAGCGAGGGAAACAGAAGGGAAAACCGGGCAGAGACACGGGGCAGCGAGAGGAACAGAAGGGAAAACCAGGCAGAGACCCAGGGGCAGTGAGGGGTACAGAAGGAAAGATCGGGCAGAGAGAGCACGGGGAAAGCGAGGGGAACCGAGGGAAGAAAAAGGGGCACCGACCACATACAGGCAGCGGGGGAAGACAGACAACAGCAGTCACAAACACTTAATATACAGGCAATACAATAAAAGTAATACAGCAGAGGATGAACAAACCTACCTACGGCCTACCACTGGCCACCAGGGATGAGGCGCAGGTGGTAGCCTGCGGTTAGTGGAGGGCCTCGAACTTCCTCAGCAGCGGCAGCTGGGGCAGGGAGACACTGGCGGTGCTGTGCGGAGGGGCAGCGACCTACCTGGTGGGGTCAAGGGTTGCGCTTTGGAGAAGCCTTCATTAAACGATCCGATCCGATTTTTGGCCCTGTGTTACAAAGCACTCTCAGGCCTGTCTACAGTAGAAGGAAGAACTTTACAAAAAACCAAAATTAAATACATTTACCGCTCTGCCCCATTTAGATGCTAGGCGCATCACATGCACATGATAGCAAAAAAAAATTGTAAACCTTACTTCTAAATAATGCTATATAAAGGCACATTATGCAAAGGGAATACGAATTACATTAAAAAAAATATTTGGCTATATGCCGGTGTTAAAGCATTTAAGAAATACACATATTTGTATGCGTTGGATCACTCCACGAAAAATAGCACAATATGTTCAGCCTTAGATTGCCGGATCTTTTCAGAACAGCATCCTGTGTTTGCATTGCCTCAGTCCTCTTTCATATTCTTGTGAAAAACAAAGCGCTTAGGTCAGCAAACGTGTGAGTAACAGCCTAGAAACGTGTTGTGGAGGAGCGGGTCTGGCAGCGCAGGGTGTGCAGGAGCGGAGGGATACTGGTGTAGTGTGTGGGAGGACCAGGCCATCTGGGAGCCATGTCATCTGTGCTGGTTGAAACAGACTTAACAGGAGGAAGGGAGGAGGTCGGCCCCAGCTCTTTCTGTAATGGAGAATTCTGTCATGAAAACAAGACGGTTCTACATCAACAAGTCGAGATGCAGTCCAACCCTGTAGGCTTGCCACATATGTCTGAGCAGGCCTCCCAAGTCTGTTGGCTTCTAGATGCATGCTGCTTTTTTCTTGTTAAGTCTTTGCACACTCTCCGTTTGCTATTTCAAGCATCTAGATAAGACAGAACAAGTCTCTAAAAGTTGAATGTTGTGTTTGATATCCGAAATCCAAGGATATGAGTCAACTACAGTCTTTTTGCTTGCAATGAATTTGACAGCACTCATGGCCTGAGGTTCAAGTTGGTATCTGCAGGCGGGATTACTGTAGCATTTTTGATTACGGATTTTGCCTCTGATAGAATTTTGGGCCTGAGCCTCAGATATGACTTATAAGGGTAAGGGGTAATAATTAGATGTACTGACCTGCTTCAAGGTCAATAGTGTTGAGAGGACGTTAGGATACCAGCACTGTCGGGGCCAGTTCCCATCAGTTTTCATTTGTGACAGAGAGCATCAGCTGAGATCCTTTGAGTAGTTTCGACTACATCCAGGATACCTGATTGGCACAATCCGCTCTCGGCTTTTCCATCAATCTAATAATTTCGCTTATGCATCATTCACTTTCAGTCACATACACTGTACTGAACAATACATTGTCAAGCAATACATTTGGATTTGAGCTTTCCTCTTTTTTGGCGAGTTTTCCGGCATTGATTACATTAGGTGGCATGAGTAGCTAACAGGGATCGTAAAAATTCACATGTTTATTCAAAGATATCTCACCACAAAAATCCAAGTTTTCTGTGCAACACTATTTTTTCATAGTCCTACTTGCTTGCCACTATTATGCAGCTGACTACAATCTTGGGCCAGGGTTGATCACTGCACTTGCAAACTGTCTACATTCCAGTTTCTCACTTTAGGTAATTAAATAGAAGCCATAGAAGCCCGAGCATACAAATGTGCCCAGTTTGGTGCTGGCCATTCTTTGACTTACCTACTGCGAGGCTCAGGACCAGCAAATCATGGTGTTTTCTGACTTCTCTTTAGATTGCATTCTGTATGCGAGATTTCCCTATTTCCTCTTAGATTTCGTAATCTTAATATCCCTATACTATGGGGGTCCTTATGCTAACATTCCCATGTCTAATGGATCTTTCCATAAACTACCATTTCATTGTTTCTTAAGGAATTCCCATACACTACAATCATGTCTTGGTTTTCGAGACTCCTCTGTGTTGCTCGCCGCACCCCTTGCCCTGTTTATCCCTATTCAATGATTTCTGTTTACAGAAAAGTGCCTGCCTAACGTTCTCTATTTTGTGAGCACACCTTCCTGATTCTTGTTGGCTGACAAGTCAGTGTGTCATAGTCGTTTATGGAATATATTTTGGTTTCTACCTTTCTAATTCCTTGCCTTATGTACACGAACTGTAAGTTTTGGTGGTAATTACAAGCTGTGTTTATTGCTTTACAGATAATGTTGCTTTTTGTGCATTATAATTGATAATGTGTACTGGTATTTGTAAGCTAGATAACTTCTTCTAGGTTTTCAATCATACATTTAGATGGGTGGCTGCAAGAACAATTGAGGATAAAGCATAGCATCTATTCAGTTCCAGAATAACACTGTGGGCACATGCTGTTGTTATGTCACGCAACCCAAATTGTGTTAATGATCTGTACAGATACATTTTTACGCGTTTTAGATCTATGAACCCTGATTGTGTACTCGAGGTGACTGATGTGCTTATACATATCCCAAAAGCTTGTTTCTCTGTTCCCACAGGTCTTCAAATGTTATCATGCCCCCCGTACCCATTGCATAAAATAAGTTGTTAAGGACTAACCTCAAATAACATATTATTCATCTCATAACGAATATGCAAAATGTTAAGTGCTGACAACAAACAGAACCATTACACAGTGTCTTGAGGTCCTCTAGAAATATAAATGAAAAATATTCAATAGCACATTCCAATGTATTACAGTAAATATATACCATGTAAAACATGATAGGTGAGTCAACCACTTTAAGTGATACATGAGAGAGGTTTCTTGAAGACAATTTCAACAAATTATGTTTGAAGTAAATTTTTTGTTATAATAATGATTTACGAAATGAAATATATTAAGCAGAGGGGCGGCTTCATTCTTAACTCAATGGTTTAATTGGTGGATAATACCCAAGCTAGTCAAAGTCTTTGATAGTCCAGAAATCAAAAGACGTTTCTCTTGATTCAATACTAAACAAATCTGTGGACAAATCTTTAATAACCCAAAAGAAACAATTCACCCTGGTTCCATCAACCAGGCAAGGTTAAATATCTAGCAGAAACATCCTATCAATGCGTTGCATATAATGCCCCTTTTATATATATATGTCATCCCATTCTCAGATTTTATTCTTATTTTAGAGTTTGTGATGTAGCGCTACTAGACCCCAAAGAGTGAGCGAGGGCTTTATAACAAATGATAATTGGATAAGAACTTGCACAACATCTGCATATGGAAGAGAAATGGAATAATAAACACATTAGCAAGGCACGTGGGAGCTATATGCATTTATGATTGGCATTAATATAACCCTAAGGTATTTAAAAGATATATACATTGGAAGTCGGCAGTGACTCAACATATTTATAAAACAAAAGTTGATAGTACGTAGGATATTTGCATTTGTAATAAACAGCAGTTAGGGGAAAAAGATGGGAGGATGGTGTGGTTAGTATATGATGGAGACATAGCTCATGTGAACCTCTGCCTGTTGTAACAGACAGGTGTTCTACATTTGGTCTACATTAGAGGTTGGCAACACAACTATATTACTATGATCTTCTGAATTTTTTTAGTAACATGTTTGGATAGGTCATTGTGTCATACGGTTCTTATGACTTAAGTAGGACTGTGTATCCGGACAACATAGTCGTCAGAATATTGGGACTAAGTCCACACATAGCATCATAATATATTGTCCCAAATTCCTAGCTAGCTCACAGTGCTCTATCTGAAACCCTAACCTTCCAGGGTACCAGATGGTATCTGCCACCTCAGAACATGACCACTCTAATTCCCCTAGGTAATCATGGAAACAGATCTACCCTTTTATTGTTACTCAGGCATGCCCAAGGGAGATACAAAAAAGATAAAAATTGGCTTTTAAAATATTTATTGAAACAATTGTATTCTTTTGTAAATAGCGTGAGCTGCAATTATTGCTGTTTGATTATAAGATTATATAATTACACTCCTACCTAAAATTACTACACTAGCCTCTGCCAGATCTCTTGGGACGACCAACCCCTCAATACCTGTGTCTGATGTATCAGGCTGGCGATCTAATGTAAAGCAGGCTATCATCTTCTGCAGGATGGAGGTTCGAATCAGCGGGGTTGCATCTCAGTCACAGTGCAGAGTCTTCCAGGATAATCCGAAGGAGTGCTCCTCATCTGAATTTGGCTCAGAGACGGTTTATATAATGAAAGCGCTCCTCCAATCACACTGTGTCAAAGGTGCAGCGCTGATGTGATTGTTTGTCTTAGCTGCCTCATGCAAGGGCATTGCGTTTAATTGTTCTTAGCCTTGAACAGAGTGTATGAACGACATGATAAAATGCTTACTAAGAAATGTGCTGCATGCAGAATAATTTCTAATTATATTATTGTGTAAGTGAAAGGCTTGTAAAAAGTCACCATTAGAAAAGGATGTCAAGTGCAGTTAAAATGAAAACTTGTGCGCGGGGCCTGTTGCACTTTAGAACACCCACTCCTTGGCCAGAAGGAGACTTTGGTTCAAACTAAAAAATTCACTTTAATCCCTTGCATGCTCATGACGAACTCAGCTCGTCATGAGCTACAGTGCTCCGGTGCTCATGACGAGCTGAGCTCGTCATTGCCATTAGAACGCTCGCACGCTGGGATACTTCCCCTGCTGTGCTGAACGTTCTATTGAAATGGGTGTGGCCGTAACGAGCTCAGCTCGTCATGAGCACAGGAGCCCTGTAGCTCATGACGAGCTGAGCTCGTCATGAGCACAGGGGCGCTGTGCGCGCCCTCCGCCCCCCAGCACAGCAGGAAAATTACCCCAGCAGCCAAGGGGTTAATAATAAAAGTGAAGAAAGTCCATAACGCATTTTAAAAAATGCCAATTAAAAGCAGGCAAGTTTTTAAAATGTCGATTTGAAATAAAAACAGGGGGGCATATTCTCAAGGAGCTATCGCCTAGTTAACGGCACTTTATCGCAGCCAAAGTCACAATACATTTATCGCCCCATTCACAAGCTGGTGCTAACAGCCCATAGCATTAGTTTACCTGCGATAGCAGCCGCAAAAAACATTGCCACAGAGGACCCTGGTAACTATCGCTAACGAGATGCAGAGTAGGTGTTCCCGTGCAAAAAAGCAGCGACAACACCACTCCTCAACATTCACAACCACCAGCCAGATTGGCGATAAGATCACAAAAAATGGGATAAGGCGCGTTAGCAGCAGGAAATTACCACCTGCTCTGACCTGGTACAAAGCCGGACGGCAGCCTGCACCAAAAAAGGGAGCCCAGCCCGCAGTGCACCTGAAGAACAACAGATGCCGTACTGTTGCAGTAGTGTGGCTCACTGGTTAGAGGCGGCAGACCCGAGAGCAGAGGACGGCCCGGGACCAGGGTTCGATTCCCGACGCGGCAGGTTTCTGGACCAGGGTCAGCGGACTCGATAATTCTCTCGCCTCGGTGCCCACTCTGATCAGCGATCACACTCGGCAACTCTGGGCATAAGCTTGCCTCATCTGCACTAACGGCCCCACCAGACCGCCGGGGATGCCTGGTCTCACCCTGGAGATACCCATTAAGGGACCATCTCTCAGGGAAGCCAGGAAGGGTTTCGCAGCGGTCGAAGCGCGGAGATACTCCTCCGGGAGTCGATCCTAGCGCTATATAAACTTAAACTTGCAATTAATTAATTAATTAATTAATGCCATTGAGCTACTGATCCTGCAGCTGGGAGCCCCAACAGGGCCACAACACCCACTGCCATCACCTCCAGGCCCACCACTCCCCAGACTCCTCCCCATGCCACCCCCTGGACCACCACAAAGGCAGCGAAGACACAGACTGCTGACCTTCAAAAATGCACCAGCCTCACAGACATGACACCTGAGTATGTCATTGCCCACTACAGGCTCAAAAGGACAACCATCCTCTGCATCCTGAACATCATTGCCCACAGGGCGACTGTACCAACACAGCGGACAACCAACATCACCTCGCAGACAAAGCTGCTGGCGGTGCTGCATCTGTTGGGCTCTGGTACCTTCGAACCAACAACAGCCAGAGTTGGAGGAGTCTCACAACCAGCCCTATCAAAGTTCCTCAAACCTGTCCTTGATGCCATCATCAGCTTGGTACCCGGTACCTATACTTCCCCCACACTGCGCAGGAACGGCTGGAGACCAAGCAAGGCTTCTACACCATAGCTGGCTTCCCACATGTTTTGGGGGCAATAGACTGCACACATGTCCCAATTGTGCCCCCTGCCGACAAGGCACACAATTACCGCAACAGAAAGCGCACACATTCCATCAATGTGCAGCCAATAGTGGACCACCGGGGACTCTTCACCAATGTCGTCGCCAACTACCCAGGCAGTGTGCATGATTCCTACATCTTCTGTCGGTCCATCATCAACCAGCGTTTTCAGGATTGCACCTACGACAATGCCTTGCTCATTGGTATGTACCAAATGAACACACTACACACATCAACTCCACAATCATGCAACTCACAACTCTGGGAATGCACATGTTACAAACCCACATACAACATGCCAAACAATATGCCCACCCACCAGACACGGCAGCACAACTCACTGTGGGAACCTAGGTCAGCCATGCACAGAACCCATCAACAGCATGGCACCTCAGCCACATGATAGCAGATTGGGAGAGGTGGGAACCAGGCATGTGCTAAAGGGGCTAGTGACCCATGAATAAGCATGTACACAATGCCAAGTGTGGTGTGGATGTGAGGGCCAGACTGCAGTATGCAGACCACACACATATCCATGTCGACAAGCATTGCTGGTGTATGGAGTGTACTGGACAGTGGACACACCATATCACCCCAGCTGGTGGGGAACATCGCGGAAATGTAGCTTGTTACGACCTCCCTGTAAGCGTGTGCGGAGTGGGCTGGCCCAGCGTATGCCAGGTCAACGTAAGGGTGTGAATAAAAAGCACGTAGCTCTGGGCGTGGTTCTCTTCCGGAATACCCAACGTCCCAGAAGAATTGGCTTGGTAGTTTGGTCTGCCCTGTTCCCATGAGGCACTGGGTCAGACTAATTTGCATATAGCCAGGTTCTGAACTGGGGTGATGCAGTGAGCTAAATGACGGTGATGGATCAAGCCCTGATCTCTTGACTGGGTAAGAGTGGTCTGCTTAATTCAGACACTCTGTTCATCACCACCCCCTTTTTTTAATCGTTTTTGGCCACCACAAGTGTGGCAGGGCATACTCAGACATGAGTCCCTTGCTCACTGCACCACCAGGATTCAAGCAAGCCGGGCCGACAAAGGCTGAAATGCCAGAAACCAGTCCCCGGAAGCTTGTCTCCTTTCCGGTGAAGAATTGGCTTGGTAGTTTGGTCTGCCCTGTTCCCATGAGGCACTGGGTCAGACTAATTTGCATATAGCCAGGTTCTGAACTGGGGTGATGCAGTGAGCTAAATAACGGTGATGGATCAAGCCCTGATCTCTTGACTGGGTAAGAGTGGTCTGCTTAATTCAGACATCTGTTCATCACCACCCCCTTTTTTGAATGGTTTTTGGCCACCACAAGTGTGGCAGGGTATACTCAGACATGAGTCCCTTGCTCACTGCACCACCAGGATTCAAGCAAGCCGGGCGACGACGGCTGAAATGCCAGAAACCGGTCCCCGGAAGCTTGTCTCCTTTCCGGTGAAGAATTGGCTTGGTAGTTTGGTCTGCCCTGTTCCCATGAGGCACTGGGTCAGACTAATTTGCATATAGCCAGGTTCTGAACTGGGGTGATGCAGTGAGCTAAATAACGGTGATGGATCAAGCCCTGATCTCTTGACTGGGTAAGAGTGGTCTGCTTAATTCAGACACTCTGTTCATCACCACCCCCTTTTTTGAATCGTTTTTGACCACCACAAGTGTGGCAGGGTATACTCAGACATGAGTCCCTTGCTCACTGCACCACCAGGATTCAAGCAAGCCGGGCCGACGACGGCTGAAATGCCAGAAACCAGTCCCCGGAAGCTTGTCTCCTTTCCGGTGAAGAATTGGCTTGGTAGTTTGGTCTGCCCTGTTCCCATGAGGCACTGGGTCAGACTAATTTGCATATAGCCAGGTTCTGAACTGGGGTGATGCAGTGAGCTAAATAACGGTGATGGATCAAGCCCTGATCTCTTGACTGGGTAAGAGTGGTCTGCTTAATTCAGACACTCTGTTCATCACCACCCCCTTTTTTGAAACGTCCTAGCCAGGGCAGCCCCCTCACCCCGCCATGTGGCTGATGCCGTCAACATGAGCGGTGTTGCCTGCGATCCTGTGGGCCTGCTGCACCCCGAGCCGCTAGTCCCTGAAACCATCTTGCCCACCCCTGCGCAACCAGGCCTCACCTGCTGACACTGGCGTGTGTCGAAGAGGGCCCACCATGTGCCGGTGCAAGGTCCAGGCCCGAGGCCCCCGACCTTGGCAGCCTCCTCGGACCATCACTGCCTCCGCGACACAGGCATGCAGAACTCCATTCTCGTTGACGTACTCCTCCAGCATACACAGCGGACAAGTAGGAAACACAATTGGAACTGAGTCTTGATTACACCATGGCAGGGAACATCATTCAAGGCTTAGGTTAAGTCATTATACTCCCTTTGATGTGGTGCCACCAAGGGTGTGCATAGTACTCGCACCAAACGTGTCTGTGGGCACTTGCTGACTATGACCTTCGGCCCACACTGCGGTCGTGCAGGCCTCACACCAATCCAATGCAGCCCGTCACCGGCAGGACACGGCATCGTCGCTGGCTAAACACATGCTCAGCTCTGGTGCCACTACCTATGTCACCCACAAATCTAATACATATGCCATTCTAACGTTGTGTTTTAGAGATCCAGGAGGAGATGGCTGGACAGCTGGGAACCCGCGCTGACCCCAGCCTCCGTCTGACACTGCGGCCAACTAGGTCACATTTTTGGAACTGAGTCTTGATATCTTCATGGCAGTGATCATGTCACAGTACGCAAGGAGATGAGAAAGGGGAAGACGCGCTTCAGTCCAGAGGAGAAAAGGCTCACCTTAACGGAGGTGATGGGACACTACCAACAACTGCACTGGTGCCACTGACTCTGTGCAGCGCATGCCTACCACACGTGGTTGTGGCCCTTGATGATGCTGGCTCCAGCACACACAGCGGTGGAGTAGGTCACACATTTTGAACTGAGTCTTGCCCTCTACATTGCAGATTCTATGTAATTGTACAGGCCTCATCAGAGACTGCATCCCCTTCCAGCTCTGGTGCCCCTGAGTGTGTGCCCTGAAATTCATGGTCGACCTCTGTTTGTACGTCAGTGGAATTTGGGCCCATGGGCTGGAGATTGTCGTCCTCTACATGTAGCTGATACTGACAAGGTGGAAAAGTGGAGTCTGTAGCATTCAACTCCGCCATTTGCCTGTTTCTGCTTGCTTCTGCCCACAGCTTGCCTTGATGCCTTCGGGTGATACGTGCGCTATATCAATCGCAATACATTTACATTTTACATTTACAGCATCATACCCTGGAAGGACACCTTGCACTGTCCTCCGCAACCCTCTGCGACATTCCCCTTGGACATCATTGATGAGTACACGCTCAGCTCGCGTGGCCCTACCTCAGTGCAACCCGCAAGTCACCATCCAGTGGCAGTATTCCTGCGCCCGCCCTGTGCGTCCGGGACCACAAACTCTGTGCTGTTCAAGTCAGGTACACGTACCGTACCTTGTACTGCTGATTGTCTGCTCACTGTTGTTGTTTTTGCCAGCACCACCTAACCCCTGAGTGGTGGCTTACACTACCCAAAATAACACCATTTTGAAGCGCTTTTTCGCACCAATCCGTCGCACAGCATTACCAAGCCTCTTCTGGCAATTTATCCAACAAGTATACCATCATTTTTTTTACATCTAATCATCATTATCGCTTGATCCATTCATACTGTTTTCATGTATTTGCATATTCCTCAAACGGAGTGTTCATGCCATTTTCCAGGTTTCTCATGTTGCCACCGTGTCCATCCGGACCTCTTAGTAAAAACACGAATAAAGCATTCTTCGTTCAGGGCAGTGTTTATTTGTAAAAAAAACAATGCATTTCATGCATTATATGCACTTCTTCAGGGGTCACTATAGAAAAAATATTAAACAATCATCAAATTGTGGATTTCATAACTTTACATATGTACATGGAAACTAGCACCTACTACCAATGCGCAATTCTGGACTTCTATCAAGTATGTCACTATTTTCTCTTCATTCTGAAACTACAAGTTAACTATCCTTGAAACCTGATATTAATGTCTTATGATCTGGGCTTGCTAATCACATTTAAAAAACCGTTACCATGGACCTGGCACTCGAGACTCCAAACCACCGCTTAACCTCACACCTCTTCCTAACTTACTCGGAAGACTAGCATTCTACCTCTCTTGCTTTTAAACTAACTTCGCAAATCATTCAGTACTTATTGTTATAAGCGCAAATGCCAAACGTTTAACCTTAATCATTTACTTCAATATACTGATCATAGCCTTACATACCTGCGCTGAACTGTTTAAAAACTCTGTTCCTCTTTCTAGCGGCTGCAGCTCTTCACGTTAACCCTCCCTTAATTCCACTGCCTTTAAACCTTCATTGTGGGCCCGCCCATCGATCAAATCAGTTTAAAAATCGCGCGGTATTTGTATTTCAATAGTTAACGTCCTGTCCCTTGGTGCTCACATACTGCATATCCCACAATCCCTTGTACCCCAACGTTTACTTCCGATCTATAAATTCATAGACCTCCAACTTCAACATATAGTATAAAACACCCTTTTATCGATCAAATGAACCTTGTCCTGACAGAATCACGATGTTAAGTCCGAATGAGTTCACTTATTGCGATCTTCTCTTATTAGTTGCAATTATCTAAATCTTGTGGGTGCACTCTCGTGGAAGGGCATTTTTTGTGAATCAGCAATCGTGGGGAACGAGATGCACTCGTTCCCCACGATTGCCGGTTACACTACCCAACACCCATGCAGCACAGGTGTCACTGAAGACCCGACCCTGGCAATAAAAGGGGCCTGGTGCACGTGCCCGTAGCCAGTCCCACAAAGTCACTCAGTGTGCCTATGTGGTCATTATGTATGCATGTATGCATGTGGGTCCAGGGCCATTCCACATTACATTGTGCTGTGTACAGCATGCACAACCATGTCACCATAGGCAGTGGTGTAGACCTGGGACGTATCGTATCTTCATGTGTGCGTAAGCGGGGTGGACAGGCATATGACAGTACTGCGTAAGGATGTGGCTGAGGCTTGTGTCTCTGTTGTAGTGTCTTCTCCACCTGAACCGCAATGGACGAAGTTGCTATGTGGCATACCCCCGGTGTGCGTGGTCGGCCAAAGTGGTATATGGGGAGAGCATGCCCGCTCTAGGTCAGAGATCACACATGCCAAATGTTGTGTGTGTCGCTATTAGCGTAGCATTAGCCAAAGATGTACCCTCAACTGCATGTTGAGTGCAGCCCGGCATGTGCTCTACATCTGTGTCAGCCCTGTCCTTGCAATGGGCCTACACACACATGGCCAGCCACATTCTGCGCGGCACCTCACTGTCCCACTTAGGGTTCCACTACAGTAATACAGCTAGATACTCTAGCTCCAACCTTAACTACCAATTTGATGAGCAGTCCTGCAGCAAATGAAACTATTAATCCGCCCGCGGATTCAACAAATTCCATGACAAGCTCAAACTCGATCGAAATTGATTCTGACAACTATCCACTGGGAATATCAAATGCTGAACATACTGAAATAGCGAAAACAACTACGATCCCTAGTTCTTTGGGGGCTAACAATCCGGCTATAACATTAGACCATAGTGACACACTAAGCCAATCGCAAACTCAAACAACAAAACAGGGAGAAGAAATAAAAAGTCATCCAGATACTGCATCTACGGATTTAATCATGCAAACTCTTATGGTACAAAGACAGGAAAGTCAACAACAATACTTACAATTAAGAGAAGATAATACTTAAAGCTTTTATGAGCGAAGTGTGCCAAAAGCTCGGAGGTGTCACGCAAGAGATAGAAGATCTGAAACAACGAGTTGTGGAAGTAGAAGAAGGTGCCACCCGATCAGAGTCAACAACAAGATCCCATTCGATATGCATCTCTAAATTAGAGGCTAAAGTGGAGGACATGGAGAATAGGGCGCGCAGACATAACCTTAGACTGTTTGAAATTCCTGAGGGTATCGAGGGAGCTGATCCCCGAACCTTTGTTGTGAAACTCTTCCAAAAAGCCTTTAGCGATCTATCGGACTGGGACTCCCAATTACAGCGGGTGCATAGATTGCCCCTCTTTCAAAAGAACCAAAACAATAAATTTCCTAGACCCTTTTTGATATACTTTGGGAATTTTTTATTGAGACAAGCTGTATCTCTCAAAGCGAAACCTAATAGCCCAGTCACTATTGATAATATTACTTTTTTTGTATGCTCAGACCTGAGTAAGGGCACAATGGATCGACGTTGGGAGCTTCGCAAATTGATTGACTCTTTCAAAGCTATAGGCTGTATGGTTTAGCTACAGGAACCTGCCCGCCTCAAAGTTTTTAGAAATGGCCAGTCATTATTTTTCACTGAACCTGAAGAGGCGATCCAGAATCTAGAGAGATTTACGAGAGAGAAAGACAAATGACATAATAAGATATAATCCTGATTATTTGAGTATTTTGAAAATTATCTGAATTTAAATCGTCAAAGGAGACATGCTTTGGTTGGAACATATTTTTCTTTTCTCTCTCTCTCTTTTTATACTCTACTTTCTTTTTTCTCTCGCTCTCTTCTTTCTTTTATCTCTTTCTTCTCTTCTAATGCTTTCCTTTTCGATGAATATATGATTTTGATTGAAAGCGGAAGGAGCAGACTCCATGCTCACAACTCCACCGTGCAGCCCCACCAGCGTCAGCAAGGGATAGAGGGGCGCTCCCCCCTGAGGGACCTGAAGGTGAGAGGGCGAGTGGAGGGACTAGGACTCTGTGGTGGGTAGGGATCAAAAGGGGGGAAAAAATGTATTGCAAGAGTAAAATATGGGTAGAAACGGGTAATAAGGATGTCGAGCTTTTATTCGAGCAATATACTATACAGAGGAGGTCGAGAAATATAAGCATAGGATATGTCTTCTCTTAGATGTTTGGTGTGGAATGTTGCTGGACTCAATAATAAATGTAAAAGGAAATTGGTACAAGAAGAAATGAACATGTACAAACCACATATGGCATTCATTTCTGAAACCCATATTGGATATCAAGATCTTAAGCTCTTATCGCAAATGGGTTATGACCTTGTTGTTTGCTCAACTTTAGGGGCATCAATTCGGGGGGGTAGCTATTTTGAAACAAAAATGGTTAAGATTGCATATCATTAAAACCGCCGATGATGCCAAGGGAAGGTGGGCAATAGTACAATTACTATTTGACCAAAAATGCTATGTATTTTGTATTGTATATGGTCCCAACATAGATGAACCCAAACTTTATGAGCAATTGAATATTGAATTACTCGACTGGGATGGCGAATTGTTGATAAAGGGGGATTTTAATTGCGTTATGAATTATAAAATAGATTCTACAAGTAAAGGAAATAGAACTAGGATGGGTAAAGTGAGATCAGCTATAATAGAATTGGCCAGGATACATAATCTGAAAGATGTTTGGCACACTAAACATCCCACTATAGCTGGTTTTACATATTATTCGGCTCCACATAAAACCTGTTCTAGAATTGACATGTTATGGGCAACAGATAATATCCTAGAGAACTGTGATATAGAAATTTGCCCCAAAGTTACTTCCGATCACAACCCGATATTGTTTGAATTTATAATTTTGGATAGCAAACAAACAGCCCGACAGTTTCCATTCCCTAGATATCTATTAACGGATTCTAAATTCATTCTTGGTATTAAAAGCCACATAAAGGAATTTATATTATTGAACATTAATTCAACAACTGTCAATTTTGTATGGGATGCGTGTAAATGTAGCATTAGAGGCGATGTACAACAATACATTTTTAGGGATAATGCTGAAAAACGTGGCGTAGAAAAATTGACTACATCTAATATTCTACTAGCTGAACAACAACTGTCAGATGCTATAATACAAGGCAAAACCAACATCGAAGAGCTAGGTTTAGGATTAGTGTCATTAAGGGCGGCATTAAAGAAAACTCTCAGGGAAAAATATAGCTCCAAGATACATAAATATAAACTGGCTCAGTACGAAGGGGGAGACAGAATTGGTAAAATTTTGGCTTATAAGGTAGCCGATAAAAAG
Source organism: Lissotriton vulgaris (assembly GCF_964263255.1). Taxonomy (NCBI): domain Eukaryota; kingdom Metazoa; phylum Chordata; class Amphibia; order Caudata; family Salamandridae; genus Lissotriton; species Lissotriton vulgaris. The sequence continues at coordinate 244,665,606 of NC_141687.1, forward strand.
GCCAAAACCACTATAAAAATAATAAAAGGGCTAGATTCTAAAGAAAATTGAAAACTCGGAGCACATTTTAGATCAATTCGCCAAATATTACTGCCACCTCTATACTCCAGAAAATTCACCCACTTCAGAAGAAATTAGATCTTATTTAGAGAAACATACACCCGGGAGATTAGATTTAGAAACAATCAGACAACTTGGCTCCAAAATCACAACCGAGGAAATAGGGAAAGCTATACAAGCACTTCTTCTAGGTAAGGCTGCTGGAGAAGATTGTCTGCCTATAGAGATCTATAAGATCTGTGAAAAGGAACTACTCCCTCTCTTCCAGCAGGTGATAGACTCTATGGGGGAAACAGGAAGTGCTCCTACTTTATGGCGTACTGCCAAAATAGTTTTTTTTTAAAGAAGAATATACCACCGGAGGAACAGGGATCATATAGGCCAATCTCATTAATTAATACTGATGCAAAAGTGTTTGCCAAAATATTAGCAAATCGCCTTGCTCCTATAATGCCAGATTTGGTCAATTGCCAACAACATGGGTTTGTGGTGGGGAGAGACACCACTACCCATGTTAACACTGCTGTCACAGCTTTCGACGTTGCCACGGTTACTCTCGACCCACTCGGAATGGTTATGTTAGATGCAGAGAAAGCATTTGACCGAGTGGGGTGGGAGTACCTATGGGCAACGCTGAGGGCGTACGGTATACAGGGGCAATATCTGGGTTGGGTCCAATCCTTATATGAATTACCAACAGCAATAATTAGTTATCTAGGAGACAATTCGGCTAATCTTTCAATTAAAAGGGGGACTAGGCAGCGGGTGTCCTCTATCACCCCTGCTATTTGCTTTAGCTTTGGAGCCATTCTTAAATGCACTAATGGCTCAGGATAATATAATCCCAATAGAACATGAAGGCAAGAGTTTAAAAATCACAGCTTTTGCTGATGATATAGCTATATACACCACTGACTTAGCTCTGGCCATCCCTAAGATAATTGAGGAAGCTAGCAAGTTCGGTGATATATCGGGGTATAGGTTAAACGTGAGTAAAACTCAAGTGATTGCAAACTACAAGCCTATACAACCGATAATAGGGCTTTACTCAAATGCTACGTACTTAGGAGTTAAACTTTCTGCCAATATAGGGAAAATCATAGCACTGAATTTTGATCCTCTACTCAAAGAGATTACTGCTACTCTTAAAAACTGGAATAAGATACCACTCAGTCTGGTAGGACGTATAAATATAATCAAAATGAAGATTGTACCGAAAATATTGTATTTAATTAGGTCCATTCCTATGCAATTGAATAATCTATATATCAAGAGAATAGAGAGTATATGTAGCAGCTATATTTGGGGATATAAAAAAGCCTGAAGATCAATGACTGCATTGAAACTCTCATTTGAAAAGGGGGGATTAAACTTTCCAGATCTTAAAATTTATTGTCTTGCCACCTTTATCCAACGTATATGCAGTCTTTTGTCCAAGGAAGGTTCCCTATTTTATCATCAATTTATGTTGAGATCACAAAGTAACCAGTTTCTATTTCGTGTGCATGACCCAAATTATTACAAGAGGGTCAAATTTAAGACCGCAAGAGCTATCAAAAGAATCTGGGATCAAATCATGAGCACTGACAAAATTTCATTTTTTAATGCTGAACTACCAATTTGGGGGAATCCAGGGATGCCAAACATTTTTTCTGATGGTACTTGCGCACAATGGATGGATCATGGTATAAATACTCTAGGAGATCTATATGGACCGGATGGCCTTCTGAGTTTTAATACACTAAAAACACTGTATAAAATTAATGATGCTATGTATTTTAAATATATACAGATACAAGACTTCTTGATTAACAAAATGAAAATTGGTAGAGTAGAACATTCAGATATCTTACAATGTATCTACTCTAGCTATACTAAATCACTTATTAGTAAGAGCTATGCTTGTCTTAATAAAGGCCGAATAGGAGATTGTGTGAAAATGGCGGACAAATGGGCCAACAGATTCGGAATTAATATCAACTCTAACCAGATTGCGGGATCGCTTAAACAAATAAATCGGGTGGTTCAATCTTCAAATCTGAGGCTACAATTTTATAGAACGATTACACAAATCTACTATACGCCTCAAAGAATTTCTAGCTGGACCTCTGGAAATATTTCTAATGAACGTACCAAATGTTTAAAATGTAATATGGAAGCTGCTGGCATAGAACATATGCTTTATCAGTGACCGAAACTCACAACATTTTGGCAAGGAATAACAGAGGTTCTTAATAATAGACACATAATAATACCTGCTCTTTCCGCACACTTGATATTGCTAGACATACAAGATATTAACAGCAACTATAAAGACTTGATATCAATTGTTTTTGCTTGCGCTAGGTTGGTCATTGCGCGTACTTGGATTTCGAAGGAACCTCCTAGTGTCATGGAATGGTGGCATCTTATCCATGAAATACATACCATGGAGTTTTCACTGGCTAAACTTAGGGGCCCAAAGGCATTAAAAGGGAGGGAAAAATATGGGGAACGTTTATTAGTTAAACATATAACTGCTTTGAGAGACCAGCATGTTAGCACTTTTGTTATGTTTTAGATACCTGTGAATATTTATATTGTAATCCTCTGTTTCTACCACAACGATAACTCTATGTATAGACACCTATGTAATGATATATGTACAACAAAATATGATTTCCTTTTTTTTTCTTCTTTGTCTTCTCTTGCAATAAATAAAAACTTAAAAAAAAAAAAAAGGGTGAAAAGTGCTAAGCAAACAAATGCCCGGACGTGGGTCCCTTGCTCACTGTGCCACTGCATTCCATCTAGCCTGGCTGATGAAGGGTAATACCCAGAAACCGGTCCCAGGATGCTTGATTCTGGTCCAGGGAGGACCTGGCTTGGCAGTTTGGTCTGGACTGTTCCCATGAGGCACAGGGTCAAGACTGATTTGCATATAACTGGGTCTAAACGGGGTGGCATGGTGAGCAAAAGAACGACAGTTTTAACCCAGATCTCTTGACTGGGGGTGAATGTATGATTTATTCAGCATTCCGTCCATCATTTGTTTGAGTAGCACTTTTGAAACAATAAGGCTTTCAATTAACTTAACTTATCAAAGTTAACATTAAAAATAGCAATTGAAGGCCATATGGTAACTCCCCTGACTGCATGTGCTGGTGGGAACATTAACATTATTACTCCAGATTACAACCCAGGAAACTGTTACCACATATGGTGCTCCCTTTTTCATCCCACAACAATCTTAGTCATTCAGGATCACACAGCTTCCATTTGAAAGCAATGTGAATACTGGCTGAATTAAGGCTGCAGGGGCACCTTTCAGAAAACGCGTCAAATTGACAATTGCATGCAAAGTGTTACCTCTTTAGAGACTAATGAATGCCCAAAAGAAATTCCACATTTGTTTTGCTGCGAAAAAATTCATTTCTCCACTCATCCATTAAGACTTTAAATACATAAAGAAGTTGTAATGTTTCTGTAGCACCAAAAATATCAAATGGGACACCTCATCCCAAACAATTCCATCCAGGACAGGAAATGCAAAAATGTTCACAAGTGACAGGTCTCTTTGCACTTTATACGAAAAAAAATGAGGCTTCAGTACCTCAGCTACCAGTTCGCATTCTGGGAGATAATTTCCATTTATGAGCCAAAAGAAAACTGTGACAAATCCAACCCGAATGAATAGGAAAAGCAGTGAAATGGAAATCCAAATATATGACCATGGCGGAATCAGATAAGTCTGTTTCAGCCAGAAAACAAATGCATGTATCCCATGCTGTGAAGTATGTGTTGAATCTGAAGAAAAGTCATCAATTTCAGCACAATAGCCTGAGGCAGTCTGTGCAAGAACAGAGACCTCATTGTGTAAAGTAGAACTGGTAGGTACCTTCAACAGTGGTTAATAATAAACAACTTTGTTGTTAGGAATGGCAGTTGAGCACTGTGTATTCACAGACTGAGGTTCTACAGGGAATAGTAGAAATGAAATGAATTTGTACTTGTAAAGCGCACTTATACCCCAACCGGGGTTTCCTTGCGCTGTACGCATACCGCTGAGGAACCATTCCTGGCTTTTTCCTGTGAAATGTCCACTCCTGGGCACCCCCAAGGTGAAGCCAGGCATCCCAGCGCTGTTGGGGCCGTTGTGGAGATTAAGCAAGCTATTGCCCAGAGTTGCAGAGTGGGACCCATGATTAGAATAGGCACCGAGGCGAGAATTATCAGGTCCTAGGAAATTGAGCCCAAGACCGGCCGAAGCGGGCATTGAACCCTGGTCCCGGGCCAGACCTCTGTATCTAACATCTCCACCCAGGAAGTTGCAATTTTTGTATGTTTTAATGTTTGTAGAGGATTTCCCTGTATAGTAGTGAGCTATCATGGCCTACTGTGTAGGACTGGCCACATGGTGTAGTTTGATAGTTAAACATCGTTTACCACGAAGTTTTTACAACGCGGTACCTTTAGCACGCATCCCTTACAACGCAAGTCGTTACGCAAGTCGTGACCGTCCTGACTCATCAAAAGCGGTCGCTCCTCCTCACGCTGCTGCCCGACCTGCATACTGGTATCGTGACTACAAGACCACTGCCTGCATTGAATGCGCTTTAAATACTGGTTAATTTACCCAAGTGAGCCAGATCGCCACATAGTGCTTCATTACCTGCTCAATTGTGCTGATTAGCATATTAGCATAGCGCTGGTCTCCCATAGCGCGCTGCAACGCTCTGCTTTATTTGTGCTGCCTGCATTTAACTTTGTGCCGGATTGTGTCTTGTGCCGGTCCCACTAGCATTGTCATAGCGTTTTACACACTTTGTGCCCCAACCCTGCATTGATTTTGGCTGACTGCCATCTTGTTTTGGTTGTTGTTGTTTTGCCTTCCCTCCCCGGCTCTCCACCCCGCCTCCCGCCTCCCAGCTGCTCCGCCCTCCCACAGATCGTCAGGCTCGGCTCCTCCACTAGACCACTGTGACCGTCCTGACTCATCAGAAGCGGTCGCTCCTCCTCACGCTGCTGCCCGACCTGCATACTGGTATCGTGACTACAAGACCACTGCCTGCATTGAATGCGCTTTAAATACTGGTTAATTTACCCTCGTGAGCCAGATCGTCACATAGCGCTTCATTACCTGCTCAATTGTGCTGATTAGCATATTAGCATAGCGCTAGTCTCCCATAGCGCGCTGCAACGCTCTGCTTTCTTTGTGCTGCCTGCATTTAACTTTGTGCCTGATTGTGTCTTGTGCCGGTCCCACTAGCATTGTCATAGCGTTTTACACACTTTGTGCCCCAACCCTGCATTGATTTTGGCTGACTGCCATCTTGTTTTGGTTGTTGTTGTTTTGCCTTCCCTCCCCGGCTCTCCACCCCGCCTCCCGCCTCCCAGCTGCTCCGCCCTCCCACAGATCGTCAGGCTCGGCTCCTCCACTAGACCACTGTGACCGTCCTGACTCATCAGAAGCGGTCGCTCCTCCTCACGCTGCTCCCCGACCTGCATACTGGTATCATGACTACAAGACCACTGCCTGCATTGAATGCGCTTTAAATACTGGTTAATTTACCCTCGTGAGCCAGATCGCCACATAGCGCTTCATTACCTGCTCAATTGTGCTGATTAGCATATTAGCATAGCGCTAGTCTCCCTTAGCGCGATGCAACGCTCTGCTTTCTTTGTGCTGCCTGCATTTAACTTTGTGCCTGATTGTGTCTTGTGCCGGTCCCACTAGCATTGTCATAGCGTTTTACACACTTTGTGCCCCAACCCTGCATTGATTTTGGCTGACTGCCATCTTGTTTTGGTTGTTGTTGTTTTGCCTTCCCTCCCCGGCTCTCCACCCCGCCTCCCGCCTCCCAGCTGCTCCGCCCTCCCACAGATCGCCAGGCTCGGCTCCTCCACTAGACCACTGTGACCGTCCTGACTCATCAGAAGCGGTCGCTCCTCCTCACGCTGCTCCCCGACCTGCATACTGGTATCGTGACTACAAGACCACTGCCTGCATTGAATGCGCTTTAAATACTGGTTAATTTACCCTCGTGAGCCAGATCGCCACATAGCGCTTCATTACCTGCTCAATTGTGCTGATTAGCATATTAGCGTAGCGCTAGTCTCCCATAGCGCGCTGCAACGCTCTGCTTTCTTTGTGCTGCCTGCATTTAACTTTGTGCCTGATTGTGTCTTGTGCCGGTCCCACTAGCATTGTCATAGCGTTTTACACACTTTGTGCCCTAACCCTGCATTGATTTTGGCTGACTGCCATTTTGTTTTGGTTGTTGTTGTTTTGCCTTCCCTCCCCGGCTCTCCACCCCGCCTCCCGCCTCCCAGCTGCTCCGCCCTCCCACAGATCGTCAGGCTCGGCTCCTCCACTAGACCACTGTGACCGTCCTGACTCATCAGAAGCGGTCGCTCCTCCTCACGCTGCTCCCCGACCTGCACACTGGTATCGTGACTACAAGACCACTGCCTGCATTAAATGCGCTTTAAATACTGGTTAATTTACCCTCGTGAGCTAGATCGCCACATAGCGCTTCATTACCTGCTCAATTGTGCTGATTAGCATATTAGCGTAGCGCTAGTCTCCCATAGCGCGCTGCAACGCTCTGCTTTCTTTGTGCTGCCTGCATTTAACTTTGTGCCTGATTGTGTCTTGTGCCGGTCCCACTAGCATTGTCATAGCGTTTTACACACTTTGTGCCCCAACCCTGCATTGATTTTGGCTGACTGCCATCTTGTTTTGGTTGTTGTTGTTTTGCCTTCCCTCCCCGGCTCTCCACCCCACCTCCCGCCTCCCAGCTGCTCCACCCTCGCCCCTCCCCTCCACTTTCCGCATATGACAGATGCTTTTTCGCGCAGCGTTCACGCGCAGCGGTCGCGCCCCAGTCGCGCCGAAGGTGCGCCAAAGGTAAGCCCGTCTACGCCCGTCCGCGCCTGGACCGCGCCCAGCTTCAGACCCCCTGGTCCTCGCAAAACCCACCCCGCCCGCATAACATATGACACCGCTACCCTCTCTACCCTTAACCCCGGACTCTCCCCACATTGCTACGTAGCTACTCCTGGACACACCCACGGACCATTCTCATGCCACTCATGCAAGTTCGCCTGCACCAGGACCCACCCCAAATCCTCCTCTTCCACACACAGCTCCGACTCTAACCACCTGAAGTGCATCCTGCTGATTACCCGCTCGGTCCACAGACACGCTACTAAACTCTGGGACCTACTCGACACTACATCACCAGACGTCGCCTTCCTCACTGAAACATGGATGAACGCATCATCAGCACCCGACATCGCAATAGCCATCCCGGACAATTACAAGATCATCCGAAAAGACCGCACCAACCAAACAGGAGGAGGCATCGCCATCGTCCATAAGAACACCATCCGAATCACGACCAGCTCCGACGATAACCTCGCTACCGCCAAACACCTTCACTTCCAGATCCACACCGACCCCAGGACCACACTTATAGGCACCCTCATCTACAGACCACCAGGAACCCGCACACAATTCAACGAAGACATCACTGACTTCATCAGCCCACATGCCCTCACATCCGAGAACTACATCCTACTGGGAGACCTCAACTTCCACCTGGAAAAGAAAAACGACAGCAACACCACCACCCTTCTGGACAACCCGGCCAATCTCGGACTCAAACAACTTGTTACCACCCCCACCCACCTCGCCGGACACACGCTCAACCCTATCTTCACCTCCAGCAAACACATCTCCTTCGACCACACCACAGCTCTCCATTGGACGGACCACAGCTGCGTCCACTTCAGGTACAAAAAGACCCCGACTCACAACCCCCCACAACCGATTCCTAGAAGAAACTGGAACAATATCACCACCGACCAACTCTTCACTTCGCTTAACCAAAACCCTTCTGCCATATCATCGGACCCAAACCAAGCTGCCACCAACCTCACACAATGGATCACCCACAGCGTTGACGAATTAGCACCCTTGAAAAACCACCCGATCAAGCACGGTAGCAAAAAAGCCCCGTGGTTCAACGATGACCTTAAGAAATCCAAGAAGTTATGTCGTACCCTCGAGAAAACCTGGAAAAAAACCCAACCACAGACAACCTGACCACCTTCAAGGACGCAACCCGCAAACACCACCAATTAATCCGATCCACCAAGAAATCTGCACTCAAGGATCGACTCGACAACAACGCCCACAACAGCAAAGAACTATTCAACATCGTCAAAGAATTTACCAACCCCATCGCCGGCACCAATGACATCACTCCCTCCCAAGGCCTCTGCGACTCTTTATCCTCCTTCTTCCACAACAAAATCGCCGACATACATAACAGCTTTGAAAACCAGACCGAACAACAGACCACTCCACCCACCTCCGAACCAAAACAGCACTCTCACAACCTTAACGCCTGGAACCCAATCACTACTGAAGACACCATCCACCTGATGAACTCCATACACTCAGGTTCACCAACCGACCCATGTCCCCACCACATTTTCAACAAAGCAGACTCCATCATCAATCCCCATCTCTGCGATGTCATCAACTGCTCCCTCAACTCCGCAACCTTCCCTGAAAGCTGGAAACATGCCGAACTCAGCGCCCTCCTGAAGAAACCCACAGCAGACCCCTCGGAACTCAAGAACTACCGCCGCATCTCACTCCTCCCTTTCCCGGCCAAAGTCATTGAGAAAGCCGTCAATAGTCAGCTCGCCGCCTTCCTCGAATCCAACAAATCGCTTGACCCTTCACAATCCGGCTTCCGAGCCAAACATCGCACCGAAACCGCCCTCATCGCAGCTACAGACGACATCCGAACACTACTGGACAACGGAGAAACAGTTGCCCTCATCTTACTTGACCTCTCCGCAGCCTTCGACCCAGTCTGTCACAGCACCCTCATACAACGCCTTAGCAACGTCGGAATACAAGGAAAAGCCCAGGACTGGATCACCTCGTTCCTTGCCGGAAGAACCCACGGAGTCCACCTCCCCCCATTCAAATCAGAGGCCACCGAAGTCATCTGTGGCGTACCACAAGGATCATCGCTCAGTCCCACCCTCTTCAACGTTTACATGAGTCCCCTCGAATCCATCGCGCGACAACATAACCTCAACATCATCTCCTACGCAGACGACACCCAACTGATCCTCTCTCTCACCAAAGACCCAAACACCGCCAAAACTAATCTACACGAAGGAATGAAAGAAGTAGCCGTTTGGATGAAGAACAGCCGCTTAAAACTAAACTCGGACAAAACAGAAGTCCTCATCCTAGGATCATCCCCATCTGCCTGGGACGACTCATGGTGGCCACCGGCCCTGGGTACAGCACCCACACCTACAGATCACGCACGTAACCTGGGTTTCATCCTAGACTCCTCCCTCTCGATGACCAGACCAATCAATCAATCAATCAAAGCATTTATATAGCGCACTACTCACCCGGAGGGTCTCAAGGCGCTGGGGGGGGGGTCCGCTACTGCTCGAACAGCCAGGTCTTGAGCTGCTTCCTGAAGGTGAGGTGGTCTTGGGTCAGGCGGAGGTGGGTCGGAAGGGAGTTCCAAGTCTTGGCTGCCAGGCAGGAGAAGGACCTTCCTCCTGTTGTGGCTCTTCAGATGCGGGGGACGGCGGCAAGGGCGTGGCTGGTCGACCGAAGCTGGCGTTTGGGAGCGTAGAAGTTGAGGCGGCTGTTGAGGTATCCTGTGCCTTGGTTGTGTAGGGCTTTGTGTGCGTGGGTGAGGAGCCGGAAGGTGATTCTCTTGTTGATCGGGGCCAGTGCAGGTCTCTCAGGTGTCCGGAGATGTGGCTGCGGCGGGGGATGTCCAGGATGAGTCGTGCTGAGGTGTTCTGGATCCGCTGGAGTCTTTTCTGGAGTTTGGCGGTGGTTCCGGCATAGAGGGAGTTGCCGTAGTCCAGACGGCTGGTGACGAGGGCCTGGGTGACCGTCTTCCTGGTCTCGGTGGGGATCCAACGGAAGATCTTACGTAGCATGCGCAGGATGTTGAAGCATGACGAGGAGACGGCGTTGACTTGTCTGGTCATGGAGAGGGAGGAGTCCAGGATGAAGCCCAGGTTGCGTGCGTGGTCTGTGGGTTTGGGTGCGCTGCCAGGGCAGGGGGCCACCAGGAGTTTTCCCAGGCGGAGGGTGATGATCCCAGGATGAGGACTTCCGTCTTGTCCGAGATCAGTTTCAGGCGGCTGTTCGTCATCCACTTGGCTACGTCTGTCATCCCTTCGTGCAGGTTGGTTCTGGCGGTGGCGGGGTCGTTGGTGAGGGAGAGGATCAGCTGGGTGTCGTTGGCGTAGGAGATGATGTTGAGGTTGTGCTGGCGTGCGATGGCTGCGAGGGGGCTCATGTAGACGTTGAAGAGTGTTGGGCTGAGCGAGGAGCCTTGAGGAACGCCGCAGATGACTTTGGTGGCCTCCAATCTGAACAGACAAGTCAACGCTGTCTCATCTTCATGCTTCAACATCCTACGCATGCTCAAAAAAAATATTCCGTTGGATCCCCACCGAAACAAGAAAGACAGTCACCCACGCACTGGTCACTAGTCGACTGGATTATGGAAATACCCTTTACGCCGGAACCACAGCCAAACTACAGAAAAAACTCCAACGCATCCAAAACGCCTCAGCCAGAATCATACTGGACATCCCCCGTCACACTCACATCTCCGGTCACCTGAAAGACCTCCACTGGCTTCCCGTAAACAAGAGAATCACATTCCGCCTCCTCACCCACGCACACAAAGCCCTCTACGACTTAGGACCAGAATGCCTCAACACACGACTATCCTTCTACACACCCACCCGCCAACTACGATCATCCAATCAAGCCCTCGCCGCAATTCCGCGCATCCATAGATCCACGATGGGCGGAAGATCCTTCTCCTACTTAGCGGCCAAGACTTGGAACTCTCTCCCCTCTAACCTCCGTCTTACACAGAACCACCTCTCCTTCAGAAAACAGCTAAAAACCTGGCTTTTCGATAAGTAATGCACCGATCATTCCCTCAAGCGCCTTGAGACCCTCTGGGTGAGTAGTGCGCTATACAAATTATTGAACTTGAACTTGAACTACGACTTGCGCGGGAGGGCGCTAAAGGATTAAAAATAGTAAATTTACTATCTCAACACCTTCCCTAGGGTCCACGGGGACTGGTGTTAGAATAGTAAATTATACTATTCGAAATCCGCACCCCCAACGCAAGTCGTGGTAACGACTTGCGTTGTAAGGGATGCGTGGTAAAGGGATGCGTTGTGACGGTACGCGTTGTACCGTCATACATCCAGTTTGATAAGGTCATTTGACACAAACTGTTTGTTTCTACCACCAGCAAGCGGTGGAAACATCACAGTCTTGATACCTGCAATGCCAAGTACTTGCACCAGTGCTCTGTATGTTGGTCAGAATTCTTTCTTTTTGGTAATCTTCTATCACACTAGATCCCTGACAAAAATTGCTGATTGCTCCATCACTTTTCCAGTGGCACATTATTTAGTATTTAATTTGAGAACTCATCTCGGAAATCTTGTAGTTCCTGTAAGACAGTGAAACATTCATTGACTTCAAAAGGTGTATCTGCCACCACTGTGCCAGGGTTATCAAGGTCTGGAACATACATGGATACCAGACAGGACCTTGTAGGGGGGCCGGTCTCTTGACTCCATACTAGTGATAGACCCAACTATGACCTGATCCTAATACACCAGCTGTTAAAGACTGCTTCAAGTCACAGGTTTTTCTTTCCACTTTTGAATTTCCCTCAAGATTATGGGGGATAAATAATTCATAGCACACCCAGCATTCCCATGGTATTCCAGTAAGCCCTTGAGGCAAACGCTGGTCCTTGGTCCGAGTGGAACCCAGATACTGCATATCTCCCAATAAAGACTTGCAAATCTTTTAGAACAGTTAGAGTGTCAGCCAATTGCTGTGGCCACCACCATAGAAATCTATAAAATTAATCCACTGCCAATAGAATCAATTTTAATGAACCATCTGGATTTAGAGGTTTGTTAGAAACTGAGGGGGTCATTATGATGTCTGGCGGGCCACCACCGACAGGCCGTTAGTGGCAGTCTGTCCGACATCCTGGGAATTAGTCTGATTGCTGGATTACAATATCAGCGGTTGGAGCACAGAGGTCGGTGTTTAAGACCACCACCTCCAAAGATCTTGTTGGGACGGCAGTCTGATTCCTAATCCTATAATGGGGGCAGTGCCTGCCCAGGCACCGCCGCAGGGACTAGGATATCCCTTTCCAACTGCCTTTTGTGGTATTCCCACTGCCATGAAAAGGCAGACGAAAAGGGACTTTTGGGGCCCCAAGCAGGACCCCATAGGCCACTGCGCATGTATGTGCCATCCTGGCTCATAATGCATGGATGTGCACAAACTGTCTTTTCCCACTGCGGTTTGTGCTGCGACCTTTTCCTAGGCCACAGCATAAGCTGCATTCGAAAAAGGCAGTTTCTGACCATCTACACAACGGTCTAATCGTTATAAGGCTGGTGGGACCGCCGAATCCTTGTCGGGCGGTCTCATTCCCGCTGTGATGGCAGCCAGTCCTCCGACTGACCGCCATCGTAATTAGGTCCTAAGAGAGGTGTCTGTGGTGGGTGAGCTGTGGTGGAACTTTTAATTTGCTGACAGATGTCATAACTGAGGACATGTTGTTTTGTCTGTAGAGACCATGTCACCAAAACCATTTCTGTAGTAAAGAACCTATAGCTGCCACACCTGCATGGGCAGACGCTAACCCCTCATGAGCAGCTATTATTAATTCTAGCCCGCGATCTTGATTTGGCATCACATTACGCGAATGCGAGCATATGGTATGTTTTAGGCACTTAGTAGAAAGGAGTATTTTGCTGGAAATCTTTTAGGTAATGGTGTACCAGTGCATGAAGCAATGACAGCAACCATGATGTCACCATCCATTCTATTGTATGAACGAGTAATTGCAGCTACTACACCAGCCTGAACCATTGTTGTTACGGGTTCATCAGCCAGTGAATTAGTGACTCAATATATGAATTACATAAGCATATGGCAATTATACTTTTATATGTGCCATCTTTTCGCAAAGCAATTTATGCTTGATAGCCTTCCCTTTTGAATCTTGAATCTATTTAGGCGCCACTAATGTAAATTCCCATTAAAAGACTGGGCATAGCATTTGAATATAAATGTGATTTATAATCAATTGGTACAGTATCACATTCACTGAAAGTAACATTTGTGTAGCCGCTGGATCCCACAATTATGCGGATCACCAAATTTGTTGTTTTGATACGTGCATGCAAGTGTCTGGGTGCAAGCATGTCTGTTTGCAGTGTTTTCGGGATCTGTGTATAGTCTGGTGTGCTTGAAAAGTCTAGACAAATTAATGTATAAAACGGTTTTACCTATTGTGCATAGTTTGGTATGTATGTTCTACCAAAGTTGAGAAAGTCTAAACGTGATTGTAGCTTTTTTATGGTGTTTGGTGGTTGTAGGAGTGCAGGTTTCTCTAGAAAATATGGTGCTAGGCTTCTGCCTTCATTTGGCATCTTGTATCCCAAAGATAGGACACTGAGATGGGCAATTTTGTTTTTTGGGAATTGAATTTGTAATTGTGTTCAGCAAATCCCAAAGCTATGTGATCTACTATGTCTAGGTGTGCGTTTAAGTCATCATCCGTAAGATAAATATCATTGATATAAGACAATCCTTCTTGGTCAATTTGATGTTAAACGGGCAGAGAACAGACCAGGGTGGTTCTTCTACCCTTGAGAAAGTCCACAATATCTTTCTTGGTTTCCTAAAGCGGTGAAGGCGGTTAAATCCCTTCTTTCATGCGCTATATTTTGGCGGAAAAAACTATTTGCAATGTCCAGTGTGGTTTTGTTTATTTGCGCACCATGTCGTTCATTAGTATTGTAATGGGTGAATTCTGAATTGCAAAAGTGCGTGCATAACTGTTTATATGTCACTACTCTAAGACACAGCTGTATGAATGATCTGATTTTGCTAAAGGCTTGTTCATTGGTGAAATGCAAGGCTCCAAGATGCCTTGATAGTCTAGTTGTGTATAATTTCTGTAACTGGATATTTAGCTTCATGCTTAATTGTACATTGTGGCTGCACTTGCTGGCTGAATCTTATAGGTACAACATGATAAGGTGAGTCTTTATCCCAGCCTACACTATTGCGGTATAATACTGGGTAATGTGCAAGAGCCTACTCTGAGGCATACACTTGTCTGACAACTTCAGGAACAAGGACGGAGAAAGACAATATTATTATATCTTCCCCGTGTGGGACTTTCCTTACAAACTCAGGTGGCCAATCCACTTCAGCCAGGACAATGTCATAAGTGTTGAGTAAATATTCCCAGAAAATGACTTTAATAGTGGGCAGTATGTCAAAATCCTACAATCTGTCAGAAGGGTTGATTTGGTGTTTCAACTTGAATGAATTCATTAATTGCCTCGAAACCAGAAACCCTTGAGCTATTAAACTATTGTGACATCTGCTCTCTAGCAGTGTCAGTGCCCACGTCTTGTTCTGAAGTAGTGTCCTCAATATGTGTGGCATATTTAGTGGAAATACCTGCCACTTTCTTCTTTTTTAATTTGAGTTTTTCTTGTGGAAGTTTGTCTTCCTTTTTAGGTCTCCCGTAGACAGCGAATGCGCTGTTGCAAGACCTATAGTAAACACAAGATGTAGGGTAATTTCTCCTGTTGCTTGCTATTGGTTGATTCTAGCATTGCTCTTCTTATCTTGCTTACTGTTGGCTGTTGATCCGATACGTCACTTCCGTTTTTGTAGGAAGCAGCACCGACCAACTGCAGTTTCCCTACACTGTGAGTGTTTATATGTTATCCTGGGGACTACTTCTATTTAGGCCAAGCATCACACACACCCATGCATACATAATCAGCACAGCACCCTTTAATGAGCAATGGACTGTTAATTGTTTCTTTGTTTCCTCCAACCCCCGCTCTCACTCTCCCCTCCCTTCTCCCCCTCCCTCCTTGTTTGAAGAGCTTGCTGGAGCTCTGTTGTCATCACCTGCAGAAAATCCACTTCATCAATCTCGCTGCCTCCTTTCTCTGCATTTCCTGAAGCAAACATAATCCACATCCATAGAACCGGTGAGCGTCGCGTGCCTTCACAAATGCATTATTGTAAGAGCACTGAAACGTCGCGCTTTAACTTTAAATATTTCTTATTTTTATTCATATTTTTTTTTCTTTTCAACATCGGTAAGATGCCACACTTTAACTTTAACAATGGCGCCCGTGTAACTATTGTCAGCAGTGCGGCAGCTTGTAACATCACCAGAGGTTTTTTTATCTTGTCCCCACTTCTTTGCATATGTGTTCGCAATTAAATAGAAAAGAAAGGCGGCGGCCACCTTTATTCAAATGCCCGCTGTGCAGCTTTTACGTCGGCTATACCTTTCAACATGGTTGCCGCCGCCTTTCTTTTCTATTTGTTTACTTTTTTAACATTAATGGCACACATGTTGGAAGCTATTTAGTGTACTGTGGAGAGGTCCTGTTGGCGACTGCCTCCCCGTCCAGCTCTGAAGCTTGCAGAGTTCAGGACCACTGGATGGTGATGAGTGTATTCTCTTCTACAGCCCTCGTTTTCTTCACTAATAATTCTCTCTTCGGCTTTTTTGCGGCGAAGGCCGATGATGCATTGAAGTGCTGCCATGAAACTCTAACAATATTTCTCTACACTTCAGAGTGCAATCATGAAATACTGCATTATTACAAGTAGTTGCAGACTCTTGGTCTCTGGAAAAGGATTTAAAGTGGGGTGGTGTACTGTATACACTTAAGAATTGGTACGAAAGTGATTTCTTAGTGATTGAAAAATATAACTTTCATCGTTTCTGTGCATATTTGTAACTGGGTACAAAGCAAGAGAATAGCTTAAATACATTTTGTGGGTATTTATTTTGTAGCATTAATGCTTTATTAGTAGCTTGAAAACCATGTAAATGAAAAGATAAATTTTTCACATTACAGCCCTTCTTTAGATCAGGCTGCAAGAATTGTACATCGTTCAGCCTTAGGGTTTGGGTGCAGATTTGGTGTCTGAAGGTTAAACTATTCCTTTCCTAATACTATCAACAACCCGTTGTTAATTCCTCATTCTACGTCTACAAGTCAGTGCTTCTATCTGCTACTCTGGTCTCATCAGTAATTCCTTATTCTAAATTCTCTATACACTGCAGCAGCTGTTTCTATGGTCATGTCGGTAATTCCTACATTTTAAGTCTTATAGCCAGGCCAGCAGTTGTGTCTCTGTTCCCAGTGGTAATTCCTCATTCTTAGATCTCCAGACAGTGCTTCTTATTGCCTCTCTGGTCTCATTGGTAATTCCTCCATTGTAAGTCCTCTAGGCAGTGCTCCCAGCTGCTACTCTGGTTCCGTTGGTAATTCCACATTCTAAGTCCTCTAGGCAGTGCTTAGGCTGTTTGTCTGTTTCCAGTGGTAATTCCTCATTCTAAGTCCTTTACGCAGGGCTGCTACATGCTTCTCTGGTCCCAGTGGTAATTCCTCATTCTAAGTCCTCTAGGCAGTACTTCAGCTGTGTCTCTGCTCATACATCAACTACACTCCAAACCAAAACACAGAGATAAAAGACATTGTGATTTACAATGCCAATAGCTCTAACTCCGACAAATGCAAGACCTATTGCATTGCAAATGCTTGTTTATGATGATGTCAGATGAGCGTTATAAGTACTTTCTAGATTTCACATACTCTTCTTGTCTATGCTCTGATCCACCTCTCTCCGAGCGTTTGTCGGGTGAGTCCTTAAAGGAACGAGAAGGACGTCTATCAGTATTCCGATACTTATCATGCTGTGATTCACAGTTACGCAGGTTATATTGCTTTCCATTATTGGACTTTAGTTGTGGAGATCCACCCAGTGTGTTTGGTTTTTCTTTAGTTTTTGGTTTATAACAGCGTTTTCTGTGAGACTCAAGTGCCTATTTGTTGTTATGCTTTTCGAAATTACCCTCAAGCTGTGACTATTTGGTCTCGCTCCCAAATTATTATGACCTATAGAGGTATAGGTTTCAGCAATAATTTTTGGTAGGTAGTGCTCTTGGTTCGCAACAGGAACTTGCATGAGGTGTTGGTGTTATGCCAGTGCTGCTGCCTACCCTTCTGTTACTTAAAATAATTGAGGCGACTGGCATAATTGACAATAAATTTCATCCCCAAATTGAGGGCAGGGATCCAGCGTCAAGCTGGGTTGTTTATTAAGCAATCTAGAATGGAATTTCCCCCCATCTGGCAGGAACTTTAACCATAATTGCATTGCACGGCAAAATGTGGCTGCACAGCTTGAATCGCCCTTTCTGGGGTCGCTGGTATTGTTTGCACAATGAACTATGTTAAATGTCTGTACAGTCTAGACCTGTGTAAAGAGTACAAAGTTCTGCAACATTTAATGGTGCTAATGTTGGGTATGGTGTACAGCCAGCTAGGACTGGTCAGGTTGCTCCCTCATTGCTTATGGGATTCAGTCATTGGATGTGGTAGGGCACCTTGGAACCAATTCTGAGCTAGTTCGCAGTGCATCATCTGACCCCTAACCTTCCAGGATACCAGATGCTGTCTGCAACCTCAGCTAATTACCACTCTCATTCCTCAAGGAAATTGTGGATATAGACCTACCCTTTTGTTTTTACTTTGGCTTGCCCAAGGGAGACACAAGAAAGATAGAAATTGGCTTTTCAAATATTTATTGAAACAATTGTATTCTTGTTTAAAATGCCTGAGCTGCAATTATCAATTGGATGAAACTAAGCATTGTAACCAACATTACAAGAATGTTGAAAAAGATAAACAGTTCAACCATTATAAAATTGCTTTTCAAGTCAAAAGTCAAAAAAGTAAAGTTTAGTTAGACCGTAGATCTATAAACCATATAAAACATACACTGTGCTTATTTTAAAATGACATAAATTCTTTAAAAAAGAAACAGCCTCTTATTCCATTATAGCTCATAAATTTATAGAGGCCCTCCTAATTTGTTAATAATGCATCCAACCGGGAGAATTGACACACTCGGTATAGACTATTTGATCCAATATACTAAAATCTTATTTTTAAAAACATGAATAAATAAGTTTAAAATCTCAATTCTTCTTACTCAGTCTATCCTTCAGATCCCTCTTCCAAAAACAACCTTTTAACAGCCTGAACAAACTTTGCCACAGCTATTGTAATATCAAGGTAATGCATGTCCGTAAGGAGCTCAATTGCTTGCACACGAGATCTGGTATCATATTTTAAGAAAACCGGTCGTAAAAACATTTTTCGCTGATCTAGCAATTTTTGACAGTCCATTAAAATATGTAAGCAATTACATTTTATACCAATCCTGCATGTGCATCTACCATCTGGATACATCAGTTCTCTTTTCAATTTATCATTTGACCAAACAGGATTGATGCCGATTCTTACCATCAGTAATTCCATTCTAAGCCATGGGTTTGGTAAAAAGTCTAAATAAGGGTACCACTTCTCTCTCATCCAGCTATTTATCATAAATCGCACAGACTCTTTATTTTTCAAATACTCCATGTCCTTCAGTTTAGATAATTTCTTCCCTAAGGCTTTAAGGTCACTTTTCGATTCATCGATTTGCACGGACTGTGGATCAATAGTCGCCTTTAACTTATCACAAATGGTGTATAGTAATTTCCTTGCTACTTTCGCCCACTTTAATTCACTCATCTGGATCTCCTTCATACACCATTGTGCCACTTTTGATTCTTCACCTGTTCCCAGCCTTTTCCAGAATCTAATTAGGCTCACTTGCACCTGGACATTCCATGTGGTCATGTCTAGCTCTTGTCTAATTACCTGTATCATTGATGAGCTAGGCAATGAAAACAATGCCTTTAGACATTTCCCTTCCTCGCTGTCCCAGGAACCTTTCCCCCCTAGGCATAAGATCTCCGAACCATACTGCAGTTGTGGGGGTATCATTGCATTATAAACCTTCAGCAATGGTCTATGGGACATGGAGCCATAACTACGATTACAATTTTTCAACCCGCAAATTGCAATTAAGGCTTTTACTTTCTAGGCTTCCAGGTGCGTGCCCCATTTTATAGATTTGTCGAACCATATTCCGAGATATTTATATTCGTTGACTATCTCTAATTACGTTTGCCCCAAGATCCAATTGAACTTTTGGTTTCTCTTCCCAAAACACAGAATTTTTGTTTTGTCCATATTCACTGTGAGACGTTTGGTTGCGCAGTAAGCACTGAACGCATTCAGCTTCCTTTGCAGACCCAATTCTGTCTGGTCCAAGATCACCAGATCGTCTGCGTACAGAAGGCAAGACAACTGCTTTCCATTTACTTTTGGGCTTGCACTTCTATCAGTCATCAGAAAAGAAGGTAGGTCTGCAAGAAAGATTGAAAAAAGCAGCGGGGCTAATACGCAACCCTGTCTCAGGCCATTATTGATCGCTATCTCCGGAGTCAGACCCCCATTCGTATCTTTAATGACCTGAGCCCAGTTCTGACTATGCAACTCCCGAATTACCGCCAGGAGTTTCTATGGGATGTTGTAGTTTCTTAGCGTCTCCCAGAGACACTACCTGTCGACTAAATCAAAGGCTGCTCGAAAATCCACAAAACAGCAATATAATCTTCCTTGCTTCTCCATGGATTTCCGTGCTACCGCCCATAACGCAAAGCAGTGGTCTATTGTTGAATGCCCTCCTTAAAACCACCTTGTTCTGCTGGCACTATTGAGTGTTGCTCCGCCCAGTCTTTCAATCTGCCAAGAATTATTTTAGAAAACACTTTCACTCCAATATCGAGCAGATTGATTAATCTATAGTTCTTAGGGTCCCGCCTGTCGCCTTTCTTATGGATGAACTATGTTAAATGTCTGTACAGTCTAGGCCTGTGTAAAGAGTACAAAGTTCTGCAACATTTAATGGTGCTAATGTTGGGTATGGTGTTCAGCCAGCTAAGACTGGTCAGGTTGCTCCCTCATTGCTTATGGGATTCAGTCATTGGATGTGGTAGGGCACCTTGGAACCAATTCTGAGCTAGTTCGCAGTGCACCATCTGACCCCTAACCTTCCAGGATACCAGATGCTGTCTGCAACCTCAGCTAATTACCACTCTCATTCCTCAAGGAAATTGTGGATATAAACCTACCCTTTTGTTTTTACTTTGGCTTGCCCAAGGGAGACACAAAAAAGATAGAAATTGGCTTTTCAAATATTTATTGAAACAATTGTATTCTTTTGTAAATAGCGTGAGCTGCAATTATCAATTGGATGAAACTAAGCATTGTAACCAACATCACAAGAATGCTGAAAAAGATAAACAGTTCATCCATTATAAAATTGCTTTGTGATAATATGATTATATAATTATACTCCTATCCAATACTACATACACTAGTGAAAGCATAGTGGGTTTACCCTCTGCCAAATGTCTTGACACAGCCAAACCCCATACCTGTGTCTGGTGTATCGAGAAGCTGATCTGAAGTATACAAGGCTACCATCCTTTGCAGGATGAAGGCTAGAGCCAGCAGGGCTGCATCGCAGTCATAGTGCATAGCATTCTAGGATAATCTTAAGAAGTGCTCCTCTGCCGAATTTGGCTCAGATGTGGTTTATATAATCATAGCACTGTTCCAATCGCACTGTGCCAAAGGCGCAGCGCTAATGTGATTGTCTTGAAACTAAGAAGTTTCCAGCTGGAAAACCAAATGCAAGGGCATAGCTTTCAAATGTTCTTAGCCTTGGACAGAGTGATCGAACAACATTATAAAATGCTTACTAAGAAATGTGCTGCATGCAAAATAATTTCTATGTTTATTATCGTGTAAGTGCATGGTATGTAAAAAGTCACCATTAAAAAAAGATGTCCAAGACGCTACGCAGAATGGGATGGTGGAACTTGCTTACCCATGAAACCCCTCTATGGCACAATGGTCACCTGCACCACTTGTCCGCGCTCGTGGGTTTCCGGGGCTGGGACGCAATATGTATTTCCTCGTTGGGGGATGTAATGTCAGGTTGCTCCCTGAAGTCGTTCCAGGATCTCCAAGAGGAGTTTGGGATGCCCCACTCCCAATTTTTTAAATATCTTCAATTTCGCCATGCCTTAACGCCCTATTTGACTGCCCTGAAGCAGCTCCCCGACTTTAGCCAGCTTGAGGCCAAATTGTTTATGGGTGAGTTGCCAGACAAGAAACTCTCACGCATCTATCTGACACTGGTTCACCATTGCTCATCCGACTTACTTAAACTTAAGACTGCATGGGAGAGGGAGGTGGAGGACCTAGAGGAGGAGGACTGGAATGAAGCTCTGGCGAGTCTGCGGACTGCCGCAATATCCACTCGCCTTATCCAATTCAAATATCTACATCGCACATACTTTACACGGCAGCGCCTGTGGCGGGCGGGCATGGTGGGCTCCCTGGAATGCCTTCGGTGTGGCTCAGAGGTTGGCATGCTCTTTCATACGGTTTGGTGGCTGTTCAGCGCTGCAGAGGTTCTGGGGGGGGGGGAGGGTCTTTCGGGGCCTGTCGGAGGTGTTGACCTGGGTCCCTCCCCGAGATCCCAAACTAGCGTTGCTGCATGTCATGGAGGGTATCTGGGGCAACAGGTATAAGCGTCACTTGTTACTACTGGGCCTCACGCTGGTCAAACGTGACATTGCCAAAGCTTGTAAGGCGCCCCAGCCCTCGCCTCTGGCTGCCTGGAGGAATGGCATGGACTTTTGCATGGGATTGGAGCAACCTATATTCCTGGCCAGGGGTTGCCCTGGCAAACATTTTAAGATTTGGAAGTGGTGGGCCGATTACCGGGGGCTGGACTTGGAGCCTCCGCCTGACGGAGCTGCAATCCCGTCGCCTTGACGCCCAGACATTTGATAATATTGTGCTGTGTCTTGCTTTGACTCCGTATGTCTTCTGTACAAATGTGTTCTCTGTATTTCAGCAGCTGCGCAGTTGGGGGGAGGGTTTAGAGGGGGGACGGGGTTAAGTTTCTTGCAAAAGTCTGCATATTGTATTTTTTATATATTATTGATTGCAGTAGTCTCCGGTGTTGGGAGCAGTGCATCACATGTGCGTCCAGACAAATAAAATCTGTTTAAAAAAAAAAAAAAGATGTCCAGTTTAAATGTGCAACTAAAATAGCGACTTTTGTGAGGGTCCTTTTGAACCTTATGACAGTTGTTGTTTACTTTAGGTGGGGTAGTCATGGCTTCAGGTGTCTGGCCATGTAAGATTTTTAAAAGCTCTCTGGACCTGTATAAGCATTGAGATGTTTGAGGCTGAATAATGTCTTTGACTGGAAACGGAGCTTTTTGTAAGTTTTGGGTTTCGTACGTTTTTGCATGGAGATGTTTGTAGGGTTAGAGATTTTCTCTATCTACTCTCATGTGCACAAAGGATCTTTCACTGAATGTTCATCTTGTTGAGCCAGTGACTTCTTTTGAACATGTATTCTTAGCTTTGCCTGGAGCCAGAGGGATATTTTATCATTGTATTGCTTGATTAGTTCATTGTGTTAAATGGAGGGAGGTCTATCCAGTGTGAGGAAGTGCATAATAAGTCTTATTTGGTATTATTGATTTTTGATGCCCTTTACATCTCTTGTTATTGTTAGTCTTGGCTTTAAAGGACAGGGATTAATCAAGAATGTTAAAAAGGATGAGGAAATGGTCTGCCCAGTGCGTCACTTTAAAATATTGTGCTCACTCACGCGCGCAATACCCAATCACAAACCAAAAATATCACACTGGCAGTGCATGTTCTGCTTACTGCAAATGTTTGCATCCCGCTCCTTTCAGAACTAAATCAACAGAAAAAGCTAAACAGCAGCGAAATACATGAGTAATGTCGCACACAACACATGTTTCGCTACTATAGTATTGTGTCAACCTAAGGGGGAACTGCAAGCCATAGACAACTTATATCATGAGGTGAAACGAAATTGTACTAGAATGCTCAGAAGTTCGTGTTGTTCAAATCTGCTGCTCAATTGTCTAATCAGAGAACTTAACAAACGTAAAGCCTGACTTAATCTGTGCAGAGTCATTGGCAACTTTGCTGAAGTAGCACATTACATGGACAAATCTTTTTTTAAGTTCAAGATTTTTTTTTATTTGATATAAAAAGGAAAACAAGGTGTCAGTACAAAAAGAGTATAAAATACTGAAAACATTGGTAAGCAATGAGAACAATATAGTTATAAACAATAATAATAAGAAAATCTGGGCAATAGAGCTAAAGAAAGGAGAAAACATTATTTATACAAATATGAATGTACAAAGAAGGAGCATAAAAATGGTAAAACAAAGAAAAGAAGGAATGGAAGGAGCATTTAAGGGGGTTTGGAGACTTCTTGCTGCGAGGGCAGCAGGTGAAACAAGCGTTTAGCACAGACATCAAGGTAAAGCGTGACAGGAAGCCATAAGTCCATGCGTTTTGCGGCCATGTGAGCTGGAAAAACAAAAGCAGTGTCTAGTCTGTGGTTGTGGCAGACGTTATACCACCACGCTTTAAAGGAGATATTAGAAAAGTTCTTCCAATTGGCTGTAATCTGTTGAAATGCAACAGCTAACAATAAATCAATAATCTGAAGGTTTAGTTCAACATCCTCCCAACAAGAGGAAAGACTTCCTAAGAAAATGTTAGTATAAGAAAAAGGAATACAAGTATGAAAAATTACATTCTTTTGAAGCCAAACCTGCAACCAAAAGTCATGAACAGATTTACATAGGAACAACATATGAAACAGAGTCGCTTGTGGGGAGGAGCAAGACCAGCATATATGGGGAGTGTCTGGAAAGCGCTTGTGAAGGTCAAAGGGCGTAAAAAGAAGCCTGTTATAAATGAAGAACAAGGACTGTGTCAAGGTCGCCGCTCTCGAGGATTTGCGGATCTTAGTCCATATCTTGTCCCATAAAGGAACTGACCAGGATGTGGTAAGATCGTGTTCCCAGCACTCCTCCACTTTAGATTTGGGCCTAATGGAGTCACTAGTATGAAGATGCTTGTAAATGAAGGAAGCCTTGGGAGTAGTGCGTAAAAAGGAATGGAGTAATGAGGTAGGGGTGAGGGAGATAAGAGAGGAGTGTGTCTGAGAAAGGCGAGTGTAAGTTGTCAGTACTGCTTCCTTAAGCAAGAGATAATTACGGGTGAAAGAAGTGGGTAGACCATAGAGGCAGCGAAGAGTAGTGAAGGTATGAAAGAAGATTGTGAAAATAGTTGGGAAATCCATATCAGCCCTCTTCGGCGCCATGCCTTCCAATAGAAGGGCTTGTTGCGGATAAGGAGGGAGGTATTATGCCAAATAGTAGAGGACAGGAAATCAGCAACAGTCGTAGGGGAGGCGGGAGAAGAAGATAAGAGCAATTTAGTAGTAAATTTATGAATGGGGGTAGGAGTAGAAGAGGGTTTACGTGAGAAAGAAAGATACTCAGCAAAAGAAAAGGGAGAGAGAAGGAGGCGTTCAAATTTGGCCCATAAAGGGCAAGGAGAGATGGGGTCTTGTAACCAAAAGGAAGCTTGTCGTAACAAAAACGCTTTATGGTAAACTGGGAAATCTGGGAAGTTAACCCCGCCTTCTGATTTGGGGCGAATCAGTCGAGCAAGGGACATTCTAGATTTTTTGTTGTTCCAAAGAAAAGACAACAAAATTGAGTTAATCTTTTTGAAAAATTTAAAAGGAATGGACACTGGAATGTTAGAAATAGTATAGAGGACTATGGGAGATAACATCATTTTAATAGTGTCGAGACGACCCCACCAAGATAAGTAAAGAGGGTGCCATCTGGACATTAAGTCCAGCAATCTTTGAGTACACTTAGTTAAACAAAGGGAAACCGTGTCTGAGATAGAAGGGGTAACATGCAGACCAAGATATTTAATATGTGAGGAACTCCAAGTGAAATTGGAGGCACTAAAATCGGGTTTAAATGTAAACTTCGTCAAGGGTAGGATCTCACACTTATCATTATTGAGTTTGTAACCAGAAATTCGGGAATAATTTCTCACTTCAGCAAGGAAGGCAGGAATAGATGTAGTGGGATTGCAGATTAAGAGTAGGATATCGTCCGCATAAGCGGCCAGCTTAACTTGGGAGTCTGATATTTGAAAGCCATGAATGTCAGGATTTTGACGGAGTTTAGATAAAAAGGGTTCTAAAGCCAAATGAAAGAGAAAAGGAGACAAGGGACAACCTTGACGAACACATCTCCCCAAATGAAAAAGGAGTAAACTTGGCCATTAACACAAACCGCTGCATGGGGATTAGAATATAATAAAGAAATCAAAGAAATAAATTTGGGGCCAAAACCAAACCACTTAAGGGTATGAAAAAGATACATCCATTCAACCCTATCAAATGCTTTCTCAGCATCTAGGGCAATCGCTGCTAGGGAATGGGGTAAATGATGAGATTTGGATAAAACATTAAATAAAAGTCTGGTGTTGTCAGTGATAAATCGACCTTTAACGAAACCTGATTGTTCTTCACCCCAGAGGTCTGGGAGGAGAAGGTCAAGACGTGCTGCAAGAGATTTAGCAAATATTTTATAGTCAATATTGACCAAAGAGATTGGTCTATAATTTTTGCAATATTGAGCAGCTTTCCCTTCCTTAGGTATCAGACAAATGTGTGTGTCAGTAAAAGAAAGAACCCGAGGAGGCACCTAAAGCGAGAAATGTATCTATGAGGTAGTATAGTTTTGGGATGAGAAGCTTCGAAAAATGAAGGAAAAATTCAACGGTAAAACCATTTTGAGATTTTGGAGCGCTGTGAGTAATTCTTGTTGAGAAAGGTCAAGAGGGAAATGGGCAGGTTTGTGTATGTTGGAGAAAAAACGATCTAGAGACTGAGAAGAGGGTTGGGTTTCGGAGGAATACAAGGTTTTATAAAAAACAGAGAATTCAGTGAGAATATCCGCATCCTTATGTTTAAGAACAGAGTGTGTGTCATAGATGGATTCAATATTCAATTTGTTATGTTTGACTTTCAAATAGTTAGCTAAAACTTTCCCAGCCTTATTTTTACCTCCATAAAACTTTGCACTTGATTTCAGTAAATGTAAGGAAGCATCTTCTGTAGACTTTTTGTTAAATTTCATTTTGGCATTAACCAGGGCTGTTAAACTGTCTTGCGAATGAGAAGTGAATTAAGAGTGCTCCAATTTCTTAATATCATGGAGAAGATCAGCAGTAAATTTGCGAGCAGTTTTCTGTTTCTTTGCCACATATCCAATTATAAAATCTCTTGCTTTAGCTTTGAAAGCATCCCAAATGGTATGCTTGGGGATAGAAGGAGTATCATTGAGCAAAAAGTACTCATCCGAAAATTCAGTAAAGGAGATAGTGAACTTGGGATGCAAGAGAAGGGTATTATTGAAGCGCCATCGCTTGGGTCCAACGGGTTTAGGAAGGATGTCAAGTTGAACTAAAGTAGGGGTGTGATCCGAGAGTAAAATCAGACCAATTTCGGCATGGGTAAGAGTCTGAGCAATGTTATGAGTGACAAAAATATAATCAATCCGGGATTGGGAGTGGTGGCATGGAGAATAAAAAGTAAATTCTCGTGCCTCCGGATTACATAAGCGCCAGGCATCAATAAGCTTATGTTGGGAAATGGCTTGGGAGAAAAGTTTATGGGACTTGTTTGGGACATAGTGGGCTTTAGAATTTCTATCGAGGAAGGGATCAAGGGGCTGATTATAATCCCCCGCTAGGATGAAGTTATCATCAACAAATCTGGTGATATGATGGAAGAGCGTATGCCAGAATGCGGGATCACCACCAGTGGGGGCGTAAACATTAAGAAAGTAAATTGGAACACCCTTAAGAGACAGTTTAACATGTGGCCAACGACCTTCAGCATCCGACTCCTGAGTAAGCAAAGAGTGGGATAAGGTTTTGTGACATAAAATAGACACTCCATTTCGCTTACCATCTCCTTGGGAATAATAAGCTTCACCCACCCAGCCTCTTTCGAGTTTAGCAGATTCTATATCAGACAAATGAGTTTCTTGCAAAAACGCAACATCAACATTTAAACGAGCTAGGTGAGACAAAATTCTCTGTCTTTTGATTGGAGAGTTAATGCCCTTAACATTCCATGTAACTACTTTCAATGACATAATATAAAAGATAGATGAAGATTAGCAAAAGAAAGAAAGCCAAAAAAAGAGCCCAGAAGAGAAAACAAGCAAGAGAAAGAAAAAGGGTCTGGAGAAGAGAGGAAATTGAAAATGACAAAAGAGAGAAAAATAGAAAAAAGGAATTGCGAGTCAGATAATGAGAGACGTAGCAAAAGTGTGAAAGAAATAGAAGAGAGGTGATCTGGAGGAGAAAAGATCAAAGTCCAGAACAAGCGTAAACTAATGAACAGAAGATCATAGAAAAAAAGAAGAGGTAGAAAGGAAGGAGAAGGATGTGAGCAAAGAGAAAAAGTATAGGTCAAAGAAACGATAGGGAGATTCATCCGAATAGGTAAAGAAAAGAGAAAAATGCAAGTGACAGGTAAGGAGACACAAAGAAAGAAAGAACAGAAAGATTGATGAAAGTAAGGAAAAGGTGACACCTGTGAACAAAATTGAAATTGGGAAAGAAGTAGGAATAGGGAAAAAAAGGAGAAGGCAAACATTGTAGGAAGGAAGGAGAACGTACTTACGATGGAGGGAACCAAGGGAGGATAATCAAGAAGGAGAACGAACGAGAAACTGAGGGGGGTAGAGCCAACTGGAGAAGGCAAGACATCCAATGTGAGCAGACCATCAAGCCAGGGGGAACATCGTGTAACGGAACGTAGATTCTGTAAAAACATGAGGAAAAAAAAACCATCAAGAGATGAAACAGCAAAAAATAGTACCAAACAAGGGTGATATACGAATGAACAGGTTATGTAAATACAAGGGAACAATAAACAAGGGAATTTATAGAAGGGTAAAACTAGTATGACAAGCATGACAAAATCAACATGAACTGAATGAGCCAAATAAAGAACAATAGTAGCTCAGGAAAGTCATGGAGGAAAAGCAGAGGAGGAGCTGGAAGAGTCCATGTCAGCTGTTTGACAAGAATTTAGAAAGCTCCGAAGGCAAACAGGATCATTATAGGTCGTCGTCTTGTTGTTATGAGTAACTCTGAAGAGGCAAGGATGAAAAAGGCCATATCTGGCGCCAATGTAACGAAGTTCTGGCCTCATATCTAAGAAAGCTTTGCGACGGTTGGCTGTAGCTTTAGCATAATCCTGCGCGAAAAACAGGGTGGATCCTGACCATGTGAGGCGAGGAGAAGCCCTGGCTGCTGAGAGGACTTGAAGAAGGTCAGTATATTCCAGGAAATACATGGTGACGCCCCTTGGTCTTGAAGAGGTGGAAGCAGGTGAAGTGTGGTAAATATTTGATTTACCGTCCTAATTTCTATGCAGGTAAGTACTTAATCAATAATAACTCAATCGGAAAGAAAGAGGCAGAGTCCGTGGTGTTAGAGTTCTTAGGGGTTTTATTCCTTAAAAAGGAATGGTCAAGACCGGATATCTTGTTCCTGCCACCACTGGGGGTGCAGGAAGGGATAGAGCAATATTTTATTAACAATACATAGCTTATATACTTAAGTTGCATTATAGAAACCAATACAGTAGGCGTAACAGCTGAGAGAAACAAGATAACAGCATCCACGTGTTAGTAATACGTAATTAGAAGGCGTGAACTGGGCGTGTGTGCTAGAATACGTCACAGGTAGGTGTCACAAGTGGGTGGCAACAAAGTAGAATTTTGTAATGTCAGCAGAAATCTGAGGCCTGGATGCGCGCGCAGCTGCATGACGTATGATTGACGTGAAACTGGAGGGTGCAGGGGACTTGACATTTACACTGGCGGAAAGAGACAGAAGTCTGGCATGTCAGATCAACTCGTACTTCTATCATATCTGATATCTGATGTTTGGGAACCATACTATCTAGAGGGAAAAGGTCTCTGGGGCAGAAGCTTATTCTATACTGACTGTGAGTGCGTGTATAAGCGCCTAAGTGTCTGCATGGGATGCGAGGGGCATGGGCCTTCCATGGTAACAGAGGCTATGAATTACTTGCACGGAGACAGTGAGGCCGGGCCCTTTGCTCTGCAGCTGGGGGGATGTTTACTTAAACTAGTAGGCAGGAATGCAGTTTCGAGGAGCGGAACAGATAATTCGAAGGTTGAATACAGTTTTGGCAGGCAGCAGGCTGAGCTAAGCGCCGTTAGCCGCACAGGGAGTAAGGCAGAGGTTACGGGTACAGAGACAGCCTGGGCTGAGGCTTTCAGAGTCAGAAGGCAGGAAAAAGGCTCGATGGCAGAATTCAGGGCCTACTTCGCCAGAGCTGAAAAACGTGTAAAGTACACCATAAAAAGACGTTGGCATAGCATACTTGGAAACGGAATATTCAACCCATTCAGGGTGGGTCTGAAAGAGGACATGTTAACGTTGGACGCAAATGTATTTGCGTCTTCATAGCTGGCACAGGAGGGAAGTTACATGCACTTTAAGCTGGTACATGGAGACGGTGGGGTACACGCTAGGGAACATTTCTCGACCATAAAATTTACATTTCCTCATTCCCTCCTTGTTCCCTACGGACCCTTCATGATATATCGATTCTCATGAACCGATCAGTCTGTTCTTGTAACATTATTTGCTCTTCTTTCTTCTTTTCGCGTTTTAAGTGAAAACTGGAATGTTCAATGCACGATGTGGCACACAGTCCACATATCGCTGGCCCACACTGTAGGCACAGGCAACAACTGAATATTATGATAAGGGCAATGCCTAGGAAGGATAGGATCTTCCATCCCCAAGCGGTCAACGTTGTCCAGAACCAACCGGACCAAGTCCAGGTGCCTGGATTC
Source organism: Lissotriton vulgaris (assembly GCF_964263255.1). Taxonomy (NCBI): domain Eukaryota; kingdom Metazoa; phylum Chordata; class Amphibia; order Caudata; family Salamandridae; genus Lissotriton; species Lissotriton vulgaris. The sequence goes on from NC_141687.1 coordinate 244,695,584, forward strand.
TGGTGTATCTGATTTGCAATTTTATGAAGACGTGTAATAGCTTGGTATACCGTCGGCGCGTTTTCTGGAATGAAAACACAGCAACTTGACCCGATGACCTTACAAGCTCCGCCTCTATCTGCCAAGATGACGTCAATAACAAGACGATTCTGAAGAACAACAACCCGCATGGCGGACTGCTCCTCTGTTAAGTTACCTAGGGCGGAGGCAGTTTCATTCACTACAGCTTCAAGTGTTCTAGTTAATCTGCGGATTAGTTTACTATTTTGGACAGGGCCTGTGAAAAAAAAGAATCCTTTATTGAAGTCTGTGTATTGCTCCCATGCCGTTTCAGTATAGTCGACAATCGGGAGATCTCTTCTGAGTCTATTCTTTACTAGATTTGTATTTCTGTGATAGTCAGGAGGGGCTAGGAAAACAGGTGGCAGAAGGAATGCAATGTAACAGGTACCATCCCAATCTGGAGGTAAGCATATGTATGCGGTATGACCACAAACAAAGTAGGAATGACGAGTAGCTCTAAAGGAAGATTTGCCTTGGTCACTGAATTCGACCACAGTAGTACATTTGCTATGACCTAAGTGTACTGAACCCTTCTTACTGATACATAATTCACCAGTGACTGGTAATACGGACATAGCAGGGAGAACTGGTGCAGCTTCGGATTCGACAGTAAGAATCATAAGGTTAATTAAATAATTACCTAATCCATAAACTTCATTTTCTAGATCAGTTCCTATTCTAATGGGAAGTCCCTTCTTGTCAGGGTAACAGGCATTAAGCAGAACTAAGTTCAAGTTTCCCCAAACCCAGCTCCCTTTAAAAACAGCAATATCAGGATCTAAGGAATTAATTATTTTAAACCATGCACCACAGGAGCCATTGTGAGTGAATGGGTACGGAAAGAGAGGCAGAACTCCCTTGTATTTCTGGTAGGGAGGGAGTCGGCCACATATCCAGCAGTTTGTAGCGTTGTTAGTCTGATGGGAGTGATGTAACATACTAATGAATGTGTTGTTGCGCAGCGCGAGTCTGTACGACAGTTCGTGGGGAGGTAATTCACTAAAAGAATGTTCGGCAGTGACATTGTAGGCAGATTGTTCACGCTTGAAGATAGGGTAATATATGGGAAGCAATATACTCGCTACAATAATCAGAAGGCTTAGAAAAAACATAATCAATAATGTCACTATACAGTGACTACGGAGTGATTTGCAATATGTACGTTTCTTGAGTTGTCTCTCTCTCTCTCTATCTCGATCTAGGGGATACATGTCAGAAACTATTTAACCGATTCACCTAGGGGAGGACTTAAACAATTAAACTGTCTGACTTGCTAGATCGGAGTTTCATACGGTACTCCTCTTGGGGAGTTTTCTCTTGTTTCGTAACTTTAAAGTCTTTAGTGTCTAGGCAGTCTTTGGAGGGGGTGGACGAGTCTGTCTCTGGCAGCAGTTCGTTATATTTTTTTATATGACTCGTATGGATCCACCCCTTTCGTCCTTCCACCTTGATAGCGGTCCGCGTTGTGAGAAGGACGGTCTTCGGCTCTTTCCAGCGGGGCTCCAGCGGACTTTTCCTGTCGAAATTTCTAATTAGCACCGTGTCGCCGGGACGGACATCATGCGGCTTTACATCAGTGTTGTCAGGAAAGGCTGCGGCAACCTGTGAACGACATGATTGGAGTGCAGACATCAAGGAGGCAAGGTAATCTGTCAGCATATTACAATCAACATCGGTAATTTTCTTAGGCATGGGCGTCCCCCACATATTCGGTGGTCTGCCAAAGACCACTTCATACGGGGATAGTCCTGATCTCGAATGGGCGACCATTCTCATGTAAAACAGTGCAACGGGCAGGGCGACTATCCAGTCGACACCTTTCTCTTTACAAACTTTAGCAAGACGGGTCTTTAATGTCTGGTTATGCCTTTCTACAAGGCCAGCGGCTTCGGGATGTCGGACACAATGGAATCTCCACTGATATCCTAGCAGCAGGGAAACTTGTTTCATGAGTTCGGATGAGAATGGCTGTCCGTTATCTGAGTACACGACACGAGGCAAGCCGTATCGTGGGAAGAATTCTCGAACCAGCTGCCTGGCAGTGGTCGGAGCAGTGTAATCTGGGACTGGGTATGCTTCGGTCCAACGGGAAAGTGCACAAACAATTACGAGGACATATTTGAATCCTCGACAACGGTCCATCTGGATATAATCCATCTGGAGGACTTCAAAAGGGTGATCGGGAGGATGAAATCCACCTTGCTCTACAGGGACGCTTTTACCTGGATTGAACTGACAACAGATCATGCAAGTACGCACTTTCTGTTTTGCTGCTGCTCGTAAGTGTTTGTTGTACCAGAGATTCTGTAAACTGTCTAACATCCCTTTCTCTCCTAGATGTGCTGGACTATGTGCTGTATTGATTATGACTTGAACCATAGAGTCGGGGAGAAACCATGTAGATTTTCCCTTCGTCATCCAACCTTGATCTGTCTGGATCCCTCCTAGTTCAGTCCATTTCTTTATTTCATCTGTAGTAGCATGTGTCTGAATATCAATTACATCTAGTGTGGGATCCCTAACTGTCATACAATGTGTCGGTACTATTGTCTTTGTCACGTCAGTTGTCTGAGTGTGAGTCAATGCTGTATGTTTTGCTTTCTGGTCTGCCAGGTCGTTACCCTGGGAAACAGAATCTGTAACTTTAGTATGTGCTTTACACTTCATGACGGATATGCCTGAAGGCAGATGTATTGCTTCTAACAGTGCTTGAATAAGGGGACCGTGTTGGATCTTGGCACCGTGAGAGGTCAAGAAACCTCGTTCTTGCCATAACACTCCGAAGTCGTGTACGACTCCGAACGCATAACGGGAATCAGTGTATATGTTAACATTTCTGTTCTTGGCTAGTATACAGGCTCGGGTCAGAGCGATGAGCTCTGCTGCTTGAGCGGACAGTGTATCAATACGATATGTTTCTTTAACTTCAGTTTCAGTGGTCACTGCATACGCGGCCACTAATTCTCCTGTACTTGTTCTCATGCATGAACCATCCACGTAAAGTGTCAGGTCTGGATTTGTCAATGGAACATCTGTTAAGTCTCGTCGGGGCTTTGTTACTGCATTAATGATCTCTATACAATCATGCGGGGCTGGATCTGTCATAATTGAAGGTAACAATGTAGCGGGGTTCAGAATACTGCAGCGTCTGATTTCTATGTGTGGCTGGAATAGTGTTAATTCATAACCTGTCAGTCGTGCTATAGTCAAGTGTTGAGTCTGAGTTCTGTTTAAAAGAACCTCTACAGAATGTGGAACTTGAACTGTTAATGAATGTCCTAAAACAATTGAGTCGCTCTGTCTGATTGCTAGTGCTGTTGCTGCTACTGACTTTAAGCACGCAGGGAGTGCCTGGGCTACTGAATCCAATGTACTTGAAAAATAAGCGCAAGGCTTATGTGAACCTGCTTGATCTTGAGTGAGGACAGACAACGCTGTACCATCACGTTCTGTAACAAAAAGTGTAAAAGGTTTGCTGTAACATGGTGTCGCTAAAACTGGTGCTTGGCATAAAGCTTTCTTTAATTCTTCAAAGGCTTGTGTGTGTTCCTGAGTCCAAGGAAGGACAGTCGAAGTCGCTGCCTCCTGTGTTGTCAACTGAATGAGTGGTTTAGCTAGAAATGCATACTGAGGAATCCATTGCCTGCAGTACGAGGTGAGGCCTATAAAGGCCCACACTTCCTTTTGTGTCTGGGGTTGTGGCATATTTACAATTAACTGGATACGGTCAGGAGTGAGCTGTCTCCCCACTTTGGACAGCAAGTGACCCAAGTACACAACTTGCTGAACACAGAATTGTAGCTTCGAAGGAGACACCTTGTGTCCCTTGTCGGCCAGAAAATGTAAAACTGTCAGAGATGCTTGTTCACATTCGGGTTCACTTCGTGCGGTGATCAACAGATCATCGACGTATTGCAGTAAGGCGGTGTTAACTGGCATATGAATACAATCTAGTTGTCTTTTCAGTGCTTGACTATAGATGCTGGGGCTTTCTGTGAATCCTTGAGGTGCGCGTGAAAATTTGAAACTTCGTCCATTTAAACTGAATCCGAAGAGGTATTGGCTCTCTGGATCAATAGGTACACTAAAGAAGGCGTTCTTGAGGTCAATTACAGTAAAGAACGTTGCTTCTGAATCAATAGCAGTCAATAGGGAAGAGATGTCGGGAACCACAGGATACTGTGGAACGATACATTTATTCAGTTCTCGTAAATCAATCACCAGCCGATATACTGGCGGTGCATTGGGATCAGTACGTTTAAGAATCGGAATGATAGGGGAATTGCAGATGTTGGAGTCGGTCTCTACGACCACTCCTTGGGCAATGAGCTCTTCAATGATTTCCAGTAAAGCCACTACAGCATCGGGTGGTAACTTGTATTGTCTGATTCGTGGCAAAACAGCACCTGGTTTCAGTGTAACACGGTATGGTGTAATGTGCATGCAGCCTACATCGGTTGGGCCTTGTGCCCACAGGTGATCCGGTACATTTTTCAATCTGACATCAAACTCTCGTAATACATAGTGACCCTTGAAATCTCGCAAAAACAGTCTAACTCCTTCCGGAGAACAACATATCACTGCTCCTAGAGCCTTCAATGTTTTGATACCTAACAGATTTTCTGGACATGATTTTGTAAGTAACAAGTCTGTAACACGTGCTAATGGACCCACAGCCAGGGGGACCGGTTCTGATACCTCATTTACAATAGGCTGTCCTGAAAAACCAAGGGAAACATTCTGTGAGCCTGAGAGGGGTGCCCCTGGGACTTCGTCATGGCTGATTGTTGTGCGGCTTGCCCCTGTGTCGATTAAAAACTTTCTGTCTTTTCCCAATACTTGACTGTGTACATAAGGACCCTCTTGATCTACAGGAATCTCAATAAGAGGCAAGCCAAACTCCCTCTCTAGGCTGTTTCATGTGTATCGTGGATAATCGGGGTAATCAGATTGGGCATACTGGTACATCTGTTGTGAAACTTGCTGAGTCGCGGCAATGGGCTGTGGCGGTGACTGTGCCTGTGATACCGCTGCGCTTTGTCTCGTATGTGGTGGAGCATGCATAGGCTGTGTATTCTGTGAAGTCTGTTGCTGGGTCTGGTCTTGTCTAGGCGGATGCGGTCTTTCCTTAGTTTTACCTGTTGCTATATTATGTTTCAGGACTGGGCATTCATGTACGTAGTGACCTGGCTGCTTGCAATAGTTACATGTCCCTTTAACGGGAGCTGCTGCATTTCCTGTCTGGGCCGTACCCTTTCTCTGGCCGTCGGCTGGAACCGACTGAGCCACTAACATTTTCATTTTTGTGTCTTTCATGCGTTTCTGTTCATGATCCTGTTCCTCTCTAATTCTGTTCTGATGATACTGTAACATCTGTAACATCTGGGATGGCGTATTTGCTTGCCATGTACTTTCAACTTTATATACACGGTTCTTAACTGCTATCAGAGAATTCTCGACTAACTTTGATACAAAAAGATGCGGGTACGACTCGCTACTTGGTTTAAGACCACTATTAATGATGAAACATTTCTCGAATCTCGAATAGAAGTCACTAGTATCCTCGTCGTGTTTCTGTTTACAGGCTGAGATAGCGTCCCAGTCTTCCTTTCTAGTTGTCAGTAATCTTGGCAGAACCTGTACTATTAAACCTGGTAATGCTTTAGTTTTCTCCCCAAGGCCTAGCCCTGGGGTACGAAGTTTCTCCTCGTCTTCTATTTCTGCCCATACAATCTTTTTGTCTCCTACCTCCCATTCTCTTTCCTTGAGTTTCTCGTAGATGCCGGTGGGCAGTAGTACCTTTAACATTTTCATGATATCTTCATATGTGTAATCTCCCATCAGTAACATGTCTTTTAGTTCTCTGTGAAAACCTGCAGGGTCTTTATCATGACACGGTACTAGTTTCTTCATTTCCAATAGTTCTAACTTGGTCAGAGGTGTGTGTACATACACACGTTTCAGGTTATTATCGGTACCCATAACTGGATGTACTTCTCGTAAGGGGTTCTGACTTTCAATGCCATGCAGACGCTCCATATGGTACATTTTCCTTTCTGGGGGCGGAGCGGGAACATATTGTGAACTTAAAAAGGTGTAATATCTGTGCCGTTGTTCTAGAATTATTTGTATTAACTTGGTACTTAGACCTCTCCATCTGTCCATGAGTAGTGCTTCTAATGTATCGTGTAAGGGACCTGGATCAGAATGTTGATTTCTGTATAACGTGAGGAGGTGCTGAATCATGTATACACCTGCTAATTTCTGCTCGTCTGGTGATAGGTTCAGAAATGTCTGCGCTACTGTGTCATCACTATATATATTAGGGTTGTCAGCCCATAGTACTGCTGACCAGGCTAGTTCTTGTTCATCCATAGAATTGAGTACATGGTACCTCATTCGTTCTCGAAGCATTTTATCAGTCTCTTGGAACTGATGTTCAGGAGAATTCGGTTTTGATATGCCAGAGAGAAAAACTCTCTTGCTTTCTGGACGAATGCCTTTCCTAAGATAAGTTCCCTTACCTACATACGCTATCGTATCTGTAGTCTTTTCTGGCTCTTCAGGTTCTTCCTCCTCCTCGGAGGAGGCCTTTTCTTTCTCTTTTTCGTGTATTTCTATCACTGCTTTTCTTATTTTCCTGTACATACTGGCTATGCAACCCCCTTTATCATGTTTTCCTTCCGATATATTTTGACCCCACTTGTTGAGTGCCTCTATTTCCTCCTGTTCTGTCTCAGGCCTGTCTCGTTCTCTTATTAGACAATTTATGGAAAAACGTAATATATATGCTTGAGTGTCAACTTTCTGATGTGCCATGGCCTCTTTAATACTTTCAGGGTCTTCCCCAGTCTGGACAAAATGATATATTCTATCTAAATGCTCTTTCATTCCTGAGAATAATATTAGGTAATCTGTAGCTTGTCGCAACCGTAGTGATGCTATCAACATTCTATCGTCTTTACCGGGTACTGGATCGTATCTGCAAACTGGAAGCTGTTCTTTGAGTATGTCGAGACGGGGTGATTGGAATGTAAAGTGGTTCTGTATGTCCCTAAGGTGTAATCTGTGTGTTGCTGGTGGGGTCTGAAGACCCCCTGTCGCACCTCCTGAGGCGGAAGCTTGGGCATTATCCCTCTGTGGAGTCTGTATGTGTACTTGAACTTGTCTTTTAGTAGAATCAGGTAAAAACGGATTTGGTATGTTAGTTTTAGGTGCGGGAAGTGGTGGAGGTGCAGGAACGATGGACTGTCGAACGGGGAAACCTTGTTGCGGTATTGGCGGGATATGGCCTGGAGGCGGGTTGCCATCTCCGTCACCGTCAGTAGGCGGGACGTGGGCACGTGGATTGGTGTAAGCGGGTGCTACATCGTTCAGATAGGAATTCAGAAATATGTCCTTAGTAGTCCTGTGATTTACTTTAGTTGGAACCAATGGTGGCGGCAGATCTTTCGGTATTTCCGAAGTGGCTTCAGGCGAACCCTCGGCCACTAAGTACATGCCATTTACAAGATTGTTTCGTGCGCGGTCTACTTGTTCTGCTTTTACTCGAATCCCCTCAGTAACTAATTCGTTTTCTCAAGCTTTATCTGACTCTTCTCTATGTCTGTCTTCTCTACGGAGTGCCTTTTCAGCACGTTTATGTGATTCTTTACGCCAAAATTCTATGGCGTCTTTCTGAGATTGTCTGGCTTTCTTTTTCCATAGTGCTTCTTCTACCTTCATGATGCACTCGGCATCCCATGTTCCGGTAACAGGCCATCTGTGTCTCTCGTCTAGATGCTTAGTATAATCGGCCCATAAATCTAGATACAATATGGCATCTAAGCCATGTTTATGGTACATGAAATTTCCAGGAGTGTCCCTAGGGGGGATAGGAATTTCTTCCTCTAGTATCCCTTTCCTAGTTCCTATCTGCTTTAACTTATTGAAAAACGGCATCTTGTTTACTCAGTACTGAATGCTCAATTCTTGCTACTTAATTCTGAACACAGCTAGTTACACAAAAACACAAAAATGCACATTAGAAACAGTCACTCATACCACGACATATGAAAGACATTTTGAGACATATATGACTACCCCCCTATACTGGATGTACTGCTAAACAGCACAGATACACTGCTAAGAACAGTGCAAGAACTGGAATAACGGATATACTGCTAAACAGTACAGATACACTGTCTAAAACAGTGCAGACCGAATTTGTGTACCCAAACCCGTCTTTACCGGATACATAATAATGCACCCGTCTAGATACGTCCCAGCAATGGTACTCACCGGGAAGCACGGAAACAGAAGGCCTCGAAAAACTCGACTGGACTGGACCGGACTCGACTCGACTCGACACGCGGATACTTCGGAAACTGGTGGGCCTCTTGACACCTCGGACCTTGCTTTCTTTCGGCTAGGCTCTGGTCGGGATCCTCCGCACTCCTCACCGCCTCGTCTGGGTGCTGATCGCAGTCTTCGTCACCTCCGTGGGCCAGAGGGAGATACAGGAAATCCTGCCAGTACGCGTAGTTCCGTCTAACTGATGGCAGGGGACAGAGCTTGCAACGCACCAACCGGCGCGTGGGGTGGGGGAGGGGTCCCTGCTCGGGCGCCAAAATACTGTGGTAAATATTTGATTTACCGTCCTAATTTCTATGCAGGTAAGTACTTAATCAATAATAACTCAATCGGAAAGAAAGAGGCAGAGTCCGTGGTGTTAGAGTTCTTAGGGGTTTTATTCCTTAAAAAGGAATGGTCAAGACCGGATATCTTGTTCCTGCCACCACTGGGGGTGCAGGAAGGGATAGAGCAATATTTTATTAACAATACATAGCTTATATACTTAAGTTGCATTATAGAAACCAATACAGTAGGCGTAACAGCTGAGAGAAACAAGATAACAGCATCCACGTGTTAGTAATACGTAATTAGAAGGCGTGAACTGGGCGTGTGTGCTAGAATACGTCACAGGTAGGTGTCACAAGTGGGTGGCAACAAAGTAGAATTTTGTAATGTCAGCAGAAATCTGAGGCCTGGATGCGCCCGCAGCTGCATGACGTATGATTGACGTGAAACTGGAGGATGCAGGGGACTTGACATTTACACTGGCGGAAAGAGACAGAAGTCTGGCATGTCAGATCAACTCGTACTTCTATCATATCTGATATCTGATGTTTGGGAACCATACTATCTAGAGGGAAAAGGTCTCTGGGGCAGAAGCTTATTCTATACTGACTGTGAGTGCGTGTATAAGCGCCTAAGTGTCTGCATGGGATGCGAGGGGCATGGGCCTTCCATGGTAACAGAGGCTATGAATTACTTGCACGGAGACAGTGAGGCCGGGCCCTTTGCTCTGCAGCTGGGGGGATGTTTACTTAAACTAGTAGGCAGGAATGCAGTTTCGAGGAGCGGAACAGATAATTCGAAGGTTGAATACAGTTTTGGCAGGCAGCAGGCTGAGCTAAGCGCCGTTAGCCGCACAGGGAGTAAGGCAGAGGTTACGGGTACAGAGACAGCCTGGGCTGAGGCTTTCAGAGTCAGAAGGCAGGAAAAAGGCTCGATGGCAGAATTCAGGGCCTACTTCGCCAGAGCTGAAAAACATGTAAAGTACACCATAAAAAGACGTTGGCATAGCATACTTGGAAACGGAATATTCAACCCATTCAGGGTGGGTCTGAAAGAGGACATGTTAACGTTGGACGCAAATGTATTTGCGTCTTCATAGCTGGCACAGGAGGGAAGTTACATGCACTTTAAGCTGGTACATGGAGACGGTGGGGTACACGCTAGGGAACATTTCTCGACCATAAAATTTACATTTCCTCAGAAGAGACGCGACCAAGCCTATGGGCCCGCTGGATGTTAAGCTTGGTGCCTTCTGGTAAATGAAGGAGCTTAGAAAGGAAGGATTTGAAGAAGGCAATAGGGTCACTCTCCTCACAATTTTCCGCCAGGCCATAAATGCGCAGGTTGTTGCGCCGATTGTGGTTTTCAAGCTCCTCATCCTGCTTCTGGAGAGAGGAAATCTGCGACTGCATATGCGTAACCTTGGAGGATGACTCCTGGAGAGAGGAAACACTACGCTCCACCGTCGTAACTCTTGCATCCATCTGCGACCAGTTATCAGTTAAAACCTGTAACTTGGTATTGGTTTCTTCCATAAAAGGTCGAAGGGCTCGTATCTCCTCCAACAACAACTCCATGGATACAGCCGAGGAAGAGCCCGACGGTGATGGGGGATCCTTTTTGAGTCGTTTTGTTGTGACCTTCCCTGAGGGTTGCACAGGATGTTCCGCACTGGACTGGGACATGTGGTCAACAGATGCCTGAGAGGCTTCCAAATGAGCCGGCGCAGAAAATACTTTTGAGTTTTTAATGAAGGTGCGTTGTGGAGTCTTAGGAGCACGACCTGTTGCGCCCCTATCCATAAGATGGTTATCCCCTCTGAAGAAAAAGGCTAGCACCTGGAATGCTGCATCCGTGGGAACAACAACAAGTAGGAGGAAGGACATCGGAGTCTGCAGGAGCACGTAGGGGGAATGTTAGAAAAATCCAAAGAAAAACACCCTAAAATGACAAAGGCGAGCCTGACTATGACATGAGGATGTAGGGTGAAAATCACAAAGGTATTGATATGGAGCAGCAAATAGCCATATATGGAAGTAGGGATATGTCCAGCTGGTCAAGCTATAAAGCCCTCATATAGGGATACACAGTGCAAAATGGCCACTGAGATGAGGAATATCGAAATAACAAACAGCAGAAAAAGAAACATCCATTGGAAAAGCAGTCACAGTCAATGAAGGCATCATATAATGAACATCTGGCCAACCTTGTTGAAGGGAGAAGAAGGCATGTCCATTCACTCGTTGTCAGAGGAAGAGGAGCGCCGCTCGGAAGATGCACCTCAGATCAACAAAATGGCGGCCACGGCCGGCATGACGCCGCGAGTAAAAGAAAATGCAGCGAAAACGCAAGAGACGATCACCTAGGGCATCAAAACGGTTCTCGGAGCATTCCTGGTCCCTTCCGGAAGTATATGCCGGTGTCTCTGAGGAAAGGCGAGTCGTTAACCACTAGTTCGCCCCAGCGTCCGCGGAGCGCTCACATGGACGCCGCCGTCTCCGCCGGGCGCTAAGCCATGCCCCCTACATGGACAAATCTGAAAATGTGAAAACATGGCTGTAATAATCATTTGGTGGGAATCAAGACTGTTAAACTCCTGTAAAGTCAAGCAAATGTTATGTTTTTTACATGTATGCAATCACAGCTCAATCTAAAACTCAATAAACAGATGTTTAAAAAAACATATATATATTGTGCTCACAAAACCTATATGTTCTCCAGACAGTCTCTCTATTGCTTGTTTTTTTAAACATGTTTTTAACCTTCATACCAACTAACTCTTGCTGGTCTTCTTGAAAATTAATTTCTCACGGTTCTATATCCTAAACATGGAATTTACTGAACTCTATTGTGTACCCTAGCACTGCTTGTGGGACCCATTGATTCTTTGTTAAACTCTTCCAAATGTGTACCAAATCTTTTAACACCTTCGGTGCTCATGACGTGCTCAACTCGTCATGAGGCACAGTGGTGCTGTGCTCATGACGAGCTCAGCTCGTCATGAGCACATCGCCACTGTGCTGCATGACGAGCCGAGCTCGTAATGAGCACTGCGGTGCCGCACGTGGCCCCCCTCCCCCCGCACCACAGGGGAATTAGCCCCGCGGCGAAGGAGTTAAACATCCCCCTACCTTCCTTAGGAAAGAACCAGAAATAGTCTTCACACTTACCTTGACTTCCTTGTGTAAAAAGAACCCTTCCTCTGAACTGGCATCCTCTGATACCTCTTCCTTTCTGAAGATAGAAACCAGTGGCTGACTGGAATCCTCTAAAAGATGCACGTCCTGGTGATTGGTAATGGGACTTGGAGAATGATCGTCCAGAGAAATGTCCGCTTGCTCCGGCCCTGTTAAAACATGTCCCCCAATCACCTTTCTTAGGGAACTCTGAGCCTAATCAAGGCTTGTAAAGATGGAGACGTATTTTCCCGTACCTTGCACTAAACCTCCTCCAAACAAATAACATTTTGGGTCCTCGCTAGGCTCCTTTTTAGCAAAATCCCCCAGTTTAACGCTAATGTGCATGAGGATAGCTTTGTGTCTCTAAGCCTTAAATGTGGCATTTGTGTTCCCACAGAAACAAACTGGCCTGTGTGACCAACCCCTTAGCAACTCCTTTGACTTAGGTTCCAATATTCTTTCAAGAGCGCCAATTTAGTCAACCAGCCTGTCCTGACACTGTTTGAGCGCCCTTTCCAGGGGCAGTTCCTCCGTAAAGGCGAAGGAGAGGGGCCCCACTAACCAAAGCCAGCATTTGATAAATAAAGTAATAATAACACAACGTTATTTTCATTTTATTTATTGTTATCTCACATCAGAATGAGTATTGGGAGGGGCCGGGCCATGGTATAGAGGAGTAGTGGTGGGCACTTATAAAAGCGCATGTCAGTGTGGCATGCCGTCCTCAGCCGGCCAAATTGACATGCACACTTATTTTTATCAGGCTCCAATGCACTGTTTGAGTGGCAAACAAGGCCTCTCAGACCAATCCTGGTGCTGCTGTAATGTTTGAGAGCAGAATCTGGATTGAGTGGGAAGCCTGTGCCTGAGGGCCCATCAGCTTCCGGCCCTACAAGAGGAGCAGCTAAGTGGCCAGCAGTGTCAGCGGCAGCAGAGCGGCAGGTAAGTATTTTTTATTTTCACTTCATCCCCCAAAACCCTGCCCTACCTCTTTTGATAGACGGCAGACGCCCCTGGCTCTTTCTAGTCTCTTTCTGGGGTCATGGACCATCATAAAAAGAAAACTGATCAGATCAGGGTCTAAATCTGGGGACATATATGCCTTATTCTCAATCACTGGCCGAGAGCATTCTGCTCTCATTTCAGTTCTTGCCTCTTCCATCAAAGGCCTCCTAATCTAAAGTATAACAAATTCCGCAACTTGAGCTAGGGGCACTCCAAGGGTGCCTTGTCATATTGAGGACCGAACATAATCAATCAATCAATCAATGAGAGAACTTGTCAAGCGCGCTATTTACCCGTGAGAGTCTCAAGGCGTTGAGGGGAGGGGGTGCTGCTACTGCTCGAAGAGCCAGGTCTTGAGGAGTCTTCTGAAGGCGAGTAGGTCTTGTGTCTGCCGTAGGTGGATAGGGAGGGTGTTCCAGGTCTTGGCGGCGAGGTAGGAGAAGGATCTGGCACCGGTGGTTGTTCGTTGGACGCGGGGAACAGCGGCGAGGGCGAGGCTGGTGGAGCGGAGCTGGCAGATGGGGGTGTAGAAGGTGAGTCTGCTGTTCAGGTAGTCTGGTCCAGCGTTGTGAAGTGCTTTTGTGTGCGTGGGTGAGGATCTTGAAGGTGATCCTCTTGTCGACAGGGAGCCAGTGTAGGTCTCTCAGGTGGGGGGTGATGTGGCTGCGTCAGGGGGCGTTGACGATCAGTCGGGCGGAGGCGTTTTGGATGCGTTGTAGTCGTCGTAGATGTTTGGCTGGGATTCCTGCGTAGAGTGCGTTGCCGTAGTCCAGTCTGCTGCTGACGAGGGCCTGTGTCACCGTTCTTCTTGTTTCGGTCGGGATCCACTCGTAGATCCTGCAGAGCATGCGGAGGGTGTTGTAGCAGGAGGAGGAGACGGCGTTGACCTGTTTAGACATGGAGAGGGAGGAGTCAAGGATGAATCCTGGGTTGCGTGCATGGTCGGTGGGTGTCAGTGCTGTTCCCAGTGTGGTCAGCCCTCAGGAGTCGTCCCAGGCTGAGGGAGTGGGTCCGAGGATGAGTACCTCTGTCTTGTCCGAGTTCAGCTTCAGACGGCTGTTCCTCATCCAGTCGGCGACGGCCTTCATTCCCTCGTTGAGGTTGGTTTTGGCTGTGTGTGGGTCCTTGGTGAGGGAGAGGATGAGCTGGGTGTCGTCAGTGTAGGATATGATATTGAGGTTGTGTTGGTTGGCCACTTGTGCGATTGGGACCACCCCCCTAGTTGTCTTTCACAATTCCTTTATCCTTTCTTATCTTCTCTTCTCTTCCTTATCAAAATCTAAATCCCATACATCATCCTCATACTTGTTTAAGACAAATTCATCCCAACTATCTCCATCACGGTTGTAGGAATTCTTCATCAGTTCCAACCTGAATCTCATATGTGCCACCAAGGATACCTTCCTTTGTGTTGCGCTGGACAGCCTCCTCTACCGTGGTGCCTTGACCACCCTTCTGCCAGGCCAATAAATTATCCTTACTCTCTATCTCAATATTCTTTCTCTTCATCCTTTTCTTTCTGGAAAACTTGTTTTTATGTTCCTCCTCCTCCTACTTCTCCTCCTCCTCCTCCAGAGACCAATATTCCTCATCTTTCTCATAACAGATCCTAAAACATATTTTACTGAGGCTCTTAGGCCATTTTCTTCAACAAATCATCATTACCTTCTACCTTCATTTTTGCTATGGTTTAAAATTACCTTTCCACGTCACAAACCTCAAATAACCGTTTCTCTTTTTCAATGTAATTCTGTTCAAACACCTACTTTCTAATCCATATCAGTAATACATTTGGTAACCATGTCAACAGCAATTTGATAACGTTGCGAGCACCACCTGCTACGTCATCGTCAACAGGGACTTCTGAACCAATGGAAACCCACAGGGAACACACGTGTCCTACGCACCTAAAAGGATTAAGAAACACAGCACCACATCAGCGCGAGGCACAAAAGAAAAAATACCTTGGGCCTTATTTATGAAGGTCTTGCGCCGCCGGTGCGTCACTTTTAAAATGGGAAAAAGTGACGCACTAGTGGCGCAAGGCCTTCATAAATGAGGCCCCTTGCGCTTAGACCGTTTCCCTCACCCTCGATGCACCGCTAAATTAGCGGTGCACGAGGGCTGAATACAGACAAGAGCCACACTTTATTTATCAAAAATACTACACTAATTCAAATACATATTTAAACACAATCTAAAATGAACCGTACTAATTGTTCTGGCAAATAATATATATAGCCCGTAAATTAGGGAAATGCAAAACAAACTGTGAGACAGTTACATATTCAAAAATACATTACTACACATACCTCATATTAAACACAGTACATGATCTTGCTTAGTTACCATTGATGAAAATCCACTTAACAGTGCTAACAGATGCTTAGCTGGCAAGGAACAAATAAAAGAGGAAGATAGCTGCTGGACTTTGGTTTATATAGACTGTAGGGGCGGTTCTAATTCTCCATGTTGTTAATATTATCAATATTATTAATTAGCATTTATTGAGCGCATAGCTACCATAAAACATCCCAGCGCTAGCGGCAGAACAGGTGAAAAGTAGGCATCTAGTAGTTGCTCTTCCGGAATAGCCAGGTTTTAACAGACTTCTGGAAATTAAAATGGAAAGTTTCTAAACGTAAGTTTAGAGGGAGGGTATTCCACAGTCTGGCTACATTATAGGAAAAAGAGCGACCTCCGCTATGCATCCTATTAATTTTGGGATGCAGGCTAGATTTAGATTCGCCGAGCGGAGAGACTTCTTAGGAAGGTACGCGGTGATCAGAGACTGGTTTAAGCGAGGGCCTGTGCCAATAAGAGTCTTGTGAGCAGTGCATAAAGTCTTAAAGGAGATCCTTTCCTCAATTGGCAGCCATTGTAAGGTTTTCAGACTCGGCCTGGCCGACTGCATTCCACAAGAGCCAGTCAGAAGCCGTGCTGCACAATTCTGTGCCACATGAAGCTTCCTAAGAGTTGATTTTGGAGCTCCCAGATACAGTGAGTTACAATAGTCCAGGCATGAAAGAATCATGACTCTTTTTAGCTCCACGAGCAGTAGGGAGAGAATTTTTTCTGCAGCATTCTGAGGATGCTGTGACAGACCCCTGATACAGCCACTGCTTGCTGGTCAGGTTTAAGAGATTTATCTAGCCACACGCCAAGGCTCTTTATCTTGGCCTTCGGGACTGGGGTAGCCTAGGTGTGGAGGCCAGAACAGTGTGGGGGCTAATTTAGCTGTATTGCCTGGATACATGATTTCAGTTTTGTCTCCGTTGAGTTTGAGACATGACTGTTGCATCCAAGAGGCAACCTTTTCCAGACAGAGTTCCAGGTTTGAAGGATCAGTCCGCAGATGGTTTATAGATACCACCAGCTGAGTGTTATCTGCATAAGTGACAACTTTAAAACCAAACGACTGGATGACCTCGGCCAGTGGCCTCATATATTTGTTAAAAAGCGTGGGACTCAGAGATGATCCCTGGGGCACTCTATAGTTGAGAGGTAATGGCCCGGAAGTGGATCCCCCGCGAAAACCTGAAACATCCTGCCATTAAGGAAAGATTGGATCCAAGAGATGGCTCTTTCTGCTACCCCGGCTATTCTTAACCTTTCAATGAGAACATTGAAATTGACCGTATCAAAGGCTGCACTAAGGTCCAAGAGGATGATGGCTGCTACTCCTTCCTGATCTACTATCCTCCTAGCTTCCTCGACCACAACTGTTAATGCGGATGCTGTACCGTGTTGTCGGCAAAAATCCATCTGAGAGTGATGTAAAAGCTCATGGGTTTCTAGAAAAGATGGCAGGGTAGAGTTTATATGTTTTTCCAAGATCTTACTAAGCATGGGTAGCAGGGAAATTGGACGGTAGTTGCTCAATACTTCGGGGTTCAGGTTTGTTTTTTTCAGCAGTGCTTATACCATAGAGTGCTTCCAAGCCGGTGACACGAGTCCATTGGAAATGGAGAGGTTTAGCACCTCCTGAATGACTGGTAATACCACGTCTTTTACCTTGGATATGATAGGAGGAGGGGCTGGATCTAAAGGACAGCCTGATTTTATTTGGGTGAAGATTTTAGATAGTCTCCATATCCATACGTGGAAATTCCTCCAGGGTGGGGTTGGTTCCTTCCACCAAGCTCATTGGATTGGTCCCATCCTGACCAGTAGCTTCAGTCAGAGGGGTTACACGATCACTGGGCCCTGGAGAGGCAGGGAAGGTACTGTAAATGACTGCATTTATGAGTGGAATCCGAGTCTGAGTTTACAATGTGTTTGGATGCAGCTGAGAGTTTAGGATTCTGTAATCTCCCCATATACAGTAAAAAAACTGCACAGGCTGTTGACCACAGGCAAAATCCCCCAAAATGTGAATCAATTTCAGTCACACAGTGAGGAGGAGAGAGCCGCAGCCAAAAAACATCCAGAAATACAGAAGAAAACCGTAGGGTTAACCTCCCTTGTCAACAATGGCAATGCGGATTCAATAAACAGTCACAAGTATCCATATGATAACAGCCAATTACATGTCTGACATGAGAATGAAGAAATTGTTCCGCAGGGATGAATTACTGAGGAGAATTTTGTTTCTCAAAAAGTAATAAAAGTATTATCTTAAGGAGAGGCGTGCCAAAGTCACCATAAAAGACCATTTGGGGATGCACATAATGTAAAAAAATAGCACAGAGATGCTTTAAATGAAAAAAGAAGCGCCTTCTCCTTTACAAAATGGCGGGCGCAACCTTATCCTGAGGAAAATTCCCAGGGGCCATTATGGCCCTTAAAAATGCAGAGGCAGCAGTTATAGAGGGCTCCAGTGACTCACCATGACATGAGGGGCAGGCACTGTGCAGTCTCATCCCTCGGCGAGCACTGAAGCAAAAAGGCTCCCCGGTCCGTCGGAGCTCCACGTGGTCACGCTATCTTGGAATGGCGCCGAGACCATGCCCTGTGCATATCGATCTATGATTCAGTCTGTGTAATCTAGTTCTGGGGATAGTGGAAAAGGAGGAGGAGATTATGCCAAGTTTTGGTTGTGAGGATTTTAAATAAGGGGTTCTCTGGCCATGTATTTAGTTAAAGGTTTGATGCCTTGAAGGAGGCAGGAGAGGAGAGATAAGTTGAAGATTGGAATGTGGGTGCAATCCTTTGTTTGTTGCAGTAATAAAGATTTAAGGGTTTAGCTCATCATTAAGTGACATACCCGCAGTTGAGAGTGGGGTTGAGCCATGATGGAACATGGAAAAACGTCTTTGAAGAAAGTGTTTATGTTCTAGCCTAGGTATCAATGGGTGTGGGCAGACTAAGAGGGCCTTCACAATGTTGGTGAAGTGAAGGAGAAACGAGATATAAAGATAGTGGTGACTATTGTAGAAAAGTGATTTGTGTTCATCGACAAGGACACTGGCAGGTGTTGCTGGACTTATTCTATGGGCACCAAGAGTCTCAGGGCTTTGGGAAAGGCATTAGGGGTGTTGTGGGTTTGGAGTATATTGTGATTGGTGAAAAGGGCCTTTCAGTTTTAGCATGATTTGTAGAATAACAATTATTATAATTACCATTGGTCAATGGGGTGCTGGTTTTATTTTACTGGGTGTCAGTGTGATCACTGTTGAAAGATTTGATTTTGATTTGATTGGAAGATTTATAGAGCGCGCGAATGCCCGAGGGCGTCTTGGCGCTAACAAAGATTATGCTGCCCGAAAGGTAGAGCTGGTGGAAGTGGAAGAAGAAAGTGTAAGAAGTTTGATGTGAGATTTAGTGGCATTAAATGTATGACTTTTCAGAAGATTGATGGTGATGGCGAAACTCATCAGTGTTTTCTGTAGACTAAATCATAATCACAAGCCTGGGTACCAAAGGCCTTGGTTATTAATTTCTGTTCAACAGGAATGGTATAGTTTCATGTCACATTAACACCTTGGCTGCTAAGGGTTTTCCCGCTGGGCGCTGGCACTCATTTTTTCCCATTGTTCATGACAAGGTCAGCTCGTCATAAGCGCAGCGCAGGTAACACCCATAACCCCTTGTCATTAGCATGGAAGGGGTTAAGACATTCCAAACAATTTCTTTCCATGTTTGTGACAGAAGTAAAATATAGAGTTCTGTTTCGATAGAGCCTTGCCTGATGCTATCATTATTGGCAGCTACCATGAAAACAGAGCTTGTGACAAAGATGTTTGGTGTTTTTTCTTGCAGTTTTAGATAAGGTGGATGATATACAAACTCCACTGTATTGTACCTGCATCCCAGAGAAATAGTTAGGATGAAAACCTGTCTTTTTCCTGTTCTTTATCATAAGGAGGAAGAGAAGAAAGGGTGAACAACAGAATTCAGAGGTGCTGTGTGAGCCTGCGCGGCATAAGAATATCAAAGTACTGTGAGCATGTCTACAAATAGAATTGGATTTCCAACAGTACAGTAGATCTGGCAATAGTAGATACATGCTGGTAGAGTCGAATAGAGGATGTCATTCAGCGATACTTTACGGACTATGTATTGCATCAGATCAGAGGCTTGCTTCAGAGCACTGATAAGAATAATCCCTCAGAGGACATTGGAAAGCAGAATTCTGGTGTAATGTCTCCTAGCCCACATGCATGCCAAGCAGGCAAGAACTGAGATTGTGCACACTTCACTGGGATGCTTGAGCAGACACTCCTTAGAAAGATCTGTTTTACTGGTTGGAGAAGTCAGAGGTGGGAAAGATGAAGTTTTCACAGTGAAACCGATCCAAAGCCATTTTTCCAAATAATATTATACTGCATTATCAATTTCTTAATCCAAGATGGCCGCTCTCGTCAAACCTCGTGTGGACAACCAATTGAGAGGCTTATGTAGCTATCTTGGCCCCTATCGTCGGCTACAAAACTCAGAAAATGATGGGTATACAGCAGCGTGTCTCATCTGGAAGGACTTTCTAGGTCTTGGGCAGAATTTGACGAAATCCATGCTTAGAGCATATTGTTCCCACCGTGAGCAGAGCACTTACAGGAGTGAGATGCATGATTTTTGTTATAACTTGCATAAACAATTACCTGTGAGTTTTGAATGACAGGATATTCTTGATTTAATGATTGATATTTCAAAATTTAGGAATAACATGATAAAAAACACTACAGAACGAATAAAAAATATAGCATACATTCAAATACTGTTAAAAAGCTCAGGCTTACAGTATTAGAGCCAAAGACAATATTCAGGCTAGTAGCTATCTCATGAAAATAAGGAAGTTAGCTATACAGTGTGACATAAGGGCAATACAAACGACACTACCAGTGCTTAATTTGTAATAAAATATGTGCCAGGATTCTCACCAGTAGGCCACTGCAGCTTTAATCATCCATTGCCATGCCAGCACTGCCAACAACAATTCATATGCAACTACCAACCATAAAACTCCAACAAGTGTGATTATTTAGACAATTCTAGTTTGTCAAAGCTATAAGAATGGCTTGGATGTCAGGAATTAATCGTTTGTAATGTATATTGAATTATAAAACAGCTGTTGTTCTGCTCCTCTCTAAATTATAGAGACAATGCCACCATGTAGCAGACCATCAATAAGCGCCAGTGTTCACAATTAAGTGCCAAGCACCGGAAACCACTGGCTCAAATTAAGCACTGCACTAGACCATGTAACATTGTCATAAAACATCAAAATAAAATCTTGGTCCATATTTTCCTTTAGGAAATAGGATTGTTTCTATCTTGTGCCCACTGTGATTATACACATGTGATCTGCTCCTGCGTTTGTCTATTTTTGGTTATATTGAAGCAAAAGTGCTAGTAATTCTCTGCTACCCACAATATCTAAATTATGCAGGTAAATATAAAATTCCAGAGAAAGAAAAAGAAGTTAAAATGGTCTTAAAAACAGAAAATATTAATTACTGATTTTTTCTCACAGTAAGCCAAACAGACCATATATAAGAGGTAACCGAGCACGCAATGGAAATATCATTGGTCCTACAGCAAAGTGATATAGGTAGGATAAGGATAATATCTTATTCCATCACTCTTGAATAAAGGGTGTAACCAATTCCGCCTAGGACCCACTGCATATGTGCAAAAAGCGCATAATGTACAGTATTGAATCCCCCCACCCCCTACAGAGCATGACCATGTACATACTTTGGACAGCTGCATTTCCCAACTAGAGCAGTAGACTATGGTTTGGTATCTCCCTATCTGAATTTCGAATAAAGAGAACATTTCATTTCTGGGTCTAACGCGTGGCTCTGTCTCAAGCTTGGCTCTGTTCGTGATCCATAAAATAATTGGCCGTCAGAGGGCAGTGGAATTAATGTCAGTAGTTAAATTCAGTCACTAATATGCATTTTTACATCTAAGATTCCCAACTCCGATTAAAAGGAGATCAGCGGAATACCCAGTGCTAGTTTTACCAATTTGCAGAGAAAACTATTTTTTGTTAGTTGTAGTTCCTCTCTTTAGAGTACCCCAAATCTCCAACCCATAGAGTGCAGTCACTACCCTTTTATGCGTGTAGGCCTTCAGAATCGTGCAAAATGCATACTCAGCTGGAAAATCTCAACTCGGCATTGCAACACATTTTGAATTTACCAATGGCATGCCAGGATATTCTGAAATCACCACACAAGTGCCTCCATATCATTGAAGCTTAGCCTATTATATTGGTGATCTTGCTGATGGAATTGTGCTGAAACGTGTATTTTCATCAGCATGGGGTTTTCCATGCATGCGGTGCAAGATGAGCACTTGTTAGAAGGGCGAATCTCTAACGTTTATTGTCAGGAGAATCGTGATTTTATTCAAGACTGGGAGGTTATCATTATGCATCATATCTTTTATTCACTACTCTGCAGCTCTTTTAGAAGAATATCCAACATCAGTACTTTAATGAACACACAAAGAGAATAGAACTGAGCTGCAGCTTCAGTCCTACTTCTTTTGTTTTCTGTGAAATGAGAGCTCTCTGTATTAGAATGTAGAGCCTGATTACAATTGTACACAAAAAGGAGGTTTGCCTACAAGGGATTTTGTTTGGAAACTACTTTTAGAATAATCTATAGGTTGCACCCTATTTTGTGGTGACCAACAGTTTGAATCAGAAATCAATCATAAATTGTACCAATGAAACATACAAGAAAGAAGCAACAATTGGAACATAGAACACAGGGTACAAAATCTACTCCAGGAAAAACATATATTTATTCTAAATAAATCCGGGAAAGAGGATTTGGGACAACCAAACATAGATTGTGAGGTCACATGAATTAGCCTACACAACAACTATGTTAACATCTTTTCACATGCAAAGAGAAGGATGCCAATAAATCAATGAACAACTCCTTCAAAACAATTGATGTAGAACAAAAAAGATGCTGTAGTCGACGTTTCGGTCTGTGATAGCGATGAGATCGTCGGACCATCTTCTGGACAAATGGTTGATGAAAATCCCTATGTAATGCAATGTTTAGGAGTTATACCCTTTAACCAGCCACATTTTCTGGTGATGGTTTAAAAGTGTTCACAGATTCTTCTCTTTGTTCACACGGGTGTACCTTTTCACTACACGATTCGTTATGTTTTGATTAGACTTATAATGTTGAATTATTGTTACTCACATTGCATTACATATGGATTTTCATCAACCATTTGTCCTGAAGATGGTCTGACGGTCTCATCGCCATCACAGACCGAAAAGTCGACTACAGCATCTTTTTCGTTCTACATCAATTGTTTTGAAGGAGTTGTTCATTGATTTATTGGCATCCTTCTCTTTACATGTGAAAAGATGTTAACATAGTTGTTGTGTAGGCTAATTCATGTGACCTCACAATCTATGTTTGGTTGTCCCAAATCCTCTTTCCCTGATTTCTCTATATTAAATATATGTTTTTCCTGAAGTAGATTTTGTACCCCGCGTTCTATGTTCCAATTGTTGCTTCTTTCTTGTATGTTTCATTGATACAATATATGATTGATTTCTGATTCAAACTGTTGGTCACCACTAAAATATGGTGCAACATATAGATTTTTCTAAAAATAGTTTCCAAACAAAATCCCTTGTAGGCAAACCCCCTTTTTATGTATCTTTATCGCCCAAGCCTCCAAGGGTGTATTGGGTTACCCACTTTTTCTTGAAACTGATTACGATTGTGGCGGTCCACCTGCCAGACCACGTTATGAGTATACCGCCAGACTGGTGTTGTGCTTGGTGGCAGTCTTGAGGCAGCGGCATGCTTCGGCTCACAGAGTGAGCCTGAATGCAATGCTCCTGCACTGTAGCACCTGCACTGTTATGCGCACACTGTTGCCAGGCACCATTTCGTGCATGGCACACAGTGAGTGGACGACAGTGCAGCCATAAGGGGTCACAACATTTCTCCCTCGGTCATAATGCCCAATGGGAAAAAGCCTCTGGGAGTGATGGAGCAAGATTTCACCTGTAAAGAGACTTGCTTGTAATCAGCCCTATCGAAATAAACTGTAATACACTGATAAACATGTTTCATCTTATTAACAATGCAAAACACAACATTTCTAGTAAGCTGGGTAAGCTTTACAATGGGCTTCTTACTAACCGTAACTTGAATAACCCAAAATGCCCGCCGCAACGCAGGAACTTTTCTGCATATGTGTCTGTCATACTCACATGACATGACGTATTCTTAAGCTTGGTGGGAAATATTTGCTTCTGCGCACTAGAACTAAAGATGGCTGCTCTATGTTCTCATGCGCTAATGCTTGCATTGCTGCTTTTACTAAAGTTGTTCGTTCTGCCTAATCCCTAATGCTGTAGTTAAAATAAAATAATGGGAATAGAGTAGAGATAAGTGGTATACAGTGCATTCATTTATTCTTTGTTCTAAAACTGTTCTTCTTTGACTTTGCTATTAGCTCGTGTTTGGACCAATCAAGAACAATGTTGCTCCTTCTTGGGTCCTGCGACTGCGCATGCTCTCTGTTCTCAAGAGTCCACAAGCCATGGCATTAAACCCGAGCCAACTCCTGACTTGCTAGAAGATGCTCATGGGAACCTTACCTTTTGACCTTCTGGAAGGAATCTGAACAAATTGTTATATTACATTGTAATTCTTATTGATACATTCACTGTCGGGTGGAATAAAAGTGCATGGGAAAATAAAATTATGGGAGGGAACATTAATTTTAATATTTGAATAAAATGACTTAATTCTGGTATGGTGTGATGACTTCTACCCGTTCTTTGTCCAATCAAATTGAGGGAATACACACATTTGCAACATTGGGGGGTGGTACACTGCCCTGGAAAACGGTATAACTAAGGTAAGCTTAGCTTGTTAGATTGTCCGACTTGTCCAAATAGCTGACCTGTCACTGACCCAACACACTCAATAGGCGATCGAGAACAGAGGTGCTGGCGGAGCACTCTGTCAGAAGAATCGTTAACCCAATCGGGGTTCTGGGGAGGATTTCGATAATTGCACTTAAGATGTGGGTGCCGGTCCTGACCTGCATTGGTCTTGTCCTGATCCAATTTGTTCCGTACTGATCCTGGCTCTGGTCTGCACCTGTTCTATCCTGTTGGCATCTGCACTATCGGGGGTCCTGTCTTTTATCCCAGCCCGTGGCCAAGGTTGGTCTTCACACCATTCTAGGTAAATATAAAGGTTGTGTGGGTATGTCATTGTACTGTTCCCTCTTCTTACCCTTCCTATGTTTCAATGCTTAAAGAAAGTCTCATAATATTTCTGCATAATTTTGCTTTGAGTTTATTCTTTCTAATTGATCAAGCTCTGACTGATTTAGTATGGCCTCTGACATTTAAGAAAATATTTAGATAAAGCGTTTAAATCTTTCCCTAGTCTGTGGTTATTTTATGAGTGCAAATGTTTATTTACTACCTATTTTCTTGCTAACTCCCTTGATCCCTTAGGACTCTAGGTACCGGACTCTAGGTATAGGTCCTAAAAAGGTTAAAATTCAAATCACTGGTTTAGCATAGGTTTACCTGTTCAAAGTGTGTATGTTTTTATGGGTCCAGGTGAGTATGGTAAAATCCTGAGCAGGTGAACCCGCGCTCTATCAGGAGCACCGTTTGGGGCCCCTTTCAAGCCTTTCTGCCCACCTTTTAAAGGTCAGCAGAAATGCAACTCATAATTGGTATGGCAGTGCTGGCATCGGCACTGCCTCCATTCCCCCCACCTTCCCCGGCAGGGCAGGATCCAGGATCCTGGCGGTGACAGCGGTCTTCTTACAGTCCGACCAGCATGCTTCTAATCGGGAGATAGGACCGCATACTCGGCTGCAGTGTTCCTGACGCCTCAGCAGTCCCCAGACAGCCACAATAGTAATTGGCCCCCTATTCTTCTTCAACCTTCTAGATTCTTTTCCATAGTCTTCAAACTCCAAAAATTATTTTTCTGAGAACCACTTCAACATTTAACGTTTAAAAAAAAAAATCTTATTTACTAATTTTCTAATAATAAAGAATACTCTTTTTCAAACCAACTTAACTTTATTATGTGTTAAAAAACTGATATTCCTGGAAAGACCTAACATTTATTTTAGTTTTTTTTGTTTTTAAATTCATACCTTTTTGGGAGTGTGAGTGAGAATGCTAGCCCCCTAGGCTTTAATAAAATTACAACTCGCCAGTTAATACAACTTGTAGAGGCACCATGTTTTTAAAATGCATTTTTATTGGCATTTGAAATAGGCCAGGAACAATATATGACATAAATATATGTGTCACATTATACCACCCCATCCCCCTCACACTGTTCTCTACCTCAACAACTGCCTAGGACAAAACAGGTGAACACTGACTGTGGCCGTCATAGGGAGCCTTTGAGAACCCAGGCCCAGCTTGACACATCACCGGTGCACTGCAGTCCAAACCTCGCCCAACTAGTTTGCACCCCTACCCTTATTCACCCATTCCCAGCCCGGAATCCTATCTACATATCTTCCTTGCAGCCTCAAAGCTCGATCTACACTTGTTCCTTGCAAGGGCCTGGCATCTGGAGGTTCGAGTAGCTCAGCAAGCGTCACCACCCAAGCCTGCAAGTCATCCACTAACTCATTGTTACTCTGGGATTTCCGCATGTGGCTCTCTTCTGCCACCACCCTCATCCAGTCTTTCACCCCAAGAGGGCTAGGGGACATCCAGCGAATGGCCACCCTAAGCTTAGCGAGCACCAACCCAAACCAATGGAATCTTCTACTAAGTGCTCTCTTCTTTTTGGCCGGAATCATCCCTAGCAAGCACTGTTTAACATCTCTGGGGACTCTCTATTGTGTAGCTGCATTCAATCTATTAATTACTGCCTGCCAGTACTTATCCAGCCTGGGGCACTGCCAAAGCATATGTATCTGCCCCACATGTAGAACAGCGTGGGCAGGAGGACAACCTCCCAGGGTAAATAGTATGCAATGTGTTTGGGGTGAAATACACCTAGTGTACTATATTGTATTATAGTAATTTGAATCTCGCCCTCCCAATCTCTATCTGAGAGAGGCTCACGCAGCACTTCCTGCTGCCTGCTCTGGATCGGTAGGGTGTGCAGTGGTAGTTCATCCCACAGTGCCCTAGAAACATAAGACATCAACTTCCGACCCCCAGCCAAATGGAGCAGTGTCACCAGAGGCTGCGTCTCCTGAGCTGCGTCCAGGAAGGACGGTGAAATACCACACCTAATGTCCGCTATTTTGGCAAAGTGCAAACATTGCCCCTGTCCCAAGTTACATTTCTCCACTATAGCTGCCATAGTAAACAATCTATTATTGGGATACAGATCCCACAATGTGTTGCAACCCTCAGTATGCCACGAGTCCGCAGACATCGTCCGTGCAATTTGTGTGAATGGGTGCAGTCTCCAAATGTACAAGTCTGGTGCATAAGGAGCGCGCCGTAGCACCTGCCGGACTGCCCTCTCTCAGGTTTGACACACCTGCCCAACCATGTACGGGACTGAATCTGGGACTCCAGCACCTAACATTAGGAGCTCCGTCATAGGAATCCCTCAACAAGTACCCCGTAGCAGCCTGTGCTCCCAATTATCCCCTTATTCAAAGCAATGCAAGGCATGATGCCGCTGAGCAGCTAGGTAGTATAGCACCAAGCCTAGTAGTTCCAACCCACCCTGCTTCTAGGTACGTTTAAGTGTAGTCAGGCTTACTCTCTTCCTCTCCGAGGCCTATAGCAGTTCCACAATCAATCTGTCTAATTTCATAAAATACCTTTTAGGGATTTTGAACATGGCACCCTGACTAATGTATAGACAGCGGGGTAAATTAATAATCTTCACCAGTGCTGATGTGCCCATCAAGAACAACTGGAAAGTGTTCCAGACTCTCACCTTGGGTTTGAGGCCCTTCAGCACTCTTCCTGATATTCAGGGATTCAAACATCCCTGCCTCCCTTGCTATCCGAATCCCAAGATACCCTGTGGTAGCGGTTTTCCAGGAACATCCAACACCAGAAGATCTTGTAATGGCACCCCCTCCCCAGTACACCCAGGGGGAACCATTTAGAATTGGCCTGGTTCAGGTGAAGCCCAGAGATCTCCCTGAATTGCAACAGGGCAGCCAGCATAAGGGGAACTGAATATTCAAGTTGGCATATATTCACCAAAGTGTCATCTGCATACAAGGAGACCACATGCATGGTCTCCTTTACAGAGACCTCCCAGCCCCGAAACACCGATCACCATCTACAAGCCAGTGACTCCATCGCCAATGCAAATAGCAGCGGCAACAAAGGGCAGCCAAACCTGATCCACTGAAACAGGGGGAAGAGATGAGACACCATCCTGCCGATTTGCACCCTCACCACTGGGCCATTGTATAACTGCTACACCCTTTGGATGAATGTTTCCTCTATGTCCACTTTCCATAGCACCTGCCTGAGGAATTCCCAGGTGAGACAATCAAATGCTTGCTCTAATTCAAGCAGCACTAAAATGTAGTAGTCATCCCCAGAACTGGGGCATGCATGACCAGCGAGAGGCGTCTCAGGTTACATAGTGTGGGTGTGCGTGGGATGAAGCTGCACTGATCTTAGTGTGTCAGTGACAGCAGGTCCTCCAGAATTCTGGATGCTCAGCTTTGAGAGGGAAAGATAAGAGGCAACCTCTTTAATGTGCTTATCTGGTTTAGGTAACACAACTATGAGAGACTCGTTGATTCGAATAACAGACCTTTCTCATACGCTAGATTATAAACGTCTTGCAGGCGGTGCGCAAATGAGTCAGCTCTATCTGGTATAGCTCAGCTGGCCATCCTCCCTTTGGGCCTCAGCCATCTATAAAGCCTGGATCGCCACTACAGTTTCTTCCCTCGTAATGAGTGCATGCCCCTGGTCTGTACACCGGTGCCAATGCTTGATGGGCCCGCTTAATGGCCCGCTTAATGGTAAATAATTTTGAAAGCTTCATCGGTTTCAAAAAGTTCATGAGCCAGTCTACCAAGAACAACTCAGCGGATGGCCCCTTGGCACATTCTGGGAATCCCATGAATCTGAGTTTATTCCTACGGAGCGCCCTTCCGAGTCATCCATCTGCTCCTCCATTGGAGTTGAGAGGGACTTCAGTGCCACTACCTCATGCAGTAGTTCTTTAACTATTGCCTCATCTTTGTGACCCTCTCCAATGTTTTTCAAAAGTTCTCAGGGAGAAGGTTCACCTCAATGGCCACAGTTTTGATTTTGACTAGCATTGCCTCCCGTGTTCCTCGTATCTCTGCTAGGAGATCTGCCATCGTCGGGGTCCCCTCCTCCGCTGATGGAACCTGTTCCACAACATCACCTCCAGTTGGCAAAGGGAGGGCCTAATTTTCAATCTTGTTCAACTGCTCAGCTATGGCAGACTCAGCAAATTCGATGTGGTTTTATGACAGGAAAAAAATGGTCCTGCCTAGGATTTCCCATTCCTTTGTATTTTACTTGGAATTGCACAGTACTGGTGTGAAATTACTGCCTGGCTCATCACATGCTATTTGTCTTCACCCAACGGCCATGCAACTTTATAATCTGGGCCTATAAGGGCTCCAGAACAGGCATTGTATGACCTTCCCATATGTACATTATGTTCAATGCTGTGTGTGTTTAAACACTAGAAGCAGCGCGCATGGCACCTTTCAGCATATGAAGGGATCTTTGTGTGAGCTGGGTTATTTCCCCAATGCTGCTGAGAGACTAGACTATATTCATGTTTTTAAAGCACCACCTGCAAATATTCACAAACAGCTGAACCTCAAGCATGCTTGTTCTATAAACATACAAGTCGTTTGTAATGCTCAGCCTGCCATTACTAATTTTGTAGCAATTATGCCAGAATACTGTCATGACAGGCATTCTTGCATCTGTCAACGTCAAGTATCTGCAAGCTAGCATACATTGTAACAGCTATCTGCTCGTGAGTAAATATATGAATTAAAGAGGCTTAAGTTGAAATGTATAGGTACTTTTATTTGTAGGCGTGATGGTTTTGTTTTCTTACGGGTGACAGTTTATGTGTTTTTAGATTCATTTTCTGACTTCACTCCACTGCTCATTGTAACACTAGAAAAATGATTAATGCTGATAGTCTAAGGTCCCAGTTCTATTGGCTGCACAGATGTGGGGGTGCTTTGCAGTGTAGGCCAACTTAACTTGCCATGTTCGTATCACATTGTATTGCTATGAGTTGGGGCTTACCTGCTGACATAACAGACACGGATGGTATGAAAGGTTACATTTATTTCTACAGGGCATGATGGTGAAGCGTATTTGTTCAAAGTAATCAAACACAACTGGATAAAAGAAACAATACGGAGAGAAGTGTGGGAGGATGGAGGAAATTAAAACCCACGTCAAGAAATTGACATGGTAGGCACTCAGCTAGCCAGAAGATGCAAAATAACATTTATGAAAGAGTCAGGTTTTCAGGTGTTTTCTTAAAGATCTCAAATTGGATTCAGCTCACATGTTGCATGGTAGTGAGTTCCAGTTTAGCAACAGCCAGGTCCCCATAAGTCACTGTTTATATTTTGGGATCACAAGTAGAACTTGATTTGCGGACCTTAGAACCCCAATTTAGACAATACAAACTAATGGCCCAGTTCTGGCATATAACTTTGTGAATAATGGTCAAAGCTTTAAAGGAGACCCTATGCCGCATGGGCAGCCAAAAAGGGAACCCTAGCACAGGTGAAATATGCCACTAAAACCAGACAAGCAGCAGCATTCTGTGTAAGCTAAACATGATGGAGGAGGTCTTTGGGCGAAACTCGCTCTGATGAGTTGTTGTAACCTAGCCTCGATTGAATGTTGATCCAGTCAGTGGCATGGAAGCACCAGCTACAATTCTACCAAATCTTCATTTTATATTATGCCAGCTGTCACTTGCACAGCATGTAGCAACCCCTAGTGTGACACTGCGTCACCCTAATTGCCAGAGCAATTGCAGAAAGAACTGTATGTTTGGTTGCCAAAGTGTGTGGTTTTAGTATGACATATGTGTGAATATTTCGGTGAGATTGCAAGCTTCTCACACCTGGTCTAGTTCCAGGGAACATGCTTGTATCCTTGCTCAATTCTTATGCTATTCCTATGCTTGCTATATCCTTATATAATTGTAGGGTTAACTTCAGGAGATATGTATTGGTTCATTTCATGAGTTAATTATGAGCCTTCGGAAAAATTAGGCCAAGGTTTGCGCAGAGAAAATTGTGAATTTATTTTTTGAATGTATAACAGTAGCTAACAGACACGTGTGGCAAAAGGGGGTGAACCTCATGGCCACTGCAGGTAGCTGCCTTAGAGCATCAGCATAAATGGCTAGAAGAAGGTGCCAGTTTGCTATCAAGGGTCTCTAATATGGGAAAAAGAAACACCCAAACAGCAAATGATCATTTTATCTGCTCCTCTGAAAGCCCTTGTTGCAGAGTGGCAATAATACAAACATCACATCACTGTATACCTACACGTGAAAGCTCACACAAAATACCTATTTAGTGTGAAAATGTGCAAAACATTTTAACCTCAAATGGTGCTATAAATCAAGACATATCACAAAGTGTGAGAGGTGCCCTTACAAACGTAGGGGATAGGGTCAATACCAAAACAACAAATTGGTATCCCCCACATACCTCGTGAGATCCCTTACACACCATTCATTATTCTATACACTCTTTGAACCATCCGCACACAAAATCACTGAACCCATTCACATGTGACAATGTATACTTTATTACTGTTTTGCTATTTATACAAAAAACACTATTAAAATCTTAAAACAATAATATCTTTAAAAAATATAATCACAAATTGAAAGTGGCGCCATATATTTTGTGGTGTTATCCTCCAGTTATCAATGTCTGTATAAATACAATTCGTCAATCAATACATATAAGTTAAAAACACATATTATCAAAGAATACCGCAAACAATACAAAAGTTACATATTTGAATCTGGCCTGTGGCCACCGGAATTTAAAAATATGTAGTTGTCAATGCTGCGTTTCGGTGGATGATATTCAATAAAAAAACACCTTCTTCAGGACATTAACTTTGTGACAACAATCATCTGTATAATTGTTATCTACAGGAAGCACTTGGGTATCAAAAAATGCTTCCGGGGTATGTTCCAATTCTTTCTAATGACTCTTTCTTAACACCCTTCCGAGTTTTTTCAGAATCCTTCACAATCACACTCCCACTATGTTATAGAAATCCAGTAATGTCACTACCTGTGCTGATGGATGATGGGAAAAATATTATAATATATATTTATGTATTACAGAGTGGCAGTAGCCACTCACTGGTTATAGATAGGGTGACAAAGATATGTTTTTTTCCATTAATAACTTTGCACCTGTTGGATGAATGTGCAAGAAAGTTTGCAGACCTGCTGCCTCCCTTTCATTTTGGGAGGGATGGGAGTTTAGTGGTGTTTGGTCAAGTGGGTGAAAGGAAAAAGGGAGTACCAAACAGGCTTGAAATCCAATGCAAATTCTATACACTTTTGTATTTTGTGTAGCATGAAAACCATCAGCTAGATTTCTTTGAAATTTGACAGTATTACATAATAAGGGGCACAGATAATTCTGTGGGGTAGAGCAGGTAAGTGGGGTCAGTAAATGTTAAGGTACAAGGTACTTTTATTTAGTGATGTCTGTGGCCACAGTAGTACTGTGGTACATAGCAATGACAAGGGATTATCTGATTGGCTGATATGTTCTTATCCACAATACGAAGACAGCAGTTTTGGCTTTTACATCACTTTGCCAGTGTTTTGTGAAATACCTTAAGATTAACTTTTAAAATAAGTGCTGTGTTGTAGTTTTTATTACTAACAGTTTAGTATGGTGCTTATAGGTAGGGAATAATGTGTACAAATGCCTATTTGTTTTTATTGAGTACTACAGTACTATTGTAATTTTTTCTAGAGAGTACAGTGGTATTGTAAAAGTATTTTTTTTTTACAAGAAGCCATGTATTTTGACATTTCCTGATCTTGCTATTAGGTTGGCCCTTGAAAAAACCTTGAATTACATGTATGTAGTTTGAATTTATATATGGTTCAGCATCAATAGGTAGATGTTATTTATGACTACATTATTGCCATCTGAGGTAAAATGTACACCATCTGCACAATATAGATAAGCTTTTGAAAACAAAATGCTTAGGTGATATATGCAATACATGCTATGATCTCTGAGGAAGGCAGACAGCGTTTTGTTTATATGTCTGCACATTTTATCATACTTTCCCACTTTTGATAATGAGTATATCAATTTTATCCTTTGGAAAATATTTGAAAACAGAAAATGGGTGTGAGGAAATAGTCTTTGAAGATTTAGAATGAGCTTTTATCTCTAATTCTATTCGAGCACTAGTGAGGTGACCAATATCATTTCTTCCACAGTGAATAGTTATAAAATGGGGATGCTGACAAGCAGAAAGAGATAAAATGAGAGGTAGGATGTTATTCCACCTTGAACCTCTTTGAGCCACCCATGTTATGTTTGCCAAACCTAAATTATGTTCAAGTCCACACTTTTGGCATACTCTCTAGCCCAAAATAAATAACTGTGTCCAAATAGCCACACAGGAACCATCTTCTTTGAAGACTACAAAAACGTTCACCAAACAATGACTGAATCTTGCAAAGTATAACATGTATGTAGTGGACGACAACACTATCCAATTAGATACCATTTAACAAATTACACTTACGAAAGAAACACTGTGATTGGTTATATGTAAGATAAGATCGGGCTACTAATATAGCTCAAATACTGCTACAGAAGCACAGTTAGTGAGAAAAGTACTAGACTGTATTTTTTCTGAATATTATACTATTTCTACAGCTACTTCAGTGGCAATTAAGGTAATATGACTATGTAAACCAGTCGAGTTCAGGATTAGAAAGGAAACCCACCAATTATATGGCATGTATTTCATGATTTGTTGAAAACACGTGAAAGACAGACTAACTTTAATCACATGATTAAATAAACTAATAGTATTGTATCTAACAAATACAAATGAGCTGTAACACAGATTGCTACTGAATTATATTTTGTATTAGGCTACAAACCTAGCCCAGTAGTACTAGACTTATGCAAACACTATTTAGATTAGGTGAACTGGTGTACTAGGACTGAAGTTCAACTAAAACTTGGAGATAAAATTCTGTATTTAATTGTTTTATATTATTAGGAAGAAAATCACTGTATTTACTTGTATTGAAGGTAAACAGAAGTCACATAGCATTACATTTTACTACAAAAACTTGTACAGCTAATGTGTGATTTTTAGTTCATTTTAATTATGACTTATAGTACTGTTGCTTGTTTTTTTATTTTTCTATACAGGTATAGCTACAGCTAGCACAGTGCCTTCTAACTATTACCAGAAACAAAAGAATATGCAAATGTATTCTAAACAAATTAGAGAAAACTTGCAGAGACCTACTAACGGACAAAGTGTACGTTCCACAAAGTAAAATGGTACGGTTATTACTACATATTTGCAAAGTGCGAAAGCAGTTTCTGCTGATGATATGGTTATACATGCAAAAATGCTTCCTAGAAATGGTAATATGTGTAGAAAACACACAAACACAAATAAACTTGAGAATTTGTTCTCTGCCATATAAGAAGGGAGAGCATTAGAAATATTATATTTAAGCAGTTTAAAAAGACAGTACTTGGGAATTTACTACAAAATTGTTCCACTTCTAAAAACCATATTGGCCAACTGAAACAAAAACAATATGCTCAAGTGATTGTGGAAAAAGCATGTGCTGTCAAAAGAAAAATATTCATTTTAACTATGAATTGCATGGAAACACTAACACGTATAATTTATAATATAAATGATAACAATTAGGAAATATATTTAGAGGCTGTTGGATGCACATGACAAGTACTGAACCATATTTTCAGGGAGATGGCAACCATACATTTACATTTACTAATTTGGTCCTTTATGTAAACAATGATGGTCATACCCAATTAATCATCCATGTCTCTGTGGTAGGGATAGAAAAAAGTAAAAAATATAAGAGAGCACTCAAAACAGGATTTTGAGGAGAAAGGTACAAAACCTCCTGTCACTCAATGGAATTGTACTTCCATATGCAAGATTCAGATGAAATCTATTGAAAAGCTACAAATGTTTATCAATGTTTAAAAAAAATCATTTATGTGCATTAAGCAGTATAATATGGATATTTTGCATTTTCATTAAACCATTTCTGAAATTCCAAATAAAGAGCTAATTTGCTGTAGATGCACACATTATGCTAAATAAACTAATCATATTGATTTACTAAAAAAATTGAAAAAGAAGATAGAGTAGCTTAGAGGAAACGTGCTATTTTTCATATTGTGAAAAACAGATATGATGTTTATGCTGATCAGATTGTATGTTATTATTGCCTAGGAAAGCTAGCCCATAACGTTATGCCTTCACGTGCAATTTTCAATAATATGGAGATTTACAATATACCTTCAGAATTACAATATTTAAACTTATATGAAAGTATTTTATTTTAAACTTTACATACATTTCAAACTTTTATTAGAATGCAACAAATTCTGGAAAATGACAAGCACAAAAATGAGTGTGTACACTAAAAAGAAAGGTTCTTTTTCTACCATTAGATTTTTTTAAACATTCAAACTGGGGGAGTACAGGAGAAATTAGAAGAACCTTTAGTTGTATTAGTTAAGGAAGTGCCAACCAAAGATAAAAAGATTTGGCACGAATTAATAAGCATTCTCAAAATTCTAGAGAGTACTTCATACTTGTTAGAAAGTAACATACACTGCCAAAATATTAAAATGAACGACTTCATAGATATCACTGACCGACTATTTACAGTTGAAACTAACGTTGACCAGTTTGAGAAAATTTGTGAAAAACACTCTGAAGAAATGTATAAGCACCATAGTATGCATCCACTGCATCTTAAAGAATTAATGGATGACGCCTTCGAATTCTACCAAATGAGAGAGGCTACAGGACATCCAATTAGTATCCTGGGAAAAAATGTTCGAGGCTGATGTTATCCAATTTATTTCCAACTGGAAAAGGAAGGTGATATGATGATCGTCGTTTTCTGATTTCAGCATTTTGAATATCGTTTCACAAGACTATATGCTGAGGACCCATGTTTTAAGCAAAATATACCTTATATTTTTACTTTACTATATGAAAGTGAGTCACCCATAACTCATACGCTTTTGCGCATCGAATGCAAAGTGGAACAGGATTTCAAACTTAACAGCTAATGGTTTCCTAAATAAGGTGTAAACGTAATGACCAAAACCTGGTAGTACTCCATCAATATTAAGGCATGTCAGCGATGTACAAGTGAATATTGGGTCAGAAGACATGGAGAACTAAAATGTATGTTGAGGAATTTGGGACCACTGACTTGGTTTCTTACTTTGAATTATACAGGATACCAGGATACCTATGAAATGATGTACACAGTTTCCTACTTGAAGCTAACAATAATTTGACAGATGTTGCATTTAAACACCAGGGAAATTATGGTCTTTAGATCCAGCAAATGTTTGCAAATTCTTTAATCACAAATTTCAATCTAAGCTTAAGTTTATAACAAATAAAAAGACAAATCCCCTTGGAGAGATTATTGATTTCTTTTGGAGAAAAGACTACCAAGCAAGAGGTGCTCCTCATATTCATATGCTGTTATGTATAAAAAACACCCCAATATTTGGATATGACTCAGATGAATCTGTACTTCCATTTATTGAGCAATATGCTACTTGTGACAACCCAAATAAATAAAAAACAAAAAACTGTTTGAACAGGTTATTACATTTCAAAGTTACAAATGCAGAGAATACTGCTGACGAATATTTAAAAACAAATCAAAACAGTACACTAAATGTCGTTTTGGCTTCCCTAGACCAATTGTACATAAAGGAAGAGTCAACAATCTTATGCCTTTTGTTAGGCATGTTTTTAAAGGCAAGTGCCCTAAAAACAAATATAATTTAGAAGGAGGACAGGCATCACAACGGATAAATGACTACAGCCCTTTAATACTGCATATGTGGAATGCTAATATCAATATACAACGTGTTGCTGATAATTCAACAGATGTTTCCCGCTATTTGACTATATATATCACTAAAGCTGAGAAAACTGATATGAAGGCAGTGTGGGAAGAAATTTCTGCGGAGTAATCTTTAACTAAAATGCTGTATCGATTTAGCCTCCAAATGCTATCTCACAGAGAGGTTAGCAGTTATGAGGTATGTGCCCGTATACGCTCTTTAAGTTTATATGCTAAATCGCGGGCCATTACATGGCTTAAGATAAGGGTCCTTTAGAAGAAGAGTTTTAAAAAGTTTACCAGAAATTCAATATCTTACGCACTTTGAACCTAGAAAATAAACATTTTGAAAACAAATGTATAAACACTGTCTACTCTAACTGAAGCCGCTTATAGGATAAAAACTATCATTATATGCAGTATCTTAATGTTATACTTACAGAAATAATGTTGTTGTGGATGTTAATAGTGGAAGATTTTATGTGAATGGAACAGATGGCTGCTAATACGTAATTACAAACCCTCACCAATTATTCACCACAAACTGCCACATTATAATTCTCCTAATAAATAGTTTTAGTTTTTGGCAGCCAAAGAAACTAGAAACTCCTTAGGAAGTAAAGGTAATGTTAATATTTGATTACATTTTTTATATAGTGAATTTACACAAAATATGTAACAAGAAAATTATAAAGAATATAACAAAGATATAAGCTAGGAATTGTACCTGAAAATGCAACAAAATCCATGCAACATGAAGTACATTTACTTCATTCCCACATTTAAAATGTACAGTAGAGGTTAGGCATTATCTTCTTTTGAAAGCACTACCCCTAAAAGAATGTTCTGATTTAAATATGGCAATAATATCAATGGAAAATTAAACAATTATCCATTACCTTGTAAAGATTGTTTTGAAACTTCTGAAGTTAATATTACTATAACTAAATCCTTATCAACGAAATTACTAAACATGGAAAAATCTGTGTCACAAACTGCCGGATTAGAGAGTGATGTATTTCTTTGCAGAAAATGCTGTGTCATTTTACAACACTATTTGGATGTAGAACATGGACTTTCAAATGGAACTATGGGACATATAGTACAGTTCGGAAAATACAAAAGTAATGATGAAATTGAATTTGTAATTGTAAAATTTGACAACATTAAGGAACCAAAAAATACTGCAAGAGCAACAGCACAATTTTCACTAATGAAGGAATTATGGGGCAGATGTATCAAGTGTTTTGCATGTCGCAAATGCTGCGAATCGCAATTGGCATGTATCAAAGAAATTGCATCGCCTAATAAGAATTTACATTTTTTGCGAATTCTTAGTGTGTGAGAAGTGTTTTTTCACAGAATAAATAGCGATTTCTAATTTTGCATGTCCCTAAG
The DNA here is from genome assembly GCF_964263255.1 of Lissotriton vulgaris. Taxonomy (NCBI): domain Eukaryota; kingdom Metazoa; phylum Chordata; class Amphibia; order Caudata; family Salamandridae; genus Lissotriton; species Lissotriton vulgaris. The sequence continues at coordinate 244,733,397 of NC_141687.1, forward strand.
TTAGCGAAAATCGCAAATAACAAATCGCAAGTTAAGAAATCGCATCAATATGTAAGAAAATATTGCATTCTCAAAAATTGCAATTTAAGAAATCGCTATTAACACCAAGTAGAAGCAGGTGGTAAAAAAATTATATAAAAAGGCTCTCAGAATGCATTCTCTTACTTTTCAAAATGGCGGGACTGTACCTGATTGCCAGGAGGCTGCGCATTCAAGCTCTTGCCCAGAGAAGACAAAGACAGGAGAGAATCTTTGGAATACGCATTACGCTGTTCCAGCAGACTCAGGAGGAGATCTATTAAAAATACAGGCTACATCCTCACACCATTCTTGACCTGATAAATGAATTGGAACTTTTTTGGCACATCCAACAGGCAGAACACAATCAATACCAACACATGTGCAGGTATTGTGCTCACTGCACCTTTTAACTTCTGGCTCTTTTCAAACTGTAATTGCAGAGGTTGGTGGAGTGTCACAGAGTGCCCTATCACTTTTTTTTCATGTGTTCCTGGACGCAATGCTAAGGAGACTACAACATCATATATATTTCTCAAATACACAACAAGCCATACAGGAAACAAAGTTGGATTTCTATCAAATTGCAAGATTTCCACATGTGATTGGATGCATTGACGGAACCCATATTGCGTTCACTCCACCTGCAGCCATAGAGTATATATTCCGGAATAGAAAAAGCTACCACTCGCTAAACATCCAGATCATATGCAATGCCAAAAACATTATCAATGACATTGTAGCAAAGTTTCCAGGGAGTACACATGACTCTTTCATCTTCAGACATAGCGCAATTCATAGACGTCTTAGTGCTGGTCAGTTTGGAGATGGATACCTGCTAGGTGAGTAACACACAAGCAAACATCCATCCATCCATCCATCAAAATGAAATGGAACATACAGATACTTTTTTCTCTCTTACTTGCAGGTGATAGTGCCTACGCAGTGCGTGATTTCATACTTACCCCATACTTAAATCCTGCAAATGCAAGTGAAAGACGGTACAACAGGGCACACCGGTCCACAGATGGGGTAATTGAACGTACTTTTGGAATATTGAAAAGCCGTTTCAGATGCATACACAAAAGTGGAGGTGCATTGCAATACAATCCAGAGACATGTTGCAAAATTGTGACAGCATGTGCAATGCTGCATAACATGGCAATTCGCAAAGGCACAGAAATTGAAGTGAGTGACTCTGACTCATCTGATGATGATGATAACCCTCCACCAAGAATGGCAGTGGCAGGAGTAGGAGCCATGGCTGGCCGTCAAAGAAGGACAGAGATTACACGTAATTATTTTTAGGTAAGAAAAAAACTATACACTAATTAAAGTTTGCAATTGTTCTTTTAATTCACAACATGCAAAATGTAGTACTACATTTCTTTGCTTTTTGTTAAATGAAATATCCATACGTGGTAAAGAAAAGAAAAAAGTTTCTCAATGCATTTCTGCTGCATAGGTTATTAATCACAAAGTCATTTTTTGCGCTGGCGGCTGGAAGCATGTTGCTCCTGTGAAGGCATGGCCTCATGCTCAGGTCCGGTAGTGGAACGCCTTCCACTTCTGCGTTGGCCCATTAGGTTAGTTGGGGTAGGGTTGCTACTACTCCTACTGGAGTTGTCCTCACTTTCTCCAGAGCATAGGAGAGCGCTTGCACCTGAGTTGGTGGTTTGCATGCTTTCCAAGACCGATGTCATTTTGTCCACACCCTTTGCCATTTCACGTGTGCAGTCACTTAATTCTCGCTGCATGTTGATGCTGCGCCTTGTGAAATTGCTTGTGACTGCACAAAGCCTGTTGATGGCCGTCGTGTATGTATACATTCTGACTTGCGCAGCTTGTGCAGCCCTGTTACGTGCTTTTTCAGTTTTAACAAGTGTCCCGCAGAGTTTGTCAATTGAAACAGCCATGCTTTCCTGATTTTTGTTAGATTTCAGTAGCTGCCTATTTATTGATCTGAGTGCCTTGTGTTGCAGGCGCTGCACCTGAAGCATGTCCTGCTCAAGGCCTGCGAACACTGTGCCTCCTTCACTTTGTCCTCTGTTGCTCCCACATGCCTCCAGACGGAATGAGCGTGCCCTCCTTGGAGTTTGGGATTGCTGTTGTGAGTCCTGAGAGGACACTGTAACTGTCTCATTGGGGACTGATTCAACTTCAGAATTCTCTTCCACTCCCATTGGTTCCAGAGGTGCAATACGTCTGCGCTTCCTGTGTATGTTCAAATTTTGTACAGGGGCATCAGTGACTTCCTCTTCATTTTCAGACGTCACATGAGGAGGAGAATTTTCTAACACATTCTCTGGCCTGGAGTCTCTTGTATGTTCTGTGGATGTAGAGTGTGAAATATGAATTTGTGTTCATTTAAAATTAAATGATTTCATAGCAGACTACAACTTGTACTACACTGCTTCAGCATGCCAAAGTACTACTTGGTAAAATGACATGAGTTACTATGATGATGAGTGTTACAATCTCAATAGGACTACACCTCCCATAATGCATTGCTCACTTCTGGTTTTACAGTGTAAGTGGACTACTATTTATCTGACTTGAGTTTCTGCACAGCACACACACACATTCTTTGCACACATACATGGATGCAATTTGCATTCATGTTACCTTGTGTAGTTGCTGTGGGTTCAGAGCTATAAATGGTAGCCACTCCACTCACACTCTCAGGTAACAGGGTGGATTCTATAAGTTCCTCATGGGGTGTTGGTTGGTCCACGGCAGAAGTTCCACAACCTGTTTTGTTTGCCTCCTTGATTCTATCAGCAAGTCTCTCTTTAGATCGGAGTCTCATATCGTACCACCTTTTTTAATTTCATCAATGGAGCGAGTGGTGACTCCTACAAAATTAACTTTTTCCTGGATCTCCAGCCAGATTTTCCTTTTCCTGGAGTCAGGAACTTTCAGTGCTTTTTTACCAAACAGGTCCTCATGGGTCTTCAATGAACACTTCTTGCTCCTTTTCAGAAAACTTCTGCTTTCTTTTCCTCTTTTCCAATGCCATTTCCTCCTGTGCCTTCTGTGACTCCATTGCTCTCCAAACAGGTCTGCTCTGCCTCAGCACACTCTTCCAACTGCCACTGGCTGTGGCTCTGGGTAGCAGGTGCAAGCAATCACTGGAACTTCCTGGTTGTGATGTCATCAGGCTGTTCCTGCATTGCATGATTCCCGTTTTTGCGATTTCTTAAATTGCGAAATTCGCTAATTAAGAAATCGCAAGATTATCGCAAAAAATCTGCGATTTTTTAAGAATCGCACATTTATCGCAGAATTGTTCATACATCCCGTTTTGAGATTCCGAAATTGCGATTCGCTAAAAATCACAATTACGGACTTGCAAAATGGAATCTTGATACATCTGCCCCCAAATTTTCTAAGTGAACAATTTCCTTTATATTTAGTTTGTACTGTAAGAATACATAAATATCAAGGTTTAAGCTTGGATTATGCATTAAAAAACATTGTCTCATCTGCTTTTAAAGAGGGCATGGCATATGTAGCTTTATCACGTGTGAAAACATTATAAGTACTAAATATTATAGATCTAGATGAAACCAAAATTAATGCAGACACTTCTTGTGAATGCGAATATGACTGTTTAAGAAAAATACATCTACCTTTTCCTGGTGAATATCTGGTGGTGTGCAAACCTAAAATATATATGAAAAGGAAAGAAAGATTCACAACTAATGAGCCTTTAGAAAAATGTGGAACCATGTAAAGAAAAGAAAAAACCATCACCATGAAATTTTAGGCTTTCAGTTCAGTGATAAACATGGTATTAACTGCTGTAATGTAATTGTGAACCTGATTTTATATGTACCTGTAGTAAAATAATTACTTCTCGAAAATACAGATAAGCATTTTAGTAAGACTGTATCTCATTTGTATTCCATACTTCAATCATAGAAACAATTGTGCCAATCTACAAGTGGTATAAGAGATATTGTTGATGTTCCTTCAGGAACTGTGTGATTCTCTATAAATCAACAAAAAGATTAGCACAAATGTTGTATGGCTATTCTGGAAATTCTAGCTAATGAGACTTTCTTACATCCAGATCTTTTTGCTCAAAGCTGCTATTGGGGGCATTAATGTTTCCAATACTTGCATGCATTCTCAACAGTCATGGAATTTGTACGTTTGTATGCCTTACTATTCTCGATTGTAAATCAATCTCATTTAAGAAATTAGTATATCAAGCTCTGCACTCTAACTTTGTTCAAATGTTTGAACAACATTTGGTCAAACGTTTGTTCAAACTGATGATCAAAGGTGGTCTCTATTAGGATCCTGATATTTCGGTCCCTTTTTCTGGGTTCTCCCTTTCTTTTAGCAGTCTTTGTCATTCATTCATTCATTCATTCATTCATTCATTCATTCATTCATTCATTCATTCATTCATTCATCCTTCAATAGATAAAATATAATATTTCTTAAATTCATAGCTGGATTTACTTGCTGTATTTAAATACTTGTGAACTGTGGCTGTAGTTAATATACTTGACTTGTCATCTGTAGCTATAGTGAGTATATATTGGTTATGTTATGTGGAATTGAGATGTGCTTGTAGATGGGTTGGGTTGATGTTGATGTTCAGAGATTCTAGAACTGTGGATGTAGGATGACGTCATTTAGTAACAACTCTTGATAAAATAGTCTAATTTCTATAATATAGACCTGCAACCTTATAGACTTAGTATATGTAGCCCATGTGACTATGTTCATAGAGTCAGTCTGTATTTAGGAACGTAGATGCTGACATTAGAACAAGCAAACCTTAACCACTTTCATGCGATGGATGAACAAATTGGATTGATCTGGAGGTTTTCTGAAATATTATTCAGCTATAATTGTCTAAAACACAATAGGTTCACAGCAGTTTGCCCAAATTCGAACTTGGAATGCTTAAAATGTCTCACTGGAGATATATTTATTTGTTCATTATATTCTGGATGTTCCTAATGCCCTGATAAAGGCATTCCAAGTGTATACTTTGGAAATCAACTCCAAGGTAATGCCATTTGGTTTGTGTGTAAGATGTGCCAAATAGAACTAAATATATGGTTGAAAAGGTTCCCTGACAGTCCCCTGACAGTCTACTCTGTGGAAGCTGTTTTAAAATATGTGTATGTAAGCCTGTTAACTGCTGGTTGTAGCTCTTTTTTTCATCTTCTAACAAATCTATTATAGGTTAGGCCATTGATAAGTCTATTTTAAGCATTCAAATTGAGAATATGTTTTGGCTAATATTGTGATCCTATTAAACTGAGTTACTTGCTTCTAAATAAAAAAAGAAGCTCAAGTGACTGATTCTCACTTGGATGAGAAGACATCCGCCCCCCCCCTTTTGCAATATACAGCACCATCTCACATGTTCAGAGTTGGTTCTGTGACATTACAAACCTAGCACATAGAAAGGAAAGTGCAATGCTATAAGACTACTAATGTTACCCACTATATATCCATCTTGCATCCTGGCTGGCAGATCTTTCTCATCCTTTATCCTTGCAGCCTCCATAAGAAGTGAGGAAGTTTTAAAAGATTGCACTTTCTGCATATCTGTGCTCAGTATATCCCCAGCAATCCCTCGTCAAATATTTCACTGTCTTGGCCGTCTAATTCAGTAAATGAAGTAGGGTATCTAGCTATCTCTGTTTCAACTTTATTTGTAAGACTGTGTTGATGCTATGTTATAAGTAATCTGCTCAGTCGATAGGATGATTCAGTCACTGACGGTCAAGCAGCAAGGGTACAGGAGTTTGGGTGCTTCATTATTTACTTAATGAATTTGCAATGTGAGAATGGCACAGTGAACCTTTAAAGGAGTAGTACAGGCCTGAGACATCATAAGCCTATTGAGGGCATTTCTCCTACATCAAGTGACAATGTTTACTTTATTACTGTTTTGCTATTTATACAAAAAACACTATTAAAATCTTAAAACAATAATATCTTTAAAAAATATAATCACAAATTGAAAGTGGCGACATATATTTTGTGGTGTTATCCTCCAGTTATCAATGTCTGTATAAATACAATTCGTCAATCAATACATATAAGTTAAAAACACATATTATCAAAGAATACCGCAAACAATACAAAAGTTACATATTCGAATCTGGCCTGTGGCCACCGGAATTTAAAAATATGTAGTTGTCAATGCTGCGTTTCGGTGGATGATATTCAATAAAAAAACACCTTCTTCAGGACATTAACTTTGTGACAACAATCATCTGTATAATTCTTATCTACAGGAAGCACTTGGGTATCAAAAAATGCTTCCGGGGTATGTTCCAATTCTTTCTAATGACTCTTTCTTAACACCCTTCCGAGTTTTTTCGGAATCCTTCACAATCACACTCCCACTATGTTATAGAAATCCAGTAATGTCACTACCTGTGCTGATGGATGATGGGAAAAATATTATAATATATATTTATGTATTACAGAGTGGCAGTAGCCACTCCCTGGTTATAGATAGGGTGACAAAGATATGTTTTTTTCCATTAATAACTTTGCACCTGTTGGATGAATGTGCAAGAAAGTTTCCAGACCTGCTGCCTCCCTTTCATTTTGGGAGGGATGGAAGTTTAGTGGTGTTTGGTCAAGTGGGTGAAAGGAAAAAGGGAGTACCAAACAGGCTTGAAATCTAATGCAATATCTATAGACTTTTGTATTTTGTGTAGCATGAAAACCATCAGCTAGATTTCTTTGAAATGTGACAGTATTAAATAATAAGGGGCACAGATAATTCTGTGGGGTAGAGCAGGTAAGTGGAGTCAGTAAATGTTAAGGTACAAGGTACTTTTCTTTAGTGATATCTGTGGCCACAGTAGTACTGTGGTACATAGCAATGACAAGGGATTATCTGATTGGCTGATATGTTCTTTTCCACAAGACGAAGACAGCAGTGTTGGCTTTTACATCACTTTTCCAGTGTTTTGTGAAATACCTTAAGATTAACTTTTAAAATAAGTGCTGTGTTGTAGTTTTTATTACTAACAGTTTAGTATGGTGCTTATAGGTAGGGAATAATGTGTACAAATGCCTATTTGTTTTTACTGAGTACTACAGTACTATTGTAAATTTTTCTAGAGAGTACAGTGGTATTGTAAAAGTATTTCTTTTTTTACAAGAAGCCATGTATTTTGACATTTCCTGATCTTGCTATTAGGTTGGCCCTTGAAAAAACCTTGAATTACATGTATGTAGTTTGAATTTGTATATGGTTCAGCATCAATTGGTAGATGTTATTTTTGACTACATTATTGCCATCTGAGGTAAAATGTACACCATCTGCACAATATAGATAAGCTTTTGAAAACAAAATGCTTAGGTGATATATGCAATACATGCTGTGATCTCTGAGGAAGGCAGACAGCGTTTTGTTTATATGTCTGCACATTTTATCATACTTTCCCACTTTTGATAATGATTATATCAATTTTATCCTTTGGAAAATATTTGAAAACAGAAAATGGGTGTGAGGAAATAGTCTTTGAAGATTTAGAATGAGCTTTTATCTCTAATTCTATTCGAGCACTAGTGAGGTGACCAATATCATTTCTTCCACAGTGAATAGTTATAAAATGGGGATGCTGACAAGCAGAAAGAGATACAATGAGAGGTAGGATGTTATTCCACCTTAAACCTCTTTGAGCCACCCATGTTATGTTTGCCAAACCTAAATTATGTTCAAGTCCACACTTTTGGCATACTCTCTAGCCCAAAATAAATAACTGTGTCCAATTAGCCACACAGGAACCATCTTCTTTGAAGACTACAAAAACGTTCACCAAACAATGACTGAATCTTGCAAAGTATAACATGTATGTAGTGGACTACAACACTATCCAATTAGATACCATTTAACAAATTACACTTACGAAAGAAACACTGTGATTGGTTATATGTAAGATAAGATCGGGCTACTAATATAGCTCAAACACTGCTACAGAAGCACAGTTAGTGAGAAAAGTACTAGACTGTATTTTTTCTGAATATTATACTATTTCTACAGCTACTTCAGTGACAATTAAGGTAATATGACTATGTAAACCAGTCGAGTTCAGGATTAGAAAGGAAACCCACCAATTATATGGCATGTATTTCATGATTTGTTGAAAACACGTGAAAGAGAGACTAACTTTAATCACATGATTAAATAAACTAATAGTATTGTATCTAACAAATACAAATGAGCTGTAACACAGATTGCTACTGAATTATATTTTGTATTAGGCTACAAACCTAGCCCAGTACTACTAGACTTATGCAAACACTATTTAGATTAGGTCAACTGTTGTACTAGGACTGAAGTTCAACTAAAACTTGGAGATAAAACTCTGTATTTAATTGTTTTACATTATTAGGAAGAAAATCACCGTATTTACTTGTATTGAAGGTAAACAGAAGTCACATAGCATTACATTTTACTACAAAAACTTGTACAGCTAATGTGTGATTTTTAGTTCATTTTAATTATGACTTATAGTACTGTTGCTTGTTTTTTTATTTTTCTATACAGGTATAGCTACAGCTAGCACAGTGCCTTCTAAATATTACCAGAAACAAAAGAATATGCAAATGTATTCTAAACAAATTAGAGAAAACTTGCAGAGACCTACTAACGGACAAAGTGTACGTTCCACAAAGTAAAATGGTAAGGTTATTACTACATATTTGCAAAGTGAGAAAGCAGTTTCTGCTGATGATATGGTTATACATGCAAAAATGCTTCATAGAAATGGTAATATGTGTAGAAAACCCACCTACACAAATAAACTTGAGAATTTGTTCTCTGCCGTATAAGAAAGGAGAGCATTAGAAATATTATATTTAAGCAGTTTAAAAAGACAGTACTTGGGAATTTACTACAAAATTGTCCCACTTCTAAAAACCATATTGGCCAACTGAAACAAAAACAATATGCTCAAGTGATTGTGGAAAAAGCATGTGCTGTCAAAAGAAAATTATTCATTTTAACTATGAATTGCATGGAAACACTAACACGTATAATTTATAATATAAATGATAACAATTAGGAAATATATTTAGAGTCTGTTGGAGGCACATGACAAGTACTAAACCATATTTTCAGGGAGATGCCAACCATACATTATATTTACTAATTCGGTCCTTTATGTAAACAATGATGGGCATACCCATTTAATCATCCATGGCTCTGTGGTAGGGATAGAAAAAAGTAAAAAATATAACAGAGCACTCAAAACAGGATTTTGAGGAGAAAGCTACAAAACCTCCTGTCACTCAATGGAATTGTACTTCCATATGCAAGATTCAGATGAAATCTATTGAAAAGCTACACATGTTTATCAATGTTTAAAAAAAATCATTTATGTGCATTAAGCAGTATAATATGGATATTTTGCATTTTCATTAAACCATTTCTGAAATTCCAAATAAAGAGCTAATTTGCTGTAGATGCACACATTATTCTAAATAAACTAATCATATTGATTTACTAAAAAAATTGAAAAAGAAGATAGAGTAACTTGGAGGAAACGTGCTATTTTTCGTATTGTGAAAAACAGATATGATGTTTATGCTGATCAGATTGTATGTTATTATTGCCTAGGAAAGCTAGCCCATAACTTTATGCCTTCACGTGCAATTTTCAATAATATGACAAGCGTGGAGAATCGCGACGCGCGCACTTAGGACCCGGCCTCTCCGGACCCCGCCCGCTCGTGGTCTCTGGTGGTTGGTCGGGCGGACGGCCCAATCGGCGTCCGGCCGACCCATTTCCGCTCTGGCGATATCGCGTGACCCGAGGGTCAGGGGGTGGAGACTCTGGGCCTATTTAGGGTCAACTCTCTGTGACTGGGGTCTCTGTTCCCGCTATCACTCCTGGATACCTGACTGCTCACGCCGGCTCCTGGCCATTCTCGAGATCCAGGCCGGCTTTCCGAAATTCTAGAAGCAGAAGGACTGAGCATCGTTCGTGTAGCCAGGTAAGGGGTCGAGTGCCTCGGGGGCCTCGTGGGCAGCCGTGAGTCACGGTGGGTGCAGGGAAGGGATTGGAGTGTCGCTGCCTTACGGGGTTTACGGCTGTGTGCGAAGGTCTTCGTGGTGCGGGCCCCTGCCGGGCGGCGTGAACGGTGCTTAGGGGTGTGGGGACAGGGAACTCAGGGCGCGTTAGGTGCTATAGCGAGGCAGTGCGAGGCAGTGCAAAGCACGCAATAGTTAGCATGGCGCCAAAAAAGGGTGGACAAAAACGTAAGGACTCTGAACCTGAACTAGTGCACATTATGAAATTGCTGCTAAAAAAGTTGAGCAAGGAGACCCCTGATAGCGGGGACGAGAGTGATTCTTCCCGGGGGCAGCAGCCCGAAGCAGTAGAGTGGCCGCGCAGGGGGATGCGACCGAAGGCTGCTTGTCCGCCGTTGAAGAAGAAGGCCAAGGCACAGCCAAAAAGGAAAGGGACGAAGAGTAGGCCTAGCCCTGCCGGGGGGAAACAGGACGAGGGATCAGTAGGTCCCGTCCCCACTCCTCCTTTAGACGCAGAGCGGGTTCTTCCTTCTGATCCTGAACCAGGTGTGGTCACACCAGTAGACCCAGTGGGGTCAGTCTTGTCTGAGATTAGGGAGGCACTGAGGGCATTGGCTCCAGGAGTCGTGGTACCATTAGTCACGGTCCCTCCGGCACCACTCCCACCGCAGCCGGTGGCCGCAGTGGCAGCCGCTGGCGATCTGCTCGATAGCTTGCCGGCATCAGTTTCCACTCTAGTGGGCCAATTATCAGCTCCGGAAAGGATATTAGAGAGAGGTAGCGCTGGGGCGGCAGCACCGTGGGTGCCCCCACAGGTCACAGAACAGGGCGCGTTGCAGGATATTCAGAGGCAGTTGGCGCTTTTAGTTGAGTCGCGCAGAGCATCGCCCAGCGTAGTGATTGGAGCACAGCCCCCCGCGACAGCGATAGCGGTGCCACCTACAGGAGGTAAGCCTGGTGACACTACGCCAAGGAGCAGCGAGGTGGGAACTAGTCAGGGGAACGTGTTGTCCCAGTCAGGGATGTTAGCTACGCCTGTTAGTACGGAAATGCGAGAGAAGATTTGGAGAGGTGCCTACGTAGATATATTCTCCCTTATCAGGCCGAAGAGGCGAGAAGAGGATTACAAAGACAGGGATGGGAAGGATCATTCCTTCCGAGATCGGAGACCTAGGATAGAAGAGACGATAACCAATTGGTTGCTCGGCTTTCACGTCTATGTTACGGTGTTGTTGGAGAAAAGGCCAGAGTTGGCGATTCCGCTGGTTTTTTATACTAATAAGATTGTAAAGGCGCACGCCACTCAGGGCGGTTCTGCCTGGCTAACATACGATAGGGAGTTTCGCTGGGCGAAGGAAGAAAACCCCTCCATTTGTTGGGATCAGGTTGAAGTCAATGCTTGGTTAGAGAGCGTAAGCAATAGGGAGCACCCGGGTAGGCAGCCCTTTCGGACTTCCCAGGGAGGGCCGGGCGAGAAGAAAGGTACATGCTGGGCACGTGGCCCCCTGGGCAGTGCAAGTTCAAGCACGCATGCGCCTACTGCGGTCACCAGTCACATCCTGAGTCAAAGTGCAATAAGAAATCCAAAGAACGGGGGGGCAACGCCCCTAAGGATATCAAGCCTCCCCAAGTCTAATCTGCCTACTCCGGATAACATTAAGAAACTGATCTTCTGGTTGGGCAGGTATCCGGATAGGGCAGCTGCCAGGATGTTGTTTGAGGGTTTTTCCACCGGTTTTCGTATACCAGCATCGCATGTCCCTCCTATTACTCAGTGTAGGAACCAAGTTTCAGCAAGAACCCATCCCTCGGTGGTGGCCACAAAGGTAGAGAAAGAGCGGGCCTTAGGCCGAGTAGCAGGCCCGTTCCCGGCTCCTCCCTGGGACAACTTTGTCCGCTCCCCTTTGGGAGTGGTCCCCAAAGAGGAGCCGGGACAGTTCAGAATGATCCATAACTTATCCGCACCGAAAGGTGCATCGGTAAACGATGCCATCGACCCGGCAGTTTGCTCGGTGACCTACTCATCCTTTGATGCCGCTGTTCAGAAAGTGAGGGAGCTAGGCCGAGGGGCGTTACTGGCAAAGACCGACATTGAGTCAGCATTCCGCTTGTTGCCGGTACACTCTGAGGATTACCATTTGTTAGGCTTCCAGGTCCAACAGCAATTTTACTACGACAGATGTATGCCAATGGGTTGTGCGGTCTCCTGCAAATACTTTGAGACCTTTAGCTCCATGCTGCAATGGGTGTTTTCGCAAAAGTCATGATGTATGGATGTGGTGCCCTACTTAGATGATTTCATGGTAATGGGTCCCGCATCGTCGGATGCCTGCGCATTGGCCCTAAGCCAGCTGGTGGCGATGTTAAAGGAATTTGGAGTGCCGCTGGCACCGAGCAAGACAGTCGGCCCTGACACATGCATGTCTTTCCTGGTCATTGAAATTGACACAGTAGCGGGGGAATGTAGATTGCCAATGGATAAAGTAAAGTCCTTTTCCCTAGCCATTGAGGTAGCATTGGCGTGTCCTAAGGTGACGTTGCACCAGTTACAAGTGCTTGTGGGGCAGCTGAACTTTGCTTTACGGATCATTCCCATGGGACGCCCTTTCTCGAGGTCTATAGCCAGAGCGATGGTGGGTCTTACCCAGAAGCATCACCGGGTGAGGTTAAAAGCAGGAGTGAAGGAGGACCTCAAGGTGTGGCGGGATTTCCTGGCAGATTTCAACGGGCGGGTAGTGTGGCCCGCGCCGCAGGTGTCCAGTAAGGAGCTAGGATTGTACACCGATTCAGCTGGTAGTGTTGGTTTTGGGGCGATCTTGGGCCCCTCCTGGTGTGGAGCTGTCTGGCCAGCGGAGTGGCACGTAGCAGGCTTGACTAAGAATTTAGCCTTTTTAGAGCTCTTTCCCATCTGGGTTGCGGTTACGGTGTGGGCAGAGCGCTTCAGGGACAGGGTTGTGACCTTCTGGTCGGATAACATGGCAGTGGTTCAGGTTATCAATCGACAAGGGGCGACTTGCCCACACGTGCTGCGGTTGCTGAAGTTGTTGGTGTTGGCATGCTTGAAATTGAATTTGACTTTTAAAGCTGCGCATATACCTGGTGTTGATAACCATGCTGCTGACGCTTTGTCTCGTTCCAAGTTACAGGACTTCCGGAGGTTCCACCCGCAGGCGGAAGAGCGCATGACGACGTTCCCTACGTCACTGTGGAAAATTGGAGCCCCGCTTTAGCGGGGCTGGTAGGTGCCGCTCTGAGTGATCGCACCAAACGCGCATATCAGTCGCAGTTTAATGTTTACAAAGCATTTGTTGAAAAATCGGGCGGGGAGAGGGTCTTCTCAACTGAAACGATGTACGCCTTTTTACAGGTCCTGCGGGATCAGGGCAAAACAGTGTCCTATGCTAGGGCTTCCCTGGCGCGCATAGGCTTCTTTGCTAAACTGGCGGGGGAGCGGGATCCTGGGGCTTCATTCTTGATCAGGAAGGCCTTAGCGGGATGGGCCGACTAGATGGGACACGGCGGCGGGACTGTCGTAGGCCTTTGGATCTCCCGACCCTGATTGATATTTTGGGGGTACTGCCTGTTATTTGCCTGTCTCCATTCGAAGGAATCATGCTGGGGGCGGCCTTCTGCCTGGCCTTTTACGGGGCCTTCCGCCTGGGTGAGATTGTGGGGACTTCCAGAGTAGACCACGGGGGGGGGGCCTGCAGCTCAAGGATATTTCCATTTCCCCGGGGGGCCTGGTAGTGCGGTTGAGACGGTCCAAAACAGACCAAACAGGAAAGGGGGCCAACATCCAGTTGCGGCCTGCCCCAGTGATAGCGGCCTGCCCCGTATACCGTATGCAGGCGTACCTAGCCCGACGCCCAGCAAGGGGGGGGTCGGCTTTTTTCGTCCACGAAAACGGGGATTGCCTGTCTCAATACCAATTTAAGGCAGTCTTTGGGTTGGCCCTGGGGAACCTGGGACTGGGAGCAGCGGGCTATTCGTCTCATTCCTTTAGGATTGGCGCCGCAACTTTAGCGGCAGGGGCGGGTCTGCCTCCCATCATGGTGAAAGGTGTAGGTCGCTGGACCTCTGATTGCTACAAACGATATGTAAGGCCTGAATTATTGTAACGCATATGTGTGCAGTGTCTAACGGTTCCATCTCTCTCCTTTTTATTAGTATGCCTGCTTCCGTGGTATGGGTAATCGGGCACTCGTTCGTGCGTCGCGCGGCGGTGCGCGTGCAGCGAAGAGAGGTGGTGAAACCGGCCGCATTGGGCGAGACCGAATTCGTATGGCATGGTGTTGGAGGGATGCGGATCCGACACTTGAGGCGGATCGTCGAGGAGCTCAGGGCACGAGAGCATAAATCGCCGGATTGGATTATCCTACATTTGGGAGGCAACGACATGGTCGACAGGGGGCGCTTGGCTGTCAAGGAAGCCCTACTAGCAGAGTTTGCCTGGCTGGGACATGTGTTCCCATCAACGAAACTAGTCTGGTCTGGCATGTTGTCGTGCAGGGCATGGGGCCCAGGAGTGCGTCCTAGATCTTTGAACGTCTCGGTGAGGCGACTGAACGGCGAACTAGCAAGGTTGTGCTCAGTGAAGGGCCGCTTGCGCTACCTCCAGCACCGGATGATTTCCGGAGAAGCAATGTACCACCAGGATGGGGTGCATTTGTCGGACTATGGAACTGATACGTTTATCCAAGAACTCTGGTCATTTGTTCTGAACGCAGGTGGGGAGGGTGTCAGACTTTTGGGCCTTGGCCACCCTTGTGGCGGAGAAGAGACCTGCGATCAGTAAATAGTGGCTAAACAAGATGGATGGGAGCCCGCTTGCCGGGCTCCATAGGCCAGCTCTGAGGGGGGATATGGCAAGCTCTCCACTGGGAGGAAGTGACCACCGGCTGGGGAGGCTAGGGCGACAGATTTCGAGCCTCCCGGGCGACCCTGGGCAGCCTGGTGGTCGAGAGGTGGGCCCCGGTAATGGCGGACAAGGATAGAAGGGCGGGACCCACCACTCTAAGGGGCAGGTGCACGGCACTTGGCGTAGGATACCCAGTTGCGAGATGCGAACCAGATGGTGTTCCTCCCTTAGGGTTGGGAAGGTGATCGAGCTGATATGCTCATGGAGCTGATATGCTCAAAGAATGTAGTTATGTTATAACTTGTGATTTTGATATGCATGTTATTGCTTGTCATGTTTATACAATGTGTGAATAAACATGGCCTTTTTAACCCCACCTGAATCTCTGGTGATTTCAAATGTGGGGATCTTGCATGCCTAGGGTAGTTGGGCGTCGGGGGCATATCTGGAGGGTACGGGTCCTATGACAAGCGTGGAGAATCGCGACGCGCGCACTTAGGACCCGGCCTCTCCGGACCCCGCCCGCTCGTGGTCTCTGGTGGTTGGTCGGGCGGACGGCCCAATCGGCGTCCGGCCGACCCATTTCCGCTCTGGCGATATTGCGTGACCCGAGGGTCAGGGGGTGGAGACTCTGGGCCTATTTAGGGTCAACTCTCTGTGACTGGGGTCTCTGTTCCCGCTATCACTCCTGGATACCTGACTGCTCACGCCGGCTCCTGGCCATTCTCGAGATCCAGGCCGGCTTTCCGAAATTCCCACCCACCCGTCCCTTAGATTAATGGTTTGAGGGGCGTTCTGCGGAGAAGAGACCTGCGATCAGTAAATAGTGGCTAAACAAGATGGATGGGAGCCCGCTTGCCGGGCTCCATAGGCCAGCTCTGAGGGGGGATATGGCAAGCTCTCCACTGGGAGGAAGTGACCACTGGCTGGGGAGGCTAGGGCGACAGATTTCGAGCCTCCCGGGCGACCCTGGGCAGCCTGGTGGTCGAGAGGTGGGCCCCGGTAATGGCGGACAAGGATAGAAGGGCGGGACCCACCACTCTAAGGGGCAGGTACACAGCACTTGGCGTAGGATACCCAGTTGCGAGATGCGAACCAGATGGTGTTCCTCCCTTAGGGTTGGGAAGGTAATCGAGCTGATATGCTCATGGAGCTGATATGCTCAAAGAATGTAGTTATGTTATAACTTGTGATTTTGATATGCATGTTATTGCTTGTCATGTTTATACGATGTGTGAATAAACATGGCCTTTTTAACCCGACCTGAATCTCTGGTGATTTCAAATGTGGGGATCTTGCATGTCTAGGGTAGTTGGGCGGCGGGGGCATATCTGGAGGGTACGGGTCCTATGGAGATTTACAATATACCTTCAGAATTACAACATTTGAACTTATATGAAAGTATTTTATTTTAAACTTTACATACATTTCAAACTTTTATTAGAATGCAACAAATTCTGGAAAATGACAAGCACAAAAATGAGTGTGTACGCTAAAAAGAAAGGTTCTTTTTCTACCATTAGATTTTTTTTAAAACATTCAAACTGGGGGAGTACAGGAGTAATTAGAAGAACCTTTAGTTGTATTAGTTAAGGAAGTGCCAACCAAAGATAAAAAGATTTGGCACGAATTAATAAGCATTCTCAAAATTCTAGAGAGTACTTCATACTTGTTAGAAAGTAACATACACTGCCAAAATATTAAAATGAACGACTTCATAGATATCACTGACCGACTATTTACAGTTGAAACTAACGTTGACCAGTTTGAGAAAATTAGTGAAGAACACTCTGAAGAAATGTATGAGCACCATAGTATGCATCCACTGCATCTTAAAGAATTAATGGATGACGCCTTCGAATTCTACCAAATGAGAGAGGCTACAGGACATCCAATTAGTATCCTGGGAAAAAACGTTAGAGGCTGATGTTATCCAATTTATTTCCAACTGGAAAAGGAAGGTGATATGATGATCGTACTTTTCTAATTTCAGCATTTTGAATATCGTTTCACAAGACTATATGCTGAGGACCCATGTTTTAAGGAAAATATACCTTATATTTTTACTTTACTATATGAAAGTGAGTCACCCATAACTCATACGCTTTTGCGCATCAAATGCAAAGTGGAACAGGATTTCAAACTTCAAAGTCACAGTCAAAAACAAGCTTTATTCGATTGTTAAAATCATAAAAGCACAATCAAACAATAAAAATTCAGTGTCACAATTCATTAATTCAATAGTACAGTAAACTTTGGAGATAATATCAGTGCATGTAAAAATCATTTCAAATTGATAAAAAAAAGGACATGTGAAAGAGACAATTTTAAAAACAGACAATTTTAAAAAACAGTAAAAGAGAAACTCAATTTGTTTGTTCAGCCCGCCTGGTTATTCGGGGATAGCTTCATGGACTTAATACGAATAGCAGCTACCAGGAAGCTAGCAACCCCGAAAATTACCCTTGCGGTTCCTAAAAGTTGCAGGTACAAGAGAGCTGGGCGAACCTGGAGAAAACCTGCGTCTCTTAAAATTGGGACTAAAAACCGTCTTCTACTCTCCTTAAAGTGATCACAGAACATAACAAAATGCATAAGAGACTGTTCTGAGAAGTTGTCACAACTGCATGGGTTTAGAGTGTCAGGTACCCCCCACACAGGAAAATTTCCTAGGGAGTATTGTATAATATTGAACCTGAACCTGATAAGGAGGTGTCGATGAAATGGATTGCTGACAATTTTTAGATGGGGTTCTAGGGAAGGGGTAGTTAGTAGCAGAAAATTCGCTCTTACTTTGGGCTTCATTAGTTCATCTTCTTCCCTAGCTTGGTTAGCCCTATGCAGTAAATTTTCCTTTATCCAGTTTACGTCACCTTTGACTATGGTGTTCGGATTGTTGTAAAGATCTGGCCTACCCAATTTATTCACCGTGTTCTTAATATATGCAAGCCAGGAGATGTTAGTTACCTTATCTAACTCCATGCAGTCTTTGAGGATGCAGTGGTTCAGGGGTATATCCTTATTTAACCAGGTTTTTGCCCAGTAAACAAGAGGGGCCAATTGGAGCTCATCGGTGACATAGCCTAAGACTAGCTCAGTGTGCAGGGAGAAAACTGGTGTTGATTGCAGGACTCCTAGCAATGTTCTAAGAAAGTTGTTTTCAGCAATTTGTATTTTCCCCTGAGGCGAAAATCCCCACAAGGGGGCACCATACTTGGCTATAGACAGGCATTTTGACTTGTATACTTTCAAGAGGGCATCCATTGGTCGCGAGCCCAGTCGCTTTGCAAAGCTCATTAGAGCTGAAGTAGATCTCTTGACTGCAAGGCTTTTTGCATTTACTTGGGCGGTCCAGGAGCCCCCTTCTTCAAAGATAACGCCCAAATAAGTAAAAACAGGTACCCTAGTCACACCCTCACCAGTGCAGGTAAACGTCTTTAGCTTTTGTGTATTCTTGCGTTTGCCTGCCACCATAATCTGGGATTTTTTATTAATAATTGCTAGGTCAAGTGATGTCATGAACTCTCCAAATGCGTCAAGGAGTTTTTGTAGTCCTACCCCTGTGCGGGCTAAAAGCACCGCGTCGTCCGCGTATAGTAATACGGGCACCAGGGAGTCCCCTACTCGTGGGATGTCAGGTTTTGATACCTCTAGAACTTTGCCCAGTGAGTTGATATAAAGGGTAAATAGGAGGGGGGCCAGGATACAGCCCTTCCTGACACCCCTTCTAGAATGGAAAGGCCGAGTACAACTGCCCTCCCGATCAGTTCTTACAGAGGCTGACAAATCAGTGTGGAGTGACGCTAAAAAATTTACCAGCGATGGGTCGATACCCAGGTTGGCCAGTATAGCCCAGAGCTTGGATCGATTGACCAAGTCGAAGGCCGAGGAGAGGTCCATAAAAGCCATGTATAAACTTCCCTCTTTCGCCTTAGTGTATTTACCTACCAGAATGAGAAGATTTAGGCACTGGTCCATTGTACCTCTACCGGCCCTGAAACCATACTGCAGGTCTGAGAGGACCCCCTTCTCCTTTATGTAGTCCCCCAGTCTGTGAAGAATGACTCTGCCCAAGATCTTCACGGCAGAGTCAATCAATTATATCGGCCTGTAACAGGCCGGGTCAGTTCGAGAGCCTTTCTTAAAAATGGGAATGATATTTGAGGAGGACCATGATTTAGGAAACCCAGCTGTGCATGTGGAATTAAAAACGTTTGTAAGTATTTTAGTCCACATATTTAGGGGTGACCTATAAAGATCTGCTGGTACACCATCTGGGCCCGGAGCCTTGGATTTTGTCATCTCCATAATGGCCCTAGTAACCGCATGCTCATTAAAATGCAGGGGAACATCAAAGGCCAAGTATCGGTGTGGGCTATCTTGTTCACTATTATAAATTTTACTAAAATGGGCAACCCAGTCTTCCTCGGGGATCACACAGTCCATAATAGAGTTTTCCTTCTCCGCGAAGTATGCGTGATTGATCACTGCCCAAAATTTGGAACTATCTTTCAAGGTGTTAATTGATGTAAGATTGTCCCAGGCCTCATTTTTTATGGCTTTTTTACGATTGTTAATAGTTGACCTATAAAGTTTCCTGCATTCGGCCACCCGCTCACGGTTTCTTGGCTGCTGTTTAAGAGCCACCAAGAGCCCCTTATGAGCCTTTGAACATTCCCTATCAAATCATCTAGGACGGTTATCACCAATTTGCTTCTTTTTTCGAGTTAGGTTGCGGTTTACTTGTATGCAGATATTCGTGAAAGAATTTATGATGTCAGTATCATTTGCCGAGCTATCTGTACATATTAGCAAATCTGCGCGAGCATTTACTTTAAGTTGTTCTATGAATGTGTCCGGGACCACCTTGGACCATTTTAGCCTTCTTCCACCGTCCTTCAGGACAATGGAAACACAGCAACCTCCCAGACGCTCAACCTGAGTTGCGCTGTTGGTCCCATTATTTAGAGTCAGAATCAGTGGATTATGGTCACTAAAGGTGGAAACCTTTACTTCCTGGGACAATACCATAGCAACCAGCCCCGCAGAAATAAAAATGTAATCAATCACCGTGTTGGCATCTCTTCCTATAAACGTCGGTGCCCTGTGTACCCCCTCGGGCCCAACTACTTAAAAAAAGGTTTACATCGGCAAGTAGCTCTTCCAACTCCATCCTCTGGGGTGTGTGTTCAAGATGGGGGCTTATGGCTTCCTAAATAAGGTGTAAACGTAATGACCAAAGCCTGGTATAGTACTCCATCAATATTAAGGCATGTCAGTGATGTACAAGTGAATATTGGGTCCGAAGACATGGAGAACTAAAATGTATGTTGAGGAATTTGGGACCACTGACTTGGTTTCTTACTTTGAATTATGCAGGATACCAGGATACCTATGAAATGATGTACACAGTTTCCTACTTGAAGCTAACAATAATTTGACAGATGTTGCATTTAAACACCAAGGAAATTATGGTCTTTAGATCCAGCAAATGTTTGCAAATTCTTTAATCACAAATTTCAATCTAAGCTTAAGTTTATAACAAATAAAAAGACAAATCCCCTTGGAGAGATTATTGATTTCTTTTGGAGAAAAGACTACCAAGCAAGAGGTGCACCTCATATTCATATGCTGTTATGTATAAAAAACACCCCAATATTTGGATATGACTCAGATGAATCTGTACTTCCATTTATTGAGCAATATGCTACTTGTGACAACCCAAATAAATAAAAAACAAAAAACTGTTTGAACAGGTTATTACATTTCAAAGTCACAAATGCAGAGAATACTGCTGACGAATATTTAAAAACAAATCAACACAGTACACTAAATGTCGTTTTGGGTTCCCTAGTCCAATTGTACATTGTACCTAATTCTAGGACACCCCCGCGCCGCACGGCCACCAGCTGCTGCGAGTGCCTTTCCCGCCTTCTGCCTCGCTGCCCCGGCTCCGCCGCGTGACCACGCCCCCTGCCATCGAGCGGCGTGGTCTCTGCTCGCTTCCTGCCCTGTGTTTCTGTGCCTGTTAATATTGTGCTTTGTTTTGTAATATTTGCTGTTACTTTGTGATTTTTCCCCCCTTTGTTGCCTGGTTGCCTGTTCCTTCAGCCGCCCCCGTCTCATCCCTCCCCGCTCCCTGCTTCCCGCCACCACCGCTTACCCCGCCCCTTTCTTCATTCTGTACCCTCCCCGCTCCCGCCTCCCAGCTGCTCCGCCCCCCGCGCACTTCGCCATATATGGCGACCGTGCGAACGCGCAGCGGGCGCGCCGATTGTGCGCCGAAGGCGCGCCAAAGGTAAGCCTGTCTACGCCCGTCCGCGCCTGGACCGCGCCCAGTGCCAGGACCCCTGGCCCCCGCCGAAGCAAGACGACCCGCCGGACCTACGACGCCGCAATACTCATCGCACTCAACACCGGCCGAATCCCAGGATGCTACCGAGCCACCCCACGACACACCCACTGACCCTTCAGCTGCCACGCCTGCAAGTTCACCTGCATCCGGACCTGCCCGGCACCAGCACCCGCCAAGCCGAACACCAGCAGCAACCACCTCAAGTGCATCCTGCTCAACACCCGCTCCGTCCACAGACACGCCATCGAACTCTGGAACCTCCTCGACACCACAGCACCTGACGTTGCCTTCCTCACGGAGACCTGGATGAACGCCTCCTCAGCGCCCGACATCGCCATCGCCATCCCAGAGGGCTACAAGATCACCCGGAGGGACCGCAACGCCAACCAGGTGGGAGGAGGCATCGCCATCATCCACAGGAACACCATCCGTATATCGACCAGCACCGACAACACCCCACCCTCCGCCGAACACCTGCATTTCCAGATCCACACCGACCCGAAGACCACCCTCAGAGGCACCCTGATCTACCGACCTCCGGGACCACGCACTCAATTCAGCGAGGACATCGCCGACTTCGTCAGCCCGCATGCCCTCCCCTCCGCTGACTACATCCTCCTGGGGGACTTCAACTTCCACCTGGAGAACAACAACGACTGCAACACCAGCACCCTGCTCGACAACCTCGCCAACCTTGGACTCAAGCAACTGGTGAGCACCCCCACCCACCTCGCCGGACACACACTCGACGCCATCTTCTCATCCAGCAAAGACATCGCTTTCAGCCACGCCACAGAACTCCACTGGACGGACCACAGATGCGTCCACTTCACCTTCAGAAGAACGACGATCCACCACCACCAGCAACAGGTTGCTCGAAGAAGCTGGAACAAGATCACAGCCGACCAGCTCGCCGCTTCCCTGAGCCAGCACCCTCCGGCCAGCTCAGCGAACCCCAGCCAGGCCGCCGACAACCTCACGAAGTGGATCAGCAACTGCGTGGACGAACTCGCCCCTCTGAGGACCCCGCCCAGCAGACCCGGCAGTAAGAAAGCCCCATGGTTCACCGACGAACTCAAGAGCTCCAAGAAGAACTGCCAAGCCCTCGAGAATGTCTGGAGAAAGGACCCCACACCGGACAACAGGACCACCCTCAAGCTCGCCACCCGGAAACACCACCAACTGATCCGCACCGCCAAGAAAACGGCTTTCAAGAACCGACTGGACAACAACGCACACAACTGCAAGGAACTCTTCAACATCGTGAAAGAGCTCTCCAACCCCAACGCCGGAAACAACGACATCACCCCATCGCAAGACCTCTGCAACTCCCTCGCCTCCTACTTCCACAACAAGATCGCGGACATACACAACAGCTTCAGCACCCATCCGACCCACGCCAAGACCACAGCAACGCCGCCCACCACCACCCTCCGAGCCTGGACCCCGATCAGCACAGACGACACCGTCCGCACGATGAACTCCGTCCACTCCGGATCTCCGACCGACCCCTGCCCTCACCACGTCTTCAACAAAGCCGACGCTGTCATCGCACCCCACCTGCGGGACATTATCAACACCTCATTCGACACCGCCACCTTCCCCGAGAGCTGGAAGCACGCCGAACTCAGCGCTCTACTCAAGAAACCTACGGCAGACCCCACCGAACTCAAGAATTACCGCCCCATCTCACTACTCCCGTTTCCAGCCAAAGTCATCGAGAAGACCGTCAACAAACAGCTGGCCGCCTTCCTCGAGACGAATGGATCCCTCGACCCCTCGCAGTCCGGCTTCCGTGCCAATCACAGCACCGAGACCGCACTCATCGCCGCCACCGACGACATCCGAGCCCTGATGGACACCGGAGAAACAGCGGCCCTCATCCTCCTAGACCTCTCCGCGGCTTTCGACACGGTCTGCCACCGCACCCTAGTGCAGCGCCTCAGCAACGTCGGAATCCAGGAGAAGGCACTGGAATGGATCATCTCCTTCCTCGACGGAAGAACACAGAGAGTCCGCCTACCACCGTACAAGTCAGAGGCCACCGAAGTCATCTGCGGCGTCCCTCAAGGATCCTCGCTGAGCCCTACCCTCTTCAACGTCTACATGAGCCCCCTCGCGGCCATTGCACGCCAACACAACCTCAACATAATCTCCTACGCCGACGACATCCAGCTGATCCTCTCCCTGACCAACGACCCCGCCGCCGCCAGAGCCAACCTGCACGAAGGGATGAAAGAGGTAGCCGAATGGATGACGACGAGCCGCCTGAAACTGAACTCAGACAAGACGGAGGTCCTCATCCTGGGCTCCTCGCCCTCCGCCTGGGACGACTCCTGGTGGCCCCCCGCCCTGGGCACCGCACCCAAACCGACGAACCACGCACGCAACCTGGGCTTCATCCTGGACTCCTCCCTCTCCATGACCAGGCAAGTCAACGCCGTCTCCTCGTCGTGCTTCAACATCCTGCGCATGCTTCGGAAGATCTTCTGGTGGATCCCCACGGAGACCAGGAAGACCGTCACCCAGGTCCTCGTCACCAGCCGACTGGACTACGGCAACGCACTCTACGCCGGAACCACCGCCAAGCTCCAGAAGAGACTCCAGCGGATCCAGAACGCCTCAGCCAGACTCATCCTCGACATCCCACGGAACAGCCACATCTCCGGACACCTGAGAGACCTGCACTGGCTCCCTGTCAACAAAAGAATCACCTTCCGGCTCCTCACCCACGCACACAAAGCCCTACACGATCAAGGCCCGAGCTACCTCAACAACCGAATCAACTTCTACGCTCCCAAACGCCACCTCCGATCTGCCAGCCACGCCCTCGCCGCCGTTCCACGCATCCGCAGAGCCACAACAGGAGGAAGGTCCTTCTCCTACCTGGCCGCCAAGACCTGGAACTCCCTCCCGGCCGACCGGCGCCTGACCCAAGACCACCTCTCCTTCAGGAAGAAACTCAAGACCTGGCTGTTCGAGCAGTAACGGCACCCCCCCTCCCCCTAAGCGCCTTGAGACCCTACGGGTAGGTAGTGCGCTCTATAAATGTCATTGATTGATTGATTGATAAAGGAAGAGTCAACAATCTTATGCCTTTTGTTAGGCATGTTTTTAAAGGCAAGTGCCCTAAAAACAAATATAATTTAGAAGGAGGACAGGCATCACAACGGATAAATGACTACAGCCCTTTAATATTGCATATGTGGAATGCTAATATCAATATACAATGTGTTGCTGATAATTCAACAGATGTTGCCCGCTATTTGACTATATATATCACTAAAGCTGAGAAAACTGATATGAAGGCAGTGTGGGAAGAAATATCTGCGGAGTAATCTTTAACTAAAATGCTGTATCGATTTAGCCTCCAAATGCTATCTCACAGAGAGGTTAGCAGTTATGAGGTATGTGCCCGTATACGCTCTTTAAGTTTATATGCTAAATCGCGGGCCATTGCATGGCTTAAGATTAGGGTCCTTTAGAAGAAGAGTTTTAAAAAGTTTACCAGAAATTCAATATCTTACGCACTTTGAACCTAGAAAAAAAACATTTTGAAAACAAATTTGTAAACACTTTCTACCCTAACTGAAGCCGCTTATAGGATAAAAACTATCATTATATGAAGTAGCTCAATGTTATACTTACAGAAATAATGTTGTTGTGGATGTTAATAGTGGAAGATTTTATGTGAATGGAACAGATGGCTGCTAATACGTCATTACAAACCCTCACCAGTTATTCACCACAAACTGCCACATTATAATTCTCCTAATAAATAGTTTTAGTTTTTGGCAGCCAAAGAAACTAGAAACTCCTTAGGAAGTAAAGGTAATGTTAATATTTGATTACATTTTTTATATAGTGAATTTACATAAAATATGTAACAAGAAAATTATAAAGAATATAACAAAGATATAAGCTAGGAATTGTACCTGAAAATGCAACAAAATCCATGCAATAAGAAGTACATTTACTTCATTCCCACATTTAAAATGTACAGTAAACAATTATCCATTACCTTGTAAAGATTGTTTTGAAACTTCTGAAGTTAATATTACTATAACTAAATCCTTATCAACGAAATTACTAAACATGGAAAAATCTGTGTCACAAACTGCCGGATTAGAGAGTGATGTATTTCTTTGCAGAAAATGCTGTGTCATTTTACAACACTATTTGGATGTAGAACATGGACTTTCAAATGGAACTATGGGACATATAGTACAGTTCGGAAAATACAAAAGTAATGATGAAATTGAATTGGTAATTGTAAAATTTGACAACATTAAGGAACCAAAAAATACTGCAAGAGCAACAGCACAATTTTCAATAATGAAGGAATTATGGGGCAGATGTATCAAGTGTTTTGCATGTCGCAAATGCTGCGAATCGCAATTTCGCAGCGTTTGCGACATCAAAAAGTGCAATTGGCATGTATCAAAGAAATTGCATCGCCTAATAAGAATTTGCATTTTTTGCGAATTCTTAGTGTGTGAGAAGTGTTTTTTCGCAGAATAAATAGCGATTTCTAATTTTGCATGTCCCTAAGTTAGCGAAAATCGCAAATAACCAATCGCAAGTTAAGAATTCGCATCAATATGTAAGAAAATATCGCAAATAGCGATTTCTCAAAAATTGCAATTTAAGAAATCGCTATTAACACCAAGTAGAAGCAGGTGGTAAAAAAAAATTATATAAAAAGGCTCTCAGAATGCATTCTCTTACTTTTCAAAATAGCGGGACTGTACCTGATTGCCAGGAGGCTGCGCATTCAAGCTCTTGCCCAGAGAAGACAAAGACAGGAGAGAATCTTCAGAATACGCATTACGCTGTTCCAGCAGACTCAGGAGGAGATCTATGAAAAATACAGGCTACATCCTCAAACCATTCTTGACCTGATAAATGAATTGGAACCTTTTTTGGCACATCCAACAGGCAGAACACAATCAATACCAACACATGCGCAGGTATTGTGCTCACTGCACCTTTTGGCTTCTGGCTCTTTTCAAACTGTAATTGCAGAGGTTGGTGGAGTGTCACAGAGTGCCCTATCACGTTTTTTTCATGGGTTCCTGGACGCAATGCTAAGGAGACTACAACATCATATATATTTCTCAAATACACAACAAGCCATACAGGAAACAAAGTTGGATTTCTATCAAATTGCAAGATTTCCACATGTGATTGGATGCATTGACGGAACCCATATTGCGTTCACTCCACCTGCAGCCATAGAATATGTATTCCGGAATAGAAAAAGCTACCACTCGCTAAACATCCAGATCATATGCAATGCCAAAAACATTATCAATGACATTGTAGCAAAGTTTCCAGGGAGTACACATGACTCTTTCATCTTCAGACATAGCGCAATTCATAGACGTCTTAGTGCTGGTCAGTTTGGAGATGGATACCTGCTAGGTGAGTAACACACATGCAAACATCCATCCATCCATCCATCAAAATGAAATGGAACATACAGATACTTTTTTCTCTCTTACTTGCAGGTGATAGTGCCTACGCAGTGCGTGATTTCATACTTACCCCATACTTAAATCCTGCAAATGCAAGTGAAAGACGGTACAACAAGGCACACCGGTCCACACATGGGGTAATTGAACGTACTTTTGGAATATTGAAAAGCCGTTTCAGATGCATACACAAAAGTGGAGGTGCATTGCAATACAATCCAGAGACATGTTGCAAAATTGTGACAGCATGTGCAATGCTGCATAACATGGCAATTCGCAAAGTCACAGAAATTGAAGTGAGTGACTCTGACTCATCTGATGATGATGATAACCCTCCACCAAGAATGGCAGTGGCAGGAGTAGCAGCCATGGCTGGCCGTCAAAGAAGGACAGAGATTACACGTAATTATTTTTAGGTGAGAAAAAAACTATACACTAATTCAAGTTTGCAATTGTTCTTTTAATTCACAACATGCAAAATGTAGTACTATATGTTTGAAACATTTCTTTGCTTTTTGTTAAATGAAATATCCATACGTGGTAAAGAAAAGAAAAAAGTTTCTCAATGCATTTCTGCTGCATAGGTTATTAATCACAAAGTCATTTTTTGCGCTGGCGGCTGGAAGCATGTGGCTCCTGTGAAGGCATGGCCTCATGCTCAGGTCCGGTAGTGGAACGCCTTCCACTTCTGCGTTGGCCCATTAGGTTAGTTGGGGTAGGGTTGCTACTACTCCTACTGGAGTTGTCCTCACTTTCTCCAGAGCATAGGAGAGCGCTTGCACCTGAGTTGGTGGTTTGCATGCTTTCCAAGACCGATGTCATTTTGTCCACACCCTTTGCCATTTCACGTGTGCAGTCACTTAATTTTCGCTGCATGTTGATGCTGCGCCTTGTGAAATTGCTTGTGACTGCACAAAGCCTGTTGATGGCCTTCGTGTATGTATACATTCTGACTTGCGCAGCTTGTGCAGCCCTGTTACGTGCTTTTTCATTTTTAAAAAGTGTCCCACAGAGTTTGTCAATTGAAGCAGCCATGCTTTTCTGATTTTTGTTAGATTTCAGTAGCTGTCTATTTATTGATCTGAGTGCCTTGTGTTGCAGGCGCTGCACCTGAAGCATGTCCTGCTCAAGGCCTGCGAACACTGTGCCTCCTTCACTTTGTCCTCTGTTGCTCCCACATGCCTCCAGACGGAATGAGCGTGCCCTCCTTGGAGTTTGGGATTGCTGTTGTGAGTTCTGAGAGGACACTGTAACTGTCTCATTGGGGACTGATTCAACTTCAGAATTTTTTTCCACTCCCATTGGTTCCAGAGGTGCAACACGTCTGCGCTTCCTGTGTATGTTCAAATTTTGTACAGGGGCATCAGTGACTTCCTCTTCATTTTCAGACGTCACATGAGGAGGAGAATTTTCTAACACATTCTCTGGCCTGGAGTCTCTTGTATGTTCTGTGGATGTAGAGTGTGAAATATGAATTTGTGTTCATTTAAAATTAAATGATTTCATAGCAGACTACAACTTGTACTACACTGCTTCAGCATGCCAAAGTACTACTTGGTAAAATGACATGAGTTACTATGATGATGAGTGTTACAATCTCAATAGGACTACACCTCCCATAATGCATTGCTCACTTCTGGTTTTACAGTGTAAGTGGACTACTATTTATCTGACTATGAGTTTCTGCACAGCACACACACACATTCTTTGCACACATACATGGATGCAATTTGCATTCATCTTACCTTGTATAGTTGCTGTGGGCTCAGAGCTATCAATGGTAGCCACTCCACTCACACTCTCAGGTAACAGGGTGGATTCTATAAGTAATTCATGGGGTGTTGGTTGGTCCACGGCAGAAGTTCCACAACCTGTTTTGTTTGCCTCTTTGATTCTATCAGCAAGTCTCTCTTTAGATCTGAGTCTCATATCGTACCACCTTTTTTTAATTTCATCAATGGAGCGAGTGGTGACTCCTACAGAGTTAACTTTTTCCTGGATCTCCAGCCAGATTTTCCTTTTCCTGGAGTCAGGAACTTTCAGTGCTTTTTTACCAAACAGGTCCTCATGGTTACACACCATTTCTTCAATGAACACTTCTTGCTCCTTTTCAGAAAACTTCTGCTTTCTTTTCCTCTTTTCCAATGCCATTTCCTCCTGTGCCTTCTGTGACTCCATTGCTCTCCAAACAGGTCTGCTCTGCCTCAGCACACTCTTCCAACTGCCACTGGCTGCGGCTCTGGGTAGCAGGTGCAAGCAATCACTGGAACTTCCTGGTTGTGATGTCATCAGGCTGTTCCTGCATTGCATGATTCCTGTTTTTGCGATTTCTTAAATTGCGAAATTCGCTAATTAAGAAATCGCAAGATTATCGCAAAAAAATCTGCGATTTTTAAGGAATCGCACATTTATCGCAGAATTGTTCATACATCCCATTTTGCGATTCCGAAATTGCGATTCGCTAAAAATCACAATTACGGACTTGCAAAATGGAATCTTGATACATCTGCCCCCAAATTTTCTAAGTGAACAATTTCCTTTATATTTAGTTTGTACTGTAAGAATACATAAATATCAAGGTTTAAGCTTGGATTATGCATTAAAAAACATTGGCTCATCTGCTTTTAAAGAGGGCATGGCATATGTAGCTTTATCACGTGTGAAAACATTATAAGTACTAAATAATATAGATCTAGATGAAACCAAAATTAATGCAGACACTTCTTGTGAATGCGAATATGACTGTTTAAGAAAAATACATCTACCCTTTCCTGGTGAATATCTGGTGGTGTGCAAACCTAAAATATATATGAAAAGGAAAGAAAGATTCACAACTAATGAGCCTTTAGAAAAATGTGGAACCATGTAAAGAAAAGAAAAAACCATCACCATGAAATTTTAGGCTTTCAGTTCAGTGATAAACATGGTATTAACTGCTGTAATGTAATTGTGAACCTGATTTTATATGTACCTGTAGTAAAATAATTACTTCTCGAAAATACAGAAAAGCATTTTAGTAAGACTGTATCTCATTTGTATTCCATACTTCAATCATAGAAACAATTGTGCCAATCTACAAGTGGTATAAGAGATATTGTTGATGTTCCTTCAGGAACTGTGTGATTCTCTATAAATCAACAAAAAGATTAGCACAAATGTTGTATGGCTATTCTGGAAATTCTAGCTAATGAGACTTTCTTACATCCAGATCTTTTTTTTCTCAAAGCTGCTATTGGGGACATTAATGTTTCCAATACTTGCATGCATTCTCAACAGTCATGGAATTTGTACGTTTGTATGCCTTCCTATTCTCGATTGTAAATCAATCTCATTTAAGAAATTAGTATATCAAGCTCTGCACTCTAACTTTGTTCAAATGTTTGAACAACATTTGGTCAAACGTTTGTTCAAACTGATGATCAAAGGTGGTCTCTATTAGGATCCTGATATTTCGGTCCCTTTTTCTGGGTTCTCCCTTTCTTTTAGCAGTCTTTCTCATTCATTCATTCATTCATTCATTCATTCATTCATTCATCAATAGATAAAATATAATATTTCTTAAATTTATAGCTGGATTTACTTGCTGTATTTAAATACTTGTGAACTGTGGCTGTAGTTAATATACTTGACTTGTCATCTGTAGCTATAGTGAGTATATATTGGTTATGTTATGTGGAATTGAGATGTGCTTGTAGATGGGTTGGGTTGATGTTGATGTTTAGAGATTCTAGGACTGTGGATGTAGGATGACGTCATTTAGTAACAACTCTTGATAAAATAGTCTAATTTCTATAATATAGACCTGCAACCTTATAGACTTAGTATATGTAGCCCATGTGACTATGTTCATAGAGTCAATCTGTATTTAGGAACGTAGATGCTGACATTAGAACAAGCAAACCTTAACCACTTTCATGCGATGGATGAACAAATTGGATTGATCTGGAGGTTTTCTGAAATATTATTCAGCTATAATTGTCTAAAACACAATAGGTTCACAGCAGTTTGCCCAAATTCGAACTTGGAATGCTTAAAATGTCCCACTGGAGATATATTTATTTGTTCATTATATTCTGGTTGTTCCTAATGCCCTGATAAAGGCATTCCAAGTGTATACTTTGGAAATCAACTCCAAGGTAATGCCATTTGGTTTGTGTGTAAGATGTGCCAAATAGAACTAAATATATGGTTGAAAAGGTTCCCTGACAGTCTACTCTGTGGAAGCTGTTTTAGAATATGTGTATGTAAGCCTGTTAACTGCTGGTTGTAGCTCTTTTTTTCATCTTCTAACAAATCTATTATAGGTTAGGCCATTGA
Organism: Lissotriton vulgaris; assembly: GCF_964263255.1. Lineage (NCBI taxonomy): Eukaryota > Metazoa > Chordata > Amphibia > Caudata > Salamandridae > Lissotriton > Lissotriton vulgaris. The sequence continues at coordinate 244,764,448 of NC_141687.1, forward strand.
TAAGTCTATTTTAAGCATTCAAATCGAGACTATGTTTTGGCTAATATTGTGATCCTATTAAACTGAGTTACTTGCTTCTAAATAAAAAAAGAAGCTCAAGTGACTGATTCTCACTTGGATGAGAAGACATCCCCCCCCCCTTTTGCAATATACAGCACCATCTCACATGTTCAGAGTTGGTTCTGTGACATTACAAACCTAGCACATAGAAAGGAAAGTGCAATGCTATTAGACTACTAATGTTACCCACTATATATCCATCTTGCATCCTGGCTGGCAGATCTTTCTCATCCTTTATCCTTGCAGCCTCCATAAGAAGTGAGGAAGTTTTAATAGATTGCACTTTCTGCATATCTGTGCTCAGTATATCCCCAGCAATCCCTGGTCAAACATTTCACTGTCTTGGCCGTCTAATTCAGTAAATGAAGTAGGGTATCTAGCTATCTCTGTTTCAACTTTATTTGTAAGACTGTGTTGATGCTATGTTATAAGTAATCTGCTCAGTCGATAGGATGATTCAGTCACTGACGGTCAAGCAGCAAGGGTACAGGAGTTTGGGTGCTTCATTATTTACTTAATGAATTTGCAATGTGAGAATGGCACAGTGAACCTTTAAAGGAGTAGTACAGGCCTGAGACATCATAAGCCTATTGAGGGCATTTCTCCTACATCTTTAGAGTGCTTGGCATTATTTGGTAGTTTCTATAAGGGTTGGTTAGGTGAGCACATTTGCTCACAGAGTGATTAGCTTCCTTATATGGTGAATTCTATGAAGAGTCAGTAAAAATGTACCATCAGCATCTTTCCGTTGTACCTGTGTTTACGTTGCAGTTTGCCTGCCGGCATTAGTAGTTCTGTTTAATACTAGACTCCCACCACATCTTTTGTAATCTGTCACCATTTATTTCTGATGGACGTAGTCTCTTTTATGAGTTCTAAAACGTGGAGATTTATTGGAGCTTTTCTTTTATTTCATCCTGATATGATGTTTGCTTATGCATTCAAGACTCTTTTAATGTGATACATAAGCTTCACCTTTTGTGCAATTTTTGAAACCCTTCACTGTCAATCTCAAAGGCAAAGACTATATCCCACTTACCAGGGTGTTTCACTTCCACAAAGATATTGTTAGAATGTAAACCCTGAGTGAAGCCCTGCCAATAGCCATACCATTGGAGTACATCAACTTATGAATCCTGTTGGGCTGCTGCATCAATCGTGAGTTCCATTTTTCACAAGCAAAATGGGTACAATTCATGTTGACTTCAGCAAGCTGGACAGTAATGCAAATATGCAGGATAAAGAGACGGCTGAGAACCCAAAGGGTTGCCAGTAGATGTTTTTATCCTGCACTTTTGTCTCTACTGAAACCTGAGATGGGTTTTTCTTTCACCTGATAGACTATGTACCTGACCCTTGCTCCTGAAGTAGTAAAATATGGGATAGTGGGTGGTCTAGAGAGCTCACCCTCTTATCAAAATAGATCAGATTCTTTAATTTCCTCCAGCTATTTTCATGAGACCCATTCATGAGACTGAGCAGAAGAGAAACCAAAATGCTTTTGGTTCGCCATTTTCCTTTTTCCCCAATCCTAACAAGTTGGTGGACATGGCTTCCTATCAAGCAGGGAAGGACTTATAAACAATCTGACCAACCCCCAGCAATAGGCAGATTGGACTGCAATAGAAAGGAGGCATTTCTATCCCACAACAAAATATGGTACAATATGGTGGGATTAGGTAGGGGCTGGGATCTCCTTTGCAATATAGAGATGACCAATTAGTAGCACACCTCAACAGACTGTCAGATTTTTCCACCACTGACAGGAGTCTGCTTCTTGCAAATGGAGGCCACCCCTCACAAGATGCAGTCTCCCGTCAGTGGTAGGAAACTCTGACAGTTGGTTAAGGCGTGCTACCAATTGTTGATCTCTATGCTGCAAAGGAGAGCCCAGAGACTCAAGAGGTTGTAATATCTCTTCTCCTTTCTACAAAGAGACAGAGAAACTCTGGATGTGTGAATTTTGTTATGTACACTAACCATGAGGGATTGTGCCAAGTGATCGCCCATGGTGGAAAAAGAAAGTAATGTACTGCATCTCTTCCAACCCCCATTATTTGTGTTTGGTGGAATAACACACTGAAACTCAGAACTTTCACTTGTGGTGATGAGCAGAACAGAGGGGCCTGGTAGTCTCAGCTTGCAGTTGATTTGTGATATTTAAGTAAGATTTACGTATGAAATGTATGTAAGATTGAGACTACTGTGCTGGCTGTTTAAAGCTAGCATTTTTGGACTTAGTAATGAAGTGATACTGTCAGGAAATCACACTGATTTATAGTATGAAAGAACGCCAATCTTTGAACCAGACAGTTAACATGGATACACTTTGATATTTGTCTAGTTCAGTGAACACCATACGTTGGTTTTATAAAGCCACATTGTGATATCTTTGTAAGAATATAGTGCTATTAACATAGTGATCAGAGTTAGACAGACACTGCTGGGTCGACCCTAATAATCCAAACTGGGGTTACATTGTTTGTAACCAAGCACTGTGGACCTGATTCAAAAACTGCACTTTGTAGTATGTTTTTTAATACTATAAAACATACTACAAATTTCAGATTTTGCATATACTTATGTGTGCAGAGTTCTCCGCTCCCACTGTGGAGTTGCTGCACATGTAAATAAAGGGTTTTTGGTAATAAACATGGAAGAGACACAGGGGAGTGGGTGGGAAAAGGTGCAGACTTACTCCTTAAGGGGATGGGTTTAGAGAGGGTCACATAGGGTTTTAAGGAGGTCACCGGTAGAAGTCTAGGGAGGGACATCACCTCCCCATGCCAGTTGCTTTACTCTGGGGGTAGAGACATGTAACTTTCACTTATGTTGTAAGTTTACTCTCAGAGTTTGTAACTACCGGAATGACTGTGATGTAAACTGACTCCAAAGTGTAAACTTACTCAAAAGTGTAAGTTACATTTGTGAATCAAGCCCATTATCTTCAGGAAGAAAGGTGAAGAGTCTCCTGTTGAGTAAATAAGAACATTTTAAAGTGATATGATGGTATTGAAAGCTTTTAATTGTGAGTATAGATTTATAAATAGACAGTTGGTGGTTATTCTCACCACCAATTCCTTCTGTTCTCCCTGGCGGATTTACCTTGAACGTTGTCTCATTGTTTGATTATTTACTTGTTGCGAGGTTCTCCCACTTTTACATGAATTTTGCAAATTATGACATTTTCTCTGGTTCTTTTCACTGAGGTAATATTGATTTGTGTAAAAAGATTTCTAGGAATCCATGTATAGGTTAAAAACAGAATAAATAAAAATACTACATTCTTTTATTAATTAATCTTTAGCGTTAAATTTGTTCCATGATTCTAGTGAACATATTAGATACGTTTTTTCCTCCGTTCAAATCCTGTGAACACATGTGGGCCTGAAAGGGTTCATTGTAACGTCCTTTCACTGGGTAGATTGAGATTTCATTAAACCAAAATAGCATAGCATTTCTTGCTTGTAATTTCTTCACTTTACATTATGATGACATCAGATCCTATATGTTTAATAATGTGTGTATCCCCACTACATTGCCTCCCTAATATAACCATACTATTATATTAACCTATCAATATCACCATGATCACTACTTTGGATGGCAAAATATTGTCTACATTTACATCTCCAAGTATGTATAGAAAGGGGGTTAATAATATTAATAGATACTAATAATAATAAAAAAGGTTTATTATAAAACAAACACACATATACATATTATTTCAGGCATTTATTACTATACTGCAATGGCAGAATCCCTTGATTAAACTATAGTAGAGCTCAGGCTTCTGCTAGATTCCAATCATCATGCTCTTGGATCTTTCCTGCTTACACTATGGGGCTAAGCCATAAGACTGTTCTTTAGTTCTGCTAAAATAGCTGTATTTGTAACTTCTACATCTGAACAGATCGCATTGCATAAACCCTATATGTGGATCCGCAGAGATTAAAATCCTATTTGTTTCCATTATAGAGGTACTTGAGGGGCCTTACACTCATGTGAGGCTTCTCACTCATGTGTTTTGTCCCTTTCTCACACCCTGCAATAGTTATAAACAGTTTATTGGCGTCTACACGTCTGCATATATATTATGGGGCAGATTTACAAGCCCCTTGCGCCACGTTTACGTAATTTTTCCCATGTAAAAAATGACATAAAAGTGGCGTAAGGGGTTTGTAAATCTACCCATATGTTTGTTATAGGGTCAGAGGCATAAGAAAATATATTTTTAAAAATGCTAGGAGCTAGGTTAAGGATAATGAAACAAATCATAATGTGTGAATACAAAGATCACAAGAAATGTAAACATAAAACAATTAAATAGATTTATGTATAGAGACCTGTGTATTTATACATATTATAATAAAAAAGGGTATGGTTAGTGTAAATTAAAATCTATATATAGTAGGATTACATTATTTAAAAACAGTTCAAAAGGAAGTGTCATATAAGGTAAAAAGGAAAAATAGATTAAGTTAAAAACAATAGCCATGATCTAAAAGTGGACAATATAAGAGGTAAAGACACTTACCTAGTCTATTTTGGGGTAGATAAGACAACTTTGTTGATATAAATGTACAGCGATTTTAGGGTGGCAATATTGTGACATTCAACCTTAATGATGTATTATATCTCAATATAATTACTTTAAACTAAGTACTAAGTTAGGTGGCAGACCTTCTTCTTTATTTCCTTCTACCAGTGTATCACTTCATAGAGCACATTAGATAACAGTGACAACATATTGCATTGAATTATTAAACAGTTACATTATTTGTGTAAGGTGATGGCGGATCCTGGTTATTTCTTAAAACGATTTAAATAAGGTTATTGGGTTCTCATGAATTTTTTAATACAGGTAAAAACAAATAAAGCAGATGTCCTCCTACTTAATATATTTGCCTAAAAATTCATTCAGCATTAGGGTTTTAAAGGGCAGTTACCAAATTTTAGTATTTGTGTGCGTACTTTTTTTATCAAATCTTTGATGGAAACTGTGGTATTAAATTAAAAGTTGATAGCAAATAAGATTGATGAATTGATTGGCAGATTGTAACCTCTTGCTTCTTCATGGTGGGGTAAAGCTTTTACCATTAAGAGGATGATAAACCCCATCTTACTGCATCTAATCTTACCAATTGCAAAAGTGAAGTTCAATTGGTACAACAAAGCAAACTAGAATGTGTATGGCTCTTATAGTTCCATTTATTTTCTATGAACCTTTCTTAAATTGACAGTGACTGTTCTTTCTTACATTAAACACAATTCAAAGGATAGTGTAAACAACATGAAGCCTGTTTTATTCTTTTCTAGGCTGTGTTGTCTTGGCTCCAGCTTCCCCCTCATCAACTTGGTACCCTCGAAAGATAACCAGATCAGTATCAGTGTCATGAAATCAATAGGCAACTTAACAAAACAATAACTAAAAGACTGACCTTTGAAACTCTTGCTGTCTTTTCCTGATACGTTTATATGGTTCTTGTGCTTCCTGTCAGTCCTTGCTTTTCAAACACTTGCTTAATTGTGTGTTGTTTTTTTCTCATAGTCTCAGGTCATCCTTTCTGTTCCCTGGACAATCAATCATGCACTAAAGCAGTATACCGGAGAGGGAAGGAAACCATATAAAGCAATTAAACCTAACTGCTGTTTGACATAGCCTGCCTTCCATCCATTATTTCTTAGCACATACTATGTCCCCTGTGTACTGCCCACACACCGTTGTACAATCACAGCCCTTCCCTGGACCATGGCGGGCGGTTCCACTCAGTGCTGGGAAGCGCAATACCACCAATCTTCGAAATACATGTCCAGCTCTTACTCTTTCCAGGTAGGATCTGCAGTTCACCATTGGCTTCTTCAGTTGAGGCTCCTCTACTGTCTCTAGCAGTTTCAGATGGACAAAGGTCTGTTTAATTAGGTGCTATCTCTTCTCTTGTTGGTTGGAAATTCCTACTCTGGGTTGTGCTGCTCTAGGCCATTCTTGGTTCTTGATGTTTCAATATGTGTGCTTGTCTGTCTCCTCTCTCTTCATAGGGAGAACACATTAGTCTTTCTTTTCTGTATTCATAGTTTCGATCCACCTTTGTCTGTCTTCCTTCCTACTCTTTCTTTCCTGTCTACTCTGACTCACATCAGTCATTCTTCCTTTTCTTTTAATGTTTGTTTCTCTTTGTTTTCTACAGGGACATTGACGCTGTAGTAACCCAGGTGTCTCCTCTATAATTCCGTCCTCATTTCATAGGCATGTGACTGGATATATATTCATTCTAGACAAGTGGAACCAAGTGGACTTATTACGAAACGTTACACTTGGGTAAAACAACAGGACAAATCAATGCTTGTTGATTTTGCAATAGAGAATAGGGAAAATGGTATTTGCACCAGGGCAAACATGAAAAAAATATATTTTATTATTTGCTGCAATTTTTTCATGTGAAAGATGAGAATACATTTGAGTCAAAATCAGTGTGTTTTTTCATTAATGAGTGGTTCTTCAACTAAGCAAAAATGTGATACGGGCTTAACAATGGCTACACAAGTAGTTGCTGTTTTTTAATATTATGCAAAAATCTTTCTGTAATATGGACTAGAACAGAAACTGCTTGCTCCATTTAATATTAGATAAGATGAAATGATTCAGTATGATTTTGCCCAGTGTTTGCACCAGTGCGAAGTTGATATAATATGGCCACAGGTTATGTAAGAACTGTAAGAATAAGGAGGAAACTAACATTGTAATGGGTTAACTTAAAAATAATATAAAAGGATGGGCGTGTCCAAGATGGCGACCGAGTAGGACGAGCCTTCTCGTCGCTCAGTCCCGCTGCGGGGCCTAGAAGCCAAGATGTAGCAGCATTAAGCCCGAAAGCAGCCCCGGATCTTCCTAATAATCCTGAAGCATTTGAACTGTTGCTGGGTGGTCTCCCGAGGCAAGGCATTGGCTTGGTCTATGGCTGTGCACGGGCCGGGCTTCCTCCCGTCACTGGATCAAGTGACGCAGTCGCGCAAACCATGAGAACTCAGGCAGGGCGGTCTGCGGAGAACCACCCAGAGCCTCAGCAGATACCTAAGGTCTGGAGGGGGGACCAGCAGCTCAGCACCTCCAACTCTGCTCTCAGACACAGTCTGGGTTCTCGTCTCGAAAAAGAGCCAACAGGGAGACCTCGCCAAACCGGGCTAATCCATCCCGCTACGGCCGCGCTGGACCCAAGCCTCCTACTGGCCTCCGGGTGAAGCGAGGTGACCTTGCAGGCTACACGAGGCCCAGGCAGGGGCCCGCTACGGCCTGCCCAGACACCGAGGAGCGCCCTGAGAACCCGCCCATGACAGAAGTGGCAGGGAGAGAACTGCAGGGGGTCGGACACTTGCTCGGAGCCCACACCGGGAAGAAGGGCCTAAAGTTGAGGCAAACTTGCGGGCTGCGCGAGGCCCGGGTGTGGGCCCGCTGTGGCCTTCCCAGACACTGAGGAGCACCCACAGAGCCCGCCCGTGACAGAAGAGGCAGGGAGAGAGCTGCAGGGAGTCGGAGACTCACTCTGAGCCCCCGCCGGGAAGAAGGCCCTAATGCCGAGCAGTCAGAGGCACAAGTCGACCACTCCCCACTACTAGGGAGCCACACAAGAGGTCAGTGGGGCTTTCCGTCGGCACAAGTGCAGCCCTGGAGTCTGGCTGAAGCGGGAATCAGACCCCCAAGCACCAATCGACCCCCTGGGGGCAGGTAAAGCAAGAGGATAGGAGCAGGGTCCCCAACAGCGAGGGGCCACAGACACAGGGGAGCTGGTGTCAGAACCCACCGTCAGAACTTTGCTTTTTTCCATATGAAGTTCTTGATCTCCTGATTATATTGACATTTCACGTATACCGCCCTATGGTAATTTAATTGTGGTTAGCATTTGTTCCATGAAAATTTAAAGCTTGTGAACCACATGATACAGCACTACCTAGTACTATCTTATTGCGTGTTAATTACCATTATTTATATCAGCCCTAAATAAACTTTGGTGCTATATCTGTGTGCGAGTAATCATGTAGCATTCACGTTAATAATAATTATTTATTCTTTGCTTGGTGTTCTTCGCGGTTTAAACACACGAGGGAAGTGTGTTCAACCGCGGCCTCTGTAGCCAGCTCCAGCGCGTATAAAAGACGACCGCACCCATCTTCCGATGCGGATTATCCTGAACACGCGTCTCGAGTCTTCTTGTTTCCGAAGAGGCGACAATCCAAGAATAGTTAACTATATCTGCAATTGGAAGTATCCTAATCCAGATCCAGCCACTACCATACACCCATTTAAGCTAACACATTTTTACCCACCCAGCCACTTTCATTCTAGAACAGATGGGTGGACCACGGTAAGGCACCGTGGGAACAGACACCAAGGAGTAGGCTGGTTAGGACAAACCCATCATCCCTTTAACTTCCTCTCCTATAACCGATTCGATTGCCTAGAGTCAGTTGATTGACTTCAGGCATCATCAAAGGTTACCATATTAAAGGAACCCTCATCATTAGATAATATGATCCCCATACTTAATGTTATATCGCCTAGGGGAAATGGGGAAGTGAATATACCAACTAATCACCAGGAGATTGGCAGTGAAAATCCTTGCAACTGCAATAATCTGATAGAGTTTGACCATGAAGTATGTACAAGACCCCGTGATATAATGGGAGGAGATAGTGATAATAGTAGGTTATCGGTGGACAAGCAGTTAAATATCTGTATCAATATTGATGATAATCTACTCCCCACTGTCAAACCTAGCACACATTGTGTAAAAGAGAGATCGTCATTATTAAACTTAGTCTCTTGGAATGTTGCGGGTGTTGGTGCAAAATTGTGTGATCCTGACTGGAATAGTTATATTAATTCATTCGATATCTGTGTGCTACAAGAAACATGGGCCACGGATCAGATCCATAGAATAGGATACAGAACCTACCAAGTGGCGGCTGTGCCCTCAGCAAGAGGGAGAGCCTCGGGAGGGTTGGTAATATGGATCAGTACAACTATCGATGTGGGGCTAAAGATGTTAAACACCGATTCCTTAGACATACTAGGATTGAAACTAACCACAAGTGACAAGAGGATAATAAATCTCATAAATGTGTACAATAGACCATGTCCCACTAACAGGGAATCTCCATGTATAGAGAAATTGGAAATGCTCATGGGCACTTTGGATCATGATGAAAGTATTATTTTATGCGGTGACCTAAATTGCAATTTTGAGCCGATTGTGGGGATGACCAAATTGTATGAGGATGAGGATGTTGCACATGGGATACCAGTACTAAACAGTGGAACTGTTCGTGGAACTACACTAGCCCTCCAGATCACAGGGTTATTCACAAGTTATGGTCTAAGAGCCTGTAATGGCCGTATGCCATCAGACTCCCCGAGAGCATTTACCTTTAGTAGGGGGAACTGTAGTAGCAAGATAGACTATGTTTCTGTTTCTTTTAAATTGTGGCCATATACATATGATTTAAATGTTGGAGAACGGTTTGAGAGTGACCACTACCCGTTAGAAATGAGTTTCTTGTCAAGTATCCTGAAAGAACCTGGTACTACTGGGGGTACTCAAGGTCCAGAACTACCATTAATCTGTGATAATGTTGTATTAAGTAATAACCGAAGGGCCATTAAATGGGCATATATTCTAGAAAGAAAGGACCTGTTGGCTAATATCTATTCCGCATTTGTTAACTCATTCGAGCTTTATAATATGGACGATTGTAAACCGGGTGAATTTATTGGTCTGCATAAATCCTTTTGTAAAAAACTGATTGATCTTATTACAAAAAAACCAAGGAACGGGAACGGGTCGGTAAACACTAAACTAGTAGGCAAACCATGGTTTAACAGGGAATGCCGAGATGCCAAGACCGACCTGATCAATGCGGTAAAAACAAAAAACCCCGAAGATCTTAAAATAAAAAGGAAAATTTATAACAAAACACTAGCCATCGCAAAGTCATCCTGGGACGAGGACCTATGGTCCAGCATGTTATTAGCTGCGAAAATTAAAGATCACAGGCAGTTCTGGGAGTTAGTAGCCAAAGGGAACAAACCAGATAAAGGCTCGAGGGAGGTATTCCTAAATGAAGCCACATGGGTTGCTCACTTTACATCATTATATGCAGCCCAAATCACAGAGGAAAAGCCTATGGTAGATCCAAATGGAATAGTAACCCAGATAGAGGATGCTGAAAACTTATTGGTAATCTTTGATCTACAAGAGACTGAAACAGCAATTGCTTCTGTGAAGCAAGGGAAGGCCCCGGGCCTGGATAAGATTCCTGGTGATCTTTATAAACATAATGTGGAGATCTGGGCACCTTATCTAAATCATTTATTTAATGTCATCGCAGCAGGTGACCAAATCCCTGACACATGGGATGGGGCAGAAATTATTACCATTTTTAAAAAGGGGGATAGAGGGGACCCTGCGAACTATCGCCCCATTAGCCTTTTAGACATAACACAGAAAATTTATGCCAGACATATTCTCAACCGCGTAAACACGTGGCTAGAGGAAAACCTGATTTTATCCAAGTATCAGGCAGGGTTTAGGGAAAAGACTGGGACCATCGACCAGGTATTAAGGCTATGCTGCTTGTACTGGAAATATGTTATTATTCGCAGAGGTAACTTATATGTTACCTTTGTAGATTTACGAGCAGCTTTTGACCTCATCCCCCGTGACCTATTGTGGAAATCATTGAAAAAGCAGGGGTTCCCAAAAGATCTTTTGAAACTAGTGATCAGGTTACACCAGAACAACTATGCCAGGGTAAGATGGGGTCCTAATGGCGAATTAACAAGTGAAATCCCTATTAAGAGGGGAGTACGCCAAGGGTGCGTGCTGGCACCTACACTTTTTTCCCTTTATGTTAACGATATTGCAGCCCATATGGAGAATTGTGACAATGATTCACCTCGCCTGGGGGGGGATCGAGTTTCGGCCCTCCTCTTCGCGGATGACACAATTCTCATTTCACAAACTCCCCGAGGCCTGCAGACTTTACTAGACAGGTTCCAGCAGTATTGTACTACAAAAGGGTTAGAAGTTAATGTGAAAAAGACCAAATATATGGCACTTAATCCTCACAAAGGTTTTAGGAAAAACCTAACACTAAATGGAGAAAAACTTGATTATGAATCAAGTTTTACTTATTTGGGGGTACTATTAGATTCAGCCCTAAGCTGGAAACCCCAACTAGAAAAATCTAAAATTGTCTTCAAGCAAAACTGTCTACCAATACTGAAAAGACACAATAACTGTGTTAATAAAGCAGTTACCCCAGCATTAGAATTGTTTAAATGCAAGGTTCAGTCGGCGGTTCTTTATGGGGCAGAACTCTGGGGACCCGTGTGCAGAAAGACTTTTGAAATCATGGAAAATAGGTTTCTAAGGGGACTATTAAAGGTTCCTAGTAGTACTCCATTATTACCCCTACTCCTTGATATGAACATACGACGCACTGACCTACATGCAATATTAAGACCATTATTGTTATGGGTCAGGCTGTGGATTACCCCAGAGCTGTCTGAATATAAAAAAGGGTTGGTTGAAGTTCAGGAACTGGACACGTGTAACAAGATTTTTTGGTTTAAACATGTTAAAAGTTGGTTAACAAAAATGGGTTTATCCCATTTTTGGACTCAACCTGAACTACTGACTGTGTCCTCAAAGAAAATAGTCAAACTCTCTTTCTGGGCTCTAGTGAGCCATGATGCTGTATATGTTGGAGCACATGGCCCCCTAACCGAAAGTTTTTTATTGGTGAAAAATGAAGCCAAGTTTGAAATGTTTCTTGATGAGATTCAACCACCTTTAGCGAAAACCTTGTATATAAAGTATAGGTACGGTATACTAAGAACTCGGGAAACCGAGTCTAAATGGGGGAAAACCAGTAATGACAAATGCACTTTATGTACAAATAATGCAAGAGAAGACATTTTTCATATCTTGTTTTTCTGTCCAAGCTATGTAGAAACTAGGAAAAAATGGATAGTGCCATTGTGCCGTAATATTGGAACAACTTCATATAAGGAAGCAGGAAGAATATTACTTACGGACACTAGTCAAGTAATAGTGTTTGGTATCAGTAGATTCCTTTTGGCAGTAAAATTCATTAGGCAAAAATCATCACTGGCATTTTAAGTGTCTGGCTGTTATATATCAATTTAATGTTTTTTTTTTAATCTTGTAAATATTTTAACCATCTTTTTAACTATATTTATTGATGATTGTTTTAAAGCCCACTCTCGTGATTTAACCAAGAAGCTTAGGGACAACATTCTGGTCATGCACTAGCACTTTATGTAAATTTGTTGATGATATTGTGGCCATGTATAACTATGTGTATTATGTATTTTTTTTTATATGCATTATTACATACACTGTGTTTTTTGTATATCTTTTATGATGCAATTGCAACGAAATAAAGATTATTGAATTGAAGAGGCGGCTTGCTGAACAGTTGGTTTTCCTGACCTGAGGAGTGTACAGGTACCTTAATTCAGAAGGATGCAGGTAAGAAACTGCATATATTCTTTTAGGACAAGCCGTATAACCGAGAGGCTGTAAGAATCATTGTTAAAGGTTTGAACTTAATTTACAGAACTCGTTTTGTGAAAGCAAGGATGCGCATTTAAATTCTGACGAACATTTCAGAAAGGGTATTCTAAAGCCGCATAAAAGAGTTTGATGAACATCTTTCCAGAACATGGTTGTGAATGCGCATTAACGACTAGATGGACATATTCTGGGACTTTAGTTATGAGACAATTTTGTGTTAACTGTGAAAACTGTGAATTACAATAGTGATCGCTTTCTAAACGTGGAATAAAGCATTATTTACACACTTAAGAATAAAGAACTCGCTCCTTATTGTTCTTTGAGAACTGTTTACCCAAGGGGTAATCTTTTGGTGAAGTCAACCAAGGAAGCCATTGTTTATGTCAAACTCTTCGTTTTTTCTTCAAGTCTCATGTACCATTTGTGCATAGCTAGAACATTAAGAGGTGTACAGAAATTACAGAATATAAAAGAAGATTAGACCTTGAAAACCTCAACAGAAACTGTTTCTTTTACAGGTATTAGAAATATGAGTTAGCACCATTATTTAGTTTTTGCTCTTAGAGTGTTCAGAAAGGTTAGGCTAGGTTGTAAATTCATGGTATCCTGGTGTGTCATTGCAGATCTCCCTCCCCGCAGTACCCTCTCTTTCCCTCCCCTCATCTGGCCATCCTGATCCTCTGGTACTACTAAATACAGAGTCGGGCTGCCTGAAGGTGGGCTACTTGAGGGTACTGCTCCTGAGGAACTCGAACCTTGACAGCTGGACAGTAAACCAATGCCAAAAAGGAGAACATTACAACGGGCAGGGCTCGATTATCCCCACGCATCTGCAGAGTCAAGGCCAATAAGCGAGTTCCCCAACTCCGGGGGGGGAGAAAGAGATAGACTCTGAATGGAACTAGCGGAGCGGCACAGTGGGCCTCCCAGATCACTGACCCCCACCTGAAATAGCTGCTGCCTCAACTGTGCCCGCAACAGCTCCCCAGAACTCCAGGAAGCCCTGCCAGTTACACAGAGTCGCCTTTCTACATGGGGGAGAGAACGCAGGCTCTCAAAATGAAAACAAAGAAGGAGCGCTCCGTGAAGGAACTCCTACTCAAACCTAACCCAGTCAGCATCGATACCCAGATTGCGCAGCCCGGGCCAATCGGCAGATGGGGGTATAGACGACTCAGAAGCCACGGTCACATGCTCTTTCCTGCAAACACTGTTTGCCTCACTAAAAGACGACCTACAGACGATGAAGAAGGAACTGAACCAAGAACTCAGAGAAGTAAGTAAGGACCTGGATGTGTTGGGAGACAGAATTGACTCCATTGAGATACAAAATTCCTCCAGAGATGAAGAGATAGAACAATTACAGCAGGAGGTCCTGTGCCTGAAAGACCAACCTGCAGTCATTCGCAGAAGACGTGGAAAATAATTTCCGCCGGAATAACATACGAATCCGGGGGGTCCCACATGGGTCGGAGGGCCAAGACATCACTGTGTTTGTGGAGATGTTCAGCACCATCCAAGACGCACCCCCAGACCCAAAAATCTAGCTCGACCGAACACACCGAGCGGGACCGAGAAGACCACCACCGGCTCCTTCAGCAGACATACTCACGTGTGTTCATGACTTCCAACTTAAAGAATAGGTTCTGGGCAAAGCCAGAGACGCCCACCCGGTTGAATTTAATGGTCACGAACCTCTGCTATACCAAGATCTCGCTGCATCCACGCTACAAAAGAGGAGAGAGTTCCGCCCGGTCACGCTTCATCTACAGGCCAGGGAGGTACCCTACTCTTGGGGCCACTCATTCCGCCTAATTTTCAAATGGGAAGGGAAAACACATCACATCCGCTCGCTCCGGGAGGCCCGGCAGCTACTGAACTTGGAGGACAACACAGCAGCATGGACTCACAGCCCAACTACGAGGTTGGTCCCCTGAGGGTCCGTAAGTGGAGGACAGTGAACCGATCTCCAAAACGCCTAAAAATTGACCTTGAATGATCAGTAAAGAGCGGAAGGCAGTTCTGGCCACCTTAGCGGAGGATTCAGGCTGACCTGAATGATTAGCCCAAACGCAACTCTAGGCATTGCTCACGAAGGGGTAACAAGGATGTGCAATCCCAACCTTTAGCACCCTCGCGAATGTTGGTGGGAGAAGCCCAGGCGGTGCATACGATGGAAGGGTTCCTGCTGACATCTCACGGCCAAATCCATGGGTCCAACCACCTGGGACATTCTACTAGTTTATCAGTTATTGTTTTTTGTTGACTATCTTGTTCTTAAAGGGTATGTTTCCTAACTCTATCCAGGCAAACATACTAGGCACCGCAAGACACAACATAAGGCTTCATGGTTAGCTCACTCCCCCACATTAGCTTACCCAGGGCCCATCACTGTCCCTCGAAGCGACAAGAAACAGTCCCACAGAAATTACTGCAACCCGCATATATGACCCACTCACTTAACATAATCCCACTAAATGCGAAAGGCCTCAACAATCCAATTAAAAGGTGAGCTATCATATTGTACCTTGAAAACCCAGGGGTTCACATATGTCTCCTTCAAGAGACGCACTTATTCCATGGGGGAACACCTAGACTCCGATCCAAGACATTCCCACTACAACACTTCTCCTTTCACACAACAAAAACTGCGGGAGTTGCCATTCTGATTTCTCCTAAATTCACTGGGAGGGTCGTCCCCAAACTGGTGGAGATAATGGACAGATTACTGGTCCACTCATTCTAGATGGGCCCACATGTATTCACTTTAGGCACTGTTTATGCACCCAACTAGGGGCAGGAGGGGTTCTTATGCAAGGCAATTGCAGACATTTCTAGGTCCCAGGACACAATGATAATAATTGGGGACGACCTCAATATAGCGTTCAACAACGTGGCTGATAGATCAGCCTAGAGACAGGGACAGTCAGAAGCCCTCACTGAAAATGGATAATAACAGGCGCAGGACTGACGGATGTTTGGCGAAAATTTCATCCCACAGACAGAGAATACACCTTCTACTCTCACTCGCACAAGACCTATGCTAGGATAGATTATTTCTTAGCCACCACACCTCTTCTACTCCAAGTACAGCAGGTAATTATATTACCCTGCACGCTTTCGGATCACTCTGCAGTGAGCCTGACATTAGCCTTCTATAGTACCTATACCCGTCTGCGTACCTGGAGACTCTGAGAAATGATGCACCAACGCCCAGAAGTAATAAAGTAAATAACAAACACAATAACAAACTATCTAGACACAAATGATAATCCAGACACACCAATTGCAACCTTACGGGACACCTTGAAGGCCAATGTGCGGGGGGAATTTATTGCCATAGTGTCATCGGATAACAAGATTCGTAGGTAAAAGAGAGACTCACTTGCACAAAAAGTCAGAGAGCTAGAGCGCATACACCAGAGGACAGGTGCCCCAAGGATCTGGAGACAATTAGAGGTGGCTAGCGTCAATTGGCAGGCCTAGACCTTGACAGAGCAGAATACGCAGCGTTGAGGCTGAGGCACATTTTTTACACCGGAGGAAACAGGTGCAGGAGATTGTTGGCCAACAAACTTAGAATCCAGAGACAGGCCCCAGGATCCAATCTGTGATAGATCCAAAAGGGCAGGAACAGACTTCCGACCAAGACATCGCCGAAACCTTTCCTCAGTGCTACGCAAAGCTCTATGAAACGCAACACCTCTCTAGGGACACCATGTCCCAATATTTGACAGGGGTTAACATAACAAAGCTTCAGACGGCTCATGCAGATACATTGGAGGCACCGATCAGAATAGAGGAGGTTATTACAGCTATCTCCAGGTTGAGATGCTCAAATCCCCAGGTCCAGATGGCTTTTCCTATCTTTTTTACAAAACCTTCTGCTCTTATCTGGGTCTGGTGCTAGTGGGGGTCTTCAATTTAGTAGGGACCACATCTACCCTGCCACGCTCGATGCTGGAGGCATCGGTGGTGGTTATAGCTAGGCCGGGCTAGGATAAAACGTGCTGCTAGTCCTACAGTCCGATTTCCCTCCTTAACATTGACTTTAAACTCCTCACAGGAATCCCAACACAGCACCTCTCCCCCCTCTTACTGGGGCTGATAGACCCGGATCAGGCAGGTTTTGTGCCTAGTCGTCAGTGCGCCGATAACACCAAGCAACTCCTGCATGTTGTGTATAAGGCTCAGCGTTTTGACGGCGAGCGCATGATCCTGTCCATCGATGCAGAAAAAGCCTTTGACAGACTACACTGGCCATACCTAGAGGACACCCTGAGGCTCTTCGGCATTCGGGAGAGATTTCTGTGCTGGATCCTAAGAAGTCCTTGTGGAGAAGTGTGGCTCAATAGTTAGAGCGGCAGACCCTGATGCAGAGGTCTGGCCCAGGACCAGGGTTCAATTCCCACCTCGGCGGGTCTTGGGCTCAATTTCCTCGGACCGGATAATTCTCACCTCAGTGCCTATTCTAATCATGGGTCCCACTCTGCAACTCTGGGCAATAACTTGCTTAATCTCCACAACGTCCCCAACAGCACTGGGATGCCTGGCTTCACCTTGGGGGTGCCCAGGAGTGGACATTTCACAGGGAAAAGCCAGGAAGGGTTCCACAGCGGTATGCGTACAGTACCAGGAAACCCCGGTTGGGGTATAAGTGCGCTTTACAAGTACAAATTCATTTAATTTCATAAGCAGTTACTCTACCCCGGCTGCAACAGTCCGGGTAAACGGTGTGTCATCAGCCCCCTTCTCAATTCAGCAGGGCACAAGACAGGGGTGCCCCCTCTCGCCACTCCTCTTTGCTCTCTATATGGAGCCAATTGCCCAAAGGGTACGAGACAATCCACTGGTGTCAGGGGAAATGTTAGGAGGGGAAGATCCTAAAATCAGCCTATTCGCGGACAACATAGTAGTCACCCTGGAGAACCCCCAGATATATTTGACGGCCTTTCTGACAGAGCTTGAATCCTTTTCACAGGTGGCAGGTTTCAAGATGAATGTCCACAAATCCCAGGCACTTAGCCTATCACTGTCTGCACCTACACTTACAGCCCTGAAACACAAAAATAAGCTACAATGGGCCACCGGGGCAATACCGTATTTGGGCATACAATTGGCTACTAACACGCAACACAGTTCCTCACTCAATTATACGAATCTCCTTCAGCAGACTAAAGAGCTTGCGTAGATGGAGGCCATTTTCCTTATTGTGGCTAGGCCGCATTTCGGCAGTCAAAATGACAATTCTACCAAAGATTCCGTTTCTCTTCCAGGCTCTCCCACTTGAACCCCCATCAGGAGTTCTACGAACTTTGCTGTGGAACCTAGAGCACTTTATATGGCTTGATAAAAAGCCAAGACTCAGCAGAGACCCGGGCTGCTGCTCCCCGAGGGAGATGGGGTTGGCCATCCCGAACGTGCAAGAATACTACTGGGCAGTACAATTAAGAACTTTTGTGGAATGGTCGCGCCCCAAATCGGAGAAGCACTGGCTTTTCATGGATAAAGCAGTAGTGGGGAGACCCCTGTGGGAAATCCCCATCCTCAATAGAGAACACCGCCCTCGCAGTATTTATCTGTCGGAGGTCACACGGACTCCTAAGCAATTTTGGGACTGACGACTTTCCCCTCACCACTTATCCCTATTGTGAGAAATGCGGCCCTTACATAGGGTCAAGCGACAAAGTCGTACTGTCAGTCGACCGAGAGGGACGGCGTTCTATTGGCCATTTTTTTGATGTAGAGGGCCTATTAACTTTTGACGATTTCCACTCACAGCACTATCTCCCGGAAACCGAACGCTTCTGGTACCAACAGATTAGGCACCGGGTATTGCAACCCAAGGTGCGGGAAAAGGCGCAAAGACACCTCACTTCTTTAGAAAAATGATTAGTAACCAAACTTACAGACTCCCGTCTCATCACAGAGTTATATAGCCTGCTAAGAAAGACTCCCATTGACACTAAAACCCCATGGCAACAACGGTGGGAGAGAGAAATAGGGAGAAGTCTCACACAGAAAGAATGGACTGACATATATCACAGATCTCGCCACATTGCCCACAACATTGCTAGTATGGAAACAGCAATTAAAATAACTACCTATTGGTACCTTACCCCCCAAAAAGTGCATAGAGGAGATTCAAATTGCTGGATAGCCTATGGGGCATTAGGCACACTGACCTACTTGCTGTGGGACACCCCTAAACTTACCCCATACTGGACACAAGTTTTGGACGACATTGATCAGCACTTCGATACACAAATTCCTCGTTTTCCAGCCTATGTCTTACTAGGTCTGTCAAATCAATCAATCAATCAATCAAAGCACTTGTATAGCGCGCTACTCACCCGGAAGGGTCTCAAGGCGCTTGGGGGAGGAGGGCCGCTATTGCTCGAACAGCCAGGTCTTGAGTTGTCTCCTGAAGGCGAGGTGGTCCTGGGTCAGCCGAAGGTGGATGGGGAGGGAGTTCCATGTCTTGGCAGCCAGGTAGGAGAAGGATCTGCCTCCGGCGGTGGCTCTTCGGATGAGTGGTACGGCGGCGAGGGCGAGGCTGGCGGACCGTAGCTGGCGGGTGGGCGCGTGGAAGGTCAGGCGGTCGTTTCAGGTACTTGGGGCCCAGGTTGTGGAGAGATTTGTGTGCGTGGGTGAGGAGCCTGAACGTGATCCTCTTGTTGACGGGGAGCCAGTGCAGGTTCCTCAGGTGGCCGGAGATGTGGCTGCGCCGAGGGATGTCCAGGATGAGTCAGGCGGAGGCGTTCTGGATGCGTTGTAGTCTTTTCTGTAGCTTGGTTGTTGTTCCGGCGTAGAGGGTGTTTCCGTAGTCCAGCCGGCTGGTGACGAGGGCCTGGGTGACCGTCTTCCTGGTTTCGATCGGGATCCATCGGAAGATCTTGCGGAGCATGCGGAGGGTGTGAAAGCATGAAGAGGAGACGGCGTTGACTTGTCTGGCCATCAAGAGGGAGGAGTCCAGGATGAAGCCCAGGTTGCGTGCGTGGTCTGACGGATTTGGGGCGGTGCCCAGGGCTGGGGGCCACCAGGAGTCGTCCCAGGCGGAGGGTGATGGCCCAAGGATGAGGACTTCCGTCTTGTCTGAGTTCAGTTTCAAGCGGCTGTTCTTCATCCACTCGGCAACGTCTTTCATCCCTTCGTGGAGGTTGGTTCTGGCGGTGTCGGGGTCTCTGGTGAGGGAGAGGATCAGCTGGGTGTCGTCGGCGTAGGAGATGATGTTGAGGTTGTGTTGGCGTGCGATGGCTGCGAGAGGTCTCATGTAGACGTTGAAGAGGGTGGGGCTGAGTGATGATCCTTGCGGGACGCCGCAGATGACTTCGGTGGCCTCGGAGCGAAACGGGGGGAGGCGGACTCTCTGTGTTCTTCCAGCGAGGAACGAGATGATCCACTTCAATGCCTTCTCTTGGATGCCGGTGTTGCTGAGGCGTTGGGCTAGGGTGCGGTGGCAGACAGTGTCAAACATGGCGGAGAGGTCCAGGAGGATGAGTGCCGCTGTTTCCCCGTTGTCGAGAAGGGCTCGGATGTCGTCGGTGGCTGCGATGAGGGTGGTCTCGGTGCTGTGGTTGGCTCTGAAACCGGACTGCGAGGGGTCGAGGGATCCATTCGTCTCGAGGAAGGCGGCAAGCTGTCTGTTGGCGATCTTCTCGATGACTTTGGCAGGAAAAGGGAGGAGCGAGATGGGGCGGAAGTTTTTGAGGTCGGTGGGGTCCGCTGTTGGTTTCTTCAGTAGGGCGCTGAGCTCTGCGTGCTTCCAGCTCTCCGGGAAGGTGGCGGTGTCGAAGGAGGTGTTGATGACGTCTTGGAGTTGGGGTGTGATGGTGGAGTCGGCCTTGTTGAAGATGTGGTGGGGGCAGGGGTCAGTCGGAGATCCGGAGTGGATGGTGTTCATCGTGCGGGCTGTGTCTTCGGTGGTCACTGCGG
The DNA here is from genome assembly GCF_964263255.1 of Lissotriton vulgaris. Lineage (NCBI taxonomy): Eukaryota > Metazoa > Chordata > Amphibia > Caudata > Salamandridae > Lissotriton > Lissotriton vulgaris. The sequence continues at coordinate 244,785,039 of NC_141687.1, forward strand.
TCCAGGTGCGGAGGGTGGCGGAGGGGTGCGTTGGTTCAGCGGTTGGGTGCGAGGATGGTGCGCCGAAGCTGTTGTGGATGTCGGCAATCTTGCGGTGGAAGAACGAGGCGAGGGAGTCGCAGAGATCTTGTGAAGGGGTGATGTCGTTGTTGCCGGTGCTGGGGTTGGAGAACTCCTTGACGATGCTGAAGAGTTCCTTGCTGTTGTGGGCGTTGTTGTCCAGTCGATCCTTCAGTGATTTCTTCTTGGTGGTGCGGATGAGCTGGTGGTGCTTGTGGGTCGCGTGTTTGAGGGCGGTCAAGTTGTCAGTGGTCCGGTCGAGGAGCCAGGTTTTCTCGAGGGTGCAGCAGGTCTTCTTGGAGTCCTTGAGTTCGTCGGTGAACCAGGGGGCCTTCTTGCTTCTGGGTTTGCTGGGAGGGTTCTTCATTGGTGCGAGGTCGTCGGCGCAGGCGGTCAGCCAATGCGTGAAGTTGCGGGCTGCTTCGTTGCTATCACAGTTCTGCTTAAGGCGCACAATGGCCGACAAATAGCCCTGGCTCTTGGACCAGCTCACTAGAACATTTTAGCACACTGGGGGACAACTAAACTCTCTACACTTGTGGGTATGGAAAGAATATCCACGCTTATTATGCACACTCTGCCATTGACCTCCGACCTTTGATTGCGGTGGCCAATCAGTGGATAGGTCACGACTATATGAAATGCAATGAGAGTAAAGCGAGTTTCCATAATACCAGCAGGTAGGGACAGCAGTTTATATACATGGCCAGTGGCAGCCAGCACGGCTCGCGGATGGCGGAGCGGATGCACAGCGGTGTGGGGGTTGTGGGTTGCAATGAAAAAAATGAATTAAAATGAACATGTACCTTGGCGCCGGTCCCTCATCTCTGCTCCTGCTCTCCTGCGTCTGACTCCAGGAAAAGGTAGCACAGCCAGGCTTCCCTGACCAATCACTTGGCAGCAATGCAGCGTTGTTATTGGTTTGAGCTCCATGACACAGCGCTCAGCCAGAGGGTGGAGGGGTGGGCATGTTCTCCACGCAGTCTGTAATGCAGCTTGCATGGAGAACAGGAAAAATGCTGTTTTGGGCGGCCTGAGATGGCCGGCTAAACAGTGATTGAGCACTTAGGAGGGTCCTACCACTCGTCGCTTGCTATGCAGCCCAGCCCCCTCACGCAAAGCTGCCGCAGCAGAAGTATAAATTAAAATGATAATAACATTAGGTTATTATATTTAAAAAAATCATTTTTATTACACAAAAAACACATTATTATAATTTTCTTTTTTTCTTTTTTTTTACTGCTGCAGAGTAGTGGGGCAACAGTCCTCCGCCTTAGCGGAGGAGCCGCCACTGTACATGGATGGTATACCTCAACTTGTACTGTTTAATATTGAGAAAAGGAATCCATCCGTAACAAGTATTTAACTCATTATGGGACAAAATCAAGTGTTATTGTGTTATTAAGGGCAATACTAGCAGTGAGGAATCCCCAATGCATTCTGTAAAGACAAACCACTTTAGTGTTACTATTAAGGCTGCAATGATAGGTAGAGTGGTTGCAGATGCTGTTATAACTATGAAATACTGTTCCAACCCCCTGACTTCCTTGTATCCCAAATGCAACATAGGAGCTAATAATGCAGTAGTAGTCTTTAGTGTATTGAATAAAAAGAATACAATAAAATATACCATGTAACAACATTGGACAAAGCTAAACAGCTGTCACTGGTTCTGTAGGATGCTCTATACAGGAGCTGTTCTCCACCTAAACGTGAAAACTACCCAGAGTTCTCTGCTTTTTTTATTGAAGAATTTAAGTGACACTCTATGGCTGGAAGGGTATTGTTATGACTTATACTGGGTGCTCCCTTGTGTCTGGACAAAGCTAAACGTGTCAGTGGTTGCTTTTATTTATTTCAGGTTGGCTTAGATAGTATTTTACCAATTCAAAGCTATAATACTATGCCTGGAGTAATATATGGCTTTTATAATTTTACATCTTGTCATGGATGGCACTGTGCTAATCTTATGCTTGAAGACTTTGCTGTAGAAATGGCAAAAGCCTTTGTCCCTTTTTATCTCAGCAGGGATGGCAATGTGCTAATCTTATGCTTAATAACATTGATAGAAAAGCAGACATTTGAGGTGAGCAAACTCAGAGTGTCACTAGTGTTGTAGGGTGCTCTATACAGGAGCTGCTCTCCACCTAAACCTGGGAACTTCCTAGAGTCCACTGTTTCTTTTTTGCATCATTTATGCACCACTCCATGCCTGCAAGGGTATTGGTTTGTAAAAACAATAAATAATTAATTTAAAACATCACGTAATAGGAAAATATGTATAAGAGATCTATAAAAAGCTACACAAACAATTTGTTTGGCTTCATGTATGAGAGCACAAACTAAGAAGGTAATCAATGGTCTCTTCCTGTCCCTGACATATTTGACAAAGGTCTAGTTTGTCAGAAAGTAGAAGCCAGGATCCTACAAACTGCAGAAAAAGAATATATATTGACCAATCTTAAAACATTTGCTCTATGTTTCTATCTATGTTATAGTCCAAATATGTTGCATACACTTTATGTACAAGGATTGTGGGTAGATAGAATGTTTAAAATTACCTAGTTGCCCAAGATCTTTCACATGATGGGTGTGCTTCATTTTCTGCATGAGGCAAAGTTTTCAGTGCTTCTTTTATGCCATAAAGTTCTGAAACTGATATTCTTCAATAAGGAAAGAAAGGCATTGGACAATTGAATTGTCAGGAACATTGAAGAAGTCATGAAATCTTTTCAGATTAAACTTTTTAGGATGTCATTTTGTGATCAAATGCAGACAAAAGAAGTTAAAATTGGACAAGGTCTTCATAGGTGGGGCCAAGCTGCAGATGGATATACTAGGGAGGGCAGCTTTTTTCAAATTTATGATTCTGCCACTGTTCTTGCATATCCATCAGAACTTCCTGATGTGGATACCGCAGACTTGGTTCCGGAACTTACAAGCTCACATATGTTAATTTCTTTGGGCAAACCACTATCACTACATCGCCTTTGGCAAGTGCACACAGCCACCCTTCGATGGGGGCTGTGCATGGCAGGCATATGTTTGTACTAATGGGCATCGCAGATACTGGTACTGAATGACTAGATAAACCGTGGGTGGTCTGACCCTGCTTTCCGTACCGATATTTCCTTTATAGGAAGTGACAGTGTAATAGGCATGAGGTGTGAGGCCCCCAGCCTGTGTGTTTTGTTGGAGTTGTTCAGAGTAGTGCTCCTGGCATGGCGATTGGCCCAGCATTGGATGGGATGGGATCATAAAACCTACCCTGGAAAGCCCACTGTGGCATGACCAATGGCTCGACCAGGTGGCATGGTTGGAGGATTTTAGTGTATGGGAATACATCTGTATTTCGAAACATTTGGACATTTGTCAAGGGTCTCTCATGAAATCCTTTCAAGAGCTCCAAAAGGAGCCCATGCTGCACAAGTCCTAGTTCTACTACAGCTCCATCAAGCCCTTCTCATCCCACGTATTCACTAGACCAGAACTGGAGGAAGACCCTTCTTCTACCTCACCACCTGGAAAATCCTGCCCCTCCACCTCAGGCATTTCCCGCCACTGACTTGATTCAGGAAGGATCTCAAGTCCTGACTCATTGACTGAACTTCCCCACCCAGACGGATTAGCAGCCCCCTCCTCCCCTTCAGTCCCTTGAGACCCTCACAGGTGAGTAGCCACCCTCTACAAACCCCAGATTGATTGATTAATTGATTAGTCATTCCCTAGAGGAGGCCCCTGGATATAGAGCGATCAAGGCCAAAGTTCTTATGGGTTCCTTGGGGGAAGTGGGCATCTCCTGCATTTATAAATCTCTAGTCATTAATACGCCGGACCTCTTTGCACCCTTGAAGTAAAAATGGGAGGCCTGGGTCGGTTCCTTGGATGAGAGTGATTGGAGGGACATCAGAATGACCCTGTGCACCCTTGCATAATCATAAAGTACTTACAAATTAATTAGCACCAAGGAGGTTGTGGAGGAGAAATATTGCTCGATCACCTTCTCCACCCTCTCTCACATCCTGGAGAGATGTAGTGAAACCATAATTCATATTGCATTGCTGGGACTTTTAGAAGACATCAGATGCTATAGGGAAGGCTGAGTACCAGTTGGTTTAGTTACTATGATCCCGAGAAAGGGACATAGCAATTACCTGACGGTATGGCTCTGCGCCCTTAACTGGTGAGTGAAACAGGAACGATATATTTATGAAGCAAGAGTATGCCCCCAAAAAAGGAAATCTGGGGCTGGTGGTGAAATTACTATGGACAGGCATAATTGTTGTATTTGATGCATTTGTTGTAAGGAACTCTGATGTATGTCTTTTATCTTTGATTTACTCTATCACTGGCACTCTGGCAAATGTTTTAAAAGTTGAAAAAATAAATAAATTCGATTTATAAAATAATTATGGAATATTTTTTGTAAACAGCTTTTTAAAATTAACTTTTCATTTAAGACCAGTGACACATACAATAATAATAGAATCATTTGGTTGTGACTGTTGTAATAGTTGTATCAATAGTGGCTCGTTCAGATTTCATAGAAAAGTGGTTAATTCCATTGCAGACTGTCAGACTTCTAGTTGTTAGATTAGATATACAAGTCATTTAGGTAATTTGTTGTCAGTATCAGTCCCAAGATATGGCTAATGTGTCTCTCGTTCACTATTCTTATTCCCTAGGGTCCATCTGATCTTTAAGCAGACAAAAATATCATTTTCATTTTCGAAAGATAAAAGTTGTGATTTATGCTATTGTTATTGTTATATTTATGTAAACAATTTAAGTGACGTAGTCCTTTTTGAGTTGTTGAAAGGGTATCCTAGTAATCAGTGTATGCTAAATGGATTATCACCATCCACTGTAAGTTTTACAGGTTGGATGTAGCCTTCATTGTGTTCCAGAGCCTCCCGTAAAATGTAATTGTACAAAGGGATTAACAACTGAGCCAGAATAAATTCTTGTCGTAGTCCATTGGCTGCCTGTATTTTAGGAGTTAGAACTAATCCATCAGAAAGTGTTACTCTCACCCATTTATCTTTGTTTAAGACTATTAAAAAGGTACAGCAATGGTCCAGGATGACAATTGTGCCATGAACGATTTCTGTTCACTTTATTGAAGACTGTTCAGTAATCTACAAAACAGTCAAATAGCTTCTGGTTCACCTGCTGTGTAGCTATATTTGTCATTATACGTAGAGCCATAGTATTAGGGATAGTGATTCCCTATGTTTTAAGGGCAGTTTGTTTTTTTGTAAAAATGTTGTAGTGTGATGCTCATTTGTTTAATTTGTTAAGGAGAAAGTTTGTGAAGATCTTACAATCTGCATTGGGTAAAGCAATTACATGAAAGCTAGCCAGATCACATTTTGGGCCAGTTTTTAAGATTCCAAACAATTTGCTTTGTTCCTACCAGCATATAATGATTATGGTGTTTCAGAAAATATCAGTTAAGTGCTCACATACTCTCTTAAGGTAGATAGTAATGGAGTATTTCTAACGATCCTCACTGAGACTTAATATTGATTTTAAAAAACCTACCTTTTATTGGGAATTTTTGTTTTTGAAAATGTTTTTATTGAACAAAGAAAACATGATTCAACAATCTGTGCACGCCGGGTGAGTCACGTAGCATGGGGGTTTTCGTCGCATCACAGGATACATTACAGTGATAATCACATTTAGGATAAAGGGGAGTCAGACATTTCCAATGCAGATACAGGAGCAGGCGGTTCACAAAGGTCACCCCTGTATGTATTCCAGAGTCCCCAGACCTTCCCCCATTTGCCCGGACAACCCCTAGCTACATATACATTCTTTTCACGCATCATGCACCAATCTAGGTCTTCGGACCATTTGGAGAGGTCTGGGGCTCGGGCAGCTCCCCACAGTTGTGCAATGTTCTGCTTTGCCACCATACATGCCAGGGTCACCCATTGTTTCTGCGAGGCATTCAGATCAGTCGGCTCCCACACATTCAACAAGCACCGATGGGCCTCCAACGGAACCTCCATCCCTGTCACCTCTTTCATTACCTCATGGATCTTGCGCCAATACACACTAACATATTCACAATGCCACAGTACATGGAGGAAGGTTCCCAGCTCACCACAACCTCTCTTACAATCACCACTCACTCCCCGTCCCATCTTAACCAGACGAGGCCCAGTTATGTAGATCCAATGTAGGATTTTTAATTGAACCAGTCTGAGTCTCATCTGGATGGCAACTACCTTTGGGGAGGAGACTGCTTCGACCCAATCTTCGTCATCCAATATCAGACCATTCTCACTCCACTTTTCACGCAGCCTCTTTAAAGGATCATCCATATGATTAATAAGCTTCCTATATATTAAGGAGATAGTCTTTTCAGGGAGGTGGCCATCGAGCACTCGGTCTTCGAGAGGCGATACCTCTGGGAGCACCTCACCCCTCGGGACGCGAGCCATCAAAGCATGTCTGACCTGGCAGTAGCGGAAGTGCTCACTATCCTTCAGTTCATATTTTGCTTTCAGTGACTCAAACGTGTGCATCTCTGTCCCGTTCCAGACATCCTTCACCTGGGAGATACCAATCAATTCCCATTTATCAAATCCTTTTGATTTCCACAAGCTCCCCAATTGTTCTGAATTGATCAATGGCGTTGCTAGTGTCAGTTTACCCTCCCAACCCAAAGACTTATTCGCAATGTGCCAGATTGTTACCGCATGGGCGATTGGACCCGTCAAATGAAATCTTCCCATCCTAGCGTATAACGCTCTACCGATATCTCCCCCTGGTGCCTGTTCCCTATCCATAGCATATCCCGGGTCTCCTGGGAGTCCGTATACAATTTGATTGATGGCTGCCAGTTGGGAAGCCCAATAGAATTTCCTCAGATCAGGGAGTCCGATGCCTCCGTCGTACCAGGGAAGGGTCAACTTCAAAAAGGCGATCCTTGGTCTATCTTCCCATAGAAGCTCACTCTGCAATCCTTCTACTTCTTTAAAGTAAGATACGGGGACCGGGTCGATCGCGTTTTGCAGTGCATACAGAAATCTAGGAAGGGACATCATTTTGAACGTCGTCGCTCTTCCGAGCAATGAGAGTGGAAGAGCCCTCCAGCGCACCACATCGTTTTTCAGTCGGCTCAGAGAGGAACCCAAATTACGTTCAAATCTAAGCTTTGCATCAAACGTTATGTATATGCCTAAGTAAGTAAACCCCACCTTTTCTATCTGAAGAGGACACGACTACAGGATTACTGGTGGCTCCCTGGACAAGACAAAGAGCACAGATTTTGACCAGTTGATCATAAATCCGGAGTATTGACCAAAGATTGCCAGAACGTCTAAAAAACACTTCAGGGATGCTCTGGGCCTGGTGAGGTAGAGCATAATATCATCTGCGTAAAGTGAGATCTTGTCTTCCCACTCCCGCGTCCACCTCAGACCTTGTATTGTTAAGTCCCAGCGGACCCAAGCCGCCAAAGGCTCCAGCGCCAGTGCAAAGAGTAACGGGGATAAGGGACACCCCTGTCTCGTGCCTCTTTGCAATAAAAAGTCAGCCGATTTACGGTTGTTGACTGTCACTCTTGCCAAGGGCTTGGCATAAAGGAGTCTCACCCACCCTACGAATTCCTCCCCGAAACCCAACTTTGCCCGCACCGCAAACAAATAAGACCACTCGACTCGGTCAAACGCCATGGTGGCATCAAGTGACACCAGAGCCGCGGGCTCCTGCAAGGTCGACGAACGACCGAGGATCCCATGCAGTCGACGCAGGTTGAGCACTGTGTTACGGCGTGGCATAAATCCCGACTGATCCGGATGTATCAAGGTGGAGACCACCTTAACCAACCTTACAGCCAGCAATCTAGCGAGGACTTTCGGCTCCGCATTAAGGAGGGAGATGGGCCTGTATGAGGAGCAGAGTGTCTTAGGTTTCCCAGGCTTATGAATGACAACTATTTTAGCAACTCGTTGGTCATAGGGTAGTTCAGCCTTTTCCCTACTCTCCAGAAACATTGTGCGCATGTAGGGCGCGAGTCTCTGGGGGTGTAGTTTGTACAGCTCAATCGGTATCCCGTTAGGGCCAATGGCTTTTCCGGACTTCGTTGTTACTCCACTTCCATTGTTCCTTCTCATTAGCTGGCTATACTTCAATGTACACTGTCATACCTAGACGTCCTAGGATTTTTTCACACCTATCTTTTCCGGACTTCGTGCCTCTTATGGCCTGTGCAACTTCGTCGTCAGTAAAAGGGGAATCCAAATACTTTCTGTCTTCATCAGACAAAGTCGGCATAGCAATATCCTTAATCATAGCACTATTTTCGTCCTCGGTGTAAGAGGCCACCGAGGTGTACACCTCTTTGTAATATGTGGCAAACTCCTCCGCCACCTCCTGCGGGTCAGTAACACTGCGCGCTTCACTAAGAGACAACTCAGGCACCAATCTGGAGGCTCTCTCCCCCCTCTCGAGCCAAGCTATCAATTTCCCCGCTTTATCACCATGTTCATAGATCCTGCTCTGTATATCGTTGTATTGGGCAACTGCCTTCTCCCGTGCCATACTCTTATACTCATCCTGACGGAGTTTCAGGCGGTGGAGACCGTTCTGAGTCGGCAACACCGATATTTCTTTCTCTAAGGACATCACCTCCGTCTCTAGTCTAACAATATCTGCCTGATGTTTCCTTTTATTTCTCGCAACCAGGGACAGGACCTAACCTCTAATAACAGTTTTGTAGGCCTCCCAAATTATCCCTGCAGAGCTTACACTACCAACGTTTTCACTAAAATATTGATCTGTGAGGCGTATATTCTCCTTTTTCACACACGGGTCCTTGAGATACCATGCGTTGATGGGGGCAACTTTACCCGCCGATGGGCCACCGTAGTCTAGCCGCAACCACACGGGGGAATGATCAGATATACCTCCGCTCCTTTCCCTGATGTTCACCGCTTCCGAGGCTGGTATAAGAATATAATATAACCTTGACATGCTACTATGCTACAGAGACGTGGGTGAATTGTTTCTGTGTGGGGTGTCGCGTCCTCCAGCTATCTACCAGACCCAATGTTTCTAGAAATTCAGGGAGCCACCGCTGGGACTGACGGAAAACCCTCCCTGGGTGTCTATCAAGCTCTCCATCTAACACTGCATTGATGTCCCCTCCCACTACGAGGGGGCCCAGGGGGAGCGTGAGAAAGACCGCGCCCAGGTCTCGGAAGGTATCCGATTCCAGGCCAGGCGGTACATATGTCGACAAGAATATAACTGTCCTACCCTCCAACTGTCCGGATACACCCACATATCTGCCTCTCTGGTCCACCCATGTTGATTGAATCTTAAAGGGGAAGGAGTTTTTGCCCAGTATTCCGACACCCCTTGAACCTGTGGTAAACCCCGCGTGTGCCACCAACTTATATCCTTCCTTATGCAGTGCCATACATCTATCGCCAATCAGGTGTGTTTCTTGCAACAACACCACATCTGGGTAGTGTCTTCGTATGAACTGATTCACCTTCCCCCCGCTTGATCCTGTCACCCAGTCCATTTACATTCCAGCTCAGTATCTTCATCCACAATCCTTTCGATTCTTGCGACATTTACCTAATTCCCATGACTGTAAACACCCGACATGCTCTATTCAACGGAGTCAGAAAAATTTAACTTATTGGGAAATTTTATACATAGTACGAAATATAATTTGGATTTAGAGAAAAGTTTCAAATTTGTCATATTAGGTATATTATTAAGTAGACTGGCTCAGACGCCACTCAGTTTTTCCATTGTACTTTTTGTTGCAAGATCTTCATTTACCCATTGTACTTCATATTACAAACAAATGACGTGATATTGGTTTATGTTAGCTGTTTGGAGAGACCCACAATATCCCAGGTATAGGTATTAGCAACTTGGGAGTGAAGAGAAAGTTGTCAAATTCAGATATCTTTTTCTCAAGCACAGCTAACAAGTTTGTTTATTTGAGCGCAGCGGCCGCACGCAACGGGCGCGCCTAAGGCAAGCCCGTCTGCGCCCGTCCGCGCCTGAACCGCGCCCAGCGCCAGGACCCTTGGCCCCCGCCGAAGCCAGGAAACCCGACTGAGATACGACACCGCCGCCCTCCATGCACTCGACACCGGCCGACCATCCACCTGCTACTGAGCCACCCCGAGGCGCACCCACGGACCCTTCTCCTGCCAAGCTTGCAAATTCACCTGCCTCCGAACCTACACCCTGCCCTCTGGACCAAGCAACAACAACAACCACCTCAAGTGCATCTTACTCAACACCCGCTCCGTCCACAAGCACGCCGTCGAACTCTGGGACCTCCTCGACACAACAGCGCCGGACGTCGCCTTCCTCACGGAAGCCTGGATGAACACCTCCTCAGCCCCCGACGTCGCCATAGCCATCCCAGACAGCTACAAGATCACCCATAAGGACCACGTCAAACAAACCAGAGGAGGATTCGCCATCATTTACAGAAACCCCATCAGCGTCACGACCAACACCGGAGATACCCTCACCGCCGCCGAACACCTACACTTCAAGATCCACACCGACCCCAAGACCACCCTCAGAGGAGCCCTCATCTACAGACCCCCGGGCCCACGCACACAATTCAGTGAAACCATCGCCGATTTCATCAGCCCGCATGCCCTCGTCTCATCAGACTACATCCTCCTAGGGGAGATGAACTTCCACCTGGAGAACAATAACAACAACACCTCCACCACCCTGCTCGACAACCTCACCAACCTCGGACTCAAGCAACTGTAGAACACTCCCACCCACTACGCCGGCCACACGCTCGACCCCATCTTCTCCTCCAGCAACCACGTCTCCTTCAGCCACTCCACCGGACTACACTGGACCGACCACAGCTGCATCCATTTCACCTTCAAGAAGACTACATCCCACAACTGCCCGCAACAGATCTCCCACAGAGGCTGGAGTAAAGTCACCACAGACCAGCTAACCATGTCACTGAGCCAGAACCCACCAACCGACACCACTGACACCAACGAAGCAGCCTGCAACCTCACACAGTGGATCGCCAACTGCGCCAACGCCCTTGCCCCACTGAAGAACCCCCCAGGCAAGACCAACAACAGGGAAGCCACATGGTTCACCGACGCCCTCAAAGAATCGAAGAAATCCTGCCGAACTCTCGAGAAAACCTGGCGCCACGAACAGACGACAGAAAACCTGACAGCTCTCAAGAACGCCACTCGCAAACACCACCAGCTGATCTGCACCACCAAAAGGACATTGTTCAAAGAGCGGCTGGACAACAACACACACAACAGCAAGGAACTCTTCAGCATCGTAAAAGAGCTCTCCAACCCCAGCGCCAGGAGTAACCCCATCGCAAGACCTCTGAGACTCCCTCGCCACGTTCTTTCACCGCAAGATCGCCGACATACACGACAGCTTCGGTGCCCAGACACCACCTCCAATCACCAAAACAATGCCTCCTACCACCACCCTCCGCGCCTGGACCCCCATCAGCACTGAAAACACCACCCACGTCATGAACACCATCCACTCAGGCTCTCCCTCCGACCCATGGCCTCACCACATCTTCAACAAAGCCAACACCATCGTCGTACCCCACCTCCGGAACGTCATTAACAACTCCTTCACGTTCGCCACCTTCCCAAAGAGCTGGAAGCACGCAAAGATCAACGCCCTTCTGAAGAAACCCACAGCGGACCCTGAAGACCTCAAGAACTTCTGCCCCATCTTTCTTCTTCCCTTCCCTGCAAAAGTCATTTGAGAAGACCGTCAATAAACAGCTGACCGCTTTCCTCGAGGCAAACGACTCCCTCGACCCATCCCAGTCCAGATTTCGAGCCAACCACAGCACCGAGACCGCCCTCATCGCAGCCACCGATGACATCAGGACCCTGCTTGAAAACGGGAAAACAACCGCCCTCATCCTCCTAGACCTCTCAGCCGCCTTTGATACCGTCGGCCATTGCACCCTAATAACCCACCTCCACAACACTGGGATCCAAGGAAAAGCCCTGCACTGGATCACCTCGTTCCTCTCCGACAGAACCCAGAGAGTCCGCCTCCGTCCCTTCCGCGGCCACCAAGATCTGTGGCGTACCCCAAGGCTCTTTGCTCAGCTCAACCCTCTTCAATATCTACATGAGCCCCCTCACCGCCATCGCATGCAAACACAACCTCAACATCATCTCCTACACCGACGACACCCAGCTGATACTCTCCCTCACCAAAGACCGAGCAACTGCCAAAATCAACTTCCAGGAAGAAATGAAAGCGGTGGCAGAATTAATGAAGCTCAGTCGTCTGAAACTGAACTCAGACAAGATAGAGGTCCTCATCCTGGGATCATCCCCATCCGCCTGGGACAACTCCTGGTGGCCCACAGTGCTGGGCACCGCACCGACACCCGCGGACCACGCACGCAACCTGGGATTCATCCTGGACTCCTCTCTCACGATGACCAAGCAAGTCAACGCCATCTCATCCTCAACACCCTGCGCATGCTCCGGAAGATCTTCCGGTGGATCCCTACCGGAACCAGAAAGATGATCACCCAGGCCCTCGTAACCAGCCGATTGGACTAAGGAAACGCCCTATACACAGGAACCACAGCCAAACTTCAGAAAAGACTCCAGCCCATACAGAACACTTCTGCACGACTCCTCCTCAACTTCCCTCGCCACAGCCACATATCTGCCCATCTGAGAGACCTGCACTGGCTCCCCATCAGCAAAAGGATCACGTTCAGGCTCCTCACCCACCCATACAAAGCGCTCCACAACATGGGCCACGAATACCTCAACAATCGCCTCACGTTCTACACTCCGACCCGCAAGCTCCGTTCCCCCAACCTCGCCCTCGCCGCCGTCCCACGGATTCGCAGAACCACCACCAGAGGAAGATAGTTATCCTGCCTGGCTGCCAAGACATGGAACTCCCTCCCTGACCACCTACGACTGACCCAGGACCATCTCACCTTCAGGAAACACCTCAAGACCTGGCTATTCGAGCAGTAGCAGCACCGCCCTCCCTTCAGCGCCTTGAGACCCTCACGGGTGAGTAGCGCACTCTATAAATGCACTGATTGATTGATTGATTGAAATCCCTACTATGTTTATTATCAATAGCAAACTCAATTTTTTTGAAGTCCTATCAATTAATGTAATGAAATACTTCAAATATTTGTAATAATTTCAGTGTGTTTTGGTAATTCAGTATATCATGAGGATCGTCAGAGTCATAAATAGGATGAAGATCAAATAGATGTATTTCCATCTCTCTGTAGGTAGCAGTAGACTGAAAATAAGTATTCTTCCTGATTAATGTTGTGTCTTTGTTATCGCCACATAATACAACTTTATGCTTCTTTCTAGAATACACTTGCTTTTTGTTAGTGAGGTTGTGGATTATTGGTTGAGAAGGGTGGAACATTGTCAGGGTTAACCATAAAAGTCACTAAATTAACCTGTGCTTACCCCTTTAGTAGCTTGACACAAATCAGTCAAGCTTAACTTAGAGCCAATGTGTGAAGTATTTATACAGCACATAAACAGTAATAAAGTGCAAACACAACACAAGGAAAACCCAAAACCAATTTAGAAATGCAGAGTAAATTGTAATAAATAAAATGATACGCGAATGATAAACATCCAATCAGTAGAACCAGAGAAATTGAATTTGAAGAATTTTTGTGAAAAAAGCAACCTACAAAGCACAAAGCGCCACTAGCTCTGGTTGCCCTAGACTGGGAGAAAGAAACAAGTGCAGACTGACCTCATTGGATCCGGGCCGGATACTGGGAACAGGTTTTGTTCTGAACATTAAGTCCTGGTGCAAAGACTTCTATTTGCATTGGAGGAGGAGGCTTCTGGTGCAAACAGCAGGCCGAGCATCATGGATGGTCGTCGCTGTAGCGTGAAGAGCAGGTCGCACATTGCAGGTCATTGCTGGCAGGTCACTGTCACCACGAAGATAATTTCTCACTACAACTTTATGTTGGCAGTCATTGCGGGCAGCAGAGTCTTGGCGTGAACGGGCCTATTTGAGATTGCTGAGTACCCACACTTAAGAATTTTCACCTTTTCTTCAGGAGAAGTACACTCTAATGTCAACCAATGGTCCAGGACCTGAGGGGCACATCTTAGGGATCAAGACCCACTCCAACAGAGGCCAGCAACAGAGTTCAGGCAGGTCCAGTTGCAGCTGGTCAGGTGGGCAGTTGCAGGGAGGCCTCCGGAAGGTTGTTGGGTCCCTGTAGATCACACAGGAGGATAGCAAGCTTGCCCTCAGAGTCACTCGGGGGATCGTAGGCTCAAGGCAGCAGCAGGTCCAATATTACTTCCTCAGACAGCAGGGGAGCAAGGCAGTCTTCCAAAAAGCATGGCTGCATGATAGTCCTTCTGAATCTTCCCCCAGACTATGGGTGATCTGATTAAGGGTCCCAGATTGCCGCCTTTTATTCCCAGTGCCAGCTTGTGGGTGGGTTATGTTCCCTTTGTCTAATCTTCCCCCTTTCCAGGGTTCAGCTCCAAACTCGCTATGTTCAATAAAAGGCAGGCAGAAATAGGTGTAAGCTGAATTGTCAGTGGTGTGGCAGGCAGCTCTTAGAAGTCAGAAGGGGGTGGGCAGGCCCTGAGGCTGTCCCTTTGAAGTTCAGGAAGGTTGTGTGCCAACCTCCCAGGACATTCTGCTCAGGGAAGCAACACCCTGCCTGACATCCAAAGCCTTTTGTGACTATGTCTGGGAGGAAAATACAAAACACCACAGGAGAGCCATTTATAGTCATGTGACTCTGGACATTGGGGAAAAGCACATTTGGTTTATACAGAAAATGCCAACTTTCTAATGTGACATTTTCAGAATAGTAATTTAAAATCTGACTATACAGTGTTTTCCTATCTGCTCCCAAAGTGTTGTTAGCTCTTATTAAATGCAATAAGGCAACCCAGTGTTAGCCCATGGGAGAAGTAGGCCTTGTAACAGTGGAAAACGACTTCGGGAGTTTTTCAATGCCAGGACATAAAAACATTAAACCCATTTGTCCAAGGTTTTAAATACCAAGGACTGTGCCCTGGCAGCTGTTGGGGCCTACCTTAGGGATGACGTAAACGTTTTTAATTTACAGGCCCTGGATTCATGTGGTGTCATCTACTGGGGATGTAGAAGTCAATTAAATGTGCCAATTAGGTGTAGACCTATTTTACCACGTTTTAGGGAGTGAACACATGCACTTTTGCACTTGTTAGCAGTGTTGAAGCGCACAGAGTCCTAAAGCCAGAAAAAATGAGTTCTGCAACCAGGGGAGGAGAAGACAAAGCTTTTTGGGGGCTACCACATGTTGTTGTCAGGCCTAACAGGGGATAATAGCATATTCAGTTGCTAGACAGCTAATAATGTTTTCCTTACTGTATTTTTCCAGACTATGTTGAGGTTAGTTATCTTCTTCTTGTGTTCTTTCTACAATACTGCTTTGAGCTGAGGTACCTAGTACTCTGCAATATTCGAAAGACACTCTGTGATTCCTTGCACCAGTTTGCATTCAAAAGCCTTCAGTAAAAGTAGTTGTAATGGTGGGATGAACTGATTTATTACCACCAGTAAAGGTGAGTAACATTTTTAGAAATTTCCGGGCAGATTTACAAGCCTCATGTGACTCTTTTGTGCCGCCGCTTTGTAATTTTTGTGATGCAACAGTGGTGTAAAAAATGCGCCCAATTTACAACATGACACATCTAGGGAAATGCGTCAGGTTGTAAAGCCCTGCGTCACATTATACCGTCCTCAGGTATAATGTATACAGGGTGGGCGTTCACATGCAGGAAAGCCTCATAAAAGTGATGCAGTAAAATCTACAAGATTTTACTGCGCCACTGCTAGGATGCCACTGCATCAAAACTTTACACCTGCTTGAAGCATGCGTAAGGAGTGACACAGTGTAGTGAGAATAGGCCTCAACATGCATTGCTGGAGTTGCGTTGTGCTGTGACACGACTCCAGCAATGCGTGGCTTTTGCGCCAATAGATGCGTCAGAATTTCTGACGCATCTGTCAATCCTTGTACCATGGTGCGCCATATTGTAAATACAGCGCATCCATGGTTGTGCAAGGGTTTTGCAGGCTGGCGCAGGAAAACTGATGCATTTCTATAGGTGCGTCAGTCTCTCGTAAATCAGCCCCATCATTCGTTATCAGTGTTGATGACTTTAATTGTTTTTATAAGTACCCATAGCATTGAGTTGGTGAAAGCAGTTTCTCGTTTGAGAAAAGTGGTTTTACCCTTGAATTGACCAATCATATGAGGAAGGTGCCATCTTTATTTAGTGCCTGAAGAATCTGCGCAAGTTAGTTTAGTAGCAAAACATTTTTTTAAACTTTGTATTATTAGGATGCACAAACTACAAATATATAAAGGGGCACATGCATCAAGCTAATTACCGGTGGCAAACTGACCAATTCGCAGAATCGGCCCCTTTGCGACTGGTAATTAGGCTTCTGGGATGTATCAAGCCCAAAGCCAATCGCAAAATAGGTAATCGGAAAATTAGTGATTACCTATTTTGCAAATGCAGTCTGGGAAGCGCAATTTGTGATACCCTAAAAGCAATGCAAGAAGCATTCTCAGAATGTGACTTTGCATTAAGGAATCGCAAATTACCATCAACTTTAAATTGATGGTAATTTGCAATCCCTTAGAAAAATGCAAAGAATTGCATTTTTCTAAGTGCCATGTGGCACACACACATGCCCACATGTGCACACATGGCAATTATGAGGGTGCACCAGGGGGGCCTATTGGCCCACTGGCACCCTTGAAATTCCATCTGCAATTTGCGATGACCTATTTGGTAATTGCAAATTGCGAATGGTTTGCCATTCATTCCTATTGGCCTCTAGGCCATAAGAATAAATGGTAAAGCCTTCCCTAATAGCGAATTGCAATTTGCCATTCACATTTCGGAAATGTGTAGGAAACGCTATTGTTTTAGCGAAACCTACATGCATAGGCAATTACGATTCCTTAATAATAGCCATTAAAGAATTACAACTACTTAGCTTGATGCATGTGCCCCTTAGACTATTTAAAAAAGCAACATTGTATGAATATATTGGGCTGATAAATAATTTCATGTTCATTTATATCTCAATAGCCCCACAATACAGTTCCAAAGTGCAATTAAATCCAAAATAGAAAGAGAAAAGTGACGATAGACACTCCAGTCTAAATCGAATTAATGTATCTCCTTACATCTGTGCATACGTTCCCAAATAATCATTATAGTAATTAGCTTATTAATGTGAGAGTGATAAAGATGTTTGTTTTGACCTGCTTTGAACATTTAGTACACAACTCCATAAATGTGGGACTTATGTTTTGTAGATTTTCCGTAAGTGGTTATTCACAAGCAGGCAATCAACGTACAGAATAAGCAATTTTTAATGTGTTCTAGGATGGACCTCGTGGGACATTTCCCCCAGATATTCTGTTTTGGGATTTTCCCAAAGAATATCACCAATTTTAGTACAGATAGATTCAGTTTCCCAATAAATTGTGAGTGCATCTATTGCCAATTGTTGTTGTCTATCGGAAAAAGGCTATGGTAAAATACAACATCCATCAATCAAACAAGCATTGGAAATGCAATAGGTCTCGCATTAGAAAAGTTGGAGCTATTGGTCTTGTAAATGACAAATATTTTATTTATTTGTTGGTTTTTAAAATAGCTAAATTGATAGCTTTGTCATTTACAATGCCAATAGTTATAACTTTCGCAAATGTGACACCTATAGCATTTGGAATGCAACATGTTTTGTATTTACGTGACTTAGATGGCAGCTCTGGTCGTTAGGCCACATCTCTAGAGAGCAGGAGAGTGCAGCAGGGGAGAGAAGCACAGCAATGCAATAGGTCTCGCATTAGGAAAGTGTGAGCTATTGGTATTGTAAAGGACACATTTTTTATGTATGTGCTTTTTTGAAAATAGCTAAATTAATAGCTTTGTTATTTACAATGCCAATAGTTTTATCTTTCGCAAATGTGACACCTATTGTAACACAATATGTGTTGTAGCACTGAGTGGTGTGAGGGTGAGGGGTGTGAGGGTGAGGGGGTGAGGGTGAATGGGTGTGTGTGTGTGTGAGGGTGAGGGTGAGTGAGGGGGTGTGAGGGTGAGGGTGTGTGAGGGTGAGGGTGTGAGGCTGAGTGAGGGTGAGAGGGTTGTGAGGGGGGTGAGGGTGTGAGGGTGAGTGAGGGTGTGTGAGGATGAGGGGGTGAGGATGAGTGAGGGTGTGAGGGGGTGTGAGGGTGGGTGAGGGTGTGAGGGTGTGAGGGTGGGTGAGGGTGAGGGTTTGTGAGGGTGAGAGGATGTGAGGGTGTGTGATGGTGAGGAAGTGTGAGTGTGAGGGTGACTGAGGGTGTGTGAGGGTGAGGGGGTGAGGGTAAGGGTGTGTGAGGGTGAGTGGGTGTGTGAGGGGGTGTAAAGGTGTGTGAGGGTGGGTGAGGGGTGTGAGGGTGAGTGAGGGGGTGTGAGGGTGAGTGAGGGGTGTGAGGGTGAGGGGGTGAGGGGGGTGAGGGTGAGGGGGTGTGAGGGTGAGGGTGTGAGGGTGACAGGGTGTGTCAGGGTGAGGGGGTGAGGGTAAGGGTGTGTGAGGGTGAGGGGGTGAGTGGGTGTGAGGGTGAATGAGGGTGAGAGGGTTGTGAGGGGGGTTGAGGGTGTGAAGGTGAGTGAGGGTGTGTGAGGATGAGTGGGTGAGGGGGTGAAATGGCCTTGGTACTGTGTGAAGCAACATCTAGGTCCCTTTGGCTGTATGCCTGTATGAAAAAAAATAACACCTCAAATGGCTGGGCTCCGCGGTTGCAATGGACTGTGCTTACGACACAATTCAACAAGCACTGGCAAAGGCAGAAGCTAAACGGCTGAGAGAGGGGCCACATCCTGCACAACAGGAAGAAAACAAACAGAAACAAGTCGGGCGGCACAACAGGGGCTGAAAAAAAAAGGGGAGGCTGAAAAAATAAAGGGAGACACGGCCCGGCGGCCGTGAAACTGCAGGGAGAGAGAGGTGAGGTGCTGGCGACTGGGGAGGGGGAGGAGAAATGCGAGCAAGGCTGTGTTTGGGGAGAGAGGGGAGGTGCTGGCAGCACCAAGCTGGCTGGGGAGGGGGAGGAGGCAGAGGTTTCCCCAAACATATTCCTTTTACATTGTTTCAGAGACTGGACGAATTCGTAACTGTGGTTTCAATTCGATGTTCCTGTTGCAGGCAGTCCTCAAGACGACAGAAATGACTTGATTTGGTCTAGGGTATACAGCGTTTCTGACTGATGCTAAATCACTGGAGGGAAGGCATTCTGAAAGAAAATACGGATTCAAAGGAAACCTCTGCGACTGTATGGAATTATTAAGCTTGTAAAGCGCCAGGCTATATTGAAGTAGACACAACTCATGCCAAATAGTCAGAACTAACCCAAACGAGGAAGGCTTCTCTCTTAAGAATTTTAACAAAGCAAACGTCTCTGAGGACAGGGCAATCATCAAAAGGGTGGGGGCTCTCTAAATTGGGATGGGCAAACCTCTTTTCAAAACGGTAAAGGGTCCTTGAACAAATGCTAATTACATAGGGGTGGTACTTTTGCGTGTAAGGGGTTGATTTTCCAATGTTGATGGGATTCACTTCAAAGAAGGGCACTCCCCTAGAGGGCTCGATGTTCCCAGCCCTAGAATGGGCATTTAGTGTCCTACGGGGATCCCGCTTGTCTATGTCCGCGTTCTGCCCTCACAGAGTACATTTTTCAACCATCCAAGCAGCCGCCTGCCTTACTGAGCTGGTTTTCTTCAGGGAGGAGGAAGATTTAAAAGCAGGGTTTGCAAGAACACTGACCAGAAGCATTACACGAGACAAACCATTGCGGCCAGGGACTTGAAGTGGGCCCAGGATTGGGGTTGGGGGGAGGGAGAGAGAGGACATGCGAGTGCATGTAATTAGGATGGAGGGTGAGGAGGTAGTGTGAGACGCACGGGAGAACGAAGTACGCATGAGGATGAGATACATGGGAGTGGATGGATGTAGACTAAGAATATAATCAATATGGAGGAATGGTGTGAGGTGAGGTTATTTCACAGATCCGGGCTATGAAATGGAGGAAAGGGGACAAGCAATGGAACAACGGATAGAGACAGAAAAGAAAATGTTAAATTGCACACAAACATTTTAAACAGAGAAAGGAATGTAGCGGAGTACGTGGTTAAGGAGTAGAAGGGAGAAAAGATGTGTAAGAGTGAACAAATCAGATGAAGTACCATTATTTTTTTCTGCAGGGAGAGAGAGGGGAGGTGCTGGCAGCTGGGGAGCGCGGTGTCTGTGGCAGTTCAAAACAAAAAAAACACAGTGAACAGCCAGAGAGACAAGAATATTGAGAAAATAAAACGAGACACGGCCTGCCGGCAGTGAAAGTGAAAGTACGGCCTGGCTGCTAATTAGGGGAGGAGCAGCCGGGAGAGAGCAGGAGCGGAGGCGTCAAGCTGAGGAACAGACGGCTGGCGATTTGATGCTGTGCACACGCATTTTAGCTCAATGCGCTTGCGCATTGACCTAAAAGCGCACGGGCACAGCATCAAATCGCCAGTCTAGTTAAAGTCTGTTTAAGCCCCTATAGTCTTGCAAGCTCAATGCGCATGCGCATTGACAGGCTAGACCTAAAAACATTATGTGATGAAAATGTGCACCCCTCAAAATAGAGTAAACAAGTCTGTTAGTATTTTACCACTCTGTCTCTCCTAGATTAATTGCTATCTGCTCTTCCCAGTCAGCTCTAATGGCTCCCAATTCATCATTAGGTTTATCATTTAAAGCATTATATCAGTGACCAATTTCGAATTCTTGGCGCATGGTGGAGACTCATTTGTGTACCTAGTTTGCTGAGTGTTCAATGTCTTTCTGCAGGCAGAGGGATGAATATATAACATAATTGATGGCACTCCATATAAAACCATCCAGCTTTGATTTTGTTGTCTGACTCGAAACTTTTGAATTCCCAAATTGTACCTGTAGAATGAAAATGTTGACTCCTACAGCGGTCTATCATTTTATAAACCCAGGGATAGCTGCAGGTGTTAAATGCCTACACTCCTCCAGGAGGGCACTCAACATGAAAAAGAGGAATGTGAGGCACTCTATACCTAAAAATGTCATCCTATTTGCAAGAACAACATATGATACTTAATTACCGACTGTTTTGGGGATTTTTGGAAGTTTAATAAAGTTCAGTAGGTCCTGTATGTTCAAAAGAGTGGGCATTTTTTCTAATGATGTAGTTATCAAAGTCCATTCAGTCAACTGAAAGCCATCAACTGAACAACAACTGCTAAATGGTGGAACCGAAAATCTGGTAAGACTGGCCCTCCATCTTCCTATGATAACTTTAAATTCTTGATTTTAATTCTAGAGTTGTTTTGTGTAAATTAAGCTCGAGAAAAACCCATCAATGTAATAAAAAATGGTATTGGGAAGAATAAAAGGTATTGTTATAACGAACAGGAGTAACAGAAATAAAAAAGATATTTCAATTAATGATAAGTGGCCGATAATGAAAGTGATGATAATTCCCATCTTTGAAAGAGATTTTTCACTTTAGGACTCAGTGGATTGTAGTGAGGATCTAAAACAGCATTGGTTTCTGAAAAATGTCCCACCTAATATCTTTTCAGTTTTGTTTTATAAATGGTACATAATACTAGGGGTAGAATGTCCTTAAAAACAATAGATAACAGCATTTCAGGTTTAGTCTCATTATTTTGTAAACCCCCAAACGTAAATAAATCTTGACTATTTCCAGGACTGATGTGATGTTTTGTGTGCCGGTCTTCAGGTAAAGGGCTATACAATATAGTGTATAGCTTTAAGGAGGGAAAGCCTGCCATATGAGATACTATATTTTCTACTGTTTAAGATATAATGTGCCAATGGTTCTATAAATAATGTGAAAGAATAGGTTACAGTATCTATTCTACAGCTTAGCTGTTTTCTACTATTCATACCGATGTTTCACTGCAGCAAAAAATCAACAAAATCAACCTGTCAATCCCATTTCCCAGGTATCCCTGTTAGGTTTCACCTTTCGTTTGATGGGGATTATCAAATGGACAGAAAACTAAAACTGATTAGAACCATTAAAGGTGAAGATCAAATTCCGGTGCTTAATATTGCAAAGAATATCGAGTTTTTGCCAGAAAGAGAAAAATGCACCAGTGAGAGAAAAATGGAACTGTCACATTGTGCATGCTTTTGCTGTAAGTGCGAGCAATGTTACATACAGCAAACGAATTGATGCATGTTAACATGGTCAATGTTTGTGCACTGAATACATTGGAGCTTCTGAGAGAAACCTTCAGGTCTGGGGTGTAGACTTCTATAACGTGGCCTTCGTAACTTTCTTTCTGCCAGCTAACAATGATAATATGTGCTCAATTGGTGCGTACTTATGCTACTCACATTGCAAGGCCAGAGATGGCAGTTGGTTGACCGTGTGCAAGTTTTCTGTCGAAGGAAATAAAAGATACAATACGCCAACTTCTGTGTGCTTCCTAAAATCTAAGGGGCAGATTTCCAACAAAGCCATATAATGCAACGCAGCAGGCAAAAAGGGCCAGGAGAGTGCCACATCTACAGAGAAATGGCTTTCTCCTTGCCCTGCCTAGCGCCTGATTTCAGCTGCCGTGCACCAGGGACATACATACCTTAGCACCATAGCATAGGTTGCCTAGACAATTTGAAACACTTTTCCCACTTTATATGTGTGCTGCACAGTGCCGCGCTTGCAAAGAAAGGAAAAGAAAGGAGAAATTGAAACATCTCTCCTCTTAACTCCTTTCAGATGGTGTTAACTTTTGGCACTAAACCTTGTCTACAATTGTTTGTTTACGGGGCTTTGCATCAAAAGGCATGAGTGGCTGCATGGTGCCGCACATGTATCACCCATGTAATGCCCCCTTGGTGCTTTGCATTACTTGTAGGGTAATTTCCAATGCAAAACAAGTTTTGCGCTGTAAAGTAAATTGGTAAATAAAAACATTTTGTACTTTTTTCTGACGCTAACCTAGGGCAAAATATTTGAAAATCTACCCCCAGTAGAAGCATTGCTTTCTGTTCTGTGTACAAATGCAGGGTCCCAGCACTTGCAGCTCTCCCTTACTGCATTAAAAGGGTATAATCAACCCCAGAAATAGGGCTGAGGCTAGCAGACTAACATGTGCTGGAGAGAGATGCTGAAACTTGGCCCTCTAATTGAGGCCTTCTGGACTAGAGAAATGTGAGGGATTTTACATGACATAGGAAATATTCAATTTTTGAACGCTGATATGTTTATAATATAATTTGTTCTCATATTTGGACACGAATGGCTGTTAATAAATTATAATACAATATAAAATACAGTTAGTTGTGAATGTACTAATTCTGATGCCCTGTTTGTGGTTCTGTAATATCACCTGCAGATGCATGAGATTTTCTGACAAGCTTGTCTGGCTACAAACACTCTTACATCGTGTGTATAATGGAGTGAGAGGAGTGAAAGACCCTTGCCAGTTTTCCTCTCCTTCGAAACATCAAGATTTCCATTTGCCGCTCAGTAAATCTGACAGGTGTGATCCGCTCGGGGTACACCATAGAATGATCTTCAAGGAACAGAGTTCTGTATTTACCAAAATGATGCTTTCTTCTTCTTCTGTGATAGTAAATTTGGCTGAGCAAAAAAATAAATATTTCTCTCTGTTACACGCTTCAGCTTCCACATTTCAACCCTATGCAAAAGTCAAACATCCCAACATAGCCCTTTGAGACCCTTACGGGTGAGTAGTTGTGCTTTACAAGCCACATGATTGATTGAGTAGTATAGGCAAACCACTCTAATTTAGTTCACGGACTTCAGGGAAAGCCGCATCCATGTACCTATTGCCTACCTGCTAAATCTGCCAATCATGGTATGGGGTAGAAAGTGTCCAACTTCTCAGGGAATTAGATAAACCTCATCCCAGGAAATATTCAAATCTCAATTTTTAATGTTGTAGAAAATAGTTCATGCTGCTTCAGATTTATAACTACCTACACAATACCAAGCAGGTTGCGCAGACAACAGCAACACTGTAATTTAGCTTCTATGTCTGCACCATTATCACCATTTTATCGTTTTGAAAACTGTGTCTGATATTTCCAGATTAAAAATCAGCTTTGGATAAAATCAAGTAGGCATAATTAGAATAGGCAATAGCTGATGTAGGAATAACATACTAGTCATTGTTTTCCTAAGTATCTTACACACTAATACTTTTACTACTATGCAAATTGATTCCAGGAGGTGAACTAACAGATTTATTTGAAATGTCTTCTTATTATGTTTCCTAATAACTTAGATCAGTGGTTCTTAACCTTTTGACTTCCCTAGAGCCCCCCCAATTAATCATTGCTGTAACCCGGGGACAACTATTGAATCATTATTGGAATCTGGGGACTCCCTCTGAGTCATTCCTGGAAACCGGGGACCCGGGCCTAAGCACTTTCAATTATTTGAACCACAAACAATACACAACAAATGTAGAAACAAACATTCATCAAACATGTATACAAATAATGAAATATTTTATTTAATTTGCAAAAAATGTAAAAAATTCTAAATTTTAATAAGAAGGTTGGGGCCTTTCTAAATTCAATTGAGAATGCTCACTGTCCACTACATATTCTGTTTGATGCATTTGTACTGCTCCCACATATCAATCTGAGGATACTAATTTAATATTTAGCTTTCAATTTCAAATTCCTTCACATTTACAGAACATTAAAAAAATGTCTGCAGTACATTTTGCTTCTTTATTTATGTGCACGTTATTTATTGGTTATTATTTAATTTTCTAAGCAGTTGTGAATTCTCTGTCTGGGCTTCATGGTTCCTAATGGGTCCCTGATCACAGGTTAAGAACCACTGAGTTAGTTAGATTTAACCCTCAGAAGTACCCAGGTACATGTCCTTCTGTTAAGTTCTTCAGTTTTGAGTGGGAAGTTTTGTCCGCTGTTCTAGTTTGCAGATTACATCATTTTACCTTCTTAAACTTGAAAGTTGTGTTTATTCTCATGAGAGCCTTTCAAATGCAATGCATCGTTGATGCCCCTAAATGCAAGATATGTACTTGCCATAAAATCATTGGCATTCATCTTCACAAAATAAAAACGTTTCATATAAGAGCAGTCTGGGGAATGAAACATTTAGGTAGTCAAAATGAAAATCTCCTTTATGCAGGCTTCTAACGCTCTCCATCATTTTATATGGTGTATGGTGGCAGGATAGGATGCTGCCGCAGTGCTGAACCAATGCATGGAAGTCCCTGTGCTTTTCCGTAGCTGAGAGCTGTGCTGTAGTATTCCGGAAGCAGTTGGAGAATGCCAGAAGACAAGAACCAACTTTTTTTTTGCCTACCAGAGTTTCAAGCTAGAGCGTATACCCATGGTGAGACTTTACTTGTGGTCCTCTTCTCCTGTCTTCTGGTCCCATGTGGTGGAGGCTCTCGCCAAGAACTGGAAATCTATTTGGGAAAAAAGGCTATTCCTAGCTCATTTATGGCTACAGCCCACAACCGATACCAACAACAGGTAGAGGTTTCTGCTGAAGCCCGAGAGCCTCAACAGGACAAACAGGGTCAAACAAGACAACAATCTCTACTAAAAATATATATTGTAAGAGACACTGGAGTCTCACTCTTTGTTTAAAGGTAGTCTTAGGAACCCACAACAGAAACTCCCTAAACTAATACACTCACTTTAGGTCATAAAGGCCTCTCAGGAAATAAAAGTGTGGAGAAGGAGAAATCAAACAAAACACACAGATTATACAACAACTCGCAGAACAATAGAGAACAGAAAAACACCTTCAGTACTGCAAGATCACCTCCTCAATCCTTAAAGAAATTGTGATAAAGACACAGCTGTAGATTCAGAAGGTTTTGCAAGTGTAACATTAGCAGTAGGTATGGCAGGGGCTGAAGCGAGCTGACGGGCTACTCTCCAGAAACCAACTGACCAAACTCTCACAAAAAGCTTAGAAACCGCTTGGTATTGGACTCTGCTACTAATCAAGGCAAGTCTCTCAACAATGTATATAAAGAAATTCCATTGCATACTACAGTGGTTCCTAACGTTTTGACTTCTATAGACCCCCGTTTAATCATTACTGGAACCCAAGGACCCCCACTGAATCATTATTGGAATCTGGGGACTCCCACTGAGTCATGACTGGAAGCTGAGAACCCAGACCTGAGCATTTTTGATGATTTGAACTGCAAAACAATAGACACAAAATACAGAAACAAGAATTCATCAAAAAATACACGAATGATGAAATATTTTATTTGATTCACAAACATATGAAAAAAAAAATTTAGTAGGAAGGTTGTGGTTTTTCTAAATTCAATTGATGCCACCCATATTTGTACATTTTGCTTCTTTATTTGTGTACACTTTATTAATCTGTTAATATTATTTAATTTTCTGAGCAGTCGCTGACCCCCTAAGTAGGCTTTACTGACCCCTAGGAGTTCCGGGACCACAGGTTAAGAACCACTGGCATAGTATGTTTGAAGTCCTGGTTCACCCAGAAGTAGTTTACTCCCCTCCCAAAAGCCTTAATTAACTGTGGTTCAGGACTATATCCAGAAAGGTAAAAGTGGAGTGGGCCCAAACTCAAACTGAAAATATTACCAGTACTCATAACCTGCAATTAACTAGCCTGAGTATGGGGGGACTAGAAAACATGTTGAAGAAATGTTTGTGGACTTTAAAAATAGATTTGCTATATGAGAAAATAACCAATCTGACATCCACAACGCATATCAAGACCCTTGAATGGAAGCTGGATGACTTAGCAAATTGCGTATCTAAACTAGAAGATGCAATGACACAAGTAGCATGTAGCGTTCACGTGAACTGGTCACATTAAAAGCTTGGGACAAAACTGCACGGGAGACGCTTTAGAAAATCAGGCAAGAAGAAATAACATAAAAATTATGAATGTTCCAGAGAGAGCAGAAAATACAGACATTAACGCAGTTGTAAATAACCTGAAAATGATGGTCTTTGTAAAGGAAATATTGTGGAAATCCAAGGAGTCCTAGCTGTGGAAATTCAAGGGGAGCATAGAGACCCCTTAAGGCTTAATCTAACAGGAAATGGCCAATGGACATTTTGGTAAACTTCTGGATATTTCTAGTGAAAGTTTTGATACTTTCCACAGCCCTAAAAGCTAAATCTACACCATTCCAAGGCTTCACTTATATGACTCGTTCCATGCAACAGAGAAAAGACAAAGGCTTCTGGGGAAACAAAATGGCTGATAAGAAGGCTTTTGGTGCAAAGTACAGCTGAAATGTTCTGCTTCTCTAAAGGGGATAAGGAATAATAAAACGCATAGTTGGGGGCATGAGGAAGAAGCTGAGGTATTAATCCAGGATATCAAAACAGGCGAAGTGATATGAAACTTAATAGTTAATTGCTAATGTCCATAACTGCCAGATGCACTGACCACACTATAAACACAATTAAATAAATAAGGCACAGATGACAAGAATACTAGTAAGGTAACTTCCAAAGACCTTGGACCACCCATGCGGGGGTTGGGAGGCACTCGAACGGTTTGAGAGAAGCCAATAGATTCATGGTAGGTATCTGGAACTGAGAGCAGTGGGTGGAAATAAAATTTGGTTAAAATAAAAAAAAGTGCCCTCATCTTCCTTTCACATCAAGATTTAAAACTATAGCTGCAGCAAAGAGTTTTAAGCTAGGTCAGTAAGAGTACAAATGAGATTAGTTTAATCCCCTGGAACGTGTACAGGTTTAGAACTAAGAAAAAAAAGAGAAGTATAGAAAAGTACCTGAAGAGAAGCGGTTCGTAAATAATTCTGTTGCGAGTCGCAGAAGCTGAACAGGAACTTCAAAACTTTATTCATAAAACAGACATGGGTCCAAATGGTGATATGTGCCTCCCAGGTTGGTTGTAATAAGGGTGCAGCACTATTGATCAGGAAAAGGCAAACATGCAAGCTAACTCCTTGGAAGTAGACAAAGACAGTACATGGATAATAGCAATAGCACAGTTACAGATAGAACAATGTCAGTATACCTGTGTAGGATACTATGGTCCACATTTGGATAACCCAGCCTTGTTAAAACATATTTTTGTTTCCCTTCTAGACTACAAGGGGCATATGTATCAAGGAAATTCGCATTCGCAAAGGCCGAAATTCGCCGAAGTTCGGCCTTAGCGAATGCGAATATGCAGCATGCGGCATGTATGAAGGTATAAGCCATGCAAAATTGGGAATCGCTAAAAGAGCGAATCTGCAGAATGCGAAAAGAGGCAATCTGCGATGAAATTGAGATAATGCATTTTAGCGATTTTCCCGTTTGCGAAAATCGCTAAATGATAATCGCAAAAGTAGGGAATCGCATAAAAATCGCGGATTGGCTCATTTCGCAATCCTCAGATTCGCAATGATATGCAATGATATGTATGACCAATTTGCGAATTTCGCTAATTCGCAGAATTCAGAATCGCAATTACCACCAAGTAGGAGCAGGTGGTAACCAGGTGCAAACTATTTAAGCAGCAACAGAATTCAAAAAAATTGTTTACCACAATGGCGGGGCTTTACATCATAGCAAGGAGGATGCAACTGAGAGCTGCTGCACAGAGGAGGCTGCGGCAGGAGAGGGTATTCCGTTCGCGCATCAGCATCTCCCAGCGCCTTGAGGAGGACCTCCACACCCATTACAGGCTTGATGAAGATAGCATTAATGATTTGATAGCTGAACTCAGACCCTACCTTGAACACCCCACCCGCAGGACAAATGCCATTCCCACTGAAATACAGGTCCTGTGTTCACTACACCTCTTGGCCTCTGGAAGTTTCCAGGGGGTGATAGCGTCAGCAGGAGGGGTGTCACAGAGTTCCCTATCGCGATTCTTCCATGCCTTCCTAGATGCCATGGTCCAGAGGATGCCTCATCATATTTACCACCCCAGCACTCCTCAGGCAATTGCACAGACAAAGCAGGACTTCTATCAAATAGCGCATTTCCCACACGTGATCGGATGTATTGATGGCACAAATGTTGCAATAACCCCACCCGCACACAATGAATACCTCTTCAGAAATCGGAAATGCTACCACTCACTGAACATTCAGGTGGTGTGTGATGCCAAACACATCATTACTGACATTGTAGCAAAGTACCCTGGCAGCACCCATGATGCTTTCATCTTCAGACACAGTGGAATCTACCGTAGACTCGCAAGAGGGGAGTTTGGCGAGGGATACCTACTCGGTAAATGCCTTCACACATAGGGGTCATTTATAGTAACTACCATGTGCATGACACATGCTAACATCTTTTTCTCTAACCCACAGGTGACAGTGCTTATGCTGTTCGTGATTTCATCTTGACTCCCTACCTCAATCCCAACAATGCAAGTGAACGCAGATATAACAGGGCACACATTGCTACCCGAGGCACCATAGAACGGACATTTGGAATACTGAAGAGCAGATTCCGGTGCCTCCATAAGAGTGGATGTGCACTCCAATACAGCCCCAATACGTGTTGTAAAATAGTGGTCGCTTGTACCATGCACCATAACATTGTAACAAGAAAAGGGACACCAGTGGAACTGAGTGACTCTGGATCCTCTGATGTAGAGGGGCATGGACCTGGATGTATGGTAGCTGGTAGCGCGGTAGCAGTAGCTGGGCGACAGAGGCGTGATGAGATAACGCGCAACTATTTTTAGGTAAGAAAAAACAACACAATGCCAAGTAATGCAAGTGCGTAAATTAGCTTTAATTCCTTAATGGCAGGAAACACATGAAGTGAAAATGAACAGTAGTGTCATTGAATACCTTAGCACATGTTAATGTCACAGTGCCCTCTAAAACAAAAAAGTAGGATTCACCAGTCAAACGCTACACAGCCTATTGGTCATTAGTAGGTGCAGCCCTACTGGTCCTGGGACTACGGCGTCTCTCAACGGTTGGTGGTGGTGTGATGCTGCTCCTACCAGACTGGTTGTCTTCCTCACTGGGAGTCAGCACTCCCGGCCCAGTTGCGCGTATTTGGCGCAACTCATCCACCGCAGTGGTCACCTGCAATAGTGCACTGGCAATGTCCTGCGCTGCGTGAGTGAATTGGCGCTGCATGTCGATGCTGCGCCTTGCCTGTATGCCAGACATAGCCGCCAAGCGATTGATGGCCCTGGTGTACCTGTCTTGTCTTTGCTTACTTGTGCGCATTTGGTCACATACGGCCTGTACACCATCCTGCAGGTCCTTCCTGAGTGCTCGGAAGCCCTCCCTCATCTCCCGCAGTAACAGTTTTATATTTTTTGCCTGCAGGCGCTGCACCTGCAACATGTTCAGTTCCAGGCCTGCATACACTGACTCTTCACCTCGCCCTTCAAATGGATTTGCTGCGCGTCGTCTGCGCCTGGATGCAGTACGTGGGACTTGCTGGTATGTGGCTTCTCCCTCTTGCCCTGGCTGTGTGTCAGCATTGTTGTCATTTTCTCCAATTACTTCCGCCTCATCCTGTTATGGTGGCAGAGGCCTGACTATCTGTCTCCTCCCATGTCTGCGCCTGTACACTGGGCTCTCATCCCCATCTGTGTTGACATCTTGGCCGCCATCTCCCGACTGGTGACTCTCTGCCAATGTCCCACTGCCTGAGGGCTGTGTTGTAGATGGTGCTGTGAATAGAACAGCACACATTAATTTACTTCACTATTTTGCACTGTGTAAATAAATTTTGCACTTATATTTCTGTTACATTGTGCTCTTGTTTCACTGTCAAGAACAGCAGATAATGTGATAGACTGTTTTTGCTAAATATTGGACACTTTCATTTATATGTGACTACATCTCCCATAATGCATTCTATGGCTGCATGTGTGCCTGCTCTGGACTGCATATCTTGTTTTGCGCACCTGGCTCACTGCTGGGGGGTGTGAGTGGGTGTCAGGGGGTGTGAGGGGGTATGAGGGGGGTGGGAGGGGGTGTGAGGGTTGTGAGGGCATGATTTTTACCTTTTCCTGCTGCTGGCTGGTCAGAGCTGTCCAAATCAGCCAATCCTCCCACACACTCCGGTTGCAGGGTCCCCTCAACCAGTTCCTCCAGGGGTGTAGATGCAGGTACAGTTGAGGTCCCAGCACCTGTCTGCCTGGACTGTTCCAGCCTTGCAGCAAGTTTCTCCTTCGAGCGCAGGCGCTAGTCATACCAGCGCTTTCGGAGGTCCTCAATACTCCGGGGTGTCACACCCACAGCATTTACATGGTGCTGGATTTCCTCCTAGATCTTCCTTTTGCGGCTCTCTGGAACCTCCCTGGATTTTGCACCAAAAAGAAGTTCATGGTTTGACACCATTTCGTGGATGAGGGCCTCCAATTCTGCCTCTGAGAACTTTTGTTTTCTTTTCCTGGTGTTCTCAGTCTCCTGCTGCTGTGAATCCTGCCTGGGCGTGGCTCCACTGTCAGCCATGGTTTCCAAGGTGTGCACTGCTCACTGCCAAACACTCCTTCACTCTGCCTCAGATTCAGGAAGTCAGGTGCAGCATGGGAAGTCACTCACTTCCTGGTTGTGATGTCATCATGCTGCACCAGGGTTCCTGATTGGATCATGTGAGAAAATCGCTAATTAGCAAATTTTTCTCCGCGATTTTTCGCTAATTAGCGATTTTCTCGCCGCGATTTGCGATTTTTCGCTATTATAGCGATTTTCCGGTGCGATTTCAGAAATTATGCGATTCCTACTGGTTAAGGAATCGCATTTGGGGTAATCGCAAATAAATAGCGATTTTTAAGGAATCGCTATTTATTAGCATTTTCATTCATACATACCGATTTGCGATTCTGAAAGTGCGATTCGGTAAAAATCGCAATTTCAGAATCGCAATTCGGGACTTTCATACATATGCCCCCAAAGCTCTAATCCCATGGGGAGGTGACTTTAATATCGTAATGAATAATACACTTTATCGCTCTATTCTCCACTCAAAATAGCAAGATGTCTGAAAAAAATAACCTATGATTTAGATTTTGCAGATGTATGGGGAAAAAGCAGGTCTTCAGAAGACATACTCATTCACCAGGAAACAATGAGGCACAGTTCATGGATTCACTACTGTTTTGTGGATCAAAAGTGTTTAGACCAAGTAATTAAGGTTACAAATAATCAATTTTTTAATTTTGACAAAGCCTTTGTGAATCTGGAGCTTATATTAGATTAACACTGACAGTAGAGAACAAAAAGACTGTGCTTAGACAATCATTTCAAGTTCAAGAATTAGAGTCCCTCACTCAGTAAGTTTAAAAAAAAATATTTTATAACTCTTTTTATTAACATTGATCACAGATTCGCAACATACATCGCTGTGTTCAGACATCTGGAAAAACGTTGCGCCCCTCCGCTGCAGTCCGTCCCCTCACGATCTGAGACTCTTAAAAAGGCCTGAGTGTCAGTATCTTGTTATATCTGGCTTCCAATGCCATGCTGTATGTTAGCAAAAGATGAGTGACAATCTTATTGTTTTGTTCTCAGATATCCGCTCCAGGTTATCTTATTCTAGACCAGACCTACCAAGTTGGGAGAGGATTTTGAGCTAGGGAACTTGTTCCAAGCCGAACGCAGAGGTGGCAACCAAACTTTAATGCTGGAGATTTCTCTAACTTGCTGTCATAACCTAGCTTGATCCACAGATGCCCATGTGGCTAACAATTGGGCCTATTCTAGTTGCTGGTTTGACATATCAAATGTGTACCTTGTTACTTTCGACAGTAGCTAGATATGCAAATGAGAAATCATGTACATTGCATGGGTTATTTAAAAGGGAAAAAGTGATTTGGGTTGTAGTGTTTGTGTCAGAACCAGCACTCCTCAGAATTTGGATGATGCAATAAGGGGTCCACCTCCAGACATCCCCGAACTCCGAAAATAAATATAACAGAGTTGCAGGGTTATCAGGTGAGGGAAAAAAGGGCCAGGGCAGCGGGGAGGAGAACCTGAAAGAAGAAAAGCAAAGGGTCAGGACACAAAGAATACAGATATCTACTCTCATTAAGTCTCGCTAAATAACCCTTGCTGAGAACATCAGTAAGCTCATAAATTAAACAGCACTCCTGTTTTGCAAAGTGTTTCTTCTTTAAATCAATGATCTAATTGGATGAGCTTCCACGGTGTAGCATACCGCCGCCCTATCCAAATAAAGGACAAGCCACCAAATGTCAGAAACACAACTTAACTCTGCGGTTACGTCACCGCTGAATTTGCTTTCCTTTACATCCAACAATATAACCCCGGAGAACAAGGCTTCCACGGTGTTAGCATAACCGTCACCTTCCCTTTTGTCTTCCGTGAGACTTTCACGCTTCCTTTGAAGTCAGGGTTCAGCAAGTAAAAATGACACGCATGAAAACAAATGAAAATCGAATGATGCCCGGTTCAAAAAGTACAAGTGAGGAACAAACCCTTGAGCCCAGGGTTCAATGCGGTTAACCTCCACCGCCTATTCCTCGAATGTATCTCACTTAACTAAATCCGGCAAAGCAACTTTTCCGCAAATGCAACACCAAGCGCATCCACCCTGATGTCGCTCCAAAGAAGCGAAGCTTCAAAACAACACCGCATTACGGGGAATTCTACCACCCGTATCCAGTTTTAAAGTTACTCACCAAAGCCTTGGTGAGACACGGTACGTTCTCTACGGGGGTCCTCAAACGCGGAATCCTCCAGGCAGGACTGCAGGAAACGGAAGAAGAATTACGCACACGAGTGTGCACGACTGACGCCGTAATAACCCCTGTAGACCTCCCACGGCCTTCTGGGAGTTGAAGTCTTTAGGCAGGCGCGTAACCAAAGTGGATACAGGAACTATTCCTGACAGTAGGTCCTCCCCCTCAGCGCCTCCTAGAACCAGGCTTAGAGGGATTTCTGAGGAAAAAAGTACGGACTGCTGCCGGGGCATGTACATTGACACAAGGCTCCCAGGAGTCTTCCTCCGATGTGTAGCCCTTCCAGGAGACCAGATACCAGAGCTTACCACGCCGATAGCAGGAGTCCAGGATCTTATGTACTTCATATTCCGCACCACCATCACAGATCACAGGCGGAGGTCGACGACGCCGCATCCCCAACGCCGGCTTCAAAAGGTTACAGTGGAAAACCGGATGTATGCGAAGACTGCCAGGCAGCTTCAGCTTGTATGCCACAGGGTTGACCTGACGCACTACTTTGTACGGGCCGATGAACCAAGAATGAAAAATGCTATGCATCTCGAATCTGTGTACTGCAGATTGCGATGGTCGGAATATACAGTGATTGGATGTCTAGCACCCCACAGAAAATGGCGCCACTCATGAAAAGCTCTTTTTATAGCCAATAGTTCTTTCTCGGCTATGGTGTAATTTCTTTCTGCTTCATTGAGCTTCCTGGAAAGATACGCAACATGGTGCAGATGGCCAGTCTCTTTGTCTATTTGGGAGAGGATAGCTCCAATGGCTTTGTCTGATGCGTCTGCCTCAACAATAAAAGGAAACTCTAATTGTGGATGTCTGAGCACAGGAGCTGTGGTAAAAATCTGCTTTAGATACATGAATGCCCTGGATGCCTCAGGAGTCCAGACAAAAGGTACGCCCTTACGGAGCAGTCTGGTGATGGGTACTGCCACCTGTGAAAAGTTCTTAATGAATCTGCTATAGTAATTCGCAAATCCCAAAAAGCATTGGACATCCCTGACACATTTAGGAAGGGGCCACTCTTGTACTGCCTGTACTTTTCGTATGGACATACTCAACCCATCAGGACATAGGTTCACACCCAGGAATTTCACTTCATGCACTCCAAATTCGCATTTACTCAATTTGCAATAAAGGTGGTATTCTCTCAGTTTTGTCAACAATTCAACAACATGACGAGTATGCGCCTTGGTAGACCTAGAATACACCAAGATATCATCTATATAGACCACCACCGAGCGGTCAACATACTCTTTCAGAAGATCATTTAGGAAGAATTGAAAAGCGGCTGGGGCGTTACATAGCCCGAAAGGCATCACGGTGTACTCATAAATCCCATACCTGGTTTTAAAAGCTGTCTTCCATTCATCCCCCTCTCTGACCCTTACCAGATGGTATGCCCCTCTGAGATCTAATCGGGTGTAAATACTAGCCTCTCGTACCTGCTCAAGTAAGACGGAGATCAGGGGTAAGGGGTATCGGTTCCTGACAGTGTTCTTGTTCAGTGTTCTATAATCACAACAAGCCCTCAATTCCCCACTGGCCTTCGCTACGAAGAAAAGAGGGGATGCAGCTGGTGAGCGGGAAGGCCTAATGAACCCCAGGGCCAAACAACGATCCAAGTATTCTCTAAGATGCATTGTTTCTGGTTCCGACAATGCGTATACCCTGCAAGCCGGAATGGTTGCCCCTTCTACCAGATCAATCTGACAATCGTAGATCTATGGGGTGGAAGTTGTTCTGCCTGTTTCTTACTAAAGACATTGGCAAACTGGGAATATTCTGGTGGTAAAGCCACATTTTTTTCTGCTGCAGTGGATACCTGGAAAAGACAAGTCAATGCTAGTGCTTGGGAGTCAGTGACATGCAAACAGCATTCATCGCACTCTTTGGACAAAAACCTGACAGACTTCTCTTTCCAGTCTATAGTAGGATTGAAACAAACCATGGCATTCCTAGAATGACCTCGTATTGAGGGGCATCTATTATGTTCAAAGTAATGGTTTCCACATGTTGGCGAGTACCCTCACAGATGGACAACTGCAAAGCCTCGGTTTGATCAGTAACTAAATCAGATTTTAATGACTTGCCATCAACCGCCAACACTTTATGTATCTGTTGTTGACATTCCAGACCTGCTATTAACACAATGTGTGTTTCAGTATCCTTGATAGCATTACCAGATAAAGACGGTATCTTCCACTCTCTCTCTTGGTGACTATCGGGAGAAGGCATTGAGGCAATCCCAGCCTCAGCGTTTGCAACAGAAACAGATGACTTTTTGTTTTGATAGGAAAACCCTTGCGACTTTGGTTTGGAAGGGCAGTCACGTACGAAGTGCCCCTTCTTGCCGCAATACATGCACAAACCTTGTGTGCGACGGCTTTCTCTTTGGTATGTGAGAGAGGTGCCCTAATGGCCCCTATTTCCATGGGTTCGCTAGAGAAGTCACTGGAAGTGATCTCCTTCCTAGGATATTTGTCGGTTCTGTAGAACGCCCTCTCACCCCATGATCTATCTCCACTACGATCCGCCATTCTACCATCCAGGCGAAGGGAAAGACTGATCAAACCAGAACAGCTAGTGGGCTGAGGGTCTATTTGGGCTATCACGTCCTTTAAACCGTCCCGTAACCCTTGATAGAAAAGAGACATCCTCTTCTCTTCTGGCCAATCTCCTTCGGCCACCAAGCGATTAAAAGACATGAGATATGTCACTAAATCGTTCCTCCCCTGACGCAGACTTAACAGCTCTTTATCCGCACGGAAAGTTGTACTACGTCTATCAAAAACTCCTTCCAAAGCTGTCCAAAAGGCGTCCCAATCGTACAAAATCGGGTAATTATTGTTAACTAACGGAACCACCCAATTCGCTGCGTCTCCAGTAAGATAAGACATGGCGAAAGCCACCCTAGAATGATGATTAGGGAAAGACGAGGGTTTACACGAAAAATGGAGTAATACCTGAGTCAAGAAAACCTGAATCTTATGGGGATCCCCTGCATATCTTTCCGGACTAGCTAAAGGTATAGGAGGTGGTACTGTCACTTGTATTTGGGGGTTGCTAGTGACATTAACCTCGAATGGGTTTCTGGAAAGTTTATCCACCCTGTCTCTCAAGGCTGCGGTCTCTATTCTGGAAGCTGCCAATTCCTGTTGCACTAAGGTCAAAGCCTGTACCACATCATCCATATTTATGTATGTATGTATGTATAAATTATTTTATAGCGCGCTCCGTTACTGGAGAGTATCCTGGCGCGGGTAGAGGAGAGGTAGACAGTCAGACATACAAGAAAAACCTAACTTACACTCTTGAACAGATGAGTTTTCAAATGCTTTTTAAAAACAGCCACTGAGGACATAGATCGTAGCTGGAGAGGGAGAGCATTCCAGGCCCGGGCCCCGATCACTGAGATCGATTGGCCACCAAGTCTTGCTCGTTTGAAGCGGGGAAGATACAGTTTGTGCAAGGTAGAGGATCTGAGGGGGCGTGCAGGAACATAGCTGGTAAATCTCTTCCTCAGATACAGGGGGCCTTGATCATGAGAAGCACGAAACGCAAGCACCAGTGATTTAAATAGAATGCATTGGGCAACCGGAAGCCAGTGGAGCGTGCGCATCTCAGAACGAACGCTCTTCCATCTCGGGATGTTAAACAAGAGTCGGACTGCCGCATTCTGGATGATTTGGAGGCGTTTTACCAAATATGCCGGGATGCCACTAAACAATGCATTTGCATAATCCAGCCTAGCCAGTATAAGTGCTCTGGCAACCGTCTCCTTAGCATCCCTAGGGAGCAGAGGAAAGAATTTGCGGAGCATTTTTAGGGTAGCGAAACAGGTGCCTGTAAGTTTATTAATGTGGGCCTCAAATTTGAGATCCTCTGTGAACCAGATGCCGAGGTTTTTTGCTGGTCTCCCCATCTCTTTTGGGCAAGGAATGTTTGGTGGCCACAACGAGTTCTTAAACGAGGTGGGGAAGGAACCATAGAAAAGTACTTCAGATTTTTCCTCGTTGCATTTCAACTGGGCCTGTGTTAACCAACGAAATACAGCGGACAAGCACAGATGAACAACCGCTGTATCCAGATTATCATCCGGCCAGGTAAACAACAGTTGGGTATCATCTGCATACCCTATTATCTTGGCCCCAAACTGTTCTGCCAGAAAAACCAGGGGGGTTATATAGACATTAAACAGCAGGGGGCTAATAGTAGACCCCTGCGGTACCCCTGTAAGCAATGGTTTAGGTTCAGAGGCGTGAGGAGGCATCCAGACCTGCTGAGTCCTATCGGACAGAAAGGAGGATAGCCAATCTAGGACAACTCCCCCAATACCAATGGCCGACAACCGGCGGAGAAGGAGCTCATAGGGGACGGTATCGAACGCGGCAGAGAGGTCCAATAAAATTAAGACCGCTCTGCCACCTCCGTCCAAACATTCCCGAATTGACTCAGTCATCTCCACCAGCGCCGTCTCAATACTATACGCCGCCCTGAAGCCTGATTGAGCGGGGTGGAGGGCATTGGAGATGTCAACAAAGTTCTCCAGTTGCTGAAGGACTACCTTCTCACAAATTTTTGTAAGTGCCGGAAGAAGGGAAATGGGACGGTAGTTCCCAGGAACCGACACGTCCAGTCCAGGTTTCTTCAGAAGCGGCAGCAGCTTGGCCTGTTTCCAGGCTGCAGGCACCTCTCCAGTGGCCAAGGAGAGGTTAACAATCTGCGTGATCTCAGCGCAGACTGTTTCCGCCACCTCCGACAGCACCCGGGCCGGGCACGGATCGGCTGGAGAGCCA
The DNA here is from genome assembly GCF_964263255.1 of Lissotriton vulgaris. Taxonomy (NCBI): domain Eukaryota; kingdom Metazoa; phylum Chordata; class Amphibia; order Caudata; family Salamandridae; genus Lissotriton; species Lissotriton vulgaris. Next base: position 244,823,715 of record NC_141687.1, read on the forward strand.
GACTCCAGGGACTGAAGGAGAGGGAGAACGGTACACTCCTCAGCTTGCACAAAGTTCGTGAAGTGCTGCCCTGAATTTGGACATAGTGAAGGGTCCAAATCAGCCGCTAGGTAGTCGGCTGGGAGGGCCGCTAAAAGGTCCTGCTGAATCTTTGTTATTTTCGTAATGAAAAAAGATGAGAGTTCCTCACACCATTGCGCAGAGGACGGGAGTGGAACAGCATCAGCCACAGGGGACAAAAAACTTTTAACAATAGAGAAAATCTCTCTACTATTGTTATCAGCCTTAGCAATGCGCCCTGCATAGAAATTCCCCTTGGCTACCTTGATGGCTGTATAATAATCTTTCTGGGCGAGTCGTAGAGCGGATTTAGCCTCAGAGCTATATCCACATCTCCAAGCTCGTTCCAATTTTTTACACCCCAGTTTCCGTTCTCTCAGTTCCGGGGAGAACCAGGGTTGGGAGGGAGAGCGCCTAGCTCTGCACACCGTACTTTGCTTGGTAGAGGCGATAGTCGCCTCCCGAGCCCACTCATTAAACTCGCATACTGCTGTGTCTAAACATGAGTTAAGTTTTGGGCGGGTGCTGGACAAAGCCTGTCTGAACTCGAGTACATTAATCTTTTGGGGGTGACTAATGAGAGATGGGAAACTGGGTTCGGGCAATTCCCACATGAATCTGACCAAATCATGGTCCGACCATGTAGTCTTTTCCACAGTAACCGACTGAATGGGAAAATTGGAGCAAACCAGGTCGAGTAGATGACCACCCGCATGCGTTGCACCAGTGACCCATTGATTCAGCTGAGCAAGCTCGAGGATTTCACCAAGTCTTCGGGCTTCCGGGGCGTCCGGAACATCCATATGGATATTTAAGTCGCCGACCAGCAGAAACTTGGGAAAGCTTAGGGCACGGGGCACTATGTACTCTTCTAGGGAATCCAAGAAATGGCTAGGCTGACCCGGTGGCCTATAAATCAAAGATCCGCCCAGGGTAAAATGAGGAGAAGTTTTTATAGAAAAATGAAGAACCTCTGCCCTGGCATCCGCAGTCGGAGGCTCAGAGGTGAAGCTCCACCACTCCCTAAAAACGATAGCTATCCCCCCCCCTCTACCTAAAGGGCGATCAACACTAGCTATCTTGAAACCCCTGGGGACAGCAAGTTCCACACTGGGAGCGGAAGTGTTAGTCATCCACGTCTCCGTGAGGAACAATACGTCCAACTGGCCTTCCCCTAGTAATTCATAAATATCGGCGGCATGCCTCACCGCAGATCTGGCATTGATCAAACCCGCCCTGATGTTGGGGGCAGGGGCGTTGATGACCGGATATGAAGGATCAAACCCGCCCTGATGTTGGGGGCAGGGGCGTTGATGACCGGATATGAAGGAGGGAAGGGTTGGGGGAAGAAGCCACAGTGGGGGCATATAGCCAAAGCACCATCAGGGACCACCCGAGGACAGGGTAGACCCTTAGCAGGGGGGGCCAGACTCCACAGAGCACTGCGCGAGTACCTGCGTTTCTCTAGCGAAGAGATCCCAGGAATGCGCCGAGCAGTATGGCCGGCCCTGGGCCCGTCCGAGGCACGGACGGGCACAGACGGGCCCTCCTTTGGCGCTCCTTCGGCGCGCCCGCTGCGCGCGACCGCTGCGCGCGACCGCTGCGCGCCCTATGGGGGACCATTATTTATCACCCAAGCCCCTCCCCGAGCTGGACCGCTACCTCCCGACCAGCCAGGGACCGGGCCCCACTCAAGACCTGTCCCTCCACAACAATCGGCACAAAACAGCCGCGGTGGACCAGGGCACAGGGGAACTGAGAAGCAGTGCAGGTATTTAAAATGATTTCAGTTTAATTAAAAAAGTACATACAACACCATTAGTCAAGCAATAGAGTGTAAGGAGGTAAAAATTATTTTTTTAAAAATAGCGCTACAGCTACAAAGCAGCAAAGCGAGAGAGCAGAAGAGTTAAACTCGCAGTCTGCTCGTCTTTTCTCCAGCAGCGTTTCTAAGTGCTGCCACCACAAAGATCAGCCACACATATTAGCCATGGCTATTGGTATCACCCAGATCGGGAGGAGTATCAATTTGTGGGTGCGTAATTCTGTCAGAACCAGCACTCCTCAGAATCTGGATGATGCAATAAGGGGTCCACCTCCAGACATCCCCGAACTCCAAAAATAAATATAACAGAGTTGCAGGGTTATCGGGTGAGGGAAAAAAGGGCCGGGGCACAAAGAATACAGATATCTACTCTCTTTAAGTCTCGCTAAATAACCCTTGCATACCTTGGACATCAACTGGAACAGCATACCCTATGGGGACCATCCATCTCCATAGAGCACTCCAATCGATACCATCTAATGTACAAAAGAGCAAAGAGTGATGTATAATCTATCGACAATACTTACCTTGTAATATTTCAAAGGACATATGTGCTAGCTCACCGGTTCTGGGGGATAAGGAAAGGCAGCATAGAATGTCAAAGCAGAATAGAACATCAGTAAGCTCATAAATTAAACAGCACTCCTGTTTTGCAAAGTGCTTCCACGGTGTAGCATACCGCCGCCCTACCCAAATAAAGGACAAGCCACCAAATGTCAGAAACACAACTTAACTTTGCGGTTACGTCACAGCTGAATTTGCTTTCCTTTACATCCAACAATATAACCCCGGAGAACAAGGCTTCCACGGTGTTAGCATAACCGTCGCCTTCTCTTTTGTCTTCCGTGAGACTTTCACGCTTCCTTTGAAGTCAGGGTTCAGCAAGTAAAAATGACACGCATGAAAACAAATGAAAATCGAATGATGCCCGGTTCAAAAAGTACAAGTGAAGAACAAACCCCTGAGCCCAGGGTTTAATGCGGTTAACCTCCACCTCCTATTCCTCGAATGTATCTCACTTAACTAAATCCGGCAAAGTATCTTTTCCGCAAATGCAACACCAAGCGCATCCACGCTGATGTCGCTCCAAAGAAGCGAAGCTTCAAAACAACACCGGATTACGGGGTATTCTACCACCCGTATCCAGTTTTAAAGTTACTCACCAAAGCTTTGGTGAGAAACAGTACGTTCTCTACTGGAGTCCTCAAACGCGGAATCCTCCGGGCAGGACTGCAGGAAACGGAAGAAGAATTACGCACACGAGTGTGCGCGACTGACGCCATAATAACCCCTGAAGACCTCCCACGGCCTTCTGGGAGTTGAAGTCTTTAGGCAGGCGCGTAACCGAAGTGGATACAGGAACTATTCCTGACAGTTTGTTTCCTTCAATTTTAAAACAGAGCGCTAGAAACAAATTGAACTTTTCTTTTCAGTAGAAAGGTGAGGCCAAGTCTCCAGTAGTGTAGTATTGCTGGTGCCCAACAAAAATAAGTCAGGTAAAACACCATGGTTGGTACTGTCTGATAATTGGTACTTTGTGGCATTTTTATAGTGCCTTTGACACTTCTGGCTGTGCACTGTGTGACTCATGTACATAGATATTTCCAATTTTTATTTGATTTGTTCATCTAAGACCACGCCTCATATAAAGGATTTTGAGATGAAATTTCATTAACCATGCCCCATTTAAAGATAACTTTTAGGGGGCGTGGCCAAGATGGCGGCGGAGTAGGACGCCTTTCCGTGCCGCTCCGGCGCTGATCCAACATAGCAACTAATAGCACGATTTTGGGGGCACCCGCGAGCCCCTACGGTGGCGGAGACGTTCGCCTAGCAGAGCGGCGGACGTTGGCGGGGTCCCCGGAGCGGTGTGACCCCCAGAGCGCCTGCGAGGACGTTCGCAGCCTACGGCCTGTGAGACCCCGGGCTTTCCAACTATCGCGGCCCGGCGTGGTCGAGGGGCGGGGCCCTAGATCCGCCTGCAGGCACTGGAGCAGACGGACGGCTGAGCGGACCGGAGTTTGGACGAGGGAGGTTCTATCGGCGAGACCCGGCTCATACCCCGCCACGCCTGGGAGAGGACCCCTGGCCAAGTAGCGCCACTTGCACAACCGGTGGCCCCCTGCTAACGCCATCGACTGGCCCCCCACGTGGGTGGCGCCTGCGGCCTGCTTGAACTGTCCGAGCCTAGGGCCGGGTCGCTGCACGGAGCCGGACGACGACGGGGCACAGGAGTGACTCTATCGCTCATTGGTGGCGGAGGCTTGGAGGACCGAGGCGGCAGATCGCTGGCCCCCTGGAACTCCCGTCTGGGATACAGAAGACGCTCACAGTCGAGTGCCTGGGGGCGAGGAGCCTGGAAACGACTGGAGGCGAAGGAAGGAACCGAGTGCTTGGCCCGCCGGCAGCCCCCGCTGCATCCTTGGCCACGTGGAGTCGACACAGGGCGTCATGTCTACAGTGCAGCGCAAACGAAACCAGGGAAAGGACAAGGCCTCCCAACAACCGGCCTCCCCTGGAGCAAGTGGGTCATCAAGGCAATCTGATGAAGACGCTCCGGTGACGAAGGCCTTCATGTCGGAGCTGTTTGCCTCCATCAAGGAGGACATATCGGAACTCAGGTCGCAGCTCGCCTCCGACCTGCGGGAGGTGCGGAGGGACGTGGACGGCATAGGTGAGAGGGTGGTGACCCTGGAGGACAGGGACTTGAGCGTCGCCACAGATGTTCATATGCTCCAGCAGGACATTATCCGCCTCACCGAGCAGAATTTGGACCTCCAATTGCATACGGAAGACCTTGAAAACCGCTCCCGTAGGAACAACATCCGTATACGGGCGGTGCCCTGGGACGGTGAGGCGGGAGACCTCCGGGGATATGTACAGGAGCTGTTCCTCCAGGTCTTAGACGAGGAGGACACGAAGGAGATACGGATGGACAGAGTGCACCGGGTGGGCCTGCCGCGGCGAGGGGGGGGTCCTCCCCCCGACATACTGGTGTGCGTCCACGATTTTCAACTCAAGGAGAGGATACTACGGAAGGCCAGGACCATCGACTCATTGCAATTCCGTGGCCATAGACCCCAGCTGTTCCAGGACTTGGCGGCCTCTACCTTACAAAAACGAAGGGACTTCCGTCCTATCACAGCATTCCTGAAAGAGAGGGGGATTGCCTACTCTTGGGGGCACCCTTTCAGAATAATGTTCAGATGGCAGAACCGCTTGGCCCAAGTACGCACACTTCAGGCGGCAAAAGAGCTCCTGGGATTGGCGGATGTTCCATCATCGCAGGCCACGGCGGCCTCCCCATCTCGGCGGCGCCGCCGATCGAATTCTTGGCACAGGGTAGGGCGCTCTCCCGCCGGATCCCCTGCAAGACAACGCCCGGACCTCTCTACCAGCCTGCAGGAACGAGGAGCAGCGGTCGCTTCGGTGGCATCGGCCACGTTGGCTGCTTCACAGCTCAGCTCTGGGGCGGCGTGAGCCCCAAAATGGCGGATTGGCGCCGGGAAGGCTCGGGCCTTCTGATCGAGGGTGTGCAAGTACTCTGGTGGAGACGACCTTGATTACGGCCAAGGGGAATAGTGGCTTCATTCCTCTGGCCTGTCACTCGATTGGGGGCTTCCTACGGACTTCGGCCTACTGATCCTGTTGAGTATGGTCTTTGCACTTTTTTTTCCATTTTTGTACAATGTTCTGTGTTGGTTCGGGGGGGTTTTGGTTGGGGGACTGTTGGGGAGGGGGAGGGGGGGCCGTGACGGCGGGCCTCTGGGGATGACTGTAGAGAATGAGTGGTGGAATGCGCGCCATGCTGTAGAGGGGCTGCACCTACGACTGTTCTGGGAACGTTTGGGAGCACGTGGTGGGGGGGAGGGGTGGAAGGAGGGTTGGGCGCCATTTTGTATTTCTGATAGCAAGATCTTTGGGAGGTGTTTATTATGCCGATTAGTATAGGCACTTGGAATGTCAAAGGCTTGAATTCCCCTCAGAAGAGACAGAAGGTCCTGAAATACCTTGTAGACCATCACCTTGATGTGGTGGGGCTTCAGGAAACCCATTTAGCTCGAAAGGATGAAATGCGGCTCCGACACAGGGCGTACCCCATTGTGTACAGGTCCTCAGCTGTCACGAAGCACCGGGGGGTGGCGTTAATGTTTAAAGCAGCGTTGCATTTTCAGCCTGTGGGAGTCCGCACCGATAGAGAAGGACGGTGGTTGATGGTCAAGGGGCACATCCAGGGCAGGTTGTGTACGTTTGTGGTGCTCTACTTGCCTAATTCTGGCCAAAATAAGTACTTGCAGGAGCTGCTGGAGAAGGTGGGGGACTTTGCGGAAGGACTTGTATTCATGTTGGGTGATTATAACTTGGTTTGGGATGGGGAGATGGACAGCTCTGGGGGTCGAAGGGCGGACACGGGGGTTTTCTCGGGGAGTACACAGAGGGGGGTGGAAGAGATGGGGCTGGTGGATGGTTGGAGGTTTTTTCACCCTGCTGTGAAGGACTATACGTTCTTTTCCCATGTGCACCACTCCTACTCCCGCCTGGACTACGTCTTCCTCAGCCAGTCCCTTAGAGGGAACATCTTAGATGCCGCCATTCTCCCGATTTCTGTCTCGGATCACAGTCTTCTAGTGCTCACGCTTCGGTGGTCGCCGCCGGACACCGCGAACCGGAAATGGTACTTCCCGGCCTCGGTGGTCCGAGACGATGTATCCCATCAGGCCTTGCGTCAGGCCATCCGGGACTTTTTTGATAGCAACCCTCCCTCGGACACGTCCCTAATGACCACCTGGGACGCCTTTAAGGCGACGATCAGGGGGACGTGCCTGGGCCTCAACTCACAATTGAACGCCTTACGTAGGAAGGAGAGGGAAGCGCTGGAGGCAGAGGTGCTCGCGCTTGAGAGGGAACACAAAGCTAATCCCTCGAGGGTGACCCTACGTCCCCTGACGGCAGTACGGGGCAAGTTGAAGTCTCACTACACGAATAGGGCTGAACTCACACTGTTGCGGCTGGGCCGGCTCTCCTACTCTGGGGGCAACAAGATTGGTAGACACCTTGCCCGGCAATTGAAGGACAAGAGGGAGCGGGAATACGTAGGTGGGATTAGAGACGTGGCAGGAGTGCTCCAGCACGATGACGGAGCGAAGGCTGATGTCTTTGGCCGCTTCTACGCTGCGTTGTACGCGGGGGAAGAGTTGGACGCGGCTGATCAACGTGCCTTTTTGCAGCGCTTATCGCTTCCGCAGGTGCCAGGGGCCTGGAATGATTTACTTGAGGCTCCGATCACAAGGGAGGAGGTCCTCGCGGCTATTAAAAACCTGAAACTACACAAAGCCCCCGGCCCCGACGGGTTCACCGCTGTCTTTTACCAGACCTATGCGACTGAGGTGTGTGACTTCCTGGCCGCCCTCTTTAACGACATGGCTGGACCTGGGGTGAATTCTGGGACCCTGGCGGAAGCAGTGATCACGGTCCTGCCGAAGCCGGGGAAGGACCCGGAGCGGTGTGCCTCTTACCGCCCTATAGCCTTACTCAACATCGACGCCAAGCTCTACTCGGCTATATTAGCGAGCCGCCTGCAAGACCTGCTGCCGTCGATTATCCATGCGGACCAATCGGGCTTCATCAAAGGCCACCAAACGCATGATAACACCCGGAGGGTCATCCACCTTATAGAGAAGGCGGACAGGTTCCGCATCCCGGCGGTCTTGGTGGGGCTGGATGCGGAGAAGGCTTTCGACCGCGTGGACTGGGGCTTTCTCTTCCACACGTTGCGGGCATTTGGGTTTTCCGATCGCTTCATCGCGATGGTAAGAGCTAACTTCTGCAGCCCGCGTTCACGGGTGGCGGTGAACGGCCACTTGTCGGCCTTCTTCCAACACTCGCGGGGCACTAGGCAGGGATGTCCCCTCTCGCCCTTGCTGTTTGCACTCAGCATTGAACCTCTGGCGCTGGCAGTCCGGGAGCATGAGGGGGTGAAGGGCATCCCGTTCACTGGGGAACAGCACAAGATCACCCTGTTTGCGGATGATGTCCTCTTGTCGTTGGCCGACCCCGCTAACTCCCTTCCGTGTGTTCGTGATATATTGCTGGAATTTGAGGCGGTGGCCGGCTTCAAGGTCAACTATGGCAAATCGCATGTCCTGAACCTGACTCTACCTCAGGCCGAGGTGGCACGGGTGAAGGCGACGACGCCGTTGGCCTGGGCCTCGGGCTCCCTGCTATATCTCGGGGTACACCTCACCCCGACAGTGGGCGGTCTCTTTGCGGCCAATTTCCCGCCCCTCATGGCCAGATCACGCGTGGAGCTGGAGAAATGGAAGCCTAGATTCCTGTCCTGGCTGGGACGGGTACATGCTGTCAAAATGGTCCTTCTCCCCAAATATCTATACCTGTTCCAAGCCTTGCCTATTCCACTGCCCTCTACCTTCTTTAGCCAACTCAAATCGACGATGTTGAAATTTATCTGGCAAGGTGGTCGGGCGCGGCTTTCATTTACACTTCTGCGGCGCCTGCGGAATGACGGAGGGGTAGGCCTTCCGGACTTCCACCTTTACTACAAGGCGGCCCAACTTAGAGTTATGGTGGAGTGGTCGCAGCAGTTCTCTGACAAACACTGGCTGCACATGGACCGGAGTGTGGCAGGCCGGTCCATCTGGGACCTAGCGTGGAAGCCGAAGCGAGACCGCCCGGTGAACGCGTACATTAGTACCCCCACGGGGACCACGCTGAAAGTTTGGGACACACTGGCCAGTGACGAGAGGTGGACGACCTTCCCATCCCCATTCACCCCTTTGCATTTTAATCCGGAGTTTTCCCCGGCGCTCACCGAGGGCCCCTTTGACGTTTGGAGGGAGGGGGGATGCCGGGCATTACTTCACTTGTTCCATGGCCCCGACCCCTTGACGTTCGAGAGCTGCATGCGGGACTATCAAGTGCCGCCGGGGGAAAGGTATCGGCATTTACAACTGCTACACTGGGCCACTTCACCCGCGGTGCGAGAAGCAGCGACGAGACCTTTATCCGACTTTGAGGCCTTTCTCCTGAAGACCTCGGCCATGAAGGGGGCTATCTCCTTTTTATATCAGCTGCTGCTCCGCTCGGCCCTTTCCCCTAGACCGCGTTACATGGAGCAATGGGAGGAGATGGTGGGGAGGGATATCACTGACGGAGAATGGTCGGCGCTCTGGAAGGACATGACGCAGTTTAACCACTCCATACTCCTGAGGGAAGCCCATTACAAAACCCTAACGCAATGGTACATGGTTCCGGCCCGACTTCATCGCATTTTCCCGGCGGCCACGGACAGGTGTTGGAGGGGTTGTGGCCTCTTGGGGGATTTCCGCCACGTTTGGTGGGATTGCCCGATCATTAAGCCCTTCTGGGCCGAGATCTTATCGCATATTAAAGACATTTTGCAGTACCCTATCGATGACTCCCCCGAATTCGTTTTGCTGGGGTTGAGAGATCCCGGCCTGGAACACCAATCGCGAGCTGACAAAAAGATCTTATGGCTGTGTCTCGGCGCGGCCAAGCTCACGCTGGCCTCGGCCTGGAAACGTAAGGAGGCCCCGGCGGTTTCCCTTTGGCACTCCAGACTGTGGAGACTTCTGAGTCTCGAGAGAATGGCGGATATATTTATAGGCAAATATAAAAACTTCAAGCACGTGTGGGGCCCCTTGGTGTCCTTTCTGTCTGCTGGCTTGCCTTCGGCTGTTTGCCCGGCGTCATTGAGGAACTTGCACTTGTTTCAACTCTAGAGTGTGCTTGGTGTATGAATGAGATTTGCGAGCGGCGCCGTCACGGGGGGGGGGAGGGGGGAGTTTTGTTTTTGGGGGGAGGGTAGGGAGTTGCTTTGGGACAGTTACTTCACCGAGATGAGGCATACTTGATCGCTGGAGAGCTCCTGGACTAGTTGCTGGCTGCACTATTTGAGCTACCCCTTGGCGGGGGATTGCTGCGGGACTGCCGACATTACCAGCACTGAAGACTTTTTGCTTTACTGCCCTGCCTCATCTTCCTTTTCAGCCTTCCCACTGGGTGGGACCTTTCATGCGCCCACTGTGACGCCTTTTGTTAACTGTTATTTTTTATTTGTATGCAAAATAAAAAATTTTACAAAAAAAAAAGATAACTTTTACTATTTTCATCCCACTGAAAGCACTAATGCTTAGGGCTATCAAAGGGATTCTTTTCCTCAGACTCTGCGCTTTTCCAGCACCGGTGCTTGTGCTATAAAATCTATGCATAGATTTCGAAGCTAGAATTTTGTGCTTTTTCATGTCAGCTGACGCATTTGAAATCACTAGTTGGTGGCGGAGACTGGAGCTACTGTGTTTTCTTTTTCCCATAACACTTTATTTTTAAACTTCGAAATCGGCGCTTGTGACTTGGGGCCCAGCATAGTTGTTTGTCTAGGGGTCCGTAAAAACTGCTGACAGGTCTGGTCCTGCTAGAGGCTCCTCATGCTCTGCCTTGCACCCTTCTACCCCTCAGCCTTGCACATTTCTACCCCTCTGCCTTGCACCCTTCTCCACGTCTGCCTTGCACCCTTCTTCCCATCTGCCTTGCACCCTTCTTCCCATCTGCCTTGCACCCTTCTACCCTTCTACCCTTCAACCTTGCATCCTTCTCCACCTCGCACCCTTCTCCCCCTCTGCCTTGCACCCTTCTCCCCCTCTGCCTTTTCACCCATCACCACATCTGCCTTGCACCCTTCTCCCCTTAAACCCTTCTCCCCTTCCACCTTGCACCCTTCTCTGCCTTGCACCCTTCTCCCCCTTGCACCCTTCTCCCCCTCTGCCTTGCACCCTTCTCCCCCTCCCCCTCCACATTGCACCCTACTCCTCTTCCGCCTTGCACCCTTCTCCCCCTCCACCTTGCACCCTTCTCCCCCTCCAACTTGTACCTTTCTCCTCTCTGCCTTGCACCCTTCTCCACCTCCACCCAGCACACTTCTCCACCTTGCACCCTTCTCCTCCTCCGCCTTGCACCTGTCTCCCCTTCCGCCTGGCACCCTTCTCCCCTTTCGCAGTGCATCCTTCTCCACCTTGAACCCTTGTCCCCTCTGACTTGCACACCTCTCTACCTTGCACCCTTCTCCCCCTCCTCCTTGTGTGGTATTGGGTTCTTCAGATTTACACACTCTGCAAAAACTCTATGACACCATGACGAAGAATTTGGCACGGGAACTGGAAATGCAAAAGATAAGTTTATTAAGACCCCATGGGGTGGTGGTACATTCCTACAGCACCCTTCGGTAATGCAAGAAGTATCACACCGAACATCGGTGCGCGACCTCTTTTATACAACTTTACAGTAATAAAAAGAGTAGGCGGGATACATTTGCTCAGTTTAGGTACATATAAGGACATTTCTGGAACACAGCCAACTCATGGGAGGGGTTTCAGTACTAACGGTCAGTTTGGGACACATTCCTAAGTGATGACCGTCCACTAATACAAAGGGTTTGACTACGCATGTGCCAGTTTAACCAGTACTAAAAATAGCCTGTTGCCGGGCAAGTTAGATGGTCATTGGTACAGAGAAAGGACAAGAGGGCATGCTGACCACGAGGCAGCATGTTAATGGAAATGGAAGCCATCAAATACAAATGGCCTCCGAAAACGTGTTCAAGATAAGGAGAAATTCGTGTAGCTGAGCTAAATGCTAACCCAATCATTGTCAAATTACGACAGACGACCCTTTTAGCATTTAGCTGAAGCTACCTCATAACGGAAGTAATCAGGATATTCATCATCAGTCTTAATTAACATAATATTCGTTATCTCTCGATTAATCATTTGCTCATTCTTAGCAATGGCTCGTTTGGATGGAATGCAAGCAGTGAGACACATAGAACATAACATAGGGCTACATTGAATGCATAGGCAAAAGAAGAAGTGTATCCCAATTATTATACATATAATCGTTAATAGTTTCCAACCCCAAGTACTGAGCAAAGTCCAGAACCAACTTGAGAATGCCCATGTACCATTTTCATGATGTATTTCAGAAGCTATTTTATGCAATTTAGGAATAGCATCATATACAGAAGGTGAATTGTCAGGAACATATACACAACAACTACTTCAGATAATGCGGCATGCACCCCCACGATCAGCTAATACTACATCTAGAACCATACGGTTCTGGAGCATTACAATTCGGGTAATTTGAAGTTCCTCAGTCAAATTCCCTAAGGCAAAAACTGTTTCATTAGCAACAGCTTCTACAACACGTGTTAATCGTCTTTTTTTCCTACTATTCAGGGCAGCACCAACAAATGAAAAGAGGCCTAAATTAAAATCAACATATTGCTGTAGGGAGGTGTCTGTTTGGTCGATGTTATCAATTGCTAATGTTCTCTTCACTCTGTTTAATATAAAATCATGGTATAACACAAAGTAATTATGATACATAGGTGGGGCAATAAACACAGGGGGTAACACAAAGCATATGTAACATGTTCCTAACCATCCAATAGGAAGATGGTGATAACCTTTATTTCCACAAATGAAGTAAGTGTTTCGTGAAGCTACAAAAGCAATACCATTTGGCGTGTCAAAGGTGAGAGTAGTATTACATTCACTTCTCCCTACTGGGATAGTACCTTTATTTCGGACACATAAATCAGTTTTGGTATCAATGACTGTAATCACATGTGAGGCAGACATATTTGTGCGCCTCTGGTTGGTGTAAACTCGAGGCGAAACATTATCTGGTCGGTATTCTTCCCACTCGAATTTAGTTCCTTTTGCTTGGGGTTATCCATCTCTGTCGTTGTAACAAACTTTATTAAGTTGAAAAAGCAGTCCACCTTTAGTTGGCCATCTCAAAGTAAACAGAAGAGTGTACCAAGCGTTTCAAGAACCATTATGAGAGAACGGAAGAGGAATAAGCGGAGTGCCTCATTTCTTTTGATGTCCAGGCAACATTCCACATACCCAACAGTTTGAAGTGTTTGTCATATTATGGGTGTTATGTAGAATTTGAATGAAACTGTTATTTAGATAAGTCTGTCTATGTCTTTCTTCATGATAGGGTAAAGTGAAATGAAAATGTTCAGGTGGGATTGGGGTAGTAGGCAATAAATATTCTCTTGCCGGAAGCAATCTTTCTACAACCCAAGCTATTACTGCTATTACTAATATGGTCGTAACAAAAAGCACTGCACCAAGAATTCTCTTGTTTCTTATCATAGTAGGTGCCATAGTTCAAAGCACAAATGTCTCAAAACAAAACAACAAAAAAATAAAAATATGAGTGCTGAGCTCAGAGGTAGCCGTTGGTTTCTTCTCCGAGATTCAAGACGGGTGTCGCTACACTTGGCAGAACTGATTCCCCCCCCCTTGATATTCCCGGCTTCCGTTTTCACAAACCTCAGAGCGGTAACTCAACCAGTCTCGCACAAAACAACTGCTTTCCTTGGCCGTAGATTGTATCTTTCTCCACCAGAAACAGTGTGGTCCGGGAAGGCTCCCTCCGATTCAGTAGACGTAGTAGCTGGGCTCTTCTCTGTGGCCAAGATGTCTCGATAATCGGACAGCACAGTGGGGTTCACCAGATCCGGAGAGACACGACGACAATGATTAGAATGCACCCACCGCTTCTTGTTCGTGACTCGCACAGCCGTTCGAGTCGCCAGCAACACCTGCTCAGGGCCGCGCCACCTCGGCTCCCAGCTGCTGGATCTCTCAAACGATCGGATCATCACATGGTCTCCAGGACGAAGATTTTGAGCCTCTCCAATGGAATTGTCGGGGAGCGCTTCTCGAACCTGTTGATGAATAGAAAGTAAATCATTTGTTAAACGTGCCAAATAATCGTTCATCATTATACAAGGCACATCATGTAGCAAACGAGGCTTAGGAACTCCCCATATATTTATAGGCCTTCCAAACACCACTTCATAAGGTGTGAGGCCAGTTCGGGAATGGGGTACCGATCTAATAGGTAGCAGTGCTAGAGGCAGAGCATCCGGCCATTTCAAAGACGTAGATGCCACGATCTTTGCTAGCTTCAACTTCAGAGTAGCATTATACCTTTCTACCAGACCTGCTGACTGCGGATGGAATACAGCGTGAAACTTTTGCTGAATCCCCAATCCTTTCATGACATATTCCATAATTTTCCCGACAAAATGAGGACCATTATCATTCCACAAAAATTTACAAACACCATAGCGTGGGAAGTACTCTTTGAGCAATACCTTAGCTGTTGTTAATGCTGTATTATCCTTCGTGGGGTAGGCCTCAATCCATTTACTGAAGGCACACACCACCACTAAGACATACTTAAGGTTATTGCAACGCTCAAGCTAGATGTAATCCATTTGTAGTACTTCGAAAGGTGCAGTAGGCGGAACAAACCCTCCTTTCGGAGTATAAGTCCCTTTAGCAGGATTGTACAGTAAGCATATCAGACAGGTCTGCACTACTCTTTTAGCCGTATTAGCAATCTCAGGATGCTCCCAAACTCGTGTAAGCAATTTAGTAATTGCAAGAGCTCCAACATGTGCCAATCCATGTGTCATTTGAACCATTGCTTGCAAGTAAGCTGCAGGCAATTTCCATCTCTCCATATCCTAGCTCCTCCAGCAACCCTCATCATCCAACACTCCCTCCGTTGCCCAGATTGCGAGTTCTGCTTCAGATGCTGATTTCTGAATGTCTAGTATCTCCTCTCTAGCATCATGCCATCGCTCAGCCTGCAATTTCACCACATACATAGGCGAGGCATTTTGTAACATAGGAGTTTCCCTCACTATGTGATCTGCAAAAGCGTTTCCTTGTCCTACTTTGTCTGTCACTTTCTTGTGTGCACTGCATTTAATTGTCGCCACTTTCTTTGAACATAGTAGCGCATTCAGGAGATCACGTACTAATTCTCCATGCATAATGTGCACTCCGTGTGAAGTCAAAATCCTCGTTCCCTCCAGAGTAGGCCAAAATCATGCGCTACTCCAAAGGCGTACCGGCTATCAGTATAGATATTCACACATAAACCAGCACTTAATTCACATGCTTTCGTTAAAGCTATCAATTCAGCTGCTTGGGCCGATTTCTGCGGTATTCGTGCTGTTTCTACCACTGTCTTAAGTGTCGTGATCGCGTAGGCTGCAAAAGTTGTACCATCTGGCAACCTTAAACACGATCCATCAACCCACAGTTCCCCATCTATATCTGGAAGTGGCGTATCCTGTAAGTCAATACGACCCTTTGTTTGTTCTTCAGTCAGGAAAACACAATCATGGTGTTCTCCCTCCTGGATCCCAGCAACCGGATACGGCAATAAAGTAGCAGGGTTCAAAGTGGCACATCTCTTCAATGTAATATGTGGCACCAACAGTGTTAACTCATATCCTGTTAAACGTGCACTCGTTAGATACTGTGTTTTTGTTTGATTTAACAGAGCGTCTACCGCATGGGGAACTAACACCAACAATTTGTGTGAAAAAACTATTCCCTCACTTTGTCGTATAGCCACTGCTGTTGCTGCAACTGCTCGAAAACACCCAGGTAATCCTCGTGCTACTGGGTCAAGTACTGCTGAAAAGTACGCACAAGGTCTCTGTTTGTCCCCGTGTGTCTGCACTAAGACTGACAATGCACACCCATCCTTCTCGTGTACATATAATGTAAAGATCTTTGTATAATCTGGTGTGCGTAGCACTGGTGCAGAACAAAGGGCTTGTCTCAATTGTTCGAAGGCATTCTGACATTCATCTGTCCATTCAAGGGGGATCGGTGTAGTTTTGGACAACAATGCTAACAAAGGTTTTATAATGTGCGAGAACCCCATTATCCACTGCCTACAAAAATACGTTAAACCTATGAACGCACGAACATCTTTCTGAGTGCGAGGGACTGGTGTATCTAAGATTGCTTGGATTTGATCAGATGTCAATGCACGTCCCTCCTTAGACAAAAGATGACCGAGGTAGGTCACCTTAGGTCTACAATATTGTAGCTTTTTTATAGAAACCTTGTGATTATTCTGAGCAAGAAAAGAAAGCAGGGAAAGACTACTCTCCTCACATTGTTCCTGCGTGTCTGCTGCAAGTAGAATATCATCAACATACTGAATGAGAGCCACCCCAGACTGTAAATCAAAAGAATCAAGCTGTCTTTTCAAAGCCTGGCTATAGATGCTAGGACTTTCAGTATAGCCTTGAGGAACTCGACAAAATCTATATGATTTATTATTTAATGTGAAACCAAACAAGTATCTGCTTTCAGGATGGATGGGGATCGAGAAGAAAGCGTTCTTCAAGTCGATAACAGTAAAGGTAGTGGCTGTGGGTGGAATCAAAGTAAGTAAGGTGGTAATATCAGACACCACTGGATACTGCGGCACTACTATCTTATTAATTTCCCTCAAATCAATAATGAATCGATAGATTTTAGTGTCTGTATCTTTCTTTAAAATCGGAAGAATAGGGCTGTTACAGACATTGTAGGGGACTTCTTCCAACACACCTGCAATAATCAAGTCATGTACAATATGAATTAAAGCAATTTCACCTTCCCTGGAAATTTTGTAGGCAAAGACACTCCCTCCTTTACAGTAATACGTATAGGAGGGATAATCATCTGTCCCACATCCGTGTCCGAAGTAGCCCATAACGTTTTTGGAAGAGAGGATAACGCCTCAATCTCTTGCATGAGGCACACTCTCATTACATCTGGGTAATTCTCATTCAAAATAACCCGCATCCCCTCAGGAGCGCAACGTATAGTTGCTCGAAAATATTTAAGCATATCCAGTCCCATAATATTATCTGGAGTGTTTTGTGACAACAATAACGGGCACGGGGCAAGAAATTTGTCAATATGAAATGGAAGGGGTTGTGACAATGAGCTAAGAGAGGGTGTTCCATCGAACCCTATCAATGTAATCATTTCGCCAGACAGGGGAGCCCTTGGAACCAAGTGTTTGGACAGAGCACTGCGAGTAGCTCCTGTATCAACCAGAAACTGATCAGTAGAACCCAAAACATGCGCTGATACATATGGACCCCTTTGATCTACTGATACTTCAACCGATTCCACGCCCCATCCTATGCAATCCTATGCATGTGCATAATCCTGGGACTCAGTAAACTCACCCTCCGCTATCTGATACTGATTCCGTCGATCAAAAGTATTATGATCAGCCTGACCATGACCCTTCGCTTCAGACCTACCACGATCATTCGCTCCACCCCTTGAACCTGAATAACTATTCCGCGTCCTTCCACCTCCTCGACCACGCTGATTACGCTGTTCTCGAAGCACCGGACAGTCTGAAGCTCAATGTCCAAACTGTTTACAGTATGCACACTGGTCCTCAGAAATATCGGAACGAACGGAAGACGTACCATACGATCCACGTCTACCCCTATCATTCCCTCTCGGCTGTGTAGCGTAAACCTGAGCCAACATCACCTTCGTCTTTAACTCCTTCGCTTTCTTATCAGTAGTTTCTTTAGCCTCCAATTCCTGCCGTTCATAATACTGAGCCATAGTCAATAAAGAAGCAGGGGTCGCCGTGGTCCACGAACTTACTAGTCTTTAAACGTTTTGCAATCTCCGGTAGGAGATTTGCCACGTACTTGTCAACAAACAAATGCCTACCCGTGTCCTCTGTTAATAATTGCCCACTGTAATCATGGAATGCTTCCTCAAAGCGTAAAAAGAAGTCAGAAACCGACTCATCCAGTTTCTGCTTGCAAGAGGCTAACATAGTCCAATCAATCTTTTTAGGTGGAACAAGCGTTTTTAATTTATTCAAAATAGCCGCCGGAAGATCTAAAATTAATTGGCATGGCTTACACGCTGGTTCCCTATCCAAGTCAGCTTGGGCTAAGGCTTTCCAATCTGCACCCAGAATCGCGTGATCATCGAACTTACGAATCGCCCTCCACATATCAGGAGGCAATATTAACCCGAAGAAAAGATCGATATCAACTAATGTCATAACACACAAAGAAATAGCCCCTTCTACCCCTTGGTATGTTTATGCCACAACGAACTATACATAATAGGGGGAAGGCCAAATTTGATATACATTTCCCTTCATAGAAGGCTGCCGGATTCTTACGAGGGTCAGGCAGAGCAGCCTTAAGTGCCATAACATCTGTTCTGTTCCATGGCGTATAAACCCAATTATATATAAAATAACCCTTCGCATTTACAGACGTTTTATCATCATCTGTACCTTGCCCTTTAGGAGGGACATATAGAGGTGCAGCTTCACGCATAGGCATAATATGAACTGTAGAACTCTTATCTGCTCCAAAGATAGGACACTCTTTGGATTTCTCCGTCGATCCAGGCGCAGGCGCGTCTGATGCCTTTCTCGCCTCCCGCAATCTTAACTTCTCATCCCGTAGCTGGACCAACCGTTGGAAAAACGAATCTGCATCTGTAAGAACAAAAAGACCTTTACGCAAATTCTCACGACCAACTGATACATCCTTAGGCTCCAACTCAGTGGAGTATTTTCTAAACCGTTCTACAACTTCGTCTCCAAAATGGCTCAGGAAATACAACCGTTCTCGCTCAGACCATTTACGTATTTGTTCATCAATCTCTGAAATAGTTATAGATTTAATATTAAGTTTTCGAGCAAACCCGCGCAATTTCGCAGCTCGATCAACACTTAGCCTGGTACGACTATCCCCTTGATCGTCTTCGTCCGAATCCTCAGTTGGGGCCGTAGGTGGAACGTACGGAGGCGGGCAACGGTCTAACAATGAAAAACCATCAGATTCATTAGTAAGGACAGGATAAAGAGGACGTCGAATAGGAAATTGACCATTAATTTGCAAGTTACGTTCTCGTGCCTCCCTCTCTTTCTTTTCCTGCAACTCTTTTTCCTCCAGCTGTAAAGCTTTATCACGGGCAGCCTTTCGCTGCTCCTTGTCCGCCAAGGCTTGTTCACGCTTCATTCGCTCACGCACCGCTTTCTCCCACATACGTAGACAATCAAACATATCCTGTCTAGACCTGCGCTGAAACAAACATTGCTCCACGTATTGAACCTTTCGTAAATCAAACGACCCATGTAGTGGCCATTGCAATTTACGGTCAGTCTTGGTATGTTTATGCCACAACGAACTATACATAATAGGGGGAAGGCCAAATTTGATATACATTTCCCGATTAGGTGCCCCTCTGGGGCATTTAATCGATAACTGGTACCTTTTCCAAAACAGCACATTCCTCGAAGTGTGCTTAAAACAGGCATGTCAAAATATCACGAAAACGCGATATTACATAAAATGGCACTTAATATACTTTACACATGGTGTGCCGTTCAAACAAATACAAAATCAGAGAAATATCTCCACAATGCCTGCCTATGTGAGGTGCACTCCACTTATAACTCAAATCATAGAACCAAATGTTAGCTAACTCAAACAAATCCAAAAAGCCACAGTAAGTGTCCGTAGACTATCTTACCAATCACAAGCTTACCAAAATTCTCAAGTATCCAGGTTCCAGCTGCCAAGTTCTTTAATCGAATCAGCCAAACAGGCACTGTACGACAACCCAACCGATCAGGATCTCAGTCGAGTAACGGCGCCACCTGGAAGGTCAGATCAGAAGGAAAGGAAGAAAACACAGTGGGTGCCAAGACTCGGGTCACTCAGTGGCAGCGTACGCGTCCATGGCGAGTTTCCAATCCTTCATCACGACCACTCCTTCGGGCATCCGAGTCGCCGATGAGTCCCTCCGTGGTCGCCAATTTGTGGTATTGGGTTCTTCAGATTTACACACTCTGCAAAAACTCTATGACACCATGACGAAGAAGTTAGCACGGGAACTGGAAATGCCAAAGATAAGTTTATTAAGACCCCATGGAGTGGTGGTACATTCCTACAGCACCCTTCGGTAATGCAAGAAGTATCACACCGAACATCGGTGCGCGACCTCTTTTATACAACTTTACAGTAATAAAAAGAGTAGGCAGGATACATTTGCTCGGTTTAGGTACATATAAGGACATTTCTGGAACACAGCCAACTCATGGGAGGGGTTTCAGTACTAACGGTCAGTTTGGGACACATTCCTAAGTGATGACTGTCCACTAATACAAAGGGTTTGACTACGCATGTCCAAGTTTGACCAGTACTAAAAATAGCCTGTTGCCGGGCAAGTTAGATGGTCATTGGTACAGAGAAAGGACAAGAGGGCATGCTGACCACAGGCAGCATGTTCATGGAAACGGAAGCCATCAAATACAAATGGCCTCCGAAAACATGGTCAAGATAAGGAGAAATTCGTGTAGCTGAGCTAAATGCTAACCCAATCATTGTCAAATTACGACACTTGCACCCTTCTCCCCCTCCCCCTTGCACCCTTCTCCACCTCTACCTTCCACCCTTCTCTACCTTGCACCCTTCTCCCCTTGTAGAGTGGGTTATGGGCTTCTTTCTGCTTCCACGTTAAGTTAGCATGGCTTATTAGGAGTTTAAACGCCATTTTACCTTTTGCTGCTTTTTTGCACACAACACTGCTTAGCTGTTTTTGCAGAGTTAGCTTTCACGAAGGTCTATACATGAGAAAAGGGTTGTTTTTTGACATCTCTAGACATACATCATGCCCCCAGTCTGTACAGTGAGTGCTGAGCCGCCAAGGTTATCATAACATGCGAGCCTGTTTATCGGCGTGTTTGTTTAACACATTCTAGACACAACAATTTGGCAGCTGCAAGCCGAGTGGGATTCTGGCGCCTTTATCATAGCACACTTGCCAGAATTGAACACACTTGGAAGATTCCAGGCATGCAGAGAGACTAACCGATCCTGATGTAATTTACACTTACTGAGCAGACAGGTAAATGGGGTCCCCCTAAGAAAGCTCAAGAGACCTTCTATAGTTTTATAATACATAGTTCGTAGATAGAGAGGGTGCTTTAAATAGGTGCTTTTATCACCTGTTTGCACTATCATTGTAATATGATTCCTCCTTTTGTATTTTATGGAATTGTAAACATGCTGACCGTATTATTCTTAATCATATGTATGCCTGTGTTGATTAAAATAGTGCGCTTGAGATCACGTTGTTAAAATAAACATTTTTACCTTACTGTGTCTCTATTTTACTCCTGTTGTGGACTGGTATGAACTTATAACAAAAGAGTGTTCTCACTTCTCACCATTCCTTAGTCGCATGTTCTAGGTTACCTAATCATTGGTTTCTTTGCTATGGAATGAAGAGCTAATGTGACACTGATTGCTAGTCTGGTAGGGGATTTTGGGTACTAAGGTGAGTTTTGACACACCCTAATTCACTGAGGTCCTAAGTCTCTATGCACAGTTCTGTGTCTGAGCAGAATCCCTGTAACACCCTCTGCCTTGTATCTTCTCCCCTCTGCCTTGCACCCTTCTCCCCTCTGCCTTGCACCCTTCTCCCCTCTGCCTTGCACCCTTCTCCCCTCCGCCGTGCACCCTTTTCCCCTCCGCCTTGCATCCAAGCATTGGCATAGCCAATAGGTCTCGCTTTTGGGACCTTATAAGTATTTAGTTAAGCAGCACAATATCCTAACTATTGCATGGCTAAACACTTATAAGCTCCCAAAGGCGAGACCTATTGGCTATGCCAATGCTTGTTTTTAAATGGTGTAAATCTGTTCAGTAGTTGCTGAAAAAGCTAAAAAATAAAAGTGAAAAAATAATTTTTCCATAGGAAACTTTAGGCAAGGCTACAGCTCGAACTGCTGAAGGGAATGACACCAAACTTGGCAAAAAGGTAGTGTTTAATTCAGAAAGCGTTTTTTTTTTAAATGGTGTAAATCCATTCAGTAGTTGCTGAGAAATGTAAAAAATAAATGTTTCGATATCTGGGGGAGCGGTGAGTTTGCGCACTCTCCCGACCACGCGCTTGACTGTGATTGACTGTCAGAACCACAAGCTTCACTGTGATTGGCTGCCAAAACTCAAAACCAGGAAGTGTTGGCAGCCATCTTGTGACTCGGCAGACCCAAGTTATAAGAAAACAGTCAAAAAAAGATTAAAACAGAAGAAAAGGGGGCAGAGTAGAAACATCCTGACGCCCTAGTCCTGCTCACAGTGGTCCCACAAGGATCCGCAGGCCTAAAAATGATTAATTGTTTTGTAAAGAAAGTCAGAATGTGTGCTGGGTGCCTGAATCCGAATAGTAAAAAGGAAAAAAAATGGAGCAGGGTCTCACCCCTTCATTTAAATGAGCCCCCGGATGGGCCAGGTTCCGAGGGCAATCCTATAATTATATTTTGGGGGCTTGCGGCGCCTCCGCCGCACTGTGGATCGCCACCTCCCATGTAAATTAGGTGCGGAAGGGCACACGGACCTCCCGCCGTCCAGGGGATCGCCACCTCCCCGAGGCTTGTTTTGTATTTGTTTGGGAGGCTTTGAGGCCATCCGAAGTCCTGGGGATCGCCACCCTCTGGGGCTTTAATTAAATATGCAGGGTGGGCCTCGCGGGCCCCCGAAGCCTCAGGGACCACCTCCTCCTGGGGGCTGTGAAAATAGAGGGATGGGGCCGTGTGGTCCCCCTCCTGGATCGCTTCATGGCCTTAGGGACCGCCACCCCCCCCCAGGGACGGCTCCTGCACTGTCCCCGGGTGTGCATCCCCAGGACATTTTTGTTTGCTATGACAGGGCTGGAGCATGGCTTCCACCCTGTGATAGCAAACCCTGATTTGCTTTGTTGAAGGGAGAGCAGGAAAACCTCGTCTTGCTTCAATATAGTGAATCCGGATGGTAAAAATGAAAAAAAAAATGAAGCTCGGTCTCACCTCTTCAATGAAATGAGCTCCCGGGTGGGCCAGGTTCCGGGGGCCTTCCTATAATTATATTTCGGGGGCTTGCGGTGCCTCCCCAGCAGTGGGAACTGCCACCTCCCATGTAAATTAGGTGCAGGAGGGCACACGGACCTTCCCCAGTCCAGGGGATCGCGACCTCTCCGAGGAATGTTTTGTAATTGTTCGGGGGGCTTCGAGGCCACCCCAAGTACCGGGGATCAGCACCCTCTGGGGCTTTAATTAAATATGCAGGGTGGGCCTTGCGGGCCCCTGAAGCCTCAAGGACAACCTCCTCCCCGGGGCTGTGAAAATAGAGGGAGGGTGGCTGTGCTGTCACCCTCCTGGAGCGCTTGATGGCCCTAGGGTCCGCCACCCTCCAGGGCCAGCTCCCGGGACATTTCCATTTGCTATGACAGGGGCATGGCTTCCACCCTGTGATAGCAAACCCTGGTTTGCTTTGTTTAAGTGAGAGTAGGAAAACCTGGTCTCACTTCAATAAAGGAAGGAGAATTGCTTTTGGGCAAGGGAAGCTGTATGTTAGCAGCTCCCGTTGCCCAAAAGCAATGCCGGGTTCCGTAGGAGTCGGGGAACCTGCGGGACCGGGGGGACATTGGGGCTGCCCCCACAGTCCCCAACAGAGAGGGCAGGCCCTGAGGGATGGGGTTCCCGGGGCCAGAAGTGGCCTGAGAGGGGGGCCACGCGTCCCACCCCTACTTTTTAAAAATAAATTAATGAAAATTAATGAAAATGAACGTTAAAAAAAAGGGAGTTTGGAGTGGTGACCCCCACCCCGTCCAACCCCCACAAATAAATGTGATAGCAAGCTTTTAAAAGGTGTAAGGTAGTAAATCGGGTGATGTCGTACAATTATAAAATTCAACATGAATGTGAGGTTGGACAAATGAGAATCATAGTCATCTTTGGATTTACATATTAAACATTTTATTTACACAAAACAACAAAATCAAAGTAGGTACAGCCATGGGTGTCATCATCCCTTGCCAATCTGTAAATCACAACCTGCAAGACAAAAAGTAAGATAAGATTGTGTGTTATGCGCCCATCAAAAGAGAGCGAGAGAAAGAGTGAGAGAGAGAAGAATAGAGAGAGAAAGAGTGAGCGAGAGGAAGAGAGGAAGAAAGAAAGAGTGTGAGAGAGGAACAGAGAGAGAAAGAGTCAGAGAGAGAGGAAGAGAGAGGAAGAGAGAGAGAAAGAGTGAGAGAGAGGAAGAGAAAGAGACAGAGTGTGAGAGAGAAACAGGGAGAGAGAGAGAGAGAAAGAGTGAGAGAGAAACACAGCTTGGAGTGTGCGTCATTTATAGAAGAGGAAAGAGTAAAAATTGCTTTCATCACAGAATCCTGGACTGCTAAGGCATCAAGTCCGGATTTAGTCAAGGCCACGCCGCCTAACTATAGATGTCATATTTTGAATAGGCCCACCGGAAGAGGGGGCGAATTAGCGATCATTTACCATTCCTCGCTGGTTGCGACTTTTAGCCCGGGAGGGGTGGAAGTTTGCGAGATCTTGGATTTCTCCTTTCGCCTATCTCCTCAGTACACCTTTCAAGGTGCACTTATATATAGACCACCTGGCCCTAGAGGTTGTTTCTGTGTTCGGGCAGCTCAACTTGTGGAAAGTGGTATCACCGCTAGCTCCTACACCGTTCTAGGTGATTTTAATTTCCATTTGGAAGTCTCTTCAGATACAGACACAGCCAAACTGGTAGATCTGATGAAGGGCAATAACTTAGAGCAACTTGTGATGGGTGTGACCCATCAGACAGGACATACTCTTGATGGTATTTTCTCGAATAATCCACAGTTGCAGGTTATGACTATCCTCCCTTTACTCTGGACAGACCATAAGGCGGTTTTATTTAACCATACCATCCTCGAGCGTCAATCTCAGAAGCCACTAAACAAAAAACTTGCTGAAAAGAGAGTAGAATAGGGTGAAGATCTTTCCGAGGTCCTCAATAAAACCATAACCGTGCCACCCAGTTACCTTGATGAGGCTACATGATCCTATTCCAGCTGGTTTTAAGAAGCAGGTCACAAATAAGCTCCCAATAAAATGTGTCATTTTACAAGGCGGACACCTTCCGCCCCTTGGTATTCTCAGGAACTTAGGGATCAAAAACTGTCTTGTAAACATTTGGAGAGAAAATGGAGAAATAATTATATGGATTGTGATAAGGATACACATGTGGACTTACTAAATATAAGCAGATGATTCATCATTCAAAGGCAATATTCTTCTCCATGAAGATTAAAAATGCCAAAAACTCGGCCAGAGAACTATTTAACACAGTTACCAGTCTGGCAAACTCAGTGGCTACTATTACCACGCCGAGTCAGGAACTCTGTGACAAACTGGGTAATTTCTTCTACGGGAAAGTGAATGCCATATTTTCCACTTTCTCTAATGCCAAGTCTAAGAAGGCGTGGGGTGATGCGGATGACCTAATTTCAGAAGAAAAAGCGCATTTGGATAATTTTACCCAGCTCACAGTTAATGATACTTTTAATCTTCTTATGCGGGTTAAATCCGGCTCCCCTTTGGACCCTCGTCCAACATCTATAGTAAAGTTAGCAGCAGAACCGATCTCTTAAGTTTTGACCCCCATTTTCAATACTATTGGGTCCAATACGATGTCGGGCGGATCGCCACCGCCATGGTGGCGGTGGCGATCCGCCCAACATTAATGCCCGCCCACCACCCATTTCCCCCCCATCATATTACTATGGCGGAGGGGACCGTGGCGGACGTAAACATCGTCCGCCGCTTTTCCGCCCCGGTCGGCTTGTGGCCGGGGCGGGAAATGTTTAATATGGTGGCAGTGTCTATTAGACACCGCCAGCCATATTAGGATGGGCTTGCAGACATGCCTTTCCGTGGCGGCATGCAGAGACTACCTGTGGGGGCCCGTTGCGGACCCCCTGGGACTCCGGGGGGTGGGGGGTGCCCCCCGCATTTCAAAGTGCAACATGGCAGGCACCTCATGCGACGGGCGGCGCTTTCAGCACCGCCCGCCGCAATGGTAAAAATACAGGATGGGCCTGCTAGTGTGGCGGGCGCATCCTAATTGCCAATACGGGACTGCCACTCCTATGGCGGGCGATCCCGTTTTGCGCGGGGATGGCGGACGGGCAAAGTCCACCAGCCATCCTAATGGTGGCCTATGTCACTTTTTGGAGTTGACGCAAGCATTGGATCCAACCCAGCATGGATTCAGAGGAGGCCATAGCACTGAATCTGCTCTTTTGAAATCTATTGAAGAGTTCAGGACTATCTTAGACAAAAGGAGTAAGGCTGCTCTGATCATGCTTGATCTCTCAGCAGCTTTCGATACGGTCCATCACTATCTGTTGATGGACCGGCTGCGAGAGATCGGAGTTCAGGGCTCTGCATGGGGACTTTTGAAGTCTTTTCTCTCAAATCGGAGGCAGTCAGTATTACTGGGGGATTTCTCGTCCGAGTCCTTTTCTCTACTCTGCCGGTCCCGCAAGGGTACTCAGTAAGCCCAACTCTATTTAATGTAAATGTCTCCTCTTTGGCACACCTTATCCATTCATATGGGTTTAGTTAAACTTCTTATGCAGATGACACACAAATCGTGGTCTTATTACCAACAGATGAGTGGCGGAGCACGGCGATTCGTTTTAAGGAATGTAAGAATGCCGTAGGGATGTGGATGGCCCAAAACTGCCTCAAATTTAACTCCAGTAAGACCGAGGTTGTATATTTTGATAAAAATCCAAACCTTTGGACCCCTAAATGGTGGCCAGACTCTTTGGGTCCTCTCCCAACACCAAATAAGAAAGTAAAAATCTTAGGAGTGTAGGTGGACCAGAAGCTCAGTTTTAGAGACCAAGTAAATTCAGTGTCTTCCGCTGCGTCCTTTGCTCTTAGGTCCTGTATGAAAATTCTGCCGCTCCTACCTTTAGAGTGTCATCAAACAGTCGTCACAGCACATACTATGTCGACGCTGGATTACTGTAATAGCCTTTATTTTAATATACTGGAAGGAATAATGAATAAGTTGTTTCTTCTGCAGAATGCTTCTGCTAGGTTGGTGTCAGGTATCCCTAACTATGCATCAATCGCTAAGGAGATTCGGAGGCTTCACTGGCTTCCAGTTAGGAAGCGTACCCAGTTTAAAGCCTTATGTCTGGTCCACAAGGCGACTTATGGAACAGGGTCAGCCTATCTAAAAGAGCGGCTATTTTGGTATACTCCTACTAGAATACTGCGCTCATCGGATGCTAAGCAGGTCTATGTTCCTTTTGTTAAAGAGGCTTTCTGGGGTGGAAGAAGCTTTGTTGTGAATACAGCCAAGGCTTGGAATAATCTTCCACTACATCTCAGAGGGTTGGCTAGCCTATTGGCTTTATGCAAAGCTTTAAAAACCTGGCTGTTTACCGATTAATTTTTACTTCGGCTTTGAACCTTAGGTGATTTCACATACCGCCAGGACACCCATGGGTAACAGAAGAGCTTAATAAATGTTATAAATAAATAAATAAAGAGGGGAAAGAGAGAGAGGAAGAGAGAGAGAAAGAGAGAAAGAGTGAGAGAGAGGAAGAGAGAGAGAAAGAGTGTGAAAGGAACAGAGAGAGAAAGAATGAAAGAGAGAAAGAGAGGAAGAGGGAGAGAAAGAGGGAAGTGCGAGAGAGAGGAAGAGAAAGAGTGTGAGAGAGGAACAGGGAGAGAAAGAGAGAGTGAGAGAGAGAGAGAGAGAGAGAGAGAGAGAGAGAGAGAGAAAGAGAGAGAGAGAGGAAGAGAGAGAGAGAAAGAGTGTGAGAGAGGAACAGAGAGATAAAGAAAGAGTGAGCGAGAGAGAAAGAAAGAGGGAAAGAGTGAGAGAGAGATGAAGAGAGAGGGAAAGAGTGAGAGGGAGGAAGAGAGAGAGAAAGAGAGAATGAGTGGGAGAGAGAAGAAGAGAGTGAAAGAGAGAACGAGTGTGAGAGATAGAAAGGAAGAGATGGAGAGGGAGAGTAAGTTCCAATACTGCGGAAAAAACCCTCACAGCTCACCTTTCTGCCACCGGTGTGTCTCAAACCACGTGCTGGGACATACTGCCGCCCTCCAGCTCACTCATCTGTAAATGTAAATGTAAATGTGTGTGTCTTGTAAAGCGCACTGCTACCCGGAGGCGTCCTGGCGCTATAGACCGCTGGGGAACCCGTCCTGGCTTTCCCTGTGAGATGTTCCCTCCTGGTTATCTCCAAGGTGAAACCAGGCATCCCCGGCGTTTGTGGGGGGCCGTTGTGGAGATGAGGCAAGGTAATGCCCAGAGTTGCCGAGTGTGATCCCTGGTTAGAGTAGGCACCCTGGTTCACCACCCTGCCGCGTCGGGGATTGAACCCTGGTCTCGGGCCGTCGTCTGCTTCAGGGTCTGCCGCCTCTAACCAGTGAGCCACACCACCCCACTGAAACATAGTATAGAATCACTAATGGCAGAGTACATACGACTGCACCAGTTTTTATCGTTGTCGTGCCCATGCGCACCCAGGCTGCTGCACACCATCCACTCCCACCGCTCAGATGTGACTGGCTGCCCTACCGCACTCAGGCATCACTGCTCACCTTTCGCCACCACTGTGTGTCGAAGAGGGTCCACCACGTTCCGAAGCAACCTCCTCACGTGTGGCGTACATGTGGTCTAGCCGAGCTCACAATTTAGAGGGGGTCTTGATTGCTAGGATGGTGTATTGAGGCCACGCATCATCGCAGTCTGAATACCTGTTGAGCTCAGGTGGCACTCCGTGACCAGCGAGGCCACGCCACCTCAGAGTCCAGTAGGCAACTAACTGAATCATCCCTAAAACCTACATAATATCCTTTTAGTATCCTTGCTTTAAGAACTTTTTGGATATCAATTATAGCTTTAGTACAATGAGCAAATTCATCTTGCAAGTGCAAAGGAACACTGAATGGCAGCCTACACTGTGGACGGCAGAGCTAACAGTTCGAATTCAGTTTAATTCATCATCATTCTTTAGGTCACTCAGCCACCCCAGTTCAGACATGGCCATTTACAAATTGGTCTGACCTTGTGTGCCTCATGGGAACAGTCCAGCCCGCACTGCCAAGTCATGTCTTCCCTGGACCGGAAACAAGCATCCTGGGACTGGTTTCTGGCTAATCAGCCATCATCAGCCAGGCTAGCTTGAATTCAGTGGCAAAGTGAGCAAGGGACCCACGTCTCCGCATACCCTGCCAACTTAAGGTGAACAAAGCAAAACCAAAGGGGATGATGGACGGAGTGTTGAACAAGACAAGCACTCACCCCCAGTCAAATGATCTGGGTTTAATCCATCATCATTTTTTAGCTCACTCCGCCACCCCAGTTCAGACATGGCCATATGCAAATCAGTCTGACCCTGTGCCTCATGGGAACAGTCCAGCCCGAACTGCCAAGCCATGTCTTCCCTGGACCGGAAACAAGCATCCTGGGACCAGTTTCTGGCTAATCAGCCATCATCAGCCAGGCTAGCTTGAATTCAGTGGCAAAGTGAGCAAGGGACCCACGTCTCGGCATACCCTGCCAACTTAAGGCGAACACAGCAAAACCTAAGGGGTTGATGGACGGAGTGTTGAACAATGCAAGCACTCACCCACAGTCAAATGATCTGGGTTTAATCCATCATCGACAACCCAACCGATCAGGATCTCAGTCGAGGACCGGCGCCACCTGGAAGGTCAGATCCGAAGGAAAGGAAGAAAACACCGTGGGTGCCAAGACTCGGGTCACTCAGTGGCAGCGTACACGTCCATGGCGAGTTTCCAATCCTTCATCACGACCACTCCTTCGGGCATCCGAGTCACCGATGAGTCCCTCCGTGGTCGCCAATTTGTGGTATTGGGTTCTTCAGATTTACACACTCTGCAAAAACTCTATGACACCATGACGAAGAAGTTGGCACGGGAACTGGAAATGCAAAAGATACGTTTATTAAGACCCCATGGAGTGGTGGTACATTCCTACAACACCCATCAGTAATGCAAGAAGTATCACACCGAACATCGGTGCGCGACCTCTTTTATACAACTTTACAGTAATAAAAAGAGTAGGCGGGATACATTTGCTCGGTTTAGGTACATATAAGGACATTTCTGGAACACAGCCAACTCATGGGATGGGTTTCAGTACTAACGGTCAGTTTGGGACACATTCCTAAGTGATGACCGTCCACTAATACAAAGGGTTTGACTACGCATGTACAAGTTTGACCAGTACTAAAAATAGCCTGTTGCTGGGCAAGTTAGATGGTCATTGGTACAGAGAAAGGACAAGAGGGCATGCTGACCACGAGGCAGCATGTTCATGGAAACGGAAGCCATCAAATACAAATGGCCTCCGAAAACATGGTCAAGATAAGGAGAAATTCGTGTAGCTGAGCTAAATGCTAACCCAATCATTGTCAAATTACGACACTTGCACCCTTCTCCCCCTCCCCCTTGCACCCTTCTCCACCTCTACCTTACACCCTTCTCTACCTTGCACCCTTCTCCCCTTGTAGTGTGGGTTATGGGCTTCTTTCTGCTTCCACATTAAGTTAGCATGGCTTATTAGGAGTTTAAACGCCATTTTACCTTTTGCTGCTTTTTTGCACACAACACTGCTTAGCTGTTTTTGCAGAGTTAGCTTTCACGAAGGTCTATACATGAGAAAAGGTTTGTTTTTTGACATCTCTAGACATACATCATGCCCCCAGTCTGTACAGTGAGTGCTGAGCCGCCAAGGTTATCATAACATGCGAGCCTGTTTATCGGCGTGTTTGTTTAACACATTCTAGACAAAACAATTTGGCAGCTGCAAGCCGAGTGGGATTCTGGCGCTTTTATCATAGCACACTTGCCAGAATTGAACACACTTGGAAGATTCCCGGCATGCAGAGAGACTAACCGATCCTGATGTAATTTACACTTACTGAGCGGACAGGTAAATGGGGTCCCCCTAAGAAAGCTCAAGAGACCTTCTATAGTTTTATAATACATAGTTCGTAGATAGAGAGGGTGCTTTAAATAGGTGCTTTTATCACCTGTTTTCACTATCATTGTAATATCATTCCTCCTTTTGTATTTTATGGAATTGTAACCATGCTGACCGTATTAATCTTAATCATATGTATGCCTATGTTGATTAAAATAGTGCGCTTGAGATCACGTTGTTAAAATAAACATTTTTACCTTACTGTGTCTCTATTTTACTCCTGTTGTGGACTGGTATGAACTTATAACAAAAGAGTGTTCTCACTTCTCACCATTCCTTAGTCGCATGTTCTAGGTTACCTAATCATTGGTTTCTTTGCTATGGAATGAAGAGCTAATGTGACACTGATTGCTAGTCTGGTAGGGGATTTTGGGTACTAAGGTGAGTTTTGACACACCCTAATTCACTGAGGTCCTAAGTCTCTATGCACAGTTCTGTGTCTGAGCAGAATCCCTGTAACACCCTCTGCCTTGTATCTTCTCCCCTCTGCCTTGCACCCTTCTCCCCTCTGCCTTGCACCCTTCTCCCCTCTGCCTTGCACCCTTCTCCCCTCCGCCGTGCACCCTTTTCCCCTCCGCCTTGCATCCAAGCATTGGCATAGCCAATAGGTCTCGCTTTTGGGACCTTATAAGTATTTAGTTAAGCAGCACAATATCCTAACTGTTGCATGGCTAATCACTTATAAGCTCCCAAAGGCGAGACCTATTGGCTTTGCCAATGCTTGTTTTTAAATGGTGTAAATCTGTTCAGTAGTTGCTGAAAAAGCTAAAAAATAAAAGTGAAAAAATAATTTTTCCATAGGAAACTTTAGGCAAGGCTACAGCTCGAACCGCTGAACGGAATGACACCAAACTTGGCAAAAAGGTAGTGTTTAATTCAGAAAGCGTCTTTTTTTTAAATGGTGTAAATCCGTTCAGTAGTTGCTGAGAAATGTAAAAAATAAATGTTTTGATATCTGGGGAAGCGGTGAGTTTGCGCACTCTCCCGACCACGCGCTTGACTGTGATTGACTGTCAGAACCACAAGCTTCACTGTGTTTGGCTGCCAAAACTCAAAACCAGGAAGTGTTGGCAGCCATCTTGTGACTCAGCAGAACCGAGTTATAAGAAAACAGTCAAAAAAAGATTAAAAGAGAAGAAAAGGGGGCAGAGTAGAAACATCCTGACCCTCTAGTCCTGATCACAGTGGTCCCACAAGGATCCGCAGGCCTAAAAATGATTAATTTTTTTGTAAAGAAAGTCAGAATGTGTGCTGGGTGCCTGAATCCGAATAGTAAAAATGAAAAAAAATGGAGCAGGGTCTCACCCCTTCATTTAAATGAGCCCCCGGATGGACCAGGTTCTGAGGGCAATCCTATAATTATATTTTGGGGGCTTGCGGCGCCTCCGCCGCACTGTGGATCGCCACCTCCCATGTAAATTAGGTGCGGAAGGGCACACGGACCTGCCGCCGTCCAAGGGATCGCCACCTCCCCGAGGCTTGCTTTGTAATTGTTTGGGAGGCTTTGAGGCCATCCGAAGTCCTGGGGATCGCCACCCTCTGGGGCTTTAATTAAATATGCAGGGTGGGCCTCGCGGGTCCCCGAAGCCTCAGGGACCACCTCCTCCTGGGGGCTGTGAAAATAGAGGGATGGGGCAGTGCGGTCCCCCTCCTGGATCGCTTCATGGCCTTAGGGACCACCACTCCCCCAGGGACGGCTCCTGCACTGTCCCCGGTGTGCATCCCCAGGACATTTTTGTTTGCTATGACAGGGCTGGAGCATGGCTTCCACCCTGTGATAGCAAACCCTGATTTGCTTTGTTGAAGGGAGAGGAGGAAAACCTTGTCTTGCTTCAATATAGTGAATCCGGATGGTAAAAATGAAAAAAAAATGAAGCTGGGTCTCACCCCTTAAATTAAATGAGCTCCCGGGTGGGCCAGGTTCCGGGGGCCTTCCTATAATTATATTTCAGGGGCTTGCGGTGCCTCCCCAGCAGTGGGAACTGCCACCTCCCATGTAAATTAGGTGCAGGAGGGCACACGGACCTCCCCCAGTCCAGGGGATCGCGACCTCTCCGAGGAATGTTTTGTAATTGTTCGGGGGGCTTCGAGGCCACCCCAAGTACCGGGGATCAGCACCCTCTGGGGCTTTAATTAAATATGCAGGGTGGGCCTTGCGGGCCCCTGAAGCCTCAAGGACAACCTCCTCCCTGGGGCTGTGAAAATAGAGGGAGGGTGGCTGTGCTGTCACCCTCCTGGAGCGCTTGATGGCCCTAGGGTCCACCACCCTCCAGGGCCAGCTCCTGCAATGTACCACAGTGTGCATCCCCGGGACATTTCCATTTGATATGACAGGGGCATGGCTTCCACCCTGTGATAGCAAACCCTGGTTTGCTTTGTTTAAGTGAGAGGAGGAAAACCTGGTCTCACTTCAATAAAGGAAGGAGAATTGCTTTTGGGCAAGGGAAGCTGTATGTTAGCAGCTCCCGTTGCCCAAAAGCAATGCCGGTTTCCGTAGAAGTCGGGGAACCTGCGGGACCGTGGGGACATTGGGGATGCCCCCACGGTCCCCAACAGAGAGGGCATGCCCTGAGGGATGGGGTTCCCGGGGCCAGAAGTGGCCTGAGAGGGGGGCCACGCGTCCCACCCCCCCCTTTTTAAAAAGAAATTAATGAAAATTAATGAAAATGAACGTTAAAAAAAGGGAGTTTGGAGTGGTGACCCCCACCCCGTCCAACCCCCACAAATAAATGTGAAAGCAAGCTTTTAAAAGGTGTAAGGTAGTAAATCGGGTGATGTCGTACAATTATAAAATTCAAGATGAATGTGAGGTTGGACAAATGAGAATCATAGTCATCTTTGGATTTACATATTAAACATTTTATTTACACAAAACAACAAAATCAAAGTAGGTACAGCCATGGCCTGTCATCATCCCTTGCCAATCTGTAAATCACAACCTGCAAGACAAAAAGTAAGATAAGATTGTGTGTTATGCGCCCATCAAAAGAGAGCGAGAGAAAGAGTGAGAGAGAGAAGAATAGAGAGAGAAAGAGTGAGCGAGAGGAAGAGAGAGAGGAAGAAAGAAAGAGTGTGAGAGAGGAACAGAGAGATAAAGAGTCAGAGAGAGAGGAAGAGAGAGAGAAAGAGAGAGAGAAAGAGTGAGAGAGAGGAAGAGAAAGAGACAGAGTGTGAGAGAGAAACAGGGAGAGAGAGAGAAAGAGTGAGTTAGAAACACAGCTTGGAGTGTGGTTCATTTATAGAAGAGGAAAGAGTAAAAATTGCTTTCATCACAGAATCCTGGACTGCTAAGGCATCAGGTCCGGATTTAGTCAAGGCCACGCCGCCTAACTATAGATGTCATACTTTGAATAGGCCCACCGGAAGTGGGGGCGGATTAGCGATCATTTACCATTCCTCGCTGGTTGCAACTTTTAGCCCGGGAGGGGTGGAAGTTTGCGAGATCTTGGATTTCTCCTTTCGCCTATCTCCTCAGTACACCTTTCAAGGTGCACTTATATATAGACCACCTAGGCCCTAGAGGTTGTTTCTGCGATCGGGCAGTTCAACTTGTGGAAAGTGGTATCACCGCTAGCTCCTACACCGTTCTAGGTGATTTTAATTTCCATTTGGAAGTCTCTTCAGATACAGACACAGCCAAACTGGTAGATCTGATGAAGGGCAATAACTTAGAGCAACTTGTGATGGGTGTGACCCATCAGGCAGGACATACGCTTGATGGTATTTTCTCGAATAATCCACAGTTGCAGGTTATGACTATCCTCCCTTTACTCTGGACAGACCATAAGGCGGTTTTATTTAACCATACCATCCTCGAGCGTCAATCTCAGAAGCCACTAAACAAAAAATTGCTGAAAAGAGAGTAGAATAAGGTAACGGCTGAAGATCTTTCTGAGGTCCTCAATAAGACCATAACCGTGCCACCCAGTTACCTTGATGAGGCTACATGATCCTATTCCAGCTGGTTTTAAGAAGCCGGTCAAATAAGCTCCCAATAAAATGTGTCAATTTACAAGGCGGACACCTTCCGCCCCTTGGTGTTCTCAGGAACTTAGGGATCAAAAACTGTCTTGTAAACATTTGGAGAGAAAATGGAGAAAGAATTATATGGATTGTGATAAGGATACACATGTGGACTTACTAAATATAAGCAGATGATTCATCATTCAAAGGCAATATTCTTCTCCATGAAGATTAAAAATGCCAAAAACTCGGCCAGAGAACTATTTAACACAGTTACCAGTCTGGCAAACTCAGTGGCTACTATTATCACGCCGAGTCAGGAACTCTGTGACAAACTGGGTAATTTCTTCTATGGGAAAGTGAATGCCATATTTTCCACTTTCTCTAATGCCAAGTCTAAGAAGGCGTGGGGTGATGCGGATGACCTAATTTCAGAAGAAAAAGCGCATTTGGATAATTTTACCCAGCTCACAGTTAATGATACTTTTAATCTTCTTATGCGGGTTAAATCCGGCTCCCCTCCGGACTCTTGTCCAACATCTATAGTAAAGTTAGCAGCAGAACCGATCTCTTAAGTTTTAACCCCCATTTTCAATACTATTGGGTCCAATACGATGTCGGGCGGATCGGCACCGCCATGGTGGCGGTGGCGATCCGCCCGACATTAATGCCCGCCCGCCACCCATTTCTCCCCCATCATATTGCTATGGCGGAGGGGACCGCGGCGGACGTAAACATCGTCCGCCGCTTTTCCGCCCCGGGCGCCTTGTGGCCGGGGCGGAAAATGTTTAATATGGTGGCAGTGTCTATTAGACACCGCCAGCCATATTAGGATGGGCTTGCAGACATGGCTTTCCGTGGCGGCATGCGGAGACTCCCTGTGGGGGCCTGTTGCGGACCCCCTGGGACTCCGGGGGGTGGGGGGTGCCCCCCGCATTTCAAAGTGCAACATGGCAGGCACCTCGCGGTGCCTGTCATGTTGTGCTTTGAAATGCACAACGTGCATTTTTACCATTGCGATGGGCGGCGCTTTCAGCACCGCCCGCCGCAATGGTAAAAATACAGGATGTGCCTGCCAGAGTGGCGGGCGCATCCTAATTGCCAATACGGGACCGCCGCTCCTATGGCGGGCGATCCCGTTTTGCGCGGGGATGGCGGACGGGCAAAGTCCACCAGCCATCCTAATGGGGGCCTATGTCACTTTTTGGAGTTGACGCAAGCATTGGATCCAACCCAGCATGGATTCAGAGGAGGCCATAGCACTGAATCTGCTCTTTTGAAATCTATTGAAGAGTTCAGGACTATCTTAGACAAAAGGAGTAAGGCTGCTCTGATCATGCTTGATCTCTCAGCAGCTTTCGATATGGTCCATCACGATCTGTTGATGGACCGGCTGCGAGAGATCGGAGTTCAGGGCTCTGCATGGAGACTTTTGAAGTCTTTTCTCTCAAATCGGAGGTAGTCAGTATTACTGGGGGATTTCTCGTCCGAGTCCTTTTCTCTACCCTGCCGGTCCCGCCAGGGTACTCACTAAGCCCAACTCTATTTAATGTATATGTCTCCTCTTTGGCACCCCTTATCCATTCATATGGGTTTAGTTTAACTTCTTACGCGGATGACACACAAATCGTGGTCTTATTACCAACAGATGAGTGGCGGAGCATGGCGATTCGTTTTAAGGAATGTAAGAATGCTGTAGGGATGTGGATGGCCCAAAACTGCCTCAAATTTAACTCCAGTAAGACCGAGGTTGTATGTTTTGATAACAATCCAAACCTTTGGACCCCTAAATGGTGGCCAGACTCTTTGGGTCCTCTCCCAAAACCAAATAAGAAAGTAAAAATCTTAGGAGTGTAGGTGGACCAAAAGCTCAGTTTTAGAGACCAAGTAAATTCAGTGTCTTCCGCTGCGTCCTTTGCTCTTAGGTCCTGTAAGAAAATTCTGCCGCTCCTACCTTTAGAGTGTCATCAAACAGTCGTCACAGCACATACTATGTCGAGGCTGGATTACTGTAATAGCCTTTATTTTAATATACTGGAAGGAATAATGAATAAGTTGTATCTTCTGCAGAATGCTTCTGCTAGGTTGGTGTCAGGTATCCCTAACTATGCATCAATCACTAAGGAGATTCGGAGGCTTCACTGGCTTCCAGTTAGGAAGCGTAACCAGTTTAAAGCCTTATGTCTGGTCCACATGGAGACTTATGGAACAGGGTCAGCCTACCTAAAAGAGCGGCTATTTTGGTATACTCCTAATAGGATACTGCGCTCATCGGATGCTAAGCAGGTCTATGTTCCTTTTGTTAAAGAGGCTTTCTGGGGTGGAAGAAGCTTTGTTGTGAATGCAGCCAAGGCTTGGAATAATCTTCCACTACATCTCAGAGGGTTGGCTAGCCTATTGGCTTTTTGCAAAGCTTTAAAAACCTGGCTGTTTACCGATTCATTTTTACTCCGGCTTTAAACCTTAGGTGATTTCACATACCGCCAGGACACCCACGGGTAACAGAAGAGTTTGATAAATGTTTTAAATAAATAAATAAAGAGGGGAAAGAGAGAGAGGAAGAGAGAGAGAAAGAGAGAAAGAGTGAGAGAGAGGAAGAGAGAGAGAAAGAGTGTGAAAGGAACAGAGAGAGAAAGAATGAAAGAGAGAAAGAG
Source organism: Lissotriton vulgaris (assembly GCF_964263255.1). NCBI lineage: Eukaryota > Metazoa > Chordata > Amphibia > Caudata > Salamandridae > Lissotriton > Lissotriton vulgaris. The sequence goes on from NC_141687.1 coordinate 244,860,988, forward strand.
AGGAAGAGGGAGAGAAAGAGGGAGAGAGAGGAAGAGAAAGAGAAAGAGTGTGAGAGAGGAACAGGGAGAGAAAGAGAGAGTGAGAGAGAGAGAGAGAGAGAGAAAGGGTGAGAGAGAGGAAGAGAGAGAGAGAGGAAGAGAGAGAGAGAAAGAGTGTGAGAGAGGAACAGAGAGATAAAGAAAGAGTGAGAGAGAAAGAAAGAGGGAAAGAGTGAGAGAGAGAAGAAGAGAGAGGGAAAGAGTGAGAGGGAGGAAGAGAGAGAGAAAGAGAGAATGAGTGGGAGAGAAAAGAAGAGAGTGAAAGAGAGAAAGAGTGTGAGAAATAGAAAGGAAGAGATGGAGAGGGAGAGTAAGTTCCAACACTGCGGAAAAAAACCCTCACAGCTCACCTTTATGCCACCGGTGTGTCTCAAACCACGTGCTGGGACATACTGCCGCCCTCCAGCTCACTCATCTGTAAATGTAAATGTAAATGTGTGTGTCTTGTAAAGCGCACTGCTACCCGGAGGCGTCCTGGCGCTATAGACCGCTGGGGAACCCGTCCTGGCTTTCCCTGTGAGATGTTCCCTCCTGGTTATCTTCAAGGTGAAACCATGCATCCCCGGCGTTTGTGGGGGGCCGTTGTGGAGATGAGGCAAGCTAATGCCCAGAGTTGCCGAGTGTGATCCCTGGTTAGAGTAGGCACCCTGGTTCACCACCCTGCCGCGTCGGGGATTGAACCCTGGTCCCGGGCCGTCCTCTGCTTCCGGGTCTGCCGCCTCTAACCACTGAGCCACACCACTCCACTGAAACATAGTATAGAATCACTAATGGCAGAGTACATACGACTGCACCAGTTTTTATCGTTGTCGTGCCCATGCGCACCCAGGCTGCTGCACACCATCCACTCCCACCGCTCAGATGTGACTGGCTGCCCTACCGCACTCAGGCATCACTGCTCACCTTTCGCCACCACTGTGTGTCGAAGAGGGTCCACCACGTGCCGAAGCAACCTCCTCACGTGTGGCGTACCTGCGGTCTAGCCGAGCTCACAATTTAGAGGGGGTCTTGATTGCTAGGATGGTGTATCGAGGCCACGCATCATCGCAGTCTGAATACCCGTTGAGCTCAGGTGGCACTCCGTGACCAGCGAGGCCACGCCACCTCAGAGTCCAGTAGGCAACTAACTGCAACATCCCTAAAACCTACATAATATCCTTTTAGTATCCTTGCTTTAAGAACTTTTTGGATATCAATTATAGCTTTAGTACAATGAGCAAAATCATCTTGCAAGTCCAAAGGAACACTGAATGGCAGCCTACACTGTGGACAGCAGAGCGAACAGTTCGAATTCAGTTTAATCCATCATCATTCTTTAGGTCACTCAGCCACCCCAGTTCAGACATGGCCATTTACAAATTAGTCTGACCTTGTGTGCCTCATGAGAACAGTCCAGCCCGCACTGCCAAGTCATGTCTTCGCTGGACCGGAAACAAGCATCCTGGGACTGGTTTCTGGCTAATCAGCCATCATCAGCCAGGCTAGCTTGAATTCAGTGGCAAAGTGAGCAAGGGACCCACGTCTCCGCATACCCTGCCAACATAAGGTGAACAAAGCAAAACCAAAGGGGATGATGGACGGAGTGTTGAACAAGACAAGCACTCACCCCCAGTCAAATGATCTGGGTTTAATCCATCATCATTTTTTAGCTCACTCCGCCACCCCAGTTCAGACATGGCCATATGCAAATCAGTCTGACCCTGTGCCTCATGGGAACAGTCCAGCCCGAACTGCCAAGCCAAGTCTTCCCTGGACCGGAAACAAGTATCCTGGGACCAGTTTCTGGCTAATCATCCATCATCAGCCAGGCTAGCTTGAATCCAGTGGCAAAGTGAGCCAGGGTCCCACGTCTGGGCATACCCTGCCAACTTAAGACAAACAAAGCAAAACCTTAGGAGATGATGGACGGAGCGCTTGAGCAAATCAAACACTCACCCCCAGTCAAATGTTCTGGGTTTAACCCATCATCATTCTTTAGCTCACTCCCCCACCCCAGTTCAGACATGGCCATATGCAAATCAGTCTGACCCTGTGCCTCATGAGAACAGTCCAGCCCGAACTGCCAAGCCATGTCTTCCCTGGACCAGAAACAAGCATCCTGGGACCGGTTTCAGGCTAATCAGCCATCATCAGCCAGGCTAGCTTGCATCCAGTGGCAAAGTGAGCAAGGACGCACATGCTCTACGCCAATTCAGACTTGCTGGCACCGGATGCACTGCGGCCGGCAGAAGCACACTGGTACGGGATGGGTACTTTGAGTCCACTGAGGTAGGGGCACCGTAAGTGCTGAGCAGCCTGCGAGGATGCCCCGTCTCGGCAGTCCGGACAGGTCAGCTTTTGTGTACCCTGCTGGATGGCAGTGTAGGCCTAAGCAATCAGTCAGCCGCATTCAGAATCAAGACTCAATTTTAATTGTGAGCCCTGCTGACCGCAGTGTAGGCCAGAGGCCACAATCCGCAAGGGCCCACACCCAAGTGGCGTTGAGTTGATCTGCACAGTTAGTGGCATCAGAAGCATTCAGCGTGTGCAGAGCCTGCGATGATGTGTGAAAGGCAGTAGTCTTTACAGACATAACTCTGTGGTACTGTGCCGCTGTGTTTGCAGGGGGCCTGTGTTGAAGAGGCCCGCTGTCATGGCGGCGGCCACGTGGCAAGGTGAGGGATGCCGCTCTGGCCGACATGTTGGCCTTCACAGAAGTGACCCACACCCAGAGCCCCGGCCTATTTATTCACACTTCTACGCTGGAGTGGCATATGTTGGACCAGCCCACTGCCCTTCCGCTTACAGGGGACGACGATACAGGTACATGACCGAGATCTTCCCCACTGCCTAAGGTAACATGGTTGTGTCCACTGTCCACAACACTACAAGCACCAGCAGTATATCCTCACATGGGAAGGTTTGTGCTCTGCATAGTGAGGTCTGTCCAGCAGATCACCGCTACACTTGGTATTGTGTGCATTATTATTGGTGGGTGACTTGCGTCCTTCACACATGTTTGGTTGCCACATCTCCCAACATTCAGCTATTGTGCGGCTGAGGGGCCATGCCATTTTTAGAAGGTCCGCTGTACTGTTGTGCGCTGCCTCAGTGGTAGTAGAGGGGGTGGTCCGGGGGGAGTTCCTTAGGGTGGTGGCAGTGGGTGTTGTGGCCTTCTTGGGTGTCGGAGGTGCATGATCAGTAACTTTATGACATGTGTTGGTCTTCAGATGTGATTCTGGGCTCGGCTCCCTTTCACACTGTAGGTAGTCATCCTGATTTACACCAGTAAAAGGCTGATGTTAGATTCCTACTACTAACGTGGCTTATCGCCTGTTTTTGGATCGCACCGCAGGTTTGGCTGCTCGTTGAAAATATCGGGAAGCGGTGTTTCCGTGTTATTTTTGCACGAGAACGCCTACTCTGCATATTATTAGCGTTAGTTGTTGCTCTAATTTATGGCGATTTTTTTTGTGGAAGCTATTGCTGGAAAACCGGTGATATCAGCTGTTTTCACCAGGTTGAGATGGACTGATAATTAAAAATCACTGAAAAAACTTTAGGTTTAATGAACATTATAATTAAAAATTAGCATTTAAAAAACAATTGAAATTCACTTAAAAAACCATAGGTTTCAGGGACGTTATAGTTAGAAATTAGCATTTAATAAACCTTAGAAATTCATTGGAAAAAAACATAGGTTTCCGGGACGTTATAGTTAGTTGGACATTTCACCCGCACAAAACCAGAGAAATTCGAACATTATAGTTAATAGTGCTAACTATAACTTGCGCCCACGCAATGCACTGCTGAGGATTTCACATATCACACCCTAATATATCCTTTGATACACCCACTTAAATACAGACTACCACTTTTGAAACCATAGACAAACCCACTGACTAATTCCTAGCTATACACACACATTCTTTCATTCACCGATACAGTTACTCATACATGCAGTCACTCATCAATACAGCACTATTATATGTACTCATACACCTATACAAACACTCATACACCGTCACTCATCCATAGTTATTGACACACCTAGCTAGTTATGCAAAGAATGAAAAATGTCCTAGTTACCATGACGCAAAGTTTCAATTCTATTAAGGACGCGGAGGCGAGGATTATGCTCTACTTTATTTTATTTCCATGCTCAGCAATTTCAACTATAACAACAAAAAACTACAAGCTCCATCTATGTTGTAGTCCAAAGGAGGTTCTCCGTCCACTAAATCAGATGCAGCTCCAGGTCCCCGAGGGCGTGCTGTTGCTAATACTCTTCCTCTTTCGTGACTGCGAGCTTCCTGATCAAGATCCCGTCAGAACCTAGGGGAAACCAAACAGAAAAGCCAACTGAAACTATTATTTGAGCTATATAAATCCACCAATACACTATAGCAGACATTTGCTTGCATCAATGACTGTTACAGTAAAAACCAAAATGAAATGGATATACTCAGCCCATACGTTGAATAGACGAACCACACTATAATGAGATCTATATGCAAAACTCCTTAAGTATGGAAGGGAACAGGTCTCTTTGAGCCGTGGGCGGGAATAATCCTCACATATGCGTCCTTAATAGAATTGAAACTTTCTGTCATAGTTACTAGGACATTTTTCATTCTATGTCAGGACCGGAGGCAAGGATTATGCTTGTTCAAAGCTTGTCCACCACCAACGACGCCATGTTCACGACTGGTTTAAAATAAAATCTTTTAAACATAGAGTCTAACGACCAGTCAGCCGCATTCAGAATATATTCCAGCCTGGCGCCAAATGAAAAAATCTTAGAGGCCATAGCTCCTCATACTGGCTGTGCCCCAAATTGCGAGGTATTTATGCCCGATTCTTGCATCACCCATCTGATCCAACGAGCTATTGTTGGTGACGACAGAGCCTTGAAGGACTTTCTTTCTCAGAGGGCGAGTTTCTTCCGTCATGCTCTTTTACTCCTTGAGACATCTGACAACACACAGCTTTAGAGATTTATCAAAGGCTGGATAGGACACAATCCTAGAGTCAGATTTAGTTCTGCACAATATATGGAATGTAACCCCTTCTGGGGTAAAAAAACAGCTAGTAATGCCGAGGGCCCTGACTTCTGAAACACGTCTGCAAGACACCAAACATAGCAGCAAAGCCAACTTAGCAGAAAGTTCTTTACGGGAAAGGAACCTATTAGCTTGCCAAGACTAGAACAGGCCCAACATCTTGCTAATGTCTCACAAGGAGGACTATCTGGGTTCCAGGGGAAGTGAAAGACGGATACAGTGTATCAATTTGCTGACCAGAGGATGCTCCCCCACTGGTACTCACGCAACTCTGTTTTGTGTTTTTACAACCCAGCTGCTTCCTGCTTCTGTGGGACTGCCTTCTTTCACTCAAGGCATTCCAGTCTTTGGTGTCTCTCGGCCTTCCATTGACGGCAGCCCCTTAATCGAAAAGCTTTCATTTCAGCTGCCCAGTCCCTGGCTGAGTCAGGGCTGTCAAAAAAAGGGTATCACACTTGGTGTACAACTTTCACTTTGGCCAGAAAGAGCAACATATATCGAAGTTGCGTGGCTCAAAGTTTTTGTTTAACTTCATTGATTGATTTCCTTTGTTGTTGGACCTTGACCATATAGTCCGAGAAGATGAGTACTTTAGCCAAGTCGCAGCAAATGTCAGACTCTTGTCGGGCTTTCTTAAGAATAGCATCTCTATCGGTGTAGTTGTGGAGTCTTACTATCATTAGGCACAGCTGTGCCTCGGGGTAGTTCTAGGTGTCAAAGCATGATGGGCCTTTTTTGAAAAACAACAAGAGTGGGGGTCCGTTGCACTCACTAGGTAATGGAGATGAACAATGGGGTGAAGTCCAGGTAAACAAGGTGGGGGTGTTCAGGAGGTTCACCTCCTGTCCATGAGGTGGTGGACGTAAACTAGCAAAAGAACCTTACAGGGGTAAGGTGGGACTCTTGAGCACGCCAAATATAATGTAAAAATAGGTATAAACAATCAGTACTGTAAAGAAAGAGGATGTCAATGTTTGATACCCCCTGAGTTTTGCGACCAAGAATTACATTGGAACAGCGCAATTTCTACATTTGGAAAGTTGATACTTCGAATAAATTGATGATCACATAAATTTATCATCGTCTTTGGATTAAAATTGTTTATACCTATTTTTACATTATATTTGCCGTGCTCAAGAGTCCCACCTTACCCCGTAAGGTTCTTTTGCTAGTTTTGCCTTTTTTGAAAAACACAGCTTCACAACAGCGAGCATGACCGCTATACTTTCGTAATGTGGTACACAATCCCCACAGCTCAAGGGGGCCCAGGTCACGCAGAGGATTAATCCCCACAACTTGTCAAGTTCAGAAAACCTTGCGATTAATGTGAAGTGAGGATCTATGGTGTATAATTAAAGGTTGTTTAGCGCGAGGCTACAGATTTATTCCTCTCGGTAAACCTTACCTTAGCACAAAGAGCGTATTTCCTCGTCAGGGGGTTGCCGCTTATAAAGCGCAAAGCTGGAGAAAAGGAGGGCATACTGTTAAAATCACCCCTCCTGCACCTTACCGGTAATTGGAGATAGACGTTAAGCCGCCATTACCCGCGTGGTTTGAAGTGCTGTGGCTTGTGCTGACTCTGCCCCTGGACGTCAGGCGGGCGAGTTTAGCACGTTTTTAAAGGGCCATGAATGGTGAATGGAGGCAATGGTTTTTTCAACAACAACTTTATGCTCGGCTTGCTGGGATGTTACGGACAGCGAGAATTGTTGACAATAAGCAAACATGTTACATTACGTACACAGATTTTTTGATGCATGTCTTTTTTAAAATAGAATAAAAACGATTTTGAAAAAAGCAATAACGCAGACACTAAAAAAAATTCTCTATGAAAATATGCCACATACTACAAATAACTGCAACGTGAGACTAGCGCGACGAACATAGCCTACCCAACCCCCTATGTTAACATCTAGACATTACTCTGAAAATGTAGAAGAATGATTTAACTCTTCCATCACATACAGCTCTTAAAGATATCTTGGTCCTCTACCAAAATAGTCCTTTTCTCACCTGAACTTTAGCGATATTTAACGCATCATCCAATAAAGATGATTAAACCCTCCCCCCCAAAAAAGAGCAAGATACCCAAAAGTTATGTATTGCTGTTTGTCTCTCTTTTGTATTACAGATCACTGAGAGCACGTTTGGTAACTAAGTGCCAAAAAGTGGACATTTAAATGTACTACACAAGTCGTGTAAGTATATATATCTGTGTATGTTAGTCCTGACGAAAGCTCCACAGACGGGGCTGGGCCAAGGGGAGCTGAAACATGTCGACAAGCTGATTCTAATAATAATAATGGATCTAGTAACTCGATCTATTTAAAGTACCCTTATATTTTACTCTAATAGAATCTCACCCTCTATTAAAGTATTTTGGTGACGTTCTCTTTTTTAATATTTTTGTTCTTCTGTACACCTTCTTTTTGGGGGCATCCCTCAATCTCTGGACACTGCATTCTATACCAGAGGTGCCTCTGGATGAGGCTGGCATTGAGCACGTATTGTAACATCCAATGATAAATGCCACAACATCAATGTGGGGCGGATGAAGAATATATACCGCTTTTCCAATCAACATTGAGTTTTTGAGGGCGTTTCATTCATTTTTCTAACCAATGGTTTAGAACTGTAACAAGTGTCCCTTTTCCTTTTTGATAACTGAATACTTTAAATCACCCCTGACTCATCAGATAGAAGTCATATGTTTCAAATAATGATTCAGTGTCTGCTGCTTGATAGTGAGAAGAGCAGTTTCTCTCTTTGTCTGTGCTGGAGATAGTGGACCAGTGAATTAGAGGATGGAAGTACCCCGAGCCCAGACATTTAGAAAAAATTAAACCAACCATTACCACTTTAAGGCTGGTTGCAACGTCTCAGGCTAGCCTTGCTGATATCTGGCCACTTGGCCCAACCTACTGAACCTCAGCATTGCAGAGATGTTGACCACAAACTAGCATTATCAGTATTTGAAGTATATTGAGCCCTAGCCAGTAATTACTTTACACACCCCACACTATAATCAGAAATTTCTTGGTTGCAGGGGTGTACATTGATCCTTCATTGGGACTTTGTAGCTCAAGTCTGCCTTTTAGGCTGGATCCCTGATTGGCGAAGAAAAATGTTGTTATATGCAGATGACATCCTGTTATACCTCACCCAACCGAAGAAGTAGGGAAGGAGTGTTTCAGTTCTTTGAAAGATATGGTACCCTCTCCAGATGCACTAGAAATTGTGATAAATCAGTCCTCTTCCGTGCTAGTGGATTCCTCAACCAATCAGATCTCCCTGGGAGACTGAGAGTAAATCGGGAGGGACTCCAGAACTTAAGAATCTATGCAAAATGAGATCAGGAGAGATGCCTAGAACAGAAAGTAAGGAAACTACTAGCTTTGGAGAGCACTGTCCCAAATGATATTGGGTCGGGCAGCCATGTTTAAAATGGCCACCCTTCCGAAATTCTTGTATGCCCAGCAAAATGCTTACTGTAGGCTCACTGATTGTCAAAATTGATGACAAACTCAGGAAGCTGCTATGGAACAGCTGCTATGGAACCCACGAGAGTGGCTAGAGTGGCCCTTTGGACACTACAAAAAAATTCATACAGTGGAAGTATTGCCCTTTCAGATGTAAGGACCTCTTATTGGGCCTCCCATCTGATTGCTGTAAATGACTGGGGCCATTTGAATGGCGACCAGCCAACCTATGAGTTAGAAAGAACTCAATTCCAAAAGCGCCTCTATAACCACTATCTCTATGGGGGTAGGGATGAGGCGTTTCTTACCTGCAACCCAAGTGACGTTCAAGGCACGGTTTAAGATGAACAAATGGACACTCAATAACTTGGGAAACCCTTCTATGAGTAGGGACGAGTTTTAAAGAACTTGGAAAGCTAAGGGGTTTTGATGCCTGGGTCAATATTGGTATCTCCAAGTCGGGTGACCTACTTGAGGGGGGCAGTCTTGTATCCTTCCAGCCCCTCCAGTGTGATTACCAACTCCATGATACACAATTTTGCAATTATTTATAGCTCAACCACGCTTGGGGAGCAGAGTGAATCGGCAAGGATCTCCTCAAATATGCACCCTTGGAAGACAGGCTCTTACTGGGTGAATTTGGGGAAAAGACAGTCTTCTTTGTGTATGAAACGCTTAATAATAATGTACCTGACACCCAAACCTAGAAACAAATGGGAAAATTAAGTAGGGTACTAGACGATTTGGTCTAGGAGGCTGCACTGTTGCACCCGATAGAAGTTGCAATTAAATCCAGGTTGAGACTCATCCAGTTCAAAATCCTTCACCATATGTATTATAGTGGCGCACGCTTGCTTAGAATGGGGAGAGCAATGTTCCTGGATTGTCTGAGGTGTTGGGGTCAGTGGGGGGACATCTCTTATACTCTCTGGACCTGCCTGGCCATACAATCGTATTGGCAAAAGATACTCTTTGAACTGGGTAAAACAGTAGCAACCGCACTGCCTGAAGAACCCAAATACATTTGTCTAGGTATACCCACTGATGTGGATCTCCCTCGAGCTGAACTACTTCTGTAATTTGGGACTGTTGGTAGCAAAGAGAGATATGGCTAAGTATTAGGGTGCCTCTGAAACACCCACCATGCTCGAATGGAAAACGTGATGGATCTTTATATGACTGCAGGAGAAGTTATGTATAAGAGATGGGGATGCCCACGTTAATTCTATAAGCTCTGTGGTGGGCGGATAACATATTATGATGTGGATATCCAGGATGATGGAAATTAAGTTTCATCAGCTTAGACCTAAAGGCCCATAAGATTTGGTCTCTTGTGCCTGTCAAATTGTTACTGAGTGTTTGAGCACTCTCTAGTCGTTGCAGCTGAGATATATGGAGATGACTGCTGTACTGATGCCCATCCGCACTCTTTCTTCGTTTTCTGTTGGCAACTGTTTGTGCCCCTTTTGTTGTGTCTTTCGAAGACCAAATGAAAATGTATATTTTTTAAAAGTCTGCCTTTTAGGAGAGGAGCCTTTTTCTCATGTATAAGGATTTGTATTGTATTATGTGTATAGTGCTTACTAGCCCTATGTAGGTAGGATGATGGAGAATGAAAGTCTTTGTTCTACCTCTGCAGCTCATGCCTAAATGGAACTGTAGAATGGCTGATTTGGAATGTGTGAGTATGACGTGTGTATTCAATTAAATGAAGTGAATCAAAAAAGGAACCATCCTGACACTTCAATCTGTTATTTAAAAGGATGAGGTTATACCCTTTTTGTGATTATGGATGCTGGGCAGGTGATGGAGGAAGGTTTCGTACGTAACAAAACTTGCTCGGATTCAACCCTCTAAAAATAACATGCAATAAATTAACCAACATGTTTTGTGAATACCAATAATGCAGCACACGAACATTTCAGTATCTAAGGGAAGCTTTACTATGTGCTTTACTAAAAAGTAACCCGAGTGTCTTAATATGGCCGCTGAAAACACAGGGGGGCATATTATCAAACCTGGGCGATAAAATTAACGCCGCTTTATCGTCAGGAAACTGCCGATAAAGTGGCGATAATGGGCTTGATAATATGCTCTATGGAATTCCAATCGAAGCTCATTTTAAATGAGAACGACATCTAACATGAGCTTCGATTGGAATTCCATAGAGCATATTATCAAGCCTATTATCGCCACTTTATCGTCAGTTTCCTGCCGATAAAGCAGCGATAATTTATCGCCCAGGCTTGATAATATGCCCCAGGATCTTTTCTGCGCATGTGTCTACTGCATCTACGTAGTATGGCATACTTTGCTTTTGGTGGGAAATCTTTGCAGCTGTGCAGTAGTGCCATAAATGGCCGCTTTGAATCTCACATGCTAATGCATATGCTTATGCCTAAACTAAACCTTGTGTGTTTTGCTTAACTGCTAATGCAATAGATATAATAAATTAATGGGATTAGAGTAGGAATAAGTGTCCTGCACCTGTTCTGACCTGTTGGCTCCTGATTTGACGTTAGTTCCTTGCTTTTCCAGCCCTTGGCCAGGGGTTGGTCCTCACACCATTCTAGGTAAATATAAATCAGTGTGGTATGTCCTTGTACTGTTTTCCCTTCTTCACCCTTCCCAGGTACCAATGTCTAAAATTTTAATTAAGTCTCCAAAGATTTTCGCTTTGATCATTATTCTTATTCTTGAGAAACTTTGAAATAGTCTGTATTGGTACTTGACGCACAAAATATTGCATAGATAAAGTGTTTAAAACTGCCCTGAGTCTGTGGTTATTTGATGACAAAAGTAAATTGTCATACGACCTATTCTAACTGCCAGAGCTATTTTCCTCATTGATTAGAAAAATAAGTGACAGGAATTGGTAAGTTTTGGTGTTCAGGTATATTTTATATAATTCCTGATAGGCAGAGAAGAGAGAGAGAGTATCAGTTTAAAGTGTGTATGTTTATGGGCCCAGGTGAGTATGTTGTCTAGAAATATCCTAAACTGGTAATCTCGCGCCATCACATGTGTACTGTACAAATCTCAAGGTACGGATTTTTATGTTTATGTGAGTGTCTGTTTGGTAGTATAGTTGATAGCAGGCTGCTTGAAAGGGGTACTGTATTTTACTCCACTGCAGTAGTCTACATGCAAGTTACATCACATAGTTCATGCACAAGACACTTGGGAATCACCTGGTAATTGATATGTGCCTTTAGACAGTGATTTTCAGCAATGTGGGAGATACAGTGAAAGAATAGTATCATTTTTGAAGTTTTTCTTTTTTGGGAGATATATTCCAATTTTCCTAAAATAATAGCTTTCTTTTTTCTGAAAGCACAAATATTTTCCCCTCAAATAGTAGCTCTGCATTTCTAGCGCATAAACACATTTTGTAATCAAAAATCTACAAGATGCTCTCTCAAAATAGAAATGTTTTTCACATTAATACTAAAGCGTTTGTCCTCAAACATTAGCTTATTCTAGAATGAGAATATTCAGATTTGCTTCAAATATGAGTTTTCAATTTTGCTAAATAAATTACTTTTTCTTCAGACATTAAATTCCACTTTTCTGAAAATACATACATTTTCCTCTCAAATAACAGACCTCAATTTTATAATGTGTTTTCGTTATTAGAAAGTACATGTTTTATTCTCAAAATTAGCTTTCCATTGTCACCAAGTACTCACATGCACCAATGCCGTATATATAGACATATTCTAACTGTCATGCCAACTTATCACCATCATATTCCAGGGATGCTCAAGTTATGACAAGGAAGCCCCAGAGATGCCTGAGATGTTATTTATTCTGCCAGGGATACCCACAATAACCCAGCCGAACAATGGTCACTATAATACCGGGGATACCCAGCATATGTCAAGGGTGGAATCCATGTGTCATGGATGACCATCACTATTTGTGGGATACCTACCATTATGCAAAGGATTCCCTCAATATGCCAGCGATGATTTCCATCGTGCCACAGATGTAGACCACTTTGCTTAGTATGGCCACCATTTTGTGAGAGATGGGCATCATTTTGCCTGGGATCATAACTCCCAATGAGATAGGGCTGACCTCCTTTTTAGTTTATCATGGCCCCCAAGTGTTGTGCCAGTGATGGACACATTATGCTTGAGATCTCTCTTATGCAAAACCGTTCCAGTTGGGCATGGGCTGGCTACTGTTATGTCTGATTAGAATCACCCTATTTTTTTGGTATGGCCGCCATCATTGTGCGATTACCACAATGATGTCAGAGGCGGGATCACTAGAAGGCTGTTTGCTGAGGCTAAGAAGACGCAAGCATAATTTACACACAAACGCACAGGCGCATACTCTATCTCTCTCTCTCTCTCTCTCTCTCTCTCTCTCAATCCCACTCAACATGCACCCGCCACTCCTCATGATACCATTGTTCGTCTCTAGACCCAGACTTTTCTAACCTCTGGTGGTCTCTTTCTAGCTGAGCCTTTGAGTTAAGACGCTGCTCTCAGGATGGCGTAAGCAAAGCTTAGAGGGTGAGGGTTAGGCTTGAACCTTCTTGTGTCCATGATTCTACCCCTACTCCATCCGTGCTACAGGTAGGACCTGTGCCTGACGATGCGCTGTAGGTATTCTGCACTGCCCGGGGCGTGCACACCTGGTCTGTGTGAGGGTGGCGACAGTGTAGTACGCCACTTACACCAGTGAGATTCAGCCATTGATCTGGCAGCAGTGCTGAGTTCTGTCTCTGGATGGCTGAGGCACAGGATTCTCCCTTCGTCTTCTCGCCTTGAGTCTGTCTGGTCATTTACTTCCATGTGACAGCTGCAAGCAGCCTTTGTGGGTGTTGGAGGGGGGTATCCCCTGACGCCTCGCTGTGCAAGTTACAACTGTGAAAATAATACACAACCCCCGTAGCTGCATGGGTCTCCTCTTAGGGGTTGGGACTCAAATGGATTCATTTTTATACTTATAGAGCTAGACTAGATGGGCTAAGATGCAGGAAGTAAAACCTTTTAAGATTCTTCCTGAAATGTTCTGTCTGGACTCAGCTGGCACCTACACAAATCAAAGGTAACAATTCTGTGTGGGAAGTTTTCGCACCAGAAACACTAAAAACGAATCCATATAGAACGTTAACATATAATTGAACACAAAAAACTCTTCCCACACAGGCTCCAAACAGAGGCAACACACTTCCAAACACACCCTCCACGGTGGAGCATGCTACCAGTGCAAGTGGCACACCCGATGAAGAGGTAGTAAATGCTACCTAAATATTAAAATGCATTACAATACAATCTGCTTAAGTATGTTGGATCTCTCTTGCCTTCAAGTTAGTTATGCTGCTAGTAAGTTTAATTCAGCCCTGATGAAACCTTCCCACCCGCTTGCAGGGGTTTCTTTTTAGCTGGTATGCCGCTCCCAGGCGTCGCTGCTAATCTATGCCCAATCAGAGTTCGATTTGTTGCTGTGTCAATCCTTAGGACTGAACACAAGGGATGTACCTTATTCCGTCCCTCATACTGTCGTCTCAGAGGAGACGCCAGGCGCGATAGACCATCCTGCTAGGATAGCTGCAGTGGCTCATGCACCTGCTTCGGAGAGCTGTGTGTGTGCAGGCCTCAGGTCTGAACCCCAGCCTGGCCGACTCATGCTTGCGAGGGTGAACTAAGAGGTACCACTTAAGTTAGAAATGTTAGCATCAGTGCCTGGAATGGATTTGCATAGTTACTTATTGTCCCAGAGTACCTGTTAACTAGCGAAAAGTACTGCACCCCAGCGGCGCAGCGCTGGTATTGTATTCTCCCTTTCATTTAGTACCTGACGGTAATTACCCATTTAAAGTACTGTTGACACCTTTTGTTTAAGTGTCGAGAGAATACTTATTTGTGGAAGGTGCTGTTGTTATTAGTGAAGCCATAATAATCTCCTTGGAAGGATCCCTTATTTCTAAGAAACCCTGGCATTTCCCTCTGCACCCGTAGCATACTCATTACACTGCTTCTGCGTGATAAATCTGTGCCCTTAGCAGTGCCAGAGAATGGATGGGCAGGGAAATGAGAACAGAAAGCAATACAGAGACCAGTCAGAGGTGTTTATGTTGGTGCTTCATCTATTCTTTTTGTTTGCACATTTCTCTGATTACACTATGCATTCAGAGTTTCGTGTTTTACACAATAAGCCACCCATGCCCCTGGGTTCAAATCTAGCGAGCACCTGCTTTGCCTCTGTGCATCTCATTGTTGTGTGTCTGAATCTGTTCTGTTCAGCAATGTTGCCTCCTGACATTGTATGTCAGTCAGTCGCGTTGTGTACCTCTGTTGTGGATGTGTCTTGGTAGCAGCTAGTTACTCTTTAAACAAAGCTGAAAGGTGCTTCTGGTCTAGTGCTTTTTCCCATTTTGGCGCGAGGTTCCCCCATATGGCGCTAAAGATGGCCTCTTGTTCCCTCAGCCGGCAAATGACTTTGTTGTCGCCTTCCAGTTTGGCTGCTTCTGCCAGCCATTGCGGCAGCACTGGGATCCCAGCTGTTTTCTATGATCTGGCTCGACACTGCTCTGCTGTTAACACTGATGCAAGCTGCTTCGGCACGCGCTGAAATGGCTCTGGTAATCCCGTGGAACCGTGCCGCAGTTCTAGTTTTGTTTCTCTGCCGGATAGTATGAGAACATTGGCATACTGAGAGCTCCATTGAAGCGAATGAAGTGGGTGGGATCTTCTAATAGCCTTATAGCCCTTCTGCACCAGGCTCTAACGGTTGTTAAAGGCCTTTTCCCTCCTTATTGGTCCTCCGCATTGTTATAGGCGCTCACATGGGGCTTGAGCTTAGAACTCCGGTTCAGGGCCTTTTTCAGCTGCAGTCTATAAGGTTACAGTGTGTCCTGTGTTTGACCGGAGTAGCCCTAGCTAGTTCCCTGGTCGTTGGCAAGAGTGCATGCAGCAATATTACAAGTCACAGCACATGCTGATTTTGAGCACTTCCGTTGTTCTGTCTTCTACTTTGAGTCTCGAAATTTGGGTCCAGTTACATAATATTCCCTTCTGTAGAGGGGGAAGGGTATTGCGGTCCCTGTGGTGATGAAGAAAAAGTCCAGCCTAAGCGCGTGGGCTGGGCTGCTCACCATTTTATTTTTGCCACAGTATATACATAATGCTTTGCCCAGTCTTTCCTCAGCTTTTTCTTTTTCTGGTCTTACCCTCTTCTATCCCTAATCCCTTGACACAACAGCACCTCCCTCCTGTCCTGCCCACCGCTGGCCTTTTGTCACTTTGACCCTTCATCCTCTACCCACCCAAACTCACTCTTGTTCCCTTCCGACACTGGGTCTTCTCTCAATCTGATCCTGTAAGCTTGTCAGTCTGGCCCTTACAGCCCTGGTACATACCAATTTTTTTTGATGAACAGATTTTATTGAGTTTATGCATAGAAGAACAGTACAACACACATTTGCTCAGCAAGGAAAATCACATAGTGTAATTGCATCGGGCATACACAAAATTGCTATATTACACCACTACAAAGCAGCAAGAGCAGTGGCATTCCCGCCCTCAAACAGTACCATAGATTTATTGACCAAACCACTTCCCCCACACTTGGCTATGTTTAAGGGGGCAACCCCTGGTCTCGTAAACTGATGACTCCCCCAGTTTTAAAATTGACCTGAGACTCTCTATTCACAATTTGCTGTGAGGACAAAGTGGCATGGCCGTCGGTTTGAAAAGGCAAAGAGATTGCCCTGGTGTTGAAATTGCTCTGATAATTTGACCTGATTCCACCAATCCGTGGCCAGCGATTGGCAATATTGCCCTGGAAAAAAGTCATCCTGGATTCTTTGCACACAGACTCATCAGACACAGAGAGGGAATCAAAAAGTGAGGATACAGGATGCAGTCAAGGTGCCATTATTTAGGGCCCACTGTGCACAAAATCACACCCTATCTCTAGTCATTGGTGTCTTTTTGCATCGTTTTTCAGTTACCAGTCAACCTCCCCTTTGGATGAGGTCTATGCCGCTTGGATCTAATCTATTCTCCTGTCCTAACCTGGAAAGATGAGACTGGACCTTGGCGGCTTTAGACTGCCATAGAGCCGCATCTACCCCCAGGGTTCCTGCAACGCCATAGATTTTATTTTCTATGTTGATGTAGTACATACCTACTTCAAGGAGCTGCAGGCGCCTAGAGCTAACACATGACGGTCTTTAAAAAACCAGGTGTAAAATGCCTCCAAAATTGTATTGGACAGAAAGAAGAGACAGGTGGCTGCATAGGCAATTTAGAAATAAAAAGGCTGGAGCAAATGGCAACCTTGCCACCAAGAAATAACAAAAAAGTGATTGGAGGAAGGCGTGAATCAATCTAAAGTACTGGTACCTACTCTCGAGCCCCTTGAAGGCCAGGGACAGTTATAACTCTGCCGCAAGGCGTCGCCTTCAGGGTTGGATTGGGATTAAAAATCAGGCCTGGCACGCTAAAAGAAAAGTGGCCCACATTTGCATATTGTCTTTGCAAAACACTGCTTTGGCGAAGTTTTATTTAAAAAAAAACGGGGGGTTTAAAAAAAAAATGCACAGATTATCTTACACTGGTAAAACACACCTGAATGCAAGTGAGGCCACTTTTGCTCCGCCCCCTGCCCCGCACAATATGCATATGTTAATGGGCCAGCCCCTGTGAGAGAAAGGGACTGACACCTCTATCCTTTGATAAAAGGGAGGTAATGGACGCCCATCCACCTCCAGAAAGGCCACTCAGGCACCCACTGGGCAGCTGGCGGCATCCGAACAAGGAAGAAACCGCCAAATCAGCCCCGCAGACTGCTCAAAAAAGCAGCCCCCAGCTGGAACTGGACACCGGCCCCTCGGGCATTGCCCGAATGCCCGCGTTAGCAATCCAACGCTGGTCACCTTTAGCCTAGAAATTGTGCCCACCCTGCTCGGACTTCTTCCGAATGCTTCATTTGTGGACAAACAAAAGGGTGTTGCATTAGGGCCGACATGTGGTGTTGATTATTTCACCTCGAGGAGTTCTAATTTGTGCCAGGGGTGGGCACTAGCACTTTTTGGGTGAACGGGACTTATTTTAATCATCAGGCTTTGACCTAGAGTAAGAAAGAGGGTGACAGAAAAGGGTGAAAGTGAAAGATATGAAGACAGTGACAAAGAGACAAGGCAGGGATGGAAAAGAACCTACAGGAGTGAGATAAAGACAGGAAGCGTGGGGTGGTGGAAGAAAGAGGCTTGAGATGTAATCAGATCTAGACAGCCTTAGTATTTGGTACTCCAGCATACTCCAGCATTAGTACTCCGGCATTGGGCAGTGCCGGGTGCGGGAAACAACCTTTACAACGCAACTTTTACAACGCACTACCATTACAATGAAACTTTTACAACGCAACATCCATTACATCGCATGCCATTACAATGCAACCATTACAACGCATGACACTACAACGCATACCACTACAACGCATGTCATTACAATGCAGTCATTACAGCGCATACCATTACAACGCATACCATCACAACGCATAGTACCCTTACACTATCCAACACTTACCCATCTGTTGCACCCCCTGGAGTTTGAATAGTAATTTTTACCCCTACACTATCCAACACTTACCCTACTGTTGCACCCCCTGGAGTTAGAATAGTAATTTTAACCCCTACACTATCCAACACTTACCCTACTGTTGCACCCCCTGGAGTTAGAATAGTAATTTTTACCCCAGCACTATCCAACACTTACCCTACTGTTGCACCCCCTGGAGTTAGAATAGTAATTTTTACCCCTGCACTATCCAACACTTACCCTACTGTTGCACCCCCTGGAGTTAGAATAGTAATTTTTACCCCTACACTATCCAACACTTACCCTACTGTTGCACCCTCCTGGAGTTAGAATAGTAATTTTTACACCTACACTATCCAATATTTACCCTACATGCAATGTAATGGTATGCGTTGTAATGGTATGCGTTGTAAAGGTAGTATGCGTTGTAATGGAATGCATTGTAAAGGTAGTTTTTAAAAACTCTTGTAATGGCATGCGTTGTAATGGATGTTGCGTTGTAAAAAAATGCGTTGTAAAAGTATGCCTTGTAACGTCATACATCCCCGGGTGAAGGCCTCTAAGAAGAACTTTGGACCGCGGCAAAAACATAACCAATGAAGGCACCATCCTTGTGCGGTTGAGAGACTTCTCTGCCACAAGAAGCAGCCATATCCAGCGACCATTTACACAGCTTCTGCATTTTAAAAACATCGTGTTTTAGTCGAATCCAACCAGATCATACCCTGTGGTACTTCCTATTCAAGACACCACCTATGGATTGCCCTGTCAAAATAATTCAGCGATAATCCTGCCTGGATTACCGACTTTAGCATTGACGAGGGTGCCTGTGGGCCCGAGAGAGCCGGCCTTTCCCACCGGGTCTTAGCGGTAATTGAACCGAGAAAGAAGTACTGTTCCAGGGAAGAACCTCATCTCAGAGGTGTCCGCCAAGAAAGGTCAGCCGGTCCTTGGCCTCCTCAGATCTAAATTGAAAAGCCGATCCTGAGCACCCTCAGAATGCAGAAGAGGCGACATTATCTGTGCAGAGGGAAATGCACGATTTGTGGATATTCCGCTCTCCTCCACCAGGAAATTGGTTTCACGATTTTCGAGCCACTCCTGGTACAAAAAGATAAATAAATCTCCGTTCTACTCGCCCCGAGTGTTATTGCTGGACGTCGATTGCCGACCGCCGCCAGATGCGATCGCCCTCTTGTCGCGGTCATTTCAATATTATCTGATTGCTGCCAATTTCAACTGATTACAGAGCTAACCTCTGGACGTCACCGCCTAATAATTGAAAAGCAGAGTCACACCATGTTTTCCTTTTGTTTTTCAGTAGCATGCGGCATGTGATGCAGGGTGGATGGGTTTAGGTTTGCTTCACAAACCAACCAAGAATTTAACGAGGAGCTTCTAGGCAGGGCAACTGGAATTATGCGGTTTTGTGGCAGCCGCGGTTTCAGCACAATTATGGATTTTCCGCATTTGCCTTCAACCCATCCTCTGCTGTATAATCTGCAGATTTTAGGACACAAATTGTTCCTACCTCAAACGGATCAGAAGTTACTAAAAAACGCAGAACATATGTTGCTTGTGCAGTGGAAGGCCCTCTGCAAAGGCTAGCCGGTCCTCTTTCTCTTGCTTTTTTTTTCGGTATTTGGGCAATAAACCGGTGCTGACGAAGTGAAGCGTTTGCCCAAACAGTTTTTAGCTCTGTGAGAACGACACAGTAAGTAATTCAGTAATGCTATCACAAAATGTGCTGCATTAAGTTGCACACTTTGGATTTTCTTGGCACATAATTTAGTCCATCCTGCTGCATAGTTTGGTCTGCCCTTGCTGCATAATTCAAGAGTGCTATTCAGAGCAATTTAGGCTGATAGTTTACGTCTGTGTTCTATTTTTCCTCTTGTGTTGACTCAACGTAAAGATTTCAGAATACAGTGTGGTTGGGCAGTAGCCACTTTCAGAGGACGTGCCTACCCCTGAAGCTACTGCCGCATCAGGGCCCTCTTTTATGGGGATTTGGCATAGGGCAGCACAGCAAGTCTGCTTGCTGCGCCAACCTACAGCAAAGTGAAAAGGCAGAAATGCACCATATTTATGCAATACAGCGCATTCCTGTCCTTGCCCCCAGTGCTGGCCCCTTTTCGGAAGCCCAAAACCAACGCAGGCCCCCTTGCACCATGGTGCAAGGGGGCCTGTGTTGTTGACTGGAATGTTTTTGTTCAGGAAGGGCCACCTTCCTGCACAGAAGCAATCCTAAGAGGCGTTTTCCTCTTTCTAAGTATGCTGCGAAATACAGCACACACAGAAAGAGGAAGAAACGAGGAGTAATAACGTTATTTCTCCTCGTTATGCCTCACCTTGGGAAGCGTAAGGTTTTGGCGCTTCCTCAGGTTTACATGCTCTTGTAAATTTGGGGAAGTGTCAAAGTCCGTTAGTGTTAAGTGGGAAACCCGACTGCAACACCCATGGGACGTCTGCTGAGCTCAGAGTAAGGCAACAAAGTGACCGAAGCTGCCTTGCCTTACTCTGTATCTATGAGGTCATTCAAAGCTAGCATAGTGGCTTTGCGTGACCTCATAAACATGATCAGGCTGGACTGGCCGTAGCGGGCACTAGGCATTTCTCCGGTGGGCCAGAAGGGTGGGCTGGTTTTGGGCTGGTGGGGCTGTTTTTTGTTACTGGGGGCCGGTTTTGCATCAGTGCTGCAAAACCGGCTTCTTGCAACAAAAGCGCTCCCAGCAGTGTTGCGGCCAACACCCCCTCCAATCCCCAGGCTGGTCGGACCTAATTGCCAGGGCTGGTTTGCGATCCCAGTCCGGCCCTGGATATGATTACGTGTTTTGCGCTGCCGTAGCATTACTAAAAGTGACGTTCTTGTGGTGCAAAAGGCTTGTAAATATGCCCTAGTTGTGCAGCCCTCTACTGTGTATACTGGATCTGCCTGGGGCCTGCACTTTGACAACCGCGCAGCACTCTTGTTACTTGGACCATGGATGTGATGTGGCCAGAGCTGCTGGGCAACATTTGTATTGCATCATAAGGAAACAATCATGCAGTGAAGACCTCTTCCACTCCACTAGTAATTGCAAAGGGGAACATCTATTATTAATTATTTATGATCTGCTTTTTAGAATATCCCCAAACTCAGATCCTTTGGGCGAAACTTTTCTTGGAAGGTTCTACCGTCTTAAATGAGCTTTAACCTGTCTTTGCATATATTAGTGTTGCCATGGCTCACACTGGAGCATTCAGGTCAAGGCTGCAACAGCCTGTCCAATATCTGGTGGCCGCAAAGATCCCACGTCCAAAGTGTGTGTGCACCTAAGTAATCATCAATGTGTAAAGCAAAAATAAAACAGAGTTGCCTTAAAAATCAGAACTGTGAGTGATAAGGGGACTTTTATTTTTTTACAAAACTTCTTTCAAAGGAAGAGAAGCACCTGCAGTCACTGTGGCACTGTTGGCCACTATCTTCCCTCTTTTGGTTTGTTAATTCGAAGGTCTGCCCTCCACTGCATGTCCTCCATGGGTGGAAGGTGCAAGCATGAGAGCTCACACCTACGTCTCCCAGAGAGGAGCTTTTCAATAGCCCCCTTTAGACATTGTTACCAACATGTCTTCTGTTTCCCCTGCTTGCTTGATCTTCGATTTTGATACCAAGTAATAGACGTGACAGCCAGAATCATACATAAGATGAATTCATTCATTCATTCGTGCATTCATAGTGCCGCAGTCCTCTACAGTCATCACCTTGTTATTGTCTAAAGTGATGCCTGCGTTTGTGGTGCAAGAAACTGTCAGTGTGTCCACCATTCCTGTCAGATGGAATCCCTCTATGCAAATGGTAGTGAGGCAGTATGGGAATTTATGCCCAGATGCATCAACCTTTTTAGGAAGTGCAAACGGTGCGATTCGCAAAAATCGGCCTTTTGCACTTCCTAAATTGGTTTCTGGGATGCATCAAGCATTTTTGGAAAATCGCTATTTTTGCGAGTTCCAAAAATGCGATTGCTTTTAAGGAATCGCAAATTTGCGATTCCTTAAATGCAATGCATCATCCTCAAAACATTTGCGATTTTACAAATTGCAAATGCAAATTACCACGAAGTTGAACTTCGTGGTAATTAGCAAAAATGTTTAAAAAACGCATAAAAATGCATTTTTGAAACTTCTAAGTTACAGACACACATGTCCTTAGGACATGTGTGTATGTAACTCACATGTAAAAGTGCATTTCATGGGTGCAGGGGGGGGTCCTTTGGACCCCCCTCTCCACCCTTGAAAGGCTTTGTTGCATTCCGATTTCAAATTGCGAATTCGCAATTCCCATTCATTCCTACGGGCATTTCAGCCCATAGGAATGAATGGGAATTGCGAATTCGCTATTTGGAACTCGCAATTTTATTGGGATTCGGTAAAAATTGCGATTTTTACCGAATCTCAATAAAATAGCGAAATTAATGATGCATTGCCATTTGCGATTCCTTATTTGCGATTCCTTATTTTTCGCAAATAAGGAATCGCAAATGACAACGTTGATGCATCTAGGGGAAAGTCACCAATGGCTTGTACCATCCAGATACTAGTTTTAGAATGTGGGTTACTTGTACCTAATGGAGAGAAAGCAAGCACCATGGGTCCATGGGTACAGCTTTCACCTTACTTTTCACTGATCAAGCAAAAGCGCCTTCGCTTTAAAAGAACAAAAGCAGACAAGACGGGCAGATAAGGTAATTGAGAGTTTCTGGTGACGTCACGTGTGATAAAACAGTTGGAGTTCATTTTCCAAAGTGAAAAACAGACAATATGGTGCTAAGATACCAATCAGAAAAAAAATAGAGCTGGCAGTCGAGACGCTCCATCACTCTGCAGACACCATTCTCTAAGTTTAAACAAGCATTTACAATGCAATGGTTTCGCCTTTGGAAAAGTTTGAGCTATTGGCATTGTATATGACAAAATTTGTATTTATGTGTTGGTTTTGAAAACATAAATAAATGGCATTGTCATTTACATTGCCATTAGCTTAATCTCTCGCAAATGTGAGACCTATTGCATTTCATTTCGCTGCCTGTGCAAGAAAAGTGTGGGGTGCAGGACGAGATACAACAGGATGCATGAATCCGGTGGGATGGTGAGCACTGGTCAGGGCTGAGGTGCTTTGACGGAGCTGTGTGCAGTGGTGAGCACTGGTCAGGGCTGAGGTGCACTGACTGAGCTGTGTGCAGTGGTGAGCGCTTGATGCTGGTGGTCAGGTCTGAGGTGCACTAACAGCTGTGTGCAGTGGTGAGCACTGGTCAAGGCTAAGGTGCATTGACGGAGCTGTGTGCAGTGGTGAGCACTGGTCAAGGCCGAGGTGCACTGACAGCGCTCTCTGTTTTAAACACAGTTCACTACCTGAAATACATGGCTACAAAAGATGACTTATGCTTTTCCCAAAAGGTGGTATTGACAGCCCGGGGGTTGAAACATTACAGCCACCTGCTGCTGATAAGTATCATGTGACCACGGGCCACCAGGATGCAGTGCCAAGTGAAAGATGTTTGTTTACCAGTACTGTGCATTCTGGGAGTTATGGTCCTGCTGACTTCGGGTTGACCAATGGAACAACTGAAAGAAATGCGTTGCTCTAACGCCTGATGCGTTGTACTTGGCAGGGCTGATGTATGCAGTAGGGTCAGCTCTAGGTAGATACGCCCCTGCCCCTACTCGCATTGTTCTGTAGCACCTCCTGCTTCGACGCCGGTACCCGTTCACTGCATATGATGGGAATTTAAGCGCTTCGCCGCCCTCGTCAGCTTTACATTAAACACTATGTAAATTCTACAGTAAAGGTTGGGTTGGGCTGTCACATCCTTGACAGGGAGTACACGTCATCACTGCTGGGTGTCCAGTACTTCCCACTCCGGAAGCCCTGCTCTGAAACAGGATATAGCGCTTGAAGCCCCATCGCAAGATACAAAAGTTATGTCATTGAACGCAGCATGTGACGATGACAAGGCGGTATAAAGGAAGACAAGGCGTCGCTGACACACGTGCTGGTGTATGGCAGCTCCACGGAGAAGAAAACAGACTCTCCCCCCGCCCCCCCCTCACAAGATGTATGTGCACTGTGGGGTTTCCAGGGTCGCTGCAGCCGCGAGCCCAGACACTCATTAAAACTCACAAGGCGTTTTCATGCAAATCAGGAGGCCTGGGCCACAGAACAGAGAGCTATAATTTTAGGGCCCGTTTTTAGGAGGCCGGCGTCACCCCACCCCGCTGTCTATTTTAGGCTTGAAAAATAAAAATAAAAGTGAAATCATACAGATTGGAGACACACACAAATACAACCCCCCCCTCACACACACACACACACACACAAAAAGGCCCTCTGCTTCAGGAACAAAACCGTAGCCTTTACCATTGAAAGGGGAAGGTTTTGGGTGTTGCAACCGGAAGAGCCGTGTGTCAAGCAGGGCCCTTCTAGGAGGCACAGTCCCGTGTGGCAGAGAGAGAGAGAGGGAGAAAGAGAGGAATAAAGTGGAAGGAGGCAAAGAAAAGCGCGGTGACGAGCGAAAGGGGAAGAGAGTGGAGGCAGGAAAGAGGAGAGAAAAGAAAGGCTGGGGGGGCAACAAAGAGGGAAACAAAGGAGTGGGGAGATAAAAGGGAATAAAGAGAAGGCGAGGATGGAGAGAAATAACTGAAGAGGGGGAGAGAGAAAAAGCGGGCAGATCGCGATTGTAGAGACAGAGGGCAGAGAAGGGGCAGTGATGAATAGAGATACTGCCCGCAGCAGGGAGTGCCGCCTTCTAATCAAGCGGTCTCAGCGAAGACAAAATAGTGGACTCACCCCCGTCCTCAGCGGCCAGGCCTTCACCCACCCCACGGACTCTGACATACACTGTGGCCCCAGGCCCGCCCACTCTGTGGAGCTCGGATGAGGGGTCTTCCTGCTCGTGCACAGTGTCCTGTGCCCTGTGACATAGGCCCCCCCCCCGGGCCAGGGCGGGGTTCTGCCGCCCTACACTCGTCTGCCAAGTCTAAGGCCTCGGGGCCATCTCTAGACACGGCCCCGGGTGCAGGCGAAGTCTGCAATAGTGAGTCCAATGTAAGGCAGCCCGGCGTGGTTTAAGCGGTACGCCTCCTCTTGGCGCTATTCAAGTGCCCGGTCCGGGGCTGAAAGCGCTTGAATTAAATCTGACTTTTCGGACGATCCCTGAGCCCCGCCTGTTTCTTCACCAGTCCACATACTCGTGATGCATTTCACAGTTAACCGTTTCAGGGCCAAGAGGCCAATCAGGCAATTGTTTGCTTTGGAATGTATACCCTAAACGGCCTTCACAAATATTACGGTCTGAGAGTCCTTGTTTAGCACTTTCCAGTCAGATTCGATAACCTCTGGTATTTACCAAAGAGGTTAATAAGCAGGTCTGTTTGATACCATATTACTTATCTCAGATGCCCATGAAAATAGAGAAAAAAATGGTAGCATTGGAATTTAAAAAGGAAACTCTAGGGACAGATTTTTTCTTGTAAACCTTCAATCCAAAAGTTAATTGAAAGAAAGCAATGCTACAATAGATTACACAGGCTTGAATTGATTACAATAGTACTCAGACAGCGGGAGGGGGGACACGGACAGCGGGAGGGGGGACGGGGGAAGGCAGGACAGCAGCAAGCTTGGGGCAAATGACAAAATAAAAGGCGGGAACGGGGGAATGCAGGACAGGCGGGAACGGAGACACGGACAGTGGGAGGGGAGGCGGGGGAAGGCAGGACAGCGGCAAGCTCTCGCAAATGACAAAATAAAAGGCGGGGACGGGGGAAGGCAGGACAGGCGGGAACGGAGACACGGACAGCGGGAGGGGGGGGAAGGCTGGACAGCGGCAAGCTCGGGGCAAATGACAAAATAAAAGGCGGGGACGGGGGAAGGCAGGACAGGCGGGAATGGAGACACGGACAGCGGGAGGGGGGGGGGAAGGCAGGACAGCGGCAAGCTCGGGGCAAATGACAAAATAAAAGGCGGGGACGGGGGAGGGCAGGACAGGCGGGAACGGAGACACGGAGAGCGGGAGGGGGGGCGGGGGAAGGCAGGGCAGCGGTGTAGTGTAGTTCCTATTTTCCCTATAGGCCCTGCGCATTGGAATAACATAAACAGCAGTGTAGACGTAGGACTGAGGTCTTCTAGGTCTCTACTGACTATGTTAGACTTAATTTAGGTTTGCGCCAGCTAGCTCAGAGGTCACTGGAAGCTTTCTTGACTGAATAGGAAGTGATCAGCTTCCCTGGCTCAGACAAGAAGGGATTCAGCTTCCGACAACCGCGTAAACATGACAACTTTGCTCCCCAGAATAAGAGTCAATCTCTAGAGTCGTGTGAAAACAATAGACAATTATTTCACTCAGTCAGATGTGCGTTCTTAGTTTCACCAGAGTGTAGAGAAGAGAGAGACGGGCGTTTTCAATAAAGGGTATGATTTATTGAACAGTCTTCATTCTCATGCAAGAGAAATGGATTGCCACAATTGCAATACTTAATATGAAGTAAATTATGTACAGTAAAAGGAGTATTATGAAATAATACTGTAAAAGCATTGATATGGTTTCTTAGCCATAAGATAGTTAAAATGAATAAAATATATACAATATATACATTCATATATACATTGGCTAATCGACCTCAACTGGTGCTTCTAACTACGCCTACCCCGGTGTACGTGACCTAAGCCTAATACGTGGGAGGGAGTAAGTAAGTAGCAGTTTAAGTTAAGTTGGTTTTGCCAAGAGTCTGAATCAAGAATTCTCTCTAAGGGTTTAGTCAGCACCGTACCTTTGAATAGAATGTAGGAGGTCTGGTATCTCCCTCTCAGGACCCGATATCCCAGTAACCCGCAAGGGTAGGCTGGAAACGCCGGAGCTGGATTTTCTCGGCAGGAGAAAAGGCAGCGTCTTTCTATGCGCATCAAGGAGGAGGGGCAGCGTCCGTGGGCTTTTCGCATCTGCTGGGCTCTCTGCAAGGGGACAGCTGTTCTGCTCCAGTATTCACCACCGTGTGTTTGCTTAAGGCAACGTTGGTATATTTATACCTGAAAGGTGCCGAGTTTGACGTAAGTTTTGGACATAAGACGTCAATAAAGATGTCACTAAGAACTGGTCGTTCCTACAGTGCTCGCAGGAGTTCTATTACAAATCAAAACAAAGCAAGCGGGGCTTTCCCAGATTGCTGGGGGTTTGGTGTGTCGAAAGAACTTGGTGTGCTCTCTAGGAATCTAAGGAAGTAGCTTCTGCTGTGTAATGGACGGCAGAGGCGAGTTACTGAAATATGGCTCTGATTATTATGCCATTATAGGGATATTTATTGATTATAGCCGTATAGGGGCATACGGTCACAAAATTGATCGGGTTCCTAGATAAAACACATCACCCACTCCACGGTTTTATGTCCATTAATTACTAAAAACTTAAGCAATAAAGATGCATGTGTATTCCAACCCACCCCAAAACACATTTTGCATTTGAAATGGTGTATACGAAATACATGAAAATGATAATAGGTACTGTACGTTTTAAGCAGTATGGTCATTCAGAAAAATTGCTTATTTATATCAACTGAACGATTTGCGAAAAATTACACATGAAATGTCTCTTAATACAGAAAAGAAGGGCGAGACTATTTCATCACATATAAATACAGTTGCTGTAAAATGTGCTAGAGGCTGAGGTAATATTTTGTCTCTAGATCTACTAAAAATAGAAGCTCTGTTCTTTATGAATAGTTCTACTTTAAGCAAAGTACGTGTGCCAGAAAAAAGGTAAATATTTTGGAATTTTAGAAAAAAGAATTTCATGATGAGCGGGGGAAAATATAGTTCCAAACGTTTTTCAGTAGCTCTTGTTTATCAAAGCCGAAGGCCGAATTCAGAGTTCATGGGAACGCTGTGTGCCTGATTGTTTTCTCAAAAGTTATTGTTTCTGTTCAGGGGAGAACATCATTTCAGACAGACTTGCAAAAAATTGGTCTACATATTCAGGTGACAGTTCGACCAAGTTTGATAATGCTGTAACCTGACAGTTGTGAGAATGATTGCTATCATCGATTTCAGGATCAGCAATGCTCACAGAGGGCCGTACCTGGGTGATATTGCTTTCATTTCTTGCTTCACTGCCACCACCTAATCGTAGCGCAGAAGTCTCAACGAATGCCGTCATCAGGATTGGTAACCGCTGGGGACAACACGATGCATGAGCCGTTACAGGACTTAGCAAAGTATCGATATCCATTGGTACTGCTGATTGTAGTGCAAGACAGGTGTCTAACATACATTCTTCTCCGCATAGCATACATCGAAGCACAGGTAAGATGCAGGTATAGGTCTGAATGAAAGAAACCAGGTCATATTCAGATCTCCAAGGACTTTAGTTATGCGGTCCCGGTAGCGTATTGCTAGGATCGTTTCTTCCATCCTTGCCGGAGTCATGTCTGCGTTTTGGCTTGCCATATCGGAGCAAAAGGGTCAAAAATAAAATCCCTGCTACGAGTCCCAAAAGTAGTGGTAGGCCGCCAAAGACCGAATGGACAAAATTGGGACAGATGTCCAGGACCGCTTCGAAGGGTGTTAACAGTCCCGAAAAAATTGTCTTAAATACATACGAGATACCACTGGCATCCGACATGTTTAGGATTTGGCTTAACATTTCTACGAAATGCACGGGGCAATTTGTTGATAAAAGTGTATGTATCTCTGCAGTTGTCCTTGCAACTTGGAGATCATACGTCTCTTTTGATGATGTGATGGGCACTGTTGTCTGTAAAAGCACAGACTTCATTCTGCTTAAAGTATCAATTTGTACAGAAGAGATATTCAACGGAGGCCAAATCGGAGCCTCTGAGTCTCCAGGGCCATTTGGATACAATGCTTGCATACAGCAAGTGACCATTTATTTATTTATTTTTATTTATTTTTTAAACTTATAAAGCGCAACAAATACCACGAATGGTGTCTCGGCGCTGGGCAGACAAAGAGGCACCTCCTGTGCATTATTGGATGAATAGCCAAGTCTTCACTTGCTTTCTAAAAATCATCAGTGATGAACTGCTTTTTATATGGTGGGGCAAGGTATTCCAGAGCTTCGAGGCGGCTACCAGGAATCGTCTGTCTCCCCATGTAACCGTTCTCACCCGTTGAATGCATAGAGATGCGGATGGAACTGACGCTTAAGAGATATGCTTTCCCTGGCACCAAGCCACAACAGCTGTGGTCCGTTATTAGAACGTAACTCCCGTTAGAAAGTTGTCTAAAGAATGGCTCTATCTGTGTGGCAGGTGTGCAGTGCTGGTGGCATGAAAGGTTATTTGAAGTCCCCTCACAGGCCCCATGCAAGTTAATACCTTGGCACAAAAGTATACCGCTTAGTGATTGTTTACACTCATTACCACTAAGAAATACATTTTTGTTATTGTCACTATAACATGTGTGTGTATAAGGTAATTTCCATGATGACTTAATGTATCCTTTACCCAACCTTTCATACTGGCCTGCTGGTATATACTTTTGGCAATTTTTAAATTGGAAAGTTGTTATCGGAATTGTGATTATTCCGTGTATTATCCATTCAATGACAGGTCTTTCTGACATTGTCAATGGTAATCTCTCAAGTTTTTCAATGCTCAGGATTGTATAGTCTGCTCCTTTCTGTGCCAAACTGATTTGTTTATCAGTAAGGTTAAAGATAGAAAACAATGACGTTGTGTTGATTAAACGCCATGGCACATAGCCTGAACGCAGGTTTTGCAACGTCCAGCCTAGCTGTACAATAGAACGTAATTGGGACTGGCCATGTTGTAACATTAGCAAGTCCTGGTCTATTATATCTATAGCAGATGATACAATACTGTCCAGTGAATATATTCTGGAGGACAGAGTCATTAACCCATTGTCCACAACAGAAAGTGATTTTTCCAAATTAATACAATCAATTTCTCGTATTTTCTCTGCTGTCTCAATTTGAGTCGCTTTCCAAGCCTCGTTGTAAGCAGCATATATACTGGCCGCTATGAAACGTTTTTGACGCTGTTTGCGTGGTCCCATTATGAAATCGCGCAAGTCAGTACCATCTTTAAGTAAAGATAAGTGTTGCTTAATTTCTGCCAGTGTGGATGTTTGTAGCCATTCAAGGCATAGTTTCCCTACACTGTATGTTGTTACTATCCCTGGATGTTGTCTCTGGGAGTATCTAGGGTCTGGTCTGGTCATTTTTAACCCCTGTATTTTGTTCAGGAATCTGTCTTGACAGTTATTTGTATCTGTAGGCCAGATTAACCACTTTTTCCAATCAGGATGTGTTTTGTTTTCATGTAAAACTTGGGATACGTCTACCTCAATATCTGTGGTTGCATTATCAGGTATTGGCTTTGGAATAGACGGTTTGTTAAGGTCTTTAATCTTGGCTAGGCCAAGACAGGTCGTTTGTTGAATTGTGTCATTCAAGAACATTATTTGTTCTGGGATCATGCAGGCTCAAAATAATGCTTCTAGGCCTTGTACCTGCCAATCTTTTGTACCCCAGATGGTTTTTGTTTCAATGTTGTTTTTCCAGAAATCAAAACCAAATGTTATAATTTTTTCATAAAATGCTTCTGAATATATCAATTTAGTATTTGTCAGCATGGTTTTTGTCCCTGTTTTATCTAACAGTTTATAATAAAATGTTTCTGCATCACTTGTGTTAAACCCTGAGAAGTATTGGAATTTCTCATAGAATGTTTTTGAACTGCTTTTAGGTGGAGTAGCACAATATTCCCATTGGTTATATTTAAAAATATTTCTAGGTTGAGCAGATTTATGCAAATAGTGGTCTGCATAATGGGTAAAACAGTACATCTGTTCATAATTCGATGAACCTTGCAAATAATCATGTTCTGTAAATTTTGCTGACAAAACTAAATCCGACATCATATTATTTATGCTTTCCAAGTCCCAATCATCAGAGAATGTACTTGGTTTTACAAAGACGCAAATAAGGAATCGCAAATGACAACGTTGATGCATCTAGGGGAAAGTCACCAATGGCTTGTACCATCCAGATACTAGTTTTAGAATGTGGGTTACTTGTACCTAATGGAGAGAAAGCAAGCACCATGGGTCCATGGGTACAGCTTTCACCTTACTTTTCACTGATCAAGCAAAAGCGCCTTCGCTTTAAAAGAACAAAAGCAGACAAGACGGGCAGATAAGGTAATTGAGAGTTTCTGGTGACGTCACGTGTGATAAAACAGTTGGAGTTCATTTTCCAAAGTGAAAAACAGACAATATGGTGCTAAGATACCAATCAGAAAAAAAATAGAGCTGGCAGTCGAGACGCTCCATCACTCTGCAGACACCATTCTCTAAGTTTAAACAAGCATTTACAATGCAATGGTTTCGCCTTTGGAAAAGTTTGAGCTATTGGCATTGTATATGACAAAATTTGTATTTATGTGTTGGTTTTGAAAACATAAATAAATGGCATTGTCATTTACATTGCCATTAGCTTAATCTCTCGCAAATGTGAGACCTATTGCATTTCATTTCGCTGCCTGTGCAAGAAAAGTGTGGGGTGCAGGACGAGATACAACAGGATGCATGAATCCGGTGGGATGGTGAGCACTGGTCAGGGCTGAGGTGCTTTGACGGAGCTGTGTGCAGTGGTGAGCACTGGTCAGGGCTGAGGTGCACTGACTGAGCTGTGTGCAGTGGTGAGCGCTTGATGCTGGTGGTCAGGTCTGAGGTGCACTAACAGCTGTGTGCAGTGGTGAGCACTGGTCAAGGCTAAGGTGCATTGACGGAGCTGTGTGCAGTGGTGAGCACTGGTCAAGGCCTAGGTGCACTGACAGCGCTCTCTGTTTTAAACACAGTTCACTACCTGAAATACATGGCTACAAAAGATGACTTATGCTTTTCCCAAAAGGTGGTATTGACAGCCCGGGGGTTGAAACATTACAGCCACCTGCTGCTGATAAGTATCATGTGACCACGGGCCACCAGGATGCAGTGCCAAGTGAAAGATGTTTGTTTACCAGTACTGTGCATTCTGGGAGTTATGGTCCTGCTGACTTCGGGTTGACCAATGGAACAACTGAAAGAAATGCGTTGCTCTAACGCCTGATGCGTTGTACTTGGCAGGGCTGATGTATGCAGTAGGGTCAGCTCTAGGTAGATACGCCCCTGCCCCTACTCGCATTGTTCTGTAGCACCTCCTGCTTCGACGCCGGTACCCGTTCACTGCATATGATGGGAATTTAAGCGCTTCGCCGCCCTCGTCAGCTTTACATTAAACACTATGTAAATTCTACAGTAAAGGTTGGGTTGGGCTGTCACATCCTTGACAGGGAGTACACGTCATCACTGCTGGGTGTCCAGTACTTCCCACTCCGGAAGCCCTGCTCTGAAACAGGATATAGCGCTTGAAGCCCCATCGCAAGATACAAAAGTTATGTCATTGAACGCAGCATGTGACGATGACAAGGCGCTATAAAGGAAGACAAGGCGTCGCTGACACACGTGCTGGTGTATGGCAGCTCCACGGAGAAGAAAACAGACTCTCCCCCCGCCCCCCCCTCACAAGATGTATGTGCACTGTGGGGTTTCCAGGGTCGCTGCAGCCGCGAGCCCAGACACTCATTAAAACTCACAAGGCGTTTTCATGCAAATCAGGAGGCCTGGGCCACAGAACAGAGAGCTATAATTTTAGGGCCCGTTTTTAGGAGGCCGGCGTCACCCCACCCCGCTGTCTATTTTAGGCTTGAAAAATAAAAATAAAAGTGAAATCATACAGATTGGAGACACACACAAATACAACCCCCCCCTCACACACACACACACACACACAAAAAGGCCCTCTGCTTCAGGAACAAAACCGTAGCCTTTACCATTGAAAGGGGAAGGTTTTGGGTGTTGCAACCGGAAGAGCCGTGTGTCAAGCAGGGCCCTTCTAGGAGGCACAGTCCCGTGTGGCAGAGAGAGAGAGAGGGAGAAAGAGAGGAATAAAGTGGAAGGAGGCAAAGAAAAGCGCGGTGACGAGCGAAAGGGGAAGAGAGTGGAGGCAGGAAAGAGGAGAGAAAAGAAAGGCTGGGGGGGGCAACAAAGAGGGAAACAAAGGAGTGGGGAGATAAAAGGGAATAAAGAGAAGGCGAGGATGGAGAGAAATAACTGAAGAGGGGGAGAGAGAAAAAGCGGGCAGATCGCGATTGTAGAGACAGAGGGCAGAGAAGGGGCAGTGATGAATAGAGATACTGCCCGCAGCAGGGAGTGCCGCCTTCTAATCAAGCGGTCTCAGCGAAGACAAAATAGTGGACTCACCCCCGTCCTCAGCGGCCAGGCCTTCACCCACCCCACGGACTCTGACATACACTGTGGCCCCAGGCCCGCCCACTCTGTGGAGCTCGGATGAGGGGTCTTCCTGCTCGTGCACAGTGTCCTGTGCCCTGTGACATAGGCCCCCCCCCGGGCCAGGGCGGGGTTCTGCCGCCCTACACTCGTCTGCCAAGTCTAAGGCCTCGGGGCCATCTCTAGACACGGCCCCGGGTGCAGGCGAAGTCTGCAATAGTGAGTCCAATGTAAGGCAGCCCGGCGTGGTTTAAGCGGTACGCCTCCTCTTGGCGCTATTCAAGTGCCCGGTCCGGGGCTGAAAGCGCTTGAATTAAATCTGACTTTTCGGACGACCCCTGAGCCCCGCCTGTTTCTTCACCAGTCCACATACTCGTGATGCATTTCACAGTTAACCGTTTCAGGGCCAAGAGGCCAATCAGGCAATTGTTTGCTTTGGAATGTATACCCTAAACGGCCTTCACAAATATTACGGTCTGAGAGTCCTTGTTTAGCACTTTCCAGTCAGATTCGATAACCTCTGGTATTTACCAAAGAGGTTAATAAGCAGGTCTGTTTGATACCATATTACTTATCTCAGATGCCCATGAAAATAGAGAAAAAAATGGTAGCATTGGAATTTAAAAAGGAAACTCTAGGGACAGATTTTTTCTTGTAAACCTTCAATCCAAAAGTTAATTGAAAGAAAGCAATGCTACAATAGATTACACAGGCTTGAATTGATTACAATAGTACTCAGACAGCGGGAGGGGGGACACGGACAGCGGGAGGGGGGACGGGGGAAGGCAGGACAGCAGCAAGCTTGGGGCAAATGACAAAATAAAAGGCGGGAACGGGGGAATGCAGGACAGGCGGGAACGGAGACACGGACAGTGGGAGGGGAGGCGGGGGAAGGCAGGACAGCGGCAAGCTCTCGCAAATGACAAAATAAAAGGCGGGGACGGGGGAAGGCAGGACAGGCGGGAACGGAGACACGGACAGCGGGAGGGGGGGGAAGGCTGGACAGCGGCAAGCTCGGGGCAAATGACAAAATAAAAGGCGGGGACGGGGGAAGGCAGGACAGGCGGGAATGGAGACACGGACAGCGGGAGGGGGGGGGGGAAGGCAGGACAGCGGCAAGCTCGGGGCAAATGACAAAATAAAAGGCGGGGACGGGGGAGGGCAGGACAGGCGGGAACGGAGACACGGAGAGCGGGAGGGGGGGCGGGGGAAGGCAGGGCAGCGGTGTAGTGTAGTTCCTATTTTCCCTATAGGCCCTGCGCATTGGAATAACATAAACAGCAGTGTAGACGTAGGACTGAGGTCTTCTAGGTCTCTACTGACTATGTTAGACTTAATTTAGGTTTGCGCCAGCTAGCTCAGAGGTCACTGGAAGCTTTCTTGACTGAATAGGAAGTGATCAGCTTCCCTGGCTCAGACAAGAAGGGATTCAGCTTCCGACAACCGCGTAAACATGACAACTTTGCTCCCCAGAATAAGAGTCAATCTCTAGAGTTGTGTGAAAACAATAGACAATTATTTCACTCAGTCAGATGTGCGTTCTTAGTTTCACCAGAGTGTAGAGAAGAGAGAGACGGGCGTTTTCAATAAAGGGTATGATTTATTGAACAGTCTTCATTCTCATGCAAGAGAAATGGATTGCCACAATTGCAATACTTAATATGAAGTAAATTATGTACAGTAAAAGGAGTATTATGAAATAATACTGTAAAAGCATTGATATGGTTTCTTAGCCATAAGATAGTTAAAATGAATAAAATATATACAATATATACATTCATATATACATTGGCTAATCGACCTCAACTGGTGCTTCTAACTACGCCTACCCCGGTGTACGTGACCTAAGCCTAATACGTGGGAGGGAGTAAGTAAGTAGCAGTTTAAGTTAAGTTGGTTTTGCCAAGAGTCTGAATCAAGAATTCTCTCTAAGGGTTTAGTCAGCACCGTACCTTTGAATAGAATGTAGGAGGTCTGGTATCTCCCTCTCAGGACCCGATATCCCAGTAACCCGCAAGGGTAGGCTGGAAACGCCGGAGCTGGATTTTCTCGGCAGGAGAAAAGGCAGCGTCTTTCTATGCGCATCAAGGAGGAGGGGCAGCGTCCGTGGGCTTTTCGCATCTGCTGGGCTCTCTGCAAGGGGACAGCTGTTCTGCTCCAGTATTCACCACCGTGTGTTTGCTTAAGGCAACGTTGGTATATTTATACCTGAAAGGTGCCGAGTTTGACGTAAGTTTTGGACATAAGACGTCAATAAAGATGTCACTAAGAACTGGTCGTTCCTACAGTGCTCGCAGGAGTTCTATTACAAATCAAAACAAAGCAAGCGGGGCTTTCCCAGATTGCTGGGGGTTTGGTGTGTCGAAAGAACTTGGTGTGCTCTCTAGGAATCTAAGGAAGTAGCTTCTGCTGTGTAATGGACGGCAGAGGCGAGTTACTGAAATATGGCTCTGATTATTATGCCATTATAGGGATATTTATTGATTATAGCCGTATAGGGGCATACGGTCACAAAATTGATCGGGTTCCTAGATAAAACACATCACCCACTCCACGGTTTTATGTCCATTAATTACTAAAAACTTAAGCAATAAAGATGCATGTGTATTCCAACCCACCCCAAAACACATTTTGCATTTGAAATGGTGTATACGAAATACATGAAAATGATAATAGGTACTGTACGTTTTAAGCAGTATGGTCATTCAGAAAAATTGCTTATTTATATCAACTGAACGATTTGCGAAAAATTACACATGAAATGTCTCTTAATACAGAAAAGAAGGGCGAGACTATTTCATCACATATAAATACAGTTGCTGTAAAATGTGCTAGAGGCTGAGGTAATATTTTGTCTCTAGATCTACTAAAAATAGAAGCTCTGTTCTTTATGAATAGTTCTACTTTAAGCAAAGTACGTGTGCCAGAAAAAAGGTAAATATTTTGGAATTTTAGAAAAAAGAATTTCATGATGAGCGGGGGAAAATATAGTTCCAAACGTTTTTCAGTAGCTCTTGTTTATCAAAGCCGAAGGCCGAATTCCGAGTTCATGGGAACGCTGTGTGCCTGATTGTTTTCTCAAAAGTTATTGTTTCTGTTCAGGGGAGAACATCATTTCAGACAGACTTGCAAAAAATTGGTCTACATATTCAGGTGACAGTTCGACCAAGTTTGATAATGCTGTAACCTGACAGTTGTGAGAATGATTGCTATCATCGATTTCAGGATCAGCAATGCTCACAGAGGGCCGTACCTGGGTGATATTGCTTTCATTTCTTGCTTCACTGCCACCACCTAATCGTAGCGCAGAAGTCTCAACGAATGCCGTCATCAGGATTGGTAACCGCTGGGGACAACACGATGCATGAGCCGTTACAGGACTTAGCAAAGTATCGATATCCATTGGTACTGCTGATTGTAGTGCAAGACAGGTGTCTAACATACATTCTTCTCCGCATAGCATACATCGAAGCACAGGTAAGATGCAGGTATAGGTCTGAATGAAAGAAACCAGGTCATATTCAGATCTCCAAGGACTTTAGTTATGCGGTCCCGGTAGCGTATTGCTAGGATCGTTTCTTCCATCCTTGCCGGAGTCATGTCTGCGTTTTGGCTTGCCATATCGGAGCAAAAGGGTCAAAAATAAAATCCCTGCTACGAGTCCCAAAAGTAGTGGTAGGCCGCCAAAGACCGAATGGACAAAATTGGGACAGATGTCCAGGACCGCTTCGAAGGGTGTTAACAGTCCCAAAAAAATTGTCTTAAATACATACGAGATACCACTGGCATCCGACATATTTAGGATTTGGCTTAACATTTCTACGAAATGCACGGGGCAATTTGTTGATAAAAGTGTATGTATCTCTGCAGTTGTCCTTGCAACTTGGAGATCATACGTCTCTTTTGATGATGTGATGGGCACTGTTGTCTGTAAAAGCACAGACTTCATTCTGCTTAAAGTATCAATTTGTACAGAAGAGATATTCAACGGAGGCCAAATCGGAGCCTCTGAGTCTCCAGGGCCATTTGGATACAATGCTTGCATACAGCAAGTGACCATTTATTTATTTATTTTTATTTATTTTTTAAACTTATAAAGCGCAACAAATACCACGAATGGTGTCTCGGCGCTGGGCAGACAAAGAGGCACCTCCTGTGCATTATTGGATGAATAGCCAAGTCTTCACTTGCTTTCTAAAAATCATCAGTGATGAACTGCTTTTTATATGGTGGGGCAAGGTATTCCAGAGCTTCGAGGCGGCTACCAGGAAGCGTCTGTCTCCCCATGTAACCGTTCTCACCCGTTGAATGCATAGAGATGCGGATGGAACTGACGCTTAAGAGATATGCTTTCCCTGGCACCAAGCCACAACAGCTGTGGTCCGTTATTAGAACGTAACTCCCGTTAGAAAGTTGTCTAAAGAATGGCTCTATCTGTGTGGCAGGTGTGCAGTGCTGGTGGCATGAAAGGTTATTTGAAGTCCCCTCACAGGCCCCATGCAAGTTAATACCTTGGCACAAAAGTATACCGCTTAGTGATTGTTTACACTCATTACCACTAAGAAATACATTTTTGTTATTGTCACTATAACATGTGTGTGTATAAGGTAATTTCCATGATGACTTAATGTATCCTTTACCCAACCTTTCATACTGGCCTGCTGGTATATACTTTTGGCAATTTTTAAATTGGAAAGTTGTTATCGGAATTGTGATTATTCCGTGTATTATCCATTCAATGACAGGTCTTTCTGACATTGTCAATGGTAATCTCTCAAGTTTTTCAATGCTCAGGATTGTATAGTCTGCTCCTTTCTGTGCCAAACTGATTTGTTTATCAGTAAGGTTAAAGATAGAAAACAATGACGTTGTGTTGATTAAACGCCATGGCACATAGCCTGAACGCAGGTTTTGCAACGTCCAGCCTAGCTGTACAATAGAACGTAATTGGGACTGGCCATGTTGTAACATTAGCAAGTCCTGGTCTATTATATCTATAGCAGATGATACAATACTGTCCAGTGAATATATTCTGGAGGACAGAGTCATTAACCCATTGTCCACAACAGAAAGTGATTTTTCCAAATTAATACAATCAATTTCTCGTATTTTCTCTGCTGTCTCAATTTGAGTCGCTTTCCAAGCCTCGTTGTAAGCAGCATATATACTGGCCGCTATGAAACGTTTTTGACGCTGTTTGCGTGGTCCCATTATGAAATCGCGCAAGTCAGTACCATCTTTAAGTAAAGATAAGTGTTGCTTAATTTCTGCCAGTGTGGATGTTTGTAGCCATTCAAGGCATAGTTTCCCTACACTGTATGTTGTTACTATCCCTGGATGTTGTCTCTGGGAGTATCTAGGGTCTGGTCTGGTCATTTTTAACCCCTGTATTTTGTTCAGGAATCTGTCTTGACAGTTATTTGTATCTGTAGGCCAGATTAACCACTTTTTCCAATCAGGATGTGTTTTGTTTTCATGTAAAACTTGGGATACGTCTACCTCAATATCTGTGGTTGCATTATCAGGTATTGGCTTTGGAATAGACGGTTTGTTAAGGTCTTTAATCTTGGCTAGGCCAAGACAGGTCGTTTGTTGAATTGTGTCATTCAAGAACATTATTTGTTCTGGGATCATGCAGGCTCAAAATAATGCTTCTAGGCCTTGTACCTGCCAATCTTTTGTACCCCAGATGGTTTTTGTTTCAATGTTGTTTTTCCAGAAATCAAAACCAAATG
The DNA here is from genome assembly GCF_964263255.1 of Lissotriton vulgaris. Lineage (NCBI taxonomy): Eukaryota > Metazoa > Chordata > Amphibia > Caudata > Salamandridae > Lissotriton > Lissotriton vulgaris. Next base: position 244,900,183 of record NC_141687.1, read on the forward strand.
TTATAATTTTTTCATAAAATGCTTCTGAATATATCAATTTAGTATTTGTCAGCATGGTTTTTGTCCCTGTTTTATCTAACAGTTTATAATAAAATGTTTCTGCATCACTTGTGTTAAACCCTGAGAAGTATTGGAATTTCTCATAGAATGTTTTTGAACTGCTTTTAGGTGGAGTAGCACAATATTCCCATTGGTTATATTTAAAAATATTTCTAGGTTGAGCAGATTTATGCAAATAGTGGTCTGCATAATGGGTAAAACAGTACATCTGTTCATAATTCGATGAACCTTGCAAATAATCATGTTCTGTAAATTTTGCTGACAAAACTAAATCCGACATCATATTATTTATGCTTTCCAAGTCCCAATCATCAGAGAATGTACTTGGTTTTACAAAGTCACCTAATGAAACCTTAAATTGATGAGGATATTTCAAGAGTTCGACCGGTCCATAAATTTCGTAATCTGTTTTGTCCCAAACTACCCCGCCGGGTATTGGAATGGCTGTGACATTCACTGATGATAGTTCTCTTTTCTCGATGTGAGATGAGTTGTGAGGCTTCAGAACTAAGTTGATGTTCTGACTTGCTGTGTCCATTGCACTGTATTTTCCCTTAATGAATTTTCCCAAACAAAGTACCATGATGAGCCAAAGCAGGAGGAAAAATATCCCTAGCACAATCCAAAATTCTAACCATGGAGAAATAAGATAGGTTTCTTTGAGTTGATGAAAGAGTTCTGTTGCTTTGTCTTTAAAAGTCTTTTTTGCTGGCGTCACTTCAGGGTCACTTTGATCTTCAGAAAAATTATCGAAATTGATGAAGTAGCCAGATGCAGTTCTGTCAATTGTTGGAATTGTTTTTTCAACTTGCCTTTCATTACCACATTCTGATGCTACATCATTGTAGACTGGTGTTTCATGACGAACTGTTTCAATTCGGGTTTCAAGAGGCACAAGTTCCATGGTGTTTCTGCATAGTCCTTTTTTATTCACTGCAGATTTATCAAATGTGATTAGTCTTTCAGTTTGAACCTCTTGGATACTAGCAAATTTGGGTATTCTGTTATTTCTTGGGAGTCCACTGGGCCTACTATTTATTATAGGCCACATGATTGTGGTTTTACCAGGTCGATGGATACAATTCGGTTCTCCTTTTTACAAGCAAGGGGCGGTAGTACCACTGATCTTGTTCCATTGATTGCTAAGACAGGTACTGCTTTTCTGTAAGAAGGCCCTAATTCCTTCTTCACCACTATTTTCTCTCTGACCCGATCCCCCATCTTTGGAATCCAGACAGGTCTTGTTGGGACAGGTGGTGTGTCTTCCGTGGTTTTTGGCTGTTGGTTTAACTTTATGTTGCTCAGGGCTTTTCTTGTTTCATTTAAGTCCTGTAAAACAGCCAAACGATCTTTGATGTCAAAGCATTTTTTCTTATCTTCTTCCACTGAAGCATGACTATCTAAGTCCTGAACATACATTCTAGTTCCGAACAATAGTTTGTATGGGCTGAAACCTTTTAGAGAATTTCTTGGCAAGTTATTAAGACTACGTTGGACACTTGTTAAATGCTGGACCCACCCATCACACAAACCTAATACCTTTGCCGTTATAGATTGCTTTATGTCTCGTTTTTTTCTTTCCAAAACCCCATTTCCCTCAGGATGGAAGGGACAAGAGAACCGCAACCCAATGCCCATGCTGGTCACGGCCTCCTTATAAGCTCGAGAGCTAAAAGCAGGACCCTGGTCAGAATGAAGCATGGAAATTGCGTATGTGCTGATAAAGACTCGCAAATCTTTTATAACAGTTCTGGCGTCAGCCGAGCGCTGGGGCCACATTTTTAAGTGAATATAGTCTTAAAAGTAATTAATAGGACGCTGGATTTCATGTATAGATAGCCCTCTGCTACCTACAAAAATGGCCATGGCATTACTCCGGTTGGGTCGTTACTGCGGTCTCTGTTGCAGTCTGGACAGCTCTTTGCAAATTTATAATGTTGCAGGCTCATCCCCGGCCACCAGTATTCTGATTGTAATTCTGTCAGAGATTCCTTCATCTGTTTGTGTCTTGGACCTTCACCCATGTGTGCGTCTGCTATTAATAAGATTCTCCGGATCGTGTTTGGAATTACCCTATCGCCCACTCCAGGGATTCGAGCAAAAGGAACGGAGTTTGCATCAATTACGTATGTATAATTGAGTGGATAGTTCAAAGGTAGTGCTGCACAGTTGCCTTTTGAAGACGTTTTTACCGCCAGCATTGTTTCCCCGTCTATGTATTTTTCTGAACGCTTTATGTTGGGTATGGAAGCCGGTTTAGTTGCTTCCGCTGTGGCTGTATTAGCCAATGAATTCCCTGCAACGTGAACGCCATCACATTGATGACTCAGAGTGTGTATCACGTGAGTCTTTTGTAGTTCTTTCTGTAAAAGAACTACTTGTTTCCAAAGCATTTTATGCTTGATTGTGGCACCTGTGTCATCTTTGTAATCATTTTGAACCCATTTCTGCAAATCATTATTGTAAGAATTGACGCAAAAATGCGAATCGCACACGATTAGTGTCGGGAATTCACGTTCGGCATTTTCAAGCGCCATCTTTAAAGATCTGATTTCAGGTCGCTGAGATGAACATTTTCTCAGTGATTCAGTTTTTGTTATTTTCGGTCTGAATTTACCGCAGAGCCAGCGACCTTTAACAATCTCGCAGGCTGCATTGTAGGATTTATCATCTACATTGTAATGCTGTACAAATCTGTCTGTATAGATTATACAAGAGTACTGTTCTAGAGGCAGAATTTCGATTGGCAGAGGATATTCTTTTTAATATTTTAAATCATTCTGTTTTTTCATATTCGGGACAAAATAGTATGTCACGTCTTCTGCAGCAAGAGAATTTTCCCACTGTATCCATTTCGGATCTAGTGCCACTGTTTTTAGATTTACTGGGCTAAATAGCGCCTCGAAGGCTGATTCTGCTGTGAAAACAGTTATTCTTTTGCCTTGGGCTTGGGCTCGTTCTCTTGCTACAGCAGTTTGAACTGCCTTTACAGTATTTTCTGTGAGACTGAATGTTTTTTCTGTTTCTGTGTACAAATGTGATTTGTAAGGTATTGGTACCGTTTCTCCTTCATTAGAGGTCAGGTACGTGAATCCGCATCTTCCTGGGATGACCCGGATTACAAGGTTGCGTGTATTGTCACGTGTTTCTAATTTTGTTTTAGCTAACATGTCTGTTTGCAGTGATCTCAAAATTTCTGTGTGTTTTTGAGTCCAGTTGATTGGTTTAAAATCAGGTTTTATTAATTCGTAGAGAGGTTTAACCCTCTCTGCATAGTTTAGAATGTAAATTCTTCCGAAATTCAGGAAGCCTAGAATCGATTGTAAGTTCTTCAGCGTTTTTGGTGCTTGGAGTACAGCGCACTTCTCTAAGAAGTTGTCTGCTAGGCTTTTGCCTTCACTTGATAATTCGTATCCTAAAAATATGACAGTTAGATGGGCAATTTGTGACTTTTTAAAGTTGAATTTGTAACCCTTTGCTGCGAACCCAAGTATTATGGTGTTCACTCTTTTCAAGTGAATATCCAAGTCGTCGTCTGTGAGATAGATGTCATCGGCATAAGATAATGCCTCATCATCATACATTTGGAGTAACTCTGTTACTCTGGCTGAGAATAATCCTGGGCTGTTCTTGAATCCCTGTGGGAGTCTACAGAAATTTTTCTGTGACCCCATTATTGAGAAAGTGGTCAAGTACCTGATTTCTGGTGCAATATTTTGACAAAAGAACCCATTAGATATGTCTAATGTTGTTTTGTATTTTTTGCGAACTATGTTATTCATTAGTGCCGCACTGTGCGAATTTTGTACCGCAAATGTTTTGCAACATGAGTTAAGGTGTCTGTAGTCCAAGACTAGACAATACGAATCGTCTGGTTTGGAGACTGGAAACAAAGGATTGTTCATTTGAGAGGTGCATGTTTCAATCACCCCTTGGTATAATTCAAGTTGATCTAAAATCTCCCTGACCTGTATTTTAGCTTCTTGCTTAATTGGGTACTGCCTTTGTGCAGCTGGTTGACATTTTAACTGGATTTTGTGAGAAGGAGAGTCCTCATCCCATCCTACATGATTGTTATATAATGCAGGTGCTTGGGCTACTGCCCATTTCCTTGCATATATATATTTAGTGTGAATTGGAATATGATTTGAGAAGGCAGGCATAATCATTTCTTCGCCATGAGGGCACTCCCTGACAAACTCTGGGGGCCAATCTTTCTCAGCTAACAGGATGTCATAGCCTTTTGAGAGGTTATCCCAAAACAGACCCCTTATTTTCCTAGTCTTATCTCCCTCGATACGCAATGTTATTTCGTATAGTTTATGAGGTTCGCTAACTCTGGTATCTGCAGTTTCTACTTGAATGTATTCATTCGTGTCCACTGTCTCCAGATGATTCATCAGGATCTTGCGAGCTATGCTGATTTCTGCTGCGCTGTCCAGCATTGTCTGTGCCCACTCTCCGTTTTTCAGCTGTGTCCTCAGTATTCTCGGCATGTTCGATTACTCTAATACTGGCTACCTTCTTTCTTGGAAATTGTAATTTTTTTACTTTGAGCAGGTTCCTTGTCTTTGGACTTGGTGTGGTGTGCTCTTCCTTTGGTTCTGACCGTCCTCTTCTTTCCGATTTCTGCGAAAAAGATCGAGAGGGACGTGTATCATTACTTTGATATCTCTCAGGCTTTTTCAAGTTGTCCCTATTTCTAAGGTTATATCTTTTCTCAGAGGGCTCCCTCTGGGGAGACTGGTGTTCTCGGTTCGGAGTTCTTTCCCTCCGCCGAGGAGACCTTCCTCTGGACTGGAATCTTTTTTCTTTTGGACTGGATTGTTTATTTCCATCCCAACTCTTTTTCGGAGTATTTTGATTATTTTTAATAAATTTTTTTTCAGGATTTTCAAGTAGTTGGGGTTTTACTGGTTTCCCACCCAAACTATCCCTACCTAGTTCTTCATAGGATTTTTCTATGATTCTGGCAAGCTTAATTGGTTGATCTGTTATATCTGTTTCTTTCAATTTCTGGCGGATCGCCACAGATGCTGCTTCTCCTTTTATGTTGGCTAATAATATAGCCGAGACCTGCTTGAAGTCTTTTAGCAATTTCATACCAAGAGTTAAAGCAGGTTCTGGACCGTATTCATTCTGAATTTGTTTTAGCACATCCGGTATTACTGCCATGGACGGAACACCATGTGTTTTTGTGTAAATGGAAGCAAAGACTGTGCCCCAAGTGTCACAGTCCTCCACATGTGGTGCGACCCCCATTGGAAGGCAGATAGTCAGAATTCTGTGTTTCTCAATAGGGGTAGTATTCGGGAATACTGCCTCTATTTGAGTTATTTTCTGTGCTAGCCAGAATGGAATTTGTTCCAGTTTCGCGGGTGTTTTTCCTAGACATGATTGTATGTTCTGTGGTGTAATTTTATTTGTGTTTCCCTGATGAGGGGTCAGCTGTGGAATATTAACAGCTGTTTGGACTGTTGCTGTCCGCATTACATATTGGACTAACTGTCTGTGTATTTTAATTAATAATTTTAGCTGTGCTAAAAGTTCTTCTCTTGACATTTTATCAATGTCTGGATGTGGTGTGTAGCCGGCCACGTTGCTCCTGGTCTACCTAGTGGACCGAGCCTGGTGATGTGATCATTATGTTTTAGGGTGCCTTTAAACCAGAGCAGGTGCTCTTGGTATTTTAATGGAATTTCAATCTCCTCGAAAGGAGCGTATTCTTCCGGAGGTTCCTCTATTTTGTAATAGTGGAATTTGTGTGTTGTAGCGTTTGCCGCTGGAAAGTTTATCCATGAATAGAATACCTCTGTCTGCCGATATTCGTGTGCCTCTATCACGAAAATGACTGTACCACCTCGTGCTGTCAGTCCGTTTTCTATAAGTTTTAAAGTTATAGTTTTTGTTATGTTGACTGGAATGAGGATAGCATTCTGGTCATTCTGTAGGAGACTCGTGTCATCCTCCATTAGTTGGGCTGCTAATCTAGCTGCTTCCCTTTCGTCTTCACTATCTGGCATTTTACTGTCAGAAAGGTTTTTGTGTTGCATATCAGGTTTCAAGGAGACAAAAGATTAGGTGCACAATATTTTGGAACACTGTATCCTTCAACGTTGACTAAACCAAAAACTCTACATAGGAATCTCTTCCTACTAAGTTCAGGCGGATTTTAACCTTTCACCCACTCCAGACGTCTATTGGAGTATTTACGGGAGAAAGGGTCTGTGTGAAAAAGCACGGCTGAGTTACTCTAACGTCTTGCGTTAGTTTTATCGCCTTACCAAACGTTGGGCGCCATGTAGTGTAGTACCTATTTTCCCTATAGGCCCTGCGCATTGGAATAACATAAACAGCAGTGTAGACGTAGGACTGAGGTCTTCTAGGTCTCTACTGACTATGTTAGACTTAATTAAGGTTTGCGCCAGCTAGCTCAGAGGTCACTGGAAACTTTCTTGACTGAATAGGAAGTGATCAGCTTCCCTGGCTCAGACAAGAAGGGATTCAGCTTCCGACAACCGCATAAACATGACAACTTTGCTCCCCAGAATAAGAGTCAATCTCTAGAGTCGTGTGAAAACAATAGACAATTATTTCACTCAGTCAGATGTGCGTTCTTAGTTTCACCAGAGTGCAGAGAAGAGAGAAACGGGCGTTTTCAATAAAGGGTATGATTTATTGAACATTCTTCCTTCTCATGCAAGAGAAATGGATTGCCACAATTGCAATACTTAATATGAAGTAAATTATATACAGTAAAAGGAGTATTATGAAATAATACTGTAAAAGCATTGATATGGTTTCTGAGCCATAAGATAGTTAAAATGAATAAAATATATACAATATATACATTCATATATACATTGGCTAACGACCTCAACTGGTGCTTCTAACTACGCCTACCCCGGTGTACCTGACCTAAGCCTAATACGTGGGAGGAAGTAAGTAAGTAGCAGATTAAGGTAAGTTGGTTTTGCCAAGAGTCTGATTCAAGAATTCTCTCTAAGGGTTTAGTCAGCACCGTACCTTTGGAATAGAATGTAGGAGGTCTGGTATCTCCCTCTCAGGACCCGATATCCCAGTCACCCGCAAGGGTAGGCTGGAAACGCCGGAGCTGGATTTTCTTGGCAGGAGAAAAGACAGCGTCTTTCTCAGCGCGTCAAGGAGGAGGGGCAGCATCCGTGGGCTTCTCGCATCTGCTGGGCTCTCTGCAAGGGGACAGCTGTTCTGCTCCAGTATTCACCACCGTGTGTTTGCTAAAGGCAACGTTGGTATATTCATACCTGAAAGGTGCCGAGTTTGACGTAAGTTTTGGACATAAGACGTCAATAAAGATGTCACTAAGAACTGGTCGTTCTTACAGTGCTCGCAGGAGTTCTATTACAAATCAAAACAAAGCAAGCGGGGCTTTCCCAGGTTGCTGGGGGTTTGGTGTGTCGAAAGAACTCGGTGTGCTCTCTAGGAATCTAAGGAAGTAGCTTCTGCTGTGTCATGGACTGCAGAGGCAAGTTACTGAAATATGGCTCTGATTATGCCTTGCTTTTAAAATTCTGAAACTCGCCTCCCCCCGATGCTATGTCCACTCCTTTCCCCCTACGTCCCACGACGTACACTTCGGTCAGTGGGTCAGAACCTGGTCACTATCCCCCGCATCAAGCTAAGTCGAATGGGCGGCCGCTCATTTGGATACTTAGCTGCCAAACTTTGGAATGGACTTCCAGCTCAGATCCGAGAAATGAACGACCTTTTATCCTTCCGGAAAGCCATCAAAACTCACCTTTTCAATTAGTTATGTTATGTGCACTTCCGGACAACCCCCTCTTATTTCCATCTATTGCTGTCCCTTGGACATTGGCAGCTAGCGCCGAAACGCCCCTTGGCTGGGGCAGCCGTGCGCTATACAAGCACCTTTAACGTAACATAACATAACATAACATTATTATGCCATTATAGGGATATTTATTGATTATAGCCGTATAGGGGCATAAGGTCACAATATTGATCGGGTTCCTATATAAAACACATCAGCGGCAAGCTCGGGGCAAATGACAAATTAAAAGGCGGGGACGGGGGACGGCAGGACAGGCGGGAACGGAGACACAGACAGCGGGAGTGGGGGCGGGGGAAGGCAGGACAGCAGCAAGCACTCACCAGATGTCGGGGCAAATGGCAAAATAAAAGGCGGCCAAAAAAAAAAAGTAAACGCCCACCGCCGCAATGACGTCCTCAAAGGGGCTGGAAGAGAAAAATCTCAGAAACGCCCACGAGTCGCCTCGCAGAATGACGGACGCCTCTGTTTTCAATGGCTAGCCTCCATTTATGGAGCTAGCCAATGGGAAACAGAGGCGGGACAAACATCCATACTGTAACTCAAAAGATTTCGCCCTGCGCGAAAGTCTGCTGCGCAGCTTTCGGCGAGACGAAACCTAAAAAGAAAATCTGGCTAGTAGTCTGAAGATGAAGGACGGAAGACAGAGAGCTCCAAAGTAGAAGCTTTTCAAGGCAAAGGGAAGGTCCTTGGCTGATAGCACTCCAAGCACCTGGCCAGAAAGGCAAAAGTTTACAACTTTTCACACCCATAGTATCAAGTCTGGTGCCACAGCAATTGATGTTCGACCACTGCTTTCCAATGCACAGATATGTTAGAAATGGCAGGAGTTGGTAGGTAGGGTACGCCTAGATGCTGTAAATACGCATGGTTGTGAGAGCAGAGAAAGTAGAATTCATAGTCCGGGTCACTGACTGAGAAGAAACCGCTTATATTCATTGCCGTTAAGGGCAGCCAAGGGCAGCCAAGTGCAAGATCCTGCACTTTCATCGTCACCAACCACAAGAAATGACAAATTAAAAGGCGGGGACAGGGGAAGGCAGGACAGGCGGGAACGGAGACACGGACAGCGGGAGTGTGGGCGGGGGAAGGCAGGACAGCAGCAAGCACTCACCAGATGTCGGGGCAAATGACAAAATAAAAGACGACCTAAAATAAAAAAAGTAAACGCCCACCGCCGCAATGACGTCCTCAAAGGGGCTGGATGAGAAAAAATCTACATGGACCAATTCACAGCTGGAAAAATGTAATGTTGAAATTGATGACAAACTGAGAGTTGGAGTCCAGCCCGGTTTGGAGATCTAAAATTCATAGTTACCCACCAGACAATGGAAGAATAAATAGAAAGCCATTTTTTTAAGTTCAGCCTTTAGAAGTTTACTGAACTGAAGGTAATACGTTTCCGCTTGGAATAAAAGGTTGAGGCTGTACCAAGGTTTCAGGGTCTGGACCCAAAGGATCGTATACCATACAATGGTTTCTTAAAGCACGTTTGATGGATCAGATAGCCCGAGGACAGTCAAAGGATCCTGGAGGAGATACAGTTGTGGCTACCAGTTTACGAAGGTAATCTGGCCTGTAATTACACGCACACATTCTCAGGAGATTTTTTACTCTGCACTCTGACCAAAACCCAATTGGAGAGGTCAGTAAAGGCTACGTTTCTTTCGTCCAGGCTTGCCATGACTAACGTCCACGTCAGCTAGCTCCAATCGTCAATAAAAAGAGTATGTTGCACACTATAGCATGGTTTTAGTACTGATAGAAAATTTAATATTAAAAATGCCCAGAGAAAGGTACAATCTTCGGAAAAGAGAGCACTCGAGTTTCTTCTTGCATATCAGATGTAAACCCTGGAGTACAGGGTCAAGAACTGGGTGGCATACATGTCTAGACTAGAGGATTAAACCCATACTGCACCCAGTTTTTGACATAGCTGTATAGTTCTATGAAGAAAGGCTCAGGAACATCTTGTGCATCCCTTACCCTAAAAGGTATATCAGTAAATACATTTGTTTTCTGCTCCTATGTCTTGTCAGAGTTGTCATATGGATCATGGTCCATAGTTTAGGGGTGGGCGGAATTCGTGAAATTGCCTTTCGCAAAATTCAGCGAAACAGCATAGAAATCTCTGCGAACACGCGGAATTTGCGTGCTCGCAGAGATTTCGGGGGCGGGGCTTCTTTGCAAGTTCACACATGCTTCTTGTGTTTATAAAAGGTCAGAGACCGATCAGAGCAGCAGATGAGGAGAAAGAAGTTCCTGGTCACAGGAGCTGCACGGGGATTGAGCTTGTGAAAGTCAAGGATGCAAGTCCTCCATCAAGCATCACAGCTAATATTCGACGGTAGATATGGGGAGAAATCACACCTGACCAGCCTCGACAAAGCTCACGATTTTTGTGGGCTGATTAATGAGTTACTCAATTTGAGCTTAAACTCGGGCAGCTGCTTTATTTATATCTGTAAGTGCTTCCTGTTGAGGTTTAATTTTTGTGACAGGAGCATCGTGCCAGAATGAATCCTGCCCTGCATATTTATCCAAGAAGACGTCACCGTTTTGTGTGATACCTTTACTCAACTGGAGTACTTTCTACTGGCTAATCAGTAAGTGCTACCTCATTGGGTAAATGTATAGTGCTTTAAAGTCCTACACTACAGCTGCGTAAAGGGCTAGAAGAGTTGTCTCCAGTGACCATGTGTGTGTGTAACTTTGCGATCAAGCCGAAGTCGCCAGGGTCCCTTGTGTGAGATGTCCATAGTGCGTAAAGGGCGGGAAGACGGTGCACACTGCAAGTGTGTGTGGCGGGGCCAAACGGGCGGGGCTTCTATGCGAGTTCACATGCCTCTTGTGTTTATAAAACGTCAGAGACCGATCAGAGCAGCAGATGAGGAGAAAGAAGTTCCTGGTCACAGGAGCTGCACGAGGATTGAGCTTGTGAAAGTCAAGGATGCAAGTCCTCCATCAAGCATCACAGCTAATTTTCGACGGTAGATATGGGGAGAAAGCACACCTGACCAGCCTCGACAAAGCTCACGATTTATGTGGGCTGATTAATGAGTTACTGAATTTGAGCTTAAACTCAGGCACCTGCTTTATTTATATCTGTAAGTGCTTCCTGTTGAGGTTTAATTTTTGTGACAGGAGCACTGTGCCACAAAGAATCCTGCCCTGCATATTTATCCACGAAGATGCCACCATTTGTGCAATACAAAATTCTGTTGTGACGCGGATCGCTGTAGTTTTGACATTTTCGCGTTCCACGGGGAACGTGAAAATGCAGAAATCTCAAGTTCCGCGAGCGGAACGGAATTTGCCGCCCACCCCTAGTAAGGATCAGGAGTCATAAACATTTTAAAGAGTCAGATTGAAGACATTACAATCGTTGCTGCTGCTATGATAGGTTCTTACTCAATTGTATAAAGTCGACTGAGGAAATTGTTTTTTGAAACATTTACTGAGGCAGTACCTTCCTAGTGAGTTTAGAAAGGAAGAGTAGACCAACCTTTCTCAAAAGAAACATATCAAAAGTTTGTGAAACAAGTGCTAAGCATGGTGCTTTGCTGTAGCAGACCCTTTGCAAGGATAGGTGTTTATCTATCAGTTGGTACCAGGGCAGTGGCAGCCGCTACTTAATGGGGGTGGAGGGGTGAGGTGTAGAGGTTGTAGGCAGGGCACAAGTCCTAAAATAAGAAGTGGGGGGACGCAGTCACTGGAAGTGACGTCACAACAGGAAGTGACGTCACGAAAGGTGGCTTACACCATTGGGACCCTATCACCGCTGAAGTGCGCGTTCCTTCTTATGAAGGAGTGTTTATGTGAAGAACAAAACAGACACGAAAAAGTAACAGCCACAGACTATCTGATGTGCCTTTTTAATGTTCCAATAATATGCACATTTTCTTCTTAGAAACCAGGGTAAGAGATTTGCTTTGTTCATCGCCAGGCTATTTGAAAAGGGCCCGATTCTCCCTAAGTCCCCCTTGACTTATTGGAACTGAAACAGTTTTTTATGCAAATTCCCCAGATGCATCATTTTGCTTTGAAATGACTGGAGTTTATTCAAGCGCACTTCAGCGGTGATAGGGGCCAAGTCTCTGCGGTTTCACGTTACAGAAAAATGCTTGCCTTTGAAAATGATTTTAAGGAAATCTGCTGTGAGCTCCGATCTCGTCCCAGAGAGGCCCAAGAGTGAAATCCAGCTGTTTGGCAGGGGGGATGGCGTCCACCCTGTAAAATAAGTGGGGGAACGGCGTCCACCCGCGTGGTACCCCGACTCGAGCCCTGGTTGTAGGGGGGTAAATGAAAGAAAAAAAAAAAACTTACTTGCAGGTCGGCTGCCTCTCAGACTTCTTCGGCGGACTGCAGGAGCAGGATCCAGGAAGCACATAGGCTCCCAGAATCCCCTAGCCAATCACGATGCTACGTTACAGCAGCGTTGTGATTGGTCTGAGCGCCATGGTACGGCGCTCAGAGGGGGACATTGAGGCTGTGGATGTTCTCCACCCAGGCTGTGCAATACAGCCAGTCGAGAATATGCAAAATTTGCACAACTCATTGGCCTGCCTATGACGGCCGGCAAAACCGTCATGCGCACTTAAGGGAGTTCCCACCACTCCTCCCCATCTTCCTGTGTGACAGCCCAGCCCTGCCCTGATCCTAATCAGTAGAACCACAATGGAAAATAAAATGATAATAACATTGCGTTATTATCATTTTTTCCTTTGTGAACTGCGCACACAGTAGTGGGGTGACGCTCCTCCGCCTAAGCGGAGGAGCCTCCACTGATTGTATTGTGGGTATTATTTTGTTGCCCTTGAAGGTATACACTGCACTTGTATACCTAGTGGTGCATTCTATGGAACTGTAAACTGCTATAATATTGAACCCAGATGGGCGATGTCTGTGTTGTTGGAAACTACAATAAAAGTTTGTTTAAAAAGTGTTTACCTATCAGTTGATAATTTCTGTAGACACGTGTTAAACTGTTACCAATGAGGTAAAATCTTTGTACAGACAGTATTTGTGTGCGCTAAAATGCCAACGCAGCAAAATGAAACTGCCACATTAAGCTGCAACATTTGCAATTTCTTGCAGCATAAATTAGTCATCCATGCCATATAATTATTTTGCAAAACAGATTTTATTAGTGTTTGTAGTCACATTTGACCCATAGGGCCCGTTATACATGAGTATGTAGGTAGAATAAACAAACACAGCTTAGTTTATGTAGCGGATGCATCAATAACTAAACAGTATTAAACATTAATATTAACGCATGCCAGAGCCCCTTCTTATATCCTTGCAAGTTCCCAGTGACATCTGATTATCATCTTGTATACACAATATTATTAATATTGGATAGCTATACCTCTGTTAGGGCTTGTCCTGTATGTCTAGTGGTGGGGGTGGAGGGGGCGGGGTCGAGGTGGTGGGTAGCAAAAAACGTCGGTTATCTGCCCAGTGCTGCCATATCTTGGCATGTTTTTGTGGACACCCTTGAGCAATGAATACTGGGGGTTCTAGGCCCACACAGAAGTCTAGTCCTTGCTTTCAAACTCCTATCAATGGAGAGGTAGGTGCTTTCCAGAGTCGGGCTATGTCTTCCTTAGCTATGGTGAGGCTTAGAAACAGTGGGTGGCTTTTATATTTATTGCCCCAGATTTCATGAAGGAGGGCTAATATGAGGGATGTGGGAAGCTCCCAACCCAGAACCTCAGAAAAACATCCAAGTGCTCTTTGCCAAAACCTGCCTAACACACCACATGACCAAGCTGTGTATAGGAATGTACCGTCCGCAGCATTGCAGTGCAGGCAGGAAGGAGAGGGCACCAGGCCAGACAGCCATAGTTTATATTGTGTAAAGTATGCCCTATGTAGGTATTTAAATTGGATAAGGCATATGCAATGGCTGCCCTGCGGGGTGACTCTAGGGCCTCATTCCAGCCATCATCTTCAAGTGGGCCAATTTCCATGTGCCATGTCTACCGGAGGTCTGTCAATGTGTTGTGGCTGTTTGTGGTTAGGATTTGATAAATAATGGTAATCTTGTGGTCTCCCAGCTCTCCCATGAGTAGTTTGCCTTCCAAGGGAAGAGGGCAGCCACACCACAGTGGGGTCTCCTGTGTTTGTCTGCCTCACCATCCTATTCATCTCAGTGATTGTTTACATACCCGAATAACCACTCCCATTGCAGGTGGCAGTGCCCAGATACCGGGCTCTCTTTATAGGTATGTGTGAATAGATGTGTGCCCCATTAGCAGACGTTCAACTGCATATGCTGCATCACCTCTCTCACCATAAAACCATTCATTTAGTATTTGCAGATGCACAGCAGCATGATACGATTGTATGTCCGCTGCTTTAATGCCTCCGCAGTATGTAGACTGATAATATGTGCGTAATGCCACTCTGCTAGCGCCTCCTCCCCATATGACCTGACTTAATATAGTATTTATTTGCTGTAACCATGTGGCTGAGATTGGGTATGGGTGATTTTGCAGCAGGTATAGCAGACGAGGCAAAGTCACCATCTTAAAGATGGCAGATCGAACAAAGAGGTTAAGGGTTAGATGGGACCATGATTTCACATCTGTTTGCACTTGTCAATGGAGCCAAATTGTGCTGCCATGCCATGGGCTGTGAAGAATTCAGAAAGATGCCCAGATATCTCATGCCATCTGTGTCTATAGTAAGTCACTTTACCCATGTACCCACTACCTGCGTACCCGATAGAGGCCAAAGGACTGACTTGGTCGTGTTCATATAAAGTCCAGAGGTCTCTCCAAACACCTCCTTTATGCAGGGGAACCAGTGGCCTGATCCGTTATGGAAAATAAAACATTGTCTGCATATAATACTATTCTGTCTGAAATCTCTAGTGACCACTGAAACCCAAGCAGCTGTGTGTCCATCCTCACCCAGGCCGCCAGCGGCTCTATTACCAATCCAAAGAGATAAGGCAATAGAGGGCAGCCCTGGCGGATGCCTCTATGGATAGGGAATCGTGAAGAGACTCAGCTCGCTACTCGCACTGCAGCTGTAAGATCAGTATATGGTAGGCTTATATATGTTAGGAACCTCGGCCCAAAACCTAACTATCTCAGAAGCAGGTAAAGATACACCCAGCTGACGGAGTCGAAGGCTTTATCTATATCTGCCATGAGTAAGGCAGCTGGGGCTCCCAGGCGATCCGCAGCAGCTATGGCATTATGTGCACATCTGATGTTGAGGTGTGTAGTGCACAAATTCAGAATCAGAAGGGGAGGAAGGAAACAGAAAACAAGGAGTGCAAACAAGATTACAAAGCAAGACTCAGTTGAGAAAATAGGAAATGTTACCAACAATTCTTGTGTTTCAAACCAATTGCATGTTGTCAATTTGTCAGACAGAGTCCTCTCGAGTGAAGAAACTACTGCATTACAAAAAGGCCTTAATTTCTGTGTAACCAATACCTGCAATTTTGTTGATTTACACGTTGACCTGTACAAATTTGTAAGGAAATTGAGATTAAAGAAATTTTTTGAGCAACAATCTGTTGTATGTGATGTTCTACATACTGAAACAAATCTGTCAACAATGTCCATCAATGATTTAAATGCAACGCATCTATTGGCAACTCTTGATGGGGAAAATGATGATATTGACATTACAGATACAGCTAATATGTTAGACATAATTGAGGATGTCAGCAATGATAGTGGTTTAAG
This sequence comes from Lissotriton vulgaris, assembly GCF_964263255.1. Lineage (NCBI taxonomy): Eukaryota > Metazoa > Chordata > Amphibia > Caudata > Salamandridae > Lissotriton > Lissotriton vulgaris. The sequence goes on from NC_141687.1 coordinate 244,915,780, forward strand.
ATTGAAGTCTAAGTTTGTACCGATAAAACCACAGGACACTTTTATTGATGGCTTTTATACTAAGGTCACACAACAGTTACATCAATTAGAGGATAATCATGGCCCTAACTCACATTGCAAGCATACCTTTAACATGTCCAAAAAGGATAGAGATATCATCAACACTCTACAGGAAGATAAAAACTTGGTCATCCGAGAGGCTGACAAAGGTGGAAATATCATCATCATGAACCGATCTGACTACCTAAAAGAAATAGATAGACAGCTATGGAATACTAACTGTTACATGAGACTGTCTGAAAATCCCACCAAAAAGATTGAACAAAATATCAACTCATGCCTAGAAGAGTGGCATGAATCAGGATTATTGTCTGACACTGAACATAGATATTTACAAGCACGAGACTCCCGTTTTCCGTGCATCTATGTACTTCCCAAAATTCATAAGGGGGGGGGAGGCTTTCCCCCCGGGAGACCAATAATATCAGGAAATGGAGGGCCAACGGAATGCCTTGCTGAATATGTGGACAAATATCTACAGCCTTTTGTTAAAAACTTACCGGCTTACCTGAAGGATGGCGGTGATGTTCTTTGCAAGCTAGAGGACTTCCTCTGGGATAGTCCAGACCTATTATTTGTCACACTCGACGTGGAAAGCCTATACACATGCATTAAAACTGATTGCGGTCTAAGAGCCCTAAAATATTTCCTTTACAAACGGAATGCTAACAATCTAGGACACACCATCATGCTACTTGATATGGCTCGTATGATCTTGGACCTGAATGCCTTCCTGCACGATGGCACATGGTTCTTACAGAAGCAGGGGACAGCCATGGGATCCAGGTTTGCTCCGTCTTATGCGAACCTTTTTATGGGTTTGTTTGAGGCGGACCATGCCTGGGGACCAGGCTCCAGAACATGGAGTGATAACATAATATTTTACGGAAGATACATCGACGACATTCTTTTGATTTGGAATGGAAGTGTCCTGGACCTAACTAGTTATCTTGAATACCTTAACAACAATCAATTTATTGTAAGACTGACCATGAACTACTCTGAGAGACAGATTGATTTCCTTGACTTAAGACTGTACATAAAAGACAGCAGAATACATAGTGACATCCATAGGAAATCCACAGCATGCAATAGTGTGTTGCATGCTGGGAGTGCACATCCAAAAAGCACAATCAATGCTATACCCTACGGGGAAATGATCAGGGCTCGTAGAAATTGTAGTGAAGATTCAGACTTCTTAAAACAACTTAGCACAATCCAAAACAATTTCACTGAAAGGGGATATTCAAAACAATGTTTAAAAAAAGCTGAATCAAAGGCACTTCAGGTAGATCGGAAGTCCACCCTTAAATCAAAAACAAATAGCTCTAATAAAAGTGATGAAATACTATTCATAACAGAATATAATGCATACAGTGATCATATTTATAACATTCTTCGTAAAAACTGGCATCTACTTAAGTCTGGACCTATGCCAGTAGGAACTATTCCAGACAAACCAAGAGTTGTTTACAGGAGGGGGGAAATATTAAAGAAAAAACTATGTCCGAGTTATGTAACCAACACAAATAGCACATCCTCCTCTAAAAACTGGCTACCAAGCAGACCAGTTGGATTCCACATTTGTGGATCATGTATAGTATGCAAGATTGGACTCAACAAAAAAACTGAGTTCAAATATAACACCTCCAAAAACTATACAATACGAACCTTCATAAATTGTAACACAACCCATACAGTATACGTTTTGGGATGTGATTGCGGGAAAATTTATGTGGGTAGTAGCATTAGAAGCCTAAAAATCAGGATACAGGAACATGTACGAGCAATTAAAAATAGAGACACTAAATATCCCGTAGCCGTTCACATACAGGAGCAACATCCTGAGAAAAGGGATATATGGTTCCCTGCTCTGGAACAAATAAAAAACCCACCTCGAGGAGGTAATAGGGAAATAAACCTGAGAAAGGCAGAGGCAGGATGGATTTGTCGCCTACGGGCTACAACTTTGGGACTTAATATCAATAATGAATTACATCATTTTCTATAGAGGAGACAGTCAAAAACAGTCCCTCCCCCCTACAAGTAGACAACCGAAATATGTTGTCAAAAGCAGTACATCTATACAATATAGATACTCCTCCATGTATATCTGTATCCTTTCTGAACTAACAGCTTACAGGATGGAAGGAGCACTATATAAATATCTAACTAGTAAACAAAATTCTATCTAAGCTCTTCAAAACAAAAATTAAAAATCAAAAAAGCCATGTTATACACACACACTAATAAATAAATATATTATATTATCAAATTAATTCTTGTAAACCATGCCTAATACCCAGTTTCCATAGACACTCCTCCAGTATATACCTTTTTTTTGGACAGAATGAACAGCTAACAGGTTGGAAGGAGTACTATGCAAATACCTAACTAGAAAATAGAATTCCATCTAAGCTGCTCAAAATAAACAGTCAAAACCACAAAGCCAGTCTCTGAGAACTTATGTCTAAATTAGACATAAATATATTGAACAAATATACCCAACTATCCAATCAATATTCGCGAGCTATGCTCAGTGACTACACATGTAGTCTCTGATGGACATTGGCAATAATATAATAGAAACCTTTCCAAGATGGCGTCTGATCTTTCTGATATGTAACACAGACATACATCTAAAATATCCCTTACCTGCCATAACAACCATGCAGTATATGTTTGGCAAACTGGTATGATGTATACTTAATTAATTATATTCACTCGTAAATATACGAATGACTATATGTCTCATATAATATTTGATTCTCACCAGTCCTTGCAAATAAACACGTAAATAGAAATAAATAATATTCTATTAAATAGACGTAATTTAGATTGTTTTTTTCTAATATATAGGCAATTGTAAAAGGTGCCTTGTGCGAACGCTTCTCATGAAATGAAACCATTCCAAAATGGCGTTGATTCTTTAACGCATTTTCGTCAACTACGACATTGGTGGTTTCGGAACGTAAGAACACACGGGCGATTGAATTGGCAGAAAATCGTATAAAAAATCAAGTTTTGCAACATTAAACAGAACCTTTATCAGACATTATTGCTGCAACGTGTCTGAAATAACGAAGCGCTTAGGTACGCTCAAAGATGGCGTCCATGTATCGATGCCTAGGGTGTCGTCTCTCTAAAAACATACACAGCTGTACGAAATTAGGAAATCAGAGCGGGCTATTTAAATCCGGGATAAACTATGCTCGTTTGCAAGCCGCTGTGGTTACGACGCCACGGAGTCCGGGAATCACGAAGAAGAAAAAAACAAGTAAGTGTTAAGGGATTACTCTGCTTGACGCGCTATGTTCAGAATAGACTTAAAGGGTGTCTCTTTATCTAACCCTAGAAATTTTATAAAGCATATGATAATCAGAGACTGCGACCATTTTCCACTTTGCCAATAAATGCCTTGGACAATAATGTCATTGACATACTAGGTTTTTTTAAAACACAGAACTCTGTGTCTTACAATAGATGGGCTTGTCCAAATAAATAAGTCAGTGCTTTAAGACATGAAAGCCTCAGATTTTCGGTAATTGCATAACTAAACTCTTAGCAGTACCAGTTTAAAAAGCATCACAAGTTACTATTTAGCCTTAAGCACATTATAAGCCATACAAATGTTTGCGCTTTCTCTTCAATATAAACTAAACAAAGTGCATATTATTTGCCCTTATAGCATGTTGGACCTATAAGAATCTGACTTAGTAAAGACCTGCCTACAAGACAGTGTGGGACACAATTTACAGACAAAGGATCCCTAACAGATAGACGACATTTTGACAGATTACAAGGTAGGCCTGTATATACTGTGCTAATAGACACTTATGTGCCTGATAATAACCTCGGTATGATAGTGTGCCTTGTCGTGCATTAGCTTTGAATAACAATTAAGGAGGGAACTTTCCATAACACTGAACAAAATGTACAAATATTTTTCTTAGATATTCGCTACAATGTTTTTTGAAAGGATACCAAGGAAGTGACTAACTCCCTATAAGGAGGAACAGATAAGACCTACCCAAATAAAGACAGTGATTGACCTGGTAAGACATAACATATGCACTCTAATCGAACTGTGATCAATAGGAAAACATCGAATGTTGGTAGAATTAAAAAATATGGTGTATAGCCATAACAGCTAAGACTATGTATCTTGCCCCTTATAGGAAGACTTCATGACAAATCTTTCCTTTATAAAAAAAATGTTTTGTTTGCTCTGAGGCTTTCGCTTGTGGAAAGAAAGAAAGAAAAATTATTGTCATCCAAATGTTATGCTCACTGCTTATCTTCTTAATACCTGTAAAAGCTTTGCACAAATGGTACGTTCATTGTTTAAGTCAGCATTAGTATCAGTTTCTGTTCTACCCACCAGACCTTAAAAATACATGCTAACTGGTCGTACTCATATTGAAAGGATATATACAGAACATTCTCAGTCCAAAAAATTGAACAAACTAGAAAGTTATGTTGGAAGGAAAAATGCTTCAGTGGAGTGATTTTGTGTTCAAATCTGAATGTAATAATAATGTAGAGTATGTAAATAGTGTATATATATATATATAATGATTTAAAAAAAAAAAATCTTATAACACAAGTAGATTATGAAAGATTGTATATATGTACAAATTGTAATTAATGTAAATATATGTGTCATTTGTAGCCCTGAAGAAGTCCGTTTGGACGAAACGCGTAGGCACCGGCTACAACATTGTTTTATGAAGACAGAATCCATGCTTTTTGAATTAAATAAAGAATTTACCACTCATCCACTGAAGACTCCTAACTTTTCGGGATTGATCGAATGAAGTATTGTTACTTTAAGGTGTACATCCAAAAAGAATATTGTTGTTTGTTGTTACCATACTACATAGAAACAGATCGCTCCTATATTGCTATAGAGTGCTGGACATTGTGATAACCTGTATATGTTTGAGACTTTTTGAAGTCTCAGGGAGACCTAGGGGTCTGGATCTCCTGTCCTTAGCACCTAAAAATTGCAGATACTAGCGTGACACTAGTGGATAGGTGCAATATCGCATAGCCTCAAACCCCTGAGCTCGGTGTGTATAACATGAGGTGTGTAGTGCGTCGAGGCATAAAGCCGGCTTGGTCTGTATGGACCAGGTCCATTATGTAGGTCATGAGCCTATTGGCGAGGACTTTGGCAAGCAACTTGGCATCTAGGTTGAGGAGGGAAATTGTGCAATATGAGTAGTGGAGCTCCAGGGGAAGACCCAGCTTCAGGAACACCACAACCTTGGTATGCCTCCAGTTCGGTGGGAGTCTACCCTCCTGCACTGTGACCTCCAGCGCTTCCAAATAGGAGGCTCCCAATTGTGGCATGTATATTTTGCAGAATTCAAAAGGGAATCCATTGGGGCCAGGGGCTTTACCCGGTCCCAGCTCTGCTGCGGCTGCTGTGAGTTCTTTGATCACGCTGAAGGGCGAGCTTTATGCTGAAACCCAGGTCTCATATCGCCCCTCATCTCAAAGCCTTACACTGACTTTTAGTGAAGGATGGGATAAAGTTCAAAGCCTTGGTAATATTCTTAAATGCCCGCCTCGATAAGGGTGCGGGATGCCTCAGAAGGCATGCTATCCACTATGCACCCATCACATCGCTAACATCATCCTCCTCTGACCTCGCTTACATCCCCAAAGTACACTTGGCGCACAGGGGTGGTAAATCTTTCAGCTTCCTGGGTGCTCAACATGGAACCAATTACCGGCTTCACTGAGAGCAACTACTGATTAGGTATCCTTTAAGAAATATCTGAAAACCTGCTCTTTAAGAGCTAAGTCTGCCTCTCAGTGCAGTCATGCGTGAACCTATAGCCCCGAAACACTCCAGTTACAGTAGCTGTGCACTTTATAAGCTCCGTTCAATTATTCATTCATTCATTCGTTGCGAGTGGATCGTCGAGCTGTGTCCTGGCAGTGTCTGTGAGAGCTCTCGTGGGGAGGTCGTCAATACATTTTTGGATAGTGGCTACTGGCAGGGTATCCAGTTCTGTATAAAGCTGTCGTTAATAGTCAGCAAAGCTGCCTGCAACCAATGATGGATCCTTCAGGACTTTTCCCATCTGGCCTCCTGACGCACAGTATATGGGCTGGCCTTGTGGCTTGTTGACACAGCCTGTGGAGTAGTTTGCTAGATTTGTCACCCCATTGGTAAATGCAGCTTCTGGATGCTACCCATATCTTCTTCCCTTAACTCTCCTGGGCATAGTTGCTGCAGTTGGACAATTTGCCGACACGCCAGTGCCCCCTCCTCACCTAGCCTCTGCCCTTCCACAGGGGAAACTGCATTTACAACACTGGTAATACCACACAGGTAGATAACAATGCAGACGTTACATCATCCGCGTTGTTACCACGCATGGCATTACATCGCAAGTCGTTTCAATGACTTGCGCTAGATGGCGCGCAACACCTGGGAATGTGTTGGATTTTAAATCCAACACCTTCCCTACTGTTGCGCTAGCTGGAGTAGGAATAATAATTTATACTATTCCTAAGTCCAGCACGCCATCTAGCACAAGTCGTTGAAACGACTAGCGTTGTAATGCCATGCGTGGTAACAACGCAGACGATGTAAAAACTGCATCGTTACCTACAGCGTTGTAACACCATTCGTTGTAACATCACATAATCGTTCCACAGTCATCAGCTGGGCTTTGATTTGTATGAGTTTTTCTTGCTGCTGTTTGTGTTTGTGTGTACATAGGGAGATGTCGACTCTGCGAAGGGTCAGTTTCATGGCCTACCATATGGTCCCAGCTGAAGCTACCGTCCAGGTATATATATGTCAATGTAGTCTTGTATGGCACAATATGTGTGTGTTCGATATTGTTGGTCATGGAGATGTCATGAGGACATACGCCAGCGGAAGGGGGGGCTGATCTGGCCCTATCCGAAGGCTGAGGGATATTGGCGCATGATCTGAGAGACCCCTAGACAGTATATCCGCGCCCGAGACCCTATACGTATAGCTGGTGGGAACAAATAAATATCAATGTGGGAAAACACCTGGTGAACCTGTGAGTAATATGTGTAGCCCTGTTCGTTGGATGGAGCATACGCCATGTGTCAGTCCATCCCATGCCTTTAGACAAGCGCAATAAGTGTGATTCTCTGGTGTTTCTTGGTCCTCCCGGGGTTCACCATCTGTCTAGCTGTGTGTGCATCACATCATTCCAGTCTTCCCCTATGGCCATTAATCCTTCCGGTATATCTAGCCAAATAGTCGTTAGTCGTTCGATGAGTGTCTTGGTGGGGGGCGGAGCATATACACTACCCAGGACCAGCTTCTCACCGTATATGGTGCCTGCTACAATGGCATATTTGCCATGTTTGTCTATCCAGGAGTGTGTAGATTGGAAGGGAACTCTGCGGTGTATCAAGAGCGCTGTGCCTCTGGTGCCTTTAACGAAGCCCGAGTGATAGACAAGGTCATATCCGAATCTGGACAGGCAGGGGGTCTTTGCTCCAATAAGTGTCTTTTCCTGGAGCATTAGGACGTCTGCACCTAGGCGCTTGGCCTGTCGGATCACCGCCCCCATTTTCGCTTTATCTAGAATACCTCTAATGTTCCAGCTGATGATATGGAGCTTGCCCTGTGAGGTAGTAGACTTGTATAGGGGTAATAATTACTATTCTAACTCAGTGAGTGCAACAGTAGGGTAAGTGTTGGATAGTGTCGGGTAAAAATTACTATTCTAACTCCAGTGAGTGCAACAGTAGGGTAAGTGTTGGATAGTGTAGTGGTAAAAATTACTATTCTCACTCCAGTGAGTGCAACAGTAGGGTAAGTGTTGGATAGTGTAAGGGTACTATGCGTTGTAATGGTATGCATTGTAATGACTTGCGATGTAATGCCTGCGTTGTAGTGACATGCATTGTAATTGCTGCATTGTAATGACATGCGATGCAAAGGATGTTGTGATGTAATGACTGCTATGTAAAGGTAGTGCGATGTAATGATTGTGTTGTAAAGGTTGTTTCCCTGATCGGGATGTTGTGTAAGTGTGGGAAATTGCAGGTGGTGTATAATCGCCCCTAAATGGGCCACTATGATGATCATGCGGAGCATAGCATGTAGAACTAGTAAACATTTCCCGTGTCCGCCTCCCAATCCCAATACTTCAGGAACATTGAAGTACCTGTGGCGGCGGGCAGTTCTGGCCTACTCCAACGGGGGTTCGTGACCGTGCCCTTACAATGGATCCCCAGGAACCAACCCACGAACATAGTGTTTATCTGATTGTTCAGGTGAATTCCTAACTAAGGGCATAGCTCTGGCGTAAATGCCCAGTCATAACCTACGAGAGAAGGAAACAAAACGAAGTACATGTTGAGGATATCAAGTTCCATCATCCATGGAACCACAACCACACATCCAATTTGCAGAATTAATTCGGCTTGTTCAAGGAGGTATAGTCTGATCTTTGCTGTGTGCTCATGACCACCAAGAGGATCCAGACCGGTGGTGCGGTTTTCCTTTGGGTTTTGTTTGTCGGTGTATGCTGTCACTGGTGGAGTAATCCGACTGGAACGGTGGCGGGGTGCGGAATTTCAGCTCAATTGCTTCATCTGTCCAGGCAAATAGCTGCTCAGGAGTATCAAAGTACAGGGTGCGAAATTCATATATCACCCTTAGGCGAGCCGGGAAGAGCAGGGCAAACACAATTTTAAGGCTGCAGAGCCGCCCCTTTGCCTCCATGAACGATCTGGCGTTTTTGCTGGATTCATTTGGTATAATCAGGAAAGATCATTATGTGCTGCGATTCAAACCTGAAAGAGTCTGCAACCTTGCCTGACGTAAGATGTTGTCTCTTTTGTAAAGTTCATGATTCTAGCAATTATTGGTCTTGGTTTGGCGCTGGGAGAAGGTTTTCTGATGAGGACCTTGTGCGTCCTCTCAATAATAAAGCAGGGGGAAAGGGAGTCCGCCGGTAGCCATCTCTGCAGCCAGGTAGTGAGAAATGTCCCAGTGTCTTGGTCCTCGTAGCCCTCGGTGAAGCCCACGAAGCGAAGGTTGTTTCAGAGTCCTCTTCCTTCAGCGTCTTCCACTCATGTTGCAAGGCTTTTTGTCAAAGTCTCAAAGGTAGAGACCTTTTTGGGAGAGTGGTCACTGTGTCTTCGATGCTAAAGACTCGTTTCTGTTTCGGTGAGTCTATCCCCTGCGTTTCTGAGATCCTGACGCAGGAGCATGACATATGAACCCACAGCCCCTATCTTGCCATCCAACATATATCCCTTGATTGAGTGATGGCAGCCAATAAGGTTGCGTTGTCTGGTGTGGTGGTTTGTGCATTTTACACCTCCGCAGCCGGGGCCCGGACTCTTTATAGTAATCAATGATGATTTGTCTCCAGTCATGATGGGTTTGACTGAGCTCTCCCATCTGTATCCTGTGCTGTGGGAGAGTATGGATGCCTGGGAGACAGTCTTCTCCCTTCTATGAGGTCAGCGTCTGGTAGGGCCCAGTCGTTCTCTAGGCGGGTCGGCCGCTAAGTCCAACAGTAGAGAGCAAGGTCAGATGGGGGACCGGCCACCCACAAGCCGCATCAGGACCTAGCCCGACCGCCTCTGTAGGCAGGGATATCCCCCCCCCCCCCCCCAATGGGTACCTCAACCTCAGGTCAACGCTGTTGTAGTTTTCAGTGGCCAATTTCCGTTGTGTGTTCTCTGCTCCTTGGCTAAGTGTTGGGCTGGCGACCATGTTGCGGAAACAAGGGCATCGCAAGAAGACTCCCAGCAGGGACCACTTCTCCCCAGCCTTCGTGGCACCAATGGGTTCCTGTGCATGAAGAGACCTCTAGGAGTGTAGGTTTGTGGCCTCCATCCCCACGCATCATTCATATCCCAGCAGGCTTGGCCCCTGGACTGTTGCTGCGTCTTCTCAGCCGTCAATCATTTACCACTGCGGCCCGGGGTAGTCTATAAACATGTCCCTTGTGGGTGCAGCCATTCTGCTCTACGGCTCAAGATGGTCGGTTCTGGGCCTGGAGGATAAATATATTTACCAAGTATGGCTGTGGATTCTCGTCCACCCAGGCTCCACTGCCGCTGAGTAGCACCCTGCTGTGGAGACCCAGGCCGAAGGCTAGGCAGAGAGGCGATGGCCTAATGGCTAGTGCGGTCGACGTCTATGCTGGGGAACAGGGTTTGGGTCTCAGCAATCACGCTGAATATCCTGTGATTCTGGGCACATCACTTAATCTCCCCGTGCCTAACAAAAGGGAATGTGCCCTCATGTGATGCAACTGGTGCTATGTAAGGCGCTCTGATACCCGATAACGGGTCAAGTTTGCGCTATATAAAACTCAGTTAAAAAAAACCCTGCGGTCTCATCCTGCCTCTCGGCCTTGGGCTGGTTGTCCCGCTACCCTGCCATATCTTCTGTGGCCCAGGTGGTCTTCAGGCCTCTGGGTGTGTCGCCGTCAGTATCCTCCCTCGTGAGGCCAGGTGTCTCCAGCTCCACCGTGCCCTGTGGCTGCCGTGCCTCTGTGGAGGAGGTCTGCCCAACACCCCCGGGGTGGGTGGCAAAGGCCGATCGGTGCCGCACACATGTCTCCGGGCGAGGCTCGAGAGTCCAGGCATGCACTCACCCAGCCCGATCTCAATGCTGGTGGGCCCCGGACCAAGCGCCAGGCTGGCCGACCAGGGGCCGCCCAGCAACCCATTTGGGGGAGCTCACAACACCTGCAGGGCACTACTGAAAATCGCACTTAGGTGCGGGTAGCTGGCGCCGAGCCAGCCACGAACAAGCCACAACGGTGCTGCCCCAATCCAGAGGCCGCAGTCTGGCTCTCACCTCGGGCCCGCCACCTCCTAGCTCCCATCGGTCTCGGTGGTCGGATCTCAGGTACAGCATCTTAGATTTTGTACTACTGCCACGTAGTAGTAATGCCACAAGGGCGACGGGAACATTGTTGTATCTGCAGGCGAGGATAGGGTAGGGTAGTGCTAGTGGCAGGAGAAAAAACGGGCTATCGGAGCCCGCCTAGCACACGTCCGCCATGTCGTTTCGCCAGGCCACGACCCCCATGCCGTATAATTTGATCTTCTATTGCTGGATAGTTCCAGTAGTCAAGTTTAAAGGTGATTGCATGGCTATGAGGTAGGGTCAGTTAGCCAAAATATTCCTTGGTATTAGTGAACAAATCTACGTTTATTATACGATGATGATCTGATTCACAGCTTGCCACAGCAGTGGGCATAAGAGCTGTACTATTGGCTGCTTAGGGCAACACTAAGATGGAGCAGCAACTCACAAGGCACACAAGGAGAGAATGATGTTCAAGAAGTATGTTTATCGGACAAGGTGTTGCATGTGAAAACATATTGTAGCTTCCACCAACTTATTAGGAGCTGGAAATGGTTTTGGGTCGTTGGTGGTGACTATTCCTCAAGTTGACTACTGTTAGAGCTTGTGGCAAAGGTTACTCTGGATGGAAACAGTGATGACATTTGTGACATCCCCAAAACCTGGAGGTGGAAGTTAGTGTTGAATATTGGTCAAGAGGACTGCTAACATTCATAAAACAGTATTAGACATCACTGCAGCACAATATCTAATACTAGTGCGTTGGCTACTTAGCAGTATGAACTTTATAGAAAATACATTTATAAAACACATGGACCTGTGAAGAGTGACAGTAGACTCAAGATGTACCGTCGGATAAGCCTTTTCTGATGTATTGGATTGGCAAAACATGGTTAGGAGTGTGCTGTGGAGGTATCACTCCAGGCTCACTCCACCACAATCATCTTTGATGCTTTGAAGAGAGGCTGACAGCAAGTGCAAGCCACGGTGGAAGGCTAGAAGGGGATTAATACTGCTAAATGTCTGAAATTGTGGGAAAAAGTGTCAGAGAATGACAATGTGCTTCAACAATGGAACAAAGGCTGCAAGAAAGCAGTCCATTGGGTGAGACAGGTTGAAGCTACAAACTCCATGTGGTTGTTACAAAGGAAAGCCAGTGACTTCTGATTTGAGGAGGGCGTGAGATCTGGGAAGTCAGATGTTTTACTGGAAGATGGGGGAAGACAAACAGATGATCACAGTAAAATTTAGAGGAGGATGGTACTACAACACAAGTTCTACAGAGAGGATCTGCAGACCCTGTGGTAACAAACAAGAAACTATAATGCATTCACTTGCTCTTGCCCTAACTAAAAAAAAAACATGGCAATTATTATTCGGCCTGCATTTAATGATAATGCTATTTGCCATTTTTAGTGAACTATATAGATATTATAATTAAACAGGTGGGTTCAACAGGAATAATTATATTGGTTTAGTATAAACAAAACAAAAAATATCGATTTTTTAAGCATAAGCATGATTTACATGGAAATGTTTTTGTTGCATGTTCTCAATTTATTTGTAATGATCTTAATTGATTAAACAATACATTATTAGTATTACACAAAGAGTACCATTCAGTGTCCTTACTCTGTTTTGTGTATTCAAAAATCATACTGTCAGCCAAATCTCCAATACTTTGGAGTAAAAATAAGTGCGTTTCGACCCTGTCAGAAACAGGCAAAGCGCCTTTTCCCACTCTACTGAGAACTCGTCCTGCAAACTGTGTTATGATACATGATTCATTTTAAATGCCCTCGCTAGAGGCCAGATTCATAAACTTTCCTTGCACGCTTTAGAACAAGTAATATGCACAAAAAAGTAATAGGAGGGCAAAATTATATTTCGAATTTGCAAAATCAAAATGGTGGAAATGAAATCTTGCATATGGACTTTACGAATGTGGAATGACTTTGTATTGTCCAATCAATCAATCAATCACGGCATTTATAAAGCGCACTACTCACCCGGGAGGGTCTCAAGGCGCTAGGGGGGGAAGGGGGAAGGGGGGCTGGGAGGGGGTATGTTACTGCTCAAACAGCCAGGTCCCATTTAGTAACAAAGGTGGGCTTGTGGGCACTTTTTATGTGGCGCCACCTGCAGAATGTGATGACACTAACAAACTCATATTTTTTTCGGCGTTGACCAATAATTTATAGATAGTTCCCTACCGTGGTAACCGAAGCAAATTTAAGCATGACCTTGGCTGCAGCAGACCCGTTTTTAGCGAGGAGAGAAGCACACCCACATTTCAGGGGATAGAAAGGAAGGGTTTATTGCGTGGAGGAAAATAGTTTCTAACAAAAGCATAGAGGGAAATGTCCCATTTGCTTTATACTTGTGGAATTGTGTGCCTGTTTACAATCCTCGATGTGGAAATACGTACGCATGCATACTCCTGAAAATCTACTCCTACCACAGGCTGCAGGACTACTCATCAGTGCTTAATTTGTAAAAATAATTAAGTGCCAGGGCCCCCATCGAGAGGCCACTGCACCTTACACCACGAATTGCTCCTGCCAGCTCTGCCAATGACAGTACCAAACCAGCTACTAACCATCACTCTGCTACAAGTGCGGCAATTCAGACTATTCCATGCCCCCAAAGTTATAAGATTAGCATGGGCGGCAGGTAATAGTAATTTTTAACGTATATTGAATTAGTAAACAACTTTTGTTGTAATCACTCTAAATTAGACAAACGGCCCACCATGAAACAGACTGTCATAAGTGACAGCGCTGCAAATTAAGTGCAGATGCTGAGCACCGGAACCCACTGTCTCAAATTAAGCACTGTTACTCATTGGATTCATTGTGAATCGCATATAAGTTGGAAAAGGAGTGAATCTACTATGGACGTTGATTCACGCAAATGCCAGGGGTAATGGAAAGGACATCATGCATCGTTTGACACCTGATGACATCAATTGACCCTTATTCTACTCCTTTAATCCCCCGCCTCAGCAGATTTCTATTTGCTGCCGAGGGGTTGGAGAGGAGCAAAGAGTAGAAGGATGAGAAAGTAAGTCTTTGTTTCAGAGCCATGTTGACATTGTTAAGTAAGTTAAAGGTGTATTGTTTATTAACAATCTTGAACACTTCCCATAATGACTTTCCCCAGCTTCCTAACTCTGAGCCACCCAGCCGGGTAGCTCAGTGAGTAAATTGTTCAATGCTTAGATAAGTGGTCATGAGCAAGTCACGATTTCAAATCCAAGAAAGGCAATCTCAGCCTTTTGCTCTTTTATTGTCAGTAAACAAAGTATCATTAAACTGAGTACGAGTAACGTGCTATTTACTGTGCTTAAAAAGTGGCAAATGTGTCCAACGAAGCGCTATATAAAAACAAGTTAATATTATTAATTGAATGAACATGCAGTGCTTGTGTCCTTTGTACAGTTCTGCACACAATACACCATACGGTTCCTTAAAAAGTATATTTTTTGCTGTATGATATCGCTTCGAGTGCCAGTGACTTTCAAAGTAGTTGGCGGTGGCTGTGCTGGCTTCGAAAGGACTTTATGTCTGATATTGTTTTTCATAAACAACACCTGTTTCTATTCCGATCCATTCATTAGGTCAAGACAGGCAGGCCCAGAACAGATGTGCTGGGGAAAAAGTCTCCCACCTCATTCCAGTCCATTAGAGTGGAGTTTAGCGTTTGACTGCTGTGCGGGACTGTGTGTGTGCGGTGGGGAGGGGGGAAGGGGGATAGGGAATGGATGTTTTCTCTCAGACCTACTTCTCGCTTCATCATAAAGCTCATGGTTAGAATACACTATTTTGTTACCTGAGTCTCTACATTTGCACTGTCAGAATCTGGGTGCCTTTCATTGGTCTGGAGTTCTGATTGACTGGAGTCGAGGTGGTCTATTGATGATGTTTTTGGTTGCTTCATGTATGTAGGAAAGCACCCCTTTTGTATGGTCATCCCAAGACTTTTTTCTCTAATGCTGATGGTTTTGACTTTGAAAGTGCGCTAAAACGTGCTAACCTGGCCCCAGTGACAGTGCTCTCTCCTTAAAATATGACGAATGTGAATTAGTAACCCTGATTGGCAAGGACTTTAACCTTCTTATAAGACCTTGGTAAGTAATACTACTGGTACCTAGGACATGGGAGTTAAAGGGGTCACCAGAGTCTGAAGCAGTGATTGTGCCACGCTGAGTACCCAAGTAATGGGATGACAGCAGGCCTGCCACTGCAGACTGCAGGAGCAGTGCAAACTGATCAAACTCGACTTTGCCCGCACAATAAGTGGCAAGGTCACAGCATTATTTTTTAATATATGTCAGTCACCCTTAATGTAGGCCTCCTGAGTCCAGGAGGCAGGGTGCATTATATTAAAGGTGTGGACATATGAGTGCAAGCTTATAGGTCCCCCATAGCAGCCTCCTTCCATTAGGAGCTAGTGTTCAAGGGGCCATAGTACAACATGGGCTGGCACCCTGGCACCCCGAGGTTGCCAGCAACATTATGGTCCCACTGAAACATGTTTTGTTTGAATTAGGTATGGGCGGAAAATCCGTTCCGCTCGCGGATTTTGCGGATTTTCGGGAAATCCGCAATCCGCGAGATTCGCGAATCTCCCGCAAAATCCGCAAATCCGCGAGCAGCGGATTTTGCTCGCACTGCTCGCACTGTTCGCGTGAGTTCGCGGCTTCCCAGTACAACTTCGCGCCCCGCGAATAAGTGCTAAATTGCAGAAATACGATCTTAGCAAAACTGAAACTACTTGCCAGGTTCAAAAGTTCAGGCTCATTATTAGTAGCCATTTCCTGTAGTGCTTCCTGAGGGGCCCCTCCAGAGTTCAGTTGCCAGTTGCAACTATTATGTGACCCTGCTCTGAACCTCAGAATAGTTACACATATGCCACAAAGGTCCTGAATTACAGCTAAGGGAGACAAGCAGGAGCCAGGCTGGAAGTTAAAATCCATTAATCAGCCCCTAATTCATTATTGTCAGTTGGGGCAGGGCAGGTGTTGTAACTAATTTTGCAACAATGAAAGCACTTAGCAAGTGCAAAAGATCACTAATCAGGGCGCACTAAGGAAGCAGGTGCCAGCTAAAAAAATATTCTGTGACACATTAATCAGCCCCAAATTAATTCAGGTCACTTGAGGCAGGGAAGGTGTGCTTTGCTTTGCCGAAAATAATGTACACTGGACAACCAGAGGGTGTGGTGATGAAACAGAGGGTGGCATGGGTGGGCCAGAGGGTGGCATGAGTAGTCAGAGAGTGGCAGTGGTGACAGAGAGTGGCAGTGATGAAGAAGAGTGTCCCAAACAGGCTGGACACGTAGAAACAACAAGTTCGCAAAACTTGCGACCCGACAGGTAAGTTCGCAAATTGCGAAATTGTAAAAACCCTCGCGAACTGGCAGAAACACGGGCGAACACAAAAAAAAAAAAATCCGCAAATTCGCGGGAATTTGCGGATTTTGCGGATTGCGAGTTCGCAAATCCGCAAAATTCGCGAACGCGAGATCCGCAAAATTCGCCCATGCTTAGTTTGAATCAACTTGTTTTATCAAACATGACTTTTTTCAAAGTCAGATTTAATGTGACATGCACCCAAGTGGCTACCTTAGAGGTTGCCCACCTGGTTGCCCCAGCCTTTCTTGTGCCCTGGCTTACAGCTTACAGCTGCTGCCGCCTTGACAGGAATCTGATCCCCTGCCAAGATGTATAAACTCTCTCAGGAGGAAGAAACGAAGGCCTTCCTGATGGATTGGTGTCACCACCCTCCATGACAGGATGGCTAGTGAATTGAAACATCAAGGTGGTGAGTTTCAAAGCTCCACTGCCTCTCATATGCAATCAGACTTCCTCCTAGAGGAGGAAAGAGCCAACCCTCTGCCCCAGGCACATCTGCAACCTGGGCAGGTGGGAAAATTAGATTGGCAGGAGGTGTACACCCCCAGCCGGCCAGCCACATCCCTAGGGTTGGCTACCTGCCTAAGAAGGGTTCTGTCAATTTTAAAAGTGGCAGGATAGAGGCTTCTGTGTAGAAAAGGCACCACTGGAGTTCTGGACTTTTTGGTTCCGTCCAGAGGTGTCAGGGATAACACCCGAAGACCCCGGAGTTCTACTTGTCTCGGTGCACAAATAAACAGAAACACGGGCTTCTCGATGGTGGCGTCAAAGACCAAAGGTTTATTACTGCAGGGACACAGAAGTCACAGAAACTACACACGGGCAGAATCTAGGAGCCTGTTCGATTTGTACAAAGAGGGTTGCTCCTTATATACTAAAAATTGGGCTTGAGGCAAATTCTTTACATGTTAGTACATTCCCAAACCTTTGTGTCCTAAACAATAAATATTTGGCGTTGCACAGGAATCGTCAACAATATCTGATGTCAAAACATTACGAACTAGGGGTTCCCACTGTTCCATCATAATCCCATGTCAACTTTTCATTCAAGACCCGGACCGCCTCATCGTAAATTTCGTTACCTCCCCCTAATAAAGGCCCAGAAGGAAAGGAGCAGAGCCAGGTGCAGAAGATAGAAAGGCAGGATAAGAGATGTTTGTGGGTCGTAAATGGGCAAGGCTACCAGCTTCGGCTGCCTAATCATGATCAGGCCAACGAACACGAGAACCAGTATAGCAGGACTGGCCTCGGGCTGGGGAGGCAGCATCTGCTGTGTCATGCAGCCATGGCGTGTTCTGTTCTAAGGTGCACGTGTCACTAGCAAGGTGAATCTCCGGCTAAAGCTTACGTGTCCTTAGGTGAAAGGGGTCACTGCGTGTCCATTGTCTACGTGAGGGCAAGAAACACAAAATGGCTTCCGTGATCTAAGATGGATGCCATGGGTAGATCAGTATGTTGTCTATAACAAGAGTGCTCTTGCTCGTAGCATAGCGAAAACACTAGGATATGCTAAATGGATCATTTGCGGTTCACTGATATCAAAATTATGTATTTACGACAATGTTGAAAACACGGGTTCAAATTGTCACGGAACCTCAGACCCTCCTTTTGCCCTAACGTAGGCAATTACTCTATGTCCGAGTCTATCTCTATGCTCATCAGGTCAGTGACATGTTGCTGCATCATCATTCTTTCTCGCGCCTTTTCTCCAAACGCAGGTGGTTTTCTGAAACATGTTGCAGCACAGAGACTACACAAAGCGGGACCACACTGGATAATCAGGCAGCATGAGAATAGAAATACTAGGATGACACCAATGACCATCAGAACCTTCCATCCCCACGCTGATATCAGAGTCCAAAACCACTCCACGAAGGACCAGTTTCCCTTGTCTACGTGTATAGAGTCGGAAATCTTGTGTAGCTTAGAGATCGCCTCATAGACAGTTGGAGCGTTATTGGGAATAAAAACACAGCAGCTCGATTGGATCATTCTGCATACCCCACCTCGATCTGCAAGTATTACATCTAGAACCATACGGTTCTGCAACGTCATGAGTCGATCCGCCTGAAGCTCAGCTGTCAAGTTGCTAAGGGCACCAGCAGTTTCGGTAATAGTAGATTCAACTACCCGTGTTAGCTGACGTAGATTTCTACTATTGGCCATAGGCCCCCAGAACGGAAGGAAACCTTTGAAGAAGTCTCCAGCTTCCTGACCAGCGGTATCTTCCTTGCTGAAAACACCTCTTGCTACTCTGGTCTTGTGATAGTCTGAGGAAGCAGTGTACGTTGGAGGCAACAGTCGAGCAATATAACATGAACCTGAAAAGTCAGCAGGCAGCCATGTATATGCTCTGTCTTGACAAATGAAGTAGGTACCCCTAGCAGTAAGGAAGGCAGGGGAAGAGTTAGATGGAAACACGTAAGTCTCAACGCACTCACTCCTCCCTAGCTGAGCT
Source organism: Lissotriton vulgaris (assembly GCF_964263255.1). NCBI lineage: Eukaryota > Metazoa > Chordata > Amphibia > Caudata > Salamandridae > Lissotriton > Lissotriton vulgaris. The sequence continues at coordinate 244,934,557 of NC_141687.1, forward strand.
CTCGGATTTCTCCCATTTCCTTGCAAACAGACCTGACCTCGGTGGGGCACGACCCAGACTGGAGTGGAGCTTTTACGCTTGCTTTCTCCCAAACTAAGGCGATACTCTGTAGAATTCCAACTCAAATATACCCGTAATTCGTCTCTAGGGTAAGATGGAGTATTATTGACGTCCTTAATCATGTCAATAATTCCCTGGACTAAAGCTTTGTTGGCAGAGTTGTATTTAGTGGAACGTGGTGGACGCGGAGGATAGGTCTCAAGGGCATAGGCAAAAATAGTCTGAAAGGCCTGAAATGATCCATTATAGCTAAAAGGCAAAACCAGATAGGGAATGCCTTTATCCATAGTGTGGGGTATCAAGCCACACACCCAGCAGTCTGTAGTGTTAACTACCAGTTGGTGTTGGTGCAGAAGCTGTACAAATGTGTTGTTAATGAATTCTGAGCGTCGAGCTTGTTCGTGTTCAGGAAACGAGTGAAAAGAATGCATAGAAGAAACAGTAGAAGTAGCAGGATCAAGGGGAGGTACTGTAGTTACCGGCATAAAAATCAAATTCACACCAAAGACGATTCCACCCACCAACGTTATCAAAACAATTAAAAACGTAACTGTACATTGCATTAGAAAGCATTTGCTGTGAAGAATTCTGTATAATCTATTTCTGCGAACATAAATTACATTTTCTCGTTGCAGCTCAGGAAGCTCCATCTTCTACAATCCGCTCGCGACCACTGATGATGTGTACGTAGATGAAAATGCCTCTATCAGCCCTGGGAGTTCCCAGAACTAACAGAAAGATCGACCTTGTGTCTGACCCCTGCAGATTCAACTAGGCACACAGCCACGACCCTACGGCTACCCAGACGGCAAGGCAATTTTTAAAACAACAAAACAATAGCAAACTTCCTGGCTGGAGGCAATGTACGGTATTCAAATTTAAACTTGAAAAATAGGCAGTTTCCTGGTTTATTTGTCCATATTGCGAGATCGTAAATTGTATCTCAGTTTAGCAGGAGCTGTTTGATCTGGAAACAGTGTATTTTCAGCAGGTGTTGCAATGTTTAAGTTCGCAGATGGCAAAATTTCTTCTGATGCAGAGGACAAATGTTCAGAATTCAAAGGAGCAATTTCAGGAGGAGAGCCAGAGTTCGATGTGTCAGTTATTAGTTCGGCATCGCTGAAAGGGATAAACCTGGGTATTTGTTCAAACTCAGAGGCACCGATTCCCTTCTTCACCCAGTTATCGTAAGGAAGTGGCAGGGGCACACGTTTGACGTGCGTCGTGTGAATCCAGTTCTTCCGTCCGGCCACACGAATAGCAGTTCTCGTCGCTAGCAGCACCTGGAAGGGGCCAACGAATCTGGGTTGAAGATTTTTCGTTCTTGCAAAATTCCGTACAACAACGTGGTCCCCTGGTTTCAGCTGATGACCTGGACTCTCCGGTGGCTTTGGCAATGCATCGAAAACCTGTTGGTGAATAAGACTCAATTTAGCAGTCAAGTCGTAAAGGTAATCAATCAACATTGGATATTCCAGAGAACAGAATTCTTTTGGCCTTGGCACTCCCCAAACATTAGCGGGACGACCAAAAACTATTTCGTAAGGACTAAGCCCTACTCTAGAATGCACAGTCGCTCTCGTGGATAACAAAGCCAAGTGTAGTGCATCTGGCCAGGACAAACCCGTGGATGCCTGTATTTTAGCAAGTTTTAGTTTGAGAGTGCCATTGTAACCCTCAACTAAACCAGCAGACTGGGGATGGTTCGCACTGTGAAACTTCTGCTTGATCCCTAAACCGGCACACACACTCTGCATAACTTTCCCTACGAACTCACTTCCGTTATCTGACCATACAATCCGTGGCATTCCATACCTAGGGAAGTATTCCTTGAGAAGAATTTTGGCAGTGGACAAGGCAGTATTGTCCTTCAGTGGATAAGCTTCAATCCATCTGGAGAAAGCACAAACTACCACTAGGACGTATTTTAGATTGTTGCAACGATCCATGTGAATGAAGTCTAACTGGATCACTTCAAAGGGGCAGGAAGGAGGAGCGAAGTGACCAGCGGGTGTGGGAATTCCCTTTCCAGGATTATGCATCAAGCATACCATGCAATTTTTCACCACTCTCTCTGCACACTTACTAATCCCATCATTCTTCCAGACTGGAGCCAACATCTTACAGATCCCTTTAGAACTAATATGCGCTGCTCCATGTGCCATCGTTACTACTGCAAGCACGTACGCATCAGGCAACATCCAACGCTGTTGTTCCGACAAATCAATCCAACACCCACTCGAGTCCAATTTACCCGTACTCTCTTTCCATGCAAGCTTTTCCTCCTCAGTCGCTTCCTTCTGAATTTCTCTCACGCTTTCTACTGTGTCCTCACACATTCCAGACTCCGAAATCCATCTTGCAAACGTAGCAACATACATTCTACTCATCATATTTCTAGCTGTCTGTTTAGCGATCTCATCAGCAAAAGCATTCCCACGACCAACATCATCCGTGATTGCTTTATGAGCGCTGCATTTCACAATCGCAACTTCAGTCGGCAAGGTTAGAGATTCCAACAAGTCGTTAACTAGCTGACCATGTTGAATCTTAGTCCCATGGGACGTAATGAAACCTCTCTCTTTCCACAAACGGCCAAAACTATGGGCCACGCCGAACGCGTACTGACTATCTGTGAACACATTCACTCTCTTTCCCTTAGCTAAAACACACGCTCTTGTTAGCGCAATTAATTCCGCAGCTTGGGCAGAATTCTGACTCACTCTTGCGGTCTCCACAATCGTACTCAACGTCGTTACTGCATAGGCAGCAGTCACATCACCATTCTCCAATTTAAAGCAAGACCCATCAACATACAACGTGCCATCTGGATCTGACAACGGAGTGTCTTTTAAATCAATTCGTCCTTTTGTCTCTTCCTCGGTTCTGAAACAACAATCATGGGGTTCAGAATCACTCGACTCCTGATTAGTCGGCAACAATGTTGCTGGATTCAAGACATTGCATCTTTTGATCTGTATATGACTCGCTAACAGTGTCAGCTCATAGCCTGATAATCTAGCACTGGTAAGGTGTTGCGTCTTGGTTCGATTCATGAGTGTGTCCACAGCATGAGGAACCATGACCACCAGCATGTTATTCATCACTAAACCAGCAGATTGTCGAATGGAGGCTGCAGCTGCCGCTGTAGCTCTCAAACAACTAGGCAACGCTCTAGCTACCGGATCTAATGTTGATGAAAAATACGCACAAGGGCGTTGTTTATCACCAAATCTCTGTGTCAGAACACTCAATGCGCAACCTTCTCTCTCGTGAACATAGAGCGTGAATGGCTTACTGTAATCGGGTGTACCCAATACAGGAGCTGAACATAGTGCATTTCGTAACTCAGAAAAACTCTCCTGACATTCAGCAGACCATGGCACTGGACTCGGAACATGTTTTCCAGTCAAAGCTACCAATGGTTTTGCTAAAAGAGAAAAATTTGGGATGCACTGCCTACAGTAAGAGGTAATACCTAAAAAGGCACGTACTTCTCTCTGTGTGCGGGGAACATCCATCTGCGTAATTGCTTTTATTCTCTCTGGGGTCAACTTCCTTCCCTCCTTTGACAAGAGATGACCTAGGTAGGTCACTTCTTGGCAACAATATTGCATTTTCGAAGGTGACACCTTGTGATTCAGATTAGATAAATGATGCAATAACGAAATTGTAGCTGCTTTGCAAGTTTCCTTGTCATCGGCAGCCACTAGAAGATCATCTGCATACTGCACTAAAGCAGAACCAGGAGGAAGTACAAAGGAATCTAACTGACTTTTTAATGCCTGACTGTAAATGGACGGACTTTCACAATACCCTTGTGGAGCACGTTTAAACCTGAAGCTTCGACCTCCTAAAGTGAAGCCGAAAATATCTCTGCTTTCCTCGGCTATCGGAATGCTGAAAAAGGCATTCTTCAAGTCGATAACTGAAAACCATGTGGCTGTTGCAGGAATCAACGTTAACAGTGCAGTGATGTCTGGTACCACAGGAAACTGTGGAATCACAATCTTGTTAACCTCCCTAAGGTCTATTACAAACCTATAGACTGGAGGCTTTGAAGGATCAGTACGTTTCAGAATTGGCAATACAGGGCTGTTACAGACATTTCCTCTAGTTTCTTCAACCACGCCTTTCTTAATCAAATCTTGCACAATCAATAAAAGTGCACGTTCACCTTCACTAGAGATTTTGTATTGTGGGATTCGTGGAAATTTGACATTCGCTTTCAAAGTAACTACATATGGTGGAATTTCTAAAAGACCTACATCGTTAGGACCAGTCGCCCAAAGAGTATCAGGGAGAGAATGCAGCTCCGGTGGGAGCGCATCCATCGACAAGTACATTGGAGAGGTGATTCTTTTACCCAACGTAAGCTGTACTCCTTCCGGAGAACAGTACAATGTCGCATATAGTCGTTTTAACAAGTCTAAACCAAGCAGATTTTCATAACAACCTGTCGTCAAAATCAAAGGTGCTTTCAATTGACGAGGTCCGACAGAAATAGACAAAGGACCAGATACAGGGTTGTAAACAGGGGCGCCTGAAAAACCTACAGAAACATTTGTTAAGCCAGACAAAGGTGCGCCAGGGAGTTTCTCATGTATGATAGAACTTTTTGCTGCACCAGTATCCAACAGAAACGGTTCGACTACACCTGATGTTGCTACTGCGACATAAGGCCCACTCTGATCCACTGGAACTGATACTACTCCCTCTCTTTGTCCATGGCTGTCCTAGTACTCACTTTGCTGAAATCCTTCATTAGTTTCACAATAGTCCTCAACGTGATACTGTTGAGATCTATTTTGTTGAGCAGACTGTCCATTTCGCTGATCAAAATGATTAGAAGGGCGATCGTTCGTTTGTGGAGGCATAGCACCTCGTCCTCGACCCCTAGAATTTTGCACAAAACCACCACGACCTCTCTGGGCTGCTGCAGCATTATTTTGCGCAAAGACAGGACACTCATTTTTATAATGACCTTCTTTCTTACAATACGCACACTGATTCCATTGGTATTGCGGCCTCTGAGAACCATAATCTGTCCTTTGATATGACCCTTGCTGTGTATTAGTCTGATTCGTGCGAGGCGGATATGCTTGCTGTAAAAGAACTTTAGTTTTTAAATCTTTCGTCTTCTTCTCTGACTTTTCCTTCTCCTCTTTATCCCTATTTTCATAGTACTGGGCAGTTGCAAGAATTTGCGCAGTCGTAGAGACAGCCCACGCACTTTCGGAATCTTTCAGTTTATTACTAAGTTCTGGCAACAAATTGTTTACAAATTTATCAACGAATAGTCTCTGTCCTCCTTCTGTGCTCATATCCTGACCACTGTGATCCACGAAAGTCTCTTCGAACCTTGTGAAAAAGTCGGAAACACTTTCGTCTTTCTTTTGCCTGCATGCGGACAACTTGTCCCAGTTAACGCGCAATGCTGGCATCAGAGTCTTCATTAAGTCAATTATTCTACCGGGCAAATTAGCAATTAGAGGTTCGGGTTTGGAACCACCTATTTGCTGACCATCCGCCGCAATTATAGCTGCCCAATCACCACCTAGAGCAACTGGATGATTTTCTTTACGACTTTTAGCCCAAATTGGTTGCGGAACTACATTCCCAAATAACATGTCAATGTCCGCTAGATTCATCACACAAGCCTCAACTGTCTGTGCTAACTCCTTATAATATCCGGCTGGATTTTTACGCGGATCTGGCAAGGCCTGTTTTACTGCTAATACTTCAGCTTGCTTCCACGGAATGTGTATCCACACTCTCTGGAATTGCGCCGGAGCGGCAACAACACCATTGAGCGCATCAGCTTGCACAGCTTCGCGCCAAATTGGAGGAACCTCCCTCATTGGATATTGGCGATTTTGCTTCGTACTACTCTTCTCTAACTCCCTCGGTGAACGAAGGGATGGATCATTCCTATAACTTAAAATTAGTTCCATCGCTTCTTTTATATTCTGACCAACTATCGTACCAGCAGCAAACTCTTTCTGAACACTAATTAATTCTTCTAAATTTGATTCAGAGTCATCTTCTTCTAATTCATCACGTAAAAGGGAGCACATTTCGTCGAACACATATCTTTGAGTTGGTTCATTCCATTGCATGAATGTATCTAACACATCTCTAGTACTATATCTCCTACTCTTCGAAATCCATCTAAGAGCTGTGGAATCTAATATTCCCCGTTCTTCAGTACTGGGAAGCTGACTACGTCTCTGTACAGAGTCAGAAGTAGGAGTCTTAATCAGAGTTTTATAGAAGGGAGATAGAATATTAGAGACAGAATCAGTGATTCTCCGACGAACAGAAAGTGGAGTCATAATACTAGCAGAAGTAGAAAACACAGTAGCAGTTGGAACGGATAGGACAGAAACAGTAGGAGTATCAGGCAAAGTGGCCTGTGAACTAGCAGGTGTAAGTGATACAGGTATAGGCAAAGAAGCCGGCAACCCTGGAAGAGGGGGTGCCGAAGGAACATTAACATAGACCACAGGAGGTACAGGAGCTTGATTCTGGGGAGCAGGAGCAGGAATACCAGGTTGTCCAGCAACCGGTAACGGTGGAGCCGTAGCACCTTGTGCATACGGTGGAGGTGACCGTAACAAGTAAGACAACAGAGGATCATTTTCGGGGTCCTCTACTATCTTAGCTGTACTCGATGGCAAGGCAGGATAGCACTTGTCTATCGCTAAATTACGCTCTCTGTTGGCCATCTCCATTGCTTTCTCGGATTCGTTGACTTGTAGCTGCTTGACAGACTGCTCTAAAGTCAACTCTTGCTCTTTCTGTTCTTTCTTCAGCTTTTTAATTTTTCTCTGTTTAGATTCATTTCGCCAATAACGAAGAGAATCAAACATTGCCGGCCGGGCTTTCTTCTTGAACAATTTCGTTTCTAAATTATCAATAACTTGGGGTTCAAAACTACCATGCAGTGGCCAACTAAGGACACCGTCTTTCTCTGTATAACGGACCCATACCTCATTATACGATATAGGACCCACACCAAACTTACAATAAAGATCATATAGAGGAGTCCCGATCGGAGGAACCAGACATGAGTCTTCCAACCGGGAATCACTGTTGCAACCAAAACACGACAACATACAATTTTTCCGACTTACCATTTTATAACCCGGAACACAGAACAAACAAAAACACGAACAGAAATGTGCACTCGAACCAAGAACTTAGGCCTACCAAAAGCGAACAAATGTATCGATACCCAAAACTAAACCAAATGATTATCGTAACTAGAACAACCAGTGATAATCTTACGAAACCAAACCAAACCAAGAACTAAAAGGATTTTATCCAAACAGGAACTACCCTTACGAAGTAAGCAACTAGCAACCACTTAATACTTAACTGAGGCACTGAAGACGTCACCAAGGAGAAACCCGTCACGTCTCGCCGTACTAAGGACTGCACCTCGGGTCCAAGACAGGGCGACGGTCAAGGCAACGGACCACTGCAGCCGTCCTGAACGGGAACCCTCGTGGAAGAGAACGTCGGGCCACTTTTGCGATATGCCGGGATCGATGAAGTGGGGCGCCTCCCTCAGGAATCTTCACACGAAGCTTCTCGAACTCTTCAGGCTTTTGGACCGGTACCGAATGACGTCGCCCTACGTTGGGCGCCAATTGGAGTTCTGGACTTTTTGGTTCCGTCCAGAGGTGTCAGGGATAACACCCGAAGACCCCGGAGTTCTACCTGTCTCGGTGCACAAATAAACAGAAACACGGGTTTCTTGATGGTGGCGTCAAAGACCAAAGGTTTATTACTGCAGGGACACAGAAGTCACAGAAACTACACACGGGCAGAATCTAGGAGCCTGTTCGATTTGTACAAAGAAGGTTGCTCCTTATATACAAAAAATTGGGCTTGAGGCAAATTCTTTACATGTTAGTACATTCCCAAACCTTTGTGTCCTAAACAATAAATATTTGGCGTTGCACAGGAATCGTCAACAATATCTGATGTCAAAACATTACGAACGAGGGGTTCCCACTGTTCCATCATAATCCCATGTCAACTTTTCATTCAAGACCCGGACCGCCTCATCGTAAATTTCGTTACCTCCCCCTAATAAAGGCCCAGAAGGAAAGGAGCAGAGCCAGGTGCAGAAGATAGAAAGGCAGGATAAGAGATGTTTGTGGGTCGTAAATGGGCAAGGCTACCAGCTTCGGCTGCCTAATCATGATCAGGCCAACGAACACGAGAACCAGTATAGCAGGACTGGCCTCGGGCTGGGGAGGCAGCATCTGCTGTGTCATGCAGCCATGGCGTGTTCTGTTCTAAGGTGCACGTGTCACTAGCAAGGTGAATCTCCAGCTAAAGCTTACGTGTCCTTAGGTGAAAGGGGTCACTGCGTGTCCATTGTCTACGTGAGGGCAAGAAACACAAAATGGCTTCCGTGATCTAAGATGGATGCCATGGGTAGATCAGTATGTTGTCTATAACAAGAGTGCTCTTGCTCGTAGCATAGCGAAAACACTAGGATATGCTAAATGGATCATTTGCGGTTCACTGATATCAAAATTATGTATTTACGACAATGTTGAAAACACGGGTTCAAATTGTCACGGAACCTCACCACCCTCCACAGGAAGTGTTCACCTCAGGAGTGGATAGCCGCTGGGGATAGTAGGCCATTGGCTACTTGCACCCACACCCCTGACGTCCCTAAATCTAAGATTTAAGGAGCTCCACTGACACCAGAACCTCAGAACTGAACAACTTGCAACGAAGGATGAAGTGCAATAGAACATACTTTCACCTCTGGTGATTTAACAACTAGAGATGAGCAGAACTTTAATTGAAATCACTACAGCCCACTTGCTAGCGTCTCTCCTACACTGGAATATTGAAACACTGAGACATCACTTTACAGCACTAATACCTGTGAACTTTGATTAACACAGTTCCTGTGGGGAGAACCTCCACGTGTCATAGCTGTGTCAGCCGCTGCAGTGTGGAATGGGCACCACTCCTCAGAGCTCAAGCAGCTGCTGGGTTAGATCAATTTAGAACCTCCCAGGTGATCTGTGGGAGAGGGTGCAACGGTTTACTAGGATCCATGTGAGCTCATCACACATGTGAGCTCATCACACATGGACAATCGTGGTTGGTGGGGATGTACGTGAACTTCCACTCTATGGTAGTTGTAAGAATATGATGGTTTCATGAGAATCCCCAAAGGGATGAGAGTTGGCATTTCCAAGTGCCCAACTTTTCTAACCGAGATACACCTAATGAATACTTTGATTAGGGAGAGCCTTGGGGAAAAATGTCCCCAGTGGAATACAGTGGTATGGTACTGGCCCAGCAATTCTTGACGAGTGTAAGGCGTGTAGTTAAGACTGATTAACCACATAATGAAGGAGGGAGAGTGGTAACCTGGAGGGAAAGGACAGAGAGGTAATTGATTGGGGGTTGGGTAAGGGAATTGAGAAGGATTAAAAATAACAAAGCGTGGGGGTGCAATGACGGTGAGGAACTCAGCAAAAGCAGAAAGAGCCAAAAAACTGTGAGATGATGCCAGGCATCTTGCCCTTGCCTAGCTGGATCTTAAATTGTAACTCTGCTACCATTACCCCGGAATCCCTCCTTTAACCTGGAAGTGAGGATAGTGAGTTGTCATACTAGCCTCCATCTACCCCTCCTCCATAACATCTATGCTTGCTCTCTTCTGATCTTACAAGAATGATGGAAACGCAAATCTTTATGTGTCTGCTCTCTCACTTTCTTCCTAATCCTGACACTAGTTTGTATGTTCACACTTATTTAATTAATTATTTATTTATTTAGTGTTTTATAGAGCGCGAACCAGACCTGTGAGGGTATCAGAGCGCGTTACAGTAGTATCGGGGGGATAACAGGACAAAAAGGGGGGGGAGAGTAGAAGGGATAGGCAACACATAGAAGGATACCGTACATGGGAAGAACAAACAATCATAATATCCGACTGTCAATTGGGATAGGAACAAACTGATAAAATAAGCTAGAAAAGCAGTCTTAGCACCCTGTATGATTGTTCGGCAGAGTAGTGTAGGTAACAAAAGGCGAGGGGGTAAAGTCAGGTTACGGAGGAGAGTGTAACATGAGCATTAGGAGAGGAATTTGCCCATTAGGAAAGTTCTGGTCTCCTTTTTGAAGTGAGCTAGAGACAGTATTTTTCTGATGGCGGGAGGGAGTGAGTTCCATATTCTTGGTGCGGCTCCGGAGAAAGCCCGGTTGTATGTATTTTTTTTCTTGAAGGGCTCTGGCGGACCGGGAGTTTCTGGCTCTGCCTGATAGAACAAGTTTCTGTGTGAGAAAGGCAGGGGACTTGGAGTAGAGAGCCTTGTGGGTGATGCAAGCCACTTTAAATTGGATTATTTCCTCAAACGGAAGCCAGTTCAGAGCTTTAAGGTGGGGTGAGATTTGATCGAACTTCTTAGAGCCAATTAAAAGTCTAGCAGCGGCATTGAGGCAGGCTTTCAAGGGTGCCAGAGAGGTTTTAGGGAGGCCAGCGAGGGTGGAGCAACCATATTCTAGCCCGGAGATGACTAGAGCCTGAATTGTCGATTTTAGATCTGGGGGGGTCAAGGAAAGGTTTCAGGTTTCTTAGGTAGCTCAAATGAAATCTTGCAGTTTTGGCCATCGTGTTGATATGGCCCTGCATGTTCAGGTTGCCGGCTAAAGTAATTCCTAGGGATTTAGCAGAGTCCACAATGGTAAGAGAGCAGTTGAGCGCTGTGATAGCCTTGATCCAAACTTGAATGTCTGTATTGGCGTTGTCTGGTGAGATTAAGAGGAATTCCGTTTTTTTGGCCTTGAGTTTAAGCTGGTTTGATGTGAGCCAGTGAATTGTCAGCTTTAGGGCCTTAATCAGGGAGCGGATGTCCTCTGGGGAAGAGATTTTGATGTAGAGCTGTGTGTCATCGGCATACATGTGGTAGGAGATGTTGGCAGTATGTAGCACCTCTGCGAGCAGTTCGAGGTAGAGATTGAAGAAGGTAGAGGACAGGGTTGAGGGTTGAGGGACTCCCACAGTAATCGGAGAGGAAGCGGATAGGTTGCCGTTGATAAGGACTCTCTGTGAGCGGTTCTGGAGGAAGGACCTAAACCACGGCAGAACGGTGCCATCCAGGCCCATCCTAAGTTTGAGGCGACTCAGGAGAATTTTGTGGTTGACCGTGTCAAAAGCCGAGGATAGGTAAAGGAGGATCAGGAGGCAGGTTTTGCCTTGGTCAAGGGCTTGAAGGGCATCATCCACAATGTGGAGGAGAGTGGTTTCCTTGCTGTGCCCATGTCTGAAACCAGATTGCAAGTAGTCTAGAAGGTGGAAGTTGGTTATGTGTTGGCTCAGCAGTTGTAAAAATTTTTAAAGCACTTTAGCTAGGAGAGGGATGTTTGAGATAGTTCTGTAGTTGTCAGGAGAAGCCGGATCAAGTGTAGGTTTTTTAAGATGGGAACAACCGGGCCGGCTTTGAGGGAGTCAGGAATCGATCCCTGTAGGAGGGAGGCGTTGATTATAGCTGTCCAAGAGGGGATGATAGCCTGAAAGGCAGCGGCAAGGCAGTTTGACGGGAGAGGGTCGTTGAAGTGGTTTTTAGGGCTTGAAGAGGAATGGATTTTTGCGACCAAAGGTTCATCATAGACTTTGAAGTTGGACCATAACGCTTGGTTTTCGAGGGAGGTCTTGGAGGGCAGCGCGGAGTGTGGAGGAAGAACAGGAGGGGTTTGGGAATATGTAGCAGACATGAGTTCCTTTCCTAGGGCAGAGATTTTATCACAGAAGAAGGAGTAAAATATGGAGATATTGGGGTTTCTTTGGAATGTAAATGTAAATGTATAGGCATTTATATAGCGCACTACTTACCCGTAGGGTCCCAAGGCGCTTCGACCGCTGCGAAACCCTTCCTGGCTTCCCTGAGAGATGGTCCCTTAATGGGTATCTCCAGGGTGAGACCAGGCATCCCCGGCAGTCTGGTGGGGCCGTTAGTGAAGATGAGGCAAGCTAATGCCCAGAGTTGCCGAGTGTGATCGCTGATCAGAGTGGGCACCGAGGCGAGAGAATTATCGAGTCCGCTGACCCTGGTCCAGAAACCTGCCGCGCCGGGAATCGAACCCTGGTCCCGGGCCGTCCTCTGCTCTCGGGTCTGCCGCCTCTAACCAGTGAGCCACACTACTTCACCCAGTGAGCCACACTACTTTAGCTAGTTTGTTGGATTGGTGTTTGACCAACTCGAATAATCTGCGAGGTCTATTCTTAGCGTTGTCCAGTTCAGTTCTGAAGAATTCTTTTTTTGAGTTGATGATATTTTTGTTATAGGAGTTTCTGGCTTTCCGGAGAAGTTTAAGATGGACTGCAGAAGGGTGCTTTTTCCAGTTCTGTTCTGTTTGCAGGAGGGATCTCCTCTCATTGTTAAGGGATCTGTTGAACCACAGGTTCCTGTCCTTGATCTGTGTTCTTTTCAGTTTTAGCGGAGCAAGGTCATCAATTATATTGGAGATCGTTGTGAAATAGTCTTCAGTGAGGTTGTCCACCATGGTGATATGCCGGGAGGTCGGATGCACAGCGGGCAGCCAGTTTCTTGTGGTCAAGGTTCTTGGTGTCACGGATCCATCTTTTGGAGAGCAACGGTTGCGGTGTCCATGTCTTGTGAGTGCCAGGCAGACGGAAGGTGATAGCGTGGTGATCAGACCAGTCGCAAGGGTTTGACCACGCATTTCTCGCGAGAAATGCACATGCGCGGGTAGCCACGCATGCGCATTAGTATCTAAGACGGCGGCGCCGGCGGCGCGATGACGAGAGGGAGCCCCGGGGACGCAGCGGACAAGGTAAGTGGTTTTATAAGTCCTTTTCAAGGTCATTTAAGCATTTAGCGAGGGCGGGAGGGAGGCGGGTGGCACGTAGTGGGGCTACGCGAAGTGCGTGGGTGGGCGTAGTTTTTTGCCCACTTTGCGTAGCTTCGCGAAGCCCCACTACGCCCACTACGCCCACCCTTAATTCCATCAGGATTGCTACGTCCGTGTTTAGATTGGCTACATCAGCAGCATGCTTTACCGCAGAGAGGCAGTTGATGAGCAGACCCGATAAAGACGGGCGGTATGCGTGACGTGACTAGCGGCGGAGGTTGGGACTAGAGCAAGGTTACTGTTAACTATCCCTCTGTAGCGGAGAGGGGCTGGTCTAAAGGGATTAATTGCAACCGTGCGCATAGGTTGTTCTGTCTTCGTGAAAGAGGAGCATGAGGATTCATAGCTTTCGAGGAGTTCTGCTATTTCGTCCTCCAAGAGTTCCAGAGGGCTTGTCATAGCAGGGGTAGGAATGTAGGTTAGGAGAAGGGCCTGTAATTCATCCTCTGGGAGGTAGCAGGGCTGCCTTTGAGGGCACATATGTCTCAGGGATAGCGGGAATGGGTGTAGAGCGGGCTTGGAGTACAAAATGGGGGGGGGTAGGGTACTGTGAGAGCCGGATATTCGAGAGAGTGAGCTGGGTGAGGTGCAGGAGGTTTTTTAGGTCCGTGAAGGACTTGTGGAAGCTCAAGACTATTAGGCCGGCCCAAGACGGCCAGCCAAACCGTCTTGCGAACTTAAGGTGCATATACCACTCCTCCTCCTGCACTGTGACAGAAGCCCAGCCCCGCCCATCCTGGCTCCGTATAGAAAAATAAAGTGATAATAACATCATGGTATTCTCATTTTATTTTTAGGTCGAGCATAGCGGCAGCACGCATGCGCTGCTTGCTCTGCGACAATACTGTAGTAGAGTATGGGAGAGAAGCAGCGCCTACTCTCCTCATATTTTTCATTGGCTTGTGTCATTGTCTTTCATAAATGCTGCCTTCGGATTCGTTAATAGGCTTGTTAGTCCCTCCTTAGCACAGCCTTGTCTTCATTTGTACTCCCCCATGGCGACTGGCCCTTTTAGTTTAGTTGTTACACGGGACCTGTTATTTAGTCTGTAAGCACTACTTACTTTATTAAGAATATCTTACTGCAGGCTGGACATGCGCTACTTCACCTTAAACCGCTTTTTTTTCAAGCAGCACAGCCACCCCCATAACAGGGCACCCTCTTTCAATCACTTGAACCCAGCAATATCTCGTGTCTGTTTCAACCCCCAAAGTAAAATGGATTTAGAAATGATTTGCAAATGAAGTCACGTGACTTACAAGTAGCACATAATCCTGTGCTAATGGGCTGAAGCTGACAACAGCACATATGTGTTACATGTCATCTGTACTAAAGGCACCTGACGGGTTGTTTTCAAAAGCCTGTTTTATTAACAATAACACCATCACCAACAATACCACCACCAATACCACCACCTCCACCAATACCCCCCCAATACAGCCAATACCACTTTCACCAAGACCACCACCAATACCACCACCAATACCACCACCACTTTATTTATTTTATTTATTTGCTTGTAAAGCGCCTGAGTCAATTCCCAAAGGGATATCTCTGTGCTGTTGCTAGCAGTTTAGGGCAGATTACTCCAAGGGTGAGAGCTGAAGGGGGGAGTGAGTACTATGGCCTGGTAAAAAGGTAAGTTTTCGTTTTTTTCTGAACAATACTAAATTGCTAATCTGTTTCAGTTCGGTGGGCAGGGAGTTCCATAGTATGGGTCCTTTGTAAGACAGGGCTCGGCCTCCCTGTCTAGCTCTTCTTATCTTTGGAACTTGTAGCAGCAGATGGTTACTAGAGCGGAGTGTGCGTCTAGGGAAGTATGGTATGAATTTTTCTCGTAAGTATTTGGGACTGGTACCATACAGGCATCTGTGTATGATGTTACAGATTTTGAAATTGATGCGCTGCTTCACAGGAAGCCAATGGCGTTGGTGCAGTAGGGGGCGGGAGGGCGTTCTGGGGGGGGCGTTGAGGGCCAATCTTGCTGCTGTATTTTGGACAACCTGAAGTTTGTTTATTTGTTCTTCATTCGCCGATAGGTATAGTCCGTTGCAGTAGTCCATTCTGCCTATGATTAAAGTTTGGATAAGGGTCTTTCTGTAGTTGTCTGGCAGAAAAGGAAAGACACGTCTTAGAAGCCCTACCACGTGGATGCAGGCACCTGCCACCTGAGTGGTGTGTTCCTTGAGCAGGAGTGCTTGGTCCAACTTAACACCAAGGTTTTTTGCTATGGGCTTGGGGTTGGGGACCGGGCCTAGCTCCAGAGGCCACCAATCTGGTGACCAGAGGAGGGTCGCCCCTCCAAACAGCATGACCTCTGTTTTCGTCACGTTGCATTGAAGAAAGTTTTTTGCCATCCAATGTGCTATCGTTCTCATCCCATTAGCAAATGATGAAAGAGTTGCCGGTGTGAGAGTTGAGAAGGGAAACAGAAGTTGGGTGTCGTCAGCGTATGACACCGGAGTGAATCCAAAGGATCTTATCATATTTGCTAAGGGGGCCACATAAATGTTGAAAAGCGTGGGGCTAAGGCATGAGCCCTGTGGCACACCCTTAGTAAGCACTCTAGATGGAGAGGAGTGAGAGCCTAGTCTGACTCCTTGGGTGCGATCGGAAAGAAAACTTTTTAGCCATGAGAGAGCCATGCCTCCTATTCCCACATCACTCAGTCTTTCAAGGAGGAGTTCATATGATACCGTGTCGAAAGCAGCGGATAAATCTAACAGCACTAGAATCACGGATTCCCCCCTGTCCAGTGACATCCTGATGTTGTCGGTCACGGAGAGGAGGGCTGATTCAGTGCTGTGATTGGGCCTGAAACCAGATTGGGATGGGTCTAGGCCTTCCGCTGCTTCGATATATTTCGACAGGTGTGTATTAACATGCTTCTCTGTAAGTTTACTGAGGTAGGGTAGGAGGGAAATGGGTCTAAGATTTGAAAGGTCAGACCATGGTAGTGTAGTGTTTTTCCGAATTGGATTGACTACAGCTTGTTTCCATTCTATGGGTACCTGTCCTTTGCCCAGGGACTGATTTATGATGGCTTGTATGGATGGACCTAAGATTGAGTTTAGAGGGGCCATCATTTTCGCTGGTAAAAGGTCATTAGGAGAACCAGATTTTATGTGGTTAATTAGGGGAGAAAGGTCTGTGTTGGACACTGGGGGAAAGGAAAGTAAGGCTGGTGATTTTTTTGGTTGCGGGGTCATGGGGGCATAATTTCCACAGTTGGTGCTGGTTGTTTTCAGGATTTTATCGTAAATCGTATTGATTAGTGGTGGTGGTGGTATTGGTGGTGGTGATATTGGTGGTGATGGTATTGGTGGTATTGGCTACAACCAATACCACCACTACAACCAATACCACCACTACAATCACTACCACCAACACTACAACCATCAACACCACCAATGCCACCACCAATACCACTACCACCACCACTACCAATACCACCATCACCAAAACCACCACCACCAATACCACCACCAATACCATCACCACCAATATCACCACCACCAATACCACCACCACCACTAATACCACCACCACCACCAATATCCCAATACCACCACCACCACCATTACCAATACCACCACCACCACCACCAATACCAACACCACCACCACCAATACCAATACCACCACCAATACTGATACCACCACCAATACCACCAATAAACACCACCAACAAACCACCACCACCAATACCACCCCCACCACCAATACCATCACCACCTCCAATACCACCAGCAATACCACCACTACCACCAATACCACCACCACCAATACCATCATCACCACCAATACCACCACCACCACCAATACCACCATCACCACCAATATCCCAATACCACCACCATTACCAATGCCACCACCACCAATACCACCACCAATACCAATACCACCACCAATACCGATACCCTCACTAATACCACCAATAAACACCACCAACAATATCACCACCAATACCACCACCACCAATACCACCCCCACCACCAATACAATCACCACCTCCAATACCACCAGCAATACCACCACCACCAATACCAGTACTACCATCACCACCACCAATACCAGTGCCACAACCACCAATACCGCCACCATCAATGCCACCACCATCAAGAACAGTCTCGCATTTGCAAGAGTTTAAGCTATTAGTATTGTAAACGACAATGCCTTTTATTTATGTTTTAAAATCCAAAACATAAATAAAAGGCATTGTCATTTACAATGCTAATAGCTTAAATGTGTGTGAATGCAAGGCCTATACCACCACCACCATTACCACCAGTACCACCACCACCACCAATACCACCACCAATACCAACAACACCAATACCCCCACCAATCCCATGTCCACCAATCCAATACTACCACCATCAATACCAATACCACTACCACCAATACCACCACCAATACCACCAATAATACCACCACCACCAATACAACCACAACCATCAATACTACCACCATCAATACCACCATCACCAATACCACCACCACCAATACCACCACCACCAATACCATCATCACCACCAATACCACCACCACCAATACCACCACCACCACCAATATCCAAATACCACCACCACCACCATTACCAATACCACCACCACCAATACCACCAATAAACACCACCAACAATACCACCACCAATACCACCCCACCACCAATACCATCACCACCACCACCAATACCAGTATCACTACCACCAATACCAGTGCCACAACCACCAATACCAATACCGCCACCACTAATGCCACCACCACCACCAATACCACCACAAATACCAATACCACCACCACCAATACCACCACCACCAATACCAATACTGCCACCAACAATACCATCACCACCACCAATACCACCACCAATGCCACCAATACCACCACCACCAATACCACCAATACCAGCACCACCAATACCAGCACCACCAATACCAGCACCACCAATACCAGCACAAACACCAATACCACCACAAACACCAATACCAATACCACCACCACCAATACCAATACCACCACCTCAGTGCCTATCACTCACTAGTAATAGTAGGGGCACTATACGAGGCCAGAGCTGCATCTCAAGGTTCTGGTGGGTGGATATTTTTTCAGTTTTTTTTCTAAGTACCCAGGGCCAGTACCATAGTTGCTTTTGTGTGTTAGACACAACATTTTATAATGCCCTCTCATCCTGATAGGAAGCCAGTGCAGAATTTTTAGATTAGGACGGGACAGCGATCTTGAGTGTAAGTCCAGGATTAATCTGGCCGCGGTATTCTGCAGAGTCTGTAGTTTGGAGAAGAGGTCTTCATTTATAGAGGTTAGTAGAGCATTTCCATAATCCATGCGGCTAATGATTAGGTCCTGTACTAGTGGCTTCCGGGTTCCAATTGGTAGCCACTGAAAGATTTTCCGCATCTTCCGTAGAATGCCAAAGCAGGTACCTAATACCCGATTTACATGCGCTCTCATGGAAAGCTTGTTGTCGATAGTGATCCCCAGATTGCAGATGGTTTGTTTTGGGGAAGGACAGAGGCACAATGACTGTGGACACCAACTGTTTGACCAATGATCTTCGGCCCTGCCGAACAGAATGATCTCGGTTTTGCTGTTATTGAACTGTAATTTATTTTGACCCATCCAGCTGTCAATGTGGATCATACAGTTTTTAAACCGGATCATTGTATCAGTAGAGTCGGGCCAAAGGTGATCAGCAACTGGTTATGGTCGGCATCGTCGGCATAATAACACTCATTGATAGTGCTCCAAGAGAGGTCACTTTGTTGCATGCTCTGTATTAATGGCCAATGGCACTATCATTCTGTTACTTATTTCTAGCTCAACTCAGTTCTGCATTTCAGTTTCCTAATGCTAGCTTGTATCAAATATGACATTATTTCTTTGTGTTTGTTATGAAAGTTAAAATGTTTGCTGAATTTCACTGCCCAGAGAATTTTTTGTTTAATTCACAGTATCATATATAACTTCCTCCGTCCAATCCTGGTTTGTTTCGGCCTGCAGGAGCCACATAGATTTTCCCACTGTTCCGCACTTCCTACACAGTAAGCTGCTGTCTGTGCCTGCACGTTTGTGAGTGTCTTTGTGCTCTTTTGAGTCTGTGTGTCTCTCCTGGCTATCCAATCACTTTTCCTCTTGCTTACTCAACTGCCAAAGTCCAAAATGTGTAGCCTGTTAGCATCTGCATTACTTCCTTAGGACCCCACATCTCCTTAGAGTATGCCCATGCCATGGTGTGGTTCCAAAGCAGCATTATTCTCCATGTTGGATGACCTCAGCAGATAGCCAGGCATCACTAGGACAGTCGCCTCCCTGCTCTTAGATCCACCAGCCTCTTTCTGTACTTTCAGCCATTCGTCTTGAATTGATGTCCCACTCCACTTGGGAGCCAGGAACCAGGTCCAGAATGGCTCTTTCACTCTCAAGCTGATCCAAATCACTGTGAAAACCAATAAAAACCATTGCACTCTGAAACATCTCCAGTGCCCCAAGGTTTAACACAGGCATGCTCTCTGGTGGACACCTTAGCTCTTCTGAACCCGTCGCCCAATCATGTAGTCTTATTTTTTATATAATGACAACACTCAAATCATTCATTAAGTGAAGAAACGCATCTCACCAAAGCCTCCTACACCAATCACTTCCTCACGAAACTGAATTATGAATATTCTACAATCACCACAAGCTCAGAATATGATTGAGAGACACTTATGTGGTAACACTTGACTTTTTGTCAGGCATATACACTGACCACCTTCACTAGGTCTCAGTCTGTTGCTTGTAAAAACAGTTTAAAACCTGGTTCTGAACCCAGCACTGCTCCTGCAAGCCATATATCCTACTAGTTCACCTTTGTACTACCCTGTTTAAACTTTACAGCGACCAGTGCCTCTTATTCCTAGCACGCACACCGTAGAATAAAGTGGACCCAAAGTCCACCAGCTGCAACTCATAACCAGAGACCACATCAACCCAGATCTCCACACCCTGCACAAGGCGATTTATCTTTCAGGCACTATTAATCATGTTCTGAGGTGTAATTGAGATGGGTCAGAATTCCTTCAGTCAAAACTACTTAAGTACTCTCTACTAATCCTCCGCCTGCTTTTGTTTCCACACTACCAGAAAAAGTGCGTAGGTGGGTCCTCATTCTCTTTACAAACCATCAAATTCTGGAACCCTATCCCTAGGCAGATCCCAGTCAGTCAAAAGCACATGCCGTCCCCAAAGCACTAAAAACACGGCTATTAAAACACACAAAACAAATACAGTCTTTCCAATATTCCTGGTATAGCTAGAACTCGAAAACCATACCAGTACTCTATGTAAATCTCTAGCAATATTGACAATTGCACTCCTCAAGCAGCCTAGCTCACCCAGTATGCACCAGAAACCTTCCATGACATACTTTGACCAAGGTTCACGAGTACTAATCCAGCGCGTTAGACAATCTAAGACTTAGCTAAGCCACTTTCACAGATGCTCTGTTTGTTGGTGCATTCTGTGTAACCCTTACACTGACTACGGGCCTATAGTTAAAACCCTGCAACTTCCCTGTGTTGGTCATCACTGGATGTTGACCTGGCTTGGTTCAGGAGGAGTGTTCACCTGCATAAGTTTGATGAAAAGTAAACAGAGAGGATAGTGAACCTCCCTTAAGTATGCTAACTTTGGCTTGCGATGTAGGTATCATCACAGATAAGATCCCTTGAAGAAGTAAGTACCTTATAACTATTTTTGCATACATCTAGAATGACCATAGCAGAGGAAACCGTCTGTATTTCTCCTTCCAGTATTTGACTACAGGGACAAGCTCCCCTGTAAAAACCTTATGATGCCTGATTAATATATAGGCAATAGCAAAAGGGGTTTAGCCCTGGATGGCTAGAAAGGGTCTTACAAAATACAACAGGAACAAGTATACTAGCCGTAACGTTTTAGTTGCTGTTAACGTTATTTAACAGGTTAGAGGCCATTAATAAATAAATCAGACCAAGGGTAACACTTGAAAATTGTCACACATTTAAACAATACATGTCGAACAAACATTAGCAGTGAAACAAAACGAACATTGTGGTACACAAAGCAACGATAATTTCATACATTAATACACCAGTCTTGTTTTTCGAAACAACAGCAGCTGAGCAATTTTTTGCAACAACATTATTTGAAGAAATTGTGGTGCTGCTGAACACAGGGAAAAACCAAAGGTGGAGATGGACGGAGCGCTGACAATACAAATACTCACCCCCAGTCAACTGATCTGGGTTTAATCCATCACCGTTCTTAAGCTCACTCCGCCACCCCAGTTCAGACATGGCCATATGCAAATCAGTCTGACCCTGTGCCTTATTGGAACAGTCCAGCCCAAACTGCCATGCCATGTCTTCCCTGGACCGGAATCAAGCTTCTCGGACCGGTTTCTGGCATTACAACCGTCTTTAGCCGGGCTTGCTTGACTCCAGTGGCAAAGTGAGCAAGGGACTCACGTCTGAAAATACCCTGCCAACTTAGGGCGAACAAAGAAAAACCAAAGGTGGTGATGGACGGAGCATTGACAATACAAACACTAACCCCCAGTCAACTGATATGGGTTTAATCCATCACCGCCACCCCAGTTCAGACATGGCCATATGCCAATCAGTCTGACCCTGTGCCTCATGGGAACAGTCCAGCCCAAACTGCCAAGCCATGTCTTCCCTGGACCGGAATCAAGCTTCCCAGGACCGGTTTCTGGCATTACAGCCGTCTTCAGCAGGGCTTGCTTGACTCCAGCGGAAGCTTGTTTCTGGTCCAGGTAAGGCATGGCTTGGCAGTTCGGGCTGGACTGTTTCCATGAGGCACAGGGTCAGACTGATTTGCATATGGCCATGTCTGAACTGGGGTGGTGTGGAGTGCAAAAAAACGATGGATTTAGGCCCAGATCTCTGTAATGGGGTGAATGTATGACATTGTTCTGCATTCTGTCCATCAACTGTGGTTTTTGCATTTGTCACCCCGAGTGGGATGGGTATGCTCAGGCGTGAGTCCCATGCACTCCACACCACTGGATTCAAGCAAGCCGAGCTGAAGACAGCTGGATTGCCAGAAACCGGTCCTCGGAAGCTTGTTTCCGGTCCAGGGAAGGCATGGCTTGGCAGTTCGGGCTGGACTGTTCCCATGAGGCACAGGGTCAGACTGATTTGCATATGGCCATGTCTGAACCGGGGTGGTGTGTAGTGCAAAAAAATGATGGATTTAGGCCCAGATCTCTGTACTGGGGTGGATGTATGACATTGTTCTGCATTCTGTCCATCAACTGTGGGCATAATTTTTAGGCCTAGTAGGTAGGTGAGAATGTATGCAACTTCCTACAAGAGGCAAAATTATTTAAATGCAAGTTCTCGGTGGTGTAAGGTGCCAACGCGTTTCGAGTCCCAGAGTGGTTTTGAGGATTCTCTTCAGGGTGTAGACTGGATGTGATCAGGTAAAGAGGTTTCTTATTCTCATTAGGGCGCAACCCCAGGGGTCCAAAGGAGTTTCAAATGACTCCGTATTAATTGATCAATGCAAATTGTGTAAAAGCCTCGTAGCCGTTTTCACTGGAAATGTGATTTTGTTTTTGGCGTAGCCGCGCTTCAATCTTTATCCAGTCATAATAGATCGGGAGCTCGTGGACACATGTAGTGGGTCTCGGTCTCTCTTCAATAATGCCTGTTGAATAACGTTAACAGAAACTAAAACGTTATGGCTAGTATACTTTTTCCTGCTGTATAGTCAATATGTAGGCCATGTAGGGAGATTGTCACTATCATCACCCTGTGTGTGCATGCTACACACTGTCAATTTTAAGTTAGATTTTATTTTTACATCTGTCCATTGTGCTTTTTAAAAGCATATATCTGTGACATTTATAATTCAGGAATGACACATTGAGGGGTGATTCACACATGTTTGCATGCTTTGCTGCACTTTAAAGGGATATTGTGCCTAAGCGACAGGACATTCAACATGGAATGTTTTATAAATTCATGACTATAATGCCTATTGCCTCTTTTCAGCCATGAACATATTGAGGAACGAGTCCTAAGTATGGTCTGTTCAGTTGCGTACATGCTTTCTCAAAAAATTTGCATGAATGCATTGAAGTATTTTAGAAAGGCCATCCACACCAAGCAGGGATTTAAATGACAGTAAATATATTTTGGTCCTGAAGAAAGCTGATTGGCTTTTAGGGCAGTTATACGGCCGAAACATGAAGACCTTCTGATGTCAAAGACCATCAGATCCTTATGACATTCCACAGTTTTTAATTTTGCCTATGACTTTGTTGATTAAATAATAGTCTTAGGATCTGAGACAATTTGACCCCTTCGATACTGATGACGAGCTGAGCTCGTCATCAGCTTCGGCGCTCGTAGGCTGATGACGAGCTGAGCTCGTCATGTAACACGGTATTTTAAAAAACGCCGCACACAGCGGGAAAAGCCGCTGCAGCGATGCGGTATGGCTCACACTCCCTTCCAGTAATGTTGAATTTCTTGGCAGTCTCAAAGTATGTGGAAGAAAGAACCCACCATGCAACAACCCCTGGCACATAAGGCAGTGTTGCAGGTCCCAAGCCGGTATAGAAGTGTTCTAGAGTAGTGTGATCTATGGAGTATCTGTAAGCGGAAACCGGTATGTATAGCCATCTCCCCGGGGGGT
Organism: Lissotriton vulgaris; assembly: GCF_964263255.1. Taxonomy (NCBI): domain Eukaryota; kingdom Metazoa; phylum Chordata; class Amphibia; order Caudata; family Salamandridae; genus Lissotriton; species Lissotriton vulgaris. Next base: position 244,958,240 of record NC_141687.1, read on the forward strand.
TTTCATTGCTTCCGCCCAAACAATTTTCTCAAGGAGTTCAATATTTCCCTCCAATGCTTCCCTCAGCACTTTCAGAGGGTGGTAGGAAGTGTTAATTAATTTCCTATAGGTCAAAGAGACGGCCTTGTCATTCATGGGAGCTAATAGGAGTCGATCCTCCAGTGATGATGACTCTGGCAATTGCTCTCCTTCCGGTATTTGTCGCCTCAGTACATGGCCCAATGGTAAATATCTAAAATGCTGTGACTCTGCCATCTCATATTCCTGCTTCAGAACCTCAAATGTTACTAATGCTTGTCTTCTCCACACATCCCCTAGGTGTTCAATGCCAATCAGCTCCCATTTGAAAACCCCTTTAGGCCCCCAACCTCCTGAAGAAGGTCACTATCTCATAGTGGGGTCCTGTCTAGTAACTTGCCTTCCCATCCGAGGACTATAGTGGCTTCTCGCCATGCTCTCACCACTTTCTGGGGGTGGGTCGACAGGGCGCCCTCACGTCCTTTTCTGTAGAGGAGCGATGAGAAGCCCTGACTTCCCATGGCCTCCCGATCCATATGGTCCGCTGGTTCAGCTGTATCTGAGAACCCTCAATCATTTATTGCTATCACCTGTCCTGCCCAGTAGTACTTGCATATGTCCAGGACGACCAGCCCCCCCTCATATACCCCTCTTTGGAGCTTGCAGAGTGTGATTCTTGAACTGCCCCCTTTCCACAGGAGTTGCCACAACTCACTATAAATTTTTTTGAAGAAATTAGGGGGTATTTTGTAGGGAGTGTTTTGTAGAATATGGAGCAGGCGTGGGATGGTCATCATTTTGAAGAGGACAGACTTGCCCATCAGGGACACTGGAAGTGTTCGCCAGTGGGTGATATCACTTCAGAGGCGATCTAATTGAGGGAGCAAGTTTTGTTTTTTAGAATTTACTCACATTACACGTAATACTGATGGTAACGAAAGCTTTTGGAGCTACACACCTTGCTGATAATGTAGGGATGCCACCTTAAATTATAAATACAAGGGACTTGTCCCAATTAATTTGTAACCGGAGTAATCTCCAAAAGCTGGGAGATATACAATAGTCTGTCAACCGTGAGGTGGGACTGCGTGGCTAAAGCAAGATATCATCAGCATAAAGGGAGATCCGCTCTTCCCAGTGTCCCCTCTCCACACTGCAGATACCCTATATAAGTGGGTCCCTGCGAACCCAGACAGCCAGAAGATCACCTCCCCCGAAGACATTCAGTTCTGCAACTCAGTCCTGCTGGAAACACAAAGCAGGCTGACACGTAATCACCTGAATCTAAATGCTCTAAAAACTTAATTCCTACTAATCTCACCCCACAAACAATCTCTGGTCATGGAACAATGGTTTAATCAGCTGACTGCTCTTAACTGCAGACCTCACCTCGTGGATTCGGCATCTCCTCTGGGTATTATACTAGACAAAAGTCTGAACACGCAGAAGCACATCAGTTCCCTACCCAAAGCAGCGACCTTCCAATTAAGCATACTTAGGAAACTCTAAACCTTTCTCCCTGCTAATGACCTAAATGTTGCAGTACAAGCATTAGTGATCTCAAAGCTGTGCTACGGTAGTGCAACACTCTGCGGTTTCCCTAGAGTGCAGACAGCTCCTCTTAGGGTAGCGCTCAATTCTGCTGCTAGGCTCTTAACTGGAACAAAAAAAACCGTCACATTTCTCCGGACTTGGGGACCTGAATTGGCTTCCATATGAAGCTCAGATACAGGTAAAAATTGCATACATGGCTCACAAAGCCATCCACTTCAAGACCTCGCTCAGAAACGGGTGCTCTCGTGTGGTTCTAGAGCCTCCAGAAGTGCCAGCACCCTTTTGCACAAACCACAAAAATTCAAGAAAAAAAAGACCTATAACAAAGCCTTCTAAGGGATCGCTTAGAGGATCTGGATCTCCTCCCCCCCCCCCCCGAAGTCAGGGTGAACCCTTCCACTGTCTCCTTAAAAAAAGAAGTCAAAGGGCTCCTGATGAAGACATTTCTGCCTCTTCCGGGCCCTGCCATCTGATTCTGGGACCGTTGACGGTGCCCCAGCTGCATGGCTCACGAGAATGTTGGACAATTTTAGACTGTGAATTTGTCGCTTTGTTGATTCTGTTGTGTTTGCTTGTACCCTCACAAGAATGTTGGACAATTTTAGACTTAGAATTTTTCGCTTTGCTTATTCTGTTGTGTTTGCTTGTACCCTGCGTGCTACATAATCTGTAACGCACTCAGATACCCTCAGTCGTCATGTTTATGCTATATAAAACTTCCTAAATAAATAAAGTAGGTTTAATTGGGTACCCCTCTGTAGCACAGAGCTGGATAGATCTGGATGTACTACTGTGGCTATTACTGTCCTTAATCTTGGCCAAGACCTGGAAGTTAGTTTTAAACACTAATCACCAACAGCATATGGACATAGCCAATTTTAAAGCAACGTATTGGCTACGAAGATATAATTTGTACTCTCGATTTATAGTATTTATTTTTTTAACATTTCTGCCTGTATTTATCCATATTTCTTTTTTGGCCACCTAATGTTATGTTATGTTTTTTTCCGTAAATCTGTTTATTGGTTTTCAAAGTAGAAAGCAAGAAACAACATTTGCATGCATGATATAACCACATAAGTGACCCCAGGATAGCGAGCAGTCTGGGTATACTAGGACATACAATGTGATATGAAGGATAAATAAAATAGTCATATACATCAGGGCCAGATGTGGACACCAACTGTGGTGTAAGTGCCACTGTGGGGCCCCTGAAAATGCTTGCAATCTAAGAGTATCATAACACAGATTTGAACAGGGAGAATAGGGCTCAACAAAATGAGAACACAGTAAGTCCAAGGAGGCGGGGAGTAACTGTTAGTGACATGTTGGCATGCTGCCTCCCGCCCAATGCCCCTTTGCATGTGTACTGCTTGTGCTTGCATAGAAAGCAAGTAAATGTTGTGTGTGTAAATACTAGCTCGCTGACTGGCTAAGGGAGAGGTCTACTAATGGTATACCTGTTTATGTAGAGTTGAAGGGATATTCCCAATCATGGCGCTACAAGTCTGTTCCCCCTCCCATACAGAAGAATCTACCGATGATGTGTCCTCTTTCTACAGGTAGCTAGAATAGCACCCCAGCTGGTGGCTAGTGGGAATTTACGGAGGCCTGGTAAGTCTTCCTTGCATAGGGTGATGCTCTCTGCTTTTGCCCATGTCAGTAAAGAGTGATGCCATGCTACTATGTGTGGAGCTACAGGAGACTTCCATCTCTCAGTAATTAGTCGTTTAGTGGTTGCCATGCCCAAGTCCAGGAAATGAGAAGTGACACTAAATCTTCTGCCCTTACTGAATAGATGCAGAAGATAGACCTCCCATTGGAAAAGGATGTCACGTTCAGTGCAGCGGGCAAAGGTGGCAGCTACTACAATCCAGTACCCACTGAGAATGGGGCAGCGCCACAGCATGTGTAAAAAGTCTACATCAGTCTAGTGACATCTCGGACAGGTAGAGTCCATGCGATGGAAATACTTGTTAATCTTTGCTGTGGTAAGGTATGCTTGGTGTAAAATAAAGAATTGCATTTGGCGGAAGCGCTGGTTGTGAGGTATTCGAGTGGGGCTCTCCAGGACAGCAGTCCATTCTGGGTCAGAGAAGCCGCGCTCTGAGTCTCCCTCCCAATGGAGTCTTAAGGAGTCTAGTGAGACCATAGCATGTTGGCGCAGAGAGGCAGCGAACCACCGAGTCTGCTGGCCACCTTCGCCCATCATGTGCAAGTATTGAATCGTGTGATGCATGGGGGGGCTCTGTGGATGATTTGCCCCTTCGGGCCAAGAGAGTTGCAGTAAAGGAACGATGCAGTAAAAAATGACCTGGATGGAGACCCTCCTCCGAGACAAGCACGGTGTATGGAATGAGGGTACAGCCTCGGAAGAGATCCTCAGTGCCGTGTATACCAGCTGTGTCTCCAATATGTAGTTCATCATCTGTGGCAATGCTCAGGTCCCTGGTGGTACCCGAGAGAGGAATAGTAGGGGCATATGGATTTGTGGAGAGGTTGATGAATAGGATTCTACAATAGCATTTGTATGCCACAGAGAATAGTAGGGAGTCTATGTTTGTGGGCTTCTCACAAGCATGGAATGGATGTCAGAGGGATAGATGTGGCATGGGCGGGCGCAGAGTGGCTGTGTCGGAACGTTGGCAGGAGGCCAGCCATCTGGCAGTCCATTGTAACTGTGTGGCCAAGTAATAGTGTTCAAAGGTAGAAGCTGCAAGGCCGCCCTGTCCTGCAGGCAGGTAAAGCATTTTAATGTCGGTGTCTTGAAAGAAGGATTAGAGATTTCATTTGGGAAACTTCCAATTTGTTGAAGAAGGAGGGGGAAATGTAGAGAGGTAAGTTAAAAAAATAATAGAGAAGCCGGGAAAGTATCACCATTTTAGTGAGGGCGATCCTGCCAGTCATAGACAGCGGTACGGTTCTCCAAAAAACCAATTGGGAAAGGATTGCTGTTGTAGCTCTGCTGACGTTCCGTCAAAAAGGTCAGTTTTCTGCTGATGACTAAATAGAGGAAGGTGTTGGCACACCACAAGACTGGGCCCCCATTCAGGGAGTATCCTGGGTGCTCTCAGAGAAGGGGTAGAGAGAGGACATCAATGCGTTGGCATGCAGTCCCAATACATTGGCTATCAATGACAGACAGAGCCAGCGAGGAGGGAATGGGATGGAGATCTCTTACATACAGCAGAATATTGTCTGCGTATAGAGAAATTGTGTGTGTCTCATCCCTCAAGGGTATACCCGCATCAACTCGGGCACGGAAACATTCAGCTAGTGGTTTCACAGCTAAGGAGAAGAGATATTTTTTAGCCACCTTATTGGTATTTATCCATATATATATACTTAGTGGAGTGATTTTTTAAGTTCAAAATAAAGTTTATTGAATAAAAAGAGGTGTCAATAAAATGGAACAAGTGATACAGAAAAGAAGCAAAATAAGCAAGAGAAGCATTGCATAAAGAGCCATACAGAAAGCGCATTGAGTATGAAGATCAGATAAAAGCATACATTGGAAAGGAGAAAATAAAAACAATAGTGCAATCTGTTATACATGAAAGTAATGAGGAACTATAAGGTCAATCAAGGAAGTTTGAGAACTTCTTGCTGAGTGGGCGACAAATGGAATGAATTTTTAGCAGAGGCATCAAGGTATGCTGTTATAGGGAGCCATAAAATAGTACGCTTCATTGCCATCTGAGGAGGAAAAACAAAGGCAGTATCCAACCTATGATTATGACAAACATTATACCACCATGCTTTAATCGATAACTTCGTAAAATCTTTCCAATCAGCAGTGATTTGTTGGAATGCAACCGCTATCAATAAATCAATAATTCGTACATCAAAAGTAACATGGTCCCATCACGGGGAGAGACTGCCAAGAAAAATGTGAATAAAAGTAAAAGGGATTTGGGTGTGGAAAATGTCATTAATTTGGGTCCAAATTCGCTTCCAGAAGTCATGAATGAGTGTACATGAGAAAAGCATGTGGAACAAAGTAGCAGTGGGAGTAGAGCAGGACCAACAGAGGTCAGGAGCAGAGGAAAATCTATTGTGAAGTAAATGTGGTGGAAAAAGGAGTCTATTATAAATGAAAAATAGAGTTTGAGTTAAAGTGGCAGATCTGGAGGATTTGCGGATCTTAACCCACAACTTATCCCAAAATGAAGTAGACCAAGTAGTATCAAAGTCACATTCCCACTGCTCCTCCACTTTAGATTTCGGGCGAGGCAAAGACTTGGAACGAAGGAATGCGTAAATAAGGGAAGCCTTGGCATGAGCAGCCAGAAAAGAGTGAAGTTGTGAAGCGGGAGTAGGAGACGAAGAAAGATTGTGAGAATGCAGAATCTGGGTATAAGTGGACATGATCTCTCCTTTTAATATAAGATAGTTACGGGCAAAGGAGACAGGTAAATCAAAAGAGAGGCACAGCAAGGGAAAAGATAAAAAGGTGGATTGAGAGAAAAGTTGAGAAACCCAAAGTAAACCCTTTTGTCGCCAGGATTTCCAATAGAAAGGCTTGCCATTAATAAGGATACTGTTATTGTGCCAAATAGTAGAGGATAAAAAGTCAGCAACAGAGGAAGGGATGGTAGGGGAGGAGGCTAAGAGTAGCTCGACTGTGAATTTATGTATGGGAATGGATGGCATCTGCAGTTTGTGAGAAAAAGAAAGAAATTCAGCAAAAGTAAAAGGCGAAAGAGAAAGATTTTCCACAGTAACCCAAAGAGGACAGGGTTCATCAGAGTCTCGCAGCCAGAAGGAAGCCTGGCGTAAAAGAAAAACCTTGTGATAGGTCGGGAAATCAGGAAAATTGACCCCTCCTTCAGATTTAGGACGTGTCAATCTGTGAAGAGACATTCTTACCTGACCAGAGAAAAGAAATAAGAATGAAGTGAATCTTCTTAAAGACCTTCATGGGAATAGAGACAGGAATATTGGAAATGGTGCATAGAACAATGGGGGAAAGCATCATTTTAATAGTGTCAAGGCGTCCCCACCAGGAAAGATATAGTGGGTGCCATTTGGTAGTAAGATCAGTCAACTTCTGGATACATTTGTTGAGGCAAAGTGAAACCGTGTCTGTGATGGAGGGAGTAACATGCATACCTAAATATTTGATATGGAAAGAGCGCCAGGTGAAGTTAGAATCAGCAAAGTCAGGCTTGAAGGTATATTTAGTGAGGGGTAAAATTTCGCATTTATCATTGTTGAGCTTATACCCAGAAATCAGCGAATATTCACGAACTTCAGAAAGAAAGGAGGGGATAGAAACAGTGGGATTGGAGATAAAAAGCAAAATATCATCAGCGTAAGCAGCAAGCTTGATGTGAGATTGTGATGTCTGAAAGCCGTGAATGTCAGGGTTTTGTCTAAGTTTGGAAAGGAAAGGTTCCAAAGCTAAATTAAAGAGAAAAGGGGATAAAGGGCAGCCTTGCCGGACACCCCTGCCTAAGTCAAAAAAGGAGGAGACCAGACCATTTGCACAGACCGCTGCTCTGGGATTGGAATAAAGAAAGGAAATTAAGGACACAAATTTGGGACCAAAACCAAACCATTTAAGGGCGGAAAAAAGATAGGTCGATTCTACCCTATCAAACGCTTTTTCTGCGTCCAGGGCAATAGCTGCAAGGGAATCTGGAAAGCGTTAAGACTTGGATAAAACATTAAATAAAAGCCTGGTGTTATCAGAAATAAAACGGCCTTTAACAAAGCCAGATTGTTCGGGTCCAAGCAGTACAGGTAAAAAGGAGTCTAATCGGGCTGTGAGAGACTTAGCATAAATCTTATAGTCAATGTTGACAAGGGAAATTGGTCTATAATTTTTACAATATCGAGAATCTTTGCCTTCCTTAGGAATAATACAGATGTGAGCATCAGCAAAGGTACCTGAAGATACACCCAGGGTAATAAACGAGTCAATAAGAGAGTGTAACTTGGGAATTAGCAGTTTGGAGAAATGAAGATAAAACTCAACAGTAAAACCATCGGGTCCCGGAGCTATATCTTTTTTGAGGGAATTAAGAGCAGAGAGCAACTCCTGCTGGGAAACATCCAATTCCAAAGAGTTTAAGTCAATAGGGAAATGGTCTGGTTGGCGGATGGTAGAAAAGAAGTCAGAGAGAGATTGAGAAGTAGGGTGAGTTTCAGAGGAATAGAGGGTTGAATAGAAATGAGAGAATTCATCAAGAATATCAATGTCTTTATGTCGAGGGACATCATTTGCATCAAATACAGATTCAATATTGAGCCTATTATGCTTGATTTTTAAATAATTAGCTAGAATTTTCCCTGCCTTATTCTTCCCACCATAAAATTTGGAACTAGATTTCAATAAGTAAAGAGAAGCATCCTCTGTAGATTTCTTGTTAAATTTCAACTTAGCATCAATAAGCGCTGTCAAACTTTCCTTGGAATGAGAAGTATAATAGGAGTGCTCCAAACTCTTGATCCTGCGGAGTAGGTCACTATTATATTTACGTGCATCCCTTCGTTTTGCAGACACAAAACGGATGATAAAATCCCTAGCCGTGGCTTTGAAAGCATCCCAAATTGTGTGGGTAGGAATAGAGGGGGTGTCATTGAAAGTAAAATATTCATTAAAAAAGTCAGTAAAAGAGGTGGTAAATTTGGGGTCTAAAAGTAGGGAGTTATTGAAACGCCACCTCTTTGGTCCAGTGACTTTGGGTAAGATATCAATATTAATATGGACAGGGGCATGGTCAGATAATAGGATGGGACCAATTTCTGCATGAGTAAGGGATTGTGCAAGATGGTGGGATACAAAGATATAATCAATACGTGATTGGGAGTGATGGGAGGGAGAGTAGAAGGTAAACTCTTTGGTCGTTGGGTTGCATAAACGCCAGGCATCAATAAGCTTATGCTGTGAAATAGCGTGAGTGAAGAGTTTATGGGGTTTGTTTGGGATAAAAGAGGTCTTGGAATTCCGATCTAGGAAAGGGTCAAGGGGTTGATTACAATCCCCCGCTAAAATAAAATGATCATCTGCAAGACTAGTGATGCGAGTAGCCATGTCATGCCAGAAGTTAGGATGACCACCCGTGGGGGCATAAATATTAAGAAGGGAGAGTGGAACAACCCTCAAGGAAAGCCTGACAAATGACCATCTACCATCAGAGTCTGAATCAGTGTCTAAAATGGAAAAAGTAAGAGATTTACGAATAAGAATAGCGACCCCATTTCGCTTACCATCCCCAGGAGCAAAAAGTACCTCCCCCACCCAACCTCTTTTAAGCTTAACAGATTCTGCTTCAGTTAAATGAGTTTCTTATAGAAAGGCAAAATCTACGTTCAATTTAGCAAGGTGAGAAAGGATTCGTTGTCTCTTAATGGGAGAATTAAGACCTTTAACGCTCCATGTAACAATACGCACTGACATCAAAAAGACATAAAAGAGAAGAAACCACTACAAGAAGAGCGAACATCATAAGTATGAAAAATACATGAGGAAAGAAGAAAAAAGAGCAAAGAAGAGGATAAAATAGAAAATAGATGAACATAGAAAGATTGAAAATGAAAGAGAGAAAGTGACACCTCGAACAAGAGAACAAGAAGAAAGGGTAAAAGGGAAGAAGAATTAAGGATAGGACCGGAAGTGAACATGTCAATAAGGGAAAGAAAAGTACTTACAGGTAGGGAAGGTAAGGGAACACAAGCAGGAAGGGGAACCAGACGTATGAAACGGGGGGGTAGAACCAACTGGAGGAGTTAGGACGGTCAGGGCTGGCGAATCGCTCGGCTGGGGAAACACGAGACATTGTGAATTCTCTATAAAAAGAAGAGGAAAACGTTAAGGGGAGAGAACAAACAGAAAAACAATCAGATAAACTACGCGAAGGACTTATCAATAAAGGCAGTATGTATAAATAAATGAAGGAGAATAAACAGTAAACATTACGAAAAACAGGAGCAACAGGTGAAAAAGGGAGCAAAAACACAATAAACAAGTAACTGTAATAGAAGTAATAAACCTGTGCATAAACTTATGCATAGAGCACTAGACTATAAGTGAGAAAAAACAGCATTAGTCACAAAAGTCAAGGAGGAAATGCAGAAGAAGGGCCAGAAGTATCCATGTTAGCTGCTTGACACGAATTCAGGAAACTCTGGAGTCGTATAGGATCTTTGTAGGTCGTCGTCTTGTTGTTGTATGTGACCCTAAAGAGACAAGGATGGAAAAGTCCATAACGAGCACCAATGGATCGAAGTGCAGGTCTCATGTCCAGAAAGGCTTTGCGACGATTGGCCGTAGCTCTAGCATAATCCTGCGCAAAAAACAAGGAGGATCCAGACCACGTGAGGCGAGGAGAGGCTCTAGCTGCTGAAAGGACCTTTAGAAGATCAGTGTATTGTAGGAAATACATGATGACACCTCTGGGCTTCACCGAAGGAGAAGTAGATGAAGGGGCTGGGGGGGCGCTAGAGGGCGCACTGCGGGATGGCTGGCTGACCTGTCGGCTCCGCCGGATGGACGCCACCATAACGGCCCTTTCGCCCTTCTAACCCGCCGACCCGGCTAAACTGTGGCCAGCCCCGGGTGTCGGAAGGTAAAGCCGACGAGATGCTCTGCTTTTGAAGGCATTTAGCGAGCTGCACGGTGAGAAAACAGCGGACACACGAGACGCCGCCGGGGCACTATCAAGATGGCCGCGCCTGACGGCTGCCGCTTTGAAGCGACCAACTGACCAGCGGAGCGCTGAGGGTTCCTGCAGCATGGTCCCAAGACACGTCGGAGCAGATGTAAGGGCAGCGTGGCGGCAAGACAACGGGGGCCGATAGCGGTGGCGAGAAACGGAGAAGTCCGGTGTGCGTTCCACTGAAACTAAGATGGCGGCGGCGCTGGAACGCACGAGACCGGCGGTATCGGCGGCCCCCAGGACAGGCGGCATGGAGCCCCAGCGGGAGCGGAAATAGCGGACAACGAGGTGAGCCAGCCCAGCGCTAAGCACCGCCTGGCCAGACCAGCTGACCCCCCCAGATCGGCAGGCTCACTGCGTTGCGCGCTCAGCGGAGGTGCGCGGGGCTTCCCTTGAAGCTGTAGACTCCAACCCCCACATCCACAACGTGAGAGTGCTGAGCCAGAGCGCGACGCGGGATACTGCCCACGGTAAACTCTGCCACCAGACCAATATCAACCTCTACAACGTCCCCCTCCTGCCACACCCAGGGGGTAAATGAGCAGACGCACCCAGAGGTGGGGGGCCCAGGCACCAGCGGGAAAAAGCACGCTACCGGCCGGCAGCCCAAAAGCGGCCGAACACACCTCGCCACTACCACTGCGGACTATGGGGAAGCCGGACAAACAACAGTCCAAGCTCCCCTTTGAAACAAAGAAGCAGCCCAAAACAGTGTCAGCCACCCCTGAAACCGAAGGTGACGTAGAAATGGCGGAGGGGTCTGCCATGGAAGCGGTGCTTCGCGCAATCCAGCAGAGTCTGCAGGAAATGAATGGGAAACTGGACAGCGTGGTGCAGAGAGTGGACAGTATGGCGGCTAAAATAGAGAAACATGACGAGCGCCTGGAGGAAGCAGAACAACGGATATCCCGGGTAGAAGACGAACATGCAACCACGTCGAAGGTATGCGGAGGACTGGAGAAAACGGTGGAGACCCTTCGAGCGAAGGTGGAGGATCAGGAAGCGAGGTCCAGGCGGAACAACATCCGAATTTCCGGCCTGCCGGAATCCACCAACACAGGGAGGATGGAAACGTACATAGAGACCCTCCTAAAAGAAATCTTTGGCGCCGACAAACTATCCTCAGTGTTCCTGATCGAGAGAGCGCACCGCTCCCTGGCGCCAGTTCCGAAGCCAGGGGCCACTCCACGAATGATCATAGCGCGTACACTCAACTATAGGGACAGGGACACAGTCCTCCGACTCGCCAGAGACATGGGGAAAATCACACACCAGGGTAACACGCTGGAATTCTACCCTGATCACACCATGGCGGTGCAGCAAGCACGGAAGGAATTTGCGCCGGTGAAGAAGAAACTGCGTGACCTTGGTCTTGAATATGCCATGCTGTACCCGGCCAAACTTAAAATCACGAACCTGGGTAAACCGGTCATCTTGCAATCGGTACAGGCGGCGTACGATTTCATCAAGCAGCAGGGGAAGCGACGGAGGGAGCAGAACAGAGCAGAATCGACCAGCGATGTGGAATGAAAAGTAGGGTGGCAAGGAAGCCTTGATGAACATGAAACCACCCAGGGACCACGCAGAGGCATATGGTTGGCACACATTGGCTCACCCCGGAACACTTGGCCTGGAGGTGCACTGCCACAGACTTTTCTTTTTGGACACTGAAGCAGCGGACCTGAGATGTCTGTCCACGCAGTGAGTAAGGGGGGAACATGGGGCCACCAATGGCTGCGCGAAGAGACATCATGGACAGGGGGCTGAATGGCTCCCATGACAGTAGCGTTTAGTAAGGGTGGTACAGACGCTAGCCCTAGGACCAGCCCTCATTGCTAGCACTGTAATGAACCACAGCTACTGAGTGTCCCTGGGGTATATCAAATCTTCGGTGGGAGGCACTGCTCGATGGCGCACGACTACTTATTGTCGGTGGTTGGTGGGTGGAGGGTGAAAATGTTCACACACGTCATACTAAGTCGACATGGGCGTCCGTCCACTACGTGGATGGAGATGTGTGAACCTGGCGATACCCCCGAGCGGGGGCGCCCCACAATGTGTTTTCAAGTTCAGATTCAGTTAGTTCAGGGATGGCTTTGGCAAAGTTCGGGCGCTAAAGTGGGTGGGGGGGAAAAGGGGGAACGGGGTATGGTTGATTTATTAACTCTGTGTCTGAGAAGCATGGCGACCTCCATGACCATACATGAACATGCACAATGTAATAGCGGCTTCACCGACCCGGCGGGGATTACGCATCCAGCACTTCACTGTTTACTGCCTGTTTGGAGCCGTACACGGCTGCCGCACCTCGAAATAGACGCCGAGATGAACACATATACCAATGTCGAGAGTTGACACGTTAACCCTGCTCACGTGGAATGTACGGGGGCTAGGGAACCCGAGAAAGATCAGGCAGATGTTTGCCTATTTTGACAGATTACATGCGGATATAGTGTATTTACAGGAGACACACCAAGATGCCACGCACACATCTACACTGGGGGCACGGTGGGCTGAATCAGTCACAAGCTCTAACTACTCAACGTACTCCAGAGGGGTTAGCATCCTCATACGTAAGGGCACACACTTTGACATTACAAATGTGAACAGGGACTCGGAGGGCAGAAGTGTGATGGTAGAGGGGAAGGTCAGGGGACAGAGACTCCTGTTACTGAACACGTATGGCCCTAATGTGGATGACCCGGGGTTTTACAGGAAAATCTGGCAGACACTCGCAGATACACATATAGACCACATACTGTGGGGAGGTGATTTCAATGTCACACTACAGGATCAGTTGGACCGGGCTGCACACACCACGGAGCACCATAGCAATGCAAGACATATGTTGCGGGACGCGATAGAGGACCTCCAACTGACTGACATTTGGAGGGAGTGTAACGCCGGGATCACCGCTGCAACACACATTAATGCTGCAAACAACAGTTGGGCGCGGCTAGATTATTGGCTTGGTTCACGAGAGATCCTAACATGGGTTCGACACATCTCGCATCCGCCCAGGACACTGTCAGATCATAATCCAGTTTTGCTACAGATAGAGGTCCCTAAATATGAACCGCCGCCCCTCACTTGGCGCTTCAACGCGACTGCCCTGAAGGACCCGCTTTATGCCACCGCGATACATGAGGCAATCATAGATTACTTCGCAATGAACGGCCCGTCCACGGACGACCCCTGTCTCTTGTGGGAGGCGTTTAAGGTCACAATCAGGGGGGTATGCATTAGCACGTCCTCAGGTATACTGAAGGACATCAGGCGGCAACTGCGCACGCGCGAAACAGCGATACAGGAGCTGGAACACATGTACACACACACTGGGGATACTAAGGTGCTAGGAGACATACAAACCCTTCTAACAGAACACAGACAGTTTGCCTCGGACGAACTCAAATACGTCACTAAACGGGCGACGGCCAGGCGCTACGGGGAAGGAGGTAGACCGGGTAGGGCACTGGCAGACAAAATATGCTCGGGGAGGGCCCCACAGAATATAACAGCCATCACTAAGGTCACGGGTGAAAAGGTGAACGACATCAAGGGAATTATGACAGAATTTATGACACACTATGGTGCCCTATACCAAGCACGCCCCACGCCCTCGCAGGAAGACTTGCTAGCATACATGGAGGATGTAGAATTGGCCTGGCTGTCAGACGGGCACAGAGCATACCTGGCACGCCCTGTCACGGTCGAGGAGGTTACGGACACAATCATGCGACTGCCGAACAACAAAGCACCGGGGCCGGACGGGTACGTGACAGAATTTTACAAAGAATATGCAGATCTGCTTGCACCTCACTTGGTAAGGCTGTATGGGGCGGCTCACGCAGCTCAAACCCTACCAGGCACCATGAGGGAAGCCTTACTCATTGCGCTCCTAAAGCCGGGTAAGGAGGAGGATAAATGTGACTCATACCGCCCATTGTCCCTTTTGAACGTGGACACAAAAATAATAGCCAGTCTACTGGCGGACAGACTGAAACCGCTCATGCCACTACTAATCAGGCCAGACCAATCTGGGTTCATACCTGACAGGGCCACCACGCATAACACCCGCACACTCTTTGCTTTGGCCCATTACCTATCACCAGACACGAAAGCAGTGGCAGTGCTACTAGACGCTGCCAAAGCATTTGACACAATAGGGTGGGCCTTCATAAAGGCAGTCCTGGTGCGCATGGGTTTCCCCCTGATGTTCCTGGGCTGGATTTCCATGCTGTATACCAATCTGTCGGCACGCATCAGAATAAACAAACATGTCTCGGCACCCATTCCGATATGCAGAGGGACGAGGCAAGGCTGCCCGCTTTCGCCGATGCTCTTTGCATTGATCCTGGAGCCATTGGCATGTAAAATAAGACAGCACCATCACTACTCAGCCATACAGATGCCATCACGCCCCATCCACATATCGTTATACGCAGATGACATGGTGCTTTATGTCAAAAACCCGGCACAAAACCTAAATCCGCTGATGAGGGAGTACATAAGGTTTGGGAGCCACTCCGGATTACAAATTAATTGGGATAAATCACTCATTCTAGCCCTGACAGATAGCACACGCCCTATACCCTTGGACTACCCACTCGAATGGCGGGAGGAACCCACGAAATATTTAGGTGTGTGGTTCCACAGGGACCCAGAACTTGTCATACGCACCAACTATGGGCGAGCGATAGCAGACCTGGGGGATAAAATAAAAAGGTGGAATAAGCTCCCATTGTCCCTGGCGGACCGCACTGCAATCGTGAAGATGGTGATACTGCCCAAATTTTTGTATTTGTTCAACAACATCCCAATAAAGCCGCCGGCGGCGGTGTTTCGCAATATCAACTCCTTAGTACTTAGTCTGATATGGGCAGGGAAACAAGCACGACTGGAACTACGCACCATGACACTTCCATATGCCCAGGGGGGTTTCAAGGTGCCGGACCTCTATCTCTATTATTTGTGCGCCCAAGCGCAATTCGCACATTATTGGCATCACGAAGTACCCTTCTTGACGCATGTGGCGGTAGAGGCGGGGGACACAGACCCGATACCGCTGGTAAACATACTGCTACATACACGCCCCAGGCTGCATGACAGAGACATAAACACGGTAGATACCACCACGGAAGCATGGCGATTGATGGGCAAAGCGGCTAAGACACTACCACTGTATGCTCCAGCTCTGCCCTTGGCGCACAACCCACATATCTCAGTGACACAAGAACAGGTGGGCATGGATCTGCTACGGTGGGCGGGCATAGATAAAATGGGGGACTTGTATCTCAATGGGGTCTTCCAAACGCTAGACAAACTACAGTACATCAGCAACCCGTCCCTACTATTCACCTTTAACTATTATAGGCTCCAAAGAGCACTAAAGGAGCATTATCCGACGTATCCGGAGGAGCCGACCCAGCTAGCACCCCTACAACTCCTTCTCACGACACCCACGGCATCACACCTGGTGTCTAAATTATATACTAGTTTACAGGGAGCGATAGGAGGTGGCACAGATAAAGCTAGAAGCAGGTGGAGCGAGGGACTAGTGACACCACTAACGGAGGAGGAATGGGCGTCTGCATGCATGCTAACAGACATGCTGACACCAAACGGTAACCTGCGAATCATACACTACAAATACCTCCATCAAGTTTACTACACACCACGGAGACTACAGAGATATGGGTTACAAGAGGATTCAAAGTGTAAAAGATGTAAGCAGGAGGGGGCGGATTTCATGCACCTGGCGTGGCATTGTCGCAAGGTGGCGGGCTACTGGGTACAGGTGGTGCAAACACTGAATGTCATGCTAGAAACTACTTTAATGTGCGATGCCAAAATGTGTCTCTTGGGTATTGAACCAACATTAAGGGCGACGAGGCGAAAGTTCTGTGCAGTGGCGTTGTTGCTGGCGAAAAGAAGGGTATCACTGCACTGGAACAGTACAAAAGGCCCAGAGGTTAAGAGGTGGCTAGAAGATATGGTGTACTGTCGAGACACTCTGAACACCTATGAGGAGGAACTGCCAGCTAGATCAAGGCCCAAAGACTATTGGGAATACCTCAGAACCTACTTATTGGAACAAGGTAATGAGGAGAGGATGAATGTGAGCAATTAGGAATGTTACATGCAGTGTAAATAACAGGTGAACGAGCATAATGTGATATGGGCAGGGAGGGAGGATGCTGTGACACAGAGTATACGTTTCTGATGGACACTCCGAGTTAAATTAGGGGTGTTACCATCAAGTTTACAGTTGGGAGAAAAAGTAACCAAAAAAGTGAGAACACTGGCAAGAATATACATTGCTGAAGCACTGTATTTGATAGTGAGTATGATGACGATGTAAAACGCCGCCGGTCCTACGGATGTCGGCTGATGGGCTGTGTACATACCAGAGAGAGCCCGATTGGGCACGTGCAACTGTAGCCGGCCACCACTGGATGTAGGCGAATCACTTGTAATGTATTTTCAGATATGCTAAGTGCGAATAAACTTCTTACACCAAAAAAAAAAAAAAAAAAAAAAAAGTAGATGAAGGGGCTCGACCGAGCCTGTGAGCCCTTTGTATGTTGAGCACGGTGTCCTCTGGAAGATGTAGAATTTTAGGAAGAAAGGACTTGAAGAAAGCGATAGGGTCACTCCCCTCGCAACCTTCCACAAGGCCGTAGATTTGCAGATTATTGCGTCTATTTCTGTTCTCAAGGTCCTCAACCTGCTTTTGAAGAGAGGAAATCTGGGAGTGCATATGTGCAGTCTTAGCAGAGGATTATTGAAGGGAAGATACACTGTGTTCCACAGATGCGACTCGTGCCTCCATTTGAGTCCAATTGTCTGTTAGGACCTGTAGTTTAGCATTAGTCTCTTCCATAAAAGGGCAGAGCGCCCTTATCTCTTCTAACAGCAAGTCAATAGATGTAGAAGGAGCAGAAGCAGAAGCAGACGGTGAGGGAGGATCTTTTTTCAGTCGCTTGACTGTATTCTTCCCGTTAGGCTGAGGAAGTGGTTCCAAGGCCGACTTCGACATGAGAACAGGAGGTTCTTGAGAAGCTTCTAACTGGGCCAATGCTGAGAAGACCTTTGAGTTTTTGATAAAAGTGCGCTTTGAGGTTTTGTTGGCGCAGGTCGTCGTAAGTTTGCCCATCAGGGTTGCAAACTTCGCCAGAAGCACTAAGAGGAGGCGACCAATAGAAGAGAACTCTTATCTTCCAGAAAAGGCAGTTACCATTTGTGTGGAAATGTGGATAACCTTAACGTCGGTGGGTTAAAAGGTGGAAAAGATGAACTCCTGACTCATGTAAAGAGCAAAAATAGCACGGGCAAGAACCAGAAGCAAGGGCTGAAGAGTCTATGAAAAGAAGGAGCCGCTTGCCATAAGATACAATCTTCTAATCAATATAATCTGGTAAATGCATATTACAGATGGTGCTGAGGATAGGCGTGAAGACTAGCTTCTAGTGAATAGAATAGCAAAACGAAAAAAGAACCATTCAACAGAGTCGGAGAACAGCTGTAATGCATAAATGAGGCAGGTTAGGCGTTATTGCGCAGGCAGAATTGTGGTGAGGGAGCCAGAAGACATTGAAATGACAAAATGGCCGCTCGTGTGTGGATAGTAGCAAAAAGACGAAAGCCTCCTGAAAACATCAATGGAATGTTGTTGAATCAAAAATAGTCATTTAACAAACAGGCAGAACCCACCATGAGGGTGGAAGATGACTTTAGGTCCTAGAGAGGATACGAGAAAGGCGCCGATAGTTCATCTGTGAGGAGCGCTGTGTATAGATAAGCTGCACAAAATGGCGGCCGCGGCCGTCACAGACCTGCGTTCCACACACCGCCGTTCGAAAAAGGTCAAAAATTACCCAGAAAGCTCACGCAAAGGGTCGCATATTTCTCCATGCGTCTTTCGGCGGCAGAATCCTCCACTCGTCAATGCAATGTCCAGCGCGGTCCGCTCGTGTAGTCCATCCGCAGCGGAGCGCTCACGCCGACACCGCCATCTCCCGCGGGCGCTAAGCCACGCCCCTCTTAGTGGAGTTATAAAATGCTATATTTACACATTATTTTACTGATAAATATGCACTCATACTTTTCACAATACAAATATATGTTAACATATGCCTGTATTGAGGGAAATCTTAACCTGTTTTTTAACTTCCCATTCTATCTGCTCAGCTGTTGTCCTGGAAATCACGAAAGATATAATGGAGCGTCACCAACAAGAAGCACAGGTTTTTGTATTTTTCTGCTTTTGAAAATAAATTCAGAGTGGAAACACATTGTTTTATGTCTGTATTTATCTGTAAAAATCAATAAGAACGGAAAATTGGGATCCTTGGATATAATCTAATTTCCTGATGTCAGTGCTAGCCTTACAGTTCAATTGTGCACTTTTTGCTGATGGCTACATTTCTTTAAGGGAAGTCACTCGATGCTGAGGGGGAAGAAAGATGGAGGATGGCTGCGATTGCCGCTTTTGTCAACCCTTCCTATCCACCCATCTTAGCAACGATTCGACCGGTCTCCAGACGCTATTATAATCCATGCTAGTGTTCATGTGCAAAAGAACCTCTGGACAATGTTTTTATGTCTCCCATCAATGCTGCAAATTTCTCCTAAAGCAAGGGTCATAACAGCAAGGGACATAACTACTATGGTTCCCCCAAGCACCAATACTGGTCACGGAGGACACGGACATGGTTCTTAGCCTACTGAAACTAAACATCCAGGCATTGGCACTGGTGGTCAGTGGTATGGTGCTGGTCAGAAGCTTGCCCAGTCCTCACAGATTGGCGGACCTGTCCTAAGTCACCTCTCCAAATACCAGGGGCTCATATGGATCCTACTATGGAGTCATCCATCATTAAGTCTTTCACCATTCCATCCATTCTTTCACCCACTCATTCATACATTCTCTCAGGTTTCTATTTACTCAGCCATCCTTTCACTCATCTACCCATCTATCGATCCTCTCAGATTTCCGTTTACTGTACCATCCTTTCACATACCCATCCATCCTTAGTTTTCAATTTACTCTCCCATCCTTCAACCCCATCCAATCTTCTATCCATCGCCTGAATCCCATTTACTGTACCATCCTTTCCTCAAACCATCCTCTCAGATTTCCACTTACTCTGCCATCCTTTCATCCACTCATCCACCCATCCTCTCATCCATTCATCCATCCATTCTCTTACAAACTCATCCACCGATCCTCTCACCCAGTATACAGTCAAAATATTGAGTTTTTAATATCGATTTACATTAATATCGAAATAAAAATACAGAATGGACACAATATCGAATGGACAGAATATAGACTACAGAAATATTGAATAGAATAGGATTAATATCGAATTCAAAATATAGAATGGACAAAATATCGAATGGACCGAATATAGACTACAAAAATATAGAATGGACCGAATATAGAAAACAAAAATATAGAATGAAGAGAATATAGACAACAAAAATATAGAATGGACAGAATATAGACAACAAAAATATCGAATTTGAGGTAAGTTAGTTAATATTCATTTTTTAATAATATCTACTTTTTTAAAGTATTTTTTATGCTAGTATATGTGTGAAAAGTATATATTTATTTTCTAATTTATTTTAATTAATTAATTTTATGGTATTTTATTTTTGCGTAATATAATTCTGTAGCGGGTTGTGGGTTTATAGGGGAAAAGGGTGGGAAGTAATTTAATTATAATGAATTAAATATGTTAATTTATTTATTGGTATTTATTTTGAATTAATTGTTAATTAATTGTTAATCGGTAATTAATTAAAATATAATTGGTAATTATTTTAATGAATTGAATAATTGATAATTATGTTAATTTTATTGATTTATTTTCTGTAGCGGGTTGTGGGTTTATAGGGGAATAGGGTGCGAAGTAATTTAATTATGATTAATAATTTTTTTTAATGTATTTATTGGTATTTATTTTGAATTAATTGATATTAAAATATTTAATTAGTAATTAAATTAAATATAATTGGTAATTTATTTAAATTAATTGATTAATTGATAATGATGTTAATGTTAATAATTTATTTTATGTTGCGGGTTGTGGGTTTGTAGGGGAATAGGGTGGGAAGTAATTTATTTATAATTAATTTTAAAAATTATATATTTATTGGTATTTATTTTGAATTAATTGATATTAAAAAAATTAATTGGTAAATAAATAAAATATAATTGGTAATTTATTTTAATTAATTGATTAATTGATAATTATATTAATTTTATTAATGTATTTTATGTTGTGGGTTGTGGGTTTGTAGGGGAATAGGGTGGGAAGTAATTTAATTGTAATTAATTAAATCTTTTAATTTATTTATGGGTTTTTTGTTCAAATATTAAATTATTTTTTAGTTGTTAATTAATTGTTAATTGGTAAATAATTTGTATTAATAGGTAATATTTTTTAATAATTCATTTTTATTTGTATTTTTAATTGATTAATTATTAGATTATTCAAAATTGTTAATTACTTTTAATTAATTTGTAATTGGTATTAATATTTCATTTACTTTTATTTATATATGAAGTATTTACTTTCCCTACTGTTGCACTCTCTTGAGTTGGAATAGTAATTTTTACCCTTACACTATCCAACGCTTTCCCTACTGTTGCACTCTCTGGAGTGGGAATAGTAATTTTTACCCCTACGCTATCCAACGCTTTCCCTACTGTTGCACTCTCTGGAGTGGGAATAGTAATTTTTACCCCTACGCTATCCAACGCTTTCCCTACTGTTGCACTCTCTGGAGTGGGAATAGTAATTTTTACCCCTACGCTATCCAACGCTTTCCCTACTGTTGCACTCTCTGGAGTGGGAATAGTAATTTTCACCCCTACGTTATCCAACGCTTTCCCTACTGTTGCACTCTCTGGAGTGGGAATAGTAATTTTTACCTCTACGCTATCCAACGCTTTCCCTACTGTTGCACTTTCTGGAGTGGGAATAGTAAATTTTACCCTGCCGCTATCCAATGTTTTCCCTACTGTTGCACTCTCTGGAGTGGGAATAGTAATTTTTACCCCTACGCTATCCAACGCTTTCCCTACTGTTGCACTCTCTGGAGGGGGAATAATAATTTTTTGCCCTACGCTATCCAACGCTTTCCCTACTGTTGCACTCTTTGGAGTGGGAATAGTAATTCTTACACTTCCGCTATCCAACGCTTTCCCTACTGTTGCACTCTCTAGAGTTGGAATAGTAATTTTTACCCCTATGCTATCCAACGTTTTCCCTACTGTTGCACTCTGTGGAGTGGGAATAGTAATTTTTACCCCTACGCTAACCAGCGCTTTCCCTACTGTTGCACTCTCTGGAGTTGGAATAGTAATTTTTACCCCTACGCTATCCAAGGCTTTCCCTACTGTAGCACTCTCTGGAGTGGGAATAGTAATTTTTACATCTATGCTATCCAACGCTTTCCCTACTGTTGCACTCTCTGGAGTTGGAATAGTAATTTTTACCCCTATGCTATCTAAGGCTTTCCCTACTGTTGCACTCTCTGGAGTGGGAATAGTAATTTTTACTTCTACGCTATCCAACGCTTTCCCTACTGTTGCACTCTCTGGAGTTGGAATAGTAATTTTTACCCCTACGCTATCCAACGCTTTCCCTACTGTTGCACTCTATGGAGTGGGAATAGTAATTTTTACCCCTACGCTATCCAACGCTTTCTCTACTGTTGCACTCTTTGGAGTGGGAATAGTAAATTTTACCCTGTTGCTATCAAACGCTTTCCCTACTGTTGCACTCTCTGCAGTGGGAATAGTAATTTTTACCCCTACGCTATCCAACGCTTTCCCTACTGTTGCACTCTCTGGAGTGGGAATAGTAATTTTTACCCTGACGCTATCCAACGCTTTCCCTACTGTTGCACTCGCTGGAGTGGGAATAGTAATTTTTACCCCTACGCTATCCCTCTGTTGCACTCTCTGGAGTGGGAATAGTAAACTTTAGCCCTACGCTATCCAACGCTTTCTCAACTGTTGCACTCTTTGGAGTGGGAATAGTAAATTTTACCCTGTTGTTATCAAACGCTTTCCCTACTGTTGCACTCTCTGGAGTGGGAATAGTAATTTTTACCCCTACGCTATCCAACGCTTTCCCTACTGTTGCACTCTCTGGAGTGGGAATAGTAATTTTTACCTCTACGCTATCCCTCTGTTGCACTCTCTGGAGTGGGAATAGTAAATTTTAGCCCTACGCTATCCAACGCTTTCTCTACTGTTGCACTCACTGGAGTGGTAATAGTAAATGTTACCCTTTCCGCTATCCTACAGTAAAAATATTGTAATTTTCTATTAATAATACGTTATATATATATATATATATATATATATATATATATATATATATATATATATATATATGTGTTTTAACAAATAAATGTGTATGTTTTTTTAACTTACATTAAATATTTATTATTTTTAAGGTTATTTAAGTTTTTTAAGTATGTTTAAGTTAATTATATTTATTATTTCATTAATTTTTTATTAATTTAAAGCATTTTAAAAAATTCAATATTTTGACTAACTATATTTTTTACATTGATTTTTTTTATTCGATATTTTTGTACTTACCTGTTTGGAGATAGGATGTCGATATTTTGGTATTCTATATTTTTTCCTCGATATTTTTGTAATTCGATATTGTTGACATCGATATTGTTTTAGTGATCCCTCTCACCCTCCCTTTTACATGCTCATCCACCAAACCTTTAACAGACTCATTTATCCATCCTTTCAACCTCCCATCATTTCACCCACTGATACATCCATCTTTTCACCCACTCATCCATCCATACTTTTACCCACCCACCCAATCATCCTTTTACCCCATCCATCCTGTCACCCACTCACCCATTCTTTCACCCACCCATCTTTTCATCCACTCGTCCATCTATCCTATCATAGAGCCATACTTTCACCTACTTATCCATCCTATTACACACTCATTCATCCACCCTTCTTTCCCGTTTTTACTAACCCAACTTTCTTTCTTTCAGCGTTAATTATGAGTAAGGCTCCTTGTTTTCTGTTTTTACTGATTTTTACAGATAAATACAAACAGAAAACCAATTATTTTCTTGTCTGTATTTATTTTTAAATGTGGATAAAAATGGAAATTGGGTCCTTTTTGAGTGATTCTAAAACACTTTGCCATGACAGCCAGACAAATGCCTGTGTGAGTTAATAGGTGAGGGGGTAAAAAAAGGGATTTTAGTAAAGAGGCTTACGCAGCATTAGATATGCACAAGGCTGTTATTGAAATGTGTATATTTTCATATAAGTGCATTGATTTATCTTCTGCTGGTGTTGATATCACGGAAACCTGACAGACATTCAAGCGTGACTGCATATTTGTAGGTTAAATAAATGCGGAAATATACCAGTTTCAGCTTTATTTTTTTCAGAATACTCATGCTAAATATGGATAAATACAGATAAAGTTGATGAAAAATAAAAATGGATAAATACAGACAGAAAAGTCTAACAAATAAATACCATAAAACCGGGAGCCATAATTATGAGCTTCTATCTACCAAGATGCAGATAGAGTAGGTCTATAAAAAACACCCCGTTGTAGCTGCTGAAGCAGAGGGTTCACGTGCACCCGACCACATAGAGAATGGGAGCCTGATCTAAAGATACTCTCCTGGGGAAGTGGAAAATCAAACTGCCTCATAAGAAAGGACACATAAAAACAAATAATGGCTGTGCTAGATGTAATAACCAAAAAGGCACATACAGATCATCAAACTTGCCTAAGGGGTTGCCACAATTCATAAAGGCAGCCACCCTCAGTTCCTCAGGATCAAGAAGAAGTTAGCAGCTTAGAAACTGCTGAGAGTCATAATGGTCTTATACTGTTCCAAGTCTTGAAATCCGCTTAAGACTGTCAACAATCCCCAACCACAGATAGCTTTTGTGAAACCATACCGGGATGACAGATGAGGAAATATTAAGTAAACAAAACAGTGATGGATGGAGTGCTTGAATTCCTCTCAGACACTGCTAAACACTCGGGCCACATTCCAATCTATCGTTATTTTGCACATCATGCCACCTCAGTTTGGACCAAGCTACGCGCAAATCAGTCTTAATCCTGCTCCATTAGGAACTGTCCAGCCCAAAATGCCAACCCAGGTCCTCCTTGGCTGTTCCCATGGGGAGTAGGGTCAAGACTGATTCACATATGGCTGGATCCAAACTGGAATAGCTTGGTGAGCAAAAAAAAACTATGGATTTAGGCCCAGATCTCTGACTGGCAGTGAATGTTTGACTTTGTTCAGCATTCCGTCCATCAATTGTTCTTTATGATGTGCAATGGGAATGAGGAACCCCCTTTGAACACCATTTTTAAGTTAATCCAGACACACAGCAAGGAGACGTCCATGCATTGTGCAGAGTACACGGCAGATAACCTCCGCACACAACAGTCTTTCGCTCACGTTGCTGGCAATAATTATACTTTAAAGGTACAGATAGAGGAACTTGAGAAAGGCACTGCTAAAACTGAAGAGGTAGCAACACATGTGTGGCAACGGTGATGGGGCATAGATATCAGATCCTGAAGATACAATGGAAGGTTGAGGTCCTGGAAAAACGTCCCTGATGAAATAACCTATGAGTAATGGGGCTCCTGAGAGAGTAGAAGGAGCAATTTTCGACAATGTATGATCAGATTATTCCAACAAGCAGTAGCCGAATTTTCTGACTGTGCCATGGATTGCCAAATCCAGAGTGCCCATTGGATCCTGTTAAGAATGGGCCGGCAACTCAATTCTTCTACTGGAAAAATAACCTGCCCCATCCTGATCTACATTGGGAATTTTTTCTTCTAAGCTATTTTTCTGACGACGCTCCTCTGCACTCTTTACTGATGTTCCTATATATTTTTTTATACGCTCATATTTTTGCCAATTGACAACCAAGCAAAGATGTTGTTTATATAAAGTGATTGATCCCTTCACAGCAGCTGGAATGCAGGCTTTTCTCCAGGAGCCTGCCAGAATAAAAGTCTTATCAGATGTTAATAACTATTTTTGCCCTTCTGAAGGGGATGCAGCAGCTATAATGAAACTGTGAGAGAAACAGAAAAAACACTATGGGAATATCCCAGGGAATGGGGGGCTCTTGATATTGACTAAAGAACATGGGAGGAAACCACACCGACTCAAAATCAGGATTTGTAATTTTGTAGCATTTAATGTATTCAAGGGGTGATTCATCTTTAGTATGGTAAAGGGGTGGTGGGTGGGCACACCATGCTATCTCAGACAACTGACAGCTAAGTCAGGGAAGATATCTTCACTATTTTAGGGGGCTGGTGATGGGGATGGGGTGTGGTGGATTAGACTCTTCTTAGATTGCAATTTGAAGCCTTATGTAGGGGTATCAACTGGTGCATAGGCACATTAGATACATTAAGCTACCCTCACACAAGGGTGGCTGGACATTGCCAGATTTCAAAACATGTTTTGGACTGATATTGGACAGCATATTCATTGCCCTCTAACAGATAGTCAGTCTACAAAAGAAGAACCTATATACCAAACGACTGTAGGCACAGCTATGAACTATTTTCTTTGTTGGCATTCAAATCCCAGCTACTCCAGGCATGTGCATTTTAGGATCATCACTTAAGAAAATGTGGTGTGAGTGGTGTAAAGAATATCAGACACACCCTGTCAATTCATAAACGCCTTTCTGTGGGAACCCCCTTCCTTCCATTTTTTTAGGATGCTGTAGCTGGTACGTGTTTGACGGAGGAGGTTCTATACTTTTTTTGATCTGCAGTTACAATTTAAGAAGTTATAAAACGTATCTGTGTACATTGACATTTTACACAAAATATCTGCTTGGAAGATTCTAGAATATTAGCACTAATATATTATAGTATTGTAATATCAATTAGAGAGTGTTATAAGGTCAGGAGTGGTTATTGGAAAGTTGAAATGTCAGCCTTGGCCAATAAATGGATTATCAAAATGGAGGCGCTATTTCAGTAAGAAGGCATAGACGAAGCTCTGGCTCTAAATAGCTCTGAAGTCATAACTGTTAATTTGCATATCCTGCAATTTAAAACTATATGTATGCAATGTTACACACCAGAAAGAATATTCAAATGGAGCTCTAGTGATAATGATGCACATATAAGGAGGGCAAGATGTGTGCTAATGGCAGCTGATAATTGTGAACATTTGCTAGGTGCTCCCAATTGTGTGCTTACTGGTCTGATATTACTCACTATCTAGTAGAGCACTTACACAAGGGGCGGCTCCTCCGTTGGAGTGTTGCCCCACGTAAATGCCCCTGAGATGGAAAATAAATTGGTAATTCAACATCACCATTTTATTTTTCATCCTGACATCCTCCTGTCCTGAACGAGCATCAGGACGAGGGCAGGGTCGCTGCTGGAATGACAGCAGCAGAGACTGGGAGGGAGGTGGGTTGTGGGTCTTTTTGGCCGGCCAGCTTGCGACTGCCAGCCAGACCTGTGCACTTTGAAACCTCGAATCCAGCTGGCTTTAGACAACTGGGTGAGAGAAACTACAGGCCTCCATAGCGCCATGGAGCGCAAAAACAGGCCGCACCCTCCAATCAGGCTGCTGCTCTTTTGCTGATGAGAGCAGCGCCCTGATTGGTGAAGGGAGTATCCTGGTGGCCGGGCTGCAGTACTCTGAGGACCGGATCAGGAGGTCCTGTTGTCAGTTAAGTGTTTCTTTTAATATATTTTAAGTTTAGATTTGCACCTGCGCCTGTTTATTTTCATATTTTTCTATTTTATTTGAGTGTGCCCCCCCGCCTCCGCCTTCCAGTTGATGCCAGCCACCATCGATATCGAGCTATCTGTAGCTAATATCATGTTGGGAATTAAATTTCTGTTGCTAAACACCAGGCCTCAATTACATTCATTGCTATGATCGCTGCCTGATTTTGCATTGCACGGGAATGGATTAGTAAATGACCGCCGTCCACAAATGAGTGGTGGACACTGAAGAACAGCTATACGAAATCTAATTATCATTTTTTGACCACTCAATTTTCCCAATAAAAAAATAATTTCAAAACAATGATTGAGATCAGTCCAGTTACCAGGCATTGGAGCCATCTGTACACATGCTTATAGGGTCACACCTCTTCCTTGGCTCCTAATTCTGGGAACATAATGTGTCCGGGTTGTCTTGTTGTATCCACTCCCAGACTGAGAGGACCCTTGTATACTTATTTGCCATGACTGTGACAAACCTGGTGAGCCCAGCTTGTTCCTGGTACAAACAGGGCACCTGAGAGAGTCTGCCAGTGTACATTGTTTTGGTGGTATCAAAGGGTTTGCTCTCAGCAGCTGTCCTATGGGCGAGGCACTGGTTCTGGAATATGAGGCAACCCTCAAGAGGGAGCTGGTGCTGCCAATAATGCTGTGCAAGTCAAGCACAGCCCGCCATCCCGGAAGAATAACCTGGATTGGAGGGTGAGGGGGGCGGAGCCCGCCTGGATGGCGACCTGCTAACTAGACGCGATGAAGAATGATTGGGCGATGATGAAGGTCAGGGAGACGCTGGATGCCTGATAGGGTTGTGGCTGGAAAGCAGTCAACACATCAGGGCCCGTAATGACACGGATGATGAGCTCAGCACCGCGAGCGAGGAATGAGATTAGAAAAGCAAATGGAACATTTTCAGGAAGCACTGTTTATTCTTGTTTATAGGAAGCCACGTCCAGGCTGCAAGGCGAGAAGGAGCCTGCCTGCCGTCCACGAGAGCGGGAGCCTGGGTCTGCACTACATTAGTGCATTGGGAGTGAGGGACCGACAGCCACTTAACCCTGTCATTCACCCAACATTAGTGAATTATGACTGCATTACAACTCGGGTTATATGTTTTCTGGAATGCCCCCAGGCCTTCCGCCGCCGTTGCTAAAATGCTATTTGGCGCATGAATCAAAATGTAAATTTTTATAGGAAATCAAAAGGAATAAAATAAAAAAATAAGATTTTGAGTGCGCTTCACAGCGGCCGAAATCACATTACAGCCGGTGCCCTGTTGTAAAATAAGCAAAATTCCCTTCCCCTGGTTCCCTGTCAAATTAGTTGCCTGATAAAGAAAACAAGGGAGGTGAATGCGATGTGGGTCCTTTCTCCGGCTGTCATGAGCGTCTTTGCCTCCAGTGTAACGCAGGGACCTCTCTGTGAAGATACACTCCACGAACCTCTGCTCTTCACCCGAGCATCTTGTCTTTCCCTCTCGCCTGCGTGCTCCAAGTTTAGACACTGATGTGCAGGGACTGGTAAACAAAGGCTGATAACCAACGAGGCCAATGCAGAGGCCTCAATACAAGTAAAGACAAACCCCCTACCTCAGACAGCCATTAGAGTTTTACCATTGTGCCCCGGTAAGCTAGCTACACCTCTGCGAAGGCCACCGCCATATTACCGGCCCATCTTGGAGGTTAAGGGTGAACATGATGAGCAGGACTGACTGGGCAGCAGGAGTGAGACACTCTTATATCTTTTTGTTTTAAGTCCCCATGGCTCCTTTGATATTTCTGCCTTTTTTTCAGTTCAAAATATTTTATTAAATAATTAATTAACATATATGAAACGCAATACAGAAAATAATACCGAACTATAGAAAATGGAAAAACATACTAGAATATCTAAGAGAAAGAACAATTGCATTACCAACATTATAAAACAGTATAAGCATAATATAAATAATAGAACAAACATAAAAGGGCTATATCAATCAAAGATAAATTATTACAAAAATCAATCAATCATTACATTTATAAAGCGCGCTACAGACCAGTGAGGGTCTCAAGGCGCTGGGGGGGAGGGGGCGCTACTGGTCGAAGAGCCAGGTCTTGAGGAGTCTTCTGAAGGCCAGCAGGTCCTGAGTCTGTCGTAGGTTGGTTGGGAGAGTGTTCCAGGTCTTGGCGGCGAGGTAGGAGAAGGATCTTCCGCCGGCTGTGGTTTTCCGGATCCGGGGGACAGTGGCGAGGGCGAGGTTGGCTGAGCGGAGGCTTCGGGTGGGGGTGTGGAAGCTGAGTCGGTTGTTGAGGTAGGTGCCTCCGGTGTTGTGTAGTGCTTTGTGTGCGTGGATGAGGAGTTTGAAGGTGATCCTCTTGTTGACGGGGAGCCAGTGCAGGCCTCTCAGGTGGGGTGTGATGTGGCTGCGGCGGGGGACGTCGAGGATCATTCGAGTCGAGGCGTTCTGGATTCGTTGTAGTCGTCTCAGGAGCTTGTTTGTAGTTCCTGAGTAGAGGGCGTTCCCGTAGTCTAGTCTGCTGGTGATGAGGGCCTGGGTGACGGTTTTTCTAGTGTCGGTGGGGATCCATTTGAAGATTCTGCGGAGCATTCGGAGGGTGTTGAAGCAGGACGCGGAGACGGCATTGACTTGCCTGGTCATGGAGAGGGTGGAGTCGAGGATGACCCCCAGGTTGCGTGAGTGGTCTGTGGGTTCCGGGGCTGGGCCTAGCGATGTGGGCCACCAGGAGTCATCCCAGGCTGATGGGGTGGGTCCGAGGATGACGACCTCCGTCTTGTCTGAGTTCAACTTCAGTCTGCTGTCCTTCATCCAGTCGGCTACGGCCTTCATTCCTCTGTGGAAGTTGGCTTTGGTGGTGTGGGGGTCTTCGGTGAGGGATATGATCAGCTGGGTGTCGTCGGCGTAGGAGATGATGTTGAGGTTATGTTGTCGTGCGACGTGGGCGAGTGGTGCCATGTAGATATTGAACAGCGTCGGGCTGAGGGAGGATCCCTGTGGGACGCCGCAGATGATCTCGGTGGATTTTGAGCGGAAGGGTGGGAGGCGGACGCTCTGGGTTCTGCCGGAGAGGAAGGATGTGGTCCAGGCCAGGGCCTTCTCTTGAATTCCGGCGTCATGGAGGCGTGCTGATAGGGTGCGGTGGCAGACTGTGTTAAAGGCTGCTGATAGGTCCGGAGGATGAGGGCGGCTGTTTCTCCTTTGTCCATCAGGATCCTGATGTCGTCAGTGGCGGCGATCAGGGCGGTCTCGGTGCTGTGGTTGCTGCGAAGACCGGATTGGGAGGGGTCCAGGATGTTGTTGTCTTCGAGGTCGCGGGTAAGCTGTTTGTTGACGATCTTCTCTGTCACTTTTGCCCGGAATGGGAGCAAAAGTGACAAGGGAGAGAAGTGGACATAAGTAGCCTAAATTGTAAAACATGTACTAATGTACGAGGCCAAACTAGACCACATACTAGATTTAGAAGGAGAAGAGTCCTTATGAGAATGTGGATAAAAGCATTGCCCACGTCTCAAAAATATAATCCACTCCCACCATGCATTAACCGTGGTAGCATCCTTCCAATTACAGGTGATGATTTGAGTGCAGAGGAAATAAGGAAAGCAAATAATTTACAATCCATATGGGATAAAATAGATTTAAAAAGTGAGGATTTGAGAATTAAAACCTGAAATGATAAAGCTGTTTGTATTTTAAGAATCTGTGTAATACAATGCCATATTTGTAATAAAAACTGATGTATGATAGGACATTGGAAAAATAAATGGTGTAGATCACCAATAACAGATTGACAGTGCCAACAGTTCGGAGTATCTAGAAGTTTAGCTTTAAATCATTTGTCAGGAGTCAAAATTGATGAAGTAAATAAATATTAGATATTTCTGCCTTTTTTGATGGTAAAAGGTGTTCAGCTTTGTATACTCATCACTTTATGACCATAAAAGCAAAAAGACAGCAAGGTCAGAGGCCATTTTAAAACTAGACTCCTGTTTTTATTGCATCCTATTTTCTGTTTGGCCATTGATGCTAAAACCCTTTTTATTAAGGACTCAAAATGATTTCTTATTGTTACTTGTGTAGAATGTCACAATGATCCTATGCTAGTCCTAAGCAACATTTGCTAGTATTGGTCAGTTGACCCAACCTCAATTTGCCACCCTTGGAATAATGGAAGGCTTGAACACATTTGCAGTGTGAATGTGTGTAGATGTTTAAGCCTGCCCCTCACTGTAAGTAGACCCTCGATGTAAAATTATATATAAGCAACACATCACAAAAAGTCAGTACTCCATTTGGGGTTGTTCCAAAGGGCAGAACTTGGTCCTTTAAACCATCCCTTTATCCACAGGTGGCGCAAGCATTTCTGATGCAGAAGGAGGAATAACCACATTTCATCCCATTTCCTACCAACAGCAACGTTTCTAGTGTCCGCTCATTGGCAGAGAGTAAGGAGATCCCAATACCACCTACAAACACCTAAAAACTGCCTTTTTTTACTCGTCTCTGTGTGTTTGCGCCAAACGGTAAAGAGAAGCGGCCTGCTCTCAAAACTACTCGCTTCGAACGACCTGCCTCAAAATTATTCTCTCTGAACGTCTCAACTCAGAGACCGAATGTCTCCTTTCACATGCAATGCATGCAAAGATCTGTTTATCCCTTCTGTTTAGTACTTAATA
The DNA here is from genome assembly GCF_964263255.1 of Lissotriton vulgaris. NCBI lineage: Eukaryota > Metazoa > Chordata > Amphibia > Caudata > Salamandridae > Lissotriton > Lissotriton vulgaris. The sequence continues at coordinate 244,989,966 of NC_141687.1, forward strand.
ATTAGACCATTAAGATTCATTGTGCAGCTTCATTAAGTATTCACATCCTTCTTACAGTCTAATATTATCATTGTTATTGCTTTCCCCTAAATGCAAAAACAGCAAAACAAGTATTCACCTTCTTTCGTTTATTACTTAATAACACTACATTTTCATTGTGTGCGTTTTCATTATCTTATCATAGTGTTTACTTACTAATAAACCCAATTCATGACTATGGTAAAAGGAATACAAATAAAGCTAGTTTAATGCCCATCACTGTTTATTATTATTACAGACACATTTTAAAGCCTCATTAGGTCTCGCTTGGCAGTGCAGCTCTTGCCACTCCTTATGTGATCAACAGGAAAATAGCTTTCAAATATACTAATGAGGGAAGGGCTTGGAACCTGCCCTTCTGTTTATTCCCTTGAGTATTGTATTGTATTACTGCATTTATATAGCACTCACTACCCCCATGTGGGGTGCTGAAGCGCTTCTCTACATGAGTAGCACACCACTGTCGTTTGAAGGATGTTATCTTTGTTGTGTTTCCATGTCGTCCGTGATGACCGCTGAGGTGCATTTATTGTGTAATTACCAGTGGCTGAGATTAATTCAAGCATTCCATTCATCACCTATTAATATACTTCAGTGTGATGCCTTAGGTGAGTCCTGTGCACACTGTGCCACTGGAACCCTGTCTGATTAGCCCTAATAAGGGCAAAACCGGTCCAGGGTTTGTGTTCCAGTTCAGGGAGAATCTGGCAGTTTGGGCTGGACTGTTCCCACTGGAAAAGGGTTAAGACTGATTTTGCACATGGCTGGGTCCAGACTGAGGTGGCATGGTGTGCAAAATAATGATGGACTGGGAAGCGACCCAAGTAATTACCATTCAAGCATTCAATACATCACTTTTGGACGTACTTCAAAGCACAAAACAGGCCAGATGTAAATGTCATCACAGGGTTGAGACACACCCATACGCCACTTATCATTGCAAGGACAGAATCTTGTAAAATTAGCATTTTATCAGCTAGTAGACCCTGAAATGTGTCGTTATTCTGCTTTTTACACTTCCTGCCCTTGTATCATCTCTGCTTAGGTTCACTCCACCAAAACAGTGTGTGTGTCATAAGTATGTACCATTGCTCTTTGATTTAGGTGAGTCATAGACTTTATGAAAACTGCATATTTTTAGGTCTGGCCTAGAGACAGCTTTCTTGTTTTTCATAAAATGCATAGTAAAAATACATACATGTAAACATACGTTCAGTACTTTTGGGCAGCCATCTTCATCCATTGTTCTTTTTATTAAGTGTTATTCATGTGTTTCTTCTGCTCACCATAGCATACAGTATGGGCCAATGGGTCAGTCCACTTTTCCCACTGCCTGTCTTGCACTGTACTGCGAGTGATGGCATTTAACCCTGTTTACATGTGCACACGCACCAGAAAAGGAGTGCACTTCAAAGCTTTGCTGCTTAGTCACTCATTTATTAAAAAAAATTGGGTGGATTTTGGATAGTTTTTTTGTATATTACTTATGCTTACAAAAATTAATTTAAAAGAAAACATTGTGTACTTGCTAAGGCCAGATCTTTGGCTTTGCCTACTCTTTTTAATTGAATGTTGGATTTTGCAGCGGTTGATGGAGCGTAAAAGTTTAATAACGGTTGCCATTAAATGAGATTTACGACAATAATCTGATAAAAATGTGCAAAATGGTTGAAAATGAAAACCATGATATTTTCTACTGCATCGATAAAGCATGCAGAAGTGACTTGAAAATGTGAGAACTGTGAAAGACCTAAATAAAGAAATAGAAAAGGTTAGTTGCTTATTTGATGCATACCACATGTTTAAGAATTTAGACATAGTCAACCTAGAAAATGAGCTGCTGATTACTAAATGTGACAAACAAAAATAATGCTTTAATGCTTATGGAATGAAACACTTGAAAACAATTAAAATATTTAGTTGAATAGTGCTTGACAATATGAAGAATCGCAGTTTTACCGTAGCAATATGTGATACAGACGTGAATAACAAAAGAGACATGCATATTATTCTGTGTTGAAAAAATATAAACGTGTAAGATATATTTTAGTGGGACCTAATATTTTCATGTAACTTCTGAAGAAACGAATAATATTAATAAGAAACTTGAATTAAGCATTAATGTGTGTTTTATAATAATCTTAACGTGATAATGATTCAACAACTTACCTGTAGGCCTCAAATGTTTTTTTTTCTCGTCGTTACGAAAAGCAGAACCTAGCTGAAGTAGTCATTTCTGGTGCTATGAGAACGTTTCATGAAGTTTCTTTTAAAACATGAGACCAATAGACTCTTTCTGATTCAGCAACACTTTTGATAGAAATGTATCAACATAATTGCAAAGCCAGAGAGAGTGTCTGGTAATGGACAGACAGTGAATAAAGTGAATTTTCTTACTTCAGATGAAAGGATGGAATTATAAAGTTGTTGAAATTGATGATTTTGCAAAAGGACTATGTAATGTTTCTGGATTTCTTAGTGAGGTATTGATCACACAATGAGCAGCCTACTGTGGACAACCAATGGAAACCATATTGAACTACGGAAAGGATACTTTGTGGGCGTAAACTGAGAACCTTTGGAAGTGAAATTGCTCCCTTGGAGGAGGAGTTGGGGCTGGTTATCATTTTCAATTTCCCTGTCTGGCATGCCATTGGACTGAACTTCGATTTATTTTTCCTATGACAAACCCATTTGAACTGACCTTTCTGAACGCACTCAACCGGTACTTTGCCAGCTGGTTAAGTGTGCAGGTATAACTCTACGGCTGGAGAGTTTATGGACTCCTTCCTTATGACTTCTTAGGCTTCAAATCTACATATTTGGTTTGTATAACCTAAATGCTGAAGGTATCTTTTCCCATATGTTCTCGCTCATCCCTTCCCCAGGTAATCAGCATATGTCTATTTTATTGAATCTGTATGATATTGTGTGACTAATTGTAATAAATGATTTCTATTAAATTAAATCTTAAATGTGATTTATGTTCTTGACCATTCAAATTGGGGCTTAGATAAATGTGTTACATGAGCAAACCATATCGTATTTGAGTCATTCTTGATGTGAACTTTCTTGCCTCAGGTTTTATCATTTAGTGTCTAGAGAAAGTATTTTATGGTCAGAATTAATTTGGCATCTTCTTATTCCAGATCCTCATAAGGATTTGCCCTGTTAGCTCACACAAAAGATCCATTCGATGACCAATGGAAGTTTAGTGTGTTTGTCATGGGCCCAGAGAGGTAAATTATCAAGATATGATGAAAATGATGTAAGTATAATGAAAACAGTTTTTGCCTAGCTTACGGCTGGATCAGTTTTCTGGTAGCTTGTCGGATGTTAGTTTTACTAATTAAACTAGGATATGAAGAGACATGATTAAAAAGTTTACAGTAGTAAAGAGAATAGTAAGGATTTGACAGGTGATGAAGTCTTGACATTGACAAAAGGATTAGACAGGAATTGTGATCACAGAAATTTGTTGTTTTGTGAAAATGGTATGTTTATGTTGTATTGAATTAGGTCTGTAGAGGCCTAAGTGAGTATGGGTCTGTCGAGGCCTAAGATCCCGGGATAAGCTATGGGCAGTCTTAGTGTGGCATACATTAAGGGCATCATTACGATGGCGGTGGACTTTGTCTGCCCACCACCATAACGGTACACGGGACCGACCGCCAGAGGTGCGGCGGTCCCGCTATTGCAATTAGGATGTGACAGCTCCCCTGGCGGTCGCATCCAGCATATATTACATTGCGGCGGGCGGTGCTGTCAGCAGCCCCGCCACAATGCAATACATGCATGTTGTGCATTAGCATGCACAACATGACAGTCACCGCGCTGTGCCTGCCACCTTGTGTATGCCAATGTGGGGGGTACCATAGGTACTCCCCAGTGCAACCACCCACCCCCCACACCCCAAGGGGCCCACAACAGGCTCCCAATGCCCATCTCCGCATGCTTTTCCATGGCGGAGTCTTCACCATGGAAAGGCAGGCATACTAATATGGATGGCGGTGCCCACTATATTGACTCCCTTTTCTGCCCAGCCGGCAATCCGACCAGCGGAAAAGTGGCGGATGGTCTTTCCGTCCGCCGTGGTGCCCCTCCCCATACTTATATGGCGGGGTGAACCTGGGTCATTTGGCGGGCAGATCTCCACTGCCACGCCAGCAGTGGTGATCCACCCGCCATCCAAATAGACCCCAATGTGTGTTTGTCTGTTTTGATGGTACTGTGCATCAGACATCGTTCCAGGTACAGAGAAAGTGAACTTAATCCATGACAAGTTGGGGTCGGTGTGATTTGCTTCTGGAAGCAAATCAGGGGAGATCTCAAGAATCTTTACTTAATGAGAGTAAAATTGCTCTGGTCGCAGTTTTTAAAGGAAGCGAATGAGATTTTCTGAATGAGTGGGTATCTATAATTCTTTTAGTTGAGCAGATAACATTTTTTATGTTGTATTGTTTTGTGAAGCTGGTTTTAAAAAGGACGAAAAAAAGATGACAAACAAATGGTGAAGGGATGGTCAATTGCAGTGAAGAGTTAGACTGACGTCATAAAGCGCTGCGCTGGTATTGGTGGTTGGTGTAAAACAGCACTGGTATTGGTAGACAAGAACACACAGTGATTGGAGGTAGGAAACAATAATACGGAAGAGAATTTAGCAATTTTAAACAACAGATTGAGTTAGAGGTAGGAAATCATGAAATTTCTCAAATTGTTAAAGGCTTTAGTGCGCAAAGATGAGCCAATATCAACAAGGAAGGGAGTTCCTCTGGCTCTGGAAGGTACATCTGCTCTGCAGATGTAATTAGAGAAAGGATACATATCACACTTGTACTTGGTTAGAGAACTGGGTAAAATACACAGAGAAAGTTGGTCCCTTAGCATTTTCATAGTATGGGACATTTAATGTTAGAGTTTTAGAGAATTTGAGAAGACAGAAGAATGATTTGAAACCTAACCCTAGGCCTATACAATATAAAACCCTTGAAGAGTGGGCCCACATAGCGCATCAGTGAGAAAAAGAGAAATGTCACGGATAATATAGAAATACAATAAATAGATATGAACAGGCATAATGGGATTCCCAGAAAAAGCGATGGAGTCAAGATGTTGCTTTGGGCGCCCAAAAGTACCCGATAATGGTAGCAGAACAAAAGGGAGGATAGAAATGTAAGGAAAAAAGGAAACATGTAGAGGAGCAAAAGGTTCAAGTACAGCCTGGAGCAGATGAAAATTATGAAGATATTGATGACGAGTTATTGAATGAACTTTTGCTGAATAGACCCCACCTTATAACGAGGACAGAATAATTTAGAGACCAATCCGTTTGGCTGTTTAAGACCAGAAGGCCCACCTGCAGATTTAAATTCAGCTTATAAAACATATTTTTAGATAAAAATCAGACCCCTGAGAGAGCAGGATTTTCCAATAAAGTCATGACAAATAATCCTGATGCGTTATCAGTACCTGTAACAATTGGTCCAGTTGTTCCTCTTTATCAGACAGGGCGAGGAGTTCCACAGATCCATGCAATAGCAGTCCCAAGTAAAACTACGGGAGAAATACATACTTTACCTGGAGCGAGAGAGCTGGTGAGAGATGATGGTTCGATGTGCACACCAGTAAGAATAGAAACTCATGAGAAAAGTGCGGAAGAGTGTAGTAGAAGGACTTCCACAGTGGAAGGGAGAATAGAGCCATTAGCAAATATTTCAGAGAAGGCTCTTGAGATGCTTAGTAGAGGACAGCAAATTATTACCGGGAGAGTTTTTTAAATTGGTAGTCAGAAACCAGATTTATGAGTAATGTTGAAGCCAGGAGAACTAAGTAGAGAATCACAGAGATCGGAAACAAGTACTTCAATAGGGCCATCCCCAGAAGAACTTGGTGACTGGATTAGAGACATATCACCTACTGGAAATGCACTGACTAATGCTAATCAAAACATTAATATAGATGTGAGCAAATTAAAAGTGGAATTAGAAGAGATGTGATTGGGAACAATTAGTCTGGAGAAACTATCAAAATATAGTGATGAAGAATTAATATTCATGTGTGAAGATATATATTGGAAAGCGAGAAATACAGATGAAAAGTTTGCTGAGATAGCATTGAAATATGGAGTCAATTTAGAAAAGTCCAAGGCTCTACAGAAAACCCAGTGATTGGATTTTAGTGACAAGAATCCCGGTTTGGACGTGGATGTACTAGAACCCACGCACAGGCTGTCGGCCCTGGGGATCACCCCATAACACAGGGCGTGGCTGGGAGAAGTCAGAGTTTACCAAGTGAAAACAGAGTGCGACCACAGGATCCCATATTGGGGTCTGCCTGAGCGGACTCATGGTCTGGGTGGCAGAGAACAAGCAGCAGTATGGCGGTGATCGGCCCTGCGGGTAAGAAAACCCTAAAAGCTTGGAGAGGAAGACGACGGGGGTATCTCTGGTGCACACAACAATGGGCCTAGTTCAGGCCAGAAGCAGTATGTATCTGACCCAGCCGAGCAGAAGAGTACATAATCGGAAGTGGGGAACAATCCTACCCATCATACTTGACCACATCAAGGTCAAAAGAAATACCCAGTAGAGGTGCAAGACCTGATGACTCCCTCCTACACGATCAGTGCAGTATCAGAGTGTCCACCCAAATGAAACCCAAGGGTCCAACAGGGGCGCAAACAAACAAAATGGATAAGTACGCAGTGCTGCTCCAAGCGGCGGCGTCCCAGACCGCGCCACCAGCAGAACAGGCAGAGCCCTTGCTGAGTGCAATCATGGTGGCCATCGCTGATCTCAAGGGGACGATAGATCCCAAAATTGATGTAGTGACAATAGATGTCAATCTTCTGCGTGTCCGATAAGGTCGCCGCCACAGTTGCAAACCAGCACAAAGAGTTTGGAGTAGAGAGTCCAGGCCCTCACGAAACTGCAGGAGTTAATGGCAGCCAAGCTAGAACATCAGGAACGCTGGGCAAGAAGGAACAACATACGAGTGGTGGGAGTGCCGGCAGGTATGGAAGGGCCTAGCATCGACCTCTTCCTAGAAGACCTGATCCTGAATCACCTTAAGCCGAAACGTCTCTCAGTACTTTTTTACTATTGATCGGGCACACAGAGCTCCCATCCCAGGCTGAAACCTGGAGCACCACTGTGGACAATCATCGCCAGGTTTCATCGCCAGGATTCTTAACTACGCGATAGGGATGCAATTTTACAAGCGGGACAACAACATGGCGGCCTGTCGCACGAGAATGCAGTGATTAGATTTTTCCCGGACTTTACGCTCAATGTGCAGCAAGAAAAAATGAGCCTTTGACATGGTGAAAAAATACCAAATATTCTATGATGTATCTGGCCAAACTGAGAGTGGTAGCTGAGGGGAAAGCATGGTTCTTCTACACCTCAGGGGAAGCCCACAAGTGGTTGGAGGTATGGCGCATTGTCGGCTCCAACTCTCAAAGAGGTAAATGGCGACAGCGACGAAGAAAGGCGGGAGAAGAATCGGACTGACGGATCTGCTTAACCAGGGACTGATGAAGGGTCCAGACATTGGGATCAAAGAGCCACACTGAACCAGGAACTGTCGAGATAAGGTTACGTGGTATGGACAGTGAATAATAATAATAAGAATAATAATAATCCACATTTGTAAAGCGCACAATCACCCGTTAGGGTCTCTAGGCGCTGGGGGCCGTCGGGAAGATTAAGCAAGCTATTGCCCAGAGTCACATGGTGCTGGACTAATCTTTCTAAGAGAAGGGGGTGGGGGCCTAGGGGGGGCTTTCGGAGCTCGGCATCGATCAACCCCATTTTAGTTGTTTATTATGGGCGACAGGCACTCTGCAAGTTGGGGTGATGGGGTTTGTTTTTCTCGCCAGCAGGATAGCAGGGAGGGGGGGGGGTGAGAATTTTACAGGGTATGTTATGGTATGGTAAGTAGTTTTTTTAAATTTAATGTCAGCTTCCTCCTAACATTCAGACTAGACTATCTACTGACTCATAGCGGAGGGGAGGCTTGGTTCTCTAATCTGCGAATAGGTCCAAGGGGTATGTCGGATCATTCCCCTACGGAAGTATTGGTGAGGGGCCAGATTCGCTAATATACGCTGCCATCCAGGCTAAATGCATGGTTCTTCAAAAATAAAGAAAATACCCAAGGGGTCAGGGAAAGAGCCCAGCTGTACTTCCAAAAAATGAAGGGACGGTGGAAGAGGCATGTACCCTCTGGGAAGCATTTAAGCCGGTGATGAGGGGGCATGTCCAAGCATGTACAGGAATAGACAACAAAGAAAAGAAATTGCGCTAGGGTTGGCTAGAAACAACAATACTTGAGATGGAGGCAGCCTATCTAGAGGGAGGGAGGCAGGGCAAGGACCTTGCCCACCAGTTAGAACGCTGCTATGACGGCAGGGTTGGCAAAACAGAAAATAGTGTACGATATGGGAGACAAAGCTAATCAAATGATTGCCTGGCTGAAAAGGCGGGACAAAGAGCGGAGTTGGGTGGCGGAAATACTTGAGTGGGAATGCACACTCTGCTGGAGAAGCACTGGCACGAGTCTTTGCTGACTATTATAAAGAATTATATGAAACCAACACCGGCCAGTCAGCAGACTGTTGTGGGCTGTTGGAGGAAATGCGCTTACCGGCACTGACAAAAGATGACAAGATAATATCCAACGGGATATAACAATGGAAGAAATAGTGGGGGCCATACAGGATCTACAAGCAGGAAAGGCACCGGGACCCAACAGTCTACCGGTGGAGCTATTCAAATGTACAGCCAACACTGTGGCCCCACAAGTTTCAGCTATTTTCTATGAGGCAAGGAAGCGAAGAAGTCTGCAGCTTGACCAACGGATGGCAACTATTTTAGTAATCCCTAAAGCAGGTAAGCCAGCGGATCAGTGTACTTCGTTCCGGCCAATATCTTTGTTAAACGTTGAGGTTAAGGTGTTGGCCAAGGTCCCAGTGAACAGACTTTTTTGCCGATCAGGTCCCCAATACACCTAGACGAATCGGGCTTCATGCCCAACTGAAGCACCAGACTTAGTCTTTGCCGGTTGTATGGGGTGATGCTTCTGGTAAAGACCAACCCAGGAGTGGAAGCAGCGCTGTTGTAACTGTACGCCCGTATGGTGTTTGATAGTATAGAATGGCACTATCTATTTGAAGCCCTGAAGCGGATTGGTTTCGGCCCACAATTTCAATCATGAATCAAGCTGCTGTACACGCAGCCCCGGGCCAGAGTCCAAGTGAACAGTGCGGTGTCCCACTCTTTTTCTCTCCGGAAAGTACAAGACTAGAGTCATCACTGATATTATTGGCACTGGTGCTGGAACCAATGGCGGCCTGTGATATCTGGCATATTTGGGGGAAATCAGTGGGAAGAGAGAATATCTTTATACGCGGACGATATACTTTTGTATGAAACAAAGCAGCGGTTCACAATTAGCCGGCTCCTTCAGATCTTTAATCTTTTTGAAGGATACCCTGGATACCAGATTAACAGGGATAAGTCACTCCTTTATATGTCTGGTATATCTGACTGGTAGCAGACTCCAAGCTTCAGATTGAAGATCATTTTAAATATATGGGCATACAGATAGGGAAATATACTCAGAGTTTTTGACAAAGAACCTAAAGCCACAACTGGAACGGTTGAGGTGGGATGTGGCCCACTGTAGGACGTTACCAGTATCACTGGCAGAGCTGTCGTCTTCAAAATGATGTCCCTGCTAAGGTTACTGTACATCCTACAAAATACCCCTGCCCAATTTTGGACAAATTCTTTAAAGACGTCGACAGCGAGCTAAGAACGTTACTGTGGGATGGCGGGGGAGCACGGATTGCACTAGCTAAATTACAGAAGGGGGTGTACGATGGAGGGTTGGCTATCCGAGACCTTCAAAAATACTTCTGGGCCACGCACCTAATGCTCATTAATGATTGTGTATTTGCAGACAGGAACGACCCAGCATACAGGGTGGACCACTGGGCCATGGGGACCACCGGGTGTCAGGGGCGCATTGTACTGCCGAGTGAGAAAGGGTAGCATGCCCTGCCATACTCTGATTGTACTGACAATGTGGTCAAAGATCAACAGATTCCTTAAAAGCAATGCTTGATTGCTTTTTAAATTGCAAATTCGCAATAAAGGGGTGCAAATTACCATAAGGGTGAACCTCGTGGTAATTTGCGAAAAAGTTTTAAAATGCTCAAAATTGGATTTTAAACACTGTAATGTTACAGATACACATGTCCTTAGAACATGTGTGTGTTTAACATGCACTTAAAAATGCATTTCAGGAGTGCGGGGGGGGTGTCATTTGGACCCCCCCCTGCACCCATGGAATGCATTAACATTTTGCGAATCGCTAATAGAAATTCGCAAAATGTCAATGCCTTCCCATTGATTCCTATGGGCCTTTTGGCCCGTATGAATCAATGGGAATTGCAAAATCGCAATTTAGAATTCGCATATCTTTGCGATTCGGTAAAAATTGCGATTTTCACCGAATCGCAAAAATTATGCGAATAAATTGATGCATCCCATTTTGCGATTCCTTATTTGCGATTCCCTAATAATCGCAAATAAGGAATCGCAAAACCTTACAATGATGCATGTAGCCGCAAGTTCTGAGACGATTGCTGGAATAACCCATTGATTGAGACTGTTAGAACAAGGAACTTTGAGAGGGATGTTGGGCATTCCATGGAATTCACCTATCATGGGCATACGAAAACCAAACGAGAAATATAGAATAGTTCAGGATTTGTGGAAAATGAATCAGATTGTGATACCTTGCTGTCCAATAGTATCAAATCCTGCTGAAATTCTAAATCATATTCTATGTGAAGCTGAATGGTTTTCGGTGATTGACTTGTGTCAAACGTTTTTCTCTATTCCCTTTCATCCGGATAGCCAAAATGTATTTGCATTTGGCGAGGGAAACTGTGTCTTGGCATGGTGCCGAGTTCCATAAGAGAATATGGAAAGCGCCTCAATTTTTTATCAGATTTTAAAGAGAAATTTGGACTCCCTAGAAATGCTGAATCACTTTGTGATAGTGCAGTACATTGATGATTTGTTAGTGGCATCTGGAACTAAAGAAGCATGTGTTACATATACTCTGGCCCTACTGAATCATTTGGCAGTAAGTGGGCATAAGGTGTCACCAGCAAAACTTCAGTTTTGCAAGAGAGAAGTTCTCTATCTGGGACAAAAAGGAGCCAGAAAATTGTCACAAGATCGAATCACTGCTATATTGAAGATGAATCCACTGAGTACTCAGAAGGAAGTTCGAATTTTCTTGGGAACGGTTGGCTATTGCAGGCAGTGAATTCTGAATTTTTCTCTGATAGCCAAACCACTACAGAGATTGACACACAAAGATGTGTCAGATCCAGTTCCAGGGGACAAGGAATGACTGCACTTTTTTCTTTAACTGCACAACAGTTTATGTCACGCACCCGCATTGGGAATGTCTGACTTTAACAAGAGTTTTACTCTGTTTAGCAGTGAGCGCAAAGGTGTGCCCTATCAGTTCTAACACAAATGCATGGAACTGCACGCAGACCTGTTGCATATATTTCAACAAAAACAAATGAGAGAGAAAGGGTGTTCTACATGGATGTAGGTTGGGAACTCCTGGTCCCCTTCAGAGTATTTTAAACAACAAATGGAGGAGTGCCCCCTTGGTATAGCAGAGAAGAGTCTGTAACCAAAACATTTTTTTAATTTTTTTTTAAAGATCAATAATGCACAATGTGCCCAACCTTTTTACAGGACATAGCATGTCCTTTTAGAAGACCCCTCACTCACCAACCTAGTTGGTGACATGCTTCATCATTGGGGTCCCACCCCGCAGGCCGAGTACCAGCAGGGTGTGCTTCGACACCTGACTACAGTGGAGCGGGTCATTTTTTCTTTTTAATATGTGCAGTGATAATAAAAGGTGAAAAGTGACTTAAAAAGGGGCCAATGCTACTCACTTCAAGACTTTATTCCTGAGTGATTGGGCACACTTCAGGCAAAGTGTGACACCAATGTCTAATTAGGTAGACTTCGGTGTTCAAGACGTGTAGTGTTTTAAAATAGCGACGTGTGCTATGTGTTTAAAATAAAGGTCTACATGTTTCAACCATCTTGTTATTGTGGGTTTTCGTCAGGACCAATGAATGTGACCTGGGTGGTACGCACACGCTAAGGTGCGCCCTGTCCAAGATCACGGAAAATGGAACCACAAACTTGTGTCCCTTTGCAAAAAACGAGATATCTTCTCCCCGTTCTGGAAGAAAAAACTCAGAAAGCGGCCATTGTCCGCTTCATGGGCGTCCGGGTTCCAAGAGCCGTGTGCTCCCGTTGGACTTCAAGGGGGGCGTACCAAGAGGGGAAATAAGTAGGTTACCTGAGTACAGAGCAGAAGCCACAAGTTACGTGAGCACACGGCTCGACGCGTTAGGATTCTTTCAATGCAAAATCTAAAAATTCTATTTGGAATAACTTTGGCGCTGGTTGACGAATCTGCCTGAAAATTTTCTCAAATTTGCCTCGCGGAGCTCCGGTCCTTTCCTGAAAGTTTTGGGGGGATTCGTCAAGTGGGGGCCGAGATAAAAGGGGGGTCCCAAAATGTGTTTTCCCCATGTTAATTTCCATAGGGCGGTCGACCTCACTTTTAGCCCTAACAGCTGAATGGATTTCCACCATACTTGGCAAAATTGTAGGGACTGGTAGCCCAATGTGCCTTTGCTATGTCTCAAGATATGTGCTCCAGTGGTTTTTGAGTAATTTAGGTTCAAAAAAATATATATATCCATGGCAGCGCCCTGGTACGCGCACCGGGCGCGACACGCGACTTGCGCACGGAAAGCTGATTGGCTCTCGGGTGTCTGTAAATATTCCAAACAGTCCGGAGTGGCCGCCATCTTGTGTCTCGGTAAAATCGAGACACAAGAGGTGGCAAAAACAAAGGGGGAAATGACCATAAGGGGGCATATTAGACCCCCCCTGTCCCTCTAGGTTTGATGTGGGGGCTATAAAAGGGCCCCGCAGGGCAAAACATTTTTTTTTTTTTTCGAATTTTGCGGGGGGAGCGCCCGGTACGCGCACCGGGGAGCGTACCATGGGGAAAAAAGAATGACAGACTTTAAAAAAAATTAAGCCTTTTTTTATAAACTGGAGGTAGTTCTAAAAAGAACTGTTTTTTTTATTCTTTTTGTTGTTTTATATTTTTTTTATTGTTTTTTGAACATTTTTTACTTATTTTGGCTTTTATGAACAGTTTTATATTTTTTTTGTATTTTTTATAGGGAAAAACAAAAAACAGGGATTTGGAAACGGTTCAACTGGAGCAAAAAAAAAAAACAGGACAAAATTAAGGCTTCTTTGTGCATTTGTGGTTATCACCAGCAAGCATGATGAGTGTAATGCTCTGCTCACCATAAGTGATTAATTTCCCACAATGTACACAAACAATTTTGTATCCCCCAAACTTTGGTTGGATACTTGAAATCAACTGACTTGCTTCTGGACCTGATGGAGTGGGTTCTTTGGTTGTTGCGGTTGTGCCAGATGATTGGGGTAGGTTTTTGCAGAGTTCTCTCATCTCTGCTGCTGAAAAGTTAATAGGGTGCAAACGCTGCATATGCCGAATCATTGTTTGATTCCCAAAGGAATATTTTTTGTAGGGTTCCCCCTGGATAGCACAGCACCACATATGAGACAGGTCACCTTTGAAGCGTTTACTTTTTTTAAACCAGTTGGGATTTAAAAAACTCCCATATGAAGTGCTCCTTAGGTTTGTATGGTGGAGTGTTTTCTTGCAGGAACTGCCTTGTCCCTTCCTCCTCTTCCTCCTCCTCTTCTTCTTGACCACCAATGAGATGTTCTGGTGGTCCTTGTGGTGGTGGTGGTGGGCAGATGATCCAGCTGCTGCTGCTACTGTAGCCATTTCTGAGTAGAAATAGGTAGTAATAGCTCTGGAAACTGGTCTTCCTCACTCAAAGTACAAAGTGAGAATGAGGAAAAAAGGTGGGGGCTTTCATCATTTGGAAAAAAAACTGTTCAGAACCAATGAAAAGTGTTATTTTCAGGTCACATGACCCGACGCGCTTACGCTACGCGCCCTGGGGCGCTTACGTAGCACGTTCGTATGCGCGTGGGTGCCTCCGGGCGCGCATACGCCGTGCGTATCACGCTGACGCAGCTACGCGATACGTCATGATGATGTTTTCGTTCGCGCCAATAGCGCTAACGGGACGCTCACCGGTACGCGCCCCGGGGCGTGCGGCAAAATTATGCTGACCGGGGCGCTCCCCGGTACGTGCCCCGGGAGCGCACCAGGGCAAAAAAAAATAAAAAAATAAACAAAAATAACAAAATAGTATTATATAAATATACAATATAGGATTCATTATAAAACATATTACATTTCATAGGTTTGAGGTCCTATATATAGTTAGGAATTAGCATTTAAAAAACCTATGAAATTCACTGAAAAAACCATAGGTTTCACACCAGTTATAGTTAGGAATTAGCATGTAAAAAACCTATTAAATTTACTGAAAAAACCATAGGTTTCACACCAGTTATAGTTATCTAGAAATTTTACTGACATAAAACCATTGAAATTTCCACGTTATAGTTAGTTGGACTCACTATAACTTGCGCGCCTGCAATGCACTGCTGATGACGTCACATATTACATCACTCATGACATGGTCAGTGACATCACTAGGAAGCATTTCACCCATGAATAACAATGCACACAATTCAAAGTGTAGCAGTGATGTGCTGGACACATCTCAGTATGCACAACTCACACCTCTCCATGTGCACAAATACTACTGGTGCTTGTAATGTTGTGGACAGTGGACCCAACCATGTTACGTCCAACTCTAGGGAAGATCTTATTCATGTAGCTGTGTCGTCCCCCATTGTAAGCATAAGCGTAACCGGAGAGGGCTGGTCCGACGTAATCCACTTCAGCGTAAGAGTATGAATAAATAGGGCAGAGCTCTGGCCGTGGTTCACTTGTGGGAAAGCCAAAGCATCTGCCAGGGCGGCACCCCTCACCCTGCCATGAGGCCACAGTCGCCACCGCAAGCCTCCTCAGCCGATCGTTGGCTTCCGCCACCCAGACCCCCAGTGGCACGGCACAGCACAGGGCACTTATGTCTGTACAAACTACTGCCTTCGATATACACTGCGGACAGCAAGGCTCCCAAATCAGATCGAGTCGCGATTACAGATGACGCAGTCCAGTAGGCAACAGAGATTGTTTAAGTCAACAACACATGGCTGTGGGCCCTTCCTCACAGCTGCCTCTGGCCTGCACTGTGGTGAGTAGGGCTCACAATTCAGATCAAGTCGCAATTCAAGATGACGCAGTCCAGTACGCAAAAGACATTGCTTAAATCAATGCCACGTGCCTGTGGGCCCTTCCTCACCGCTGCCTCCTGCCTCCACTGCGGTGATTAGGGCTCACAATTCAGAGTGGCTCCCGATTGCAAATGACGCAGTCCAGCAGGCAACAGACATTGTTACCAGTACGGCCTGCCCGGACAACGCATCATCAGCACAGCACATGTGGAACTGTGTCCTGAGTCCTGAATGGCAGTGACCCCAAGTCCGTGGCAGCAACCACAGCACCAGACTCCCTTCGATCAGTGAGGCATATTTCCATATGCAAG
Source organism: Lissotriton vulgaris (assembly GCF_964263255.1). Taxonomy (NCBI): domain Eukaryota; kingdom Metazoa; phylum Chordata; class Amphibia; order Caudata; family Salamandridae; genus Lissotriton; species Lissotriton vulgaris. The sequence goes on from NC_141687.1 coordinate 245,005,699, forward strand.
GCCGGCGACACATGGTGCCACTAACCCTGTACAACACAAGGAGCGACACGTGATGCCACTAACCCTGGTCAACACAATTCGATCCCACATTTGGAACTGTGTCCTGAATCCTGAATGGCAGTGACCCCAACTTCATGGGAGCGCCCACAGCACCAGACTCCCTTCGATTAGTGAGGCGTATTTGCATATGTAAGTCATCGATGTGCAAAGTATTGCCGACGGACATATAAGTCAAAGGATACATTTTACACAAAATGTCAATTTGGCTTTCCACGTCCAGTAATTTCCAAAGGAAGAGTGAACAGTTTTATGTCAGCAGTGAGGCATACCACCACTAGAAAATCAAACAAAAATACTTATAATTTCAAAAGAACAGAAGAATCGAAGTACATTTATGATTACAATCCAGTGATTTTGAAGATGTGGAATGCAAATATGAACATACAATATGTTGCCGATAACTCAATTGCTGTTGCTCGCTATGTCACATTATATATTACCAACTCTGAGAAGAAAGAATTGAAAGAAATGTGGGAGGAAATTTCGCAGGAGAGGACACTTAGCAAAAAATTGTACAGCTTCAGCTTGAAGAAATTGGATCCTACGAATGTTAGTATCGATTAACATCTGCAAGTTTATATTCAAAATCAAGAGGGATCATCTAGATAAGTCTTGGTCTTTCTGCAGCACGAAATCGAGTTTTTAAATCCGTACAAGAAATTGAATACTTGGCTCTGAATGAACCGGAAAGTACAAATATTCTGAAAATAAATATGTTGCATACGTACTATTCAGATAGAAGTCCATACCTTGAAACATATGTCTCTATGAAATACTGCAACATTATAGGTTTTTAAAAAAAATGTCACAGAAAATATAAATGAAGGAAAATAATCTGTAATTGGATCTGGATGATGTTTGGTAAAGCATGACAAAGGAAATCTGATTAATCACAAGAAGTTAAGCTGTGATTCTCCAGATAAAAGAGAGTTTTTCTATTTAGCTCTTCTGCAACTCTTCAAACCTTGGCGGACTGAAATGGAATTATTTGGACATTGTGACTGCTATGAGGATTCTCTCAATGCATGTAAAGATAGCATTGAATGTATAATTTTTCCAAATTATCTCCAAATGTTGAACGTAGAGATTAATCAAGAATTAACTATTGTAGCTGAAATAGCTAGAGATAGTTCTCAAGATAGTCAAAGGTAACATGATACACAATCTTATCTTGCTTTTTATCTAACAGGCTGTGAATCACAAATCAACGTTCACCCCCGAACACCACCAGAGCTGAACGTGTGAAAAATTTGCGAAGAAGAGTGGACATCCTGACAATTAATACTCAACCTGAATTGTGAGTTCAGTTGGACCACGTGTACGCAACGGCTGAGGAGGTTGCTTCGGCACGTGGTGGACCCTCTTACACACACGCCGGTGGCGGTAGGTGAGCAGAGAGACTTCTTTCCACAGCTGCATCCAGTCCCCTCTGGGCAGTGGGAGTGGATAGTGTGCAGCAGTCTGTGCGCTCAAGAGAGCAAAGACATCTCCAAGCAGTGGGAATGGATGGGGTGCACCACCCTTATTGTGCATTACCAAAAATAGAATTACGCATAAGCAGTTGTATGTACTCTACAATTACTAATTCTATGCTATCTTTCACATTACTAAACTTAAGGGCTGCACTATGCCCCGGCAGGTGGTTGGAAGCACAGCACCTTACGAGGAGACGGACGCACCTCTGTTTGCAGAGCGCTGGGGGAGCTGACATTTAGCATTTACTGCTTGACAAGAGTTCCACACGTAGAAACACAGCACTATCAGTGTTATCACAGAACTACAGCCAGACGAGCTCTTCACTATATCCAAGTGAGGCCCAGCTCCCTCGCACACGGAACGTTATCAGACGCTTACCATGACTTACTCAGTTGCACAAACAGTGTGAATTACTGGCGAAACTTGTTCCGGCCCAACAGCTTCTTCTGCCTGCCCATCACTACCCTCACATGGGCACCCGGCAGGGTACCCTGGGAGTCTATTTTCTTTACTATTTTTCACAGTGCCACTGCTCCCCACCTCAGGCAGCGCAGGCCTCGCTTCAGGTGTCCCGTCATTTCTAGATCCTGAAGAGACCCTACACTCTAAATAGGGTTGAAACGCCGTCAACAGTTTACAAAGGTAAACCATTACCCAACACTTATGATTGAATAACGTGTTGTTCTACACATGACAAATTTTCAAATGGTCGCCCAATGTTGCATAGTGAAACCTTGCACATATGTGACATAATATTCCACAATTAGCTTAGGTTCCAAACTTTCTTTCACTGGGACACCTCTCACTATTGTTTATTTACTGTTTGCTAAGTATTTGTATTGCCAAACACCAAGTATGTAATACTCAATTCACCTGCTCACTATATAAACTACTGAACAATTTGACTGCATCCTCGTTGTGTATGCTTAGCTTTCTTTGTGACATCAAACCCAACCCTGAAGTTGCCATTGTGCACCCTCTATTAGAAAAAAACCTATATTTTCCCACAGGAGTCGCTGTTTCCTCACAGAGGAAGCACACCAGTGGCACAAAGGTGAGCTACAAAGATTTTTTCCAGTCTCAGCACTCCCTCTCCATCTCTTCTTTTCTTTCTCATACGTTATCTTTTCTCTGTTTCATTCTTTCTTTCTCTCCCTCACTCTATATCTCTCTCTCTTCCTCTCTCCTACACTGTTTCTATCTTTATCTCTCTCTTCCTTTCTCTGTATAAATATATATATATATATATATATATATATATATATATATATATATATATATATATATATATATATATATATACTTATATATATATATATATATATATATACTTATATATATATATATTTATATCCATTAGATTCCTTTGGACCCCCCTCTGCACCCTTGCGATACATCAACAAATTGCGAATTCCAAAAAATAGAAATGCAAAATGGCATTTATTCCTATGGGCATCTAGGCCCATAGGAATCAATGTAATGCCATTCCTTAATTGCGATTCGCAATTAAGGAATCGCAAATTCCGAAAATTAAGAAATCCTAAAAAAAAATAGGATTTCTTGATGCATAGGATTTTGCAATTCCTAAATTGCGATTCCTTAATTTTCGCAATTTAGGAAATGCAAATTCCTACAATGATGCATGTGCCCGTATGAGTATTTGCTTAGATGTTAAATGTTTCAATTTTATGATGCTTGATGTTGGCTGGATTCCAACAGATGAACTAGAGCTAGTAAACCTTCCTGTATTGCTCCATGAGGTGCCCTCTCAGAGGCCTATTGTTTACATCTCAGTCCTGATCAGTGAAACAATTGCTCACACAGTATTGTGTGCTAAAATGACTAAACAGCTAAATACCATTACTGGGGAACATGCTGCATAATATTGCATAATTTGCCTTTTTACCCATAGTTTAGTCAACTTTTCTCCATAATGTGGCCTTCAATTGCTGCATACCTCCAGTGTCACTGGCCATAATATATTATGCCTCATTTATCCATGTGATTATATTCTCAATTCTTTGTCTATTGGTGAAAATAAGCCCTAATATAAATGTGAATTATTCTTTGTAACTCTGACAGCTCATGCAATTGATTACCACGTTATCCTATTGCAGTAGAAGTGACATAATATTAAAGGTACATTTTTAAAGAAACACTTTATCTTACAAATTAATAGTTCTGATGTTGTGACTGTTGTCTACATACCCTAACAAGGCGACTTTTTCTTCTGTAGTGGAGTGGTAGTGTCTGAATCAGTCATTCGCTTAATATGCTGTTGTCATTGAAAAAATTGCGGGGCACTTAGAACTTCGTGCATCATTTTTACCATGAATTCTTTACTGCTGAATTCTTTCAAATCTTATTTTCAAGAAAAACACATGAAGCATTTGACTAAACTTTTGTGATTTCGGGCTCGATTTAGAGTTCAGAGTACCCATAATCCAAATTTGAGATGCCCACCTCCTCAGCGGACATATTCAGTGATTGGCTGGAGCTTCGGTTCCTGTCAATGAGTCAAAAGACTAACGGATGGTACTGTAAAAATGAGGGTACCGTCTGTCAAACTTTTAATTTGTTTCTGTGTGTTTTAAAACCAAAATCCCAAAGTGGGATTTAGTTTTTGACAAAAACAAACAAAATAACCCCCCCACATTATGGCACTAGGGGGTTATTTAAACATTTAAATGTTTATACTTTCTCTTACTGCCACGCTTTTTGCGGTGGTAAAGGAGAGGAAAATCTGGCCATTCTATCACCCACTCTAAATCATTCGATCACCCACTCTAAATCAGGCACGCGGTCGAATGGCCAAACCTCAGACAGCCCATTCTCCATTGGCCCATTGGAAGAGTATGTCCGCAACGGAGACAGAGTAGTATCCCTTCCGCCAAATTGTAATTCAGCCCCATAATTATTATAAACCAGGAGTGCACATTAAAGTATTGTTTCTACTGGCAATCATTAATCTCTACAGATGTATTTTCATTACTCACTAACTGAAACATATGACTTGGAAGTAAATTTCAGTTACCAAATTTCCTCAAACTAGGGATATAAGGATGCCCAAGGAGTGGACTTAAGCACAAACTTGACCTCATTAGCAACTGGTTTGTGTGGCTCAGTGTATTGTATGAACAGTCATTCATAGAAAAATCTTTCCAGACTTATGAACTATGAGGAGTGTCTCCCCTCTGTTGCGCCATCAGCTACTGGCACCTCAGTGTAATGCCATACAACTTAACTTAGTACTAGTACTTCTCTATTCTTTTTAACCTCAAGTTGAGAACTGACAATGCGGAGCAATCTTTAGTGTGAGTGGATCCTTGTATTATTGTTCTTTCTATTAGCCCCTGATTATGATGAAGGAAAATACAATGCTAATGCAGCAATCACCACCTGCGGCATTTACCCTTGGTTGGGGAATACCCCTGAGAATCCCTCCATCATTTTTGATTAATAAAAGAACTAGAGAAGTGTGTCAAGGGTAAACAGCCTAAAATGATAAAACATGCAGAATACAGTGTGGTAACTATTGATTCCACAAATGTATGCCTCATGCCCGCATACACAACTCTGAAGCAGAAGTATATACTGCACCCGGCAAACATCTCATCCCAGGGTAAAGGTATTTAGTGGGTGTGGTAAATATCATTTCCGATTCCAACCTACTTATAACCAGGGCATGTATGAGCTATGGTTTTCCTAGTTCTTGGTTCAGTGTAATATCTTATTTATTACCACTGTTGAGTGTGTGGGAGCAGCCGTGAATCACGAGAGGCAAGACCTTCAGTGGGTTATGAGACCTCTCTCTTCCCTCAAAAATGATAATTAGTAGCTCATCCATCTCTTCTCAGCTACATGCATGGTTTATTTTATGCTGTTTTTCATGTGTAGTAGTTAGGAACATAGCAATTTAAAAAGAAGCAGCAGACAGGTTCATGACCCACGAGGTCTCACAAATATTAGCAGAGTTGGTGTCCTTTGTCAGGTCATTGTAACATACATACAGTATGACAACAGGCAGTGCTTTCTCACATCAGTTACAGTGTAATGTGGTAATGACATTAAATATGAACTTTACAGTGTATTAATAAATATATGAATATGCATATTTTAGTGCAACTGTTCCAAACAATGTTTTGGATTACATTGAACGTTTACTGGCATGGTATAAATATATATGAAACATTAAAATTCCCTAAAGCTTGTCAGTCAACAGTTGTGCACTATGTTCCTAATGTATAGACAATGTTTCCAGGTTGTCACCCTCCACTTACACGGTGAGCACTGTCCATGCTTCCACAAATGAAAGCATAACATGTCTAAAATAATCCTCTCAATTAGAAAACTAAGCAGTATTAGTTCTCAATGCATGCATATTTATATCTTATTGTACATTATTACATAGTTTAAAAGTTAATTTCAGAACGCCAATTGTGTGCAAGAGACAATTAAACTCAACCTAATTCCCTCTGAAGCTCTGTACCTGAAGCTGTCATCCTTTTTGTGCCTGGGCTGAAAATACTCTTCATTCTTGCACTCCTTTGCATAACTTAAAGATGAATTATTTTCTTAACAACACACTTCAAATACGTTTCAGTGATGTTTCTATGATGGCATGACCTCTCTTAAAAAAAAGACAACAATGAAACAGAAACCTTGATTTTTGAGTTGCTCATCTGCAAATCATATGTCACTGCTCATCTTTTAAATATGATATAAAAATGGAAGCCTTTCTGAAGTGTCTCTTCCTGTTCCTTAATGTTTTGAAATCCCTTGATCGGAAGGTTGCAGTGAAATAAATCAAAAAGGTTTAAAAACAAACATATGGTTTTCTCACCCATGTGTAGTGGAAATGAGTAAGCTATTGACAGTAATATAAAATACATTTAATAAAGTGCTTAATCTATTTTTTTTCCTGCGTTTTTTTAATTTTTATAAATATGACAAATTCCATTCCCTTTTCGTTCCCTGCTTATTGATCCAATAATGTATTTATTTTCCTCCCAATTCCATATTGTCCTAAAGATCGCAATGCATTTTGGCTTGCATCTTTTGGTTTCATATATGAAATAGGGACTGCACTTTTCGCGAACAGAGTGCACATCTTTCGACCACTTGGGAGCTCACAAAACCGGTACAGCTTTTGACCTGTGACCTCGGGCTATTTAAACACAGGTCTATAAACATGTGCTATATGTCTCACCTGAAGTTCATATGTCCTATATAACCATAGTATATTTAAAGCAAATATTGTTCCTGTAAAGTGAGTTTAGAGTAGCATTCATAAACGCAATTAACGTTACAGTTCAAAAGCGTAATGTGTGTTAGTGAAACTGCTGTTTATTACTGGAGTTTTATTGGACCAAAATTATTTTCACAGCCAATGCCTAAATGTATCTATAAAATATATATAAATTCACACATTTAACTGGTTAGTCAGAACTATACTAAAATTAAAGATATGTAAATATTGCTTGAAAAACTATGATTGTACAGATAAACAATTGTTTCTGTCTCAAAACAGCCTGGTTCTGCCCAAGGGACACTTTGTTGGAACCCAGGAATAGAACAGACAATAACAGCGAAAGGATGATACGAGTAACTACCATTTGCACCCAGATAAATGACATTAAGAAAATCATCAACAGGCACTGTGGGCAGGTCTGTGAAGAACTTGGCACTAGAGAAAAAACAGTATTTGGCTTTAAAAAGTGCAAAAGTGTTAGAGACCATGTTGTGAGTACTTTATTGCAAACACTTGACCCACCTGTTATATTGTCCTAATGGTGGCTTCACCCATTTTGGGACACCACTGGTGTGGAAATGTAAGATATGTGTCCTAACTGTTGAGGCAAGTGAAATTGTACATGATGAGAAAAAGTATACTTAGAGGAACCATAGCAATTGGATCAGCACAGATGTGATTTAAGTCATCAATGTATATGCAATTTAGCTTATGTTGGTTAGACCTGGCAGAAAGTAAAGGTCATGATTTTAGAGCCTTGCAGTAGAATACAATGTATGAAACAAAGGGCCACTTTACTGGAACTTTTCATCAAGGTCTGCCATTCTGCTGATACTCTCAAAGGCTGGTTCTAGAAAAAGTATTTAGGAATCCTATAGGTGGTGACTTGAACACTGTTTTGAATCTTCGGGAATGAAAATGGATACACCTGTTTAATACGGTGCAAAAGGGACTCATTGTATTTGAGGAAATCACCAAACAGGTTGCCATTTTCAACAGTGGAGGAGAGTGGGTTATTGCTAAAGTGTATATGTACAATAAGCTTTGTTTTACATTGAAATAGTTGAATAATGTGTGTCACCTTCAAACTATGATGTCTAATCCAATCATCAGAGGTTTATGTTAATAACTATATACAGGTCAACAAAAAGGATACACTGTTCCCCAAGGGGAGAAGAATAAATGAACTAACACTCCGTGAACTGAAAGGGGGTAGGGGGGAATCCCCCTTTCGAAACTAAAACCTTCACACACCCAGCAAGCTAGGTGTCATGCTTCATCATCTGGGTTCTGCTCCTCGTCAGACTGGTGCTGCAATGTCTGACAGGCACCCATGAAGGGGCTCGTTACCGGAGATCTTTTGTTCCTGCCAGTTGGTGCATGTGGGTGTGAGGGCTCTAGTGGGTGTGTAGACGGGAACGGTGGGTGTATCTTAAAAAAGGTTAGTTAATCCACTAAATCTCTTTTAATAGGGTGGTTGACTACCTAAGTAAAAACAGTGGGGCGAACCTACACGCTGGTGCAATGATCCTGATGTGTAAGTTCTACCTAATGGTCGACATGTTTCATGCTCAACATAGCAATTCGTCAGGACCAAGTGAAATAACAGTGCTACACGCTGTGGTAGGACAGGATATTACCTCCCCCAGGATACATTTGAGCAGGCCGATTGGTCCTGCCCATTCCTAATGGGACCTAGAAAAGGAGACAAAAAGGATGGTGCCCCTGTTAATGGCAAGACTCACTCTAGATCCTCTGTATATGGTTCATTATTGAATAAAAATTCCAAGTACTGGCAATGGTGGTGGGGAATAGAAACACACAGCAAGGCTGGGTGTGTCAGGACTATGTCTAATGACAGCAATGGAAAGATTGCAGTAAGGCTACTTGAATCAATTTAGCACAAAGTGACTTGGAAGGACAGTAGCTATTAGGTGATTCCATTGTGATTGTTCAATTCTCACCCTATCAGAAGCTAACACTGGCGTCAGCAGTCTTCTCCCTTGTACAGGCACCTTAGTCATAGGTACCCTAAAGCGGGAGACAGGGGGAGAAAAAGATTACAAATACGTTGTAAAATGGGGGCCATAAGCACTACAAGACCCGGGCGAGTACCACCATATGCGTCGGACGACGTGATTACTCTACAACTCTACAACTCTGAGCTGTGCCACTCACACCACTCGAATGGGTATGACTTAGCCCTGGTCAAGAGGGGTTAAGGTGCGGGACACTGAGCGTGCCAAGTAGACATGTGGGTCCCGTGTTAAGCATAGTCCCAGCAACGCCAAAGGCTTGAAGCGCCACTATAGGTCCCGCACTCGCCCCCTACATCGATCATGGCATGGCGGGAGGAGCGTAGGCAGTATTAGGAAATCACGCTCAACCAGCCGGCAATACGGCTAACTCTGCAGGGTATGCGGTCAAATTTAAGCAGGGCCAACTACAGAAATGCCATAATGCGGTAAAGGCGCGCCCAGGGGTACACTCACCTGTCCGTATGTCGGACGCTGGCCGAGAACCTACCCACAAGAGAGTCAGGAGGACGGAGAAGCTGGTACAGCCACGCAGCCGCCATCGCTGCTTTTTAAACTGTGTATCCGAGGCGTTCTCGTAGACGCCCTTGTCACGTGCAGCTGGTCTCTTGGGAGCGGCGCATGCGCGGTCGAGACACCCAGGGCTGTCGCAAAATCAGGCTAGATGCAAAGAGGAGGCTTCTCCAACCCGGCGGCCATTTTACAAGGTGCACTAAAATCAACAAAAGCAGGTAAAAACGGCCGTATGAATTAAGGAAGGGCCATTAAGTAATGTCATACATGGGATAAAAACCCAGGGGGAATATGTCTTCACTATTGGGTGCAATTTAGGGCGTAGACGTGGGTATCATGTGCTAAGGCTAGTCGTGTTAGCAGGACAGCTGAAGCCAACCCTACAGATGTAGGCGCACAAAGTGGCATGCTAATGACACAAGAGCCAGCGTGCTTGGCTTCTAAACAACCCTACCGGGATGAGCACGCATAAAGTTAAACATGCACAAATAAGGTTAAACATGCTGTCGCAGTAATGTACACCGGTGGCCCGGGTATTGGGAAAAGTGATGCCAATTACCCAGTCCAAAGAAACATCTGGACACTCACCAACTGACTATGTTGTGGGTGTGTTAGAATTTTGTAAAGATATGGGTCAGTATGTAATGGCCAGGGAACTCCAAGGGATTGAGTCATTCACGACCTCAGTATCTGTTGCGAGACGGTGGATCCATCTCTGCTCTATCTTAAAGAGCGCTTGTTGTGTGATATTCTGATGGGCTTCGAGTACCGTCCACCTCATGCTGTCAACCGAATGTTTCTTTTCTTTATAGTGGTTGTAGAGTCTCGTGTGGGTTTTGTGACACCTGATATTGCTCCTATGCTCGGCGATGCAGAGCTAGACCTGTCTCATGGTCATCCCCACATATCTTTTCTCGCAGGGGCATGTGAGGAGATAGATGCACTTAGGGGTATTACAATTAGTGTGCGATCTAGGGCACCAGACGAAAGTCTCCGTGAGTTTTATCTCTTTGCATGGGCTGGTTAGGTTGCAGATCGCACACCCACCACAGGGGTAATGGCCTGTTACTGGAGGAAGGGCCCATAGGGTTCTTTGTGTATTCACTGGCTTTTTCTTGGGTCTAGTGTGTTTTAGGTTTGAAGTGCGTTTGAAAGTAAACCTTGGGCGAGGTATGGAGAGTTCACCTGAATTAACGATGGCCCAGTGTTTATCAATGGTTTTCTTCAGGAATGGAGAATTTTTGGAGAAAGATGTAACACAAGTAAGTGTTTCAGTCTGATCCTTGGTTCTATTCTCTAGCAATGCTTCTCGCGGGTTATTCATAGCCCGTTTATAGGAGTTATGGATATGTCTGGAGGGGTAACCCCTATCCTGTAGTTTATGTTGAAGTGTCTCCACCTCTTTTTTGTAATCAGACATGGTGGAACAATTCCTCCTGATTCTGAGGAATTGTCCAAAAGGGAGGTTGTCCCTAAGGGATCTAGGGTGGTGGCTGCTGTAAAGGAGGGCCTATACACTGGACCCCGTTAAAAAGCCCTCTTGGTTCCTCTCTTTCTTGAATAATAACTATATACAGACATTAGAAATTGCGCTCATAGCTGTTGTACATAATGTAATGTGGTGCTTCTTGTTACGTTAAGTTATGTTATGTTAAAAGAATTTATTAAGCGCGCCTAAACCAAGCAGTTTCATGGCGCTAAGACCGAAGAGGAGGCTGCAACCACAAGACAGTTAGTCTTAACTCCTAAGCCTGGGAAAACAGCTAGGTCTTGAGCTATTTCCTGTACTGCGTGTAAGGGGTCACAAACCTTAAGTCCACAGGAAGCGAGTTCCAACATTGCAGTGCCAAGACCCCAAATCTGAGTCTCCCATGCTTTTTGCGTTTGAATGAGGGAGTGGTCCACAGGTTCAGATTGGAAGAGCGCATTTCCCGGGAAGGGATATAGCACTGGGTCCTAGAGGAGATAAATGCTGGGCCGTTCCCGGCGAGAACTTTAAAGATGGTACATCCCAGCTTAAATGCACTGCTTTTAGTCACTGGAAGCCAATGTAGACTCCTCATCAGAGGTCTAACATGATGTTGTCTAGGCTGACAGAAGATTAACTTGGTGGCTTGGTTTTGCACCAACTGCAAGCAGTGTAATTGAAATGCTGGGATACCAACATATAGTGGGTTGGCGTAATCAATGCAGGAGATTACAAAAGCTAGAATGACCAAAATCAAGGCCTCAGTGGTCAATAATCTGTTGATCTTCTGGATTCTTCGCAGATGGAAAAAGCACGAAGAGACTACTGAGCAAATCTGGGCCTTCATGGATACATCATTACTGATCACAATTCCCAAGCCGTGACACAGCCTGCTGGAAGTGGATGGCTACCCAGCAATGGAGGCCAAACATTAAAGTTCCACAGGTTTGCTGGTACTCCTGTGAGAAAGAATCTAAGTTTTATCAGCATTTAGTTTCAGTTGATTGTCATTCATCCAATCACTGATAAAGCTCAAGGTAGACTGAAAATTTGACACTGAAGAAATGGAAGAATTGATATCAAACACCAGCTGTAGGTCATCAGCGTAGTTAAAGTTTTCAACCATTCTTTCGCGCAGAGACCAGAGCTGGGGTAATAGGTACAAATTAAAAAGAAGGGGAGAAAAGGAAGACCCCTGGGGTACCCCACAGGTCAATTTTATTTTTGGGGAAGAGAAATTGTCAAGGCAAACTGCTTGAAATCAGTTGCTGAGAAAAGAGGAGATCCACTTCAACGGCAGACCCTGGATCCTGGCATTGCTGACACAGTCGATCAAGAGACCATGATTGACCGTGTCAAAAGCAGCTGACAAATCCAGGAGTACCAGGGCCTGGGTGAGGCCCATGTCGGCTGCCCCTCTGAGCTCATCCATGACTGCAAGGATAACTGACTATGTTGAGTGTGCAGGTCTAAATCCTGCCTGATGAGAGTCAAGGAAGTGGGATTGTTCAATGAAAGAGCTGAGGCGGCAATTTGCTACATGAGCTTCTAAAAATTTTCCTAAGTAAGGCAGCGGAGAAATGGGGCGGTAATTACTGAGAACCAGGGAGTCAGAGTTTCTTCAGGATCGGGGCAATTTCAGCGCTTTGAAAGGTGTTGGGGACAATACCAAGTTTAAGGGAATTGTTCAGGAATAAAAGGAGGGGTCCGGACAGATGAGGAAAGCTTCACGTGGTATATGAGGCGGACAGCAATCAGCGGGGGAACCGGTACCAACTTTTTTTAAGTAGGACAAAAAAGTCTTCCCTTGCAATTGTGGGAATTTGATCAAGTAGTAGTGGGTTTTTACATATAATATGAGAAGACGTGGGAGAGATAGGGGAAGGGATGCTAGCCTTAATAGTTGCGATGTTCTCAATGAAATAGGAATTGAGAGAGTCGCATAGAGATTGCGAAGGAACAGGTTTGCCATGACTCTATCCGGTTTAGCGAGCTTTTCAACTATGGAGAAAATATCCTTGGACATATTTGCTGAGTTTACGATTTTTTAAGGTGAAATATTCTGCCTTAGTCTGGTAGATTTTGTAAACTAAGGAGTTAAGCTCATATGGGGCATGGGGTAGGCTGGACCCTATTATATAAAAAAACACAAAAACTTGCCTACACCAAACCTATTTTCAAACAATCTTAGCGTATGGATCAAACACAGACTTCTTTGGTTTGACCCGGTATTTTTATTTATACCCGTCTTCTTTGTAATTCTTTTTGATCTATTTTTTCAAATTGTAGCACAAAAAGGAAAAACTGTACATTCAAGACATTTCCATTAATATACAATGCTATTTACAAACATATATTTACACTCCAAATACTCTCTAAGAAAAATAAACAAACATCATATATCCCAAAAACAATACATTATACAACCAAACATCATACATTTATGTTTTTCTTTCAATTGAGTGAATCAATATCCAAAAATAAAGGACAAAGTCAAAAAAAGGAGCACAATCGCCAAAAGAAGACCAATTTTTCAACTAGATAATGCCAGTTTACACTATTGATGACATTGCTTGCTCCTTCAGGTGTGCCAACGTATTTCAAGTCCAAGAAAACCAGTTCCCGGATATTCATCAGGGCTTTGTCACTTCTCTGTATAAGATGCAGAAAAACAATAAAGTTTTATTTACCAACTCGAAACCTTTCCTCTATCTCGCATTACACTGCAAGGTATCAAAGTATGTTTATGTACCTGTAATAATCTGGTTACCTGAACCTTCCAGGTTTCGGAAGAAGGCTCAGATTAAACGGTCTGTCTCCTCATTTTGGAGGTAGTGGCTCATTGTATTTATCAGGGATATTAATTCCCTATAAAGGAAGAATATAATGTATGTAAAAATGCTACTTGTTTTGCATGAAAAAGCAAAATACTTGGAAGGAACTACGAGAGTGGTGCAATCATACCTCTAGTTTACTGGTCGAGGTCTCTCTTTGAAGTAATGTTTATCATACCAATCTGTATTTCGAGGCGGATTCTGCCAAGAAGAATAGTACTTATTAGGGCTATGCTACTTATCAACACAAAAAGTTCAAAAATCGTGCATGTTTGCAAAAAGCTGCGAAAGTCACGTACCTTCTCAAAGCTGTATGGAGCTGATACTAATCATTTTGTGTGCTAGAAAGATACTTTGTAATCCCGGCAGCTTCCAGGAACAAGCTAGCAAGGGAGGAAAGGAAATTATACAATTGTAGCCTATTGGGACTGGAAGCCTAGACGCTTCTAAACAATCTCCCACATGGCTTTAGTAAAGGCGTACCTGTTAGTAGTTCAACGCTGGTACCCACTACGTCTGTGGCTGGATATCAAATCTCAAACGGTTCCTATTGACACAACAATATTTATTTAGCTCGTGCGAACAGATGAAAGCGGTTTTAGTTCTAATAAACCGCCTGTATTAGCAGAGGCAAAAACCGGGGGGGGGGGGGTCGAATTAGCTGGCACAATACCTCTTGCTCCAACGCTCATGCGGACCAATTCTCACTCGACTGCAACAACGGCCATTTTGAAAATCGTGCATTTACTTCCTCTTACTAGAATGAGGGATTATGGGACATGTAGTGTCTGAATCTATCAGTAAATGCGCGGATGGAAACGCTGTTTGCGTTGTTTATTAAATTGTGTGCAATTGTTTTGGTTAACATTTGAGCAGACCCAGGTGTAGCACTATTTTTTACAATCTTGATAATTCAGACAGGCTATTAAGTCCTGTCAGTGTGCTATTGAATTTCAGGATTAAGTATGCTTCCTTTTGCAATAACACTCTGTCTACATCAGCAGGGCGTTTTGTTTGGTGCACAGTAAATAGAATTGACCATTTGAAGTCATTTTCCCCATGTGCTTTTTGGACAAAATGTTCAACCATTGGCGCTGTCATGACTTTCTTTTTGATGCGCAACCTGTGTTGACTAATTCTCAGATTGACTTGCTGATTGGTCTTTCCTATGTAAATCTTCATACATGGACATATTAACACGTAGGCTATGTTTTTTGTCTTGCAATTTGAGAACCGTGGGTGTTTCCACTTGACACCTAGATGGTGAAATTCATTCCATTCAATGGTATTGGGACAAGCCACACAATTCCCACATTTGTGGTGGCCCTCCAACGGTTTCATATTCCATTGAGATAGTAAATCACTTTTGACTTTTGGTATTCAAACATCTGCCCTAACAATCTGTTGCCCTATACTTTGATTCTTTTTATAAGCAAAGATGGGTCACGGAAAAGGACATTCCAAACCCTCGAGGAGGTGCCAATTTTTTAGTACCGCCTGTCTCATTTTGTGCGTGTCTGGACCGTAGGTTGTTACACACACCAATCTATCTAGCTCTTGTTTCTTTTTAGCCTGGAGGAGACATTCTCGTGGTGTGAATCGTGTCCTTTTGAATTAATGTTTTAAGAGTTTTTTTAGGATAACCTCTCTGTATCATTTCGCCACAGAAGGTTTGGGCATGTTCTTCATAATCGCTCAACTCTTTGCAATTTCCCCTTATTCGTAGGAGCTGCCCATATGGAAGATTTGCTTTTAAGTTTCTGGGGTGGGCACTTCTATGATGCAAGATGGTGTTTTTATCGGTAGCCTTCTTATACAAGAATGTTTTAAGATGTCCATCAACACTTGTTAGCTCAACATCCAAGAATGTCATTCTAATTTTGCTGTACTCAATGGAAAATGTTATGTCTTCCTGTCTGGCATTAAGCCATTCATGGAACGCCAATAGCTCAACCTGGCTCCCCTGCCACAGGAGCCAGATATCATCTATATAGCGTAACCATTGGTTAATGTGATCTTCAAATGGGTTGTTAGTCTCCACACATTTTTTCTCGTATTGTGCCATGAAGAGGACTGACATTTCTGGGGCATAAGGACACCTGATGGCAGTACTCTTCAATTGCATTTAGAATTGCTCATTGAAAGTGAAGTTCTTCTTTAGAGCAATTTCGGCCAATTTTAAAATAAATGATATTGGCACTCTATGTGGTCTCTCTCTACTTTCTAAATACAGTTCCATCACCTCCAACGCCTCGTCCCGAGGGATCTGCGTATAGAGGGATGTCACGTCCATCGTCACCATAATTTGTGTTTGTTGGTCAAAGGGGGTACCTTATACCTTTGTCAAAAAATCTGTGGTGTCCCTTAGATATGATTTAACTTCTTTAAGAAACGGCTTTAAAAAGAAGTCAACGTATTTTGAGATAGGCTCAAGGCAGGAATCACAGCCCGAGACTATAGGCCGTCCCGGTGGTTCACTCAAATTTTTATGGATCTTTGGCAAAAGATATAAGACAGGGGTACTGGGGAACTTTTTCATTACAAAATCATGTTCTTTCAAGCCCAAAAACCCTCCGTCTTTGCCTAGTTGCAAAATGTCTGCAATAGTTCCTTGAATCTGTTTGACAGGGTCCTCTGGCAACAGTCGATACCATGTATAATTCTTAACTTGTTTTAATCCCTCAGTCAAGTACATGCGCGGGGCCAAATCACTACCGCCCCACCTTTGTCAGCTTGTTTTATCACCACCGATGAGTCTTCTTTAAGAATCCGTATTGCTGCTCGTTGTCTATAACTAATATTTTGTTGCACATATTTCTTGGTCTTTTCAAGTTTGTTAATAGATGACAACAAGACCTGCTCAAATGCATGTATTTGTTTTGGGATATTCTGGTTAGGGACACATTTTTATTTATCTCTGAGTCCTGTAGCCTCGTTATTCATGATTGCCGGTTGATTGGCAAAAAAAGCCTTCAATCTTATTTTGTTGCAGAACTCTATAGCTTCTAGTTTCAACCTGGTAAAGTCAGTTTGTTTACATGGTACGAACTTATGTCATTAATAGTGTAAACTGGCATTTGCTAGTTGAAAAATTGGTCTTCTTTTGGCGATTGTGCTCCTTTTTTGACTTTGTCCTTTATTTTTGGATATAGATTCACTCAATTGAAAACATAAATGTATGATGTTTGTTTGTATAATGTATTGTTTTTGGGATGTATGATGTTTCTTTATTTTTCTTAGAGAGTATTTGGAGTGTAAATATATGTTTCTAAATAGAATTGTATATTAATGGAATGTCTTGAATGTACAGTTTTTCCTTTTTGTGCTTAACTTTGAAAAAAATAGATCAAAAAGAATTACAAAGAAGACGGGTATAAATAAAAATACCGGGTCGAACCAAAGAAGTCTCTGTTTGATCCATACGCTAAGATTGTTTGAAAATAAGTTTGGTGTAGGCAAGTTTTTGTGTTTTTTTTGTCTAGAGGATGGCATTTTTTTATATTTTTTGAGCTGTATTACATAGGTGGCCTTTTTATCTAAAGAATAATCACATGTTCAGCTTAACCTAAGGCTAGTTTCTTTGATTTTAAATCGTTAGAGAACCAACGTTGGGCATTATGGGGTCGCATAATCTTGATTTTCTTAAAGGGGGCAATGATTCAAGACACATCTTGATGCTTTTTGCCTGATTGTAGAGGGACTCCTGTGCAGTAGGGGCTGTGGCAGTTAACAATTAACAGAATTTGCCAATGTTAGCATGATTCTACTTTCTAGCCAAATGATTTCCTGTCTGGGGATTTTTAGTTGGGGAAACACTAGAGATCATAAATGTAATTAATGATAATCCAACCATGTGCATGAGGAAATTAAAAACTTAGAGGGTTCCAGGTTGGATGTCCAAACGTGGTCTAAAATGTGCCCTTTTATGTGGGTAGCTGCGTTCACATGCTGGGTACAATTCATTCCAGAGATAAGGTCAGTTATAAGAAATGTACACATAATATTTCTGCAGTAGTTCGGATATGATAAGAAATCATGTATCTCACAACCAATGTGGTTATTTTATTCTTATAACAATATGTAAATGTATGACTGGACAAACAAATGCACCCATAAGCATTCTAATACAGTTAACCCTGGTATGGAAATTGATATCAAACGTTGTTCACTGAACCCAAAAGGCTGAATTCATACAGACACCCCTGGCAACATATGTCCTGCCCGATGTTTAAAAAAATGAAATAATGACTTTTATGCAATGACAAGGCGCACATGTGCATGGTTTCTGTCAATAACCTTCCTGACAATATGCAATGATACAAAGTTGCAATTCTTTTTTTCCAAGCATTGAACACATACTCATGCGGCCATCTTGATAGTAGGCTTTCCACTGAACCATGAAGCATGCATGCGTATGTCAGGGTGCAGCTTCTTCATTAGCTTTCGGAGACATGATGTCACATACCTCTTGCAGGATTGCACAGCCGCAGTCCTTTCAGGCAACAGAGGTGGGGTCGAGAGGGGGGATTTTGAGGGAAAATTATAATTTGTTTTTTCTTGGCATTGTCCCTTGAAATCCCCCCATGCGGCTCGACCACCCAACCGCTGTTACCTGCACTGACCGTGACTGGAATTGCATCGAGCGGCAGCGAATAGGACTTGTTACAACACAAACATTTACAGGGCATGCTTTAACAACACGGTTTTTACATTGCAACATCCATTATAACGCATGATTTTACAACGCATGCCATCACAACGCATTTTCAGAAACAACATTTATAACGCATTCCATTACAGCGCATACCATTACAATGCATAATACTTTTAGGGCAACAGTAGGGTAAGTGTTGGATAGTGTGGGGGTAAAAATTACTATTTGCAGTCCAGTGAGTGCAACAGTAGGGTAAATGTTGGATAATGTAGGGATAAAAAAATACTATTCCCACTCCAGTGAGTGCAACCCGTAGGGTACGTGTTGGATAGTGTAGGGGTAAAAATTACTATTCCCATGTACTCAAAAACCCATACCCACCATAAAACTTAAAAAATCCCCATTACTTAACTTATAATGCGTTGTAATGGCATGCTTTGTAGTGACATGCATTGTAATAGCATGCATTGTAAAGGAAGTGCGTTGTAATGACTGTGTTGTAATGGATGTTTCCCAGCGGCAACTGTTCTTTTTGATGAGGGTACTCATATCCCTAATAACAAATATTTTTCTAAGATGTATGAGGTTTCAGGATGTATTGTGATTTGCAAATCTTCTTCCCCACTAGTTATACGCATTGGGATGCGATGCATTAAAGTGGCACATAATCCTTCTGGATCTGTGGTGCATTTAATAAACAATCTTCATACTCACCTAATCACTGGGTGCGATTCATTCCTTGACATTTTGTATCAAGCTTTTATATACACAGAGGCCTTAAGGGTATCTGCTGGATGAGCATGTTGTGCTGTCCGCCCTGACTTTGTGAGGAATTGCCCACTTACTTATAGGGGTGAGTGTTTGCATATAATTTTACCAACCTTGGGGATCATTGTTGGATTATGACCCATGACACCCACTGCTTTTCGCAATGCAGAGGAACCTTTTTTAAACTAAGGTCAAATACAGCCCTTCTCCGAATCCAGGTGAGTCATACTTCAGGGAGGTCTGACATGATACATTCCAACACCCAGGCCATTCCATATACATTCCTGATTAAGTCCCTTCTATGATGTAGAGAAAGCACATGCTTCCTAAGAGGGTCAAAACACCGAATATTTAAAATGTATCCTGCACTAATCAATTCCGGATTCTGGGCACTTTAAGAACTGATGAACGTGGTCAACAAATTAGAGACTGTAGAATTAAATACCTTGGACAGGCTCATTGCAGATTTTTGTAGAAATGTTTGAGCACCATTTTCCTTGATGCACTGCATGAGTACTTTCCTTCACCTATAGAGCACCTTAATGTATAATTTATGGAAATGTATATTACTGAAGATAGACATCATTCTCAGTAATTCTTTTGTGTGGACCGCCATGTTTCTTCTTTTCTGTATCAACTCTGCATATGATTAATGGCATAAGTATCCGATAGAACCGATTGTTTTTCCTTACAATATAGCGCTTTTTCTTTTAGAAAGGAAAAGTACATTTGTTAAACACACACTAATAAACACTGCTCATTAAGGAACAAATATATACACCACGTAGATGGAAGTACCTTTGCTGGCAACCTTAAATCCCATTTCGTCCCTAATGGGTCCTGAAGTTCCAAAACCAGAATGTTCCCCTCCTTTGCAAGGTGCATCATCACAATATAAAAAGGTGTCTTTATAAATAAAAGGCAGGTCTACTGGCTTTGAAAAGGAGTCTACCTCATTAATAAAACAGCACCCACATGTTCGGATTCACCACTAAAGCCAATATAATAAAAAACCATATATTAAAATGCAGGGGCGTAGCTAGAGCTTGTGGCGCCCGGGGCTACCCCTCAGATTGCCGCCCCCTGGGGGGGGTGCTGGGGAAAAAGGATGGTGAGCCCTTGAAAGATGTCCGAGTCTCCGAGGAGAGACACGTAGTATTGCTGCTAACAGTTACCTCGATTATGCAAGTTACATTTATTTATTTATAAAGTTTTATATAGCGCAAATTTGATCCCGAAGGATATCAGAGCACTTTACAGTTTGAGGCCTGTCTTCAACATGGTGCGTCACACCTTACGTCTGCTTCAAGCAGGCACAAGGTTTTGGAGCAGGGGGGACGGAAAAGTGACTGAGTGAAATCTTGTAGATTTCACTCAGGCACTTTTCCGAGGCGTTCCTGCACTGGAACGTCCACCCTGCGCTGATACGCCCACATGAAACCTGACGCAGGTTTCATGTGGCGCAGGGCTTTACAACGTGACGCATCTCCCTAGATGCGTCATGTTGTAAATCCCCGCCAGCATGGCGCTAGCTTTACGCCGCCGCTTCATCACAGAAGTGACGCAATGGCAGCACAAAAGTGTTGCATGAGGCTTGTATATCTGCCCCCATGAATGTACAGTCTGCCTTAGCATTCATTTTTAGGTGTCCCCTACCAGACACCACTGGTTGAGATATTTCACTTGTGAATTATCCATAAAAATTACAGTAGTCTTTGAGCCCAGTGATTACTTGTATTTGTTGGCTTTATGGTCATTCTTATTTCATTGCTTTTTAAGTCAGTGGATTTCCTTCCTCTTCTGTTTGCCTCTCCCGTGGAGCATATCTCTTTTACAATACATTTGATTTGATGGCCTGTTTTCTTGCGCTGATCATTTTTAGGGAAGTACTTTTTTCTATTTAATTGAGAAATCCATGACAGTGCATATGTTTTCCAGGTCTCCAAATCCCCACTCTCCCACGCTCTGTGTTTATTGTAGCTCGCTTACTGATCTCTCCTGTATGCTTCTCTCCTATCAAATTCACCCCCGCTCAGTTTTGCTCTCTCACGCCTATGCTAATCATTCCCAATGTTATCCCTTCTCCCCCCACTCAACCCTAGTTTCATTTTTAGTTCATTCCCCCGTGACATCCTCTCGTACGCCTCTGTTGCTTGGCCACCCCTCGCAGTTCTTCAACTTTAAATTTTTCTAATTATGTCTTGAAGGGGACGGCAGCTTTGCATTTTTTCCAGCCTGCACCATTTGCTGAAATGTGGTTTAGTACTACCCAAAATGTATTGTTTTATTTATTATACCAAGTGACGTCCTCCATCTTGGATCAGAAAAAAAATTGTTGCTCCTAACAAGAATTTTGATCCCCAGCACTTATTGATTTATTTATTTATTTTTACAATTTCAGTATTGTGTAAACCTTTCTTGCAGTTCCCTCCCTTGATCGCATTGGTATCCCTTACTGCCCTCCTCTCTTGTACTGTTAAGATAAGCCAAACTGTCACATTATGGGTGCGGATTCGACGCCCTTCTTGGCTCAGCCCGACTACCATTTTCAATCTGATTCTGATTCTGATTTTTTTTTAATCGCTACTCTATTCTTACTCTTTGACCTAGAAATTGCCCTTTTACTGCCTACCCGCTGAGCATCTCAGATATCCCCAACAGGTACACTATTTTGATGATGTTCAGGCCAGCAATCACCCTAGTCAGTCTTTCTTACATTAGGCCTAGTGTATGGCCCTATCACATTAGCTTCTTAGCACTGGCACATCGAGGCATGCAAATGTGCTCAGACCCTCTTATTCCAATCTACAAGCTGACAGCTGCCCCCGCGTGATTATTAGTCATTTGAGAGACGTTAATTCACGTCAAAAGATAACAGCTTCTGCTAAAAGGTTAGGGAAACTGTCTGCTTTCACCAAAACCCTCGTGGAGACCCCTTAAAACCTCGCTGCTTCACAGAGAGAGCCTGATTTCACTTTATTGACAAGTTTTCCCGAAGAATGAGCATCCTCACTGAATACAAGGAGGCCAGCCGCCAGGCGGGCCGCGGCAGTGTGCGAAACGAGTCTGGGTGCGCCGGTGCATGCGTCAGCGCTTGTAGTTTGGAAATAAGACTCTGACTAAGAGTATAACTTGGTGCCGTCGTGCAATCTTTGTAATTGGCCCACCCCCATGGACGGATTCTTTCTTTGTCTCAGTCTGTCTCACCTTGAATTAAGCTGCACGCTGCCAGCAAGTCACACTACAGAATGGTGGTCTCCGAGACCGAGTCCACCGTCCACACACTCCGACTCCAGCGAGGGGCGAGGCCGGGGCGAGCGAGCCGAGCGTAGGGGGCAGTGAGCGCGTCATACTGCTACGGTGCGGCGAGGGGGCTGGACAAAAAAGTCATACAGGGCCGTCATTGGTTGCGCTCGCGCGCGCCGCACTTGCACCACTGATTGACGGCCCTGGACTACTGTGAGCGAGGCGGGGGGGGGGGGTGGTGGTTCTGGCGCCCAACAACAGCCGATTATTTGTGTGTGAGGTTACCCGATACGATTTGTTATAGTATTTGTTCCATTGCGCCTTGCGATGTAGATATAACTTATCAAAGTGAATGCTGTCCCGCCTCCGGAAAAGGTGCCGCCTCATAAAAGGTGCCGCCTGGGGCGGACCGCCCCCCCCCCAGCCCCCCCCTAGCTACGCGGCTGTTAAAATGCATTCATTATTAATGTAAGTATTGCAAGGCCCGTAAAGGTTTTAAACAATGCAATGCGATTCAAACAGAAGCATGTGTTTCGGAGTCTTTCTTTTACTTCTTCAGGCCACATTTTGCAGCCACAGGACCAGCCAGTAGAGCTGCCTGCACCCCAGAGCCCAACGCAAAAGCTCCTGTTCTGTGAGTACTTTAAAGTTCAATAAAATCTCTCCAAGGGGCACACCTATAGCTCCATGGGAGGCTTAATGTCAGCTTGTTAAATAATTCTGGGCAATGCTTCACTCCCTGTAGACCCCTCAACAATTGAGCATGTAATTTTGGGTGCCCCTGCCCTTCCGTGGGGCACCACGTGGAGGAGGAAATATGCAAACATGCCCTTTCATGTCTTTTTGGGGTGCTTCAGGCCAAAGATTTATGAATTTGTGATGAGTGGCTTTATAGCCTTGTTCGGTTTAATATTATGGCAGTTTCTATGGTCCCGGTGCTGCATTCTGCTAACTTTTACATTTGGGGCTGTTGGTTGCTTGTACTTTCTTTACTTGTTGGTGACCGCATGGAGCTGACAACACTTACTCTATTTTCCCACTTGGAGGGAGCTGCCTTTCTTCTGACTTCTGTCCATGGTGGGAATGTTCAGTTTTGTACCTGCCCCTGTAGAGCACAGGCAGGGCACGGTGAGGTTGATGAGACCTGTCCCGCCAGACTCAGGCAAGCGGATGGGCAATACAACTGCCGAGGCAAATTGCGCCCTGGGGGAGAGGTTACCTAGGGCCTGAGTTCCCCTGCTAGCCCTTCCTCTCGAGCCATCACCATCTGGGCATGGGGGTCTCAGACCTCATTCATAGTTGCATCAGTCTCAGGGAGATGAGGACCACCAGGGCAATCCACAGTCAGGGGAGCAGACCCACACACACCCACTCCCCCATGTAGGAATATAAACTAAAAATGTGCTGTTCCCTGGACACTGGCCTACACCAGTGGTATATCTCAAACTTACGGTAGAGCATCATGGGCTCATTTTATCATCTTTTTTTAAATGTCAGATATTTCCATCCTGGTCTCGTTTTGCTTCTGGTGGCAAGCTCTAGCTACTAGGAGCAGTTTCACCAGGACACCTGGTTTCTAAATGGGTGCACTCTACAAAGAGCTGGATTTCCTGGCTTCCTGCACCAGCCTTCTTTACTGCCTGCACTCCGGCCCCATAGCCTTCTGGCTAATTACAGAGCACTTGGGGTGGCATTGGAGTCCAGATCTTCCCACCACTGGTCCTCAGGGGACATAAGTGGGGCAGTGCCACTGGCCCTTAAGACGCTACCTAGTCCTGGTGGTCAGCTGGTGATAAAGTCCTTAGTCTGTCTTTCAGGGTATTTGGTGGGTCCTCTTTCCAGCTGGCCATTCCTCTGCTGTTTTTGCTGCCCAG
Organism: Lissotriton vulgaris; assembly: GCF_964263255.1. Taxonomy (NCBI): domain Eukaryota; kingdom Metazoa; phylum Chordata; class Amphibia; order Caudata; family Salamandridae; genus Lissotriton; species Lissotriton vulgaris. The sequence continues at coordinate 245,029,879 of NC_141687.1, forward strand.
GTCCATGATCTTGCTCTCTGTTTCTTGTGCAATTGGGAAACTCCTGGCCAGTCTTAGGATGCCACATCATCCCTGTATCCTGCATCCTCATGCACAGCATTCTGGGTAATCCAAAATGTCGACATAAAGTTTCCTCTGATCAAAGCTCCTCTTAGGGCTTCAACTCTACCCCTGGCTGACATCACTGCCAGATCTTCCCACCAAAACCTCAAAGGTGAGGCCCTCCTCTGTTGGCTCAATCTATATGTGCTTTCTACTTGGTTCAGTGGGTGTGCGCTGTCCAATTCCAGGTGGTGGACTGTGACAAATGAATTATTAGATGCAGATTTTCCCCAGCCCCCAGAAATAGGGTCAATATCTGATATTTGCTCATTTGTTTTGGAGACTTTTGTTACTTCTGCTGGGGAGAAGAGTAATTAACTTGGCCCAGTGGGGTAACAGAGGCCTGGAATTTGATTATGATCTGAGCCATGAAAATATGACAATACTTGACTACACAAAAGATGTATATGTTGACCTGCATATTCAAACTAGGGGTGGGTGGAACTCAGCAAGATTCTGCAGAGTTCCACCAATGGATGTAAAATATACATGTCAAATCATATTGAAAGGCACCATGTGGTGCGCAAGACCATGCAGCAATTCGAATTGATTTTGCTTCCCCTGAAATTTTACTTGATCAGCAGAAAACCTATTCAAGAAGCAAACCTCTCACCGCAACAGTCTGCATTTGGAAATCGCGATTGGGGACGGCAAATCTCCCTTGCGCTCACATTTCTCAAGCCTTGCGTGAAAAAAATCTGCCATGCGGCAATGGGGAATTCATACTGGCCTGTGCTCCCACATGTGCAAATAAAGTAAGTTCAACAAAAAGCTAGTCTTTTTTGGACAGTGTGTTCCCTTCCACCTGTTGGGGTTGCACTAACCTTGTGCACAATATCCGACTGAAGTGATCTTATATTCTGTATCTCACCATCTTCACCAGTGACCACATATACAAGAACTTGAACATATCCAAGAAATGAAGGGTGAGTTGGATAAATGTGAAAAAGGAAATGGAATAAGAGAGAAAACAGACAGCCAAGACTCCAAACTCTGCCTCGCCACTTCTGAGATCAATGAGGTCTGAAAATTGGAGATCTTTACAAGACAAACAGATGTCAAGTTGCGTCTCTATACACTCTTTTGTGGAAGATGAGTTAAGTTTCAACTTGAATGTGTACATGTGATATATCCCCTTAGAATCAGTTCTGTTATGTCACTGGCACACTTAGTAGAACACACACCCTCATTGTGCAAATAAGTGAGCAAGAAATAATGGAGTTTGTTTTCGAATCCCTAACATCTATATCCTCCATAGTGCTGAGCCCTTTTTTGATGGCAGTGGCAGTTCACGCTAAAGCCTTCATAAACTGGGGCCTGATTTGGATCTTGTCAGGTCTGTTACCGCCGTCACCTTTTCATCGGTTAATCCGTCTGCCTACTAGATGGTCTGCCTGCTCAATTTAGATGCTGGCGGGTCTATGGACGATAGTCAGTCCGAGTGCCATTTCTCCACCAGAATTTTCCTCCCGCATGAATGGCTTCATAGGTAAAAGTGGCTGTTGGAGGGAGTTTACCCAATACTTCTACTGGGCCAGTCACAATGTGCCTTCCCATCTACGTAACTGTGGCGGGTAAACCTCCACACCTGAATTAGCAGTTTCGAAGGGATATAAGGTAGAAACCTACCATTTTTCTTTTTTCCACTTCCACTTCTGTTATGAACCCGATCATATAAGTCCTACCTTCGCTGTTGCTGATGTTTTGATATATGTTTTCTGGCTGGTGTATGACATTTTTGGTGAATGTGTGCATTTGCTTTTGGTTGGTGTTGATTTGTGTGTAGGTGTGCTTAGATGAGTGTGTTCGTTTTGGCAAATGTGTTGTTGTGGTGGTTGTGGTGGATGTGTCTATATGTGTTTGTTGCATATTTTTAGATGTGTGTTTTTTTACTGGTGTTTGATATTCTGGTGAGTGTGTGCATTTGCTTTTGAATGTTGTTGTTTTGTATGTAGCTGTGTATTTCTGTATGTAGGTGTTTTTGTGTGTGGTGGTTGCTGTGCTTTTGGGTGTGGGTGTGGTTATGGTGACTGTGGGTGTGGTGGTGGTTGTGGGTGTGGTAATGGTTGTACATGTGGTGATGGTTGTGGGTTGGGTAGTGGTTGTGTTGGTTGTGGGTGTTGTGCTTGCGGATGTAGTTCTTAATGGTGTGTTTGTGTTTATGTGTGTGTGCGATTGTGCTGCATGTGTTTGTTGGAGTGGGTGTCTGCAAAAAGGTGGGTTGGGCTGGTTGAGGAAGGGACCTGATTTGGGGCTGAAGGTTGGGCTGGTTGGGAAGCTGGGGTGAGTGAGGAGTGGGAAGGGATGAAGTGACTGTGGCAAAGGAGACCTCAGCCCTTTTAGGACATTGGGTTTGGAGAACTGGGGGGAACAAGAGGAAGGGTGGAGATGTGTGAATGGGTGGTGGACAAGGATTAGGTTGCAACAGTTCCCCGTAGGGTCCACCACCACTAGGAACTGGTCACTTGTGGAGGCCTTCAATGAGTTGGTGCCTCTGTTCCAGTCCCCTCACCCTCCATGCCACTGTATCCATCGGTGTCTGATGTTTCACCACCCGAAACACAGTGGCCAGCCAGTACCTTCTCTCTACAATCACTACACTTCTGTCAGGAACTAAAATAGACATTCTAGCCAGTGTTTAAATAAAAAAGCTAATCATAATTACATTTTCATTTAAAACATGCACCTGTCCCTCTGGTAAGCCATGCAACTTGCTGTACAAAGACAGGACCTAATTAGCCAGCATCTCCAACTCATCTTGTGAGAAGTTTGGGGCCCTGTCTCCTGCTTTGGCTGGCATTGTAGCTGCTAGAGGTAGGACACAGCAGCAACAGTTGAGGAGGTGTTCTTGGTGGCACTGTTAGGAGGCATGTGAGCTTTTTTTAAAATGCCACTTAAATCTACACGATGTGCAAGATCATCGATAGAAACAGATAAATCCATTGGCTTTCATATGTTGCTTTCACACACATTATCCTATGGCTGTGTCTGTCATTTCACACCCACTACTCCGCCAACTTCTGCTGACTTCCATCTAATTGCAAATGTCCTCATAGCGAGGTGAGGATTCCGTTATTTAAGATTGTTAAATAATATGTTTATGAATGTTAAGTGCATTACCACCACTCAAAATGTTGGGTAGTTCGTTTACATGTACAAAAAGATAATGTTATCTATTTCTTTTGCCAAAAATGCCTTTTTTAGTGCTTTACTCTGGTTATATGCGATAGTTGCAAGGTTTTGTTTATACTTCTGTTGACTGTATTTTAGATAAAATTGAATAGAAGAATGTGTAAATAAATAATACATTTAAAATGTATCATTTACACATTTTTTTAATAGACTTAAAAATGTCATTACAAAATAATCAAAAATAAATCCTGTGTAAGATTATGAAAAAAACATTTATTGAAAAATAAATGAAGTTTGTGTTTTATTTAAAAAATAATTTGCAAACTTTTTTTGCAATTTTTCAATTTTTAAATGTAGTCATATGAACCCAGGGAGAGTGTGAAGACGATGGGGTCAAGTTATGGGACCATTTCCAGATCTTGCCACAATGGAAGAACTGGATATAATCAAAAGATTCAGATTAAATAGGGAAACTATTATTGATTTATGTCTTCAGGTGGAGCCAGATCTTCTGCCTCACAATAGGAATCCCCCACCAATAACATCAATAGTGAAAATAATTGTACTACATTTTGTGACCACAGGATCATTCCAATACACTGTTGTAGTATCTGGTGGAATGTCACAACCAACTTTCAGTGGTTTGCTACAAGACGTTCTTTCTTCAATGATGAGACACATCAACAGCTTCATACAGTTTTCACAAAATTAGGAAGCACCCATGTGAAGGGAGATTTTAATGCTGTGGGTCGCCAACCAAATGTGATTGGAGCAACTGATGGCACACATATTGCCTCAGTCCCACCACACGATGAACAAGTTTACTACAATCAAAAACACTTTCATCCAATCAATGTGCAAGTTGTGTGCTTTCCAAATTTGTACATCACAAGAGTGTGTGCGGGTTTTCCAGAATCAACACATGATTCCTTTATACTACGGAATAGCATTATACTCTTGCAAATGTCACAACTTGGTCCTGAGAAGGCCTGGCTTGAATGGTAAGTACAATCAGTCAAAATATTTTTTGTTAATTTCAAGTTTAATGATTAGAAATAGTAATACATTTTTTGTCTCATTTTTTCATATAGAAGTCTCAGCTCCTAACTGACCAAGGTTGTTAGCACAGCTGAGGAGTCCAACCATGCCAGGGGATGTCCGCTTCAATGAGGCCCTTGGAAGAACATGGAGGTCAGTGGAGCTGGCTTTTGAGTTCCTAATGTCCAGATTTCGATGTATGGATAAGATGGTGCGGCCCTTCTCTACTCACCCGATAAAGGGGCATATTCTCAAGGAGTTATCGTCGAGTTACCAATACTTTATTGTAGCCAAAGTCACAAAAAATGTATCACCCCATTCACAAGCTGGTGCTAACAGCCCTTAGTACCAGTTTACCTGCGATAGCAGCTGCAAAAAACATCACCACAGGTGACCTCAAACTATCGCTAATGAGATGCAGAGTAGGTGTTCCCGTGCAAAAAGCAGCAACAAAACCACTCTGCAACATTCTCAAGAATCATCCAGATCGGCAATACGACCACAAAAAATGTGATAAGGTACGTTGGCAGCAGGAAACTAACGCCTGCTCCGACGTGGTGTAAAGTTCGACCACAGCCTGTACCAGAAAAGGGAGCCCAGCCCAGAGCCACACCTGAAGGGGAACCGATGCCATGGAGCCACAGATCATGCAGGCCGGACACCCAAGAGGGCCAAAACACCCACCGCCACCACCCCCAGGAACCCCCCTCCTCAGGCCCCCCGGCCAAAGATATGCCACATCAACTACACAGAATCATGTACTAAATAATCCACCTGATGTTGCACAATGACATCTGGTGACATGCATGTGGCGTCACAAAAATGAGCATCACACATCCATCTTCGAATCAACAAATGAGATTTTATTCAAATAGGCACAGAACAGAAATAAAGACATGGCGGCTCCCCTCGGGACAAGGTCACAGCCTGCAAGTCAAAAATCAATATGAGATGGTGTGTCCTGTGCACATCAAGGGACAGAGAGAGAGCGAAGGAGAGAGAGAAAGAGAGGGAGAGAGAGACGACGGACAGAGAGGAGGAGAGAGAGATAGACAGACAGAGAGGGGGGTGAGAGATAGATGGACAGAGAGGTGGAGAGAGATAGAGAAAAGAAGAGAGAGACAGGGAGAGAGTGTGGATACTGCGCACCCAGGCCACACTGCTCACCTGCTACCACCGGTGTGTCTCCATCCACGTGTCGGTATGTAGTGCAGTTCACCAGGTCCTGTCATCTGAAACAGAACAGAGTCCAGATACATGAATGGCATAGTACTTACAATTGCACACAACATCCTCGCCTGTCCACCCCTGTGCACCCAGGCAGCTGCACCTCAGCACATCCCTCCACCCAGTGGTGCATGCTTGTCCCTGCGCACCCAGGCAGCTACACCCCAGCCCCTCTCACCAGCCAGTGGTGCATGCCCGCACCTGTGCACCCAGGCAGCTGAACCCCAGCCCCTCCTGCTGCACAGTGGTACATGCCTGCCCCTGCGCACCCAGGCCTTACTGCTCACCTTTCGCCACCCATGTGTAGAAAAAAGGGCCCACCACATGCCGCTGCAAGCAACAAGCCCGGGCCCGTGGACATGGCACCCTCCACATTATGCAGCCCGCTTTGCAGGCCACCAGGTCTCACTTTTGATGCTAGCTCTTGATTTCACCATGGCAGAGGACATACCAGTGCAGAGTCCATCATCGCAGGCTGCACACCCGCTCAGCCCTTGAGGTGCCACTAACTCTGTGACCCGCAAGGCCATGCCACGTGACATGTAGGCCCTCGCTGTCCGCTGGCTCAGGTCTACACTGGGGTCCAGCAGGGCACACAAAACCTGAGCAGTCCAGGCCGCCGGGATGGGGCATCATTGCAGGCTGCACACCTACTCAGCACTTAAGGTGCCCCTACCTCAGTGCACTGAAAGTCACCATCCCCTGGCAGTGTTCCTGTGCCAGCCGCAGTGTATCCGGTGCCACCAAGGCTGTGCCCCGCAAGTCATGGACCCTCTATGATTGGGTATGGTGGTGCGGATGCCATCATGTCACCTCAGGGCCGGCGGAATGTGATATCGCAGGTCCCTGGGCCCCCATGCCTACATGCACACCACACGGATACACCCCGAGAGAGGTTGGAATGGGTTCGAGCACACGCGCCTTGCCCTTTTTATTGGCAAGGTCACATGTCCTGTGACGTCTGTGTTGGATGGGTGTGGTGTTGGTGTAAACCAGCCGTGAGGGAGCGGCTGTGGCATGCTGACAACTAGACCTGTGAGCAGCAGATCACTACAGGAAAGTCCTGGCACATGTAACATTGTCGGCGTCCCCTGTGTGCGTAAGCAGAGAGGACTGGCCTGGAGTATGCCAGTCCAGCGTAAGAGTTTGAACAATGACCCCGGGGCTCAGGGCATTGTTCTGTTCGGGCTGGACAAGGAAGTAACAAATGAGGGTGTTGTTGCATTGGCACCACCCGGACAACATTCGGCAATGTGTCACCCTGTGTCCCAAGTCCAATGACATGAGCCACGTGGACGTAAGAGGAATTTACTGACACTACATACATCCATACTAACAGACTTGAAAGACCATAGACACGATACATCTGTGTGATTGAGAATGTTTAATGCGCATTCAGTGGAGTGTTGCATCTGGAGAAGTACAGGGCCATGCAAACCCCACTTTACAATGTTGGCCCATGGAGGGCCGGCCAGAGTCCTTCAGGGAATGACAAGTCCAAAGGAAAAGGAAGAGGTAAGTCTGCAGTCTGTTTGCTGTGTCATTGGTAACCAAACAGAATATGGCAGACCATTGTGAGGTCCAATGTGAGTGTTGCAGTGTGTATCAGGGGACAGTGGAAGGTGATGATGTAGAGGGCAGAACCAAACTGAAACCGGACATATGGTGGAGAAGAATGCTACTGCGTCCTTCATACCACAAAAGCGGTTTCATCCGCACCCTCGTCCTCTGCTGTTCCATGTGCATCACCTGTGTGTGTTGCTGGCCTTTCCCCAGCACTGTGTGGCAGTGACACCTCAGGGGCCGTAGGTGGAATGTCTGCCGCACTGTGTGACACTGACACTTCAGGGGGTGGAGATGTGGATGTAGTGGAAGCAGCAGCATGCATCAGCGCCAGGCCTTGTGGCAGCAATGCCATGAGGATGGTTTTGAGGCCATTGGGGAACCCAGCTACCACTCGCTGGTATGCAGCCATGGCAGACGCTCTTTCCACATTGGCCCGCTCCATGGTCTCCATTAACCTCCACATGTGTCCCAATTCCCGGGTGACATCGCTAGAGCCACTCTGACTGGACAGTTGTTCTATTTTCTGTGTAGTCCCTGATGGGACCAAGACACCCACGTATGGCGTTGGCTGCCACGAGGTCGAAGCCCACCCGCACCTGTTCAGCCAGCTGCTCCTGGCATCCCAATACACGGCGTTGGAAGGCCATGTGTTCTTCATGGGGGTCCTGGGAAGTAGCCATGGTGGTGTGTGCTGTTTGCTGTATTGGTCTGTGTAAGGGGGTGTCCTTGTTTCAGCTGGTCTGCCCTGCTCCTGGAGGTGGGCTGCTGAGGCTGTCAATGAACTCTCGGAGTCGCAGCTGTGGTGGTCCTCTTCATCATCAGAGAAGAGAGGTTCGGGCTGCTCTGCGGGAGGTGTTGATTTCCCCTCTGCATTGTGAAGGGGAGATGCAGTTTCACAATGTGTTCACATGTGTGTTGTTGCATTGTACATGTTTACATACAGACTGCATGGCTGTGTACATCGTGGCTGTTTGGGAGGAGCTGCCTATGTTATGTGGACAGTGGACATTTTGACAACAGGCGTGTGTGTGTGTTTGTACTTGTACATTATCAACTCACATTTCCCTGCAGTGCCACTTTTGATTGGCCAGTATCTACACCCAGTTGGCACAAGTTGTCAATCAATCAATCAATCAATCAATCAATCAATCAATACATTTATAGAGTGTGCTACTCACCCGTGAGGGTCTCAAGGCGCTGAAGGGAGGGGGGTGTCGCTATTGCTCGAATAGCCAGGTCTTGAGGTGTTTTCTGAAGGGTAGATGGTCCTGGGTCAGTTGTAGGTGCGCGGGGAGGGAGTTCCATGTATTGGCTGCCAGGTAGGAGAAGGATCTTCCTCCGGTGGTGGTTCTGCGATTTTGTGGTACGGTGACGAGGGTGAGGCTGGCAGAGCGGAGCTGGCGGGTGGGGGTGTAGAACAAGAGGCAGTTTTTGAGGTATTCGGGCCCTTGTCGTGTAGCGCTTTGTGTGCGTGGGTGAGGAGCCTAAATGTGATCCTCTTGCAGACGGGGAGCCAGTGCAGGTTTCTCAGGTGGGTGGATATGTGGTTGTGGCGAGGGATGTCGAGGATGAGTCGTGCGGAGGCGTTCTGTATGCGTTGAAGTTGTGTCTGAAGTTTGGCTGTGGTTCCTGCATATAGGGCGTTTCCGTAGTCGGCTGGTGACGAGGGCCTGTGTGACAGTTTTTTTGGTTTCGGTGGGGATCCATCGGAAGATTTTTCAGAGCATGCGCAGGGTGTTGAAGCAAGATGACGAGACAGCGTTGACTTGCTTGGTCATCGTGAGGGAGGAGTCCAGGATGAATCCCAGGTTGCGTGCGTGGTCCATGGGTGTTGGCGCGGAGCCCAGTGCTGTGGGCCACCAGGAGTCGTCCCAGGCGGATGTGGATTGTCCGAGGATGAGGACCTCCGAGTTCAGCTTCAGGCGACTGAGCTTCATCCATTCTGCGACGTCTTTCATTCCTTCATGGAGGTTGGTTTTGGCGGTGTCTGGGTCTTTGGAGAGGGAGAGTATCAGTTGGGTGTCGTCTGCTTTGGAGATGATGTTGATGTTGTGTTTGCGTGCGATGGCGGCGAGGGGGCTCATGTAGATATTGAAGAGGGTAGGGCTGAGCGAGGAGCCTTGGGGTACTCCGCAGATGATCTCGGTGGCCGCTGAGTGGAAGGGAGGGAGGGGGCCTCCCTGGGTTCTGTCGGAGAGGAACGAGGTGATCCAGTCCAGGGCCTTTCCTTGGATCCCAGTGTTGAGGAGGCGGGTTGTTAGGGTGCGGTGGCATACGGTGTCAAAGGCTGCCGAGAGGTCTAGGAGGATGAGGGCTGCTGTTTCTCCATTGTCCATCAGGGTCCTGATGTCGTCGGTGGCTGCGATGAGGGTGGTCTCGGTGCTGTGGTTGGCTCCAAATCTGGACTGGGACGGGTTGAACGAGTTGTTTGCCCTGAGGAAAGCTGTCAGCTGTTTATTGACGGTCTTCTCGATAACTATGGCCGGAAAGGGAAGGAGAGAGATAGGGCCGTAGTTCTTGAGGTCTTTGGGGTCCGCTGTGGGTTTCTTCAGAAGGGCGTTGATTTCTGCATGCTTCCAGCACTCAGGGAAGGTGGCTGACGTGAAGGAGTTGTTTATGACGTTCCATAGGTGGGGTGCGATGATGATGTCGGCTTTGTTGAAGATATGATGGGGCAAGGGTCAGAGGGGGAGCCAGAGTGGATGGTGTTCATGACGTGGATGGTGTCTTCTGTGCTGATGGGGGTACAGGCGCTGAGGGTGGTGGTGGGGGTCGATGCTTCGGTGGCTGGAGGCGGAGTCTAGGGTTCGAAGCTGTCATGTATATCTGCGATCTTGCAGTGGAAGAACGTGGCGAGGGAGTTGCTGAGGTCTTGCGATGGGGTGATGTTGTTGTTGCTGGCGCTGGGGTTGGAGAGCTTTTTGACAATGCTGAAGAGTTCTTTGCTGTTGTGGATGTTGTTGTCTAGCCGCTCTTTGAACAATGCCCTTTTGGTGTCCTGTGTTCTGTTGTGGACGTGTTGCGGTTTGTGCCACATTGTTGTCAGTGTTGATGTGCTCTGCATGTCATATGTGTGCGCGGCATTTTGGGGGAGAGGCCTCTGCTGCTTTGATTTTGCTGCCCCATATCCATTTTCTGCATTGAGCCTTTGACTTCTGTGCTTATACAGTGCTGAGATGTTACATACTTGGGTACATTGATCTCTTGGTAGGAGTTGGGAGATGAGTCATGGTTTATCCGCAGATGTGCTCAGCTCAATTGCGCATGTGTGCCATTGTGAAGTGAAGTCAAAAGAGACTTATATAGCGAGCTACCACTCCAAGGAGTATCTTGGCGCTTGAATTCCAGGAACCGCAGGTAGTAGATGAAAAAGAGACTACCTGTCTAAGAAGTACATCATATGAATCCCATACATTCGGCGTTAGGCAGGGAATAGATCCATGTTTTTAAAAGCTTTCTGTATTTAAGTTCAGTGGAGGCTTGACGCAAGAGAGAGGGAAGATTATTCCATACTTTCGCGCCGATGACTGCAATGGATTTTCCTCCCTCTAGTTGACCTTTTGAACCTGGGGACCTGAAGTCGATTAGCTGTAGAGGACCTGAGTGATCTTGACGGGTGGTATTGATTGAAGTATTTGTGCAAGTACAGTGGGCCATGATGGTAGAAGGCTCTGTAAGTGATGGTCAAGACTTTAAAGAGTATGCGCTTGTGGATAGGGAGCCAATGCAAGGCGTCCAGAGCTGCCGAGGCCGAAGATTTCCTGGGCAGTCTGAGGACCAGTCTGGCAGCTGCATGCTGGACCATTTGGAGTTTATGAAGGGCTGATTTGTTCAGTCAAGCATAAAGGCTATTACAATAGTCCAGCCTTGATGTTATGAGGGCAACAGCTACAGAACGTCTGCCACTCAGAGGAAGAAAATCGAAGAATTTCCTCAAGCTTCTGATAATGCCACAGCATACCCCTGCTACTTCCTTGGCTTGTTGGTTGAAAGTCAGAGTGTTCTCAAATTTTATGCCTAGGTTTCGCGCGGCATTGATGGTATTGGGGGGAGATTCTGCATTTTCAGGCCACCATTGTTGTGGAGAGAAAGGATTGTTGGGTCCAAAAGGTATGATTTCAGTTTTAGATGAGTTGCACTTCAGATGGTTGTGTGACATCCATTTGAAGGTTTCTGACAGACATTCTTTTAATGTTTGTTCTGCGTTAGGTTGGTTTTTATCGAGGGTCAGAACAAGCTGAGTGTCGTCAGCGTAGGCGACAGTACTGATAATATAAGAGGAAATTAAGTTTAGTAGAGGAACCATGTAAAGGTTGAATAAGGTGGGGCTTAAACTGGAGCCCTGCGGGACCCCAGTTTTGATGGATTTTTCCTCTGAAGAGAAGTCGCCTAGCCTTACAATCTGGCGCCTATGTGCTAAGTAGTTTTTAAACCATTCGAACACGGTTCCTTCTATGCCAGCATTAGAAAGGCGATGTAAAAGGATAGCATGGGATACCATGTCGAATGCTGCAGAGAGATCTAATAGGATCAGGACAGCTAGTTTGCCCTGATCCAATGCAGCATGAATGGTTTCAGTGGAAGACAAGAACGCAGATCCAGTGGAATGGTGGGTTCTGAAACCTGCTTGAAAAGGATGTAAAATGTCATTTTCTTCCAAGAATGCCATTAGTTGTTTATTGGCGAGGGATTCTGCAATCTTGCAAATGGCAGGAAGAAGCGAAATGGGGCGTAGGTTAGAGAGGATGGTAGGGTCTTGTAACGCTTTTGTCTGTAGTGGTTTCACTATCGCTAGCTTCCATTGAGGAGCAATTTCTCCCGATTGAAAGGACGAGTTGATGATAGCATTTATATGCGGACTGACCTCCTGTATTATGGGATTGAGGAGAGAAGGGGGACAGGGGTCGGATGGGGATCCTGATTTCAGGATAGATATTCCCCGTAAAGAGGCGTCCAAGCTGATATGACAAAATTTTTCCCATTTAGGTTGATGGGGCTTGAGAACAACTTCACTTGTAGATTCTGTTATTACAAATTGGGGAAAGTCTTTGGTGAGCGTTTCTATTTTTTGGGTAAAGTAAGAGTCTATGTCATTGCATAGGCTCTGCGAAGGAGGAATCACTTGAATAGAAATTTTAGGTTTGGTGAACCTATTGACAATTTAAAAAATTTATTTTTGTTTGTTGTCTGCTGCTTCAATGCGGGAGGTGAAATAGTTTGTCTTTGCCACTTTGATGGAAGAGTGATATAATCTCCTAGCTTTCTTGTATAACACTTTGGCGTCATTGTCATAATTCCGTCGCCATTTGCGCTCAAGAAGTTTGATTTCTACCAGTTGTTCTTTTAGGCTGTCTGAAAACCAAGGGGCAGAGGTTTTCCTTTTTCCTGTGATCTCTCTATTACTTTCTGGGTTTCTGATGTTATTTCCGATGTCGGTCATCCATCTTTCAAATTTTTGATAGTCTATCGTGGTGTGCCCCGAGAGAATGGGTTTACTTTCCTTGGCCCAGCTGGTAAGATCAGGATATTTCATGATTTTTCCCCAATTAGGTAAAGTGTTTCCCTTTTTAGCTACCTCTTTGGGCTTCAGTTTACTCTTAGTGAGTTCAATGTTGAATTCTATGTAAAAATGATCAGTCCAGGTCAGGGGTATGGGATCATTAACTGTCATTTTCTCTAAATTAGAGCTTATACAGTCAAGGGAGTGTTCAGCTTTATGGGTGGCTTCGAGAGTCCTAAGAGTTAATCCTAGGATCTGTATGATTTCTTTAAAATTAGAGGCGTGTTTGTCCATGGGATCGTCTAAGTGGAGATTCAGATCACCTATGATTGTAAAGTTGGAGTACCTAAGAGTCAGGTCACTCAGTACCTCCCCTACACTGGCAAGAAACTGCGTGGGATTGCGAGGGGGACGATAGATTAAAGTTCCAGAAAAGGTAAAGGTGTCATATACTTGGATACAAAAATATAAGCTCTCAGCTTCTTCAATGTCGGAGAGCTCTCTGATAGAGCATTTATAAGCGTCTCTATGTATGATGGCCAAACCACCACCACGTTGTTCTAAGCGATCTTGCCTGCAAATGGAATAGCCTGGAGGGATGGCATGGACTATATCGGGATTGGACCACTCACGAAGCCAAGTTTCTGTAATGAAAAGACAGTCCAAGTCATTTTCATGAACCAGGTCAAAGATGTGAAGGGAGTTTTTACACATTGAGCGGGCGTTTATTAGGCCGCCCTTAAGGCAGCTTGGAATCGATTGAGTGATATTGGGGTAATAAGGAGTTAAGGTATGTTTGCAGCTAACATAGCTGATGGGGCCAGCCCATTTATCTACATCGAGGGCATGGAGACAGTGGGAACAGGAATTATTCAAAGCAAGAATAGAACTTTTAGATAATGGAGTCACCTGAGTAAAGTTGCCCATCTCCCCCTGTCCCCCCAGTCCCTGGTCATTACCCTCCCTGCTTCTGTTGTGTCCGGTCATGTTGAGCAATGTCCGGTCCCCCGACTATAGCCGCTCCTCACCACTGATGACAGTGGACACCATTTCCTCCATATCGTCCATCTCCTCCTGTGGTGCAGGATTCCCACCTCCATTCTGCATGGCTGCCTTCCGGGTGTTGGCGAGTTTCAGCTTGGTTTTGCACATGACATCATTCCAGCGCCTCTTTTGTCCTCTTCAGCACTCCCACTGCATTCACCTTGTCCACAATGGACTGCCATGGTCCATTTTTTGTTGCCAATGACACTGTGGAGGTGACGAAGAGTTGTTGATGGTGTTCGACCACCTCCATTATCAGTATCTTGTTTTACTGCGGACTGAAGTGCTTCTTCCTACTCTTCTTCTCCTTGGCCTTCCATGACCCTGAGATCCCAAGCAGGTCCTCCGGGGAGCTTTTGGGGTTCTGGTTCTCCTCTGTACTTGCTCCGGCAACATTCATTGTGCTTGACTGTTGTTTGGCACTTGTTTGTCAATTTTGTTCCTACTTGTCCAGTGATTTTACCCGCCTGACGCGTGTGAATTGCAGGCCTGTAGCTATTTTTTTGCTGATTTTTGTATTGCAATTGGCCTCATCTAAGCTTTTTTTGTGTTTGGGTTTTGCATTTTTGCGGCGTGGCATTGATTTTAACGCAATCAGTTGATGCGTTATCTGGAGGATATCGCATGGTGCGGGCGTGTTGAGAATGCTTCGTTAACACGGCGTAATTTTCCCGCGATAGACTGTGATGTTGGAAGTTGCGTTGAGTTACTTTTGCGATAGTTATCACACGTTCTTGAGAATATGCCCCTCAGTGTGCAAAATAACTATGGCATGCTGCGTGTTACATAACATAGCCCTTCAGCGGAACATCCTATACATTGCAGAGTTAGGAAACAATGATGATTCTCCGGGTGAGGATAATAAAATGACAAATGAAGATTATAATGGTGAAGAGGAAGGAATAGACTTACATCAATGTTCTTGAAAATTTCTTCACATGAGTGAAAGTATATATTTACATATTAGTACATTACATTTTAAAGCAACATTTAATCTAATGAGTATAAAAGTCTATACTAGACATGTTTCAAAAAAGGACAAGCTTAGGAAAGTCCAGGGCAAAGATGTTTGTTGATCAACGTTTTGACACATTGGCTACTGTTTTTTTTTTACATTGTTTATCTTTGGTTGTTCTTAGAAAATGCGTCCTCAAAATGAGTAATTTGTAATGTGTCTATTTTGTCATGTAATAAAAAAGTCATATTGTTTTAATCTGTTTTAGGTTCCTTCATCATATCATCTTCATTTGGACATTTCAAAGTTGAGACATTTGCAGTTATATGCTGCTATTGAAAAGTACAAATGGAACAAGGGCTGATACTGTGAAAGACCCCCACACACACTTTGGATGTAACTATATTGTACAACTTGCCCAGTGATTGAATTGAAGTTTTTAAGATTGCATTAGACTTGTTTTCTATTGAATGATGGCAAGGTCTGGAACTATAATTGAAAATATAGCTTGGACAATATGGATTATGCGTGGTTTTGAATCTATTTGAAAATTTATTTGTAGATTTTGTTCTTTGTTGTCATTTTTTTTAAATGTGAAAAGCAATACCTACAAGTAATTTATTTATGAATAAACAATCTTTTGAATTTTAACTATTTAAAATGTATAATGAAACAAAGTAAATGAACACATTGAGGAAAGAAATACAACACCAGTCTGAATTTGTAATTATTAATTTAATGCAAAAAAAACAAAAACAAGATGAAAACCAAAATATTAGACAAAAAAAAAAAAATTCTATCATGGTGAATGAAGCTATTTTTAAAGAGCCAACCTTTTTGAAATTCAATATACAAAGTACAACTGCCATCAAAATGGTAAATGTGTCCATAAAATAGAATGAATGCTAGTCACACACTGGAGGAAATTATATTATGGGTCTCTTGCTGGTTGTGGTGGAGGCCCTGCCATTGTCTACTGCTGGTTCGATGGGGGGGCTGGTGGATCCACAGTTACAGGGACTTTGGTGAGTGCAAGTGTTTCCTCTTGTGTCAGGGCCTCCTTTTCTGTGGCTGAGGCAGATGTAGTAGGCCCAGATGTTGTTAAGCCACAGAAAGGGGAAGATGTTGCTGGAAAAACCCTATACTTATGGGTGAAACAATCATGCAGCACCCCAGTCAGGGAGCCCAAATTCAAGTTCAGATTTTCCATTGGAACATTGTGCTCCCTCTGCAGCTACTTCATCTCACAGAGCTCTCTAAGGAACTGGCCCATCATGTCTTGGGACTGATTGAGGGATCCCAAGATTTGGTCGATGGTGGCCTGGGTGACAGTGAACCCAGTGGTCTCACTTTGCTGGCTCACAGCTTCCCTCCGATGAACCCTACCCCTACTTGCCCAGTGTGCCCCATCCCACTGGGTCCTGACTGAATTGTTGGTGAAGGTGGTGTTGGATCAACAGCAACCAGGACTGGGGGACACAAGATTGGTGTGATGTTCCCTTGAACACAAGAAGTGGAGGTATCCAGAGGCTGAGGTGTGGTAACAGCTGGTGTAGGAGGTATAGGTGTGGGCAAAGTGAGACTCACTGAAGCTGTCTACCCAGGCAAACCAGATGGACCAGCCTGCTCCTCATCATCTGGACATGCAGGAGTGGATTCCTCACTGACAGCTCGTTCTTGTTCTGGAATGGGTTTATCATCAGTAGCAATGGCAGTTGATTGTCCATTTACTCTGGGCGTTGGACCTATTATAAATTGCAAAAAAAAATATTTTAAAAGTCTGTATTATACATCAAATGAGTTGGAAGCAAAAAACAAGCAACCTACAAGGGAGAAGAAAATGAATATAATGATGATACCATTCAGTAGTAGTATTATGAATTGCAGATACAGTTTAAATTACATTTGAACTACTTCCAAAAAGCAGGTAAAAAGATGTCATGAGATGAAGAAAAACTTTGAAAGTATACATAAACTATTCCAAACATTCAACACAATGGAGAAGAGAAAGGCCTAGCAGCGTAGAATTCTTTCAGAATTCAACATCGTGAAAGAGCTATCCAACCCCAGCGCAGGAAACAACGACATCACCCCATCGCAAGACCTCTGCAACTCCCTCGCTTCATACTTCCACAACAAGATCGCGGACATACACAACAGCTTCAACAACCAACCAACGCACACCAAGACCGAACAACCACCCCTCACCACCACCCTCCACGCCTGGACCCCGATCAGCACCGAAGACACCATCCGCACGATGAACTCCATCCACTCCGGATCACCGACCGACCCCTGCCCTCACCACGTCTTCAACAAGGCTGACGCTGTCATCGCACCCCACCTGCGAGACATCATCAACACATCCTTCGACACCGCCACCTTCCCTGAGAGCTGGAAGCACGCCCAACTCAGCGCTCTACTCAAGAAACCCACAGCGGACCCCACCGAACTCAAGAATTACCGCCCCATCTCGCTCCTCCCGTTTCCAGCCAAAGTCATCGAGAAGACCGTCAACAAGCAGATGGCCGCCTTCCTCGAGACGAATGGATCCCTCGACCCCTCACAGTCCGGCTTCTGAGCCAATCACAGCACCGAGACCGCCCTCATCGCCGCCACCGATGACATTCGAGCCCTGATGGACAACGGAGAAACAGCGGCCCTCATCCTCCTAGACCTCTCCGCGGCATTCGACACTGTCTGCCACCGCACCCTAGTACAGCGCCTCAGCAACGTCGGAATCCAGGACAAGGCGCTGGAATGGATCATCTCCTTCCTCGACGGAAGAACACAGAGAGTCCGTCTACCACCGTACAAGTCAGAGGCCACCGAAGTCATCTGCGGCGTCCCTCAAGGATCCTCACTGAGCCCCACCCTCTTCAACGTCTACATGAGCCCCCTCGCGGCCATCGCACGCCAACACAACCTCAACATAATCTCCTACGCCGACGACACCCAGCTGATCCTCTCCCTGACCAACGACCCCGCCGCCGCCAGAGCCAACCTGCACGAAGGGATGAAAGAGGTAGCCGAGTGGATGACGACCAGCCGCCTGAAACTGAACTCGGACAAGACGGAGGTCCTCATCCTGGGCTCCTCACCCTCCGCCTGGGACGACTCCTGGTGGCCTCCCGCCCTGGGCACCGCACCCAAACCGACAGACCATGCACGCAACCTGGGCTTCATCCTGGACTCCTCCCTCTCCATGACCAGGCAAGTCAACAACATCTCCTCGGCGTGCTTCAACATCCTACGCATGCTACGGAAGATCTTCTGGTGGATCCCCACCGAGACCAGGAAGACCGTCACCCAGGCCCTCGTCACCAGCAGACTGGACTACGGCAACGCCCTCTACGCCGGTACCACCGCCAAGCTCCAGAAGAGACTCCAGCGGATCCAGAACGCCTCAGCCAGACTCATCCTCGACATCCCACGAACCAGCCACATCTCCGGACATCTGAGAGACCTGCACTGGCTCCCCGTCAACAAAAGAATCACATTCCGCCTCCTCACCCACGCACACAAAGCCCTACACGACCAAGGCCCGAGCTACCTCAACAGCCGAATCAACTTCTACGCTCCCAAACGCCACCTCCGTTCAGCCAACCACGCCCTCGCCGCCGTCCCCCGCATCCGAAGAGTGACTACAGGAGGAAGGTCCTTCTCCTACCTGGCCGCCAAGACCTGGAACTCCCTCCCGACCGACCTGCGCCTGACCCAAGACCACCTCTCCTTCAGGAAGAAGCTGAAGACCTGGCTGTTCGAGCAGTAGCGGCACCCCCCCACCCCCAGCGCCTTGAGACCCTACAGGTATGTAGTGCGCTCTATAAATGTCATTGATTGATTGATTGATACTAATTAAACAACATAGAAGGATAAATAGCATTAGTTAGTGTTGCAAAGTCATCCTGTGCCCTGGGCACCCCACAACTTGTTGCTTACTGATACTGGTGGTAATTGACTTTGACTGACCCTGGGCTCTGCCTAACCAGGTCAGGGCCAGTGCTATGCTGAACGAGACACATTAGAATACAGTTAAAACACCTAGATACACCAGGGTACACAATGGTATGGTTGGGTACCCCTTTGATTGGCATGACCTACCCTATAAGCCCCTAGTATATAACAGGGCAGGGGGGTTGAAACTACCTAGAAGTCCCTAGTACCCTAGGGCATGGCAGTTTAGAGGCCAGCAGCTCTTTTTGCACTTGCATGTGTGCACTACTGAAGCCTGAGATCAGTTTAAAAGCAACCCTAGGTGCCAGGACTGCTTTTAAAAAGTAAATTGTCCCCAAACTCGACTTTGCGGTTTGGCACACTTAAAAATGGATAACCTACAATGATATGGCATATTAGGAACCCCTAGGGTCTTCCTTGGGAGTCCCAGGGATGGGGGGGGAGTCAGATATGTATAAGGTACACCCTTATAAAATGAGTTTTATATGCCCTGGGTTAAGTGAAATTTCACATTTCACTCCCCACATTGTGGGAAAGTGCTGCTCAAATTCGACTTTGATGTTAGGAGCACTGTGGAGGGAGGATCTGCAATATTTCTACAGATTCAGACCCCCTAAAGTCTCCCCTAGTTGCACATGGGGTGGGGGTCGTGTATAAGCATGGGCGAATTTTGCAAATCTGGCGTTCGCAAATTTGCGTATTTGCGAACTCGCAATCCGCAAATTCTCATGAATTTGTGGATTTTTTTGTTTTTATAGTGTTCGCAAGGGTTTCTGCCAGTTCGCGAGGATTTTGTACCAGTTCGCGATTGCGAACTTACTTGTCGGCACGCAACGGTCGCGACTATGTTGTTTCTACGTCTGGTTCATCATCACAGGTTCACAGCACCCTCTGTTTCAACACTGCCACCCTCTGTTTCACCATGCCACCCTCTGGTACATCAATGCCACCCTCTGGTTCATCATCATCACTGTAGATTATGGGGGGAAAAAGCAAGCACACCTGCCCTGCTTCAACTGACATTAATTAATTTGGGGTTGATTTATTAATGTGTCACTGTATTAAAATTCTAGTCTGGCACCTGCTTCCTTATCTGTAATTTGCTTTCTGTTTCAGTGCAAATTTGTTTTCCAGGACCTTTGTGGCCTACTTGTAGCTATTCTATGAGCCTGCTGTGAGGGTCAGAGCAGGGTCATACAATTGTTGCAACTAGCAACTGAACTCTGGAGGGGCCCCAGTCAGGAAGCACTACAGGGAATGGTTACTAATGATGAATTTGAACTTTTGCACCTGCTGAGTGCTTTCAGTTTAGCAAAACTCGTTTTTCTGCAGAACAGCAAATGTAATGCCCCAAACAAACTTACTTGTGAAAGTTTATTTCTAATCCAAAAGTGATCCAAAAAAATTCAAAAGGCCTCAAATCCAAAAAAGGGCAGGCAAATGTCAACCTGAGGAGTTATTCTGATAAAACTCATCATTTTCAGAAGGTCTATGCTGCTTGCTAGTGGATTTCTTGTGCAGAATTGCAAATTTAGTAATTTCGCGAGTGCGAGATTGTTGCTGCCCGCCGCACCTACATGTTCACAATTGCGAACTTACACCGCACGCCGCAAAATTGTATCACCAAGAAAAAAAAATCCGCTGCGTGCGAATTTGCGGATTTTCGGTAAATTCGCGAGCGCTCGCGGATCGCGAATTTACCGAAAATCCGCAAAATCCGCGAGCGTAACAGATTTTCCGCCCATGCTTAGTCGTGTAGATATAAGCAAAGTAATTATAAAATACATTTTTGTAAGTCCTGGTGCTGCAAAAATGGCCCAAGTTATGTTTCCCATTGCAGATCCCCTGCTACATATGTTAACATGGTAGGAAGTTATTGATTAATAACTCTTGATAGGAGAGGGCTAGATGTACCATTCAAAGACTTCCACGAATGGTATTAATAAATTCAACAATATGATATTGTTGAATTTCTCCTAAAGTATACATACAAGAAGGTATACGAGTTTCTTGTTTGTAAGTCCAGATTCAGCCTTCCGGTGGTCTGCCCTGATTGGTCAGAGTTAAGTGGATTAGCCAGGCTGCCTTGAAGAGGTGATAAAGAATCCCTGGGGTCAACCAGCTCTGCTGGCAGGGCAGTGTGCTGTTCCATAGGAATGCAAGGCCAAGGGAAGGAGTCGTAAATTATGTCCTTCAAAGAGGAGAGCAGAGAACAGTGTAATTTACAACTCTAAACTTTCCACCTTAGGCAGATGGTGAGATTAAGAAAAGGTATTAGCAGATGCAGGGGGAGAGATTAAGTTATTTAGCCATACTACTGGTGTGTTTAGCCAACTCTTACCTCCTTGCTGGAAAATCAGCAAGGAGGTAATTATGGATTTGGAAGATTTGGTGCACTCTGGGACAAAATAATGCCACACTCCACAGGATGTGGTCATATCTTTGAGGAGTTACCCATCTCCTATTGGTCAGGAGTAACCTCCTGCCTGACACAGAGAACTTGGAATAAGTAACTGAGAGGGGCAGAGCCCTTCAGATCTGCTGATTGAAACTTACTGAAGCAAGACATTGCCAAGCCAATCAGATTGCTGTGCAAAGATTTGTAATGCCTGACCTCTGAAAACTGCACCATCTGAAACTACAGCCTGTGGGATATTTTGCTAACAAATACCTAAAAATACCTAAAGAATGCGAGAGTGCAAGAGAGCCTGAAACTTTGACTTTGACCCGGTCTATCGCAAGCAGGTATCCCAATATGGTGCTATAATCTTCTAAGTGTTATATTTTGCTAAATCTTTGAAAATTCCTATCTCTGCTTCCCTACATTGGATTTTTGCGTTTTAAAGATAGAAAATATTCCCTATTTTTATAAATTAGTATTGGATTTTTATTATGTGTTGTGTCTTAACTATTTACTGAATTGGTGTTTTTAAATGCTTTACATACCTGTGTTTGAAGTTAAGCCTGCCTGCTCGCCGCCAAGCTACCAAGAGTTAAGCATAAGAATAATTTTCTAAGACCTTTGCCGAGTCCTACCATGCCTTATTGCCAGTGGCAGACTTACATTGGCCCCTACCAATAACCCACTTTCCAACATTTGGTGCTCAGCGGTGTGGATGAGGACTTGTGTTTAAAAAGTACACATTTCAGTGTAGGAATTAAGGGCCAGATGTAGGTGGCTAAATACCAGTCGGTAACGCTGAAATTCAGTAAATATCAGCGTTACCGACCGGTATTTAGCCATGCCTAATGTAGGTAAGGAATCGGTAAATGAGGAATCGGTAAATACCGATTTCTAAATACCGATTACTTATTGCTCTTGCATTTAAGGAATCGGTAATACCGATTCCTTAAATGCAATGTAGGAGGCACATTAAAGAGTGCTTTTGAGCCTTAAGGAATCGCTAATTACCACCACCTTCAAGTTGGTGGTAAGTATCAATTTCCTTTCAAAAAGCACTGTGGCATACATTCATGCCCTTAGGGCTTGTCTGTGCGCCACATATGCACATTTCAGGGGTGCAACAGGGTGTCCTTTGGACACCCTGGCACCCTTGAAATACCTTTGGGTATTCCCGATTTGGTAATACCGAATCGCTAATACTGAATGTCTTCACATTAATTCCTATGGGCCTCCAAGCCCATAGAAATTAATGGGTAGGTATTCCTTATTACCGAATCTCAATTACCGATCTGGTAATAAGGAATATTAAGGATTCAGTATTTTTTACTGAATCTTTACCTACATAGGAAATACCAAAATTCGCTATTAAGACATCGGTATTTCTGATTTACCTACATCTGGCCCTAAGAGTATAAAAATCCTCTAAATTGCCTTAAAACAAAACTTTTGAGTTTGATTTTTGGAATTTGGACTAAACTGTTTTTAATCCATTGTTTTGATTTTTCCAAATTGTTCAAAGTCAGTTGTGTATAGTTGTTGTGCCCCAAAACTAGGGAACCATGGAGCTGGACCTGGCTAAACTGTCCCAATTTAAGCTTGCTGATCTGAGGGCACAGGGTAGGCTTAAGGGGCTGCCTGCTAGATGAGGCATGGTTGCTTGAGTCCCTGCAGGCCTGGGCTGGGGGAGCTGAGGAAAACCAAGGGGGGATGGAGGATGTTCCCCCCAACCTCACCCAAGAGGAGGTTGAAGATGATACCTCTTCCTTTGTTACTAGTGTCAGCCAGGTGATTCCAGATGGTGGGAGTGGGGAAGGGTTCCTTACTCAGGAATTTTTCCCCAACCAATAACCCACTTTCCAACAGTCATCATATAAACATTGCAAAGTACATTTATTTATTTTTTAAACGTATATTCAACATACAAAATAACATAAATTGTAAAAAGTGTAAGTCAGCACGCGTTGATTTATGAAACAAATAACATCAATTTAATCAAATAGCAAGGATATTACAACATACGAAATTAAATATATATTTTTTAAACATAGCATAAAATAGAAAATTATACATACATAACACTTTAACATATGTGAAAATAAGAGTGATAAGAAAGAATGACCGAAATAACATTGCAATATTATTTTAAAAAAAAACAAAAACAAGGCATCACAGTACTTGTAATTATTTCACCTAAATGCATTCCCGTGTAACCTCCTATTAGTTATATGTCACAACGTTTCTATTTTTTGTATTGTGTAAAATACCCCAAAAATATTTTCAAAAAAATTTAATAAACATTAACAACAATTGCAAAATTTTATGTCAAACATACCTAGTAAAAATATGCTGTAAAAATGAACAGATGTTTACAATATAAAACACATGTATGAAATATGGTATTAAGTAAAGAAACACTTACAAATACCACAACATCATGTGATAACATAGGTGAGTTTTATGGAGATTGAAACCTGTAATCATAGATACAAGAAAATACATTCAAAGCAACATACAAGGCAAAAACAAAGAAGAAAACATGAAGAAAACACACATATTGACAACACATAGTAACAATTGGTAAAACAATAGAAACAACAATATTACTACACATTTTCTAAAAAACATAAAACAATGAATTATATATAGGTTTATATGTTTAGTAAAGAAGAAAAACACATTAGCTACAGCTACATTTAAATCAAAAACTACATTTAGGTTTAGCGACACATTCAAAAGTATAACAGTCTCCACTCTAACAGGGATTCTTTTCAAGCCTTCAGGATGTAGGATCTGCAAGACCTTCTCCTCCCAGGGATAAAGTTGTAAGGGTGGGCTGGTAGAACCACCACCAGTCCTCTCGGCCTCCAGGTGATGCTTGGGGGCCAGGAAACTCATTCTCCCCCGCAGGGCATTTCATCTCAACCTAATTTCCTCCTGAGTGTGCAGGTTGCTTGCTGCAGCATTCACTCTATCATAAATTCTGGCCCACATTTGCCTTTTCTGAACTATTGTTGTATTTTGTACTTGGGCTTCAAACAATTGTGGCTCTTCTGTAATAATTTCAAATTCAATAATTTCAACAATTTCAACCATTATGACTGACAATTCTCCCCCAGTAAAACCGAGATTTATCCTCCCTGCCGCCATCAAATAATTAACTTAAATACTATATATCAATCTATCCAATATCCCGTTCTTAAAGGCAGCGGAATATTCTGTTGCAAATGATTCTATATCCATCTCCCTCACACAAGTTGCTAACACTCATAAAGCATTGACATCTGTCCTGGCTGATACTTCTTTTTCCATCTAGCAGCATAAGTAAGTTCAAGAAGGCCAAACTGTTAGAAGGTGGTTCTAACCATCTGAGCTGCCTAGATTTGTTGCTTTTTGAATACTTATTTGTCGAGTTTTTACTGTGGGAGAGCCTCATAAGTTGGGACTCACCCACAGTGAACACATGATGAAAGAGACTGCATGTGGATTTTAATGGTGTCCCCCTGGCTTGACTAGGCTGCTGTGCTGCAGTTAGATAAGGGGCACCTGGTTGGTTACATGTAGGCACCTGTGTACTTGCATGTGCACACGTGTAGAGGGCAACGCAGGGGAGATTCCCGGCATGCGCAGCCCAGGAGCAGGTTCAGATGGAATGGTGTGGCAGGACTTATGCAAAGCTGGGTGGTGACATGGAATAGGATTTATACAGTGGGAAGAAACATGCCAGGGAAAGTCAATGTATTTTACTGTTGTTCACTTCATTACTCTGGGGATGTGGAGCCCATGGCCTACAGATTCCAGACATTCACTAAAGTCCACTGTAATTCGTGTGAGAAGAAGTATTCTGCAGAGTCCAAGTCATATTTGTACGGCTTTTGGTTCATCCAGAAATGTCATATTTCTCTGAGTCAGCTCATAACCAGGGCCTGGCTGGGGGCTGACCCTAACAGCCTGAATTATTACCTTCCTCTCCAAGGGCGGGGGCCTCCACTCCAAGAAGAGAAGATGGGTGGAGCTACAGGTTCATCCATCAGCAGCTGACACCTGGCGGCAGGCACCAGGCTGCTCCGGAGAGAAAGCAGCGAGGGATGTAGGGGCTCTCAGAGACCATGTGGCATGAGAACCCTGGAAGATGCCATTTTGAACAAACCCGAGGACGGGGCAAGAAGGAGGGAGCAGGACAGAGAAGTGAGGTGTCGCTGTGTGATAGGGCCAACAGAGACTTCCTGCCAGTCCCCTCCTCAATTCTTTAAAAGAACTTGCACAGGAAGAGGAGCTCTCTCTGGGGTGTGGTCTGCTGAAGACGACTGGTGCTGGAGCCTGGCATCATGGGCAGCAGGAAAGAAGAACCTCAAGAATGGCCCAGGA
This sequence comes from Lissotriton vulgaris, assembly GCF_964263255.1. Classification (NCBI taxonomy): domain Eukaryota; kingdom Metazoa; phylum Chordata; class Amphibia; order Caudata; family Salamandridae; genus Lissotriton; species Lissotriton vulgaris. The sequence goes on from NC_141687.1 coordinate 245,055,169, forward strand.
CCCTGACTTGTGCCACCAGGGGAGACCAGGTCCAGTGAAGAGAAGCCTGGGCCTCGGTGCAAGGAGAAGAGCCAGGTGAGAGGCTGGTGCAGGGAGCCAGTGAAAACAGCTCCCTGCTGAATCCACCCTCTGTGAGACCAAGAGGGTGAAGGAGAGTGCTCCCAGTCACTGGGGAGCGCCACCAGGAGCAAGAGGAGGCAAAAATGGCGCAGATCGGTACCCTGGGGGCTGAGATATGACCCCCAGAAGGTAGGGGACCTTTGACCTCCAAGAAGACCGATGATGAAGAACGTGGGGCTCCGCTGCCGGTCTTGAATGTGCCCCCAGGGGTGGGTCAGGTCCTGGGTGCTGGCTCCAAAAGAAGCTAAGACAGGAGCGCCATTTGGCTCCCCGTGAAGATGGTAGAAGGGGCCCAGTATCCCAACTCCATGCCCCGCTGGAGGCAGGGGGGTGCCATCGCCCCCGCAAAGACAATATTTGGGGGGGCGCCATAGCGCTCACCGTGAAGGAGCCCAACTAGGTGCAAGGAGCCCACCCTTGCCCCAGCAACATTGGAGTGCGGGGAGCGCTATTGTGCCCCCCCTGCAAGGAACTCAAAGAGGCCCGGCATCCCAGCTCCCGGCCCCGTCACCCGGAAGAATAGCCGGGGAGCGCTGTGGTGCTCCCTGTGAATATGTCCCAAAAGGGGGCCAGGGAACACATCCCCGGGCCCTGACAAACAGAACCAGAAGTCGAGGAGCGCCATCATGCTCCCCTTGAAGAAGTCCAAGGGGGCCCAGGACCCCATCTCCGGGTCCCGAATGGAAGGCAGAGGCAGGGAAAGTGCTTTTGCACTTCCCCGCGGTGGTGGGAAGGTGGGGGGAGTGCAATTGCACACCACCGAAGACCCACTAGCATGGGAGCAGCCTCCGTGTCGGCCTGCCAGAGCTGGTAGACCAGAATGCACACGCCGGCTCCCGTCGGCTCCCGTGGCCACACAAGAGGGTGCAGGCTGGGAGGGAGCCAGCAGGGGCAGCCAGGGGTGGGCTCCCCGAGCTGCAGCAAGCAACTCACCTCAGGAGGCATGGGGCCCAGGTGGGACTGGCCCCGAACAAGGAGCAGACACAGCAGGGGCCTACATCGCGGCTCTCCCGATGCTGCAGGAGAGCCTCTGTTATAATATTCACGGTGCTGGAGCACCTCGCCCCATAATGCTTTGCAGGACCGAGCTGGCTGGCAGGAAAACACCTGGTCTTCTGCGGGTGGTGGCCCCAGGAGGACAGGGTCACCACAAGGTGTTTGCAAAGGTGCCGGGGGAGCAGCAGGAGCAACGCAGTCTCCCCAGCACAAAAACAGAACGTCCCTCCCTAAGTCTCATGGGGACTCAAAAGAATAACCCCTCAAGGGCTCAGCAAGTCGTTATCAGCATCCTCATGGCTGGAACTTTTGTTCTACAGCTGGGTGTGCCTTAGAGACTGCCTCAAGATGTGAAGGGCCGAGTGGGGGGATGTCTGGAGAGGGGCATCCCCTTCCCACAAATTATAGACCTATAAGTCAAATAAACGTCAGTCAGAACATCTTTACCCATGTGATGCTGGACAGTCTACAGACATATATGAAAGAAAATAAAATCCTGAGTCCCTTTCAAGCAGGCTTTAGGTAAAAGCTGTCCACTACAGATCAAATCTTTAGGCTCCAACTTCTTTGTTGTAAAACGGTTATCCTAGAGGGTGGCAGCCCCCATTTAATTTTCATGGACTTAAAATCCATGTTTGATTTGGTTTCTGGAGATAAATTGTGGGTGGTCCTAATTGATCTGGGGGTTCCAAGCTATCTATGCCTCCTTTTAAAGCGGTTCCATGAAGCGATTATGCCCAAATTAGATTTGGCAAGCATGGAGAACTAACTACCCCTATACCCATAGATAGAGGTGACCGATAAAGGGGCCGATTACGATCTCACTAGGCAAGCCCTCTGGATCCAAGTCATACGGAGGGCTTTCCTAGCGAGTTGCACTCCACGAGTCCGAGCAACAGATTCTGATGCACCCATATGGTGACGGACTCGGTTTGCTCAAACTCCCATTGAACCCTATGGGAGTCTGTATACCGAATGTATACATAGGCTCCCATAGCAAAAAGGGGTGGGTGGGGAAAAGTGTGCACCCTGTGGCCGCCATACTATGCATGCATGGAAGGCGGACCCATGGGTACCCCCCACGGGACCGATGTGGATGTCCCCGGGTGAAGGGGTTGCTGCTACAGTCACCCGGAGTCCCATTCCCACAGCCGTTTCATCTCACTGACACCGAGTCGATTAAGAAGAGAGTGGCCTTTTACATCCCTCGAAAATCTTTAAGGTCGGCTGCCCAGCGACTGATGGTAATTCCCCACTTTCGCCGAGTTAGAATGGGCGGCCAGTCCCTCTCGGTTAAAGCAGCCATTCTCTGGAATGCCCAACCCTTAGCATTGCGGCATACTCAGGACTTAAGATGTTTTAAAAAACTCCTCAAAACCCACCTTTTTAATCAGGCCTATTAAATCATCTTCACACCAGCTATGTTTTATTGCTTCGCGCCAGGCTACTCAGGAGTAGTTGTGCGCGCTATAAATCCTGCTATAACATAACAATATAACATAACAGCTGTCTGAATTGTGCATCGTACTCGCTTGTTCGGAAGCCGGCTCTATCGTGCCTCATGATTCGGCTGCTAATGAGTCGGACTGACAGGATCTGGTTTGGAAACAAGTCAGTCAACACGGACAAGATCTTCGCATCATACTCGGTAGTTCTGAACGGGGGAAGATTCGGTTGGAAACATAGGCTCCGAATCGGATTTGCTCGTTCTGGAACCTGTCTGGAAGCCTTCCTACCGAGATCGTAATCGGCCCCAAGGTTGTGTTCTTGCGCCCACCCTCTATTGTCTATTTATTAACTCACGTTGAGACACTTAATGCGGGGAAGAACACTGATGCACCCAAGTTAGTGAACAGGAAATGCCAGCAATGGTGTTTGCAGACGATACCCTTCTAATTTCTAAACCACCAATGAGTGTACAGAGGATCATTGACAGTTTTAATGCCACATGTAAATGCAGGGGGTTTAAAATGATCACCCAGAAGACAAAATGTATGGTCTTCAACTCAGGTAGCTCAACTTGACCAAACCCCTGCCTAAAAGAGATTCCACTGGAGAGGATGGCGGTATTTGAGTATCTCGGGGTTACTCTAACTCAAAAAATGGACTGGGGAGCCCAAATCAACAAAGCTATCTTACAGCTAGCACAGATCATGGGGGGTTTGACCAAGTTATTTAGGAATTCCATTCATAAACCCATTAGTCCACCTGCCGAAATGTATAAAGTGCATGCAAGGATTGCTTCCCTGTATGGGGCTGAAATTTGGGGGCATTGTTCACCACGAAGCATTACCAAGATCGAGAATATTTTTGTTAAGACAGCTATTTGGCCTCCCCCTTAGATCCCCCCCATAAACTGCTCCGCTTGGACATTGAGGTAAGGCCAATTGCTGATGAAATTGCCCTAGATCCCTCTTATTCTGGCATCATTGATGGCATCGTTGATGGGCTACCCCATAATTGGTAGGTTATGTATATATATAGGTTATAAGGCAAATCTCATGGAGGTACTGAGTCTACATGGTGTGGGAACATTACCTTGGATAGCACATATCAGGAACACACTTTTGGACATGGGCAGAGCAAGCCTTTAGTATAAGGCAGCGGCAGTCTGCCCCATGACTTCTAGGAAGGAACTGGTCTGGGGCTATAGGAAGAATAAACTTGCACAGCTACAGGGGAGTTCAGCAACAGACTAATTAACTGCAGTGTTCCAGAGAATGAAAGAACAGTACAGCTTAGAGCCTGTTTTGGATGATATGCCAGGAAGTTAAACTTGCAATTCAGGAACAGGGTTCTCCTGTTGCGTGCCCATACTATTAAATGGGCTGGCACAATTTCTTTAGGGTGCCCGGTATACTGCATTACAGAGGAGACAGAACACCACGTACTCTTTTTCTACCCCGGTTATAGGACGGATAGGCATCGCTGGTTGCTCCAACTGTGCAGAAACCCAGGTACACAGCACTGAGCAGAGCCATTTAGGCTGCTGAAATACAACACTCAATTGCCCATTGTATTTGTGGTGTTGCATTTTTTATTTTCCATGTGGTGTCTACACAAAATGTTTCTGAATGCCAATGTGTAGGATAAAACCGCTTATACATTTACCTTTTAACTGGACCTGTTTTATTTTATCTCTCGTCATCTTCTGTGGATTTTAAATCTTTTTTTAGCGTTTGTATTATGTCACATATCTGTTCTTCTTAATATTTAAGTTTTGTATTTACTGTTGTTTAAAGTATGGGCCGCAGGCTCCAAAAGATGGTATTTATAAATTGGGATACAGGGGTTCGACCATGTGCTCCTAAGGACTCTTTTAATGTGTTAATGAAATGTTATTAAGCATATGCACTTTAATTGTCCATTGATCGAATAAAGTTCCTTTGAATTGAATTGAATTAACTTAAATACATTTAACCTCTTCCATCCTCGTGACGGAACCGTTCCGTCACGAGCCACGGGTGGGCTGTGCTGGTGACGGAACGGTTCCGTTACGGCCCTGCCACCGCGCATGCACGGCGCGAATTCCGCGCCTGCTCTAACGTTCTAAAGAACGGGCGGGCCGTGACGGAACCGTTCCTTCACAAGCACAGCTCACCCGCGAGCCATGATGGAGCGGTTCAGTCAAAAGCACGGAACCGCCGCGCGGCCGCCCCACCCCATTCACGCTGCGGCGGAATAGCCGCCACAGCGAAGGCGTTAATAACCCATAAGATTATAAAAAAAATTAAAAAACATTAACAAGAAATAGAGAAACAGAGAAAGCAAAAAACTTCACTGAAAACATTCTCAGGAACAATGTTCTGCTACAGCGGAATGGCAAAGGATCATGGTCTGAAATGGAATGTGTTTTATAGTGTGGTATGCAGATGAAAACAATAAGCCAAAACACATCAGGTGTGTGATGCAAGCATCCATCCAAAAGCCACAGGAATAGTACAATGTTCAACATGTCCCACAACGGAATCCCACCGTCAGCGATCTGCCTCAAGAACAACACCAGCACAACTGAGAAATCTAAATAGGCTCAGAAGCACTCCGATGGAGTAATGTTAGTCAGCAGAGAAGTCCGCCACCTTGTTGGAGGTGAGATGCTTATCCAACAAAAAACACTTTGCCAAGGAAGACAGAGGATCAACCATCCTACATTTAAATAAGGCGGGCGGGAATCCGTCGGCTTGATAGAGTACTTGTAAACACCGCTATGGAGGGACAACTGGAGTCCCACCAAGATATAAATCAGGCCCTTAGTTCCACAAAAGATATCCAAGCAAAATGTGCTTTCTTTATTCCTCACATTTTGGGGATACTAAAATTCTAGAGATTCCCAGATTATGTGGATTACCCTGGAGGGAACCAAGAAAATAATGAAAATAGAAACATTTTGAGGTTGTTCTGGGACAAATTGGAAAAAAGTGCTGTGCATGTTCTTCTCCACTTTCAGGAATAGGCAGAGCTGTTTCCTATTTTTTGTGATTTTTACCTATTTGTCATTTGTGAACTTGGGTTTCCCCATCATATTTTAATATTCACAGAGCATTTTGCAAAATATGTTCCTTCCTGTATGCTAGCTTACATTTGGAAACCAAAAAAGAAAAGAAATTCAATTGGTAATAACAAATATTCTAGTAGTCTGAATTCCCACATCTATACTACTATTATAAAGGAAGAACTTTGAGGCTTTGAGGTGGGTAAACTCGGGAACCACAGCGCCAATCCACACACCCGATACATCGTTGGAATCCTCAGGGTGTGCAGATGGACATAGGCTATATAAAGGTAAAAAATATGTTATATTTAAAAAATTTACATTATAATAAAAGTAGTCTCCTCGAACTAGCGCCGGCCGCGACTTGCGTGCTGACGTTAGGAGCACGGGGAGGAGCGGTGTCCAGGAGCGGCAGACATGGCACGGGGGAGGAGCGGCGAGGAGCGGTGGACTGAGGAGCGGCGGCTGAGGTAAGGCAGCGGGGGTCGGGGCAGGCGGGGGGACGGGGTGATGTAAGGCTCCAAACTACCACGATCACGCTCATTAGTTTTACCTCAAACACAGCGCAGGAAGTTGAACTGCAGAGCGCCAGAGTTTCAGCTTTAAGGGTTTAGGTTGACACGCGGGCATTATGATACCATGCTGGAATCCCGGCACGCCAAGCTCCATCAAGGGTAAACCCCGCTCAAAGAGACCCCACAGGCGAAAGTGATCCGTCAACCTCGGAGCCGTGTTTAAATGTGCCCTCTTTTCGTGGTACTTTTCATGTGGACGGTGAAAGTGAAAGCAAACAGCCCGAAGCGCACTGCTGTGACTATCATATGTCGCCTTTTTAAGTCTCCGGGGGACAATGTCGGTGCAGGCGGAGGTCGGGGCAGGCGGATACAGGGCGAGCAGGGACGGGGAAAGCAAGCAGCCTGAAGAAAAGCCAGGAAATCTGGTTCGGTTTATCCCCACTCTAAACTCATGGAAATGGTAATTTCCAGGCGAAGGCTGGACTAATAGCTGCAATACAATGAGACGGTTTTACATTATAATGCACTGCTGTGACTATCATATGTCACCTTTTTAAGGCTCCGGGGGACAATATTGGGGCAGGCGGGGGTCAGGGCAGGCGGGGGACGGGGCGGGCGGGGGCCGAAAATGCTGGACAATGTAGGGGCAGGCGGGGGTCGGGGAAGCCTGATTGCTCCTGGACAAGGTCGGGACGGGCTGCTAGTTTCTGATAAAAATGGTATCCAAGTTGTGAACCTAGGTCATTCACCTGTGACAGGAATGGCCTCAAAACAGAACAAGGAAACATCGAGATTTAAGGCCAGATGTATGACCCTACCAATTTGCGAGTCGCAAATTGCGTCGCTTCGTGACTTGAGATTCGCAAATTGGAATGTACAACAGTGTCTCAGACACTGTTTACGATTCCTACCGGGGTCACAAATTGCATGCCTCATTAATATTCGTGAGTCAGGTGCAATTTACGACCCCATTAGGAATGGCTAGCACTCCCAGGGATGGTGGCCTGCTGGGTCAGCAGACCACCATGTCTGTGACTGCTTTTGAAATAACAATCTACAGATGGTTCTGTCAGATAAAACAATTTCTTAGTATGCCTATAATTAATATGTTACAAGAAACACACCGAGAAAACGATTTTGTAGTTCAAACTGTTAATATATTATTCTTTTTGTATATGGCTGTCACATGAGTATTTCTCAACAAATAAACAAAACAAGCATTGGCATAGCCAATAGGTCTCGCTTTTGGGACCTTATGTGTTTCTACTGAAGTTCTGGCTATGTTGTATAGCATTGTGGCTGATGTGCATTATGTTTAAACGTTATAATAAAAAGTGGTAATCGTTTTTGTTAGCTTTATAAAAACCAAGACGACATTACATACAACTGAACAACCAGATTTAAAAAATATTTTAACATAAAAAAAGTCTTCTATTTCTTTTGTACTTTTGCGGCACAGTGGTATTATGTGGAGTGTATTTGTGCATTGAATAGAATGTAATTATGACGTGTACTTATGTGGCATTGAGTGGTATTATGTGGAGAGCATTTATGTTGCATTGAGTAGAGTGTAATTATGTGGTATGTAATTATGTGGCCCTGATTGGTATTTTGTAGAGTGTATTTTTGTTGCATTGAGTAGAGTGTATTTATGTGGCGTGTAATTATGTGGTACTGAGTGGTGTGTGGAGTGTATTTATGGAAGTGTACTCACCTCTTGATGGTACAGACAGGCATCTGGACCCTAAAGGTAGTGTACTTTTTATATGTTTCGAAAAGCAACTTTTAAGATGTATCAAATGTAAAGAATATGTTCTTGTTATGTAAATTGTATATATCAATGTTAATTTACTTGTATTTGATATTAATTCATACAGGATATTCCCTTGAGATTTAGTGTTCTGCAATGTTGTATGATTTGAAGAACTTATTTGGAATAAACTTTTATCGCAGATTGAATTGTTAGGGTTTATAAGTCAGTAACCTGAACCTGGTCATATGTTGTGACTTTACAAAGCCGCGAGTTTTCACTTGATCAAAATGTACAATAAAAAGGAGCCAGGGAGATGGTGCTGCTCGTTTTTTATGGTTTACATGGAAAAAAGAGCGAGCCGACGTAAGAACCTCTTGCTCAATTGTGCATTTCACACGTTAGGTGAATCGAGGTGGGTCAGGCGGGCGTGGGCCCTGAATACTGCTGACAGCCCGGCGCCTCCCTCAGTGCATTTGCCTTCTCTCGGTCCTTAGCTGCTGATATTTCTGTCCATGTTACCGAGGAATCAAGATAGAAAGGACTGAGATGACAAAAGATAATACGTTAAAACTAAAGACATCACGTTTACACTGAAAGAGAGGGGCGAGCAAAAAACAAATAAAAGATAAAAAATATACAGGGGCAATCGCAGCACGGGAGGGGCAGAGAGCAAAGGGACAAAAGCGGGTAGAGGTGCGGCATGAGGCGTGGCAAAAGTTCAAAGGCCATGTGTGGTACACAAACTTTGAGCCAGCCGTATTGAAGATTTACGCCACTAAAAATAAAACAAGGATCAGAGTGTGTACAGAGAAGATGGGGTGGACCAGACACACACGTTTCCCTTGAGGGAGCAAGCAGGGGCACCATCGGTTTTCAAGATAATTACAAACAAATGGTGCCAAAGCTCGCTCCTGCAAGGGAAATGCCCAACATTCACGCGCTGCAATAGAAAGCAATTCAAAACGTGCATGCTTTTTGCCAAATTGCAGATTGATTCCAAAAGGTCCCCACCTGTGCAGCTCATTCGTGCTGCATAGGCGAGACCTAAAAAGGGGGGTGACTTTGTGAGTAAGTGACAAAAGTGACAAGGTGATGTCATACATGAAATATATAAGAAGCAAGGGGAAATGAAATATATAAGAAGCAAGGGGAAATTACAACAATGTAAATTATAAAAATCAATGACAAACTGTCCTTATACAATTTATATTTTATTCTCAAAAACCTAGCACAAATCCTATTCCAATTTAGGGGTGAGGAAACCGTAGGACATGGGTTGGTGTAGAGTGTCGACATTTTGATCCAAAGGTGTGCGTTATTGAACCCACGTCACAGCGAGTCTTCTTCAGGACAGTAAAAATGGAAGAGGACAGCTTAATTGGGCACAATAATTAAGAAAATCAATGAAGTATGTTTCTGGGGTGGGGGAATTTAAAAAAAAAGGAAAGGAGGTTGGTCACAATGACCTACCAAGTGCAGTGGTTTTGGTTTCCACGTATTAAGTCTTTTAAACAGCAAATGGCAACAAATTCTGCGGAATCCACCATCCGGTTGTACTCTGCAAAGAAGGAGAGCTGATGTTCAAAACCTGGACATGTATGAATGAATGAATGAATGAATGAATGAGTTGATTTTATAAAGCATGCAATACCCAAAGGTGTCCTAGCGCTGAGCAGATCAAAGACCGAAAGGGTCGGTGACCAAGGAAATAAGTCAACAAACACTAGCGCTCAGTCTGTGGAAACAGCCAGGTCTTTAGCTGTTTTCTAAACAACTGCAGGCTGTGTTGGGAGCGGAGGACCAGAGGGAGGGAATACCATAACAATCCTCCCTGGAATGTCAAAGTCCTCCCTCCCCATTTTACTTGTTTAATTCTCGGAATCTGAACCATATGCTCCGTGCTGGATTTAAGCGTTCTACTGGGTGTATACCATCAATCAATCAATCAGAGTACTTCTAAAGCGCGCTACTTACCCGTGAAGGTCTCAAGGCGCTGAGGGGAGGGGGGATGCTGTTACTGTTCAAAGAGCCAGGTCTTGAGGAGTCTTCTGAAGGCGAGTAGGTCTTAGGTTTGCCGTAAGTGGGTAGGGAGGGTGTTCCAGCTCCTGGTGGTGAGGTAGGAGAAGGATCTGCCTCCGAATGTCATACGATGGATGCGAGGGACAGCGGCAAGAGTAAGGCTGGCAGAACGGAGCTGGAGGGTGGTGGTGTGGAAGCTGAGTTTGCTGTTCAGGTAGGCTGGTCCGGCGTTGTGGAGTGCTTTGTGTGCGTGGGTGTGGAGTTGAAGATGATCCTCTTGTCGACGGGGAGCCAGTGTAGGTCTCTCAGGTGGGGGGATGATGTGGCTGCAGCGGGGGACGTTGACGATCAGTCAGGTGGAGGCGTTTTGGATGCGTTGTAGTCGTCGTAGTTGTTTGGCTGGGATTCCTGCGTAGAGTGCGTTGCCGTAGTCCAATCTGCTGCTGACGAGGGCCTGTGTCACCGCTCTTCTTGTTTCGGTTGGGATCCACTTGTAGGTCCTGCGGAGCATGCGGAGGGTGTTGTAGCAGGAGGATGAGACAGTGTTGACCTGTTTGGACATGGAGAGGGAGGAGTCGAGGATGAATCCTAGGTTGCGTGCATGGTCGGTGGGTGTTGATGCTGTTCCCAGTGTGGTCGGCCACCAGGAGTTGTCCCAGGCTGATGGTGGGTCCGAGGATGAGGACCTCTGTCTTGTCCGAGTTCAGCTTCAGACGGCTGCTCCTCTTCCAGTCAGCGACGGCCTTCATTCCCTCATAGAGGTTGGTTTTGGTGGTGTGTGGGTCCTTGGTGAGGGAGAGGATGAGCTGGGTGTCGTTGGCGTAGGAGATGTTGTTGAGGTTGTGGTGACGGGCCACTTGTGCGAGGGGGGCCATGTAGATGTTGAACAGTGTCGGGCTGAGGGATGAGCCCTGGGGGACGGCGCAGATGATGTTGGTGGCTACGGATCGAAAGGGTGGGAGGCGGACGCTCTGGGTTTTGCCAGAGAGGAAGGACGTGGTCCAGTCAAGGGCCTTCTCTTGGATTCCGGCTTCTAGGAAGCGTGTCTTTAGAGTGCGATGGCAGACTGTGTCGAAGGCGGCCGACAGGTTCAGGCGGATGAGGGCTGATGCTTTGCCATTGTCTAGTTGGCGTCTGATGTCGTCTGTCGCGGAGAAGAGGGCTGTCTCTGTGCTGTGGTTGCGTCTGAATCCAGACTGTGACGGATCCAAGATGTTGTTGTCTTCCAAGTGGTGGGCCAATTGCATATTGATGATTTTCTCGATGACCTTTGCCGGCAATTGGAGCAGGGAGATGAGCCGGAAGTTCTTGACGTCCTTGGGGTCCACCTTGGGCTTCTTGAGGAGGTCATTGATTTTGGCGGGCTTCCAGCTTTCCGGGAATGTAGCTGTTTTGAAGGAGATGTTGATGACCTTCCGTAGTTGGGGTGCGATGGCTGCATCTGCTTTGTTGGAAATGTGGAGTGGGCATGGGTCTGACGGAGATCCTGAGTGGATGGAGTTCATGACCTTGCGAGTCTCGTCGTCGTTGACGTTGGACCAGGTGGTCAGGCGGTTGGCGCTGGTGGTGTTGACATGGGAGGTGGAGTCTGGCGTGGTCGGGCAGTCGTGGTGTTGAAGCTGTTGTGGATGTCAGCGGTCTTGCGGTGGAAGAAGATGGCTAGAGAGTCGCACATCTTAAGAGGGCGGGATGTCGTTGGCATTGGCGTTGGGGTTGGAGCGTTCCTTTACGATGCTGAAGAGCTCTTTGCTGTCGAGTGCGTTGTTATCCAAGCGGTCTTTGAAGGGGGATCTCTTGGCTAATCTGATGAGGTGGTGATGTCTGCGGGTGGCGTACTTGTGGGCTACGTGGTTGTCCGGTGTGCGTTTTTGGAGCCATATCTTCTCCAGTTTCCGGCATACGCGGTTGGAGGTCTGGAGCACGTCGGTGAACCAGATGGCTCTCTTGCTGGTGAGGCTGTTGGAGGGTATCTTGAGCTGGGTGAGGGTGTTGGCGCAGTCGTCGATCCACTGTCTGAGGTTGCAGGCTGCGGCGTCTGGGTTGGTGGGGTCAGTGGGTGGGTTCTGGGCAAGGGTGGTGATCAGCTGGTCTTCTGTGACTTTGCTCCAGCAGCGGCGAGGCAGCTGTTGGGTGCGGTGGTGTATGGTTGATTTTTTGAAGGTGAAATGGATGCAACTGTGGTCGGTCCAGTGGAGTTCGGCGGTGTGGTCGAAGGTGACGTGGCAGCCTGTGGAGAAGACGGGGTCCAGCGTGTGGCTGTCGGTGTGGGTGGGTGCGGTGACGAGTTGTCTGAGGCCGAGGTTGGCGAGGTTGGCGATCAGGGTGGCGGAGTTGGCATCGTTGTTGTTCTCAAAGTGGAAGTTCAGGTCCCCGAGGAGGATGTAGTCCGTGGAGGCGAGTGCGTTTGTGCTAGCGAGGTCGGCGATGGAGTCGCTGAACTGAGCCCGGGGTCCGGGGGGCCTGTTGATGAGTGTTACTCTGAGGGTTGTGTTGGGGTTGGTGTGGATCCGGAAGTGCAGGTTTTCGGCGGTGTTGAGGGTGTCATCTGCGTGGGTGGCGACCTTGAGGGTGGACTTGTGGACGATGGCTATTCCTCCTCCAGTTTCATTGACGCGATCCCTGCGGGTGATCTTGTAGCCGTCCAGGATGGCTATGGCGATGTCGGGCGCCGAGGAGTCATTCCACCAGGTTTCGGTTAGGAAGGCCACGTCTGGGGCGGAGGTGTCGATCAGATCCCAGAGCTTGACGGCATGTTTGCGTGCGGAGCGGGTGTTGAGGAGTATGAGGCAGAGGTGGTTGGGTCCAGTCCTTGGAGGTTCGTGGTTTTGTTGCAGGTGAAGATGCAGGTGTGAACGGACGCAAACGGGCTTGCCTCTGGCGCGCCAGTGGCGCCGCCGCGCAGCGCCCGCCATTTAGGGCGAGGAGGGAGGGAGGAGCAGCTGGGAGGCGGGAGCAGGGCGACAAATGGGATAACCAGGGGGCGGGGTCGCAGGGGAGCAGCGGCGGGAACGGGACGGCTGGAGTACACAAGAAAAAAAGGGGGGAGAGAGAGCAGAACGGTGATGAGGGCACGACAAATACACAGAAAACCAAGGGGCAGAGCAGTGCTGTGTGGCGTGGGAGCAACCTGGCCTGCAAGCAGGGTCAAGGGTCGCTCTCACTGCCGCGCAGCGGCCGCCATTTAGGGGGAGGAGCAGCGGGGAGGCGGGGCGGCGAATGGGATAGCGAGGGGGGCCGCAGGGGAGCAGCGGCGGGAATGGTATGGCTGGGATACACAAGAAAAAAGGGGGGAGGGGGGAAGAGAGCAGAACGGCGATTAGGGCATGACAAATAAACAGAACACGAAGGGGCAGAGCGGTACAGAGGCACAGTACAGTTATGTCAAAAAACAGTTACAGCACAAACCAGGCGGCAGGGGCACAGAGGACAGCAGCTGCGAACTCGCTGCAGAATCGGCAGCAGGGGGGAGGGCACAGACACACTGGTTGTGCTGTGTGGCGTGGGAGCGACCTGGCCTGCAAGCAGGGTCAAGGGTCGCTCTCACTGCCGCGCAGTTGCCGCTATTTAGGGCGAGGAGGGAGGGATGAGCAGCTGGGCCACAGGGGAGCAGTGGCGGGAACAGGACGGCTGGGATACACAAGAAAAAAAGGGGGGGGAAAGGAGAACGGCGATGAGGGCACGACAAATAAACAGAACACGAAGGGGCGGAGCGGTACAGAGGCACAGTACAGTTATGTAAAAAAACTGTTGAAGCGCAAACCAGGCGGCAGGGGCACAGGGGACAGCAGCTGCAAACTCGCTGCAGAATTGACAGCACAGGGGAGGGCACAGACACACTGGTGGCGCTGTGTGGCGTGGAAGCGACCTGGCCTGAAAGCAGGGTCAAGGGTCGCTACCATGTGAATAGCTCTTGAAAATAGAGGGGGCCGGTTCCATGAAGTGCCTTATTCATTCGGCACAATGTTTTGAAAGAAATTCTCCTCTCTACTGGTAGCCAATGAAGGCCATGCAGTAAATGCGACACCAGTTTAAACTTGAGGATGTTCAAGAGTGTTCTGGACACTGCATTTTGGAGAGACTGCAATTTGTTTATCAAGTATTTCAGGATACCTAGATAAAGTGCATTGCAGTCTAGCTTCTAGCTTCGACCCAACGAGGGCCAACATTACGTTCTTCTAAAGTTCTGTTGGCACTTAATTTGAGCCGGTGGATTCTGGAGCTCTGCACCGGCACTTAATTGTCAACACCAGCATTTGTGACAGTGTGCCACAAAATAGCGCTGTCTCGCTAATTTAGAGATGACCACAACAGTTAATTATTAATTCAAGATTCACAAAAAATGACTATTTCCTGCCACCCAAGCTGTTCTTATACCTTTGGGGCCGGAAAAAGTCTGTATTGTCACACTTGTAGGAGTGTGAAGGTTAGTAGTTGTGTTATTATTATCATTGACAGCATGGCAGGGCCAATCTACGGTGCAAGCTGCAGTGGCCTCTTCAGCGCCCTGGCACTTATATATTTTTTACAAATTAAGCACTGGTGGTAACAGGCGTGGAATTCCATTGATGTTGGAGTTTCACCATCAGGAGTCTGTGCGCCGAAAAATGGGTTGGGAGCTACAGCCTTTTATGTAATGAGTGCTTGGGATTTTTAAATGGTCCCTCTGATGATATATTAATATGTTGATACTAAAGCTGGAGCGATATCGCTCACTAGCTACAGGGTTTAGAGGGTGTATGTACCACCCTCTGCTTGTCTGAGTTAAACATTAAAGTACCAGATTGTTAACAAGTTGTTTTGCGGACAGTTAATGTAAATCAAAATACCTTTCTTGCAATAGAAACGGTATACTTCTTTCTACTCGTTATTAACACAAAATAGAACAAATTGCAATCCCATTACTTGCTATTTTTTTCTCAAAACTACAAATAACATGGTATAATTTTGTTTACAGTATGTATAGCAAAATAAACATATTACGCTTTTGTTCACAGAAAAGTAGGTGAAACGGTCTCTCACAGATGCATGCTTTATTTATGCCAGCCATGTTCCTTGGGGAGAAACTAGTGCAAGCAGTAAGTGCAATTTTGGAATCGGTGCTAAAAAAAAGAGTGTGAAGCTGACGAAATAATACGAGATGAAAGTGTCTTTTATCGTTTGTCAGTTGCAGAAGCGTTAAGGTTCACGGAAAATCGAACTCCCAGCCAGGAAAGCAATCAGATTTATAGTAAAGTATTCCACCATCTCCACTCTCCTCTGAGAACGCCATTGCTGATGTCAAGCATTGCCTGTTGTCTTTGGGGAGTTGGCTTATAAGGTTTGGCAAAATACAGACAATGACTCACAAATCTCCTGTGTCTCATTTTTTTAAGTCAAAGCGTACTAGACAGCGCAGATGTCTGGTTTGCTAACGGCATCCTGGGGACATTCGGAGAGCTTCCCTGGGAATTCATTCCCCCCATTGCTTACCATTGGCTTTGTAACTCATATTTGCTTGCTTTCTATTTAATGTGCCCTAATCCTATTTACTGTATTCTTTCACCAATACTGGATTTACGTAAACAGGCCTTTAAATCTTGTTCTTATCTTGTCACATTTGCTGTGCATTCAAAGACTGAGATCAAATGTCAGGCTCTGTCTTCCAGGGAGCTTGGTGTTTACTTTTCTTTCTCTGACTTCAAAGTGAGAGGCATTATGTGACAATCATACTGGTTACTGGGGGGGGGGGGGTGAGGGGGGGGTGATTGAGTAAGGCTGTACGATGTTATGTTTGTTCTAGCACAAAACATAATTTAAATGTCTGTAAATGAACTATGCATATATTTCTGAATATATCAGACTTATAATAGCACAAATGAAGCACATTCTTGGGTAATTTGGAATTGTGGTGGAAACAAATATTCTAATATAAGCAAAGCAAATCAATACACTAGGTGATGACATTTCCATACATTATCATTTGTGTGCTGTATACTTTTATCAGTAAAACTATATGTCTTTGTAAATGTAATGGTTATTTCAAATCAAGATGTGTTGTCTGTAATGGCAGTGTGCTACCATAAAATGCATATTCCACTCTATGCCACTTCACTCTACTCTGTACCACTCCACACTATGTCACTCAACATTGTGCCACTGCACTCTACTCTTCACCACTCAACTCTACTCCACTTCACTCTAAGCCGCTCTACTCTACACCTCTCTACTCAAATACAATCTACCCCCACACTACTCTATTATGCACTATTGCACTCTTCACCACTGCACTCTATGCCACTGCACTCTATGCCTATCCACTCTACTCCACTCTACCCTCTACACCACTCTACTCTACTGTGCATCACTCTGCTCTACTCTGAAATAATCTACTCTTCGCCATTGCACTCAGCGCCACTGCACTCTGCGCCACTCCAACCTGCGCCACTCCGCCATCCTGCACTCTACTCTTCATCACTGCACTTTAGGCCAATGCACTCAACACCACTTTATTCAAAACCAATGCGCTCTGTGCCACTGTAATTTACGCCAATCTACTCTGCTTCACTATACTCTATGCTACTATGCTCTACTTTGCAGCGCTTTACACCACTGCACTCTATGCGTTGTACTCATCACTGCACTTTATGCCACTTTATTCTACTCTGCACCACTGTACTCTATGCCACTGCACTCTAAGGGAATGCACTCTACACCACTTCACTCTACGCCAGTATAATCTACTCTGAAACACTTTAAACCTCTGCACTCTATGCTGTTACACTCTTCGCAACTCTATTATACTTTGCACCACTGTACTTTATGCCACTGCTCTCTATGGCACTCTACTCTGGACCACCCTATGCCCTACACCAGTGTACTGTATGCCACTCTACTATTCACCATTGCACTGTACAATAGTCTACACTGCACCCTCTGCCACTGAACTCTAAACCACTATACTCTATGCTGAACCTCTCTACACCACTCTATTCTATGACACAGCCCTCTACGCCACTCTACTCAAACCACTGCCATCTACACCATTGCACTAAACACCTCTTTACTCAATACCAATACACTCCATGCCACTGCACTCTATGCCAATTTCTCTGCACCACTGCACACTTCGCCACTATACTCTGCAACACTCTACGCCACTGCATGATACACCACTGCAAGCTGAGCCACGCTATTCTACTCTGCACCACTTCACCCTACGACACTGCTCTCTGCAACACTGTACTCTGCATCACTCTGCATCACTCTGCTCTGTGTCATTCTATTCTGTGGCACTCTACTCTCCACCACTGCACTCAATGATACTCTAGTTTGCAAGATTGCACTCTCCGCCAGTGAACTCCATGTCCGTCTCAACTGTGCACCACCACATTCTAAGCCACTGCCCCAATACCACAGCACGTTATGCCACTCTACACCATTGTGCTCTGTCACTGCACTCTAGACCACTCTATTCTACTGTGCACCACTGTACTCTATACCCCCGCTCTCTGAAACCATCTACCCAGCGCCGATCTTCTGTGTACCAATCTACCCAACACGTCTCTATGCCACTGAACTCTAGGCCATTACACTCTATGACACTCTGGAAGACTGTACTCTCTGACACTGAACTTAACACCACTTGTCACCACTGGAGTATATGCCAGTGAACGCTAAGCAACTCTACACATTGTTCTATACATTACGCCACTCTATTCTACTCTGCATCACTGCTCTCTGCACTACTCTACTCTATGCCACTGCTCTTCATGCCACTGCACTCTAGCCTGCACCATTAAACTCTACCCCACTCTACTGTACTCTATGCCAATGCACTCTTCGCCACTACACTCTGCTTCACTCCACATCACTTTAATCTATTAGGCCACCACTGCACTACACGCTTTTGTACTCTACAACACTCTACTCTGCTGCATTCAATGCCATTGTACTCCACACCTCTGCACTATACCTTGCAACACTCCACTCTACCCTGAAGTACTCCACTCTACGCCATATCACCCTACTCTGAAACAAGCTATTCTACACCACTGCACTCTTTGTCACTGCACTTTATGTCAATGCATTCTACATCACTTACTCAAAGTCAATGCCCTCTACACCACTGCAGTCTATGTCAATCTATTCTGCACCACTTCACTTTATGCCACTATACTCTACTCTGCAACACTTTACACAACTGCACTCCACGCCAGTCCACTCTACACCACTCTACTATACACCAATGCACTTCATGTCAGTCTACTCTGAAACAATCCACTCTCTGCCACTGAACTCTACACCACTGCACTTTACACTCCACCACTCTACTCTACACCACTCTAATCTATGCCACTCCCCTCTATGTCACTCAACTCAAACCACTGCACTCTACACCAATGTACTAAACACCACTTTTCTCAAAACCAATGCACTCTATGCCACTGCACTCTATGCCAATTACTCTGAACCACTGCACTCTATGCCACTATACTCAACTCTGCAACACTCTGCGCAACATGAACTTTACACCACAGCATGCTACTGTACTGCACGCTTAGCCACACTTTTCTACTATGCACTGCTGTATTCTACGCCCCTGCTCTCTGCGCCACTCTACTCTACCCCACTCTATTCTGCCACTCTACTCTGCGCCACTGCACTTTACGACACTGCATTCTATGACACTCTACTCTTCAAGACTGTACTCTCTGCCACTGAATCTAACGCCACTCGTCTCTGCACCACTGCACTCCACACAACTGCATTCAACGTCACTCTACTCCATTGTGCTCTACATCACTCCAATCTATGGCACTCCATTCTACTCTGCACCACTGCTATCTGCACCATTCTGCCCTACTGCACCCCATGCCACTTCACTCTAAGCCACCACTCTCCTCTGCCCCACAAAACTCTACGCCACTCTACTGCATTCTACACCAATGCACTATACACCACTACACTCTGCATAACTCCATGCCACTCTCATCTATTCTGCCACCACTGCAGTCCATGCCACTGCATTCTACACCACTCTGCACTACTCTACTGCACTGTACAACACTGTACTCTACACCTCTGCACTGTACACTGCAACACGCCACCCTACCCTGAACCACTCCGGTCTACGCCACTTCACTCTACTCTGAAACAATATGCACTATGCCACTGCAATCAGCGCCACAGCCTGCTACACCACGATACGATATGTCACTATACTCTATGTCAGTGCACTCTACGCCAATGCATTCTATACTACTTTACTCAAAACCAATGCACTCTATGCCAATCTACTCTGTACCGCTACGCTCTAAACCACTATACTCTACTATGCAACGATTTACACCACTGCACCACTGTACTCTATGCCACTCTATTCTACCCTGCACCACCTTACTCTATGTCACTGCACTCTATGACAATCTACTCTGCACCACTGTACTTTACGCCACTTCACTCTAGACCACTCTGATCCACTATACAACATTACACTCTACAATGCTCCACTCCATGACACTCTAATCCATTAAACTCTACTCAACTCTCTGCCAATCTCCAGACTACTCCACTCTACAACATTCTACCTACTTCCCTCTATGCCACTCCATGCCTCCTTACCCCACTCTATTCTATGGCACACTACTTCAAACTATTCCACTTCATGCCACTCCACTTAATGCCACTCCACTCTACTCTACTCTATTCCACTCTATAACACTCCACTCTAATGCACAAAACTTGACTCTACAACACTCTAATCAAATCTGCCATTCCCCTCTCCTACCCTACTCCACTCTATGCTACTCCTCTCTACGACAGTCTGACCCACTCTGCACCACCCTACTCTTCAACACTATACTCCACTCTATGCAACACCTTTTACCCAAGTCCCCTTTATTCTAAACCACTCCACAGCACTCTATGCCACTCCACTCTATGCCATCCTACTCTACTCTATGCTACTCAACTCGAACATATGCCCTTCCACTCTAGAAGACTCTACTCCCTCCATGGCTCTCTACAACACTCCACTTTATTCCATGACACTCCACTTTATTCCACAATATGCTACTCACCTCCACACCACTCCATAACATTTCACTTTATGACACGTCACTCTCCTATACCCCACTAACTTTTAGCCATGCTGAACCACAGCCACACTACTCTACAACATAGCTAAAATATGTTAGCAAAGCCAATAGCTCTTGCGCTGGCAAGACCTATTGGCTTTGACAATGCTTGTTTGTCCCCCAGGCAAATCGGGGTGGTCCCGTTTTCTAAATCCTTGCATCACAGAGTGCATCTTCCAAGCTCAGCTTCTTAAAGAGATCTCAGCATGTGTTGAAATGCTGTTTTTCCCCCACTATAACTCATAGAAGGTGTTTGGATGGTGAAATGAATGAAATGAAATGAAATTAAATGAAATGAAATGAAATGAAATGAAATGAAAAGAGATTTATAAAGCGCATGGCTGCCCTCGAGCGTCCCAGCGCTAAAACAAAAACACAGGACCACCACCCAAATACAACTGAAGAGAAAGCCTAAAGGGGGAAAAGATAAGTTTTCAATGCTTTGCGGAATCTCACTAGATTAGATTCTTTCCGCAGGGCCATCGGTAGAGCATTCCATAGTTGGCCTGCATTGATAGAGGTGAGAGAACTGCTTCATGCAGAATTGTTCCTCCCACTGTTCAGATGTTTCAGTGTGTCTCCACTGCCCATGTACTTTCAGGATAACATTAGTAATGTGTTTTCTTCTCAGCCACTCTAATGAGACTGTCAGTAGCAGCCATACCAACTAGAGCAAAAAAGATTGTGGTGCCTGATGATATGGTCACCCTTTCACCATTACAGGTCTGTAAACAATTGCTCAAGTCTACCTATTCTTTAGTTCATGGTGTTCCGTGTCATAGTTGGCAGACTCAATAATTATCACCTACATTGTTCAAATTCTGTCTGAGGTGTGCAAAGTGGTAAGACACGTTGTCAATGACCACCAGAGTTACTGATGACATTCATTAACAAATGCTCTCAATCTACTTGTACCGGTATGTACTATCTTCAGTATCCCTGTGCATTCGAATTTACAATAACTGAACAGCAGTTCCCATAGAGGAAGTGTTAAGCCTACACTTCCTTTGTAAAAAAAAAAGCAGAACAGTCTTTTATACTGAATCAACAGTTAAATAACTGTTATAATAGTTATGTGTACAAATGTATAAATAGCTGCTCCAGAAAACAGCGCAGTGATTGTGATTTGTGACAAGGTTGAATAAAAGTGTGATCGTTTTTGCAACAATAAAAAAGAGAGGACAATGTTGACTGACTAGTAGTTCAATTTGAGAAACACTGACTCTAATTTAGGTTTAAGTTTTAAAACTAAATTATGTATTGGTTACAGTCAATATACATAAGTGCATCAACGTTTCAACCTCCTGCACAGTGATTTCTGACGGGTTCTTCCTCAGGGCAGCTGAAAGAGTGATATCTCATCAAAAGTTTTGTAAGATGAAGACCACAATCCTCACCTCTCATCAAAATAGCCTCAAAAGCAGGAATTAATCCTTCTGAATCTGACTTCTAGATCATCAATCAACTAATTACTTGCTTTTGCACTGGAGCACTATTACAGACGTCATAATTTCCAAAGTGATTCTACTTTGGAAGACTTCATCAGAAATCCCTTTGTAGGAGTTGAAATGTTGATGCACTTATGTATGTTGACTGTAACCAATGCATAATTTAGTTTTGAAAACGAAATATAAATCAGAGACTGTGTTTCTTGAGGTGAACTAATTCTAATTGAACTGTGTGACATCACATAGGCTTTGCACCCTCAATGAGATCACAGAAAGCAACACCACATTGTTATACAATGCCTACGAATTCAGTACGTCTGTGTATTAGATCAACAAAACTCCATAATGCAGAGACTGAGCCTTCTTATATCATCAGTAAATGTTGGTTCAGCAAACTCACAGTACTGCAACTAAACGCCTAAACCTCCAGAGTTACAGATGCTGTTGGCAACCTCGAACATGACCACTCTTACTCACAAAGAATTCATGAAAACAGATCTAACCCTTTTGTTTATCACTTTTGAATACCCAAAGTTTTACAAAGAGAAGAGACAATGAACCATTTTCAAATGTGTATTAAGAAGATCTAATCCTTATAAGTAAAACATGAACAGCGATAATTAGCCACATGAGACACATCATTGTTATAAGAATTATTAGAATGGTGAAAACAAAAAAATCAAACCATCTTAATTGTTCCTATTACTGCTATCTATCACTAATACCCCTACTCAAGCGAGAGCATGATGGGAGTAGCCTTCTGCTAGATCCAGTTGGAATGTTCTAACCCCATACCATGGTGTAATGTTTCAAGAAGTCGGCCTCAGTGCATTAACAAATACATTCCGTCTATGTGTGTAATCCTGCACACATTCCTGTTTCCACAGCTATCTTCCTTCTTAGGATGAATGTCGGACCTGCAGAGCTATCTCTTATTCACAACTCCGATTTGACGTGCCTCTCAGTGAATTCAAAATGGACACTGTTTAAATAATAAATACCATCTTTACTAAGTCAGGAGAAAAAGAGTTGTCTCCTAAAAGCACACAATAAAGCAAGAGCATCACGTTCTAGTATGTGTGTCCCTGGAACTAACAGTGCAGACAACAGAACAACGTAATAAATGCATGTGTGACATTTTCTCGTGTTAGTGAAAAACATGTTAAAAGCACATATTAAAAAGATACGAAGTTAAAAAGTAAAACTAAAATAATCCCTCTAACAAAATGATAGTTAAATCATCGAATGCAAATAAACAATGATCGAAAATAGATACAAATACCATTCATCCCTAAAGATAACCATATTTGTATGAGGTCAGTGGTCTGATAGGTTAAAAAATAATACCTGCAAAGTTTTTTTGTGAGTTTGAATGCCAAAATATCAGGATATACACTTATCTGCCTCTGACATCCAAGCTTTTCTGTCACTTCTCTCGCTTCCTCACCACTGGGGCAGTTGTGCTTTAAACCACTATTGGCAGTCTGAGTCTGTGTTTTCAGCAAAAGAATGTGATACATGGTAATCCTGATTGTGTGACTAGTGTTTAGCTTTAATGTTAATGTGACAGCATCTGCATTCATGAAATTCCTAGAGTTGAACGTCATTAGACTAATGAGACTGTGCATTATAATCGGATTTTATCAATAGTTCACATATTTATAATTTCACTGGCATTGTCTTGAAGGCATTCTTTACACTGGATTCCTCTACCTTGAGTTTCTTTCATGAATATTCGCACCCCGGTGGAGTTGGTAGTGCGCGTAGCCATGCCAAGCGCAGGGCTCCATGCTGTGCTGCGGGCACCGAGCAGGCTTTGCTTTAAACGTTAACAATGCATTTGACATATGCACTGTTCCTCTTGCAATCCCAATTTTCGGGGCTTTTATTTGGTTGGATTCAGTAGGAAATCCCTTTATTGTTTTATGATAGGATTCTCCTTTAACAAACTCCTAGCTTGAGTTTCTCATAAGTCTAGTGCCATTTTCATAGGATGGAAGAGTGATTACCATTCGTCTGACTGTAGGGTGTTGGTAACACCTGTTACTGGCAGTTCTATAAAACAACAATTTGTGGCAGGGAGCATTATATGAAAAACACTTTACTTTCATTCACTCATCAGTCTGCCAGTTACTGTTCAATAAATACTGTCTGTGTTTTGAATACCCTTTACTTTAGTAACTTACAATTAAAAGGTTTTGGCAAAGTCAACAGGTCTGTCTTGCATTTTGAGTCATGATTAAAGTGTTTTGAAAAATACCTAACACACTAAAAAAAACTAATACAAAATTATAGCTCTCTGTATAAAATGCATCTATCAGATAATGAAGCTAATGTGTGATGATCTAGTGTACTTTTGAGATATAAAATAGTACCTCATGCCCTTCAATGCAAGCACTCCTTAGGAATTGAAATGATGCACCAAACATCCAACAGCATGGGGTGAGAGAGAAATAGTCCTTTGGATGGAGCCAAAGCCCACGTTACGTACATTTTAAAGAATTGATAACAACAGGTCAAGTTGACAACTATGCTCTCAAGTCAGACCTAAAAACGGTCTACCGCATCTGCGAATCATTCTCTATTTAGTAGCAGAACGTGACACTGGACCCTGTGGTACCTACAGCCATTAAAGAAGAATAGTAAGAAGGCACTGCCAAGGATTAGGTCACAGAACATATTTTGCGTATTCTAGCACTGGCTGGTGAGTGGAGAGAGACCCGTCAATTATTGAATTATTTTATTAGACCAATGGGCACCTTTGCTTTAACTAAAAGAGAATATAAGTTCATCATAACTGTGAGTTACATCAACAGGTCTTGAGGATAGTTTGAGATCAGCTTTGTTTCTTCCTGATGCATTTGGTCTATCAGGTGGCCAGCTAGATATTAAATCTTAATGGTCATAAAATGCCAGTGGCCAATACAAGACAAAATGTTGGTTCGTCCTGTTTTTTAAACCAAACTTTATAGTCATTTTAATTTCTTTTAGTAATGGATAAACACAACAAAAGTGTTCGTACTCAAGGGGAAAGAAAATCGAATAATAACTTCTATGGTATGCAAACTGTATATATTGGTGATGATGAATCGTGATATATTGGCCAAATTGTACTGTGATTAAAAGCGTCTGAGTGGTCAAATTTCATAACTCGTGATGCGGCATCATGCCTATAAAGAACGAGGTAGAATATGGTGGGCAAAAATGGGAAGTAAGGGGGGGCTTCTGGGAAGAGGACGGAGAGGAACTGCCTGCGACTAGAGGGAGCCAGATGCTATTATTGGCTTGTTCTCCACGCAAGGTTTAATGAATGAGCCTCTCGTGTTCTAAGTAGTGTACTGCTTCTGATTGACACTCTACCTCTCAATCACCTCCCTATCCTCACAAAGCACCATACCCCCTTCCCTTTTTCTCTCCCTCACCATGTTCCCCTCTTGGGGCATTGTTGCATGCAATAATATAAACAAATTCATTAAGAGATCGTTGCCCAGTGTGAATTAAACACCGAGTGCAACAAATACCTCGTGTTTTTTGTTTTGTTTCGAATATCTGTTTTGAGTGCTCACATTGTACTGTCACTTTCTGGGACCACTGTCCTGACGTATTGTTCTCCAAGCAGGCACAACTTCTCACTACTAAAATGTAGGTGCCTTCTGCTGCCTGTACAAGGTCCGCCGTTACAGGATGCTCAATCACTCCATTACTGGTCCTGTGTGCAATTTCCTAGCATAGCCTTGGGTCTGGCTGTATTTTTCATTGACTGGTGCATTTCAAAGCCAGCACTGAGGATCGACGTGTGATCTTCTGTAAGGAAAAATACACTATTGTCCATTCCCGCTCTGGGAAGGCTCCTTCTGGAATGCTAACAGACTATCTGAAGTATGTCTTCGGGAAGAAATGTTTCTATCTTAATATATGTTTCCACATCATCTGGGTTCCTTGCTTCTAATCTGTTGAGATCTGGGTTAAAAAAAATGCAAACTCCGGGCTGTTGCTCTTTGCAATCAGCATGTCCTTTTGATTGGTATATTGTATTGCTTGTTGTGAGCCAGGTCTTCGATGCAGATCCAGTGGTGTGGGGCTGTGGGACCAGCACCATGGTGTGGTGCCACATGGCTTTCTACTGTGCATAGCAGGCCTGGGCTGGATGGAGACATCACAAAGGGCCAGGCAGATAGCAATAAAGAAGATGTGAGGGTGGGCAGCGACCTAGGCACAGAGTGAGCTTCACTCCCAAACCCAACTTTATTCTTCATAGTGCATGCTATTTCTCCATGAAACATGATTTTCCAGGAGATGTGACACTGATAGTACAAGGCGGGGGGAAAGGGGATGGCTAGTCACCCCTTGCTCACCTCGAATAGTGTTTTATTTTTTATTAGTAGACAGAATTTCGACGTGATAGATGACTTGAGGAGACGGTGGGGTGCTATGAATGTCTGGTAAAGGTCCAGTGAACAACTGAACTGGGGCACATCATCTGCCACGTATCAATAGCCTCTCCCTCGCACAGCGGCAGAACTGGATGAAATCTCAGCTCAACAAAAGGATGTCTAAGGGGGAGGGGAGTCAGTCGACAGTGTAAAGCATTCAGGTTGATACACCAAAATGACAGTGTGGCATATGTGACATTACGGACACTATTGGAGTCATTAGCAACCTATCGTGAAATGGGACCACCCGCCAAAAGGGTGGGGGTCCCGTGGGGGCCATTAGGATGCGCCCACCACAATGGCGGGTGCATCCTGCATTCCTGACATTTTGGAGGGCGGTGCACTCAGCACCGCCCGCCACAATGCCAGGAAGGCATGTTGTGCACTTCCATGCACAACATGGCGGGCACCACGCGGTGCCTGCCATGCTGTGCATGGAACTGCAGGGGGGTACCATTGGTACCCCCCACTCCCCAGAGGCAGACTCTGCATGCCTTGCCGCCACGGAAAGGCATGTCCCAGTACACATCCAAATATAGCTGGCAGTGTCTAACAGACACCGCCACCATATTGAACCCTTTTCCGCCCTATCGACTTGTCGACTGTGCGGAAAAGCGGCGGACTGTCTTTCCGTCCGCCGCCGACCCCCCAGCCACTGTAATATGGCGGGGGGTCTTCGTTGAGAGGATGGCGGGGGCCCTGCCGGGCCGGCGTTGACTACCGCCGGCCCAGCAGGAGTGATCCGCCCGCCATCCTAATGGGCCCTAACTCTTGATAACTTCACATGGAGGACTCCTTGTCCTTAGCCCCTCAATAGAATCTTATCAGCTCCTGAGGAGCTAGTGATAGGGAATTGGGCAGAAACTGTAGGCAGTAAAGCTGCCTACTAGAGCCCGCTTTACCTCCAGTTTGCCTGGGTGCCTTCATGACCCCTGTGACCAGAGATTTAAGCGAGGTGTCTGCCAGGGGGTAACAAAGGGCCAGCCAGCGGCTGGAACTGCTACTTTTGGCTTTCCATAACTGAGGGCCTTGGGGTGGCAACAGCTCAGGTATACCGTTCCTTAGTAGGCAAAAATGCCAGCCTTCAGAATGGTCAGGGTACTCCTGTTTAGGTCAAAATTACCACACATAGATTACAAGTGGTACAGTGTTACTGCACAGAGGATTATTACGCGAGCTAATACTTGATGAATTCCAGGCTCATATCCACCTCCTAAAAGCAGATTGAATGTATACCCAGTAGTATGGCCAACGTTAGTGCTTTATATGCAGAAATAAACACGTCAACACTGATTGCTGTATGTTTTTCCCCATTCCATATAGCACTGTATGGGATTTATTTGTGATCCTCAAGAACATGAAGTTATGGGGGCCCTTGAAATCAGTAACACTGGGTGTGGGGTAATACTTCCCACTTAATTCGGGGCCTCCTATAAGGACGGTCAGAGAGGAGAAACAGTTAGGCTAAAAATGCTGATTATCACAGATGCTTCTCCCTACTGGGGTGTGCTGTGCAGATGTGTTTCGGGGGGCAGTGTCCTTCTGCAATATGGAGTGTGCGTCTGCTATTATAGAGGGTGTCTAGAACCTTGGGTGTTCTTTCAGTTTCATTTGGGCTTGGCCTCATGCAAATCAGGGAATTCAGGTTGTCCTTGAACATGAACGTAATATTGAAGCCGTGAGACCACCGCAAGTCCTAAACTTGGGAAGTGGTGGACATGTTGTCAATCCCCCTCCAGGGTGCCATTTGTGAGGAGGCAGAGAGGGTGACAGGCAACCTCTGGAGACCTCTACTGTGGAAGGATTCATCTCCACACATGCGCACACACATTGCCAGCGGGGACGAAAGCACATGGACAGTATCAACTTGCGTGCTCCAGGCACCACGGCCCTTGAGAGCCCCATGAGAGTGGATACAGTCTGAAACTGTGTCCCTCTCATGGAACTCTTAGGGTCCACTCCCAGGTTGGCGAGGCCTCATGAATGCACTTGAGTGAGGTGTAGCGGGTCCTCGAGTGTTCACATATTACAATTTTGGCTTTTGTGATAAATATCACCAGATTAAACCTGCCGATGTTTATCAGGGAACCTGCCTGGTTTTTTACCAGAAAATAGAGATTTTGGTGAGGTAAGGACCAAAGGGCCATATGTATCAACAACCTGATTTGCGATTCTCAAATAGCGAATTTTTAGAAATCGCTATTTGAGAATCGCAAATAGGGATGTATGTACAAAATCACAATTTTTTAGCGATTTCTTAGTATTCCTTAATTGCAATTAGCAAATTGCGAATCGCAATTAAGGAATACTTTCCCATTAATTTGTATGGGTTAGGAGGCCCATAGGAATGAATGGGAAGTTATTCTCAATCTGCGAATCGCAATTTGAGAAACGCAAATTGAGAATAATTTCAAGGGTGCAGGGGTGTCCAAAGGACACCCTGTTGCACCCCTGAAATTAGTATGGGTGCACATGTGGCGAATATACATGCCCTAAGGGCATGTATGTGCTTCACATTGCACTTTGAAAAATGCAAAAAAGTGCATTTTTCAAGGAATTCGCAAATTACCACCAACTTGAAGTTGGTGGTAATTTGCGATTCCTTAAGGCCAATTTGCATTTTTTTTTGCTTCTTACATTGCATTTAAGGAATCGCAAAATTTGCGATTCCTTAAATGCAATCGCAAAATAAGGAATCGCAAATTTTGTGATTCCTTATTTTGCATGCAGTTTTCTTTCATACATACCATTTTGCACTAATGCGTTCACAAATGCCGAAATTCTGCGAATTTTGGCGTTTGCGAATGCATTAGTGCTTGATACATATGGCCCAAAATCTTCATGCTATTCCTAAAAAAGTCATAATTAACTTGTATTTATCACACCCGATAAATTCCAACTCCGGAGTCCAAGTTTCTCAAGTGGGATAAATATCACACCATTTACCCGCAGCCTGTGGTTGGATGCAATCACGTAAGTCCATGTGGGTTAGTTACCTTTCATCAAGATTTAATTGTTAAGGTGGGTACTCGGGCAATGGGCCAGTTTCTGAGTTGCAGTTGTGGGCTGCTTTTTTGGCCAGCGTGGTGGCCTATTTGGCCCTGTCTGTGCTGTTGGGATGCTCCAAGGGGTCCAGTCGCAGCCTGAGTGGACTTTCTGGAGAGATGGGCCTCTTTTACCAACCTTTTACCAACGAGGCGGAGGTGTCATTCCCGGTCTCTCGTTGGACCGGCCCATAAATGTATGCTCATTGAGCAGGGGCAGAGGGCCTGAGAAAAAGTGGCCTCACTTATATTCAGGTGCTGTTCACCATTGTGAATTCATTTGTGCTAAGAGTCCTGCCAATTTTTTTTTTATCTCTGTGAAGTTAAGAAAACATGCCTTTTTTATAGAAACCCCCTCCTTCTTTTCATAATACTTAAAACACTGAAGCAGAATTTTGAGAAAAGTTACAATCCGCAAGAGTGAGCCGCTTTTGTTAGGGTGCCCGGGCCAATTTTTTATCCCAATCCATTCCAACCCAACCCTGCCTTTCATCGAGTTTATTTCGCCTTGCACCTGCTTTTTTTGTGGGTGTGGGGGGGCACTCTGTATAGTCGAGAAAGAGCCTATGTCGATGCTCTGAACTGGGAAGAGGGGGGACTAGGCCTTCTGTAATGCGGCCCATAATGTCTCACTAACTAGCACTGTCTTGCCGGTCTAAAACCTGCAAGCCATGAAGCTTATTTTCACACCTGCAGTGCAGCTGGGTTTAGGGCGCTTGTGTTTGGTGTCTTGCTCAGGCCTGACAGTATACCTTGCGCCTTAGAAGGTTTTCCAAGAAGGGGTTAAGAGACGGGGAGAGCGGCGCTGCCAGGTACACCGCTTAATGTTTTCCTGTCTGTGTGGCGCTCTCGCTAAGCCTCTGTTTGATCTCAGTTGGATGTTGGCCGCTCCTGCTGCCGGCCGCCATTATGTGCCTACAGGGAGACATACGCTTTAATGGGGCCGGTTGTAACAAGTAGTCTAAGCTTTAGAGTAGCAATAAATATGATTGCACATCCTGTCCTGGATGCTGTTTGTTCGCTGCGCCTGGCTTTACAGCAGCTCTGATGCGGTTATCCGGAGTTTAGCAGGAGTCGGAAGGGCAGCGCTGGTGGGCCTTTCATCGCTCTGTCTGGGAGCTGCCGTGCGGTGAAATCGTCTCCGCAAGAGAACATTTTTGGCAGGCGAGGAAACGAACAAAGAGCGGCCCAGCCATGCTTGAATCTATAAAGTTGTCACTAAACGTTTGGCTAACAAGACATGCGTGTGGCTGGCAGGCGTCGCCGCGCAGTGCACGCGCTGGGCTACTGGAATGGAGGGGTTTTAGAAATCTATTGGGGATGAGAGGGGTTGCGTATTAACTATGCCGTGCACCCCAATGTAAGTTATAACACAAATGGGACCACTTCCCCCATTAAGCCTTGTAAAAGATAATGATAGTTATGCAGCAAGAACATGCACATTCTGGGTCATGATATGACACATTCTGTGGCTGTATTATCTCATTATTTTAATCAATAGTCGAAGTGCATTACGTACGAACAGTGTGGGAACTGTGACTCTGCTTACAATTGGGGCGGGGTGAGTGAGCGTGGGGGCGGCATCAAAGGCTGTCGAAGAAGATAACTACATAACTGCATATGAAATAATGCACAGCTTAAATGAAAGCTAAATGCAAGTTAAGTTAATCAGTGTGAAATACTCTATCGCACATTATTGAACCTCTATTGGTCAATCCACTGCAGTGGTCTGTTTGTAAACAAAGCCGCAGAACTGAACCCTGGTTGTTGCAGTGAATGTTAGTGACTTGTGTGTGCCTAGTCATACCTGCCAACTCACACATTGTCACCGTGTGACACAGGAGTGGCATAACGAAACTTGAGGGGGCCCCCCTGCAAACAAGATGGAGGGCTCCCCGCCCCCATTCTCCGAGCCAGTCTAGAGCTCTCAGGCCAGCGACCCGCCATACGGCAGGGGATGCGGGGCTATTATTACGCCACTGTCACCAATACACCCTTTTTAAGTAACACTGGATGGTGGAGTTAAAGGTTGGGCTTAGTCTGCCAGCCGGCTGTCATAGGTGGTGGTCCATTCATTACAGGCTCCCTGCCATCAGTAGTTGCCCAATTTTAGGTGGGTTTCCTGATGCAGACTCCTGTCATGATATACAACATCGGGCCCACTCATCGTTCAGTTTTGACAAAAGTGCATCCACTGCTCCTTCTCGTTTTAAAACATGAGACAATGCGACAATGCTGTATTTCAAAAGCAGATGTAACTACAAAGAGCACATTTTGATAATACATTTTTATTCCTAGACAATAGCAATCTTAAGAGGCATTGCACAGCTTCATAGACACTTTGACCCCAATTCCATCAGTCTCTCTCTCTCTCTCTCTTTCAGTCAGTCAGTCTCTCTCTCTCAGTCAGTCAGTCTATCTCTCTCTGTCAGTCAGTCTCTCTCAGTCAGTCAGTCTATCTCTCTCAGTCAGTCTCTTAGTCAGTCACTCTCAGTCAGTCAGTCTGTCAGTCAGTCAGTCTCTCTCTCTCTGTCAGTCTCTCTATCTCTCTCTTTCTGTCAGTCTGTCAGTCAGTCAGTCTCTCTCTCTTAGTCAGTCAGTCTCTCTCTCAGTCAGTCAGTCAGTCTATCTCTCTCAGTCAGTCTCTCTGTCAGTCAGTCTCTCCCAGTCAGTCAGTCTGTCAGTCAGTCAGTCTCTCTCTCGCTGTCAGTCTCTCTCAGTCAGTCCCTCTCTCTGTCAGTCTCTCTCTCAGTTTCTCTCTCTCTCAGTCAGTCTCTCTCCCTGTCAGTCCCTCTGTCTGTCAGTCTCTCTGTCAGTCTCGATCTTTCTGTCAGTCTCTCTATCTCTCTCTTTCTGTCAGTCTCTCTAAGTCAGTCAGTCTCTCTCAGTCAGTCTCTCTCTTTCTGTCAGTCAGTCTCTCCCTTTCTGTCAGTCAGTCTCTCTCTGTCAGTTTCTCTCAGTCAGTCAGTCTCTCTCAGTCAGCCAGTCTCTCTCTCTTAGTCATTCTCTCTGTCTCTCTCTGTCAATCAGTCTCTCTCTGTCAGTCTTTCTCTCTCTTATTCTCTCTCTCTCTCTCTCTCTCTCTCTCTCTCTCTCTCTCTTTCAGTCAGTCTCTCTCTGTCAGCCAGTCTCTCTCTCTGTCAGAGTCCCAGTCTCTCTCTCTCTCTCTCTCTCTCTCTCTTTCTCTCTATCTCTCTCTATCTCGCATTCTCTCCGTCAGAGTCCCAGTCTCTCTCTCTCTATCTGTCGGTCTCTCTCTGTCAGTCAGTCTCTGTCTGTCAGTCAGTCTCTCTCTCAGTCAGTCTCTCTCTCAATCAGTCACTCTCAGTCAGTCAGTCTCTCTCTCTTAGTCAGCCAGTCTCTCTCTTAGTCACTCTCTCTCTCTGTCAGTCCCTCTCTATGTCAGTCTCTCTTTCAGTCTCTCTCTCTCAGCCAGTCTCTCTCCCTGTCAGTCCCTCTTTCTGTCAGTTTCTGTCAGTCTCTCTCTCTCAGCCTCTCTCTATCAGTCTCTATCTCTCAGTCAGTCAGTCTTCCAGACAGTCTCTCTCACCCTCTGTCAGTCTCTCTCAGTCAGTCATTCTCTCTCTCTCTCACAGTCAGCCAGTCTCTCTCAGTCAGTCTCTTTCTCTCTGTCAGTGACTCTCTCTGTCAGTCTCTCTCTTTGCCAGTCAGTCTCATCTTTCTGTCATTCAGTCTCTCTCTGCAAGTCTCTCTCTCTCTCAGTCAGTCTCTCTCTGTCAGTCAGTCTCTCTTTCTCTGTCAGTCTCTTAGTCTTTCTCTCTCTGTCAGTCTCTGTCAGTCAGTCTCTCTCTGAGTCAGTCTCTCTCTCTCAGTCAGTCTCTCTCTCTGTCGGTCAGTCTCTCTTTCTCTATCAGTCTGTCAGGCTCCCTCTCTCTGTCAGTCTCTGTCAGTCAGTCTCTCTTATAGTCAGTCTCTCTCTCTCTGTCAGTCTCTCTCTCTCAGCCAGTCAGTCTCTCAGTCTCTCTCTCTCTTAGTGTCTCTCTCTGTCAGTCAGTCTCTCTCCCAGTCAGTCTCTCTCTCCCAGTCAGTCAGTCTCTCTCAGCCAGCCATTCTCTCTCTAATCAAATCAAATCACAAAAATTTGTATAGCGCGCTACTCACCAATAAGGGTCTCAAGGCGCTGAGGGGGAGGGGGGGGGGGTCGCTATTGCTCGAACAGCCAGGTCTTGATTTGTTTTCTGAAGGAGAGATGGTCCAGGGTCAGCCGTAGGCGGGTGGTGAGGGAGTTCCATGTCTTGGCTGCTAGGTAGGAGAGGATGTTCCTCCGATGGTGGATTTCCGAAATCGTGGGACGGAGGCGAGGGCGAGGCTGGCGGATCGGAGCTGGCGGGTGGGTGTGTAGAAAGTGAGGCAGCTGTTGAGGTACGTCGGGCCCGTGTTGTGGAGAGCCTTGTGTGCGTGGGTGAGGAGTCTGAACGTGATCCTCTTGCTGATGGGGAGCCTGTGCAGGTCTTTCAGGTGGGCAGAGATGTGGCTGTGGCGAGGGATGTCCAGGATGAGTCGTGCTGAGGCGTTCTGAATGCGCTGGAGTCTTTTCTGGAGTTTGGCTACGGTTCCAGCGTAGAGGGTGTTCCTGTAGTCCAGACGGCTGGTGACGAGGGCCTGGGTGACCGTCTTCCTGGTTTAGGTGGGGATCCATCGGAATATCTTTCAGAGCATGCGCAGGGTGTTGAAGCAGGAGGACGAGACGGTGTTGACTTGCTTGGTCATCGTGAGGGAGGAGTCCAGGATGAAGCCCAGGTTGCATGCCTGGTCCGTTGGCTTGGGGGCGGTGCCCAGGGTAGGGGGCCACCAAGAGTCGTCCCAGGCAGAAGGAGGAGGTCCGAGGATGAGGACTTCCGTCTTGTCTGAGTTCAGTTTCAGACAGCTGAACTTCATCCATTCTGTGACGTCTTCATTCCTTCCTGGAGGTTGGCTTTGGCGGTGTCGTTGGTGAGGGAGAGGATACGCTGGGTGTTGTCGGCGTAGGAGATGATGTTGAGGTTGTGTTGGCGAGCGATGGCTGCGAGAGGACTCATGTAGACGTTGAAGAGGGTGGGGCTGAGTGAGGATCCTTGCGGTACGCCGCAGATGACTTCGGTGGCCGCGGATCGGAACGGGGGAGGCGGACTCTCTGGGTTCTTCCGGCGAGGAACGAGATGATCCACTCCAGTGCCGCTCCTTGGATTCCAGTGTTGCTGAGGCGCTGTATCAGGGTGCGGTGGCATACGGTGTCAAAGGCTGCTGAGAGGTCCAGGAGGATGAGGGAAGCAGTTTCCCCATTGTTGAGCAGGGACCTGATGTCGTCGGTGGCTGCGATGAGGGCGGTCTCGGTGCTGTGGTTTGCTCGGAAACCGGACTGTGAGGGGTCGAGAGATCCGTTGGTCTCGAGGAAAGCGGAGAGTTGTCTGTTGACGGTCTTCTTGATGACTTTGGCTGGAAAGGGGAGGAGCGAGATGGGTCGGAAGTTCTTGAGGTCCGTGGGGTCCGCGGTGGGTTTCTTCAGGAGGGCCCTCAGCTCAGCATGTTTTCAGCTCTCCGGGAAGGTGGCAGATGCGAAGGAGCTGTTGATGATGTTCCGGAGTTGGGGTGCGATGATGGAGTCGGCTTTGTTGAAGATGTGGTGTGGGCAGGGGTCGGTAGGGGAGCTGGAGTGGATGTTGTTCATCAGGCGGGTGGTGTCTTTGGTGCTGACAGGGGTCCAAGTGCAGAGGGTGGTGGTTGGGGGCGCTGGTTCGGTGGTTGGGCGCCTGGTTTGTGCGCCAAAGCTGTTGTGTATGTCGGCGATCTTGCTGTGAAAGAACGAGGCGAGTGAGTCGCAGAGGTCTTGCGAGGGTGTAATGTCGTTGTAGCAGGCACTGGGATTGGAGAGCTCTTTAACGATGCTGAAGAGTTCCTTGCTGTTGCGGGTGTTGTTGTCCAGTCGGTCTTTGAATGTTGTCTTCTTGGTGGTACGGATCAGCTGGTGGTGTTTGTGGGTGGCGTTCTTCGGGGCTGTCATGTTTTCTGTTGTCTGGTCGTGGCGCCAGGCTTTTTCGAGGGTGCGGCAGGTTTTCTTGGAGTTTTTGAGGTCGTTGGGGAACCACAAGGCTTTCCTGCTGCCGGGTCTGTTGGGAGGATTCTTCAGTGGTGTGAGTTCGTCGGCGCAGTTAGTGAGCCACTGTGTGAGGTTGCGGGCTGCTTCCCTGGGGTCCGTCGTGTTAGTGGGCGGGTTCTGGCTAAGGGTGGTGGTGAGCTGGTCGGCGATGATCTTGCTCCAGCTTCTGCGGGGAACCTGTTGCAGGTAGTGGTGGGTCGTGGTTCTCCTGAAGTTGAAGTGGTCGCAGCTGTGATCTGTCCAGTGTAGTCCGGTGGAGTGGCTGAAGGAGATGTGCTTGCTGGAGGAGAAGATGGGGTCAAGGGTGTGGCCGGCGTAGTGGGTGGGGGTGTTTACCAGTTGCTTGAGTCCGAGGTTGGCGAGGTTGTCCAGCAGGGCGGCGGTGTTGCAGTCCTTGTTGTTCTCCAGGTGGAAGTTGAGGTCCCCTAGGAGGATGTAGTCTGTGGAGGTGAGGGCGTGCGGACTGACATAGTCTGCGATGGCTTCGCTGAATTGTGTGCGTGGTCCCGGGGGTCTGTAGATGAGGGTGCCACTGAGGGTGGTCTTGGGGTCAGTGTGTATCTGGAAGTGAAGGTGCTCGGCGGCGGTGAGGGTGTCGTCAGAGTTGGTCGTGATGCGGATGGTGTTTCTGTGGACGATGGCGATGCCTCCTCCAGTTTGGTTGACGCGGTCCCTCCGGGTGATCTTGTAGCCATCCGGGATGGCTATGGCGATATCGTGGGGTGAGGAGGCGTTCATCCAGGTTTCTGTGAGGAAGGCGACGTCTGGTGAGGTTGTGTCGAGGAGGTTCCAGAGTTCGACGGCGTGCCTGTGGACAGAGCGGGTGTTGAGCAGGATGCACTTGAGGTGGTTGTTGTTGGTGCTCGGCTTGGCGGGTGCGGCGCAGGTTCGGAGGCAGGTGAATTGGCAGGTTTGGCAGGTGAAGGGTCCGTGCGTTCGTTTCGGGGTGGCTCGGTAGCAGGCGGGGTTCCGGCCGGCGTTGAGTGCGTGGAGGGTGGCGGCGACGTAAGTTCGTCGGGTGCGCTGGCATCGTCGAGGACCAGGGGTCCCAGCGCTGGGCACGGTCCAGGCACGGATGGGCGTAGAGGGGCTTGCCTTTGGCGCGCCTTCGGCGCACAATCGGCACGCCCACTGCGCGTGAA
Organism: Lissotriton vulgaris; assembly: GCF_964263255.1. Classification (NCBI taxonomy): domain Eukaryota; kingdom Metazoa; phylum Chordata; class Amphibia; order Caudata; family Salamandridae; genus Lissotriton; species Lissotriton vulgaris. The sequence continues at coordinate 245,091,343 of NC_141687.1, forward strand.
CGCTGCGCGTACACGCGGGCTCCATATGAGGCGAAGTGGGAGGGTCGTAGCCAGTGGGTGCAGGGGGGCGGGTCTGCACAGGAGGCAGCGGCGGGGGTGATGGGGCTGAGGAGCCCTACGAGGATAGCGGTGACAAAAGAGAAGGGGGGCCGGCAGGCACACGGGGCACAGTAGCAGGGCAAAGGCAGTCCAGGCGGCGATCGCACAGGAAGGAGAGCGCCGATCTGGAGGGGGGAGCCGGCGGCACAGCGGTCAGGACAGGGGGAGCTGCAGCGGTGGGGAAGTGACCCACCCGAGGGTCAAGGGTCACTGTCTCCGCCGCGCAGCGGTCACCATAGAGGGAAGGAGGGGAGGAGGGTCAGCTGGGAGGCGGGAGGGTCGTAGCCAATGGGTGCAGGGGGGCGGGTCCGCACAGGAGGCAGCGGCGGGAGAGATGGGGCTGAGGAGCCCTACGAGGATCGCGGTGATCCTAGGGGAGGCAGGAGCCTAGAAGAAAAACACTCACTCAAACACTCGAGGTACAAAAGAGAAGGGGGGCGGGCAGGCACACGGGGCACAGAAGCAGGGCAAAGGCAGTTCAGGCGTCAACCGCGCAGGAAGGAGAGCGCCGATCTGGAGGGGGGAGCAGACGGCACAGCGGTCAGGACAGGCGGAGCTGCAGCGGTGGGGAAGTGACCTACCCGAGGGTCAAGGGTCACTGTCTCCGCCGTGCAGCAGTCGCCATAAGAGGGAAGGAGGGGAGGAGGGGTCAGCTGGGAGGCGGGAGGGTCGACTACCTCAGTCAGTCTCTCTCTCTCTCTCTCTCTCTCTCTGTCAGTCTCTCTCTCAGTCAGTCTCTCTCGCAGTCAGTCAGTCTCTCTCGCAGTCAATCAGTCTATCTCTCTCAGTCAGTCAGTCTCTGCCTCTCTCTCTCAGTCAGTCTCTCTGTCAGTCAGTATCTCTCTACCTCAGTCAGTCAATCTCTGTCAGTCAGTCAGTCTCTCTCTCTGTCAGTCAGTCTCACTCTCAATCAGTCTCTCTCTCTGTCAGTCAGTCACTCCCTCAAGCAGCCAGTCTCTCTCTCTCTCAGTCAGTTTCTCAGCCAGTCAGTCTCTCGGTCAGTCAGTATTCAGTCTCTCAGTCAGTCAGTCAGTCTCTATTTTCTCTACACTCTCTCTCTCTCCATTCCCTCTCTCAACTCTGTCCACTCTATCTCCACAGTCTCTCCCTCCACTCTCTCTCCACTGTCTATCTCTACACTTTCTCTCTCTCCCTCTCTACTCTCTCACTCTCTCTCTCTTTCTCCACTCTCTCCCCACTGTCTCCCTCCATTGGCTCCCTCCACTCTCTCTCTCCCTTCTATCTCTCTACTCTCTCTCTCCACTCTCTCTCTCTCTCTCTCTCTCCACTCTCTCTCCACTCTCTCTCCTCTTTCTCCACTCTCTCTCCACTCTTTCTCCACTCTCTCCACTCTCTCTCTCTCCACTCTCTCTCTCTCCACACTCTCTCTCCACTCTCTCTCTACTCTCTCTCCACTCTCTCTCTTCTCTTTCTCTCTCTCTACTCTCTCTCCACTCTCTCTCTCCAATCTCTCCACTGTCTCTCCACTGTCTCTCTCTCCACTCTCTCGCTCCACCCTCTTTCTCAACTCTCTCTCTCTCCACTCTCTCTCTCCACTCTCTCTCTCCACGCTCCCTCTCCAATGTCTATCTCCACTCTCTCCACTCTCTCTCTACTCTCTGTCTCTCCACTCTCTCTCTCTCCAGTCTCTCTCCACTGTCTCTCCACTCTCTCTACTCTCTCTCCACTCTCTATCTCCACCCTCTCTCTGTACTGTCTCTCCACTCTCTCTCCACTCTCTCCCTCCACTCTATCTACTCTCTCTCCACTCTCTCTCTCTACTGTCTCTCTCTCCACTCTCTCTCTACTCTCTCTCTCTCCACTCTCTCTCCACAGTCTCCCTCCACTCTTTCTCTCCACTGTCTCTCCACTGTCTCTCTCTCCACCTTCTCTCTCTACTCTCTCTCCACTCTCTCTCTCTCCACTCTCCTCCACTCTCTCTCTCCACTCTCTCTCTCTCCACGCTCTCTCCACTCTCTCTCTCTCTCCACTGTCTATCTCCACTCTCTCCACTCTCTCTCTCTCTACTCTCTCCACTGTCACTCTCCACTGTCTCTCCACTCTCTCCACTCTCTCTCCACTCTCTCTTTCCACTCTCTCTCTCTACTCTCTCTCCACTCTCTCCCTCCACTCTCTCTACTCTCTCTCCACTGTCTCTCTCTCCACTCTCTCTCTCTCCACTCTCTCTCTCTCCACTCTCTCTCCACTGTCTCTCTCCACTCTCTCTCTCTCCACCCTCTCTCTCTACTCTCTCTCTCTACTCTACCTCTCTCTCTACTGTCTCTCTCCACTCTCGCTTCACTCTCTCTCTCCACTCTCTCTCTCTCCCCTCTCTCTCCACTCTCTCCGACTCTCTCTCACAAAGTAGTGTGCGTTGCCATGAGCGTCCGCAGAAATGTTTCCAGGGGGGGCAAATTTGTAACCTCATCACCACCCCCTTGCACCCTTCTCCCCTTTGCCTTGCACCCTTCTCGCCCTCCCCCTTGCACCATTCTCCCCCCCTTGCACCCATCTCCCCCTTCCCCTTGCACCCTACTCCACCTCCGCCTTGCACCCTTATCTACCTTGCACCATTCTGCCTTGCACCCTTCTCCCATCTGCCTTGCACCCTTCCCCCTCTGCCTTGCACCCTTCTCACCTCTGCCTTGCACCCTACTTCCCTCTGCCTTCCACCCTTCCCCTCTCTGCCTTGCACCCTTCTCCCCTCTGCCTTGCACCCTTCTCCTCTCTGCTTGCACCCTTCTCCTCTCCGCCTTGCACCCTTCTCCTCTCTGCCTTGCACCCTTCTCCTCTCTGCCTTTCGTCCTTCTCCTCTCTGCCTTGCACCCTTCTCCTCTCTGCCTTGCACCCTTCTCCCCTCTGCCTTGCACTCTTCTCCCCTCCGCCTTGCACCCTTCTCCTCTCTGCCCTGCACCCTTCTCACCTCTGCCTTGCACCCTTCTCAGCCACCCCCTTGCACCCTTCCCACCCAACGGAGGGGGCTGCCACCTGGAACAATGGCACCATTTCAAAAGCATGATGGACTAGGGCCGGCCTTGACTGGGCCCACTCCAGATGCACTGGCGATCCAGGAGGGGAGGCGGGGGGGCAACTGCCCCCTCTTGCCCTCCCTGCGGACGCCACTGCGTTCTAACAAGAGTGCTTACCTGAGGGCACCATTTTGCTGCCTCATCCCTTCTCATGTGAGCATTGCCCTCGAGAATGCTGTCTCTGGGGCCCCCACCCCACCCCATCCTTGTCCTTGTCTATTCTCAGAGGAGCAGAACCCTGTGGGGAATGCTGTCTCTGGGCCCCCACCCCATTCTTGTCCTTGTCTCTTCTCAGAGGAGCAGAGCCCTGTGGGGCAGGGGTGTAACACAGACTCCGCAGTGTGGGGGGCCCAGGGGTTGCAGGGGGCCCCCTCAGCACTGTACTCACGCCAGATTACATCCGAAGCGGGCCCCTCTGTGCACCTTGCAGGGGACCCCTACGACTTTCGTTACGCCACTGCTGTGGGGAATGCTGTCTGTGGGCCCCCACTCCCATCCTTTTTCCGGCTGGGCTCTGACTGGAGAGAAACAATGTAAGTTGTTACATTGTTTCTCTGCAGTCAGCCGGAGGGGCTCAGAGCAGGCAGCAGACAGCCTGCACCTGCTTCAGAGGGAGAGAGGCTTGGTTTAGTGCTAGCCTCTCTCACAGCTCTCACTGAAGAGCCCCCTTCATTTACTTAAGAGATTGGGCCTCCCCCGCACTGCGGGGGCTGCGGGGGCGTTTGTTCCGCTCCTGGACACAGGAGATCGTCTCCCATCACACAGTCTCCTGATAAGGAGCCGATATCACAAGGTGGCAGGGAAAACTAGCTGAAAACCACTGTAAATAGTGGTTTCCCAGCTCGTTTTCCGAGGCTTCGACTGCCGACGTCCATTAAGGGGTGTGAAAACACCCCTGGATATCGGCACCAGACTCAACAAGTTTTTTTGGTTGGTTAGAGAGGAAAGGGCTTGGAGGTGGGCTGGGGTTCAAAAATGTCGCCTACGTATATCTTGGCATGAGGCCCACCCCTTCAAGGTCCCACCCCATCAAGGCCTGCCGCCTCCTCACCCGGGAGATTGTTCGTTAAGTTGGCAGGTATGGTTTATTGCTATACGAGGTCCCAGTTTGTGACATCAAGGATTGTGAATATGTAAGTCAGTATATCAAACTTGGATTACACATAGTAAAAGATAGGCTGCTATAAAATACGCAAAAAGTTTTAAGATACAAAAGGGCTACCAAAGTATAGATTTTAGTAGTACCCAAACTGTAGATAGTCCTCTCCCAGTTTCACCACATAGGAGACTCCCTGCCTTACACTTAAGTTAAAGCATTTCAACTGTGGGGATTAACGTCTCTGGATCATTGCCTTTTCATAAAAAAGTAGGGAAACTATTTTTCTCAGATCACAAATGTATGGGCATGTCGTGCCCCCCAGATCCTGCCAACTTTGACCACTGATTTTTACACAGTGATACTGTCTGAGCAAATGTGTAAACTCTTTAGTACTCTTTAATACTTGAATGCATCAGTCTGAACAGTTTTAACATTTGCAAATGGCCAGCCTCTGCACAGCACCATGTGCTCCACTTTTCAGTTACTTTTGATCTGTTTCAGCCAGAAATATTTTTTGCTGAAATCTACACACTAAGTAGATGAGAGATTTTGTGGCAAGTGTGTTAAATCCGAAAATAGGTGAAAAATGCAGCGGGCACAGGATTTTGTAAGTCATATAATCATGAATCTAACCTTCCTATTGCTTAAAGCGCTGAAGAGCATCTCACTTTCCACAGCCTCTTGAACCCCCACCATGCTCTCTTTTTGCTCTTGTTTGCCAAATCTGCAGATCCCTTAACACCTCCTGGTCTACCAGGAACATCGCAACCATCTAATACAACTTCCTCCATCTCAGCAGATTGTCCTGCGTTCTCATCATGTCCATATTTGTATACTGTTGCTTTTAAACTAGGTTCACACACAAAAGTGTCAATAGATTATGCATACCAGGTACCATCTAATATGGTACAATATTTCCATAAAGGGGTTTAGATGACATCACAGACCAAAGTGATGAAGGTCAAATGGTTTGTAAATGTCACAATAAACATTGAGATGGCAATAATGGGCACCATGTTACGTTACCCTCATGTATTTTTTTCATTACCAGGGGCGTAACACAGGCCCCCGCAACTCACGCAGTGCGGGGGCCCCGACGCTCCAGGGGCCCCGGGCCCCCTTCACTGTCTCTCACTCTCTGGAAGATGGCCGCAAAGTGCAAGCAAGTCTATGAACAGTGTGCGCTCCGCACACCACGGACGGACGGTGATGGCCTCAATGTATTGTAACCATTAATTATAGGGGCGACGGGCGTATTAACACAGGCTGCCGCCGGGGGGGCCCCTCGCTCCAGCCAGGGGCCCCTGCCCTCACACTCAGCAGAGGAAGGCTGACAGCAGACGCTACAATAAGCAAGGCAAGGCAGGCCTATAAGCACGGAAGGTGATGTGCCTCGGCCTCGCTCTATTTTAAACTTTAATTATGGTGCCGTGCGTGCGCGCAGCGCACCCCCTGCCAGCCGGGCTTGCCTGTGCCTTTTTAAATTAATTAAATAGTCAGTCGGCTCGGGCTCAAAATGGTCCGTGGACGTGGCGGCGCGCAGTTTTTGTCTATGCGTCTGCGCACCGCGGTCTTAAGGGTGGGGGTGGTGTGGTGACGGTCTAGCTTTGCTAGTCCCGGAACCGGATGGGCGGGACAGGAAGAGGAAGGTGGCCATTTTAGGTAGTTGGCGCCGACCGCGAAGGGGAGAGCAAGTGTATCCTGGCGCTCCGGAATAAAGAGAAGTTAAACAGTAATCGATCTCCGTGTGGTGATTTTACCTTTCTACAATGGCGACGAGGATCGGGATGTAACCCTGGCCAAAACTCGAATGAACTTTACTGACTCCAACCGCACGGAACATAAGACAACCGGAGCGTGGCAGTGGACACGAAACGATTCCCGCCCAAAGACAACACGCACATGGGCCTAGCGGCAACCACGAAGGTACGCTCTAACCCAAACTGCATAACAAGGGAAAACGTAATTACCGAGACTCAAAGGGGATTTCTGGAAAAAGCACTACTGTCCAGGGAAGCCAGCTCAAGACGCTTACACTTTGATCTTGAGCCAGAGGCCCACCCAGCACGCTGGCGGCGCGGAACAGACAAGGAGAAGGGTCAGGCTCATCAAATACAGAGCGAACGGACAGTGTACAAGACCCACCGGCAGGAGGAAGAGCGGGAAATAGCGGCGAAACAGACAGCGACCACAGTGACGAGGCGGCAGACACCCAACCACCGCCAGGGAGCCCCCAGGAAAGCGCGTCCCGGATCAAGCGGAACACAGAGGTGGCAACAAGATGGCTACCCAATCCACGTCCCTCACCCAAATGGTACCATTCCTTTCGAAAAGTGGGGAACCAGAAATGCAGTGGGAAGACTGGAAACAATACTTCCTCAACTACTTGGAAGCATTGGAGGAAGAGGGTGACATACCATTTTCGAGCAAGAGGAGGAAGAAAATTCGACTGCACAATTTGGGTCCCGAAGGGATTAGAGTATATGATACCATAGTAAAAGGGACAAGAGACGCAGCAGATACGGACGTGTTTGCCCACGCCATCGCTGACCTCGATGCGCACTACCGGCCGGTGGTGTGCGTTGCAATTGACAGACACAAATTCTTCCAGAGGAAGCAGAAAAATGGAGAGTCAGTAGATGAATATGTGGTGGCTCTGCAGAAATTAGTCTTGACATGCAAATTCGGCACGCTGCATGACGACTTGATAAGAGACCAGATAATTATGCACACGACCAGCACCCACATCCAGGAGAAACTGTGGGTGAACGGAGACGCTCCCAGGAAGGAAGTCTGGGCCTCAGTTAAGAAGGCAGAGATGTCAAAACGATGCGCACAGGCTGCGAGAAAAGAAGCAGGAGGAGCGCTAACCGTCTGCAAAATCATGACACAGACGAAAGGGGAAAGGACAAAGCCAAGGGAACAACAGAAAGTCCAAGAGGCTACGCGGCCCTCCCACACCAGCTACTCGGACCAAAGAACAAGCAGAGGGAATCGCCCAAACTGTTACAGGTGTGGTAGTGCGTCGCACCTAGGTAACGACAAGGCGTGCCCTGCCTTCAGGGCGAAGTGTTCGTTCTGCAAAGTGTTTGGGCACTATGAGAAAGTGTGCCGACGAAAGCCCAAAGGAGCCGTTGTCAGATACGTGGACCAGGAACAACAAGGAGAAGTAGAGAGCCACGAAGAAGAAGAGGATGTGGAAGAAATACTCTACATCGACGTCCAAGTGTTAGAGATGGAAGGAACGGACACAAAAAAACCGAGGTTGGACATGCATATAGGGGGCGTGCCTATAGAGATGATTGCTGACAGTGGGGCGCCCATCACCATAATTCAGAAGAAAGTATGGGAAGAAAAGTTTGGGGCGCAAAGGAGAGATGAAATGCGTCCCATGGACCTGAGACCAGTAACATACACGGGGCAAAGGATTCCCATGTTAGGATACTGCCCGCTGCTTTTTGAATTCAGGGTTCGCCAAGCAAATTGCAAATTATATGTGGCTGAGAAGGGAGCATCGGTGCTCAGCTGGAAGGACCAGGGGGCTCTGGGAATACTATTGAACCCAGGAGGGGTAGAAAAGATCCTACTGATGGACCTGAACGAAGGAGACAACGGAGAGTCATGGCACAAGGCATACCCCAAAGTGTTTAGTGGACAGATTGGAGCACTGATCAAATACAAACACCTCATCAAATTAAAAGAGGGAGTGCAACTGGTAGTCCACAAAGTAAGAAATATCCCATTTCGATGTAGAGACGCTGTGCAGGCAGAACGGGACCGGTTGGAAAGCGAAGGCGTCATCAGAGCTATCGAGAGTGCGGAATGGCTTTCGCCTCTGGTGGTGGCACAAAAGCCCAATGGGAAGGTGAGGCTGTGCGTGGACCTCGGAGAACTTAACAAAAACATTCTGGTGAACAAATTTCCCCTACCCCGCATCAACGAGATGCTAGCCAAAACGAAAGGCATAAAGTGGTTTTCCACGATAGACTTGTCATCCGCCTACCACCAGATCAAATTACAGCCATCATGCAGTCACCTCACGTCGTTCATCACACCATTTGGCTGCTACGAGTTCGTGAGAATGCCGTTTGGCCTAGCATCGGTGGCCGCGGTATTTCAGAAGCTTATGCACAAGCTTTTCAGAAAGATGACGGGAGTCCAGTTCTTCCAGGATGATATCCTGGTAATGGGAGAGACTTTACAAGAGCACAACGAGAAACTACACTCTGTACTGCGAACCTTACAGGAGAATGGATTGACTGCTGAATGGTCCAAATGCAAATTCGGAGTGAACTCTGTCACATATCTAGGGCATGAGGTGAGTGGAAAAGGCATAGAACCAAAAAGGTCCAACATGCAAGCCATTCTGGACGCACACACTCCAAGCAAGAAAGAAGATGTCAGATCGTTCCTAGGAATGGCTGAATTCTACAGCAAATTTATTCCCCACTTCGGCACTAAGACACACTTCATGCGACAACTTTTGACGGAAAGAAATGGATTTAAGTGGAACCAGGAGGAACAAAACGAATTCGACAACCTCAAAAAGGAGATGAGCAGAGCCATACCTCTAAAGGGGTTCGACCCAGATGCGGACTCCATCCTAACAACAGACGCGAGCGACCGAGGCCTAGGGGCAGTCCTGATGCAGTGGTCGGATACTGGAGAGGTGTCGACGGTGAGTTTTGCCTCAAGGTCCTTGGCGCCAAACGAGGAAAAGTTCAGCGTCACAGAAAAAGAAATGCTGGCAGCAGTGTGGGCAATGGAGAGGTTCAGGCAGTATTTATGGGGTGCTAAATTCCTGGTGAAGACCGACCACAAAGCGTTAGTCAAGGTGTTAACATCGAGTGGACACGCTCATGCCACCCCAACAATTGCCAAGATGACACTGCGCCTATTGGACTTTGTGTACGAGGTCGAACACATACCGGGGCCGCGGAACAAAGTGGCCGATTTCCTTAGTCGAGCAGCAGCTATGGAGGATGCAGACAAGCAAGACCATCCCAGGTGGGACGGCTACGTCGTAGCCACCGTTCAAGATACAGAGGGAGTGATCAGTGCACAGGAATGGGAAGACGCTTACAAGGCTGATGAAGACCTGGAAGCGGTAAAGGGATATGTGGTCCACGGGTGGCCAGAGAAAAGGCATCTGAAGGACACATTAAGACGTTACTGGGAAGTGAGAGAGGAGATGTCGTTGGCAGAAAATCCAATATTCCTCCTGAGAGGAGACAAGGTGGTTCCACCGCAAGGCATAATCGAACACTTGATGGCACTGCTACATGAAGGACATCAAGGCATCACAAAGACCAAGGCCCTGGCCCGGCAAGCGTATTGGTGGCCGGCCATTGATGCCCAGATAGAACGACATGTGAGAGCGTGCGAATCTTGTGCCAGGGCGGACAAATCCCAGAGCATGCTTAGACCACCTTTGGGAAAATTCCCGATACCGGAAGGACCGTGGGAGATGGTATCGGTTGATATACTGGGACCCATTCTCAACAAGGAGGGAGTACAAAAATATGCCATCGTCCTCATTGACAAGTACTCCAAATGGCCGGAGGTGGAAGCGCAAGAGAGTGTGGACACAGAAGCGGTGGTGAACTTCCTACGCAACATATTTGTCAGGGAAGGAATTCCCAGACAGATGTATATACTAAGAACACTGACAGGAACAACATGTTGATTTTTGACAGCTGTCACCCCATGTCATTGAAACGGCATTTACCGTACTCTCAACTATTAAGGATGAAAAGGATATCATCCAATGATCAAAGTTTTGAAAAAAATGCAAAGTTAATGATCACAAAGTTTCGACAAAGAAAATATCCAGATAACATTCTAGACGAAGCCAAAGCCAGAACACAAGCTATCCCTAGGGAAGAATTACTGAAAACGCACATAAAGGACATGGACCAAAGCAGACCAGTGTTTGTATCTAAATTCTCAAACTTTAGTCACCAAATAAAGAAAATCATTCTAAAAAATTGGGAAATGGTTGAGAAAGAACCAGATTTTAAAGGACTTTTCAGCAAACCGTTGTTCGCCTACCAAAGATCCAAAAATGTAAAGGATTTGATAGAAAAGGATGCACGCAACAAAAATGAAAAGTACACAGGAACGATTCCATGCGCAAACTGTGGTCACTGTAACAATATTATCCGTGGCAACAGCATCAACCATCCAACCACAGGGAAACAAATCAACCTTTTCACCAACGCCACATGCGACTCCAAAAACATGGTTTACTTACTTAAATGTCCCTGTGGACTCCCCTATGTGGGAAAGACAGAGAGGAAAATCAAAATTCGAATGACAGAGCATAAGAGTACCATAAGAAACAGATCCATCAAGGCTCCAGTAGCCGCACACTACATTTCCAACAGCCACAACATCAGCCAGATTCGTTTTTTGGTTTTGGAGTGTGTTCCTGTGAGGCAAGGCTGCGATAACAAAAAAAGACTGCTCCAACGTGAGATGTTTTGGATCAAAAAACTGAATTCCTGCAACCCCACGGGGTTAAATGAACGCCTTGAATATAGTAGCTTCTTATAATCTTGATTTATAATAATTCTGATTTACTGTTTCATGCTACTCAACGAACTGCATTCTCTCAGATTTTGACATTTTTTCATTTATATGCTTTACTACCTTGTTAGCTAAACATACTACACAATTTTTGATCCCTGTCATAACCACCACCACAATTTTTGACCTTCACCATGTGTCTCTACCTTTGGTGTTTACACAACTTTCCTTCCTTGTTTAAGCATGTCTTTGACCACACCAATATGGCCGCGATTTTATCCACATATTCCATTCACATAAAGCACACCTAAACATGATTATTATTATTTAAGGGTAATGTTATTCTAACGACATTACTTAACCCATACTACAATTGCCGTAAGACGTCTACTTTATTATTCACTGTTTTTGAATATATACCGTGTTACACACTTCCGGGTTATCCGGGTTACGAGGGAACTCTTCTATAACGCGTTCAAGCGCATGCGCCAATACAGACTAACCCGACCCTGGACAAGAACAGTGATTACGAAAGCCGCGTCTCACCAAACTACACGACCGGTGAGTGCCCTACAGCGCGTACCCTTTTGAGCCTAAGACACACAGTATTTTAACTTTTATGTACACGAGCGACTCGTCGCACATCACTTTCACTGAACCGCGAACTAATCACACGGCACCAGTTTAACTGCTTGTTTGTCAAACGAAGCACCGGGTTTGTTTAAACTCATGGCACGTGTCCCTGTACACAAGGATTAACTATAGAAATACTCCCGTTCTTAACACCTACTTGGGTTGCACTTTTCCTTTTTTCCACATACCCTTGCACTTAACCCTGTCAAAGCGTGTCAACAGATCGATTGTTGCCATCCCCTGAGCACAATGTTTAGCACCCTGCATAGACTGTGACCTACTTCCTTATCATTAATTGCACCTCATTTTGATCTTACCTCATAGAAATGTATTTCCCCTGACGAAGTGCGGACAGCACGAATTGCATCGGGTATTTTGATGAATTTATGGACAACATGATGTTCATTGGATTGTGTTGAACTCTGATATAGCTGTGATGTAACAGCTTACTTTTGGAACAACATTGAACTACAAGAATAAATTTGAGCAACAAAATGGTTCCTTTGGTATATTTTAAGGATACCCCACGTTTAAACAGAGTTGAAATTTAAGGGATTGATTTCCCCAAAGGTGTGCGATTGGTTAACCTGTCAAATCTGGCAGCATCTAACTGATATACACAACTCCCCAACGGTCAGAGGGAGCAAACCGGTCAGCACCCAAGTCACTAGGATTGCATTAAGCTTGGTATTACCCCAGAGTGCCACACCACCCACTATCCACTGCTACATGAAGGACATCAAGGCATCACAAAGACCAAGGCCCTGGCCCGGCAAGCGTATTGGTGGCCGGCCATTGATGCCCAGATAGAACGACATGTGAGAGCGTGCGAATCTTGTGCCAGGGCGGACAAATCCCAGAGCATGCTTAGACCACCTTTGGGAAAATTCCCAATACCGGAAGGACCGTGGGAGATGGTATCGATTGATATACTGGGACCCATTCTCAACAAGGAGGGAGTACAAAAATATGCCATCGTCCTCATTGACAAGTACTCCAAATGGCCGGAGGTGGAAGTGCGAGAGAGTGTGGACACAGAAGCGGTGGCGAACTTCCTACGCAACATATTTGTCAGGGAAGGAATTCCCAGAATCATCACGTGCGACAACGGACCGCAGTTCATCTCAGCTAAATGGGAGGCCTTCACATCGAGGAATGGCATAGAGGTCAAACACACGCCTATTTATCACCCTTCCGGGAATGGTCAAGTCGAACGATTTACCCGGGTGATTATGGGCACCATACAAGCGGCAATCAATGATGGACTGGACTGGGAGAGAGAGCTCACAAAGATGATATGGGCCTACCGAATCACACAAGGGACCACAGGGTACGGTCCCTTCAAGGTGCTGAGAGGGAGAGAAGCCTTCACCAAAGATAACATGGCATGGAGGAAACTCGTAGTACAAAGCAAATGGTCCCCGGCGGTGGTCAGAAAGAACCTGGAGAAGGCGCAGGAGATTTACTCGGAACATTCAATAAAAGACATAATGTGCAAGGAGTGGAACTGGAAAAAGGCGATTCGGTGAGGGTAAAATCTGCCATTCTTAAGAAGAAAGGAGAGAGCAAGTTCTCGCCACCTCTCCGGGTGGTTGAGCCGTACGCCCGATCTGCCCTGCTCAGCGATGGAAAGGTGTGGTCACAGGACAGAATGGCAAGATGCAGCAAGATCTTGAAGTGGGGAGAAGAGACAGAAGACAGTACAGAGCATGTAGAAGAAGGAGAAAGCGGAAGTATCAGAGCGAGCAGAGAGAAGGTCGTAGAAGGTATGCAGCAAGTGATAAGCGAGAACGAGGAAAGAGAGGAAGGAAGTAGAATGGAAATGGAAGGAAGAGACGGGAGCAAAGATGGATTGGACGTGGTCAAGGTGGAAACAAGTGCAGAAGGTGCAAGGAAAAGGATTGAACTGAGCAGAGAAGGAAGAGTCGAAGTGACAAAGACTAGAGCAGGAAGAACTATAAAGGTGCCAGAGAGATTCAAAGACTTTGATATGAAAAGCAAGTAAGGACTTTAAATTGTTGGTTGTTGCATAAAGGAGGGAGATATGTGGTGACGGTCTAGCTTTGCTAGTCCCGGAACCGGATGGGCGGGACAGGAAGCGGAAGGCGGCCATTTTAGGTAGTTGGCGCCGACCGCGAAGGGGAGAGCAAGTGTATCCCGGCGCTCCGGAATAAAGAGAAGTTAAACAGTAATCGATCTCCGTGTGGTGATTTTACCTTTCTACAGGTGGGGCTCGTGACTAATGCCAAGTTTGTCATGCGCATTGTAAAAGAGCGTGTGACTAGTACTGACTTAGAAGAAGCCAGAAGGGTGCAGCCGCTGTGGTACTAAAACAGTACTAGCCCCTGTCTGGCCTTGGCTTGTCCAGTCAGTCGCCTTGCCTTCTGCTGCCCGTCCTGCTCAGGACTCGGATCTAATGATTATGAAGCCTGTCTGCATTGATATAGAGAGGGGCGCAGATTGCAGAAAGTAGATGGTGGGAACAACTGTTAAGGAAATATTCCTTTTAGCACTGGCAGGGCTGGATGTCGGGAGCATGGTGGGAGGGCGCGGGGGGGCGCGAATGAGTACCACAGTAGTATCATATAGTCAAGAAATGCACAACTGTGGTGGACGGGTGATAGGAACAGTGGCTGTCTGGTGGTGTCAAAATATCTGTGTTGTGTTTCACACAAAACAAGATCCTGATAAGCAGCCTCTTACAGACTCAATATATAACTGACCGAAGCAGAAAGCGATGGGTGTAAGGATCAGTTATGTGTTCACTGGGGGAGTGAGTGCTGTCCTGATGGGCCTGCACAATGCCGTGTAAACGTTGCCCACGACACTCTAGGACCTATTTTAGAATCAATTTATTTCACTATTTCCAGTTTCCACATAGCTCGAGCAATGCATAGTCCCCCTTGCAGTCTTTCCTTGTCCTAGGCATCTGGGACTTGAGCATCACCTGCCTGCTTCTAACTCACCAGTTCCACGCATGCATGTGCCTCTTGATAGCTGAGCACTCTGTAACTGAGGGCATGTGCCATCCTGGTTCTACCTGTTTCCTTTGCCAGCTGGGCACTATTTTTCTCTATCTGTTGGCAACGCTAGCTAGAACAACAGAATTGCAGGTGTGGCATCTTCAGCCAGTCCTCGTTTTTTCATAAATGAGGCCCTTGTTGTTTAGGCGTCATTCCTTTGTGTATGTGGTGCTGCCTGTTGTTTCCTGTGAGTTCATCCGGTATTAATTTAGTGTGCTCCTTCGTGGGGTGATTTACCTTAATTTCTGCTTACCTCGGTCCTGAATTGTAAAAGTGTTATACAAGTGCTGTGTTCTGTCCTTCGAGACCAGCCAAGAGGCGCGAATGTGAGCGAGACAAATTACCAGTGGCTAATCTCTATTCAAACAGTGCACCCATCTATCATGTGTGTTTTTCTCAGTCAAACACCCATGAGTCCCATCGCTTGCAGTGTCACAGGGCTCGAGCTGCACCTCGCTGATGTGGCCACACACTGCCTTCTGAGGTGTGGGGCTACATGTGTTCCTGCTCGTGTGGCCTAACAGTTCAGTGTGCAGCCTTCCTATTAGAGTAGGACAGGGATGATTTTCATAGGGCTGGTCCCGGTCTGCAGTGGCACAGTGGGGAAAACCATCTTGCACTGGAGTGTGGTCTACAGTATTTAACAGTGACTGAGATTAATTCAAGCATTCCACTCCTCACATGTTAACTTTTTTCAGTGGGATGCCCTGCCTATGACATGTATGCCCAGTCAAGGTTGGGCATGCACCTAGCTCACGATCCCACAGGACCCAATCGGTACCTCACTAACAATTCCAAAACGGGCCAAAGCTGATCTGAGTTTGCTTGTGATCCATTGGAGCAGGGATGTGGTCTGGTCTGCCAGTTTGGGTTGGACTGCTCCTGTTCGATCGAGGCTGATTTACATATGATTGGACTCTGTATTTAGTGGCACAGTGACAATAAAATCATAAACTGAAATATGACTCAGAGTAATTTTCAGTGACTAAGATTAAGTCACACGTATCACTTTTCTCTTTTTTTGTGAGTACCAACTACAAAAAGTTCAGGAATTTTATCTCAGGACTTGTAAGACCATAGCGCAATGCAACCACACAGCCATAGCAATGGCAAGTGCCTGTTACACAAATTCTATGCACCACACCATACCTTCATTTTCACCATGCCATACCGTGTTGTCAAGCAAGACGTGGGCATTAGGCATCGATGCAACTTGATTTGGTCTGCATCTACCCTTCTCACTGCCAGTTTGCTAATCTCCTCTGATTGGGCCACGTTAGTACTTGTTGTTTAGTCGCATTTCCTTTGCAGCCTGCTTTTGCTTTTTGATAATTAAAACTGTGTTTCCTCTCCAAGATATCAAGCGCTTGAGCTGTCATTTCTCTGATCTCCACCAGTATCTCCATAAAAATGGAGGAGGAAGCAAATGTATGACGTGTATTTTTGATGGCAAGAACACTAGAGCTAAACAGTAACAGCATCACACAACTGTTTAAGACACAAATAAGTGCCCCCTCTTTAATACAGCCCATGAGGCACACATGAAACATGATCCATGGTCCTATTTAATACACCCTCTCTCCAGTGCTTAGGTAAATACTATCATAATATTGAATCCACTGCTAAAATGTTTTCAATAGGGGAAGCTAGTCACCATTGTACATTACATTTTGCCACATGAGCCCAAATGTAGTTTAATTTAGCAGCATAACATTTTGCAAACCCATTGAACAAAATCCCAAGCGCATATGAGTTATAGCTAATATTGCTTCTATTGATGCGGCATTCTTCAGCACTTCCCCTCATGTTACCTTTTTATGTGCATAGTATTTGTTACCGTTTTAGAAACTGTTGGGACCATTAAAAAAAATCTGATGGCAACTAGGACTAGTAGAACATAATGTGTGCTTACCTGAGGTACATCTACTTTTGACAGTATTGTTGCAAATGGCATAGCGTGTATGTTGAGAGTGTTTCCCACTTTCTCACTAGAACTTACAGAAAGACAATATAGAGGCATTTCATTTAAATGTTGGAGGTTTCAAATCAAAATATGCTAGATTTCTGGGTGATAGGGCAAAGTGGTACATGGTGGGCCGTGCCGCCGGGGGGGCCCCCTCCATGTGATTTGCAGGGGGACCCCCTCAAGTTTCGTTACGCCACTGTTTATTACATGATTATTTTGGGTCAATTAACTTGCAAAAGTTGTTTTCCCCAAACTGCAGCTAACAATGAGCACTGACTGGAATTAGATAGTTTAGATTTTGTTTTACCTTTCATGAATACATTTTTGATGAAACAAAACAACAGTGAGGGCCAGTGGATTTATGCCATTCTGTGTCTGCAGCATTTACTAGATAAGCAAGATTTACACCATTTGCCACAT
Organism: Lissotriton vulgaris; assembly: GCF_964263255.1. Lineage (NCBI taxonomy): Eukaryota > Metazoa > Chordata > Amphibia > Caudata > Salamandridae > Lissotriton > Lissotriton vulgaris. The sequence goes on from NC_141687.1 coordinate 245,108,140, forward strand.
CATTTGCAGATTTCACCGAAAATGTTGACTCTTGGTAAATTGTATATCAATAATACTGCCAGAGATTGTTCCTCGTCATATGCATTTTTGCTGCATAATTTAAATACCCTTCCCCCATAATCTGGTCCTCTATGCAGCATAATTATAATAGCCCGGATAAGGGTAAAACTTTGAAGAGTGGTTTGCGGGCTGTCATTGTGATGCTTAAAAACATATTTCACGGGGTACAGTGAAATATTTTCCATATTCTCTGTGAAAAGTGGGTTTTATTGAAACTGCATTTTATTCAATATAAACACCTTATATGTGTGTATATATGTGTGTCGCTAAGAGACACACATATTCACATTCACAATCAACAAGTAAGACTGTGACTGAGATGCCAGGCAATGATACAAGAGGGAGATTTAGACGAGCTGACACATCCAGACAGGCGCGCTTAGAGGATCACATGCGGCCGTGTAGTCTCTCTTCTCTCCTTTGCTGAGTCGTGGAACAATTTCCATTATTTAAGAGGTTCTTCTGGTACTCTGTTAGCGAACAGGCGGCACCCTCTGATACCGGTGACAAGCGGGGATATCAAAGCGACTACCCTCCGCCGAGCTGGCCTACAACGACGGCGGCAGACAAGTTCCTCCTCAGCAGCCCCCGGGGGATGACGGGAAGGAACGACGAGGGAGCGCCAGGCCTTCTGGGTTCTGCCTGCTTCCAAAGTCCGGACGTGAGAAGAAGCGGGAAAGCGGCAACATTAAATGTGAAACGGTTATGAAGGAGGTGGAAAACTCGCCTCCCCAGAGCTGCGCCGCATAATAGAGCGAGCCGGAGGGAAGGTCGTGTGTGCGCCTGCCATTTTAAGGTAGTGGAAAGAACAGCTGATACATTTTTTTTTAGAATTCCATTCATAGTCTGGCAATGAAGGCAGGAAAAGGGACAAAATGTTCTCAGTATTTAAGGTTTGGATGTTCCGAGTGTCCCTTGCAAAAATGTTCTTTTACTACCTTGGCTGATGTAATGCATTGCATTTTCCTAAACCTACTTTATATTAATTTATGTCGTAAACCAAAGTACATAGTAACTTGGAACCACATATATTATATACAAGAAAGTACCAAATGCGCGAAAAGCTTATAAATGTAAATAGTTCACCAATTTGTATATCACTTGTGAATATGCCTGGCAGAGACGTTTTAAGGCATACGCAAAGTAGGCAATTGACCACGGCCTTCACTGTTCAGGAGGCCCCCTGGGAAGTGAATGTTCTCTTTATTTGACTCTCTATGTATTCTATTGTTCTTCTAAACCTCTCTACATGTCTCTATCTCCGACATTGCCTCTCTACCGTATGACATCTTTAAAATGTCCGAGGCCCCCACAAATTAGATAGTTCAACTGCTTTGTGTTACCTTTTTAAAGTTTAACACATAATTAAGCACTGGTGACAGGTACTTTTAGAAGGGAGGGGACACACAACCTTGCATTCACACACACAGGCTTGTAGACACACATTCATTCACAACACTCATGATCAAATATACGAACATACAGGCAAGCACCAAACATTATTTAAAAAAAATACACATCCATACAGCCAGGCTCGCAATGCCCATTGGGCTCAAAGGGCTTCAGCCCCCCCTCGTGTGTGGCAGCCCAGCTGAGAAAGCTTCCCGGGCACACACACAGACGCACCCGAGTACTTTACAGGTTTTTAAAAGACCATTTGCTTGTTAATTATGCTTTGTTGTTTTTTCACCCCTTCTTAGAGCCCCTGCATCTCCACTCTGCCTATTGCTGGAAGAATTAGCCCCCCCCCCCCAAAATGTTTTCTCAACCCCCCGAAAGTTGTGCCTCTGCCTACAGCTCTGCCTCAGAGGTCCCAGAAAGGTTGGGTCCGCTGCCTTCCCTGATTGGTTGACCTTAGGTCATCCAATGAACGAAAGCAACAGTCCCAAGCTGCTGAGGTCCCAGAAGGGTTGGGACTGCTGAGGTCCCAGAAGGGTTGGGACTGCGGCCTTTCTGCTTTGGCTAACCTTAGGTCAACCAATGAGAGAAGGCAGCAGTCCCAACGTCGTGACAGAGTGCTATGGGGTCAGTGAGACTGCTGAGCTCACCCCACTCTGTGACGATGTGTCTCTGATTGACATTCAGCCCTGGGCACTTCAGGGTTTAAAACTGAAGCACCCAGGTCTTAGGCAATGAGTGACACAAGGACATTTCCTGAGCTGAGGGGGTCATGACCACAGGAGCTGTGACATCCTCAGCCCAGCAAAGTTCAGCTCAGGCGGCCAGGAGCCTGCGCATTTAGCGCTTGTCTACTTCCTCGCTACCTGACCTGAAAATGAAGAGCGTCTGTCAGACTGACCTTTGCTCAGCCAGACAGACACACTTCTTGAGGGGCAAAGCGGAGGGGGCATGGCACCTCAGCCACTATTGATGGCCCACAGCTGCAATTTAGCATAGTTTGGCTCCTTGGGGGCTTTAATTAACAAGGAATTGGCAATAAAATAAAAAGTTGTCCCTTACAGGAGCCCCCAAAATATGTCTTCCTCTCGGCCCGTAAAATCCTTAAGATGACACTGAGGCCTGGGATTTATTAGCGTTTGCCTGCTGTGCTCACAGCAGGCGGGGAGATGCTCCTCTGCACTTTTGCTAAGATAAGAGAATGACATTTTTTCCCATTTTCTCCTTGACACATCTGCTGAGACTGCCAAGAAGTAGTTCAATATCTGTTGGTCACGGTGGAAGCTTTTACAAAGCTGGCCTATGACTGTCAGGTATAATACAGTAAAACCATTCACTTATTTCACAAATAATGCAAAGCTGGCTGTTGGATGTTTTTGGAGCTGGGTTGAAGATGGTTAATGTGTTGTTATATAGTGTTCATTAAAGAAGAGAGTCTACAACTCCTTTTGAAAGTGGAGCAACGTGGGATGTTGTTCCAGATCCAGTGCCTGCACCCTGATGGTATAGTGGCCACAGGTGTGCAGAGATTCAACAGAGATGGTTCGCTTGTGTGCAAGATAAGTTGGCGTACTGGTTGCAATGGCTTTTTAAATGATGAAGCTGATTTCAAAGATAGTGTGGACTGGCAAGGGGAGCCAATGGAGATCAATCAAGATGGGGGTGATGTAATCATATTTTTTAGGCCCTGGGAGTAGTGGCGACTGGTAATTCATAAATATGGGGGGGGGTACGATGTGCCCAACTCCCCTTAAATGATCACCGGCCAGGTGTGGCATTGCTCTCCAGGTGATGGTGGTGTCCACGAGCAAGAAAGGGAAGGACTTCCCTTCCGCCCAGTGGAACGTGAATACTGACCAATTCTGGATCTGCCCTCCGCATGAGAGCAGCTCTAGGTTTGGTGTGAGAAGGCTAACCCAGCGCTCAATTTGAGTCTGGGGGCCTGTGCCAGGAATTCCCTGGCTATTTCACATCCTTGGGATTGCTGGGTTTACAGCTCGCATGTTGGGCTGGCCATAGCAGTATTCAGCTCCGCCCCTTGCCTCATGCTCGTGCTATACACGAGCTTGTGGCAAAATAAAATGACATTAATATGAAATTTGGTTTATTAGTGTTTGCTTGCTGTGCTCACAGCAGGCAGAGGGTTGCTCCTCCGGTATTTAGTAGGAGCCGGCCATGCCTGAGTGAGATGTATTGCAGCATGTAAGATGCCCTTAAGGGGTACCAGTGAGGCATCTGGAAAGCCATTGAGTAGGGGATTTGCACCATCTAGATGCAAGAATACAATGGATTGTACAGGAGTTTGATGTTGCTTTCTAGAAGAAATGGTTTGACTTTCTTTAGAAGAGAGAACTTGTCCTGGGCTGTCTTTTTGTTTATTGGCAGTTTATTTCTTGAGGGTGAGGTTGTAGTCCAGGGAGAACCGTGTGACTTGGCATTTAGTGAAAGTTGGGATTCAAAGCCGTCAATGTTCATGCCATTAAACCAGGTTTGTACTGTATCTTGGTTACTGTTCTTGACAAATAAGATGAATTCTGATCTGGATAGGTTGAGCTTAAGGTAGGTGCTAGACATTTATGTCTGGATGATGTGCAAGCATTGTTTGAGGCGTTGAGTGTCTGAAGCAGAGACTTTATGGTAGAGCTGTGTATCATCGTATATTGGTGAATCTTGGTGCTGTTATCTGTGAGTGGCAAAAGATACATAATCGATGGACGGAATGCAGAACCAATCAAAACATTCACCCCCAGCCAAGGGATCTGGGTTAAATCCATCATTCTTTTGCACACCATGCCAGCCCAGTTCAGACCTGGCCAGATGCAAATCAATCTTGACCATCTGCCTCATGGGAACAGTCCAGCCCGAACTACCAAGCCAGGTCCTCCCTGTACCGGAAACAAGCATCCTTGGACCGGTTTTGGGGTTTAACCCCTCATTAGCCAGGATAGCTTGAATCCAGTGGCACAGTGAGCCAGCGACCCACGTCTGGGCATACCCGGCGCACTGAGGGCGACGGAATGCAGAACAAATCAAAACATTCACCCCTAGTCAAGAGATCTGGGTTAAATCCATCATTAGTTTGCCAACCATGCCACCCCAGTTCAGATCTGACCATAAGCAAATCAGTCTTGACCCTGGGCCTCATGGGAACAGTCCAGCCTGAACTGCCAAGCCAGGTCCTCCCTGGGCCGGAAACAAGCATCCTAGGACCGGTTTCGGGGTTTCACCCCTCATCAGCCAGGATAGCTTACCTCCAGTGGCATGGAGAGCACAGGATGCACATCTGGGCACACCTGTCCCACTCAGGGTGACAAATGCAAAAAAGAACAATTGATGGACAGCATGCAGAACAATGTGATACATTCACCCCAGTGCAGAGACCTGGGCCTAAATCCATCGTGTTTTTGCTTTCCATGCCATTCCAGTTTGAACCCAGGTATATGCAAATCAGTCTTGACTTTGCACCCAATGGGAACAATCCAGCCTGAACTGCGAGGCCAGGTCCTCCCTGTACTGGAAACAAGCATTCTACGACTGGTTTCAGGGTTTCACCCCTTATCAGCCAGGATAGTTTGACTCCAGTGGTATGGAGAGCGTGGGAGCCACGCCTAGGCATATCCGTCCCACTCGGGGTGACAAATGCAAAAAGAACTATTGATGGACAGAATTCAGAACAATGTCTGTCATACAATCACCCCAGTACAGAGATCTGGGCCTAAATCCATAGTTTTTTTGCTCCCCATGCCATTCGAGTTTGAACCCAACCATGTGCAAATCAGGCTTGACCCAGTGCCCAATGGGAACAATCTAGCCCGAACAGCCAGGCCAGGTCCTCCCTGGACTGGAAACAAGCATCCTAGCACCGGTTTTGGGGTTTAGCCCCTCATCATTGCATGTTGTAATTCGGTTGTGGATTTTCTCATAGCGTTCCAAAAAAATGTTGATGTTGTTTAGGAGGGTGTTGATACAGTGAGTTGATAGGGAGAGAGCTGAGTTCAGGCATTAGGTTGTTTATGGAAGTGGAGAGCAATGGCAAGCAAGGATTATAGCTGCTGTTGTCATACTGCAATCCTTCGCCTTACAAAATTTGCCAGGTATAATCCTGGTAGAATTTGTGCTCAGAAAATATTGGGCATGCAGTGTTTTGCAGCTCAGAAAATATTCAGTAATGACTATGTTAGTCCCATTCAGGAGCAGAATTCAGAATGCGGGATCATTCTGATCCTGATAGCATCAGTAAACACTGGTTGTGGTATTATACATCGAAATATTGTGTCCTGATGAATGAAGCACTTAATTCTTAATAATAGATTTTATTATTACCTCACTTAATGGTAATCATTTTATCGACCTCGTAAGAGAATAGAAGGCGCAGCTGGTCCAATGTGGGTCGCAACCAGGTGTCTCTACTAGAGGTTACACAAGCCTGCATGTGCGCATCTTCTAATCAGCCCGGAACTGGGATTGTTATCAAGGTAAAAGGCTTGGGTTCAAGTCTAAAAACTTCATCTGCGTTGTATGTGGGCTGTTAAAGGCTTGACAGCATCAATGATGCAGGTTGGTCCTTATGGCTACTCTTGGCAGAGCGAATTGCTGTATATTTTAGAAACCTTTGAAGAAAAAACGAAGGAGAAGTGGCCTAAGTACCAACTTTGGAACTGGGGAACAAGTCTCAAGTCTCATCCTCGGGTCAACATCCTGTGATTCTGTGAAAATCACAATCTGTACTGTGCCTAAAAATAGCATAAATCTGGTTCTCGGGTAAAGTACTCCAATACCCATGTGCTAAGAAAGTACTGTAGAAAACTGAAATTAAAAAACACACCACATTTGTTGAATCGTAGATTTGAGAGACTTTTAAAGCATTACGGTCAGAGTATCCCAAATTCTTTTGATAAAAGTGTAGGTTGGTGCATGCACAAAAAAAAATAGATGTAAAATCATTGAATTTATTCCTATTAATGTTTCAGATCTGTGCGCCATACACCCTGTGATCTTGATCAATTTCAAGTTGTTTCCAGAACCTATGTTTCACATTTTAAATTATTCTCAATTACTGCAGACACATACTTCAAGCAAGGCAGTCCCCGTACTAGTCCTCACAGATGGCATGTTTCAGAACTGGCAAAGATTTTTGACTACACACCACAAATAACCCTGACCGTTACAATGGATGCACCAAAAACATGTACAGTAAATCAGCATATTAACCACACCTGCACTAATGAGGATCCAAATCAAGGGACACAGACCTGCCAACTTTAAAAATAACTTTATAGTGTGAAAGGGGATGTGGCTTTGAAGGGGTGGGGCCTTGAGCAAGGGCGACCTCTGACCCTGCTCGCAGGCAGGTCACTCCCCACGCTGCTGCACGGCTCTGCCAGCATTGTTTTTGGCTAATCTTGTATTTTTCCCCTGTGTCTAACCTGCTTTCTTGCCCAGACTTGTTTTTATTCCTCTGTGCCTGTACTTGCTTTCTTCTCCAGACTTGTTTTTATTCCTCTGTGTCTGTACTTGCTTTCTTGCCCAGACTTGTTTTTATTCCTCTGTGCCTGTGCTTGCTTTCGTGCCCAGACTTGTTTTTATTCCTCTGTGCCTGTATTTGTTTTCTTGCCTAAACTTGTTTTTCCTTCCTGTGCCCAGTTCTCCCGCGGCCCTGCCCGTTTTTCCCGCCGCTGTGTCCCCACAGCCCCACCCCCTGCAATCCCATTCGCCGTCTCGCTCCTGCCTTCCAGTTGATCCTCTCTCCCACACCCCTCATATGGAGGCCGCACAGCGGGCGCGCCTAAGGCAAGCCCGTCTGTGCTAGGACCGCGCCCAGCGCCAGGACCCCTGGACTCCACGAACGCAAAAACGCCCGACACTGCTACGATGCCAGAACCCTCCATGCACTCAACACCGGACAATCACCCACCTGCTTCCTGGCTGCCCCGAAGCGCACCCACAGAGCTTTCACCTGCTGGAACTGCCGCTTCACAAGCATCCGCCCCACCATGCTGCCGACTAGGAAAGAACCCAACCACCTCAGATGCATCCTTCTCAACACTCGCTCCGCCCGCAAACACGCCGTTGAACTCTGGGACCTACTCAACTCAACTTCCCCAGATGTCGCCTTCCTGACAAAGACCTGGCTGAACTCCACCTCGGCACCCGACATCGCCATAGCCGTCCCGGAAGGCTACAAGATCACCCACAGGGACCGCGCCAATGGAGCAGGAGGAGGAATCGCCATCGTCCATAGGAACACTCTCAGAGTCTCGACCAACACTGACGACACCCTCAGCACCGCCGAACACCTGCACTTCCAGATCCACACCCAGCCCAACACCACCCTCAGAGGAACCCTCATCTACAGACCCCCCGGACTCCGACCACAGTTCAGCGACTCCATCGCCGACTTCATCAGCACACATGCCCTCGCCTTCACAGACTACATCCTCCTCGGGGACCTGAACTTCCACTTTGAGAACATCAACAACACCAACTCCACCACCCTGATTGTCAACCTAGCCAAACTCATCACAACACCCACCCACTCCGCCGGTCACACGCTTCACCCCCATCTTCTCCGCAAGCCCCCACGTCTCCTTCTACCACACCACCGAACTCCACTGGACCGACCATTGCTGCATCTACTTCACCTTCAAGAAACCCACTACGCACCACCGCACCCAACAGATGCCTCGCCGCTGCTGGAGCAAAGTCGCCGAAGACCAGCTAACCACCACCCTCGCCCAGAGCCCACCTGCCGACCCCACCGACCCAGACACCGCCGCCCGCAACCTCAGACAGTGGATCAACGACTGCACCAACACCTTCGCCTCGATCAAGAAAACCTCCAACAGTCACACCAACAAGAGAGCCAGCTGGTTCACTGAAGACCTCCGGGCCTCCAAGTAAACCTGCCGAAAGCTGGAGAAGATCTGGCTCCGTGAACGAACACCAGATAGCCACACAGCCCACAAGAACGCCACCCGCAGACACCATCACCTCATCAGATCTGCCAAAAGGGCCTCCTTCAAAGACCTCCTAAACAACAACAAGCACAACAGGAAAAGAGCTCTTCAACATTGTGAAGGAACTCTCCAACCCCCGCTCCAACACCGACGACGTCCCTCCCTCGCAAGACCTGTGTGACTCGCTGGCCACCTTCTTCCACCACAGGATCGCTGACATCCATGACAGCTTCAATGCCACAACTGCCCCGACAACCACTGAGGCCTCCGCCCCCATGACCACCATCCGCACCAACCGCCTGCTCTCCTGGATCAACATCACCGATGGCGACACCAACAAGATCATGAACACCATCCACTCCGGATCTAAGTCAGACCCATGCCCACACCACATCTTCAACAAAGCCAGCACAGCCATTGCACCCCATCTCCAAAAAGTCATCAACCCCTCCTTCGAGACAGCAACCTCCCCGGAGAGCTGGAAGCACGCAGAGATCAACGCCTTACTCAAGAAATCCAAGGCGGACCCCAAGGACCTCAAGAACTTCCGGCCCATCTCCCTGCTCCCGTTCCCGGAAAAGGTCATAGAGAAGACCGTCAACGAACAACTGACCCGCTATTTTGAGTAGAACAACATCCTGGACCCTTCCCAGTCCGGGTTCCGCAGCAACCACAGCATCGACACTGTTATGTTATGTTATGTCTTCTTATATAGCGCTCGAATCACCGTGAGGCATCTCGGCGCTTGCATTGGGAACGCTTCCTGGCTTTTCCCTGTGAGATAATCCGTACTGGGCATCCCCAAGGTGAAAGCCAGGCATCCCGCCGCGGGGGGGCCGTAGTGGAGATTAAGCAAGCTTAATGCCCAGAGTTGCAGAGTGTGAACCCGTGATTCGAGTAGGCACCGAAGCGAGAATTATCGAGTCCGTGGACATTTCGGCTCAAGACCCTGCCGCGTCGGGAATTGAACCCTGGTCCCGGGTCTGACCTCTGCTTCAGGGTATGCCTCCTCTAACCAGTGAGCCACACTTCTCCACTGCCCTCATCGCCGCCACCGATAACATCAAGTCCCTGCTGGACAATGGAGAAACGGCGGCCCTCATCCTCCTGGACCTGTCAGCCGCCTTCGACACAGTCTGCCACCACACACTACGAACACGCCTCCACAACGCAGGGATCCAAGAGAAGACCCTGGACTGGACCACCTCCTTCCTGTCTGGCAGAACACAGAGCGTCTGCCTTCCCCCCCTTCCGCTCCGAAGCCACCGAGATCATCTGCGGCGTACCCCAGGGCTCATCCCTCAGCCCAACTCTGTTTAACATCTACATGGCACCGCTTGCCCACGGCACAACCTCAAAATCATCTCCTACGCTGATGACACCCAGCTGATCCTTTCCCTCACTCAGGACCCCCACACCACAAAAACCAACCTTCACGAAGGAATGAAGGCCGTCGCTGAATGGATGAGGAACAGCCGGCTGTAGCTGAACTCGTACAAGACGGAGGTCCTCATCCTCGGATCCACCCCTTCAGCCTGGGACAACTCCTGGTGGCCGACCACACTGGGAACCGCCCCAACACCCACCGACCACGCACGCAACCTAGGGGTCATCCTCGACTCCACCCCCTCCATGCCTAAACTGGTCTACGCCGTCTCCTCCTCTTGCTTAAACACCCTCTCCATGCTCTGCAGGATCTACAAGTGGATCCCCACTGAAACGAGAAAAACGGTCACCCAGGCCCTAGTCAGCAGCCGGTTGGACTACGGAAACGCCCTGTATGCAGGAGCCTCGGCCAAACTCCTTAGACGGCTCCAACGCATCCAGAACACTTCTGCGCGCCTGATCCTCGACATCCCTTGCCTCAGCCACATCACACCCCACCTGAGAGACCTGCACTGGCTCCCGGTCAACAAGAGGATAACCTTGAAGCTCCTCACCCATTCACACAAGGCACTCCACAACACCGGACCAACGTACCTCAACAGACGACTCAGCTTCTACACCCTCACCTGCCAGCTCCGCTCCGCTGACCTCGCCACATACCCCTGCTTCCGAAGAGCGACCTTCGGCGGCAGATCGTTCTCCCACCTCGCAGCCATGATCTGGAACACCCTCCCCATCCACCTACGGTAGACCCAAGACCTGCTGACCTTCAGAAAACTCCTCAACACCAGGCTTTTTGAGCAGTAGCAGCATTCCCCACCCTAGCGTCTTGAGACCCTGATGGGTGAGTAGTGCGCTTTACAAATGATATGATTGATTGATTGATTGATTGATCGAGCCCATTATTACCTGCCCATCGATAAACCATGGAGGAGGTGGGGCTTGGAGCCTGGCACTGCTGGAGCCAGTACTCCCTCAAAAAATAAAAACAAGGCTGTTGTTGAGAACCTCGGTCGATTGTTAAACCCCGATGAACACCAACTGCCCAGGACCTCTATAGACAAACTGGAAACCATCTCTTCACATGGATTTCCAGGTCAATTTATGCCACCACGTCATAATGGCTCTTCAATGGGAGACCATGTGAAGAGAGCTGTTGTTGTGTCACAGTTGGTATGTCTGAGTCTGTGTCACAAGTCTGTGACTGAACCCTCGATACAGGGTGTGAAGATACTTCAACAGCTCCGACAATGCTCTGACACCATATAATGACCACACAGCACCATCAGATCTCTGCCCCATTACATAATATGGGAGGTAAGTTAGAAACTGAAGCAGGCAATAGCTGGGATTGTGGAAGGGAGGTAATTCGCACAATTATCAAGGAGACTTTAGTAAGTCTATTTCTAAGCACTTGAAAATGAGGACATAGACACAAAATAGCTCTTCAGAACACAGTTTGGTCAACTGAGGAGTTTGGTATTATGATTCCTGCCACAGGATCAGCAAGTGGCAAGTGAGTCAATAAACCCATATCTGCACCATAAGACGCCAGTTTGAGCAATACGCAGGCAGCACTAAATCATACCAGATAAGTATTTCTTAGCCAATTCAAGGGCTTAGCGATGTATTTGTTAATTGACTTTACATAACACAAATATTTTAAAACTCAATGTTTCATCATTAAATTAAAAAAAATGAAAATCCAATCAAATTAAGCAATATAGCATAATTCCTGCAATGCGTATAGACGCCCATTTGTACCATTCACGGTTCTTAAATCATCCTTTAAACACACCGGTTTAAAAATGTAATTCCTCTGTTGCTTCAAACTGCCAGAAAATAGGAAATCGTTTAAAATATTGACTTTTTAAATTAGATCAGATGCAAATTCGTTCTTCATGACCTAGTTTCTCCCAGGCCTCTGTGATTATACTAATTAGGAGAGTAATAATTTTAAAATTAAAGCACAATCCGCTTCCAAACTTTTATCATAGAGACATCATATAATTCTGCAACATTTTATACTCCGCTTTTATCACTGCCACCCACACTTTTCTATGAACCCGATGCTGCTGTAATGCTCTCTTCAAAATATAATTATAATAGATAATTTTTCACATGGCACATCACATCAGTTTTTGCCTTTTCAAAGCATTATATGTACACCTGATGTTACTATTATCCAATTTGACATCACTAAATTTAAGAGCGTAAAAGGTTGAGTTGGTCTGGTGGGATTCATGTTGGCAAAGATCACATTGCATCAGTTATCAATGGTGACTGCTGAAATATTTGATCTCAAGATGGCCGACTGGTAAGAAGCAAAGACCGGGAGCTGCAGGCCAGGGATTGCCTTTTTTGGCTTAACTCCCCTAAAATCTCCCCCTCTTGGATCTTTTCTACTTACCGGGGTCCGGTTTGCTTGCGGTCCTCGCCTCGCTGGTCTCCGTCTTCAGGACTCGAGACCTCCCATGGATTTGTGGTCAAAGTTTTCTGGCGTCAGAGCAACATGGGCGATGTCTGGTGGAGATGTACACTGCTGCTGCCGTCACCTACCCAGCCGGACATCGGGCACAGTGCCCCTCATCACTCCGCTGGTCCCCCTTTCTTCCCCCACATTCTTGTGAACTCCAATGGGTCTGCCGGCTGCCTGTCCGCCTCGCTGCAGCTGATACCTAACTCTCCTGTCCGGGCGGTCCCGTCGATCTATGCTTGCCTTCCCAGACCTTTGTTGCAAATTCCTATCTTCTGGCGGCGCTGCCTTGGGGTTGCAGTTGAATCGTGTGGATCTTGTGACCCCGGATGGAGGTTCATGAAAAGTGCAGTGAGACAGAAGCCCGTCTTTCTGAGCTTGTTTTCCCCTTTGGCTGTGTCACGCCCTCCTGAACCCTGCAACTCCCATTCCTTTACTGATCCGAGCCTGCCCTGACCTCTCCACTTACTATTGATGCCCGGCGAGGGATCGACGACACCCTGCTGCTCCTCCTTAACATTTTGGTGACTTTGCCTTCCCATACAGCCTTGTTCCTGGGGTAGGTGTTCTCGCTGACTTTTCAGACGGTTCGGTTTTGCACGCATTTTTGCGCCATTTTGTTGTGAGCGATTTACCTCCATGACCTGGACCCTCCATCTTGCGGCTGCAACTGACACTTAAACTGATCCTCACTGTTGGTCACGGCCTTCCTTCCGCCTTTTGACCATTGCCCTCTGTTTACCCCCATATTTGAATCTTGCCCCTTCACGGCATTATACCAATGAGGCACCCTTCACGTCATTATTTTGCAGTCCAACAGGGTGAGGGTGACCGGCCTCACACTGGGTGATCTCAGGAATCACCACTGGTTATGTCAACTTCTGACCTTTATGGTGTTCCCTGCCAATACTTTACCCCTTGGCCTGCTCCATTGGTCTTGTTTTACACATCTTTTACCTGAACCAGCAACCAATGTAGCTGTAATTTTAGGTAATGTTTTCTTCGGGGACCCTCCGGACCCAAGGCCACCACTCCTAAGTGCGACAGCACTTGAACACCTGGCTGAACGTTGGCAATACTTTCCTGCTCTTTAAATATGTAATATATAATTGTCTAAGCCTAATTGCTGTTAAAATGTAATCCTGAGTGAATTTGGAATTTTTATATATATATATAACACTAACCACTAGTATATGTAGTGGACCTTTGTACTTACTACCACTCCTATGTGATCTTAGAGTTTATCTGTTTGTACCTCTTCCCTGACTGACTTTACAACTCGTACATTTGCCATGTTTTCTGTTTGTATCTCCTATGTAACTCATGTAATCCAAAGTCCTTATGTAACGTAACTGGTTCTTAAGTAAAGTGCTCTGACACCTTCGGGTAATGTTTGCACTATATAAAATCGCATTAAATAAAAATCCCGCAGCCATAAAATAGGTGGTCTTAAACGTGGCTGTGACTAATGTAAACAGTTTCAGGGCTTAACTATTTTTCTTCTGGAGCGATTTGAGTAACCGTGAAACATAGTCCTTTTCTGGCTGAAACCCATTCCAATAAAGCAATTAATAGGCCTGCAATTGCCCCCCACTCACCCCACCACAGATGGAAAACATGAGATTATGAGTTGATCCCAGGGGTTCCCCTGGGAAATGAGGATTTGACAGGGGAATCTGAAATACAGCACCTGATTCCCCAGTAATTCCTAATTTTCCCCCGAGTTCCATAGGGATATTAACACTTACATCATTTGATATAGATGGGTGAAACACAACATATCCATAGCAAATCTGGCAATCTCTTAATTCCTCTATATCAGAGGTCTTCAAACTTTTTGATGCCGAGACCCCCTTGTAAAACCTTTTTAGGCGTAAGGACCCCCTTCCGACAAAAGTTTCTAGAAACTGGTACTCCTCATCATCAACTTTTGACAACCATAAATGTGCCTGTTAGACCTCATCACATCCCTCCATCATTCATCCACCCACACTTTCACACATCCATCCATCCTTCAGCCTTACATCCATCCATCCACCCAGCATTCATCCACCCACCTTTTCACACATCCATCCACCCTTCAGCCTTTCATCCATCCACATCCATCCATCCTTCAGCCTTACATCCATCCATCCACCCATCATTCATCCACCCACCTTTTCTGTGCCTCTCTCATGGGGGGGGGGGGATCAGTATCTCTCTGCGTCGTCGTCCTTCTTCTTTCCCGCTCACAGGAGGGCATCTCTGTGCCTCCCTGCTGGGGGCGGGGGACGTGTCATGGGACCCACAGCTCCAGGTGCACAACATCCATTGAACTCAAAGGGCTAAACTACAGCCACTCCCCCAGCCCCCCCCCCCCCCCCCAGCTCCCCCCAGCTCGTGTATGTGAGCCAGGCTGAAACAGCTTCAGGGACACACACACAGTCACACCCAAGTACTTGACAGGTCTTTAGAAGACCTTTTACTTGTTAATGAGGCGTTGATGTTTTTTACACCTCGGTGTGAATTAGGCCTCCGCCGTGAGCACCCTTGATCAGCCCAATGCCAGGAACTGCACTCTGCAGAATCTGCGACCCCCTTCCCAGGACTCCACGACCCCCCTGGGGGTCGGGCCCCACAGATTGAAGACCGCTGCTCTATATCCTCATGCAATAAATGGAGGATATTGCATCCCTGGATGATTTCGAGCTCGATTTATATCTTGCTGTCATATTATGGCTCATAATATTTACATCTGCAGACCACACTATAAAACATACCTCTCCCTAAACATTAATCCTTGCCTTTCATATTTTGAAGCAGCAAGACATACATCAAGTTTGGACCTCCTAAAAAAATTTATTTTCCCTTAACATAGGGCCTCATTAGGATCGCGGACGGACTTGCGTCCGCCCGCGACCCCAGAGGATGAGGGAACGTCCGCATGGGCTGCGGCGTTCCCTCATGTGCGATTAGGATGTGACCGCCACCCTGGCGGTCACATCCTGGATATTTAACATTGCGGCGGGTGCTGCTTCAAGCAGCACCCGCCGCAATGTTAAAAGTGCATGTTTAACATTTACATGCACAAAGCGGCAGGCACCGCGCTGTGCCTGCCGCTTTGTGCAAGTAAATGCTGGGGAGTACCATAGGTACCCCCCATGTGCACCCCCCACCCGCCAACACCCTGGGGGCCCACAACTGGCCCCCAAAATCAAAAGTACACATGCTTTTCCACGGCGGAAAAACCGCCGCGGAAAAGCATGTTTACAAATGCTTCCTAATTTGGCTCGCCGTGTCTGATAGACACTGCCAGCCAAATGAGAGCTTCTCCGCCGCGGTTGTAATCTGACCGCGGCGGAAAAGCAGCGGACAGTAACCAAGACCCACCAGCCATCGTAATGCGGCGGTGGGTCTTTGGTGAGTCCGCAGAGGATTTTCCGCCTCCTCCGGGCCGGAGGTGGCTTCCCCCGGCCCGGAGGAGGCGGAAAATCCTTCATCATAATGAGGCCCATAGTTTGGTATTTTTTTTTCTTGCTCACCATGGCTGGAACAAGCAACCCTAGATTTTCTGAGACAGAATTAACTGTAATGGCTGATTAGATTAGGGTTGAACCACAGCTGTTTGTTCCCCTTGTTCAGAATACCACTATTGCACAGAAAAGGCAAATGGGGTATCGAATTGTCACAAGATTGAATACAGTCTCTAATATCAGGCCTCACAAGCCCACCACATGGCTCAGCAGGCTAGCAATGGTTCTCCCAGGTCCTTGAACCTATTTCCCTGAGAGAAGAAGGTGTATGGAATTCTGCACACTGAAGGTTTAGCAGGAATACCTGGTGGAGTGGAGACAGGTAAGCAACATTACTGTACAACCAATTCATAAAGGTAAAGGTAGACCCGAAGTCTAAGTTTAAACCAAAAGTCTAACTTTCCTACTTTTCTGTATTCATAAAGGGACTTATAAGTAGTATCTTTAGGCCTGTGGAGGTTTCGCACTCGTGGCAATATCTCCACCATATGTGCAGGATCACAGCACTCAGGGTGGACACTCTGCATGTGCACAGGATAAGTGTAGTTTCATACACTTGCAGACAATTTATGCCACCTGCAACTCATGCACTGCAGACCACATAAAAGCAGCACACATCCAAGGCTCTGGTTTTTCCACACCCACCTGTTCTGCGCCTTGTCTTGCCATCTGCCAAGCGTAAGCATGTTAAATGCGAGGAAGAAGAACAACTTCCAGAGGAGGAGATCCAGATGATTGTTATATTTGTTGTGGAGAGCTGCCAAAAACAAACTACATTCCTCAGCAGTGCAACCCCCTGTGGCAGCAGTTAGCTAATGCAGTCAGTCGATTAGGGGAGGATGTCCAGACCCTCACAGACATCAAAAAGAAGTGGCAGGATGAGAGGAGATTTGTGAAGGAGAAGTTCACCAGGACAGAGGTGGCCAAAACTCTCCCTGGTGGACAAACTGGACACCGTCTCCATCTCATACCACTTGCAAAGGATATCCTCTCCACCATGCACCCTTACCAGCGGCATGGGCTGCCTGAGGATGACAACCTTAATGTGGTGCCTGGTAATATGTGATGATTAAACACTGACTTTATTTGCTTTATTTGATTAATGTTTTTTTTTTTAAAGACCTTTATTCACACATGCTTCATGTACACAGCTTCGAAGCCTACAACCCGGAGGCCGGCAGCATCGTTTCATGGCAGTTAAGCCTATCACACGGCCAGTGACAAACAACCTTCCAGTCCGGAGGCGTTTGGTAAGGGATAGCTAATTAGGGCAGTGTGTTACATGTTGGTATGAATGTTCAATAAGTTGGCTAAAATAACTCAGGTCATTTTATATAAGAAACTCTTATTGTTAAACAAAACTAACAACAAATGTCCAGGTCACACCAGGCGTGAGGAGTACTTCGTAGATTATTTGATTAATGTTTAATCTGAACGACAAATGTGACTATGGAAGTAACTTCAAGTTTGTGCAAATATTCATGGTGAATTGGACTCTCATATGTTTAATTTTGTCTATCACACTACAAGTCCCAAAATCCTAAGTACTGCAAATGCTAACTACCAATTTCTTATTCACCAACATTGGCCTATCTCTGCTGGTGATTTCAATGTAGTTTTGTAACTGGCACAGGAAACTGCACAAATCAGTAACCATCAGTGTTGTAATGTAAATGCAGTAATTAAGTACCTATGTAAAAAGTTGTACATGATAATCATTTTTTTGTATTTGTCTGTTGACTTCTTCATTAAATTTCCACATTTAGCCAGAGTAGATCCATCCACTGGAGTACAGGTCCCTGGACTCGCAAGAAGACATTGTCATGGGGCAGATCAACCACTACTAATGGCACAACCTGGTACGTATATATGGCCTAAAGTGTCTCCCATGTGCTGTATTATTATCTATAGATATTTTACATAAACTCTATCATTAGCCTCTTACATCTGATCTTAACTAGTAAATGTTGTTTTTAACATGTGTCAACTAGAAAATAAATTATTTTATACTTATATCGTTTTAGGGACTGTGATGTTGTCCTTAAATCGCATCCTAGAGTGACCTTTACTCCACGTAGGAGTGTGACATATGGTCAGGCACCACACACTGGGCGGATGGTAATCCCTGGCAAGGTCATTGACAATAAACTTTATTGAAAGCCTATAGTCTATTATATTGGATGACATGTTAGCAGTATGTCATGTATCAAATATCCCTGTTATCACTCATCTCCATATGCTCATATATGGTTCACAAGAGTATGCTATGTCAAACATTTTGGTTAATGAAAGGATAACTCTACATTTACATTGAAATAATAAAGCGTGTACCAAAATGCTTATATTTCTCATCTAAAGAGGAGTAGCACTAACTGTGTTGAAAGTGTTTCTTTTTTTATATTTTTTTTTTATCCTCATTCGCCTCTGACCCCAGCTAACTGGTGATCCGCAAGTCGCCACTGTTACTCCCATGGAGAGGTAGGTCTTACTGTGACTTAATTTTGGGGTACTGCCCCAACCTTCTATCACCCGCCTACCAGTAGCTCGCAAGCTTCCTACCTGTTGCTGACCTCTCATTGTTAAAGAGAGGGTAGTCATGCTCTTCCCATGTTCAGAGGGACAAAAGATGGTAGAAGGGCGCCTGCCTTAACTCACCGTAATGTAGCGCCCCAGTAATATTGGCGGGGGCCCGCCCCATCTGAGAGCTTCCCAGGAGGCTTAATCATAGGGTATCTTTATTTCCAGAATGGTCAGAAATGGTCGTGATATTAAACACGAACGGAAGGTAGGTCTAGGATCAAGGGCCGCTATCCCGAGTGTTTCCTCGCAGTCTCCAGTTGAGAAAATAACAACGAACCGTCGACCAAAGACATCAACTCCTCAGCATTTTTTGCACCGAAGGATACCACGATACATTTATGATTTTGGTTTTCCTCATTTATCTGTGGAGCTGATGTATTGTAATGAAATGATAAGTTAATACAGATACACTGCCTTTCATGACTTTTATTTGAAGTTTTACTCTATTTCCTATCCCCGTGAAATTTCCCTTGTGATTGATCCCAATACAATCTATTTCAAACATAACCTTTTTTTGCTGTGTGCTTCTTCTCTTTACTGTATTGTACTACACTGAATATATTTACCTGAAAAGCTGTTGATTAATGTCGAAGTAATCCTGTGGATACACTGGGTTTAATTTTTTAATGAACCTATAAGCGATAGACATTATATTCAAGTCAATCAATCAATGAACAAAATCCCTTGTAGTCATCTCTCACATTAACTGACCAGCAGTCTAGCATAAAACAAAAAGCCTCTATTAGTACCAGTTATTTCCTCTTGAATGCCAAAAATTATTAGGCTTAGTGTTATACATAGTGGGTAACCTAGGATGGAATTTAAGGTAGCCCCCACTTTTTCCCAGTACTCCGAGATTGCAGGGCAGGACCAAAACATATGTGTGTCCGGGGCTCATTCCATATTGCATTTATTACACTTAGGCCGAGGGCCTCTAGGAATCTTAGAAAGTCTCGCCGGGGATAAGTAGGCCCTGTGAAAGGTGAAATAGTGATTTCTTCTCAGCCATGCCGGTTTCACTGTTGAAAACAAGGTCCCATAAGAAATTTGCCAAAGCTCAGCCCAATCTACCTCCGGAATTGCTTCCTCCCATAATTCTCCCGCTAGTCTAAAATCCCCATATATGGCCTCCTCGATTGCCCAATAAAAAGATGACACCTCCTTTCTACCAGGTTACTTTTTTACCAGATGTTCTTCTAGGGCATTTCCCTGCCCTATTGATGCTTTTGATTCTGCGGCCAGCTTTT
Organism: Lissotriton vulgaris; assembly: GCF_964263255.1. Classification (NCBI taxonomy): domain Eukaryota; kingdom Metazoa; phylum Chordata; class Amphibia; order Caudata; family Salamandridae; genus Lissotriton; species Lissotriton vulgaris. The sequence goes on from NC_141687.1 coordinate 245,127,755, forward strand.
TAATTGTAAATATTTAAATCTGGACATGCCTTCATCTAATTTATCATTAAGAGTTGCCCTAGATAGAAGAGAGTCATCATTAGTTAAGTCGTCCCATGTTAGTAGCCCTGCTGTTTAAGGGTACAGCTAACGCATCCTTTAGGCAACCTGGTGGCCCTGGGCTGTCACACAATGGGGCTAATCTTGAATGATATTCAATACCAGTTACTGCTCTAAGTCTGGCCCATAATTGCTCAGCACCCTTTAAAATCTTCAGCCTTACTTTCTTTAAAAAAATTCTGTTCCCATATTTAAAAAGAAAACCTTCATACGGAAGCCCAGCCTGAACTAACATGGCTTTAAACATCTTCCCTCTGGCTGATAAATCTGGAGATTTCAGCAACATTCTCGAGTGGGTCAGTTGGAGCACCCATGAATAATACTGGATGTCTGGTAGAGCGAGACCACCCTTTTTCATTCTGCGTCTTATTTTTTTCCAGGAAATCCTGGTTGCTTTATATGCCCAGACAAAAGAGTTAATTGCTTGACAGATTTCAATTATTGATTTATCAAAATGTAGCAGTATTGTGTTAAAAAGGAATGTTACCTTAGGGAGAATTGCCATTTTAATCAAATTGGCTCTACCTAGGATAGTTAGAGGAAGGTGAGCCCAAGATCTCATGAATTTTTGACTATCCTTTAGGGTGTTCAGGAGATTTAACTCAGCAATTTTATCTATATTAGGTACAATTTTGACTCCCAGGTACCTCATATCATCCTTTGTCTTGTTTTTTCCCTATGGCAGGTTCCAGGTCATGGTCTCGGTTTAATCTGCATTCATCTCATAACCTGAGACTCAACCAAATTCTTCGGCTAACCTGACTACCTGAGGAAAAGAGGACTCTAGGTCTGACGAAAAGATAAGAATATCGTCTGCATAAAGGGCTACCTTCCACTCCCATATACTGCTCTTAAAAGGTAGAATAGCTGTCTTCTCCCTGAGACATCAAGCAGAAGGGCTCGATGTACAGATCAAAGAGGAGAGGAGAGAGGGGGCAGCCCTGTCTAGTACCTCTCTTAATATCAAAGGATTTAGTCAGTTTGGTGTTAACCACCAACCTTGCCGAGGGGTCACTGTATATGAGGTTAATAGTTTGACGTAATTTCTGGCCAAAATTCAGTTTCTCCAATATGGCGGCAAGGTAGTTCCAATTAACCCTGTCAAAGGCTTTTGTTGTCAATGGCTAGTGTCATTACTGCCAACGGAAGGGAAACATTTGAGGCAAAGTCTATCACACCTATTAAATCGTGTGTAAGATCGAAAAGATTTCTGCCCTTAATAAAACCCTTCTGGTCAGTATGTAGTAGATCTCCTGCAACTACACCCAGCCTGTCGGACAAAATCTTGGTAAAAACCTTATAATCGGAATAGAGGAGTGAAATAGGTCTATACGACCCACTCTTCATCGCTGGTTTTCCAGGTTTTAAAATCAGAATAATATTTGCCTCTCCCCACGAGGTTGGTGGTTTAACACCTTCTATCAATATTTCATTAAAAACCATAGTCATGAAAGGCATTATCTCCTCTTCAAGGGATTTATACACCTCGGCCGGAAGGCCATCCGGCCCTGCCGCCTTACCTACTTTACAGGCTAGAAGAGCCTTCCTAACTTCCTGATAAGAGATTTCCTCCTCTAGTTTCTCTTGTTGAATTAAATCCAACTCTGGCAAATGGATCGGTTTTAACCAGTCCGTAGCTAATGTGATCTCTACACCATTATCCTCCTCATATAGTTCCTTAAAAAAGGTGCGAAAAGCATCTCCGATCTCTTCTTCATTATTTGTTTTAGTGTCTGCGTCATCTATTTGTTTAATCAAATTCCGCACTCTGTCTGTTTTGGCTTTCCAGGCTAGTAACCTACCTGCCCCCTTGCTGTATTCAAAATGAGCAAGTTTACTCACCTCCCCCCTTCTAGATACTCTATCTTGAACTATACTATCTAAATTGGCTTTCAGACAGTCCAAATTTGCTATTAATGGCTGAATTTTATCTTGATCTGTTTCTTTGATGATCTTATTTTCCACCTCCTTCATTTGTCTCTCAATAGATGAAATTTCCCCCCTTATAGTGTCTGTTTTTATACGACATCCTGTTTGTGATTAGACCTCTCAAAAACGCCTTAAAAGTGTCCCAGACCACCATGAAGTCCGCTGAGCTGATGTTATTAATTAGAATTTTTTTATCTCCTGAGACAAATAGCCAGTTTCAACCTCATCTAAAAGGAGTGTACGGTCAAATGTACAGACCCTTTGCTGAACTTCCCCTGCTAATTTTAAATACATCCAAGTTGCTGCATGATCTGATGAATGAGGGGTCGAATAACCTATGTCTTGGATATTACCTCTAAGATCGTTACTTATTAAGATTTAATCGATCCTGGATTTGTGTTTGTATTTTTTGTTATAATAAGACACCCCCACTTGGGTGCCCGCCCTTTCCCTCCAGATGTCAACCAGCGCTTTTTGTCTCATCATGGATTTTAAATATGCTCTAGACTTAGAAGGGAAATTTGCCCTTCTGCTTGGGGATTTATCAAGTATAGGGTCCAGCACTATATTAAAGTCCCTTGCAAAGATTAATGTATCCGGTAACCCCAACAAATTAGAGAAGATCATTTTCAGAGTTGAGGGGTCATCTTGATTTGGGCCATAGTACCCAACTATTGTGATGGGCCTACTTTCTGCAGAGATGTTGGCTATGACCCATCTACCACTAGCATCAGTCAAGACGTTCAAAAGGCTAATATCCTCTTGTTTTTTAATTAAAATAGCGACTCCCCTGATATTAGCCGTTTGATCAGAACAAAGACAGTGCTCTACCCACCTAAGTTTTCCACAGAATTTCATAATTCCGTCTCTAGTAAGGTGGGTCTCTTGCAGGATAATTATATGTGCTGGTGAGTCCTTCAAATATTGGAAGATTTTTTCTCTCCTGCTCTTAACTCGAAGGCCATTTACATTCCATGAAATGCAGTTTAACAATCTCATGGAGGATTAAAAGGACATCACTTATACTTTGCCTCAACTCATAAAGCATCAACACCACACCAAAGACAGCATGAAATAAAACAATCTGAGGTTAAAAGTCGAAAGAGGATTTTCTTTTTTTCACATCTCTTCCCCCATCCGTGCTGCCCCCTTACTCCCCGTAGATCCCCCCGAACCCTCCTGGAGAACCCTGCCCCTGTTTACCTGGACAAGACCTGGTTCTGCCTGCCGAGAAGCCCTGCTCTACCCCATTTTACCTAATGTTAGTGCTACACTTCACTAAATGGATAGTCTTATATATTGAAAGTTTAATAACTCTACTTCTACTAATGTACCTAACCTAGTGAGTTTACTGATATATTTCCTTAACCGTGAAGCTTTCTAGCCATCTAACTTCCTGCCCAAACTCTGGCCCAAACTCTAACCGATACATTCCAGCGCCCCCCTTTTGTAAACTAATGCTTCCTAAGATAAAATTGAGTTTTTAGGTCTTTAAATTTTCAAGTATATCATCCGCCACCTGTACTGTTTGCACGTTATGCATCTTCTTATTATGCATAATTTTCAAATGGGCCAGGAATTTGAGCTGAACAGTTGCACCCAGTCTCTTAAAGTCTTTCATTCTTTTTCCCAGTTCCCACTGCCGATCTAGAGTAATTTGCAAGAGATCCGACCTGATCTCGAAGGTGAAGTCTCTCGCTTTCAAAGACTTCAATTTGAGAGCAGCAGTTAGTATCTTCTCCTTCAGTTCGAAGGTGAGGAAGTTTACTAAGATTTTTCTCTGTTTAGTTCTATTTGGATTTCTCCTAAAGGGATCTCTATGAATCCTTTGTATTTCGTGCCTTAGCTCTTCCTCTGACTCCATAACCCCCACAGCTTCTTTGATGAGGGTGACAATAAAGGCTTTCAGGTCACCCCCCTCTTTACCCTCCGGTAACTTCAAAAGGCCGAAATTATTGCGCCTGGAGTGATTTTCCAACGTCTCAACACGATCTTGAAGTGATGTCTCTTCCTTTTTTAGTATTGAAATATCTGCTTTAACCGCTCTCAGATCTGTTTGAAGATCTTCCATGGAGTTTTCTAAATCTACTGTCCTGGAGCTTAGAATATCAAACTTTTTTCCAAGGACTCGCAGAAAAGTCTGATTTCACCCTGATTTGACTCTAAAACTGCAAACCCGGAGGTGCTTTAATAGTATCTTTGGCGTTTTGGTAAATACAGCTTGCCCTAAGCTCCTGTGCCTCCTGTGACTTTGGCGCACGCGCTCCCCTAACCTTCTTAGACTTTTTACTAGACCTTGCTTTTTTTTGGGGGGGGATCTTGTTAGTTTGCAGTATTTTCTACTTCAGCATTTTTAACCTCCAATGGAATATTGCTGCTCTGGGCTGATTTTAAGGCACAGGCACCAACAATTTTTCGTCTTGGGGCCCTTTGATGCTATTGCCCCTATCTTGAAGCTCCTGGCCCTCCAATTTTCGTGCCTGCACTGCCGCTTCTCCTACCACTTCCCCTTCAACTCCTGTGGCCCCAGCAGCAAGTTGATACAGGCTCACCGTCGTCGCGACCGCCACAGCAGGCACTCCACCCTCCAGTCTCCCCTCCGGTCTTCCCAAAGCCTCCGACTCTGTCTCCATCTCCAGCCCGAGTGCTGCGGCTCCTGCCACACATCTGATGCTGACTCTGCCCACTCCACACCCGGATGTACTTCGGAAGGAAGGAAGGAAGGAATCACCACGGAACAGCAGCCAGCAAGCCGCAAACTGCCGTCCCCTCCTCAGCGCAGAGGCAGCCACGAGACAACGCGGAAGATCCACCGATGCAGCCCAACACATCCCGAGTCCAAAAAACCCAGCAAGGTAAGAATATTTAACAGTGATAACTTATTGTATTGCCATAAGTATACTGCCAGTTTCCTTCACGTTTCTAACGTAGATTAGTGAGGCATAGCAGGAATAGCAGGAGTATTCCCCGGCATGGCAAGCGACCCCTTAACTCGCGGCCGCCATGTTCTCCCCCGTTGAAAGTGTTTCTAATGACCAATACATGCCAAATAATACATATCATCCTTTTGACAAATATTTAATTTCTGGACATGAATCAACATATCTGTGACTTTACCCTCATAATCTCATTAAAGCGCACAACTTAATTATGTCTCTGAAAATGTTTTTTTTTCTGGTATTATTTTGCTTTCATGATTAGATCAGTATAATGTTGTTTTTGAATATTTGACAATTATAACATTTAAAAAATGCTGAACACAGTTTATAATCTATTTTGTGCTTTCTACTGTGTTGTCACAGCATCTGTAATGTTAAGAGCAGAATTGTCAACATAGATAAAGGCTTAATAATCTATAAGACATAGGGGCCAATTAGGATGTCCTTCCGAAACCGCACTTATGATGTGACCACACAGGGTGCAGTCGCAAACTCCCATTTCCCTATGGGAGCTTATGCAAAGGTCAGAAACCGGCCACAGCACAAGCTCCCACAGAGAAATGGAAATTACTGTAAATCCATTTACTGTGGGTGCTACCACACGGTGCAGGGATTTTCAGGGGACACTAAAAGGGCCCTCCAGCTCCTAACTGGAGGCTGCAGAGGAAAGGGGACCCTGCTAGGGGGCCCCCAAAGTCGCTTTCCGGCAGGCTTTCCATGAAAGCCTGTCGGAAGCCAACATCATAATCCTGATGGCGGAATTGCCGCCCGTAAGGGATTATGTGGTAGTTCCGACCAGCCGACGGGCTCCTTGAGCCCACCGGAAGCATGACAGATTGACTAGCCGGATTAAACTCTGACTGCCTTCTTTGTAGTAAGTGGGTCGGAGTTTAATCCAAGGATGTCTGTCAGTAAGACTACAACGAGCGGTCGGAGGCTTACTGACCAAAATCCTTATCAGCTCCATAGTTATAAAAGCATTATATCCTCTACTATAGCAAATAGATTTGAACAACAAATGCCGATGTAAGACTTGGTGTGATTATGTTTCAGAGCTAGCATATGGAATTATTTTTGGGTGTATAATAATTAAGGATCGCGCTTTTCCCTTTTCACTGAATTTTGCTGATGAATGTAGACAGAACCAACGTGTTTCCAGTCTGTATTTATTTTCTTAAAGTGGAAAAATACAGAGAATTGTGCTTCTTTGAGTGACTCTCCATGCTGTTCTTCATGAATTCCAGGCCAACAGCTGAGCAGATAGATGTCCTAAATAAAGGTATATGTTAAAATATATTTGTATATACTGCTAATATTTATGTATAGGTGTAGTGTTTTGCTATATATTGCTACTTTATTTGTTAAAACCTGAAAAGCATCAAAGTATAAGTTTATCAGTTAAATAAAAGTGAAAATATACAATTTTCTATGACTCCATTTATTTTTAAAACACAAAATAAATATGGATAAATACCAATAAGATGGGCAAAAAGTAAATATGGATAAATACAAACAGAAATATCGAAAAAATAAATACAATACAACCGAGAGCCCTAATATGGATAAATACAAAAGGAAATGTCTAACAAATAAATTCCATGAAACCGGGAGCCCTAATTATAATTAGCGCTCCCGGTTTTATGTTATTTATTTTTTTGCCATTTCCGCCTGTATTTATCCATATTTATTTTTTGGGCATTGTTTCTGTATTTATCCACATTTATTTTTGCCACAAACAAAAGACGACGCTACAGCTAGTATTTTTCTACATTTATTTAAATGACCAATACCAGTGTCCACCTGAACTCATCTAGAGCAGGTAGCAAGTGCACTTTCAGGGAACACGACCTAAAACCTTCAGTGTTACCGAGCTTGTCTAGAGTAGACAACAGAGAGCACAGTCTGTGTCCAATACCCGCCACTTCTCACTTGAGCTTATAGGAACAATGATGTTACCTAAGCTCTTCGGGTAAAGGCAGCAGCAAGTACATTTATTGACCAATGTCCACCACCTTCAGCGTCCATCTGAGGATATCTAGAGAATTTTCAGTGACCAAGAAAATGTGGACTCCTCTAACTTATGTGATCCTACGCAACAGGTGTTTCAACTTTCCTCGTCATCACTTTGAAGTACACTAGTTCAGGATGTGCGTTGTACACAAACTAGGAGTGGGCACAAATGTATTGCACAACTCATGAAGGAATACAAAGATTCAAGGATTTATAAAATATGTAGCACACAAACAGCTCATGGCTGTATATCAAAAAGCAATTAAATTCTATGTAATAACTCCGTACTACTCCAGGATGCAGTCTTAAAGAACACCCACCGATTCCAGTATTGCAGTTGTTAGAACTTCTACCCTGTGCCCAGAGAATAAACAAATCCCAAATTAGGATGAAACATTTTTACATACTCACTGCTTGGTTTCAACGATTCGGAAGACACTTTGCCTAGAACATTTCCGCTCGATTTCACATTAACTGTTTCACACACTTGTATGCTAATCCTGCTGAAGTTGTCGTTCGATACTCTGACTAATAACGGAGGATGAACCAATAGGAGTTACTTCCCCATTCTCAAAGTGCAAAAGAAGTTGTTCCTTAGGTTACAGTGCCAGGGGCTCTTTACATGGGCTGGCAAAGTGAACGGTAAGGCAGAGTAGGCCAAGTAAAACAAATTGGCAATAGCAAGGTACCAAAAGGTCCTGGTGACAGTAAATCCGATGACATCGGAGAGCCAGGTTATTTGCAAATCTAACCTAAAATAACAATAAAATACCCAGATGGCGTACAATTTCTCTGCACGTGTTCTTAACTATGTTTGGTACTGTATAGCACCTAAAGTACTACTGGACGGACTACAAATAGGCAGTAAAACTCAATTATGAGCCACATTCACAGTTTTAAGGGGAAGTGAACTGCCATTTTGTAGATGGAAGGGTACTTCAAAAGGCGGACAGTATGCAAGTTAGTGATCAAACAGATGCAGCTTGAAACAAGAAAGAACGCAGATAGCGGACCCTTTGCTTATCAGACTGCAATGATCTAAAGAACGTATATGTTACTGTGGGGGCAGCATAGTGAGTTTGCTACACCATTTGATTATGTATGGAAAGGTATTAAAAAGGGACCCACGGCTTCCAACTTACCACGGTTAGGCTGTGGATCTCATCCATCATTCGGGGCCAGAAGGCCGTAGTGTCTGCTGGGCATCGCCACTGCCGTCAACGCAGAACCTATCATACATTGAGTACAAGTCCCAAGCAGTCAAAGATACTACTCACTCACACGCATGCAGCCGTGAGCGCATTCGGCTGAAGGCTGGTGCTGAGGGGGCCCCCTGGAGCTTGGAGGCCCCCCCACTGCGCGGGGGCTGTGTGGGCCTGTGTTACGCCCTGATTTTTTTGTATGAATTAATAAATAGCACGTTGGGAAATGGTCCTTTTGTAACGCGCTCTGACACCGTCGGGTAAAGTTCACACTGTATAAAATTGCATTACATAAATAAATAGCAGCTAGGAATCCGGGAAGGGCATGCAGCATGAATCCTCTGAAGCCATGTGGGTGCACAAGTGCGGAATTATCCTTCAATCACAGAGATTAGTTGGAGAATGGGGTGGTAGGGCTGATTTAATTGGTGTGTGGCAGCCCGGGATGAGACAGCTTCCCGGGCACACACACAGCCGCACCTGAGTATTTCACAGTTCTTTAAAAGACCATTTGCTTGTTAAACACCCATCCCAAAGTGAAAAGAACGCCACAAGAACCCCCACCCACATGAGGAAGGAGGACAAAGGATCCGACTTCGGACTCTGGTGCTGCCAGTTCAAACCGGAGGGGAGAGGAGCTAAAGGCTGCAGCGGGACAGACTTTGTCAGAAGCTGCTTTCTCAGGGGCTTTTATCTCTCTTCTGTTTGTAGGGACACTGTAAAGCCGCCATTTATCTGTCCCCTGAGGGCACATACACAGGGAAAATACATGTACCTTTGTGGTTGTGCGCGGCATAATTTGCCAGTATTTTGCCGTTTTCACACATAAATACAAACAAAGGAAATATAGATTTCCGTCTGTATTTAAACGTAGAAATCAGTTTAAACGGAAAACCGGGAGCCCTAATTATAATTAGGGCTCCCGGTTTTCTGTTTAAACGGATATTTACATATAAATGCAGACAGAAAACTATTTGTTCTTTGTCTGAATTTATACTTAGAAGCAGGAAAATACTAGCAAATTTTGCTACGCTGCTGTGCTCCAGCCAAATTGCCTCTCCGCACCCCTCTCCCTTATTCTAGGGGTGTTCAGCCCACGAAACACCCGCAGGGCCCAATAGCTTGTGGTTTACTGGAAATTCCTTCCAATTAGGGTCCTTTTTAAAAACACATGTGCAGAGCAGCACACTGTACCTGCCTCTCTGCACCCAGCAGATATACTCTCTCTGTCTTTGGGGTCCACCAGAAGGTGGGGGGGAGCACTGACCACAGACACAGGAATGGTGTGATAAAGGCCGCTTTATTGGAATCAGGTGCACCCTGCAGATTCCCCTCCTTGGCCTGTGCCGAACAAAACTATACCTCACTAAATAAACAAATGCCTAACATACCCCCACCCCCACCCCCACCCCTAAAATGGATCCCCAACATTGCAACATCATACAACATCCCATCTGTAACATACCCGCCTACCTACAAACTGTAAATGACCTCAGTGTCCCCCACGAGATACCGAAACAGTCCAGGCCTCCTGCAAATACGCCCCTTTCTTAGCTAGGAGAAGCACCACCACGAGCACAGCACACGAGCACCTGTTCCAGCGACACGTCACAACTTCCCCCCTGACCAGCAAGCCACCGGTGCACCATCTCCCAACAAAACCCCTTCAAACCAACCAAAATTCCAAAAAACACTATACAAAACCCCCGCTAAAATAGGGAGGGAGGGTGGGAAAAAGCTTGTGCCCCCAACTGCCCTATCCGGCTGCTGTGTCACTGCACACCAAAATGGTGGGCAGCGACACAAAATGTCCGGTCATATACACCTCCCTGCCCAAACAAAGCCCAAAAACAGTCCAACTGACCTCCCCCAGCTGAAGTAGCCCAAAGAACCCTTTTCTGTTTACTAGCACCCCCTCCCCCCTACTGCCCCAAAACTATCCGGGTGAGGCAGGCCTCCCGCTGGTCGGCCGCCCCCCCAAATCCCCATTGGGGCCCACCAGTAGGGGGGGGAGCCCTGACCACAGACACAGGAACGGTGTGATAAAGGCCGCTTTATTGGAATCAATGTCCCTGCAAAAAGGTGTACATTGGGAAGACCACACAGGAGGTGCGTCAAAGAATCATCCAACACCGCTCTAAAATAAACAACAAGAATTTAACAGCACCACTGGTTTCCCACTTTATTCAATACAAACACACTGCCAACGATATCAGATGGACCGTTCTTGCAGTCATCAGGGGTGGAAGTGGGGACCCAGACGCACGTCTGTCCCAAAAAGAGGCGTATCTTATTTTGAAATTTGACACTTCAAATTCTGGCCTAAATGAAATGTCAGAACTCGGAAACTTATAATTCATTGAATCTTCTGGTTTGAGCTGTGCTCTAGCCGTGCTGCCTCTATTGTGTTTTTCTCCAAACTGCTGCATCATTTTCACAAAACTTTCTGTTTCTTTAATACCCACTATTCACTACCTCACCATTTCTCATGTTGAGTGGTAATGTCTAACTAGTGGCGATGTCAAGGCTTTCTCGCGCTAACAACATCTAAGAGACTCCTGTCTCCTGGTCCTTTATACGTGTACAGAAGCTGGGCCCTCACTTGTTAATAACACACTATGGTAATGATAGATATACACAAGCGTTTGATCATCAGAGACTTGACTTGATCTGTGCATACAAATGTGTTAGGCATATTTTCTAACATATGTAGTGGCGGCGAGGTGCAGGCATTGGTAATTAAGTCACTTTCCGATTCCTGTACTTTGAGGTCACGTCCATACACACTTTTTGTCTTTGGTGCTTTGTGAAAAAGATCTACTACCCCGCCCGGTGGGACCACAAGTACCAGCATCCTTAGGACCTTCCCTGAGTCCTCCCTCGCTTTCCATGTAACAACCAAGCTACCATTTAGAAGCACCCAAACCAGGTCGCGTCAGGTACTGTCTCCACGTCCTCGGCATCTGAAAGGATTGAATCCGTTGTGCACACGTAAGTCCTGTTCCAGAGGCCCCTAGCGGATTTTGCAGACTAATCACTCGTTCCTTTACATCACAACAAACGTGCCCACCTTTTTCCTTTTTTCCAGCTGCTTCGCGCGGCTGAATAATACCTGCGTGAAACTAACCAAAAAACCTCCCGGCGCTGACTCAAGTGCAGCCGTGTAACTTGTCATACGGCGTGCTGGTAGGAGACGCGCTTTTAATCATTGTACCAACCCGCGACCATTTAATGGGTTCCCACGGTCTGATGTGTTTTTTACTTTCTTCCCTTGTAGTCGATAAAAAGAATGTGAGCCAAGTTACGATCTGACTGCGCACCACTGCGCGGGCGCCCGGTGCCTTGACATCAACTGCAAATCTCTACAGGTATTTCACCACTCAGAAGCATGGAAGCTCTCTATGTGCTTTCGGTGTTTGCGCTTAACTAGCCCATTCACTTGCCCTAACTGCCACTTATTTAATTTTATTTTTACAGACAGTTTTTCTTGATTCACAATCTACCTCCACTCCTGCAATTCCCATGCTCGCTCTGCAGGTAAATTGTCTTTATGTTTCTGCGGTCAGACAGAGAGGTTTCTCAAAGTGTGACACTACTAGTTTGACACCACCCTTTCTAATTTTTTTCACAGTGAAGTCTATACCCAGTCCCTGTCCTGAGGAGAACCTGTAACTCTTTTGGTTCGAAACGCGTTGACCCCCAGCCTGTGACAAAGAAGAAGGGTGCAGCTAGGGATCAACTAATTCCACTGTTGTGGGCCCTTGTTTGCAACCATATAAAATACTCCGTCACAGGTTTTGTGAGATAGGCAGGCAGTCTTTTACCACCTTCAGTTCCGCCTGTCCACTGGTATTTTAGCTAAACGACTGGCTTCTTCCTCTATGTCCTGTGTAATGTTTTTTGATCGCAATTGATTTGGAATGTATGTACTGTGTATTAAGTCTTATTTAGGTGTCATGTAATTCTGATTATTCATTATCAATGTTTGTATATCTGTATTTATTGTGCACACAACTGTATGTTTTTGACTTGACTGTTTTGACAGTTTTTTCCTTTAAAGACATGTTTTTATGAATTCTTGAAGCTTGATTATAAATGAAAATAAATGTTTTGCTAAACAAATTGCTGGGTCACGCAGTATATATGGGCTGTGTGGGTCCTAATATCCCTTAAGTTATCCTGGCTAGCCATTTTGTTCTGTTTTGCAATTATTGGAATCAGGTGCACCCTGCAGATTCCCCTCCTTGGCCTGTGCTGAACAATACTATACCTCACTAAATAAACAAATGCCTGACAGCCCCCCACCCCATAAATGGATCCCCAACATTGCAAAATCATACAACATCCCATCTGTAACATACCCCCCTACCTACCAACTGTAAATGACCTCAGTGACTTTCGACCCCCCCATAGGACTCCAGTCCCTTTGGATACCTGCGCACCCCCAAAGCCACATCCAGCGCCTCCTTCAACTGAACGATGTATAACTCCATCCCATACCTAAAGAGGTGAACCCCATCCTCACTAAAAAAGTACACCGCCCCGTACCTAAGCTCAGGATGCTCCATCCTACCTATCGCCTCCCTGGCACAGAAATCCGTCATCTCCCTGTTAATCTTTCGCCTCGCCCTATCAATAGCCCCTGGGCGCTCAGCTCCCCTCCAAAACCGCCTGGGTATAAACTCATACCAAATCAGGTGACAACCTGCCCATTGCCTCCTTATCTCTAACAGGTCCCTCTTCATCTGCTTAACCAGCGCTAAGCACTTACACTGTACCAGGTCATTTTCGCCCAAATGGATCACCACCACATCCGGGCACACACCCCTCCGACAACATTATTCAGTAAAGGCATCAACTCATGCCAACGCATGCCCCCTTTTCCCCGCCAATGACATCGAAACAATCTGTCATCCAATTCCAAGTTGAGTTTCCGTTGCCTGTCCCACTCAGCCCTTTCTGCCCGCTTGACAAAGGAGTGTCCCACAATGTAAATATTCAAAACTGCTACCTCCGGCCCGCCACAGCACCTGCAAAATGCAAAAACCACAGTTGATGGACAGAATGCAGAACAATGTCATACATTCACCCCAGTACAGAGATCTGGGCCTAAATCTATCGTTTTTTTGCACTACACACCACCCCAGTTCAGACATGGCCATATACAAATCAGTCTGACCCTGTGCCTAATGGGAAGAGTCCAGCCCGAACTGCTAAGCCATGCCTTCCCTGGACCGGAAACAAGCTTCCGAGGACCGGTTTCTGGCATTCCAGCCGTCTTCAGCCACCTGCAAAGACATACATGTAAGAGGGTGAACAGCAAAAAACTCACAGCACCCCTTCTACCCCCCGCATCCTGACATATGTCCGGTAACAATCCGACTTCCACCTCCCCAACCGTTTGATCTCTTCCTTCCCCCACCCATTCCGCGCAGCTTCCGTCACCGCCCCGATCCGAAAGGAATGTGTCCCAAAAGCCTTCGGGTCTTCACCCATACACCGCAGGGCGCGCCGCAGAACCCACAAAGCCTGAGCCGCCGTCACCCTGCTGCCGTGTCGTCGACTAAAGACCTCCTCATCTAAAGCACACCGACCTGCCGCCAACTGCCGTCCCCACGCCACGGGACACAACCCCTCCCGTCCTCCCGGGCCCAGCACCACCCATGTCCCCACTCCCGTTGATCCGTCTTGGAGCGTCGCAAGCGCACCGCCACCTCCCGGGCCCGTATCTCCAGATCCTCCCAGAGGATCCCCCGCCCCCCTTTTGAACCCACCAATTCCGACACACGAAATGCGCCAAAGAACAGCCAGGACATTAGGGTGGAAAACAAAACCGTCTCACGGCCATCCCTGCACACTGAGGGCAACGCACCAATCAGCCCCCCAAGTAATGCCACCATAATTGGCCGACGCTGACGCACCCTCGCACCCCTCTCCCTCCCCTCCAGCAATCGAGCCCCCAACTCCCCCGCCGACGGAGGGTACCCCCACCACAGATTCCCTATGAACGCCACTGCCGACAACTTGCCCAAAATCGTCACCCGCGACAAACCTTTCACCATCAACTTCAACATGAACCGCACCACCTGCTCCTCGCGCTGCCACCGATCCCCCTGCCTCACTGCACCAGACCGTCGAAACTCCTCCCAGGCCTGCACGTATGCCTTCCAAGTAGACGCGGCTACCGACGCCCTTACCAGCTGAACGACCCGGCATCTCCCACCGACCAGAGCTCCATTGGGACCTGCGTCTTGACCTTCTCCGCCTCCGTGGCTAGCCCATGGAACCTCTGCCACTGTGAACGAGACAAAGCATCGGCGATGTCATTGTCCACCCTCAGGACGTGGCGAGCATGAAACAAAATGTCATTCTCCAGGCAGCGCAGCACAAACATCCTCATCAACTTCAACACCTGCGGATCCCGAGCCGACTGCCTGTTCACCACCTGCACGACGGACACGTTGTCTACTCGGAACAAGACCCTCTTGTGCACCAGCTCGGCCGCCCACACCGTGACCGCCACCACCAACGGGAACAATTCCAACAAAGCAATACTACGCCCCCCGCCTGCCACTGCGGTGGCCACTGCTCCGCGCACCTTCTCCCGGCCCAATACAGACGGAAGCCGCCAACACCCGCCGCATCAGAATACAGCGTGACGTCCCACTCCCAGTCTTCTGCCGGCGCCATGGGCACCCCATTGAAGCATCCCAGGAACGCCTACCACATGTACAAATCCTCCTTCATCTCTACTGATAGGCGCACATGGTGATGAGGCAGGGTCAAACTTGACAATGCCAAACCTAACCTCCCACAAAAAGTCCGGCCCGCCCGCACAACACGACACACAAAGTTAAGATGCCCCAACAGGACATGAACTTCCCGTACCATCACCTTCGGTTTTGCCAGCATTACGTCCACCAAGGCCAACATTGCCGACCTTTTGTCCTCCGGCAGGCGTGCTTCCATGGCCGCTGAGTCGAGCTCTATACCGAGAAAGGACAACACTGTACTGGGACCGTGTGTCTTCTCCCGCGCCAGGGGAACCCCAACATCCCCCATCATCTCAGCCAAACGTGTCCAGCTGCTGCTGGAAGTCCGTCGCACTGGGCCGCCCCACCAGGAAAAAGTCATCCAGGTAGTGTGTCACTGTCTCGGAGCCTGTGCGCCTGGAAAAAGCCCACTGCAGAAAGGAACTGAACCGCTCAAACAACATGCACGAGATAGAGCACCCCATTGGCAGCGCTTGTCCACAAAAATGCTACAGTCAAACTGAATCCCCAGCAACTGGTGATCCGCCGGGTGGACAGGGAGTAAACGGAATGCCGACTTGATGTCACACTTCGCCATCAGAGCGCCCTGCCCAACCGCCAACACGAGCCTCTGCGCCACATCCACCAACGAGTAGGACACCAACGCCAGGTCCGCCGAGATGTAATTGTTCACTGACTCCCCCTCAGGCCATGATCAGCCTGAATTGGCCTGGCTCCTTTTTGGGCACCACTCGATCGGGGAGATGATCAAACCTGGCATGGGTGGCTCATCAAAGGGCCCCGCCATCCGGCCCTCCCTGACCTCCTTGAACAGCTTCTCGCGCACAATCCCCTTATGAGCATTCACTGACTTCAGATTGTCCGCCCCAGCGCACAATCCGCGGGCCCTCATAGCCCAGCCGAAATCCCTCCCGAAAACCTTGACGCAACACTGCTGCATCATCCGCCCGCGAATATGCCGCCAGCCAAGGCTCCATCCGCTCCAGTCTAACCGGCGTATGATAATTTTCCCAAGGCTCCAGCCCCCCCGACCTCCTCTCCGCCCGCCACCCTGCGCCCCCGTTCTGCGCTCCTCTGGCCCGGGCTGCTGCCCCGGCGGGCCGCTGACCCCCCAGCAGCGCACCACTGGGTGACGCTGCCTGCATTTTGAGCACTGGTGCCAGAAACGGCACACTGTGCGACCGCACGCCCCCTTATTGAAATCCCAGCAAGCCCCGACCGTGCCCTGGCCGGATGAATTCCTCTGCCCCACCCCCCCGCGGGTGGGGCGGGCCGAGAAGGGGGTCGGCAACAGCGCAAACTGCTGGCCGTATAGACGGTGCGCCCAAATTTGGCCCCGCCCATCATCTGCTGGTATAAGTCAGAATCCAGCTACCCCCATTTCATGTCCGGGTCGGCCGCCATGCGCGCCCAGAACTCCTCATCATAGTGGGACCAGGCGTACCCACCGTATGTCACCTTCGCCCTCCGCACCACGTCAATGTACTTAAACAGCGCTATGGACCGATCCGGAAACTATTCACAATATACGCATTCGTATATTAGGAAGGCCACCAATCAATTGTCAATCGTCAGGGGCACTTTTGGGCGCCTCGCCAACTCCTGTTCTTCCTCCTCAGACCCCTCTTTGGAAGTCAACTCCCTGTGCAACAGCTTCAGGATGTCTGTGTACTCCCCTTTCAATATCTTTTCCTTCGTAGCTAGCGACAGGTGCGCCACCAGCGGTTTCGTCACTCCCATGCACGGGAGCTTGCGCATTGGCACCACACAACTCTCCTTCCCCCCACTTTTGTCTTCCCCCATCTTCGCGCCGCCCGCCGCCATCTCCCCACCAGTGCCTGACCCGACGCCACCCACCGCTGCCCCGCCGTCCGTGCCCACACCCATGTCCTTCACGTACCGGCCTTTAACCAGCCGCCCCCCATCGTCACCCCCAGTGTCCGTCCCCACCGACACCTGCGCGCAGCGCCGCTTTCCCGCACCACTCCCCACTCCATTTCCAACCTTACCTGGCGTCAAGTTCGGCGTCCGCGCAGGGTCCCAACGCCTAACCAGTGGAGCTGAGGGGGACGTCACTCTGGGCGGGTCCTGCCTTGACCGTACCTGTAACACACTGTCAACAAGGTTACTCAATCTCCCCCTCCCGTATCTCCCCCTCCTCCTCAGACTCCCCCGCACTAACATCCCGGAAATCCCAGCCGCCCCCTAGGGGCTCCAGCCGACTCAACCCCGCCTTCTCTCTACACACCCGCATCAGGTCAACCAACTCCACACTCTCCCCCTGCCCCTCCGCTGCACTCGCACCAAACTCTGAAGTATTTGCGTCCACAGGCACCCCCATGCCCCTGGTGGCCGTCATGACCCTTCGGGGGGTGGGCTGGCGGGGACATATCCCGCCTCCATCCACTGTGGTCCCCTGACAAGTCCCGCATTGGAGCGCGTCCGCCCGTACAAGGCGGAGCCAGCCCAACCTCTCGGTGGAGCAGAGCCGCATGCTGCTCACCCGAGCGCCTCCCCAACAGTTCCTGCCAAGGAAAGAAGGTGGAGTCTAGCATGCCGGGGTATAAAGGCCCCTCATCCCCCCACGCGCTGCCCTTACCCCAATCCCGCTGTGCCCCCCCGCCCCAACCCGCTGAGTGTCCTCCTCGCCACGCCAGGTGCCCCGCGCCCCCGCCTGCGCCCCCAGCCCCCACCCCACCCCCCAATCCCACCACTGTGAACTCACTGGCCCCCACCACCCCCGTCCCCCCAACCCGGCCTGCTCCCCCACCGCGCACCCCCCAGCCACCCCCGCCGCTCCCCCGTCCCCCACCATCTCTCTGCTCTGCCCCCCTGTTACATGGCCCCTACCAGCCCCCCCACCCTCTCCCGCGCCCGCCCCAGCGACGGAGACCTGCTCGGGCCCACCATGCTCGCCCCCTCCCCCGAAGACCAAGACCTCCAGTCCAACTCGCTCTCTCCCCACCCTCCTCCCCCCAAACCCCCCCACCCCCTTCCTCTTCCAGCTCAGACTCTTCCACTAACAGCGGGGACCCTGCCCCCCAGCATCTCTCCCCCTCTCCAGTTGCCCCTCCCCCTATTCCCCTGTGGCACCCCCGTATCCCTCCCCATGCCCCCACCTCCATTGCCCCTTCTGCCCACCCCCAGGTCCACTCCACTGCCCCCTTCCCCGCTCCCAACACACAGGCCCTGTCTCCCTGCCCCCCCCCCCAGGCGCCTCATCCTGCCCTCCGGCCCCATCCACAAACACCAGCGCTGGTCGAGCCTTCCTCCCCTTGCTCCTCCCAGCCCCTCCCCGCGTGCTCCGGCGCTTCGCGGCACGGCCTCACCTCCTTCCTTCCCTCGCCCCCGCCTCCCCTCCCACCGCAAGGAGCCTTCCACAGCCGAGACGGCAGAGGCTCACAGGCCAACACCGCTGCCGCGGCACCGCTGGCAGCGCGCCGCGGTGGCCTTATCTGGAGGTCGGGCGCACCAAGTCAATGCGGCCCGCCTCCCCCAGCAGCCGCAACACCTCCTGCACAAGGGGGTCCCCTAAAGCCGCCATCTCGCCACTCCGGCACCTTCAATGGAGCGCACGAAGGATCGCCTCAACCCACTGAGCTACCGAAGGCTCACGCGTCACCAGGGTCCCCCGCCGCAACCAGGTACCGCCCGAAATACCGGCGCTCACCGCCACAAGCCTGTACCACAATGGAGCAACAGGCCTTCCACAATCAAAAAGTTGTGCCTCCAACTGCCCTAGCCAGCTGCTGTGTCACTGCACACCAAAATGGTGGGCAGCGACACAAAATGTCCGGCCATATACACCACCCAGCCCAAACAAAGCCCAAAAACAGCCAACTGACCTCCCCCAGCCCAAGTAGCCCAAAGAACCCTTTTCTGTTTACTAGCACCCCCCTCCTCCCTACTGCCCCAAAACTACCCGGGGGAGGCAGACCTCCCGCTGGTCGGCCGCCCCTCCCCCCCCAAATCCCCAATCTCTGGCCTGTGAGCTGTTCCAGAAGCTGTGCAATGAAAGTCATTGCGAGAAATGGAAGAAAGAGGGATTGTAGCCAAACGTCAGAGTGAACAGTAAAAACTAAGAAATATGTCGGAATACAAAAAATACTACAGCAGTAGCGAATTGTGCGAAAACTTTGTGAAAAAAAACATTTATCACATTGGCCTTGCGAAGCTTTATTCATTTGTGGATTTTTAGTCTTTTAAAAGCCTTATTATATAAATATTTTAAAGATTTTTTAGAAGCCCGCTTCGGCACAAGTGAGGGCCAATCCCTCACCTCTGTTAGCTCCACGTAAACTCTGACAGGTCTATTTAAAAGAATACATATTATGAGAATCCGTTTCTCCATGACGGCCCCTTCTATGTCTCATGGCAGCTGCCACGTTGTAACTGCACTTAAAGGCTAGGGCAAGTATATGACCGCGGCTAATTTCCACACACTGACACTATTGTAAGATCATGTGAGATTGCATTAAAATGTGAATATAATAAATCGTGGTAGTACTGACCTGTTGATAGCCTTAAATAAATGTGGAAAAATACTAGCTGCAGTGACATCTTTTGATTGGGGAAAAAATAAATCCGGATAAATACAGAAAAAATTCCCAAAATATAAATATGGATACATACAATAAATACCATAAAACCGGGAGTCCTAATTATAATGTAGTTCATTCATATTGACAATACACAAAATTGCATAGTATAATGAAAAATGTGCTTTTCTTCTTTAAAATTAATAATCATTTATTATAAACATGTGTCTTGACATAGCACAAATATAAGTAAGTTGAAATACATTTTTTCTTCGACAATCTCTTTGTGGTCACTTATACTGCTCTTTTGCACAAAATGTATGACTACTGATAGAGCAGAAGTTTTCCTCCAACTAATTTACAACAATATACTAAGAAAAAAGGTTTGTGATGCTACTTTACATAGAAAAGGACAAGTTCCACGGGTCTCATTTACAAGAAAGTGCCGCAGCAAGGCACCCCAAGCCCTTTGGCTGCGCCACACTGCAGCACTTTCAGAGCACAGGGATGCGCTATGTCTACAAGGATATGATGGATCTCTTTGCTCTACCCTGCGCTAGCGCACAATTAGCTGCCAAGCGCCGACACAGGCACCCTTGCACCATGGTGCAAAAATGCCTGCGTCAAGGTGCCCCTTCCTTCACATAAACAATCTGAAATTGAGTTTTTCAATTTCTACGTGTGCTGCATTAGCACACATAGAACTTGTAAAACCTGCACATAAACAATGATGTGATTTTCTCATTCTAATAATAATAATAATAAAAAAAAACTGCCATTTATAGAGCACAAAACTGCTACTTCCAAACTGAGGTGTCCCGGCGCTATAATAACAAGTGACAGCAAATTAAAAGGTCAGAACCAGCCACACCATCGGAATTAATCCAAGTTAAAAAGCCACGTCTTAACTGCCTTCCTGAATAGGCATTCTGATGCAATTTGCCGCAAGGCAGGCGGCAAAGAATTCCAAAGCTTAGCCACTCTCACCACAAAGGATCTGACACCCCATCGCTCCTTCCTAACTTGTGGGGTGACAAACAGATTCTGATTATTGGACCACAATAGGCGAGTCTGTTTGTAGGCACATAATCGTTGTTTCAAATATCTGGGAAAGAGACCATGGAACTACTGAAAAGCCAAGGTAAGGACCTTAAATTAAATTCTGTTGGCCACTGGTAGCCAGTGAAGTTCCTTAACCCCTTCGAGGCTGATGACGAGCTGGGCTCGTCATGGTGTAGCCTTCTCAAACACTGATGACGAGCCCAGCTCGTCATGAACAATGGGTTTTTTAAAAAGTCAGCATAGAAGGAGAATCAACGCAGCGCGCATGTGGTTAATATGCTGAGAGATGTTGACACATGGGAACGGGTCTAATCAATCGTGCCGCCACATTTTGAACAAATTGTAGTCTCTTAACCATGCTTGCTGAATTTGAGAGGAAAAAGACAGATCATCCTCCCACTGTACTCCTAGATTTTTAACCGTGCCTGTTGGGGTGGGTTGTATCCCCAATTCCTGCGGCCACCACAGGTCCAAGTCTGGAGGCTTGTTAGTCCCAAAAAACTTCACTTCTGTCTTTTCCACGTTTAATCTTAATTTATTATTTTTCATCCAAACTACAACATCTTTGAGGCAATTCTTGAAGCTTTTAAATGAATCATACGACTGGTCTTTAAAAGGGAACACTAGCTGGGTGTCATCGGCATAAGATATTGCCTTGACCCCCCAGTTGGCATTGAGTGAAAACAGGGGGGCCAAATAGATGTTGAACAGCAATGGGCTTAATGCTGATCCTTGGGGCACCCCACACTACAAGTGCTTCTGCTCAGACTGATAAGTTTGTAAAGCCACCCTTTGAGTACGCTTGTGGAGGAATGACCTCACCCACTCAAGGGCGGTATCCCCTAATGCCGAAGTCATGGAAGCGTAGAACCAAAATATCATGATCTACCATATCAAATGCGGCAGATAGATCCAGGAGCACCAGCATGGCTGATGCCCGGAGTTTACAGCCACCCTCACTGATTCAGCCACCTCTACAAGGGCCGTCTCTTTACTAAGCCGGCACGAAAGCCAGATTGAGTATTGTGTAAAATGTTATTGCTCTCAGAAAATGTAGCCAATTGTCGCTGGACAACCTTTTCCAGCATCTGGGCTGGTGTCGGCAGTAAATAAATAGGTCTATAGTTAGAGAATACCCCAGCATCAACATTGGGGTTTTTCTTCAGTGGCAGAAGTGTGGCATGCTTCCATAAATCAGGGAAGGTGCCAGAACCAAGAGAGGAGTTCCATATGTGTATTAAAACATGAACGGCAGAGTGAGCTACTTCCTTCCATATTTTGGGAGGGCATGGGTCCCCAGGGGCAACTGACCTGCACTTTAGCATCTCAGCCAATGCCTCCTGCTGAGAAATAGGCACAAAGCAGGATAGACATCTGCTTTGACTTTTGACAGAGTTTCTACTTCAACAAAAACAACACAGTGGATGGGGGCCTTAGGGAATTTTTAGAACCAAGCATAGACACATTCCCTATATACTTAGTAGCACACACATAAGTGTCTATGGGTCTGGAAAAGAAGCATACTGAGTGATGCAACACGAACTCCTTAACAAAATAAAATAAAATAAAACTCAAAAACAGGAAAGGTGAGATTACTAATCCTGACCTATCCTAGTAGAGTAAGGATACCCATCAGTCACCACTCGGAACCACACTTCATCATTTGGGACTCCTTAAGGACCTACTACCATGCAAACTATAGGTGATGTGTAAGGACAGAATGGAATATCCTTCATCAACCAAATAGCCCGCTGTACTGTCCTTGTGTTGTTTAACCAGTTATTTCTCTTAGTGGGTGATGGGGTTGCAGTGCATGTGAATGTGAGAAAGTGCGTTAAAATTAAGTGAAGGAGCAACACGTTTTTTATTCTTGTTTCTGCTCAATCCTCCAATATAAAAACAGAATAGCAAACAGCAGTTTTGAACAAATAACTGCCTAGATGATATAGGTCGACATGTTTCAGCAATCAAAAATTGACCAAGTTGTCCTTGCCTTCTTTAGGACCTGTGTAATATTGCTACTGCAAAAGTGCCAAAGTGATAAGAATCAATAGAAAATGAAAATAAAGAGGAACGTCATCACCTGTGATCCTAGGTGTCTGTTTCTTCCCTACACATGGCTTGATTGTACCACTAGTGGGAGAAGGCAACATGATTTAAGGAGACAGGTATGCATCATATAATGCACAGGCAAAGCAAACTAGTATAGTGAAGATATCAGTATCATGACACCAGACAATTGTGGTTTCAACAAGATAGGGCATGGTGCTCTATGCCAATACTGGCTTAAAGCCAAGGCCAAGATACAATATGTGGGAACCGCTGCACTCCAAGGTAAATGGGATTAAACTGGGTGAGGTAGGTATTCTGTTAGATAGGTGCGCAGGAAGTCACCTTCCAGGTCCAAAAGGTGCGTTTGATATGAAAACAGTATAAGCCTTACAGGGGGTAAGGACAAATCCTGGGCACTCTAGTAGGCACCTTAGTGCGTAAATATATTCAATAAAGTTCTGGATTAAATGTTGAACAAAAAAACTTATTTTTGATTTATTTCAACACATCTTATTCATGATCGTAGTTTGTTAATCATAGTTCGGGTCTGTTTCGTGCCGTTCCTTTGCTGGAGCAAAGGAACGGCACGAAACAGACCCGATCAGCTTTTTTCAAGCAGATTCCCCCTGAAGAAGTGCACCTTTGCACGAAATGCATCGGGGATTATTTTGAATGTATAATTTTACATGAATGCTGATACTTTAATTCATTGATCATATGACCAGAATATGACGATGGAAACATTGAACTATGATTAACAAACTACGATCATGAATAAGATGTGTTGAAATAAATCAAAAATAAGTTTTTTTGTTCAACATTGAATCCAGAACTTTATTGAATATATTTACGCACTAAGGTGCCTACTAGAGTGCCCAGGATTTGTCCTTACCCCCTGTAAGGCTTATACTGTTAAAGCCAAGGCCGACATCAACTCTCCCCAAGCTCTGATTCTCCTTGACCTGTCCGCTGCGTTTGACACGGTCGACCATAACATTCTTTTGGACCGTGTCAGCGCAGCGGGCATACAAGGCCTTGCCCTTTCTTGGATCACGTCCTTTTTGACAGGACGTTCTCAAGCTGTTCACCTCCCCGGCTTTTCTGCTCCCCCCCTCCGGGTGCCCTGTGGGGTTCCCCAAGGTTCCTCCCTTTCTCCCCTTCTTTTCAATCTTTACATCCATCCACTTATCTCTTCCCTCCTTCAGCTGGGGGTCTCTGTGTTTAATTACGCAGATGACCTCCAGCTCGTCTTTGATCTTTCTTCTTCTTCTCACTCCCTTTCTTTCTTTCATTCCACTATGGTCTTTATTTCCGGGTGGATGAGCGCCAACCACCTCAAGCTCAATCCAGATAAGACTGAGCTTGTCTTGACTGGCGGCTCATCCAGCCCTTGGTCCCCTGCCTTCTGGCCCCCTATCCTTGGCCCCCCTCCCACCCCGGTTCCCTCCGTCAAAACACTGGGCATCAAGGTCAGTCAGGACCTGTCCATGCACGGCCAAGTCAGTGCCGTGGTGTCCTCTTGCTTCCTCTCCCTCCGGATGATCCGGAAAATCTCCCGCTTCTTTTCTCTTGACTCTCTCAAAATCATTATTTCTGCCCTCATCACTTCCCGCCTCGATTATGGCAATAGCTTGTTCGCCGCCTTCAAGCTATCCAAAATCAGGCTGCCCGTCTCATCTTTCACTTACCCAAAACCCATCACATCACTCCTGTCCTCAAATCCCTCCACTGGTTACCCACCCTGCAGAGATCCTTGTTCAAGCTAGGGTGCCTTGTTTATCGGGCCCTTGATCACTCTGCACCGGCTTTCATCAATTCTTTGATTTCCCGTTACACCCCTGCTCGCACTCTCCGTTCATCCTCTTTTGCCCTCCTCACTGTTCCCCGTCTCCACAAATCTCGCACTGGTGGAACTAGATTTTCTGTTCTTGCTCCCCGGTTCTGGAACTCCCTTCCTCTCTCTTTGCGTTCTATCCCCATTTTTTCACATTTCCGTAAAGCGCTTAAGACTTTTCTGTTTGCCCTGGCCTACCCCCGCTAAACCTCCTGGCTCTGTCTGTTCTGTTCTTTAGAGCTCTCAGCGCCAGGAAGCCGTTTTGGCCATCGTGCGCTCTACAAATATTTTCATTCATTCATTCATTCATTCAGTTGCTTCACAGGATAGTTTATACACTTAGATGTAACCAATCACCTGCGTACCTATTGTGCTGTGGAAATGAGCCTCACCTCACCTGGCAGTGGCTCAGGAGGAAGAAGCACCGCTCTGAAAAAAAGGGGGGGGGGGACAGAAACACAAACCAAAAGGTAAATGAACCCTATCCCTTAAAACACAATGTATACTCTAGGAAACAGTGCTATTGTGTTTGCTTAATCAGATAGAATTTAATAATTACGCAGCTACAGCAAACAAACAACTTATTGAAAATGCAACCGGAGCTGGTATGTGCCTTCGATGACGTTAGGCTTGCTGTACCGATTCCTGAGCACATCCTACTCCAATCAGTACCTCCCCAGTCAGCTTGGACGCCGGTGAGAAGTACTGACGGATAGGTAAGCAACTGAATGGAGGTTTTCCTTTCTCTGTTCTACTTTCTTTCGCCCTGCCTTAGTGAACCGCCAGGCTTCTACAACAATTTTCACTTAACAGCGATGGAAGTGCTCAGGATTCGGTACAGCAAGCCAAACGTCATCGAAGGCACATACCGGCTCCTGTTGCATTTTCAGTAAGTCGTTTGTTCGCAGTAGCTGCGTAATTATTAAATTCTATCTGAGCCACCTCTACAAGGGCGTACCTTCCCCATCCAGGGCTCCTTCCTCGGGCCTGCCATGTGCCAGGCTACCCAGGATGGAGTCCCTGGGCCCGGAGAGGCTTCCCCTGCACCTCTGGGCCTGGTAGCCCTGGCTGGGTCCAGCGACCCGCCTGGCCCCTGGTCGGGTGCTTCAACCCTGGGCCCCGTCCCCTGGCCTGCCGCTCTGCCAAAGGCCCGAGACGGGGTTCCATCATGCCCGAGGAGCCTCCCCCTACTTGACTGGGTTCAGGAGCTCCAGCTGGGCCCCTGAGGGCCCTGGGGAGGGTGGCCTCCCCACCCTGGGCTCCATCCTTGGGCCTGCCGCATGGCAGGGTGCACAGGACGGGGTCTCGCAGGCCTGGGGAGGCTTCCCCTGCACATCTGGGTCTGGGAGCCCTGATGGGGTCCAGGGGCCTTGCTCAGCCCCAGGTTCGGCGCTCCCATCCTGGGCCCGTCCTCTGGCCTACTGCTCTGCTAAAGGCCTGATACAAGGTTTTGTCATGCACGGGGAGCCTCCCCCTGCTTGGCTGGGTTCAGGAGCTCCGGCCCGGGCCCCTAAGGGCCCTGGGGAGGGCGGCCTCCCAACCCCAGGCTCCGTCCTTGGGCCTGCGCGTGATGGGGTGCACAACATGGGGTCTTGCGGGCCTGGGGAGGCTTCCCCTGCGCCTCTCGGCCTGGGAGCCCTGATGGGGTGCAGGGGCCCGGCTGGACATCAGGTCAGGCGCTCCCGCCCTGGGCCCCATCCTCCGGCCTACTGCCCTGCCAAAGGCCCAAGACGGGTTTCGTCATGCCCACGGAGCCTCCCTCTGCTTGGCTGGGTTCAGGTGCTCCGACCGGGCCCTGGGCAGGGCAGCTTCCCCAACCCTGGCTCCCTCCTAGGGCTTGCCACATGGCAGGGTGCCTGGGACAGGGTCCCGCAGGCCAGGGGAGGCTTCCCATGTGCCTCTAGGCACGGGAGCCCCAGCTTTGGTCCAGGGGCCCGCCGGGCTCTGGGTCAGGTGCTCCAGCCCTGGGTCCCTGCCCCGGTCTGCCGCTCTGCCAAAGGCCTGAGACGGGGTTCTGCCGGGCCCGGGGCGCCTGCCCCTGCTTGGCTGAGTACAAGAGCTCTGAAGGGGCCCCCCGAGGGCCCTGGGGAGGGCGCCCTTCCCAACCCACGCTCCGCCTCGGGCCTGCCTCTTGGCAGGGTGCGCAGTACAGGGTTCTGCGGGCCAGGGGAGGCCCCACCCTATCCTTCTTGGCACTGTTGCCCTGATGGGGTCCAGGGGAGGACGCTCCTGCCTTGGGCTCTGTCTCCTGGTCTGCCGCTCTGCCAGGGGCCCGGAATGGGCTTCCATAGTGCCTGGGAGCCTGCCCCTGTTTGGCTGGTTTCAGGAGCTCCAGAAGTGGCCACTGAGGGCCCTATGGAGGGCGGCCTCCCCACTGCGGGCTCCGTCCTAGGGCCTGCCATGTGGCAGGGTGCCCGGGATAGGCTACCCCTGCCCCTCTGGGCCTGTTAGCCCCCGTTGGGTCCCGGAGCCCCACCGGGCCCCGGGTTGGGTGTTCCAGCCCTGGGCCCATCCCCCAGCCGAAAGAGGGTTCGTGCTGCCGGAATGCCAGGCTCCTGCTCTGGCTGGGGCTGGCCTTTCCCGGCTCCCCCCAACTCTTCAGTGTTTTTCTGACTACGACCTTAGATCAGACGTGGCGACCCACTGAATTTACGCATTTTACTACGCGGAGGAAAAGAAACTAACCAGAATTCCACCAGTAACAGCGAGTGAAGAAGGAAGAGCCCAGTGCCGAATCCCCGCCAAGCAGTGTCTGTGGTAAATGTGGCGTACAACAGACCGACTCCCTGGCGTCGCTCAGGGGGCCCAAGTCCTTCTGATCGAGGCTCACACTGCGGACGGCGTTAGGCCGATAGCAGCCTCCGACGCACCGGGATCAGGTCTTCTCGAGGTTGGGTTGCTTGGGAATGCAGCCCAAAGTGGATGGTAAACTCTATCCAAGGCTAAATACGTGCAAGAGAGGGAGGGCCAAGCATAACCCTGTGGCGCAATGAAGTGAGGGCAGGCATGCGCCGGCTGAGGTGGGATCCGGCCACGCATCCAGCGGCTGGCGCACCACTGGCCCGTCTCACCCGCTCCGTTGGGGATGTGGAGCATGACCGTGCGTGATAGGATCCGAAAGATGGGCAGGGCGAAGCCAGTGGAAAGTCTGGTGGAGGTCCGTAGCATGCAAACCGTCATCCGACCTGGGTATCGGGGCGAAAGACTAATCGAACCATCTAGTAGCTGGTTCCCTCCTAAGTTTCCCTCAGGATAGCTGGTGCTCGTAGCCCCCAGTTTTATCTGGTAAAGCGAATGATTAGAGGTCTTGGGGCCGAAACGATCTCAACGTATTCTCAAACTTCATATGGGTAAGAAACCCGGCTCGCAGGTGTGGAGCCGGGCATGGAATGCGAGTGCTTACTGGGCCCCTTTTAGTAAGCAGAACTGGTGCTGCAGGATGAACCGAACCCCGGGTTAAGGCGCCCAATGCAGATCCTCATTAGACCCCAGAAAAGGGGTTGGTTGATGTAGACAGCAGGACAGTGGCCATGGAAGTTGGAATCCGCTAATGATTGTGTAACAACTCTCCTGCTGAATCAACTAGCCCTGAAAATGGATGGTGCTGGAGCGTCTGGCCCATACCTGGCTGTCGGCGGCTCTGAGAGCCGCAGGGGCTAAGCCATGATGAGTAGGAGGGCTGCTGCGGTGCGCATGGAAGCCTGAGTGAGGGCCCGGGTGGAGCTGCTGCAGTTGCAGATCTTGGTGGTAGTAGCAAATATTCAAACGAGAACTTTGAAGGCCAAAGTGGAGAAGGGTTCCATGTGAACAGCAGTTGAAGATGGGTCAGTCGGTCCTAAGAGATGGGCGAGCGCCGTTCGGAAGGGAAGGGCGATGGCATCCCTTGCCCTCGGCCGATCGAAAAGGAGTTGGGTTCAGATCCCCGATCCTGGAGTGGCTGAGACGGACACCCGCGTGGCATCCAGTGCAGTAATGCAAACAATCACAGAGAAGCCGGCGGGAGCCCCTGGGAGAGTTTTCTTTTCTTTGTGAAGCCACCCGGTCCTGCAAGACAGCCGAGGGTCCAGGTGCTGGGGTCAAGGGGTTCTCCAGGGCCTTGGCAGGCTCTGGCCTGGCTAGGGTTCAGAAGCTGGGAGCGGGCCCTTGGCTTGAACTCCGTCTGGCAGGCCCTGGGGTGCGGGAGCACCCTGTCCTGCAAGCCAGACGAGGGTCTGGGTGCTGTGTACGGGGGTCCTTCGGGGCCCAGGGAGGCTCTCCCCGGCCTGGCCTAGGGTACAGAAGCTGGGACCGGGCCCGGGGTTTGAGCTCCGTCTGGCAGACCCCGGGGTGCGGGAGCCCCCGTCCTGCAAACCAGTGAGGGTCCTGGTGCTGGGGACATGGGGTCCATCTGGCCCGGGGAGGCTCTCCTCGGCCTGGCCCAGGGCTCGGAAGGTGGGACCGGGCCCGGGGCTTGAGCTTTGTCCGGTTCTAAAGTAACCCCACTTCTTTAGTCGGGCCGAAACTTTGACATCTAGCCCCAATAAGGGCCTGTACCATATGATACCACCACCCCGTCCCTTGAACAGATGATACATTTCTCTGCAACGTCATATGAATTATCTTGAACTAATGAAAGAATGATGTTTCATGGACAGGCAACAACCAACTGGTGCTCACGTAATAACCAGTTGTATACGTTAAATCATTGTAACCCCCTTTATCGAACCACCTTCATTCTGTGATTTTCCAATTTCTATCACACACAAAAACACTCTTTTTCACTTCCCTCCTTTCCTTGGAGCAACCGCCTGATGACTATGCCTTTCCTTGTTTTTTGGTGCTATGAATAAAATAGACATTTTTTGTTTAAAACAGTGGGTATCTATTTTCTCTTTTACAAGGTGCATCATGTATTGATTGCTATATGCTGAATATGTTTCTTCATGCAAATTACTTTTGAATTACAAACATGTTTTGACTTATTGCGTGAAAAAAGAGTCCAAGAACCAATTGATGTTCTATATCGTACGATACCCTGGTCCATGGACAGTGATTGGGTTACCCCCATTAGCTTATAATGGTTATCTCTTATTGAGGGCTGCATCTTACCAGACTCTGCCATCTCCTCATAAAGTCGGACCAAATGTGGGATAAGGAGGTCTTGATAGGCATTATAAAAGGCCACCGTTAAGCCGTCCATGCTTGGTGCTTTTCAGAAGGCATACTAGAGAGGGCAGCGCGTACCTCCACAGGGAGGAGTGGAACTATTAGGGGCTCCTTGTTCTCCACTGCGAACCACGTCATGGAAATGCTCTTAAGGTAATCCATAATAGCCTCTTCATCAGGCGTGACCCGCGTGTGATATAGGTCAGTATAATATCTATGGAACCTGTCTGTGATGCGGGCCTAGTCACTAAGCAATTGCTCCTCTTCATCTATGTATGTTGTTACTGTGTGAGTGCACCTCCAAATCCTCCACCTTAGCCTGCAAGGAGTGCAATACCTTTTCCATCTTTTTGAGCCCGCAGCGAAAGAATATACAGTTCTCGGCCCTCGATGTGCATAGCCAACCCCCACTGATTCAGGCACCGCTCACTCTAGCTGCTGTAGTGTAGTTCCTATATTCCCAATAGGCTCTGCGCATTGGAATAACATAAACAATAGTTTAGACGTAGGACTTAAGTCGACTAGGTCTCTATTGAATATGGTAGACTTAATTGTGAATGCCAGCTAGCTCAGAGGTCACTAGAAACTTTCTCGAATAC
This sequence comes from Lissotriton vulgaris, assembly GCF_964263255.1. NCBI lineage: Eukaryota > Metazoa > Chordata > Amphibia > Caudata > Salamandridae > Lissotriton > Lissotriton vulgaris. Next base: position 245,157,937 of record NC_141687.1, read on the forward strand.
ACAAGAAGGGATTAGTTTCTGACAACCATATCACATGACAACTTTGTTCCCCAAGAATAAGGAATATATATCCAGAGTCGCGGAAACAATAGATGGCTATTTCACTCAGTCAATCGTGCATGCTTCGTTTCACCAAAAAGGTTATTTATTGAGCAGTCTTCTTTCTCATGCAAGAGAACTGAATTGCTACAATCGTACTACTCGCTATAAAGTAAAGTGCGTACAGTAAAAGGAGTATTATGAAATAATACTGTAAAAGCATTTATATGGTTTGGTTTCTAAGCCGTAAGATACATAAAATAGATAAAATACATACAATGATAAATAATGACTAAAAGTACTCAACTGGTGCATCTAAAATACGCCTACCCCGGTGTACCTAACCTAAGCTTAGTACAAGGGAAGAAGTAAGTGAGGTTTAGCTTGAGTTAAATAAGTTTCTGACAAGAATCTATCCAAGAATTCTCTAAGGGTCCAATCAGCTCCGTACCTTGGTTATAGAATGAAGGAGGTCTTGTATTTCTCTCTCAGGACTCAATCTCCCAGTCACCCGCAAGGGTAGCAGGGAAACACTGGAGCTGGATTTCTCGGCAGGAGAAAAGACAGTGTCTCTCTCAGTGCGTCAGCAGGGAGGGTCGGCTTCCTTCGGCACTCGCATACAGCAGGGCGTCGGGCAAGTAGTTAGTCAATCTGCTCCGAAACCACCGTGTGTTTTGCTACGGCAGATGTGGGCATAGTTATACCTGGAAGGTGCCGAGTTTGACGTAAGGGTGGACATAATAACGTCACTAAGAACTCGAAGTTCTTTAAACACTCCCGGAGTTCTGGGACAAATCAATACTGAAGCAGGGGGAATTCCCGTACTGCTGAAGGCTGGTTGTCTTCAAGAACGCGATGTACTCTGGGAGCTTAGTGGAAGTAGTTAAACGAAAAACAGGGTTCCCTTGAGATTATTACTTTCTTAATTTGGACTGGTCAGTCCTCTATCTAATATATGACCCGCAAACGTTCAATTGCTTCACACTTACATGGAACCAAAAACAAGCACTTACAATCTAAATACTAATGTAATACGTAGCCGGAAAATTTGTATTGTGTAAACAAATTGATTTTTATTGTTATTTATAAAAACAGGCCTAAATATAAAAACTTTTTAGTTAAAAACATGCACATACATATATTACTTCTGGCAGTTATTCCTATTTGCATCAGTGCACTGGTGGTTTGAAAGCACTTTGCCAATTATCAAATATGTTACTTCATGAAAAAGATTTTATAAGAAATACATTCATAAACATTCATTCAAAATTGATTAAAAAAAACCAAGTCGACGCGTTTCGGTGGATCTCTGCTGTGCGCACCACCTTCTTCAGGACAAGATAAAACAGTTCTGTGAAAGTAATATATTAAAAAACAATATCAAACTTTTATCCTCGGCGTACGTTTACAAGAAGAAATATAACAGTCTAACCACCCATAAATTATGGACCGGTCTTCCACATCATGGCCCATTATTGGCTCATCCTCTACACTGGTAGATTATAAGTACAATGTTATTTACTATCTTGTTTTCAAGTCGGTTCTGTTACTCAGTTCCATATACATTACTTCAGTATTCTATATGTACCATTTCCCTGTGCTGTTTTTGTAATTCCAATGCCTTCCATGCATCCCCACATTCATACACATTGTAGTTTAATCTAGCTTCACATTCAGTCTTTGTTAGATTTTTTATCATGGGCCTCATATATGTATTGGTTGAGTACCCACCTTTTTTAGGTTGTCTTTATGCACCTTTAATCATAGACCTCCTGATAAATTGAGGTATTGTTTCCAGGTGATTTTATAATTCCTGTATCAATAATAGACAGACTTATTACAATCAAGCTCGCTTATCACTCTTCAATTTATTGTATGTTGTTACATGATACTTACTAGTAGAAATAATCGCCCACATTAATTCATTTGTATATTCTTTAGGGGCTTTTAGTCCCCTGGTAGGGTTGAGACAGTTCTTTAAAAGTACAGGAAGGCACCTAATCGTAAAGAACATTTAACACTGTTTAAGGTGCATATTTTCATAATCGGTTTTCTTCATACAACTGTTTTTTGCAATTATGAATTAAGTCTTACCGGTTTTAAAAGGTGATAGGCTGATATAAACAGTTTTTTCCTTTACATCGGAGGTTATGCTGGGGGTTCCTTCAATCTTCACCCTTTCAGCGCGCAGTTCTATCGAGTAAATTATTTAATTAGATATATCTTGTTGGGTTCTAGAGTCAAATATATTTTTATATATCCGTTTGTCTCTATCAGTATGAAGCTTTTTATCACAATGTTTCACATTCTAGGGTTTGGGGAAAAGCCTTCATCTATCAGCCCCACTCACGACCTATAGTTATTATTATTATAACCTCATGTCACTCTTAAGTTGTTGGTTGGCTTTAACATTACTGCACAACCGTCGTTCGAAATCACGTTGTATAAGTTGACCGCATCAGTACTTAGGACGGGTTTACTTTATTCTCGAATGCTCCACTAGTGTGCATCGGAGGGCATTTCATGGCTCCTAAACATCGTTTAAGGTTTCATTTATTGCAAGCATGCAGAGCTATTAAAGTAGGCCGAAATCACATTTAAGTCACAGTTTTACTCGGCGTTTCTTACAAGCGTACATTTCATGGCTCCTAAGCATCGTTTAAGGTTTCATTTATTGCAAGCATGCAGAGCTATTAAAGTAGGCCGAAATCACATTTAAGTCACAGTTTTACTCGGCGTTTCTTACAAGCGTACATAGCGCGTTCACACCCATTACGTGTGCCGCGCTACGTCCTACCCTTTGTTCTATACGGAATGCCCTGCCTTTTTAAGACCCTTGAAAAACCTTCGGCGTAATTCCCTCTTACCTGATGCCTCTCTGTGCGTCTCCTCTCTCATGGGTTCTGGTGGGTAGTATCGTTCTATTGCTACCTGTTTTTTATGTAGTCACGTCCGATCACGTGACCTCACAAATCGTGCTCGCTGGCGTTTCTATGTTTAGAGTTTTTTCGGCCATCTTGTAGTGGTGTTTTGGGGCAGTGTATATTTGAGTATCATTGTTGTGAGGTTCAGGAGTATTTGAGGAAAATATATAGAATCATTATGTGGGATAAAGGCAATTATTTTGCCCACTTTCCGCTCTAGATTGTAATCGTTTCTAAGTTATGTTAATTAAAATTGGGCACATTCGTGATTCATCTATTACGGACAGCAAGTCCTGTTTCTGGTTACAAAACCGGGATCTATTATCTATATATTCCCGTTATTTATCACATGATGTTATGAGTTATTGTCTCTACACAATCATTCCACATGAGTGATTGCTCAATGTGATGTGGAAAACTCTCTAGTGGGCGTGTCAGTCTCTAGTTACTTTGTCTATTCAGCCTCCAGAGTTTGATAACTTGTTGGTATTAGAAAGAGATCATAGTTAGTGATATCCAGATTCTAGATGCTGATTTTACCTATACATTCTTTCCCATTCTTCCCGGTTATTTAATCCATGTGTGAATGTTTTAAATTTACACATGTAGAATTGCTCTCTCATTTTTCTTTTCTTTTCAATATTACCTCCTTGCCTGGATAATTCAATTTTTTCTATAACACACCATCTGAGATCTTCTATTTTGTGTTTGTTTTCAAGCCAGTGTTCAGTAAGGGGGGCATTATGTTTATTGTTTTTTAATGCTGATCTGTGTTCATTAAGGCGTGTTCTAACTTCTCTGCCAGTTTCCCCTATGTATCCTAAGCCACAAGGGCATTGGATAAGATAGATGACATTTTTCGTTCTGCAATTGAACATTTCCCTAGCTGTATGCTCAATTTTGTTTATTGTTATTTTTTGTCCTGCAATGATTGATATACAATTAACACAACCATTGCATGGGTATGTTCCTATTACCTTCTTATCGGTATCTATGCTTTTTTGGTAACCAGTCTTTCTGTCTTTGTATGTTTTGACTAGTCTCTGTCTGATACTCCGATTTCTTCTGAAGGAAAACAGGGGTTTTTCCAGTGTAGCCAGGTTTTTATCTTGTAACAAACTCCAATTTCTATTAATAATATTTTTAATTTTATTACTAAGTAATGAGTAATTGGTCACAAAGGTGATTCTGTTTAATTCAGCTCTGCGGCTTTTTTCATTATCAAACAGTAAATTACGGTTATAATATTTGGCTCTTTTGTATGCCTGCTTGATAATTCCCTTAGGATAACCTCTGCTAGATAGTTTCCTTTTTAAATTACTGGCAAGTTTCTCAAAATCACGTCTATCTGAGCAGTTTCTGCGGAGACGCAGAAACTGCCCAAATGAGATGTTATCTTTTTGACATCTCGGGTGTTCGCTGTCATAATGCAGCATGGTATTCCTGTCCGTTGGTTTTACATATAAATCCACGCTGAGTGTATTGTTCTTGTTTTGTATTTTAATGTCTAGAAACTCACAGTATTCTTGACTCATGTTGTGTGTGAATCTCAGGTTGGGGTCACCACAATTCAACCAGTCAATAAATTCTAATAGGGTTGTTTTATCTCCTGTCCAAATAAAGAAAATGTCGTCGATGAACCGTGACCACTGGGTCACGTTTTCAAAGAAAGGGGCCGCCTCATTGTGTATGTGTTTATTCTCAAAGGCACCAACATAGAGACACGCCAGGCTCGGCGCACAGGTGGCCCCCATGCTGGTGCCCTTGGTTTGGCAGAAAAAATCATCCTCAAAAATAAAAATATTATTCATGAGGATTAACTCAAAAGTGGAAGTAGCCATGCCATATTTAGACTGCATTGGCTGTGTCTAAATATGGTTATGATTCATATGCCTATATAAGGATATGATAAGTTATATCTATATAAGGGCATGAATCAGGAAATGTACACTAGAGCCCTAGATAAGTTACAACACCCACTCCACGTAGAATGTCCATCTTTACTAAATACTAAGCATTTATAACATTTCTAAGCATGTGTTTACAATCCCACCCCAAAAATACATAAAATGCATTTAAAATGGTTTGTACACGAAAAGTGAGTATTGTACTGTACGTTTTCTAAGCAGTGGTACCATTCAAATAATGCATATAGTTTTTACATGTGAAATGCTGGCTGAATGATTCACAAAATGTACATTTATGAAATGGCTCTTAACCCCTTGGCTGCTGGGGTTATTTTCCTGCTGTTCTGGGGAGCTGGGAGGGGGCGCGCACAGCGCCCCCCTGCTCATGACGAGCTCAGCTCATCATGAGCTACAGTACTCCTGTGCTCATGACGAGCTGAGCTCGTCATGGCCACACCCGTTTCAATAGAACGTTCAGCACAGCAGGGGAATTATCCCAGCGTGCAAGCGTTCTAATGGCCATGACCAGCTCAGCTCAGCTTGTCATGAGCGCCGGAGCACTGTAGCTCATGATGAGCTGAGCTCGTCATGAGCATGCAAGGTGTTAATACAGAAGAGAAGGTCGAAACCATTTCATCACAGATTTATATAATACGGTACATGTGCTAGAGGCTATTTTCAAAATATTGTCTCTAGGTATCCAAAAAAAGCAATCTTGTTCTCTAAGAATATTTCTACATTAAGCAGATTACTCTGTGCCAAAAAAGGGAAAAATATTTTGGTATTGAGAAAAAATAATTTTGTTGTAGTAAAAAATAGTTCCACATTTTTAGAAGTTCTGTTTATCAAAACTGAAGGCCGAAATCAAAGTTCAGGGAACGCTGTGTGCTCGTTACTCAAGAGTTATTCTCGTTGGTAGGAGAAAACATGAACTCAGATAGGCTGGCAAAGAATTCGTCTACCACAGTAGGTGAAAGTTGGGCCATTTCCGAAAAAGTGGAAATAGTGCATATGTGAGATGCATTACCGTCAGCGTTATCTGGATCAGCAATGTTCACAGAAGGTAGTACCTGTGTACCGCTTTCATCTCGTACCTCACCGCCACCTAGTCATAATGGTGAGGTCTCAACGAATGCCGTCATCAGATTTGGTAGCCGCTGGGGACAACACGTTGCATGAGCCGTTATCGAACCAAGCAAAGTATCGACATCCCTAGGTACTGCTGATGGAAGTGAGAGACAGATGTCTAAGACACATTCTTCTCCGCAGAGCAGGCATCGTCGAACAGGTAAGATGCAATCTTGCCAGATTGGTCTGAATGATAGAAACCATGTGGTATTCAGATCTCTTAGACGAGCCAAGCCGAGAATCTGTGTTATCCTATTTCGGTCCTGCAGTGCCTGGATCGCTTGTTCCATGGTAACCTGGGTATCGCTGGTGACTGGACTTGCCATATCGGAGCAGAAGGAACAAAAATAGAATTCCTGCTACGAGTCCCAAAATGAGAGGCAGGCTGCCGAACACATAGTGCACAAAATTCGGAAAAATGCTCAGGACTGCTTCAAAGGGTGCTAACAGTCCCGAAAAAAGTGTCTTAAATACATGTGCGATGCCACTGGTATCTGTCATGTTTAAAATTTGACCTAACATTTCTATGAAATGTACGGGGCAGTTTGTTGATAATAATGTATGTATCTCTGCTGAGGTCCTTGCAACTTGCAGATCATACGTTTCTCTAGACAAGGTCAAAGGCACAGTTTTTTGTAAAAGAATGGCTTTCATTCTGCTTAATGTATCAATTCGAACAGAAGAGATGTTCAATGAAGGCCAAATTGTTGCCTCCTTGTCTGGCTTGCTGTTAGGATACAATACTTGCATACAACAAGTGACCCTGGATGTAACACTGACGAGATAGGGCGTTCCTGGCAACATGCAACAACAGCTGTGGTCACTTAACATAACGTAGCTATTGTTGGAAAGCTGCCTGAAAACAGGTTCTATTTGTGTGGCTGGAGTGACGTGCAAGTGGCAAGAAAGGTCATTAGATGAACCCTTACAGGCTCCATGTCAATTAATTTCTTGACATAGAAGTGTACCACTTAGTGATTTTTCACAATTATTTCCACTAAGAAATGCCTCTTTGTTACTCCCACTCAAACATCTATGTGTGTAAGGTAAATTCCAGGTCGACTTGATGTATCCTTTGTAGGAAGGTGGATATCTGACTATGGTTACCCCCAACTTTTTGCCTGGTGTTTTGCTGGTTTTTCGACTTAGTTGACCTGGGACCCTGCTATTCAGGGCCCCAGGCCTACTGCTCTCTCTGTAAAATGGATTCCATGTACCTTAGGTGCATACCCAATTGGATACTGAGTCACCTTATCAGTCCCTGTACAGTGTACCTTAGGTACCCAGGGCCTAGGTGTACCCAGGGCCTACCAGGGGCTGCAGCATGTATTATGCCACTCCTGGCTGGCCATCCAAATCTGACACAACTGGCTGCACGACAGCTGGGGCAAGGTGGTGTAATCACCCTTTGCTTTAGATATAGTATACCTATATCTCACCCTAAAATGGGCGCATGTATTCCTATCAGTCACTCCTATGGCAGGCCTTAACAATCCTGAAGGCAGAGTGCTTGGAATTATGTGAGATGGTGCTCTGGCATGAGCTGAGCCCATTTGCAGCTTGCGGAACCAAGTCATAATAGCTGTTCCATGATAACGCGTACCATATACTCTTAAGTGCATTATAATCCTTGCGGTTATTTGCCAACTTTGGTATCGCTTTATCAAAACATGCCGAGTAAGGTGTCATACGAATTGGAATACTAACCCCTCGCCAATTCTGGCGACGGGGTTAGCATTCCACCCTTCTAGAGGGACACGACATGTATGTAACTGTGAACCCCGGTTAAAGTTAACTCGAGCCTCAGCATTACAAAATGGATGCTGCCACCACAGACACAAGTCTGACCTCCTGCTGCTGGGAGTCCTTCCAGCGAGGAGAGCTTGGACAAAGGGTTTCCTGTCAGGGGCGGTGCTAGCACCATCCCAGACAGGTAGGCAGGGCTGAGAGGAAGGTGACTGCAAGTGGCACCCCGGTGCTCACTGTGCATATGCCGGCTTGAAACAGTTCCAGGGGCACACCAGCCCCTGAGCTCGAGAAAGTCCGGACAAGGGAGAGGGGTGTAACCACCCCCTTCCTGGTCCCACCCATGGGCAGGACCTAGTCGCGTGCCAGCCCCTTTCTTTAGTATAAAGGTAGGAGCGGGCCCCCTTCCCAAATTAGATAATTCTGAATCTTGACTACTTTCCACGAAAGAACTCTTGACTATTTCTGAAGACTCTCCCTTGTGGCTAAGGAGTAGCCACCCTGCACCCTCAGGCACCATCTAAGCATCGCGGTTTGCTGCAAGTCCATCCTCTGGATCAAGACTGCCCAGCTCGACGAGACCCGGATTCCCTGGCATCTCTGACCTCTACCAGCAATAATGATGGGACCCCCTCAAGACTTGACAAGCCAGGGAAGGAGGGGAATGAAATAATCTAACAAGAAAAAACAAATTTCCCTTACCTACCACATAATTAGAAAATACAACTACTCAGATAACGGTGACAAGGACTAAACCATGACTTACAAAATATATATTTTTATTTCATGTTTATAAATATATGTTCCATGAATTTGCTTCAAATAACATCGTTTCATGAATTAATCAAATATGATAAAATTTGCAATTTCTATAGAGACAAAATACTTTTATAAATACAGAAAAAAAAGAACACAAGAAAATATCACAAAGTGTCAATGAATCAGACATTATTAACAAATGATAGTAGGTAGGGTTAAGGTATGGATAGATTTTTTCTTTTGTAAACCATCTCACATCTTTTCTTAGCTTTTCTGTTTTCTTGTTAGTGAGATAGGTATCAAAATCTTTCATTTCTATTTGGATTTTATCCAGACTATTCTTAGCATCATCAACTGCTGTGGAGGTATTTAATTTAGCTTCTAAATCATTAATCTCCTGCAGAAGGGTAGATGCCATCTCCTTTGCTGTTTCAATGATGAGCATCATCCAGTCCCTGGAGCAGCGGTTAGAAATGAGGGACCACCGCTCCAGGAACTTTCTGATCTCAACAAATAATGCGGGGGCATTGCGTACTCTCAATCCAGTAGGAATGACTCCTTCCTTGAGATACTCAAACATATAAAATGCATGAGATTCAATGCGTTTACGTTTTTTGCGCATATTTATTAGGTTTTGCCATTCATTGTTTTCAAGGTGATGTGAGGTAGTGGCCCCAGTATCCCCAGTGACTCTACCCATTAATGAGTTAAAATCATCATCAGTAAATCCAAATGTCTGGAATTTATCCATGATTTTTATATATTAGGAATGACAGATATACTACTGCACATGTAACGCTCACCTTAACTTTTCAAACAAATCAGATCCTGGAAAACATAAAACAAAAAAGTAGAGTAGAAAAATACAAACAAGAAACAATTATTTTTTTTTTTAATAAACTTTATTTTTGTAGGCGAGGAGAATAAAGCGGCACAAATTATACAATTTACAGACCAGTTGACACGTACAAATCAGATAGGCCAGATCCCAAAAAAAAAAAAAAGAAAAAAGGAGGTACCCAGCTAGGAGTGGCCCACATCCCGGAGGCAGGGCGGCATCTCGTTAAACCTGCGAGACTATGACAGGAATATGTTCTTGTGCTCCCAGAATCCCGTGAACAATCTCAATATCGTCGCCAATTTACTTTTTATGAAGCTGCACCAACACAAACAACAGCATAACAATAACAAAACCCCCCCCCCCTATGAATGGCATTTGTGGCATTGATGTAATCTCATAAGGAGATGTAGGCAAGGGCCCACTACAAAGCGATCCTCATAGTAGAATGTGGTCAATGGTAATCACAATGACAGTTAAGTGTACGCAACAAGGAATGTCGGCATGGCCCATGGAACAGCTACACTACCTCATGACAGTCCACCCCGGACCCCTCCCCACCATCATCAGATTCCGAGGAAGCGGGGGAAAACAGCTCCGCACTAGTAGCGTCAGAGTCATCCTCCTCCATCCCCTCGATACACATGGTCCTCCAAGCGAGTAAGTCATCCTGGAGTTTGCCATCCTTGCGTGTGCTCTGCATATGTGTCTCCTCCGCTAAGGCCCATTCCCTAGCGTCCCGCAACCAACTAGTGATTTCAGGCGCCCCCCGTCCCATCCAGGTAATGGCCACCCGCCTCCTCGCCAGAACCAATAGGAGTTGGAGCAATTTGTAGGACAGTCCCCTCTTCCTGGGCTTGGGTACCAGGGCAAGTAGACAGTGAAGCGGTTCCAGTTTGATGGTAAGGTGTGTAATCCGGGCAATATGTGCCACCACCGCCACCCAAAAGTCATGCACCAAGGGGCATTCCCAGGCTAGGTGAAGGAATCCCGCCCGTGCTGCACTACACCTCGGGCAATTATGGCTTCTATCCGAGGAGATGCGGTGGAGGGAGGCAGGTGTCATATATGTGCGATGGAGAAAATTAAAATGTATCAATTTGAAACGCGCATTGCAGGACACTTTACGAGTCAACAGCCCTATTCGCTTCCTCTGGGCCGGGTCTAATGCTATCCCCAGGTCCACCTCCCAAGCCCTCCAAGCAGGCATCAATGGGGGAGTCGAGTCCCTGCGCATCGCTGAGTAAAGAAGGGAGATTAGTCTCCTACCCCTGCCACAGGACAAGATGATGTCCAGGGTGTTAGTGAGTTCGGGCGCCTCTGGGAATTGGGGCCATGTCGTCCTGGCCACATCCCGGAGACATCCATAATGCAGGTACTGGCCCTCACGCAGTCCAAAGGAGTCCGCTGCTCTCTCAAAGGACACAAACGAGTCGTCCGGATAAAGATCCGCAAGAGTTTCGCAACCGCCCAGGCGCCACTCCCGGAAAGACATACTCGTCTCCATCGTGAGTATTGGGGCCAGGATACAAAGGGGGAGCTCCCTATGGAATGGCGCCCGCCGCAACACTCGCTCAACGAACTGCTGCCAGATATGAGCCGTATGCCTGACGACATAGGGCAGTGCTTCATCGGCGCCCCGGCCCTGCATCAGAGCTTCCTGTAGTACCCTTTCCGAGGCCACTCCCGCCAATAATGCCAACTCCCAGTTCTCGGTGTCAGCAAACCATCTGGCCGCCGGGAGAAGTTGTGCAGCATAATAGTATAAACCAAACCTTGGGGCCTCAAGGCCTCCCGCATCCCAACACTGCGTCACCGTGTGCAACGCAACTCTGCTGCGACCACCCGCCCAGAGAAGAGACGTAAGGAGCGAATTCAGTGTACGGAACACCCGGGAGGGCAACGGGCACAGGGTATTCTGCAATACGTAGAGGACTCTAGGGAGCATCACCATCTTGGCAACAGCTAGACGGCCCATAAGGGAGAGAGGAAGCGTATTCCAGAATACAACGGACTTGCGGAGGGCAACAAGAATCTTGTCTATGTTATGAGTTAAGAGAGCCTCATCAGAAGCGGCCACCTGAATACCCAGGTACCGGAACGCCAGAGATTCACACCGGAGGCCCGCACAGTAAGAATCCGCCGTCGGGGCGAGACCCTCAGGAGTCAGTGGGAACACCAGGGACTTATTAACATTCATGCGCAGGCCTGAGGCCGCACCAAAGCGGTCCAAGAGGCGCAACAGAGCGGGGAGGGCCTCCACCGGGGAGGTCAGGTAGAAAAGCGCATCGTCGGCGTAAAGGGAGATGACATTAGTGGTGTCCCCCACCACAATACCCCATTCATGCAACTCCTTGCGGGCGGATATGGCCAGGGGCTCAATCGCGAGAGCAAATAAAAGGGGGGACAATGGGCAACCTTGTCAGGTGCCCCTCCCCAACGTCCACTCATCAGAGCGGGCTGAACCCAGTCGCACTCTGGCTCGAGGCGTTCTATAGAGGACCCGTATCCATTCCCGAAAGCTGGGACCAAATCCCATCTTGACGTGTACATGCATCAGGTAACCCCAATGCACTGTATCAAAGGCTTTAGCCAGGTCAACAGAGACCAGCACATGGGGAGTGTCCCGCCCCCGGACCTCGTGCAAAATGTGGTTCAAGCGGCGCAGGTTCATCGCAGTATTACGACCAGGGACAAAGCCACATTGGTCCGGGTGGACGAGCTGAGCTACGTGTGGGGCAAGGCGATTGGCCAACAGCTTGGTCAGAATTTTCGCGTCCGAGTTCATCAAAGTGATAGGACGATACGAAACCGGGTCCGTGCTGTCACCACCCGGTTTCAGGATCATACAAACTTCACCCTGATTCAAGGTGGGCGGGAGGTCACCGGTGCGTAGGGCTTCATTGTAAACCTGTAAAAGGAGGGGGGCCAGGGTGTGCCCGAATGTATGATAAAACTCTGCAGGGAATCCATCCCCGCCAGGGGTTTTGGCTCGCGGGAGGGCGGCTATCGCCGCAGAAATCTCACCTAACGCCAGTTTGACATCGAGGTCTTTCGCCGCTGCCTCAGGGAGGGTCGGCAAGTCGAGGTTTTCGAGGTATAGATGGTAAGCCTCCTCAGATATAGCCCGATCAGCCTCATACACAGTCCGCAGGTGATCCCGTAGAACTGTGAGTACAGCAGCCTCCGAGTGGACCATCTTGCCATCGGGCGCCCGCAGGGCCACTATACGCTCAGCTGTAAACTCCCGGCGAAGTATCCAGGCCAACAAACGGCCAGATTTATCCCCCTCTCGATGCAGTCTCTGTCTATATTGGCCCAGCGTAAATCTATCGAGCCGCGTGAGTATATCATGGATCGACCCAAGGGCTAGGCCCTCCACGCGTTGATCCGATGAGTCCGGATCAGGGCGGGCCTGGACTCGCAGGAGCTCAGCCTCCGCAGTTTGCAAGTCTGAAAGCAGTTGTTTCCTGACCCCGTACGTCAGGCCCATGCACGCACCGCGGACAACCGCTTTCAATGCCTCCCATTTAGTGGAATAAGACAGGTCATTTCCCGCCCAGTTAAGGTCCAGATAATCGGACAGGGACGTTGCCACATGGTCCCGGGCTACCTGGTCTTGGAGCAGATCAGTCGGGAGTCTCCACGAGCGGGGACGTTCCGCCTGGTCAGGCCAATGCGCCACACACGTGACCGGAGCATGGTCCGATAGGTATCGGGCCTGGTGTGTGACCGTCAACGTGAGGGAGGAGGGGAAATTGGCCGCCAACACCCTATCTAGCCTACTATGAGTGCCATGGGTCGGGGAATAACAGGTGTAAAGCTTCTGTGTGGGGTGACACTCGCGCCAGACATCAATCGCCCCGATATTATGCATCACGTCTCGCAAACACGCCGTCATACGGAGCTTAGTTCCCGCCCGAGGCGGATTACGATCCAGTTCATGGTGTAGGACACAGTTAAAGTCCCCGCACCAAAGGAGGGGCGCGTCAAGGCTAGGGGCTACCAGATCCTGCATCCGGGAGAAAAATGCCGGGTCATCCACGTTCGGCGCGTACGTATTAAAGACCAGGAGGACCTTATCGTCCAGTCTGAGCTTCGCCAATATGTACCTGCCTTCCACATCCGCATCAATATATTGGACAGTGCATGGGACCCCAGGGGCCACCCAGATTAGGACCCCCCTAGCGTATGTAGAGTAGGAGGAGTGAAAAAGCCGGCCTCTCCACTTCTTGGCCAGTCGCTGCGCACCATCATCATCTAAGTGGGTTTCCTGTAAACAAGCAACTGAAATCCCATGTCGTTTCAGGAAGGTGAGGACCCTGTGTCTCTTAGTGCACGTACCCAGGCCACGCACATTCCACGTCAAGAATTTAAACCCCATGACCACCATTCGTGCCCAGCCGGGCAGTAGCATACACACAGCCTAAGCTGCCGCCAGGAGACCCTTGCCACAGGGAACTTCAAAAATGCATCACATAAAGCAGACGCCCCGGTAAGTAGGGGCAACATGCGCCAAATGCCAGTGCCATCATTGTCACATCCAAAATCCCACCCCCCAGCAATCCCAACATACGAAATTCTGACTGGAACCCCCTTAATCCCCCCACCCACGAGCAAAAGGATAGCAACAACCAAAAACGCCACCCCGCCCTTCCCCCGCCAGTGCCAGGACGTGCACAGCCACCCCATTCAACACTCTCCACTCACACTCACACACAACAGAACAACCCAACCCACCCTCCCCCCCAGCTCCCCAAAAGACCCAATGAATCCGATCAGTGGACCCGGACAGCTCTCCCCCCCTAAGTCAGCAACGCGGGAGGAGCAGCCCATACACACAGCTGCCAGCACTCGGTGCACACCCACTCCAGACTCCAAGTGCGTGGTATCGAGCAGTAAACAATTACTCGCAACATTCATGCTGCACGAGCAGAAGACTAAAGAGCTGGCGGGCCATAGGGACCCACACAATAACAGCAACAGCACAGCAGAGTCAGTGTAGACAGGGCAAGGATCATTCCAAGTCTAGGGTCTGCAAGGCAGTCTCCGGGACCACTGGGGCCGCAGAGTCCACGTTCACCGGCGTCTCCTGCAATGTATCCGGCACCAATATGTCACCAGGTGCAGCCTCACTGTGCAAACGTTCCCCAGATCCCCCAGGCGATTTTTCCATCATGATGGCCCCGTCCGGACCCACCGTAGGCCGAGTCTCAGGAGGACCACGGGATCCAGAGCGCCGATTCCTCCTGCCACGCCGTCGTCTCTGCGGCCTGGTCCCCCACACATCTCGCGATCCCCCTCTCTCACCCGGGGGTAGATCATCTCCTCTGATCTCGAGCCACTCCCATACCTCTGCTGGCGTCTCAAAGAAGTGTGCCCGGCCCTGGGAGAGCACCTTGAGCTTAGCGGGGTATAAAAGCATATACTGCAGCTGCATGTCGCGCAACTTCTGTTTGACCCCCAAGTAGGACTTCTTTTGCTCCTGCACCTGCTGGGTGTAGTCGGGGTAAATTGAGATTCGACTGTTTTCAATCATGTGGGGCCCCAATTCTCTCGCCGCCTTGAGGATGCAGTCTCGGTCTTTATAGTTGAGGATTTTTGCAATGAGGGCTCTAGGGGCTTCTCCAGGACGCGGAGGGGGCACCAGGGCCCTGTGGGCCCGCTCCACAATAAAGACATTGGACAATCCACTCGGACAGAGACTCTCACGTATCCAAGTCTCCAGGAATCGTTCAGGGTTTCCTGCCTCCAGCCGCTCCGGGACCCCCAGGACGCGTATGTTACTTCGGCGCGCCCTACCTTCTGCATCCTCGGCCCGTCTCTCCAATGCTCGGGTAGTAGAGGCAAGTTGAGAGAGTGACTTCTGTAGTGACGCTACCTCCCCCTGCAGTTGAGTGATGTTGCCCTCTGCGTCCGAGACTTTATCCGCCACCTTGCGAAGGTCAGTTCTTAACAGGTTTACATCCACGGACACGTCTCAATCTGGCGTTCCAGGGCAGTGTGTGAACCCTGGATAGCCTGAAGAAGTTCCGCTCTAGACGGCTCCGGCGGCTCCCCGTCCCCATCACCCGCGCCCGTTTGGCGCGTAATCCTCTGCGGCGGCAGACGAGGGGTAGTGTACTGCGTGATTGTGTTGGGTTGGGTAGCCTTAGGGCCACGGCCAGTCCGGCCCGTCATAGCCGCTGCGCCAAGGGTCGGTGCTCCCAATGGGGCCTCCACTGAAGCCACCCAAGCAGGGCGGAGTATGTGCCACCACAGCGCCGAAGGAACCGGGCAAGCGGTATACGGGTCCACAGGATCAGGACCACAGTGGGCAGTGCAGGTCACAGAGTGGGTGCCACCAGAGCGCAGTGGCACGAGCCCACCTCCTCCACAGAGCAGGGCAGAGCGGGGCACAAACGCACTCCTCTATCTGTTGCCACCGAGCCAAAGGGGCCGCCCAAGACCAGCTCCAAAATGGCGGAGCGCCGGGGGAGGGCCGGTGTTCTTCCACGGACCCAGCAACACCCCTCCGTGAACTCCCCCGACGTCTCACAAGTGCCGGATATATCAACCTGCTGCGGGGCACAGGATACTGCTCAGCGGGAGGGGGCACAGGAGTGGCAGAGTCACTGTAGGGAAATCCCGGCAAACACAGAGCAGGTCAGGGCCCCCACACGCACCCTCGCGCCACAAGGGGGGGGCCAGGGCAGATGGGATCCACAGCCCCCACTTCCAGTCGAAGGCGCTCCGCCGTTGGGCCGTGTAGCGCTATGAATCAGAGAGGGGGGGGCGCCCTACACACTCCAGCCCAGCGAGGCCGCGCAAGATGGACGGCCCCTTCGTCTTTTCCCCCTCCTCACCGCACCTCAGCAAAGCCTCAGTCCTCCGGCGCCGCAGTCTTCCGATCCCGGGACGGGGATCCTAAGCAGGGGGCCGGCGGGCATCCGATGGCGCACCGAGGCTGGGGTCACCACTCGCGTCCTCCGCCGCCCGGCCCGGTGAGTAGGTCAAAGCCGCGGCGCCGCGTGAGAGAGCACGCCGGCGCCGCCGTCAGGAGCAGCCAGGCCACAGGTCTCGGCGGATTGCCGACCACGGGTCTGTTTCCCCAGGCACAGGAGCTCGGCGGGACTTCCACCGCCTCTCCGACACGCTTTCTCGGGGTCGAGAGGGTCCGGGCAGGATAATTGAAAGTATTGCTGCGGTCTTCGGGACGGAGCTGGTGGAGCTCACGTCCTGTCGGCCATGCTGCTTGGCCACGCCCCCAACAAGAAACAATTATTAAACCACAAACACCAAGTACAACAGGGAGTAAAAAGTGTGAACAACTGGTCATACGGGAATGTCTAAAGTTGAGATCAAGGTAGTGAAAGAGTATCTACTACCTGCAACAATTTTTTTTTTTTTATATAGACAACAACATTTTTTTCAAGACAAAAACACTTTAAATCCCACGGTTAAAAAACCGCGAATGCTATAAGCAATAATGATGGGACCCCCTCAAGACTTGACAAGCCAGGGAAGGAGGGGAATGAAATAATCTAACAAAAAAAAACAAATTTCCCTTACCTACCACATAATTAGAAAATACAACTACTCAGATAACGGTGACAAGGACTAAACCATGACTTACAAAATATATATTTTTATTTCATGTTTATAAATATATGTTCCATGAATTTGCTTCAAATAACATTGTTTCATGAATTAATCAAATATGATAAAATTTGCAATTTCTATAGAGACAAAATACTTTTATAAATACAGAAAAAAAGAACACAAGAAAATATCACAAAGTGTCAATGAATCAGACATTATTAACAAATGATAGTAGGTAGGGTTAAGGTATGGATAGATTTATTCTTTTGTAAACCATCTCACATCTTTTCTTAGCTTTTCTGTTTTCTTGTTAGTGAGATAGGTATCAAAATCTTTCATTTCTATTTGGATTTTATCCAGACTATTCTTAGCATCATCAACTGCTGTGGAGGTATTTAATTTAGCTTCTAAATCATTAATCTCCTGCAGTAGGGTAGATGCCATCTCCTTTGCTGTTTCAATGATGAGCATCATCCAGTCCCTGGAGCAGCGGTTAGAAATGAGGGACCACCGCTCCAGGAACTTTCTGATCTCAACAAATAATGCGGGGGCATTGCGTACTCTCAATCCAGTAGGAATGACTCCTTCCTTGAGATACTCAAACATATAAAATGCATGAGATTCAATGCGTTTAAGTTTTTTGCGCATATTTAATAGGTTTTGCCATTCACTGTTTTCAAGGTGATGTGAGGTAGTGGCCCCAGTTTCCCCAGTGACTCTACCCATTAATGAGTTAAAATCATCATCAGTAAATCCAAATGTCTGGAATTTATTCATGATTTTTATATATTAGGAATGACAGATATACTACTACACATGTAACGCTCACCTTAACTTTTCAAACAAATCAGATCCTGGAAAACATAAAACAAAAAAGTAGAGTAGAAAAATACAAACAAGAAACAATTATTAAACCACAAACACCAAGTACAACAGGGAGTAAAAAGTGTGAACAACTGGTCATACGGGAATGTCTAAAGTTGAGATCAAGGTAGTGAAAGAGTATCTACTACCTGCAACAAAAAGATTTTTTTTATATAGACAACAACATTTTTTTCAAGACAAAAACACTTTAAATCCCACGGTTAAAAAACCGCGAATGCTATAAGCAATAATGATGGGACCCCCTCAAGACTTGACAAGCCAGGGAAGGAGGGGAATGAAATAATCTAACAAGAAAAAACAAATTTCCCTTACCTACCACATAATTAGAAAATACAACTACTCAGATAACGGTGACAAGGACTAAACCATGACTTACAAAATATATATTTTTATTTCATGTTTATAAATATATGTTCCATGAATTTGCTTCAAATAACATCGTTTCATGAATTAATCAAATATGATAAAATTTGCAATTTCTATAGAGACAAAATACTTTTATAAATACAGAAAAAAAGAACACAAGAAAATATCACAAAGTGTCAATGAATCAGACATTATTAACAAATGATAGTAGGTAGGGTTAAGGTATGGATAGATTTTTTCTTTTGTAAACCATCTCACATCTTTTCTTAGCTTTTCTGTTTTCTTGTTAGTGAGATAGGTATCAAAATCTTTCATTTCTATTTGGATTTTATCCAGACTATTCTTAGCATCATCAACTGCTGTGGAGGTATTTAATTTAGCTTCTAAATCATTAATCTCCTGCAGTAGGGTAGATGCCATCTCCTTTGCTGTTTCAATGATGAGCATCATCCAGTCCCTGGAGCAGCGGTTAGAAATGAGGGACCACCGCTCCAGGAACTTTCTGATCTCAACAAATAATGCGGGGGCATTGCGTACTCTCAATCCAGTAAGAATGACTCCTTCCTTGAGATACTCAAACATATAAAATGCATGAGATTCAATGCGTTTAAGTTTTTTGCGCATATTTAATAGGTTTTGCCATTCACTGTTTTCAAGGTGATGTGAGGTAGTGGCCCCAGTATCCCCAGTGACTCTACCCATTAATGAGTTAAAATCATCATCAGTAAATCCAAATGTCTGGAATTTATCCATGATTTTTATATATTAGGAATGACAGATATACTACTGCACATGTAACGCTCACCTTAACTTTTCAAACAAATCAGATCCTGGAAAACATAAAACAAAAAAGTAGAGTAGAAAAATACAAACAAGAAACAATTATTAAACCACAAACACCAAGTACAACCGGGAGTAAAAAGTGTGAACAACTGGTCATACGGGAATGTCTAAAGTTGAGATCAAGGTAGTGAATGAGTATCAACTACCTGCAACAATTTTTTTTTTTTTATATAGACAACAACATTTCTTTCAAGACAAAAACACTTTAAATCCCACGGTTAAAAAACCGCGAATGCTATAAGCAATAATGATGGGACCCCCTCAAGACTTGACAAGCCAGGGAAGGATTAGATTATTTCATTCCCCTCCTTCCCTGGCTTGTCAAGTCTTGAGGGGGTCCCATCATTATTGCTTATAGCATTCGCGGTTTTTTAACCGTGGGATTTAAAGTGTTTTTGTCTTGAAAAAAATGTTGTTGTCTATATAAAAATTTTTTTGTTGTTGCAGGTAGTAGATACTCTTTCACTACCTTGATCTCAACTTTAGACATTCCCGTATGACCAGTTGTTCACACTTTTTACTCCCTGTTGTACTTGGTGTTTGTGGTTTAATAATTGTTTCTTGTTTGTATTTTTCTACTCTACTTTTTTGTTTTATGTTTTCCAGGATCTGGTTTGTTTGAAAAGTTAAGGTGAGCGTTACATGTGCAGTAGTATATCTGTCATTCCTAATATATAAAAATCATGGATAAATTCCAGACATTTGGATTTACTGATGATGATTTTAACTCATTAATGGGTAGAGTCACTGGGGATACTGGGGCCACTACCTCACATCACCTTGAAAACAGTGAATGGCAAAACCTATTAAATATGCGCAAAAAACTTAAACGCATTGAATCTCATGCATTTTATATGTTTGAGTATCTCAAGGAAGGAGTCATTCCTACTGGATTGAGAGTACGCAATGCCCCCGCATTATTTGTTGAGATCAGAAAGTTCCTGGAGCGGTGGTCCCTCATTTCTAACCGCTGCTCCAGGGACTGGATGATGCTCATCATTGAAACAGCAAAGGAGATGGCATCTACCCTACTGCAGGAGATTAATGATTTAGAAGCTAAATTAAATACCTCCACAGCAGTTGATGATGCTAAGAATAGTCTGGATAAAATCCAAATAGAAATGAAAGATTTTGATACCTATCTCACTAACAAGAAAACAGAAAAGCTAAGAAAAGATGTGAGATGGTTTACAAAAGAAAAAATCTATCCATACCTTAACCCTACCTACTATCATTTGTTAATAATGTCTGATTCATTGACACTTTGTGATATTTTCTAGTGTTCTTTTTTTCTGTATTTATAAAAGTATTTTGTCTCTATAGAAATTGCAAATTTTATCATATTTGATTAATTCATGAAACGATGTTATTTGAAGCAAATTCATGGAACATATATTTATAAACATGAAATAAAAATATATATTTTGTAAGTCATTGTTTAGTCCTTGTCACCGTTATCTGAGTAGTTGTATTTTCTAATTATGTGGTAGGTAAGGGAAATTTGTTTTTTCTTGTTAGATTATTTCATTCCCCTCCTTCCCTGGCTTGTCAAGTCTTGAGGGGGTCCCATCATTATTGCTTATAGCATTCGCGGTTTTTTAACCGTGGGATTTAAAGTGTTTTTGTCTTGAAAAAAATGTTGTTGTCTATATAAAAAAAATTTTTTTGTTGCAGGTAGTAGATACTCTTTCACTACCTTGATCTCAACTTTAGACATTCCCGTATGACCAGTTGTTCACACTTTTTACTCCCTGTTGTACTTGGTGTTTGTGGTTTAATAATTGTTTCTTGTTTGTATTTTTCTACTCTACTTTTTTGTTTTATGTTTTCCAGGATCTGATTTGTTTGAAAAGTTAAGGTGAGCGTTACATGTGCAGTAGTATATCTGTCATTCCTAATATATAAAAATCATGGATAAATTCCAGACATTTGGATTTACTGATGATGATTTTAACTCATTAATGGGTAGAGTCAATGGGGATACTGGGGCCACTACCTCACATCACCTTGAAAACAGTGAATGGCAAAACCTATTAAATATGCGCAAAAAACTTAAACGCATTGAATCTCATGCATTTTATATGTTTGAGTATCTCAAGGAAGGAGTCATTCCTATTGGATTGAGAGTACGCAATGCCCCCGCATTATTTGTTGAGATCAGAAAGTTCCGGGAGCGGTGGTCCCTCATTTCTAACCGCTGCTCCAGGGACTGGATGATGCTCATCATTGAAACAGCAAAGGAGATGGCATCTACCCTACTGCAGGAGATTAATGATTTAGAAGCTAAATTAAATACCTCCACAGCAGTTGATGATGCTAAGAATAGTATGGATAAAATCCAAATAGAAATGAAAGATTTTGATACCTATCTCACTAACAAGAAAACAGAAAAGCTAAGAAAAGATGTGAGATGGTTTACAAAAGAAAAAATCTATCCATACCTTAACCCTACCTACTATCATTTGTTAATAATGTCTGATTCATTGACACTTTGTGATATTTTCTTGTGTTCTTTTTTTCTGTATTTATAAAAGTATTTTGTCTCTATAGAAATTGCAAATTTTATCATATTTGATTAATTCATGAAACGATGTTATTTGAAGCAAATTCATGGAACATATATTTATAAACATGAAATAAAAATATATATTTTGTAAGTCATGGTTTAGTCCTTGTCACCGTTATCTGAGTAGTTGTATTTTCTAATTATGTGGTAGGTAAGGGAAATTTGTT
The DNA here is from genome assembly GCF_964263255.1 of Lissotriton vulgaris. Taxonomy (NCBI): domain Eukaryota; kingdom Metazoa; phylum Chordata; class Amphibia; order Caudata; family Salamandridae; genus Lissotriton; species Lissotriton vulgaris. Next base: position 245,179,686 of record NC_141687.1, read on the forward strand.
TTTTCTTGTTAGATTATTTCATTCCCCTCCTTCCCTGGCTTGTCAAGTCTTGAGGGGGTCCCATCATTATTGCTTATAGCATTCGCGGTTTTTTAACCGTGGGATTTAAAGTGTTTTTGTCTTGAAAAAAATGTTGTTGTCTATATAAAAATTTTTTTTTTGTTGCAGGTAGTAGATACTCTTTCACTACCTTGATCTCAACTTTAGACATTCCCGTATGACCAGTTGTTCACACTTTTTACTCCCTGTTGTACTTGGTGTTTGTGGTTTAATAATTGTTTCTTGTTTGTATTTTTCTACTCTACTTTTTTGTTTTATGTTTTCCAGGATCTGATTTGTTTGAAAAGTTAAGGTGAGCGTTACATGTACAGTAGTATATCTGTCATTCCTAATATATAAAAATCATGGATAAATTCCAGACATTTGGATTTACTGATGATGATTTTAACTCATTAATGGGTAGAGTCACTGGGGATACTGGGGCCACTACCTCACATCACCTTGAAAACAGTGAATGGCAAAACCTATTAAATATGCGCAAAAAACTTAAACGCATTGAATCTCATGCATTTTATATGTTTGAGTATCTCAAGGAAGGAGTCATTCCTACTGGATTGAGAGTACGCAATGCCCCCGCATTATTTGTTGAGATCAAAAAGTTCCTGGAGCGGTGGTCCCTCATTTCTAACCGCTGCTCCAGGAACTGGATGATGCTCATCATTGAAACAGCAAAGGAGATGGCATCTACCCTACTGCAGGAGATTAATGATTTAGAAGCTAAATTAAATACCTCCACAGCAGTTGATGATGCTAAGAATAGTCTGGATAAAATCCAAATCGAAATGAAAGATTTTGATACCTATCTCACTAACAAGAAAACAGAAAAGCTAAGAAAAGATGTGAGATGGTTTACAAAAGAAAAAATCTATCCATACCTTAACCCTACCTACTATCATTTGTTAATAATGTCTGATTCATTGACACTTTGTGATATTTTCTTGTGTTCTTTTTTTCTGTATTTATAATAGTATTTTGTCTCTATAGAAATTGCAAATTTTATCATATTTGATTAATTCATGAAACGATGTTATTTGAAGCAAATTCATGGAACATATATTTATAAACATGAAATAAAAATATGTATTTTGTAAGTCATGGTTTAGTCCTTGTCACCGTTATCTGAGTAGTTGTATTTTCTAATTATGTGGTAGGTAAGGGAAATTTGTTTTTTCTTGTTAGATTATTTCATTCCCCTCCTTCCCTGGCTTGTCAAGTCTTGAGGGGGTCCCATCATTATTGCTTATAGCATTCCCGGTTTTTTAACCGTGGGATTTAAAGTGTTTTTGTCTTGAAAAAAATGTTGTTGTCTATATAAAAAAAATGTTTTTGTTGCAGGTAGTAGATACTCTTTCACTACCTTGATCTCAACTTTAGACATTCCCGTATGACCAGTTGTTAACACTTTTTACTCCCTGTTGTACTTGGTGTTTGTGGTTTAATAATTGTTTCTTGTTTGTATTTTTCTACTCTACTTTTTTGTTTTATGTTTTCCAGGATCTGATTTGTTTGAAAAGTTAAGGTGAGCGTTACATGTGCAGTAGTATATCTGTCATTCCTAATATATAAAAATCATGGATAAATTCCAGACATTTGGATTTACTGATGATGATTTTAACTCATTAATGGGTAGAGTCACTGGGGATACTGGGGCCACTACCTCACATCACCTTGAAAACAGTGAATGGCAAAACCTATTAAATATGCGCAAAAAACTTAAACGCATTGAATCTCATGCATTTTATATGTTTGAGTATCTCAAGGAAGGAGTCATTCCTATTGGATTGAGAGTACGCAATGCCCCCGCATTATTTGTTGAGATCAGAAAGTTCCTGGAGCGGTGGTCCCTCATTTCTAACCGCTGCTCCAGGGACTGGATGATGCTCATCATTGAAACAGCAAAGGAGATGGCATCTACCCTACTGCAGGAGATTAATGATTTAGAAGCTAAATTAAATACCTCCACAGCAGTTGATGATGCTAAGAATAGTCTGGATAAAATCCAAATAGAAATGAAAGATTTTGATACCTATCTCACTAACAAGAAAACAGAAAAGCTAAGAAAAGATGTGAGATGGTTTACAAAAGAAAAAATCTATCCATACCTTAACCCTACCTACTATCATTTGTTAATAATGTCTGATTCATTGACACTTTGTGATATTTTCTTGTGTTCTTTTTTTCTGTATTTATAAAAGTATTTTGTCTCTATAGAAATTGCAAATTTTATCATATTTGATTAATTCATGAAACGATGTTATTTGAAGCAAATTCATGGAACATATATTTATAAACATGAAATAAAAATATATATTTTGTAAGTCATGGTTTAGTCCTTGTCACCGTTATCTGAGTAGTTGTATTTTCTAATTATGTGGTAGGTAAGGGAAATTTGTTTTTTCTTGTTAGATTATTTCATTCCCCTCCTTCCCTGGCTTGTCAAGTCTTGAGGGGGTCCCATCATTATTGCTTATAGCATTCGCGTTTTTTTAACCGTGGGATTTAAAGTGTTTTTGTCTTGAAAAAAATGTTGTTGTCTATATAAAAAATTTTTTTTTGTTGCAGGTAGTAGATACTCTTTCACTACCTTGATCTCAACTTTAGACATTCCCGTATGACCAGTTGTTCACACTTTTTACTCCCTGTTGTACTTGGTGTTTGTGGTTTAATAATTGTTTCTTGTTTGTATTTTTCTACTCTACTTTTTTGTTTTATGTTTTCCAGGATCTGATTTGTTTGAAAAGTTAAGGTGAGCGTTACATGTACAGTAGTATATCTGTCATTCCTAATATATAAAAATCATGGATAAATTCCAGACATTTGGATTTACTGATGATGATTTTAACTCATTAATGGGTAGAGTCACTGGGGATACTGGGGCCACTACCTCACATCACCTTGAAAACAGTGAATGGCAAAACCTATTAAATATGCGCAAAAAACTTAAACGCATTGAATCTCATGCATTTTATATGTTTGAGTATCTCAAGGAAGGAGTCATTCCTACTGGATTGAGAGTACGCAATGCCCCCGCATTATTTGTTGAGATCAAAAAGTTCCTGGAGCGGTGGTCCCTCATTTCTAACCGCTGCTCCAGGAACTGGATGATGCTCATCATTGAAACAGCAAAGGAGATGGCATCTACCCTACTGCAGGAGATTAATGATTTAGAAGCTAAATTAAATACCTCCACAGCAGTTGATGATGCTAAGAATAGTCTGGATAAAATCCAAATCGAAATGAAAGATTTTGATACCTATCTCACTAACAAGAAAACAGAAAAGCTAAGAAAAGATGTGAGATGGTTTACAAAAGAAAAAATCTATCCATACCTTAACCCTACCTACTATCATTTGTTAATAATGTCTGATTCATTGACACTTTGTGATATTTTCTTGTGTTCTTTTTTTCTGTATTTATAATAGTATTTTGTCTCTATAGAAATTGCAAATTTTATCATATTTGATTAATTCATGAAACGATGTTATTTGAAGCAAATTCATGGAACATATATTTATAAACATGAAATAAAAATATGTATTTTGTAAGTCATGGTTTAGTCCTTGTCACCGTTATCTGAGTAGTTGTATTTTCTAATTATGTGGTAGGTAAGGGAAATTTGTTTTTTCTTGTTAGATTATTTCATTCCCCTCCTTCCCTGGCTTGTCAAGTCTTGAGGGGGTCCCATCATTATTGCTTATAGCATTCCCGGTTTTTTAACCGTGGGATTTAAAGTGTTTTTGTCTTGAAAAAAATGTTGTTGTCTATATAAAAAAAATGTTTTTGTTGCAGGTAGTAGATACTCTTTCACTACCTTGATCTCAACTTTAGACATTCCCGTATGACCAGTTGTTAACACTTTTTACTCCCTGTTGTACTTGGTGTTTGTGGTTTAATAATTGTTTCTTGTTTGTATTTTTCTACTCTACTTTTTTGTTTTATGTTTTCCAGGATCTGATTTGTTTGAAAAGTTAAGGTGAGCGTTACATGTGCAGTAGTATATCTGTCATTCCTAATATATAAAAATCATGGATAAATTCCAGACATTTGGATTTACTGATGATGATTTTAACTCATTAATGGGTAGAGTCACTGGGGATACTGGGGCCACTACCTCACATCACCTTGAAAACAGTGAATGGCAAAACCTATTAAATATGCGCAAAAAACTTAAACGCATTGAATCTCATGCATTTTATATGTTTGAGTATCTCAAGGAAGGAGTCATTCCTATTGGATTGAGAGTACGCAATGCCCCCGCATTATTTGTTGAGATCAGAAAGTTCCTGGAGCGGTGGACCCTCATTTCTAACCGCTGCTCCAGGGACTGGATGATGCTCATCATTGAAACAGCAAAGGAGATGGCATCTACCCTACTGCAGGAGATTAATGATTTAGAAGCTAAATTAAATACCTCCACAGCAGTTGATGATGCTAAGAATAGTCTGGATAAAATCCAAATAGAAATGAAAGATTTTGATACCTATCTCACTAACAAGAAAACAGAAAAGCTAAGAAAAGATGTGAGATGGTTTACAAAAGAAAAAATCTATCCATACCTTAACCCTACCTACTATCATTTGTTAATAATGTCTGATTCATTGACACTTTGTGATATTTTCTTGTGTTCTTTTTTTCTGTATTTATAAAAGTATTTTGTCTCTATAGAAATTGCAAATTTTATCATATTTGATTAATTCATGAAACGATGTTATTTGAAGCAAATTCATGGAACATATATTTATAAACATGAAATAAAAATATATATTTTGTAAGTCATGGTTTAGTCCTTGTCACCGTTATCTGAGTAGTTGTATTTTCTAATTATGTGGTAGGTAAGGGAAATTTGTTTTTTCTTGTTAGATTATTTCATTCCCCTCCTTCCCTGGCTTGTCAAGTCTTGAGGGGGTCCCATCATTATTGCTTATAGCATTCGCGGTTTTTTTTAACCGTGGGATTTAAAGTGTTTTTTTTTCTTGAAAAAAATGTTGTTGTCTATATAAAAAAAAATTTTTTGTTGCAGGTAGTAGATACTCTTTCACTACCTTGATCTCAACTTTAGACATTCCCGTATGACCAGTTGTTCACACTTTTTACTCCCTGTTGTACTTGGTGTTTGTGGTTTAATAATTGTTTCTTGTTTGTATTTTTCTACTCTACTTTTTTGTTTTATGTTTTCCAGGATCTGATTTGTTTGAAAAGTTAAGGTGAGCGTTACATGTACAGTAGTATATCTGTCATTCCTAATATATAAAAATCATGGATAAATTCCAGACATTTGGATTTACTGATGATGATTTTAACTCATTAATGGGTAGAGTCACTGGGGATACTGGGGCCACTACCTCACATCACCTTGAAAACAGTGAATGGCAAAACCTATTAAATATGCGCAAAAAACTTAAACGCATTGAATCTCATGCATTTTATATGTTTGAGTATCTCAAGGAAGGAGTCATTCCTACTGGATTGAGAGTACGCAATGCCCCCGCATTATTTGTTGAGATCAAAAAGTTCCTGGAGCGGTGGTCCCTCATTTCTAACCGCTGCTCCAGGAACTGGATGATGCTCATCATTGAAACAGCAAAGGAGATGGCATCTACCCTACTGCAGAAGATTAATGATTTAGAAGCTAAATTAAATACCTCCACAGCAGTTGATGATGCTAAGAATAGTCTGGATAAAATCCAAATCGAAATGAAAGATTTTGATACCTATCTCACTAACAAGAAAACAGAAAAGCTAAGAAAAGATGTGAGATGGTTTACAAAAGAAAAAATCTATCCATACCTTAACCCTACCTACTATCATTTGTTAATAATGTCTGATTCATTGACACTTTGTGATATTTTCTTGTGTTCTTTTTTTCTGATTTATAATAGTATTTTGTCTCTATAGAAATTGCAAATTTTATCATATTTGATTAATTCATGAAACGATGTTATTTGAAGCAAATTCATGGAACATATATTTATAAACATGAAATAAAAATATGTATTTTGTAAGTCATGGTTTAGTCCTTGTCACCGTTATCTGAGTAGTTGTATTTTCTAATTATGTGGTAGGTAAGGGAAATTTGTTTTTTCTTGTTAGATTATTTCATTCCCCTCCTTCCCTGGCTTGTCAAGTCTTGAGGGGGTCCCATCATTATTGCTTATAGCATTCCCGGTTTTTTAACCGTGGGATTTAAAGTGTTTTTGTCTTGAAAAAAATGTTGTTGTCTATATAAAAAAAATGTTTTTGTTGCAGGTAGTAGATACTCTTTCACTACCTTGATCTCAACTTTAGACATTCCCGTATGACCAGTTGTTAACACTTTTTACTCCCTGTTGTACTTGGTGTTTGTGGTTTAATAATTGTTTCTTGTTTGTATTTTTCTACTCTACTTTTTTGTTTTATGTTTTCCAGGATCTGATTTGTTTGAAAAGTTAAGGTGAGCGTTACATGTGCAGTAGTATATCTGTCATTCCTAATATATAAAAATCATGGATAAATTCCAGACATTTGGATTTACTGATGATGATTTTAACTCATTAATGGGTAGAGTCACTGGGGATACTGGGGCCACTACCTCACATCACCTTGAAAACAGTGAATGGCAAAACCTATTAAATATGCGCAAAAAACTTAAACGCATTGAATCTCATGCATTTTATATGTTTGAGTATCTCAAGGAAGGAGTCATTCCTATTGGATTGAGAGTACGCAATGCCCCCGCATTATTTGTTGAGATCAGAAAGTTCCTGGAGCGGTGGTCCCTCATTTCTAACCGCTGCTCCAGGGACTGGATGATGCTCATCATTGAAACAGCAAAGGAGATGGCATCTACCCTACTGCAGGAGATTAATGATTTAGAAGCTAAATTAAATACCTCCACAGCAGTTGATGATGCTAAGAATAGTCTGGATAAAATCCAAATCGAAATGAAAGATTTTGATACCTATCTCACTAACAAGAAAACAGAAAAGCTAAGAAAAGATGTGAGATGGTTTACAAAAGAAAAAATCTATCCATACCTTAACCCTACCTACTATCATTTGTTAATAATGTCTGATTCATTGACACTTTGTGATATTTTCTTGTGTTCTTTTTTTCTGTATTTATAAAAGTATTTTGTCTCTATAGAAATTGCAAATTTTATCATATTTGATTAATTCATGAAACGATGTTATTTGAAGCAAATTCATGGAACATATATTTATAAACATGAAATAAAAATATATATTTTGTAAGTCATGGTTTAGTCCTTGTCACCGTTATCTGAGTAGTTGTATTTTCTAATTATGTGGTAGGTAAGGGAAATTTGTTTTTTCTTGTTAGATTATTTCATTCCCCTCCTTCCCTGGATTGTCAAGTCTTGAGGGGGTCCCATCATTATTGCTTATAGCATTCGCGGTTTTTTAACCGTGGGATTTAAAGTGTTTTTGTCTTGAAAAAAATGTTGTTGTCTATATAAAAAAAATGTTTTTGTTGCAGGTAGTAGATACTCTTTCACTACCTTGATCTCAACTTTAGACATTCCCGTATGACCAGTTGTTCACACTTTTTACTCCCTGTTGTACTTGGTGTTTGTGGTTTAATAATTGTTTCTTGTTTGTATTTTTCTACTCTACTTTTTTGTTTTATGTTTTCCAGGATCTGATTTGTTTGAAAAGTTAAGGTGAGCGTTACATGTGCAGTAGTATATCTGTCATTCCTAATATATAAAAATCATGGATAAATTCCAGACATTTGGATTTACTGATGATGATTTTAACTCATTAATGGGTAGAGTCACTGGGGATACTGGGGCCACTACCTCACATCACCTTGAAAACAGTGAATGGCAAAACCTATTAAATATGCGCAAAAAACTTAAACGCATTGAATCTCATGCATTTTATATGTTTGAGTATCTCAAGGAAGGAGTCATTCCTATTGGATTGAGAGTACGCAATGCCCCCGCATTATTTGTTGAGATCAGAAAGTTCCGGGAGCGGTGGTCCCTCATTTCTAACCGCTGCTCCAGGGACTGGATGATGCTCATCATTGAAACAGCAAAGGAGATGGCATCTACCCTACTGCAGGAGATTAATGATTTAGAAGCTAAATTAAATACCTCCACAGCATTTGATGATGCTAAGAATAGTCTGGATAAAATCCAAATAGAAATGAAAGATTTTGATACCTATCTCACTAACAAGAAAACAGAAAAGCTAAGAAAAGATGTGAGATGGTTTACAAAAGAAAAAATCTATCCATACCTTAACCCTACCTACTATCATTTGTTAATAATGTCTGATTCATTGACACTTTGTGATATTTTCTTGTGTTCTTTTTTTCTGTATTTATAAAAGTATTTTGTCTCTATAGAAATTGCAAATTTTATCATATTTGATTAATTCATGAAACGATGTTATTTGAAGCAAATTCATGGAACATATATTTATAAACATGAAATAAAAATATATATTTTGTAAGTCATGGTTTAGTCCTTGTCACCGTTATCTGAGTAGTTGTATTTTCTAATTATGTGGTAGGTAAGGGAAATTTGTTTTTTCTTGTTAGATTATTTCATTCCCCTCCTTCCCTGGCTTGTCAAGTCTTGAGGGGGTCCCATCATTATTGCTTATAGCATTCGCGGTTTTTTAACTGTGGGATTTAAAGTGTTTTTGTCTTGAAAAAAATGTTGTTGTCTATATAAAAAAAATTTTTTTGTTGCAGGTAGTAGATACTCTTTCACTACCTTGATCTCAACTTTAGACATTCCCGTATGACCAGTTGTTCACACTTTTTACTCCCTGTTGTACTTGGTGTTTGTGGTTTAATAATTGTTTCTTGTTTGTATTTTTCTACTCTACTTTTTTGTTTTATGTTTTCCAGGATCTGATTTGTTTGAAAAGTTAAGGTGAGCGTTACATGTGCAGTAGTATATCTGTCATTCCTAATATATAAAAACCATGGATAAATTCCAGACATTTGGATTTACTGATGATGATTTTAACTCATTAATGGGTAGAGTCACTGGGGATACTGGGGCCACTACCTCACATCACCTTGAAAACAGTGAATGGCAAAACCTATTAAATATGCGCAAAAAACTTAAACGCATTGAATCTCATGCATTTTATATGTTTGAGTATCTCAAGGAAGGAGTCATTCCTATTGGATTGAGAGTACGCAATGCCCCCGCATTATTTGTTGAGATCAGAAAGTTCCTGGAGCGGTGGTCCCTCATTTCTAACCGCTGCTCCAGGGACTGGATGATGCTCATCATTGAAACAGCAAAGGAGATGGCATCTACCCTACTGCAGGAGATTAATGATTTAGAAGCTAAATTAAATACCTCCACAGCAGTTGATGATGCTAAGAATGGTCTGGATAAAATCCAAATAGAAATGAAAGATTTTGATACCTATCTCACTAACAAGAAAACAGAAAAGCTAAGAAAAGATGTGAGATGGTTTACAAAAGAAAAAATCTATCCATACCTTAACCCTACCTACTATCATTTGTTAATAATGTCTGATTCATTGACACTTTGTGATATTTTCTTGTGTTCTTTTTTTCTGTATTTATAAAAGTATTTTGTCTCTATAGAAATTGCAAATTTTATCATATTTGATTAATTCATGAAACGATGTTATTTGAAGCAAATTCATGGAACATATATTTATAAACATGAAATAAAAATATATATTTTGTAAGTCATGGTTTAGTCCTTGTCACCGTTATCTGAGTAGTTGTATTTTCTAATTATGTGGTAGGTAAGGGAAATTTGTTTTTTCTTGTTAGATTATTTCATTCCCCTCCTTCCCTGGCTTGTCAAGTCTTGAGGGGGTCCCATCATTATTGCTTATAGCATTCGCGGTTTTTTAACTGTGGGATTTAAAGTGTTTTTGTCTTGAAAAAAATGTTGTTGTCTATATAAAAAAATTTTTTTTGTTGCAGGTAGTAGATACTCTTTCACTACCTTGATCTCAACTTTAGACATTCCCGTATGACCAGTTGTTCACACTTTTTACTCCCTGTTGTACTTGGTGTTTGTGGTTTAATAATTGTTTCTTGTTTGTATTTTTCTACTCTACTTTTTTGTTTTATGTTTTCCAGGATCTGATTTGTTTGAAAAGTTAAGGTGAGCGTTACATGTGCAGTAGTATATCTGTCATTCCTAATATATAAAAATCATGGATAAATTCCAGACATTTGGATTTACTGATGATGATTTTAACTCATTAATGGGTAGAGTCACTGGGGATACTGGGGCCACTACCTCACATCACCTTGAAAACAGTGAATGGCAAAACCTATTAAATATGCGCAAAAAACTTAAACGCATTGAATCTCATGCATTTTATATGTTTGAGTATCTCAAGGAAGGAGTCATTCCTATTGGATTGAGAGTACGCAATGCCCCCGCATTATTTGTTGAGATCAGAAAGTTCCTGGAGCGGTGGTCCCTCATTTCTAACCGCTGCTCCAGGGACTGGATGATGCTCATCATTGAAACAGCAAAGGAGATGGCATCTACCCTACTGCAGGAGATTAATGATTTAGAAGCTAAATTAAATACCTCCACAGCAGTTGATGATGCTAAGAATAGTCTGGATAAAATCCAAATAGAAATGAAAGATTTTGATACCTATCTCACTAACAAGAAAACAGAAAAGCTAAGAAAAGATGTGAGATGGTTTACAAAAGAAAAAATCTATCCATACCTTAACCCTACCTACTATCATTTGTTAATAATGTCTGATTCATTGACACTTTGTGATATTTTCTTGTGTTCTTTTTTTCTGTATTTATAAAAGTATTTTGTCTCTATAGAAATTGCAAATTTTATCATATTTGATTAATTCATGAAACGATGTTATTTGAAGCAAATTCATGGAACATATATTTATAAACATGAAATAAAAATATATATTTTGTAAGTCATGGTTTAGTCCTTGTCACCGTTATCTGAGTAGTTGTATTTTCTAATTATGTGGTAGGTAAGGGAAATTTGTTTTTTCTTGTTAGATTATTTCATTCCCCTCCTTCCCTGGCTTGTCAAGTCTTGAGGGGGTCCCATCATTATTGCTTATAGCATTCGCGGTTTTTTAACCGTGGGATTTAAAGTGTTTTTGTCTTGAAAAAAATGTTGTTGTCTATATAAAAAAAAATTTTTTGTTGCAGGTAGTAGATACTCTTTCACTACCTTGATCTCAACTTTAGACATTCCCGTATGACCAGTTGTTCACACTTTTTACTCCCTGTTGTACTTGGTGTTTGTGGTTTAATAATTGTTTCTTGTTTGTATTTTTCTACTCTACTTTTTTGTTTTATGTTTTCCAGGATCTGATTTGTTTGAAAAGTTAAGGTGAGCGTTACATGTGCAGTAGTATATCTGTCATTCCTAATATATAAAAATCATGGATAAATTCCAGACATTTGGATTTACTGATGATGATTTTAACTCATTAATGGGTAGAGTCACTGGGGATACTGGGGCCACTACCTCACATCACCTTGAAAACAGTGAATGGCAAAACCTATTAAATATGCGCAAAAAACTTAAACGCATTGAATCTCATGCATTTTATATGTTTGAGTATCTCAAGGAAGGAGTCATTCCTACTGGATTGAGAGTACGCAATGCCCCCGCATTATTTGTTGAGATCAAAAAGTTCCTGGAGCGGTGGTCCCTCATTTCTAACCGCTGCTCCAGGGACTGGATGATGCTCATCATTGAAACAGCAAAGGAGATGGCATCTACCCTACTGCAGGAGATTAATGATTTAGAAGCTAAATTAAATACCTCCACAGCAGTTGATGATGCTAAGAATAGTCTGGATAAAATCCAAATAGAAATGAAAGATTTTGATACCTATCTCACTAACAAGAAAACAGAAAAGCTAAGAAAAGATGTGAGATGGTTTACAAAAGAAAAAATCTATCCATACCTTAACCCTACCTACTATCATTTGTTAATAATGTCTGATTCATTGACACTTTGTGATATTTTCTTGTGTTCTTTTTTTCTGTATTTATAAAAGTATTTTGTCTCTATAGAAATTGCAAATTTTATCATATTTGATTAATTCATGAAACGATGTTATTTGAAGCAAATTCATGGAACATATATTTATAAACATGAAATAAAAATATATATTTTGTAAGTCATGGTTTAGTCCTTGTCACCGTTATCTGAGTAGTTGTATTTTCTAATTATGTGGTAGGTAAGGGAAATTTGTTTTTTCTTGTTAGATTATTTCATTCCCCTCCTTCCCTGGCTTGTCAAGTCTTGAGGGGGTCCCATCATTATTGCTTATAGCATTCGCGGTTTTTTAACTGTGGGATTTAAAGTGTTTTTGTCTTGAAAAAAATGTTGTTGTCTATATAAAAAAAATTTTTTTGTTGCAGGTAGTAGATACTCTTTCACTACCTTGATCTCAACTTTAGACATTCCCGTATGACCAGTTGTTCACACTTTTTACTCCCTGTTGTACTTGGTGTTTGTGGTTTAATAATTGTTTCTTGTTTGTATTTTTCTACTCTACTTTTTTGTTTTATGTTTTCCAGGATCTGATTTGTTTGAAAAGTTAAGGTGAGCGTTACATGTGCAGTAGTATATCTGTCATTCCTAATATATAAAAACCATGGATAAATTCCAGACATTTGGATTTACTGATGATGATTTTAACTCATTAATGGGTAGAGTCACTGGGGATACTGGGGCCACTACCTCACATCACCTTGAAAACAGTGAATGGCAAAACCTATTAAATATGCGCAAAAAACTTAAACGCATTGAATCTCATGCATTTTATATGTTTGAGTATCTCAAGGAAGGAGTCATTCCTATTGGATTGAGAGTACGCAATGCCCCCGCATTATTTGTTGAGATCAGAAAGTTCCTGGAGCGGTGGTCCCTCATTTCTAACCGCTGCTCCAGGGACTGGATGATGCTCATCATTGAAACAGCAAAGGAGATGGCATCTACCCTACTGCAGGAGATTAATGATTTAGAAGCTAAATTAAATACCTCCACAGCAGTTGATGATGCTAAGAATGGTCTGGATAAAATCCAAATAGAAATGAAAGATTTTGATACCTATCTCACTAACAAGAAAACAGAAAAGCTAAGAAAAGATGTGAGATGGTTTACAAAAGAAAAAATCTATCCATACCTTAACCCTACCTACTATCATTTGTTAATAATGTCTGATTCATTGACACTTTGTGATATTTTCTTGTGTTCTTTTTTTCTGTATTTATAAAAGTATTTTGTCTCTATAGAAATTGCAAATTTTATCATATTTGATTAATTCATGAAACGATGTTATTTGAAGCAAATTCATGGAACATATATTTATAAACATGAAATAAAAATATATATTTTGTAAGTCATGGTTTAGTCCTTGTCACCGTTATCTGAGTAGTTGTATTTTCTAATTATGTGGTAGGTAAGGGAAATTTGTTTTTTCTTGTTAGATTATTTCATTCCCCTCCTTCCCTGGCTTGTCAAGTCTTGAGGGGGTCCCATCATTATTGCTTATAGCATTCGCGGTTTTTTAACTGTGGGATTTAAAGTGTTTTTGTCTTGAAAAAAATGTTGTTGTCTATATAAAAAAAAATTTTTTGTTGCAGGTAGTAGATACTCTTTCACTACCTTGATCTCAACTTTAGACATTCCCGTATGACCAGTTGTTCACACTTTTTACTCCCTGTTGTACTTGGTGTTTGTGGTTTAATAATTGTTTCTTGTTTGTATTTTTCTACTCTACTTTTTTGTTTTATGTTTTCCAGGATCTGATTTGTTTGAAAAGTTAAGGTGAGCGTTACATGTGCAGTAGTATATCTGTCATTCCTAATATATAAAAATCATGGATAAATTCCAGACATTTGGATTTACTGATGATGATTTTAACTCATTAATGGGTAGAGTCACTGGGGATACTGGGGCCACTACCTCACATCACCTTGAAAACAGTGAATGGCAAAACCTATTAAATATGCGCAAAAAACTTAAACGCATTGAATCTCATGCATTTTATATGTTTGAGTATCTCAAGGAAGGAGTCATTCCTATTGGATTGAGAGTACGCAATGCCCCCGCATTATTTGTTGAGATCAGAAAGTTCCTGGAGCGGTGGTCCCTCATTTCTAACCGCTGCTCCAGGGACTGGATGATGCTCATCATTGAAACAGCAAAGGAGATGGCATCTACCCTACTGCAGGAGATTAATGATTTAGAAGCTAAATTAAATACCTCCACAGCAGTTGATGATGCTAAGAATAGTCTGGATAAAATCCAAATAGAAATGAAAGATTTTGATACCTATCTCACTAACAAGAAAACAGAAAAGCTAAGAAAAGATGTGAGATGGTTTACAAAAGAAAAAATCTATCCATACCTTAACCCTACCTACTATCATTTGTTAATAATGTCTGATTCATTGACACTTTGTGATATTTTCTTGTGTTCTTTTTTTCTGTATTTATAAAAGTATTTTGTCTCTATAGAAATTGCAAATTTTATCATATTTGATTAATTCATGAAACGATGTTATTTGAAGCAAATTCATGGAACATATATTTATAAACATGAAATAAAAATATATATTTTGTAAGTCATGGTTTAGTCCTTGTCACCGTTATCTGAGTAGTTGTATTTTCTAATTATGTGGTAGGTAAGGGAAATTTGTTTTTTCTTGTTAGATTATTTCATTCCCCTCCTTCCCTGGCTTGTCAAGTCTTGAGGGGGTCCCATCATTATTGCTTATAGCATTCGCGGTTTTTTAACCGTGGGATTTAAAGTGTTTTTGTCTTGAAAAAAATGTTGTTGTCTATATAAAAAAATTTTTTTTGTTGCAGGTAGTAGATACTCTTTCACTACCTTGATCTCAACTTTAGACATTCCCGTATGACCAGTTGTTCACACTTTTTACTCCCTGTTGTACTTGGTGTTTGTGGTTTAATAATTGTTTCTTGTTTGTATTTTTCTACTCTACTTTTTTGTTTTATGTTTTCCAGGATCTGATTTGTTTGAAAAGTTAAGGTGAGCGTTACATGTGCAGTAGTATATCTGTCATTCCTAATATATAAAAATCATGGATAAATTCCAGACATTTGGATTTACTGATGATGATTTTAACTCATTAATGGGTAGAGTCACTGGGGATACTGGGGCCACTACCTCACATCACCTTGAAAACAGTGAATGGCAAAACCTATTAAATATGCGCAAAAAACTTAAACGCATTGAATCTCATGCATTTTATATGTTTGAGTATCTCAAGGAAGGAGTCATTCCTACTGGATTGAGAGTACGCAATGCCCCCGCATTATTTGTTGAGATCAAAAAGTTCCTGGAGCGGTGGTCCCTCATTTCTAACCGCTGCTCCAGGGACTGGATGATGCTCATCATTGAAACAGCAAAGGAGATGGCATCTACCCTACTGCAGGAGATTAATGATTTAGAAGCTAAATTAAATACCTCCACAGCAGTTGATGATGCTAAGAATAGTCTGGATAAAATCCAAATAGAAATGAAAGATTTTGATACCTATCTCACTAACAAGAAAACAGAAAAGCTAAGAAAAGATGTGAGATGGTTTACAAAAGAAAAAATCTATCCATACCTTAACCCTACCTACTATCATTTGTTAATAATGTCTGATTCATTGACACTTTGTGATATTTTCTTGTGTTCTTTTTTTCTGTATTTATAAAAGTATTTTGTCTCTATAGAAATTGCAAATTTTATCATATTTGATTAATTCATGAAACGATGTTATTTGAAGCAAATTCATGGAACATATATTTATAAACATGAAATAAAAATATATATTTTGTAAGTCATGGTTTAGTCCTTGTCACCGTTATCTGAGTAGTTGTATTTTCTAATTATGTGGTAGGTAAGGGAAATTTGTTTTTTCTTGTTAGATTATTTCATCCCCCTCCTTCCCTGGCTTGTCAAGTCTTGAGGGGGTCCCATCATTATTGCTTATAGCATTCGCGGTTTTTTAACCGTGGGATTTAAAGTGTTTTTGTCTTGAAAAAAATGTTGTTGTCTATATAAAAAAAATTTTTTTGTTGCAGGTAGTAGATACTCTTTCACTACCTTGATCTCAACTTTAGACATTGCCGTATGACCAGTTGTTCACACTTTTTACTCCCTGTTGTACTTGGTGTTTGTGGTTTAATAATTGTTTCTTGTTTGTATTTTTCTACTCTACTTTTTTGTTTTATGTTTTCCAGGATCTGATTTGTTTGAAAAGTTAAGGTGAGCGTTACATGTGCAGTAGTATATCTGTCATTCCTAATATATAAAAATCATGGATAAATTCCAGACATTTGGATTTACTGATGATGATTTTAACTCATTACTGGGTAGAGTCACTGGGGATACTGGGGCCACTACCTCACATCACCTTGAAAACAGTGAATGGCAAAACCTATTAAATATGCGCAAAAAACTTAAACGCATTGAATCTCATGCATTTTATATGTTTGAGTATCTCAAGGAAGGAGTCATTCCTACTGGATTGAGAGTACGCAATGCCCCCGCATTATTTGTTGAGATCAGAAAGTTCCTGGAGCGGTGGTCCCTCATTTCTAACCGCTGCTCCAGGGACTGGATGATGCTCATCATTGAAACAGCAAAGGAGATGGCATCTACCCTACTGCAGGAGATTAATGATTTAGAAGCTAAATTAAATACCTCCACAGCAGTTGATGATGCTAAGAATAGTCTGGATAAAATCCAAATAGAAATGAAAGATTTTGATACCTATCTCACTAACAAGAAAACAGAAAAGCTAAGAAAAGATGTGAGATGGTTTACAAAAGAAAAAATCTATCCATACCTTAACCCTACCTACTATCATTTGTTAATAATGTCTGATTCATTGACACTTTGTGATATTTTCTTGTGTTCTTTTTTTCTGTATTTATAATAGTATTTTGTCTCTATAGAAATTGCAAATTTTATCATATTTGATTAATTCATGAAACGATGTTATTTGAAGCAAATTCATGGAACATATATTTATAAACATGAAATAAAAATATATATTTTGTAAGTCATGGTTTAGTCCTTGTCACCGTTATCTGAGTAGTTGTATTTTCTAATTATGTGGTAGGTAAGGGAAATTTGTTTTTTCTTGTTAGATTATTTCATTCCCCTCCTTCCCTGGCTTGTCAAGTCTTGAGGGGGTCCCATCATTATTGCTTATAGCATTCGCGGTTTTTTAACCGTGGGATTTAAAGTGTTTTTGTCTTGAAAAAAATGTTGTTGTCTATATAAAAAAAAAAATTTTGTTGCAGGTAGTAGATACTCTTTCACTACCTTGATCTCAACTTTAGACATTGCCGTATGACCAGTTGTTCACACTTTTTACTCCCTGTTGTACTTGGTGTTTGTGGTTTAATAATTGTTTCTTGTTTGTATTTTTCTACTCTACTTTTTTGTTTTATGTTTTCCAGGATCTGATTTGTTTGAAAAGTTAAGGTGAGCGTTACATGTGCAGTAGTATATCTGTCATTCCTAATATATAAAAATCATGGATAAATTCCAGACATTTGGATTTACTGATGATGATTTTAACTCATTACTGGGTAGAGTCACTGGGGATACTGGGGCCACTACCTCACATCACCTTGAAAACAGTGAATGGCAAAACCTATTAAATATGCGCAAAAAACTTAAACGCATTGAATCTCATGCATTTTATATGTTTGAGTATCTCAAGGAAGGAGTCATTCCTACTGGATTGAGAGTACGCAATGCCCCCGCATTATTTGTTGAGATCAGAAAGTTCCTGGAGCGGTGGTCCCTCATTTCTAACCGCTGCTCCAGGGACTGGATGATGCTCATCATTGAAACAGCAAAGGAGATGGCATCTACCCTACTGCAGGAGATTAATGATTTAGAAGCTAAATTAAATACCTCCACAGCAGTTGATGATGCTAAGAATAGTCTGGATAAAATCCAAATAGAAATGAAAGATTTTGATACCTATCTCACTAACAAGAAAACAGAAAATCTAAGAAAAGATGTGAGATGGTTTACAAAAGAAAAAATCTATCCATACCTTAACCCTACCTACTATCATTTGTTAATAATGTCTGATTCATTGACACTTTGTGATATTTTCTTGTGTTCTTTTTTTCTGTATTTATAAAAGTATTTAGTCTCTATAGAAATTGCAAATTTTATCATATTTGATTAATTCATGAAACGATGTTATTTGAAGCAAATTCATGGAACATATATTTATAAACATGAAATAAAAATATATATTTTGTAAGTCATGGTTTAGTCCTTGTCACCGTTATCTGAGTAGTTGTATTTTCTAATTATGTGGTAGGTAAGGGAAATTTGTTTTTTCTTGTTAGATTATTTCATTCCCCTCCTTCCCTGGCTTGTCAAGTCTTGAGGGGGTCCCATCATTATTGCTTATAGCATTCCCGGTTTTTTAACCGTGGGATTTAAAGTGTTTTTGTCTTGAAAAAAATGTTGTTGTCTATATAAAAAATTTTTTGTTGTTGCAGGTAGTAGATACTCTTTCACTACCTTGATCTCAACTTTAGACATTCCCGTATGACCAGTTGTTCACACTTTTTACTCCCTGTTGTACTTGGTGTTTGTGGTTTAATAATTGTTTCTTGTTTGTATTTTTCTACTCTACTTTTTTGTTTTATGTTTTCCAGGATCTGATTTGTTTGAAAAGTTAAGGTGAGCGTTACATGTGCAGTAGTATATCTGTCATTCCTAATATATAAAAATCATGGATAAATTCCAGACATTTGGATTTACTGATGATGATTTTAACTCATTAATGGGTAGAGTCACTGGGGATACTGGGGCCACTACCTCACATCACCTTGAAAACAGTGAATGGCAAAACCTATTAAATATGCGCAAAAAACTTAAACGCATTGAATCTCATGCATTTTATATGTTTGAGTATCTCAAGGAAGGAGTAATTCCTACTGGATTGAGAGTACGCAATGCCCCCGCATTATTTGTTGAGATCAGAAAGTTCCTGGAGCGGTGGTCCCTCATTTCTAACCGCTGCTCCAGGGACTGGATGATGCTCATCATTGAAACAGCAAAGGAGATGGCATCTACCCTACTGCAGGAGATTAATGATTTAGAAGCTAAATTAAATACCTCCACAGCAGTTGATGATGCTAAGAATAGTCTGGATAAAATCCAAATAGAAATGAAAGATTTTGATACCTATCTCACTAACAAGAAAACAGAAAAGCTAAGAAAAGATGTGAGATGGTTTACAAAAGAAAAAATCTATCCATACCTTAACCCTACCTACTATCATTTGTTAATAATGTCTGATTCATTGACACTTTGTGATATTTTCTTGAGTTCTTTTTTTCTGTATTTATAAAAGTATTTAGTCTCTATAGAAATTGCAAATTTTATCATATTTGATTAATTCATGAAACGATGTTATTTGAAGCAAATTCATGGAACATATATTTATAAACATGAAATAAAAATATATATTTTGTAAGTCATGGTTTAGTCCTTGTCACCGTTATCTGAGTAGTTGTATTTTCTAATTATGTGGTAGGTAAGGGAAATTTGTTTTTTCTTGTTAGATTATTTCATTCCCCTCCTTCCCTGGCTTGTCAAGTCTTGAGGGGGTCCCATCATTATTGCTTATAGCATTCGCGGTTTTTTAACCGTGGGATTTAAAGTGTTTTTGTCTTGAAAAAAATGTTGTTGTCTATATATAAAAAAAAATTTTTTGTTGCAGGTAGTAGATACTCTTTCACTACCTTGATCTCAACTTTAGACATTCCCGTATGACCAGTTGTTCACACTTTTTACTCCCTGTTGTACTTGGTGTTTGTGGTTTAATAATTGTTTCTTGTTTGTATTTTTCTACTCTACTTTTTTGTTTTATGTTTTCCAGGATCTGATTTGTTTGAAAAGTTAAGGTGAGCGTTACATGTGCAGTAGTATATCTGTCATTCCTAATATATAAAAATCATGGATAAATTCCAGACATTTGGATTTACTGATGATGATTTTAACTCATTAATGGGTAGAGTCACTGGGGATACTGGGGCCACTACCTCACATCACCTTGAAAACAGTGAATGGCAAAACCTATTAAATATGCGCAAAAAACTTAAACGCATTGAATCTCATGTATTTTATATGTTTGAGTATCTCAAGGAAGGAGTCATTCCTACTGGATTGAGAGTACGCAATGCCCCCGCATTATTTGTTGAGATCAGAAAGTTCCTGGAGCGGTGGTCCCTCATTTCTAACCGCTGCTCCAGGGACTGGATGATGCTCATCATTGAAACAGCAAAGGAGATGGCATCTACCCTACTGCAGGAGATTAATGATTTAGAAGCTAAATTAAATACCTCCACAGCAGTTGATGATGCTAAGAATAGTCTGGATAAAATCCAAATAGAAATGAAAGATTTTGATACCTATCTCACTAACAAGAAAACAGAAAAGCTAAGAAAAGATGTGAGATGGTTTACAAAAGAAAAAATCTATCCATACCTTAACCCTACCTACTATCATTTGTTAATAATGTCTGATTCATTGACACTTTGTGATATTTTCTTGTGTTCTTTTTTTCTGTATTTATAATAGTATTTTGTCTCTATAGAAATTGCAAATTTTATCATATTTGATTAATTCATGAAACGATGTTATTTGAAGCAAATTCATGGAACATATATTTATAAACATGAAATAAAAATATATATTTTGTAAGTCATGGTTTAGTCCTTGTCACCGTTATCTGAGTAGTTGTATTTTCTAATTATGTGGTAGGTAAGGGAAATTTGTTTTTTCTTGTTAGATTATTTCATTCCCCTCCTTCCCTGGCTTGTCAAGTCTTGAGGGGGTCCCATCATTATTGCTTATAGCATTCGCGGTTTTTTAACCGTGGGATTTAAAGTGTTTTTGTCTTGAAAAAAATGTTGTTGTCTATATAAAAAAAAAAATTTTGTTGCAGGTAGTAGATACTCTTTCACTACCTTGATCTCAACTTTAGACATTGCCGTATGACCAGTTGTTCACACTTTTTACTCCCTGTTGTACTTGGTGTTTGTGGTTTAATAATTGTTTCTTGTTTGTATTTTTCTACTCTACTTTTTTGTTTTATGTTTTCCAGGATCTGATTTGTTTGAAAAGTTAAGGTGAGCGTTACATGTGCAGTAGTATATCTGTCATTCCTAATATATAAAAATCATGGATAAATTCCAGACATTTGGATTTACTGATGATGATTTTAACTCATTACTGGGTAGAGTCACTGGGGATACTGGGGCCACTACCTCACATCACCTTGAAAACAGTGAATGGCAAAACCTATTAAATATGCGCAAAAAACTTAAACGCATTGAATCTCATGCATTTTATATGTTTGAGTATCTCAAGGAAGGAGTCATTCCTACTGGATTGAGAGTACGCAATGCCCCCGCATTATTTGTTGAGATCAGAAAGTTCCTGGAGCGGTGGTCCCTCATTTCTAACCGCTGCTCCAGGGACTGGATGATGCTCATCATTGAAACAGCAAAGGAGATGGCATCTACCCTACTGCAGGAGATTAATGATTTAGAAGCTAAATTAAATACCTCCACAGCAGTTGATGATGCTAAGAATAGTCTGGATAAAATCCAAATAGAAATGAAAGATTTTGATACCTATCTCACTAACAAGAAAACAGAAAATCTAAGAAAAGATGTGAGATGGTTTACAAAAGAAAAAATCTATCCATACCTTAACCCTACCTACTATCATTTGTTAATAATGTCTGATTCATTGACACTTTGTGATATTTTCTTGTGTTCTTTTTTTCTGTATTTATAAAAGTATTTAGTCTCTATAGAAATTGCAAATTTTATCATATTTGATTAATTCATGAAACGATGTTATTTGAAGCAAATTCATGGAACATATATTTATAAACATGAAATAAAAATATATATTTTGTAAGTCATGGTTTAGTCCTTGTCACCGTTATCTGAGTAGTTGTATTTTCTAATTATGTGGTAGGTAAGGGAAATTTGTTTTTTCTTGTTAGATTATTTCATTCCCCTCCTTCCCTGGCTTGTCAAGTCTTGAGGGGGTCCCATCATTATTGCTTATAGCATTCCCGGTTTTTTAACCGTGGGATTTAAAGTGTTTTTGTCTTGAAAAAAATGTTGTTGTCTATATAAAAAATTTTTTGTTGTTGCAGGTAGTAGATACTCTTTCACTACCTTGA
The DNA here is from genome assembly GCF_964263255.1 of Lissotriton vulgaris. NCBI lineage: Eukaryota > Metazoa > Chordata > Amphibia > Caudata > Salamandridae > Lissotriton > Lissotriton vulgaris. Next base: position 245,201,972 of record NC_141687.1, read on the forward strand.
TCTCAACTTTAGACATTCCCGTATGACCAGTTGTTCACACTTTTTACTCCCTGTTGTACTTGGTGTTTGTGGTTTAATAATTGTTTCTTGTTTGTATTTTTCTACTCTACTTTTTTGTTTTATGTTTTCCAGGATCTGATTTGTTTGAAAAGTTAAGGTGAGCGTTACATGTGCAGTAGTATATCTGTCATTCCTAATATATAAAAATCATGGATAAATTCCAGACATTTGGATTTACTGATGATGATTTTAACTCATTAATGGGTAGAGTCACTGGGGATACTGGGGCCACTACCTCACATCACCTTGAAAACAGTGAATGGCAAAACCTATTAAATATGCGCAAAAAACTTAAACGCATTGAATCTCATGCATTTTATATGTTTGAGTATCTCAAGGAAGGAGTAATTCCTACTGGATTGAGAGTACGCAATGCCCCCGCATTATTTGTTGAGATCAGAAAGTTCCTGGAGCGGTGGTCCCTCATTTCTAACCGCTGCTCCAGGGACTGGATGATGCTCATCATTGAAACAGCAAAGGAGATGGCATCTACCCTACTGCAGGAGATTAATGATTTAGAAGCTAAATTAAATACCTCCACAGCAGTTGATGATGCTAAGAATAGTCTGGATAAAATCCAAATAGAAATGAAAGATTTTGATACCTATCTCACTAACAAGAAAACAGAAAAGCTAAGAAAAGATGTGAGATGGTTTACAAAAGAAAAAATCTATCCATACCTTAACCCTACCTACTATCATTTGTTAATAATGTCTGATTCATTGACACTTTGTGATATTTTCTTGAGTTCTTTTTTTCTGTATTTATAAAAGTATTTAGTCTCTATAGAAATTGCAAATTTTATCATATTTGATTAATTCATGAAACGATGTTATTTGAAGCAAATTCATGGAACATATATTTATAAACATGAAATAAAAATATATATTTTGTAAGTCATGGTTTAGTCCTTGTCACCGTTATCTGAGTAGTTGTATTTTCTAATTATGTGGTAGGTAAGGGAAATTTGTTTTTTCTTGTTAGATTATTTCATTCCCCTCCTTCCCTGGCTTGTCAAGTCTTGAGGGGGTCCCATCATTATTGCTTATAGCATTCGCGGTTTTTTAACCGTGGGATTTAAAGTGTTTTTGTCTTGAAAAAAATGTTGTTGTCTATATATAAAAAAAAATTTTTTGTTGCAGGTAGTAGATACTCTTTCACTACCTTGATCTCAACTTTAGACATTCCCGTATGACCAGTTGTTCACACTTTTTACTCCCTGTTGTACTTGGTGTTTGTGGTTTAATAATTGTTTCTTGTTTGTATTTTTCTACTCTACTTTTTTGTTTTATGTTTTCCAGGATCTGATTTGTTTGAAAAGTTAAGGTGAGCGTTACATGTGCAGTAGTATATCTGTCATTCCTAATATATAAAAATCATGGATAAATTCCAGACATTTGGATTTACTGATGATGATTTTAACTCATTAATGGGTAGAGTCACTGGGGATACTGGGGCCACTACCTCACATCACCTTGAAAACAGTGAATGGCAAAACCTATTAAATATGCGCAAAAAACTTAAACGCATTGAATCTCATGTATTTTATATGTTTGAGTATCTCAAGGAAGGAGTCATTCCTACTGGATTGAGAGTACGCAATGCCCCCGCATTATTTGTTGAGATCAGAAAGTTCCTGGAGCGGTGGTCCCTCATTTCTAACCGCTGCTCCAGGGACTGGATGATGCTCATCATTGAAACAGCAAAGGAGATGGCATCTACCCTACTGCAGGAGATTAATGATTTAGAAGCTTAATTAAATACCTCCACAGCAGTTGATGATGCTAAGAATAGTCTGGATAAAATCCAAATAGAAATGAAAGATTTTGATACCTATCTCACTAACAAGAAAACAGAAAAGCTAAGAAAAGATGTGAGATGGTTTACAAAAGAAAAAATCTATCCATACCTTAACCCTACCTACTATCATTTGTTAATAATGTCTGATTCATTGACACTTTGTGATATTTTCTTGTGTTCTTTTTTTCTGTATTTATAAAAGTATTTTGTCTCTATAGAAATTGCAAATTTTATCATATTTGATTAATTCATGAAACGATGTTATTTGAAGCAAATTCATGGAACATATATTTATAAACATGAAATAAAAATATATATTTTGTAAGTCATGGTTTAGTCCTTGTCACCGTTATCTGAGTAGTTGTATTTTCTAATTATGTGGTAGGTAAGGGAAATTTGTTTTTTCTTGTTAGATTATTTCATTCCCCTCCTTCCCTGGCTTGTCAAGTCTTGAGGGGGTCCCATCATTATTGCTTATAGCATTCGCGGTTTTTTAACCGTGGGATTTAAAGTGTTTTTGTCTTGAAAAAAATGTTGTTGTCTATATAAATTTTTTTTTTTTGTTGCAGGTAGTAGATATTCTTTCACTACCTTGATCTCAACTTTAGACATTCCCGTATGACCAGTTGTTCACACTTTTTACTCCCTGTTGTACTTGGTGTTTGTGGTTTAATAATTGTTTCTTGTTTGTATTTTTCTACTCTACTTTTTTGTTTTATGTTTTCCAGGATCTGATTTGTTTGAAAAGTTAAGGTGAGCGTTACATGTGCAGTAGTATATCTGTCATTCCTAATATATAAAAATCATGGATAAATTCCAGACATTTGGATTTACTGATGATGATTTTAACTCATTAATGGGTAGAGTCACTGGGGATACTGGGGCCACTACCTCACATCACCTTGAAAACAGTGAATGGCAAAACCTATTAAATATGCGCAAAAAACTTAAACGCATTGAATCTCATGTATTTTATATGTTTGAGTATCTCAAGGAAGGAGTCATTCCTACTGGATTGAGAGTACGCAATGCCCCCGCATTATTTGTTGAGATCAGAAAGTTCCTGGAGCGGTGGTCCCTCATTTCTAACCGCTGCTCCAGGGACTGGATGATGCTCATCATTGAAACAGCAAAGGAGATGGCATCTACCCTACTGCAGGAGATTAATGATTTAGAAGCTTAATTAAATACCTCCACAGCAGTTGATGATGCTAAGAATAGTCTGGATAAAATCCAAATAGAAATGAAAGATTTTGATACCTATCTCACTAACAAGAAAACAGAAAAGCTAAGAAAAGATGTGAGATGGTTTACAAAAGAAAAAATCTATCCATACCTTAACCCTACCTACTATCATTTGTTAATAATGTCTGATTCATTGACACTTTGTGATATTTTCTTGTGTTCTTTTTTTCTGTATTTATAAAAGTATTTTGTCTCTATAGAAATTGCAAATTTTATCATATTTGATTAATTCATGAAACGATGTTATTTGAAGCAAATTCATGGAACATATATTTATAAACATGAAATAAAAATATATATTTTGTAAGTCATGGTTTACTCCTTGTCACCGTTATCTGAGTAGTTGTATTTTCTAATTATGTGGTAGGTAAGGGAAATTTGTTTTTTCTTGTTAGATTATCTCTGACCTCTACCTGCATCATCAGCCCAGCTGAGATTCGTGGGTGTAACGAGACCTGAAGGGACCGGCCATCTTCAAAACTGCACGACGCTTAACCAACACGACCGCCGAGGGATCCTCGGGTGAGTGCTTTGGGGTTTGAGAAGCCCCAACCCTGAGCAGCTCCAGCACCGAAGTCCAGCCCCCCAGCATCCATGAGATCTGCGTGGGGCCCTTCTTCTCTTTGCTGCTCACTGTGTTGTCCGGCCACTTGCCTGCTGGCTTGTAGCCCTCCTGACGACGAACCACGACGATTACACCACTGGTCTGGTTGCTCCAGACTGGCCCTAGCTCCCCTCCAAAAGAGGAGCACCCCGGACCCTCCTGGTCCACTCCAGACGCCATCTTGACTCCACCGCGTTGGCTTGCCTTTGCCAAGGTTTGTTGCCCCAATCCTGGGTCCAGCATCGGCGACAGCAGACTAAGCATGGGCGGATTTTGCGGATCCAGGATCCGCGGATTTTGCGGATTTGCGGATCGTGGATCCGCAAAATCCGCGGATTTTGCGGATTTGCGGATCCGTGGATTTGGGGCGGGGCTTCCATGCGAGTGCACATGCCTCTTGTGTGTTTAAAAGGTCTGAGAAAGATCAGTTCAGCAGATGAAGAGAAAGAAGCCCCTGGTCACAAGAACAGCACGGGTATTGTGCTCGTGAAAGTCAAGGATGCAAAGGCCTCTATCCAGCATCACAGCTGATGTTCCACGGTAGATTTGGGATGAAGGCACACCTGCCCAGCCTCGACGACGCACACGATTGTTTTTGGGCTAATGAATGAGTCACTGAATTTGAGCTTCAACTAGTTCGAGCGACCATGTGTGTGTTACTATGCAATCGCCCGAAGGGCGCAGGGGTCCCTGAGTGAGCTGTCCATCATAGTGGGTAAATGGCGGGAAGACGGTGCACACCGCGAGTGTGTGAGCGGGACCAAACGTGCGGGGCTTCAATGCGAGTTCACATGCCTCTTATGTGTATAAAAGGTCAGAGAAAGATCAGTTCAGCAGATGAAGAGAAAGAAGACCCTGGTCACAAGAACAGCACAGGTATTGCGCTAGTGAAAGTCAAGGATGCAAAGGCCTCTATCCAGCATCACAGCTGATGTTCCACAGTACATTTGGGAAAGGAAATACACCAGCCTGGCCTGTTGTAACTATTTTACGATGGCGCCGGCAAGCTGCCAGCGCCATCCTGAAATAGTTACTAAATTAGCTTCAACAGGAAGCTCTAATAGATAAAATCGAGCACCTGCTTTATTTTATCTATTAGAGCTTCCTGTTGAAGCTAACTTAGTAACTATTTTAGGATGGCGCTGGCAGCTTGCCGGCGCCATCGTAAAATAGTTACAACAGGCCAGGCTTCAACTTTTGCCCCCGGAATAATCCGCCGCTCGCGGATTTGCGAATTTTCGGTAAATTCGCGGGAGTTCGCGGATCGCGAATTTACCGAAAATTCGCAAAATCCGCGAGCGGAACGGATTTTCCGCTCATACTTACAGCAGACACCTTCGTGGGACAGCTCGCACCTCCATCCTGGTCGCCGAAAACGCCTCCTGGTCCGAGAGACAGCAGAGTCCAGCGTCACCCACTCACCTGGTCGAGGTGACTTCATCCGGTGCCATCCTGGTGCCCACCTAATCACTGGCTAGCAATTAAGAACTGAGTCCCCTCTGCTTTCAGGTCGTCTCCATCATCGATCCAGGCTTGGATCACTCCGAACATCATCACTGGTCGCCTGCCAGCAACTTCTTTCAGGCTCCATAGACTGTAACGAGGATTCCCGACGTCTTTTGAACCCTATGCAGCCGCAGCCCCTGGGCTAGGTAACCTGAGCATTTCGGTGCTCCAACGTAGGTTCACTATCTAAGTGTCCAGATCCTTTTTCGTTTTCAGCCTATCTAGTCGGATTCGTCCGATAACTGTAACTTTACGAATACTAGTATCCATAGACTTTGTCCCGCATCCCGCGTGAGAGTGCACACTCTGCACCCGATCTCCCTAGGCCTCCTGCTCCTAACCTGAAGGTTCAGTAGTGTAGTCCTAGCGATCCTAAAGCCTCTGGATCTTGTTACTTACCTGCTAGTATTTCGCATTCCACTTTTAGTGTATATGTTTTTTTGTGCCCCGCGGGCATTTGTGTAAATTGTGCAACTTAAAGTATTTTCTTAAGAGTTTTGTTGTGTGCTTAGCTCCCTGACTCATAAAGAGATCAGGGTAGACTTGTTATAAATAAATATCCTTTTATTTTCATAACAACTTGTGTGGTGTCCTTTCACTTGGTGTTCAAGGGGTATATGTGATGGTATAACTGCTGGCTTAACACGCCCTCTAGAGTTTAGCCTAAAGACTGCTCTTGTCCATGCTACTAGGATAGCTGGTCTTTAAGGTTGACTTACAACCAATCATCAATAGGGTTGTTTGGAATGATACACAGTGATTACTAGAATAGTGAGCACTACATATCAGGCCAACTTCTCACATCCTTTACCCAACCTTTCATACAGGCCCGCTTGTATATGCTGTAGGCAGTATTGAAACAGTTTCAATTTGCGTCACTTTCCAAGCTTTGTTGTAAGCAGCATATATACCGGCATATATGAAATGTTTTTGACGCTGTTTGCGAGGTCCCAATAAGAAATCCCGCAAGTCAGCACCTTCTTTAAGTAAAGTCAAAGTCAAGTGTTGCTTAATTTCAGTGAGTGTGGATTTCTGTAGCCATTCGAGGCATAGTTTTCCTACACTGTATGTTGTTATTATCCCTGGATGTTGTCTCTGGGCATATCTTGGGTCTGACCTGTTCTGTTTGAATCCCTGTGTTTTGTCCAGGAATCTATCTTGACAGTTATTAGTGTCTGTGGGCTAGATCAACCATTTTTTCCAATCAGGATTAGTTCTGTTTTGGTGTAAAATATGGGACACGTCTAACCCCTCATCTGTAGTGCTATTTCTATCAGGCATAGGCTTTGGTATAGACGGGTTGTTTAAATCTTTTATCTTAGCTAGACCAAGACAGGTTGTTTGTTGAATGGTGTCATTCAGGAACATTATTTGTTCTGGGATCATGCAGGCTCTGAATAATGATTCTAATCCCTGTACTTGCCAATCTTTTGAACTCCAGATTGTTTTTGTTTCAATGTTATCTTTCCAGAATTCAAAACCAAATGTAGACAATTTTTCATAAACTTTAGCAGAGTAAATCAGTTTTGTATTGGTTAACATATTTTTCATTCCTGTCTTATTCACATTTTTAAAATAAAACATTTCTGGATCTGTGACATTGAACCCTGAGAAGTATGAACATTTCTCATAAAATGTTTTCGAGCTGCCTGTTGGCGGTGTTGGACAATGTTCCCATTGATTATAATTCAAAACATTTATAGGTGTTGCAGATTTATGCAATTAGTGGTGCCCAAAATGATTAAATTAATACATTTCTTCATAATCAGATGAACCTTCTAAATAATCATGATTTGTAAACTTTGCTGACATTTCTAAATCAGACATCATATTATTAATAGTCTCAAAGTCCCAATCATCAGAGAAACTGCTCGGTGAGACAAAGTCACTTAATGAAACCTTGAACTGATGTGGATACTTCAAGAGTTCAACCGGGCCATAGATGTCGTAATCAGTAGCGTCCCAAGCTACACCACCAGGTGTAGGAATGGCTGTGATGTTTACTGATGACAGGTCTCTTTTTTCAACATGAGAGGTTTTTTGTTCCACCACTGAAGTTTGACTATCGAGGTCTTCGATTATCATTCTAGTACCAAACAAAACTTCCTACGGAGGGATTCCACCCAGAGAATTTCTTGGCAGATTATTTAGACTACGTTGGACACTTATTAGATGTTTGACCCACCCATCACCCGAACCTAATACCCTCGCTGTTATAGATTGCTTTATGTCACCGTTTTTTCTTTCCACTACCACATTACCCTCAGGATGGAAGGGACTAGAGTACCGCAATGCAACGCCCAGGCTGGCCATGGCCTCCTTGTAAGCCCAAGAGCTAAACGCAGGACCCTGGTCAGAATGTGGAGTGCCAATTGCGTATGTGCCGATAAAGACTCGCAAATCTTTTATAACAGTTTTGGTGTCAGCCGAGCGCTGGGGCCACATCCAAATGAATCTTGTGCAGGAATCCACTACGACCATGATACATTTATAGTTACCGTCCCTTTGTAAGGGACCAGAGTGGTCCAGGTAAACACACGCTAATGGTTTATCTGAGATCAGAAGGGGCGTCTGCGCAGGACGTTTCACTGTTGATACTTTCATTTTTTGGCATATTTAACAGTCTAGAACATAGTTTCTAGTCCGCTTCCTCATGGGCGGCCACCAATATCTCTGTTTTAATAAAGATACTGTGGCGGAAACACCTGCATGTGCAGAGGCGAGCCCTTCATGCGCTGCTAAGATTAGTCCTAACCTATGTTCCATGTTTGGAATTGCCCTATCCATCACTCCAGGGATTTGAGCAATAGGAACATTGTTTGCATCAGTTTTATATGAGTACTTTACTGGAAAGCCTTTCGGGAGGGTTTTACCACTGTTTTTTACTGAAGCAGTGACAGCTTGCATTATGTTGCTGTCTATTTTCGTTTTTGAACGAGTGATTGCAGCTACGGAAGCCGTGTGGACGGCTGCCTTTGCGGCTTCGTCAGCCAATGAATTCCCTGCAACGTGAACGCCATCACGTTGATGACTCAGTGTATGAATCATGTGAGTCTTTTGTAGTTCTTTCTGTAAAAGAACTACTTGTTCCCAAAGCATTTTATGCTTTATTGTGCCACCTTTTGCATCTTTGAAACCGTTTTGAACCCAGTTCTGCTGCAAGTATTCATTGTAAGACTGGACGCAGTAATACGAATCGCACACTGTGAGTGTGGGGAATTCGCGATCGGTATCCTCAAGCGCCATTTTGAAAGCCTGTAGTTCAGCTCGCTGAGCTGTACAGTCTCCGAGTGATTGAGTTTTTGTGACAATAGGTCGGAAATTACCTTCGCGCCAGCGACCTTTTACAATCGCGCTTGCAGCACTATAGACTTGTTTACCTCCAATTGCGGGCTGTGCTGATCCGTCTGTATATATTATACAGCCGTAATGTTCAAGAGGCAGAATTTCGGTCGGCAGAGGACATTCGGACTCGGATTGGAGAAATTCTTGTGTTTTCAAGCTAGGGTCAAAAACATATTCAACGTCTGTTGCAGCAAGAGAATTAACCCATTGTATCCATCTTGGATGTAAAGCTTTAGCATTTGGAATGATCGCTCTTGTCACTGCCTCTAAGGCAGGTACAGGTGTAACGACTGATATGCGTTTTCCCTGTGCCAGGGCTCTTTCTTTTTCTATAGCAGTTTGAACCGCTGTCAGAATATTCTCAGTTGAAGTGAATTTTATTGCAGTTTGTGTGTACAAGTGTGATTTGTAAGCTATTGGAACCGTTTCACTTTCGTTATAGGTCAGGTACGTGAATCCGCATCTTCCTGCGATGACTCGGATTACAAGGTTGCGTACGTTTACGCGTGTTTGCAGCTTTGTTTCAGCTAAAATGTCCGTTTGTATTGAACGTAAAATTTCTGTGTGTTTATGAGTCCAATTAGTTTGTTTGAAATCAGGTTTTATTAATTCGTAGATAGGTTTAACCCTCTCTGCGTAATTCAGAACGTAAGTTCTTCCAAAATTCAGGAAACCTAGAATTGATTGTAAGTTTTTCAGCGTTTTTGGTGCTTGGAGCAGCGCACATTTCTCTAAGAAATTGGCTGCTAGGCTTTTCCCTTCACTTGATAACTCATATCCTAGAAATAGGACTGTGAGGTGGGCAATCCGTGATTTTTTAAAGTTGAATTTTACCCTTCAGATGCAAACCCAAGTATAATGGTGTTCACTCTTTTCAAGTGCCTGTCCAAATCATCGTCTGTTAGATAGATGTCATCGACATAAGATAATGCCTCATCTTCATACTTTTGTAACTCTGTTACTCTGGCTGAAAATAATCCTGGGCTATTCTTGAATCCCTAGGGGAGACGGCAAAATTGCCTCTGGGCCCCCATACTTGAGAAAGCGGTCAAATACCTGCTTTCTGGTGCAATGCTTTGACAGAAGAAACCATTTGAAATATCTAGTGTTGTTTTATATTTTTTGCGCACGATGTTATTCATCAGTGCTGCACTGTGTGAATTTTGTACTGCAAATGTTTTGCAACAAGAGTTTAAGTGTCTGTAGTCCAATACTAGACGATATGAATTGTCTGGTTTGGAGACAGGAAACAAGGGATTGTTCATTTGTGAGGTGCATGTTTCAATCACCCCCTGGTACTCAAGTTGATCTAAGATCTCCCTGACTTGTTTTTTAGCTTCGTGCTTAACAGGATACTGCCTATCGGGCACATGCATCAACCTATTTAGGAAGTGCAAACGGTGCGAATCTGTAAATTCGGCCGTTTGCGATTCCTAAATAGGTTTTTGGGATGCATCAAACAATTTGGGGAAAATCGCTATTTTTAGCGAATTCCAAAAATGCGATTGCTTTTAAGGAATCGCAAATTTGCGATTCCTTAAAAGCAATGCATGATTGCTTTTAAAATTGCGAATTCGCAATTAGGGGTGCACATTACCACGAGGGTGAACCTCGTGGTAATTTGCGAAAAACTATTAAAAAGCTCAAATTAGCATTTTAAACACTGTCATGTTACAGACATACATGTCCTTAGGACATGTGTGTGTGAAACATGCACTTTAAAATACATTTCAGGGGTGCAGGGGGGGGGGGGGGGGCATTTTGCGAATCGATAATTGAAATTCGCAAAATGTCAATGCCTTCCCATTGATTCCTATGGGCCTTTTGGCCCATAAGAATCAATGGGAATTGCGAAATCGCAAATTAGAATTCGCATAATATTAGCGATTCGGTAAAAATTGCAATTTTGACCAAATCGCAAAAATTATGCGAATAAATTGATGCATCCCGTTTTGCGATTCCTTATTTGCGATTCCCTATTTTTCGCAAATAAGGAATCGCAAAACCTTACATTGATGCATGTGGCGCTATGTAAAGTAGGTTGATTTTTTAGCTGGATTTTATGGTGAGGGAATTCCTCATCCCATCCTACATGATTTTTATATAATGCAGGGGCTTGGGCCACTGCCCATTTTCTTACATATGTGTATTTTGTATGAATTGGAATATGATTTGAGAAGGCAGGCATAATCATTTCTTCACCATGTGGGCACTCCCTATCAAATTCTGGTGGCCAGTCTTTCTCAGCTAGAAGAATATCATAGCCTTTAGATAGCTTCTCCCAAAAGAGAGTTCTTATTTTCCTACGTATGTCCCCTTCTATATGCAATGTTATTTCATATAATTTATGGGGTACACTAACTCTGGTGTCTGCAGTTTCCACCAGAATGTACTCATTTGTGTCCACTGTCTCCAGAAGATTCATCAGGATTTTGCGAGCTATGGTCACTTCTGCTGCGCTGTCTAGCACTGTTTGGGCCCACTCCCCGTTCTTGAGTTGTGTCCTCAGGATCCTCTGCATGTTTTATCTTTATGCTTGCTACCTTCTTTTTGGGAAATTGAGATTTTTTACTTTGGTGAGCGGGTTCCTTGTCTTTGGACTTGACGCGCTCTTCTTTATGTTCTGACCGTCCTCTTCTTTCCGATTTCTGCGAGGAAATCTGAAAAGATGGAGAGGGACGTGTATCAATATCTTGATATCTGTCAGGTTTTTTTCAAATGATCCCTATTTCTGAGGTCATATCTTTTCTCAGAGGGCTCCCGTTGTGGAGGCCTTACCCCCTCCGGTCTGGAGATCTATCTCTCCGTTGGGGAGACCTTCCTCTGGACTGAAACTGTTTTTCTTTAGGAAGAGTCTGTCTGGTAGTTTCCATTTCTTTTTAGGAGTAATTGAACTATTTTTAATGAAAGTCTTTTCAGGATTTTCTGTTAGTTGAGGTTTTAGTGGTTTCCCACCCAAACTATCTCTACCTAATTCTTAATAGGATTTTTCAATTATTCTGGCAAGTTCAAAAGGTTGGTCCGCTATTTCTGTTTCTTTTAATTTTGGGCGGATCGCCACAGATGCTGCTTCTCCTTTTATGTTGGCTAGTAGTATAGCCGAGACTTGCTTAAAGTCTTTCAGTAATTTCATACCTAGATTTAAAGCAGGCTCCGGACCGTATTCATTTTGAATCTGTCTTAGTCCGTCTGGTATAACCACCATAGATGGAACACCATGTGTTTTGTGTAGATTGAAGCAAAGACTGTTCCCCAAGTGTCACAGTCCTCCACATGTGGTGCGATCTCCATTGGTAAACAGATTGTCAGAATTCTGTGTTTTTCATGAGGTGTACTATCAGGGAATACTGCCTCTATTTGAGTAATCTTTTAGCCGGCCAGAACTAAATTTGTTCCCGTTTTTCGGGTAATTTACCAATGACTGATTGTATAGTCTGTGGTGTAATTTTATTTGTGTTCCCCTGGTGAGGGGTGTGTTGTGGAATTTTTATAGCAGGTTGGACTGTTAAAGTCTGCATGACATATTGGACCAATTGTCTATGTATTTTAATTAATTGTTTTAATTGAACTAATAGTTCTCTGTCTGGCATTTCTTCAATGTCAGGATGTGGTGTATAGCTGGCTAGAACCGGCCATGTGGCTCCTGGTCTACCTAGTGGACCAAGCCTGGTATTGTGATTTTGATGTTTTAGGGCGCCATTAAACAAGAGCTGATGCTCCTGGTAAGTTAGTGGAATTTCAACGTCCTCGAAAGGAACGTATTCCGCTGGTGTTTCCCCTGCTTTGTAGTAGTGAAACTCGAGTGTCATAGCATTTGCTGCTGGAAAAGTTATCCATGAATAGAATACCTCTGTCTGCCGATATTCATGTGCCTCTACACCAAATATGACTGTACCACCTCTCGATGATACACCACTATTTATTAGTTTGTAAGTTACACTCTTTCTTACATTTATTGGGATGAATATTGCATCCAGGTCATTTTCATTAAACCCTGTAACGTCAAAACCCAGTTGATTCGCATCTACTGCAGCTCCACTGGTTGCGTTGTTGTCGCCGTTAGTTGACATTGTTTAATGAAAGTTTGCAGAGCAAGTTTCAAGGAAACAAAGATTAGGTGCACAATATTTTGGAACACTGTATCCTTCAACGTTGAATAAACCAAAAAACTAATACTTAAGATTCTCGTACTACTTAGTTCTGGCGGATACTAACCTTTTACCCACTCCAGACGTCTATTGGAGTTTTTACGGAAAAAGGGGTCTGTGTGAAAAGCAGGACTGAGTTACTCTAGTAACGATAGTTTAGACGAAGGACTGAAGTCGACTAGGTCTCTATTGAATATGTTAGACTTAATTGTGAATGCCATCTAGCTCAGAGGTCACTTGAAGCTAGTTTCTGACAACCATATCACATGACAACTTTGTTCCCCAAGAATAAGGAATATATCTTCAGAGTCGCAGAAACAATAGATGGCTATTTCACCCAGTCAATCGTGCATGCTTCGTTTCACCAGAAGTGCAGAGAAAATAGAGAGACAGATGTTTTCAATAAAAAGGTTATTTATTGAGCAGTCTTCTTTCTCATGCAAGAGAAGTGAATTGCTACAATCGTAATATTTGCTATGAAGTGCGTACAGTAAAAGGAGTATTATGAAATAATACTGTAAATGCATTTATATGGTTTCTAAGCCATAAGATACATAAAATAGATAAAATACATACAATGATAAATAATGACTAAGAGTACTCAACTGGTGCATCTAAAAATACACCTACCCCGGTGTACCTAACCTAAGCTTAGTACAAGGGAAGAAGTAAGTGAGGTGTAGCTTGAGTTCAATAGTTTCTGCCAAGAATCCATCCAAAAATTCTCTAAGGGTCTAATCAGCTCCGTACCTTGGTTATAGAATGAAGGAGGTCTTGTATCTCTCTCTCAGGACTCGATCTCCCAGTAATCCGCAAGGGTAGCAGGGAAACACTGGAGCTGGATTTCTTGTCAGGAGAAAAGACAGTGTCTCTCTCAGTGCGTCAGCAGGGAGGGTCGTCTTCCTTCGGCACTCGCATTCAGAGGGGCGTCGGGCAAGTAGTTAGTCAATCTGCTCCAAAACCACTGTGCGTTTTGCTAGGGCAGATGTGGGCATATTTATACCTGGAAGGTGCCGAGTTTGACGTAAGGGTGGACATAATAACGTCACTAAGAACTCGAAGTTCTTTACACACTCCAGGAGTTCTGGGACAAATCAATACTGAAGCAGGGTGAATTCCCGTACTTCAGAAGGCTGGTTGTCTTCAAGAACTTGCTGTACTCTGGGAGCTTAGTGGAAGTAGCCATGCCGTATTTGGACTGCATTGGCTGTGTCTAAATATGGTTATGATTTGTATGCCTATATAAGGATATGATAAGTTATATCTATATAAGGGCATGAATCGGGAAATTTACACTAGAGCCCTAGATACGTTACAACACTGCGTCTTCCATGCACTCATAAGCCTCGCCTCCGATATTGAGCGTTCCTCTCAGTTCTCAGATATGATCGCAATCACGCCTTGCAGGTACCGTTCCCGGGTCCTCGCCGCTACCTTTATTGATGTCCCGGCAAGCCGCTGCCTGCTCACATTTTTCCTGACGTGGGCCTTGGCAGGCATCGCAAATACGGTTAACTCACCCCGGGTTGACTAGAGCCCCATACTCCTCCGGATTGTACTTCTGTGATGACGGGACTCTCCCGCGAATCTCAGCAATCCATTACCTCACAGCTTGTGACTGCATAGTAAGTAAACTGGGTGAAACGGGGCCTCACCGCTAGGCTAGACTGGAGCCGTCCGCCTCCCTGCAGACTGTCGGATCGTCTTTTCTCTGCAGTGGTCTCCTCAGGTGTGGGGTTGCAAGGGGAACTATTCTCCAGGTAGGTTATAGTGCAGTGGGTGCAAGGATGATGCTGGATGGGTAGCCGAGTCGGTGGCGCTTCACACTCCGCCACCTTGACTCATTTCACTTTCACTGCCTACATGCTCTCGGGGCTATCTCAGCCCCTGCATGTAGGCAGACGGAAGAGGCATCATTGGTAAGGTGAGAATCTCCCCTCTCCTGTGGCACTCCTAGTTCTTCCCTGCTTGGGGATCACTGCAGAAGGGCGATCCCCAAGTAGGGATCCACACACTAGGCAAAAAGGAGGAGTAAACGTGACCTTGGGCAAGGGCATTTGCTCCTCCCAGCGCTTCTGGCAATATTCAGTCTTTCTGCCCCCCCCCGCCCCCCGGAGGCAGATGGAGGCAATAGCCCGTGATCTGCCCCCCAGGGGAGGGCAGAAAGCCTATTAGGCACCAGGGAGTGTTACTATTTTTATACATAGGATTGGGTGCTGCCTAAAATGGGCATGCCAATGCACCCACCCCCAAATAACCCTTGCCACAGTCTTTCTGCCCCCACCCAAGGAGGCAGGTGGTGGCAATAGCCCCTGACCTGCTCCTCTGGGGCAGAAAGCTTGCTAGGCACCAGGGATTGTTTTTCTTTTATACATAGGGGTGAGGGCTGCCCAGAATGGCCATGCCAATGTCCCCACCCCTCCAAAACAATTAACCACAGTCCTTGTGCCCCTCAGACGCAGATGGGGGCAATATCCCTTGATATTCCCTCCCTGGGGACAGAAAGCCCACTAGGCGCCAGGGATTTTGGTTTATTTATACATAGTGGTGGTTGCTGGCCAGAATGGGCATGCCAATGTCCCCACCCCTAAACGCAAATAGGACAGTCTTTCTGGCCCACCTGGGTGGCAGATGGGAGTCATTACCTCTGGCAGAAAGCCCACTAGACAATAGGGATTTTTTTATTTTATTTTTTTATACAAAAGGGGTAGGGGCTGCCCACAATGGGCTTAGTCATTCCCAAACCCCACATAAATGGGGACCGAAGTCTTTCTTCCTCCCCTAAGGGGTAGGGGAGGCAGTAGCCCCAGAACTGCCCCCTTGGGGGCAGAAGCCTACTAGGCACCAGGAACTATTTATTTTCTTAGTCTAGGGAAGTAGGCTGCCCAGAATAGGCATGCCAATGCCTCCAACCCCCTCATAAAAATGGGCACAGTCTTTCTGCTCCTCCTTGGGGGCATATTGCGGCAATAGCCCCCGCCCTGCCCCCTCCCCTCCCCCCCAGAAGGGCAAAAATCCCACTAGGCACTGACTTTTCTGCAATGTGCCTAGCTGTGGATTTTGAGCCCTAGCTCAGCCGGCACCTAGAGAAACCTAGCAAACCTGTACATGTTTTAAACCTAGACACCCAGGGGAATCCAGGATGGGGTGACCTGTGTGCCTCTCACCAAGTTTTGTTACCCAGAATCCCTTGTAAACCTCAAACTTTGTAAAAACAAAACACTTTATCTTCACATTTGTGGGATAGAAATTTCTGGACTCTGCGGGGAACCACAAACTTCCACCCACCTAGCATTCATACACGGTTAGAGACTCTGTGACACCCATCGCAAACCCATACAGTCACTGGCACATCCATTTAGAAATCCATATAGACACTGTGACACTCATTCACATACCCATAGAGACATTGTGACGCCTATTTACATATCCATAGAGACTCGGTGACACCCATTCACATACCTATACAGTCACTGTTACACCTATTTAGAAACCCAAACACACTGTCACACCCATTCACATACCCAAACAGACACTCTCACATCCATTCCCATACCGGTAGACAGACTGCCACACCCATGCACAAACCCATACTGATACTGTCAGATCCATTCACAAAACCATACAGACACTGACACACCCATTCACGCACCCAGACACTCACTCCCATTCACATACACATAGAGACACTGTAACACCTATTTACAAACCCAGTCACATACAGGTAGAGACACTGCTACACCCTCTCACAAACCTATACCAATAAAGGTACACCCATTCACAAACCCATACAGACTCTGTCACACCCATTTTGTTACCTAAAGATACACTATCACATCCATTCACATACCATAGACACACTGTCACACCTATTCACAAACCCATACAGGCACTGTCACACCCATTCAGATACCCATAAAGGCACTGCCACACCCATTTAGAAATACACACAGACACTCTCATGTATTCACCAAGCCATACATACACTGTCACACTCATTCGCATACCTAAGCAGTTACTGTCACACCCATTTACAAACCCATACAAACACTGTCACACACATTCAGAACCCCATACACATACCGATAGAGATGCTGCAAAACCCATCCACATACCTAAACAGACATTATCACATCCATTTATATACAAAACAAGACTATTACACCCGTTGACAAACCCACTTATGCACCTAAAATGATACCCATTTAGACTTTATTCTACCCACTGTAATATCCATTCAATTAAATTAAATGTGCTCTTTTGAATTGAATGTATGCTTTTGGTTTTTCAGATCCTTGACGGATCTGCTTATTCGATCAATAATTTGAAAGAAAGGATTTACACTTAAAAATAACAACATAGGGTGGCCCTTACAAGAGCTATTGTATTAATTGTGTATATAAAATGACCACATATATGAGCAGATGCAGAGTTTCATGTTTTTCGGAAACACTCTGTTGCCTTCATTTGTGAGGTGAACACCATCTCTCCTGTATATTCCATGCATGTTGAAGCGCAGGTTATTATTGTAGACAGAGCCCATGTTATCGTCTCTGAGGAATCCTCAAACAGTTTTATTAACATGTTTCCTGGCTTTCTTCATCTGTGGACAAAATTCAGAAGATCGGTTCCATTTCTGCCTCTGGTATACATGTGTTAGAAAACACCAAGATAGTGTGAGCAAAAAGTGCCATTAATCATTCAAAGGTATTCTTCATTTGGATTTTTAGTTGTACCACAGTCAATGTACCTAGGTCATAGCCACTCCAGTGTACAATCATGAGGTCTGGCTGTTGCTTCTCCAAAATGCTTTCAACCTATTGAAGTAATTGATGCCACTTTAACCCTCTCTGGCCAATTAATGCTGAGATATCGTAGAGCACCATTACTCCAAGCAATGCTCGAATTTCAAACTCTTATCTCTCGCTGGGGGAAGGTCTAGACATAGTGGGTATATAGTGGATTTCACCCAGTTAACTTTTAGCCCTGCCACAGCCACAAAGTCAGAGATTATTTTCCATATGGGGCTGAGATCTGCGGTGATACCTCGTACATATAGTAGTAGATTATCCGCGTATAGGGACACAATATTTGTGGTACCCACTATTGGAATGCCCCAGGCTTCTCCTAACTGGCGTAACCAAATTGCAAGTGGCTCCATCGCCACGGCGAACAAGAGGGTGGAGAGAGGATACCCTTGCCTGGTGCCTCTCTCTATCAGAAGGGACAGGGATATGTATTTGCCCAGTCGCATCCTGGATGTGAGCTTTGTATATAATAGTTTTATGTATCCTCTGTAGACGGGACCCAACCCCATCCATTTCAGTGCCTCGAAAAGGTACGGCCAAGTCAGAGTGTCAATTGCTTTTCCCAGGTCCAGGATCAGACAAGCCTCCCTGAGGTAGCGGCCTAAGCCTGGTCCTGAACATGAAACAGCATCTGGATGTTTTGGGACATATTTCTGCCTGGCACAAACCTGTTTTTATCCGATTGTATTAGCAGCAGGAGCATTGGGCCTTATTGGTCCGCCAGGATCTTGCCCAGGATCTTATAATCAGCGGACAATAGTGTTATGGCCCTATACAGGGCTAACTGCGTTGGGTCTTGTTCAGGCTTCAGAATTGAGACTATGAGAGATTCCCGTAGAGAGCCATGCAATTCCCCCTTCCCCAGTGATGCCTCAAACATGTCTGCTAGTTTTGGTGCCAATAATGCAGCAAAGGTGCTGTAGTGCTCCAGGGGTAGGCCATCTATCCCGAGGGTTTGTTCCGGGCTAGGGCCTGGATTGTTTGTTTCACATCCAAGGGTGTGATTATGGTTTCAAGGAGGGCCTTATTGTCACTCTGGATCTGGGGTATGGTGAGAGGTGCTAGGAAGTGATCAACTAGCCTCCGGAAGCTCTGCATAGGGCTCTGGTATATCTTTGCATAGTGGTTGTGAAAGAGTCGAAGGATATCCGTCTGGGAGGTGGCAACACTACCAGCAGGGCCAACAGTTTCAGTGATTGACCGTGCGTCCTGATTGTGGCGGGCAAGCCAGGCGAGAAGTGCTCCTGACCTGTCCCCTTCCCTATGTTTCCTGGCTGAATATAGCCTGAAGTCATCATATCCCACAAGTCTGCTAGCCCCTCCTCGGATGCCATTTTGGCTTCCGCAACTGGGGGGGGGAGGGTCACAAGTCTGAGTCCACTGCCTTTTTCATGGCCGCCAGCACAAGTTCGGCTTTTTGTAGGCTTCGGTCCAGTGTCCTGCGGACTCCTGCTATCTGTCTGATGCAGGCCCCTCTGATGGTCACTTTGAAAGCATCCCACAGCAACTTTCAGGAGGACTCTTTGTTGGTATTGTTAGTGAAGTGTTCTTTGATGCTGTCTTCCTGATCGTGGCGAAAAACTGGATCTTCCCGGCATTCTCTCTGTAATTTCCAGGTGGGGACTGGCGGGTGGGGTGGCCTCCACTTAAGGGTCGTAAGGTGTGCATCATGATCAGAAACCACTCGTCCTAAGTAATCTACTTGCTGGGCCATAGGAATTATCAACGGTGAGCACAAGAACTGGTCAAGACGCACCCGTAAATTATGGGATATCAAGTAGAAGGTGTATAGTCTAGAGGTTGGGTTCCGGCTACTCCACATGTCTGTTAGAGACCAGTATTGCGCCCACGACCCGAAACTCTCCATTTGTGCTTGGGCAGAGGAACCAGCACCTGGGGGGTGTGACTGGTCCAAGGAAAATTCCAACACACAATTATAATCACCCCCAGGTACCCAGGTTGATGTCGTGAATTGCGTCAGGACTGCCGATAGAGAGTCCCAAAACATTCCCTGGTCAGCATTTGGGGCCTAAATCCCCAGAAGTAGAGGCTAACCATCTAGGAACACCTTTATAAGTGCATATCGTTCCTCCTTGTCCACTACTCTATGGGTGTCCTTATTATTATTATTATTATTATTATTATTATTATTATGTTTCTTATATAGCGCCAGAATCGACCCCCGAAGGGGTATCTCCGTGCTTGCCTTGGGAACCCGTCCTGGCTTTTCCCTGTGAGATAGCCCCTACAGGGCATCCCCAAGGTGAAAGCCAGGCATCCCGCCGCGGGGGGGCCGTTGTGGAGATTAAGCAAGCTTAATGCCCAGAGTTGCAGAGTGTGAACCCATGATTAGGTCAGGCACCGAAGCGAGAATTATCGAGTCCATGGACATTTGAGCTCAAGACCCTGCCGCGTCGGGAATTGAACCCTGGTCCCGGGTCTGACCTCTACTTCAGGGTCTGCCTGCTCTAACCAGTGAGCCACACTTCTCCTTGAATGGGAACCTAGGTCTAAGCCAGAACAGCTCTCCACATGCAAACACGGAATATGTGGTGGCACAAAAAGTGCCACGCCAATGTCTTTGCACTAGTTCTACTTCGGTCTTTGTGGGATTTATTTCCTTTAACAGGATTATCTGTGCTTTCTGGTGCTTGGCTTAAGAGCAAACCAACAATGTGCTGTGTGCATTCCCTAGACCTTTAGGGACAAGAGGCTAATATCTACAGCCATTGGCATGGTACAGCGTGTTTTGGGGTTGAGGGGGTGAGTGGGGAATTTTGTGTGCCAATGCTGACCCTGACCCCCTGCATGTGATGTCGTCGAGTGAAGACTCCCGTCCTGAGTGGGAGTGTATTTTGGGGATTTGGGATAACTGGGGGGGGGGGGAGTTTAACCATTGCTGAGGGACTGGGTCCCAACATTGTGGGCCCATCACAACTGGTGATACTTCCAAACTGTGCATGTAGCTAACGTTTTAATGTATTGTGTTGGCTAAGTGCTTGGGGTCCTGTATCTGTTGCCTAGTACGGCCTATGGGCTCAAATGTGTTGTCGGTGGGGTCTAATGTGCCTGAGAAGGAGTCTGCATGGTGATGAGTGGTAGTGCGCTCTCAGCATGTTGCCCTGGGCATGAGCTGTATGGGGATTTTGTCGGGAAGGGGTGGGGCCCCGAGTATCGGTTCCCTTTAGATTAATGTATCTGTTGTCTAGAGGGTTACTAGGGGTGGAGTCATCGAGTCCGTTCGGGATATATTTGTGTCTCTGATATCTTCCTTGGATGAGAAGATGTGTGGGCCATCCTCTCTCTCTGAGTTAATCGTGGCTAGGTCCAGATTCGCCGCTACTTGAAGAGCTCTTCTTCATTCAGCTATTTTCTCCTCAAAGTTGGGGGGACCAGTGATAGGCTCTGACATTTCGGTTCCTGTCTCTGAAGACCTCTTTTCCTCCGGTGTCACCAGCCTCCTGGTTCCCGCAGGTTGTGGGCTGCTTCCTGGTGTGTACTGTCTTGAGCATGGAGTTCCTTCCAGTCAAACACTGCCTTCGGGTCCATGAAGTAACGTCCACCATGAAGAACCGTGTGCCTCCGTCATGCATGATCCTGAGACGGGCCGGAAAAAGAAGAGAGTACTGGATCAATTTTTGGCAGAACATTCGTTTTGCCTCCATAAAAGAGGCTCTTTGCTGTTGCACCGCCCTAGATTAGTTCAGGAAGACCATCACTTGTTTATCCTCCACTTGAAGTGGCCCAATGTTGTCTGGCTGCTCTCAGCATAGCATCCTTGTCCCGAAAGTGGAGTAACTTCTGGAGTAGTAGCCGTGGAGGTGTCCCTGCAGGAGGTCGCTGGGCAGGAACCCTAAGGGCCCTCTCCACTGAGAAGGAGGGTGTGAGTTCAGAGTCGGGGGCGAATGATTTGAGCCATGTCTCTAAGTACTTCACCGGGTTGGGTCCTTCTGCCCCTTCTGGTAGGTTGATCACCCGGATATGACTTTGGCAGGATCGCCCTTCTATGTCATCCGCTCTCTCCTCCAGTCTGGTTATATGAGTTTTGAGGTTCCGTAAGGTTTCCTGCAGTGACTTAAGCTAACGGCTGTAGGGTGGCGAGGGCCCTCTCTTCGTCCGCCACTTTGTCAGCCAGCTTTCAGTGTTCATCTCACAGCAGAGATTCGAGGACAGGGCTTCAAACCTTCAATGTCTAGCTTGTAGTACATCGACTGTGGTGTGGCCACTTCGACCACTGGGAGTGATCAGAGTCCATCCAGAGCGGGCGTTGTTCTGGGGTCTGTGATTTAGTGGTAGATCCGTAGGTGCCCCATGACGTGTCTGGCCGCGCAACGGGATCACCTTTTTGTGTATTTTCTGGAGCGGCCCGGTGTCTTTGATCTTCAGCGGCGGGGAACGGGCTACTGACGTCTTGTGGGTCATCAGGACTTTGGTGGCTCCCGGCACGACAGGCACGACCCCTGTCATGATGCCAGTCGCTAAGCAGCAGGGGTAGACGGGAGTTTCAGTTTCTTTTGTCTCTATGGTGTTTCAGCAGGCTTTCATGCCTGGTCTTCCATAGTGCCTGTGCGTCCCCCTGTTCTGTGAAGTCACTATGCCTGGGTTGGATGGTATTGCGATCTGGTTGGAGGTTTTGCAACCAAGAGAATCCCCTGCGTTTAGCCTTGTATTGACCGGGGGTTCCCGCATCGTCGTCGAATCTCTGGGTGGACTGGCGGCATCTTGCACCCTGTCTGATACCTTGCTGGGTGCTCACTGCTACACTTGTGCCTCGTTGTTTGGAACCAATCTGTGTTGTTTATGCGGGGCACTGGTTCCTCTCTTAGTGGATTTCCTTCTTCACAGTACTTCTGCGGGTTTTCATGTCTGGCCTTCCAAATATGTGGTCTGCTGTCGAGTGTGCCACTTTTCTGCACTTGGACTGACTTGTGGTGTGCTCCAACTAGTGGCGCTACAGTTAGAGTAGTCTTCTGGATTTAGCGCTTTAAGTATTTCAGGGCTCCTACGTCGTCACCAGCTCCTGGGGCAGTTCGGTGATTTCTTGCGTCTTGGCCCGTACCCTGCTATCACACTTGCGCCTCGTGGGCTGGTGCCGAGTGGTAAGATATCTGTGATGAGTTGATGCGCTTCTGGGCTGGTACAGGGAGCTGCCTCTCCACCCCTCCCTGTAGCCTCAGGGGCAATTGGGGGCTTCTGAGGATTCTTTGTCTGCCCCCACCTCCAGGTGGCTCTATGGGGGGTGCCAGGTAGTTCAGAACCCCAGCCGAGGGTTGCATCCCCTCCCCGCCAGGATCAGTCAGAGCGCTGGGTCACAAGCAGTCGCGGTGCTCCGGTAAGGTTCCCGTAGATATGGGGGCCTTCTCACTCCTTTCCTCCCCTACGTGAAGTTTGCAGTTATCCCCGGGCCCATCCTGTGCTCGAGGGCCAGTCGCCGGGCAATAGGCAGTGGGGATCTCCCTCCTAGATAGCTCGCAGATGACGGGTTTGGCTTTCCCCCCTCTTGCCATCAGACTGGCGCAGGCCGGGCGCCGCACCGGCGTGTCCCTGGCTCCAACGGTGTGCGGTTCTTGTTCCTTCAGTTTGCTCCTCTTCTGATTTTCCTCATCTGTGGCGGCTTGCACCTAGAGCCCGGCTAGGGCTGGACTGCAACCCACTCCACCCTGGTGTATCACGCTCGCTCTTGGTCTGCAGGTGGCACGTAGCTCGGCGCCCCAATCTTCCAGGGGCCGCCATTTTAGAGGAGCGGCCACGAGCCCTAGGTGCCCTGATCTTTTCCTCGCAACGCCGCACCACTCTCATTGGTAGCTCCCAGGTGTTTGCCCGACATCTGACGGTAGGCAGTTGTTTTTTAATTCATTGCCGGGCCCCACCCGCCAGGATGTGTGTCAATTATTTAGGCAGGTGTCTGGAGCTTTACTCGTGCACGTCCGCCATCTTGGCTGGCTTAGCCATGCCCCCCTGGATGAGATGATTTCCAAATTATGTTCTAAGAACGAAAGGTTATCCCGTGGTGGGTGATAGATTGCGTGCATTTTGCATAATGGCAGTTATTACTTGCAATGTCGATAACTGGGAGGAACTAGCAGGCCAATGAAAGGAGCGGAGGAATCATTTAGCCATGTTTCATTAAGAATTATAATTAGAGTTCATGTGTAAGGATGAGGTCAACAATCTTCACTGTGTGCTTTACTGATGATCTATAATTGCATAACATGCATTTCACATGAGATATAGCGGAGGTAGTCTGTGTTGTGGAAATTCGTGTAAGGTTGAAGTTGTTTACTGCTCATGAGCTGGCCCTAGGTTCTCTAAGTGGGTTCAAAGGGATTGTTTGGATTTGTTCTTGAGTATCTGTAGTCAAAAGATGTTGATTTAAAGGAGAGGAGGAGAAGTGAACGTCTCTGTCAGAAAGTGGATCTTTGAACTTAATGGGTCTAGTGGGATCATTGGGATATGGATTAGTTTTGCATCATATGTAAGGATCAGGAGGGACTGTATAGAGCATGTTGGTAAGGAGATGTGAAAGCAACCTAGTGTGGAAGTTGATAGATTGATTATGGTTGTGTCTATTCTTCCCGGGAATCTTGTTGGGCCAACTATTATTCGAGAGCTCTAAAGTGATGTTAAATAGGCCTTGTAGGTCTCCTTAAGTTGTTAGAGGTCCCCTGAGATCTCATGAAGTCTGGATTCATCTGATGTGTGAGAAAGAGATGTAGTGGTTGTGTCCGGGGGCCAGGTGGAGGGTTGGGATTCCACTGGTTAGGGAGAACCAGCAGAGAGATGGATAGTTTGAAGATAGGTAGGGCTTGATAGGGGGGAGGAGGAGAGCTCGAAGGCTGTCTGTGTAAGCATGCTGGGGGTGTAAAGGTAATGTTGATCTTCAGGTGTGCAGGTTCAAACTCTGAGGTTATCATTGATTGGTCCATGTGGATTGTCAAGGGGAGGTTAGTAGCATCAATATAGGTTTGTTTCTAGATCGATGGACTAGTGGGTGCAATGGTTTTAGTAACATGGTTGTGTATTTCCGTGTCTGTTGCTATGAGAGAGAAGTACGGGTGAAACTAAATTTTAGTATTTTAGGGGGGAGCTTATGCTTCATCGTAGCAGGTGAGGGTTTGGTGTTAAGTATGTTGATGACCACGGAGGGGAGAGGTGGTAAAAGGTGTGCAGCGCTGGAAGTAACGATAATATGTGAGGACACTACTTGGGAATGTTGTGTGTTATCTGATGAACTAGGATGAGCTTGGGAGGGGATATATTCATTGTTAATCACCACCTTTTTGATGTTAGGGAAAAATGTATTGAATAATTTTAGGTTCTTGTCTGAAGAGGGGATCCGGATAATTCCATTGCTATAAAGGGAGATTGTCTCATCTGCTCTGTAAGCAGGAGAGAGAGCTACAGAAAGTCTTAGACCATGAAAGGTTTTCCTGGATGAGGTGATTGAAAGCAATGCGTACAGGGCTTTCCACTATTGCGCTCATCTTTTCGTGTAGAGGATAAGATCCCTTATAGTAGCACCTTTTGTCATGCAGAAGTAAGGGTCTGAGATTAGAGTTTCTGGGAACGCTTTAAGGAGTTTGTGTTTCAAGCTTTTGGATGCGTTTTCGAGAGATTGCCAGGGGAAATGATTTTATATGCATTGTGGGCAGTCAACTCCAGTTTTGTGTCAAGTACATTTAGGGGATTGCAAGCCATGTTAGAGAGAGCATCAATGCGAGTATGTCAGGTCGTCAAATAAAGTATAGCGTTGGATAAAATGACTGTAACTGCGATGGGAGCAATCAAATAGGCGTCAATTAAAATTATGATGCAACTGCAACAGGAGCGACCAAATATGATATCATAGTTGAACCAGCTGTGACTCATTCATGAAGCAAACCTTTGCCCTATGCTCATTGAGTTGTGGTTAATAATGAGATTCTGAAGGGGTCGGTGTGGAGGGAGCAAGGAGTATGCTGATCAAAGTAATGAAAAACATTTAAAATGGGGAGGAACAACAGATGCCATGAGAAGCGCTGAATAAATGGAGCTAGAATAATTGATATAACAAAAAATAATGGCTAGAATTGCCCAAGGTAGAGAAGAAAACAGTTGAAAAACGTTGCAAGATGGCAATTCTTGATACTAATAATGAGATCGACTCATAGAGCAAAACCTCCTATTTTGATGTCATTGAACTCTTATGGGTGCGCACTAGTCATTGAGACCTTTATTACTTAAAACGGGACAGTCCTATTACAGTTTCACCCCCAAAAGGAAATGCAGTCCTATGTTATATTCAATGGGTAAATGGAAGGTTCGCCATCTTGAATAAATAAACAATACTTGGGAGAGACGAGGGGGAACCTTAAAATGGCAGGTAGATACAAGCTCCATGAAATCTTAACTCAATGAAAACATTCCACAGTCCCTAAGCATTGCCGATTTTGCAGGGGAAGCCATTGTTTTTAAAAGGAGTCTGCAGACTACACGAAAGGAGTGGTGCGATCAGAAGCTCAGCGTAACTTATGGAAAGGCTGTAGCAAGTGGGGGAATAGAAGCGGATGCTACCAAGCAAGGCCCCTCTCCCACCAGGAAAGAAAGAATACATTTTTACGGTCACTCCTAGGCCTTCCGCAATCCACAGCCACCCATTCTATCCACCTTGAATTGGGGATAGGGTATATAGCAGACATAATTAATATAGCCCCCATTCTGCTATGGATTAGAATCTGGTTGAATTTGAATCTTTCCTTAAACCATAAGATCTTAAAGGATTGTATCAACCTAGATAATACAAAGGAAATTCAGTGGCTGGCCTACATAAAAATGTTAGCCGTATATTTGGGGCGACCGGAGATTTTCCACAACCCAGAATCTCTATGTAAGTCAGATATTGTGTGGGTAAAAACTAATTTTACTATGCTAAGGGAGGCGGAGCGAGAAGCTGCAGAACTAAGTAAACCATCGGTTAGGGGCCATGTTCTGGTTACCATGCCATTAATGATGTCTCCCTATGTGTCTACAGTGACTAATTCCTTTCATAGATGGTTACTGACAAAATTCTGGTTTAACCAAATACATACAGTACTGTGGGATTTGCATGGTTGGAGTAGACCTGAAGTTGCAGCTCCGTGCAAATGTGATGACTTTTTCCCCCAAGATACTTTGCATTTTACATTTTTTTGTCCTTTGTACCATGATGCCAGGAAAAGGTTTATTCTCCCTTTATTGAAGAACATGAATTTTAATCAGTGTAGACCGGCCTTATTGTTTTTACAACTGTTGGAATCCCCTTTAACCATGTTTTGTGTCGCCAGCTTTTTTGACATGTCTGTTAGAAGTAGGAGGGTGAGACAGAAAGCTGTACAAGAAATCCATTCCTCCTAAAACTGCTAAAGTACATTACCCAATTGCATTATAATAGCAAAATGATTGTTAATGATTGTAAAATGAATTTGTACAGTATTTTTTATCTTGTATATACACTTCTTTTAATATTTTTAATTGTTTTGTATATGTATAGCATACTTTTATAATTTTTATTAATCGAATAAAGTGGTTTTGACTTGACTTGAAGAATAGTGTAGATATATTTGAGGTCAATAACTTCGAAAAATATATTTTAGTGTATGATAACTCGTTCAATTCACATTATTTGTGGCCTCGTGGACTGAGAAGCGGCGGCCACCTGCGCGGGCCTTTTTCACCCTGGGAACCACAATAAGATTTTCATGGTCCGATCGAAGCGCTCTTGTCGGTCTGTAGGGTATGATCCAGTTGTTGAGAATTGGTGGGCCTGCGTTGTGGAGTACTTTGTGAGCCAAGCATAGGGCCTTGAATCTCACTCTTTCCCTGATCGGAAGCCAGTGTAGTTCTTTCAGTGCGGGTCTAGCTGATGTTCTGGCTGGGGTATTCGTGAGCATCCGGGCAGCGGCATTCTGGGTTTTTTGTAGTATTTGGAGAGTGGTTTCCGGGGCTCCTAAATAAATGGCGTTGCTGT
Organism: Lissotriton vulgaris; assembly: GCF_964263255.1. Taxonomy (NCBI): domain Eukaryota; kingdom Metazoa; phylum Chordata; class Amphibia; order Caudata; family Salamandridae; genus Lissotriton; species Lissotriton vulgaris. Next base: position 245,229,473 of record NC_141687.1, read on the forward strand.
AGTCCAACATGGACACAATTAGGCCTTGGATCAGCAGTAGTCGGGACTGAAAAGGGAGTAGGGGGAGCACCTTTCTACATGATCTTAGTAGGCCGTAACAGATGCCGGCCGTTTTCCTTGCCTGCGTTCTGAAGGTGAGATCTTTCTCTAACCATACTCCTAGACTTTTAACTTCCGTCTTAGGGGTGGGGGGTTCACCCATACAGACGGCCCAGATGTTTGGGGGTAGAGTCAGTGATTTTTGGCCTAGGAGAAGGATCTCTGTTTTTGACCCATTTAATTTCAGTGCTGAGTCGCTCATCCATTGATGTATATTGGAGAGGCAGTCATGGAGATTGGAAGGCTCTAGCTTGGGGTGAGAGAGAGTTACCACCAACTGAGTGTCGTCAGCATAACTGACGATGGAGACTCCAAATGGGGAAACCAACTCCTCCAGTGGGGCCATGTACACGTTGAATAACGTGGGGCTTAGTGATGAGCCCTGTGGCACACCAAACCGGAGGGGGATGGCGGGGGAGCGGCCTTCACATTCCCAGTCTTGGAAAGAGCGTTGGTAAAGAAAGGACGAGAGCCATTTCAGCGCTGTGTCTCTCACTCCGATGTTTTCTAGGCGTTTGGTAAGGACCTGGTGGCTGACAGTGTCGAATGCCGCGCTCAGATCCAGGAGGACCACTGCCGCTGATCCTCCTGTATCGAGAATTTCTCTGGTCTTCTCCACTGCTGCGAGGAGAGCGGTGTCAGTGCCCTGACCTGGTCGAAAACCCGTCTGGGAGTTCTTGAGGAGGTGGTTGGTTTCCAGGAATTGCGACAGTTTTTTGTTTACCAGTTTCTCTGCGACCTTACCAATCCACGGGAGGAGGGAGATTGGTCTGTAATTTGATAGATCCTCAGGGTCTAGTGATGGTTTCTTAAGGAGCCCTTTCACGACCGCCTCCTTCCAACTCGAAGGGACTTCACCTTGGGCTAAAGAGGTGTTGATTAGGGCGGTCAGCGGGGGAACTATGGTATGGGTTATGTCTTTGAGAAATCTTATGGGTACTGGGTCACTGGGGGCGCCACTCTTGATTGAAGCAAATGTTGCTGCAACTTCCTCCATGGTGACCGGGCCGAATAACGCCAGCTGGGGTGTATCGGGTTTTGCGGAGGAGTTCCTTTGTATGGGAGGTAGGTCCTTAGTTTTTCCAGTGGTGTCTGGTTTAGCAGTTGGAAGGGAGGCCAGGATTTTTTTAATTTTTTCGTCAAAAAAGTTAGCTAGATTGACACACTTTTCTTCCGCTGCTTTGGGGTCCATAGGTTTTTGTGGGGGGTCAGGGACATAGAGGAGCTCTTTAAGGATGAGGAAGGTCTCCTTGGCTGAGCAGGAGGAATTCTTTATTTTTTCCTCGTAAAAGGCACTTTTAGCATTCCGAAGTGCTAGTTTGTACGCTTTCATGGATGACTGAAAAGCGTCTTTTTCCTTCATCGACCTATCTTTCCTCCAAATGCGTTCTGTCCTTTTGCACTCCTTCCTTAATGCGTTCAGGGAAGGTGTGTACCATGGAGCTGGGTTGATCCTTTTGATGTGTTTAAGGGTGCTGGTTAGTGGAACAAGGCTGTCTAGGGAGTGGGTGAGCCAGCCGTTGAATTCTCTGTCCGCCGTGTTGGGATCCGAGGAGAGAGGTGCGGTGGATTCTCTTAACTTGGCTTCCCATTCCTCTGGTATCAGCTTGTGCCACCGTCTCCCGAGTGTCCTGGTTTTCTGTGTTAGAGCCGGTGTGGTTTGGCGGTGCCAATACATGGGGACCAGTAAGTGGTCTGTCCATGGGAGGGGGGTGGGATCTTGGGTTTTGAGGTTCCTAATATTTGTAAAGATCGGGTCCAAAAGCTGGCCTTTCTCATGGGTAGCTTTTGAGTTCAGGAGGTGTAGGTCTATTGATGCAAGATCTGCTAGTAGGTTAGCTGCGGTGTTATCCGCGGGGTCCAGGAAATGCAGATTCAGATCTCCTAGGAGGAGAAAGTTGGAGGCAGTAATAGTTTTTAGTGTGATGTGGTCCATCAAGGTACCGGGAATTCCCCTAGTGAGCCTGGCGGTCGGTACACTAGTAGTCCCGACAGTGAGACTGTTGGCGAGATCTGGAAGGTGAAATTGCAGTTTTCACAGTCTTTGACAGTACCACTGTTGATTCTGCAAGTGAAGTGATCTTTGTGAAGTATTGCTAGCCCGCCGCCTCTGCCGACTGGTCTATTCAAAGAGCATATTTGATACCCTGGTGGGACTGCATTGACATTGTCAAAGTCACTGTTTGGTGTCATCCATGTTTCTGTCAGGAACAATATGTCCAGCATAGAATTCTGGACGAGGATGTTTATCTCATGAGCATGTTTTACAAGAGACCTGCAGTTCAGAAGGCCGAGTCGAAGTGCTTGGCCGTGTTCCGTTTCCTCTGTCGGGTTGCAGAGGGTGCAACCGGAGAAAGGGGTGTCTTCCTTGAGGATGTAGTTACACTGGGGATGTTTAATCGTGTTCCAAGCTCGAAGCGTGTCTTGGGTGTAGGTTATGTGCCTTTGAACGTCGGGCATAGTGTCTAGGCCTAAGGCCGTCTGGGCCCGGACGGACCATTACTTAAGTGACCCCAAGTCATGGGAATGAAGATCTAGATACACCACCTCTCAATAAGCAGAGTGAGGTATGGAGGTTCATAACAATCCCTTTAGGCGAAAAGAAAGTCTCAGCGAAGTTAGTGAAGTGTACCATCTGAGAGCTGTCCCGAGGAACAAGTACACAATACAGTCATGGGATGTCTTTGATATGGTAGCATCTGAAGGCCATTCAACTTTAGGTACAAAAACAGTGACAGCTGAGTGTCCTAATTTGGGTCACATGACCACCCACTGTTTGTGCTGCCACATGCTGGTCGGCTTGTATTCTACATCTGTAGCTGAATATTTATATGCAGTAAAGAATCATCCCTGCACATTTTCTTTTTTTGGTTCTACAATCCAATTTATTGGTTCTATTTTTGAGTTAGTAAATATGTTTGTTTTCATTTCAGTAGTGTTACTACAGTTCTGCTCAATGTCTTTTGGTACATTAGTCTTAAATAAGTAAATAAACAAAACAAAAAACTATAAAAAAAAATAAAACAGTTAAAAGAGAAAACGTTTTTTTAGAACACTGAGAAATCAAAAAAGATGTGTGTTTCTCCTTTTATTCCTTTATTTCAAATATAGTATATATGTGTGTGCGTGGGTGTGTCAGTGTATACATCAGTGTTGGCCTGGGTGTGTCAGTGTATGCATCAGTGTGTGACTGTGTGTGTTACTGTATGCATCACCATGTCCCTGGGTATATCGGTGTATGTATCAGTGTGTGCCTGGGTGTGTCACTTCATTTATGGGTCATTAGACCTCAGAGTGAACGAATCTAAATTGTTCATTATTATAGTTGGAGCCCCTAGAGGCGTAAAGGCTCATATTTCCATCTAGGCTCAAAGAAAGTCGAAGTGTTTGACTCCTTCCCATACCTAGGGATCTTGTTTGATAGTAAACACTCCTGGAGCAAACTGGTGGCAGCAAGAGCCCTGGCCATGGAGAGAGGTCTTCAAACCATAAATGGGTTTGCTAAAAAATAGGAGCCAGTCCTTTGGAAACAATTAAAAAAAATCTATCAAGCTAAAACCAAAGCGGCACCGACCTATGGGGACGGAGTTTGGGGAATGGCACAAATCGATCAAATGCAGAAAGTGAAAGATACTGTCTTTAAGTCACGGGTTTCGCTGCCTTCCTCAACATCCAATTATATCCTGCATCTCGAATTGGGCCTCCCATTCTTGCTTGTCTCTATTAGAATGGCGCCCATCCTGCTGTGGCTTTCGATTTGGCGAAGGACAACTGTTAATTTAACCCAACGCATAATTGGTGATTGCCTGGGGCTCGAGAGACATGGCAGGATTTGATGGCTTACATATGTGGAGGTGGAACTAAATGCAATAGGGCAAGGAGAACACTTCAGGGAACCCCACACTATGTAGCAAGGTTTCCAAACGGAAAATAATTGATCGTTACGTACAGAAGGCTAACTGTAACTGCAGGGAAAAGAACAGGCATTTACAGGTGCTTGCAGTTTACGATTTAATCCCGCCAAGACTGGAGGAAGGTTATTGTTACCTTTCCTACATTACTGTAGTTCAACACAGATTTATTGTGTTGCGCTTTTGCCTTAACCTAATTCTCCTGATGTTTGGGTTCCAAGAGAAGAGGTTTAAGCATGCAGGCCTGGGCCCCTGCCCGTGCGACAACTGTTCCCCCCAGTCTAACCTACACCTTGTATTGTTTTGCAGGTTTTATCACATTGAAAGAGAAAGGTTCCTCCTCCCAATCTTAAGGCGACAAAAGTTTTCGCAATGCAGAGTGGCACCGTATTTTTTAAAAGCTTTTTCTAATCCCCACATCTGTTTTATGGTAGCATCCTTCCTGTGGGCTTGCTGAAGAAACAGAAGGGAGAGGGGTTTGCTGAATTTGTTTTTGCATTTAAGGATCAAAATGTACGGACAATCTTGCTTTTAATTAACAAAAAGTTTAACACGTTTTTTGAAACGTTTCTGGTTTTATGTAATTTATGTTTATTGTGACTGATGAAATTGTGCTTTTATGATCTGTTTGTGCATAGATCGAATAAAGATTTGAATTGAAATGGAATGGAATGAGTGTGTCCCTGAGTATCTCAGGGTATGCATGAGTATGTGAATGAGTGTGTGCCTGGGTTTCTCAATGCATGCGTCAGTGTGTGCCTGTGTGTGTTACTGTATGCATCAGCCTGTCCCTGGGTATATCGGTGTATGTGTCAGTGTGTGCCTGGATGTATCAGTGTATGAGTCAGTGTGTGCCTGGGTGTGTCAGTGTATGAATGAGTGTGTAGCTGGATATGTCAGTGCATGCTCCAATGTGTGCCTGTGTGTGTAAGTGTATGAATGGGTGTGTCCCTAGGTATCTCAGTGTATATGTGAGTGTGTGCCTGGTTGTGTCAAGGTATGAACGAGTATGTCTCTGGATAATGTTGGTGTAGTTGTAAGTGTGTGCCTGGATATGTCAGAGAATGAATGAGTGTGTGCCTCGGTGTGTCAGATTATACATCAGCGTGTGTCGATGTGTCAGTAAATGAATGTCTGCCTGGGTGTCAGTGTATGTGTCAGTGTGTGTCTAAATGTGTCAATGAATGAATGAGTGTGTGCCTGAGTGTATCAGTGTATGCTTAAGTGTGTCCTTGAGTGTGTCAGTGTATGCATCAGTGTGTGCCTGGGTGTGTTAGTGTATGTATCAGTGTGTACTTGGGTGTATCGGTTTATGAACAAGTGTGTGCCTGAGTGTGTTACTGTATGTGTATGCTTGGATATGCGAGTGGCTGTATGGGTGAGTGAATGGATGTATAAGTGTCTGGAGGGCTATGTCAGTGGCTATGTAGGTGACTGAGTGAGTGCATGAGTGGTGTATGGTGAGTGTGTATGAATGGCTGTATCGGTTGGTGAGTGGGTATATGAGTAGCTGTGTAGGTGAGTGAGAAGCTGTCCCAGTGGTTGTATGGGTGAGTGAGTGTGTGCATGAGTGGCTGTATGGGCGAGTGAGTGGGTGTATAAATGGCTGTATGAATGAGTGAGTGGGTGTGTGAGTGCTTCTATGAGTGAGTTACAGGGTGCGTGAGTGGCTGTATGGGTGAGTGAGTTGATACATGAGTTGCTAAATGTGCGAGTGAGAGGGTGCGTAAGTGGGTATATGGGTCAGTAGGTGGGTGTGTCAGTACCTGTATGGGTGAGTGAATAGGTGTGTCAGAGACTGTATGAGTGAGTGAATAGATGTGCAAGTGACTGTATGGGTGAGTGATAAGGTATATAAGTGGCTGAATGGTTGAGTATGTGTCCTTGTGAGTGCATGTCCAGGTATGTGAGTGAGTGTATGAATGGCTGCATAAGTGTGTGTCTGGATGTCTCCGTGGCTGTATTACTCCCTGCTTTGATATGTACCTTGACAATGTAAGTGTGTTGAACAATACAGAAGGAACTAAGTATAAGATTACATTACTCCAATAGATGGTGGCATTTATCTATATAAACACAAAAAAAACTTTTATTTTCTAAATTGCATAAGTTCATATTAGGCACAAAACAGTAGACATGTCTTATGCTGTAAACATATTTGACATTGTATTATAGCATTTCATTTTCCCTTTTTTACTGATCCTGCTTTCATACTTGTTAACAATAAACTGTGTTCTGTATAAAGATTCATCCTTGAGCAGTGGGGAAAAAAGAATCATGTGGATGGTAGAGAAAGAAACCAGAACAGCGCAATATGGCACTATGAATAAGTGATACTATGCATTGCACGCACTACAAATAATTAATCAATTCTTTTACATATAGGTACTAAACTAATCTAAAGAAAAAAATATGTTTTTTATTAATGATTTTACAAGCGGTCCTTTAGTAGTAATAGATGAAATCACACTTGAATTTTTGATTCCCTTTCGAAGGCATCACCCCTGGTAGGCCAAATGATGTCTAAAAAACTGATAATCCATGTAGAACAAACTCCGTATACTACTTTTTCAACACAAATCGTCCTTAGAACTTTTTAGAATCAAAAGGTATGAATTTGGAAGTTTGAAAGGCAGTTTGTGTTTGAATTTAAGCTTGCTGTCATTGCATTTTGTCTCTCCAGTTACACATCTTAATTAAACAGTATAGTGTCTTGAAGTTATACTAAGTCCTTCATGAAAGTTGATAGCCATTTTAGTATACGTTCTTCCAGAAATTGACATTGTGCAGTTTTGAAGTTTGTAATTTCAGTTTCCGATTTTGATCCATCCACTCTGCACCATTGAAACATTTATATAATATATTTCCCACTTCTGCATATATGCAATGTAGACACCACCTCTAAACTACAATTTGGACAGGTCATATTTTGGTCAGCCTTTTTGATCAATATATCGAAAGACAAACTTTTGGAATTCGGAAGTACAGAAATCTCTCAGAATTGATCTGAGTGACAAACAGAGAAGAGCAATATTCACATTCACGGTTCCATGTGTATCTCAGTCCAAATATGTCATCAACATTTACTTCTTCTTCTGAAACTCCAAGAATTACCATTATAAATTCCTGTGCATCTTGTTGAGTGTTCTGAGACAATGCTACCGATCCACTGCAGATATCTACTGGCTCATGAAAGCCTGGGGCACAATATATTACAGTCCTATCACTATGTAAACGTTGCAGCAAACCTCACAGTGCAGAACATAATCTCTTTTCGGGTTTCTGTTGAATTGCATTTATAAGATGTGGTAAGTGAAAGACTACACTGACAACAACATTTGCATAGCAGTTGACATCAGAATGGTTTGACAACTGGTAACCTACAATATCTCCCCCATTGTCCAGTTTTTTTTTCTTAGCAACTTCCTTGTTCCGTTTTTTTCCCTTGTTTTCAGCAACATCCGTAGATTCTTTTGTGAGCTTCCGCTTTTGACAGAGTATCAGTTCTTATAAATGGGATACTGCCCTAAATGAGGGGCATATATATACTTATCAACCAATTGTACTCTGTGACACAACTTGCATCAACACAAACTTTCTTATCATCAAAGTTAATCAATAACAAGCCAGACATACTCCTAACTTGCGGCAATGTTGCATACGACATGCCTTTTTTAAATATGGTATTTCCAACATTAATAAAAGCTGCATCTACACCTAAACCTTGTGCTATGGACCGTTACAGCATACGCTAGAGAGAGTGGAAACTGCTGCTGCCGGACATATAAATCTTTCACAAGCAAACAATGTACAACACATCGGCTAATCTGCTTCACACTAGTAATCTGATTAAATGTTATGTCTAAGTATTCATCTTCATCCATATTTGGAAAATGTATGAAATTAATAACCTTACCCAGCGCTCCATTTACTAATTCTTCCTCAACATTAAACTACACCGCAAAATTACTCTTCAGGTTTTGCACATGCATAAACACTTTTCTAATCCTGCAGTGCTGGATACAGAATTCTCCAATGAATCTAATTTTGCTTGTAGTTTTCCACTTAATAGTACTGTCACTCTCTGAGGTTCCATTTTGTCAACAGCTGTCATTTCTAAAATGTCTTCTTTCTCCAGGTTTAGTAACTGATCATTAAAATTGGAGTACTCCCGAAGTGTAGGCATTAAACAGACTATGGATTTCCGTTCTTCTTCAATGAAAGTGAACATTAGCTGTTCTGCTGTATTGTTAGAGGAAAACAGGTTCTTGATAAGTCGACTTTCTAAGGTATGTTTGCCCTCATTGGTCAGAACTCCTACTCTAATGTCCTTCAGAATATGGCTGTATTCCACGTCAGATACTTGACGCCTACTTTTCAGTAGTTCCTTGTATTGAAAGTTTAGCCAAATGTTTACATTGCCAATACTTCCCAAATAATTCTGAGTTTGATCATGCAGAAGTGTCTTGAAAAAAGGCTGTCCTTTAACTGGCGTAAGTTGTAGTAGGTCATCAAAGACAAATAAATGCTTTCCTCCAAACACAACATCATAGTCTGTTCTTAAAATCTGGTGCATTCTCAAGTGTACAAAAGCAAGCATTATGTTTGAAACCATGCTCAACTCATAAATGAATTAGTCTAGTTGGTGCAGTTACTACACACAATACATTTGATTCTGTTGTCCTCTGTAAGCAGTGAGAACTTTAATTAAAAGGTTTTGCCGGTGCCAGCTTGACCACTGATATATAATAGTATTGGCTTAAATGATGAGCAATTGCATTCTTTCTTGTCATGTAGAAATAAGTGTTCTGTTTTCTCCTTTACCTCCATATACATTTCTTTCTGTTCTTTGTTCAATTGTCCAACTAAAGGACTCTTTACGATGTCGGTCAGAAAGCATTCTAGCCGACTCCTTGTTGGAATCGTTTCTGACCCACTCTGGTTTCTGAGAGTCCAACCGACGGATAACGATGGTTCCGAACACCGTTTGGTCTGACTCCCATTGAAGAAAGGGGTGGTTGTGGAAAACCTTGCACCCTGTGGCAGGCACCAAATGGTGCCTGCCACAGTGTGCATGGTTGCAAAGAGGGGTCCTACAGGTAACCGCACAGGCCTCAACTAGAGGCATCTGGGTAAAGGGAAATCTGCTATGGGCCACCAAAGTCAGTTTCAGGCAACCATTTTGTGTCAGACAGACCAATTGAGAAAGGCTGTCCAATTCCGACATCGTAATATGTCAGTCGGAAATGCGGTCAGTAGACCTGTACAATTCGGTGACCGACTCAGAATCCCTGAATGCCAGTTGGAACCGAGTCGGACAGACCGAATGGTTAACTACCATCGTAATAGGTCAGTCTGAAATGTTTCTAAGTCGGTCGGAAACGTGGGTTCCAACTTGGATTGGGAAAATCTGAATGCCGGTTGGAGCCTTTCTGATTGACATCATAATGAGGCCCAAAGAGTTCAAAATCAACAGTTCCTGTCTTGTTTGTTCCATTGCTGTTTCCACAACATTCATGGCCATTGAGGCTTCATTTTGAATAATGGTTTGTTTAAGAGGATCTTGACTCAGTGGTACAGAACTTTTACTGCTTTGGGAACTCTCCTTCGCCATCTCACCAGCAATTTTCTTCCTGTTGAATTTCATCATTTAACATTTACATATAGTTTAGATAGACTGACCACCAAATGTTAATTCAGCACGCCAAGGCTTGAACAGTTGTCGAAGTGCCAAATAGAAAAACTATTTTTTGTCTCGTGTTTGGCAACCAAGTTTTCTGTGATTAATTAGAATTTCTATGTCAGGGCCTGAGGCTTCAGATCATGCTAACACTTTCTATGCTTTATTACACAGCAGCCATTTTAAAACTTAAACTTAGACCACATTTCCCAAACACCATTGGGAAAATATGGTCAGAAACAAAACAAAGAAGGGACCACCATATCCCTCAGTCTATTATGGTCAATCACAGTCCAGGGACCCTCTCCTATTCCATCCTCGCTGCCCTGCTCATCCTCTTTCTTTGCTGCTCAGCAGCTTGAGATGAGTGTTTTCTGTTTTTTCTCTTTACGGTTGCATTTATATCTTTGTAAGGCGGCTGCGGGACTGCATTCTGCATCCCGCGCCTTCCTCGTTTGTTTGTGCATTGTTTTTATATATATTTTGCCTTAATGTGAGGAATTTTTTGCGCAGCCTTAGCGCGTTGCAGAGCCTCACCTCAGGCTTGAAGTCGGCCTGGTCGGGTGGGCGCTACAAATCGCTCCTGCTGTCCCCACGCCTCTGGTCTCTTAGCACGGCGCGTGTAGAGGTTTGTTTGAGCTCCGGCTCATTTTTCCTTTTCTTCGCAGCCCAGCGGGTCCAGTTTCGGGCTCACGTGGCTCCGCTGGCTGTAGGATTGGTGAGGCGCGATTAGCACCCCCGACTGCTAGGGGCGCTGTTGCGTGATTTCACTGCGGCGGCTCCACTCGTTGGAAATGGTGAATGCTCAATTTTCTGCGACATTCCTTGCATTCCGCCTGCCGTTGCCTGCCTGCCTTCACCACCCCTGGAGACTGACGCCCTCTTCGAGGGTCTGTAGAGCTTGGCCCGTGCCTGCAGGATGCTCGATTTTCGAATCGGTGTGTGTGTGTGTGTGGCATTCCTTACGCCCGGTGGGTATATTTTTTGCTTTTAAAGCAATCAGGCAAAACTTTGTTACAGGCTGAATTGGGGCCTGGAGGGGCACGTCCAAGGGCTGATCTTGTGTGTTTTCTCCCTGCACAGGCGTTGGTGTGTCCCTGAGGCTCTTTCGGATGCTCATCATTTAATTAAGGTTCTACCTTGTGAATTGCGCTGGTCTCCAGCAGATTGATTCCCAGTCAGTAGACTGTAGAACATGGGTACTTTCTCTCGGGGGCCAAATTTACAGTGTGGTTTGTGGCTGAGGGCCGCACCGGTGGGGGCGGGGTCAGAGGGGGAGGGGCGGGGCTAAAGCAAAAAAGAATATTGTGACCATGAGTTTGAACACAGGTCCCTGCAGCAGACACCTTCGTCCACTGAGCCACCAGACCCGGCATACACACATCTCTCTCTCTCTCTCTCTCTCGCCCTCCCCTCTCTCTCTCCCTCCCCCTCTCTCTCTTCCTCTCTCTGTCTCCCTCTCTCTGTCTCCCTCCCTCTCCCTCGCTTCCTCTGTCTCCCTCGCTCTGTCTCCCTCTCTCTGCCTCCCTCCGTCTGTCTCCCTCCGTCTTTCTCCCTCTGTCTCCCTCCGTCTGTCTCGCTCCGTCTGTCTCGCTCTGCCTGTCTCGCTCCGTCTGTCTCGCTCCATCTGCCTCTCTCCATCTGTTTCCCTCTGAGAGCCTCCCTCCGTCTGTCTCCCTCCGTTTGTTTCCCTCCGTCTGTCTCCCTCTGTCTGTCTCCCTCTGTCACCTTCCCTCTATCACCCTCCTCCCACTGTCTCCCTCCGTCTCCCTCTCTCTCCCTCCGTCTCCCTCTCTCTCTCTGTCTCCCTCTATGCCTCCCTTTCTCTATCTCCCTTCCTCTCCCTCCCTCTGTCACCCTGTGTCTCCCTCCCTCCCTCTGTCTCCCTCCCTCTCCCTCCCTCCGTCTCCCTCTCTCTCCCTGTCTCCCTCTATGTCTGCCTCTCTCTGTGTCCCTCTGTCTCCATCCCCATCTCCCTCACCCTCCCTCCCTCTCCTTCCCTCTCTCTGCCTCCCTCTCTGCCTCCCTCTCTCTGTCTCTCTCTGCCTCCCTCCCTCCTTCTGTCACCCTCCCTCTCCCTCCCTCTGTCTCCTCCTGACTGCCTCTCCCTGTCTCCCTCTCCCTCCCTCTGTTTCCCTCCCTCTCCCTCTCTGCCTCCCTCTCTCTGTCTCCCTTCCTCTCCCTCCCTCTGTCACCCTCTGAATCCATTCCTCCCTCTGTCACCCTCTGTCTCCTTCCCTCTCCCTCCCTCTGTCTCCCTTCCTCCCTCTGTAACCCACTGTCTCTCTCCCTCCCTCAGTCTCCCTCCCTCCCCCTGTCTCCCTCCCTCTGTCACCCTCTGTCTCCCTCCCTCCCTCTGTCACCCTCTGTCTCCCTCCCTCTCCCTCTCCCTACCCCTCTCTCCCTCCCTCGGTCTCCCCCTGACTGCCTCTGTCTTCCTCCCTCTGTCAACCTCTGTCTCCCTCCCTCCCTACCTCTCCCTCTGTCTCCCTCTCCCTCCCTCTGTCATCTCACCACGTGTGTGTGTGTTTGTGTCTCAGCCCTCAGCCTGGCTGAAACAGCTTCCTGGGCACACACACACAGCTGCACCCGAGCACTTCACAGGTCTTTAAAAGACCATTTGCATGTTGCATGTTGTATTTCACCTCTTAGCGACCCTGCATCTCCACTCTGACAATCACTGGAGCCTCCCCCCTAACTCCCACTCAGCCCCCACAGAGCAGAGTCTGGGCTGCCGCAACCGGCAGTGTTTGCTGACACAATACAATATTTTTTTAAACAGGCCGTCGCCTGTCGCCAGGACTCCTGCATCTTTCACAGACGAATCACGCAGGTACACACGTGAAGAGCTCCTGGGTCTGTCCTCCAAGTGCTTTTCGGCACCTTGGGCTTTCCAGGAGCCTACTTTTGTGTGTGAACATTGTGCTTTTAAGGGGGATTCTGGGGAGCAGCCTTCCTGTCCATCTAACTGCACTGAATTCAAGTTTCTTAGCCTCAACTGTCTCTCTTTGGTGAGACACCATGCAGAAGTATTTGATCTTTTAATGGACGAGGGCCCAGATGCCCTTTTCCCACAGAAACCTGGCTTAACCAGGAAACAGTGGCGGAGCCATGGTTAGCCCTCCCCAATGGATATACTTTAAATAGTATTAATAGAGAGGTGGGAGAGGGGGTGGCATTGCTGTGATAGCTAAAGAACCACATGCCGTTAGCCTGACCAAGGAAGAAATAGCAGGTTGTGAAAGTGCTTTGTTTAAAATTAAGCTCAGTTGTAACCTGACCATGACTGGTCTTTTAATTTACAGACCTCCTGGGCCTTCCAGAAAATTTCGAGATGACCTAGCGAATAAAATTGGACAGGTGGCCAGTAAGGCGGCAAATTTCACCATCTTGGGGGATCTTAACCTGCACCTTGAGCTGAAAGGAAAGGCCGAGATCACCAGTTTTATAGTGGATCTGGAAGTCTTCCAGATGCCGCAACATGTCCACGAGGGCACACACGCGGCTGGGCATTTGCTTGATCCCATCTTTTCCAACCTTAGTTGTTTAAAAACCTTCCCCCCGGTCCCTCAGACGTGGACGGATCATTCACTAATATCATTCTCTCTACAGTGGCAGGGTAGAGTTGATGTGGCCCGTCCAGTTTTTGTGGAAAAACGGCCTTGGCATAAGTCAGACCAGGAGATGCTCGCTACTTGGTTAGCAGAGCACAGACCCCAGATTCCTCCAGATGTCGAGGGGGTGAAGTTGTGCCTTTACGATTGGCTGGTGGCCGATCTGGACTGCTGCATCCCGGCCAAGCGGGGAGGTAAGGGACGTGGGCCATCAAATCCATGGTTCACTGATTCACTAACTCAGGCAAAGAAGGGGTGCAAGCAGCTAGAGCGTGCCTGGCGCCGCTCCTATGAGGCTTCTGCCAAATTAGTATATCGAGCGACAGTCAAGGAATATCATAAGCTCATCCGCAAAACGCGGGCAGAGTTTGTAGCCAATAAAATCTTGGCTAGCTCTAATCCCGCCAAGACCATTTTTTCCTTTCTTAAAAATATGAAGAGTGCGGGCGTGATTAGTGCCTCCACCGTAGCCTCGAACCATCAATGAGAGGCTTTAGCACTCCACTTTGTGAATAAAGTGGAGTTGATCTATCAGGACCTCTCCAAAGGGACTACCCCTGTTGAGAATGATGTGCCTGTAGGGATGGCCATCATGGAGGAAACTGTTTGTCAGTCTTCCCTTAGTTGTCGCCCCAGGAATTTGAGGCCTTATGCGTTGAAATTAAGTTGGGTTCCCCAGCTGACCCGTTGTCATCGACCCACTTTCGCCAGCTCCAGCCACTTATTTCTCTGTGGGTCTAGAAGTGGCCAATTTATCCCTGAAATGAGCTTCCGTCCCTAGGGCGTGGAAGCATGCAGAAGTCATCCCATTGATAAAAAAAAGTCATCATTAGATCCGGAAGACCCTGGCAATTACTGCCCCATATCCCAGCTGCCTTTCATGGCCAAGTTGGTGGAAGCGCATGTGAATTCCATTGTGTCCAAATATATCGACGAGCGTAATATCTTTGACTCCTCCCAACATGGGTTTCGCCCTCGTCATAGTACTGAGTCAGCTCTCCTGGCTGTAACGGAATCCATCCGGAGCAGGCTGGATGTGGGAGACTCTGCCGCCTTGGTCCTACTGGACCTAAGTGCCCCTTTTGATACGGTGTCCCATGCGATCCTCCTCGAACGCCTCTGGGCAGCTGGAATCAGGGGCGGTGCTTTGGATTGGATTTGTTCCTTCTTGGCAGGGCTGTTTTCCAAGTCTCAGTGCCACCTTTTCACTATCAGGACCACGCCCTGTGCCATAGGGTACCTCAAGGCTCTATCCTGAGCCCGCTTTTATTTAACCTTTATGTGAGACCCTTGGCGGAGGTGGCTAGAGGCAGAGGGTTGTCTTTGGTGTCGTACACAGACGACACCCAGCTGGTGATCGCCTTCTCCAAAAATTGCTGCGCAAACCTGGAGAAGTTTAAGAAGGATCTGTCGGTCATCTCGGATTGGATAAAGGCCAACTGTCTTCAACTAAATGCCCGCAAATCCGAGATCCTACAGTTCGGGAAGGACCAGGAGCTCTGGTCCGAACAGTGGTGGCCTGACCATCTTAAACCCGCCCGTCACCCAAGGAGGCTGTAAAGGACTTGGGTGTCTGGCTCGATAATGGACTGACATTTGAGAAACAGACAAGAGTTGTTGCCGCTGTTTGCTTTGGGCTCTTGAGAGGAGTGAGGCCCTTGCTTGTTTTTTTCCTCCCAGAGTGCGCCAAACCATTGTGCAGGCCTCCATTCTTGCTAGGCTTGATTACGGTAACTCTTTATATCTGGGTGCCAACAAAGCTAGTATTAAACGCTTGCAGAGGGTTCAGAACGCGGCAGCACGTATGTTAGTGGCTGTACCTAGATCTCAGTCGGTGGCACAAGTGCTTCCCAAGCTGCACTGGCTGCCTATTGAAGAACGTATTCAGTTCAATGTGCTGTGCATCTCTCATAAAATCCTGATGCACCAAGCTCCTATTGGGCTATCTGGCCTATTGAAGCCCTATATGCCCAGGCGTGCTCTGAGATCCGCCAATCATGGGCTTGTCTGTGTCCCTCGAGTCTGGAGAGAGAGGGCTGGGGGCCGTTCGTTTGCCCTCTTGGCGGCCAAACTCTGGAACTCTCTCCCAGCGCATATTCGAGACATCCTTATTCTTTTGACGTTTCGTAAGTCTCTAAAAACCTGGCTGTTTCCCACTATCTGATGTTTTGGCGCTTATGGTTCTGTCTGCTCTTTCCTTGGTTCTCTGGTTGCGCTTGGACGCCTCTTTGCTGAGGCAGCCGTGCGCATTACAAATCTTTTATAAATAAATAAATAAATAAATAAATAAAACACCATGTCTGCAAGGTTCGCAGGCCGCCAAGGAAGGCTTGCTGTGCCGCTGGCGGCCCGCTGGCCGGACTATAAGTGCCCGTGCTGTAGGGGGTTCCACTGTTTTTTTTCCTGGGCGCTATTCAGTGGTGATTTGGGCATTTAACATGTCCCAACAGGGAGACAATAACGGGGGAGGATCCCCTTGCTCAATTGCCATGGGATGACAATTTCTATGATGCGATGGATTCCTCTATCTACCGCGCCATAGAGGAGATCATGGGCCCCATTGAGGAGCACCTTTGCAAGAAATTAGAGCAGTTCTGTGCTCAGTGGACCCCTCCTGCGCCCTCTACCCAGCAGGCGGCACCTAATGACGACCTGGTGCCCGCAAAACGTCCCAGGGTGGACGGTGTTGATCGGGATGCCTTTGAGCGGCTGCGTAAAGCCTTCATGGCCCACAAAGCTCCGCAGCCCCCTCCTGTAACTCCTTCTTCCCCTGTAGCGCCCACCAGCCCCGCTCAGGACGTGGGTGATGATGACCATGGGGATATAGATGACGAGCCACGACCTTCCAGGCCAGTGGCGTCTCGCCATATCACCGTCCCCCTCGAACACTCAGGCTCCTTCGGGCTGTTCGGATATGTTAGACCCAGAACTCTTGATGCATCCACGGTCCTCGGAATAGACGCCTTCTGTTAAGGTGGCCGGTTATGCAGCCAGTAGGATTCGCAAGCCAATGGGCAAGGAGGCTCGCAGTCGCCTGCGGTCCGAATGCCCTCGTCCCTCCCTTGATGGGAAAGTCATGCAAACGCCTGAGCTCGACCCGAGAATGGTGACTTTTATCGCAAAATTTATCAAAGACCCCAAGGAAGGGATAGACCGTTCCTGGAGGGTGTGCCAGGATAAGCCTGGATGCACTCGGACCTATGACTATGATATTAGATATGGCTGAGGATGCCAAGACTTCGGGAGCCCTGATTTCGCCTGAGGCCTTCTCTGGGTGGGTGCAGAGAGCGATAGTTTTCTTAGGAATTGCAGTGTTGTGTTTTGATTTAGACGCCCGTGCATAGGTTTACTGAATCATGTCCTTATATAGGCACAACTCACATTGCCCTTATTTAGGCGTAGAATCCCAGTCCTTATTTAGGCATTGACCATGCAATCCAAATACAGGCATGGTCACCTACATTCGTCCATCCCACGTCACAACGAGTTCTTAGAAACCAGACCCTTAAGCCATTGGGACATTCCCAGCTTGGATTATTGATTTCTCCAAGAACTCATTTATTATGCATGAACCACTAAACCCTAAGGGTTCATTCATGACGTCTTCCTCTGCCCGACTTTACGTTAATGCTAGCATTCCTAAGAACCTTCTAGGTATAAATATACCTTCACTTACCATGGAAACCACGGCTCGGCTGCACAGCTACCTACCGGTTGCGGTTACATGCTTGCACGACTCGCCACAGCAAGTTCAGAAGGAATTTGAGTCCCCGACTGACGCACTGACCAGACACTGCCCTCCCTGCTCGCAGAGATTCCAGCTTCCAGTGTTCTGACTACCTTCCCGATGTGTTGAAGTTTGAGATCCGGAAAGAGATTCCCACCTCTTTCATTCTAAGGAATCAAGCTGAATAGAACCTAGAGGGACTCTTGGCATACAAACTATAGCATACCATACTATAGAAAACAGCACCTACTTCTTACCTCGTACTACACTTAGGTTAGGTACACTGGGGTAGAACTATTTAGAAGCACCAGATGAGCATCCACTTTTAGCCTGTGTTATTTATGTATGAATATAGGTCATAGCTAAAGACAATGCTATTACAGTATTATTTCTTCTTACAGCTCATGCTGTATATTTTATATCTTGCATACTGTCTAACGATCGTAACAGCTCATATCTCTTGCATGAGAAATAAGACTGTTCAATAAATCCTTTTATTGAAATGCCTGTCTATTCTTTCTGTGCAACTCTGCAGAAACTAAGCATGCACGATTGACTGAGAGAAACTGTTATCTATTGTTTCCACGATTCTGAGACATATTCCGATTCTAAGGGAAACAAAGTTGTCATGTTTATGCGGTTGTCAGAAACGAATCCCTTCTTGTTAATTCGAGAAGTGTCTAGTGACCTCTGAGTTAGCTGGCACACACAAGTAATTAAGTTTAATGTACTTGATAGGAGCATACTGACCTTAGTCCTATGCAAAAACTATAGTGTATATTATTCCAATGCGCAGAGCCTATAATGGAAATAGGAACTACACTACATGGCGCCCAACGGTTTGGTAAGGCACTAATTTAACGCTAAATACTGATGTAACTCAGTCGTGCTTTTCTCAGAGACCCCTATTCATAATACTCCATAAGACGTCTGGAGTCTGTAGGGATAATATCCACCATAGCTGAGTAGGACGAAAATCCTATATATTAGCTGTTTGGTTTGTTCAACGTTGAAGGATACAGTGTTCCAAAATATTGTGTGCCTTTGTTCCCTTGAAACTTGTTCTACTTTTTACATTAAGCAATGACCGATAGCGACAATAACATAGGGACCGGTGGAGCTGCGTCTGACCTAGTCGTAACAGCTTTTAATCATACAGGTTTTAATGAAACCTATAAGAATGTTATAAACATCCCTCCAAATGTAAGAAAAGCCATCACTCTAAAACTTATAAAACATGGTCCAACACCTAGAGGTTGTAGAGCAGTTTTCGTGATAGAGGCACATAAATCTTTTCAGACAGAGGTATTCTATTAACCCCTTCCATGCTGATGACAGAACGGTTCCGTCATCAGCGTCGGCTGAGCTGTGCTGATGACGGAACCGTTCCGTCATGACTCCGCCCGCGCAAGGCGGAGTCAGCATGGGCGGGGAATTCACGCCGCACGGAAGCGGTTAATGGAGTATTCCCAGAATCAAATCCAGTAACAAAAATGTTTCACTTCTGCAAAGAAGATTAACCACCTGAGGAATATATTCCTTTCGAGGATGTTGAATTTCCACTCACATACCAAGAGCATCAGCTCTCTTTTAAATGCGCCCTAAAACATTACAATCACATTACCAGGCTCGGTCCACTAGGTAGACCAGGAGCAACATGGCCGATTTTAGCTGGCTACACACCACACCCTGACATTGAAGCAAAGTCAGATGATGAATTACTTACTCAACTAAAGGAGTTAATAAACATTTACATACAATTCGTCCAGTATGTCATGCAGACTTTCACAGTCCAACCACCAATAACCATTCCAAAATCAAACCCCTCAACAGGGTAATACTCTAAAAATTACTCCACAGACTTTACACGCAGTCATGGGTAAAATGCCCACAAAACGCGAACAAATTCCGTTCTGGATAGCTCAAAAAATTTCTCAAATTGAAGCAGTATTTCCTAATACTAGCCCTTATGAGAAACACAGAATCCTAACAATCTGTTTATCAATGGGGATCACACCACATCTGGAAGACCGCACCACTTGGGGCACAGTCTTTGCTGCCATCTATACTAAAACACATGGTGTTCCGTCTATTGCGGTAATACCTGATGCCCTGAAACAAATTCAAAACGAATGCGGGGCAAAGCCTGCTCTAAATTTAGGTATGAAATTACTAAATAACTTCGACCAGGTCTCACCAATAATATTATCTAATATTAAAGGGGAGGCAGCATCAGTGGCGATCCGCCAATGCTTAAGGGAATTTGATGTAACAGAATATCTACATGAACTACCCAGAATAATTAAAAAATCCTATAAAGAATTAGGCAGAGACAGTTAGGGGGGAAACCAGTTAAGCCACAACTGTCTGAAGTTCCTGAAAAGAACTCTAATAAACACAGTCCTATATCTTCTAAAAAGAAGTGTTAAAATAACAAACAAAATTCAAAAGAGAAATGTTCTCAATCCCGAGGTAGGAGCACTCTGAAAGGAGGTAGAAGCTCAGGAATAGGGATAATTTGAAAAAATTTGAAAAACTTGACAGGTATCAGGATACTGATTCACCTTCCTCACGTACCTTTCAGATATCGTCACAGACATCCGAAAGTAAAGGACGGTCAGATCAAAGAGAAGAACGCGTGAGGTCCAAAGACGATCAACAGGTTCAGAAAAACAAACCAAAACCTCAATTCAAAACCTCAATTCTCCAAGAAGAAGGTAGCAGATCTGAAGATCAGACATGCCGAAGATTCTGAGAACACAACTCAAGAATGGAGAATGGGCTCAGACAATGCTGGACAGTGCAGCACAAGTAACAATAGCTCGCCAGAACCTGAAGGAACTTCTGGAGACAGGGGACTTGAATGAGTACATACAGGTAGAGACTGTAGACACCAGGGTTAGTTCTCCACAAAAGTTATATGAAATAACACTCTGGATGGAGGGAGACATAACAATAAAAGTAAAAGTACTCTTTTCGGAGAGACTTTCCTTTTCCTTTGAGGTGTGGAGTCCCCCAGGGATCTTCCTTAAGTCCTACCATGTTTAACATCTACATGAGTTCTCTGGCATAAATGGTGCGTCCATGGGGGATACAGATCATCACTTATTCTCATGACACCCCAACTGGTGGTATCCCTCAGCCAGCAGGACAAATCTGACTCTGGTTTAACCTTATGTCTCAGGAAGATTTCCGAGTGGATGGACAAGTCATTTTTAAAATTGAATGGAGCAAAGGCAGAACTCATGCTCCTTGGTAATTCTGCCCCAGCTAATATAGATTTTCTGTGACCCAGCTGCCTAGGCCCCCCACCTGCTCCGAAAAAACAGATCAAGAGTTTGGGAGTCTGGCTTGACTGCAATTTGGACTTTAAAGAACAAGCTCGCAAAGTCGCAGCCAATTGCTATGGACTCCTTAGGATGATAAGGAAGTTTCTCTCTCTTCTTCCTTTTGTCGCTAAACGGTTATTAGTTCAGGCACTGATACTCTCTCGGCTGGATTATGCGAATGCAGTCTATTTAGGAGTGCCACAGGGCACCACTAAGAGACTGCAAATTGTCCAGAACTGTGCAGCCCGCCTATTGATGAACATTCCCAAATGTAGTTCAGCCAAACCAGCCCGTTTGTGCTGGCTTCCCATCCAGTAAAGAATTAGATTCAAGGCAATGTACATTTCCCATAAAGCTATTTCGGGGAAAGGTTCCCCATTGATCCACTCTATGGGTCAACTCTACCGCCCCAATAGGACTCTGAGATCCGACAAAAAAAACGTTTACTCACAGTTCCCATGATCAAGCGATCACGAACTGGAGGTCGGCAGTTTTCATACAATGCAGCCAAGTTTAGGAGCATATACGTCTGGAATCTAATCATCTTTATTTCAGAAAACAGCTTAAAACTTTTCTTTTTCTGTGATCTGCTCTTAGTTTATTAGGTGCCACATTAAGCGCTGGGATGCCCATGGGTAGCCATGCGCTATATAAATGTGTATTCATTCACTCACTTTCAAAGGGTTGTGATATACTTCTAGCGGCACAGAACTGGCCACCAGAATTTGTCAGGGAGTGCCCACATGGTGAAGACATCATTCTGCCAGCCTTCTCCAAACATGTTCCAGTACATTTAAAATATACATATGCCAGGAAATGGGCAGTTGCCCAGGCCCCAGCATTATATAAAAATCATGTAGGATGGGATGAGGACTCACCTCACCACAAGATCCAGTTAGAAAATCAACCTACTGCACATAGGCAGTATCCATTTAAGCAAGAAGCTAAAAAACAGGTCAAGGAGATATTAGATCAACTTGAATACCAAGGGGTGATTGAAACATGCACCTCCTCAATGAACAATTTTTTGTTTCCTGTATCCAAACCAGACAATACATATCGTCTAGTTTTGGATTACAGACACTGGAACATTTGTTCTAAAACATTTGCAGTGCAAAATGCACATAGTGCAGCATTAATGAATAACATTGTGCGTAAAAAATATAAAACCACATTAGACATTTTTAACAGTTTCTTTTGTAAAAACATAGCACCTGAAAGTAGGTACTTAACAGCTTTCTCAATAATAGGGACCCAGCATCACTTTTGTTGACACGCACAAGGGTTCAAGAATAGCCCAGGGTTACAGTCAAGAGTAACAGTTACTACAAATTTATAATAACGAGGCATTGTCATATGTCAATGATATCTATCTGACAGACGAAGACCTAGATAGGCACTTGAACAGGGTGAATACCATTATATTGGGCTTCGCCTCTGAGGGTTACACATTCAATTTCAAGAAATCAAGAATTGCCCACTTCAATGTCCTTTTCATAGGATATGAACTTTCAAGTGAAGGCAAAATCCTGGCAGCTAACTTTTTAGAAAAGTGTGCGCTGCTCCAACCTCCAAAAACGCGGAAAAACTTACAGTCGATTCTAGGTTCACTAAATTTGGAAGAACTTACATTCTAATTCATGCAGAAAAGGGTTATACCTCTCTACGAATTAATCAAACCCGATTTTAGAATCAAAAATTGGACGCAGGAACACACAGATATCCTGTGTTCAATTCAAGCTGACATGTTAGCAACAAATCACTTACAAACACACCTAAATGTACGCAATTTAGTGATCCGAATCATTCCGGGTCAATGCAGATTCACCTACCTAACTTTTAATGAAGGTGAAAAATTACCAATTGCATACAAATCACATTTGTATACACAAGCGGAAATGCGCTTTACATCAACAGAAAAAATTCTGACAGCAGTTCAAACCACTGTAGCAAAAGAAAGAGCTCTAGTTCAGGGGAAACGCATGATTGTCATGGCTCCAGTACCAGCCTTAGAGGCAGTTAGGAAAACGAGCATTCCGAATGCAAAAGCTTTACATCCAAGATGGATACAATGGGTTAATTCTCTTGCTGCAACAGATGTTGAATATGATTTTGATCCTTATTTGAAAACATAAGCATTCCTGCAATACGAACACGAATATCCTCTGCCTATTGAGATTCTCCCTCTTGACCAGTACGAATTTATAATTTATACTGACGGATCAGCACAAACCGCTACGGGAAGTAAGCAAGCTTACAGTGCAACATGCGCGATCGTTAAAGGTCATATGCGCGATGGCAAATTCAGACCTATGGTCACAAAAACACAATCTCAAGGAGATTGTACAATTCAGCGAGCTGAACTACAAGTATTGAAATTGGCACTTGAAAATTCGGATCGCAAATTCCCTACATTCATAGTGTGCGATTCTTTTTACCGTGTTCAATCATATAATGAATATTTACAGAATTGGCTTCAAAATGGTTTCAAAGATGCAAAAGGTGGCACAATCATGCATAAAACGATTTGGGAACAAGTAGTTCAGTTGCGAGACGGACTACAAAACACTCCTGTGATACACATGCTGAGTCATCAAATTGATGGCGTTCATGTTGCAGGGAATTCATTGGCTGATGAAGACGTGAAGGGGGCTGTGCAAACGGCTGCCGTAGCTGCGATCACTCGTTCAAAAACGAGAATAGTCAGTGAGATATTATTGGTTGTCAATGCTAAAGGCAGTGGTGCAGTGTTACCTAAAATGTTTCCACTCAAATACTCATATGTAATTGATGCGAACAACGTTCCGTTTGATCGACTCCTGAGGTAATTCCAAAACATGGAATGTAGATTAAGACTAATTCTAGTAGCACATGAAGGGATAGCCTCTGCCCATTCAGGGGTTTCCGCCATAGAATCTTTATAAAAACAGAGATATTGGTGGCCCGGCATTGGGAAAAAGACCAAAAACTATGTTTTGGAATGTGAAATATGCCAGAAGATGAAAGTCTCTAGAGTGAAACGTCCTGCACAGACGCCCCTGTTAATTTCAGATAAACCATTAGCCTGGATCACTGCGGTCCCTTGCAAAGGGATGGTAACTATAAATATATCATGGTGGCAGTGGATTTGTGTTCAAGGTTCCTATGGATATGGCCTTAGCGCTCGGCTGACGCTCAAACTGTTATAAAAGATTTGTGAGTCTTTATTGGCACTTACGCAATTGGCACACTACAGTCTGACCAGGGCCCTGCGTTCAGCTCTCTACCTTACAAAGAAGTCATGGCCAGTTTGGGCGTAGCATTGCGGTACTCCTCTCCATTCCGACCTGAGGGTAATTCCGTTGTGGAAAGGAAAAACCTGGACATAAAGTGGTCTATAATAGCTAGCGTATTAGGTTCCGGTGATGGGTGGGTAAAACATCTTTATGGGGTCCAACGCTCATTAAACAATTTGCCAAGAAGTTCTCTAGGGGTGTCACTCCATATGAGGTCCTATTTGGGACAAGAATGTGGGTCCCATATCTTGAATGTAAAAGCACAGCGGTGGAAAATAAACCATTTGATATCAAAGATCGTTTGGCTGTTTTACAGGACTTAAATGAACTAAGATTGAAACAAAGCAACGTGTTCCTGAAGCCAACCACCACTGGGGGAAATCCAGTCGTCCCAGCAAGGCTTGTCTGGATCCCAAAGCTTGGGGATCTAGTCTGAAAAAAGATCGCAGATAAGAAGGAATTTGGGCTTTCTTACAGACAACCAGTACCTGTCCTAGCCATCCACGGATCAAGAACAGTACTTCTGCCGCCCCTTGCTGGTAAAAAGGAGAAAAGATTTGTGTCCATCGACCACTTCAAACCACACTATGTGGCCAATACTGAACAGTAGGCCAAGTGGACTACCAAGTAGAAGACACACTCCTCTAGCTACTATCCAAGAGGTTCAAACTGACAGACTCATCACCTTCGAAGAGTCAGAAGTGAGAAATGAAGGACTAAGCAACAATGCTATGGAACTCGTTCCTCTTGAACCCCAAATAACAGTTCGTCCTGATTCACCTGTCTACACCAACTTAACACGTGCTCAATTGGTTCTAGCTATTTCAATGAATCCTGAAGCAATTCCAACCATTGACAGAACTGCCTCTGGCTATTTCATTAACTTTGATAAGTTTTCTGAGGATCCCAGTGACCCTGAAACAATGCCAGCACAAAGAACTTTCAAAGGACAAGCAACAGACTTTTTTCATCTCCTGAAAAAGACTTATCTGGTTTCACCATGGATTGAACTATGGATTGTTTCTGGAATATTTGGCTAGCTTTAGTAATGACTATGAGTATGCTGATAAGTGGAAGATATATTTAAATGGACCAAGCAAGTAAAAAAGTGAACTTACTTCTGAAACCACACAAATCATCCCATTGTGAAGCAAAAGACTTGTCAACAGTGAACATCACAGCCGTTCCTAAACAAGATGGTACAGTTTGGGACAAAACTGAATATGACATTTTCGGCCTGTCAGAACTTTTGAAGATTCCACACTTATTCAAAATGTCACTAAGTGACTTTATTACGTCTAGTTACTTTTCTAATGATTGGGACTTCTTTGAGACTGTTAATAACATGTTGTCTGATCTCGAAAAATCAGCTACATTCTCTAATCATGATTATTTAGAAGGTTCATCAGACTATGAACAGCTTTATTGTTATAACCACTGTAGTCATCATTTCTTGCATAAATCTGCATCACCTAGAAATGTATTTAGGTGTAACCAATGGGAACATTGTCCTACACCACCAAATGGTAGCTCAAAAACGTTTGCAATAAAGTTTCCATATTTTTCAGGGTTCAACATGTCCAATCAAGTTCAAGTTCAAGTTCAATTTATTTATGATTTTGGAACTCAAATAAGATCCATATAAAAAGAAACACAAAGGATAAAACATACATTCTTGAACAATAGAATAAGATATACAAATATACATAATCTTATAAAACGTCAGGTAAAATCACTGATAATAATCATAACATCCTTTAGAAATTTCAATATTTATCTAAAAAACATTTTAAAAAGTTACAAATCCTGTGGCAAAACATTTCATTAGGAGGATTATAAATGGCATCTATAAATGTGGTGGCAGACAAAATGGATAGTTGCAGGCAGGTTGGCCTCATCCACTTACGTCGATACAATAAAAGAGCTGGACAAATAAAGAGCACATGGGTAACATCCTGGGTGGAATTATTACACAAATTACACACAGGGGAGAAACCGTACCATTTGGACAATACATTGTTAAGTGGAAGAAAACCCTGCCTCAATAAAAGCCAAAAACGACGCACTCCATGAGGGAGGTTCCAAGTAACATGTCCAATCCAGAAATGTTTTATTTAAAAAATGTGAACAAAACAGGAACGGAAAATATGTTAACCAATACAAAACAGAGTTATTCTGCAGCCTTTATTACCCAACTGTCTAAACAGGGTTTCGACTTTTGGAAAGACACAATTGACACAAAATCTGTCTGGGGTACAAAAGATTGGCAAGTGCAGGGGATAGAAGCTTTGTTTAGAGCCTGCATCATTCCATAGTAAATAATGTTTTTGAATGACACTGTCCAACAAACGTCTTGCCTTGGGTTAGCCAAGATCAAAGACATGAACACTCCGTCCATACCTGCACCTGCAAGTAATAGCACTACACAGGGGGAGGTCAAAGTACATACTATTTTACATCACAACAGATGAGATCCTGAGTGGGAAAATTGGTTGCTCTGGCCCACACACACAAACAACTGTCAAAAACGATTCCTGAACAAAACACAGGGTTTCATTATCAATAAGTCAGACCCACGCTATGTTCAAAGACAGTATCCAGGGGTAGTAACAACATACCGTGTAGGAAAATTATGCCTTGATTGGCTCCAGAAATCTACACTATAGGATGCAAAACAACAATTATCTTTACTTAAAGAAGGCGCAGACCTTAGGGATTTCTTGCTAGGTCCCAGAAAACCGCGTCAAAAGCGTTTCATATATGCCGGTATCCAGGGCTCGAGTCGGGGTACCATGCGGGTGGACGCCGTCCCCCCACTTATTTTACCGGGTGGACACCGCCCCCCCTGCCAAACAGCTGTTTTTCCCAGAGGTAGCGCGTGCCATATCCGGCGTTGTCAGCCCGGAGCTCACGGCGAGCTGTGACATCAGCCTCCAGAGGCCTCCCGGATCAAAACTTACCTGAATTGGGCTTGACTGCATTAAAGCTAAATTACATGACACAGGCTTAGGTGACTGGTTTATCTGCTTGCAGCGCGCCTTCAGCAGTCAGACTTCCTTTACAGTTTGTTACTTATAGACCACAGGGGTCAAACTGTGTCAGCTGATATGTCACAGTCTGAGCGTATCAAAATAAGTGCTGGGATAATGGACACGAAAGCGCCTGCCATGCTGAAAGTTCACGCAGCAGGACGAGGGGTAGCTGTTTTGCCTGTATATTAAAGGAAAGAATTTGGATAATGAATCTATAGCGGCGGCCATATGGTTTAGTGGAATGAGATATTGCGTTTTCCCATAGGTGCTGTCTACCGTACTGGCTGAGCTACAAGGCATGGCCATGGATACAGACTTAATGTAGCTTTTGAACACACGTGAGGACCTGTGCAAGCCACCTTTCGTGACGTCACTTCCAGTGACAGCATCCCCCCACTTCTTTTTTTAGGACTTGTGCCCTGTCGGTATGTATGCTGCTTATAATGAAATATGGAAAATTACCCAGGCAGAAACTGCAGAAAGAATATGAGAAATGGATCGTAATAATTTAGAGAAATCTCTCGCTGTAGTCGACAATGGGTCATCCAGGATATATTCATTGGGCAACATTGTATTCTCTGCCATAGAACATTATGGAACAAGACTTGGTCATGCTGCGACAAGGCCAGTCTCAACTATGTTCTATTTTGCTATTGGGCTGGACGCTACAAAACTTGCAGGCTATGTGCCTTGGCGTTTACTCAACACAACGTCCCTGTTTTCAGA
This sequence comes from Lissotriton vulgaris, assembly GCF_964263255.1. NCBI lineage: Eukaryota > Metazoa > Chordata > Amphibia > Caudata > Salamandridae > Lissotriton > Lissotriton vulgaris. Next base: position 245,256,866 of record NC_141687.1, read on the forward strand.
ATTCAATCTCTCTGATAAACAGGTCCAACTGGCACAGATGGAGCAAAGTATGCAGTGCTGAGCATTGAAAAGCTGGAAAAATTGCCATTTACGGTAACAGAAAAAGCAGCTATGAATGGATCATTCATGGCAAAATAACTCTGCCTGTTACAACTTTCCATTTTCAGTATTGTCTAAAAAATATGCCAGCAGGCAAATATGAAAGGTTGGGTAAAGAATACATCAAGACATCCGGGGATTTACCTTACACACACACAGATGTTGGAGTGGGGAGCGTGAAGTGTTTCTTAGCAGTTCACACTGTGAAAATGCACTAAGCGGTTCTCTCCTATGCCAGGTTATTAATTTGCACGGGGCTTGTAACGGTTTCAATGCAAATTTGTCCTGTCACCTGCAAGGTTCACCAGCCGCAGTGATTAATCCAATTTTTGGACAACTTTCAAATGGAAGTTACATTATGTTGAATGATTACAGCTGCTGTGGCATGTTGCCAGGCATTCCGTATCTAATAACGGTTACTTCCAGGGTCACTCGTTGTATGCAAGTCTTGTTCCCCAAAATAGACACAGTCAGAGAGTCGACTTTATTGCCTTCACTGAACATTTCTTCTATACGAATTGATACTTTAAGCAGAATGAAAGCCATTCTTTTACACCAAACTGTGCATTTGACCTCGGCCAAGGAAACCTATGATCTACAAATAGCATAGACTTCGGCTGAGATACAGGCTCTGTTAAGTACAAACTGCCCTACACATTTCACAGAAACGTTGGGACGTATCTTAAACATGTCTGATACAAGAGGTATTGTGCATGTATTCAAGAACGTATGTTCAGGACTGGTAACTCCTTTTCAAGCTGTCCTCGGAATCATTCCAAACTTTGTGCACTCACTGTTTGGTGGTCTGCCGCTAATTCTAGCACTTGTTGCAGGAATCCTGTTTTTATTCCTGCAGTTATGCTATGGCAAACCAATCCACTGGCGTCACTCCCAGCACAGTAGAGAAAGCTCTCTTGGAAAGGAAGTGTCATGAGAGCATAGTACAACTTTTGGGTTTACCTCGTCTACGAGAATTAAATACCGCATGGTTTCTGTAATTCAGACCAATCTGGCAAGTTTGCATCTTACCTGTTCTACGCTGCCTGCTTTCCAGTGAAGAATGCATGCTAAACATCTGACCAACACTCCCATCAGTCATGCCAACGAAAATCGATACTCTGCTGGACCCAATAATGGCCCATGCTCTGTTTTGTCCCCAGAGGCTACCAATCCTGTTGACCGCATTCATTGAGATCTCACAGACGCAAATTGTTACTGCTGAGGTAACATCGGAAACGAACATTGTTGATGCTTCCAACGCTGAAGGCGATGCTTTGCATCTATGTGTGGTTAATCTTCTAAACAAGGTATTCCAACTTTCACCTACAACGGTAGTCTATTTTTTGTCTACAGGAATAGAGGATTTCATGTTTTCTCCATCCCCATACAATGATGTTTCGATCAGTACACAGTGTACCGGAAAAGACTCTGAGTTTGGCCTTCATTTTTAAAAACAAAAAACAAACCTTGGAACTTTTTCCTATGATTATTTTTTTTCCAGATTTGTATATTTTTTGGGGGGGCAAAGTAATCTGCTTACAGTAGAACTTTTCATAGAGAATAGATTTCTTTGTACACTTCCAGAGACAAATTGTCATCTTGTCAAACAATTTAATTTATGTAACCTGACATGAAATGGTTTCGAACTTTTTCTTCTGTGATTACGAACCATTTCATCATCGGTATATATTTATGTTCATTCATTTAGCATTCACTATAACCATATGCTTAGAAGAATGAAACTTTGCTTTGAATATGTACAGCACCTTTGCATTCCATGCATAGCCACTATTTTAAAGAGACATTTTTTAGAATATGCTTTTAGTTATGTTTTAGTGCATCATGTGATACCCTATTTTACATATTTATCATGTTTAGCATTTAGCATTTAGTAATGTCCTTCTATCGAAATTGGAGTGGGTGTTGTGTTTCGATTTAGATGCCCATACATAGGTTTACTGAATCATGTCCTTATATAGGCACAACTCACATTACCCTTATTTAGGCATAGAATCCCAGTCCTTATTGAGGCATTGGCCATGCAATCCAAATACAGGCATGGTCACATACATCCGTCCATCCCACATCACAACGAGTTCTTAGAAACCAGACCCTTAAGCCATTGGGACATTCCCAGCTTGGATTATTGATTTATCCAAGAACTCATTTATTATGCATGAACCGCTATACCCTAAGGGTTCACTCATTACGTCTTCCCTTGCCCGACTTTACGTCAATGCTAGCATTCCTAAGTACCTTCCAGGTATAAATATACCTTCAGTTACCATGGCAAACCACGGCTCTGCTGAACGGCTACCTACCGGTTGCGGTTACATGCTTGCACGACTCACCATGGCAAGTTTGGAAGGAATTCAAGTCCCCGCATGACCCACTGACCAGACGCTGTCCTCCCTGCTCGCAGAGATTCCAGCTTCCAGTGTTCTGACTCCCTTTGTGGGTTGTTGGAGTTTGAGATCCGGAAAGAGATTCCCATCTCTCTCATTCTAAGGTATGGAGCTGACTAGAACCTAGAGGGACTCTTGGCATACAAACTGTAGCATACCATACTATACAAAACAGCACCTACTTCTTACCTCATAGTACACTTAGGTTAGGTACACTGGGTTAGAACTATTTAGAAGCACCAGATGAGTATCCACTTTTAGCCTGTGTTATTTATGTATGTTGATATGAATATAGGTCATAGCTAAAAGACAATGCTATTACATTATTATTTCTTCTTACTGCTCACGCGGTACATTTTATATCTTGCATACTGTCTAACAATTATAACAGCTGATATCTCTTGCACGAGAAATAAGACTTTTCAATAAATCCGTTTATTGAAACGCCTGTCTATTCTTTCTGTAATTCTCTGCAGAAACTAAGCATGCACGATTGACAGAGTGAAACTGTTGTCTATTGTTTCCACGATTCTGAGACATATTCCGATTATTAGGGAAACAAAGTTGTCATGTTTATGTGGTTGTCAGAAACTAATCACTTCTTGTTCATTCGAGAAGTTTCTAGTGACCTCTGAGTTAGCTGGTTGTATTGACCGTTTTTTTGGCTCTATTTCTGAGTGATGGTGACTTTAGCTTGCTACCGTCCTAGATCCCTATTCTTAGCTTGTTTTGGTCCTTTTCAGGCCTCTTTTCAGACCTAGAAGCATAAACTAGATATAGCCGCATTATATATATGATAGATCCCTTATTTCTGACTCTAATCCATCTATTGCCTATTGGCTTTGACATAATTAGGTGTCCTTTCATTATTCTCAGGCCTGAAGACCTATAGTAGAGGGTGGATCCTGTAGTTCTGACTTTATATTACCTATTGTTAGGGTTTGTGTATGTACTCTGATAGAGCTGTGTGTCTATTTCATCCTTTTCGGGCCTACAAGGCCCAGAACCAGAGACACTCCATTTTGCTTTCTGCCTCTGCTGACTGAGGAGCTTGCAGGGTAAAGGTAATGTTTATGGTTAAGCCTGTTGTGTGCTAGGGGAAAACCAGCGGAGACTGGTTCTTATCGAAAGAATGTGTTTGTCTCTTGGGTCCAGACGTAACATGCAGATGGTCACTGCAGCTGCGCGGAGAGCCTCGGAACTGGCACAGGAATTCGGTGGGAGGCAGCTTTCTGTTGGACATTTCCATGAGGAGAGAGCATTCCATATTAGCGAAGTGCAGAGAGGCAGAGTGTTCAGATGGTGTTTGGAGCTGAAGAGAGAAGTCAGATGGTGTTTTGGAGCTAAAGAGAGTCAGATGGTCTTTGGAGCTGAAGAGAGCGGTCAGATGAATCTTGGAATGGTAGAAGGCAGATGGTTTTTGGAGCTGAAGAAAGCAGTCAGAAGCAGTTACTTGTCAGAAGAAGTTGTGATCAGTTGGAGCAGGCAGTTAACAGCTGGAGTTTGGAGTGATACCTTTTGGAAGAGCCTGAAGTTATATCGTGGATTAGTCAGTGGGAGCAGCTGGAGTGAGTTGGACATTGGAGCTGGAACAATCAGACAGAGTGAAGAAGCTAGTGGAGCGAACAGTTATCAGAGCGGCAGAAACTATATCATTAGACTGAAGTTGGAAGGTGAAGACAGTTCGTGGGAGAGAGGAATCCAGTGCAGAGTGATCGGCGCAGATGTGTGTCCAAGAGTGCAGGGGAGAATCTGAGAAGAGCCAAGGCACAGACGAGAGAGGGACCCAGATGACAGCTAGAACAAGACTTCATAATATCAGGTGATATCTGTCCTGTTATATTAGTGCCCATATATATATATATATATATATATATATATATATATATATATATATATATATATATATATATATATATATATATATATATATATATATACATTAATCTTGTCCTTTATTTCCTATGCTATATTCCCTACTGTATTGTTGCACTGATTAATGCCTTTTCTTTCAGCGGTGTGCAGTCTGTTATAATCCATTTCCCTTTTTAGATATCTACAGTTCCTGTCAGCTATATGTGGATGTGTTACTAATAAAGCTTTCTTGTTTTCATCCTAATAAAGAGACCTCGCAGATCTGTGTATTCCTTAGATGTACCTATTTCCCCTTTACTTTTCAGGCTATGTCTAGATTGCTAGTTATAGTGATGTTATAATTTGCTATTGTGTAATAAAGGGACCCCAGTTCTTAGTGAACCATTGTGTAACTGTTATTTCTTGATAGGGTTAACCTTTCTTCTAGTCAGATGCTGTTATGTGGACGGATGTGTTTCCCGTCCGGGTAAGTGGTAACTGAGCAAGGGAGCAGGGAGCACTTATATCAGAGAATAACCTTTGCATATTGTGATTTGACCATTCTTGTGTGAGAGGATTGAACTGTCTATCTACCACATAAAATATAACAATTGTGTATGAGACATCCCCAGTAGATATTAGATACATATAGAGAAACTTCCCAACAGAGAGAGAGAGAGAGATGAAGGTATTCATAGGACAGAGATTGCCGCTAGAGAGGGTGGCATTAGTCAGAGCATTGATTGTGATCAATGTGTATACCCACATGATTGTGGCTTGTGAGAGCACTGGAAAGATACGGTGTGTAGTGAGATTGCTGCTAGAGAGAGTGGCATTAGTGAGAGCATTGATTGTGATCAATGTGTATACCCACAGGATTGTGGCTTGTGTGAGAGAGTGAGATTGCTGCTAGAGAGAGTGGCATTAATGAGAACATTGATTGTGGTCAATGTGTATACCCACAGGATTGTGGCTTGTGTGAGCACTGATTGTGGTCAGTGTGTAATGGTAAGTAATCAGAACTGCCCCCTTCACTATGAGTAGGAGGGTAGCATAGTCTGGGCCTAAGTTACCGCGAGACTATAAGGTATGAGTGTGGTGTAGAATATGGAATTCCTTAGTAATCAGTGAGTATTCTTAGTAATCTTATAGATTTAGTGGTGTTTTTGATGATATGAGCTTGTATATTGCTAATTCCCCATCCTCAGGTAGGTACCGTGGTAAGTAGGTCCTGAGGAGGGAGGTGGTTACGTTTCGGCCGGGTTGGTGGTGTCTTGGTGAGCTGATTCTATCTGGTCCGAAAATCCGGTCGTTACACTGGTACACACAAGTAATTAAGTTTAATGTACTCAATAGGAGCATACTGACCTTAGTCCTATGCAAAAACTATAGTGTATATTATTGCAATGTGTAGAGCCTATAATGGAAATAGAAACTATACTACAGCAGGAGGTCATTTCTGATTAAAGTGGACCCAAAGTTGGGGGATTTGGCGGAAAAATCTCTGCTCTCTTAGACAAAGGTGCTATTTGTCGCACAGTCTTAGATCCTGGCGGGTTCCCCAGCAACATGTTTGTGGTGGATAAGACGGACTGGGGGCTACATCCGGTTCTCAATCTGCACGATTTTAATGAATAGCTGGTTTACTGCCATTTCAAGATGGAGGGCCTTGCAGTGGCTCAAAGCTAAACACTTACGGAAAGAACTCCCATACTCCTTTCCAGTCTCCCTTAAGGGGGAAGCTATAGAAGAGGAAGCATTGAAGCATAAAAAGGGGGAGTGAGATTTCTCCACAGGCAGTTTGTGGTCACCACAGGAACAAAGAGCTTTTGGCAGGCTCTTTCACCGTGCGTTGTTGGACCAAGGAAAGGGTCCAGTCTTGCGTCCTTTTAAAAATGGACAGTGTCTCGGTGGTCAGGTATATAAACCACCTAGGAGGTACTCGTTCAAAGGTGCTTTCGGACCTGGCAGCGAATCTCTGGCAGTTTTGCCTCGACAATCGGGTCTCGTTTTCGGCAGAATATCTCCCAGGGTGGGAGAATCTAATGGCCGACTGGTAGTCGTGCCATTTCAGGGATTCCAGTCTGTGGAAGTTGCATCCGGATGCTTTTTCTCAGGTGCAGGCCCTTTGGGATCCCTTTTCTGTGGATCCTTTTGCTTCCCGGTTGGATCACCAGCTTCCTCATTTCTTCAGCTGGAGGCCGGACCCCCTGGCGGCATCCATGGATGCATTCCTGCAAGATTGGACGCAGGAGGAACCTTATGCGTTTCCTCCTTTAGCCATGATCACGAGGGTGTCTGCCCAGATCTGGTGACAACAAGCCTGCATGGTCCTCATCACGCCCATTTGGAGGTCTGAAGTGTGGTTTCCGGTTCTTCTGGAACTTTCTTGGGATTCTCCAATCCCACTCCCCCACTTTCCAGAGCTTCTCCTCAATCCAGACGGGGATCCTCATCAGATGGTTCTCGAAGTCTCTCTCCACCTCATAGCGTGGAGGATTACAGGGGACGATGGTCAGTCCTGGGCCTTTTGCAGTTGTCTGAGACCCTCTTGTCCAGGGCCTGGTCAGATGGTACTGTCAAGCGCTATTGTTCGGCCTTGACAAGATGGTGTTGTTGGTGTGTGCGATGGGGTTGTAATCCCGTGGGTGCCGACGTGGTCCACATTTAGAATTTTTGGGCACACCTAGCTCAGCAGGGTCTCGCATACCGGTTGGTCAACACCTTTCGTTCGACAATCTCAGCGGGGCATTCCCCACTGGATGGCAAACAAGTGGGAGAATATCCCTTTGTTTGCATTTATTGCTTCCACCGGAACCCAGGTACTCGGAACTCTGGGATATCAAATTTCTTTCCCGTAAGGAACTGTCTGCAAAGTTAGCGATGCTGCTTTGTTTGATTTCAGGCTGCAGAGTGCTGAACATCACAGGCAGAGTTTTCTCTCCTTCAGGAGTTTCCTTCACAGTTAGTCGAAGGACTTAATCGTCTACAGGAACTATTGAGTATCCAGCTTTCCCAGACTCTCCTAAGCTTTGTGTTGTGCGTTGTCTGAAGCTGTATGAGGAGATGTCTGAGGAACTCCGCCCTCCTGGAGAGCGTCAGCTCTTAAGTGAGCTTAAAAAGCCACACAAGGCAGTTTCATCACCCACTATCGCATGTTGGCTGTGTTGGGTTATGCAGGAGGCAGGCATTAGCCTACGACAATTTGGGGCTCACTCAGCAAGAGGCGCTATGGCCTCAAAAGCCTTTTCACTGGGAGCCCAGTTAGAAGCCATTATGAATGCAGCAGATTGGTCCTCAGATTCAACTTTTAAAAGATTCTATTTTAAGCCGGTCAACGATATGGCCCATTTGGTGGTAGGTAAGCTTTGAAGCAGCATAATCCTAAGCCTCCTGTCCTGACATAGAGTGAAAAATGTCCTAGCTAACGTAACAGAAAGTTTCAATTCTATTAAGGACTCGGAGGCGAGGGTTATCCCACCCTAGATCCCCGCGTGATTCCTCCCCTTTGGGAGTAAGTATGTGCTTTTCATTGGATTCTGATTTTCTTTGCAGTATTGTTTTGTTTTTACCCTAATGCAGTATTCTGACGTTGTTGTTTAAACCTGTTCAGGGTTATGCTAGTTTGGCATATTTAGCTAATTTAAAGTTTTTGCGTTGTATCCTCTGGTTGCTGTCTTGCTTGACTTCTCTGGATTTAGGTCCTCCTGTGTTCTTTGGTTTTCTCAGGAACAGATTCTGGAAAACAAGATGCTTGAACTGGAAGATGGTGCTTCGACGCAAAGAAAGAGGATGAGCATGGCAGCGAGGACGGACTAGGAGAGTGTCCCTGGATTGTGATTTGCCATAATGGTCTGAGGGATATGTTGGTCCCTTCTTTGTTTTGTTTCTGAGCATATTTTCCCAAGGGTGTTTTGGATATTTGGTCTAAGTTTAAGTTTTAAAATGGCTGCTGTGTAATAAAGCATAGAACGTGTTAGCATAATCCTCGCCTCCGAGTCCTTAATAGAATTGAAACTTTCCTTTACGTTAGCTAGGACATTTTTCATTCTTTTGCGGGTCTCACCAAACAACCATCCCATTCAAGTACGGAATACTTCCCTTCTTCTGTGTTTTCTGTTATATTGCTTTTGTATCTGTAGTGTTGAAGTACTTCATAAAGGCTCGAGTTTTCTACATATGGACTCCTTCTTGGATAATACGTATCCAACATGTTTGATTTAACAATGTTTTTACTTTACGGTTCCAACTCTGCTACATACTGAACTCCTGGGAAATACTTTAACACTCTATTTCTTGCACTTGCTAGGCCTAGACTTACCTAAACAATTCCCCTTGACTTTGAGAACAAACTGGCCCAGCTCAACCAGTCACAGCACTCATAAGAGCCCATCTCTCTATGGGAAAGCATTTTCAAACTGAAGCTGTACAATTTCTTGATTAGAGTCTTTTCGGCAAAAATCTCCTTCCACAATCTCCTCCCACATCTCCTGCATCTCTGTCTTTTCTGAATTTGTACTGTATGAAATAAGGTACCGAGCAACAAAGACGGAGTTGTCTGCAACAAATTGTAGATTAATATTTGCATTCTACATTATGCGAATCACAGGGTTATAGTCATTATATATTTAGAGGCCTCTGTTCTCAGGGTATATGTGTTTTTCTGTGATTTCTGTGTCAGTGTATGTCTGACTGCAGACAAAAAAGCTGTTCACTCTTCCTTGGGAAATGACAGGTCATGGAAATCCAAATCGATATCTTGTCAAAAATCTTCCTTTTCACCTGTATTTTTGATGGCAGTACTTCTTACATTGATGTCTTTGAAAGCACAGAACGTGGTGCCTGAGACCTTTTTCATCACTGTCTTTTTGGGATGGCGCAAGTCATATACTGATCTATGAAAAATAGTACAGGCTGATCATTATTTGTTCCAAATTTCGGTACACCCTTTATCCAAAACAGCATGTGAATATGAGGCGCACCACTTTCTTGGTACTCTTTTCGCCAAAAGAAATCAGTTACTTCACCAAGAGGATAATTTTGTTTTACTGGAGATAAAACACAGCATGACTTGGAACTTGTGGTTAAAGTATCAACAACCATTAGCTGGATCCAACGAGCAAAGTTCTTCTGCTGTCTTCATTCCATGCGTACTCAGTGCAACTGATGGTCAGAAACCAAGTAGGTGCAGCCAGGTTTCACAACATGCATTTAGGTTCTCGATACCAATGCTCGTTGGTGCCATGTTGGCGCGCCATCAAATTAATCAAGTTGTATTCTAATTTCCCATCCTTCCGATGAAATTTGTCAACAAATACCTTTGCAAAAGATTTCAAAGATTAACTCCTATCTTTAGTAAGTGGTTTACATCATATGAAAGTCCAGACAAATCAATCTCAAACAGAAGATGGAATATGTAGGGAATACACTGGCAACATTTTGGATCCTCTCAGTATAATCTGGTTGACTGCTATTCATCTACTGGTATCTGTATGGGGCGGTCATCACACCGGCCACCTACTCCAGTGGAAACAGTTGTGGAAAACAACGAGTTTCTAAATATTTCTCCCCCGTATTCAGTCAGTCAGTCAAAAATAATGTTTATTTAGACCATTGGTCCTTAAACACATGAAAACATATCAATCACACCATAAAAACATATCAAAGTATAAACTATGTAAACTAGGCATAAAATATACGTACAATACCAGGATGCACATGCATCAAATAAACAATAGCGATTTTTTATTGCGATTTTTAAAGAATCGCAATTAAAGAATTGCTGTTGCCTATGCAAGTAGGAATAGCAAAAAAATGTGTTGCAATTAAGGAATTGATTCCTATTTATTCCTATGGGTTTAGAGGCCCATAGGAATGAATGGGAATTGCATGCACAATTTGCCAGTACCGGGTAGGTACTTGCAAATTGCGCATGCAATTTCAAGGGTCACCCTGTTGCATCCCTGAATTTACAATTTATCCACATGTTGCACACACACACACACACATGCCCTGTAACATAGGACTTTGAAAAATGCATTTTAGTGCATTTTTCATACAAATCGCAAATTACCATCAACATTAGATTGGCGGTAATTTACGATTCATATTTGCGAAATCGCAAATTATTTTTGTTTAATGCATTGCATTTAAGGAATTGCAATTTGTGATTCCTTAAATGCAATCTCAATTCTAGTAATCGCAAATTTTGCGTTTCCTTAAATTGCGATTTTTGCATTTGGGATGATGCATCACAAATGCAAAAATACTTATCGCAAAGGGGCAGATTCTGCAAATCTGCCCGTTTGTGACCGGTTTTTCTGTTGATGCATGTTGCTTCAGATTCCTTAAGAATTTTGTTTTTCTGAACTCGGTACATTTCATCATAAAATATGAAGCTTGAAATGCTCCAACTCTATATGCCCTTAAAAACTTTTTTAGCTTCAAGTATAAACCTCCCAATTGCACATGCGATATCTAAACAGTACATTTCAATTAACAGGTCTACTGTCTATGCACGGATTTTGATACCATATTTTAAAAAGATTGGATGTAAAAACTATTTTTGTGCAACAAGGACTTTTGAACAGTTTATTAATATGTGCAAAATATTGCATTTAGTGCCTAGGTTGCAGGAACATTTCCCTTCAGAGTATATAGCCCCTTTTATCCCATGATTAGTAATTCTGTTTCAGATCCTTAATATTTAGTTTCTAAGCCGACAATTGGGTAGTACATCTACATAAGAGAATTGTTGGTCATTCTGCCATGAATTAATGATAAAACGCACAGATCCTTTCCCCTCCAAATCATGTTGATCATGCTCTTGTGATATTTCTTTCCCTAATGCCTAAGTTCCCTTTTACCTACATCCATTTGTAAATTCTGTGGACACAACTTAACTCTCAATTCCCTGCACGTCATGGCTACTGTTTCCCTGACCCCCTTTGCCCACTTTAGTTTGCTCAGCAGTATCTCACTTTTGCACCATTGTGATATTTTTTGCTCCTGCCAACTCCCTGGCGTTGCTAGAATCTTATCAATGCCATACGTGCCATTACCTCGCACAATACCTTTCCTGTTTCTGTTCTTTTCGCCTTGATCATGGAGGATCTGGTAGGGACAATATGATTCCCCTCTGTTGTGTACTACACTCTTTTACCACTTACATACAGCACTTCATATTGAAACTGAGGAGGTATCATGGTTGTATAAGCTTTCAAAACAGGTCTATCTTCCATCTTTCTGTAGTTTTTATAAAAAATGTCAGGCCACTAACTAGTTAGGTATTGATACTCATTTAGTATTTCCAGCTTTGACGATCCAAAGCACCAACTAGGACACCCCCGCGCCGCACGGCCACCAGCTGCTGCGTGTGCCCCCTCTCCTTGTGCCTCGCTGCCCCGGCTCTGCCGCGTGACCACGCCTCCTGCTATCGAGCGGCGTGGTCTGTGCTAGATTGCTGCCCTGTGTCCCTGTATCTGTTTTGTCTATCTGCTATAAGTCCTCTTGTAGTTTTGCATTTTTTGCCCCATTTGTGCCGTTTTTTGCCTTCCTTGTGCCGTCCTCGTCGCATCCCTCCCCGCTCCCCGCTTCCCACCATCTCCGCTAACCCCACCCCTTTTCTTTCTGTACCCTCCCCGCTCCCGCCTCCCAGCTGCTCCGCCCACCCGCGCACTTGGCCATATATGGCGACCGTGCGGCGCAGGTGAGTGTGACCTAGTTCTAGGACACCCCCGCGCCGCACGGCCACCAGCTGCTGCGTGTGCCCCCTCTCCTTGTGCCTCGCTGCCCCGGCTCCGCCGCGTGACCACGCCCCTTGCTATCGAGCGGCGTGGTCTGTGCTAGATTGCTGCCCTGTGTCCCTGTATCTGTTTTGTCTATCTGCTGTAAGTCCTCTTGTAGTTTTGCATTTTTCGCCCCATTTGTGCCGTTTTTTGCCTTCCTTGTGCCGTCCTTGTCGCATCCCTCCCCGCTCCCCGCTTCCCGCCATCTCCGCTAACCCCGCCCCTTTTCTTTCTGTACCCTCCCCGCTCCCGCCTCCCAGCTGCTCCGCCCACCCGCGCACTTCGCCATATATGGCGACCGTGCGAACGCGCAGCGGGCGCGCCGATTGTGCGCAGAAGGCGCGCCAAAGGTAAGCCCGTCTACGCCCGTCCGCGCCTGGACCGCGCCCAGTGCCAGGACCCCTGGCCCACGAGGACCCCGACCGACCCGCCTGACGTACACCGCCGCCACCCTCATCGCTCTCAACACCGGCCGAACCCCAGGATGCCACCGAGCCACCCCACGTCGCTCCCACGGACCCTTCAGCTGTCACGCCTGCAAGTTCACCTGCATCCGGACCTGCCCTGCACCAGCACCCGCCAAGCCGAACACCAGCAGCAACCACCTCAAGTGCATCCTGCTCAACACCCGCTCCGTCCACAGACACGCCATCAAACTCTGGAACCTCCTCGACACCACAGCCCCTGACGTCGCCTTCCTCACGGAGACCTGGATGAACGCCTCTTCAGCACCCGACATCGCCATCGCCATCCCAGAGGGCTACAAGATCACCCGGAGGGACCGCACCGCCAACCAGGTGGGAGGAGGCATCGCCATCATCCACAGGAACACCATCCGTGTCACGACCAGCACCGACAACACCCTAACCACCGCCGAACACCTGCATTTCCAGATCCACACCGACCCGAAGACCACCCTCAGAGGCACCCTGATCTACCGACCCCCGGGGCCACGCACTCAATTCAGCGAGGACATCGCCGAATTCATCAGCCCGCACGCCCTCCCCTCCGCTGACTACATCCTCCTGGGGGACCTCAACTTCCACCTGGAGAACAACAACGACCGCAACACCGGCACCCTGCTCGACAACCTCGCCAACCTTGGACTCAAGCAACTGGTGAACACCCCCACCCACCTCGCCGGACACACACTCGACGCCGTCTTCTCATCCAGCAAAGACATCGCCTTCAGCCACGCCACAGAACTCCACTGGACGGACCACAGCTGTGTCCACTTCACCTTCGAAAGAACGACGACCCACCACCACCAGCAACAGGTTGCCCGTAGAAGCTGGAACAAGATCACCACCGACCAGCTCGCCGCCTCCCTGAGCCAGAACCCTCCGGCCAGCTCAGCGAACCCCAGCCAGGCCGCCGACAACCTCACGAAGTGGATCAGCAACTGCGCGGACGAACTCGCCGCACTGAGGACCCCGCCCAGCAGACCCGGCAGCAAGAAGGCCCCATGGTTCACCGACGAACTCAAGAGCTCCAAGAAGAACTGCAGAGCCCTCGAGAAAGTCTGGAGAAAGGAGCCCACACCAGACAACAGGACCACCCTCAAGCTTGCCACCCGGAAGCACCACCAACTGATCCGCGCCGCCAAGAAAACGGCTTTCAAGAACCGACTGGACAACAACGCACACAACTGCAAGGAACTCTTCAACATCGTGAAAGAGCTCTCCAACCCCAACGCCGGAAACAACGACATCACCCCATCGCAAGACCTCTGCAACTCCCTCGCCTCCTACTTCCACAACAAGATCGCGGACATACACAACAGCTTCAGCACTCAACCGACCCACGCCACGACCACAACAACGCCACCCACCACCACCCTCCGAGCCTGGACTCCGATCAGCACAGAAGACACCGTCCGCATGATGAACTCCGTCCACTCCGGATCTCCGACCGACCCCTGCCCTCACCACGTCTTCAACAAAGCCGACGCTATCATCGCACCCCACCTGCGGGACATTATCAACACCTCCTTCAACGCCGCCACCTTCCCCGAGAGCTGGAAGCACGCCGAACTCAGCGCTCTACTCAAGAAACCCACAGCAGACCCCACCGAACTCAAGAATTACCGCCCCATCTCGCTCCTCCCGTTTCCAGCCAAAGTCATCGAGAAGACCGTCAACAAACAGCTGGCCGCCTTCCTCAAGACGAACGGATCCCTCGACCCCTCACAGTCTGGCTTCCGAGCCAACCACAGCACCGAGACCGCCCTCATCGCCGCCACCGACGACATCCGAGCCCTGATGGACAACGGAGAGACAGCGGCCCTCATCCTCCTAGACCTCTCCGCAGCTTTCGACACGGTCTGCCACCGCACCCTAGTGCAGCGCCTCAGCAACGTCGGAATCCAGGAGAAGGCACTGGAATGGATCATCTCCTTCCTCGACGGAAGAACGCAGAGAGTCCGCCTACCACCGTACAAGTCAGAGGCCACCGAAGTCATCTGCGGCGTCCCTCAAGGATCCTCGCTGAGCCCTACCCTCTTCAACGTCTACATGAGCCCCCTCGCGGCCATCGCACGCCAACACAACCTCAACATAATCTCCTACGCCGACGACACCCAGCTGATCCTCTCCCTGACCAACGACCCCGCCGCCGCCAGAGCCAACCTGCATGAAGGGATGAAAGAGGTAGCTGAGTGGATGACGACGAGCCGCCTGAAACTGAACTCAGACAAGACGGAGGTCCTCATCCTGGGCTCCTCTCCCTCCGCCTGGGACGACTCCTGGTGGCCCCCCGCCCTGGGCACCGCACCCAAACCGACGAACCACGCACGCAACCTGGGCTTCATCCTGGACTCCTCCCTCTCCATGACCAGGCAAGTCAACGCCGTCTCCTCGTCGTGCTTCAACATCCTGCGCATGCTTTGGAAGATCTTCTGGTGGATCCCCACGGAGCCTAGGAAGACCGTCACCCAGGCCCTCGTCACCAGCCGACTGGACTACGGCAACGCCCTCTACGCCGGAACCACCGCCAAGCTCCAGAAGAGACTCCAGCGGATCCAGAACGCCTCAGCCAGACTCATCCTCGACATCCCACGAAACAGCCACATCTCCGGACACCTGAGAGACCTGCACTGGCTCCCCGTCAACAAAAGAATCACCTTCCGGCTCCTCACCCACGCACACAAAGCCCTACACGATCAAGGCCCGAGCTACCTCAACAACCGAATCAACTTCTACGCTCCCAAACGCCACCTCCGATCAGCCAGCCACGCCCTCGCCGCCGTCCCACGCATCCGTAGAGCGACAACAGGAGGAAGGTCCTTCTCCTACCTGGCCGCCAAGACCTGGAACTCCCTCCCGGCTGACCTGCGTCCGACCCAAGACCACCTCGCCTTCAGGAAGAAGCTCAAGACCTGGCTGTTCGAGCAGTAACGGCACCCCCCCCCCCCTTTAGCGCCTTGAGACCCTACGGGTAGGTAGCGCGCTCTATAAATGTCATTGATTGATTGATTGATTGATTGAACTAAACTTTCTCCTCTTTTTGCCAAAGCTCAAGACTTTGTTTTTTTCCAAATTTTACTATAAATTGTTTTTGGCTGCAATATTCACTGAACATCTTCAGCTTCCTTCACAGACCTATCTTTGTTTGATCTAGGATTACCAGGTTGTCTGCATAAAGTAAGCATAAAATAATAATAATAATAATAAAGTCTGCTGGTCTGATGTGAACAAGGAGAAAAAGGAGAAAAAGGAGAAAAGCAAAGGGGCCAAGACGCCTTAGCCCTTTTCTGAGTGATAGGTTCTACGACAAGGTCCCTTCTGTGTCCAGGATGACCTGAGTCAAATTATGGCTATGTAGCCCTTGTATTATGGCCATGAGACCCCAAGGGATATCCAAACTAATTAGCATCTTCCATAACAGTCCACTAGGTCGAAGGCTGCCCGGAAGTCGACAAAGAAGCAGAATACATTACCCCCTGCTCCACCGACTTTCATGCGATAGACCAGAGACAGAAACAATGGTCGATTGTGGAGTGGCCCTCCCTAAAGCCCCCTGTTCAAAGGGCACAATCTGGTTTACTTCTGCCCATTCCTTAAGTTCTTCCAAACCTATTTTCACAAAGACCTTGTCTCCCACGTTAATCAACCTATAGTTTTTTGGTATCTTTATATCTCCCCGTTTATGGATGGGTCAGATTATTGCTCCTCTCCAATACAGGCATCTTCCCTAAATCTAGGATGTCATTAAACATTTTGGAAAAACATTCTGCCCACCAGTCTGGTCTGGTTTTTAAAATCACTGCTGGGATGTTATCTGGTCCAGCTGCTCGAGTTAGTGTTAGATTTGCTATAATTTGTCTAACGTTTTGTACCGTGATGAGGGGCCTAATATCCTTCTCTACCTCTGTCAATGGTATGTCTTTTTGACTAACTTGATGTGCCCCTTCTCTCTATATTTCTCCCAGATATCATTTGTTTCTATTGCTTCCAATAAACTTGCCCAGCACCTCTCTATTTGTATTCCTTTTAGCTTCCTAATAACCAGTTTGTATGTTTTCTATAATTTCAGTAGGCTGTTAAACGTATCTAGTTCATACTTTAATTTCAGACTTTGTTCCCCTTTTCTTATATTCGATTTTAATTTCCTACTTTCCTCATTAAAACAATTCTTATCTTTACTCTGGCTTCTCTTCTTCCTGTGTTCCCTATGGCTATTCCCTTTTAAATTGACCCTTAGACATTGGACCACTTGGGTAAGTACATTTTCAAACCATAATTAGGGGTCCATTAGGATGACGGGCGGACTTAGTCCGCCTGCCATAAGGGCGGGGGTCCCGTTCTGGGTATTAAAATGCGCCCGCCACAGTGGCGGGCGCATCCCGTATTCTTAGCATTGTGGTGGGCGGTGCTGAATGCACCGCTCCCACAATGCTAAGAATACATCTTGTGCATTTCAAAGCACAACGTGACAGGCACCGCCACGTTGTTCCTTGAAATGCAGGGGGTATGTGCACGCTCCACCACCCGGAGTCCCTGGGGGCCCGCTATGGGCCCCCACAGGGAGACTCTGCATGCCTTTCAGTGGCGGCATTGCCGCCACGGAAAGGCATTGTTGACTGCCCATAGTAATATGGCTGGCAGTATCTGATAGACACAGCCACCATATACAACCCTTTTCCGCCCTGGTCGCAAGGCGACCGGGGTGGAAAAGCGGGGGATGGTCTTGCCGTCTGCCGCGGACCCCCCAGCCATGTTAATATGGCGGGGGTCTTTGCAGCAAGGATGGCGGGCGGATCGCCCCGCTAGGCCGGCGGTGACTACCGCCAGCCTGGTGGGGGCGATCCGCCCGCCATCCTAATGGGCCCTTAAGTTATCAGTATTGAAATGCCATCTAGTGTTGGCGCTGCTAGAAGGCTGCCAGTTTTCTCATACACTCCTCGGTCAAGCAAGAGGTGAGCCGCCTGTGATAATCCAATTGCACAGGGAGGATTGTATCGCTTGATTTCTTACTGCCTCCTAATATCTCAGGTATTAGGGGGAAGTGGTCACTAGCCTCCACTCTCATCACCCCAAAGTCTCTAACTAATTTGAAGTTCCATGTGTGGCTAAAGATGTAGTCTATGGGGCATAGTTGGTTGCCATCATAAATATATGCTTTGCTGGCCGATCTATCTCCATCCCTCCATTTATACTAACTAGGCCCATTGAGCCCAGGTAGTTTCCTAGGGCTGTATCTCGCACTGCGAGTCCACTCCTAGGGAATCAGGCGACGTTTATCTTGTAGGCTGACAATAGTTATTCATACCATGGGTCAACTCTATGGGGGTCTAATTTATGATTGAAATCTCCCATCAATATAAACAGGACTATGCCATTGTACTCAGTGTTGGGGTCCAAAAGGAACACTCTACACGCCATTAACCCTTTGCAGTTGACTTTCAGGAGGACAACTTTCTTAGCTATTTTAGTGGATATTAGGGTTATTTGTCCAACCGACATGTGTCTAAATTGCCTTCTCCTAGCTGATATGTTCAGTTGCACAAGCCCTTCAAGTAATGGGGTTGCATCGCACAGCCAAGTTTCCTGTAGGCACACAATCTGATGGTGGTTAATTCATTTTTTTAAACTTTCCAATTTAGAGATTCTACTAAAGTCATTAATATTCCAGGTAAGTATCCCCAGACTGTGCAATGACTCTGTTCCCTAATCAATCTCACTAAGCCATCTCTTTTCACCCATCACTGGGGATGTTAGCACCATATATCTATTTGCTGAGTTTGGCCCTTCTCTAGTTTCATCTATTTCATAAGGTCTTAAAGTAATTTTAAGATCCTCCTTATCTTCGTATCCCTGGTCGATCAGTCTAATCTGTTTTATTCCCAGCCCCACATGATTTATCAAAAAAAGTTTTTCTTATTTATCCTCTTCTGACTTTTCCGGGCCAGGGGAAAGTCTAATTCCTTCTTTAAGTAACTCCTGCTCTGCATTAATTCATGCTGTCTTAACCACCCTTAAATACAGCGAAACCTTTGTTACTTCTACTCCTATTCTATTTGTAGTGAATCCCAGTTACTGAGATCTTTAGTCCCTATGGGGCATATGTATGAACAAGCCCTTTTGCGATTCCTTAATAGCGATTTTTAGCGAATTGCTATTAAGTCATCGCAAAATGCTATATATGTAGGAATCTCAATAATATTTGCTATTCCTTAATATTCCTTAATAGCGAATCACCAATCTCGATTCGCAATTAAGGAATACCTTCTCATTCATTCCTATGGGCGTAGATGCCCATAGGAATGAATGGGAAGACATTCTCAATTTGCGATTCGCAATTAGAGAATCGCAAATTGAGAATGCAATTTCAAGGTTGCAAGGGTGTCATAAGGACACCCTGATGCACCCCTGTAATGAGCATGTGTGCACATGTTGTGTACATACATGCCCTAAGGGCATGTATGTGCGCCACATGGCACTTTGATAAAAGCAAAAAAGTGCTTTTTTCAAAGAATTCGCAAATTACCACCAACTGTCAGTTGGTGGTAATTGGCACTGCAAAATAGAGAATCGCAAATTTTGCAATTCTCTAATTTGCGATGCCCTTTTCAGATGATACATCCCAAAATACCTTTTCCCGTTCATAGAAAGGCCGATTCTGAGAATCGTCTCGTTTGCAAACAGAAAAAGGGCTTGATACATATGCCCCTATATCTCTGAGACTTGCACATTTGGAAAATGAGAAGCGCAGTTTAGTCCGATTTAAAGGGTTTAATTTCCTTACTTTCTTTCCACCTTTCTTTTGGTGAGTTAAATCAAAGTATAACAATAAGTCATTCCCCTTTTCACTTTCCATTCCCAGGGTACCCCCCCTGTCTACACCCCTCCTTCTCCGCATCTATAAATTCCATACCCTTCACGTTCCCCATTTGGTCATCAGAAACTCTTTCTATGCTTTGTCCTCCCACCTGGTAACTTTTACCGTAATCACACCCATTCTTACTCATAGATTGTATTCTGGGGCTTATTATTCTACTTTGGGATTTTCTTTCCTCTCTTCCCTTCCTCTCCATATTCTTAATGTTTTTACTATCCTTTCTCGATACTGGGTAACTTGTTTTCTGTTCTTTTTACTACACCATTATATCCCCCTTTTGTGGGGGGCGGTCTAATTTTTTTATTGTTTTATATTCAACCCGTTCATATCGTTTCTCCTCAATCTCTTCATCCTAGCTATACATTGCTTATATCTCATTGCTTCTCCTGGTTTCTGTATAAGCATCGGATAATGGGATATGAATATACTCATTTTGTGGGGGAGCGTCTTCCTCCTCCCCTATCTGCAGGGTAGGCCTTTAGCAGGGTTTATTTATTTATTTATTTATTTATGTTCTTGTATAGCGCCTGAATAGACCCCCGAAGGGGTATCTCCGCGCTTTTGCCTGTTGAAGGAACATAAATTATACAGGTTCTTTACAGGTTTTTTACTATGACTAGTCTAACGATTGAAGGCATGTGGTCCTTAATTTGTAACTGCTCTTTTTGGGTTTTTAAAATATCATTGTTCATCACTGAGACCTCCAGCAGGCCTTGCAGGGCCTTTTGTAAGATCAGCATTGCTTTGAGGCACTTGATATTGCTGTAACCATGAGGCACAATATTGATCCTTCCACCAAATTTTTCAATATAACTGGGGATAGTTCCCTCCTTTCAGTCTCCTTCTGTTGGACCCCTACCAGGTTATCAAGCTCCATCCTGCCTTGGTCACTGTCTGTGCTCCTCTCTCCCTCCTCTTCTTCTGTGTTTTTGAATTTCGAAGGCGGAGTAGAGACGGGGTGACGAGGACAGTCTTGGTTCTAAGAGTAAGCTGCTTATGTTTGATATATCATGATGACTTAGGTACGGTAACTCCGAGTTCTGTGATCTCAGACTGTTAGATGTCACTTGAATTCCCATACACAAATGTAAATCAGTTAGTCGCTGGTTCTTTTTGAAATGTTTACTCGCAAAATCTTTGATCAACTTTGTAAGTGATGCGCCAACATTTACCCCACCTTCACCCCCGTTTTGCTAGGGTGTTTTTGTCTGGGACAATTTTGTCTTCTTTTTGCATCTTAGCCTTCTGCACAACTTTTATTTCTTTCCTTCTTTTTCTAGGTTTCTTTTATCTCCTCTCCCCCTTCTGTGGTGCTGGTCACATTTATACAATTGGTTTGTCCCTTACGTGCTTTGGTTTTCCCTGGTGCCATATCTTTTTTTCTTTTGGCTCGTTCGCCTGATTTATAGATATCTACTGAAGTAACTAGACAAAATATCTAAAAAAATATATAGAATGGACAAAATATCGAATTCAAAATATAGAATGGATATAATATCAAATGGACATAATATAGTGGTTAATAATATAGAAATGCACGTAAGTAATATTGATTATTAAAATATCGAAGTACATAATATAGGCATAAAATATATCACATTTTTGATAATATCGATTTTTTAAAAAGTGTTTTGTATGTTAGTATATGTGTTAACAGTGTATATTATTTTTGTAATGTATGTTTAATTTTTTTAAAGTAATGAATTTTATGTTATTTAATTTTTGCATGATTTAATTCCTTAGCGGGTTGTCGGTTTATAGGGAAATAGGGTGGGAAGTAATTTAATTATAGTAAATTAAATATACATTTTTAGGAATTATTAATTATTTTTAATTACATTTTGCGTTTCAGTTCTGTAGCGGGTTGTGGGTTTATAGGGGAATAGGGTGGGAAGTAATTTAATTGTAATTAAGTAAATATTTATTTTATTGATAATTAATTTATTGTTAATTATTAATTGTTAATACATAGTTAACAATTGGTAATTAATGTTTATTAATTGATTAATTGATAATTATGTTAATTGTATTAATTTATTATTCGGAGCAGGTTGTGGGTTTATAGGGGAATAGGGTGGGAAGTAATTTAATTGTAATTAAGTAATTACTGAAATAATTTTGTGAGTCGGTAATTAATTTATTGTTAATTAATTATTAATTGGGAATTTTTGTATTACTTATTACATTTTTGGTAGTGAAAATTAATTAGTTGTTAATTATTAATAGGTAATACATTTTTAATACATATATTATTGGTATTTGTAATTAAGTATTTATTAAATATTTTGTAATTGGCAATTCATTTTGATTACGTTTTTTATTGGTATTGATCATTAATTTATTTTTATTTAAATATTAAATCATTACTTTCCATACTTTTGCACTCACTGGAGTGGAAATAGTAATTTTTATCCCTACGCTATCCAACGCTTTCTCTACTGGTGCACTCACTGGAGTGGGAATAGTAATTTTTACCCCAACGCTATCCAACGCTTGCCCTACTGTTGCACTCACTGGAGTGGGAACAGTCATATTTACCCCTACGCTATCCAAAGCTTGCTCTACTGTTACAGTTTCTGGAGTGAGAATGGTAATTTTTACCCCTACGCTATCCAACGCTTTCCCTACTGTTGCACTCACTGGAGTGGGAATAGTAAAATTTACCAAAGCTCTCCGGTGCCGCCCGCACCGCACCTCATAGAAGATCCGCCGGCACCTCCCGCGGCCCCGGCCAGGTCCAGGGGGTCAAGGGCACCTCCGAGCGCCCCAGGGTGCCTCTACTACCTCCCGAGACCGCTCTCTGACTTCCTCAACAAAGCCAGCCGCGGATCGGAGCCCTCACCGCAACTCCAGGTTTCCCAGCAGGGCAGCGGCAAACGACACAGTCCGACACAGTCCGGCCAAGCCAGATAGGTTTCAGGCAGCCAGGGCAGAGACAGAGCGCTGGATCGTCCGGGCTGAGGGTTCAGGCCCTAGGATGAGACGACAAGGAGGCCACCATTTTGATCAATCTGGGCTGGCTGGGGGAGGGGGCCAGTGAGGGCAGCCCCACAAAAGGATCCGGGCAGTGCAGGCAGGTTGCGGGAGTCCCCCTCGGCAGTGGGGGACAAGTATACATTTTTACCCCTACGCTTTCCAACGCTTTCCCTACTGTTGCACTCACTGGAGTGTGAATAGTCATTTTTACCCATACGCTATCCAACGCTTGCCCTACTGTTGCACTTTCTGGAGTGGGAATAGTAATTTTGTACAAAAGCGTACAAAGTACAAGGAGAGAAGAGTAGTAAGGGGACGTGTTAAGAAGTGACTGTAAATCACACACTCCAAAGTGCAATGGTCATTATTAAACTTAGCATTTGAATACTTGACTTAGTTTCAAGTCACTACACTTCTGCATCTGGCGCTGCAGGTACGCAAGTATGTGCCCCACCCAACTCCTTGCGAGAATGTATTGTGGGCAAACTAGTTCTCGTAATTGACAAACAAGCCTGGCCTCGGTGGCGTGGGGGGCATTGATGGCCCTGTCTCTTTTCAGAGGATCCATATTGCTATACGGAGGGGGGCAGGGCTTCTAATGGATGTTTTTATGTCTCAAATGCAGGAACCGTGCTGGAGAACCGCCCTACTCACATGGGGGTCCACCTGAACTATCAACAGGTAGAAGGGTCATAGCATGCTGGGGGCAGTGTGCTAGGGTCCGGGACACCCAGGTCCTCCCCAGGTGTCAGGACTGTCCCTGTTGTGGGGCACACAGGTTACACCCCATGGAAATATTACATTCGTAGTCAACTGGTGAATCGGAACTTAGTAGGTAGCTCCTGTACAATAATTGGATGTTTTCTCTTGTAAAACATTGGATGAACCCGGGCAATTTGTTGATTTACTGGGCAATAATTGGGGTGTTCTGACGGTAAGCAGTGGGAGACTACGGGCAAACCATGCATGCCCTGTGACAAAATTTAAATGGGTTTTCTTGTACACATGCAATGTGTCGGGGCATATCTTGCAGCCCATGCGCAATAATGAAATGTGTTCTTTTGTACAGCAACTGGTGCGCAAGTAAGGGGCTCTGATCCTGGCGATCGAGTTAGCAAAATAGTTCTTGTATCCGACAAAACAGGCTTGGCCTTGGTAGGATGGGGGGCATTGATGGCCCCTGTCTCATTGCAGAGAATCCATTTGGTATATGAGGGGGAGCATGGCTTCTAATGTATGTTTTATGTCTCAAATGCAGGAACCGCGCTGGAGAACCACATTACTCACATGGGCGGCCACCTGAACTATCAACAGGTAGAAGGGTCATAGCACACTGCGAGCAATGTGCTAGGGTCTGGTATTCCCAGGTTCTCCCAAGGTGTCATTACTGTCCCCTATTGTGGCGCGCAGGTTACACCCTATGTAAGTAATGGTCGTAGTTAACTGGTGAGTCTGTGCATATTAGGTAGCCCCTGTGCAATAGCTGGATGTTATATCTTGTAAAAACAACTGATACGGCTGGGCAATTTGTTGTTTGACTGGGCAATAATTGGGATGTTCACGCTGTAAGCAGCGGCAGAGTGGGGGCAAATCATGCATTCCCTGTGACAAAAAATGAAATACGTTTGCTTTTACACAACTGGC
This sequence comes from Lissotriton vulgaris, assembly GCF_964263255.1. Taxonomy (NCBI): domain Eukaryota; kingdom Metazoa; phylum Chordata; class Amphibia; order Caudata; family Salamandridae; genus Lissotriton; species Lissotriton vulgaris. The sequence continues at coordinate 245,280,969 of NC_141687.1, forward strand.
ATATCACGCATCCCATGTGCAATAAGGGAATGTGTTCGTTTGTACAGCAACTGGTTCGCAAGTAAGGGGCTCTGATCCTGGCAATCGAGCAAGCAATAGGCTTACCTGTCAATGCTGGTTAGGGGCTGTTTTCATGGATTTGCAATTTCTTCCAAAAACACACTGGTTTTGTTCTATAATGGTCAAAACACGCCTAGCAAGCTGGCCTGCCAGGGCTCAGAGTAGGAACAGGTGAAGAACACACTGGGGCCAGTGTGTGGGGTTCTGGGTCAGCACGTCCAGGATTGGAGTGTAACCTGTTTTCTAATTTCAGGACAATCGGATCAAGTACACAGGCACCACTCTGAGAAGGACAGGTGGGAACGGAAGCAGGAATGGGAAAGGGTGCTCCGGTCTCAGAGCCTGAATGCTGTTCCTGGTTTAAGTGTTCTTGGGGGGCAAGGTGACAACCCGGTTCTGACTTCTTGTAGGGGAGAGTAGAAGCAGTGTTAAGTATAGCGGTTGTGCTATTAACATGACCTCCTTACACATCAGCCCCAGTTGGGCTCAAGTACCTAAGGCAAATACTGGCCTCAGCTCTTAGTTCACAGGAGGGGTAACCACAAGGGTAGTTGGGCTGAAAACTGGTATGGTATCTTTAGGAGGGTGCTCAAGGGTCTTTTCCAGAAGTTTTCTGAAGGTCAGTACTTGTGACACACTATAGAGTTTGCACACAGCAGGGGAGAGCGGACGTATGCTCCGTGGGGTGGAGCTCCTTAGAGTAAGGCGTGTGCAGCATGGACCTGGGGTAGCCAGCTCAGGCTCACTCCTGGGTTTGTAAAGTTGATGTGTTGGGCCAAGGGTGCTGCACCATGTGTAAGTGATATAGTACAGCACAGAGTTTACCAGTTATGTATAGGACCATCATTAGCAACAGCATCTGCTTATGGTTAGCAGTATAACCTCTTTTAGTTCGCCCAGGGTTGGGGCGGGCAAGGTCAGCAGCTTGGCAGCCGGATACGGAGTAGAGAAATTCATATCCGGAACAGAGCAATGTGCACTTGGCAGTCAAGCAAACCATGTTTCAACAGAACCCTGATACACTGTCTGGGACAAATGCAAGGTTATGGGCTACACATAGATAGGCCTTGCTTTGTGCAGGGGGCGCGAGTGAGCCATTCCCAGGAGGGTGCAATTGGCCTTGACAGTGCTGAAATGGAGGGGATGGAGCACCAATAGGCACATATCCATAGCAGAGTTTGCAGTGATAGTTAGAGGTTCAGGGACATTATTGATACAGTTCACAGTCCTGTGGAGCGGCAGAACTGATAGTGTATTTTGGTTGCTGGACAGCACTGGTGTCCAGAGGAGGGAAGGACATGTCTTTGCTTGAGCCTAAGGAGGCCTCTGAATGAACAGGCTGTAGGTAACTAGGTCTTGGCGGTGGGGTGCCCTGGAGGACGGCGGCCACACCTAGTACCGTGGCGGAATTACAAGACGATTCAAAGGCTATAAGGTACAGTAAGGGTACCCTCTACAGGAGCACTGTAAGGGTGCGAAAGCCGAATATCCACAGGGAGGTCCTCACGTTGGACCCTGAAGGAGCAACGGGGCTTTAAGGTTCTTGGGATTCACCTGCCCAAAGTAGGAATAGCCCTATACCTGCTAGAATAAGGCCAAGCATTGGCAGCAGCAGGCGGGAAGTGAAGGGTCAGGGGCTGGAAACTCCCGACATGCACTGGAATAGCTTGAAGCGGAACATTCTTCAGAAACTGGGCAAGGGGGACTCACCACCCGATTTGTTGGCAATACACCTAGGAGGTGATGAATTGATTTCACCTGGGTCGCAGGGGCCTGCTGCACATGATGTGGAGCACTTTGGGCGAATTGAGCAACTTGCTGGGGACCTGTGGGATATGGTGTTCCGAAATTACCCTGAGGCTATCTTGGCAGGGCGCAAGGTCAGGGGAGGCAATGGAGGCCTCGTGCAGGCGGGTGAACAGCGCAATGCGCAAATTCACAGAGCAAAGAGGATTTGGTTTGGTCAGGCATGCGTTGCTACATGCGTATGCACAGGGTGCTTTGAAGAGGACGCCATACACCTATCCAAAGTGGGGATGGACCTCTTCCTGCTAGATTTAGCGGAGGCATTGGTAGCAGCAGGTGGTAAGCGAAAGAGCAATATAAGGTGGGGGGGCTCTGGGGCGGCGGGGGCCACACCCAGAGCCATGGTGGAGTTACAGGGCGATCCAACGCTGGAAGGTACAGAAGGGTACCCTCTACAGGAGCACAGTAAGGGTGCGAGAGCCAATGATCCCCAGGGAGATCCTCGGTGGGCTCCTGGAGGAGTGACTGTGCCCCGGTAGTCCTTCGGGCGGTTGTGGACCTGAGGAACCGGGGGTTGCCTGCAACGCTCCGCCCCCTGTAGGGGGAGGGGCGTGAGTAAGGGATGGACTGGAGGTCCGCCGGGGGGACGGGGGTTAGCCCTTCCCCCAAAACTGACAACGCCCCCCGCGGTTAACACCACAGGGGGTTTATGGCTCATCAGGTGTGCAGGTCACGAGAGGCGGCCTGACCCTGGATCGCCGGTAAGATAACCCAACGTGTTGGCATAATGTTGATGCAAATAAAGCTGCAACAACTTTCTCCAACAAAACATTGTTTGGAGTCTGTTATTATGGGGAATTGTGAGCGGTTTGGGTTATGGGCCGATGTTGGCACTATGCCAGGCTGCCCCGGGCCACCGAAGGGGGCCACCTAAGAGGGCGGCCACCCTTAGTGCCACAGGATGGCACAGACCCCCAAAGAGCGGTCTAGTGTTTGGGACCCGGAGGGTCTCCAATGATGTCACTTCCGGCGGGGGAGGGGCGGAGCCGAAGGTATATGGCCTGGGGTCGCGGGCCTGGCGCCCTCTTTGACCCCTGATCGGCCGCATGGACGGACCCTCTCCCCCTTGACCCGGACGAGCGGTCCACAATGAGGAAATAGAAATTTTATGTGGCCAATGTGTCCCCTGCGTGTACCCCACGTTTAGTGCATATACATGTCACCCATGCGTTTTCCCTCTCATGCCTGTAATAATAATGCCCCTGTATTTCCGTCCCACATTAGAATGTCAGTTACCAAGTCCTCCATGAAAGAAATGTTAATTCTGCACAGAGGCCTATGTTGCCAATGTATTTGCATTGTGCGCGTTTAATAAAAGTCGAGATGATCCCGTTTTGTGGCTCAGCCTGAGCCTCAGGTTTCTTGCCTCCAGACACTCTGAAAGCTGCAGCTCAGCTACGTATCCCTGACCTTTCGCATACTTCTGGCCCAGCCCGGCCTGCCAAGACAGTATTTTGCACACAGTTATCTACTTGCTCCACAGAAACACATTCCTGCTTAGTGAAGAAGATAAACAGAACCCGTCTACAGAGATAGAGCCCAGCCTTTCTGTCTCCGTTTAAGTGATTTGCAGAGCTCGCATCCATAGAAAGCCCATGGCCCCCACGCAATGCACGAAGAAATATATGCACACACTGGCTCTTGGTGATGAGCAACCTTTGCTCGAGCGACCTTTACTTCAGATAATACATCCTCCAAACCCAAGATATCAGATAATACCAGACGTGCAGGTCGTCCTGACACTGAAGGTTTCTCTACTAGATCGAAAGTCAGCTCCCCCCAGCTTCCCCCAGTAACACGTTAATTGCACGTCATGACCAAGTTACGCACACAAGTAGGGTAAAGGTTCCAGCTGACCATGAAGACCCCCTCCATGTATCCACCCACCTATGACTCACCTATGACTCCTCAAGTGAACGCCCACGTGTACGCCTTCTTACACGCCTCTTGCACGCCCATATGCTCTTATCTCTCTCTTTCTCTTGCTCTGCCTGGAGCGCTCCTCCTTCTCTATGAAATACAATGTATATCCCATGTATAAATATTGTACTCTGTGAATAAAGTTCTGAAGACCCTTCCTGAACCTGAGTGGTGATGGAACCCGATTCTCCCTTAACTCGAGTTACTGAAATAAAGCCCTTTTGAATCGTACACCACGGACTCTGCCACTCATTATATGCATGACCCATTGTTTAAGTATAGAAATTCCGACAGGGTAATATTTTATTTATCACATAATTATGGCGCCCGAATATGTTCAAGGAATGCCCCAACATATTACAGTTTTGGAATGAAGTTAAAGTAACACTGGACTCCATTCTTAATACTTCGATCTCCATCACACTTTCCTTGATTATATTTGGATGGGACAATAATATAAAGGGTCACGCAAGGACATTTCTGTTCTTTGCCATACTGCTTGCAAGAAGAGAGATATGCAAGGTCTGGATTGAAAATTCAGCACCAACTCACGCAAACTGGCTGTCGTCTCTCTACGCAACCTCTAAAATAGATTTGAGGAGATCAGGTGGCGAGCGTTGCCGTATCTTTTGGGACGTTTTGGTTCGTTGGAGACAAAAACCGGGGTTTTTTTTTTTTTTTTTTTTTTCCCCGGTCCTATGATTATGCCTTGAAACTCCAAGAACTAGGCCCCCCCCAGTTGGCTCAGAATGACTAGTTCAATTGAATAAAACATCAAGTTTGGAGTCTTTTCCCACGATACTCTTCGGGCCATCTCTTGCCGAGTTCCACCAAATAGAGTATAAGATGCAGAGAAAACTCTGCACCTTGATTAAGTGGTTGGCAGTTGGAGGCTAAATAAGAGTGGGTCAGGCAAATGAGGATAACAAAAAAAAAAAAAAAAGAAAAAAAAAAGAAAAGGGGATTTGTAAAGCGCAGCTGCTGCCCGAAGGCGTCCAAGCGCTTTGTGCAAATGGTAATAAACACAATGGGGCAAATGTACTAAGATTTTACGTCATGTTTGCATCATGGAAGTGATACAAATCGGCGCAAAATCTTTTCGTTGGATTTTCTTTCCAGCGCTAAACTTGTTTAGCAAAAAAAGGTTTATGCTCCTAGCGCAAATGGATAATAAGTTACAAATAATGCGGCAATACACACAGCGGAAGATCCTTTGCAAAGGTTGACTCGTTCTCTTTCTATTGATTATTGCTGTTTTAGGTGTTGAACTGGTATAAATAAGGTGATCCCTTTTTCCAGACAGTGTTAACATGTGCAAGAAATACCAAAATAAGGAAGCAGTACTATCATAAAATGTGCAGTATTGTGCAGCATAATTTGCCTTATATTGCTGCATAATTTAGTTAATGCTCACATACAATTTGGTCTTCCCTGGCCATAATTCCAGTGGCCCTGACTATAAGAAAATATGAATGTGGTCCTCCTCTCTGTAGTCTTTCCGTTACTTTGGCTAGAGGACGCTGAACACAGAATTACCTAAGTCATAGGACTGTGAGGATTAAGTGTACTGATTATTTTTTAAACTATGAAAATCTTCAACAGTGAAAATCAGAGGAGTTTTTAATCACACTGTAACTAAGGAGTTACCTGATGGTACCCTGCAGACTTGGGCCCTGGCACCTCTGCACATTCTTCACAATTCCTATCCATGTCGCCCTTTAAAACAAAAGAAGTTTCAGCAATGAAAATACAAAGCCCTCTCAGCTGGTGAGTTTTAAAACTAACAGCAGCCAAAACTGATGGCTCTCATTTAGTTATTGAGTTTCAGCCTCTTGGATGTTACTTGTGGCTGACACCTGAATGGTGAATGTGTGCCCCAACTTCAAGACAGTGGCGGCTCCTCTGTTATGGCGGAAGAGTGTCACCCTACTGCCTCTGCCAACATATTAAGAACATTTAAAAATAAAATGATTATGAAGCAGTTTTATTATCATTTTATTGTTCATGCTGGAGGCATGGCTGGGGGCGGGGCCATCGTCTCACAGCAGCAGGGACTGGGAGGAGGAGTGGTGAGCACTACAAGGGCGCATTACTTTTTGGCCCGCTGTCTTAGGGAGGCCAAACCATTGTGCGCACTTAGATATTTCCAGGCTATTGCATGGAGATACAACAGGCACAGGCTCTGCTAGTCACAACACCACTCTGCATCCTGACCCAACCCCACACAACCTCCCAAGCAGGGACCGGAAGGGGCAACCCTCGGGGGCTCTGTAGGAAAGTGCAGAGCCTGGGGTGAAATGGTTAGTATGAAGTGAAGGGAGTCGGAGGTAGGACAGTTCCAGAGGGACAGCGATTAAATGCAAAACTTTTCTCTGAGCCCATTCAGTGCAGACTTCCCAGAGCATGTCAGTAGTAGTGCAGGCTGATGGCGCTAAACATGGATGCTGACTGAAGTATCGTTATTTGTTAAAATCTACAAAAAAGGATCGTGTCAGTTATAACCGTATCTGGTCTGAAGACAAAAGCATCAAAAATAGAAAACAATTGACCAGACAGTTACATTTCCTTTACAGATCTGTCCAAACATACAGAAATAATGCTGTGGTTGCAAATATCAACCTGCTAAAAATATATATTAGGAAAAGGCCCGATTCATAGTAAATTTCAACTTTGAACCTCAGAAAGAGGTCCGGTGTGTACAAGGCTGTTGTGAAAGACCAGGGTTCACAAACACCTCTTTGTCAGGCTTGTCTCCTTCAAAAAGTACCCTCATCAGCAAACCAGTGTTGCAAACAGCACAAGAAAGGGAATCAAAGCATAAATGCCTGACAAGTCCCAAAATGATTTCTTTAGTAGCGTGAAAAAAGGTGCAAAACACGGGCTGGAGGCACAATTCCCTACACCCCCAAAAATTGGGAAGCAGGTCAAAACCAGCTTACACAAAACCAAATATGCAAAATGGCCCAGCACATTTTTGTACATGAAATATGACAATGATGTGATAATCAAAGAGCAGAGTCGATGTTGTATTCAGATGAAACCTTTATTCATTCCTTGTTAAAAAGCGTTTGAAACCGCTAACGCATTTTGTCCCATCCAGAGACTTCTTCAGGGCTGATAATGTGTAGGAAGACAAGTTTCTAAATTGTGTTGTTCATCTGATGTATAGATAGGTAAAACGAGTTTGGATTTCCAGAAAAAGTGTTTTATCTCCATTGGTTAAGAGTTTCCATATTATTGTCCACGATGCTTCTCATGGAAAGGCAAAGTATCCCAGTTCCGAAGTTCGGTTCCGTGCGTGCATCGTAGTGACGTACCTGTTGTGAAAGACCAGGGTTCACAAACACCTCTTTGTCAGGCTTGTCTCCTTCAAAAATTACCCTCATCAGCAAACCAGTGTTGTGCTGCAGAAGACTGATCAACAGACAGATGTCGAAGAGACAGATGTCTCATGGATACACAGACATAGCTCATATGGAAGCAGTGAGATTTACTGAGCAACATGGATTTTTGGTGTATGTTGACACTCAGATATCTGGTGGCAAATAGACTAGGTCTAAAGCACCAAGTAACTAAACACCCCTGAGGAAGGGAGTAAATCCTGAAATGCATTGGGCACAGGGCTCCTTGAACAGAGCATGATACAATAAAGGATTGTTGTTAATTCTTATGTTTTTTTCTACAAAAATGTACATAACATTACGTGGTCACACGCTACAGGAGTGGCCTTTGTACTAGACTAGGGACTTGTGGATGTTCTGTTTAAGTAAAAAATAAAATGATAGTATTAAAACCAGTAAAATAAAATAAAATTATAACTTGCAAAATAAGTTTGAGTTAATGTGTTTAATCAATATGATAAATTCACTAAGCTGTGCCCTCTGAGTCCAAGGAAAGAGTTTTTCTTGGCAACACTATTATTATTTTCCCATGTATGATAGACAGCATATATACCAGTGAGGCACACAAATTTGCTGATTAGCTATCACTTAGCATAGGGATGAAATAAAACAGTGCACTGAATAAACCACTTTTGTTCAATGACTGACAAATGCCATAATTCCCAAGACTGTCCTCAGCTTCGAACCCTTGCGCTGCAGTGAAGGTTTGTCACTGCTCTACTGCTGCTTCTGGACTGACCTTCACTGCAGGTTTTTAAACTTCCTCCATTAGCATTTTCAAAGACACATATTTAAAAATGCGTTTAACAGCCCAGGGTAATCACTATGGCCGCAATTCAAAGACTCTAATTAAGCACTTCACATGTGAAGAGGAATCCATTGTGGTGTGCAGTGTTTGTAGGTCTCTGTGTGGAGAAAAATCTACGTTTGCTCACCTGCTCAGGTGCCGTTTAGAGGAAACTATGTTCATCACTATCTCTCTCGACCCTACAGTTTCAACATTTTGTTTAACTCTAAAGGTAAGTAGAGAACTCTTCTTTTAAGGCCTTTCTGAAGATCAGTTGGCGGCAGCTTCCCTGTCTTTGACTTCATACGAACTATAGCCTGAAATGGGTGTACACATTATATAAGAATGTATTCACAAACATTTACATCTCGTAGTTATTGTGGAATAAATACTAATTTAAACTTGTTATGTGCTGCTCTAGCTGGCATCTTGTTATCGTCTAACTTATCATAGTAGTACTTACATATAATTTGCAGTGTGGACAAGTCAAAGCATTGTTCTACAAAGAAGTAAAAAACAAATTCTTGCCACTTATCTCTGCTCTCCTGTTCAGTTTTTGAGAATACAACTAGATTACGAGTTTGGCTTTTGTAGTGAGTGGTCCGAAAACAAATACAAACCCAGTTTGATTTCTCAGAAGAAACTTGACTACTTTGCAATCTCTTGTGTAAAGTTATCAGTACTAAAACCTGTCTCCTGTTCCTCTACATCACCACCTCTTCATTTTCCCTAGACTGTTGTTCAGGAACAAAGTAACACAACTGACATCTTCACAAACTTTTTCTACCTCTGCTACTGTACCATTCAATAGACTTCTATTTATTTCTCCTATACATAAGGCAGGAATTTTCACATAGTAATGTCTTCTAACCAAATTTTGCATTTTAGAGTGGTGAACAGCTTACATTCTGAAATGATAAAAGCTGCTTTAAAAAACTTTTCTAGATTGACATGCCAGTGAATGTCCAATGAAAATTTGCATACTTCCTCACTTTGCATGCATCAAATCCTTGCAAAATTGTAATTTTCAGTTTCACACTTCGGCATGGAAACTCAGGTGGGAAAGTTCTCAATAAATCAATTGATTCCTGACAACTACTGCAAATATTGCTACAATTCCATTTATAGACAGGGGAGTGTCTATGCCTTCCTTGCACCTTTTCAGCTATCAGTTTCTCTACATTCCTAGGAACCATCTCCTCTTTTGCAACAGGAGTACCATCTTTTACCTCAAAACAACGGCCAGTTATATCAACTGCATGCACTAGTGTGTTGTATTAGAAATAGCTTTCCTCATTAACATAAGGTTCTGCACTAGAGCTGTGCTTCCATTCACCTTTGAAATCTTCCAAAAATCACTTTTTATTAATAAGCCTTTTAATACTCTTTTGTCTGGTTTCCCTAGTCTGTTCAATATTAAGGTATATCCATTCTTTATTACTCTAGTTCGAAACATTTTAGCTTGAACCTGGTTAAACTGTTTCTGTCTCCATGACAAACTGCCTGTTTTCTTAGAGCATTTCCTACATTCAGAAACATGTACTCCATGCTTGTTTTAGTTGATTTCGAAATTCGGTTCTTACATAAGACTTTTCCCTCATTCCACATTTTACAACATATTGTTTTTAGAAACATCTTAGTACTTTTACCAGCCTCTCTTCATTTTCCTCTGCACATTCTCTATCTTATTTTCTTTTTCTCTCTCAGTTTTAACTTGGTAATACTGCTTCCTTTGTTTCTTTCTTCTTTGTATCTTGTCCGGTATTTGTAATTCTTTGTTAAAGAAAACTGGATATCTGGAAAGCAAATAAACAATAAATTAACATGAAAATTAAGCAACTTTAATAATAATGAACTAAATAATGTGTATTCTTTACTGTATCAGTTGTAAATAGATATACAAATGATAGTTTTCTATTCTACTTTGCACTATTTCTTACAGTAGGCATATGTAGGTATTACTAATAAGTTGAGTATATTACTCTATGTACTAATTTGCACATGTGTGTTTCAGTGCATACAGTAGTGGTTGGCTCAGCTATTATTGTGTATCTCACTGTTTACCTACGCAAAAAGTATAATTGATGAACAGAATGCAGAATAATGTCATACATTCACCAAAGTACAGAAATCTGGGCCTAAATCCATCGTTTTTTTGCTCACCATGACATTCCAGTTTGGACCCAGTCATATGGAAATCAGTCTTAAACCTCCGCCCAATGGGAACCGTCCAGCCCGAACTGCCAGGCCAGGCCCTCCGTGGACTGGAAACAAGCATCCTAAGACCGGTTTCGGGCTTTCAGCCCTGATCAGCCAGGATAGCTTGACTCCCGTTGCATGGAGAGCACAGGACTCACGTCTGAGCATACCCGTCACACTTGGGGTGACAAATGCAAAAAGAACATTTGATGGACAGAATGCAGAACAATGATTTGCATATGGCCAGGCCTAAACTGGGGCGGCATGGTGAGAAAAAGAATGATGGATTTAACCCAGATCTCCTAGGGCGTGGCCAAGCAAGTCACTATGGCGGCTGTGTCTGGCTGAGGCTCCGCGATCGGGTCAGCATACTGCCTGTTTCCTGATGTCGCTCGGAGCACCAAAAGCAAAGTCCAGCATATATATCAGCCCTAATCTCCTGGAAATTCAGAGACCAGCCTGTGCAAACCCTGAAAGCGCCAGACCCCAGGCACTGAACAGTAAGATGGCGCCAACACATCTCCGATAGTGCGCCCACGGGAACCGTACTGGGACCGTGCGATCGGTGCCTGGCAGCAGATACTGCCCAACGCGAAGGCAGGAACGAAGGGGCCATACACCAGAGCGCGCACCCGCCGCTGCTCCCACCTCGTTGCAGAGGGTGACATCCGACGGGTGCAGACCTGCCATTTTGTTCAGAGTGGACCTCATGAAAGGAGAAAACCGTCTCGCTCCGGCAGCCCACTACACGACGCCCAAGGGTGGTAACCCCTTTCCACCGGTAATTAGGAACCGGGGACCGACTGCGACCACCGACCCAACCGTAATTCCTTGGGGGAGCCCCCTGCTCGGGCCTCCTGACCTTAAGATTGAGCCCAGAGATCGGCGCGAGTGGTGAGGCTGCCGCTGAGAGCCCCCGGGGAGTGCATACTTACAGCAAAACGGAGGTGAGCAGCGTTTTCTCCCTCCTTCATGATGTGATACCCCCGCTGAGCGCCCCTCTTAGTCTGAGGCTGATGTGAAATTGGACATACCGTGGAGAATGACTGCCTGACCTCAACATGGAGGCACAGCCGCTTTATCTATCCCTGCACCAGGCCGCGACCAGCCACATCACAGAGGCATGAGACCCGACCCCTGGACTGCCCATAGTCTCCACACAGCCTATCTCCCTGGTCAGTGCGCAACGCCTTGGCTGGGCAGCACCAGACTCCGGACATACCTTGGACACCAGAGTGAACCCTTCCCCCACTCCTGACCGGGTGCTCATGGGACTGCTGCAACCCCGTCCCCGGTGGGTACGGGCCCACCACGCGGTCCACTTGCCCAGAGGGGGGCCTATCCAACAGTGCAATCTTCGCCACAGTTCCTCGAGCCGGCTCCACGGTCAACAACATGGGGAAACAGAGGGCGACGCAGCATACATCAGTGCCGGAGACTGCCCCGGAAAACATGCTGAATACCCGGGCATGGACACACGCTAATGTGCCACAGGCTGACCCATCGGTCTCAGATAAATTGGACCTGGTATTGGCAGGCATCATACTCTCCAGGATATCTATGGATGAGCGACTAGGCCCCCTTGCGACTGACATCAGCCGTATCCACGATGACCATCGTAAATTGGCAGACAAAGTGAAAGACGGAAAGGAGGCGCTTGCCGACCTACAACCCACAGTCAAGACGCACCAAAAGAAGTTACAAGATGTCCTACACCACCTAACCATCATCGAAGAACGCACAGACAATTTGGGGGGGGATCGAGATGCTGTAACATCCGCGTGCTGGGTCTGCCGGAGGGAATTGAAGGCTTAAATCCACTGGACTACATGGAAATGTGGGTTAAATTGTTCACCCGATGACAGACCGGACTGCATTCTTTTCCATTGAACGCGCCCACTGGGTTCCGGCCCGCAAACCGCCACCGGGAGCCGCCCCAAGACCGATGCTGGCAAAGTTTTTACATTTTCGCGACAGAGATGCGGTGCTACGTGCGGCCAGACTGGCTAGTCCCTTGCACGCAGAAAACAAAAAAATAATGATCTTTCCCGATTACGCACAAGCGGTGCAACAACAGAGCTCCTCATTTCTGGACGTGAAACGGCAACTGCGGGTGAACAATGTCCAATATTCCCTGCTCTGCCCAGCCCGCCTCAAGGTCCTATATGAAGGCTCCTCCATCTTTTGTATCACCGCCGAAGAAGCACACGACTGGGCAGATCAGCACTGCCCACTACAATCCAGAGCTGAGACCACGCGAAACCCCAATCTCAAACCACCGCGACCCAGAAGACGCGGCACGAAGCATCAAAGCGGTGAGGCAAATAGGGTGACCGGATCACTCTCTCGGGACTCTCCAGACCTGGCACAATTCGTAAAAGAACGATGGGAGGCCCTGCAGGCAGTTATCGACCTGCAGGCATCCCCCCTAACACAGGACATAGATCTACCCCCACACATATTCTCATCGGAAGGAGAGAACGACAGTGATGGAACACTATCTGGCGGGGACTCGTCACGCCTCCCCTGGTCACTCCTCAGACGGCAGATGCTGTCCTAGATGGACAAATGAGCACCCTTTCGGCATGAGAGGTTCTCACTGACATCACCACGAGAACTGTCATAACCTGGACTCACTTGCTACACATATGCAACATAGCCATGTCACGACAGATCTTGAGCGACACCCACTGATCCTACAAAGGCCCAATAAGCGCTCTGCCTCGCGCATACACACTTCCACCCCCGCAGTATATTGTCACACTCTCCCCCTTTTGGGAGAATTGGTTCGGACGTATCGTTCCCAACGATGGGTCCTCGGTATTGGGACTGTTTCCTGACCCCAGTTTCACAGGTTAACAACCCGGTTCAGTTCTGTCCCACCCCCCTCATGGAACGGTATACGGCAGGGTACCCGTTACACAACAGCGAGCACCATTATGGGTTGCATGAGCACCTCACCCGCTTGGGGAGTTGCTGGTTCAGAGGCTCCGGTAGATGCAGGTCCCCTCTGAGTGCACTGATACCGATGCATGGCAACGACAGCGAAGCACACTGACATTAGCATCCTCACACTCAATGTCAGAGGCCTCCACACACTGAGCAAACACTATGCAGTATATTCATATAGAAAACGTCACAACGCCAGGATCGCATTCCTCCAGGAATCACACATCACTGCCACCGAGGTAGGCAAACTTCAAACTAAATGGCGGGACACCATATGCGCCACAACTTACTCCGCATACGCACGCGGGCACTGATCTGGGTTTGGCCGGGGACTCCATTCCAGGAACTCAGGTGGGTGGTGGGCAAAGATGGCAGATACGCCCTACTAGAAGGACTCCTAGATCGGCAATCGGATTCTCCGCTAGCCCTGATCGGCCGGGGGACTTTAGCTAAAATGATAATGGTCCCACGGTTGTTATATCACTTCACGAACTTACCAGTTATCCCACCCAGAACCTTCTTTCGTGACTTAAACTTGCTTCTCAGCACACTAATCTGGGGATCTAGCAGACACAGAATAGCATTGAAGAAACTGCAATTGCCTACCACGCAGGGAGGACTGGGAGATCCATCATTTGAGTCCTATTTCCTAGCGGCACAACTTCAATGTTTATCTTACTGGACGGCAGGCAGGCACACAGTGGGGAAGTGTGGCTCAATGATTAGTGTGGCAGACCCTGATGGAGAGGTCTAGCCCAGGACCAGGGTTCAATTCCCTGTCTCTGCGGTCTTGGGCTCAAAATTCCTTGGACCTGATAATTCTCGCCTCGGTGCCTATTCCAATCATGAAGTCCCACTCTGCAACTCTGGGCAATAGCTTGCTTAATCTCCACAACGGCCCCCACAACGCTAAGGATGCCTGTCCTCCCCCTTGGGGGTGCCCAGGAGTGGACGCCTCACAGAAAGCCAGGATGGGTTCCACAGCGGTATTCATACAAGCGCCTTGAGACCCTTGCGGGTGAGTAGTGCGCTATACAAGTATCAATTTTTTATTTACACCAGCGAGACACACACTAGGACTGGTCGAATATCTGTCCAAGAACTCAATCACCTTCTGCTACCAGGTACTATGCCTAGGCTTACGTACCCCCTACAAGTAGCAGTAGCACGCCAATGCATGCTAAGAGTGCATCGCATGCCACCGGGGGCACCCCCATACTTCCTATGCTCCAGCTAGTCGGATGGCCCAGACGCGAAAGATATTACATGACTAACATGCTTACCGCATGGACAGAATGCGGGATCACCGACATGGAGTCCCTATTCGAAGACGGACAGGTCAAACCATTCCAACACCTTATAAACGAGTACGGTCTCCCCCCGGGCCAGTTCCTACTGTACCACCAACTCCTTAAGAGCTGCTGTCCATATCACAATCTCTTGGCTGGGTAGCCAAACACACATCCGGTCATACAGACGGTCTTGCACATGGGAGTGGGGCGACACCTAGTCACATGGCTTTATAAAGCCATCTGAGAACTCACGAACGAACCCTAAGCGACTTTACGTACCACCTGGGAGAATGAAATTGGGCGTTCACTCCATGAGACAGAATGGGACAGGGCTCTTGAATACCCCAAGAAGGTGTCCAGAAACGCACATTTTAAAAACATACAATTTTATATACTCCACAGAGCGTATCTGACACCGGCACGCCTGAAAAAATTCTACCCAGACACATAGTTCCTTTGACCCAGATGCCAATCGCAGGAAGCAGATTTTCAGCATATGTTTTAGAGTTGCCCCACAATCCGATCCTTTTGGCAAAATATTCACGACTCCCTGAGAGACCTCACAGGGCTTACATACCTAAACACCTGGGAAGCTAGCACGCTAGGCATATTCTGGAAACAGAAACATCACAAAGTGCACTTTCGCTTTACATCTCTATCCGTTTTACTAGCTAAGAGGAGCATAGCCGTGCACTGGCGATCCCCCACAGGCCCCCCGATTGCGGCATGGGTGGGAGCACTACACAAATGGGCAGCCGCAGAGGAAGAGGCATTTCACGAGGAAGAGGTAAAGTGGATACGTAAACACCCCATCTCCATGGAGTGGGCCCTATTGTTACACTGCTTCAAGCAATCATCACCCAGTGAGGATCCGGGCGGCGGCGCACTCATACCTACAGACCACCAACCACCAACGTAAATCCCAACCGCACACAATGGACCCCCCTGACGGCACATTCGTAATGCTGCCAGTTGCACCACACACCGCATCACACTGGGCGGTCAGACACTGAAATCGTTTCGATCGTAATCACCCCCACGATTCTACAGTACACAGCTGCATTGATTTGTGAGACTCACAACACCCAGATGCCACATCTGATACCTGTACCCAGTAGTTCTATGACCCTATTCCCGGTTATTATACCCCTGTTCTGTATGGCATTTACACAGCCCCAAATACCATCGTTGACAAAATGTCTACCGGTCAGTTTCACATATAGATAGTGGTATACTAAGCTGTAGCAGATGAAGTATATAACTCAAATGCATGTACTTGTATCACAAATTGTCATGGTAAACTATAAATGCCAATAAAAATATGTTTAAAAAAAACAATAAACCCAGATCTCTTGACTGGGGTGAATGCTTTGATTTGTTCAGCATTCCATCCATCAATTGTGTATCTTTTGCTTTCTCGCCATAAGTGCGCTGGGTATGCCCAGACGTGGGTCCTGGGCTCACTGTGCCACTGGAATCAAACTATCCTGGCTGATGAAGCCCGAAACCAGTCCGAGGATGCTTGCTTCTGGTTCAGGGAGGACCTGGCTTGGCAGTACGGGCTGGACTGTTCCCATGAGGCACATGGTCAAGGCTGATTTGCATATGGCCAGGTCTAAACTGGGGTGGCATGGTGAGCAAAAGAATGATGGTTTGAACCCAGATCTCTTGACTGGGGGTGAATGCTTTGCTTTGTTCAGCATTCCATCCATCAATTGTGTGTCTTTTGCTTTCTCGCCCTAAGTGCGCTGGGTATGCCCAGACGTGGGTCTCGGGCTTGTTAAACATTGCAGGGAGTTGTTAGCATGAGCTGAAAGCCATTTTGTATTTCTGGCAGCCATCTTGTTTGCCATGTGCTGCCACGTGCTCGCCATGTGCTCTGTCCTCCCTCAGTGTTGACTGCTCTTGTAATCTGCCTAGAAACGAACTATATTTAGCATCTGCCACGTTCGCACATGCTCAGAAGGGCCTAGCTAGTAGAATGCACCTGCTTCTCTAGTATAACTGTCAGGCTATTTTTGCTGCTGTATGGAGAAGTAACTCTCCTCCCACTTTGTTGAGCAAGCAGATCTTGCATGCCCATATTAGTCATTTTGCATGCTTACATGAGCCATGATTGCCCCTTGGTCTTATGCTGACTATGTAACCCTAAGCATATATGAGGCCCCTGTTTTCTTTTCTTTTCACATTGCCTCATTCAGTTGCTAAGGCTTCTGTGTAACGTAGTCTCCCTCATTTGAGGTTAATAAAGATATTCCTTTTATATTTCAGCTTCTGTCCCAATTCCTTCTTTGTTGGTTTAAAAGGACCAAGTATCAGTGGGACCCCTGAAAAGGTTTCTATTTTCTACAAATGGCGCTCCAACGTGGACTTCATCAGAGAAGTGGCTATCTAAGGCACAGCTTTCCAAACTTTTTATGTTGGGGACACACTTTTTGGAGGTGCATAATTTTGGGACACAGTAAGGCAGTGTAGCGAGCGAACGTAGCGTAGCGAGCCCAAACTACCTAAGGGTGATGCTGGGGGAGGGTTCTCACTCACTCTCTCTGTCTCCCTCTCTCTTTCTGTAACTGTCTCCCTCCCCCTCTCTATCCTTCTGTCTTTCTCTGTCTGTTTACCTCCCTCTGTCTCTCTCTGTCTGTCTTGCTTCCTCTGTCTCCCTCCCTCTGTCTGTCTCGCTTCCTCTGTCTCCCTCCCTCCCTCTGTCTGTTGCCCTCTGTCTCCCTCCCTCTGTCTGTTGCCCTCTGTCTCCCTTCCTCTGTCTCCCACTCTGTCTGTCTCCCTCCCTCTCTCTCTCTCCCTCTGTCTCCCTCCCTCTCTCTCCCTCTGTCTGTCTGTCTATCTCCCTCTGTCTGTCTGACTGTCTATCTCCCCCTGTCTGTCTCTATCTGTCTGTCTGTCTCTGTCTGTCTGTCTGTCTGTGTCTGTCTGTGTCTGTCTGTCTGTCTGTCTGTCTGTGTCTGTCTGTCTGTGTCTGTCTGTCTGTCTGTCTGTGTCTGTCTGCTGTCTGTGTCTGTCTCTCTCCCTCTGTCTGTCTCTCTCCCTCTGTCTGTCTCTCTCCCTCTGTCTGTCTCTCTCCCTCTGTCTCTCTCCCTCTGTCTGTCTCTCTCCCTGTCTTTCTGTCTCTGCCTGTGTCTGTCTCTGCCTGTGTCTCTCTGTCTGTCTGTCTCTGTCTGTCTCCCTCTATCTGCATCTCTGTCTGTCCCGTCTCTGCATCTCTGTCTGTTCCCGTCTCTGTCTGCATCTCTGTCTGTGTCTCCCTCCCTCTCTCTGTCTCCCTCCCTCTCTAGCTCTCTCCCTTTCTCTACCTCTCTCTCCCTCCCTCTGACTCACTCCCTCTGTCTCCCTCCCTCTCTATCTCCCTCTCTATCTCTCTCCCTCTCTATCTCCCCCCTCTCTCTATCTCCCCCCTCTCTCTATCTCCCTCCCTCTCTATCTCCCTCCCTCTCCATCTCCCTCCATCTCCATCTCCCTCTCTCTATCGATCTTCCTCTCTCTCTCCCTCCCCATCCCTCTCTCTCTCCATCGCCCTCTCGCTCTCCATCTCCCTCTCTCTCTCCATCTCCCTCTTTCTTTCCATCTCCCTCTCTCTTTCATCTCCCTCTCTCTTTCATCTCCCTCTCTCTTTCCATCTCTCTCCCTCTCTCTTTCCATCTCTCTCCCTCTCTCTTTCCATCTCCCTCTTTCTCTCTCTCTATCTCCCTCTCTCTCCATCTCCCTCTCTCTCCATCTCCCTCTCTCTTTCCATTTCCCTCTCTCTTTCCATCTCTCTCCCTCTCTCTCTATCTCTCCATCTCCCTCTCTCTCCATCTCCCTCTCTCTCTCCATCTCCCTCTCTCTTTCCATCTCTCTCCCTCTCTCTCTCTCTCTCCCTCTCTCTCTCTCCCTCTTTCTCTCTCTCCCTCTTTCTCTCTCTAAATCTCCCTCCCTCCCTCTCTATCTCCCTCTCCATCTCCCTCTCTCTCTCCATCTCCCTCTCTCTCTCCCTCTCTCTCTCCATCTCCCTCTCTCTCTCCATCTCCCTCACTCTCCATCTCCCTCTCTCTCTCCATCTCCCTCTCTCTTTCCATTTCCCTCTCTCTTTCCATCTCTTTCCCTCTCTCTCTATCTCCCTCTTTCTCTCTCTCTATCTCCCTCCCTCTCTATCTCCCTCTCCATCTCCCTCTCTGTCTCCATCTCCCTCTCTCTCTCCATCTCCCTCTCTCTCTCCCTCTCTCCATCTCCCTCGCTCTCTCTCTCTATCTATCTCCCTCTCTCTTTCTCTATCTCCCTCTATCTCCCTCTCTCTCGCTCTCTCCCTCTCTCTCTCCATCTCCCTCTCTCTCTCTATTTCCCTCTCTCTCTCTCTCTCTCTCTCTCTCTCTCTCTCTCTCTCTCTCTCGCTCTCTCTCTCTATCTCTATCTCCCTCTCTCTATCTCCCTCCCTCTGTCTGTCTCCCTCCCTCTATCTCCCTTTTTCTATCTCCCTCTCTGTCCCACTCTGTATCCTCCTCTCTGTATCCTTCTCTCTGTATCCTTCCCTCTGTCTCAATCCCTCTGTATCCGTCCCTCTGTCTCCCTCCCTGTCTCTGTCTCCCTCTCTCTATTTTTCACTGTCTCCCTCCCTCTGCCTGTCACCCTCTGGCACCTCACCCCAGCCTCCCGGACATGTAGGTCTTTTAGGCGTCACTAGGGGGGTGCGGGGAGGGGGGGGGGTGTGGACCACACCGGATGACACCATCAGTGGTGGGTGACACCAATCTGTGAGCACAGCTCTCAGTGCTGCCTCGCCTCTGCAGACTGCTTTACTTTATAAAGTAGGAACGGAACAAAAGATCACATTAAAAAAAATATTCTTCCTAGTTTAAATACGAAATGGACAAGTGAGGAACATAGAATTAAATGTGCCGCACGTTATAGAAAGAAGCAATTTTTACATAGAAATTTGAGTGAGGAAATTGAGTAAATGCCGATCCAGCAATGCATTTCTCTTACGAAGGACAGACAGGCAGTTTTTAAATGGGCCCACATTTATTGACAGAGATTGTTTTTTTTATTTTTGCTTTTCAGTAAATTCGTTTTGGGACATGTTTGCATCGATTGGCTACTGCGCACTCTCCTTTCAGATGTCAGTACTTTATATTTTAAACATTGAGGGAACAGGTAAATAAAAAAAAATCCAAGGATCTCTCGTATTTGAGAAGTTAAAGGCGTCTTTAAAGGACCATTTACTTGATAATGGGGCTTTGTTGTGAATCGCCCGGCCCCCCTAGAGCAGAGTGTCTCGGAGTCTGCACTGCTTTGGCTGACTCCGAGACACTCTTTCAAAGGAATGCCTCCTAATTAGCAATTACATGCTAAGTGCCTCATCCTGCGACACACCCACCACTTGCAGACGACACACTAAGCTCTGATCTAAGGAGTGATCTTGTCAGGAGACAGAAATCTACTGTGGAGGACAGGACAGGACTCTACTAAGGAGGTACTCTGTGCACGGAGATTCTGGGGATTCTCTGTCTCTGCAGCCCAGTATATTTCTGATCTTCCTGATTTTGATCCTCCACATGATGACACTCCTGACTTAGAACCTTTTTGGCATGAGTATTCTAAAAAACGACCGTTAGGTCATTCAGAACTTGGCAGTTAGAGTTTGGACAACCATTTGATTGGTAAGAGTCATTCTGCGGCACTTGCTGTTTGTTTTGATGCCTTGGATTGGTAAGGTACTTTACTAACACTTACTGTGGCTTAGATTTGCGTTGGACAACTTTTGATTATTATGTATGTAATATGTAAATCGTAATTTATGTGGGCAGGTAATGAGGAGATTTTTCTCTATTTGAATTTGTTTGAACGGCGCAACGTATGAAGAGTACCTTAAGCACTACTTTGATTATAATACTGCATATTTTGCACTATTTTTGGCATGCCTGTTTCAAGCACACATCGAAGAATGTGTTGCTTTTTGGAGGTACCATAGTGAGATGTGAAGTTAATTAGCCGGCTCCCTTGAGCGAATACCTAAATAGGTTTAGGTATAAAAAGTATAAAAACATATTTCTTCCTTGGTGATTCTGTATCTCCATGGTATTCAAATATGAACATAATACAAACAAGGATCCTTTTCTGCGCACGTTTATAAATGGAGATATGCAGAGCGATTTTTTGGTGTTCTGCCAGCCAAAGCTAATGAATTGAGTGTATTTTGGCTTCTTGGAAATACAATAATTTGTTAGGCAGTTTTTTTTGCAGTCTTTTGGAATACTATTAAGAAGCTCTTCTTGTAAATATGACTTACAACTAGTATTTACAAATGGTTTGGTTTAAGAACAGTCTGTGGGCTGTCCTTGTTTCTGTCTTAAGTGTTGATCTGTGGGTTAAATGTGTGTTTAAATGTCTATGTGGTTTGTGGTTTTCACATTAGTGATACTTCTGTAAGTAAATAGCGATTGCGCTCTTTGTGTAAGGATTGCTAGCCTTAAGCGCGCTGAATTGTGTGTTTTAAGTGTTTGACCCCCTCCCCTTCTGTATATGTCTGGAATGAGCTCAAGGTCTTTGTTTGTGATGTCTTGCTGTCATCAGTCTGTTATGCAAAATGTCATTTAATTAATATTAAATAAAAATTAAATAAAAATCCAGAAATGAACCATATGATATGCTAAAGAACTGCATGTTACTATTAAATTGATAAGAGTAAGCAACTATGCACATGTACAAACTGCTAATGCTTAAAAGATAAAATTAGAATTCACATTCAATAGGAATACAATAGGACTCAAAAACTAAATTGTGTGTTTTGTAATAAATAAACAATTATAAAACATTTTCCTTAGATACATTTATTAAATATAAACAGGTAAATATATCATCTGAGTAAATTGGATGTTGCTGAACTACACCCATTTTAGAACTAGAAATGCCTGAGTTTTAAATAGACTTTCATAGCAGCTGTGTTTTAACTGCTGAGGAACAGCTGTTGTTTTGATTGTAGGCCATGGAGAGACAGGAATGTTGACTCAGCCAGGATTTTGTCACTGCATTACAGGGTGTAAAATCCTGCATTTCAGACTGCTGTTTTAAAAAGTTACAAAAATCAGGTTCATTATTTTAGATACCAGGAAAACATTTTCCTTTCTTGAAGCCTTTTTACATAAGCACATTCTTGGTTCTGATGCTAAATAATGATCGTCCTTTTAAAAAAAAAAGTGGCGCAAAATGTTTCATGTTTCAAGTTAGGCTTCTGTGCTGAGGCTTATGAATGAATGCATCTAAATATCATAGGCAAGGAATGAAGTTTGCTTTTCCTATGTCGAATTATCAAAATGATTGGTTTTATTATAAAAATATATATATTAATTATGAAAAAATTATTAAAAACAATAAGTGTTTTTAAATTCGTTTTTTAATATTTGCAAAGCTTAATACTCATACTGTGACCTCCTAGCATTAAAATTACATTTAAGTTGTGTTGTACCGCATAATGAGGATATTTGCATATGAAATTTCACTCTGCGCAGGCGTAAAATCCTCATTTTTATAAGGGTATAAATATTATTTCTGATGCCCAAATCTCTGGGATTTGTAGAGAACATTCTGAAGATGACTATTATGCAAAGAAATTAAAGGATATTAATTTTTAAATGCCCCAAATATCAAAGTCGAAATTGGTCAAAATTCACTAATTTAAAAACAAAATTCTGCATTCTGAGCAGCTTTTAAAGTGCCTTAGGCTTTAGTAAATGCATACATTTAGGTATAATACAAATAGCTGACTTCTATATTGTTAGACAAGTATATTGCACACTGCTTACAATTGAAAATATGTATAAAAAAAACAGCAGAAGTTATTAAACTGATAAACGGGGAATGGGTCAGCTTTCTGTTTTCAGGGTGACTTTGAATAGGGAAAGCTGCATGGAAAATCTGCACACAGAATAGGACAGCTGGGAAGAGTTAAAAGTCAGTTCTATATTTAGAAGCCTGGCAGGGCTACCAGAGCAAAGTCTGCTTTGACATTTTGACATCTGAAACTTTTTGAAAGACAAGATGGCAGCGCAGGGAAAGAAGGAGGAGTTGTGCTTATTTTTTGTTGGCAAAAACAAGTTTTTATGCACTCATATGAATATACCACAATACAATTGTATATGTGATCTTGGCCATATATACAGCACTAATGCATTTAGTTTGGTGCTTACTAGGGATGTATGACGGTACCACGCGTACTTTCACAACGCGTACCGTTACAACGCTACTTTTACCATGCAAGTCGTTACAACGACTTGCGTGGAAGGGCGCTGGATAGTAAATTTTTTAATTTACTATTCCAACTCCAGTCCCCGTGGACTCTAGGGAAGGAGTTGGATAGTAAATTAAACTATTTACTATCCTGGAGCGCCCTCCAGCGCAAGTCGTTGTAACGACTTGCGTGGTAAAAGTAGCGTGGTAACAGCACCGCGTTGTAAAAAATGTGTGCTAACCATTGTATACCGCTTACTAGGGCTGAGCCAATGGGATTTAGTTTGAATTCATTCGCCTTCATGTTTCACTTGTACATTTGCTAAAAGAATTGGGGTTTAGGTATTCATTTTCTTTACCTCCTCAAAAGTACTATTTACTTCCTATAACTTTGTTTATGCCTAGTTGCTACAAATAGGGGTGGATAGTGTTGACAAAAGTGAAACCTGTTTTAGGTTTCCTACTGTCAAAATGGGGGAAGGAGGTTATCTCCTCTACAAATTAAGGCTAGGTAAAATGTATGTTGCTCTCTCCTTTTCTCAATTTTTTTTAGCCTGTCTAAATTGTCTGTGAAATAGCAATGAGGCACTTAATTGGCTATTTATTAATACTATTTTAAACATTGTTAGCATTAATACACTTAATAAAAATATATGTTATGTTACTGCCCATCCTGTTTGATGAAATTATGACAGGATCAGTAGTCTAGATTGTTGTTCCCTTATTTTGTTCTTTAAGAGGAACTAGATGTGGGTAGTTTTTGTTCTACAAGTCTTGGGTGATAACACCATTATTGTATGTTATTCCATGCTATATAGTTATGTAAGGGCATTGCTAGGTTTTTAATAGCTAGTCTGTGTAAATAAACTGACAGTCCTTATTAGAGCTGATGTGGCATAGTTTGAATCATGAAAAGTAGAACGCAGGGAAGATGCCCATGTGATCCTTAGCAAAAATGTTTTGAAGGAAATGTTGTTTTATAGATAAGAACCCCTGTTAAATTAGCAGTTTTAGATTTTTCCTGCTGCTCCTATAACATGAGAGGCTGGTCCTAAGCATACAATGTAGGTGCTTTCATTAAGAAGAATCATTTTAGAAGTTTCTGCAGTGCTGTACAAGTAATGTAAAAATTTATGAGCAAAAGTGTAGAACATTTCCTTTTTTTGAGGGTTTTCAGATTAGCACACAGGAATACACCAATGTAAGGGTTTAGGGTATGTCTGTGTTGTTTTTCTATTTTCCTCACAATTTAGAAAATAAATACAGACTTCCTTGGCTGCTTGGGAGTGGGTGATGTATTATTCTTGTCAGTTCACCAAAGAGTTCCTTTTATACTTGCCAATAGGTACAGGCTGTTGTTTTTTTTACTCTCACATAGATCGATGGAAGTGGTTCTTGGGTGCCTTGCTAATATATGGGGCGTCCCAAGACTAGGAAGTA
Organism: Lissotriton vulgaris; assembly: GCF_964263255.1. Classification (NCBI taxonomy): domain Eukaryota; kingdom Metazoa; phylum Chordata; class Amphibia; order Caudata; family Salamandridae; genus Lissotriton; species Lissotriton vulgaris. The sequence continues at coordinate 245,305,037 of NC_141687.1, forward strand.
TTCTGACACTATCCTCTCTGTTGATAGATTGTTTCTGTGCCTTGTCTAAAGACCTTTTGTTCTGTCCACCAATGGATATTTGCTGCTTTACAACCATTGCCAGAGGGGCCCGGACATCAGATTCAGCCTGGGGAGTCAGCACCAGTCCAGCTTGAAGCCAAAGTGAAGGTAACCAGCACAGGCATTGCTGGCAACTAGGACCTCAGTGAATTGTGTACCCCTGCCACTGTCTTGGGCGAAAGATGGGATCACAAATCAGAAAGGAGAAATCGTGGATCATGCCCAACTGAGAGTCACAGACCGACCAGAATGGCGAGGAAGCTTTAATTGAGGTGACCCCTTTTGAAACAAGGGTTGCTTCAGAGATCCTAGCATCTCACCTCTCAATCCTGGTCCCAAAGGGAATACAAGTTTGACATTGACAGGATTCACAGACCTGATGGAGTTCATTTCACAGAGAAAGGCAATGTCAATGTGAAACCATTGGCTGTCATTGTAGACCAAGCCCATGTTATAGTCACTGAGGAATGCAGAAACAGTTTTATTAACATGTTTATTGGCGTTATCTATCTGTGGGCAGAATTCAGTTGACCACTTCCATTTCTGCCTCTGCCATATGTTGGAAACACCAAGACATGTGCTCTGTCCTCCCTCAGTGTTGACTGCTCTTGTAATCTGCCTAGAAACTAACTATATTTAGCATCTTCCACCTTCGCACATGCTCAGAAGGGCCTAGCTAGTAGAATGCACCTGCTTCTCTAGTATAACTGTCAGGCTATTTTTGCTGCTGTATGGAGAAGTAACAGTGTGCCAGAAGAGCAATACAGGAGTTAGGGTACAGGTGCTGTGTCTCTGGTGCCTGTTAGATTGAAGTGAAGAAAACTGGTGCACTGCCTGAGACATTGGACTGGATCGCTAAGAGCATTTGCCTGGTGGGTGACTGCCCTATCCTGAAAGACGAGACTTTTTTTCCTTGAAACTGGGCTGGCTCTTGTTGTTTCCACGGTGGAGCTGCACAACTCGCAACTCAAAAATCAGAGCCCAGTTTCAAGTCGTTTTTCACTATTGCAAGGCTACTTGTTCCCGTAGGCCAGAATGGGCAATTTGATTATAACATCTTATAATCCTAACTTACTCAGGGAACTAGATGGAAATTCGAGTTTAGTATGCCTGAACTCAGAATGATAAAATACATCTTTTAGTGAAGTTGGTTTTAACCTTCGGTGAAAATACCACTTTTAGAAGGTAGGTATTTTCTTGCCTAACCATCCAAGTCTGCCTCTGCTAGGTTGTGTATTTCATGTCTGGTTTATGAGTGACAGGGACTGGGGTGGCTCCAGGTGACAGGGTGAGTCAGCACAAGGCTGAATAGACCTATCTGCATGAGGAGTGTTGGGAGGAGCAGCACCTGGGCCTGAATAGAGCTGAGTATGCCTCCCACAATGCTGGCTCCACCACCTGTGGTGTGTCTGATGACCCTGACCTGAGCTGGGATGGTGCAGTGAGCTAAAAAACGGTGATGGATCAAGCCCTGATCTTTGGAATGGGTAAGAGTGGTCTGTTTAATTCAGACACTCTGTTCATCCCCACCCCCCTTTTCTGAATCGTTTTTGTCCACCATAAGCGTGGAAGGGTATACTCAGATGTGAGTCCCTTGCTCATTGCACCATCAGGATTCAAGCAAGCCGGGCCGAAGACGGCTGAAATGCCAGAAATCGGTCCCCGGAAGCTTGTTTCCTTCCCAGTATAAGAATTGGCTTGGTAGTTTGGTCTGCCCTGTTCCCATGATGCACTGGGCCAAGGTCAGACTAATTTGCATGTAGCCAGGTTCTGAGCTGGGATGGTGCAGTGAGCTAAAAAACGGTGATGGATCAAGCCCTGATCTTTGGACTGGGTAAGAGTGGTCTGCTTAATTCAGACACTCTGTTCATCACCACCCCCCTTTTCCCGCCCATCCGTATCCTGCATTGCCATCGAGCAGCCAAACCAGGAATGAGACACGTCCGGTCCGGTCTCCTATGAAGAGGCTTCCTTGCCCTGGTTTGGACATTAATCGAGTAAAACGCTCGGAAAACTCAACAACTCGCCCCGTTTTGCTTTGATTCTAAGCAACGGCCCCTGTAAACAGACAATTGTATGGACCATAACACTGGCCACACAAACTGCTTAAAATTTTCAAGACAAGCACATTAACTCTCTGTCCTGAAGATGATGCCATTTATCTCTGTATAGGCATCGAAACGTCGTCGACATAACAGCGTCATATGTATCTTGTAAATGAGAAATTGCATACAATGATGCTTTGAAATGTATTCTTGTCTGTCTACTGAACTACTGGTACAGACCTGCCCTTGTTTGCGTCAACTTTACCCCCCTGTTTTGTCTTGTCCCCTGTGGGTTACTGGATGTACCCACTTTGTAAAAAATCCTTTTATGTTATCAAATCTCTTCAATTAAAAACCTGTCCGGCTGGACAAAGGTCATACTCACTATTTAGCGTATGTCTATTACTTTGCTAAAATCCCTGAATTGCTAGGGACCACTGTCTTTTGAAATACGTTACTGCCCAAGGTCCCTAGTCATATACCTTTGGGTTCCCTTGTTCTTTGCAAAAAATGATGACCCTGACCAACACTGACAAAGGAAGAAGTTGTGCACTGGCAGAATGCACCCAGAACTGGTTTGGACTAGGTACAGACACTCTCTGCCTTCAGATACAAAGAATTTTTGTCTATAAAAGGGGGACCCAGACCCCAGAACTTTTTAAAAAATGTTTTAAAGATCTTTATTGAGAAATTTGCACAACAATATATGCAGACGGAAAGTCCACAATCAATAAAGAAGACCACATCTGTTACATACATTGTAGGGACAACCATGCGTAAGCAGCCTGGCATATTACGTGGGGAAAAGCTATGTGGAACGAGGCAGGAAGGGCCTGGGAATGCACGGGAGAGACCAAGTGCTGATGAAAATGGTAGCAAGGAATCAGTAGGTTGTGGGCACGGAGAGGCCGCACATCATGAGCCATCCTGGGTGGCCGCCACCAGCGGAGTGCTAGCAGAGGGTGCGGGAGAGGCCGCTGAGGGCAAGGCGCTCTGACGCTCGAGGTAAGAAACGAGGGGACCCCAAATGTCAATGCTGGGTTGTGTGCAAAGGGCATGGCATGAGCGGGGAGCATTCTAGAGCCGTAGTATCTCCTGAGTCCGCCCAGGCCCAGCGCAAGGTTTCCACCGTGTCTATTTCGCCTTGTGGGGGAGACCCCAGAACTTTAGATCACGTCTGGGAATCAAGACGACCCTTTCCAAGGAGAAGAACCAAGGAAGCTGAAGGAGGTGACTGCCCCTCTGCTGTTCTGTGGGGGTTGGCCTGCAGTGGTTACTTTTTTGCAAAGGAACTTTGTGTGTACTTTTGCAATCTTGAAGAAGAATCTTGCACTGTGATTGCCTCCTGCCTGAAGTCTCAGGGATACAAGACTTCACCACCAGCTCCCCTGAATTCCCTTGCTGAGTAATTCTGCCTGCAGATAGGTGCCTATTGTTGTTTGGGCTCTCTGAGAAGACTGCGAATAGCTGGGAGCTAAAAGCGCAACGCAACGAGGAGAAGCGTGTCGCTGCCGCAGAAGTTGCCGTTGCATTGCCGAAAAAGCATGCCGCTGCTGCAGCTGTTTGCCATCGCACCATCGATGAAGCGTTTCGCATCACCGGAGAAGCGTGTCGCCGCCGCAGCAGTTGCTGTTGCATCGACGAAAAAGCGTGGCGCTGCTGCAGCTGTTTGCCGTCGCACCATCGATGATGCGTTTCGCATCACCGGAGAAGCATGTCGCTGCAGCAGAGGTCGCCGTTGCATCACCGGAGAAGTGCGTTGAAGGGCCTGTCGCGGCTCAGAAGTTACAGAGTTCGCCGCATGGCCGTTGGGCATGCCTGCATCACATCCAATGTTGTCGCATCGCAGCAACATGCCATTTTGTTGCATCGCATCGGATCGTCGCATCGCACCGGATCACAGTAAGAAACCGACGCATCACCTCCTCTCCTGTAAGAAACCGACGCATCACCTCCTCTGCTCTGCAGTAAGGAACCGACGCATCACCTCCCCCGAAGCAAGGAACTGATGCATCACCTTCCCTGGGACCCCTTTGTTTGTATTGCGTGATGCATCCACGGTACTTTGAGAGTAAACTGTTGCATTTACCATCTACATTGTACCAAGCTATTTCTACCATTTTAAAGTCTATTTTTAATTACAGTGTTGTGGATTTTTGTCCTTTGGTCTTGTGTTAAGTCTTGTAAAGATTACTTATTTTTCTAAACTGATGTGGTGTCCATTTGTAGTGTTTTCACTGTATTACTGTATGTGTTCACAAATGCTTCACACTCTGCCTCTGAGATAAGCCTGCCTGCTCTGAGATAAGCCTGCCTGCTCGTGCTAAGCTACCATGGGGGTGACCAGGGGTTATTTAGGAGTGTAGCCCCCTCACCCTGACTAGAAGCAAGGGTCCCTATTTCGACAATGGTACCTACCTCTGCCAACTAGAGAACCCTAGTTCTAACACTGAACAACTTGAAAGACTACATCCTGTTTTATGAATAGTGATCACATACACAAAAGAGACACCAAGGCTCCTATGAGAGCCACCCTATTTCCCAAACACTTGTTCTTTTTCTTTCTAAATCCTTTTTAAATCATTTTTTCTTGAATCCGCAGATCCATCACGGATCCGCAAACCAAAAGCACGCATTCAATACAAAACAGAACATTTAGCATTTGCTTGTAGATATTTTGGAGTAGATAAATTACTGTTTGTGTGGAACTGTGATTGAAAGTGAGAATGCCTGTGTGGGTCTGTGAGTGGATATATCAGTGTCTGAGTGAATCTCTGAGTAGGTCTGTCAGTGGATCTGTGAGTGCATGTGAGAGTGTCTATTTGGGTATGTGAGTGCGCTATACAAATCTCTGAACTTGAACTTGAACTTGAACATGTGTGAGTAGGTGTAAAGGTTTCTGTCTGGATGTCAGAGTGAGTGCAATAATGTCTGTTTGGGTGTTATAATGTCTATATGGGTATGTGAGTGGGTGTGAGAGTGTTGTTTTGCCCGCATGTGAGATTTGTGGCTCCATCAAGTGTTTACGTAGTGGGCTGCTCTGAGCCCCGCGATGGCTCTGTAAATCTCGTGAGTGACCCCAAAAAAGTTTTTGACATTTTACTGGCCATTAAACATGCTTTCCCCTCATTTATAACATATACGAGGGGTCAGGAAAGCTTGTACCTGATCCCTTCTATACGTTTTAACAACTTATCAGTCCCGGGCACCATTACCTGAGGCCACAAATGCTCTCCATCCCAGTCAATCGGGTTTCCGAGCAAATTATAGCACTGAAATGGCCTTATTGGAAGTCACTGAAAGTATCAAGGCCACCCTCGATAGAGGAGGTAAGGCAGTTTTAATACTGCTGGACCTCTTGGCGGCCTTTGATACCGTGCCCCGCGGACGTCTGCTACAGAGACTTAGAGAATGTGGCTTTGGGGGCACGGTTCTTAGGTGGTTTTCATCTTTCCTGAATGGTCATCAGCAATCTATCTGGTCACCTTTTTCAGCTGATATTCCTTTGCTGAATGTTGGATTGCCTCGAGGCTCAGTTTTGAGTCCAACTCTTTTTAATATTTATATGGAACCACTGGCACCTCTAGTGGAGAAACTTGGGGCAAAGTTTTTAACCTACGCCAATGATTCCTAACTTTTGTTCACCCATGAAAAGGATGAGCCGTTAAATAAAAGTTTAATACACCAATGCCTGGCTAAAGTGTTTGACAGGTTTCAACAGATCCAACTGTCATGCAATTCCGCCAAAACTGAAATTATCTTTTTTGGACACACTCCGGGTGACGAATGGCGAAATTGGTGGCCTCAGTATCAACATTCTCCTCCCAGTCCTGTCACCATTGTGAAAAATCTCGGAGTCTTGCCTGATTCGGATCTTTCTATGAAATCGCAGGTTCAATCTGTGGCTGGCACGTGCTTTAGGCTCCTTAAAATGATGCAGAACTTCTTATCACTGCTGCCACTGTCCCATAGGAAGATGGTAGTCCAAGCTTTAATTATGTCAAGGCTGAATTATGCCAATGCATTATATCTGGGCATTACAAATTATTTGCTGGGCTGACTACAGGTTGTGCAAAATGCGGCAGCCAGAGCGATCTCTTTGGTTGGGCCCAGAACTCACATGGCGAGTCATTTGAAAACCTTACACTGGCTCTCAGTGAAAAATAGGATTGTTTTTAAGTCTCTTGTGCTAGCCTTTAAAGCCCTCCATAACAGTGGAGCTCAGTATATCAGAAAGAGAATTACGCCCCATATCCGAGCCAGGACTCTAAGGTCAACAGCCCAACATTTGCTATTGGTGCATACATTTTTTAGGTCCAGGAAGGGGGGACGCTCCTTTCAGGTGGTAGTGGGGAGACTGTGGAACTCATTGCCTCTGTCCCTTAGACAAGAACCAGAACTCAGCTTTAGATGCCAACTTAAGACCTGGCTGTTCCATCAGTAATGAAGCTGTTGTAGGACTGTGAGTGAGTAGGGTCTCTCATTTCAAGGGGTATTTTCCCAGCGCCGGGACACTCCTTAGAAAAACTGCACGCTTTACAAATCCCTCATAACATTAACATTAACATAACATATAAAATGGCGGCTGCAACGTTTCTTTGAAGGTTTGGCCAGCCAATCAGGACCTTGGTTTGACATGTGGACCACCGGATTCCCGGCGGGTGGATCCGCAGATGATCTGCGTCCTTAGAACTACAAACTTAGTTTTCAGTTAATATCTCAAAAATTGCTGAACATATTTACACCAAATCACAAAGAGCATGCTTTCTGCCAAATTTGGTGTAATTATGTCTAAAACATCTTAAGGGAATTAACATAGGGAAAACACATTTTGTCGCCCCCATTTCTCGGTCCACACTTGACTACTCAGCCAGAAACTTTCAAAACAGCAGCTGAACTGAGCATCGTACACATTTTGAAAAGTTTGTGATGATTCATTAAATGGCACTAAAGTTATTAGAAAAAAAAAATGCTTTTTCTCCATGCAATTTTCCCATAGACATTGTAGACAATTCTACAGCCCGAACTGCTGGATGGAATCACACAAAATTTGGCAGAAAGCTAGCTCTTGGTCCGGAAAAATAACATTGTGTTATTTGGTGTAAATCTGTTTAGTAATTTTAGAGATAATAAAAGAAAACCACATCTGTATATCTAGGGATGTGGACACTCTGCGAATCCTTTCTATTTTGTGCTGAGATCTGATTGACTGCCAACACTACAACCAAGTGTTGGCAGTCATTTTGGGACTCGGCCTCAGCTGAATCCTAAACAAAAAGGTAAAGAAAAAGAGAAGGGGGCAGTGTAGGAATTCTGCATCCCCTAGGTCTGGTGCTGGGGTCCCCCAGGATCCCACCTGGCACAAAAAGCATTTGTTTAAATCAGAACAGATTTGTGACTCTGAATGAAAATGTAAAAAAGCAATTGTGGTTTCCTGCGCGTGTTTGTTTTTCAGCCCAGTGGCGGGCTAGGTCTCGGGGGCATATCATAATATATATTTTAGGGATGGGGTGCCCATGGCCCCCTCTCCATGGCGAATATCGGCCCCGTAGGACCGCAACCACCCTGGGGCCATACCAAAGGGATATTTTCAGTACATTTTTCTTTAAATTTTCAACACAGGATTATTTTACACACCATACGATTTATTTGTTGACCATTCCAATGCTACATTCTCTACACTGTCCACTAAGTATCCTCGAAGGATGTACTTTAGTTACTCTGTTAATGTAAACCCATTCCACCATTTAGTGCATGTTCGTCAAACTTCCTAGAAATAAATACACTTTACAACTTAGATGGCGGTTGCCTAACTTGCCCATCATGCAACAATGAGACATCTGTCCTTCAACAGTGTACACACCCATAGGTTAACATTGTGAGATTGATTTGAGTAAACTCAATGACTGGTGTATGCGTGCGTTGACGTATGTTCACACCACTGTGGCATACATGTATCTTCACTTGCCTCCTAAGCTTTGTACAGTGAACACCTCCTCCAACTTTTGTGCTCACCAACCTCTGCTGCACTGGTTGATTCCTCTGGAGACAGGGCCTGAACTTCACAGACGAAGAACTTAATATGTTGACAGAGTAGGCTCTGTCTCACTACAGCCAGCTCTACAGGTAAGGGAAAAAAGATTATGATCTTATTGTGGTTGTATAAAGTTATTTTTTTAGAAGGCCAACAAAAAATCAACCCGGATATGTGCTAACATTTTTAAACATCGATAGGTAATAACTCTTCTTGACACAGAACTTTGAGGATTGGTTAAATGTTGGCAGAGTTGGACTACATGAGGTGCCTACAAAAATATTTCCATTGTAAAATATTGGTCATAAAAATGTGTGCAGTAAGTCGAAAGAGTTTGTTACCCCTTTATGATATACTGCTAAGAGCCTGATTCCTATCTCATTTGGAACTCATGCCAACCGAATCGGTTCTGGAATGCTTTCCGTACGACTCAGATCGGGGGAGTCTGACTGAACGAGTATGCATCCTGATCCGATTCCGTTGGACTCCCATTGACTTCAATGGGATCCTGTGTTCCAAACGTGAACACAGGCTTCCATTGAAGAAAGGTGTGGTTGGGGAAAAACTTGCACCCTGTGGCGGGTACCACATGGTGCCTGCCACAGGGTGCATAATTGGTAACAGGGGACCCATGGGTACACACACGGGCCCGATTCGGAGTGCCCAGGTGAAGGAGTGCCTGCTATGGGCCCCCAAAGACTGATTCCGGAAGCCTATTCCTTCCAGGCAAACTGAATTGGAAAGGCTGACCAAATTGGTCATCGTACTCGCTTCTCCGGAAACCAAGTCCATAGAGCGGTACGAATCGGCTCCGGAAAGGCTCATCTTGTCTGAATACCTTCCGGAACTGATTCTGTTAGCCCTAATGGTTTCCAGGCATCGTACTTGGTTGTTCGGAACTGGGAATGAGTTGGTCGGAGACAAGGCTACCGGATCGGTTGCAAAACCCAATCCAATTCAGAGCCCTCCCAACTGAGGTCAGAATCGACCCCTAAGTGTGAGAAGATGATAAAATCAACTTTTTAGTCTTTGTTGCTGTTATTGCATAAATATGTAACCTAACCCATCACTGAGCACATAATGTTGTAGCCTTGCATATCTGTGGACATTACCCATCAATTAGTGTACTCCAAATTTAAATTAAATTATTATATTTTTTACACAAAATACAAGAGCAAAGGCATTGTTTGTCAGAGTGGGGCCCGTGCTATGGCCCTGGCTGGTGGAGGGAGGACTTGAATTTAAAGGTGCACCCACGCAGCTGTGGTATCGACGCAAGGCAAAGAGAGTCAGTGGGGCAGAGGGTGGCAGCTGGAGACCCACAGGTCCACAGGGGAGGCGGCTCTGCATCGAAGGAGAGAAGAAATCAGAGGTAACCCCAGCAATGGCAAGGCCAGCAGATTAGAGAGTGACAGGGATGGTGGTGCCGCCCTGCACCGAGGAGGAAGCTGCTGTGCCCATCAGCGAGGAGAGCCTGACTTTTTGATAGTTGTGGCCTACCGCTCAGTGACTGGTGATGGGCTGTGGAGATTCGGAGGCTACAGAAAAAATGATAAGTCATGGGGGGCGGTAAACTACAGAAGACTGGTGGGGAAACAACACTACCTCATGGCAAGAGCAAGGTAACGGCAGAGAGACAGATCCTGGCAGAAAACAAGAAGACTCCAAGCTATGTGGTAAAGGGGGGCTGGGAAACTGCAGGCAAAGACATAGAGGTTGAGTTGGGACACGATGATTCCGGAGCTCTCTGATGAGTTAAGACTGCCTGCCCGGATGACTGGGCCTGGAGAGGCATTAAAAAACCTGAACTGCCAATGTGGATGGTGAGAGGTTATGACAAAAACAGAGCAGGCACTAAAAAGCTCCCATGCACTGAAGGGATATGGCAGGCTTGCAGTCGGGTTGAGAGACAGAACACTGATCATATTACAGACTGTTAAATTGGGCGACAAGCACCCTCTGAGTGGGAAAAACAGGTCGTTTCTAGGTGGGAAGTAGTTGATGAATGGGATTGGGAGGAGTTGTGTACACATATAGTCAGAACCCATGGCAGTCAGTATATGTGGGAGATTTGACAGATACCCAAGGGGAAATGGGAAGGCGGGATCCTTTGAGAGACCCAGGAAAATCGGAGCCAGCCCGGCACTTTTCTAATCAGGGTCTGCCGAGGGAGTGGGGAGAAATCAAAGTAATGTCCTGGATCATAACGAGCCTGGGGAACAAAATAAAGAGGGGCACAACTTAATACCTGAAATGACATTGGCTTGATGTGGCGATGCTACAGGAAACACACTTGAAAGCGAACAAATGTAAACTCTAGAGAGTTTAACCACACGGTCAGTGACAAGGGAGAGCGACGCCTACTGCGAAGGGGACAGGAGAGAGGTGGGGAACTCACCCATGTTGGGCTTCCTTGGGGCAATGGGGCTCTCTGATATGTGGAGGGTCCAAACCCCCAGGGCGCTGCAATACACCACCTTCTCTGAAGAACATGCCAGTCTTTTGTACATTGAATACTTCCTGACACAATATAGCCAGGTGGGGAGATTCTGTCCTCAAATATTAGCAAGAGAAAGCGTAGAGCATTCGCTAAAATGAACAGTGATCCGGAGCATAGGAGGGGGCGTGGGGGGTGGGAGAAGCTGTACACTGGACCCATGGAATCATAAGGACCTCACAATCACAGAAGAATTGAAAATAGGCACCATCTGCTATTTTGAGGAAAAAGTGGCAACAGTGACCTCCATACTTATGACGTACGAGTCCTATAAGGTAGACCTGCAGGGACAAGCCATCGCCTTAATTAGTGAAGCATGGACATGGAAAAGGAAACAAGCTGATAAATTAGAGCCAGAAATTATCCAGTTTAAAGAAGAGCTCTGGACAGAGAGAGGAGGGCCTTCGACTAAAGCTTAAACTACAAGAGTTTGAACGGTATTTTGTTTTTATGCCAAATAAAGCAGGAGCCACTTTCCTAGCCTTGCAGCACTAGAAGATGGAGAACAAAGCGGTGAAGCCCCGGGCATGCATAGGAAGGCGAGAAAGGGACGGCAACTGAATGCAGGAAATAAGGAGATTGGACAACACAGTGTCTAACAGACACATGGAGCCTGCTGCAGAATCAGCGTGTTATAACAACATCTACAAACCTGACCTAGACAAATTGCCAAGGGATATAATCTCCTACAACATATACGCCCTTTGGAGGTATACCAGATAAGAGAGACAAAGGTCTTCATGTATCTCCAGGTAAAACATGCCCTGGTAAGGGAAACAGAGATTGCAGAGGTGTCTCCGCTTGCAGGTCATCTATTGTCAGAACCACCTCACTAACCTATAGAAAGTTGCTCAACAACTACCTGAATGTCATGGAGAAACTGAAAGCGACCTAGGACCAAGATCTGGGAGGCATTGAGGAAGGGGAGTGGGAGGAGGTCCTCAGTCCACCCAGGGAGAGCCAACTTCAAATTGGTCCGGTTACGTATTCTCGACAGATTCTACTACACAATAACTAGATTGTATAAGATGGGAAAGTTGGGGGTGAATATTTGGGCCAGGGGATGAAATGGGCAGGGCAGTTTTCTCCTTACCCTCTGGGACTGCCTGAGGCCAACTGTCTACTGACTGCCAGTGTGGGAATGCTACAGGTGGATCAATGGAACTCAGATTAAATCTTCACCTAAGCTAATGATACTCAAAATATGGGGAAATGAGACACAGCATCCACACACCAAAACCAACCTGATATTGGAGCTTATAGTAGCAGAACAAAACACGTCCCAAAAATGGAGATCCATCTGACACCCCACCCAGATCTGACCTCCTGGAAAAACGACATGGATTTGTGCATGGTAGCAGAGAAACAGATCTACGAGGAAAGAGTATGCCTGGAAAAGTGGGAAAAGATATGGCAGCAATGGCAGATCTATCGGAGTTGTAATGAGACTACAAAGGAGTGTGGATGGAGGGAGGGAGACAGCTTCTGAAGCAGAGAGAAAGGCAAAAATGTTCTGAAACTGGTCAGGGGGAAAGAGTAGGGTGACCCAGAAAAGGCAAGCGACGATAACCAACTAATAATGATGCATGGTTATTCTGTACTGACTGTGTTTTTAATTGTTATAAAATATTCAACAACAATAATAAGATGTACAACACAAAGATGTGTTTTGTATTTAAAAGCCAACATTTATTAATAATAGGTGGAACATTTTGTATCTAAAACGTATTACAAATGTAATTTACTTTTCATGTGAAATATTAGATGCTGTTAGATGTAACCTACATGTTTAATTTTGCTTTTATTTTTCATATGTATAGGTCAGCTGCCGTCATAAGAAGATGTGGTCGGCCATTACAAGGAAATTGCGGACCCTCGGGGCCCATAAGCACAGAAGCCTGCACTGCAGGAGGCTTTGGGAGGACCTGCAACGCTGGACCAACATAGCTGCTGAGGTCCAGCTCGGAAAGACACCCGAGTGAAGAAATGGGTGTGGCGCACCCTAACCGCTGTAATGGCACACACATTGGGGGTGGCCTTTCCATAGCTTGACGGGGAGCTGAAAGCCACAGAGCAGGAACAAGGGGGCAATGTAAGTTTTTGTGCTATTGTTGTATGACTAATAACGTTTTTTCAAGATAGGTAAACAAGAAAAAGTATTGATACTGTAGCCACATTTTTAATATTTGGAATCAACGCATTTTGTATTATAGATGTATAATGTAAGATATGGTGTAAGGTCAATTATACATATTTAAATGAAAAGCACCTGCTCAGAACTGTTTTTGTTATCTTCTGTTATTTGTTGCCATTAAACCTCAGTACACTTTGTTCCTTTTGAACGATTCCTAAAGTTCTTCTGCTCTTTCACACAAACATGATAAGTTTGACATGGGAATAATTTGAATTTTTGATTTCCTTGTTAGACCCTACAAAATGGTAGTATATGTACCCATGACACGTAATAGTTGAACTACCATTGGGCCCGTCACTCCTTGAGCTACCTAGTAAAGGAGCAATGTATAACTTGTCTAAGGCCTGACACTGTATGAAAATAGGTGAAAGATAGCTGCAAGAGACTAAGGCGAAGAGAGGTGATAAGAAGACAGGCAAATCAGAAAGGGAAAGCTTTGAGAGGCTGCATGATTCAACCCAGCGTTTGGTGCTGAGTATTTCCCTGCTCTCTTCAGCACTTTCCAGGAATCAGCATTACTTTATTTGTATATGAGGGGCTGTTTTTAGTGGCATATCCATTGATTTCTATCACATAACATAGTTAAGGATTCATTTTTCCATCACTTTTTTGGGATCACAAGGGTTAGCTATTTTTGTATTTTAACATTTAGTCCAGAGTATGGTCTCACATACTGTTGTTGACTTACAAGACCGAAACGCCAATGAATACTGCACACTGGCCTCAATATCTTTCCACAGCCTCCTTCATGAGAAATACAAAATGTTTTTTAATGTGCTCTTGTTATGTATACTTCACTGACTAATGACACCTATACCTATAGGGGAGAGGATGTATCCTTACGGTTAGAGCTGTCCACTTCCAAGCGGGGGAACCGTGTTCGAGCGTCGGCAAAGACGCTCAACATCCCGTGATTCTGGGCAAATCACTTAATCTTCCCGTGCTGAAAATGAATGTGTCCATCAGTAATGAAACTGGTGCTCATGTAAAGCGCTCTGATACCCGATGTCTCGGGTCTAGTTTGCGCTATATAAAACACTTTAAAAAATACATACATTGATAGACTGTTACATGTATTAGTTGTGTGGAAAATGTTAGGGGCAGATTTATGAGGCCGTTGCGCCTCTTTGCGTCGCAATTGCGTCACTTTATTTGATGCAACTGTGGCGCAAACAATGCGCCCTATTTACAACGTGACGCATCTAGGAGATGCGTCGCGTTGTAAAGCACTGCGCCATAAGGAGGCGTTCCTGTGCAGGGGGGGGCGTTCCTGCGCAGGAACGCCTCCTGAAATTGGCTGAGTGAAATCTATGAGATTTCACTCAGTCACTTTCAGGGCAATGCTGCGTCAAAACCCTGCGCCTGCTTGAAGCAGGCGTAGGTCTTGATGCAGCATTGTGCAGATGGTCTACCCCCGAGCCTTGCTGGAGCTGCGTGGCGCTTGCGACGCAACTCCAGCAATGCGCCACATTTCCGGCACAGATGCGTCACGCATCTGTGCCGTTTTTGCACCATGGTGCGCCGCATTATAAATGCTTCAGAAAAGGGGGTGGTGATGGACAGAGTTTCTGAATTAAGCAGACCACTCCTAACCAGTCCAAAGATCAGGGCTTGATCCATCACTCAGACATGAGTCCCTTGCTCATTGCACCATCAGGATTCAAGCAAGCCGGGCCGAAGACGGCTGTAATGCCAGAAACCAGTCCCCGGAAGCTTGTTTCCTTCCCAGTTAAAGAATTGGCTTGGTAGTTTGGTCTGCCCTGTTCCCATGATGCACTGGGCCAGGGACAGACTAATTTGCATGTAGCCAGGTTCTGAGTTGGGATGGTGCAGTGAGCTAAAAAACAGTGATGGATCAAGCCCTGATCTCTTGACTGGGTACGAGTGCTCTGCTTAATTCAGATACTCTGTCCATCACCACCCCCTTTTCTGAATCGTTTTGTCCACCATAAGCATGGAAGGGTATGCTCAGACATGAGCCCCTTGCTCATTGCACCATCAGGATTCAAGCAATTCGGGCCGAAGACGGCTGTAATGCCAGAAACTGGTCCCCGGAAGCATGTTTCCTTCCCAGTTAAAGAATTGGCTTGGTAGTTTGGTCTGCCCTGTTCCCATGATGCGCTGGGCCAGGGACAGACTAATTTTTATGTAGCCAGGTTCTGAGCTGGGATGGTGCAGTGAGCTAAAAAACGGTGATGGATCAAGCCCTGATCTCTTGACTGGGAACGAGTGCTCTGCTTAATTCAGATACTCTGTCCATCACCACCCCCTTTTCTGAATCGTTTTGTCCTCCATAAGCGTGGAAGGGTATGCTCAGACATGAGTCCCTTGCTCATTGCACCATCAGGATTCAAGCAAGCCGGGCCGAAGACGGCTGTAATGCCAGAAACCGGTCCCCGGAAGCTTGTTTCCTTCCCAGTTAAAGAATTGGCTTGGTAGTTTGGTCTGCCCTGTTCCCATGATGCACTGGGCCAGGGACAGACTAATTTGCATGTAGCCAGGTTCTGAGCTGGGATGGTGCAGTGAGCTAAAAAACGGTGATGGATCAAGCCCTGATCTCTTGACTGGGTACGAGTGCTCTGCTTAATTCAGATACTCTGTCCATCACTACCCCCTTTTCTGAAGCATTATAAATGCGGCGCACCATGGGTGGCGGAGCTGTGGCGCACTGTGGCGCACGTTAACTGCCCCTTAGTATTTAGACTCATACATCACCAACATTATGAATTTAGTGTTGAAAAAAACTTGCTACGTAAGTCAACTCTCAATATCTTTTATTGTCCTGACAAAGTATTCCTCTGTATCTTTGCTTTGCTCACATGGATGTTTGTTCTTTCTTTTGATAATCAATTGAGTTGTTAAGGTTGGATTCAGTCAGTCAATAATCTTTATTCGGATATACATTATCCATAAAAGTACAAACATACACATAATCACGTACATAGTCCATCATTATTAATAATAAAATCAGCGTTAAAATGTTCAAATAAAATATTACTAGGTTATCCATATCTTTGATGATGACAACGGTGTTAAAGTGACAGTGTGCAAAGTGCAATGTTTCCCTTTGGAGCAGCTAGGAATTAACAAATCACTAAATCTCAGATAAATTACAATTAGCAGCATCTGATGAAGTGCAAATGTGCATAGTGCAAGATGTAAGTGCAAGCAATACAAAAACCAGTAAATACATATGGTACAGTCTAATCCGACAATCATCAATTCATAGAAGAACGTGAGCGAATGACTATTTTCAAAAAGGTACACACTCGATATATTATGTCATCATCTTTAAACTGGAGAATAGTTTTGTATGCTACCTTGAAATCCTGTATGCCCTTGGCTCTAAAAAACGGTATCAGTGACTGCATGCTGTAAATTTGATAAAAAGAGCAAAAGAACAGAAAATGTAACATAGACTGTTTCCCTAGGTTGCCACATGGGCAGGCCAAATTCTCAATATTTATTGATCCTGATCTGAGACGAAAAAGAAGGCTACGCACCCAGCGTGTAATATCTTTTAAAAGGTAACTAATGGGTAAGCACGAAGTGGGTCCGTTATCACCTGTCATTAAAATATACTGTTTCACGGATACTTTGGCTGATTCCTGGGCGTATCTTGCATCCCCATAGTGTTTATATACAATTTTACGAATGATCTTTCCGTCAATTCCATCTAATTGATCAGGATAATTAAAGATATGCTCAAGATTAACCGCAATCAAATTCGCCCGTACTTGGGCCAGCCAGGGGATATCGCTGCCCTTATCGCATTTTAGGCAATCGGCCAAAATTTCCCTAGTCAGAGTGGATGCTGGATTTTTCCAAACCAAAAGCCAGAACATGACAGGGCGTGACCTAATATAGTCCTCCAGGTAAGACATTCTTAGCTCATTATGGCATACAAAGGTGGGTGATGAAATTGGTAAGCCCAAGAACCTCCTACAGAATCTATTTTCCTTGACCTGAACGCTTTTCAAGTTTATGTGGCCCCAGATTTCAGCCCCATAGGTCATCATAGGTACGCATTGTGTCCTATAGATTTTAAGTAGGGACAGTACAACCTCAATTCTTTTTGATTTGGGGAGATTTAATACTGAGTTTATAGCTCTTAGGAATTTAGTCTGTCCATAGGCCAAATGTGGAGTCCAGGACCCATTGTCCGAAAATTGTATGCCCAAGTAAGGAAAAGTGAGGGTGCATATCAAAGAATCTTGGCCCAAAGTAATGCTATTAATAGAACTTTTTTGGGGGCCACAGCACATTAAAAAAACATTTTTTAAATTCCTGCAAAGATCCATACTGTTTATAAAATCTGCGAATCCCCTAACAAAAATTCTCAAAACATTTGGTGTACGACCCATTAAAACAGAATCATCTGCATATATATAAGGCAGGCAGTTTATTACCATTAATTATGGGGACGACGGGGTTTGGTTAGACAAAACATTGTGAAGTTCATTAATATATAAAATAAATAAAAGTGGGGCGAGAACGCACCCTTGTCTAACACCTCTACCGACCGCTATGTCTCCTGACACTGTTCCCTCCATACTTATCCTTACCCGAGCCTTTAAGTCTCTATGCAGATCTGCTAGAAAGTACACCAAATCTTCGTCAAGACCATAATCCAAGAGACATTGCCAAAGCCTTGATCTGTTAACAAAATCAAAGGCGGACGAGAGGTCCATAAATGCAAGGTAGAGCGGACTGTGTCGGGCGATGGTATACTTCCCTATTATTAAATTAAGTTTCAAACACTGTTCCACAGTACCTAAATGGCTACGAAATCCCAGCTGACATTTATTTAATATATTTCCATCCTCTGCCCAGGTCCTGATCTTATTAACACCTTGGCTGCTAGCGGTTTCCCCCCCGAGTGCTGGAATCACAGAGTTGCCTTTATTCATGACGAGCTCAGCTCGTCATAAGCCCAGCTGAACCGTGCCTCATGACGAGCTGAGCTCGTCATGAGCAGCGAAGGGGTTAAATGAAACTCTCCCCAATAATTTAAGAGTATTGTCAATTAGCGAGATAGGCCTATAGCAGCTTGGATCAGATCTATTTCCTTTTTTAAAAATGGGGATAATTACAGAAGTTGACCTGGTACTAGGAATTTTTGTTGTGATTAAGTTGTTAAAAACATTTAATAACAAAGGAGCCCAGAACTCTGGCTTGGATTTTATAAGGTCAATGGGCAGCCCGTCCGGGCCTGGGGCTTTATTTCCCGCACTCTGGAGTATTGCCTCCTCGACCTAACTCAAAGACATTTGGATTTGGGTGGACGTAAAATTTTCCAAAATGTCTTCACATTGGGGCGGGGAAGCATATATTTTTGAGAAATGAGCGACCCACACTTCACTAGTAATATTACAGCTTAGGGGGGTGGATGGATTCCCAAAAGCTCTCAGCTTAGTGGCAGACCAAAAATTGTTTGTGTTATTAAGTTTAGCAGCGCAGGCCAGAATATTCCAATATTCCTTAAAGACTGTGTCACGCCTAAGTTTTATTACACATTTATAATTACACCTTAGAGTTCGAATAAGGGTAGGATCCCTAGGGGAAACTGATACGGCTGCTCTCAGGTCCCTGTTAACTCTGGAGCAGATATTGTCAAACCACCTAGGATCAGATTTGTGTGCGGCTGCCGGTTTATAAATCAATTCTTTAATGCCTGCGCATAGTAGAATAAAAGAGGAAACTGCATCTGGATTGGGGTCTGCTAGGGTAAGTCAAGTCTCACAGAGAGAAGGATACGTTTTTACCATCTTCAGGAAGGTCTCCCTGTAATCCATACCCTTCCATTTAACTCTTAAGCTGTCGATTGAGAGTTCTAAGTTACCTGCTCCCAGTTCTCTTCTAATATTAGGACGCGGGGCTACCCTTAATGAGACCGCAATGGGGTTATGGTCTCCAAAGGTAGATGACCTAACCTCCGCCCCAAGTAAGTGATCTTGTAATGAGGGGGATATAAAGACATAGTCTATGGTTGAGGCTCGTCCTAAACCTCTATAGGTGGGAAGTGGGTTATCAATGGTATTTATGGCAGCAATATCCATCACATTTAAAAAGCTGCAACTTGATAGGTGATCTAGTAGCTCATAACCTCTCTTACATGGATTGTATGGAATAAGCTGAGGGGAACTCCCAGTAATTCCTTTCCCTATCTTTGCGTTGAAGTCGCCCCCCGGCATATCCCTGCCAGTTTGTACTTTCCCAGTGAATTATCTGGGTCCTGAATGAAGTTAAAAAGGTGAAAAAAATTAACATTTGGTGTAGTTAAAAAATCATTATTATAAAAATGTATGAAACAAATGGAGGTGCCCCGTGTATAAATCAAAACTTTGAAGTTAATATTCCCAGAGGGAATTGATTTAACTCTTCCACCTGCGGCAATACTGACCCATTGGTCAGGATTCATATGTCACAATATGGCACCAACCCATGAGTATTTAATTATACTCTTCCCTAAATTATTTAAATTATTACTTTGGGATCCCCTCTTTTTATATTTATAATGTCAGACCCAGTCCCCTGAGCAGTTATTGGGTTCCTCCAGTTTGAGCTCTCTCACCATGGAATCATTATCTTAACCACCAAATGTGTCTGAGAGATGTGATTCCAACCAAGCAGCAGTTCAGGCATTTCAGAAAAATTAAGTGGTCTATTAAATAAAAGGCCCCTCCCAGGGGCAGTATAAAACAAGGCCCCGGTGAAACCCTGATTATTATTTACTGAGTAAGGACAACTTATAATCATGGTCCTTCAGCATTTCGCAAACCAGGCCAATGCAGGCAAATAATATTTGGTCTAAAGTTGGCTGAATAATCCTTTGGAAGACCTTTTTTTTGGGAGGGGAGTCACAACAGTCCTTTTAAGTCATCATGAAACCACACCCTTTTGCCACAACGGGGGCACATATCACAATATGCTGCTGGGCGGGGATCCAACGGTGAACCAGCATGACCATTTTTAGAAGTCACACTTCTGCTTCACACACAGAGATGGGGAAAAAACATGAGAAAATATTGTGTCCAAAAGCAACAGTCCCAGCTGATCTCCCTAACAGCTCGTGGTGCTGGCTCCCATTATTTTATTTGTATACTGCATCTGTTTTGCCTTTTCCAGTTCCGTATGGTGCTGCAATTGCTTCCTGCAACATGCCTTGTTTTCTTCAAATCCTCACTTCCTCTACCTTCTTTGTGCCATTCTACACATCTAACTTTGCTGACTAATTGACAAACTAAACCAGGGGTTAGACTTATACCTTTCTGGTAGACTGGCTGCTTCAGACAGAGGTACCAACATTTCCAAACGTGTGTCCATAGCTTAATAAAAAGCCTCAAAGTTATGAGGGTTTTTAACTTAGTCATATCTCTGGCAGCTGTACTCTAGCAAACCTCTGCAGAAGTACTTGGCGATGACAAGTCATTATGATATTGGCTATTGACTGCCTTTACAAAACTTAAAGGCAGCCATGTTGTTTTATTACATAATGGCTGTGGTGTGGGTTAGGGCCCTAAATCAAGGTGAGTATTAGGTTGAATAAGTTTTCACTACCTATTACTACTTATTTAAAGTTGTAATAGGAAGGATAACATTATATATAGTTCCTATATATATTTTTTTAATTATGGACTACCACTGTACTGCCTTGGAAGTACTGCAGTAAAAGAAAAAGATTTAAAAAAAAATTAAAGAAACTGTAATATACTATATTTCACACAATATTTCACAAATATAGTGTGCTACAGTGTATTTAACATTCTTTACATCTTTTTTTTAAAAACTATGCAGTACTTAGGTAACACGTCAAAATTACTGTGCAACTTAAAAAAAAACAAATCTTAAATAAAAGAAGCTTTTTGTAAAACAATATCTACCTACTAGCTAGTACCGCAGTACTACGGAAGACTATTTAAAAATATGTAAAAAACATATATAAAAAAATTCCCTTACCTATTACCACTTTAGTAAAGTGGTATTAGGTAGGAAACAAGAATAAAACCTAATAATTACATATATCCAAGGTCCTAACCACAACACAGCCAAAGTGTAACAAAATGGCTGCCTTTTAATTGTCATTATATGCCGTGGCACAAGATATAACTAACGGCTACCTGTACTATTGTATTGTATTACCCTTGCGTCACGCCTGCTGTTGCATGGGCAACAACATACTTAAGTCTCATTTATAAAGCATTGCAAGGCCACCATGTGTAACTCTGTATTGCCAGTTAAATTTAGAGAAAAGCAAGCAGTGCAATTCGCTGTTTGTCAGGACTCTGAACACTATAATCTAAATTCCTGGTCAGTTTCACCTACATACTTATGATCTCCACTCTACACCACCCTACACCATTCCACCATACACCACTCCACTGTACTGCATTCCACTGTGTGCCACTAAGTGTAAACCACACCACGTTACTCCCTATATGCCAGTCCACTCTACGCTAATCCACTGTACACTACTCCACGCCACTCAACTCTACAACACTCCACTGAACGCTATTACACTCTATGCCACTACATTCTATGACACTCCACTGTATGCCCTTCCACTGTGCTACTCCACTGTACACTATTCCACTTTTCGCAACTCCAATCTATGACATTAGACTCTATGCTATGCTACTCTATGCCACTCTACTGTATGCTATTTCTGTGTACATTACTCTACTGGACGATATTACAGTATACACCACTTCACTCTACACCACTCAACTGTACACAACTTCAATATACACCACTCCAGTCTATGACAATCCTTTGTACTCTATCACACTGCCACTCCGCTCTGTCACTACAGTCTACACTTCTACACTCTACACTATTTCACTGTAGGACATTACACTCTACGCCATGCTACTCTATGATACTTCACTATATGCCACTCCACTCTTTGTCAATACACTGTACGCCTGTAGACTCAACATTATTGCACTTAACAGTACTCCGCTGTATGCTACTGTACTGTATGCCACTATACTCCATGTCACTCCTTTTTAAGCCGGTACACTCTATGCAATTTCACTGTAGGCCACTCCACTCTACTACACTGCATTCTACGCTGCTCCGTAGTACATTATTATACTGTACACCACAACAGTTTACCCCACTACACTCTACAATGCTCCACTCTACAGTATTCTATTCTACAACACTCCACTATATGCCACTCCACTCTACTATACTTCAGTCTACTCTATTCCACTGTACGCCACTACACTGTACCTCACACTACTCTACGCCACTCCACTCCGCTGGTAGAGTGTACACCACTCCTCTGTACTCTATTTCACTGCACACCACTCCACTTTACAAAACTCAACAGTTTTTTAGTAAATCTGGGCTCTAGTGTTGTAACAGGTCAACCACCAAAACACATTGCACTTTAACCCCTTCACTGCGGCAGTTATTCCGCCGCAGTGCTAAGGGGGCGGGGCGGAAATGCGGCGGGCGCATGCTGGTGGCGGAACCGCTCCGTCACCAGCGGCGGTTGCGCTGTGCTTATGACGGAGCGGTTCCGTCATGGCCCAGCCCACTCAATAGAACGCTCAGCGCAGGCGCGGAATTCGAGCCACGCAGGATCGTCGGGCAGGTCATGACGGAACCGCTCCGTCATCAGCACAGCGCCACCGCAGCTGATGACGGAGCGGTTCCGTCATCAGCAGGGGAGGGGTTAATTGGGGTGTTCAAGTGAGCTAATGACACCCAGGAGCCTTTTCTACTACTTTGGTGTCAGCAATATTGGGAGAAATCAGCTGCTTAGGATGCACTGCTCTGTGGAGCGATTAGGTGTGTGGCTATCCAGTTTATACAGATCCAGATTAGTTAACCCTTAACAAAGGAATCCGCAGCCAGGCTGGGCTTGTGTGAAATGACATGATGATTTGGCAAATCATTTGTAAGCCTTTATGGCATTGTGTCTTACCAGATGAGTGCTGATTGATGGCAGCTCTCATTTCCCCTGCAAAGAATGGCCCCTCAAGAGAGTCCCTTTTATTCTAGATCAGGCCCCTCACATGGAGATTGGATATACAGTATGCATTACAGGTGCTATAAAATTGATACATCGCTCTGTCCCTCTGTGGTGCAGGAGCAGACTTGGACAATGTGTCATATCACAGCAAATGCACTGTTCCCAGTGCAGGTGCAACGCTACGCATGAAGTAGGGACAGCGCATTAGTGAAAGGCAGACCCGATGTTTTAAGCCACTGTACAGCCTTTACTCTAAGTCTTTTACTATGCAGGCAGCAACCAGGCCACAAGTCAAAGGGGGACCAGGGAACCCTCTGCAGGCAGTTGCAGTGAATCTCCAAGGGGATGTTTTGAGTTTCCCTGAACCTCCTTTGCTCCATTTCAGGGATGCCCTTAAGTGGGTGTGATGACTGTGCACCACCTCTATGGGCACAGTCTGTTTGCCACTTGAAAGCCTCTTTGCCCATGTCTGTAATGTGGTGTGGACGCAAATGATTTTCTCATCTGCATGGCACCAGGCCCAGGTGCACATTAGGTGGGTAATCCCCCCAGGAGACTACACCAGCCTACATTCAGGGTTGGCGCAATCAGTATCACAAACTGGGCTGCACAGTCATCTGTGGCTCCTTCTGTAATATTAAACCACCCGTGGGCACTAATAGTGGGCACCTTTCTGCAATGTGAGCCCTGATACTCCTTAAGGTCCGCAGATTTGTACTATGTTGGGATTAATCAAGATTAGTGGGTTTGCATTGGGAAGCCTCAGCAAAATGCGTCCTCCATCTTGCCCTCCTACGCTATGCCTCCTGGACTTGTTAGCTTTAGAGGAACTTATCTCTACGTTAAGTCCACTTATGGCAAAAACATTTGGATCGGTGCACAGAATGAGAAACATTTTATTTTTCATAATTTCGTTTTGCACATTCCATCTATACAGTATTCAGGAGCTATTACCAACTCATGTCACCCTTTCTTTTTTCTGAGCTTACTTTCCCTTTGTAGTTTAAAAAAAAATAAAAGATGGCACTTCTTTTGTTTCAACATCGTGATTAAGCTGACGTAGAAACTTTCCAGGGCTTTGTTATATTCCTGAGTATTTGTATGTAATGTGGGATACTTGTATAGCGCACAGTTACTCTACCCGAGTGTCCCGGCGCTGTAGACTGCTGGGGAACCCGTCCTGGCTTTCCCTGTGAGATGGTCCCTTTTTTGGGTATCTCCAGGGTGAAACCAGGCATCCCTGGCGTCTGTGGGGGCCGTTGTAGAGATGAGGCAAGCTAATGCCCAGAGTTGCCGAGTGTGCTCCCCGGTCGGAGTGGGCACCGATGCGAGAATTATCAGTCCGCTGACCCTGGTCCAAGACCCTGCCGCGTCGGGAATCGAACCCTGGTCCCGGGCCGTTCTCTGCACTCGGGTCTGCCGCCTCTAACCAGTGAGCCACACCTCTCTGGTATGAATTAGGAATTTAATTATGCTGCGGAACTATGAATACGTTGCATTGTAGTACTGTCTTACTTCTAGAGAAATGTGATTTGCTTTAATTAAAAAATTGAGATAATGTGTTCCCCTTGGCGAATGGCCATAATCTCGTTTTGCACAGAATTAAGGTTCACCTCATGGCTTTATTTATTTATGGCACCAAAATGCAGATAATCTGCATTTTCTTGTACTAACTTTCCATTTGCTAAAAGTCTGTTACAGCAGGTGTGCAATGTAGGGCGGGGAGTGCTGGATCCACACCATATTTTCAGGATAAACAATGAGTATATAAGTAATTCATTCTTTTGTGTTTTATATAGCGCAAACTAGACCCAAAGGTATCAGAGTGCTTTACATGAGAACCAGTTGCATTACAGATGCATACATTCATATTTTTTCTTAGGGAGATTAAGGGCCAGATGTAGGTAAATGGCATTTACCAATTCGTAAATACCGAATTTTACCGATTCGGTATTTACAAATCGGTAAATGCTATGTAGGTATTTTTACTGAATAATTTAACAAATCGGTAATATTCGGTAATTACCGAATCGGTATTTACCGATTTGGTAATTGCCATTGATTCCTGTGGGCCTTGAGGCCCATAAGAACCAATGGCAATTACCGAATCGGTGAATACCGATTCGGTAAAATTACCGAATTGACAAGGGGGACAGGGTGCCACTTTGACACCCTGTTGCACTCCTGATTCAGGCTTGTGTGGCATGTGACACACATACATGCCCTTAGGGCATGTATGTGTGCCCATGGCACAGGTGTACATGCACAGATGTGCATGTACACAGGAATTTGTTATTTAACATCAAATAGTATTTGATGGTAAATAACGAATTTTAAAGGGCCTGTGGCACTCTTTTCAGTGCCACCTACATCCAGATTTACCGATTTGGTATTTTACCTCATCGGTAAATTTACTGAATCTGTAAATTTACAGAATCGTTAAAATTAGGGCCCCCTACATCTCAAAAGCCAAATACCGATCGGAAACGGCCGAAATCGGCCGTTACCGACCAGTATTTGGCCACCTACATCTGGCCCTTTAAGTGATTTGCCCACAATCACAGGATGTTAAGCGTCCCTGCCGAGACACGAACCCGGTTCTCCAGCTCCGGGGTTGACCGCTCTAGCCAATGTATCCTAAATGTCTATCTGGAAAATTTGGCATAACCCCAACACCTCACGGCCTAGTCCATCATATCTTTTTCTAAATTGTTCTTACTTCTTTAATTATGTCGAAATTAGACTGGTTCCCAAACATCAGCCTACTCTAATGAGTATCCCTTATGCTTGCCGCTGATCTTTGCATAAACTTTTCGCACTCAAAGGCTTTTAAACTTTTTAAGAAATTGGATTATTAATCAGGGTGAGGAATAATAACAAGCCTTGTCAGTATAAACCCTTAATGCCACTAAATTATCCTGAGATCAACCTCCTGATTGCTGTGGCACAGAGCAGATAAGCTTAACTTAGGGCAATGTATGAAGTATTCATGCAGTACCAAAACAGTAATAAAGTCAAAATACACATCAATAAAAATCCGAAACCGAATTACAAAAATGTAATAAATTTTAATAAACAAAATGACACCAGAATGGCACACATCCAATAAGAGGTACCAGAAATATGAGTTCTTAAAGATTTAAGGGAAAATAGCATCAGAAATCACATTGTACCAATAACAATTCATGGTCACAGTAGATCTGGACACAAAACACACTATATAAATGAGGGTCTAAGGGCTAGTTTTAAGACTCTGAACTGGACACATGCCCCTAACATCAGACTTACTACAACAAAAGGTATCCAGGAGTCACAACCAAGTGTTTTTACTCTAGACTGACCACCATATGACTTACAGGTTAGATTGTGAATTAAATATTGTTCATATGTGAAAGCCATTCAACTACTCATATGCTCAACATGCAACCAAGGTAGGAATTATTCCCATCAGTTGCCGTTCTGTACCACCACTATCACATCATTTGGGTCCTCCTTAGCCAGGAGTTAGTACAAGAGAACAGTCACACTATGTAGAGTGTGAAAACTGTGTGAGTGAGGAGACTGATGTTATTTGTTTCGCTAGGTGGTACCGGTATGGTGTTGAAATGATGGTTACAACTAAAAGAAAGCAGTGCAGTGAAAAAGAGTGGTAGTGAGTGAAATTCGGTGGAACTGAGTAGAATAAGTGCTTTATTAGTTTCTCTCAGACCCCCAAATCTAAAAACAGGTGAACAGTGAAAAGTAGATTTAACAAAATATCTACTAGCAAGTGGTCGACATGTTTCTGCATATAAGCGGAAGTTATCCTATGCATTCATCAGGACCTAGATGTTGCTACTGCTTGCATTATTTAGTGATAAGGAGATAAAGAAATAAAAGGGAAAAATTTCACCTGGGTGTCAGGTGTTGATTCTCCACCACAATCTAGGAAAGTCATATGGATAAGGAAAAAGAGAAGAGAAAAACAACATTTTTCAAAGAATGCACTCCCAAGTTGCGCTATTCCGGTGATCATGTATATACAATTTAGTCGACATGATAACACTCACCCAGTATTTGTGGGGATGGCGCCTCACCTCACCTGGCTGCAGCTCAGGTAAATAAGGAGCACCGCTCTGTTAGCAAAATACAATTATAGAGACACTCAACCGATTCAGTAAAACAAGGCAAGAAATGCTGACTCTTATATAGTTTAATAGGTAAATCTATTTGTCAAGAGTCTTTACTAATGGTACAGGTAAAAGACTTAGCGGGTGAAAATGGCTATGTATGATTGATCTACAAACAATAATTTTACCCGTTACGAGTATTTAAATATGTAACCGGTATATCCCCTGCCATGTATACACAAGAGACCCGGTAGGGGCGTTTTCTAGTGACACGCCCGGGTGTTTAAGATTAGAAAGCCACGAGGTCGTATCGTGGCATTATCGTTTATGTGGCCGGCATCGCTGCCAGTAAAGACCTCTCACACACTCACCTCTCCGTCGGTGTCTCCCAACGTCCCTCTGGGCTATTCTGGGGAGGCACCGAACGAGAGAAAAGGGCAGCTATATCAATGAAGCTTGACAAGCAGGTGTGGTGTGTTCTGGGAATCGTAGTTT
Source organism: Lissotriton vulgaris (assembly GCF_964263255.1). Taxonomy (NCBI): domain Eukaryota; kingdom Metazoa; phylum Chordata; class Amphibia; order Caudata; family Salamandridae; genus Lissotriton; species Lissotriton vulgaris. Next base: position 245,332,456 of record NC_141687.1, read on the forward strand.
CCTTTCGAAAAAGCAGAAGAAAGTCAATAATTCTAGATTTCAGTTGTTTATGTTTTTATTGTAAAAGAAAGGATCTCTCTTTCAGTAGGGTATCACGGGTGGTACAGGGATATAATTCCACCCATTTGTTTAATAGATTTGCTTACGGACAGAATCGGACCCTGTTATAGTGACATCCAAGGTATCGGTTCATTGAGACCCTCCTTGTCACTATTTAGTTTATAGACCCATTTCTGTTCAATTTTAATTAGAAACTTGCCTATATCAGGACAGTGCTCCGGTATGGTAGGCTGTTCCAGTATGGTCCATGTGAAGTCACTAGGACCATGTCCCTTTTCCAAAAAATGAGCTGTTAAGCGTGTCGCTTGTTTGCGGCATCGGACAGTACTCTTGTGTTCACCAATTCTTATTTTCGTTTTCCGAGTTGTCATGCCCACGTATCTCTTAGGGCACGGGCAAGTGATCATATAGATGGTATTCTCACTATTGCAATTGGTGAATTTGCACTGTTGCCATAGGCGCATGGTTCCGATGTCAACACTGGTGGACTTAGTTGTTTGGGGACATGCCGAACAATTACCGCAAGGATGGTGTCCTTGTACGGGAGGCAGATCCCACAAGGTGCCGACTTGTCTGGACGATTTGCTTTTTGGTCTAGTGTGGACCAATTGATCTTTTATGTTGGGTCCTCTCTTAAAAGCAAATAGGGGAGGAGGTAAGGTGTCTCCGCTAGTGTTCAAAATAGACCAGTGTTTGGTTATAATTTTGCGAACCTCGTTCGATTTTGTGTGAAAAGTATTCACAAATGTCATCCTTTTAATTTTTTCTTTTGGGGTGGCAATGTCCAAAAGGGTCCCTGTTGTTGTTTGACGCCCTTTTCTTGGATTGGCGGATGATCTTCGTGGGGTAGTTTTTTCCACGCAGATGTTCAGAAAGTGTCTCTGAGTGTTTCTCAAAAGCTTGTTTTGTAGAGCAGTTCCTCTAGAGCCTCAGGAACTGCCCAAAGGGCAGGTTTTCCCTGAGGGCTCTGGGATGACAGCTCTCGAAGTTGAGGAGGGCATTCCGTGCCATGGGCTTCCTATACAGCTCTGTTGTTAATCCATCTTCTGTTGCCACTATAAGAAGGTCCAAGAAGGGCAGTTCTTTTCTGCTGAATTCTACTGTGAACTTCAGGAATTCATTGCAATTGTTTAGCCAGCTATGGAATTCCAATAAGCTTGCCTCAGAGCCTCTCCATACGACAAAGATATCATCTATGTACCGCTTCCAAACAAGAAGCGATACATAGTAGGGATTGTCCTGATTCAATATTTTTGTCTGTTCTAGCACATGGACGTATAGATTCGCCAGACTGGGCGCGAAAACGCTGCCCATGCTGGTTCCAGAGATCTGGAGATAGGTGGTGTCTTCGAATTTAAAGTAATTTTCTTTCATTGCCAGCTCCACTAAGTCCATGATGAAGGCAGCTGGAGTTATCGATTGCAAATCCCTTTCTTGGAGTATGTTACCCACCACTTCCAGGGTCTATGTCTGAGGAATTGATGTATATAAGGATTCTACATCGAATGAAACGAGTAGATCCATAGAGGTGTCAAAGTTTATGTTTGGAAGCAGTCGTAACATATCTTTCGTGTCTTTGAGGTATGTTGGCATCTCTTTGACAATGGGATTGAGAAAAAAGTCAACAAATGTGGATACAGAGAGACTGAAGACCAAGATCAGCCAACTAGTGGAAGAGGCAACATCAGAAGGATGGATTACTCCCCTAGAGGGCCAATATCTATGTACCTCCCATCCATCGATTCCTTATTTCTACTGCCTGCCGAAGGTGCATAAACCACAGAGACCACCACCCGGGAGACCAATCATCTCTGGCATTGGATCCGTTTTGGAGCCATTATCCACATTTGTTGACTTTTTTCTCAATCCCATTGTCAAAGAGATGCCAACATACCTCAAAGACACGAAAGATATGTTACGACTGCTTCCAAACATAAACTTTGACACCTCTATGGCTAAATCACTCCAAACATAAACTTTGACACCTCTATGGCTAAATCACTCATTAGATATGCTTATTCCGGCCAAGTGGAGTAAGACTAGATCTAGTCCTTCCAGCCCCTGGTATGATGAATCCCTTAAAAAACTCAAAGTCTCTTGTAAAAAAGCAGAACGCGCGTGGCGTAAAACTTATGATACTGACCTCAAGGCGGCCTATAGGGCTTGCACTAGAGTGTATCATCGGGCCATATGCGCGGCTAGGGCTGCTTTTTACTCTCAGGAGATAAAGAACAGCACAAACCCCACCAAGGTCCTCTTCAGGGTGTGTAAGGACCTCACTAGCAAAAGGATTGATACTGCTGCTCTTCAACCTTCCATGACACACTGTGAGGATTTAGCCTCGTTTTTTGTCGAAAAGGTGGAGGCTATCTATAGGTCATTCTCTCAGCTTCCCATCACGGAGAATAGTTCCATATCACTGGTTCATAAACCACTATTGACTATTCCCAGTCCGACTTTAGATGAGTTTCTAGCCTTGACGACAAAAGTCAAATCCGGCTCCCCGGACGACCCCATGAGACCCATTCAATTCCGGGAATTTGCTGAATGCTGCTATCCTGCTTTGCATGGCCTTATTAATCTGTCCTTCAGTACGTGCAGTGTTCCTAAGGCTTGGAAACAGGCGACGGTCATTCCAATTCTTAAAAAAAACGCCCTTGACCCTACCAAGCCTGAACACTATCGACCCATCTCCCTTGTCCCCTGGCCAGCCAAACTAGCAGAAGCACATGCTAATGCTATTCTGTCATCTCACCTGCAGGAAGCGAATATACTGGATAATTCCCAAAATGGGTTCCGTGCAGGTCATAGCACCGAAACTGCCCTTCTGGCTGTGGTGGAGCACATCAGGAATCTGTTGGACCTGGGTCAGACGGCGGCACTGATCCTTTTGGATCTCAGTGCCGCCTTCGATACGGTGTCTCACCAGATTCTCTTACATCGTCTGATGGAGGCAGTAGTTGGAGAGGTGGCACTCGAGTGGTTTCGTTCCTTTCTTAAGGATCGAGCCTTCAAGGTCTCCACACCTCCTTTTGTCTCTGCTTCTCGCCCCATACTTCAGGGTGTTCCCCAAGGATCGGCCCTTAGCCCTACCTTGTTTAACTTATATGTTCAGCCATTAGCGGAGGTAGCCCACAGTTTTGGTCTCTCCTTGGTGTCATACGCCGATGACACGCAGCTGGCGGTGGCACTTAACGGCGACTCCAACATGGATGCCCCCACTTTTCAGTCAGCTTTAAAAGCTGTGGCAGGCTGGATGGCGAACAATCGACTTCAACTGAATGCCTCTAAGACCGAGGTCATTATTTTTGGTAGGGAAAGTGGATTATGGGGAGATCAATGGTGGCCTTCTGATCTTGGCCCCGTTCCTTCCCCCGTGACTGAGGTCAGAAATCTCGGGGTGTGGTTCGACAATAAGCTCTCTTTCACCTCCCATACAAAACGTGTGGCTGGCACCTGTTTTGGTACTCTGCAGTATCTTCGACCAATTTTTAAGTTCTTCGATGCGGAGACCAGACAGATTATTGTCCAAGCTCTGGTTCTTACCAGGCTGGACTATGCCAGCTCTCTGTTTTTGGGCCTAAACCAGGCCGAGCTATCCCGCCTTCAGAGGGTCCAGAACGCGACGTCTAGGATGCTTGTCGGCCTCCCGAAGTTTGTCTCTGCTCGTCGGACTATCCAGGATCTCCATTGGCTGCCGGTGGGGCAGAGAATTAAGTTTAAAGCTCTTTGCTTAACTTTCAAAATTCTCAAATCAGCTTCCCCTCCTATTCTTGCACAGACTATTCTGCACTATGTCCCTGCCAGAGCTCTTCGTTCCGCCGGATCTAATCTTGCCATTGTGCCACGTTTTAAAAAATCCAGGATGGGCGGACGCTCTTTCTCAGTGCTGGCGGCAGCCCTTTGGAACTCTCTGCCAGCCCCTCTTCGCTCCATCCCTGACTTGCTCCCTTTTAGGAAGGCACTTAAAACCTTCCTTTTCTCTACAATTTAGGCCTACTTCTTTTATCTTCTCTGATGTGTTGTGTTCTCAATTCTCCAAAGCGCCGGGACGCCACTTGGCTGCGGCATCCACGAGCTATACAAAAATTAAATAACATAACATAACATAACATACTCGCTTCATTCGATGTAGAATCCTTATATACATCAATTCCTCCTGCAGAGCCCTTGGAAATGGAGGGTAACATACTCCAAGAAAGGGATTTGCAATCGATAACTCCAGCTGCCTTCATCATGGACTTAGCGGAGCTGGCAATGAAAGAAAATTACTTTAAATTCGAAGACACCACCTATCTCCAGATCTCTGGAACCAGCATGGGCAGCGTTTTCGCGCCCAGTCTGGCGAATCTATACGTCCATGTGCTAGAACAGACAAAAATATTGAATCAGGACAATCCCTATTATGTATCGCTTCTTGTTTGGAAGCGGTACATAGATGATATCTTTGTCGTATGGAGAGGCTCTGAGGCAAGCTTATTGGAATTCCATAGCTGGCTAAACAATTGCAATGAATTCCTGAAGTTCACAGTAGAATTCAGCAGAAAAGAACTGCCCTTCTTGGACCTTCTTATAGTGGCAACAGAAGATGGATTAACAACAGAGCTGTATAGGAAGCCCATGGCACGGAATGCGCTCCTCAACTTCGAGAGCTGTCATCCCAGAGCCCTCAGGGAAAACCTGCTCTTTGGGCAGTTCCTGAGGCTCAAGAGGAACTGCTCTACAAAAGAAGCTTTTGAGAAACACTCAGAGACACTTTCTGAACATCTGCGTGAAAAAAACTACCCCACGAAGATCATCCGCCAATCCAAGAAAAGGGCGTCAAACAACAACAGGGACGCCCTCTTGGACATTGCCACCCCAAAAGAAAAAATTAAAAGGATGACATTTGTGAATACTTTTCACACAAAATCGAACGAGGTTCGCAAAATTATAACCAAACACTGGTCTATTTTGAACACTAGCGGAGACACCTTACCTCCTCCCCTATTTGCTTTTAAGAGAGGACCCAACATAAAAGATCAATTGGTCCACACTAGACCAAAAAGCAAATCGTCCAGACAAGTCGGCACCTTGTGGGATCTGCCTCCCGTACAAGGACACCATCCTTGCGGTAATTGTTCGGCATGTCCCCAAACAACTAAGTCCACCAGTGTTGACATCGGAACCATGCGCCCATGACAACAGCGCAAATTCACCAATTGCAATAGTGAGAATACCATCTTTATGATCACTTGCCCGTGCCCTAAGAGATACGTGGGCATGACAACTCGGAAAACGAAAATAAGAATTGGTGAACACAAGAGTACTGTCCGATGCCGCAAACAAGCGAAACGCTTAACAGCTCATTTTTTGGAAAAGGGACATGGTCCTAGTGACTTCACATGGACCATACTGGAACAGCCTACCATACCGGAGCACTGTCCTGATATAGGCAAGTTTCTGTTTAAAATTGAACAGAAATGGGTCTATAAACTAAATAGTGACAAGGAGGGTCTCAATGAACCGATACCTTGGATGTCACTATAACAGGGTCCGATTCTGTCCGTAAGCAAATCTATTAAACAAATGGGTGGAATTATATCCCTGTACCACCCGTGATACCCTGCTGAAAAAGAGATCCTTTCTTTTACAATAAAAACATAAACAACTGAAATCTAGAATTATTGACTTTCTTCTGCTTTTTCGAAAGGAAACTACGATTCCCAGAACACACCACACCTGCTTGTCAAGCTTCATTGATATACCCGCCCTTTTCTCTCGTTCGGTGCCTCCCCAGAATAGCCCAGAGGGACGTTGGGAGACACCGACGGAGAGGTGAGTGTGTGAGAGGTCTTTACTGGCAGCGATGCCGGCCACATAAACGATAATGCCACGATACGACCTTGTGGCTTTCTAATCTTAAAAGCCCGGGCGTCTCACTAGAAAACGCCCCTACCGGGTCTCTTGTGTATACGTGGCAGGGGATATACCGGTTACATATTTAAATACTCGTAACGGGTAAAATTATTGTTTGTAGATCAATCATACATAGCAATTTTCACCCGCTAAGTCTTTTACCTGTACCATTAGTAAAGACTCTTGACAAATAGATTTACCTACTAAACTATATAAGAGTCAGCATTTCTTGCCTTGTTTTACTGAATCGGTTGAGTGTCTCTATAATTGTATTTTGCTAACAGAGCGGTGCTCCTTATTTACCTGAGCTGCAGCCAGGTGAGGTGAGGCGCCATCCCTACAAATACTGGGTGAGTGTTATCATGTCGACTAAATTGTATATACATGATCACCGGAATAGCGCAACTTGGGAGTGCATTCTTTGACAAATGTTGTTTTTCTCTTCTCTTTTTCCTTATCCATATGACTTTCCTAGATTGTGGTGGAGAATCAACACCTGACACCCAGGTGAAATTGTTCCCTTTTATTTCTTTATCTCCTTATCAGTAAATAATGCAAGCAGTAGCAACATCTAGGTCCTGATGAATGCATAGGATAACTTCCGCTTATATGCAGAAACATGTCGACCACTTGCTAGTAGATATTTTGTTAAATCTACTTTTCACTGTTCACCTGTTTTTAGATTTGGGGGTCTGAGAGAAACTAATAAAGCACTTGTTCTACTCAGTACCACCTAATTTTACTCACTACCACTCTTTTTCACTGCACTGCTTTCTTTTAGTTGTAACCATCATTTCAACACCATACCGGTACCACCTAGCGAAACAAATAACATCAGTCTCCTCACTCACACAGTTTTCACACTCTACATAGTGTGACTGTTCTCTTGTACTAACTCCTGGGTAAGGAGGACCCAAATGATGTGATAGTGGTGGTACAGAACGGCAACTGATGGGAAAAATTCCTACCTTGGTTGCATGTTGAGCATATGAGTAGTTGAATGGCTTTCACATATGAACAATATTTAATTCACAATCTAACCTGTAAGTCATATGGTGGTCAGTCTAGAGTAAAAACACTTGGTTGTGACTCCTGGATACCTTTTGTTGTAGTAAGTCTGATGTTAGGGGCATGTGTCCAGTTCAGAGTCTTAAAACTAGCCCTTAGACCCTCATTTATATAGTGTGTTTTGTGATTGAGTACAGCCTCGGCTGTGGGTCTTTTTTTGAAAATAACAGACATACATTTCTTTTTGTCTGTTTTGTAGCTCTGTTTTGACTTTGTCTCGATTATAGAGCATTCCCTTTTCTCTTGTAATCTCGGCAAGTGTTTGTGCGCAAGACAAACATCCACAATGGCTTCAAACAGTGGTCTAGCTTTTGAAGAAGCAGAGATTCAGAACATTCTAGATGAGGACCCCAGTCTATTGGAGAATATCCCCCTTGCAGTAAGCACCACTGATGAGGGTTGGAACAAAATCTTGATCTTAAAAAAATCCCATTCAAGAACTACAGTACAAGGTATAACCATGGCACAATATCTACATGGCAACTGTGCACCGTCAGGACTAATCGTGACCAATACACCAAGACTTTTCTTGGATGAGAAGGACTTTCTGAAAAATTGGTCATTGATTGCCTGGCGGTGCACTAGGGACTGGCTAGTCCTTATTTTAAAAACGGCTAAACGTGTAGCTGATAAGATCCTAGTCGAGATACAACTACTTGAAGGGAAAATCAAGGCTACTTTAAAAACTCCAGCCTTTAAATCCGGGCAAGACGATACCAACAAGAAAAACACTGAATTCAAAGAATCCATTCTTTTCACAAAAATGGAGAAATTTAAAAAAGACCTAGCCAAATTCTCTAGTGAAAAAGTGTACCCATACACTAGTGATTCTTATGTAGCCCCAACATTTAATCAAAGTGGAGGTCGAAGAGGTTCTAGTTATGCCACCTCAAGCTCTGACGATAACTCCAGTGATTCTGAAACATCCCAACGTGGCAATGGACGCCCCTTTAAGGGACGTGGCAACAGAAGAGGACGTAGAGGCAATTTTAATAACTTTGGCCAGAATCAGTTCCAACCTTTTTGGCAACCAGGCCCTTGGATGTATGGTCCAAACTTTCCCCAAATGGGACAACCTTTCTTCCCTCACCAGATGCAACAAGCCCAAGGACAGCAGTCTTTTTTAAGGTTTGGCCTGAGGACCAACAGAGGAAGAAGAAGACAGGGACAAGGATCCCAAGTCCGATGGACAACGCGGGTACAACAACCGACAATGGACTTGAGGAGTGGCAAAAAGATCCCACAGGACGGAGCGGGAACGAGCGGAACAACCGACCAACCAGCCTCGTGATCAATCTGAGCTCCTACTCACTGTCTAATGAAGAAGAAAACCTTCTCAACCGTGGGTTGGGTTTTGTGGCAACCCACGAGGGTGATCAATTCAACACTCAAGTTGAAATCTCCAAACTATTCAAGAAGGTTAGACTCCACTATTTCTTTGCGAAACAGAACCCTGAAGAAAATACAGAATCTGTCGTCAACACCTGTCTAAAAAGACCGTCGACCTTCAATCCCACGACTATTGGATTACCTACCAGAGTCCAAACTTTTGAAGAGGCGGTGGAAACAGACATCGATCTGCTTTTCAAAACAAAGAAATCAAGACCTTTTGTTAATTTACCCAACAAAGAAAGATTAGCTCTGCAGGCCTTAACAACCAATGAAGCAATCATAATAAAGCCTGCAGACAAAGGCGGTGCAATTGTCATCTTAGATACAGAAACTTACAGACAGGAATGCCTAAGGCAACTACAAGATCGGAAGTCATATCTACCTCTAAAGGACGATCCCACAGAGAGACTGAAGACCAAGATCAGCCAACTTGTGGAAGAGGCAACATCAGAAGGATGGATTACTCCCCTAGAGGGCCAATATCTATGTACCTCCCATCCATCGATTCCTTATTTCTACTGCCTGCCGAAGGTGCATAAACCACAGAGACCACCACCCGGGAGAACAATCATCTCTGGCATTGGATCCGTTTTGGAGCCATTATCCACATTTGTTGACTTTTTTCTCAATCCCATTGTCAAAGAGATGCCAACATACCTCAAAGACACGAAAGATATGTTACGACTGCTTCCAAACATAAACTTTGACACCTCTATGGATCTACTCGTTTCATTCGATGTAGAATCCTTATTTACATCAACTCCTCAGACAGAGACCCTGGAAGTGGTGGGTAACATACTCCAAGAAAGGGATTTGCAATCGATAACTCCAGCTGCCTTCATCATGGACTTAGCGGAGCTGGCAATGAAAGAAAATTACTTTAAATTCGAAGACACCACCTATCTCCAGATCTCTGGAACCAGCATGGGCAGCGTTTTCGCGCCCAGTCTGGCGAATCTATACGTCCATGTGCTAGAACAGACAAAAATATTGAATCAGGACAATCCCTACTATGTATCGCTTCTTGTTTGGAAGCGGTACATAGATGATATCTTTGTCGTATGGAGAGGCTCTGAGGCAAGCTTATTGGAATTCCATAGCTGGCTCAACAATTGCAATGAATTCCTGAAGTTCACAGTAGAATTCAGCAGAAAAGAACTGCCCTTCTTGGACCTTCTTATAGTGGCAACAGAAGATGGATTAACAACAGAGCTGTATAGGAAGCCCATGGCACGGAATGCGCTCCTCAACTTCGAGAGCTGTCATCCCAGAGCCCTCAGGGAAAACCTGCCCTTTGGGCAGTTCCTGAGGCTCAAGAGGAACTGCTCTACAAAAGAAGCTTTTGAGAAACACTCAGAGACTCTTTCTGAACATCTGCGTGAAAAAAACGACCCCACGAAGATCATCCGCCAATCCAAGAAAAGGGCGTCAAACAACAACAGGGACGCCCTCTTGGACATTGCCACCCCAAAAGAAAAAATTAAAAGGATGACATTTGTGAATACTTTTCACACAAAATCGAACGAGGTTCGCAAAATTATAACCAAACACTGGTCTATTTTGAACACTAGCGGAGACATCTTACTTCCTCCCCTATTTGCTTTTAAGAGAGGACCCAACATAAAAGATCAATTGGTCCACACTAGAGCAAAAAGCAAATCGTCCAGACAAGTCGGCACCTTGTGGGATCTGCCTCCCGTACAAGGACACCATCCTTGCGGTAATTGTTCGGCATGTCCCCAAACAACTAAGTCCACCAGTGTTGACATCGGAACCATGCGCCCATGACAACAGCGCAAATTCACCAATTGCAATAGTGAGAATACCATCTTTATGATCACTTGCCCGTGCCCTAAGAGATACGTGGGCATGACAACTCGGAAAACGAAAATAAGAATTGGTGAACACAAGAGTACTGTCCGATGCCGCAAACAAGCGACACGCTTAACAGCTCATTTTTTGGAAAAGGGACATGGTCCTAGTGACTTCAAATGGACCATACTGGAACAGCCTACCATACCGGAGCACTGTCCTGATATAGGCAAGTTTCTGTTTAAAATTGAACAGAAATGGGTCTATAAACTAAATAGTGACAAGGAGGGTCTCAATGAACCGATACCTTGGATGTCACTATAACAGGGTCCGATTCTGTCCGTAAGCAAATCTATTAAACAAATGGGTGGAATTATATCCCTGTACCACCCGTGATACCCTGCTGAAAGAGAGATCCTTTCTTTTACAATAAAAACATAAACAACTGAAATCTAGAATTATTGACTTTCTTCTGCTTTTTCGAAAGGAAACTACGATTCCCAGAACACACCACACCTGCTTGTCAAGCTTCATTGATATACCCGCCCTTTTCTCTCGTTCGGTGCCTCCCCAGAATAGCCCAGAGGGACGTTGGGAGACACCGACGGAGAGGTGAGTGTGTGAGAGGTCTTTACTGGCAGCGATGCCGGCCACATAAACGATAATGCCACGATACGACCTTGTGGCTTTCTAATCTTAAAAGCCCGGGCGTGTCACTAGAAAACGCCCCTACCGGGTCTCTTGTGTATACGTGGCAGGGGATATACCGGTTACATATTTAAATACTCGTAACGGGTAAAATTATTGTTTGTAGATCAATCATACATAGCAATTTTCACCCGCTAAGTCTTTTACCTGTACCATTAGTAAAGACTCTTGACAAATAGATTTACCTACTAAACTATATAAGAGTCAGCATTTCTTGCCTTGTTTTACTGAATCGGTTGAGTGTCTCTATAATTGTATTTTGCTAACAGAGCGGTGCTCCTTATTTACCTGAGCTGCAGCCAGGTGAGGTGAGGCGCCATCCCTACAAATACTGGGTGAGTGTTATCATGTCGACTAAATTGTATATACATGATCACCGGAATAGCGCAACTTGGGAGTGCATTCTTTGACAAATGTTGTTTTTCTCTTCTCTTTTTCCTTATCCATATGACTTTCCTAGATTGTGGTGGAGAATCAACACCTGACACCCAGGTGAAATTTTTCCCTTTTATTTCTTTATCTCCTTATCACTAAATAATGCAAGCAGTAGCAACATCTAGGTCCTGATGAATGCATAGGATAACTTCCGCTTATATGCAGAAACATGTCGACCACTTGCTAGTAGATATTTTGTTAAATCTACTTTTCACTGTTCACCTGTTTTTAGATTTGGGGGTCTGAGAGAAACTAATAAAGCACTTATTCTACTCAGTACCACCTAATTTTACTCACTACCACTCTTTTTCACTGCACTGCTTTCTTTTAGTTGTAACCATCATTTCAACACCATACCGGTACCACCTAGCGAAACAAATAACATCAGTCTCCTCACTCACACAGTTTTCACACTCTACATAGTGTGACTGTTCTCTTGTACTAACTCCTGGGTAAGGAGGACCCAAATGATGTGATAGTGGTGGTACAGAACGGCAACTGATGGGAAAAATTCCTACCTTGGTTGCATGTTGAGCATATGAGTAGTTGAATGGCTTTCACATATGAACAATATTTAATTCACAATCTAACCTGTAAGTCATATGGTGTTCAGTCTAGAGTAAAAACACTTGGTTGTGACTCCTGGATACATTTTGTTGTAGTAAGTCTGATGTTAGGGGCATGTGTCCAGTTCAGAGTCTTAAAACTAGCCCTTAGACCCTCATTTATATAGTGTGTTTTGTGATTGAGTACAGCCTCGGCTGTGGGTCTTTTTTTGAAAATAACAGACATACATTTCTTTTTGTCTGTTTTGTAGCTCTGTTTTGACTTTGTCTCGATTATAGAGCATTCCCTTTTCTCTTGTAATCTCGGCAAGTGTTTGTGCGCAAGACAAACATCCACAATGGCTTCAAACAGTGGTCTAGCTTTTGAAGAAGCAGAGATTCAGAACATTCTAGATGAGAACCCCAGTCTATTGGAGAATATCCCCCTTGCAGTAAGCACCACTGATGAGGGTTGGAACAAAATCTTGATCTTAAAAAAATCCCATTCAAGAACTACAGTACAAGGTATAACCATGGCACAATATCTACATGGCAACTGTGCACCGTCAGGACTAATCGTGACCAATACACCAAGACTTTTCTTGGATGAGAAGGACTTTCTGAAAAATTGGTCATTGATTGCCTGGCGGTGCACTAGGGACTGGCTAGTCCTTATTATAAAAACGGCTAAACGTGTAGCTGATAAGATCCTAGTCGAGATACAACTACTTGAAGGGAAAATCAAGGCTACTTTAAAAACTCCAGCCTTTAAATCCGGGCAAGACGATACCAACAAGAAAAACACTGAATTCAAAGAATCCATTCTTTTCACAAAAATGGAGAAATTTAAAAAAGACCTAGCCAAATTCTCTAGTGAAAAAGTGTACCCATACACTAGTGATTCTTATGTAGCCCCAACATTTAATCAAAGTGGAGGTCGAAGAGGTTCTAGTTATGCCACCTTAAGCTCTGACGATAACTCCAGTGATTCTGAAACATCCCAACGTGGCAATGGACGCCCCTTTAAGGGACGTGGCAACAGAAGAGGACGTAGAGGCAATTTTAATAACGTTGGCCAGAATCAGTTCCAACCTTTTTGGCAACCAGGCCCTTGGATGTATGGTCCAAACTTTCCCCAAATGGGACCACCTTTCTTCCCTCACCAGATGCAACAAGCCCAAGGACAGCAGTCTTTTTTAGGGTTTGGCCTGAGGACCATCAGAGTAAGAAGAAGACAGGGACAAGGATCCCAAGTCCGATGGACAACGCCGGTACAACAACCGACAATGGACTTGAGGAGTGGCAAAAAGATCCCACAGGACGGAGCGGGAACGAGCGGAACAACTGACCAACCAGCCTCGTGATCAATCTGAGCTCCTACTCACTGTCTAATGAAGAAGAAAACCTTCTCAACCGTGGGTTGGGTTTTGTGGCAACCCACAAGGGTGATCAATTCAACACTCAAGTTGAAATCTCCAAACTATTCAAGAAGGTTAGACTCCACTATTTCTTTGCGAAACAGAACCCTGAAGAAAATACAGAATCTGTCGTCAACACCTGTCTAAAAAGACCGTCGACCTTCAATCCCACGACTATTGGATTACCTACCAGAGTCCAAACTTTTGAAGAGGCGGTGGAAACAGACATCGATCTGCTTTTCAAAACAAAGAAATCAAGACCTTTTGTTAATTTACCCAACAAAGAAAGATTAGCTCTGCAGGCCTTAACAACCAATGAAGCAATCATAATAAAGCCTGCAGACAAAGGCGGTGCAATTGTCATCTTAGATACAGAAACTTACAGACAGGAATGCCTAAGGCAACTACAAGATCGGAAGTCATATCTACCTCTAAAGGACGATCCCACAGAGAGACTGAAGACCAAGATCAGCCAACTTGTGGAAGAGGCAACATCAGAAGGATGGATTACTCCCCTAGAGGGCCAATATCTATATACCTCCCATCCATCGATTCCTTATTTCTACTGCCTGCCGAAGGTGCATAAACCACAGAGACCACCACCCGGGAGACCAATCATCTCTGGCATTGGATCCGTTTTGGAGCCAGTATCCACATTTGTTGACTTTTTTCTCAATCCCATTGTCAAAGAGATGCCAACATACCTCAAAGACACGAAAGATATGTTACGACTGCTTCCAAACATAAACTTTGACACCTCTATGGATCTACTCGTTTCATTCGATGTAGAATCCTTATATACATCAATTCCTCAGACAGAGACCCTGGAAGTGGTGGGTAACATACTCCAAGAAAGGGATTTGCAATCGATAACTCCAGCTGCCTTCATCATGAACTTAGCGGAGCTGGCAATGAAAGAAAATTACTTTAAATTCGAAGACACCACCTATCTCCAGATCTCTGGAACCAGCATGGGCAGCGTTTTCGCGCCCAGTCTGGCGAATCTATACGTCCATGTGCTAGAACAGACAAAAATATTGAACCAGGACAATCCCTACTATGTATCGCTTCTTGTTTGGAAGCGGTACATAGATGATATCTTTGTCGTATGGAGAGGCTCTGAGGCAAGCTTATTGGAATTCCATAGCTGGCTAAACAATTGCAATGAATTCCTGAAGTTCACAGTAGAATTCAGCAGAAAAGAACTGCCCTTCTTGGACCTTCTTATAGTGGCAACAGAAGATGGATTAACAACAGAGCTGTATAGGAAGCCCATGGCACGGAATGCGCTCCTCAACTTCGAGAGCTGTCATCCCAGAGCCCTCAGGGAAAACCTGCCCTTTGGGCAGTTCCTGAGGCTCAAGAGGAACTGCTCTACAAAAGAAGCTTTTGAGAAACACTCAGAGACACTTTCTGAACATCTGCGTGAAAAAAACTACCCCACGAAGATCATCCGCCAATCCAAGAAAAGGGCGTCAAACAACAACAGGGACGCCCTTTTGGACATTGCCACCCCAAAAGAAAAAATTAAAAGGATGACATTTGTGAATACTTTTCACACAAAATCAAACGAGGTTCGCAAAATTATAACCAAACACTGGTCTATTTTGAACACTAGCGGAGACACCTTACCTCCTCCCCTATTTGCTTTTAAGAGAGGACCCAACATAAAAGATCAATTGGTCCACACTAGACCAAAAAGCAAATCGTCCAGACAAGTCGGCACCTTGTGGGATCTGCCTCCCGTACAAGGACACCATCCTTGCGGTAATTGTTCGGCATGTCCCTAAACAACTAAGTCCACCAGTGTTGACATCGGAACCATGCGCCCATGGCAACAGCGCAAATTCACCAATTGCAATAGTGAGAATACCATCTATATGATCACTTGCCCGTGCCCTAAGAGATACGTGGGCATGACAACTCGGAAAACGAAAATAAGAATTGGTGAACACAAGAGTACTGTCCGATGCCGCAAACAAGCGACACGCTTAACAGCTCATTATTTGGAAAAGGGACATGGTCCTAGTGACTTCACATGGATCATACTGGAACAGCCTACCATACCGGAGCACTGTCCTGATATAGGCAAGTTTCTGTTTAAAATTGAACAGAAATGGGTCTATAAACTAAATAGTGACAAGGAGGGTCTCAATGAACCGATACCTTGGATGTCACTATAACAGGGTCCGATTCTGTCCGTAAGCAAATCTATTAAACAAATGGGTGGAATTATATCCCTGTACCACCCGTGATACCCTACTGAAAGAGAGATCCTTTCTTTTACAATAAAAACATAAACAACTGAAATCTAGAATTATTGACTTTCTTCTGCTTTTTCGAAAGGAAACTACGATTCCCAGAACACACCACACCTGCTTGTCAAGCTTCATCGATATACCCGCCCTTTTCTCTCGTTCGATGCCTCCCCAGAATAGCCCAGAGGGACGTTGAGAGACACCGACGGAGAGGTGAGTGTGTGAGAGGTCTTTACTGGCAGCGATGCCAGCCACATAAACGATAATGCCACGATACGACCTCGTGGCTTTCTAATCTTAAACGCCCGGGCGTGTCACTAGAAAACGCCCCTACCGGGTCTCTTGTGCATACGTGGCAGGGGATATACCGGTTACATATTTAAATACTCGTAACGGGTAAAATTATTGTTTGTAGATCAATCATACATAGCAATTTTCACCCGCTAAGACTTTTACCTGTACCATTAGTAAAGACTCTTGACAAATAGATTTACCTACTAAACTATATAAGAGTCAGCATTTCTTGCCTTGTTTTACTGAATCGGTTGAGTGTCTCTATAATTGTATTTTGCTAACAGAGCGGTGCTCCTTAGTTACCTGAGCTGCAGCCAGGTGAGGTGAGGCGCCATCCCCACAAATACTGGGTGAGTGCTATCAAGTCGACTAAATTGTATATACATGATCACCGGAATAGCGCAACTTGGGAGTGCATTCTTTGACAAATGTTGTTTTTCTCTTCTCTTTTTCCTTATCCATATGACTTTCCTAGATTGTGGTGGAGAATCAACACCTGACACCCAGGTGAAATTTTTCCCTTTTATTTCTTTATCTCCTTATCACTAAATAATGCAAGCAGTAGCAACATCTAGGTCCTGATGAATGCATAGGATAACTTCCGCTGATATGCAGAAACATGTCGACCACTTGCTAGTAGATATTTTGTTAAATCTACTTTTCACTGTTCACCTGTTTTTAGATTTGGGGGTCTGAGAGAAACTAATAAAGCACTTATTCTACTCAGTTCCACCTAATTTTACTCACTACCACTCTTTTTCACTGCACTGCTTTCTTTTAGTTGTAACCATCATTTCAACACCATACCGGTACCACCTAGCGAAACAAATAACATCAGTCTCCTCACTCACACAGTTTTCACACTCTACATAGTGTGACTGTTCTCTTGTACTAACTCCTGGGTAAGGAGGACCCAAATGATGTGATAGTGGTGGTACAGAACGGCAACTGATGGGAAAAATTCCTACCTTGGTTGCATGTTGAGCATATGAGTAGTTGAATGGCTTTCACATATGAACAATATTTAATTCACAATCTAACCTGTAAGTCATATGGTGGTCAGTCTAGAGTAAAAACACTTGGTTGTGACTCCTGGATACCTTTTGTTGTAGTAAGTCTGATGTTAGGGGCATGTGTCCAGTTCAGAGTCTTAAAACTAGCCCTTAGACCCTCATTTATATAGTGTGTTTTGTGATTGAGTACAGCCTCGGCTGTGGGTCTTTTTTTGAAAATAACAGACATACATTTCTTTTTGTCTGTTTTGTAGCTCTGTTTTGACTTTGTCTCGATTATAGAGCATTCCCTTTTCTCTTGTAATCTCGGCAAGTGTTTGTGCGCAAGACAAACATCCACAATGGCTTCTAACAGTGGTCTAGCTTTTGAAGAAGCAGAGATTCAGAACATTCTAGATGAGAACCCCAGTCTATTGGAGAATATCCCCCTTGCAGTAAGCACCACTGATGAGAGTTGGAACAAAATCTTGATCTTAAAAAAATCCCATTCAAGAACTACAGTACACGGTATAACCATGGCACAATATCTACATGGCAACTGTGCACCGTCAGGACTAATCGTGACCAATACACCAAGACTTTTCTTGGATGGGAAGGACTTTCTGAAAGATTGGTCATTGATTGCCTGGCGGTGCACTAGGGACTGGCTAGTCCTTATTATAAAAACGGCTAAACGTGTAGCTGATAAGATCCTAGTCGAGATACAACTACTTGAAGGGAAAATCAAGGCTACTTTAAAAACTCCAGCCTTTAAATCCGGGCAAGACGATACCAACAAGATTAACACTGAATTCAAAGAATCCATTCTTTTCACAAAAATGGAGAAATTTAAAAAAGACCTAGCCAAATTCTCTAGTGAAAAAGTGTACCCATACACTAGTGATTCTTATGTAGCCCCAACATTTAATCAAGGTGGAGGTCGAAGAGGTTCTAGTTATGCCACCTCAAGCTCTGACGATAACTCCAGTGATTCTGAAACATCCCAACGTGGCAATGGACGCCCCTTTAAGGGACGTGGCAACAGAAGAGGCCGTAGAGGCAATTTTAATAACTTTGGCCAGAATCAGTTCCAACCTTTTTGGCAACCAGGCCCATGGATGTATGGTCCAAACTTTCCCCAAATGGAACCACCTTTCTTCCCTCACCAGATGCAACAAGCCCAAGGACAGCAGTCTTTTTTAGGGTTTGGCCAGAGGACCAACAGAGGAAGAAGAAGACAGGGACAAGGATCCCAAGTCCGATGGACAACGCGGGTACAACAACCGACAATGGACTTGAGGAGTGGCAAAAAGATCCCACAGGACGGAGCGGGAACGAGCGGAACAACCGACCAACCAGCCTCGTGATCAATCTGAGCTCCTACTCACTGTCTAATGAAGAAGAAAACCTTCTCAACCGTGGGTTGGGTTTTGTGGCAACCCACGAGGGTGATCAATTCAACACTCAAGTTGAAATCTCCAAACTATTCAGGAAGGTTAGACTCCACTATTTCTTTGCGAAACAGAATCCTGAAGAAAATACTGAATCTGTCGTCAACACCGGTCTAAAAAGACCGTCGACCTTCAATCCCACGACTATTGGATTACCTACCAGAGTCCAAACTTTTGAAGAGGCGGTGGAAACAGACATCGATCTGCTTTTCAAAACAAAGAAATCAAGACCTTTTGTTAATTTACCCAACAAAGAAAGATTAGCTCTGCAGGCCTTAACAACCAATGAAGCAATCATAATAAAGCCTGCAGACAAAGGCGGTACAATTGTCATCTTAGATACAGAAACTTACAGACAGGAATGCCTAAGGCAACTACAAGATTGGAAGTCATATCTACCTCTAAAGGACGATCCCACAGAGAGACTGAAGACCAAGATCAGCCAACTAGTGGAAGAGGCAACATCAGAAGGATGGATTACTCCCCTAGAGGGCCAATATCTATGTACCTCCCATCCATCGATTCCTTATTTCTACTGCCTGCCGAAGGTGCATAAACCACAGAGACCACCACCCGGGAGACCAATCATCTCTGGCATTGGATCCGTTTTGGAGCCATTATCCACATTTGTTGACTTTTTTCTCAATCCCATTGTCAAAGAGATGCCAACATACCTCAAAGACACGAAAGATATGTTACGACTGCTTCCAAACATAAACTTTGACACCTCTATGGATCTACTCGTTTCATTCGATGTAGAATCCTTATATACATCAATTCCTCAGACAGAGACCCTGGAAGTGGTGGGTAACATACTCCAAGAAAGGGATTTGCAATCGATAACTCCAGCTGCCTTCATCATGGACTTAGCGGAGCTGGCAATGAAAGAAAATTACTTTAAATTCGAAGACACCACCTATCTCCAGATCTCTGGAACCTGCATGGGCAGCGTTTTCGCTCCCAGTCTGGCGAATCTATACGTCCATGTGCTAGAACAGACAAAAATATTGAATCAGGACAATCCCTACTATGTATCGCTTCTTGTTTGGAAGCGGTACATAGATTATATCTTTGTCGTATGGAGAGGCTCTGAGGCAAGCTTATAGGAATTCCATAGCTGGCTAAACAATTGCAATGAATTCCTGAAGTTCACAGTAGAATTCAGCAGAAAAGAACTGCCCTTCTTGGACCTTCTTATAGTGGCAACAGAAGATGGATTAAAAACAGAGATGTATAGGAAGCCCATGGCACGGAATGCGCTCCTCAACTTCGAGAGCTGTCATCCCAGAGCCCTCTGGGAAAACCTGCCCTTTGGGCAGTTCCTGAGGCTCAAGAGGAACTGCTCTACAAAAGAAGCTTTTGAGAAACACTCAGAGACACTTTCTGAACATCTGCGTGAAAAAAACTACCCCACGAAGATCATCCGCCAATCCAAGAAACGGGCGTCAAACAACAACAGGGACGCCCTTTTGGACATTGTCACCCCAAAAGAAAAAATTAAAAGGATGACATTTGTGAATACTTTTCACACAAAATCGAACGAGGTTCGCAAAATTATAACCAAACACTGGTCTATTTTGAACACTAGCGGAGACACCTTACCTCCTCCCCTATTTGCTTTTAAGAGAGGACCCAACATAAAAGATCAATTGGTCCACACTAGACCAAAAAGCAAATCGTCCAGACAAGTCGGCACCTTGTGGGATCTGCCTCCCGTACAAGGACACCATCCTTGCGCTAATTGTTCGGCGTGTCCCCAAACAACTAAGCCCACCAGTGTTGACATCGGAACCATGCGCCCATGGCAACAGCGCAAATTCACCAATTGCAATAGTGAGAATACCATCTATATGATCACTTGCCCGTGCCCTAAGAGATACGTGGGCATGACAACTCGGAAAACGAAAATAAGAATTGGTGAACACAAGAGTACTGTCCGATGCCGCAAACAAGCGACACTTAACAGCTCATTTTTTGGAAAAGGGACATGGTCCTAGTGATTTCACATGGATCATACTGGAACAGCCTACCATACCGGAGCACTGTCCTGATATAGGCAAGTTTCTGTTTAAAATTGAACAGAAATGGGTCTATAAACTAAATAGTGACAAAGAGGGTCTCAATGAACCGATACCTTGGATGTCACTATAACAGGGTCCGATTCTGTCCGTAAGCAAATCTATTAAACAAATGGGTGGAATTATATCCCTGTACCACCCGTGATACCCTACTGAAAGAGAGATCCTTTCTTTTACAATAAAAACATAAACAACTGAAATCTAGAATTATTGACTTTCTTCTGCTTTTTCGAAAGGAAACTACGATTCCCAGAACACACCACACCTGCTTGTCAAGCTTCATTGATATACCCGCCCTTTTCTCTCGTTCGGTGCCTCCCCAGAATAGCCCAGAGGGACGTTGGGAGACACAGACGGAGAGGTGAGTGTGTGAGAGGTCTTTACTGGCAGCGATGCCGGCCACATAAACGATAATGCCACGATACGACCTTGTGGCTTTCTAATCTTAAACGCCCGGGCGTGTCACTAGAAAACGCCCCTACCGGGTCTCTTGTGTATACGTGGCAGGGGATATACCGGTTACATATTTAAATACTCGTAACGGGTAAAATTATTGTTTGTAGATCAATCATACATAGCAATTTTCACCCGCTAATTCTTTTACCTGTACCATTAGTAAAGACTCTTGACAAATTGATTTACCTACTAAACTATATAAGAGGCAGCATTTCTTGCCTTGTTTTACTGAATCGGTTGAGTGTCTCTATAATTGTATTTTGCTAACAGAGCGGTGCTCCTTATTTACCTGAGCTGCAGCCAGGTGAGTTGAGGCGCCATCCCTACAAATACTGGGTTTGTGTTATCATGTCGACTAAATTGTATATACATGATCACCGGAATAGCGCAACTTGGGAGTGCATTCTTTGACAAATGTTGTTTTTCTCTTCTCTTTTTCCTTATCCATATGACTTTCCTAGATTGTGGTGGAGAATCAACACCTGACACCCAGGTGAAATTTTTCCCTTTTATTTCTTTATCTCCTTATCACTAAATAATGCAAGCAGTAGCAACATCTAGGTCCTGATGAATGCATAGGATAACTTCCGCTGATATGCAGAAACATGTCGACCACTTGCTAGTAGATATTTTGTTAAATCTACTTTTCACTGTTCACCTGTTTTTAGATTTGGGGGTCTGAGAGAAACTAATAAAGCACTTATTCTACTCAGTTCCACCTAATTTTACTCACTACCACTCTTTTTCACTGCACTGCTTTCTTTTAGTTGTAACCATCATTTCAACACCATACCGGTACCACCTAGCGAAACAAATAACATCAGTCTCCTCACTCACACAGTTTTCACACTCTACATAGTGTGACTGTTCTCTTGTACTAACTCCTGGGTAAGGAGGACCCAAATGATGTGATAGTGGTGGTACAGAACGGCAACTGATGGGAAAAATTCCTACCTTGGTTGCATGTTGAGCATATGAGTAGTTGAATGGCTTTCACATATGAACAATATTTAATTCACAATCTAACCTGTAAGTCATATGGTGGTCAGTCTAGAGTAAAAACACTTGGTTGTGACTCCTGGATACCTTTTGTTGTAGTAAGCACAGTAGATCTGGACCTGTGTACAAGCTGAAGCCAGCCGCGATGGAGAATGGGTCAGATTTGTCCTCGTTAAAGACTTTACCTTCTGACTTAGGGACTGATTTAGATCTTGGTAGACAGATATCCCATCCGGCGAAATATAAACCTCATAGGATATAATGGGATTTATATTTTGGTGTTTGGGATATCCATCACCGTTGTGACAGAGTAACCTATCTGTCAAGATCTAAATCAGGCACTTAGGGGCTTATTTACAAGCCGCTTGTGCGACGGCGAATTTTAATGCCCCATATTTACAAGGACGTGAAACGCGACCCTGCGTGGCTTTTCCTGTCCTTATAAATTCACCCCCTTTACACGCAGCACTTTGTGTGAAAAGGACGTTACATGGGCGTCGCTTTTGGGTGTTCCCTACCTGACACATTTCCAGATTTACAAGAAATAGTAAACCTGGAAATGCCTCTGAATGCTATGCCTCCCCAGGGGAGGTGTAGGGAGGCGCAACAAGAAGAAATGTATTTATCTCTCCTTGTTTTTTCCTCTTTCTATGTGTGATGCATTCTGCAGCACACATAGAGCGAGGAAATCACGTCTGGTGATTGTTTATGTACACAAAGGTGTCGCTTCCTGCACATAAACAATCATTAAAAAAATGACATTTTTCAAGTTCTATGTGTGCTAATGCCGCACACATAGAAGTTGAAAAACACCATTTCAGATTTTTATGAGCAGGAAGGGAAGCCCAGGGAAGAGCACAGGAATGCAACATGTTATTGTGAATTTGTCGAATCGCTGTGCTTTGAAAGTGCCGCAGCGTGGCGCAGCCAAAGGGTTTGCGGTGTTGTGCTGCGGCACTTTCTTGTAAATGAGGTCCTTGGTCTAAAAATAAACATAGGAGTACACTACTAAGGCCCCTGGAATCTCAGTGGAGATGCTTTGAACCTCACATGGTGTCAGGCAGAGACTAACAGCAGAGTTCAGTCCAGGTCCAGTAGCCACTGGTCATCTCGGTAGATCCAGGAAAAGGTCTTTTGCTGGTTGTTGGTTCCCTGTTGCCACACAGAAGGTCAGCCAACTGACCATTGGAGTCCATTTCTTTGTCCAGGGTACAAGAGGGAACAGGTCCAGTTCTTCTGGGCACCTCTCAAGTCACAGACAGCAGTTACAGTCCTCTCCTGATCTCCAGCACGCCCAGAAAGTGTTCTGAAGTTGGTGCCTAGAGATACTACATTTTTCCCTGGCACAAGCTAGTCGGTGGAGTAACTCCTGGACATTCCCTAAACAATGAGGTACAGGTTCTGAGGCCATGGCCTATCTACTTTTGCAGTAGCTCCTGTTTGCTTTACAGCAAGCAGGCCCAAAATGCAATTTTTCAGGACAAATCCAAGATAGCGAAAATCCTCGCCCACAGTAAACTTGGGTTCTGAAGGCTGGGTGGTGAGGGGAGTGTGATATGGTACCCCTAGTGTCTACCCACATCTAACACTAAAACCCAGTTTGAGGCAGGCACCGTACACACAACAGAGCCAGAGCCAGAAGTCTGGTAGAACTAAATCAGGGTTCTTCAACAAGAATACAGGGGATCCCCATCCTGGTCTCTGTCTTTCAAGTGTGCCCCAAGTTACATGTGGTTCAACAGACCTGTCAAGCTGGATTTGAACTGTGGTGTCAAAAAAGCTGCCCACAGACCCCACCCTGAATATTCTCTGGAGGTCAGAGGAGTTCTCCCTACCCATTCTGGTTAGCCTGTTTTTTTTCTACTGGGAGGCTTTTCACTTCCTTTTTAACACTTTTTCAAGGCTGAGCATAGACTGAGAGCTGGTAGAAGCAGTGCTTAATTTGATCCTGTGATTGCCAATAGAGTCCACCAGCATCATTATTGGGGACCGACACCTATTTCTCGCCATCAGACGTTTCACAAGAGAGAGAAAAATAGGGAGAATGCAAGTACTTGCAAGAGTAAGATAAATGGGCAGGGAGTGTCTGGTAGTGTATAAAGAGGCAAGAAGTGTTTTTCAAGACTCTGCAGACATTTAATAGCACCGACTGGTGGGTTTCTGAGCAGAGGTTTGGGCACCGGCACTCATTACTTTGCAAATTAGGCACTGGGCAGAGGCTTACTCTGGGCTGGGGCTTCAGGCATGTAAAGAGTAACTTTCAAAAAGTTCATTTTCCTTAATATTTATTACAAATCTGACTTCACCATGGCATTGGATTTTTAATAAATATTGAAAATAGTGGTTCAAATATTTGACTAGCTGGCCCCATTCTCGAGATACAGTTTTAATATTTAATATTGCTTCCCATCACTTCTCTATGGGCTAGCCAGCTTTCCTACAGTAAAAAGAGCTTTTGAGTACTAGTCACTGTAAGGATATGTTAACTTTAAATTTCTACTTGCCCTACTTTTAAATACTATGGACCCTGTCATGTGGGCTACCTGGCCTACATAAATATGTCATATTCATTTTTAAAAGAAATGCTTTCACCTGTCAAATGGGTTTATTTTGACAGGTTGTGGTGCTTTGCATGTTTTGCACTGTAACAGGCTACACTAGGTAGGCCTGAAGTCCTGTTTTCATTTGTCACATTAGTGATTGGCACAAATAAGGTAACCATTAACGTTTCATGTCATGGGTGTATTTCCGTACTATATGCTATGGCTTTACGGAAAAGTGAAATACACCAATCAGGGAATAACCAATTTAACCATGCATAAGGGGAAGCACAGGCACTTTATCCCAGGTTAGCAGGGGTAAAGTGAGCAGAGTTTTAAATCCAGCTAATTATATAAAGGTCCGGAACAAGGTGAAAAATCCGGGATGACCACGCAGGAAAGGCAATTTTCCTACAAAAGTTCAATGTTGATTTTCATAACAAAAGGTCCAGATAGGTCTCGGAAGTATTTGAACAGAAAAAAGACTAATACAATATTTTTGAAAATGAAATCAAATTCATTTTACTTTGGCATCTCTTAAAGCGTTGCTACATATCTGTCTTCTGAATATTTTTCATACACGTGCACTGTGTTAATTCAAGTTCAATTTTACATGAAGCAACTTATTTTCTTTTTAAGTGCATGTTTCCTTTGCATGTTTGAAATAAAATGGCCTCTTGTAGTATATACTTTATGGCTTCAGTATTGTTATGAAAATAATGATTTATATCACGTTGTCATGAGAACAGGAGCTACCTGTAAAACAATAGCTCTAAACTGGTATCCAAGGATGTGCCAAACACACTGGAAGGGGTTACAGTTTTAGGGTACCCTGCTCCTGTCGTGAGTCACGACTGCTCTTTTAGGAATGCTAGAACACCTGTTTATTTATAAGCAACTTTCACACATATTTCAAAATAAAAAGAAATGTGTAGCTACTCTTTAATCTGGGCCGAATGTTTAATTCAAAGCTGTTTAGTATTGTTTTAACATGACAAAGAGAATCACAAGTTCTTACTTCGATCGTTTCACACATTTTGTCGGTGATAGTTATTTTCCATTCTAATTTACATGTGATGTAAATGTAACAAAGGATTTCTATGAACATCTGTTCTTAAGAGGCACAGGCTGAAAGATTTACCCAGCTCATTGTGCTGTGCGTGGCTGTGCCATTTCCGACTGACAATATACAACAATTACATTTTGGTGTAAATCTCATAATGTGAGTGACTGGTCTGCTTCTCGCGCCTCCGCCGTCATGGCTTCCATAGTCTAGTTCAGCGGCTTCTTGTTCAACACATCTGTTTCTCTGTTGCCTTCAGGTCACACTTTATCTTTCTAGTCCTAAGTAGGATGAACAACTGGCATGAGTGCAAATTCAGGACGGTGAGTGTAAAAATTCAGGACAAAGGGTCAAAATTGTGGAGAAAAATTCAGGACAAAACTTACGTTTTACAGACACATCAGTGCCATTGTGAGATGTAAAGCGGCACGCATAGGATGCAGCTAATTGGGACCTGCAGTGCTGGACTAGAGTGCAGTCCTCCGAGTGGCCAGCTGTATGTGTCAGATCACTTCAAGCATTCCATTTATGGTCAGCTGGTGATGACTGGCATAGGGGCTGGTACTGTACTAAGTAATTAATAAGACCCCCAGCTGACAGTTCTTGTGTGAGGGTAAGAGCATTAAGCAGGAAAAGGGAGTTCTTAATCAGCCTGCATGAGCTACATTTGGCTGCATACTGCTGAGCGTTATGGTATTATTGTGGTTCAGAGAGGTTAGATAGGAGTTGACATTACTATATAATGACCTGGCTATTGGCTAGCCATATATCAGCCCTCCTTATTTTACCTGTATATTGGAAATAATATACTACTTGGGCTGTTTATTTCTGTGAGCTGTAAATTGCAGATTTTCATTGATATGCAGAAGTATGCTACAGACTAGAAACTCTATACACTGTTATGGCATAATTGTGGGGCACATGGAGGCACTGTCTTTTAAATACAGAACATTTTCTATTGAATGGAAGCAAAATGCCAACATGCAGTTTTACTAGTAAAACTATATAGCGCACAAATACTAATGTGTGGAAATGTGGTTTAGGCAATTATGTATAATTTGAGCATCACCAAGTGTCTTGATTCTTTTGATCCCATTAAAACTCGGTCTCCAGCACACTTCGGAGTTACAAACATGTGGTCCATTTGTGATTTCCTAACTGCTGATATGTTTTGAAACATTTGCACAGTTCATTTGCAGATATTTATATGTTGGGTGTTACACACAAACTCACAGCTTACAGCCTTTGTTTTCCCACCCCCAAGAACATTTGTGAAAACATGGTGCATTCTACAACACATTTGTCATTATATTTCAATTGTATTAGTTTCTAAAGTATAGTAAATGATGACTTTACTATGCACCATGATACAGCAGTCTTTGATGGGGCTCTTCAACGATGCCCTCGATATTGCCAACAGTGACTCTCTCGCATGCATTTCATTTGTTTTTTAGCGCCTCTCATACCAGTGTAGGGTGCAAGAGCACTTACATCACACAAACACACATAGACAATAAATCATACATGTATAAATCAGTGTATAGAAAATGTGACATATGGCAATGGGGACTACATGGTGTAGGATGCACATCACCCATACTGGTATGTATTTTGTAAGAGTGCTTGGTCTAAAGAGCTCAAACTCAGGATTCAGAACATAACACAGTAGATAGTGTTGACTTTAAGGATACAAGCTTATTACTACCCAAACAAACCTTTTTTTTTAGCAACATCAGGATAATGAAAAACTGAGAAGAAAACATAACTTTGTACCCATGCAGCTTGGATACAGCTCTTTGACGGCAGTTCAGAGCTCAGTGTGCTAGATTACGTATGTAATTTATGAACTGCACAGTAACTAAAGAATCTCAGTGACAAAAGCAGTAACCCACTGAGCTCCGCACATAAAATACTGTTCTTTGATATGCATGGTACACAGTTAGACATATTAACCCTATGTGCTACCTTAGATGATTCGAAACTGCCACTAAACAAAACTCACATCTCTCTCCAGCAGGTACATTAGTCACCAGAGTTATGTTATAATGACTCTTGTATTGTTGCCTGAAAACTGCAGTATATACAAGGAACTTTGCAGTGCCAGCCTCCAATAACAAAACCTCCCCCACCCTTCCATCCTCCCAGGGTCACTCATGACGCGGGTACATCCAGTCTGGCCTTGCTAGCACCCTGCAATGGTGCCCCTCATCTTCACATAGACCCTCTCTCATGTGTATTTAATTTCTTTTATAGTGCTACTCATCCAAAGTATGTACGGCAGGGCGTCGGAGTGTGTTACAGCACACACATATTATATAGAGACAATGACTCATAAATGTGAAAGTCAATGTATAGGAAATGTTACTTAAGACATTGAGGGCTACCAGATGTAAGAGCCAGATGTCCTCCATACTTGTAACCAATAAAGTTCCTTTGACAGGCACAAAAGCTACAAGTCAATTTGTACCATACTTAATCAATAGTCTTTATTTGTTTGAAAGCTTCATTCTTTTTTCAATCTTTTTTCTTTTTTCAAAAAAACACCACATTTGACAAAGAATGTTAGAAAAATGAAAAAACACCACATCTAATATTGAAGCAAAATTGATCTATGTACAAGAAATTTTCACAACCCAACTCATCCATTCATGACTTACCTTATTCATACCATATTCTCTCATTCATACTATTCAACACTCACACATAGCGACAACTACTCATAGCCTCTTCAAGCCCAAGAAGAAATTTTTCCTATCTATAGATGGACCAAGAGGCCTGAAACAAACAATGCGATAATCTAATGTAAAGACTTGGTTGTGCGAAAATCAATAATATACAGCAGTAATACATTCAAAAATAACTTTTTTGCACCACACAGCCAGTCCTATCTATCTAAGTAGTGCAATTATTTGATATCCAACACAAAAAGGGTCTACGCATTTCGAACCCCCTCACTCTTGGGGTTCTCCTCAGAAAACTAATTGGCAGATCCATTTGTTCAACCAAAAAAGCAGTGCAGTCGGTTTGGAATAGATGGAGTGGTGTAAACGGTAGGTTTTTCCTGAATTATCAGGAAAAAAGAAAAAAGATTGAAAAAAGAATGAAGCTTTCAAACAAATAAAGACTATTGATTAAGTATGTTACAAATTGACTTGTAGCTTTTGTGCCTGTCAAATGAACTTTGTTATCAGTATTGGCATTTTTGGTTGTTTTGTCGTTTAAGGGCTCAGCCTTACTGATCGGAGCCACACCCATTGTAGTTCTTTCTTCTCCATACTTGTAGGCAGTGGTGACATGTGGGTGGGGCTACAGGGGCGGGTGCCCCAGACACAATAGTCTTAGGGTTGCAAAGTTTTCAAAGAAAAATAAATTGTGGTGGCAGAGACTCGAGTCACGTTGGTGCTGTTGACTGCTAGTGCAGGTTATGTTGTCTTGCCCACCTTTCCCCACAGAAGGGCTGCACAGGGGCGTGCTCTCATGCATCTCTCATGGCCTTGGGGCAAGGGCAGGGCTGCTCACGCTGTTTTCCGGTGGAATGGAAGCAGCGTCGCCCAGCGGCACAACAGCGGAACGTCTCTTGTGGTACCACGGCGCTGTAAAATTTCTGTTTGTTTGGCAGGAGGAAGGAACATTTCAAGCCCGAGTTCCACGCTTGCTACCTGACATCATGTGTTGGTTTCGGATGGTGGGTTCAGTCATTCAAGGGTGTGACACCCATTCATTCTTTCATCCATCATTCAGTCTTTCAACATTCATTCTGTCCTTCAATTTGTGTGCCCATCCATATCCAAACCTATTTAACCATTTCCAAACCTATCCATCATCTATCCTGCCATCCATCATTTCACTTATCATCCCTCAATCCACCCTTTCACTCATCTATCCATCCATCCTTTCACGCATCCATCCATTCACTCATCCATTCAAACACCCACCCACTCATCCATTCACTCATCCATCCAACCATTTACCCTTTCACCCATTCAGACATCCTTACGCTTACTCATCCATTCACCCAGTCACTCACCCATCCATTCATCCATCCATCCGCCATTTCACTCATCCATCCATCATATCTTCCAGCTCTTCGTCCCCCCTTTCACTCATCGATGCATTCTTTCACTCATACATCCCTCCTTTCACTCATCCATACACCCATTCGCCCATCATCCTGTCAATCATCCATCCATACTTTCACACATCCATCCTCCCTTTCTCTCTCCTTCCTCCTTCCCGCTTTCACTTATCCATCCCTTCACCCACCAATCCACCCACCCATCCATCCACTCATGAATCCATTCATTGACCCTATTACTCATCCTTCCTTTCACTCATCCATCCATCCATCCTTTCTCTCGTTCTTTCACTCATTAATCCAATCTTTTGCCCATCTACCCTCCCTTTTACTCACTCATCCATTCTTACATCGACCCTTTCACTCATCCGTCCATCCATTCACGCTTTCACTTATTAATTCATCAATCCATCCATCATTTCACTCATCCATCCACCCATTCACTCGCCCAACAACCACCCTTTCACTCACCTATCCATCCACCCTTTTACCCATCCATCCACCCTTTTACTGATACATCCACCATTCCAACCATACATTCACCATTCCACCCATAAATCTATTTATTTACCCTTTCTCTCATCCATCGTTCAACTCACTCATCCATCAATCCTTTCTCTCACTATCCATTTATTCACCCTTTCAGTCATCCATTCATCCTTTCACTAATCCATCCAGTCATTCACAAATTCCTTCAGTTACTTACTCACCCACCTTTTTACATTAATTATGAGCTGAGCCTTTGTAGGCAGAGTTGCAGACAGAAGAGGCCCATCAAGAACCCCACTCTCGCTGCACTTCCTAAAGCAAGGGATGGGGCGGGGGATAGTTCAACATGCCACCAAACATAGGCAATCCATTATGTTTTGTTATTTAATCTTATAACGTGCACAGCTACTCCCAAGAGTGTCCCGGCACGAACCAGGAGGGGTCAGCAGACTAACACTAGACAAAAAGATAGGTTTTTAGTTTTCTCTTAAAGTCCAAGGGGTCTTGGGTATTGCGAAGCGCAAAAGGAAGGGCATTCCATGCCTGAGCAGCTTTCACGACAAGCGAGCCACTGCCCAACCTGTGACGAATGAAGCGGGGAACTTGTGCTAGAAGATGTGCTGATGAGCGGTGTTGTCTCAAAGGGGCTTAAAAGGAGAACCTCTTCTGCAGATCGGCAGGGGCCTGGCCATAAAGGGTGCGGTGAGCGGTGACTAGGGATTTGAACTTAACGTGTTCAGCCACGGGAAGCCAAATTTAAGGAGCGCAGGTGATGTTGCACACTACTCCTAGTGTGGATTGCAAGGAGAAGCCTAGCTGCCGCATTTTTGACAACCTGAAGCTTATTAAGTAGATATCCCGGAATACCCACATACAGCGCATTGGCATAGTCCATTCGAGAAAGGATCAAAGCACGGATGACCGTTTCTTTAGTGGGCCTAGGGAGAAAAGAAAGAAATTTCCTTAAGGTTTTAAGAAGTCCAAACTAGTTGCCTACGAGCTTCTTAACCTGAGTAGAGGATAGATTTTCCTCTAACCACACTCCCAGGTTCTTGGCCGAGTTCCCTTTAGATGTCGGTAAAGGGAAGCCTGGAGACCAGAGCGTGTCTCTGAAACTGGGGGGAAATTACCGTAAAGGAGAATCTCCGACTTGTCTTCATTGTACTTAAGTTGAGCTGCAGCAAGCCACTTAAAGACAGAAGTCGAGCAGTGCTTAGCCGAAGATACGAAGTCTGCATCTTTTCCCCATATAAAAAGAAGCTGGGTATCGTCAGCGTCGGCAATGACCTTAGCCCCCATGTCCTCGGCCAAATAGACCAGAGGAGTAACATAGATGTTAAAGAGAAGGCAGCTAAGGGAGGACCCCTGCTGGATCCCTCTGGCAACCGACTGAGGGGCTGACGAGGCCGGCTGCAGCCAAATCTTTTGCACCAGCCCTTCCAAGAAGGACGTAAGCCAGCCCCAGGCAGAGCCCGAGACACCAAGCAGCAGTGAGTGTGGCACCGTATCAAACGCTGCCGACAGGTTGAGCATGACTAGAGCCGCTCTCCCGCCTGCATCCAGACACTCCTGAATGGCTTTGGAGACCTCAACCAATGCTGACTCAGTACTATGGAATGTCCGAAACCCCGACTGGGTTGGGTGCAAGAGGTCCAACCCTTCAACAGATTCAGTAAGGTGTCTGGTCACCACCTTTTTGCACACTTTGGCTAAACTGGGAAAAAGGGAAATGGGGCGATAATTCCCTGCAATCTGGGGGTCATGGGAAGGCTTTGTTAAAAGTGGGAGGATTTTAGCCTGCTTCAAGCCCTCCAGCACACATACCTCAAGAAGGGAGGTAATAATGATGTTCAAGTCAGGATTAATGATCTCAGCGACTGCTACCAACAATCTGGCCACACAGGGACCAGAGGGCGAACCTGATTTCAAGCCCTTCAGAATTCTGGGAGTGCTGGGCAAATCCACTGGAGAAAAAACATGCAGGGAGTGCCTAGGAATAGGGGGCGTAGGAGCGTAGAGCATGAGGTCTGATAAAGCCCTAAGAAAGGGAGTAAAAGCTGCCTGAATAGACAATCTGAACATTTGGAAGTCATGAGTCATGCATGATGCACAATGCCAGGACGTGAGGTGACTGTGACATGGTGTTGTTTTCAGGGCTTTAAGTGGGTTAAAAAAACTTGGGGGTCTCTCCAAAGGGTGTGCCAGATGTAAATAAGGGCTTTGGCTTAAAACACAGTAGTTCAAAATCTGTGTTTAGCATGGTGTGCTGCCCGACTGTTATTCTACTATTTCTGTCATTGCATCCAGGCATATAATACATTACACCTACAACCAGGCAGGAGTATTGGCTTTGTCAATGGTTGTTAGTTGCATAGAACAAAAAAGCAGCAACTATGGCTTTTTTGTATATAATATTGAAAATACTTCAGTTCTAATATTATGAGAATGTGAAAGAACTATAACTCCTTCTTTTTAACTTTTTTCGCTGGCTTCTTTTCATGAACTGGATTCTGTAAATTTCTTTCATCTGGTGAGGTGCAACATTGTTCTTTATGTACTGTTAAAACAGAATGCCCTGCCCTAGACTGAGGCAGGAGGAGGCCAACCACATGCTTTAACAGCTCAGTCTGGCACATTATCATTCTGTATGTGTCAATCAGCCGGCAGAGGCTGTTCTTGTGCTCAGACGATGAGTGTGAGGCGGCCCAATCAGAGAGTTGAGGCCTCTTGCAGGGGATGCCCAAAATTACTGACGAAAATCATCCGTAAAAGGGATCATCACGGACAACGGATGTAAGAGTCACATCACGGATGGTCCGTGAAATTTACAGATGGTTGGTCACCCTAGTCATAAGCCTGGTTTTATTAGCATTCCCCCATATGAATAAGTATTTGATGACAAGCTGTTTTATGTATATTGGTTGAAAATCAAACCTGGTGAAACCAGTACTGACCAATCCTTTTTGTCGAACCGGTTTTCACAAATGTTTCACCTAGCATGGCATTCAATAAGTTGACAAAACCAACTTTTTGACTGTTCCTCTCAGCGAAAAAACGAAACCCAGTGAGATGTTCTCAGTGTTATTTTCATCTCTCCTGCTCCTCCCAAATCGTAGTCTCTTTTTTTCTGGAAGGAGGATGTTGGAATTAGGTAGCCTGGCCTAGGGCAAGACTAGCATATCAGAGGCACAGTGTAAAGGTTGCAGACCACCCAAAAGTAATTCCACGCAATAGCACTCAAAAAGAAAACACTACACCAAAATTATATGAAAATACGTACTGCTTTATATAAAAATAATATACTCTTTGTTGTCAAATATAAGTAGCTCACATATAAATAGCTCAAAACATTGCAAGTCACTTTTAGGATCAGCAGTTACACTTTTTAAATTACTAGCAGATTATCACGTTGTCTTTAAAGCAGTTACTATATTCTTGAACTCCTATCACACTTTTGCATTAGGATAAACTGTACCTTAGAATCAATCAGGCTAGATATTACTCCACTAGAATCTTGGGAGAGAACTACGACTCACTATAAGCAATAGCAAATATCATCACAGTATTAGCATTCTTTAGAATTTAGCAAGATCAACTCCTAAATCAGGCCAGGACTTCACTCTCAGATGCATGAAATACCTTTAGATTTTCTACTATTTCTTGGAATACCATTGGTTTAGACTTCACTTACATCAGCATTTAATTAAGCCCCCAAAAGTAGTTGAATGGGGTTATTTTGTAGTACTCTACACTTAAAAATACCCCAGTCACTGAGTGTTTCCTCAAGTTAATCACCAAGAAGAATAGCTGGATTCGCTCTTCCTAGAACCCTTGTCATTAACTGGGAGGGTGTTGGGATTCACCTCAAGTATCAGTAGTTATCTTTGCCTAATAAGGCTCCCTGGCATCCGCTTTCCCACACCCCCACTCTCCTTACTTTTGCTTCAGGGGGGGTTTGGGGTCGTCCTGCGCCAGGCCACTGGATTATCAGCAATGAAGGGGATCGAGGAGCTGAGGCTAGGGAGGCCCTCGCGCCTCACAATGCTCCGCAATGCTTTTTCTCCTGCTCTTTCCTTCCCACTCGGGCCAGCTCCTCTGCGTGGCGCTCGAGGGGAAGGTTGGCCAAATTCAGACCGCTCTCAGGCCTCTAACGGGCCTTTCCGTTTCCCCCTCTCGGCTCGGCCAGCTCCTCTGCGTGGCGCGCGAGCGGAGGGAGAAGGCGGGATGCTCACGGGACTCCCTGAGGCGGCCGGCGCTCCTTCCGGTGCTCGGCGGGGCCGCTTCTCTCTTGATCCTGCGCAGTAGCGCTCGCCCTGTCACTGCTCTTCCCGGTCCTGCGCAGTAGCGCTAGCCCTGACACTGCTCTGCTCCGCGGACGCTAGCGGAAGGAGGCGTCCACCCGGGCCTGCTCGACCATAGGCCCCTCCTGCACTCGGGATATTACAGCGCTGGGGGCCTGCGCGAGGGAGCAGCGTCTCCTTCCTGGAGATCGCGCACTCGCGACGGCGCCTCCCCTCACTCCCGGGACCGGGGCAATCACCACAAGCCGGCTCCTCACCTCAGGGCTGGCAGATACGGATCCACAGCGACGCCGCTCTCCACACTGGATTGGGGGTGAGAGGGCGGAACAGCCCGATTTCTCCTGGCTCCCTCAGTGGCGCTCCACCACAGCAGGTGAGAGCTGACGCTCCAGGGGATTACGAAGTAGGAGATAGTCTTAGAGCATTTACCAGTCTCTGGACTGTGGCTGGGGGTAAGGGTACACTTTCTACCAGTCTCTCTAACTGGGCAGAGGACCACACTCCGCAGGCTGCAGTCTCCTTCTCCTTAATTCTTCCCCTCCCTGATTTAGAAAAGGGGCAAGCTAGGCGCCCAGGGTCTCCAGTAACTTCCCACAGCGGGGCCAAGACAAGTAACTAAAAGGGGAGTTGTGGGTTGGACCAAATAGGCAGCTTCCCAGTCTAGGAGGTCAACCCTAAGTCTAACCTTTTCCCACCCTTAGCTACCACCTGTCCTCCAGCTGACTTCCACAGGTAGACAAAATGGCTGCCCCGCATTCCGCCTTATATAGGCTGCCCTTCAGTGGTCCAGAATGGACCAGAAGGTTCTGGAATGCCCTATGTTAGGCTATG
Organism: Lissotriton vulgaris; assembly: GCF_964263255.1. Lineage (NCBI taxonomy): Eukaryota > Metazoa > Chordata > Amphibia > Caudata > Salamandridae > Lissotriton > Lissotriton vulgaris. Next base: position 245,367,619 of record NC_141687.1, read on the forward strand.
GCCAAGTTCTGTTGGTGACAGTTGGGGCAGTTGGTGGCCACCATTTTAGGTGGTGCCAACTTTCCTGTCAGAACAGGCCTCTGGGCCTGAGGTAAAAGACTATGAGGGGGAGAGAGAACACCTATCCCCCTGGCCAACACCTACAAAAAGTCAGTAGACACAAAAATTAATAAGGGTATGAGGGGCAAAAAGGGGACAAAATAAATAAAAATTAGGAGGGACTTCGCCAAAAAGCCAGACAGGTCTAACACGCGTCCCCCCCAGCTGAAAGTGGGGAGAACTACCCAACCCCTTGGGAGTCCTCATCACTAAGGCGGAAATACCTGGAGAGACCGTCTGCATTGGCGTGGTCCACTCCAGGCCGATGTTCCACCTGGAAGTCCATTCCCTGTAGGGAGATGGACCACCTCAACAACTTGGGATTTTCCCCCTTCATCTGCATCAGCCAACGAAGGGGTCGGTGGTCAGTCTGAACCAGGAAGTGCGAGCCAAAGAGGTATGGCCGCAGCTTCTTCAGAGCCCACACCACCGCAAAAGCTTCCCTCTCAATGGCACTCCACTTCTGTTCCCGGGGAAGCAGTCTCCTGGATAAGAAGACTACGGGTTGATCCAGGCCCTCTTCATTCAGTTGCGATAACACTGCCCCAATGCCATGTTCTGATGCATCTGTTTGGACAATGAACTCCTTGGAGAAGTCTGGGGCCCTCAGGACCGGTGCCACACACATTGCCTGTTTCGACTTTTCAAAGGCTTGCTGACAAGCCTTTGTCCAAACTACCCGTCGAGGTTGTTTCTTGGAGGTGAGCTCTGTGAGGGGCGCTACAATAGTGCCATACCCCTTCACAAAGCGACGGTAGTATCCTGTGAGGCCCAGGAAAGCTCGGACCTCAGTCTGTGTCTTGGGGGGTTCCCAGGCCATGATTGCCTCAATCTTCGCCTGCAGGGGCTGCACAGTCCCCCTACCCACCAAGTGTCCAAGGTACACAACCGACCCCTGCCCAATCTGGCATTTGCTGGCTTTGATGGTCAATCCAGCTTGTCTCAGGGCCTGGAGAATGGCCTGCAAATGCTGCAGATGGTCCTCCTAACTGCTACTAAAGACAGCAATGTCATCCAAGTAAGCAGCAGAGAAACTCTCCATTCCAGAGAGGACCTGGTTCACCAGCCGCTGAAATGTGGCAGGGGCGTTCTTGAGCCCAAAGGGCATCACACAGAACTGGTAGTGTCCCTCAGGCGTGGAGAAGGCTGACCTTTCCCTTGCTCCATCTGTCAAGGAGATCTGCCAGTACCCTGAAGTAAGGTCAATGGTACTCAGATATTGGGCAGCTCCTAGCCGGTCAATCAATTCATCCGCCCTAGGGATCGGATGAGCATCAGTCCTTGTCACTGAATTCAGTCCTCGGTAATCCACACAGAACCTCAGTTCAGGTGTGGTGCCTGGGGGTGCGGCTTTTGGCACAAGCACCACCGGACTGGACCAAGGGCTGTTGGAAGGTTCAATTACTCCCAGCTCTAGCATCTTGGCAACTTCTCCATGGATGCTAGCCTTCACCTTGTCAGACAGCCGGTAGGTCTTGGACTTCACTGGTGGGCTGTCTCCTGTGTCCACATCATGGGTACACAGGTGGGTCCTTCCCGGGACAAGGGAGAACAACGAAGAGTACTGCTCCAGGATCTGGCGGCAGTCCTCCCGTTGCTCAGGAGTTAGAGTAGGAGAGAGAATCACTCCCTCCACTGACCCATCCTTCTCTTGGGACGAAAAGAGATCTGGGAGAGGTTCGCTTTCCGCTTCCTCTTCCCCGTCAGTCACCATCATTAGCATGACTTCGGGCCTCTCATGGTGGGGCTTGAGTCGGTTGGCATGCAGCACCCGTAGGGGCTGTCGAGGGGTCTTAAGGTCCACCAGGTATGTGGCCTTACCCTTCTTCTCCAACACCTCAAAGGGGCCTGTCCAGCGATCCTGGAGGGCGCTAAGCTCTCCAGGCTCCATCACCCACACTTTCTGTCCAGGCTCCAGTTCCACCTGGTGAGCATTGTGGTCGTACCACTCCTTCATGACTGCCTGGCTGGCCTCCAAGTTGTCAGAAGCTTGCTTCCACAACTTCGCCATTTGGCTCCTGAAGGCCAGCATGTAGCTCACCACATCCTGGGGGGGTTTCCTGGGAGACTTCTCCCAACCATCCTTCACCAGGCTGAGAGGACCGCGTACAGGGTGCCGATACAGAAGCTCAAAGGGGCTGAAGCCCACTCCCTTCTGGGGCACTTCCCTGTAGGAAAAGAGTAAACAGGGTAGGAGGACATCCCATTTCCTCCGCAGGCTCTCGGGCAGACTTCTGATCATGCCCTTCAAGGTCTTATTAAACCTCTCAACCAGTCCATTCGACTGGGGGTGATAAGGAGTGGTGAACCGGTAGGTCACTCCACACTCCTTCCACATGGCCCGCATGTAAGCTGACAGGAAGTTGGTCCCCCTGTCAGACACAACTTCCTTGGGAAACCCCACTCGGGTAAAGATTCCCATTAGGGCTCTTGCCACTACAGGTGCAGTGACTGTCCTCAGAGGTATGGCCTCTGGGTACCGTGTGGCATGATCCACCAGTACCAGGATAAACCTGTGACCAGCTGCTGTTGGTGGATCCAAAGGCCCTACAATGTCGATGCCCACCCTCTCAAAGGGGGTGCTAACGACTGGAAGTGGTTCCAGGGGAGCTTTTAGCTTCACCCCTGTTTTCCCACTGGCCTGGCAGGTTACACATGTCCTACAGTATATGTTGGACGCCACTTTCATCTGAGGCCAGTAAAAGTGGAGGACAAGCCGTGCAAAGGTCTTATCCTGACCTAAGTGTCCTGCCAGGGGTATGGCATGAGCCAATTCCAAAAGAAAGGCTCGGTACTGTTGCGGGACTACCAAGGCCCTCGATGAACCAGGCGAGGGTACCTTGGGTTCACTGTAGAGGAATCCATTCTCCCAGTAAATATGGTAATGTCCCGTAACATCACCTGCTGCTTGGGCTTCAGCCTGTCGCCTCAGTCCCTCAAGAGTGGGGCACTCCCTCTGCCCCTTACAGAATTCCTCTCTGGTAGGACCTCCCTCCACATGCCACTCCGCAGGGAGGGGTAAATCCTCCAGAGAGTCTACTTCCCCCTCCACGGACTCCTGGTCCACCACCGCAGGTGGCCGATCTGTCTCATGGGGGGTGGAAGCCGGAGCAGGCTTTCTCTGTCTCCGGGTCTGTCCCTTCTTAGCAGCGGGTTGGGCCATTGTTCCAGGCTCCAACCCAGGCGAACTCCCTCTCCGGGCAGTCGCAGACCGTGTGCTGACACAGGCCCAGTCAGGTGTACCCAGCATCGCAGAATGCGTCCGGTATTCCACCTCTCTCCAAGTGTTGTGTTCCATGTCATTCCCCAACAGACAATCGACTGGCACGGCAGGGCTTACGGCAACTCGAAGTGAACCTGCAACCCCCTCCCACTAAAAGGGAACCTCAGCCACTGGATAGTGGCCCATTCTGCCGTCAGCCATCGCGGCGGGGTGGAGTACATTAGGAACAACCTGCTCTGGGGACACCAGCTGACTTCTCACCATAGTCATGCTGGCTCCTGTATCCCTCAGAGCCTCCCCTCTCTGGCCATTGATGGTAACCCATTGCCCATACTTTGTAGTATTTGGGGGCACCTGGATCTTTGGCACCAGCTCCCGCTCTCCCAGGGACACTAAGGTGACACCCGCCCACTCACCCCCCTTATCTAAGGGCAACTCCTCCCCGAGCGCTACACTAGCTACTCCCGGTGACTTTCCTCCGGTGGGAGGGGGTGGTCTCTTTGGGCATCTGACATCTCCCTTATAATGTCCAACGCCACCGCATTCAAAACAGTGGAGAACCCTGGGCTGCTGGCTTTGGCCAGGATGAGGGTTCCGGGGCGGGTTTGCCCTAGGGGTGAAACCTGCTCCCTTCCCTTGGAAGTTATTTTGGGGACCTTTAGAGAACTCTTTCTTTTTCTCCCCCCCCTCCTTCTTCTGGGGGGCGCCCTGTCCGGCTTTTTGAGATTCCCCTCCAGTCCCCTTGGAGGACACCCGGGTACTTGTCCAGATGTCCGCCTCCTCTGCAAGCTTCCGGGGATTGGTCAGCTTGCTGTCTACCAGGTGTTGGCGCAGCTCGGGAAAACATTTCTCGAGGAGGTGTTCTCTCAAAAACAGATCGTACAGCCCCTCATAATCTTTTACCTCACTGCCCTTGACCCAACCCTCTAAGGCCTTTCTGGTGTAATCAAGGAAGTCCACCCAGTTCTGAGTGCTCATCTTGTGGCTCCCCCTAAACTTCTGTCGGTACCTTTCTGGGGTGAGCCCGAACTTCCTCAACAACGCCAGCTTCATGGTGGGGTAGTTTGTCTGTTCCTCTGGATCCAGGGCCAGCAAGGTGTCCCGACCAGCAGGAGGCATGTACTTGTACAAACTACCCCCCCAGTGCTTCTCCTGCACTCCATGAACCTTCAGGGAAACCTCATAAGCGGCCAGCCACTTAGCTACATCGTCCCCCTGACTGAAGCTCGCTATCAGGTCCTTTGGGATATAGGGTTTGGTCTCCCTGGCTGACTCCTTTGGTTCGCTGCCACCATTCCTATCAGGAGAGGACCCCCGTCGCAGACTTTGGAGCTCCAGTTCCTTCAGTCTAAACTCGTGGACCATCCTCCTCTCCTCTTTCTCCTGCTCCAACTTAGCCAACTCCCACCTTAACTGTCTTTTCTCCCTCCTATCGGTGAGCTCGGCTTCCGTTAGGCTTCTCCCAGAGATGCTACTGCCCTTTCTGGAGTAGGACACTGGTCCGGTGAGTAAGTTTTCCCCCTCATGGCGGAATAACTCTTCTACCTCCCCCACCGTGTCCTGGTCGACCTCTTCATCCTCCTCCTTCGTCCCTTGGTGTGCCTCCACCCAGGCCCTAAGGCTAGCCTGGAGCTCCCCCTTCCTGGCACCATGTTTGAAAAACACCCCCATTTGTTGGCAGAACATTTTCAACTGTGTCACGGAATAGACCTCTAGGTTTTCCACAGCGAACTCCATTGTGAGTCTGGCAAACCTAGGTACACACCAGAAATTTCAGAGTGGCAAAGGCAACCTAAAGCCAACTCCACCCACCACCAGGAATAAATTTAGAAAAAACAAAAAGACTAATTGGGAGGGCCGCAAGGAGAAAACTCCTGATGTAGGTTGGGTGTATTACGTCAAATTACTAGTAAGTAGCTGCAACCAAGTCCGCGATCCCACCGCTAGGCACCAATATGTTGGAATTAGGTAGCCTGGCCTAGGGCAAGACTAGCATATCAGAGGCACAGTGTAAAGGTTGCAGACCACCCAAAAGTAATTCCACGCAATAGCACTCAAAAAGAAAACACTACACCAAAATTATATGAAAATACGTACTGCTTTATATAAAAATAATATACTCTTTGTTGTCAAATATAAGTAGCTCACATATAAATAGCTCAAAACATTGCAAGTCACTTTTAGGATCAGCAGTTACACTTTTTAAATTACTAGCAGATTATCACGTTGTCTTTAAAGCAGTTACTATATTCTTGAACTCCTATCACACTTTTGCATTAGGATAAACTGTACCTTAGAATCAATCAGGCTAGATATTACTCCACTAGAATCTTGGGAGAGAACTACGACTCACTATAAGCAATAGCAAATATCATCACAGTATTAGCATTCTTTAGAATTTAGCAAGATCAACTCCTAAATCAGGCCAGGACTTCACTCTCAGATGCATGAAATACCTTTAGATTTTCTACTATTTCTTGGAATACCATTGGTTTAGACTTCACTTACATCAGCATTTAATTAAGCCCCCAAAAGTAGTTGAATGGGGTTATTTTGTAGTACTCTACACTTAAAAATACCCCAGTCACTGAGTGTTTCCTCAAGTTAATCACCAAGAAGAATAGCTGGATTCGCTCTTCCTAGAACCCTTGTCATTAACTGGGAGGGTGTTGGGATTCACCTCAAGTATCAGTAGTTATCTTTGCCTAATAAGGCTCCCTGGCATCCGCTTTCCCACACCCCCACTCTCCTTACTTTTGCTTCAGAGGGGGTTTGGGGTCGTCCTGCGCCAGGCCACTGGATTATCAGCAATGAAGGGGATCGAGGAGCTGAGGCTAGGGAGGCCCTCGCGCCTCACAATGCTCCGCAATGCTTTTTCTCCTGCTCTTTCCTTCCCACTCGGGCCAGCTCCTCTGCGTGGCGCTCGAGGGGAAGGTTGGCCAAATTCAGACCGCTCTCAGGCCTCTAACGGGCCTTTCCGTTTCCCCCTCTCGGCTCGGCCAGCTCCTCTGCGTGGCGCGCGAGCGGAGGGAGAAGGTGGGATGCTCACGGGACTCCCTGAGGCGGCCGGCGCTCCTTCCGGTGCTCGGCGGGGCCGCTTCTCTCTTGATCCTGCGCAGTAGCGCTCGCCCTGTCACTGCTCTTCCCGGTCCTGCGCAGTAGCGCTAGCCCTGACACTGCTCTGCTCCGCGGACGCTAGCGGAAGGAGGCGTCCACCCGGGCCTGCTCGATCATAGGCCCCTCCTGCACTCGGGATATTACAGCGCTGGGGGCCTGCGCGAGGGAGCAGCGTCTCCTTCCTGGAGATCGCGCACTCGCGACGGCGCCTCCCCTCACTCCCGGGACCGGGGCAATCACCACAAGCCGGCTCCTCACCTCAGGGCTGGCAGATACGGATCCACAGCGACGCCGCTCTCCACACTGGATTGGGGGGTGAGAGGGCGGAACAGCCCGATTTCTCCTGGCTCCCTCAGTGGCGCTCCACCACAGCAGGTGAGAGCTGACGCCCTAGGGGATTACGAAGTAGGAGATAGTCTTAGAGCATTTACCAGTCTCTGGACTGTGGCTGGGGGTAAGGGTACACTTTCTACCAGTCTCTCTAACTGGGCAGAGGACCACACTCCGCAGGCTGCAGTCTCCTTCTCCTTAATTCTTCCCCTCCCTGATTTAGAAAAGGGGCAAGCTAGGCGCCCAGGGTCTCCAGTAACTTCCCACAGCGGGGCCAAGACAAGTAACTAAAAGGGGAGTTGTGGGTTGGACCAAATAGGCAGCTTCCCAGTCTAGGAGGTCAACCCTAAGTCTAACCTTTTCCCACCCTTAGCTACCACCTGTCCTCCAGCTGACTTCCACAGGTAGACAAAATGGCTGCCCCGCATTCCGCCTTATATAGGCTGCCCTTCAGTGGTCCAGAATGGACCAGAAGGTTCTGGAATGCCCTATGTTAGGCTATGGCCAAGTTCTGTTGGTGACAGTTGGGGCAGTTGGTGGCCACCATTTTAGGTGGTGCCAACTTTCCTGTCAGAACAGGCCTCTGGGCCTGAGGTAAAAGACTATGAGGGGGAGAGAGAACACCTATCCCCCTGGCCAACACCTACAAAAAGTCAGTAGACACAAAAATTAATAAGGGTATGAGGGGCAAAAAGGGGACCAAATAAATAAAAATTAGGAGGGACTTCGCCAAAAAGCCAGACAGGTCTAACAGAGGACATCCCCCTTGTTCCCTCTAACACTGTCACCTGATACCCCCGTCGACTGTATTTATTTCTTTTATAAGAGAGGTTGCCCCCGAAACTGCTTTACTCACACTTTCTCTCTTTTCCTCTCCACGGGCCAGATGTACAATGGATTTTTGTGGTCACAAACTAATTTGATAAAACACCATTTGCATACTACTAACTCCAATTTCTCCAATTTGCCAAATGGGTTTAGATATCACTATCTAACCGCAATCTGGAAGGGTGTGCTGGGGTGTTTCTTTCTAGTTGCGGCCTAAGTATTGATGGTTTGCGACCGTAACTCCAGTTGCAAACTATTGATCAGTTACTGACTCCCAAGCTTGGGAAGGGTCCTGATTGGACCCCTTGCAAATCCCAGTGACAACTTCAGTTTGAGTAGACGGGAGCTCGGGCTGCTTTTAAAAGAAACTTATCCATTTTTTTATTCAATCACAGGCATGGTAGTTCGCTGTCCCTTGGAGACCAGCATCCCAGTGACTGTAGCCAATTACAATGGGTGACAAACTTTAGCCTGCCTAATGAATCTTAATTAGGCAGGCCCTTCTGTGACCCCCTGTGATTTGTTATTTTGTGACCCAACCTTTTAGCTATTAGCCAGTTACGAAATAAAATCATGGTCCAAATGTTTGGTAGGCAATATGCAACTTCAATTTTGTTACTACTATCATAGTACATCTGGCCCTACATTCCTTCCTCCATTTAAGCAACTACCAACGGTCCCTGAACCTCCACCCCTTCCCAACCCATGTGTTGCAAGTGAGGCCTTTGATCCACCTCTCACTTTGCTTTCTTCCCACCTGTCCAACACCACCTTCTCTCTGCCCCGTCTTTTCTTCTGTTAACGTACTTTGTAGTCTTTTTCTTTTGTGCAAATCTTCTTTCTTATTCACCTTTAACTGAATCCTTCCCTATGTTGTCTACAGAAAAAAAGAATAACACAAACCTTTTATCTTTTGATACCTCTATTCCATTTTTTTTTTTTACAAATAATGGTTACTCTTACAATCCCTAAAATTGTAGGTATTGTGAGAAGTTGTTACGTTTTTTAATGCATACAAGATCTAAAGGACTGATTCCGAGTTTGGCGGTCCGTGAACTGTCAAACCTGGGGTGGCGCAGTGGTGGCGGTGTGGCTACTGTCTCACCGGCAGTCTGACTGCCCTATTAGGAGTTTGGTAGTCAGATGTCAGAGGACTGCTGCAACCACTGGGGATCCCAGATCCAGTGGTGGTGCAGTGGACTGAGGCCCACAAAATGCTTGCACCTCCAAGCATGTTACGAGTTTCCTCACTGCCAGAGTTGTTATGGCGGTGAGCCCGCCATAAGATGTGTGGCGGTGGAAACTAAGGAGGCCCTACAGGACCACCTGGTGCCTGAGGGCTAGTGGATGCATGCAGGGAGGGTCATGGTGTGCCCACTGTCTTTCTGCATCCACTTGTTCCTGCACTAAGGCTCTGCTATGCACTTACAAAGGCCAGTAGTGGGACCACCACCGCAGGACCACCCACTAGATTTTAATTTGTAATCTGGCCGGCAGTGTGCAGATGACTTTGGCGGTCTTGTAGCAGGGCACTGGCATGGTGACCCACTCCAAAACTGCCAAAGTCATAATCAGGTCCTAAGTTTCCAACCAGATTCCAGCATACTTTTTTCTATAAGAATCATAGGATTTTAGTGGTAATGGCTTTTACTCACAATGAAAATTCCCCAGAGTAGAATTTCGTAAGCCTAGCTTTGTCAGGCTGATGTTCTCCCTTTTAGTTATACGTCAGGATGACTGAGAACCATGACAGCTGTATGTGTATCAAATATCAAGCTTGGTGAAACCGGTTCTGACAAGCCCTTCTTGTCGATCTAGTTTACACAAATTGTTCACCTAGAATGGCATTCAATAGGTTGATGAAACCATCTTCGCTACTGTCAATCTTAGTGAAAAATCCTAAACCCAGTTTTATATTGTCTATGTTTGTGTCTTTTTTCCTGCACCTCACGAACCATTCGTTCTGTTTCTGGGGGAAAGGAGATACCTCTCTTCTCTCCCTAAATAAGTGAATTCACCCACAAAAGTGCCCTAATTCTAACATGCTTACAATGAAAATGTACATGCCCATGTATACCTTAACATGCGCTGTTATATTTTAGAAATCATTTGCGTCTTTGTTTTTCTACATGTTTACATTTTTGAAGACTAAAGGCCTTAACACAAGTTTGGTGGTCTGACCACCATAGAACCATGTGTGCATCCGCCAGCAGCCCACGCATCCAAATCCTTCGTCACGCCACTTGGATGAAGGAAAGCCGACTTAAGCTGAACTCAGACAAGACGGAGATCCTCATCCTTGGGCCCAACCCCTCAGCATGGGATGACTCCTGGTGGCCCGCATCACTGGGGACCCCCCGGCCCCTACCGACCACGCACGCAACCTGGGAGTCATCCTCGATTCAAAACTCACCATGACCAAACAAGTCAACGCAGTATCCTCCACCTGCTTCAACACCCTCCGCATGCTCCGCAAGATCTCCAGATGGATCCCGACAAACACGAGGAAAACAGTCCCCCAGGCCCTAGTCAGCACCAGACTCGACTACAGAAAAGCCCTCTACACCGGAGCCTCGTCCAAGCTCATCAACAGACTACAAAGAATCCAGAATGCCTCTGCATGCCTAATCCTTGAAGTCCTCACGGGTATGTAGTGCGCTCTACAAATGATTGATTGATTGAAACAGGTAGTTGGACCTCTGCGGTCTGCTTGTGGGTCAGGCAACTCACAATACGCATGGCGGTGCAGTGCCCTCATACCGCACTATGGATGCTGCCTTTCTTCAATCACGAATGCAGTGGTCGGCGGTCTGCTGGCTGTCTCGGCAGTCCAGTGGTGTTCTTCCTTAAGCCAACCCACCCTATTTGTAATATGGCAGTCACCGAGATCTCAATGCTCGGACGGCCACCGCTGAAAAGGTGGTCCACGGGACTGCCAAATTCATTATAAGGCCTTTAGTATCATTGCATTCTTCACCACAGAATGCATAAGCTAAGGGACTACTTGTTCCAAGCTCCAACCTATAGTATCATTAAAAATAATAAGAGAAGACACCTCATCCACCCAATGGTGGCAAGCTTCATCATTAGTGTCTCTTGTCACCTAGGTAGGTCTCTGCCACCTTGGTGGCTCAACTTGATCCTAGATATATATGTAATTATCTGGACAATTGCGGAGGTCCAGTTCAGAATAATAATAGTTATGGGAGTGCATGAGATGCATTGGATTTCCACTTAGCATCCTATGAATTATTGTTAATCATGGTATAGGGACCCGTTGAATAAAGACATTTAGCACCTTGGCTGCTTAAGATAATTGCCTGCTGTGCTGGACCATAATAGAAATGGGTGTGGTCATGACGAGCTCAACTCGTCATGAGCACACGAGCACTGTGCCTCATGTCGAGCTCAGCTCGTCATGAGCACCAAAGTGCTTAAAGTACTCCCATAACCATGGCTCCTGGACAGCTTGTGTTTAGAGTGACATTCTGCTTAATTACTCTCCAGTGTCCATGCAAGGTGGCGGAGGTATGGTGTAGGATTGCACGTAAAAGACTGCGGCTGAGCCATATCACAGGTGGATTCAGTGTAGTTTGGATTGGGTGTCCCCTGTTCACCCATCACTCTAATCCTGGGGGGCTGCAGCCAAAACGAAGGTCCAGAGTTGGCCCCATATATCCCTGGGTCTAGATGTGGTGAGCAGTGGTGTAGCATATAAATCCAGTTATTAATTACAATATATGAGGTAGTCCAACCATGCTTTATATTTAGGTGATCTTCCGCTTTCCCAACAACACGCCACCTGCCACTTTGCCAGCAGCAGTGCTAGAGATGTGTATCTCTTGTGGCTGACGGGGTTATCGCACACCCATTCCAGTAACGCAACCCTTGGGTCCCCGGGCACCTGCTGACTGATCATTTCAGTTAGTTGTCTTATTTATTGTGAATGCATGCTGGTGATGTTTGCATTAAGCACATGTTAGACTTCTACACTCTAATCTTTTACAGTACCTGGTGCATTTTGTGCCAGGATTTTTCTATGTTAGGCGCTAGACTGGACTTCACAAAAATGACCTGGTGCCAGAGATAAGGGAAAGATTTCTCGAGGGGTACCGAGGGGTACCAAGCTAGAGTGTGGCTCAGCGCTGGAGCCGAACAGCAAAAGCACATTGAACCAGGCGTACGTGAAATCTAACTGCACTTACCATGTTTTGTTTACTTGCTTGCATTTCATGTATTGTCTTATATTTGTCTTTCGTGTGTTAAAAGTGTCCTGAGTAGGAGATAATTAGATAATAGACTGGTTGGGTACATAGGAAAAGGAGTCCAGAAGCAAGGATAGTGTGTGCAAGTTTAAGGTTTAGAGTGAGGAGGCTCTATATCACATTGCTATCCTTGGCCCTGGATGAAACACTGCCATTTTAAATGTACACGTTTCTTAAGTTGCCTTGTTTTCTACACAATTTCTTTTGACACACATTTGCTTGTGGGACAGTGAAGGATTTGTTTCTCTGAAGCCACATTGCTCACAATTCCCCTTCATAAGTACACTATCACAACACCTTGAACATTTACTTCAAGGCCTAGACACACATTGTGCAAATGTTGTTGTTTGTTATTTGTCCATGAGGACACATGGCTATCACAAAGACAATAAACAATGTTGGGCTGGCTAAAGCCTTGGCATGAAAACACAGCTGATGTTATTATAAATACACATGCATTTCTGTGCTCAAATTAGAGGAGCACTCTTCTCTCATTGCGAGGTCATCGCTGTGTAGAAGTTTCAGCCCAGCTGATTCCTGATGTCCAACTTGTGACCAATACGGGGACCTACATACTTTGTCTTCAGGTAATGGGAAGTTAGATCCTCCAGTAAGGGATTCTTGGCAAAACACCCACCCTAGACAACTAGGTTAGGGAGCGTGTAGGAGTACACTATACCTAGTACTTATATGCCAGTTGTTTTTAGCACGATTGTGGAAACTTTTATCCTCTTCACTGTTCTTATATTGCTAATCACTTTTGTCTGCTTCTGTCAATTAATCATTGCAGTTCCTATTTTATAGAAGAATCAGAATGGTTCAATAAATATTGAAAACACCCCCCTGTGTATTTCTTGTGTACCTTTCTAAGTGAGCACTAGTAACGGAGCAAAAAAGTTCTAGATCTGTTATCACAATTCCTTTGGGAGTCATGGTTTTCATGTTCTGAGGTTGCCCAAACCATTTGTTACTTTACTATGTTTAGGGGTACTTTTGGTGGCACTGTGAGCTAGCACGTTTATAGGCCAACATTTCCTGAGAGGGTGCCTGGAATCAGTCTGGCACCATCCCAACATTATGTTGTGCACCAAACAAACAGTTCTTACTGAGAAAGTAGAAACTGTATGACATGTTGCAGCCAACGTTGGTAGATTGGGTTGTTATTTAATGGATCACCTGAGTAGTTCTCTTGTGCATACCCAGAGACCCCAACACAACTCCTGACTGGAGGTGTCCCTGGTGATAGGGACTATCCTTCTCAGCTGAGTAGGTAACCTCTATGTATTGGCTGTAGGATGTGCAAGCTTGAACTTTTCAAAGGATTTTTTACTATTGTGTTACCCTCTCTGAATTCCATTTCAGATTATGTCTGACACAGAAAACCCAGCAGCACTTAACATTGCTGAGAACCACAGACATGCAGTTACTCAGAAACTTTTACAACATGGTCTCACACATATGGGTGGAGATTTGACCTAAGTGGTTGAGGCTCACAAAGCATATAGGACAGAGGTATTTTATTCATGGATTACATTTCCAGCAGCAGACAACACAACAAGGCTATTTCATAACTACACACAAACTACTAAACACCATGGGCCATATGTAGGTAGCCATTTGCGATTAGCAAACGCCGAAATTTGGCGGATTTCTGCGTTTGCGAATCACAAACGGTGTTTTGATCTGTAGGTGCCACTTAGCAAAATAAGGAATCACAAAAATTGCGATTCCTTATTATGCTTATAGCATTTAAGGAATCGCAATTTTGTGTTTCCTTAAATTGCTATGTAGGGGTGCTTTAAAAATTGCGTTTTTTGCATAAGGAATCGCAAAATACCACCTACTTCAAGTAGATGGTATTTTGCGAATTCCTTCAAAAATGCATATTTTTTTAACATTCAAATGCCCTTAGAGCATATATGCGCGCCTCATGTACTTACAGGCACATTCCAGGGGTGCAACAGGTGTCCTTTGGACACCCTGGCACCCTTGGAATTGCGATTCTCAAAATGCGATTATCTCCTAGAAAATCGCAATTGATCCCCATTCATTCCTATGGGCCTCTTAGCCCATAGGAATGAATTGGACACTCATTCCTTAATTGCGATTCGCAATTTGCTAATCGTAATTAAGGAATGTTAGAGATTCGCAAATAAATTGCGTATTTTTGCCTACATTCCATTTTGCTACTCTCAAATAGCGATTCCTTAGAAATCGCTATTTGAGAATCGCAAAATGGAAATTACCTACATATGCCCCCATATGAAGAAATAGGAATAATGTTAATATACTTTGAACACAGAAATTGGTTTGATGGTGCCCTACCACAAGCAACAGAATATGTTAGACTAGGTCCCCTTGACAATGAGGGAGTAACATGTGCAGTCTTAGCTGGAACACACCGCATCCTGATGTTGATAATTTATCAGCAATACAATTGCTAGACTGTGCAAACACAACATTCAGATGTTTGACCCAGTTCGTTAAGCCAACTTTAGCATTAAATTGAGTGTGAACTGCTCATGCTGAACAACTGCAATTGGCTACACTGGGCATCAGCCCACAAACAGTAAATGCAGACATGGGTAAGGTTCTCATCAGACGGCAGGAGATTCCGTTCTGGATTACACAAAAGACAAGTCAGCCTAAAGCAGTGTTTCTCCATACGGGTCCCCAGGAACAGACAGAATGTTAACAATTTGCTTGTTGATGGGGATGGCTCCCCCTGTAGAAGACTGTGCTCCTTTTGATGCAGTATATACCAGAACACATGGCACCCTTCATTAGCTGTTTTGGCGGAGGTGCTTATGCAGATCCAAAATGAGTGTGGGGCAGCACCTGCCCTGAATTTGGGGATAAAACTGATGGGCAATTTTGCCGCAGTATCTCCCAAGAGCTTTGCTTCGGCATAAAAGGAACACAAATTGCTTAAAACTATCGAAGAGACCTATGCAACATTAAGCAGAGATCATTTGGGAGCCAGACCTTGTAAACCACAACTAAAGAGTAATTCTAAAAAGGATAACTCTAAACAAGCACCAGAGTCTTCTGCAAAGATGAAGTGGGATAATAAGAAAAACAAAGACAAAACTAAATTGTGGGGTGGGTCTCCTCTACAGCAAGCCAAGTGATATAATCTGCTTAACCATGATAATATTAGACAACCTGACGGGTATCAGGATACTGATACGTGAATCATCTCTTTCCTTTAACAGTCATCCAAAAACGTTCAGAGAGAGGTGGAGGGTCAGAGTGCAGATTGAAGGAATATGTGAAACCTGAAGAAGGACTCGCAATGCTCATCTGACTACATCATTAAACAGGAAGACTAACCTAAAACATCGAAAACCTCAGTTCATAAAGAAGAAGGTATCTGGACGTATACTGAAGCATGCCACAGATATTGAAGACACTCCCCTGAGCGGGGAAATGGCAGTGACCATACTGGACAATGCTGCAGAGGTCATGATAATTCACCAGTGAGAGTAGCGCTGAGAGACCCCGGATACTAGGGTACGTGTCCTACATAATTTATCTGTTTTGCTGTTCACCCTATGTGGGAAGGGTATGCCCAGATGTGAGTCCCGTGCTCACTAAGCCACTGGAGTCAAGCTATCCTGGCTGAAGATGGCTGATAGCCAGAAACAGGTCCTAGAATGCTTGATTCCGGTCCAGGGAAGACACAGCTTGGCAGTTCGGGCTGGACTGTTCCCATGAGGCACAGGGTCAAGACTGATTTGCATATGGCCATGTCTGAACTGGGGTGGCTTGGTGAGCAAAATAATGATGGATTAAACCCACATCTGTGACTGGGGGGGAATGTTTTGCCATTGTGCAACATTACATCCATTATCTTGTGTGTTTTGCTGTTCACCCTATGAGGGAAGGTTATGCCCAGACGTGGGTCCCGTGCTCACTAAGCCATTGGAGTCAAGCTATCCTGGCTGAAGACGGCTGATAGCCAGAAACCTGTCCTAGAATGCTTGATTCCGGTCCAGGGAAGACACAGCTTGGCAGTTCGGGCTGCACTGTTCCCATGAGGCACAGGGTAAAGACTGATTTGCATACGGCCATGTCTGAACTGGGGTGGCTTGGTGAGAAGAATAACGATGGATTAAACGCAGATCTGTGATGGGGGTGAATGTTTTGCCATTGTGCAACACTCCATCCATTATCTTGTGTGTTTTGCCGTATACGCAAGCATGCCACAGATATTGAGGACACTCCCCTGACCGGGGGAATGGCAGTGACCATACTGGACAATGCTGCAGAGGTCATAATAATTCACCGGTGAGAGTAGCGCTGAGAGACATCGGATACTAGGGTACACATCCCACATCGTTTATCCAAAGTACAACTCCAATTGGAGAGGGACTTACCTATGAATATTAATGTTCTCTTTTGAGAGGACGTGTTATTCGGCTACAATATTCTCTTGGCCAAACAGGATTAGCCACCTGTATTTGTGATGGATTGCCCAAAGGGAGAAACAGTAGTTTTACCTGCCTTTTCCGACCTTGTCCCAGAATCAGTTAAAAATTCACATGTCAAGGAGTTGGCGTTAGCACTAACTCCTGCATTATATACTACAACCATGTGGGTTGGGATGATGGTTCCCCTTATCATGAAATACCACTGAGGTCGACCCCACAACCTCACAGACAATACTCCATTCAAACTGAGGTTAAAAAACAAGTTAGAGAAATCCTCCAACAACTTCAATACCAGGGTGTAATTGGTAGTTGCACCTCTTCAATGAACAATTCCTTGTTACTCTTGATGAAACCAGATCATTCATATTGTCTAGGATTAGATTACTGACATTTAAACACAGCTACTTGCATATTTATGGCACAAAATGTGCACAGCTCGGCACTAATAAATAACATTGATGAAAAAATACTAGATATCTCGAATGGAGATTTCTGCCAAAATATAGCAGCTAGAAGCAGGCATTTGACCACATTCAGTGCGCTGGGGTGTCAGAGGCAATACTGTTGATTGCCTTAGAGGTATACCAATAGCCCCGGGCTGTTCTCAGCTAGAGTAACAGAAGTTTTACAAAAGTTCTATGACATATATTTGATGGATAATGACCTTTCAGTACACTTAACAAGAGTAGATCGCATAATTCTGGTATTTCCTCACATAGGTTAAAAAACATTACTTGAAAAAAATCAATAATTACCCACTTCCTTGTCCTGTTTCTGGAATATGAGTTGGCAAGTAAAGTCAAAAGCGTGGGCCAGCATTTGCCTTGACTGAGCCTCCCCATGTGGCCGGGGGCCATTTTGAAAAAGTCTGTGTCCATATTGGCCTGCTTGAGTTCATTGTTTTCCAGGCCTCCTGCTTGTTGCGAGTGAATATGTGGCTGGTGGCCATTTTGTGGCTGTAGTAAGTGTGCTTTTGCCATAGGCCTGCATGTCTTTCCTTGGTTTATTGCTTCTATCCATTGTCAGCTGAAGCTCCCTGAATGATGAAACCCATGTGATACACAATGCCAAACCGGGTCCATTACATTTGTATTTTTGTTTTTCTTCTTCTTCTTTCCTATTCTTCCTGACTGTACTATACGGTACACAAACCATGAAAGTTGTTGTCAACGTCTCACAAATGACTACACTGTATTGTTATGTTTTTTTAATAACTGAGATAATAAATTTAATAATATTAATAACACCAACAAGTGTGACCACACACTAAGTTATATATTCGATTTGTTTGTTTGTACAAGTAGTAATCATAGCACAACAATAATTGCCACATTTCACTGATGTTCTTCTTGCTTCTTTGCTTTTAGGTGCACAAAAGAGGAGACAACATCACCCATTGTACTGCCAGTCTGAAGTCCTTTTGCACAGGACGTGACGTAAAGTGTGACCACAGACATCTCTTCAACTTCTGCCACTGCGTGCTGCTGACATTTTCAAGATGGCCCCAAAGAAAGGTACCTGGTCCAGTACCAAGAAAGGTGTCAGTGAAAAGAAGGCACTGCCACTTACCAAGACTGGTAAGTCATCCAAGACCTTTTTTTGGGAAACCAAAAATTGTACCTGCAGCAGCGGTGTCTGGGGAGCAAGCTAGGAGCAGCATCCCCCGCATCAGTGGACCCACCCCACCAACCTAGGCCCAAGCCCATGTCTGTCGCAGAGGCAGCCAGTCTGATCACGAGTCCAACACCGACGAGCAGTGATGTTGAAATTGACTTATCGTTATCACAAAGTAGTACCCAATCAATGCAGGAAACTCAGAAAAGTGGGCAGCAACAGCCACAACCACCCCCAAAAAGTAGTTGTTCCTCCCGAAGTATGGGGCAGTTCAGGAGATTGAGAATCCTGCAGAGGAAGAAGAAGAGCAAGCCACTCTTTCAGAAGAGCCATCATCTTCCAGATCCCCAGCAAGGAAAAGGAGGGTTAGTCCATCAACTTCATCTCCAAGCCCCCATTCTGATGATCTAGACACTACTTGGATCCCGCTTCAGTCTGAGTTGGAGACACGCCACACCCACGAGACAGGATAGGGAAAAGGAAGGTTCCAGAAAGCCTTAGAGTTATGAAGATAGATGTAGAAGAAGAGGATTACGACAAGCCAGTCATCATGGACATTAGTCCTGCCCCAGTGGAGACCGACATTACCCCATCCCAAATTGCTGTGAGGGATGTGGCACAGATACCACCAGCACAGATGATACCACCACCTCCAGCTTCCATACTTCGCCAGCAGCGACTTACATCCACCACAACCACCTCAGTAGAAGTAGGTACTGCAGAGGGTCAAACTTCACGCCCACCTATCAGTTCATTCGACATTGCAAGTGGCACCAGCAGCGCTAGAAAGTTGACCTCCCCAGTTTGGGACTTCTTTTTGGTTAGTAGTAAGGAGGTGAACATTATTAAAGGCTCTATTTGTGGACAAGGTGTTAGTCGGGGTAAGCTTGGTACAACTTATGGTACCGGAGCCCAAACAACCCATCTGGGAAAACACCACTTGATCCAGTGGGAGGCACACCTTAGTGGCCAAAAAACTGCATGTATTGTTGGTGGAGGGGATGAAGAAACAAATCTGATCATAGTGAAGGTTGAACAAGAGAGAACATTTCCTGTTACACAAAGCAGCCCTGGCCCCAGCAGTGCAGTGGTACTGCCCACATCATCATCAGTAACAAGAGCACAATTGTCAGGCTGAGACACCAAGGGGTCCCAGGCAAGAGAGTAACGCAATGAAAGAAGTACGTTAAGCCTAACATCTGGCGTCAAGAAGTCACCTGCATCAGTGCACCAGAAAAGGAAAAAATCCGGGCTACCATTCTCAGCATGTTTAGGTCGGGGGGCAGTACGAACGCAACCACTCAACAGCATTTTTGTACAATGCGAAATGGGCTAAAATGTTAGCGCTGGACCTCCTCTCTTTTTCTTAAGTGGAAGGGGTGGTTTGTCTTGAATTTGTGGCAGTCATCTGACTGAAATGGAGGGTTCCCAGCCAGTCCTATTTCACCAGAGTTGCTGTTCCAGCACTACATCATGATGTGCTGGAATTGCTTGGATAAGCTTTGCAGCAGAGTGCTGTTTACACTATATACCTGACAACAGACATGTGAACCAGTTGCCATGCCACTGATTACATGTGCATCACTGCACTCTAGATCACTTTTGTGGGTGTTAGAGAAATAACCCCGGGAATTAGAGGCCTGTTACTGCAGTGCAGACGGCTACAATTTCAACTTCAGAGCCTGAGGGCAGTGCGGTTGGCTCACAGAGGGCAAAACCACCAACAACACCAAGAACAACATCAACAACAAGAACAGGAGCATCATCCCCAAAATCGGCACAGGAGCAGTTTCTACAGCAAATAATTAATTCCAGTGCTGAGGCAAAGGCAAAAGAGGCAGAGCAAAGCAGAGAACCCATGAGCATTGAGCGAATGGTCCAGGCCTATCTGAATGACTCAACAGAGGTCTACTTTGAACACAACCTATTGCTGTATTGATATGGGAAAAGGCGCCAATGGCCAGTGCTCAGCCCGCTGGCGATAAACTATCTTGCTTGCCCTGTCACAAGTGTCTCTTCTGAGCGTATTTTCAGTGCTGCTGATGCCGTTCTGACAGTGAGAAGGACCAGTCTCTCGCCCCAAAATGTGGAGAGGTTAATCAGGATCAGAATGGATCAGCACTTTATACCACCGGATTACACCATACCTGAAGTAGCACAGCAGGAAGATGATTCCGACTCAGGACGCAGTGTGTTTGATGACCTACTTCTGGCTGAACCATCAGAGTTTGAGGATGAGCTCTACTTCCCTGACAACTAGGCTTTGAAGTTCCTTTTTTTCTTGCTTTGACACCCCTGACAAAGGCCCCCAAAAAGATATAGCTAAGGAATATTATTTACTTTTATTATTTGTGTGCCTCACTGTCTTTCTGTTTTGAATTACAACAAATCCATCACCACCGTCCTACTCTTTTATTGCCAGATTGGAGTTGCAATTGTGTGCAGTCAGTGGAGAAGTAAGTCCACTCCTCCGAGTCCTGACTCCTGACTCACCCTAATCCATTTCCCTCAAGCCAGACATCGGATGGAGAATGGTACAACAAATGTGGGATGTGTGCCTGCTTCGTCGAGTACTTCCAAAGAACCTAACTATATATCTATCCTCCTTTCCGAGCTTAGGGGGACTGCCCCGGAAAAACAGGTAAATGATGATGGCATGCATTGCATGCTGGCTCTAAGTGATTGGTGTTTGTGTTGTTGTGCATGATGTCTACTAGTATTTAATCTACACACAAAAAAGTGACTCAAGTCAATGTTTCCTTTCTTGTTGTTCAATAACAAAATTGTACTACTGCAGGCCGATTCATTGCATTTTTGATTCTAGACTCACTTGGGAAACTGCAGAGTTGGTCACCATGATGAGAACACCAAGAAGGGTAGGGAGAAGAGAAGAAATATGATAGAGTGACAGATATGTAATGGCCCAAATTGTGTATTAGAAAACTGCCCGTACTCACACACAAATGTGTGTGACATGCTTCATCATCGGGTCTGCTTACAAAACATCCTGGCGTAGCCACGCACAGGATGGAGCATAGGGAGGGGTAAGACAAAACAACATAAAAACAAACAATAATATCAGGGTGTCAGTCCCATGGTGACTGGGTGTTGTGATAGAAAAAGTGCAATGTCAAAAGTACTGAAAACTAAATCATGGGTGCCCTATCCAAACCCTTTTAATCATGGACCCCACGGCCAGTGTTGGATCTTTCTCCGACTCAACCCACAACCACGGAAGCGAGGATGGCCCCACTCCTCTGCCTCTGCTCGGAACGCCCCACGCAAGTCAGTACAGCGTGACCGCGAACCGGGCAAAGGGAGAAGGTAGGAAAAAGTAAAACAAAGAAAGAGTAAAGCCAATGCTCTCTCTATGTTACAGCAATGCAGACCCTCTTCTGTAGCGTAGGGAATGGTCTTCTAACCTGCAGCCATAAGAGAAAAGAAACACAGAAGAGGAACAGCACATTAACACAATGCCCAGTGTTCTTTCACCTGAATCCTTGTTCTCACACCATATATAAGCCCAACACAACCCCAATCCCCTCCTTACTTGTGTAACATAGCAGGATTGTCCCAAGGAGAGCGAGACTCCAATAGCTTTACAAGGACCGAATCCTCGAATTACTCTTTATTTTCGAAAAGGGGAAAAAGTGATACTTCTGACAAAAAACCCCTGGAAAAACTAGAAGTGCAGACCACTGCACTGTAATCTCCAAAATAAATCAATATAACTGTGGCCACAGACTAGGCGCGCTTTCTAAATGAAGCGCTAAAAACTACACTATACGTCGGGCACTCAAAACCCGGAAATTAGCTTTACCGCGGTTCCCTCGGCGGCGAGGCAAACCCTTGAGCCCAAACACGAATCTTCAAAGTACAAAAACAGTTAGTACTCGAGCTACACAACTCGAACGCTCCTCTTACGCTTCCGAAGGTTCTTTCTCGCTCGGGAAGACGACCGGAGTTGCACCCATCCGGGCCGCTGACACGAAGCCTCGTTCAGCGGAACGCCGCCTCCAACCAGGTCGCGTAGTGAAGAAACGAATTCCCACACGGTCGCAAGATAAGTCCTAGACTCGCAAATCACACTCCAGACGCTTGAAAAACGCCAACAAGGTAAGAAACCAAGCACAGAGCCCAAGTGCTGGCGTCCTAAATCCAACTGAGGGAAAAGGGGCGGGGGTACCGAAAACAAGGAAACAGAGAAAGGACACCACAGGAAAGTCGAAAGGAGAGAAAAGACTAGAACTGAGAGGAAAGAACTAACTAATCCCTAACAGCCAGGATTAAAAAGTGGTGCAGGATGGGTGTGTTTATAGAGAATTAAGGTTCCCAGAAACTCCCCTCCTTAAACTGCTCGTGTCAACATGTTTCGACCGTTTAATTGTGCCCCAAAACTAGTCACGTCGGTCTTCCTCAGGACCTCTATCCTTCCCAGTCTAATGCCCACCTTAACTTACTCTGGTTAATTTAAGGTGGACCAAAAAAGATCCAACACATGTGGAGGTAATTCCCACCAACATGGGATACAAGTACTAAAATGACAAGACAAAACATACAAAGACTTGTCATGCAGAGAAAAATGTCTCGTTCATCAAGTGTAATAGGCGGTATAATTCATGCTGCCCATGTTGGTTTGAAATTCTTTTCAACCCTCCTCAGGAATCAACTCATAATGAGACCCTGGGATTCCCAAATAATTTCATGTTTGCTGTCAGAAAATAAACATAGGTATATCCACTCTCAGCCGTAACCGTAATTAAAAACAGGCATTCCCCTCCTCTCTGGGCATACCTGTAAGTCTCCCCCTACACAAGAACACATCCAGCACTCACCGAGTATTTCACAATGGTAAGCCCGAACAGGCGGGGGGCAGGGAGGACCCCTAAGAACACAACCTGTGTTTGGGAAAAGTCAATGATAATACAACCACAGTTAATATTCACTGAAAGCTCATAACATTTCTATGATGTTAATACCCAAAAGGCACCCCCCACACATGCTCTATTAGCACCACTCCTTACTGTTCCGAAGGAAAAACCACGCTATGTTCGTGCCTGCCGTCACTCCGCCGTGTAGTGCGGGAAGACGCTGCAGCCATGCCAATAAATGCCTCTCTTCCTCATCCACCCCTGTCACGTGTCACGAGCGGGATGATTGTGTCAGAGTGCATCCGCACACAGCCGTCCATAGAAATTAATGAGGGAGTGTTTGTTTACAATTTATCAGCCACTCTCCTGCCCGACCCGTCCGACACCAACTTGTGCTGGGTGATCGTACAGCGGATCTCCGGGAAAAAGGGATGGTCTGCATGTGGTAGGGAACCCGCACTCTCTACATAAGTGCTCTTCCTAAACAACAAAAAGTGGGGACAAAAAACATCTGAAGCTTTCAGAACCATGTCCTTATAGCTGTTCTATGATATTGCCATACCATATACTCTTAAGTGCATTATAATCCTCGCGGTTAATGCTAACTTTGGTTTGGCTTTATCAAAACATGTTGTGTAAGGTGTCATACACTTTGGAATACTACCCCCTCGCCAATTCTGGTGACCGGGATAGCATTCCACCCTGCTAGTGGGAGAAGACATGTTAGTTCTGACTATCCCGGTTAAAGTTAACCAGAGCCCCAGCATCACAAAATGGATGCTGCTGCCACAGACACAAGTCTGACCTCCTGCTGCTGGGAGTCCTTCCAGTCACGGAGGTTTGGACAATAGGTTTCCTGCTTGGGGAGGTGCGAGCACCACCCCAGACAGGAGGATTTGTATTGGGACAGGGAGGGCTGAATAGATTGAGACACTGCCTGAGGCACACTAGATGTTTCATGCATAGCCCAGTTCAAACGGTTGCTGGGGCACTCCAGACCCAGCTCTGGCGCGAAACTGGACAAAGGAAAGGGGGTGTAATCACACCCCTTCCTGGCCCCACCCATAGGAGGGACATAGTGACCAAACCAGCCCCTTTTAGTTGTATAAAGGTAGGAGCTGACCCTGAAGAAAATAGATTAATCCTGGAATCAACAGAAGACGAAACTCTGGTCCCTTCGACATTCATCCAAGCTGAAGACTGAAGAATCTCCCTTGTCGCCAAGGAGTGACCAGCCTGGGAAACCAGGCACCATACAGCAACTCGACGGCTTGCTTTGTCCCCGTTCCCGCCGGAACCCGAGCACAGAGCCTGACAAGACCTTGCCTCCTGGATCCCTCTGACCCCACTGTATGACTCCAGCACAGCTGAGCTCCGTGGAAGGCGTCGGAACCCGTGGAAGCAGGTACCTTGAAAAGTTGACAACTTGCTAACAGCACAGCTCCTGAGGCCTCCTCGAAGCTGTGCCCTGGGGACTGAGATACCCCGACACCCAGCTCCACCTGCTCCAAAGACCAGCCTTCCACACTCAACAAGATCTGCGTGGGGCCC
The DNA here is from genome assembly GCF_964263255.1 of Lissotriton vulgaris. Classification (NCBI taxonomy): domain Eukaryota; kingdom Metazoa; phylum Chordata; class Amphibia; order Caudata; family Salamandridae; genus Lissotriton; species Lissotriton vulgaris. The sequence goes on from NC_141687.1 coordinate 245,391,950, forward strand.
TTCTGCCTGTGTTCTGCTCGACGCGTTGTCCGGTTGCTGGCCCATTGGCTAGTAGCCCCTGGCGATGATCCTTTGTGAAAATCCACCGCTGGTCTGGTTGCTCCAGACTGGCCCTTGCTTCCCTGCAAAGGTGAAGTACCTCAGACCCTCCTGGTCTGCACCAGAAGCTCTTTGTATATCCTGCGTGGGTTGCATTTGCTTAGGCTTGTTGGCTCTGATCTTGAAGCTGACCCCTCCATCTGCGAAAACCTTCGTGGGACAGCTCCTCTCCAGCACCTGGTTGTCCTCGACGCCTCCTGGTCCGCGTGGCTGCAGTGGCCTCTCAAGCAGTTTCTTCGACAGAAGACTAGCCTCTTCCTTAAAATCACCCTTGTCAGAACAGTTCCCGCGTATCCGGAAGAACTGTCCAACAGGTAGATTTTACCGGAGGGATTTAGGATGAAAACTGTCAAAGGCAAGTAAAGCATTTTTGTCCATTGGTTTACGGAAGACTTTAGTATGCAAAACCCCTTCTCTGGGTTCTATCACCATATCTAGGAATGGTAAGCTGGTCTTAGTAATGGTGGAGGAGAAATAGAGTAAGGGATTCCTCTGATTTAACCATTCAAGGAAGGAGTGAACCAATGGTTCATCCCCCTTCCAAATTACCAAGACGTCATCAATATAGCGGCGCCAAAGTTTTTATATTGGACATCCAAGAGCAAGAGATGTCATTGATAACAGCACATTCAATGGCGCACACATAAAGACCTTCCAGGCTAGGCGCAAAGACGCTGCCCATGGAGGTACCATGGGTCTGCAAATACAATGTGCCCTCAAATTCCCAATTTTTTTTGTCAAGGCTATTTCGGCCGGGTGCAGAACAAAGGCTCTAGGAGTTAGATACGGGCAGTCTTGAGCAAATAGGATTTCCTCCTGAGGGTTTCTCTTTGTGGAATGTTAGTATACAAGGCCTCAATATCGAGGCCTATCAGAAACTGCTTCTCAGGGTCAAATGGCATGTCCTTCAACTGATGTAGAATATCCAGGGTATCCCTGAGGTATGCAGGTAATTGTTGTACAAGAGGTTTCAAGTAAAAGTCACAAAATTGTGACAAAGGTTCTAAAAGGGACCCCATCCCCGAGACGATGGGTCTACCCAGGGGGGAGGAGTCTACTAGGCTTATGAATTTTTGGAAGAATGTAAAAATAAGGTGTTCTTGGTTGCTTATTTACCAAAAATTCAGCCTCATGACTCGATATCCAATCGTTGGATCGTGCCTCCTCCACCAGAGAGACAATTTCGGTGGTGATCTCTATAGTTGGATCCCTCAACAGTTTCTGATAATTCCTGTTGTCAGATAACAGGCGGGCACACTCATCATGATACGTGATTTTGTCCAAAACCACTGTTGCACCACCCTTATCTGCAGGCTTTAAAATGATCTCATCATTCTCCATCAGTTCCTTTAAGACAAGTTTCTCCACATTCGACAATTTAGAAAAGAACCGTGCTTTGGGCTGATTTAAGTTTTCCAAATCATGAATCACCGCTTGTTCAAAAGTACCTACTTCTAGAGGTAACATAGCTAACTGAGGAGTGAAGGTAGACTTAGTTCTAAGATTGGTATCCCCTCTTAAAGGATCAACAAACTCCTTACCCTGAAAAAAGCCTTTTAATATGATATTCCGGAAAAATAGTGCCAGATCATGATATAGCTGGAAATGATCCAGCTGGTTCGTAGGGACAAAACCCAACCCTTTATTGAGGAGTTGTTCTTGTATGGTAGTAAGGGAAAGTGTGGACAAATTCACCACTAAGGATGTCATCGGCTGGTCCCAGCCTGCATACTCAATGCCATGCTCCTCGTGACTCGTTGGTTGATTGCTTGGTCCTGATCGTCCCAAGCTGCTGTCCTCTCTGTTTCCCCCTGCCCTTGTTGCGGCCCCTCCCTAAAAAAGGCCCCTGAAAATTCTGAAACTGGGCTGGTTGAAATTGGGGGTTCTGAAAGCGCAGGTCCTCAAATTGTGGGTTCTGAAAAGGAGGGTGAGGTGGGAATCCCATTGGTGGCCAATCTAGGCCTGATTTCGATACTGCTGAAAAGGAGTGATGGCGGAGTGACGGCAGGTTTCCCCTTCGGAACAGTAAGGAGTGGTGCTAATAGAGCATGTGTGGGGGTGCCTTTTGGGTGTTAACATCATAGAAATTTGATGAGCTTTCAGTGAATATTAATGATGGTTGTATTATCATTGTCTTTCCCCGAACACAGGTTGTGTTCTTAGGGTCCTCCCTGCCCCCGCCAGTTCGTGCTTACCATTGGTGAGTGCTGGACGTGTCACCCCGAGTGGGATGGGAATGCTCAGACCTGAGTCCCATGCTCTCCACACTACTGGAGTCAAGCTATCCTGGCTGAAGATGGCTGATAGCCAGAAACCGGTCCTAGGATGCTTGATTCCGGTCCAGGAAAGACATGGCTTGGCAGTTCGGGCTGGACTGTTCCCATAAGGCACAGGATCAAGGCTGATTTGCATATGGCCATGTCTGACCTGGGGTGGTGTGGAGTGCAAAAAAACGATGGATTTAGGGCCATATCTCTTTACTAGGTGAATGTATGACATTGTTCTGCATTCTGTCCATCAACTGTTGTTTTTGCATTTGACAAAATAACACAACACCTGAGCCACCCCTCTCCCTAACCCCAACCAATGTTCATAAGACTCCAATATCCATTCGATTGTCCATAAATAATAAATCCCACCTTTTCCCCAACGCTCAATTCCACCTCACCAAAAAAAGATTAAAAAAGGGACAAAGTAACAGAGTTCTAGTGACGAGCTCGCAGGTTACTCACCAGGCCCTTTATCCGCTGCTCTAGTGATGCCATCCGGAGGAACATGCTGCGCTTGAATGCCTTGCAGTTGCATTCACAGGGGTGGGCAGCCATGTTCATGGAAGTAGTGCGGCAGACGGCTGCCAGACCTTGGCAGCGTACCACTGAAGGCACTGGGGGGGCCTGATTGGGGCCCGTGGCATTGGAGGAGGCTGCAGCTGCTGCCGCCTCCTCTTCCTCTGCCAGAACCACCTGCCACCGATATTTAGTTCGGATGGCCTCCAGCTTCCATTGCTGGGCCATGGCTGCTAACTCCTTCCTGTTTGGTGGTGGTTTCGTTTGGGAAGGAGTAGCTATATTAAGAAAGAAAAAAGACAATTGTAACCAATACTCTTAGCAAAACAGTAACACAAAATTAATCATTTATTTATTTATTTATTTGCATACTTTTACCGCGCTGGGAATCGACTCCCTGGGGAGTATCTCCGCGCCTTTGGCGTCCTCAGAAAGCAAATAGCCCTGTCAAGTGTAATTAAATGTTCAACCGGAATCAATAGTTAAAGAGAAAAGTTTTTAGTTTTTTCCTGAAAGGAAAATGTTCCCTACATGCTCTGATTTCGAAAGGAAGTTCATTCCAAAGTTTCGGGCCCGCAACTGATAGAGCTCTTCCACCTTGTCGTGTCTTCCAGAATCTGGGGACGCACAGTAGTTCATGGTCTCCAGATCTCAGGGATCTTGCCGGGATGTATGGGATAAAGTTCTTAGCTAAATAATCCGGGCCTCTACCGGAAAGGCACTTGTGGATGATACAACAAGTTTTAAACATCACTCTTTGTTTTATCGTGAGTCAGTGGAGTTTTTTGAGAAGGGGTTTTGAGGGAGTCCGGGCCGGGGCATTGAGGACAAGGCGTGCGGCCGTGTTCTGCACAACTTGAAGTCTGGCAATGACCCCCTCATTGGCAGCTAGCAGCAAACCATTACAGTAGTCCAGTCTACTCAACACGAGCGACTGAACCAAAGTTTTCCTGGTGGTATCAGGTAACAGGGGGAACACCCTTCGGAGAAGACAAATAACATGAAAACAGGAGCCTACTTCTTGAGTAGCGTGATATTTAAAGTTAGCTCCTGATCCAGTTTGACTCCTAGATCTTTCACTACCATTTTTGGCATAGGGACTGGGCCTAGATCACAAGGCCACCAGTCAGGAGTCCACAGACGTTTGGCTTCCCCAAAGAGCATCACCTCCGTCTTGGAGACGTTACACTGAAGGAAGTTTGCTGCCATCCAATGTGCCACTTCTTTCATCCCTTGGGCAAAGGAGTGACGCACTTCAGGAGTCATGATTTTAAACGGAAAGAGGAGTTGTGTATCGTCTGCATACGATACAGGGATAAACCCATGGGATCTCATGATGTTAGCTAGGGGTGCCACGTAGATGTTGAATAACGTTGGGCTCAAGCAGGAGCCCTGTGGCACCCCCTTTGAGATCTCCACCTCCTCTGACTGGTAAGGACCAAGTATGACTCTTTGAGTGCGTTTGGTGAAAAAGCTCCTTAACCAGGCCAGCGCCTTGCCATCATACACATAAAATTATAGTGGCACAGTAGCACTAGCAAGCACAGTATATAACATTTGTAGTATCCTCCCACTTCCTCTGCCTCTAGCATTTGTGTGAGTTTCAGGCAATACTACTAGGCACTATGGAGTAGACAAGTCTTCTTCTCTCTCTCTTCTTCTCTCGAAGCCAGGCGCATTCTGGTGCAGGCTTTAATCTTATCCCGGCTAGATTATGAAAATGCAATCTACCTGGGGGCTCCACAAGGAACAATTAAGATCCTGCAAACGGCTCAAAACTACGCGGCTAGGCTGCTTCTGAACCTACCCCGGAGGAGCTCTGCTAAAGCGGCAGTACGTCAATTGCACTGGCTACCGGTACAACAAAGGATATGGTTCAAGGCAATGACGATTGCACACAAAGCAATGACAACATCTGGACCTATCATATTACAACCCCTGCTCCAACCCTACCAGACCCCGAGGACTCTAAGGTCCAGCAGTAGAAATCTTCTGATGGTACCAACGATTAAAAGAACCCGCTCAGGTGGCAGACGATTTTCACTACAAACAGCAAAATTCTGGAACAAGCTTCCCGACTCCTTGCGGCTGGAAGCGAATCATCTGAAGTTTAGAAAGCTGCTGAAAACATATTTGTTTTCATAAACCGATGAGGACTGACTGGGTTTATCTGAAGCGCTGGGATGCTCACGGGTAGCCATGCGCTATACAAATGCGCATTCATTCATTCATTCATTCATTCATTCATTCATTCATTCATTCATTCATTCATTCATTCATTCATTCATTCATTCATTCTCTTGTTTAGCTAAATTAACCTTGTAGGTATGCCAGCTCAGTCAGCTTGCGCCCTAGACAGACATACTCGTGTCGCAGACACACGTTATTTTTATTTACTACTGTCTGCAGGTGGGGCAGCTGTAAACTACACAATTATCTTATTTTTCTATTATGGCCATACTCTGTTACATCAATGGCAACTGCTCAATTTCACTTTCACCCTGACTACTACAAGGCAGACGATATCTGATCTGAATGGTCATTGATTATATATGAGATGACTTGAGGTACTATTGATATATTGTGTAACCCATCATGCAGCTGATGGCAGGCTGACATGGTCGAAAATGACATAGGTAGGGAGTGGGCCTTGGAGACGAAGGGAGATGATTGATAATTGGTGGGTATGGATACATATATACACAATATATAAACTGTTCTTTTTGCCTCAAAACAGCCTGCTATGACCTATGATCAAACAATACCACAATGAAAATATATGACAATTCAGATTTCACTGAACCAAAGGTCGGGCTAGTCACTTATACACCCTAGGTTTAATCCACTGCACTCTGTGTGTCTTTACTGGATTGTCTTTGCAAATAAATACGTAAAGGCTCCCAAATGTCCCTGGGCTTAGAAGAAAGTGGGAATTCCTCAGCATATAGGTCCAGTGTCTCTTTACAGTAAACGATGTTCCTGATCCAGTTCTCCATATTTGGTCTACTGCCCCATGTTATGGAAACTCCCCTCTTTGCCTGTGAACTGCTCGTTTGTTTCCGAGTCGCTACTCGCTGGCTGGACGTGCGACCTCCCAGAGGGATCCTGTTCTCACCTTCTACTCCCAAAGGCTTTTCCGACCTCGCTTCGCGGGTCCCGCAGCGCCTTGACACCTAAGGCTGCTGTTTGTGTGAAGCTATCAGCGGAGGAGCGGGCAGGCAGAAGAGCCGGCGGGGCTGCGAGCACAGGCAGGGACTCCAGTCTCCAGGAGCCCCTGCGCGCCCATTCCACACACCTGGGCTGCTCTCCCCGCTGGCCACGCCCCCCGCTTCTGTGTTTGAAAACCGGGTTGCACCCATAGACCCGTGGATTACCTGTGAACTGCTCGTTTGTTTCCGAGTCGCTGGCTGGACGTGCGCCCTCCCAGAGGGATCCTGTTCTCACCTTCTACTCCCAAAGGCTTTTCCGACCGCGCCGGACCCGCTTCGCGGGTCCCGCAGCGCCTTGACACCTAAGGCTGCTGTTTGTGTGAAGCTATCAGCGGAGGAGCGGGCAGGCAGAAGAGCCGGCGGGGCTGCGAGCACAGGCAGGGACTGCAGTCTCCAGGAGACCCTGCGCGCCCATTCCACACACCTGGGCTGCTCTCCCCGCTGGCCACGCCCCCCGCTTCTGTGTTTGAAAACCGGGTTGCACCCATAGACCCGTGGATTACCTGTGAACTGCTCGTTTGTTTCCGAGTCGCTGGCTGGACGTGCGACCTCCCAGAGGGATCCTGTTCTCACCTTCTACTCCCAAAGGCTTTTCGGACCTCGCCGGACCCGCTTCGCGGGTCCCGCAGCGCCTTGACACCTAAGGCTGCTGTTTGTGTGAAGCTATCAGCGGAGGAGCGGGCAGGCAGAAGAGCCGGCGGGGCTGCGAGCACAGGCAGGGACTCCAGTCTCCAGGAGCCCCTGCGCGCCCATTCCACACACCTGGGCTGCTCTCCCCGCTGGCCACACCCCCCTGTCCACCGACCAATGATAGGTACTATCAGCGTATAAAACAGACCATAGTTCCCGCTGCGCGGGAGCGCGCGGGAGTGCGCCGGAGAAGCCCGGGACAAGGGCGGGACCGTCTGTGGCCGTCAGGGGCCGTAGGAGGCCGGGCTGGGCCAACCCCCTGATAAGTGCTCCACAGTTCCTTCTACAGTAAGTGATATCTGATATACTGTATCCTATTGGTGTGAAGTAGGGCAATGTCTGCCTCAACAAATACTGTCAGCGCCCGTTCAACTACTCCACCGGTCGAGATTGGTCCACTGGCAATTGGCCCCTTGGATAAATTCTTTTTTAACCGTTCATCTTCATTAATTGACAAAGAGTTATCCTTGGCCGAGAGCCGCGCAGAGCGCAGACTATCAATTGAACTACTTAAAAATTCTACGGACAAGCACCTAACTCTAACGTATCCCGCCCTGGTAACACCATTATCTTCTGTAAATCTTCCAGTTGCCAACGAACAATCTGAAGGACAGACAAAAGCAACAACTAAGGAAATTGTTACAGAATCGAACAAATCCAGTGGGAGTTATATTCACCCTACATTGCTCCCTGACTCTGGTGCCCAGGCTATCCTGGCTCAACCCAAGCATCGGTCCAAAAGGAAAAGAACTGCCCTACTGAGAAAATGTAAAATTGTGGCCAAACCCCCTCAAAAGCATAGGAAGCTACACAGAACTGTGAATACTAGTGAGGCTGTTATTGAAGCAAACCATAGCATAGAAAGTGTTCCGAACGCAAATGTTGCTCCTTTGGTTAGCCCAGACTCTGAAGAGAATATTTGTCCTGAGACTGCCTCACCAACTAACGATAAGTTGTTATCACTTGTAAATCTGCTCCCTGAGCTAGAAAAGTTACTTAGACTAATACTTACCCCGATAGAGGATAGAATCGCCAAGCTTTCTGATAGGTTAAACCACTTTGAGCAGGCAACGTTAGATAACTTTTATTCCGCAAAATCTTTGATTAAAGCTAATGCTAGGGTGGATGTAAGTACAAAGCACCAGGGCAATATTAACCTCGTTACCCAAGACAAGGGAAGAAGGCCTCAAACCAACCCCCCATTACTATCCAAGTCAAGTAACACCACTGTCAACACAACTCCCAAACCTACTGATCTGGTACACTCAGGCCCTGTTCAACATCAGCCTAACACTACAAACCCAGCTCAGTCTATGGTACTCCAGTCACAAATTCCACCTCCTGTTGCTGGTCTAGGGGTTACCGTATGTCCCCCAGCGGGTAAAGCTCCAGTACCTACAAAAGTAACCAATAAAGTAACCAATAAGCAGATAGTTCCAAACAATCTTGTGGTCGGGAAAGGGGCTAATGCATGTCCTCCAGCGAGTAAAGTTTTAGTACCAACCCAACCAACTAATAACCAGTTGGTGTCGAACAAACCTGCACCTCGCCCTGTTCCTACAGTTTCCAAATCGATCCCACCTCCCTTGACAAAGCCACCACACAGAAAACCCCCAGTGAATCTTACTCCGGATTCCTTCCCCTATGTAGCAGTCCTTATAAATGTTCCGCCGCTACCTATAGGGCAGAGAGAAACCTTCCAGATGCTTAAAAATAAGATCATGCACTGGTTAAGGGAGAATCGACCTCTCCCAGGAGACATCGATGGGTTAATCATAGGGGTAAGGAGAATAGACTGGATAGGGTATACACCAAAAAGCCTGGGTGGGGACTGTATTGTGGTCAACTTCCAAGACCCAAGGGTGGCGGGATGGATAACTAGGCAGGGATGGGGTACAAACAAGGGAGGTATTGGAATTGTAGATCTTACCTTTTTCTATCCCCGCCCAACCAGTGTACTGACTAGCCTGCTTAATGAACCCCTAAATCCCCCCACTGTACCATGGCCAATCACTTCCACACCAGCTCCACTGCTTGTTCAAAACTATACCACATGTACAAATTATAATCCTCATGTTGGATGGCAGGACCCGGGATGGGGATGTTGACAAATCACCAGAGAGCTCAGTAGTAGTAATGGAGGGAACATCAATGAGTTCAAGGGGGCCTGTGAAGATCATGTTGGTACTGCTGTTACAATCTTAACTGTCGGTTACACAGAGAAGGGGAGTTTTGTTGCAGAGGGAGGAACTGGTATGGAAAATATAATTGCTAGTGCTGTGAAATTACCCTTATCAACAGCTAACATGGTAATTGACACCATTGATGATCCTGCGAAGGTCACTAATAACATCGAAAGCCCAATGATTTCCCAAGTGTGCTCCAACATTATCAATCCTGATGGGACTGAGCCTAGCTTTGGTACGCTTCTATCTTGGAATGTTGCAGGGTTGGGTAGTAAGTTAGACTCCCAATCTTGGGTGGATTATATCAGTGGGTTTGATGTTTGTTGTTTCCAAGAAACCTGGGATTGTGACCCCCTCTTCTGTTGTGGTTATTTAAACTTTTCAATACCAGCATCTAAAGGTGGAAGGGGTTGGCCTATGGGAGGCCTTACCGTATGGATAAAACAGGACTTGGACATTACTATCAAAATGTTGGACTTGGGAACTAGCGATTTACAACTGCTAAGAATCTCCACAGATAAGGGTTCGTCAATGGATTTGTACAACGTTTATGTAAGAGGCAGTAATATAATCAATTCTTCCACCCTAGAGCTGCTGTCTGCCTCCTTAGAGACCAAGTCCCAAGATAGTAGGGTAATAATAGCCGGGGATCTTAACAGGACCTTTGAACCTTTAGACTGCACAAATGATCCCTTAGGGAAGGATGAGGACAACCTTTGGGGAGTACCATCTTTATGTTTAAACCCCGTCCCGCGGTGGACAAAAGACATCCTATTACTAAATGCTATTTGTATGGAACATGGTCTAAGAGCACTGAATGGGAGAACCCCAGGGGACAAGGAGGGTAGTTGCACCTTTGACAACGGTAACAGCAGGAGCAGAATTGATTATATTATATGTAGTCTCCAGCTGTAGCAGGGGGTTATTGATATGGCCATTAAGCCTAGAGTAGAAAGTGATCATAACCCCCTTTGTGTGACCCATAGGTGGTGGAATGTCGGAGTGGGAAACTTGCACCTAAGGAATGATCAGATTCCAGTCATGAGCAATGACGAACGTAGGCTAAAATGGCCAAGGGTATTGGCTAATGAGGAAACCATGACCTATATCAACCATGAGGTGGATAGCGCAATTTCCGCAATGGAGGCGGCAGATCCGATAGCTCCTGGGGCTAGGGATATTACTGATATCCACAACAAGTTATTTTCCCTCCTCAAACCATGTTTTTTGACTAAGAGTAAGAAAGGGAGGAAAACCCAGGATGTTGGAAGGTGGTTCAATCGTCAATGTAGATCCGCACGATTGGAATTGGGACAAGCTATTAGGAACAGGGATAGTGCTGCAATTAAAGAGACAAGGAAATTGTACAAATTGGCCATTTTTCAAGCCAAAAGGAAATGGGATGAAGACCACTGGGCCGAGCTAAAAGAGGCTTCTAGTAATAAGGACTCCAGGACCTTTTGGAAAATTATTAAGTGGGGTAGAGGAGGTGGCCCGGCAAAACCTGACAATAATGTAGCTGAAGATGCCTGGGTTGAGTACTTCAGACCACAATATGCCGAAGTCATGCACCCCGGGGTAGGTGAGGGCATAACGCCAGTCTATGCTATTGATAATTTGTTCTCCCCCAAAGAAGTAGAAATCGCGATTAGTTCCGTGAAATGTGGGAGAGCACCAGGGTTAGATGGGATACCCCCGGATATCTTCAAGTATGATATGACGAGATGGGTGAGGTATATCTTTTTAGTAGCAAACGCCCTAGCCAAGGGGGGGCGGTCCCCGACCTTTGGAAAGGTGCAATTATTATTCCCATTCACAAGAAGGGAGATCGTTCACTCCCTGCCAACTATAGGCCCATAAGCCTAATAGCAACCATGCAAAAAGTAGTGGGGAGAATGGTTGCAAACCAGCTTATGGACTGGGTCGACGACAACAACGCCCTTTCCCCATACCAAGCTGGATTCAGGCGAGCAACCAGCACCATTGACCAGGTTTTCCGCTTTACCATACTGCGGTGGAAGACGGTTTTACTAGGAAGAGGCTGCCTGTATGTCGCGTTTGTCGACCTGCGGGCGGCATTTGATCTAGTCCCCAGGTTTAAGCTATGGTTGGTCTTGCAAAAGCTGGGAATTCCTGTTGATTTGCTCACACTAATTATGCGTCTACATGAATCCAATTTCGCAAGAGTTCAGTGGGGCGGGAATGGCGAGTCAACTCCGGACTTCCCCGTGGAAAGGGGTGTCCGACAAGGCTGTTCCATGGCTCCCTTACTCTTCTCATTATTTATTAATGGGATTGTCAAGCGAATGTTGGAAGCAAGCGTAGACGCTCCTTCGTTAGCGGACGTCAGGGTCCCGATCCTGATGTTCGCTGACGATACCCTGATCTTGTCAAAAACCCCTGCAGGGCTGCAGCGTGCATTAAATATTTTTGATATTTTTTGCACAGAGCACGGCCTAGAAGTAAACGTGGGGAAAACGAAACTAATGGCCTTTACCCCACGCCGTAGAATCTATCCCAAGGTAACCCTAAATAATAGCAAGTTAGATACTGTTAAGGAGTTCACATATTTAGGGGTACAGATAGCAGAGGGCGCTGGCTGGTCGCATCATTTGGAAAAAGTGGCCATAAAACATCAACAGCTTTCAGGTGCTTTGAGGGGAGAACACCGCAAATCCAAGACAAAACCGATTAAACCCGCACTTATAGTGTATGATGCAAAGGTCTTAGGTGCCACCTTATATGGTGCGGAGTTATGGGCTTGGGACAATCTTGCGGCCCTACAGACATCTGAGAACAAGTTCCTCAGAGGGATTACAGGCCTTCCACAGAGCACCCCCCTAATACCACTGTTCCTGGAGTTGGGTAGACGCCCAATTAGCGATAGAGCGCGATTGCGCCCTGTTCTCTACTGGAGACGTCTTTGGACAACTCCTGAGATCAGACAATATGCAGAGGGTTTCCTTTGGATAATTAAGGAAGACATCTTCCACAAGATAAAATGGCTTAAAAATCTAAGGGCCATGTTAATTAACCTGGGGTTTTCCATTCTTTGGAATAACCCAGTGGAAGAAGTCTTCCCAAGCAAAGAAGCCCTCAAATCACATTATTGGGATTGGGTGGGCGGTAATCTGCTGAAAGACGTTAGGTCAGACTCTATGGCGGGTCGCTTCCTGGAGACAAAAATTTGTCCTATCCTAGAAAATTATTGGGATAGTATTACGATACCAATGGATAGGAAGCTAGTCTTCCAGCTAAGATCCGGTTCTATTCCCCTAAAAAAACTAACGGCAGGTTGGCAGAGGTCGACCAATAGGTTATGCCCAGTATGTGAAACAGCTGTGGAGAGTGTAGGCCATTTTCTATTTGTATGTAAAGCCTACTCATTACCCAGGAGAGTATGGCTTACACCTGTATGCAAAAACCTGGGGACACGTGACAGTGCAGTGGCTTTAAGAATTTTGGGTACAACAACTCAGGAATCGATAGTTATTGGGGTAGCTAAATACTTGGGGTGGGCCTGGGCAATCAGGCGACGATTTCTGGGGGGGATCAGTTAACCAGGTTTTCCTTTTATTTTAACTGTCTAAAAATTTAAAACTATTTTGTCATATGTAAAAAATTTTATGTCAATATTGTATGAGCTGCACAGAATGCCTATATGAATTTATACCTGTAAATGTTATGTTTTTATTCTGTAATGTTCAATTTTATGCTGTGCTTTTATGAGAAATAATCTCGAATAAAGCTTGTACAACGGAAACTTCCCTCTTTGCCATGAGCAGGGCAATACATACAAATTTCCCCAGAACTCTTTTTACATGAGGGTTGTAGTTCAGAAGGCATACTACAGGCGTACACTGGACATCCAAACCCAACATTTCTTTTATGTATCGCAACACTTGCTCCCAGTAGCCAGCCACCATCCTGCACTCCCAGTCGAGGTGTATAAAGTCAGCTTCCATCTGCCCACAATGTTTGCACCTACTGTCGCCTCTGAGACCAAATTTGTGTAGACGCAGTGGAGTGTACTGTACATGTGGCGGAATACCTCCGATTCATCCACAATGGGACCGTATATTGTTATGAAAGTAATTAAGGCGTCCCCTAGTTTGGCCTGCAACATCATGCATCTGCCTTCCTCATCAGTGTAAGTTATGTGAGATGTAAATGGGACACCTTTATTGATAAGTATGTTGACCCCCCTGGCATAGGACGATTATGAGAACATTATATTGGTCTATAAAATAATGATCCCACCATCCTTGAGCTACGCCAGTGAAACAATAGATGTACAAGAGTGGGACAAATTTGAGAAAGTGGAAGGGCAAATCTGGCACCAAATATGCACCTATTCCACTGCTTAGGCTTAAATTTTGTCTACTTTACAATTATGTGCTATCAATGGCCAAATGATTAAGATGGTGCAAATGCATTGTTAAATAGCTCTGAGAACCTGCTACTGGTAGCACTGTACAGAGAAGTATTTGTAAATATGAAAGAAAAAAGTGCTATTTTTAGGAATAATTTAAAAGCATTAACAATGTTTAGTTTAGATAAGGATGGGGCGGCGGTTCTTTGCAAAAGGGGTTTGAAAACTATAATTAAGAAAACAATCTACGGGGGGTTCTCGTGAAAGAGATATTAAAATGTGCTCAAAGAATAGAAAACCTGATTGTATTGTGGGGAGCAGTATTGCCAAAAAACCCCAACCTTCTGTTTTATGGAATCTTACACATGGAGTACACAGGGTGATTCTGCTACTGAGAATGAATATACTCCCCCTAAGAATTGTAACAGGAGCCTGGGAGGGTATTGCTAGACACAAATGGTATTGTCATCTATGTAATTCCTGTATACAAGACCTGAATCATGTTTTGTTTGTCCAGCATTACAATCAACACGTCATAGATATAAAATTGTCTGCTGTCCCCCTCCATCTGAACGTATGTGTTTCACAATTTTTTGTTTTTTTAAACAATTTTTGAATATATATTAAAGTCGTAAAGATCTTCTTAATATGTATGCACTGAGCACTTGCACTTTCTTGACCCTTCAGTCTTTAAGGCCGATTTACTATGTTTGCAATCAAGCATGTGCACTCTTACAAACATTTTTTTGCTGCTAGTTACTCACTCTGTAGGATCTCAAGCACCTTACTAAATCCTTGTTTTGCTGCTATACTATTGTGTACTTCACGATCTTCTTAATATGTATGCACTGAGCACTTGCACTTTCTTGACCCTTCAGTCTTTAAGGCCGATTTACTATGTTTGCAATCAAGCATGTGCACTCTTACAAACATTTTTTTGCTGCTAGTTACTCACTCTGTAGGATCTCAAGCACCTTACTAAATCCTTGTTTTGCTGCTATACTATTGTGTACTTCACGATCTTCTTAATATGTATGCACTGAGCACTTGCACTTTCTTGACCCTTCAGTCTTTAAGGCCGATTTACTATGTTTGCAATCAAGCATGTGCACTCTTACAAACATTTTTTTGCTGCTAGTTACTCACTCTGTAGGATCTCAAGCACCTTACTAAATCCTTGTTTTGCTGCTATACTATTGTGTACTTCACGATCTTCTTAATATGTATGCACTGAGCACTTGCACTTTCTTGACCCTTCAGTCTTTAAGGCCGATTTACTATGTTTGCAATCAAGCATGTGCACTCTTACAAACTTTTTTGTTACTCATTCTCTAGGATCTCAAGCACCTTACTAAATCCTTGTTTTGCTGCTCAACTATCATGTACTTCACGCTAAAAAAGGCGAGTCTATAGTATTGAACTACTTTGCACTGTCATTTTGCTGCTGGTTATACAGTACAGTTTAGTGAATAAATAAATTATCTTTTATTACATGGTTATTTCGTTCATTATCTAGTACTGTATAGTGAATTTAAAATCTTTGCACTTTCCAATAAGTTTTAATTCTGATTGTTTTATGATAGTATTAGGTTATAAGTCTGTATAAGTCTGTAAGTATTCATATATGGTAATCCGACTACTCATGGTTCATCCCTTCTGGCACTGGAAAACCTCAAGAATGGCTGCTACTGATTTGCTTATTTGTGTTTTTAGATGAAATGACAAGATGAATCTAGTTTGGCATTTTTTATGGAATGTAATGTGTTTTTAAGATATATTTGTATGTACAAATTGGACACTAGAGTAGAGTAGACAGTAGAATGTCCTATCCTATCAAAAATAGTAAAATATCTGGTTGGGCATTTTGTTGGTGGCAATTTTCAAAAAGCCTCTCAAGAAGACGACAACACAAAGCACTGGACTCAGTGGCTAGAGCTATTGGTGAATCTGAGTTTTAAAACTTTCTTTAAAATAAAAAGAGTGGCCAACTGGGCAAGCCAGAGACAGACTAAAAGTAGTACAGAGTCAGAGGCAGTTAGAGTGATGTAAAAAAACCACACTAAGTAGGTAGGTAATGCAGGGATAACAAGAATTTAGAAACATATAGATCGAAGAAGATTTGGTAAAACATAGAATTAGATAACGGAAATAATAGTTTGAAAAAATAAGGTGCAGAAAGTTAGAGAAATATTATTATTAATATTAACAACATGAGGAATTACTGGGGCCTGCAGCAGAGCCATCTAGAGGAGGCATCATGGCCCTCAGAGGCATCTCCAGCTCCCGCCTCAGAGCCTGTCGTCTTCTTGCCACTGGATGCCGATCATGTAAGCTATAATAAAGAGACAAAAATTGTTTGGTGTGAAACAAATAAAATATTTTTTTTAAACAATCCAAAAAGATTTTTTGACAGGAAATGACAATTGCAAAAAAATTGACCTATCTGATCTGATTGACTAGTAGTATCGCGATCGCGGACTGTCTACTTATTTTATGTATTATTCTAGTGTTCCATTCCAATTCCAGAATCCTAAACGTAAGTACGACCTAGCCCGCCTATTCCAAAGACATTGGAATGAATTGGCAAAAATTATATTTGCTTCTTCTAAGTTCCGACCTCATTCGCAATCATCAATGAATCAACCCCCTTTGACGGCCAATTGTTCACTAAGTCTGCATGTCTATTTATTTTAGTCGTGCAAAAACAACCTTTGATGGACGGAATGTTGCACAATGGCAGAACATTCACCCCCAGTCACAGATCTGGGTTTAATCCATTGTTCATTTTGCTCACCAGACCACCCCAGTTCAGACATGGCCATATGCAAATCAGTCTTGCCCTTGTGCCTCATGGGAACAGTCCAGGCCGAACTGCCAAGCCATGTCTTTCCTGGACCGGAATCAAGCATCCTAGGACCGGTTTCTGGCTATCAGCCGTCATCAGCCAGGATAGCTTGATTCCAGTGGCCTGGAGAGCACGGGACTCACGTCTGAGCATACCCGTCCCACTTGGGGTGACAAATGCAAAAACAACAATTGATGGACGGAATGTTGCACAATGGCAGAACATTCACTCCCAGTCACCAGTCACAGATCTGGGTTTAATCCATCGTTATTTTGCTCACCAGACCACCCCAGTTCAGACATGGCAATATGCAAATCAGCCTTGACCCTGTGCCTCATGGGAACAGTCCAGCCCGAACTGCCAAGCCATGTCTTTCCTGGACCGGAATCAAGCATCCGAGGACCTTTTTCTGGCTATCAGCCGTCATCAGCCAGGATAGCTTGATTCCAGTGGCCTGGAGAGCACGGGACTCACGTCTGAGCATACCCGTCCCACTCGGGGTGACAAATGCAAAAACAACAATTGATGGACGGAATGTTGCACAATGGCAGAACATTCACTCCCAGTCACCAGTCACAGATCTGGGTTTAATCCATCGTTATTTTGCTCACCAGACCACCCCAGTTCAGACATGGCAATATGCAAATCAGCCTTGACCCTGTGCCTCATGGGAACAGTCCAGCCCGAACTGCCAAGCCATGTCTTTCCTGGACCGGAATCAAGCATCCGAGGACCTTTTTCTGGCTATCAGCCGTCATCAGCCAGGATAGCTTGATTCCAGTGGCCTAGAGAGCACGGGACTCACGTCTGAGCATACCTGTCCCACTCGGGTGACAAATGCAAAAACAACAATTGATGGATGGAATGTTGCACAATGGCAGAACATTCACCCCCAGTCACAGATCTGGGTTTAATCCATCATTTGCTATTTATTTTAGTCCTCAAAAGTGCATAGATGGATGCATGCATATTGCATACACCAAATTGTTGTTTGGTTGCTGCTGATGTTCTGATGAGTTGCTATATTACTCACTCACTAACAAACTAAAAAAGGTTCTACTAAGAACTGGAGTCAGCAGCACGTGACGGAGGACGTGGCACGTGGACCACTAAAAAATTACTAACTAATACTAAGTAACTAACTATAATACCTACCTACAGACCACCACTATCTTAGTGACAGGACAAAGGAAAGGAGCCTCTCTAGCATTGCCTAACTCAAGTTCTCTAATGACAGGACAAAGGAAAGGAGTCTCTCTAGCATTGCCTAACTCAAGTTCTCTAATCTCTCTTGCATAATCAGCCCAAACGAGCGCAAAGTTGCAAACAAGTAAGATTAGTAGCGCAATAACACAGAACAGAACACACAATAGTAATATAATTAGCTACTCACCAAGCCCCATGACCTCAACACGTAGCAGGTACTGCTACCGGTCCAGGATATCGGACCACCAATGAGTTAGCTGGTTGTGGGTGCGCCAGACCTGAGAGCAGCAAAACACTTCCCAGTGCACCCTCGCCCACCGGAGGCGAAGCCCTGGATTCCATAGCCGGTGCCAGGTCTGCGGCCTGCTGCCAAGGTTAAGGGGAGGTAGCGCTGTACAAAAAAAACAAGGGTGGGCACCTCCACCTCAGAGAACAGGGCCTAGGCCTGGGTCACTTCTGGGTTCTGTCTGCCGCAAGGAAGGTGGCTCCTGGTCGTACTACCCTTAGCCTTAGCCATGGTTCTGGGGGGTGAAATCAAAAATGTAGAAGTAAATAATAAAGTCAGAAGAAGGAAGGAAGTAAAAAAACTAAAAAGCAAGTAATAGAAAAAACAATACAAAAAATGCAGTAAAACTAGAAATAAAATGCAAAATATACACTTAGGGAGAGAGAGGGATTGATAATAAATAAAAAAGATCTGAAAAAAGTGTAAGAAACAAAGGCTTGAAAAGATTGGAGAGGGATGAAAAACAGGCCCCAGAAAACTATAGAAAGAGCAGAAAAACAAGATGGCTGTACCCATTGGTGAAGTGTGGTGAAGTTTGCGCGATATTTACCCTGAACAAGCAATCCGCGTTGCCAAACGTCAGATGTCTTGCGAGCATGCATGAGCATATGGAACAAGCAACTCAGCATGCTCGCTAAACTCGGCGTAGCATTGCAGGGTTTTTTACTGCTTCACAGAGTTTTGCGTGGCACGGCTACGTAAACTCCACCTGGGCTTAGGTGTGACCCTGCAGTATTCCACCCTGCACCATCCCAAGGGAAATTTGGTCACGGAGAGAAGGAAACAGGACTTAAATCGGTCTTTAACAGTTACAATTTTGGCCACAATCCTGAATAGTAACTAAGGCGTTCAGTCTGTTTGACATTTACAGTTATTCATTATGCTTGATGTAAGTCCAGTGCCCCAATCAGATAAACGGATAGCGGAGCCCAGAAATCAATCTTCTGCATAAATCCCCATCTGCTCTTTACAGTACACTAAATCACTGACCCATTTTTGAATAGTTGTGCCACTGCTCGCTTAGCAAACAGAGTTGGCAATGCTACAATACGTCTATTACATTGCTTAAGCTTCTTCACCATACAGAGCAAACATATTTCAGAAGTGCAAGCAACTCTCTCCAGAACAACCCCCGTGAGCCCCTCTGCAATGTGCCTCCAGAACTCATATATTTTAGCACACCCCCATGCGAGATGCATAAAGTTCACATCTTCCTGCCCACAGCGTACACATCTCGCTAACCCTGGGCGTAGTTTGCGTAGTAGCGCTACGCGTAGCTACGCAAAGTGCACTACGCACTACATGAGCTACGCGAACTGCGTAATGCACTGTGCAAAATGCTGTTCGCACTGATTGCACAGTGCTTGTCCGCACTGTGCAATCAGTGCAAACCGCATCTTGCACAGTGCAAGCGGTCATTGTCTGCTGCTCTAGTAGATTTCTACTTGAGTGGCAGCTCTCTCAACGGCACACTCCCTCGGCCATAAACCAATCATCCAGCCTGGAACATGATCCATGCACTGAAGAAATTAAGGTACTCTCCCTATAGTCAGGTTTGTGAAGTTTCCATTCATCTTTGATACCCCAGAGCCCATCAATCCCATCAGAATATCAGACGCCTGCTTCCCACGTGCCCCAGCGCAATCCGAACGGTCCTGATTCGCATCTACATATATGTTAAAATGAACACCCCAGAATATCTCCGCAGGAGGGTACATGGAAATACGTTGCCAAACATCATTAAAAAGGCAGGATCGTCGACATTGGGGCCATATGTATTCACCAGCAGCACCGTCACACCACCCAATTTACCCCTCTAGAATAGGAGTTAGAGGAGGCCACCCTCACCCCAACCAAACGATCCCCTACATTTTTCCCCAATAATTCTGTTAAATGGGTTTCTTGTAGGAAAGCAACTTGTACATCACGCCTGTCCAAATACCCTAGGACAGAGTGAATTTTCTTGGGGCAATTGAGCCAGCGAACATTCCATGTAAGAAACTTTACATTGCTACCCAAACCTGCCACTTACCCATATCATAATATATGTTGCCAACCATATTGCACATGCCAACTATATTTCTTCAGAGGCAATGCCATTACAAAAATTCGACCTTCCGCTTCTATCCAACAACCCACCACTCACTTCAGCACCACCCACTTCAGCACCTCCAACTTGTTAAAGCCATCCCCTATTGAAAGGAACATTCCCCCCAAAAAACACAAAGCCATCCCCTATTGAAATGAACATCCCCCCCCCAAAAACAAAGTGCCATAAGAAACATATGGGGTACTCCCAAAGGGAAGCACCGGAGTGCCTCTCGCCTCCCATGAGAGCAGGAGGTGGCCGATCTGTCCTATATCAAATGCTGTATTATCCCAATCATAGTTCTCGGATTCTAGTACGACAAAGCACATATCAGCTTGGTCTGTACCCAATCAGCCCAGAACAAAAAAAGAAAATGCGAAACAGTATACAGCTGCCACAGGTGACCCCATACATATTGGCACAAATCACTTAACATTACAAATAGTGTGCATATACATTACTGCTCTTCAACATCTGAGTCGTTGGAGGATTCACGCCGCTGCCGCTTGAGCATTTTAGCATGTTCTAGCGCAACCTTTGGATTGGTGAAAATCTTGAATGCCCCTTCCCGGCCAATTCTGAGGCGAGCTGGGTATAGCATGGCATATGGGATTCCCTCAGACTGTAATAGTTTCTTGACAGTTCCATATTCGATTCTTGCCACTTGCACAGCTACCGTAAAGTCCGTATAGAAGACCAGTGTGTTCCCCTGGAAGTTTATGGTGCCTTTCTCTCTCGCCATCCGCAGAATACCACCACGATCTCTATAATTTAAGAGTCTTGCAATAATGGGGCAAAGTGTCACTCCAGGGACTATTAGTATAGGGTACAAAGTTTCTGAACCAAAAATGTCTCTAGGAATTGTCTCAACATACACTTCCATTTTGCCTGTATTGGTCGACTCTGGTAAGCCAGTTATTCTTAGGTTGTTCCGTCTAGATCTAGCCTCTAAATCTTCACTTTTCACCTGTATGAGCGCCAAAACTTTTTTCATATTTAAGGCTTCACTGGAAACTTCACTCAGTCTGTCCTCAGTGTTGGATACCCTCAGTTCAAGCTCCCCAGTTCTGGTATTTAGTTTATCTAGCTTTGCAGACATGTGATTCATTTGTTGATTTAAAGTGTCAATCTTTACATCTATGGATTGAAGACTGTGTTGCATTGCTAGAAGCGTCATTTCGAGTGAGGTGGGCTCTCCCCCTGTACATCTGCCTCCGAGTCTGATGCCTCCTTAGACTGTGACCTGCTAGGTTTCCGTACCTGAAACGTGACGCGAGATTGAGACTTGTCTGTTTTCCCCATGCTTTTATGCCAATCATGTGGAAGCCACATTCTAGTATTGCTAAACTCTGCCTGTGCAGTAAGCTATACACTTATAACTCACTGCGCAAGCAAAAAACTAGGGATTGATTTCGCCCTTCTTGTTTTGTTGATCTGTTTTGTTAATATTTACATCTGAACTGTCATGCTCATCCTCAAAACGTTAAAGCTGCTGCTTGTTGCCGTGTTTGTGGTCTGTGCCCTCTTTATATTGCCGCCAAGTACTACCAATAGGGACGTGCCACCTGCCCAGATTTACTTTATATACACGCCGCATTGTTGAGGTGCGTGTCGTCGACCATATGAAACTCGTCTTCAAATGTACGCTATATAGTCCCTGCTGCGAGAAAGATTGCTGTTCTGTTGTTCTTTAATTTATGTGCGGGAACAGAGATAAGGCACAGTACATGTGCAGAGCTTGCTTAACACTACGCAATGCCTGAGGGGAATCCTAGTGTGCATTTTCTCCACTAGCTGTCATCTGGCCCCAGTCCGCTGCACACCCTTGGGCAGGTCTGTAGGCCTCAGCCCGTGCCTGGGCTCACACCCACCTTCGCAGCCACAGGCCCAGACCAAACCGCAATCCCACTCACCACACTCGTTCCTGGCAACGATGCTCACCCTCCGGACTCAGCAGGGAACACACCGGACCAGCAACAGGTCAGCGGTCCATCTTTTCTTGCCTCTCTCCGCTGCGATTCCCTTTGTTGTACGCAGCTGTCTGGCAGTGCTTCCCCTGCGTCAATCCGTGCCATTCCGCTCCGGGCAGCTTACTTCACGGCAATGCAATCCATGGACCACAAATCTCACCACGTCTCTCTGTTCCTGACAGCTACTGGGTCCGCCTGTGCACCGCACTTTTTCTCCCAGCTGACCACACAAGGGTTCAACTTTTGGCAGGATACAATTGATGTCAAATCAATTTGGAGTAAAAGGGATTTGCAGATTCAGGGGAACAAGGCTTTGTTAAGAGCATGCCTTATACCCCAACAGATGATTTTCCAGAACAAAGCTGTGCAAGAAATGCCATGTCTTGGTTTAGTTACGATAAAGGATTTGAACGCATCACACATTACCACATTTGCACATTTTAATAACTGCCAGCAGTTTACAAAATACAAGGAGAGAACACCAGACATCATGCTACGCAATGGCATTTACAATTCATCAGACGTCAATTGGAGGCGATGGTTAGTTTGGCTGCTGGCTACTAATGGATGTTAAGCACAGCTCCTAAGTAACACCAAGGGCATTAGGACTAGCAGCCTGACCTGCATTACGTGCAGACAGAACACTGGGTGTGGTGACAACTAGCAGTGTTGGGCAATTGTGCCATGATTGGCTAAAAACTGCAACATTATCCCAGGTGAAACCACACTTGCCCCTTGTTTCAGATGGCCTGGAACTATGAGATTTCTTGTTAGGGCCTCGAAAACCACGTCAAAAACGCTTCTTGTATGCAATATGCAGTGAATAATTCTCAGCAGGAAGCTGCTGAAAGACTGCACAATATTGACAGGGCTAATCTAGAGAAGGTAGTTGACAATGGAATGACAACTTTGTCCTCTAGAATGTACTCCCTCGGTAACATAGGGTCATCAGCTATAGACATTATACAACATGACATGTCCGCATTACAACATGGGAAATCACAACTTAGATCCATCCTGCTATTGAGTTGGACACTTCAGACACTTCAATCTGGGCACGTACCATGGCGACATATTAATGTCACAAGCCTGTTTTCACCATACCGACTTACAAAACAGCATATACTCATGGCATGCAAGGATGCAACATACACTATGTTACACATAGAGAAATTAGAGAAGCTACCCTTCACTGTTGCTGAGATTCCTTTCCGGATTGGATAATTAGGTAAGGTATGTGCATGAGTTTGGGAATTACCTTTTATGTTCTGGTGTTGCAATAAGGAATTTGAAGTGTCACTGAGAGGTTTCGGCTACAAGAATGCGTTAAGTGGTACCTTACTGTGCAAGGACGTTTCGCCCCCGGGGTCTTGTAACACGTCAGTGGCAAGCTTATCTTGTTAGTTGAAAGGTACCCCAATGGCCATGATTCATCTGACTTCCAGGTTACTCTCGAATGGGAGTTATTTTTTTTTTTTAAAACCTTTATTATATCGTTCAGCACAAAGTACAAAAGTAGCCCTGCAACGACAGGGGCCGGACACCACATGTATGCGACACGTATCAGGAATTCCAATAACACAGCTCTTCAGCCGACAACCCAGGGGTCCGGCAGCGGTAAAGGATAGACGGTGCATTGAAAACATTTCGGATCAAGGATATACATAAGGTTTCATTTTATATTTACCCCCCCCCCCCCCCCCCAAGACAAGATAAAGAAGAAGATACAGGATATCCGGAGCTACACACTCGAAGGTATAAGAAATGCGGGTAGGTGCTAAAAGGTAGTCGTGAATCAAGGTAGACCAACAGTAAAGATACAAGCGCTAATAAGTTCACTAAGGGTGAAAAACAAAACCACCGATCTCTCATCATAGCCACCCACCCCAGACCCCGCCCACTCGTATACTTCAGGATGAAACCGAAAGTATCGCTACCGGACCCTGCGAGAAGAAAGAAAAGGGCCTAGAACACAACAAAGGCAAAATAACAAACCCCCCACGCACCCCCGACCCTGCACCCCTGCAATGGCTACGGCCTACCCCACTAGCAGCGTGCCTGTCGCCCCGAGGAATACCCTAATGAGAGAGAGAGATAAAGAAAAAGGGGCCATAGAACAAAACAAAGGCAAAATAACAAACCCCCCCACCACCCTGCACCCCTGCAATGGCTACGGCCTAACCCACTAGCAGCGTGCCTGTCGCCCAGAAACTTCCCTAAAAGAGAGAAAGAAACGGAGGAGGAGAGACAAAAACACACTCCCGGACTCCCTTACCCCCCACCAGATGCGACAACCCGGAAACAAGTTCAAAATAGAATGCAGCGAAATACACAATCAATCCGGGGAAGCATGATACATACCACCCGACTCCCGTACTTCACAGGTCACAATCCCAGCAGCAGATTAAATTATTTTCCCGCACCCTAAAAAGCCCCACAAGTTAACCCTGGCCAGTACCAGTACGAATTTTCACTGGAGCACTTATAACCCAGACCACACCAACATTGAGAGAGGTAGAGCTTTCATAAGAGTTCAAGTCAGTATGAGCAAACCAAGTAAAGGATAAAAGTTCACGATCTCCACAGAGCTCTCCAATAGTCCCAGGTGATCTTGTTGAGGTAATCAAGGTTGTCCATAGTGACATTCAGCGAGATAGGGTTCAAGCAGGGGCACGCTGACAATGTTCACGGGCGCGTGATCTGTCTTATAGGAATCAGCAGCGCAAAAGGAATCCGGCTTCTGCACAGGGACCTCAAAGTTGGACATACGATGTTCCGTTGGTAGCACTGCTGGCTGCGATGGTGGCGAAAAGCCGCCGTCCGGTCTCCGGCAAAGATCGTCCATTGTTACCGACAGTGCCTGGTAGTTGACGATGATCTGCGAGTGGAGTGCTCTAATGGCCGCCATTACAGCGTGCAGCGGTGGTGTGTCTTCTGTCCCCTCCATCTCCTCTCGCAAAGCGACAGATCAGGATGCGAACCCCTGAGGCCGACTACTCCGGGGTAGCAGGCAAATCTGGAGCGGACACCAACCACGGGCGCTCTCACCTCAGGATTTTGCACCTTCCTCGCTGATCAGGGCTCCCGTCCGCACCCCCCCAACAAGCTTACGGTGTCTCCGGGCGTCGGATACAGGGCCGCAGCAAACGATGTGTCACGCCGTAGCATGTGCGTTGCAGGCAGGATACGAAATCGCCGTTAAAAGACAGGTAGATTATGTCTCTGTTCAGGAGACCGGACGAAGCCCAAAGTTTACAGCCGATGTTGTTCAATTCCAGCCCGGATGGGTTGGAAATCGAGGCCCCGGCTTCCACGCTGGGGTAGGCCGAGAATGAAACACGGCGTATCTCCGTCACCCGGTGTGATAAAAAGTTCGGGATTGCGCCTTCAGAGTCAGTCACTCCTCATGTACACGGGAGTCCGGTGTGAAAACAGGATAACTTGCAGGATATACCAGTTGCTGGCGGAGGTCGGCGGAGCCGGGAGCTTATGCGGCCATCTTGCTTGCTAGCGTAGCATCTCCCTGAATGGGAGTTATTTGATGTTGAACGATCGAGGTTGATGCAGTATGAGACCGGGCATAGCCTATATTGTCATGGTTTCTTCTGTGACCACTTGCTAAACGAAAGCATTGTTTCCACCAGTTTGTATAGTAAGGGAGGTGACCCTTTGGCTTTCGAAAAGCTTTCAAATGTGCACTTTGATGCCCTGAACAGACTGAAAGCCTAACTGTTTCAGAAAGATGTGGCCTTAACATCTGCAAATGAGACATTTGATCTTCAAGGTCCTCTTCGGAGATACAGTCGCTACTCTGCACTAATTTCCCACAGCATTTTGAAGAATTGGTGCACTGCATTTTTCACATGTCTTCTACTGTGGGGTTTGCACACTTTTTTAAAATATTGGGACCTGCTATACAGTCTTTGTAGTAACTCCATCATTCATTCACTCAGTGCTCATAAGCGTCTTTGGAGGTCTTCCACTGGTCCAGTTCCTGAATGTCAGGACTAGTGTTTTATTCTTTCTTCTCCGCAATACATGTCTCATTTCGAGATCGAAGGGTACTGGCCCTACCATTTGGGCTTCTGTCCTGTGAACGAATGGTACAATGTTTCGTCACACCCTTGCTTTAGAAATCAAATGAACATTGGTTCTTATCCTTTTGGCCTGGTGGCTTTACTTCATGCAGCCGGTATTCTGTTGTGCACTTTCGAGTGTGCCTTGAACTTGTGGCTAGGAATTCTATGAGCCTTCCTGGGCCGGGTTTGCTCCTGATAAGTTGGATCTTGGCTCTGCTGCTGCTGATTTTCCACTGGCTGTGGGCACTCCTTCAGCTGCTGCTGTGGGGCTAGGATGGAAATGTGATTGTTCTATAAACCTGCTCAGAGGTATGTCCCTGAGATCATTGTCTGCGATGGCTGGGAACAGAAATGTTAAGTCTACTTCTAGGAACATATAAACAATTGGCTGTTCCTATTGGTGGGAACTTTTGATTCAGCCTGTTTTAACTTCCTACATTCTTTTTAAATTTGGTTTTTATTCGCTTTTGCATTTTTGTTGATGGTCTTCTATATGCTTTGGTTTTCAAAATGTATGATTTCCTTTTTAATAATTTAGCACCTTTTATATGAACATATGCTTTAGCATTGCTCTTGATAGCTTTATTATTATTAGATAGCTTTAGTCAACTCATGTCGGAGGAGTGGGTGTCACATGGCTAGGTTAGGCCTTAGAAGAAACTCTGCCATTTTACAGGTACACGTTTTTTTAGTTGCCTAATTTTCTACATATTTCCTTTTGACACACATTTGCTTGGGTGACAGTGCAGTCACTATCACAACACCTTGAACATTTAGTACAAAGCCAAGACACACATTGTGCAAATGTTGTTGTTTGCTATTCGTCCATGAGGTGAAATGGCTATCACAAAGACTATTACTGCACTGAAGCCTCGACACGGAAGCACGGATTATGGTATTATAAATACACATGCCGGGTGGAGCAAGACCTCACGCAGGCCCTGGGCTCGGAGGTTCTCCACGACCCGATGCGACTGCTGCTGGGGATCTTTGACGGCCTGGACAGATCTAGAGCGGATAAACGCCTGCTGGGAACGGCAGTAGCCATGGCCAAGTGGGACATAGCCCGTACCTGGCTACGTGACACACCTCCCACGGTGAGGGGATGGCGGAGGGAGGTGGACTGGTGTTGGACCCAAGAGGAGGCCTTATTTGAATCCTGTGGCTCCCCTGAACTGTTATCTAAGATATGGGGGAAATGGTACAACTTGATTCCGCCGTGAACCCAGTAGTGTCTACTGTACTAATCACCTTTGCATACTGCCCCCACCCCACTCAGGTGTACTGCTGTCTCTCCTCATAACGTGTTCACTGAGTATGAGCTGTAACCAATGAATTCCTTCTGTTTTGTTCTTCTTAAAATGCTAATAAAATTGATTATCAAAAAAAATAAATACACATGCCTTTCGGTGCCCAAATTAGAGGAGGACT
Organism: Lissotriton vulgaris; assembly: GCF_964263255.1. Lineage (NCBI taxonomy): Eukaryota > Metazoa > Chordata > Amphibia > Caudata > Salamandridae > Lissotriton > Lissotriton vulgaris. The sequence goes on from NC_141687.1 coordinate 245,419,198, forward strand.
CTGCTGTCATTGCGAGGTTGTTGCTGTTTTGGAGTCTCAAATCAGCTGATTCCAACTTGTGACCAATACGGGGACCTACATACATTACCTGCAGGTAATAGGGAGTTAGATCATCGATTAGGGCATTCTTGGCAGAATACCCACTCCAGACAACTAGGTTAGAGAGCGCATAGAAGGAGTACACTATACCCAGTAATAATATATGCCAGCATATATACACTGTTTTAGCACAATGGTGCAATTGTTTACACTTTCACTGTTCTTAAATTGCTAATCACTTTTGTCTGCTACTGTCTATTAATCATTGCACAAGAATTACAATGGTTCAATAAATATTAAAAATGTCCCTTAGTGTTTTTCTTCTTAGTGAGCATGAGTAACTGAGCGAAAGGTTCTATATCTGTTACCACAATTCCTTCACGTCCGGTTTGTCATGTTCTGAGGTTGCCCAAACCATTTGTTACCTTACTAGGGGTACTTATGGTAGCACTGTGAGCTAGCAGGTCTATAGCGGGTTCGTGGATTTAATCTGGCACCATCCCACGTTTATGTTGTCCAACAAACGAACAGTTTCTACTGAGAAAGTGGAAACCGTATGACATCTGGGAATCGTGCAGAAACAAGAAAGATGGGCACAAGGGACAGGGCCTGAAGAACAGACCCTTAAAGGATAAATGTGTGGGAGATGGGGACCCTCTGATTTAGCCACCACGACTCCTTCTCTACACTTTCCGTCAGGGCCAGACTGGGAATCCAAAGCAACTCTGGGAAATTGTTTCAGATGGCCTCCCATACGGTGCATAGTGAGTGAATGCAGCGAGCAATCCTAACCACCACCTGGGGCTTTGGTGGGGGGGTGCTTCTCTACCCAAGAACATTTGGGGAAAAATTGCAAAAATAGTGCATTATACAGCACATTTGTCATTGTATATTCAATTGTATTAACTTTAAAGCATAGGAAATGATGAGCTTACAATGCACCAAGATACAACAACCATTGTTGGGGCGTTTTAATGATACCCTTCTATCACCCTCGAACAGTGCCTCTCATCTCTCCATAGCCCCTATCTCATATCTATTTCATTTGTTTAATAGCGCCTCTCATCCCAGTGTAGGGTGACAGAAAATTTTACATCACAGCCACATACAGAGCCAATGAATCATGTTTGAATTGTGTAAATCAATATATAGAAAATGTTACATGAGAGAGAAATAAAGGAGACTACAAGGTGTAGGATATTCATGTCATCCATACTGGTAGACATTTTCTAAGAGTGCATGGACTGGAGAACCACAAGCTCATGATTCAGAATGTAACACAGTGATTAGAGTTGACTTTTTTTACAGGATCCTAAAAACAAGATAGACACTGAACAGTGGCCACTCTTTTCCCAATGGCATCGAGAAGGCCCATAAGCACAAACATGAATCCCAAGCTGGGGGTATGAAAAATACCCAGGAGACACTGAAATGTCAAATAAGTAATTTGAGGTATAGAGTTAGGGCTTGTTTTTCTGCTTCTCCACCTTCTCCAAATGTGTTCTTTTAGATCACTGAACCACAAGACAGTGAGAAGTAGAGCGAAGACTAAAGGGAGGAGTATTTGCTGAACGTTTTCCCTATGCCAGCCAAAGGGGTTGGGGGTTCATCTGCTGATGAACCACCTGGAAGTGGTGCAGCTCCCTTCGGCAGAGGAAGCACAAGGAGGCAACAGGCAAGCGAGCACTGTGATGTGACTGGCTGACAGCCAAGCACATAGCAGAAGTGCAAACAAAGCAGAAGGCAGTGGAGGCATATACATCAGCACATCAATCCTATAAAAAACCAAAGTATGTAGTATAACAAATAATAAATTTCCAGTAATGGTGCCTCTCAAGGTCACAAAAACATCCCACTGCCAAAGGATGTCACTACACGGTAGTTCATAAGAGCTTTTGTGTTCTTAATATAACAAAACACTGTGCCTCGGCACTCCTGATGTCCTTATTTAAGTCTTAGCCAGTGAGAAAATCATCCTCAAAGAAAGTCCTAGACCTGCTCAGAAACATATGCCAATCCTAGTAAATCATACAAGAAATTTCTGCGATCATTACAAAAAAGTTTTAATTATCCGAAATCAATGCTTCACTTGGCAATCAGAGATCATATTTTAATAATTATATATATCAGTCCAGTGTAGTAACACAAACAATATTTGAACAGATGGAATTCATTTTCCTGATGTTTCCTTGGTGTCAAAGAGATGATGGCAACCGACACGTGTTTCTTTACTTACTGTAACTTCTTCAAGTCTTTAGTACTTAAGTTATCCCGCTATTCTAGGTGAGGAACAGCATACCAGATTTTAAAATGAAAAATTCAGAGAAGTGCACATCAAAGCCCTTGTGCACTCCATTTATACATAGTGCAAAATTAAAGACATTGTCCAAAATAATTCTGTTGTCCAAACGTAGACACCGCGTATGACAACTCTATTAACAAGAGACTTTGAATCTGGGATCTGGACATACTTTTCCATGAACCCTCCAGAGAACAACTGAATTCTCATGTGGATCTGTCATTTGACTTCTTGAAATCTGGATGCTTTTCAAACAAGGCCTTTTTAGAATTTTTCATTTTAAAATTTGGTATGCACGGTGTTTTGTTACACCTAGCAGAAGTGTATATGTTACCAGACAAGGTACAGACCCAACTACTGTAGATTGGTCGAGAGCTCAAGTGTTCCAAGGTGGGCATAGAGATACCTGGAAGCGCAGTCCCATAATCACGAGCAAAAGTTTAAGAACAGCTGACTGACTGGCTAGAAGACGCTTCCACTCTCCTCATTCTAGTGACACTATCAATGGAGACCCCTCCCCCTCTGCTCTTGATACCCCCTCCCATTCAGAGACTATCCCACAGAGGAAGGTAGAATAACTGTGGAAACTAGCAGAAATCGCTGTTAGAAGGAGCTGAAGCCATTTTGGTTATGGCAGCCCTTTTAGGGCTAACCAGTGGTGTGGCTCACTGGTTAGAGGCGGCAGACCCGGAAGCAGAGAACGGCCCGGGACCAGGGTTGAATTCCCGACGCGGCAGGGTCGTGGACCAGGGTCAGCGGACTTGATAATTCTCGCCTCGGTGCCTACTCTAACCAGGGATCACACTCGGCAACTCTGGGCATTAGCTTGCCTCATCTCTACAACGGCCCCCCACATTCGCCGGGGATGCCTGGTTTCACCTTGGAGATACCCAGTAGGGACCATCTCACAGGGATAGCCAGGACGGTTTCCCCGCGGTCTACAGCGCCACGACGCCTCAGGGCAGCAGTGCGCTTTACAAGACACATACATTACATACATTACATTAGTTAGCTATGTGCTCGCCAAGTGCTTCTCCCATCTTCACTGTTGCCTGCCCTTGTATTTCGCTTGAGTCATCAGTTACAGTCTACTCTTTCAGCACTGAGCCAGAGCCTTGCGCATGCTCAGAAAGGCCTGTAGCTTCCAGGATGCATCTGTCTTAGTGTATAACTGTCAGGCTATTCCAACTGATGTAAGTGTTTTTGTTACTCCTCCCACTCTGTTGACTAAGTAGTTTCCAGTTGTCCATATATGTGAAATAGCTATTCCTGTGTATACGTGTACTACCTCTTTTTGAGTCTTTATGCTACTCAGCTATAAACTGGCCATGAAAGGCCCATGGTTTCTGTACTCCTTGGACTACCTCCTACAGTGGCCCGAGGGTAAAGTCTATTTTCCTTGATATTACAGCCTCCGTGCTAATCTCTATTTTGTTAGTCTAGGGACTTAAGGGCAAAGAAGGGGGAACCCCTGCACCAGTGGGCCCCTGAAAAGGCTCACTTCCACATAACTATCTTTGTCACTTGAACCACCTCAGACTTGATGAGCATTTACAAGCAGTTCCCTAACATTGGAAATATCCTAACCTAGTTCTGAGAGGAATTCCAGTGTGTCCACAATGCGTAGACCAAATGGGGAAGATGTGAATAAATTGTTGTTGTTGTACTTTTTGTTAATACTTTATTTTGACATCTCTTGCTCTTGTCAATTCATACAACAGCGTATTGCAGATAAATATATACAAACAATTCATCCTAGTACCCAACTGCAACCAGAGTACAGCATGCTGTTCAGCAGATCACCGATAAGGATTTCGATAATTCAATGTAGTCCTATAAAAACATGCATACATTCTAAAATAAGGAGGAATATGCACTAAGATGCTTCCTATTGTGGTGCATCTTCTACTTGACCCAATTTACAATCCCCCCTCAGGGCAGCATTATGGTAAAACTAAAAGCAATAAAGTGCACATGCATAGAGTATAAATAAACCATAAATTGCCAGCTTATGAGCCCTATGGCAGCTGCATGTAATCCTTATACTTCTGAGCACTGCAGTATTCCTGTCTGGATCTTTCGTCTTATGAGCCATGCATGGCTTAAGAACTTGGCAAAGAGTGGTCTAGGATCTGATCTAAGGATGCTCAGGGCAACCCTAGTCCCGTGTGCCCAGTTGCCTGCAGATCGGTTTTACCCATTTTGTCCTTGGCTTTGCATATGTCTGGCAAACAAACGTAACATGGGCAACACTTTCCACCGGGGCCCTGCAACATGACAATCCTTTGGTTTTGAGTTACAAGTGTGCCAATTGGCTGTAGTCTCACAGACAGGTAGTGTTCCAAACCTAAAATAGATGTATAACATCCTGTCCCGAGGGGACTGGATTATATCTAAAAAGGGCTCTAAGTATCTGGTCTGTTAATGGAGATAAAATTCTGCGGTTAGTCTCCCCAAATTTAGTTTGTTAGATTCTTGTTGGTCCACCCATTCCCAGTAGTGACGTTTAAGCTCTTCTTTCCTCGGTGGGTCCTGATTATCCCAATGGGCTTGAAGCCGTAAGGCTGACATAATTTTCCTGACATTAGAGGTCCAGACCACTTTGCTACTTAAGCATAAGGGCCTCAGATAGGGCTTCCGCATAGGGTAGGATCTCTGGGGTTAGCCTGATGCAAGTCCAGAAGAGTAACAGGCGAAGCCTCGCTACGTCGCCAATAGATTGTCTTCCCATATCGAAGATAAGAGGGGTGAGGGGAATGTATTGGGGCAGCATCACTAGATCCCTAAGGAATTTATGCTCCAATCTACAGAGATTGTGGACCTTGTCAAATCCCCACAACTGTGCTCCGTACAGTGCTGTACGGACTCCTTTTACATCGTAGACCGGGAGGGCTGGAACTACCGGTCTACTGGGTGAAGAGCAGAGTTTCTTCCCAAGTGATCCCGCTACCCATCTGTGGCTCATCAGCATCTTTGTTAGATGGGGCTCCCATGGCATTTTGTCTGACAATCAGACACTGAGATATTTGAAAGTGCCAACTCTTTCTAAGGGAGTTCCACCAAGCAAGGGGCTGCCTCTCTAGGACTAGTGGGGGTTTAAGGCCATGAATTTAGTTTTTTGTTTAAATCTGTTTATTAGTTTTCATTATTGGCAGGCAATACATTGTTGTAAACAGTACATCTCATGGTTTACAGTCAGATGTCAGGGAGTGTATGCCCATGCTAGTGATATAAGCATAATGCAGTGGTTTGACAATCGTTGCCAATGTTAAATATGATACAAATTTACATCTGAAAGCAATTTCTAAACATGAAACCAATAACTTGCACTCCCCTCGCCCCTCCCCTTCCGGTGATCTTTATTGTATCCGCGCCAGCACTTGCAGGAGGGTGGCTGTGAGTTCCCAGGTCTGTTAGGCGCAGCACTCTCAGATAATTGGGCTGGGGGACCTCATTGAATTCTTTTGATAACAATGTCAAAAAGGGCGTCCACACCTTCCGGAATGAGCTCTCGGAGCTAGTGAGAGAGGCAGAGATACATTCCATACCTAAAATGTACCAAATCCTATGGAGCTACCCTGTGCGAGTGGGTGAGGTTGGCGTCCCCCAGTGTGTCAGGATGTTCTGCAGTGCTGCCCCCAGTGCAAGCCCCATCAGTCATCCCCTTACACTTTTGATTGGGTAAGTGACTGGGTTGGGGAGGTCCAACACTACATGCACCGGCAGACGGGGAATCTGTGTGTCAAATAATTGGTCTACATCATCTAGGATTCTGGACCAGTAGGAGGTTAATATTGGGCACTCCCATAGCAAATGTACTAATGTTCCTTGTACCTCAAATCCTCTCCAGCAGGTGGGCTTCTGTCCGGGTTGCCCCAATGAAGGCGCAATGGTGTGAGATACCAGTATGTGGCTATTTTCATAGCCATTTTAATACTGGACACTTTATGAGCTGTGTGCTTTACCCTGTAGTATATCCCTTCCCAATCTTTCGTAGTTTAATTTAACAGTTTGTCAGATAGTCGCCGCTACCTCCAGCCCCAGATAGGGAACCGAGTTGACGCCTGTATACCCGAGAGCCACTCCCCTTCCGTTTGCTTTGCCTGTCTCAGTGGATTCAGGTCAAGAATAAGCAATTTACCCACATTGACTCGGAAGCCCGAGAGCCGACCGAAGGCCTCCAGTTCCTCTAAGAACGTGGGCAACGAGCTCCTTGTTGCTGATAGGGCTGCTATAATATCATCAGCGTACAGACTAATAGGGTGTGTTTCTCCTCCAAACGGGAACCATGAATGTTGGGGTTGTCGCTGATCTTTTATGCTAAGGGTTCAATATAGAGGGCCAACAGAAGAGGTGACAGCGGGAAACCCTGCCTGGTGCCTCTTTGAATAGTAAAGGGGCACAAGGAGATGCCATTGACTCTGATTGAAGCTGTTGGCACTCCCTAGCAGCATCCCACCTATTCCCAAAATCTATATCCCAGACCAAAATGTGCCATAGACTGTTCCAGAATTCGCCAGTCCACCTGGTCAAATGCCTTTTCGGCGTCGACTGTCAGAAGGAGCGCATCGATATGTGTTTGGTGCGATTTGTCGATAAGGTACAGGATTCTCTTTGTATTGTTCCCGCATTGGTGAGTTTGAATGAACACCGCTTGGCCTGGCTCAATTAAATTCGGCATCATCGGACCCAACCTTTTGGCCAATATGCTGACGAATATTTTAAAATCGACATTGAGAAGGGATATCGGACAGTACGACCTGCATTCCTGTTTATCTTTACCTGGTTTAGGCATACTGCTGTTGCCGCTGAGAGCATACTCTTTGGGATCGGTTTGTCCCATCCGAATGAGTTAAATAATCTCTTCAGTATTGGAGCGAGAATATAGCAAACCTTTTTGTAAAAGAGCGCAGGAAAGTCATCCGTACCGGGTGCCTTGAGTAATTTAATTCATGAAATTGTGATGATCACTTTGTCGATCCTAATGGGAGCATCTAAGGAGTTAGCATGGTCCAGGTGTAAGCGTGGCCATATGAAATGATTGTAGGTATGCTGCAGTGTCACAGTCAGTCTGGGTGTTCGCCCTATAGAGTGTTTTATAAAATTCCCAGTAGGTGTGGGCAATCTCCTCATCATGAAGGGCCTCCCCCATCCCCTGTCTCTTCAGGGATAGTACCTTTGCAGCTGGCGTTGGGCCCGCAACCTATTTGCAAGTAAGGGTCCCGTCCGGTCCCCACCTATATAGTAGGAGTGTTTTAATATAAGCGCTGCGTATTCCGCTTTATCTAAGTCCACCCCTGCCGAGCTGTGCTCTTGCTGCCTTTAGCTGTCTCCACACCCTAGGTGCCCTGGTCCGACTATGCACTTTCTCCAACTCCCGGACCTGCGCGGTCAAGTGCGCATGCAGCTCTTTGCATTAGCTGTTGTCGGAAGCGGATAGAGCTATGAGCTCCCCCTGACCACTGCTTTCATCATCTCCCATAACATGGTGATCGATATGTCAGAGGAGTCATTGAACTCCAGGTACTCGTTGATACTCTTGGTAAGCTGCTGCTCCAATGCTTTCTTATTCAACATATATTCCTTAAGCCTCCAGCTTCCCGCTTTGTGTCGGGTTGGGGCGACCTGTAGCTGCACTGTCACTGCATTGTTGTCAGAAAGAGCCATGGGTTCGATATCTACGTCTTTCACCACGTTTTGACCTCAGCTGTGCCTAGGAAGTAGTCCAGCCAAGCATAAGATATGTGTGCATGCGAAAAGAATGAGTATTGTGTCAGATTAGGGTGGGCCTCCCTCCAGATATTCATCTGCCCCAGTTCCCGCAACCACGACTTCCCCTCCCTCGATACTTCTCCTTTTGGGTGAATGTAGCTTTAGACCTATCTTTGTCCGTGCCCATAACCATGTTCAGGTCCCCCCCTATCAAGGTCATAGGAACTTGTGGAACAATAGCATCTGTTAAGGCTGTTTGAAGGAAACTCTCCTGTCCCGTATTAGGGGCGTATATGGACCCCAGAACCATTGTATGCACCCCAAACTGAACAGTGTATGCCAGCAGACGACCTTTTATTTCGGTTACTTTCTCTTTCACCTCCCCCCTGCACCGTCTAGCTAATAAAATGTCAACTCCCGCTTTCTTCTTCCCCGTGGAAGGGAAGAACTGCTGGGGGAACATCCTGTAGCGCATGCGATGGCAATCTTTGAATAGAAGGTGCATCTCTTGTAGGAGACATACATCTGCCTCCACGGTCTCTAGGTAGGTGATAATTGCTCATCTTTTATTGGGATTGTTGAGCTCCTTGACATTAAGCGTAAGTATTTTTACTACTTCCCCATCCATATCAAGTATTGGCATTCTGTGTGCAGCTGGGTTGGAAGGCAAAACCAACAATCCTTCTGTCCCCCGCTTCCCCTCCCATACTCTGAACTGTGAGTGACTGTTCGAGAACCAAAGACCACTTGCCCATTGGACACCGAATTGCCCCTCCCTAACCCCAACAAACCAAACAATAAACATACCCCAAAAATGTCCAGGGTCTGTAGAGCTCGTCCTCGCACCCTTGGTGATCCAGTTTATAGGGTGCATCTTGTGGCCAGTCTATGCCCCCTGCTCCCTAGGTTTCTGCCCCGCCTCCCGCCTCCTCGACATCGCGCATTACCACTTATCTGACCCCTGGAGCAAATCAATTGCTGTCTCTGGAGCCAGATTCATTAGACAAGGAATTCAGGATGACCAGTCTCTCCTGTGCAATGGTCTCTGTGCTTGGTTTCGATGTCACCTCCGAGAGTTTACCTCCACGCACTCAGCGCCAGCGTTCTACTTGTCTTCTTTTCTCACCACCTCCTGAGTCATCCTGCTGGGGGCTCTTGATCCCAAGTGTACGGTAGGCTTCCTGCAAAGACCGAATTTGTTGCAATTTACCGTCCCATCTGAAAATGATACGGAAGGGGTGGCCCCATGAATATGAAATGCCTAGGTTGTGGAGGTGCACCGTAATCGTACGAAAATGTCATCGCTTTTGCAGAGTGATTGCTGCCAAGTCGTGGTATAGGGCAATTGCGTGTCCCTGATAGGTCAGTGGTTGAGCACCCCTCACTTTCTTCAGAATGAGTTCTTTAAGTTGAAAATCGGGCAGGAATGCCAAAATATCTGGGGAGGTGCTGGTGCTTTTCTTTGCAGGCCAACTCTGGGAGCACTGTTGATTTTAATGTCAAAATCCAGAGAGTCCTGCAAAACGTGCCGAAAGAGGCTTTGCAGGTAGCTAGTGATGTCCGCTCCTTCTTCTTTAGACAGCATGCCCCTGATACGAATATTATTCTGGCGAGAGCGGTTTTCTAAATCCTCCGCATGTGATTGTAAGCCTAGCTGTTGTGCCTGGAGGTCATTTTAGCTAACATATCTTTCACATTCCTGTCTTTCTTCCCATGTGTCATGGGCAATGTTGGAGTATGGCAGCGTACCGGGGGGTGTGAAGCCCTCTTCCTTCGCGAAGATGGGAGATCTATGCCACTGGGTCAATCGTCATGCGTGGACGGAGGATAGGAACTACTAGACAGACTGTTACAAGTCAATATGATTTCGCCCCCTGGGTCCCCTGATGCCTACCCCCAGGATATTTGGGCTGGAACTTGGATGAAGGGTGATCTGACAGCCCAGAGTGATGCTCACCCAGATAATCAAGCCCACTGCTGGACGCCCTCTCCCTTTTGTCTTTGCTGGTGAGCAGAAGCATACAAAACCTGATTTAAATAGGGGAACCAAGCTCCAAGTCTCCTGAAAAATGCAAATGTTGTATCCCTCAATTAGGCCGTTCAAGTGAGGGAGCAACATTTTGCTGTTTAGCCCAGCCACATTCCATGATATTACCCTGCGCTGTCAACAGTGATCTGGGCTAGGGGACAATATAACATTTGGATTAGGAGGACAATGGCTAATGGTAGCCTGGGGTGGGGCTTGAGAACTGTGACTTGTGCGAGAATCTGCACCCACCAGCCCACTAGGGTTTTGGACAGACGACCACGAGGGAAAATTAAATAAATAGTACATTTTCCCTTGTTGCCATCAGTCAAAATCCTTCCCCATCCGGCTCCACCGCCCCACCTCACTTACCTGCATGGGCCGTGGCTGGGAACTTTCCCATGTCTAAAATTGATTACATTTATTCCCCCCCAAAAAATCTGCTATCAACTGTTCTTAAAGTGGTTCAATTCAACAACCAGCTTCTTCAGTGGGGAGATTTGGTAAAGTGTGGTAACATTTGCATATTGATGCAGGATATTTTTTCCTGTGAGAATTCTACTCCTGCCCCTGAAGCTGAAATCTGTTTTTGGATTGTCAGTATTTTTTCTGGCCAGCAGTGGAATCTACGGGAGGATTATGTTTTTTGTTTAGATGCTTAAAGCAAAGAAATAGGTTTTCTGTAGAGCAGTATTGTTTACTGCTGGCCTTAATTATCCCAACTGAATTTGCCACTGGCAGTACTTCTATACCACCAGCAGTAATGCGCAATGGCAATACCTTTAGTTGGTAATCCTAGCGGGGTGTTAATCCCAGCTGTAATTTTAGGTTAATGAGGAACATTGCTTTTGATATGTGCATAGGTAAGGCTGATCACAGACCAACCCTACCCACAAAGGCTTGGAGCGCTGTACAGATCAGTGAGCACATAAGAAGGGAATGTGGTTTAACATTTATAGGGGAACATAAGGGAAGGGGATTTACAGGTAGGATAGAGAAGAGTTGGACACAAATGTCTCTTCATAGGAGGGCCGACATGCTGGAAGGTTAGCCAGGAAGCTATTGCTTGAACAGGTGAATTTTCAGGTATTAGAGGAAGTGAAGGAAGGAGGGAGATTTTGGTAATGCCGGCAACCTGTGTCCTAAGGCAGGCACTATAGACCTTTATCTACAAAAACCTACTTACAATTTGCCATCTCTAAGAAACTGTTTTTATGATACTACTTACTCATGTACAAAACATATTCTTTTTGTACCCGATTGAAATGTACTCACGTCGACATGTGTTTCAAGTTTAGATTAAAGGACCAAATTTCATAGACTTAAAGAAGGTCCCGATGAGGACTAGCGGGCATCTGCGACAATGATTCCAAGGAGCACTGCTTCTGTATCCATTCACGCAAAGAGGAGACTACAGGGGTACCGTACATCTCTAAAGTCTACTGAAACCACTTTACAGTATATCCCGTTTAATTTTGGGAGTGTTCCTGCTGACTGTCGCCCTGAGAACGGATTCACGACTTGATGAAAGAAAAATCAAGTTGCTTTCAATGTTGAAAATTACCTGCAAAAGATTTCAAAATTAAACAAAGCTTGAAAATGTGCAGGTTCAACTGTTTTGAAACGACCACCTACTCTCACGTGGGAGGGAGAACATCATTTATGAATGCAAATTTAAGTTTGTGATACACAAACTGTGAACATGTACTCGTAAATTGATTTACATGTACATAATATTGTCCATGCTAGACCTGGCACCTTTTGCTGTGGTTTCCTCTGTCTTTTTGCTTCTGACTTCCTATTTTTGACTGTATGCGGAACTTCCATTTTGCTGGTTTCCTACTCTGGGCACTTTACCACAGCTGACCAGTTCTAAAGTGCATGTTCTCTGTGTCTAAAATACAATGGCTTTTGGTTTCTCCATGATTGGAATATTTAATTTAGCAATACGTCCCTAGTACAGACCATTGTACAGTTCACTACAGATGCCCAGGGTCTGTAAATCAATTGCTGCTAGTGGACCTTCACTTTACAAGTGTAACACCCAAATTGGGTGCAAATAGAAAATTGGAGTTTGGTGTCTTTGGACTCACAATTTAAAACACATATTTTAGTGAAGTTGGTTTTTAAATTGTAGGTCTGAAAATACCACTTTTAGAAAGTTGGCATTTTCTTTCTTTAACCATCTGTGCCTCTGCCTGTCCCAAGAGTGCACGTCTGGGTCATGGTGACAGCTGGGCTTTGTGAATTCAATATACACAGTAATGTAATGTAGTTTCTTATATAGCGCACGTATCACCACAAAGGGTATCTCGGCGCTTGCTTTGGGAACCCGTCCTGGTTTTTCCCTGTGGGATAGCCCAGCTGGGCACCCCCAAGGTGAAAGCCAGGCATCCCGCCGCGGGGGCCGTAGTGGAGATTGAGCAAGCTATTGCCCAGAGTTGCAGAGCGTGAACCCCTGATTCAAGTAGGCACCGAAGCGAGAATTATCAGGTCCGTGGACATTTGGGCTCCATACCCTGCCGCGTCGGGAATTGAACCCTGGTCCCGGGCCGACTTCTGCTTCTGGGTCTGCCTCCTCTAACCGGTGAGCCACACTTCTCCACAGTCACACACAAAGGGAGTTGAGGTGTGCCCTATATATCCTGATGGCCCATCACCAGGCTGATGGGTCTTCCTGAGCTAGAGTTGTGGGAGGAGTTGACACTTGCACCTGAATGAGGCTATGGCTGGCCCTACACAAAGAGCTGCCTACCCCCTGTAGAGTGCCTGGAGCCAGGGACTGGAAGGGTAGGGTCTTGTGTACTAAAAAGAGCTTTCTTTGAAGTTTCCCTTCTTCAAAGGCTAAATAGGTATGAGTACTGGACCTCTGACACCATATACTCAGAACACTTCTGGACTGAGGACATTCTGCCAGGAAGAAGAGCTGTTGTGCTGCCAGGAGGGATTGACACTTTGCTGTGTTGGCTTGCTGCATACTGTTTCTTGCCTGGGAGTGAGAAGACTGGACCTTACTCATTACATCCTGCATCTAAAGGTTCTCCAAGGGCGTGTTTGGGCGGGTCTTCTGTTAGTGAAGTCTCAGGGATAACAAAGACTTCACCTACATCTTGCTACCAGCACTTGGGCTCCTTTCAGTTCTGCTCTGCCAAGTGGTGCCTAATCCAGTCCTGGGCCTTTGGAAGTGAGTGTTGGCGCTGCAACCAAGAAACTGACGCTTCAACTCCAAAGCGGCATTTCGGAACCGGCATATCCCTGTGAAATGGCTGCTTCCTGCACCGGAGCCGTGGACACAGCTTGCCGAGCAAGCGAAGCAACAACCTCGACTTTCGAAGCAGCCCCTACTTTGCCGCAGTACCTCTGAAGACCTCCCTCTGCATGAATCTCGGACACTGCATCCGCAACATCCATGGTGCACTTTCCCGACTCCGACACAGTCCAAGCCCTGTGTGGCTTCCAACCGATGCATCATATTCAGCCCAGCAGTTCGACCTTGATGCCCGGGAATCGACGCATCATGCTTTTGACATTGACGCATCCTGGGCGTCGCGCCGCATTCAGGAACCGAGGCCTTGCACCAACAAACGACGCATTACCTCCTTTGCACACCACATCGTACCGAGCGCCAAAACCTCAATGACCTTGCACCACTTCCAGGAACTGACACACCACCTCCGTCCGCCACGACTCACCTCCTCTGCGCATTCCATCGGTTACGATTCCCAATGCACCCAAGGTACTGAGAGAAAGGGGGTCCCAGTAATCACACAGAAAGGTTTTTGCAAAACATTAGGAAAAATCAATTATAAAGACAAAGAGGTCAATCTGCTAACATTGTTTTAATTACAATGAAGCTAAGCCAATTGTTGGGGCAAACATTCTTGATACAACACTCGCAAATTTAGTGTAGTGCCCTGGAAAGGGGAGAGGGGAGGTGCGCAGTGAGTGTAGGAGAGGGTAAGTGACATAAAAACAAAGCCAAAAGGCTACACAATACTGAAAAACACATAAACTGATGCAGATTGTCAAAGACCATAAGTTCAAAAGTGATACTCCAAAATAACATGCTTCATAAATATATTTAATAACATAATTATTGGGATGAAGCTGAAAACACAAAAAACAGTCGACGTTTCGACCCCTATTATAAAGGCAGGCTTGAATTGATCCCTTGCAGTGGGGTCTTCATCAGGACGGGAGACAGGGACACAGACCTATTTAGTGCAAAAAAGATTTTTGCCATTAGGAACAAATCCACAATATTATAATTAAAAAGCTAAGCACATCAGAGTTAAAGAAAACAAGACATACCGGGGATGCTTGTTTTCAAGGGCGAAGAAGGAACTACTGCTCCCACAAAAAAGGCTTACTGGAGCCTGGACTTCAAGGACAACCTCTGGTGTTAGACACAAGTACGGGATGAGTAATTACAATGGAAGAAAAGGTGTCCTTCTAAATATGAAGAAATAATGAAATTGATAAGCTAATAACAGGCAGTTTAAATGAAGAACAGGCTTGGTGGAATAACCGTAAGTGAACTTACAATAAGCGCCTGTCATAATTCCCAAATAGATTCTCGTTAGGTCAGAAACACCAAAATCCGTGTGATTCAGAATTGGCCATCAGAGTCACATCGATGTGTGAATCGGCAAAAGGAGGTCTCTAAAGAAGGAAAATGTTATGTTATGTTATATTATGTTAATGGCATTTATTATGCGCGCAGCTGCTCCAGCGAAGGAGCGTCCCGGCGCCTGACAAGGAGGCCACACAACATAACTGAAAGAAACAAGCGTTTAAGAAGGAAAAGACTATGGGAACAAAAGAGTCTTGACCGGTCTACGGAAAGAAAGCAGGTCGGCAAGGGTCCGGATTTCAAATGGAAGGGCATTCCATAATACAGCCGCCCGCACCCGAAAGGAGCGTCCTCCAGCTCGGCTGCGTTTGAAACGTGGAACTGCAGTTATTTCGCGGTCTGAAGAGCGGAGAGAGCGCCCAGGAATGTAGAAACACAGAAGATTGTGAAGTATCTGAGCGGAGGGACCCTTTAAGATCTTAAAAGACATACACAACACTTTAAAGTGAATCCGCTGCCTGATGGGTAGCCAATGGAGAGCACGCAGGGTGTGAGAGACAGAACAAGCCCTAGGAAGGCCTACTACTGCTCTGGCGGCTGCATTTTGCACTCGCTGGAGGCGGGTGAGCTCGGCCTGATTTAACCCTATGAAAAGGGAGCTGGCATAATCCAGCCGAGACAACACCGTCGCCTGAACCACAAGTTGACGGGTCGCAGCGTCAAAGAATTTGAGTGCAGGTCTCAAGTTGCGCAGAATGCCGAAGCAGCAGGCCGCAGTTCTTTTAGTATGGCCAACAAAACTAAGAGTAGGGTCCAACCATACCCCCAGATTTTTAATCTCCGAGACCGGAGTAGGGGTGGGGCCCAACTCAGGGGGCCACCAGGTGTCACCCCAAAGTTCCGTCTGTTTGCCAAAGACCATAATCTCTGTCTTTTTGGCATTCAGTTGGAGACAGTTGGACGTCATCCAACTGGCCACCACTCGCAGTCCATCTCGGAATCTTGGGGTTCCACCCCGGAATCCCCGCTGATCGTGACCGCTAGCTGAGTATCATCCGCGTATGACACCATGGTCATACCGCAGTGCTTTACAACCTCAGCCAGCGGCCTCACGTATAGATTGAACAACGTGGGACTCAGCGAGGACCCCTGCGGGACCCGAAGCATCAGAGGATGGGATTTGGACTGGTGGGGCGGGGCAGCCACACAGAAAGAACGATCCGCCAGAAACTATCGGAACCACTGCAATGCAGTGCCGGTCACGCCTGCCTCCTCAAGGCGCTGCAGGAGGATCCCAAGCGAGACGGTGTCGAAATGGGGGAGACCATCACTAAATGTGCCAAACGCAGTGGAAGCCTTGTTAAAAAACCAATTGAATCAGGCCTACCGGTTGCAAGTTGAATGAAGAAATCACCGAGCTTGCATACTGCACTCTTCAGAATATTTGTAATAAATTGATGTCCATAAATCCAGTATATGTAACAATTTAGGTTTATTGTAGAATACAATCAGGTCAGGTAGATAAATAGAATAAGATTGTATAATGATAGGAAAGACCCCACCAGGAGCAGATGGACTTCAGCTCAGCCTCCAGATGTAACTGTTCCAGCTTTCAAGCAAATACAATTGGAACACAGATGACATCATAGAGACATGCAGAGATAGAAATGAGAAACACAAAGGAAGGACAAAGAAGAAATGAAAGCAGGATGTAACACATCTCCCCCCTTGACAAAATAAAATAAGATAAGAAAACAAAAGGACGATACTATCTGACTGTAGTATAACTAAACACCTTCCAAAATTAAAACAATACTATCTCACTGTAGTATAACTAAACACCTCAAGCATCATGGAACATGTGTGTTCTATCTGTTCCAGAACACACATACAAAGTACACACATGCAAAGTACATACATGCAAAGTACACACATGCAAGCACATCATATGAGAAGCAATACATGGCAATAAAATGATGCGCAGTCCTCCCAAAAAATACATATATGAACACCTCCCTCTGAAACATGAGAAAGGTAGTCGGATGCAGATGCAGCGATGTCTTTCTGCAAACAACAACACTTGAAAAATGTACATCAGCTGTGTACATCAGCGAAGTAATATCATGTAAAAGAATTGCAGACGTCGAAACAATGAGCCAAACTCCCCAAATGGTGAGAAACGATCCTTAGTGTTCCAAAATAAATGTTCCAGAATAATGTTTACACAGATCGTTGTGCCATATCTTCTTACAAAATCTACTTTTTAAACGTGCAGTTCTCTCTTCAGCATGTACGAAAACAGTACCTTTTCCTTCAAATTCGTATTTAAATTCGAGTTGCTGTCAGGATATTATTAAACGCGTTGATGCTTCACGACGCGATGTGCAACAAATATGTTCCCCAATGACGTCATACGTTGTGTTGCGTACGCCGTGCCGCGCACGCAACGTTGATGACATCAGCTGCTGCCATGGACGGTGAGAAGACGGAGAGCACAGCGTTGTCAAGGTGACGACCACGCTCAGAAATCGTTGCGAGCGCTTGAGCCATTGCTCCCGTAAGTCGTTGTCATTATTATTTAAAAATCGCCAAAAGAATTGAACAGCAGGAAATGTGCAAAAATCAACACTGGGCCTTAACACAATACACAGTTTTGAAACATATGAACATCCCTTGTCGAAGCCACAGCAGACACCGCACACAGTGCTCTGCTCACAGATGCCACCGTCGAAAGTACAGCAGACACCGCACTCTGTGCTCCGCACATAAAATCCAGCATTTATCTTTGAGAGCCCAAAACAAAACTTTATGTCCATTCTCACGCTGTTCAACTTCTTTAAACATCTAATACGAATGAATGTTGCACCTCCATTCACCACAGCAGATGGCAAAAGCGTGTCTCTCCCAAACATGGCACACATCTTTCCTTTTAAAAGTTCTTGACAATTCAGTCTAAATCAGTTTAAATCTTAAAAGTTTTCTTCAAATCATGCAGTTGTAATTCCTTCAGATTTAAGCCAAATCATGCAGCAAAAATTCTAACACCCTAGGGAAACAGGCTGTCCAGATCACACAGGACACTGGTGGGGTTAATCAGGGTGCTCTCATAAAATACCTTTTCCTCCTCTTGGCTTGAAAAATTCTTCAGTTGCAGTAGTTCAAAAAGTCCTTAGTTCCTTATTCTTTAAGTTCCTTAGTTGCAGATCTCCATTAAATCAGTCTTTTTCCACGCACAGGTTCTGTACCTCGTCGCCAAAATTGTAATAAATTGATGTCCATAAATCCAGTATATGTAACAATTTAGGTTTATTGTAGAATACAATCAGGTCAGGTAGATAAATAGAATAAGATTGTATAATGATAGGAAAGACCCCACCAGGAGCAGATGGACTTCAGCTCAGCCTCCAGATGTAACTGTTCCAGCTTTCAAGCAAATACAATTGGAACACAGATGACATCATAGAGACATGCAGAGATAGAAATGAGAAACACAAAGGAAGGACAAAGAAGAAATGAAAGCAGGATGTAACAATATTGTTATTCAAACCGGCACCTGTCAATGACAGAAACCGGAGAACTCCATTAAAATTCGGGAGCCGTAAAGCTAGTATATCAGTTACGGATAATAGAGTAAGGGGTGTACCTGATGCATAAGGAGTTGATCAGAGTATCAACAGGAGCAGCGTAGCGGAGTTCGCGTAGCAGAGTACGCCAAGAGATTTCAAGCTTCAAATGCGATCACATGGTGCGGATCGTCATTAAAATAGAAGAGGGCAAATGTGTAAAGCATTCATTTGCATCTTAGAGCGGCCATCATGGAATGACTTATACTGTGATAGTACAAAACGGGCCAAAAGTACCGGGGAGCAAATATAGAAATAATTGCGGCATCACAATACTGGTAACAGGGAGCATGTGAAAAATATTGATATAGTATAAAAATTGTTATAAAAAATTGTTGAATAATCAAAAATTGTTATGTTGACCAATGTCCACTACCAATCGGGGTGAAGTACACCCGGAAAGTAGGAGGAAAATGGGGAGGACTCGGTGTCTGGCTGATTGCATTCCCAAATTGAACCCTAGACATTGCATTAAGGATAAGATAGGTTATTCCTAAAGACATGTATGGTATCACAGTAGTCAATAGAGGAATTTAAGATTATCTGGAGATTACAACACAATATGGCGTACCTGTCACAAGACGGTATAGGCCAACCTGGCATGATTATAAAAGCTTAAATTGAAGGTGCACAGTCATATTAACACAGAATGTTGTCATACATTTGATATAGAATCACAACAATTGACTAGTATAGACGTTGCAAAAAAAGGGGGGTGTACCTGTCCCAAGACGGTAAAAGCCAATATAACAATTGTTACCTTATGCTGTATATAACACGTAATTCCTTAAATCAAAATTTTTAAAAAATCTAGATAGACCAAGAGGGAATAGAATGCATTATATCTTGCGAAGTGGGGGGGGGGGCAGTCCTCACTATTTGAGCAGCGCCAGCTGGGAAAAAGAACAGTCATGTTCATTGAGGCCATTACTGATACAGTTAAAATGAAACATCCATTTAAGCTCCCTTATATTAAGGATCTCCGCAATGTTGCCTCCTGCTCATATGCTGAAGAATGCGGACTTTGGCTTTTTGCTGGGTCTGTCCAATGTATATCAAGTCACATGGACACATAAATGATGTTAGTTGAATTACAATTGGTATGAGATCTCATGGATGTTTTAATGTTTAGATACTCAAACTACTTTGTCTGTATGGTGGACCAAGCCTGATAGTCTAAATGATCGCATTGTATGCGTAACCACTTTTTCTACAAAGAGCAATGACATAAAACGCACAATTAATCACCATTGGGCACTAGTGGCCGATGACATACATCAGAAGGAACTTCCCCTTCATGCATTCAAAAAGGGCAAAAGTGTGCGTGACTCTGTTGTTCGTTCCTTCTTACGGAGTCCTGAAGACCCTTCTTTGTTGTCCATGTGGAATCTACCACCAATTGTGGGTCACTACCAGTGTGGGCATTGCAAGGCTTGTGATAGCACCATACAGACAAAGGAGTTTGAGTATCTAAACATTAAAACATCCATGAGATCTCATACCAATTGTAATTCAACTAACATCATTTGTGCCATTTTGTGTCCATGTGACCTGATATACATTGGACAGACCCAACAAAAAGCCAAAGTCCGCATTCTTCAGCATATGAGCAAGATTCGCTGTGAAGTTCAGGGCGCACCTCTTGTGCAACATTTTATGTCTGCCACTCACTCTCCAGAAAGTTTCAAGTGGGTCATCTTAGAACAGGTGATACTAGGCCCCAGGGGAGGCAACATTGCGGGGATCCTTAATATAAGGGAGCTTAAATGGATGTTTCATTTTAACTGTATCAGTAATGGCCTCAATGAACATGACAGTTCTTTTTCCCAGCTGGCGCTGCTCAAATAGGGAGGACTGCCCCCCCCCCCCCCCCCCCCACTTCGCAAGATATAATGCATTCTATTCCCTCTTGATCTATCTAGATTTTTTTTTTATTTTGATTTAAGGAATTATGTGTTATATACAGCATAAGGTAACAATTGTTATATTGGCTTTCACCGTCTTGGGACAGGTACGCCCCCCTTTTTTTGCAACGTCTATACTGGTCTATTGTTGTGATTCTATATCAAATGTATGACAACATTCTATGGTAATATGACTGTGCACCTTCAATTTAAGCTTTTATAATCATGCCAGGTTGGCCTATACCGTCTTGTGACAGGTACGCCATATTGTGTTGTAATCTCCAGATAATCTTAAATTCCTCTATTGACTACTGTGATACCATACATGTCTTTAGGAATAACCTATCTTATCCTTAATGCAATGTCTAGGGTTCAATTTGGGAATGCAATCAGCCAGACACCGAATCCTCCCCATTTTCCTCCTACTTTCCGGGTGTACTTCACCCCGATTGGTAGTGGACATTGGTCAACATAACAATTTTTGATTAATCAACAATTTTTTATAACAATTTTTATACTATATCAATATTTTTCGCATGCTCCCTGTTACCAGTATTGTGATGCCGCAATTATTTCTATATTTGCTCCCCGGTACTTTTGGCCCGTTTTGTACTATCACAGTATAAGTCATTCCATGATGGCCGCTCTAAGATGCAAACGAATGCTTTACACATTTGCCCTCTTCTATTTTAATGACGATCCGCACCATGTGATCGCATTTGAAGCTTGAAATCTCTTGGCGTACTCCGCTACGCGAACTCCGCTACGCTGCTCCTGTTGATACTCTGATCAACTCCTTATGCATTAGGTACACCCCTTACTCTATCATTCGTAACTGATATACTAGCTTTACGGCTCCTGAATTTTAATGGAGTTCTCCGGTTTCTGTCGTTGACAGGTGCCGGTTTGAATAACAATATTCTGAAGAGTGCAGTATGCAAGCTCGGTGATTTCTTCATTCAACTTGCAACCGGTAGGCCTGATTCAGTTGTTTTTTTAACAAGGCTTCCACGGCGTTTGGCACATTTAGGGATGGTCTCCCCCATTTTCCTTCTTTAGAGACCTCCTTTTGCCGATTCACACATCGATGTGACTCTGATGGCCAATTCTGAATCACACAGATTTTGGTGTTTCTGACCTAACGAGAATCTATTTGGGAAGTATGACAGCCGCTTATTGTAAGCTCACTTACGGTTATTCCACCAAGCCTGTTCTCCATTTAAACTGCCTGTTATTAGCTTATCAATTTCATTATTTCTTCCTATTTAGAAGGACGCCTTTTCTTCTATTGTAATTACTCATCCCGTACTTGTGTCTAACACCAGAGGTTGTCCTTGAAGTCCAGGCTCCAGTAAGCCTTTTTTGTGGGAGCAGTAATTCCTTCTTCGCCCTTGAAAACAAGCATCCCCGGTATATCTTGTTTTCTTTAACTCTGATGTGCTTAGCTTTTTAATTATAATATTTTGGATTCGTTCCTGATGGCAAAAAAATTGTTTGCACTAAATAGGTCTGTGTCCCTGTCTCCCATTCTGATGAAGACCCTACTGCAAGGGATCAATTCAAGCCTGCCTTTATAATAGGGGTCGAAACGTCGACTGTTTTTTGTGTTTTCAGCTTCATCCCAATAATTATGGTATTAAATATATTTATGAAGCATGTTATTTTGGAGTATCAATTTTGAACTTATGGTCTTTGACAATCTGAATCAGTTTATGTGTTTTTCAGTATTGTGTAGCCTTTTGGCTTTATTTTTATGTCACTTACCCTCTCCTACACTCACTGCGCACCTCACCTCTCCCCTTTCCAGGGCACTACACTAAATTTGCGAGTGTTGTATCAAGAATGTTTGCCCTAACAATTGGCTTAGCTTCATTGTAATTAAAACAATGTTAGCAGATTGACCTCTTTGTCTTTATAATTGATTTTTCCTAATGTTTTGCAAATAACTTTCTGTGTGATTACTGGGACCCCCTTTCTCTCAGCAATATATATACCCAGGTCCCAGTGACTATATTGGGTGAACCCCTTCTTTGTAACGCACCCAAGGTACTGTCAGCACGTCTGTGTGACTCATGTATCTGGCCTGCGCTCCATTGTGGTCAGACTGAACTTTTGAACTTGTCCCGGTCTAGCACAACCAGTTGGAGCTATTGATCTCTAAGCACTGCAGTTTTTTTTATTTAATCTTGAAAAATTCCGATCTTGACTTATGTATGTTGGGTTTGTGTCATTTTGGTCTTGTTTTACTAAGATACATATATTGGCTATTTTTATAAACTGGTGTGGAGTACTTTTTTGGTGTTTTCACTGTTTTACAGTAAGTGTTTGTGCACAAATGCTTTACACATTGCCTCTTTAGTATAGCCTGACTGCTCTGTGCTAAGCTACCAGAGAGTGAGCACAGGTTAAATTGTAGTTTTTACTACACTTGCCCTGACTAGAGTGTGGATCCCATCTTGGACAGGGGTCATACCTCTGCCAACTAGAGACAACATTTTTAACACACCAGCATGGCATTATGTCAACCGTGAGTAAATCTCCTTATAGGGGCAGGTTGTAGGCATTTTTGAGTGGAGAAACCTGCAACTTGCAAGTTTGTGGGTATTCACAAGCTGTTTGCAAATAATCTGCCACCTTTCATGGGTAGAGGTTGCTTCATGGAGAAAATATTTTCTCGTTGTGAAACAAAATAAAAAAAGCAGCATGTGTACTAGTTACACATCAAGAAATATGCATTTGCTGCATTTCCAAATGTGTGGGCAATCACAATGCTGATTACAATGTAACTGTTTATCAAATAAAAAAGATCACATGAGATTACAGCACTTTCAACAACTAAAGTCATCCATTGAGTTCGTATTCTTAGCTCCCCAAGCCTTTGTCACTCTGCTACTCTACTCAGCTACACAAATTAACTCCTCACCTACTTAAAGTGCATCCACTGCATTCCACTACTTTCATAGATACTTAAGTTGGAGATTCTGTTGTATATGAATTTAGGACCCTAGTGTAATTTCCCCGATTCATGCCCATATATAGGTATAAATCACCCTATTCTTATATAGGCATAGAAATCATAACTATATTTAGACTTAGCCTATGCAGTCCAAATACGGCATGGCTACTTCCACTAGTTCTGAAAATCCACAACGATTTCTTGGAAAAACCCACCTTCAGCAGTCAGGGACTTCCCCTTGCTTGATTATTGATTTATCCAAGAACTCATGGAGTTTTCAAAGAACTAAGTCTTTGATGACGTTATTATGTCCAACCTTACGCCAAACCAGGCACCTTCAAGGTATAAATATGCCCACACTTGCCCAAGCAACCACACAGTGGTTAGGAGCAGTTCGACTATCTACTTGCCCAACGCATCTCGCTGCAGCAAGTGCTGAAGAAAGCCGACCCTCCAGCAGACGCACTGAGAGAGACACTGTCTTTTCTCCTGCCGAGAAATCCAGCTCCAGTGTTTCCAGGCTACCCTTGCGGGTTGCTGGGAAATTGAGTCCTGAGAAAGAGATACCAGACCTCCTTCATTCTAAACCAAGGTACGGAGCTGATTAGACCCTTAGAGAATTCTTGGATAGATTCTTGGCAAAGAATACTAAAACTAAGCTACACCTCACTTACTTCTTCCCTTGTACTAGACCTAGGTTAGGCACACCGGGGTAGGCGTATTTTAGAAGCACCAGTTGAGTACTTTTAGTCTTTATTTATTAATGCATGTATTCTATGTATTTTATGGCTTAGAAACCATATCATGCTTTTACATTATTATCTTATAATACTGTACGCATTTTAATTTGCTACCAGTATTACGATTGTAGCAGTTAATTTCCTCTGCATGAGAAAGAAGACTGTTCAATAAATACCTTTTTATTGAAAACGCCCGTCTCTCTATTTCTCTGCACCTCTGGTGAAACGAAGCATGCATGACTGACTGAGTGAAAAATCTATCTATTGATTCCGCGACTCTAGAGATACATTTCTTATTCTTGGGAAACAAATTTGTCATGTTTATGCGGTTATCAGAAACTAATCCCTTCTTGTGTATTCGAGAAAGTTTCTAGTGATCTCTGAGCTAGCTGGTACTCACAATTAAGTCTAGTATATTCGATAGAGACCTAGTAGACCTCAGTCCTTCGTCAAAACTATAGGAAATATTGTTCCAATGCAGCAGAGCCTATTGGGAATATAGGAACTACACTACAATTCCCTTCGGTGAGGTGGATACTCCAGCATACATATTAAAAAAAAGCATGAACCACACACCACATACCACAAATTTCTTCTAGGTGCATCTGAGCTAGGTAAGTCAGATTGGAGGGGAGCTTGTAGTTTGTGGACAAAATTCACCCTGACCTTGACATATTGAACACAATTTACATTATTGGACATTGTTGTGTATGAATGAGGAGATGCAAACAGACCAACAAGGTCATATGAAGATGGATAAATAAAGAGTAGTTTTGTGTTTGTTGTTTCTGGGTGGTGCTGCTAGTATTTTCACGATTAGTCATTTAATGTGCAGAAGCATGTCGTTTTCATGTTGTGTGGCCGACCTCCTTCACATGACTCATTGTTAGAAGTGGTGTTTTCCCAGTTTCTCCCTTTAGAGCAAGCTAGTGAGGGCCTTTATCCACATTGCAAGTTCTATAGGGGGGGGGTGCACCGCGGCTGTTGCATCTGGTTTTAGGATTGACTAGTGACTTGCTTCTGGAACGAAGAGTCAGATTGACTAGTGACTTGCTTCTGGAACGAAGAGTCAGCAGGGTCAGACTGGTACTGAAAATATGCCCAGGCACCACAGTTAAAGTGACCCCATTAGTGAATTAGATAGCTAAAAAAGGGGACCATGGTTGCAAGTTGGGGTAGTATAGAATTTTTAACGAGGTCCTGTATCATTGCTTTTCAAGGTATGGAAGACTGCATGGATTTGTGCTTGAAGCAGGCAATGTTTGATTTAATATCTGTGAAATCCGCAGTAAAAACCAGCCCACAAGACCATAAAAAAGGCCCATTAATTAATTAATGCATGTATTCTATGTATTTTATGGCTTAGAAACCATATCATGCTTTTACAGTATTATCTTATAATACTGTACGCATTTTACTTTGCTACCAGTATTACGATTGTAGCAGTTAATTTCCTCTGCATGAGAAAGAAGACTGTTCAATAAATACCTTTTTAATGAAAACGCCCGTCTCTCTATTTCTCTGCACCTCTGGTGAAACGAAGCATGCACGACTGACTGAGTGAAAAATCTATCTATTGATTCCGCGACTCTAGAGATACATTTCTTATTCTTGGGAAACAAAGTTGTCATGTTTATGCGGTTATCAGAAACTAATCCCTTCTTGTGTATTCGAGAAAGTTTCTAGTGATCTCTGAGCTAGCTGGTACTCACAATTAAGTCTAGTATATTCGATAGAGACCTAGTAGACCTCAGTCCTTCGTCAAAACTATAGGAAATATTGTTCCAATGCAGCAGAGCCTATTGGGAATATAGGAACTACACTACAATTCCCTTCGGTGAGGTGGATACTCCAGCATACATATTAAAAAAAAGCATGAACCACACACCACATACCACAAATTTCTTCTAGGTGCATCTGAGCTAGGTAAGTCAGATTGGATGGGAGCTTGTAGTTTGTGGACAAAATTCACCCTGACCTTGACATATTGAACACAATTTACATTATTGGACATTGTTGTGTATGAATGAGGAGATGCAAACAGACCAACAAGGTCATATGAAGATGGATAAATAAAGAGTAGTTTTGTGTTTGTTGTTTCTGGGTGGTGCTGCTAGTATTTTCACGATTAGTCATTTAATGTGCAGAAGCATGGCGTTTTCATGTTGTGTGGCCGACCTCCTTCACATGACTCATTGTTAGAAGTGGTGTTTTCCCAGTTTCTCCCTTTAGAGCAAGCTAGTGAGGGCCTTTATCCACATTGCAAGTTCTATAGGGGGGGGGGTGCACCGCGGCTGTTGCATCTGGTTTTAGGATTGACTATTGACTTGCTTCTGGAACGAAGAGTCAGATTGACCAGTGACTTGCTTCTGGAACGAAGAGTCAGCAGGGTCAGACTGGTACTGAAAATATG
Source organism: Lissotriton vulgaris (assembly GCF_964263255.1). Classification (NCBI taxonomy): domain Eukaryota; kingdom Metazoa; phylum Chordata; class Amphibia; order Caudata; family Salamandridae; genus Lissotriton; species Lissotriton vulgaris. The sequence continues at coordinate 245,445,483 of NC_141687.1, forward strand.
CCCAGGCACCACAGTTAAAGTGACCCCATTAGTGAATTAGATAGCTAAAAAAGGGGACCATGGTTGCAAGTTGGGGTAGTATAGAATTTTTAACGAGGTCCTGTATCATTGCATTTCAAGGTATGGAAGACTGCATGGATTGGTGCTTGAAGCAGGCAATGTTTGATTTAATATCTGTGAAATCCGCAGTAAAAACCAGCCCACCAGACCATAAAACAGGCCCACAAACAGCCCAAAATTTGGCCCACACACTGACCTATCAAACCGGCCAATCAGTCACTGCCTGAAGGCCCCATAGGCCAGTCTGACCATGAGAACAGGGGGCTAGTTGGGTTTGAGTTTGTCTTGGAGGTTTTTGGGGACAGATCTTTCTAAGCGTTTGAACATGAGGCATAGTATCGTCAACTGAGATTCTGGCCTGTACAGTGAGCAAGTATGGGAAGCTGGACTTTTGTGCAGTATCCCTCCACTTTTTGCCTGGTTTTTGATGCAACTTTGACTGAGGCGTACTGGGTCCCTGCTAACCAGGTACCCAGTATCAGTGTCCTTCTCCTAAAATTGGTCCACAATTGGCACCACTTCAGCCCCCTTGTAAGTCCCTAGTAAATAGTACCCCTGGTACTGAGGGCATTGGAACTGATGAGGGTCCACTATGGCTGCAGCATGTATTATGCCGCTCTAGGTACCGCTCATGAAGACCAAGCAAACTGCCATAGTAGGCTGCGTGCCTTGGAGCAGAGAAAACTGAAGAATCAACATGGCACTTAACCCTGTGTACCATGCCCACAGACACTACATGAGATATAGGTAAGCCACCCCTACAGCAGGCCTTACACCCCTAAGGCAGGGTGCACTATATGTGAGTACTTATCTGCCTGAGTGAATATGACCCTAAAATCTCCAAGTCCATTCTTGAAAATTGTAAGAGCAAAGGGAAGCCACAAAGAGACCATGGGCAGAATACTTGTCAGTACGAGTCCCCCAGCCTCATGATGGCTTCACTGAACCCACTGATATTTGATATCAAACATCTTTTCTTAATAAATCCTCACTGATGCCAGTGTTGCATTTATTAATAAATTCACACATAGGGCACCTTAGAGGTGCCCCCTGAAAACCTACCAAACACTGATGTGGTCTTTGATTAGTCTTAGCCAGTCTGCCACCACCAGACATGTTTCTGACCTCATGAGGTGAGAGCCTTCACTCTCAGAGGCAGAGAACAATGCCTGCTCTAGATGGAAGTGCTTTCCACCTGCTCCAAGCCAAAATGGCATTCCACGGCGGGACGCTTCAAAGGCGATGTTGTCTTTGAAATGCAAACCAGGCATTTCCAGCTAGTGGAGGATGCCAACCCCCCAGTTCTGCTCCAGTTTTAGCACGAGGACAGGCAGGAAAATTAGTTAGATTAGGACGTGTGCCCACATTCAGCCAGCACCACCCCTAAGGTAAGTCAGGTGATGTGGACCCTACTTTTCCAATTCCTCCATCTTGTCTTTGGGAGAATTGGCCAACCAGGGTCAGGGTTATGCCCACTTCTCAACGGAGTGGCCATAGTGGGGTGAAGTCACCCTAAAGGTAGGTAATCCATTGGCTACTACCTGGTACTCCCTTTACCGCCACTAAATTAAGCTTTTAGGTGGCACACCTGGACCCTGAATTTCAGATTCAATGGACCTAAGGAGAAAACAGGCAAAGAAGAGCTGGTGACCCGAGAATTTTGGTGCAAAACCCTGCCTGCGGCTTCAAAGGACTCAACCATCGTAGTGTGCTGTCTCATCCTGCCACTTTGAGGCCTCCAAGAACCCCAGAGCACCTCCAGCCCTTCAACAATCGCCAGAGAACTCTCTTGGAGACAGGAACTACTTTCTTGCAGTCCAAAGGCACCGAACCAGCAGAGTCCGGCTTATCAACTTGCTGCTCCTCTGTGACGCGGCAACCGAACCATAAGTTGTATACCAACTCCGGATGGACATATCTGTCACCCCACCTAGCGAGAGAACATCCGGACCTACCGGAGCCATGCCATAGCAATACCATAAGTACCTGACCACCTGCAACTGACACAGAAGAGTCTAATCCGGATTCCAATTGCCCAGGAAGCAAGCACCCATTGATGGACATCGGAACCCCTGAGACCCACTTTGTGAGTTGCCTAGCTGTCTGGAAATCACCCCTGCAACCTGCTTGCACTTGACTGTAAAGACCATCTTGATGCACAGTCTCCAGCTGACCTGCCTGCTCTGTACCCAGTACGCTCAGCCTGGATACTGATGAACCGGCTCTACTCCCGTGGTCCTGAGCCCTTGCAATCTGATCCCTTGTTTAGGGTCCCCCGGACTAGCCTGTAAGTCCCCTTGTGCGGACTGTTTTGAGGCGGCCCCCTTCTCTATAGCACCTGCTACCAATGAAGTCAGCACCCTGCTCCTGGCCGAATCAGGTACGCTCCCGACAATCTGCTGGTAGAATATTGGACCTGGCTTCGTACCCTCCTAAAACCCAAAGGTGAACTCCGAGAACCAACTGTATAATTTTCTTTATATTTTTCTATTTTTCCCCGTAGACTTCTATTGTGCGTAATTGCACACAACTGTGAGTTATTTTCCAAAATTTAAAATTCATAACAAAAGAAGAACTTACCTTAGTACGAAGTTCTTGGTCTTATAAATTAAGTAAAAATATGTGTTATTTTTGCAAATTGGTCTCAGATTGTTTCTTGAGTGTGTGTCTCATTTATTGCCTCTGTGAGTACAACAAATGCTTAGTACTACCCTATGATAAGTCTAACTACTTGCCCACACTACCACAAATAGAGCGTTAGTATTATCTACTTTTGCCTAGGTTTACCAATCTGGGTCTCACTGGACTCTCTGCACAGTGTACTTTGTTTGAGTACAATTGAAGAGCGTTTTCCCACCGGGAAAAGTCCCCTAGTTGCACTGCTGAACCCCCAGGAGTGTCAACAAGTTATGAACACATATAGTTTTTTTCAGGAGATCCCATCATTATCATCATGAAAATGGTGAGTCAAAATCTTCTAGGCTTGCCTGAAATGCATTGGGCCTAGAAGATTTTGACTCACCATTTTCATGATGATGTGATGCAATTAAATACTATTATACATCATCACAACCTTGTTGGTCAATCTTTGGATTAAACTCCCTCCTGGGAGTTCAGCAATGCAACCGCGGAATGTTTCCTGTTGGGATAATGCGCTTCACTCTTATTTTCCCTACGCTGGTGGATCAGTCAGCGATACCCAGGCTGCGCGCAGAAAATTACTACTACAATTTCGCTCAACCTCTGTGTGCTAATACCACTAATCTCCCTTTTTTTAGTACACTATATAGATTCATAGAGCCAGCCAAGGCTTTTTAGCTGGATTGTTACTTTTTGGACCAAATGAGACTTCATGGTCATTTGAACTTAATGAAGCTTGTGATACTAAAGAAAACCTTTACAAATTAAAGGGATTGAAGTTCCCCTATTTCTAAACTTGTGTGTTTAAACATTAAACATATGCTTTTTAAACTGTACAAGAGATTGAAGACCTGCATGGATATCGACTACGCAATATTGAATATCATTATATTAAGGAAAGCAAATACAGAGTAGTGTAGCTTTACTGTTCTGACCCCCAAAACTACCTACTTTGACATTATAACTGCCCTTTTATATGGCTATCAGAAGTCATGTGAGATGACTTCTAATGTTTTTGTAATACCCATATGTGCCCCAATTACTCATGAGTAATCTTCATTACTTGCAGTCCTAGGGCCGTATTATAGAAAGTACCCTAGAGTCATGTGCGTCCCCTTTGTGCGCCCCCGGGGCACCTTGGTATTCCAGAAGGGGCCACAATCGCCTGTGCCGCCCCTTCTGTAATATAGATAGCGCTGGGGCCCATGTAGCACCAGCGCTATCACAAGAGAGCCTTCCCTCAAATGAGGGGATCTCTTTACCTGTGTGCCTGCACTGTATTATGGATGTGGGCGCAAAGAAGCTTAGGAATCTCAGTGAAAGTGCGCCACAAAAGGTTGTGCACTCTCAGTGCAACCCCTGAGGGCTGCACTCTCAAGGGATGAAAGGGGGTCCCATGTAACCCCCAGATATCCCCTCGCAGGAGGTTACAGTCAATCACTGCACCCGACTGCAAGGGGATTTTTTAATCCCTTTTGAAAGTACAGGCGGGTGCCCCCTGCACTGTAAAACACGGAGCGCCTTTGAAGCAGTCGCTCCATATTTCATTTGGGCAGCGCAAGTTCATGGATGCCCTGAGGCCAGTGCATTTACTGTAATAGAGCGCAACTTCCCTGTTTGTGCATGGCACACCTGTTTGAAGGTGCACCATGGTGCAAACAGGAAAAGTGTGCCCGATATGCCATAGGGCCCCTGGTGTTTCTCGGCACAGTTCTTTCGACACACCCTTCGTGCTCTTTTGTGTTTGACAACAGGGGCAGCTGTTTTGCCTGTCGTTGAGATCATCTGGCTGATGTGGGCTCTATTTGTAGCTTCTTGCAGTGGGAGGTGTTAAGGATAGGGACCAGGGTATCATCATCATCATCATCATCATCAAAAATCTTAATTCGAATTTCAAAGAATTCATAAAAGCACATATACAATTACACAGTTTATCATAATATCCATAAAATTAATTTTGAACATCAAGCACAGGAGAATGAAACTTAGGCATTGTCCATTATTTTTACGGATGCAAACAGCAATTTTTAGGAAAGTGCAAGTGCGGCAAATTATCTCCTCATTGTCCAGGGTAAGCAGCAATTGATAGGATTCTTCCATAGTAATTGGTCTATGTTTTTTAAAAAGTGGAATTAAAAGCCATTTAGTATACTTCAGATAAAAATTACATGAAAAGAAAAAATGTAAATCATTTTGGTTACCTAGCCGATCGCAGGGGCGATTTATTTTACTTAAGCTTGAATGGTAACCCAAAGGGAAATTTAACAAAAATCTAATAGATTCTGCCCTCAATCGGAGCAGGAGGCTTCTTTCCCAATGTGTCATCGGTAGAGTTAGATACAATGCTAAAGGATATCTATATAGTTCCTTATACATGTACCTAGCAACTGTAGTTTTCTCTGATTCTGTCCTGATTCTGTCTGTTGTGTAAAGTGCGTAGAGTGCTTTCTTCAGGTCATTTTTATTCACCATAACGGCTCTGCTTGGGTTAGTAGAGATACTATCTTTTCCTATCTTACACAGGCTTTTATAAACAAACGAAAGCCATTGAATCTCCATTCCCCTTTCACAGTTTATACAGTCAGTTATGATTTCTTGGGTCAGAGTGGCTAAATTGTTCCTCCATACTGAATGCCAAAATAGCACCGGTCGTGCGCTAATATAATCCGATACAAAGTGTAAATTTAGTTCTTTGTGCAAAATATAATTAGAAGTAGAAATTAGTACACTTAACAACTTTCTACAAAACCGGTTTTCTCCCTGCTATATATATTGGTTATTTCCAATACCCCATACTTCAGATCCGTAAGTAGCTACGGGCACACATTGTAATCTAAAAATTTTGACAATTGCTTTAATAACAACCAATTTCTTCGGTCTGGGGATGCTTAAAATTGAGTTAATGGCCTTTGAGAATTTGCTCGTGGACTTGGCCAAATGCCCAGTCCACGAGCCATTCGCAGCAAAGGCCATCCCCAAATATGGAAAAATATGTGTAGCGATAAGTCTTTCATCCCCTACCTGTATGGAGTTCAATTGTCTTTTCCCTGGGCCACATGACATTATAAAAGACTTTTTAAAATCAACCCGCAAATCTAATTCATCCATATATTTTGTACAACTTTTTACTAAGATACACAAAGAGTTAGGCGTGCAGCCCATTAGGACCGCATCGTCTGCGTAGAGGAGAGCTGGTAACAATTTACCGTTTATTGTAGGAACATCTGGGGTGGAATTTTCAAGATAATTACTCAGGCCATTATTGTAAATGATGAAAAGCAGGGGTGCTAAAACGCACCCCTGCCTGACTCCCCTTCCTATTTTAATTGGCCCGGATAATTCCCCTCCCATTCCTATCCTGACTCTTGATTTTAGATCTGTATGTAAAAAGGCTAAAAAGTGGACCAATATATGGTCCAGACCGTAACCCAATAAAATAGACCAAAGCTTGGACCTATTAACTAAATCAAAAGCAGATGACAGGTCCATAAACGGTAAATAAATAGGGGCAATGTTATATTTGTCAATAATTAATTTAATATTTAAACATTGTTCGACTGTACCAACCCTGCTTCTAAATCCTAATTGACTCTGGGATAGAATGCCACTTTCCTCTGTCCAGACAATTATCCTATTATAAATGACACGGCCCAAAATCTTTAAAGTGTTATCTAATAACGAGACTGGTCTGTAATTCACAGGATCAGACCTATCTCCCTTCTTATATATAGGGACAATTATACTAGTTCCCCATGTTTCGGGCATCGGTGCTTGAGGTAGGCTATTAAAAACATTCACAAGGATTGCGGCCCATAGGTTAGGTTTCCATTTAATAAGGTCTATGGGCAACCCGTCAGGTCCGGGTGCCTTATTGCCAAGACTCTGGGCGATTGCCTCTTCCACTTCCCCCAGGGTTATCGGTAGATTACCAATCTGTTCTGGTACATGGTGGTTCAAACTATTTGATGGTGGGGCATAGATTTTGGGAAAATGTAATTCCCATGCACTACTGGCAATAGTGCAACTTACCGGTGTTAATTGTTGGCCCATATTACGAAGATCTTTTACCATGGGCCAAAATAAGTTACCATGTTTCCCTACTGCAGTTTCTGCCAGGGTTTCCCAACGTTCTCCCAGAATTTTGCCTCTCCGCTTATCTAGTGCTAATTTATAGGCTTTCCTTGCCGCACTGACATTTGCCCTAATTCGAAGAGTCTCAATAAGGGCCTTCCGCAATTTCCTATTTGCCTCAGAGCAATTATGGTCAAACCACTTTGGATCTTTAGAACCCTGAGGTTCTTGTACTGCTAATAGGGTCCTAACCGTAGAGCATATTTTAGTAAAGTGAGCAATGACATCATGGCCTCTAGCTGTTGTAATTGAGCATACATTAATTGACATCTGCTCCTCCATTAATAAGGACTTCATGATCTCATCTTTGTCTATGCCTCTCCATTTCAGCCTCAATCTATCCGTGGATACACTTATATCCCTCGCCCCCTGCATGGTGCCGTAGACAGGCCGTTGAGCTAATCGTAATACGACTGTCACTGGGTTGTGGTCCCCAAAATCTGTTGCCACAACCTCAGTTACCAATATGCGGTCCGCCAAACCGGGGGAAACAAAAATAAAGTCAATAGTTGAAGTGCTGACTCTTCCTCTATGTGTAGGAGCCTGCTGAGTGGTAGGTTGTCGGCCAAAGTTCATTGTATTACTCATAATATGTTCATTGAGCAGGGCTCTCAATTTGAGTTCCCTCCGCCTAGCTGGGTGCCCCTGTCTTATTCCTCTGTCCTAAGTATCCTTTGGAATTTTGGCATTGAAGTCCCCACCCAATACAATCCCCAGGCCTTCACCTTTGTCCCAACTATCCTCTAATTTGGAAATAAATTAAAAAAGTGCTACAAAATTCTAATATGTCATACATAGAAATTAAGTGTAACCAGTCTTTCTCCGCTAATCTAGCTTCAAGACCAGCAATGTTCCAGTTAAGTATTTTAAGATCGCAATCACTGTTGCGCTGATTTAAGGTGACTCTTTTCGGTGCAAGGGTTAGTGTGTTCAGTTCTTCGGCTGAACCACTCTGATTATATATTCCATTATCTACCTCAGATTGCCCTAGGGGGTTCTCAGCCTGCTGCCTGTCCCATACAATATTTGGTGCAGAAAATTCTAATTTATCTTCTGAAGCAATTGTTACTATTGCTGGGGGCAACTCATCACTATTTTCCATGATAACTACACCCCTGCATGGATCAGAAATATTCTGGGTGATAGGAATGGGTTTTTCCTTGCACTGTCAGTCTACTCCCTCAAGACCTTCTTGTACATGGAGGATCTCAAAGCGGTTATGGATAGGGACTATAAAATGATTGTTATAGAAATCCCTATACCACTTTCCCTGTACGCTTTCTAAGAACATATTACGTATGGCCGTGGGCGGTGGTGGGTAAAAATACCTCAGATCTACTGTTTGTATCCTACTCTCGATGTTTTCTGCTCTCCAGCCACAGATATGTTTTACCACCCGCCTATCTCTGAAATTCACTACGATGCAGTCCCCTTCTTGATCTTTTTGTCTCTGCCCCACCCAACTTAGTCTGTGGACATGAAGAATTTCACTGGGTAAGGATGGAGGAATTGGCCTGAACCTATTTAGCCAATGGCTAACTTTATTCTTTAGTTCATTTTTTTTTTTTTTTTAAACATTTTTATTGATTGCAAGAAATGATATAATTCATTACAATTCCATTCGATACTTAACATACAAATACAATTAATATGAGCAACAACAAAAACTGAGGAATGCCAACAACATATACTTAATTATTAAGCCAATATTTCACATTAGCTCTACTATTACAATAATAAACTACTAGAGCAGATAGACAAATTTTAAACTAACCTAAATCATACATCTTGGCCTTCAAAAAAGTGCATCCATATCCTTTCTTTTCTCAGAAGAGCTTTAGGGCCCCTAAGTTTAGCTAAAGCAAATTCCATAGTTCTAATTTCGTAAACCAAAGCTAACCAATCCGCTACATTAGGGGGTTCTTTAGAAATCCAGCCCCTGGCTATTGTTAATCTTGCACATGCTAGCAAAATCGTTAAGAGATCCTTATGGGGATAGTTCTTTTCTTGGATGTCTAATAAAACCATTTGTACTGTAAGATCCGATGAGTTTATCTGGTTGAATTGAAGATGGTAAGATATGCGGTTCCAAAAATTGGAGAGCGCAGGGCATGAGAATAACATGTGTTCAATTCCAGCCGCATCCGTGTTACATTTAGCACACCTAGATTTCTCTGTCAATGAGTTACCATGTGTCCAGCTGGATATTCTTTGCGGCGTATAATACAATTCCGTAATTGTCCTATATAGCTGCATTTTCAACTTAGAGGAGTGAACTATTTCACTTAAATGAGTTAGGGCATTTCCAATCTGTGCAGAATTTATGTTTTGGTTTAATCTCCGAGACCATTTGGCTGCGATTTGAATAGTGTTTTCGCCCTTCTCCTTAATAAGCCATTGATATCCCAACCTGATTAATGATTTAGTTTTTTCTGAGTAAATACCTTCAATAATATCAGATTGTTTAACTTGCGTTATTTTCAGTTTATTACAGAAAAAATCTCTTAGTTGTCTATATTTAAAATGCATGTCATCCGTAAGCCCGTTAGTAATTTTTAGATTCTCGAAGTCCCTCAACCCAGTAGTACAATAAAGATCTCCTAATGTGGTTATATCCTGTCTAATCCATCGATTACCCACACCGTCCGAAAATATGTCAGGAAGACCCGGATTGTTCCATAATCTAAGTTCAGTATTGAAAAATGAACTATTACTAGTGTGCAAAATTTTTTCCCAAATTCGTATGGCATGTTTTGCAGTCTTAAACTTTACTCTTTTGAAATAATTTGGATCATGGACCCGTAATAGAAATTGATTAGCATCTCCCCCAACATGTATTGATGAAAAAATAAAGAGGGGGTGTTTTTTAATAGGCTCCTGGTGCGTAAAAGAAAAGTAGCTAAAAAATAACGATTAAAATCCGGCAACGTTAGACCCCCTTTAGAGATTGGAAGTGTCAAAAATGTTACCGCCCTTCGTGCTTTTTTATACCCCCAAATAAAGCTACTACAGATGCCATCCAATTTTCTAAAAAAAAGCTTGTTTGGTTGAAGCGGTATGGCTCTGCACAGATAAAGGAACTTAGGTAAAATTTTCATCTTTATCAAGTTTAATCTCCCTAACAAACTCAAAGGTATCTTGTGCCATTTTTTAAAACTCGCAGCCGTATCTTTAAGGAATGACCCATAGTTTATTTCCACAATTTTCTCCACTTTGGCAGTAAGCTTAATACCTAAGTATACGGCTTCATTACAGGTTTTAAAGCTACATGTAGCCGGAGTATAGTTAAGTATAATTTGGGTTTTGTTAACATTTAACTTATACCCGGAGATTTTCCCATACTTATGTGCTTCTTCTATAATTGCGGGCATAGATTTACAAACATCCGATGTATATATTGCGATATCATCCGCAAAGGCAGTTAATTTAAGAGTTATATCCCCATGTTGAGCTGGAGTTATATTGATTTGATCATTTAAAGCATTTAGAAAAGGTTCTAGAGATAGAGCAAATAATAATGGGGAAAGAGGGCATCCCTGTCTTGTACCTCTTGCAATCTTGAAGTTGTCAGAATCTATACCTCCATAGCTGATCACGGCCCGTGGATCATCATAGAGAGATTTAACCCAATCTAAATAAAAACCATTTATGCCCATTTTAATTAATACTGTCCACAGATATTCCCACCCCACTCGGTCAAATGCTTTTTCAGCATCTAACATTATCATACCGAGTGGGGTGTTAGTCGTTTCAGCTACATCCAAAGCAGTTATGGAAGTATTAACATGCAATGTAGTATCTCTACCAATCACAAAACCATGTTGTTGGGGATTGACAATATCCGGCATATGGGGTGCTAGCCGATTAGCTAAAATTTTTGAAAAAATTTTCACATCAGAGTTGAGTAGAGATATAGGCCGATATGAGCCGCACTCTTTTTCCGGTTTTCCCTTCTTCAGAAAAAATATGATTTTAGCAAGTTTCCATGAAGGTGGTGATTGTTTAGAGACAGTAATTGAGTTAATAACTTTTTGTAGTAGTGGAGCCAGCTCTTGATAACACAATTTATATAGTTCCCCTGGTATGCAATCTTCACCTACCGCCTTACCTAATGGTAAATGATTGATAGCCAATTTGATCTCCTCAGTAGTAATATCAGAGTTTAATTGCTGAATTACTTCGTGATTTAATGCTCGCGATGGTCTTAGGTATTGATCTAGATATTTTACAACCTCTGCTTCGTTCGATGGCTCCTCTGGGGTATATAAATGTTGATAAAATTTAACAAATTGATTTAATATTTGGTCCTCTTGTCCATAAATCACTAAATCTGATCCGATTATTTCCTTTATTCTAGTTTTTGCTTTTCTATCTGCCGTTTTAAAAGCCAATACTTTTCCTATACAGTCACCACCTTCATATTGATCTAACTTGTATTTATGTAGTTTAACCGCATATCTTTCTCTCAGCTCTTTTCTGAGTCCAGCTTGCAATTCCACCAGTTGTGCTCTAAGCCCCTCAATATCGCTTTTTGAGTGCAAAGTCGCTTCAGCCAATTGTGTTTCCAGGTCCAACAATTTAGATGTCTTATCTTTATTTTTATTATAATTTTCTGCATTGAGCCTGTATACATATTGCTGGACACACCCTCTAATGCTACACTTACAAGCATCCCATACCATATTGATACTAGCAGTATCAACATTTAGCTCAATAAATTCTTGTATGTGTTTTTTAATTAGTGAGATGAATGTGTGGTCAACTAGCAAATGTCTAGGAAAAGTGAACTTTCGTGGTTTTACATTCCGATTTTCCAAATTAACCTCCAAAAGAAGAGGGTTATGATCCGATGTGACTTTGGGACAGATTTCAATCGCACACTTTTCTAAAATATGTTGCGAGGCCCATACCATGTCAATCCTAGAGCATGATCTGTGTGGGGCAGAGTAGTAAGTAAAGCCGGGCACCCTGGGATGTTTGGACCGCCATAAATCTCTAATGTTGTTTAATCTTGCAAGCTCTAAAATTGCAGCTCTTACTTTATACATTCGTTTAAAGTTCATTGGCCCCGTAGAGTCTATTTTATAGTTCATAACACAGTTAAAATCTCCAGCAATCATGGTTTCCCCTTCCCACTCTAACAATTCTAAGCTTAGGTCTTCATAGATTTTAGGTTTATCAATATTTGGGCCATATACCACACATAGTACCAGCTTAACCTTCACTCCTTGCATCTGTGCTATTACCCATCTACCTCTGTTATCAGAGGCTGTTTTAATTATCTCTATTGGGAGCGTTTTTTGTTTTAAAATAGCGACCCCCCTTATAGTCTCATTTAAAGAAGTACAAATAACCAATTCATAGCCTAGTTGGGTTAACACCTTTCTGTCTTGGTATTTTATATGAGTTTCCGTCAACAACACTATATTAGGGTTATACAGTTTAATCTCTTCCTGTACTAATTTTCTTTTGCTTTTACTGTTTAGGCCGTCTACATTCCAACATAGGATTCTTAACTTAAGCATTTATTTGATATAGATCGTACATATGTTGTTCTCCTTTTCCTCGATACGTTTTACCTTCGTTACCTTTTCGTTTCTACGTTTATTAAGCAAAAATATATCATCAAATCTTGCAATCATGTTTTTTACCTTTTTTGCCACCCCCCACCCACGACACCCGTTGCCACCCCTGCCCATGTGGCAACCCCACCCCCTCCCTTGCGGCTCCCTGTTTCTTGGGGGGGAGCTCCCCTCTAGCGTTGCTGCCGCTAGCGTGGCAGCGCAGTGAAGAAACATGTATGAGTGGCTGCACTAGCCATATTTAATTCATGCCTACTTGTGTCTTACAGTGTCTATATTCAATTCAATTCGAACCCAAAAAAAAAAAAAAAATCCCCGCCTAAAACAAGAAAAAAAAAGAAGAAGAAAAAGAGAGAAAAAAGGGCAGGAGAAAAAAAAACCGAGAGAGAGAAGGAGAACATATATAGGCATATCACTGTATACTAGCCAGTCCCTTTAGAAATTTGCACAAAGATGCAACCCTAATTTTCTTTTTCTTTTTGATTTCTTTTTTCGTTGTCCCGTGAAAATTTTTCCAAACATTGTTCCGCAGATATGGGGTCAGTGAAGAAGACCACTTGCCCATCCCGAATAACTTTAAGGCGAGCGGGCTCTTGAAGATAGGCCAAGCATCCTAGATTTTTAAAGGCATCTATCAGTTTCCGAAGTTCCCAACGTTTATCCATGGTGGCCTTAGTTAAGTCTGACTTCACAAAAAAAGTGAAGTTATCAACAGTAACAGGGTTATTAGGTTTTGCTTTTAGTGCTACTGCTTGTCTCAAAAGAAAATTACCGAAATAAATCAAAAAGGGTCTCGGAAATTTACTATTAGTGTTTCTTTGAACTAGTGGAAGTCTATGTACTCTCTGGAGTTGGGAGTCCCAGTCCCAGTCCGCGAGGTCCAAGAAGGCCCTTTGAAAAAGTTTAACCATAAAGGCTCTCGGATCTGACCCCTCAATTCCTTCAGGTATTCCGAAAAGTCTAAGGTTTTGTCTCCGGGCCCTATTTTCCAAATCTTCCACTTTGGCTTCCAGAAGGGAAACTCTTGAAGTATTTTGTTTGACCGTTAATGTAGTTTGGGTCACATCTTCCTCCACCTCTACTATTCGTGATTTGATGTCTTCGATTTCTTTTGTTACTCCTCCTAGATTCTGACATATCTCCATCATAGTTCCTTGTATTTTAGTATTGTCTTCTCTTAGTTGAGAGTATTGTTGTTGTATCTCTACTCTCTGTTCTATCAGAATCTGCATAATTGCTTCCATTGAGATACCTTTCGGAGGTATAGGATCTGAAGTGTCAGAAGCGCTCTGTAGCGCAGAATCACTAATTTGTGTAGTAAATGGATCAGGTACTGTTTCTCCAAAATTTGTCTCATCGGACATATCAGCCAAAGAATCATGTTCCACATTTTCTCTTGATTCAGCACTAAGGTTATGTTCTAACTGCGTTGAAGTTTGCCTCAGGCTGGATACTATAGTTGCATTAATCTCTTCAGAATTAAGATTTGAGAGTTCAAGATCTTGCTCTTCACTGGGTTTCTTAGCATCGTTTAATATGGTATGAGACAGCGAGGTATCTGAAATGGCGTTAGGTGAAACTCTAGAAATCCCTGAGTAGATCTCATTATTTAAGTCCCCATTTCCTTCTTCCGAGATCATAACCATGTTGCCAGTTACCTCTTGGTTCAGGGGAGGTGCACTCGAGTTAGGGTCAATTAATAGATCCATAGATTTGTTCGGTTTTAGACTTAAGTCCTTATTTAGGTTGTCTTCTTGAATTTTACTAAGTTGACCTTTCAGCTCATCAGGGCTAGCCCCTGAAAGTCTTAGGGCCATGTTCTTAACCCCACCTTTAGCCTCTATCCATCTTCTCAGAGGGCTGTCATCTATTAACCGAGTTTTTTTGCTTTCGGCCATTTCTTTCCCTGATGTTTTTAGTAGAAGGATTTTTTGTTTAGTCTTAACCTTTTTCTTGGCTTTCCTCGCTAGCAGTTTTTTGTTAACTATTGCTTTGGAGGCTTCATTAAGCCCTTCTTCTTCAGGTTCCGACAGCTCCTCGTAGTCAGCGTTTGAATCCTCATCTGATTTAGCCTCAGGTTCAATCACACCCTCTTTCACCATCTCTTTCTCTATTGAATTGATCTTATCAGTCAGTGCAGATACCGTATTATCAGCCGTGTTATTATCCTTAAGGTGTACAGAGCCTCCTGCTTGGTCTTGTACTATGTGCAGTGGACTATTTATCTGGGCTCTCTCTACTGCAGCATCCATATGTTTTCCAGTTTCGTTTGTCTTAGCCAATTTTATCTTACTGGTTTCTTTCAATGTTGAACATGTAGGTCCTTTATCCATGGGGATTTTATCTGACCCTTTCTTGCCTCCCCGTGTCTCTGTAGCAAATCCATTATCTTTAATTGCCTGTGTAATAGTTCCTCCTGGCTGAGTCTCTCCGTTTTTGTTACATGGCACTGTGGGCACAATAGGTACAGCGAGTTCTTTATCTACCAATATTCCATCCCCGTCTTTTCCGCCTTTGTCGTTACCACACCTCTTTTGTTTGTCTGTTAATTGTATTTCTATCAAATCTGAGTCCACATTTACTGTGCTACTGGCACTGGCACCTCCCTTTATATCCACAGGTTTTAAGTGTTCTAAATGTTGTTTGATTTTAGCAGGATTGTTAACCTCATTTTTATCCCCCACCACCGTTACCCCTGCAGCCACTGCAGTCATAGTACCTGTGAGTGCTTTCTTTACTGTCGAAGCAGTCTTCCTGGATCTGGTCTGGCGCATTGAGATTAATTCATGTGCCGTGTTCGTCTCCTCTGTTTCTGTCCGTTTCAGCTCCCTTGGCCGTGTGACCAGGGAAGGCTTCAGGTGTGTTCTTTGCTGTATCGAGGCTGGGAACGCCCAGCCGACTGTGGGGATAGAGAGCAGTGGCAGGCGAGTGAAGCTCGCTACGTTAATCCAGGAATGAAGCAGTTTCCTGCCTCCCTGCTGCAGCAGTCTCCAAAACATCGGCGCCCCGTCAAGACCCGGTCTTCAGCCGGGTACCAGCCGCTCCTCTCGTTAAGTAAGTTCAAGAAGGCGGGCGCTTCGTTTTCATTCACTTTCCCCCTTCCACAAGCGCCGAGCGTAACAGAGTAACAGCCCTCCGCCGATAAGCTCCAATCTCCAGCCCGCCGCTTGCCGATTTTCTCAGTCAGCGCACTGGTGCCTTAAGCTTTCCTTTCCTCCTTCATATTTCCTTTAGGCGAAAAAAGTGTATATTTTTACTCGTCAAGGCAAGTGCAGCACACATACACGTCTTCACTCGGCGGTGCTCAGCCCGCCATCTTGGCTCCGCCCCTCTTTATTCTTTAGTTCAAAGTAGCTTTCTGGCTTACCCTCTTCTAAGTCTGGTACCCCTATTAAGGCCACAGTGTATGGGAATGATTCAGGCGGCAGGTCGATACATATGTGTTTATTCGTTGGTCTTACTCTGTCAGATTGATTCTTGCCCGGGCCCTCGTCTACCCCTTTATCCCCGGTCTTCCCATGGGTATTGCCAGTTTCTAATTCCCTATTCTGGACATCATTAGCTATCTCCATTCTCTCTTCCTCTGGTGTTAATAGGGGCTTATTTATTGAGACCATATGCCCAGTACCGGATGTAACGGGCGGTTGAGTGCGTTTAACAGACAAACTTATACCAGATACAGCTGTTATGCTGTTCGTATTTTTAGGGGGGTTTACTGGTGCCGTGGTATTTAGAGTCTGTATCGGTTTTACATACTTCTTCAACATCTCATTATTTAACCGTGAGACTTCTTCTATTTTTACCAATTTCTCCCCTATTTCCTTTTCCCCTTTCAAGGAGAGGTAGCATAAGCGACTTGACCAGTTGTTCCATTTTTAACAAGAAACCCTCTGCACATTTTGTGTTTTCCAATGCCTGACTTACATGTTCTGCTGTGATAATGTCAGGTATTTTAATTTCCTGGGTAGCTATTGGCGGGGTATGATCTGTAGTTGTTATAGTCTGTACTGCTATACTAGCACTCCTGGGTGCTTGAATCTTGCTTCCTCCTTTTTCAGTTATGGTTTTCGCCATATCCGTCCTTCGTTTCCTATGTACTATAGGCTTATTAATAGGAATTTCTTAGCGTGTTTTAGTTTTCCCTCCACAATTAGAGATATTTTTGGTTTTGGACCTGGTCCTGGGGAGTGAGGTATTATTGCTAACTGTACTAACATCATTTAAATCACTGGACTCAGCCAGTTCTTCAACAGAGCCACTAATCTGTACTAGTGATGTGTTTAGCGTGGGAATAGGAGAACCCTCGTTATCAATTATCTAGTTGTTTTCCCCCGCTTGTGGTCTAACTTGATGTGGTGTACTAGAATTTGCTATGGCCCCCATAGATGAGCGTCTGTGGTATAATGGATCCAATGACAAACGTCTCTCTGTTAAAGCAATTTCTTTTTCGAGGACACTAGAAGCTCTGATTATGAAATTGTCTAGAGTTCCCATGATACTACCCCCAACTCCTCCCTTTCGCACTATATCATTCTGTATTGTCATAGCTTCTAACATAGACACAATAATATAAAATATTGTAAGTGTCACAGATTATACATACGCTCCAGAAGACGTTAATAATATGGTCCAGTCAGTCCCGTA
Source organism: Lissotriton vulgaris (assembly GCF_964263255.1). Classification (NCBI taxonomy): domain Eukaryota; kingdom Metazoa; phylum Chordata; class Amphibia; order Caudata; family Salamandridae; genus Lissotriton; species Lissotriton vulgaris. The sequence goes on from NC_141687.1 coordinate 245,462,540, forward strand.
CAGTCACGAACGGTCACAAACGGTCCCGCCCTTGTCCCGGGCTTCTCCCGGGATGCTCCCGCGCGCTCCTGCGATACGGGGAATGATGCAGATATTTAAGCGCCTCCTGGCGCGATTACCAGGTATGCGGCGGCGGGGGTGAGCGAGCACAGCAGCGTAGGGCAGCGGTTCCTGTTTGATCCTGTTACCTGCCCCCAGGAAGGCAGGTAAGATTTAGCAAGGTTCGCCGATGTTCAGAAATAAGTCCCCGCTCCACCGGGAATTATGTGGATATTTAAGCGCCTCCTGGCGCGATTACCCAGTATGCGGCTTCCGGCCGCAAGGGCTGCTGGGGATTGTGGTTTTCTGCCCCTCGAGCTCTCCCCCACCCAGCGGCCGCACTAGGATGTGGAAATGCGGCGGCGGGGTGACCGAGCACAGCAGCGTAGGGCAGCGGTTCCTGTTTGATAACGGCCCCCAAGAAGGCAGGTAAGATTTAGCAAAGTTCGCCGATCATCAGAAATAAGTCCAGGTTGTCACATTACGTAAAGTGAAGTGGGTGTACAACAGGCCTGTATGCCCACTTTCTGCGCTCCCGGGTTACTTTGGTATTATAGAAGTCACTGCAGAATGCTGCATGATCGCTTCTGCAATACAGATCAATCCAGAGCTCATTTGCCAGGGGCCTTCTTTGCCCCTGGCAAATGAGGAAACACTGGCTCTGTGCCCACACTGTATTACAGACACAGGATGAGAGACCAAGGAGCTACTGAGAGGTGCACTGACTGCGCTACAAAGAGGTGGTGTACTGTCATTGCCATTAACAAGGGTGTAACTTGAAAGAGGGGTAAAGGGGCCCATGGAAACCTCCAGATATTCCCCTGCAGGTGGGTGCAGTGACTTTCTATATCTGCCCAGCGAAGGCTCCTTCGTAATGGTGAAGGAGCGTCGCCCCACTGCAGAATGAAAAATAAAACGATACTAAAACAATGTTATTATCATTTTATTTTTCACTGGCAGCCGATGCTGCCATGTCTACGGCGGGTCCTGGCAATCCTCTCTTGACAGTGCAGTGACTGGGAGGAGGAGTGGAGGACACTTGTAAGTATGCATGCTGTTTGGTCGGGCAAAAAGACATACACACTTAGATTTCTCCAACCTAGCTATATTGTACAGCTGGGTGGAGAAATGGCACAGGCTCCCACTCCCTTATTGAGCACCTAGCCAGGCCGCTCAGACCAATCCAGGCGCTGCTCTCATAGCATGAAAGCAGCGTTTGGATTGGTTGGGGAGTCTGGGAGCCTGCGCTTGCCCAGGGACTTCCAGAAGAGAGGAGCACCGAGGTGGCGGCCGGCAGCGGGAGTAGCAGGTAAGTGCTTTTTTTCAAATATTTGCCCCCCACACTGCCCCACCACTTTGTTTTGGTAGCAGCTGTGCCTGCATCTGCCTGCAGTGGGATCTCTATGTGCCTTTGAAAAGCAGACAGAGTTGCCTCCAGCAGAGTAAAAGGCTGGCCAATTGCTTGATAGAGCATGTTTCACCAATGGAGGGGGGGGGGCACATTCACTGTAATAGGGTGTGGTGACCTGGTCTACACTGGTGCACCCATTTAAATGTGTGCACTGGCGCAAACAGGATCAATGTGCCTTATATAGAATACAGCAGCAGGTATATTTATAAAAACACATTTTGTATAGTTCTACAATATGCAAATCCAGTCAACTGCAAAAGGTAAACCTTATTTTGAGGGAACAAACAAGACAAGTGAGAGAGTACCACTGAAAGTGGCATGGTCCCAGAATATCTTGGCCAAAATAACCTCTGACAAAAATACTGTCCAGTTGGAGTTTATAATATAAAATCTAAACCCAACGGATCACTGCTTTTGGGAACAATAGACCATGCAGACATTTTTGTTATCCATATTTTGACATAAAACCCCAAGTCGAGGACACACTACCCTCGGAAGTCCCTGAGAGGTTCATGGCATTAAGGAAACGAAGAGATTCTCAGCAATACTAATTTCACGTGGGCGGTGCGGGTCACGGCAATTAGCCCATCATGCGTCCTGCAATCACCCTTCACACTGGAAGCCCAGATGTGAGCGCCGGATGCTGACGCTCCTGTCAACAAAGGCTGCCTTTTCCCAAGACTGCCTTGCGCATCACAGAATATCAGAACTGAATCCAGTCACCGCCGCCTTGTTAGTAAGGCAGTTTAAATGCTTTTTTATTCCCTTTTTTACACGTTTCCTGGAGGCGACCTTGTTGGCTGTCATTACTTTTTCCCAGAGAACAAAAGAAAACAATGATCTCAGATTACATTAACCAAATTAAATATTTCCAACCGGTTAGCTATTAATCCGGAAGGCACACACAAGCACCCTCTGCCGTCGGATGGCGAGACGTCCTCTGCGCGCGCGCCGGCTTCTCAAGGTTGTCGTCAGTCGCGGGAAACACTGGCAGCGCTTATTAATTGATGAGCGCGCTTGTCTTCGCTGATATTCCGCTGCCTCCCTTCACATTAAACGGACTCAGAAAGGGGGTTTAAACAACTCACGCTTTCTGCAGGGCCTCTGAATACCGAGGACGCCGGCACGCCGGCGCGATGTAATTGTTAACCGAAAGCAGAAAGCAATCAGAAGGGCGCTGTCGTGCAGGGCGCAGTGATGTGATGCGAGCAGAGGCGTTTGTGATTATTTCACGATGAAGGCTGCGTGGGGTGGAGTGTATTCTAATAAGGCCCCCCCCCCCCACACACCTCGCCCCATAGAACTACTATAAGTTTATTTTGTGTGGGATGCAAAAGCAGGGGCGTGGCTATCAACAGTGCAGCAGGTGCAGTGGCACCGGAGCCAAGAGATCCGAATAAGGGGTGGGGGGGGGGGCATTGTACTCAACCACGGCTGTTTTCTTTAAAAGATAAAACCAGTAAAGGCTTGCATGAGAGCCCAGGGTACCTTTGCTACGCCACTGTACAAAAGATGCCTTGGCCTGCATCAACCGCTCCAATCGGCCTCTCTCCCCACCTACTTTTCAATGAAATTACTCTTCCTCAAGCATTTACAATACAATAGGTCTCTCATTTTTTAGAGTTAGAGCTATTTGCGTTGTGATGTCAATGTTTTTACTTATGTGCCCTCAGGGTAGGGTGACCAGAATTTTAAAGTAAAAAAACGGGACGTTTAAAAAAAATAGAAGAAGGACTACACGTTTACTTCAACCCAGCGTGCAGAATGACAGTGCTCCTTAGCAGAGAATTACAGAATAGGCAGTGAGAACATACATAAAATACAGTTTTTAAAGCCAGTAGCATGCCTATTAATTACATTGCTTTCTTAAAACAGCTGCTAACTATCCCTGCTTTACAAAACATAAAAAAGATAACTCCCTGAAAGTGTTATATAGCACGAACTCCACCTGAAGGTATTGTAGCACTTTACATCAGCACCAGTTACCTTGGGTAAGGACACATTCATTTTTGGAAGGCACGGGGAGATTAAGCGATTTGGTCAGAATCACAAGATGTTGAGCCAACACTCAGGTTCAAACCTGGTTCCCCAGCTCTGAAGTTGGTAGCTCTGGCCGTTATGTCCCATCCCCACAACGGAAAGGAATCTAAAAGTACTAGAACAATTAGATCTGCTCACTAGATATCAACGCCTGACAGAAAGTCACAGTCGTGGAATGTGGAATATTATCCTGTATTTACAACTTGTTTTTCTCCAGCATTTGTAACAGACGTTTTTTTACCAATCTGAATAATAACTTCTTTTCAGACGAATGGAATTGTGGGAACAAAAGGGAAAACATTGTACGTTGTATGAATCATTTAGTTTGACTGCTGAGTAGTCCATTGTTTCTTTAAAAGCGAAAACCATTGGCCTTGTCGTGTTTTCATGACCCATCCCACACATACACAATGTCCTGACTCACACTCTTAACACCTAAAATGGTTGGTTGTGTCCTAAAGGACCTCACAAAGTTCAATTTGAGGTCTGGCTTCCAATTTGCCACATTCAGCCAACTATAGGTAATGTGGACTATGATGTGAAAATGGGAATTGCTGGCTTTGCAATTGGTTGAAATCCAGTCTTCACAAAAATCTCTTACCTTTATTTTTTTGATACTGTACAGATGTACCTTTTTAAAAAAAAAATCTTTATTAAAGCACAATATGCATACAAACACAGGCACTAAATCGATATACTGGCAACGATTTTGAGGTATACTTGTACAGCAGTAGTATCAATTTTAAGAATTGGTGAAACAAATTACACCCTTTACCCAACCCCCTCCCTCATCCCAAGAACCCCGTATGCTAAGAAGGCGGTGAGAATCAATACTTCTGTATACAGATCAATGTGCAGTACATAACTAAAACACATCATGACATTGGTGCAGCATTAACACTACCAACAGGCAAGCATTTACAAGCTACACTAGATCACGGTGCTCAAGTAGATACAATCAATCAATCAATCAAAGACATTTATAGAGCGCACTACTTACCCGTAGGGTCTCAAGGCGCTGGGGGGAGGGGGGTGCCGCTACTGCTCGAACAGCCAGGTCTTCAGCTTCTTCCTGAAGGAGAGGTGGTCTTGGGTCAGGCGCAGGTCGGTCGGGAGGGAGTTCCAGGTCTTGGCGGCCAGGTAGGAGAAGGACCTTCCTCCTGTAGTCGCTCTTCGGATGCGGGGGATGGCGGCGAGGGCGTGGTTGGCTGATCGGAGGTGGCGTTGGGGAGCGTAGAAGTTGATACGGTTGTTGAGGTAGCTCGGGCCTTGGTCTTGTAGGGCTTTGTGTGCGTGGGTGAGGAGGCGGAAGGTGATTCTTTTGTTGACGGGGAGCCAATGCAGGTCTCTCAGATGTCCGGAGATGTGGCTGGTTCGTGGGATGTCGAGGATGAGTCTGGCTGAGGCGTTCTGGATCCGCTGGAGTCTCTTTTGGAGCTTGGCGGTGGTGCCGGCGTAGAGGGCTTTGCCGTGGTCCAGTCGACTGGTGACGAGGGCCTGGGTGACGGTCTTCCTGGTCTCGGTGGGGATCCACCAGAAGATCTTTCGTAGCATACGTAGGATGTTGAAGCATGCCGAGGAGACGTTGTTGACTTGCCTGGTCATGGAGAGGGAGGAGTCCAGGATGAAGCCCAGGTTGCGTGCGTGGTCTGTCGGTGTGGGTGCGGTGCCCAGGGCGGGAGGCCACCAGGAGTCGTCCCAGGCGGAGGGTGAAGAGCCCAGGATGAGGACCTCCATCTTGTCTGAGTTCAGTTTCAGGCGGCTGGTCGTCATCCACTCGGCTACCTCTTTCATCCCTTCGTGCAGGTTGGCTCTGGCGGCGGCGGGGTCGTTGGTCAGGGAGAGGATCAGCTGGGTGTCGTCGGCATAGGAGATTATGCTGAGGTTGTGTTGGCGTGCGATGGCCGCAAGGGGGCTCATGTAGACGTTGAAGAGGGTGGGGCTCAGTGAGGATCCTTGAGGGACGCCGCAGATGACTTCGGTGGCCTCTGACTTGTACGGTGGTAGCGGACTCTCTGTGTTCTTCCGTCAAGGAAGGAGATGATCCATTCCAGAACCTTCTCCTGGATTCCGACGTTGCTGAGGCGTTGTACTAGGGTGCGGTGGCAGACAGTGTTGAATGCCGCGGAGAGGTCTAGGAGGATGAGGGCCGCTGTTTCTCCATTGTCCATCAGGGCTCGGATGTCATCGGTGGCGGCGATGAGGGCGGTCTCGGTGCTGTGGTTGGCTCGGAAGCCAGACTGTGAGGGGTCGAGGGATCCATTCGTCTCAAGGAAGGCGGCCAGCTGCTTGTTGACGGTCTTCTCGATGACTTTGGCTGGAAACGGGAGGAGCGAGATGGGGCGGTAATTCTTGAGTTCGGTGGGGTCCGCTGTGGGTTTCTTGAGTAGAGCGCTGAGTTCGGCGTGCTTCCAGCTCTCAGGGAAGGTGGCGGTGTCGAAGGATGTGTTGATGATGTCTCGCAGGTGGGGTGCGATGACATCGTCGGCCTTGTTGAAGACGTGGTGAGGGCAGGGGTCGGTCGGATATCCGGAGTGGATGGAGTTCATCGTGCGGACGGTGTCTTCGGTGCTGATCGGAGTCCAGGCGCGGAGGGTGGTGGTGGGGGGTGGTGGTCCGGTCGTGGTGTGCGTTGGTTGGTTGTTGAGGCTGTTGTGTATGTCCGCGATCTTGTTGTGGAAGTATGAGGCGAGGGAGTTGCAGAGGTCTTGCGATGGGGTGATGTCGTTGTTTCCTGCGCTGGGGTTGGATAGCTCTTTCACGATGTTGAAGAGTTCCTTGCAGTTGTGTGCGTTGTTGTCCAGCCGGTCCTTGAATGCAGTTTTCTTGGCGGCGCGGATCAGCTGGTGGTGCTTCCGGGTGGCAAGCTTGAAGGTGGTCATGTTGTTCGGTGTTGGTTCCCTTCTCCAGATTTTCTCGAGGGCTCGGCAGTTCTTCTTGGAGCTCTTGAGTTCGTCGGTGAACCATGGGGCTTTCTTGCTGCCGGGTCTGCTTGGCGGGGTCCTCAGCGGGGCGAGCTCGTCCGCCCAGTTGCTGATCCACTTCGTGAGGTTGTCGGCGGCCTGGCTGGGGTTCGCTGAGCTGGCAGGAGGGTGCTGGCTCAGGGAGGTGGCGAGCTGGTCGGCTGTGATCTTGTTCCAGCTTCTGCGGGCAGCCTGTTGTTGGTGGTGGTGGGTCGTCGTTCTTTTGAAGGTGAAGTGGACGCAGCTGTGGTCCGTCCACAGTAAGTGGCCCCCAAAAGTCTTTAGGTCTGGAGGCTGCAGGCAATTCTTCAGCATATACATTTAATTGCTCCCTGCAGAACACAAGGTCGCGAATCCATTGAACTATTAAAGCCACTGCCTTAGAGTTCCAATGCATTGCAACAGCCCGTTTAGCAAACAGGGTGGCAACAGCCACTATACGTCTATTACAGGGTTTAATTTCCTTTAACAATCCCAACAGGCTAACCTCAGGTGTGCAGCTAACCACTTCCATTGTCATGTTCGTGAGGACTTACGTCACCCTCTGCCAGAACTTTAGAATACCAGGACAACCCCACCCCAGATGTAAAAAGTCAGCTCCAGCTTGTCGGCACCTAGGGCATTGATCATCAACCCGCAGCCCAAACTTTAGCAATTTCACTGGGGTATAGTAGAATTGGTGCAAGTATTTAAAGTGAATAATTTAAAGGTTTCAATTAGCTTTTAAGCGCCCCGTTAATTTGCAACATTCAACCCAATTTTCTCGAGACAAGGGGGCTTCGAGTACAACATTCAATTTTTCCCACGCGGGTGAATGAACAAAATAATTTTCTCTTTGAGAGGCTACATACAGTTTAGAGATTAGCCTGCGGCTCTCCCCCATTTTTAATACAACTTGTAGTGCTTTCAACCCCTTTTGGCTCCTGTGGGAAATCTGGGTATAGAGTGCGCACTGTAGCCCGCAATCTAGCATATATGAAACTATGCATAGCCTTATATGTTTGCCCGTCCTGAAACTCCCTCAAGGAGAGAAAGGTGCCACTACGGTACATGTCCCCTAATTTTGTGACGCCCGCAAAGGACATTCAGTGCCCCACGCTCACATGCCACAGAGATGTCAGGATGAGCGGCAATTGGCATGTCTGGGGCGTAAATCTGCTCTAATCCCGCCCTCTTCACGAGAGCTGCCATGCCCTTACGGTGCATCCAACTGGATTAATTTCTTTCCGATGCCTCACCTCACCCTTGCATAAGATCATAGAAGTCAGTGGCGATGGGTGTGCAGTGTCCACCTCAACCACCAGATGCGGCATATATTTCTGTGGGATGTACCAATAATGTGCAAACTGAGCTTGGGCACGTAAGTAATAGAGCCTCAAGTCAGGAGCTTCAAACCCCCCATAATCGAACAGCAATACCAATGTAGTCCAACTGCACCTAGGTTGCTTGCCAGCCCAGACCAATGCCAACTTACAGGTCCGCAGTATTTTAAAATACGTTACATTCAATTTTAAAGGGACATTAACAAATAAATAGATCAACTTAGTTAGTAGACATCTTTACAACTGCAATTCTATCCACAAGAGATCAAGGCAATTGCGTCCAACAAGCAATCTGTTCGGTAATATTAGAAACACTGCCATAATTTATAGTGAGCACCACCTCCGGATTTTTATGCACCAGCCACCAAGACCCCTAAATATTTAACCGGTTCAATTGACCAGGAGAGAGGAAAGTCGTACAGATGTACCTGTTTGCCTGTTTATTAGTTGTGCGTGTCTGCGGTGCGTGCACCTGTGTTGTCTGTGCACAACTGCCCCTGTACAAAATATTATATATATATATATATTTTTTTTGATAATCAATTTTATTGAAACGTTTTTATCACAACATACAAATTCATTGGTTGCAGTTCATTAATTAGCAGGATATTCATGACTTTACATACAGGTGACAGAGAAAAAGGCGGTCCATCAGGGCATAGACCGGCAGTTCATACGGTAGATACATTTGCACACAGAGTAAAACACATATAGGCAGACCATCAAGGTGGAAGCATATTAAATCATTTGCCCCACACTTTACTAAATAGGTCAGGGCATCCCCGGGCTTTGAATAGGGCCTCCTCCTGGATCCCGCACCAGTCCACCCCTCTCCTCCAGCCCTTTACAGAGGGTGCCTTAGCCTGGGACCAGTGCGTCGCTATATCTTTCTTGGCAACCGCCATGGCTGTCCCCAACAGGCGCTTGTCCGCCCTAGAGCCATCCAGACCATCAAACACCCCCAGCAGCATACGCCGCGGATCATGGGGAACCTCCCATCCCAGGGCCTGCGTGATCTCTTGCTCCACCGCTCTGCAAAAGAGTGCCAGCACTGGACAACACCATACCATGTGATAAAAATTGGCAGGGGCAGAGGCACAGCGTGCACACGCCGGGGAGGATCTCAGCCGGGCCTGGAATAGACGTGCCGGGGTGAGATATGCCGCATGAAGTAATAAAGTTGGGCTAGGCGCAACTTGGAGGATGTGGTCAGGGTTTTGGGCGCCATAAGGGCATCCCTCCCAGCGAGCCCTGAGCCGATCTAGGGAAGCCGGACCATTGTTCACCAGGGACCAGTAGATACGGGACACTCCTCCCTCCCCAAATTTTCCATCATCACTTGAGTCTCCCGCGGGCTGAACTCTGGAAGGGGGACAGGTGGCGAGGCATATGTATGAAGTGCGTGTCTGAGTTGCAGGTATTTATAGTGTTGGGAGTGTGGAAGGGCATGGCGCTGTTGTAAATCCGCAAAGGAGCGAATGAGATCTCCCACTCAGACATCCCAGAGCACTTAAACTCCAATGAGGTCCCAGCGCTGGAATCCCTGCAGGGACGAGACTCCTGCATCCAGGACCCTTGCCAAAGTGGCGTCTGCCGGGTCAGTTTCCGATCCCACCGCACGTGGCGGAGAGCCGTACGCCAGGCCAGAAACACCGTCCAGGTGACCGAGGGTAGGGCCTGTGGCACCGGGCTCCCATATAGAAATGCCTGGATCCTCGATAAGTCCGACGTGCTGAGTTCCACGTGGTATGCAGAGTCGTACCAGCCGCCCGCATACCAATCATGGATGACAATAAGTTTTGTGGCCAGGTAGTAGAGGTGGAGATTGGTTACCCCATACCTCCATCAAAGGAGGGAATACGACAGTGCGTCAGAGATAAACGTGGTCTCGCCCCTCCCCAGAGAAACCGGGTGAGGACGCCGTCCAGCTCACGAACCAACTACCCGGGAGGTGAATAGTAGTGTTTTGCAATATATAAAGAAAATGGGGGAGAGATCATCATTTTGAAGAGGGCACTCCTGCCCAGGGGGTTAAGGGGAAGGTTCTGCCACTTTTTGAGATCCGCCTTCATCCTGACGACCAAAGGCTTGACGTTTAAAGCCCATTCGAGTTCTGGCAGGAGAGTTATCCAAACGCCAAGGTATTTGGCAGAGTGCCTTCTAAGGGGGATGTCCGACTGCCAGTCAAAGCAGTCCCTGGAGGGATGCAGGGGGATCAAAGTTGACTTTGCCGGATTAAGACGGAGTCCGGAGACCCGCTCAAAGGCGGCTAAAGCCACCAGACATCTGGGGCCTGGGCTATCTAGGTCTGCCAAGTAAAGCAGAACATCATCCGCATATAGGGCTACCTTGTCCACCTGGCTCGAGTCCCAGGCCCATCCCCGAATAAGCGGGTCTTGTCAGATAAGGGCCGCCAGGGGCTCCATTGCCAGCGCAAAAAAGAGTGTCGAGAGGGGCAACCCCTGAGGCGTACCCCATCGGATCGGGAATATCTCAGAAAGCTCTCCATTAATGAGCACTCAGGCTCTGGGATTGGTGTATAAGACCCCGATCAGATGGCGGAACGAGGGACCAAAACCCATTCTGTCCAGCACATCTTGCAGATACTCCCAATTCACCGCGTCGAAGGCCTTCTCAAAGTCTAAGAAGAGCAGTGCCAAATAAGGGGTTAGGCGCTCCCGGTGGGCCAAAGCCAGGTGGAGCCGACGAATGAAGTGACGAGTGCCTCTAGTAGGCATGAACCCGCATTGGTCGGGGTGGACAAGGTCCTGCAGAAGGGGACGGAGTCTCTTTGCCAAGACCGTGGTGAAGATCTTGATCTCCGTATTGATCAGTGAGATCGGGCGGTAATCCGCACAGCTCAGGGAGGGCGGCTGCGTCTTTGGAATAACCACAATCGTGGTGACATCCGACTCAGGCGGGAATGATCCTGTCTCCGCCACATGGCGGAAAAGAGCCACCATATGTGGGGCCAAAATATCCCGAAAAGCTGCATAGTATTTCTGAGGTTACCCATCGGGACCCGGCGTCTTACCGGGGTGTAAGAGCGAGACGGCGTCTTGGACTTCCTCCAGGGTGAAGGGGTTGTCCAGGGCCTCCGCAGTCTCTGGAGAGAGACACAGCAGGTGGGTACCAGTCCCGTCCAACAAGTCGGCCAGCGAGGCCTCCGGGGAGCGAGCGGTGTAGAGTGTTGCGTAGTAAGCAGCAAATGTTTGTGCGATGGCTGAGGACGTCACTTGGAGGGTCCCGGTGCTCGAACGGATCTCCAGAATAGTATGGTTGACTTTGGAATAAGACACAAGGTTGTGGAGGAGCTTGTCTTTCTTATCCCCCCACCCATAAATATGGGCAGCCGAAGAACGCCAAAGCATCTTAGCAGATTCCAACAAGATCCGACGGATCTCCTTACGTACCACCGCCAGTTGCCGAGAGGAATCCCTCGTGCTATCAGTGAACTGAGCTGCTTCAAGCTGTACCACCCGGGATTCCAGCTGTACAAGCTGGGCTGCCTGCTCCGACCGCTTCGCGTGGACCAGTTCCCTGGCCACCCCCCCGGATAATGGCCTTGCCCACCTCCCATAGCATCCCCGGCGAGGGAACTGGGCCCACGTTGGTGGCAAAAAAGGAACGCAGTTCCTGACCAAGGGACTCCACCATTGCAGAGTCCTGCAAAAACCAGGTGTTTAGCTGCCAAATCGCTCGGGTGCCCCGACGGAGGGAATCCAAGATGGAGGGAGAGGGGAGAGTGATCCGAGATCCCCCTGGGCAGTATCGCGGCTCCAGAAACTAGCTGGCAGTCTGTGGCCGGCATCAGGAGGAGGTCGATTCAAGAGTGAGTATGGTGGGCTGCAGACGAGTGGGTGTACTGCTCCCCACGGGGGTTCCAGACCCGCCAGGTATCGCATAGGCCAAGGGCCGAGGACCAACTGGAGAGGAGTTTCGCGGAGATGACCCGGGCTCCGGACGGGGGTCCGGTCGTATCGTGATCGGGCTGCAGGACGGTGTTTAAGTCCCCCCTACCACCATAAGGCCCTGCGGAAGGGAGGAGATCACTTGTGTGAGGTGGCGAAGTGTTGAAGGCAGAAGTTGGGGGAATGTAAAGACACAGAAGGCTTAAGGGGTGCCCCTGAGACGGCCACACAGTGGCCCTGTACATCAGTCTCGGCTGTAAACAGGGTAAAGGGAAGCCCCTTCCTAAGCAAAATAGCCACCCCTCAGGAACCCTGTGTAAAACTAGAGTGCAAGACCCTGCCAATCCCGTAACGAGCTAGGAAGCTTGCACTGTGTACCCAGGAGGTGCGTCTCTTGGGGGGAGAGGATGTCCGGTGTGTGACGGTGAGCAGCGCGGAGGACAGCCGGGTGCTTAATTCGGTCCAAAAGGTCGTTGACGTTCCATGAGAGGATGTGTGGATAGGCTTAGTGAGGGTGCAAGTCATCAACGAAATGGACTGTGGAGATGCGGATAGCTACTTGGGACCCTATCCACCTGGAGGGGAACACCCACCCGAGCCCGTGCCCAGAAGCGGGGACATGGAAGGTGATGATCAGCTCTGCAAGTGTGGAAATCAAAGAAGGAGGTAACTGAACTGCCGAAGCGAGCCCCAGATTGTGGCCCGTGGTCGGCCAAAAATAACAAACTGATAGAAGATGTGATCTACGTGTCAACTGCTGATCAGTCAGAAAGACATGGGTGCCAAGAAGAACTGCAACCAGCGGCCCGTAGGCGGCAAAACAAAACAAACAGTCGAGGAACAATGGTATCCCATCCCTCCCAACCCCCCCAACTCCCCCCACCCTACACTTCTGAAGTGGAAGCATCTGTCGCCTAAGACCCGAACTACAAACTACACCACAGACAGGTGATTCGCTATTCTAAAATGATTAGCAAACATTCAGTCAGGAGCATGGCTGAGTCAGACCCCCCTCCATGTATACAGATGCATGCCCACAATTAAGAAACATGGAGTGGATAACTAAAAGTCTCAAGATGGTGCAAGCCCAGGTTGGCAGTGAAAAGGTAACCCTCGGCCGGATCTTCCTGTGGGGCCAAGGGAGAGCCCCCATCGCGGGGCCAGAGATAGGTGCAGCATTGCAGGTCCTGAAGGGTGGAATGCAGGCATACAACAGTTAACCCTGATCACACCCCCTCCTCTCCACCAGAGCCATGAATCACGGGGCTGCCCGACAGGTCTGAGTCTGACATGGCCCCCCGCCAGGTAACGTCTGGTCGTGGGGCGCTACCCATGTCAATAAGGGAGGACATCCGGGTGGGGGAGGAGGCCCTCTGGCTCAAGGTTTGAATCGAGGAACGCCGGGATCGCACCCCCGCCGACCGAGAGCTCACCCCGCCGGTTGCCCCGCCGTCTGGTCCCCGTGCGGCGCCGCTGCGCCTTGGGCACCTCCCGGCCGGGGCGGTCCGTTGATGTCGAGACAGGGGGGGGGGGGGGGCGCACGAGGTAGAAGGGGCCGCTCTTCCATAAGCCAGGTCCATGCCGCCTGTGGAGTATCGAAGAAGAAGGTTTTCCCCTGAAAAAACACCTTAAGGTGTGCCGGGAAGAGAAGCCCATAACGGAGGCCCATGGCCATGAGTTTTTGCTTGACCTCACCGTAAGACCGGCATTGTGTCTGCACCTCCCTAGAATAGTCCGGGAAGACCATGATCTTGAAAGTTTGGAAGTGCACTGGACCTTGCACCCTGGTGGCCCCCAGAATCGTGTCCCTGTCTCGAAAATTGAATACTCGGAGGATAATGGTGCGGGCGGGAGCCCCAGGGGGGGGCTTTAGGAGCAAAGGAGCGATGAGCTTGCTCCACCGCAAACCAGGGGGAGAGCTTTTCTTTGGGATCCAGGACCGAATCCAGGTCTCGATGAAGATGTCAGTGCCTCCCTTCTCCACTCCCTCCGGAAAACCCAGGAGGCGTAGGTTGTTTCTCCGGGCCCTATTTACGGCGTCCATGGCCCTGCGATGTAATTCCGTGGTCTGGGCCTGCAGGCGGGCCACCTGGGATTTAAGGGTGCCCACATCGTCCTCCACCGTGGAAAGACGGGACTCTGTCTCCGCAATACGGGCCGTGGCATTGCGGAGGTCTTGCTGGATCAGTGCCACATCAACACGCACTTCTCCAATCTTGGTCTCCATCGAGATCTGCGATGCACTGATCTCCTGCAGGATAGTGGAGAGGTCCCCTCCAGTCGCCCCAGGTGCCGCTACAGCCCCAGCTGTTGGATCGCGATGAGGCTTGGTGAATTGGTCCATTGTGGTCTGAGTAGCGCGGTTCCTGCCCATGTTTCCAGGGGGCAGGTATAGGTGCTCGCCTGGGGGCAGAGGGGGGGCACGCACTCAACTGCACCTACACTGCCCGCTGCCCAGTATGGTAGCCGACCCCTCTCCCCGTCCCCACGATGGAGGGCGGCACCCGTTCACGAGGGTAGCACGCCCTACAAGACAATATCGGCCCTCAAGGCGGTCTAAAAGGACCCAAGACTCCAGGCCCCCCCCCCCCACAGACCCCAGCACTAAGATCCTGGGCCTCCGGGTTGGAAGAGAGGGCAGGCACACACGTGTGCCACCCGACCCGGCAGCCGATCTGCACCACGCTAAGCCGCAATATCGTCACAGCCCACAATCAATGGAGGTGATCCCTCAGTTCGCTGGTGAGGGCAGACCAGGGGATTCGACGGCCTCCAAAGTCGCGCACTGTCCCCCCAGTATCACAATGAGTAAAAGGGCAGCTCAGCTCACTGCCTGGCAGGACCCAGCATCCACCCCCAACTAAATACCAGCAGCCCTCCGTCGCCGGTGCTTTCGCTTTCAGCACTTCTCATCCACCAGCATCTCAGGCTGTCAAATGGCGCAAGATGCGCTGCTGGGCAGCAGAGGGGGCGCATCAGCAGGGGACGCAGGCAGAGGTATATGAGGGCCCACCAGGCAGCAGGGCAAATCCAGAGTCTGGGGTCGGCCCGGACGGCCCACTCGCACTACGGTGCACAGGCCCCCAGCGTCGTCAGTCCTGTGCCTCTCCTCTCCATGGCCCGACTAGGCCACCGAAGGGCGCAGGGGGGTGGGGAGGAAGCAGGCCCGCACTGCAAACCTCCCGTCTCCTCACCTCCTCCGCCGCTCAGTGTCAGCCACCGCCCGCTACAGACGTCTCCCCAGGCATTCCGGTAGGCACAGCACCCAGAGCCCGACAGCCCCTCAATCCACCGGGCGGTCAGGTCCAGACTCGCCCCTGCAGGCCGCCGGCAGGAGCAGGGGCGGCACGGCAGGGGGAGGCGCTGCCCCAGCGCCCCCCCAGCGGCAATCTTCTCTGGCCCCCGCTTTCACAAGGGAGACTCCAGGCACCGCTCTGCCCCTCGACCTCCTACCAGGCACCCCGGAGACCATCTTCAATGTCGCGGGTACCGGAGTCGAAGGCCGCTCCACAGTCTGCAGCCGCAGCTCAGCCCTCCGTCACAGGTACTCGCCGCCGCCAACAGGGAGCACAGGTCAGAGGGGTGGGAAGGGGGGCAACCGGGGCAGCCAGCCAGGGAATCAGGCATTCAGAGCGGGCTGCACGGGGGCCGCCATTTTGTCGGGAGAAGGTCGCTCGGAACGGGGGCCAGCACAGGCAGCCCGGGCACCATACAGGCACCCAGGGGGGGTCAGGGAAAAGCAGGCAGGATACTGGCGTTTTCCCAGAGGTTGTGGGACGTCGATGGGCAGTAACAGTGGGTCGATGCAAGGTGGATGACGGAGGGGGTCCGGAGCACTCGTAGAGTGGGACCGCCATCTTGACGCCTCAAGCCATGCCCCCATATTATATTTTTTATGGTATCTAGATACAGTTGACTTCCTGCCCCAACAAACAAATCACTCAACTACATTAGAAAGACAGATTGAAACACCATAATCTGTCTTTCAAAATTAGGCGTCAGTAGTTTATCAAATCTGATATTTGTTTCTTTAAATTGTGGTAAGTGTAGTCCAGCATTTTAATGTAAAAAATGTGTTGACCAGCAGTTTTATTGTGAAAAATGGTAAACTTTTCAGTAAGCTAAGAAACATCAGGACTAGATAAATTGCTCATGCTTGACATGGGTAACTTGAGAACTCTCTCACATCCCCCTGTGTGGGACTGCTGCAGATTGGCGTTTTCTCGCTATTGAACAGCACACTCTGCACCTTCCTCCCACTTGCATGTAAACCCATAAATCACATATCAGCCCCAACTGTACATCCTCCAGTGCTCTTGATACACAACACACAGTACTCATCTCATGCAGAAAGCTCACTGCTTCCCTGATACATGGTACCAATTGTTCCTTCAGGCTACCTCACCCAGTCTCCCCTGAGTTGACTCGCTTAGTGCTCTAATGAGGCGCATCACTAGTGTTCTACTGCACACCCGACTTTGCTCATTGATGCACATTACCCTTCAGGGTTTGTATGACTGTTAACCTGAAAGCATTATTGCTTGCATTTTTATTGTTCTGTTTTCATGGCTATCTGCATGCCTGTTGGACATTGTGAAAATGGTTTTCTTAAGCTGTGTTTGTTTGTGTGCCCACACCATTATGTGCCTCTGTGTACACACAGTATACATACTCACACATGTAATATATATATATAAACCTGGAATTCCTTCGCATCCCGTGTGCATTTTCTTGCATGGCGAAAGTCACAGCACCACAGCAAAGGTGTTGTTTATTTCAACATGAGTTATTTTCCTCACCATTGTGCAAAACGAGCAAAAATAGGACGGTCCCGCGTTTCGGCTGCCACTAGCCCTCTACTGGACCATAGAGTCCCCACGTCTAGACAGTATTTGTAAAGTGCTTGGTACTTAACCCCTTGATTGTGTTTACTATTTCTTAAGCGACTAGACTGCTAGCCCTCTTTAACAAACATGGATCATTTCATCCCCCATTTTTTGACATCATTTGTAAAGTACATATCAGAGTCAAAGGGAAAGTGCAAGTGCAGGATAACATTTCTTTCAGATTGTACATTTGAACATTCAAAACACAGAGCCAACATTTCATATGGTTTTAAAAAGGCCCTTAGGTGGATGGAAAATTTCTGTTCCATCATTGTTTAAATCTATGTCCCCGTGTTTGTTCAGTACATTTCGGATATCATAATCAGTTGTAAAAAGATAAACTACATAAAAGGTCCACTATAAATCATATTTCATCAATTCATATGATGATTAAAAGTTTCGCCAAGTTAAGATCTATAAATTGTAAAGTACAAGTTAAGATCATCATTCTTTTTAAACTTCATCAATGTTTTCTTCTGTTTATAATTAATCAGTGTAAACCATAAAATGTAAAGTATGATTTTAAGACCACGATGAATTTAAACATCTTTAAAGTGGCTTTCAAAGGAGATCTAATATTCATTAATCCACCAGTTGTTCACATAGGGGAAGATAGAGAAATCAGGGTAAAATACATCCACCCTCCTGATCTTATTCTTGGAGTAATAGAATTGGTTCTGGTTTTTAACAATGTTGTAAAATTTCAAGAACATTTGAGTGAGAGTTGTATTTGCAAATATGTAAAGTTCTATATGAAGTGATGAAGAGTTAGTAAAGGGAATAACTGGATCTGGGAAAGTATATACATGGGATTCAAGCCAACATGATGATTCAACTCAGCAATTGGTTCTATTGAGTGTTTCACTATTTATAGATGGACATGTAGTTCTGCATCCTGATTATGTCCCTACGGATATTCGGTGCAAATTGCAAGGATGAGTCGGGATTCCATTCTACGTAACTTCAGGGTTCTGTCCCCGCCTCTTTCTGTAGGTTTCACAATTTTTATCCCAGAGTATTTCAGTTGTTTATAGTCACTAGAATGGAATTCATGAAAGTCTTTTGCTATGAGATAACTAAAATCCTTGTTCTTTATAGCACATAGGTGTCGCTCCACATCTTCGCAAGAAACCTCAAAACCTGGCTCTTCGACAGACCCCCTCCTTGATGGAATGGAACCTTTACCCCCACCCTCCGCCCCCCACCCCTAGCGCCTTGAGACCCTTACGGGTGAGTAGTCGCGCTTTAAAAAACTCCTGATTGATTGATTGGTTGTAGGAGTCGTAGTTTTAATTTGTTAAATGTGCTTCCTATTTAGTGTTTTTTACAAGGACAAGTTAATCTGTAGACCACATATTTTGATTCACACGTGATGTGGTCAAGGATGCTTTATATTCTCCCATTCTGAAGTTGGTAGGCCGTGGAATTCAAGCCATGTTCACAAGCTCAACATTTGGCACATTTCCAGAACCCTGGTGTGTTGAGCCTAAGAGGTTGGTTTTGGTTCTTGTATATCTAGATGGCTCTGTGTCAGGATGTCTGCTAGGGAAGCTGTTTTTTGATAGGTGATGCTCGGATATGGCGTCAAAGTTTTTCTCAATGTTTCATCTAGCATTAAAATCTCCCAATTCCTGCTAATGATGTGTTTCATTTCTCCGCTTTGATTGTTGAAATCCATAATCAGTCGTACAGTTGTTTCTTCCTGACCTTCTTCCACTTGACTTTTTCTTCTTGATGGTGTTAAAAGATCAGTTCTTGCCTTTAGTTTGACTGTGGGCTTTGCATTCTCAATGACTTCCAACGGGTAGCCCCTCTCCTTGAAACGACAACTCATTTAATTGATTTCACAATCCAAATCAGAGGTTTCAAAGCAGTTCCTCTTTGCTCGAAACATCTCACCGTAGGGTATGCTCCATTTTAGATTTTGCGGATGCCCACTATTTGCATGCAGAATGCAGTTGCGTGAGGTGCGCTTTCGATGCATTTTGGTGCATACCCTATGTTCTCTGATGAAAACTTCTACGTATAGGAAAATTATGTTAGATTCTCTAATTGTCGACGTGAAGGTTAGATTGTATTGATTCTCGTTAAAGGAATCCCCTTCCCATACGATGAAGAGATCGTCAATAATCGACACCAAGTCTTTATTTTCGAGTGTTTTCGTTTTTCCAGAGTCTCAGTTTCCCACACTGCCATCAACAGGTTAGCGTATGTGGGAGCGAATGATGTCTCCATCGTTGTGCCCTGTCTCTGCCTGTACAGGTCGCCTTTGAAGAGGCAGATGTTGTGGTGTAAACAGAAGGTCAGCATTTCTAACAACATTGTGGAGTGCTCCAGATGACTGATCGATGTATAAAGTCATGAGACATCTATTGTTGCCATGAGTAAGCCAGCTTTCCAATCAATTTTTGGGATTTTATTCAAGAAATCCATAATGTCCCTCAAGTATGAGGGTAAGAAAGTCACATAATTCATTGGAAAAATGTCCACAAATCTGGATGTAGATTTTAGTAATGATCCAATAAAACTGACTATTGGTCGACCGGGTGGATTGTGGGCTGCTTTGTGTACTTTCGATATAGAAAGTAGATTGTTGCTGTAATGGGATATACAGATATTCCTCGAGATCAATTAGGCCATCCTCTTTCCATCCTAGTAACATCTGATGGTATTCTTTAGTCCAGGTCTTGATTGGGTTAGCCACAAGTTTCTCATAGTGGTCTTCATTCCCCAACTGTCTGTTTGCCTCTGCTATATAATCACTCATGTTCTGGACCACGATGTTACCACCTTTATCAGAGGTCTTGATAATTATCGCGAGGTCTTCTCTTAATTCTTTGGATGCTTTGTGCTCTCTTGCTGTAAAATTGCAATTTTTCCTTTCATTTTTGGATTTATTTTTTATGGAATTTGTTTAGATTTTATTAATTTCTTCCACCATGATTTCGTGAAATAAACCAATTTTATTCCCATGCGGGAGTTGTGGACAAAACGGAGATTGTTCTTTAAAACCACAATCGCCCCCTCTGTTCGTGACCTTCCCTAGACTGTGCCACCGTTCTTTATCAGATTCAAATGTTTGTTGATGTCTCTCAATTACAGGTTCTTCTCCTTCTTGCAGGGATGTCAACGTTCTTAATGTTGGTAAATCTTTCTGTGCGATCAGCGATATTTCGAGATTATCATTTGTAGGACAGTTTGATCTGTGTATCTTTTCTGCAAAGTATTTTTTTAGTTTAATTTTGCGGCAAAATTTATAGAGGGCTATAAGTACATTCTATATGTCGATGTCTTTGTTGGGACAAAAGGTCAACCCTTTATTGAGTAGTTGAATCTGAGTATCACTAAGTATTTTATTTGAGATGTTGATTACTAAGTTGTTTTTGGTGAGACTTTTTATTTATTTTAATTTTGCTTTCCTCTTCCTCTCTTTGTTTTTATTCCATCTTCTAATCTTTCTGATGGTGTTTTGGTTTGTCCTCTTCCCCACGTTGTTCCTCTTCCTCTTTGCCGCGTTATTATCTGTGCCAGGCGCATCTCCCCGGAAAAATCCAGGTGTGTTTCTTCGTCAGCATGTAGTATCGGGTTCCCAAGGCCTACATGCTCCAAAGATAACCCACTTACATTCAAGAACTGTTGGCACGGAAACTGAAAAATTCAAAGAACAAGTTTATTAAGACCCCATGGGGTGGTGGTACATTCCTACAGCACCCTTCGGTAATGCAAGAAGTATCACACTGAACATCGGTGTGACCAGTTCTTTTATACAGTTTGCAGGTAATAAAAAGATAGGCGGCACACAGTTACAGAGCATTATGTACATATATGGTCATCTTTTGGAACACAGCCAGCTCATTGGAGGGTTACAAACCCGCTGGTCAGTTTGGCGGCACATTCCTGAGGGGTAACTGGTCAGTTGGGACAGCGCATGTACAGGCTTGACCGTTACTAAAAATAGCCTGTTGCTGGGCAAACTCGAGTGGTCAGTGGCACGGACAACGGACAAAAGGGCACGCTAGCCACGAGGCCGCTTATGATCTAAGATGGCCGCCGTAACATACAAAATGGCGTTTTCAAGTATAGCCAATTTAAATGGGAAAACGTGTAGCACAGCTAAGCGCTAACTCGGCCATTGTCAAATTACGACAGACGACCCTTTTACCGCTTAGCTGAAGCTACCTCATAGTGGACATAATCAGGGTGTTCATCCTCGATATCAATTAGCATTATTTGAGCTACTTCTTTATGAAGCATCATTTTGTCATGAGCAAGAGCTCGTCTTGATGGTATACAAGCTGATAAGCACATAGAACATAAAGCTGGGCCACATTGAATACATAAGCATACAGAGAACAGTATCCCTACAATGATACATAGAATCGTTAACAGTTTCCAACCCCAAGCAGTAAGCATTGACCAAAACCACCCTGAAAGAGTCCACGTTCCATTGTCCGGGTGTATTTCAGCAGCTATCTTATGCAATTTAGAGATAGCATCATAAACGGATGGTGAATTGTCAGGCACGTAAACACAGCAGCTACTTCCGATAATTCTACATGCCCCCCCACGGTCAGCTAGAACTACATCTAACACCATTCTATTTTGGAGTGTAACAATTCTAGAAATCTGGAGTTCTTCCGTAATGTTCCCAAGTGCAATGGCAGTGTCATTAGCTACAGCTTCAACAACTCGGGTCAATCGTCGTATTTTCCGACTATTCAGTGCGGCCCCCACAAAGGAAAACAGTCCCAAATTAAAGTCCACATATTGTTGTAAGGCAGTATCGGTTTGGTCGATATCGTCCAGAACAACAGTCCGTTTGACACGATTCAAAACAAAGTCGTGGTACAAAATATAATCATTATGGTACATTGGTGGGGCGATGAATACAGGGGGTAGCACAAAAGATACATAACAAGTGCCTAACCATCCCAAAGGAAGCTGATGATAACCTTTCGTTCCACAAATGAAATAAGTATTGCGAGATGCTACAAATGAGATGCCATTCGGACTATCAAAGGTAAGTGTGGTGTTGCATTAACTTTTCCCCACCGGAATTGACCCTTTATTGCGTATACACAAATCAGCTTTAGTAGCAATGACATTAATGACATGTGAGCTGGATACATTGATATTCCGTTGGTTGCTGTACACACGCGGGGCAGACACATTATCGGGGCGGTACTCCTCCCATTCAAATCGAGTACCTTCAGCCCGTGGAAACCCATCTCTGTCGTGATAACAAATTTTATTCAAACGGAAAAGCACCCCCCCTTTTGTTGGCCATCTCAGAGTGAAGAGGAGAGTGTACCAGGCATTACAGGATCCATTATGTGAAAACGGGAGAGGAATGAGTGGAGTGCCCCCTTTCTTCTGGTGCCCAGGCAACATCCCACACACCCAGCAATTAGACGTGTTTATCATATTATGCGTATGATGCAGAATCTGAATAAAGCTATTGTTCAAATAAGTCTGTCGGTGCCGTTCTTCATGATAGGGCAACGTGAAGTGAAAATGTTCGGATGGAGCCGGGGTAGTCGGCAGTAAATGTTCACGTACAGGCACCACAAGTTCAACTACCCAGGCCATCACAGCTATTACCACAATTGTCAAAACGAAAAGGATGGCACCAAGTATTCTTTTATCTCTTGATGCAGAAGACGCCATTGTTCAAGAAGTTCTTAATGTCTCAAATAGTTCAGATTGTTCACAAAGTCTCAAATATACATATGTATATACCTAAAAAAGAAAAATACGGTGCTGAGCTCCGAGGTAGCCGTTGTTTTCTTCTCCGGGGTCAAGACAGGTGTCGCTACTCTTGGCAGAACTGATCCCCCCCCCTTGAGATTCCCGGTTTCCGTTTCACAAACCCCAGAGCGGTAACCAACCAGTCTTGAAAAACCCAAAAATTTTCTTCTTTATCGTGGCCGCAGATTATAGCGCTCTCGTCCAGAAACAGTGTGGTCCGGGAAGGCTCCCTCAACTTCGGCCGATGTCACAGCTGGGCTCTTTTCTTTCTCCAAAATTTCCTTGTAGTCTGTTAGCACAGCAGGATTCACCAGATCAGGAGAGACACGACGGCAGTGAGTTGAGTGCACCCACCGCTTCCTATTGGTCACTCGTACAGCTGTCCGGGTCACCAGAAGGACCTGCTCAGGGCCCCGCCACCTCGGTTCCAAGCTGCTCGCCCTCTCAAACGATCTGATCATAACATGATCACCAGGGCGAAGATCATGGCCCTCTCCAGTAGAGTTGTCAGGGAGCGCTTCTCGAACCTGTTGATGAATAGAAAGCAAATCATTTGTTAATCGTGCCAAATAGTCATTCATCATTATACAAGGCACATCATGTATCAATCGCGGCTTAGGCACTCCCCAGATGTTCATCGGCCTTCCAAACACCACTTCATATGGTGTGAGGCCAGTTCGAGAGTGGGGCACTGATCTGAGAGAGAGCAATGCTAGCGGTAAGGCATCCGGCCACTTTAATGACGTGGATGCCACAATTTTAGCCAATTTTAGTTTCAACGTGGCATTGTACCGCTCAACAAGACCCGCCGACTGAGGGTGGAACACAGCGTGAAACTTCTGCTGAATCCCTAGCCCCTTCAGCACATACTCCACAATTTTCCCAACAAAATGAGGCCCATTATCGCTCCACAAAAATTTGCAAACTCCGAATCGAGGGAAAAACTCCTTAAGCAACACCTTAGCTGTTGTCAGAGCTGTATTGTCTTTCGTGGGGAAAGCCTCTACCCATTTGCTAAAAGCACATACCACCACTAAGACATACTTCAGATTGTTGCAACGCTCAAGCTTGATATAATCCATTTGGAGTACCTCGAATGGTGCAGAAGGTGGAACGAACCCTCCTTTCGGAGTATGGGTCCCCTTTGCAGGATTGTGCTGCAAACATACCAGGCAGGTCTGCACTACTCTCTTGGCAGTATTAGCAATCTCGGGATGTTCCCAAACTCGTGTTAACAGTCGAGTGATTGCAAGAGCTCCCACATGCGCCAACCCATGTGCCATCTGGACCATCGCTTGTAAGTAAGCCGCAGGCAACTTCCATTTCTCCATGTCCTTACTTCTCCAACAACCTTCATCATCTAGCACCCCATCTGCTGCCCATGCCGCAAGTTCTGATTCAGTAGCTGATTTCTGAATATCTAGGATCTCTGCTCTAGCATCGTTCCAGCGCTCAGCCTGTGATTGTGTCACGTACATGGAGGAGTCAGTTCGGGACATAGCCGTTTGTCTCGCTATGCTGTCCACAAAGGCATTTCCCTGACCCACTTTATCAATGATCTTTTTATGGGCACTACATTTTATTATCGCTACTTTCTTTGGACAAAGCAACGCGTTTAGGAGATCACGCACTAGTTCTCCGTGCATAATGTGTACTCCGTGTGAAGTCAAAAACCTGCGTTCTCTCCAGAGTAGCCCGAAGTCATGTGCTACTCCGAAGGCGTACCGGCTGTCTGTGTATATGTTCACACATAGGCCAGCACTCAATTCGCAGGCTCTTGTCAAGGCTATCAGCTCCGCTGCTTGAGCTGATTTCTGTGGTATTCTTGCTGTTTCCACCACTGTCTTAAGTGTCGTGATCGCATAGGCTGCGGAAGTCGTGCCATCTGGCAGCCTCAAACACGATCCATCAACCCACAGTTCCCCATCCACATCTGGAAGTGGCATATCCTGTAAGTCGACACGACCCTTTGTCTGTTCCTCGGTCAGAAAAACACAGTCATGTTGTTTGTCTTCCTGACCCTCCTTGACCGGATAGGGCAATAAAGTGGCAGGGTTCAGGGTAGCGCATCTTTTCAGTGTGATATGTGGCGCCAAAAGTGTAAGCTCATATCCTGTTAACCGTGCACTCGTAAGATATTGAGTCTTTGTTTGATTTAGCAGGGCATCTACTGCGTGGGGAACTAGCACCAACAATTTGTGCGATAACACTATTCCCTCACTCTGCCTTATGGCTACTGCTGTTGCCGCCACTGCTCGAAAACACCCAGGCAACCCTCGTGCTACAGGATCAAGAATGGCAGAGAAATACGCACATGGTCTCTGCTTATCCCCGTGTGCTTGCACTAACACGGATAACGCGCACCCTTCTTTCTCGCGCACGTACAATGTGAAAATCTTCGTGTAATCTGGTGTGCCTAATACAGGGGCGGAGCAAAGGGCCTGTCTCAATTGTTCAAAAGCATTTTGACATTCATCTGTCCATTCAAGGGGCATTGGTGTAGCTTTGGACAGTAACGCTAACAAAGGTTTTATAATGTGCGAAAACCCCATGATCCACTGTCTGCAAAAGGACGTTAAACCTATGAAGGCACGTACATCTCTCTGCGTGCGGGGGACTGGTGTATCTAAAATCGCCTGAATTCGATCTGATGTTAATGCACGCCCCTCCTTAGACAAAAGTTGACCGAGGTAGGTCACCTTGGGTCTACAGTATTGAAGCTTTTTCTTAGAAACCTTGTGATTATTCTGTGCTAGAAAAGAAAGCAACGCAATCGTACTCTCCTCACATTATGCATAAGAGTCTGCAGCAAGCAGAAGGTCATCCACGTATTGGATGAGGACAACCCCGGACTGTAACTCAAAGGAATCAAGCTGTCTTTTCAGAGCCTGGCTGTAGATACTAGGGCTCTCAGTGTAGCCTTGAGGAACACAACAAAATCGATACGATTTATTATTTAACGTGAAGCCAAACAAGTATCTGCTATCAGGATGGACAGGGATGGAAAAGAATGCATTTTTCAAGTCAATTACACTAAAGGTCGTGGCCGTTGGCGGCACCAATGTAAGCAAGGTCGTAATGTCGGACACCACCGGGTATTGGGGAATGACAATTTTGTTAATCTCTCTCAAGTCAATAATAAACCGATAGACTTTGTCGTCAGTATCTCTCTTAAGAATCGGAAGAATAGGGCTGTTACAAACATTATAAGGAACCTCCTCCACCACTCCTGCAATTATCAAATCTTGAACAATATGTGTCAGGGCAATTTCACCTTCCCTCGAAATCTTATACTGTGGTACCCGTGGCAGAGATGCCCCCTCCTTAACAGTAATATGAATAGGTGGAATACGCATCTCTCCGACATCCGTGTCTGAGGTCGCCCATAACGTGTGCGGGAGAGAGGCCAAAGCTGGAATGTCTAGTATAGTGCAAAACCTGTCTGAGTCAGGATAATTGTCATTCAGGATGACCCGCACTCCCTCAGGAGCGCACCGTATCGTTGCTCGAAAATATTTAAGCAAATCAATGCCCAGGATATTATCTGGTGTATGGGGCGATAGCAAAAATTGGCCAAAACTAAAAAATTTGTCAAGACAAAGTGCAAGGGGCTTTGACAATGGGCTAGGGAAGGGTGTGCCATTGAACCCTACACATGTTATCATTTCGCCAGACAGGGGAGCCCTCGGAACCAAGTTTTTTGACAAAGCGCTACGAGTAGCTCCTGTGTCGACTAGAAATTGATCAGTAGAACCCAAAATGTCCGCTGTTACATATGGACCCTTCTGATCTACCGGCACTTCAATTGATTCCGCCCCCCATCCTACGCCGTCCTATGCATGCACATAATCCTGGTGCTCCACATTCTCACCCTCCGATATCTGGTATTGGTGTCGTCTATCAAAAGCATTTCGTTCATCCTGGCCACGGCCCCTCTCCTCAGCCCTTCCATGATCACCTCCACCACCTCTTGCTCCCGTATAACTTCCTCTCGACCTACCACCTCCACGACCACGCTGACTACGTTGTTCACGAAGTACCGGACAATCGTCAGCCCAATGCCCAAACTCTTTACAGTACGCACATTGATCCTCCGCTATATCCGTACGACCATACGACGCAGTGCCTCCACCTCGTCTACCTCTATCATACCCTCTACCCTGCGTTCCACGAACCTGTGCCAACATCACCTTCGTTTTCAATTCTTTCGTTTTTTTATCAATACTTTCTTTAGCCTCCAACTCCTGCCGCTCATAATACTGAGCCATAGTTAACAAAGACGCAGGGGTCGCCGTGGCCCAGGAACTTTCACTCGATTTCAATCGCTTTGCAATCTCCGGTAGGAGATTAGCTACATACTTATCAACAAACAAATGCCGACCCGTATCCTCCGTTAAAGATTGACCACTGTAATCATGAAACGCCTCTTCGAAGCGTGTAAAGAAATCTGAAACCGTTTCATCTGGCTTTTGCTTGCACGAAGCTAACATAGTCCAATCGATCTTCTTAGAAGGTACGAGCGTTTTTAATTTATTCAAAATAGCCGCCGGGAGGTCCAAAATCAACTGGCAAGGCTTACATGCCGGTTCCCTGTCTAAGTCAGCTGCAGTTATTTCTTTCCAAGTTCCCCCAAGTATCGTCTCATCATTATTTTTACGAATCTGTCTCCACATATCAGGCGGAAGAATTAACCCAAAAAACAGATCTATGTCAACAAGAGTCATCACACAAGACGAAATAGCCCCTTCCACCCCTTCATAGAATGCCGCTGGATTTTTACGAAGATCAGGTAAAGAATTTTTCAACGCCATAACATCTGCTCTGTTCCAAGGCGTATACACCCAGTTATATACAAAATATCCCTTTGCATCCTTTGACAATTTATCATCATCTGTACCTTCCCCTTTAGGTGGAACATACAAGGGTGCGGCTTCACGCATAGGCATAACATGCAATGCAGAACTCTTATCTGAACCCCGGAGAGAACACTCCTTAGACTGCCCATTAGACTCCGGCCCGGACTCCTTATTCTTTTTCCGCTCGTCCCGCAATCTGGTAGTCTCATCCCGCAGCTGGATCAGTTGCTTGTAAAGGGCATCAACATCTGCAAGATCAAATAAACCTTTATCCAGATTCTCACGGTGGACTGACAAAGCTTTAGATTCTAACGTATCTGAAAGTTGACGATATGCAGTAACAACTTCATCTGCCAAAGTAGCCAGAAAATACAGTAATTCTTGATTTGTCCAATTACCCCTTTCCGTAACAACTTCAGACTGAGAAACAAAATTCGTATTCACTTTACGAGCCCAACTACTAGATCCGCAGAAAACCTGAGACCAGATACACCCTTCTTTCCCGGCTTATCCTGTCCATCATCCTCCGAATCTGCAGCTGGAGCCGTAGGCGAAACGTACGGAGGCGGTGACGATTTAGCAATGAAAAATCATCAATTTCATTATTAAGGACAGGATAAAGCGGGCGGCGAATAGGGAATTGACCAGTTGTTTGCAATTTACGTTCCCGTTCCTCCCTCTCTTTCTTCTCTTGAGCCTCCTTTTCCTCAAGCTGCAAAGCCTTATCACGAGCAGCCTTACGCTGCTCTTTGTCCGCCAAGGCAACTTCACGCTTCATACGTTCACGCACTGCTTTCTCCCACATTCGCACACAATCAAACATGTTTTGTCTAGACCTGCGTTGAAACAAACATTGTTCCACAAACTGAACCTTTCGCAAGTCGAACGACCCATGTAGAGGCCATTGTAACTCGGGATCGGATCTAGTATACTTATGCCATAATTTACTGTACATTATAGGGGGAAGGCCGAATTTTATATACATCTCACGATTTGGAGTTCCTTCTGGGGGAGCCGGCTGTGATTCCGCTAACCTAATTGAGGTACCATTTCCAAAACAGCACATCCCTCGGAGTGTGCTTAAAACAGGCATGTCCACAGAGTATCACGAAAACGTGATACCGAATACAATGGCACTTACCGTACTTTACACAAATGTGCCGTTCAAAGGAAAAAAAAAACAAAATCAGAGAAACATCTCTACATGCCTGCCTATGTGAAGTGCACTACACATATAATTCAATGTTCACATATTCACAAATGTTAGCTAACTCAAATACAAGTCATAGGTCATAGAACTTCGGCAAGCGTCCGAGGACTACCTTACCGATCACAAATCATAGAACTTCAGTAAGCGTCCGCAGACTACCTTACCGATCACAAATCTTACCCAAAGTCTCAAAGGTCCAGATTCCAACTGCCAAGGTCTTTTAATTGAATCAGCCAAACGGCACTTTATCCAGCAACGCAGACGATCAAGATCTCAGTCGGAGACCGGCGCCACCTGGAAGGTCAGATCAGAAGGAAAGGAAGAAACACCGCGGGTGCCAAGACTCGGGTCACTCGGTGGCAGCGTACGCGTCCATGGCGAGTTTCCAAACCTTCGTCACGACCTCTCCTTCGGGCATCCTAGTCGCCGATGAGTCCCTTCGTGGTCGCCAATTTGTAGTATCGGGTTCCCAAGGCTTACATGCTCCAAAGATAACCCACTTACATTCAAGAACTGTTGGCACGGAAACTGAAAAATTCAAAGAACAAGTTTATTAAGACCCCATGGGGTGGTGGTACATTCCTACAGCACCCTTCGGTAATGCAAGAAGTATCACACCGAACATCGGTGTGACCCGTTCTTTTATACAGTTTGCAGGTAATAAAAAGATAGGCGGCACACAGTTACAGAGCATTATGTACATATATGGTCATCTTTTGGAACACATCCAGCTCATTGTAGGGTTACAAACCCGCTGGTCAGTTTGGCGGCACATTCCTGAGGGGTAACTGGTCAGTTGGGACTGCGCATGTACAGGCTTGACCGTTACTAAAAATAGCCTGTTGCTGGGCAAACTCGAGTGGTCAGTGGCACGGACAACGGACAAAAGGGCACGCTAGCCACGAGGCCGCTTATGATCTAAGATGGCCGCCGTAACATACAAAATGGCGTTTTCAAGTATAGCCAATTTAAACGGGAAAACGTGTAGCACAGCTAAGCGCTAACTCGGCCATTGTCAAATTACGACAAGCAGAACTTAGATATATCGTACTTCCTAGCGAACGTATATATACACCCATTTGCATAGTCAATTCTATCCCTGTTGAATTTATTTGCTTTTCTTTCTTCAACATCCGCTTCGGGTTTGTTAATTTTCTTCTCCTAACTCTTAATTAGTTCCTTATTTTCTTCTGTTGTTGGATACTAGGCTAATTCCTGTTCCAGATCTTTGATCACACTTGTTAATTTTTCCAGTTTCCTTTCTGCATGTGTTATTAGTGTTCTCATGAGCTTAAATGAGCACTCATTTGTGTCCAGCTGCCATTGCTTTATCAGATCTACATTCACATTGTTAAGCGTGGGCATAATTAGAATTCTGAGTCCTCTCGGCACCCTCTTGAATTCGATATATTTTTCTAATGTTGTTTTTTCCCGCCATTGTTCACTTCATGGATGCGATTCTGTTGTAGCTCCCTTAAAACACCTGTTATTGTTCTCTTGTTTCTTTCTCCAGTTATTCCCCTAATGTTTGCACTCGTTGAAGGTGCAACATCGTCGTTCAGCAGTTTACTCACTCTTAACATTCGATTCCTGCTTTTATCAGCCATATTTGTTGGTGAGGCTTAATTATTTCTTGCTTTTTCTCTATTTTGCTATGGTGTGTTTCACTTTGTTGTTTAGGTCCTCCTCGGTCCGACTTCAGACTTAAAGGGATTCCTTCCTTCGCTGCTCTTGCTATTTTATTATGTATATAGCAGATTCGTAGATATACTCGCGGGGATATCCGTCTTTTATTCCTTTTTATTTTTTTCTCTATATTGGGATTGGGATTGGGATTGGGATTCCCCAGATGCAATTTGTCAATGCGGGAGTTGAGAAGTGAATTACGGGCGTTTTTAAAACGTACCCTTTGTTTATCCCTCACCTCAGCTAGTTTCAACAGTGGCTTTCTCGGAGCGGGTTTTGGCTGTGCTTGTTTCTTTCATGCCACCTATGCCGCGTTCTAGGCTACAAACTAAAATGCTTCCCTCTACCCCTTTACTAACCACTGGAACTTCGCAGTCCGCCGCACAGCTTTCTCTGGATCTTTTTAGCGCAGTGACAATGTTGCTACAAGCAGAGGCTTCGGCTGGATTCTCGAGCAATCTTCAATATCGCCTGCAGTTTACCACACCACTTCACCTCACTCTTCGAGTGCCTATGATGTGTAGTGCAGCCACTGCACCATATAAACCTGGAATTCCTTTGCATCCTTGCACGGCGAAAGTCATGGCCCCACAGCAAAGGTGTTGTTTTTTTCAAACGTGATTTATTTTCCACACCATTGTGCAAAACGAGCAAAAATGTATATATCTGTATGGCGATTGCCAGTAGGTATAGTTATAGTTATAGTTAGAACCATGTTTCCATAGGAAAAGCCTTTTTTGACTTGCCTATATCTTTAGCACCATTTAAAGAATCTTCACAAAATTTCCACAAAAAAGAGTCATAGGGAGTCTTGTTGTGCATGAACGTGTTGGTGATATCTGTCAAGCAGGGGCCAAGACAAATGGGGGATGTCAAAAAATTATTTTTCCAATGTTAATTCCCATAGACCCTTTAAACATGGCTGCAGCCAGAACCGCTGAACGGAATGACACCACATATGGCAGAAAGCTAACTTTCGGTCTACAGATTGTGCTATTTGTTATTTGGTGTAAGTCTATTGAGTAGTTGTTGAGAAATGTAAGGACATCCAAATCTAGATATCTGTGATTGCAGCTAATTCGTGAATAATAAGGACTGCAGAGCTCCGATTGTCTGCCAACACATCAACTAGGAAGTGTTGGCAGCCTTCTTAGGACTCGGCTTCAGACTATTCCCCCAAAAAATATTACAATAAAACAGGGCAGGGTAGAAATACCCGGACCCCCAAGCCTTGTTCTTGGGGTCCCATAGGGACCCCATCAGAGCAAAAAAGCATTTTGTTTTAAAAAACAAATTGTTGCTGCTTTACTTCTCTTAGAACCTCATCAGGCCACCCCAGAACCATTGTTCTTCCAAAAAAACACTATCACCCCAAGTTCGCTTTATGGGGTACCCTTGTTTTCAAGATATGTTTATACCAAAGCCCCTGGGTGGGTCAGGTGCTGGGGGCATATGCCTAATTTTTTTTCTGAAAAAGGTGAGGGCATTTTTATGCCCCATGGACCACCACCTTCCTGGGGCTTATGTATTATTTTGCAGGGTGGCCGCGTGGGCCCCCAGGCTCTGGGGACCACCACCTCCCGTGTGCTACAAATCAAAAGAATAGAGGATGCTGCGTAGACTCCCGAGAGCCACATGGACCACTACCTCCCTGGGGCTATCATAAAGGTTGAGGAGGGGTGTCCGTGCGGACTCCTGGCCCTGGGGACCACTTCCCAAGGGCTTTGTTTATCTTTTAGAAGGAGGTGGGCCTCACAGCACCCCTACCTGGCCATTGTCGGCCCCAGAGACCACCACCTACCCATGGCAGGCCCTTGAAATTCAAAGAAGGTGATATATATATAATCCCACCAGGATATGCGCCAGGAGGCGCAACTACAAAATGGAGCCTAAGTGGGTGGGGGCCATCACCCCAATGATAAAAGCGCCTCTGCTATCCCACCATGCGGGACAACACACTACCTGGACTTGGGGTCGCTAGCCCCTTTTGACCCCACCTGTGCCTGGGGACCCCATTAACCACCGGGATACATGTCAGGAGGTCCAACTGCAGAACAGAGCCCAAGGGGGTGGGACTATCTCCCCAGTGCTAAAAGCATCTATGCTATCCCTCTGTTTGGAACAATACACTGCCTGGACTTAGAGTCACTAGCCCCTTTTGACCTCACCTGTGCCTGGGGACACCATTTCCCATCAGGATACGTGCCAGAAGGCATGACTGCAGAACAGAGCCCAAAGGGGTGGGGCCACCACCGGTTTTGTACGAGTGAAATCTAAGCCTAACTATAACATCCCTGTAACCTTTATTTTTTTTGTGAATATATATATATATGTATATTTATATATATACATAGATATACACACACACACACACACACACACATGCACACATACACACATATATTATAAACATACTTGCATTTTTTATATATTTATATATTTATATATTACCCAGTGGCTGTCATTATAGTTAGGACCAGGCTTACATTGGAAATACCTTTTCTGTGTTGCTATTAACTTTGGTGCTGTTTGACGAATCTCCTCAAAACTTTCCCAAAAACCTTTTGTCTAGTTTGTGCACAGATGATTCTGAAGTAATCTGTCAAGTGGGCGCTGCGAAAAAGGTGGAGTCTAAAAATGCATTTTCCCCATTTAGACACAGCAACAGCCCAAACCCGTTCAGTAGTTTTTGAGCAAATAAAATATACCACATCACCGGGGATCCTAAGTGCAGGCAGGTCTCATAGTGAGATCTGATTGGCTGCCACCATATTAATAAGGATGTGGTGGCAGACATCTTAGGATTCAGGACTCAGTCCCAAGTACTAAGGATTTTTTTTAAAGACCTAAGTGGGCAGGGTAGGGATCCCCTGACCCCTTAGGCCTGATGTTAGGGCCTAGAGGGCCTAAGGCCATCATTTTGAAAAACAAATTTTGCCACAAATTTGCTCCTGCACATTTCAGAAGAATCCCCCCCCCCCCAAGTGGGTCAAGGCTCAGGAGTGCGGTTCATATTTAAGGGAGGGCATGCACCTCCCCCAGGGCAGATATCTTATTAAAGGGGTGGAGGGAAGGCAGCCCCCTCCCGAGCATAAAAAGACCCAGGGATCCCATCCTCCATAGCGATATCTTATTAAAGAAGAGGGGGCAGTTAGACCCTCCTCCCCAAGCCTAAAATGTCCTTAGGAACCCTATCTCCTAGAGATGTATACAAAATTAAGGGAAGGGGTATGCTGTCCTCCTCCTCCAGCCTGAAGAGGCCCCGGGGACCCCATCTCCCTGCGCTGCAAATCACTAGCGCAGCACCCCGAGAGCCATACAATGTCCACGGGGACCCCATTCCCGGGACACTGTCTTTTGCCCGCCAAAATCTGCTCCGGCTTGGTGTGAGAGCAAAACCTTTCTGTGCCTGTGCTCTCAGGCAGGGAAAACACACAGAATTGCTCTGACCCATGAGGGTAGGTGGATCACCCACAAAATGTAATAATAAAAACTATGCAAAAAGAAAGAGCCACAGACATCTATTTTAATAAATCTTCATTAAAGATGTTTAAAGTAATCAATATTAATAAACATTTCATTGTTTGTATTATTGAAAAATACATTTGATAAAATGTATTGGTGAGTGTTGGAGAAAGAGGACCGATCTGCCTCATATATATTAGATTGGGTGCCTGGGGGTGGTGCGGTTTCTTGCCCAGATGGGGGTTGGGCCTGAAGCCAAACCCCTCCACGTACAGGCGAAGGCCAGGGTTTGGCAATACGCATGGTAATAAAATACTATTTTATGTTAAAAAAACACTAGAAATTCACTGAAAAAAAACTACAGTTAAAGTGTTATTATATTTAAGTTAAGATGTCAGTTAAAAAATACCATCTTAAAGGCACAAAGCCACTGAAATTCATCAGTTAAAGTTATCTCAAGTAACTATAACTAGTGCCCTAAGGTAACTATAACATGCAGCAATATTTTTGGATGGCTCTGGCAGCAAAAAACACTCCTCCTTTCAAAATGTGTTTTCTTGCTAGTCAAAAAAAATGCGGGCACTTATGAGATTATGTGCCCACCAGCAGTCACCGTGTCACCTCCCCTTTTCTTTTTCTTTTGCCCGAGGCTGCAAAGCATTGGCAAGCAGCACTGGCAAAGCTAAAAAGTCTAAATGGCAAGACCTATTGACTTTGTCAGTGCCTGTTGTAATCTGTACACAGATCTGTATGGATATTTCAATACATTCTGCAATCAACACTCAATTGTAAAAGTAACTTTTAATCCATATATTTTCATTGGGGCTTTTAGTTATTAAAAAAGAAGCATATTTTGGTTTTACTTAATTATTTTATTACAGCCTTTTTTTCTCCAAACATATACACCAGAGAAGTGATGAATCTCAGTGGTAGTAATGCACAAACTCCATTCTGATGGTGAAAATCTGACATAGATCTGCCCCTCTTGGGTCGACGTTGGACACCCTGCTAATTCAAAAGACCTTCGTAAAATAGCCAGAGTACAAGAAAATAACTACCAATTGCTCAGTATTTAACAAACGATTGAGCATTTTATAGGGAATTCAGACACATAAATACTTTATTAGTGCTGCGAATACTACTTTAGCATCCATTTCTGAAATTTCTGAATTCACAGTGTGTACTGAGAGGGGATAATGGTACTGACTGCGACTTCTTTGACATACATCATCAATCGGCACAAAAACAAACACTCCCAAAGGAGACAGCGTAAGTGATGTCAACTGTCAAAACACCCATCCAGCAACATAGGCTTTCTGATGAGAAAAGTGGTGCAGCATGTGTATTCTCATACATAATGAGATGCCATGCAAAGCAAAGCTTCAATATGAGAAATATTTATGATTTTTTATGATGTAGTATTTAATAGCTCCACATTACTGCTGGTGTGGGATTTGATAGCCTGTTGGCTGTCCGGGTGTGTATGGACCTTTTCTCTGGCATGTGCCCTGCTGCACAAGTCTGGAATGTGTGAGTGTGCCTACTCTTGGCTTGGGGGTGCTCAAGGACCAATGTAAAGGGAGTGATTTACAGCCACATGCATCAAGCTAAAAACTGGTCGCAAACGGGCAGATTCTCAGAATCTGCCCCTTTGCGACTGGTATTTTTGCATTTGGGATGCATCATCCCAAATGCAAAAATCGCAATTTAAGGAACCTCTAAATTGAGATTCCTTAAATTGTGATTGTATTTAAGGAATCCTAAATTGAGATTCCTTAAATGCAATGCATCAAAGTAAAAAAATTAGCGATTTCGCTAATAGGAGTAGCAAATTACCATGAAGTTGAACTTCATGGTAATTTGCAAAAACTTTGAAAATGCACTTTTACGGCATGTGTGTGTGCAACTTATGTGCACAGATCAATTTTCGGGGTGCAACAGGCTGTCATTTTGACACCCTTGTACCCTTGAAATTGCATGAGCAATTAGTGAGTACATACTGGTACTCGCAAATTGCTCATGCAATCTCCAATTCATTCCTATGGACCTGAAGGCCCATAGGAATGAATGGGACAGCATTCCTTAATTGCGACTCACAATATGCGAGTAGCAATTAAGGAATGTGTAGGAATCTCTATTTTTATAGCGATTCCTACATGCATAGGCTTTTGCGATTCCTAAATAGCGATTCCTTAAACATCGCTATTTAGGAATCGCAATTCCTTCTGTTGATGCATGTGGCTGCTAGTTCCGCGCATTTGAAGACGCAAGGCATGCTTGTGTGATCAAGGGAGTAGCCAGAAAATGAAAATAGCCTTCACTTTGAGCCATACCTCCAGTCACACTGAGCCTGCAAAGCCAGCGAACCTGACCCTCCTTAGAACAGTTTCATTCACACTTACTTCCTCATTCCAGACATCTAATCTATCCATCCTGTCACCTTTCCATCTATTCATTTGTCAACCTGCTAATCCTTTCATCTTTCCATCCACTCACACGTCCAACTAAACTTTCTTCAATCCTTCTATTCTTTCACTGTTTTATACATTCATTCTTTCACCTATCACTATATCTCTGTATCTATCCATCCTTTACCCACCTCTTCCTTTCTCATCATTTTACATACCTGTTCATTCTTCCATTCACTCAGACTGCCACTTATCGATCCTTTAACGCTTCAGTCCATGCTTCCAAATTTCCTATATTCTTTTTTTAACCCATCCAATTCGTTTTTTAACCCATCCATTTATCATTTTACACTTGCATTTTGTAAATCATTTCACCCTGCTATCAATGTATTCACCATGCCTTCCTTTCGCCTATTCATCCTACGTTTCACATTTTCTTCGTTCTTCCCTTTCATGTTTTCATCCTTTTGGTCACCCTTCCCTTTCTTTATTTCCCAATTGCATCAACTCACCTTGCTTCTCCCTTTCTTTACTTATACATGTTGTTTTTATCTCTATCACTTACAGTTTCCATTTGCCTCTATCTGTAGTTCCCTATTTTCATAATTTCTTATTTTTGCTTTCTTCACTGTGCTTGTCAGCCGAATTACACAGCCCTCTGACATAACATTTAGTTTTGTAAGGGTGCTATTCATGGCTTTTTTTTAGGCAAATATGCAGACACATGAGGCCCATAAATAATGAACATTTTAGAGGGAGTGAGTTCACCAACTCATGGGGCCAAGTGACACCCTCTTAAGCAGGGGATTCGTT
Organism: Lissotriton vulgaris; assembly: GCF_964263255.1. NCBI lineage: Eukaryota > Metazoa > Chordata > Amphibia > Caudata > Salamandridae > Lissotriton > Lissotriton vulgaris. The sequence goes on from NC_141687.1 coordinate 245,499,298, forward strand.
ATGCCACTGTGTGTGATGTTGTGCAAGCCAGACTCTCTTAAATGGATTGTACTCTGGAATATTGAAAGCATGTATATGTGTTTAGTAACTTAAAAGTATGGCTGCTGCTGGGATTTTTCATGGACAAGAACTGGGGCATGAGAATGCCATCTATAGTTGGGAGGACTGTCTGCATGGGTCGGATTGGTGATACATTGGAGACACTGAATATAGTGCCCATCTTTGATCTACTCGTGTGACCATATTGTGTCTACTAGATGTTGTTGGGTGGTCGTGCCGATCACTCAACGTCTATTGAAGGTAGAGCTCTATGTAAGCTTTTAAAAAACAGACATTGAACCACTGCTCTCGGTGGGACCCTCTATTTCTGTATTTCGCCAGCTGGGGAAAAACAAAAATGTACATACTTGCCGGTCACTCGCTGAAGCTGCACTGCAATGTCACCAGCCTGTATGACATGGGGACGAAGCAACATATCCTGATAGTAAAATTTTTCCAAAACAGCTTTTCTTAGTGCTCTGCTCATTTATGATTAGCAAACACCCAGTCACCCATATTACTGTCAACCACCTCCTTGACACCACTCAATCCGTTTTCAGAACCAACCCCAGTACAGAGACTGCCCTCATGACCACCATGGATGACCCCTGGATTATCATGGTCAGAGGTGACATCACAGCCCTCATCCTACTGGGGCTTTTTGCAGCCTTTGACATGTCTACCACCCATTTTTTATCCAACGACTGCAAAAAGCCAGCATCCAAGGTCCTCCAATTCTCTCTTTTCCTGACAGTTGGTCAGCCTGGCCCCCTTCAACTTAAAATCCATCACCCTCATCTGTGGAGTTCCTCAAGGATCCTCACTCAGCCCCACTCTGTTCAACACCTGCATGACCCGACTAACCAGCATCATCTGAGACCACAAAATCAACATCATACCTAATGCTCATATTTCCCTTCTCCAAAAAGACACCAAACAATTACATTAATTTCTCTGCCTGGATGACCGGAGTCGCAAAATAGATGTAAACCAGCTACCTCAAGCTGAACCCAAACAAGACAGAAATAGTAATCTTTGACAAAGACACCTCACTCTGGCACTCCTCCTGGTGGTCTGCTGAATTAGACCCACACTCCCTGACAACCTTGTAAAGAACATTGGAATGGTAATCAACAACCAACACACCATGGGGGGCCAAGTGAAACCAGCCTCCATTGTCTGCTTGCACACACTCAAGATGCTCAAGCAGATCTTCAAATGGCTCCAGACCAACACTTGCAGAACCCTCATCCAAGCCCTCATAATCAGTAAGTTGAACTACGACAACACACTCTATACTGAAATCAATGCTCGACTAAGTAGAAGACTCAACACCATACAAAACACATTGGCAAGGCTCACCCTCAACCTCCTATAAAACACTCAGATCACCCTGCACCTCCAAGAGCTCCACTGGATTCTAATCTACAAACAAGAACTCTTGAAACTCCTCACGTACACATACAAAGCCATAAAAAACATTGGCCCACGTACCTCAACAACTCCATAAACTAGATCCAGATCCGGTGGTCGTGCCTTCTCCTACCTCACTCCTAAACCCAGGAATAACCTGCCTTTGCATCTGCCCATCAGAGCCTCCTCCTCTTTTGTAGTCAAGCTTCCTGATACCACTCAAACTTTTTTTATGGAAGCAGAGGCTTATTTGGTGGCAATAGGAGAGGTCTTATCTGAACAGGATCCGAACTCAGGCCGGTTACACCCAGTACCCTTTCCATCTCAGAAACTCGCTTCCACAGAAGTTAAATACTCAGTTGCAAAGGAACCAGTTTAAATCTATGTTTTTATCACCAAATTATACTACCACAAAAACAACCTCACCTAGCTCTTCCTTGTCAGCTTTATCTGCCATGATCACTAGGTTTGGAAGGAAACCACTTGCAGAAAATTCAAGTAGTGAATAAGTCCCATATTGCTGGCTGCTCATTCAGAAATGTTGGAATCAGCTATACCGTGCCCTTCACCTGATTTCACAACAGTCGACTATTAGAACCTCTTTGAAAACCTTCCCATTCTGTTAATCCTGGACTCATCAGAATCTCTCCCTTTGGTTAAGCTCCTCCTAATGTCAAGAAACATTTCGGTAGAACATCACCTTTTACCTAACAAATCAAAGGGCAGATTTACAATAACTGGCGCATCCCTGTATATCAGCAGGGATGCGCCAGTTATTGTGCGTCACGGCAGACACCTGTTGTGCCACCATGGATGCGCCGCATTTACAATGCGGCGTACCATGGGGCAAGAATAGACAGATGCGTGACGCATCTGCTGCAGTAAAGGTGACCCATTGCTGGAGTTGCGTCGCAAGTGCGACGGTGCCCCTCTGCTTAACATGCTGCGTCAATCCTTACGCCTGCTTCAGGCAGGTGCAGGGTTTTGATGCAGTATGGCTGTAAAAGTGACTGAGTAAAATCTTGTAGACTGAGTGAAATCGTGTAGATTTCACTCAGCCACTTTTAGGAGGCGTTCCTGCGCCTGAACCTCCCCCACCCTGCGCCAGAATGCCCACATGTGGCGCAGGGCTTTACAACGTGCATGGAATTACAACGTACATGCGCCGCTGCTGCATCACGAAAGTGACGCAACGGCGGCGCAAATGTGGCGTATGGGGCTTGTAAATCTGCCCCCAAATGTTTAATCAAATAATGGGATGTGGACTGAAGATGGTAGCCAAATTATTGTGGACCTTCATAATCAATCATTGAATACTCTAGCAACACAATTATGTTTAAGAGAGGTAAAACACAAGTAAAACTGAAATTGTGTTCTCAGGTACAGATCAAGCTAATATTGAGTTTAGGCCATACGAGCTTGGCTTTTGCCCGAACCCATGTTAACTGCAAGAAATTTGCAGGTAGTTTGAAACTCGTTTTTTTATCTTTTGACACTCAAATATTTACAGTAACAAATGTAGCACATTTCCAATCATTCCACATATCCATCCAATTTTATCATATGGAAATCAGGCTAGGCACTGCTTCGGTAGGCCCAAAAAGGCAGAATTAGGTTTGGGTTTGCTTATGTTGTTGTTCAGCTGCAACACAGCCTGGCAGTTTAATCTGCATTGTTCCTATGGGAGAAGAACCAAGGCTGATTTGCATTCTGTTGGTCACTTTCAATAATGACACAGACAAACTAAAAAACATGAATGGTTGAATGTGTCCAGATTAAAAACTAGTGGTTTAAATTAATTCAAGCATTTCCATCCATCAATTTGTTGCTAATATTTAACATAAGCGAGTATATTTTGTTTTGTAAAAGTAAATTTCTTTTGTGTTGTTGCATGAATATGAAAGAAAACACTGTAAGTAAATTCCGAAGTCTAATAGCGTCTTTAGTTCCCTCTCCCGGAAAACATGCTACAGATTATGATCTTTGAAAACCATTTTCTAATTTTGCAAAATTTCCAAATGACAGAATGAGAATGGAAGATACGGCGCCGAGGGAACCGCTCGCCCACATTCCTCTAAACGCGGTGAGTGACAGCTTGATGGAGGTTTCATTACTTTACTCTACACAGCGATTACAGTAAGACACACTTTCAGAGAGACGGAGACACAGGAGAAAGTCATTTCATTTTGAGATCTATTTACATAAAATTCACCACCGCGGTCTCCTGAGAGGCAACATTTCATTTTCATGAAAAGGGATCAAAACAGCGTGCCAAAACATGTTTTCCCTCCACATTTTTGACACCGGGATCGCATGTACTGTACTCGAAGGAAATGTACTTTTATGCAAAATTACGAGGCACAAGTGTGAACTTTTACTTTATGGCAGACCTAATATAAATCAAAACCTTTTTAAACTGGGTTTACTTTTTTCTGCTAGCTTGCCCATGCGTGGCAGTGCTCAGAGAGAGTGCGTCGAAGCAAAACTGGAAAAAATGGTGCTTACTTGTTTTTCACCCCCTTCCCTAATGTTATAAAGCTTAGTACCTATAACTTGGAAAAAGATGGGCGCAGTCACGAAATATATTCCTTTCCTAAGATACCAATAATACAATTAAGACAATGTGATTATCACCACACTAGAGTAGGTAAGGTGGCTCAATAGGCTTGCATGGTAACTGCTGAGAAATATTTTTAAACTGCAGGTCATAAGGTAAGGAGCTGTTTATCCTCCAGAAGCATATAATGTGCATCCTTGAATCGGGTGAGGGTAACCTTTGCTATGGTGCTGTGAGACGACTAGGCTAGAGCAAGGTATACTAAATTTATATATATATATATATATATTCTTCCTGTGTAACTAGAGGAGTTTTGAGCGTCAATATATATATATATATATATATATATATATATATATATATATATATATATATATGTATATACATATATATATTTAGGAAGTAGCATTTAAAAAACCTTAGAAATTCAATGAAAAAACCATACGTTTCAGGGGTGTTATAGTTAGCTGGACATTTTACTTGTACAAAACCATTGAAATTCCTCCGTTATAGTTGGTTGTACTATCTGTATCTCGCGCGCCCGCAATCCACTGCTGATGATGTCACATATTACATCATTCATGACATGGTCAGTAACATCACAAATGACATCACTGATGATATAATTCTTGACATCATCCAGTGAATGTGGTTTGGTTTGTTTATTATTCCTTTGATAACCAAAGTTTAATAATTTTTTTATTCTGAAGTATTTATGTTTTATTATTGTGCTTGTACATATTTTATTGCACTTTTATGGTCTTTGACCGAAATAAAGTTATCAAAGTGAAGTATTTAAATGTATATTATATATATAGCAATCTGCATTTAAGAATCAGTGAATATATACCTATCTTGAAGGAGCATTTAGTAGCAGTGCGATTGACTGTTTACTTGACTAATTTATAGTGTCTCACTAAATATATTGGATAGTGACTAAACTGTGTGAATATCTGTATTACTTTGTCAGTTGTTTTGTAAACTGGGGCACCTGTTGGTTACTAGTTACGTGAAAGTCTATATTAGTTATTGATTAGTTAACTGAATATTTGTATGGGGAGTAAATGTGTGTGTGGTTCGGTAGGGGGTGTGTGACTGACCAAAGATGTGTGAATAGTTGATTGAGTAGGTATATGAGGTTAAGACTACATGTTATAACAGTTGCTTGAATGACCGAATATTTTTGTGGGTGTGGTGATGAGCAATATATTTCTCAATGGTACATGTCCAACAAACCAGAAAAATAAAAGGCAGTGTATGTGACATTTGTTGTATACAAATAAGTATACATAAGATTCAGTGATTGTATGAGTGACTGTATGGATAAGTGTATACTTGTAATAGTGATTTTATAACACACTAAATAGGAGTTACTATCTATATGAATAAATGAAGTGATGTTTGTATAAGTGTGTAGCTGAGTAAATATAAGTATGATCCATTGTTTGCATAAGTGAGTAGGAAGACTGCATAAGTGAATAGGATGTGTGCTGGTGTGTAAGTATATTTGATAGTGTTCTATTGATCATTGACAACATGTATGAGTGAATCTATAGGCAAGTGATTAGATATGTGTGTAGATCTAGGAATCACTGAATGGGTTTTTAGAAACTTGTATTGCTGTGTCAATGGATTCAAATATGGTACTCAGTATTTTACATTGAGTGATGAAAGGCTATACTAGTGTATGATGAGGTATATCAGATTGTCATGTGGATGATGTCATCAGTGATGTCATTTGAGATGTCATCAGTGATGTCATCAATGATGTCACTGACCATGTCATGAATGATGTAATATGTGACATCATCAGCAGTGGATTGCGGGCACGCGAGTTACAGTTAGTACAACTAACTATAATGGAGGAATTTCAATGGTTTTGTATGACTGAAATGTCCAGCTAACTGTAACACCCCTGAAACCTATGGTTTTGTCAATTAATTTCTAAGGTTTTTTAAATGCTAATTCCTAACTATAACCTGTCTGAAACCTATGTTTTTTTCAGTGAATTTCAAAGGTTTTTTAAATGATAATTCCTAACTATAACATATGTGAAACCTATGGTTTGTTCAGTGAATTTCAAATGTTTTTTCAATTACAATTTTTAAATGTATTCATTGTTATATTCATTTCTTTGGTACTGATTTACCACATTTTTTTAATCTATTTATTTTTAGATATCTTATTTTTTACATTATATAACACATTTTTAATATTTTTCTTTCAAAAAAAGTAGATTATTTATTTAATAAATGTATTTTTTATAATATGTTTATAATATTTTCTTTTTTTCACAATTACAGTCCCGCACCCAAAGCGCACCTCTCTCGATTACAGTGCGGAACGTAGCCGCCATTTTACAATTGCCCTGTAGGATCCGCGTAGGGTGTGTGATGGGTGCGTATTTTCATGCCCGATCGCTATGCGACCCGTACGCGACTTCAAGCGCATACGTGACATATACCTATCAGCCATGCTTGCGCGTTTCCGCATGATGTCATCTACGTCTTCAATGCCGTGGCGCGCAACATTTTTCAATACACAAAAAGATATATGTATGTATTTAATGTAAATATTAAGGCAAACAAAATAATATTCTTTTAGTTGCAATAAATTGATATTACTTTTAAATGCAATTTCCCAGTCGCGCTAGGTGCGTGTTGCATGTACGCACCCAACGTGGATCCCATGTGACTAAAAAAAAGAGATTTGATTGGTTTATAACACTTCCTGTTCTAACTATTGAAGAACCCCACTCATTTTAATTACTCTTCTTAGACCTTCCTTAGAAGAAGACCTGTTCTGAGAAGAACCTCACTTTTTCTTCGTTGGAAATCTGAATATCTTTTTTGGAAAAAAAATGGCTACACCGCTGGAACAATCTTCTAATTCTGATGATTTTGTTGCTGAACAATTTCTACCAGAACCTCCCCCCCCGAAAGATACACATTTATCGTATTGAAATGTTTTACTTTTCGGAGGGGCAAAAGAAATGTAATGCCACGAAGGTGACATGCAAGATTTGCCAGGCAGTGCTGTCCAGAGGAGATCCTAATAAAAAAGACTCCTGTGGCACTGCTAGTATGCGCAAGCACCTCCACTTCCTGCATCCTGTGACCTATGCTAATGAAGAATGTAGAAGACTGCGCCAAAATGCACCTCCACCACCAGCAATACCAAGTACCTCTGGGGCATCACCTTCAACATCACCACCAGACATACGTCCCCAATTTGTGAACGTTAGAATGCACTGCGTGACGTGCAATCGTTTAATTTGTTATGAGGAGTAGTCAGTAGACCTAGTTTGCAGAGCAATTGATAACCATCAATGCTAGTTTTTTTATTTCTTCAAAGTTCATGGTTTTGTTCATCCTGTTGACTTTTTTTTTCTTTTTTTTTTTAAAAACGGGAAAAAAGAAAACGTTCAACAAAAAAAATACATATATAAAAGTACAAAAACAAAAAAATAGCTCTTTTCAGAACTAACTACTCTGGTTAAAGAAAGAGCTACATTTGTATGCTAGTGTATGAAAGTTTATAGGAATGCATACGTACTACATAATTGAGTGAAAGAATGCATTTTTGGTGTATGGTAAATGTATAACTGCAGAACTATAAGGAAGTGCTGTAGCATGATACTGTAAGCTCTTTACCTGCAGCATGCTGAGGTACTTCCGAACCACAGGGATGCAACATATATACATAAATATATTGCAACTCTGTGCTTCTCTCTGCACTGGTGCTTAAACTACATCCATGTGGTGACATAGACACCCTTGCACCATAGTGCAAGAATATCTGTGTCATGTGTAGTTTATTTTGTACAAAAAAGGCTCTCCTTCCTGCAGAAAAACAATCAATGAACACATTTTTCTCCTTCAATATTTGGTGTGCATTTTCGCATATATTGAAAGAGAAAAAATGAGGAGAAATAAAGAGAATTTTCCTAGCTGTGCATCGCTACATCAATTGGAGGATGGTGCAGTATTTATACACATGTTCAGACTTATCATTTTTGATACAGCTGGTGATGTGTCTTCTTTTGTGAGTGTTATCTGCAAACATGCACAGCAACATCTATAGAACGCCCTTTCAACAAAAAGTGGTGTGTATGATGAAGTCGTATTTACATGGAAAGGAAAAGGTACACAGATTGCATTTTCCTCTCCTTGTAAATATGAAAGATTTGTTTAGGCTATCACTATGTTACAAAAAGTGACATATTGTTGGCATAGGATGCTTTCTATACATATCTGTTGGGTTAGTTGGTCCCCAGTGACACTCTGGGGCAGATTTACAAGCTCACTGCGCCACCAGTGACGTACTGGTGGCACAGGGGGCTCCTCCATATTTACAAGGAGAAGAACAGTCACCCTGCGTGACTTTTCCTTTCCTTATAAATACGGCCCCTTCACACGCAGCACTTTGCAGTGATTGGTGTTTCATGGGTGTTGCTGTGGGTGTTCCCACGCAACACCCATGGAACAAGACACATCTCCAGATTTACGAGAAATCGTCAATCTGGAAATGTGCCTGAATGCTACGCCACCCTAGAGGTGGCGTAGAGAGGCGCAACAAGGAGAAATGTGTTAATTTCTTCTCGTTTTTTCCTCTTTTAATGCGTGCTGTATTCTATAGCACGCATTGAAAGAAGAAAAAAGCTTTTAGAGATTGTTTTTGTGCAGAAAGGTGCTCCTTCCTGCACAAAACAATCTACCCATGGCACAGGTTTCCTTGCACCATGGTGCAAAGGTGCTTGCACCGGTGCTTGGCAGCTGTTTCTGCGCCAGCGCAAGGGAGAGCACAGGAATGCGACAAATCATTGTTGATATGCCGCATTCCTGTGCTCTGAAAGTGCCCCAGCGTGGTGCAGCCAAAGGGCATGCGGCGCCACGCTGCTGCACTGTCTTCTAGATCTGGCCCTCAGTATTCATGTTAACTTTATCCTGTAATTTAAAACACCCACAGAGCATCTTTCCACATATATCTACTCCTTCCTTCTCCATTTTCTTCACCTGTGTGCAAACACAGGCTATTGTGCATTTTAATACTTAGTTAAACTTACCTGCACAATAAAATGAATGAAAAATGGTAGACATTTTTTCCAGTTTTTTTATAAAATAAATTTGAATACATTTGATACTTTAGAATTAGAATCTGTAAAAGAGAAGAAAAAAGACAGTTATAATACATAGTACTATACTTTTTAGAAAATAGAATAATTTTTACATATCACAAATTATTTTCTTTTTCTTTTTTGCTGTTTTCAGAATATATTGAATTTCACTAGAAACAGTGATTTCATTCGTACTCATCACATAACAGCGGGCAAAAGAAAAACAATCAATAAGATTGTTTAAAAAAAAAAAATCCATCCTTGATGAAATACCATAAAAGACAAATCACACATATATAAAATGCTTACTGGTAAGAACATTTTATAACTTAAATTTATAAACACTGTAAATGCTGTTGCTTAAAACTATACTCCGAGACAATGTGCTAGAAAAAGTTTGTAATTCAAATAAACACCTTTCCTTAAGGCCAAATGGTATTCTTGAAATCCATTATATTGAAATTTTGCAACAGTAATTGTATTAATACATATTAATAAATTCCTCAGTGGCCCAATTTTGTTCCTAAAACTTTGACTTTAAAAATATTAGTTTAAAAACGAACTGAGCATCATTACAAAGTGTCTAGCCTTTGTCACGTTTCAGATAGGCAGTGTAATGTCCAAATGTTCTGGAAGAACCATCATGGAAAATTATTGCTACTGCTACAAAAGTCCTTCCTGATATTGATAGTTGACTTGCTACAAAAGTTTCTTATTTTCTTCCATCAGCTGTACATCGTTGCATCATTAAAATTGTATATTGTCCATATCTTTGTTTAAATATTGTTGATAACATTTCTGATTTGTATTGGCTGCACTCCATGTTCTGATTTGCTGCTTTAACTAGTACATTGAAAGACACTGATTGACAGTCTAGCAATGTCAAATATATAAATCTTTCAGTGTCTATGTTAGTGCTACATGTATACATACACTTTTCACAATGATGTTCCCATTTATAACAAAGGCCAAAAAGGTTTTCAATTTGTATACCTTCATTTTACAATATGGTAAGCATATACATTAGAAATTCCTGAGCATCTTGTTGGATATTTTGCGTTAATTGTGTAGAACCAGACCATACATCCAAAAGATTACGAATATCACAAACACTTGGGGCCCCATTAGGATGACGGACTGAAAACCACCCCAACCGCCATGGAGTCCGGAAACAGCTGCCCGCCGAGACCGTGGAGAAACCCACAGTCAAATTAGGAACAATCACCAAAAAAGACCGACCGCGGCGGTAGCAGGCCAACCAAAACCACCCGATGCTAGCGGTGACGTCCAAAAACCGACCGCGGCGGTCGGAAACTCTGCGGAAAAGCTACAACCCGCCGCAAGCATAGCAGAGACACTGCACGGGAAATTAGCATATCCCCGATGGTTCCGCGGCACGATCCGCTGTTTCTGACTGCCACGGTCGCATACAGGAGTGAATGTGAGAGACAGCCGAAGAGCTGCAGCATAGCTACAGCAGCGGACGATATATGAAAAACATGGCGGTACAAAGCAAAAACACTGCCGCAATGCCAAAAATTGCACAAACCAAAGTAGTCATGCCCCCCAAATACACAAAGCACAAACAAATGAAAAGGAAAAATGCCATACTGAAACTTACAATTTCCAGGACAACCCCCACAACACACCTGACAGCACAATCCCATGTGGACACACCCACACAGCTGTGTATGCAACCAGCCCCTTCACTGACCACAATCCTTTGCAACACTTCAGAAGAGAAGGGCATACACCCGATCTCACAGGAGAGGCAAGCAAATACAGCACACCCACCACCACCACCACATCACACCAGCACCAACAATCCCCCAGCACATAACACACTTCACACAAAACACCACACCCACCACCCACACCCCTGCACACACAAACACTTCAAGCACCACACACCATAGCATCACATAAAATGCCAAAATTCAAAGAGAGTAAGTTGAAAGTCATGGTAAGTGAGATAGTCAGAGTAGAACCACAACTGTTTGGTAGCCTGGTCCAAAAGACACCATTAGCCGCAAGGACTCAAATGTGGGAAAGGATAGTACAAGGGTCAATGCAGTAGGGTACTCCCCGCGATCCAAGAAGGAGATCATGAAGCGATAGAAAACAAAGGTTGAGGAGGGTCAAGGGGACTATCTTTATAGACCTACCAAACTCAATACCCCTAATCAAACTACAATAAACATATAGAGTCAGAAGGTCTGTTAAACAACGTAGCTGAGTCTATGAGGTCCTAATGAAGTGATCCTTTTGGATTGCACTGAACCAGGCCAAGTGGTCACGAGACACAGATATGTGTAAGATGTCCTATCAGCCCACCCATTCGGCGGAGCATCGTCATGTAGGACACCTAACCAGGGTGGTGAGTCCAAGCCCAGTGAATTGGCCAGACATCACACACTACTGGTCCATCATGAAAAAGTGTCCGTGCCACTGAGTGGTGCTGAAAAAGTGCAGTGCAAAACAAGGAATAAAGAATAAGTGATCTAAAATGACGGTCGAGGCAAAGAAAATTATTTTTAATGAAGATATTCACCAAGACGTCAGATTAAAAAGAAGTGTATAACAGTGTGAAAAAAATCACTGTGATGCTTTGCTATGTTGTAAATTGGGCCAACATGTTTCTGCCGAAGGTGAAACTACACCGGCATTCTTCAGGGCCAAATTGGATGTTGCTACTGCAAAGATACACTCATACAATATATGCAAAAGTGAAACAAAAACAAAAGGGACAGACCAAATTGTTTGTTAAAGACCTGTCCAAACTATTGGTGTGGTCATATAGACCATCCTACCATGTCCTCCAGATCAGGAGTTGATAGAGGACGTACTCCTAGAAATGGGAAACAAAAAAGAGACAAAAATGTTGTCCATACAACAATCATAATAGACTATTCACAAAATCAGAACCAATAAATAAACTCAGCTAAGCCAGTCCATAATAGGACAACAGCATGTTATATAGGTATCTAATTAAAGTAACCCATCAGTCATTGCTGAACATTAATTTCAAACAAGTATGAGAGGACTTACCCAGCAGTATGTGGGAGTCAAACCTCACCTCACCCGGCAACGGCTCGGAGATTGAGGCCCCGCTCTGTGCACAGAAAATAAAAATATACCATATCATCCTGAGTTGACTCAGAGGTCTGTAGTCAATGTCAGGTTGTACCACTGTGCATATGAAAAACTGAATGTGTGACTGTCCTTACCGAACACTGCCCCATGGAGGATAAGGAATAGACTGACTAATAGACAAAGTTAGTGACTAGTGACTGGCTAGCACAGTCATACTGAAATGAACACCCTAATAGATCTAGTGCCTATACTATGATAATAAAGTTAGTTAAATACTCCTACCCTCAATGAGCCAAGCAAAAGTGTGTAAAGTATGGCTCAGGGATGATACTTCCAAAGAAGTGGGTCTAAGTTAAAAACGACCCCTGTCCTGTATTCATCTGTAAGAGTATACAAGGTAAAGTGAGCCTGGAACTGACTCCCTAATCAATTGTTAAAGAAGGAATAGGAAGAGCTCAGTTGTAAGGTTATGGCTGCAATTAGCGTCTACCTATAAGGAGAATGACCTAAAAATGAGCTAGGCATGGAAAGGAGGATCACAAAACATGGCAGTGTGCAGCAAAGTCTAAGCTACTCACCTCTCCGTCGGTACCCCAAGGCTGAAACCTAAGCCGAAGGGGAGGCAACGAGGAGAGGTGAGATTCATGTCTTTATACCCTGTGTGATTGGGTAAGAGGCCGCAGCTGTGTACCTATCGCAGCTACCGGTGTTGCGAGGACAAGCCCTTTGCGCATGCGCGGCTGAGTGACGCTACACACCACTGTGTGTGCAATACCGTGCATGCGCGATGCAGTACCTCCAGCCGGTGCCCGCGAGCGCTGGTAGAGGAGCAGCGCACGCGCAGAGGAAACCCGGGCTGGTGTATAGAACGCCTCGGGATCCTCGCTAATGCGCGCATGTTAAGTTATGCAAAACCACTTAAAGTTGTTAGGAGTAGCAAGTAACCAAACAGATGGCGTAGCGCTGTTTCACTATAGTAAACCAACCAGTCGCACCTGGAAAACGAGGGGTTCTCAGTCGGCGGCCGCATGGATGGCACGGTGAATAACAGCTAGCAACTAGCATGGCCATGTGTGTTATCGTCCCTTAAGTAAAACAAAGTATCCTAAGGAGACAGTGAGCATCAGAGTAATGTACCTGTAATGGCAATGGTATAGATGGCTACAGACCAAAATGGATCAATACACTCTATAGATATAAGGACACTAAAGTGTATGAGAAACCAGGATCAACACCCAGATGTAGCGGAAGGGATCCCAGTGAGGCACAGTGAGGCACAAGGGTTCTGACATATAACAATGATCCTTGGCTATACCCTCGGAAGAATCTATCAGGGATATAAGGGATGGCGCGACAGGAGTCTATCCTAGTGCTGTCATGTTATGGGTTATCAAATTACCAACTGGCGCTATACTCTATCTAGTAAATGTATTGGGTCTGAAGGATAACTGATAGTGTTTTGACCTACTGGAGATGTGATGGGTCAATTTCCAACGTAAGCTGCACTATACCAGATTGCTACAGTGAGTCTGTATCATGTAAAGTTTTAGTGGAGCCAACTAGTAGTGTGTAGAGTCATAAAATAGAAGAAGGCATCCCCAAGCGGCTCACAGCTGGTTAGATAGACACCCAGGGTATATTATCATTCAGACCTGAGATGTCAGTTTTCAATTTAAAAATCCAGCGTTGTTCCTTGATGAAAAGAAACCTTGAGATGTCCGTGATGTGCGGTGGGATGAATGGTTGTTCCAAAACAACCCACCTCAAGTCTTCAGCTTTATGCTTTTTAATCAAGAAGTGGTTCGTTAGACAGGTGGACTGTTTGTTACACCGTATTGTACTCTTATGCTCGCTAATACGGGACTTCACTTTCCTGGTGGTATGTCCAATATAAGCCAGACCACACGGACATGTGATCTTGTAGATCACTCTCTCCGAGTTACAGTTGGTATGCTTAAGCAACTTCCATGGTCTAACAGTACCAATGTCAACGGAGAGCGTCTTACTGGTCTGGGGGCACGACGCACAGTTACCACAGGGGTGGTGCCCTTGAACTGGAGTGGTATTCCAAATGGTATCAAGGGTGGTGGTGATGTCCTTCTTTTGTGTCCGTGGTCTTGTGTGGACCAGTGCGTCCCTGATACTAGATCCTCGTTTGAAGGCAAAAAGAGGCCTGGGTATTGCTCCAGCAACCGTGTTCAAGATTTTCCAATGTTTCAGGATTATCCTCTTGACCCTGTTGGATCTGGTGCTGAAGGTGTGTACCATCGTGATCCTTTCGGATGGTGTTTTATTGTGTCGATGTTCGATCAAAGCCTCACGATTGTTATTAAAGGCTCTCTTATTGGCCCGGCGTATCAATTGATTAGGGTAATGTCGCTCCTTCAGGTTGCTTGCTAATTCCCTCGCATGTTGTTCATATAGCTGGTTTGAAGAACAGTTTCTCCGAACCCTGAGAAATTGACCCACTGGCAAATTGTCCCGTAATGACTGTGGGTGGAAACTCCGGTATGACAAGAGGGAGTTGCGTGCCATAGGTTTCTTATATAAACGGCTCTGAAGCCCTCCCTCCTCAGGAAAAATTAGGAGATCCAGAAATGGTAGCTGTTCTTTACTGTACTCCACAGTGAAACGGAGAAATCGATTCCTTGAGTTAAGCCACGTGTGGAAGTCGGTTATCTCTTCACAGTTGCCCCTCCATATGACGATGATGTCATCTATGTACCGGCGCCAAAGCAACACCTTGCCAAGGTAAGGGTTGCTGGTGTTCAGGACATGGTCTTGCTCGAACTGATGCATATAGAGGTTTGCCAAACTGGGGGCGAAGACACTCCCCATTGATGTCCCCGAGACTTGGAGATAAAGGTCATCCTGGTACTGGAAGTAATTCTCCATCATAGCCAGTCTGGCACACTCCATGATGAAAGGTATAGGAGTGATGGTCTCTGGTGGTTTAGACTCCAGTAGAAGTCGAATGCAATCAAGGGTCTCTTGCTGTGGGATGCAAGTATACAGAGACTCAACGTCGAAACTCACCAAAAAGTCGGTCTCGACGTTGAACTCAGACTCTGCAAGAAGACGAAGGACATCACCAGTGTCCTGAAGATACGTAGGAGTCTCCTTAACCAGAGGTTTTAAAAAGACATCCACGAACGTTGAGAGCGGCTCGAGTAGAGACCCAATTCCCGAGATTATGGGTCGCCCCGGAGGTGGTCTCTTCTCTTTGTGTATCTTGGGGAGGCAGTAGAAGCAAGGGACCACTGGATGGGCCGTGGTCAAGTACCTTGCTTCTTGCGATGTAATCCATCCCTCACAGGATGCTTCTTCAACGAGACTCTTGATGTCATTGGAGAGCCTCGTGGTAGGGTCTTCAGTCAGTTGACGATAGGCCTTCACATTACTAAGTTGTTGAAGGCACTCTCTGTGATATATGACTGTATCCTGTATGACAATGGCTCCGCCTTTGTCAGCGGGCTTGATGGTGATACTGGTGTCCTTGGACAGGGTAGTGAGTGCCAGTTTCTCTGCTCTAGTCATGTTAGAAAAAGACCTATTGTTTTCACGGTCTGCATTCATGATATCATGAGTAACAGCCTGCTCGAAAGCAATGACCCTGGCTGGCACCTGATGACTGAGAGGTATGAATGTGGATTTAGGTTTGAGGCCAGTATTGTGATCTAACGGGTCCACCAATGCGTTGTTTTCATTCGTTGGTTTAAAGAAAAAATGTAAGCGGATCTTTCTGTAGAAAGACTCCAACTCACACCTCAATTTGAAAGAGTCTCCCTCATTAGTAGGGACAAATCCAAGTCCTTTATTCAGAACTGAGGTCTCCAAAGGCGTAAGTGTGCGGCTACTGAGGTTGACTACCAAGTCGCTACCAGCTTCTACGACTGGTCCCCTCTGTTGTTTGCGGGGTCTGGTGCCCAGTTCACTGACTGTTGCCCTCTCTTTCTCCCCCGATTCCTGCCTCGGCCCTGCCATAAAAAAGACTGGTCGTAGTAGAAGTTGGGGTTTGGTGGGTAATTAGGCATTTGATGACCCATAGGGGGTCCCATCGGGGGTTGGTGATAACCCCAAGGTGCAGGGGGCCACCATGGTCCTGGGCCCGGGTAGTATTGAGCCGCACGGCCCCTGTTAGATCTTCTCTGTGGACCCCTCCCTCGCCCTCTGTTAGAGGGGCCTCTATTAGCCTCACCTTGGTCACTAGACCCTGATTCGGAGCCTGAGGAAGAATAGTTGGAACCATACCTCTTGCCCCTAGAATTGTACACAGGGGCTACATAGGAATCACTCATGTAGGGGTATGTAGTTTCCATTGAGAAGCGTGCAAGATCTTTCTTAAACTTCTCAACTTTAGTAGCGAGGATGTTATCATAATACTCCTTATTAGTTTTATTGGTTTCATCTAAAGTCTTTTTGAATGGTACTGACCTAATAGCTGCATTAATTTGGCCTTCAAGGACCTGGATTTCAACCAAAAGAGCATCGGCTGTCTTTTTAGCAGTCTTAATAATCAGGATGAGCCAGTCACGTGTGCAGCGCCACGCTATGAGTGCCCAATCCCTAAGGAAACCTTTGTCTGTTAGAAAGAGACGCGGTGTATTTGTCACTATTAAGCCAGAAGGTGCACACTTTATTATCATAGTATAGGCACTAGATCTATTAGGGTGTTCATTTCAGTATGACTGTGCTAGCCAGTCACTAGTCACTAACTTTGTCTATTAGTCAGTCTATTCCTTATCCTCCATGGGGCAGTGTTCGGTAAGGACAGTCACACATTCAGTTTTTCATATGCACAGTGGTACAACCTGACATTGACTACAGACCTCTGAGTCAACTCAGGATGATATGGTATATTTTTATTTTCTGTGCACAGAGCGGGGCCTCAATCTCCGAGCCGTTGCCGGGTGAGGTGAGGTTTGACTCCCACATACTGCTGGGTAAGTCCTCTCATACTTGTTTGAAATTAATGTTCAGCAATGACTGATGGGTTACTTTAATTAGATACCTATATAACATGCTGTTGTCCTATTATGGACTGGCTTAGCTGAGTTTATTTATTGGTTCTGATTTTGTGAATAGTCTATTATGATTGTTGTATGGACAACATTTTTGTCTCTTTTTTGTTTCCCATTTCTAGGAGTACGTCCTCTATCAACTCCTGATCTGGAGGACATGGTAGGATGGTCTATATGACCACACCAATAGTTTGGACAGGTCTTTAACAAACAATTTGGTCTGTCCCTTTTGTTTTTGTTTCACTTTTGCATATATTGTATGAGTGTATCTTTGCAGTAGCAACATCCAATTTGGCCCTGAAGAATGCCGGTGTAGTTTCACCTTCGGCAGAAACATGTTGGCCCAATTTACAACATAGCAAAGCATCACAGTGATTTTTTTCACACTGTTATACACTTCTTTTTAATCTGACGTCTTGGTGAATATCTTCATTAAAAATAATTTTCTTTGCCTCGACCGTCATTTTAGATCACTTATTCTTTATTCCTTGTTTTGCACTGCACTTTTTCAGCACCACTCAGTGGCACGGACACTTTTTCATGATGGACCAGTAGTGTGTGATGTCTGGCCAATTCACTGGGCTTGGACTCACCACCCTGGTTAGGTGTCCTACATGACGATGCTCCGCCGAATGGGTGGGCTGATAGGACATCTTACACATATCTGTGTCTCGTGACCACTTGGCCTGGTTCAGTGCAATCCAAAAGGATCACTTCATTAGGACCTCATAGACTCAGCTACGTTGTTTAACAGACCTTCTGACTCTATATGTTTATTGTGATCATGAAGCGATGCCATGATCTCAAGAGGGTTGTGAAAGAGAGGAGGAGCAAGAACTAGGAGCTGGCTAACTGGACTGGCAGTGGCCCTCCCATCCCACAGAAAATATTCACACCATAGGAGGAGAAGGTGCTTGCCATACTGCATCCTGAGAGTCTCACAGGAGTATCCGGGGGAGTGGAGGCCGAATACAAACACATGTCAACCAACACACTAATATGTACTGTTTTGCACATCCCAAAACACACAGAACACCAGACAAATCACATCCATCTGTACCACACACCCACAAAAACCTGTCTAACAGACCCAAGAGACACCCACTCCCATGTACCCTAAACGTAGCTAGCAATATAACCATGGGAGCATGAGCCCAGTCAGCCTGCACTCCTACTCCCACCATGCCCCCTGTCCCACACCTCAGCAGCATGGAGCACTCCCTCCCTCCCTCAAGCACTGTGAAGCCATTGCAGTACACCAAACCAACTTACAAGTAGGTATCTATTTTCACTGGGAGGCCTGTATGTAGGAGGGAGGCCTGTACTCCTACTCCCACCATGCCTCCTGTCCCATACCCCAGCAAGATGGAGCTCTCCCCCTACACCACCCAGGAACACATGGAAGCAATTGCATTCTTCACCCTCACCTTACAGGTAGGTAGCCATCTTGCTTGTGAGGACTGTATGTGGGAGGGAGGCCTGTACTACTACTCCCAACATGCCCCCTGTCCCAGATCCCAGTAAGATGGAGCCCTCCCCCCACACCACCCAGGAACACATGGAAGCAATTGCATTCTTCACCCTCACCTTACAGGTAGGTAGCCATCTTGCTTGTGAGGCCTGTATATGGGAGGGAGCCCTGTACTACTACTCCCAACATGCCCCCTGTCCCACACCCTAGCAAGATAGAGCCCTCACCCCACACCACTCAGGAGCACATGGAAGCCATTGCATTTTTCACCCTCACCTAGCAGGTAGGTAGCCATCTTGCTTGTAAGGCCTGTATGTGGGAGGGAGGCCTGCACTCCTACTCCGACCATGCCCCCTGTCCCACACCCCAGAAATATGGAGCCCTCCCTCCCTCCCACAAGCACTGTGAAGCCATTGCATTGTTCACTAAACATACCTACAGGTAGGTAGCCATCTTGCTTGTGAGGCCTGTATGTGGGAGGGAGGCCTGCACTCCAACTCTGACCATGCCCCCTGTCCCACACCCCAGCAAGATGGAGCGGGTGATGAGCTGTTGGCGCATGTCAACTCCTTCCTCCTCTCCACTGCCCTCATCACTGGACTCAATTCCTTGGGAAGGCGGGGGCCTTGGGTCCTCATCATCATCAAGGAGCAGGAGAATCCCCTTGTGAATGGCCATGTTGTGGAGCATACAGCATGCCACAACGATCCTACAGACCTTCCCAGGCGAGTAGGACAGTGCACCTCCAGTACTGTAAAGGCAGCAGAATCTTTTCTTGAGCAGGCCAAAAGTGCGCTCAATGACACAACTGGTCCTGCCATGGGCCTCATTGTACCTCATATCAGCCGGGGTACTGGGATTACGTAGTGGGATCAGCAGCCATGGACGGCTGGGATATGCAGAGTCACCTAGGAATGACAAACACACATTGCAATGTTGCACAGGCAGAAGGCAGCAGGTCACACACACAGCACGCCATATTATTAGGCATACTCACCCACAATCCAAGCACGCCCTGGAAGTAGATTTGCCATCATCTGGAGCACAATGCTGTTCCTCAGGATGTACAAGTCATGGGCCGAGCTGGGGAATCTGGCACACACATGCGAAATGGTCATGTCTGCCAGGCACACCACCTGCACATTGCTCGAGTCAAAATGTTTTCGATTGGGAAAAATGTGCTCACTCGCCTGTGGTGGCACCAGACCGACATGTGTGCAATTAATGGCACCAACAACATGGGGGATTTTCCCAAGCGGATATAAGTCTCCCTTCACAACGGCCAATTCTGCTCCCCTGGGAACATGTATGTATCTGTCCTTATGGATCATCATGGCTGCAAGTACATCCCTCAGCACCAGGCTGAACATGGGTTAAGACATCCCTGCAGCGCTGGCCAAGGTCTCCTGGAAGGAACCAGTTGCAAAAAAATGGAGGGCTGCCATCACTTTGTACGTTGGTGTGAAAGCTGTTGGGGAGTGGTGACGGGGCTGCAGGTGGGGGCTCCAAAAGATCACAAAGGGTCTTCAGGGTGGGTCTGTCGAGGCGGAATTTGCGAATGATCGCAACATCCTCCATGTACTCCAGCAGTGTCAAGTGACGTAGGAGATTAGGCCTCCTCCTAGATGAGATGAAAATGGACACATGTCAATGACAACCATCATGAGTTGGCCACAGCACATCCCGTTAAGGATGTCACGGAAAAACAAACACTGCCCTGAGAAATGTGTGACACGCTAGGTTACATGGGTGGACGTTTGAGCCACCCAGAGGGCACACCTCTCTATTTACCATACACAAGTGCCTCAAACAACACATAGGTCAATGTAAATGCACACATACTAAACCCCTCATTTCACATATGCACACCTTGCAGCGTACCATCCAACAAATGTGTGTAAAATTAACATGAGTGTCTCATACTCATCTGCTGGACCTGTCACATCTCAATGCATCATGTAAACTGGGCACACCTCCACAACACAATGAACGCAGTAGTCCGCAAACTATCAATTGTGTGTATGAGCAGATATTTAGGCACAAGTAAGTAACAACATCATACAGTGAGACAAGCCTTGTCACGGTCATCACTGACCCACAACACATTGATTACTGCACACATTGTTGAGTCCACTTTCAACACTGTCACGCACCATCAACCATCAAATACACAATTGACATGGCAGGGACTACAGACCAATGTTCGTCACAAATACCCAACCATGGCACTTGTGGGCACCTGTGGAATCAATGGAATAATGGCATTGTGTGGACGATGATGTGCCCTTCACCATGTTGCCACTGTGTATGTTTTCAACAGTTCCTGATGGACATTCCCATTGCATGCCACTCTATTTGCGGTAGCTACCGCCTGGCCCCGGCGGTGTGTCACCAGCACCACCCCATACACAACTGCGGTAGTCATTGGCATGTAGACATGCCCAAATGGCGGTGGGCATGCTCTGCCACCCTACTTGCGATAACTACCGCCTGGCCCTGGCGGTGTGCCACCAGCACCACCCCATACACAACTGCGGTGGTCAATGGCATGGAGACATGGGAGGATGGCGGTGGGCATACTCTGCCACTCTATTCGTGGTAGCTACCGCCTGGCCCCAGCGGTGTGTCACCAGTGCCACCCCATACACAACTGCGGTGGTCATTGGCATGGAGACATGGGAGGATGGCGGTGGGCATGCCCTGCCACCCTACTTGCGGTAGCTACCGCCTGGCCCCGGCGGTGTGTCAGCAGCACCAGCCCATATACAACTATGGTGGTCATTGGCATGGAGACATGTGAGGATGGCAGTGGGCATGCTCTGCCACTCTATTCATGGTAGCTACAGCCTGGCACCAGTGGTGTGTCATCAGCACGACCCCATACACAACTGCGGTGGTCATTGGCATGGAGACATTGGAAGATGGCGGTGGGCATGCTCCACCACTCTACTCACGGTAGCTACTGCCTGGCCCCGGCGGTGTGTCACCAGCACCACCCCATACACAACTGCGGTGGTCATTGGCATAGAGACAGGGGAGGATGGCGGTGGGTATGCTCTGCCACTCTATTTGCGGTAGCTACCGCCTGGCCCCGGCGGTGTGTCACCAGCACAACCCCATACAGAACTGCGGAGATCATTGGCATGGAGACATGGGAGGATGGCGGTGGGCATGCTCCACCACCCTACTCGCAGTAGCTACTGCCTGGCCCCGGCTGTGTGTCACCAGCACCATCCCATACACAACTTCTGTAGTCAACGGCATGAAGACATGGGTGGATGGCGGTGGTCATGCTCCGCCGCTCTATTCGCGGTAGCTACCGCCTGGCCCTAGCGGTGTGTCACTAGCACCACCCCATACACAACTGCAGTGGTCATTGGCATGGAGACATGGGAGGATGGTGCTGGGCATGCTCTGCTACCCTACTCGCGGTAGCTACCGCCTGGCCCCGGCGGTGTGTCACCAGCACTACCCCATACAAAACTGCGGTGGTCATTGGCATGGAGACATGGGAGGATGGCAGTGGGCATGCTCGGCCACTCTATTCGTGGTAGCTACCACCTGGCCCCGGTGGTGTGTCACCACCATGGAGCATTGCCTACAGCCAATGGGAGGTATGATTGCGGTGGCATGATGCAGTTTTTAAAATCGCGGAAGGCGTGCTCCGCCACTGCAGAGGCGGTCATTGGATGCTTTTGAACAATGCACCATCGCGGTAGCGCACAACGGGGCCCCGGCGGTGCATCACTGCCATGGAGCATTGCCTGCAGCCAATGGGAGTGATGATTGCGGTAGCATGATGCAGTTTTGAAAATCGTGGAAGGCGTGCTCCGCCACAGCGGAGGTGGTCATTGGATGCTTTTGAATGATGCACCATCGCGGTAGCGCACCCCAGGCCCCTGCAGTGCATCACCGCCATGGAACATTGCCTACAGCCAATGGGAGCGATGATTGCGATGGCATGATGCACTTTTGAAAATCGCTGAAGGCGTGCTCCACCACCACAGAGGCGATCATTGGATGCTTTTGAAAGAGGCAGAGCTGGACAACCAATTGTTGCAGCTTGGCACCTAAGAAACGACCCCAGCGGGCTATAAATCTCTGGGAGTGAGCCTCACATTTCCACTGCTCACAGAGCCTGCTGCCAGAGCCCCATATCTGCTGCTGCCTCCATAGCCTACTGCCAGAGACCCTCATCTGCTGCTGCCTCCAGAGCCTGCTGCCAGAGACCCTCATCTGCTGCTGCCTCGAGAGCCTGCTGCTAGAGACCCCATCTGCTGCTGCCTCCAGAGCCTGCTGCCAGAGACTCTCTCCTGCTGCTGTCTACAGAGCCTGCTACCTGGGACCCTCATCTGCTGCTACCTCCAGAGCTTGCTACCTGGGACCTCTCACCACCCACTTCCACCAAAGATGTTCCATGTCCATAGGGATGGCAAGGACAGAGAATATCTGTGCCAGTCCATTCACAAGCGATGAGCTGGAGGTCCTGGTGGACGAGGTGCTCGCACAGTACCCAAGGCTGTATGGTGCCCCTAATGTTGTGGTAAGTCATCATAAAGGGAGGTGTAGGGCGGGGGGCAGACATGTAGTTGTACTGCTGCAGTATATGCCTGAGGGTGTGGGTTGTGTCATACATTGACAAACATTCTGTCTCCAGGGCGAAGGAGTGTGTGTGTCCCAATTTCACGGTTTTCCCTGCCTGCAGTTGTATGTCTGAGTTGAGTGTGTTACATTATCAGCCATACAGAACCACAGGATGTTGGACATGCAGGTGCCAAGACAATAATTGCTCGGCTGATTGTGTCTGTGTACCCCTGTTGTCTGACTCAGTGTGAACCCAGAGGCTATGCCCAGTGCCCGCACACCAAGACGAGATCACATCACTGCACTTACTATGCCCTTACTCTTGTTCATTCACACTGAAATATGATTATGTACCATCTCAGCCCTGCACAATTGCACACGACCACTCTTGTGTAGATGGATATTTTGTTGGTGAGTCCATGTACCCAGATGCCACACACATAACATACACATATGTACACAGGACATACTCATTGAATACTGCCCAGTCATGCACACAGTCATTCTACGCACGCACAGCTCGATATGTGATGTATGTAGTGGCAAGACATGCATGGGACTGGAGATGTGTGCAAGCCACAGAGGGGGTTCAGTACAGTCATCTTGCATGTGTGTGAGATTATCTGTGACCCTGTAGGCCCTCATAAATGCGTGCAATCACATCTGCTTGGCCCATGCAGAGTGCCCCTGTGAATTGTACCCCAGTATGGGATGGAAGGAGATTACATTTGGTAATGAACCTGTGTCTTGCAACTGTACTGATATATGTTGGTCCATGACACTGTGTCACTGATCATTTACCCTTCTTTTCTCCCATGCCTGCAGCTCAAGGTACACCAGTTTAAGGCCGTGTGGTGGGCCATTGCAGCTAAGGTGCGAGCCCTGGGTTATCTAAGCCACTGCCACAAGAGGTGGGACATCAGCCGTCTGGCAAAGAACGTAGAAGATGACCTTGGGGCTGCTACCACGCACTGGGGGTTTCACACGGTGCAGCATGACACCACTGATGGGCTGCATCTTGGCTGTGACTCGTCCTGAGCTGGAGGCACGTCTGAAGGAGCATCGGCAGCAAGGCCGGGATGAGTATTTGGGGAGGGTGGCTTTGGCTGGGAGCAGATGCATGTGTACAGGGCCTGTGGCTGCGGTGGCCCATGTGATGTTTGTGGGGTGGAGCAGTGCTGTGTCATGTGAGTGGCTGCTGGGATGGGTGCCAGTGTCATGTATTGGCCCACACTGGCCTTACAAAGCTGATCCTACCTGCTGTGTATTCCCATAGCCAGATGTGTTAGTATGTACATGGTCATTCAGCATTGGGATAGTGTGGACAATGTATTAGGGGGTGAACAACAGTGTCCACTATCTCAGTGTGACTTCATGTATGCCTAATTTGAATGCACCATGAACGTTGAGGCCCACACATCTGACAACAATGTTCCCCAGAGTACCACATGTGGTTTGTTATGGGCTACTTGCCATTGTGGACTATCAGGTCCTAATAGGTGTGTGTGTTGTGCCCTTCTGTTCCCTCAAGGTCTGTCAGTGGTAATAAGTGGTGTCCCCACATCATGTCCCTAGGTGTGGGCAGAGCAAGCTGTGTGTCTGATAGACTTCATCCACGGGCAGGGTTTTTTGCTGTGTGGCCTTAACATGGCTCAGTCATGGCAGATATTCAGGGTTACAGGCACTGTGGTGGTCTATGTAGTGTGTTGCTGCAATGTGATTGCAGGGTGTGGTGGTCACCATGTCGATTTGGGCATCTCCTGTACTGCATTGATTGAATTGCTTGGTCCTCCTGATGACACTAACACAACGTGCATCTCTCTCTCATGCAGAATCACCAGTGGACACAGAGGAACAGGAGCGGGTAACCAGTGGTGGCGAGAGTAGCACTACAGCTGCACCGGAGCCCAGGGACACAGAGCTCACCAGCGCAACTGAGGGGGACCGTAGAATACAGGAGGAATCCGTGCCTGAGACACAGAGTACAACATCATCTGATGCCAGCGGGGATCCATCCATGTTGGAAGGCACAGGGAATGGGGACTCTGCATCATCTACTACCACACAGCGGCCATGCCCACCCTCCCATCCACTTCCTCTGGTGCTGCCCGTGTCCGTGTCAGTAAGAGGGGACAAGTTAGATTCACACCTGGCACTGCTGAACCAGCACCTGGCCCCCCTGCTGCTCTCAGTGCTGAGTCTCTAAAGCTCCTGCGTCAGCTTTGTGAGGGCCAGACAGCCCTGCTCGGTGCCTTCAGTGACCATGACAAAAAATTAGGCCAGGTGGTTGCCTACATGGAGGGCATACACTCTGACATTGGTGGGCTACACCGTACACTCCAGGCTTTGCCGTCCCCAGTGATGTCTGCCCTTCAACAGGCACATACTTCTATTCCTGCTCCAGTGCCTTTGTCCACTCCCCAGTCAGTGGCCACATCGGATGATAATGACCACAGTTCTCATGCGTCACAGTCACGATACAGCACAAGAAGCACCCAGCAGAAACAACTCAAGCGGGCCCGCCCACAGACACCATCCCCACAGAAGAGAAGAGCCACCCCAGAATGCAAAGACAAGACCCGTCAGGGAAGAGCAAGGCCGAAAAAACAGTGAAGCAGACATCAGGCTCACATGCCTCAGAGGCATCACAAGCAAAGGACTTTCCTGTCCCTGAGACTTCACGCAGAGCTAGGCATGCAGGGCCCGATTCACAGAATGAACTTAAGACTCAATCCTAAACGTACTACTATTTTGGTATTCACAGAATGCCCTTACTACTTTTGGCATTCACAGAATGAATTTACTACTTTTGGTATTCACAGAAGTTAGGATTTTGTCTTAAGTCTGTCTTAAGTTTGTCTTAAGTCTGTCTTAAGACTAACTTAAGACAAAATCCTAACTTCTGTGAATACCAAAAGTAGTAAGTTCATTCTGTGAATGCCAAAAGTAGTAAGTGCATTCTGTGAATACCAAAATAGTAGTAAGTTTAGGATTGAGTCTTAAGTTCATTCTGTGAATCGGGCCCGCTGTGTCTATGCCCACTGAGGAGGTGTTGTATGGCAAGGGTACACCTAGAAAGCGCTCAGGGCCACATTCCCACGCCATATCAACTCCAATTCCAAGCCCAGTGAAGCAGCTGAAGGAGGGCACTGTAGGGGCTACCCCTGGGAAACAGGCAAAGGAGGGCATTGTAGGGGGCACACCAGGAAACCAGGGGAAAGAGGGCACTGTAGGGGGTACACCTGGCAAACAGGAGAAGGTGGTGCAGAGGCGTAGCCAGACCAAGCGTTCCGCAGGATCCAGCACATCACCAGAGGGACTGCCAGTGTCTGCACCTGAAGCGGCTCTGTTGGTTTGTGTGCCTGTTGTGTCCACACCAGTTCCCATTAACCCCAGTACAGGAAAGCCATTTCGAATTCCCAAGAAATGGAAAGGCACCCCTCAAACCTCTCCCACCCACACTGTGTCACAGGTCTGCATGACTCCACCTCCACGTGCCACTACACCACCTGGTCCAAACATCCCTCCAGCTTGCCAAGGCAATGATAGCCCTACATCCCCTGGGCCTCTGTCTCCCCAGTCAAGTGGTCCTGCTGTCCCGACACACA
Organism: Lissotriton vulgaris; assembly: GCF_964263255.1. Taxonomy (NCBI): domain Eukaryota; kingdom Metazoa; phylum Chordata; class Amphibia; order Caudata; family Salamandridae; genus Lissotriton; species Lissotriton vulgaris. Next base: position 245,526,200 of record NC_141687.1, read on the forward strand.
GCCAGGTCCAAGTCTGCCTGACAGCCAAGAGTGAGTCATAGTCCCCCTCATACACCTATCTCTCATACAGGTGTGCTAGTCCTGCCCATTGTTTGCCACCTGGGGGTGTTGCTGGCCCTGGTAGGATACTGTCAAACACACTTACTGTGCAGCTTCTCATGTCCTGACTCTGCACTTTGCCATGCCCACTGGCACTGTTGCTCTGCTGTGTTGTTCTCTCACCTGTGCCCTGGACACTGGCCCTGTTGCTCTGCTGTGTTGGAGTCTCCCCTGTGCAGCCTCTCATGTACTTGCTGTGCCACCTGGCATGGACACTGGCCCTGTTGCTCTGCTGTTTTGGAGTCTCCCCTGTGCAGCCTCTCATGTACTTGCTGTGCCACCTGGCATAGACACTGGCCCGCTTGCTCTGATGGGTTGTTCTCTAACCTGTGCCCTGGACACTGGCCCTGTTTCTCTGGTGTGTTGTTCTCTCACCTGTGCCCTGGACACTGGTCCTGTTGCTCTGCTGTGTTGTACTCTCATCTGTGCCCTGGACACTGGCCCTGTTGCTCTGCTGTGTTGTACTCACACCTGTACCATGGACACTGGCCCTGTTGCTCTGCTGTGTTGGAGTCTCCCCTGTGCAGCCTCTCATGTACTTGATGTGCCACCTGGCATTGACACTGGCCCTGTTGCTCTGCTGTGTTGTTCTCTCACCTGTGCCCTGGACACTGGTCCTGTTGCTCTGCTGTGTTGTACTCTCACCTGTGCCATGGACACTGGCCCCGTTGCTCTGCTGTGTTCTCTGACCTGTGCCCTGGACACTGACCCTGTTGCTCTGCTGTGTTGTACTCTCACCTGTGCCCCGGACACTGGCCCTGTTGCTCTGCTGTGTTGGAGTCTCCCTTGTGCAGCCTCCCATGTACTCGCTGTTCCACCTGGCATGGACATTGGCCCTGTTGCTCTGCTGTGTTGTTCTCTCACCTGTACCCTGGACACTGGCCCTGTTGCTCTGCTGTGTTGGAGTCTCCCCTGTGTAGCCTCTCATGTACTTGCTGTGCCACCTGGCATGGACACTGGCCCTGTTGCTCTGCTGCATTGTTCTCTCAACTGTGCCCTGGACACTGGCCCTGTTGCTCTGCTGTGTTGGAGTCTCTCCTGTGCAGCCTCTCATGTACTTGCTGTGCCACCTGGCATGGACACTGGCCCTGTTGCTCTGCTGTGTTGTTCTCTCACCTGTGCCCTGGACACTGGCCCTGTTGCTCTGCTGTGTTGTTCTCTTGCCTGTGCCCTAGACACTGGCCCTGTTGCTCTGCTGTGTTGTACTCTCACTTGTGCCATGGACACTGGCCCTGTTGCTCTACTGTGTTGGAGGCTTCCCTGTGCAGCCTCTCATGTACGTGCTGTGCCACCTGGTATGGACACTGGCCCTGTTGCTCTGCTGTGTTGGAGGCTTCCCTGTGCAGCCTCTCATGTACGTGCTGTGCCACCTGGTATGGACACTGGCCCTGTTGCTCTGCTGTGTTGGAGTCTCCCCTGTGCAGCCTCTCATGTAATTGCTGTGCCACCTGGCATGGACACTGGCCCTGTTACTCTGCTGTGTTGTTCTCTCACCTGTGCCCTGGACACTGGCCATGTTGCTCTGCTGTGTTGGAGTCTCCCATGTGCAGCCTCTCATGTACTTTCTGTGCCACCTGCATGGACACTGGCCCTGTTGCTCTGCTGTGTTGTACTCACACCTGTTCCATGGACACTGGCCTCCCTGTTTGGAGTTTGCCTGTGCAGATTATCTTGCACATGATCACCATTGTGTGCCTTGCTCTTGTCTACTGTTGTTCGACTGTCACATCTATGCAATATGTGAATAAAGACAGTTACTCCTGTTGTCTGTTTTGTCAGTGTCCTTGCTGATTAAATTTCTTTTGGTGTGTGCATTTGGTTGCCTGTGCCCCATGCTCTATGTGTCACTTAAACATTGCCAAGCTCTTTGGCCGCATCACATTTATATACAGGGGTGACAGGGTCTTCAGTACATTCAGACACTGATACTGGTGTTATCTGTGATGGCTATTTTACCTGTCATGCAGTTCTCTTTTTAGTAGTTTGCTATTGTTGGCTACATTGTTCGGATGTCAGGTTGGAGGACACATGCAGCCCAGGGTGTGGTGCTGTGCACAGGTTTGCATGCAGGCTGGGCAATGTCATGATGTATGTGTGTTATTCCTTTATGTGTGCCCAGCTATGTATGTTGTTGGTCATCTTGTGTTGGCCCTAAGTCCTGGTCCCGTGGCCTACATCAGATGTGTGCTCTTGGGTAGTCAAGAGGTGTGCAGTAGGAAGGATGTGACTTTGTATGGGGTGTGGATGTGTTTGTGCCCCTGGATAGTGAAAGACACACATGTGTCACCCAGGAGTTGTGTGCCTGTTGTTTGGATTGTTCTGCCCTGTGGATATGGTAGTATGCACATGTGTGAGTTGTCTGTTGTGCACTGTGCAGTGTGTTGGTGTATCCGTGCTGTTCTGTCTGACTCCTCCTTGTAGGTTTAGTCACATATGTGTGTGCAAAGTGTGTGACTTGCATATCAGTGTTGTGTTTGTTTGGTCATCCATGTGTCTTGAGTGTGTTTATGTAGACTGTGTAGCCTTGCCGCTCCACACTGCCATTGTGTTTGTGTTTCTCATGCATTGCAGGCACATGGTTCCTTTATCCTCCTGTATGGCATGGTGTGTGTGGTGTAATGCCATCCCCTATGTGTGCCACTTATGATTACCCATTGTGGGTCTGCACTCCCTCTATTTGTGTATGGTACACCCCTTCCATGTCTACTACTGACAAGCTAGTCAGTTAACTTTGATGGCAGCTGTCCCCTTGGTTTACATGTGTGTGTGCCTCCCTATCACTTTATTTGTGACTCTGTGCTTTTTGGTGCAGTTCTTGAGCCAGGGCAAATGTTCAACTCTGGACATTGCCCCAATGGTTTATGTTTGGTGTTCTTGTGCTACTAATCAGTGAGGATTACTCATGTGTACTTCAGCTGTGTGTGCTGCCCAGTGCTCTGGTTAAGATGGTTCTGCTCTTGTGTCCCAGAGTGGTGCATCTGTTGATGTTGTGTTGGATGTATGTATGTTGGCTGTGGTATTGCTTCACTTCCTGGGTGTGCTGTTGTATTTGTGCTGTGCTGATTTGTGTTGTATGTGTTGATGTTGTGTCAGTCATGTCTGTGTGTGACTGTTCTGCTTGGTGTGCACACACTGCTTGTTGTGCATACAGTGCTGGGTATATGTGGCTTGGCATTGCCGGATGTGCATCCCCTGATGTCCTGTAGTGTTTGTTCATTTTTGATTTCATATGCATCTGTGGTTGGTTTCATGTGGCATTGTAGTTCTGAGATGGTGCACTTCTTCTTTGATCTGTGATATGTTGTGTGTGCTTTGTTCCTGAGTGATGGGGTTGTGCACTCCTATTGTGTCTGTGCTCCCATTGCCTTTCCACAGGGTGTGTCTGTTTCTGATGGGGTTCTGTGTGTGTTTCTGTAGTGTTTGTTTGTTGCTTTTGGGCAGGCATCTGTTCAGGCATCCCTGTGTGTGTGCTATGTTTGTGGCTACACCCAGGGTGTGTGTTTGTTTGTGTGCGTATGTACTGGCAAGTATTTGCAGCCTTCAGTGTGTGTGGCACTGGTGTTGTGTGTTATGTGTTCCTGTGCAGCCACTCCTACAGTGGCTGTCTCCCTGGTTGTTTGTTGTGTGGTGCAGGGTGTGATTGTGCTTGCTTGTTGCTGTGCTTGTTGCTGTGCATGGGGGTGCACAGGATGGGCACCTGGCCTGTAACCTGATGGGGTGTGTTGATGTGTGGTTGGGGGAGGTGTGTCCCTGTGGTCTTTGTGCCCTGCCCATGCCTTGGACTGGCCCTGCCTTCTGCATTGTGTGCATGTGTTGAGCGCTGCGGTGACGTGACCGGGACCGGGACGTTGCTGCAAGTTCACGGTCGATGTGTGTGAAGGATGCAGTGAGGTGACTTGGTGGCAGGTGGGTCATGTGTGGGTGCCCTTGTGGATGAGTTGTTGCCCCCAGCAGGGTGTCTGTTGTGGAATTGGACCCTGTGTCAGCCCGTGTGTTGTGTATTGTATTTGTGTAGTTGCCTATCTGCGATGGCGTCCACGGCGGCCCATTTGATGATAGTGGTGTAGCAGGTACAGCACCGGATAAACATGTAAAGCTGGGTCCATGGCGGTCATGACCGGATGGTGTGGACCGGGTCTCTGCTATCGGGCTCCACTGTCGAGTTTCTGCCATCTCTGGTTGGGCGGTGTCTCCGCTGCGGTGCGTCTGCCTGTTTGGGCCATCCTAATTTGTGGAGCGGGACGGATGTCAATCCGCACGGCGGTGAGTCTCCATTGGCTCCCACCGCCGCTGTGGCGGCGCACTTTGATGGCGGTACATGTCGCTCCGTGGTGGACGGAATTTGACCTATGTTTTACTATACTAATATGGCAGACGTGTTTCCTGCAGCTCGCGGGCGGAAAAAGGCATTTTTCCGGCCCGCCAGTACCGCGGTGGTGCCACCGCCTGACATCCTAATGGACCCCTTTGTATTTTACTTTTATCAGTTCTCAATTTTTCATAAATGCAATGCAACTATGAACAAAATCATTCTTCCTGATTCTCTATAATTTGCTGTTGCAAACCTTCAAGAAAACAAACAACATTGACCACCACATTAGCATAGCAGTTGACACTTGAACTATTTTCAAACTGATAACCAAAACTCTCTTCAACAGTGTCCTTTTTCTTTTTGCTTGCAATCACAACATTATCTTGTTTTTAGGTCTCGCCTCCCAATGCGCATGCGCATTGAGCAGAGCGAGACTATAGGGCTTTAAACAGACTTTACCCAACTGGCGATTTGGTGCTGTGCCCGTGCGGTTTTAGGTCAATGCGCAAGCGCATTGACCTAAAATGCGCGTGCACAGCACCAAATCGCCGTCTGTTCCCTCAGCCGCACTCCTCCCACACCCCCGCTCCGCCCCCTCCCCTGCCTGCCGTGTCGCATTTCTCCTCCCCCCCTCCCCACAGCAATGCCCTCCGTCTTGGCTTGCTGTTCTTTTAAAAACTACTCGCTGCCTCCTCCCGCTCTCCTTAATCCGCTCTCCCTCCTCCCACACCCCCGCTCCGCCCACTCCCCTGCCCGCCGTGTCGCATTTCTCCTCCCCCCTCCCCACAGCAATGCCCTCCGTCTTGGCTCGCTCTTTTTAATCTAATTTCCTCCCGCACGTACTCTCTGCTGTCTTCTCATCTATATGGTATTTATGTTTTTCTTTATCCACTGTTGCAGGTTCCGTGTATTTCTCTTATGCTTTCCGTTCCTCTTAATGTCGTACCTCATTTTCCCTCATGTTTTTCATCTATCTCTTTAATACCTCTGTCTCAGACCACTTTTTTTCGCATCACATTTCCTTTGTTTGCCCTTTTCTCGCTTCTTTCTCTAATTCTGGTGCTTGCACGCACCTTTAACACTTTCGCTCTTGCTTCCCAATCTTTCTTGTGTCCTATTCTATGCTTAATCATTTTACCTCGCTCTTATTTCCCTCTCCTTCTCTTTTGTCTCGTGCCTGCTCCATTCTCTCTCGTCTTCCTAGTACTGCTTCTTCACCTTCTCTCCCTTCAGATCCCTCTTCACAGTGTTGTAAACGTATGCAGGAGCCGCTTCCAGCACTTACCCATCTTTCCCTCACATTCACACATGGAGTTTGTAGTACTTTTTCTGAGCGGAAATGCGGTTGTAGTGATACAGAGAAGTAGCTACTGTGTCTTTTGCTCGTATCTGGGTTTCTTCAGTGTGTTTGCTGATGAATGGAATGTAAAACACAAAAAAAGACCGAGCAAAACGTGTTTGTTCTTGTTGCTGCCATTAGCTCAAGTACATTTTTTTTTATAAGTGATATCTCAGGCATTACTCTATTTGTATTTAAGACTACAGTTCTCGAAAAACACATAAAATGGACTTCAATGGTTATCTTCCCTGTTTATTAAGTGGTGAAGTTTGTTTTTACTATGAAATTAGAATTGGAATAAGGAATGCCTTGTAATGATATATTGTTCATAAATCAGAACCAAGACCTCCTGTTGTACGATATTTGTCGTCATGCAACATTTCAGGCCTCTGTGGGAACAATGGACATGATTTGTTCTCTTGTATTTGCATATATATGACATGATTATGTATAGTTATGAGAAAATCAAGAAAAGATGGTGGCAAAAAAAAAAGACGACATGGGCCCACATTCACAACCAGTTCCTACACTGGAAAAGTTTTGTATGGCTAAATACATATGACAATGATGTACAGAAAAGCAATGTCATTGTGATAACGTTTGAATCATATGGTTAAATGGTCAAAAACAAAAATTCATTGCAAGTTTTTTTTTTAAGTAGGTAGTCTTCTTCAAAAGCAACAAATAATCACTCTGCATGGCAAGAATCTCAGGTCCTAACTACGCAAATGATGGTCCAGGGTTATCGCCGTCTACAGTTTTTAGGGTTGCTTGGCATGACAATCATGAAAAACATTCAAAATTTACATTGAAAAAAGTGTGTGTTGGTACATCATTATTGAAGTGCAGTTTATCTTGTCTTCCTCAGTACTTCGTACATCTCTCTAGAGATGTGGCCTAACGACCAGAGCTGCCATCTAAGTCACGTACATACAAAACATGTTGCATTACAAATGGTATAGGTGTCACATTCGCAAAAGTTATAACTATTGGCATTGTAAATGACAAAGCTATCAATTTAGCTATTTTAAAAACCAACACATAAATAAAATATTTGTCATTTACAAGACCAATAGCTCCAACTTTTCTAATGCGAGACCTATTGCATTTCCAATGTTTGTTTTCCATTCTCTATACCTTCACTACAGATGTTCTCAAATCTTCTTTTTCTTCCTACTACATGCTTTTCAAATACAGGATATTGATCTAAATTAGGAGCATAAACTCTTCTTAACCGATTATACTCTTTTACACAGTTTGCATCTGCAGTAATCTTTGTGTCATCAAAATCAATCAATAATCAGATAAAGATTTGAATCGCGGCAAAGCTACATATGCCATACACTCTTTAAACACAGTATTTCCAATGTTCACCAAAGCACTTTCTACACATAAACATTGAGATTTATAATAGTCACTGCATATGCCAGAGAAACTAGAAACTGTTTTCTACGGACATATAAATCTTTAAGAAGCAAAATGAAAACTGAACAACGACCAATTTGTTTTACTTCTTCAATCTGATCAAATTTTATTTTTAAAAATTCAATACCATCTTTATTTGGATAATTAACAAAATCCACAACTTTGCCCTTTGCTCCATTAACTAACCTTTTTCTACATCCAAATTACGCCTTAAAATTACCCGACAGTTTCTACATACATATACATTCTTTTCTAAACCAGCAGTTTTAGGTATCGATTTTTTCTAAAGAATACATTTTTGTTTTCAACTTTTCTGTCAAAATAATAGTGATTCCTTCATGCTCAATTTTATCAATGGCTTCCATTTTTATTATTTCTTAATTTTCCAGCTTCAAAAGTAGTTCGTTGAATATAGAACACCCATGCAGAGTTGGCATTAAGCAGATTTCAGATTTGTTTTCTGCAATTTTCATATATATTTTCTCAGGAACTACATTTTCATTAGGAAACAAATTGGAAAGTAATCAACTCTGCAAAGCTTCCCACGTTCTATCAGTACGCTAATTCTTATATCTTGAAGAATAGTTCCATAATCAACATCATTTGCCAGTCACTTATTTGTAATGAGTTCCTTGTATTCAAAATATGACCAAATGTTTACATTTCCAGCACTACCCAAAGACATTCTGGTGTCTTCATGCGCAAGTGTTTTAAGTACTGGTTGTCCTTTTACAGGAGTAAGTTGCAGTAGATCTCCAAAACCTATGACCTGTTTTCCTCCAAATAACACGTCATAATCTGTTTTAAGAATTTGCTGCATTCTTAAATGCACAAAAGCAAGCATTAAGTTTGAGACCATGCTTACCTCATCAATAATCAGAAGTTTCATTTTCTTCAGCACTCTTGAAACTTCACAACAAGCTTCTCCAGATAGCTTGTGATATTCCAATTTGTTTTCATGCTCCACAGGTAGCATCAGTAAACAAGGTAATGCAATTCCTTTAACGTTTAATGTTGTGTGCTGCTAACCCAGTTGGAGCGGTTATAACACAAGCCAAATGTGACTCAGTTGTTTTCTGTAGATAACTGGTAATTACTTTAATTAGGAAACTTTTCCTGTTCCAGCTTGTCCACTCACATACATTTGGATAGGTTGAAAAGATGAGCATGTACAATCTTTCTTTTCATGAAGAAATCCATGATCAATCTGTTGTCTCACTTGGTGATATTCTTCTTTCTGTTCAACTTTTAGTTGTTCTTCCAAGTTTGCTAAGTCTGTTACATCTTCTTGAGCTTGCTGCATTACTGTTTCCACCTCATTCATGACGATTGCTGCTTCATTTTCAACAAATGGTTGTCCTAGTTGATCTTGACTCAGCGCAGCAGAACTTTGACTGTCTTGAGAACTGTCTCTAGCAATCTCAGCTGCAGTAGTAGCTTTTTGATCAAATTCCATCGTTCAAAATATTTACATAATTTGCAAAAGCAGTACATTGTATATTATCTCTACAAGCATTGAAGGAATCTTCATAGCTCTAAAAAGTTCCAAGTAATTCCAATTCTGAACGCCATTGTTTGAACTATTGCAAAAGAGCTAAATAGTAAAATTCCCTTTTATCAGCAGTGTTGCAACTCAGCTTTCTGAGATTAATCGCATTTTCTTTAGTTTGTTTTATCAAACATCCTTCGGATCCAATCACTCCATATTTTCCATCATTGATGTTCTCAGTAGTATTCCGTTTAAAAGTGTAGTTTTGCAGCACTTCATAGAGACACATGTTCTCAAGATGATGACTTCTGTTTGGGCAACATGTGTCCAACATATTCGTTTTCAAAATATCTGTACTTTCTGGATCTTTTTCTGCTAAGTATTCAATTTCTTGCACAGATTTCAGTACCCGATTTCGCATTGCAGCAAGACCTAGACTCACCCAAATAATTCTTCTAGATTTGGAGTATAGACTTCCTGATGATAACGTATCTGAACATTCATATGCTCCAATTTCTCGATGGGATAACATCTTCAAACTGAAACTGTATAATTTCTTACTTAGACTATTTTTGTGAGAAATCTCTTCCCACATTTCTTTCAATTTTGTCTTTTCTGATTTTTAATGTAGGACGTTGCATATCAAGCAACAGCAATGGAATTGTCCGCAACATATTGAATATCCATGTTAGTCATTTATATATTTTGACTCTTTGCTTCTTCTTAAATTGGAGGTATTTTTTGGAGACTTTCTTGTGATTACATGCCGCATTGCTGACATAAAACTGTTCACTCTTCCTTTGGATATTACAGGACGTGGAAATGCAAAACGACATTTGGTATAGAATTTATCCTTAGACTTGTACTTTCGTCTGCAGTATTTTCCACATCGATGGCTTTGGAATCGTAAGACTTGTTGTCTTAAGTTGTTTCCTTCTGTACTTTTGGGTACAGCACATGTGGCATATTTTTCAATAAAAGACAAAACAGTATCATCTGAATCTGTTCCGAATTTTGGGGCATCCTTGATCCATAATAGCATATGTATATGAGGAGCATCTCTTGCTTGATAGTCCTTTCTCCAAAGGAAAACCATAGGTTGCTGGGCAGTATGTTGTGACACAAGTTACCAACTTCGGAATTGGTTCTTTTTTGTTGGTTTCAAGTAAGGATAGCCTTGGTTGGTTATTGGCTCTTTTACGGCATTTAGAAATCGTTTTTTGTTTGTAAGCCTAAAACTTCAATGTCGGTATTACAAACAAAAAACGATTTCTAAACTGCCCAGCAACCTATATGGTCCAAAAAATAGTAAATAAGAACTGGCGCATACTGACCTCAGGAAACCTGGATTGGCCTAAACCAAGATTTGCCAATCGCCGAACACGCAACTTAAAGGATTTATTGGTCCACACACGTCCAAAAAGACAAATATCGAGTGGACGGCTAAGGAATATGGATATGGCAATCATAACAGGACACTATCCGTGTGGAACTTGCCTAGCCTGCAACTCTACAACCACGACTAAAACACTGCAATTAACAGTGACACTACTTTGGACCCAGAGACAACATACAAACTGTAACTCATCTCATGTAATCTACATGATCACATGTCCCTGCGGAAAAAAGTATATAGGAATGACCTGCAGAAAGATAAAATTACGAATTGGAGAACACAAAAGCAATATCAGATTGAAGAAAAACAATACAAAACTCTGCACCCATTTTGTAGAATCAGGTCATGCAGTAGAAGAAAGGCAATGGACTGTCATTGAAATGTTGAAAGATAAGACTGGAAATGCTGAAAAAGTCCTATATGAAAGGGAACAAAGATGGGTCAATCGTCTTAAAACTCATCTTACTGGACTTAACGATATTGTCCCATGGCATCAATTTGCATAAATGTATGTATACCTTACCTTTACATTTTTTGGATAGACATGAAAATTCTTAATAATTGAGAATTACCCTGGAGTATTATTTTATTTTTCAATCAAGGTTGTGTACACAATTTTTAGAAATGATTCAGAAACACAGAACCCACTGATTGACTCTAAGTATAAGCTCCAAGACTACAAGATGAAAGTCTGTTTTCTGTATCTATCTAGTTAACCCAAACCACATGCAGTCCCCTTTCTACCACAGTGTTACATACAGAAAAAACGACAATATGGTTTTATTTCTTAACTGATATACATGCCCACCTATAAAATAGAAAAGAATACAATATCTCAAAGCCATATTCATGTATGTGATAATCGTTATAACGAATACAAGCAATAAGGTATGTTTTTCATGTCACTTGAGAAAAGCAACATCGCGTGTGGTCCGTTTTCTATTGCTATGAGATCTGCAGTATAGAAAAACAGGAAACTGGCGCGTTTCCGTGTCCGGGGGCAGCGCCAGCACCAGACGCCGAAGACTCTCCATATTGCGGGTAAGAGAAATTCGAGGCCGATCGGAAATCCTAGTCGGTTTTCGGATTTTTACCTTAATGTAAAAATACCCCCTTCTCTTTTCTAATTTAGCCTGAGACCAATTGGTCTAAAACCCCTGATGCGACACGATATCGCGAAGACCAAGGTAACACTTTAATTTTGATATGCGGTGAAGGTACCAGCATCCCGCATCCAATTACGAGTGTATTAGGCGGTTCTCCACACATTTGCCGTAATGCCTAATACAATATACCTTTATTTCCAGACTAACGGTTGATCTGTTGCCATAATAATAAAGGTTATTAATGCTAACAGTCTTATACAACAATGTGCCTCTCGCAATTACGAGTAAACCAGGCGGTCTTCCACACATTTACCGCATTGTCAAATACAACATTGATACCCTTATTCGCTGACTAACGAAAGTCCTGTTATTATAAAAACATAACAAATGAGGGTTATCAATGCTCACTGTTTAACATAACAATGTGCCTCTCTCTCTTCACTGTTTGTGTTCCTGAATGTGATTTGCCAAGTGTTTTCCTAATGTATGCCTACACTGTAATGAATATGCTTTGGAAACTATACACAATATAAAGGTGTTGCAAAATTTGCTGCAGTCAAAAATTATATACATGCCCAGGTAATCACACATAACAATATTGAGAACTGATTTGTGATTTCTATTACAGGTAAATTAAACCTTGTATTCACAATACGGTGGATATATAACAAAATCCACTGCCATACTGCACAAGAGGTGTGAGTATATTTTATTTTGTTCTGTCCTGACGAATGTTCCACAGACCCGGCTGGGCAATACGGAGCTGAAACATGTTGACTGTATTTTTTAAGTGATATACCAAAATCCAGTTACTTGATCTGATAGTATACCCAATATAATTTTAATAACAAATCACACCCTTTGGAATAAAATAGTAATGTGGGTGATGACTTGTCTTTTACTATAACTCAACCTTCAAAGTGGTGATACCTAAATTCATCTCTGGACACTGCTACGCTGCTCCAGAGTGGTCCTCAGGCTTGAGGCTGGCATGTAGCACGAATAGATCACCCGATGACAATTGCCACGAACGTCTATGTGGGGCGGAAAACTAAGATACACCGCACTTATGAAAAATCATGGCGTTTATGAGGGTTTTCTATACCACTTTGTGTAACGTAGTTACAAGTGTCCTAGTCTACTTTTGATATTGAATGTACACTGTAATGTTCATAAATTTCTTCACTTCTTGACATATCGACATTTTCAATTTGTCCACTTGACGTTTCAGAATCTTCAGCTAAAATGATTTCCTCTTCTTCGATATACACATTTATTATAGTACTCATTGTTTTTTATTAAATACAAAGTCGCCTTCTGCACTTTCCTAATATCCACTAACTCCTGCCAGATTTTCTTACTGCTAGTAGGAACACCATTAACTAGAACAACTAGTGGTTCATTTTCTACACACTCTACACCAATAGTTTCAATATTTTTATTTAAATCTAATGGGAAATATACAACTCTTCCTTTTAATCCTCTCTATAAATCTGAAGGAGGCAATTTACCTGTTTTAGGCTCCATACAAACAATAGCCTGAAACGGGTGCACACATTGAATGAGAATAGACTCATAGGTATTTAAATCTATCAATTCTGGAGGAATAGCAACCAACACTAGATTATTATGGACAGCTCTAGCGGGCATTTTATACTCATCAAATTTGTTATAACAATATTTACAAATATGCTGATCAGAACCCAAATCAAAACAATTCTCTACCAACAAATAAGTTACAAATTCCTTCCACATATCATTATTTTCTTTTTCACTTTTTAAATACAGATCAACACTCTTTGTTTGATTTTTATAGTGAGTTCGCTGGCAACAAATACAAGAGTAATTTGGCTTTTCACCTGAAATCACTTTAAACTTTGTAAGTTCACCTTCAAAAATTTTTGTACAACAATGTTCAACATTCTCTTCAACATTTTCTTCTTTTAATGTCTGAGTTTCTTCACTCTCTTGTTCAGGACCAAAGTAAAAAAACTCAATATCATCACAAATCTTCTTCACATCTGAAACTACCCACGCAAAAGAGCTCTGTTCAACTCATTTAACTTTAGTGCTGTACTTTATGCATAATACAATCTTCTGGCTAACTTCCGCATTTGAGTATGATGTAGTGCCAACATCCTGAAATGATGAAAAACACTTTGACTTACTTTTCTAGAAAGACAAGCCAGAGAATGACCTTGCAACCCTATATTTTTCTCACTCTGCAAGGTTCTAGTTCTTGCAACATCATAATCTTTTATTTAACACATTTTTTACTATATTAAATTACGTTAAAGATCAATAGATTCTTATCATACACTACAAATACTACTGCAATCCCACGTGCACACTGGGGCTTTAGCACGTCTGCCTAGAACGTAATCAACTATCACTTTTTCTGCATTTCGGGGAACCATTTTCTCTTTTTCAATTGGACAACCATTTCTAACCTCATAAGCTCGACCACTGGCGTCAACTGCATGCAACAAATCATTGGTCTGAAAATAACTCTCTTCAATAAAGAAAGGCTCTGAACTTGAACTGTGTTTCCATTCCCCCCCCAAAAGTCACAAACATTAGTTCTGTTAATTACTATTTTTCTCTTACTTTTGGCCTTCATTGAATGGATTGGTTTATCTAGTGATCGAACTCTGTTTAAAACTAAAATAAATAGTTTTCTCCTTACTTCAAAAGCCTTTTCAACAATTGATTCAATATGCTTCTTCTTTTTATAATATAGTGATCTCTTTTTGTATTTCTTCAAATCTTTCAGCAAATTATGTACTACTCTATTATAAAATATTTTCTTTCGAATCTCTTTATACTGATTTTCTCTTCTTTTACCAAAAGTCGATTATTTTATTCTACATTTGCTTTTTTTTCTTTCCTACTATTTAAAAAAAAATTCTCGTTGAAGCGTCATCACTGCTTTTAACATTTTGAACCTTATTTTTCCGTCTAGAAACATTTTTAATAAACTTAGTAATCTTACCAGAAGATTTTCTCTTTTTGGTCACATTATGTTGCTCATCCAATACTTGTTGAGTTTTCTTGAAGTAAATATCCTTTAGCTCTTTTTTTCTTTTTTGACCTATTTCAGTCATGATAAGGTTATTTTAATGATGATAAATGATATCTGTAAAAAATAAACATAAATAAAAGTATATTACTAATCTTACAACTTATACTTTTTTAGTACTATGCAAACACATTCTATAAATATACTGACAGAGAAATTGTATACTTTAAATACAAATGTTAAAGTCGTTACACTACACCACATGCATAGTGCATAGGAGTTTGAAGCATTCTGTGCCCTAAAGCCTGGCTCACTATATGAGTACATGCATACTAAATGAATAATTAGAATAGTACAAGAAAAGACACTTAGTAAATGTATAACTAGTTGAATTTTATTTTACTGAATGGATTAAAACATAGTTCTGAAAGATTCACTATGGCATTGCAAGAGCAGTGACAGGGTGTTTGCTGTAGTGTAGGTATACTGACTAGAGAATTGTAGGCCTGAAACACATCTGTAAAGGTGATTAGACTAGTACATGCATAGTGTATAGCAGATTAAAACAGTCCATTTCCCAAAGCATGTTTACTTTTTTTTAAACTGAGAAATGTGCGCAGGGTGCATGGATCCGCCGTAAAAAAAATAAAAACGACGTACGGGCTCATGTGCTTGTTTAAAAATTAGCTACCTGGGGAAGGTCAAATGCCGGGATCTAAAATATTACATTTCATTGGGGTTCAGAGGGACCCTGTAGCCCAGGGACCGCCATTCCTCGGTGCTACAAAATATATGGGGAAGAGGTATGCCGCGGCGGCCAGGGCGACTGATGCTGGATGCTGAGGATCACGGTTCGGTCCCCGGCTCCGGCAGCAGGGGTCTGCCCAATACCATGTGACTTTGGGCAATAGCTCGCTTAATCTACCCAACGGCCTCCAGTGCCGAGATACCCCTTCGGGGATAATTTGTGCGCTATACAAGTACTGGATTTACATTTATATTTACAAATGTGTGGGGAGACTCAATGGTACTCCCCAGAAAAACACTTAGGTAGGATGGGCTGAAAGACCCTGTCCAGCTCCGGGAACTGCTACTCTTCGAGGCTTTGAAAAACAATGGGTCGGAGGGCTCAAAGGTCCCTCTAAGCCCCGCTGATAACCACCCTCCGGGGATTTTTATATTGTAGGAGAGAGGCCACGTGGCCCCCATTCTGGAGCAGTCGAAAGCCTTGGGGAACACCACCCCCCAGGACCGGCTCCTGCTGTATCTTGGAGTGTCTAATCCCGGACACTGGCACTGCTGTTTGGTATGGCAAGGTGGAGTCGAGGTTCCCGAACTGTCATAGCAAACTTGAGGGCATATTAACAAGTGCTATTTCACCACAATAAAAAAAAGCCCAAAATGCGGGGAACATTAATATCGCCCTATCTACTAGGTGACGATAAGATGCATTAACGGATGTTAGCAGCCGGTTTGGTAACGGCTCGCCTCGTATCTCCAATGAGTTGCAATGTAGGCGTTCCCAGAGGCAAGGTACGTTTTACTATGGCAATAGAACATGCAAGAAGGGAGTACGACAATAGCGTTGTATTTACAAGGTAACCCTGCACTTGAGGAACAATACCAAAACTCTTGCTAATTGCGGTTTATGCAGGATCCTAACAGCAGGCACACTTGTTATTCTAGACAAGCAACACTACTGCCAGGATTTTACCAGGAAAAATACATTAATTATATTAAAAACAAAAACCGCACATAAAACTCTTCACTAATTACTAATTTACCTTTCAAATTGATTTGTAGATTAAGAAGAATTTCAGTAACACACCAGATTTTGTTATACAGAATCTCTGTACTGCACTACTTAGCAAAACCATAAAATGGCAAAGTTTCCCTCTCATTCTGCACACATATACATGTAAATATCAAATCATATTGCTTCCCACATTAATTCAAAATCTAACACACATTTTTATTGGTAACACATTTCATCCCTTTCCAATTGACATAAGTTTGAACCCTACCCCCAATCTGCTTACTGTCTGTTACCATGGTAACAGCACATGCAACACAGAACTAAGCACACAGGTCACAAGTTCAGCACACAATGTTGCTAATGCAAACATCAAGTGTGCTTGACTTTTCAGATTATCACCTAATCCAATGTAATGTTTAACCCTGGGCGTACTGTGCATAGAGGGGCTACGCGAAGCTACGCAAAGTGGGCGAGAAACTATGCCCACCTGCGCACTTCACGTAGCCCCACTACGCGCCGCATGCCCCCCTCCCCTACATTCCTAATTTTAGTAAATGGGCACATAAAAATAAATAAAAGGCACTTACCTTGTCCACGGCGTCCCCGGGCTCCCTCTGCTCATTCACGCCGCCGTCTTGAAAACCAATGCGCATGCGCGGGCGGCCGATAAATATTGTCCACAGATTGAGAAAGCTAGGAAACATGTCAATAAATCTGTTTCTGCTTTTCTCAGACAATATAGAATGGGGTCCATTTACCACAACAATCTGTGTTTCAATATGGATGGCATCTATAGGACAGATGGTGTACATTTTACAGATGAGGGTAACAGAGTCTTCCTCTTGAACTTTAGACTCTGCATAGGTACTTACTTGTAAGTACCAAAATTCTCTCAATACACACAAGGGCTCTTTTTAGAGCCACCCAAAATCTAAACACATAAGCTTCATGTATATCTGAAAAAGATAACTTTTTTTCCCCTTGGAGTCGCGCACCCGACGCATTAGAGTCGTGCACCCAACACGTGCACACCAGAGAGCCATAGCAATCAGAAATGATGGTCCCTAGAACTGGAGGGGCCTTTGAGCCCCCCTCAACCATTTTTGAAAAAGCCCCAGGTGGTATCGGGCCTTTAAGTCCCCCCACCCATCTATTTTACTGGTGGGGTGGTGGTTGAGCCACCGCCGGCCACCCATTAATGTTTTAGCCCCGGAGGGTGGGGATTCCCGGTGCTAGGAAGCTCCTCTGGGACCCCATAAAATAGAAAACTTTTGTTTGCAACCGGAATTTGGCCCCCGGTAACTAATTATTAAAGCCAGCGCTTCCTTTTATTTGTTGTTTACGGCATGATCCGCGCACCCTAAGCGCACTTTGCTGTTTTTAGGGGGAAAAAATGTTTTTTTGGGCACTGGGAATCGTTGTGGGACTCTCTAAGCAGGTATAGAGGGTCAAGATATTTCTATCCTAACCCCTTTATACATTTTTGACACTTCTTCCACTGACTTTCTCAACCTCGCTTCTACCGAGGCACAAAATGGCTGCCAACAATTCCTGGTTTTGAATGTTAACAACCATTTGACAGCCAATTAGCATTCAGCGCGTGATCGTGAGGGTCCGTTTATATTGCGCGCAAGATGCACGGTTCCACATAGGTCATAGATATATATGTATTTTTAATTGTAATTTTCTCAGGAACTACTGAACGTATTTACCCTATTTAAGCAAAAGGCACGAGTCTGAACCAAGGACTACCACTTTGCCAAATTCGATGTAATTCCGTTCAGCCGTTCAGGCTGAAGCCATGACGAACAGTTCGTATGGAAAATTGCATGGGGAAAACATGTTTTGGGACCCCCCTTTTTTCTCGGCCCCCACTTCAAATGCAATATTTTAGACCCCGGGATTTCTCCTTCCCACGTAGCTAATTTTTAAATAAGCACAGTGCTTCGTTTTTATTTTTTTTAGGGCGGATCCATGCACCCAGCGCACATTTCTCTGTTTTAAAAAATAAATAAATATCTTTTTTGGGTCCTTGTGGGACCCGATAAGCAGGTCTAGAGGGTCAAAATATTTCTTACCTGCCCCCTTTAAACACTTGTTCCACAAAATGGCTGCCAACACTTCCTGGTTTCGAATGTTGACAACCACTTCACAGCCAATCAGCATTCTGCGCGTGATCGGGACGATGCGCTTATAATCTGTGCAAGTGGCACTGATCCACCGAGGCAATATATATATATATATATATGTACTATCAGTGGTGGCTAATGAATTTTTAAAGTAGTGGGGCGTACTGAATTTAATTACACAGCTGAGGGAAGGGAATTCACTACAACGCTCGTGCGTGCACCGGGGCCCGACGGAGGGATTATGAGTAACTGCTTCAGATAATCCATAGTTTCCTAATGAGAGCAGAACCCTCTCTGGAATACGTAAATCCTTCACGTGTTCCAGAGATGGTTCTGCTCTGATTAGGAAACTATGGATTATCTGAAGCAGTTACTCATGCCCCCTCCTTTGGGCCCTGTCCCCACGGCCGGCTCCAATTACCTGAAATTAGCTCTGCACTGACCTGAGCGGGGACTAGTATGTGCCCGCGACTGTCACGGCCAGCATGACGGGAGGGGGTCGCGGGGGATGGGGTTCACGGGGGGGGGGTTAATTTAATTTAAATACATTTAAAACAAGAAAAACTTACCTTTCCTCTGGGCCGGACTCCTGTGTTGCACCTCCCGCTCTCTGAAAACAGCAAGCAGTAACAGGCAGCCTTCCTCCTTCCCCTAAGCCAATCGGCTGTACAAAGCTGTGTAAATCCAATCTTCAGGTAGCACCAAAAAGAGGGAAGCCTCTTGAAGCTTGTATAGTTCGTTTTCTTTATTGACACACACCTTGCTAGCATTCACTTTTCCAGGGTACAGGCATCCAAATCAAAGGCCAATGACTGACGCGTTTCAGGAACCAAAGTCCTTTCTTCAGTGGCAGGATAACGAATGTTCACTGTGTTCCAGGTCAACTGATAGAAAGGCAGACTGTGGGAGAGACCTTGCCTCTGACTGATAAAGTACGGAATACAGTTTCCGCAAGTTTTATGAGGTATTGCAGGAGGGGATGAACGCCTCTTGATCGGGTGAATTGAATGCTTCATATGCAGAAGCAGTCTAAGCACTAGAATGTTACTGAGTATCTTATATTCTTTGTTGAGCATAGACGGGGTCTGAAGTCTTTCACTCCAGCGTCTGGGCCGGATGTCTTGGGGAGCATGATCACTGTTGTATTTTCTGCATAGTGTGGAAGGGTATTAACCTTAGAGCCTCAGTGTACATCGTCGCCAGGTGGGGGGGCTAGCCTGGCTAAATACTTTGTATAAAACTCTACCGGGAGGCTGCTTCGGACTGGTGTTTTACAGCTAGCCATCGATGCAATGGCCCCTCGAACCTCTTGTATAGTTACATGGCCTCCCAGCTCTTCTGTAATATGTTCATGCACTGTGGAGGCATAGCAGGGCCAGGAAAGCACCAAGCTCTGCTTGGGGAGCCTCCTGGGGGGATATACAGCATTTCGTAATATCTCTGGAATAGTCCGTTAATCCTACCCGGTCAAATTCGGTTGTGCATGTTTTAGTCTGAATGTGAGTAATTGGGGCCACATTGGGTCTCCGGCTTAATTAACCACGCCAGTAGGTGACAGGCTTTCCCTTCCTCTCCTTGCACTCTAACTGCATATGCCCCGTAGTTATGGGATAAAAGTCTCTCTAGGGTCTCATAACACTGTTTGCGTGTGGCAAGTAAGCGTGAGTGTGCTTGTACTCCTATTGCCTGCATGTTGCCCAGCGCGCACAGCTCTCCCTCTATGGCTAGGAGCTCTTGGTGTAGTTCCCTCCGTATTCCATTTGTTTAACTCCTCACTACCACCTTGAATGCCTCCCATACCACTAGTGCCGAGGATGCCGAGTGTGCATTATCCACAAAGAACATGTCCACTAAGGACTGCAGGGATTCACCAAACGGTTCATCTTCCGATGACAGAGGATTAATTCTCCATGTGGGAATCAGGGGTCTATGCCCATAGGGTTGGTACGACAGCAGCAGATGGCTATGATCTGAGAATTTCTGACCTAGATATTCCATGTACTTGATGGAGCCGCTGACATCTGGGGAGCACCAGAAGGCATCTAGGCTCATGTGAAGTTGGAGTTTGGGGCAGTAAAAGGAATATTTCCTGTCCCCTGTGTGTTGCAGCCTCCAAATGTCCTGCAGCTCCCAGTAAACCATCCACTCTTGCAACCCTACTGCTGTTCTATGGGCCTGCTCCTCTGATAGGGGGTGGAAGCGGTCTAATACCACATCAGCCATGCAATTGAAATCCCTCCTAAAATCACATGCCCCACCTTTATGTCAGCTATATGGGCGGAGAGACAAGCCATGTTGGCCAGTTGGTCTTGGTTTGGCACGTATAAGCTGACCAGCGTGATTTCTTGGCCCAGTAGTTTTCCTGCAAGTCGGACATACCTGCCTTCTTTATCTATTAAGGTACGTGTTGCTTCAAAAAGACCCCAGGTCTAATACATATCAGTGCCACTCAGGTATACGCCTGAGAATGTGGTGGCAAATATCTACCCTCTCCATCGCCTACGCAGCTTTTCTACTTCCCCTGGATGAGGTGTGTCGCTAGTAAGAGGGCTATCTGCATACCATGTGTTTTCATATAATTGTGTATGTTGTGACGCTTGGACATCGACCCCATCCCCCTAATGTTCCAATTGAGGAACCTCAGTTGCTGGGGATGTGTCGGCATCTTAAGTAAGTCTAGTCCCCACCTCCTGTGTCCCACACTCTGTCTCGGGCCTCGAAGAAATGAAAAACCATGCTCCCTCCTGCTTTAAGTACGTAGCCAATCAAACCCCAAAAATCCCAACAACTCCCCACCTGCAGAGCATACTGGCAACGGCCATCTGCCCAAACCTTGAATTCATCTTTAAAGCCTAATAAAGGCCCAAACCATCCACAGCAAGAGCCATAGGGGGATCGTGGCCACACAAATAAACGCACAGGGATGTGCGAAGCGATGCTATGAGGTGTGGCGGGCTGCAATGCGGTACCGTGTGCACCAGCCCCAGTATTCATCCAGCCTAGTCAGATTGTTCGTCATTCAAGGTGGTGTTGGCCACCCCAGAGTATCCAGGGTTGTGGCTGCTCCTGTTATGGGGTCCAGCCATATTATCTTGTCTGCCGTTTTCGGGGTCAGCACTGGCAGATCGAGGCTAACTGTGTCGGAAGAGTCCAAATCTGAACCTGCAGTCCCTTTCATAGATTGCGACCCTCCTCCAATGGGGCACCACCCTCAAAAACAGCCTGGACCACTGCCTGAAGTGCCTGAAGAGCCGCTGCTCTATCACGCTCAGTTTGGGAGAGACTCGGTTTCTTTGAGAGGGTGTGCTCAGGTCTCCGTTTAGGTTGTTGTCTGTGTTTGCGGCCTTCAGTTGCATGATGCTGGACCTGAGATGTCTGGGAGATTTGGGTGCTATATGCCTCAATCCAGTCCCAAGCTTCTTTGGGATCATTGCAGAAGTGGGTCTTACCATCCAGGACTTTGCGGAGCCGGGTAGGGAATATGAGGGAATGCTGGAGGCCTTCTTCCCTTAACGTTCTCTTAACCTCCAGGAATAAACCATGTCTCTGTTGGACATAGAGGGTATAATCCGGAAACATTGAGACTTTACTATTATTCACTACAAAAGGGCCATCAGTTCGAGCTTTCTGCAATAAGATATCTCGGTCCCTGTAGTGTAGGAGCCTGCCAACCACTGGTCGCAGTAGCGGCCCGACACCGCCTGGTGAGCCGGCACCCGATGTGCTCTCTCAAAGGTGTAAAACAGCGCCAGGGCTCCCAGGTGCCACCACCGTAATGAGCCATGGCTCTAGTTGTGCCACCATATCACCATTCTTGATCTCCTCCTGCAGGCCAGGACCCGTATATTGTTATGCCTCCACCCTACGCCCTGCATGGAGGAGCCCTAGATCCAGCGACACTGTGCTGAAGTCCTGGTGCAGCATCATCTTGGTGTCCAAGGTGGCCTCCAGGATCTTGGATAGTTGCTGTTAAATGGGGCCCACCTTTGATTGTGCCTCCATGCTGCCCCTTGTTTGCTCTCCTGGGTCTTCATCCTGTTCTGGGGCAGCCCCCGTTTGTTTCACCCTAGCTTTGCCTATCTCTGTGGTTCTCGCAGGGCACAACCTTTGGAGGTCTGTGGAACCCTCTGGCAACGCTGTCGTAGGGTGCTCCGTTAAGGCCAGTGCATGTTCCGCCAGCACCCAGTTCCAGTGCGGGCATCCAAGGAGCCATACACCCACAGAGGGACAATGAGGGGACCGGGTACCTACATCGCACCCATGCCCAATGGCCGCAGCTCCCACGTGCGCTCATTGCTAGGAAGGGATGGACGATTAGCGGTGAGGGTTCATCCTCTACCCCCACTTATAACATTTGGTCCTTGGCCCAGCCGAGTCCCCCTGCCACAGCAGTGTCTCCCTTTTGTGTTTCCTCTTCTGACCAAGGGGTGAGGACTCTTTAAAGCGCATATAGTCTGCAACCGCAAGGCAGGCTGGTCCAGGGTCCACCTCCTCGATGCAGGCTCTCGTTCTGCTGCGGGGCCAACCAGTACTCCGGGGGCGCCTCGCCCCCACAACGCCCGTAACTTCTTCCTTTATGATGGCCTCGTTGGGCTGGTAAGATGCAGTGGCCCAGCCTCTTTGCACCATCTCTTGGAGCTATCACCGGGCCCTGACCTAGGCCCGAAAGCTTGTGGTGTGCTCTTCCTTTCTTCCTGTTGTGCCGGATGAGTAGTTTGCTAGCCAGGGCTTGGTCAAGTCCCGCACCTCAGGCCCAGCTATTTCTCAGGCCATGCATAGTCCCCACAGTGGAAACCCCCCTGCGGACTGCACTCTGCCAGTGGTCTGGGGAGGCCATGCTCCGGCAGTGTCTCACTTCGGAAGTCTCACCATTTAGGGCCAATCCCCAGGGCATCTCGCAGGAGCATGGCCGCCACATCGTGCCTCCAAGACAAGGGCCCAGGATGAATCTGGCTTCCTCAGTCACACAGGGGCTCCACTGCTCTTTCTGGTTACTAGGCCACAGGATCCACCAGGGGCAGGGGCTCAGTCTCTTCACACTGCCCCACAATAGAATCACTGGACCCCTATCGAGATACGGGGGCAGGGTAAAAACTCCCTGACTCCCAAGGCCGCTTAGGTGGGAGGTCCTACAGGGACCCTCCAGTGCCAAAAAAGCATTAAAAAAAAGAAAATCTGCAGAAGTCACGTTGGATCGGTGACTCCTACAACATTTTCTTTTTTTAAATGAGGGTGGGCCAGATCCCGGGAGCAGTGTATGGATGAATCTAGGGGTGCCTGAGCGCCCTGAGGACTGCTACCTTCCCTGGGCTAACATAATCAAAGAGGTACGGAGGACCGCACGGCCCGTGGCAGCCTCAGGATGACACCTCCCCAGGGCTAATTGTAAACAAAACAAAGTTGCGGGGAAGGCTGTATGCCCCCCCAGCCCAGAGAAGGTCACCTCCCCGAAGCTAATGTAATGGGGGGCCTTGAGGACCCCCCTGACCAAGGGACCACACCTCCCTAGGGCTTTAACACTTTAATGTGGGTGGGCCTAACAGACCCCGTGGCCCAGGTACCACCACCTCCCTGGGGCCAAAGTCTATATTTAAGAAATGTGCAGGGGGCACATGGGCACATTCTGGGCCTCGAAGACAGCCACCTCCCTGGGGCAGGCCCCTCATTGATGTCCCTGAGGACCGCCACATATTACATCACTCATGACATGGTCAGTGATATCACTCATGACATCACTGATTACACCATCCTTGTGACAGAGTGACAGACCTCCTTTCAGTGTAATGTAACCCTTGAAACACATATTCAAAAATAGAAACTAACATTTTCAAAAAAATGGAGATACCCATACCAGTTACAACAACCAATTCAGTAATTCCACCATCTATATACACATCCACTCATTCACCAACAGTTCTATATAGTCACTCATACATATACTCACTCATCATATGTAGTGATACACCTATACATCCTGTTACACACAACAGTCATCCAAAAGTTACTCACACACATACTCACACATGCAAATAAACTATTGAATATCCATTTATTTGCATATACAGCTATACACACACTACCACCTTACTTCTAAGGAAACTTACACATACTTACTCTCTTAAACAATCACTTATAGAAACACATACCTATTTAAACTTCCCATCGATCTCCGCCTGGAGCCTTCGGAGACTATTTTCCGACGGAAACTTAAAACCCATTTGTTCTCCCTATAGTCTCTTTTTTGCCCTGTGCCTCGCACTATCTCTTCCCCCCCTAAAGGAGTCTTTTTCCTCTCTCTCTCAGCGCGGGGACACGCCGAGATGGCGTACCTTATCCATACGCTCTATAAATGCCTTTATTATTTTTTAAACAGGAACTCTTACAATCTCTCACTCTCACATATACTCACTTATATTCATCAATACTCACATATACTAGATTAAAACATATGTAGTTACTGATAAAGACACTAGTGAGACAGTCATTCACTCACTAACACACACATATACACACTCATCCACCCATACAGTCCTGCACATATGCTGTCTTCAAAACACATACAAACAGTGAGTCAGTCATTGATGCATCTATATGCTAAGTAATACCCCCACCAAACCATACAGACACTCATACTGATACTAAAAAAAATCTAATAACCCATATACACACACATGTAGGTACTCACCAACTCATGCAGCCACGTATACACAAAGTGAAACACTGATACATATATTTAAATATTTAAACATTACTCGCTAATATATGTATTCACTAAGATACACTTAATAAGCCAGTTAACCAATCAATTAAAAAAAAAACCCATCCATTTAGACACTTATTTAAACATTTATTCTTCCATCGACCTTTACATATACATATATAAAACATATTTATTTTTCAGAAAGACACACATTCACTGGATGGTGTCATCAGTGATGTCATGAGTGATGTCACTGACCATGTCATGAGTGATGTAATATGTGACGTCATCAGCAGTGCATTGCAGGCGCGTACGTTATAGTGAGTCCAACTAACTATAACATGGAAATTTAAATGGTTTTATGTCAGTAAAATTTCCAGCTAACTATAACTGGTGTCAAACCTATGGTTTTGAGTGAATATATATATAGCCGTGACGCACTCTAATTTTTGTTTAAAAGGGCTCCCTCAGCGCACATCGCGCATTGCTATTGAGTGTTCGGATCCCTCCTGAGGCGGAAGCCGGGAGGTCTGGGTGCCCACTCATTTTTTTAAATTGTTCACTTCTCACTAACTGGCTTGATTGCAAAGCTGGTTTGCTGTGCTCACTCATATTTTAAAACTTTTATATTTGTTTGCCTAAATAGCCTGACTGCAAAGCTTGCCTTACCTTTCTCCTGCGCCTCGCTGCCCGACCCACGCTTCAGCCGATCATTTGGCTGTTCTGTCTCGGCAGGGCGCTCTGATTCATAGCAGCCATATTGCAACTGAATTCGCGCTGTGACGCGCTCTAGTTTTCGTTTAAAAGGGAAGGACCATGACTCCGCGCAGGGGACGCGAGCAGCGGACGCGAGCAGCGGACGCGGGCAGCGGACGCACCGGTCGCATGCCGGAGTCATGCCAGAATCCTGCCCGTCTGCGCTCGTCAGCGCCAAGGAAGCGCCAGGGGCCAGTCAGGCTGTTGCCCTCACTCCCTCTGCTAGTCATCACACCGCATATTCCCTCAGCGCCATGAAAGCTCTCCAACCCTCTAGGTTACCATGCCACCATAATCTCCGGCCAGAGGAACTACTGAAAGGATGTAACTGTCTGTGCTTTAAGAATGACCTGTTGCATGTTCCCACTCACTTACCCGCTTCCGTTATCACCGAGCCACCTACCCCCACTCTCCAATCCAGCGAGACTGGCTTTCTTATCAACGCCCGCTCTCTGGTGAAAAATAATATTGCTTTTCATGATTTTGTCTCTGACAGGAAACCCTCCTGGGTTTTTATTACAGAAACATGGGGCTCAGACTCTGCTGGTCCTGATTTGGTTAATGCCATTCCTGACGGCTACGCCCTCGTAAGACAGGACAGGGTCGGTCGAAAAGGCGGTGGTCTTGGCATACTGCATAAAATTTCTTCTCGCTGCCGCATTGATTGCCTTCCCTCCCTCTAGAACTCCTTCCAAGCCGCCCATTTTATTCTCAGCCCCTCCCCACTGTATCTTTCACGGGCGTTCTTATCTATAGACCCCCTGGTCCAAGGTCGGCCTTCCCCATCAGCCTCTTGGAAATCCTTGAACCTTTCATTGATGTCCCCAATTTCACCATCCTTGGGGATTTCAATTTCCATCTGGAAAACCTTAACTCATCTGATACTGGTTCGCTTGTTGATTCCCTGGTCTCCTGTGGCCTTCTTCAAAAGGTAAACTGTCCCACCCACTCTGCAGGCCACATTTTAGACGGGATCTACTCCAATGACATCAGATTGGAAGTGGGCTCTCCCTCTCGTGGTCCGACCATAAGGCAGTTCCCTTTGACTTTGACCCTGGTCCACGGGATCCGCCTCTCAAAGACAATAGTGTCTGGACTCTTAAAAGGAATTTTAGAAGCATCAATAAAGTAGCCCACACCCCCTTTATCGCTAAATTCTTCTCCTCCCCCAAACCCGACACTGATGCAGCCGCTCTGGAGCTGACTAAAACCATCAATGAAGCAGTCAATACTTTAGCCCCTATGAAACCCCACTTCTGCACCAGGAAACGCCCCTCGGCCCCCTGGTTCTCTGATTCCCTCAGATTACGTAGGCAGGAATGCAGGAGACAGGAAAGACTCTGGAGAACTTATCTTGAGCCTGAGGAAAAGACCAAACATAAAAATCTCATCACAAGTTATAAGGCCGCAATTCTTGCAGCCAAACAATCTTATTTCACTGATTTGACCACCTCTCTCAGCTCTTCTAGAGATCTTTTTAAAATTGTGGACTCCCTCTATCTCACCCCGTCTCCAGATCCCACTGTTCCGACACAAGAACTCTGTGACCAGATTTCCACGTTTTTTCACAACAAAATAGCTGGTATTCACTCTGCTCCAGAATCCCTCAATTCCACTCAAGCTCTCGTCCCACCCCCTGATCCTATGACTAACCCCTCTTTGCCTCTAGTATCCCCAGAACGCCTGTCCAACTTTCCTCCCCTCTCCCATGAAGGCTTAAATGCTCTTCTAGATAAGCTTAAATCTGGCTCCCCCCTCGACCCCTGCCCTCTCAAAATTCTGAAAGACTGCAGGGAAGTCCTTCTCCCCCATACCTGGAGGTCATGAATCTGTCAATTTCTAATGGTGTCTTCCCTGAATCTTGGAAGCTGGCTATCGTAAAGCCCTTATTGAAAAAGCCTACTTTATACCCGGGCACTCTCAAAAACTTTCGGCCCATATCACTTTTGCCTGCCCCTGCCAAAATGCTTGAAGCACACCTCAACCACCATCTCAGCGCCTTTCTGGACAAAGCCAGCCTGCTGGACTCTTCACAGCACGGCTTTAGAAAGGCGCACAGCACCGAGTCAGCCCTTACAGTGGTAGTCAACAACATCCGCGCTAAGGTCGACAGAGGTCATCCCACCATCCTGATCCTGCTCGACCTTACAGCTGCCTTTGACACCCTGTCACCAACCATCTTGTCCAGGCGTCTCGGTGAAATGGGAGTGGAAGGACATGCCCTTAGTCTTCTGACTTCCTTCCTTAACCAACGTTCCCAAAGAGTCAAACTGGGTGACTTCCTTTCCTCTGCCAAGCCTTTGCATTGTGGGGTCCCGCAGAGCTCATCTTTGAGCCCTACGTTGTTCAACGCCTCCCCTTGCAAAGCTCGTAAGATCTTTTGGACTGGAAGTCCTGTCATACGCCGACGACACCCAGATAATGGTCTCCCTATCCCATTCTGTGGAGTCCACGGCCCTCAACTTCAAGAACTGCATGGAAGCCGTGGCAGGCTGGATGTCCACGAACTTCCTTAAGCTAAACGGGGAAAAAAACCGAGATCCTCATCTTTGGTGACAAACAAGATCTCTGGTCCTCGGATTAGTGGCCTCCCTCCCTCGGAACCTGCCCCTTGCCGTCCTTAGTTGCCAGAAACCTGGGGGTCACCTTTGACACCACACTGGCATTTGATAAACAAGTTGGCAAAACCGTGTCAACTTGTTGTGGGGTCCTGAGGATCCTCAGGAAACTAGTACACTATCTCTCCCCCGATGCCCGGAAACAGGTGGTTATTGCTCTTATCTCACCCGCCTGGACTATTGCAATGCCCTCTATCTTGGTATCTGCAAAAAACTCATCCTCCGCTTACAGACTATTCAGAACGCTGCAGCCAGGTTTGTGGTGAATGCCCCCAGACGTGCTTCTGTTACATAAATCAGAAAAGACCTCCATTGGCTACCTGTTCAGGCAAGGATCAACTTTAAGGTTCTGGTTCTGACCTATCAGGCCCTTTATGACCTGGGTGCCGAGGACATCAGGTCTCTCATATCCTTCTATACCCCGGGTAGAGCCCTGAGATCTGCCCACAAAAATCTGCTTGCGACCCCCCCGGATCGCCAAGGTCAGATGGGGCGGGAGGGCTTTTTTCTCCCTCGCCCCCAAGCTATGGAACTCGCTTCCTAACAACCTTAAAACTCAGCCATCACCTGCCCTTTTCCGGAAGAATCTTAAAACATGGCTATTCGCTCAATCATATTTTTAAGTGCTGCCTCCTTCTGATGCCTCCGTCCACTCAGTTGTTTTGTTTTCTTTCCATCCTCTGCGCCTTGATGCCTCCGGGTTAAGTTGCGCTTTCACAAATCGCGAATTCATTCATTCATTCATTCATATATATATACATATATTAGTATGTGTGTGTGTGTGTGTATATATATCTACATACATTTTTGGATTTGCCTATAACGTTTATACCCATCAGGGCAAGGTTTCATCTGTGTTGCACAGATTGCTGTTCTATTCTTCTATTTATAGATAAAGTCTATCGCCTTCCAAAATCACCCTATCATCCATGACTGAACAGGATAAGAAGCGGTCCAAAAGGCACATAATCAAACTAGAAGAGCCTCGGCTCTGAGCCACAGGGAACGCACTGCTGAAAAGCACCCGCCAAAAGAAATCTGTGTTTCTGATGCAAAGATCGCAGGGAAAGCGCAGTCAAATGAGTACCTGCTGTAAGACATTGGCGTTTTCCCAAACTCAGAATCAGCCTCTGTGGAGAATCAAACAGAAACGGACACCGCCACTGGCTGCTCAGGTGAGAAGCAATCTCCGAGCTGGCTTGAAAGAGGTTATGATGAAGAAATGATACATCGGAAAAAGGCACAAATGCTTTATAATTACGTTGCTCCTTAGATGTTTCCTGGGAATCCAAATAGGTATTTATCAAAAACGTTGTAGTTCTACATCATGGGTACTTACAAACATTGTCCAGGAGGCTAAAATGTTTGGCTGCATTGATGCCAGCAATGTGACGGGTGTTGTCTATGTATGCTAGAACTACCAAAATGGATGAGAATACAGTCATTAATTTAACTACAACTGAATTAAGTGAAGAGGAAAGAAAAATACTAACTTTGGGTCTCACTTATAGTCCCATCAGGGATTTTAACTACGCAGAGACACGAAAAGATTTATTTTAATTTGTGCGTAAAATAAAACTACGTAAATACCATACAACTCAAGGGACGCAAATTCGTGACACTACAACAACGGTTGCGGAAATAATACTAGTCCAACATTAACAGTAGGGGACATAGACCTTTTGAGGGATATGCAACTATTGTTTGATGAAAACAACACAACTATGGGTCAGTTGGATCAGAAAGCCCAGTAATTAGGGGCAACAATACGAACTAAATTTAAATCTAAATCATCTTTTTGCCCGATAAAGATGCGAGACAATGTGGATGTCTTTCATGACAAAGTCACTTTTGAATTAAAAAAACTTTATTGTGCTACCATGAAATCCCCCATGAAACTTACCAAACAAGATTACATCCACTCTCAATTGGTCAAAAAATTACGGGATGATGACAAAATTATCATACACTAATCAGACAAGGGTGGCAATGTGGCGCCATGGCCACGAGAATTATTTATGGAGGAGGCTGAACAACAACTGAATGACAGAAACTGCTATAAAAAACGTAACATCTTAGCAGTAAACTGTGCATGGAATGACTTTAACAGCAAACTGTAGGCATGGAAATCTGCCAGTTTACGGAGCATGGAAGAATCCACATTTTAAAAGTTGACTACCCCATTGTACCCGCAATATATTTCATCCCCAAAGTCCTTAAAGATATGCACAAACCACCGGGGAGGCCCATTATATCGGCCAAAGGCAGTAAATTGGAGAATGCATCCAAATATGTGGATTTCTTCCTACAAGATCATGTGAAGAAAATCCCCTCATACATACAGGACACAGGGGATTTTCTTTGTAAAATTCAGTGTTAAATGAGATGTTGATTGCTTATTTCGCTAGATGTTGTCGCATTATACACTTGCATACATAATTGCGATGGTTTACTGGCAACTGAATTCTATTTAAACACCAGACCTAGACATATCTGCTTACATAACCAAATGTTATTGACTATGATATCCATATGTCTAGAAAATAATTTCTTTCTCTTCAACAATCACATTTTCCAGCAGGTTAGGGTAGTTGCCATTGGGGCCTGCTATTCTCCCAGTTAAGCCTGTCTTCACATGGGCATGTGGGAGGAGCGGGTCCTCATGGCAACACACAGTGACATCCTTTCCAGGCATGTTTTTTGCTGGTACAAATACATTGGTGATTTGTTTTTGCTATGGAAGAGTAATGAAACGGATGTTCAAAACTTCATAGCGGAGGTGAATGATAACTGTTTGAACTGACACTTCACAGCCCAAATAAGCAAGAAAAGCATAATCTTTTTAGACGTTCAACGCAGCCAATGGGTTAAGACTTCTCAGCTCATTGACCAGCCTACCCGGTTGGTGTCAACCATCAATCGACAGCACAAAACATTAAGAAAAATAGTAAATAAGAACTGGCCCTTGATTCTTAATGACCCAATACTGGGTGAACGTTTAACTGCAATTTCCAGTATTACTTACAGGAAGGCTCGCTCCATGAGCAGCCCTGAGATCATCTCAACAAAAAATTGGCTAAATAACAGAACAGGGTTTTTAAAATGTTCCAGATGCAGAGCGTGAAATATGGCCATAATACTAAATCATACACCACTCCTTTCAAACAGAAACTAGTTGAGTTAACACAATTTCTTAATTGCAAAACTGAATTTGCAGTATATGTGATGGAGTGTCCATATGGCCTGCGCTCTGTGGGTAGTACTAAACTGCAGGTCCACAAACGGATACTCCAGCACATATGAGCCATAATTAACAATAATGCTGCTTATCAGGCACAGGGTCAAGGCTGATTTGCATATAGCCACTGTCTGACCTAGGGTGTTGTGGAGTGCAAAAAAACGATGGTTTTAGGCCCAGATCTTTGTACTGGGGTGAATGTAAGACATTGGTCTGCATTTTGTCCATCAACTGTGTTTTTTGCTTATCTAGTGTCAAGGCATTTCAAAGAACATCATGGCAGTGATCTACAGTATTTAAAATACTTTGCCATTGACACTGTCTTGTCTCTCAGAAGGGGTGGAAATCA
Source organism: Lissotriton vulgaris (assembly GCF_964263255.1). NCBI lineage: Eukaryota > Metazoa > Chordata > Amphibia > Caudata > Salamandridae > Lissotriton > Lissotriton vulgaris. The sequence continues at coordinate 245,557,931 of NC_141687.1, forward strand.
ATTGTGATTAGCTTCTACGCAAACAGGAAACTCAATACATCTTAGAACTGGATTGTAAAACACCACTGGGCCTGAATGCAAGTGAGGGTTTTTTCACTTGTTTATAATATTGCCTGTCTTAAACACTTTTTTATCTTTGTACTCTCCTTTTTAACTGAACATCAGATTAGTCTCTCATTTATATCTAATTTTTATGGTTAGGTATGGTATAATTTTATACACATTTTTTTAATTAGATCGCGGCTGTGATTTAGTAGGGTGTAGGCACTTTTTATGTTTTTAGTAGCACCAGCACTTTATGTAAAATCTATGGATACATGGCCACTTGGGCGGGACTTGCTAATTTCACTTTGTATAGCGTCAACAATTATGTGCATACTTGAATACAAAACAAACAAGAGACATGGTATTTTACCACTATGAGTGACCTGCAGACGAGCTATGGTGATCAGAGAACCTTGATATATCTCTGGTAGGATATGAATGTTTTTTAAGACTTATTTTATATTTTATGCAGTGTCTCACTTAATTTTATCCATGTCTTAACATTTTTAGCTCGATATATGGAATGTCAAAACACTAAAGGTTTTTTTCAGATACAATCTATATGGATTTTATTTGATATTAACCATGTGTCTTCTGTGCCAAATATTTATATTATCGTATGAATATTTATTAATAGCACATCTTGCTCTTTTTTGCACATATTTGATTGTATTCTATTTTAGAATCATATTTATGCTATACTGTGATAAGTATTCAAAAAGTACAATGAATACCTAGTCCATTTCCATTGTGTGTTGACATCATATGTGTTTTTCCTTGCACTTTGAAAATAAAAACATGTCTCCGTTTCGTGTCATGTGATCAGGGCCTCGTTGGAGGCTGAAACGCATAATGGCGGAGGTGCGGGGGTTTTCCAAATAAACCAACTTTGCACTGATTCTGGGTCTGCTTTTTTGTCCTTCCGATTGTTCAGTGGCGGAATCCTATGGATAAATATATATATATCCAAATACCTCCGCACAAGTACGCGATGCACTCCTAGCATGCAGGCACTGAGTCCTTGAAGCTTGAAAGGTTATTTATTGATCATAGCATCAAGCCAAAAACAAAACCCAACGCGCTTCGCTGGTGAACCGCCTTGGTCACGAGTAAGTGAATTGTATGGCAATCCAACATTTAAACTTCACATTTGTTGTTACGTAAACATCGTGGGAACATAAAGATAAAAGGTGAACTTCTCGCATCATCTTTTTCGGCAATCTTAGACTGGTAAAACGAAACATGCTAAATAAAAAAAGATACCTTGGCTTATGGTAACGTGCTGTTATCAGATTCCATGTGTAATACCATATTTAAATCTAATATATATTCCTTATTGGCAGAAACATTAGCAAACACATGCCAAAAATAGTTTGATACATCATCAGAAAAGGCATTATCGTTCATTATCATATTCATATAATCAATTTACATTGCAGGAGATATTCATATTCATTTGTCAATGGCGCTGTTTGTCTTACACTACTAACAAAGCAGAATGAGTTCATCAAAGGTTCTGGTAATTCCTAATGTAATATATTGCCCAAGTGGGTTACTAGACATTGTATCATACAAAAAAAAACTCAAATATCCCAAGTGGGCTTATTATAACATAATCTCCTAAAGCGAAATCAATAAAAATTGTATTCAAAATCAATTGCTCTATTACTGATACATAAAAGTGTCATAAAGTACATTATATTACATTCACCAAAACATATTAGATGCATAAATAGCTTCCGTTTAGTGATTCCTAAATTCAATATTCTAGATAGACATGGAACACCATTCCATATAAGATGCTCAATCGGTATGAATCATTGATATTGCAAGTCGTACTTTGTATCCAGATATGACCCCACCTGCAAAAAAAACCAAATGTGTGGCTCAAAAAATGCTGATGAGAGATTACTTTAGACAAAAGTGAAAGTGAATTAAAAACAATTAAAAACAATGGAAGCACTAAAAGAGAAGGTTTGAGACACACAAAATCATACTTGGAAAAAACCCTGCTTTAAGCCTAAAACACTGGTTTTAGTCTCCCAAGAACCAAGAAAGTTCCTCTTCGGAATTAAGGCCACCTGGAATTTTAGTGTCGAGTTCTAAAATATATTTAGATTCCAGTTGGCGCAGCCTACAAATCCTATCTCCTCCCCTACCAGAAGGGGGTATTCTATCAATCACAAAGAAACGTAGCAAATTCCGGTTGCTGTTGTGGAACTCTTCAAAATGTCGAGCTATTGGGAACAACTTATCCCTGTTCTGAATTGCCCTCATATGTTAAAGAATGCGCTTCTTGGCAGCAAACATGGTGCTTCCCACATATTTCTTAGTGCAAGGGCATATTAAAACATATACAAAATGGTCAGATAAGCATGTTAGATGTTTTTCAATGCTCTTTTCGCAATCATCAATAGGGTAGTATAAATTCTTCACATTCGAACTATATTTGCACGCCTTGCATGACATGCAAACACAGAAACCCTGAATGTCATGAAAGTTATATTTAGATTGTACAATCTCATTCCTACAAAGTATGTCTTTTAAGGAATTAGCCTTCCTAAATGTGATATTCTGGGAATCTTTTACTGCATCAACCAATGTAGGTTCAGTACCCAAACTTTTTCAATGCTTATTCAAACATTTGCGGACATTAACAGAGTTGGAATTAAATGTGGTGATGTACCTGATAGTATTATCATCCTCTCCTCTGCTACTCTCTCTCGGTGTTAATAGCTCAAGATGAGTAAATTTGGCAGCTTTAGTATACGCTTCTTGGATAGAACTCGAGCTATATCCTCTTTCCTGGAATCTTTTAGACATACATTGACACTCTTTCTCAAAACTCATTTCATTACTGCAGTTTCTACGTGCGTGGAGAAACTCCACATACAGAATACTGCGAATTAATGCTCTGAGGTGACTGCTTTCAGCGTGCAGCAATGTGTTGCCAGCTGTTTTATTCCAAAACAAACTTGATGTCATTTTGTTGTCAACTATGTGAATCTCCAGATCCAAACATTCAATTCTGGACTCGCTCATTTTCCCTTCAAACTGTAGATTTACTTCATTGCTGTTTAACACTGCAATAAAGTTAGTTGTCTGCTCCTGACTGGCTTTCCAGATGATAAAAAGATCATCTATATACCGCAGCCACGATACTACATGGCTGTGGTATTGGTCATACAGCAAGGGCACCTGTCGCTCCCACCACCCCATAGAGAGGTTGGCGTAACTTGGAGCAAAACAGGTATCCATCGCTGTCCCCTGCTTCTGCATAAAGAAAGTTTAATGAAAAATAAAAAAAATATTTTCAAGGCAAAACAGATCATCTGAATAAGCATCTTGTTGTGATCCAAAAATTAAATGGAACTGGCTTTCAAAAAGTGCTGACATGCTTGTATACCGTCCTCATGCTTTATGGACGTATATAAGCTGCACACATCTAATGTCAACATTAGGTAACCATCCTCCCACACAATGTTTCTGATTTTACCTAAAAAGTCTCTACTGTCCTTTAGGTAGGAAGGTAGTTTTTCTACAAAGGGACGCAAAAAGAAGTCAATATATTGGGAAGTCTTCTCCAAAAGAGAACCCTTTGAAAAGACAATGGGTCTCCCTGGTGGTTTCAGAGGGTTCTTATGCAGCTTTGGTAAGAGATATAAGATCACAATTTTGGGTGTGCGATTAAAAAGAAAAGAATATTCATCCCATTCTATCACACCTGCTGGGTGCCACTCTTTGAACATTTTATGGTATACAAGATTGGATTCTTCTATCTTGTTTTTTGATGTTTCCTCATAGCATTCTTAACACTCAAGTTGCCGTCTTCCTTCCTGAATATAATCCTCCACTCTTAAAACCACAAAATTCCCCCCTTTATCAGATTGTCGGATGACAATATCAAGATCAAGTTGTAAAGTTTTGACCGCCAATCTTTGATGTTTGGTTAAATTGTTCTGGTGCCATTTCTTCTTCTTTGTAAATTTTTTTCAAACAATGATCATCAAAGTTTCAAAAACATCAAAGCCACAAGGGGGTAGAGTGGGATTGAAACTTGATTTAGATTTAAAATTATTTGGACAGTTTAGATTAGCAGTATAACCCAGCGAGCAGGCATTAATTGGTGTAGAGTCTATGTCATCCCTTTCTAATTCTTTTAGAGCATGTCATGAATGATGTAATATGTGACGTCATCAGCAGTGCAATGCGGGCGCGCGAGTTCTAGTTAGCTGAACTAACTATAACGGGGGAATTTCAATGGTTTTGTACGAGTGAAATGTCCAACTAACTATAATGCTCCTGAAACCTATGGTTTTTTCAGTGAATTTCTAAGGTTTTTTAAATGCTAATTCCTAACTATAATGTGCCTGAAACCTATGGTTTCTTCACTGAATTTCAATGATTTTTTAAATGCTAATTTGTAGCTATAACGTGCCTGAAACCTATGGTTTTTTCAGTGAATGTCAAAGGTTTTTTAAATGCTAGTTTCTACCAATGCCTACAGAGGTACCACATGTGAAGAAAGAAGAAAAAACACACAGAAAGAAGCAAAAGTAATGCAGAAATAAGCAACAGAAGTCCTCAAAGACGAAGAAAAGTGCAGGAAGAAGGAAGACGTGCAGAAATAACAAACAGAGGAGCAGAAATAGGCCTTGCTGCAAAATCATCCTGTACCCTCAACTTTTTCAGATGGCGGTAACTGACTCTGACAACCAGTCCTAGAGCCAGTGCTATGCTAAAAGACACTTAGAATACAGTTAAAACACCAACATACACTAGGGAACACCATGGTTGGGGTACCCCTGTCATTAGCATGACCTCCTCTGTAAGCCCCTAGTATATAATAGGGCAGAGGGATTAAAACTACCTCTTAAAACGCGCCACAGGGCGCGTTTGCACACTGGTGAAGGGAGGGGGGCTGAGCTGACGTGTGCATACATGCCCTGGGGCCGTTTTAATTTGGTGGATAAAGTCCCCTTGAATCCTGAGTGTCCCTTGGGTTCAACTAGCCCACCAGGTATCTCCAGTTAGCGCCACAGAGCTGCGTTGGAGAGAGGTGTAAAAATTAGCATGGCCTGGACCACCTCTCTGCAATGCAGCACAGTGGCACTTACTGGAAGCACCTGGTGGACTAGTTGGCTCCCAAGGGCCCTCAGGATTGAAGGAGAATTATTTCCCCAGCTTAAAATGCGTCACAGGGCGTGCTTGCACACATCATATCAGGCCTCATCCCCTCCCTTCACCACTATGTACAAACATCCTGTGGCTGTTTTAAGTTGGGAGATTAAGTTCATTTGAATCCTGAGGGTCCCTAGGGTCCAACTAGCCCACTAGGTACATCCAGTAAGCGCCACAGAGCTGCGTTGCAGAGAGGTGTAAAAAGTGGCACAGCCTGGATCACCTCTCTGCAATGCAGCACAGTGGCGCTTACTGGTAGCACCAGTTGGGCTTGTTAGCCCCCAGGGGCCCTCAGGATTGAAGGAGAATTATTTCACCAACTTGAAACGCGCCATAGGGTGTTTTTGCACACGTCACCTCAGGCCCCTTCCCCTCACTTCCCCACTGTGTAAACACACCTTGTGGTCATTTTAAGTTTAGAGATTAAGCCCCCTTAAATCTTTAGGGTCCCTAGGGGCAAATTAGCCCACTAGTTACCTCCAGTAAGCGCCATTGCAGAGAGGTGTAAAAAGGGGCACGGCCTGCACCACTTCTCTGCAACACAGTGCATTGGCGCTTACTGGAAGCACCTGGTGGGCTAGTTGGCCCGCAGGGTTTCTCAGGATTGAAGAGGAATTATTTCCACAGCTTAAAATGCACCACAGTGCGTGTTTGAAGGCGTCACCTCAGGCCCCGTCCCCTCCCTTCACCACTGTGTAAACGCACCCTGTGGCCGTTCTAAGTTGAGAGAGTAAGCCCCCTTGAATCCTAAGGGTCCCTAGGCCCAAACTAGCTCACTAGGTACCTCCAGTAAGCGCCACAGAGCTTCATTGCACAGAGATGTAAAAAGGGGTGTGGCTTTTGAACACCTGTCTGTAACGTAGCTCCCTAGGCATACTGGAGATACCTGTTGGGATAGTTTGCCCTAAGGGACCCTCAGTATTGAAAGAGAATAAATTCCCCAAATTACAACTCGCCACCGGCGCGTTTGCACAATGGTGAAGGAAGGGGGCGTGGCCTGAAGTGACATGTCTGCAAACAGGCCCTGTGGCGCGTTTTCAGTTGGAGAATTAATTCCTCCTCAATCCTGAGTGTTCCTGGGGGCCAACTAGCCCACCAGGTACCTCCATTATGCACCAGAGAGCTGCGTTGCAGAGAGGTGTTCAGAGGCCACGCCCCTTTTAACAACACTGCAACGCAGCTCCGTGGTGCTTACTGGAAGTACCTGGTGCGCTAGTTGGCCCCCAGGGACCCTCAGGATTGAAGAGGTATTAATTCCTCAACTTAAAATGTGCCACAGGGTGTGTTTGCACACTTGTCACCTCAGGCCCTGCCCCCTCCCTTCACCACTGTGCAAACGCGCCCTGTGGCACATTTTAATTTGGGGGATTAACTCTCCTTGAATACTGAGGGTCCCTGGGGTGAAACTAGCCCACCAGCTAACTCCATTAAGCGCCACAGAGCTGCAATGCAGAGAGGTGTAAAAAGGGGCGTGGCCTCGGAACACCTCTCTGCAATGCCACCCCTGCTATTTTTAATATTTGAGGAGGGGGGCCGTGTGGCCCCCCTCCCGGGCCACTAATAGCCCCGGGGACCCTATACCCCGGGGCAGGCCCTCTCCATTGGGGACCGTGAGGGGGTCCCCAATCCCCCCACGATCCGGCCATCTCCCCGCATCCTGCGGGAGCCGGCATTGCTTTTCTACACGGGGAGCTGCTAAGATGCAGCTCCCCCTGTGGATAAGCAAACTGCTTTGGTATTTGGAAGAGAGAGCAGGTTTCCTGCTCTCTCTTCCAAATATCAAAGCAGTTTGCTCTCGCCCTGCCATAGCAAACTAACCCCGGGACACTGCAGGAGCCGGCCCTGGCAGATGGCGGTCCCCAGTGACAGGGCTCCAGGAGGGGGCTCCAGGAGGGGGCCGCGCGGCCCCTCTCCCAACATTTTTAAAGCCCTGGGGAGGTGGTGGTCCCCGGGGCTGGGTGGTCCGCCACGGACCCCCCAATTATAACATTTAGAACCCCAGGGAGGTGGCGGGTCCTGAGGCATGTGGGGGGGCTCGATCCCCCTACACAGGTTTTTATAAACCCCTGGGAGGTGGCAGTCCCCAGGGCGGGGAGCCCCTGTGAGCCACCCATTACATAACTGTATTCGCCGGGACTTGCCCCCCCCCCCCGGGGCTAAAGTGAGGGAGCCCGTGCTTTATTTTTTTGTCTCAGCAGGATCCGCGCACCTTGAGTGAATTTTGCTGATTTTTTAAAAAAATAAAGAATTTTGGCCCTGGGGATCCTTGTGGGACCCCCTAAGCAGGCCTAGGGGTCAGGGTGTTTCTACCTTGCCCCCTTTTCGCGTTTTTCACCTTAGTTTGACTGATTTCTTGTGCCTCGGTTCTACTGAGGCACAAGATGGCTGCCAACACTTCCAGGTTTCGAGTGTTGACAGCCAATTACCATAAAGCTTGTGATCGTGAGGGTGCGCAGATCCTGCACGGCCATAGATATCACTATCTTTATTCCTTAATTTCTCAAAAATTACTGAACAGATTTACACCATTTTTAAAAAGGTCGCTTTCTTAGCCAAGCAGTACCTTTTTACCAAATTTGGTGTAATTGCGTTCAGCAGTTTTTGCTATAACAGTGTCTAAAGATTCCTATGGGAAAATGATTTTTTCACCACTATTTTTTGAATTTCTCAAGAACTACTGAATGGATTTACACCATTTAAAAAGGACGCTTTCTAAACCAAGGGCTACCTTTTTGCAAAATTTGGTGTAATTCCGTTCAGCAGTTCGGGCTGTAGCCGTGTCTAAAATGTCCTATGGGAAATAACATGGGGAAGACACGTTTTGGGACCTCTCTTTTTCTTAGACCATGCTTGATGAATCACCCCCAACCTTTCAGGATAGGAGCGGACCAGAGCAGGCCGTAAGTTTTGAACATTTTGCGAAGATTCGTCAATCGGCACCAAAGTTATTGCAGATAGAATGTTGTGGATTTCCTATGGAAAATAGGTCAGAACTATAACTACCTACTGGCAACCGCCAGTAGGTAATGTATGTGTGTGTATATATATATATATATATAAATACCAGTTCAGCCATGAGAGAAGCTCACCACGGGTGTGTGGGCCTGGGGTTGCGCCATGACGGTGTGATCCATGATTCAGGAGACAGTTTTCCAAGGCGACTGCTAGAAAGCGGAACAGGCACAAGTAAGAGACTTTGATTTCACCCACTGGGACAGGCATTACATATTTAATCTCCATTTCAGACGGACTCACAGGAGTTTTTTTTAGAAAGCATGAACTACGAGATCCAGAAAGCCTGGTTAGCGGTCACGCCCACATGGGCTGGGGCTCTTTGAAATAAATGGGACATGAAGTTACCCGGTGTTTGTTACAAGCTGCCACAGAAGAAGGGGTTTCCAGTCCCCGAAACGCGTCTGGTTAAGCTGTGTGAAGCAATTTGGGAAACAGACTCCCGCACTGTTGCCTGCTTGCAAGCTTGTCTCCTAAATTAAAAGGAGTTATTTCATCTGCCAGCTGACTTCTCTCTTTGGGGCAACCTTTGAGACTGGATTTGAAGCGGCTGAGCCCAGACGCAAGAGAAGCTCACCACGGGTGTGTGGGCCTGGCGTTGCGCCATGACGGTGTGATCCATGATTCAGGAGGCAGTTTTCCAAGGAGTCTGCTAGAAAGAGGAACAGGCACAAGGGCGAGACTTTGATTCCACCCACTGTGGCAGGCATTACATTTTTAATCTCCATTTCAGATGGACTCATAAGAGGTTTTTTTCAAAAGCATGAACTACGAGATCCAGAAAGCCTGGTGAGCAGTCACGCCCACATGGGCTGGGACTCTTTGAAATAAATGGGACATGAAGTTACCCGTCTGTTTGTTACAAGCGGCCACAGAAGAAGGGGATTCCAGTCCCCTAAACGCGTCTGGTTAAGCTGTGTGAAGCAATTTGGGTAGCGGACTCCCGCACTGTTGCCTGCTTGCAAGTGTGTCTAAATAAATTAAAAGGAGTTATTTCATCTACTGGCTGGCTTCTCTCTTTGGGGCAACCTTTGAGACTGGATATATTTATATATATATATATGTGATCAAGCGCTCTGTGGAGCAGGAAACGCGTCACAGAAGGTTTATGGAGTTAATTAACCTTTAAACTTGGATACGGTGTGGTTGCCTTGTTGTTTTTGCCTACTCGAGTGCTTGTTTGGATCGCCGTTTATTTGGGATATTTTCATCGGCTGCTCCGCCGGCATCAAGCCACCCCAGGAAAAGGCGAGGGATTTCCAGCAGGAGCTAATTCTTTTGGATATATATATATATATATATATATATATATATATATATATATATATATATATATATATATATATATATATATATATATATACATATATATATATATATATATTCAATGAAAAAACCATTGGTTTTAGGCCATATATAGTTAGGGATTTGCATTTACAAAACCTTATTTTACTCGCATAAAACCATTGAAATTCCATATATAGTTATAAGCGCTAACTATATATCGCGCACCCGCAATCCACTGCTGATGATGTCACATATTACATCATTCATGACATGGTTAGTGACATCACTGATGACATCACTGATGACATCTCAAATGACATCACTGATGACATCACTGAAAACATCTCATTTGTCATGACTGATAACATCACTGATGATATCATTCATGTGATAATACGATGAACCTTTTCAGACTCTAATATAACCTTAGATACAATCAGTGTAAACAGACACTCACAGACTGTCACTCATCCATGGAGTTACTCACACACCTAGTCAGTCATGCAAAGAATCAATCACACCTCCATTTCCTCAAATATACAGTTATACAAACTTTACTTATTCAAACATATACTAACACATATTTACTCTCTTATACAATCCCTGATACAAGTTCACAATGATCCATACAGCCACTCACACATTCACTGGCTCTTATGCACAGTTATTTATATATGTCAACTCTCACATGTACTGTGTTTTACATATGTACTTACTTTGACATGTAGCACTGAGATATCCATTCACTCACCAATACACTCATGCACACAGTCAACCGCCCATACAGCTGTTTCCACATGCACTTTTGAAACCATACATCTAGTGAATCAACTGCTTACAGATCTATGCACAGAGTCACACACCTCCCAGCCACCCACACACACACTCAATATCCCATACAAATACTTGGGCAACCAATCAATAACCCATATAGTTACTCATATAGCTACTTATCAACACATGCAACAGTTTACAGAACAACAGACATAATGATGCACAAATTAAGACAGTTTAGTCACTAACCCATGCACTCAGTGAGACACATTTAATCACTCACTCATACAGTCAGTCATGCACCTACTAAATCCTTCATCCAGACACTTATATATCCACTCATTCTTCAATATGTAAGAGATATTTTAACTTTACAGAAACATACAGTCACTGGATGATGTCATCAGTGATGTCATCAGTGATGTCATTTGAGATGTCATCAGTGATGTCATCAGTGATGTCACTAACCATGTCATGAATGATGTAATATGTGACATCATCAGCAGTGGATTGCGGGTGCGCGATATATAGTTAGCGCTTATAACTATATATGGAATTTCAATGGTTTTATGCGAGTAAAATAAGGTTTTGTAAATGCAAATCCCTAACTATATATGGCCTAAAACCAATGGTTTTTTCATTGAATTTTCAAGGTTTTGTAAATGCAAATTCCTAACTATATATCCACTATAACCTATGGTTTTTTCTGTGAATTTCATTGGTTTTTTAATAGCAAATATGAAAAGCTTTAAAATGTCAAGTACGTGATAGATAAAAACATTTTTGTATTTATGCACGCTGATGTGCTTTGAACGCTGCACCCCCCCCTCCCCTCTTTTGTCTTAGTAGTACTCTCTCTTTGCAGATACTGAAGGGTAGTTAACGCAGGCCTTTACCCCCGTTGTAATCCGTCGTGCCTGCTTGTCTCTCCATTTGATTGATTGTTGTCCAAGCATTTACTGTTTTAGAATTGGTTCTCTTTGGATCATTCTCTATTTACAAACAAGCACAAAGTCGCAATACTCTGTTTAGTCTTTGCAGATAGTGAAAAATCGTGTAAAAAAATAAAAGTAATCGAGCAAAATCAGTAGGCCACTAATTGGATCTCTTTTTGACCTCGCTAAAATAGAAATATTAGGAACAACCCTTCATGAGAAATACGAAAATAGTGAGATGAACTGAGCTCCACACCATGAGGGCTGCAAGACAGCTCGGCTCCGTCACCCATCCCGCCCAAAATAACGACAAACCCTATGCAAATATTAAAAATATAGACAACACACCAGCAAAGAAACAGGGTAAAACATTTTATTAAAAAACTATTTACATAACGTTGGTTTATAAGATGATGTCAGTAGTGGACCGATGTGTGAATAGGTCGAAAGCAGCACAAGGCTCCAAGATCAGGATGGCAAGCTCCTGGATGTTGGGTGCCATAGTTCAAAGTTCTGACTTTGAGCCTTTTTCAATGCCTGTGCTTTGTTGAATCAAAATGGCGGCTTGACACAAAGCTGACTCAAGCGTTGCTACTGATGCTATGCAGACCAAAACTGGTTTTCAGTTTGTACATTTTTCTAGATTTTTCAATCCAAGTTTGGTTGACTTTGTAGAACGATGGCTTCAAATTTACAACATACGGTGTGGTGGCGCTGACTGGGAGGGGGCGCTTCGCTCCTGCCCCCTCCCCAAGTAAGATTTTCATACGTGAAAGTACGTTAATGGTTTTGGTCCCTGAGTTGCTTCGATGTCACTGCCATTCTCAAATGGCATAAGTTCTGGATGTTGGGTGCCATAGCTAAGAGTTCTGAGCAGCGCTTGTAACACTGTCTGAAGCTTATTTCCACCTACTGCAACTTCACTATTCTCAAAGTAAGTGAGTGTCGTTTGTAGACCTGACTGCATTAGAAAACAATGTGATATGTTACCTTCCTAAACAGCTTGACGGAGGCCCCTGAGGGGCGGTGTGATGGCCATGGACTCGGAGAAGACGCTTGGCTCCGACACCCTCCCCAAGTCTTATAGCACTGGTGTAGCCTGAGATCGCCCCCGACATAGGCGGCCGGCTCCCGGGGTCCGGCGGAACTTTTTGCCTTTTGATGACTCTTCAATTCTGAACCTTGTCCCATCCAGCTGAGTTGCGCCCACTCTTGCGGCTACAGCGTCTTGCCCACCATCCAGCTGAATTGCGCCCACTCTTGCGGTGCAGCGATAGGCGGCTGCCACAGGACTCTCAAAATGGCGGCCGGCTCTTCGGTTTTGGGCCTGGTCCACTAAAATGGCCCTGGGACACCTTTGAACTCGGACGCTTCTGATAGGGCTTAAGTCCCATTCTCGAAAAGCGTCCCCTCAGCCGTGAAGATTCTACAAAAGTCTTGGGGGCCCCCGACTCCCGCAGGTTTCTGGTGGGGAGCGGCTGCCATGTCTGCTCGTGGAATGGCCACGACGGAGCTACGAGATGGTAGTGGTCTCATGCTGACGCCAGCTTTAGTCTGAAACATCCAGAAACACTGTAGACTACCAATTCGATCAGTTCCGGTAGCGCCCCAACATGACCCGGAAGAGAAGAACTTGCCCTCCCCTCTTTGACTGATGGTTCTTGTTGCCTGTCCCCTCTGTTGTCATTTAACAGAACTTTTTGGACTGCTGAAAGGAGTTGTGTTCCGAACGCTGGTTGGTGGAGACATTTTGACTATATTCTTGACCTACGTTGTCGCGTAATGCGTTATATGACACGCCGCGTTACCGCACCCGGAAGTGATCCGAGGCGCGGCGCGCAGCGCGTAACGTAAGCATAACAGGTCATGTGACTTGTTAATAAAACTTTTCATTGGTTCATTTTACTTTTGTTAATTTAATGATGAAAAGCTTGGTCATATGACCTAAAAATTACGCTTTTTATTGTTTTCGAACAATATTTTTTTTTCAAACATATGTTATAATATTCCAGGCTAATGTACTTTCCCGGAAAATTTACAACTGTCTTGTAAGTAAAATATATTCCTTTTTCGAGAAAAAGGGCGTTTCTTCCTTCCATGACGGAGCCGTTGAGTAAAAGAGATTCGGCCTGCTGTCTTAGTCGCCGATACGCCTGATTATCAGATTCTTATCGATCACTTTATATTGCAGACATGAAAAACACAACTGCCCTTAAGCATTTATCTTTACTGCGTTCCTACATATTATACCTTTTATCCGTCATGTAATTGGACTGCTTTATTTCACTTGCCTTTACTGATTCGAAAACAGTGACTAAAAGTAAAAACTTTACCAATGTAAATACTACTACCGTGTTTTGTTTTAAAAACCTTTATTGTGAAAATGTCAGTATACAAATACGGGCCTATAACCACGTGGGCCGGCCACGGAGCAAACTGAAATCGTATATGAAGAGGAGACATTTACACTGTAGAAGAACGTAACGAGCGGGCCATTAGGTTGCAAGAACAAAGGTGTCTAACAGTTGCGGAATCGGTGGACGTACATTTTGTAATTAAAATACGACAGGGCCACTTACAATAACATTTTCTAGATATACATTTGCGGGCAAGGAGTTACGAGTCCCATTTATACCGGCGCCATTTTGGGCGAGGCCGGGCAGGTCCAAGATATAGTCAAAATGTCTCCACCAACCATCGGCCAGACCAGAACCCCTTTCGGCCCTTTATGCTACAAGATGGTGTCTTCCATTCAGAAAATATTGTTGGCAGCATTTTGAAAGGAAACAGAAACAGCCGTTCTCCTAGTGAGTTTCACATTGTTACATTTAGGAAGAATGTTGAAGAGTAGTATGTGGAAAATCTGAAGCCATTTTTCTACAAACTCTCAATCAGACTTGGATGGAAAAAAAAAACCTGAAGAATGTACAAACTGAAAACCAATTTTTGTCTGTATAGCATCAACAGTAACGCTTGAGTCAGCTTTGTGTCAAGCCGCCATTTTCATTCAATCAATAGCGTCCCCCTGCACACATTCAGGGACCTGGTCGTGTCTTCAGATGAAACGGATTGTAGGAAAAGAAGCAGAAAGGAAAAGGAAAAAAGTTCCGCCGGACCTCGGGAGCCGGCCGCCTATGTCATGTGCCACCTTTGGCCACACCAGGGCAATAGTGAAGCTGCAGCAGGTGCAAATAAGCTTCAGACAGTCTTACAAGCACTGCTCAGAACTCTCAACTGAGGCACTCAACATCCAGGACTTGCCATTCGGATCTTGGCGCCTTGTGCTGGTTCCGACCTATTCACACATCGGTCCACTACTGACATCACCTCATAAGCCAACGGGGCACCCCACGCCGACTTTCGGCGCAGCATTGTAGGATGGCCACACCAGTGCGGCAACTTGCTGGACACAACATCGGGGCCATCCAGATCTCGGCGCGTTCGACTCACTGTACCGCAAGAGTGACCGCAACTCAGCTGGACACGCCATCTTTCGGCGCAGCATTGTAGGATGGCCACACCAGTGCGGCAATTTGCTGGACACCACCTCGGTGCCATCCGGATCTCGGCGCGTTCGAGTCACTGTACCGCAACAGTGACCGCAACTCAGCTGGACACGCCGTCTTTCGGCGCAGCATTGTAGGATGGCCACACCAGTGCGGAAATTTGCTGGACACCACCTCGGTGCCATCCGGATCTCGGCGCGTTCGAGTCACTGTACCGCAAGAGCGGGAGAAACTCAGCTGGACACGCCGTCTTTCGGCGCAGCATTGTAGGATGGCCACACCAGTGCGGCAATTTGCTGGACACCACCTCGGTGCCATCCGAATTTCGGCGCGTTGTGCTGCCTTCGGCCTATTCGCACATCGGTCCGCTACTGACGCCGCCTCACGTGCCAACGGATTTTCTACGCTTTTTGTAGCCCTATGCCGCATAACAGGTCATGTGACTTGTTTATAAAACTTTTCATTGGTTCATTTTACTTTTGGTTTCCTAAAGATGGAAGGCTTGGTCATATGACCTAAAAATAACACTTTTCATTGGTTTAAAACATTTTTTTTTCCCAAACGATGAAAGCCCCACCTTGTTTCTGGATCATTCAGACTGAAGCTGGCGTCAGCATGAGAGCACCACCATCTCGTGGCTCCGTCGTGGTCATTCCGCGAGCAATCATGGCAGCCGCTCCCCACCGGAAGCCTGCGGGAGTCGGGGGCCCCCAAGACTTTTGTAGAATCTTCACGGCTGAGGGGACGCTTTTCGAGAATGGAGCCCAAGCCCTAGCAGGCAAGCGTCCGAGTTCCAAGGTGTCCCAGGGCCATTTCAGTGGACCAGGCCCAAAACCGAGGAGCCGTCCGCCATTTTAAGAGCCATGTGGCAGCCGTCTATCGCTGCACTGCAAGAGTGGGAGCAACTCAACAACATGGTGAGCGAGACGCTGTAGCCGCAAGAGCGGGCGCAACTCAGCTAGATGGCCGCCACCTGGGGAGGCCCGTTCACGCCGCCTCCCACACGCCCCCCCCCCCCCCGGGGCGCCGCACGCCAATTTTCGGAGCAGCATTGTAGGATACCAAAACCAGTGCGGCAGTTTACTGGACATCACCTGGGTGCCTGTCGTACATGTTGTGTCAGCCATGGGACACTGGACACAGTCCCATCAACATCTCAACGCGTTCTGCTGCCTTGGGACTATTCGCACAACAGACCGCTACTGACGAGGCCTCCCCCCGCACCACCCGGGACGCCCCACGCTGTTTTTCTGTGCTGCATTGTAGGATCCCAAAACCAGTGCGGCACCCAGGCGACATCACCTGGGTGCCGTCCAGAACTCTGCACGTTGTGCTGCCTTGGGACTATTCGCACAAAAGACAGCTTCTAACCATTGTTGCTTTTTGAGTTGAAAAATGTTTAAATGTTTTTAGTTTTTGTTCCGTTCATTATAGTTAAAAGTTAATAAAGTTTTATAATCTTACTTTGTTGGAGTGTTATCTATTTTTTAAAAAACGGGTGAATAGGGCCTTGAATCGGGTTATTGTCATGTGTGGGCTTTGGAAGTGTGCTGCTGCAGGATCGGACATTTCAAACTCAAATGCACGTTCTTTTTCTTACCTTTCCGAAGCATGGAGCGCAATAGCAGGCAGAGAAAGGGTGATGCACGTGTTGAACACTACCTGACCTGGCAAGTTGCTGGCAGTGCCCCCCCGCCCGCTCCTGAAAGAGGGCACACACACACCGCCGCCCCGAGTACTTCACAAATCTTTAAAAGACCATGCGCTTGTTCATGAGGCTTAAATGGTTTATCACCTCTTCTAGAACTCCTGCATCGACCCTCTGACGTTTCCTGGAAAAATTACCATGTAACACAATACCAAGCCCTGTCAGCTGAAACCCCCAAGGAATCGTGGGGCATATTATCAAGAGGGTTTATCTCCGCTTTTTTGGCTTTAAAAGCCATGAAAGCGGAGATAAAATTATCTCCCTATTACCAAGCTGTCGCTAACACCAGTTAGTGACAGCTAAAAGGAGATAGCGACCATCTTGGGCCCCGCTTTGCATGTCAGTGATACTTATCACTAATGACATGCAAAGTGGCGTGCCAAGATGTTAGCGACTGGAAACAGTCCCTAACATCGCTATCTCCTATTACCAACTTTTGGAGATATTCGCGCTAAGCGCGAATATCTCCAAAATGTAACACCTGCCCTGAGCAGTTCTTAGCCATGTTATCCAATGGGAGGTGGATAACATGGCTAAGAGCATTTGCTCGATAATACATGAATATCGCTGACTTTTCTGCGATAATAGCAAGGTTTATCTGCGATAAAAATCGCCGATGTGCGGCGATAATTTTTGTCTCTAAACAAGTTAGAGACAAAAGTTATCGCTAGTTGTTCGTGATATGCCCCCGGGTTTTTGCTTGTAGAAATCGGGAGGCGGGAGACTAGCACTGAAATCAGTAGTCACACGCCTGAATCGGGAGGGTTGGCATGTCTGAATTCTCTACAGCTGGGGCCATAAACTACATCCGCAGGGGTAGGTGATAGCCTGGGACCAGCCTGGCATCTAAAATGGCTGCCGTGCACGACAAAATTGTGGCATTGGAAAAAAGGCAAGATGGCGCAGCCGCTGGAAGAGATGTATCAACATATATCAGCCTCCTCAGCCACCCTCAGGAAACATAGGGGATTAGGATACGTCTCCCGCACCCCCTTATACCTAGTAATTTAATTAACGAAGCACAAAATGGCGAATTCCCGTTTCGCTACCAGTTTGCGGCCCAGTTCGCGGCCCGTGAAGCGCTTCTACCGTGAAAAATCATTTTTTTTTTCTTTTCCCCACGGGACCCTTTAATAACCCCAACAACATTCCTAGGGGGTCAAGAGGGTGATACCTTGCCCCCTTTCATTAAATTCCCCCTTCGTTTTTCACCTCTTCTTCTCTCTCGATCCTACCGAGAGACAAGATGGCGGCCGCTCCGGACTGTTTAGAATGTTGACAGACACCGGAGAGCCAATCAGCTTTCTGCGCGCAAAGTTCCGAAACGCGAAAAGTAAGCGGACCGGATCGCTGCCCGGAGCGCTGTTACAGATATATATCTTGATTTAAACGTTAATTTCTCAAAATCCACTGAAGCACATATATTGAGACCTAGCAAAGGCACATCGGGCTAACAGTCCCTACAATTTTGCCAAGTATCGTGCAAATCCATTCAGCCGTTCGAGCTAAAAGTGAGTCCAACCGCCCTATGGAAATTAACATGGGAAAAACGCGTTTTGGGACCCCCCTTTTTTCTCGGCCCCCCCTTGAGGAAACCCCCCCAAATTTTCAGGGGCTGCTCAGAAACAAAATGTGCCATTTTCCTGAAAATTTCAGCCGATTCCGTCCACAAACGCCAAAGTTATTAGACATAGAATTTTCAAAAATGCCATAGGGAAAAAATCCTAACTATATATACCTACTGGCGATAGCCAGTAGGTAATATATATATATATATATATATACATATATATATATATATATATATATATATATATATATATATATATATATATTCCACAACTCTCGTCTCTGAATCCCAGAGGAAACGTTTCGAAAGAGTGCACTCCTGAGCCATATAGAATTTTCGAAGCGAAAGATAAAATTTATTAAGCCGTTTTACAGCAAAAATTGACAGACGAGTTTCTGCTTGCCATGTGCTATACGTTGCATTTTCTATAAATCAGTATTCATAATAATTTTTTATGGCAATAATGTTTTCTTATTTCCTTTTTGTGGCCGGTAACTCACATTTGGGCCCTGAATGGGCTAACTTATATGCAGCTGATCTATAACATTTCAAAAAAGAAACAGACTGTACAGTGTGAATTTCGACATATGTTACAACCTAACAGTTCATTTCAACGCATTTGTATACAGAAAGCGGTTTCTTAATTCTGTTTATCCTTAAGGAAATGTATTGCGCGAAATGTAGCCTACATGAACCCACATCTCTTCCTCATTGTTGAGTCCCATTGGTGCCTTTGTTTGTAGTTTGATAATGTACCTGGACTCTAATGTGCGGAGTTTCCTTACATTGTCAGTGTCATGAGTGATGTCACTGACGATGTCATGAGTGATGTAATATGTGATGTCATCAGCAGTGCATTGCAGGCGCGCTTGTTATAGTGAGTCCAACTAACTATAACGTTGGAATTTCTATGGTTTTATGTCAGTAAAATTTCCAGCTAACTATAACTGGTGTGAAACCTATGGTTTTTTCATTGAATTTAATAGGTTTTTTAAATGCTAATTCCTAACTATAACTGGTGTGAAACCTATGGTTTTTTCAGTGACTATATATATATATATATATATATATATATATATATATATATATATATATATATATATATATATATATATATATATATATATATATATATATATATATATATATATATATATTCATATATATATATATATATATATATATATATATATATATATTCATATATATATATTCGCCACAATTCGCTGTGTTACACGAAAATAGACGGCACTCAGAAAGTCTCTAATCCAGATGAAAATTTATTGGCAGACCCCCTGCCCCCTCGACAAACGCGTTTCACCACTTGGGCTTCGTCAGTGTCCACCAGATTACAGTGAAAAACTCCACTCTATCCCCCCCCATAAAAAAATATAAAATATATATATTTTTTTTATTTATATGTATATATATATATATATTACCTACTGGCGGTCGCCAGTAGGTATATATAGTTAGGATTTTTTCTCTATGGAACTTTTGAAAATTCTATGTCTAATAACTTTGGCGTTTGTGGACGGAATTGGCTGAAATTTTCAGGAAAATGGCACACTTTGTTTCTGAGCAGCCCCTGAAAATTTGGGGGGGTTCCGTCAAGGGGGGGCCGAGAAAAAAGAGGGGTCCCAAAATGCGTTTTTCCCATTCATTTTTCCATAGGGCGTTTGGCCTCACTTTTAGCTCGAACGGCTGAATGGATTTGCACGAAACTTGGCAAAATTGTAGGGACTGTTAGCCCGATGTGCCTTTGCTGGGTCTCAATATATGTGCTCCAGTGGATTTTGAGAAATTAACGTTTAAAAAAACAGATATATCTGTGACAGCGTCCCGGATAGCGCACCGGTTCGCGTACTTTTCGCGTAACGGAGCTTTGCGAAGCGAAGCTGATTGGCTCTCCGGTGTCTGTCAACATTCTAAACAGTCCGGAGCGGCCGCCATCTTGTCTCTCGGTAGGATCGAGAGACAAGAGGAGGCCAAAACGAAGGGGGAAATGAAGGCAAGGGGGCAAGGTAGACCCCTTCTGACCCCCTAGGATTGATGAGGGGGATATTAAAGTGCCCCGCGGGGCAAAAAAAAAAAAATTGTGATTATTCGCCGTAGAGGCGCGTCCCGGTACGCGAACCGAGCAGCTAACTGGGCAGCTAACCGGCAGCGTAACGGGAGTCTGAGGAGAAGCTGATTGGCTGTCAACTTTGTAAACAGTCCGGAGCGGCCGCCATCTTGTCTCTCGGTAGGATCGAGAGACAAGAGGTGGTGAAAAACAAAGGGGGAAATGAAGGAAAGGGGGCAAGGTAGACCCCTCCTGACCCCCTAGGATTGATGAGGGGGATATTAAAGTGCCCCGCAGGGCAAAAGGAAAATACAAAAAAAATTGCGATTTTTCGCGGTAGAGGCGCTTCCCGGTACGCCAACCGGGCAGCTAAACGGTAGCGTAACGGGAGTCCGACATCTTGTGTTTTTGGAGCGTCCGGTTTGCGTACCGGGTAGCGTTCCGGTAAGCGTAACAAGGGGAAAACCAAGAGAAACAGTAAAATAAAATTTAAAGGAATAGATTTCCACCAAACTTGGCAAAATTGTAGGGACTGTTTGTTTGATGTGCCTTTGCAAGGCCTTAAGATATGTGCACATGTGGATTTTGTCTAATTAAGGTTAAAAAAAATATATATATAACTGTAAGCGTGCTCTGGCGCGCTTACGTTACGGGTTTTGTTTGCGCTGCAGAGACGATACGTCACGTTTATGTGACGCGTCATGAGGCGTCTCACGTGGCTACGTGATACGTCACGTAATAAAGAATATATTTTACAGCTATAGATATTAGCTTTTAAAAAACCAATGAAATTCACTGAAAAAACCATAGGTTATAGACTATATATAGTTAGGAATTTGCATTTACAAAACCTTGAAAATTCACTGAAAAAACCATTGGTTATAGACCATATATAGTTAGGGATTAGCATTTTCAAAACCTTAATTTACTCGCACAAAACCATAGAAATTCGCATATATAGTTAGTTGCAATAACTATATATCGCGCACCCGCAATCCACTGCTGATGATGTCACATATTACATCATTCATGACATGGTCAGTGACATCACTGATGACATCACTGATGACATCTCAAATGACATCACTGATGACATCACTGATGACAACATCCAGTGACTGTATGTTTCTGTAAAGTTAAAATATGTCTTACATATTGAAGAATGAGTGGATGTATAAGTGTCTGGAATTCAAACGTACCTTTGTGCCGCCTCTTCTACTTCCCAGGAAGGAGAATGCTTTGGAAATACAATGCGTGCAACCCATTACACGCGGGGATGGCACCTCTCAGCGAGTGTCTGAAGGCAGCGAATGTCTAAAGGAAGGGTGATAATGGGAGTGACCCGGACCGCCGCACAAATCAGAGGCCGCATGACGACGCTGTCAAGGACAGTTCATACCACATGGAGGGGTCTCCTTACTTCATCGAGGTCCCCGAGCCTGCGAGCCGATGATACTGTGAGGCATGAGAGCGAGGGAAATGAACTCTGTTTCCGAGAACAAGTGCCATGGCTTCAGTCAGCGAACATTGCTACTCGGCTGCACGTTGGGACAATGTAGTGCAAGCGAGTAAACGGACCACCGACCAGCAAGTGTGGAACAATGCCTGCTGGGTAACGTAGTTCTACAAAAGGGAACTTTGGTGCAATCCGTGCCATGTTTTGCGGACACCCTCAACACTACTTCAGTGGTTGAGTCAGAGACAGAAGCTAATGGCACCAGTGGAACTATGTCGACACAAAGCATCAGAAGAAGGTAGTAACCGAAACGCGTCATCCAAATGTGTTGAATAAATGGAATTCAAACGTACCTTTGTGCCGCCTCTTCTACTTCCCAGGAAGGAGAATGCTTCGGAAATACAATGCGTGAAACCCATTACATGCGGGGATGACACCTCTCAGCGAGTGTCTGAAGGCAGCGAATGTATAAAGGAAGGGTGATAATGGGAGTGACCCGGACCGCCGCACAAATCAGAGGCCGCATGACGAGGCTGTCAAGGACAGTTCATACCACATGGAGGGGTCTCCTTACTTCACCGAGGTCCCCGAGCCTGCGAGCCGATGATACTGTGAGGCATGAGAGCGAGGGAAATGAAGTCTGTTTCCGAGAACAAGTGCCATGGCTTCAGTCAGCGAACATTGCTACTCGGCTGCACGTTGGGACAATGTAGTGCAAGCGAGTAAACGGACCACCGACCAGCAAGTGTGGAACAATGCCTGCTGGGTAACGTAGTTCTACAAAAGGGAACTTTGGTGCAATCCGTGCCATGTTTTGCGGACACCCTCAACACTACTTCAGTGGTTGAGTCAGAGACAGAAGCTAATGGCACCAGTGGAACTATGTCGACACAAAGCATCAGAAGAAGGTAGTAACCGAAGCGCGTCATGCAAATGTGTTGAATAAATGGAATTCAAACGTACCTTTGTGCCGCCTCTTCTACTTCCCAGGAAGGAGAATGCTTCGGAAATACAATGCGTGAAACCCATTACACGCGGGGATGGCACCTCTCAGCGAGTGTCTGAAGGCAGCGAATGTCTAAAGGAAGGGTGACAATGGGAGTGACCCGGACCGCCGCACAAATCAGAGGCCGCATGACGACGCTGTCAAGGACAGTTCATACCACATGGAGGGGTCTCCTTACTTCATCGAGGTCCCCGAGCCTGCGAACCGATGATACTGTGACGCATGAGAGCGAGGGAAATGAACTCTGTTTCCGAGAACAAGTGCCATGGCTTCAGTCAGCGAACATTGCTACTCGGCTGGACGTTGGGACAATGTAGTGCAAGCGAGTAACCGGACCACCGACCAGCAAGTGTGGAACAATGCCTGCTGGGTAACGTAGTTCTACAAAAGGGAACTTTGGTGCAATCCGTGCCATGTTTTGCGGACACCCTCAACACTACTTCAGTGGTTGAGTCAGAGACAGAAGCTAATGGCACCAGTGGAACTATGTCGACACAAAGCATCAGAAGAAGGTAGTAACCGAAACGCGTCATGCAAATGTGTTGAATAAATGGAATTCAAACGTACCTTTGTGCCGCCTCTTCTACTTCCCAGGAAGGAGAATGCTTCGGAAATACAATGCGTGAAACCCATTACACGCGGGGATGGCACCTCTCAGCGAGTGTCTGAAGGCAGCGAATGTCTAAAGGAAGGGTGATAATGGGAGTGACCCGGACCGCCGCACAAATCAGAGGCCGCATGACGACGCTGTCAAGGACAGTTCATACTACATGGAGGGGTCTCCTTACTTCATCGAGGTCCCCGAGCCTGCGAGCCGATGATACTGTGAGGCATGAGAGCGAGGGAAATGAACTCTGTTTCCGAGAACAAGTGCCATGGCTTCAGTCAGCGAACATTGCTACTCGGCTGCACGTTGGGACAATGTAGTGCAAGGGAGTAAACGGACCACCGACCAGCAAGTGTGGAACAATGCCTGCTGGGTAACGTAGTTCTACAAAAGGGAACTTTGGTGCAATCCGTGCCATGTTTTGCGGACACCCTCAACACTACTTCAGTGGTTGAGTCAGAGACAGAAGCTAATGGCACCAGTGGAACTATGTCGACACAAAGCATCAGAAGAAGGTAGTAACCGAAACGCGTCATGCAAGTGTGTTGAATAAATGGAATTCAAACGTACCTTTGTGCCGCCTCTTCTACTTCCCAGGAAGGAGAATGCTTCGGAAATATATATATATATATATATATATATATATATATATATATATATATATATATATATATATATATATATATATATATATATATACATATATGTATATATATATATATATATATATATATACATATATATATATATATATATATATATATATATATATATATATATATACGTGAAACGTATATATATACGTGAAACGTTATGGCGGTAACTTGCAAGAAATAAAAAACACTGCACGATTTCCTGGTCCGTGTCTACGTTGCTGCGAGAGGAGTGGAATTGCCTTCGCTGACATTGTGGATTTTGCGATATATATATATATATATATATATATATATATATATATATATATATATATATATATATATATATATATTTTTTCAAGGTTTTGGAAATGCAAATTCCTAACTATATATGGTCTATAACCTATGGTTTTTTCAGTGAATATATATATATTCACTGAAAAAACCATAGGTTATAGACCATATATAGTTAGGAATTTGCATTTACAAAACCTTGAAAATATATATATATATATATATATATATATATATATATATATATATATATATATATCGCAAAATCCACAATGTCAGCGAAGGCAATTCCACTCCTCTCGCAGCAACGTAGACACGGACCAGGAAATCGTGCAGTGTTTTTTATTTCTTGCAAGTTACCGCCATAACGTTTCACGTATATATATACGTTTCACGTATATATATATATATATATATATATATTCACTGAAAAAACCATAGGTTATAGACCATATATAGTTAGGAATTTGCATTTACAAAACCTTGAAAATATATATATATATATATATATATATATATATATATATATATATATATATATATATATATATATATATATATATATATATATCGCAAAATCCACAATGTCAGCGAAGGCAATCCCACTCCTCTCGCAGCAACGTAGACACAGACCAGGAAATCGTGCAGTGTTTTTTATTTCTTGCAAGTTACCGCCATAACGTTTCACGTCCTACGAGGCTTGTTCACATAACAATGTGTTACAGGTACGTAGCAGTTTTTAAAGTGACAGTGCGGATTTGAATAGTGCATCACGTGACAAGGTTGCTATAGACATAGATAAAATACTCATAGCTACATTTAGTTTGTAATTGTATTGGTAGCCCACATGTATAATCAAGATATGTCCTATTGTATATGAGCCCAGAGATCTTTGCACAGACATTGTTCGTACTTAATACAGGATTGAAGATAAATAAATAAATATTTAAATATACATATTTAAAAATGTTCATAAAATGCTTAATCGTAATGTTTAGTTATATAAAACATGTGACTTAAAAACACGTTTTAACTGCGATTAAACAAACTTTTGTGCAAAAAGTGCAGTAGTGCAAATTGAGCATATTTCCTGAACAGGGACTGTGCCGGATATCTGCCTATCCCTGTGCGTTGCCCCCATTATCTATAAGTGGGGCTTTGTAGTGAACAATGTATTGCGACTTATATAGCGCACGTATCACCCGAAGGCATCAAGGCGCTTGCCTTGGGAACCCGTCCTGGCTTTTTCCCTGTGAGATAACCCCTACTGGGCATCCCCAAGGTGAAAGCCAGGCATCCCGCAGCGGGTGGGCCGCCGTAGTGGAGATTAAGCAAGCTATTGCTCAGAGTTGCAGCGTGGGACCCCATGATTAGAATAGGCACCGAGGCGAGAATTATCAAGTCCGTGGACATTTTTGGGCTCAGGACCCTGCCGCGTCGGGAATTGAACCCTGGTCCCGGGCCAGACCTCTGCATCAGGGTCTGCCGCTCTAATCAGTGAGCCACACTTCTCCAACAATGTCATGTTTATGCGTCTAATTTGGGGCTATAGCTTTGTCTAGGCTGCAAATAATGCATAGTGGATGGGAAACCCACGGTAACTAAACTATGACTTGCCCCTGGTGTATGAGAAGTTTACCACGCTCAGCAAGTGGCATTTCCAGACGGAAGAGTCCACTTACACGGGCCTGTAACCCCGTGATCATTCTGGGTATTTTACAATATCGTTAGGATACCCAATGCTAATGCTTCTGGCATCTCTGTTGTAGTTCAAGAGCATGTTTGTATAGTGATACATATATATATACACACATACATTTTTAGATTTGCCTATAACGTTTATACCCATCAGGGCAAGGTTTCCTCTGTGATGCACAGATTGCTGTTCTATTCTTCTATTTATAGATAAGGCCTATCGCCTTTCAAAATCACCCTACCATCCATGACTGAGCAGGATAAGAAGCGGTCCAAAAGGCACATAATCAAACTAGAAGAGCCTCGGCTCTGAACCACAGGGAACGCACGGCTGAAAAGCACCCGCCAAAAGAAATCTGTGTTTGTGATGCAAACATCGCAGGGAAAGCGCAGTCAAATGAGTACCTGCCGGATGACATTGGCGTTTTCCCAAACTCGAAATCCGCCTCTTTGGAGAATCAAACAGAAACGGACACTGCCACTGGCTGCTCAGGTGAGAAGCAATTTCCGAGATGGCTTGAAAGAGGTTATGATGAAGAAATGATACATCGGAAAAAGGCACAAATGCTTTAGAATTAAGTTGCTCCTTAGAAGTTTCCTGAGAATCCAAATAGTTATTTATCAATAACTTTGTAGTTCTACATCATGGGTACTTACAACATTTTTACAGGAGGCCAAAATGTTTGTCTGCATTGATGCCAGCAATGTGATGGTGATGGAGCAGATTTCATCTGCAGTCAGGCATTGTTTCATTTTTGTGCTTCAGACAGACTGCATTTAAAATTGCCACGCACCATTTGGTGCAAGTTAAAAACATGGCACATGAAAATATGAAAGTGAGGCCAATTCAGTCTGAAATGCTTTTGCTGAATTAACATGTGTTTTTGCAACGTAGAGAAAAGTGGCCTTTTTAGCTTTGAAGATTAATAGAATGTGTTTCTCTCTTCCCAGCGCATCCCATGTAATCTAAATACACTATTTCTGTCTAAAGAGACTTTGACTTGCATATTTTGATAAATATTTTCAGTTAATAACTCCTCTTTTTCTTTGTTGCACATTGCACATTTATTTTGCATTTTGTCATAAATAATAGAAAAGCTGCTTTACACAAGTAGCTTGGCTAGGAAAACATTTATAATGAGTATTAGTATGGAGTTTGGAAACATAATGTGCTGATTTACATGAAATTAACATTATCTTTGTGTTTATTTTATTTTTGGGGCCTACCATTAAATGGCTGCCTGTGAAACCATCAAAAGCTATGGCTTGCTTTGAATGAGAAGGGAGCATGCGCAGACCGTGGCAGCTTTCCTCATGCCAAGAAGTCAACACCTTGAACTGTACATTCTTGTGATTGTGCCAATGTACCAGTGTTAGTTAAAAGTATCCATCTGACTGCGCTTTGACAGGAAGGAAGGACACTATAGACACATTTTCCCTAGTAAATGTTGCAAATGTTTATAAATGTATTATTCATGTATGCTTCTTTTGTTAAAACTGTTTTTTTTAATGCGTCAGGAAAGTGCAAACTCATGCCATCATGATTGACCAATCAACGTACAGGTTTTCCTGAAAGTTGAAACATTTTGTGTATAAATACTACCTCTCCGGAGGAGGGGGTGGCTTTTCTCAGCTCAGCTGGCTTCTAGGCTCATTAGGGTGGTGTGTGAGCTCTTGAAGAGAAGGAACAGATTAGGCCAGACAGCCTATGGGTTAGGTACGAGAACGTCCCGGGAGATTGCTGAATGGGAGGTGCGTCCGAGGAGAGTCAGGGGGAGGTTTCTTGCTTCCACGTCATATCTTGGCACTTCAGGCCACATTCCTTTGAGGTCTGGTGAAGGAGGGACTATCTCACTCCCTGCTTGCTCTTTAGACACAGACAGACAGAGAGTGCAGCTGATTAAATAGAATTAGATGCTAAACTTTCAGTTATGCTTTGACTAATTAATTAGGTCTGAAATGATTTATTTGTCTTATGCATTTATTTCTCTTTATGGGAGATTTTTGCAAACTATTTGATTTTTGATTAGCCTTGCAAGACTATTTTTTCTTAGAAACTCCTTAAGAATTTTGAATGACATTTTGCGCCACATTTTCTATCCTATATGTAATGCTTATATGCAGACTGTAAAATGTTCTGTATTAATGCTATTTTTCCTGTTTTCCAAATTCTGTAACCTGATTGATATTTTACTAATGAATAAAGGGTCAGAGAAAATTAACTTTTGACTAGAAAATAAAACCCTTTAAAATAATCAACAACTCTCTTTTTTGGCTTACAATAATAATTGTATTTTGACTGTTCATCTTTATTTAAAATCTCCTGAAGGTAATACATGGTGTGAAGGGCCCAACACCTTTTGAGCGGTAAATTAGAGGTAGCATGAGGGTTTTGCATTGAGAAATTACCAGAAGAAATTACCGCTCCATCAGTTTTTGGTAATCAGAGGATGGTTATTATTGATTAGTTTGGTGATTAATGATTATTGATTTCACCATCAACTACTCAACTAATGGATCATTGACCTTCAGAAGGGAAATAAAATAATTGCCCAAGTTAGATAAATGTCCAACTCCTGATTCCTGACTCCAATGCTCAGAACCTGAAGACTGGCAAAGCAGTACTGGAAGGTGATGCAAGAAGTGGTGTGAGTATGAATAGGGTTGTGAAATGTTGTTAATATGCTAGCATGTTTTTATAAAGCGTTGAAAATAGTAAGGGTTTTTACTGTTGGTGACATTTTGCTCATTTTGAATTGATGGTGTTATTGATTATATTGGTAATTTCATAGGACATCATTTTTGATTATTGATTACATGTTTTAACTCTTTATGTTAAGTTAGTGTCTTGTTCTATGTTGTCTGAACACGCAGGTATGCACACCTGTGGAATCCCGGGAAGGAATAGCGGGTGGTAAATGGAAGCCACACTGCATTGAGGTTACTCGTCTGTTGGAAAAACGCTGAGAAGCTAGGTAGGGCTGGCAGTGTTAAATTAGGGACTATTTTCTGTGTGAGTGATTGATAGCAAAGAGTTCGCTGGTGAAACTTTAGTCTGATATCACCTAGAAAGGGTCACACTAAAGGAGTAGCAGGTTCTTCTGAGCTTGATTGATAGCAAAAGGGTTCGCTGGTGAAACTTTGGCCTAAGATATATCCTGAAGGATAAGGCCAAAGTAGTAGCAGGTTCTTCTGAGCTTGAGTGAAAGGTAAGCGGAAGGGATTTACCTGTAGTGTTTGAAGAGTAAACGGAAAGTCTTACTTTTGTGAAGGGTAAGCGGAATGTGTTACTCGCAGTGAATATAAATCTATCCTTTATTTAGCACAACAGACAGAGTAGCGAACGTATTTATGTTGTTACTAATAGAGTTATTGATTAAGAAAATATTGCAGTAAGATTTTGTGGAGGGTCAGTAGTAGGAGTAAAACTGACTAAAATTGAGACTGACAGCTTTGGAATAAAGAAATTGCATTGAACTATTGCAAAAATGAAATTGTTTGAAGGCATAAAGAAGCTGTTAGGAGGTAAAGTGAAAAATTTGTTTTTTATTGGTGATGCTCCTGAAGGAACACCTGTGCATTTTATGTCTACCAATTTGGGACAAAATACATGTATGTGGGTTCACCAATGGTGCAAGATTACTGAAAAAGAGGGTGTTTTGAGGTTTCCAAAAGATGGTACTTTTGAACTGCAAATTATTGACAAATTAAGGGAAGTCTTATGTGAAATAAAGACACCATCTAAAGCTGCACGATTTGAGGCCTTAAGCTTGTGGGAAAAGACAGCAAGAGAGAAAGCAAGTGAAGATAAAAAGGTAAAACACCAAATGCAGGAGAAGAGAATTAATGATGATAAAGAGCTTCAAATAAATAATGATTCAGGGGATAAAATAATGGATGCATTGTTAACTGAGTGTCCACCACTTTATGTGGTTTCCATGACAAATACTGAAAATAGTGTACCAGTAAGCACTACAGTGGCTTCTGCTTCTGTTGAGCAGAGAAAAACACAGATTGAGAAAACTGTGCAGACCTTTTATATTGACCCATTACCTGTTGATTCAGCACTGACAGTGATACCTCCAGGTGTTACTGCTTCAAATGTGCCTGATTCAGTCCAAGAATTGCTAACTGCAGGTGCACAGATAATGCATAAAAAACGTATGATTGTCCCAATTAATATGGCCCCTACTGAAAAGGTTAAAAGAGCTGCAGAAGGAGTGATTCTGGCAGAGTTTATTTCAGAAACTCAGAATTCACAGATTATTGAACAGAAATTACCCCAAGCACTAAAAGATGAGGGAAAAATGGTATTTACAACATCTGCAGCTCAGGATAAAATAAATACATTTGAAAATGGGATTTTTCAAACCTGCTTAGAGGAAGCAGCAGTGATTAAAAAGATAGAAAACATGGGAGAACATATTAACACAGGCCCTGAAAAAGAAAAACAGCTTAGTGTTTTAAATTCAGCACTTGAACATGGAGAAAATAACAGTCCATGCTGTTTAAATAATGAAAATGTGAACCAGTGTCAGGAAAAAGAATTAATTTCCCTGAGTAAGGAAACAGTTGCATGTGCATTAACTACACATTTGATTTGGCTCAAAATTATGAAATTGATGTTTCAGGAAGTTTTCCATCTCAGAAAAGTTTTAGGGTACATATGGATGATGAAGCAAATGAGAAAATGTGTTCTTCAGGAATGCAACTGCACATTGCAGAAATAAAATATATTTTTAAATGCAATGGGTTTGAGAAATTAGGAGACAAATGGGCAAGAAAACGTGAGAAGAAAAAGAAACCACCAGACCTAGCTAGGAAACTGGATAAGGAAAAGAAGCCACCAGATTTAGTTGAGAAAAATAATAAGCAGAATGAGGGAGAAGCTTTTGCTTACTCATTGAGAGAAAAGGTGGGAGAAGTGCATGTTCCTATGCCACAGAATAAAAGTGAACTTGCAGCATTTCTGAACACATTACCTCAATTGAGAGACAGACATATGCTGTGGTACCCACAAGTTGATGGATTTGATGACATTTTAAAAGAGTTTTGTATTAATTTGGAAATGTTCTTTTACATTGCCATGCAGACTAAATTGTGGTTTGAATCTAAAGTTGTTCAAGGGCCAAGTGAAGAGACAATGAAAAGGGTTTGCATGAATGCACCATCATTTTCTGTTATGGAGGAAAATATAGCAGTGATTATTTTCCTGAAGGGTGGAGTGCCAGCAAAGGATGTTGATTGGGTACAGATTTACAGAACACATGATGGAAGTAAAGGTGTTTTGGTTTGTGAAAATTCAGATATGGATGTTGTACTGCTGGAAAATGTGTCCTTTTGCCATCTTTATAGCAGATTTGAGCATTGGAAGAAGAAAAATAAATTTAAACATGATGCACAAAAACATGGAGAAATGCAGATGCAAAATATACCAGCTAAGCAAATGCAAATGTCAGTTCAGAGACAGGTACCTATGGCAGGATGTTTCCAAGCAAAGATGGTCCCACAAAATATGGAAAATGCTAAAATTAATTTAAATAAGATGTCCAGAGAAAATGTGAATTATTTCCAGGGACAAATTCAGAACCCAGTTCAACAGGTTGCTGTGTTTGAAAATGAGAGTTTTAACCCTCACAATTCAGAATTTACCATGTGCACTGTGAAGGCAGAGGAAAGACAAGATTTAAATGCAGGAGTTTTAAACAAAGAAATTACAAACCCAGTTTTAGAAAAATGTGCACCAAAATTAGGCCCATTTGAGGAAGATTGCAAAACTGTTGTCTGTGATTCAGGCCTAGCAGAAAAACAATTGTTTTGTAAATTAAGCGGCAGAGATTACTGTGCATCAGATAATGTTCATTTTCAGATTCCTGATGAGGAGGTACATTTTAAAATGGCCCAACAAGAAACAGCTGTAGCATTATTTTCAGAAAAGACAGTTGAAAAATTATCTTCTGCTTTGGAAAAAACAGAAATTAGAGAGTTCACAGAGAAGGATGCCAGATTAATAAAATGTGCAGAACATGTTTTATTAAAATTAGAACCAAATGACATGCATTCAGGAACACCATCAGTTGCAGGAATTTTACCAATAAAAGGATTTTTGATGGACTTGATTGGAAGTTTGTGTAACTTTCTGATCACAGGTTCACAGAAAATAAATGAAAAGAACAGAATAGTGCAGGAGATTAAAAGCATATTTTTTCCATGTTGTCCTGTGGTACCGAATCCAGCCAATATATTTTTTCACATTCCATGTGCTGAAGAATGGCTTACTTTTATTGATTTTTGCAAAGTCCATGTAACAGTGCCATTGCATGAGAATAGTCAGGAGTACTGTCAAAAAGCAGATGAATATCTGGGACACAAAATTGGAAAGGGAGGTAGAAAGGTGTCACCAGAAAGGGTGGAAATGTTTTCCAAGAAAAATCCACCTCAAATTCAGAAAGAAGTCAGGACATTTTTGGGAGTGGTTAGCTGCTGTAGAGAGTGGTTACTAAACCTTTCCCTAGTGGCCAAGCCTTTACTGAGGCTGACACACAAAGGTGTGTCTGATCCGCTTCCATTGGACAACAATTGCACAAAAACATTCCTAGAGTTGAAAAAGAAAGAATGTTGCGCCCCAGCACTAGGAATGAAAGTTTATTTAAAGGAAAATACACCAATTTGCAGTGAGAGGGAGGGCTGCACTCTCTCATTGCCTATTCAAAAAGATGACTGTGTTCAAAGGTCTGTGATGTATTGCCCAATGACCTTTGACCCTAACTTCACAGAAATGTCAGCAAATGATTTGGATTGTGATGAAACTGAATATGAATGTCTAAATATCATGAAAATATGCATAAAGCCAAATTCAGACTTTAATGATGAATGTCTGAGTCAGCCCAACAATGTCCATTTTGTAGATGGCCCATGTTTGAAAGGTGACACATCAAAAGCAGCACATGCTGTGCTCCTTGTACATTATGTTGTCAAAGCTTCATGGCTTTCAGTAGTTACCTCAGCCCAAAATTCGAAATTGATTGCCCTTACCATAACTTGCAGTATATCTGCTCAAATGAGAGTCACTGTTGTCATGGGAGAGAGAAATGCTAATTCAGTTGCACAAATGTGTGTTTTGATAGCATGTACATTCTATGGAATCTTCACAGGTGAATTAAAAGAGGCTCATGAAAATGTTGTTGAACCAGCAAAACAGGGTTGTATCAGAACTGTTTTTGAGAAAAGTGACAACTGCATAGTGGCAAAAGTGTTATTGCAAAGACTGATGCCCAGGTATAGATTGCCAGTTTCTCTGAAATCAGATTATAATGAGGTCTCAAAGATAATGAGTGCAGAACAACAGATTGGACAAGGAATGGATTGTAGCTATCTGCCTGAAGTGTCAAGCATAATAAAGCAAGCATAATAAAGCAACACAATGGCAGCACTGAGTTACCTTTTGCAAAAGACGGTGTCTCACCAACACCAAAGTGGCTTGAAAATGCATATGCAAATGCACTTGTGGAAAACACTGAGGAGAACACTAGCCATGGCTGTGTAGGTCTGGTTGATGTACAGTGTGCAGTTTCTCACCAGATTGCAGCTGCTACACAAGATCTGCATAATGGATGGTGCAACGGCTTTGATTTGAGAGATGCTGTGGTGAAACATCTGAATCTGATCAAAGTGAAGATAAGAGTGAAAGGCATTGGTTGAAAAAGTGCAAGAGATTGATGGTGCTCTGTCAGAGTTTCTCAGCACCTAAGTAGTCTAATTTGCATTGAAAAAGGTACAGAATGCCAATGAGCCATTCTGATGGCAAGCTGATGACAAAGAGAAAAGAAATGCTGAAACTGTCCTGTTGAATTCTTTTTTTATTATTTTAGTTATTTATTTTAAAGAAGACTAACTGTTCCAAGAAGCTACTTACAGAACTCTGCACTAAAACAATTGAGCTTGGCTATATATGATCTGATTACAGATAGACTTGTGTTTGCCTTAGAAATAGAAGTAAAATTGTTATATGCTCAGCTTTTGCAATTTAAAAAAAAATATATATATATATATCACTTTTGAAAATGAAATGTGTGATGAATTATAAATCAATTTATTATGATTTGAATCATCAGAAGGGTGGATTGATGGAGCAGATTTCATCTGCAGTCAGGCATTGTTTCATTTTTGTGCTTCAGACAGACTGCATTTAAAATTGCCACGCACCATTTGGTGCAAGTTAAAAACATGGCACATGAAAATATGAAAGTGAGGCCAATTCAGTCTGAAATGCTTTTGCTGAATTAACATGTGTTTTTGCAACGTAGAGAAAAGTGGCCTTTTTAGCTTTGAAGATTAATAGAATGTGTTTCTCTCTTCCCAGCGCATCCCATGTAATCTAAATACACTATTTCTGTCTAAAGAGACTTTGACTTGTTGCATATTTTGATAAATATTTTCAGTTAATAACACCTCTTTTTCTTTGTTGCACATTGCACATTTATTTTGCATTTTGTCATAAATAATAGAAAAGCTGCTTTACACAAGTAGCTTGGCTAGGAAAACATTTATAATGAGTATTAGTATGGAGTTTGGAAACATAATGTGCTGATTTACATGAAATTAACATTATCTTTGTGTTTATTTTATTTTTGGGGCCTACCATTAAATGGCTGCCTGTGAAACCATCAAAAGCTATGGCTTGCTTTGAATGAGAAGGGAGCATGCGCAGACCGTGGCAGCTTTCCTCATGCCAAGAAGTCAACACCTTGAACTGTACATTCTTGTGATTGTGCCAATGTACCAGTGTTAGTTAAAAGTATCCATCTGACTGCGCTTTGACAGGAAGGAAGGACACTATAGACACATTTTCCCTAGTAAATGTTGCAAATGTTTATAAATGTATTATTCATGTATGCTTCTTTTGTTAAAACTGTTTTTTTAATGCGTCAGGAAAGTGCAAACTCATGCCATCATGATTGACCAATCAACGTACAGGTTTTCCTGAAAGTTGAAACATTTTGTGTATAAATACTACCTCTCCGGAGGAGGGGGTGGCTTTTCTCAGCTCAGCTGGCTTCTAGGCTCATTAGGGGGGTGTGTGAGCTCTTGAAGAGAAGGAACAGATTAGGCCAGACAGCCTATGGGTTAGGTACGAGAACGTCCCGGGAGATTGCTGAATGGGAGGTGCGTCCGAGGAGAGTCAGGGGGAGGTTTCTTGCTTCCACGTCATATCTTGGCACTTCAGGCCACATTCCTTTGAGGTCTGGTGAAGGAGGGGCTATCTCACTCCCTGCTTGCTCTTTAGACACAGACAGACAGAGAGTGCAGCTGATTAAATAGAATTAGATGCTAAACTTTCAGTTATGCTTTGACTAATTAATTAGGTCTGAAATGATTTATTTGTCTTATGCATTTATTTCTCTTTATGGGAGATTTTTGCAAACTATTTGATTTTTGATTAGCCTTGCAAGACTATTTTTTCTTAGAAACTCCTTAAGAATTTTGAATGACATTTTGCGCCACATTTTCTATCCTATATGTAATGCTTATATGCAGACTGTAAAATGTTCTGTATTAATGCTATTTTTCCTGTTTTCCAAACTCTGTAACCTGATTGATATTTTACTAATGAATAAAGGGTCAGAGAAAATTAACTTTTGACTAGAAAATAAAACCCTTTAAAATAATCAACAACTCTCTTTATTGGCTTACAATAATAATTGTATTTTGACTGTTCATCTTTATTTAAAATCTCCTGAAGGTAATACATGGTGTGAAGGGCCCAACACCTTTTGAGCGGTAAATTAGAGGTAGCATGAGGGTTTTGCATTGAGAAATTACCAGAAGAAATTACCGCTCCATCAATGGGTGTTGTATATGTGTGATAGAAACCAAGGCCACTCTGGCAGTGAACATAGCAACTGGATTGCCTTTTCATTCAGTATTTACATTGTCATCAGGGTGGAGGGAGGCATGAATGTTTCTAACTTCATGTTTGCAAAGTATAACTTAAAAAAAAGACATTGGTATGCACTGACATATAATTACATGCAGACAAAAGCAATCTCTCTTACCTATGAGGTTATGTGACAAATGAATAGAAGTCCTAGGGCAACTAGAGGATGATGAGTGGCAAGAGGCAATGGTGTCCCCCTGAGAGGTAGCTATGCTTTCCCATTTTAGGTTGGTGCAACTTAAATTTTACACAGAAATATAAAAAAATGTAAATCCGTATTTGTAAAGCGCAAACTACTCATCTTTACAGGTCTCAAGGAGCTGGGGGCCGTCATGGAAATTAAGTGAGCTATTACCCAGAGTCACATGGTGCTGAGCTGAGGCTTGAACAGTGAACACCTCTCCACGTAGAGTTTACTACTCATGCACAACACTGGTTAAGATGGGCAGGCTTGGGTCCTCACAGTGCCCCTGGGCCTGTGCTAGGGAGGGCACCTTGGGACTGCCTGGTAATCCAGGTATACTGGAAGCTTTGGCTCATAGAGGCCAAAAGCAATTTCACTAGGAATTGGAGAGCTGAGTCCGCCCCAACGTTGAGAGATTGGAAGGTGGACATGGAATGGTGCATGCAGGTAGAAAGGGTGGTTTATGAAGGCAGGGTGTGCACCTGTTCATAGAATTGTTCTGATGGAATTGGAATGAATTCCGCTGCATGACAAAGCCTGCCACAGGGAACTTCCCAAAGGGTCTGATGAATGAGAATGGATAGGAACCGTGTGGATCCAACTATTGAAATAATGTATCTTACTATTTTCTATTTAAATGTCACTGCCTTCACTGTGCTATGTTCCCGAACTTCAATAAAAAGAATTGTAAAAAAAAAATAGGTGAAATGCTCTGTATGATAATTAAATGTACTTTTTTAGATGTTTGTAGGGACTTTCGCATTTTCAATTTTTTTTTTAAAACAAGCTTTATTTGTCATGTTTCACATATATTGCAGAGCTCCGAAGCCCCGGAGACCGCTGCACACATCCAATGCACAGTCGCAGATGACAGTGACTTTTTATATTGAAGAAACTAACAAGAACACCCCGCCCCACCTCCCCCCAGTCGCACCCACACCCCCTCGGAAACACGTAGCAATACACTGGAAGTACATACAACACCCCCCCCCCCCCCTCCACCCTGCAAGGTCCCATCTTTGTCACACTCATTAACCTGTCGGTGGGCCATCTTGTTCCAACAGCGGATCCAAGTCAAGTCCCCGGTAATCTGCCCATCGTTTCCAAATCTTATAATGTTTGCGGGGACACCCCCTGGCAGTAAAGATCGGCTATCAAGGCCCATGCAGAAATCTAACCCATTTCTCCACGCGGTCAACGACTGGGCTTGGGGTGCCTTCCACGTCCTCGCTATATCCTTCTTTGCCAAGGTTAAACCAAGCAACAATATGTGTCGCTTATATCTATTGCCCCCCACCCCCTCCAGGACATGTAACAGAGCCAAACGCGGCGTACGAGGAAGCTCCCTACTCAGCACTTCTAATATGCAGGAAAACATCCTATCATAGAACCTGTGTAACGAAAGATAGCTCCAGACTGTGTACAAAAAGGTGCCCTCTTCTGAGCCACATCGAAGACATTCGGGGGATACAATCATTCCTGCTCTCCACAATCGCACCCTGGTGAAGTACACCCGATGTAGGTATTTAAATTGAATCAGGCGCAATCACGTGGCTATTGCTGCCCCGCGGACTCGCTAGTGCCTCAGCCCAATCCTCCTCCTCTAGGTCCCCTACATCCTCCTCCCAAGCTGTCTTGAGCTGCTGTAAAGTTGCGGAACAGTGAATGATCAGTGTCTGATATATGTGGGGAATCTTGCAGTCTGGCAGCTCCCCCAAAAAGACCTTAGCTTTGATGGGGCTGAAGTCGGGGAGAGATTCCAGGCCCTCCAAACAAGGCGCCAGCGCGTGCCGAAACTGGATGTATCTAAAAAACTGGGAATGTGGCATGGCGTACTCATCTCGAAGATCTTGAAATGATTTAAGCATTACATCGGACATCACATCCCCCAAAACCGAGATGCCAATGGAATCCCAGCCCCTAAAACCTTGCAAGGCAGCAAGTTGGGGTAAACGTCCATTACTCCAAAGAGGAGTCTCTCTAGTCAGAACATTCCACCACCCCATCCTGCGCTGGGCCTGCCTCCAAATATGAAACACAACCTGTGTAGCCAGAGGCAAAGTCTTCTGACGTGGAGCGGAGTACAATAACGTATATAAAGAGTGACTGCCCATTAGCTACCGCTCAACCGCATAAGCCGGGTCATTTCTATTCCCCTACCACCATTTGTTAACCGCATTGCTGTGGCGGCTTTTCCCGCTGTGTGCGGCAATTTATGAAAAGCTGCGTTACGTGACGAGCTCAGCTCGTCATCCGCACACGACTACCGTGGCTGATGACGAGCTGAGCTCGTCATCAGCAGCGAAGGCGTTAAGAACCAGCAAGTGTGCAATCTGGTAGTAGGAGAGGACATCCGATGTAGCTAGTCCCCCCGTGTATGTAGATGGGAAGCATGTGCTCAGGGCCACCCTAACCGCGCTTCCCCCCCATAAAAACCCGCCCAGCACCGAATTAACCTGCCGGAACCATAGAGGTGGAATCTGGTAGGGATGGTTTTGTAAATGATAAAGAAGACGAGGGAGCACCACCATCTTAAATATAGCTGACCGACCATAAATTGTCAGGGGCATGCGAGACCACACCTTGAGATCCTCTTTAGTACGATCCCAGACCGGGGCCAAATTACGCTGCCTGGCTACTGCTGGGACATCGGACAAAAAAACCCCAGGTACTTTATCCCCCCCCGTTGCCAATATTTTTACACGTTTTTTGCAAGATGTCTTTTAAAAGAATGTGTTCTTAAAGTTATTTGGTGCACGGCACCTGCTTGGCTTCTTTTCTTCAACTTCAGTTAACCTGTAAATAATTGGTTGCCTCTTGCTTTAATTAACATCTTTTGGAATATTGG
Organism: Lissotriton vulgaris; assembly: GCF_964263255.1. Taxonomy (NCBI): domain Eukaryota; kingdom Metazoa; phylum Chordata; class Amphibia; order Caudata; family Salamandridae; genus Lissotriton; species Lissotriton vulgaris. Next base: position 245,596,676 of record NC_141687.1, read on the forward strand.
TGCTCCCTCAAAAGTGAACAGGAGCCCAGTGCTGCTGTTCACCAGGGGGCGGCGTGAAAAGGTTAGGAGGGCCGCATGCGGCTTCCCGGCCATACTTTGAGTATCACTGCTCTTCAAAGACATGGTTTTCTTCTAAAGACGTGTCGTTTCGTGTCATTGGACTGGATCTGCGCAAAAGAGTAAAAAATGATATGCTTTCCCATTTTAGTGCTCATAGGAAATTTTGCTCACTGTTACAGCAAATGCATCTAAACGGATTAATGCCAAATGTGGAATGAATGTAGATTTTTGCTCAGGAGCAGAGCTTAAACAAACCCATGATGCTAGTTGTTAAATTTGCACAGTAAGATAAAATCAAACTGAGGAGACCTTGTGACAATTAGGAGAGTTGTTTCACTGTGTAAAGGTATTGTAACATGCACTGTGTGGGGCAGTAAGTCATGTTTTTCTCTTCTCACATTTGCTATACTGTTCGTAATATTGAATTTGATCGAAGCAATAAAGTAGCGCATGTGTGAATGTGTGTTAATTTGAGCAGTTACTATAAACAACATATTAGGCAACATTGATTTTCAATGCAGTAGCACGTATAGTATATAGGCAGATGTGCACAGTGCAGACAAAGTATTACCATTGTTCACGAGAGGTGAAGCCTCGAGTGGGTCATTATGCCCCTCTCCTCTCCCAATACTGCTAATAAATAGCATATTATACGTTGTAGATACGGTCTGTGCATGACATTTTTCTTGTGTATTAGTTTAAACCAAAATTCTTTGACCCCTATCAAAAGGGTTAAATATGTACAGTAAGTCACAAATATATTGAAAGGATTGTGATCATTAGGAGAGATGATTCACTGTATAAAGTAATTAGTGTATGTAACCTGAGGCAGCAAATATTGTTTTTCCCATGTCATGTTTGCTGTGCTGTGACACTAAACGCAAAATTGATATTTGCTGTGCAGTAATACATCTGTGAATGTATTTTTAATAGTATAATTTCTCTAAATAGCATTATTGTATCACATCTAGTTTCAATGTTTCAATTCCATGTCATATATATATATATATATATATATATATATACATATATATATATATATATATATATATATATATATATATATATATATATATATATATATATATATATATATATATGCTGCAATTATCCAAGCATTAACCGCCTCCACCAAACCAAGAGTTGCGTCGTCACCATAAGACTCCTTGGATTGAGTCTCTTTCACTCCATTATTCAAACGACCACGCCATGTGAGATTTTCAAAATGTCTTTATTTCTGCCGCCGCCAAACGCGTTTTGACTACACAGTAGCCTTGATCACTGGTTACGGTTAGGAGAGCGCGCTGCCATTTTTAAAGAAAAAAATCAGTTCATACTACGTCATTTGCACTACCTGTCAACCGACAGGAAAGACAGACTTAAAATTCACTCTCCGTTGTATGTTCATTCTTTTACACGTTAGCTTCAACATAATTTAATACATTTGTTCAAAATTGCATAACGATTACCGGTTAAATCAATTCATGAACAACCTTGTATCTTTGATAAAGTGCTATATATATATAGTATATATATGTATAGTATATATATATACTAAATTACCTGTAGCCCCATCTGTTACCTTCAGGAGAGCTAAAACGATGGGGAACTCACTTGACACACCTGCCCCTGAGCTGAAAGCCAAAGTACCCTGGTTAAGACCTACCAGAGGTTTCTTCAAATGTTCGAGTTGTAGGGCTTGCAATTTTGGCATTTCCACGGCACATTACAATACTCCTTTCAGCACTTTACCTAAAACCATTCAGGGTAATTTTTCATGTAAAACTGATTATGCAGTTTATGTTTTAACTTGCACCTGTGGGCTTAGGTACGTGGGCAGTACCAAGCTCCAGGTGCATGTCCGCATTCTACAACATTTGCGGGCTATACTGCATAATGATTCAGCTTATCCAGTCGCAAGGCATTTTAATTTATTTCATAACAAAGACTTATCTTGCCTTAATTATTTTGTGATCGGATCTGTTCCAGTGCTGAGAAAAGGTGGCAATAGAGAGTTGGCACTTAGAAAGTTGGAATCACGGTTCATTCTAGAGCTCAACAGTCGTTGGCCCAATGGGCTCAACAACATTGAAGAGTTACATCATTTCCTAGAGTAACACACTAGAGCCCTTCCAACGCATAGCCATCAGTCCACCTTTATTATATTAATATGTATTTGTACTATAGCAGCAGTTCGCAAGTTAGGTTCCCTATTTGCGATCTGCATCATTACAATGCTCTGGTTTTAGGAGTTTATGCTGATAGTATATTTTCATAGTATGTTGTATCTTGCTGTCCTTTATCAATTTTGCTCTAATGTTTTGTATATATTGTGTGTCTTTTGTACGGTGCCATATATGAATTTACATATGGGATATAATGCTTTTTAGATATATACCCATTTTTAATGTTTCCATAAGCAATTCTTTTTGATACTAGTTTTTATTATATGGGATTTTTACATCGTTACTATTTATGATATATATTGCTCACTAGCTCAGGGATCTGAGTTTTAGGATGCATTTATATTCTGTTTAGTATGTTCAAACCATATGATAATGCGCTTCTTCCTGCATAGGAGAAATATAATTCCTCGTATTCACTTTTTGCACTTTATACAATTATCTGCACTTTTTTGATCTATTGCTGCTATTTCAATTTTGCTATTTTGCACATGATAACTTAATTCCTTCTATTGTGATATGATGGTTTTTTTGATCTTAATCACTCCTACCTTCAGGCATTATGCTATTTTGCACTACTAGGATTTATTGACCTAATTTTACTTCTGGATTTTAACCTAGTTGTATTGTAGTGTGGTAAGAGTGTTTTTAGCCTTTACTCTCATCATTGTTGGATTTTAACCAAAAACTGTATTTTTCATGTGCATTATGCTTATTTTCTTATGAGTCAGCAATAGTCTTTCCTCACTTTTTATTCTTGACACAATACTGGAGGTTACCACCAGGGGGTGGTAACGGAGGAGTAGTAATGCATAAAAAAAGACAGTGAATGTTTAGTTAGTCGCAGCGTGATCAAGGGTACTTGTACTCGAAACGCGTCGCTGATGGTTCCGTGAGAGACTAAATAAAACTATATCTTGCTGATTTCCTGTGGTCCGTTCCTTTTCTTTGTTGGCGTGGAGGCGTGGGTCCCGAGCGCAGAGCAAGCGAAGAAGGATATCGAGTGTTTTGCATATATATGCATATATATATATATATATATGTGTGATCAAGGCTGTGGTGACGCAGCCAAAACGCGTCATGCTGACTAAGATGGTGGAATAAAGCACTTTTAAAAGCGTATCCAGCGCGTTTGTGATCTATACCTGTTCTTCGCTACCAGTTGCAGTTGGAGCACAGGGCTATTGGAGATATATATATAAAAACTAAAAAAACATTGAGAGGCAATAGAACACAACAACAGGAACCAAATCACGAGCGAGGAGCATCATCAACCTCAGCGTCTGATCTCAGCTCCGCGGTGGAGAGTGAGACTGAGATAGAAAGTACTAGAAATAGACCATCATTGGGAGCAATGAAACCCTCCTTAGGAGAAGAACTGCACTGTCTCAGAATGAGTCGTAGAGATACTCTTAGACCTAGGGCCACTCAAACGACAAAAAACGAAGGACCAAGAACAGGAGGCAACAAAGGAGGGCAACAAAAGAAAGGTGGCAACAGTGGGAATTCAAAAGCAACAAAGGGTCGGGCACCATGGAGGAAGAGACAATAATCCAAGCGAACCAAGACATGAAGGGACTAAAAAGACAATGGGTCATAACACCACCATTATCAATTTGACAAACATGCACTTAAACCCCTCATAACAACAAATCCTTTCACTTGGCTTATTTTACTGTCCCCCGACTGACTTTGATTACACGAATACCCGGGCCGACCTATACAGATTCGATAGAAAATTTAAATTGCAAAAATTCCACCAAATTAAGGCAAGCACCCCACCTTTGCCAGTAACAACGGAAATTGATGGGACAGATGGTCTCAAAGCAGCCAACCTAAGGTCCCTCAAGGACTTATACAATCTGGGAGAGGAAGGTGCAATTACTGATGGATGGGGTCCGGATATGGGCACTGTAACACATGTGAATCTGGCAAAACAGGATCTAATTTCACCAGTTTTTGAAACATGTGCCAAACTGGACACTACCTTCAAGGAAAAATCTAAATTCACGTCTATGATGCCTTGCGATGCTATTGATTTATTTAACGAGCAAGTAGTGGCTGAGATCAAATCACTCTATACAGAGACAAATACAAATAAGATACATATCAACAATGAACAACGTAAATATCATCAACTGATGCAAAAAATCAATGAGAACAAAAATGTGGTAGTGAGAAACGTGGTGTTATGGTCACTTGAAGATTATTCTGAAGAGGCAGCAAAGCAACTGAATGATATGAACTGCTCTCGGAAAAGCTCTTTGCAAAACTTTAAACAGGTGCAAGATAATTTCTTTAGCAAACTGTTGGCATGGAAGAGCACAGGCCTCCTAAATCTCCAAGAATTCAAGTTTTAAAAAAAAGAGAACCCCACTATCCCCATACTATATTTTGTGCCAAAGGTACATGAATCCATAACAAAACCACTGGGCAGACCCATAATTTCTGCTTACGACGGCCCACTGGAGAACATGTCAGTGTATATTGACTCGTTTCTACAATACCATATGAAATCACTGAAATCATATGTGCAAGACACAAGTGACTTCATTTGCAAAATTGAGAAGATCAGCTAGCAGAAGGACTATTGTCTGATGGCCCTAGACCAGGGGTCTCCAACCTTTTGTGTAGTGAGAGCTACTTCTGGTCAGTGAAAATCGTCGTGAGCTACTGAACCCCAAGCAACTCGCGCATTTTTCCGAGAGACCTACCCCGCCCAGTTTCATTGACGTTAAGCCTATTTCTTCAAAGCCCAGACTGTGGTTTGAACACGATAACACTGAAAGAAAAGACTATGCATGTGTGCTGTTGGCAAACAGGTTTACGACCTTTTAATTAATAATAGCTTCAAAATCAGGACACTTTACATGACGCAGATTTACAGAGAGACAATCAGTGAAATGTTACATAAGACAGAGGACAAGAAGGTATAGGAATCACAAGTCATCCATACTGGTAGGCAGGATAGTTTAAGAGTGCTTGGTCAGGAGAGACAGAAACATACAATGTTTTAAACCCCCCCAGACAATGCTAAAATTAAAAGGCCTTGCAAGTACTGAGTGTTTTTTTGCCAGCAACTCGGCTCCTTCACCCTCAGAGCTGCTCCGGGAGGCCCAAAAATGGAAGATGATCCGAAGCGCGGTGCCAGCCTGGAAAATGCAGGTGGCGCCTGACTTCGAGGAAAAACATCACATTCTTCAGGCAACAAGAACCTTACATTTTATTAACACATCCTCTGCCACCGCAATATCGGCCCGGCCCCAGTGCCTGAAAGGACTTTTAATTTTAACATTGCCTGCCACTGCACTTTATTACTGAAGGCAGATCTAAAGTGCAGTGGTAGACAAAGCTAAAATCAAAAACCTTGAAAGCACTGAGTGCTTCTTAGCTGGCGACTCAGCTCATTCAGGGTCAGGGGCCCCTCTTACCTCAGAGCTGCTCCGGGAGGCCCAAGATAATGGAAGACGATCCGAACTCGGTGCCAGCCTGGAAAAGGCAGGTGGGGCGTGACTACAAGGAGGAAAGACGTCACGTTCTTCAGCCCGCCCGCCCCAGCTAAGCTTACCACAGCAAATCTGAGCAGCTAGTTTGTGTGAGGGCGGGCAAGGGCAGATTAGTTGTGAAAAAGGGCTGATAGTACTTAAAGAAAACGACGGGAAACAAAATAAAATTGTAAATGACGTCGCAATAATTAAATAGCAGCGCGAGCTACTATCAGAGGGTCGGCGAGCTACCGGTAGGTCGCGATCGACCTGTTGGAGACCCCTGCCCTAGACGTTACGGCATTATATACTTATATTCGTAATCATGATGGAGTCAAGGCGGTGGAACATTTTTTAGCCAATCGACTAATAAAATTTGCTAAACATAATCAAATGATAATAGATTTATTAACTTTTTGCTTGGAAAACAATATCTTCCATAAACAAAAATCACGTCTACCAGCAGATACAAGGTGCGGCAATGGGGGCCAGCTCTCCTCTAGTTATGCGTGTCTCTTTATGGGATGGTGGGAGGAGCTGGTCCTCATGAAGAAACATATCCACACCTTTACAAAAAACATAGTCTGTTGGTTACGATTTATTGATGACCTTTTTGTAGTCTGGAATGGGTCAATTGAAAGTGCACGTGAATTTGTTTCTGAGATAAACAAGAATAATGTGAATTTAAAATTTACATGTGACATTAGCCGCAACAGCATCACATTTTTATACACTAGACTCCTGGACATCCCCCGACACAGCCACATCTCCGGACACCTGAGAGACCTGCACTGGCTCCCGGTCAACAAGAGAATCACGTTCTGACTCCTCACCCACGCACACAAAGCCCTACACAACCAAGGCCCAAGATACCTCAACAACCGCCTCAACTTCTACACTCCCACACGCCAGCTTCGATTGACCAACCACACCCTCGCCGTCGTCCCCCACATCCGAAGAGCCACCACAGGAGGAAGGTCCTTCTCCTACCTGGCCGCCAAGACGTGGAACTCCCTCCCGACCCACCTCCGCCTGACCCAAGACCACCTCGCCTTCAGGAAGCAGCTCAAGACCTGGCTGTTCGAGCAGTAGCGTACCCCCCTCCCCAAGCGCCTTGAGACCCTCCGGGTGAGTAGCACGCTATATAAATGCTGTGATTGAGTGATTGAAGGTATATGTTTCTCGAGTTGGCCTGACAATGACCCTGTTTAGAAAGCCCACAGCGGGCAATTCGATATTGCATGCGAAAAGTGCCAATCCCCCTCACTTAATTAACAGCATACCCTATGGGGAGATGCTGAGAATTAAGAGAATTTGCAGTGAGGAGTATGATATGAGGGAAAAGCAGGAAAAATGTAAAAACAGATTCCTGCAACGTGGATGTAAAAACCAGACTATAGAAGCACCAATTTCAAAAACTAGAGCTCAGACAAGGCAAGAACTTTTGAAATATAAACCTAAGTCTAACACAGCCACATATGCCACTGTGAAAGAACCTGCAAGGTCATGGCGACAGTGTGGTAGCACAATAAAACCACTTAAACTAATTTGGGTCAGCACTTGCCTTCTTTGTGTGTCAAAAGGTTTAAGTGGCAAGAGTGTAAATATATAAATACATATATATATATATATAAACTGTTCACTTCCTCTGAAACGTCAGGACACTTCCACACTGGTGCACTTTAGGGACAGAGGTCAACCTGTAACTTCATACGATTGCTCACCAAGCGCACAAAAAGGCGCGAGTGCACTCCATCCAGAGAAATTACGTTAATCCAAAATCATGATGAAATAAGGGTTTTATTCAAAATAGCATGTGGGTCAATAACAATTACCCTACGCGTTTCGGCGAAAACCGCCCTGCTCACGGGTAAATGAGTTGTAAAACAAATGTTGCACCATTTTTTCACAACTCATTTACCTGTGAGCAAGGCGGACTCTTCTATGTTTGTAGTGACATAGCAGAAAATGGCACATGTTACAGCATGTAGTAAAATCGCCTAATCATCAGCCAATGACTTGGCTCAAGGATGCCAAGCAAGAATTGGTAACAGACAAAGACAAAACACTGGTGATCTTTAAAACAGTGCAGAAAGTCCCTCATTCTGTAACTTCGGTGATATTTCTGAAATCAAGTGGGAGAAGTAGTGTGCCTGATTCAATGACAAAAAGAGTAATTCTACTAATCCTAAACCTATTCCTATTTTTTTAAGGTTCCACTACCAATATTTTGGAGTTTCATAAAATTCTCAAAGGCTATGAACCTATAGGGTTGATTACGAGTCAGACTTATGTAATAGTAGGTTGGCGGTCCAGCCAGTGCTGCACGGGTACTCCAACCACCCTATTACGACTTTGGCAGTCAGACCACCATTGCACTGCCGCAACTGCCAAGGAACCGTGTTCCCTAGCGCTACAGTGGTGGGCTGAAGGCTGCACTATGCTTGGTGGTGCCCTGAGGCACCGTCAAGCATATTGTGACTTTCCTCATCGCCAGCAGTTGCCTGCTGGCAGTGAGGAAAGAAAAGGGGCCCTAAAAGGCCCCCTCTTGCCCCGGTCCACAGGGGCGCATGAAGGGGGCACATGATGTGCCCCCCCTGATGTTTTTCACCCCAGGTCCTGCATGGGAAGGAATGCACAACATGGTGTATTCCTTCTCGTGGGGCGTGGCTTAGCACGCGAAGCAAATGGTCGCCTGCGGGTAGAGCTCTGTGCCGAGTTCCCCTTCCCGGCGCTGTTCTCCGGGACAGTTCTGCCCTGAGACTGCCGAAAACCACCGGCGAGTGCCCCACTAGACCCGACGCGGCGCCTGTCCAACTTTGGCGCGGATCGGTTTTACGGACCCGCACCGGGAGGTGCCGGCCGCCCGCGGCCGCGAAAGCTGCCACCAGCCCGGGCACGGACCCAGGAAACCCCGGGGATCCAGCAGTCACGGTAGGCCCGAAACCGAGGCCGACACCAAACACCAGCGGACCACGCACTAAAGCACCGGAGGCCGCCCACCCCCCACGACGGTGAGGAACTGGGGCGAGATGACCGCATAAACCCAGCTGGGCATCCCGCGCACGCACTAGGCCACCAGGCCTGGACGCGTCTCCCACGCATCGGGAGCTACACGAGCCCAAAAGCATAGCGGTGCAGAGAGGTGAGCGACTGAGCCTCGGACGCCTGGGGAGCTGGTGGGCAGTGGAGGCTGGGGCACGCAACTCGGCACCCGCCAGCAGCCATGCGCACCACGACACACGGGACCCCGGTCACAGGCAGCACCCACTGGCTCCACAACGCAGCGTGGCCTGCGACCCACTGGCGCTACCCCAGACACACACCGTGGGGACAGCGACGGCCTGTGGGGGCGAAGACTTACACCACCTACGACCCGAGCGGCTGCCGCACGGGTGGAACCAGTCACCACGCCTGCACAGCACACAACCCGCATGGATCCACACAGACCCTGAGCCCACAAGCAAGCCCGCGACTCACAGGGGACACATCGCGGAACCATACATCCGGCGACGTCCAGATACCCCACGCAGCGCCGAGGTGCGAGGCGCCCAGCAGCTGCCCACCCTCCTAGGAGCGAACAGGTGCCGCGCAAACACCGCGCAGGCAGAGCCTGCCGATACCAGCAGTCGAGCCCCAGCCGGCAGCCGACAACCTTCATCCGCCTACCCGCCATTAGCCAGGCCAGACTGAACCGAGCCGGGACAAGGAAAGCGGACCCCCCATCGGACGCCGATGTCTGGCGGGACCAGGGCGCGGACCGGCATTGGGGGCGCGAGGCCTAAAGGCGAAATGAACAAAACTGGCAAAACCACGGACCAGGACCAGACGGCAGCGAAGCTCGACGTCATGCTAGCAGCCATGGAGCGGCTAGAAGAATCAATCCAGCTCACACGCACCTCCCTGGCCACTAAGATCGACAGTGTGGCCATAGACCTCACGCATCTCCGTGAAGACCACAAAAAGCTTGCCGACCGCACCTCGATGCTGGAGGGAACCGTGAAAGAACTCCAACCCCAAGCCAGCCAGACGCATTCCCAAATGCAGGACTTGCTGAACCGAGTGGAGTTCCTTGAAGACCGGGCCGAGGATGCAGAAGGCAGGGCGCGGAGGAACAACGTACGCTTGGTCGGCGTTCCGGAGAAATGGGAAGGGAGAAAACCGGAGGAACACATGGAAAAATGGCTGACATCCATCCTGCCTGAGGGCTCACTCTCGCCTCAATTTGTGGTGGAGCGCGCTCATAGAGTCCCGACTGCGCCCATGGCTACGGGCTCCAACCCAAGACCCATGCTCCTCCGCATCCTGAATTATAGGGACCGGGACTCCATACTAAGAGAAACGCGCAAACTTGAGGAGGTGAGAATCGAGAACACCAAAGTAATGTTCTTCCCGGACTACACCATACATGTACAGAGGCAGAGACAATCCTTCCTAGCGGCGAAGAAACGCCTGCGCCAGCAGGGCCTACAGTACTCCTTACTATTCCCCGCGAAACTCAGAGTGATAGCCGGGGAGAAAACCCATTTCTTCACGGACCCAGATGAAGTGGAAGCATGGCTGGACAGCGGCACGGACACAGCCCCCAGGACCCCGGCAGCCCACGCGAATGGACACCAACCCGGCGGGAACAGGAGACGGCGGCGCCCGAGGCAGCGGGCGCAGGGGCGCACGAACGGGCCAAGGAAGATATCTCCCCCTGCCGACGCTACGCAGCAGGAAAAACAAGAAGCCCTCCGCCTCGTGCGGGAACTCAGCAACTCCCCAACGCCTAGCGGCCCAACTGGCAGCGGCACACAGGATCCCCCAAGCGACGACGAAGCAATCTACGGAATGTCGGACTCCCCTGTGACAGATCCTGGACCAGATGTCACCCCCCAAACCTCGGAATATATCGGCTAACTGTCTCTCAGAGCATATCCACCAAATCCCCCACAAGAACACTCGAAGGGCCACCCACGTGGAGATCGCGGACATGGACAGAGTATGCCTGGCCCGGCGAGACCTCCGGAAGGCTGAGAACCACGTTTTTGCCCTGGTGATGACCCAGCGGACGCTGAGCGGCCGGCCCCCCCACTCCTGTGGCCAGCCATCCTGCTGCACACTAATCAAGACACGTAATGTATGGCATTAAATGTTGGTTTTGCACCCATGACTTTTACAGTTGAGGCTGACTCGGGCCCTCACATACCCCCCGGGAAGGGGAACAACCCCTATATGATGACTCTACAAACACTTGGCCAGCTGCTACTGCTAGCACTGCACGGCCCCCCCCCCAGAACTGAACTAAACTTTGTTACTCTCCTTGAGAGCATGGACGGGAGCACGTTTGCCCACCGACCTTTTGGTATTTCGCATGTTTGCGATGTTCATTGGCTATCTGTTCTACTGGCCACGTTAACTGCCTGTTTTCCCCCCTCACAATACTGCAATGGCGTGCGGGCCGAACAACATACCTTACGGACTGCGGGCGGGCGGGGGGTGGGACGGGGAGGCCGCTCTGGGGAGACCGTCAATACAAAGCAATGTCTGTGATCAATGTATGCACATGGAATGTGAGAGGGATGCACACGCCGTCCAGACGGTATCAAATATTCTCATACCTCAAACGCCATAACGTACATATTGCTCTCTTACAAGAGACGCACCTCTGTGCAAGGGAGGTCACCACCTTACGCCGTAGATGGCGCGGCCACCTATATGCCACGCACCACTCTTCCTACGCTAAGGGGGCGCTGGTATGGATACGTCCGGGCACCCCATGGATAATGCAGGACGCCTTGGTGGACCCCGGGGGGAGGCATGTAGCGGTCAGGGGCAGGATAGACGGGAACCCGATGGTACTAGCCTCGATATATGCACCCAACACAGGGACACAGGATTACTTAACACAACTGTCCAACACCCTGGCGCCATGGCATGGCATACAGTGGATACTAGGCGGGGACTATAACTGCACGCTGGACCCTTCCCTAGACCGCTCCCGTCCCCCACTCCCTAATTCCCCAGCTCTTCACGCAGCGCGAGCCCTCATAGATTGGTCCGTGCAATGGGGCCTGCTAGACGCATGGCGCAGCCACAACCCAGACACTAGGGCCTACTCTTTCCACTCAGGGGCACACAATCTGCATGTACGCCTAGATAGGTACATGGTATCTAGAGACCTGCTACCGATGATACGAGACACGCAATACATGGGCCGCACGCACTCGGACCATAATCCACACTTCATGACGCTCACCTGGGAACAGCCGCAACCACCAATCCCCACCTGGCGACTACAGCCAGACCTTTTGCTTGACGGCACATTCAGAACCTCGATAGGGGCACAAACGGCACAACACTTCGAAGATAACAATAACACTGCCTCCACACCCCAGATAGAGTGGGACGCGTTCAAAGTGGTCCTGAGAGGGCTATGCCTCGGAACCCAGGCACACACCCGCCGACAGCTGGAAGCAGACCTGAAGCGGCTAGAAAGGGAATTGCTGCACAAAGAACAAGAGGCGACGGGAGGGGATGACACAGAACTGCTTGAGGCCAGGTCGGAACACGACAGACTGATAGGCAGGCTAAAACAAGTCAATTTCACTGCACACTCAGCACGCACACACCGCTACGGCGACAAACCGGGCAAATTACTGGCCTGGCTGATAAGGCGAGAAGACCGCTCCGCCCCAGTAACGGCCATAAGCCCTACTGTGGACACCGTGGTATACACCCAGGCGGGCATACATGCAGCCTTCGTGGCGCATTACAAGATTCTATACCAGTCGCAAATGGCTAGCCCGCAGCCGGACGTCCAGGCATACCTGGAGGAACTCACTCTTCCCGCCCCGACTGATGACCAACGAGATGAGCTCGGAGCCCCGTTGGTGGCGGAGGAACTACGTGAGGCCATATTCGCCCTCTCTAACGGGAAGACCCCTGGTCCGGACGGACTGCCTGCAGAATACTACAAAGCATATCATGACATCCTGATTCCCGAGCTGCTCAGAACATACTCGGCAGCTCTAGACGACTCATCCTTACCAACATCCATGAATGAAGCCATACTGGTATCACTTCTCAAACCAAACAGGGACGGGATGCTCCTCGGGTCATATAGACCGTTAGCCCTGCTCAATACGGACTACAAAATCCTGGCATCAGCACTGGCTCGTAGACTAGCGGCCTTGGTACCGGCCCTGGTACACAAGGACCAGAACGGGTTTGTCCCAACGAGATGCACCTCCCAGAACATCCGGAGACTGTTCCGGGTGCAGGAATATGCAGCCCGGACGTGGCCAAGATCGGGTTGCCTGGTGTTGGACCTGGAGAAAGCGTTCGACTCTGTCGAGTGGCCCTATTTATCAGCAGTGCTACGTAAGTTTGACCTGGGTGATGACTTTCTGGAACTGGTCGGCCTGCTATATGGGAAACCTGAGGTGAGGGTACGCACTGGCAAGCTGGTCTCAGAGTCCATAAAGGTTAGGAGAGGCACCAGACAAGGTTGCCCACTTTCCCCATTACTATTCGCCCTGGCGATTGAACCACTGGCTGAACGGCTGCGTACCTGCGGAGTACGATGGGGTATCCCGCTAGCAGATGGCACGCATACAGTGTCGCTATACGCAGACGACTTACTCTTATATATCAAAGACCTTGAGAACGTGCCGTCGGAACTGTCGGACATATTCCGCACGTTTGAATTGATGTCCGGCCTCAAAGTTAACTGGGCCAAGTCGGGGGCATATTCGTTCACCCCCGACGTTCCAGACCCGGCACTCCACATTAATAATGAACGACTGCCGTGGTACCAAACCACGTTTAAGTACCTAGGCATTCATATATACAGGACGCCCCCAGACATTTTAGACGGCAACCTGACACGGGCCATAACGTCTGTACGAACACAGGTCGCCTTCTGGAAAACTCTCCCCATCAATGTACCAAGCAGGGTAACCTTAACGAAAATGATAATACTCCCCAGGCTCCTGTACTACTTTGCCAACCTCCCACTCTATATCCCGGTCCGCATATTCAGGGAGCTGGAATCCATGCTCAGAGATCTGATCTGGAACACAGGCAGGCCAAGAGTTGCACTGACAAAACTCTACAACCCGGTCACTGAGGGCGGCGCAGCGGTCCCGAACCTAGAGCTCTATTACCTTGCAGCACAAGTGCAATGGGTGGTAGCCTGGATTTCGGGCAGGAATCTCGAGGACACGGCTACGGCCACAGACGTCCTTTCCCAACTGCAGGTACTCACCCTATTTCACCCGCTGACGAGCCCTAGGAAGCACCCGCAACTACATGTGGCTGTGGCCACGAAATGCTACGACAGGTGCTTACGCCTCACTAGAACCACCATACCGTACGCGCCAGCGTTACCGCTCTTGGGCACTCCCAAGGCCACGTCGGTCGTGACAGAGGCGGCACTGGCACAGTGGACCCACGCAGGCATAGAAACCATGGCAGATTTGTACGCAGATGGCGCTTTACTTTCCTTCGAGGCACTGACTGCTGACACGGGACTGCCCGCGGGACAATTCCTGCAACATGCCACAATACTGCGGACACTCACGCGGAAATGGGGGAACATCGCTGACGAACCGCCCACACACCAGCTAGTACAGTGCATGCACGTGATGGGCAACGGGACGCATGTGGTGCACTGGCTGACACAGGCGCTACTCTCGCACACCCAACACACATTGCAACCTCTCCGGGACAAATGGGCGGTGGACAGAGGGAAGGCATGGACGGACAAGGAGTGGGCGGCGATACTCTCGGGCCCCCGCAACGTTCCCCGTAATGCACGTTTCAAACAGATCCAATTCTATGTTCTACACCGCGCATATCTATCCCCGGACAAGATAAACTTGTATTTCCCGGGCACGGGAGCCAAATGCCCGAGGTGTGGCACGGAGGGAGCGGATCTCCCCCACATGCTGTGGCACTGTCCCCAGCTTCGGGCATACTGGCACTCGATACACACGCTACTGAAACGATGCACGGCAATGCCGATCCCGTTCTCGTGGGAGGCATGCCTCCTGGGCCTCTTCCATAGGACCAAACTGAACAGGGTGCCTTCCCGATTCTGGGACCTTGGCCTCATCACAGCCAAAAGACTCATTACGAAGCATTGGAAACGGGCGGCACCACCAGCGGCGGAACACTGGCGCGCTTCACTAGATAACTGGGCGAAAGCGGAAAGCATATCATTACATAATGAGGAGACGGCGGGATTGCGTAAGTACCCCATAGCGGCGCTCTGGGACGATATGACCCGCTCCTTCCACAATGGACCCCAGGCACCAGACACCCCTGAGAGACAGACACCCCCGGATGAGGAACATAGCGATGACCAACACACTCCAGGTGCCGCAGACGACAGGCACAACGCCCATACACCGGACCCCTAGGTACCCCCCCCTCTTCTCTCCCCCCCCCCCCCGGCTCAGCTGACACGCCAGGATGGCCGACGCCCTCCCGCATCGCCAACATACTTCCCACACATGCGAGATCAGACACGAGCCTGCTGAAACACTGCTACCGGACCCTCCCCCCCCTCTCTCCTCGCCCCCCCCAACCGTAGGCCCCACCAGCTGTTACACCGCACGCCCCACGACCCCAAGTTTGACACCCATATCCCGTTACGCTTTTATTGAAGTTGCTTGAATGGCAGGATACACTGATTAAGACAGCATGATCGCACACTGTTAGAACGCTGACACTCTCGGCGAAATGTTGTGATATACTCTGCGGATTACTCCATGATCTATGTATGCATTACCTTGACTATTGAATCTCCATACATTGAGACTCTGTATGGAATATGCTTGTATTCTTTTTTTTCTCCTTTGCACTGAATAAAAGACATATTTAAAAAAAATGGTGTATTCCTTCTCGTGCAGAAACGGGCACTAGCACTCCCACGGTGGTGGTGTTTGAGGATCACAATGAGCCTTTACACAGCACCACCGTGTGACCACCACGCCACCTGCCAGATCACCAAATTACTTGTAATCTGGCGTACGTGTGGTGACAAATCTTGACAGCACAGGAGTGTGGCAGTGGCTGGCTGCCTGTAAGCATGGGCGAATTTTGCGAATCTCGCGTTCGTGAATTTTGCGGATTTGCGAACTCGCAATCCGCAAAATCCGCGAATTCTCGCAAATTTGCGGATTTTTTTTTTGTGTGTTCTCGCGGGTTTCTGCCAGTTCGCAAGGGTTTTGTACAATTTCGCAAACGCGAACTTACCTGTCTGGTCGCAAGTTTCGCGAACTTGTTGTTTCTACGTGTCCAGCCTGTTTGGGACACTCTTCTTCATCACTGCCACTCTCTGTCACCACTGCCACTCTCTGACTACTCATGCCACCCTCTGGCCCACCCATGCCACCCTCTGTTTCATCACAGCACCCTCTGGTTGTCCAGTCAGTGTACATTATTGTGGCAAAGCAAAGCACACCTTCCCTGCCTCAAGTGACCTGAATTAATTTGGGGCTGATTAATGTGTCACAGAATATTTTTTTAGCTGGCACCTGCTTCCTTAGTGCTTCCTGATTAGTGATATTTTGCACTTGCTAAGTGCTTTCATTGTTGCAAAATTAGTTACAACACCTGCCCTGCCCCAACTGACAATAATGAATTAGGGGCTGATTAATGGATTTGAACTTCCAGCCTGGCTCCTGCTTGTCTCCCTTAGCTGTAATTCAGGACCTTTGTGGCATATGTGTAACTATTCTGAGGTTCAGAGCAGGGTCACATAATAGTTGCAACTGGCAACTGAACTCTGGAGGGGCCCCTCAGGAAGCACTACAGGAAATGGCTACTAATGATGAGCCTGAACTTTTGAACCTGGTAAGTAGTTTCAGTTTTGCTAAGATCGTATTTCTGCAATTTAGCGCTTATTCGCGGGGCGCGAAGTTGTACAGGGAAGCCGCGAACTCACGCGAACAGTGCGAGCAAGCCATAAAATCCGCTGCTCGCGGATTTGCGGATTTTGCGGGAGATTCGCGAATCTCGCGGATTGCGAATTTACCGAAAATCCGCAAAATCCGCGAGCGAATCGGATTTTCCGCCCATGCTTAGCTGCCTGCTCCCGCACCACCAAAAGTCATAATCAGGCCCTAAATCTATAAACATCTTCTGGCTATCCCTAAACAGGCAGAGAGTCTGGTAGTAGGAAATCCTTTGGTTTACAGTTAGCATGAAGTTGCCCAAGCACATTAATTATTTTTTCTTTGTGGTGAAATCTTTCCCTTATATTCCATAAAATATGATGTGCTTCTTACCCAATGTTTACACTTACTCTTACCAGTTCTTGGCACAAAGGGCCCCACTTAAAGGTTGATGTTGTGAGGTAAGCTCTAACTGCACTCATGCAGTTTTAGTGCTCAGTTTTATACCAGCCATAATGAGTTAATAGTAAGACAAGAAGCTAAAAGGAGGCGGGGCTTGTAGCCGGCAAAGATGGTCGCAGCCTAACGAGGCTCCCGACCCCCCGCCCGCTAATCCGGCTATTACATTCTGATGTAGCCCTGGGATCCCCGCCGAAATCCGGGTGATCCCAGAGGACACGCTTGTGCCTGCTCCGGTCGAGACGGGGATCTGCTATCACCGCTGGAAAAGGGGACGGACTGGCGACGGAGCTCCGGCCGGCTGACCCACAAGATGGCGGCGATCCTGAGACCTGAGGTGGGACCTTGGCTAGTTTGCTGATCCGCTCCCTTCTGAGGCCCGCCAGCGGGGACTGCACCGACGCCTGGAGCTGACCGGAGAAGCGAGCGGCTGCCGCTGGAGCCCTTAGCCCGGAGCGCGCTAGCCGCCGTTCCGCTGCCCCGGCGGGGCCCCTCCCCCTCCTGGCGAGGAATAAATCTACACCCCGGCTCCAGGGGCCTGCGACAGTTGGGGCACACGGAGCTGAGCTGTGCTACTCTCCCCGCCTTCCTCTGCGCACCTGGGCACACTGAACTGCGGGGACTGCGGGCCGCCGGCTGCGAGTGGCGGCCCCGCCTGCGGTGACGCTGTGGGGCCTGCGGAGGTGCATCCTGCCACTGGGGCTGCAGGTACCGCTCCTCTCCGCTCGGATATCTGCTGCGTAGAGGCCCCGGACTCCAGAGCCCCGGAGTGTCCATGAGCGGAGAAGACCACAGACACACTTCTGGGTCAGCCCGGAACTGAAACCCGTCGGCGCGGCTCACTGGGGCCGCGGACCACGGAGACGAGCGGCCGGAGGCGCTGGGGCCGCTGGGGTGACGAGTGTGCCTGGCGGGCGCGGTTCCCGCTGTAAGGACCGAGCACAGAGAGACAGAACCCCGCTGGGCGGAGCGGAGGCGCCCGGCTGGTGTACATGGGTCGGCCCTGCTGTGAGAGCCACGCCAGTGGGGTGCCGAGGGCCCCGTGACAAGTGTCTGCTCCCTGGCCGCAGTTGGAGGGGCTCGGACCACATCGACGGAACCTACGGGGATCCAACGCTGGTGAGTGCCGCCTTGGGAGAACCTTCTGGGCCTGGCCCCCGGACTTGATCCGCGGGGATCGCTGAGTGGAGAGTGTTGGCGCACATGCCTTGAACGCTGCCTCGCCCTCCGCGGACACTGATTCAGGCGCTCGCCACTGGTGGGAGAGCAGTGAGATTGTAATTCCCTCGCGTCTTGAGGGCCAAGCTAGTGGGTGGAGCTGGGAGCTGCCTGATGAGGTGAGGCATGAAGAGGGGACCTCGATAGCAAAGTGCTGCGTCGGGCCGGAGGCCCTGACCGAGAACCGGCCGTTGCTCCTGAGTCCACCGGCCTATCAACCCTTGCTGACCGCAAGCCGCTTTCCTCCCTGGGGCGAGTGCCAGCCATCACTGCCGGCGTTTTGTTGCCCGGACCCGGGAGTAATTGGACATAATGGGGAAGCCCAGGGGCCCGAAGGGAGAGGGGGCCGCTGGCTCGGAGGCTCCTGAAGACACGCGGCCGACCCCGCCGGACCTCCAGCAGATGCAGGACCGAATCCTGGATGCTATCACCGCCACCAAAGATGCCCTACACCAGGACATAGCACAAGTGGCCTCGAGCCTTGGACTGCTGCGAGCGGACCATGGAAAACTGTCGGACAGGGTCAAGACTGCGGAAATAACCCTGAAAGAACTAGTACCCGCGCACAAATCCGTGGAAGGTCAATTGACGGAAGCTCTGGACCGGATACAGGCCCTCGAGCGGCGAGCGGAGGACGCAGAAAATCGCAGTAGACGCAACAATGTACGCCTTGTGGGCCTTCCGGAGAAAAAAGAGGGCTCTGACATAGTGGACTACCTGACCACTTGGTTACAGACAGAAGTGGCGCCTGAGGGTCTATCTCCTTTCTTCACTATTGAAAGAGCGCACCGGGTACCAGCCACACCGCCCAGTCCAGGACAATCACCCTGACCTGTAGTAATCAAGCTACTACATTACAAGGACAGGGACTGGCTGCTGCAGAGAGCGAGAACAGCGGGCCCCTTCCAAGTGGACAATTGCAGGGTGACGCTGTTCCCGAATTATACCTTTGAGACCCAGAAGGCGCGGGCCTCCTTCTTGTCCATCAAAAAAGAACTGAGAACAGAGGGCCTGCAGTACTCGCTACTCTTTCCGGCCAGACTGCGGGTGGTGGTGGACGAGAAGTCCCTGTTCTTTCCTACCTCGGCGGACGCATGGGCCTGGTGGGACACGTACAAAGCCGGGACAGACGGAGCACGCATGAGAGAGGAGGACGACCGACTACAGCAGCCGCTGCGAAGATCCCGAAGGGTGTGAGGCCGTAAACGCAAAACCGGAAAACCAACGGTCTTGCAGACGGAAAGTGAACGGAAGGCCGCACTACAGGCGGTAATTGAAGTATCAGGGACTGTGTTGACTCAATCGGAGAGGGCCTCGGGCTCAGAGGCTCGGGCAACGGATTCTGAAACAGAACTGTCGGAATTTGGTGGCGCGAAAGGTCCGGAGGTCACGCCGCAAACTTCGGGGGAGATTATTGAAGGCTAGGGGTGCTCTGCCGACCCAACACCACCCCTGATTGCTGGATTTTGACTGCCCTAATGGCCGGAGCAGGCAGATCTTGGACGATAATGTTGTGAGTAATGTTTCTCTTTGGAGGGCGGGTGTGGGGACCGAGGTTCACATACCCGTAGCCAACACGCGCCTCTTAGGGCCCATAAGGCCTCCGTAGTGCAGACTGCGGACTAGGTGGGAAGGAGGGCACGGTTGCCCGCACATGGTTTGGATGGGAGCGACTCTAGCACAGTTAGGTCCTGTTCTGGGGGAGGGTGGGGAGCCCGAGGCAGTTGGGGTAGCCAGGGGCACAGTTGCGGGACGGGGGAGAGGGATTGTAGTTGCGGGGCGTGGGATTGTGTCATCATGAGTGATCGGGGATACGGACTCGAAGAGTTGTACCATACTGCATGGGATAATGACTAATACAGGAATGATAAAATGTGTGACCTGGAATGTGAGGGGGCTGCACACCATGACCAGACGGCACAAGACTCATGCCTATCTAGTCCGCAGGGGGGTACACATAGCGCTGCTGCAGGAGACTCACCTGACCATGCAGGAGGGAATAGCACTGCAACGTAGATGGAGGGGACATCTGTTTAATACCACATATTCGGCCTTCGCTAGGGGAGCCTTGATTTGGGTAAGAGCGGGTACCCCGTTCCAAGCCACTCGACAGGTGGTGGATCCGGAAGGGAGGTTCGTGGCGGTGGAAGGCACCCTTAGAGGGCACCACATAGCGCTCTGCAGCGCGTATGCACCCAATGTAGACCAGGCTGCATACTTTGCGCGGCTCTCTGGGGAACTGGCTAGTTATCTTGCAGGCCCCGTTCTGTTGGGGGGGGGACCTTAACTCTGTAATAGATATTGACTTAGATAGTTAGCACCCTCCACTACACTCATCCCCAGTACGCAGATTAGCGAAAAGTAGATTAGACTGGCAGGGACAATGGGAATTAACTGATGCTTGGCGCATGCAACACCCACTTGAGCAAGATTATTCATTCCACTCCGGCCTCCACGACCTCCACGTTCGTATAGATGCCTTCTTGTGCTCGCCGGTTGTCCTCCCTGCAATAGCCCACACCGAATATTTAGCACGAACGATTTCGGATCACAACCCGCTATTACTATCGCTGGACTGGATGACTGAAATTTCTAAGGTCCCGACCTGGCAGCTCCGACCGGATACATTGGATGACCCACCGTTCCGCGAGGCGCTGGGGGACAGAATTGAGCAATATTTTACGGAGAACGAGCGTCCACCAACTCCAGAGCCACGGAATGGGCCGCCCTTAAGGTGGTCATCCACTGGCATTGTATCGGGAAATTCGCGGGGGCCCATAAAACACTGCTAGATGACTTGAGCAGAGCGGAATGTAAACTGCGCGAGACCGAGCGGATGCGCCCACACCGGCCTGACCTCCAGGGTGCCCTCTGTGCGGCAAAGGAGGCGGTGGCGATAGAACTAGAACGCCTTCGCAGTTATGACTACAAGACGTATTTGGTAAAAACGCACGCTGAAGGGGACAAGGCAGGGACACTGCTGGCCTGGCTTGCCAACCCCACCAGGTGCAGCCACCCGATTCTGGCCATTTCAGGGGGGGATGGTGGTGTGCATACCACTCAATCAGCGATCCTAAATAGTTTCAGGGCCTATTACGAACAACTGTATAAAAGTGATCTTGTTGATAAGGAGAGGGATACAGCTGCTTTCCTAGAGGACTTTCAGCTGCCGCAGCTAGACCGGGACCAAGCGAAAGCTTTGGGAGGCCCGATAGAACTAACAGAAATCAGGGGAGCGGTGAAGCGGATGGCCCGGAACAAGACCCCGGGCCTGGACGGTTTACCGATTGAGTTCAATGGACGTTACCTCGATCAACTGGGCCCGCGGCTTCAAGTTATCTATGCTGAGGCTAAACTTCAGGGACGCCTACCAGGCTCAATGTGGGAAGCATTAATGATCCCCTTATTGAAACCGCGGAGAGAGAGCACGGATGTAGCGTCCTACCGACCCCTATCAATGCTGACGGCTGACTATAAGATCCTGAGCACGGTCCTGGCAAATAGGCTGTTGCAGCACATGCAAACCCTGGTCCATACTGACCAATCCGGGTTCATTCCCAAGCGAAACACCAGCCATAATGTCAGGAGATTGATCCGCCTGTTGAGTAGCCCACCGCCGGAGGCCAGGGCCCCCTTGGTACTAGCAGTGGATATAGAGAAGGCTTTTGACAGCCTGGAGTAGGAGTACCTGTATACGGTGCTGCGGTGCTTTGGGCTCGGAGAGGGCTACATACAATGGACAAAGGTATTATATACCGAGGCGAAGGCAAGAGTAAGAGTGGGCACCCTGGTGTCGGACCAATTCGAAGTGCTTCGTGGCACCAGACAGGGTTGCGCGCTGTCTCCTCTACTGTTTGCCTTAGCGATGGAAACTTTGGCGGCAATGGCTAGGAGGGGCACCTACTTTGAGGGCCTGGCCCACAAGGGGGCCCGCCATTTTATATCGCTATACGCGGACGACCTCCTCCTCTTCTTGGAGGACGCCGATGAAGCACTGTCGGGGGCGGAAAGACTCCTTGCGCTCTTTGGGGAACTCTCTGGTCTGAGGGTTAACTGGGCCAAGACCTGCCTGTTTCCCCTCCGTAAGCACGAGACCCAGCCCTTCCTCCGGCCTTTACTTAGGTGGGAGCCCAGCTGCTTGGAATACCTAGGGGTACATATCTACCATGAAGAGGCAGACATGCTAGGAGGGAACGTCGGACGCTGTATGCGGGCCTTAAAGGGCAATATGTCCTTCTGGGCAACTCTCCTGCTCTCGATGACGGGCCGTATATCACTGCTTAAGATGATAGCATTGCCCCGATTACTATATTATTTCCGGACCTTGCCCGTTTGGGTCCCGGCCGCGATTTTTTTCGGCAGCTGCGCTCATTGATCATCTCCTTTTTGTGGGGCGCGGGCAGGTGGAGAGTGGCACTGTCCACGCTGATCCGCCCGAAGGACGAGGGAGGCCTGGCTGTCCCAGATTTTGAGCTCTACTACTTAGCTGCCCAGCTTCAGACCCTAACGTAAGATATTGCGAGAGCGTACAGCGTCCCCGAGCAGGACCGAGACAGCGGCATCCCTCGGCATGTGCTTGCCTTCATTGCCTTGCGACAGAGATTGCCACTGAGAGACCTGTCCTTGGAGGAGAGAACACTCCGCCTGTGCTGGAATCGCTTGGCGAGGCGAGCGGGGATTAAATACCCATATGCGGCTGAGATCCCCCTCGGCATGGTGACAGCGCTCCCACACGGGGGAGACTGGTCCCGCCTGCAGGGCTGGGAAGACGCGGGACTACAGATGGTGGGGGACTTGTTCGAGGACGGAGCATTGGTCCCATATCGGACGCTACAAGAACGCTTTGACCTTCCGCAGGGTGACTATTGCACGCGGCGGTAGTGCGAGCCATACAGGGACACTGGGGTATGGGGCTCGCAGAGCCACCGACGGCCCAGGCCTGCCAATGCACTATGATGTCGGCAGGCACCTATAAGGCGGTTACGTGCTTATATTCGAGAATGCTGAAGGAAACGCTGCAACCGCTGACTGCTCTGAAAGTCAAATGGGAATCAGATTTACAGATGGAGATCCCGGACACCACATGGACACAACTGGTGGGTCGGGCTAGGAAGAGCACGAGTAATGCGCGTTTCCAGCTCATTCATTTCTATATTCTCCACAGGGCCTACCTTACCCCGGGCAACATTCAGAAATATTTTGGGGCAGAGGAAGCCGCTTGCCCACGCTGCAATGCGTTGGGGGCGGATCTGACTCACATGCTCAGGGAGTGCCCCCACCTACACGATTACTGGAGAGACGTCGGCGACACCTTGAATGAAGCCGCAGACAGAGATCTTCAGTATACCACAGCTGTCAGCGTTCTCCACTGGTTTCCGCACACACCCAAAAACAAGATGTCGAGCAGGTTCATTGATATGGGCCTCTTATTAGCCAAACGGGAATTGACGAGAGGGTGGAAATCGAAAAGGAGCCCGACTCATCGAAGGTGGCTCGCGGAGTTTCTGAAATGGGCGTCGAGCGAGAGCACACTAAGGTATCAGTTGGCGCGTAGAAGCGAGAACGAGCGGGCCCTGGAGGCGGCTATGGAATGGGAACTCTTGGTACAGGCACTACGTGATAGCACACTATATGAAGAGGAGGATGAACGGGATGAGCCAACTGAGGCCACTAATGGCCAGGGGGCACCAGCACCACCACCAGTCACACATGCACAGTAGATAACTAGGTCCATCTGATTGCAGTCATACAAACCTGACTTCTGACCGTGAACGATTGGTGACACCCGGGGGGGAGGGAGGAGTAAGAGAGAGGGGGGAGGGATTCCCTCACCGGTAGTGTAGTTGAGTTGTTTAGTTGTAGGCACTACGAGGGGGGGTGGTAGGATTGAAAACATAAAAGCAGACAATGGAACCTCCTACATGCGCTGTACAAGGCCCACCGATTGTGAAGATTGCACCGTTTTGTGCATACGCCGCCCGATCTCCGGGTTGTGGGCTGAACGGCTGTGTATATCTGTTGGGGACCTCGGACCGAGAGGGAGGATTTCACACTGATGATACTTATGTGATTGATATATTCTGTGTTTGGATCTGCAATAAAAATTATTTACAAAAAAAAAAGACAAGAAGCTAAAGACTATGATCCAGAGTTGTAAAACCAATGTGTGCCTGTTATTCTACCTTTTTCACTTGATAAAGCTAAATTGGGCAACAACTTAGAGGCAATGTGGTGTAAATGTTATCCATGCCAAGATGTTTTGAGATGTAGGAGATGCCGTGAGATCTGATGACATCAGCATGTGGTGTCATGTAAATGTTGAACAGGGTGGGGCTGAGGGATGATCCTTAAGGGACTCCACAGATCATGGTTTTGCGCTCCAATGTATGGGGGAATCTGACTGTCTTTGTTCTCCTTGGGAGAAAGGAGCATATCTATTCAAGGGTTTAACCTTGGATGCCTGTAGCGTGTTATCTTCTGATGAGGATGGAGCATGACATGGTGCTGCAGAAGTCCAGCAGTATGAGGGTGGCATTTTCTCTTTGGCCTAGAGGGGTATGAATCTCATCAGTGACAGCGATGAGTGCTGTTTAATACTGTGATTGTTACGAGAGCCATATTGGGAGCAATCCAGGTGGTTAGTGAGTTGATCTTTGATTGCTTTCTCTATCACCTTTGCTGTGTATAGTAGTAGGGAGATGGGTCAGATGTTATTCAGTTTGTTGGGGTTAGCCTACAGTTTTTTTAAGGAGGACTACATCTTGGGGAAAGTTGAAGTCTCAATGGAAGAGTTGATGATGTGCGTGAGGAATTTGCTGATCACCACTCTTCTTAGGTTGTAGATGTGGTGTTGACATGGGTCTGTGATGGCCACGGAGTGGACGCTTTTTTTGATTGAGGTAGTGTCTTCCTTGGTGAGTGTTCTCCTGTTCTGCAGTTGTCTGTCCGAGTGGTAGGTGTGACTACGGGAACATCCTGTATCTAGGTGCAAATAAAGCAGTCACAAAAAGACTGCAGCTTGTACAAAATGCGGCCGCTCGTCTTCTTTGTGGCATACCTAAAAACAGCAGTGTGTCCCCTTACCTGCGTGAACTGCACTGGTTGAGGGTGGAGAATCGCATTAGGTTTAAAGCACTAAACTACATGTTTAAAATCAAAGCAGGTACCGCTCCTAAATATTTGCAGGCAGTAACTTCCCCCTACATCCCTAATAGGAATTTACGATCAAAAGCAGCTGAAAAATTCTGTGTCCCCAGATTTAAGCTGGCCAGGATGGGAGGCAAATCTTTTGCCTACCTGGGTCCCGTCATTTGGAATACACTCCCAATTCAAATACGCAAAGAGCAAAACCCTCTCAGGTTTCGAAAGGAGATAAAAACCTGTTGTTTAACCAATAATCTGATCACTTATGCTGTCTACACTTTCTACCAGGCTGTGTGTTAGGCGCCGGGAAACCCTTTTTGGGTAGCTGTTGCGCCATATAAGTTGATAAAATAAAATAATAAATAAATAGGTGTGCAGTTTGCTGATGATGTCCTCTGGATTCGGTTTTTCAAAGTTATTGTAGATTTTCTCAATTTTGCTGTTGAAGTAGTTTGGAAGGTCGTCAGAGAGTTCCTGGGAGGGGGTGATGGAGTTGGGAGAGGCATCTGGCATGATGAATTCCTTGATGATGGCCAATATCTCTTTATTGCTGTTTGAACTGGCTTTGATCCAATCCATGAGGGATCGGATCTGGGTAACTTTCAGGAGGTGGTGGCAGTGCCTGAGGGTGGTCTTGTAGGTTGATCTGGCATTGACAACGTGGTTGGTTCTCCACTTCCTTTCCAGCTGTTTGTCATATCCTTTGAAGTCCCGGAGATCATCCGTACCAATAGGCATGGTTGTTGATTCAGCAGTGTTTATGAGTTTTGATGGGTGCTAGAGCTTTAATGCAGCTAGAGAATCATTGGTTGAAGCTAGTGATGTTCTTGGCTAGGTTGTTGGTGGGGTTGGGTTGGTTTGTTATGAGAGGGTTGCACAAGTCCCTTTCCAGTATTCTACTCCAGATCTGGCTGGTTTGGTTGAATTTGTGGGGAGCTTTGGCTTGTGGTGTGGAGATACTGAAATGGATAATGTAGTGATTGGCCCATGTGCGTGGTAAGGCAGAGCTGTGCCGAATGGTGAAGATTGTGTCTAAAGTGTGTCCTGCATTGTGTGTGAGGTCCGTGACAAGCTGGGAAAGTCCTATTTTGGGTAGACTCTTGAGAGTTGGTTGGAGGGGTCTTCCAGGTGGAAGTTAAAGTCACCATGAAGTAGGAAGTTCTTGGAGCTGATGGTGAGGGAGGCGATGAGGTTGCTCAAGTTGCTTCATATACGGGGTTGTCTATAAGCTAGGATACCCTTCAGGGTGAAACTATTGTTTGCTTGAAGGTTGTAGAGCCTGTGTTCCATGGAAGGGGTGTCAATATTAGTGGTGGTTGTGCATTTGAGGGTGTCTTTGTAGATGATAGTCTGTCCTCCACCAGGTTTGTGGAGGTGGTCCTGGTGTGCAATTTTGTTTCGTGCTGGGGCGGCCAGAGTGATGTCGGGGACTGAGGTGGGGTTCATCCAGGTTTCCATTAAAAAAAGGAGGTCTGGTGTTCTGTTGTTGAGGAAGTCCCAAATTTTGATGGTGTGTTTTTTGAGTGAGCGGGTGTTGAGGAGCATGCATGTGAGGATATGTTGACGGTCAGGTGCGGTGTTGGGTAAGATGATGTGGTGAGAGGGGGAAATGCATGTGAGAATATGCTGCTTTTGAGGATATGCTGAAGGTCAAGTGTAGTGTTGGAGGAGATGAGGTTGTGATAGGGTGATGTAGAAGCCAGTGAGTGGAGTGTGTGGTGCTGAGTTGCAGCAGGTAAAGTGACAGTGAGAACAGGAGAAAGGTCCTATTGTGCTGTAAAGTGCAGTGCAGCAGTAGAGGGAGTCCACGGTTAAGCGAGTGGAGGGTCGCTGCAGAGTAGCGGCAGTGGGGGATCCGACCAGGGATCGTGGTTCTGGGCGTGGCCCAGATGTGAACAGGCACAGACAGGATTTCCTGTGGTGCACCTACTGCGCATCCGCTGTACCCACACAGTAGCCCCATTAAGTAGGTCCTGGGAGGGGGGAGGAGCTCAGGGGTGGGTGGGGCTAAGGGTAGACAAGAAGAAGACATGGAGGAGCAGGTAAGGAGCTGGGGGAGGTGGAAGGAGGAAGAGGCCAGGAGGGGTTTGCGACCAGGGAAAAGATGGAGGCCCAACAGAAAGATACACAAAGTAAAGGCAAAGTGTGAAAGAAAGAGGCACAAAGTAAAGGCAAAGAGTGAGACAAATAGGTACACAATAACGGCAAAGAGTGAGACAAATAGGTACGCAATAACGACAAAGAGTGAGACAAATAGGTACAAAAAAAGGCAAAGAGTGAGAATAAGAAGCACAAAGTAAAGGCAAACTATGAGAGAAAGACACACAAAGCAAAGGCAAAGAGTGAGAGAAAGTGGCACAAGGTAAAGGAAAAGAGGGCGAGAATGAGGCACAAGCAATGGAAGTGAGTGAGAGAAAGAGGGTCAAAGCAAAGGTTACGCTTGAGAGAAAGAGACACAAAGTAAAAAGGCAAAGGGTGAGAGAAAAACTACAAAGCAAAGGCAAAGCATGAGAGAAAGACAGAAAGCAAAGGCAGAGCATGAAAGAAAGAGGCTCAAAGGCAAAGAGTGAGAGAAAGAGGCACAAGGTAAAGACAAAGAGTGAGAGAAAGAGGCTCAAAGTAAAGGAAAGAAAAAAAGTGAGAGAAAGAGGCACAAGGTAAAGACAAGGATTGAGAGAAAGAGGCACAAAGTAAAGGCAAATAGCATGAGAAAGAGGCACGAGCAGTGGAAACGAGTGAGAGACAGAAGATCAAAGCAAAAGCAGCGCATTAGAGAAAGACACACAAAACAAAGGCAAAGAGTGAGAGAAAGAGACCCAAGGATTGAGACAAAGAGAAAAGAAGGCACAGAGGCATGGCGAGTGGGGAGAGCGAGGCCAGGTCTCGAGTGTCTGAAAGAGCCTTAGACTGGTCAGAGGAATAGTCCAAGGTAAGTGGGGAGCTGAGGCCTAAGCACCTGCGCAATGTGGCCGCCCAGCTGCCTCCATTCAGTAGGTCCTGGGAGGGGTAAGGAGCGCAGGGGGCAGTAGGTGGGGCTAAGGGGAACTTGGGAAGAAGAGGCAGGATAGCAGGTATAGAGCAGGGGTAGGCACTAAGCGGAAAAGCAAAGGAGGGGATTATGGGGCCGGGGGAAAAGTTGAAGGCACAACAGAAAAAGCCACAAAGTAAAGGCAAAGAAGGAGCGAAAAAGGCACAAAGTAAAGGCAAAGAATGAGAGAAAAAGGCACAAAGTAAAGGCAAAGAGTGTGTTAAAGAGGCACAAAGTAGCAGCAAAGAGAGAGAAAGAAGCACAAAGTAAATGCAAAGAGTGAGAGAAAGAGGCACAAAGTAAAGGCAAAGAGTGAGAGGCAGAGGCACTAAGTTAAGGCAGAGTGAGAGAAAGGGGCACAAAAGAGTGAGAAAAAGAGAAAAGGCACAGAGGTATGTAGAGCAGTGGCAGCGAGGAGAGTGGTGCCAGGCCTCTAGGGTAGGGCGACCAGGCGTCACGGAGCTGCCTGCACAGTCCTTGTTTTTCGCCATCTGTCCCAGCATATTTCAGGAAATTAAGCTCATGTCCCGGTATTTTTAGAGGGTCATCTGAAAAGGGTGGGAGGTATTTTTTTATGTTTTGCAAAGCAGGGATAGTTTACATCTGTAAAGAGAAAGCAATTAAATTAATAGGCATGCAGCTGGCTTTAAAACGCCATTTTCTGTATTCTCTTACTACCGTTTCTGTAATTTTCTGCTAAGGAGCACGGTCATTCTGTGCACTAGGTTGAAGTAAAATTGTAGTCCTTCTTCTAGTTTCTGGAAATGTCCCTTTTTTTGCTTTAAAATTATGGCCACCCTACTCTAGGGTCCGAAACGACCTTAGAGTGAAGTGAGGTTGAATAATTCAGAGATCACTTAAATCATATCCATTTTAATGCACGTCTGTTTTATGTGTTCTTGCAGTTATGTTTTCATGCTGGTTACCTAGATACAATTACGCGTGTAGTGTTGCATTTAGAGAAATGAAAGAAATAAAATAAATAAATATGCCAGCAAATTTGCTCTGGGGTTGAGTGCCTGCACACATGTTTGTGTCTCAGCTGGGATGATTCATTCTTTCAGCCTTTCCACCGTGTATAACATAATTACCATTGAATTAGGTTATAATGGCACCTATTTGTTTGTTCAAGTGCTTAGCAATAATTCAATTTGTGATGTGCACTATATGGGTAGGAGTTGTTATTCAGCTGGTGTTGACAGGTTTACCAAAAACATAAGGGAACATAAGTGAGAAGCCGTTCGCTAGACTATTGCGATTCTCCAATAGGGTAAAATATGTCAGTCTGTAAATAAAGTCCTATGTTATGTTCTTAGGATGCCATTTGTTTTATGATAATAGGTCCCAGAGCACTCAATAGAAAGAATTGGCATATTTTCAAAGAATTTACGGAGCAATGCGTTAGCCTTCTTGGATTAACGCTGCGCGCTGCCACTTCTGAAATGCAGGGCTGCACAGTATTTACATAATACAGTGTAGCCCTGCATTTCCTCCTGTGCTGGCACTAACTTCAGCTACCTAGCACCAATGCGTACACCCTTGCACCATAGTGCAAGGGTGCCGCGTTGTGGGGAATGATTGTTTATGTGCCAGAAGGTGTCCCTTCCTGCACATAAACAGCCTTATATGGCAATTTGTAGTTTCCAATAGTGCTGCTTTGTGCAGCACACATAGAAGTTGCAACTCGTAATTTTTAAAATGACTGTTTATGTGCAGGAAGGGACACTTTCTTGTACATAAACTATCATGCACATCGTTTGCTGTTTGTATGTGTGCTGCACAATGCAGCACAAATTAACCTCTTCAATGCTCATGACGAGCTGAGCTCGTTATGAGCCACGGCGCTCCGGTGCTCATGACGCTTCCACGTCATGGCCCATGGAACGGTCATACGCGGGGATAATTCCCCCGCTGTGCTGAACGTTCCACAGAGCCAATGCACCTGTGACGAGCTGAGCTCGTCATGAGCACAGGAGCACTGTAGCTCATGACGAGCTCAGCTCGTCATGAGCATGCGGGTGCTGTGCGCGCCCCCCAGTCCCCCAGCACAGCTGGGGATTAACCCCCGCAGCAAAGGGGTTAGAACAGCAAAAACAAGGAAAAATAAAGCAAATCTCCTCGTTGCACCGTGCTAAGTCCATGTCTCCCCTGGTCTTAATGTTGGCGCTATCCCATATTTAGGCTACTTTTGTAAATATGCGGCAGCTTGAAAATCAATGGGAGTTGCAGCAGAACGCCCACAGTAACACCCATTGCCCACCCCTTTCACGCTAAGTATAGCGTGCCTTATTTTCAAGGCAAGAAAGTAAAAGACACACATTTGATAGACGGAATGCAGAAAAAATCAAAACATTCACCCCCAGTCAAGAGACCTGGGTTAAATCCATCATTCTTTTGCTCACCATGCCACCCCTGTTTAGGCCTGGTTATATGCAAATCAGTCTCGGCCCTGTGCCTCATGGAAACAGTCCAGCCCAAACTGCAAGCCAGATCCTCCCTGGACCGGAAACAAGCATCCTAGGACCGGTTTCAGGGTTTCACCACTCTTCAGCCAGGATAGCTTGATTCCAGTGGCATAGTGAGCTCAAGACCAACGTCTGGGCATACCTGGCGCACTTAGGGCGAGAAAGCAAAAGACACACAATTGATGGATGGAATGCAAAACAAATCAAAACATTCACCCCCAGTCAAGAGACCTGGGTTACATCCATCATTCTTTTGCTCACCATACCACCCCAGTTTAGACCAGTTTAGATATGCAAATCCGTCTCGACCCTGTGCCTCATGGGAACAGTCCAGCCCGAACTGCCAAGCCAGGTCCTCCCTGGACCGGAAACAAGCATCCCAGGACCGGTTTCAGGGTTCCACCCCTCTTCAGCCAGGATAGCTTGATTCTAGTGGCACAGTGAGCCCAGGACCCACGTCGGGGCATACCGGGCGCACTTAGGGCGAGAAAGCAAAAGACACACAATTGATGGACGGAATGCATTATTTACAAGTAGGCCGTTAAGCCACGGTAAGTGGCGTAACGCTGCCTTTTAAATAAGGCGATGCCTGTATCGCCGTCATAGGGGCTTGTAAATATGACCCGAAGTCTCTTACTATAGAGTCAATCCCCAGCTGATCCTATTGGCTAGCAAGTCACACATTGCTGCCAACAGACTAACTAGGGACTGCCTTAAAGTTTCTTGACTCACTGTCTCTTGAAAAAGAATAAATGCCCATCCATCCTCAGTAGCAGAAGACCTTGAAGTAACTCTAAGAACACCATGAAAGAGGGTCCCGGGATCCCACCTCTATAAGACCAACACTAATAACTGCGTCAAATTTTCCAACCTCTCAAGTCCTTTTTTCTCTATAGACTTGGATGTCCCATCTCTCAAATGTCCTCAGCCAAGAACTGAAAATTATTCTGGTTGGTCCTGTTAGGGCCTTTAAAAGAGCCACAGGCCAGAACACCCACATACCTCACCCCCTTCACACACATTAAAAGAACATAAATGCTCATCCGACCACTGCTCAGCCATCCCAACCACATTCATCACCAATCCATCCACAACATTAATGCACACTTCCCTTTATGTTAATTTTATTATGCTGTCAGATAACATTAAAATTCTACTCCAGATGCAGCAGGAGTGATGCACTCTTCCACCCCTCACCACAACTGACTATACACAGAATGAGATGTGAGTCAAATAGTTGATGCAGGATAAAACAAGAATTGGCGTAGCCAATAGGTCTCGCCTTTGGGACCTTATAAGTGGACTACTGTTAACAAGTAGGCAGTAGTGCTAGTCAAACGCACAGCCCAGTTATCTCAGATCTTCTATGGTATAGACCAATACCCCAAAAATACATTTACCATTTTATGTTATCCAGTCAGTATGCCAAATTTACTTTCAGGGAGCCCATTATAATTTGTTTCAGTTTTCTGTCTTGTTGATGTAGTGCATGGCTCGGGTCCTAAGGTATTAGTACACGTGGCTTGCCTTAGATTTGTACTGGTTAAGAGCACCATGATATGCACAATTGCCGAATAGTCCTTTTCGCTCAGCAGCCAGTCAGGTGGGTTAGTCATTGCAGGATGCAACCATCGAGTGACCAGTATAATTAGGTATGCATTCTGGTATTCTAGGTGTGTGACAGCCTTTTTGAACATTATATGAAAACAAGAAATAAAACAAGCGAGACTCGCACAGAGTTTTCCTTGCGGGAGCGAGCAGGGGCACCATCTGTTTGCAAGATAATTAAAAACATATGTCATCAAAGCTCACTACCGCAAGGGAAACGCCAAACGTGCACACATTGCCATTGAAAGCATTGCAAAGCGTGCATGTATTTGGGCGAAAAAACAAATCGATTCCAAGAGGTCTCCTCCTATGTAGCGCATGCGTGCTGCGTAGGCGAGACCTAAAAATGCCTGGAAACTCTGCTTAGCACTGGAATCTACAAGTTGAAATTAATATCCAAATGAAAATAGAATATCCTTACTATTCTGTTGTGACTATTTTGCCTGTAAGTTTCACAGTGACAGTGATGTATATTGAAGTTATCTCTGTGTAACCAACTCTCTGTGGACTTGATATGAATCTTACATGTAGCAAAGCATTAGTAATCACATGGATATGTACTAACCTTTCACCCTGTTCGTAAGATAACTACCTTCAACTTCATATATGTGTGCTTCCTGATATGGATTTGTAACACAAATGAGAAATAATTCACATTCATTAACCCCTTGTGATCCCTAATCTTAACACATATATTACTTCCTTAAACCGCTTTTACCTTAAATGCTCATCAAATATACATATCATAACCAAGGATGCTTGGCAATAGAATTCCTTTTGTTACCTAACAAACAAATTAAAGTTAAAAACAAATTCACAAGTCCTAGAGTCTATGATTGCTAAATATAAATTCAAATAAGAGTTCAAAGTTAGTTTTCCATTTAACTCTATACCAAGAATTAGGGGGTCATTAGGATCGCGGACGGACTTGAGTCCGTCCGCGACCCCAGAGAATGAGGGAACGTCCGCAGGGGCTGCGGCGTTCCCTCAGTGCAGATTAGGATGTGACCGCCAGGGTGGCGGTCACATCCTTAATCTTTAACATTGCGGCGGGTGAAGCTTCAAGCTGCACCCGCCGCAATGTTAAAAATGCATGCACAGCATTTGCGTGCACAAAGCAGCAGGCACCGCGCGGTGCCTGGTGCAACGTGCACGCAAATGCAGGGGGGTACCATAGGTACCCCCCATGTGCACCCCCCACCACCCCTTCACCCAGGGGGCCCGCAACGGGCCCCCGAAGTGAAGGTCCGTATGCTTTTTCACGGCGGTAAAGCCGCTGTGGAAAAGCATTGTATTGCAGACATCCTAATATGCCTGGCGGTGTCTGATAGACACCGCCAGACATGTTAGTGCTTTTCAGCCGCGGTTGCATTCCGACCGCGGCGGAAAAGCTGCGGATAGAATATCAGACCCACCAGCCATCCTAATTTGGCGGTGGGTCTGTGGAGGCTCCGCAGCGGATTTCCCGCATCCTCCGGGCCGGCGGTGGCTTCCGCCGGCCCAGAGGATGCGGGAAATCCGCAATCATAATGAGCCCCTAAGTCTCTAAATGCCAGAATATTTCTAGGTGATTTCTCAAGTAGAATATAGTCCATCCAAAAACTCAAATAATAATTCATGTACCAAGGACCCTGACTGCTGCTCATTTCCTAGCAAAGGTACCATGTAACATGAGAGAAGTTATACATGATTAGACATGGTGGCCACCACCATCTCCAACTACCACAAGAATATAGTGGGTCCTGAGACCTGTAGGTCAAAGTTGGTTGGCATCTTGTAGATCAATCTACACAAGCACAAAGTCTTCTTCCAGGCTGCACCATGCTTGTTGTACACCACCCACCTCTCTACCTGTGAGCAGCAATAAACGTGGACAGTCAGAAGCCCACGTTTGAGTATGAGTATGAGTGACTATAAAGAACTGTTGATGAATGAGTGGATGTGTATGTAGATTTTGGAATTACTGAATATGTTGTTCTAACTGGTATTGGTATCTCCATTGTTTTGAAAATTTTAGTTTCTATTTTTGAATGTGTGTATCAAAGATTATATTAGTGTGAGAGGAGGTCTGCCACTCTTTCACAAGGATGATGTCATCAGTGATGTCATTTGAGATGTCACTGACCATGTCATGAGTGATGTAATATGTGACGTCATCAGCAGTGGATTGCGGGCGCACGAGTTATTGTTAGCTGAACTAACTATTACGGGGAAATTCAATGGTTTTGTATGAGTAAAATGTCCAGCTAACTATAACATGTGTGAAAGCTATGGTTTTTTCAGTGAATTTCTAAGGTTTTTTAAATGCTAATTCCTAACTATAACGTAGCTGAAACCTATGTTTTTTTCAGTGAATATATATATATATATATATATATATATATATATATATATATATATATATATATATATATATATATATATATATATATATATATATATATATATATATATATATATTTTATATAAATAAAAGTTAAAAACAGTTTCTTGACAGCCGGCCTCTGTGAATGGGAGGGGCAAACCCATCCTACAAATCCCAGAATGCCTGCAGCCTGACACCGGAGCCAGCCCACCTGGGGGCAGGTATGAAACACCAAACGTGGGACTCACAGAGACGCTGCTGCTTTTAAGTACTGTGGTCCGTGAACATGAGGCAGGTGCCTCAAAACGCGTAGGACCTGGAAAGAATGTTGTGGAAGCAGGATGCCGTTTTTCAGAGGGAATAAAGTGCGCTTTTGAAAAGAATGGTGTTCTGTGTTGTTCCTCGTGTGCGCTTCCAAGCAACATGGTAAACCTGGATACATATATATATATATATATATATATATATATATATATATATATATATATATATATATATATATATATGTAGTCCAGACTGATGGCACTGCCTTAATTTGCATGTAATATTGTAGCTCAAATGCAAACACACAAATAAAGGGAATAGTGTGTTTTTTAACAGTTTGGCGGACAGGATACCTTAGAACATAATGGCTATTCTTCCCGTCCAACCATATTTAAAGTGCCATAGACTAGTATATTGTAGATGGGACATCAGCCACCTTGATGATGGAATGTCCCGTCCACCAACCTCTAAATGAGGCCCAACAGCTTCTGTGTCAAGGGGCACAGATATGAGCCAAATATGTATCTGTTTATTCCAAGCAGATAGAAGTCTTTCTTCAGAACAGAGGTCCCCCTTTGGTACTAGCACAATGCATTTCGATTCCTGAATGGCTGTTCGGGTCTTCCTCAGGACTTTGACCCATGATGAAGAGATGCAATAAGAATGGCTGATCCCGCAATATGTGGGGCTGCTTCTTTCATATACTTTCAGTGAATGCTAATATTCAGACACTGAGAGCGTAGTGTAGCTCCTGTATCGTCCTTAGACGAACACTGGAGTCTGCTCAACTTTTCTGTTTGATACCAATAATAGTATTAGTGGTCAATAACATGCACATTCCAACAGACACAGGAGCACCGATTCCAACGTTTGTAGGGAAGAATTACGCTCTAGAGTTACACCTGGGCCACTGTATTCACAACAGGACCCAGAGATGGGCAGATGTTTGCAGTCATTAGGAGGAAATAGTTATGTGTCTCTCACATATCATCTGGAATGGGACTTTAAGTTTGCTAAATGTATGGGAGTGTTCCTGGTTCTTTAACAGTTTTACTTTAACAACAAGACACACAGCAAGCAAAGGGCAATATGCTGTTGAGTTCTAGCTAAACTCAAAATTCTTTGCGAAGACATGGAGTGCTTTCTCCATGGTTATATTTGTTAGTGCTGACATAAACTTCTAGGGATAAATATTTAGTGGGTCTTACGACATCTTATTTAGGGAAGTCTTTTTTATGATGGCTGCAATATTGAATTGTATATTTTTAAGTTCATATTTCAAATTTTTCTTCAATGTGCACATAGACTTTTATAAACACATAATGCTTGTATTTTCAAAGGGTTAGACTTTTTGTGATCAGGATGAATCATCAAATATTTAAACAAATTCGTCTCCATAGCTACAATATTTTTTTTGTCACAGTATTTACATACGTCAACACGCAGTGCAGTGCAATTTTAGCAGGTAGCATCATTACAGTATATCAGTGAGGTATCCCAGGGCACCTACACAGCGCCAAGATAAGTGCACAAATAATAATGCCTGGGAGCTGGCCACCTTTTACTACCAAAACGATTAACCTTAACCAAGAACTACAGATGGAGCCTTGGAGAACCTATATGTACAAGTGGTTGCAGTCGGGAAGGAGGCACCAGCGGGGCTTCTTGTTGCATCTGTGCTGCAGCCCACACTTGCATCCACACCCTAGTGCCAGTATGCAAGTGAGGGGGAGAGGACAGCATCAGGCTTCAGGCAGGGGAAAGGGAAGGCCTCCGGCACTGTCTAGAAAGCCTATACATAGCAACCATGTCGTCACCCTCCTCCCCAGCCTATACCTAACAGTCCAACATCTATGTGCCGGACCACCTTGCACCTCTTGGCCTCACTCTATTAGTGTCCTACATTAGGCATGTCTCTGCCTTTGCCAAATAGGCATCCCAATGCGCATATTGGGTGACCATTCCCGCCTACACCTGGAGACGTGACAGAATCTCATCTTCCGCGTTTGCCCACTTTTGAATGTCCCTTTGTTTCATTATGTATATATGCATTCTCCTGTTTCTTTAAATATTCCTTGTCTCTTTGTATTGCTATGTATATTTTCAAATGTGCACATGTTTTGCTGTTAGTTGTGACTTCATTTGGAATCGTACTGGTCTCATTCTGCTTTGGATTCCTGAGCAAGAAGTACTGTGTCCAGCATATTAAACTGCTCATCTCTACTTTGGATTTATTCGAGTTATTTCCTAAGAAAAGGATTTTAGATTTGGCGACGAGGGACCCTGTACCTGCTACTACAAGGGACACAGGAGTGGTACAATTGCTTTGGGATTTCATACTTCAACTTTATATGGAAACTACTACGAATCATCTTGCTACATAAACAGTGAAGTGCACCATTTTAAATTGCACTATTTGGACTTTTCGCAAACTTCTAGTCATTTTCCTACATCAAGAAACCTTATTTTGACTGAATTGGAGATCTATACAAGCTTGCATTCTCTGAAAATTAACACATGCTGCTACGCATGCTCCCTGGTAAACAGTGCTGCCACGTGTGTTCTGCTTCGGATTCTGTTGTCTTTGGAACTACGCTTCCTGACGTGTATTGCCAGCGTATATTGGAATCTGATGACGGCGAATTGTGACCTCTAAGCGTCATCAAGCACAAGGTGACCTTAACGCGACCACGTCATACGTTTTGGCCGCCATCTTTAGTTTCCTGTGCGATCCTCGTTTCGTGAATGCAGACGAGCGGGGATGTTTGCTTTCTACAATTTTGCGTTAATAATTTTAATGATGTGCACATACACGCAACAAAATAGGAACTATTGAAAACATTGGTAAGATTGCGGTTGATTTCATTTGATTCTGCTAATTTCTTCAAAAAAAAGTTTTTCTTCTTTGTTGTGGAACTATTTCCTTCAATTTGCAAGACTATTTCTTATACCTGCACATTACTTGGAAGAGGTGGGGCGCTGGGACTCATGGTTCGAATCCCGGCACCGGCAGCAGGTGTATGCCCAGCACCATGTGACTCTGGGCAATAGCTTGCTTAATCTTCCAGATGGCCCCCAGCGCCGGGAAAGCTACGGGTAGCTGTGCGCTTTACACATACAGGATTATTATTATTATTATTATTATTATTATTATTGTTGTTATTATTATTATTATTATTTTTATTATAATAAGAAACAGTACCTCTTCGTGTGCAATGCTACTAACACACTATATTTCAGTGGATTTTTTTTCTTTTCTTCCTTCTTTCTTTTTCATAATAGGAAATGGTTATTAAATATTATAATGGAAGACTCTCATATATTAAGAAAAGGGAATAGTGATTCCTTACTGTGAATATTACTATACCGATATTTTACCATGCAGTGTCAACCTCCTACAAAATGTTTACAAACCAAAGGTGATCCTCCTATTCCTTGGTCTAGGTGGAAGGAGGAATTCTTGACCCCCATGAAAGCTATTGATGGTGACAGAATGGGTAATGAGATGAGAGAAAGAATAGCATACTGCTTCATTGTTTGGGGTCAGAGGGGAAAGCAGTTTTCAGGATTCTACCTGTAGTACCAGGGGAATTGGGTACTTTTGATGAAGCTTTGTTACGTATAGAGACACGTTTCAAACCCACGACTAGTATAGCATTGAACAAATATAAATATATAAATTTTATGCTAGGTCCCAAAGAGAATCTGAATCATTTGATGATTTCTTAACGGCACTTAGAACTCTGGTTGTTTCTTGTAATTTTGGAGTCATGGGGGAAGAAATAATAAGAGATCAAATAATTGTGAATGTTAAGAGTAAAAAAAACAGGAAAAGCTGTGGATTTTAGGGAATCCAAATTTACATGGCATTATAGCCACAGCTAAAGCATTTGAACAATCCGAAAAATGTATGAAAACCATTGATGATGTTAATGCTAACGGACATAGGAGCAATAAATGCGTCAATGAAGTTTGTGCTGTGAATAATGCTCCCAAGAAAATCTATCAAGGTACCAAGAATGACAAATCTGTTGTGTGTTTTAGGTGTGGTAGTACCAACCATGTGGCGTCATTTAAGTTTTGTCCTGCCATTGGCAAAGAGTGCATTAAATGTGGGAGAGTAGGACATTTTTCCAGGGCTTGTGAGGATGACCGCAAAAGGACGATCAATAGATGGAAAAGTATTTTGAGTAGTTCCAGTGGAATTTCCACTGTAATGGATGTTCAGTTAAGAGAAGAGATTTCTGTGAATTAAAAAGGAATTGTTGTTTCTGTAATAGATGTTTGCTCTCTCGGAGAAACCTTGATCTCTCCTAAGTGTGTTGTCAATTTCCTTAATGTAGATTTAGAGTTGATGGCGGACTCTGGATCTCCTTGGTCTATTATTACAGAAGAGTATTTTAGTGCAAAGTTTTCTATCATGGTATCTGTGAAGGATCTATCTCCTCCTAATATTATAGCTCGAAGTTTTGATGGTTCCGTCATTGAGATGTTAGGATACATGGCGTCTGAAGTTTATTTCAAAGGAAGGTCTGCGTTCATCAAAGTGTATGTAGCAAAAAAAGGTGTTAATTTTTTAGGTGGGAGGGACCAGTGGAGGTTAGGGATTATACTTAATCCACGTTGTGAGGAACTGGTGATGGTAGTAGAAGATGTTCAAACTTGTGGCATTAAGGGAGAGTTCCCTGAAGTGTTTTCAGATGATTTAGGAAAACTTAAGGTTTTACACATGCCATTAAACTTGAACAAGGGGCGATTCCTGTCAGGTAGAAACTTTGAAATGTGCCGATCAATGTAAGAGAAGGTGAAGTTTTAAAAGGAATGTTGAACGAAGGAGTAATTGAGGAAGTAGAGTTGTCTGAATGGGTGTCTCTGATCGTTTTGGCATGGAAAGCTGACAGGTCTCTGAGTTTATGTGTTGACCTCAGGGCTCTAAATGCAAATATTTTAATCGATTGCCATCCGTTACCTAACATAAATGAGGTTGTGGTGAGCATGTTGGGTGGTGCCACTGTTTTCTCCACCTTGGACCTTAGGTCGGCTTATCATCAGATCGAGTTAGCTGAAGAGTCACGTCACATGACTGCATTTATCACACCACAAGGTTTATTCGATTTCAAAAGGATGCCTTTTGGATTGGCTTCAGCAACCTCTGTTTTCCAGAGATCTATGTGCCACAAGTTCAAGGACATTTAGTCGTGTGTAAAATGTTTTCAGGATGATATTCTTACTTATTCTTCTGACAAAGGTATTCGTGCTAAGCATTTAGGAGAAGTTTGTTCTATACTGAAGGAATATGGAGTACCTCTTAAGAAAAACAAGTGTAAACTCCTTCAGGATTCAGTTGAGTATCTCGGATACACTCTTACCAAAGAAGGAGTTGTTCCTAAGAAATGCTTGGTTGATGCTATTCTAAAAGCTCCTGCCCCGGATTCTAAAGAGAAGTTGCTGTCATTTTCAGGTCTCTGTGAATATTATAGCAAATTCATTGTGAATTTTGCTTCATAGATGGAACCGTTGAGAGAGTTGATGAGGAAAAATGTTGAATTTGTCTAGGGTGAAAAGCAACAAGAAACGTATGATATAATCAAATCAGAGATGTTAACTGCTCTTACTTTAAGACCATATAGCATAGGAAAAACTTGTGCAGAGAAGTTTTGTTTCATTTCTCAAGAAGAGTTGAAAAAAGGAATGGACGATGATGTACTTTTAACTCAAGTTATGATTTGTACGAGATTTGGTTGGCCGTCTAAAAATGAAATTTCTGAGGAACAATTTCCTTTTTGGAAAGGGTCAAATGAATTAGTTATAGAAGGTGATTTCTTATTCAGAAATGGTAAATATATTCCACCTTCCTCACTTCGTGATAAAATTTTGTCTTTGAGTCATGAAAGCCACTTGGGAATGTCCTCTATGAAAAGACTCATAAGATCAATATTTTGGTGGCCAGGTTTAGATAGATTTGTTGATAACATAGTCAGAGAATGCCCTGAGTGTGTGGGTAGTGAGAAAATGCTCAAATGTGATTCTGCACCACTTATTCCTGTTAAATGGCCAGATTTTCCATGGCAGAAGGTGGGCTTAGACATTGCGGGGCCTTTCAATTTTTTTACCTCAAGATTGTAGGTTTGCTTTAGTAATGGTAGATTACCATTCTAAATGGCCTGAGGTGAAATTAGTTCCGCAAGCCACCAGTGGAAGGGTTATAATGTTTTTGAAGGAGGTCTTTGCCAGAGAAGCTTTCCCAGAGGTACTAATTTCGGATAATGGGGTACAATTGAAATCTCAAGAAATGACTTATTTTCTTGAGTTGTGTAATATTAAGCGCATGACCCTAGTGTTGTATGAAGCACAAGGAAATGGCCAAGTTGAAAGGTACAATAGAGTGCTGAAACAAGATATTTTATGGGCACGTAATTTCGGTTCAACTTGGAAAGATAAATTGAGAGAGAAATTGTAGTTACACCGTATAACTCCCCACTCAACTACAGAAGTTTCTCCCTTCCGTTTACTCAAAGGTAGAGAACCTATATCAAAACTCTGTCCATGGTGGTTCAGAAAGGTCATGGGAACTCATTATGGAGATATTAATCAAGAAGATGTTGCTCATGCTGTAAACAAAAACAACAAAGTACATTATATTATGACTTACACATGGAAGTAAAAGTACCTCAGTTTGAAGTTGGAGAGTGGGTGAGGATTATACAACCGGGATTTTTCTCCAAAAGTTAGATGAAATTTGGGAAACCGATAAGAATTGCAAAAGTAAATCGCAATACTGTAGTCACCCAAGATGGAAAGGTATGGAATGTAAAACGGGTTTCTAAATGTATTAACTTAAATAGATAATTTGTTGTATTATAAGGGGAAGGATGTGTTACATTATGTATATATGCGTTCTTCTGTTTCTTTAAATATTCCTTGTCTCTTTTTATTGCTATGTATATTTTCAAATGTGCACATGTTTTGCTGTTAGTTGTGACTTCATTTGGAATCGTACTGTTCTCATTCTGTATTGGATTCCTGAGCAAGAAGTACTGTGTCCAGCATAATAAACTGCTCATCTCTACTTTGGATTTATTGGAGTTTTTTCCTAAGAAAGGATTTTACACCCTTAGTTAGTCCTCAACATCTGGGGCCACTGCCGCCTTTCAGGACATGGTAATACATCTATTTGCCACTGTCAACATCATGTTTTGTCGCCTTTTTTCACCCTGTGGAGCCCAGAAAATAAATCTCTATAGTCTTAGGTATGAGTCTGTAGGAGTAATCTTTATGATAAGTATTGTGAATGCTCTGTGTTATTCCTATGTAAGCATGCCTTTCAGTTATGGACACTGTTCCATTGTTGTGTTCTTTCAATTGATTTCCATGTTCTGAAAGATGTTACAGTGTCAGTTGCACTGTCGCTCTACAGATGATGGATGCTCCAAAAGAGTACTCTTCTAATTAAGAGTGCAGAGTTTCTACTTATTACATAGTCTTTCCACAATCGCTGATATGCACTCCAGTACTTCCCGCCACAATTGTTCTATCACTGGGCAACTCCACACCATGTGCTTAAAGCCAATGTCTTGCTCCCGGCATCGGTAGTAATTTTATTCTGCTGCGGAGTACATAAGTCCTATCCTTGTGGGGGGCCAAATAAGCATGATATAAATAATTAAACTGTGTATTTCTAAGCCTGGTGTTTGTGGTGATTACGTCCATGCTACTCAAACACCTTGCCCACCACTTGGGAATCAGTTTTGTGCCCTGCATAAGCCTCCTACCATCCTTCAGATCTTCACTGTCCACCCCTCCAACCGTAGCAACGCAGCATGGAAGCATATTATCCTGCGACCTCCCAAAGCCATGCATGAGAACCACTTGTAAATGGGGGGGAGGCCTTCAGCTCCTCGTGCCCACAGGACAATGGGGCTGCAGACAGATCAGTGAGTGCA
Source organism: Lissotriton vulgaris (assembly GCF_964263255.1). NCBI lineage: Eukaryota > Metazoa > Chordata > Amphibia > Caudata > Salamandridae > Lissotriton > Lissotriton vulgaris. Next base: position 245,639,783 of record NC_141687.1, read on the forward strand.
TTGCACACCAAACACTGGTGTGCTCCCTAGTGGCTCCCCTCCTGAAAAACATCGAAGGGGTTCAATATCCGTAGGCCCCCCCAGCTGCAGTGAAGCATATAATTTCCTCAATGCACTCATCAGTGATCCCCCCTAGTTCAAGGAGGTGAGTAAGGATTGTAGGTCTATGGAAAAAGATCGTCTCAGGATCACCAGATGATCCACAAAAAAAGGACAGTGGCCTGGGGAGCATCAACATTTAAGCAACATTTCAGCAATTCGGTCCGTTTCTAAGAGGGGCAAAGCTCCCAAAATGGCAGAGACTGTTTAACTGAAGTCAGTGATTTGATTAGGGCTATGATGTCATTGAAAATGTTAATAACCATTTATTTACCTGCATCTTTTTCTGACTGTAAAGTTTTTTTATGGTTGATATTCGTCTCCGACCCAGCACAATAGAAATAGGCAGGATTTGTCACAATTTATCATCAGCCCGAATACAGCTTCAAATTCTCCCACAGAGACGTAAGCAGTGACACTCCTACACAACGAATAATCACTGTATTCACATCATTAATGCATCCTCCGCATACAGTGAAAATGAAATGATATGCCAAACCCACAACACTGGGATTCCCCACCCAGGGCCTTTAGACTGTAACAGGCACACTAGTGGTTCCATGGCCAAAGCAAAAATGATGGTTGTGAGGGGGCACCCTTGGGGAGCTTGACACGGCCCACCTCCAACACATTGGCTATCACATATCCTGTGCGCACTCTTGCAAGCGGGTCAGTATATAGTATCTGCATTCACGATCTAAATTCAGACCCAAATCCAATTCTCTGGTGAACCTTCACCAGACATTGCAGGCCCAAGTTATCAAACACCTTTTCAATGTCTAAAGAGGCAATCTAATTCTCCTGGCAATTCCTCACTGACCAATCCATCACTCTGAAGAGTTGTTGCAGAATAAGAAAGGCATTCCTACCCTGAATAAAACTATTTTGGTTATAAAGTATGATTGTCTGGTCTATTGGGATTAGGTGAATCACCAGTATCTGTCTCAAGGATTTTGGATTAAGTATCGAGGGTGAACAATAAGAAGGCATGAGTAGGGGATCCCTGCCCTGCTTTGGACGTACCACTATGAATTCTTCCTGCATGAATGGTATTAGCCGACCCATCCTCTCTGCTTCCTCATAAACCTTCAATAGCCGAGGGTGATAGCCCCTGCATATGTCGCATAAAATTCTATTGGGAGCCCATCTATTCCCAGTGTCTTGTCCCACCCATCTGTGTTTTTGCATCTATTCCCAAAAATGATGGTCTTGAGGGGGCACCCCTGGTGCGCTTGACAAGGCCCACCTCCAACACATTGGCTATCACATCTCCTGTGCTCACTCTTGCAAGTGGGTCAGTATATAGTAACTGCATTCACGATCTAAATTCAGACCCAAATCCAATTCTCTGGTGAACCTTCACCAGACATTGCAGGCCCAAGTTATCAAACACCATTTCGATGTCTAAAGAGGCAATCCAATTCTCCTGGCTATTCCTCACTGACCAATCCATCACTCTGAAGAGTTGTTGCAGAATAAGAAGGTATTCCTACCCTGAATAAAACTATTTTGGTTATAAAGTATGATTGTCTGGTCTATTGGGATTAGGTGAATCACCAGTATCTGTCTCAAGGATTTTGGATTAAGTATCGAGGGTGGACAATAAGAAGGCATAAGTAGGGGATCCCTGCCCTGCTTTGGACGTACCACTATGAATTCTTCCTGCATGAATGGTATTAGCCGACCCATCCTCTCTGCTTCCTCATAAACCTTCAATAGCCGAGGGTGATAGCCCCTGCATATGTCGCATAAAATTCTATTGGGAGCCCATCTATTCCCAGTGTCTTGTCCCACCCATCTGTGTTTTTGCATCTATTCCCAAAAATGATGGTCTTGAGGGGGCACCCCTGGTGCGCTTGACAAGGCCCACCTCCAACACATTGGCTATCACATCTCCTGTGCTCACTCTTGCAAGTGGGTCAGTATATAGTAACTGCATTCACGATCTAAATTCAGACCCAAATCCAATTCTCTGGTGAACCTTCACCAGACATTGCAGGCCCAAGTTATCAAACACCATTTCGATGTCTAAAGAGGCAATCCAATTCTCCTGGCTATTCCTCACTGACCAATCCATCACTCTGAAGAGTTGTTGCAGAATAAGAAGGTATTCCTACCCTGAATAAAACTATTTTGGTTATAAAGTATGATTGTCTGGTCTATTGGGATTAGGTGAATCACCAGTATCTGTCTCAAGGATTTTGGATTAAGTATCGAGGGTGGACAATAAGAAGGCATAAGTAGGGGATCCCTGCCCTGCTTTGGACGTACCACTATGAATTCTTTCTGCATGAATGGTGTTAGCCGATCCATCCTCTCCGCTTCCTCATAAACCTTCAATAGCCGAGGGTGATAGCCCCTGCATATGTCGCATAAAATTCTATTGGGAGCCCATCTATTCCCAGTGTCTTGTCCCACCCATCTGTGTTTTTGCATCTAGAACTTCCTGGGTGGTAATATGGGCCTCCAGTGTAGCTCTCTGCATCCCATTGATGGAGGGTAGCACCATTCTAGCAAAAAAAGTAGACATGTCCCCTGTTTTGACCCACTCGTGGTGGGAAGCAACATACAATGTTGCATAATAAGTGCAGAATGCCTCACAATGCCCCTTTGTGTGGCCTTGGAATTTCAGCCTTTAGGAGCCATGTTAACATGCAACCAACCTTGTCTTCTTCATAATGCTGCCTCGCCACCCAGTCCCTATAGTCAATTTGGCTCAACATGTACAAAAGTGCTGTATGTTCTACCCGGGCTTGGGATAGTTACTGTTGGGTTTGGGATTCTGCTGGGGTTCTATTCTTGAGTGCCCGCATAGTGTTCTCGAGTCCTGTTAGCTCCTTGATCAACATATGTTTAACCCCATAGGAGGTCTTGATGCACAGTCCCTGAAAGACTACTTTAAAGGCATCCCAATCTATCAGTTCATTTGTCGCTGTATCTGCATTGTCTTCAAAGTACTTCTCAATGTGGTTTTCCAACATAGATTTGCACATCGGGTCAGCTAACGCATCTGGATGCAGTCTCCACGTGGGAATACTTGGTCAGGCTTGTCCTCACTTAATTGCCAGTTTGGGGGGGCAGTGTTCCAAGAAGGTGCGTCTCAGGTATTCGGCCTCTGTCACCATTACTATGTTACCGTAAGCCAGATCAATGCATGTGTGCAGTGGGTGTAGCCTAAATAAAAAAGGAATAGTCCCGATACTCCAGATACAATAGGCACCACCCCTCAAAAACCTGCCTGTCTCTTGCCCATTGCTTGAGACCTTTTATGTTTGTTTGTGCCTGAATGCTCCAAAGCAGTGAAGTGGTGCAATCCATGTCTAGATCTGGCACTCGATGATTATCAACACCCCACACACACAGAGCCTGCATTTCATTTAGTGGGGATGGGGACAGGACATTCATGAATGTGGGAATATCAGAATTCTGGGCATAGCAAGTCATTATCGTCAGTGGTACCCCATTCAAGGGCCCTGGAGACCAACATACCTGACCTCTGCGTCCACCTTCTTGAAATTCATCTCAAAAGGTACCCCAGGTGCCACCCAAAACAGAACTCCTCTGGCATAACTGGAATAGGTGTTGCCCACTATAAGTCCTTGCCAGCAGCGTATCACCTTAAGGAACTCTGTAACGGTTGTGTGTGTCTTTTGGAGGCATGGAAGTGAATCTGGCAGCAACTCAAATAGGTGTATATCTTAAATCTCTTGGTGTACGTTGCCATCTCCCTTACATACCATGTCAATGCTATCTCAAGTGCACAATCTATTCATGCACAACATATTTGTGTCAATGTTTGATCCTCATCTACTAACTTAACGATGTCCTTAACTGGCTTACATTTTTAGGAACTTTTTATAACAAGATATGGTTTATGGAGAAATACAAAATCATCAGGTAAATATGTTTGTGCCACTTGTTTGAAACCGAGTACAGATGAGGCAGCATGAGCAGTAGACTCATTCAGTGTTAGAAGCGGACATTGATGGTGGCGGTGTCTCTTCTGCTTGTTTTGACTCATATCTACTCCTCAAATAATACATTATTATATCACAACTTAACACACGTATGCAGGACACCTGTCTTGCTAAATAATTGCCATACAGCTTACCCTGGCTTTAGATCTGTGAATACTTCAGCTCTCAGCACTTTTTTGGAATTCAATTTATTGAAGAAATGGATTATCTATAATGTATGATATACATTCTAAGTAGCTATCCAGGCTTTATGGTGTTTCATTTGCTAATTTTGTCTGTATTACCTATATTTATTTTGTGTTTTGTAAAAAAAAAAAATGACGCTGCAACTACTATATTTCCACTTTTATGCAACTGACAAGGGCCAGATGCAACAAAACCAGAAAACGTGTAGCCTTCATCATAAGACTTCTTTCAACAACTCTTGCAAGGCTTGTCTGTTGTTTTAAATTATATGATATTCACAGTCTTTTATTTCAATAATCGTGCACCCCAATTGATGCAAGGTTTCTTTTAATTGAATGAATATACCATTATCAGAAACTGTTGTTCTCGTACATGTAATACTGTAGGCTGCTGGTTGTTTACAGGATAGCTCCTGGTCTTAATAATTCCTCTATAATAGTGATCCTGTGATGATTTATCAGCTCCCTTACAGTTCAAGGCATCCACAAGGTCCTTTTCTTGTGGTGAACCCAGGTATTGTTAAATGGTCTTTCTCGTTGCACCATCGGGTCGAACAGGAAGATGGGGAGTATAAAATTGTTGTAACTAGATTTATCTCCTTTTAGGTTGCTCAGCCAGTATGAGTGAGATGTCTGCGTGGAATGTTGGTGTGCGTGATGTCAGACTGAATAGAATGTGTGTGTGCCTGGTGTGTGTGGAGAATGTCAGTTGGTGAGTGAGGGCTGAGCTAAGCCGGGTCTGGTGGCTCAGTGGACTAATGCGTCCACTGCAGGGGCCTGTGTTCGACCTCATGGTCACAGGTTCAAATCCCGGCGGGTCCACTCAGCCTTTCATCCATCTGAGGTCGATAAAATGAGTACCATTGAGTTGGGTAACAATAAACATCTGTTATTCAGCGCCAAGAAACCGCTGGGTGAACGTGCGCTTTACAAATACACATGTTATGTTATGTTATGAGCAACATCCATCAAGCTCCTGGTGGGACCTAATACTTATCATATTGAAACCAACTAATAAACACCTGACTTGGATCAATTACCTGGCTACCTCTACATTTTATCTTCTTTTATTCACAACAAAAATGATTCAGGACAATGTTGGGAATGGAACAGTACTGCTCTCATTTACCAATCTATTTCAGGGTTATGGTATACTAGTTCTGGGGGGCGTGGTTTGATCGCCGCGACAAGATTGCCGCCCCTGGCGTGAGCTCCGCAAGTTGGTGGGGCTCTTCTTCAAATGACTGCCGTTTCCACACCTCTTTTTGCTTCAGGAGTGACGGTATTCGCAACTGCATCATGTGGTGAGTCGATGGACAGGATTTACATCTCCCATATATCGCTGGAGCGATAGTTCATGTCTACGACACATTTTCCTCAGAACGAGTGGGAGGGACCGCCATTTTAGGCCGACTCGCTCTGCAGTAAGCCCCGTTACCTGCTGTGCAACTTCAACAGCGATAATACTACATTCCAATACGATTCACATGACCCTCTAACAGCTACATTTTCTTGAGGATACCTTTTTTACGCTCTTGCTCTCCTGAAAGGTGCGTCTTACCGCTACTTTATTTGCGGTTCATTAATTTACGAGCCCTTTTTTCTCCTCGCCTCCTGTTTGTAACCAAAGCCTTCCCGGACTCTGTTGGTTATATTTTGATGTTTCCTGATTCCTTCTGAAATAACTTCCGTCAACCATGCACATTGCTATTTATTCATACTGCACTTCTTGAATTGAAGGATTTCCTCATCATTTGACCGAATATGCTGGATAATTCTAGTCACATCATTTTGACTCTGTGCAGCGCTCCTTAATGTTATCTTTTTTGATGCCAACTCATCCTTTATTGGAAATGTGTGCGGCCGCTTTTTTCTAGTCGCAGAGCACATGTTTTCATTTCCTTTGGCAGTGCAATTCTACTAATATTACTCCTTTCTGGGTACTCTTGTGTTGGTACACCTTCTCCTCTACTCTTGGTGTATTTTACCCAACTACATACGATGGCTAATGACTCTCCCTCAGTTAGATCATCTGTTACCGGTACCAAGCCAAAGAGACATAAAAATGATCCTCCATCTCCAATCCACACTTCTCCTAACCCAGTCTTGGATTCAATTTTGGATGAAGTACGTGGTCTTCAACCTTTTATGTCTTGAACTAATGAGAAATTGAAGCAAATGGAGGAGAGATGGATAACTATTGAAGGCAAGGTTCTGGAATTAGAATAACGCGTTAGTAACATTCAAGATGTCTCTACTAAAATACCAATGCTAGAGCAGGAAATTCACAAACTAAAATTACACACTGAGGACCATGAAAACAGAAATCGTAGAAATAACCTACGCCTTTATGGTCTGCCGGAGAACGTTGAGGGGCCTAATATGGTTGAGTTACTTCAAAAATTTCTACCAGAGCTACAAGGTCTTTCACCCTCCTCTAATCCTCTAAACATTCAAAGAACTCACCGATTAGGACGACCTGCTACTAATTCTGCTAGACCTAGAGGCATCATCATGCTCTTCCTGGAATTTACCGAACTAATGTCTATCCTGAAAGCTGCTAAGCTTAAACATCATCTTATTTGGTCGGGTAATAACATCTACATCTCACAGGATGTTTCCAATGCAACAAATGCTCGCCGAAAGGAGTTCCTGGCGTTACGTCCTCAAATGAGACATCTTAACCTTCAATATGGCATCCTACATCCTTGCATCTGCAAGGTTACTCATGATGGGCGCTTACGTACTTTTGATGATCTTGAAAAACTAAAGTTATTCTTCCAAAGTTTCCTTCCACCGGAATGGATACAACTGCTTAAGTGTTTTCTTTTTCATTCTCTCTGTTTCTTACTTTTATCCCACTTCTACTCAGAATATGTTTCTATTAATTCACTAACAATTCCTTCTTTTCAATTTTGTTGTTTGCTGTTTTCCTTCTTATATAATCTTCAAATCTGGCATATTCCTACTTGAGTTGCTCTTTCCTTATTTTTCTGTATATCATATTTCTTTCTCTCTCTTTCTCTCTGCCAGTGGTCTGCCTTGCCGTTCGTCACCATGCTCCATTTTCACTGTATTCTCTTTATTTTACAGATCTGGCTTTGTTTCCTTGATCTGTTTCTTTCCCTTTCCTTTCCTACTTTCCACTTACTCATTTCTTCTCTTTCTCTCTCTGCTTCTTACTTCTCTATCTTTTATTGGTCACTCTGTATTTCTTATTAATATTGACGATTGTGTCGGAGTTCACATGTTTTGCTTATGTAGTTTTTCATGATGATTTAACCTTTTGTAACATTTTTGTTTGCTGTGTTTTCCTTTGTAGTCTCCTTCCTGAAGTGTCTTCCCTTCATAGGTTTTTTGTCCCTCCAATCCTCCATTATGTGTAATCTTGTTTCATGGAACGTTCGTGGTCTTGGAAACCCTGTCAAACGTCAAAAGGTATTGTCACATTTATCTAAACTTCAATCTCAAATTGCGTTTCTCCAAGAGACTCATTGTTCTGATGTGGAGTCGTTAAAGTTAAAAAGGCACTGGGTGGGTCAAGTTGTTTTTTCCCCTGCTTCCAACAAGAAAAGTGGTGTCGCTATATTATTTAACAAAGCTTTGTCAGTTCAAATTATTTCTACTGAACATGATGACAATGGACGATGGGTGACGGCTAAGATTGTAGTCCAGAACAAGACATTAGTTCTATTGAATATTTATGGTCCTGTTCGCCCAGATCCCAAATTTAATAAAATTCTCCTATCCTCTACTGATTGCCCTAATATTGTTGTGGCCAGGGACTTTAACTAATGTTTGGATCCTTACTCTGATAGACTATCTAAATGTAAATTCCTGCCTGACAAAACTCACAAATCATTCCAATCGGCCATTGCCCCTCGTCCATTTTATGATTTATGGAAAACGTGTAACCCTGACTCCTTTGAATATACTTTTTTCTCAAATATGCATCATACCAGATCTAGAATCGACTACATTTTAGTTAGTAAATCCTTGCTTCCCTCTATTCAGAAATCGGAAATTGGTTCAATTTTTATATCAGACCACGCACCTGTCTATGCTACACTTGATTTTTCCCTTACCGCCTCGAAATTTAGACGTTGGAAATTCAATACTTTCCTATTATCTGACCCAATTTTTATCAAGAATGTCACCACCTTTATTAATGAATTTTTTGCTTTTAATGTTCCCTCGGACACATCTATTCCTAGAACATGGGATGCTTTCAAGGCTGCCTTACGTGCCTTTGTTATATCCTTTGTCTCTAAGAAGAAAAAAGTTGCTAAAGCTAAATATGAGGTTCAATTGAAAACCATTAAACGACTCGAACATACTTATTTTACTTCTAAAGATTCCACTGCCCTTCATTCCCTAATTGCAGCAAAAACGGAACTTAATAAACTAGCAACTATTGAAGCCTGTAACGTTTTGCTTAAAATCTAATCTAAGTATCATGGTGGTCCAAATAAAGCGGGCAAGATGTTAGCTAATTATCTGAAAATTAAATCTGAACGCAAAACCATGGGTCCCATTCTTCATGAAACAACCAACAAATTAGTGTCATCTGATGACGATATTGCAGATGTCTTCCATAACCATTATCAATCTCGTTACTCTGATGACACTTTCCCCTCCACTCAGAACCTTGATTCCTTTTTCTCAGGTCTTCCGCCTCCACAGGCCCTCCCTGATGAATTTGCTAACTTAGAGAAAGACATTACCAATCAAGAAGTAATTATTGCCATTGATGTTTTGAAAAAACTCTAAAGCACCTGGACCTGATGGCCTTCCTGTCGAATTTCATTCCACATTCCACTCGATTTTTGCCCCTAAACTTTTACAACTCTTCAACTCCTTTATTGCTGATGCCAAAGCTTCAGGGTCCTTCATGGACGCGTTAATCATTATTATCCCCAAACCAGATAGGGACCACTCTTATTGCAAAAATTTCCGCCCTATATCTTTAATTAACTATGATTGTAAAATTTTTGCCAAGATCCTCGCTTCTCGTCTTGATAACATTATTCCCCTTTTGATTAAAACGGATCAGGTTGGCTTTGTAAAGGGCAGGCTAGCATCAGATAATGCACGTATGTTTGCTAACATTATTTCCCTTAGTAAAAAATTTAAAGACCCCCTTGCTGCTCTTTCTTTGGATGCAAAAAAAGTATTTGATCAAATTAATTGGCAATTTATGTTTCAGACCCTCCAATGGTTTGGTTTTTGGCCCTCATTTATTTCCTATATTAAATTATTATATTCCTGTCCCTGTGCCAGCATTTTTAATCAGTTTTCTAAATACATTTCTTTGTCTCGTGGTACAAGGCAAGGTTGCCCCCTTTCTCCCTTATTATTTATTCTATGCCTTGAACCATTCCTAGAGCGTATCCGCAATAATCACATGATTGCAGGCTTTAAATTTTCCTCTGTTGACACAAAAATCTCTGCATATGCGGATGATATCTTAGTTTATATGTCCAATCCTGTTGATTCGTTGCCATATTTTATGAATGAAGTCCAACTTTACTCCTCTATCTCTGGCTATAAACTTAATGTATCCAAAACTGAAGTTCTACCCTTAAACTCTGTTTGCTCCCAATTTATGTTCAGTGATACTGAATTTACCTGGTGCCCTTCCAAAACTAAATACTTGGATATTTGGTTTTCGTCAACCCTAACAGATACTCTAAAATGTACCTTTAATAATTTGATTAAGAAACTTCAATCCCTTCTCCTTCTCTGGTCCCCACTATTTCTTTCCTGGTGGGGCAGATTGGACACTATTAAAATGATGATTACTCCCCATGTGTTGTATACTGTTTCAATGCTTCCCAATAAAATTCCCAATGTGTATTTTTCCCGAATATACTCTATATGTACAAAATTCCTTTGGAATCATAAACATCCTCGTATTGCTTTGCTTAAACTTACTCATCCTAAAACTGAAGGTGGTGTCCGATTCCCTAATTTTAAAGCTTATTATTCAGCTTTTCTGATTAAACAATCGTTTTCACTAGCTTATGACTTTCTAAACATGCCGGTCCCTAAATGGGTTCTCTTTGAACGCTCACTTTTAAAGGATTTTTCTTTTAAGCATGTTGCTTTTATGTCTAATTGTTCCTTTTTATCCCAATATCCCATTTTGAAATATTCACAGACTCTCATCTCAACTACCTTCTCTAAAGATGTAACCCCCTTGCAATGTTTTTTATCCTCCATTATTTGGTATAATACATTTCTCAAATACAAGGGTAAATCTTTTTATTACAAATACTGGAAGGAGAAGAATGTATCTTTTGTTTATCAATTCCTCCATAATTTCACTATTATTCCCTTCCAAGATTTGCAACTCCGTTATCAAATACCCGATGCTCTTTTTAGTGAATACACTATTATTACTACAGCTATCCAATCTTATTTAGCTACTTTCCCACTTCCAACTGACTTTCCATCCATAATACCCTTGACTCCTTTATATCTTTTATTCTCTACCCACAGACCTAAGGCTGCTCTTGTTTATACCATATTGTTATCTAATGCTCAAATTCGTTCCAAATCTAATATTGAAGTTACTTGGGAAAATTATTTATCTGTTTCTTTTTCTATTACTATGTGGGAAAAACTTTGGTCTAAGTTATTTAAAGTTTCTGCAGCTGCACGTATAACTCAATCTTTATATTTTGTTTATCATAGAGCGATTATTACTCCTGTTAGCATTTGCAAATTTTCTCCTAATTCCTCTCCCCTATGTTGGTCTTGTTCTAATGCTACAGGAACACTAACTCATTTATTATATGAATGTGTGCTGCTGTTTCTTCCTTTTGGAATTCAGTTTGGAAGGTTTGCATGTCCATTTTTAAGTTTAATACTGCTATATCATTTATATATGTTTTTCTAGGATCCTTATCGCCTGATATAGATATAGCCACATCTGAATCTAGACTGTGTGACCTTTTTATTGCTCTAGCTTTGAAGGTAATTTTATTGTCATGGAAAGATAATTCCAAATTATCATTTCCCATGTGGTGACACTTTATTTGTGATGAACATAGGATTGCTACTGTCTCCTCTTCCTCTATCGCTCAAAAAATAAAATTTGATCTTCTATGGCTTCCTTTTACTTCTTATCTTTCCTCTACTACCCCCGCTAGATGAGTCTTATTCGCTTTTTTGTCTTCTCTTCTTTCTTCTTCCTTTTTTCTCCTTTTTCTTCATTCTTTCTTTTCTTTCTTCCTTTCTTCTATCTTTCTTTTCTCCTACCCCATCCCCTGCCTATCGCTTTTGATATAATTGATTGAATGTTATTATGCCTGATTGTATTTTCCTATTCATATTTATACTGTGTTCATTTATGGCATGTATTCTGTTTTTTGCACAAATGTTCAATAAAAATCTATTAAACAAAAACAAAATGGTATACTAGTTCTGGCATCCCCAGATTGAGTGAAAAATTTGAAGCCACGATAATGACAAAATAAATGCTATCTTGATGCCAACCAAAACGAATCACCAATATGCATTGGCTTAATCTAGTGTGTAAGAAGGCGTTATTTCAATTGTTCAAATTCAACATCTCTCTGAGTTGCTTCAGTTTGTTCTTTCTTAACCTGGATGCAACTTTGCAGGAGCGAATTTGGTACTTGCAAAATTACATGTAATTTCCCAATCAGTAATCCAATATTTGCTTTGCATCACTATAATCAGAATAGCACACACAAATGCAAGGCACATAGGGTAATAATTGTATTGTAGGAAACAGGAGGCAATGAGTGACTCGTTAGATGCTCTCCTATTTTTGGCGACTTTGATCATTTGCATTAACATTTGGACGCTCTTTGTTAATATATCTTACAGCCCCATAATACAAGCATAAACTTAGGACATCATTTAGAGTTCGGTGGGTGGCCCACCATCTGCCAAGGTATAGAGGCCATTACCTCCACACCCCTGGCTGACTACCGTCTGCCATATTCAGAAATATCCGTTGGCCTGGTAGAGATCTCTGTGCCTTTAAAGGAGTGGCATCTGGGTGGCTCCTCTGAAAGCTCCAAGGGCCTTATTTACAAGCCCCTAGCGTCGCTGGTGCGCCACTTTTAAAATGGGAAAAAGTGGCCTACTTGTGGCGCAAGGGGCTTGTATATAAGGCCTAGAAGTTTTCAGAGTGGAGACCTTTTTCATGCAGCCTCTCTGCAAATATTTTTGATTTTTCAAACCCAACTCCCAGATTGAAAGGTTAGAAAAAAAAAGAAAAATACAGAGGACCCTGGCACCCCGGGCTATTCTTCCCAAGTTGTTGGGGGTCATATTATTGCTTGTCTATTCGGGATTACATCAGACGATCCACTCTAAATAGGGCATACAGTCTGATGTGCCTACACTAACTCATCAGAATTATAGTGCAGGCTTTCCGCGGGCAGAGACAGCAGGGGCACTGACTACAGAAACATGACAGCATGCCTGACTCTAAATAGAGAAGAAGTGGACCATCAATTTGGGAGAGGATGGGGTATAAGGGCCGGAGCTGCTGAATTCATAGCTGCAGGGAACCAGGTTCAAGCCTCGGCATCAACATCCTGTGTTTTTGGAGAAATCACTTAATTTCCCCGTGCCTACAGTTCAGCGCCTTGTGACCCTCACAGGTGATTTACCATGCTTTACAACTCCTGGACTTATTTATTTATTTATTTGGTAACAGGAAATTTCCCCAAATTAGTGGCAAAGTACCCTGCCTCCAAACACTGAATGATGCCCTTAATCTCCAGAGTATGTCTTTTTCTGTCTTCTCTTAACTGCACAGGGTCATGAGTAGGGGTGAGCAGAGAACTCCACTGCTCCAGGGGAGCAGAGTTAGCCAGCCACCCCTGCCCCCTGGCCTGGTCCCAGATTCCCAACCCTAGCCAGGCTGGGGAGAGCTTCCCTGGGCCGCGATGGACCCTATCCCCAGGGCCCGGGCCCTCGGTTGGCTTGCAGGACGGGGGTTCCACTGGACAGAGCTTAGGCCCTAGACCCGGTCCCAGCTTCTGAACCCTAGCCAGGCCTGGCAGAGCCTCCCTGGACCCCAATGGACCCCCGTCCCCAGCGCCCGGACCCTTGGCTGGCTTTCAGGATGAGGGGATCCTGCACCGCAGGGCCTGCCGGATGGAGCTCATGCCCTGGGCCTGGTCCCAGCTTCTGAACCCTAGCCAGGCTAGGGAGAGCCCCCAAGGCTCGATAGACCCCTGTCTCCAGCGCCCGGACCCTCATCTAGCTTGCAGGATGGGGGGGCTCTGCCGGACGGAGCTCAAGCCCCAGGCCCGGTCCCAGCTTCAGAACCCTAGACAGGCTGGGGAGAGCCTCCCTGGACCCCAATGGACCCCGTCCCGAGCGCCCGGACCCTCGGCTGGCTTGCAGGCTGGGGGGATCCCGCACCCCAGGGCCTGCTGGATGAAGCTCGTGCCCCGAGCCTGGTCCCAGCTTCTGAACCCTAGCCCGGCCAGGGAGAGCCTCCCCAGGCCCCTATGGAGCCCCGTCCCCAGTGCCCAGACCCTCGACTAGCTTGCAGGACAGGGGGCTCCCACATCCCAAGGCCCGCCGGACGGAGCTCAAGCCCTGGGCCCGGTACCAGCTTCTGAAACTTAGTCAGGCCTAGAAGAGCCTTCCTGGGCTCCAATGGGACCCCTAGACCCCTGGCTGGCTTGCCGGATCGGAGGCTCCCGCACCCCAGGACCCGCTGGAGGGATCTCAAGCCCTGGGCCCGGTCCCAGCTTCTGAGCACTAGCCAGGCCGGGGAGAGCCACGCCAGGCCTCAATAGACCCTGACCCCAGTGCCCGGACCCTTGGCTGCCTTGCAGGATAAGGGCTCTCGCACCCCGGGGCCTGCCGGATGGAGCTCAAACCCTAGGCCCGGTCCCAGCTTCCAACCCTAGTCAGGCCAGGTAGAACGTCCCCGGGCTCCAATGGACCCCTGTCCCCAGCACCCGGATCCTCAGCTGGCTTGCAGGATGGGGGTCTTCTGCACCCCAGGGCCTGCCGGAGTGAGCTCAAGCCCTGATCCTGGTCCCAGCTTCTGAATCCTAGCCTGGCCGGAGAGGGCCTCCCCAGGCCTCGTTGGATCCCCGTCCCCAGCGCCCAGACCCTCAGCTGGCTCGCAGGACCTGATGGCTCCCACATCCCAGGGCCCACCGGACGTAGCTCAAGCTCCGGGCCCGGTGCCTGCTACTGAACCTAGCCTTGCTGGGGAGAGCCTCCCCAGACCCCGGAAGACACCCCTGGGCGGTGCGTGCCATCCGCAAATCACTGCCATCCCAGACCGGCCCAGGAGTCTCCTGATCAGGGCTTCTCCAAGCTCTCCATGGGCTCCAGCTCTGGCTCGACCCCCTTTCACACAGGGCTGGCCTCCTGCCGTTCCTCACCCCGGAGACAGCGGGGAGCTAGGCAGTCCCCCCCGCTCTGCAGCTACCCTGCCCTGGCTATTGACGGTCACCCCACACACACAGACCCTGGGCGTTAGGATGCTGACTCATGCAGGTGTGCCTTCCATCTTCCCACAGCCTTGGGGGCAGGAACCAAGAAGGGTTCATTCCAGGCCACGTCCTCTCCCAGCCGGCTTGCCCAGGGAGCCCATTTTCCTCGACTATTAAGACCCCACATAGTGGGGACTTACAGAACCCTGGGGAAGGACCAACATTGGAGATAGCCCAGCCGGCAGGCCTGCCATATGGTCACCCAGCCTGCAGGGCCCCCTGGTCACCTGGCTTACAGGGCCATCTGGTCGCCCTGCCTGCAGGGCCATCTAGTTGCCCGGCCCACAGGGCCATCTGGTCGCCTGGTCTGCAGAGCTATCTGGTCGCCCAGCCCGCAGGGTCATCTGGTCACCCAGCCCGCACGGCCATCTGGTCGCACAGCCAGGCAACCAAATGGCCCAGGAAGACCTAGCACCCAGAGGGCCTGAGACAGCTGAACCCAGTCACCCTTGCAGTCTGATGATGGCGATGGTGGCCAGGCACTCTGAGGCCATTGCTCGGGAGGCTTCTTCCCCGGGACTGCTCGCGGCCCTGCTCGACTTGCGTAGGAGCAGTGGGAAGGGGTAGCCCCGGCCGGCCCAGGCCATCTGGTCACCCTGCTGACCTTCAAGGGATGGTGGCCCCCATCCCTGTACCCCGTTGGGGCAGTTAAGGGAGGGGGAGGCCCCCATGCCAGAGGGAACATGGTGGAGGCAGCCTCCCGCAGGCCCGCATTGCCCCCTCTGTGTCCCTCCCCCTGTCCCGCTGGCAGATGGACTCACCCCTGGGTGTGGTGAAGGATGGCATCCACGAGCGCCCACGCACGGAAAGACAAAAGCTTGGCTCAGAGGATGATTTTCAATACATCACAGCGAGGTAGCTGCACTGCTACTTACAAAACAATTACCCCGAATCAGGTCATCTACGAATGATTTAGCACCGGGTGCGCCACAAACATGCAGTGCACAAAAGGCGATGGAGGTGGCCCTTTCTGTCTGCACTCCAGACCGCAAGCGAGCGGCTCTACGAACCGGCCCCCGAAATAGGCTGACTATCCCAGGCCAACCGAGGCTTCACAGCACTGCGATATCATTGCGGTTTAGGGGGGATTCTGACTTAGGGGCTTTCAGTCATAATCCCACAAATGGTAGCTTCACCCCATTAGCTCCTCAGCCAAGCACATACACCAAATGTCTGAACCTGCGGTTCCTCTTGTACTGAGCAGGAGTACCATTGCAACAACACATCATCAGTAGGGTAAAAGTAGGCTGTCTCATGATGGTCTAAACCCAGCTCACGTGCCCTATTAGTGGGTGAACAATCCAATGCTTGGTGAATTCTGCTTCACAATGATAGGAAGTGGTGACATCGAAGGATCAAAAATCAACGTCACTATGAACTCTTGGCGGCCACAAGCCAGTTATCTCTGTGGTAACTCTTCTGACACCTCCTACTTGAAACGCAAGAAGTCAGATGGATTGTGAGGCCCCGCTTTCACGGTTTGTATTCATACTAAAAATCGAGATCAAGCGAGCTTTTGCCCTTCTGCTACATGGGAGGTTTCTGTACTCCCTGATCTCGCCTTGGGCCACCTGAAATTATCGTTTGACAGGTATACCGCCCCAGTCTAATTCCCCACATGCCATAGTCCCCGGAGCGGGTTGGACCCGATGGGTGCCGGGAGCTTGGAGCCAGAAGCTAGAGCCCCATGAGGCTCTCCCCCGCCTCACTGGGTAAGTAAAAAAACAATAAGAGTAGTCGTATTCCACCAGCAGCCTCCCACTTATCCTACACCTCTCATAACTCTTCACAATGCCAGACTAGAGTTAAGGTCTACTTACATTTCTTTCCCCGCTGATTTTGCCAAGCCCATTCCCTTGTCTGTTGTTTTGCTAGATAGTAGGTAGGGACAGTGAGAATCTCGTTCATCCATTCATGCACATCACTAATTAGATGACAAGGCATTTAGCTATTTCTGTACTACTACGTGGTGGCTCTTTCTGGGTTATTATACTGGCCGTCAGCGTCAAATTGGTTTTGCTTCCAACAAATCAACATTCTTTTGCTCCGGAGCACAGCCACACTGAACGCTGCCCTCACTGGTGGGCCAGAGATAGTACACCCTGCAGTACTATTCCAACAATTGAAATTGTCTACAAACAGTCCGAGAGATTAAAGTATGATCAGCAGGACATCAATAATCAATGTGTGGTATGTGGTGATTATGTGTATGTAATTATTTGAGACCTATTCATCATTCAAGACATTCCAATAATTATGATGTACACATTTGTATCTAAATTGTTATAAGCACACATTTATAAAAATATACATTAATAATTTGCACATATAACTCGAAAATGCACATCTATAAAATTCTAGAAAATTCACATCTAGAAAATTCACATCTCTACTAAATCTTGTGTCAACTAAACTATTATGTACCTATATAACCACATTTAAATATTAATGAATCAACAGTTTAAAACAATATGCTTTATAAGGGTGACATGTGTGCTGCAAGAAAGTGTACATCTCAGCATAAGATTAATATTTAATTGTCCATGAATACTTGGCACATTTTAGGAGGGTCCATTAAAGTAGTCAAGCAAACTCTCTTCTTGAACGGGAATGACATTTGCAGACCTAGATCAGCCAGAGCAACATCATTACATTGAGGCCAAATACCACGACATCCAACAATAAAGCCATGAAATTTTACAGTGTTACATTTGGTGAGATCTTTTATTTGCTGTGACAGATCCTGATAGTATTTAACTTTACTCTCAAATGCTAATTCAAAGGAATTTTGTGAGTTTTCATACCAAATTGAAACATCAATCACTGCAGCTGTACCATTTTTGGTAAACACTACATCTGGTTTTCGTAGATCACCTTGAGTATTCTTAACATGAGGTTCCCTACATGCCATCCAACTACACCTTTTTCCTCTATCAATGAGCAATTCCAAAATGTTATTATGGCTTTTTATCCTAATGTCCTTGGTTTTGGAACATGCACCTGAAATATGTGAAATTGTTTTACAGTACCTACATGTTGCAAAAGTACGATTTCTTTCCCTAGTGATGGTTTCTCTAGTGTATAAGACATTTGCTCCTATCATCAGCGCAGCTATGTATTGATTTTCTTTCATTTTGTTATGCTTGCTGATCCAGAACTTTGAGGTTGGATTACTTGCTAAGTATTTTATATCATCACCTTGGACAGGGAGATTTACCCATATCTCAAATTCTTCCCTTCTCCAATCATATGTTGCTAACAAATTCAAATCATAACTCTGAAACCTATTGTCTAAAATGTTGGGTTTGTGCGTTTTGATGATGTTATCAATTTTTTCAGCGATTACTTCTCCTGCATACATGAATAAATAAGCTATGTACAGATCTGGAGCTGCCCTGAGATACAATAAACTATTGACTTTGTTTAGACCAATTGTTGTACATAGTTTTGGTGTACTGAGTCCCCCAAATGATCTTTTCGAATATAGGATACCATCACGTGTGTATGCAGGAAGGTGTAGAAAATGTTCTATTTTCTGGTTGGGCAGAAGTGGTAGATTATCAAGTTTTTGAGCCCAATTAAGAAGAACCTCCTTAATTTTGTTATTACTTGTATGGCCAGTGTGTGGATCAAAGTTCAATCTGAGGTATCTCTCACTTTCTCCTGGATAAATGTTTTCAATATTTTGTTTTTTAAACTACCATGGTTTACAGTTGTTAATCAGGATTTTATCTTTATGGTTACTGATATAAAATCCATGTGTCTTTTTCACATTAAGTTTTAATCTTGTTGTTTTACTGAATTTTCAATGATTTTCAGATTGGTACTCATTCCTTGGCAGATCCTGCTGAGTACTGCACTGCTTCCTTTATATCTAAGTCATCGAAGGGATTAGCTATTTCGAACAGTGCAATTTCTTACATACATTTCTAATGTCCCATTCATTCGGTATCCGATCAATCAGCAAAAATGTAGGGCTTTTCTTGTTTTCTTTTTCAATTATGCTTTTGTAGCACTGAAAAATTTAATCAGCACTGATTTAGCAAGTGGCATCTTCTGCCCCATCAGTGTTAATCCAATGTTGGCAATTTTCTTTTTGTCTTTTTTAAACATTGCCTGTTCTCATACACTTTTTCCAATTCTGCTAAAAGCAGTATTTCTTCCTGTGACCATAATTTTGATGGTTTGCTGCTTGCTAGAGCCGCTAGTCTAGCCTCATATTGCGCTCATGGATGCGTATGCCGATCATGTTGTGAAACTCCAATCTTTGTTACAAATCTGAAGTCACAGAAGCTGCACAGGAATGGCAGCTCTCCTTTTTGGGGTTTACATTTGGCATAATGGCATGCAATATTTTGGTATTCGGTTTCTTTGTTTTGAGATAGAAGCCTTTATGCTTGTTGGAGACATGTTTTCTCAATTCTTTAAAGGTTCCCGATATGTCTCCACACAATTCACATTTTTACTTTTCATTTGGGTATTTCCAATATGTGACTTTTTTGTGTAGTCACTTTTCTTTGTTATTAATTCTTTGCTGACCTCATACACATCAGGTAGATTTTCAAAGTTGGTTGTAACAATGTCATTCTTGGCTGAGGAGGCCACAAACTTGATGGTTTTGCTGAGGTCTACTGTTGTGTCTTCTTCTGCTATGGAGGGTGAACTAGGGCCTTTATTGTGATCTGAATTATTGTAGCTTGATGCATTGTTTGAAGCAGGTGCTGGTTTGTCAAATTTGGTGAGGAGGTTAATGATTTCTGGAAAAGACAGCACCTACTTATGCCATCTTAACAGGGTTTTTTTTTTACCACAGACAACATAGTTGAAGTCTCCACCCACAACCAAAATCCCTTCGGGGAACCCCAACACCACTTTCCCCAAGTCAGCAAATGTCGTAGTTTGTAATCCTGGCGGAACATACACGGAGAGTATGGAAATCGTCTTCCCCTCCCATCTGCCAATAATAGCGGCATGTCGTCCCCTATCATCTAGGATAGTATCATCTATTTCCAAGGGGAGGGAGTTCCTAACAAGGACACCAACCCTCCTCGACCCAGTGGTGAATCCCGAGTGCGTGACTAGACGATAACCCCGCCTATTTATTGCGTGGCATGTGTTCCCTATCAAATGCGTTTCCTGTAACAACACTACATCAGGGGAAAGACGTTCCAAAAACTGTAGCACTATCCCCAATTTTATCCTGTCTCCCAAGCCATTGACATTCCAACTTAGTACCCTCAACCCCCTACCCCCCATCCCAGAAATGAAGGCGGATTCCCCCCAACAGCGAAAAGGACACAAAAGTCAAAATATGCAGTGATACATTGCCTCTGAAACAATACAAAATAAAGCAAAATTCCCCCCGCCACCCCCAAGAAAACCCCGGAACACATCCCCCCACCCTGCAACCCTGCGTTAGTCCAAAAAACCACCCCAACTTGCAGTGTGCCTGTCGCCCTAACCTGAAACTAGTCTATAAAAAGAGACAGAAAAACACACCCCAGGAGGAGGAAGAGTCCCGTCTTCCCTGCCGCCTCTGGGTATATACCATTATATTTACAAACACAATAAGTCAATAAACCACTGCTGCAAAGTCCATGTACTGTACGCGCCGGTCATCACTCACTCCTCCTGTTCCAATGGGCCACCATCTGTGCCTCCAGATTGCTCTGTGCGGTCTCGATGCGTCGGTAGAGTATCCAGCCAGTCACTAACAACCTCAGGTCGATCAAAAAAGAGCGCTCGTTCATTATATTCAATGCGTAGTCGGGCAGGGAAGAGCATAGCGTATTTCAAGCCATGTCTCTCAATCTCCGTTTCACCCCCATAAATCCCATCCTCTGCTTCTGTACAGATTGAGTGAAGTCTGGGTAGAAGCTGACAGTCACATTCTCGAATTTCGTGGGGCCATTGGCCCTCGATGCCTGCAGGATGCCATCTCTATCCCTGAAATTGAAAATTCTGGCTATTATGGGCCATGGTGGGGCGCCTGGTTTGTGTTTCCCGCCTGAAACTCTGTGGGCACCCTCCACCGCAAAAAAGTTACTGAGGCCCTTAGGGGCGAGATGATTCAGTATCAGGTCCTCCACAAGGAGCTCCGTCGTCAATTCAGTGGACTTCTCCGGAACCCCGATGATACGAAAATTGGTGCGCCTTGCTCGACTTTCGAAGTCATCCAGCCGGCGGGCAAACAGTCTCGTATTGCTGGCCCATGGATGTTTTCATGCTCGCAATGGCGCCCATGACATCTCGTAAAGTCAACTCCTCCGTCGCTGGGGAGCCAGCTCCAAGCTCGTCCGAGGGTTTGCCAATACCACTGGGGGATCCTTTAGGGCGAGTTTTGCGATCCATGATATTGGATTGAATGGCACCCCCTCGGTGCGTGGTCTTGGTCATCTGTTTCTCACTTTCAGGCTTGTTCGCCATGTTGAGCGACGCGCCCCGAAGGGGCCTTTGGGACCTGGTGTGAATGGCTCCTCGCGAATCAAGCTGAGAAAAGTCAGAAGACGAGGCGCAGCATGCAAGCGTACAATCCAATTAGACCATGGGCCAACAAAGTCAGAGGGCAGCCGGTTTCAGTAAACAAGAACCAGAAAACAAAACCGAAAGTACGTCAAGGGCATCAGTCGACTTCCACTGGCCGTTGTTGTTCAATTGCCTCCAGGGTATCTCGGGGACTCGAGTCCCGGGCTGCTCCTCGTGTAGGCCTTCAACTATCGGAGTAGAGTAAGTCCGGTTCCCGGCATCCAAATCGATTCCTGAAAAGAGCTTTTATGTCAGCAGGGTCATGTCCGTAATAACCTGTCGTCTGTATCAGGATTCGTGACAGGATATATGCGGGAGGCGGTGAGGGTCCCGGGAGCCCTTTGCTCACGCGACCATCTTGGATGTGCGCTAAGCTCCTCCTCCCTTAACAGGGTTTTTAATCCCCAGGAACTACCACATCTTGAATTGTGATTGTTTGCTTCGCCATTTCTCACCATCACGCTATCACCTTTTCTGGGATCTGATGAGCGTTGGCATCGGGCGCCTTAACCCGGCGTTTGGTTCATCCCGCAGTGCCATTCCTGCTTACCAAAAGTGGGCCACAAGGCACTCGCATTCCATGCCCAGCTCCACCCAAGCGAGCCCAGCTTCTTACTGATTTAAAGTTTGAGAATAGGTTGAGACCATTTTGGCCCTATTTGCTTTACCAGATAAAACTGGGGGCTCCGAGCGCCAGCTATCCTGAGGGGACCTTCGGAGGGAACCAGCTACTAGATGGTTCGATTAGTCTTTACCCTCATACCCAGGTTGGATGACCAATTTGCATGTCAGGACCGCTACGGACCTCCACAAGGGTTTCCTCTGGCTTTGCCCTGCCCAGGCATAGTTCACCATCTTTCGGGTCCTATCATGTACGCTCATGCTCTACCTCCCTGGTGGAGCAGGCGAGACGGGACAGTGGTGCGCCCGTCGCTGGAAGCGCTGCATTATCCCACCTCAGCCGGTGCACGCCGGTCCTCATATTCATTGCGCCACAGGGTTTCACTCGGCCCTCCAACTCGCGCACATGTTAGACCTCTTGGTCCCTGTTTCAAGACGGGTCGGGTGGGTAACCGACATCGCCGCAGACCTGTGGAGCCCAGCATGGTCCTCCCCGTCGAGCAGCGCGATGCGGTCGGGGTGCCCTGAGCACAGTCCGCCCCAGTCAACAGTCCTTCCGGGAGCAGGGGGCCCCGTCCCCCCATTCATGCCCGACACGCCCGAGGGACGGGCGGGAACAGGTACCTGAGGGAGGGCGCGGATACGCTCAAATCTCCCTCGGCCCAGTGGGCACAGCAAAGCTGCTGCCAAGGGGCCTGTAACACCCTCTGCCAAGCGGAAGGCCACCTGCCACACCGAAGCCTTCCCAGCCGTCCCCAAGCCAGTCGTGGTGTACCGCCCCGGAGGAAATGCTCCCTGTGGGGAATGGGTAGACTCGGGCGATGGTCCCACAGAGGGGATCTGGAACTCCTGGGCCACAAACCTTCCCGCTGTGTTAAATCCTCTAGGCGGACTGCACAGACCCTGCCCGTTTACCTCTCAACGGTTTCACGCCCTCTTGAACCCACTCTTCAAAGCTCTTTTCAACTTTCCCTTATGTTACTTGTTGGCTATAGGTCTTGCGCCCGTACTTAGCCTTAGATGGAGTTTACCACCCACTTTGGGCTGCATTCCCAAGCAACTCGACTCCGAGAAGACCCAATCCCGGCGTGCCGGGGGCCGCTACCGGCCTAACACCGTCCATGGGGTGTGCCTCGATCAGAAGGATTTGGACCCCTGAGCGATGCTGAGAAGTCGGTCTTCTGTACGCCACATTTCCACACTCGCCTTGGGCAGGGATTCGGCGATGGGCTCTTCCCTCTTCACTCGCCTTTACTGGGGGAATCATGGTTAGTTTATTTTCCTCCGCTTAGTAATATGCTTAAATTCAGTGGTTCGCCACGTCTGATCTGAGGTTGTAGTCAGAAAAAACATCAAAGCGTCAGGGGGAGCCACCTGGGAAGTAGGGGTGGGCGGAATTTGCGTAATCGCATTACGCAAATCTCCGCGAAACTAAAACATTTCTGCAAGCATGCAAAAATTCCACAAACACGCGGAATTGCTTGTTCGCAATGCTTTTTTCTTGTTTGCAATCACAGTTTTCATGCTTGGGGGAAATATCTTGTGAACGTGCATTTTGAGAACACGAACAAGCAAAAATTTTGCGAAGTCGCGGAACGCAGATTTTGGGCAATTTCACATTCTCCGCGGAACGCGAAATTACCCAAATTCCACAAATTGCTCGAGCGGAACGGAATTTACCACCCAGACCTACTGGAAAGGCAAGGCCCCTGCGAGAGCAGGGGCCTGGCATCCCGGTAGCGCACAACCTCTATCCCCGGATAAGATCTAGAGGGGATTCGCCCTCCCCAGGAAGCCGCCTGTGGAGGTGGATATCCACGGCACGTGCACGCAGACAGCCAGTAGAACACCCCAGACAGCCACATGTGGCACGTAGCCAGGCTTCCCGGGACGGGCCCCGGGCAGACCGGTCGTTGGTCCTCTTCTCCCCGCTGCGGCAGGGATGCGAGGCTAGGCCTACTGGCGGCATACCTCCATTACAGGACTCGGCAAGGGACCCTGTCATGGACAATTGGGGTATCTGACCTTGGGGGGACAAAGGGAAGCAAAGCTAACCTTGTTTTGGCCCCAGCTGCGTTCCAGGTAAGCCCCAGGGCAATTGACGATCATCAATGTGTCTGGAAATTCACACTAATTCTCGCAGATAACTGTGTTCTTCATTGATGCACTAGCCAAGTGATCCACCACCAAGAGTCACAGGGAACCTTTTGATAATGTTTACCAACCTGCCGGTGCAGGAGAGGCGGGAAGAATCCTACAGCCATCCGTCCACCGCTCGCACGGCAAGATGGCCCGGGCGCCCCTTTCAAGGCTTCTCCTCTGCAAGTCAGACTGCACCGTTGGAAGAAAAAAGCATTACCAGGCGCTCGGCCAGGAGTCCCCCCAACCACCCGCAGGTGAGGGGTGCTCCCAGTGTGATGGGAGGGGGCAGCCCCACTGCCACTGGTTCCTCCCGGAGTAACCAGGAGGGACCACGCGAGTCTTCAAACCCCTCGGCACAGCCACACGGGACTGGGCCAAAATGGGTACCTGGCAATGAGAGAGGGTCACCCCACCTGCACGTCAGCCGTCCGTCACCCTGTGGCCCCTGTAGCCTACCCCACCCTTGCCTGGGTCGGAGACGCCAAAAGAGAAGAGTCACGCGGCTCCCCATGCTGCACACCTCCACCAAGAGCATCCGGGGTTCCCCTTGCAGGCCCTCAGCTCCTCCTCCTCCAGGCCACCCTGCCGCCCAGGTGGGGCTGCTCCACGGTCACGAAGCCCGGTTGGGCTGGGACTCAGTGCAGGAGGGCACGGGATGGCAGAGCTTTTCAGGGGGGGTTGTCCCAGCCTGGGAAGGCACTGCCATTCGGTTCCCACCACCGTGGGTGTTTTGCCGGGTGAGTGTGGGTTCTGACTTGGGAGGGCCCACTGCTGTGTTCATCCAATTGAGAGGGACTGGGGCCTGGGGACCACCTCTCACCCCCTGTCCCTCACACGTTGGTCGTTCGGGTCCACCCCGGCGAAGGAAGACCCACCAAGGCTCGGTTCTCACCCAAGCACCCTATGTGGCCATGACCGCTCTGCCGGATGGGGTGCACGAGGGCAGGGCCAGGCCCTGTGCCTAGGGGGTATGCTTACAGGGAGCAGTCGAGGGCTTTGGGCTGGTGCCTTCAGTCGCTTGGGCCGCTCCGCCGTTAATGATCCTTACGGAGGTTTACCTACAGAAACCTTGTTAAGACTTTTACTTCCTCAAGTTTGATCGTCTTCTTGGCGCCCTGCCAGGGCCATTGCCGACCCCGGCGGGGTCGATCCGAGGATCTCACTAAACCATCCAATCTATAGTAGCGAAGCGCGGTGTGTACAAAGGGCAAGGACTTAATCAACGCAAGCATATGACCTGCACGTACTGGGAATTCTTCATTCATGGGAAATGATTGCAATCCCCAATCCCTATCACAAATGGGGTTCAGCGGGTTACCCATACCTGTTGGGCATTTGGCATAGCGGCAGGCCAGGGACGGGGCCCAGGGCTGGGGCACCCGATCCAGGACCCAGCTAGTCCCTGGACCCAGCCGGGGCTCCAGGACCCAGAGGCGCAGGGTGGGATTTGCCCGGACCTAGCCCATCTGGTCACTGGCTGAGAGCCCCCAGCTGGCGAGGGGTTATGGTGTGCCCTGTCCCTAGTAATCTGGAGGAAGGGTACCCCCTTTTCTGGTAACCCATGTGCAACCCAAGACTGAGGGGACCCTAACCGTGGACGCGCCCGACCTCCTGGAGCTCTGACTGGGATCGGGGAGGCAAACGTGCCCTCATCTGGACTTCAACGGCAGTAAGGAGGAAGCCAACATGCCCTCCCAAATCCTTCGCGGGAAGGCTCCCGGCTGCCCTTCAGAGGGCTCGGGGGCTCTGCATCCCGCGGGCTCGGAGACCCCGGCTGGGCCTCAGGCCAGGGGCTGTGGAGGGGGTCCCCAACGGACCTCTGACCCGGGGTCCCCCAGACAGTGGGCGAAGCAGGAGGGAGGCTGTCTGGGCCCGACGGACCCCAGTCCTGGGACCATGGTGGAGCAGGGGGACAGAGCCTGGTCCCCTAAGCCCAAACGGAGGTCTTGGTCCGGCATGCGCAGGAGAGGCCTCCTCAAGACCCGCATCCCGGGTGTCCTGTCATGTGGTAGGCCCGAGGATGGAGCACGGGGTGGGGAGGGCACCCTCCACCCCAGGGCCACCAAGTGCCCCTTCCCTGAGCTCCTGAACCCAAAGCGAGCTGGGGAATGCCCGATGGACCCCGAGCTAATGGTGGAGCGGAGGATGGAGCTCAGTGTAGGGAGCGCCTGGCCAGAGTGCTCGGGCCCGGACGCTCAAGGGAGGACCGCCATGGCCCCATGGAGCCCCCCACAGGGTGGGATTTGTCCGACCCTAGCCGATCTGGTCACTGGCTGAGAGCCCCCAGCAGGCGAGGAGTTCCGGTGTACCCTGCTCCTAGGAATCCGAAGGAAGGGTACCCCCTTTTCTGGGAACCTATGTGCAACCTGAGACTGAGGGGACCCAAGGCGTGGAAGTGCCTGACTTCCTGGAGCTCTGGCTGGGATCAGAGTGGCAAACGAGCCCTGTACTGGACTTCCAGGGCATACCGGAGGACGCCAACCTGCCCACCCCAAGGCTCCCGGCTGCCCTTCAGAGGGCTCGGGGGCTCTGCGTCACGCGGGCTCGGATACCCCGGCTGGGCTTCAGGCCAGGGGCTGCGGACGGGGTCCCCAATGGACCTCTGACCCGGGGTCCCCCAGACAGCGGGCAAAGCAGGAGGGAGGCATGCCTGGGCCCGACGGACCCCCATCCTGGGACCATGGTGGAGCAGGGGAACGGAGCCTGGTCCTCTAAGCCTGGACGGAGGTCCTGGTCCGGCACGCACAGGGAAGGCCTCCTCAAGGCCCGCATCCCAGGCGCCCTGCCACGCGGCAGGCCGAAGATGGATCCCGGGGTGGGGAGGGCACCCTCCACCCCAGTGCCACAAGTGCCCCTTTCCTGAGCTCCTGAACCCAAACCGAGCTGGAGAACACCTGACGGGCCCCGGGCGCGTGACCGAGCAGAGGATGGAGACCAGTGTAGGGAGCGCCCAGCCAGAACTCTCGGGCACGATGCCAAAGGGAGGACGGCCCGGGCCAGATTGAGCCTATCCTGAGCACATTGCCACGCCGCAGGCCAGAGGACGGAATCCCTGACAGGGGGAAGGTGGTGTCCAGTCCCAGCCCATCTGGTCCCTGGCTGAGAACCGCCATCCCACGACGGGTTCCGGCATACCCTGTCCCTACTAATCCAGAGGAAAGATACTCCTCTTTCTGGTAACCCATGTGCACCAAGTGATGGAGTGGACCCAGGGCGCGGAGGTGCCTAACCTACTGCAGCCCTGGCTGGGATCGGGGAGGTAGACGAGCCCTCATTGTGACTTCCGGCCATCAGGTCGCCCCATTGGAAAGCATTGCGTGTGACCAAATGGCTGAGGGGAAAGGTGCGACCAGATGGCCAGGCAAGAAGGACGCCAATCTGCCTGAGCCTTCACCGGAGGGCTTCCGCCTGCCCATGCAGGGCTCAGGGGCTCTGCGTCCCGGGGGCTTGGAGACCCCGGCTCGGCCTCAGGCCCGGGGCTGAGATTGGGGGTCCCTGGTGGACCTCCGACCCGGGCCCATGGGGATGTATGACGTTACAACGCATACTTTTACAACGCATACCTTTACAACACATTTTTTACAACGCAACATCCATTACAACGCATTACATTACAACGCATGCCATTACAACGAATATTTAAAAACTACTTTCACAACGCATTCCATTACAACGCATACTACCTTTGCAACGCATACCATTACAACACACACCATTACTTTGCATGCATGGTAAGTATTAGATAGTGTAGGGGTAAAAATTACTATTCTAACTCCAGGGGGTGCAACAGTAGGGTAAGTGTTGGATAGTGTAGGGGTAAAAATTACTATTCTAACTCCAGGGGGTGCAACAGTAGGGTAAGTGTTGGATAGTATAGGGGTATAAATTACTATTCTAACTCCAGGGGGTGCAACAGTAGGGTAGGTGTTGGATAGTGTAAGGGTACTATGCGTTGTAATGGTATGCGTTTTAATGGTATGCGTTGGAATGACTGCGTTGTAATGACATGAGTTGTAATTGTATGCATTGTAGTGTCATGCGTGGTAATGGTTGCGTTGTAATAGATTGCGTTGTAAGGGATGTTGCATTGTAATGACTGCATTGTAATGGTAATGCGTTGTAAAAGTTGCATTGTAAAGGTTGTTTCCCGGCCCATGATGGACCTTAAACTATCCCTTGGCCCGCACAGTGTTCCCGGCCAGGCCGCGCAGGGGAGGCCTCCATGGGTCTGCGACGGGCCACCAAGGGCCCCGGCGTATGCTTCTGAACCCAGCCAAGCTGGGGAAGGCCAGCCCGGGCCCAGGGAGTGGGACAGAGCACGGGGTGGGAGAACCTGGCCAGAGCTCTCAGGCCAGGACACCCAGGGAAGGACTGCCCAGGACCGATGTAGCCCATCCTGGGCACATTGCCGTGCGACGGGCCGGAGGAGGGAGCCCCGGGAAGTGGGGCGGTGTTGTCCGGGTCTAGGCCATCTGGTCCCCAGCTGAGAATCGCCAGCCCGGTATCTGTTCCGGCATACCCTGTCCTTAGTAATCCGGAGGAAACCTTCCCTTCTTTCTGGTAACACGTGCACACCGAGGGACGGAGGGGACCCAGGGCGTGGAGGCACCTGACCTCCTGGAGCCCTGGCTGGGATCGGGGAGGCGGAAGAGCCCTTAACGGGACTTCCAGGCCGGGCCGGCCATCTGGTTGCCCCTTTGGAAAGTTTTTCGTGCAACCAGATTGCCAAGGGGAAAGGCGCAACCAGATGGCCGGGTCTGAAGGATACCAATATGAGGGCTCCCACCTGCCCTTTGGAGGGCTCAGGAGCTTTGCTTCCCAGGGGGTCATCAGAGCCCTTAGCTGGATCTCGGGCACGGGGCTGCAAGGGGGGGCCCCGACAGAACTCTGACCCAGGGCCCGCAGGCACCTTGACATGCAGGCAAAGCGGGGGAGGCCTGCCCTGGCCCGATGGACCCCTGTGACGGGCACCAGGACCCTCGGCTGGCTAATAGGATATGGGCTCCCGCACCCCAGGACCCGCCAGAGCCTAGGCCCTGGAACCGGTCCCTGCTTCTGAACCCAGTAAGCCGGGGAGCGGGGAGACTCCTCAGGCACCTGGGACCCCTCGCCTAGGCAGACAGACCCATGGCAGGCCGCAGGACCGAGGGCTCCAGCACCCCAGGCCATGGCCAAAACCTAGGTCCCGGGCTCGGTCCCAGTTTCTCAACCCAGACAGTCCGGAAGGATCTGTGAGCCTGACCGGGCACAAGGGACCCCCGTCCCGGGCACGCGGACCCTCGGCAGGCCGTAGGACGTGGACTCCTGTTCCACTGACTTTTTTCATAACTCCGTGGAACTCCATGTAGTGTCACTATGCTAGCTCCGCCACAGTTAGTCATGAGTCACATTGAAATCGTAATTTTTGTTCATTCTCTCACCTCTATCATTGCCTTGTTCAACATGCAAACTGAAGTAAATTAACCTTTGAAGGTCATCAGGCGAATAGAATACCTAGGGTACTACACCCTAAGGGGCTTATTTATTAGCCCTTTGCACTGCCGTTGCATCACTTTTTTGTGACGCTGCAGCTGTGTTGGACTTGGCCCTTTTTGCAGGGTCATCCCAGAACTTTTTGGCTTCTTTCGGTATTTTTTCTGACCTGCCGTTGGTGGTTTTAGGTCTCTGGGCACTTAATCACTGCTGTTCAGTGCTAAAGTGCATGTGCTCTCTATGGTAAACTTGGTAAGATTCGTATACACCTGTTTGGCATATTTAATTTACCTATAAGTCCCATGTACACTGGTTTTCATATACCCTGGGCCAGTAAATTAAATGCTACTGGTGGGCTTGCAGCGCTGCTTGCGCCACCCACCAAAGAAGCTTTTCAAACCTGTCTCAGGCCTCTGCCACTGCAAGGCCTGCGCATGCAGTTTACTGTCGCTGAAACGTGGCACATGAAGTGGATGCCACGTCTATGACTCCCCTTTTCTACACATCAGTCACCCCTACGGTAGGCCCTAACTAGCCCAATGGCCAGCTGCGGTGTAGGTAAAAGGAAGGAAATGTGCCTTAACTGTGTGGCATGTGCTGGTAGTGACAAACAGTCTATTTGGCTTCTCACTGCTGTGAGGTTGCCCCCACATAGGGATGCATTAGGGATTCCCTGATATGTGCTTTAGTGGTAATTCCTGACATGAGAGGGGTTGCGTGATCAAGTTTTGTATGATTGGAATAGTGGTGATAAATGCTGTGCACTGGTGTTCGCGGAATTATTATCACTATTTTAGAAATGCCACTTTTAGAAGTAGGCATTTCTGTGTGACATATGTCTTTGTTGCTGCCTGTTGTGTATTAACTGTCTGGCCTTGGAGTGGCAGCGGCTGGGGAGGTGCAGTGGCTCAATAGAGTCTGGGTGAGTCAGAGCTAGGCTGAATAGGACTGATCTGCATTGGGAGTGGTGGGAAGAGTAGCACCTACACCTGAATAGGGCTATGCCTGCCTTCCACAATGACGGCTCCGCCCCTCTGTGGTGTGTCTGGGGCCAAGGCCTACACTTACAATTGGGAGTGCTATGCCCAGAAAATACATTTTTAAGTGCCCCCCAGAACTGGTTTGGACTGGGCTGAGAGACCTGGGCCAGGGGAGGAGAAAGAAAACTACTGGTATAAATATTGGGGCTGTGACCTCATGGACCTCATGTCTGGGGAACTGGTGCTTACTTGGAACTCGTGGCCGGCGGGCTGCTGGACTGCCAGGAGGAACCACCTTAGGACTGCCCCCTGCTAAGGGGCCCTGCCTGTGCCCTGATCTTTGGCCCAGGGATTTGCAAGGGCTGCGCGACTGGCCATGGGTCCATTTGAAGCAGCGCTGGGTGAGTCCTGTGAAGTTTGGTGGCGAGGTCCACTCTGGGAAATCCCCTTGTGCACTGTCCATGGATTACTGGAAAAAGCGCTGCATGCTCCCTGTTTTGCCTTCAGATGGGAGACAGACTTTAGCACTTTCTATTGCCGCTGGTGAACACGTGCTGAAACACTGATCAGCCCGGGTTGTGGGCTCCTACTTCAGTGGAGCGCTCCTTTGTTCTACGCTCCACGGGGACGTGCCAAAGCCCAAGACGCAGGATCACTCACTAAGAGTGTGGCAGGAGATGCTGCAGATACATCGTTCGGACGGGAGGCTGGCGCTCATTCTGGTGTCAGGTGGACGTTGAGGCTGGTTGTCACTGCAACCGGAAGTCAGGCGTCATGTTGCCTGGTAGTGGGTGGAGCAGGCAGGTGTTACTGAACCGGAGTCACAGAAAGGTAGTCAGGACCTCCACCGCCGTCCTGTGTTGCTGTGCGGGCGCAGTGGTGACAAAAAACAAAAGTCAGGCAGCTGTTGCCTGGTTGTCGGCGGGGCCCACGGTCAATTGCCGCCCAGCAGAGAAGGGAAGCTGACAAAGGCTTCATTCCGTGTTCTGAAGACCGCCTTGGAATTCTGGCTCGCCCAGAGTGAGGGTGAGGCAAGGCAGCTGCAGTTGGGGGAGTTGCCTTTGCGGGGGGGCAAGTGAGGTCTTCCTGCCTTTGGGGGCATTGCACTGCCTCTAGGTAGCATTACGGGGACTGCCCCAACATTGAGTGCATGAGACCATTAGGGGTCTCCTACGTATTTGGCTGGCCAGCAGCTACACCGCGCCACTCGCGGCAGCTGCCGATTTGAGGCACTATCGGGCATCCTTTTTCATAGACAGGATGAGTTGCGCCCCCACCCCTTTGCTTGTGGCATTATGCTCCTGTGCGGGTTGAGACCTTGACGAAGGCCCACGGTGATGAGAATTGCAACCTTTTATGATATTGGCGGGCACGTGGTCCAAAAGCTTAAAAAAGGATACCAGGTAACCTAAAGGAGAGGGCAGGTGTTGCAATGATTGTAAGGCACATGTAGTGATGTGTGCACTCCTTACAAGTAGCTTACTAAGGATGACTATGGATTACATGCAAATCAAATGTGTTATGCCCTGAGGTGCTCTAGGAAGTCTGTGGGCTAATGTACAAGCAATATGTATCGGGTATGCGGTGGGCAAGAAGTGTTTGGGAAATGTACATTACTGCAAGTGTTTACTTTGGTGCACTGTTGCTATTTATGTGTATGTATAATGTACTATGATAAGTGCTGTTATTTAGTTTGTGTCTGATGCTTTGTGCTAAGCACTCTAACCAGTAGTTCGTGGTTGCACTATCTAACTGTGATTTAGGTGATTATGACAGTGGCCTGATTGGCATATTGATGTATATAATCCCTGTAAATTCATGACAAGTGCCTGGTTATGTTATGTTATGTTAGTATGAATTTGTAGAGCGCACGTTCACCCTGGGGTTTCTTGGCGCTGTGTACCGCTGGGGAACCCGTCCTGGCTTTCCCTGTGAGATGGTCCCTATTGGGCATCCCCAAGGTGAAGCCAGGCATCCCCGGCAGCGAGGGGGCCGTTGTGGAGATTAAGCAAGCTATTGCCCAGAGTTGCAGAGTGGGACCCATGGTTAGAGAGGCACCGAGGCGAGATTTATCGAGCCCACTGACATTGGTTCCGTACCCTGCCGCGTCGGGAATTGAACCCTGGTCCCGGGCCGACCTCTGCTTCTGGGTCTGCCGCCTCTAAGCGGTGAGCCACACTTCTCCACTGGTGATGCACAGAGTATATATCTGGTATGCTCTAATGTGTTCTATGGATAATACAAAGGCTATTTTTATGTAACCTTGTGTGGAGTTTATTTTGTGGTGTACCTAGTGTGTTGCTGCTGTGTGAGTGTATTGTGCAAAGGCTTTACGCATTAGCTCTGCGATAAGCCTGACTGCTCTGCCAAGCTACCAAGGGGGTGAACAGGGGTTATCTTCAGTGTGTAACTCCCTTACCCTGACTAGAGTGGTAGTTTCTGCCTGGCTTAGGCGCATGCCCTAGCCAACCAGATATCCTATTTCTAACAGTGGGCATTAAAAATGTGCCACATTGCACCATATTTACAAAGTGACCCATCTAAGCAGATGCGTCACTTTGTAAAGACCTGCAATACATTATAGCTGCATCAGGTATCATGTATGCAGGGTGGGCGTTTCCCCGAAAAAAAGGGTAGTAGAAGGAGCACTGTGAAATCTAGGAGATTTCACTACGCCACTTCTAGGCCGCCATTGCGTCACAATCTTACATCTGTCTCACAGCAGGCATAAGACTGACTCAGGTACCTTTAATATGGGACTTGCCCATGTGTAATGACCCATTGCTGGTGTAGCATCACTTTTGCGCACACTCCAGCAATGCATCATTATTGCACCTACAGATATGTCAGAAATACTGACATATCTGTTAATCCTTGCAACATGGAGCACTGTACAGTAAATACGGCGCTTCCATGGTGTCCCAAGAAGAGCGCACTCAAAATTGCTGCATCACTATTTTCATGCCGCGTTGCAACACTTTTCATAAATGAGGCCTTGAATGCCCTATTTCAGTTCATTATTGAAAGTGGAAATTAACTTCCTAACTCTATCAACTGTCAGACGCTATTTGCTTAAGGCGGCAAGCAGGTGACTCATGTCAAAATAAATCTCAAGACCCAATCAGGTGTTATTACCTCGTTAACCGTGGCGGAAGCGTTGCAGCTGTTTAGCATAATGGGCGGGGCCGCGTCGGCCAACGGACGTGCACAGCACTATGGAGGTAGTGCTTGCGACGGCCGTTGGCCGACGAACGCAAGCAAAGGGTTAAAAAATGTAATATTCTAGAATGCCTCTTGATGGAGGAATCACTGACAAAATATTGACGTTGAAAATATCGACCTACAGGAATATCGATGCAGAAATATTGAAGGCAAGAATATCAACATCCTATCTACAACATGGTAAGTACAAAAATATCAAAAAAAATATATAGATGTTAAAAGTATCGATGTTAAAAATATCGTTTTTTTTGTAAAAATATAAATGTAAAATAAAGTAAATAACACTAATAAATAAAATAAAGATAGTTAAAAATATCTAATAATGTTTAAAATGAATAAATAATACATATATAATAATACATTAATTAAAAATATACAGAAAATATATAATATATACGCACTTAACAATAAGTTGTAAGAATTATGTTAATAATTTATTAGTTAATAAAAAATATTATAAATTACAAATACATTTAAAATATAAAACATAAACATAAATAAAAAGTAAAGAATTATGTTTAATAAATTAAAAAAATTAAATATACCTTTAATATTTTTTAAATTAATTATATACTACATTATCTAAATTTATACAAAAATATTAAATAACTAAATAAATAAAAATACTATTCAAAATCCATTAGTAAAAAAAAATACATTAATAAAAATGTTGGATAGCATAGAACTTAAAATTACCATTCCCACTCCAGAGAGCACAATAGTAGAGAAACTGTTGTATAAGCGTAGAGGTAAAAATTACTATTCCAACTCCAGAGAGTGCAACAGTGGGGTAAACATTGGATAGAACAGGGGTAAAAATTACTAATCCAACTCCAGAGAGTGCAACAGTAGAGAAAACATTGGATAGCGTAGGGGTAAAAATTACTATTCCAACTCCAGAGAGTGCAACAGTAGGTAAGCGTTGGTTAGGGTAGGGGTAAAAATTACTCTTCCCACTCCAGAGAGTGCAACAGTAGGGAAAAGATTGAATAGCAAAGGGGTAAAAATTACTATTCCAACTCCAGAGAGTGCAACAGTAGGGAAAGCGTTGGATAGCGTAGGGGTAAAAATTACTGTTACCACTTCAAACAGTGCAACAGTAGGGAAAACATTTGATAGCGTAGGGGTAAAAATTACTATTCCAACTCCAGAGAGTGCAACAGTAGTGAAAACGTTGGATAGCGTAGGGGTAAAAATTACTATTCCAACTCCAAACAATGCAACAGTAAGGAAAACATTGGATAGCGTAGGGGTAAAAATTACTATTCCAACTCCAGATAGTGCGACAGTAGGGAAAACGTTGGATAGCGTAGAGGTAAAAATTACTATTCCAACTCCAGAGAGGGCAACAGTGGGGAAAGCGTTGGATAGTGTAGGGGTAAAAAATTACAATTCCCACTTCACAGAGTGCAACAGTTGGGAAAACATTGGATAGTGTAGGAGTAAAAATTACTATTCCAACTCCAGAGAGTCCAACAGTAGGGAAAGCGTTGCATAGCGTAGGGGTAAAAATTACTATTCCAACTCCAGAGAGTGCAACAGTAGGGAAGCGTTGAATAGCGTAGGGGTAAAAATTACTATTCCAACTCCAGAGAGTGCAACAGTAGTGAAAGTGTTGGATAGCGTAGGGGTAAAAATTACTATTCCAACTCCAGAGAGTGCAACAGTAGGGAAACCTTTGGATAGCGTGGGGTTAAAAATTACTATTCCAACTCCAGAGAGTGCAACAGTAGGGAAAACATTGGATGGCATAGGGGTAAAAATTACTATTCCAACTCCAGAGAGTGCAACAGTAAGGAAAGCATTGGCTAGCGTAGAAGTTAAATATAACATACTTATAAATAATTGTTGTAAATAAAATAATTAAACTTTTTAGTTTTAAATGACTCTACATCATTTGCAAATACCCATTAATAATTACAAAAAACATAAGTACAATTGAATAATTAATTAACAATAAATTAAAAATAAATAACAATAAATATTATTTAAGAAATATAAATTACCAAATAATAAATATTAAACACTAAAATATTTTTCAAAACCAAAAACATATTAATAATTAAAAATTGATTAACAATTAAAAAATGGTAAACAAATTTCTTTTTTTAAATAAAAAATTTTTTTAATGAAAAATTATTTACCAATTAATAAAATGAATTTCCAATTAATAAAAAGTAATTAACAATTAAAAATATCAATTACCAATTTAAAAAACTTAATTACCAATTAAAAAATTTAATTACCAATTAAAAAATGTAATTACCTATTACAAACCTTAATTACCAATTATAAAATTCATTGGCAATTAAAAAATGTAATTACCAATAACAAAACTTAATTACCAATTAAAACAATGATTTGCCAATTGAAAAATGTAATTACCAATAACAAACCTTAATTACCAATTAAAAATAAATGATTAGCAATTAAAGTAATTAATTTCCAATTAATATTTAATTATAAATAAAATAATTATCAATATCAATTAAAAATAAATATTTACCTAATTACAATTAAATTACTTCCCACCCAATCGCCCTATAAACCCACAACCCGCTACAGAACTTAAACGCAAAAATGAATTAAAATTAATTTACAATTACTAAAAATTAACAATTAAATTTACTATAATTAAATTACTTCCCACCCTATTCCCTATAAACCCACAACCCGCTCCAGTACTAAAACATAAAATTAAATTACATATTACATTTTTAATATATAAAAAATAGTACACATATAATTTAAAACAAATAAAAAACTTAACAAAAAACATATAACACATACATATAAAATGCATAATAAAATACATAACAATAAACAAATATTGATATTAGTAACATCGAAATTAGTAACATCGATATAATTGATATTGATATTACTAACTTCGATATTACTCACATCGATATAAAAAAATCGATATTACTTACCTTAGGGTCGCTATTCTGTCCAACGATATTCTTAACCTCGATATTCTTCACCTTCGATATTTTTAACTCGATATTAATGTTGGTCGATAATTTGGAATCGATATTTTGACTGTGCATCTTGATGGAGATTATAAGTGATGTAGATCTGGGTTAAAAAAAAATTCCTTTCCTCTGTCCTTGATGGCCCTTTTAAAGTGGGCTATGTAGCTGAATCTGACATTGCCCTAGTCATATTGACATGAACTTTTGTCATAGTTCGTAAAAGTTAAATGATTTAATTCAAACACTCGCTTCAAAGGAGCTAACAGGCTGGTTTTCTAGACCCCTTGGCCAGTTTTGAAAGCCCAGAGCCACTCCTGGTACCTCTATCACCTTGTAATGCTCCCCATGGTTAATTGCAGTAGACAGTGGGAAGATTCAAAAGCAAGAGAGATTAAAAGGGAGGTACGCGGAAGGTAGAGAGGGAGATTGTATAAGTAGATGAAGGGAGCAGGGGTGGCTTGAACATTTTTGCGACGGCTGCTTTTGGTTCCCCAGCCCATAAAGCATCATCTCTGCTGAGGCTAACTGACAGGAAATGGCTCATAACAAACATATTAAATGTCCCTGATGTTTTTTGGGGAATCTTAGTTAATTTCTGCACTTGTAATATGGCAAAAGAAATACCCTAGAATAACCCTGACCACCAATCTTTATATAACGTTTATAGTATTGCAATGTTACCAGTTTGAATGAAGTGCAACAGAAAAGCCAGTTCACTATTTCTAAGTACAGCATCCGTCAGTACCTCCTATCTGGTTTTGGAACTAAGAAAAGTATTGAGTTTATTGCATACACTGCGATTCTGGAACTGGTATGACTGCCACTTTCTAAATTAAGGATTGCATCCCCCTGCAACATGGTTTGCCTTCTGTTGTCTAATTTTGGAAGTGGTGTTACTTTGCAAAGTTGATCCGGAGGAGGAGCTGCAAACTCAAAATCTCATGTCCATTTTGAACAATTTTTAGAAACCATTTGTCTTTTATCAGAAGATTCCATTGTGGAATGAAATGTGTGATCCTTGAGCTCTACTGCACTGTATATAGTCAGGACTTCGGGTTTTGCGGTGGATTAACTGGTTCTGACTGGGGTTTTCAGACATGCCACTCCACTCCCCAGCTTCCACTTGGCCATGAAATGGATGATTCCCTTCCTAAAGCAACAGCTTAGTTTGCTTCTTTTATAGAACAGTTTTTCTCCCTCAATGAGGCATTAAGGGTTGCATCATTTTCCTCTCCTCTGCTGGCTTCTGGACCATGGTATTAGGATCAGGGCCAACAAACGTTCTACTTAGAAAAGATAGATGATGAATCAATGATCTTTAACCTGAACATTCTTCTGCATAAGTAGCCACTTCCAGTGCTAAATTTGTAAAAGAATAAGTGCCAGGGCTCAAAGTTTAGCTCAAAAGCTGCTAATGCCTAGAGTTTTGCTCAAAAGCCCGAGGCTGGTGCTATTTAGGGGTCGATTCGGATTCGGGAAAAAAAACGTTCGTACGATTTGTATCCGGAGCCCTCTCCGTACGAATCATACCCGTCCGTCCGAGTCGCGTAGTACGATCCGTATTCCGTGAATCCGTCCGAATCGTCGCGATCCGTACGTATTGCAAGGCTGAAACCGTGAACCGTACGACTCTTACACATGCCATACGACCCAACGAGTACGATCCGGACCGGGGTATGAGGACGCGATTCGTACGATCCACGTCAGGTAAGGGCGAGTTGTACGGAAAAGCACACAAACACAGTCACACCGTACGGTCCGTACACCTCATGCTCGCAGGGGTACGGTGCGTACCCCTGCGATTATGGGGTGTACGAGCCGTATCCCATGCACCATGGGTGTACGAGCTGTACCCCATGTACGATGGGGTACGGCTCGTACACCCATCATACATGGGGTACGGCTCGTACACCCATTGTACATGGGGTACGGCTCATACACCCATCGTACATGGTGTACGGCTCATACACCCATCGTATATGGGGTACGGCTCGTACACCCGTACACCCCATGATCGCAGGGGTACACACCGTACCCCTGCGAGCATGCGAGACAGGGGTAAGCACAATCAGGCTCTGTGTTCTTTTGCTTTTCGGAGAACATTTCTGCTTCCAGTAGGGCTCAGTTGTTAACAGGCTAAGGCAGTGGTCTTATGTAAGTACGTTTCTTGTAAACAAATTCTTGTCTCCCAAGATGAGAATTCTAGCTAAGAATATGCATGCCTTCCTAGATTCTTCCCGGTGTGGTGCCTGAAGGCTGGGATTGCTTGCTGCCTCAGCCTCCACACAGCACTCCAAGGATGCAGATGTCCGTTCTTCAGCTCATCACGAGTGGGAAGCACACCTCACACCTACGTGACACAACTAAACACCACCTGCTTTTGCTAAGCTGGGTGAGTAGTAAACAATGATCAAAACATTAATATGTGAAAACATTTACTTGGTGAGAGCGGTCCCTCAAAGGAAAGAAAACCAATATGGTCTGTTGTGGGGGCAAGACCTCCTCAAAGTGTCAGGACAGGGATGAGGAACAAGGATGAAGGGTTTATATATTTGACGTTAGTACTCCATTGAAGCACCTCTCAGTAGAGTGAGTTTTTCAGTTTTAATGAGTTTTTTGTGAATGAGATAAAGGATTGTACCAAATATCTTTTGCATTTCATCATTGCCAATGGGTAAATGTGTAGTTAGTAACTGGCTGGAACTTTATCCCGTCATTTGCTTTGTATGCAGAATACAGTTCAAATATGGTGTGGAACTTTGGAAGTGTTAATTTACCATCCAATTTGAAACAATGTTGACACATCACAACTAGTAATAGAGGCGTAGCATAAGTGGGGTTGTATGGGGTGTTACACCACCTTAACAAATGTATTTTCTGATAAATAAGTTGGGTACAGGTGCTTTCAGTCGAGTATGGTGATGAGGTGACTGTCGGATTTCACCAGGAATTTTTACATACACACAAACAAAAATCCACACCAACTCTCCCTCGCTGTTTTGAAAGTCCTAAAAAAGTTGCCTATTTTACAAAATATTGTATTTTCTCTCTCTTAGGGGCCCATTATGATGTCGGGCGGATTGACATCCATGTCCTGATTCCCCCCCGCCAGATTAGGAGGGCAGAGGGGACAGCAGCGGACGGAAAGACCGTCCGCCGCTTTACCACCGCGGTCGCCTTGCGACCGCGGTGGTAATAGATCAATATGGTGGCGGTGTCCAATGGACACCGCCAGCCATATTACAATGGCTATATGCAGAGGCCTTTCCGCGGCATCAATGCCGCCACGGAAAGGCAGGCGGCAATTGCTGCGGGGGTCCCCTGCGGGCCCCCCAGGTGATGACAGAGGTGGAGGGGGACATGGGGGGGTACCTATGGTACCCCCCCACATTTGCATATGCAAGGTGGCAGGCACCGCGCGGTGCCTGCCGCTTTGCATATGCAAATGCGCAAAAGCATTTTTAGCATTGTGGCGGGCGGTGCAGAGTGCACCGCCTGCCACAATGCTTAAACTATAGGATGTGCCAGCTACAGTGGGGGGCACATCCTAATTCCCCCCACGGGACCCCCGGCCTTATGGCGGGCGGTCCCGTTCTCCGATAGGGTGACGGGCGGACGATGTCCGCCCGTCATCCTAATGGCGATTCAGAAAAAGGGGTGATGATGAACAGAGTGTCTGAATTAAGCAGACCACTCTTACCCAGTGCAAAGATCAGGGCTTGATCCATCACCGTTATTTATCTCACTGCACCATCCCAGCTCAGAACCTGGCTATATTCAAATCAGTCTGTCCCTGGCCCAGTGCATCATGGGAACAGGGCAGACTAAACTACCAAGCCAATTCTTCACCATAAAGGAGACAAGCTACCGGGGACCGGTTTCTGGCATTTCAGCCGTCTTCGGCCCGGCTTGCTTGAATCCTGATGGTGCAGTGAGAAAGGGACTCATGTCTGAGTATACCCTGCCACACCTATCGTGGCCAAAAACGATTCAGAAAAGGGGGTGGTGATGAACAGAGTGTCTGAATTAAGCAGACCACTCTTACCCAGTCCAATGATCAGGGCTTGATCCATCACCGTTATTTATCTCACTGCACCATCCCAGCTCAGAACCTGGCTATATGCAAATCAGTCTGTCCCTGGCCCAGTGCATCATGGGAACAGGGCAGACTAAACTACCAAGCCAATTCTTCACCAGAAAGGAGACAAGCTACCGGGGACCGGTTTCTGGCATTTCAGCCGTCTTCGGCCCGGCTTGCTTGAATCTTGATGGTGCAGTGAGAAAGGGACTCATGTCTGAGTATACCCTACAGGATGTGCCCGCTACAGTGGCGGGCACATCCTAATTCCCCCCACGGGACCCCCGCCCTTATGGCGGGCGGTCCCGTTCTCCGATAGGGTGACAGGCGGACGATGTCCGCCCGTCATCCTAATGGGGCCCTTAGTACTCATACCGATCCACATTCCTACCCCTTTCCACTGCCCCTTGCACCCTGTTTGTTTAATGTTTTTAACATTATATGCCAGCGTGATTGTTAGACAATCTGAAGCTCACTCCCCCCAATCCTCATGAGCAAGCTACCCCCTGCTAGTAAAGCAACCTAAATCAATAGTAAAATCAGCAGTGGCTCCTCTGTAATGGCAGAGGAGCGTCGCCCCACTGCTGGCTCAGAGCCAGCAAATTTAAAATAAAACTATGTTCAAGTATAATTTTATTTTTTCTTTGCCGGCTTTGAGCCAGTGCTGTAGGGAGAGGCGGGGGTCGAGGCGTGGGGAGGAGGAATGCTGCCGTTTCAGGTTGGCCAAACAAACATGCACACTTAGCTTTCTCTAACCCAGCTGCATTGAACAGCTGGAGAAACCCCACAGACTCCTTGGTATGAGTGGAGCTTCTTTCGAGCCCATCCAGGTCAATCCCGGCAGCATGGCGATTGGATGGGAGTCTATCCCAAGGGCTCCTGGGACCAGGAAGAGGACAGAAGAGGCAATGCAGGAGGTGGCCAGCATCTTCAGGTAAGTTATTTTTTTATATATATTATTACTAATGGCACCAAAACCGTTGACACTCTGGCTCGCCCCCTCTAGCGTTTCCTCCACCTGCCCACCAGCCTTTGTTTTTGGTGGCCGCCACTGAGTAACATAATGAATGGTTGTAACAATGCAAATCGACAAAGAAAGGTTGGGATACACTCTTCAAAATAAACTTAATGAGATCCTGACTGTTGAGAAGAAGGGGTTGGACTATACATAGATGTGGCTCTTATGTGTGTCTGTTTTCCAATCAATGGACAAGCTGGAATTGGTAACATAGACTGTAGCTGCTTGCTACTCTAGTCACAAGTGCCACACGTGCGTGCACGCAGACTCTCTTTCTTACACACACATGCACTCACACAACAATTTTCTCTCTCACACACAGAAGTGCACTCACGTATACCATTTTGTGCACTCCCTCTTTCTCACACACTCATCTACTCAATTTTAGTCTCTCTCACACACAGAATAAATCACTAGGAACATCTGCTTGCATTTCTAACTTGTTTATCATAGCAGGAACAGATGATTATACTGATCAGATGGCAAATAGAAAAAACGAATTATATGTTTTTATATATATATATATATATATATATATATATATATATATATATATATATATATATATATATATATATATATATATATATATATATATATATATATATATATATATATATATATATATATATACATAGACACGTTCACGTACACAAGCGCAAAAACACGCATTCAAAGAAATGCCAAGGGTGCGAACATTTTACCTTGGGAATGCAATGAAATGGGTTTTTTCCCGTCGAGAATTGGAGAAAAGCAAATTTGCATAGCATGCTGGGAGTATTTACGAAAACCCGATAGTAAGTGGTTGCTGCTTAGCATCAGGAAACAAAAATAATGGTTGCTCCATTAGGACTGCGGCTCATTTGCATTTTAAAGGCAGTGTGTTGTTCTTATCTTGTAAATTTGTTATCGTGCGTTCGGGGACCATCTGCAAGGGCCAGAAGGAGCTCTTCCTCTTGTGTTGACAGATACGTCGCTATAAACAGATCCTTTTTCCGCTGCTGAAGAGGCATTCGTCATATTTACAGATTATGTTTCCCTTGGTTGGGAGCAATATTGCCACGAGTTCTGTAACAGCCGCGGTGCCAGGAGTGCGTCGCGAGGAGTTCACGCTCAACGCCAAGCCACTTAGCGTCACTTCCAGATGGCTCCCAGGGCTGCAGGTTCTGTCTCTGGAGCGGAGCTGTTGCTGGCGGAGAAGCGAGCTCGCGCTGCTCTTCTCGCGCTCATAACCAGCCTTCCACCTCCAACCAGGAACTCCGGCAAGCCCTTACGTCAGAAAGGTGGCATTTGGAGACTGTTGCACCGAATTCTGTAGTTCTTTACCGTCTGCAATCATCCAAAACAGACCTTCTACCTTCATATCTTTATTCACTTTTATTAGCGTACCTTGTTCAGGAAGTAATTTTGAATTAGGTTTGGTTGGTTTAGTTTTGATGGACTACGTATCAGTGTGGTTTAACTGATTATGCGTTGTTCCTTTTCTGACATATTTATTTTTGGTTAGACAGAGGAGCTTCAGAGTTACCAACTTGTACCTTTTTTTGCCCTTCATAATCATCACAGTCTAAAATCAAACGTAACATGGCTGGTTCTCTTTGAAAAAGTCTGCCCTGTTGAGAAACTGAGGCAACCTCTTAGTGTGTTACAAAGCATGTGTAAAGCCTGCCACAAACATGACACCGAATATCATTCATGGACAGAATGGTTTATTACCTCCTAGTCCCTATCCCATCAATTACACATGAGCAGCTTATGTGCTCTACAAAACCTGCTACCTAGCTGAGGTCAAAATACTTCACCCAATATGATACTACCCTACACAGCATGCATAAAGGGGAAAGCACGAAACCTGGACAGTCTGTCCTTTGCTTCTGCGCTGCAGACTCATACCTAGCGGGGTCAGAGGTTAGTGTTCTTTATGACTTTATGTTTAAACTGTTCCTACCAGACTTGCATGAGCAGTCTTTAGTTTATCTTTTCTTTAGGAGACACCTTTGTACTTATAAAGCAGGCATTGGTACAGTCGGGGTTGCAGCATGAAGCATCCTTTCTCCAATGATTGGTATGTGTAGTATCTTGTATATGTATTTATGGTTCTCCCATGTTGCTTTGCCCTTAGCTGCTCAGCCAGTGTGAATGTGCTGCGTGGATTGTTGGTGTGGTGATGATGAATGGAATGTTTGGGTGCCTGTGTGGTGAGTTGTGACAGTTGGAGTATGGGCTGAGCAGCAGGCAGACTGCTCCTGTTGGGGCCGCTGTACATGGATCTACCAACCTACAACTAAATCTGAATAAATTATCTTAAACTACATTTGGCTACAAGACTCAGATCACATCAGTATCCCCACCGCGGTACCACAGTTTTGCATCAGGGGCAGTCTGCGGTGGCTCACTGGCTGTTCAGAGGCACTGAGTGTCCTCTTGAGTTTGCAGGCATTTCTCCTCCGGCAGCCACATTTCGGGAGACAGTGTTTGAACCTGCAGTTCTGCTTCCTGCCGCTTGCGGCGCCGCTTGC
Source organism: Lissotriton vulgaris (assembly GCF_964263255.1). Lineage (NCBI taxonomy): Eukaryota > Metazoa > Chordata > Amphibia > Caudata > Salamandridae > Lissotriton > Lissotriton vulgaris. The sequence goes on from NC_141687.1 coordinate 245,684,101, forward strand.
GGCTCACTTGAAGTTTTGGGTGCCGCAAGAGTTGAGTTGCTTAGAAACGACAGGTTGCAGGAAGCAACTGTGTTGTGTGTTTCTCACACCAGCTATGGTGACTACTGCTGAAGGTGCTGAGTGTGCCAACCTTTGCAACATTACACCTTCTTATTAATGAGGCTGCTGAGGCTACTTTTCAGGGCAGGGAATCTGGGTAACTTCCTGCTAAGGTTCCACGGCCTAGTACAGTGATGGACATTGATGATCCTGACAAACAGGAGAGGTGTGGCCTTTTTGTGCAGGGAGCTTAGCTCTATTGTTTGTTTTCTCATGTCTGGGACAATCTGGGAATGCCTTGCCTGTGGAACAGGAAGTTGAATATGATTTTTTTTACACAATATCAGCACCCTGACACAGCCTCTTTGTCTTTGCATGGTGCAGTTTGCACGGTGCTGGATCATGAATGGAAGGAAATTGATAAAGCTGTTTTCCCTATTTTTATAGCCAAATGCTTTGTTTTGGAGGGGTTTTCTGAGGAATTCCTTCAATCAGTCAAAGTGGACAACCTGACGGCTGGCCTGTCTTCCTAGGGCATGGTGCTTTCTGATGACGCCTTTCCCTTCGACCTTGTGGATAAGAAGGTGGAAGGGGCTGTGAAGAGGTCTTGTGCCACCTGAAATTTTCCTATCAGGGCTACCACATATACGAATTATATGATTCAGTCTTTTCTGAATGATTTCTGGGCCCTGGCACTATAGATGAGTGAGGGTCGGTATACTTCCTCCCTGTTGACTCTGATGGAACTCCAAATCCTCTACTTATCAGATATTTAAGTTGATAACTAGTGTTCAGCTGAAGCAGATTCTGGGGCTTCCATTGCGGTTCATCGCCATATTTGAATGCAAGCATGGAAGGCGGATGCCCCACAAAAGACTGTCCTTTTAAAATTACCGTTTGAAGGTTCTAAGGTGTTTGGTCCATAACTTTAGGAAATGGTGAAGCAGCCGGCTAAGAACCAGAAGCTGGCGGCCCATGTTTGCCCTTTCTCCCAGGGAGAGGTGTTGGTTATCACAGCGGTTTTGCTTTTCCTCAGGCTAGGGGCGCTGGCAAGTCCTTTCAAAGCAGGGGATGTGGTCAGTGGCCCCCTGGAAGTGACAAATCCTGGTCTCAGATGGTTGTTGCCTCCTCCATTCTTTCTCCATAGCAGTGACTATCTACCCCTCCGGTTGGTGGTCGTCTTCACTTCTTTTTTCACCAGTGGCAGGGGGTTTTGGATGCCTGGACGGTCCGGACAGTGGACTCAGGTTACCGGATCGAATTTTCATCTCTCCCAGTCCAAGTGTTCAAAGATACTCCTCTGCCTCGCAATTCCGTGAAATTAGCAGCTTTGCAGGAGGAAGGCTGCAATCATCGAGGTTCCACCCCTGGAAAGGTGCCTGGGCTATTATTCCATCCTATTTCTTGTATGTAATAAGGACTCTACAGATTTCCGCCCAGTCTTGGATCTGAAAGGGTTGAATTTGCATTGCTGCTTCAAAATGCTGACCTTACAGTTGATACTTCATCTGGTGCATCAAGGGTACTTTCTCGCCTCCGCCGACTTGATGGATGCCTACCTGCATGTTCCAATCCATCTGGCGGATCAGCATTTTCTGTACATTGCAGTGGGCTAGAGGCACTATCAGTTCCAGGTGCTTCTTTTTGGCCTTTCATCGGCACCAAGGATGTTTAAGAAACTCTTGGGCACCCCAGTGGGTATTCTCCATTCTCAAGGTATTTACTTCTACCTGTACCTTGATGATTGGCTCATTGTTTCTCCTTCTTTCTCTCAGGCAACGTAGGAGGTGCATCAGGTCTGTCAGCTTCTGGAATCGTTGGGTTCCCGATAAACAACAAGAAGTCCTCCCTTCGCCGCCGCACTCTGTCTCTGAAGTTCATTGGGGCCCTCTTTCGGTTAGATCTGGAGATGGTGTTCCAGGCTCCGGTAAGATAATTGACTGTGTTACAACATCTCTCGTGAGTGCCGTCCCAATCTCAAGTGTCTGCCTGTCTCTGGCTGCGTAGCCAGGGGGAGATGGCATCCACACTACACTTATTCTCCTGGGTCTGTCCCCATTTGTATCCCCTCATGCATCACCTGCTGTGCCCCTGGGAATTTCTCCAGTGGTGGTTGTCTCCTCTCAGTCTCTCCAAGGTTTGAATCTCGATCCTTCTCCCTCAGTGGTGTTGAAGACCGATGCCAATGCCACCGGTTGGGGGCAGTTCTGGGGATTCTAAGGCCCAGTGCAGATGGTTCCATTGCAGGCATCTCCAGTCCTCGAACTGGAAGGAATTGATGGCAGTGTGGCTGGCCCTTCTTTGGTTCTCTCCTCTCCTTCTTTACCAGGCTGTCTGTGTTCAGAGCAACAACCAAGTTGTCTGTGCCTATATAAACTGGCAAAGTGGTATGCACCGGTCCCTGCTTCTCTGTTCCTGGAAGATCAGCCTGTGGGCCGAGAGGAATCTCCTCTCTTTCTCTGCAGTCTATTTTCCGGGGTAGGAGAATGGGCCTGCGGATTCTTTGAGATGGGTGTTCCCTTTGTCGGTGATCATGTATCTGTCACCCCTTCTTTTATGGCAGATTCACTCCAGATTCGAACTTCCCTGCCTGGATCTGTTTGCTTTGGAGTAGATAGCCCTTCTCTCTCTCAGTTTTGCAGCCTGGACCCCTCCAGGTTTGCCTGGGTGATAGATGCTTTCTCCATCCTGTGGTCCCAGGGGCTCTTCTTTGTTTTTGCCCTATTTCCCATGATTTCCCGGGTCCTCAGGAAAACTTGGGTGGATTCGGCGGAGTCTCTTCTGCTTGTTCCAGAATGGTCCAGGTGACTGTGGTTTCCCCTTCTTCAGAGTTTGGCATTGTGTCCCCATTGAAGGTTACTCATGAACCACTCTCCGCTGCTTGCTCCTCTTCTCAGCACGCACTCTATCCTGAGTCTTCGGCTGGGGGTATGTCACTTGAGAGGTTGACCTTGTTGGGTCAGGGTTGTTTGCTTGAAGGCTCTCAGAACATCCAGTTGCCTCGCAAGCCTTCAACCCTGAATTCTTAGAGTTGTCAGTGCAAGAACTTTAATACTTGATGTCAAGAGAAGAGTCTGTCTCCTGTGATCCTGTCAGGGCGTTAGATGTTTTGTGATGGATTTAGCGGTTTCCACTTACCATGCCCAATGTGCCGTTCTGGCCTTCGAGGGTTCTGCTATGGCTTCTATCTCTCCCTTGGTGACGTGCCTTTTTCGGAGTTCTATACTTTGGTGTCCTGTCTCCCAATCTCCAGCCCTCACTTGGGATCTTCCCTTGGTGCATCAGGTGTTGACGGGTTACCTATTGAGCCCCTGGTTTCCATTGACCTTAAGTTACTTTCTTCTTAGGTTCTTTTTTTAGCAGCAGTTTCTTCTGGTCACAGTGTTGGTGAGATTGGGTCTTTACTGGCTTTTCCCCTTTTTTGCGTTTCCGCCATATTTTTTTCTAAGAGAAAACTATTATATGTAAACACTGAGTGTATAATACTTACGGGGGACTGGGACTTCCTAAAATTTTGATTAGCTTGAACTGTTGTGAGTATCATTAATAAAGTGGCATAGTATTTTTAGCATCGAAACCAGTAGTCCTAAAATCATCCAAGCAGTCCTATTTTCCTTAGAGGTTAGACACTCCCCCCCCACCCCCAGATTTTTATCAGATAAGTCCCACCCGCAGTACTGTTAAAACCTATACAATGACCTAGATTTATTAGTAGATAGTCATGATAAAGTCTCTAGCGCTACCTTGCAAAAGAAACAATTGATGAATGGAACGCTGGACAATGCAAACATTCACCCCCCACCCCCCCTCCCCCGTCACAAGGATCTGAGTTTAGTCCATCATTGCTTTTGCATAGTGCCAAGTGTATGCTCCCTATGTTCAACTATCATCAGAAATTCTTATGGCCCTTTAGATCAAGAATGTTCCGATCAGATAGTTTTTTGTATAGAGCCAAATATTTTCATCAATTTGCAGTTGATCTGAGGATTGGATGAACAAAGTCCTTTTATTATAGCCGTCCTGTAAGATCAGATGCCCCTAGTGTTAAAAATGTTTTTCATTAATAAAAAACATGCTACCTTTAGAAAGGGAAATATACAGACAAGATGATTAATATCCTCCTTTGCAGCACCACATACTCTGCATGTCTTGGGCCGTTGTATTTCCAGGATTAACAACAAAGTTCTCCAGGCACACAAATATTAGAGTTGAGGTCGTGGTTTCAATAGTTCTTTCAATTACGTGTGGTTACAAACTCACTTTTACCAACACGTGTTTCGTCTCTGGCTGTTCTCATTTACAGCAGACTTCATCTGGGCTTTAACATCTACAACAAAGTCATAGTCTAGCTTTAGGAGAAGTATTAGTATTGATATGTAGTCAACGACCTGGGTCAGATGACCCCAAGAGAAACCATTTGCCATAAGAAGAATTAGTATTGCGTGATAAGAGTGGTGCGCAAGTAAGAGAGTGTTTATTCTAAGTCTCCACATGCAAAGGAATTGCAATCTACGTGGTGTATGTTTTAATGTGAATATATCTTAACCCCCAGATGCATCAAGAACCCATTTTGCTATTCCTTAATAGCGAAAAATAACGATTTGCTATTAAGGAATAGCAAAATGAAGAAATCACTAAAAAATAGTGATTTCCTAAAATTCAATAATTGTGACAATTTTACGATTTCTTAATTTGCGATTTTAGCATTTGGGATGATGCATCCCAAATGCAAAAATACCGGTCGCAAAGGGGCAGATTCTGAGAATCTGCCCCTTTGCGAGCGGATTTTACCTCGATGAATCCATGCCTTAGTGCCCAAAGTCAAGCTCGTCCAGTAAAACCACTCCATGCATGAGGAGTTTAGATAAAATGACTCACTCCGAGTTAATCATAGTTCATACGAGAAATCAGCGTGGCATGGCCGGTCAAATCTGGTGTGCAATGTAAAAGGTACACAGATTCAAATTGACCTGATAAATTCCAATTCGGAGTCTGTTGCAATCTGACCATGCCAGTCGCAAATTGTGACTCACACTGATTGGTGGTCACCTTAGGAATAGTGGTCTGCTAGGGCCAGCAGACCACTATGACTTTGATTGCCTTTCAATAAAGTACATGTCTTGTTCATCTCTATGCATTAGCTATTTGTTTGTTCATTCAATCCGTAAATAAATTTTCTGATAGTTATTTCTTTTAATAATATAATAAAAATGAACTGTTATGACTAACACATAATTAAAAAACTGCTTCCTCAAATGTTAAAGGTTTACATCATCCGGTAAAAAAGGCAGAAAATAATAAATTATTGACATAAATGTAAGGTTGAAAATGATTTTATGGCTGAAAATATAAGCACAATTTGATGTCAACTAGGGTTGGAACTGTGGTTTCTACTCTGGCAAAAGGACACAAAAATGGTGTGGCTATACTCTTTTATCATAAGTTATTATTCAATATTTAAATTGTAAAAATTATCGGAGGGCTATTTTGTATATGTTCCAATTCAAACTGACAAGTTCGTGCTACACTTAGCTAATATATAGACTCCTAACCAAGATGATCTTATTTTTTGGCAATCAATATCTTCAGAAGTACTCAATATTTATAATGTACCTGCTGGACCTGGCCATTTCTACAGGGCTATCCCCACACGTGTTGCCTTCCTCATATTTTTCTGACCCCCTTTTTGTTGGCTTTAAGATTCGGGGCACTTTACCACTGCTAGCCAGTGCTAAAGCGCATATGCTCTATACTCAAAAGATGGTAACATTGCCATGTTTGATTTGCTTTTAAGTCACTAGTACAGTGCCCTGTATGTGCCCAGGGCCTGTAAATTAAATGCTACTAGTGGGCGAGCTTTGTTAAAGGCAGGGGAAACCCAATAAACCCTTGTAGGCTTGGGCACAAAGTAATTAAGGTCAAGGGGTGCTACAAGGGACTTATTTGAAACAGATTTCAATTCATTAATGAGTTGTACATATGTAACGCACTCTTATGTATCCACAGGATAACCGTCTTGTTTCAACTGTAACAAATATATTGGTGGAAGGCGAAAGGAACATATAGAGCAAGAATCGTATTCAGTGTTCAAAAAATTCTTTATACTGCAACAGAAGTAGGGAGACAAATACAAATAAAGTAAAGCAAAAAAGGTCATGAACAGAGATCAATCAAATTTTCACTACAGTTCATAACTGAGAACATCAACTCCAGTTATTTAAAGACACAACCAAAATTAATTAATAAAGAAGGGTTGCGAATTGGTGACAGGGCAACAAAACAGGAGATGATGGAGTGTCGACGTTTCGGTCTAGGTAGCAGTCGTCAGATAGACCATCATCAGGACGGTGTTTTTTATGCAGGAAAAACTCCCTATGCGAAATGATAAATGCAACATAATCAACAAATGTCTTTAAAATTAGAAGTACATTAGAAAAGAAATACATTAATAGAGAAATACATGCTCTATGCGTCAGATAAAACTCATGTAACCATCTTTTATCCCAGAGGTCACTCCTTCCTAGTAACCCCTGAGAAGCAGTTTCTAAAATGAAACTAAGGCAGTATAGATAAAATCATAAATCTGCGTGTCTTAGCATGATGAACCTAATGTGTTAAAACAATAATGAAAACATATACAGTTATTCCTTAATCAAAAGAGGAACAAGTGTTCATTAAAAAAGGGCTTTCATTTGAATTCGACAAAAAATATTTACAAACATTTCTAGATTCCCACATACTTGAAGTTACCATTCCCTTTGCATTACAGAAACTAGTGCATATATCCGAACATCAATCAGAAAAGCTTAATTTGGTTTGTCACCTTGATTCCTCAAGTGGATTTTTTATGAGCACGGAAACAGCAGTGGCATATGGCAAAGATGTCGCATATGAGTGCGGGAACAGCAATGGCGTGTGGCAAGGATGTCCAACACGAAGCTTCAACTAAAAATAAATAAGTGGAGTCCTATGAGAAGTCGGAGTCAACACCCAAGGATTAAATTTGTATGATAAGTTAAACAAAATATCATACCTTAAATTTAAAAGAATACGCGTTAAGGCTGGTTGCCAGGTTTCACGTAAGGATATAACATCAAAAGTTCCTGTTGGAAGTTAATAGTGAGTTGTTTTAATGATCTGTGACATATTAAATAGTTTAATTACCGAAATGCAGCGCTAAGTTGTAGTTCAGATCTGGCTGCACGTTGCTACTGACACCGATCTGTGTTAAAGGTGTCAACATCACATAACAGAGATGGGGTATCAATTCACGCTAGTCCGAGTATAATCAGCTTCAAAAAACTTATAGTGCTCAAGAATTACTAGTGTCAGGTGGCATATGGACCTCATAGAGTAAAACTGCATTTTTAAAAAAACTCTGGGGCAGCGTTATCTTATTGTTACAAGTAAGAGTTACTAGTGTCAGATGGCAGTAAAACTGCATTTTAAAAAAAACTCTGGGGCAGCGTTATCTTATTGTTACAAGTAAGGGAAAAAAGTTTCACAAAACGAGGGCTTGAAGTACCTCGCATCAATTGTGTTCACCACGTCACTAAGAAGGCTACTTACTTGAAACAGCGTTGAGAGCCGGCAGACGGACGCGTCGTCGTCAGTTGTTTGGTAAACAATGACAAGACTCGAGACAGCGAGTTTTATGTCCGTGAACCGGAAGTGTTCGAGATGGGAACCGGAAGTGTACCATCTTTCAGTCGTTTCATTAGTCATTAATATTATTAAAACCTTAGTTCTGTATATTATATGCCATGTTATTTACGATAGGCAAATGGCATATATGTGTCTATAGGCATATATGTGTCTATAGAAATATCGTTGAATTTGCAATGTTGTTAACACGAAGAGACATAAACAGTCGCCATCTTGGATTGGGAAATATTACCGAAACGTAACCCTATTGTGAATGGGTTCCATTAGCTGCATGCTACAATGTATGTTTCAAATAATTGAAAAAGTAAATCGCCAAATTTTCAAAAAAAGGCGCTAGTATGTCTGGATTCAATGTGACAAAACCAACAGTATCAGTCATAATGCAAGTCGATCATCGTTATTGATACAGAAATTACAAAGCAATTACACCAGTGTTATAGTCATTAGAGCATGTATATATCCAGTTAGACCTGTTAATGGTGACAGACTTCAAATGACAACACTAGTTGACCCAAGACTTCTGATGACTAAAGGCATGCCAAGGCATGCCATTCTGTACACGAATTAAGACCATGTCTGACTGAGTCTGCCAAGCAGATCCAGCGTTGTTCTTTGAGAGTTAATAAATGGTCTACATTGGGTTGCCTGATTGTGGGTTTTATCACTTCTACCACATACCAGAGGAGTTCGTGTTCATTGTGATTTTTTAACGAATAGTGGTCAACTAGTGGGGCATTTTCCGTCTGGCAGCGAATTCTTGACTGATGTTGTAGAATTCTTTTTTTAACTGGTTGTGTAGTTTTACCAAAGTATTTGAGTCCACAGGGGCACTCTATGCAATAAACAACATTGGTTGTATTGCAGTTTGAAAAGTTCTTGAGGAGAAAGTTCTTGTTGTTCAAATTGAATTGTTTTAAATTGGCGGTGGTAGAGCAAGCAGCACAGTGGTTGCATTTATAATGTCCCTTTAATGGACTTAGTTGTCGCATGTTATCTACTAGTTCACTTGCATTGTTCTTATACGCATGTACTAGCCTGTCTCTAAGATTTCGGCCTCTCTTGAAGGCAAATGTTGGTTTATCCACCAATTCTGGTAGGTCTGAGAGAAGAGACCAGTTTTTTGAAATCACCTTTTTAATTGAGTTGCTGAATGTACCAAAAGTCGTCACACAAACCAGTTTGGGTTCAGTATCTCTTTCTTTGACCTGTAAGAGTAGGTTTCGGTCATTGTACCAAGCCCGTTTTAAAGACTGTTTGAGTAATCTGTTTGGATACCCTCGCGAGAGTAACTTCACTTTGAGAATTTGTGCTTCTTTGAAGTAGTCAGCACGTCTAGTACAGTTTCTACGCAAACGTAGAAATTGACCAAACGGTAGGCCATCTCGAAGGGCTTGGGGATGGCAACTGTTATATTTTAACAGGGTGTTTTTAGCAGTTGGTTTGGTGTACAAGGTAGTATACAAGGTGTTGTCTTCATTGGTTTTAATAGATATATCTAGAAAGTCCATACTGAGGTTGTCAGAGACCATGGTGAATTTTAAATTAGGGTTCTGAGAATTGATCCACTCATGAAAAATGGTCAGTTCGGTGGAACTGCCATGCCAGATAAAGAAGATATCGTCTATGTAACGCAGCCAACATCTAAGATGGGCTGCGAAGGGGTTGTTAGAGCTATAGACGACATTTTCCTCGAAGTTGGACACATAGATATTGGCAATATCCGGGGCAAAAACTGCGCCCATGGCGACTCCTTTTAGCTGTTGGTAAAAGGATTTTTCATAAATGAAAAAGTTTTCACAGAGCGGAATTTTCAAACACTCAATGATATATTCCGATGGGACCTGATGGGGTCTTGGTCTACCATCAAGCAAAGCGAGTAGAATGTTTAATATCTCATCTTGCGGGATGTTAGTGTATAGACTTTCAATGTCCATGGACACTAAAAGTTCTACATTGCTGTCAAAGGGAGTGTTTTCAACCTTGTTAATGACTGCCATCGTGTCCCTGATATAGTTGTCATTCTCAGTTGCAAATGGACGGATGAAAAAATCAGCATATTGTGCCAGGGGCTTGAGGATGGAATTGCACCCTGACACAATCGGACGTCCAGGTGGATTGGACTGGTTCTTATGGATTTTAGGCAATATATATATTGCAGGGACGGTTGGAGCTTTATTAATGAGGAATGATGCCTCTTTGTCGCTTAACCAGCCTCCTTCGATACCTGCCCTTGTTAGATCTTGGATACGTTTCTCCAGTTTAGTGGTTGGATTGCATGGTAATTTTTGGTAGTTGGATACTACTGAAAGTTGTTTATTCAATTCTAAGTTACAGGCTTTCTCATCCCAGAGTACAATTCCACCGCCTTTATCAGCCGGTTTGAAAATTGTATCTGGGAGGGATTGTAGATGAAAAAGTGCCTTTTGTTGTGTTTTAGTTAAGTTGAATGGAACCCATTTAGGTTGTTTCAACAGATGTTCTACTTGAGTCATTACAACATTTTCAAAGGTGATAATTTCCTTGGCAACCATGTTATTGGTTGGAAAGAAAGTGGATGATGGACGTAAACCAGTTACATTAACCGACGTAGTTGGAGTTTTGTCAGCAAAAAAATTTTTGAGACGAATAGCTCTAAAGAATTTGTAGAGCTCCAATTTGGTGGTAAACAATTCGTTTTTGAAAGTTGGGACAAAGGACAAACCATGTGACAGGACTGATATTTCATCAGCTGATAGAAGATGTGTGGAAAGATTAAAGATGGGTACACTTACATTCTTTTCTTTTTCTTTTACCACTCGTAATACTGGTTCCTCGTTCGTCTGAACCCTGGGGTGTAGTTGTTGCGCCCCCATCCTCTGCGTGATTGTCTCTGATGGCCCCGTGTTGGTTGGCCTTGATCTCTCTGGCCCTGTCCTAAAAAAGGCTGCCTGGAGGTTGATGGTTGTTCCTGTGCGCCTCTCTGTTGATGGATCGATTCGTTTTCTGAGTCTGAGTCGGTGCCTGAAAAGGTGACCCTCTTTGGTTGGCCACGAAAGGGACCCTGTTGTTGCCCCTGAGGTTGGTAAAAGTCTTTATTGAGATAGGGGTAGGTCTTCTCTTTATTATATCTCTTGATATCTAACTGCAATTTAGATGTCTTCTTTTGCGAGTTAAAGGTTTCAAAATCTTTGATGGTAAGATTTATTTTATCAAGAAGAGCCTTGGCATTAACAATGGTGGAATCAGAGTTGATTTTCAATTCCAACGCTTCTATGTCTTTAGCTAGATTTTTTATATGTTTCAGGGCTGTTTCGATGCTCAGCACCATCCAGGTGCGTGAGCATTTGTTGGAAGCAAAGCTAAAGTGTAGCTTAAAGTCTTCGTCTTCTGTGAAGACAATTGGTATATTTCTAATCTGCAACCCAGTGGGGATGATGTTAGCGCTTAGACAATCGGTAAGGAATTTGGCATGAAGTTCAGTCCGTACCAATTTCTTACGTAGTCGCTCTAGTTGGTTCAGATCAGATTCACAGGGTAGAGGAACAGCAGGCCCTTTGGCTCCTAACAGTGATGGGCCTGATGAAATTTTTAGAATGTATTCATCTGTATATGACAAGGTTTCGGCCTCAGACATGTAGATAGCCGAGATAGAATTAGAGATTGGAATGGAAATCCAAAAAGTTTACCACTTAAAAAAGTGACCCACAGCAGATAATGATCTGCACAGAAACACTGTTAAAGGCAGGGGAAACCCAATAAACCCTTGTAGGCTTGGGCACAAAGTAATTAAGGTCAAGGGGTGCTACAAGGGACTTATTTGAAACAGATTTCAATTCATTAATGAGTTGTACATATGTAACGCACTCTTATGTATCCACAGGATAACCGTCTTGTTTCAACTGTAACAAATATATTGGTGGAAGGCGAAAGGAACATATAGAGCAAGAATCGTATTCAGTGTTCAAAAAATTCTTTATACTGCAACAGAAGTAGGGAGACAAATACAAATAAAGTAAAGCAAAAAAGGTCATGAACAGAGATCAATCAAATTTTCACTACAGTTCATAACTGAGAACATCAACTCCAGTTATTTAAAGACACAACCAAAATTAATTAATAAAGAAGGGTTGCGAATTGGTGACAGGGCAACAAAACAGGAGATGATGGAGTGTCGACGTTTCGGTCTAGGTAGCAGTCGTCAGATAGACCATCATCAGGACGGTGTTTTTTATGCAGGAAAAACTCCCTATGCGAAATGATAAATGCAACATAATCAACAAATGTCTTCAAAATTAGAAGTACATTAGAAAAGAAATACATTAATAGAGAAATACATGCTCTATGCATCAGATAAAACTCATGTAACCATCTTTTATCCCAGAGGTCACTCCTTCCTAGTAACCCCTGAGAAGCAGTTTCTAAAATGAAACTAAGGCAGTATAGATAAAATCATAAATCTGCGTGTCTTAGCATGATGAACCTAATGTGTTAAAACAATAATGAAAACATATACAGTTATTCCTTAATCAAAAGAGGAACAAGTGTTCATTAAAAAAGGGCTTTCATTTGAATTTGACAAAAAATATTTACAAACATTTCTAGATTCCCACATACTTGAAGTTGCCATTCCCTTTGCATTACAGAAACTAGTGCATATATCCGAACATCAATCAGAAAAGCTTAATTTGGTTTGTCACCTTGATTCCTCAAGTGGATTTTTTATGAGCACGGAAACAGCAGTGGCATATGGCAAAGATGTCGCATATGAGTGCGGGAACAGCAATGGCGTGTGGCAAGGATGTCCAACACGAAGCTTCAACTAAAAATAAATAAGTGGAGTCCTATGAGAAGTCGGAGTCAACACCCAAGGATTAAATTTGTATGATAAGTTAAACAAAATATCATACCTTAAATTTAAAAGAATACGCGTTAAGGCTGGTTGCCAGGTTTCACGTAAGGATATAACATCAAAAGTTCCTGTTGGAAGTTAATAGTGAGTTGTTTTAATGATCTGTGACATATTAAATAGTTTAATTACCGAAATGCAGCGCTAAGTTGTAGTTCAGATCTGGCTGCACGTTGCTACTGACACCGATCTGTGTTAAAGGTGTCAACATCACATAACAGAGATGGGGTATCAATTCACGCTAGTCCGAGTATAATCAGCTTCAAAAAACTTATAGTGCTCAAGAATTACTAGTGTCAGGTGGCATATGGACCTCATAGAGTAAAACTGCATTTTTAAAAAAACTCTGGGGCAGCGTTATCTTATTGTTACAAGTAAGAGTTACTAGTGTCAGATGGCAGTAAAACTGCATTTTAAAAAAAACTCTGGGGCAGCGTTATCTTATTGTTACAAGTAAGGGAAAAAAGTTTCACAAAACGAGGGCTTGAAGTACCTCGCATCAATTGTGTTCACCACGTCACTAAGAAGGCTACTTACTTGAAACAGCGTTGAGAGCCGGCAGACGGACGCGTCGTCGTCAGTTGTTTGGTAAACAATGACAAGACTCGAGACAGCGAGTTTTATGTCCGTGAACCGGAAGTGTTCGAGATGGGAACCGGAAGTGTACCATCTTTCAGTCGTTTCATTAGTCATTAATATTATTAAAACCTTAGTTCTGTATATTATATGCCATGTTATTTACGATAGGCAAATGGCATATATGTGTCTATAGGCATATATGTGTCTATAGAAATATCGTTGAATTTGCAATGTTGTTAACACGAAGAGACATAAACAGTCGCCATCTTGGATTGGGAAATATTACCGAAACATAACCCTATTGTGAATGGGTTCCATTAGCTGCATGCTACAATGTATGTTTCAAATAATTGAAAAAGTAAATCGCCAAATTTTCAAAAAAAGGCGCTAGTATGTCTGGATTCAATGTGACAAAACCAACAGTATCAGTCATAATGCAAGTCGATCATCGTTATTGATACAGAAATTACAAAGCAATTACACCAGTGTTATAGTCATTAGAGCATGTATATATCCAGTTAGACCTGTTAATGGTGACAGACTTCAAATGACAACACTAGTTGACCCAAGACTTCTGATGACTAAAGGCATGCCAAGGCATGCCATTCTGTACACGAATTAAGACCATGTCTGACTGAGTCTGCCAAGCAGATCCAGCGTTGTTCTTTGAGAGTTAATAAATGGTCTACATTGGGTTGCCTGATTGTGGGTTTTATCACTTCTACCACATACCAGAGGAGTTCGTGTTCATTGTGATTTTTTAACGAATAGTGGTCAACTAGTGGGGCATTTTCCGTCTGGCAGCGAATTCTTGACTGATGTTGTAGAATTCTTTTTTTAACTGGTTGTGTAGTTTTACCAAAGTATTTGAGTCCACAGGGGCACTCTATGCAATAAACAACATTGGTTGTATTGCAGTTTGAAAAGTTCTTGAGGAGAAAGTTCTTGTTGTTCAAATTGAATTGTTTTAAATTCTTTAGAGCTATTCGTCTCAAAAAAATTTTTGCTGACAAAACTCCAACTACGTCGGTTAATGTAACTGGTTTACGTCCATCATCCACTTTCTTTCCAACCAATAACATGGTTGCCAAGGAAATTATCACCTTTGAAAATGTTGTAATGACTCAAGTAGAACATCTGTTGAAACAACCTAAATGGGTTCCATTCAACTTAACTAAAACACAACAAAAGGCACTTTTTCATCTACAATCCCTCCCAGATACAATTTTCAAACCGGCTGATAAAGGCGTTGGAATTGTACTCTGGGATGAGAAAGCCTATAACTTAGAATTGAATAAACAACTTTCAGTAGTATCCAACTACCAAAAATTACCATGCAATCCAACCACTAAACTGGAGAAACGTATCCAAGATCTAACAAGGGCAGGTATCGAAGGAGGCTTGTTAAGCGACAAAGAGGCATCATTCCTCATTAATAAAGCTCCAACCGTCCCTGCAATATATATATTGCCTAAAATCCATAAGAACCAGTCCAATCCACCTGGACGTCCGATTGTGTCAGGGTGCAATTCCATCCTCAAGCCCCTGGCACAATATGCTGATTTTTTCATCCGTCCATTTGCAACTGAGAATGACAACTATATCAGGGACACGATGGCAGTCATTAACAAGGTTGAAAAAATTCCCTTTGACAGCAATGTAGAACTTTTAGTGTCCATGGACATTGAAAGTCTATACACTAACATCCCGCAAGATGAGATATTAAACATTCTACTCGCTTTGCTTGATGGTAGACCAAGACCCCATCAGGTCCCATCGGAATATATCATTGAGTGTTTGAAAATTCCGCTCTGTGAAAACTTTTTCATTTATGAAAAATCCTTTTACCAACAGCTAAAAGGAGTCGCCATGGGCGCAGTTTTTGCCCCGGATATTGCCAATATCTATGTGTCCAACTTCGAGGAAAATGTCGTCTATAGCTCTAACAACCCCTTCGCAGCCCATCTTAGATGTTGGCTGCGTTACATAGACGATATCTTCTTTATCTGGCATGGCAGTTCCACCGAACTGACCATTTTTCATGAGTGGATCAATTCTCAGAACCCTAATTTAAAATTCACCATGGTCTCTGACAACCTCAGTATGGACTTTCTAGATATATCTATTAAAACCAATGAAGACAACACCTTGTATACTACCTTGTACACCAAACCAACTGCTAAAAACACCCTGTTAAAATATAACAGTTGCCATCCCCAAGCCCTTCGAGATGGCCTACCTTTTGGTCAATTTCTACGTTTGCGTAGAAACTGTACTAGACGTGCTGACTACTTCAAAGAAGCACAAATTCTCAAAGTGAAGTTACTCTCGCGAGGGTATCCAAACAGATTACTCAAACAGTCTTTAAAACGGGCTTGGTACAATGACCGAAACCTACTCTTACAGGTCAAAGAAAGAGATACTGAACCCAAACTGGTTTGTGTGACGACTTTTGGTACATTCAGCAACTCAATTAAAAAGGTGATTTCAAAAAACTGGTCTCTTCTCTCAGACCTACCAGAATTGGTGGATAAACCAACATTTGCCTTCAAGAGAGGCCGAAATCTTAGAGACAGGCTAGTACATGCGTATAAGAACAATGCAAGTGAACTAGTAGATAACATGCGACAACTAAGTCCATTAAAGGGACATTATAAATGCAACCACTGTGCTGCTTGCTCTACCACCGCCAATTTAAAACAATTCAATTTGAACAACAAGAACTTTCTCCTCAAGAACTTTTCAAACTGCAATACAACCAATGTTGTTTATTGCATAGAGTGCCCCTGTGGACTCAAATACTTTGGTAAAACTACACAACCAGTTAAAAAAAGAATTCTACAACATCAGTCAAGAATTCGCTGCCTGACGGAAAATGCCCCACTAGTTGACCACTATTCGTTAAAAAATCACAATGAACACGAACTCCTCTGGTATGTGGTAGAAGTGATAAAACCCACAATCAGGCAACCCAATGTAGACCATTTATTAACTCTCAAAGAACAACGCTGGATCTGCTTGGCAGACTCAGTCAGACATGGTCTTAATTCGTGTACAGAATGGCATGCCTTGGCATGCCTTTAGTCATCAGAAGTCTTGGGTCAACTAGTGTTGTCATTTGAAGTCTGTCACCATTAACAGGTCTAACTGGATATATACATGCTCTAATGACTATAACACTGGTGTAATTGCTTTGTAATTTCTGTATCAATAACGATGATCGACTTGCATTATGACTGATACTGTTGGTTTTGTCACATTGAATCCAGACATACTAGCGCCTTTTTTTGAAAATTTGGTGATTTACTTTTTCAATTATTTGAAACATACATTGTAGCATGCAGCTAATGGAACCCATTCACAATAGGGTTACGTTTCGGTAATATTTCCCAATCCAAGATGGCGACTGTTTATGTCTCTTCGTGTTAACAACATTGCAAATTCAACGATATTTCTATAGACACATATATGCCTATAGACACATATATGCCATTTGCCTATCGTAAATAACATGGCATATAATATACAGAACTAAGGTTTTAATAATATTAATGACTAATGAAACGACTGAAAGATGGTACACTTCCGGTTCCCATCTCGAACACTTCCGGTTCACGGACATAAAACTCGCTGTCTCGAGTCTTGTCATTGTTTACCAAACAACTGACGACGACGCGTCCGTCTGCCGGCTCTCAACGCTGTTTCAAGTAAGTAGCCTTCTTAGTGACGTGGTGAACACAATTGATGCGAGGTACTTCAAGCCCTCGTTTTGTGAAACTTTTTTCCCTTACTTGTAACAATAAGATAACGCTGCCCCAGAGTTTTTTTTAAAATGCAGTTTTACTGCCATCTGACACTAGTAACTCTTACTTGTAACAATAAGATAACGCTGCCCCAGAGTTTTTTTAAAAATGCAGTTTTACTCTATGAGGTCCATATGCCACCTGACACTAGTAATTCTTGAGCACTATAAGTTTTTTGAAGCTGATTATACTCGGACTAGCGTGAATTGATACCCCATCTCTGTTATGTGATGTTGACACCTTTAACACAGATCGGTGTCAGTAGCAACGTGCAGCCAGATCTGAACTACAACTTAGCGCTGCATTTCGGTAATTAAACTATTTAATATGTCACAGATCATTAAAACAACTCACTATTAACTTCCAACAGGAACTTTTGATGTTATATCCTTACGTGAAACCTGGCAACCAGCCTTAACGCGTATTCTTTTAAATTTAAGGTATGATATTTTGTTTAACTTATCATACAAATTTAATCCTTGGGTGTTGACTCCGACTTCTCATAGGACTCCACTTATTTATTTTTAGTTGAAGCTTCGTGTTGGACATCCTTGCCACACGCCATTGCTGTTCCCGCACTCATATGCGACATCTTTGCTGTTTCCGTGCTCATAAAAAATCCACTTGAGGATTCAAGGTGACAAACCAAATTAAGCTTTTCTGATTGATGTTCGGATATATGCACTAGTTTCTGTAATGCAAAGGGAATGGCAACTTCAAGTATGTGGGAATCTAGAAATGTTTGTAAATATTTTTTGTCGAATTCAAATGAAAGCCCTTTTTTAATGAACACTTGTTCCTCTTTTGATTAAGGAATAACTGTATATGTTTTCATTATTGTTTTAACACATTAGGTTCATCATGCTAAGGCACGCAGATTTATGATTTTATCTATACTGCCTTAGTTTCATTTTAGAAACTGCTTCTCAGGGGTTACTAGGAAGGAGTGACCTCTGGGATAAAAGATGGTTACATGAGTTTTATCTGACGCATAGAGCATGTATTTCTCTATTAATGTATTTCTTTTCTAATGTACTTCTAATTTTAAAGACATTTGTTGATTATGTTGCATTTATCATTTCGCATAGGGAGTTTTTCCTGCATAAAAAACACCGTCCTGATGATGGTCTATCTGACGACTGCTACCTAGACCGAAACATCGACACTCCATCATCTCCTGTTTTGTTGCCCTGTCACCAATTCGCAACCCTTCTTTATTAATTAATTTTGGTTGTGTCTTTAAATAACTGGAGTTGATGTTCTCAGTTATGAACTGTAGTGAAAATTTGATTGATCTCTGTTCATGACCTTTTTTGCTTTACTTTATTTGTATTTGTCTCCCTACTTCTGTTGCAGTATAAAGAATTTTTTGAACACTGAATACGATTCTTGCTCTATATGTTCCTTTCGCCTTCCACCAATATATTTGTTACAGTTGAAACAAGACGGTTATCCTGTGGATACATAAGAGTGCGTTACATATGTACAACTCATTAATGAATTGAAATCTGTTTCAAATAAGTCCCTTGTAGCACCCCTTGACCTTAATTACTTTGTGCCCAAGCCTACAAGGGTTTATTGGGTTTCCCCTGCCTTTTACAGTGTTTCTGTGCAGATCATTATCTGCTGTGGGTCACTTTTTTAAGTGGTAAACTTTTTGGATTTCCATTCCAATCTCTAATTCTATCTCGGCTATCTACATGTCTGAGGCCGAAACCTTGTCATATACAGATGAATACATTCTAAAAATTTCATCAGGCCCATCACTGTTAGGAGCCAAAGGGCCTGCTGTTCCTCTACCCTGTGAATCTGATCTGAACCAACTAGAGCGACTACGTAAGAAATTGGTACGGACTGAACTTCATGCCAAATTCCTTACCGATTGTCTAAGCGCTAACATCATCCCCACTGGGTTGCAGATTAGAAATATACCAATTATCTTCACAGAAGACGAAGACTTTAAGCTACACTTTAGCTTTGCTTCCAACAAATGCTCACGCACCTGGATGGTGCTGAGCATCGAAACAGCCCTGAAACATATAAAAAATCTAGCTAAAGACATAGAAGCGTTGGAATTGAAAATCAACTCTGATTCCACCATTGTTAATGCCAAGGCTCTTCTTGATAAAATAAATCTTACCATCAAAGATTTCGAAACCTTTAACTCGCAAAAGAAGACATCTAAATTGCAGTTAGATATCAAGAGATATAATAAAGAGAAGACCTACCCCTATCTCAATAAAGACTTTTACCAACCTCAGGGGCAACAACAGGGTCCCTTTCGTGGCCAACCAAAGAGGGTCACCTTTTCAGGCACCGACTCAGACTCAGAAAACGAATCGATCCATCAACAGAGAGGCGCACAGGAACAACCATCAACCTCCAGGCAGCCTTTTTTAGGACAGGGCCAGAGAGATCAAGGCCAACCAACACGGGGCCATCAGAGACAATCACGCAGAGGATGGGGGCGCAACAACTACACCCCAGGGTTCAGACGAACGAGGAACCAGTATTACGAGTGGTAAAAGAAAAAGAAAAGAATGTAAGTGTACCCATCATTAATCTTTCCACACATCTTCTATCAGCTGATGAAATATCAGTCCTGTCACATGGTTTGTCCTTTGTCCCAACTTTCAAAAACGAATTGTTTACCACCAAATTGGAGCTCTACAAATTCTTTAGAGCTATTCGTCTCAAAAAATTTTGGCTGACAAAACTCCAACTACGTCGGTTAATGTAACTGGTCTACGTCCATCATCCACTTTCTTTCCAACCAATAACATGGTTGCCAAGGAAATTATCACCTTTGAAAATGTTGTAATGACTCAAGTAGAACATCTGTTGAAACAACCTAAATGGGTTCCATTCAACTTAACTAAAACACAACAAAAGGCACTTTTTCATCTACAATCCCTCCCAGATACAATTTTCAAACCGGCTGATAAAGGCGGTGGAATTGTACTCTGGGATGAGAAAGCCTATAACTTAGAATTGAATAAACAACTTTCAGTAGTATCCAACTACCAAAAATTACCATGCAATCCAACCACTAAACTGGAGAAACGTATCCAAGATCTAACAAGGGCAGGTATCAAAGGAGGCTGGTTAAGCGACAAAGAGGCATCATTCCTCATTAATAAAGCTCCAACCGTCCCTGCAATATATATATTACCTAAAATCCATAAGAACCAGTCCAATCCACCTGGACGTCCGATTGTGTCAGGGTGCAATTCCATCCTCAAGCCCCTGGCACAATATGCTGATTTTTTCATCCGTCCATTTGCAAATGAGAATGACAACTATATCAGGGACACGATGGCAGTCATTAACAAGGTTGAAAACATTCCCTTTGACAGCAATGTAGAACTTTTAGTGTCCATGGACATTGAAAGTCTATACACTAACATCCCGCAAGATGAGATATTAAACATTCTACTCGCTTTGCTTGATGGTAGACCAAGACCCCATCAGGTCCCATCGGAATATATCATTGAGTGTTTGAAAATTCCGCTCTGTGAAAACTTTTTCATTTATGAAAAATCCTTTTACCAACAGCTAAAAGGAGTCGCCATGGGCGCAGTTTTTGCCCCGGATATTGCCAATATCTATGTGTCCAACTTCGAGGAAAATGTCGTCTATAGCTCTAACAACCCCTTCGCAGCCCATCTTAGATGTTGGCTGCGTTACATAGACGATATCTTCTTTATCTGGCATGGCAGTTCCACCGAACTGACCATTTTTCATGAGTGGATCAATTCTCAGAACCCTAATTTAAAATTCACCATGGTCTCTGACAACCTCAGTATGGACTTTCTAGATATATCTATTAAAACCAATGAAGACAACACCTTGTATACTACCTTGTACACCAAACCAACTGCTAAAAACACCCTGTTAAAATATAACAGTTGCCATCCCCAAGCCCTTCGAGATGGCCTACCGTTTGGTCAATTTCTACGTTTGCGTAGAAACTGTACTAGACGTGCTGACTACTTCAAAGAAGCACAAATTCTCAAAGTGAAGTTACTCTCGCGAGGGTATCCAAACAGATTACTCAAACAGTCTTTAAAACGGGCTTGGTACAATGACCGAAACCTACTCTTACAGGTCAAAGAAAGAGATACTGAACCCAAACTGGTTTGTGTGACGACTTTTGGTACATTCAGCAACTCAATTAAAAAGGTGATTTCAAAAAACTGGTCTCTTCTCTCAGACCTACCAGAATTGGTGGATAAACCAACATTTGCCTTCAAGAGAGGCCGAAATCTTAGAGACAGGCTAGTACATGCGTATAAGAACAATGCAAGTGAACTAGTAGATAACATGCGACAACTAAGTCCATTAAAGGGACATTATAAATGCAACCACTGTGCTGCTTGCTCTACCACCGCCAATTTAAAACAATTCAATTTGAACAACAAGAACTTTCTCCTCAAGAACTTTTCAAACTGCAATACAACCAATGTTGTTTATTGCATAGAGTGCCCCTGTGGACTCAAATACTTTGGTAAAACTACACAACCAGTTAAAAAAAGAATTCTACAACATCAGTCAAGAATTCGCTGCCAGACGGAAAATGCCCCACTAGTTGACCACTATTCGTTAAAAAATCACAATGAACACAAACTCCTCTGGTATGTGGTAGAAGTGATAAAACCCACAATCAGGCAACCCAATGTAGACCATTTATTAACTCTCAAAGAACAACGCTGGATCTGCTTGGCAGACTCAGTCAGACATGGTCTTAATTCGTGTACAGAATGGCATGCCTTGGCATGCCTTTAGTCATCAGAAGTCTTGGGTCAACTAGTGTTGTCATTTGAAGTCTGTCACCATTAACAGGTCTAACTGGATATATACATGCTCTAATGACTATAACACTGGTGTAATTGCTTTGTAATTTCTGTATCAATAACGATGATCGACTTGCATTATGACTGATACTGTTGGTTTTGTCACATTGAATCCAGACATACTAGCGCCTTTTTTTGAAAATTTGGCGATTTACTTTTTCAATTATTTGAAACATACATTGTAGCATGCAGCTAATGGAACCCATTCACAATAGGGTTACGTTTCGGTAATATTTCCCAATCCAAGATGGCGACTGTTTATGTCTCTTCGTGTTAACAACATTGCAAATTCAACGATATTTCTATAGACACATATATGCCTATAGACACATATATGCCATTTGCCTATCGTAAATAACATGGCATATAATATACAGAACTAAGGTTTTAATAATATTAATGACTAATGAAACGACTGAAAGATGGTACACTTCCGGTTCCCATCTCGAACACTTCCGGTTCACGGACATAAAACTCGCTGTCTCGAGTCTTGTCATTGTTTACCAAACAACTGACGACGACGCGTCCGTCTGCCGGCTCTCAACGCTGTTTCAAGTAAGTAGCCTTCTTAGTGACGTGGTGAACACAATTGATGCGAGGTACTTCAAGCCCTCGTTTTGTGAAACTTTTTTCCCTTACTTGTAACAATAAGATAACGCTGCCCCAGAGTTTTTTTTAAAATGCAGTTTTACTGCCATCTGACACTAGTAACTCTTACTTGTAACAATAAGATAACGCTGCCCCAGAGTTTTTTTAAAAATGCAGTTTTACTCTATGAGGTCCATATGCCACCTGACACTAGTAATTCTTGAGCACTATAAGTTTTTTGAAGCTGATTATACTCGGACTAGCGTGAATTGATACCCCATCTCTGTTATGTGATGTTGACACCTTTAACACAGATCGGTGTCAGTAGCAACGTGCAGCCAGATCTGAACTACAACTTAGCGCTGCATTTCGGTAATTAAACTATTTAATATGTCACAGATCATTAAAACAACTCACTATTAACTTCCAACAGGAACTTTTGATGTTATATCCTTACGTGAAACCTGGCAACCAGCCTTAACGCGTATTCTTTTAAATTTAAGGTATGATATTTTGTTTAACTTATCATACAAATTTAATCCTTGGGTGTTGACTCCGACTTCTCATAGGACTCCACTTATTTATTTTTAGTTGAAGCTTCGTGTTGGACATCCTTGCCACACGCCATTGCTGTTCCCGCACTCATATGCGACATCTTTGCCATATGCCACTACTGTTTCCGTGCTCATAAAAAATCCACTTGAGGATTCAAGGTGACAAACCAAATTAAGCTTTTCTGATTGATGTTCGGATATATGCACTAGTTTCTGTAATGCAAAGGGAATGGCAACTTCAAGTATGTGGGAATCTAGAAATGTTTGTAAATATTTTTTGTCGAATTCAAATGAAAGCCCTTTTTTAATGAACACTTGTTCCTCTTTTGATTAAGGAATAACTGTATATGTTTTCATTATTGTTTTAACACATTAGGTTCATCATGCTAAGACACGCAGATTTATGATTTTATCTATACTGCCTTAGTTTCATTTTAGAAACTGCTTCTCAGGGGTTACTAGGAAGGAGTGACCTCTGGGATAAAAGATGGTTACATGAGTTTTATCTGACGCATAGAGCATGTATTTCTCTATTAATATATTTCTTTTCTAATGTACTTCTAATTTTAAAGACATTTGTTGATTATGTTGCATTTATCATTTCGCATAGGGAGTTTTTCCTGCATAAAAAACACCGTCCTGGTCTATCTGACGACTGCTACCTAGACCGAAACGTCGACACTCCATCATCTCCTGTTTTGTTGCCCTGTCACCAATTCGCAACCCTTCTTTATTAATTAATTTTGGTTGTGTCTTTAAATAACTGGAGTTGATGTTCTCAGTTATGAACTGTAGTGAAAATTTGATTGATCTCTGTTCATGACCTTTTTTGCTTTACTTTATTTGTATTTGTCTCCCTACTTCTGTTGCAGTATAAAGAATTTTTTGAACACTGAATACGATTCTTGCTCTATATGTTCCTTTCGCCTTCCACCAATATATTTGTTACAGTTGAAACAAGACGGTTATCCTGTGGATACATAAGAGTGCGTTACATATGTACAACTCATTAATGAATTGAAATCTGTTTCAAATAAGTCCCTTGTAGCACCCCTTGACCTTAATTACTAGTGGGCGAGCAGCACTGATTGTGCCACCCACTCAGTAGCCCTTTAAATATGACCGTTGCAGGGCCCCAGTGTTCAGTTTTAACCCCTTGCGTGCTGATGACAGAACGGTTCCGTCATCAGCATCGGTTGAGCTGTGCTGATTACGGAACCGTTCCGTCATGACTCCGCCCGCGCAAGGCGGAGTCAGCACAGGCGGAAAATACGCCCCGCACGCAAGGGGTTAAACTGCCATTTCGACCTGGAAAGTTAACCTACTTGCCAGGCCCAGACCTTCCCTTTTGTTACATATAAATCACCATTAAGGTAGGTACCTAGGCAGTGATATAAAAGGTGGGACATTTACTTTTGAGTTTTACATGTCGTGGTAGTGAAAAACTGCTAATTTCTGTTTTCACTACGGCAAGGCCTATCTCTCCTATAGGTTAATATAGGGATTGCCTTAAAACATCTTTTAAATGTAATTTCCTATTAAGAGCAGATGGAAAATTGGAATTTGGTGTTTCTGGACTCAGAATTTAAAAACACCCATTTTGGTAAAGTTGTTTTTAAATTGCAGGTCTGAAAAAGCCACTTTTAGAAAGTTGGCATTTTATTACTTTAACCATCTTTTGCCTCTGCCTGTCTATCAAAAAACCTGTGGGTCAGGGTGATAGCTGGGCTTTGTGCATTCCTTATAGACAGTCACACAAAGGGAGCTGGGGAGGGACATTTCCATCTTAATGGCCCATCAAGTTGAAGGGCCTTCCGGCGGTAGAGCAGGAGGAAGGGGCTGACACCTGCACCTGAATAGGTCTGTGCCTGTTCCCATGCAAAGAGCTACATGCTCCCCTGTAATGAGTCTGGAGCCAGGGAAAGAAAGGGCAGGGACCTTGTGAGGATCAAATGCCTCTTTAGTTGTCTCCCCCACTTGAAAGCCACATTTTGATATAAATACTGGACCTCTGACACCCCCAAATGAGTTCACTTTGGTATCCTGAGGAGACTCTGAACTTAAGAGGAGCTGCGCTGCCAAGAGGGACTGCCACTTTGTCACTTGCTTTGCTGTGTTAGCCTGCTGCATGCTGATTGCTATGTCTGCTCGGAGGGACTGCCACTCTGCACTTTGATCTGCTGTGTTGACCTGCTGTCTGCTACCTCTGCAGTGAGGGCGGACTGAGCCTGTTGTCTTCAAACCACATATTCCCAAGGAACTCTAAGTGCTTGTCAAGCTTGCCTCCTGTTGTGCAAGACTCAGGGCCATCAAAGTCTCTTGTGTGCTTCGACCGAGTACAGCCTGTAATACGACATCTACTTTGTGAACGCTTTAGTGGGCCACAAGGCACGCTTCCATCATCCAGCGGCTGCTGTTTTGGGCCCCAGCTCAACTTTTATGCTCTGCAAGCTGCACAGCATGATATTCTCCCGATTTGTGTGCCCTGAGGCCACACCGAGAGAAGCTTGTGGGTGTCACCACCGCGTTGCCCAGGTGATCCTGAAGCATAAGCAACCTGCCCGTGTCCCTGCCTCGCAGGGCACTGCAGACACTGCCGAAGCCTCCTCTCCCATTGGAGTACACTAACGAGAGCAACCACCGCACTCGGAGTCCCCGAGGTGCTGCTGCAGCCATCAACCAGAGTGAAGACACCGCCAGTCCAAACCCCAGCACGAGAGGCCACCTTAGTGTGAGATGTGCCCCTGTAGATCCGGTCAAGGAACCAAGTGCGGGGCTAGGGGGCCACAGTCACCACTTGGGGCCATTCCTGGGGCCTCCCGGTCCTGTGACTGCATCACGACACGTACCATACTGCGGAGCCTGGGGACTCCCTAGTTCTTTTTTTAAGTCACTGGCAAGCACTGCTAGTCTGGGACATACTGTCTTGCTACAAGCAACAGGTACCATGACAACCCTGCATTGCCCTGCACTTTTTGCTTCATTATACTTTGTGTTCTCAAGTTACCTGAATTGGATCCGAATTGTCACAGTGTTGCCTCCTGGATAAACCTGGCTGCTTTGCGCCAGGCTACCTGAAGGTGAGCACAGGTTATCTTTGGTGTGTAATCTACTTGCCCTGACTAGAGTGGTGGGTCCTGGCTGGCTGAGGTGCATACCCTTTCCAACCAGAAATTCCAGTTATAACAATACCTTATATTCTTGGGGAAGATTTTAATATGATTTCAAACCTATTATTAGGTAGAATGTCTACAGTCCTGCAAGAGGGCTGTGGCCTGCTGAGCAGCGGAATGGTCGCTCTCTGAGAGCGCTCCGCCGGCTGGGATTAAATCCTAAATGAATCCTGCGCATTGGATGGGTGCTGAACTGCCCAAACTCACTTCAAGCCGAGCTGAATATGCGTGGGATCTGATGGGGGTGACCCGACTGCATCCTAGAGCCGTGATGGTGGCGTGAGGGTGCGGGTGCTGTGGAACTACGCGAGCTTAGCTGACCTGCTGGCGGGGTGCACTTGAAATTGAGCTTGCGGCTGCTGTTGGACCACAGGCCACACACTGGTGTACAGGGCCCTGTCTGACTCCTGCCGGCTGCATTGAAGCCCGTGACGTGACGCTTGGAAGTCCTGGTGAGGGGAACTGCTGCAAACCTGTGCTCTCCGGTGTGGAGGCGGGAGCAGCACGGAAGGGGAACGTCTGCAGACGCCCGGAGCGCGTGCCCCAACGTGTTGCGAAAATTGAGTACGGGGCTGCCCGCAGGCAGTAGGCCACTGGCGGCTGGTGTGGCGGCGGAGGCGGCTTTGCCGATAGCACCTGGGACTGCAGAGAGGTGCCTCGAGGATATGTCGCAGGAGGCTGGGGGGTGCCCGCACACTCCTGGGCTGTGAGTACCTGCTCTGTGGGTTGCTGCACGCTCGACGACATCCTGCAAATGGGCCCCTGACAGCCATTTTGTGGAGAATATGAACACTGCTGTTAGACACTGCTCCATCTGTGGGTCCGCTGAAAATACTGCCTGGGTTGTTGTGGGAGCGGAGCGCCGGCGGTGTGTGTTGGCCTCTGCTGGTAACATTGTGTGTCTGTGGACCACCCCACACTAGGCGACTGCCATATTGTGCCACGAACACCGCCGTAGGGTTGATTCTTGGTGCCGGTGCCTCTTCTGTGAGGGTGTGGATGTGAATATGTGTACCCATTGGAGAGCTGGGCGACACCCATTCACAGGTCGGATTGACCCTTGGAGCATCATTATTGTACTCTGAAAAGGAGCACCATTTTCTAATACGCACCACATGATACCTGCGCCAATCCGTACTTAACCGCTGGTGCTGTGGGGACTGCTGCCTGCTGTGGCTGGTGGGCCTTAGTGTGCGGTCGCCATTGCTGTGGCCTGAGGGTGGTTCGGCCCTACTTTCCACCACAGGTGACGCCGTAGGGGCTTGGCTGCGCGATTGAGTAGTGGTGGGACAGTACTCTCGGACACGGTCCCGGCTTGCCCAGCTCATTAGCCGCACGCAAAACTGGATATGACAAGAAGGTCGCAGGGGAAGGGGTGCTGCTTCTGGGAAACGTGTGTCGGTGGCACAGGGGACGTGCTGCCGCGGTCTCCCACTGATTTGCCAGGACGGACCTGGTCTGTGCTCCCTTATTATGTCTCCGGTGCCTTTGACACGATGGGCAAGCAAGACGCAAAGCAGCCGAAGCTGACCTTTGAAAATAAGCGCTCCACCCGACATGTGGAGTCGGAACATGAAACACAGATGTAGGGTCAGCAAGACCCGCAAGCGGAGGATCAAGATGAGGATTTGAGATGTGTGATATTGGAGATACGGTCCAGCCTCCACAACATAGACTCAAAACTGGACACTCTAATGTCACAACTGGACTCGGTCAAGTCGCAGGTATCAACGCATGAGACGCTTCTTGATGCACTGGAAAACCGTCACACAGAGTTTCATGAGGTCCAGGTGGAGACAAAGGAGCAGCTGCTCCACATGGATAAGCTGCTGGGGGTCATCAGAGCTTAAAACGATGACTTAGAGGCGAGGTCGCAGCGCAACAACCTTTGCGTTACTGGAATTCCGGAGACGACCGCCATATCTAAAATGGAAACCTACATCACGGATTTACTACACAAACTGTTTGACCCCCACCTCTCCTCGGTTTTTGTGGTGGAGAGAGCTCATAGATCGCTGGGACAAAAGCCCCCAGTCGGTGAACCCCCCAGGCCTATCATAGCGAAGCCCTTAAATTATCAGGACAGAAACCTTGTTCTCCGGATGGCTAGGGAGAAGGGCCAGATCACACACAAGGGGAGCGCCATCTCATTCTACCCGGATTTCACCCAGGCGGTGCAGGCGGCGTGACAAGAGTTCCTCCCAGCAAAACGCATCCTCTTGCAGGCACAGATTCCGTACTCCCTGCTGTACACAGCCAAGTTAAAAGTTTCATTCGACGGAACTGCTCACTTTTTTACAGACATGAAGTCGGCACTGAAATTTGCGAAGCATGTAGGAGGGAAGAAGAATAAAGGAAATCGTGAACTCATAAAGACAGCAGGAGATCACCTCAGTGATAATGACTAATTTGGGTATCATATTGTACATATTCTTGTTGCTTTGCACTGCTAAGATGTGGAACTTACTCACTGTCAATTTAGCTGTTACTATATGTTCTGAAGCTCTATGCTACGCTGGTTTTTTACTGATTTGAACTGCTGTGGTTTTTGGGCATGCAGCACTAGCTGCAGTACTCCCGGCCACCTTGTACAAAACGAGGTAGTTTGCCGGTGCCGCTGCGCCCCCAAGGGAAGAATCCCTGTTTTGATGTCTATAAATTTGTGTTTTTTTTTCTTTAGGGTGGGTATGCTACAACCTGATTGGGGGGTTGGAGTGGGTGGTGGGAGGGAGGCAGGGTGTGTTTCACAGTTTATTGCCAGTGTACATGTAACTTGGTGGCTAAACTTCATAATCCCTGGTTGGAGTACCCAAGTCTTCGCTACATACATGGGCTCTGTAAGTGAGCGCCATATATATGTCAGTTAATACACTAAATTGCCTAACTTGGAATGTTCTAGGGCTTAATGATGGTGGAAAATCTAGACTGGTTCATGCTTACTTATACCAAAACAATGTAGATGTATGCTTATTACAGGAGACACATTTAAATATTACGTCATCACAGAGACTTCACCATAGTCGATGGGGGCATACTTACTCCTTTGTATATATGTGGCCCCACTCGCCAGGCTCATAAGATCTTTTGGGTTGGAAGCTCTTTCCTACGCCGATGACACGCAGATTACGGTTTCTATTTCTCAATCTGTGACCATAACTGCCCATAACTTTAAAAACTGTATGGAGGCGGTCACCGGATGGATGATCAAGAACTTCCTCAAGTTGAATGGGGAGAAGACGGAGGTCCTCATCTTTGGGGGCAAGAGAGAGATTTGGTCAATGGACTGGTGGCCTGCTGTTCCTGGTACCTGCCCCCTGCCATCCCTTTTTGCTCGCAATCTTGGGGTCATCCTGGATACCACTCTTTCGCTCGACAAGCAGGTCAGTAGGACTGTGTCCACCTGCTGCATTGCTCTGAGGATCCTCAGGAAAATTATTCATTACCTCTCCCCCGATGCACACAAACAAGTTGCAGTTGCGCTTATTGCATCTAGGCTAGACTATTGCAATGCCCTGTACTTGGGCATTAGCAATGGTCTGGTCCAGCGCCTTCAGACGGTACAAAATGCGGCTGCCCGGTTTGTTGTGGGGGATCCTTAACGCTCCTCTGGCACGGCTATCAGAATGAACCTGCATTGGCTTCCCGTGCAGGCGAGGATTAATTTTAAGGCTCTTTGCCTTACTCATCGTGCCCTTAATGAGTCTGGGCCTGAAGCCATTCGTGCTCTTGTGGCCTATTACACCCCCGGCAGAGCACTTCGCTCTTCCAGTAAAAATCTGCTGGCTGTTCCCCGTATATCTAAAGCTAGATGGGGGGGAAGGGCCTTTTGTTTTCTCGCACCCAGACTCTGGAATACGCTCCCTAGTGAGCTTAAGGGGATCTCTTCCCTTACCCTGTTCCGCAAAGCCCTTAAGACCTGGCTATTTCAGAAAGCATATCTTTAACTTTTCCTCTGACGACTCCAGAGTTTTGAGCTTTCTTTCTACCATCCCCCAGCGCCTTGATGCCTACGGGTTAAGTTGCGCTCTACAAGTCCATAAAATAAATACATAAATAATAAATAAATAAATAAATAAATATTCCAATTACGCACGTGGGGTTGCTGTGTTGATTAAGCGGGGGTTGAACTGGAAGGAAGGGGTGGTACATGGGGATCCTGAGGGTAGATACGCCTTGGTACTGGGGTCTCACTCTCCAGAGTTATTGTGGCCATATATGGCCCTAATGTTGATTCTCCAGAATTTTTTAACACTATATGGACAAAAATCAAGGCGACAGGCTGCAATACGATATTATGGGGGGGGAGACTTTAATGCCATCCTAGACGACGATCTAGACAGGAGAGGTGCTGCCCATACTTTACATCTAGTAGCAAGCACCGCCTTGAAGGCAATAATGGATGATGGGGACCTTATTGCCATATGGTGCTGTACACTCACTAAGGGAGGGCACCTGCATCTCTGATCACCGTAGTGCATGGTCCCGCTTAGATTACTGGTTGGTATCGCAGGATGTGGCCACTTGGACCACGGGCGTGGAGCATATTCCCAGATCTCTATCCGACCATTCTCCATGTTTATTAAAATTATTGATCCCGAATTGGCCAGGCGTGCTTTCACCTGGAGCCTCCCACCACAGGCTCTCCTAGATAAAGCCTTCAAAGAGGAGATCCTGACTGATATCACTGAATACTTTGAGCTGAACACAGGCTCAGTAAACACTGAGCTTCCCTCTGGGAAGCATTTAAAGTAGTTATTATAGGCCAATGCATCGCCAAACAAGCGGAGTGTTGAAGGCTAAAGGAGGTACGCTTGCCTCCTTGGAGGCTAGTATAAAGGAACTTGAGGAGAAGTTTTATCCTACTGGTGACTTGGAAACCACTGGCCTGCTGAAGGCACAATTGCTAGAATTCTCAGAGGAAGCCCAGCATGAGGTTAGGTTCTTAGGTAAATACGCGGAGGTGAGAAGATACGGGGAGGGAGATAGGCCGGGTCGCACGCGGGGTAGTATGATCAAACAACCCAGGTCCACGAAATTCATACACTGCACCAGATACCATGGTCAGGAGGCAGGAAGAAATTTTAAATGCATTCTCTGGTTTCTATTCCCATCTCTATACTGCCACGCAGGTTGCCTGCCGCGAAGGACTGCATTAGTTTGGCTCAATAACACTCACAGAAAATATATGGATCTTCTTTTTATAAAACTTATGTTGAGGAGCTAGCGCCTAGACTGCTGGCGGTGTACGAAGAAGCCTTAGAAGAGGGAATACTGCCTAACACCATGAGAGTAGCCGTAATCATCAATTTGTTAAAGCCTGGTAAGCTAGAAACGGAGATGGACTCTTATAGGCCTCTCTCCCTGATAAATGTTGATGTTAAAATATTAGCAAAACTGATCGTCAACCGGCTACAGCCATTTGTTGCTTATGGTAGAACTCCCTGACCAGTCGGGGTTTATCCCGGGGAGATCGACTTCACACAACATACAAACCATTTTTTCAACTCTACACTATCTACACCAGAATATGTAGATAGTGTAGAGTGTAGTGTAGTGTAGCGTAGATATGCCCCCTCGATCTCGCTGACACAAAAGCTACTGTTGCCCTGTATTGCAGATGGAATTAGCAAATCCCTGGCACACAAAATGCACCTTCACACCCTTGCTGATCTGTTTCCCGATAACAAATTCAGACCCCCCGACAGCAGGCGAGGGTCAGACCATGCCTTTCTCCGAGCTCTTCTTGTATCATAGACTCTGATCAGCGTGCCGTGCCCTTAGCAGAAATTTCCCATCAGCTCCCCCAGTTTTACCCGCATTGGAAAACTTGTTAGGATTCCCATCCCTGCGCAAATTAGTCACAAGACTCTATAAACACATGCAGAACTCAGCCCCATTGGTCAAGCCCAGTTCCCTGTACTAATGGAACGACGACCTACCCAGCCCACTAACCGAAGCACAATGGGAATTCTGCTGTGGACAACTTGCAGAACTCTCTCCCAACTACAGTCTGTGAATGATTCATTTTAAATACTTGCACAGGTTCTATAGAACACCCGTTAGTCTGTACAGGATGGGGCTCAGAGAGGATGATGGCTACTGGCGCTGTGGTTTTTCCCCTGCTTCGTTTCTACACGTGGAATGGGCCTGTCCGACACTCACAGAGTATTGGTCTAAGATTTTTATTTCAGTGAACCAAATTATTGGTTGGTCGGAAACTCCATCTCCCATACTAGGCTTATTGGGATATGTCAAAGATACTCCGCCCAAAATGCATAAATTGCATGTATTGCTTTTACTATTTGCCAAAAGGCAGGTGGCGGAACATTGGGGTAGGATTAAGGCGCCATCAATTAAAGTCTGGCTGGCCGATGTCACTTATGGTCACACACAATTGAATGCATTCTGTGAGCTCATGCCGCCCACTTCCCGGCCTCGCGACATCTGGGAGCCTTTCCTGCAATGGGTACAGATTCAGAAAGAGGTTGCTGAGGCGGAAAAAGCTGCCCACCCGCACACCTTGGAATAGATGGAGAGGATCAGTGGGCATCAAATGCGCGGCAGAAGACCTTTATCTCTAGTAATAGGTGGACAACGATGTTGAATGTATATGCTTGTCCTCTGTAATAGAGCCATGCTATGCTGATTTTGAACACTCGTGTGTGCATACTCTGCTGTCAAAGGACCGTTGGAGCTACAAAAATAATGTAATTTTGTATCATTGATGTAAGCACGATGTTCCCAACTATTGTGTAATGTAATATGGTTTGCTTTATGTCTGCACCAAATCTCATTATCGATGTAATAACAACTGGCTTGTTATGTTGCTGGAATGCTTTGTATCTTAACAAAATGCTAATAAAAAAAATAATTTTGTCCTGCAAAATCATATGTATTACATAAAGCATTGTGGCTAACACTAAAATGATTCAACTCAGTTGGAGGAGTTCTCCAAATGAGATAATACCAGGCTGGACCTGGCCATTAGGTCATTCCAGGAGCTACAAGATAATTTCTCGCTGGCCAACACACAATTACACAAATAACTCCAGCTGTGACATGTGCTGGCCGCCCACACAAGAAATCCCTGAGTTCAGACCCTAGGATGACAAACTCCTTATGGGTCATCTGTGGAAGGGGAGGTCTCTCACAAATATACAAGACAGTGATCAAAAATGCCCCGATAGATTCTTCACTGTTAAGGCCACTTTGGGATCTTGGGTGGGACCCTTAGAGGAGGTAGATTGGAGGGACACCCAAATGGCGCTGATGACCCAAGTCATTTTGGCAAGACTGCGGCTGATAACAGCTTAGCTACCTTCAGACCACATACTCCATGCCCCTGCGACTGTTCAGGGTCAGGGTATTTCCAAACTCGAGTTGCTTTCGAAATGAGGAGAATAGGTGCAGATTGCTATTATATGGTGTGGTCCTGCCCCTGTATCACTACTTACTGGCAAGAGATAGAGTAGGAACTATCTGAGGTAACTGAAATCATTCTGGACCTGACTCCTAGGGTGGCTCTACTGGATATACTAGAGGAAGTGGGCAATTGCAGGGCGAAATGGACATTAATAGGGCTGGCCACACTTTTGGCCAAGAGAGACATAGCACACTGTTGGAATCATCCCAGATTCTCAATGATACAGAACTTGCAAAGAGTGATGGACTAGTGTAACTGTCTGGAGGAGCCGTTTTGCAGGGTAAAGGTATGCCCCCGGGAACATCAGAAGATTTGGGTGGCTTGGTGGGAGTATTGAGGCCTGGTTACAGTGACTAGTAACAGTGTAGGAGTTGGGACGGGGTTGGAGATGAGCAGGAACCTGGAGATGGGGGGATGGAGGTGGCTTGTGTAGGGTCTGTGACAATGACTGGTTAATGGCTGTTATATGTTGTAATTGGAATTAAACTGGGTATAAAATAATGATTGACAATTCAAGACTCATATACCCCACTAGTAAAGATTTAAATTTTTTCCATGAAATGCTCATTTTACATATTCATAAATTGATTACTCATTCTCCTCTAGAAATTTGTGTCACATGATTTCTGATTCCAAAGTAGAACCTATAACCAGTTCAGAACATGCTTTAATTTCACTTTCTTTGACACTGGAGAGTATTCCTTTAAGTATTTATAGATGGAGAATAAATACTGGCTGTGTGCTCTCAGTTGAGAATCAAAATACATTATTAACTACCATTTTGGATTTTTTGAATAATAATGATCTAGAAGATACCTCTAAAATAATTTATTCTTATAGGGGGAACCACTATTTTAATTATGGCATATGAAAATGATCTGTTCAACGCCTAATTGAATAGCAACAAATTGCCAAAATTGAAAGATTATCGATACATCTTCGTCAGACATCAAACTTTAATTACAATTACGAAACCTTATATATATAATACTCTTCTTAGCTAAAGAGCTGGTCTTTTTATTTCTATGCGAAAAGTAAATGTACAATTTTAATGCCCATACGTCTTTTTAAATATTTGCTAATTATTTGCAAATTAAAGGAGGTAAAAAACAGATACATGCTATAAGAATGTCAGATGGCCAATTACTCCTTTCGGCCACTGATATAGCTAAAGAATTTAGGACTTTTTATCCAAATCTTTATAGCCAATGTCAAGATGCTCAAGATAATACAATGAACAATTTTTACTTGACTGCAATTACCATCTCTATCTCAATCTGACTGAGATAGTCTTGATGTCCCTATAACTCTAGAAGAGGTTTGTATAGAAATCAATTCTTTAAACTTTAAAAGAAAATCTTCTAGTCCTGATGGTATTCCGCTGGAATGTATAAAATGTTTTAATACCCAATTATCCCACATCATTCGTTCTCTATTTCAAGACTTTGCATCTAATGCTTCAGTTGAGAGCTCTTTTAAAGAAGCAACAATCATTCTTCTTTCTGAACTGGACAAAGATCATACATTGGTTTCTAATTATCTCTGTTATCAATCAAGATTTTAAAATCTATGCAAAACCGCTGGCATTTGGATTTTGTCCAATGTTATACATTTAGTTAGAGTGGTGTTATAAAAGATATGATATTGTCACACCAGATTAGTTTGTCATACTGTAGATTCTTTAAATAAAATAAATTACCCAGTAGAATTACTGGCTTAGGATGCAGAAAAAATCATTTGACAAGGTTAATTGGAAATTCTGATTTA
Source organism: Lissotriton vulgaris (assembly GCF_964263255.1). NCBI lineage: Eukaryota > Metazoa > Chordata > Amphibia > Caudata > Salamandridae > Lissotriton > Lissotriton vulgaris. The sequence goes on from NC_141687.1 coordinate 245,719,430, forward strand.
GAACTATGCAGGAATTTTATTTTGGTACTACCTTCATATTGATGGTTAAAGCACTGTATTTGACCCCTTGGACAAAGGTTTATGTTAATGGCATTAATTGTTCTACTTTTAGGTTATATAGAAGCAATAGGCAGGCATGTCATGTATCCTCATTATTATTGTTACTAGCCATTGAACCATTGTTTTGTCTTATTTGTAATACAGTAGCTAATGAAGGTATTACTACTAATAACACAGTTCTTCAGACTTCAGGTTATGCAGATGATGTGTAATTGTATATTAATGACTCTATTCATACTTTTCCAGTTATAATAAACATTATTATTAATTGTGCATTGATATCAATATTTTTTGTTCTGATTTTTTGTCCTTTAAATCTGTTATGCCCCACTGACGTTTTACAAAATATTGGTATTCTCTGGAGTCTATCTGGTATGAAATGTCTAGCTGTTAATTGTCTGACTACAACTATTAGTACTATTGATTTGAACTAAAAAAGTTAATCTCTAAAATTACTGAAAAATTAGATACATAGTACTATTTAAATATATTGCAATGGAGATAATTGAAAGTGTTAAAAGCTTAATCTCCCCACAAGTGTACTATATGCTATCTATGTTACTAGAAATATTTCCTTAAATTTTCTTTAAAAATCTAAATAAAATTATTACTAATTTCATTTGTTGTAATAACGCGTCCCAGATTAATTGATAACTATTCCAAGCCTCTAAATTAGATAGCAGATTTGGTATTCCACTCTTTATTTTTGACTGCACAAAGTATATTTTTGTTTCAGGACTTTAAGTCACAGTTGATACCCAAGTGGGTACTTATTGGAAAAAATATTGTCACACCTTTCCCATTACCGCCCATTTCCCCTATGAATCTTAAAAAACTGAATTGTATTCCCCAACAAAGATTCCAACTGTAAATGCTTTACTCAATTTAGATACCAAATTTAAAAATAAGATGATGACCTCTAAGAAGTCCTGTTTGTAGCATAAGCCCATAAATAAACTAAGCAAACCAATTAAACCATTTTCCATTTGGGAAATATGGATTCAAGCTGCTATATTCTACATCACAGATCTTTGTTAAAGTGACATATTCTTATCTTTTTTATATATATTAACTGAGTTTCATATTCCTACGTTTGAATATCATAAGTATGTCATATTATGTAAAGTGCTTTTAAATGCATACAACAATTCCAACACATATACTAAATGTTTCCAAAGTATCTATAGAATCACTGGTCACATTGCATTTCATACACAATAAAAGTTAATCTCCACCAATTTCATTGAAATTGAGAGAATTGTGGAACAGTGAGAAATAATATGGTTATATAATATTTCAAGATTGTTACGATCTTTTATATGTGAGACTAATTTATTTATTTTAAATAATTGTTACTGGTTTCCCAATAAATTGTGTAATGCAAAATTAAATAATAAATCAACTGTTGGCATTGCAAGAAGTAAGCTAGCTCTTCAAAACATTTATTACTTGATTTTTCAATTATCTTAAAATTTTAGACTGATGTTTGAGATACAATTTCAAACATTTTGGGCCTGATTCACAAAGGTAAACTAAGATGAAAGTCTAACTTTACGACTTTCGATATTTAAAAAAGGCATTTACGAGTAGTAAAGTTAGACTTTTGTCTCAGTTAAACATACGTTTTGGTATTAAGTTTAACTGAGACAAGATAAACTCCTGAAACTAATAGCGTCCAAGAATGAAGACCTCGAAGCGCGAAGCAGGCACAACAATATTCGTGTTCTTGGTATTCTGGAAAGCACTAACACTGGAAAAATGGAAGATTACATCGAGAGGCTGCTGCTGACGACCATTGGCATAGAGTCGTTTTCCTCCCAATTCATTGTCCAGCGCGCCTACCCCTCACTGGGACCACGTCCGCCGCCGGGGAGCACGCCTCGACCCATCATTGCAAGACTCCTGAATTATAGAGACTGGGATGTCCCACTCCGCGTGGCAAGAGACAAGCGTCAATTGAATATTGATGGCATCACGTTTGCCATATATCCGGACTTCACAGCAGCAGTGCAGGAAAAACTATGCAAATTCTTACCAGGAAAGCAAAACCTGTGAAAGGCCCAAATAGACTATGCATTACTCTACCCGGCACGCCTCCGGATCACCTATCAGGGAAAACAATCTTTCTTCACAAGACCACACCAGGTGGACGAATTTTTGAAACACCTCAAATGCTCTAAAAAGACTTTTACATCGTCCAGCACATCCTCCAGATCCACATTACTGACTGTCGAGACTGGCCCACACAGAAAACATGTAGACCACTAACTGAGGATAGACACTCAAAAACATGACGATTCCATGAAGGCGCTGGTCATCGAAGTTCTTCGTGTAGCCTTTTTCCAATCACCCAAAATGCTCTGGTGACATAATGGGTACTTGAACAAACACTGCACCGGGGCGCCCTCTGCCCTCTCTGAGATCATTTATACCAAAGATCCAGATCTCTAAGGGTGGGGTGTAACAGTGCATGCACCTAGGGGATCCCCCCAGGGCCATTCCCTCATTGTTCTTGCTGCATAGAATGTGCAGCATATGTTTTGTTTGGGGGGAATTAAGGAGGGGGAGGCAACTGTAATACTGGCATGTTTGGGTTGCTTCATTGGGAGGGGTTGAGGGGGGTTGTGTTTTGTAATTTCATTATAGACATCACACAGCATGTTAGTTAGGAATGTAGTTACACTCCTAGTATTACATTCACTAGGCGGCCTCGAGGCCAGTCATCACAACTAATTTGGGTCCATGGCTGACGTGATACGTCCTGCAAAATTACAAATCCTCACTTGGAACATCAGTGGGTTAAGGGATCCTCGGAAATGCCACCAGGTATTGGCATATTTAGAACGACATCAGATCCAAGTAGCGATGCTACAAGAAACCCTTATCAGCCCTGCACAAAACAATACTTTTGCACAAAATGGGCTGACTACAGAATCTTTTCATCACACTCCTCGTATGCCATGGAGACAGCCATTCTTATCAAAAAACGAACAGCCTTCCCTCTGGCCGGCACATTAAGTTATCCGAATGGCCAGTACTGTCTTGCATGGGGATGACTGGGTACAGACTCCGTAACACTGGCATGTTGTTACGGTCCTAATGAAGACACTTCAGATTTTTTTCACGTCTCTCTGGGGCAAGATAGTGGAGATTGGCTCTACTTACGTAATCTGAGGGGGGGATTTTAATGAGCATATGATCCTTCTGTTGACAGATCCAACCCAGCCCCACACCATTACACAAAATCCTACGAAGCTCTACAAAATATCACCAAAGCCTGTTGCCTAATTAATGCCTGGCAGTACATGCATCCCCACAGTATGGAAGGCACACATTTCACTGCACAGGCAGCATCATGGGCATGGCTGGATTACTGGTTCCTCTCCGTGGGCGTTGCACACTTAGCATGCACATATTCTGACCACTCCCCAGTTAAGCTTGCATTAGTCCCTCCAGGATACAACACCCGATGTTTTGGCTGGCGACTACAACCCTTAACACTAATTGATATGGTTTTTCGTGATGAATTCGGAGACAAAATCCAGGACTTCTTTCAAAGAAATAAATTCTAGGTAGACAGCGTGGGAACCGTTTGGGAGGCCTTCAAGGTCACAATTTGAGGAATCTGTATATCCAAAAGCTCAGGGGTTCCGTGTGACATAAAGAACACGTTGCAGAAACTTGAGGTTGAGCTAAAAGCCTTAGAGACACGACTTTCCGTAGGTCCTGATATCGATGCTCAATGGGAATTATGTGAAAAACTTTCGGACTACACGGACACTGCTACTCGGGAAACCAGATTCAGAGCAAATATTAGATGGCTAGATGGTATGGGGAGGGTGAGCGGCCTGAGAAGGCACTAGCAGAAACTATATGAAAACCGTGCTTTTCCAATTACGTGCTAGAAGTGACTGGCTCTGAGGGGATTCTCTATAGAGATACAGTAGACATGCTCAATACATTCACCACACACTACTCCACACTACACACTACCAAAAGGATTGACCATCTCTGCCTTGAGGAATACCTGGGGGATATGGTGCTGGGATTGCTGGGAGACACGCAATGCAAATTTTTATGAACCCCTTTTGAACTAGATGAGGTGCGAGAGGCAATAATGCATACACAGTCCGGTAAAGCCGCTAGCATGGATGCCATACCCATCAAATTTTATAATAAGTACATTGACCAATTAGCTCCCATTTTTCGAGAGTTATATGAAGATTCCTTAGAATCCGGCGCACTCCCCGTCCATGAGGGAAGATCTTATCACATCACTGCTTAAACCGGGGAAATCACTGATCCATTGTGACTCGTACAAACCACTTTCTCTTATTAATTGTGATACTAAGATACTAGCTAAAATCATAGCCAATAGACTTAGCCTCTTAATGGAAAAACGGGTTCTTCCTGACCAATCGGGCTTCGTACTTGGTAGGCAACCACACACAATCTGAGGACCCTCTTCACAATCCTACACAATGTCGTACCAGAGCTTCCGTTATCAGCATTTCTTTTAGATGCCACCAAGTCATTTGATTCAGTCGAATGGGATCACATTTTTGGGGTAATGCAACGAAGGGGCTTATTCCTTTCCTGGATAAAGCTCCTATATCAACTGCCAACGGCCAAAGTTCTTATCAACGAACACTTATCCCCAGCTTTTCACATTACCAGAGGCACCAGGCAGGGATGCCCTCTATCTCCTCTATAGTTCGCCTTAGCGGTAGAGCCATTGTCGGCTAAGTTGAGACAACACAACCAAGACAAGGCACTCTGCTTCAATCTGCGACAGATCCTCGTATCTCTCTCCGCGGATGACATTACCTTATATATCAGGGATCCACAAGTTAATCTAAATCCCAGCCTGCAGGAATTCATTGTTTCTGGGAAATTGTCAGGAATACACATCAACTGGGAGAAGTCCCGCATGTTCCCCCTCACTGCATCGACACTAGGTTTCCCTTAGATTTCCCTTTGGAATGGTGTGACATTGACTTGCGGTACTTGGGGATTTGCATCTCTAGAGATAGGGAGGAATTGATGTTGCTTAACTATGGTACCACTATCGACCACATGAGTGGTTGTGTCACCCGTTGGATCGCACTGCCGCTCTCTCTGACGAGACGAGCATCCCTGATCATGAAGGTTATACTCCCACAACTCCTTTATCTGTTCTTAAATATTCCTTATCATCCAGGAGGATAGCCACCGCTGACCCAGAGGGCAATCCACCCACCATCCATACCTGAAAGACCCCCGCCATATTAGTATGGCTAGGGATCCGCAGCGGTCTGAAATGATACGTCTGGTATGGGGGGGCAAACAACCGAGATTACAGTAGAATATCCTCACTAGGCCCTATGCACAAGGAGGATTCGACATTCCTGACTTTGAGATATATTACACAAGTGCACACGCTCAATATGCCTATTACTGGGTGCATCCCCCACAATACATGCCACAGGTTGCGGCTGAGCACTGGCTAGCTGACCCCATATCCATTGAGGGATAACTTTACTCTGTTGCTCATCCACGGGAAAAAGAACCAATCACGATTACGTGCAAGATACAGGCCTGGAACCGTATCCGCACTCTTCTACACTGTCCCATGCTATATTCTCCATCATTCCCACTTGCATACATTCACAACATGCAACTCCTCCAGGAGACAACGTTCCGGCGGTTTAGGGAACGTACTAGCATCGTCACTTGGAGAGATCTCTACCATGACGGAATGTTTCGCACATCTGACCAAATCTTTCGCGAGCTACAACCTTCACCCTTGGACATTTTCCTGTATGTGAGACTTCACCAGGCCATCTGATCTATTACCCCGGAGTTCCTTCAGGAACCCCCTGCCTCAGCCCTTTACACTTGATGTTAAGCACTACCTCCCCAAGGTGTCTGGTTTCCATGATCTATCACACCATACATACTCAGCGAGAGACATCCCCCTCCCCATCATGTGCACACTGGGACTCAGAACTTGGTCACGTGTTATCGGATGCCCAATAGATGTATTGTTGCTTGCAAACGGAGCAAATATCATGCACAAATACAAGTTAAGGGAGTCAGATTTCTGCGATAGATGCTGAACTCCCAGTGCTGATTGCTTACATCTGGCCTGGGATTGCCCCGGGGTGAACGATTATTGGGAACAGGTCCTAGAAGCCTTAGAACAAATGACGGCCCTAACTATTGAGAAATCTTCACTTTTAGCTTTGCTGGGTTACACCCAACACATCCCTAAACCACAAAGCAGATATGTCGCATTAGGACTTTTAATGGCTAAGCGGCACGTAGCATGCCACTGGGGCATGGGAAGGGCACCTAAATTCAAGGACTGGCTCAGCAACTTAATATACTGCCAGGAGCAATTATCGCACTATGCAGAGTTGCTCCCCTGCACATCACGGCCCAGAGACATATGGGGACCCCTCACTTGTTACCTTCTCGCGCATCCGCAGGATCATCCAGCAGCCAACCTACACTACACCCACTACACCTTGACCATTTTCCCATGAGAGATACCTGAGATAGCCGTAAGGTCTATGTTAGATGTTTTACTTCAACTTTTACCCCCCTGTTATGAGCCACTAATATATTAACACTCTGCCTTAGACTCTTTATCCCTGCAGCCTACCTACTCAACAATTCATTACTGTGTGTCTACTCGATCTATATATAAAGCATACACAGAGAGATGGGGCACTTGATCTAAGCAATGACAAACTGTGATGCCGATTGTAATATATACACCGTATGTGTGATGGACCAAGAGATTGATTTTAAAACAGTGTGTCAAACCCAAATGAAATAAGTAATGTAACATAATGCATATAAGCTGTGTCTGCTATACAAGCTCCTTTTGCTTTTGTGTTGTTTATTTGACAAATCAATAAAAAAAAAAGTTTTCAAAACAAGACAAAAGTCAAACTTTACTACTCTGAAATGCCCTTTGTGAAACCGAAAGTGGTAAAGTTAGACTTTTATCTCAGTTTACCTTCGTGAATCGGGCCCATAGGGCTTAAATATACCTCTTTCTCATAAAATTATTTTAGGCAAATCTTTTGTTATTGCATCTCGTTTGCTATATGTAGATAGGAAATTATTTGACGTTTTGATTTCTTCAGCTATTACATCTAATACTGTGAACTAGAAAAATGCTAATAGTTTAGCTACTGATTTTTGATTGGGATGGATTTTATTCATGAGAAATAGAATTAATGTTTCTTTCAACAAGAATAGTAAACAACCATTAATATGGAAAACAATTGATAATTATATTGCCATGTAATAATCCAACCAAATAAACTATGATTTAAATGTTACATAAGTAGCCTTATACAAGTTGAATAATTTGTTTATTCTAAGTATTCATTATCGAGTATATATTAATGAATTATTGCATTTGAACCTTTAAGCATTTGTTATTTTATATGCATATACTTTTGCTGATATCCTTTAGCTGTCCTATTATTATCATTATATAAGTTCAATTAAATAAAATATAAAAAATATCAAAATTATCTGATGTCTATCTACCAATCTGAGAAAGGCACCAGAATACATGATTGAGAGAATAATCTCAACAAGTATATGTATTATTCCAAACATAGGTATAACATCTCCTATGTCCAGGTGCCTACAAAAAAGTGCAGATTGACACACTGAGTGAATAAAGTTATATACAGTGAAAGTGATACTGCGAGGGCCAATTAATTTCAAGTCTGGGTTTCAGGTGGGGATTTCTTAAAAGCTCTAGACAGTACTACTCTTGGAGAAGATGCTGACCTTTCTAACCTGTAATGACAAGTGTCTCAAGGTCTCATGATGACATAGGAATAGCACCTGTCAGTATATATCCTATGAAAATATTCTAATGCTAAAAGTATTAAGAAAAGGAATAGTGGCTCACAAACCTTAATGGACGGAATGCAGTAGCAGTAGTGGAGGAATCACGAAAAATCTTAGACCAGGGAGGCATGGTGGCAATCATCTTGCTTGACCTGAGCTCCGCTTTCGACATGGTGAACTACAACATTCTCGTTGATAGATGAAGAATGATCGGAGTTTCAGGAAAAGTTCTCACCTTTCTGAAAGACAGGTCATACCAGGTATTTGAGGGCAACCATACCTCAAGAAGAGTATCACTTACATGGGGAGTGCTACAAGGCTCCTCACTGATTCCTACCCTATTTAATATATATTTGGGGCCCCTTGAAGAGTTAGTCCTGCCATATGGAATCCATATTATAACTTATGCAGATGACACATAATTAGTGACATTAAGCCACCCAAAGAAGGTGCCCGCTAATCTAGAATCCTACTTAGGAAACGTGTTTCAAGTTTAATGGAGACAAAATAGAGCTAATGATCCTGGGTAACTGCTATAGCGCCACAGCAGGCCTGAGTTGGCCTAACTGTCTGGGACTGGTGTCAAAGCGCTAAGAAAAGATTAAGAGTTTGCTTGACTGGCTGGACAGGTTGCTTAAGTTTTACCATCAAGCTGTACAATTAGCAGCGTCATGTTATGCCATCATTAGGCAGATGCAAAAAAATCTTCCATTCCTTTCTGAATCAGCACGCAGGATCATGGTCCAGGCACTGGTGTTATCCCCACTGGATTATGGAAATTTCCTCTACTTGGGGACTCCAAAGTCCACAATTAGGAGACTACAAGTGATCCAGAATTGCGCAGCCAGGCTGCTGCGCAACATCCCTAAAGCACACTCGGCCCAATGAAGGAACACATGATGCTTAAGTCATTATGTATAGCACACAAAACACTCTGGGGTAGGGGCCCTAAACTCAACCTCTTACTTATAGCTGGAGAACAACAACGACCGCAACACCAGCACTCTGCTCGACAACCTCGCCAATCTTGGACTCAAGCAACTGGTGTCCACCCCCACCCACCTCGCCGGACACACACTGGACGCAGTCTTCTCCTCCAGCCCAGACATCGACTTCAGCCACGCCACAGAGCTTCAATGGACGGACCACAGCTGCGTCCACTTCACCTTCAAGAGAACGACGACCCACCGCCACCAGCAACAGGCCGCCCGCAGAAGCTGGAACAAGATCACAGCAGACCAGCTCGCCACCTCCCTGAGCCAGCACCCTCCTGCCAGCTCAGCGAACCCCAGCCAGGCCGCCGACAACCTCACGAAGTGGATCAGCAACTGCGCGGACGAGCTCGCCCCGCTGAGGACCCCGCCCAGCAGACCCGGCAGCAAGAAAGCCCCGTGGTTCACCGACGAACTCAAGAGCTCCAAGAAGAACTGCCGAGCCCTCGAGAAAGTCTGGAGAAGGGAACCTACACCAGACAACAGGACCTCCCTCAAGCTTGCCACCCGGAAGCACCACCAGCTGATCCGCGCCGCCAAGAAAACAGCATTCAAGGACCGGTTGGACAACAACGCACACAACTGCAAGGAGCTCTTCAACATCGTGAAAGAGCTCTCCAACCCCAGCGCAGGAAACAACGACATCACCCCATCGCAAGACCTCTACAACTCCCTCGCTTCATACTTCCACAACAAGATCGCGGACATACACAACAGCTTCAACAACCAACCAACGCACACCATGACCGAACAACCACCCCCCACCACCACCCTCCACGCCTGGACCCCGATCAGCACCGAAGACACCATACGCACAATGAACTCCATCCACTCCGGATCACCGACCGACCCCTGCCCTCACCACGTCTTCAACAAGGCCGACGCTGTCATCGCACCCCACCTGCGGGACATCATCAACACCTCCTTCGACACCGCCACCTTCCCTGAGAGCTGGAAACACGCCGAACTCAGCGCTCTCCTCAAGAAACCAACAGCGGACCCCACTGAACTCAAGAACTACCGCCCCATCTCGCTCCTCCCGTTTCCAGCCAAAGTCATCGAGAAGACCGTCAACAAGCAGATGGCCGCCTTCCTCGAGACGAACGGATCCCTCGACCCCTCACAGTCAGGCTTCCGAGCCAATCACAGCACCGAGACCGCCCTCATCGCCGCCACCGATGACATCCGAGCCCTGATGGACAATGGAGAAACAGCGGCCCTCATCCTCCTAGACCTCTCCGCGGCATTCGACACTGTCTGCCACCGCACCCTAGTACAGCGCCTCAGCAACGTCGGAATCCAGGACAAGGCACAGGAATGGATCATCTCCTTCCTCGACGGAAGAACACAGAGAGTCCGCCTACCACCGTACAAGTCAGAGGCCTCCGAAGTCATCTGCGGCGTCCCTCAAGGGTCATCTCTGAGCCCCACCCTCTTCAACGTCTACATGAGCCCCCTCGCGGCCATCGTACGCAAACACAACCTCAGCATAATCTCCTACGCCGACGACACCCAGCTGATCCTCTCCCTGACCAACGACCCCGCCTCCGCCAGAGCCAACCTGCACGAAGGGATGAAAGAGGTAGCCGAGTGGATGACGACCAGCCGCCTGAAACTGAACTCTGACAAGACGGAGGTCCTCATCCTGGGCTCTTCACCCTCCGCCTGGGACGACTCCTGGTGGCCTCCCGCCCTGGGCACCGCACCCAAACCGACAGACCATGCACGCAACCTGGGCTTCATCCTGGACTCCTCCCTCTCCATGACCAGGCAAGTCAACAACGTCTCCTCGGCGTGCTTCAACATCCTACGCATGCTACGAAAGATCTTCTGGTGGATCCCCTCCGAGACCAGGAAGACCGTCACCCAGGCCCTCGTCACCAGCCGACTGGACTACGGCAACGCCCTCTACGCCGGTACCACCGCCAAGCTCCAGAAGAGACTCCAGCGGATCCAGAACGCCTCAGCCAGACTCATCCTCGACATCCCACGAACCAGCCACATCACCGGACATCTGAGAGACCTCCACTGGCTCCCCGTCAACAAAAGAATCACCTTCCGCCTCCTCACCCACGCACACAAAGCCCTACACGACCAGGGTCCGAGCTACCTCAACAGCCGAATCAACTTCTACGCTCCCAATTGCCACCTCCGATCAGCCAACCACGCCCTCGCCGCCGTCCCTCGCATCCGAAGAGCGACTACGGGAGGAAGGTCCTTCTCCTACCTGGCCGCCAAGACCTGGAACTCCCTCCCGACCGACCTGCACCTGACCCAAGACCACCTCGCCTTCAGGAAGAAGCTGAAGACCTGGCTGTTCGAGCAGTAGCGGCACCCCCCCCGTCCCCCCCCCCCCCTGCGCCTTGAGACCCTACGGGTAGTTAGCGCGCTATATAAGTGTCACTGATTGATTGATTGATTGATAGCTTTCCATCGCCCCTCAAGAAGTCTGCGTTCAGAGAATTTTTTCCTGGCGACAGTGCCGAAAATCACGAGACCACGTGCTGGAGGCTGAATGTTTGCCTACGACGCTGCAATATGCTTCCCATCCATCTCCGGTCAATGGCCCACCACCTAACGTTTACAAAAATCTAAAAACGTGGCTGTTCCAGACATGAGCGTGAACTGTACTCAACTCCCAGCTGTCATAAGCGCTGGGATGCCTAAGAGTTGCCATGCGCTCTATCAAATGTTAATTAATAATAATATTAATAATAATAAAGCACTCATAGGAGTCTATTACGATGGCGGGAGGACAAAGTCCGCCGAACCACCGCAACGGCAAAATGGACTGCTCGCCATAGGTGCGGCGGTCCCACCATTCAAATTAGGATGCGCCCGCCACACTGGCGGACGCATCCCGCATTTTTTACATTGCAGCCGGTGGTGCTTACAGCACCTCCCGCTGCAATGTAAAAAATGGATGTTGTGCATTTGCATGCACAACGTGACAGGCACCACGCGGTACCTGCCACCTTGTGCATGCAAATGCAGGGGGGGTACCATAGGTACCCCCCATGGGCACCCTCCACTCCCCCAACATCCTGGGGGCTGCAAGGGTCACCCAACAGCGAAAAACGTATGCTTTTCCATGGCGGCAATGCCCCCATGGAAAGGCTGCTCTCCTCCTGCATATGGATGGCGGTGTCCTATAGACACCGCCACCATATCATGCCCCTATTTCGCCGGTCGACTAGTCGACCGGCGGAAAAGCAGCGGACCCCTAGCCATACTAATATAGCGGTGGGTCTTTCAGGTATGGATGGCGGATGGATCGCTCTCTGGGCCAGAGGTGGCTACCTCTGGCCCGGCAGGGGCGATTTGCCCGCCATCGTAATAGGCCCCATAGTGAGGCATGTAGAATAGCTTCCCGGGTCACTGATTGTAAATGAAATACAAACCAATGAGTTCTCAGGAAGCACAATCAGAGCGATCATGGAAACTGTAAAAGAGTCAAGTATAGGATCAAAAAAGTGTAGAATTGCAAGTATAAAATGGTGCCAAATGTGTCCAATATGCCCTCTATGTAACATGCACGTGGCTTACTGTGTCACCTAATCACTAACTCAATACCAGTGGATGTGTTGTCATAGTACTGCAGATATATGTGGCTGTTTAGTAAAATAAGTGATAATAAGTGAAAAATGTAAGTGCAAAAGTCTAAGAAGTCTCTCCACTGTAAACATATAGACTACAGAACAAGGGGTATGCTTACGTTTACACTAAAGTTAAAGGAGTTGATTTCTACGGTCCCTTGAAAAGACAAATTTGAAGGGACACACAATGGATGATCTCTATAGTGCATTGCTGGAAGCAATTCAGGGTTGTAGTCAAAATCTCACAAAAAAATCGCCATGTTGGATGAAGTCCCTATGCATGAAAAGCAAAGGGGTGCTGATAGCATCTAGGCGTATCATAGGTAAAAGAGGAAAATCACAGAGAAAAGTAATGGAGATTTAGTACACTGGGCATCATGGAGCAGAGGGTGTAATGGAAATGTGTAGATTCCAATGCCCTCTATATTAAACTTCATCCCAAAGGATATTGTAGCTTTAGTAAACTGTTTTGAATACCTCCCTTGTCAGCATCATAATTAAATTTAGGAAATGTTCTTTGTCATAGCATAGGGAGCAAAATGAAAAAAACAACTACACCCTCTGCTCACTTTTCTCAAATCTCCTTATGAAGGCAAAAAAACAATTCTTTTTTACCTTAATCTCCACCCTACGATAAAGAATGCATTTATGCCAGGATTCCATTACCCTGCAACTAGATATCCCTCACTTGGGCCCCTGGAGAACAAGCCTTCTTTGAAAATATAAGCATCTCCACTTGGCGTACTTACTGCCAGTCCAGGTTTCTGTATCACTTCCCTGATGGATTACAGTCCATTTTGTTCCCTTTTGTTGTGTTGTAGCTTATTTATGCCTGTGGCGCAACAGGCGTGCAACGTGGCACCACGTGACTGATTTAATAAAAGGGGCCCCAGCACGTACGTACGCCAGTTGGCAACGACGTGCAGAGCCACAAACAGCACCCCAGTGTCCGTGTGCTTAATTATGCTTAAGGACCACGTGTCAGGCCTATAGATCCCCAGGTTCCCCCTGAGCGTAGCAAACCCTGTGGGCCCCTGTTTATGCACCCTCCATGACACAACAGCTGGCGACGAGGGTGGGCGTAGCCTCGCTGTGTGTGTTGCCCCTATTCTGCTGGGCGGCCGCGAGCTCTGTCATCGGCTCGCAGAGCTCGTGCCCTACAGATCCGCCTGCAGTGCGGCAATGCGACAAGGAACCAGACCGGGGTGCTCCGGCGGCTGCGCTCTCGACAGGTGAGCCGCTGTACCCTGCATATGCGCACGCTTCACGGGACCGCTTCCTCGCCGCACCTTGTCACACGGGCGGGTCCCCGAGTGAAGAGTCGTCGGTGCCTCTGCCAGCCGCTCACAAGTCCCGCATTGAAAGTCCCGGGCAGCGCCGCATACCGGCAGGCAGTCGATGCATGCAGCGCGCTGCCGGGTGAAGCCGCGAGGGAGAGTTTACGCTGCTACTAGGCCCTGCCATGCCCCCTTGACTCCGCACAGCCCGTGAACAAGGGCCCTGAGCCACGTGCACTGCTCCCAGGCCTCGACATCTCAGGGAGAAAGCTCAGCGCCTCAGAAGAGGTGGAATGGAGCCCCACGTGGTGGGGGAAAGCCCAGCATCACAGGAAGGACCCCAGGGGAGCTTCACACCGTAGCACATCACGGTGGTACACACACAAGGAGGCTACCCACACACACAGGAACAGCGTGTCAAGTACACTGAGGCCCAGCAGCCTACAATAGTCAACAAGCAGTGGCAAAATCCAACACCCAGATCGGTTTCTGGAGCCAAGGAGTGAGTAGCTATTACAACGTGTTGCCTCCGTCCACTGCACGGCGCATTAACACCACAAGCATGGCCATAAGGATGTGCATCTGCCAAACTCAGAGAACGCATTCTGGAAGAGTCTGGGAAGCCCTGGCGGATATCCTAACCTTGGGTCGAACCAAAGAGTTGTCAAAGGCCCGAGCGGCCCATATGGAGGCCGCACTCCAAGCACCGGTGAAGGCAGAACCGGTCAACAAGATGACAGTGAAGTCCCCAATGAAGTGGAACAAGAAAAGCCCAGGAGCCGCTGCGGGGATGTCAGGGAAGACCTGCGGATACTGCGGGGACAACCCCATCAGGCAGCGGATTGCCCGGCCAAAGGGAAGCGGTGCTCCGGGTTTGGTCGCTTCAATCATTTTGAGAAGGTCTGTCGGTCCAAGCAATACCGCAAACCTCGGCAGGTGGTGAACGCTGTACCGGAAGGTGATCCCAGTCCGAGCGACATGGACGATGACGAGGAGGAGAAAAGACCATGCACAAGGTGCACATGATTGGCACCGCGACCCGCCGAACCAGGCGACTACCTCAGTGTGGCATCAGAGTGGGTGAACAGGAGCTCATGGCTGTAGTAGACACCAGAGCGACCATTAACCTCATGGCTGCCACTCTCCATCAAATGTTGGACACGGCCCCAACACTGAGTCCGTCACATATTACTGTATTTGCATACGGGCAGGACACCCGCGCAAGATTCGAGGGAAGTTCAAGACGACCATCTTGCACGGCCAACATCTTCGTGTCAGAAGAGGGGCAGGGCATGGTGCTCGGGTGCCGGGCAGCCGAGGATCTGGGAGTTGTCACGTTTGCTTTTGGGGTACACCAGGAGTCAATTCAACAACTCATAACAGAATTCTCCGATATATCCAAGGGCATTGGAAGTTTACGGGGAACAAGGTGCACCTCCACATCGACTACACCGTTCAGCCGGTAGCATTGAGGCATCGCCGTTCGCATTCCATCTCAGGCCACTCGTAGAGAGGAGCTCAAGAAGCTGGAATCGGCCAGAATAATAGAAAAGGTAACGGGCCCACTCCCTGGGTCTCGCCAATAATGGTCAGTCACACGAAAACCAAAGCAACCAGGAGCCATCAGGATTTGTGGGGACATGCGACTCCCCAACGCTGGCATCAAAAGGGAGCGCCATATCACGCCTACAATCGACGATCTCATAGGGGAAGTGGCAGGAGCTAGCTGGTTCTCCAAACTCGACCTAAGGTCCGGGTATCACCAGTTAGTGCTTGATGAAGAGTCACCCAACATCACGACCTTCTCAACGCACGTAGGTCTCCGGAGGTACACCCGTCTCAGTTTTGGCGTGTCCAGTGCGGCAGAAGTATTCCAAAATGTCATACAAGAACTCATTACGGATATACCTGGTGTAATCAATGTCAGCGATGACATTATGGTACATGCCTGAACCATCCAGGAACACAACAACCGGCTAGCGCAAGTTTTCGAAGACTAAGGGAAGCAGGCCTCACCCTACATCGCAAAAAGTGCGAATTCTTGAAATGAAAGTTGCAGTTTTTTGAGTACACCTTCTCAGCCGAGGGGGTCAATCCGGATCCGGACAAGGTAAAAGACATCAAAGATGCCGCTCCTCACACCACCGTCACAGAAGTCCAGAGCTTTCTGGGGATGGTGAACTACTGTGGGAGATTCATCCGTGACCTTGCCAACTTGACACTATCGCTGAGAGAGCTCACAAAAGACACCACGCCTTGGAGATGGGGTCCTGAGCAGGCAAAAGCGTTCCAAGAAATCAAATGAGCTCTATCAGATGCCACCACATTAGCCTTCTTCGATTCCCGGAAATTGACGCTCGTGGCGGTAGACGCCGGTCCGGTGGGACTAGGGGCCGTTTTAATGCAAAGGCAGAGAGCAGATGAAGACTGGACTCCGGTGGCGTTCACTAGCCGTTCTCTTACAGAAACTGAACAAAGATACTCTCAAATCAAGAAAGAGACGCTAGCCATCCACTGGGGGTGCCGGCACTTCCACCTGTATGTCTACGGAAAACCGTTTGTGGTGGCTACCGATCATAAGCCACTGGTTGCCTTCTTCTCAGGGACCTCCACGAAGCCTCCACCTCGCATTGAGAAGTGGATGCTCCAGCTCCAAGACTATAACTGCCGAGTAGAGTACCAGCCCGGGTCCAGGAATCCCGCAGATTATCTATCACGACACTCGCAAGCCACCACTCGGGAGTAAATGGAGGACGCGGCAGAGACCGAAGCATACGTGAGATGTGTCACTGCCCGATCATGCCCGATGCCCATGTCTGTGGAGAGCATTGCTGAAGTCACCCAGAAGGATGATTGCCTACGAAGAGCCAGAACGGCACTACAGAGTGGAAATTGGCACCGGGCCAAGGAAGAATGGAGGATATTAACACCTGAGACCCAACGCATCATGGAGAGCCTTCATCACGTGAGAGAAGAGCTCAATGAAGATGACACTGGATGTCTGCTGCGAGGTCACATGCTAGTGATACCGTCGGTCTTAACGGCCCAAGCAGTGCAACTGGCCCATGTCGGCCACCAAGGAATGGTCAAAACAAAATCCAGATTGAGAACCAAAGTATGGTTTCCCCTCATGGACGATCTTGTGGAAGCCACAGTGAGATCGTGTGCAGCCTGTCAGGTCACTGGGGATGTACCGCAAGAGGCACCCGTCATGGTTGAGCCTCGGCCACAGCATCCCTGGGAGTGCGTCAGCCTGGACTTTGGTAGTCTCCCTGATGGGCGGCACACCATGGTAGTCATGGACGACCACTCCAAGTACCCAGAAGTGGAAATAATATCTACCACCAGCGCCACGGAAGTCATTCCCAAACTCGAGAAGATCCTGGCAACACACGGGTTGATGAGAGAATTACGAACAGACAATGGCCCTCCCTTTCAGGGACAAGAACTCGCCAGTTATCTCAGCGTCTTAGGGATCTGGCATCGCAGAATACCCCCCGATGGCCACAGGCTAATGGCGAAGTGGAGCGGTTCATGCAAACCCTAAACAAGGTGATTAGGATAGCTCACGATAAAGGACAGTCATTAGAACTGGCGATTTTTACATTTCTCAGGAACTATCGACAGACCCCTCACATGACCACTGGGGTTGCTCCGGGACATGTTCTCATGGGACGATTGGATGCAGATTCTATTCCCCATCACCCCCACTGGAAACCAGAGTCATCCAACGAAGGCCTGATCGAAGCCCGACGGCGGGAAGCCTATGCTCAAGCCAGCAAGCTGGGAGAGCCAGAACATCACAGATCACCCGGGAGACCTCGTACTACTGAAGAATCGGGTCACCAGCGGAAAATTCAGGTTGACGTATGAGATGAAGCCCTGGAAAGTGGTCAACGTGAAAGGAACTCGTGTCATTGCGGCCCGAGGCCGAGAGATTGTGACTCGCAACGTGTCCCACTATTTCATCCTGAGACAGCGGCCGTCTGCCCGCTTGAGTTGCCCGAGGTCGGGGCACCAGCGAGCCCGGTAACCGTCAGGTCCCCGGCATCTAGAGACCGCTCCCAGGAAGAGGAATCTCCGGATTCGACAAACGGTGACGGTCCTTCTCTAGAAAGATTGGAGGGCGTCAACGTGGAGCGGAGCGGAGAAGACCCTGGAGTCCTTAGCAGCGATCCACCATTCCCGGCTGGGGCTGGTGTCACTCCGAGCAGAGGGACCTCTCAATATCGACTAAGAAGAAATCCGGAGCCGTCCTGTCGTCTCCGAGATCATTTCACGTAAGACTGTTCCACTGCATGCTTACTTGAATTATGAATCAGAGACTGTATAGTGAATCCAAGAGACTGAGATTGACTACCTGCAGTATTTCTCTATATATCTTTGTATATCCTGTTCTTTTTTGTTTTTTTTGTGGTTGGAAAGGAATGTTGTGTTCTAGCTTATTTACGCCTGTGGCGCAACAGGCGTACAACGTGGCACCACGTCACTGATATAATAAAAGGGGCCCCAGCACGTACGTACGCCAGTTGGCAACGACGTGCAGAGCCACAAACAGCACCCCAGTGTCCGTGTGCTTAATTATGCTTAAGGGCCACGTGTCAGGCCTATAGATCCCCAGGTTCCCCCTGAGCGTAGCAAACCCTGTGGGCCCCCGTTTATGCACCCCGCCGCGACACAACACCTTTGTCATCGGACCTATCCTTGGTCATGCCCTTGTGGAGGTTCTCTGTTTACTAGCTTGGTTCATGGATCCTACAGTTATTCTGACCCTTTTATATCTACATTCTGGACATTTTTCCCTCTTGGCTCTGATCTTTACTCCGTTCCTGGCTTTCCTGTTTCCTGTTGTGCATACCCTCGTTTTGCTGATCTTCCCCTTTCCAAGTCCCAGCTCGGCCTTCCTTTGATTGGTGGTTCCCCGATTAACTTTGCTCTTTCCTTGAGCCTGTGCTCGTCCCCTCAGCCTCTACCTATTTGATACCCCTAAGGAGTGACAGTGTTATGCTTTACAAATGCTGTTTGATTGATCTAGAAAACATTGAGCAAAGTACAAGGAAATGTGTACATCAGCTCCAATGAATGTACATACAATGTATTTTGTATGCTGTATTTATATCCTTTCATCACATGACCCTGGATGGATTTAACTCTACCAGCTGCAAAGCACTACAAAAATTTGGGAATTTACATCTAAATGTAAACGCTATACTCAAATGTTACATAAATAAGAGCAGAAAATGGCTGGGAACATCAGATAAACATTTACTGCATGTGAAACACGTAACTGCAATTTCAATTTAGCATTAAGTTCTGCAAAATAAAGTCATACTTACCTCAGGCTTAATTTTTGTATTTTGATTATATATTAAAAATGAAAGGTGACCAATCAAGGTCGATTGAAAGATAGTTTAACCCAAATATGATATGAATAAAATTTAACAAAAAATTATTGTGATTTCTCTGTAGGGGATATATTAACAAGGGCTTTATCTCCGCTTTTTTGGCTTTAAAAGCCAAAGAAGCGAAGATAAAAATATCGGCCTATCAACAACAGGGTGCTAACATGCAAAATCTCAGGTTAGCACCCTTTTTCACTACGCTTCCCTTTGCATCTCTAATGAGATGCACAGTGGGCGTTTCAGAGCAAAATAATAGGAGAAATGTCGCTAAGCAACATTTCTCCTATTATCAAGCTTCATGTTAACCCTGTTAGAGACAAAAAAAGCAGAGTTAACTATGGTTAACGCTGCTTTTTTACGTCTGCTAATTTTCAGACTTATCTATGTAATCCAATGGGAGGTGGATTACATGGCAAAGTCCACCATGGGCTATCAACAAGGATATCCCTATCCTTGTAGTTTTATCGCTGCATTACCAGCTATAACCTCCCAAAATGCCGCTATCGCTGGATTTTTTTATCGCCTAAGCGGTTAGCGTTGTAAATAACACGATAACCAGGCGATATTATTCAGCGATAGCGGGCGTTAAAAAAATTAACGATAAGCGCCCTCAGCGTGAATTTTCCCTGTTTCTTGTTAATATGCCCCCAAGAGTGGTTTGAAAACTGTGATGGACTTTAGGTGGGAATTGTAAGATATGCACCTTGACTGTAATTGAACCGATACTCTAGGGGAGAAGGCATTGGTATGAGAAGCAGAACAAAATGGGCAGGGGAAAGAAATCTTAGGACAGCAGTTATGGTAGGCTCATGAAAGGTGTGATATTTATTGCTTCCAGTACATTACAACAGAACAAGATGAGATATGTAGACACCCAATTTCGATTATTGCCTGAAAAATGGGACATACCACACCAAAATCTGCATGTTCCTTTTTAACAAGGCATTTTCCTCCAGTAAATTTAACTACCGAAATTTAGTGGGGGGAGATGCGGGGGTGGGGATATGGGAGGGAGGGAGATGTGATTATCACACTACTCTTAATAATGATATATGCAGTAGTTGGAGTTACTACACGTATTACGGTTGGGGGCATATTACATCATAGAGGTACAGAGTAACCATTTTACAAGTAAAATTTTAAAAAATCACTTACCTTACACTGCCACTGGATGTTCTGCAGCCCAACTTCGATGATCTGCAGCACCTCCTCCTAGCGTGAAGCCTACAGCCAACTTTCTGATCCAATCAAGACGCTAAAGGCTAAAGCGACTTGATAGGCTGGAGTGAGCTAGCTCTGCACGCCAAATGGCACTCCAGCCCAGCTGTTCAAGACCTCATCACTGAGCTGACCATGTGATACAACCTCAACTGCGACAAAGGGTCACACATTAATAAGGCAACCTAAACAGCGACTGAAAAATTCGAAATGAATGTGGAGTAATGAGGCTACTGCCTCGGTATCCAAAAACTCACCACTGTCAGAAGGAATCTGACAGACAAAAGCAAGACACAGACTGTTCAAGACAGCCGGGATAGAGAGGTTTGAATTGCGCATGTCGAAGTTGTAGCCAGGTAGCTGGCATACCAATGTCCACTTCAAACTTAAGTGGCCACTCCTCACTGCTGCAAATCGTTGGCAGCAGTGATGCACTAGCCCCGCTCTGCCTCACACGCCATCGGCTGGCAAAGAGTAACAAATAAAACGGTACTGAAATCATTTTATCACTGTTTTATTTTTTCAGGCTTTCTGCGCAGCCATGTGGTGGCGTGACTAGGGTGACCAACCATCCGCAAATTTCACGGACGGTCCATAATTTTAGTGTCTAGTCCGTTGTCCGCTATAATACTTTTTACGGACGCCTTTTGTCCGTAATTCTGGCGTTTGCAGGGATGACCCCCTTGAGAAGCGTGGCTGCGATGACTTGAGAAGCCTCAGGGGTTTCACAGCAATCACTATTGGGGGCCAGCTCGCAGTTCTTTCATGTGCCGAGACTTTCACAGCTCCTCTCGGACTTTTAATTAGCCCCATTGTCATTCTGTCTGTCCCGATTCTCTCATACAGAATGACAATGGGGTATGTGTTGGGAATTAGATGCTGTCAGCCGACTTTTTCTGTTTCTGTGCCTCTGTTTGCATGGTATTCCCGGTGTCCTCTTTCTGTTTCCTCCTTTCAGGTAGCCTCCGCCCCTTTTCTTTTTCTCCTTCCTTATCTAGAAGCCAGCGCCAGTATTCGGGGCTTGGTTACTAGCCTGGTTGGTTTTCTTTGATCCAGGTTGTGTTTTGGGGAGTTTAGCGTTTCTCCCTCTTGGTGTGTTCCACTGTTTACAGAAGCTATTAACGCTGGGAAGCTTCGCTGAGCAGAACGAGGCTTTGTTCTGCTTCCTGGAGTCGGGACACTTAGTACGCCTTCACGTTTGCTGTTCACAGTCGGAGTTGGATATTGGGCTTCTGAACACCAGTGCACCATAAAGGATTGGGATATTTCTTTGTTATTTTTTGGACATTGTTCGTCTTTTTGCTTTGTTCGTGTGAGGACTGTGCTACACCCGGCGGTGCCGATTTCCGGGTCTTGTGTACCCGTTTCACATCTTTATGTGAAACTTTGGACGATTTCACGAAGCATTTAGCTTCTAGCGTTTTACGAGGAACGCGCTTTAGTTTGTGGCCACAAGTAGGTTAAACGCTATGTAAGTACAGCGTTTTTGCTGTTAATAGCCTTCCAAGGGGTTTTTCTGTCAGATTTATGACTTTTTTCCCCCCTGTAAACGAAACGCTGTGCAAAGGAGAGCTTGTCTATGTTTATCATTTGGACTTTCCTCTACAAGTCTCTTTCCTGAGGATTCTTCTGTGTTATTCAAGTAAGGAGGGGATTTGGGGTGTGTTGGGCAGTGATAAGTGGGTACAGAGGAGAACGCAGGTGAGAGGACACTGGGAACTGTATTGACATTCTGTTTTTTCTTTGTTTCTTCTCTTGTTCCGCTGCAGGTTAGAAGATATATATACATCCACAAGAACAGGGTCTGCCTAGCTGAAACATAGAAAGAGTCTTGGCGTTTCTCTTTCTTTTTGTATTTTCCTACCTTCTCCTTTTGTTCGGTCCGCTGTCACGCTGTGATATAATGGGCGTGTTGCGTTCCGAATAGGGGTAGAGGATTGGGGCCATCCTCGCTTCCGTGGTGTGGGTAGAGTTGGGTGAAATCCAACAGAAAACCAAGCCCACGAAATTTACACCACCCGAGCGAGAATGGATGAGGATGGGAATGTTCTGGAGGACAGGGCCCCTACGATGCAGGACCTGATGGGGGCTGTTAATGCTCTACAGATAAAGGTTTAGGAGTTACAACAAGAAAATCAAGGGCTAAGACAGGAAATGAGTGCAGGAAAGGCTAAGGATCCAGTATGGGGGATGGGCAAATCGCCTTTGGTCCAGCCTGCTACTTTCCATTTTGACAGGAGCACAAGTGCAAGTAATCCCCCTTTAACTGTGAATGTTACTACCCCGACCCCTGTACCGTTGGCAGTCCCAGAAAGGTTCACAGGAGATTCTAATAAATTCAGTGTATTTATGAATCAGTGTCATCTTCACTTTATGTGTCGTCCCACTTCGTTTCCCAACGACTCCTCCAAAGTGGCGTTTGTTATCTCCTATTTGGCTGGAACCGCTGCTTCTTGGGCGGTACCTTTGGTGGACAATGATGACCCTGTTTTGTATAACTATGGGGCATTTAAAGAACAGATGCGTTGTCTTTTCGCAAAACATGCCTTTATGCAAGCCAGTGATGCAGAGTTATTAAAATTGAGACAAGGGAAACAGGATTTACTGACCTATGTGTCCACGTTTAATCATTTGGTGTCCGAAACCCATTGGCCAGCTGATAAGAGAACCTCTTTGTTCTATCAAGGGTTGTCTGAAGACTTGAAAGATGTCGTTTCACAGGTGGTGAACCCACCTGAGGACTGTGTGGAATTTATCGATCTAGTAGTGAAGTTGAATCACAGATTACTAGAAAGGAGGGGTGAGAGAAATCGCTTTCAGGTATCCCGAGTGGTCCCTGTTAGAAGTGAAGCAAAGAGTACAGGAGAGGGTCGATCAACTCCGGAACCTATGGAGATAGGTGGGGTGAGAGGTCCCCTGTCTGCTGAAGAGAAGAGTAGGAGACGTTCCCAGAATTTGTGTCTTTATTGTGGGCAAGGAGGTCATTATGCCAGAGAATGTTCCGTAAAACCATCTTCAATTCCTTCTAAAAAAGTGGTAGCATGCGTGCATCCACCTGAGGATTTGATAGTGGATGATAAACATAATCCATCATATCAGATTTCTGGTATAGTTAAGAGAGTCCCTAAACATTTCATGATCACCGTGTGTTTGGTTATATCTAACAGTCATAGGGCTCCTGTGTCTGCATTATTGGACTCTGGTGCCATGGGTAATTTTATGGACATCAAGTTGGCAGAACGATTAAAGGTGCCATGGATCATGAAGGATCAACCTGAACCTGTGAGAGCCATAGATG
Organism: Lissotriton vulgaris; assembly: GCF_964263255.1. Lineage (NCBI taxonomy): Eukaryota > Metazoa > Chordata > Amphibia > Caudata > Salamandridae > Lissotriton > Lissotriton vulgaris. The sequence goes on from NC_141687.1 coordinate 245,743,133, forward strand.
GAACCGAGTTGTCTTCTGGTACTATCACTAAACAAACAGAACACTTGTGTATGATATGTGATAATGGACACTCCGAATACCTTGGGTTTGATTTGATTGATGCTCCCTCTTTTGGTGTTGTGTTGGGGGTGCCATGGTTGCAATCTCACAATCCCAGGATTGATTGGATTAGACGAACTGTGACTCTTGATTCAGTCTATTGTCTGCAAAGTTGTTATAAAGTCGCCACGGATTGGGTCACCCCTTTAACATGTGCAGTAGGTGATGGGTTAAGGAGTGAAGTACAGAAGATACCGGAATCATATGCAGAGTTTGCCGAGGTGTTCGACAAAGGAAGAGCGAGGGATTTGCCTCCACATCGTTCTTTCGATTGTAGAATCGATTTGACCCCCGGGGCTACATTGCCCTGTTGTCGCATCTATGCCTTATCCGGACCTGAAGAACAGCATTTGAAGGAGTATATAGACGAGATGTTGGCTAAGGGGTTTATTCGTCCCTCCTCCTCTCCTGCTTCCTCTGCTATCTTTTTCATTCCCAAACGGGAAGGTGGACTCCGCGCCTGTGTAGACTATAGGGCGCTCAATAAGGGTACTATTAAGAACAAGTATCCTCTTCCCTTGATACCTGTGTTGCTCGATCAACTGAGGCATGCAACGGTTTTTACCAAATTGGATCTCCGAGGGGCATACCATCTCATACGAGTCCGTGAAGGCGATGAGTGGAAAACTGCCTTCCGGACTAAGTTCGGTCTGTATGAGTATTGTGTTATGCCCTTCGGATTATGTAATGCTCCGGCTGCTTTTCAGTTCTTCATCAACGAGGTATTAAGGGAATACTTGGATTTGAGCGTGATTGTCTATATAGACGATATTTTAACATTCTCCAACACTGTGGCTGAACATGAAACACACGTTCGCCAAGTCTTACAGACCTTGAAAGACCATCAGTTATTTGTGAGGCTGGAAAAATGCAGTTTCCATACTGACAGAGTGGAGTTTTTGGGTTTCCTTGTTTCTGCTGAGGGCATTAGAATGGATCCTCGTAAGATCGAGGCCATAACCTCTTGGCCCTCGCCTAAATGTGTAAAGGAGGTGCAGGTGTTACTTGGATTCGCTAATTTCTATCGGCGGTTTATCTCCCATTTCTCGGAGATTGTTGCCCCCATGACTGTCTTGTTACGAAAGGGAGTTCCTTTTGTGTGGTCCTATTTGGCACAAATGGCGTTAGATCAATTGATAGAACGTTTCACCTCGGCCCCTGTTCTTGTTCATCCTGACCCTGCTTTACCCTTCTTTGTTGAAGCGGATGCTTCTTTGGGTGAAGTAGGGGGAGTCCTGTCTCAGAGAGATGTAGAAACTGGGTTTATGCATCCTATAGCTTTCTTTTCGAAGACACTGTTACCAGCTGAAAGAAACTATACGGTGGCAGAACGTGAATTGTTGGCAATCAAGCTATCTTTTGAAGAATGGAGACATCATTTGTGGGGGGCTCGCCATTCTATTACCATCTTTACGGACCATAAGAATCTTGAAATCTTTAGGTCCGCTCGTGCCTTGACCCCTAGACAGATGAGGTGGGTTTCATTCTTCAATGAATATGATTTCATAATCACCTATAGGCCTGCCGCACAGCAAATGAAATCAGATGCCTTGTCCTGAATACATGTGAAACAGAACGAGTGGGTGACTGACAAGGATATGGGGTCTTTCATCTCACCAGAGAAGATTGTAGGCAGTGTTTCTATGGATGGCTTTTTAACTTCAGTGAAGGGCATGTTGAGAGACACAGATCTGACCCCTTGGGAATCCCAGCCTTTCTTTTCTGTGAGAGACGGATTGTTGTATCACGAAACTCAGTTGTTTATTCCTCCTGCTTTGAGGGAAACAGTGTTGAAATGGTGTCATTCATCAGCTTAGTCGGTCATCCTGGTATAAATAAAACCAGGGAATTTTGTTTACGGTGGTTTTGGTGGGAGTCATTGTCTCATGATGTTCAACAGTTTGTGGCGTCCTGCCCAGTATGTGCTGTGAGCAAACCATCTCGTTCCAGTCCGTCTGGCTTGTTACAACCTTTACCTGTACCTCCTGCGCCATGGCACACGATTAGCATGGATTTTGTTACGGATTTACCGTTAGAGTCAGGTTGTACGGTGATCCTTGTTGTGGTTGATTCCTTCACAAAAATGGCCCACTTTATCCCTTTATCGAAACTGCCAACGGCTAAAGAAATGGCTTTAATCTTTGTGTCATCTATAGTGAGACTGCACGGGTTACCATCTGCCATTGTATCCGATAGGGGGGCTCAGTTTGTGTCCCTTTTCTGGACTGAGTTATGTGAGGCGTTACAAATGAAAATCTGCCTGTCTTCGGCCTATCATCCTCAGTCCGATGGTCAGACTGAGAGGATCAACCAAACTATGGAACAGTATCTACGGTGTTTGTTGACTTCTTTGACTTGTAATTGGGTGTTAGCCCTCCCTCTTGCGGAATTCGCATAAAACAACAGCGTTCATTCCGCTGTTGGTATGTCCCCCTTTTACTGTTCTATGGGGTTTCATCCAAAGGCCATCCCTATTCAACCCTCGGGTCATGTGCCAGCAGTAGATTCATTGGGAATAGCATTGGGCAGGATATGGGGAATAGGTCAGGATCATTTGGTCAAGGCAAAAGAAGACATGAAAAGGCAGGCTGACAGACACAGGGTACCAGCCCCCTATTATGTTGTAGGTGATCGTGTTTGGTTGTCAACAAAGAACTTGAAAATGGAGGGCTCTAGGAAACTGCAACCACGTTTCGTGGGTCCTTTTCCTATTGCACGAGTGATAAATCCTGTAGCCATGAGGTTGGAGTTGCCTGATGAATATCGCATTCATCCGGTGTTTCACACCTCTTTATTGAAGCCATATAAAGACACCGATCAGACCTTGCCCCCCCCTCCTTCATTGTTGGTTGATGGAGAGGAAGAATTTGAGGTGAATGCTATCCTTGATTCGAGGAGGAGACGGGGGAAGTTGATGTACTTGATCGATTGGAAAGGGTATCCTCCTGAGGAACGCACGTGGGAACCAGCTACAGGGGTGCATGCTCCTCTTTTGATTAGACTGTTTCACCTCCGTCATCCGACTAAACCCCGTCCTGTTGGGAGGCCTTTGAGGAGAGGTACTGTTGGGAATTAGCTGCTGTCAGCCGACTTTTTCTGTTTCTGTGCCTCTGTTTGCATGGTATTCCCGGTGTCCTCTTTCTGTTTCCTCCTTTCAGGTAGCCTCCGCCCCTTTTCTTTTTCTCCTTCCTTATCTAGAAGCCAGCGCCAGTATTCGGGGCTTGGTTACTAGCCTGGTTGGTTTTCTTTGATCCAGGTTGTGTTTTGGGGAGTTTAGCGTTTCTCCCTCTTGGTGTGTTCCACCGTTTACAGAAGCTATTAACGCTGGGAAGCTTCGCTGAGCAGAACGAGGCTTCGCTCTGCTTCCTGGAGTCGGGACGCTTAGTACGCCTTCACGTTTGCTGTTCACAGTCGGAGTTGGATATTGGGCTTCTGAACACCAGTGCACCATAAAGGATTGGGATATTTCTTTGTTATTTTTTGGACATTGTTCGTCTTTTTGCTTCGTTCGTGTGAGGACTGTGCTACACACGGCGGTGCCGATTTCCGGGTCTTGTGTACCCGTTTCACATCTTTATGTGAAACTTTGGACGATTTCACGAAGCATTTAGCTTCTAGCGTTTTACGAGGAACGCGCTTTAGTTTGTGGCCACAAGTAGGTTAAACGCTATGTAAGTACAGCGTTTTTGCTGTTAATAGCCTTCCAAGGGGTTTTTCTGTCAGATTTATGACTTTTTTCCCCCCCTGTAAACGAAACGCTGTGCAAAGGAGAGCTTGTCTATTTTTATCATTTGGACTTTCCTCTACAAGTCTCTTTCCTGAGGATTCTTCTGTGTTACACAAGTAAGGAGGGGATTTGGGGTGTGTTGGGCAGTGATAAGTGGGTACAGAGGAGAACGCAGGTGAGAGGACACTGGGAACTGTATTGACATTCTGTTTTTTCTTTGTTTCTTCTCTTGTTCCGCTGCAGGTTAGAAGATATATATACATCCACAAGAACAGGGTCTGCCTAGCTGAAACATAGAAAGAGTCTTGGCGTTTCTCTTTCTTTTTGTTTTTTCCTACCTTCTCCCTTTGTTCGGTCCGCTGTCACGCTGTGATATAATGGGCGTGTTGCGTTCCGAATAGGGGTAGAGGATTGGGGCCATCCACGCTTCCGTGGTGTGGGTCGAGTTGGGTGAAATCCAACAGTATGCTGCAGTTACAGCATGTGGTGTGTCTGTGTCTGCATTGCAGAGTCAGGTGCTATTAATGCTGGGAATGTTCCTGCCAAACAACAGACACAATATTTTACTTTCACTCCGGAGGACAGCGCTTGCTGCACAGCCTCTAGTTTGAGAATTGTTTTTTTATGGAGTGTCAGTCCAGCGCATTCCAGGAACCCAACTCTGCCCATTCATTCTCAACTCTGCGTTTCTGCATAGTTTTCATCCTGTGGGATGGGTATTTTTGTCACCTGCTTTCCCCATCTCTTTGTTGGGGACAAAACCACCCACCATATTGCCAGGATGTGTGGATTAGTGTGTGTCACTCTGCCATGTATAGCTTCCTGACGGTTAGTTTAGCTGATATTTTTTTTCTTCTTCATTTTTGTTGGTGGCACCTATACCCTCCTTTTCGGCAGACTGGCTCAATCTATGCCCAGGGCACCAGGCCTAGAATTGCCTAAGCTTTGGGAGACACAGTCCATGAACTTTAAAAAAAAAAGTGAATACAACATAACTAGCCCGTATTTCAAATTAATAAAACAATCGAATTTAAAAAGTACACTTTTATTCCACTTTTTAAGTTTAAGAGAAAGGAACTATTTTTAGCTTAATTTGAACAGTGGCTGTGACTTTGTGCCATCACTCACACTGAAGGGCGCAGTGATAAAGTGGGTTGACCGAAAGCCCCTTGCTGTATGCTGTGGTGGGCTGAAGCAAAGTGTAAATCTAACAATTGAGGGCCTCATTTATGAGTTTTTAGCGCAGGGCCGCGCCGCAGGCCTTCCTGCTGCGCTGCCCTACGGTAAAAGAAAAGGGCAGAATTGCGCCTTATCTATAAGATCCGGCGCATTCCTGTCCTTTCCCCCTGCGCCCGCACATAATGGGCTGCCTGCGCCAACGCAGGCACCTTTGCACTATGGTGCAAGGGTGCCTGCGTTGCGGGGAGGATTATTTTTGTACCGGAAGAGAAACCTTTCTGAACAAAAATAATCACAAGAGGCTTTTTCCTCTTTCTGTGTCTGCTTCAGAATGCAGCACACATAGAAAAAGGAAAAACGAGGAGAAATAAAGATATTTCTCCTCGTTGCGCCTTCCTTACGCCTCCCCTGGGGAAGCGTAAGCTTTTGGCACTGCCTCAGATTTACGATTTCTCGTAAATCTGGGGCAGTGTCAAAAGGCCATGGATGTTGCTGGGAACGCCCCCAGCAACACCCATTGCACGCCCCTTTAACACTGAACACTCCTTAAAGGGACTGATATTTATCAAGATGCAGCAATAAGCCCAAAAAAGTGGCTTACTGCTGCCTGATAAATATCACGCAGGCTTCTGAGCCACGGGTCGTCACAAAAAGTGACGTTCCAGTGGCGCAAGGAGTCTCATAAATGAGGCCCTTACAATTTAACAGGTCAATGAATGCTGCTGGCTCACCAAAGCCCCGTTTATGTATTTGTACTACTGCGCAACTTCCTCTGTGTCTGTAAAACGTAATTTTTTTCCCCCGAAGGTTTGTCCTGAATTTTGACTGGGTGTCCTGAAATTTTGTCCTGAATTTTGGCCCTTTGCCCTGAATTTTTACACTCACCATCCTGAATTTGCACCCATGTCAGTTGGTCACCCTAGGCGTGCTGCTCTTCCGCTTCCATGGATGACCGGCTCTGAGTGGGAGATGGCATTGTCAACTAGATCATAGACCTGAATATGGTTCGTTGGTGACTTTACTTTCCTACCATGCAGCATTGTGAATGACCAGGATTCTGCTAAACATTTACATATTTTTGCTCCTTTGGTAATAATCAGTAAAATTCCCTTGGGATTCAGTTGCTTAAGGGAACACGTGTTTAATGTTTTAGAGCTATGCTTGTCACTGGTAAAACGTTTAATTCTGAATATTAATGAATATTTATTTTAAGAGCTATGGTGCTTTACTGTTTATGATGTGGCAACTGTTTTGTATATGTTTGTTTTGCAATGATTTAAAAAAGCAAACTTGAATGGAGTAATATGAATCCGGTCATACATGCATTGCCAGTGTAACAGTATGAAAAGCCATACCTTTTTCATAGGTGCCCATTTATAAGGGCTTGTGGGACTTGGTCCTGACCAAAAATGTATGATATGTGCCCAAGAGTTGGGCTAGGACTTTTCACTTTTTTTCTGGGTGATTGTACGTAGGCTCATGCATTCTATTAGAAAGACAAGGTGTGAAAGAGTGTTCAGCATTTCGAAAAGGGAATGAGGTGGGGTGTCAGAGACATATAAGGCTGTAATTCAAGCCATGTCTCATTTCTCATACTTCTAGTAGCCAATCATTACAATGTTCAATGCGGAACATTAACTTTGTTTAACTTTTTAAATGCCCCAAGCATGTGTCACCATGTTTTAAAATGATTCATAAGGTCAGCTCCGCAGTACGTGGAAAATATACACGTTATTTACATTAGTAAAATACCTTAAATGTTTTTTTCACGTTTCCATTTGGAATAATATTCAGGTTTTTTTTATAATGCTGTCACATCCAGGAGGCCTCTGAGTGCACCAGTTGACTCAAAATATGATGATATACCACTTAGGTTCCTGCAAGTGGTTTATATATGAAAATATGAACTATGAATCACATACTTACGTGCATATGCTGTACACATTGCCAAGTTTCTGCCTCACCTGTAACTGTAAAGGACGGTGCAATAAGGTTGTAACAGCCCTTCTTTTAATGAAGTGATAGTGAGCCACATTGCCTACTCTAATTTCCCCCCTACCTATTTTTGATAGAAATTTGACCCTGATTACATGCTTTAAGGGATGGCAAACATGAGCGCCATAACTGGTTGGTGGATGCAAAACAAAATGTATAAATAAATTGCTTATTTATTGTTCTTGAAGAAGGATGAGTTCTTTCATTCCTGTGCCCTTGCCCATGGCCCATCATGTATGTAAGAGAATACTGTGGGGTACTCTTATCATTTGACACCTTCCCCATGGAACGGCTCATATGACCTGGGCCCCATCAATAACTTGGTGAACCTGAACTATGACCTTTGTTAGATGTCCTTCTGTGTAGAATGCAGGACCTGCCTGAATAATTGAGACTGCATTCTTGTCTGCAAACATGGTAAGGATTCTATTCTGTATGGGTACTGTCTTTTGAGTGAAATATCATTTTCTTCACGTGTATATCAAGTATGCTTCTAATTGAGTTTGTCTAGAGAGTCACGCACCAAATATTAGCAGAAGGGCCTGAATTCCACTGCACGATCCCCATATCAAAACAAAAGGCGAGATTACGAGTTTGGCGGTCCTGGAGTGTTCGTGGTCTGGCGGGTGGGCGGCATGGTCGTCCTGCGGTGGTGCCTTTTCAAACTCACCTATACATGCCTTAGAAAGGCACTGCTGCAGGACCGCCACAGCATGGACTATGAAGTCCATGCCGTGCTGGAACTGGGAGTGCATGCACAACATGTGCCCCCCTGGATGCACCCCCATGCATAGAGCATGAGGTGGCCCTGTAGGACCCCCTTTGTTTCATGACTGCCTGCAGGTTCATGGAGGAAGAACCTCCGTGACACTGCTGGCGGTCCTGAAGCTCGTAATATGCATGGTGGTGCTGCAGAGGCACCACCAGCATATTGTGAGTCCCTGACAGCTATGGGACCACCAGGGAATGCTGTTACTTGGCGATTGTGGCGGTGCAATGGTGGTCTGACTGCAAAAGTTGTAATACGGCGGTCAAACCACTGGTGTGGCAGTGGCTGGACCGCCATCACCACACCCCTACGAGTTTGGCGGTCTTCGGAATCCAAACTCATAATCAGACCCAAAATCAAAATGACATTGCATTACTGATCAATAAGGACCTTCACAGTTAACAACGTTTTCAGCTTTCACTCAAAATATATTTTTTTGTATGAGTGTATAGGTTTTGTTTATGGGGCAGGGGTTCCTAGAATGAAATGTATTATGCTATATTAAGCCAAAGCCTCTTTGAAAACGAACTAATCTGTGATTTTAATATGTTCCTTTGTTGTGCCGCTTGTACCACTCTTAAGTAAATATATTATCATAAAAAAACTAAAGAAAATAAACTGCAGCAAATAGATACTTAAGACCTACTATCTGTAAAAAATATTTGAGAACATATGAACAATATTACTTCCTTTTATTCTTTTTTTTATATACAGTTATGAATGTTCTCGGTTATTGACTACCCATTACAACCGACTACAGTAATAAAAAAACGCCAATACATGCATTTTCCTTAAAAAGATGAATTTTAGCTTTTTAGACTGTACTAAGAAAACTTCTGTTTCTCCTGTACATGCTTTGACATACACTTTGCTCTGTGTGCGATCATAGTGTTGCAGTGTTTGCATAACTAGGGATTAGTCTTTCAAAGTCCAGGTTTCATTATGTTTTTTAAAGTCTATAACGAAAGCCGATGCTACAAAGTTTATAGTGTGTGTCTGCCTCTGTATTTCTCCTTTTTATTCAGCTGAATGGGTCAATTTCACTAAAAGTATGTGAAGAAATATTAAGTGCTTCTTACAGGCTGTCGGGAAGTCACGCTAGATTGTGATTTGACATGGAATAGTTAAACGACAAGCGCTACCTCGTTAATTTGTGCAACTCCTGAAACATTTCAGCGGGAAGTACTTGTTTTTGCTGCGGTCAGCAGATTCCGGCGAATGATAGATTATACAGCAGGTGTGAATTTCGCAAGATTTGCCGCGGCTGCAGATTCACAGAACCGTCTGAGTTCTGGGAAAGAAAGGGCCATGCTTTGGTACCAGGGGACCTTGGTTTAAATCCCACTGTGACCAACTGAGGCGCTGTATGTTTCATTAAGAAAACATTGGAAGTGCGATGGGTTGCATCATACAGATAATGTTGATATTGCATGGTTTTGGAATAGCAAAGGTGCACAGAGTAGCCTCCCCCTCTGATGCTTTTCATTTCTACGTCTGTCCTTTAATTCCATGAAAGGGATGTTTTGTCTAAAACTGAGATTCTTTGATTTCCTTTTGGTTCTGCAAATACCCCACTTTACCCACCTCTCCTGGACTACTTCTAATTATTCATTATTAGCACTTATAGAGTGCATGGCTACTCAGAGAGTTACAACACAAAAAATCATGGTGTCAACGCACTATTACTGTATTATATTTTGAAAAATGCAGGTTTTAAGCCCCTTCCTAAGAGATAGAAGTCGGTTTTCAGAGCAGATGGACAAGGGCAGGGTATTCCTTGAGTGCAGCTGCCCTATATGAAAAGAAACACCCTTCCGAATCTTTCCCTCCTGAGTCTGGGAACGTTTGCCAAATATGCATCGGAGGAACGAAGAGTTCTTTGAGGGAGATAGAAGGAGAGCAAAGATTGAGAAATCAAGGGTCCATTGCCCCACAGTGCCTTGTAGGCAATGCAAAGGCACCTGGACTTGATTCTCTCAACCATAGGGAGCCGATGTAGAGAGTTCTACTTTGGCTCCAATGTGTTTAGCACTAGTATTATTTAAAAGTCAGCTTAAACCAAGGGTCTCTAACAAGTCGCTCCGGTTTTACTGTTAGCTCACAAATGGCTTACCTATGTGTAGCCAGACTTAGCAAATGGGAAGCTGTTGTTTAGTTGATTTAGGTATGTTTACGAAATTGAAAAGGATGAATTTAAAAGTAAAATGTGTGCTTTTTCAGAATTGACATACCCATGTTTGAAGAAAAAATATATTTACAGCTGATATTGAAACAGTAAGATGTGCTGCGCTGGGGAGCATTATTGCTGAGGTTCTTTCTTAGTTGTCAGTGGGCATTGCATACACGACTGCTATACGTGTAGAAGCATTCACAATTAAAATCCATAACACTGTTTTTGACAGCATGACTGGTTGCCTTGCCTGATGCACTGAGGCAGTCAGCGCTAGTAGTTCTGCATGAAGTGGCCACTATTGAACCTTGGCTTAAGTCGTCTCTATTCTAACACTGATAACTAATCTTCCTGCAGAACTCTAACTTCCCATCTTATTTCTAGCATCACCACAATTACCTGTAAATCTACGGCTCTCACATCCTGCATGCATGAATTCACAGTACATTGCCAATTTCTGGATATTCTGGAACTTGTTTCACTGAGTGAATACAAAATCATGGACTTGTCTGGCTGCAAATCTGTGGCAGAGCAGGATAATTTGTATTTTTGCGGCAAACTTGAGGACCATGAGTTGAACAACTGGTTCTCTTATTGTGCAGTCCTACATTTACCATTATGTAGGTACAACTTAAATCACAAAGAACATCAAACAATGCAAGGATCATGCAAAACATAAACGCTTCAAACATTTGATTGGACACTGGTAACATTGAAAACGAATTGCATTCATGTAAAACATATATTTAAATTATCGGAAAATAACATAACTCAAGCTATTAAAAAATAAACATTTTGGTCAGTCCTGCATGGGTGTATCAAACCTGTTACCTGAATATCATGTATATGTAAATGCCATAGTGGAGAAGTGTGGCTCACCGATTAGAGCGGCAGACCCTGAGGCAGAGGTCTGGTCCAGACCAGGGTTCAATCCCCGTCGCGGCAGGGTTTTGGGCTCAATGTCCTCGGACCCGATAATTCTCGCCTCGGTGGCTACTCTAATCATGGGTTCCACTCTGCAACTCTGGACAATAGCTTGCTTAATCTCCACACCGGCCCTAACAACGCTAGGATGCCTGGCTTCACCTTGGGGGTGCCCAGGAGTGGACACCTCACAGAAACAGGCCAGGAAGGGTTCCACAGCGGTATTCGTACAGCGCTTAGAGACCTCTGGGTGATAGGCGCCATACAAATCCAAATTACATTTACATAGTAAGTTCTTTGGGCCATTTACCAGAGGAGTCACAGGTATGAAAAGTATGTTGAAAAGAGGGTGTTTAAAAAGAGGTTGAGGGTTGGATTAGCTTAAGGGAAAATGTGATATTTCCCCCATACTATCAAACCCTAAAATGTCCTGGCTTTCCTACTACTCTTTCCACATTCCGTTTTTTTTTCCTTTGTGTGCTCAGAACCCTCTCAGAAGAAAATAATTATGGGATCCCCACACTGTACTCATTGTTTGAATGGAAAACATCATATCTGAAACCAAGCTTGCTGATTTGTGGAGAGCATATCGCAATTGTAACCCACTCACTTCACAACTGTGAGAGTACAATCATAGGATATGCAGTTGTTTTTCATGTGAATTCCTTGGAATTACTTTTCTTGTAGCAAATCATTTTTTTGGCATCTTATTATTGCCCTGCATATAAGCTGCTTAAACTTCCAAATAGGTTTGTATTTTTGGGGCAGATGGCGATTAGGAACATCAGTGTTTCTTTCCTCTTTAGGTGTTGTTTTGCTAACTTCCCCCTTAGGTTTAGCATTGGCAAAGACCTTTTGATTTTACTTATATATATTTATTATCCTTACTGATTGGGGCTTTTAGGCAGCCCTTTTCACCCGTTAGCCTGTTACTCACAGTTGTCTTCCATCCACCACAGCAAACTGCGTGGGGCAGTAGGACAACCCACTTCAGCCCTTGGATAACTTTACTTTGAGTAATGGCATTCTTCTTTTTCACAACCAGCACATCCACACATAAAGTGGTACTCTTCAGTTCCAAGTAATATGAGGCAATATGTGCTTTTTGAGACCAAAAGAAATGTTGCTTTTAGTCAATGTCTTTTTATATTGTTGAGGGCCTGGCAGTGCGCAAGGCAATAAAGATTTTTTTTAAAGTTCACAAAACAAGCATTGGCAAATGTAAAGGTCTGGCAGCCAATGCAAACCTATTGCTTTATCAATGTTTGTTTTAGCATTGCAGCCACAGTGGAGGTATTGTTTCTCTAATTTAATCACTTTTTGGGAGGTTAGGTTTACACTGTATTTTGGTGGATTTCCATCGGAGGTAACAGTTTGTACTTCTAAGGTATAGATCTCACTTCCTTTGGGTCAGCAATTAGTTTTGTTTTAGTTATATTTCATGATTGGCCTTTTATATTGCCTTTAAGACTATTTTAGAACTTTTTTCCATTGGGAAGGGCCCACAAGTAAAGTTGATTTTCTAGAATGTAAACTGCTGTATGAAGCATTAGTGTACTTCCTCGTGCTAGCATCAATATTATACACTTACTTTCTTACAGCATAATGAGGTTCTGAAGGGAAAGAGTGCCCTTCTCAATCACCTCAAGAGCCCACCTCAATCAGTTCGAAGTCCCCTAATCAATACCTGTCTGTGGCTCACCGAGACGGAATATTATGTTAGTCCAGACAAAGTCTCTCAGCCTCAGCAATAATGCTCTTTAAAAGTGAGATGTAGAAAAAGAAAACCTCTTAAAATATAAAACCTGCAGGGATCCCTAGTTCCGTATTTACTGCTCAGATTATCATCAGTACCCTGTTCAATGAGTCTGGACTTTACTCAGATTTTAATTTTGCAATAAACATATTTACATCTTTTAAAATGGGTAGCTAAATACACGTGACTAGTTTAGTGCTGAAGTCAAAACTTAGCGGATTGCCATACAAATGACTAGGTGTTCTTGCTTGTTAGTTTCACTGAGAGTTCCAGCACCTTCTTTCCCCTCTGAATTGTCTCGGTGTGTAGAAAAAGGTGGCTCCAGTATCGCCCAATATGATTTTTTTGTGTGTTTGATACAAGGAAAACTCTCCGGCTCGAGTCTCTCAAGATCACCAAGCTGTTCCTCCTCTCATGTTATCCTTGCTGGCAGCCAAAAATACATTCCTGGCATCTCATACGGTGCCACCGCGTGTCACATGCTCCCTGTACATGGTCACCCGCTGAGGAGCCGTAATAACACAGTGGCAGAGAAAACGAACTGAAAACCACTGTAAACAGTAGATTTCCAGCTCTTTTCTGGAGCCAGTAAGCAGCACATGCCCATTAAAAGGTGTGAAACCACCCAGGACATCGGCAACATCCTCAATGACCCTCTCTGTTTTACTGGGACGGCTCTCACGCAATTGCGGAGGAGCATCGCCCCACTGGCTCAGAGCCAGCAAGTAAAAAATAAATCGATATTTTATTATGGTGTAATTTTCTCTTGCGGGCTCTGGGCCAGCTTGTGCAGGGAGAGGTGAGGTGTGGCGGGGCGGGGAATGGGAGGAGGAGTGCTATGTACACTGCTAGGTTCACATTGTCTCTGGCCGGCCAAACACACATGCACACTTAGATTTCTCCCACCCGGCTGCATTGATCACCCAATCAATCAATCAGCGTATTTGTAAAGCGCGCTAATTACCCGTAAGGGTCCCAAGGCGCTGAGGGGAGGGGGGGGATTGCTGCTACTGCTCGAAGAGCCAGGTCTTGAGGAGTCTTCTGAAGGCGAAAAGGTCTTGGGTCTGCCGTATGTGGGTAGGGATGGTTTTCCAGGTCTTGTCAGCGAGGTAGGAGAAGGATCTGCCACCGGAGGTCGTTCATTGGATGCGGGGGACAGCTGCGCGGGCGAGGCTGGAAGGGCGGAGCTGACAGGTGGGGGTGTGGAAGCTGAGTCTGCTGTTCAGGTAGGCAGGTCCGGCGTTGTGGAGTGCTTTGTGTGCGTGGGTGAGGAGCTTGAAGGTGATCCTCTTGTTGACTGGGAGCCAGTGTAGGTCTCTCAGGTGGGGGGTGATGTGGCTGCGGCAGGGGACGCTGACGATCAGTAGGGCGGAGGCGTTTTGGATGCGTTGTAGTCGTCGTAGGTGTTTGGTTCGGATTCCTGCATAGAGTGCACTGCCGTAGTCCAGTCTGCTGCTGACAAGGGCCTGTGTCACCGTTCTTCTTGTATCGGTGGGGATCCATTTGTAGATCCTGCGGAGCATGCGGAGGGTGTTGGAGCAGGAGGAACAGACGGCGTTGGCTTGCTTCGACATGGAGACGGAGGAGTAAAGGATGAATCCTAGGTTGCATGCATTGTCAGTGGGTGTTGGTGCTGTTCCCAGTGTGGTCGCCACCAGGAGTTGTACCAGGCTGAGGGGGTGGGACTGAGGATGAGGACCTCCGTCTTGTCCGAGTTCAGCTTCAGACGGCTGCTCCTCATCCAGTTGGCGACGGCCTTCATTCCCTCATGGAGGTTGGTTTTGGCGGTGTGTGGATCCTTGGTGAGGGATAGGATGAGCTGGGTGTCGTCGGCGTAGGAGATGATGTAGAGGTCATGACGACGGGCCACTTGTGGGAGAGGGGGCATGTAGACGTTGAACAGCATTGGGCTGAGGGATGAGCCCTGGGGGACGCCGCAGATGTTGTCGGTGGCTTCGGATCGGAAGGGTGGGAGGCAGACGCTCTGGGTTGTTCCGGAGAGGAAGGACGTGGTCCAGTCAAGAGCCTTCTCTTGGATTCCGGCTTCTAGGAGGCATGTCTTTAGAGTGCAATTGCAGACCGTGTCGAAGGTGGCTGACAGGTCCAGGAGGATGAGGGCTGATGTTTCGCCGTTGTCTAGTTGGCGCCTGATGTCATCTATGGCAGCGATAAGGGCTGTCTCGGTGCTGTGGTTTCGTCTTAATCCGGACTGGGATGGGTCCAGGATGTTGTTGTCTTCCAGGTGCCGGGCCAGTTGCATGTTGACGATTTTTTCGATTACCTTTGCCGGGAACGGGAGCAGGAAGATGGGTCGGAAGTTCTTGAGGTCCTTGGGGTCCGCTTTGGGCTTCTTGAGGAGGGGGTTGATTTCGGCGTGCTTCCAGCTTTCCGGGAATGTCGCTGTTTCAAAGGAGATGTTGATGACCTTCCGTAGTTGGGGTGCAATAGCAGCGTCTGCTTTGTTGAATACGTGGTGTGGGCATGGGTCAGACGGAGATCCTGAGTGGGTGGAGTTCAGGACCTTGCGTGTCTCGTCGTCGTTAACGTTGGACCAGGAGGTCAGGCGGTTGGGGCTGGTGGTGCTCACAGGGGGGTGGAGTCTGGCATAGTCGGGGCGGTCGTGGTGTTGAAGCTGTCGGGGATGTCAGAAGATCTTGAGGTGGAAGAAGATTGCTAGAGAGTCGCACAGTTCTTGTGAGAGTAGGATGTCGTTCGCATTGGGGCTGGGGTTGGAGAGTTCCTTTACGATGCTGAAGAGCTCTTTGCTGTCGTGTGCATTGTTATCCAAGCGGTCTCTGAAGGAGGATCTTTTGACTAATCTGATGAGGTGGTGGTGTCTGCGGGTGGCGTCCTTGTGGGCTGCGTGTTTGCCCGGTGTGCGTTCATGGAGTCATGTCTTCTCCAATTTCCGGCATACGTTTGGAGGCCTGGAGCTCGTTGGTGAACCAGGTGGCTCTCTTGTTGGCGTGGGTGTTGGAGGGTTTCTTGAGTGAGGCGAGGGTGTTGGCGCAGTCGTTGATCCACTGTATGAGGTTGCATGCTGCGGCGTCTGAATTGGAGGGGTCAGTGGGTGGGTTCTTGGCGAGGGAAGTGATTAGCTGGTCTTCAGTGACTTTGCTCCAGCAGCGGCGAGGCAGCTGTTGAGTGCAGTGGTGCGTGGTTGGTTTCTTGAAGGTGAAATGGATGCAGCGGTGATCGGTCCAGTGGAGTTTGGTGGTGTGGTCGAAGGTGACGTGAGAGCCTGTGGCGAAGACGGGGTCAAGCGTGTGGCCGGCAGGCCTGGGTGGGTGCGGTGACGAGTTGTCTGAGGCTGAGATTGGCGAGGTTGTCAATCAGGATGGTGGAGTTGGCATCGTTGTTGTTCTCGAGGTGGAAGTTCAGGTCCCCGAGGAGGATGTAGAAAGTGGAGGCGAGTGTGTGGGTGCTAGTGAGGTCGGCAATGGAGTTGCTGAACTGAGCCCGGGGTCCGGGGGGTCTGTAGATGAGTGTTCCTCTGAGGGTGGTGTTGGGGTTGGTGTGGATCCGGAAGTGTAGGTGTCTGGCGGTGTTGAGTGTGTCATCAGCATGGTTGGCGACCTTGAGGGTGGACTTGTGGACAATGGCTATTCCTCCTCAGATTCCATTGGCGCGGTCCCTGCGGGTGATCTTGTAGCCGTCTGGGATGGCTATGGCAATGTCGGGTGCAGAGGAGATGTTCCACCAGGTCTCGGTCAAGAAGGCCTGGTCAGGGTAGGAGATGTCGAGCAGATCCCAGAGCTCGATGGTGTGTTTGCGTGCGGAGCGGGTGTTGAAGAGTATGCAGCGGAGGTGGTTTCGGTCCAGTCTTTGGAAGTTTGGATGTTCTGTCGCAGGTGAAGCTGCAGGTGTGGCAGGAGAAGGGTCCGTGGGTCAGTTTCGGGGTGGCTTGGAAGCAGGTGTGGTTTCGGGCGGTGTTGAGTGGGCGGCGGATGCTGGCGTCGTAGTGGATTCTGGTGTCGTGGCGTTCGTGGGGTCCAGGGGCACTGGCACTGGGCGGGTCCAGGCGCGGACGGGCGCAGAAGGGCCTGCCTTTGGTGCGTCCGCTGCGCGTCCGCTTCTCGGCCTGCATAAGGAAGCTTTGGGAGGGAGGGTCAGCTGAGAGGCGGGAGTGGGGAGGCTAATGGGTGTGTATGGGGTGGGGCTGCAGGGAAGCAGCGGCGGGAAGGGCCTGAGACGGGATCGGAGGGGGCGGGGGGAGGTGGCGCATGGGCAGGGGGAAAAGGCGAGCAAACCGGCTCAGAACACGGGGCAGCAAGCAAGTGGCGAGCAGCGGTGTGGAGGCAACCTGCATGCAAGCAGGGTCAGAGGCTGAACCCAGGCTGAAGAAACCCCACAGATTCCCTGAGGAGAGCACAGCGTCTTCTCAGCCTGCTCAGGCTAATCCCAGCACTGCTCTTAAGCAGCAGAGCTGCATGGGGGATTGGATGAGAGTCTGTGATGCTGCCCAGGTTCCTGCTGGGACAAGGAAATTCACCGAGGCACGAGGCTGGAGAAGGCTGGTAGGTGAAGGAAAGTGTTTTTTTTCTTTTTTAATTACTACCCCCTCGCACGTTCCTCCTTCAGCACTGCCCCTCCACCTGTCTCACCATCTCTTAATTGTGTCGGCCACCACTGCTGCTTTTTTTGTGGGAGGGGTGGGGGTTTGGTGAGGGGCTGAGTGCCTCTTAGATAGCTCCAGGCACCGCCCCTCCTCACACGGTGAAGTGATTTTGTAAGCTGGAAGGTATGACATTACTGATCAGATAATTAGTTGCTGGCCTCCTTGGTAGGACTGAGGCTTTCCAGTAGGAGGTCGCTCACATAGGTATTAAGATTTGACCCAGCATTCTCTTTGGGAATCCAAAGAATCCTGAAGTTGAAGGATATGTCTAGATTTTCCATTCTTTTCGGTTTCAACTTGAATGGAAACCATGCCAATTTGTTAAATTGTTATGAAACTGAGGGGATATTCTCAAGAATGTGTGATAATTACAGCAAAATTAGCTTAACGCAACTATTCATATTGCAGTCTATCGCGGGAAAACAATGCCGTGTGAACTCAGTATTCACAACACGGAGGTACATGCAATAGGCCCACAATAACGCGTCAAATGTCCTCGATAAAGTCAATGCAACCCCACAAAAATGCGAAACACGAACGCAAAAAAAGGTGGGATGAGGCCAATCGCGAAACAAAAATCAACAAAAACCACGGATAGGCCTGCAACTCACATATGTCAGGCGGGAAAAATCACCATAGAAGAAGAAAAAAAACAGACACACAAATGCCAAACAACAGTGAAGCCCAATGGATGTTGCCAGAGCAAGTACAGACGTGAACCAGAACCCCACAAGCCCCCCGGAGGACCAGCCAGGGACCTCAGGGTCAGGGAAGGGCAAGGAGAAGAAGAGTAGGAAGAAGCGCTTCAGTCCACAGGAAAACAAGACCCTGATAACGGAGGTGGTAGAACACCATCAACAACTGTTCGTCACCTCCACTGTGTCACTATGGCAGTCCATCGTGGACAAGGTGAATGCAGTCAGAGTGCTGAAGAGGACAACGGAAGAGGTCAAGAGGCGCTGGAATGATGTCAAGCTCAAAACCAAGCTGAAACTCGCCACCAACCGGAAGGCAGCAATGCAGACTGGAGGTGGGAGTCCTGCGCCACAGGAGGAGCTGGACGACATGGAGAAAATGGTGTCCACAATCATCAGAGGGGAGACGGTGGCAGGAGTTGGGGCACCGGACACTGCTCAACATGACCAGACACAACAGCACCAGGGTGAGTAACGACCAGGGACTGGGGGGACAGTGGGAGTTGGGCACAATGGCACTCATGCACATTTAAGCAGAGCATATCTGCAGATAAACCATGCCCCAGACCATCAATTCCCACCAAGAGACCAATGTACCCAAGTAAGCAACTTCTCAGCACCGTATAGGCACAGAAGTCAAAGGCACACCACATGTAAGGGAGAAGGGGCAGCAAAATCAGAGCTGAAGGGGCACACACACACACACATAACATGCAGGGCACATCAACATTGACAACCATGTGGTACAAACAGCAACACGTCCACAACAGAACACACAACACAACAGGTGCCGCTTGTGTATAGAAACTGGCCAATCACATTTGGCATTTCAGGGAAATGTGAGTTTAGAATGTACAAGTCCAAACACACATCCGTTATGTTGTCAAAATATCCACTGTCCCCCTTCAAATAGGCAGCTCTCCCCAAACAGCCACAATGTACACAGTCATACAGACCAAATGAAAAAATGTACAATGCAACAACATACATGTGAACACATTGTTAAACTGCATCTCCCCTTCACATTGCAGAGAGACAATCGACACCTTCTGTAGAGCAGCCCGAACCTCTCTTCTCTGATGACAAAGAGGACTACCACAGCTTTGACCCCGATGCTCTCCAACAGCTTGTGGAGAGCCTCTGCACCCCACCTCCATGAGCAGGGCAGCCCAGCTGCTATGAGGATAACCCACCCCCTGCACAGACCACGCAGCAGGCAGCACCCACCACTACAGCTGCCTCCCAGGACCCCCACGAAGAACACATGGTCTTCCAACGCTGTGTGTTGGGGTTCCAGGAGAATCTGGATGAACAGGTGTGGGTGGGCTTTGACCGCATGGCAGCCAAACTAGATGCCATATGTGGGTGATTAAGTCCCATCAGGGACCACTCACGGTCCCTAATGGACACCCACAGTCCACTCCATGCTCTCTAATGGACCATGGCTGACATCGCTGGAGCCCTGACTCAGAGACTAGAACAACTGTCCAGTCAGAGTGGCACTAGCGATGTCACATGGGTTTTGGAACACATGCAGAGGTCAATGGTGCCACAGCTGCACACCAACAAGAGGTAGCTGGGTTCCTCAATGACCTCAGGACCATCCTCATGGCCTTGCTGCCACAAAGCCTGGTGCTGATGAATGCTGCTGCTCCCACTACATCCACATCTCTGCCCCCCGAAGTGTCAGTGCAACACAGTGCGACAGACATTCCGCCTCGAGCGACTGATGTGCCTCTGCCACACTGTGCTGGAGACAGACCACCACCACCCACATGTGAGGCACATGAAACTGCAGAGGACGAAGATGTGGATGAATCTGCCAACGTGGTAAGAAAGACGCAGTAGCATGCCTCTCCGCAATAGGGCCTGTTTCTGCTTGGTTCTGCACTCTGCACCATCACCTTCCACTGTCCCCGATACACTCCGACACTCACCTTGGACCTCAACATGGACTGCCATATCCTGTTTGATTGCCAATGACACAGCAATCAGACTGCGGACTGATCTCTTCCTTTGTTCTTGTCATGCCCTGAAGGACGTGGGCTGGCCCTCTACGGGCCAACATTGTAATGTGGGGTTTGCATGACCCTGTACTGCACCAGCTGCAACACTCCAATTAATGTGCATTAAACATACATATTCACACAGATGTGTCATGTCTCTGGTCTTCAAAGTGTGGAAGTATGGATGAATGTAGGTTCAGTGATTCCCCCTTACGTCCATGTTGCTCATGTTGTGGGAATTGGGTCACAGGGTCACACTTGCCGAATGCGGTCTGGGTGGTGCTGATACAACAATGGGGACACACGCATTAGTTACTTCCTTGTCCAGCCCAGTACGGAACCATACCCAGAGCCCTGGGGTCATTGTTCACACCCTTATGCTCACACCCTTATGCTGGACTGGCATAGGCGAGGCGAGCCTACTCCGTTTATGCTCACAGGGGAGACGACAACGCTACATGTGCTACGTCTTCCCGGTAGTAATCTGCTGCTCACAGGTCAAGTTTTCAGCATGCCGCAGCCACTCTCTCACGGCTGGTTTACACTCACACCACACCCATCCAGCACACGCGTCACAGGACATGTGACCCTGCCAATAAAATGGGCCGGGCGCACGTGGTGGATGCCATTTCTTCTCTCTATCTGAGTGCATCCGTGTGGTGTACATGTAGGCATGAGGGCCTAGGGCCCTGCAACGTCACATTCCTACGATACCAAATCATAAAGGGTCCATGACTTTGGGGCACAGACTTGGTGGTACCGCATACACTGTGGCTGGAACAGACACACCGCCACGGGATGGTGACTTTAGGTGTACTAAGGTAGGGGCACCTTAAGTGCTGAGTGAGTGTGCAGCCTGCGATGATGCCCCGTGCTGGTTGTCCGGACTGGTGTCGATTGATGTGAGCCCTGCTAGACCGCAGTGTAGGCCAAAGCCAGCAGGCAATGAGTGCCCACCATCACGCGGCATAGCCTCACAGGTCTCAGAGTTAGTGGCACCTGAAGGGCTGAGCAGGTGTGCAGCCTGCAATGATGCCCTATGCACTGGTATGTCCTCTGCCATAGCGAAATCAAGACCCAGAATTAAATGTGAGATCAGGTGGCCCGCGGAGCGGGACTGCATGATGTGGAGGGTGTCATGTTCATGGGCCCTGGGCTTGCACCGGTAGGTGGTGGGCCCTTTTTGCAACACGCCGATGGCGGAAGGTGAGCAGTGAGGACTGGGTGCGCAGGGGTGGCTTGCACCGCTGGGCTGTGGGAAGGGCTGGGGTGCAGCTGCCTGGGTGCGCAGGAGCGGACAGACAATGATGTGTGCAATTGTATGTACTCTGCCATTCATGTATCTGGGCTCTGTTTCAGATGACGGATCTGTTTTAGATGTGTGACATGGTGAACTGCACTACGTACCGGCACGTGGTTGGAGACACACCGATGTCAGCAGGTGAGCAGTGAGGCCTGGGTGCGCAGTGTAGGCACTCTCTCTCCCTGTCCCTCTCTTCTTTTCTCTGTGTCTCTCTCTCCCTTTGTTTCCGTTTTCTCTTTCTCCCCCTCTATTTCCATCTTTCTCTCTCTCCCCCTCTCTTTCCGTCTTTCTCTCTCTCCCACTCTCTTTCCGTCTTACTCTCTCTCCCTCTCTTTCTCTCTCTCTGTAGCTCTCTCTCCTTTGCTCTCTCTATCTGTCCTTTGATGTGCGCAAAACACACCTTCTCATCTGGATTTTTGTCTTGCAGGCTATGACTTACAGATTGTCCCGAGGAGAGCTGCCATGTGTTTTCATTTCTGTTCTGTGTTTATTTGAATACATTTTCATTTGTTAATTCGAAGGTGAATGTGTGATGCTTCTTTTTGTGAAGACACATGCATGTCACCAAATGTGATTGTGCGACATCAGGCGGATTATTTGGTACATGATTCTGTGTAGTTGATGTGGCATGTCTTTGGCCAGGGGGGGGGGTTGCCTGGGGAGTTGGGTCCTGGGGTGGTGGCGGTGGGTATTGTGGCCCTGTTGGGGCTCCCAGCTGCATGATCAGTGAATCCATGGCATCTGTTGTACTTCTGGTGTGGCTCTGGGCTGGGCTCCCTTTTCTGGTGCAGGCTGGCGTCTGACTTTAAACCATGTCAGAGGAGGTGTTCATTTCCTGCTGCTAATGCGACTTATTGCATGTTTTGGGCTCTGATCGCAGATCTGGCTCATCGTTGAGAATGTTGCGGAGTGGTTTTGTCACAGCTTTTGGCACGGGAATGCCTACTCTGCATCTCATTAGCAATAGTTACCAGGGTCATCTGTGGTGATGTTTTTTGTGGCTGCTATCACAGGTAAACTGGTGATATAGGCTGTTAGCACCAGCTTGTGAATGGAGAGATACATTTATCTCGACTTTGGCTGTGATAAAGTGCCAATAACTCGGCAATATCTCCTTGAGAATAAGCCCTTCAGTACCTTATCTCACAGTTACTTCACGTTTTCTCTTTCTTTCTTTCCATTACTGTAATTCATAACTTTTCACTTTTGCTTCTACCTCTTCTGAGAATGGGAGTATCTATTTTAGGGAAACCATAGTTTTTCCATTCATTCCATGGGTTGGCAGCCATTGCGCCAGTTCAAAAATGTTCCAGCACTGAGTGGGCTACCTGTCCCTCGGGCCAATCAGACCGATTAATTTATATAACATTATACATATACATTCAGAGTTGTCACTTCAGGTATTTGCTCATAAATGTCTGTTTGGCTGACCTCATGGGCATGCAAATACATTAGCCATTCACCAAGGGGGGTGCCCGTAAATGCAGCATGGTGATTGGTCAATGTATTGCATGCGTGCATACGCTGCATGTGGGTGAGTGTTCCGGCCCCAGCGTACTGAGGGAAGAGGCCAATACTTCTTTGCTTTCTAGCCTCCTGACCCTTTAATGACAGTAACAGTGGAAGAGGAGGGTAAAAGAGGATAGCGCAGGGTCCAGCCTAACAGTAACTAGACACAGCAAGGAGAAGGGAGGGGACAGTTATCAAATAGGATTTCCAGGCCTGCTGATCCCAACCAGCACGCCTGGAAATCTTCAAGTGTGTGGAGGACTGGAACCAGCAACAATAGGAGCAATGAGGGTCATTAGTGACCCTAAAGAACAAGAAAATACACTTACTGTAACAACCCCCAACACTGGCGTGGGTCAAGCAGGACCCACGCGGAGCGAAGCGGAAGATATTTTCCAATACACAGAAAATAACTCTTCCTAGCAGAATCAGCAGCGATCATCTGTCCATCTAAAAATGTGGGGGCAAGGGGAGGACGGGTCTTCAGTAGCAAGCTAGCAGCAGTGGCAGTCTGAGCTCCTCCAGGTAAGAATAAATGTGAAAGTTTACATGTTTGCACTATTTGGAGGGAATTGGGCCAAACTCTGTCTTTGTATCAGGGTACAGCCTAGGACTAAGGTCCCTTTGAAGCCTCAGAATCCAATGAAGTTCCAGGGCCCAGACCCCATTTCAGACTGTGGTGTCATTAAGACTGGCCAGCAGTGAGTCTCCGTTGAAGTCAATGTGGTTATTTGAGGAGGAGAAGGGTCGTGCGGGTCAAGGTTAGTAGCTATCGGAGATATTCCCTATTAATTTGAGATTCACAATATTTATAGCATGTTTTAGAGGGTCTTTTTGTACTTGTCAAAGAGACTTGAATTGATATAGTTACATCTATAGGTACCTCTGTATTAAGTGATAGCAGCACCTAGTATTTTTGAGACTTTTAAACTGCACCACTCTATTGAATACCATACAGATGTATAGTAATGCACACACACAAACAGGCTGATGTAGAAAGCATCATTTTCAGTTAGATTTGGGGAAAACTGGGATGACTGCCTGACAATCAGGAATAATCTGGAGTCCAGAGAGACCTGGGCCATTGGGACTCATATTTAAGCTTTTCAAATTGTATTGTTTACTTTGTGTTCCCTTTCCCAGCTGCAGGTCATTGGCCACCACCTACCCCTCGAAAGTACTTAGGTCTATGGGTCACTAAAGGAGTACACTCAATTAACACACAGCCTTAGGTGCCATCATTTCCAGTTATATCTGGACCCTTTGTTCTTGGAAGTACACGATAAGGCCAATAAGTGAGGCTGCTTATATGGCAGAAGAGGTTAATGCACCTGCTGGCAGCAGTAGAAATCTGTGTAGAACCTGCAGGTTCCAGTTCACATTTATGTCCCACAAACATTTACAATTGTTGCACGTGCCCGTTATGAGACTAGCTTGCACTACTTTCAGTTCTGTTTGTTACTGCCGCAGGTGCACTGCTTCTGCATGGTCTCTACATGCTGAATTGAAGACAGACTGCACTGCTTGTGAGTGTGATATATCACTTCTGTGTGTAAGGAAATCTTGCAAAAGCACGCTACTCACTCGTGAGGGTCTCAAGGCACTGGGGGATGTAAGGGGGTTATCGTGCAGCTCCGTCTCATCCAAACAGCCAGGTCTTTAGGCTCTTCCTGAATGCTTGGGGAGTGGGGATCTTCTGATGCTGAGTGGGATTTTGTTCCAAGGACTTTGCCGCGATGTAGGAGTAGGCTTTTCCTCCTGTTCTGGCTCTGCGAATGTAAGGGATTCGGCCAGGGCGAGATCGGTGGAGAGGAGGGTTGTCTTGGGTGCATAGAAGGAGACTCTTTCGTTAATGTATTGGGACCGGTGTTGTGGAGGGATTTGTAGGTGTGAGTGAGCAGCTTGAAGGTCACTCTCTTCTCAAAGGGTGCCAATGGAGGTCTTGCAGGTGCTGGGTGATGTGGTCTGTCATGGGATTTCGAGGACGAGTCTGGCAGCGGTGTTCTGGATGATCTGGAGTTTGCAGAGTAGGGATATGCTGATTCCGGCATAGAGGGCCTTTCCGGAGTCCAGTTTGCTGGTTATGAGTGCGTGGGTGACGGCCTTTCTTGGTTCGGGGAGGATCCATTTGAAGGTCTTGCGGAGGATGCAGAGGGTGTTGATATTTACAAAAGACAAGAGCGACCCATATGTCCTTGCGAACTGGGTGTTGCTAATCAGAAAAAAACAGTGTTCACAAGGAACTCATTTATAAAGGTGATACAATCTCTGCAAGAAAGTGTAAATTGCTTGAATAAATCAGAAAAACAAAGACAATTATACGATAAGACCCTAATTAAATTCAGTTTAAAAAAATGGTATAGATTCGATTTCATTGATCATATCTTCAGGCCCTTGTTGAGATGTGCTGCGGCATGTAGGATGGCCTAAATAGGAGCCAATGTGCAGTTGTTTTCAGAGGCCATGGAGCAGGGCATTACTACCATCCAGGTGCAGAGTATGAGGGCTTGAAAAGAAGTTATGAAGGCGCTTTATGGAAGAAACAGTTTCATTCTCTTTAGTAGAGAGAGCTGATACCCACGGCATTATTGTTTCTTTGGCAATGTGTTCCTTGATGGTGAGGTTGGAGTCAAGGGTGAATCCAAATAACTTGACATTCAGTGAAAGTCTGCTCTATGTGTGTGGATTACATTTTCTACTCTTGAGTCACAGAATCATAATATTACATATAATTATTTTTATGTTTTTTTATCTCTACATCATCTGTGTTTTCCATTGAGACATCCTGAAAATTAGAGACCAGTATCATTTTCCATGCTTCTCAGTACATTGAACACATTTATGGAGCTGTGTTGTGATGTGCAAGGTACACAGCATTGTCTTGAAACTGTAGTTCATGAAAGGGACCACAAGCTCTGGAGCACTTCAGTCTATGACCTTCACCCCTAAACAGGGAGTGCAAGTAGGCAGCATTGTGTAGACTGAATCACCTGCTGTAGGGCACACTTTTGTTTTGTTATCTGTGTCTGCCTTTCAGCATTGAAACCTCCTAGTAAGTGACATTGTTAATTTAAAAATAGGTAAGGGGCGGGCGTGGCCAAGATGGCGTCGGAGTAGGACGCTTTCTCGAGCCTCTCCGACGCCGATCCTGCACAGCAACTTACTGCGGGGTCCTGAGGCGTCCTGCCTGAGCTGCTCGATCGGCGGAGGCTGCCGATTACTGGCGGCGTGTCCCGGTGTCGTCGCCTCGGCGAGGGGTAACCGGCAGGAGCCGTTTGGAGGGAGCCGAGCTGAGGCCTGTGAAGCGGCGGCCTCGCGTGACCTGGAGGCCGGAGGAGGCGGAGCGGTCCTAAGCCCTGGCGCAGCATCGGCGCGGGCTATATCGCGCTGAGCGGGTGAGGCGGGGTACTGACCTCGCCGGCCGAGGAGCGCTTGCTGAAAGGCGCTGAGAGGAGCACTTGGCGGGCCGCGCCGGGGGCTGGACGCCGCCGGGAGCTGGCAGAGGAGCCGGCGACGAGTTGGAGAGCAGCCCCTAGAACACCTGCAACGAGCGTTGTGACACAGGCCCGGCGGGGGCAGAGCGAGCGGATCCCCCCCCTCGGAGAGCGGCGGACTGGTGTGTATACCGGAGGGGGAAGGAAGGCAGAGCTGCATGGTAGCGAGGCCCAATACCTACCCAGGGACGCACGCCACGTTGGGGCCTTCCGAACTTGGGCCTGGTGAATGCGAGTGGCTGGAGGGCCGGCGCGTGGTCCTGCACACGCCGGCATAACGCAAGGTGAGCCATACAACGCGGGCGGCCGGCCCAAAGTAGTGAAGGGGCTTTGAATATCCAGTTGGCCCTGCTGGTGGACATTGTGGAGTGACCTGCCATTGCGCTTGTGGTACACCCTCCCGAGGGAAGCTCCGCCGACGCAGCTGCGGCCTTCGGCTGTGCATTGGCACCAGGGAGAGCGGAGGACTTGCGGCTTGCTGACGCAGATTTTGGAGAGCGGAGCGCCTGGACTGCCACCCGCCTGGGTGGTGGGTCCTACTGGTGACTGAGCGCCTGACGCCACCTTGGAGGGGCTCTGACGGTGGCGGACCGGGCCGGCTCCTCCCGGGTCTTGAACACTGGCGAGGACGCATGCTGTATTGGGACCCCACAGGCCCCGCGCCTGGTCGCCAGCTTTGGGGTGTAGGCCTTCCCGCCCGCTCTCTGCCCCTGGGGCCGGAAGGACCCTTGAATGCTAGCGGCGTCAATGAATAGTGGTGGCCTGGTGGAAGAGGGACCGCACTTTTGACGGTGCACTTGAATGACCTCCGGAGAGGGCGAACAGCACCTTCAGTGGACCGTCCCAACGCGGTGAGTCACCGGCCCGCGCCTCGGCCTCCCGGCGGCAGCTATCCAGAGCCCAGGTGGAAGTGCGTGGGAGCAGACCGCAGCCATGTCCAACTCACAACGCAGAGGGGGGAAGACGGGGAAGGAGGTAGTCCCCAAATCATCGCAGCAACCGGCGTCGCCTGGTGCCAGCAGCTCCTCCAGGCAATCGGATGATGAGGCGCCGGCAACTAAAGCTTTCATGAAGGAACTCTTCGCGACTATCAAGGAAGACATTTCCGAGCTCCGTACGCAGCTGGCCTCGGACCTCAGGGAGGTACGGAGGGACGTAGATGGGATTGGAGAGAGAGTGGCGACGTTGGAGGACCATGACCTTAGCATGGCGAATGATGTGCATCAACTCCAACAGGATATCATACGCCTCACGGAGCAGAATCTGGATTTGCAAACCCATGCAGAGGATTTGGAGAACCGCTCCAGAAGAAATAACATTCGTATCAAAGCAGTGCCGTGGGACGGGGAAGCGGGGGACCTGCGTGGATACGTCCTGGCATTGTTTCTCCAGATCTTAGAGGATGAAGAGGTGCGTGACGTCCAGATGGATAGGGTGCACAGAGTGGGGCTGCCCAGGAGGGGCGGGGGACCGCCGCCAGATATCCTCGTTTGCGTACATGACTTCCAGATAAAGGAAAAGATATTGAGAAAAGCGAGAACCACTGCTTCGCTGCAATTCAGGGGCCATCACCCTCAGCTTTACCAGGACCTGGCAGCGACGACCTTGCAGAAACGAAGGGACTTCCGACCTGTGACCGACTTTCTCCGGGGGCGCGGAATATCCTACTCCTGGGGCCATCCTTTCCGGATCATCTTTAGATGGGAGAATCGGCTGCGACAGATCAATTCCCTGTGGGAGGCAAAGGATCTTCTGGGTATTGAGGACACGGAGCCGTCGCAGGAGGCGCGGGGTTCTCCGTTCTGGAGACGGCGTCGCTCTTCCTCATGGCACAGGGTGGGCCCGTCCCCGGAGCGGCGGCGGCCGGATTCGGCGACTAGTGAGCAGGAGAGAGGGGCCGCGGTGGCTTTGGTGGCCTCCGCCACCATGACGGATTCCCAGATGAGCTCTGGTGCAGCGTGACCCCGGTCTTATGGAGTGGCGTCGGAGGGGCTCTTGGCCTGAGGTCCTCGGGGTACTAAGGTACTTTTGGAGAAGACACCCCGGATTTTGGACCTGGGGGTCCCCAGGTGGACACCCCTGCCCCAACCCCAGTCCAGCGGGGGACTTTTGAACCATGACCTGCTGGAACTGAAGACTGCAAGGTTCAGGTTCAGTGCATTGAGTTGCATTTTGTTGTTCTTTGTTCTTGGGGGGGTAAGGGGTGGGATTGTTGGCGCTCTGAATATGGGTGTCATGGCGGGGTGTTCTGGGTTGGGGATGGGAGCTCGGGGGTGGCGGCGGCGTTGTGTGACGAATGTGTGTTGAAAGGGCCTTTGTCGATATTTTCTTTTGTGTTTTGTATATGGTTTTGGGATCTGCCTTCGTTGACCCTTGCGTACCTTAGGACTGTGGATGCCTCACGGGACTTGCGGAGTGACCGGGCGGGCCTCCTGGGTTGGTTGTGGCTGGGTTTCTTCCCTAGAGTCCCCATGTTTGTTTATCTTCCCTGGGCTTGGTTTGTGGAGCGTGTGCGGGACCGGTGCGGGCACCGTGGCTGTTTGGCTGTGAGCATGGCGTGGAATCTGTGTAATCCCTTATGCCTGTCAGCATAGGAACTTGGAATGTAAAGGGCCTTAACTCTCCGCAGAAGAGGCAGAAACTCTGGAAGTACATCATAGATCACCATTTGGATGTAGTGGCCCTCCAGGAGACCCACCTGGCTAGGAAGGATGAGTTGAGGCTTCGGCATCGGCAGTTCCCCCTTATCTACAGGGCCTCTGCAGCCACGAAGCATAGAGGGGTGGCCCTACTCTTTCGGGCTTCCCTGCATTTTCAGCCCATGGGTGTGAGTGTGGATAGGGACGGCCGTTGGCTACTGGTGAAGGGACTGTTGCGGGGCCGCCTGTGTACTTTTGCTGTATTGTATGCCCCTAATGCGGGACAGAATGGCTTTCTGCAGGATCTGCTGGACAAGATGGGGGACTTTGTGGAGGGTCATTTACTTTTACTAGGCGATTTCAATATGGTGTGGGACAGGGGTCTGGATTAAGCATGGGCGAATTTTGCGAATCTCGCGTTCGCGAATTTTGCGGATTTGCGAACTCGCAATCCGCAAAATCCGCGAATTCCCGCGAATTTGCGGATTTTTTTTTTTTGTGTTCGCCCGTGTTTCTGCCAGTTCGCGAGGGTTTTTACAATTTCGCAATTTGCGAACTTACCTGTCGGGTCGCAAGTTTTGCGAACTTGTTGTTTCTACGTGTCCAGCCTGTTTGGGACACTCTTCTTCATCACTGCCACTCTCTGTCACCACTGCCACTCTCTGACTACTCATGCCACCCTCTGGCCCACCCATGCCACCCTCTGTTTCATCACCACACCCTCTGGTTGTCCAGTGTACATTATTTTCGGCAAAGCAAAGCACACCTTCCCTGCCTCAAGTGACCTGAATTAATTTGGGGCTGATTAATGTGTCACAGAATATTTTTTTAGCTGGCACCTGCTTCCTTAGTGCGCCCTGATTAGTGATCTTTTGCACTTGCTAAGTGCTTTCATTGTTGCAAAATTAGTTACAACACCTGCCCTGCCCCAACTGACAATAATGAATTAGGGGCTGATTAATGGATTTTAACTTCCAGCCTGGCTCCTGCTTGTCTCCCTTAGCTGTAATTCAGGACCTTTGTGGCATATGTGTAACTATTCTGAGGTTCAGAGCAGGGTCACATAATAGTTGCAACTGGCAACTGAACTCTGGAGGGGCCCCTCAGGAAGCACTACAGGAAATGGCTACTAATGATGAGCCTGAACTTTTGAACCTGGTAAGTAGTTTCAGTTTTGCTAAGATCGTATTTCTGCAATTTAGCACTTATTCGCGGGGCGCGAAGTTGTACTGGGAAGCCGCGAACTCACGCGAACAGTGCGAGCAGTGCGAGCAAAATCCGCTGCTCGCGGATTTGCGGATTTTGCGGGAGATTCGCGAATCTCGCGGATTGCGAATTTCCCGAAAATCCGCAAAATCCGCAAGCGAAACGGATTTTCCGCCCATGCTTAGTCTGGATAGCTCTGGGGGCCGCAGGGCAGACACTGGCGTCTTCTCAGACGAAACTAAACGGCAGTTGGGAGACCTGGGGCTGATTGACAGGTGGCGCTTTCTACACACACAGACCAGAGATTACACCTTTTTTTCCAACGTACACCACTCGTACTCCCGCATTGATTATATCTTGCTTAGTCAGGCCCTTCGAGGGGACGTACAATTAGCTAGTATTTTTCCACTCTCGCTATCGGATCATAGCCTTGTGGTTCTGGGACTGCACTGGGCCACCGGGGGGGATGGTTGGCGCAAGTGGTATTTCCCGGCAGCTCTGGTGCGAGATGAGGTATCGTGTAAGGCCCTACGCAAGGCGATTGGTGATTTTTTCCTCCTTAACCCGCCCTCAGACACGTCGGTGTATACCACGTGGGACGCGTGCAAGGCCTCCTTACGGGGCACGTGCCTCGCCCTCAACGCAAACCTGAATAAGCTAAGGCGCGAGGAGAGGGAGGCTCTGGAATTGGAACTGGCTACTTTGGAACAGGCCCACAAGGCGAACCCCTCCAGGGTGACCCTACGCCCCCTGACGGCGGTCCGAGGGAAACTGAGGGCCCATTATAATAACAGGGCGGAATTTACTCTTTTGCGACTTAGACGTACCTCCTACTCCCAGGGCAACAAGATCGGGCGCCATCTTGCCCGGCAACTCCGGGACAAACGCGAGAAGGACTATATCGGGGGTATTCGCGATCAAGCGGGCTCTGTTCAGCATAGAGACGCGGACAAGGCGGCCATATTCGGGCGCTTTTATGCGGCGCTCTACTCGAGTGACGCTCTCGATCCCGGCGCACAATCCAGATTCCTGGAGGGCCTGTCTCTCCCGAAGGTTTCTAGGGAATGGAACGAGTCACTATCCTCCCCCATCACTCGAGAGGAAGTCTTGGATGCCATTAAAGGACTGAAGCTGCACAAGGCCCCCAGGCCTGACGGCTACACGGCCCTCTTCTACAAAACGTTTGCTTCTGAAGTATGCGACTACCTGGTCTCCCTCTTCAACGCAATGGCGGTTGATGGCAGGACCACGGATTCTATGGCTGAGGCATTGACCAGTATTATTCCCAAACCGGGGAAGGATCCTACCCTTTGTACATCCTACCGCCCGATAGCGCTTCTCAATCTGGACGCCAAACTGTACTCCTCTATCTTGGCGGGTAGGCTGCAGGACCTGATGCCTGCCCTGATCCATCCTGATCAATCAGGATTTATTAAAGGCAGACAGACCCACGATAACCTGCGCCGCGTCATACACCTCATCGAAAAGGCGGAGCGATTCCGCATACCCGCGGTGCTAGTAGGGCTCGACGCAGAGAAGGCTTTCGACCGCGTCGACTGGGGGTTTTTGCACCAGACTCTAATGGCCTTCGGTTTCTCGCCTTCTTTCGTGAAGATGATTGAGGCTAACTACAGTGGACCCACATCCCGTGTGCTGGTCAATGGCCATAGATCCACGAGTTTTCGCCATTCCCGAGGGACGCGCCAGGGATGCCCCCTCTCACCCCTTCTCTTTGCACTTAGTATTGAGCCATTAGCGTTAGCGGTGCGAGATAATGAGAGGATTCTAGGACTTCCCTTTACGGGCGAGCAGCACAAGATCTCGCTCTTTGCGGACGATGTCCTGCTGTCTATCAGGGAGCCGGCACTGTCGCTGCCGCATGTCCACTCAGTGCTCTCTGCCTACGAGGAAGTGGCGGGTTTCAAGGTTAATTTTGATAAATCCTACATCCTAAACCTGACCCTCTCGGCGGGGGAGGTGCAGATGACCAGGCTGCTCACTCCGCTAGCTTGGGCGTCGGAGTCCTTGCTCTACCTGGGCGTGCGGTTGACTTCCACCGTGAATGCCCTGTTCCAC
Organism: Lissotriton vulgaris; assembly: GCF_964263255.1. Classification (NCBI taxonomy): domain Eukaryota; kingdom Metazoa; phylum Chordata; class Amphibia; order Caudata; family Salamandridae; genus Lissotriton; species Lissotriton vulgaris. The sequence goes on from NC_141687.1 coordinate 245,775,298, forward strand.
GCTAACTTCCCTCCGATGTTATCCTCCGTAAGAACTGAGCTGGAACGTTGGAAGCCTAAATTCATCTCGTGGCTGGGCAGGATACACGCCCTTAAAATGGTGCTCCTTCCCAAACTGTTGTATTTATTTCAGGCTTTGCCTATTCCGATAGGGCTAGACTACTTCCGCCGATTGAAGACCATGATGCTAAGATATGTCTGGCAGGGCGGCCGAGCACGGCTTCCATTCTACATCCTGAGGCGCCCACGCTTAGAGGGGGGGGTTGGCTTTCCGGACATGCATTTGTACTACAAAGCTGCCCAACTGAGGGTCATCGTGGAGTGGTCCCAACAGAAGTCGGAAAAGCACTGGCTCCACATGGATCGTAGCGTTGCGGGCCGCTCCATCTGGGATCTGGCCTGGAAGCCTAAGGCAGACCGCCCCAAGAATGCTTACATTAGCACCCCCACGAGCACGGTGCTGAAGGTATGGGACACGGTGAGCGGTGACGACCGTTGGACCACGTTCCCGTCCCCATTCACCCCGATTCACTTCAATCCGGCTTTTCCCCCGGCCCTGGCGGAGGGTCCCTTTGACGCTTGGAGGGAGGGGGGCTGTAGAGCCCTCACCCACTTGTTCCATGGCATCGAACCCCTCACTTTCCACAACTGTATGAGGGACTATGGTGTCCTCCCGACAGAACGCTTTAGACATCTCCAACTCCTGCATTGGGCGACGTCGCCTGCCGTAGTAGACGCGGCTACCAGACCCTTGTCACAATTTGAGTCCTTCCTTCTTCACACTTCTACCATGAGGGGTACGATTTCTTTCCTGTATAAACTGTTATTAGACTCTGCCGTGTCACCACGACCACGATATCAAGACCATTGGGAATCCACACTGGGGAGGGACATTTCTGCTACGGAATGGCGGGCCCTATGGAGAGATGTGACAACGCACAATCACTCTACTGACCTCAGAGAAGCACATATGAAACTCATCTTTGATTGGTACCTATACCCCTCCAAATTGCACCGCATATTCCCGGCTACTTCGGATAGGTATTGGCGGGGCTGTGGGATGTTGGGAGACTTTAAGCATATATGGTGGGATTGCCCCACCATCCAGCCGTTCTGGGCTGAGATTCTGTCCCACATTAGAGACATCTTGGGTTACCCGATTCCGAACTCCATGGACTTTGTCCTATTAGGACTTAGGGATCCGCTGCTTGAACACCAGACTAGGGCGGATAAGCGTGTTATGTGGTTGTGTTTGGGTGCGGCCAAGGTGACTCTAGCGGCAGCGTGGAAGTCCCCATCTACCCCGGCTATTTCCTTGTGGCATGCCCGACTGTGGCGTCTGTTGAGCATGGAACGCCTCTCTGACATCTTCCTGGGGAACTTTAAGAACTTTATGTACAATTGGGGCTCGCTTGTGAGATTTCTGTCCCGATCTCTCCATCTCTTCCAAATTTGATCTCAAGAATGTCTGTATTGTTTGCTATGTCTGCTGGTCGCCGCCACTGGGGGGAGGGTGATGATGGGGAGGGACGAGGGTGGGGGATAGTTGGGGTGATTGTCTTGTGTTCTTCTTCCTTCTTTCTCTCTCGCTGCGACTAGCTATGCCTAGGGAGGACTACTGGGCCATGAGCGGAGTTTGGGCGGTTCTCTCGATCTGAGGGTGCCTATACTGGACTAGAATCTCTATTGCCTGCGGACTATGGAGCCCTATCGCCCTTCCTCTTTGGATGAGCCCCTCCCTTTTTTGCGCCCCCTGTGTGGGGTTTCGTGGCGATATGTTGCCTATCTTTTCCTTCCCTTTCTGTTTCCCCTCTTACTGTCTCCCACCCCCTTTCTATTTTCAACTGATTTACTGCAAAATAAAAAATTAAAAAAAAAAAAAATAGGTGAGGGAATGAAGTGCCTTGGTATCATGAGCACACTGCCAGTGGTGTTCGGTAATGTACGGAGTGGCGGGGTTGGCGGGGGGTCGTGATGGTGTGGAGGGAGGGTTTGAACAAAGAGAAAAACAACCACTTACCTGATCTTGCTGTGTCTCTCTTGCGTCTCTCCCCATCGAGTGAGTCTCTTATGGGAAGCACCCAGTCTCCCCACAGCCAATTACAATTCTGCAATGCAGCATTATTATTATTAACAACCATTTATTAGGCGCATAGCTACCCTAATGCATTCCAGCGTTAGCAGCAGAACCGGAGGAAGATTCGATAACTCTCAGAGTGGTATTATGAAACAGCCAGGTTTTAAGAAGCTTTCGGAAGGGGACATGGTGGTCTCTGAACGAAGGTGAGGGGAAGAGTGTTCCAAAGTCGAGCTGTGTTGTGGGAGAAGGAACAGCCCCCACTTTTCATCCTTTTGATCTTAGGAATAGCGGATAAATTCAGGTTAGCGGAGGGAAGGAGTTTCCTGGGACGGTAGAAGGTGATGAGAGAGCCATTAATTGGAGGGCCTTTCCCCCAAGGAGCCTTATGGGCTATACACAGGGATTTAAATGTTATTCTCTCCGTGATGGGCAGCCAGTGTAAGGTCTTTAGGCCTGGCTTAGCTAACTGAGTTTTAGGAATGCCAAGCAGCAGCCGAATGGCACAGTTCTGAGCAACTTGAAGTTTCCTTTTCTGGATTTAGGTGCCCCCAGAAACAGGGAGTTTCCATAGTCCGAGATCAACACCCTCCTCAAGAAACCCTTGGTGGACCCCACTGACCTCAAAAACTACAGATCCATCTCCCTGCTTCTCTTACCAGTGAACATCATAGAGAAAACCATCAACAGCCAACTCGCCACATTCATTGAAGAGCACAACATTCTCGACTCCTCCCAATCCGGCTTCAGAAAAAACCACAGCACGGGAACCGCCCTCCTCGCCGCAAAAGACGACATCCGCACCCTACTGGACAAAGGAGAAACAGCAGCCCTCATCCTCATCGACCTCTCAGCAGCGTTCAACACAGTCTCTTACAGCACCCTATTACAAAGACTCCACGGAGCAGGGATTCAAGACAAGGCCCTTGACTGGATCCACACCTTTCTCTCCGGCAGAACGCAGCGTGTCAGACTCCCCCCTTTCCTCTCGGACCCTACGCCAACCACCTGTGGAGTCCCCAAGGGGTCATCCCTCAGCCCAACGCTCTTCAAAGTCTACATGACTCCGCTTGTCCCCATCTTCAGAACCTATGGACCCAACTCATCTTCTCCCTATCCAACAAACCCGACACCACCAGACACAATTTTCAAGAAGGCATGGAAGCTGTCGCCCAATGGCTGAAAAACAGCTGCCTTCAACTAAACACCAACAAAACAGAAGTACTCATTATGGGCCCACACCCAATGCCTGGAACAACACAATGTGGCCCCCCGCACTCGGAAGTCCACCCACCTCCACGGACCTCGCAGGAAATCTGGGAATCATCCTGGACTCCGAACTCAAAATGGCCCACCAGATCAACACCTTCTCATCCTCCTGCTTTCACACCCTCCGCCTCCTACACAAGACTTTCAAGTGGATCCCCCTCATACACAGAAAGACCGTCATTCACACCCTGGTCACCAGCGAACTCGACTATGGCAACACACTATACGCTGGAATACACAAAAACCTCAAGCGCAAGATACAGAACATCCAGAACGCTACCGCAAGACTGGTCCTCAACCTGCCAAGACACTGCCACATCTCCCAGCATCTGCGCACACACCACCGGCTCCCCATCAAAGCTAGAGTCACCTTCAAGATGCTCACCTACGCTCACAAGGCCCTCCACGACACCGGACCAGCATACCTGAACAGCCAACTCAAATTCCACTCACCCCAAAGGACCCTACGATCAACCCATCTCTCCTACGCCGTGGGCCCCCACACCAGTACGACCAGATCAGGCGGCTGCTCCTTCTCCTTCCTGATGGCCAGAGCCTGGAACGCCCTCCTTCTCCACCTCAGACAGACAACATGTCTCCCTATCTTCACAAGAAACCTCAAAACCTGGCTCTTCGACAGACCCCCGCCTAGATGGACTGGAACCTGCGAAACTCCCCGACCCCAGCACCTTGAGAACCTCACGGGTGAATAGTAGCGCTTAATAAACGTGTAATTGATTGATTAATTGATTGTAGTCCAAACAAGAGAGGGCCAACCCTTGAACCATAATTCTCCTGGCTTCCATGGGAAGGAGATGCAGAACTTTCCGCAGCAGTCTAGGAATATCATAACAGGCTCCTGTTATTTCCACTGCTTGCTGATCAAATTTGAATAGTTTGTCCAGCCAGACGCCTAGACTTTTAATCTTGGACTTGGGGGTCAGAGCAGGTCCAAGCAAGTTGGCCATATATGTGTATGGTCAATATTAGGCAAGTTGCCCAGGAGCATTATTTCTGTTGTTTCTCCATTGAACCTGAGACAGGAGCGTTTCATCCATGTTGACAGCTTCTCAAGGCAGGATTCCAAGTCAGATGGAGAATTCTGGAGGTGGTTAAGGGCTACTACCGACTGAGTATCATCAGCATACAAGCAATTTTAGTCCCATATGCTAAGATAATCTCAGCAAGTGGTCTCATGTACACAAGTGATTGGTAAGCACCCAGGTTCCCCATAGCCAATTACAATGCTGCAATGCGAGGAATGGTCCGAGCACCGCGGTTCAGCGCTCAGCCAGGGAATGGGGGTCTAGGCATGTTCTCCATGCAGGCTGTAATGTAGCTTGCATGGAGAACATGCAAAGTGTGCATAACGGGATGGCCGCCCGAGAGGGCCGGTCAAACACTCATGGGCACTTTACAGATGAACAACCACTCCTCCTTCCCGATATATGAAAGCCAAGGCCCACCCCACCCTACCCTGACGATACGAAAAATAAAACGATAATAACGTCAGTTATTATTATTTAATTGTTTCGTTTACACTGCTCTGTGGGCGGTGGGGTGATGCTGCTCCTCCTTAGCGGAGGAGCCACCTCTGCACACTGCCCTAAGGAAACCTTCTTCTACGTCTGCTGTGTTTGAGTCAAAAAATGTTTCTTGTTCTTAAAAGTCCCTACTATTTTACTGTATCAGTAAGCTGGCACAGCTTGCTTTGTGCAGTCATGTTTGATAGGAATCCATGTCAGTCTCCATTTTATTTTGTAACATGCCTTTTTCACTTGACAGTCTGCCTGTTGTTCGCCTCTCTGTTGCAAGGAAGAACATCCTGTTGAGACTGGAATGTCCCTTTCATGGTATACAGGTGTATTCCTCTGCCCTGAGTGCCTGACTGCATGTGGATCTGGTATCTAGATTTTTATTTTTGGCACTCACCCCAAACTGATTCTGGAGTTTAAGACAGTGGACCCACATTTCCTGTAAAAGTTGACCCCTAACCACTCCACTTGGTTACAGTTCCAAGGTCATCATCACAAAGGAAGGGAGTACTCAACAGAGTCCCATTAGGACTTCTGTGTGACCAGAGCTGGTGTCTCTCTGACTGTCAGTCTCCCAGGGGTGAGAAGACAGCACTGTTATGCTGCACCTACTGTTGAAGGAGCTAAGAGTTTGCCTGGAGTCTCTGCCAGTCTCCCTGTAGTTCTAGGCAGGAGCTTCTACAATTGCTGTGAAGTTCCCTTGGCCGCATCAGGACTACAACTGCTGTGGGGTTTGCCTGGTTCCATGGGGCTACAACTGCAATGAGGTTTGTTTGACCGGATTGGGCCTGATGAAACCCCTTAGGAATGGTTCCCCAGTAAAGGAGTGTAACACCTGGGGTAGAATGTATGTATGTATTTATACCACCTCGCCGGATACACCCTCATTGGCGGTGCTCCCAAAGGTGATTTAATAGGTACAAAATGAACATGGATCTGTACCAGCCCTAGATCTGCGGATGAGATTATTTGTCAATTTTACTGTGGTGTCCTCCATTATTTTAAGTAATGTTTGTGGGGAAGCATCAACACTGGACATGATACCATAAGGAAACGGGCGGTAAAACCACATACTATAAACAAGAACACATCTGAGGGTACCAGTAAAGACAAACCCTCGCCTGAAGCTAAAAAAAGCAGTAGGGGAGATAGAGAGAAAGAACAAATGGAATGGAGCTCGTGTAGATTAGGAGTCCATCCTGGGTGGTTACAATTTGAGGGACCGCAACAAGATTAAAAAAGCCTTACCAGTATCAGAACTCCGATGGTCGTTCTTTTCGTTCTTCTCAGGACTGTGATGATAGGACAGAGAGAGGGAGTCGAAGTAATTTCAGACTCATGGAGGACTATACGAACCAAAACGGAGAATCAGAACAAAGTTCTGAGGTTAGTGTAATGAAAGAAGACAATGTTCCAGAATCTAAAACACATGTACAAAAGAAGAAAGTAGACAGATTTTCTAAAAAACATACTGTGCATACTACAGACACTTCTCCGGAGTGGAACTCGGGCACAAACGCTGCTATACAGGGCAGCTGAAATAAAAAATACTGCATAGGATTTTACAAGAGATTCTGGTGGCGTATCCAACTGAGGAATATATTCAAGTTGAAACCCAGCAGCCCCCCTCCCCACCCCAATTAGGGTGGCAAAAGTGAAAAATAAAAGCGTAATGAAATTAATTCCTGTGTTATTTTTCACTGCTTCCAGCCCAAGCATTGTTTTGGGGGCAGGGCACTGCTGCTGACTGGCAGCAGGGGAGTGGTGCTCACTCCGTCAGTTTACAAAGCGCAAGGCACTTTGGCCTGCTGTTTTGCGACAGCCAGCCTGACATGTGCAGTGTAAACCTCTCCACCTAGTTGTCTCAGACAGATGGGTGGAGAGCAGGTACATGCCTCCCATGCTTGCTGGAGCGTCCAGGCAGCCAACTCCAGCCAATCTTGGCACTACTCTTATGGTGCTCACCTGCAGCAGGAGAGCAGGGTTGGAATTTGCAGAAGGGGTTTCCTGAGGCTTCATGATGTGCTGTCACTCTGTTGCCAGAAGAAAGAAGAAAACATGGAGGAGAGCAAGACGGGGGTAGGTAAACTTATAATTTTTTTAAATTATCTTTTTGTCCTCCAATGGGTTTGTCTCTCAGTCCCATCTACACCCCTCCAGTGTTGATGGTCACCGCCCGCCACTGTTGAAACCCCAGAGACACCTAAAAAACCTCCAAATAGGGTTTATAATGTATGTATGTATGTATAGGCATTTATATAGCGCACTACTTACCCGGAGGGTCCCAAGGCGCTTCGACCGCTGCGAAACCCTTCCTGGCTTCCCTGAGAGATGGTCCCTAAATGGGTATCTCCAGGGTGAGACCAGGCATCCCCGGCGGTCTGGTGGGGCCGTTAGTGAAGATGAGGCAAGCTAATGCCCAGAGTTGCCGAGTGTGATCGCTGATCAGAGTGGGCACCGAGGCGAGAGAATTATCGAGTCCGCTGACCCTGGTCCAGAAACCTGCCGCGCCGGGAATCGAACCCTGGTCCCGGGCCGTCCTCTGCTCTTGGGTCTGCCGCCTCTAACCAGTGAGCCACACTACTTCTGTACTAATGTAGAGATACAAATAGAATGGGACATTCTGCACACAATAAAAACAGTCTTCTGGTCACATTTATCTGATGCCTATGATATAATCTTGGTAGGAGGACTAGCCTTCGGTCTTTAATAGGGGATCGCCATGGGTAGAGAAGGTAATTAAAGTAGCGTCTTCCCCCATAATACCTGGGGACATGAGGGAAACCTATGCAGGAGAGTGGACTTTAAAACTTGCTCCAGTGCTATATAGAAATCCCAAGGATGGGATAAAGAATCAAACCCTCAAGTTATTCCCAGATTCAGGCCGATTGAGGGAGCCCATGTTGATGTTCTGGGCTGCCAACTCCGTGTGTATGTCCCTCTGCACGTGCTTCATGCAATGGTATGCTATGCTAAGGGTTTGTAAAGCGAATGTCCCCCCCCTTGGGGGCTTCCCAGCACTAATATACAAGGTCATTCGCACAAAGCAAGTAGATTTGGAGAAGTTTCTGAAATTATGTTTCTTCTTCAATCATCCTCAACTGTAAAGGCAACAAATTCCATATCTTTGGTACCAAATAGGCAAAAGACCGCCCTCCGCACCTGGATTTTTGGGCACAGTAAGGAGTCTCTGATCTGTGGATCGTAGTGATCTTTTAGGGATGTAAGAGATGAACAGCCAATAATTAGTGGGGAACTCTTTTATATAAATCACTTGGTGGGCCAGACAGATCGATTTAAATTTGGTTCTCTTGAAGACTGGTAGCCAGTGTAAACCTGCCAAAGATGACGAGATAGGATGATGCTTCGAAATCTTCAGGAGATTGTGAGCTGCTGCATTTTGAACAATTTGAAGGCACCTGATCATACACAGCGGACTTCTCAGATATACTGAATTGCCATAATCGAGGTGGGAAAACACTAATCCTTGGACAATTATTGTACTAGAGGCCTGCAGAACCTAACTCAGGACCGTACTTAGGGTCCTGATAAGACCAAAGCAGAAGGCCATCAGTTTCCTTGATTATGATCGATCCAAAAATCCAGACTTTTAATATCAGTTTTTATGAGGGGAAAGGTATCCTGGCTTCATCTCCCTGAATTCTGTGAGTACCTGGTCCATCCGGTCTTGGGACTGATGGTATGCTCCCAAGACTTGGTCGATGTTAAACTGGTTGTGGGTGGCCCTAGTAGCTTCAATCCAAAGATACCCTCCCATGAGCCCTACACCCAAAAACCTGTTCCCTTTTTCACAGGTTGCGACACCCCACTGGATCCTGGCTCTGTTGTTGCAAGGGTGGTGACAGTGACCTCAGTAGCCAGGACTGAGGTGCAAATGATAGGATACACTGTGGTAGGTACACAGGTTGGGGGACTAATGGTGGCTGAGCTGTTGCAGCTTTGGGGGGAGCTGTTGTGGGCCTAGTGACACTCTGTTCCCAGCCTGACCAGATGGACCACCACTGTGGTCCATGTCAATACGTCCAGGACTGTCCTCATCACTCATCCTTAGTTACAGTGTGGGTCTCTTCGGTGGCAGAGCTGCAGCCACTTGCTCTGGCGGATAGACCTGTTGGGAAATGGAGAACATTCCGCCCGATTCATCAAACAAAATCGCACTCGCAAAGGGCCAGATTCTCAGAATCTGGCCCTTTGCGAGTGCGATTTTTGCATTTGGGATTCAGCATCCCAAATGCAAAAATCGCTAATTGCGATCTCGCAATTTTGCGAGGAATTACATTTAAGGAATCTCTATTTGAGATTCCTTAATTGCAATTCTTCATCCAAATTTTTTTTGCGATTTCGCAATTTCTAGCCGCAATTTACCGCGAGGTCAGACCTCGTGGTAAATTGCGAAAACTCAGAAAAATGCTTTTAAATGCATTTTTTTGAGTTGCATGTTACACACACACATGTCCTTTGGACATGTGTGTGTGCAACACCTGTGTAAAATTTCATTTGAGGGGTGCTACAGGGTGTCCTTTGGACACCCCTGGCACCCTTCAAATCGCTATCTTATTTGCGATTAGCAAATTGCTAATCGCAAATAAGGAATACTCTCCATTCATTCCTATGGGCCTTTTGGCCCATAGGAATGAATGTGGAGTTTTTCCTTATTTGCGATTAGCAATTTGCTAATCGCAAATAAGGAATCAGTAGGAATCGCAAAAAATTTTGCTAATCCTACATGAATCCCGTTTTGCGAGTCCTTAATAGCGATTCGCTATGATTCGCTATTAGGGCCTCGCAAAACAGGAGATTGATGAATCAGGCTGTAAGTTATTGTTGGAAGTGGGATATCTACATCCAAATCTTGTGACACAGTCAGTAAAACCTAGAAGGAGAAAAGTAATAGGTAGAGATTAGTGTGATGATAGATTTCCGTGGTAATGCACGTTAAGAAGGTATATTCAGATTCCATACGCATGTTCTCCTGATAAGCAGCTCATACCATGTTCTTATTTGTAGCCAGTTTGAATAATACATATGCATGACATCTGTAAACCATTCTATCCAACACAGTGGAGATGTGACTTGCTAATTTAACCATTCCTAAGCTCGGCTGAGTACAAAATAGTGGATGACACAACCTGGTTGTATCTTTGCCATTAGGGAACATGTGAGCAGTGCAGAGTCACAGGGTCGCCTGACACTTGAAATATTTTGATTTGGGTTCATGACTTTGTATGTTAGACAAACTCACTTGTTGTAGGGTCACTCATGCCATCAATTGTTTAAGTTGCTGAGACCATGGCTACATACAGGACAGTATTAGATGAAGATTGCTCACTTCATGAGAATTGAAGATCAGTTGTTATTTGTGAGACATATGACAATCTGCAAAAGCACATTTTAATCTTGTTTAGGGTAACTCAAACAAGGCATCATGGTACTTGTAGTAATTTCTATCCCAAATTGGCTACACTATCTAGCTGGTTAGTGTGACATACATGTTGAAATTATGCTGTTGGTGTGACCCATACCTTTACATTGGGACACATAAGATGTATAAGGGGATATTATATTTTATACAAGACTTACACACATCATTCCATCATGTGTGATGGTGTGCAGATTGATGCAACAAATCCTTTATGCAACAATAAACATTCACACAGACATTTTCACTAGTTTGTGAAGAAACAAGAGATTTAGGTTTCATGTGAGTTTGTGAAGTGTCACTTACCAGACTCTGCTCCTCCAGGTATTCCATACAAGCCTTCAGTGTCTAGGATGGCCAAGACCTTCTCTTCTCAGGGAAAGCGGAAAAAATGTACGGGTATGCTGGGAGGACCACCACCAGTCCTCTGGGCCTCCAAGTGGTGCTTAGTGGCCAGGTTATGCACCTTGCAGCTCAGGCCATTCAACCTCGTTCTTATTTCCCCCTGTGTACATGCTATGGTAGCTGTAGCATTCACTTTGCACATTTTTCTGTCCAACATTTCCCTTTTCTGAGTGATATATGTGTTTTGACGTGGGTTTCAAACAGATTTGGCTCTACTCTAATGACTTCATCCACCATGACTGACAAGTCTTGCTCAGAAAACCTTGGATTTTTGGGTCTGAGCATTATCAAAAAATGAAGGAACTAACAGTACAACAACTAATTAAACTCTGGAGAAAAGAGTAGCAAAATTGTATGGAGAGTGTTGGAAAAAAAATAGCCTGCCTTCTCTATCCTAGATCTTCCGCAGAAATGCTCTGGAGCTGTGGAGTGGCAAAATATCATGTTCTGAATTGGGGTGTGTATTATAGTGTGCTATGCAGGTGTCTCCAATTGGCCAATGAACACCAGGTGTGTTGTATTTGTGGCCATCCAATAGCTACTGTTCAGTTGCTTTGCTGAGCACAGACAGTGACGGTTTCCCATTGTTGGGGTACCGCAGCAAGGCGCCCACCAGTACTAATGTATTTTCACAATTTTCTTGGAGTATTACGGGTCCTTGACGGCATCGGCATACTAATCATCAGTATTTCAGTCTGTTGCATTGCTGGGGATTAGCACTCCATTGCGGCGGTCTGCTAATCAACCTCCATGTATCATAATAGGTTGGCGGAACACTGCGGGGTGAAAGAGGCGACTAAAATGAACAAAATATTCGAAAGTATTTTGTTGTTTTTTGCATCTGTAGACAACGGTATATAAAATAATGGGCCAATGTTCAACTGAAAAATAAATGCAATTTTAAGTAATGGTGGGAGAAGCACTCTTATGTAATGAAATTTCAGTTGGTTAATGTGATCACTCCAAATGTCTGTCTGTGAGACAATATAGTCAGCGAATTGAATTCTAGTTGGCGCAGTTTGGAGGAGTGACTTGTGTGTGTATATATAGTGCTAAGAAGTCCCAACAGGTAACAGCAAGCACTAAGAATATATAGGTCATTATTTAAAATTGTATTAAGCACAGTTTAAGCAGAGCTACGGTAATTATGTGGCAGCGGAGGACCAAATTATGCGGCCGGGTTGACTGAATTAAATAGCAAAAAAGTCAATTTATGCAGCAAATGCGGCACAATTTGTGAAAGTATTATTTTTTGTCTTTGTAATTTTTTACACATTGTAGCACTACCTGAGCAAAGATTTTACCTGATTAGCACCAGCCAACTACAGCAATCTGCAATGGAAAGACAACCAGTCAATATTTGTGACAGGCTTTCCACTGTCCAAGGGCATATGTTGCAATGTTTTTAGTAACTTTTGTTCCATTTGAGCTACAAACAATATTTTTTTTGTTAAAATCTGAAGATTATGCATCAGGTGATGGATTATATGGCATAAAACGCTGCAGCCTCAAAATCACATAATCATACATCCAGTTTTCCAGAGTATAAGATAGGCTGCCACAAAATGATTTAGTGTTTAAGCTAAAACATGTGCTTTCAAAGAATACATTTTAGTAATAGGTAAGCAGACTGTGCCCAGTGCAAACATTGTTATAAATGCATTAAAAGGACAATTTTACATTAGTAAAGCAGGCACAGTGGCACTCAAGCCCAGAAGGGCGATTGGCCCATTGCATCACAATTATGACTCTTTCACTTTCCAAAAGAGGCATGGCAGCACATTTTCATTGCTAGCATTAGGCCTGAGGGCATCCATGCTGCAAAGAGGCAAGCAGCCCGTGACAGTTCTTTTTTTTCTGAAAGAAACAGAGAGTCTGTTACAAGATTAGAGTGATGGTCAGGCATGATCAATAAATGATGAAAGAGGCAGAGGAGATTGACTGCTTCTCACGACCATATGTATTATAGGTGCAGTAGTTGTATTGGGTCCTAGACGTGTAAGGGGTTTGACAACATCCTATTTATGGAGAGTAGGTGTTTTAGTCAACTTCTGTTTGGTGATTTATTCTTTTAGAAGTTTCATGTTTAATATGGATTATGAGCTAAAGAAAAATGTACCACATAAAATGACCTCACAATCCCCCTCCCTCCGATCAGGCTTGCTCCACCTGCTCCCTCAAATCTTGTCATAAAGTTTTGGAGGGGGACCGAGCATCAAAACATTTTGCTTAGGGGGGCTCGGAGCAAAAATGTTTGGAGACTTCTGTTCTAGGGGCAGGAGGAGTATTGCTGGTGTCTTTTTCAGTTTTTACGAATAAATATTTTAAAGTGGATATATTTGATAGTTGGCCTGTGATGTGTTAAGTGACTTCGGGGAGTATATTTTATATGATTTGGGTCGTGGGTTCCTGGTAAGTACTACTTGCCTCTTTTATATCCTGCAATACCTCAATTACTTCTATTTCTGTTACATTTGGGGAGTGGTTGCATTGCCTTACATAAGTTAACACTTCATCTTTTGTAGTGGCTTTACCATATCATGCCTTAAAATAATATTTGGTACATTTCCAATTCACATTCTCTGTTGATGTACTTTCTTGGCTCTAGGTGTAGCCCATGTGGCTTAGTAACTGTTTTTCTTTCTGAAAGGTTATATATTTAGCTGTTTCTGTCAGTGTATCTAAAAGGCGTAATGGTATAAATAAAATTAAAAAAATTAAGTTTGTACATTTGTTATTTACTGATCAAGTTATGCATCTACTTCTATTATTAATACTTGCATGTATGTTCTTTTTAGATGTTTCACACTGGATATTTTTCAATGTGAGGAAGTGATTTTATTTCTGTTGGAAGAAAACAAACTGTCTGTTTCATTTTAATTGTTTATTTGTTGGCAGTTGATAGTTTGTAGAGGTTGAGGTCATTAGGTTTATTTGGACCGGCTTTTGGGAGTGTTATTATTTTGTAATAATTTATGTATACTTACTTTGTTTTATCTTTTTGCTGGTTTCCAGCAGGTAATCACTTTTCGAATGTTGTAGTGTTTTGTTTAAGGAAGGAAGTACTTAAAAAGAGATAGATGTTGGGAAGTGTTTTGTTAAATATTTGCTATTTTACATTTTACATTTTATTTAGAAGTAAGATTTAGTGTAAATATAAGTTTTGCTTTCTTGGTTAAGTAGTTGTCCAGATGTATATATTTTTTCTTTAAGGGTCTTGTTGGGGAATTGGGCAGAGTTTCCTCGTCTTGCAGCGTTTGTCATTTTTGAAGTATGTTTTTAGTTTATAAAATTAGCTTACCTTTTATATTGATGATTTAATTTTTTTATTTTACTGGTTAAGGGTGTTTATAGTTTGATTTTATTGGTTAGAATTTTTTTATTATGATTTGGATTTTTGAATAAATGTTTGTAGTTAATGCAAATATATATGTTTGGTTATATTGTTATGAATTTAGTTATATGGTTTATTGGGGTGGTTGTATTTTTTATTAACAAAAATGTCATCATTTTTGTGATATTATTGTAGCTGATTTTGTATGAATTGATTTTTTCGATAACTTATATGTTTATTTAAAAGTGACGATATTTTTGTTTCCAAATTTTGTGTTTTTTAATAAGTAAAAATCAATATTTTTAACAACGATATTTCTGTTCTCAATATTTGGGATTTTATTAATTAAGTATAGAAAGGCAATATTTTGTTAAAAATATTTATTTGCCAATATTTTTGTGTTTCGATATTGTATGCGTCGATATTATGTCAGTAATCCGGCTGAAAGATCTCCAGATGCTAGGGCAGTTAATAAGGAATTGCGGTTTCTGATTGTCACAGGCGGGGCACACATATTACATTTGGACAGTGGTCCAGCATTCTTCTCAAGGGCTTACAAAGATGCAATGACTTTGTTGGGGGTGTGTCTTTATTTCAGTAATCCATTCAAAACTCATACGAGTGGTTTAGTGGAACATGTACACTACACGCTTAAGCAAGACCTACTGCCAAGGTTATGAGTGCAGGTCTTAGTTGAGTCTATCATCTGTATGGAGACAGGAGAGAATTAAATAGCTTGCTTGGTGGAGTCGCACTCCATATGGGTTACTCTTTGGAAACGTTATATATATCCTGACCTAGACAACTCTGGGAAGGTGGCAGAAGAAAATCCTTTTGACCTATACCAATTTTTCGCAGAAATAAAAGAAGTCAAAGACAACCTTTCAAATGTCAAGCATTTCTATTCTGCCACCGGCAAAACGAAGATTTTGTCAATCAGAGAAGGAAGTATGCAACAAAGTAGGAATCTGGTTCGAGAATTGATTCCAGATAAACAAGTGTTTGGACCATCATATCAACCACCTGTACTTGTGTTGGGGGTAGAAGGCACGCACACTGTAGTCTAGCCTCCCCTGCCTTGCTCAAACAAGAACAGACAATTATCAATTGATTACATCAAAAAGCATCATATGGCTGATTCTCTACAGTTGCCCCTCTCAGACAACAAAGGAGGCCTTGGGTTGGTACCTCTGATCTTCTCCGTACCCTGCAGCAGATTCCATTGATGAGCTCAACAACCAAGAGAGCTTTAGTCCCAGACTGAGGACTGCCTGGACTGTTAACACTTCAATTTTACTTATAATAAATTCCTTGGAGGAGTTTGATGTCTTTGTTTCTATAGGAACAACTGTACTATCAAATGCTGCTGTAAAATACGTACCCCCTATAAAGATAACATCTAAGGAGACACTGCCCATCAACGCCAGAACTTTTGGTGAGACTGAATAAGGATGCATTGCATTTAAACTTTCATCAGATTCTTCGAACAGAGCATGCCTGAAATTTCTACTGTATGGCACTGGTTTCATGATAGGTATTTTCATGGCCGGACTGGCTGTAGCAGGCCCGGGGCATTTCCCCGGTGAGCCGGAGGTAAGGGGACCGGTTTTGTGCCAGTGGTAGCTGGTTTTATCACTGGGTGGTGGTTTTCCAGCACTCCTGCAATATCAGCCCCCGGTAACAGAAGCGGGAGTGGTGCTTCTTGCTAGCACCCTCCCACCCCCCTGCTCCCAGGGTCAGTCGAACAGCACTCTGCCAGGGCAGGTTGCTGTTCCCAGTCCCGCCCTGGGTATTTGATACCAACATAGTCCTATTTTTGGTTTGCTGCAGGATTGTTCTTCTTTATTGTGTGGCTTATGATGATAGCTATTGTGTTATTATTGTTAAATGGACATTATATTCCAGACAGCACTGTGCCACAGATAGTGAAAAAAGAACTGCAACCGCATGTTACTTCCCACATTTTTTAAAGAGACTTGTACGCTGTTGAGATTATGGGTCACCCCCTACCAGATAGTTTGCTTTGTGAGAATGTCCCTTACCAGATTATGGTGCTTACTGAGAATTTGCAATTACTATACATTATAAAGATTTCAGTGATGACATAACTTCTAGTTCCATTTAAAATGACTGGGATATAAAGACAGTAAAAGGTATGAAGTCTGATTTAGAAGCACATATTATCATTAAAAATGAGGATCCTTATTTTAATACTTATAACCACAAGGAAATGTATTGTTAACATCACTATGCACATATTTAACTTAAATCAGCTCCTCCATGAAATATACAATTACACACAGTGGGAACACTGCATAACACCTCCTGTGGGCAGCACTGCCAATTACATGAAGAAACGTTCCTGTTTTCGGGTGAAAACAGAGCCAATACCTTTCTTTCTAGTACAAGCGAATGCCCTAGGCAGCACAAAAACATTTATTAACAAGCACTAAATTGATTTATTCTGATATCTCTAATAGAAAGTTAAACCTACATGATTGTGAATATTGGAAAGCAAATGTAGACTTAAAGAGTCTACGGGGCACCATATTTTGGCAAATACAAGTCCCTACTTAGAGTATGCATGATAACCAGGGTAATGATTTTCTAAACAAAATTGTTTAGCAAACAGTCTTTTTTAGAGTTTGGATGGATAAAAGATATTTTCAAACTGCTCACACCTCTTCAGGGATACAGATAATTTTCAGGACACGATATCCGACATATTTTACTGGCCTGGTGCACAGAATCTTTAATGTCTCCAGTACAACTGGAGTTGTGCATTTTATTAAGAGCATCGGCTCTGGATATGTGACTGGATTTAAAACTGTGTTGGGAATAGTGCTCTCATATTTTCAATTTGTTATTCTCAAGTATTTGCAGACTATTTCCATAATACTACTGATCACTGGCCTGTCATTCGAAATGGATGTCATGTCAGAATGCGGAATGGAGACATCGCACCAGCATGAGCAGCTGGCTCAACAGAGACTGGCGAGATACTTGAGCAATAAGTACCTTACTGAAATAAGTGAGGATTCACTTCTATCCCTTAAAAAATCTGGTTTTCTGGATTTTGTTGGTGGATTTTTTTGTTGTTTTTGAGAATATACATAATGGCAAATTGAAATGGATGCATTTGTAAGATATAGGAATGTCGAGATATTATAGAGGGTACCATGAGTACATTTAGTAATTGTGTCTCTTTCACACACAGGTACGCAATATTTATTATCACATGCAAAAAAGTGAGAGTTATTGTTTTGGTCTTGATAAAGATGGTGTAAACCAGGACAATACCATTGAAACTCGCCAAAGCTTATGATCCCTAATCTGTGATGCGGGTTGGCACAACAGATTAAATATTGTTAATCCATCATGTTCTTGCCCCAATTATACTGTGTTAGATAGTTTCTTAGTTGAATACAGGACCCAATTTCGTTGGTGAACAGAGGGTCCCTCTCATAGTCCTTTCCTCTTTAGAAAAGTGGGTCTGGGGGCATGGCCAAGATGGCGGCGTGAGCAGATGTACTGCTCCGGAGATCCTGCCGACGGCCTGCCATAGCAACGGCTTCCAGGCTGGTTTAGTGACTGTCGGCCCTAGCATCCAGAGTGGTTTGGGTCCCGAATCTGCTGAGCGGCCATTCCGGGGCGACGGTGAAAGCTGGACGGGCGTTTTACACCTCGACAGTGGGTTGCCCCGGTCCTGCCGATACAAATGTGAGGAGAGGCCTGGGGTCTGAGGACGGGCAGTGAGTGGCCCGGGGAGCGGCGCATCAATCCTCCAGTAAACCAGTGAGCATGGTAACCCATACCCGAAATCATGATCTGCCTGTAGCGGCCCAGATTGCGGCGGACTTGTGAATCCACCACGGCTGAGACCCGGGGAGACGCAGAGGAGTTGGGCCTGGGCCGCCATTTTGTGGAGGGGTTGCCGCGACTGGGCTGGCGCAGAGACGAGTGCAGGCCCTCCGGTGACTGTGGCGCATTTCAGTGGTACAGCGGAAAGAGGGCCTGGTGATTTCCCCTGCAGTGAGGACGGACCAGTGGGGGTGACGAACCGGAGTGACCTTGGAGCGCCAGTCTGCATGGATCGGGCGAGGAGCAGCATAGGCTTGGGACCGGGTCTCCCAACTGGTCTGCCTGGTAGAAGCAATGAGCCGCGGTGGAGTCTGCTGTCTGAAGACTGTGACATAATGCCCAGTGTGTGAGGTTGCGGGCTGCCTGGCTGCATTGAGAGGGCAGAGGTGGCAGGCTAGACTGTGGAGAGAGGGCTTGCCTAATGACGCAGGCCTAGTGGGCCTCACCATGGACACACGGAGGGGCTAGCCGACAGACGGCGAGAAGAGGGGCTGGCTAGGGATACAGCGTCTTGCCAAGAGGAGGGGAGGTGTTATTAGAAGCAAAGCAAGTTGTCAGGGAACAGTTGGGAGGCCTGGCCCGCCATTTTGTGAAGGCGCCTCCTCCGAGCCCGGGCTCCCGTGGTTGGGGCAGCGGACCGGTAGCGACATGGAGGTTCCCCCTTAGAGCAGTGACAGCACCACCTCAGTGACCCCAAGGTAGGAGAGCCGCTGGCCGTGGGCCCACTGGGTCTGAGGAGCGGGAGAAGGAGCATTCTGCACCAGAGACTAGGCCCTATCCTCAGACTGACTGGAGGGTGCTGGGTTTTAAATTTTTTTTTTTTATTTCTGTTTATTATTTTTCAAACAAGTCATACAGGTACGTCTTTTACACTCACAATGATAGGCACAGTATAGGTACAGTTATCTTTACACTTCCTACGAGCACTTGAATGTGCATCAGCAATCATTAAAGTACAGTGAACCTTTATCTACACATCAAGAATTAGCACACAAATGAACAAGACACCCCACGTGCCACAGATATGTAAGTATTACTAAGTACTTTCAACATGTTACAGCAATAATAAGTTACTGTGCTGGGGTGATTAGCAATTGACTAACTGTGGTGGTGAGAGGGGACACGTGGAGCACGCAGCGACCTACTCTTGGTGTGATGAGAGCCCCCTGAAAATTCCACCTCTACGGGCCTCTAGCGGGAGACACCAACAAGGCTCTGTGGACTCTCCCCCGGAGAGGGAAATTGCCCTGCGCAGTGCTTGGAGGCCCTTGTGAGACGCTGGGTGGTGGGGAGCTGCAAGATTACAGACTGCCACTTAATGACCGCCGAGAAGCGGTGAAGCACGGCTTGATTTCAAAGTGTTGGTGCGGGGCAGTGCTGCATGGAGTGCTGCATGGAGTGACGCTTTGACATGGCATGAGGGCAGTGAGCTGCATGCCCGATTTGGGACTGATGGACGGTGCCGGGTCACTTCGCGGAGGGGTGGACCAGCAAGACAAGCTCGAGGTCGATTGGGGCTTACAGGTGCCTATAATAGCCCCCTATGCTGAGATGCACATCGGTGGACTCCCCCCTCAGGCCGGATTGGCCACCGGTGACCACGAACGGATAGTCAAGACTTTCGGGCACTTTGAGTAGAGCCAGTCTGTGGGTGCAGCGGTGAGTTGGTGCGGGGTATTGACGCCTGCAAGGAGGGGGCGGTGAGAAGCCGGAGGACCTGGGGGCCAGCTGGAGTGAGGGTGAGGGGCTCGGCCAATAGGAGGACACTTACAGTTGGAGATGCAGTGGACCCATACCCTGAACGGCAGCGCAGCTCTTAGTCTAACGGTCCCACTGCTCGTTGCTCCTAACCACCCACTAACGCAAACGTAGCAGAGCAGACAGTCCCTCTAGCTCAGCTGCTCCCGGGTGTCGAGGCCTGGCTGCCGGGGGTTCTGCGCTTGGTTCACGACTCCTTTGGTGCCTGAAACGTGAAATGTCCATCTCCAGGGGCGTAAAGATAAGACTTTGAAAGATTTGTTTGCCAAGGCCCAGACGAGTCAACAACCCACCAGCATTGCTTCAGGCACTGTCCAGCCCGTCTTGGTGCGGGAGGATGGAACGGAACCAATTACCAAGGCGTTCTTGAAGTCACTGTTTACTTTGCTGAGAGAGGATATCCACACGCTGAAGAAGGAGTTTACGGAGGAAATAAAGGAGGTTCGCAGGGACATGGACGGTATAGGAGAGCGATTTGTCGAGCTAGAGGGCACAAGAGCATCGGGAGGGACACTGAAATAGCAGCGTTGCAGCAGGAAATCCTTTGGTTCCACGACCAACAGGTTGATCTCCAGTCCCATCTTGAGGACCTGGAAAACTGTTCACGGCGTCATAATATAAGGATCCGTTGAGTGAAACATGTCGACGACACAAAGGACCTTTTTAGATATACAAGGGAACTCTTCAATCACATTTTGGGGAGGCCGTTGGAAGCGAACTCCGTCTATACAGGGCACAAAGGGTGGGCCCCCCACGTGCCGCTTCGGCTCCACCACGGACATCCTGGTATGTGTGCAGGAGTATCGCACCAAGGAAGAGGTCCTCCAAAAAGCTCGGCAGCTGCACCCCCTGATATTTCGAGACCAGTCGCCGGTCCTGTACCAAGATTTGCAGGCACTCACTTTGTAGAAACGCAGAACCTTTAAACCCATCACGGCTCACTTACAGCAACGCAGCATCTCCTACAGATGGGGCCATCTGTTTTGCCTGGTGTTGAAAATGGACAATAAACTCTGTCAGCTACGATCCCTGTTGGAGGCCTGCCGTCTGCTGGGCATCGACCCACCTGCAGAGGAGAGTGACACAGCGAGCCATACCGTAGAAGCAGATGACTCCAAGCCCCAATGGCGTCACCAGGGCAGACGGCGCCGATTGAGGAAACCTCCTGCAGCCGAGATCATGAAGGGCCAGCAGGCCGCATTGGAGGCGATATTGACGGAGCTGACCTCGACCCAACTTGGCTTACTCTCATGATTTTATAAGGCCAATTGTCTGTTTGTCTTTTTTCCCCCAGGCCGTCGGAGGGGGGGGGGGGGCTTTTGAGATCAAGACGGACTATCCCAATTCATTACATTGCCAATCATCTACGGATGATGGACAATATACCTTTTTTCGAATTGTAGTTTTTTTTGGGGGGGGTGTAGTTTAGGGGAGGGCTCCAGTGTTCCTTGTTCACCTTCCTCTCAAGGTTAGCATAGATACACATCACCTGGGCTTTCTAGAGCGGGACCGCACCCTGTGCCTTGATTGTATCAGCATTAGCGCGCCACCTTTGCTTTTAGTAATTCTAACAGAGTAGATGCCGGCTACTGAGCTTAAAGTACTAACCTTAAATGTGAGAGGTCTTAATAATCCAGTGAAGTGCAAAGCATTCCTTTTATGTCTAGAGCAAACCCAAGCAGATATCTGTCTCCTGCAAGAGACGCACCTTTTGTTGAAAGATTTTTACCGACTCTGGTCCTGGAAGTTCCCCTATCAGTTACTTCCTCAGGCAATACTAAAAAGGCAGGAGTCGCTATTCTGGTGGCTCATCGGTTTAAGGGAAAGGTCTTACATAAAGAGGCAGAGATAAAAGGCAAGCTGTTGACTTACAGATTTTCCATAGGCGATTCCACGTTCACTATTGGTTCCGTCTATGCTCCCAATGAAGGCCAGGAAAGATTCTTTCACTCTGCTCACACAGATCACCACATTCTTTTGGGGGAGATCTAAACTTGGTTCTCGATAATACCCTAGATAGATCATTCCAGCGCACTCACCAAACTGGTACCCTTTCCGCAGAAAGACTACCCCATCTACATGACTTAGGTTTTAGAGACCTATGGTGCAGCTTTCCCCCCCAGTGTCGTGAATACTCATATTATTCTAATGCACACAAAACATACGCTCGCCTAGACTACTTGCTGGCATCGACACCCATACACGCGCTGGCGACAGAGGTGGAGATTGGAGTTGCCTCCCTCTCTGATCACGCCCCAGTGACAGTTGTCGTGCTCACTGGTTAGAGGCGGCAGACCCGAGAGCAGAGGACGGCCCGGGACCAGGGTTCGATTCCCGGCGCGGCAGGTTTCTGGACCAGGGTCAGCGGACTCGATAATTCTCTCGCCTCGGTGCCCACTCTGATCAGCGTTCACACTCGGCAACTCTGGGCATTAGCTTGCCTCATCTTCACTAACGGCCCCACCAGACCGCCGGGGATGCCTGGTCTCACCCTGGAGATACCCATTAAGGGACCATCTCTCAGGGAAGCCAGGAAGGGTTTCGCAGCGGTCAAAGCGCCTTGGGACCCACCGGGTAAGTAGTGCGCTATATAAATGCCTATACATTTACATTTGCATTTACAGTTGTCCTTTCCCTCCCACCAACCCAACGCCCTCTTCGGACATGGCGCCTCAGGGAAATATTACTGCACCGCAAAGACGTGGTTATACGGATACAGCGCGTCATCACTGACTACCTCTCCCACAACAGTAATATGGACACCATAATTGCTACGCAGTGGGTGGCACTGAAGACAGTCATAAGGGGAGAGTTAATAGCCATTTCAGCTGCAAACAATGTCGATCGTAGGGGCAAGCGGGAAGAACTCACTCAGCAGACTAGGGAACTTTAGAAAATGCACCAGAGAAAGGTGGCCCCTCGAGTGTGGAGGTAACTTAAAGCTGTGCAACAACTATTGGCAGTCATTGACCAGGACAGGGCCGTGCTTGCGGCTTTGCGGCTAAGACACGCTTATTACACAGGAGGAGATATGTGTGGGTGTCTGCTTTCCCATAAATAGCGCAAAACTCAACAACAGCAGAAAGTGCAGGAAATTCTTCGGAAGGATGGCAGGCGCGTCTTAGAAGACAACGATATTGCTAGTGCGTTTCGTGAATTTTACGCCGACCTCTACACCAGCTTGGTTGGGGAGGCCTTCCTTGACTCCATCCCCCTACCAGCTCTTACTAAGGATCAAGCTGATTATCTCAATAGAGACATTCGGCAGGAGGAAGTTATCACTGCCATCTCACGCCTCAAGTTGGAGAAAACGCCTGGGCCAGACGGCTTCCCCCCGGGCTTTTATAAGACATTCTGTGCTCAGGTCACTCCCCTATTCACGCGCCTCTTTAATTCCTTCTCAGAGCCCGGTGCGATCCCAGGGGACCTTCTGGAGGCCTCCATAGAAGTCATCCCCAAAACGGGAAAAAGACAAGTCACAATGCGGGGCATACCGCCCTATTTCTCTCCTTAACGTAGACCTTAAAATATAGACAGGGATATTAGCTACCCTCCTTGCACCCCACATGAGTGGCCTAGGTGATCCAGATCAGGCAGGCTTCATCCCCGAATGCCAAACCTCTGACAACACTAAGCGGGCCTTGCACCTTATCGGAAAGGTTACACACACGCAGGGGGAATTCATGATGCCGGCTTTCGATAGGGTCGACTGGCCCTATTTAGAAAAAGTTTTGGAGAAGGTGGGGTTGGGCGTGAAGTTTCGCACCTACGTCTTGAATTGTTACACATTTCTGACGGCCACGGTTGTGTCAATGGATGCACATCTCCCTGGTTCACTATTGAGAGAGGTACAAGACAGGGGTGCCCTCCTTTTTGCCCTGTACGTGGAGCCACTCGCGCAGAGATTGAAGCTCAACCCACGGGTGACAGGGATCAAATTCGGCGGCTACGTCCTCACGATTAGTCTCTACGCTGATGACGCCCTGATTTCGTGGTCTAAACCACAAGATACGCTGCCCGTGTGCCTCAAGAACCTGGATCTCTTTGCACAAACTGCTGCGTTCAAAGTAAATATGGAAAAATCGGTGGCCCTCGACCTGTCTCTGGAGAAACCTACTTGAGAGCCCCTCAAAGTTTGTTCCCTATCCAATGGGCAACAGACGCAATCCCGTATTTAGGGATTCAACTGGCCCCCTCGCTTTTGGAAACGGTTAACATTAACTATGCCCTACTGCGACGGAAAATTCGGCGGGAACTGGGGCGATGGAAATATTACCCTCAGTCGTGGCTGGGCAAAGTAGCTGCAGTCAAGATGACCATTCTCCTACAGATCCTGTATCTGTTTTGCACTGTCCCTCTCCGGCCACCACCTGGCTGGATACAGCAAACACAATTAGAATTGGCTCAGTTCATATGGAACGGTCGGAAGCCGCGCCTAAAGCAGAGGTTGGCAACACTTCCTCCGGAGGAGGGGGACTTGGACTCTCAAGCAGCACAACTGCGTCTCCTGGTGGAGTGTACTAGATGGGAGTCCGAGAAACATTGGTTATTTCAAGACCAGGCAGTGGCCGGCCGACCCCTACAAGAAATTCAATTTCTTTGCAAACAACACAGGCCCCCTAACCTATACGCCTCATATATCACAAGGGTTCCCATGGACATATGGAATCAAACCAATGTTAAACACGAACTTAACACTCACCGGTCCCCACTGACCCCTCTCTAAAGGACAACCCACACTTCACTCCGGGTATGGACTCGGTGGCTTTTGCGAGGTGGCGACCCTCTGGGTGTCAATATCTCTACCATATGTACACCTCAGAGGAAGTTATCCCCTTCTCTCAATTTAAGCAAGAATATGGGATGCCAGAGTCGGAGAGACTGCAATACCTGCAAGCACGACATTGGGGGCTTAGTGATCAAGTCCGCCCTGTGGCTGATAGACACCTCCTCCCATATGAACACTGGCTTATTACACGCAAGACAGACAAAAAACTCACATCCGATTTATACAAGATGCTGCCCACACTTATAGTTCCGGTAAGACACGCTGGGAGAGAGAACTAGGCAGGACACTCAGCCACAAGGAATGGGAAGGCATATACTACTGAGCACAGCATTCTGCATACCACATGGGACTCACTGACACCCTCACTAAGATAGTAACCTACTGGTACTATACCCCTGTGCGTCTCCATGCCATGGATCACACCAGAGAGGTGACATTTTGGAGGGGTTGCGGTCAGGTGGGCACATTGGTCCACCTACTTTGGGACTGCGTTCATCTCCACGCCTATTGGAAACCGGTACTGGACAAAGTAGATGCACATTTTGACACAGAGATCCCATGATTCCCCTTATACATCCTCCTGGGCATCTTAAATCCTCTGACCTACCCATCGCGCTCCCGCAGAAGCTGCTTGATAGGAATTGCGCTGGGCTCAGCAATGCAAAATATACTCACACATTGACGGACCGCACATGTTCCGACATGCAACGACTACCTTCACCGCTTATGACAGGTACTCGGTATGGAGAAGCTTTCGCTGACTACGGCAGGGAAGGGATCCAGGTATGTAGAGCTGTGGCAGCCCTTCTTGTCCCTGTTGGCCTCGGAATTTCGAGAAGTCACTTGCCCTCGATATCGCCGCTCACTGTGCCGCTCTGATACGGATCAGCTGACAGAAGACTCGTGGTCGCAATGGCACGGATAATTTAGGTGGTGGACTTGGAACACGGGTGGTGGTTGGGAAGGGGAAGGGAAGGGGTTAGGGGTTTTCACATTGTTTTATTTTCATCTGTCAAGTTATGGCTTATACAAGGCTTTCTTACAGTAGCTCAAGCTCACATGAACACTGATGGACTTAACTTGTCCCTTTCGAACTCTAGATGTAGCACTGTTAGAGGATGTGATGGCGATATCTGCAAATATTTTTGTTCTGTATATGCTTCAATCTTTGAATAAAAAAAACATTTAATACTAAAAGAAAGTGGGCCTTATTGGAGTAAAACCAATGTTTTGATGTAAAAACTATTCCTTCAAAGTATGCCTGGAACTGCATCAAGAAGAACAACCACTAATGAATTGGGTAGATGTGGAGAGTCTTGTGTGACTGATGGGGTTTCATCAAAGGCTTTGCTAAGCAACCATGTTGTTCATTATACAGAATGCCCACTATGATACTGACATTGGTGATAGCACCACCGCCATCTCCATTATCCCCTCTATGCATTGGGAGAGAAAACACCCATATGCAGGTTCTCCCAGCGGCTAACTGGAGCCACGTGCTGATTTGCCTGGGCAGGCACAATCTGCAATTCATATGCAAGTGAACATGGTTGTATAGAATGTGAGTTCCCAGAACACAATAACCCCGATGTGACACTTTCTGATGATGACAAACTCTAAAACAATAATGACCTTGATGTGGCAAATTCTGATGACGACAAACAACAATGTTATGTGATTGCAACGACTAAAGATAAACGGACTGTTTCTTATGTCCTGACATCCACTGACATAAAGATTCACTTGGAACTTTATATTTCCTTTTCCTTCACAATTTGTTTTGAACCCATTTTTGATCCATTTTAAGCTGCTTTTATTTTTTCTAATTGGCTCATTAAAATATCATGCCTAGTTGCCTTAGATTGATAAAATGTATTGTTTATTAAGCTTAATTGTGAACACTTTTATTAAAAAGCAATGTTTTTTTAATGTAATAGCTTGAAACATGCAAGGCTTCACAAGTAATAATTTCCCTTTGATGCAATGCTATGTAATTACAGTTTGTACCCAATGCTATGAATAGAATTATTAAGCTATAAGATATACACTTTTACATTCTATGATCATTTTTTGATCAAATGTGTGTTTCGTCAAATTAGTGACTAGATTGTTTTTTAATATATATTTTACGTATGACGTCACCACTGAAGCACAAGGAAGGGTTGAAATATATTACTGAACCAGACTCCATTTTTAGATGTACTTAGTGTTAGATTTTAGTTATTCCCCTTTGTCAGCTTTAAATGAGGCATTTACACATTTTCGTGACACAAAAGCATATTCAGCTTGCACAACATCTTTTTCTCGTTAGCTTATCATCAGAATAACAGACATGAGTCTCACCAAGATGTCCTAAATATCTACATCTCAGTCTCGTCTGGTACACAAATTACGATGATATGTGCACAGGGGTGACACATGTAAAGAATACTGGGTCTGGCTGGATTTTTCTACTGCAATTATGCATCTCTTGTCATTCACAATCGCTTAAATTATGCAGTGGTAAGTTTATCATAAAAACACTGAGGTTTGACATTTCAGATTAGAGAGGTCTTCGCTCCCGAGCTTTGCAATCAATCAATCAATGAATCAGACAGGATTTGGAAAGAGCTGCTAATCACCTGTGAGGGTCTCCAGGTACTGTGAACCCTCCATTGGAGGGGGTTCAGTTGAACAACTAGGTCTTGAGGCTTTCCTGAATTCCAGCAGCTTAGGGTGATGTTCGAAGGTGAAGATGGAGGTTGTGCCAGGACTTCTCTATGAGATAGAAGGGAGCGGCCTCCACTGTTGCTTCTGCGGATGCAGAGGTTTGAGTGAGGGTGAGTGAGGCAGAGCATAGGTATGGTTGGTTGGTGGAAGTTCATGCGGTGGTTGATATATTCTGATCCTTAGTTGTAAAGGGCTTTGTAGGTGTGGATCAGCATCCTGAATTGATCTCTTCGAAATGGGCAGCCAGTGACGCTCCCTGAGGTGATGTGAGTTCATCTGGGGAGGTCGAGCTGATGAGTTGTGAAGGAAGTGACCTGATTTGGGCCACCTGGGTCACCACTGACCACCTCTCAGCCTTCTATGCTAAATGAAGATTCAGAGAAACAGTGAAGAATATACAGCAATAATATTTTTTTGTATACGCTCAGAGCGGGCCCTGTCTACACAGTCTCGAGAGAGTGGTACAGAGGGAACTGAGGAACTGTAAACATAAAGATACATTATATGCATTGCATGGTCAAATAATTACACACCCACAGTAGAATTTTTGAACAGATGTGGGTGAACAGCCTAAAGACAAAAAAAAGCTTCTACTCTCGTATCTTGCGCAGCTTAGGACACTTTCAAGGCCGTGCCACCCTGGGCTGCGATCAAACTGCCAGACAGGTGGGAGAGGACCTTTACCAAGAGAAAGCCATGCACTAGCACAGACAATTCGTCGTTGAAGAAGCGAACTTTAGCAAGGAGCATTTCTCAGAATCAAACAGGATTAGTTTCAAGCAGCAAATTAAATGGCACCTGATAAAAGGAAATGCCGTAGCGAATGCTTACTTTTACATGACATTAATGAGCAGCAGCAAGCATAATCTAACAAACCCTCCTTCAATCCAACATCTGTCTTCATCTAAACGTGCTGTACTCTCTTGTCACACAGCTAATTTTTCTATCCTGGCATTGCTTTGTATCTCTTTCACACTCAACGTTGTTTTTTCAAACATAGTGTTCTCGGGAACCCATCTAGCTGGAATGCAACAAAGATTTCCTTTATCTTACTCTGAGCCATCTATTTGGCGGTCAGATCAGCAAACGCATTCCCTCTACCTACATCTTCTGTTACTTTCTTGTGGGCACTACACTTCACAATAGCCATTTTCTTAGGAAGTGTTAGTACAGATAGTAATCGTGATATCAAGTGTCCATGTTGTATCTTAGTACCATGCGAGGTAAGAAACCCTCTCTCTGCCCATAGTCGTCCGAAATTGTGTGCAACCCCAAATGCATACTGGCTTTCTGTGTAAATATTGACAAGTAATCCTTCTCTCAATTCACAAGCTCGTATAAGGGCAACAGGTTCTGCTGCCTGGGCAGATTGATAGGGGACTTGTGATGTCTCTACAACTGTGCGCAATGTAGTAATGGCATAAGCTGCAGTGGTCGTGCCATCTGATCATTTTAAAAAAGAGCCCTCGACATATAGTTCTCCTTGGGGATCTGATAAGGCAACATCAATCAGATCTACCTGTCCTTTCGTCTCCTCCTCTGTTCGGAAAATACAATCATGTTTGTCTACTGCATCATTCTTGGAAGGGATAGGCAGTAATGTGTTTGGATTCAGAGTGGCACATCTTTTGATCGTAATATGTTTGGCAAACAATGTCAATTCATAGTCAGTAAGACGTGCACTGGGGAGGTGTTGTGTCCTTGTTTTATTCAAAAGTGTGTCCACAGCATGGAGCACCATAACTGGGAGTTCAGTATCGCGTATGAGTCCAGCCGATTGTCTGATGGAAGTGGCAATGACCGTGACCGTTCGCAGACAACTCGGGAGGGCCCTTGCAACAGGATCAAACAAAGCAAAGATATAAGCGCAAGGTCTCTGTCCATGGCCAACTTTTTGAGTCAAGACCGAGAGAGCACAACCAGCCATCTCGTGGACGCATAAAACAAAAGGCTTGTTATAGTCAGGCATGTCTAGTACTGGAGCAGAGCAAAGCTCAGTTTTTTCTTCTTCAAAACATTGCTGACAATCAGAAGTCCAATGTAAAGGCTCATGGACGACTTTTGTTGTTAATGCAAGCAGGGGTTTCATCAGTAAGTAGTAGTTAGGGATCCACTGTCGACAGTAGGAAGTGATACCTATGAAAGCAATTATGTCCTTTTGTGGACAGGTCATTTTATTAATGGTACTGATGCGTTCTCGCATTAACCTTCTAATCTCCTTTGACAGAAGGTGACCTAAGTAGGTGACCTGTCGACAGTATTCTATCTTCGAAAGTGAAACTTTATGACCATGGTGTGCCAGATGTAACAATAATTTCACTGTAATATCTTTGCAACCTTGTTCAGTATCAGAAGCAATTAACAAATCATAAACATACTGTACTTATACATTGCCTGGAGAAAGTGAGAGTGAATCCAACTGACCTTTCAATGCTTGGCTATAAATGCTAGGACTTTCAGTATAGCCTTGAGGAGCACGCCAGAATCGGAAACATTTGCTAGTCAGCTAAAATTAGAACAAATGCCTGCTGTCTGGGTGTATAGGAATGCTAAAAAATGCATTTTTTATATCAATGACAGAGAAAAACTTAGCGGTAGATGGAATCATTGTCAAAAGTGTGGTGATATCAGGGACCAATGGGAATTGCGGGACCACTATTTTATTGTCAACAAGCAGCTGGCCGCCTTCCTCGAGACAAATGGATCCCTCGACCCCTCACAGTCTGGCTTCCGAGCCAACCACAGCACCGAGACCGCCCTCATCGCTGCCACCGATGACATCCGAGCCCTGCTGGACAACGGAGAAACAGCGGCCCTCATCCTCCTAGACCTCTCCGCGGCGTTCGACACTGTTTGCCACCACACCCTAATACAGCGCCTCAGCAACATCGGAATCCAGGAGAAGGCACTGGAGTGGATCATCTCCTTCCTCGCTGGAAGGACACAGAGAGTCCGCCTACCACCGTTCAGATCTGCAGCCACGGAAGTCATCTGCGGCGTTCCTCAGGGCTCCTCGCTCAGCCCCACCCTCTTCAACGTCTACATGAGCCCCCTTGCGGCCATCGCACTCCAACACAACCTCAACATCATCTCCTACGCCGACGACACCCAGCTGATCCTCTCCCTGACCAACGACCCCGCTGCCGCCAGAACCAACCTCCACGAAAGGATGAAAGACGTAGCTGAGTGGATGACGACCAGCCGCCTGAAACTGAACTCAGGCAAGACGGAAGTCCTCATCCTGGGCTCCTCACCCTCCGCCTGGGACGACTCCTGGTGGCCCCCCGCCCTGGGCACCGCACCCAAACCGACAGACCATGCACGCAACCTGGGTTTCATCCTGGACTCCTCGCTCTCCATGACCAGACAAGTCAACGCCGTCTCCTCGGCCTGTTTCAGCATCCTGCGCATGCTACGGAAGATCTTCCGGTGGATCCCCACCGAGACCAGGAAGACGGTCACCCAGGCCCTCATCACCAGCCGACTGGACTACGGCAACGCCCTCTACGCCGGAACCTCCGCCAAGCTCCAGAAGAGACTCCAGCGAATCCAGAAAGCCTCAGCCAGACTCATCCTCGACGTCCCCAGACGCAGCCACATCTCCGGACATCTGAGAGACCTACACTGGCTCCCCGTCAACAAGAGAATCACCTTCCGTCTCCTCACCCACGCACACAAAGCCCTACACAACCAAGGCCCGAGCTACCTCAACAACCGCCTCAACTTCTACGCTCCCAAACGCCACCTCCGATCGACCAATCACGCCCTCTCCGCCGTCCCCCGCATCCGAAGAGCGACAACAGGAGGAAGGTCCTTCTCCTACCTGGCCGCCAAGACCTGGAACACCCTCCCTCCCGACCTTCGCCTGACCCAAGATCACCTCTCCTTCAGGAAGAAGCTCAAGACCTGGCTGTTCGAGCAGTAGCGGCACCCCCCCCCCCACCAAGCGCCTTGAAACCCAACCGGGTGAGTAGTGCGCTCTATAAATGCCTTGATTGATTGATTGATTGATTGATTGATTGATTAATTGATTGATTGATTGACCTCGCTCAAATCAATAAGAAAACGATATACATCACCAGCACTGTTGGGAGAGTCTAGGACCAGAACAATAGGACAATTTTAAATGTTACTGGTGTCTCTTCGACAAATCCCTTATGAATGAGGTCCAGAACGATATTAACGAAAGTTTGTTCTCTTGCCTTTAGTATTTTATACTGGGAAATGCGGTATTATAGCATTGTTCTTCACTTATATAGAAACTGGAGGTATGTGCAAAAAACCTACATCAGTGTCACCAGTGGCCCTTCAGGTGGGTGGTACTTGAACAAATTCAGGTGGAAGGGGAACTTTTTAGAAAGGCATTGTATAGTACCAACATCAGGACCCATGGTAATGTAAACACCATCTGGCGAACAATATATGGTAGCTTGCAACTTCTTTAGTAAGTCCAAACCCATTACATTTTCACCACAATTAGATGTTAAAAGGAATGGGGAATGCACAGTAAAAGGTCCAATAGCAAGAACAAGAGGGCGTGAGATGGAGCTTACAATCGGTACTCCTGAAAAACCCACTAAAACATTATTATGGCCAGACAGGGCCACCCAGGGACCAGGTGTCTGGAAATAGAGCTCTTTGTGGCTCCTGTATCAACCAAGAATTCCTTAGTAGATCCTTGCAGATCCGCATTGACATAAGGGCTACGCTGATCTACAGGTATGTGAACTGATGCCTTACCTTGTCCCTGGCTGAACTAGCTGAAAGACATCCCTTTCATGTCATCAACGTCATAATCATAGTTGTAGTACTGTCCTTCCCTGGTGTCGTCGAAATAATTGTCGGGACGGCCGGCAGAGGCAGCAGTGTGTTGTTGTCTATTAGTCCTGCGGCCTCTATTTCCAGTACCCCTTCCTCTAGTGGACGAGACATTTGTAAAAGTACAGAGCTCTGGCTGCTCCAGTGACCCTCTTCCTTACAGTAAGCACACTGATTCTGTCCCAAAGGTGTCATGCGTGGCTGTCTAGTGCGTGGCAGTTGTCGTTGGGTTCCCTGTCCTCTAGTGTTACCTTGATATGCCTGTTGCAATAGTACCTTTGTTTTCAAATCCTTATTTCCTTTATCAGTTTTGTCTTTCTCGTCATTATGCCTATGCTCGTAATATTGGGCCATATTTAGAATCATGGAAGGGGAAGACGTAGAGCAGGTGCTTTCAGATGCTTGAAGTCTGGACATTTTTTCGGGAACAAGAATAGTAACAAACCTATCAACAAATAAACCGACTCCCCCCTCCGTAGACATATCCTGCCCACTATAATCCAAAAAACGTTTCTTCAAACCTGGTAAAACAAATCGGAAACACTTTCGTCTTTCTTCTGCCAGCAGGCAGTCAGTCTGTCCCAACTAACTTTCTTGGGAGGGATGAGTGTTGGCATGTATGTTATTATGCGACCCGGTAAGGCAAGCAACACAGCACCTGGTTTGTCTCCTGCCTTTCTATCTCTTTCCTGACACTTAATCGCGTCCCACGTTCCACCCAACTCAGCAATATGGTCTTGGGTATGTACCTGTTGCCAAACATCAACTGGGACTAGTAGGCCAAAAAACATTTCAATATCCGCAAGAGTCATTACACTAGAAGAGGCAGCTTCTGTCAATTCTTTACAATAAGCGGTAGGATTTTTCCTAGGATCAGGCAATGTGGCCTTCAGGGCCACAACTTTACTCCTTATCCAAGGAGAATAAACCCATTGTTCTTGAAAACGGGCTACTACAGCCGGTCCGGTAATCACTCCGTGTTGCTTCACCACTGCAGGGGTTTGGGGTGCTTCCGTTTCGATTTGTGTGTGTGCCAGAGGTCAATTAATGTGGCGGACATATGTTTAAGGGCATGTTGCTGTATAAAATCGCCGAAGTCTCGCATTAATTGCCATATGTCTTTAAGACTGAAGATTGTGTTGCAAGCCAACCGTATTGCTCGTTCCGCTATTACCTTTTTCTCTTCCTTTCCCACACCAGGTCGCATTAACAGACCTAACCATTATCTGAATCCTGTCATATCTCTATTGTCCGGACCGCGCACTGATGTGTCAGTACCTAGTGTTGATGAAGGGTGGGTGACTGTAACGGAGGTAGAGTGAGTTGCCGCAGTCATATGTTGTGATGAAAGGGAAAGAGTGGGGGTATGTTAACTTGGGCAGTAGGTGTAGCAGCTTCAGAGACTGATGCACCTGGTGTGTGTTGTTGTTGCTGATGGGGAACATCAAGATATACCCATTGGGGGCGTGGCTTGGACGTCGTTGGCGGCGGTCGCCTGAAAGCTCGGCTCCGAGACCGAGCCCGCAATTATCCTGAATTCCGAGTGACTCGAGCGCCCCAAACTGAAGAGCGCGGTGGGGCCGACTCGGGGGACACCTGAAGAACCCCGGGAAATAACTGGCCGGGAGAGAAATCGGAGCTGCGAAGTGAGCGGAGCGGAGCTCAAGATGGCGCCCGCTCCATCTCTGTAGGCCCGTAAGGAACTACAGACCTGGGGAGATCGCCGTCTCTGAGCTCATCCTCTCTACACTTTTCCCTTTGAAAGGAGCGGCGCTGGGTCCGGCTGCCCGGGTGGCCACGGACCCTCCCGGACGACTTCTGCCGAGATCGCTGGTCACTCTGTCGGAGCTGCGGAGGCCCTGAGTGCCGGAGGGCGTGGCTGGAGGCACCGGGTGGCCCAGAGCGGAGCGGACTTACTCCGTCTCGATCCTGAAGCTAACAGCGAGCGTGCTCGGTGCCATAGAGTCCGGAACCCCTCAGGTCCTGCGGGACATAGAGAGAGGCTGAACAGCACTCGGATAGACTGCCGGAGGTTCGGCTAGATCGGTGGTTGAAGACCGAGGCCTGACCCGAGTTCGGCGGGGCAACACTACCTGGCGGCGATCGCTCCTTCTTCCCCCCCTCTGCTTGCTCACGGAGACGAGGTCGCGGCTAACCATCAGACGCCCGACTGGTGGGGGAACCCCGCACCACACTGGGTACGGTTAACAGCCTATGGCGATACAGACCCAC
The DNA here is from genome assembly GCF_964263255.1 of Lissotriton vulgaris. NCBI lineage: Eukaryota > Metazoa > Chordata > Amphibia > Caudata > Salamandridae > Lissotriton > Lissotriton vulgaris. The sequence continues at coordinate 245,809,524 of NC_141687.1, forward strand.
ACCCTGCACCCAAAGACATTTTGCTGAAACCCCTTCCTGGCTGGACGTTTGTTGAATTCCCCACCGCAGGGCACGGCCACCATGGGGAAGCCAAAGGGAGCTAAAGGCGGCACTCAGGCCGTCTCAGACACGGAGGCTCCTGACGACCGACAGGACCCGGAGAGATCCTGGGGCCCTCACCTACAGCAACAATTCGATAGGATCCTGGAGGCAATCGCAGATCGGCCTTACAGCAAGACATTGCTCAGGTCGCGACGAGTCTGGGCCTGCTCAGAGCGGACCATGGTAAGCTATCAGACAGGGTCAAAGAGGTGGAGAGCTCGGTAGGAATCTTGGAGACCGCGCAAAAGACCCTGGCCGCTACCATGAAAGATGCCCTATCCCGGATTGGGGACTTGGAGAGACGAGCGGAGGACGCGGAAGGGCGTAACAGGAGGAATAACATCCGTGTGGTGGGCCTACCGGAGAAGATTGAAAATGGCGACATGGTGGCCTATCTAGAGAATGGGCTCCGGACTGTGGTGGCGCCTGAGGGGCTCTCCTCCTTCTACACCTTGGAGCGGGCACACAGGGTACCGGCCAAGCCTCCACAACAGGGCCGATCCCCGCGCCCGGTGGTGGCGCGACTACTGCACTTCCGGGACAGAGATCTCCTCCTCAATGCCGCCAGGCACAACGGACCGTACCAGGTGGAAAACAGTCAAGTAAACATTTTTCCAGACTACACCTACGAGACCCAGCGAAAGCGGGCCTCCTTCCTGGCGATCAAACGAGAGTTTCGGAGTGAGGGCATTCAGTACTCCCTGCTGTTTCCGGCGAAACTCGGCATCATCCTAGATGGCACGACCAAATTCTTCGAAAACCCGGAGGATGTATGCAGTTGGCTTGAGTTATACAGAGCTGGCAAAGATGGCTTTGGTTCCTCCCTCCAATCCACATCGGAGGTTGGGCGTCAGCGGAGATCTAAGAGAGTTCGGAGCCGCCATGGCAGACCGGGCAGACCCTCGACGGTGGAGACCGCGGCCGAGCGGCGAGGGGTGTTGGAGATGGTTTCCAACTTGTCCGGCTCCCAGTGCAGACCCATCACGGAAGACTCGGAACCTGGCGGAGGTGGGGGCCAATCAGACACAGAGGACTCTGAGACTGACAGTGTGAACTTACCTGTGATTACCCCCGACTCGGCAGAGGGCCTACTAGATGGGCAGGGATGAACTCGGGTGAGCTGGTTCCAGTTGGGTGAGAGAGCGTGGCGGAGGGTGGGGGGGACCCTGACCGGAGCTGCTAGACCATTGATTACCGGGTGGGTTGGGGTAGCTCCTTCTTCCCGATCTCCATGATCTGGAGCTCGGTCAAGTCTCGGCAGCATTGAGACACGGTGACCCCCTATCGGCGCTCGACCCCCACTCAGCGCTTAAGGCATACCTGCGGTGGCTACCGTCAGGTTAGTTGGGGAGGGGGGCTTTCTGAGGGTACAGTTTGGATGGGAACTAGATGGTACTATTTGGGACCTGTTCTGGGAAGGGTGGAGGGGAGTGTGAGGCAGGGGGAAGTTCTGTTGTTGTTGGGGGGGAGACCACCATTGGTGTGAAGCTAACTGTAAAACTGTTTATATCTGAGCAATGCTGGGGGAAACTAGATGAGACACCATGGGACAATGGCTGATTTCACTAATTTGAAATGTATCACTTGGAATGTGCGAGGCCTTCACACCATGTCCAGGCGGCATAAGATCCACGCTTACCTAGTGCGCAGAGGGGTACAGATTGCGCTGCTACAGGAGACACACCTTACTAAGTCAGAAGGATTGGCGCTGCAGCGTAGATGGAGAGGACAGGTATACAACACCACATACTCAGCTTACGCGAGAGGGGTGTTGATCTGGGTGCGAGCCGGGGTACCCCTACAGGTTACTAAATCCATGGTAGATCCGGAGCGACGATACGTGGCAATTTTGGGCACATTGGGGGGTAGAGCTCTGAACATTTGTTGCATTTATGCGCCTAATGTGGACCAACTTGCGTTCTTGACCGCGCTGTCGGGCTCCCTGGCCCATTTCCTATCAGGTTCCCTCTTGATGGGAGGAGACTTTAATTCGGTGGTGGACGTTGAGCTCGACCGATCGCATCCCCCCCCTCCCGGACTCACCAGTCCGACGGGTGGCCAAGGGTAGGAGGGAGTGGCAGGTCCAATGGGGGCTGACTGACATTTGGCAAGCACAGCACCCAAGAACCCGGGACTACTCCCACTTCTCTGGCATGCATGAGTTGCATGTGCGACTGGACGGGCTGCTAGGATCGGAGGAACTAGTGTCCGCGACCGTGCGGTCTGAATACTTGACAAGGACCGTCTCCGATCACAATCTCCTAATAGAAGATTTTCGATGGTTTCCGGGTGCCCCTAGTGTACCCACTTGGAAGCTGCGCCACGAGATATTGGAGGATCTGGTGTTCAGGACAGACCTGGAAGACAAAATTGCTGAGTACTTTACGGTGAACGAGGGCACGGCTGGGACGAGGGCCTCAGAGTGGGATGCATTTAAAGTGGTCGTTAGAGGCTACTGCATAACCAAGAAGGTGGGAATGAGGCGGGTCATTCTAGACGACCTGGCCAACGCTGACCGGAAACTCCGCGAGATGGAGCTTCTCCGCCCCGGCCACCCGGAACTTCAGGAACAAACCTCAACGGCGAGGGAAGCGTTGGCTGTGGAAACCGAACGACTGCGTAGCTTCGACTATAAGGCTTATGTAACCAGGTCACTGACAGAGGGAGATAAATCGGGAGCACTCCTGGCTTGGCTGGCCAACCCCATGAGACGTACCACCCCAACGATGACGATGCGTACCGCGGAGGGCACCGACGTATGCACTCAGCCAGAGATACTTGATTGTTACCTGCGTTACTATGAAAGGTTGTACTGCAGTAGACTAGCACAGGACACTTCCCAGATTGATGAATACTTGCAGGGTTTGCAGATCCCCGCACTAGAACCTGAACAAGCGAAAAAATTGGGTAAAGACGTAGAATTAGGGGAAATCCGCAGCGCCATAAAGGGGATAGCGAGAAACAAGACTCCGGGCCTAGATAGACTCCTGGTGGAGTTTTACTCCACCTACGTGGACCTCCTGGCTACCCGATTATTGGTGGTGTACAGGGAAGCGAAGCGCCTGGGACGCCTCCCCGGCTCGATTTGCGAGGCCCTGGTGGTTCCCCTACTCAAGCCTGGCAGGGAGGCCAGTGACCCGGCGTCTTACCGACCGCTTTCGATGCTAACAGTAGATTACAAAATTCTGAGCAGCATACTAGCGTCGAGACTGTTGGGTCACATGTGCTCCTTAGTGCATGACGATCAGGCGGGATTCATCCCCAAACATAACACGACAATGAATATCTGCCGCCTATTCTGCCTACTGGAGGAACCCCACGTTGAGGCCCCGTGTCCTTTAATCCTTTCGATTGACCTGGACAAGGCCTTCGACAGTCTGGATTGGGAGTACTTACGTAGAGTGCTTGTACACTTCGGTCTGGGAGAGGGGTTCATCCGATGGACCATGGTACTGTATGCTTCAGCGATGGCCAGAGTGAGATCGGGCCCACTGATCTCCCAACAATACCCAGTAAAACGAGGCACGAGACAGGGATGCTCGTTGTCCCCCCTACTCTTCGCGCTTGAGGTGGAGCCATTGGCACTGTCGATTCGAACTGGGACTTACTTCGGAGGGTTACGGACCTCGATGGGGCAGCAATACATCTCCCTTTATGCCGATGATCTGCTGCTCTTCCTTGAGGATTCGGGCGAATCCCTGACCGGGGCTGATACGGCCCTTACGACCTTCGGGGAGCTCTCGGGCCTTAGAGTGAATTGGGCCAAAACTTGCTTGTTCCCGGTTCGAAGGGGGGAGCCCAGACCTGACACCGCCAGGGAGATTAGATGGGAACCTAGCTGCCTCAAATACCCAGGAGTATACGTGTATCATGACCCCGCCGATATCCTAGACGGCAATATTGCCCGGTGTGCTCGCGCATTATGGGGCAGTATGGGCTTTTAGGCCACTTTGCCGCTATCGGTGGCAGGACGCATTGCACTGCTGAAAATGGTGGCGCTCCCTCGGCTGCTATATTACTTTCGGACGCTCCCGGTCTGGATCCCGCCGGCCACCTTCCGGTCCCTGAACTCCATGGTAGTGACGTTCCTCTGGGGATCGGGCTGCTGCAGAGTGGCACTCAAGACCCTGATGAGGCCGAAATCGGAGGGGGGTCTAGCAGTGCCGGACTTCGAAAAGTACTATTTGACAGCTCAGCTGCAGACTTTTACCCAGGAAGTTGCGAGGGAGTTCTGAGGCCCAGAAGAGAGGAGGGGAAGTGATATGCCCAGACATGTTATATCCTACATTGCACTGCGACAACGGCTAGCCTTGAGGGACCTCACACATGAAGAACGCACCATACGTTTGTGCTGGAACCATGTACATGGCCGAGCGGAGCTGAAACGTCCATATGCTCCGGAGATTCCGCTGGGGATGCTCACTGCCTTACCACACGGTGGCGACTGGTCGCGACTAAGGTACTGGGAAGACGCAGGGCTACAACTGGTGGGCGACCTTTATGAGGATGGAGTGTTGCTGCCCTTTCGGGAGATTCTGGATCGCTTTGACATACCCCCGGGGGATTTCCTGCTTCACGCAGCGGTCACGCGGGCGATCCAGACGCACTGGCAGAGGGGCCTGGAGGAGCCGCCAACGTCAATGGTGTGCCAATACGTCATGATGTCGTCGGGGACGGTCAAAGCAGTAACGTGTCTGTATTCCACATTGGTCAACGAGGGGCTGCCCCCGCTCGATACACTCAGGACTCGGTGGGAGGCTGACATTGGGAAAGACATACCAGAGACCACGTGGGCACAACTAATGCGCCGAGCCTGGAAGGGAACGCGTCACGCCCGGTTTCAGTTGGTTCATTTCTACATACTCCGCCGGGCCTACTTGACCGTGGAGAAAATCCGGAAATACTTTGCCTCGGACACGGCGGCTTGCCCCAGATGCCGGACGCCCGCGGCGGACCTCATACACATGTTGTGGTCCTGCCCTGCGCTGTCCTCATACTGGTTGCTGATAGGAGACACCCTTAATGGAGTCACTGGGAGGACCCTGGTATATGACGCTGCAGTAGGGATCCTACATTGGTTCCCTCATACTCCTAAAAATAAACTCTCCAGTAAGTTTATTGATCTGGGGCTCATTCTGGCAAAGCGGGAGATAACCAGGCACTGGAAAGCACGAGTTGGTCCAACAGGCAATAAATGGCGCAATTAACTTCTACAGTGGGCTACGGGGGAGAGCACCCTGAGGTATCAAATGGCGCGGTGACAGCAGAACGAGAAGGCGTTAGAGGCAGCACAGGAGTGGGAGACGTTAGTGCAGGCCTTGCGCGATTACAGCTCCCCCAGCGAATCCGATAGTGATGATGGTGTACAGCCTCAGTCCCAGTAGAAATGTGTCACAACGATCTTCTATATAGCAGGAAATGGTTTCCTTCCACAAGCTCTTACCACACACACAGCACACCAATGGCGGGGCAGGGGGAGGTGGGTGGTGGGTAGAGGTAGAGGGATGCGTAGAATACTCTTACTGACATTGCTGTTTTTCATACCCTGCGATTAGTCCTTGGTCCTCTGAGGGGGTTGGGTCGGGTGGGAGGAAAGGGGTGTTTTCAAGTTGTTTAGAAAAGCAGAAGATCGTTTGCTTATTCGGATCGACACCAGAAGACTACTAGACCCTCATGTGTGGATTCACCACACACGCCGCCCAACCTCCGGGATGTGGGCTGAATGGCTGTGTACAAGGGGTGTTCCCCTATAGGGGTTCCTTTCTTATGATTGATACAGGTGATGTGTCTCTGATCTGATATGTAATTTTGGCTAATTCCTGCAATAAAAATACATTTTAAAAAAAAAATCAGGATATACCCATTCTTGGGCATATGGTGGCGGGGTCGGGTATCTAACAATGTCTCCATAAAAGTATCACCATCTTCCTGAGCCATATAGAACTTATCAATGCGCAACCAAAATATTCTGTTTTCGTGTTCTTTTCCTGTTTCCTGCTGGTCTTTAATGTAAGCTACAGCCTTTTGACACAGTGAGCTCTATTTTGTTAACATCCACAGTCCAGGGTCGGGTTGAGAAAAAAGCTTGTACATATGTGACATTATAAAGAAGAGCACAGCATTCCTCCGCCCACCCCAGTACATCCCCCGCAGCTTCCCCATATTTCACTGGGGTGTGATATCTGGCTACTGAGTGGCCAGACCTAAGTAGAGGGAGCAGGGGGCGAAGTGCTCTAGTAATGAGTAAGATAAACTGGTTGTCTCTTGGGGTGCGTAGGTTAAAACCTATTCGGCTGAGTCTGTCTGTGGGGGTTCTACTATTCGGAGGTAGGCGGTGAGGGGTTCCCAGATGTCGTGTGGGTGGGATCTCATTGGCATTCATTCCCAGTAGTAGGTCTGTTGCTCACGGCAGTATGTAGTATCTTTAAGCCAGTCTCGAGTTAGTGGTGTCCGGGTCCTCCCCCAGTTCACATCGACTCTGCATTTTGCTAAAAGTAGCATTATTGGCACCAGTTTCCTGACATCCCGGTCCACGTCCCCCACATTCCGCAGGAGATCCATCGGTGGGGAGGAGTCTATTTGTATATTCATGATTTTCCCAATGGTGCTAAATAGCTCCATCCAGTAGGTGGCAATCTCAGGGCATTACCAAGCAAGGTGGAGAAAGTCTCTGCCTGGCAGGGGCCATCGGGCACAGCGGGAATCGGGAGAGATAACCATTTTGTATGTTTGAGCAGGGGTTCGGTATATGCATTGTAGAAATTTAAAATGTATGAGGCTTAATCTGTAGTTGGGGGATAAGAGTTCATGTTGGACACAGCCGTATGTCCACTGTTCATCAGTGAGGGGTGTGTGGAGGACGTTTCGCCAGGTTTCCCACACAGGTGTGCCTGTCTCAGGTGCTGCATGTGGTTATAGAGGGATGTGATGAGTTTCTGTGCAGTGCTGGCTATGTAAATATGTTCTAGAACCATTAGTGTTTGCGAGGAGCAGAAACTCCCACTGCAGCCATAGTCGCTCCATGCGCCTCTGGATGTCACTCCTGATAGACCTGTAAATACAGGAGATCATTTTAATTCTACCCTCCGACAGGGCCACATATCTACAGCCGTCTAGCGCCCGCGGCCCCGTGGATCTAGTGCCCCAGTGCTTCATAAAGGCCATAGTGAGTGTGCACCAAGAAATGGTCTCTGGGGAGGTCGAACTCTGTGCGGAAGTCCTAAAAAGGAAGAATCTCGGAATAGGTCTCCCACTACAGTTGCTCCCGCCTCCCTCCAGTCATTAGTATCTGAGCAGCTTCAGGGGTAAATCTGGAGAGTAGGCGACTCTGCACTGGGCGCGCAGCAGCCATCTGGTCCTGCACGGGTCACTGTTTTTGTCTCTTTAGTGTCATAATAGTATTCTCGCTAGGTCTGGGGCCTCCGGAGCGAATGGGCATTATGTCCTTCACTGATTCATACTGGCTGCCTGCCACCTCATGGACCATTGGACCTGTGACGCAAGTTAATATACTTCAAGGTCCGTGAAAGCCAGTCCCCCCATCGCTGTGGAGCACTGCATTGTGGTTAAATCTACGTGCCTACGCCCTGATCCCCATATAAACGTTATAAGTTGTGAGTTCAGATCTCAAAATGTCGCATTAGGGACCCATATCGGGAGAGTCCCAAAGAGGTAAAGCAGGCACGGAAGTTCCACCATTTTCAGAAGGACCACTCGGCCCGCCGCGGACAGCAGCAGGGACCCCCAGAACTCAATAGACGAGTGGAGGGATCGCATCCCCCTGCCTACGTTACCTTCCACTAGACCCGCAGCTCTATGGTATATTTTCTAGGGGTGGGTGGAATTTGCATAGTCGCGCCACGCAAAGCTCCGCGAAATGCTGAAAAATCTCTGTGAGCACGCAGAGTTCTGTGAACATGTGGAATTACTTGTTCCGCCTGTTCGCGATGCTTTTTTCTTGTTCGCAAATGCTGTTTGCATGCTCGGGGGGAAATATCTTGTGAACATGCATTTTGAAAGCACGAACAAGCAAAAATTCTGCAAAGCAGCAGATCGCAGAATTTTTGGCAATTTCGCGTTCTCTGCGGAACGCAAAGTTACCCAAATTTCATGAGAGTAACGGAATTTACCTCCCAGGCCAATATTTTCACCCCAGACATTTCCCCCCAGGGCCCCCATTGTAGGCATCCCAGTCCGTCCAGCAGGGGCATATCTATTGTTGTGCGGAACAGTCTCGATTTCTGCCAGTTCACCCTCAGTCCTGAGTGATGACTAAACACGTCTAGCATATTTCTGGAACCTTGCAGGTCCTCCTCTGTATCTCGGAGAAAGAGCAGTAGACCATCCGCATGTAAAGCAATATGATGGCGGATCCCCCTTATCTCCAACCCTGCATAGTCTCGCACCAGCCAGGCACGACACACCAAAAGCTCCATGGCCAGGGCAAATAGCAGCGAAGATAGAGGGCACTTCTGCCTTGTACCTCTTTCCACTCTCTGACTCTGGAATATAACCTTTACCGTGTGCACTTTGGCCCTCAGATCTGCATACAGTAGTTTCACCCATCCTTATACAGATAGTGCCATTGTAGACTATCAAAAGCCTTTTCTATAACAATAGTGAAAACTGCTACTTCGTCTTTGGTACAGTCCCCTGCCCTAGTATAGCCATGCTTCGTCTTATATTAATGGCTGAATAACGCCAGCCTAATCTGAGTGGACTAACTTGGACATATGTGGTAACAGTCTTGTTGCTAATATTTTGCTCTGTATTTTATATTCCATGTTGAACATGGATAGCGGCCTATAGGCTGAACGGCCGTAAGCCGGCTTCCCTGGTTTAAATACCAGAACGATAAGGGCTTCTCTGGTGGTGTCAGGTAGTATTTTCATTTCCCTAGCTGCTGCATACCTTGAAACCAACCTAGGGGCTAGCTGCGCAGTATAAGTAGAGTGGAATTTAGGCGTTAATCCGTCCTTTCCTGGTGTTTTGTTATGTGCCATGTGCTTAATGGCTGCTTTCACCTGGTGCAGAGAGATGGCCTCCCCCAACTCCTTTGCCTCCCCCGGCTCTAATCGTGGTAGTCTCAGTCTCTCTAAATGCTCCCTTATTATCTCATACACACAAGGGGGAGCCCTGCGGTACAGTCTAGCATAGTACTGAGCAAAAATATTGTTGACAACTTCCTGCGTATATTGTTGGTTCCCATTGTCGTCCTGTATCTTCACTATTGGGAACACTCTACTATTTGGGCTGGCCAGTCATGCCAGTAAGAAGCCTCACTTGTCTCTTTCAGCATGTGTGCAATCTAAGGAACTGTCTATTGTCAAAACAGCACAATCACTCAGTCTGCCGGACTACCGTCTTCCTTGCATCCTAAAGTCCAGTCTGGATCTCTGGGTGCCCTGGACGCCTCAATTCTAAGTTTCTGAGCTCTTTTTCGGCTGTCAGGACTTCCATTGTGAGCGTGCGTCCAACCCCCATAGTGTTCGCTATGCAGTGGCCTCTTAACTCCACCTTGAAGGCATCCCACTCTGGCCGGTGAGAGGTTGCCGTCCCGTTGTATCCTGGAAGTATTGTGTAATCTTCTTACTGATTTTTTCTCTAAAAAACTGATCTTCCATCGCCTCTGGAAAAGGTTTCCAGGTAGGGATTACAGGGTTAGGATATGTCCATCTAAGTCCCAGTAGGATGGGATTGTGGTCTGAAATCGTTCTGGCCAAGTATTCAACCATTTGAATCTGGCATTGCAGATCTGGGTTACATAAGAATGTGTCTAGCTGTGCGTGTGCCTCATGCTTCACTTAAAAGAATGAGTGGTCCTTGGCTAAGCGGTGTAAGGTTCTCCAGAAGTCCACTAGCCCCTACGCCCCTGCCAGTCTCTGAACGCCCGTGCAGTACCTGTTGTCTGAGAGTCTCGCAGTGGCAGGTGTAATCAGTAGAGAGTCATGTCCGCCACGCTATTAAAGTCTCCACCCATGATCACTGCAGAAGTCGGGTATGGAGTCAGATATCGGGTTAGTTGGGCCAGGAAGTGTATCTGGTTGACATCGGGGGCATATATATTCACTATGGTCAGCTTTCGGCATTCCAGTCTCCCTCGCACTACTACATATCTGCCTTCTGGGTCAACTAAAGTGTCTATCAGCTGGAAAGAAACACCTGCTAGTATCCAAATAAGTACTTCCCTAGCATAGGCTAAGTGTATAGTGTAGTATGCCTGCCCTCGCCATTCTCTCTGCAGGACCTGCCCTGCCTTGGCTGTAAGGTGTGTTTACCAGAGAAGCGTTATTTGCACTCCCCTTCTATGAAGGTAGGAGAACACCTTCTAATGCTTGGCCATGGTGTGCATACCGCATATATTCCAAGTGAAGCATTTATACTTTATAGTGTCTGCCATGCATCATCCACCCCCCCTGCCACCCATCAACGCAACCCATGCTCTCTTTTCTGGGCTGCTGTACAGTCTCCTTTCTGCTGCCAAAAAATGTGAGAAGCAACTTGTGTTTCCCCAGCTTGTAACCTAACAAAAAACATCTTTGCCAATGCCCCTTCCTTAGGACAAGTAGGTGGTGCCCCCACATCCAAACGTAATAGTCAATGTTCGTGAAAGGTTTACTCACAGGTGTGTAATCGGGGTAAGTGGCCCTTCAGGCGCATCCGCCCGCCGGCTCACCGCTTGGCTGAACTAAAGTATCTAAAGCTGCTTTGCGTTTTCCCGCCATGTCTTGGTACTGCATTTTTGCCATATTATCCTGTTCTTGATCCAAGCCCCCCTCCCTATCTTCTCCATCAGATGATCTTGTCAGCCCTTCTCGGTGTCACTTTAGGCAGGTCTGTGTGCTTGGAGTCTCAGAGACACTCGAGTCTGGCTCCGAAGCCAAATCCAATCTTGACCCACTGGCGTGGTCCGGCTCTTTTTTTCGCTAATCACCACCACTACTTGCATTGCGCTTTGCCATTAATGTGCACCTCTACCTATGTTGGTGCTAGATTGCCTCTCTTGGCCACTCTGCTGATGGATCGCCTGTTTCACCCTCTGCGTTGTCTCTGTTCCCAAGGTGGGGTCACTCCTCTGTGGCGTTGCAGCCAATACAATCACAAAAGAGGGGCGAGGGTCAAATAGGTTTAGACTCTACCACCCCAAACTGCCGGAGACCTATAATTGTACACACAAAAGGGGTGGGTAGAGTAAATAACAAAACCTTATATATTCATACAGCAAAGAATAGAGCAAGCCCCAATCGGGCAAATCACTCTATTTGAAAAAACTCGCCAATCACACACCTCTTGTGGGGAGCCAGAAAACGCAGTTACTTTGGGTGTAGACAGCTGCAGTTTAGCCAGATATTGCAATGCGTACTTGTATTCAAGCTTCAGTTTGACACTCTGGAAGGAGCTCTTCAGTTGTTGTACTTCCCTAGAGAAGTCTGGGAATAACCGCACTACCACATTGTTGACTTTAATATCTCCTTTCCGTTGGGCTTGCGCCAGCATGTGATCTCTGTCCTGATATGTAGAAGCCTTGCTATCATTGGTCTTGGTGGGGCTCCAGGGACTGGTGGCCGTGCTGATACTCAGTGGGCCCTCCCAAGGGCGTAGAACGATGAAATACCCTCTGGCGCCACTGCCACGTGTATCCAGGTCTCTAGGTGGCCGATCATGCTTGCGCTTTCCCCTTTCTCGGGTAGGCCAAACACCCTGATATTATTTCTTCATGAGCGATTTTCAGCATCTTCAGCAAGGAGCTCCAGTACCCATACCTTGCATTCCAATGCTGTAAATTGGGTCTTAATTTATATCAATGGAGGGGCAGACTCAGAGATTTGCCTTCGTTTTCTTTTACTCTCTCTGCTAGGTGTCTATGGTCATCTCTCAAGATGCCCAGGTCAGCCCCTATTAAATCAATTTTGCCCTCCTGACACTCGCTAGAGGTGATAATGGCCTGAAAGAAGTCCTGCAATGTCGGATTCCCGGGGCGTCCATTGTGGAGGTTTGATTCTCGCTCTCCTCAGGTGGATTTTCAGCCTGTACTTCCTCACGATCTCGCTTCTTATTCTGCTTCCTTGTTTTTATTTGTGATTCCTTCGCCGTCGCTGCACAACTTCTGAGTATGACTATCTTTAGTTGTAGATAGCTCTCTTATGCCGTTCTAATAGTCTGTTGATAATGTGCCAGCGTCTCTTCTAGCACCCAGAGGATCTCATGTGCTGGGTTGTGTCTCGGCCTCCCTGGCATGACCCCTTGATCCCCCAACTTGTCCGTCTAGTGCCTCAGCTACTACTTGTTGCACTCAGGTGAACTCACAGTGTTGTGCCTCTATACTGTAGTTTTCCAGCAACTCCGTCAGCATCCAGCCTCCTTATCTTCTTGCCTCCATGTATAGTGGGCCAAATCCGTGCAAAATTCGTATTGGGTCTAATGACATGCCCTCTTTTGACCCAGCAGGAGATCCAAGCCCCCTGTGTTTATCGCTAGTTTGCGTCCACGTTGCGGTCAAGTCCCCGTAGGCCTCAGGCGCCGCAGAAGGCTCAGCCTGTGGGCCCCTCTTCTTCCCGCCAGCTGGCTGTGCTCCTTCAAGTCTTTCATGTCTCGGAGATCTTCCTGTAGCGGTCGGCTGCTCACCACGTGAGTTGTTCTCAACTTCTTTGCCAGGTCTCCCCGCTCTTCGAGTTTGCGGGTTGGTACACCTCTGCAGTTATAGTCTCCTCCAATGCCGACTGCCGTGGGTCCACTTCAGGCCCTCCGTCGGTCACGAGCCAGCACCACGCTCAGTCTCCCCTCTGCAGCACCACTTGTCCGCTCCCCTCTTTCAGCTGCGTGGATTGGCTCTGTGTGCCCAGTCTCGTAGTCTTGTCAGGATCCTCTGCATTTATTTAAGTCTGATCCATGATTTTGTCTCGTCCCATTGCTGGTGGGCGCTATCCAACGCTTTCCCTACTGTTGCACTCACTGGAGTGGGAATTGTAATTTTTACCCTCCCGCTATCCAATGCATTCCCTACTGTTGTACTCTCTGGAGTGGTAATAGTAATTTTTACCCTCCCGCTATCCAACGTTTTCCCTACTGTTGCACTCACTGGAGTGGGAATAGTAATTGTTATCCCTACGCTATCCAACGCTTTCCCTACTGTTGCACTGTCTGCATATATATATATATATATATGTATTATTATATATATATGTGTGTATTATTATATATATATTTATTTAACTATATTAATTATCTATTAGTTTTAATGGTATTTAAGTATTTTAAGTATTTTTAAGTTAGTTATATTTATTATTTCATTAATTTGAACTTACTTTTAACTATTTCGAAAAGTCGATATTTTGACTATCTATATTTTTTACATCAATATTTATGATTCAATATTTTGTACTTACCTGTTAGGAGATAGAAAGTCGATATTTTGTCATTCTATATTTTTAACTCGCTATTTTTGTATATCGATATTTTTGAAATCGATATTGTGTCAGTGATCCCTCCTACTTCTGGCAATTTTGAAAGGTTATCATAGGCAGTGACACATGATCATTTTGCGATTTGAAATAAACAAAGTAGGGTGCAGTGGGTAAAAGGTAGGTGCATGCATGTTAAAAGGCAGATGCAATTTTCACAATTTTTGCACTGTACATTTCGCTGGATACACTGGTTCAGAGTTTCTCCTTCAGTGCTTAAAAAACACATTTACATTCCACCAAATGCAACTTCTGACACATTTTAAAAGCAAATATAATAAAGTGATGTTGCGCTCATATAATCCCAATTTTCTTGTTAACATGTATGACAGCTTTAAATTATTAACATTGTTCACTGAAACTTGTTAAAACACGACAAGTGATGTTTTAAAACAGTGTAGGATTTCAACAGAAAAGCTGCCGTGCTTCTGGAAACTGACTATCCGATGATATGCCTTTACTACTGAGTGCCCAAAGAGCAGTTCTTTGTTGTGTCTTTCATGCGCTCTTCACAGTCCCCCTGTGCGTCTCTGAGAGTCCCTCTCTCAGTCCCTGGGGGAGTTTCACAAAGTCCCTCTCACAGTCCAAGGGGTGTCTCTCCAGTCCTCAGTGGTGCCTTCCAAAGCCCTTTTATGTGCTGATAACACTCCCTCCGTGTATGGCTCAGAGTCTCTCTCACAATCCTCTGAAGCGTCTCTCACAGTCCCTGGGTGTGTCTCCTAGAGGATCTCGGTGTGCCTCTTAGTCCCTCTTGCAATTCCTCTTGGTGTGTCTCACAGTCCCTAGGTGTGCCCCTCACAGTCCCTCTCAGTGTGCCCCTCACAGTCCCTCTCGCTGTCCCCCTCATAACCCCTCTCACAGTCCTCCGAGGTTCTCCCACAGTCCCCTGGACGCCCACCCCCCATTTCCTTCTATCCTTTCACATTCTCTGTCCCAGTCTGCAGCTCCTTCTCTCTTCCTATTTCTATCCCCTAAGCGCCTAGAGGCGGTTCTGTTTGCACGGCTATGCTACAAAAAGTTCTCCCCTCGCTCCGGCCTCTGTTTGTTATGGTCCCCTCTCCCTCACCCTTGCTGTGGCCCTCCTTCTCTACCCCTTCTGTCTGACCAGCGCCTCTCCTGCCGTTACTCTCCTCGCAGCACTCCCACAGTCCATCAGAGTGTCACTCACAGTCTCTCAGTATATCACTCACAGTTCTTCGGTGGTTCTCCCCTCTCTCGTGCCCCTGTTTCTTATGGTCCTCTTCCCCCATCAGTCCCCCCCCACACTTGCTCTAGCCTTCCTCCTCTCTCCTTCTGTCTGTCCAGCGCCTTTCCTGCCGTTACTCCCCTCGCAATGCTCTCCCTCACAATTTACTCCCCCTCTTACACTACTCCCTCTTGCTCATTCCCAGCTCCTCTGCTCTTCAGACGCTTCCCTGGACAATTACTTCGTAAGGCAAGTGCGTGACAGAGCCCGTCTTGTCACATAACTAAGGTGTATACGTATGACACCTCAAGTGCGGAGCTGGTTGTTCCAAACCACCTGGGGCTCTGCTGCAGCGAAACGCATGCCTTTCTAAAATATTTAAAACAAAGGCTCGAGCTGTTGTTAAAAAAATATGAGCCTGTAAATGTTGTGTCGGCACAGTGTGTGTGTTCTTCTTCTACAGACATAAAGGCACAAGTCAGTGAGATCATTGTCAGTCCCAATGAAAGATTAAAATAATATAATATAAATATAATATAAAACAATGAAAACTTACCGGTCTGTGCCGCCTCTGCATGACTGTTGAAGAGCGCGGGACCCAGGAGCAAACAGGAACAACCGCAACGTCACTACGGTGCCAACCCTCTACTGACGCTGCTCCTGCAGCACAGCAAGGATTGGTTGAGGGCAGACCCCCAGTCTACCCATTAGGAGACCAGGGGGCTGCGGCATCACACCCTCGGTCTCCTAATGTGAAGCCCAGAGTGCGCATGTTCGGGCTGACCATAAAAATGATCAGCCCAAAAAATGAATATGCGCACTATTGCTGGGACTGCAACTGCGCTGCCTGCTGGCCTGACACTCAACTCCCTGCCTGAGTGCTGCCGCAGCCCTGCCCCCACCTCAGCGTCCCTCGTTCTACTTTTTCGACGCTGAGATGCTAATTCCAATCAGGATTGGAGTCCTGAGTGGAATTAGCGTCGGAGAAGTAGTACGAAAAATTTGGGGCCGTAGCAATAGGGGGGCAACGCCCCAACGTCCCCAATGGATGCACCGCCACTGTCACAACAACATGGATAGCCACCCCCGCCATTACATCGCATGTGTTGTAATGGCGCATGCGATGTAATGGTATGCGTGGTTTTACCGCACGTTGTAACGTCGCATGCGTTTTAACGCATGCAATGTAAAATTCACGCGTGGTAAACCCGACAATCTAATGGCTGTTCCCCCTATAGACTCTCAAACTGTCAAGGCTATACTGGAGTAGCCTGTCCATACCACTGCAAGAAACCCAAAGTTCCCTTGCATTAGCCAACTATCATATCACTGATCTATTAAAGAAAAATCACAATACCCCTGGAATCAATCTTTTATATTAATCAGGTTTTAGAAGAAGAATTTGTGAAAGTGCCAATTCTACAACAAATTGATGCCGAGGGATCTTTCATTCTGGAGACTGATGCTTCTGACAGAGCAATTTAAACAGTTTTTATACAAGAACCTTCTCTTCAGCTGAGTTAAACTGCTCCATATTAGAGATAGTATTATTAGTAACCAAAATGCCTTCATTTAGTAGTACCATTTTCTGCTTGGAGCTCGACTTGGAGTTACTGTTCATATAGACTAAACCTACTTGTATTGGTATAGGCTAAGTGGAGAAACAGCAAACTAGCAAGGTGGGCTTTTTTCCCAAGAATTTTTATTTTTTGTTTCCTGCAGATCGAAATGGAGTTGAAGATGTTTTCACAGCAATTTCCAGAAGGAAATTTCACTGAGCCTGAAGAAAAAAATACTTCCTCCTAAGGCCTTGAGCACAGCTTTGATAATGCCCACAGTAGATTAAATTTGAGACTGTCAGGAAAGTCAACACAGTATGCATTTCTTGTTGTCAAAATAGAAGAGGATTTGTCACTGGACCCAATAAAGGTAGATAAATATAGGTATGAAGTACATTTATCGGTTCTTACATTTAGTCGGTCAATAACAATAATGAATCAGTTAATTAAAACCATAAAAATACATAAAATAAAATTGAAAGTAGACACAAAATCATTCTACAAAAACATTCTTAAAATGTCATTGCTTAAAGTATCACAGCATATCAATAACAATAATAAAAATACACAATAAAACATTATCTTCCAACATATTAAGCAGCCCGTCTCTTTGTAATACTAAAACAGTCCAAGCGACTTATTAATATCTGAAGATAAACTAGAGCCGTCTTACTTGTAAAAAATCATTATCTTTTCGTAATGACAATATAAAATGCTGGCCAAGAAAGAAATAATGGTCTCAAAACATCATAAAATGCAGTGTATCTTGGATAGAAAAAAAATCACAGATACAAGGGCCCAACTCATCAACCTTGTGCCACCCTTAAGGTTCTGCAAAAACAAGATGTAAAAGATTTAATCAAAACCTTATTAGAAGGAAACAGTGCTAGGGAATTGCAATTGCGATTAGGTAGGGCTCTAGATGCGGAGATTTGTTTTGTAGAATATGGACCCCTACAGTATGTATATGAATCCCACTTGCTTCTCTTTCCGCATTCACATTGGACAAATATTGGTTTTTGTCCAATATCAGATCTTTTTTCACTAGCCCGTTTGGAGATTAAAACATATCTGGGTGCCCCCATTTCTCTACTAACATCCTAATGTAGCAGAGCTAAGGGATACTATTTGCCCTTTCCAAACACAGGCAATCTTTAACTATTTTTTTTAGTTACTTCTACATCAGGATTGGTCCCTATCCTAATCCAGCGCAATAGAGGAGCCACTGAAACCAACTCAGATACGTATCGTACCCCTAATTCCTGATGAACAATTTAGGATGATACAGCTTGAGGGACAGAAAACAGCTTTCTCATAAACTTACTCTCAACTATTAGGAAGTCTCCCAAAACCTTGTGTCCTCAAATATCCGACCCATAGCAGGAAAAGGCCATACATTTTGCATTGTAAACTTTTAGCATGGCTTGGACTGGTTTAGCCCCCAGACGTTTAGCAAAGTCAAGAACTGCTACTGTAGCTCTTGACACAGCATTTCTCTGTGCCTTTCTTTGTGGGGCCCATGTGCCCTTATTGTCAAAGAGGGCCCCCAAATAGGAGAAGGTGTAAACCCTTATGATTTCTTTGCCCTCCAAATAGTGAGATCTCTGTTTCTTTGTTCTTGGGCCGCTAATAATTGTATGCAACTTAGCCCTATTGGTATTTAGATCTAATGATACCATAAAGTATACAAAATAATTAAGCAGACTCTGTAGCCCAATGACCGTCCTTGCCAATAACACTTCGTCATCCACATAAAGGAGTGCAGGTATTAACTAGGTATCTGCTTGGAGGATATCTTTACTCGCTTATATAGAGCTGGGCCAAAGTTATATATAAAGTAAACAGCAGGGGAGCTAATGTGCACCCTTGTCCCGCACCCCTATGTACTTTTATAGTAGAAGAACTGCTCCCTCTCTGATTATATCTCACAGTAGCAGAACTCCTCTATGGAGCTCATGCAAAAATATGAATAGTATTTGGGTCCACCCCCATATTAACAATAAAACCCACAAATTAGATCTATTCACTCGGTCAAATCCTGACGAGAGGTCCATGACAGCCAAAAACACTAACCCTCTTTTAGCTACAGTATATTTACCAACTATCAGTTGTAGATTAATGCACTGATCTATGGTGCCCTTTCCTGTTCTAAAGTCATATTATTCGTTGGAAAATACATTATGCTGTTCTAACCAATGGACAGTTTTTAATTCACACTCACACTCTATCACTGCAGACTCAGTCACCACGAAACCAGCTCTGCTGTAAACAAGCGCTGAAGCACACCCGGGACACATTCGGTGTCACCGGGTGGAGCCCGATGATGAAGCATGCCACCAACTCGGTTGGTGGGTGAGGGCTTTCAAAAGAAATCATATTTATTTCTTCCGTACAAACACACTATCCCTATGCCCTTTGAGGCTTGTTCTCATTGATAATACATATATTTCAGGGGAAGTGAAATAGCCTTGCTGTTCCTCCCTCTCCCCTTGATACCTAATAATATCCTACAATACACATTTAATAATGTTTCACCCTCTGTACCTCCATCTAAACACAGTTGTATATCTTCACTACAGATTGTTATTAAATCATTGATGAATTGGTCGGAGACAACCCTGCTCCGCGTCAGTCTACAAGCCTGATCATGGGGGGGGGGGGGCAATATCAGTACTATTGGAACCCCCAATGCGATCATTGATCAAAGGAACAAGTATAGCTATTAATGGGGTAGGCCTATGGGGGCATACAAAAATTAAGGACCTGCAAATGCAAGAAAACCTGTTCCTGAAACATTTTCTTTTTTTACCACCATCTGCATCAAACACCATTGTACATTTCGCAGTGGGTCTCCAGTTTCTGGAAGACCTTCTATTGGCCCGACCACTGCTACTGTGGGACTCAATATGGAAAATGGAAGAAACTGATTTTACTAAATGTATTATTTGAGATTGTCTTATATTGTATGATGCAGCTAAAATCCCATGGCTGTTATATATTAATTCTGCCTTAGAAAACATGTATGAAACATGTCAGAAACATCCAAAACTCTGATATATACAAAGAAAGAGATCAGAGACACCAAAGATCTAAAGCTGAAAAGAATAAATTTACTGTTGCTGAGTACATATTGTACAGCATAGAGGTGAGTGCCAAGCCCAGCACCGTTTTGTCTAAAAAAATTAAGATGTGGCATCTTCCACTATCGTGTAGCCTTCCAAACAATGCAGTCTCATCCGACTGAAGATATATTATGTCCATGTGACCAAATAAGCAAACAGAGCACATTGCAATTTATGCTGTTTTGTAATTTTTATAAGAATGTGGATGTTTTTATTTAAAGTCATTGTTCATCACCCATAATATTAAGTCACATAAAGTAGCTATGAAATATTTGGTGACATTAGGTGACCCCCTGACTTGCTATAGCGTTGCCCTTTTTATACTGGAAGCAATCAATGTGAGAAAAAACATTACTATCTAGCAGATAAGAACTGATATGATTTAAGAGGATTTTAGCATACTTGTAATAGATTTTTCTCCATGAAATAACTATGTTTTGCCTTATTGGTGATGTAATTAATACAAGAATGTTATGGTTATGACTCATAAGATGTAATAATTGTATTAATTTGATCGTATTGGTTTTAACATCTTTTAATTCACTATGACTGTACTGTTATGGCTACCTTTTGGTAGTCGAATAAAGATTAAAACTGATCGAATCATTGATCTCTTCATCACCACAATTAAAAGTTGAAAATAATGGATTTTGGTCGCTAAAACTAGCCAATTAAACCAACTGAGCCAAATACATAGTCATAAAAATATAATCAATGTTAGTGTTTGCTCCTCTACCAATAAATGAGGGAATGCTTTCGCCTCCCTTATCCTACATCGTATTTTGTAAGTTAAAATCAGCAGTGATGTCCTCCAGCAGCCCCTTGCCATGTATGCACAAACTGGGAGTTTAAACAATTCCCAGGGGCAAGCTCCTCCGTTACCTGGCATCCCCTTAGACCTAAAATCCCCAAGAATCATAACCAAGCTTTTCCCTATACACATCTGAGTAAGACTTTAAAATAATCAGGTGGTCATTAATAGAACCCCTTTTAAAAGAGTTATAGAAGTTGACAATAAGTTAGTTTTTTTTTAGTAGTAGTGATTTGAACTACTAACAAATTCCTCAAGCCTGAGTCAAGCTTCTGATGTGCACCCATTATTTTAAGGGAGATGAGGATAATAATCTTATCTTATCTTATCTTAAGTGACATTTATAGAGAGCACTGACACCATAAGTTTCCTGGCGCTGAAAGAAAGAGTGCAGAGATTGCGAGGGGCGTACTAACCAGTTAGGGTGAAAAGCTGAGTTTTCAGAAGTTTCCTAAAGTTCAATAAGGAGCAACTTGACTTGACTGATAAGGGAAAAGGGTTCCATAGTTTAGTTCCTTAATCCCCCTTTAGTCCAACCAGCCTGTTACGGTCGGGCTGGTTCAAAACAGAACGTAAACCCGTCCAAGGTAAATGTATTATCGATGTTGCAGGTCTCTTGCAGACCCACTATATGCTAGTCCAATAAGTTGCTGAGACATCCCGCATTTCCTCTCTTGGTAGTAATCCTGGCAATATTCCAACTGAGAACATTTAGCTGACTACATTGATTTTGGGATTCATTACTCTTGTTCTTCATGGGGGTCCTACAGGGATATCATCTTCCATTACCTTGGGTGGAGAGGTAGGAGCTGGCAGGAGTTTATTACTCCTGGTCTTCATGGAGGGCCCTGGAGTAAGATCATCTTCTTTTACCTGGGGTGGAGAGATAGGATCTGACAGCAGTCTGTCATTCATATCTTACATTTAGTCATTCAGAACATTTATATTGCTCATATTTGTTTTAATTATTAAATAATTAATGCAGATTTAAGTACTATACTATACTTCTAAGTTTGGAGATGAAATAGTGAGTATCTGGTGTATCTTTACAGAAGTAAAATAGCATACACCTTTTGAGAATCACACCCCAAGCGAGAACAAAATTAAACTACAATGTGGTGACCATCTTTAAACTCTAGTATATCAAAGTGCTTACCTGGAAGAAGCTTGCTTTCCCATGGTTAGTTCTGGTCTGCTTGCATCTCGCCCAATTTCAAGACTGAGTTGTGCTAGATTAATTTCTGGAAAATCCTCTTCATTATATTGCCTGAACTTCTTCTTTGGAACTGATTGTTGTGGGAGTTTGAGAGTTAAAACAGAGCAAAAAGCGAATTGGCAAAGATGACCTGCTGCTGACTAGAAAGTAGGAGATGAGGTTTGGCTATCAGCTGCCAATTTCCCATACTCAATTAAATCTTCTGAAGGTAGTCAGTCCCATAGACTAAAGACCTTTTGTTTGTTCACTGAGCTAATCAATCCAGTTACTGTTAGGTTAAATTTACCTCAAAATGTGAACATTTGTCCAACTTTCCTCTCTATTAAAATCCTAATTAGTTCATTCCAGGCCAATCTTATAGAAGACACCTCAAGTACAAGGTCCATCTAGAAGAAACCTCACCTAATCATTGTTGATAACCAGCCTGAGTATGAAGCAGAAGTCTGGGATTCTCATTACTGAATGTTAAAACTTTGTATTGATTGAATCACACCTGTAATCACTCAAAAGAATTAGTAGAAGCAGTCTATGTACCCTTACTCATTAAACAATTTTCAAGAAAATATTGTATAAACAAGCAGCTCCTAAGAGGAGTGAGAGTTTTAAGAATTGCTCCAAAAACTATGCGTTCACAAACATGCTGCTGTTGGGCTGGCTCCTCAACCGATCACGTGTGCGTGAGGAGCAGAGCAGAGCAGGCCATGAACACAAGACGCTGAGGAGGACGGACGAGCACTTTGCGTTCTAGATGACACGTAAATGTCTCCCGCCCTGCCTCTCTGCACTTATCTGATTTCTCTTGCGGGTCTTCCAACATCCGTTAGAGTTTTACTCGCTGTAATCCTGTTTCTTGCCTCGGTATGCACCTGCTGCTGCGGGGGCCTTCAAACTCTGTTCTACATTGCAGAATTCACCCAACACTGCAGGGGCTTTCAACTCCTTCCATTAGTGATGGCGGTTGGTCCAACGCAGCGGGGGCCTTCAACTCGTTCTAAAGTTATGGTGGTTCACCCCATGCCGCAGAGGCTTTTAGAGTCTTCCCGTATTCCGGCATTTTTTCCTGAAAAATACAAATAAATTGATGACAAAGAATCCAAGGTCTTCTATGTGGTAAGCTGTTATTTTACTTTGTATGAATCATACATGATACTTATCTGAGTGAGTCTCCTCCGTGTATGGAGATTCTGTTCTCTTGTTGACATTGCTTGATGGCTGTAAGTAGCCAGAAATTATATATTTATTCTCCTGAGATGGAAGCGGCTGAATTATATTCTTAGTAATTAGCCTAGCACATTTTTGTGTATGTTTTTTTGTATTATTTATTATCTTTTCTGGGAGAATATGTTTTTTGGTTTTCTCCTAGTTTTAGGGCATATGAATAAGTTGGGGCATACCTGGATTCAACGCTGAACCTCTTTTATGTTAATATAAGATATACCTCAGTAAAAGAGGGAATTCTATAGGTTGTTATCCCATTACATCATTAGTTGGTCCTCAGTGTTGTTTTAACTCCTACAGGCTTATGATAATACATATAACCTCATCTCTACTACAGTAATCACCTAAGGACCATCCAGCAAGAATATCCTTAACTGATAAGTGTTGATGCTGTGTTTTCTCTTCTCCCTTTCCTTTTGTTGTTTCCCCACTTTCCCCAACTCTGCCGTGTTAGCTTTGACACTGTTGGGCTGACATTGGCTGGTCTGGAAAGTTGAGACCTATCTTTTGATCTTGCATCTCGCCCCTGCGGAGAGAACAGGTGTGAATTAATGAACGTGAAGCCCACATTTAATTTCCACCTTTGCGAGATGGAAGAACATCAGATCACTTTAGCTGACGTAGCTTACATGATAGGGAATTTATAGAAAGAGACCCAAGCTCTTACCTTTAGAGTAGATGCTTTGCAGCAAGGATCCCGTCCTGCAGCCTCAGCGGATTCCACTGCTGGGGCTGTTGGTAATATATTTTCCTCAGTACCCTCCTCTTGTAGTATCGGTCATCCAGTCTTTCATGTAACTACTCCTTTAACAATACCTTTAGCTCCTCCTGAGTAATTTCTGGGGGACCTGGCCAAGATCGCTACTTTTATAAATCACTGCCAATTGCATTTCATGTGTAAAGTACCATGCTTCCCCACTGAACGAGGTAAAGTCACATTTGTTTTGTCATACCTAGGAGGAACAGCTGCCTCTTGGTCTATACCATTAGTAGATCAAAATTACCCCTTATTATGCAACTATACAGAGTTAAAAAATGAATCACAGAAGTAGTTTGATAGGCATTCCTTTATGGTATCCGTAGACACTGAACTCTTATATCTAAAACAAGGGTCCAAAGATTTGATGACTTACATATCCAGTTTCAAATGATTGGTGGCTGAGGGCGTACAGAGTGCTCTTTTTTATAAAGGGCTTAAAGATTAACTTAAAGATGTGCCAGTACAAGTAGTAGATTTCCAGAGCCTGTAATGCTCTTATTGATCTTGTAGTTAAATTAGATCATCGGCTACGTGAACGGAGGTCGAGAGAAAGGGTGTTTGGACTCCAAAGTGGTTATTTACAAAGATAAGAATGTAGTCTTTGAGGAAAGTGCAGAAGAACCTGAGCTTATGCAAAAAAGTAGTGTACAGGCCTTATAGTGATTAAGAGAGACGCCACTGCAGGGATAAGAAGTTGTGCCTTTATTGCAGAAAGCAAGGATACTTCCTTCATACCTGCCCTGTAAAACCAAAAAGGCGTAGTGAGAAGGGAAACTTAAGAGCCCGTAGACTATGGAGATAAGTTCTTTGGGTAGATCAGGACTAATAGTCTCCCATCTACTAGCCCAAGATTATGCCTTATCCTCTCTTCATCATTTTCTAATAACAGCAAAATTACTGTGGGGAGATCAGTCAATTGAGGCTCAGATTATGATTGACTCTGGCGCAATGGGAAATGTTATTGACATGCAATGGGTCAAATGTATAGAAATTTCTGTGGCCCCTAAATCTGTAGTAGATGAAGTAAAATCTATTGATGGAAGTACCATACAATCTGGTCCCGGTACGTCACTCATGCTACACATTTCCACAGTGAGGGCCGCTACGGTGGAGTTCCACGCCTCCACGTAGCACCTGTGCGTCCCACCCTTGAACCCTCGCCCCTCCTACCATGAGCGCGATGGTGGATTCGGGATGGCGTTCCTGATACTTCAGCTGGCTCCCTGAGGTGCTCTTTCCCGCTGCTGAGTGTTTTTCAGACCGGTTGTCGAGGCTGCTCGGGTTACGGAGGCTTTGAAAGCATGAAAGCAGGAGACGCTCACAGTTCCGAATGCGCTGGTGGCCGTGAAGAAAACTGGGAGGCTTTTTTTCTGCGCGCTGAGGTGGGGCTAGCTCTTCAGCTGAGGACTAGGCTCTGTCAGCGCTATATTTTGCTATCGGATTTGCTTCTTCTAAAGGACTAGAGCCTCTTGCGTATCCCTGCTTCCACTGGTGATTAAAGAATTTTTATCTAGAAGGTGCGCTTTAAGTGAAGATTTCGTTTTTGGCGAACTGCAGATTCTCTGTACAACGGCTGCTGTGTGGAGAGAACTACATCTCCCATCTCCCATCTCTCTCAGCGGTGCTCTTCATTGTCCTTCATTGTCCTTCAGTGGAAGGGAAAAACGAGCAGAACTGATAGTTTGCCATCTCCCATCTCTCTCAGCGGTGCTCTTCATTGTACTTCATTGTCCTTCAGTGGAAGGGAAAAACGGAGCAGAACTGATAGTTTGCCGTTTTAATAGGCAAACTCACAGGAGTACGAGCCAGAGCAAGAGTCCGTCGCCTCCAAGCCAAAGAAGAATTGGAAAAAAAACAGCGTCTTCATACTGAGGGGAGCCTGCACTGGCATCTGCAACTGTGAAAGTCGCGGTAGGTGCAGAGGAGACATGCTGTGTTTGTTTTCAGCAAAGTAAAAGTAAAAGCTGGCGTCTCTTTGAACTCTTTGAATACTTTTTTTTTTTTTGGAGCAAGTGTCTTTGTTATTTCTCAAAAACCGTCTTGGATCGAGTTGCGGAGCTGAGATGAATTAGGCTCAAATCTTCACGCCACATAATTGAGGATAGTGAACGGCGGCTCCTACCAGTTATTCCTGTTACTCTAAAGGGACTGCATTTAATTTAAACATGCAAAGAAGCGTTAAAACTGCTTATAAACAATAAACTGTAAAAACTGTGAATACTAAAGGAAACTGAGAATGAATTAAGTAACGCTTTGTCTGGTGTTAATAATTCGCAGTCGCTAGTTGTAAGAGAGCTATCGCTGAGAAGGAACATTAAATATTTTTAAAAAAAAAAAACTTTTCCCCCTTTTTTCGACATTTAGAAAGAGCAGAGGAGCTCACTTTGAAGGAAAACAAAAGTCGAAAGTGATCAGGGCTAATCTGCTTGTATTTTAAAAAAAAGAAAAAATAATAAAAGGGGAATAAAAACTGTGGAAGCCTCTGCAATATCTCTATAATATATTTGCAATAACTTCTTGGGGAGTGTTCTTTAACCCGTGAATAGCTGTGCTGCTGAGTGATTGAGCTACTGAGACACTGCTGGTATGGGGAAGATTCTAAATGCACGCAAAGCTAAGCAACGCCGTCAGCAGGCAAAAGAGGCTGAGGCTATGGCTAAATTAACAGATGGAGGTAATATAAAGGAGGTGGATTCAGTGCATTCATCGGACTGTTCAGAGACAGAGGATGGATTAACAGAAGAGTTAGCACATTTGAGTGTGGGGGACAAAGCTGCAGAGTTCCACAATGGTGATAGGTCTGATCTCCTTGCCTCACCTCAACCTCTCGCACAACCACCCCCTCCGCCTAAACAATTTCCTCTGTTTGTAAAGAAAACTCTTCCTCTTGCGACCAATAATCCGATCTCTGAAATAGCTGTAAATGGGGCAGTAACCCAGGACCATCTAGTTTGCACAAGCGAACCAAGTCTAACTGACTGCCCCTCTTTGTATTCAGCTTCATCTGCACAACATGCCTCAGCAGCATCTGTCTCCACATCTGACTTAAAGCAAACAACAGTGGATTCACTGGATTCTGTAGCTAACAGTAATCTCGCGGAGGAGGTGGCAGGCCCCACAGCCCCTGTACTAAAGATGGACACGAAAACAGAAGGAGAGATGAAGATGTCCGTAAAAAGACATGCTAAACCTAATATTAGACGAACTAAGAGAGATTAAGAGATCACAAAACGTGGAGCTGTCAGCTATCCATCAGAGGCTGGATAAAATGGACAAAACTGAAGAGCTAGTGTTCACCTTTCCAGCCCGTCTAACTGAGGCAGAGGAAAGGATTTCCTCTCTCGAGGATCAAATGGTTGCAGTAAAAAAAGAGACTGTAGACGTATCCAAAACATCTAGGGCTCTTGAGAATAAGCTGGATGATCTTGAGAATTACAATAGAAGATCCAACCTATGTATAGTGGGGGTCCCCGAAGGAATTGAGGGGTCAGATATGCTCCAATGGGTCTCTACATTTCTACAACAGGGGGTGATACCGGAACATAAAGGAGATTTAACGATTACCAGAGCTCATCGTGTTCCTGCACACCTCCCTACGAATTCCACGTTACCTAGGACTATTCTCATTAACTTTGCTGATGTTAGGGTAAAGGAGCAAATTCTAGCCAGAGCAATTCGACAAAGACAGTTCCCAGTGAATACCACAGTGAAATGCAGGATTTTCTCAGATATGTCTGCGGTGGCTGCAAGACGAAGGAAAGAATTTGTTAAAATTCTGCATCTTTTTAAAGCACATGGGGCACAAGCAATGATAGCTCAGCAGTCAAAACTTAGAGTGCTCTTCAAGGGTAAATTCTACATGCTATCTGATGTTGAGGCAGCACAAGAGCTATTGCATGGAATTCAAAATGGCTAAATTCGGACTTAAGATAGACTACTTTTTTTTCTGCATTGTTGTCCACTAAGTGATTTATTTGGTGCACTATGTTGGGGTGGGAGCAGGGCAAAACAGGAAGGTTGAAGAGGTGTATCAACATGACACCTCAAATGGAAGGGAGAGGATCCTGTGGTATGCGTGGAAGGAAGGAGGAAGAGCAAGGAGGTGCCACAGATGGAGGAAAAGGGGGGGGAGGTCAGGGGGAAAAAAATATCAAAAAAATACAGGTCTTGGCAAAATTCTATTATTTTTATTTTTTCATTTTTTGGTCTGCCAGCTGAAGATAAAAGTATTCTGTTTATGGACTTTGAACTACTGCATTTTGCTAAAAAAAAAAGGGGGGGTATGTCATGCAAAAGGGGAGCAATCTTTTTACAAAACGTAAGTAAATACTATCAGAACGGTTAGAAAAAGTATAAAAATCATTTCGTTTAATGTGAATGGGCTAAACAATAATCAAAAAATGCGGGCAATAGAGAAATGGGTCTTAACTGAAAATCCTGTTGTTATTCTTATTCAAGAAACACACATCCCTCTCTCAAAAGCTGACGATTTTTCTATGTTTAAAGGGTGGGCCTCGTATCGGGGGTTCTCCTTTTTTTCAGAGTCACAGAGGGGAGTAGCACTTTTTATTAATAAGAATATGGAGATAGAGATTTTGCAATCAAAGGCTGAGAACCGGGGTCGATGGTGCTGGGCAACATGTAAATTTAAGAATAGGCCATCCCCTATCACATTTGTAAGCCTTTATGCCCCAGTCAACGATAATTCAGAAATTTATGAAGAAATGTTTCAGTCTCTTTTGTTGGTCGGAGGTGATATTGTGATTGGGGGGGACTTTAACACACTTATGGACCCCAAACTAGATTCCAGCACGGGTGGTAAAAAACAACTAAAACCTAAAACATTTAAGACAATCACGAACAATGTAAGAACTTTAGATCTTGTGGAACCGTGGCGACTTATTAATCCCCATAAAAGAGAATATTCTTGCTGGTCGGGAAGACATAGGTCATTCTCTCGCATCAACTTTTTTCTAGTCTCCTCAAATTTTAAGAACAGTTATCAAAGATTTCTACACAATGGCTTTTCCGATCATGCTCTGTCAACATTAGAACTGACGTTTGAAGAAAGCACTAGTGCTGTAAAACGCTGGGTGTTCAATAAAGCATACCTGGCCGATGCAACTTGGGTGACTCTATTGAAAAATGAAATAAAGTACTTTATTGATCGAAATTTGGGAACTGCTCCTATCCATATGGTATGGGACTCACTTAAGGCATTTATCCGGGGGATTGCTATTGGAAGGGATGCGCGGGAATCAGCTGCGTTCAGGGATACAAAGAATCTATTACAGAAGAATATTCAGGATTTGGTAGAACAAATGTATCAGAAACCATCTGCTAGGCTGATTAACCAATTAAATGTTGCAAAACGTGAACTGAGCCTACATTATTTTGAGAGAAGTGAGGACATTTTCTGCAGGCAAGCCCAAAAAACATACAAACATAGCAATTTTACGGGCACATTTTTGGCATGGCAGGTTAAAGAACAAGCGGCAGCTAATCTAATTCACTCTCTTAAATCTCCAATCAATGATTCTGATACCTCAGACGCAGCAGAGATAGGACAGATTATGTTGTCTCACTACGGGAAAATCTATACTTCGCATCATATTACTGATAAAAACAGATTAAACAATTTTTTAAACAAGTATAATCTTCCTACTCTATCTAGGACGGAGCAAGCAGCAATGGCATCTCCGTTTTCGGAAGATGAACTAGAAGTTGTAGTTAAATCCCTTCCACAGGGTAAGGCTTGTGGACCAGACGGTTTCCCTGGAGAATTCTTTGTAATATTTTTCTCTTCCCTATCTAAACTTTTACTCTTATTATCCAATGCCATTCTGGAAGGTGGTTCAATCCCATCATCATTCTATGACGGGACTGTGGTTAGCTTTTTGAAAAAAGGAAAGGAAGCAAATGATCCTAACTCATATAGACCAATAACTTTGCTTAATTCGGACTATAAAATCATCTCTAAATTACTCTCAATACGCTTCAATAATATTTCTCCGCATCTGATTCATTCAGATCAAAATGGTTTTATTGCAGGTTGTCAACTCATCACTAACACTCACTATTTGGTTGAGGCCTTAGATTATTTTGAAACACGTAAGGTACCGGCTTTATTTTTTTTTTTAGATGCAGAAAAGGCTTTTGATTTGGTGGTTTGGGATACACTTTTTATTATTCTACAATTTTTTGGAATCCCCTCACAAATTATTACCTTAGTTAAAAATGTATATCAAGGTACTAAAGTCCATGTGCTCATTAATAAATCCATGGTGGGCTCAATCTCAGTGCAAAGAGGGACAAGACAGGGATGTCCACTGTCCCCTGTTCTCTTTGCCTTCTTCATAGAACCATTGGCACTGGCACTCCGGAATTCTACAGATATTCTACCACCTATACCATTTATGGATAAAATCAAGTTTTATGCAGATGATATTATGCTTCTCCTTAAACCAGAGATGCATTCTCAAACACGGGCTCTTTCTGTTTTTGCAGAATTTGAAGCATTAGGAGGGTATCGAATAAATAGGAGGAAAACCGAGATCTTGATTTGTAGTGGTGTTACTCCCGAATTACACCCGGATTTTCAAAACTGTATTAACAATAGACCCAAAAGATATTTGGGGGTCTATTTTACACCATCCATAAGTGATCTGTTTTTTCTGAATTTTGAACCCTTAATAAAAAAAGTTCGGGATTTGTTCTCATGTTGGAATACCTTACCTTTGTCTATTTTAGGCCGGGTGGCATTAATTAAGATATCGGTTCTCCCCCTATTTAACTTTTTGTTTTCCGCTATCCCATGTTCATTACCGGGATCCTTCTTTTCAAGAATGGAATCTATGTTTTCAGCTTTTGTCTGGGCTAAAAAGACACCTTGAATTGCCATAAATACTCTATATGCAGAAACAGAACATGGAGGTCTCGGTCTCCCAAACCTTAGAGACTATTACTTTGCATATTTTGTACAGTATTTCTCAAGATTCAAACATTTAATGTCAAGTCAAGGACTGTTTATAAATTTCTTTTATGAAACAATATGTAAATCTCTTCTCCATTATCCATACCCAAACTAGCCAGATACAAGGTATTACATTTTTTTTTTTAAACGAGACGCCATGTTGAAGAGGTACTCACTTTCTCTCTTCAGTTTAAAAACTCCATTTAGTGATGCTATCACTGGTTTTGGTATAAAAATGGGGTCAGAAAGTATACAACATTGGGTCAGACTGGGGTTTACATCACTACTCAATTTTGTGAAAAATGATGCTTGGCTAACTCCTAACGAGATGCTCTCTCTAATAGGGGGAAATTTTCTTCTTAGGGGTTCATATAATCTATTATATAAAGTTTTTGTTCAAAATGACCTAGATCGGATTAGTCGAGCCTCAGATCTATCTAATGATATCTTTTGGTCTTCACTATTTATGAAACCAGGAAAATGGAGAAGAAGGCTAACACAGAGTAGAGAGGAGGATCTGAGCACTAAAGCAACTAAAAAATGGCAGAAATGTGAAAGTCTTAACTTAACAGCCAATATGTGGAAAACTTTAAATAAGTTTCATTTCTCGGTATTGCGAGGCTGCTATATTATACCCCCGCTGCTCTTGCTAGAATGTTTAGCAATACATCTTCTACTTGTTTTAGGTGTTCTAGTCCAGATTTGGCTAATTGGTCTCACATAGTAGCCTTATGCCCCAGAATCGGGGCCTTCTGGGAGGGTATCTTTTCTTTGCTTTCACTTCATTTGCA
Source organism: Lissotriton vulgaris (assembly GCF_964263255.1). Classification (NCBI taxonomy): domain Eukaryota; kingdom Metazoa; phylum Chordata; class Amphibia; order Caudata; family Salamandridae; genus Lissotriton; species Lissotriton vulgaris. The sequence continues at coordinate 245,840,722 of NC_141687.1, forward strand.
CTGCACGATTGTTAATTATGAAAGACTGATCATATTTGGTATGGAGGATCCAGAGCTTAATCTGGTTGAGCCGCTGGCAAAACTGATATATATTATAAAAGCGGTTGCTAGATCAAGTATTGGAAAACAGATGTTTTACCATCTTTGGATGAATGGTAGGAGAAAATGAAGTGAGTAAGGAAAAGTGAATTTATATATGCACAAAGGATTGGGGGATTGCGTAAATTTGCAAAAATATGGGGGACGTTTTTTGATTAAATTTCTGTGTTTATTTCTGGAGGGGGAAAAAAAATAAAAAAAAATTCTGAGGCCTTATCCTTTTCTATGAGATGATGTAATATTTCATTATTTGTTCTTCAGCATATCATTGTGTGTTTGCTTTGATTTTTTTTTTGTATGAATGAATTGTCAAGATCTGAATAAAAACATTTAAAAAAAAAAATCATTCTACAGCTGAGCTAGGACTCCTTATACTAGATCATCACAGCGAAACAGTTCAGTGTGATCTCATTTACTCACCTCAATTCCAAGCAGTTTTAGGGATCCCTAGTTAACACGACATAATCCAACCATCGATTGGAGAGTCCGTTCCGTGTCTTTCTTTTCTGAATTTTGCAAGCTTCATTGCAATCAAGAACCTGCAAACAAAAAGATATAGCTGTACTTGCAGATTCCAGTGATCCTGCTTTCCCTACCGGTTATCAAGATATGGCGGAGGTGTTTGACAAGGAAAAGGCTTCTAGACTGCTGCCACACCTTACAACTGTCATATAGATCTGGTCAATGGAGCACAAATTCCTTGCTGTCAGATTTATGGTCTAACTGAAATAAAGAATATCTATCTGAGGGAATGTTTAGAAGAAATGCCTAAAACAGGATTTATCCGTCCTTCCCATTCAATTGCTTCTTCTCCTCTCTTCTTTATCCCTAAACGAGAGAGAAGTCTTTCATGTTATATTGACTACTGCGACTCCGCATCAGAGAAGATCGAAACGGACCGTGGCTTAAAACAAGGGTGCGTCTTAGCACCTCTGCTGTTTAATTTATACACAGCAGATATGTATCAAGCCTTGACTGGCGCAGCCTTAGCCACACCAAGAATTGGGGGCATTAAAATCCAGTTCATGCAATATGCCGACGACCTGGTACTCCTGGACCATACAAAAATAGGCCTATAAAAGGCGCTATCGGCCCTGGCAATTTACAACGACAAAAACAGGCTGGTGGCCAATGCAGCCAAATCCAAAATCGTAATCTTTGGGCACTATCCGAGAAAAAAAACTAGCTAAATGGAGGCTTGGCCACCTGACACTGGGTTGCATGCAGCAATACAATTATTTGGGCGTTTGGTACCATGAATCGGGGATACCCGGTGTTCACCTAAGGAAAATCCAACTTAAAGGGAAAGTAATTACCTATGCCATTTGCAAACTACAAGCTTCCCTACATAGTCCCTCCACAACGGCTATTCAAAGAGTACTAAAGGCAAAACTAATGGCAGCACTTAATTATGCCCAACAAGCGTTCCCTGGAAAACGAAATAAAGATCTAGAAAAAATTAACTGCAGCGCATACAAGAAATTATTCCACCTACCTGCGTGTACCAGAAACACCCTTGTACGCCTTGAATTCTCTCTGAACCAACAAAAGTTGGAAGAGATGGCTGCTTTGAGCAAATATTACTATCTCACAACATCGGCACACGACAAAACATTGAAGGCAGTCTTAAAAATCCTTTTTAAGGAACCCAGAAACCCTTGGTCAGCGACCCTCACTGCGGCAAAGGACTCCCTTAGCTTAGCCACGGAGAACTGGGGCTCTGAGCAAGCCAACTATTCTGCTATTAAAAATGCAATTAAAAAACAAGTCCGCCTCCGCTCTCGTGCACTGGACTTGGAGTCCCTGGCAAAAAGAGGTTTCCATGAGACCCAAAGCCTGCCACACACGGTGTACAACGCTAAACAACATCTTACGCAGGCAGTGGGCCGCCCAGCTCTCTATAAAATTCTAGCCTACAGATTACACCCCCTGCCCCTCAAAGAATTGTATCCCACTGAACGAACAGGCTTAGGGAACAAGAAATGCAGGCTCTGTAACTACAAACGGGAGTCCCTGAGCCACCTCCTATTTTATTGCCCGGCCCTGCATACAGCCCGTTGCCCCTACCTCAGGCCCATCATCTTACAACTGGGGATGCGAACTACAAAGGAGGCGGTCTATCAATTGTACACACTGAACTCAGTTAAACAGATGGCCACATTTGGCAAATTCATTTCACAGACTCGTTCTAAGTTGATGGCCATCACGAGCTAAACGCCCAGAGCCTTACCCGATGCATGTCACAAGAAAATAGACTCTAACCCTCTTTGTTTACAAGCACCCAGATCTTGAGCATACATACTTGTTTTAAAGAAGATGATTTCTCTGATCTTTTTTAAACTTTTGTAGCTTTGTACTTTGGTTTTAATCAAATGGTTTTGAGTAACCACACAATAAATTATTCATTCATATTGACTACTGCGCCCTAAATGACATAACTATAAAAAAACAGGTACCTTCTGCCACTTATCCAATCATTACTTGAGCAGGTTAAAGAGGCCAAATTGGATTTAAGAGGAGCATATAAATTAGTGAACGTAAAAGAAGGCGATGAATGGAAGCTTGCATTTCGCTCAAAATTTGGGGTCTATGATTACCTTGCGATGCCTTTCGGCCTTTATAATACCCCTGTTGCCTTTCAGTGTTTTTAATTAATGAAGCCTTGATAGAGATGTTGGATATATGTGTGATAGTTTGTATAGATGACATCCTAATGTACTCTCCTACTAACAATGAAGATATAGGACCGGTGAGGCCAGTGTTGAAGCTGGATGAGTGTGAGTTCCACGCATCAAAACTGACCTTTTTAGGATTTGTGCAGTCTTCTGAGGGGGTAACAATGGACCCACAAAAGATCTCTGTCATCATGCTTAGGCCTTTTCCCACTTCTGTAAAAGTATTTCAGAGCTTCTTTGGCTATGCTAACATCTATGAACAGTTTATTGATAATGTTGCAGCTCTGGCAACCCCCATTACTCAACCATTAAAAATAGGGGGCTTCCTTTTGCTGATTTTCCATGGCTGAAGGACCCTTTACTAAACTAAAAAAATGCGTTTGTCACTGCCCTTGTTTTAAGACATCCTGATTCCTCCATTTATAGCGGAAGCAGGTGTATCTCAGGTTATTATTGGGGGTAATTTTGTCACAAAGAGATAAAGAAACAAGACATCTACATCCCGTGGCTTTCAGTTTTCTTATCTTGAACCCTGCGGACCAAAACTGTTCGCTGGGAGATAGAGAGTTACTAGCCATTAAACGAGCATTTGAAGAGAGGTGCCAGTATTTCTTGTGCGCTGTGCATACAGTGACCATTTTAACCGACCATAGGAACCTACAGTTCTTGAAAGCTGATAGAGCTCTTTCTATGTGGCAACTGTGCTGGACACAGTATTTCAGCAACTTTGATTTTCTTATACAACTTCAGGCAGTCAAAAAATATGGTAAAGAAGATGCCTTGTCACGATATGGCTATGAAGATGTGGTAGATTCCATGGATCATCCCATTATCATACCACAGGAACTAATTTGGGGGGCTGTATGTTCAGAAGAGTCTTTACTGAGAGAGGTGTTGCAGGCACAGGATTGTAGAGAAATAGAGGAATTGAAACAAAAACACAATGGTATAAAATTACAAGATCTCCTTACATCCAAGGAGGTTTGGTGCTTCCCACAAAACGTCTACAACTGCGAGCTCTTGAATGGTGCCACTCTCACATGTTATCGGGACACCCAGGTTGCAAGAAAACCATAGAACTCCTCAGAAGATCCTTTCGGTGGACTACTATGGTTCATGATACCCACCAGTATATACAACAATGTCATGTTTGTGCTTAGAGGTCCCAAATGGATTATTAACTCCCATGTCAACACATCCCACTCCATGGCATTCCATCTCCATGGATTCTATTGTAGAGTTACTAAAAACTGTTCAGGGGTTCACAGTGGTTCTTGTAGTGGTAGATATGTTGACCAAGATGTCACACTTCATTCCTTTGAAAATATTGCCTACCTTTAAACTGTTGACTACAATATTTTTACAACACATAGTAAGATTACATGGTCTTCCATCTATTATTGTATCTGACTGAGGGCCCCAGTTTGTATTGAAGTTCTGGAAAGGGTTGAGGTTCTTGTTATACATTGATGTGCGTCTTTCATCTGCCAATCATACTCAAACAGATGGTCAAACTGAAAGAATGAACCAATGCTTAGAACAATACCTAAGGTATCAACTGCTTCAGTGTTGTTTTTCCTCCTACAGGATTATAACAATACATATTACCTTATCTCTACTACAGGAATAACTTAAGGACCATCCAACAAGAATATCCTTACCTGATGCATGTTCATGCTGTGTCTTTCCATCTCCCTTTTCTTGTTTTGTTTACCATCTTCCCCCAACTCTGCTGTGTTAGCTTTGACACTGTTGAGCTGACATTGGTGGGTGTAGGAAGTTGGGACCTACTTACAGATCTTTCATCGTGCCCTTACAGAAACAACAGGCGAGAATTACACCCGCGGGTTACTCACATCCTCTTGGTGTCGGTTTGTCAGGCTTGGTTGCGTCTGTTTCAGTGCTTAATTCAGCACCAGCACTTAATTCTCAACGCTGACACTAATGACAGTCCACCACATACAAGATCAGTGTTGAATAATTCAATACACATTCAAAATCACTAAAACCTGTTGCCCACTCAGTTCCTATAGATTTTGGTGGCCTGGAATAGTTTGAATTGTCACCCTTATAGGAATGCGATGGTTAGTAATTGTGTTGATACTCTCATTAACAGCCCTGGTAGGGGAATAGGTGGTGCAGGCTACAGTGGTGTCCTGAGAAGGACCCTGCAACTTACTTTTTTACAAACATAGCATTGGTTTGTTTGCTCAGCTGCGCACTCCTACCAATCACAAGTACTGTTCTTCCAAGGTCATGCTTCAGTCACAAAACAATGTGAGGCATGTGTTCTTTTGCATTGTAAGGTTGTATACATCCTTAGTAATCACTGTGGCATCTCTGAACTCCTATAGAAATTATTATCTGTGCATTATTTTTCCTTTTTTGACTCTGGCCTTCATTTTACATTGAGCCTAGTGGCAGCTCGCATGCGCTTCTCGCTCTGCGGGACCGCTGTAGTAGAGTATGGTAGAGAAGCCGCGCCCGCTCTCCTCCCATATTTTTCATTGGCTTGTGTCATTGTCTTTCCCAAGGCTGCATTCGGATTTGTTAATAGGCTTGTTAGTCCCCCCTTAGTACGGCCTTGTCTTCATTTGTAACCTCCCATTGCAACTGGTCCTTTTACTTTAGTTGTTTAACGGGACCTGTTATTTAGTCTGAAAACACTTTTTACTTGATTGAGTTTCTCTTACTGCAGGCCGGACATGCAGTGCTTCAGCCAAAACCACTTGTATTTTTTTACGCAGTCTGGCCGCCCTGTAACACGGGCGCCTACTTTCAATCACTTTAACCCGTAATTATCTTGTGTCTGTTTCAACCCCCCCAAGTAAAATGGATTTAGAAATGATTAACAAATTAAGTCATGTGAATTTCAGGTAGCACATAATCCGGTGCTAATGGGCTAAATCTGACAACAGCACATCTGTGTTACGTGTCATCTGTACCAAAGCCACCTGACTGGTTGTTTTCAAAAGCCTGTTTTATTAACAACAACACCACCACCAATACCACCACCTCCACCAATACCACCACTACCAATAACACCACCACCGCCAATACCACCACCAATACCATCACCAATACCACTACCGCCACCATCATCACCAATACCACCACCACCAATACCACCACCACCATCAATACCACCACCCCCATTAAAACCACCACCAATACCACATCCAACACCACCACCAACAATACCACCACTAGTACCACCACCACCAACACAAATATCGCAACCAATACCGCCACCACCAATACCACCACCACCACCAATACCACCACCAATACCACCATCAATACCACCACCAATACCACCACTAATGCCACCACTAATACCACCAACACCACCACCAATACCAATAGCACCACCACCAATATCACAACCACCACCACCAATATCATCACCACCAATTCCACCACCAATACCAACACCATCACCAATACCACCACCAATACCAATACCACTATCACCAATACCAACAATAACACCGCCACTAATACCACCAATACCACCACCACCAATAACACCAATACCACCACTACCACCACTACCATCACCACCACCAATACCACCACTAATACTACCACCACCACCAATCCAATACCATCACCACTAATACCACTTCCAATACCAATACCACCGCCACCAATACCAATACTGCCACCAATACCACCACCAATACCACCACCACCACCAAAAATACCACCATCACCACCAATACCGCCACCAATACCAACCCAAATACCACCACCACCAGTACCAATACCACAACCAATACCACCAGCATCACTCATGTTGTTATGTTAGCTGGTATTTGTAAAGCGCATGGCTACTCGAAGGAGTGTCCCGGCGCTGTGAAAGACCGCGTAACATAAGACAGGGTGCACAGGGCCAAACCCTGCCAAATCTACTGTTGAAAAAGCCATATTTTTTATTTCCTCCTGAAGGTAAGGAGATCCTGCACCTGTCTGAGAGAAAGAGGAAGGTTATTCCAAAGGCGAGAGGCCTCCACTTGAAAAGATCTGCTACCTATCCGAGAATGCCAGAACCTTTCTAGTGGCCAGAAACTAGACAGAAGACATCAAGGTTCGCTGTGGTGTATAGTGCTGGATCCTTTACCCCAGATATGGTGCCCCTATCTCATGGAAGGCTTTAAAAACCAAAACTAACGCTTTAAAATGTATCCTCTCCCAAACTGGGAGCCAGTGTAGGGAGGACAGCAGAGGGATCGTTCTTGTCCTAGGCCCTGTCAAGATAATGACTCTAGCAGCCACATTCTGGATTACCTGTAGACGGCCTAATAAATAATCGGGAAGGCCCAAGTACAGGGCATTTACGCAGTCCAGTCTCGATACCACTGAGGCCTGGATTACCGTCTTCCTGTGACAGACTGGGAGCAGAGGGAGTAAGGTCCTTAGCATTCTCAGTAGCCCAAAACAGGTACCAACACCACCACCAATACCACCACCAATATCCCACCACCAATACCACCACCACCACCAATGTCACCAATACCACCACCACCACAACCAATATCAGTACCACCAATACCACCACCAATACCAATATCGCCAACACCAATACCAGTACCACCACCAATACCAGTACCACCCCCACCAATATCAATACCACCACCACCACCACCAATACCACCACCAACATTACCACCACCTCCACCAATCCCACTAATCCCACCACCACCAATACCAACACCACCAATACTACCACCTCAGATCCTCTCGCTCACTAGTAATAGCAGGGGCACTGTATGAGGCCAGAGCTGCAGCCGAGACAATCCCTCCCTCTCTCCATGCCTGCCATAAAGCACAGCCCGTCCTGCTCTAGGAGGTGAAGCCAAGGCCCTACTACAGCTGGAATGTTTTTTATTTGGCCAAAGTTAGCAATGACATTACGCAATGCCACATTCAAATCACGGAGAGGGAAGAAAATAGCCCCCCCACTCTTCCTCCTGAGCAGCGACAGTGTAATCACAGAGCAAAAGGTGTTGGAGTGCTTTGTTAGTGTTTATAGCTCGGATCATATGCAACTCTCACTTCACACTTTGTGTCTGTTTAATTTACAACAATTACACATCTTCACTGCACTGTTTATCACTGCTTTGAAGACTTTGCAGGCCGGTCTCTTCCTATCCTATTTACAATCAACAATCGGTCGAGAAGGCCCTTTATTGCAATGCAATAGGTCTCGCACAATGCCTTTTATTTATGTTTTAAAACCTAAAACATAGATAAAAGACAAACAAAAAGGATTGTTTATCTTGGTTAGTAATCTGTAGACAAGTTTTATTTATTTTACATTTTGTTTTAAGCCCAAAGAAACATGCAAGAAAAATACTTCATTGTCAATGTCTGACATATTCAAGGTGTCCCAGTTAGAGCTGGATGTTTCGCAACTTTTCTTGTTACGCTCACTGAGTTCCAAGAAGTTTTTTCTGTTCTCCAGTTTTTTTTTTTGTTTTTTTTTGTGAAAACCTTTATTGAACATTCTCAACCAGATACAAACACGGGCCTACAACCCCCAGGGCTGGCCGCTAAGCAATTGCAACACAGTACTACAGTGAAAACTTCAGACCCAGCCTCCCGGGGGCATAGTCGTTACTCCCACAGTACTTACTGGTTGGAAGACCTACCAAATTGGAATCAGGATACAAAAGGTTTCATTTTATAATATAAGATAGAAGGATCAGGTGCCATACAATATCTCAAGCTACAAAGTGGGGGCGAGCGAAATAGCAATGTGTCCATAGGTAATCCATTTTTATATAAAGCAGTGGCGTTTAAGCAGACGACACCCAGGATAAACAAGCATACTATTACGATTCGCGCCAGCAGATATGCCCGCCCCTTGGCCCTGAAACATCGTGAGAGTTGAGGCACAGATGTGAAACAGAGATGGACCTAACAAGGAACCCACTACACTGACCCGGAAAAGGAGGAAAGAAAAGGCCTAGGAAAGATAAGAAAAGAAAAAGGCCATAGAAACAAAGAAAAACATAAAACCCATCCCCCACCCTCCCACCCTGCACCCCTGCAGATGACTACGGCCTACCCCCCTAGCAGCGTGCCTGTCGCAAAAAACCGAAACCCGAAATATAGAAGAAACAGAGCAAAAAGGAGAAGAAAGTAAACCCCACCCGAAGAGGGGAAATGGAGGAGGGCATTATACAACGCCCTCCTCCCGCCCCCGACCTAACCAACCCCGCCCCGGACTCCGTTAAGTCAAAACAATCCCGTTAACCATGATACCACAGTAAACCACCCAGAAAACAGTCTCAGCCTTGGCCCCGTCGATGAAATTTGCTAAGTCCGTAAGGGAAAGAAAGCCCCGTCCTCAAAATGTCGAATAGTACACAGAAATTAGTAGAGCAGGGGTCCACAGATGAAAAAAGGACTGCAGGTCCCAAGGTAGTCGGCTGGTACCAACAATGCCCCTCCCCGTCTCCGAAGCCAGTCTTCATCCCATCCGCCATCTTGAGAGACCGACTGGGGAGGGGGGTCGACACAGTCCAAAACAGTTCACAGTCCCAATTAAAAGGAACCAAAGTGGGGGCAGCATTCAAGTGTTCCGACAGTTGCAAAACCGGAGATCCCAACGGATTATTTGAGTCACAAAGCACAGTATTTTCGGGTAGTTCCACTGCGGTGGTGGCAAATACAGCTTCCAGTGCCGGGGCTAAGTACGCCACCGGGGCGTCAATCGAATGTTCTCCAGTTTTTATTCTTCTAGGGCCTTCTCCATTTCCTTGGTAATTCCAAGGTTTTTGTCCAATCTGGAGCTGGGAAAAATTCTGAGAGCAGTAAGCCTTACCTTCATGCTAAACGGATTATCGAGTCATCACCAAACAGACCTCATTTTGACAAAGGGAGTAATATTCAAGACCCCAAAAAAATGCTCTCTGCAAAATGTAGCACCCAGGTGAGTAAGTTCATTTGGTATTTTTTGAATTGTGTGAATTATTTTTACAAATTTGAAGTCAGTGGCATTTAATTAAAAGGTTGGGGACCCAGACATTTTTCAACACAAATTAAGAACTTTCCACCACTGAGGAACTAAAGCCCTGATTGTAAGTTTAGCAGACCGGGTATTCCCCCACAAAAATGGCGTTGTACCCTATCTGTCATGCCTTCACGGGAGCTGCCTGTGTAATTGGTCCTGTGAAGGGGTGGAGAATGCAATAGGAGCGGTGGGGATCTCACAATATGGCGGGTGGTATTCCAACAGGGTGGCCACATAATGTCCTGATGCATGACTGTCTTCCCAATCAACCCGAAAATCAGGCACTAACTAATTAATCCAAAATTAACTACTGCTCCATATAAATAAAGCATCTAGACCCACACTGTTAGTATACCCTGAGGTGTGGTACATTAAATACATGCCGCATTTGGGGACACACCCCAAACTATTCATGCGTAATGTCATCGCTAATGACCTAGATGCTGAGTTATAATTTTGTTGCTTCAAAAAATATGAATTTCGTAAATTTTGCTTTCTGACCTAGAGCTACGAATTTGTTTGCAAAAAAAAAAAGGGGGCAGATTTACAATAACTGGCGCATCCTTGCATATCAGCAGGGATTCGCCAGTTATTGTGCGTCACGGCAGACACCTCTTGCGCCACCATGAATGTGCTGAATTTACAATGCGGTGCACCATAGGGCAAGAGTAGGCAGATGCATGACGCATCTGCTGCCGCAAAGTTGACGCATTGCTGGATTCGTGTCGCAAGCGCGACGCAGCTCCAGCAAGGCTCGGAGTGCCCCTATGCCTAACATGCTGCGTTAATCCTTACGCCTGCTTCAAGCAAGTGCAGGGTTTTGACGCAGCATTGCCTTAAAAGTGACCGAGTGAAATCTTGTAGATTTCACTTGGCCACGTTTAGGAGGCGTTCCTGCGCCGGAACGCCCCCCCGCCACAACGCCCCCATGTGCGCAGGGCTTTACAACATGACGCATCTCCCAGATGCGTCACGTTGTAAACACCCCGCAGCATGGCGCTGGATTTGCGCCGTCGCTGCGTCACAAAAGTGACGCAACGGCGGTGCAAATGTGGCATACGGGCTTGTAAATCTGCCCCAAAATCTTTTGTTTTTGTTAGACAGTGACAACCGATTATAAACTAAACATGTTGAATTTGGTCACGCCCAGGTGCTCGGGAGTGCTGAAGGGGAGCTTCAGGGCAGCGGCAGTGAGGGGCGTCCACAAAGCTGATCGTCCAGACCGACAGGCTGGTTACCCAGCTGCCCTCTGCCAGGAGCAGTTCCGGCGCGCCGTGCCAGCCCACGCAACACGCACTAATTGACATGACATATTGACTGGCACTCTTCCGGGAAAGAGCGAGCCTACCATTTCAACTCGGCAATAATTACTGATTAAAAACGAGTTAAAAGGCAATGAAGACTGAAATGTACATTAACCAAACGACCCTCCTCTATACGCGGGCCATAGATAGACGCGGGCGATTATGAAATCATCACTTAAAATGTCCACAAACATTAACGGGTGCTTGATATCTCGGGGATAGTTACAGAGGGCTTCTGCCCCCAACTAGGCCCCTTGTTATTTTTCTGGCATTTTTTCATTGTATTTTATTTTGCGCCCTCTTGCATAAGAATGCGTTCATTTGGCTTTTATTTGTGCGAGTGCGCGTTGTCAGGGGAAATAATTGCCCCCTCCATTCCCATGTCATAACTGTTATATTGCAGCGTTTGTGTTTACCTCTGACCGCTGACGTTTCTCATTTCATTGTTTCCCCGAAAACCGTCGCCGTGGGACGATTACTCATCGTAGTGCAAATATAACGCGATCAATACGTTTTGCATACTGCTGGCCATAAGTGAAACATAATACTTATTAATGCTCAGGCCTTAATAAATGGCTTTCCCTCCCCCGTGCTATCTGGCAGGCTTCAATGCGTCTGTGGAGATTGTCGAGCTAATTTCAGGCTATTATCGCTGCAGTCGCTTTGGGGAACCTTGGTGGCTTGATTTTATGTGAGTTTTAATCTGCTGTTGTCCTTCCCTCTCCACGCAGTGAACAGCAGTGCATGCAACACAACCTGTTATCACATATCAATAGAATAAGCGCCTTTTCCTTTTTATAGTATAGCGACAATTTTTGTCCTTATGCTGTTTTCTTTGAACGTACTCTTAACATTACTTTGAAGCTAGGTTTCCTGTTTATGAGTACACCATCATAAACACACACAAATAAATGTAAAAATTAATAATTTCAATTGCTGGTCTGTATTTTTTTGTTGATTCATCGCTCACGACTAATCGGGGATAAGGCTCACACTCTCTTGTTTTGATATTTGACAGATGTAGTAATTTCGCCTTTCATGGCGAACACTACTGTACTTTACTTAGTTTAAGACGTTTTGGATCAGCCCTCTTCAGCCATTGGGGACTTGCAGGGAGGAGGAGGGGGAAGGAGAGGGGAAGGGGAGGGGGACCTGACCATAGTGAGGTCTGCTCCTGGGCTTTTTGGGGAAGTTGGTACAGTCCAGCTACCGCACTGGGGTTTGGGCTATTTTTGGGCTGCTCAGTAGCCCAAGGTAAAATAGGGTCTCCATTTTTGGCACCAACCACCAATTTGTCTTGGTGACACAGTGGCTTGTTCCTAGGCAGGTCTCACAATTTTGTCTCCCCCCCCCCCACGCCCATTCCATGGAGAAGAGTCTTAGATTTGTGTTTGGGCCAGAGTCCCCAAAGGGGGCCCAGCTTACTCTTATTGGGACAGGTGCGCAAGGGGATGGTTATGTGTTCGGTTTCGCTTCATTCAGGTGCATACAGCAGTCGGCTGTGAAGTAGCCATGATTTACAAACGGGTGGGCAAGTTCACGCCTGGACTGCATAGGAAGTTGAAGGTTAGGTAGGAAGTTCAATGGGGTTCAAGGGGTAATTGCGGTAGGAAAACGGAAGGAATCTTAGAGGTTCCAGTTACAGTTGATCAGCTCCGATGCAAGTATTTTATTGAGGTTTTAAGATGGGGTGGTGTATGTTAAGGGCGGGGGGCAGCCTATCATAGGTAATTAAAGTGGGGTTATAGTTGTATAGGGCAAAGGCCTAGGTTATGTTGTGATGTGCACCTGCTTCAATAAAGCAGCCTTTTTCACACACAATTCAGGTGTCGGTGGTCTGTGCTGCTCCCCTCTTCCCCAATAGCCACTTTTGCCTTAGAAACTTTAGCCATCGGCTTGCAATACTGCTATCCACATCATAGATTTGTCCACAGGAGTATTTGGTTGCAACCATTTTTCTATTGGCTATTTAGGTGTGTCTTTCCACCTACTTTGTAAACACAAAGGGGATTATTTTTATAGTTGGTAAGAGGCGTTTTTGCACTGGAGAGAGTGAGCTATGACAAAAGTATCAAAAAAGTAGATGCTGCCCAAAGAAAGGCATGTTTATTTTCTTTAATGTTCATTTTTCAGAAGCTTTTATCAGCCCTCACTCCCCAGTGCTCTTGCTCAAGAGCGGACTGATTGTAAATAACGCAGGCCTCTTTGAATGTTATTTTACATTGCCGCTTATTTTTTCTCCATTCCAAAATGGTCGCCATTTCTGTAATCAGTCTGGAAACGGTGTGGCAGGACCATTGAGTGAGTGAGCGCAGACAAAACAACCTAAAAAAACTGATGTACAGAAAAGAAAGGCATTTTTTTTCTATAGCATTCATATTTCAATGCTCTTGTCTATGTTCACTTCATAGTATATAAAACAAGCACTGGCCAACCAAATAACAAATAGTGCAAATGTCAAACCTATTGGAATTAACAGTGCTTGTTATCTACTCACATTTTATTGTTTGTGACAGGTGTTTTCGAAGAGAGCATTGTTATCTGAAATCTGTAGTTGTGTGTATATTTAATATTCTCATTCTTTCTCGCCTCGATTACAAGAACGCCCTGTTCTCTGGTATTCCTGCCTACCTTACCAACCGCCTTCAAATCATACAAAACGCGGCGGCTAGACTCCTCTCTAACATCTCACGGCAGTCTAGCGTCCGCCAAAATCTGCGCATCCTGCATTGGCTCCCTGTCGCACAAAGGGTCGTGTTTAAATCCCTTACTTTTGCGCATAGAGCCATCCACGGTCTAGGGCCGGCGTACTCGAGGAAGCGCATTGCCTGGTATTTACCTATCCGTCCGCTACAGTCGACTTCCCAACATCTGCTGGTTGTTTCTCGCTTTAAACTAACCCGCCTTGGTGGTCAGTCTATCACCGTTAAAGCGGACATCGCCTGGAACACCCTTCCCTCGTCGCTACGCGCTACTCAGGATTTCAATTTCTCTGTGTCATTTCTCTGTGTCACTTCTACGTGGCTTTCCTGTGACATAACGCCCACCCTACATATATTATACCTGTCACGGGTATAATGTAGCGCAGGGGTTTAGAAGGTGAAGCATCTGCCTGGATGAGTCAAGTCAAGTCAGAAATCTATATAGCGCACTACTTACCCAGAGGGTCTCAAGGCGCTTGAGGAGGGGAGGGAGTTACTTGTCGAATATCCAGGTTTTAAGTTGCTTTCTGAATGCTAGGTGGTTCTGTGTGAGACGTAGGTGGATGGGGAGTGAGTTCCAGGTTTTCGCTGCGAGGTAGGAGAAGGATCTACCTCCCATGGTGGTTTTATTGATGCGAGGGATGGTGGCAAGGGCTTGGTTGGAAGATCGAAGCTGGCGAGGGGGGGTGTAGAAGGAAAGTCGTGTGTTGAGGCATTCAGGTCCAAGTTCGTAGAGTGCTTTGTGGGCGTGGGTTAGGAGTCGGAAAGTAATCCTCTTATTGACGGGAAGCCAGTGGAGGTTTTTCAGGTGGCTAGAGATATGGTCCTTGCGTGGGATGTCAAGTATGAGTCTTGCTGATGCGTTCTGGATGCGTTGTAGTTTTTTCTGGAGTTTTGCGGTGATACCGGCGTATAGGGTGTTTCCGTAGTCCAGGCGACTTGTAACCAATGCATGGGTGACTGTCTTTCTGGTTTCGGTGGGGATCCAGCGAAATGTTTTTTTGAGCATGCGGAGGATGTTGAAGCAAGAAGATGAGACTGCGTTGACTTGTCTGTTCATCGAGAGAGAGGAGTCCAGGATGACGCCCAGGTTCCGTGCGTGGTCCGTCGGGATGGGTGCTTTTCCAAGGGCCTCTGGCCACCAAGAGTCGTCCCAAGCGGAGGGGGAGGTGCCTAAGATAAGGACTTCTGTTTTGTCTGAGTTCAGTTTTAGACGGCTGTGCTTCATCCACTCTGCTACTTCTTTCATGCCTTCATGTAGGTTGGTTTTGGCGGTGTTGGGGTCTTTGGTGAGTGATAGGATCAGTTGGGTGTCGTCTGCGTAGGAGATGATGTTGAGGTTGTGTTGGCGAGCGATGGTTGCGAGGGGGCTCATGTATACGTTGAAGAGGGTGGGGCTGAGTGAGGAACCTTGGGGTACGCCGCAGATGACTTCAGTGGCCTCAGACTGGAATGGTGGGAGGCGGACTCTCTGGGTTCTTCCGGTGAGGAATGAGGTGATCCATTCCAGTGCTTTTCCTTGGATCCCGATGTTATTGAGGCGCTGTAGGAGAGTGCTATGGCAAACTGTGTCGAAGGCTGCGGAGAGGTCGAGGAGGATGAGGGCGACTGTGTCTCTGTTGTCTAGTAGAGTTCGAATGTCGTCTGTTGCTGCGATGAGAGCGGTTTCCGTGCTGTGTTTGGCTCGGAAGCCGGACTGTGAGGAGTCGAGGGATTTGTTGCTTTCGAGGTAGGCGGCGAGCTGGATGTTGGCGGCTTTCTCGATGACTTTGGCCGGGAATGGTAGGAGCGAGATGAGGCGGTAGTTTTTGAGTTCGGTGGGATCCGCTGTGGGTTTTTTCAGAAGGGCGCTGAGTTCGGCGTGTTTCCAGTTTTCCGGGAAGGTGGCGGAGTTGAGGGAGCAGTTGATGACG
Organism: Lissotriton vulgaris; assembly: GCF_964263255.1. Lineage (NCBI taxonomy): Eukaryota > Metazoa > Chordata > Amphibia > Caudata > Salamandridae > Lissotriton > Lissotriton vulgaris. The sequence goes on from NC_141687.1 coordinate 245,856,436, forward strand.
TCTCGGAGGTGTGGTGCTATGATGGAGTCTGCTTTGTTGAAAATGTGGTGCGGACATGGGTCTGTGGGGGATCCTGAGTGGATGGAGTTCATCAGGCGGATGGTGTCCTCGGTGGAGATTGGGTTCCAGTTGTTAAGGATGTTCGAGGGGGGTGCAGGTACGGCAGAAGATTGGGTGGGATGGTCTCCGGGTTGGATGTCGAAGCTGTTGTGGATGTCTGCAATTTTGTTGTGGAAGAATGAGGCTAGGGAATCGCAGAGGGCTTGCGAGGGGGTGATGTCGTTGGAGTTGGCTGAGGGGTTGGTGAATTCTTTGACGATGTTGAATAGTTCCTTGCTGTTGTGGGCGTTGTTGTCTAGTCGGTCTTTGAATGCGGCTTTCTTGGCAGACCGGATCAGTTGGTGGTGTATGCGGGTAGCGTTTTTGAAGGCGTCCCTGGTGCTGGTGTTTGGGTCTTTTTTCCAGGCCTTCTCCAGGGAGCGACAGAGTTTCTTGGATTTCTTAAGATCATCGTTGAACCAGGAGGCGTTTTTGCTGCCAAGTTTGATTTGACGTTTTTTTGGCGGTGCTAGGGTGTCGGCGCTGTTGGATAGCCATTGGGTGAGGTTAAGTGCTGCTTGGTCAGGGTTTGAGGAGTGGGTAGGTGGGTTTTGAAGAAGCGAGGAGGAGATCTGGTCGATGGTGATTTTGTTCCAGTTTCTTCGTAGGGTAGGTTGAAGTCGGTTGTGGGAGGTGGTTTTATTGTAGAAAAAGTGTACGCAGCTGTGGTCCGTCCACTGGAGGGTTGTGGTGTGACTGAAGGAGACATGTTTGCTGGAGGTGAAGATGGGGTCGAGTGTGTGACCTGCGATGTGGGTGGGCGTAGAGACAAGTTGTTTGAGTCCGAGGATCGCGAGGTTGTCCCGAAGGGAGGTGGTGTTGCAGTCGTTGCTCTTTTCCAGGTGGAAGTTGAGGTCTCCCAGTAGGATGTATTCCTCGGAGGGGAGGGCGTGTGGGGTGATGAAGTCGGTGATAACGTCGCTGAATTTTGCACGGGGTCCTGGTGGCCTGTAAAGGAGGGTGCCTCTGAGTGTGGTCTTGGGGTCGGTGTGAATCTGGAAGTGAAGGTGTTCGGCGCTAGCTAGGTTGACGTCTGAGCTGGTTGAGATGCGGATGGAGTTCTTATGGACGATAGCGATGCCTCCTCCTGTTTGGTCGATGCGATCCTTACGGATGATCTTGTATCCTTCCGGGATGGCAATGGTGATGTCAGGGGCTGATGAGGCGTTCATCCATGTTTCTGTCAGGAAGGCGACGTCGGGGGAGATGGTGTCTAGTAGATTCCAAAGTTCGATGGCGTGTCTGTGGACTGAGCGGGTGTTGAGCAGGATGCATTTTAGGTGGTTGGTGTCGGGTCTCTGCTTGGTGTCGGTGGATGAGGAGTTGGTTTTGGTGCCGTCGAACTTGCAGGAGTTGCAGGAGAAGGGTCCATGGGTGTGTCCAGGAGCAGCTTGGACGCAGTTGGGGGAGCAGCCGGAGTTAAGGGCTAGGAGGGTGGTGGCATCGTATGTAATGCGGGAGGGCTGGGCAGTGCGAGGACCAGGGGGACTGGCGCTGGGCGCGGTCCAGGCGCGGACGGGCGTAGACGGGCTTACCTTTGGCGCAACTTCGGCGCGATTGGGGCGCGAACGCTGCGCGTGAACGCTGCGCGAAAGAGCATCTGTCATATATGGATAGTGGAGGGGGAGGGGCGAGGGCGGCTCAGCTGGGAGGCGGGGCGGGCTTAAGAGGACGACAACAACAAACAAAATGGCAGCGGAGGGGTGATCAAAGCAGAGCGCCGGGGGAGATCGCGCATTCAAAGTAAAAGTTACAGTGCAAATATGAAAAGCAAATAGAGCGAAGCGGCAACCAAGGCAGACTGCAGGCAATTAATTAAGAAGCAGTTTAGCGTTAAAGCGCAGCACAATGATACCAGATGTCGCCAGAGACACTGGGGAGCGACCACTCAGCACCAAAGCGAAGAGGGAGTCACTTTGTAAATATGGCACAGTGTGGCTTATTTTTACAATGCCTCAGCTTTACAAAAAGTGTCTCATAAATAAGTCCCTGTATTGCAAGGACATAAGCGAGCTGTCTCTAGCCGGACAACAGGACCAGTGACCATGTAAGGTCTGAGTATACCCTGGATTAGAACCTAGTTTAAGATGAATATTTGAAAGGCACATTGATTCAGTGCTCCTTCATAGTCGTTACTTAGGAAAGCCAGGGCAGAAGGGATTGCATCAATACAATGAAAGAACACTCACCGATAAATTTAACGAAATGTTGCCTCACCCTTGACATAAGATAAATACCAGGTCAAAATATGAGGCCACACTTTTGATGGCTACAGTTCCTTATTTACAAATTGTTATTTTTATTTATTTATTTAAGAAGCGCTGGCCAGACCCCAGGGTATTCGAGCGCTTTAAGTAGGTACAGCACAAATAATCATCAGATACAAAATAGAGGGGAGACACATCCACAGAGGAGCGCAAAAATATAAAAGAGCAACACATTGTAGTGTATGACATTTTGTCTTCAAGGATCTTTAGAGTCTTAGAGCTGGAGCAGAGCTCGGTGATTGTTAATTGCTCCTCACTATCCACTTCCTAGGGAGCGGTTGAGGAACAGGGTTTTGAGTTGGCTTTTGAATTCAACAAAAGAGGGAATGGTTCTGATATGAGGGGGAATGGAATTCCAAATTTAGGAGCGCTTCAGCTGAAAGATCAATCAGCAATTTTTTTCTTTCTGGTCTTAGGTGGGATGAGTAGAAGGAAGTTTGAGCTTCTTAGGTTCCTGGACTGACCGGCTTTTATGAGTTTTTTCGCCAGATACTCAGGTTTGCCGGTGTGAAGGGCTTTGTGGGTGAGACAGGCTGTTCTGAAGCTAATCTGCATTTCCGCTGGGAGCCACTTGAGTTCCTTGAGTGCAGGGGAGATATGATCATATTTCTTGATACCGGTGATCATTCTTGCAGCCGCATGTAGCGTTGTTTTGATGGGAGCCAGCTGTGATTTTGGAATTCCTGAGAGGACTGCGTTCCCATAGTCCAGTCTTGACAGAACCAGAGATTGGGTGGCCTGTTTGAGATCATTGGGCGAAATGTAGGGTTTTAATTTGTTCAGTAGTCTGAGGTTAAGGAACGCACTTTTGGCCGAATTCTAAATGTGTCTCGTCGTCTTCAGTTTTGGATCTAAAGTGATGCCTAGGGATTTGACAGAGTCCGCTAGAGAAAGATTCCCATTAAGTGCATCGATGGCCTTTAACCACTCGGCAATTTGTGGGTTGTCTTCCTTATTTAAGTGTCTCAGTCTTATCAGGGTTAAATTTCAGGTGGTTGTTTGTCAGCCAACGTTGGACATCTTTCAAGACATCATTGTCTTTTTATGTCTTTGAGAGAGGTTGTTTCCAGATACATCTGGGTATCGTCAGCGTAGAGATGGAAATTAATGTTGGCTTTTCTGAGTAGTTTGGAAAGAGGTTCCATGTAGATATTAAAGAGTTGCGGTGAAAGCACCGAGCCTTGAGGGACTCCCCTGTTGACTTGCTGGAGGTCGGAAGTGAAGTTTTTTATTTTTATTTTTTGTGTGCGGTTGTGGAGAAAAGAGGAGAACCATTTGAGGACTACTTCGCCAAGGTCAGCTCTTTCTTGAAGAGTTCTTAAGAGGAGTTTGTGATCAACAGTATCAAATGCTGCCGAGAGGTCAAGGAGAATGAGGAGGCAGCATTGGTCGGAGTCTAGTGATCCATGTGTGTCGTTGATGATGTTGAGAATCGCTGTTTCTGTGCTACAGCCTTTTCTGACAAATTATATCAGTGTGTGTCTGGGAAGGCTGGGCAGCCAGGTCTGTTCTTCTCTGGCTATCAGATATGATCTGACAGTGGTGTGTTTGGATACATAGGCTTGAGCTTCATTGCTCCATACTCCCTTGGAATTTTTTAAGTCGCAATTTTGCTTTCTTATTGATCCGTGACACATTGTTACAGGTAAACTGGTTCACAGGGTTAGCACTGTGATGGGCCACTGGTAGCGATCAAAAGGGTTTGCAGAAATGTCAGCAAGGTTTTTTAACAGTAGGTTTTCCTTTTGATGAAATCCCTTATAGAATTTTTGTGGAGTTTGCCGCGATGGTCATTCAATAGCTCAACACCTAAATCTCTTTGGAGGTCTGCTGGTCTTGTCATGCACGGAGCACCTGCTGCTGTCCGAAGGGCGTTAGTTTGTAGTTTTTGCAGAGATTTCCGATAGTTCTCCTGGCAACCGCTCCAAACAAGTGAAGTGTATGTCATTGTGGGTCAATCAATTGAGTTGCTTGCTCACTTTGCTCCCCATGGGCAGCCAGTGCAGATACTGAGCTTATATTTATTGCTGGCCCACAGTGCATAACAAAGGGGAGCATGCGCCCCAGCTGAGTGGCAAGCTTTATCTATATGTTTGATAGTTTGACATTTGTCACATGCCATGATCTATGTTAATATGGTCTGTTTGTGCACTGGATGAATTTAAGTGCCTAAAACAAGTGCCAGGGCCTCGTAATTCGGCTTCTATAAATAAGGGATTCTTAGCTTTTCTTTTGCAGGCTGCCAGGCAAATATTGTGTGTTAAATTGTCAAACATTTCTGTTGCTCACATTGCAAACCCAGAGAAGGGTTGTTTCCATTCTCTATAGCATTTCACGGAGGCTGGAGCTCTGCTTGCAGGTGGCTCGAGTGCACTTTAAGTGCCAGAAGAATTCACAGATGCAATAGATTCCTAAAAACAACTAACAGAAGCATTCTTTTGAGTCTCTTGTTAAAAATTGAGAATCATAGTAGCCCCCACTTGCTCCATAGACTCTGAGGCCTGCAAAGCGTCTACAAGCACTCTAGTTATTGGCGTGAGGGTAGCAGACGATGGTTGCTGGGAAGATGTGCTGAAAATCGTTATCTGGGTTGAGGACTACTGACCGCCAGGTGTGTGTGTTTAGGAAGCAGGGCACACTACATGCCTTGGTAAATAATACAATATGATTTTAACCAGCAGCTCAAGCTCCAAGCTACCTAACCATAATAAAGATATTGATTTAGACTAATAGATTAAGGATGTGTGACGAGTGGAGCCTATGCAGCTTTCTCCCCTATTCTATTTTATTAGCTGAATTGTTATATTGCTATTTCTTACAGGACCTATAGAATTACACGTATAAAATATTGACTTATACTGAAATCCCAATATTTGTGTGTACATTGAGTTTGCAGTTCAGTGTGGGGCTCTGCGACATCAGCTGCTGGTGTAAGAGAATTTCTGACAGGTTTGTCTGTCTCATGACAGCCCCATTCCACAGTAAAATAAGGGCTGAGAGAAACCTGTCAGTTCACATTTTCTCTGGAAAGGCCTGCTTCCTAATCAGGCTCAGGAAATATACCAGTGGGACCCCTAAGCTATCAGGGAAGAGGTGTGGCACAGCAGACAGGGCGCTTGATTCCGGACCAAGGGGTTCATGGCTCGATCCCCTGGTGCCGGCAGCAGGTTAGTCCAGCACCATGGGACTCTGGGCAATAGCTCGCTTTATCTTAATGACGGCTCCCAGCGCCTTGGCACCCTCAGGTAAGTGTGCGCTTTACAAACACTGGCTTTCATTATGCATCAACTCCCATGAGTCAACAGAGCATAGTGACACAGGCATGCTTTTACATTTTTTTTAATTTAAACCTTTATTAATTTGAGCACCATAAATAAAAGACTCAGTTCCATCAACATGGCAATTGCAATGACAGACAATTTTCAAAGATCTTACAGCACAATGTCAAAAAAAATAAAAATAAATAAGGCAGCAGGCAAGTGCAATACCATGTCAGTTCTATCTTGCAGGTACCGCCCACCAGCACATGACCGCCCCCTCTGTCACAGCACAGGGTACCAGATTGCCCTGAAGATAGTAAATGGGTGTGCTCTCCATTACCTCAGTTAAAGGTCTCAGTACACTCAACAACCATCAGCACCCGCCCCTGTGCCACTATACATCAGAGCTGGTCGCTCTTGGTGAACCCCTTCAGTGGATGTGCCACCCCCTTACTTATTAGCTCTATATAGGCAGGAGTATAGAATGGTTCCTCCCAGTAACTTTAGAAGGTGGTGCCAAGAATGCGTTGTCGCATTTACGGAGTCGAGTATACCCGTCCTGCGGTCTGGAGGCGAGGACAGTAGAGCAGGTAATGGACGAGGTGAAGCCACAACCCTCTCTATGCATAAGTGGAGATGTCTGATGAGCCATGCATCCAGTGGTAGGCATTTGCACTTTGTGCTACCCTATAATATAAGTCCAAATCCGGCAACCCCAGACCTTCCACATGGTACAGAAGGGTAAGTATTTGCCTTCTGACCCGTGTCTGTTTGCCAGCCCAAGCTAATCTAATTATTAATGCTGGAAGACTTTTAAAGAATGCGCTTGGAAGCACTAAACTAAACTAAACTAAAACTAAACAGGATATTAGTGAAAAGGAACAGAAAGCGGGGCAATATCACCATTTTTATTACGGAAACTCTGCCCAGCAGCGGCAATGGTAGACAAATCCAGCCCTACACCTCATCCTCCAATTTACTAATCGCTACACCGTAGTTGTCGCTAAATTCAACGTCAGAATCCGTGTGCACCTGAACACCTAGGTATCGCGCTGAGTCCGTCGACCTCTGCAACAGGTAGTCAGGTTCAAACGGTGTAGTGGCTGGGGTATGGAGGAATAAATTAGACTTCGTCCAGATAACTCGAAGGCTAGACACCGCCCCAAAGCGCACCACTTCGCGCAAAACAGAAGTTCTTAAGTATACTGCGGGAGGAAGAAGGTCACTAAAATTCTCTATTTGAGTGCTACAGTACAGCATGTCTCTCGCCCACTGAGCAATCGTAGGGTCGGTCCTCTTGACCAACAAATCACCACTCTGAGTTTGGCAAGCAGCAATCCCTTGTCAACTAGTCTGCGTGCCCCCCTAGGTATTGGTTTTGAATAGCCTAACAGGGCCAGTGCCGATTCCAGAGCGAGCTCTAGCTCGATCACTGCTTCCAACTCCTTAAATACCTGCTCCCATAATCAAGCTATCCTCGGGCAAGTCCATGTTAGGTGTATAAAGTCAGCTAACTGTTCGCTGCAACGCTCACACCGCGACCCTTCCAGAATGCCGTATCTGCTCAGTCAGTCTCTCAGGAGTATAGGAGACCCTATTTAGATATTTAAAACGGATCAGACGATGACTTCCATTTAAGGAAACATGTTTGGTGCTGTTGCAGCAGTACGTCCACATTGCGTCGTCTATGTCTATGCCCAGGTATCTCTGCCATGCTAAGCGAGATTTAGGGAAGTAGTTCTCTCTATAGGACATAGTCAATTTATATATTTTAGATACTATATGCGTCGGCTCGTCAGATTTAATAACGTAGGATAGGGCGGTTAACTCCGGCGGCTCCATTAAGTCCCCCCCAAAATCTGTAACAACGTGTGCCTTGCTCTGTGGAACTGGAATTTAGAAAGAAGGGTAGGCACTACTTCCCCAGTCTCCAAGTCTTCCCAGCTTCACACTGTACCTCCTGTGAACAAGTTCCCTATTGTCCGCACCCCTATTGAGTTGAGCGCACGTGTAACTTCCCCATCCCTACACGGGGGCAACCAGTGGTACCAGTTCATGGGGGTGAGCGGGGAGTATAGAATTGCTCCTGCCTGTAACTTTAGAAGGTGGTGCCAAGAATGCGTTGTCGCATTTACGGAGTCGAGTATCCCCGTCCTGCGGGTAGGAGGCGAGGACAGTAGAGCAGGTAATGGACGAGGTGAAGCAGAAACCCTCTATATGCATAAGTGGGGATGTCCAATGAGCCATGCATCCAGTGGTAGGCATGTGCACTTTGTGCTACCCTATAATATAAGTCCAAATCCGACTCCCCCAGACCTCCCACATGGTACGGAAGGGTAAGTATTTGCCTTCTGACCCGTGTCTGTTTGCCAGCCCAAGCGAATCTAATTATCAATGCTGGAAGCCTTTTAAAGAATACGCTTGGAAGCACTAACAGGATATTAGTGAAAAGGAACAGAAAGCGGGGTAATATCACCATTTTCATCATGGAAACTGCCCAGCAGCGACAATGGTAGACAAATCCAGCCCTACACCTCATCCTCCAATTTACTAATCGCTGCACCGTAGTTGTCGCGAAATTCGACTTCAAAGTCCGTGTGCACCTGGACACCTAGGTATCACACCGAGTCCGTCGACCACTGCAATAGGTAGTCAGGTTCAAACGGCGTAGTGGCTGGGGTATGAGGGAATACAATAGACTTCGGCCAGTTAACTCGAAGGCTAGACACCGCCCCAAAGCGCACTACTTTGCGCAAAACAGGGGAAAGGTTACGCTCCAGGTCATGAATATATAGGAGCGTATCGTCCACATAAGTATAGACAATCAGCTCGTAGCCTGATAATCGTATACCCTTATGTCAATGGTATTCTCGGGGCTTACACAGGCTAACGGTTCTGCAACCAGAGCATACAGTATCGGAGACAGCGGGCAGCCCTGCCGTGTACCCCTCGTAATATGTATAGCATCCGTTGCCAGATTACCAATTTTGATCCTGGCTGTGGGAGCACTGTACAGGACTCCTATAAGCTGTAGAAAGACTTCTCCCAGGCCCATTCTCATCAACACCTGTCTCATGAAAAGGCCATTCTACGCAGTCGAAGGCTTTCTCCATGTCTTGAAATACTGCCACCCCTGGAACCTCCGGCTTAGTTTGCTGCACTGCACCAAACACTGTTCTTAGGTTATAACTAAGGTTATGACCCGGAACTAACCCTGCCTGCTCCGGGGCAACCAGAGTCGGAATCAATGGGACGAGCCTGTTTGCATACATCTGCGCAAATATTTTCGTGTCAACGTTAAGCAAAGAGAGCGGACAGTAGGATGCGCACTCCTCAGGAGGCTTTCCCGGTTTCCAGATAACAACTATTATCACCTCTCCCTTCGAGGGTGGCATAGTGCCTGAAACACACACCTTATCAAATAAAGTGGCTAAGTTGGGCAGCAGCAGGTCCGAGTACGTTTTGCAAAAAGCAACTGTTAGGTTGTCTATACCTGGGGCGCTGCCCGATTTATGCTTGATAACGCCATTGTTATTTCTTCTCTCTCCAGGGGTTGCATCAGGAATTCACAAAGTGTGTTTGTTAGCCATGGGAACTTTATGTGTGTTAAGTAGTCCAAAATTTCCGCTTCAGTATCTCTGCTACGAGTAGAGTAGAGCTGTGAGTAATATTGCCTAAATCTCGCTGCTATATTGGCTTCCTCAGTGAGTATGCCTCCCTCTTTTGGCTTAATCTCTGCGACTACCATCTTTTCTCGTCTCTTTTTGAGTAACTGGGGCAGGACTGCGCCCGGCCTTTCGTCCGCTCCCTAGGAGCGAGCTGGGGCGTATTTGCCAAGGTGTTTTATTTCCGCATCAGCGGCCTCATTATATTCTTCTAGTTGATTTTGAACTCCTGTACTACCTCCAGCGCTAGTCTGAAGACGTGCTTCCAAATTTGCTAGGATCTTTTCCAGATCTGTGAGTTTCCATTGTATAGCTCTAAGGACTCCAGAGTGCTTGATCATGGTCATTCCGCGGATATAGACCTTAAACACCTCCCAAACCACCTGGAAGCTGTCCACTCAACCCACATTTGTGGCGAAGTATGTTTCTATCACTTCTGCCAATTCCTCCTTAAATAATGCATCTAGTAAAGAGTATGGTGGGAACCTCCAAGTAAAGGGGGGAGTATAGCCTTCTGGGGCGTGTCTAAAACTAGTAAGATAGGGGAATGGTCTGAGAGTGTACTGGGAAGCACTTCGCAGGACCGGGTTCAATCATAGAACTGCTTAGTTGTGGAAATTAGCAAAATTAATGTACCTAAGCTGCGTTCATTTGCCTTTTCCCATTCCCCTCCCTGTAAGCACCATGAATACCGTGAAATATTGACCGCATCATTCCGCCAGTAAAAGCCCGTGCCCATATGTACATGACAGCCATTTTAGGCACCATGGCCTTTTTGCCCGCTCATTGGAATCCCCGGCTTCCCTCCTGCGCGTATTTGAACACCCCCCCTCTCACATGCATAGACCATAAAACCCTCTCCCTCTGCGCGACCCTGCTCTGAAAAGCAACCCTCCTGCTTGACCCACGCAAACCCCCCATTTCCTCTCGAAGAAGCATCCTTCGCCTCAGCTGACATAACCCCCCCCAGCTGTACCTGACTGCCCCCGTTCTCTCATGTACGGGTCATAAGACCTCTCTCTCTGTGCGACTCTGTCCCTGGGCATCACACCTCGTGCCTGACCATCACTTCCCTTCTTCCTACGAATACCCCTCCCTTGATGACCCCTCCACTGTGCCCGATTGTCCGCACGGACCACTGGTCATCTCTTTCGCCTGAGGATACAGTTCATTGCCCACCACTGTATGCACTCGTCCCTCTTCAAAAGAGCTACTATTGACCATGACCTCCCCACCCCTCCGAGAATCGATCAGGCGCACACATTCCAAAGAAATCAGCGGAACACTCAGCTGAGCAATAGCCCCCTCCCATTTTATGGTGTGAGGACCTGTACTGTAGCCACGTGTTGGGATTGCGCTAGAACGGGGAGGGGTCGGGGATGTCTTTTCCTTGCTTCACAATGTTATTATTGTAATAAGGAATGTTTGTGATGTATAAAAGGCGATGTCTCAGAGAAATTGTTAGAGCACCTCCCGAAAGACACTGTGTTTCGTGTCCGAAATGACAGGCTCTCCTCATGAGAAATAAAACTCTGTTCTTGTGTTCCTGCTTCCAGCGCCCGTCTCTTTATTTGGTAACTATTCAGAATGGGAACTAAGAGGCGTCTTGCGCCAGCAGCCTGGGCAGCGGTAGTAAATTGGGCTGACTTTCCACAATTGGCGCCCCAAACGCGGGGCCCATCAGCGACATAAGGTCCAGTAAGAGAGGTCCAGACGATGGGGGTGAACATCTAAACGATCGGAGTATACCTGCCTTAAGAGGACCCTCGTCCGGCTGCTGATTGAATGAACTTCACCGATTCCGAACGGACCTCTCTCGAGTGACCTACTGTCCTGACTGGGATCCCACAGGACTGCTGCGGTAAAATCATGGAGTAAGAGAACGATCGGGTGCTGGAAAGGGGAAGACGAAGAAATGTCCATATGGACCGGTCCGGGTAAGGTTAAGTAGGAGACGCCTGTTACGTCTAATTGGTAGGATGGCTTTATCCATCTGATTGATTGATTGATTGATTGTTTGTATTGGAATCGGTATTTAAATACTGATATTGTTCATTGATTGGTTGCTCTGTTGTTCTTGGAGATTCGCTGTCTGCAAACAGGGAAAGTGGCGAGTATTTAACAAGGACCCCCTGAAGGTATAGATACAATAGATCCTAGGTCAGGGAAAGCAAAATTTATGACAAAAAACAACCTAGGCAGCTAATGTTTGACAATGTAATATACATAAGGACAATTGGCTACACATTATTATAAAAATACAAGTTTTATTTTAAAATTCAATACATATAAAAAACGAATAGCGTAAATATAAGGAAGACAACAAACACAATTTGAATCATACAGTGTCAATACAATTTATACATTTATAACATTTCATGTAAACAAGATTAAAAAGATTAAAACCAATTATTATGAGTGGCAAAAATGAGTCTCTACGCGCGTTCCGGCGAGCCAGCGCCTTCTTCTGGAGTAGCCACACAACTGGTGAATGATGAAAATACACTGGAGATTTGATAGAGAATTGGTTTGATGCCCAGGTGTTTTCTAGGTTGATGAGAAAATGTAGATCCTGGTTCGATGCAGCTATTCAATTTAATTCCCGCCAGCCGGAGACTTGTCTTAAGTTAATATTTTTTATGATGATTTGATATCATTTTTTCCTTCATACCTTAGGATTTTAAGGAAAGATGCTCCAAAAATTGTGAACATTGAAATAAATGTCAATTTGTTTAAAAGATCTCCCTGCCCGAAATTTTTCAGCAGAGCTCTTTGTGTAAATAGTTTAAAAGGTCTCCCTGCCTGAAGATATTCGCAAGAGCTCCAAATGTCCGGCGGCGGGACGGCGAAAAACGGTGTGACTTGATCGTGGGTTTCGTCAGTGCAAACAGGGAAAGAACACGTTCTCTCTTTGCAGGTAGCGAAAGGGTAGGTAACGCAAACCTTTAACACGTCGTACCTACTTATTCTCCCCATTGATTGATTGTGGCCCGAACTGTTGTTCGCGGATTGTTCTCTGGAGATTCTCTGCCTGCAAACGGGGAAGAACAGGTTCTCTCTTTGCAGGTAGCGAAAGGGTAGGTAACGCAAACCTTTAACACGTCGTACCTACTCATTCTCCCCATTGATTATTTGATTGACCGAACATTGATTGTTCGATATTGGTTCTTTTTGAGGTATTCACCGCCTGCAAACAACGAAGAATAGAAATATTCTGTCTAGTCTTTGCCCGCCGTGATAAGATAGGTAGTGCAGACTTTTGTCCCCGTTGTAATCCGTCATGCCTATCTTCTCCCCACTGATTGGTAAACTAGTTCCACCCGAACCATTATTTGGAGGTAGATCATCCGGTTCAACCGGAGGGTATCCCTGATAAAAGGACATATAAAATATGATGTGATCACCGAATCCTGTTAACAGAAACTTTAGCATGAAACACACACTAGAAAAGGAAGGAAAAGAAGTCGAGCTAAGCCAGTAGCCCTCTGATGAGTTTCCGACTTCACTAAAAATAAGAAAACGTTAGAAATAGTCCGTAATAAGAATTATAAAATGGCGAAAGAAGCCAAGCTTGATGCCAAGACAGCCACGAGGTAGCTAGGCCCCGCCGCCCCCTCGCTATCCAAAGCATGTCTGTCCCACCGCCCGCCACGCCCAAATAACGGTAACATGAAATAGATACAAATCAGCAGATACCTACCCCCATTCCGGAAGCTCCCGAAGTGCAACAGGTCTGCGGTTACGCCCATCCGGAAGGCGAGGCCTCAGCGCGTGTAGAGCAGGGCTCGGCAGGCCGCCATCGGACGGGGAGGCTGTGGGGCGGACGGCCCGAAGGTTGTTATGGTCTCCCCATTCCTTTCTTTCCTTCTGCCCTGCGGGCCACGGGGGGGGGGGATGTCTTGCCTCAGCCACCGACCCCCCCCCCCCTCTCTATCGCCTGCTCCGGCCGTCAGCAAAACCGGAGCCAAAGCAGGTAGCCCCTTCAGCGGCAACACTTGAGAGTTGCAGGTAGTCTCGCCTGGTCTGGCCGCTACGAAAAGTCCAGAGAAAACGGTGCCTTGCAGGTCACAAAAGGGGGGGATGTCTTGCTGCCTCCGACCCCCCCCCCCCCATCTTCATTGCCTGGTACGGCCATACCAAAGTGGTGGAGCCGAGAAACGGCGCGGGGTCGCTGGAAGGGGGAGGCGGCGCGAACGAGCCTCCCCCACCCCCCCCCCCAGGTGGAGGCTTCCAGCGACACCCCAACGCTCCTGCTCAAAGAGGGTCCATATCAAAAAGGTGGTTTTTTTTGCCCAGGACTGGGGCGCGCCCTGCGCTCCTCGACCTTGAAGATTCTAAAAGAGCCGGGGGGGGGGCCGACCTCTCCACGAGGCGCCCCCCGCCCCCGTCCTCCGATGGAGCCACGAGACGTCGGCGCACTCCTGCCGGCGCCAGCCTCAGTTTGGAAATGACTAAAAATCCTGCGAAGATACAGATTTGTTCAGTTCGGGTGGAACACCAGAATGACCCGGTAGGAAAGATTGTTGCCTCCCTCCCCACTTTTTGTCTAATGGCTCATATCGCTAGTCTGTTACCCTATTACGAAAAACTTTTTGAACTGCCAAAAGAAGGTTCTGGTCCAACCACGAGTCAGTAGAGACAATCTGACTATACTGGGACTTGCCTGACCTCGCCCAAAATGGCGCCGATACAAAATGAAACTTTCAACTCCTTGTTGCACCCTGATTGCTCAGCCTTGATGTTCCAAGATATGTATGCAGTTTTTGGACAATGAAAATAGATAAAATGGATATTGATTATGTGTTTGGAAAAGAAAGCGATGTAAGATGGGTATTGATTATTTGTTGGGACAATGAACTGATATGGGGTGGGTACTAATTATGTGGATGGATAATGAACAGATATGAGATGGGTTTTAATCATGTATTTCAACAATGAATTCAGCATAAGATGAATACTGGTTACGTGATTTTTCAATGGATTGATGCACGATAGGTACTGAGTGAATAGTTGGACAATGAGATGATGTAAAGTTTGAAACCAATGGTTATTGAAAGTTCGAATTTTCGACATTTATGATGCTTGCTCCCAATGAATTTCGATACGATTTTATTACACTGCTGCGCTTTATATTTTGAAATAAATGGCCACCGACTTCGTTCCTCTTATTCACAGTTCCAGTTTGCTCCGTAGCCGGCCCACTGGGTTGTAGGCCCGTATTTGTGCGCCAACATTTTTATTAAAGGGTTTTTTGAACAGGCAAATATAATTGTAGCGTTTGGATTGATGAGTTTCGAAATGTATGGCTACTGACACCGATATAAGTAAAATACATGCAGCATGATTAAGGTTGAAGGTTAAAAAGGCCCGATACTTAGCAGCTACATTATGTGTCACAGGCAGCCGGAAAAGTGTTTTAGACGCCCTTAAGCGATACCGAAGAAATGCCACCTGACCACCACCCTTGCACATGGCCTAAAAGGCCACGATCAAGTGATTCATGTAGATACGCAGACCATCGATGATTATCTATCTAACAATACTGGTCCCTCTGGGCTTAAACACCGAGATGGTAGAGGATGCACCCCGTGGAGATGGGTCGAGTATGTGGTAGGTAAAAACATTTTCGGATTATTGCGCGCTGATGTGTTTTGAATGCTGCCCCCACCCCCTTCTTTCTCCTCCCTTCTGCAGGTCGCGCCGGAGCATCGGCTGAAGTATGGAAGAATGATCGAGCGACCGACAGAAGGGGAAAAAGGGGATCTGAGCATAGTACTTATGCTAACGAACTTTGAAAGGTGTAGACTTAGATATGACTGTGCCTCCTTAGAACGTAGCAACTGGGAGGATGGACTGACATAGAAACTTGACGGGTTAGTACTGTATGACAGAATTTGACTCGAACCAGCACACCAGATAGTGCAACTATGACGTTTTACTAGATAGGGAAAGGACAAAGAAAGTTCCGGGGTAAGGTTTACCTAGGCACCACCCATCTGGAAAAGTAGGAATGATGTTGATGTTAAAAAAAAAAAAAAAAAAAAAAAAAAATGTACCACCTCCTTCTCGCACTCTTATAGATATAGCCAAGCTGTCCGACTGTTCTCCCGATTAATGCCCTCCGTTGCCTCAGCCTGGAGAACTTCTTGCCAAAAGAAGAAACAAAAAAGTGGTTCAAGATCCAACCGTGGGCAATAGCCCGACCAGGTTAATTCCTGACCAACTGACCGAGGTGTAAGTATTAGCGATCGAGAACGCTCGCAAAGATAGCAAACGAAAGGAAAAGGAGGAAAAGGTAAAAAGAGCTCAGCACGTAGACAAGTAGGATACTAAAGATACGCAGCATGCAGAAAGAGATCTTTTTGGCCAATAACTGTTTTATGTTTTGTCATGAACATTTTTTTTGTATGTACTACATGTACTGTCTTCCTTTGACTGAGTTTGTGTGTATGTAATGTATGGGTTTATGTCTCCCCTCTGTTCGCGTCTCTGTGTTACCTGACCCCTGCTGTTCTGTGTTGTGAGCGCACTAAATGACCCATTACTGTAGACGTCTCTCTCTCTCTCTCTCTCTCTCTCTCTCTCTACATGTCATACGTGTACCGAATGGCTCGTTTAGGTTGCGGACGACTCTCACTCTCTATGAGAGTCTCCCTATTCCCTCTTCCCTTTCGCGGTAAAATTGTGCCCCGTCGGCACCAGCCTAATTGGGTTCCTTTTTTTAAACACAAAGGTGTTCAGCAAAATTGGCAGAAACTAAAACGATTGTGACTTGCCATATTACTACCTCTCCTTTCTGCAAAATAAATGAACTTGAATTGGCTAAGAAAGAAAGGGCAGGTAAGACGACTGATATCCCCCAATCGGGCCTTTTATAGGGGGGACTACATGTCAATGGCTTCCTATTCTTCAGTTCGTTAGAAATACGATCTCCAATGCCCAGATTGATCCCCAATGTCCAGGTTGCCCCACCCTTATGTACTCAAGCGCGAATGTTCAAAGCGTCCCCGCTTCTCCCATTGACCCCTGCTCCATATCAGCTACCCCCGAAGTATAACTGATGGCCTTGATTAACTGTCGCTCCTCGATGAAAGTCTGTTTACCCCCCCCCCCTCTCTCGATGATAGCACCCCAGCCCTGTTTGAAAGGGTTAACCAGCTCTGAAGGGAAATGTTAGACTGTTAAGGCTCGGGTTAGAAAGACAAGTTTCCGCTGGAGGTTCCGAAATGTTGAATTTGATGAAATGCGCAGTTGATAGGAGTCTGATTTCTCTCCATTTGTGTCATGAATAAACGATGAATAAACTTGGCATGAACTCAGTAGGAATGCCGACATATACACTGCATGGTAATAAACTTCTGACTGTGACCGATGAACGTATCTCCCAAGTGCGTAGGATTGAAGGAGGAATTCACATGCATAAATGTCTCCTCCTGCCAGTTCTCTAAAGCTTGTTTTGTACCTATTCAAAGATATACGATCACCGGAGGAGAAGGGTCGGACGTGACGTACAGCCTGGCTGCAGATCTTGAGACACATGTGACCTCGACCAAAGGTGGAGCTGCAGAGCAACAAGATACGGGACGAGACAACAATCTCAAACGTGGAAAATGAAAAGTTGACGGGCTGCCCTGAAGCCCTCAGTCTGCTAACCCACGTGTGCCTGAAGTCTTCGCCCCCTTTTTTTTTTGGGCCCGATTGATGGGTCTGCCTGCTCGTTATCCTTTGCTCCCTTGGTCCCTTGGAAGTGTCCGAAAAGATCTGATCCCACTCCGCCCTCTCTTCCCTTGACTATCCAACAACCCCCTCTTTTTCCACATGACTTTTTGACTTAGAAAGAAGAAACAGCATTTAGGTGGAAATGAGGTTTGCAAACGGAAGTAAAAAGAAATATAGGTGCCGAGCATAAGGCACCACCAAAAGGATTGGTTAGGGAACAGGACTGTGGTCTAACAGCAGAGGACTGACCGCACCCTGCAACGCGTAAGGATAGATCCGAGCTGGACCTATAGCTCCACCGCCGGTGCTCAACAGCGCCAACGAAAAGATACGGACGAGAGCCTACCAGTGATGGCTCACTGCTAAAAAGACAATGTGACGAAGATATATTGGACTGAATTCCTCCCTCAACCACTTGGTATTGTTTTCAAAATGTTTGTCGGTCACCTTTAGAGCTGTACATTGATGAGAAAGTCAGAAGCATTTATACTGTGTAGTATGCTGCACCCTAGGCTTGTAGTAACCCAACAAATGTAAATTTCTATGTATTGCATTCTGCCAATCACATCGACTGCTCATGGTTATATGCAATCTGCTAGTATTGATAAGTTTTCATCAACGATACATGTTTATATGTACACCCGTTAATTAGGGAATGAACTAGCTTATGGTAAAAGCGGCGACTGTGGAAATTAGCAAAATTAATGTACCTAAGCGGCGTTCATTTGCCTTTTCCCATTCCCCTCCCTGTAAGCACCATGAATACCGTGAAATATTGACCGCATCATTCCGCCAGTAAAAGCCCGTGCCCATATGTACATGACAGCCATTTTAGGCACCATGGCCTTTTTGCCCGCTCATTGGAATCCCCGGCTTCCCTCCTGCGCGTATTTGAACACCCCCCCCCTCTCACATGCATAGACCATAAAACCCTCTCCCTCTGCGCGACCCTGCTCTGAAAAGCAACCCTCCTGCTTGACCCACGCAAACCCCCCATTTCCTCTCGAAGAAGCATCCTTCGCCTCAGCTGACATAACCCCCCCAGCTGTACCTGACTGCCCCCGTTCTCTCATGTACGGGTCATAAGACCTCTCTCTCTGTGCGACTCTGTCCCTGGGCATCACACCTCGTGCCTGACCATCACCTCCCTTCTTCCTATGAATACCCCTCCCTTGATGACCCCTCCACTTAGCCCGATTGTCCGCACGGACCACTGGTCATCTCTTTCGCCTGAGGATACAGTTCATTGCCCACCACTGTATGCACTCGTCCCTCTTCAAAAGAACTACTATTGACCATGACCTCCCCACCCCTCCGAGAATCGATCAGGCGCACACATTCCAAAGAAATCAGCGGAACACTCAGCTGAGCAATAGCCCCCTCCCATTGTATGGTGTGAGGACCTGTACTGTAGCCACGTGTTGGGATTGCGCTAGAACGGGGAGGGGTCGGGGATGTCTTTTCCTTGCTTCACAATGTTATTATTGTAATAAGGAATGTTTGTGATGTATAAAAGGCGATGTCTCAGAGAAATTGTTAGAGCACCTCCCGAAAGACACTGTGTTTCGTGTCCGAAATGACAGGCTCTCCTCATGAGAAATAAAACTCTGTTCTTGTGTTCCTGCTTCCAGCGCCCGTCTCTTTATTTGGTAACTATTCAGAATGGGAACTAAGAGGCGTCTTGCGCCAGCAGCCTGGGCATCGGTAGTAAATTGGGCTGACTTTCCACATAGTTGCTAGCCAATAATCTATTTGGATGTGTAAATATTGGTACGCTGAGTAGTGCGTGTATCCCCCTTTGTCTGGGTATCGCTGCCGCCACACATTGTGCAAGTCTAGCTGAACCATCACATCCGTCACTGTCTTGGCAGTTGCCATGGCATGACTCTCTGGCCCCACAAATCTATCCAAAACTAAATTGAGATCACCACCCCAAAGCTGCTGTCCGTCCCCGCAACCACGCAGTTTTTCAAACAATGTAGCATCAAAATTTGCGCTGTATACATTAACTATAAGTAGGTCCATTCACCTTCCCTTACACCAGGACAACACATATCGCCCTTCCCCGTCAGTGTCCAATGGTTCTAATTTGAGAGTGACCTTGGGATTCACCCATGTAAGCACTCCACGTGCATGTGTGGTAAGACCTGCTGCATGTATATTTCCATGCAATCCCTTGCTGCAAAGCATGGGGCTAGTTAGAGAGAGGTGTGCCTCTTGTAGTAGTGCAATGTCTGCTTCATGTCTCGTCAAGTAGACTACGACCTTACAAAACCTTCTATGGTCATTAAGACCCCTCACATTCCATGTGAGTGCATGAAGCCTACCATGTATCACTGCGTTATTGGATCTACAGTGTGCTGTCATGTGGTTATGCGCTGTCTATCCAACTGTGCCTGCCATTGTAACATACAACTTGTGCAGTCAACATGCGTGATAATGTATTGATCAGGAAAACCGTCTAGTTGTTTGAGTCTCCATTCCCTCCCGCCCTCACCCACGCCAGGCTGACCCCAACAGTGCCTCTGCAAGATATCATCAACCATTCCCCTTGTATCATCTGAAAAATTGTCAACTGAAAACAATGTAGCATTAAACCAAGACAGCCCCCTTCCTCCCCCCACTGAGCAATATCCCAGTTGTGTGCTTCACTCGTGAGCGTATGTTGCTCGCCTAGCAAGCAAGAACGTATAAACCTAATCCTCTCCGCTTACCATCAAACAAATATTGATCATCTGCAAAAGGAGAATCTTTAATCCCCCCAACATCAGCATATTTATGAAGGCAGAAAGCCTCACAACAGTACCTTCACCAAGAGCTAACCCCTTCTAGCTAATACATTATCACAATCGCATTGACTTCAACTTCCAATAACTCAGTCAAACATGCTTATTCTTTGCTACCCCAAACATTTTCATGGTTGACTTCCCCGAACCACCCCAGAAGTAGCGTACTTATCTGCAGGTAGAGTAGGCCAGTGTTCAGTCCTGATCGTCCAAACTTCCACCATCCACTCCCTCCAAGGAGCTTTACTCTGGACTGCACTGCTGTTCTTTAGACCACTCCTTCAGGGCTTTCTTTAGGGCTTTAGGATCAGTGAAGATTTGCGAATGACCCTGCCAATTGAGATGTTGTGCTCTCGTAATTGCCTCTTCAGTGGATCAAATTGTCTGCGCGCCTCTTGGACTCTAATTGTGAAGTCTGGTTACAAAGAGATAGTGGATCCTTCCTACTGTAATGTCTGGTTTTCCCTGGCCACTTGCAGCACAGAGTCTCTGTCGCGATAGTTTAGCAACTTTGCAATTATTGGTCTTGGGGGAGCACCAGGGGCTGGGCGATGGCCTAGTGAGCCGTGTGCCCACTGCACCACAAACACAGGAGAAAACGTGTCGCTCCCGAGTAGCGTTGCTAATAATTTCTCGACAAATGTTTCCATGTTGCCAGTCTGGGTCGACTCCAGAAGGCCCGAGGTCCTGAGGTTATTGCGTCGGCAACGCACTTCAAGGTCCTCAGTCTTATCCTGTAAAACCTGCATCACTCTTCCCAGTTGCTTACATTCGACATCCAACGCTGTCTGTGCTTCCTCTACCTCCGTGACTCGGCGCTCCGTCATGTCCAACATTTCTGCATGTTTGTTCATTCTCTCAGACATTCTATCCATACGGTAGGAGAGGGAGTCTATCTTATTGCCCAGAACAGATTGACTGCTCTGCAAGCCTTTTTCCATGCAACCAGCAAAGTGCGGATGTCTCCACCCGCCTCCTCCTGGGGCAGAACCTGCACAGGGTCCCCATCATCTGCAGCAGTGTTGCGCACCTTAGATTTCTTATGATCGAATGTCAGCTTCAGTTGGGTCTTGTCCACTCTTCCCATCTTGGCTGATTCACAGTGCTAATGGAAGTCCAAAATTACCAAGCGCCCAAACCGGCACCCACTGCCTCGCAGCTCACCTCCAGGAAGATGTAGCGGATTCCACAGTGAACTCAATACCATGGGATGACCAAAGGGAGACCCAATCTCGGTGGATCAGCAGTCTCACCCCCTCATAGAGTAGCCACTGCAAGGCACCAAACTGATGACGCTTCTGAAGTGTTCGCCACTCTACAGCCACACTGCGAGACCGCACATCTCAGCCTGTCAGGGGCAAAGACCCCGTTGTGAGAGGTATCTTTAGGTAGTGTCCGTCGCAGGTGACAGCTCCCGGTGGCACTCTCCGGGGATAAGGCGTCACTCGTGCACTCCCTGAATAATGGCATGCAGCAGGGGGTAAAGCGCAGTGCAAGTGCAGTGTCTTCTACCTGGTGGTACAATCTGAGGGAACTCCGCAGTTAGCCGCAACAGGTGTTGCCACGGTGAGCACTAGCCCGCTTAATTACAACCAGTGTGGCGGCGTGTCCCAGCAAGCTGACCCCCGGCTCCAAGCTATCAGCAGGACCCCTCCAGGTGTTCACTCTTTCGCTTTGGTCGCCTGGGGCAGCAGAAGTAGAGAAGAGTTCGGCACTCCTCGCTTTTGTAAGGTAAACACCGCTACCAGGCATTGGTTGCTCTGATGCGCCGCAGTGACCTAGCTATTCGGCGGGAGACCCCTGGACCCTCAGGTTCCAAAATGGCGGATCTCGCCCAACTCACCACACAATGTTCAGAGGCCCGCTGTACAGCCTCCAGCTCCTGGGGGGCGTAGGGTGCTTACGCTTGTCTGTATAGCGCATCAGGGTATCACAGCAGGCATGCCACGGAGCCACGTCTTTATCTCGCTAGAGTGCCTCTACCTTCAACAGCTCCCGGTGGTTGTCTCATTTTGGTCCTCCCGATTAGCGCATCTGTGCATCACGCGCTCTGCAGACCAACCAACCATGGGTTTTTGTAGTCGTCTCACAGCTCAAGAGGCCAGGCACCACGCAGGCGCCACTAGCTTTGTCCGGCCACCCAGCTCCCGCCTTGAATCAAGGAGCGTCGTACTCTGTAGCCGCAGGGCGCCAGGCTGTCTCACCCCGTCACGACAGCACGGGGATCACAACCCCACACAGGCCGGTTTTCAGCAGATGCTGTCTGCACAGCCGTTCTGGGAGTACATAGATCGGAGGCAGCTCCTTTAATACCCAAGCCTCACCAGTACCGGGATCGGTGCCAGTTTAAGCTTTATCGATCATGCAGATGCCGGATAAATGACGAATGAAGCGATGGTATTCGCGGAGCTCTCTTCTCAAGTGGCCATCTTCGTCGCGAGCAAGCTCTGCTCGACACAGGCATGCTTATGTTAGGAAGATCCCACTTCCATACTCTGCCACACATGGAAGCAGCACTAACAGGTATGGGCCTGCCTTTAAGGTGCCCATACCTTTCAATGTTCAGATTTATATTTCCACAAGCAAATTTGGGGTAGTAATGTAATCTGTAGTCAATCATTTGTGTATTCCACAAGCTGTGGAACAAGGGAGATTTTCTGTAGATAGACAGCTTTTCTATCCCATGCCTACATTTTACCTTCTCTTCTGGCAGCCCTAAAATAGGTCAGAATCACCACAGGGAATACGTTATTTGGGGCAAAATACACCTCATCACTGTGAATGAGGAATGAAGATGGAACCTGAGCATGTGACACAGACAAGCTAATCTCAGAGGGCGCAAGCCTTGCACAAAGGCAAAGACCCCCAAACACAAGCAAGAAACCATATAGCATGTGCATAGGAAAGGTGCTATACTCAAGGCAAACTGCAAGAGTAATTTTCGTTTGTGAATTTACGCTTGTGCACAATGAGCTTTTTTCCCCAATCAATAAAAACCTTTTGTGAAACATGCGTGTAGTAAAGTTAAAAAAAATGTTGTACATATACACCCAATGCCCAAGGATTTGGCGGTCTCTCTAGTGAATAATGAAATTGTTCACATTTTTAAGTTAAATACATTTCTGGCAGCTTTGTTCCACACCTCAAATTGGTGCAATTCATAGTAATTTCTTTATGACGACATATGCCTTTCCAACCTTGGACCACAAAAGCATCATCTACCTATCCTGCTGCTGCCATTCAAAGAGGATGTATATACCTTCTGAAGTATTAGAGCACATGATACACAGCACATGATGCAAGCTCTTTTAATATAGCTTTGGGAGACAATCTATAGGAACCTTTTCAGGATTTCCAGCTCAATGAGGGGTTGCTGGGATTGTGCCAACTCAACCCAACTACCACTGGTGACCTGGGACTTAACCCTTCCATTGGTCACAGAACTGAATACAAAGTACAAGCCATTAGCACTTGACCTTCAAGGTAGTGAAGTCGAGCACTCCCAGGCTTACATGGGGGCATATTATCAAAGATGGCGTTAAAATTTATTGCTGCTTTAGCGATAGAACACTGCTGCTAAAGCGGCAATAAGGGGCTTGATAATGTGCCCTTGAGAATTCCTACAGAAGTCCATGTTCTGGTGTGAACATGGGCTTCTATTGGAATTCTCCAGGGCATATTATCAAGACCATTACAGCTGTTTTAGCTGCAGTTTGCTGCCGCTAAACCGGCGATAATTTTAACGCAGTCCTTGATAATATGCCCCGTAGAGAGATGGGGTAGGATTAGAGACTCAGCACTCAATACATTCCTGACAACAATGAATACATTACTGTTAAGTCAGTATTCAGTTAGGGAAATGAAAGTGCTTTGATGCTAACTCAATGCAATGACTGTACTTAATCATTAAAAGTTATCAAAATGGATCTACCACTGGTGATTTAGTACTAAGGTAATCTGTTGGTTGGCCTAAACTACTGCTGTTGGGCAAGTCTTAACTGGCAACGCTCACTCCACCAGGGAGCTCGAAGGGGAATATCAGGAATTTGGTTACGGAAAGAGCCCCAGTGGCTCAGTTCATTCTTCTTTCCCAAGAATACAGGTTTCACTTAAATAGGTGATTCTTCCTACACAATGACCTAGTACCTGTTGCCCTTTGGTGTTGGTGCAAGCAGAGCTGACCTGGGATCCATCCCTGGCTCCTCCTGGCGGCATGCACCATGCACGGACCACTGAGTGGGAGTTGTATGTTCTGCCACTCAGACCAACAGACTATGGTTATGGTGGATGTGCAGTTGGATGCTCATTTGGGAGACCAGTGGCAGCACCAGTAGACTGGCTGTGTGATGATAACATGCTAGTGGTCAGATGAGTTCAGTTTGTTGGATTCTTTCCTGGGTACAGACAACAGTCCCCACCAAAACAAGCTAGGAGCCATTCCAGTTCCAGTGCTGTGTCTGGCACTGCCAGATGTCTTCATTTGTGAATAGGGGCTTGCATTCCTTCTAGGCACAGCTGAGCCTGCTGTATCCACTGACTCTGGTTGCAAGCTGGTGAGTATGTTTTGGCTTCTAAGTACTGCCTTCTTCTCTTGGGGTTGCCTACTAATCACTTTCGATTTCTTCAGGAATACTTTTTGACTTAAGGATTCTTCCACAAGACAGCACACGCTGTGGATGCACACTTGTCGTACGGATATCATTGGTTATCATTTGCAGTGCAGGTTTTCCTGGGGGCAGTGGCTGCCACAGATCATCACCTCCTAAGCAGCCTTTTGGTGTCGTCCTGCCAGGACACCTCCAATTCCCCTCTTCAACAGTCAGTTGGCTTCTTAGCAGCTTCTCTTGGATGGTAGTTGACGTTTTCCTGGTTTTGGTCCTGAACCTGACAGTGGGTGTTGGCCGTGGATACCTAAAATCCTGCGTCACAGAAGAACACCTCAATCACCACTGCTATGGGAACCCAGGGATGCCGCCAGAGTGAATAAAACAGGTGGGGCGCTGGGAGTCTCAGTGCTATAAACGGTATATCAGGCCTTGAACAGAAGGGTGTGGCGAGCAGAATCTTAGGCACAATGGTCCAATCGGCATTTATGTGTATTAAAGTATACAGTTATGGCCGGTCGGCCAAGTAATGTTGCAGTGATGTGGTGTGTTGTGCAATTGTAGACTTTTAGTGTGTAGACGTTACAATAAATATGGTTTTCAAACACAACATCTCTTTATTTACCAGGAACCAAGGTCTGGGTAATGGGCCATTTAATTACAAATGGGACATGTTCATGCCCCTGCCAAATGCACAGCATAGTGTCGCACTTGCGACCTTCAAATCTATATCAATTTAGTCCAATTTTTCATTGTATTCATTTTAAACACTTCCACTTTCTCCTCTTTTGAAAATGCTTCGTTTCCGATTTTGAAATCCTCATGTGTCATAAGTTGCCTATTTTTCAGGTTTCTTATATTTACTCTGTGCCCATCCAGACCTCTTGAATAAATACGATAGATGGCAGGCTCATCTCAAGCAGTGTTTATTCCTTAAAAACCCAATGCATTTCGGGCGACGCAGCGCCCTTCTTCGGGGGTCACTGAAATTAATAAAACATTTGCCAATTACTACTCCAATCTTAAATGCACACATGATTTTTTAAGAAGAAAAAGTCATCACACCCATTCCTGTCGAAATACAACTTTGTAACCAGGTTATATGTATTACATTGTAACATTGTGATTATTCTGAATAATATCCCAGGGACGCTATTAATTTAATCCATGAGTTATCTCCCCTCCGTTTGCACCAGCCTCAAGCACCGGACCATGTGGGTGCATACCCCACCGTTACACATAAACATCTTCTCCCGCTTTTCTCCACCCATCTAGTGTCAACATCAGAGTTACCACGTAGATAAAGGGACCTACAAGCCCTCTGAATGTTATTTAAGATAGTTTCATGAGCTTCTACGATAATCGGCAATGTTGAACTTTTTATCTAATTATAACTTTCACCACTTCCTCATGCTTTACCGCTATCTTCGATATGCCCGTAGTTTAATCCTTCACTCAAATTCCCCTTCTATGTTACCGAGTCTTAGTGGGCCAAGCATTCTCTATATTCACGTACCTGCCATTCTCTTTAAAACTCGGCTTCTCTCCACCAACGGCTGAAATGTGAGAGTAAACTCTTTCACCTGTCTATCTTATCAGCCTACGGTCCCCTCCCTCCTTATTCTCTATTGGCCCAATGCTTTCCGATTACTGATTGACCTGATCTCGTCTTTAATCTCATGTAGTCAAAACACAGTTTCCCACAATGCAATGTCCCAATAACTCTACAATTGTCTATAGTCATTATTTCTTCAGAATTTCCTCCGTGTATGTGCATGTTCAGATGCTTGATGATGCGCCCTGATGTTATATCGACCATGTGGATTCTTGTACTCCCCATTACTCTTACAGTACAAGAATCCACATGGTCGATATAACATCAGGGCGCATCATCAAGCATCTGAACATGCAAATGCCGATTAACCAGGATCCCGACGATACAGAAATGTTACTTGCACATACACGGAGGAAATTCTGAAGAAATAATGACTATAGACAATTGTAGAGTTATTGGGACATTGCATTGTGGGAAACTGTGTTTTGACTACATGAGATTAAAGACGAGATGGGGACTTTGGTTGACACGGTCAATCAGTAATCGGAAAGCATTGGGCCAATAGAGAATAAGGAGGGAGGGGACCGTAGGCTGATAAGATAGACAGGTGAAAGAGTTTACTCTCACATTTCAGCCGTTGGTGGAGAGAAGCCGAGTTTTAAAGAGAATGGCAGGTACGTGAATATAGAGAATGCTTGGCCCACTAAGACTCGGTAACATAGAAGGGGAATTTGAGTGAAGGATTAAACTACGGGCATATCGAAGATAGCGGTAAAGCATGAGGAAGTGGTGAAAGTTATAATTAGATAAAAAGTTCAACATTGCCGATTATCGTAGAAGCTCATGAAACTATCTTAAATAACATTCAGAGGGCTTGTAGGTCCCTTTATCTACGTGGTAACTCTGATGTTGACACTAGATGGGTGGAGAAAAGCGGGAGAAGATGTTTATGTGTAACGGTGGGGTATGCACCCACATGGTCCGGTGCTTGAGGCTGGTGCAAACGGAGGGGAGATAACTCATGGATTAAATTAATAGCGTCCCTGGGATATTATTCAGAATAATCACAATGTTACAATGTAATACATATAACCTGGTTACAAAGTTGTATTTCGACAGGAATGGGTGTGATGACTTTTTCTTCTTAAAAAATCATGTGTGCATTTAAGATTGGAGTAGTAATTGGCAAATGTTTTATTAATTTCAGTGACCCCCGAAGAAGGGCGCTGCGTCGCCCGAAATGCATTGGGTTTTTAAGGAATAAACACTGCTTGAGATGAGCCTGCCATCTATCGTATTTATTCAAGAGGTCTGGATGGGCACAGAGTAAATATAAGAAACCTGAAAAATAGGCAACTTATGACACATGAGGATTTCAAAATCGGAAACGAAGCATTTTCAAAAGAGGAGAAAGTGGAAGTGTTTAAAATGAATACAATGAAAAATTGGACTAAATTGATATAGATTTGAAGGTCGCAAGTGCGACACTATGCTGTGCATTTGGCAGGGGCATGAACATGTCCCATTTGTAATTACCTAGGTCGTACCAGGTGGCATTTGGGCATGCCACATTACCAATCTGCACGCAATCACTAAAACAGAAGATGAACATTGTACCAAAGTTTTGAATAATTAGGTGTGCATCCCTCATCTCTCAAATAATGGGCCATTTAATCATCGTTAGAGTGGCACGGTGGGCAGGGATCAGAGAGTGGCGGCATGGCTTCTCCGCCACCGAGATAACGTGGCTAGGTTACCCGGGTATGCGATGGAACGAGCTGAGGAGGAAGCTACAGCAGACTTTGGAGGGGGATCGCTCCACCCCATATTCTGGTCATACACCTGGGAGGGAATGACCTGACTACACTGGGGAGGAGAGGACTGCTACAAGTGATGAGGGACACAACTTGTCAGCTGAGTACCCAGCTGGGGGCATGTGAAATGTGGTGGTCGGATATTGTACCCCGCTCAGTTTGGCATGGGGCCCATTCGGGAGACGCCATGGAGATCTCGCGTGGAAGACTGAACAGCGCCATGCGTAAATTCACGGAGCAAAGGGGATTTGGCTTCATCAGACATTGTTTACTTCATGGCAAATCTACCGGATGCTGGGAGGCGGATGGGGTTCACCTCTCAGGGGTAGGCATGGGCTTATTTCTGCTGGACCTTGGGGAGGCCTTGAGAGCAACAAGATGTAGACAGGAACTTCGGCTTGGGTGGGGGGCCCTGGTTGTGACGGTGGACACCCCCAGAGCTGTGGAGGAGTTACAGGGCGATCCAGAGTCTGTAGAGTACAGAAGGGTACTATACTGCAGTAGCACACCAAGGGTGCTAAGCCAAGGATTCCCAAGAATGTCTTAGCGTGTCCCCTGGAAGAACTACGGCGCCCCGTTAGTCCTACAGGAGGTTGTGGGCCTGAGCAACCGGGGGCTGCCTGGAATTCTCCGCCCACATTTGGGAGGCGTGAGCAAGGGAGTGGACTGGCGGTCCATGGATGGGAGGGGTCGCCCCTCCCAAGGATTGGGAATCACCGTTTGGCAACGGCCATGGTGCAATTTGGCTCATCAGGCGGGCAGGCAGCCTAGGGGGGGTCTGCCCTGGGATTGCCCGTAAGATAACCCACAGTGTTGGCATATTGGTTATGCAAATAAACCTGCAGCAAATTTCTCCACTAAGAAGGTGTCGTGTGGTTTATTTATGTATGTTGCTACATGAGAAATGATGAATGTTGCCGATATTTGCACTATGACAAGCTGCCCGCGGGGCCCCGTAGGGAACCCTCCAACAGGGCGCCGCCTTAGTGCTACAGGAAGGCACAGAGGTTGGCGTCCCAGGCGCCCTGGGCGAGGGACCAAAAGGGTCTGTCGGTCACATCACTTATGGTTGTGGGAGGGGGGCAGAGGTACAAAACCTGTCCCCCTCCCACTGGGCAGTCTCTTGACCGCTGCCCGTTTCGCTGTCTCCCGCCCTACCGCTTACCCTGCGGACGGTCAGGAAAGGGGTACGGGGAAGGGGAAAATCTAACTTATTGTTTTGTGTTGCAGGAGGAGTTACAGGGCGATCCACAGTCTGCAAGGTACAGAAGGGTACTATACTGCAGCAGCACAATAAGGGTGCTAAGCCAAGGATACCCAGGGATGTCTTAGCGTGTCCCCTGGAAGAACTACGGCGCCCCGGTAGTCCTACGGGCAGTTGTGGGCCTACGGGAATGCTCCGCCCACCTTTGGGGGGCGTGAGCAAGGGAGTGGACTGGCGGTCCACGGATAGGAGGGGTGGCCCTCCCAAGGATTGGGAACCACCGTTTGGCGACGGCCATGGTGCAATTTGGCTCATCAGGCGGGCAGGCGGCATAGGGACGGGCCAGCCCTGGGATCGCCCGTAAGATAACCCACCATGTTGGCATATTGGTTATGCAAATAAACCTGCAGAAAAATTCTCCACTAAGAAGGTTGGTGGTTTATTTATGTATGTTGCTGTATGAGAAATTATGAATGTTGCCGATATTGGCACTATTCAGTTTAGCAACCACTTGCATTCAGAAAATACAAAATTGATCAGAGTGTGGCCATGGCCACCAGTGTTACACACACTCTATACTGTACCGTCCGAACATACACAGTCATATTTCATACAGCTTGACCAAGGACCTGGTTGCTGGAGACTAGCGGTCCAAATTAAAGCAACACGGAGAGGCCAGTAGGCCACTCGCCCTAGCAGGCAACAGATAAAAAGATGTGTCCTGTTACTAAAAGTATATTCACATATGTATCACTGTCAGTCCTCTACCACCCTGTGAACTGATATTAGTCTCACTCATTAAAAGGAGGGTTCACATGACTTTAGAGTGTGGGTCTCCACCTGTGTCACAACAATCCCTCCAGAGTATATGCATGATCTACGTGTTTTCAGGGTCCAAAAAGCGACAAGTTGCAATGCATGAGTGCACCTTTCCAGAGCCATGCAGGAGACCCTCATCCTGCCCACCTACGCTTCCCAAACACTTTATTAAATAGTGAGAAAATTACATTCTTAAAGCACACTTTTTATTTTGCTGGCTACTGTGTTTTTTTACAGGCAAGCTTGAAAAGTTGTTCATGTATTCATTTAACACTACAAGGTTTCCCACAGTACTGCAAACACATTATTTGCATGAAGCAGCAAAGCTATTTTAATGGCTAAATAGTGGGTGGTTGGACATCATATACAAGGTGGCCTCAACAAAAAGAATCTGCCTCAAAGTTTGTGAAACAAAAATAGTGTCCTTCTGAAATAGTGTACCACAGCAAATAAAATGTCCATCAAATATACTGTGCAAGGAGAAATAATGCCCATCTTACATGCTGTGCTTCAGAAATACTTCTGTTCTTAACAACTTACTCTATAATACTGGGTGATGAAATAAAAATCTGTAATATTGAGACTTAATGATTGGAATATTGCACGATATTGCTGCTGTGCATTGTAAAGATTCTAAAGGATGGATAAAAAAATATGCTTTGGGGAAGGACAAATATAGCAAAATGAAGGGAAGTCATTAAATAAGAAGGAAGGAAATAAGATTAGCAAAGCCAATTAATGATAAGAAATGGGCTAGGCTACTATAAGTAAACTGTCTGCAGACAAGACCTAAAAATCGATTCTTCAAAGTGTTTCCTTTTCTCTATAGCAGACATTTTTGTCAGTGCTAATACCCAAAGGCACCTGGCTGGAACAGACTGGGAAATGTCTCTCATGCTTTCCACATGAGGTGAAAATTGCCTTGCTTAAAGAAGAAGTTCCCAGCCGCAACATTCAGATACACTTTCTGTTTTGGGATGTGACATTCCTCCAACCTCTCTCCCCCCATGTGTCATATTGGGGGGTAGAGGAGTGGTTTGATGGTTCCGGTCTTTCCATTTTTCTGTCTCTGTTGGCTGGTGGTTGGTGGGCATAGAAAGGGTTCTCAGTGGGGTACGCCTCGCCAACCTACAATGCCCTTCTTTGGTGAATAAATAGAGTAAGGTGAAATCCATCTTGCTCATCGCCAAATGCAGAGCTCTAAAGTTTTAAAAATATTGGGGCAGGTTCACAAGAAAGTGACGCATCTGTAGAGATGTGTCACTTTCCCTGCGCCACCCTGAGAAACCCTTGCGCCACCATGGATGCGCCGTATTTACAATACGGCGCACCATGTCGCAAAAATTGACAGATGCGTCAGAAATTCTGACTCGTCTGTTGGCACAAAAGTAACGCATTGATGGAGTTGTAAAGCAAATACAACGCAACTCCAGCAATGCATTTTGAGGCCTATCCTCATAGTGCTGCGTCACTCCTTATGCCTGCTTCAAGCAGGCATAAGGGTTTGATGCAGTGGCTTCCTAGAAGTGGCGCAGTGAAATCTTCTAGATTTCACTGCGTCACTTTTACAAGGCTTTCCTGCGTGAGAATGCCCACCCTGCATACATTTTACCTGACGCAGGTTATAATGTGACACAGGGCTTTACACTGTGACGCATCTCCCTAGATGCGTCACGTTGTAAATGTGCCAGAATGAAAATAACAGACAGGAACAACACACTCATCTTCGACGACCCCAACGACCTAAAAAGATACCTAAGAGGTCCGGAGCCAGAGAGCATGGAGTCACAAAGCCCGGGAGCAAAAAGAAGGGCCTCATCGGACGCGGCAGAAGGCAGAGCTGAATAAAGCCTAAAATAGATGAGAAAACAACGGAACACTTGCACAAGCCCAGAAATGTTATACATGTTATAGCCTTTTGAACTCAATCAACGTATCTACCTCAAGTGAGAAAGAAGACACCGCAAACGCCTTGAGCTGGGTCGCAGCTAGCACAAGGAGGAATCGCAACTGTATCTACCTCAGTCTCCTCAGGGAAACACAAGCGTAACAGAAAATGCCAAACAGAACTTAATGCCACAAGCAACGACGGAATAGAAGGAAGCGCACAGACCAACTACCTCAGAACAATGCAGCAAGCACATATCCTTTATTGCAGTGGCTTTTTCGTTTCCTTTTGAAGGGGGAATACTAAATAACTCTATGCAAGGACAAGTGTGACAGGGGCCTCTGCCGCCTCCTCAGTAAATATACAGACTTGGGGGGAGGGGGGAGGGAGAGAAAAGAGACTCTTGCTGTCACACGCTCACATTTCTAAATGCGGGGAGAGGAGGGTGGGACAAGAGGAGGAAGGAGGGGTGGCGAAGGGGAGAATGGGAGAGCACGAACGATCACTACAGTACAGAAGCATGTTTTACTTTCTATATATGTCTTTACTATCTCTATTTTCCTACCTCTACCCACCTCATCTACCCATAGCACAAGGGAGGGTCTGCCCAACGAACGAAGCAGCTTGACGAGACCCACAGAAGGCTTAAGCATGCCACCTGACGAACTATGCACGAGAAGCGACACAAAGAAACCACCAAGACAGCGCCGACACAACCCCAACCATCACAAACCAAGCAAACACCAAATCTGAAGGTGGTGTCCCTAAACGTCAAAGGCCTTAATCACCCAGTAAAACGCAGGGAAACACTCGACTACCTGGCAAAACTGAAAGGAGACATCTACGTACTACCAGAAACTAGACTTTCACAGGAAGAGGCTTCACACCTCAAAGCGAGGTGGATAGGGGAAGTCCACTGCTCTCCCGCCAAACTCAAGAAACGGGGAGTAGTAACAATAATAAGCAAGAAAGCCAACATGACTGCGAAAGCCACGTACGCAGACGAGGAAGGCAGACTACTAGTGACAAGTCTGGAAAGAGGAGAAGAGACATTACACGTAGCTAACATATACGGGCCAAACTCGGACGACAAAGAATTCTGGGAGAAGACCACCACTAGACTATCGGAAATCCCACAAGACGACCTTCTCCTCGTGACGGGAGACATGAACCAGGTTATGGACTAAGCAACGGATAGACACCCACACAGGATAAGCCATGACACCCACAATCCAAACATTCTGAAGGACTTATGCACCAAGCTCCACCTCACGGACCCGTGGAGACTGCAGCATCCTGACACACGTGAATACAGCTTCTACTCCCACCCACACAACTCCTACAGCAGAATTGACTACATCCTAATGTCCAAAATATACTCCCACCTGATCGATCACACCGAAAAAGCACCCATAACAATCTCAGACCATGCACACATCACAATGAGCGGAAGACACAATGAACATGCAGCCAGCAGATGGAGACTAAACAACGACATCCTGCAAAACCCGAGCAACATTAAAGAAATTGAGGAGGCCATAAAGGAATACCTAGACATCAACGACAAAGGCGAGGTGGAAAAGGACACCATCTGGGACGCACTAAAGGCAACCATCAGGGGGAAGCTCATCAACATCAAGTCCAGAATGAACAGGGGCAGGAACAAGAAAATAAAAGAACTGGAAGATCAGATAGGAAGCTTCGAGGAAGGTCACTGCGCGAACTTATCAGACAAAAACACCTTAACAGACCTATCAAAGAAAAAATACGAGCTGAACAAAATACTGAGCGAAAGAGCAGGCACCTGGATAAACAAATTCAAGGCCATAAACCTATGCTCAGCCAACAAAGCGGCGAAACAACTGGCCTTGTACCTGAAAGCAAAGCAGAGACAACACGCAATCGCAGCCATAACGGACAAAAACAACAAATCACAAACAACGAACAAAGGTATCCTAGAGGTCTTCAGACAGTTCTACCAAGAACTATACAGTGCCGATAAGAGCCTAGAAGACGATGGGGGGGAGAGCCTGCTCCGCAGAATCAACCTGCCCACACTCTCAGATGAGCAAAGAGAGACACTCAAGGAGACCATTAAAGACGGTGAGATCGATGCAGCAGTCAACCAGCTGAGGCCAAACAAAGCCCCAGGCCCAGATGGATACACCGCAGCCTTCTACAAGAGATTCCTCTGCCAACTGAGACCGACCATGGCAGGAACCTACACACACTGCATCCAGGGAGGCAGAATGACGGAATCTATGGCAGAAGCCAATATCATTGTAATCCCCAAGGAAGGCAAAGACCCACAATTTGCACAAAGCTACAGACCTATATCACTCATCAACGTAGACTGCAAAATATAAGCAAAAATACTGGCAAATAGACTAAACAGGGTGCTACCAACACTCATCCACAACGCACAGGTGGGCTACATCAAAAACAGACTTTCACAGGACAACACACGACTGCTCAGCCACCTCATCAACCAAACAACACACAGTACAGAACAGGCGGTCATGATAGCACTGGACGCGGAGAAGGCCTTCGACAGAGTATCCTGGCCCTTCCTAGATGCATGCATGCAGAAATGTGGCCTGGGTACTAAGTACAGGACAATGGTCATGGCCCTGTATAACAAACCGAGAGCCAGAGTCGTGGTGAATGGGGGCACATCAGAAGCCTTGACACTAGAAAGAGGCACTAGGCAAGGCTGCCCCCTATCATCCGGACTTTTCCTGCTAGCACTCGAACCACTGCTAGCCATGATTAGGGACAACGAGAACATATCTGGGGTCACAATCAAAGACAAGATGGTAAAACTGGCTGCATACGCAGACGACATCCTCATCACCACCACAAAACCCAAGACATCAATCTCAGCCCTAATGGACACCATAGGAGAATATGCAGCCGCCTCAGGATACAAGCTCAACAAGGACAAATCTGAGTGCAAGCCAACGTACACACCACAAGAACTGTACTGGGGCAATTAGGCCTAGCATGGCAAACAAAACCACTCAAATACCTAGGGCTACTGTTTGGGAGGGACCTAAAAGACACCATAGAGCACAACGAGGAAGCAACCTTGAAGAAAATAAAAGAGAGACTAGACCTCTGGTCGCCCAAATACATCAGCTGGTGGGGCAGGGTGGAAACAATTAAGATGATGGTAACACCGGTGGTAAACTATACACTCAGCATGCTCCCCCTAGCCATGACGGAAAACTTCCACAAGAAGCTTGACAAATGATTGAACAAATTCCTATGGAGAGACAAAAGACCAAGAATAAGCCTACAGAAAATGAGACTGACAAAAAACCTGGGTGGACTGAACTTAATGAACTTCAAACACTTCCAAACAGCCTGACTGGCCAAACAAGGTCTCTTCTGGATCACAAACACCCAAGACTACGAACCAGAGTGGCTGAAGGTAGAGAGGAACATCTTGGGAGGACTAAACCCGGTAGCACTACTCACTGCAAACAAACACCCTCTCAGAATAAACCCTATCATCAGACACACCAAAGGGGCCCTCGTGAAGGTAGACAAACGTATGGGCCAACGCATCAGAGGAACAAACTGGGAGTCAATCTGGCACAACTCGAAGACACTCTACCAGACCAAAGTCCTCGACAACGAACTATGGATAAAGAGTGCAATCACAACCCCAAACCAGCTAGAAACGAAGAACGCCCCACTCACCTCTCAGAACCTCCAACAGCTCCACAGCCTCCCAGATATAGAGCTGTAGACATTCCTAAAAATAAAGATGGCCATAACAAGGACGAACCTAAGCAAAACACCACCAACGATAATCAAATACATGGACAACCTCAATGCCACAGGCCACCACACAGCAAAAATATACAAACTACTAAGCCCTCAAAAATCCACGCTGAATAAAAAAGTGATGAACACCTGGGAGGATCTAGCGAAAAGACACCAAAATGACGAAGAAAAAAGCATACTATGGAAATCAGCCACCACCAACAAAGTCACACCACAACTGGCGCAAACAATATTTTGGCTTCTCCACAGAGCCTACTGGACCCGCGCGAGGCTCCACAAAACAGGCATAAGAGACACAGGAACATGCTGGAACTGTGAAAAGGAGAACGGTAGCCTGGAACACCTCATCTTCGAATGCCAAACAGTCAGGAACTTCTGTAAAAAGGTAAACAACTTCACCAACGATGTGTTAGGCAAAGACATACCAATCACCTTCGCTGATCTGGCCACAGGGTTCATGACACACAGCCTGGAAAACAAAGAGGAAAGAGACCTAGTTGACATCCTACTAACAGCGGCAGTTAAAATCATATTAACAAACTGGAAAAACACTGCCAAAGCCACCTTCAAAAACTGGATTAACTGGGTCACCTTCCTCAGAGGCGCGGACAACATCACAGGCAAATACTCGAAAGAACACAATGCCAAAAACGGCATGTGGGAAGCCCTCGATGCATATCTTGAACAAGCCTGACCCCCCACCCCCCACCCCCCTCTCCTTTCTTCTTTCGGTAGGGGGGACACCGCGCACAAAGGAATGTTAAACCAGGGAATATATGATACATAACCTGGTGGCAAGTCTGCCCATCCCGTACATACCTCCCCCCCCCCCTCTTTGTCTTTTTTTTTGCATACTCTTTACTGTCTGTATCTGCTGATATGCATACCTATATTTAATAAAAAAAAATGGAAATATTCTAGCTCCTGTAACTAGGTCCAAATTGAAGGACATCATAGGAACCTAGGACAAGCAACTTTTGCCCTCAGTAACAACATGAAAAGAGACATCAGTGTAATGAAACAAACACAAAAATCTACAAATAAATGCTAGTCTATAGTAATGTCATGTTTTGCTTAAATTATGAAATTGTACACCAACATCCTCAGGTGTCCAAAGAAGCTTGGCCAATCAGTTGTAGAGCTCTTTATGAGGTAGCCTCCTGTGATGGGAACGCTTTGGGTTGCTACCAAAAGCTGCTCTGCACACAGCAGACCTCGGATCAGAGTCACATTTATTGCTCTGCTTCTAACCCTTCTCACCAGGTATGACATTTAGCCGTCTTGGAGAAGTAATTCAACTTGACTTCCAAATTTGTGTGAGTCACTCTCTATGAGTGACACTTGAGGTCTCTGCCCAAGTTGCTGCTGCTTCGATTCTGCCTTCCTCTCGATGACCAAACAGGTCAACGCCGTTTCATCATCTTGCTTCAACATCCTTCGCATGCTCAAAAAAACATTTCGCTGGATCCCCACCGAAACTAGAAAAACGGTCACCCACGCACTGGTTACAAGCCGCTTGGACTACGGAAACACCCTATACGCCGGCACCACCGCAAAACTTCAGAAAAAACTCCAACGCATCCAGAACGCATCAGCCAGACTCATACTAGACATTCCGCGTAAAGACCACATTTCTGATCACCTGAAAAACCTCCACTGGCTCCCCGTCAATAAGAGGATAACATTCCGCCTCCTAACCCACGCACACAAAGCACTTTATGAACTTGGACTCGAATGCCTCAACACACGACTTTCCTTCTACACCCCCTCCCGCCAGCTACGCTCCTCCCACCAAGCCCTTGCTGCTATACCTCGCATCAACAAAACCACCATGGGAGGAAGATCCTTCTCCTACTTGGCAGCCAAAACCTGGAACTCACTTCCCACACACATTCGCCTCACTCAGAACCACCTAGCATTCAGAAAGCAACTTAAAACCTGGATATTCGACAAGTAATTCCCCACCCTTCTCCAAGCGCCTTGAGACCCTCTGGGTATGTAGCGCGCTATATAAATTAATTTGAATTGAATTGAATTGAATTTGTACTCCAATGCTTACATGTGCTTAAAACTGTCCATAGGTGTAATGATAATGAAAAATATTTGGTGCTATTAAACGTTAATGGATGTGTAAACAAGAGTTAATAAATAACGTTGGACCAGTACTATTCTTTGAAACATGAACGTTTTTAAAGTCCACTTTAAAGGAACCTTGGACTCTCCACAAAGGAATGTTTGAGATACTTGAAGGCTAGCTCTACATGTAAAGCACACTGAGTTAGTAATAGTGAGGAATGGAGTTCCAAAGGGTGTAGTTAGAAAATGTTACTCTTTTCATAATAGAGACTTATAAGGAAAAACGATGAGTAAGACTGGTAAAACCTTGATAGTGCAAGGCTCTCCAGATACTTGTAAAACCATATACTGTCAGTTTCTGCAGGCCCATTACCATGCATTGCATATGCCCAGACGGGCATTGAGTTGAATTTCGATGCTCCACAGGTTCATTAATACATTCCCAGTTTCCCCATACAGTTTAATAGATCTTGCTCACTTTTCAACTTTACATCTCAATCGCTCACCTACATTCTCCCAATCATTCACTCTCAAACACACTTTCATAAGCGCAAGCAAGGAAAATCTAACTCCTGACCACCTCCCAGCAAGATTGCTCAATGCGGGCAGTTATGGATGGTCGCTAACGCTCGCTATGAGAATCCCTCAGTTCGCGTTGAGGAAGCTGCAGCTTGAGCAGAACATCTAATCCAGCAGCAGAAAGAAGCAGCGCTGATCTTCCATGCAGGACAAGCACCCAGCGCTAAAAATCAGCACAAATAGTGTGACCTAACGCAATCCGCTCACATAACTCCTGATACCGCAGCAGAGTTTTGGGACCCCTTCTGAGGGCTCCGCATAGCAGAACTCAGCAGATGCTGTACCCCGTTGGTTAATGAAGTACCTTAACTGTGATATTTACTGTCTTTAGAACCTCCGGTAAAACTTAATTATCCCCAACTTTAGTTTTTTTCAGGGAATAGAGCTATTTAGCGTCAGCTTTATACTGTTTTAGAGATCATACCATGTTGAGGATACAGCAGAGTACAATTTAGGAATAGGATTAGGATTAGGAATTCCATCATGGCGAACATAAATTGGAAGGTTCAGGAGTCAAGATTGTCTTGTATGCCATGAAGGGAAAATGTGACACTTAAACAGTTGCCACAGATCGGACGCCTAGAGCAATCATGGAACATCCTTGACCACAATAGATGTCTGATTGGAAAAAGCAGGCATGCGGAGGACTCAGAAGTTGTGGGGAGGATCCCATATTTTTATGGATGTCCCTTTTAAAGAGCAGTATCACCAGCTACTTTTCAAATGTGGAAAGGGAAAAAGTCTCATGGAATTCCTGTTTATTGGGCTTCGCATTTTTGGGAGGACGTTTAACAGAACTGGAGAAAAGTGTTCTACTCGGCACATTTCAAGATTTCCAGGTGGAAAATATCCCTGCTTTGGGATGAACACAGATTCCCAGGCAAGGTTTGATTTTAAGCCAATTATTCAGGTATGGTGAAGTGAATTGATTTTAATTTCAGACAGGCTGTGAAGTGCATGCATGTGGCTTTAAAGAGAGCCCGGAGGAGAGGGGTAAGGAGCAGTGAGTGTATTTAGTCCTGTGTGTAATTTCGATTACGTGGGAGTGATCAGAGTGATATGGGTAATTCTGCATTACCCTTTGGTGCAGAATTACCAATAATGATACGATTAAGCCAACTTGCAGGCTTTAAGTGTAATTTTGGTAGGAAAATCCTACCTCAGGAGCACATTTAGCTCTTGTCACAGTGGTTATTTTCAGTGTACAAAACATTTGGTGGATTGCTGCTATCTGATTTGATGGTTGCCCTGCAAACATTTTTTTTTTTTTTGTTTTTCAGAAATGAGCTCCCGAAGCCGGAGTTTGTTTCCGAAAAATAAAAAATGAATGACCCATGGTGTGAGAGGGGGTCATTATTTGTTTCCTTTCTCTCATCTCCAGGTTTTTCCTGGCAGTGATGGACAGGAAGCAAGCGACATTACATTGTCTACCTTAAACCGGGTGGGTGGTGTAATGCGCTTCCTCCGACAGCCCCTACTCTGTTCCTCCATAGGAGGAAGAATTCAGTCCATCGAGCTAATGGAGGCTCCATCAATGGAATACTTAAGGTCTGCCTGTCTCTAATTGGTGGACCAAGGGTTTGGTTGGTAGAGTACCTCATTACATTTTCGACGGAGTGCCCTGCCCATCAACCTATATATTGGGCCCTTAATCTCTACGCCGCCAAAACTGTGTACTGTATGGTTCTCTTGTAATGCGCTTGGATGCCCTTGTCCAAGTT
The DNA here is from genome assembly GCF_964263255.1 of Lissotriton vulgaris. Classification (NCBI taxonomy): domain Eukaryota; kingdom Metazoa; phylum Chordata; class Amphibia; order Caudata; family Salamandridae; genus Lissotriton; species Lissotriton vulgaris. The sequence continues at coordinate 245,896,284 of NC_141687.1, forward strand.
CACTCTATATAAAACTGAAAAACCGTGAATTTGGAACTGCTTTTTCAAGGCCTTATTTATATGATAGCTGTGTGTTGGAACACTGGCAAGGATGATGTTTCTATTGCAGATGTTGCATGCAGAATGAGTGGAATGTGTTCATATGTTTCATGTTTATTGCTGATGTCTGGGGCTTGGTGCCCAGAGCGCTCTGTGTTGGTTATGAAACTATGATTTTAGAAGGCATTCTAGTGGTGTTCTGGGATTGAGCAAAAAAGGAGCTATGTGTACCACATACCTTTATAGCTGTTCAGAAGTCTGGTGGTCTGTAGGCAGTGCATTCCTTCAAGTGGTTTGTGTACATAGCTGTATTTTAGTGACTCACTAATTTGGGTGGTTTGTTATCTTTCACCAATTTAGGTATTTTCCTTTACAGTTGTCCCTACCTTATGTGTCTCTTCAGGAGTCTTGCAACTATGTATCATTTTGTGTAGTGTGAGCATGGAGTTCTGCTTTGTCATGCACCCCTGTGGGTGGATTTCATGCCATTAGCTATTTTGCATGGTTTGATATCACAGTTTCCTACTGTGCAGTTAAAGCGTTTGCTAACTTTTCCAGAGAATGATGAGGACTAGTACAGGCCATTGTCACTTGTTGTCTGTAACTTTGGCCATTGAAGGTACTTAGTGGTTTCTCTTTGTTGGTACTGAAGCATATAGTGTGTGGCTTTGTTGTAACATATACCAGAGAATGGTGTCCTTTACGTTTCTTGGCATACAAGTGTTCGAGGCTAAAGTAAATGTTAGAGTACGGATATGTTTGCCTTGAGTTCTAGCTTGTGCAATGGTGTATAGTACAGTGTATGGTTTGGATTTTGAATATGTGTTCTGTTATGTCCTTTTGTTCCTTGTGTGTAAATTTGATCCATGGGTGTGGTTTGTCTTATGTATGTCACAGAAGGGTGGAATTTTAGGTCTGTGGACTTTGCTGTGGCATGTACTTTGTTGTGCACCTACCTTAGGGTTACCTGCTCCGAAATGCACGGCGCAGCAAGTTTTCTTTGTAAATTAGGTGGATGGTGAGGTGTAACAGAGACAAGAGCAAAGCAACAACAGTGATCTTTGTGCAGAGTTCAAGGTACATTCATAGAAGAGCAACTTGGATACCTGCATAGAGCCTGCCTAGAGCCTATCTCCAGTCATCATCCAGCCTTTGGGATTGCGCTTTCCTCTCTCGGTCTCGGGCTCAGATATGTCGATAGCAAAGGTTTTCGTTGATTCTTTAAGAGAGATTTGAGAACGACAGGGAAAGACTGGAAGCTGTGGAGGATCCGCTTTGGCGACTGGCTCACATGAAGAAACAAAGAGTCATGAAAATATATTTCTAGGTCATCGACAGTTGAGGGAGCATAGCACCTCCTGTTTACTATAAAAATGCAACAATCACTGGGTAGTTATAGTTAGGCCACATTTCCATAGAAAAGAATACTCTCCAAAAAAGTCTTATCAATATGTTCTTAACCTTGAAAAATGCTGCTCCCGCCTCGGCAGGAGCAAAGGAATGGTGCCGGCTCAGCCAGCACCATATAGGGTGCCGGCTGGGGAACAGACAGGGGCTATGGGGGCCTTGGGTCTCCCCCTGTGGCCCCCTATAATGGGATGCAGTGGGTGTCCCTGGTGGGCACTAGTGCACCCATCAAAAATTGAAGTTTACAAATACAAACAATAGGAACGGGAGTCCCAACAAAACCAGCCAGCATGTCATCACATTGGTACAAAAAGCATTACAGTTCAAGACATCGGAGTTTCACACGTAGAATGACACATCGAGTGAGCAACTTGCACAATATAGGCATCAATATGTCCATACATATACCACAATCTTCAGTTTAGACCATTTCTGATCTGAAGATCATATGAATTATCGGTGGTGAACAAGCAGCAAGATCCAGCCAAACCTATCACATCAGAGTTGGGCATGGTAGACATTATACAACCACAATGCAAACTAAACCAGTACCAAGAGGCAACATAGCACTAAGCATCCGCGCTGGGACTGGGTTCAGGGGAATCAGATCTATTTTGCACCCAAGTTAGGAATGGTTCCCATATGTCACGTGGTCTCGAATTTGGGGGCATTAATTCCTAGAACATGCCAAGTTGTGTGTGATCATACGTAACATCAGTCAGCCAATCCTTGAGACAAGGTACCCTCTTTCTTCCCCATCGAATAGCAACCTCCCTTCTTACATATAATAATAGAAGTGCATGCAGTTTGCCCTGTTTTGAAGGTGTGTCTTTCACATAACCCAACAGATCCAATTCAGGGGAGGGAGCATCCGTTCTGCTAACAATCTGGTTAACCGCAGTAAATGTAAAAAGGATGCAGGGACATTACCACAGCGCCAGCATCTTTCATTATCCCTAAATTTCATGTGATATAGGCTGATTGGTGTCCTGTAATACCTATGCAAAAATGTTAAATGAATCAAATGGAGTCTGTAGTTTGGGGAAAGCTCAGTCAGCTGCCTGCAGCAGAATTCCCACTGTTCGTCTGTCAATTGAGGGTCAAGTTTGCTGTTCCACTGTTGGAGAGACTTTGGCTGGACCACTGGAGTCGTATTTTGCATATTAGTATACAGGCCCGTAACTAGTTTGCGAGGTGAGGGTGATTTTAGGATCTGCTCTAAAGCTGGCAGTATTGGGGTAGCCTAGGGAAATCCTGCCCAAAGTGCACGACATGCAACTTTCAGTTTGTGATACAAAAACAACTCTGTAAAGGACACAGCTCGATCCTCAGTCCCAGCTGGGGGGAGCCTAAACTCACCATTCGGATATAGATCAGCAAATGTGTACATTTGCACATCTTTTACCGGGGTTTTACTCACCCCGTCTTCAATGCAGGGTAGCATGGGGTTTCGTGCCAACGTTATAGATGGCGCATACAATATAGGGATATTAGCTCTCTTCCGAAGTGCCATCCACGCTCAGCGCAGCGTGCCTGCCATATCCACATCTCCCCTAGTGTGAGAAGTTAGCCTGGCATATGATGTCCACTAGTTCTAGTGGACACCTTGCACCAGTCTAATCGACCCTTATTGATGGTGGTTGTAAAGTCAACCTTATAGAAAGCTATCCTAGGGGTAGCAGTGACGAGCAGTCTTCAGGCTAAGACTTCAGAGAGCGAATTAAGCGAGTTGTTTTACCAATTATAATCCATTGAGTACCAAATGAAAGCACACCACACACGGTATATATCAAATATATATGTATTTATTATAAACACAACCCCTCTGCACTCTTTATGAGGTCAGAGGTAAAAGTACAATACAAGTTACTTAATTAGCATACAATAAGTTGCACAGTATACGTTTTGCCCTAGGGGCCTCACAAACCATATACTAAAATAGTGGTATAAGAACCATGTGAGAATTAGAAAGCAGGCCTGGGGCCTGTGGAATTGTTGGGGCTACTCTAAACAACCAAAGGTTAGGAAGTAGGAGGCCCACAGGAGCCGCGTGCAGTGACTAAACACATCCGCGGGTTACCATTGACTTTCTATGGGAAACTAACAAGTTGCACATTTACAATTTAAGGACACTTCTAAATAAACTACGATGGAACCCTTTTGGACTTATACACTAGGAGGGCCAATGCCCTCGAGACTACCAGAGTACTCGTGTTACCTCACCCACGGAAGCCGGGTGCATAGGTCTCTTTTGGTGTCGGGTTTCGTCATCGATTTCAATAGAGATCTGCAAAGAAGTGCTGCAGGCGACCAGAGGAAAAGTGTTCGGGTGGATCCAAGGGTGGATCGAAGATCTGTAGAACCTGAAAGCAGAAGGGACAGTTGCCAGTGACCAGGGCGGCGATAGGAAGATGCCACCAGATGTAGGGTGATTTCAGGTGAGGAGGTGATGCTTGTCTCTTCAGCCACGAGGACCAGGAGGCATCGACAACAACCAGGAGCTGGATTCGAGCTGTCCCACAAAGGATCTAGTTGACCCAACAAGCCTTGGCAAACGCAACCCACGCAGGATGTCAAGGTTGGCTTTGGTGCAGACCAGCAAGGTCTGAGGAACTTCTCCTTTGCAAGGAAGTTGGAGCAAGCCTGGAGCAACCAGGAAAAAAAGTTTGATTCAAAGAAAAGTCTTCAGGGGGCTCACTAGCCAACAGGCAAGGAACTGCAAAGGCACGTGAAGCTGAAATTCAAAAGCGGGGCCCACCGGACACTCGTGGAGTGGGGGCCGCTGAGCTTCGGTGCAAATGGTGCTCGGTTCTGGGGCTTCAAGCACCCCAATGCACAACTCCAAGATACCTCGTGAAGTAGGTGCAGCTTGCAAAATGTAGGATGTCTAGGAGTTCCGGTCCCACGTCTCTCGTGTTGGCCACGGGTCTCAGCTTTGCTGTGAACGAAGGTCGTGGTCAGAGTTGTCTGGACGTCCTTGTTCTTTGTCGCAGATTCTTTGGGATCCAGCGGGAGCCTTGGAAATGCAGACTGGCAAAGTTGCTGTTGGTGCCTGTTTGAACAGGGTGGTCACTCCTTGACCACAAAGGAGATATCTTCTGTCTTCCAGTCGAAATGGAATGTCGAAGGTCCAGGATATATTTTTCAGAGTTTTGTCCAGGGTAATCAAAAGCCCTAGGGACTGGGTTCCTATACTTATACTAAGTTTAGGGTCTGGACTACCTTTAAGGTCCCTCCTATGGGTGGACCTGGGAAGGGGGTGGTTACACCCCTTTCCCTTTGTCCAGTTTCGCGCCAGAGCTGCAACCGGCTTGAACTGGGAAATGCATGGAGCACCTTGTGTGCCCCAGGCAGTGTCTGGAAAGCATTCCCAGAATGCAGCCCTCCCTGCCCCAATACACTAAATCCTGCCTATCTGGGGAGGTGCCAGCACCTCCCTGGACAGGAAACCTATTGTCCAGGCATCCCTGCCAGAGTTTCATCCAGCAGCAGGTGGGCAGACTCGTGTCTGTGGCAGCAGCATCCATTTTGAGATGCTCAGGCTCTGTTTAACTTTAACCTGGTAAACCAGTAACTACATGTCTTCTCCCTCTAGAAGGGTGAAATGCTACAACCGCCGCCAGAACTGGCGGGGGTAGTATTTTAAAGTGTTTGACACCTTACACAACATGTTTTGATAAAGCCAAACCAAATTTAGCATTAACCGCAAGGATTATAATGCACTTAAGAGTATATGGTATGGCTATATCATAGAACAGCTATAAGGAGATGGTTCTGAAAGCTGCAGAGGGGCTCAGCTCATGCTAGGGCACCCTCTCACGTAAAACCAAGCACTCTGCCTCCAGGATTGTTAAGGCCTGCCATAGGGGTGACTTATAGGTGTATATGTGTCTATATGTATATATAGATATAGGTATACTATACGTAAGGGGTGATTATATCACCTTACCTAGGCTGTGTGAACAGACCTGTGGTGCCAGTTTGGAAGGCAAACCAGGGGTGGCATAATACATGCTGCAGCCCCTGGTAGGCCTAGGGTGCACCTATGCCCTGGGTACCTATGGTACTCTATACTGGAGCTCACAAGGGTGACCCAGTAACCAATCTGGTATGTACCTAAAGTACATGGTATCAATTTAGAGAGAGAACAGCTGGGCTGTGGGCCTGATTAGATGGTCCACAGCCACACTTAAGTCGAAAAACCGGAGAATCACAGCAAAAAGTGGGGGTAACCATAGGAAGCAGACCCTACTCTCCTACACCTAGAGCGTGTGACTTTTGATACAGCACCACCCGGAGTGGCACCAGAGCCACCGCATCAATCTCTACTGCTACATGAGGCTGATATGGCATCTGGTGAATCCAGAAATAGAGAAATTGAGCCTGGGCGCATAAAGCATATAGCTGCATGTCAGGGGCACCCAAACCGCCCTGCCTTAACGGGAAAGTTAATAGGTCCCATGAGACCCTGGCCTGACCTCCAGCCCAAACCAAGGACAGCAGTTGCGATCTCAAGTGTGAGTAAAATTGTTGTGTAAGGGAAATTGGCACATTGAAAACAGATACAAAACCTTCGGCAGTATAACCATTTTTGTCAGCGCTATCTTCCCAGCAATGGACTGGGGCAGTTAAGACCAAAGTTCCACTTTGCCTTCTAGCCACGTGTATGCCCTCCCAAAATTCAAGTTCCAGATCTCCTGCAGGTTTCGGCTCAGCCACACTCCCAAATATTTGACTGCTTTTGCCTCCGAAGTTACATTTTTGTAGTACATATTTTCTTGCTGGTGGTGCCCCTGGAACAGACAAGGGCACCACCAAACAATTTTTGTTATGGTGTGGGGGCTGGATGGAGTGCCCAGCAACAGTAATAAAAAAACCATAAGTCTCCTGGGTCATTTAATCCATGACCCCAGGAGAATTTACCAGCTTTTTTTAAGCAGTTCGAGCTGGAGCTGTATGCTCTTCAAATGGAGTGCGGGGGTTTTTCGTGGTTGGTTCTATGGTTGCAATCTATGCCTTGGAGAATGTTAAAAGAAAGACTCAAAAACGTTAATGCTTTTATTTTTAAAAAAAAGGCTTTATTCAAAAGATTTTATGACAATCAATTTTATTAAACATTACAATGTGTGAATTTATGAAATATATATTTGAATATAGTTAGTGACTTTTTGACAAAGTCAATATGTCTGCCTGACTTAAAATGACACCCTTTATATTGTTAGACATAGCCTTGCCAGAGGGGGTTGGGCGCCAGTGGGGCAACAGGCCTTGTGCCCAATCCCCCACTGCTTCTCGCCAGGTCCTGTGCCCTACGCTCTCAGTTTATGGCCGATAACTGTGCGCCGGGGTGTGGGGGGGTTGTAGGGCGACCTTGATGTCTTGGCGCATGGCCTGATCCCAGGCCAGACCCTGTGTCCAACCCCATGCTGGAAACAGGGATGGACATCTTACTTTATGTTAAAAAACATAGAAGTTGACTTAAAAAAAACAAAGGTTAAAGTGAGATTATAGTAAGCTATTGTGATAATATCTTTCATTTTTTTTTTTATCGTAGAAAAACAAAGGTTAAAGGCCCGTTACAATTAGGCGAAAATGTCAGTTAAAACATACCAGGGCAGATTTGCAAGCCCCTTGCGCCACTTTTGCGTCACTTGTCCCATGTTAAAAGTGACGCAAAAGTGGCGGAAGGGGCTTTTAAATCTGCAGATTGAGGCTTCACAGATCTGTCCTGTGTCGGCCGATCTCATAATTCCAGTGGGGGCGGAATTAAAAAGGGACTTCACAATGACGACACATAATGTTTCACAGTTTGGCTGATTGGTCTTGTGTTGGTGCTGGGAGCTACCGATTGAGGACAAAGGCCATGTTGATGAAGTGCACAGTGTGTGCCCAGGAGTAGGTTGCAATCGAAGTAGTATGGTTTGGGGTAAATGGTGCTAATTCCGGGGCAGCCAACCACAGGTCTTTCTGAATTCCATAAATAACAGATGAAGACAGGAAAAATGCAAACCTCTTGTACATGATACCTGCAGTTAAGTCAGCGAGTCCTTTTAGTTCGCTAGCTTCTGACTATTTGAGTACTTATCAGAGCCGCGCAAGCACCATTATGAGCATTTGAGTAAATGGAGCTCCAGGCCCCAGTCCCAGAAATAATAGTAAGATTTCAGGAAGAGACATTGACCCGTTAGTTTTCAGCGAAGCAGGGCTGGCGGTATTTTCCTCTTCCCAATTGACGGAACCATCTATCTCCGTTCAAATTACAGCATGAGAAATGGCGGCAGCTGCTTCCGGGCGCGCGCGGCCTCATTGAGAGCGGAGGCTGCGTCCCCCTGTCACGCCGGCCATCACGCGGCTCTTAAGTATCACGTCAAAGCAAAGGACCCCTTTCCATCACGCGCCGCCAGCCCGGGCCGAGGCAGGGATACATTATTAAGGTATGAAGGGGGAGATTGCCATGAGATGTCATTAGCGTGGATCCCCGGCCCTTCGGATATTTTTCTGAAGCCGCCTGTCTGAGGAGAGGTTCCTGTCGCTGAGCATTCAAACAGATGGATGGAGAGAGGGTCCGGGTTATATTCATGAAGAAAGAGGTCCTTAAAGCTGGAGGCCTAACGATTCTTCAAGCATATATCACGTCTGGGACAGTGGGAGCGGCTCTGCCACTGTCCTGAGCTGGATCGACACATTTGCATAATGGCAGACAGACGTTCTTCTCGACTAATAGATAAATATTAACTTAGTTAACCTTAGTCAGACTTATTTTTTTAAAAAGACATGTATGTTTTAAGATGCATCTATCTATCTACCTACCTACCTACCTACCTATCTATCTATCTATCTATCTATCTATCTATCTATCTATCTATCTATCTATCTATCTATCTATCTATCTATCTATCTATCTATCTATCTATCTATCTATCTATCTATCTATCTATGTTTCTATATATCACTGGAACTCTGTAATTAGTTATCAATTGATCGAGCAAGCTCTAGGTCCTCCTTCAAATACACCCATCTGATCCTTAGACTAAACTTGAGACCCCCAATCGGCCTTTAGGTGACCCTCACTGGGTTTAACCCCTTGCCTGCTGATGACGAGCCCAGCTGGTCATGAGGCACAGTGGAGCTGTGCTCATGACCAGCTAGGCTCGACATAACGGCCGCGCCACTCAGGGTCGGATTGGGATCACAATTCGGCCCGGGCACTGACGAAAAAAGTGGCCCACATTCAAGAGGCGTGGCCCATATTTAAGGGGCGTGGCCAACATTCAAGGGGCGTGCCCTTTCATGAAACACCATTTGCACAGACAAGGAATGAAAGTGGGAGGATAGTGGATACTGTTCTTGCACACGACACAGGGCCAAGGTAACAATGGCCTACATGCTGAGCAACTAAAAAAAATAGCAAGGCCCCTTTTTGTCACAAAATTATTCCAGCCCTCCAGCACAGGAGCACCTGAAAAGCAGCAAAGCCCCTGCTATTACTAACCTACTCAGCCGCCCCCAGACCTTCCGCTCAGGAGCACATGAACAGAGGTAAGGCCACTGCAATTAGTAAATTAATCAACCCTCCAGGCCTTGGGAAAATGTCCTGGCAGGGGAGCACAAAACACAGCTTTCTGGGTCATCCAAGGTAGCCAGGTAGCCAGGGGGAGGCTGAGGTGAAGCTGGAGCATGGGAAGTGCCTTCCCAGTGTGTTCTGGCAGTTTGAGTGTTTACCATTTACTGTAGTATTACCCTTGTACCTGTGTATGGTACCTTTTTGTAACTTGCACAAGTCACTTTTCTCTTGTAACACACTGTTTGCTCCTCTCACTTTTGTTTGCTTTAGATACTTGCACAAGTGCCACCATTGCCTACGTAACGTTTGTTCTTGTGCTGGAGTGTCTGCCATTAATTGCAGTACTATACCTCTACTTGTATTTTGTAAGCTTTTGTAACCTGCACACATGTCACTTTTTCCTCCTGTAATGTATCGTTTGCTCCTCTTGTATTTTGGTTGCTCACTATTGTCACTTTTGATTCATGTAACTTAACGTTTGCTTTTGTAATTTGTCCACTTATAATTTTCTCCTCATGTATTATTGCTGTTCCTAGTGTGAAGTGCTCTGACACCTTCCGTAAAGTCCGCACTATATAAAATCGCATAAAGAAATAAATAAAGCAAAAAAATTCCAAACATCACCAGGCCCCCACAGCAAGACCCATTCTTCCTCGCCCACTGTGCCCTGAATGTGAAGGGCTGTGGGCGAGGTGTTAAGACTAACACCGTTTCTGGGCTGCATGGGCCCCAGGGGGGCCGAGGTGCAAATGGCTCAAAGGCCTGAGAAACACCTGGCCCCCAGGGAGGCCGATTATTGCAAACAATCACCCCTCCCCAGCCCAGCCTCAGCTTGATTGCTTGGCAGGGCAGGGGTGAAGGAGAGCCCACAGCTGACAATAGCTGTCTGGCCGCACAGCGAGGCTGCTTTCATTTTCTGTGTCTCTGTCTCCGTGCACTCTGTGGGCCGGTTTTTTTTTCTCTCCTTTCCTAGTCCACTCTCTGTGGACTGGGACAGGGGAGAAAAAAAACGGCCCACAGAGGGCACTGAGGCACCGGCCCTTCGGCCCATTCCCGAATGCCTGCCTTGCCAATCCGCCCCTGGCGCCACTCCCCCGCGAGGTGAATTCCACACCTGTGCGGATGTTCTATTGGAGTAGGAGGAGTCATGACGAGCCCAGCTTGGCATGAGCACAGCTGCATTGTGCCTCATGACGAGCTAGGCTCGTCATGAGCAGCGCAACGCACTCGCGGCCCCCTCCCCCACGCACAGGAGGGAATAATGCCCGCGGTTAAGGGGTTAAACACAACAGAGAATGTTGGCTTGCCTTCCCAACCCCCCAGCAGCATTTCTAAGGAACCTTTGCAGGACCCTTACAAACTTCTGACTGCATTTAGATGCATATACATTGTCAGTTGGCCCACAAGTGTCACAGTATCCTCAGGAACTGACACCTGTCCCTTAAACAGAGGAGGGTGCCACTTACCTTTCACTGCCGTCCGCCTAATCTTCTGCTTCCTCACCGCGTCTCGCTGCTCCTCAGCTCCATGTTACTACAATGCCCAGAATCACAGATTCCCAGACTCCCTACGCAATCCCAGCGCTTCTCTCATGCAATTACTCCCAGCATGAGAGAAGCACCGGGATTGCGATTGGGTGGAGCGGGCCAGTTTAACACACCAGCAGGGACTGGGAGCCTGTTCCCCTGAGCACTGATGATATCTCCAAGCAACAGCCTAGAGATATCAAAGTGGTCACGTTGGTTTGGCTTGCCGTGGACTGCAGACCAAACCGACATGTGCACTTTCAGTGCCTAAAACCACTCCTCCCCTTGCTGCAGTAGCCGAGACATGATCCTGCCCAAAAATAGTTTTATTGTCATTTTATTTTTCTTCTGTCTGCAGCATTTCACCAGTGGGGCAATGCTCCTCTGCCATAGTGGAGAAGCTGCACCTGCCGTCAAACACCTAATTAGATCCTTTTGTGACCCGCAAACTTTGATTATGCCCTCAAAGGAAACAAGTATGCCCTCAGAGACTCTCAGTCTGCCCTCAGTCACCCCCAGTTGGTGCTTACACTCTCTAGATGGCACCTAGAACCGATCAACCAGGCTTGCTTTGGATAGATTCATCCTGCCTTCAGGCCCCCAGTCCATTCTCATACATCTCTGGCCCACCTTCTACCTCCCTGAACAGGCACTTGTAAGATCCTCAGCATACCCTAGAAGCTCAGGCAGCCTTCTGAGACTACTTGCTGGTCTTTAGAAACCTCAATCAGGCCTTGGCCAACCTTCGGAAGCGCCAGGTGATTGGCGAAACACTCCAGATGACCCTCAGACACTCCGCTTCCCTCACGCATCTCCCGTAGGCTCTCGGCCAACAGCCAGCTCCTAGATGCATTTCTTCTCTTTTTATGCAAACCATGTTAACTCTCAGAAACTCCAACCACCCCACAGAGACTTCTCAGTCTGCCCTCTAAACACCTCCATTTGCCTTTGGGCATGTCCTGCAGTCCCCCAGTCTGCCTTCAGACCAACAGTCAGCATTTGTGCAACCCAAGCTTATCTGACAGACTTCTGTTGTGGTCTGAGGCACCTCCAGCATGCCCTCGGTTTCAATGAGTGTACCTTCACAGATGCTCAGACTGCTGCCATCCTTAACTTGCCATTGAACACTTCATTATGGGCCTCAGAGATCCTTCAATCAATCAATCAATCATAACACTTGTATAGCGCACTACTCACCCGGAAGGGTCTCAAGGCGCTTGGGGGAAGGGGTCCGCTACTGCTCGAACAGCCAGGTCTTGAGTTGTCTCCTGAAGGCGAGGTGGTCCTGGGTCAGCCGAAGGTGGATGGGGAGGGAGTTCCATGTCTTGGCTGCCAGGTAGGAGAAGGATCTGCCTCCGGCGGTGGCTCTTCGGATGCGTGGTACGGTGGCGAAGGCGAGGCTAGTAGACCGTAGCTGGCGGGTGGGCGTGTAGAAGGTCAGGCGGTCATTGAGGTACTTGGGGCCCAGGTCGTGGAGAGACTTGTGTGCGTGCGTGAGGAGCCTGAACGTGATCCTCTTGTTGACAGGGAGCCAGTGCAGGTCCCTCAGGTGGCCGGAGATGTGGCTGCGTCGGGGGATGTCCAGGATGAGTCGGGCGGAGGCGTTCTGGATGCGTTGGAGTCTTTTCTGTAGCTTGGCTGTGGTTCCGGCGCAGAGGGTGTTTCCGTAGTCCAGTCGGCTGGTGACGAGGGCCTGGGTGACCGTCTTCCTGGTTTTGGTCCGGATCCATCGGAAGATCTTGCGAAGCATGCGTAGGGTGTGAAAGCATGATGAGGAGATGGCGTTGACTTGTCTGGTCATCGAGAGTGAGGAGTCCAGGATGAAGCCTAGGTTGCGTGCGTGGTCTGTTGGCTTGGGAGTGGTGCCCAGAGCTGGGGGCCACCAGGAGTCATCCCAGGCGGAGGGCGATGGTCCCAGGATGAGGACTTCCGTCTTGTCTGAGTTCAGTTTCAGGCGGCTGTTCTTCATCCACTCGGCGACGTCTTTCATCCCTTCGTGCAGGCTGGTTCTTTGCGGGTGTCGGGGTCTCTGGTGAGGGAGAGGATCAACTGGGTGTCGTCGGCGTAGGAGATGATGTTGAGGTTGTGTTGGCGTGCGATGGCAGCAAGAGGTCTCATGTAGACGTTGAAGAGGGCGGGGCTGAGAGATGATCCTTGCGGAACGCCGCAGATGACTTCGGTGGCCTCGGATCGAAACGGGGGGAGGTTCTCTGTGTTCTACCGGCGAGGAACGAGATGATCCACTCCAGTGCCTTCTCTTGGATGCCGATGTTGCTGAGGCGTTGAACTAGGGTGCGGTGGCAGACAGTGTCGAACGCTGCAGAGAGGTCCAGGAGGATGAGTGCCGCTGTTTCCCCATTGTCGAGCAGGGCTCGGATGTCGTCGGTGGCTGCGAGGAGGGCGGTCTCGGTGCTGTGGTTGGCTCTGAAACCGGACTGCGAGGGGTCGCGGGATCCGTTCGTCTCGAGGAAGGCGGCAAGCTGTCTGTTGACGATCTTCTCGATGACTTTGGCAGGAAAAGAGAGGAGCGAGATGGGGCAGAAGTTTTTGAGGTCGGTGGGGTTCGCTGTTGGTTTCTTCAGTAGGGCGCTTTTAGACTTGGACCTCCTAAGGCGAATAGCCGGGAGCCACGCACCTTAAAACTTGCAAAAACTGCTTTTAAACTTGTGTGAATTTGATTTTTAATCCACTTGCAAACAAACTCCCCAGCACTTACTTGAACTCCCCAAACAGCCGATATAAACGCTGTTCAGGGGCAGAATTCGCTCGCTAGCCGCCATCACCGGCCTCGAGGAGCCACGGGACACGCCCACTCCTGTTGGCCACGCCCACCCTCCACCAAGCATAAATACGAGCACTGATTGATAGCGCCGCATTTAGACTTGGACCTCCTGAGGCGAATAGCCGGGAGCCACACACCTTAAAACTTGCAAAAACTGCTTTTAAACTTGTGTGAATTTGATTTTTAATCCACTTGCAAACAAACTCCCCAGCACTTACTTGAACTCCCCAAACAGCCGATATAAACGCTGTTCAGGGGCAGAATTCGCTCGCTAGCCGCCATCACCGGCCTCGAGGAGCCACGGGACACGCCCACTCCTGTTGGCCACACCCACCCTTCCAACGCCCCGACCTCACCTATAAATCATGTGTCAGTTCAGGCAGCGCAGCGGACGAGCGCAGCGGGCACGACGATGGCGCGCCGAAGGCGCGCTTAAGGCAAGCTCGTCTGCGCTCGTCCGCGCTAGGCAGAGCGCAGAGCCAAGCCATACCACCAAATCCAGCAACCAGACATGGAGATATGGAAAAGACGACTTGCTCCACCTTAATAAAAAGGTACATGACTCATGCCTACATGGCATATCCGCCGACCACCCCTCTACCCGATGTTCCCACTGCCCATACAGATTCACCCCCACTGTACCTAAACCGCCTCCCCCTATCCCGATACGTATGGCCCTCATCAACTGCAGATCTCTCCCCAAGCACTCGACAGAAATCTACCTTCTCCTGGAAAATTACAACTTAGAAGTGCTTTTCCTAACCGAAACGTGGCTAGGACCTGACTCGGACCCCGACATTGTCAACTCCCTTCCCCCGGGCTTCCTCATTCATCGTATGGATCGTCCGAAGGGAAAGGGTGGGGGCATTGCCATAATTCATAAAGACCAGCTGTCATGCCGTCTCCAAGGCAGTCCCCTCGTCGACTGCGAAAACGTCATGTTTGCTATCCAGGTCTCCCCGTGCCAATCCATATCAGGCTTCCTCATCTACCGCCCCCCAGGACCATTAGGTCAGTTCTGCGAATCCCTAATGGAGCACTCCTACACTCTGACCGCTACCAACTCCTCATGTTTGATCCTGGGTGATCTAAACATCCATCTTGATAAAAAGGAAGTCAAACATACCGCTGACCTGATAGCAGACCTCGAAACCCTTCAATTGAAACTACTAGGCCATCTACCCACTCACACCTTGGGACATCTGTTGGACCCAGCCTTTACCAACATTCACGACCTTACTATCCGTGATCCCATTCCAGTCCCTTGGTCTGACCATCTCCTCGTCCCTTTAAACTGGCAGATCACTCGTGACCCCCGTACCACTGCCCCTCCTAGCAAACCTTCACGACCCTGGTCTAAACTAGATGCAGAAATCTGGAAACAACATCTAGAGAGTTCCCCTCCTGCACTCAACAACAACCCCATCAGCGCTGATGCAGAATTCTCAGCATGGATAGGCAACACCCTAGACAAAACTCTCCCCAAAAAAATCTCCTGTAATCCACGGAACAAAGCCACCTCCCCCTGGTTCACTGATGAATTGCGACTCCTAAAAAAAGCCTGCAAAAGATCAGAAAGAGAATGGAGAAAAAATTTCGACCATACCAGGAAGATCGAATATAAGACTACTCTTCTCACCTACAAAAAAGCAATCAAAGCCGCACAAATCAACCACTTTGAGGAGAAAATTAAATCATCTCTCAACTCAGCCCGAGAAACGTATCAAATAGCTAAGAAACTCCTCAAAACACCGAAGCCCCCCCCTCTGGTGGAACCCTCAGCTACCCGCTGCAATGAACTTGCAGAATTCTTTAACTCAAAAATTGTTAACATCATCAATTCACTTTCCCCTACCCCCCTGGACGCCCTTACTACCCCCGGACGTCAACCTGCCCACCAATCAGCTGTCAGCTTTCACCCCGCTTACAACTGACACCACTCTCCGCATACTCAGTTCTATTAAAGTGGTAGCCCCTCTGATCCTGCTCCACTTAATATTTTGAAACTAGTCGGACCCACTATTCTACCGTATCTAACAAAACTTATCAACAATTCACTCTCCCTAGGCATCGTCCCTCCTAGCTGGAAAAGAGCAATGGTGAAAGCATTGCTCAAAAAATCCCACCTTGATCCACTGGAACTCGGCAACTACAGGCCGATCTCCCTACTCCCAGGTATCAGCAAAATAGCTGAGAAACATGTCAACCAAAATCTCTCCCAATACCTCGAATCTAACAAACTACTGGAACCCTCCCAAACGGGATTCAGGCCAGGCCAGAGCACCGAGACCGCAATATTGGCGGTAGTCGAAGAGGCAAGGAAGATCATAGACTCAGGGGTATCAGTGGCAGTGATTCTCCTGGATCTCAGCGCTGCATTCGACACCGTCAACCACTCAACCTTGATCCAAAGACTCAAACACCTTGGAATCACAGGAACGGCTCTGGCCTGGTTAGAATCCTTCCTCAAAAACAGATCCTTCCAGGTGACAGAGGGCACCTTTACGTCCAGACCCACAGCCATCAACTGCGGGGTACCCCAGGGCTCGTCTCTGAGCCCAACCCTTTTTAATGTTTACATGTCCCCCCTCGAGAAAGTCGTCGCCCCTTACGGCATCAAACTACTGACCTATGCTGACGACACTCAATTGGTGGTCTCCCTTAACCAGCAAGACCTCTCCATTCCCAACCTTCATACCTGCTTGATCGAAATAACGAAATGGATGAGTAGCTCCCACCTCAAGTTGAACAACGAAAAAACCGAGTTAATGTTTTTAGGCAACAAATCTCTATACAGCTCCATCTCCGTATGGCTGTCAGCCATGGGCCCTCCCCCTGTGTCCAAACCAGAAATTAAGAGCCTGGGCATCTGGTTAGACGAAGAGCTCAACTTCACAGCCCAAGCGCGGAAAACCGCTGGAACTTGTCACGGCCTGCTAAGATCAGCAAGAAAAATACTACCCTTGCTTCCGGCACAATCCCGCAAACTCCTCATCCACGGCCTTGTACTATTTCGACTGGACTATGGCAACGCCCTATACCTGGGGGCCCCTAAAAAAGTTCTAGCAAAACTTCAAACGGCTCAAAATGCGGCAGCCCGCATTCTTACAGGAACCCATCGCCGCTGCTCAGCCAAACCGTCCTTGAAGGCCCTACAGTGGCTCCCTATTCAAGAGAGAATCCAATTCAAAGCACTCTGCACGACCCATAAGATTCTGCACGGCAAGGCCCCTCCCATACTCCAAAACCTCATCTCACCCCACACCACCTTAAGAGCGCTCCGCTCTTCCAACTGCAATTTAGCCTCAGTACCCAGGATCAGAGAAGCCCGCTCAGGCAGCCGACTGTTTTCATTCAACGCGGCTAAACTTTGGAACTCGCTCCCCCCAAACCTCAGAGCCCAACCTAACCTTCTCTCATTCCGCAGAGCACTTAAAACATGGCTTTTCCCATAAAGCATTTTCTCACTAGGTTCTTGTCTGTCAGCGCTGGGACGCCCATGGGCAGCCATGCGCTCTATAAATCTGTAAAATAAAAATAAATAAATAAGCTCGGCATGCTTCCAGCTCTCCGGGAAGGTGGTGGTGTTGAAGGAGGTGTTGATGACGTCCCGGAGTTGGGGTGCGATGGTGGAGTGGGCCTTGTTGAAGACGTGGTGGGGGCAGGGGTCGATCGGAGATCCGGAGTGGATGGTGTTCATCGTGCGGGCTGTGTCTTCGGTGGTCACCGTGGTCCAGGTGCGGAGGGTGGCCGTGGGGGATGTTGGTTCGACGGTTGGGTGCGTGGATGGCGCGCCGAAACTGTTGTGGATGTCGGCAATCTTGCGGTGGAAGAACGAGGCGAGAGAGTCGCAGAGATCTTGTGAGGGAGTGATGTCGTTGTTGCCGGTGCTGGGGTTGGAGAACTCCTTGACGATGGTGAAGAGTTCCTTGCTGTCGTGGGCGTTGTTGTTGAGTCGTTCCTTCAGTGATTTCTTCTTGGTGGTACGGATGAGCTGGTGGTGCTTGCGGGTGGTGTGTTTGAGGGCGGTCATGTTGTCAGTGGTCTGGTCGAGGAGCCAGGCTTTCTCGAGGGTGCGGCAGGTCTTCTTGGAGTCCTTGAGTTCGTCGGTGAACCAGGAGGCCTTCTTGCTTCTGGGTCTGCTGGGAGGGTTCTTCAGTGGTGCGAGGTCGTCGGCGCAGGCGGTCAGCCACTGCGTAAAGTTGCGGGCTGCTTCGTTGGGGTCCGTTCTGCTGGCGAGTGGGTTCTGGCTGAGGTAGGTGGTGAGCTGGTCGGCAGTGATCTTGCTCCAGCTTCTGTGAGAAACCTGTTGCGGGTGGTGGTGGGTTGTGGTTCTTCTGAAGCTGAAGTGGACGCAGCTGTGGTCGGTCCAGTGGAGTCCGGTGGAGTGGCTGAAGGTGATGTGCTTGCTGGCCGGCGTAGTGGGTGGGGGTGTTGACCAGTTGCTTGAGTCCGAGGTTGGCGAGGTTGTCCAGCAGGGCGGCGGTGTTGCGGTCCTTGTTGTTCTCCAGGTGGAAATTGAGGTCCCCTAGGAGGATGTAGTCGGCGGAGGGGAGGGCGTGTGGGCTGATGAAGTCTGTGATGTCTTCGCTGAATTGTGTGCGTGGTCCCGGGGGTTTGTAGATGAGGGTGCCTCTGAGGGTCGTCTTTGGGTTGGTGTGAATCTGGAAGTGGAGGTGCTCGGCGGCAGCGAAGGTGTCGTTGGAGTCGGTCGTGATGCGGATGGTGTTCTTGTGGACGATGGCGATGCCTCCTCCGGTCTGGTTGACGCGGTCCCTCCTGATGATCTTGTACCCGTCCGGGATGGCGATGGCGATGTCGGGGGCTGAGGAGACGTTCATTCAGGTTTCCGTGAGAAAGGCGATGTCTGGTGATGTTGTGTCGAGGAGGTTCCAGAGTTCCACGGCGTGTCTGTGGACGGAGCGGGTGTTGAGCAGGATGCACTTGAGGTTGCTGCTGGTGCTTGGCTTGGCGGGTGCGGTGCAGGTTCGGAGGCAGGTGAACTTGCAGGTTCTGCAGGTGAAGGGTCTGTGAATGCGTTTCGGGGCGGCCCGGCAGCAGGCGGGGTTACGGCCCGCATTGAGTGCGTTGAGGGCGGTGGGTCGTCTTGCAGCGGTGGGGACCAGGGGTCCTGGCACTGGGCGTGGTCCAGGCGCGGACGGACGCAGACGGGCTTGCCTTTGGCGCGCCTTCGGCACACAATCGGCGCGCCCGCTGCGTGCGTCCGCTGAGCGGTCGCTCCGGGGGCGTCATAAGAGGGGAGGAGGGGAGGAAGGGAGGAGGGGAAGAGAGGTCAGCTGGGAGGCGGGAGGGAAGAATCCAATGGGTGTGGGGGGGCAGGGCCGCACGGGAGGCAGCGGCGGGAGAACGGGGCTGAGGAGCCCGGCGGGCGAAGCAACTCACACGGGGGTACCAAATAGATAATGGGGCAGGCAGGTACACGGGCACTCAGGCAGGGGTACAGAAAAAGAGAATGGGGCAGGCAGGCACACGGGGGCACTCAAACCAGGCGCAGGCAGTCCAGGCAGCGCTCGAACAGGGTAGGTGAGCGCCGATCTGGAGGGGGGAGCAGGAGGCAAAAAGGCTGGCAGGCGGAGCAGCAGCGGTGGGGAAGTGACCTACCCGAGGGTTAGGGTCACTGTCTCTGCCGCGCTGCGGACCCCTTGAGAGGGGAGGAGGGGAGGAGGGGTCAGCTGGGAGGCGGGAGGGAAGAATCCAATGGGTGTGGTGGGGCGGGGCTGCACGGGAGCGGTGGGGAAGTGACCTACCCTAATGGTCCCCAAGCCGGCCATTGTAAACACTCAGGGCCATCTTCAGCATTTTTTCACGCAACACAATGCAGCAAGACACTTTGCAGCAATGTGCTGCGTGAAAGGGAGAGGGCAGGAATGCCCATATCTATGAAGATATGACACACTCTTAGCGGCTACGCGCCAATGCAGGCACCTAGCACCTTGGTGCAAGGGTGTCTGTGTTGCAGACAGGATTGTTTTTGTGCAGAAAGGGACACCTTCCTGCACAAAAGCAATCCTTTGAGGCTTTTTTCTCATAGGCTTTTTTCTCATTTTCCGTGTGCTGCCCGTGTGCTGCAGAGTGCAGCACATGTTGAAAAAGGAAAAAAAAAGAAAACTAAAGATATTTCTCCTCTTTATGCCTCCTCTCGGAAGGTGTAACATTTGGATGCATTCCAGGCCCTTGTTCATCTTCTGTGATTCTCATTTGGCATCTGAACACTCCTCCAGATTCTACCAGCTGGCCTGCAGAGAACACAATCTAGCCTTCAGACACCCCTAATTGGTCCTTAAACACTCTTCTGCTAGGCCTCATACGCTCTCATTGATGTGTTTCACAACTATTGGTGACTGGAGGTGCAGTCTGGCTACTGCGTCCTGTCACCCATTACAGAAAGACCTGGCAAAATTCTATTAGTACCAGAAGTATCTTTATTGGTATAGGCGTGTCTTTATTGGTACAAGAACAGTGGTTAATATGTAAAACAATACGTTGCTTAGGCTCTCCTCAAGAGGCAGCTAGCACCAGCCCATTTCTCCTGCCTAAAACAAAACCACCTGCTAACTATGAAAGTGGGGAGAGGATGTGGTATAATGGCCAAAGCTGTAGACTTCGGAGCTGGGGAACTAGGCTTGAGTCTTGGCGTTGGCTCCACATTCTGTGATTCTGCGCAAATCACTTAGGGCCAGATGTAGGTAAGTAACATTTACCGAATCTTAATTACCGAAAATTACCGAATTTTACCGATTCGGTAATTAAGATTCGGTAAATGTGAGGGGTTGGTATGTAGGGAATCCAGATGTTCCCTTTTACCGAATCGGTAAAAGTCGGTATTTACCGATTCGGTAAATACCGAATCGGTAAAGCCTATTGATTCCTATGGGCTTCAAAGCCCATAGGAACCAATAGGCTTTACCGATTCGGTATTTACCGAATCGGTAAATACCGATTCTGACAAGGGTGCAGGGGGTGTCACTTTGACACCCTCTAGCACCCCCAAAAAAGCTTCGGGGGCCATGTGGCAGGCATACCTGCCCTAAGGGCAGGTCTGCCTGTCATATGGCACAGGTGTGCATGCACACATGTGCATGCACACCAGAATCGTTATTTTACCATCAAATAGTATTTGATGGTAAAATACCGATTCTGTAATGCTTGTGGGACTCAGAAGAGTCCCACCTACATATCAATTTTACTGAATCGGAAAAAATACCGATTCGGTATTTTACAGAATCGGTAAATTTACCGATCGGTAAATTTACCGATTCTGTAAAATACAGGGCCCTACATCTCAAATTGCATTTACCGGTCAGTAACGGCCGAATTCGGCCGTTACCGACCGGTAAATGCCTACCTACATCTGGCCCTTAATCTCCATGTATATTAATGTGTCCTTAACAGGTGCTCATGAAAAGCTATGATGTTGATGATTAGATGCCGGAGGAAACCAGCATCTCAAATTAAGCACTGTACATGAGCAAACCACAGGAATACCAGATACGTGGACAGCTTCAACAACTGAAGTTCTTAAAGTTCCAGCCCCCCAATGTATTTCCATTCTAGGTGACATTATGCATTTTGTGTCATCTTGCACACCACGCTTAATCATAAAAAACGGCTTTGTACCAAACCTAGCAAAGGTGAATTAAACAGATGGAAAATGGTTATGTACAATAATAAGGTAAAACTAATGTTTAGGAGCAAAAGAACTGAACAATACTTAGGCACCGTAACAAAATTGAACAACTGCAGTTCAGTAATTCAATAAAAAAATGAATGAAGTGGTGTTCAAATTACAGAACACTGCTCCCACACGCCTTCTTCCACCACTAAGTAAGTACACACATCATTTTTCATCCAAAGAGGACTTTTCCTTCCTTTTGTGGAATAGGGCTCAATATGTTCTACAGACACTATATCCACCGGCACTGATGAATGCCATCTTTCGTGATGGTCTTCACTGATGAACACCTTTCACTGGACCTAACTAGTCCAGACATGTGTCTTACATTGGCCATGTCCACAACCACATTCTTTCTTACTTTAATAATCTTGAAAGTCTCTAGGAAACCGGTGTATACTTTTATCACCACCTTTGTTTTCTTCACAAGAACCTTATCACCAATATATCAGACAATTTCTTTAGCATTGTAACTCCTCAACACCATTTCCTGTGTCTGTTCTGATATTTTTTAATCTTTCCAGCCACAGGCGCCTTTCTGATGTTTTTGACATCCACATGATTTTAAGGACACCGGATTCAGCTTTATTCCTGCCAAGCGATCTTTCAAACTATCGTTACAAACTAGTCACATTGTGGGCCATGGCTTGATGAGCACATACTGTTACCTGGTACACACAGTTGAGAGGTATTCTACACGACACTGCTCTTTGTACACAACTCTTGACAAACCTATTCATACTCTACACCAAGCCCCTTCAGCAGTGAATATAGAGCATTTATATGACAGGTAACAGCCAACTCATCAAAGAAACTTCCCATCTCTGCTGACAGAACTTGTGCTCCATTGCAAGTTAAAATGACTCCAGGAATGATCACACTTGCAAATTTATCATAAAAAAATATAGCACGGTATTGGTTGTAAAGAAGCTTCCACATTTGGCAGTGATCACTTTGGCTCCATAATCCACAAGCAATATGCCAAATCTTTCTGAATGTTGCAACAAGACGAAGGGACGAACCTGATACCCCTAGTGGTGATAAAGGAGTTTCCCTAAATGCCTAGCTCCTGTCAAACATCCACATTGAATGCAATCCCTCTAAATATTTCCCACAATCCGATTCTTACTGTGCCACCAATACTCTCCCTATCATGAATCATTGTTGAGTTTCTATCCTAGTGACTCTGTCGGCCAGGGTTCATGACTTGATGTATCAATCAATCAATCAATCAATCAATCAGGGGTTTTGTAAACATGACTAATCACCTGTTAGGGTCTCAAGACACTGGTGGGGGAGTTCTGCAGTTCAGTCGAAGAGCCAGGTCTTGAGGTCCTTCCTGAATTGAGGCAGTGACGGCGATCGCCTGAGATACAGAGGCGGGGAGTTCGAGGTCTTTGCGGCGAGGCAGGAGAAGGCTCTTCCTCCTGGTGAGGTCTTGCATATCTATGGGACAGTGGCCAGTGCCAGTTGGGCAGAGCAGAGAGGTCTGGTGGGTGCATAGAAGGAAGGCGGTGGCTGAGGTATGCAGGTCTGGTGTTTTGGAGGGTTTTGTAGGCATGCGTGAGGAGCTTGAAGGTGTTTCTTTTGTTGATCAGAGCCAGTGAAGGTCTCTCAGGTGACTGGAGATGTGGCTGCGGCAGGGGATGTCCAGGATAAGTCTGGCCGAGGCGTTCTGGATGCGCTGCAGTTTCTTTTGGAGTTTATGAGTGGCGTCAACATAGAGTACATTGCTATAGTCGAGCTTGCTGCTGACTAGCGCCTGGGTGACTGTTCTGCTAGATTCGGTGGGGATCCACTTGAAGATCTTCCGAAGCATGCAGAGTATGTGGAAGCAGGGGAATGAGACACCATTGATTTGGCAGTTCATTGAGAGCGAGGAGTCGACAATGATGCTGAGGTTACGTGCGTGGTCAGTGGTTGTGGGGGTTCAGAGCGCTGGGGGCCACGAGGAATCATCCAAGGGGGAGGGAGTGATGCCCAGGATGAGGACTTCATTTTTGTCAGAGTTGAGTTTGAGGCAGCTCTCCTTCATCCATGCGGCTACTGCCTTCATCCTGTTGTGAAAACTGCTTTTAGAAGCTTTATGTTCGTCAGTGAGGGAGAGATTCAGCTGGGTGTCATTGGCGAAGGAGACGATGTTTAGTCTGAGGTTTCTGACGATGGCTGCAAGTGGGGCCATCTAGATGTTGAAGATGGTGGGGCTCAGTAAGGAGCCCTGGGGAACTCTGCAGAGGATCTCTATAGGTTCCGAGGAGAATGATGGGAGCTTGAGTCTCTGCGTTCGGCCGAGGAGGAAGGAGCGGATCCACTCTAAAGCTTTGCCGTAGATGCCATCATTGTGAAGTCTTGTGCAAAGGGTGTGGTGACAGACGGTGTCGAAAGTGGTAGAGAGGTTCGCGAGGATGAGTGCTGCGGTTTTTGCCTTGGTCGAGGAGAGTGCAGATGTCGTCTTTTGCGGCGAGGAGTGCAGTCTCGTTGCTGGGGTTGCTTCTGAAGTCTGATTGGAAGGGGTCCAGGGTGTGGTTTGTTTCAATTAATTTGGTGAGTTGGACATTGATGGCCCTTTCAATGACTTTGGCTGGGAAGGTTAGCAGAGGTATGTTTCTGTAATTCTTGAGATCCATCGGTCGGCAGAGAGTTTATTCAGCAAGGGGTTGATCTCTGCGTGTTTCCAGTCTTCAGGGAAGGTGGCAGACTTGATGGAGCAGTTTATTGTGATGCAGAGTTCAGAGGCAATGGTGGTGCTGGCTCGGTTGAAGATGTGGTGGGGGCAGGAGCACGAGGGGGTCTCCAGAGTGGATGTTTTTCATGATCCTTAGGGTGCCGTCCATGGTAAGGGTGGTCCAGTTGAGCAGGGTCAGCTGAAATCTGGAATATTTGAGTGCAGGGTTTTCAGGTGAGGTGGGTGGTACCTGGGTTGCGAAGCTGTCATAGATATCTATGAACTTGTGGTGGAAGAAGGTGGTGAGGTTGTCACAGAGGTCTTGGGAGAGGAGGATGTCTGCAGCCTCCATGTTGGGTTTGGCAAATTCTTTGATCACAGTGAAGAGTTCTTTGCTGTTGTGTGAGTGGGCATTGATATGTTCTTATACAGCAGTTTTCTTAGTGGTGCTGATGAGGTTGTGGTATGTGGTGATGGCGGTTTTGAAGGCTGCGTGGTCTGGCAACATCTTGGTGCTCCTCAATTTTCCCTTGAGCCATCTGCAGGTGCGCCTGGACTCTTGGAGGGAGGGATAGAACCAGCTGGCTTTCTCGGAAGGCTGCTTGCCAGGGGATTGCCTAAGGGGAGCCATGAGTGTTGGTGCAGTTAGAGATCAATTGGTGGTTGAGGTTGCATGCTGAGGCAAAGTCATCTTTGGAGGACAGTGGTGGGGTTTTGCGGAGGGCAAGGAGAGTAAGTCTTTGAAGATCTTATTCCAGCTTCTGCATGGATAGTGGTGGGCATGGTGGTGTTGGGTGGGTTTGATGAAGGAGAAGTGGGCGCAGTGGTGGTCTGATGTAGATGTTTTTGCTTGCTGTGAAGATGGGGTCAATCGTGTGTCTTGCTGAATGAGTTGGGGAGGTGACCAGTTTTTTTAGTCCGATGGTGGTGAGGTTACCCAGTAGGGATGAGGTATTGCAGTTGTTGAGGTTGTCCAGGTGGAAATTGAGGTCTCCGAGGAGGATGTAGTCCATTTGAGGCGAGGTCGTGGTGTGCGATGAAGTCGGCTATTGATTTGCTGGAGGGAGTCAGGCCCGAGGTCTGTAGATGACGGTGCTGTGGAGGGTGGTGTTCGGGTTGGTCTGGAACTGGAGGAACCCCGTGTTGGGGCTAGTTGTGACGCGGAGGGTATTTTTGTATACAATGGAGATGCCTTCTCCTGGTCGTTTGGTGCGGTCCTTGTGGATGATTTTGTAACTGTCGGGGATGGTGGCCTCTGCATAACTTTCCAAAGTTCAATGTGTACAATTAATTCATAACAGCAACATTTATTTTTCCAGATCTGACAATGCATATTTGGGCCACTCATGGAATGCACACTACCTCAAATTGTCCTGTACAACATCCTTAATTTGACTTCTTCCCAGTCTTCCTTCTCAATGGCACTCTCATACACCCACATAACAGAGAAGGTTTCATTAATATCACCATTGTCCTCAACATACTGAAACGACACATAGCTATCCTATTCTCAGGATCAAGCAAATATTCTACAGCGAAATTAAACTTCCTGACTCCCTCCGTCCATTGACTCATATGCTGCATTGCCCTTTCACCTCCTTTAAAGGAAAACAAATTCACCAAAGGCCTGGGATCACTCTTAACAAGAAATGTTGACTACACCATGTATATGCCGATGCTGCATGCTCATCAACTGAATAGTTCACCTCTGTGCCATTTAGTGAGCATGAGGCAAACAACACTGACTTCTCTGTTTTTTCCACCCATCACACAAACCCGTTAAATGAGCATCCTTTGTTAAAAACCATCTTCCTGTGCATATCATATTAACCCAGTGTAAGCATTTTTCCCAACCCAATTTTCAGGACATTGAAAGCATCTAAGCAATCTTCACACCGCACATATTTTGCTCCCTTCTAGTGCCCTATAGGGATGTACTACACAAGCAGAATAGTAATAGTAAGTGGCTAGCCCAATAAACAAGGGCAATTGATCCTTGTCTCCAGGTACCGGTGTGCTAACTATTGACTCTGTCAAGTCAACTTCAGGACTTATTATCCACTCCACAAATGATGTATTCAAATTACGGCACAGTGTCTACAGTGCCTTGTGTCATGTGTGGCAGGACTTTCATATGATAATAATACAAGTGACAAGCCTGATTGCATGTAAACATAAGTTGCAAAAAGGGGGGTTGACCCAATAAAGTCACTGGGACCTGGGTATATAGATTGCTGAGAAAGAGGGGTCCCAGTAAAACAAAAAAAAATTATTTACAACAAAATAAGGTCAATTATAGAGACAACCAGGTCATTCTGCTGACATTGTTTATTATTTACAATGTAGCTAAGCCACTTATTTAGGCAACTATTGTAGACAAAGCATTTACAATGATATGTACAGTGCCCTGAAAAAAGGGGGGGGGAGTGCGGAGTGTGTGTAGGAAGGGGTAAAGTGACATAAAAACAAAGCCAAAAAGGCTACAATTAATCGAAGATTCTTGTACTGATTTAAATTAACAAAGAACAAAGTTTGATATTGGTAATACAAAATACCATGCTTCATAAATATATTTAATAGCATAATTGCGGGAATGAATCTGAAGAACAAGACAAAACAGTCGACGTTTCGACCCCTAATATGAAGGCAGGCTGAAATTGATCCCTTGCATTGGGGTCTTCATCAGGACATAGGACAGGGACACAGACCTAGTTAGTACAGAAAGGGTATAGTACCATTAGGAACACATCCACACATTGGTAACAATTAAAATTAGGCACATCAACGTTGGAAATAACAAAACATACCAGGGATGTTTGTTAAACTCGGTGGAGAAGGAACCGGTACTCCCACAAAGCAAGATAGATAGGGCCAAGGCTAGAGAACCACGCTCAAATATCAGATGCAACCGAAGATAAATGGCAGAATCCTTCTTTATTGGAGAAAATGGTAAAGAAACTAAACTTAACTTGTGCCATGCAACATGTATGATAGCCACATATAATAAAGTGGATAAACTTACAATGGGCTCCACTGTGATTCAGAGCGGATGCAATAGCGTCGTTAACATTGACGACTAAGTAGTTATGAATAATTCATAGGTTGATATCAAAAGAGATGTCTAGAGAAAAGAAGAATGGGACACTAGATATTACTAAATAACACAAGAGCCAATGAGAATCAGTCTAACTTAGTGATAACGAATTCCTTAGCCGTATTACCTGTTGCCCGTTTACAACATACCTATGTGTACATCCCAGCTTATAGCGTAAGACCAGGACAGTGGTCTCCAATTGTCTAATATGGTGACACGCAGGGCTGTGTAAGGATCAATCAATCAGTGAAGGGAAGATTCTAAACATGGCTGCATTTAATGTTAGAGAATGCATGTAATAGCCACTGTTTGAATGTTAATACATGCAAGTGTATGCTGCCTCACTATGTTTTCATTTTAGAAACTCCATGTTTTTGTCACATCATTCAATCTTACAAGACAGAGAAGGAAGCTTTCCACCTTTCTGGAGCCCAAATTTTAACCATGGAAGATGACCTTGCAGAGACCTGTCTTGGAAGGAAGAAGGAATAAGGAACCATTAGCATCTGTATGCTTCAGCAAAAGGGCATTGTTTGCACGTATATGTAGCAAAGCAGAAGCTAAGCACGAATGACCCTCTACGCACTCCATAAGACATCATTGGTTATAAAAGTATATAAGCTGCCCATAAAGGTGTGCGGGGTAAGACACGTAGACCAGTTGTTGACGAGAGATGCTGAAGGGCTGAGTTGTGACTGTTGATCCAATTATATCATAAGGTGTGCAGTGAAACCCTATATGACGTGGCATAAATTAGATTTAGGGAATCAATACAGTCATGCAAATTAGATGCCTGACAAATCTTAAAGAACTCTTAGGGAATAGACTAACATATTCGGGATGTGTGATAAAATATGATTGAGGTTTACCTAACATTTTCCTTAGTCTGCTTATTACTTGCTTGGTTGTGAGGCTCTTTGTGTTAGGTGTGTAATCCTACCTTATCTGCCCGCATCCTGCATCAGGGGATTGCAAGGCACAGTCTACTGAGGCCCATGATGTGCTTATTGACCTGTTAGTGGGTAGCTGTAAGGCATTAGCGGCGGTTAACCACCAGCCGATTACCTTCACAGGATGGCAGGGGCTGAGCAGAGAGTTATCTTCGGCTGAAATCCTTGGGCTCTACAAACCTCTGGCCCTACTGCCCAGCACCATTGCTCGCGAAGGTCTGGGGCGCTGACTGACAGGGCATTGCAGGAGAGACAGAAGGGAGAAGGCAAGCGGCACAGGAGCGCTCTACAAAACCATGATTGATTGATTGAGATGCAACCGGGAGAACCAACCGTTGTCATATGATGGAAATAGCATCTCCATTTACCTGGACTTTACAAAAGCAGTCCAAGGTAATAGATATGGATACCTGCCGGTGAAATGCAGGCTTCT
The DNA here is from genome assembly GCF_964263255.1 of Lissotriton vulgaris. Classification (NCBI taxonomy): domain Eukaryota; kingdom Metazoa; phylum Chordata; class Amphibia; order Caudata; family Salamandridae; genus Lissotriton; species Lissotriton vulgaris. The sequence continues at coordinate 245,924,437 of NC_141687.1, forward strand.
CCGGCTGAGGTGTCCATGCTGTACTGAGTGAGACTTAAAATCACGCATCATAACAAGTCACACCTGTTCACGATGCCACAGAGTGAAAACACATTTATCAAAACCCTGCACCTAGAGACCAGTGGAAGTTCGCCTGTTGGACAGCATCCCTTCAGGAAAGCTTAAGCGATGTTGTATACATTTAATTGCTAAGTTGAGAATCAATCAATTATATTACTTTTTCAGGTTAAGTCCAGGGGTTTAAGTGGGATGAAAAAACATGGGGGGGTCTCTCAAAGGGGCGTGGCCAGTGTAATTGGGGGCGTGGCTTCAAAACACTTAAGCTAAAAATCCAGGCATGGCCCGTGCCGGGCGTTATACTGGGGCGGTGACGTCAGGCAGGGGAGGGTCAGGGTGGGGGGTTGTAAAATGCGGGATATGGACCATTAGAGGTAAGTACCGATAAAAATAAGTAAAACGAATTTCGTTGCCCACGCTGCATCGCCAAATGTGATGCAGCGTGGGCAACGAAATTCGTTTTATTTATTTTTATGGGTACTTACCTCTAATGGTCCATATGCTGCATTTTACAACCCCCCACTCTGACCCTCCCCTGCCTGACGTCACCGTCCCAGTATAACGCCTGGCACGGGCCGTGCCTGTAAAAATCTGTGTTTAGCATAGTGTGCCGCCCAACTTGTATTTTGCTGTTTCTGTCATTGCATTCAGATATGTGATACAACAAGTAACATCATACCTACAACAAGTAAGGACTGTTGGCTTTGTCAATGCTTATTAGTTGCAGAAGATAAATAAGCGGCAACTACGGCTTGTTACATATAATATTGAAAACGCTTCCAATTAAAGCCCTGGTGACACTACCACAATGTTGCTGCTCTTGCGTTTCAGAAAGAGAAGGGAAAACCAGAAAGATATTGACTCTTTAAAGGATTTCCCTTCCCCCACAAGGCTCACCTGGCATGACGTCATGCCGTACCTTCTCCACTAGTGAGAAGTGAGCAGTGTGAGCAGCGCACATCAATGTACTTGCTGTCTCGAAACGGGTCTCTATCAGGCTGTTTTGTGCCCGGCACTTTTTTCTGGACTGCAGTGACAGCAAACTGCTGTCACTGCAGTCGGGAAAAAAACTGACCGCCTGTGCCAGGGCTCAAAACAGAGCCCAATAGAGACCCGTTGCGAGGCCCTCTTTAAAAAACTGCTGGTGCTCAGACCCCTTGAGATCCGGCCCACTTAAAGCCCTGGTTAAGTCCATGTATGCAGCTGACCGAATTGTGCGTACATTCAGACGTACCTGCTCATCAGTGTCAGCTACGGTACATACAGCTAGATTCATGAAGCATTTTTGCGGGCGCAAACGGTGCGAATCACAGAATTCGGCCGTTTGCACCCGCAAAAATGGCATTTGAAATTCATCATTGGGTCATGTACTCGCAATTTGAGAAATCGCAAAAAATTGCGATTTCTCAAATTGCGATCGCATTTAAGGAATCTCAATTTGAGATTCCTTAAATGCTATTCATGACCCAATAATAAATTGCAAATTCGCTATTTTTTCCCGCTATTTACCGCGAAGTCAGACTTCGTGGTAAATAGCGAAAACTGGGAAAAATGCACTTTTGTGCATTTTTCTCAGTTGTATGTTACACACACACATGTCCTTTGGACATGTGTGTGCGCAACATGAGTCTAATTTACATTTCAGGGGTGCTACAGGCTGTCCTGTGGACACCCCTAGCACCCTTGAAATTGCATCCTTATTTGCGATTAGCAAATTGCTTATCGCAAATAAGGAATGTGTAGGAATCGCAATTTATTTTGCGATTCTTACATGAATCCCGTTTTGCGAGTCTGTAATAGCGATTCCTTATTATTCGCTATTACAGACTCGCAAAACATGCCGATGATGAATCGGGCTGTTTGTCTCCATTACATTTTTGCCTTATTGCGACTGGGCACTGCAGGCTGTGTGTGAAACATTGGTCGGTAGACATCCCCTGGTCATCACACTGCCCAGTGGCTATGTATGTGGTCGCTGTGCGACCTATGCTGATACTTTGAATGCCAACACCTGGATGGCACCACCCCCTCCCTTTGTTCCTTTGTGGCGGTGTTGTTTGGTCATCTCTCTGAGCTACCCCAGGGGTGATCCCCATGATGACACTTAGTTTCTTATATTGGTTTGCTGCTGCGCCTGTTGGTGCTTGTTGGTGTGTGGGATGGGAGGGAGGGCCAGTGCTGGGTTGGGGATTGCTAGTGTGTGAGAGGGTGGGGCGATAGGAAGTTCCCAAATTGACATAGGACAGCATAACACAGCAGATAACCAGGCCCCCATGTACTGAGGCAGTCCTGCACCTGCTACCTTTTAGAACACAACCTACAGCTATGCTGCAAAAGAACCAACTCCATTATTGTGCAGACAGACAATCCAGTGCATGCCAGTAAGCTGACGCATATGACAGTAAACTGCCGTACATTTCTGACAAGGAAGATGTACGGGCTAAATAACCCAACATGCATAGGGTTGACATAGTGCTGCTATAGTAGACCCAACTGGGGCCTGCTGCCAACCCTACCATCATTACAGAATGGTGTGCCTATAGATCCCTATCCTCTTATGACACGTATGCGAGAAGCACAGCTCTATTGGTTAAACAAGGGACACCATTCCCAATATCATGTGACAAAATCAACCCTCTGGGCCACTATGTCATTATACAAGCCCTAATCTATGTAAATCACCTCACCATTGTTAACACCTATGGTACTAACACAGAAGACACTCAGCTTCTCACGCATCTTTGAGATACATGCACTCTCATGTCACCATAGATCATACTGTGGTGTGGGGATTTTAATCTAGTGACTAACAGCCACCTCGATTGTTATAAATCTGCTACTCATACACACACAATGCAGCTGCTACCAGCTTATTGGATATTATGCAGACCGAGGGTCTGGTGAACATATGGAGACAATGCCACCCCCATCTAACCTAGGGGACACATGTATCCACTTCACACGATTCTTGGGTATGGCTAGATTAATAGATTTGTACCAGTGATGTGGGTGCAAGGGTGAACTTGGTGGAACATCTTCCCCAAATGCCACAGATTTCACATGGAGACTAAATCCCTCAGCCTTGCTTGACACTGTGTTCAGGGATGAACTTAGAGTGGAGATACATAACTTCTTTCAGCTGAATGATAATTCGGTTAATGGTGTCAGCACTATATGGGAGGCATTTAAAGCTTACCTTTGCGGACGAGGAAGCGCATACTTGAGAGAGAGATCAAGAGTTTGGAAAACTGGGGCGATGGTCAACCAACAGCCCAGATCCTGTCCAAACCTCATGCAAAGCTTTATGAATTTAAGGAGACAGCAGTTCAAGAACTCAAACACCTCCACAAATCAGCTGCTGCTAGGGCCTATGTGGAAGCAGAGCGCACAGGCAGGACTCTGGCCTGTATCTTGTGTCAAACCCCCACACCACTGGAGGTCCTGCAAATTGAAAAAGAAACCGGTGAGACTGTGTATGAGGCAAAGGATATTTCAGAGGAACTTGCCCAGTATTATACTGCATTCTATACATCCCGAGCTACTTTTGATCCATTTCACTATCTGTATTTTTAAAAACATTCCGCTGGAATGACTGGGAGGTACCAGACATCAATTTTTATTGCACAGCTCACCCTAGGCGATGCAGTGGATGTAATCTCGAGTCTCTCAAAATAACAGGCTCTGGGAGGTGATGGCCTCCCCACGGAGCTATTAAAGGCCTTCTTTTCTATACTTGCCCCCAAACCACGCCCAGTATACAATGAGGCTCTGTGTGTGTCCGGCACAGTTACCCCTTCCTTCAGAGAGGTAACTCTTATCACTCTACTGATGCCGGGAAAGTCCCCTACTCGGTGTGACTCATATTGCCGTTATCTTGCTTTAATGTTGACGTAAAAATATTTGCAAAGGTACTTGCCAACTGGATACTTCTGCTCCTCCCAGGTCTGGTCCTGCCAGACGAGGCAGGATTCATCTCTGGGAGTTCAACCTTTCTTTACCTGTCCACCCTCTTTTTGGTGTTGCAGTAGCTAAAACCGAATCTGAACATGGTGGCAGCCTTTTTGGACATTCCCAAAGCTTTTGAGGGGGATTTTTTTCACACTGTCCTCATGTGGATGTGATTCCCTACTAGTCTTATAAGCTGAATAAAACTCGTATATCACAAACGTGCAACCAGGATTTGACTGAAAGGTCTTCTGTCCGCTCCTATGCAAATTCACAGGGGAACCCAACATCGGTGCCCACTTTCCTCTATTCTAAATCCCCTGGCGACGGAGCCCTTGTCGTGTGCGATCAGACATCAACATGCCAAAAGGGGGGCTATTTTTCTCAAAACAAAATTTGATAATCCCCTCTAGGCAGATGATATCACCCTCTATCTTCACGGGTCAGCCCATAACCTTAGCCCAGTGGTCTGGAGTTCAGCCTTCTTGGACTGCACTCTGGAATCTCCATCAACTGGAACAAGTTTCGGTATTCCCCCTTACTTCATGCACCTCCTGTGTGCAGGGCACACTGGACTACTCTCTCCCATGGTGAACAACATCAATTAAATATCTTGGAGCCTGGATAAGCCAACATACTTAAGTTATCACCGCTGAAAACTATGGGTTGGCCATAGCACAAATTGAAGACCGCATGTCTAAGTGGAGAATCTTCTAATATCTCGAGCCGGCAGACTGACATTGATGAAAATGGTCATCCTACCTAAACTTCCTTATCTATTCTATACTAAAGCAAATATTCTCCAGGATACTCGAATCTCACATGATAATTTTAGCCTGAATGGGAAAACATCCTAGAATGCACTGGTAGGTTCTGGCCCTGCCATATGCACAAAGTGGACGGGGTGCCCCCAGCTTTGACCTATATAACAACTAAGGCTCCCAGTTTTCCATTTTTACTGATTTTTACAGATAAATTCAGACAGAAAGAACTGTGTTTCCTTAACATGGTGGCCTGTGTGCTGTGGGCCTGGGACAGGCTATGCTGGTGCCTAATACACCCTATATTATATTCTCCAAGTCAACTCTCCTACCCACGCATACAGCTCACGGATGATTCATTGGTATTGTCCAGACTGCTGGCCTGGGGGGGGGGGGGTACAAACAATCGCCCCCCCCCATCCAAGATGGTCAGTTCCTGAATGACTTGGGTGCTAGGGAGGGAGAGACCTGCTTGGCGATGGACACATTAGTTTACTGCTGATTACGAGCCCTGTTTAGGGCCTGCTATCCCTTATCACCACAGGAACCTCCCCCTTGCGCAAGGGATACTGATTACCACTCCATATAGTAGACACATAATAATGACACACATAGTGACAGCCCTTAACAACACCATACAAATGGTGACCCCCACTGATGCAAACCAAGGCCAGGATAAACTGGGAGAGGGACTAGGGGACACAGCTCCTGGACAAGGAGCAGACATATTGCTGCAAACAAATAGAAGAGCTGTTCCCAAATGGCAGACTCCTTATTATCCACTTTAAATTCTTGCATCACCTGTACCACACTCCTCCTGAATGTTTAGAAGTGGGGGGAGGGCAGCCGCGTAGCTAGGGGGGGGCGGGGGGGGCGGTCCGCCCCAGGCGGCAGCATTTTGAGGGCGGCGGCCGCGCGGCACTGGCCCGTTGCGGCGGCCTTTATAATTTATTTGGGGACATTGACTTCTGTCAGGTAGTGTCCTCAAATAAATTATAAAGGCCGCCGCAACGGACCAGTGCCGCGCGGCCGCCGTTTTGGAAGCGTTTCTCCAGTATGGTACCTCTGCGCAGGCGCAGCAGCACCGCACCGCCCTTTAGAGCTGCAGGAGCCCTCAAGCGCCTCTCCTGACCCCAACTTGACTTGGGCCAGAGACAGAATTCCAACGCGCGGGCGTTGGTTAACTACGGAAGCTGAGCTCCCGAGTACATCAGCTCTGCCTCCAGTCCCCAGTGCTGCAACGCGCTCGAGCCTGCCAGGTGAGGGCTTCCTTGTGGCGGCAAAGGCTCTGCTCTGCAGGTTAATTTAAAAAAATTACTTTTGAGTGATGTTATCGTACTGACTATGCACAACCAGATTTGCATTGCTCGACAAACATGGTTCATTGTAAAATGGCAGTTCGCATTTTCGCTTCCCGTGGCCCCATTTATGTGTGGGTCTCTGAATCATGCCTCCGGCGGCGACGGTGTTTGCAGCGGGAGTCGTTGGGGCCCAGTATTAAGTGAATCAGGTGTGCCAGGAGTGAGGGATCTCACTCTATTTCAATGTGTTTTAAAATTATAAACGCTTTGTGGCTTAGCACGCTCTGCGGTTATCTATCTGCAGCTGTTTGCCCTGTTAAAGCTGAAGATCATTCTGCAGTCACACGTATTCAGTGTACCTGAATCCCATCTCCGTCCTCACGTTTTTTGTTCCCATTATCCGCATGTATTTACAAATCCACCTCATACACACTTATTGTGAAGCGCCCGGCACGTTTAAAAACAGGCGGCACACTGAGGAGCACTAATGAGATTTTGTTACGAAATTTTGTTCCTCCCGAGGCTCCAGGCATCCGCTGTTGGGCTCCTCTATCGGTCTTCCAGTGAGAGGGAAGCTAGCACGACCGCCCACACCCTATCACGACAACCAAGTGCAGGCTTTCGCAGGTTTAAAGATGAAATGTACAGCATAGATGTTTTGTTCTATGTATTAATATTGCAAGCAGTGTGAGATCTTTCAGCCTCAACAAGCCTCTCTGAGCCGCTCAATACAAACAGAAGTGCAAGGTCACCATGCACGTGCTGCATCTAGAGTCAGGGGCCCTAAGGTAATGGAGGCTCATATTATGTGGTAGAGGTGATTAAATTATGTGATAAAGTAAATTGAATTATTTTGTATACTATTCCGAAGTTGTATAACGTGCACCACACACGGCACTTACAGACTCTAACCCACATGTGTGATAACAAGGTCAGAAACCAGACAAGACCCCTGCCCCTTCTGTGGGTGACCAGTGTACAATTATAGACACGGAGTACTTACTGAACCTATTCCACCAGGTTGCCCACTTGTGCAGTAAAAGGCTCAGAAAAAGAGACATGTCTCCTCCGCCGATACCCCCACAGGTGTATTTATAATCTCAGAAAATGTAACCTGCACCACACTCGTAGCTATAGAACAGTCTCCCAGCATGTGACCGTGTTTGCAGTAATTATGTATTTTTGGTTTAGTCCGCTACCTTTTACCACGTTGCTTGATAAACTGCAGATCAGTAAGATGCTCTGGAAGAATGAAAAACTAGTGCTTTTTTGTGTTTTAACAAAGTTTGAATTTTTAATGCATACATTTCCTTTGAATGTACTGTTGTGTGTCTGGTGATTCACGAGCTACGTACCCCCGAGTATAACTTTGCATCTGAAGCCACATCATGGAAGTACAGCCACCAACACCTGTCTACATTGGCCAGACAGTGGGAAGTGGCCCAAAAGGCCAGGTCATGGAATACACATATCACTCCAGCAAGTGCTCAACCCTGTGAGCTTTCTTGATGCAAATATCCAAGCTGTCCATTGTAGGAGACAAAGATGATTCCTCTGGATGCAGCAGAATGAAATTGAAATAATATATTTTACAATTTTCTGCTTTACTTATCAGTTTCTCACTAAGATCAGGGAAGAAAGTGTGATTTCGAGCCACTTATAGGAAACTAAGGCCAGCCAGCAAGCTGTTTAATAATTTCTCATGATCACCGAGAAGCATATAGGGAGATTTTAGGCTTCTGGGGAGATTTTAGGCATGTGTGGCTCCCATCAGTCCCCGATACTACCCCCCAAACATAGGACTTTAAAAGTATAGTATTTATTTTGTAATGCAAATGACAATCTGTTGCATCCAGTAAGTATTATTTTTGCACGTGTGATGCTTGGATGTGTGCACAGAACATTAATAAAGTACTGCCACTGAATGACTTGTTTAATATCATGGTTACACATTTGTTTAACACTATAATCAGGTGACAAGGATATTAGGTTAGTGCCCTTCCTTTCTGGTGCTTTGTTGCAGTTTTACATTGTTCTTAGAGTTTTTTGTTTCTCAAATGGGTGTAATTTCTGATATTTATATGTTTCCCACGTCTTCATTGCTTGATTTTGCTTGCGAGAACATGTCACTCATAGTCGTTGAAATGTCACTCATAATTATTCTAACATTATGAAAATGTCACACATAGTAATCTGAAACCTTGGCAGCGATGTCATTTTTAGCCATATCGCTTGAAAAGCTGCATTACATTGCACATATCCGCACCCCCAGCATGTGGTTCTCTCTGTTTTCGTAAAGCACTCGGCATTTTAGAAACTAAGTACTCTCCCCCCTCATCCGGCCTGGTTCTGCCCCATCTGCAGGACTCACCTGTAGTATCCTGAAGGTGCTGCAAAGAGAATCGTGGTCAAACCCAGTGTGGTGGACCGGTCTGCAGACATTGCTGAGGTCATGGACGGGGCAGATAGGGGACAGGGGTCCTGCACAAGCTGTGATGTTATGAGTGAGATGTCACAAACAGGGTAGGTAGAACTGATATAAGTTTTGGGTTTCCTTCTGCTTTTCCTTCATCGGCGCAGATAGGTTGGGGCGGTCCGTCCAAGGTGGCACTGTTTTGGGGACCGGGGCTATCTAGCCCTGGGCCGTGTCATATATGTGCATGTAACTTGCATGATCGAGGTAACTATTAGCGGCGATACTACATGTCTCTCGGACCTCTTTCAGGTGCTCGCCGTCCTTTTTCCCCAGCACCCCCCCCAGGGGGGCGGCAATCTGAAGGATAGCCCCGGGCGCCACAAGCTCTAGCTACGCCCCTGGGGGAGGGGGGCAACTGACTCTTCTTGCCATTGCTGTGGGGCCCTGCCAGCGGACTTAATGCACTTGGTTTGGGGTTGCCCACAGTTTGGGAGATTCTGGCCTGATGTGTTCACTTGGCTGTCGGTCACAACCAGTGTGCTGTTGCAACCCTTGCCAAATATGTTTTTCTGGGGTGTACCCTAAATGTACCAAAGGATTGCCGGCACTTCGCCTCAGTTGCACTTTTGTTAGCCAAGCACCAGGTGGCCTTCATTTGGGGCAGGGACAGGTCGGCCATGGTAAATAAATAGCTGAAAGACATGGTACACTGTAGTGCACAACTAGAACTATACTACACCGTGATTCCTGTGGCTAGCCAGCCAAAAGACTGTTGAAGTCCACTGAAGACATACTGACTGACGACTATGGTGCAGAAGGCTGAGACTATAACAGGCCTTAAGCAGACTTCTGCACAAGAGTAATTTTTCCCACTGTGACTGCTACCCTGCTGATGTGCCTGCTCCCCAAGCGCTTGCATGTTGGTGTCTCCTGGCACTGTCTGTATGTGTTTCCTATCTGACAATCGTCCTATGCAGTACCTAGATGACTTTCACAAAAAAAAAAGACTTTCACTGAAGGCTATTTTAGCAGCTGCCCTCACCGTCGTAGATGACCTCATTGTTGCTTGGTTCATTTTTCCTTCTTTATTGTTTGGTTCATGACATGTCACCCCTGCAGGGATTCATTATGCTATATGTTTTCAATGTATCCAAATGCAAATGATAATAATTGGATAAAAATTATCTCAATCTTTATAACCTGCTTTTAAGTTTTCCAAAATCAGATTTGGAACCTTCCTTTTGTCATAGACCACCAGTTTTTCTCCCCTCAAACTTGTACTTACAATCTTTTAGCAGTCCTAAGGCTATGTCAGATATAGTTAGCACTGGGAGTGCTAATTTAAGATACTCTATCACCATTTTGGGATGACTAGTGACTAGTTTAAGATTTGGAGTATTTTACCACCTTAGGCAGTGTTAAATGGTAGGCCTGGGTGTAAAATTCCACCCTGCTTGCAGAGTTTGTGGAATTCGGCAACTCTGCATTCTGCAAAGAATGTGGAGTTACCAATAAACTCTGCACTCTGCAATTGAGTGGAGTTTTTTTGTAGGCACCCAGGAGCAACTTGCCGGGCATTCCAGATCAACCATGAGATTTCCTAGCAGTTCGGAAATGCCACGAGATTTGCTAGCCACAATCAAGCTCCCACAAGATTTTGCGGTCGCTAACACATCTTTCGCCCGTGCGATAGACTTCCGGATGTTTTGTAACATTTGTCATCTCAAACATGCACAATCTACCACGACTGACGTCTGAGGAAGATTATCTCCTCAGAAGCATCAAAATCTTCCCGAAATGATGATTTGAATTTTTTTTTCCAACAGGAAGGAACTACCCCAGAGTAATTTTTTTATTTTGATCCTCATCCCACCAATAAACATCTGCAATATCTCAAAGAGAAGCCATAAATTCGTTCCTAAGCACACAACGGCTGCTGCATATGCTTAGGCCAATCCGGGCTCACCCCCTTCGTGGGAGACATGGTGTAATCATAGGACCAGGTTGTTCTGGGACAGAACTAAACCAAACGCAGCTCCCTACCCTAAGAGAGTAAAGCCTGCTAAATCTTCTCCTCAATCTCAATTCCTCTCTCCTGGTCTGTGCGTGCTGTGGCAAATGCAGCTTTTAACCAATCATCACATGATGGGGGCAGAGGGCCTTTCCACTTCTTACAGACTTCTCTTCAAGCTATTAATATCAGATATAACAAAAGGCCTCTCTGGAGATTCTTCACATAAATTCCATCATCCCCAAATATTACCAATGAGAGATTGACCTTAATTTAAAGTTTAAAGTGCCACCTAAAACATCCTCCAACCTCCTCCAAACAGATCTAAGATCAGGACATTAATGAAAAATGTGGATAGCGTTAGTGTTAAGAGAATTGCACCTCGGACATTTGGGGGCAGATAATGGTGCAAACTTAGCGATCTTTGCCGGGGTATAGTAAAGCCTATTGATGACAAAGAAATTACTCTTTTTTAGACTAGCCGGTTTAACAAATGTATACAGAAGCTTCATGGAGGGTTTATAGAAATCTTCTGACACAGACTCAAGAGCCGATTGATTCCATACTGTATACTGCGGGAGAAACTCCAAATCTTCCAACTCCATGAACTTCTGGTACCACAAGGAAAACTCCTTCCTTTTCATACGTACTTGTTGTAATAATTGCTCCATCTCCCAATATCCTTGTATGTTCCCCTTTTCTGATGCATACCAGGAGACCAATTGGAAATATTTGAATTTTGAAAAGTCACTACCGATTTTGGCTCTTAAGACCTCCCAAGGGTACACACCTTCAGCCGACACAAGCTCTGACCAAATAGTAATCCTCGCCCTTTTAATTGGGGTTGCGAGGCTATCCCTCAAACATAACGGAGTCCCTGGGGAATCCCATATTGGAGCGAAGTCTGAGTAATACCCTATACCCCATCTGCGTCTAACCTTGTGCCAAACAATGAGGGCTTCACTAAGAGCTTTCAACCGAACCTTTTTGAACAACCTAGGTGCCCCGAATTTGTACAAAAAGGCTTCCCCTCCTCCGCCCCCTCTGACCTTGCCATTTCCCTCAATAATGTCCCCCAAGATGTCTCTTCTGATTTTACAAGTAGCATCCTGATGTTTTTTAATTGAAATGCAAGTGAGTACCAACTAATATCTGGTAAAGTTAAATCACCCTTGGAAAGCCTACATCTTAGCTTTTTCCAAGACAGGCTTGTCCCCTTATTAGCCCACACAAAACTCCCGATCTTACTCTGGATTTTACATATATCTTTACTGGGGGAATTTAAGGGGGGTGGCATTAAACAGGTAAGTCAACTTGGACAAAATAACCAATTTCACCAAGTTGACCCTACCATAAATTGTCAATGAGAGATTTTTTCATCTTGCAAATGTACGATCCACTTCTTTTATGATCCAATTCAAATTAATCTAGGAAATTTTATCCAGATCCTTAACAATGGTGATACCCAGATATTTAAACTCTTTACTCGTGGTGCCATCCCAGCCATTGATGTTCCAGCACATCACCTCAGTTTTGACGATGTTAGTCAAATATCCCGATAATGAACCAAATTCTACTAACAGGGCCTCAGCCCTTGGAATAACCGCCCCGGGATTATCCGTATATAGCAATAAATCATCAGCATAAAGAGCCAACTTACTACAATATTGCTGACATTTGAAGGGGAACATTGCATCATCTAATCTTATAGCTTGTGCTAATGGCTCTATATAGATGTCAAAGAGCAACGGGGAGATAGGACAACCCTGTCTGGCTCCTCTATGAATGTTAAAGCTAGACATGAGCATACTATTTAAAAGGATTTTAGCGGAGGCACATTGATAACAATTTTTTAAGGTTTTAACGAGGATAGGAGCGAAACCCATCAGCCTAAGTACCTCCCAGAGGTAAACCCAACAGACTCTGTCGAATGCTTTAGCCGCATCGAATGCCACTACGGCCAAGGGATCCGCTCGACTTATCGCCAAATCGATGTTACCAATTATCTGCTGGGTCTGCTCCTGGATATATCTCCCTGTGATGAACCCTTTTTGATCCGGATTTATCAACTGCAGTGCCAGCTTAGCCAATCTCCCTGCAAGAACCCTCACAAAGATTTTATAATCTGCATTCAGCAGAGAGATTGGTCTATAAGAATCCTCTTTTAAGGGATCCTTCCCAGGTTTTAGAATTAAAACGATAGTTGCTTCTTTCCAGGAATTCGGGACCCTACCTCTCACTCTGTACACTGTGTTAAATAAGATAACCATTATCGGGACCACTTCCTCAATGAGTAGTTTGTAAATCTCACTTGGAAGCGCGTCCGTACCAGCTGCCTTGTTGTTTTTACATTTTTTTATTTGGTCTCTAATTTCAGTCTCAGTAATTGGGGCACCTAAACACCCACAGCCTTCGTTGGTTAACATTGGTAGAGATTTACTCTTCAATCAACTTTGAAGCGTATCAGTATTGGGCACAATCTCTTCCTGGTACAGTTCTGCGAATAAGGAGGGACGTCAGGCTTGCATATCCTCCACACTACTTGCCTTATCCCCGCTATTGTTTATTATCAATTCATTCATGTTGTTTTTTGTGCAGTCTACCCTTGTTTTCCACGCCAAGAGTGCACCTGCCTTCTCACCATACTTGAAGTTTTGCATATTTTTTGTGATCCACTGTGCCCTACATTTATGATCTAACTTCCCCCAATATTCCAGGCGGGCATCCTCCAAGCACCTGTTAAGCTGAGATTCCCTGTCAGCACTCCTGTGACAAATCCGAGACTGCTCCTTCTCCAATTAAATCATTTTCTGCTCCAGTCGGTAGCTCCCGAGCACCTGCCCTATTATTAGAGCATATAAGACTATGTAGGATGCCCCTGATGTTAGCTTTAAAACCATCCCAAACATAGTTCATGGATGTAGATCCGATATTATCACCAAAATAATATACAATGGCTAATTTAAGTGCCCTTGCTATATCAACATCTGCCAGCATGGACCTTTTAAGAGCTCATCTGGGTGTGTCATACAGCCCGGTGCACCCTCTCCCACTGCTGCTTACGCTCCTGGAGCACGTACCTGCTACCAGGACTGCCGCCTGCTGCCAGGGTGGAGGGGAGGTGGAGCTGCACATAAAAAACTAGCCCAGCCACCGCCACCTCTGTGAATAGCGTGTGGGGCTGCACCCCTTCTCGAAGCGGCCTACCGCAAGGTAGGGAGCTGCGTCTGGTGGTGCTGGTTCAGGGGGCCTGGCGCTGCAGCTTCCCTGCTCTGCCAAGGTGCTGGGTGGGGGCCGGTGAAGAGAAGAAAGTAGAAAAAACAAGAAGGAAAAAGAAGGAAGGAACGAAAAAAGTAAGAAAGTAAAGCAAAAAAAATAAATACAAAAGTCACACAAAACACCCACAAAAATTGAAAAAATGTCAAATGCAAAAACACAAAGACACAGGGTAATTTAATAGATACAAAATGAGGGGTAGACAGGGTTCAGAGAGGTAGTATTAAAGAGATTAGGCAGTGATTGAAAAGTAGGCCCAGCACCATAAACAGTGCAAAATCCAAGATGACTGTGCCGCTGTGAACCACAAAATGCCCTTTACGTGCGATTTCCGGTGCAAGAATGCACTGTGCGTTGGGTGTGATGGAAAATGTCATGTGAGCAGGCGCGGCCATCAACACTGCCCACTCGCGGAACTCCGTCTAGCTCAGCATAGGTTCTTTTTCACTCCGCGGAGTTCCGCATATTGCAGCTACGCAAACTCCACCGGGGCCTAGTAAATGGTTGCTTATCACAAGAACATTCAAGGTGCTTCTCTTGGTTGAAAATCATTATTTTATTATTATTTTATTTATTGTTTTCCATCAACAGATAAACATTACAACTGTAACCTGTAGTCATCTACATGACTTTCCACAATTAAACATTTTAAGTTCTTAGCATCACAAACACAGCGATCTGAACAGATGTTATCAAGTGAACATATCTCGCATAATTACAGCAGCATTATAATTCCAATTCAGTCATGACCTGGAACCCAGTCATCATGTAAGACCTGGGAGTTTTGTAAGTACGAACTAACCCCGAACGCAGCTGATTGCCCAACTGGTGTCCAGGTGTTCTTAAACTGTTATTTCAGGGGAATGAACATCCAGTATTCCATCAATTGTAATTACAATATGCTACATCCCATAACCTATTCGTTCTTGTCGGTGCTGGGCCACGTCATCATCTCATGGCCACTCTATGTTTTGTGAGTACCAGTAATGAGAAAATCAGTTTTCTGTCCACAGTAGGGAGGTATTTCACTTTGCCAGGCAGCGCAACAAGTTGGATTAGTGGGATTGGTTCTCCAGGTCTTTCAGAAATAGTCTGACCCACCTCCCTCCAAAACAATTGTACCTGCAGGCAAAGCCATGGCAAGTGCATAGAGTCCCCAATTGCTACTCTGCATGTATTACAGCTAGGTAAGTCTAAATGGCCCATCTTATGCAGTCTATGTGATGTGTAATACATTTTGTGCAAGAATTTAAAATGAGTGTGTAGTTTGGTGATAGCTCCCTAGTTGCTCCACTGTATTCCCATTGCTCATGGTCATCTCAACTTCTAAGTCCTCCTCCTCTCTCCTCTGGGCCAGTAGGAGCAGTACTGGGGCCACGTCTTGACACAGGCAGTATATGCGAGACACCACTCTCCACTGTAAGGGTGAAACCAAAACGTGTTCCAGTGTGTTGGTATGTTAAGGGGTAAGAAAATCAGACCAAAATTCACAGCAAGCCGCCCTAAGCCTTTAGTAAATGAAAGTATCTAATGGCTTGTGTCAGCCATATGGGTGAATGTCTACGGTTCAATAAATGTGTATCCTAGATACAGGTCCCAAAGACAGGTGATGTGCAATGCCTCAAGGTATTTTCATAGTCCTCCTTCACATATTGGTGGGAATCTCAGGTTGGAAGTCGGTTACGCGCTAGGGACGTACATAGTCTCCAGCCCTGCAAGTGTCATATGTTTTCACCAAGCCCAGACCGTGCAGCCCACTGTGTTAATTTCAATCATCAGCTTTTAATTATCAGCCCTTAGAAAAGTGCCCCGCCGTTGCAGTGCTGTGGCATCACCTTCAATAGCCAATTGTGACTATGGTGGAGATATTGTGCTTGGGAACTTAAGCACTATAATTCAAAGTCTGGTGCCCTATGACACCCCACTTACAAGGGAATTCCAGTGTCACTTAATTTAGGCAAGGTTGCTTGCCCGCCAATGCCGGCCTCATCAGGGCAGATCACTGTTAGGTACAGCAAAATGCTGTAAGAGGGTTTGGATATGTTGGCAAATTGATATAGATACCGTAGCAAGAGCACCATCTTTGCTAGCGTGAGGCGCTCCACAACCAACAGCCAACATTTTTTCCATTTATCAATTTTTTGATCAATTTTGGTCATCAGTTTACCATAATTGTTCCAGACTGTCTCTTGCATGTCCCTGCCCACAATGACCGCCAGATATCTGGCAGTTGTGTCTTCCCAGCTAAGTGGGTATTCTGTAGCTCTATCTACCATGAATTTGAATTTGAATTTAAAAACATTTATTCAGCGCACTTCTACCCAGCGGTTTCATGGCGCTATGTGAGATGCATTGGGCAATCTGTCAAAGGTATTATCGATGGTTTGCAATACTTATTAGTTATGCTTGATAGCCCAGCAAAGAATAACAACTCTCTGATTGTTGGAGTCACATTAGTAGATGTTTTTTTTCCACATATAAAGTGACATCATCAGAGTACAGTGATATTATTAAACACCGAAAACTGAAGTTGAGGTCTCTGTACTCATGATCTTGTCATAGCCGAGCTGCAAGTGGTTCCATCGCCCAGGTAAATAGAACTTGAGATAGTGGGCAGTCCTGCCTCGTACCACAGGCTATAGGTAAAGGGTCAGTTTTGAGGAATTCGTGACAGTACCTGCACATGATGTAAGCAAATCCACCGGAACATCCTTTTGCCAAATCCCAACCCTTGTAAAATATAAAATAAATGCAGCAAGTCCAATGAGTTAAACGCTTTGGGGGAATCTAGAAAGACTGCTGCTGAATTGCATTCAGGTCATAGTTGGTGTAACAGTGCAAACAGATACCTAAGATTGTGGATCTACCTCGAAAAGAAAATGACACATCTGGTCGGATCAAGAGGTGGATTAGCTGTTGTAGTCTGCCTGCTATCAATTTAGCTAGGATTTTACTGTCCTTGTTAATTAAGTAGAACGGTTTATAAGAGCCCATCTCCTTTGGAAACCTGATATTTAAAATCATGGAGTTGTCAGAAAAATTACTCTTTGCCACTCATATTAATATTGAAAGAATAGCTGTAAAAACTTTTTGAAAATCGTTTTTGTAGATTATTCCAATATGAAGGGACATGAATAATAACACATGAGGACTTGTGACATTATACTTTATCCACCATTAAGTATGGGGCATTTTGGGATTCAGAAGCCAGATTCTTCTTTTTTATTTTTTGCCTTTTCATTTAATGTAAGACAGTATACTTTTGGTGCTCATTGTTGGTTTAGTTGTAGTCCTCATAATGCGACTGGCATAATATAGTGTTACACTTATTAAAGGCCACGTCATCATCTCATGGCCACTCTATGTTTTGTGAGTACCAGTAATGAGAAAATCAGTTTTCTGTCCACAGTAGGGAGGTATATGTAAATGTTTAAAATATAACTTGTTGGAATTCAAGCTTTTTCTACAGAATTATAATGATACTAACGTTATGCCAAACTCTGCCAGAAAATTATCCTGCAGAATAATAAATACCTTAAATAGTCTTGACCTCCTTTAACTTTGTCTTTATCATACAGATCTTATTCGGTATGGTATATCCAAAGGTCGTCAAATCGTATTTTGTTTTGAAGTGATTAATTTGCTTTGTTGTATAGGTTTCTTGCAAGAGGTTTTTAACTCACAGACAGCCTGTGCTAATCATTGTGTTATGCATGTTTATCTTTCACAGCCCTGAAGAAGCCGTTGTTGTGCCGTGAAACAAGTGTTGGCTGGATCTGTTTATCAAGTTTGTACTCATGGTTGTGGCCGTATCTGACTATCAAGAATGAATTCATGAGACTTTAAACACAACTTTAGAGAAAATATTTTGTTCTGTGTATATTAGTTAGTAATGTGAAGTATTTCTGCAAATAAATGCAGTTGGCTTCAAGAACACAAAGAGGTTTTTGGAAGGAAGATTACTAAATATTTTATAATAAAGTAACCTTGTGTAACTAGTAAAGATGTATTGATTATTCCATGCAATAAGCAAACTGTGGCTTCCCACTAACTGTGTATTAGTTCTTTGTAATTTGTCTGTTAGTTGGCTTACTGACATAGTGGGTAGGAGCCAAATGCAAAGCCGGTTTACATCTGTAACACATAATTTAAGACTATCTTGAAGATAATCCATGCAATTATAATATATATTCTCACAAAAACACAACATGAGCAACACAACTGACAATGTGGGGACATCTCAATTCACAGGGGGAGGGTGCCAGGGTCCAGCTAACACCCAATTCACCAATGGGATTAGTGGCTGGACAGTTGATGACCCGTGTTCAAAGGGGTACTGCAGACATTTATTACTCTCTTTGGTGTACTCGCATATGTCTGCTGTTAATGCTTTTTCCGATGGAGTGACTTCCTAGTCCATTGAGTACAGCATCTCAGCTTCTGGTAGCTTAGCTATTCAATTTAGTCTTTATTTCGATCATTCTGATCATAAAAGACACAAAGAATATTTACGATAACGTAATAAATAATCTTAGGTAAAAACATGATGTCTAAAATAGTAAGACATGAACATCGTGATAATTGGCAATTCACAAAAGTGTAAAAAACAAGGTAAAACTATTGATTAAAAAACACATAAATCATTATAAAAGTTATATCTTCATGGTATGCTGTACTTACACCAAGAGTACTTTAACTTTTCATAAATATCAGAGCATCATACAGAGGGTCAGAACTAATCAATGGCAGATACTACTTTTAAAAAATTGGACCGTGTTCTCCATATTCAACTTGAAAAATGTGCAAGGGCTTTCACAATAGGCTCTTGGGTACTGGTCTTCAATAGTCCTAGAGCAGTAGCACATGATCTAAAACTCAAGTTAGAGCAAATTGGTTTTAGCCATTTGCTTCGTGGAGAGTTTTAAGCCGGGCATACAAATAGGATATGTGGTAACATTTCATCCTGGCCCTGACAAACTACACATTTACTATCCAAGATCTTTTTCCATTTGGAAGTAAATAATTTTGTTGGTAGAGAACCCACTCGAAACTGATAAAAAAGTTTCCTGTCGCCAGGCTTAGTAATATAGTCCCAAAAATGTTCAAACATAGGCTCTGGCATATGTTCCAAAAAGGTACTGGTCAATATATGATTTCTAGTAAATTGCATGTTATTTTCTTTAATCATGGTCCAATAGGCTTCTTTGAAAGCTTATTTGGAAGGAAACGGGTTACCAACCGGATCTTCCCATAAATAGGCCATGCCCATATTCACCAGGGAGCATTTTATCTTTTGCAACCATATTATCTTATGTGACGTATCAGCGTCTCTACCATCTTTGAGCGCGTTTGCATAATGTGACAGCTCTGGGGTTGACCACACTCTTCGCCAAAAAGCAAGAGGTCTAAATCTTGCAACCTCTACCAGTATGTTGCTTCCCAAATCAGAATATAGGGGGTTAAGAGATGTATTTTGGGAGAAAGGCCAGTGAGACTCCTCACAAATTTGTTCTGGGCTAGAGTAAGTGGCGAAACATGCTCAAAACTCCAGTGTTCTGCTCCAAAGCAAATAGAAGCCAGGACCTTTATGTTGTAAACCTTTAGGACTGGGCCTATCGGCTTGGTCTGAGAAAGCCTATGCTCGGTTAATAGTGCTCCTGCCAATTGTGAGTGCCTAAGTGCCAAAAGGTCTAACTGGGGCTTCCAGCCTAACTTTCTGCCCAATGTAATCCCCAGGTAGGTAAATACATCCGTTTGTTCCAATGAGACCCTATTCATGAGCACCCTGATCTTAACCGCCTTTTGCTTATACAGGGCCATGGATTTGGTTTTGTTCACGTTCACCATCAATTCATGATCTCTGCAAAAGGCCTCAAAGCGACAAACCACTTGCTGCAACCCCACTTGAGTTTTTGATATAATTAGTATTGGGACCTTTGAGGCAGCTAAAGAAGGAGCATCGGTAGGATGGGCTGAGAAAGATTTACAACCCCATTTATAAACAAAGAAAATATAGTAGGGGCCAGAACACACCCTTGACGTACCCCTTTTAAAATCGAAAACCTGGGAGTAGTATTGCCCTGTGCACCCCATCAGCGCAAAATTCAACTCATGCAATTTGGCTACAAGCAATAAGAGCTCCAAGGGCATACCTAGGTCTTTCAGAACTGTTTGGAGCTTGTAACGTGGGACCATGTCGAATGCTGATTTTAAATCAACAAAGGCGGCATAAATAGTGCTACCTGCTAAAATTAAGACAAGCCAATAAATTACAATGAAATGGAAGACCTCATCGATGGTACTTACATGTGCCCTAAAACCTGCCTGTAAGAGTGATAGTATGCTATTTTCTTCAATGAATGACTTTATTCTATTTAACAGTAACCTGCCCATTATTTTTTGTGTGGAGTCAATTAGACTAATTGGCCTATAATTACTTGTTCTGGATCGATCCCCCTTTTTATAGATAGGTAAAATTTCAGCTTCTCGCCATGAGTCAGGTAAGTTTTCTCCACTATTTATCGCATTCACAAGCAGTTGAATATACTGTAGCCAATTGGCTTTATCATATACCACCCACTACAACATTGCATTCAGTCATGATGCTAATTTGACCAATCTTCAGCACCTACTTTTCTGCTTCTTCTACTAATACTACAGTGCCCTTACTGCTTTCATCTGCATTACCACTCTCACACACTTGTGCATATTTCCCCTACTTTCTACATCTTCCACAGCTTGATTTGTTTGGCAAGCGCCTAAACGATTTGAAGAATGCACCAAATTTCCAGACCTATACCACCTACATTTGCTTGCTCACACATTTCTGTTTTGTCCCACACATGATTGCTTATGCTGTAACTGTTGTTGCAAGTCAGATCTTTCACCCTGGCAACTTCTGCTACATTGCTGCCTCCAATCTTCATTTCATTTACACATCGAAGCATCCAAACATGTAGTCCATCCCATTAATGATTGCAATTTCTTTCAAGTCAGGTTTGTTTGTGAACAGTTTCTCCAGCAGTCTTGGATTGCTTGCACAACTTACCAGTTGATCTCTAATTAAAGATTCAGTTATGTCCCTAAATTTGCATTTCCTAGGCATTTAACCTAAACTTGCACATAATATGCTACTCTCTCCATTTTTCCTTGCTGCCATGAAAAATATTTGGGTCTTCAATCATCTTCACTGACATTTCATATGTGTCTCTATGCTGTCCAACTACTTTACTCACAGCTATTTCTTCAAGGCATTCCTAAATGTTTATCCGATATATACCTAACTTTTGCAGTCACACACACTCAAGCTAGAGAAAACTTCTCACCACCAATAGCAATTAAATGTGAGTTGAAGCATTTTTTCCTCCGCTTCCATTGTAGTGGTTTTTCTCCTGCTTTGCTTGCATGGTGTGTTTAGAGGCACCCACGCAGTGCATTGCTCAGCACTCATACTGCCTTACTTGTTCTGACTTTTTTATGCTTACTGGTGCCTGTATTGGTGTTCCACAAGCCAGTTCGAGTGCCGGGTGAAAACAGAAGCAGGGAAGGGGAATGCTGTACTGGCAAAACTATGTCAAACTTGAGTTTTCCTTTTGTGTACCGGTGAAAGCCATGGATTCCAGAAAGCTGCCATGGAGAAGCCAGGCAGGTAAGTCTAGTATGTTGGTAAGCCCAAGGAATGTTAACAGAGGTTCTCAATCCTAAATTAGGTTGATTTCTTCCTCTGATGTCTGTTCCTTTCAAATATATAAGGAGCTAATACCAATTGATGAGTGTGTGCAGTGCGTTTGTTCTGAGAAAGTGAATCCTCATATAGACCTTTAATACCAATGGTTCATTACATATGTTTGCCTTAATGTGCACTGATATATTACATAGACGAGTCTTAATGTTGTCCCTGTATTCATTTGACGTGTTCCAAATTTGTATGCTGTGTTTTATTATTTACCTAGGCTCAGAAGCCATTTTATTTAATGTTGTACATTGCAGATTTTGTGAAACTCGTAGTAATGCGTAGCATTGCTTCGAATATTGACAAAGGAAAGCATGATTTTCAGAAAATAAGGTGTTCAGCAGTATGTTTATACACCACTATCTGTGTTTTCAAGAAATCCTCGCATTCTTCTTGTGAGAAGATCCTGACTCCTGCTCATTGATTCGTTTTGTTCAAGTAACAGTTTCTATCACGTGTTTATGTTCCAATTGACTTGTATTAGGATTACAGAGTATACAAACATATTTAATTTTAATAGAATTCAGCATTATATGATTTTGAGCAGAAACTATGCTCTGTTGAATTAACAATTTTCATTTGTTGATTAGGCTTGGCTGCTTGCTATTTTTGCATTAAAACTTTAGACTTTAGGGCCCTGATGTGGTGTGTTTTATTTTACAGAAGTTTCATTGTCAGTGAGAATATGTCTCTGCATAAAGAAAACAGGAGAGTGCTGGACCGGACTCCACACAATGACCCCAGACTCCAGAGATAAGGGAGACGTTTCTCTATATGGAATGGGATGGAGCATGGCCCAGCACATGAATGTGCGAGAGAAAGAGCTGTCTGATCCAGCTGACTGAAGGCAAACATGCTGAATACAAGGAGATCTTTGGCTGTGAATTCTCCGTCATCTTTCTGATCTAACATTCATTCTTGCTCAGCCCGCCCTACCCAGCCAATCTGCTAGGTAGAGATATTCTGCAAATGAATTCTGCATTCACACCCTGGATGGTGTGTTTCTAAATGTACTCCAGCAGTAAGAAAATTGCTTGCAATTGTATGTGAAAGCACAAATCAGCAAATTAATGAGAAAGTAACTGTCATGTTTCTTGATTAAACCAAATTACTTTTTCAGGTGACGCCCATATTGTGGCCAACCGGGGTCAACAATATGGGATTCATATCATCGATGGAGCAAGTGAAAATAAAGGTTGACCATAATTAAAATGTTGCATAAGCTACGAGTTTGGCAGAGCTCTACAAGGTGTGCTTTGCCACCCATGGGTGACACTGGTGACCTTGGTTCAATGCACCAGCGATTAATGTGAAAGACAAGTTATTGTAACCCCGCAAAACACTAATCAATGTGTAATTGTAGTAGAGGTATTTCTTTTGGGTTACTAACAATCCCCCTCTCTGTTTGCCATTACAATTGAACTCTTCGGGTAATGGGTAAGAATAAATGGAACATCCCTATATTCAGATGACATATATTTGATCTGTACAAGACGCAGAGCAGTCTAACCCCAGTGACCTTCGAATCCTACACATATTTGGTGAATTTTCTGGACTCAGATTTGGCAGGGTCAATCTATGGTTTATCCTGAGGGAGTTAACACCACAGGACATCTCTGGGCTTAATCTATAGGAATGGCACTGGGCTTAATCTATAGGAATGGCTTCAAATACATAGGAGTATGCATGATAAAAGATAAGGAAATCACTTGTTAGAATAACATCCAACACCAAACTGACAACTCCTCAGCAATTGATTCCCCCTGCTATTATCTATGTTGGGTCATTCAGCCCTCTTTAAAATAGTACTCCTGGCAAGACTGCTATGTCCTTTAGGAATCACCCATTTTTAATCCAACAACACATTCTTTGAATTGTCTCTTACAGAAATGTCTCTGCGATTAAGGCTCTTACTGAATTGCACTAGCCAGATGCTTCAAATCCCAGTATGACAGGGGAATCTTGCAAGGGCTTTGCTATTTTAGCAAAGCCTTGGGGCCACTGTTCACAATACCCAGCCATGCCTAGAAAAGTATGTACCTGGGGGACAGTAATGGAGCAGAGCAATTTACAGATGTCTTAAGCTTGATCAGAGGACAGGTGGGGCTTACCAGCAGAGATTTTATCAGCAAGATATCGTACTCTGGGAAGACAGAATGCAAAATATTTTACGAAGACTTCTGCTCTTTATTGGCCAAATCTTTGAGGAATTAGATGGAGTACACCTTGCAGTGATATAGAGTAATAGATGCCAATAACAGATCATCAACATATTGAACTAATGTGGAACCCTGGGAGATGATCAACATGGCCAAGACCCTTCTCCTGGGCTTCATAGAATATGGAAGTTGACTTGGTAAATACCATGAGGGAGCCGCCGCCTTGATAGGTGAGACGCTCTGAACGAGAATGTGAAGTAATATTGGATCTCGTAAAGTTCCCGATTTCCGGAATAAAAGAACTCTCTGTATACATTTCTTCATATATGCACATTTAAATATTCAGCAATGAGGCCATTATTAGTATAAAGCGGGCCCAGCATCTACAAATTTCTTGCTCATTGTTCAGGAAATCATCAGCGAGGGGTGGTCCAGGAGCTGCCTCACCAAACCTGAAGGAGCTGGGAAAGATCACTCACCTTTGCCAGGGTAGAAGTTTCTTGACTTTACCAGACTATGCTGGCCGTCCTAATAAATGCCTCACTCACTCCTTGCACCTACTCCCCGAATTTGGACTCAAATTCCGACCACCACCCAGGGCCGGCTCTAAGGCGGTGCGACCAGTGCAACCGCACTGTGCACTGACATCAGGAAGCCCTTGTTTTCAAGTGCATTATGATTTTAAAAATACCTTCTGCTGCGCTCCCTTCCACCTGCAATTTTCAGGTAACGAGTAAAAATGCTGCGATAACTCTGGTGATTATTGGGACTTGTTGGAAAGAGATCAGAGTTTTGTCTAGTGACAGTTTTGACTTATCTAAAGTAGCGCAGGTAGGGTTAATATGCCAGCTGCTAAGCGCATGTACCATGCGGATCACAAAGTGCATATAATGTAGCTAGTTCTGTGGGTTACTGCTTTTATAAGAGAGATATTTTTGTTTCTTGCACTTTATAGGTCAAAATTCTAATATAACTTTTAACTGTCATCAAAGAGCTGCAACTACTGTGTTATGTTTTAAAATCTGAGTTTATGCCTCTCCAGACGAAGCATACTCAAACTATACTGTCTATCAGTATGGAGGGCAGGTGACTCCTACACCTTGTAGGCCTCTGTCTTATGTAACTTGCCCAATAGACTGATGTACACACTTATGAATCATTGTCTCTGTATAATGTGTGTGTGATGTAAAGTGCTCTGACACCCTAAACTGGTATGAGGGGTGCAATTAAACAAAAGAAATGCATGTGGGAGAGAGTGGCCATGGAGACTTAAGGGACATTATTAAAGGATGGTGGTGAGGGAGGTGCCACCAAACACTGTCAGATGGGGCTCCACCAACGCTGAAGCCTACCCTGCCACCACCAGTAGTTCACGCATACCTAACATGTATTTGTAAAGCGCACGTTCACCTGTAGGTATCTTGGTGCTGAATAACAGATGTTTATTGTTTCCTAACCATATTCATTTTATCGACCTCAGATGGATGAAAGGCCTAGTGCTCCCATCAGGTTTTGAACGTGTGACCATGAGGTCGAACACAGACCCCTGCAGTGGACTCATTAATCCATTGAGCCACCAGACCCGGCAACGAAAGACAGTCCCAGTCAACCCGGGCCTAGTGTGTATCCGAAGATCTCGGAGGTGGGGAGGCAGAACTCCAGCCTCGCGCCCTCCTTTCACCGACGATAACATCTGCGAGAGCGCGTGCCACTTAAATGTATGGTTCTCATTTTGCAATCACTCATCTCATCTCTCAGCGATGAAAGAGGGTAAAAGCTATGTTTCGGCATCTTCAAGAGAGCGCCTCTCTCCTCTTTAATTCCGTCCCCTGCCTTAATGTTCCCCACTGCTCCCAGATCTGCAAGGCCCGCTCGACGGATGCGCGTGTCATTCAAGCTGACACCTCCCTTCAGATCTGCAGCTTTCCCTCGCTTAAAGAATGCGGGAAAAAGTTATGTTTTTTATACATATCCTTTCGCTAAAGATTATGGTTTTAAGCCCTTCTGTCAGAGAGAAACTGTTAAAATAGGTCTTTTGATTCACAAAGGTTGGACCCTCTAGGTGTCTGCAAAATCTTTCATCTCTCCTTGGTTCCCCCACTTCCTTTGCATCTCCTGATTGCTTTGAAAAAGGAGCCCAAAAGCACTCTTTAATATCTCTCTCTCTCTCTCTCTCTCTCTCTCTCTCTCTCTCTCTCTCTCTCTCTCTCTCTCTATATATATATATATATATATATATATATATATATATATATATATGTATGTATATATATATATGTATATATATATATATATATATATATATATATATATATATATATATATATATATATATATATATATATATATATAGATATATATAGATAGATAGATATATACATAGTTTTCCATAGCAACTCTGCAGCAAAGGTGTTTTATATGTGACAGGTGTTGATGAAATAAAATGAAATGTTATTTATTTGGAACTGTTTTTTCCAAGTTGTGAAGTTGAGTTTCCTTTTTTGAATGAATGGATCGAAGATGTGTGATTAGTCTTCGGGTTAATGTTCTATACCAGAAGAACTCTCAGGTTTTTTAAATCATAGAATGAATACAGAGTCACAATGTACCCAGGGTGCTCCTGCCTTTCCCAGAAAGTTTAAAAGGCCATTAGAAATGGCACTAGGCGGCTCATACATCAGTGCCACTGCGTTTTACTGCATGAATGGCATTGCCAGTTACTGCTAGTGAGTGAGGGAACCGGTCCCTGTGATATTGTCATGGCCCTTGAGTCCAGGATCAGCCTGCCTCTGACACTGACATCCATCGTGTGAGGAGGCGCTCATCGGAGGCCTCTGGACCACGGACCTATCTCACTGTAACCCCTGTGCGTAAGCCGCCTCCAAGGCGTGACGCCTACCGGTCACCCTGAATTCAACAGGCACAACTCACCACAATCTTACTGCCCCTACTAACATTTTATTGAAGGTGCCTCAGGGCTGTGCACTGTTAGGGACTGGATTTATGGAGTACCTGCTCCCTAACTCCCATGTTTGGTTGGTACCCGCTTAGCTATCAAATGTGTGCATATGACATGTAAATTCATAAGAAAGTATAGGGGAGTGATGGAGGCCTGATTCATTCATGTCTACCTTATGTAAATATGATTGAGGATGCCGCTGAACTGGCTGAGTCTCAAGATGGAGACGATGCTTCTGGAATGTGTTGACACTTAGCGTTTGAATGATAGACCATTCAACAGGCCTCGCTCTTTGGGCACTCCCATCAGGCAACATAGAGTCCCTGCCTGACCACACTGCAGTTATCCTCTGCCGCTACTTATCTTTCGACCCACAAGTCATTGCTGTCACGTATAGCCACTGTTTGGTATGGATCTCCTGGAATATTCTTGCTTTACTTCTACCAATGCCAATGTCAGTCTGTGAGGTGATAATTGACCACTGCAAAGCATCTAGGTCATAAAGAATTTACTGAGGCTCAAGCCGCGAAGCCCTCCTCAACTGAAACCCCTGAGGAAAGCTGAGCCACACTGAAGTGGAATGCCACTGAAAGAAAACAACAGAGTAAACAAATCACGAGAGGCGTGACTGGGAGGAGCCATGCGGCTCGTGCACAACACATTCAGCTTGTGACAAACGAGGTAGATTAGCTTGTGGAAGCCATAGTGTAGCCATCCTTCACAAAGACCCTCAGAACCCAATTAAGGCTTAAAACTTTGTAGTGCGACTGATATTTGTTTTAATGAGCTCTGCTAATATTACAGGAGCAACACACCTGTGCTGGCTCCCCAAGAGTTTAGTGGATGTTATAGTCTCGTGCTTGATTCACAAGGCTGTTGTCCGGCCTTGCACCAGACTCTCTCTCCACAGTGTTCCCAGCCTGTACATGTCAGCTGACCACATGCCTAATGTGGACTTCCCTAACTCTGCTGCCCCTCTGTACAATGGGATGCAAATGGCTGTGGTGGGGGGAGGAAGGGAGGTCCCTTTGGACCCCCGGCACTGAAACCTGGAGCACTCTGACACCCCTCATCTGTCCAGAGCCAGACTCTATTGTCTGTGGACTCCAATGACCTCCTTAATATCCTTCCAGCCCTTTAAGTGATGGCCCACTCCTGAGAATAGCACCATGGCGACACAGAGGATTGAATGCGCCAGGTGATATGGTACTGTGGATTAAGAGCGTCAGGTAAGTGCATTGTTGGGGAGCAGCTGTATTCAATCATGTTTGTGCTCTGAATGCTCCTTATGTAGATGTGTTCCTACGAATATTAACCAGGAAATATGCAAAATCAGCTGTAGTGTTTGCAAGAACTCATGTGGTGTCTTTGGACCCTGTGTATGCATCTACAATACATATAATTGAGGTGGGTGGTGATTAACACGTATAACTGCATCGTTTACCATATGTACATTACAAACATCACTTACTAATGTCCCCAGTATTTACAAGTCAATGAAAGGTGCCTATCCAGTTGTGATTCTGTTCCAGCCCGTTACTTCTCCTGGTGTAAATTCCCTCCTCCCCAGGTTCCCATTTCCAGTTCCCCAGCAGTCTATTCATTCTGAAACATGAAGAAAACAAAGAAACCCATCCAAGAGGCCCCCTCCTGATGCCTGTGCGCTCAAACCACCTGGAGCAGCAACCAATACTTAGAAACATTCCTTTCAAGTAGCTCACTTAAGATACTGTGAAGTCAGAGTCCCAATTCTTTTGAAGTTCACATTAAAACATGTTAATAGAAGCAAGTGAAAATTAAAGCACCACCTAAGTACTCCATTTAAAATATATTCAAGTTCATTTTTATATCATGCTTTAATAAACTATCAAGTAGTATACAATTTCACATTATATTTTTATTATTATTACCTGTCATTTTAGTACAGTGCAAAACTACAACTGAAAGCCACAGTGCTCTCTTCAGCCTGTAAACAGAATTATAGAAAACACAATTGGAAATACTAAAAACATTACAAAAACCCCTACTTAAATAAGCATTTATCTATGCTAAGGATTGCCTTTTTTTTGTTTAAAATTTGTTTATTGGGGTTTTACATTACTTAACACGCGTTGACATCGTATATTATTATCCTGTATTGACACATCACTGTACTTGGAAGCTGGATACTTGGAAATAATGTCATACATACTTTTACAACCTCATGGCCATTATAAACTCTATACATTGAAACATTTGCAACTGATAATAACTCTCGCATTAGTTCACGATATTCTGTGAGGGTTACTGGTGTTCTGATTGGGGTTTCTCCCGATGGGCAAGACTTGAGGCTTCATTTTTATGGTGTCTGTTCCAGTGTCATCATGTCCAAACTTATCAAAAATGTGTACCCATCTAGCTGTAATCTGGATCGTAACTGTCGACGTGACCTGAAACTGTAAACTGTGGGGGTGAACAAGAAATAGGGTGGATATTGAGGAGCGACGGACTGGGAGTCAGGAAAATCGATAATGCAGAGGGCGTTTTTGACTTCATGTGGACTATTAATGCGCACTGTGCGCTGGTTCATATTTGGGCGGTCGGTGGGGACGGGGGGAAGGGGTGTTTAGTGCCCTCGTAACAGGCTAACTTCGTTTATGAGGGGATGGTTTCTGTCATGACGTAAATGCTAAGGATTACTTTAGTGCATAAATCATATGCTTTACAGGTTTAGGGCAATAAATATAGAATAATGGGTTTCAGTCTGCTCTTTTTGTGCCCGTCTGTATGGTATTTACAGATATTAGCTCTGTTTCAAAAAGCAAGATTAGTTTGGATCTTTCAGCAGAATCCATCTTACACATATGCAATTTGTGGGATTTAGCCTGGACCCCCCCCCATGCAGTTGATCATTAGTCCAGCTGGCAGTGGCACTTTGTTTCAGGTGAGTGTCGAGAAAGAACAACAAAGCCATTAAAGAAAAAACGAATTTGCTTGCTCAGATATGTAAGATTCTGGTAAGTTAGTCCTTCCACCCTGAAACAGGAAAATGTATTTGTTAGGGAAGGTAGAGGGCTTCAGTTTTCCTGGACTTGAGTTTAAGAGTTGGGTTGTACTCCAGTTGTAAATTCCTTTGGGGCACAACGATATATACTCAACGTCACTCACAGATGACACCTAAAGCACCCTTGGGTGTTGTCCGCTCATTACCGGAGGAAGATTGTACTAGGGAATATTGAATCGCAAATATTAACGGAACAGAATATCATTACTAAAATACTAAGTGACAATATATGGAAAGGTAAGGGCAGATGAAGGTGGGAATAAACTGCTTTTAACTCTACAGCTACATAACTTGTAGGTATCACCAAGGTACCTATATGTGGAGCTTGGTATAGAAAATGTATAGAAAATCCCCTTTCAATATTTTGACTTCGATATTGTGGTACAATATCACGTATCCTCAATAGGCCAAAGCCTCGACCAGCTCCCACAGGATTCAAAATCTGGCGCTGTAAGTCCTCCTTCCTCTACTGGGCGCTACAATGTAGTCATTGCTACTCAATGCCTGCTATAAGCCCAAACAAACTCAATCAACAGTGAGTCAAGATCCCGGATTATGCTGCGAGGGACAAGTAATGGCAAAATTGAAAAAAGGAAAACAGCCAGAGAAGAGCAACCATCTGGGCTAGTGCGATCCAACCGTCCGCAGATAACGGCAACAATTTCCAAAAATCCACGCTGGGTCACAGAGCCCGGACAGCAGCACCCACATTACCCTCTAAGTGGTCATGGTAAATCTTAGCCCCCCATATACTGCATGCAAGTAGCCTCCCATTGCAATCCTCTAAGGTCTGGGGCGGGAGTTAATCCCTAAGCATAGGGAACATGCTAGATTTCTGCCGATTTATGGGTAAACCTGTGACTCCTAAACTTATACAACAAGTCGACTGCCCCCTCCAGGTCCGTATCTACATTTTGTAAAAACAGTAGCATATCATCGGCATATAAAGCAATGTGGTGAAAAGACCCCCGGAACTCCAATCCCCGGTAATAGTTGGCCAAGGGCTAAACCATCAGTGCAAAGAGCAACAGGAGAGCTGGCACCTCTGTCTAGTTCCCAGCCTCACCTCATACATATCCGAGATCACTCTGTCAGTTTTCATTTGTGCTGTGGGACTAGAGTATAGAAGCCTAGTCCATCTCACAAAGTCAGGCTCCAATCCCATCTTTTCCATCACTCAGTAAAGGAACCCCCAATTCAGACTATCAAATGCCTTCTCAATATCTATTGCCATGACCACTGCCTTCTCCTTATCATATGTGTAATTTGCCATCAGCGTCAGCAATAATCTCTGAGTACTGATCGCAGTATTGCGCACCAGGATAAATCCCATCTGATTTGCGTGAATCAACTGTGTCATGTATGGCAGCAGAGGAGTTGCTAATATCCGACGAAGAATCTTATAATCAACGTTGAGCATCGATAATGGCATATAGGCTCGCATAACATGGGGGGGGGTCGGCCTAGCTTATTATAGCGTAATCACTAACGCCTCACAGGTGGAAGCCAGTAGCAGTTCCTGGTTCTGTGCCACACTGTATAAGGCTACCAATGTGGTGGAAGGACATCTACATACGCGGCATAGACCTGTATTGGGAGTCCATTTGCCCCAGGCACCTTTCCCTGTGCCATATTTTTCACTGTTGCTTTGACCTCGTGGAGTGTAATATCCCCCCAGCTCTTCAGCATCTTCTTGAGTACTCATCAGGAAGGCCACCAGGTCCATGAAAGCTTCTACCTCCTGATGTTCCCGAGATAGTGGTATTTTACTATCCAAAGCTCTTAGTAGTGCCTTCTTGCCCATAAAGTCGCCCGCCTCAAGCTCAAGGATCAGAGAACTCTTTTTAATAGGATCAGCCAGCCACACCAGTAGGGTCAACGCTTTGTCCCATTTTGCATAAGTTCTGAACATATACTCCCAATAATTAAAGTGACTGAGCTTTTCCACCTGCTCTGCTAGCGTGGCTCAATGGTTAGAGCGGTAGACCCTGATGCAGAGGTCTGGCCCGGGACCAGGGTTTAATTGCCGCCTCGGTGGCTCTTGGACTCAATCTCCCCGGACCTGATAATTCTTGCCTCGGTGCCTAGTCTAATCATGGGTCCCACTCTGTGACTCTGGGCAATAGCTTGCTTAATCTCCACAACGGCCCCAGCAGCGCTTGGATGCCTGGCTTCACCTTGGGGGTGCCAACGAGTGGACATCTCACAGGAAAGCCAGTAAGGGTTCCACAGCGGTATGAATACAGCTCTACGAGACCTCTGGGTAGAAGGCGCTGTATAAATACAAACACATTTACATTTAGTGCTCCCCTGGTGTCCAGCAGTGACTCCTGGAATGCTGGGTTTCCAGGTCAAGCCCTTTCCATGTCTCTCACTGCTGCCTCCCGGGGTCTCTAATTCCCGTAACAAAGATTGCCTCCCACTGCTTCCATAATACACTCTACCGGGATCACAGCTTTAAAAGCATACCACTCAACCATTGGTGTATCTGCAGGATCTGTGTTATCCTCATAGTAACGCCTCACCTCCTCTACAATTGACTGCCAGAACTCTGGGTCCTTCAGCACTTTGACCTTTAAACGCCAGTCCGATATGCTGGGACACACCACCTCCCATGTCAGAAAGAGCAAAACCTGATTATGATCAGAAAGTATACACATGGACTGTGAGAAGTTGCCTGGCATATGATCTCCGCTAGTTCTAGTGGGCACTTTGCACCAGTCTAATCGACCCTTATTGATGGTGGCGAGCAGTTTTCAGGCTAAGACTTCAGAGAGTGAATTAAGCGAGTAGTTTTACCAATTATAATCCCTTGAGTACCAAATGAAAGCACACCAAACAAGGTATATATCAAATATATATGTATTTATTCTAAACACTATCCCTCTGCACTCTTTATGAGGTCAGAGGTAAAAGTACAATACAAGTTACTTAATTAGCATACGATAAGTTGCACAATATACGTTTTGCCCTAGGGGTCTCACAAACCATATACTAAAATAGTGGTATAAGAACCACATGAGAATTAGAAAACAGGCCTGGGGTCTGTGAAATCACTGGGGCTACTCTAAATAACCAAAGGTTAGGATGTAGGAGGCCCACAGGAGACGCGTGCAGTGTCTAAACACAGCCGCGGGTTACCATTGACTTTCCATGGGAAACAAACAAGTTACAAATTTACAATTTAAGAACACTTCTAAATGAACTACGATGGAACCCTTTTAGACTTAGACACTAAGAGGGCCAATACCCTTGAGACTACCAGAATGTTACCTCACCCACGGGAGCTGGGTGCATAGGTCTCTTATGGTGTCGGATTTTGTCATCGATATCAATGGAGATATGCAAAGAAGTGCTGCAGGCGACCAGAGGAAAAGTGTCCGGGTGGATAAAAGGGTGGATCGAAGATCAGTAGAGCAGAGGAGCCAGAGTCTGGGCCACTAGCCAGTGACCAGGGCGACGAAAGAAAGATGCCACCGTATGTCGGGTGATTTCGGGTAAAAAGGTGAAATTTGTCTCTTCAGCCACAAGGACCAGAAGATGTAAACAATGACCAGGAGCTGGTTTCGAGCTGCCCCACAAAGGATCTAGGTGACTGCGGTGTTGGTATCCGGGTTGGACCCAACAAGCCTTGGCAAACGCAACCCATGCAGGATGTCGAGATTGGCTTCGGGGCAGACCAGCAAGGTCTGTGGAACTTCTCCTTTGCAGGGAAGTTGGAGCAAGCCTGGACTAACCAGGAAAGCAAGTTGTAATAAAGGATTGTCTTCTTGGGGGCTCACTAGCCAATGGATTAGGAACCACAAAGATCTATCAAGCGGAAATGCAGAAAGTAAGCCCAAGGGCCACTCGTGGACTGTGGCACTCTGTGCTTCGGTGCAAAAGCTGCACGGGTCTGGGGCTTCAAGCACCCCAATGCACAACTTCGGGATACCTCGGAAAGTTGATGCAGGTAGCAAAATGCAGGATGTCCAGGAGTTCTGGTCCCACATCTCTTGTGTCCGCCACAGGTCTCAGCTTTGCTGTGACTGAAGGTCGGGGACAGAGCTGCCTGGAAGTCTGTGTCTTGTGTCTCAATTATTCGGGAGCTTCGAAAATGCAGACCAGCAAAGATGCTTTTGGTGCCTGTTTGAACAGGGTGGTCACTCCTTGACCACAAGGGAGATGTCTTCCATCTTTCAGTCAAAATGGGATGTAGAAGGTCCAGGATATATGTTTCAGAGTTTCGTCCAGGGCCATCTAAAGTCCTAGGGACTGGGATCCTATACTTACACTAAGTTAGGGGTTGGACTAACTTTAAGGTCCCTCCTATGGGTGGACCTGGGGTGGGGGTGGTTACAGTTTCACACCAGAGCTGGGGCTGAGTGCCCCAGCAACCCATTTGAACTGGGAAATGCATGGAGCACCTAGTGTGCCCCAGGCAGTGTCTTGAAAGCATTCACTGAATGCAGCCCTACCTGCCCCAATACACAAAGAGCCTGTCTGGGGAGGTGCCAGCACCTTCCTCGGCAGGAAAGCTATTGTCCAGGCCTCCCCTGCTGGAGTTTCGTCCAGCAGCAGGAGGGCAGACTCGTGTCTGTGGCAGCAGCATCCATTTTGTGATGCTAAGGCTCTGTTTAACTTTAACCAGGTAAACCAGTAACTACATGTCTTCTCCCTCTAGAAGGGTGGAATGCTACCCCCCCGCCAGAACACGACATGTTTTGATAAAGCCAAACCAAAGTTAGCATCAACCGCAAGGATTATAATGCACTTAAGAGTATATGGTATGGCTATATCATAGAACAGCTATAAGGAGATGGCTCTGAAAGCTGTAGAGGGGCTCATCTCATGCTAGGGCACCCTCACATAAAACCAAGCACTCAGCCTCCAGGATTGTCAAGGCCTGCCATAGGAGTGACTTATAGGTGTATATGTGTCTATATGTATATATAGATATAGGTATACTATATCTAAGTAAGAGGTGATTACACCACCTTATCCAGGCTGTGTGAACAGACCTGTGGTGTCAGTTTGTAAGGCAAACCAGGGGTGGCACAATACATCCTGCAGCCCCTGGTAGGCCTAGGGTGCACCTATGCCCTGGGTACTTATGGTACACTATACAGGGGCTCACAAGGGTGACCCAGTAACCAATCTGGTATGTACCTAAAGTACATGGTATCAATTTAGAGAGAGAACAGCTGGGCTGTGGGCCTGATTAGCAGTTCCACAGCCACACTAAAGTAAAAAAAACAGAGAATCACAGCAAAAAGTGGGGGTAACCATAGGAAGCAGAACCAACTCTCCTACATGGGCCAACGGCGGACTAGAATGAATGCACCTTGTTCACAAAGTGTTCAAAGTCAATAAAAGTCCTGTGCACTGCTCATCCGGTACCTGCCACTTTTAGATACGACTGGCCAGCAGTATGTAAAGATGGGCACAAATGGAGAGGTGCACCAGTGTGGATCCAATAAAGAGTCCAAATTGTATAAGTAAATAACAATTGTTTATTCTACCTTCTTAAATCCAAATAAATCACAAGATCCAGCCAATGCGTTTCGTTCCAAGAACAACTTTTAGAACTTCATCAGGGTTTAATCATGTTGGATAATAATATATCAAATTGCAAGTAAAATAATGGAAAATGATTCCATCCAATATCCATACGTCCCATAAACATGGCCCCGGTCTATGAAGAAGTCCCCGGCATCTATGTTCCTTCAAAAGGCCCTCCCCCTTATCATGGCTGAAGCTGTCCAAGCATTCAAGGCTCGGAGCCCCCGAAGATGGCAGGTGTTACCAAGTAGGACAGCTGCAGCCGGGGCCTCCACCCATGGGGAACGAATGAAGGAAAGAGCGGGTGGAAGCAGACTGCTGAAGTCACGGTTTTTGAGCAAGTGAGGAGGAGCGAGACAGCGAGAGAATAAGGGGGAGGGCTTTTTTAAGAAGCATGGATGCTGGGGACTTCTCCATAGACCGGTACTGTGTTTACGGGATGCATGGACCCTTATCAAGGTGCTGGTGGCGAATTCTTATTGATACATACAATGAATGTGTGACTTCTGGGCTTGATGATTCATTATTTATTGACACTCTTTCTCTACACCTTGCCTGTGGAGACTCTGCAACGGACTCTGTTTTCCTGCCTCTTGCCGTCTAACCCAGCACACAGCTTGCCGGACCCGCTCCGCGGGTCCCGCTTCGCAAAGCCAATCAGCGGGAGTCTGCAGTGCCTCTGGAGTTGACAAGGGGAGGATCGGCACAGCAGCAGGGCTGCGAGCGGCGCAGCAGGGACTCCATATCCCAGGAGTCTCTGCCTGACTAACGTGCACCACCTGAGCCGCTCTCCCTGCTTGCTCCGCCCCCTGTTTGGGAAGGTAAATACCCCTGCTGGAACAATACCTGTGGGACACTCTTTTTCTACACCTTGCCTGTGGAGACTCTGCAACGGACTCTGTTTTCTTGCCTCTTGCCGTCTAACCCAGCACACAGCTCGCCCGACCCGCTCCGCGGGTCCTGGTTCGCGAAGCCAATCAGCGGGAGTCCGCAGTGCCTCTGGGGTTGACAAGGGGAGGATCGGCACCACAGCAGGGATGCGAGCGGCGCAGCAGGGACTCCATATCCCAGGAGTCTCTGCCTGACTAACGCGCACCACCTGAGCCGCTCTCCCTGCTTGCTCCACCCCCGACTCCCTCTCTCCCTATTTACCCGGCCAACCACACAGCGGCGCGGGAGCGATCAGGGCTAAGCCCGGGCAAAGGGCGGGCCGTCTGTGGCCGTCAGGGGCTTTAGGAGGCTGGGCTGGGCCACCCCTCTGACTTCTGATTTATTGTCCCGGACTCTATCACCCAGCTGGGAACATACGACAGTAAGCTGTGCCACATATGTATTTTACTTCTTACGAAACTGACTAGGTTGTCACTGGTTGATCCTCATACTTCTATAGGAATGATTTACATCAGTTTATTGCTTATTTTTTATCTGTACTATAGACCAAGGATGTCTACAGCTGTTTCGAACTCTTTACCGTCCAGTGTAGGGGTGTCTATACATAGATAAATACTTTGGTAGGGCCACTAGAGAAATAGACAAGAAGATCACACTGGCAGAGAAACGGGCGGAGCGCCGTTTCTCTATCGAACTTCTGAAAAATAAGCCATTAATTACGCCACAGAAGGCAGCATCAATTACACAATCACACAACATCATGTCTGTCGATGCAGATGCAGAGTTGTTTAGTACGGAAAATATCCCACTAATATTTCAAGATAGTTCACCAGTGCCACACGCTATGGAAAATACTATAGATTCTATTACTATTGAGCCGCCTGTCACATCAAACTCCCTAATAGACTTAAACTCACCAATATCTATAGACGTAGTCTCTCAGTCCAACAGAAACACACCTTCTCCTGTTAGAGGCAGTTGTGACGTTGGATACACAACCGCCTATAGCGGTCAGTGCAGCCAACGACAAATTACCTACTAAGAAGAATACAGGAGTACTTCGCTCCCTACCTAAAAAAAGAAGGAGAAAGGGTGGGGTTAGAAAAGGGGATAAAACCTTATGCATATCAACACGTGCAATGGACCCGATACACAAGTCACCTAAGGTAATAGGGAAGGATGTATTAATGGGGCTACCAACTGTAAATTCTGAATCCTTGCCAACTAAAGGGCTATTGGAGGCTGTTGAATGCCTCCTAAAATCTCTCATACTTCCACTCACCGAGAGAATTAAAAGGCTGGGGGAAAAAATGGATTGCATTTTGGCAGCCCCCAATCTGATTGAAAACCCTAAACAAACTAATCGAAGTGAAGCCTGCCCTAAAACCAAACATCCTACATATAATTCATCCAGGCAACAAACAGATACCTCCGTACCTAAAAACCTAAAAACACGCTTGCTGACACAAATTCCACTAAATCGGCAGGCACGAAAGACGTAAGCAAAGAGAAGGTTAAACCAGGTGCCCCGAAAGTCCTTCCTACCAGCAATGACCCCCCAACGAAGATAAGTCAAATGACCAGAGTAAAAACTAATTTTAGAAATATAGCAGACTTAACCCCGGAATTGTCCAACTATGTCATCATTCTAACAGGAGATCCGGTCATGCCAGTAGGAAATGCAGAACCAAATACCAGTCTTAAAAATAAAGTTATCCACTGGCTGCGTAACAACAGACCCATTACATCTAAACGGAGATATAGTATCAGTGAGACGGTGTAATTGGGTGGGCTTACGCCCTAAAAACATTGAAGGGGATGTGGTAATAGTAAACTTTAGGGATCATAGGGTGGTCACATATATCAGTGACTGGTTCCCAGGGAGAAGTGAGGGAGGAGTATCATTGCGCAATTTGAGCTACTTTTATCCTGAAGCTCTGATGATGCCCCCAAAAAACCCTCCAACTCTGCGCAGTTTTGATGCCCCTTATTTACCAAATCAAATCCCACACTTTACTGTCCCTAGACACCACAATAAAAATTACATCCCTTTTCTTCCACCCAAACGCTCAAATAGGTACTTCATCCCGTTTGACAATAATTATCACCCCATAAATCCAAATGAGTACTGGAACATCCCACTACACAATTTATTTGAACCCCTCTCTGGCTTAGATGCAAACGAATGACTTATTCCATCTACTTCCTACAAGGGATTCGTTTGTGAGTACATGATAAATCGTAATACTTTAGTTGAACCTGATAATCTTGTACCAGGGATGACCCATTCAGAAAATTCGGGTGGCGAATTGACAAGGGAAGAAATCTTTAGTGAGAGTAATGTTATAAATAGTTCTGATCATGGGAGAGCTGAATCTAGCAGGTCATTTATTGATCCCGGTTCCCCTAAAAAGCCCAATGTAACCACTGTGAGCAAGGCAAATGCGGGGGGGAGGGGGCGTTGAAATCTCTAAAGAAAGTGCGGTGTGCCACAATCTAGGTTTAAATGGAGGGTCTCGAGAAAAATGGTCCATTATATTTTGGAATATAGCTGGCCTTAAGGCCAAACTAGATAATCCAAACTGGCAAAAATGTACTAATAACTGCGATGTTATATGTTTACAAGAAACATGGGCAAAGAAAGAATATCATATGTGTGCTTTTAAAACTGTATTTATCCCAGCCGTAGGATCCGCACATGGCCGAGCAGAGGGGGGACTATGCATGTACATTTCTAATTGCTTTATTTGTAAAAAAATTGAGTTGTATTTTCATAATTATTTTTACCATATTGTTGGGCTACATATTAACACCACTGTTTGTATACTAATAGTACATTTTTATAACAACACTAGTAACAGATATACCAGTGGCGCTCAAAACCCTGAAAACGAAACTCCATAGCATAAACAACAGCTCCCATAAACAGTTCATTGTCATATGGGGCGGTGATTTCAATTGTGCCCTATGCGATAGATCAGGAACAGGAAATTGTGGACTAACGATGGATAGGGATACCGCCCGACACATTTTGAGCACACAATAACGGGGAATCCTTTAAATGAGATCATGTTTAACAACGATCTAGGGTTCTCAAACGAACTATGCAGCACTGAGACCCCCTTCTCTCCAACTTTTAACGGTTTATTTTCAACAATCGACTTCATCATTATCTCCTCGTGTTATAGGGACTGTATTGTTAGTTATAATGTCTTAAAATCTAACCTAAGCGACCATTTCCCCATCAGGATTGAATTATTTGACCCACAATTAATAGTGCATAAAAGAGCAGAGGTTTCCTCCGAAAACTTAGAAATAGCCAGGCAGAACGGATATGCTTTAAAATGGACTAAGGTGGTTCCCGAGGAGTTTCTTAGTAATTTAATTAATGCGTGTAATACGAGCTTTTCAGTTTGCTTGGACTTGGCATCTGATGATGCAGACATTATAAGTAATTTCAGAGAAATAACTGCCTGTATAAAGAGGGGTCTTTGGGTAAATGCCAAGGAAAAGAAGATCCAAGGAAAACAAGAGGCTGGTTCAAATCAGCATGTAGTAAGGCCCACAAGCAATTAAAATTGGCTTTGCATAAGCAAGATAGAAACCAGACCCTGATAAGGGCCCTACGTAAGGAATACAAAACTGCACTAAAAGTTCAAAGAGATCTGATGAGGAGGGAAGCATGGACAGCTATTATGGAGGCCTCAGAACTAAAGGATATGACGGCCTTTTGGAAAGCAGTGAATGCCCCCTTTTTTAAAGACAGTACAAAGGCTCGTATTGAGATAGCTGTTACCGAGGATGAATGGGTCAAGCACTTTGAAACACTTTATAGCCCAGTAGCAATCACCACTGATACATCGAGAGAACCCGCGTTTAAGGGGAAGGGCACTGAAGGGCAACAACTTAACTTTTCCTTGGAGGATGTAATCAAGGGTTTTAACTCTAGCCTAGGGGGAAAGTCACCTGGCCCCGATGGTGTCCCAGTGGACATTTAAAAAAAAATATATCGCTCTGGGCACCTTTGCTTACCAGACCACAAGTCGATCATTATTCCCATTTTCAAAAAGGGAGATAGAGCAAGCTGTGCGTGCTACCGGCCCATATCCTTGCTCGACTCCACCATTAAAATTATTGGTAGAGTCATTTTAGATAGACTGCACTTATGGGCAGAGGAACATAACATTATTAGGGACCTCCAATATGTTTTTTTGCGAAGGAGTCGGTACCATCGAACAAGCACTCAATTTATCAATATTGATAGAGAAATACACTACGACTAAGGGAGGAAGACTGTTCTTAACTTTTTTAGATTTGACATCCGCTTTTGATTTTGTAAATCATGGCAAATTATCGATAATTTTAACCCGACTGGGAGTAGAGGTAAATATCATCAAATTTCTGAGAGAACTGTATAACGGGGCTAGTGCAATGGTCAGATACGGTAAAAATGGGGAGTGTACAAGGGACTTCAGCGTTGCGAGGGGCGTGAGGCAAGGGTGCGTCCTTGCCCCATTTTTATTTTCTATTTATATAAACAACTTGGAGGAAACTCTGTTACATGATTGCACTGATATGCCAATTGTCTCAGCCCGTCGTATACCTGCTCCTATTTACGCAGATGACGCTGTTCTCATGGCAAGAACCCATATAGCCATGCAGAGTATGATTACCTCTTTTAGCACCTTTATGGCCAAATTAGAACTACAAGTAAATTGCACTAAGACTTTTTCTATGAACTGTGGTGGTAACGTGAAACAAAAGAAGAAAACCAAGTTCATAGGATCGATCCCTTTAGACCATACCCCAACATTCCCATACTTGGGGATTCTGTTCGATCGCACTGGTAAATGGAGCTGTGCGATCAAAGCTAGGAATTTACTATTTTCTAAATCCATAAAGGCCCTTAGGTCGTTCAGCAAGAAGATAGGCAAAAAGCCAGTTAAAGAGCTTTTATATATTTATAAAGCTAGCTGCCTTTCGGTGGCATTATATGGGGCAGGAATCTGGGGTGACTCTAATGTCAGTAGCCTACAAGGCACCGAAAATGGTTTTCTGCGATATCTTCTAGCAGTCCCAGAGAGTATATCCAGTTATAATTGCCACACTGAATTGGGTATTGCCTATCTGGAAGATCTAATCAAGGTGCAACCGATCCTTCTATGGCATCAGGTATGGACTACCGAGAAATGCCACCTAAATCGCCTCATTTTGGGGGATGCACTGAAACTAGATGGTGGTAAAAGGATAAAATGGCTGTGCTATATAAAAGCTTTCTGTGATAACATCAAGCATCCGGAATTTTATACTGACCCTATGACAATGTCTGATATTACTAGAAAAGCATTGAAACAGCTAAGTCTAAATTTCCTTGAGAATCGAAGAGAACAAACAGAACTGTTAAAAAAGACAGTAATTGCCCATCAAATGATAATTAAACCAAGGGTTATTCAGCCTTATCTAAACCTTCAAATGAAAGACCAAGAAAGGTTTCTGTTGACCAGATTTAGATTTGGAATACTGTTTAGACTGTTGAGCTTTCCTGTTACAAATGATTGGTCAAAGGAAATTTGCAAATGTCCGTGTGATAATGCCTCTACTCAATCGGATATCCACATTCAATTTTTTTGTAGATTTTATGTTATATCTAGGAAAAGATGGATTATGCCTATTTTAAAATATATGAACATGAGACAGTGTCGCCCAGATTTTTTAGCTATACAATTCTTGGATGATATTTTCTCAGTAGCATCTGTCGCGGCATTTCTTAAAAGCATTTTTTACCTACGTAAGACAATGATTATATGAATTCTATTATTTTAAATTTTGGCCCATGTTAATACTGTGTACACCGCTTTTAAAATATTGATTGTGATGTTGTAGTATTTGATGTGATTTGATGTACTTTTATGGTTATTTATGAAATATAAGTGAATAAAGTCTTTTTGAATTTGAATTTGAATTATTGGCCCGTTGTGGACATACTATTGGATATTGGATGGAATCATTTTTCATAATTTTACTTACAATTGGATATATTATTATCCAACATGATTAAGCCCTGATAAAGTTCTAAAAGTTGTTTTTGGAATGAAACGCGTTGGCTGGACCTTGTCATTTATTTGGATTTAAGAAGATATATTAAACAATTGGTATTTACTTATACAAATTGGACTCTTTATTGGATCCACACTGGTGCAGCTCTCCATTTGTGATCATCTTATGATCAGAAAGCGTTCTAGACAAATATTCAACATTCTGTATAGCCTCATGCACCCCTGGTGAGCAAAGGAATGTGTCGAGGCAGACGTGATTCCCCATACACATACCGGAATAGAACTAGTAGTTCCTGGCTCGAAGGTGAGTAGATCTCGATTAATAAACCAGCCCCCACTGGAGTTGCCAGGTGGAAAACATTAGCGCCAGGCAGAAAACCAGGGAATCACCTAAAGGGGTGGGAGGTGGTGGGATCTATCCATTGGGGGACTTCAACACTTTTGACGTCCCCCCCAGGAGTACAGCATTCAACATGCATGGGGTCCGGACCCTAGATAACTCATAAAAAAACACCCTGCTTGGTCCAAGTTAGGTGCATAGATGCTATCCAGAGCGAGGTCCCAGCCAGCCAATCTGCCCATGACCATCACACACCTCCTAGCTTGGTCCACTAGTTTCCCAGCCTTCTGGAAAGGGGCCCCAAGTCATATCCATAGTAGAACACTGGTCGCAAGAGCGGAGTATGCAGTAGCACAAGTTTAACCTCGCTAGCATTTATGGAGAGCCAGACATTCGACCACAGTCAAATTAGTCTACCGAGGGGGCAGGGCTGGATTAACCACTAAGCAAAATAAGCATGTGCTTAGGGCATCAAGAGAAGGGGAGCACCACAGAAATTTTCAATTGCCGGATTTACCATGAAGCATATGGTTTAATACTGCAAATGGTGCAGCTGAACCTATAAATAAGGTGGAAGTATACAGACATGAACATTCTTTTCCATCTTACTGTAAGTTTTGTTTTGTTTCCAAAAATAAAATGTTATTTTACAGTTTATTATTGTTTCTATTGTGAATTAGAAATATATGGGCCACCAAAATCTTTTATTTCAAAATGTTTTTATTGAAATGTTCTAAGAGAGTGCGACAAAAGCATTACACATCCAACATTTATCAAGAATATCATCCGCCCAGCTATACAGTTCGCTCATGAAAGTTACAGTTTGCCCACCAAGTCCGGGGCGAATAAACTTCAATATATAACACAGTTTAATACTAACATGAACTTTAATATATAACACAGTTTAATACTAACATGAACTTTAATATATAACACAGTTTCATACTAACATGAACTTTAATATATAACACAGTTTAATACTAACATAAACTTTAATATATAACACAGTTTCATACTAACATGTCGCAATCCAGTCAATTATTTAAAAAAAAATTATATTTTTATTGTTTTAACACAAACAACACATGTAAAGTCAATATGCATTAAATGTGCAATCAGGTCATCATGCAATGAGGCGTGGCATAAACAAGGACAATTACTAACATCAGACAAATGTTCATGTCATCATAAATCACAGTTCCTGGAAAATGTTGTTCATAATTCCTTGCCACCCAATCTGTTGGTTCGAGTGTAATAGCCTCACTCATCAGAAGATCAGAGAAGAGATAACTATGCCCACTGGTCATAAACGAGACATTGCAAAATGCACACTCCGTCCCTTCTCTCGTGGCCCACCCCATTGGCGTAACAACTGTATACATTTGTAATTGTTCACAGGTCTCAGATGCAGTGGCAGCAATCAGATGTACAACAGCAAGCAATGACATAGATCTCGCCTGTCAGAGGTATCCCCCAAGCAAAACGCCAAAGTACCCATCATCCCAAGTCATGGAAATAACTCAAGGCGACGCATCTAAAAGTGGCGCATCCGAATCCAGATCAGAGTCTGTGTTCGGAAATTTTGGTAATACTACCAGTGCCTCCCAGGCCCACACCATCTTTAGTGCCTTTTCGCTGTTGGCACGGGTCACCAGCTGCAGCCTCGTAATCCCTTCACATTCCACCCATTTAAGAAAATCGGCTCGCCATCTCCGGAAACTAGGACCCCTCTTGGCCTTCCAGTGAGTTGTGATTTCCCTCTTCGCGAGCAAAAGCCCTAAGTCTATGAATTTGCTTGTTACCTTGTTCTTTGAGGTGTGCGGAAACCAGTGCAACAAACAGAGGCCTATCGTGCGTTCTATGTCCTTGGCCATGACATCCTACGAAAGTGTTACCACCTCCTCCCAATACGTTCCTAGCTTAGGGCGCTCCCACATCATGTGGGAGAAATCTGCTCCCACTGTACTGAAACACGGGCACATTGCTGAATTCATTTTAAAATGTTGATTAAGTTTTGCTGGCGTAAAGTAAGCCCTGTGGAGTATGAAGAAATGTACCAATTGGAAGCGTGCATTCCTCGTGCTTTTCCAAGCTCGTTCCATTAAATCGTCCCAGGCTTTCTCAGGGATTTCCACACCTAAGTCTTCCTCCCAATAGGTTCCTAGCTTAGGGCGCTCCCACATCATGTGGGAGAAATCTGC
Organism: Lissotriton vulgaris; assembly: GCF_964263255.1. Classification (NCBI taxonomy): domain Eukaryota; kingdom Metazoa; phylum Chordata; class Amphibia; order Caudata; family Salamandridae; genus Lissotriton; species Lissotriton vulgaris. The sequence goes on from NC_141687.1 coordinate 245,969,126, forward strand.
TCCCACTGTACTGAAACGCGGGCACATTGCTGAATTCATTTTAAAATGTTGATTAAGTTTTGCTGGCGTAAAGTAAGCCCTGTGGAGTATGAAGAAATGTACCAATTGGAAGCGTGCATTCCTCGTGCTTTTCCAAGCTCGTTCCATTAAATCGGCCCAGGCTTTCTCAGGGATTTCCACACCTAAGTCTTCCTACCATTTTTGTAGAAGTGGGCACAGAGGGGTAAGTCTCTTGTGCATCATTCAGCGGTACAAACACGTAACCGCTTTAATGGTGCCTGCTGCCATAACTACATATTGAAAAGCCATTGAAGTTGGAGGTTCGCTTAGCCCCTCCTTACAGTGTGCTTGAATGACCGCCATGAGTGCCATATGCATCAAATAGTCAGCCCGGGCCAACTCAAACCTGTCTTGTAGAATCTCATAAGGGAGTACAGCACCATCCGCGTACAGGTCACCCATGGTGGTCAGGCTCCTCGCCACCCAGTCATTCAGCACCCCCCAATCACCCCAATGTGGCAGGGCAGCGCACATCACAAGCGGGATCTCAGGGGCATAGGGCCGCGCAATGTGCGCCCAGCGTTGACTTCTGTTCCAGCAGAGATTAAAAGTCACCATTTCCCGAGTGAGAGAGGAGGTCAGGAGCGGCAATTGCAATAGCAATCTGGAATCTGGAAATCGTCTGTCTAAGAGGCTAATGCCCATCCAACTCAGATGGGTCTCGAAATGTTCGTGCAATCGTTTGAGTAAGCCACTGCACCTCTGCCACTACATAGTACGTGTCATGATCTGGGACTGCCAAGCCTTCCTCCGACCTTGGCCTCATTAGTGTGTCAAGCGCCACCCTCCGCCTGCCCGAGGTCCAGAGGAACCCAACCATCATTGATCAAAGCTGTTTAAAAATAGAGGCCGGAATCCAAATAGGCAACGTCCTAAAATAATTCAACAGTCGAGGGAGTGCTATCATCTGTAGAAGGGCCATCTGCCCAGCTACCGAGAGAGGAGGGTGCTCCATACAGCCCTTGAGCCCCCTAAAGGCACCACCCACGTTGCCCTCCTGTAAGTTCGCAATCCAGTCAATGTGTTCAAATAACAATCTACCCACCCTAGAGAATAATGCGAAAAGGAAACTTAATTATACCTGGAAAAAAGGAAATAAATCGAACTGAGATGTCATGATGCAAATAAAGAGAAAAAAGAAAGGAGCGCGAAGATTGGAGAATCCGAGCCTCCGCCCCAGTGCTCGACGCATTTTTCATAGCTCCCTACGAGGGCCCAAAGCCTTGGATTGCAAGCCGTCAAAGGAAGCCTCTCTGATAAGTATCTGACCAATGGAGACCAAATGTAATCAAAACCTTTCCTGGTATCTTCTACGATATCAGTCATACGCCCTGTGTCTGTCTTCTCAAGTGCGGGTCACGGACGCCCAGCAGAACCTGTTCCATGGAGCTGGGAATGGGATAGCCTAAGATAAGTTTGATTTGGGGCAGGATCTCCTGCCAAAAAGGTTTGATGACGTGGCAGTCCCACCAAATATGTCGGAAATCGCCTAACAACCCACACCCCCTCCAGCATCTATCCTATGAACCCGGGAAAATTGTGTGTAGTTTCTGAGGGTACAAGTACCAATCGTACATAATTTTATAGTGTGCCTCCCTAAGATACATGGAGCGGTTGAATTTCACTATATCCCTACCCAAATGCTCCCATTGCTTGTCCTCCAAACTGGCATCCACGAGAGTGTTCCAAAAATGCTTGAAGCGTGGCATTGCCCTGGGACGCATCTATTGAATAAGAGCATACAGAAAGGAGATACACCCCTTGGAGAAGGACCCAGACTGAGCGAACTTTTCAATAGGGAGCAACTCCCTGGTAGCGACCTGCCACACCAAGGGCTGCTGCACCCAGTGTTTCAGTTGCAAGTAGTGGTATTCTTTTTTGTTAATTAATTCAAATTGTTTCTTGCACTCCTGGAAAGTGAGGAGTTTTCCCTTGTCAAACAGGTGAGAGATCATAAGGCAACCACCCACCCTCCAAGCCTCAAAGGGACCTTCCTGTAAAGCGGGGGGAAATGCAGCGTTAAAATGTATAGGCGTGTGAGGGGAGGGAAAGGCCATAAGCTGCAGTCTGGAGGTGAGGATGTCCCAGACCGTAAGTGTGGTGGAAGTAAGTGTGCTAATATAGGCATTCAGTGGTCTGTCTCGCTTAGATTTCCAAAGAAGATCCCATATAGTGTGCCCAGTTATCTGTCTGTCTATGTGAAGCCAATGCGATCATTCCGTAATCACTGGCGCATTTGCGCCGCTCGATAGTAAGATTGAAAGTCTGGTAGTGCTAGGCCGCCCTCTTTACGTGGTCTAATAAGCAATTTTAAGGGAAGTCGTGCCCTTTTCCCATGCCAGATGAATTTGGTCTGACAAATGCAAAAACAGCAATTGATGGATTGAATGTTGCACAATGGCAAAACATTCACCCCCATTCACAGATCTAGGTTTAATCCATCATTAGTTTGCTCACCACACCTCCCCAGTTCAGACATGGCCATATGCAAATCAGCCTTGACCTTGTGCCTCATGGGAACAGTCCAGCCTGAACTGCCAAGCTACGTCTTCCCTGGACCGGAATCAAACATCCTAGGACCGGTTTCTGGCTATCAGCCGTCATGAGCCAGGATAGCTTGATTCCAGTGGCATGGAGAGCACAAGACTCACGTCTGAGCATACCCGACCCACTCGGGGTGACAAATGCAAAAAACACAATTGATGGACGGAAGGTTGCACAATGGCAAAACATTCACCCCAGTCACAGCTCTGAGTTTAATCCATCGTTATTTTGCTCACCACACCACCCCAGTTCAGACATGGCCATATGCAAATCAACCTTGACCCTGTGCTTCATAGGAACAGTCCAGCCTGAACTGCCAAGCTGTGTCTTCCCTGGACCGGAATCAAGCATCCTAGGACCGGTTTCTTGCTATCAGCCATCATCAGCCAGGATAGCTTGATTCCAGTGGCATGGAGAGCACAAGACTCACGTCTGAGCATACCCGACCCACTCGGGGTGACAAATGCAAAAACAACAATTGATGGACGGAATGTTGCACAATGGCAAAACATTATCCCCCAGCCACAGATCTGGGTTTAATCCATCGTTATTTTGCTCACCACACCACCCTAGTTCAGACATGGCCATATGCAAATCAGCCTTGATCCTGTGCCTCATGGGAACAGTCCAGCCCGAACTGTCAAGCCATGTCTTCCCTGGACCAGAATCAAGCATCCTAGGACTGGTTTCTGTAGATGAATTTGGTCAGCATGAGCCGCAAATCTCTAAATAATCCTCCCTCCACTGGAATAGGAAGCCCCTGAAAAAGATAAAGTAAGCAGAGGAGAACATTCATCTTAATGATGTAAGCCGCACTCCATTTGCCCAGATCACTCTTTAGTTGTCGCAGGAGGGGAGGGAAATTAACCTGATACAAATCCAGCACCTGAGGGTTAAGCTTGACTCCCAAATAGGTAATCTCCTTAGAAGTGCAGCGGAAAGGAGACACCTCTTTGATCCTCCGCCAATCGTCTTTGGGTATTTTCAGGTTCAATAGGAAGGACTTTGTCAGGTTGACCTTGAAACATGCCACCCCTACAAACGATTTCAGCTCAGCCTGGATGGCCAGGAGAGAGACCACGGGATCTGACACCAGGAGAAGAATGTTATCAGCGAACAACGAAATCTTATGATCATCTGTGTCAAAACGCATCCCTGAATCTCCTTATTACCTTTGATCCTGTGTGCCAGGGGTTTGATGCTCAAGGCAAAAGGAGGGGAGATAAAGGACAGCCCTGTCTCGCGAGTCAGGTGAAAAGGGGATGAAGCTACTCCGTTGACAAGGACCAGAGAACTAGGAGAGTGTTAGTTATCACAAATCATCCCTATAAAGGCTTTGTTGAAGCCAAAGCGCTGGAGCCCTTTAAATAAGGAGGTCCATTCCACACGATCGAAAGCTTTCTCCACGTCTAGCGAGAGAAGCGCTATTAGAATATTTTTCTTCCGGGCCTTTTCAATAATGGATGATGTGCCTCAAGTTATCGTAGGTTTGTCGTCCCTTAATAAAACCAGATTGATCCGAATCTATGAGCGCGGGGAGAATAGTTTCGAGACAAGTAGCCAGGATTTTGGAGTACATTTTGGCATTGAGGTTCAGAAGAGCATTCGGGCGGTAAGAAGAGCAAAGGGATGGATCCTTGCCAGGTTTAGGAAGTACTGCCACTATTGCTTTTCCCATGGAAGGAGTGACTTTGTGCGAGGAAACAATGAAATTGAATAGTATAGTTAGGAAGGGGACGAGCTCCGGTGCGAACGTACGATAGAAGTGGGCTGAAAAGCCATCCGGCCCAGGAGCTTTCTGGTGTTTAAGGGAGTTAATCACCTGCTGCACTTCCTCAGCGGATATAGGTTGCGCCAGTTCTTCATTGGAGCGGGCCCCTACCTGAGGGAGGTCTATGGGGTCCAATTAGTTCAAGTTCAAGTTCAAAAAGGCTTTATTCAATTGATAAATAGCAATCATAAAAGCACACAGTTATAAAATACATAAACAATTTCATAGATAAAAATTCATAATGAACATTACATGGAATCATGTTAGATGTTACAATATTACATTATTTAAAAAAGGAAAAACCATCATTTCAGTACAAAAAAACATTCAAGTAAACATAGATTTCCTGAGATACAAGACTTTTTTCAAGAAAGCTGTGGTTCTTAGGACACTGTTTTCACTATCTAAAAAGTGTAATGACAATAAAGCAGGGCGACATTGACGTAGCCCAAACTGTTTTAGTATAGGAAAAGAGAAGAAGAGAAGAGATGACTTGAGTATTTATTTTGTATTGCACAGTTACTTAAAACCATCTGCAATATGACTTACATGCAGTTTTAAAAGAAAATTAGAACAATTATTTCAAAAAAGACATTCTTATAAAAATGGGTTTACATACAACCTTATAAATACAGAATAAGAAGATATATTATATACATCTATAAATCGGCAAATGATTGTCAGTTCAACCTTGTTGGTGAATACTTGTTTAACAAACCAGGTTGCCTTTCATATTGCCTGGCCCCTCTTCTTCCATAAGACGCTACACGGCCATGTATCTCCCAAATCTGGCCAAGTCCTGCGGTATGGTGCAGGAAAAGAGAACCGAGGTTGCTTCTTTCCCTGTCCGGACCCCCTTAAGCAGCCATATTTGTTTGAAAAGGTTCTGACGAGACTGCAACATACCGGGACAACAACAAATCAAATGTAGCAAAGATTCAAATTTAAAGTCACAGATTCTACATCTGATTTTGTGTTCTAAGGATTTCCACCCGGGGTTTAATTATTTTCTTGGGAGGGGCACAAGTCTGGCCCATACAATGTTTTTTAGTGCTTTCCGTCCCAGAGCTTGATTGAGATAGGGCTGGATTTTGCTCCCAGCAAACGATGTTATGAGCCAAGGTGAACCTCTTCCTGTTGCATATTCTGCTAGATCACTTCTATGTGACAGTTGGTAACATTGTTTATTAATTGAATTTTTGATGGCCAGATAATTTATCGTCCCCTGATCCCAATTTTCAGTTGCTAATCCCAATGTTTCCACTGCTTCCTCTGTGTAACGATGCAACGGGTTAATTGACCCCCGTAGATTGGCTTCAGCATGCTCTTTAGGCTTCCGGCTGGAGCTGTTAGGACTTGATAGTAATATTTCATGTGCATTCCCAAGCATTCTTTACTTTGTTGCTTCAGTCCGAATTCTAAGCAAATTAGGCTGTTGCGTGTATATTTAAGCAGTTTGAAAATGCGTTTATAGTCCTGGCATTCTGCTTTGTCTAACATTGATTCCATTTTACCCGGGAATGCCTGCTGTGCATAACCTGCAATTGCCCTGAAGTTTGCTTGTATTACTTTCCTGATCGGAGCTGTTGTTGGGCTCTGCCGCCCACCATTTTGTTGAGCGCTGTGTCTGGCTCAGGTCGGTCCCGCGTACTGCTGCAGCCTGTCACCGGGGACGTCAGGGGAGCCAAGCCAGGTGCATTCCCCCGCGAACGCCGGTGGCAAGACTCCTCGGGGCAAAGCTGCTACAAGGAGATGCGGGAACTCAGCAACCCCGCGCTCTCGGTCCCAGAGCCCAGAAGCCCGCCATTTTCTCTCTGGCGCCGCTGCGCCACCTTCTCCTCGCCGGATCTCTTTTGTTCAAACACCGGAACCCCAAGCGCATCAGAGCAGTCCCCCGTGTTCAGCGCCACCTCTGCGCTTCCCAACCTGGTAAGATGCCTTATTGCCATCTAATCACCAGGGCCTGGGAAGGAGCCAATCTGAATCACGCCCGATCTGCCATGTTGGTTGGCCATGCCCCCCCAAAATCTTTTAAGTGCTTAGAGCCTCTAATGGTCTTAATCTGGCTCTGGTAGGAGGATGATATGAACCCCTTGCCTCTTGAGATAGGTGTACACTTTGTAAAGTTTGGACATATTATTAAGTCCATGGACGTTCCAGGATATACCCTTATGGGTCATAGGGGCAGCCATAGTTCCATTGGCATGCAGGGATCCTAGCAGCCAAATAGGGGACCCCGCCCTCACCCAGGTCTCCTACATTCCAGGACCATTCCTCCTGGAGAACACAGCAGCAGGCACGGCAAACCCAACCAAAACAATAACAGACCAAACTCTGCAACCCCAGGACAGGAAGGAAACATCCCTCCATCCAGCACTTCCATCTTTAGTGCTGTCTGCTGTCACCCCCAAGACCGCTGTGTCGGCCACAGTGGCTCAGTCACTCCAACTTTATGCTCCCGCCTTGGCAGGACCACCGCCAGAGCACACCGTACTCCTTCAACACCTAGGTCAGGTTCAGGAACACAGACGCTCACAAGTCTGCGGCTTTAACAGTGTCGCACAGATCCTCCCACACTGTCAATTACATTCATAAGGGCTGCAGCAACGCTGATGTCCTGCCAGGCAAGCACGAGGCCCCGCAGTGTAAATGTAAAAGTAAATGTGGGTGTACTTGTAAAGCGCACAGCGACTCCATGGAGTATCCTGGCGCTGAAGACCCCGTCCTGTTTTTCCCTATGACATGGTCCCTTTCTGGGTATCTCCAAGGTGAAACCAGGCATCCCCGGTGTCTGTGGGGGACCGTTGTAGAGATGAGGCAAGCTTAATGCCCAGAGTTGCCGAGTGTGTTCCCTGGTTAGAGTAGGCACCGAGGCCAGAATTATCGAGTCTGTTTTGACCCTGGTCCACGACCCTGCCGCATCAGGAATTGAACCCTGGTCCCGGCCCGTTCTCTGCTTACGGGTCTGCCGCCTCTAACCAGTGAGCCACACCACTCCACTGTGTAAAGCTTTCTCTGCTCGCCTTTCTTCTGGGGGATGCTTAGAGAAAGAGTGTTCGGTAGTAAAAGCGGGGGGGACCCCTGGCATCCTCCTCACCCTGCCGGAGTCCAGGCAAAGCACAGGGATGTGCACACTCACCAGCCTGAATCTCCTGGGGTATTTGCTTGAGGCACCTGTGTCGCAAGTATCTTCTTGCAGGCCATTTTGTAAGGCGACCGTGCAATGCTATCCAATCTCACTCTCAGGGCCCTTCACACTGCCCCAGGGACACATAGGACACCAGGATTAGGTGGCTTGTGTGGGAAAGGGTACCTTTTCCCTTCCGGAGGGCAAATTGGGCAGGATAGACACAGGATGCCTCCGGATGGTGATGTTCGGCTGGGAGGGCTGTCGCTCGTGTCCCACTTTATCTGCGTCAGGCCACCCCCCCACCCCAAGTTTGATTATAGTTCATGGTGAATTTTTTACAAAGCATATAGATCTGCATTATATGTGTTGATGTGCTGACTCTTTGATAAAGCCAATAGGCAAAGCTATTTTTATATTTTAGAAAAGCCAGTAGGTGTTCCGTTACCTAAAATTACACAGTTTTTATTGTTACATGACATAGTCAGACATACGCGCCAGGGATTGAGCACCTATGGGTGGTTGACCGTACTTAATCCATGCCATACAGGGCAAAGGACATCTTACTTTATGTTTTTTTTTAAACATAGAAATTCTCTGAAAAAAACAAAGGTTAAAGTGACGTTATAGTTTGGAATTGGAATAATATCTTACTTTACTTTTTTTTAAACTTTAGAAATTTACTGACTAAAAGGTTGAAGGGACATTATGGTTGGGTAAAAATGTCAGTTAAACATGCCGTTTTAACAAACAAAACCACTGAAATTCCCCAGTTATTGTTTTCTCAAGTAACTATAAGTTGTGCCCTAAAGAACCTATAACTGGCCCCCTTACCATGCACTGATAATTACCTCACATATTATGTCATTCATGTACTATGACATCATTGATATCGTCACTGCAATATCTGAAATGACCTCATCGACGACGACACCTAGCATAATGGGGACACAAGATATAGTTAGAGATATATAGCCAGGGCCACTGGAATTATGAGATTGTGCGGTTGTAGCAATTCCAGCATAATTATTGATTTGCGCATTTGCCATATATTCCTTAATCTGCCACATAATCTGCAGATTTTAACAAAAAGAATTGTTTCTATCTCAAACAGGTCTAAAGTTACTAAAAATGCAGCGACATGTGTTGCCGTGCAGTAGAAGGCCCTTTGCAAAACTGGACAGATCACCTCTCTGTTGCTTATGTCTATATGTGGGTGTTAAACTGGTACTAATGAGGTGCAACCCATGCCCATACAGTGTTACCAAGTTTAAAAATGACAAAATAATGAAGTAAAACTATTACGAAATGTGCTGTTTTATGGCGCATAATTTGCCTTTTCTTGCGGCATACTTTACACATCGCTGCCACATAATTTGTCCCTCTCTTGCCGCATATTTCCAGTGGCCCTGTATATAGCACGATATATAGTACACTATTCTGTTTGAATGCAAAAGACCAATGTCCATGAACATCAAAGGCCAGTCATCAAAGACCAGTCTGTGTGATCACTAAAGGCCCAGTTGGTATGCACACTATAGACCAGCATGTATGTTCAGAATGAACACCACAGGCCAGTCTGCTGGAACATTAAAGATCAGTCATTTATGGACATTTTTGGCCATTCTGCATCAACGTGAAAGTCCGGACAACAGGCCACCCTAACCTAAGCCAACAAATGCCTCCATCACCCCATCACTCATGCATGCTGTCTCAATTCTCATACTAACAATACACTCAGAGACTCGGTTCCTTCAGTAACTCAGTAGAAAGCCATGTTCCTAAGCCACTGAAATCTCTGAGGCCTATCAGAAGGAGAAAGAGCAATATTAACACCAAAATAGCAGCAACACCCAAACCTCTGTGAGGCCTATAAATAGTAGAAAGCGCTTTACGAACACCCAAAAATTCTAGCAACAACAACCATGACTCTGTGAGGCCTGTCGATAGCAGAAAGCGCTATAGCAATACCAAATAGCAACAACATCCATGCCTCTGTGAGGCGTATAAATAGTAGAAAGCGCTTTACGAACAACCAAAAAATTCTAGCAACAACACCCATGCCTGTCAGTAGCAGAAAGCGCTATAGGGACACCGAAATAGCAACTACGCCCATGTCATTATAATGATAGCAGTACAGATGCAGAACTTCAACAACACTATGTGCATCCTAAACCCACAGTAAGGAAACTGGTTCCCCTTGTTCTCATAGGCCTAAGACACGCACCCCACATTAACTGCAAAAAACAAAATTGGTGGCGCTATTTTTTTTTCTCAAATAGTCCAAATAATCGCCTTATCAGATAATCAAAATGTTTACTTGGCTGACATTCGAAGTTTTTACTTTGCTTGTCAAACATAAAAATGTTTCCTTTGCCTTGTATCACAAGGTTTTGTGTCATCAAAGATATCTGTCGCACGATAAGCTTCGAAAGTCATTCATAGACGTTTACCCTCCCGTACTGCATGTTTCCTGAGCTGTGCAACCCAGCTGCTGTATCCTCCTGTGAACCAGCCCTCGTCAGCTGCTATCAGCCTTCTGGCTCAGACGTCCAAGGTCGGCGTCTGAGTTTATCTCGATGTTCACACGCTGCCTGCATTCTCAGGACTCACACTTTTTAGAATGTCACTGATCTCAAACACATTAGTCAGAGCTCAGTGCTGGTTCACATGGTGATAGGCTAGAGACAATACGAGTTCCCGCATAACACCCAACATGTGGCCCTCATTTCCAGCGCCGTGGATACCTGCTATTATCCACGGTTTCGGTGTAGCACACTGTTCGACAGTTTCTGGGCCTCTTGGCGCTTTTGCTCTCTGCTGAACGAATTATTTTAGCTTTGGCTGGGGAGAGGGTGATCTATGAGGTTGCAACCTACCTCTGTCTGTGGTTTGTAGACTCGTTTGTTAGGCTGTGGTTTCCTAAGGGAGTCAAGCCGTGCAGCATCCCACTAACATGAGTGTTGGTCTTGTTATGGTTAGGTCATTTACACCGTAAAAAGCATCATAGGAGGGCCTGGTCAGGGTGCCGCCCTGGCAGCTGTGCATCTGTACTGCAGGATTTTGGTTTTGGAACAGCACAATGTGATGCTGTCCCTGCAGAACAGAGATGGCTTGTTGTGGGTATGGGCAGTAAGGAGGCGGGCACCCCTTTATAAGCCACAGTACTGTTGTTCCCTCACAGCTCCATGCAGCGCAAACAGAAGCTTAGTAGTGGTGGGCTCTACTTTTACCCACTTCAAATTACTTTAAAAGCAGCTTTGTGCATATAAGAATGCGTGGGCACCTATTTGCAGCGAATATGTGCTTGTAATGTCTAGCCAAAGTACGTCCAGTTAACACGGACCCACGCTGTGATGTACTAAGAGCCATTATGCCCGGTTTCAGCAGTTTTCGTTATGGCCTAAGAACACACTATGTGTAGTTGCCATTATGCTTCCATTATGTCCAATTTTACCTATGGTAACATCACAACGAGTTTCCCTTATGCTCACATTACGACCAGTTTTCATTATGCTGATAGCACAGCCAGGTTCTTTTATGTTCACATCGCCGCCAGTTTCCAATATGCAGGCATCATGATCAGTTCTTTAAGCTGATGATAGGGCTTGTTTCCATTATGCTAACATCATGGCTGGTTTCCGTTATGCTGACATAATAACCAGTTCCCAATATGCTGACATCATGACCAGTTCTTATTATGTTGATATTATGACCAGTTCCCATTAGGCGGACATCATAGATAGCTTCATTATGCTGACATCAGGACCAGTTCCCATTATGCTGATATCTTGCCCACTTTCTGTTATGTTGACATCATTGCCAGGTTCCATTATGCTGACATCAGGACCAATTCCCATTTTGCTGACATCATGACCAGTTCCAACTATGCAAACATAGTGGCCCGTTTCCATTATGCTGATATCATGACCAGGTCCAATCATGCTAACATCATGGACAGTTTCATTATGCTCACATTATAACCAGTTCCCAATATGCTGCCATCATGACCAGGTCCCATTATGGTGATGTTATGACTTGTTTCAATTATGCTGACATTACGGAAGGCTTCTATTATGCTGACATCATGGCAGTTCCCATTATGCTGACATCATGACTAGTTCCCATTATGTTGACTTAATGGATGGTTTCCGTTATGCTGTAATCATGGCCATTTTCCATTATGCTGACATTATGGACAGTTCCCATTATGCTGCTATCATGAACAGTTTCCACTATGCTGACATGGATGGTAACCATTATGCGGAAATCATGGCTGGTTCCCACTATAATGGCATCATGACCAGTTCCCATTATGCTGATATCATGACCAGTTCCCATTATGCTAACATCTTGTCATCATGACTGACTGACGTATGTTGACATCAAGGGCAGTTTCCGTTCTGCTAACATCATGACTAGTAACTGTTATAATGACATCATGACTGGTTCCCATTATGCTGACATCAATGCCAATTTCCGTTATGCTGACATCATGGGCACTTTCCATTATGCTGGTATCATGTCCGGTTTCCCTTATGATGACATCAGGACCAGTTCCCATTATACTGATATCACGGTCAGTTTCTATTATGCACATTTTGCACATCATTTCCTATTTGCATTTCAACCAGTTAGAAAATCTAGAACAGTTGCCTTTATGCTAACTTAGAACACCACTGCCATTCCTTATCTTGCCCAATGAGCACGAGTGGCCAGATTCCAGCACTCTATTATCCCACGAGTAACAGATTTGCATATGGCCTGCTAGCGGATCTCAGCAGCTGTGTTTATGCTCACTTAGTGCATCATGCCCATTTCCTAATACCCATTGGAAGTTAGCACTATGTCCAGATTAAATATTTGCATTTATGTACTGGTAGAAAGTAATGGTCTTTTGCCAGGGTGATAGTCATTGGATAGCATATTGTTACCACTAGTGTGGGTTTGAAACATTGTAGCTCACACATAAAGGGATAAAGGTTCTGGAATCTCTGGATGAGATGGCTGCTTATCAGTATGACCTATATGGATGACGGTGACAGATGCACGTGACACAAATGATGGAGAAAGGTACTAGGTAGGCAGTCTTATATTGACAGTGGGGCGCAGTGTGAAGTTTGGTAGCCTGTGAGTGCAGGGTTTGGAGGTGGGCGAAGTGTATGTGACATGCATGAATGTCAGAGATTTTCTACGATCGTGGCCAAATAATCGGTATGGGCATTAAAGGTGAGGGGTCGTTGGTCTGCGTTCACGGAGTTGTATACGATCTGAGGGACTCATTTATGAGGCCCATTGCGCCACCGTAACCTTACTATTTGTTACGTTCCGTAGCGCAGGAGCTTGGTCCATACTACGAGGCAGCACTTAGTCACTTCTTTTTGTCTTAATGCTGCCTCGTAAATATTGTTCCCTTTAGCTTAGTTTTCTGCATTAAAGGGGCATGCAATGAATGTTGCTAGGGGCATTCCCAGCAACATCCATGGCTTTCTGCCACTGCCACAGATTTACGAGAAATCGGAGGCAGCACCAAAAACTTATGCCAGGGGAGGCGTAAGGGAGGCACAACGAGGAGAAATATCTTTATTTCGCCTCACTTTTTAGGGCTCGGGCCTCCGCGTCACCACGAAGTGGTGGGCGGAGCTTCCGAGATCCTAATGTTAAAGAAAAAAAAAGGATATCTAGGGCTCTGGCCAGACAAATTCCTTACATTCCTTAGTGTTTTATGGCATCTGCCTAGTGATTCGTCTTCGCTGTGCAGTCTATGTAGTAGCCTTGATGTGATAGGCTATATTTACTTTTCGTCCGTCATTGATGTTAGTTTCATGGCATATTCTGTCCGTGAACGAGCACAGCAGAGGGATTAATCTTAATTAGGAGCTGTCAGAGTGCCCGTGTAATGCAATCCAGATGATGCGAGCGCGTTCACCATTGCATTGCATGTGCACGGCAGTCCATTCATTTTAATTAGGAGCTGTCAGGGTGCTGCGTTCACGGCGGAGATAATGGAAAGAAGTGCGTCCTTCTTCCTGTTGTCCTCCGCAGCTCTTTAATATTAATCCCATTCCACACGAGTTCCCCTCCAAGCAGAGTTTGCCTAAAGCACAGCATACAAATGGCTTTGCTCTGCTGATTGAAAATGCTCGCTTATTTGCTTCTAAGTTCACTTTACAAGGACCACCCGTGAAGGCAACAACATGCTGTCCATTAATAAATTAGTAACAGTAAATAACTGTCTCTGTATTGTCACTACTTCCTGCGTCTACAGAGAGCCACTTACATGTCTAAACATTTTCGAGGACTCTGTGGGGGACTCTTTATGATGCGAAGAGACTGTTCCTTCCTCAGTGCACTTTGCCTAAAGCCCAGCATGACAAATACCTTTGCTCTGCTGGTGTAAAATGCTCGCTTATTTGCTCGTAACTTTACTTTACAAGGACCACCGGTGAAGGCAACATGCTGTTCATTCATAATTTATTAACATTAAATAACTGTCTCTGTATTGTCACTACTTTTTGCCTCTACAGAGAGCCACTTAAATGTCTAAACATTTTCGAAGACTGTGTGGGGGACTAGTTATGTGTAGAGTGATCCAGGATTTGAGTATGCCTTCTATCTCAGCCAACAGAAATGCTTATTGCCTGCAGAGTCCACTCTTAACAGTTAGTCCGGGAAAATGGTGAGGGATTGTTAAAATGCGGGCCTCATTTCACTACTTTACTTTACTGTGTCTCTACAATGCATCTACAATGAAGGCAACCTTTGTTCACTCCTACAGTAGGTATGGAAGAGTACACACACTACACACAGACATATAGGCACACCCATATGCATTTAAGGTAGCAGCATTGTTGGTATTTCCACCAAAAGTATTCTCCTTTTATCCACATCAAAAGGATGAAATGCTGAGCTAGTCCCCGCTTTCATTCAAAACGGCGAAGTGAAGCTATCACGCTGCACTCACAACCTGCCACACGCGACTGCAGCAGGCGCACGCTGCCACTGAGCTATACGAGGAGAGCGGGAAATTAAAGGAGGCGCTTCAGGGTGTTCTGGCAAAACAGAGAATATTCGTGCAGTCTGCACTATTTTCAATATTAGCATTACTGCTTAAACTCAGTGCTTTTATTGTCAATGTCTTGTGTATTTGCGTCGGAGTGTGGTAAGCCTGGACTCAGGAGTAAATATAATATTTTTCAAAAAGTGATGTAGAGGACACTGTGCGGTGCTTATGGCGCTTTACTGGCCGTTGTTGGTATTTCCACCAAAAGTATTCTCCTTTTATCCACATCAAAAGGATGAAATGCTGAGCCAGTCCCCTATCCACATCAAAAGGATGAAATGCTGAGCTAGTCCCCGCTTTCATTCAAAACGGCGAAGTGAAGCTATCACGCTGCACTCACAACCTGCCACACGCGACTGCAGCAGGCGCACGCTGCCACTGAGCTATACGAGGAGAGCGGGAAATTAAAGGAGGCGCTTCAGGGTGTTCTGGCAAAACAGAGAATATTCGTGCAGTCTGCACTATTTTCAATATTAGCATTACTGCTTAAACTCGGTGCTTTTGTTGTCAATGTCTTGTGTATTTGCGTCGGAGTGTGGTGAGCCTGGACTCAGGAGTAAATATAATATTTTTCAAAAAGTGATGTAGAGGACACTGTGCGGTGCTTATGGCGCTTTACTGGCCGTTGTTGGTATTTCCACCAAAAGTATTCTCCTTTTATCCACATCAAAAGGATGAAATGCTGAGCCAGTCCCCTATCCACATCAGTCCGGGAAAATGGTGCGGGATTGTTAAAATGCGGGCCTCATTTCACTACTTTACTTTACTGTGTCTCTACAATGCATCTACAATGAAGGCAACCTTTGTTCACTCCTACAGTAGGTATGGAAGAGTACACACACTACACACAGACATATAGGCACACCCATATGCATTTAAGGTAGCAGCATTGTTGGTATTTCCACCAAAAGTATTCTCCTTTTATCCACATCAAAAGGATGAAATGCTGAGCTAGTCCCCGCTTTCATTCAAAATGGCGAAGTGAAGCTATCACGCTGCACTCACAACCTGCCACACGCGACTGCAGCAGGCGCACGCTGCCACTGAGCTATACGAGGAGAGCGGGAAATTAAAGGAGGCGCTTCAGGGTGTTCTGGCAAAACAGAGAGTATTCGTGCAGTCTGCACTATTTTCAATATTAGCATTACTGCTTAAACTCGGTGCTTTCATTGTCAATGTCTTGTGTATTTGCGTCGGATTGTGGTGAGCCTAGACTCAGGAGTAAATATAATATTTTTCAAAAAGTGATGTAGAGGACACTGTGCGGTGCTTATGGCGCTTTACTGGCCGTTGTTGGTATTTCCACCAAAAGTATTCTCCTTTTATCCACATCAAAAGGATGAAATGCTGAGCCAGTCCCCTATCCACATCAAAAGGATGAAATGCTGAGCTAGTCCCCGCTTTCATTCAAAACGGCGAAGTGAAGCTATCACGCTGCACTCACAACCTGCCACACGCGACTGCAGCAGGCGCACGCTGCCACTGAGCTATACGAGGAGAGCGGGAAATTAAAGGAGGCGCTTCAGGGTGTTCTGGCAAAACAGAGAATATTCGTGCAGTCTGCACTATTTTCAATATTAGCATTACTGCTTAAACTCGGTGCTTTTGTTGTCAATGTCTTGTGTATTTGCGTCGGAGTGTGGTGAGCCTGGACTCAGGAGTAAATATAATATTTTTCAAAAAGTGATGTAGAGGACACTGTGCGGTGCTTATGGCGCTTTACTGGCCGTTGTTGGTATTTCCACCAAAAGTATTCTCCTTTTATCCACATCAAAAGGATGAAATGCTGAGCCAGTCCCCTATCCACATCAGTCCGGGAAAATGGTGCGGGATTGTTAAAATGCGGGCCTCATTTCACTACTTTACTTTACTGTGTCTCTACAATGCATCTACAATGAAGGCAACCTTTGTTCACTCCTACAGTAGGTATGGAAGAGTACACACACTACACACAGACATATAGGCACACCCATATGCATTTAAGGTAGCAGCATTGTTGGTATTTCCACCAAAAGTATTCTCCTTTTATCCACATCAAAAGGATGAAATGCTGAGCCAGTCCCCTATCCACATCAAAAGGATGAAATGCTGAGCTAGTCCCCGCTTTCATTCAAAACGGCGAAGTGAAGCTATCACGCTGCACTCACAACCTGCCACACGCGACTGCAGCAGGCGCACGCTGCCACTGAGCTATACGAGGAGAGCGGGAAATTAAAGGAGGCGCTTCAGGGTGTTCTGGCAAAACAGAGAATATTCGTGCAGTCTGCACTATTTTCAATATTAGCATTACTGCTTAAACTCGGTGCTTTTGTTGTCAATGTCTTGTGTATTTGCGTCGGAGTGTGGTGAGCCTGGACTCAGGAGTAAATATAATATTTTTCAAAAAGTGATGTAGAGGACACTGTGCGGTGCTTATGGCGCTTTACTGGCCGTTGTTGGTATTTCCACCAAAAGTATTCTCCTTTTATCCACATCAAAAGGATGAAATGCTGAGCCAGTCCCCTATCCACATCAGTCCGGGAAAATGGTGCGGGATTGTTAAAATGCGGGCCTCATTTCACTACTTTACTTTACTGTGTCTCTACAATGCATCTACAATGAAGGCAACCTTTGTTCACTCCTACAGTAGGTATGGAAGAGTACACACACTACACACAGACATATAGGCACACCCATATGCATTTAAGGTAGCAGCATTGTTGGTATTTCCACCAAAAGTATTCTCCTTTTATCCACATCAAAAGGATGAAATGCTGAGCTAGTCCCCGCTTTCATTCAAAATGGCGAAGTGAAGCTATCACGCTGCACTCACAACCTGCCACACGCGACTGCAGCAGGCGCACGCTGCCACTGAGCTATACGAGGAGAGCGGGAAATTAAAGGAGGCGCTTCAGGGTGTTCTGGCAAAACAGAGAGTATTCGTGCAGTCTGCACTATTTTCAATATTAGCATTACTGCTTAAACTCGGTGCTTTCATTGTCAATGTCTTGTGTATTTGCGTCGGATTGTGGTGAGCCTAGACTCAGGAGTAAATATAATATTTTTCAAAAAGTGATGTAGAGGACACTGTGCGGTGCTTATGGCGCTTTACTGGCCGTTGTTGGTATTTCCACCAAAAGTATTCTCCTTTTATCCACATCAAAAGGATGAAATGCTGAGCCAGTCCCCTATCCACATCAAAAGGATGAAATGCTGAGCTAGTCCCCGCTTTCATTCAAAACGGCGAAGTGAAGCTATCACGCTGCACTCACAACCTGCCACACGCGACTGCAGCAGGCGCACGCTGCCACTGAGCTATACGAGGAGAGCGGGAAATTAAAGGAGGCGCTTCAGGGTGTTCTGGCAAAACAGAGAATATTCGTGCAGTCTGCACTATTTTCAATATTAGCATTACTGCTTAAACTCGGTGCAGATGTGCAAGCTTCTGTACCGCTAGAAAGACATCATAAGCAGCTGTGGTGCTAGGCAGTGGCTTTTGCAGGCGCAAGAAGGATGAAGACACAGAGCAGCCCTGCAGATTACATTAGCACAGATCAGGCTTCAGTGCCAGGCTTGGTTGTTTGCATACTCAAGAAGGATGATGAGACAGAGGAGCCCTGCAGAATACATCAGGCAGCAGCAGTTCAAACTTCTCACATCCACTAGGAGACCACAGGCAGCTGAGATGCCATCTTCTCCCACTCACAAGAAGCACATCACAAGCAGCAGTGGTGCAAGCTTCTCACACTCACAAGAACGACATCACAAACAGCAGCAGTGCAAGCTTCTCACAATCACAAGAAGGACATCACAGGCAGCAGCTGTGAAAGCTTCTTACACTCACAAGGAGACCGCTGGCAGTTGAGGTGCAATCTTCTCCCACTCACAAGAAGGACATGACAGCCAGCATCTGTGCAAGCTTTTTACACTCACAAGGAGACCACAGGAAGCAGCAGTGCAAGCTTCTCACATTCACAAAGAAATCACAGGCAGCAGATGTGCAAGCTTCTCACACTCGCAAGAAAGACATCATAAGCAGCTGTGGTGCTAGGCAGTGGCTTTTGCAGGCGCAAGAAGGATGAAGACACAGAGCAGCCCTGCAGATTACATTAGCACAGATCAGGCTTCAGTGCCAGGCTTGGTTGTTTGCATACTCAAGAAGGATGATGAGACAGAGGAGCCCTGCAGAATAGATCAGGCAGCAGCAGTGCAAACGTCTCACATCCACTAGGAGACCACAGGCAGCTGAGATGCCATCTTATCCCACTCACAAGAAGCACATCACAAGCAGCAGTGGTGCAAGCTTCTCACACTCTCAAGAACGACATCACAAACAGCAGCAGTGCAAGCTTCTCACAATCACAAGGAGACTACAGGCAGCAGAGGTGCAAACGTCTCACACGCGCAACAAGGAAAAACAGGAATAGCACAGAGATGCACAATGCTATATTCTCATACTCGCAGGCAGCAGCTGTGCAAGCTTCTCACACTCACAAGAAGGAGATCACAGCCAGCAGCTGTGCAAGCATCTTACACTCACAAGGAGACCACAGGCAGGTGAGGTGCAAGCTTCTCCCACTCACAAGAAGGACATGACAAAATGTAGTGGTGCAAGCTTCTCACACTCACAAGAAGGACATCACAGGCAGCAGCTGTGAAAGCTCCTTACACTCACAAGGAGACCGCTGGCAGTTGAGGTGCAATATTCTCCCACTCACAAGAAGGACATGACAGTCAGCATCTGTGCAAGATTTTTACACTCACAAGGAGACCACAGGAAGCAGCAGTGCAAGCTTCTCACATTCACAAAGAAACCACAGGCAGCAGATGTGCAAGCTTCTCACGCTCGCAAGAAAGACATCATAAGCAGCTGTGGTGCTAGGCAGTGGCTTTTGCAGGCGCAAGAAGGATGAAGACACAGAGCAGCCCTGCAGATTACATTAGCACAGATCAGGCTTCAGTGCCAGGCTTGGTTGTTTGCATACTCAAGAAGGATGATGAGACAGAGGAGCCCTGCAGAATAGATCAGGCAGCAGCAGTGCAAACGTCTCACATCCACTAGGAGACCACAGGCAGCTGAGATGCCATGTTCTCCCACTCACAAGAAGCACATCACAAGCAGCAGTGTTGCAAGCTTCTCACACTCACAAGAACGACATCACAAACAGCAGCAGTGCAAGCTTCTCACAATCACAAGAAGGACATCACAGGCAGCAGCTGTGAAAGCTTCTTACACTCACAAGGAGACCGCTGGCAGTTGAGATGCAATCTTCTCCCACTCACAAGAAGGACATGACAGCCAGCATCTGTGCAAGCTTTTTACACTCACAAGGAGACCACAGGAAGCAGCAGTGCAAGCTTCTCACATTCACAAAGAAATCACAGGCAGCAGATGTGCAAGCTTCTCACACTCGCAAGAAAGACATCATAAGCAGCTGTGGTGCTCGGCAGTGGCTTTTGCAGGCGCAAGAAGGATGAAGACACAGAGCAGCCCTGCAGATTACATTAGCACAGATCAGGCTTCAGTGCCAGGCTTGGTTGTTTGCATACTCAAGAAGGATGATGAGACAGAGGAGCCCTGCAGAATAGATCAGGCAGCAGCAGTGCAAACTTCTCACATCCACTAGGAGACCACAGGCAGCTGAGATGCCATCTTCTCCCACTCACAAGAAGCACATCACAAGCAGCAGTGGTGCAAGCTTCTCACACTCACAAGAACGACATCACAAACAGCAGCAGTGCAAGCTTCTCACAATCACAAGGAGACTACAGGCAGCAGAGGTGCAAACTTCTCACACGCGCAACAACGAAAAACAGGAATAGCACAGAGATGCACAATGCTATATTCTCATACTCGCAGGCAGCAGCTGTGCAAGCTTCTCACACTCACAAGAAGGAGATCACAGCCAGCAGCTGTGCAAGCATCTTACACTCACAAGGAGACCACAGGCAGGTGAGGTGCAAGCTTCTCCCACTCACAAGAAGGACATGACAAAATGTAGTGGTGCAAGCTTCTCACACTCACAAGAAGGACATCACAGGCAGCAGCTGTGAAAGATTCGTACACTCACAAGGAGACCGCTGGCAGTTGAGGTGCAATATTCTCCCACTCACAAGAAGGACATGACAGTCAGCATCTGTGCAAGCTTTTTACACTCACAAGGAGACCACATGAAGCAGCAGTGCAAGCTTCTCACATTCACAAAGAAACCACAGGCAGCAGATGTGCAAGCTTCTCACACTCGCAAGAAAGACATCATAAGCAGCTGTGGTGCTAGGCAGTGGCTTTTGCAGGCGCAAGAAGGATGAAGACACAGAGCAGCCCTGCAGATTACATTAGCACAGATCAGGCTTCAGTGCCAGGCAGCTGTTATTTGCATACTCAAGAAGGATGATGAGGCAGAGGAGCCCTGCAGAATAGATCAGGCAGCAGCAGTGCAAACTTCTCACATCCACTAGGAGACCACAGGCAGCTGAGATGCCATCTTCTCCCACTCACAAGAAGCACATCACAAGCAGCAGTGGAGCAAGCTTCTCACACTCACAAGAACGACATCACAAACAGCAGCAGTGCAAGCTTCTCACAATCACAAGAAGGACATCACAGGCAGCAGCTGTGAAAGCTTCTTACACTCACAAGGAGACCGCTGGCAGTTGAGGTGCAATATTCTCCCACTCACAAGAAGGACATGACAGCCAGCATCTGTGCAAGCTTTTTACACTCACAAGGAGACCACAGGAAGCAGCAGTGCAAGCTTCTCACATTCACAAAGAAACCACAGGCAGCAGATGTGCAAGCTTCTCACACTCGCAAGAAAGATATCATAAGCAGCTGTGGTGCTAGGCAGTGGCTTTTGCAGGCGCAAGAAGGATGAAGACACAGAGTAGCCCTGCAGATTACATTAGCACAGATCAGGCTTCAGTGCCAGGCAGCTGTTATTTGCATACTCAAGAAGGATGATGAGACAGAGGAGCCCTGCAGAATACATCAGGCAGCAGCAGTGCAAACTTCTCACATCCACTAGGAGACCACAGGCAGCTGAGATGCCATCTTCTCCCACTCACAAGAAGCACATCACAAGCAGCAGTGGTGCAAGCTTCTCACACTCACAAGAACGACATCACAAACAGCAGCAGTGCAAGCTTCTCACAATCACAAGAAGGACATCACAGGCAGCAGCTGTGAAAGCTTCTTACACTCACAAGGAGACCGCTGGCAGTTGAGGTGCAATCTTCTCCCACTCACAAGAAGGACATGACAGCCAGCATCTGTGCAAGCTTTTTACACTCACAAGGAGACCACAGGAAGCAGCAGTGTAAGCTTCTCACATTCACAAAGAAATCACAGGCAGCAGATGTGCAAGCTTCTCACACTCGCAAGAAAGACATCATAAGCAGCTGTGGTGCTAGGCAGTGGCTTTTGCAGGCGCAAGAAGGATGAAGACACAGAGCAGCCCTGCAGATTACATTAGCACAGATCAGGCTTCAGTGCCAGGCTTGGTTGTTTGCATACTCAAGAAGGATGATGAGACAGAGGAGCCCTGCAGAATAGATCAGGCAGCAGCAGTGCAAACTTCTCACATCCACTAGGAGACCACAGGCAGCTGAGATGCCATCTTCTCCCACTCACAAGAAGCACATCACAAGCAGCAGTGGTGCAAGCTTCTCACACTCACAAGAACGACATCACAAACAACAGCAGTGCAAGCTTCTCACACTCACAAGAAGGACATCACAGGCAGCAGCTGTGAAAGCTTCTTACACTCACAAGGAGACCGCAGGCAGTTGAGGTGCAAGCTTCTCCCACTCACAAGAAGGACATGACAGCCAGCATCTGTGCAAGCTTTTTACACTCACAAGGAGACCACATGAAGCAGCAGTGCAAGCTTCTCACATTCACAAAGAAACCACAGGCAGCAGATGTGCAAGCTTCTCACACTCGCAAGAAAGACATCATAAGCAGCTGTGGTGCTAGGCAGTGTCTTTTGCAGGCGCAAGAAGGATGAAGACACAGAGCAGCCCTGCAGATTACATTAGCACAGATCAGGCTTCAGTGCCAGGCAGCTGTTATTTGCATACTCAAGAAGGATGATGAGGCAGAGGAGCCCTGCAGAATAGATCAGGCAGCAGCAGTGCAAACTTCTCACATCCACTAGGAGACCACAGGCAGCTGAGATGCCATCTTCTCCCACTCACAAGAAGCACATCACAAGCAGCAGTGGAGCAAGCTTCTCACACTCACAAGAACGACATCACAAACAGCAGCAGTGCAAGCTTCTCACAATCACAAGAAGGACATCACAGGCAGCAGCTGTGAAAGCTTCTTACACTCACAAGGAGACCGCTGGCAGTTGAGGTGCAATATTCTCCCACTCACAAGAAGGACATGACAGCCAGCATCTGTGCAAGCTTTTTACACTCACAAGGAGACCACAGGAAGCAGCAGTGCAAGCTTCTCACATTCACAAAGAAACCACAGGCAGCAGATGTGCAAGCTTCTCACACTCGCAAGAAAGATATCATAAGCAGCTGTGGTGCTAGGCAGTGGCTTTTGCAGGCGCAAGAAGGATGAAGACACAGAGTAGCCCTGCAGATTACATTAGCACAGATCAGGCTTCAGTGCCAGGCAGCTGTTATTTGCATACTCAAGAAGGATGATGAGACAGAGGAGCCCTGCAGAATACATCAGGCAGCAGCAGTGCAAACTTCTCACATCCACTAGGAGACCACAGGCAGCTGAGATGCCATCTTCTCCCACTCACAAGAAGCACATCACAAGCAGCAGTGGTGCAAGCTTCTCACACTCACAAGAACGACATCACAAACAGCAGCAGTGCAAGCTTCTCACAATCACAAGAAGGACATCACAGGCAGCAGCTGTGAAAGCTTCTTACACTCACAAGGAGACCGCTGGCAGTTGAGGTGCAATCTTCTCCCACTCACAAGAAGGACATGACAGCCAGCATCTGTGCAAGCTTTTTACACTCACAAGGAGACCACAGGAAGCAGCAGTGTAAGCTTCTCACATTCACAAAGAAATCACAGGCAGCAGATGTGCAAGCTTCTCACACTCGCAAGAAAGACATCATAAGCAGCTGTGGTGCTAGGCAGTGGCTTTTGCAGGCGCAAGAAGGATGAAGACACAGAGCAGCCCTGCAGTTTACATTAGCACAGATCAGGCTTCAGTGCCAGGCTTGGTTGTTTGAATACTCAAGAAGGATGATGAGACAGAGGAGCCCTGCAGAATAGATCAGGCAGCAGCACTGCAAATGTCTCACATCCACTAGGAGACCACAGGCAGCTGAGATGCCATCTTCTCCCACTCACAAGAAGCACATCACAAGCAGCAGTGGTGCAAGCTTCTCACACTCACAAGAACGACATCACAAACAGCAGCAGTGCAAGCTTCTCACAATCACAAGGAGACTACAGGCAGCAGAGGTGCAAACGTCCCACACGCGCAACAACGAAAAACAGGAATAGCACAGAGATGCACAATGCTATATTCTCATACTCGCAGGCAGCAGCTGTGCAAGCTTCTCACACTCACAAGAAGGAGATCACAGCCAGCAGCTGTGCAAGCATCTTACACTCACAAGGAGACCACAGGCAGGTGAGGTGCAAACTTCTCCCACTCACAAGAAGGACATGACAAAATGTAGTGGTGCAAGCTTCTCACACTCACAAGAAGGACATCACAGGCAGCAGCTGTGAAAGCTTCTTACACTCACAAGGAGACCGCTGGCAGTTGAGGTGCAATATTCTCCCACTCACAAGAAGGACATGACAGTCAGCATCTGTGCAAGCTTTTTACACTCACAAGGAGACCACAGGAAGCAGCAGTGCAAGCTTCTCACATTCACAAAGAAACCACAGGCAGCAGATGTGCAAGCTTCTCACACTCGCAAGAAAGACATCATAAGCAGCTGTGGTGCTAGGCAGTGGCTTTTGCAGGCGCAAGAAGGATGAAGACACAGAGCAGCCCTGCAGATTACATTAGCACAGATCAGGCTTCAGTGCCAGGCTTGGTTGTTTGCATACTCAAGAAGGATGATGAGACAGAGGAGCCCTGCAGAATAGATCAGGCAGCAGCAGTGCAAACTTCTCACATCCACTAGGAGACCACAGGCAGCTGAGATGCCATCTTCTCCCACTCACAAGAAGCACATCACAAGCAGCAGTGGTGCAAGCTTCTCACACTCACAAGAACGACATCACAAACAGCAGCAGTGCAAGCTTCTCACACTCACAAGAAGGACATCACAGGCAGCAGCTGTGAAAGCTTCTTACACTCACAAGGAGACCGCAGGCAGTTGAGGTGCAAGCTTCTCCCACTCACAAGAAGGACATGACAGCCAGCATCTGTGCAAGCTTTTTACACTCACAAGGAGACCACAGAAAGCAGCAGTGCAAGCTTCTCACATTCACAAAGAAACCACAGGCAGCAGATGTGCAAGCTTCTCACACTCGCAAGAAAGACATCATAAGCAGCTGTGGTGCTAGGCAGTGGCTTTTGCAGGCGCCAGAAGGATGAAGACACAGAGTAGCCCTGCAGATTACATTAGCACAGATCAGGCTTCAGTGCCAGGCAGCGGCTGCTTGCATACCCAAGAAGGATGAAGACACAGAGCAGCCCTGCAGATTAAATGAGCACAGATCAGGCTTCAGTGCCATGCAGTGGCTGCTTGCAGACCCAAGAAGGATAAAGACACAGAGCAGCCCTGCAGATTAAATGAGCACAGATCTGGCTTCAGTGCCAGGCAGCGGCTGCTCTCAGACCCAAGAAGTATTACGGGCAGCAGTACCACTACCACCAATGCTACTGCTACCAGTACCACCACCACCAGTACTCCCGCTACCAGTACCACCACCACCAGTACCACCACTACCAGTACTACCACCAGCAGTACTACCACTACCAGTACCACCACCTCCAGTACTACCACTACCAGTACCACTACCTCCAGTACTACCACTACCAGTACCACCACCACCAGTACTACCACTACCTGTACCACCACCATCACCAGTACTACCAGTACTACCACCATCAATACTACCAGTACTACCACCACCAGTACTACAACTACTACAGCCACCAGTACTACCACTACTACAGCCACTAGTACTACCACTACCACCACCAACAGTATTACCACCACCGCCAGTACTACCAATACCAGTACTACTACCACCACCAGTACCACTACCACCAGTACTACCACTACCAGTATTACGGCCAGCAGTACCACCACCACCACCAATGCTACTGCATGCAGACCCAAGAAGGATGAAATCACAGAGCAGCCCTGCATATTACATCAGCACAGATCAGGCTTCAGTGCCAGGCAGCGGCTGCTTGCAGACCCAAGAAGGATAAAGACACAGAGCAGCCCTGCAGATTACATAAGCACAGGCTGCTTGCAGACCCAAGAAGGATAAAGACACAGAGCAGCCCTGCAGATTAAATGAGCACAGATCAGGCTTCAGTGCCAGGCAGTGGCTGCTTGCATACCCAAGAAGGATAAAGACACAGAGCAGCCCTGCAGATTAGATCAGCACAGATCAGGCTTCAGTGCCAGGCAGCGGCTGCTTGCAGACCCAAGAAGGATAAAGACACAGAGCAGCCCTGCAGATTAAATGAGCACAGATCAGGCTTCAGTGCCATGCAGCGGCTGCTTGCAGACCCAAGAAGGATAAAGAGACAGAGCAGCCCTGCAGATTAAATGAGCACAGGCTGCTTGCATACCCAAGAAGGATGAAGTCACAGAGCAGCCCTGCAGATTAAATGAGCACAGATAAGGCTTCAGTGCCAGGCAGCGGCTGCTTGCATACCCAAGAAGGATAAAGACACAGAGCAGCCCTGCAGATTAGATCAGCACAGATCAGGCTTCAGTGCCAGGCAGCGGCTGCTTGCAGACCCAAGAAGGATAAAGACACAGAGCAGCCCTGCAGATTAAATGAGCACAGGCTGCTTGCATACCCAAGAAGGATAAAGACACAGAGCAGCCCTGCAGATTAGATCAGCACAGATCAGGCTTCAGTGCCAGGCAGCGGCTGTTTGCAGACTTAAGAAGGATGAAGACACAGAGCAGCCCTGCAGATTACATGAGCACAGGCTGCTTGCAGACCCAAGAAGGATAAAGACACAGAGCAGCCCTGCAGATTAAATGAGCACAGATCAGGCTTCAGTGCCATGCAGCGGCTGCTTGCAGACCCAAGAAGGATAAAGACACAGAGCAGCCCTGCAGATTAAATGAGCACAGATCTGGCTTCAGTGACAGGCAGCGGCTGCTCGCAGACCCAAGAAGTATTACGGGCAGCAGTACCACTACCACCAATGCTACTGCTACCAGTACCACCACCACCAGTACTCCCGCTACCAGTAACACCACCACCAGTACCACCACTACCAGTACTACCACCAGCATTACTACCACCAACAGTACTACCACTACCAGTACCACCACCTCCAGTACTACCACTACCAGTACCACCACCTCCAGTACTACCACTACCAGTACCACCACCACCAGTACTACCACTACCAGTACCACCACCATCACCAGTACTACCAGTACTACCACCATCAATACTACCAGTACTACCACCACCAGTACTACAACTACTACAGCCACCAGTACTACCACTAATACAGCCACTAGTACTACCACTACCACCACCAACAGTATTACCACCACCGCCAGTACTACCAATACCAGTACTACCATAATCAGTACCACTACCACCACCAGTACCACTACCACCAGTACTACCACTATTACGGCCAGCAGTGCCACCACCACCAATGCTACTGCATGCAGACCCAAGAAGGATGAAGTCACAGAGCAGCCCTGCATATTACATCAGCACAGATCAGGCTTCAGTGCCAGGCAGCGGCTGCTTGCAGACCCAAGAAGGATAAAGACACAGAGCAGCCCTGCAGATTACATAAGCACAGGCTGCTTGCAGACCCAAGAAGGATAAAGACACAGAGCAGCCCTGCAGATTAAATGAGCACAGATCAGGCTTCAGTGCCAGGCAGCGGCTGCTTGCATACCCAAGAAGGATAAAGACACAGAGCAGCCCTGCAGATTAGATCAGCACAGATCAGGCTTCAGTGCCAGGCAGCGGCTGCTTGCAGACCCAAGAAGGATAAAGACACAGAGCAGCCCTGCAGATTAAATGAGCACAGGCTGCTTGCATACCCAAGAAGGATAAAGACACAGAGCAGCCCTGCAGATTAGATCAGCACAGATCAGGCTTCAGTGCCAGGCAGCGGCTGTTTGCAGACCCAAGAAGGATGAAGACACAGAGCAGCCCTGCAGATTAAATGAGCACAGATCAGGCTTCAGTGCCAGGTAGCGGCTGCTTGCAGACCGAAGAAGGATAAAGACACAGAGCAGCCCTGCAGATTACATGAGCACAGGCTGCTTGCAGACCCAAGAAGGATAAAGACACAGAGCAGCCCTGCAGATTAAATGAGCACAGATCAGGCTTCAGTGCCAGGCAGCGGCTGCTTGCATACCCAAGAAGGATGAAGACACAGAGCAGCCCTGCAGATTAAATGAGCACAGATCAGGCTTCAGTGCCATGCAGCGGCTGCTTGCAGACCCAAGAAGGATAAAGACACAGAGCAGCCCTGCAGATTAAATGAGCACAGATCTGGCTTCAGTGCCAGGCAGCGGCTGCTCTCAGACCCAAGAAGTATTACGGGCAGCAGTACCACTACCACCAATGCTACTGCTACCAGTACCACCACCACCAGTACTCCCGCTACCAGTACCACCACCACCAGTACCACCACTACCAGTACTACCACCAGCAGTACTACCACCAACAGTACTACCACTACCAGTACCACCACCTCCAGTACTACCACTACCACTACCACCAGTACTACCACTTCCAGTACCACCACCATCACCAGTACTACCAGTACTACCACCATCAGTACTACCACCACCAGTACTACAACTACTACAGCCACCAGTACTACCACTACTACAGCCACTAGTACTACCACTACCACCACCAACAGTACTACCACCACCGCCAGTACTACCAATACCAGTACTACCATAATCAGTACCACTACCACCACCTGTACCACTACCCCCAGTACTACCACTACCAGTATTACGGCCAGCAGTACCACCACCACCAATGCTACTGCATGCAGACCCAAGAAGGATGAAGTCACAGAGCAGCCCTGCATATTACATCAGCACAGATCAGGCTTCAGTGCCAGTCAGCGGCTGCATGCAGACCCAAGAAGGATGAAGACACAGAGCAGCCCTGCATATTACATCAGCACAGATCAGGCTTCAGTGCCAGGCAGCGCCTGCTCTCAGACCCAAGAAGGATGAAGACACAGAGCAGCCCTGCATATTACATCAGCACATATCAGGCTTCAGTGCCAGGCAGCGGCTGCTTGCAGACCCAAGAAGGATAAAGACACAGAGCAGCCCTGCAGATTACATGAGCACAGACTGCTTGCAGACCCAAGAAGGATAAAGACACAGAGCAGCCCTGCAGAATAAATGAGCACAGATCAGGCTTCAGTGCCATGCAGTGGCGCTTGCAGACCCAATAAGGATAACGACACAGAGCAGCCCTGCAGATTAAATGAGCACAGGCTGCTTGCATACCCAAGAAGGATAAAGCACAGAGCAGCCCTGCAGATTAAATGAGCACAGATCAGGCTTCAGTGCCAGGCAGCGACTGCTTGCATACCCAAGAAGGATGAAGACACAGAGCAGCCCTGCAGATTAAATGAGCACAGATCAGGCTTCAGTGCCATGCAGCGGCTGCTTGCAGACCCAAGAAGGATAAAGACACAGAGCAGCCCTGCAGATTAAATGAGCACAGATCTGGCTTCAGTGCCAGGCAGCGGCTGCTCTCAGACCCAAGAAGTATTACGGGCAGCAGTACCACTACCACCAATGCTACTGCTACCAGTACCACCACCACCAGTACTCCCGCTACCAGTACCACCACCACCAGTACCACCACTACCAGTACTACCACCAGCAGTACTACCACCAACAGTACTACCACTTCCAGTACCACCACCTCCAGTACTACCACTACCACTACCACCAGTACTACCACTTCCAGTACCACCACCATCACCAGTACTACCAGTACTACCACCATCAGTACTACCACCACCAGTACTACAACTACTACAGCCACCAGTACTACCACTACTACAGCCACTAGTACTACCACTACCACCACCAACAGTACTACCACCACCGCCAGTACTACCAATACCAGTACTACCATAATCAGTACCACTACCACCACCAGTACCACTACCCCCAGTACTACCACTACCAGTATTACGGCCAGCAGTACCACCACCACCAATGCTACTGCATGCAGACCCAAGAAGGATGAAGTCACAGAACAGCCCTGCATATTACATCAGCACAGATCAGGCTTCAGTGCCAGTCAGCGGCTGCATGCAGACCCAAGAAGGATGAAGACACAGAGCAGCCCTGCATATTACATCAGCACAGATCAGGCTTCAGTGCCAGGCAGCGCCTGCTCTCAGACCCAAGAAGGATGAAGACACAGAGCAGCCCTGCATATTACATCAGCACATATCAGGCTTCAGTGCCAGGCAGCGGCTGCTTGCAGACCCAAGAAGGATAAAGACACAGAGCAGCCCTGCAGATTACATGAGCACAGACTGCTTGCAGACCCAAGAAGGATAAAGACACAGAGCAGCCCTGCAGAATAAATGAGCACAGATCAGGCTTCAGTGCCATGCAGTGGCGCTTGCAGACCCAATAAGGATAACGACACAGAGCAGCCCTGCAGATTAAATGAGCACAGGCTGCTTGCATACCCAAGAAGGATAAAGCACAGAGCAGCCCTGCAGATTAAATGAGCACAGATCAGGCTTCAGTGCCAGGCAGCGACTGCTTGCATACCCAAGAAGGATGAAGACACAGAGCAGCCCTGCAGATTAAATGAGCACAGATCAGGCTTCAGTGCCATGCAGCGGCTGCTTGCAGACCCAAGAAGGATAAAGACACAGAGCAGCCCTGCAGATTAAATGAGCACAGATCTGGCTTCAGTGCCAGGCAGCGGCTGCTCTCAGACCCAAGAAGTATTACGGGCAGCAGTACCACTACCACCAATGCTACTGCTACCAGTACCACCACCACCAGTACTCCCGCTACCAGTACCACCACCACCAGTACCACCACTACCAGTACTACCACCAGCAGTACTACCACCAACAGTACTACCACTACCAGTACCACCACCTCCAGTACTACCACTACCACTACCACCAGTACTACCACTTCCAGTACCACCACCATCACCAGTACTACCAGTACTACCACCATCAGTACTACCACCACCAGTACTACAACTACTACAGCCACCAGTACTACCACTACTACAGCCACTAGTACTACCACTACCACCACCAACAGTACTACCACCACCGCCAGTACTACCAATACCAGTACTACCATAATCAGTACCACTACCACCACCAGTACCACTACCCCCAGTACTACCACTACCAGTATTACGGCCAGCAGTACCACCACCACCAATGCTACTGCATGCAGACCCAAGAAGGATGAAGTCACAGAACAGCCCTGCATATTACATCAGCACAGATCAGGCTTCAGTGCCAGTCAGCGGCTGCATGCAGACCCAAGAAGGATGAAGACACAGAGCAGCCCTGCATATTACATCAGCACAGATCAGGCTTCAGTGCCAGGCAGCGCCTGCTCTCAGACCCAAGAAGGATGAAGACACAGAGCAGCCCTGCATATTACATCAGCACATATCAGGCTTCAGTGCCAGGCAGCGGCTGCTTGCAGACCCAAGAAGGATAAAGACACAGAGCAGCCCTGCAGATTACATGAGCACAGACTGCTTGCAGACCCAAGAAGGATAAAGACACAGAGCAGCCCTGCAGAATAAATGAGCACAGATCAGGCTTCAGTGCCATGCAGTGGCGCTTGCAGACCCAATAAGGATAAAGACACAGAGCAGCCCTGCAGATTAAATGAGCACAGGCTGCTTGCATACCCAAGAAGGATAAAGCACAGAGCAGCCCTGCAGATTAAATGAGCACAGATCAGGCTTCAGTGCCAGGCAGCGACTGCTTGCATACCCAAGAAGGATGAAGACACAGAGCAGCCCTGCAGATTAAATGAGCACAGATCAGGCTTCAGTGCCATGCAGCGGCTGCTTGCAGACCCAAGAAGGATAAAGACACAGAGCAGCCCTGCAGATTAAATGAGCACAGATCTGGCTTCAGTGCCAGGCAGCGGCTGCTCTCAGACCCAAGAAGTATTACGGGCAGCAGTACCACTACCACCAATGCTACTGCTACCAGTACCACCACCACCAGTACTCCCGCTACCAGTACCACCACCACCAGTACCACCACTACCAGTACTACCACCAGCAGTACTACCACCAGCAGTACTACCACCAACAGTACTACCACTACCAGTACCACCACCTCCAGTACTACCACTACCACCAGTACTACCACTTCCAGTACCACCACCATCACCAGTACTACCAGTACTACCACCATCAGTACTACCAGTACTACCACCACCAGTACTACAACTACTACAGCCACCAGTACTACCACTACTACAGCCACTAGTACTACCACTACCACCACCAACAGTACTACCACCACCGCCAGTACTACCAATACCAGTACTACCATAATCAGTACCACTACCACCACCAGTACCACTACCCCCAGTACTACCACTACCAGTATTACGACCAGCAGTACCAACACCACCAATGCTACTGCATGCAGACCCAAGAAGGATGAAGTCACAGAGCAGCCCTGCATATTACATCAGCACAGATCAGGCTTCAGTGCCAGTCAGCGGCTGCATGCAGACCCAAGAAGGATGAAGACACAGAGCAGCCCTGCATATTACATCAGCACAGATCAGGCTTCAGTGCCAGGCAGCCGCTGCTCTCAGACCCAAGAAGGATGAAGACACAGAGCAGCCCTGCATATTACATCAGCACAGATCAGGCTTCAGTGCCAGGCAGCGGCTGCTTGCATACCCAAGAAGGATGAAGACACAGAGCAGCCCACTCGAATTTATAAAAATAGGTAATATTTTTATCTTTTAAATGACACCAAAACGAAAATAATCCACTGTAGGGAACTAGAGATATGAATTTTTAAAGATTAGTCACTTTCTAGTGCTTAGAAACCAACAGTGCCCCTTTAAGTCATTTTTTTTTTCTCTGGCAGGGACACACCTTGATAAATTGTTCTGAAGAATTCTCACCACTGTAGTGGGCCGCCTTCTTCAGCAAGCGGGGTCCAGTTAGAACACCTTCCTGGCGTTCTGCTTGCAGGTACCAAAGTATCCAACACACAATCCAAGGTTCTGGAATCTCCAAGAGGGTCCTTGAAAGTGTGAAACTTCAATTCCGCAATCCAGTTTAACAAAACCCTTACAAATCCACACTGGTACTCCAGGCTTTGAATTCTTTGTGGGGCTGTTCAGGTGAGCTCTGTTAACCTGTAGCTTGCAGGGAGTTTCCACTCTTGAGTCTTTTGGCAGCAAGGTAATCCACAGGGCTGTAGTTTCAGAGGGTGCAGTCTTCATAGGTCATGCCTTAGAGTTCCTTGCACACAGCAAAACCTTCAGCAGGGCACTTCTTGCTTCATTCAGTTTCAAGCAGCAGATCTGGAGGGCTCTGCCCCTCTCAGATACGTATTCAAAATTCTCTTGGTGAAGCACCAGGTCACTGCTGACCAATGAGAGCAGGGCAACTCCTCCTAGTTATGACCACTTCCGGTGGAGTGTGGCATTTAGTTTGTCCCAGAGTTCATCATCCTTCCAAACCCATAATGGCTGATTTTCCAGCAAGGAGGTAAGAGCTGGCTAAACACACCCCCTGGGATATCTCATTTCCATGGATCCTCCCAGTAACATCTGCAAATTCCTTTCTTAAGCCTAGTCCTGACTCTGGGTCACTACTGTCAAAGTGGACTAAAACCCAGGCCTCCCCTCTTGCCTTTGAAGAGCGTAGTTTACGACGCCACCTCCTGGCCTGGAATTCCTATAGAACAGATCAGTGCCTTCCCAGCAGCCTGGCTAATCCACGTAACTCTGACCAATCAGGGCAGACCACTGAAAGGCTGAATTTGGACTTACAAACAAGAAAGTCTCTTCACTTATTGTATGTACACTTTAGGAGAAATTCAACAATATAATATCGTTGGATTTAATACGACCATTCTGGGAAGTCTTTGAATGGTCCGGCTAGTCCTCTCCTATCAATATTTATTAATCAACCACTTACTACCATGTTAACCTATGGGCCATGGGGTTTGCAATGGGGAAAATGACTTGCGCCACTTTTGTAGCACCAGGGCTTATAAAACCATATTTTATAAGTATTTCCCTAATTTCTACCGGACCACCACCCCCTGTGCAACTAGGGGAGACTTCAGGGGTTCTGAATCTGCAGAAATATTGCAGATCACCCTTACCCAATTCTTCCAGCATCAAAGTCGAATTTGAGCACCTCTTTAAGACAATGTGGGGAGTGAAATGTAAAATTTCACTTTACCCAGGCTTCTAAAAACTCATTTTATAAGGGCGCTGCTTATAGATAACTGACCCCCCAACCCCTGGAATACCTAGTGGTGACCCTGGGGGTCCCTAATATGCAAAAACATGGTAGGTTTTTAATGTTTAAGGGCCCCTACCCCCAAAGTCGAGTTTGGGCACAATTTAAGGTTTAAAAACTGTCCTGGCCACCAGTGCAGCTTTTAAACTGACCTCAGGCTTCAGCGCTGCACACATGCTGGTGCAGAGAATCTGCTGGCCTCTAAACTGCCATGCCCCAGGATACTGGAGACGTCTAGGTAGTTTCAATCCCCTGATTGTTAACGCATCCACAATTAACTATTGTAGCAATCGCTGTATGGTACTCTTTACTTTTAAACATATTCATCTAAAACACAGCATGCCACCATTGGTAAAATTACAATCTAACCCACATAATTCCACTACACACCACATGCACACACTCCATAACACATGGCGAAAACACATTGGCATTTACAATGCCATTAGCTCAAACTCAAATAAATCCGAGCCCGATTGCATTTCTAATGCTTGTTTATTTTGCAGCACACATAGAAAGAGGAAAAAGCCTCTTGTGATTGTGTAAGTGCCGGAAGGTTTCCCTTCCTGCACAAAATAATCATCCCTGCAATGCAGGCACCCTTGCACGAAGGTGCAAACGTGCCTGCGTTGGTGCAAGGCAGCCCATTGTGTGCTGGTGCAGGGGAAAAGGACAGGAATGCGCCATATCTAATAGGTACGTCCCTTTTCTTTTGCCGTAGGGCAGCACAGCAGGAAGGCCTGATGTGCTGCTCTACAGCAAAACCTCATAAATGAGGCCCTGATTGCTTGAGGGTGCATCATTTCAATGGAAGATTTATTTGTATGAGTAGCTGCTGTGCATGAGGGTCAGAGATTATGGTCTGATCCTGAATAATTCAGCTAAGAGGAGGACGAAGTACTCAGGTATGTAGATATGCACCTATTTGTTGATCAAAGATCAGATTTGCAGATGTCTCAGTGGGTGCTCAGGTTGTGGCAACAGGTAAATCTTCTGTTTGATGTGTATTGGTTTGCTGTGATCTTGTATTAAGTACAAGGCTATTGTTTTGCTCAAGTTTGCTTATCCAAGTACGTAAGTAACAATTTACAAATCAGTATGCAGGTTTTACCCAGTTAAGGAAGGAGGTGTTAGGAATTTGAGGGAGCATATGACTGACAGCATGCGGTGAATTCGCACAACCCGTAAAAGAAGGATAGAGAAAGTATTGGTGAGTAGACAGGACAGACTAAATGTCCATACACACTTGGGTACAACAGGAGGTTTGCTTGTAAAGGCAGTGGAAGTTACTGAAAACCGGGCAATGCAATCAAAATCCTTGAACTAGACCCAATCCATCTATGCAACCACGTCAAGGTTAGAGGACCCATTCCCAAGGAATCTCGGCAGCAGGACTATTTGAGTCTGTGGCAATCACTGAGTAGCTGTCTCCCAACTTATTGTATTGTTCTATTTCATGTTCCCTCATCTTTCTTATGTTTCCCCTTTTTGGTTCAAAATGTTAGTTGGGCTTTAGGGTTAGCTTGTTTGCTTGCTTCTTTGTACTGTCTACACATCACCTCTCTTCTTAAAGTCCTGGCTGTCCTCTGCGCCCTGGGCTTCCTCACCTTTTTCCCGGATGGTGTGAGGACCCACACCAGCACAATCTGGTTCGTATTTTATTAAGCACTGGTAAAAGCTGTTTATAGTGAATGGTTACCATTCTTTCTGTAACCATGTGTTTATTTTTAACATTGAATATATATCTGTCATGTCTGCTGAACCCATTGGTGTTCCAAGAAGCATACAAGTGGCACCTCTCTTTCTATCCCTTTTCCCGTCATTCTCTCTGATTAATGTGCATTTGTTAGTTGTTTCAGATTTGCACCTTGTAGATTTTTGTTGCAAACTTAAGTATACATTGCACTCAAGAAGATGGACCTTTAAGGCCAGATGCATCAAGGCAAAAAACGGTCGCAAACGGGCAAATTCACAGAATCTGCCCCTTTGCGACCAGTATTTTTTCATTTGAGATGCATCATTCCAAATGCAAAAATTGCAATGTAAGTAATTGAAAAATTGAGATTACTTAAATTGCGATTGCATTTAAGGAATCGCAAATTGTGATTCCCTAAATGCAATGCATGAAGCAAATTAAAATAGCGATTTTGCTATTAGGGGTCGCAAATTACAGTGAAATGAAACTGTACGGTAATTTGCTAATACTTTGAAAAATGCACCAAAGTGCATTTTCCAGGGGTACATGTTACACACACACATGACCTTGGAGCATGTGTGCGTGCAACATGTGGTCACATGGCAATTTCTGTGGTGCAACAGGGGTCCTTTTGGCACCCTTGCACCCTTGAAATTGCATGCACAATTTGCGAGTACCTCTAGGCCCATAGGAATGAATGTGACTCGCAATTTGCAAGTCGCAATTAAGGAATGTTTAGGAATCGCAACATTTTCTGTGGTTAGTACATGCATAGGCAATTGCGATTCTTTAATTGCGATTCTTTAAAAATCGCAATTAAAGAATCGCAGTTGCCTATTTTGATGCATGTGCATCTTAGTTCCAGATTGAGGCATAGCGCAATAAATCGAATACGTTTAAATAAAGTCCCACAGAAATAACGGAAAGTGGAAAGACGCCAATTCCTTCTTAGCGCATTACCTGGAGGCGCTAGCTTTTTCAGAGTCAACACTCCGACCACCTGGGGAACCTCGCCGCCTGTGTGTTGGGCAGGACTTTGGATGCTGCAGTGAGC
This sequence comes from Lissotriton vulgaris, assembly GCF_964263255.1. Lineage (NCBI taxonomy): Eukaryota > Metazoa > Chordata > Amphibia > Caudata > Salamandridae > Lissotriton > Lissotriton vulgaris. The sequence continues at coordinate 246,006,088 of NC_141687.1, forward strand.
GGAGCAGCATCAGTGCAGGACTCGGGTTAGTGGCTACAGCGGGGCTGCGAGCGTTGCAGGGACTCCATTTCCCAGGAGTCCCTGCGTGACCGTGTGAGAGCTTCTGGTCCGCTCTCCCTGTTGGCCCGCCCACCGCCCACTGGAGGGCTTTTTAAACCCCTGTTCTCACCACAGCTTTGGGACGCCAATTCCTTCTTAGCGCATTACCTGGAGGCGCTAGCTTTTTCCGAGTCAACACTTCGACCACCTGGGGAACCTCGCCGCACCACCTCCGCGGGTGCCGCTTCGCCGCCTGTGTGTGGGGCAGGACTTTGGACGCTGCAGTGAGCGGAGCAGCATCAGTGCAGGACTCGGGTTAGTGGCTACAGCGGGGCTGCGAGCGTTGCAGGGACTCCATTTCCCAGGAGTCCCTGCGTGACCGTGTGAGAGCTTCCGGTCCGCTCTCCCTGTTGGCCCGCCCACCACCCACTGGAGGGCTTTTTAAACCCCTGTTCTCACCACAGCTTTGGGACGCCAATTCCTTCTTAGCGCATTACCTGGAGGCGCTAGCTTTTTCAGAGTCAACACTTCGACCACCTGGGGAACCTCGCCGCACCCGCTCCGCGGGTGCCGCTTCGCCGCCTGTGTGTGGGGCAGGACTTTGGACGCTGCAGTGAGCGGAGCAGCATCAGTGCAGGACTCGGGTTAGTGGCTACAGCGGGGCTGCGAGCGTTGCAGGGACTCCATTTCCCAGGAGTCCCTGCGTGACCGTGTGAGAGCTTCCGGTCCGCTCTCCCTGTTGGCCCGCCCACCGCCCTCTACGTTTACTATAACTAAGATCAGTCCTCCCGCAGCGCGGGACGCAGCTCGGGCGAAGACCGGGCTAAGAGCGGGCCGTTTGAGGCCGTTCGAGGTCTGAGAGGTCTGGGCTGGGCCACTCACCTTGGCTTGCTGTTGTTGTTGATTTATTCCATTTCTACCACTTCGTTCATTCCTATACCTACAATGTGTACACGGGGTAGTCGCAGCAAAACTACTCAGGGAGTTAAAAAGTCCAATGGAACCCTAGATGATTTCCTCACAAAGACCAATTTGGCCATTGATGTGGAAATCAGTAAAATGCAACATAGGGTATCCCTAGAACTAGAAGCTGTCCGAAAGCTTTCCCTGAACCTAGCTTCCTCCAAAAAATCATCTTTAGGGAACTTTGCCTTAGCTTTAACCCCAGAGCGTACATCAGGCCCCCGCTCATTGTTAACGCTGGCAGATATCCATCATGTTCCAACTATATCCTTACCTGAGCCCCCTCTGAATCCAACACCACCACCTCTAAAGCCCACTGAGGAGTGAGTCTGTATCTTATGCCCCCGTGGCAGGTTTAGGCTTCTCCACTAAATCCGTTTTGTCTAAACCAGCAGTAAATGCTAAAAAAGCTGCCACTCACAAAAAGAAATGTCTTGCTAGATCCATCTATGCTCGCAAAAAGGCCAAAATTGCGAGATCCCAGTTCTTTAATAGTAGACGACCACTGGCCACACATGGGGTGGATGAAGAAGCCTCTAAAACTAACATTTGCACCCTGGGTAAGGAAAACGACCCTGGTCCATGCAGTGTTGTGTTAGACCTTACTATGGGGACCTCTCCAGATAAGATCGAGGAAAGGCCAACTGAGGGTAGGTTGAGTGAGATAGGGAAGGATAGGGGTAGGGATGAAGAATTCCTTAAAATTGTTTGGGACACATTAAAACAGCTACTTACTCCCCTGGAACTTAGACTTTCCCGTATAGAAAACAACCTACAAGAAATGGATAAGACTATAGTCACGTTGGCTAGCCTTAGTCTTAAACAAATGGAAGCTAAGCTTTCTCAGGGTGAGGATTGTACCCCTCAGACTCAGGTGTTAGAACCTCCGGCCTTGCCCCCCCCAAGACCCAAACCTATACCCAAACCCCGTACTAAAGTCTGTAACCCCACTGCTACTATTCCAAGACCTACAGCCCCAAGCGCCCGTCCCCCTCAGAGTATAGCACCTTCCAAACCAAGGCCTCAAGCTGTTTCACACCAGTCTAACCAGCCAACAACCACGAATACACTCCCTCAGCAATCCAGTCGACCAAATTTTCGAGGGGGGTATATCGACTTGCCACCAGAAGCGGGGCCTTATGTCATAGTATTAGCTGGCGTGCCCGCCCTTGGCCCACAAACCCAAGAGAACCATTGGTCTTTAAAAAATAAGGTCGTTTACTGGCTTAATGTAAATAGACAGCTCCCTAATCATCAAAGAAGTCGGGTACTAATGGTACGTAGAGTACCTTGGGTTGGCCCTACACGCAAGTCCATTGCTGGTGATTGTATAGTAGTGTCTTTCGCAGATCCCCACACAGCTCAGCACCTCTGTTCATGGGCCTCATGTGAAGACGACCCCTCTATTGTTGTCAGACCTCTCACTTTTTTCTACCCTCCTCGACAGCAGTTTGAGATGGAGGGGTCCTGGTCAACAGTCCAAAACTTTAGACAGAAAGGACAAAGGGACGGCTGGCAAAGCATCACTCTTTATTACCATCACATTCTGCCATTAATATCAGAAAAGAAGCAACTTCTAAAAAACATTAAAGAAACGAGAACATTGATCAGTCCAGGAAGCGAGACCAATCCTGTCTAGAAGAATGTACGGTCCAAACCACACAGCCAAGTGTGAAGGGCATTCTTGATAGAGAAGGTTTGGAGCACACCCAAGTTAGCAGAGTACACGACATGTGGTCCAGTCTTATCCTCAGTATCCCCATTCGATCTTGAGATTCGCAGGTAGGTCTGCAGCTATGAGTTCATCAAATTTGGACGCATCCTTGACAGGGGTCCTGTAGAAGGCAAGCAGGTCAGCGATTGTCTGCATCTCACGCAGTTGGCTATTCGGAACAGCATGACCCAGCTCAGATGCCAGTCCCGCCAGCAAGTGGAATTTCTGTAGACCATTTTCAAGGGATACCCGTTGCCAGTCAGCAGAAACCCCAAACACCTTCCTCACGTTTGCCTCCAGGAGTTTTTCCAGGTCTGGGGGAGGGTTATACTTCCGGCTGCGGGGAGGAGGGCCCACTGAAGCAGGTTCTGCTTGGCTGGAGGCTAGCTCTAGATGTCCTGTGACCCTCACAACCTCAGGGTCTGCAGTCTTCTTCCTGAAGCCGTCCCACAGCGCCCTGCGGCATCCACCGGCCACCGCAAAGCCAAAATAACTGGTGGCAAGGGGTTCCCACTACTAACATGTTCGGTTGTATGGATGAGGTTGACTGACTTGGGGAGATTGATGCCTCAATGCACTCCACGGAATTCATTCTCTCTCAGGCGACTGCTCCTCTCACCCCCCCAGTAATTTGTATGGATTGTTCAACCTCTCGTAAAGGCCCTAGCACAACCCTGGATTATGTTAATACTCCTACCTTGATCAGGACAGGGGCCCTGGGTTTATCGCAGACTATCTCAATTAGTAGCCCGGCAAATGCAATCAAGGTGGCCTCATGGAATATTGCAGGACTAAAGGGTCGCCTGGACAATGACGACTGGGTCGACTTCATTGACACATATGACTTCGTCGTTTTCCAGGAAACTTGGTCAATCGTCCCCCTATTTAGGGTAGGCTACCTGAATTATTACAAACCGGCTACACAGGGCCCCAGAGGTAGGGCTTCAGGAGGACTCACCGTATGGATTAGAAATTCCCTGGGTTTCCGTGTAAAGGAAATCCTGGTAGAGAATGCTGACCTCCTTTGTATTACCCTGAGTAAAGATAACAGCAAGGACATCCTCTTAATTAACATCTACGCTCGAGGTTGTCAGGGTGGGAGGAAGCAACCAGTCCTGAATGACCTTGAATATCTCCTGAAGAAGCACAAAGGTGATCATCTTGTCGTAGTAGCAGGTGATTTCAACTTCTCATTCGAACCCATCCTTAGTCTGGCAGAAGATGTGGGGATTGACGAAGATACTGCCTGGAATATCCCCCCGCTAGCTATAAGTAAGGGTGTCAGGGGTACGGAGGCGGCCCTCCACTGGCTGGGACTTTGCCTGGAGTGGGGGCTTCGGGCAGTGAATGGCCGCACCCCGTCAGACAACTTAGGGAAACCAACTTTTGGTAATGGGACCAGTGCAAGTCGCATTGACTACATATTGGTCAATATAGAATCCTGGTCACATGTGATAGATATGGTGGTAGAGACTAGGCCAGAGAGTGATCATAACCCCCTCTCTTTGGGGCTCAGGGTTCCCGGACTGGGTAATCTCCAAATAGAAACAACCTGCCTAACGCCTGATTTAGTTCTGTGCGACAACAGAAGACGGGTCAAATGGTCTAGGGTCATAGCTGACCCAGAGCTTATCTGTAAAATAGAGGAGTTGGTCTTAGACACAAGGGATAGGATGACTGTATTATCCCCCTTTGGTGGAGCCGATTCCCTAACCATTAATCTTCACGAGAAGTGTTTTACGGCTCTCAAAAATCTCCTCACTAGGCCACCCAAAAAAAAGAAAGACAAATCACACAAAAGATGGTACAATAAGAGCTGCAGAGAAGCTCACAGTAAACTAATAGCAGCTGTTAAAACCAGGATTACTCCTGATATTAGGAAAGCTAGGCAGTTTTATAAACAAGTCCTTTGGGCAGCTAAGAGGGACTGGAACGATTCCTACTGGTTAGATCTCCTTAAAGCTTGTGAGTCATCTAACCAAGTACAATTTTGGGAGACAGTTAGATGGGGCAGGGACCCTGACTCCCAAATACCGGTCAACCATGTTTCTGCTCTGGACTGGGTGGAATTTTTCTCTGCACAATTTAAAGACACGAATGCCGAACAGGAACTGTCAACCGAGCCTGCGGTGGGGACAACACCAATAATTCATGGGGATAGGCTCACATTTTCCGCATCAGAAACGGTACATGCCCTAGGTTCTGTCCAGTCTGGTAAAGCCCCAGGCCTAGATGCTATACCAGCGGACCTTTTTAAACTGAACCTTGATTTATGGGTCCCATACATTACTATATTGGCAAACACTATCGCAGCAGGGGCAAGGATTCCCCAATCCTGGAAAGGGGCTGAGATACTGCCAGTATATAAAAAAGGGGATTGATCACTACCTAATAACTATCGCCTCATAAGCCTGATCGATTCTATTAAAAAAATTGTTTCAAGAATGGCCCTAGCAAGAATTCAGGGGTGGATTGAGCAGAACAATATACTCTCCCCTATGCAGGCAGGGTTTAGATCAGGCACCAGCACCTTAGATCAGGTGTTTCGATTCACCATGCTTTATTGGAAGGTGGTCTTCTTGGGCGGAGGGGTCATCTATGCCGCATTTGTTGATCTTAAGTCGGCTTTCGACTTAGTTCCAAGGGCAAAACTATGGGAAGCTCTTAGACTTATGGGTCTTCCTGTAGAACTCCTGGAACTAGTCAGGCGTTTACATGAGGATAATTTCGCCCAGGTAAGGTGGGGGAGGCAGGGTCAGGTGACCAACAGCTTTCCTGTCCAACGAGGGGTGCGCCAGGGCTGCGTGTTGGCTCCCACCCTGTTTCTCCTCTTCATCAACCAGGTAGTTCAATATTTTAATAATACACAGACTGATGCACCTACCCTGGGCGGATCAAAATATCCTATGTTAATCTTCGCCGACGACACCCTGCTCCTTTCTAAAACCCGGAGTGGGTTACAGGCAGCCCTGAATAGGTTTGCTGAGTTTTGTAAGAACAATGATTTGCAGATCAACGTTGATAAAACTAAATTTATGGTTTTCAATAAAAAAAAACAATCAAAAGTTCGGTTACTCTGAACGGTGCCCCAATTGAACAGGTCAAGGTCATAACGTACCTGGGCGTGATCCTTGATCATCAACTTAGCTGGAACCCCCAGTTGGAGGCTTTAAAACTTAAATTTGTCCGCCTTACGGGCTGCTTACTGCAGGAACAAAAAAAATCCCTGACCAAACGCATCATTCCTGCTCTAAAAATTTATGAGGCCAAGGCCAATGCAGCAACCCTGTATGGAGCTGACATATGGGGTTATAAGGATTTGTCAGTCTTGGCCACAGCACAGAATAGGTTTTTACGGAACCTGGTAGGGCTTCCACAATCCTCACCAATTAAACCACTGCTATTAGACCTAGGTTGCAGACCTTTGGACGAGATGGCACAGTTTCGCCTAGTGGCACTCTGGCGTCGGCTCTGGACGACTCCAGAGCTTAGCCTCTTCGCTCATGAATTGGATGAGGTTAAATCATTGTGGGGTGCTCATAGAATCCCATGGTTCAGGGAAGTGAAACAAATATTGCATTCAATGGGCCTCTCTGAGCTCTGGACAAATCCTGGGTGCTCCAGGTTTCCATCAAAACAAGAGTTTAAGGATCTTTTCTGGGCCACGAAAAAATCTATACTGGTCACCCATTCTTCGGACAATAATCTAACGGGACTCTTTCTAACATATAAGGTAACTCCGTCCCTTGAGCCCTACTGGGATTTGATTTGCAAAACCCTAGACCGTAAACTGTATCACCAGTTTCGGGTAGGCACATTGCCCATCAACTCCTTTACTATAAAGTGGGTGAAGAATGCAAGCAATAAATGCTTTTGGTGTCCCGACCAGCTAGAAAGCATTGGCCATCTGTTTTTTGCATGTCCAGCATATCGACCGACCTGCGCCTGACCCAAGACCACCTCTCCTTCAGGAAGAAGCTCAAGACCTGGCTATTCGAGCAGTAGCAGCACTCCCCCCCCCTAGCGCCTTGAGACCCTCCGGGTAAGTAGTGCGCTATATAAATGCCTGTGATTGATTGATTGATTGATATCGATCCCGTCGATTGAAATGGCTGAAACCCATATGTATAACTTTGAATTGTGGGGGACATCGTGAAGCCCTGCAGAAATTACGTGATACAAGAACTGAAATGTCTGTGATTTGTGTAGCTAAATTTCTGGGTTGGGCGTGGCTGATCCGTTCAATGAAATTGAAAACCCTTTTAAATTAATTGTCATGATATGATTGCATGTTGTTTGTTTGACATACTTTTTTTTTTAGATATTTGGGGGCATGTCTGCAGTAGTTTTTTATATATTATGTATTGTATGTCGTCTTTTATGAATTTTATTCGAAATAAAAACATAAAAGAAAAAAAATGGAAAGTGGTAGATGTGCAAACCTTGAAAATTAATTAACAGATTAGCAAAGGTACAAATTCATATAATTCAAATTAGACTTACATCAGTAATCAATACAAGAATGCGTTAGTCAATATGATTCAAATCAATTCAAAATCGCGAATACAAAGACAAACTGTTTAAAGTTGTCATAAAGTAAATCAAAGCAGGCAGTTTCCCATGAAGGTAAATTCCCTCTTTAGCTAAGCTGGGAAATCTGAAAGGTTGGGAAGAAATCAGACGGAAGGTGTCGGCACAAAAAGCCTCTGAAGGCAGATTCAAACAAATCAAATAAAGATTTGATCAAACAAATGAGAAGGAATTTACCCATTAGTCTAACTCTTCGTGCGAGAGGAAAGAACATCATCTTTAAAGGGAGCAAGGGAGGCTTCTCATCCTAGGAAAGTGGAAAGGGCATCTGAACTAACTCAGCACTGCATAGTTGAAATTATGTCTTCTATGAAAAGATACAACTCGCCATCATTCCCATGAACTGAACCTATCAGGATTGAACATGTTGCATAAAAGAAGTTCCAGTTCTTTTCCTCGGCTACCATACAATGGTGCCTCTGCTGCAGGGGGATACAATACAGTTAAGAGGTTCCCACTCGTAGTTGCATGCCCATCATTTGACTCACCAATGAACATACACAGATACACATTCACACAAAAACTAAACAAGAAATACATTTAATTAACATTGACTGGGACAGCTTGGCTTCTGCAACAAGAAAGAGAACAAGTACACGACAGACAGAAAAATGGGGAACTAAACATGAGCCATTTTAAATTGAGGCTTACATTAACTAAGGCCAACTTTAAAATGAATATCACACAGTGAATGTGTGTGTGTGCTGCAGATTAATGTACATACATGTACAAAGCATTCAAAAATTAAAATCTCTATCATGTTAAACCCATCGACAGAGTGAAAGGGACTACTGGGATTCTCAACATCATTGTAACTCTTTGCCGAAAGCTTGACAAGAGGCAGTTTAGGGAATGTGACAAACAGGCATGTAGCAATGCAAATAATCAGTATACAGGCTATACCCATTTGCAGACTGAAACACTGCACAGGGCACCAAGGTGAATGCAATGCAGGGGAGCTGTTGCTCAAAATTGAGACATTCACAAACGGTAATGTGGTGTGTAGTGGGGGATAACTGGGCTATCTGATGTGGCAGATGTCATACTAGAAATTAGAAGAGTGTTTGTGGAAAGGGAAGGGATACAGAATCTGGATTTTCTTCATGACCACCCCAAATTGTTTACCTTTTTATGGACCCTATATGTGCTGGTACTATATGCCCTGTGAAACTATTGCTAATTGTCACTGTGCTTATGTTCTGCCCCATAAATGGTAATATGAAAATAGGTTTCATTGAACTAGTGTGTGAGATTTCATAGAAAAACAATTCAAGGGAATAGCACTACTGAGAAACCATTTCTTCCAAACGGGTCAATGAAAATTTTCAGGATAAATAGAATTTCACAGAAATCAGTACATAGAATGTTTTTTTTCTTGAAATTGGCTCTGCATGTTAATGTTTTGCGGTGTAAATGAAATAAATGGTTGCAGGTTTTACTTTCTGATACATTTTTGTTGAATGCCTTTATTTCAATCCTTTACATCAGGGACATTATTTTGTATTTATATATTTTACATTGTCAAATAATGAATTTAGATGCTTTTACTTCGTGAAACCCTAGCCACCCTTAAACATCCTCCAACTCTGCGGCCATAAAATGTCTCTCCACGTGTAAACTACACCCATCTACGACCCCTGAACTCAACAGATGCCACCCTCAGCACTGTGGAGACTTTACTTCAAATTCGGTGCACACCCTACCCAGGCCCTCCTCACCAGCGCCTCAGGTTGCACCTCGACATGCACGCTACGCATCCAAAATTAGCCTCTTCTCTGGTGCTCACGATGACCCGGCACTCTTAATCAACGCCCTGCTTGCACCTCGACACGTACCCTTGGGGTCAGAGTCTCTACTCTTCTCCCGGTGCACGCGATGTCCAGGCGCTCTTCACCAACACCCTGGCTGCACCACGATACGCACTCTGCGTGTCCGAGTCTCATCTCTTCTCCCGGTGCAAACGATGACCAGGCACTCCTCACCAATTCCGTGGCTGCACCACGACACACACCTTGCGGGTCCGAGTTTCACTTCATCTCCCCATGCACACAACTACCAGGCGTTCCTCACCAACACCTTGGCCTGCACCACAACACGCACCCTGCACGTTTGAGACTCAGCTTACTCCTGCGTGCCCATGATCACAAGGCAGAACTTCCAGCGCCTCCAATCACAGTTCCAACAGCCTCTCCCTTGGTTAGAACAGCAAACTGCAGACCAGCTCCAGATCACGAAGCAAGGATTGGCCTTTCCACAGCAGTCTCTTCAGTTGCTCCTTCTTTAGCAGAGGGTCCTCTTGACCACAGAATGGGTCCAAGCCTTTTCATTCTCAATCCATTTCTGTTTCATTCCAACGTTCAGGGGTTCCAGCTCTCATAGTTATACCCCTTAATGTCTTTGAAGTTCGTTTGTGCTCAGGGGTCTCTGACCCCTCCCTAAATCAGTTCTGTGTGTCTCCCTCCTAGTGTTACCTCTCTCCCTTTGATAGTGGGGATCTGGATCCTTAATCACTCAGCAGGAGATGGGTCAATTGGTTTATAGCACCAGCCCAGGCCTTTTCACCTCCCGGGCTTCTCCTCCCCCTAATCTCCAGATGCAGGGCAGCCTGGTGCCATCTCCACCCCTCCCTGGGTCAAGACCTCTCCCAGCTCCTCTCACCTTCCAGATTCAGGCAGACAATCCACATTTCAGCAGAGACTCACAGAAATGCCTATAGAACAAAACTCAGCCACTTTCTAAAAGAGTGGTTTCTAAATACACAGTGACAAAACCACTTTCACAGAAAGATGTGTTATGACACTGTGAGTTCATATATACTAAACTTCACCTCTCTATTATAAACATACGGGAAACTAGGCTAATAAACAAAACACCCAGCCTCCCCATTCTGCCTGTGGGCAGGATGGCCTTTCAGCAGTGCAAAACGAAATGGAGTGTTTTTCACTGTCAGGACATAACACACACCTTAGTATATGTCCTTGCTTTTACCTACACTGCACCCTGCCCAGGGATTACCCGGGACCTACCACAGGCGAGCCCATTGTGTATGTTAGAGGGAAAGCCAGGCCTGACAAGTGATTGTGCTTGTCAGGACAACATGCTCACTTAAAAAACTGCCCGCAGGCACTACACTGCAGGCCTGACTTCCCTTCCCTGCCCGCCTTTGCATTACTAGCCCTGGCACATGCAGTGCACATCACTATGGGCTTTACTAGTAAGGCAAACATACCAATCATGGCCAACCAATTACTATTACATTTTACATAGGGAACACTTGTACTTTGACACTGATCAGCAGTGGCAAAGTACCCAAAGAATCTAGATTGCAAAGGAGGCAGAGGCAAAAAGTCTGGGGTAATCACACCAAGACATGCTAGGTCTAACACCCTCCATTTGTGTTCCACAGGTTGTTTGATATATTCAAAGCTGAAAAGAAAGTATGTTACAAACCTCGGAGGCACAAAGTACAAGCCCACCCCACAGAAAGGATTTTAGGATGGGGCTTAGGTGCTACAACAACAAGCTGCCAATCTCCACTAACTGACTGATACTCTTTCCGTGTTTCACGTAAAAATAAATATATTTTGTATTCAATCAGACTACTTTTAAAGCGCGCTACTTACCCGTGAGGGTCACAAGGCGCTGAGGGGAGGGGGGGGGGGAGGGTGCTGCTACTGTTCGAGGAGCCAGGTCTTGAGGAGTCTTCTGAAGGCGAGTAGGTCTTGGGTCTGCCGTATGTGGGTAGGGAGGGTGTTCCAGATCTTGGCGGCGAGGTAGGAGAAGGATCTGCCACTGGAGGTCGTACGTTGGATGCCGGGGACATCGGCGAGGGCGAGGATGGCGGAGCGGAGCAGGCGGGTGGGGGTGTGGAAGCTGAGTCTGCTGTTCAGGTAGGCTCGTCCGACGTTGTGGAGTGCTTTGTGTGCGTGGTTGAGGAGCTTGAAGGTGATCCTCTTGTCGACGGGGAGCCAGTGTAGGTTTCACAGGTGGGGGGTGATGTGGCTGCGGCGGGGGGCATTGACGATCAGTCGGGCGGAGGCGTTTTGGATGCGTTGTAGTTGTCGTAGGAGTTTAGCTGGGATTCCTGCGTAGAGTGCGTTGCCTTAGTCCAGTCTGCTGCTGACAAAGGCATGTGTCACCGTTCTTCTTGTTTCGGTCGGGATCCCCTTGTAGATCCTGCTGAGCATGCAGATGGTGTTCTAGAAGGAGGAGGAGACGGCGTTGACCTGTTTAGACATGGAGAGGGAGGAGTCGAGGATGAATCCTAGGTTGCGTGCATGGTCGTGGGTGTTGGTGCTGTTCCCATTGTTGTCAGCCACCAGGAGTCGTCCCAGACTGAGGGGCTGGGTCCCAGGATGAGGACCTCCGTCTTGTCCGAGTTCAGCTTCAGACTGCTGCTCCTCATCCAGTCAGCGACGGCCTTCATTCCCTTGTGGAGGTTGGTTTTGGTGATATGTGGGTCCTTGGTGAGGGAGAGGAGAGCTGGGTGTCGTCGGCGTAGGAGATGATGTTGAGGTCGTGATGGCGGGCCACTTGTGCGAGGGGGGCCATGTAGACGTTGAACAGCGTCGGGCTGAGCCCTGGGGGATGCCACAGATGATGTCGGTGGCTTCGGATCGGAAGGGTGGGAGGCGGAATCTCTGGGTTCTGCCTGAGAGGAAGGACGTGATCCAGTCAAGGGCCTTCTCTTGGATTCCGGCTTCTATGAGGCGTGTCTTTAGAGTGCAATGGCATACCATGTCGAAGGCGGCTGACAGGTCCAGGAGGATGAGGGCTGATGTTTCGCCGTTGTCTAGTTGGCACCTGATGTCGTCTGTGGTGGCTATGAGGGCTGTCTCGGTGCTGTGGTTGCGTCTGAATCCGGACTGGGATGGGTTCAAGATGTTGTTGTCTTCCAGGTGGCGGGCCAATTGCATGTTGATGATTTTCTAAGTATGGTCGGAATTTTTTTTCCGCTCGCGGAATATGCGAATTTTTGGCAATTTCGCGATCTGCGCAATATTGCCCAAAAATCCGCAATTCGCGAGTTGGTGGATTTTTTTTTCTGGTTCGTGCTTCAAAAATACAATCTTGCGCACGCGGCATTGACTTACCATGATTCTGCATTCGCTGATGAGTTTTCCTCCCTGTTTCCGTGCGCTGCAAGATTTTGGTAGCCGGCCGCGCGACGCCGCGATCGCGAACACGTCATTACGACTCGAAACAGGATATTGCGAATGCAAACATGTCATTGCGACTCAAAACAGGAAATTGCGAACACGTCATTGCGACCCGAAACAGGAAAAAGGCATCGCAAGCAGGCTGGTTAGGTGGAAACAACATGTTTGCGACTGTTGCGACCGCATGCGCAAGTTCTCATTCCCGAACTGGTAAAAAAATCGCGAAAATTTTCAAAAAAAATATTTCAAAAGCTCGTGGAATTTGGTGGATTTTTGCGAATCACGATTACGAATTCACGTGAATTCGCATATCGCGAATTCACAAATTCCGCACATGCTTACGATGTTCTCGATGACCTTTGCCGGGAACAGGAGCAGGGAGATGGGCCAGAAGTTCTTGAGGTCCTTGGGGTCTGTTTGGGCTTCTTGAGGAGGGCGTTGATTTCGGCGTGCTTCCAGATTTCCGGGAATGTCGCTGTTTCAAAGGAGATGTTGATGACCTTCTGTAGTTGGGGTACGATGGCTGCGTCCGCTTTGTTGAATACGTGGTGTGGGCATGGGTCTGACGGACATCCTGAGTGGATGGAGTTTATGACCTTGCGTGTCTCTTCGTTGTTGACGTTGGACCAGGAGGTCAGGCGGTTGGCTCTAGTGGTGTTCACAGGGGAGGTGGCGTCTGGCGTAGTCGGGGTGGTCGTGGTATTGAAGCTGTCCAGGATGTCAGCGATCTTGCAGTGGAAGAAGATGGCTAGTGAGTCACACAGTTCTTGTGAGGGCGGGATGTCAGTGGTGTTGGCGCTGGGGTTGGAGAGTTCCTTTACGATGCTGAAGAGCTCTTTGCTGTTGTGTGTGTTGTTGTCCAAGCGGTTCTTGAAGGAGGATCTCTTGGCTAGTCTGATGAGGTAGTGATGTCTGCGGGTGGCGTCCTTGTGGGCTGCGTGGTTATCCTATGTGCGTTTGTGGAGCCATGTCTTCTCCAGTTTCCGGCATGCGCGTTTGGAGGTTTGGAGCTCGTCGGTGAACCAGGTGGCTCTCTTGCTGGCGTGGTTGTTGGAGGGTTTCTTGAGCGGGTCAAGGGTGTTGACGCAGTCATCGATCCACTGTCTGAGGTTGCGGGCTGCGACGTCTGGGTTGGTAGGGTCAGTGGGTGACTTTGTTCCAGCAGCGGCGAGGTAATTGTTGGGTGGTGTGGTGTGTGTTTGGTTTCTTCAAGGTGAAATGGATGCAGCGGTGGTTGGTCCAGTGGAGTTCGGTGGTGTGGTCAAAGGTGACATGGGAGCCTGTTGAGAAGACAGGGTCTAGCGTGTGGCCGGCGGCGTGGGTGGATGCGGTGACGAGTTGTCTGAGGCCGAGGTTGGCAAGGTTGTCGATCAGGGTGGCGGAGTTGGCATTGTTGTTGTTCTTGAGGTGGAAGTTCAGGTCCCTGAGGAGGATGTAGTCCGTGGAGGTGAGAGAGTGGGTGCAGGCGAGGTCAGCGATGGAGTCACTGAACTGAGCCCGGTGTCCGTGGGGTCTGTAGATGAGTGTTTCTCTGAGGGTGGTGTTGGGGTTGGTGTGGATCCGGAAGTGCAGGATTTCGGCGATGTTGAGGATGTCGTCTGCATGGGTGGCGACCTTGAGGGTGGACTTGTAGACGATGGCTATTCCTCCTCCGACTCCATCGGCACGATCCATGTGGGTGATCTTGTAGCCGCCCGGGATGGCTATAGCGATGTCGGCCGCCGAGGAGTCGTTCCACCAGGTCTCGGTCAGGAAGGCCACGTCTGGGGCGGAGGTGTTGATCGGCGTGTTTGCGTGCGGAGCGGGTGTTGAGGAGTATGCAGCGGAGGTGGTTGGGTCCAGTAAATGTAAATGTAAATGTACATGTATTTATGTAGCGCAAATCACCGACCCGGTAACTAAGCGCTTGCTTAGGGAACCCGTCCTGGTATTCCCCTGTGAAATAGCCCCAGCAGGGTATCCACAAGGTGAAAGCCAGGCATCCCACCGCGAGGGGCCGTTGTGGAGATTAAGCAAGCTATTGCCCAGAGTCGCAGAGTGTGAACCCGTGAATCGAGTAGGCACCGGAGCGAGAATTGTTGAGTTCGTGGACATTTTAGGACTCAAGACCCCGCCGAGCCGGGAATTGAACCCTGGTCCCGGGCTGACCTCTGCTTCCAGGTCTGCCTCCTCTAACCAGTGAGCCACACTTCTCCACATTCCTGGGAGGTTTGGTGGTTCTGTCGTAGGTGAATCCTCAGGTGCGGCAGGAGAAGGGTCCGAGGGTCCGTTTCGGGGCTGCCTGGAAGCAGGTGAGGTTTCAGCCGGCGTTGAGTGCGTGGAGGGTGCTGACTTCGTAGTGGGTTCTGGTGTCATGGCGTTCGCGGGGTCTAGGGGTTCTGGCGCTGGGCGTTCTGGTGCTGGGACTAACTCTGGCGCGCCAACGGCGCGCCCACTGCGCGCAGCTGCGCAGCCGCCCCAATTTAAGGCGGGGAGGGAGGAGCAGCTGGGAGATGGGAGCGGGGTGGCGAATGGAAGGCAGGGGGGGCGGGGACACGGGGGAGCAGTGACGGGAATCAGCCTGGGGGTCCAGAAGAAAAAAGGGGGTGTGGGGGGTTATGAGTGCGACACGAGGGAAGAGAGGCACAACAGGTACAAACAATAAAGGACACTACTTGCAAAATGCGCAGGGGATCGCAAGAAAAGAGCAACAAAAAAGCGGGCGCAGCAGACAGTCAGCATGCTTCAGGGGGCACAGCAGGATCGAACTCACGCTCAGCAGTAGCAGCGATGAGGGAAGGCACCGGCACATGGGTGGAGCTGTGTGATAGGTGTAGAGCTACCTGTCCTGCAAGCAGGGTCAGGGGTATTGTGCAAAGTGAAATGTCAAAGCAGCTGAATGAGGTGCTATCTAAACATAGAAACAGGGTCATACTACTCCGCCCAGCAGCAGAACTTCGCAGAATCTTGCAGAGTTTTTCAGTGCTTAGTGGAATTCTATGGAGTGAAACTCCCTGAGCTTTGCGCAGTTGTTTTGTGAAAAAATGAAGTCCAACTGAGTATATAGCAATACATTTTTTAACAGATAAAATTACATTTACAATGGCACAGTTCATGGGTTTTAGTTCTACAGAAAGACGTATGTAACATGCAAATGCAATGCACTCACATGACATTAGCATTTTAGTACATACGATACGTAACTGTTTAAAGTTTCATTAGGAAAACTTTCCCCTTTTAAAACTTTCTTTCCCATCAGTATGCACAGCTATTAACCTAGCAGTCTTGATTAACAGCATCAATGCCACTCAAGAGAATTCCTATTTACATATTTTTCCATATTTGAAAATCCATACAGGCAGTGAAATGGATGTTTTTTGGTCTGCATTTATCTGTAAAAATCAGTAAAAACAGAAAATTGGTTGCTGTACTTATCATATAGAAAAGTAGCACACTCCATACTTGAAAAGTGTGAAGAGTTAGATAGCTTACCTCCATTTTTGCCTGCCACAGGGACATCGGAGGCAGAGGCCCTCCTGACTCCAAGAGACCTTTCAGGAGCCCTGGCTGGAGAGATATTCAGTATTTAGCACCCTGCCCCAGGAATCTGAGTGCTGCAGGAGTGACTAGGAGGAGATTTCCTAGCAGATTTTCCACCTCTGTGGGACCGGTACAAGTGCTAAGACTTGCCCAGGGAGGACACCCTGAAGGCAGGCGAGAAAACCTGGTTGGCCCGCTGTGAGCTTTTAGATGCAGTGAGTTCAGGTTCAGCTGGATAAAACAATAAATATATTTGGCTTTGTGGTGTCCTGCACGCCCACAGCTTTGTCACCCAGAAGGATTTTTAAAACCAAAAAGTGAATATATCCAAATATAATTCCTTGGACTACGGTGTAGCGACAAACTTTTCCCAGAAACAAACAGACCTTGGTGGCTTAAGAAATACAGATTTGTCTTACTGAGAGCCTTAGTGCAAAAATCAACAGCACTGGCGGGAGCTCAATGGCAGTGCATCCAACTTCAAGGAACAGTCTCCAGCTCCAGTCTTGGTCTTTGCCCATAAAGGAATTTTATTTCTGAGATAAAATATTTGACTAGGGCGACCTGCTTTGTGTATCCCACCTCAATCATGGGTAGCCTGAAATCCCACCTAGACCCAGTTCATATGCAAACTATTACTTCTGATTAGCGCTTGAAGTTTTCTAGGCACTTTTTGCCTTCAACATTAAAAATCATATCACCCGTTCCCTAACCTGCTTTCCATTATTTTGGTATCTTGTCCCTCATAAAATCTTTCTCATTTTCTAAATTGGTTTGGGCATTTTATTATGTGGATTTATTAATTTACAAAAACTGTTGGTACTGCTTTAAGTTAATACACATTTTCTGGGGGGCCCTGGTTTGGCCAAAACTATGTTTTGACCAAACCAGGTTTGTTTATTAACCTGGAATGGGGGCGCTGAAAGGAGTCATTCCCTTCAAATTAATCACCCAGAACGAAATTCACAAGGCAAGAGCTGTTATCAAAGGATGTGCTTTGCTTGAGGATATAACTGGGTGAGGCTATCCAGAAACAGTTCCAAGATTTACCCAAAAAGTTATTAAGTCGAGTGAGGTGGATTAGTGGCCATGGCCCTATGCCCCGTCAGGTGCTTACAGGGTTAAAGAGGGAATTACTATCAGAAGTCACTGTTTGCTGCTTAGACCATGACCAAACAGAGAACATTAGGCCTGAAGTATGGAGTGAGCACCGATGATGAGAAGCTTGGGATAAAGTAACTAGCAAATCGTTGATTCCTCTCTGTTGCTTCCATGAGGTGCCTCCTCGTTATTTTGTTGATTTCTTTTGTTCGACAATTAGACTGTGGTCATCTGTTGGCACAGTCTTATGCTAGGGATTGGATCTAACTATGATATTGCCTGTTAAATTGAATCTGTGAGAAGGATAGGACAATGATAGGATGTACCTGGTTTATGATTATTATAAATAGGACATTTTCGCTACGAATCAATATTTTTAATGGTTGGGGCTTCTGGTGTATGACATTAACAAATGGATGCTTCCAACTCAAGCCGTTCTTGGCTGTTTTGACCCTTTGCTGCAACATAGAGACTAGATTCCAAAGAAGCAGTACAACAACAGGCAAGAAGGCTACTCTGGCTGCTTGCAGAGGCCCTCTAGAGTTTGAAGCAGACAAAAATTGGCTTTATACCAATGCGATACTGGGTGAAATGTTTCATTGTACTCCCAATAGTCAACCCTAATTTAAGGTGTAAGCTGGTGGCATTGTAAGAGTATACATTAAATTACATCATTTTACAATAAAATGATCCATTTGAAAAATGAATGGCAAAACCTGCAGAAGGATTGCAAACAGGTTTCCATGATATGTGACAAGGACAGGCTAAGGCACACACCAAATTAAGGGCATTTTTATGCCCTGTAAACTTACAATGATTGGTCATAAGTATGGCTACCATATCAAGGCCAATTTCCATTATACCCAATTGCCACATCACTGCCAGATTCTAGGCCGGATGTACAACCATTCCATTTAGCGAGTCGCAAAGTGCGATGTTTTGCAACTCGCAATTTGCGACTCGCAACATGGAATATACAACATCATTTTTTAAGAGTAGGCAGTGGCCGTGGAACCATAGTCTTCTCTTAAAAAATATTTTCGCTGAGTCGAAGGGAGCCCTTGGGGACACCTTCAAGTTTGCGTGTGGCTTACCACTTGAGATAGGTGGTAAACTGTGAGGGGCATATTTACATTAAACTAATGCAGTGTGGTGCAGCAAGTCATTTTACTGCACCGTGCTGCGTTAGTTTTGAAGCTCAGGGATGCAACATATTTAGAACAATATGTCGCATCTCTGTGCTTCCCCCTGCGCTGGCTCACAAACTGCTGCCATGGTCCGACGCAGGCACCCTTGCACCATGGTGCAAGGATGCCTGTGTCATGGGGAGATTGTTTATGTGCAGGAAGGGTTCCCATCCCGCACATAAACAATCAGAAAAGGCATTTTACAACTTCTATGTGTGGTGCATTAGCACACATAGAACTTGCAAAACGTCATGGATTTAAAGGCTTGTTTATGTACAAGAAGGGACACCTTCTTGTACATAAACAATCATTAGAGGTCATTTCCTCATTCTATGTGTGCTGCAGAATGCAGCACGCATAGAAAGAAAAAAAAACAAGGAGAAATTAATACATTTCTCATCGTTGTGCCTCCCTACGCCTTCCCTGGGGAGGCATAGCATTCAGATGCATTTCCAGATTTACGATTTCTTGTAAATCTGGAAATGTGTCTGGTTCCATCGGTGTTGCGTAGGAACACCCTCAGCAACACCCATGGAATGCCCCTTTCACGCAAAGTACTGAATGTAAAGGGGCCATATTTACAAGGGCAGGAAAAGCCATGCAGGATGGCTTTTTCTGTCCTTGTATTTATGGGGCAAAAAAATGCACTGCCGATGCGTCACAAAAAGTTACGCACTGACAGCGCAAGGGGCTTGTAAATCTGCCCTGAGTGTTTTGCGACCACATTTGCGGTCGCAAAACAATCGTACATACTAGTGTGACTCACTATTAGGAAGGTTCCTACTAGTGACTCACAAACCCTATTTTGCAAGTCGGTAATAGGTTACTGATTTGCCAAAGAGGGTTTGTACATACCACCCACTTTTTTAGTGGTCGCAAACTGGCCTATTTCCCGTTTACGACCGTTAAAAAGGGTCGTACATCTGGCCCATACTTAGCCCCAGTTAGCACACCACAGTCACACTGCTGTCTTTTTAACAAATCACTGCCATTTTCCCATCACACCCACTTCCACATCATGACCAGTTTCCTATATGCCCAATTAGAACATCAGGGTCATTTTATTACGTAAGTACATCATGGCCTGCTTTTATTATATCAGGTTAGGATATTATGACCAAGTTAAATTAAATCTATCGAGGACATAACTCGTCACAGTTATGAAAGTTAACATATCTGGAGCAGTTTTCATTTTGCCCTTTGAGAATTTCATACAATGTTCATTACAGCATATCAGTTACTTCCATAATGTGATATATTAGATTGATTTCTTGTAAATATATTAGTTTTCAAGTGTAATATGATGTTATAATCATTGTTTAATTTACCAGATGTGTTGATGGGGGTGCTTCTGAGATTTTGGAGACTTTGCTAAATTATGACACTAGTGGATAACTGCGTCCACTAGTTGCTCACACTTACACTTGCCTGAAATAACTTTCCACCCGGTTAGCGATATTTGTGCTTTCAATATTTACCTCCGAGTTCAGATTGTGCCCAGTTAGAACTTCATGGTCATCCTCGGCTGCTCATTGTGGCCAATCTGCACAATCGGTCGTTATAATATGTAGTTAGAAGAACTTGCTCAGTCGGAATTAAGTTCACTAAACTCATCATGATCATTTGCACAGTTTTAATTCTTCTCACTAAATATAGTTTGGGCAGTTTCCATGACTTCCTTAGCCCTCCACTGCTAATGTCTTTCATATCTCTTTAGCACATTAGAGTCACTTTCAATTTTGTGTGCTTAGATTATTCGGGTCATTTGTCATTATACTCAATTAGCGCATGGCAGCTAATTTCTATTATGCCAAGTAAATATATCGCTGTCACTTTCGTTTACACTCAGTAAGTATACTGCAACTCATTCTTACTGTAACCTGTAAACACATGTCGGCCAATTTGCGATTTTACACAATATACAAGTTGGTACTAAACTCATTTATCACGTTGTTCCTATTGCCTAATGCCCTCTCACCACAGCAATAATCAGGGGTGGCTAGCTGGCCAAGATGGTGAATACATAGGCCAGCTGCTCCTCATCGGCGCACATTACATCCAGAAATGGCGCCATCGGCCCCATTCCGTGCCAATAGCAGTGACCTGACCTCCTGGGACTGGAGAGGATCCCCTTTGGCCACGAGTGGTCGACCGTTTTCTGCGGGCTGCTTCTGGAGGAGCAGTTGGCAGTGAGCCACGCATTGGCTGAGCTGAGCGGCGGCCTGGGTGCGCACGTACGGACAGAGCAAGCTGCGCAAGCAGTTGAGCAAGACCTCTGACCTCCTGGTCAGAGAACTCTGCTCTCTCCTCGTGCAGCTCCATTGTTGCACCGCTGCACCTTGCACCTCCTAGTCCTGGTACGTGCTCAAGGCCCATTTGGACTGTCTGGTTTTGTGCCTGGTTTTTTTTTGTGTTATTGTTAATTGTGCCTGTTTTTTCTGTTGTTTCTGGCGTTTCTGTGGTTTCCTTTATTTGTTTTCTTTTTCTTTACTTTATTCTGTTTGTGTAATTTTTGACGGTGTCCTTTTCATGCAGTATTCCCTGCCGCTGCCGCCCCTCCCCCCTGTCGGTTCCCGCTCCCACTTACTTAATGGAGGACGTGTGCAGCGGGCACACCGCTGTTGCACCAAAGGCGCGCCGCTGGTGCACTAAAGGTTCACCAAAGGCTAGCCAGTCTGTGCCCGTCTGCGACCCGACCGCGACCAGCGACAGTGTCCCTGGTTTTCCGATTTCCCAATACTACGACTCAGCCTCCCACCACACACTCAATCCCGGAAGAAACAACAACAGCCATCTGTCGATGCCAGGCACCACCCACAGCCAGTTCTCCTGCCGACACTGCCGCTGAACCTTATACAACCTCCACACCCCGCCTACAGCCACCGCCCACCCTCCAGAAATCAGAGCACCCGAACCCCTGACGGTTATCGTCCTCAACGTGCGCTCCCTGCACAAACATGCAGTAGCGATATGGGACCCCCTCACCACCCTCTCTACAGATGTTGCGTTCCTCACAGAAACCTGGACCAACTCCACCTCCACTCCCGACATCACCACCGCCATCCCCAACGGATACAAGAATCAGATGAAGGACCCCTCCAAATCACCCAGAGGAGGACTCGCCATCGCACACCAGAACTCCCTCCTTCCCACCACTTCCAGCACGAATGACACCTCGTTCCACACGGACCACCTCTATTTCCTGATCCAGACTAGCCCCAGAACAACCCTACATGGCACCCTCACCTACAGACCCCCAGACCACATACTGCGTTTACCACAACCATCATGAACCTCATTGCACCCCATGCCATCGCCTCCATGGACTACATACTGCTCGGAGACCTGAACTTCCACCTCAACAACCTCAGCAACCCAAACTCCACCACCCTCCTGGACAACCTCGCCAACATCGGGCTGAAAGAGCCCATCACCACCCACACCCACAAAGCAGGACACACCCTCAACCCCATCTTCGCAGGAGGGAACAACATCCTCTTCAGCCACCCCACGCAGCCCCTCTGGACAGACCACCACTGCGTATACTTCTCCTTCGAAAAAAACACAGCTCAAAAACCTACACCACGTCCCCACAAAGGAATTGGAGCAAAGTTAAAGAGGAGCACATCAACTCCACCCTCAACCACGACCCCCCTCCCACCACCAAAGACACTGTGACGACTAAGAAGTGCATTCACTCAGGAGCCCCCACAAACCACTGCCCGCTGCACATTTTCCACAGAGCCGCTGCCACCATAGCACCTGAGCTACAACGCACCATCAATGCCACCTTCGAATCTGGCACATTCCCAGATGACTGGAAACGTGCAGAAGTCAAGCCCTTCCGCAGACCAGACGGACCTCAAAAACTACAGATCCATCTCTCTCCTCCACTTCGCAGTTTAAGTCAACGAGAAAATCATCAACAACCAGCTCACAAACGTAATGGAAGACAACTCCATCCTCGTCTTGTCCCAATACGGATTCCGCAGCAACCACAGCACAGAGACCACCCTCCTCACCGCCACAGATGTCATCTGCACTCTCCTCCTCCACACGGCAGCCCTCATCTTACTGGACCTCTCTTTAGCCTTCGGCACTGTCTCCCACCGCACTATCACCGCCAGACTACACAACACCAGCATACAGGGGACTGCCCTGCCCACGTCTGGATACGCTCTTTACTCACCGGCCAAACTCAAATATTCAGACTCCTGCCCTTCCTCTCCAAACCCACTGAGATCAACTAGAGAGTAGTCAAAGGATCGAAGCTCAGCCCCACGTTCTTCAACATCTACATGGCTCCCCTAGCCGCCATCATTAAAGAGCATGGACTCTGCATAGTATTGATTGCTGAAAACACCCAGCTCATTCTCTCCCTCATGAGAAAACCGAACACCATCAAACTCAGCTTCCAGGAAGGAATGGAAGACATCGCATCCTGGTTGAGCAGCAGCTGTCTGAAGCTCAACTCAATGAAGACAGAAGTCCTCGTCTTTGGAACCACCCCCTCAGAATGGGACAACACCTGGTGCCCCTCCGCCCTCTGCAGCCCCTCTACTCCTATAGACCATGCCCGGAAACTCAGCATCATACTCAACTCCTCGATCACCATGACCCGACGGATCAACGCTGTCTCCTCCGCATGCTTCAACACCCTCCTCATCCTTCATAAGACTTTCAAGTGGATCCCCCTGAATCCAGAAAAACCATCACCCACGCACTCATAACCATCAGGCTGGACTACAGAAATGCCCTCTATGCCGGAATCAACAAATCCCTTCGCCAGAAACTCCAGACCATCCAGAACATCGCTGCCAGACTAGTCTTCGGTATTCCACAACACAAACAAATCACCCAGCACCTACGAGACCTCCATTGGCTCCCTGTCAAGAAAAGAGTCAACTTCAAGCTACTCACTCACACCTACAAATCCCTCCACAACACCGGACCCCAATACCTCAACGAAAGAGTCTCCTTCCACGCACCCAAGAGAAACCTCCGCTCCGCCGAACTCGCCGAACCCCGCGCATCCACAGGGCCAGAACATGTGGAAGAGCCTACTCCTACATCGCAGCACAGACCTGCAATAAACTCCTGCTCAACATCAGATGTTCCCCCACTCTGCACACCTTCAGGAAAGCCTCAAGACCTGACTCTTTTGCTGATTAGGAGCAGCATAACCTTCCCCCACCCCCAGCACCTTGAGACCCCCGTGGGCGAGTGGCATGCCTCACAAATCCCTGATTGATTGATTGTAAGAGGAGCTGACTGTTAAGGCCACCTAGACTCGCTGGTGTCCAATCTCTCTTGGTGACCGAGGTGTACGTCGGTGAGCATAGCATTGGACATGGTCTCATGACATGTGCCGATTTCCAGAAGTAGAGTGGCTTGGGCTATAATTGAGAAGAGAGCCTGGGGGTTGTGGATGGGCCCACTCCTCATGCACTGAGGAGTCATGCATAGAGGCCCTCCTTGAAGCAGAGGAATGACGATGGATTGCTGTGTCCCTGAGACCCTGCACTGAGTTGGCTGCCTGGAGGAGAGTCGTAAGTGAATGGCTGGGTGCCCGGCGTAGGCTGTGGCCCGACTTAGGGGTACTTGGAGCCATACATCAGGAGGCAGCTGCCCTTGCCCTCATAGCCTCTATGGGATCTGATACTTAGTGTAGCCCTCTCTGTGTCCCCTGCCCGATAGGAAAGCTTGGACAGCAGAAGCCACTGGGGGTCCTTAGACAGTTCACCTGATGAACGGGAGCATTGCTCATTAATGCAGGGCCCTCTGGCGGAAGTCGGTTTCTTAACCTTTCCTCTGGCGGGGCCAGCGAGAGCTGAAGATGGCGCCTGGCCATAGGAAGATGGCTGGGGGCAAACCCTGGTAACAGAGCCTTGAGGAGGGGGTTCATTGAGAGACACTGAGGGGGCCGGCCTGCCCTTTACTGCTAGGGCATTGGATTGAGAAAGTGATCTGGATACAGTGAGGGGCCCTTGGAGTTTGGCTGATTGCTGGGGGGGCCCTGTGTCTACCCACATGCTTACATTGGTTATGGGAAAATCGAAAGCAAGGATCCTGGGCTCACAACCTGCAACATTGGAGGCTGGCAGCAATGTTGAGATCCCTGTAGAGCCACTTGAACCCTCATCCCATCCTTTACAACTCCAGCTTGACAAGATTTTGGAAGCCATTACAGACTTCAATGCCACCCTGCAACGTAAAATAGGCATGGTTTCTGCTGAGCTAGGATTACTGTATGTAGACCATCATAAGCATGCTGAGAAGGTGAAAGATGCTCAAGCCCTGGTCACTGACTTGCAGACCGAACAGCAGGCACTGAAGCTACAAATGGTTGAACGGGCGGAGCAGGTGCGCATTCTGGAACAACCAGCTGAAGATGTTGAAGGGCGGCATCGCCGTAATAACATTCGGATAGTGGGCCTCTCAGAGGGTATGAAAGGAGAGGACATGGTGGCCTATCTGGAACATTAGCTGTGAGCAAAGTACATCATGTGCTGGCCCACGCCCGTCCTGGGGTGCCCTCCTAGGCCGATGGTGGCTAAACTGTCACACTACAAAGACAGAGATGTATTACTGCAGCTGGCATGCATAGGGGGACCACTCCATGGAGGAAATACTAGAGTGTCCCTTTTCCCATATTACACGGCTGCTGAGTAATCCAAGAGGACCTCATTCCTGGAAGCCAAGAGGGCAATACGGGAAGAGGGACTGCAATATTCTATGCTGTCCCCAGTGAAACTCAAGATTATACTGTATAGTGCTACACACTACTGAGCCGATCCAGTGGAAACCTAGAACTGGTTAGAGGTCAATAGAGCGGGGGCTTGTCCCACAATGGACCAGGTCACAGATCCTAAAACCAGGCACAAAACCAGAAAGTGTACTAGCTCCACCTTCAGACGGAGGATACTCAAAAAGCCATCCAGATCCCAAACAAACAGGGACCAAGCCACGGGACTCCTGGTGGCAGCAGGGTCACTGATCAGAGACCATTTGGATTCTGAAGACAGTGTAGCAATGGGGTGCCACTTGGTGATATCAGACTCAAGCGACTCTACCTTGGAAATTGGCAACTCCCCATTGGTGACACCTCAGATCATGAAGGACGACGCTCTCTGAGGTGGTGGGGGTCTTTAGGCCAGAGTGCCTCATTGGCTAACTCTCATATTTGTTTGTGCTGTTGAAAGAGCCCTCTTGCCCCGGTGTGGGAAAGAGGGCTCTTTCAACAGCAACTGCTATGATGAGTTTGCTCGCCGACATACTGCAATGAAGCCAGTGAGGTTGTTGGTTAATGATCTCTAACTATTGCAGAAATGGAATAATGCTATATGTCAGGGCTGGCATGGGACTGACCTTCATGAGCATGCCTACGTACCCCGCTGTGTTTATACCTGGGGAGCTATGTTTACACCACAGTTTTCATCATCAAAGTTTCGGTTGCAAGCCGTTGCTGGAATGCTCTTGGTATGGGGAGTTTGTAGCTGGTTTGTTTGTTTTTGTCTTCAGGACTGCTGTGCATGCTACAATAGGAGCTATGGGTACATGGAGGGGGGATACTGGGGTGGTAGTTGGACGATTCTCCTCTGGCTCATACCATGACCGACACACACCCTAGCCTTACGGTTCTGACCTGGAAAATTAGGGGATGGGGTCAGCAGCCAAGTGGCACTACATACATAGGTGTCTCAAATGTGGAGGGATGCATATTGCTACGCTTTCAGAAACACATCTCACAGGGGTGGAAGCAGAGCATTTACAGAACCGCTGGAGGGGGCAACACAACAACATATTTGGCTTTTGATTGGGGGTTGTTTTGTGGCTGCGAGCAGGGGTCCCCTTTAAAGCAGCACACACCAACATAAATAAGGCGGGGCATTATGTTTTATTTACAGGCAGGTTATATGGTGGACAAGTCACGCTGGGGAGTCTTAATGCACCTAACCAAGATCAGGTTGAGTTCCTACATTCCTTCTCCATGCCGCTGAGCCACCTCACAGATGAAGCCTTTATCTTAGGCAGGCACTTTAACTACATGGCGGATACCACCCTTTATTGTTCCAGCCCCTCCTCTGCCTGGTGCACCATCCCACAGGTAGACCACAGGCTTACAGGATTGGCTGCGGGACTGGTGGCTTGAAAACATTTGCTAGACGCAACATGGTGCAGAGAGGAATTACTCTTATTACTCCCACATGTACGGGCTGTACACCCATCTTGACCCTTATGTGTGTACGAGCCACTGTGCCAATATGTGATCCAGATGAAGTATCAGTGTCACACTCTCTCAGACCACAGCCTGTTATTAATGGGCTTCTGTGTGATGAATGCTCAGCGGTGCCTACGTGGTGATTGAACCCAGCAGCACTATCTGCAATTGTGAGATATTTTAAAGTCAATCACGGCAAGGCCCCTGATTGCTTAGTAGAGTGAGAGGCCTTCAAGGTGGTCATCCATGGGTATTGCCTAGGCTGATCTGTTGGTGTGCAGCGGGAGTTAGATAGAGAGCTGCGTGAATTGGATGATGTCCTGCACAAATTGGACAATGCGCTGGATGTGGATCCAGACACGCTTGCACAGATCCATCTGCGAAGGGAAGGCATAATGTAGCAATAGAGTGGCTGCATTGCAATAACTATAGGGAATACAGCAACAGACACATAGAGAAAAAGGGAGGGCTTATTAAACCAGAGACCTGAGGCATGCCCATCATCCGTTTGCTTACATCAGACGGTACAATGCTGAATACCCCTGTGAACATCAATGAAGCCTTCAGAGACTATTATGTGGACTTGTATCAGCACAGGGATCCACATTTGTCTGGGACATCAAGTGTCTTTCTGGAGCAACTCTCCCTCTAGGTCCTGCGAAGAGAGACACAGGAGAGTTTGGGGGACCTGGTGACACACCAGAAAATCAGAAGTGCCATTAGAGATTTACTCAATGGATGCGAGAATACTAGTTCCTAAGCTAGCTGAGGTGCATGCCGAGTCATTTAAATCTTTGGCATTTGCTGGCCACGACTAGGGAGGTAATTGTGGTCCCACTTCCCGAATCTAACACCCTGGGTGCTGCAGTGGCCATGTCCCACCCCCTCTCCATGTTGAACATGGACTTCAAAAACCTTAGCAAAGTCTTGGCTACCAGACTGATGCAGCATATGCATGGTTTATTTCAGACCAGAACAGTTTTATACCATTGCGGAATACCTCCCATAAACTTTGGCAACTTTATCATATATTTTACCACCCTGATGTGCAGTCAGTTCCCGGTGCCATGATTATGTCATTTGACACTGTTAGGTGGGATTTTCTTGGGGAGCTCATGCTTAGAATGGGCTTAGGGGAAGGCTGGGTTTATTTGGTGTAGCTATTGTATACTCGACTGAGCAATATGAAGTCCATTGTGGAACTGGTCATGGATGTCCCCTGTCCCCCCTCTTGTTCGCCATAGTAATTGACCCATTGGCGGAACTGCTCAGACTGGAGGGCAGAGTTGGGGGCTTCACAGTGAGGGACTGTGTGAACATATAGTTTCACTTTATGCTGATGACCTGGTGCTCTAAATGGTGGACAAAATCTTGGATGCGGGCTGCATGATGCACCTACTTGAGGAGTTTGTGTCCTTTTGGGCAGACAGGTCAACTGGACTAAGGCTAAAACCTGCCTGTTCCAAGTCGCATGCAGGCTTTTGCCATTGCTGGCATGCCCACAAAGACTGATGTGGGCGCCTGATACCTTTAAATATAGGGGCATTCAGATACACCACACGTTAGAGGAGCTACAGGCGAGCAACCTGAGGGGAGCCCTGCGCTCTTCTAAATCATGCGCTCACTT
This sequence comes from Lissotriton vulgaris, assembly GCF_964263255.1. Classification (NCBI taxonomy): domain Eukaryota; kingdom Metazoa; phylum Chordata; class Amphibia; order Caudata; family Salamandridae; genus Lissotriton; species Lissotriton vulgaris. Next base: position 246,034,208 of record NC_141687.1, read on the forward strand.
CTGGAGATCACTCAAACTCACAATCTAGGTGTGCATTGTGATCTCGAAGATAGTAATGTTCCTGCGGTTGCTTATTACTTTTTTAATCTCCTGGTTAGTATACCAGGTTCTGATTACGACAATAGGACTCCGGCCTAAAAGACCTGATTTGGGATGGTGACTGCACAGGGTTTCTCTAGAGGCCCTCAGATGGCCACTGTATGAAAGGGGATAGGGGGCCTCGGACTTTGAGCTCAATTTTGTGGAGGCTCAACTCCAGTGCAATACCCAATGGTTAGATGGTGCCAATAAGGCAGAACTCGGTCCTGCCAGTATGGAATCTAACGAAGGGGCCCTATTGAGCAGACTGCACCAATCCACAGTGCGGATTCCCGACCCAGGGCCACTGTTGTCTGCTGCCCTTAACTGTTGGTGCCGAAATGTCTGGCAAATTGGGGGGATCCCGCTCTATGCCCCTGCCTTACCACTAGTGGGACTCCCGCATGGTGACCCTCTCTACATCTTTACTGCAGCAAAGTTGACCGAATGGACGAAAACAGGATTGGTGATGGTAGGAGACTGGCTCAGCATGGGCATATCAATTCCCATGGAGTAGATGATGGAAAGGAATGGCTTGCGACCCAGTCAGTTCCTCATGCATGAGGCTTTGACAATGGCGCTTAGAAACTTATGGGGTAACATGGGAAAGAAGCCCCAGATTTGTGCTGTACTTCAGTTGCTGGTAATGACGGGATCAGTACAGCATATGATGCCATGGTTTCATAAATCCCTAAACTGAATGGTCGAGAAATCCCTTGGGTCACTAAGGGCCACATGGAGAGTGGTTCCCAGATCTAGAATGGGGTAGGATATTGTTATACCGAAAGACTGTGTCCCACAATGCACGTCTGAAATATATTTAGTTTAATTATACCCACATGACATATTTGAGGCTGCACAGACTGATGACCTTATATGAGGAGAGCTCCGGGGATGCCCCTGTTGTGCGCATCTTGATGCTGACTTTTGTCATATATCGTGACTGCTCACACCTGCAGGAATACTCACAGGAGGTCTTGAACAAGCTGAACAGCACACTTCAACGCACCCTTCCTTGTACAGTGTAAACATACCTTATAGGGGCCTTTACCAGGCCCACATCCCGAAAGGTTGGCAATAGGTTTATAGATTGTGATAACCTGGAAGTCTATGGTGGGACCGGCTGTAGGGGTGTGAATGAAAGGTGTAAGGGAGCTGCTGCAGGAAGAGGCCAGAGGAGTGCGTTTGCGCCCAATAGTGGGACTGTGGGTGGAGATGTAAGCATGGGAGAATCCCACTGGCAAGGTAGACCCTGGTACCATAGGGCCCGATGCACTGATGAAGACTGGCCTAGGAGACATCTGAACACTGGGAAATATTACAACAGAGCCACCCAGTTGTGGGGTACTATCTCCCCCAAAGCTCAGGACCCCTACCCAGAGATGCTGATGGCCAGACCACACCATTGCGGAGCACCGGACCCCATGACGAGCTATAAGTATCTCCTCCACACGCATTTATCTGTAGATGCTGGCAGAAGTCCCCTCAAGAGACAGTAGTTTTGGAGTTTTTCTCCGCTTTTCAGTTTATTACCTTCCCCTCTACCCATTTCCTTTCCCCTTTCCTCTTTTTTCCTTTTATTCTCACTAAGATGGCTTTTGCACATGCAAGCAGACAGGAAAACTGCAAGGTCGACTGTATTATGCCCAAAGGTGGGCGAGAGCTCAGGAGCGTTTAAGAAGACCCTGGCTTTTTGAACCTACTAGCTGGGGTATAATGGAAAATTGAACGCGACGTAGAAGTCTGTTTCCTTTCAGTAGTAAATCAAAGTAACATATATTTGTTGTTTGACATTCACTTTTTATTTGGGGTGAATAAGTCCAAATTCAGAAAGTAGGGTGTGCCATTTGATGTGTGGTACAAAGTTGGAGAACAACACATGGTAATGCACCTTAAGACCATGCCAAAAGACTGAAGAGGGATTCAACCCATGGACTAAGATATATACAGAATTGAAACTGCTTTTTAAATGAAGACGCTATGGAATTTTCTTTTTCTCTAAGCCTTGAGAAAGTCCCAGGCATATCAGCCTGAGGGGGCGACACATGTTGGCTGTTCTCAAACCACGCCCCCTATCTCCACTACTCTGCAAACACACCTCCTGGTGCGCCACTGGTTGGGAAAGAAGTCCACCTAATTCCTGAGACCCTCACTAGGTAAGGGGACTTCACGCCCAAACTAGTAGCATGCCAGGAGGTGCATTTGCAGAGTGGTGGAGAACGGAGGCATGACCTTCAAAGACTTCTCAGCAATCCTGCTGTGTTACTTACTGGAGGTAATAGGAGGGCTTGTTGGCCCCCAAGGACCCTCTGGATCCAAGAGGGTCCTTGGGGGACCCTCTTGGATCCCCAACTGGCAGTGCAGTGCACCAGAAGGCGTGTTTTTAGAGTGGTAGTGAAAGGGACATGGCCTCCAACAACTTGCAGGAGTTGTTTTTCCTTGTTTATTCATTTTTCCAAGGGAGGGGAGTTGTGTCCCCCCTTTTTCCAAGAAATGATATGGTCGTACATAGACCCATTGTCCCCTACCACTTTGCAATTGCTGCGAGGGCCCGGATGCGCTAGCACCTGTCTGTTGCCTCTGCTGGCTTCCCTGCGGCTTGACTTTCCAACATTTGACCAAGGGGTGTTTCTTTCCACACTGAGAGCACTCATGCCTGAACCTACAGTACCCCCTTGTGCACATGCCTTTATTAAAATCCAAGGACGCCCCTGACCCAGATTCTGTAGCTGTCGTACTCCCCAGCCCTCCCCGGGTGGGTTTCCCCTGAAAGGGCCAGTACACTAAAGGCAAGCCACTTGCAGTAAATATGGTCTTGCCCCCCACCGGTGCCTCCATTGTGTGTTGCCATAAATCAGAGTCCAATTCCCCCCACTTTGCCTCCTCATCCCAAGCCATACGGGCCCTGAACTCCTCATCATATTGGGCCCAAGCATACCCACTCCCCGTGATCTGAGCCTTCAGAATGACATCCATATATTTAAAAATAGCCACGCAGCGCTCAGGAAACTTTTCGCAAAACACGCTGGCATAAATAAAAAATGCCGGCGTCCAGTTTTCAATTGTCAATGGCACTTAGGCCGCTTAACCAGCTCATACTCCTCCTCCTTAGACCCTTCTTTTGACCTCACCTCCCTGTGAAGTAGCTTCAACAATTCAACATATTCCCCTTTCCAAATGCGCTATTTAGTGGCTAACATCAAATGAGCACCCAGGGGCTTCGTCACACCCATGTAGGGCAGCTTTTTAAACTTTAATTCTTTACTCTGTAAAGGCTCTTTACCTGGCACTTCTGGATCAGTATTCATTCCACTCTCTTCTTTAGCGCCCGGTGCACCCACATCGCCAGTCCCTACCCCTTGATCTTTAATGTATTTACCTTGATGAAGCTTGCCTTCCAACTCACCCCGCACCTCTTCACTCCCTGTTTCCACCGACACAATTTTTGGTTTCGCCCGTGGGACAAAATTCTCACCTGGCTCTAACAAGGCTGCCCGACCGGGCGCCGACCTCCATGCCACTGGCTCCACGTGGTCCGTCGTCCGAGGGTCCCAATGACACTGCCCTCCTGGGCTGCACCACCTCTGGTGCCTGTAAAACACCAGGAGACACATGAGAAAACATCCCCCCTCCTCCGTGTCCCTCCATTCCCCTTCCTCGGGGCTGTCCTCATCATAATCCAGTACAATCACTTCCTCTAACTGTTGAGGATCTGTCACAAAACTAACACCGTGGATCTTAACCGACCCCACATTGCTTACACCAGTCCTAACGGCCCCTGCATTCACTCCTGGCAGGGAAGCCGACTTTACTCGCTGATACTCCCCCCTGTGTTGACTATCTTGAGCATTCCTGTCCAGTGGCCCTGCTGACCATCGAATCCTACTTGAAGTTGGGGGCAACGAGGTTGCGCCGGACCTTCGTATGCTGGCCACGCCGGGATCCCCCGCTGGTACAGAATGTGCTGCGCAAGGCTCCACCCTCCCTTCTCCTCGGTGCAGATGGGCCGCGCCTATACCTACCGAGGCCACTGTCCTGAGACGCTCCCCCTTACCCTGTAAAGAAAAAGTTTGAACTGGTGTGCTGGGACCTCCAAAAACGCTATCTGGCCTGCTTTCACCCCTATCCCAAAAACCACCCTCCACAAACCTATCACTACCCTGCCCTGCGTAACGGGACCTTACCTTACTTTCCCGGGGCTGACGGGGGGAAGGGTCCCCTTCCACCTCGTCTTCACTCCACTCTAACCTCGCCTGTACCACTGGCGCAGAAGGGGCCAAAACCTGGCAACCCCTCCCCACCACAGTCCCAATGGGTCCAAACCTCACCCCCTCATCTCCTCCTGCTTTACCTGTGCCCACTATAGAGCCCTTGCTCCGTGGAGGGCTAACAAATTCACTGCTACCTCCTGCCCCCATGCCCTGAACTCCCTCCCCCCACGAAGGAAAAACATCCAAGCCCTGCCAATCTTGGCCCCCTACAGCCATCTCCAAGTCTGCCTCCGAAAGCCGTAAGCCCTCACATTGCTCTCCCCACCTCAGTGACCTGCCTCTGTGCCACCCCCAGAGGTTGCAACACCCCCACCCTCCAACCTGTGCCCATTCCCCCTCTCCCGGAGAACTGCCACCTACTGAAAAATCTCCCCTCTCGAAGAATAAGGAGGAGAAAAGAGAAGAGGGCTAACCGTATCCCTCCCTCCTCCACCTCCAAACCCAACCCAGCATCTTCATCCCTACCACCTTGCTCTGAAACAGTGGACAATACTACTGACGGGGCCCTCTCCTCCGTGGCCCACTCCCCCCTCTCCAAACACCATCAGCCTCCATTTGTTCACCAATGATATGAAGGGGGAATATGCCCTTGTTGTTCAAACTCCACTGCCCCGCTCAAACTCGTTAATTTCCTCACAGAAGTAGGAGTAGACATATATCTCAGCTGCTCCCATTCCCCTACCCGACTAAAACTGGGGGCCGCACTGGCTTCATTACCAAAACCCCCCTCCCGCCCACCCACCGCTGACGCATACATCTCCTGAGCAGCCAACATAGAAGCAAAGTGCCTCCTGCGGCCCGCCCCCGCGCTTTGCTCTCCACGTGGGGGCAGATGAAGCCCGCTGACTCGTCAACAATGGGACAAAAGGCTCCCCGGCTGGCAACACGGCAGCGCTCCCTCCCGCCGCACTCCTCTCGCTTTCCCGCACCCCAGGGCTCACCTGACTAATGATGCCCTCACCGCCGGGCTGAAAATGCCATACCGGGGCCGCCTTCCTTGAACGCGGGCGGGCCCGCTCCAATACCGGGGTCAACCTAGGATGCTTGGGCAATGTGCATGCAGCCAGCGTTGCTGCCACGCCCGCCGAGGCCTGCCGCGCCGGGAGCGGCGGCTCAGCTATGTCACCGATGACCAAGTCCATGCGCCCAGCTTCGCTCCGGATCATAAGGGCTTCGAGCACCCTGATGTCTTCTGCCGCCATAGCTAACACGCTGACACTTCGCTGATGGCTACACAAAAAACACGCTAAACTAAACCTGAAAACATTTTCCCTGACTGAAAAATTTTTCCCTGACTAAAGCTCCCAGCCACCTGGTCACCAAAATCAAAATGGTGGCTGGGAGCAGTAGCCCAACGCATTTAAACAAAATGCCCGCCTGTTCTCTGCGAGCCCCCTCCCCCCCGCCCCTCCCAAACTGCCCGGGGTGGGGGCAACATCCCTGCGGGCTTCCATCCCCCCAAATCCCCCTTTGCCTCCCAAGTGATAGGTATTTTTGAGCATCACTGAGAATTCTATATTTTAGAGCTACATGGGTGAGGAAATCTAACCAGGGTATGGGGCACACATGTTTTTCCTGTGTCTTTGCCAGTGGGAATACTAATCAATTCCCAATTCATTGCGTTTAGCCCGGATAATCGAGACACACATGCAATAGCAATGTAGGCACAGGGATGCCCATGGCAGTGATCCCTCCAATCAGATACATTTTATACCTGATAATTATAAATATTAACTGAAACCTTTGGAGACCGGTGAATACATAGTGACGTTAGAAATCAGTCCCAAGAGGCAACTGGAGTTTCCTCGAGGGAGAACAGGCCGTGGCACAAGCTCGTGGGGGGAATCCTTGAACATGGAGCCGCCGAACACAATGCCCTCATATCACGGACGAATGGGAGGGGACATCTATCTAACCAGAGGAATTTGAAGGTTATTGTGTTTGCGGCCTGGCACCTGACCTATAAAATCCTAAAAGACTCAAGTCACACTGTTCAGTTTACAGATAGCAATTGGAAGAAAAAAAGCATTGGCATAGCCAATAGGTCTCGCATTTGGGACCTTATAAGTATTTAGACATGCAACAGTTGTTGTTGTTGCACCAAGGATATTCTGCTGCATACTTAATACCTATAAGGTTCCAAAAGCGAGACCTATTGGCTATGCCAATGTTTTTTTTTTTAAGTCACTGGGAGATTAAAAGTGATTTGCCCAGAATTACATCCATTACCATTGATCTCTGTCTTACTAGATCAGATCTGAAATGCCAAGATATTTATGAAGCTATGTCTTAAGGGAGCTTACCATCCTGTCAGAATCCGAGAGGATGACAATGGAAGACTGCTTTTCACACTCAGTTTGTGTATTAGGTCATGCCTTTTGAACTGTGCTGCATAATAATATGTTATTTGTGAAGTGTTGCAAGGATTTCTAGGTATGTTCTGTATTATTTACATGAATAATATTATGCTCTATTCAGTTTCTCTAGAGAAACACATACAACATGTTAAAACTGTATTACACTGGGGCTTGGCCAGCCAAGATGGCAGAGCAGACGTAATCCTCTTGGCTGTGTCGCAACTCGCTTTGAGAAAAGTAAGAAAACAATTGAAAATTGGTCCCCAAAGAGTCGCAACAGCAGCATTCACACCACTGATGCTATCAGTAAGGGAAGTCAGAGGCTTTTTGGTGATACGAACCTCCGATGCAGCATGATACAAGGAGGTCCAAGCTCCGGCATGGCTGTCATGGTGGGATGAGCAATCTGCCGGTAACCGAAGCGCTGACGAGCAGGGATGAAAACAGAGGCACAGAAGGGGCACTCTTTCCCCCTCCACGATTTGTGGGGGGAAACAGGCCCGATGCTCAGGAAACCATCAGAGCGGGCTACCTGACCTTAAAATGGCGCCCGACTCAGACACAATCCTATAAAGAATAGGTCACCCTCTAGAAAGAAAATATAAAATAAGCATTGCAGAAGATATCCTAGTCCTGAGAGGCTCCTCAATGAAAGGGGGATAGAGCCTGATGAGAGGTCCACCTGGAACTGACCAATATAGACAAAGGGGGCCCACGCCCAACCTTAAGCTGGGGACTGTCTTAAACGTTGGAAAGCTTCAAAGGACCCTGGATAGTGAGCCTGCGGGTCACCTGGGGTCTATACAAGAAGCAAAACATTCAACCTAGGCTTCTCACAACAGTGCATAAGGGACCCTCTGAGCACAAAGAAAGGTGAGACCAGGCCTACGCACATAGCAAGTGAAGGGAGGCAAGACGTGTTTTCAATTGAGTGGATCACCCCGTACCAGACCTTACTCAGCCTGGAACCCCACCTCATTTATTCCTAAAAAAAACATCAACACGTTAACAGGGTCTCTAACTACTTTGCCCAAATCCCGCGGCAAGGCAGACACCGACCCAATGATCCTCAAGAAAGAAATACTTTTATTCTCCATTAATGATATAAAAAATGGCCTCCTCTGTAGATCTCTCAGAAAAATGATTGGCCCTCAGCTACAACGTAGACTCTTTTTTTTATATATAATTTTTATTGAACATAGCAATGGATAATCAATGGTACAGAACATCTTTTCATTTTTCATTTTCAATATTCATTTCAATAGTTAAAAAGGCTTTAAAAAAAAAAATATATATATATATATATATATATATATATATATATATATATCAGACATGGGACACAAAGATTAGGAAGAGGAGAAGAAATTCATCAAGCACAGAAAGGGAATACAAACAACAATTTTATCAAGAAGGGTCTGTGCAAAATCCGCAATCTATAAAGTGACACTGCAAAAAAGTGCAAAAACCTGCAATAAAGTGCTACTGCAAGTGCAAAAAGCTAAAATAAAGTGAAATCTAGAAAAGTGCTAGTGCAGTCGAATGTAAAGACCCTTTCCTTATCTCCATCCATCTTTTTCAGCTCATCCCTCCTTTAATTGTTCCAAATCCCCAAAATACTTCCAATTCCTTTCAAACCTCCTAATAGAACCTACTCTGCCCGCGTATGCTTTTTCAAAGAGACAGGTTCTCCTCATCTTATTGAACCATTTTATCAGTGATGGAATTTCCCTTGATTTCCAATTTTGTAGTATTAAAGAGCGAGCGACCGCACATGATATAAATATAAATACCTCTTCAGATTTGTTAAACCTGCTCCTATCCTTGCTTATGCCAAACAAGGCCGCTTCTACCATTGGCGAAAATTATTTTCCAACGGCCAATTCAATTTCCGCAAATATCTCTTTCCAGAAAGATTCCAACATCGGGCAGGCAAAAAAGATATGATACCATCCTCCCTGACCATGTGCTGAGCATCTAAAACACTTATTTTCTGTTCCAGGAAACATTCTTTCCATAGCCTCAGGCGTATAATAAGCTAGCCAACGGGACAAGAAGGCCATCCTCTTATAGTTGGCAGCGCGCAAAGATTTGTTTCACAGTAAACAGAGAGCCTCCCAATCTTTCAAGGAGAAAAAGCACTGGGTCGAGAGACTTACTTTATTCAAATGTTTATCGATCAGTGGGGATTGACCCGAGCAGTGGAGCAATTTATACCACTGCCCTATCCCGCTGCTCTTCCTTCCATAAAGGGTATTTAATAAGTTATTAGGGGCATTCAACAGGCCACTTACATCCTTTTTAATAAAATAAATAACCTGTAGATATTCAAAAAAAGATGGTCTCCTTAGAATGTTTGTTCTAGTTATCACCTCTTGCCAGCTAATAACCCTATTTTGGACTAGCAAGTCTCTCAACTCCCGAAACCCACACAATTCCCATTTTTTAATCTTAGACAAACTTAATGGAAGGCCTATTTTACTACATTCGGACAAACTTAGATACTGGGAACCATCAGAACCATGTTTTTTAAAAAGCAGCAGCAAGCGCGTTGTATATTCTTTCAACGTCTTATACCTCGATTTTTTAGGAAGCTTTGCGGTCTTTAAAAAAATTGGGAGGTACAACGTAGACTCAGCGGGAAGCAGGGTAATGGATCTGGAAACCAAACCGGTAGAACTGTAACAAACTGCTGAATGCAAAAAGGAAACCACAGCTTCCCTCCAGGAACAACTACAGGAGTCTATACTAGAAGGGGGGGGGGGACTGTATAATAGGTCATGCAGGGAAAATATAAGGGTCTGACACCTGGAGGAGGGAGTGGAGGAACCCGACCTAAAAGACTATGTGCAGGGACTATTCGTGGAAATACTAAACACTCATACTGCAGACATCAAAATTGACAGAGTCTAGAGAGTGGGGAGAGCGGCACCCTGGGAGAAACAGCGGCCAAGAGACATTCTCGCTAAAATGCACTCATTTAAAACTAAAGAAGCAATCCTACAAGCAGCACGGAAAAAAAGAGACAGTGTCCTTTCAGGAAGCTTCTTGCGCCCTCTTGCAAGATGTGTCGCAGGCCAAGCTGGTCCACAGTCACCAATTTCCTCCAGTAACGGATAATCCTAGATCTGAAAACATCAAATACAGATGGACTTATGCATTCAGGATAGCCTTTGAATTCCGGAACAGAAACCACCATTTCACAGAGCAAGGCGGATGTTAGGGCTACTCTCCCCTGAAAAAGGGAACACTGAGCACGCAACAGATACAAGAGCAGCGCCATCCACGAGCATGGCAGGACCGGCCCCGGCTCTCTCAACGACTCCCCAAGCAAAAGAAGCGCTGAACGGGGCATAACGATAAGAGTTAGTATCAGGGGAAGGCAAATTCTCTAGGGGCATCCCTGACAAGGCAGAATCGGGAAAGGCTTCACTCTGGACTCATAATTTCCAGCAGATGTCCAGACAACAAAGAGACCTGTACAACTATTGTCACTTCACTAACCCGGCCTAGTTAGCCAGCTACATCTACAAGAGAAAATAGCATGAATGTTCCTGTCAAGAACTCTTACTATAGGTGAGAACATTAAGCAGAGTTGCAACACCAATGGCCCGATTCACCCAAAACAGACCAGGAAGTCAACTCGTTAAGTCTATTACTGGGAACTGTAATCCTTGTTTTGTTATGTTGGGGGTTTTTCCTTTATTATGTCATTTGGTTATCAGGTACTCAGGGGCCTAACGATAGGACTAAAGTGGGGTTTCTCAACACTCAATCAGTTACAGGTAGTATGAAGGGTCCTGGGAGAGTGGGACGGGGACTACAGGGTAGGGGGTGGCTCGAAGAGGCAATTCCTTATGGCCAGCAGAGATTCAAGAGAAGAAGGAACCCATACGACAACAGACATGACACTCACTACACTTTCATGGAACATACAGAGTCTTAATTCCCCGAAGAAGCGACACAAACTCTGGAAGCATCTCAATGACCAGCACTATGACATGGTGGCTTTACAAGAAACACATCTAAATAGAAAGTCACCAGTAATCAAATCTGGGAGGGGCCGAGGCCACCCATTGTTTACATATCACGCTACGTGCCAATAATATTGAGTAAAAAATCAACCTTGCCTTGTTCTTTGTAGTTTTTACCAGAGAGTCCACACATCCAAAGATAACAGGCTTACCTTGATATTAATCACCAACATACTAGACAGAGTCTTACTCACTTCCTTCCAGAATGTCTGGATCTCTGGGCTATCCACAAACATGTGTACATCGTCCTCACTCTTACTACCACATTTCAGGCAGGCTACTTCGCCTCCTTTCCCAAACTTCGATAATCTCTGCGGGGTCCAGTAGGCTCTGTGAATGGTGAAAAGATGATTTCTCCCCAGGTATGCTGGTTTAACTATTTTGTACAACATAGACATAGATACGTGCCATTGGTGTTTCAGCAATGTCTCCGGCAAGCATCTTCCCCACAGTTCCATTGGCAGAGTAAAGGCTCCATCCCCCAGTTCGAATATCAACCAGTAGATTACCGCAAGTTCCTTCTTGACTACTGTCACTAGCATGAGTCAGTCTTCAAGTTTATTTTGTTCCCCTATTGTGATAAAAGAAGATTGCTACAAACTCTGCATTTGTAGGTATTTGAATCTGGATACCTTATGATCTGATCTTTGTTTAAACCTTTCCCATGTAGTCAGGTGTCCATCCTGAATTATATGCTCCCATCGTATAATACCTGCCTCTAGTAATGGCGCTGCCATTGCATCTTTTGTCCATTCTGGGGAACCAGGAGAGTCCCAAATAGGAGCCAGTAGACTATGGTATGGAAATATTAAAACGTTTTTAATCTTACACCAAGTCTCAGCCAGCCCCTCCAAGATCTTTAGCCTGCCCTTTTTGAAGTACTTGGGGCCGTGTATTTAACCATAAAACCATATTCGCCCCCTACCTCCTGCCTCGACATCACAGCCAATAGTCTCCCAATCTCAGAGGGTCTGGGTCTGTTTAGCAGCATTCTTCATTAAAAAGGCCCATGAGTAAAACAGCAAATTTGGCAGTGCTAAACCTCCTTTTCCCACCCTCCTCAATTTCTTCCATGCTATCCTTGGCCTTTGCATGACCTAATGAAGCTTGTAATCTGACTTTGCATCTTTTTAAGCCATTCCTTCTTAAAGGGCAGGGGAATTGCGTTGAAAAGAAAAGGGAACTTGGGGAGACTATCATTTTTACTAAATTTACACGTCCGAATAAGGTGAGCGGAAGATGAGACCATAATTTCAGAAGTCCACCAACCCCTTTATTAACTATTTCAAAGCTTACTTTAGTTAGTTCTGTTAAGCATATAGCCAGTTTGTACTTTTCAGGGTCTAGAAAGCACAATTTCTGACTTCTCATGCTTAGTTGGTGTGAGCAACAAGATTAAGAATAATTAGGGGTCCAATTATTAAGCCTACCCGCCTCGTCTGGCACTTTTGTTTCTTCTCTTCTCTAAATAAATGAGAGAGAGTGGAAGGCTAAAGAGTGAAATTGAAGAAGAGGGAGGTTATAACCGAGGGCGGCAGGGCCTTTAAGGAAGTAAATAGGGGCTATTGTGTGGCACTTAACTCAGCCCTAAATAAATAAAAGACAAAAGAAAGCTTAACACTTGAGGAGGAATTATGCGCTACAGAGAAGGCCGACAAGAATACACTTTCACTAATCCTCCGAAGGAAAGTGACAGCTAAATGCTATTTACACTAACATGGCGAAGTTGACACTTCTTAGGCTCAAACATAACATTTATCTACAAGGCAACAAAATTGGGGCATACTTAGCTAGGCAACTTAGAACACAGAAGGAGAGGGAATACATAGGAGAACTGCAACTTCCCTCAGGAGAGCTTGTGTCTACGTAACAGGGGAAAGCTCAGGCCATGGGGCAATTCTATTCAAATCTATACACAGCAGAAATCGCAGACCCAAGGGCCCAACTGGACTATTTACAAGAGGTACAGTTACTACAAGTGAATCAGATACAAAATGGAATGTTGAGAGACTCTGCCACAGAAGACAAAGTTAAAATGGCAATCACCTCTCTAAAACTACACAAAGCTCCAGGACCAGACGGCTTCACTGCACACTTATATGAAACATACATCCAGGAACTGACCCCTACTTAACTAAGCCTTTAAACCACATAGCAACATCAGGGAAGGTTACAACTACAATGGGTGAAGCAGTGATTTCAGTACTCTTAAAACCAGGCACAGCCCCTCGAAATTGCGGATCTTACCGCTCCATTGCGCTAATTAATCTTGCTGCCAACATTTACTCTAAAATCTTAGCAACACGACTAGAGAGTCTATTACTCGATCTCATCCAACCTGATCAATCAGGTTTTATTAAGGAACGCCAAATGCTTGACAACGTGTAAAGGGTAATCCACCTTATCGAGAAGGTCAATATGAAAAAGGACCTGTCAATCCTACTGTGTTTGGACGCCGAGAAGGCGTTTGATCGTGAAGATTGGCCCTTTCTCTTCAACACCCGTAAGAAATTTGTCTTTGGAGACTACTTCATCAAAATGGTTTCTGCAAATTACTCAGCGCCACCCTCTAGAGCAGCGGTCTTCAATCTATGGGGCGCCATCCCCAGTGGGGCCGTAGAGCCATGGGAAGGGGGTTGCGCACTCCCCAGCCTTATTGTCTGTACGCAAGGATTGGTGAATGGCATCAGCTCGAGGCGGTTGTCCCAGACAGAGCCTCGCACTGGGCGCTGCTCTGAGAAGCAAACTTATTGTGCACACTCCTCACCAGCTGATGAAGGAGGATGGGTCTTGCTGTGGGGGATCAAGTACCAGCTTAATTGAGCCCAGCACGCCTGTTAATGTACTGTGTCCACAAAGGAAGATGCGAGCGAGGCTTGGGGGTTGGTGCTCATTTGCCTGTGCAACTTACATTTCTCATTTTGGAAGCTTTTAGTTGATTTTACCTGTTAGAAAACTGCTTCACAACTGTTCTTAGTTTGAGTGGTACATTCCTTCATTTTCTGGCATATCTTTTTCAATGGTGGATATTGGCAATGGAAATGTGCTTACAGTCAGTGGTAATTTTACCTTCCAGAGTGGATTTTTGCAGGGAGTGAGTTTCCTTTTTCTGTTATACGCATTATTTTATTCTAGTGGCAATCATCAATTGCAGCTGACGGTATTTGCTTTGCATTTTTCCTGTAAAGAAGATCGGAATCATATGGGGAAGTAGCCGTCTTGCAGTAATGGCGCCTTCTGTGCAACTTGGCCTGCATGTAATCCTAGCTCCTCCATTTTCAAAAGAGCTGTGTGTTCTTGGACATATTTTTATCTACCTGCGCCACGATTGTTCTATCTACTAGTATTGGAAGCACCTACAAACAGGACAGGATTGCACACAAAAATTATTGACATTTGCCTCAGGAAAGCACAGCAGGTGCTAAACAAAGGAGTGCGTGGCTATTAAAAAGTAGTTGAAGCACTTTTTGCATAGCTGATCCGGCAAGGCCTTTTTTGGGTAACGTTTGCCTTTGTTGGTTTTAGCGAGATATTTATGTAGGTATCTATTTGCAGACAAGGGCATCAAGAGTTCAGGGTTCTAATCCTCATTTGCCAAATTGAGCACACTGTGCAACCCTGCTCTCATCACCCAGACTCAATGTGCATCGATGTATTTAAAGGTACAGAGCGAGTGCGCTTAGAAACCTGCTAGTCTAAACCCAGCACCAAGCGGCGTTTAAAGTGCACAATTTGTTCAAGAAAGCAACAGGGCCCGGAAAGCAGACCCTTGGCAGTTAAGTACGAGACTCGTATTGCCTGTTCATTGTTACCACTGAGAGGACGTTTAGATATGAAAAAAACACACGGCCTTAAAGTTGTCTAGTGTCTAAAATGGTTGCAATGGGGCCAGAAGCCAGAAATGCCAGCTTCTTTCCCATGTGTAAGCTTTGTGATCCTGACCAAATCAATATTTTCTAAGTGCCTCCATTCTCTTAAATGCAAAGTTAGGGAGCTCTTGGAAACCTACTAGTCCACAATACATAGCACTATATATTTTTTTAAAGGCGTGACATCCGCAATACAGCTGTATCCTCGTGACAGATAATATCTACCTAGAGTTGACACGGGCATCTGTAGCACATTGAAGCCCGGTTTCAGTTCCCCGGCTGGCTCCGTCTGAGGCTCCGAGCATGTGCACATGTTGTGTTCATTTGAGCGACAGCCGTCTGATAAAAGCAGGAAGGCATATCAACAATATTCCACAGCCTTCACTCCCCCCAACAGACACTGAATCTATTAATCTCCATTTCGCCTCTAGCCATCATGATTTCACCAGTTATTCTTCCCGGCTGACCCGCGCTGTGAAATGGGATCTCTGACGGGACACGAGCAGTGCTTCACTGGGGCGTAGTTTGCAGGATTACCCCGCTTCAAAGGCAGGCCCTGTCTCCAGGCGCTCCCGTCCAGAAACGGCAATGTGGTGCCCCTGTGCTCAGGGGTACCCCGGCATTTATCAAGTAATTGTCAGCGCTGGGAGCAGGGGGGCGGTATCAAAGCATCTTCACCGGGGAAGGCCTCAGAGCGCTATCAGCCTGGTACAGCTGAGGTGAAGGGGCTCCAGGGGGGCGCCACAGCCGGTGCCGCCACTATTAATTGAAAGCTGATAAACGGAAGGAACACGGTTAGCAAACAGCTAGTATAGATGTCACATTTATCAGTTATTTCTGCTGCTACACTTACACATCTAGTAATATCATGCTCAAAATAAACAAACATTCTTCACATGCAGCGTACCGGAAGTGATGCATTACTGACCTCACAGCGCATAGTCTGCTATTTCCTTTGTAGGTATAGTGTACTAAGTTACGCAGTTCTATACTTAGGTCATGCACCCCTGTCTGTGTTGTCAATGACATGATTATGGGGGGTACAATACAACCACTCACCCAAATAATGAATGAATGGATGAAATGATGGGTGGTTGTGCGGATAGATGGATGCCTGTACGAACAGATGGTGGCATGTATTTATGGATAAACGGATGGATTGTGGTTGGAGCGGTAGATGGAAGAATATGACCTAAATAGGTGGATGATGGATAAAAAGATATGTGCACTCTGGAAAAGACATTTCCACAACTTAATTTGCAAGAAAGATGTGACGCGTTTGCTACACACTAAACAGGCAGTGAAAACATACTTGTTTTATAACCTTTGACAACATCAGCATTACAGGGTTAATCCAGGCATACCTATTGTATATATTTCGAATTTCAGCACATCCTGGAAATCCCCGATTCTTCCTGACTGTAAACAATCGTTCTGAAAGGGGAAATAAAGCCAAGGCCAGCCCGAGCGCCACCTCTTTCCAATTAATGGGGGCGCGAAAATTGGAAACAGATGGCACTGATGCTCGCTCTCGCAAGCCATAGGTCCTGGGCAGATGAAAAGTGACATGCACCCACCTTTACCCAATTGCGTGCTGTCTTACTTAGAAAGACGCACGCAAAGGCCAACAGCTTGTGAGCAAAGAAAAAAAAAACACACGGACAAGCGTGTGGTCCGAGTTGGAAGTCCTTACAATAAGCCTCGCAGAGCAGCGACTGCGCGCTGGCTCAGGCGAGATCTAAAAACAAAACAAACAATTGCTTGCAATCTGGGTATTACTAAAATTCAAGATTTAAATAATGACTTACATATTCACAGTGCTTTCTGTCACAAGCTGTGACCTTCTAACCTTTTAGCACTAAAAATGCATAAGTCACTATTCTCCATTGCATCATCCAAGATTTAATCCTCCAGGTCTCTGTTTACACACAGGCCTCTGCAGTGCAATAACTAATAAAGGTTTCATAATGTACTATTGTGCATTACCCACTGAGTAACAACATTTTATAATTATTTTTCATTTAAGCTACCCGTTACTTTATACCAAGCGACCTGGCAGAGAAAAGACCTAAAAATCTTACAGAATACACTATTTTCAACATTATTTCCCCACTGCAAAAATAATTCTCCATTGCAATTGAGGGTGTTTATTGTTACTGATGATGAGTAACAGGTTCTAGAATTTTTCATCAGGAGGGGGTCCTTACATCTATAAACTTTTGAGAAGGGGGTCTCGACATCAAAAAGTTTGAAGACCTGTGCTCTAGAGTAATGGTTAACAGGATGAGCTCAGATATCTTCAACCTCGAGAAGGGAGTGAGACAGGGATGACCTCTTTCCCCTCTCTTATTTGCACTAAGCATAGAACCACTGGCGGCAAAGATCAGGGGTAATCAGACCATCAAAGGCATTTATTTAGAGCGGGAGCAGCAAATCAAAATGGAGAGAGAGGACTAGATAGGCTAGCCCGGATCCCCTGGTTTATATGTAGTATCAAAAAAGGACTAGCTTAGTTGTGTTTGGGAGACTCAGTGGGTACATATGTCGGCAAACCAATTGGTTTGATTGTGAAGCCCTCACCCACCAACCTAGTTGGTGGCATGCTTCATCATCGGGCCCACCACAGTGACACCGAATGTGTCCCGGGTGTGCTTCGACTCCAGATTACTGAGGAGCTGGTATACTTGCTGAGTGTGCTGTGTTGTGGGTGTGAAAGTGATTTAAAAGCTATGCAGTGGGTCCCAGTTCCCGAGGGTATATGGATAACTTTAATGTCTGGGCCCCTGATAGCAGATAAAAAGGCAAATGGACACAGTGGAGTGAGTTATGGGCTCCCACGTCCTGTGTGGTCTACATGTTTCAGCCAGGCCTTTTATTTACATCTGGCTTTCCTCAGGACCAATGAGTATGTGTGGGTGAAAAATAAACTATATTAAGTGGTTAGTGTTGTTTTATAAAAGTGTCACACTCGCTAAGGTGCTATACGTGTTAGAGGGGGATTCCCTCTGCTTTACTATACACGTAACATAAAGACACAAACAGACATGCAAGGTAGAGTCAATAAGAATGGTATTCTTTTAACACAACATGATGCCGGCTTCTAAGGTGCGAGAACGACCTAAACCGGCAGGCAGAACGTGGCCATGTGGGTTACATGGCAAGTGTGGTTTTATAGCGTTAAAACGGGGTGGGGGTCGTGGGCTAAACAGCGAGATGAGCGTAGGGTGAGGTACAGGTAAGTGTTATACATTTTCCTCACACTTGCTGTTTGCTGTTAAAGCTTCCTGGGTCACCTGGCAGGGGGAGAAGACCCTAGGCATTGTAAAAAGGCATTGGTTAGAGCCGAGCCTGTAGAGAGAAAGATTCTGCTGCTTACCTAGATAGTAGCGGTGAACCAGCATAGTTACTCACGGAATTGCCGATCTGCGTGCTCCTGGGACCTATCGTCCTGCTGCGGTGTCCCGAGTAAGAGTGTGCGGTCCTCGGTCGGGTTTAAGTAGCCCGTTAGATTCACAGCACCTGGAGCAGGATAGAGAGAAGTGGGTTTCTGCACGACCGCACCCACTTCTCTCTATCCTGCTCCAGGTGCTGTGAATCTAACGGGCTACTTAAACCCGACCGAGGACCGCACACTCTTACTCGGGACACCGCAGCCGGACGATAGGTCCCAGGAGCACGCAGATCGGCAATTCCATGAGTAACTATGCTGGTTCACCGCTATTATCTAGGCAAGCAGCAGAATCTTTCTCCCTACAGGCTCGGCTCTAACCAATGCCTTTTTACAATGCCTAGGGTCTTCTCCCCCTGCCAGGTTGTTAAAGATTAGACTGCAAATGTCAACATTATCGGCGCCATCTTGCCCCCTTTTCAAGCCCATTCGTGCGCGTAAGCGGCAGCCATTTTGAACACCATGGCCTCCCTGCCCCTCGCTGATAGCCAGCGCGTCTCTCTCTCTCTCTTAACCTCGCAAGCATTCCCCTCGCACATTGGCAACCCCCGCTCTCTCATGCCTTGGGTCATAAACCCCCCCTTCAGCGCAGCTTCAACACAGAATCCCATCCTGTTCCCAGTGCGACACCTCCCCTCATTCCTTTCATGGCCACAGACCCTTTTGATGCAAACCCCCTTTTCCTGTGTCCCCGTTTGTCTTCCTTGTTCCCAGGCCGCCACCTGGCCCTGCGGATACTGTTTATTACCCCGTACAGTAGGAAGCTTCCCCTCCCCATCAAAAGACCCTCGAGCCGATCAAAGCCCCCACCCTATGAGATCCGATCAACCCCATGCATTCCGTGAATCGGCGGAATGCCCTGCTGTGCGGCAACCATCACCTGTTGTGACCGGGGTGGGGAATCCAACTGTAAATGTATGTGGGAACGGGCCTGAAGGGGAGATTCCGAGGATGTTCTTTCAACTATCAACGTGTTGCGAGAATGTGTTATGTGCAATAAAGGTCATAAACCCTAGTATAAGAGGCCAGGCCTCAGAGATGTGGTTAGAGCACCTCGTGACGATACTTGCTGTCTGAATTGATGTGTTCTCCTCCGGAGAGAATAAAATCCTCGTTTCCTGCCTTCCAGTCTCCAGCGCCTGCTTCTTCATTGATTAACATTGGTGGGTCATAGAGGCGATACCGCCGGGCAACAAAAAGGGTCTTTGGTTACTGGTTGTCTTTGGAACCCTTTTTAACAATTGGCGTCCCAAACGTGGGGCCCATCAGCGACTCGTGGATCCAGTGGGAGAGGTCCTGACGACAGAGTGAACGACTGCAACGATCGGAAGGTACCCTGTCCGATAGACCCTCGTCTGACAGCCGATCATCCGAACTTCACTGGTTCCGAACAGACCTCTCTCGAGTGATCTGCGGTCCTGACTGGGAACCATCAGGAGTGCCACGAGAAGTACGAAGAGAAGAGGACGATCGGGCGCTGGATTCGGAAGACAAGAAACTGTCCATGCGGTCCGGGTAAGGTCGTGTAAACACGACGAATTGCGAAAGTGATAGATAATTGAAAGTGATTGATAATTGTTGAGAAAATACTAGTATTACTTTTTGTTAATTTATTTGGAGATTCACTGTCTGCAAACGGAGAAACAACAGGCTCTCCCTTTATAAACAGCGAAGGATAGGTACGCACCCGTCGGACCTATCTTTCTCCCCCATTGAACAATTGCCCCCCACCCCCCATTGATTAACTGTTATAGATTGTTTTCTGGAGATTCTCTGTCTGCAAACAGGGAAGAATAGGTCCCCTCTTTGCAGATAGTGAAAGGGTAGGTGACGCGAACCTTTGCGAGCCTACTTATTCTTCCCATTGACCATATTGATTTTTTATTTTTGACCTAACATTGATTGCTCAAGATTGGTTCATGAGGTATTCACTACGTGCAAACAACGTAGAATAGAAATATTCTGTCTAGTCTTTGCACGCAGCGATAAGATAGGTAGTGCTGACTATTATCCCATTGTGATCCGTCATGCCTGTCTTCTCCCCACTGGTTAGTAGCCTGTTTAGCCCGGACCGCTTATTAGAGATGAACCATCCGGCTCCGCTGGAAGGCACCCCTAATAAGGACATGTTCATGAAGCATGGATTAATCGCTATAGCCTATAGCCAGCTGTGGCATAAATATACGAAAAAGGATCGAGAAAGTCAGTGGCCACTGGTAGGATCCTTTGAAGACGATAAAATAAACACACTAGAAACAGCCCTTGGTAAAAACAAGACGACGCCCACTATGCTTGATAGCTTCGGCATGTGGCGAAAAGAAGCCGAACAACGTAAAAGGAGAACTGAGAGTAGGTTGGGAAAAGAGCTGCGGAAAGCAGCCCACCTAGCGGCTCAGAAACTAGAGAAAGAGATAAAAGAAAGAGAGGATACCAAACAGAAGCTAGAAATAGAAACATCAAGCCAGTGTCTGGTTAGAACACCCTCCACGCTCTACCCTGAATTACACTCGAAACAGCGAACCAACGATGATCTGCTGCTAGGTCCTCCGATCATCCACATGCCCCCTCCATATGCACCTTCCCAACCCTTAGCACAGCACCCACTACCCCCAGGTACAAGCGAGAGTAGCACCACGGCTTCAGCCCCCATGGCCTCTGTGCCGGCTGAACTCCTTGTATTAGATGCTACGCAAACGACAACGTTGGGCGACCCAGAGGCCCGAAGGGTTGGTCCTGCAAGAACATATAGACTAAGCAAACATGAGCGAGCAGGGGTCGACAAGATAGCAAAGATACTGGTAGAGAAGAGGGAAGATGAGGAGTCCGTCACGGATGTGTTCAATTCTTATACTGGGAGTCACAGACGACACTTTACTGTACAACTGTGTTACCACGTCTTAAATGCGTACGAGGACCGATATCAAGAAAAAGGTCCCCAGAGCCTAACGACTCTGTTCCGGAAGGTTGATATCGGGGACGAGAGTGAGAGTGATGTGACGGACCTCCTTACGCGTACGCTTGAGGTTTTCCGCCACCTCACTGAACAAAAGCCGAAAATCGAATCCACAACATCCGTAGCAACCGAACCACAAACTGAACGATCTAACACCATGATGCCGATACGAGAGGCTGCCCCTTACTGGGTTCCTCCACGAGGTGAAGGGACTCACGATGACGCAAACAACAAAGATGCAAAGGGAAGGGTAGTGTACAATTGGGTCTACCAACCATGGGACCGGCAAGAGATTCTGACCTTCCGGAAATCTCTGCCTGACCTACGTAAAAACCCCACTGCCTTCTATACTGAGTTGGGTACAGCTCTAGGATCGACGATTATGACTCTGGCTGACATCGACTTGTTTTTCGGGTTATGTCTACCAGCTGATGTGTGGAAGCAAATCCGGAAAGTCGACCACTCTGAGCTGTTTGGACATAACTGGTCACAACTCGATGGCATTGACAGACAACGAGAACCCGGACAAAAGCCTTTGAAAGCCATTTTAGACCTCCCGGATAAAATCGTACAGAAATTAAAAACCCTGATCCCAGAAAAGAAAGTGGACTGGTCGATAGTAACGGCTTGTCGCCAGAAACCTCAGGAGGATGTATCGGAATATTTCTCCCGGTTTGAAACGGTGTTCTCCGATTACAGCGGCCAGGATCTGACCACTGCAACCGGACACCATCTGTTTGTCCAGAATTACGTTAAGGGCTTATCACCGGAGGTCTCGCAGAAACTACAGGCCAGCGAAAGTAGTTGGGCAGCCTCCAAACCCACGGCTATCCTCCAGATGGCCCAATATTATGAACATCAGAAAAACGAAAACGATAGAACAACAGAGAGAAAGAAGAAAGAATTAAAGGAGAGGGTGATGATGGCTCAACTGCAAGGGGTGACTCTGGGACGAGACCAATACCGGGGAAACCATCAGATGAACGTCCCTAAAACGGCACCTCCCAAAGACCGTACTTCAACTCCCCACATTGGACGTACAGACATTAGAGAGGACCAGTGTGCCTTCTGTAAAGGATCGGGCCACTGGAAATCTCAGTGCCCAGTTCTTTTGGAACTCACCAGAAATAGAGATCCTAGAGATTCAGCAAACGAACCAAGAAATAGGGGACCACAGCGAGGACCCCCAAACAACGCAACTAATGATAGATCAAGTAGGCCAAACACATTTGATCGACCCCGACAGAACCAATGCCAGCAATCTGACTACGATGATGTTCATGACTTTGCATAGGACTGCCTAGGGCAAGGGAGGGATCCAGTCGAGCTCCATGTTGACCAGCAAGGCCCTTATGTCACTGCTAAGGTCTTGGGTACAAAGTCACCATTCCTGGTAGACACTGGCGCAACACGTAGTGCATTATCTAAACGACTGATTCCAAGGGCACCCTTGTCTGGCTCACTAATAACATCGACAGGTTTCGATGGGACGCCCTCCACTAACCCTTTGTCCGCCCCAATCCTCTTTGACTTAGAAAACAACACCACTGACACTACGTTTTTGCTTTCCTCCAATAGCCCTGACGCAATTATGGGACTCGACTTATTGAAACACTTCCGAGCAACGATTAGATGTTCCCAAGATGGAGTCCGAGTTTTCCTTTACGACAATCCTGTTCTGCTTAGACATTGCCCCCCCAGACACATGTTTTCCATCACCGACGCTGACACTTCCCTGCTTGACACTCTGCCTCCGTATCTGTGGGCCAAAACGGATTCGGATGTAGGGCGCATGATGATCGACCCAGTGCACATTACTGTTCGACCAGATGCAGCACTCCCAAAACTTCCACAATATCGGATATCGCCCGAGGGCGAGAAGGCATTGGTAGAAATCATCCAATCACTGATAGACGCAGGAGTGGTAGAGGAAGTAGTTAGCAACGTTTGCAACAGCCCAATCTTGCCCATCATTAAGAAACAGGGAGAAGGAGACGAAAAAGCATACCGCTTCATCATTGACCTTCGAGAGATCAACAAAGTGGTGGTACCCCAGTACCCTGTGGTCTCGGACATTACCACCATCCTGACTTTGATTCCCTCCACTGCCACCACCTTCACTGTCATTGACCTCAAAAACGCATTCTTTTCCATCCCCATCCACCCAGACAGCCGATATCTCTTCGGTTTCACCCTAAAAGCCCGCTCATATAGGTTCTGCCGAGCACCCCAGGGCTACACAGAAAGCCCTAGCATCTACAGCCAGGCCCTCAAGAGACAACTGGATCAAGTCCAGTTACCCGATGGAGTGGTGTTAGTACAATATGTCGATGACATCCTCTTGGCAGCCGACACCACTCCACTAGCTGTCACAGCCACCATTCAACTCCTACATTTCCTTGCAGAAAATGGCCACAAGGTCTCTAAGAAGAAGTTGCAATTCTGCCAACCCCAGGTCACTTACCTAGGCCACCTTTTGTCCAAAGACGGGAGGAAATTGACTCCTGACCGAATCCAAACCATTCTCGACACCCCCGTCCCTAAGACCCAGAAACAGGTCCGCTCTCTACTAGGCCTCACCTCCTTCTGCCGACAGTGGTTACCCAACTTTAGCCTTGTAGTAAAACCACTGCTTTCCTTGTTAGCAAAGGACATCCCTCTCCCACTCCCTTGGACCCCTGAGTGTCAGGCTTCTTTCATGCAACTACGAGATGCCCTCTGCTCGGCCCCTGTGTTGGGTACCCCCGATTACACAAAGCCCTTCTCCCTTTACACCCATGAAAGGGAGGGGTGTGCTTTATCTGTCCTGACCCAGTCCATCGGCTCAAAGCAACGACCATGCGCTTACTTCTCAG
Organism: Lissotriton vulgaris; assembly: GCF_964263255.1. Classification (NCBI taxonomy): domain Eukaryota; kingdom Metazoa; phylum Chordata; class Amphibia; order Caudata; family Salamandridae; genus Lissotriton; species Lissotriton vulgaris. The sequence goes on from NC_141687.1 coordinate 246,058,073, forward strand.
CCACTCTCGACCCTGTAGCCAGAGCCCTGCCTGCTTGCCTTCGAGCCGTAGCTGCTGCCGCGATCTCTATCCGACAGAGTGAGGGGATCGTGCTCTCGAATTCCCTCACAGTACTGGTACCCCATGCAGTTGACACCCTCCTAAACCAAACCAAAACACAACACCTGACGAGTGCACGACTGACAGGGTACGAACTGACTCTGCTCGCACCCCACATCACTCTGAAGAGATGCACCACACTGAACCCAGCAACCCTGCTGCCCTTACCAGAAAACGATCCCAATGCACACCCTGTACACGACTGTGTGACCCTCACAGATGAACAGACCAGAAGTAGGGTTGACCTCAGGGACACGGCCTTTCCCAACCCCGACGGAGAGCTGTGGGTGGACGGTTCTTGCATCAAACTCCCCGATGGCACCACTTCAGCTGCCTATGCAGTCACCACGGCTCGAACTGTAGTCGAGACAGCCCGCATAACCCAACGATCTGCCCAGGCGGCGGAACTGATTGCCCTGACACGAGCCTGTATTCTAGCAGCAGGAACCACAGCAAACATTTACACCGACAGTCAGTATGCCTTTGGGGTGGTTCACCATTTTGGGCTCCTTTGGAGGGAGAGGGGATTCTTGACCTCACACGGCACCCCCATTTTGCACGGGGATCTAGTCTCCGCCTTGATCGAAGCCGTCCTTCTCCCCAAAAAACTAGCAGTCATCAAATGTCAGGCACACAAAAAGGTGACAGACATTATTGGATAGGGGAATGCACTAGCCGACATCACTGCCCGAACGACAGCTGAAAATAGGACGACAACACGCATGTACGTGACCAGGTCACAAGCAGAAAAATGGTCTGACGCTAGGGACACTATTAGAAACATTCAAATGGCTAGCACACAACATGAACTGACTGAATGGACACGGGTGGGATTGAAAGATGACGAAGGCTGCTGGCGGACAAAAGACACAAACAAATGGTTGTTACCTGACTCATATCTGATTCCCATACTGACTATGGCACATTCCCCTGCCCACATAGGATCAGCCCCCATGATTGAACTTGTCTCCAGAGTTTGGCACAATGATAAGATCACAGAATCCGCCAAACGCCTGGTCCAACAATGTTTGATATGCCTGCAACACAATCCTGGGAAAGGAACTGTAGTACCCCGGGGAGGGTTTGGGGTCCCGAATCACCCGTTTGAAGTCCTGCAAATGGACTACATCCAACTAGACAGATGTCAAGGCCTGAAATATGTACTTGTGGTGGTATGCGCATTTAGCAAATGGGTGGAAGCATACCCAACCCGTGACAACACTGCTATGGCCACGGCAAAAGTACTATTAAAGGAGTTTTTCCCCCGTTACGGCCTTTGTAGGATTTTGTGGAGCGACAATGGCCCCCACTTCGTAGCCGAAGTTATCCAACTCATTTTGAAGGGGTTGGGTGTAAAACAAAAGTTCCATGCAGTCTTCCACCCCCAATCTGCTGGACTAGTTGAACGACATAACGCCACACTGAAACTAAAATTGGCCAAAATAGTAGCTACCACAGGACTGAAATGGCCAGACGCACTCCCCCTGGCATTGCTCTCAATGCGTTCCACCCCTACCAAACACCACTTGACACCATACGAGGTTGTCTTTGGCCGACCTATGAATGTCTGGTCTGCACCGAAACCAACTTCCATTCATGACGTCCCGGACGTCCTAATGTCTGATTACTTATGCCAGTTGACTAAAACTCTGTCTGTTATCCATCAACAGGTGCTGCATGCCATCCCTGACACTTCCAGGGGTCCCGGGCACACCATCCAACCTGGGGACTTCGTCCTGATCCGGAACTTCCAGCGTGCCAAGAGTCTGGAACCCCGGTGGACGGGCCCCTGGCAAGTCCTCATCACCACCCGAACAGCACTACGGGTGGAGGGAAAACGCAACTGGCTGCATGCACACCACTGTAAGAAGATCTCTTCGACCCTGACCTCGACCGAAAACATCGACAACCAAGAAGAGCTCCTGAACAAAGACCGACCGTCACTAACCTGTTATCCTGATACCGAAACACTTGAACTTTCAAAATTCTCTGATCCCACAGTGCCATCGAAAGAAGGGTATTTCCTGCGTCGAAAGGAGGGAGCCTCGGCTAAGTAGACCACGGACTGAGTTAAATCTCAGAACGGTGACCCAAACACTACCAAGGGTTACCCGGAGAGAAGCAAAACAAAGTCTGTGGTTCTGCCCGCTACCGAGCACCTTGAAGATGATGGAAGCGCCAGATAAGAAGATGATGGAAGCGCCAAATAAGAAGATGATGAAGGCAACAGGAAATACCCACCGCAGAAACCCAAAAGCAGACAGACTCCATAGCCCAAAGACTATTGCACTCTTCATCACGATCCTTTTCTGTTTTCTCCTCATGACCACACTCTGGATTGTGAAGGAAAATGCACCTGCTCACGAAACATTCCTGACCACTGTCCAGCCTACCACCATGAAGGAACATTATCTGATTTCGCTCTCTCCCCAACTCAGAGAGAGACGAAAGGAATTTTGGAATAACTCCTTCGTACAACTACTTCACCAGCACAACCTTGCCACAAATGCCACCAACTGTTGGGTCTGTGGGTTGCTACCCCACGCCACTGGACACTCGATACCATTCATCCCTTCACCTTTCTCAGTTCACGGCTCCTGTCTTGCTTGGCTGATGCTTCTGCAAGAAAGCTTTAAGGACAATGTCACCTCCAGCAAAACCGTAACGCATTTCTACCACGGGGTCTGGCGGAACAGAACAAAGACACACTTCTGCCCGCAGACCACCAACAACACAATCCACTTGGACATCCCTGCTAAAGAACAAGTTGAAATGCAAGTGTTCAATAATCCAACCAGAACCACCTTCTCTTACCTGCGAAAACGAACGGCTGCCACTCTGACTGTGGCCCTGTCAGTCATCAACGTCACCGGCCACATGTGCATGGAAGGGCTTGGGACTCAGCTGGTAGGCCACAGTGCTTGCCGGTTTTCCAGAACTCTGGACTCCGCCGACCCACCTTCCTTTGTGGCATCTCCAAACACGTATTTCGTCTGTGGCACGAAGGCTTACACCTGGCTCCCCAAAGGCTGGGGGGGCACTTGTTTTATTTCCTTCATCCTTCCTCCGACTTATGTGGCACCAGCAAATCATCACAGACAAAAACGAGCCAAGGACATTGAACAAGCCGACTCAACAGGAGCGCAGTTCATCGATGCTATGAAAGGACTTGTCCCCCTCTGGGGCCCGATGGCAAACAGCCGTGCCATCCGACATCTGACTCAAGCAGTTGAGACAACAATGAACATCACGGCTGGTATCCTTGCTAACAACACCGCTGAACTTCAAGCGGTCCGCTTGGTGGCCCTCCAGAACCGCCTTGTCCTAGATGTGGTTCTTGCGGATCGTGGTGGGGCATGTCGCATTATTGGGTCCAGCTGCTGTACGTACATACCGGACAACTCACCCTCAGTGTACAAAGCCATCAAACATCTTCATAGACTCTCTTCAGAAGTCCACCAAGAACAAGAAGAATGGTCGCTTGGTGGGTGGTTCTGGAGCACCGTCAAGAACTGGGGCTGGAGACTATTCACCATTTTCCTGATTCCTGTGGTTGTAATATGCGGTTTATGCTTAGGAATTCAATGTCTACCACCCCTGTGTACATTATGTATAAATTGTATTTGCCCTAAGACTGTGGACTTTGGAAACGAACATATGAGAGCAATATATGATGCCGAGGTTAGGAATTTGATGAAGATTGACATTGAGTAAGCAAGTTGGCTAAGATATGTTGAAAAGGGAGGACTGTTAAAGATTAGACTGCAAATGTCAACATTATCGGCGCCATCTTGCCCCCTTTTCAAGCCCATTTGTGCGCGTAAGCGGCAGCCATTTTGAACACCATGGCCTCCCTGCCCCTCGCTGATAGCCAGCGCGTCTCTCTCTCTCTCTTAACCTCGCAAGCATTCCCCTCGCACATTGGCAACCCCCGCTCTCTCATGCCTTGGGTCATAAACCCCCCCTTCAGCGCAGCTTCAACACAGAATCCCATCCTGTTCCCAGTGCGACACCTCCCCTCATTCCTTTCATGGCCACAGACCCTTTTGATGCAAACCCCCTTTTCCTGTGTCCCCGTTTGTCTTCCTTGTTCCCAGGCCGCCACCTGGCCCTGCGGATACTGTTTATTACCCCGTACAGTAGGAAGCTTCCCCTCCCCATCAAAAGACCCTCGAGCCGATCAAAGCCCCCACCCTATGAGATCCGATCAACCCCATGCATTCCGTGAATCGGCGGAATGCCCTGCTGTGCGGCAACCATCACCTGTTGTGACCGGGGTGGGGAATCCAACTGTAAATGTATGTGGGAACGGGCCTGAAGGGGAGATTCCGAGGATGTTCTTTCAACTATCAACGTGTTGCGAGAATGTGTTATGTGCAATAAAGGTCATAAACCCTAGTATAAGAGGCCAGGCCTCAGAGATGTGGTTAGAGCACCTCGTGACGATACTTGCTGTCTGAATTGATGTGTTCTCCTCCGGAGAGAATAAAATCCTCGTTTCCTGCCTTCCAGTCTCCAGCGCCTGCTTCTTCATTGATTAACATTGGTGGGTCATAGAGGCGATACCGCCGGGCAACAAAAAGGGTCTTTGGTTACTGGTTGTCTTTGGAACCCTTTTTAACAAGGTGACCCAGGAAGCTTTAACAGCAAACAGCAAGTGTGAGGAAAATGTATAACACTTACCTGTACCTCACCCTACGCTCATCTCGCTGTTTAGCCCAACACCCCCACCCTGTTTTATCGCTATAAAACCACACTTGCCATGTAACCCACATGGCCACGTTCTACCTGCCGGTTTAGGTCGTTCACGCACCTTAGAAGCCGGCATCATGTTGTGTTAAAAGAATACCATTCTTATTGACTCTACCTTGCATGTCTGTTTGTGTCTTTATGTTACGTGTATAGTAAAGCAGAGGGAATCCCCCTCTAACACGTATAGCACCTTAGCGAGTGCGACACTTTTATAAAACAACACTAACCACTTAATATAGTTTATTTTTCACCCACACATACTCATTGGTCCTGAGGAAAGCCAGATGTAAATAAAAGGCCTGGCTGAAACATGTAGACCACACAGGACGTGGGAGCCCATAACTCACTCCACTGCGTCCGTTTGCCTTTTTATCTGCTAGCAGGGGCCCAGACATTAAAGTTATCCATATACCCTCGGGAACTGGGACCCACTGCATAGCTTTTAAATCACTTTCACACCCACAACACAGCACACTCAGCAAGTATACCAGCTCCTCAGTAATCTGGAGTCGAAGCACACCCGGGACACATTCGGTGTCACTGTGGTGGGCCCGATGATGAAGCATGCCACCAACTAGGTTGGGGGGTGAGGGCTTCACAATCAAACCAATTGGTTTGCCTACATACGTACCCACTGAGTCTCCCAAACACAACTAAGCTAGTCCTTTTTTGATACTACATTTATTTAGAGGGGACAGAGCACAAGATATCCCTTTTTGCTGATGATATTTTAATGACATATTCGGACCCTCAGAGCTCCCTCATGGTACTGCAGGATGAACTCCAACTAATTGAACCCATTGCAGGTTTTCGCATTAATCTGACTAAATCGATCATTCTGAATCTGACTCTGACACCAGGAGAAGTGTAACGGTTAAGGCCCCTCACCCCCTTCCAATGGCCCAAAAAGAGCTCACCTATTTAGGAATCAACTTAACGCCCAGGATTAACTAACCTATTCTCGGCCAACTTCCCCCCTCGATTACGGAAAGTTCAAGGGGACCTAAGACCTAAAGTGCTGGGTATCGCTATACATTTCTTGGATGGGCAGGATTCAAGCAAATAAAATTGTAGTACTACCTAACTTTTTACATCTCTTTCAAAGTCAGCCAATTTCTATAGAGAGGGATTACTTTAACTACCTGTGAGCACTCTTAACTAAATTTATACAGCAAAACAGGAGGGCCCAGCTACCCCACAAACTTCTTCGACGCCTGAAGGACGAAGAGGACAAGTCATGCCCGATTTCCTCTGTTATCACAAAGCATCTCAATTACGATGCTTCTCATCCTGCTATCTAAAGGGAGGAGGTTTGTCTACGATAGGGTGACCAGACGTCCCGGTTTTCCCCGGACGGTCCGGGGTTTTGGAGAAGTGTCCCGGTGTCCCGACACTTTTATCCAACTTGGAGAAATGTCCGGGTTTTTGGGTAGTGCCTGGGTTATTAAAATAAATGTCCCGGTTTTTAAGCAAGGGTCTGTGAACCTGCAAGTTAATTAGTGTTATGCAGGCTCACATTGCGACCCGCCCTCCAGGAAACGGCGGCAGAAGTTAAGTTCTTTTCCTCTCCTGCTGTGCTGCTTCGCCTCACTTGAGCAGCACAGCAGGATTTAATGAGGTGTGAATCAGGGCTGCAGAGGCCACATGGCATGGCCAGGCCTAGCAGTATCTGGACCCTGGTGCTCTTTACAGAACGGGAGGTAATGTAAAAATACCTTTCTTTGAAAGAGCACAAATATATATGTTTGAGTTCTTAAAAAATGTATTTATATATACATGTATGTATTTATACATGTGTGTATATATATTATATATATATTATATATATATATATATATATTAAAAAAAAAAAATATATATATATATATATATATATATATATATATATATATATATATATATATATATATATATATATATATATATTTATATATATATATATATATACATATATATATCCCTGAAACCTGACAGAACATTTAGTCCCTTTTCTATGTTTGTGCCCGTCCCGGTTTTTAATTTTGAAAATTTGGTCAACCTAGTCTACGAGTGTTTGGAATACTGGAGCGATTCTCCCAGTAGCTCGCTGCTTCTCTAAAAAAAAGACATTGACGTACTGCAGGGCACGGGAAATGCAGTTCCTTAAATCAACTGAAGCGGACCTTGCTCTTTTCTGGTTATGATTTTGTGATCAACCACAGACCGGACCCTAACAATGGTAAATCTGACTCTCTACCCCAACTGAATTCACTCGGAAATCAGGACAGTTTCTTTGAAGGTCCAAAATTAATCTTGTCCCCTAAAGTTTCAAGTGATCATCCTTTTGCCTTGATTAATGTGGATTGATTTCTGACTAGTGTACTTATAGAAACACATCTATTGATAAAGAAAATGAAGTCAAGGAACAAGAAGCTAAATATGAAAAGGATGGCTACATTTAAAGAAAACAAATCTACCAATTTACGCCATAATACCCACCTTCACATGCATCTCCAACCACCATTATATTGCCTCCCACCCAACATGATATACAACTGCCACCATATTGTGTTTTATTGTAAATATTATTCTATGATCTTTTATGGTTTCTTGAACTGAAATAAAGATGAAATGATGATGATGACTGCACACACACCAATACATAGCCACGCAATCAACAATATATGTCTAGACACATCCAATATGCAATCACACAGCTATGTTAATCAACCCATTGCCAAAAATGTACTTCCATCAACCATCAAACATAAAATGCCTATATCAACCAAAATTACTGTACCATACATGCAAACACAATCAACAGCATATGCTGCTTCCCAGGTCCTGGTTAGATGTGACTGAGCCAAACTTTGTGAAAAGAAAAGTAGAAGCATTACAGGCCTCCTCAATCATTATGCTTTGGTTTAGCTTGTGCAATAATGACTAAAACAACGACGCGGACATGGTGGCAGTATTACAGAGAGACACGCATTTTGTTGGGTAGTAAAGCGAAATATGGCAATGGATTGCCTGTCCCATGGAGATTGACTCACCACTTGCTAACATTGACAGCAAAATAGAAGAAAGATTGAGTAATGAAATGACCAGCAAGTAATTGGAACCTCATGTACTACTGCACCTCATGTACGACTCATTCAACCAGTACTGACTTTTTCAGTGTCCAGTTTCTTTTACTCCTTTACAAATACGGCCGAGAGGTCACAGAACCAGAGGTCAAAGTGGGCAGGATCTGAGGGGCACTACGTACCCATACTTACCTAATTTGACGAAAACAGTTCCCCTACTTTATGTTAAGAGACTGCTGTCTCAGGGCAGTTAATTTCGACATTGTAGATGCCTCAGAGGACATTCAAAGGAGGGGAGCCTGCGCTGTGTAGCCAAGGGAGGGACAGACCGCTAAACAAGAAACAAGCTTTCTTGCCAGGGTGCTTGCTGCCTGGAAGGAATGCAGTTGTGTGCAATTGGTTAATTTGTAAAATGTAAAGGCTGCTTTGAAGCCATATTGGCTTTAATTGATGGAGTCACTTAAAACTTCCTGATGAAAACAATGTTTTATTTTTGAGAGGTATTGTAAGGGTGTTACCAACTAAACAGTGGGGTGTGTGCTTTTAAGGGAGAGTTAATAAACAATTGCACTCGGTACCGTCTGCATAGTACTACGAGCTATATTTTGGAAGCACTTTTTTTTATTTTATAACGAAATCTTTTTACACATTTTATGGGACCCTATCTCCTATATTTGTAACAGAAGTATAAAATAATGACTTACTTCTTTACAGTGCTTTTTGTCACATGCTGGGACCCCCTCACACTAAAAAAAACACGTCATTATTTCACACTACACCAACCAGAATGCTCTGAGGTTACACACACACACACACACAGATATCTGCAGTGATTGCATTAACCAAGAGTGCATTAATAATGTAAAATTGTGCAAAGCTCACTGATTAGTTTAATTTGCATTTATTTTTCACTTAAGGTGTGTTATTTTATATGCAGTTACCTGAAGGTGAAAGACCAACACAATAGTTACATAATGTTTTGTTCTTTTTAGGCACACCTTTGATCCTGCCCCCACGCTCTCTGGCCCCGTCCGTATTGCACTCAGGCGCACGGTTCTCACACTTTTATTAATGTAATTTTGACCGCTGCAGAGATAAGTTGACTGACGTAAGGTGACACGCATGACGTAGCCTACAATTTGCGCACTTGCGTGTATGCTTATTTACCTAAAAATCGAGGCCGATGAGGAAGACGTGACCTCTGCGTAATTTGCGGATATAACCCTGAGTACGAGCGCATTCTTTAATATTTCTAAGTGCGTAGTTTATCTTCCGCTGGCCTGGGAAACTGGCGGCAGAAGAAAGGCTCGAACGGTTAAACGAAGCAGACCGTGACTGGGAACAAATAGTCTGCAAAATCATGTGTGCAGTTGACGAGGGCTAAATATAAACTTAAATTACATGATGAGTGATCCATCCGGCAGACTGCCTGCATCCGAAAATCACTGTGAGGGCTATTATGCGGAGGCCAGTGGAGTGTCTGGGTGCTTTGTTACATGCTCGGGGAAGGCAATTGGCTGCTTAAGCTGCTGGCATCAAGAGCAAAGAATTTTTTTTTTTTTTTAGAAAATAGCAAAGTTCCATCAGAGGCTGTATAAATAGGAAGTGGCTGCGAGCGCAGTTATGCATAATTTTCAGGCGTCTGTACAGTAAGTAATATTCTTCGGCACTGAAGTCATCAGAACGCCTTTAGAATGTGGTGTAACAGTTTGGAAGGGTCGAAGGGCGCTAATCAGTTTCTTACTGTGGCTCAACCAGCATAGTGAAGGCACCCTTTCTAGTATCAATGAATGTGCTCATGACTCTTAAAGGAGAAGGGTTTTTCAAGGACATAACTTTTACTATATATATGTGTGTGTGTGTGTGTGCGTGCGTGTCTGTGTACATATACATATAAATATATATATATATTTTATTTTTTCTCTGAGAAAACTAAGTTAAAAGTAACTTTATAGTTAGATGAAATGCTCAATAACAAGGTAATGTTTTAAACTGAAAAAACACATTCGCCAGTTATATTTGTAGTTATCTCAAGTAACTATAACTCATGATCTAATTATAACTCCCACATTCACCATGCACAGTTTTCTCACATAATTTCATTGCAAATGTTGCAGTGATATTATCAATGATGTCTTAGAAGGGTACATGAGTGATGGAATATTTGGGGTAATAAGCAGTGCATGGCGAGGGCATTATTTATAGTTAACTTAAGGCGTGATTTATTGTTACTAAGATAACTATAACTGGTGAATATCTGTGTTTTTTTTAGTTTAAAATGTATCGTTTTTACCAAACATTTTACCTAACTATAATGTTACTATAACTTTGATTGTTTCAAGTGAATTTCTGGGTTTATTTTAATGTAAAGTGATATTTTATTAGCATACGTAAAGACAACCCGTCTCCGCTCACGCCCAGGCCCTTCATCCACTACCCCCTCCACAGGCAGCCAACCCCACACTAAGCATGGCCTTTAGCAGTGTGTGGCACCCTGCGCCAGTCCCTGTAGCTAACCTCTCCCCCCCCAGTCAGCCAACCCGACGCTGTGCAAGGCCTTCGGTCGTGCTCATGGGGGGTTTGGACACAGGACGCAAACCCAACTAGAGGCTGTAAAAGCCCAGCTGCACACAACTTTTGGCCCTGTGCACTGAGAGGCAAGGCCCTGTGGCCAACCCCTGCATGCAGATAACCCCACGCTGTGCATGGCCTTCAGCGATGAGCAACGGGGGTTAGCTACAGAGCCTGGCCGAAGGTCAACCCATCCTAAGGCAGCCAACCCCCCCGCAAACTGCCAACCCCACGACATGCACATCCTTTGCCATGTGCGGTGTAGTATTGGCCTTCAGGCCTGAGGACCTCATCCCCTGGCTCCAAACGTATATCTTAATTGGAGAGGGTGTGCATCCCCCCTCCCTGAGCCTTAATAGGCCCTAGGGACCTCCCCCCCAGGGACTCATCTTCGAGGGCCTCTCTAACTTAAAGGTGGGTTTTCCTGCGCCCATCCAGGGCTCCTGCCAAGCAACTCAGACTTAGGGGAGGGGGACACGCAGCCACCTCCCCTCCCTGAGCCTCATTAGACCCCGGCGACCCCATATTCCTGGGTCAAAATGAATTAACATCCCACCCATCCCTGAGCAGTATTATGCCTAGGGGACCCCAGGAATGCGGACAAGGAAACAGAACAGAAGTCTACTCCCAGTCTGCGGAAGCATGTTTAAATCACCTGCTGGGTGGGGGCAGACTTACATGTTTGCCCCCGTGCTACAGCGGGACTCCAAAAATAATTTCTAAACCAACATCGCCATTTCCCTGAAACCTCCAAACACACATTCATTCACCAGTGGGGCCCATAACACTGCACACTTTCTCTGCTTGTTTAATTCAACTTCAGAGATTGGTGAAATACAAAGGAGTAATGCTGTAACATTGGCGGAGTGTCTAAACCTATTTAATTAGTCATTTATTTACACCAATAGTTTTAAACGCTTTACCATGGTTTTAACAAATATGATTTTATTCAGACACACCACCATAGTGTCAATGGATCTGCTAGAAAGAAAAATAGGCGTAGGAAAAACTACAAGACCAGCTTTTAATTTTCCATTTTCCTAATTTTTATTAAAGCAAACTTTTAGTATGTCTGACATTTAGGCATTAATTATTTCTTTATTCAGTAAAAAATCTTAAACTTTATTTCAAAATGATCATTTATTTTAAAGCTTGGAAATAGACATTTATTTCAGAATTAAGTAAAGTTTAGCAAAGAACAGATAGTTCCAAATTCATTCTCTCCTATCATCCCTAACTAACACCCTCATCATATCCTCCAGTCCTGCAAAGAAAACAAGAAATAAGTCAAAGAATCTTACATCCAGGAATCGATCTGCAAACCGACAGCACTTTGGGATGAAATCGAAAGTAGCGACTACCTCTAAGTAAAATCAGGGGTTTTTATACACTAATTTCCTAGCTTAATCTATCTAAAAAGTATCTAACATCAGCAACTCGGGTTCTGATTGGACACATTTGTGGTAGATAAGCATTTCCTCATCATTACAGCATCATGTTCATGGTGAATCAGCAAATTATTAAAGAAGCTTTGTTTTAAACAGTCTCTGGCCTAGTCACATCCTTGACTGGCTACTTCATCATTCTTTCTCACGTTCAGAACACTCGAATGTCCATGTTTTGGCAATCATCCTGACTTCCAGAGCACTGTAGCCTTGAACTTCCGAGCACAGGCAGTTCACTCTCACTTGCAGGCTTTGGGCGCGCATGCGCAGTCCAGCATTTGCTCGCAGTTTACCAGAGCAGCCATGTTTTCACTAGGCCTCAGAGGCCACTTTTGGAACTATCATAGAAACAGACACAAATTCAAAACATTCGCACTTCCTCCATACACTTCCCCAGCGCAGCTAAGACTCGAGTTTGACCTACAAAAGTAGCAAATCGCATGCAAGGGTGCATATGTAAAATGCTGGCACAAAGTAAAGAACGCGGAAATAGACTCTCTGAATGCCCCTCTTTGGAAAGAATTGGAAATAAACAAGGACTCCCATGCAATGGTCTACCTCCAAGCAGTCATAAATTCACTTGTGCTAAGAGATCTTTGGGACTCGAGTTGTACACACAATTGCTTTAAGCGTCTTGTCAATAAATCTGTGAAAACAATTTCCTTGGAAGAGGACAAAGCAGCACTCACCAAGAGGTCCAATGGGTGGTTTGTGATTCAAGGCTACAGCAGCGCCTCACCACAGCCATACCTCAGCACTGGCTTTTCAAGGAAGGCGAAGGAAGACTTTTTGCGGTTGAGGATGGGTGTAATACCATCTAAGGCACATCTTCCCCCCTGGATGCGCCTGGATAGCAATCCTAAGTCTAGGCTCTGCGATAATGCTAAGGACGATGTTCTGCACCTGCTGTGTAGCTGCAAAACTCTAGATAGTATCCAAAAGAGCTTACTAACACAGCTTTGGAACCAAAGACGTGTGCAAACTCGTAGACAAGCTCTGTTGATGAGCTTTAAGGTAGAAGATATCCAACTAGCATGCAGGCTAGTGCGCTTTATGAAATTAGTCAACACAGCCCTAAACCCAGCGGTTAGTAATTAAATTTGACTTAACGTGAATGGCTTCCGCTCTTCAAGACTATTTTCCTTTGATAACTAAAGACACAATTGATCGAGAAAGTCCTTTTTCACTAATGCATAATACTGTACCAGCCGCATGGTTCTTCTTTCACTTTTTAACTTTTCTAAATGTTTTTTAAAATTGCTTTCCAAAATACTTTACTCATGTATTTTTCTCCTTCCTGTTTTTATTGCCTAATTGCAAAGATTTTAATTAATCATGCAATAAAGATTATTATTATGTTAAATATGGTACTAAAGCCCTTCTGTTTACCTCCCCCATACTAATGTTTCCCCATTAGTTATTACCTAGCAAGTAAGCTACATAAATGCGTTTCATACTTACTTATCCGACGACTTTCTAGCACAAAAACGTGTACAATAAGCACATCCATGCTGCGTTTGTTTATATTTAAGCTGTGCATTAGTTCACATTACAATAACAATACAAATTAGTTAATTATATTGCTTCATGCAGGCAAAATTAGTATTCCCACGTGTATATTTGTGTGCGTCTTATACTATGGTTGATTATTTCACCACAACACACCATTAATAAATGTTAACATTATCGAACTTTGACTTCACGAGGGGTACACAACATTTTGCTTTGCTACCTCGCTCTATCAATTTCTATCACCAAACATCTCTCAACATTTTGGAAAATTAGCAGAACATGTTTCGAATTCTTTATATTAGTACAATCTACACTCTAGTAACTTTCTCCTTTGTTTCTTTAAAAATCTTCTCTCTAATTTCTTCCATTTCTATTTCTTTCTTTTCTCTTTCCCTTGCATTTCGTTCTTGAATTGTCTTCCTTATTGCCTTTCTAAAATCTCTCCTACCTTTGCATATACAGCATAATCTTATCAGGAAAATCACTATCACTAAAATTGTTATTGGAATTAGTATTTTACCTATAATTGAACTACCTATTTCTTGGAACCAATGTTTTCGAGAACACCTTCAACCTCCAGTGGTTCAATTTCTCTGTGTAAATCTGTAAAATTTGTAATATACCTCTCAATATTTTGACTTTTATCTGGAGTATAAGTACAACAATGTTGCACTTCTAATATTCCACAGACTCCTCCCTCTTCTGCTAAAATAATATCAAGCGCCAATTAGGTAATACAGCCCATTATTGCAGGCTGCCATTAAACCCTACCAAAGAAATCCAAGAATTGATAACAAAGGTCACTACTGAGGCTCTGAATGTAGGATACCTCACCAAAAAGGAATTTCAATTTCTTAATATCAAAATCACCCAGAACCCCTGTGATTTACACTTTACCCAAGGTCCATAAAAACACTGAAAACCCCCCCGGAAGACCAATTGTTTCGGGGTGTGGGTCGGTCCTTGAGCCCCTTGGACATTATGTGAATCATTTTATAAAGGAATTTGTACCCAACACGAAATGTTACATACAGGACAGTATGGCCATGATCAATATGATCGAAGAGCACCCCTTTGACTCCACATCCGAGATACTCTGTACCTTGGATGTGGAGTCTCTCCACACCAATATCCTTCAGGTGGACTCTCAGTTGGTTATAGAGAAAATCTTGGACACACGTCCCCGCCCCCATGCAGTTCCCACACTATTTATACTGCAATTACTTGAGATCTGTCTCACCAAGAATGTATTTCTTTTTATTCAATGACCAGTACTATGGCCAGGTTAGAGGCAGACCTATGGGAGCAATTTTTGCTTCCAACCTGGCAATACTCTATATGGACCACTTAGAATGTCACCGCATATTGTCTTCTGCAAATCACTTCCACAGTGGCATTGCTCTGTGGAAGAGGTATATAGATGACATCTTTCTCATCTGGCGTGACTCTCATGATCTGCTTTAACAGTTCCAACATTGGTTGAATAGCAATTGTTATGGTCTTCAATTCACCCTGTCTAATGACCAACAGCAAAGTCCCTTCCTTGACCTTAACATCTTAAACGATGAAGGGAAACTGGTGACCAGTCTGTATCGTAAGCCGACAGAACGTAACACCTTGCTTAGTTATCAAAGCCACCATCCCCGGGCATTAAAGGACTCCCTTCCCTATTCACAATTTCTCTGAATTAGAAGGAATTGCTTTCATAAAAAAGACTATTTTAGCAAGGGGCTACGCTAAAAAATTAGTGCGCAGGTCATTGAAACGAGCTTGGTATTGCCCCAGAGAGACCTTACTAGAACCTAAAAAAGAAAGAACACAGAACCGATTGGTTTGTGTTACTACTTTCACACCAGTCTCTAATGCCATCAAAAAAAGCATCATAAATCACTGGCCAACACTCAATGTAGGCCTCTTGAATTTGGAACGTCCTCTTTTTGCGTTCAAAAAGGCAAAAAATATAAAAGAACATTTAGTGAGAACTGCCTTTCCGTCAGAAAACGCCAAGAGCACAATTAATGACCTGTGGGGGCTCCCGCTGTTAACCGGGCACGTAAAGTGTGGTTCATGCAGTGTGTGTGATTGTACGATTGAGGGAAAGGACTTTATTTTTGAACACATCACTTTTCATAGACAACATCTTACCAACTGTAACAGCACTAATGTGATGTATGCAATTGTATGTCCTTGCAATTTGATATATATAGGACAGACTACCCAAAAGGCTCGCCTACGAATTGGCCAACACAAGAGCAGAATTCGGTGTAAGACAGCCAACGCGCCCTTAGTAGATCACTTTGTGGAGCTGGGTCACAGTAAATCGGACTTGAAATGGACAATTATCGATGTGGTGAAAAGTCCGCCCAGAGGAGGAGATTTGAGCGCACTACTGAATAAAGAGGAGTTGAAATGGATACTCCGGACTAAAAGTATCCACACTGGCCTCAATCGCCTTGAGGACTGGACTTCGTTATTATAAACTTTGGAACTATAAATCTGGAATTTGCTGTCTGACTAGACCTTACAACTTGGTCACTTGTGCTTCAGTTCTGGCTTTTACACTAGATGGTCTTAAACTGTATTTTGATCCAATTGTTGGCCGAATTGTATGTGCATGATTAGCTAATTGATTTGTGTATGCTTACTGGTGCTCTCTGACTGGAACATGTACTATGGGCATATACCTTAGTTCTGTCTTCATATTCTGATGGTCTAATGGTAATCTGAACAAATGGGTTCTCGAATTACATGTGCTCGAATTACATGTGCTAAAATAGTAATAATTATGTTACACACGGTTATTTCACTCTTTTAAGGGCCCGATTGCACCCCTTCTGCTCTTAATTGCACATTATAAGATGGCCGTCGTGGTTTCCGAACCAAGCCCTCCATTAGTCTTACTAGATCGCATGCCTTCAATCACGTGATCGCCCAGCTTCGTTAATTGAAGCTTTCTATAGTTTTTTGTTTCACCCGAGTAACGGCTCTACGCGGCACCAGAACCCCATTGTGGAACTGACCGGCATATATCTCCGGTAAGCTCTGTTCCTTCTACTGGCTAACGGAATAGAGTAAGCTCTGTTACTTGTACTGGCTAACTGAAGAGAGTCCCCATACGTGGCTACGCAGTACCGACTCCTTCTCCCCTCTTTTGTTTTACAGGGGCTACTATTACGTCCCCCGTATCAAATTGAACTGCTTTTGCGGTAAGGAAGGCAGGTTTTGTTTTCCGAAGTACCACTGCGTTACTCTTTAGAACCCACTCACTATGTATTTTCCTTTACAGGTCTTCCTTTACTCTTCCGAAATTTTTGTTCAATCCTCCGAGATTTGAACACCTCATACCTTGAGGTAAGCCGAACTATCGGCTGATTACGATATTATTACACTACCTGCCTCGCGGTCACTTGTCCTCTGGATGCTTCGTCGGTAACCCCACATGGCAATCACTCACCTTAACTCCTTGGGTTCACAAATTCGCAGCCACTTTGGTTAAGCCAACTTCACAATCGTAGTTTTTATCCTTCCTTTAATTTCACCAGTTCCATTGCACCTTGCGTTTTTTCATCCTTAAATCCGTTTCACATTACCTACGTCTAACCGGTAGTCACTCCTTATGTATTCACGGGCACTATTACAGTTAATTGTCTCACCGCTTGACCTTACTTTAGCAGACATGTCATTATATGTATTGGTTTCATATGATAATGTTCTTTGTGTTTTGTATTTTGTATACATATTATACTGTTTCTTAACCCTTTTCTTCCCACTACCCATCCCTTTTTTCCCCTTAAATCTGTTGTTTTGTAATTATGTTTGTATGGTTTAATTATATGTTTGGGCTTGACTATGGCTTCTTATATAAAGGCATGGATTTTAAATGTCCTGATGATGATCCCGCTATGCCTTAAAGGGGATCGAAACGCCGTCTACGATTTACACTTGATGATTTGATTGTATTATTAGTTAAAATCACAAAAGTGTTCTTCTTGCAATTGTCTGCAAAACTTGGATTGTATGCAGACTGTCCGTTCTTGCCTCACTTGTTCGTATATGTCACTATTGTCTCTATACAATAGTAGGACACAGGCTGTGTTCCACCTTGATATTGTACGAGATTGACTATACTTCTAATTGTGTTATTAAACCCTGTCTGGCTGGACAGATTATATGGATTTCAATTTTGATCTATATTTATTTTTTCACTATCCACCAACTCTTAGGGACCATTGTTCCTTGAAATAAAATAATATCAAGGGCAAGTCCATTTTGCATTAACATAGCTCTCATAGCATCCATTTCAGTATCAACCATCAGGAAACCTCCTGCGGTGTCTGTTGACAAACGATCAACTATTGTGGACAATTTTTGGATTCTATTTGCATTAAACGAAATTCCCACTGCAGGAATTAGTGCTCCGAAAACATCACCTATTATTTCCATCACACTCTCTCATCTTTTTGGACTTAATACTTTGCCTATCTCATGCTTTCCATTAGTACATCTATCTACATGAAAATGTTTAGGAAAGACCAAGCCCACATAACAGGTCCCATACCAATGGTCAGGTAACCTATAGTAAGCTCTGTTCCCACAGATGAAATAAATTCCCGGAAAGACAGGATTATCTCCTCCTTTAAATCCCCAACCCCCTATAATTCTATAGGTGTCTTTACATTGACTCGCACCCACAAAATAATTATCAGACATAGTATTGTCTCTTCTAATACAAAATTTCCCTAACATTGGAGTATCTATGTTTATAGCCACATTCACATTTTTATCATGGAGATTCTCAAGCAACCCTTCTTTCTTCAACCATATTTTAAAAGGTTTTCTCTTCAACTCTCATTTTACATGTCAAATTATTATTAAAATCATATTCATGCCTCAGTTCATCTAATTCTAAGAAATGCTCTCCCTTCTCTTTTGCAAGTTTCTTTTTGTTCAATGCACTATCAATTTTTAGTTTAGCAAAAATTTCATCTACATTGGAATAATGATATTCCAGTTTCCCAGTCTGATAAAACAAACTTGCAATTACACTACAAGTCACTCCATATGTGAAAGGAAGGTGGTGATAGGTCACCCCTTCTGACACAGATGCTGGCAATTTTACACAAACATAGCAATCATCAACATTCATAGTTTTAATATACGCAAGTAATAACTTTGAAAATGTATTCTTTTTGTAGTCACTAATGGACTTATCTTGATGCACATCTGGTTTGTACACATGAATCTCATGAACTTTTTCTTTCTCACTTGGCTTATTCAAACTCACATTTGGTTTCAATTTCATTAAACTGTCTTGGAAAGGAATAACAATATCTAAAGTTATCAATAATATTATCAATAATCCTATACGTATAGAACAACATCTACACCATTTTCTAAAAATAGAAAATTTTGTTTTATGGTTACTGATAGCCATATTTCTCTAACACAATTTCTTCGACCTAGCATCACCTATGAGTTAATCAACACATGATTCACGAACAAGATTTCTTCTACCTTGT
Source organism: Lissotriton vulgaris (assembly GCF_964263255.1). Lineage (NCBI taxonomy): Eukaryota > Metazoa > Chordata > Amphibia > Caudata > Salamandridae > Lissotriton > Lissotriton vulgaris. The sequence goes on from NC_141687.1 coordinate 246,077,036, forward strand.
GTCAATTCTATTCTAAATTACACTATGGTTAATTTTTCTAACAGGTTTTCTTCGACCTTATGTCAACTCTTACCTCTTCTATATTTACAATATCCATCTCACAGGACTTCGGAAGTTTTACTTTTTATCATATACTTTGAGCACCTATCTCTTTTCTCTAAGTTGACTTCTTTACTCACTTTTCCCAATCATCTTTGGGTAGTACAGGTTTTCTTGACTGCTATTAACTTCAACAAAGGGTGGCAGGACAATGTATGTCCATTCAGGTGATTTATACTTCTGATTTGGTCGTCTAACTCTTTTTTGCCTTTGAATAATTTCTATTTTCTTTCCCAGTATTTCTTTCTGGCTAGTGATCTCATTTACTTGCTCTTCTGGCTCTTTGGCTTTGTTTACTAGTTTAAATCTCAATCCATCAGTTTCTTTAGGCCAATTATCTCCTTTACAGACTTTCTTAGTCTTTGGCTCTTTGTGTTATGCTCCACTCTCTAAGCTCTTTTCCTTGGGCTTCTTCTTATGCAGTTTCATCTGCACTGCCATCAGTTTCACTTTCAGAATCCTCAACTGTATCATTGGTTATGATTTTCACAATGTCTTTGTCTTTATCAGGTTCAGCTTTCTTCTCTGTTACTCTGTTAGGAACACCTTGATAACTGGTACTTGGAATCTCATCCTTATCGTGAGTTACTTCCTCTTCCCCAGTCTCAGGATTTCCGTTCCTGCTTTCAGAGTTTTCAGATTGCTCTTCAGTTTTCTCCTCTTCAGTAACTTTGTCTTCACTTCCTTTTGCATCTCTACTGGTGTCTGTCTTTACCAATTCTCGATCTTCAGATTGATCTTCAGAATCTGGTATCTCCACAACCTCCTTTTCACCTTCACCTTCAGACGCAGAACTGGCTTCTGATACTTCCAGATGTCGACGTTCCTGTTGATCTTCAGTGTCTGGAATTCTTTCTGGTTCATCTTCAGAATCGGAGTCTGTTGTACTTTCACCGTTGTACGGGTATTCAGGTGCAGGCACACGAATGGTGTGGCTCACATGCACCCACCTCTTCCGTCCAGCATACTTGACTGCAGTAGTACTAACCAAGATCACTTGGCGTGGTTTCTGCCACCGAGGTACCAAGCAATTTCTCCTGCGATGCACTTTCACTCGAACCCAGTCCCCAGGGACTAGATCATGAGCTGGATTTTTCTCTTCGGAATTTGACTCAGTTCCCACCTGGTGGAGCACGGAAGTTACCACATCAGACAGATTTTTGCAGTAATCCAGTATGATGTCATCATTAATTGTCAATAACTTATCAACAGGTACATAGGTCTTCCTCATCACCCTGCCCATTAAAATCTCATGTGGACTTAGTCCAGTTTTCTTGTCAGGAATACTTCTTAATGTCATCAGGACAAGCGGTAAAGCATCTGGCCACTTAAGTCCTGTTGCCAAACACATTTTTGCAATTCTGTCCTTAATTGTTCCATTCACCTGTTCTACTACCCCTGAAGCCTCAGGTCTGTAGGCACAATGCAGCTTCTGGCGAATGTCCAGAGCTTCACGGATCATTTGCATGAGCTCATTTTAAAAATGAGTTCTGCGATCTGACTCAATTGTTACTGGGAAACCGAAACGTGGTATTATCTCACGTAGAAACAGTTTAGCAACAGTCAACCCATTGTTCCTTCTCGTTGGGAAAGCTTCCACCCATCGGGAGAACAAACAGATTATTACAATATTATTTCTAAGCCTATTGCATGGAGGCAACTCCACAAAATCCATCTGAACCCTTGTAAATGGACCACCCTCCCGTCCTATGTTTCCCAAACTTACAATACTTTGGATTGAATTGCTGACATACAAAACATCTTTGGCACAGGCTTTCAGCAATCAATCTGAACTTGGGATTGTACCAGGTCTGTCTAAAGAGACAAATCATGGCATCTCTACCAATGTGGGCTTGATCATGGTATATTCGGGCCATGTCTTAGATCATGCTATCGGGCATTACTGGTCTTTCATCTTTGTAAACCCAAATTTCATCTTTCTCTCTCTGTCTGCATCCTGCTTTTAGCCAAATATCTTTTTCTTCTGCTTCTGCTTCTTCCTGCATTTGTTTCACTTCCTACCATGTCTCAACTACAGTGGTTAGCATTAAAGGACTCGGAACATGTTCTTTAAGCTTTTCTCGATTGATTGAAATTAGATTTTTCGCACAATGCTTTGCAATTGCATCCACATAATTATTTCCTCTGGTAATGTAATCCTCACTCTTTTTATGGGCTGAACATTTTACAACAGCTATTTTCTCAGGCAAATGAGATGCATCTATTAGTGTTTTCACAAATTCAGCATTCTGGATAGGTGTTCCTGCAGAAGTCAAATAACCTCTTTGGGACCAAAGCTGTCCATAATCATGAACAACTCCATAACCATATCAATCACTATGGTTACTTTCATCTCTTTTCCCAATTCACATGCTCGTATCAAAGCAATCAGATCCGCTACTTGAGCGGAACGAATTCCTTTCAGACAAGACGCTTCCAACACTTCTGCCACATTACAAACGGCATAAGCAGCACTTAAAATACCACTCTCTGTTCTCAGGCATGATCCATCCACAAACATCACAAAATCTGATTCAGGCAAAGGTTCATCTCTGATATCTGGTCTGGGGTTTGTGCAGTATTCAAGAACATCCACACATTTGTGATCAAGCTCACCTTTCACTTCTGCCTCAATGGTGTCAGGTAGCAATGTAGAAGGATTAACGTTTACACACCTGGTAATTGTTACATTTTCAGCTCCCAAAACTGTGTTTTGGCTCTAGTGAGGAGAATCTCCACAGAATGAGGTAGATACACCCTCACAGGAAATCCCATCACTATTCCTTCACTTTGTTCCAAGCTTACACTAGTAGCTGCTACTGCTTTCAGACAACCTGGCAAAGCTTTTGCAACAGAGTCCAAAACCGCTGAGAAATACGCAATTAATTTTCTCAGTTTTCCATGTCTCTGAACCAACACTGACAATGCACATCCTTCTCGAGTACAGTTCAAATTCTTTCTCATAATCAGGCATTCCTAAAGCCGGTGCTTCACACAATTTCGTTTTCAGCTGTTGGTCAAAAGCTTCCATTTCTGTTTTAGTCAAAACGATGGGGTCTCTGATGTCTGCTCTTGTCAATCTTTGTAATGGTTTGGCAATCAATGCAAATCCACTAATCCACTGTCTACAATAACCTACCATTCCCAAGAACATTCTCACCTGTCTTTGAGTTTTAGGGGGCTGCATTCATTGTCTCATTTTGATTCTTTCTATTGTGACTTGTCTGATTCCTTTAGCAATCTTGTGACCTAAATATTGTACTTCATTCTGACAAAACTGCAATTTTGATGGAGACACTTTATGTCCCTCCTGTGCCAAATGATTCAACAATGCTACAGTGTCAGTTACACACGCATCCTTCGTTTTCGATGCAACCAAAAGGTCATCAATGTATTGTACCAACACAGACTCTCCAGGCATGTACAAGCTTTCTAATGATTTCTTTAGCAGCTGATTAAAATTCGATGGACTCTCACTGTACCCTTGTGGAATCCTACAGCATGCTAGGATACAATTCTGGAATCGGAACGCAAAAATTGGTTGGCTTTTTGGGTGCAATGGAACAGTAAAGAACGCATTGCACAGGTCATTCACAGTGTACCATTCTGCATCATGTGGAATTTGGTACAAAATCACTGCTGGATTTGGAACAATTGGGCAACATGGGACAACAATTTTATTAACCTTTCTAAGGTCTTGCACAATTCTAAATGTTCCGTTAGGCTTTTTCAATCACATGATTGGTGAATTACAAGGACTGCTTTCTATTTCTCTCAGTATTCCCTGCTCAATCATTTTGTCAATCAATGGAATTATTCCTTCAATTACTTCTGCAGTCATTTTATACTGAGGAATATTTGGGTAACTTGCAACTTCCTTTATTGTGACTTTTACAGGATCAACACCTTTCATCAATCCTATATCTTTTCCAGTGAAATCCCATACTTCTTCTTTCACTACCTCTTTCAGTTCAACAGGAATCTTTTCTCGATCAAAAACAGGAAATAACTTGTTCTGCTCTGCCTCAATCATGAGCATTGTCATTTTATACAAACTATCCTCATCTGGGGTTTGCAATTCTATGCCATCCAGTGAACAATATATGGCACAATTCATCTAACACAAAATATCCCTTCCTAACAGATTAACAGGACTACTATCACACACCACAAAGCGATGCATATCTTTGAAAGTTTCAATTTCTATTTCAACTGGTTTTGTCAAGGGAGTTTTTATCTGTCTATTAGCTACACCTACAACTTGGATCGACTCTCCAGAGAGAGGAAGATTTTGAACTTCCACTGATCTAACAGTAGAACGGGTAGCACCAGTGTCCACTAGGAAAGTTATTTCTACATCATTCACCTTCCCGCTCACAAATGGACCAGACTGATATACCTCAAGAGTGGCTCCAAGCACACACTCTTCTTCCTCTCTCAGGCACCGTCAGAAACTTTCATCCGACTCACTGCCACCCTCTTCTTGTAACCAATACTGAGGACACGCATTCACTCTTTGCGGTCTTTTTACCTGCTCACCTGCGCTGAATCCTGTCTCTGCACTGTATCTCTGCTGGTTTACACTTTTTGGCAGTGGCGGTTGCGGCACCTGACTTTGCTGATTTGCTATCTGCTGTTGTTGCGGTTATTGTTGGTTTACCTCAAACTGCACTTGCGGATTCAATTATGTATTTTCCGCATTAACTCTCAGCGGACATTCACACTCTTTCTTCCAATGCCCTAATATGCCGCAATTAAAACAAGGGAATTTCTTCTTCAATTCATCAATATTTCCTACTAATTTAGGCTTACCCTTAACATTTCCTTGATTCCCTACATTCTTACTCTCCATTTGCGCCACTTGTTGTTCCGCTACCTTCACTTGTGCCCACATGGCTTTCTCTTTCAGCTTTTTCTGTTTTTCATCAATCTCTTCACTGCAATATTTTGCTTGTCTCAATACTTTATCTACTGTGCTCGACTGCCATCCTATCATACTGTGTCTAATCATATCTGACATTTCTGGTCTTAAACCATATACAAATCTGTATATAAAGTGGCTCATATCTTTTTCATTTAGTTCCTCATAACTACATATACTGTTTAAAAACTAACAGCAATTTTTCATAAAATGAATGTACAGATTCTTTTGGCTCTTGTGTGGTCCTGTCTATTTTTACCCAATCGGTTTCTTTTGGAGGTATTTTATTTTTCAACCATACTATCCTTCGCATTACATCTAGTGATGGAGCTCCTGTTACTTTATCTCTGGGATACTCTTCCCTTGGCCAATCTACAGCTACTCATTCTGTCCATAAATCTGCTGGCACCACTATGTCAAACAATCCATCCAAATCAATCCATAAAACTTTTGACACTTTTACAAATCTGTCTACCTGTCGATACCATTCCACTGGTTTCTCTCTCAACCTAGGGAAATCATTTGTAAATGACAATATATCTTGTCTGCTCCAAGGAACATGTACATATCCTCCTCCAGGTATCTCTCTCATGGGGAACTCAGTTATCACTGCCTCTTTTTCCCTGATTGGAAAAGCTAATGTTGATGTATCACTATTTTCTTCTTTCTTCTTTGCCCACTTAATCCTCCATTTACTCACATCTCCCCATTTTCGCAACAGCACAATCAATTCTTATATTTGTGCTAACCTCCCAGCAGTATTCATGTTCTCAATATCTTTTTCTGAAAAATCCACTCTATATGATTTCTGCAATGATTTAAATTTTGAAAATTCCCCTCCTAATTCATTTGCCAATTCTTCCAACTGATCCTACACCGTTTTGGCCTTCCATGTTATGCTTTTACACATAAACATAAGTTCATCTCCTGGTACGTTTTTAGTCTGTCTATTCCAACAGTTCCAATAATTAATTCTTCCATGTCTACTTTTAGTTTTGCCACATCCAGTTCTTTTGATTCATGCTCTTTTAATTTTAAAGTTTTAATCCAGTCACTCAATTCTCTATCTCATGGTCCTACAGGGGTTTGCGTTAAATCTATTTTATCTACACTTTTCTCTGGTGTTGCATAGTCAGATTCTGCTCCAGTCGGGTATCTGTATGATGAACTTAGATTAAAAGTCAATTCAGGTAGATTCACATTGGTATTCCGCCTTATTTCTGACAAATCAGGATAAATATTTTCTTTTACTTTCTGTAAACTCTGTTGCAATGGAATTGTCAAACTTGGGTCTTTTATTCTTTGATTTTCAAATACTGGTATTACAGGTCCTATTGTTACTGGGATAGTTACTGCTTCCATATTTTTGGTAAGGTTTTGGATCAGTTCATGTGCAGAACGTTCATAATCAGAAATATCTGGTTTCACATCATTTTGTTTTTCAGTATTTATTTATTTTCGAAATTTTTATTGCGCAAACGAATACCCTAGGGTGTCTCAGCGCATGAGGAGCTAATAGAGATCAGTCATCAATTTACTGGATGTCAGACATCAGTTACTGGTTAAACAACCATGTTTTTAAGAGCCTGCGGAAAGTCATCAGGTTAGGGGCTGTTTTAATCGCCAATGGCAAAAGATTCCAAAGTTTCGGAGTAGCCACCAAAAAACGCCTATCTCCCCAGGTGGCAGTTCTCGTGCGCGGTACTGAGAGGAGACAGGTATTAGCAGATCTAAGTTGCCTCTTGGGGGTATACAACTGAAACGCTTCTGTGAGGAACCTGGGTCCGACGCCATGCACTGCCTTATAGGCAATACAGAGGGCCTTAAATTTAATTCGGCTCTCTACTCTCAGTCAGTGGAGGTGACGAATGGCGGGAGTAGTAGTCTAGTGGCGAGGGATATCAAGAAGAATCCTTGCAGCCGCATTCTGAATAGACTGTAGCTTCGTTAAAACACGCTTCTGAGTGTTTAAGAAGAGGGCATTCCCGTAGTCTATTTTTGAGAATACTAAAGTGGAGACCAAAGTCTTCCCAGCTGAGATAGGGAGATAAGGCAGTAACTTCTTGATCTTTTTTAAGATAAAGAATGCTGATGACACAACCTTGTTGACGTGAAGGCCAAAAGATAGTTTACTGTCAAAAATAACTCCTTTAGTACAGTTTTGCGTGAGGCATTAATTTGTACAGGAGTACCCGTAATTCTAGCTTCTCCAATCGGTGTACTTGGAATATATCTTGTTTCTACTCTTTCAGGGAATTCTCGGAAATTTGATGGTTGTCTCGGAGTCTCACAAATGTTTTCATCTGCTATTGGACCATTCGGAGTAGTCCATAAATAACCTGGCTGATATGGTGGTTGTCTTCTATTTAATATTTCTTCTAATACAGCATCCTCTGGTTCACTTTCACCATAACTTTGGTTCCCTATCTCCACATTCTTTTTCTTTTCTGTCGCTTTCCGACCTTCATATTCATCTATTAATCTAACTGGATACATACCATCACACATGTTACCATCTCTCCATCTATGCATTCTGCTCTCATGTGTTTCTCCCCATAAATTTCAACATTTACCTCTTGGCCTGATATACCTGCTTAACCTCTCGCTCTCCAACTCATGCATCTCATCTTCCCATTCAACCAGTGCCTCAAATTGAGTCGGTCTAGGTCTCGGCTCAAGCTTCATCCTTTTCTCTCTCAAATTTCTCAAAACTGCCAAGTCAAAAGATCAGCCTTCTGGAAAAGCTAACACACCATCCTCCTTGGTATATCTTGCCCAATTCTCTAACCTAATGCACATATGGTAACCATATTTTGACAACATGTAAGAAGCGGGTGTTTTTGGTGGAAGAAGTATTTTTCCCTCTCTTGCACAATTTCCTTATCTTTTGCAAATACATTCTTTCATTTCTTAAACCATGAAGGTTTCGTCTTTTCTTCTTCGGAATAGTAAGACATGTTCAGTTAATTCTCTGTCTTTCAAAAGATCGCGCACTTCCCTGTTTGCTGTTCCGTAACACTAACCTATCACAGAGCAGTTCACACTAACGCACCAATTAGAACAAGATACGTTATCTTAGTGCTTCACCAATCACTTTGCTGCTTTTCCGTGATGAACCTATCAGCTTCTACTCTGTCTTGGTCACGAGGACCAATCCCAGCATGACACTTTTGACGTCACCAGCGCTCCGGCTTCTGCAGCGCCGACTGACCCCTCCTTTACGAGGATTTTTCAAAAAGCCGTATTTACAAGATATTTTACAAAATCAGTTAGTAACTTACAGAAAACAATACCATTTGCCTGTTTCGCTAATAAAGTGATAGAATTTTCTCAATCACATAGGTATTCTGTATGTGGAGTAGATGACGCTTATATCCACAGAATTTTAGACTCGTCGATAAAGTAGCACTACCCTCTACCTTACCCTTCTAACAGGCAATAACGAACTCGTTTCTCCAGGAAAGTACATACAGAGATCTTTTTCACCTCCTTAGAGACAATCCCAGAGTTTCACTAGAACGCATATTGCAATTTCATTTACACGCGTTCATACAGAAATCCCTACTCATATACACATGAACTCTGTATCTCCAGTAAGCAGCGCTTACCTCTAGTCCACCACAGAATTCCTCTTTTGTTAGTAAAGTAGGCGCAACTCCTTTACCCACCTATCAAGCTCGGGTTAAGTCCTACTACTCTCCCGGCAATAAGTTTTAATCAGGATAGGCAATGATCCCTATACTTGAAGGCTAAGATTTTATAGACTGTCCTCACTATACATTTATCCTTTCATACCTAATGTCCTTAAACAGTGATATATGACAATACCACCGCAGTATACGACAATACTGCTTCTTTGAAACAGACCAATGCACTATGCGACTTTACTTGCCACACTTCCTCTGCCTGCAGACAGAGGTACTAGCTTCACGCAACACTTGGAAGCCTTTTCAGGACTACATATAACGTAATACGAACTCAACAGATGTTAGTTCATAATTTTATACATTAAATTCTATATAGTACTTTATACATAACCCTAGCTAATTTCCTTAGCAACCACTTCTCTGCTACCAAGATATAACTGCTACAGCGGGACTCCAAAAATAATTCTAAACCAACATCGCCATTTCCCTGAAACCTCCAAACACACATTCATTCACCAGTGGGGCCCATAACACTGCCCCCTTTTCTCTGCTCGTTTAATTCAACTTCAGGGATTGGTGAAATATAAAGGAGTAATGCTGTAACATTGGCAGAGTGTCTAAACCTATTTAATTAGTCATTTATTTACACCTATAGTTTTAAACGATTTACCATGATTTTAACAAACATGCATTTTATTCAGACACACCACCATAGTGGCAATAGATCTGCTAGAAAGAAAAATAGGCGTAGGAAAAACTAAAAGACCAGCTTTTAATTTACCATTTTCCTAATTTTTATTAAAGCAAACTTTTAGTATGTCTGACATTTAGGCAATAATTATTTTTTATTCAGTAAAAAATCTTAAACTTTATTTCAAAATGATCATTTATTCTAAAGCTCGGAAATAGACATTTATTTCAGAATTAAGTAAAGTTTAGCAAAGAACAGATAGTTCCAAATTCATTCTCTCCTAACATCCCTAACTAACACCCTCATCCTATCCTCCAGTCCTGCAAAGAAAACAAGAATTAAGTCAAAGAATCTTACATCCAGGAATCAATCTGCAATCCGACAGCACTTCGAGATGAAATCGAAAGGAGCGCCTAACTCTAAGCAAAATCAGGGGTTTCAATACACTAATTTCCTAGCTTAATCTATCTAAAAAGTATCTAACATCACCAACTCGGGTTCTGATTGGACAAATTTGGGGTAGATGAGCATTTCCTCATCATTACAGCATCATGTTCACGGTGAATCAGCAAATTATTAAAGAAGCTTTGTTTTCAACAGTCTCTGGCCTAGTCACATCCTTGACTGGCTACTTCATCATTCTTTCTCACGTTCAGAACACTCGAATGTCCATGTTTTGGCAATCATCCTGACTTCCAGAGCACTATAGCCTTGAACTTCCCATCCAAGCACAGGCAGTTCACTCTCACTTGCAGGCTTTGGGCGCGCATGCGCAGTCCAGCAATTGCTCGCAGTTTACCAGAGCAGCCATGTTTTCACTAGGCCTTATGGGCCACTTTTGGAACTATCAAAGAAACAAACACAAATTCATGTTAAATATGAAACTAAAGCCCTTCAGTTTACCTCCCACCGTACTAATGTTTCCCCATTAGTTATTACCTAGCAAGTAAGCCACATAAATGCGTTTCATACTTACATATCCGATGACTTTCTAGCACAAAAACGTGTACAATAAGCACATCCGTGCTGCGTTTGTTTATATTTAAGCTGTGCATTAGTTCACATTACAATAACAATATAAATTAGTTAATTATATTGCTTCATGCAGGCAAAATTATTATTCCCAAGTGTATATTTGTGTGCGTCTTATACTATGGTTGATTATTTCACCACAACACACCATTAATAAATGTTAATGTTATAGAACATTGACTTCACGAGGGGTACACAAAATTTTGCTTTGCCACCTCGCTCTATCACCCGTCTGGTGGAAGCAAACATATGTTTTCCTGCCCGCTTTGGTGTGGGCAAGCAAACTACTGTGTTCCAAGGGTGGGCTCCCCGGGACACAGTAACTGAGCTGGCTCCAGGGGATGGTGCCACTGGGGCCTTTAAAGGTCAGGGAGGGTGGTGCTTTTTTAACATTTTGCAGCAGATTCACAATTAATCCGCGCATTTGAAGCAAAATAAAAAACAACATTTTTGGCCACAGGAGGGTTCCACTGGGACCCCACCAGCAGGGACAGGGGCCAGGGAATCCCTAAACTGCCCCCTTATATCTTTTTTAACCTTTTTTCTTAGGACTTATGACTAATTCTCGATTCCTAAGATGGCTGGCACCACTTCCCAGTTGACGTGGTGGAAGCCAATTAGATCTGAGCTTGAAATCTGTTGGATCTGCAGAGGTTCTGTGTCTCTAGATATGCAATGTTTTTGTGCATTAATTGTTCAAAATCTACTGACCAGATGTACACCAAATCATAAAAAGCACTCTTTCTGGACCAAGATCTAGCTTTTCATTCTGTCAAATCCATTCAGTGGTTTAGGATGTATTTGTGTCTAAAGTTCTTATGGAAACATGAATGGGGAAAATGCGTTTTGCCCCCCTCTTCTTTTTCTCAGCCCCTGCTTGATTGATCACCCCAAAACTTTTCATGTGCAAACTAGTCAAAAAGTAGTCCTTTTTTATAGAGTATTGTGGAGATTTGTCAAATGATGCCAAAGTTATTAAGCAACACAAAAGACATTTCCTATTACAACAAGATCCTAAAAATAACTTCCCAATGGCGACCTCAACTCGGTAGTATACATATTCAATGAATAGCCAAAGGTTAAACTTTAGTCATAGCTAGGCAAATGGTAGTAACAAAACAAACTACACAAACATTAGAATTTCAAAAGTTATACCTTAAATTTTTTAATTTACATACCACCCTTAAATTACTATAACTAGAATTATTATTTGTATACAAGCCAAACTTAAACTATGCAAATATTAGAAATTCTAATGTTACACTTATACCGTAAATTTATAAATTAAGCAACACCTTTAAATTATTATAACTTACGCACCTCCATACACAGTCTAAGGTACTCAGGAGCCACACCATTTATAACTAAGGTTTAACCCTTGGGTTTTTTTCATTCAATTTTAATGTTTTTTTGTTTTTAATAAAAATATGTTTCAAATTGTAGAGTTTAGTGTCTTTGAGCAGAGTGTCGTTAAGTGGAGTGTCATTCAGCAGAGTGGAAGAGAGTGTCATAAAGTGTAGTGTTGTAGAGTGGAGTGGAGTAGGGAGGAGAGACTTGACGTACAGTTGAGTAAAGTGTCATAGAGTGGAACAACGTGTTGCACAGTACAGTGACATGGAGTGCAGTAGAGTGGAGATGCATAACGTAAAGTCGAGCAAATGGTGGCATCTTATACAGTACAGTGGGGTGGCGTGTCGTAGGGTGTTGTAAAGTGGAGTAAAGTGTTGTACAGTGTAGTGTAGGGTCATAGAGAGGAGTACAGTCTGGCAGATTGGCATAAAGTGTAGCAGAGTCTTGTAGAATGGTGTTGCATAGAATGGAATAGAGTGCGGTAGAGTGGAATGTTATAGCGTGGAATATCGTACAGTGGCATAGAGTCGGGTAAAGTGTTGTGCAGTGGAGTAAAGTCCAGTGGAGTGGACTAGCGTAGAAAAGAATAGTGTGTTGTAGAGTAGAGTGGCATGAAGTGGAGTGGAGTGGACTGGCATAGCATACAGTGGGGTAAAGTGTTGTGGAGTAGATTGGTGTGTTGTATAGTGGAGAGGTCTGGTCTGTTGTAGAGTGTCGGAAAGTGTTGTAGAGGGAAATAGAGTAGAGTTCCACAGAGTGAATTACAGTGTTGTACAGTCAAGTGACGTGGAGCAGAGTAGAGTGCACTATAGTATGATAGAATGGAGTGACATAGACTATTGTAGAGCTGAATGGCATTGATTAGCATACATTGGAGTGACGTACAGTGCAGTAGTAGAGTGTAGTAGTGTCTCAGAGTATATTAAAGTGGCGTAGAGCAGCATAAAGGGAATTGCATAGAGTGCTATGGACTGGAGTTGAGTGTCGTACAGTGGCATAGAGTATAGTGTTGTAGAGTTGCATTGACAGGAGTATATTGTTGTACAGTACAGTGCTATATAGTGGAGTATAGTATGGTAGAGTAGAGGGGTGAAAAATGTCATTGAGTGGAGTACACTTTGGTTCAGTGAAGTACTGCAGAGTGGGATGCACTGGAATATCATAGAGTTGAGTAGCATACAGTGCAGAAGCACAGAGTGGAATACTTTACAGTGTAATAGTGTACAGTGGAGTGGCAGGCACTGGAATATCAGAGAGTGGAGTGGCATAGAGTAGAGTAGCTCAGAGTGCAGTGCCATAGAATGGAGTGCCATACAATGGAATAGAGTGCAGTGGAGTGGCATAGACTGGAATATTGTAGCGAGGAGTGCCCCGGAGTTACATACACTGGAATAGCATAGAGTAGAGTGGAGTGGTGTAGAATGGAATACCTACAGTGGAGTGGTGTGCAGTGGAGTGGCTTAGAGTGGAGTGAGGTTTAGTGAAGGGGCGTAGAGTGGAATAGCATATAGTGGAGTGGAATACAGTGGAGTTGCGAAGAGTGGTGTGGCATACAGTGGAGTAGAAAAGAGTGAAATATCATACACTGGCGCAGCATAGACTGGAGTGGAATAGAGTACAATGGAGTGGCATGCAGTGGAATGGTATTCGGTGGAGTAGTGTGGAGGGAGTGAGATTGAGTGGAGTGACATAAAGTGGATAAGAATGGAGTGGGGTGGTGTAGAGTGCTTTTTGTGTACAGTTGAGTTGCATAGAGTGGAGTGGCATAGAGTGAAACAGCGTAGAATGGATTGGCGTATAGTGAAATGGGGTAGAGGGGAGTGATGTGGAGTGAGGTAGAGTGGAGTAGCGTACAGTCGAATAGGGTACAGTGGAGTTGCATGGAGTGGAAATGCATAGAGTGGAGTGGGGTAGAGTGAATTTGTGTACAATGGAATAGAATAGAGCGTACAGTGGAGTGTCATACAGTAGAGTGGTGTCCATTGGCATTGCCTGCAGGAGAGTGTCAAAAAGTGGAATAGAGTGGTGTAGAGTGGAGTGGCATATCGTGAGACAGTGTACAGTAGAATGGCATAGAGTGGAGCGATGTAGAGTACAATAGCATACAGTAAAGTGGTGTGGCATTAGGGTAGAGTGGCATAGAGAGGAATAGCGTACAGTGGGGTGGCGTACAGAGGAGTGGCATAGAGTGAAGTGACGTAGAGTAGAGTGTGGTACTGTTGTATAGCATTTTAGGAACCTAGTGTAATTTTTCAGATTCATGCCCTTATATAGGCATAGAAATCATAACCATATTTAGACATAGCTCATGCAGTCCAAATACGGCATGGATACTTCCACTAGTTCTGAAAATCCACAACGATTTCTTGGAAAACTCGGCTTCAGCAGCTAGGGACTTCCCCTTGCTTGAATATTGATTTATCCAAGAACTCATGGAGTTTTCAAAGAACTGAGACTCTTTGATGACGTTATTATGTTCACCTTTACGTCAATCTCGGTTCCTTCAAGGTATAAATATGCCCACACTTGCCTTAGCCAACACACGGTGGTTTGGAGCAGTTCGACTATCTACTTGCCTGACGCATCCCGCTACAGCAAGTGCCGAAGGAAGCCGACCCTCCAGCAGACGCACTGAGAGAGACGCTGACTTTTCTCTGGCCGAGAAATCCAGCTCCAGTGTTTCCAAGCTACCCTTGCGGGTTGTTGAGAAATCGAGTCCTGAGACTGACCTCCTTCATTCTAAACCAAGGTACAGAGCTGATTAGACCCTAAATGAAATCTTGGATAGATTCTTGGCAAAAAGAATACTAAATTTATGCTACACCTCACTTATTTCTTCCCTCGTACTAGACTTAGATTAGGTACATCGGGGTAGGCGTATTTTAGAAGCACCAGTTGAGTACTTTTTAGCCTTTGTTATTTATGTATGCATTTATCTATGGGCTAGGAACCATACAATGCTTTTACAGTATTATTTTATTCTTCTCTTCTTACTGTACGCATTATACTTTGCAATAAGTCTTACGATTGTAGCAGTACATTTCTTCTGCATGGGAAAGAAGACTGTTCAATAAATACTTTTATTGGAAACACCCGTCTCTCTATTTCTCTGCACCTCTGGTGAAACGAAGCATGCACGAATGACTGAGGAAAGTATCTATCTATTGTTTCCATGACCTTGAAGATCAGTTTAATCTTGGGGAAACAACATTGTCATGTTTATGCGGTTGTCATAAACTAAATCCCTTCTTGTAGATTCGAGAACGTTTCTAGTGACCTTTGAGCTAGCTGGCACTCACAATTAAGTCTGATATATTCGATAGCGACCTAGTAGACCTAAGTCCTATGTCACATCTATAGGATATATTATTCCAATGCGCAGAGCCTATTGGGAATATAGGAACTACACTACAGTGCTTTAAACAGATGTAGCTTGAGAGTGGGTGGACAATGTAGACGTAATGAGGCAGGAATATAGATTATGAAGTGTAAATGGTAATTTTTGGTAGTGGGTGTAAATAGTTTAAATAGTGTTAAAGTTATGAGTCTGAAAATACTTAGTTATATATTGTACCATGGTACACCATGGTAACTTCGCACTATGCCACAGTACAGGCTGATGATAAGGTAGTATATGATCGGCTAATGGCTGTGTTTTCAAAACTTAAACGGCTGTCTTGTCGTTTTTAGCACACTTTAGCTGCATTCTGGGTTAGGGCCTTAGGTATAGAGGTTGTATGGTTGTAGGTTTTATGGTTGGTCCCTAGCTATTACCTCTTTTATTAAAGTGGTAATTAGCAGTGACATTTATTTACAGTCTATTCATTTTTCTCTGATTGACTGCCAGTAACATGAGAAAACATGTTGCTGGCAGCTATTGCAGGACTCAGGCACTTAGACCCCTTTCCTGAAAATTAGAAAAACATACATATAAGGGGCAAGGTATGGATTCCCTGATTCCGAGGCCCAAGGGGGGACCCTCCAGGGGCCAAAATTATTTTTAAAAATCTGTGTTTTTTCCCTTGGGATTGCAAAAAAAAAATGAGAGTCCTGGAAGGGGGGTCAAGCATTGGGGCATCTACTCCAGCTATATTAAAATCAGGCCCCAGGGGATGGGGTCCCAGGGTCATAATAGGCTCATGGTGGGGGGGCAACATGACCACCACCCCTTTAAAATAAAAACAGCCCTGGGGGATGGGGTCCCCAGGGCCTAATTAGGCTTGGGTGTCATGTAGTTCCTACAAATCTATATAAGATCTGCACGTTTAAACAACATAAACTGTCCAGACTGATTCCAGACACCCCCACCGGATATGTTCACCTGTATCCCAGCCAGCTCACAGTGCCACTATGAACTCCTCTTATGAAGAATTGATTTGTTTCTGACAACTATTGAACATGACAACCCTGACCCCTCAGGGATCGTGGAAACAGTATAGTACTTTTCGCTCAGTCACTCATGCTCACAGAGATACACAGAATAAACGGTGGGGAAGTTTTCAATAAACATTTATTGAACGATTGTCATTCTAGTAAAAAATACATGTGCCGCAACAAGCATTAGACCCAAACAGATATATATGGTTAGGAGCACCATTATAGTAAAGAACAGGTAGAATTCTACCATAGTGTTAAAACAATGAACATATGCAGGCATATATAAACATAACAGTAATAATGCGTACTCCTATGATGCGAAACCCTAACTAGATTTACCTAAATTTACCTACCATGTATGTAGGTGTATAGCCAAGAATCCCCTTAGGATAGAGCCAACCCCATTACATGATGTGGGAGAGCAAAGGACCCCGTCTTGGTCTTGAGATTGACACCCTGTAAGGGATAACAGACCACTGCATGCTGGAGTGTCTGCGTGCTGGTGCTAGAGCGCGCAGTCCACCCGGGTCACCAAGGTTACCTATTCTTTACACGCACTGGGCCCTGTCGTGCAATTTTCAATACCACACTAACAATTTGGGGCGAACCGGGTGATGATTACTTTTATTTCCCTCCTGCACGCTTCTATGAGTATTTAAGGTTTGGTTTCACCTCTGCTTACCATGCACCTGACTTACCACAGGCACAGTTATTATGACAGATCTGGAGCTATCAGGGAAATAGTAGACAGGACCTAGGAACAATGACTCTTTATAATCCGTACATACTTATCCACAATTTTTGTAAAATGACCACAGACACCTGAGGATGTTCAAAACTTTATATAGAAGTTCAAAGAGAGTATGACAAGGCAATAAGAGATATGCAGAGTAATGCGTCAAACATCAAAATCAAAACCATTAGATAACTATGAATTAACACTAGGACCATTGAGTATATGGGAAAACTAGAGGTAGGAATTTTAGAACAGAGCTAGTCACTGCAACTTTATACTAGGACATAGGACATGAATGGGACCTAGAACATGTACTTAACCTAAGTGCTTTAAACTATTCTTACTAGGTTCACCGCAACCATACTAAAGGAAAGGGAAAAATCGGAACATGCTAATAAAATATAACAGTTTGGTAATTCTCTAAAGGTGGGGAGAGAAGTGGAACAATTCTAATAAACAATTTACATATAACTTGCTTTTCAAGGTGATAGAGCAATATCACAGGCAAGAGTGTTTTATTAAGAAAATGGAGAGAGGGAGAGATAGAGAGAGAAAGAGAGACGCAAACCCACAGGCTGATATTTACCTAGTTCAGAAAGAAGACTAACCCTGGCCACGGGTCAGTTGGAAGGACGGGGACAAGGACCCTCAGGAAGGAATGCCAGAATGTGAGCAGGTACAGCTCACAGACAGTAAGGACAGGATACCCCTCAGGATTTGGGATCAGGACTGGGCTCACCAAGGTACGACCAACACCCACAGCTCCGGAAGCAACGCCTGCGTTACCCCTTTCTGCAAGTAATCCGCCAGTAACCCCGATTGGGTTTTCGAATTCCCCAGGCAAAGTGCTCCGCCAGCACTTAGGATTATTTCCACCCCTTAGGAGATTGTGGAAAGTATGGACAGAGTGCTCCGCAGCACTTCAGTTCGAGCACCTATAGAGTTCGTAGGGTCAGTGACAGGTCTGCTACTCGGACAAGTCGGACAATTTTCCTAAGCCAAACTAGGGCAATTATACTATTTGGGGACCCTTAGACCACCCACCAATGTTGCAAGTGACAGTTTCTCACATTATGATTGGTCAGGAGAGGTGGTGCGGTCATTACCACCTCCTAGAATTCAACGTTCCCATCATGAATTTAAATTTACTTGTCCGCCCCTTAGGTTCATGTTCCCATCCATAGAATACAATAGAAAATATGAGTGCACAAGGCATTGCAACAAAGTCTCTTGGTTTCAAGGTGAGTTTCATCATCTTGTGCTGGGTTCTCAGGCGCATTGGGCTTCAGGAGCCAGCTGGCTTGTTTCAGCTTCTGCGCAATGGAGTTTTTCTCCGGTCATGTGACGGTGCCCAGCAGAGCCTCAAGTATGGCTCCGCTCCCGATTTCCCAGCCCCAGAGACGCGGTACATGAAAAGTAAGCGAGAACAAATTAAGATCACATACAAAATGATCACACTGTATACCATGATAAAATTCTAACCAACCCTTACTTTATAATGGCTATAGCATTACTGTTTAGTGTGAAAAGACAGATAGGCTAAAGCAGCAGTGGCAAGCAGAAAGCGTGATGAGAGACAAGCGGCCATGTTTGCAACAGTGCGCATGAGCACAGATTCCCTCCAGAATGCGAGTGCGTCACATCACATGGGTATGACCGACGCATGTGCAGACTGAATTTCAGCGAAGCAGCCGTGTCTTTAGTGCAAGCTTCGTTAGTATGAGAAAGACATACAAGCAAGCATCCCGGGGACACCCGCGTGTTTGGGAAAACGCTTAATAAATGACGAACAATTGTGTTAATATGATTATACAGTTAGGCAAGGGTTTTGTATGCGAGCAGGGCGCTTTACATGCGAATCCCTGCTCCATCAATCCCCTCTTTGATGATATTTACTATCATCACCACATAAAGGGAAACAGATGCCAACTTTTCTCATTCATCCACATCACTCATTTGGATTTCAACAAACTTATTGTTGAGTTTTCTTTCAGCTTCTCTATGAGAGTGGTGATTTTTCACCTTTTTGTATATTTCATTCTTTAATTCTTCTAATTCTAGTTCATCAATATTTCTTTTCACCCCCCTTTTATTCACGGTATATTTCTTTTTGCACTTCTGGCATTTGCAGCAAATAAAAATGATCAATACAACTACACCTATTACAACTATTGGCATCAGTATTTTCCACAAAAGATTTCTACCTAGGTTAGTAAACCAACTACCTATAGAGGAGAGACCTCCAGTTAGTCTCGTCCAGGCACTGTCAACCTCCAATGGTTTGAGTTCTTTTTCCAAATTAGTTATGTTCTTCACATATTGTTTTAGTTCGATACTTTTATCAGGAATGTAAGTGCAACAATGTTGCGCTTTCAGCATTCTACAGACTCCGCCCTCTTTTGCTAATAGGGTGTCAAGGGCAAGACGGTTTTGCAAAACCATTGATCTGATCGCAACCATTTCAGTATTGACCATCAGGAATCCAGCAGCAGTGTCCGTTGATAGCCGGTCCACTACTGTAGACAATTTGCAGATTCTATGAGTGTTCAGAACTACCCCCATTCCAGGTATCAGTGCACTAAAAATATCACCTATAATTTCACCTACACTTTCACGTCTACTACGCACTAAGCCATTAGTTTCTTCATCGCTTCCAGCTGCATTGTTCACATGGTATATTTTCGGGAAGACAATGCCAAAGTAGCAGCTTCCATACCAGTGATCCGGCAATTTGAAATAAGCCTTGTCCCCACATATATAATATATTCCGGGAAACACAGGTTCTGACCCATTTTTGAAACCCCAACCTCCAATTACCTTGTAATTATGTTCACACTCGCTGGAACCAATGAATACATTGTTATAGTACTCTGTCTTTTCCCTATGGATACAAAGTTTCCCCTTTCTTTCAAAATCCAACAACAAGGCAGGACTAGCTTCGCCTTGCGAGGTGTTATCCATGTGCTCAGCCCACCTAGGGACTCTATCCTTTTCGTCATTTGCCTTCTTCTGAAACTTTTCTCTCCTTCTGTCTGCCATTTTTATAAACATCTTTTCCTGCTCTTGCAGGGAACAGGTCAGATTTGCTTGTCTTGCTTCATCTAAATCTATGTTACCTATAGTCAGAAAATATTCTCCCATATAACGGGTCACGTCACTTTTAGTATGTACAAGGTTCAGGTGTCCTCTAATGGGTAGTTCGGAAAATACTACGTCAGCATTTGAATAATAGTACTGTAAAGTGCTTCTATAAAACAAGCTAGCTAGTATACTACAGGAGATTCCATAGGTCAAAGGTAGATGGTGGTATGTCACGCCTTCAGCCACTGAGGTTGGCAGCTTCATGCAGACATAACAGTCCTCTATTTCCATAGCTTCTACGTAATGCACTAACAAGTTAGCAAAAACATTTAAATGCGTCTTGTTTCTCATTTTGTGAAAGTGTAGTCCATCCTCATCTGATGCTTCTAAATTAGGTCGTGTGTGTGTCAGTCTGACTTGTTGGTCGCGTCTTTCTAGGCTTCGTGGTGTCTCTGCAGTCTGTACAGCCCCTACGTCTACTGCTTCTGGTTCAGTAGGGGACAAGTTAGGATTTTTACTTATCATAAAAGGTAGAAAAACTGTCAGTCCTATCCACATTACTATTAGCATTGCTATACTACACAAGCATATTTTACAACAGGTTTTAAGACACCCACATCTGGATCTTCCAGAGACATTCGGATCAGACATTTTTAGCTTACAGGTGGTTTTTGCTACCCCTCTTCGTTTCTTTGCACCAAAGGCTCACTTCGGGGCTCTCTCAAGGAGGGTCTTCGTCAGAACTTCGATCAGCAATGGACTCTTCGTCACTGTTGCCACTGTGGTGTGGCTCGTCAATTTCCTCCAACACAAAGTACGTCCACTCAGGGCTCCGATACAGTCTGTTCTGTTTCTTTATTCTGTCGCTCTTTCTTAGCGATTTTCCTTGGGCTGCCTTTCTTTCACTTTCAGCCCTTTTCCGGTCTTTCAGTTTTTCTTCGACTGTCTTTAGTCTGAGCCTCAGTCTTTTGACGTATCGGGGTGCACTTCTGCCTCCGTGCCTCCCAGTAGTTGAGGAAACTTGGCCTTCTTCGTGCACTCTCTTTACTTTTTGTTGTGGCACCTCTGTTTCCCTGCCTGTCTGACTAGTTCCAGGTCTTTCATCTATTTCTTCTGCCTGGTCCCTAATCTGACCTTGCTCAGATTCAAATCGTACTTGCTTTTTATTTCTGGTTGCTTTTATTCCTGTTGTCTGAGCACGTTGATCTATTTCTATCTGTTCCTGTTCATGCTCTTCGATCTCTTCGTTTTCTTCTGCATGAACGTCAGCTCTAATTTCTAACTGTCCCTCTCCAATTTCTGGAGTTTCAGGAGGAGTTTCGATGTCTTGATCTGACCCTACTTGGCCTATTTCCTGATCAGGTGTGTTGTGATTTTTGTTGACCTGACCTTCTTCCTCTATTTCTAGCTCACCTGGACTATCCCACTCACTGTCTAAGTAGGAATATTTCCTGGTTCGTATTGGGTCATGAACCTGGTCGTCGGCGGGGAACCATTCAACGTCTCGACTTGTGCTTGGCAGTTCGATGTCAGCTAGCTCCGGACTTTCCTCCTCGGAAGCCTCTTCAGCTGAGCTGCCTTCAGCTCCAGTCGCGTTTTCTCCAGTTACCCGCTTTGTGTGGCTGGCGTGGATCCACTTCGGTACACCAGCACACTTTACAACAGTTGTAGTGACGAGGATCACTTGTCGTGGCTTTCCCCACCTGGGTTTCAGGCAACTGCTCCGGGTGTGTTTCCTTAACGCCACCCAATCTCCTGGTTGCAGTTTATGTGCTGGAGTCTTTGGCCACTCGTCTTCAGTCTCTCCAATCTGCTGAGAGAGAGAACGCACTTGGTCACCCAGCTGCTTGCAGTATTCTAATACCATATCATCAGAAATGCTTAGCAGTTTGTGTCCGGGTACCCATGCCTGTCGCATCACTCTTCCCATCAACACTTCATGGGGACTTAGGCCAGTTTTTCTGTTCGGGATACTTCTCAAACTCATCAGCACAAGGGGTAAAGCCTCTATCCAGTTCATCTTTGTGGAATCACACATTTTGGCCAGTCTGGATTTCAGGGTGCCATTTATTTGCTCCACTACCCCAGAAGCCTCTGGATGGTAGGCACAATGCAGTCTTTGCTTCATTTTGAATGCTTTACAGAGTTCTTCTAGGACATCGTTGGCAAAATGCCCACCTTGGTCCGTTTCGATTGTCTCGGGAATTCCGTACCTAGGTATCAACTCCCTAAGCAATAACTTGGCTGTAGTTAGGGCATCATTTTTCTTTGCGGGATATGCTTCCACCCACCTGGAGAATAGGCAAACTATTACTAAGATGTATCTATACCCTTGACATCTAGGCATTGTTATAAAGTCTGCCTGCATTCTGACAAAGGGACCTACTGCCTTTCCGATATTACTCTGTTCTACCACAGTCCTTTTTCCTGCATTGAATTGCTGACACACTAGGCACCTCTGGCAAAGCTTTTCCGCCTGGTTCCTGAACCTTGAATTACAGAACACCTTGTCAAACACCCGACACATTGCGTCCCTTCCCATATGTGTTGGTTCATGTATCATTCTGACCATGGGGTCTATCAGGCTGTCAGGCAATACAGGCACCTCAGTCGAGTTTACCACCACACCATCATCTCTCAATTTGCATCCCTCTGCTGCCCACCTTCCTTTCTCTTGTCTGTCTGTTGCCTGTTGCAAATCCTTTAATTCTTCCCACGTTGACACATTCTCAAACAACATAAGTTGGCAGCTGGTTCCACCCCACAACGCAATTTGGAGGGACATTTGGTATCGGGCACAGAACTGTGCAATTTGGTCAGCGTACCTGTTACCGGCTGTCACATCGTCATTTCCTTATCGGTGAGCTGCACACTTGACCACAGCCAATTCTTTGGGCAATTGGATAGCTTCCAGTAAGTTATGCACCACTTTTCCATTTCTGATAGGGGTGCCGGAGGAAGTCATGAATTCTCTTTGCAACCACAATTGGCCGAAGTCATGAACAACCCCGTAACAGTACTGGCTGTCGGTGTAAACAGTTATTCTCTTGTTCTTACCCCTCTTACATGCTCTGGTTAACGCGATGAGCTCTGCCACTTGTGCAGATTTCACCTCGCTCAGGTAAGATGCTTCTATGGTTTCCGTCAATGTGACCACAGCATAGGCAGCACACAGACCCCTACTCTCATGTCTTAAACATGAGCCGTCCACGAACATTGTCGTATCCCCATCAAGTAATGCTATTTCACGGATGTCAGGACGGGGCTTAGTACTGAACTCAGTTAGATCGATGCAATTATGTTCCCCTTCCTCTTCAACTTCTACATCCAGAGGAACAGGTAACAATGTCGCAGGGTTTAGGACATTGCACCGGGAAATGGTCACATTTTCAGCACCAATCAAAATTCTCTCATACTTAGTCAGTCGACTAGGTGTGAGGTACTGGGTCTTAGTTCTAGTCAGTAGGATTACAACAGAATGAGGAACATATACAGTGACATGATGTCCCATGACAATGTTCTCACTCTGTTCCAGACTGACGCAAGTAGCAGCGACTGCTTTCAGGCATCCAGGTAATCCAGCAGCCACCGGATCTAGGGTGGCCGAAAAATAGGCCACCGGTCGTCTAATTAATCCGTGCTCCTGGGTCAGGACTGAAAGAGCACAATTTTCTCTCGTGTCACAGAATAGCTCAAAGGGCTTAGAGTAATCAGGCATACCCAATGCAGGAGCAGTACATAGACAGTTTCTCAGAGTTACCCAAGCGCTCATGCTTTCGTTGTCCCAACTGACGGGGTCTTCTACTCCTTTCTTTGTCATTTTTATCAGTGGTCTTGCTAGGGCCGCAAATCCTACAATCCATTGTCTGCAGTAACCCACAACTCCTAAGAACATTCTCACCTCTTTCTGTGTTCTGGGCAGTTCCATGGCTTTAATTATTTTGATTCTTTCTGAAGTAACTTTCCTGATTCCTTTTTCTATCTGGTGCCCCAGATACTTCACTGAGTTCTTACAAAATTGTAACTTGTCAGGTGACACTTTATGTCCTCCTTTTCCTAGATGATTCAGCAAGGCAATTGTGTCAGTGACACAGTCCGTCTGGGTTTTAGATGCCACTAACAGGTCATCTATGTACTGTACCAAAACAGACTCTCTTGGCAGCACTAGGGTTTCAAGGCACTTCTTTAGTATCTGGTTGAAAATCGATGGACTTTCGGTGTACCCCTGAGGGACACGATTCCAGACATAGATATGACTGTCAAATTCAAAACTAAAAAGGAACTTGCTTTCTGGATGCAATGGGATGGAAAAGAATGCATGGCACAGGTCGATGACAGTGAACCATTCTGCATTCCAGGGAATCTGATATAGTATCACTGCAGGGTTAGGCACCACAGGACAGCAAGGCACAACAATCTGGTTTACCTTGCGCAAATCTTGCACCACCCGGTACTTTCCACTAGGCTTTTTGATCCCAATGATCGGCGAATTACAGGGACTGCTCATCACTTCCTCTATTATTTCTGCTTCGAGCAGCCTGGTAATCTCAGTCGCTACTCCTGCTTTTACTTCTGCACTCATTTTGTACTGTCTGGTTTTGGGATATACAGCATTTGTTTTTATTGCTATTTTAACTGGGTCCACATTTGCCATTAAACCTACATCCTTTCCTGTGAAATCCCACACTTCTGGAACTACTCTTAACTGGAGCTCTTCAGGTAAATCCTCAACTGTTAGAGTTTTGATATCAGAATCTTGTCTGACCAACATCAGCTTGTACAAACCATCTTCATCGGGGGTCTGAATTTCGACGCCTTTCGGTGTGCAATAGATGGTACAATGCATCTTGCACAACAAATCACGTCCTAGCAGGTTCACAGGACTAGAATCACAGACCACAAATCTGTGCATTTCTTTGAAATTTCCTATAGAAACTTCCATTGGTTCAGTTACTGGAGTACTTATTATTTGATTGGAGACACCCACTACTTGGATCGCTTCTCCCGAGAGGGGTAGGTTAGGAACATCCACTGTTCTTACAGTAGATCTGGTAGCACCAGTGTCCAACAGAAAGGTGACGTCTTTCCCTTCCACCTTTCCTTCAATGTATGGTCCAGTCTGGTCTACCGGTAAGGAGGCGCCAAGTACGCACTCCTCATCCTCCCCTCTCAGGCCCCGTCAATCTTGATCTTCACAGAGGAAGGTATCGTTTAACAAATACTGTGGAATGACTGCATTTCTTTCACTCTCGACTTCCCATACTTCCGCCCTTTCATTCTGCTGACCCTGACTCTTAAAATTCTGTCTAGGTGCGCGAGGTACTGGAGGTAATTTTACCTGTTGCTGGTTCTTTCTTGTCCCCTCTTTCGGCACCTGTGGATTTAAACCATTTACAGGGGCATTACCGGCCTGCAGGTGTGGACACTCGTCTCGCCAATGCCCTATCTGGCCGCACCCATGGCACGGAAACTTCTTCATGGCCTCTTCCCGACTCATTTTAGTTCGGGGCTTTCCTCCCCCCCCAGCAGTGGTGTTCTGAGCATTATTACTAGTAGTCAATTTATTTAACTGTTTTTCTTGTTGTTCAGCTAATTTCACCTGTGCCCACATTACTTTCTCCTTGAGGGCTTTCTTTTTATTTTCGATTTCATCTTCGCAGTATTTTGCATATTTCAGGACATCATCTATGGGCTTTCCCTGCCAACTGATTTTATTATCTCGAATCCATTGGGATATTTCAGGCCTTAATCCTAGCACAAATCTATAACTGAAATGGGTCATGTCCTTCATGTCTACATTATCGATACCACTGTAAGTTTTAAATACCTGCAGTAACCTTTCATAGAAGGAATGCACAGTTTCATCACGTTCCTGGGTGGTTCTATCTATTCGAGTCCAATCCGTCTCTTTTGCTGGCACCTTTTTCTTAAGGTACTGTATGACCTGGTCATATTTCCTCATTACTTCAGGTGCAGGAGCCCCTGTTTTCTCATCTCTGGGGAATTCCTCACTGGGCCAATCAATTTCAATTTTACAGTCGGTCCACAAATCTACAGGGACCACAATGTCGAAAAACCCATCCAGGTCTTTCAGCAGACACTTCTGAACTTTTATGAAGCGCTCTACCTGCCTGTACCAGTCAACAGGCTTCTCCCGTAATTTCGGGAAGTCGTTTGTAAATGACACAATATCCTGTCGGGACCAAGGGACATGGACATATTTCCCTCCCGGGACCTCTCTCATGGGGCACAATTTTTCTGTTGGGGTTACTTCCTTTAACACGAATTCTGAAGCCTGAGACTTAGCCCTGCTGTCTTCCTTTTTCTTTGCCCACCGGGTTCTCCATTTTCCCACCTCTCCCCACTTTTGCAGGAGTTTCAACAATTCCTTTATTTGGATCTGTTTTCCCACCACATTCAAGCTTTCCAAATCCTTGTCTGCAAAGTCTACTCTATAAGGTTTCTGAAGGATTTTGGAACGACTAACATCAATTCCCATTTCTGTGGCTGTATCCATTATTCTTTCATGGAGCAACCTAGCACTCCGGGTTAGATTTTTGCTGATAAACAGTAACTCTTCTTCACTGTACGAGCTTAGGCGCTCAACTCCTACATTTCCAGCCATCATTTCTTCTATTTCTATCCTTAATTTATATATCTCTAATGCTTTGGGTTGGGGAGTGGTCTCCTTCTCCAGCTCCTTTGTCCATCTGTCTAATTCTTCTGGGGATACTACAGTGGCACTCCTAACCCCAGATGCACCTTCAATCAACACCTCTTTTGGTCTAGTCTGACTTCTTGCCCCCGATGTACTAGTCCTAGGCTCTCTAATGGGCAAATCCATCAGAACCACAGATTCACATTCACTCTCTTGATCCTCATCTATGAATACTTCCTTCCTCGGGGAAGGGACGCTAGGAGTAGGCAGCATTGGGGTGATAACAGGAGGACGGGGACTAGCCAGGTCATTTCTATACAGTGGAATAGCTGGACCAATAGTTACTGGAATAGTCAGGGAATCAGGATGGGGATGTATCTGGGCAATGGTTCGAACTAAATCCTCTCGCTGTCTAGCCAGGGCTTCTTTCTCTTTTTCCCGCAACGCCTTTTCTGCAGAATTATCATGCAATACCTGAGGTACCAAGGAAGGATAAATACTTGGAGCAGTCGGAGTGACCAATCGGGGTGGACCTTCTCCGAACGGCTGATAATTTGGGACCGTGGATTTAGGTCTGCAAAACCCATCCCCGTCACTTGTTTTACTGTCTGTACCCGTTCCATCTGTATCACTATCCCTCCTACATCTGGGATATTTTGAAAAGGGATTTGGAGAATGCACAGGTTCTGACTCTGCAACATAGGGAGGTGGATTTTTCATTAACAAATCTTCCAGGTGCTCATCTTCTGAGTCCCCCACAGGCATTAGGTGATGGGTCTTTTCTTTACATTTTCCTTTCTTCTCCTCTAATACCCCCATCATAGGAAATAGTCCTTCAGTCAACATAGATTGCCTCCACTGTTTCATTTTCTGCTCTTTGGTCTGCGCTTGAACCCTCGGATACCATTTACTCACTCCCTTATCCATCCGGGGTCTATCTCGCTCTACAGCCTCAATCTCCCATTCCTCCAGGGCTTCGTACTGGGTCAACCTAGGTCTAGGGTGTAATTCGTTCATGCGGGTCCTTAAGTTACACAGAATCCGACCATTAAATGTACCTTCAACCGGGAATGCTAGGACTCCGTCATCTGCAGTATACTTTGCCCAATTTTCTAACCAGACACAAGTGTGGTACCCTTTATCAAACAGCATGAAGGAAGCAGGGGTATTTGGCGGGGGAATGAGCACGCCTTCCCTCGTTCTAATGGGCTTGTCAGTCTTAAAAAAATTCTTTATTTTATCAGAAAGTGACAGTTTCCTCTTTACTCCATACATCATGTGCGGTCTACCTCGTATAAGTTGATCCTTATGAAATCCTAGGTACTTTGGATTCGGTATGAAATCTGGATACCACATGCAACTCTCCAGACTCGCTTCTAACTCGGCTTGATTAATTTTGTTTACCTTTGTGCTTCCAATGCTAGCGCGACTTTTATTTCACAATATCCAACCAGGTCAGAGAATACAAAAAAAACCTTAACCAATGGGTGCGCGGCCTTTTCGCAAGACAGAGTCTCACGCTTCGGCACTCACCCCTCCTTTACAAATTCAGCTCCACTACACACCCGCTGTTTTGACCAATACCAGCGCGGCACGGAGTGACGTCAGAGCAGCTTGCCGACTGACTCCCTCCTTCACAAGGTAACGGAAACTTTTTACTCTCTCTAAAGTGCGAATGCAAGTTTTAGTCAACAACACACAACGTTTGCCACTATGTCTGAGTGTTCTAAAGAGATAAAAGAATTTTCTTTCACTACTAGTAAACCACTTCTGTCTACTTCTCATTCACTCTGGATAGACTTCTTTGCCTGTCCCTTCACACTAGTAACATAGAACCCGTTATTCTTCTGACTCATCCACCTTAGTCGGGGATATGTACTGAGCCAGGATTTCACCAGCGAACTATCTTACTTACCAGACAAGCCTTGGAGACCCTACGACTCCTTCCATATGCGACCCTTACTAGGTGATATCGCAATGAAAGTTTTATAAAGGACTCGTAGCTATCATTTACTCCAGAAATAAAGGTCCTAATTAGTGCTTCCAGTTATTCTTAACCCTGCACTAATGACTCAAACCTAGTGACTTCTACAGCTAACCGGATTCTGCTCACCGTTTAGCTAAATACTTCCCCGGGGATTCAGACTACACTGAACAACCACAAACAGTTTTTCGGTTAATATAACATTTATAGCAGCGATGCAAAAATCATATACATTTACATATAAAACCTTAAAACATTTCAAAATATTTGAACCAATACAGTAAAAAAATCAGCAGCACATTTTATTTTCACGGTTTGTTTGTCAACTATCCTGTCTACCTTATCTAACTAGTCCGAACCATCCTCTGGTTACCAGAAAATACTGCTAGAGCGCGCAGTCCACCCGGGTCACCAAGGTTACCTATTCTTTACACGCACTGGGCCCTGTCGTGCAATTTTCAATACCACACTAACAATTTGGGGCGAACCGGGTGATGATTACTTTTATTTCCCTCCTGCACGCTTCTATGAGTATTTAAGGTTTGGTTTCACCTCTGCTTACCATGCACCTGACTTACCACAGGCACAGTTATTATGACAGATCTGGAGCTATCAGGGAAATAGTAGACAGGACCTAGGAACAATTACTCTTTATAATCCGTACATACTTATCCACAATTTTTGTAAAATGACCACAGACACCTGAGGATGTTCAAAACTTTATATAGAAGTTCAAAGAGAGTATGACAAGGCAATAAGAGATATGCAGAGTAATGCGTCAAACATCAAAATCAAAACCATTAGATAACTATGAATTAACACTAGGACCATTGAGTATATGGGAAAACTAGAGGTAGGAATTTTAGAACAGAGCTAGTCACTGCAACTTTATACTAGGACATAGGACATGAATGGGACCTAGAACATGTACTTAACCTAAGTGCTTTAAACTATTCTTACTAGGTTCACCGCAACCATACTAAAGGAAAGGGAAAAATCGGAACATGCTAATAAAATATAACAGTTTGGTAATTCTCTAAAGGTGGGGAGAGAAGTGGAACAATTCTAATAAACAATTTACATATAACTTGCTTTTCAAGGTGATAGAGCAATATCACAGGCGAGAGTGTTTTATTAAGAAAATGGAGAGAGGGAGAGATAGAGAGAGAAAGAGAGACGCAAACCCACAGGCTGATATTTACCTAGTTCAGAAAGAAGACTAACCCTGGCCACGGGTCAGTTGGAAGGACGGGGACAAGGACCCTCAGGAAGGAATGCCAGAATGTGAGCAGGTACAGCTCACGGACAGTAAGGACAGGATACCCCTCAGGATTTGGGATCAGGACTGGGCTCACCAAGGTACGACCAACACCCACAGCTCCAGAAGCAACGCCTGCGTTACCCCTTTCTGCAAGTAATCCGCCAGTAACCCCGATTGGGTTTTCGAATTCCCCAGGCAAAGTGCTCCGCCAGCACTTAGGATTATTTCCACCCCTTAGGAGATTGTGGAAAGTATGGACAGAGTGCTCCGCAGCACTTCAGTTCGAGCACCTATAGAGTTCGTAGGGTCAGTGACAGGTCTGCTACTCGGACAAGTCGGACAATTTTCCTAAGCCAAACTAGGGCAATTATACTATTTGGGGACCCTTAGACCACCCACCAATGTTGCAAGTGACAGTTTCTCACATTATGATTGGTCAGGAGAGGTGGTGCGGTCATTACCACCTCCTAGAATTCAACGTTCCCATCATGAATTTAAATTTACTTGTCTGCCCCTTAGGTTCATGTTCCCATCCATAGAATACAATAGAAAATATGAGTGCACAAGGCATTGCAACAAAGTCTCTTGGTTTCAAGGTGAGTTTCATCATCTTGTGCTGGGTTCTCAGGCGCATTGGGCTTCAGGAGCCAGCTGGCTTGTTTCAGCTTCTGCGCAATGGAGTTTTTCTCCGGTCATGTGACGGTGCCCAGCAGAGCCTCAAGTATGGCTCCGCTCCCGATTTCCCAGCCCCAGAGACGCGGTACATGAAAAGTAAGCGAGAACAAATTAAGATCACATACAAAATGATCACACTGTATACCATGATAAAATTCTAACCAACCCTTACTTTATAATGGCTATAGCATTACTGTTTAGTGTGAAAAGACAGATAGGCTAAAGCAGCAGTGGCAAGCAGAAAGCGTGATGAGAGACAAGCGGCCATGTTTGCAACAGTGCGCATGAGCACAGATTCCCTCCAGAATGCGAGTGCGTCACATCACATGGGTATGACCGACGCATGCGCAGACTGAATTTCAGCGAAGCAGCCGTGTCTTTAGTGCAAGCTTCGTTAGTATGAGAAAGACATACAAGCAAGCATCCCGGGGACACCCGCGTGTTTGGTAAAACGCTTAATAAATGACGAACAATTGTGTTAATATGATTATACAGTTAGGCAAGGGTTTTGTATGCGAGCAGGGCGCTTTACATGCGAATCCCTGCTCCATCACTGGGACCTCAGCGTCTTGCATCAATGTGTCAGCATGGAATTATTTCTCCTTGAGTTTGCCCAGCGAAGATGTAGTGCGTATATACCCAAAAGGTAACCTCAGGAGTTCTACCTAAAAGTTTACTGTGGGCATGTCGGACAAAGTGGACGACAGAGGTGACCCTTATACAGAGTTATTATGCAAAAGATGGCAATCCTGCTGTGATACAGAGAATCTCAAAAATAATACATTGGGCTAGTTTTCGGAGAAAACCACAGGACAGTCATTTAGCACCTAACTAGGTAAAAAGTCAGCTGGGTGTAGTGGGCGCAGTGGGGCTACGTGAAGCACCACGAAGTGGGGGGAAATCTACGCCCACCCACACACTCCCTCCCGCCCTCTTGTAAAAGTCCTCAAAATGATTTTAAACATTGTAAAATTAATTAAAACAACTTACCTAACAAGCGGCGTCCCGGGGCTCCCTCTTCCTACATTCTCGCCACTTCTTCCTGACAAATGTGCATGCGCTGGCGCCTGCCTACTACGCCTACTCTGCGAATCGCGAAGTAGGCAACACTACGCACAATCCGTGGACGAAGCAGAACGCTACCCCACCCTACAAAACCCACTATGTAGAAAAATGGTAGGAGCGATGTAGGTAAAAAGTTGAGTAACTACCTAGGCCTATATAGAGGTACATTGGGGTTCATAACAGGGGGGGCCTTGAGGCCTCCCTCCCCTCCCCCTCCTCTTTAAAATAAAAACAGTCCTGGGGGATGGGGTCCCTGGGGTTTAATGAGGGTAACATTTTATTTTATTGTTATGTATAATCTTTTTTAAGTCCATTAACCCCTTCCGTGCGGCCGCGATTTTTCCCGTGTGCGGCCGCCGGACAAACACGGGCGGGCCATGACGAACCCCAGCCGTCATCAGCACACGAGCACCGTAGTGAATGACGGCTGGGGTTCGTCACCAGCATGGAAGGGGTTAACCCAACAATGAGCTACATGAAGAATTAAACAGAATGTAGGCAAAGATTACCATTCAGTGTGATAGAGACTTGTCCCTAATGAATGCTTCTGAAAAAAAGGTGGACACACACTCTGACAGACACATCAGAAGCAGCACGGAGAAAGCACTAGTACAGCATCACTTAAAACAGCAGGAGATACAAATTCAACGAATGCAGCTTGAGATACAAGTTCAGCAGCAGAGGCAATAACAACAACAACAAACAAGCAGAAGAGACTGTAGATGTATCAGCCCAGTAAACAAGTCCAGATCATGCATTCTTAGCAAGTGTATTTTGCCTACTGGATGCAACAGGCAATGTCCAACAGACTAACATAGATATATGGACTGCAGTGCCACCAGATGAAACTTCTGGCGGTTGGAAAGCGTGCACGTTTTTGGGACAAAAAACCAAAGCGATTGCTAAAGGTCTTTTTCCTAATCAGCGCATGCGCGCTGCTTAGGCGAGACCTAATGAACATGTCCTTGTCTAATGTCACTGGTGCTCATATAAAATGCTCCAATACCTTCGGGTCCAGTTTGCACTCTATACAACTGCAAAAAATATAAATAGAGATATTTTCCAGGCCCTCATGAGTTCCATGCATGCAGTGTCACAGCCCACATTTTCAAAAATCCACATGCTGGTAATAGATGCACTCCAGCGACCTTCACAGCAGCATATCATATTTCTAACACACCCACAGTCATTGCTTTGAAGGCCTAATTATATGCCATTTCAGGTTTCCCTAATGTCCTACATGCTCAGGACTGTATGCACGTAGAACTTGTTCCACCAAAAGCAACAGAACAATTGTATAAATAAATACGCAAGATGCTACATACTGTCAATGTGCAAATAGTATACAACACAGATCTCATCATTACTCATTACTGTATATACTTTCCCTGTTCAATCAACACGGCTCAATGATTCTAAGAAATAGTAATATTCTACATACTATGGCAGTACACCATCCTCATAGGACATGACCGCTTGGTAATTATTATTGAG
This sequence comes from Lissotriton vulgaris, assembly GCF_964263255.1. Taxonomy (NCBI): domain Eukaryota; kingdom Metazoa; phylum Chordata; class Amphibia; order Caudata; family Salamandridae; genus Lissotriton; species Lissotriton vulgaris. The sequence goes on from NC_141687.1 coordinate 246,110,107, forward strand.
AATAATCACTCATTCATTGAATCCTTTAATGTATACCTAAACATTGAATATGACTTACCTTCATGATTTTTGCGGTTGATTCTGGATACCCATTGAAAAGCTGACTTTTGAGGCCCATCCTTGATGCTTAAACACTATCAGAATGTGCATAGACTGAAGAACACATTAAAACTCGTAATGTCATTGAACTCACTTTTATATTATTGAAAGGACGGTACAGACGCCTATATCGTAATGATGGTGCATTAGATTATCCACCTGATGAGGCTTTCAAAATACCAGATATTCTATATTCTGTACAATTTGGCAATAAGTAGGACTGGGCAAAATTTAAATTATGCCAATCGGAATTCCGGGAATTTCATATTATGCTTGTTACACAAATTCCCAAAATTGGGTCATTATGCCACTTCGGTAATATAGCGCTAATGGTAAAAATTTACATTGAATGGCACGATTTGCGGCAATTCATGCAAAAGATTTACTGTGAATTCTCAGGAACAACAGAACGTGCACGTATGTTGCTTGGGATGCTCTTTTCAAATACATCCTCCTGCCAAAAAATGATGGCAGCATGCATTTCATGCTAAAATATAGCGCAAAATGGCAGACTTGCAGAATTATGCGTAATTACATATAATTCTGTTGTAATGTCACGTAATTATGCAAAAACAAGTCACTAAAATTTCGCACACCACTAGCAATCAGACTTTGAGTGGCCATACCTGTAGATGGTGAAGATGCAGTCGATGATATCTAGACAATACTTCTATGGCAGCTGAAGAAGAAACCCAACATGAGCATGATAGAGATGGTGTTGCCATCCCAGAAATGAACTCTTTAACAATAATTTTTTTTAAAATATGTTTTGCTCCTCACTGTTTATTTGCCAATGACCTTTGTAAAAATGATTCAGAATAAACCTTTTAGAATCAAAAAGAAAGTTTTTATTAAGTAATGTCAACAATGTTATGTAACGTTAAACATTCTTTAAGATTAGCATATAATTAAAAAGCTTATGGGGCATTCCTTTATATATCACACAAAGCCCATAGAAATATATTTTATAACTTGAAAAACAAATAGCATGTATTTGTCAAATGTAAATTAGAATCTAAAATGCACACTGATTAACAAATACAGAAAAAAATCACCAATATTAAAACTTTACAGCTATGTTGTTTCTTATAAATGTCTACGGTCTTTTTTTGTAGTACTTGGGGGCATATTATCAAGCCTGTGCGCTAAAATTATCGCCGCTTTATCGGCCGAAAACGGCCGATAAAGCGGCGATAATGGGCTTGATAATATGCTCTGTGGAATTCCAATCGAAGCCCATGTTAGATGTCTTCACATCTAACATGTGCTTCGATTGGAATTCGATAGAGCATATTATCAAGCCCATTATCGCCGCTTTATCGGCCGTTTTCGGCCGATAAAGCGGCGATAATTTTAGCGCACAGGCTTGATAATATGCCCCTTAGTTCTCTAGAAGGAAGTACAGCAGGTGCTGGTCTTCTCTATGGCCTTCTGAGATAAATGAGATTAAGAAATAGGAGGGGGCTGACTTGGTGGACTGCCATCCCTAGGCACGATAGTAAGATGGCTCACAGACCTTCTTTACCACTCACATCTCTCTGATATAGCCTTATAGCCTGCCAAAGCCGGCTTTACCGCCCATTAAAGGCCCGCTCCAGCATTAAAGGCCTGCTCCAGCATTAAAGGCCCGAGCCAAAGGCAAGGCCCTTTAACAAGGGAGAGGGACTTTAATGCTGTGTATAGCTCTCCGCTAAAGCCTAACTACGGAGGGCTATGAGACTATTAGAACATTCTGCCACTAGAGGTGAGAATGTTCTAACAAATAAAACACAGGGGTCAAAAAAGCCCAAGGTGATTTCAGTCCCCTCAGGCTCAGTGAGACCTTTGTTCAAAGCAACAGCTGGTATCAACAATTTTGGAATGTTGGCGCTCCTGGCTTCTACCGGCCATTAGAACTCCATTGTTTTCAATGGAGCTCCCAGCATTCCAAGATTCTAATATTTTATTCATTCCCTGCAGCAGGGACATCTAACCGTGTGCCAGCTGATTACACCGGCTTGTAACAGATTGTGTATTCTTTTGCAAACTCTTCTATTTCTACAGTCATTCTCAACTGCAATGGCTCTAGCTCCTTGTGCTGCCTTCCAATCCCTCCACTGCTGGATCCGATGTTGAATTGCTAATCGTTCTTCTTGTCACTGCAGAGCCGACATATCTCTCAGCGTGACATTGATTTAATTAATGGTCTGTGAAATAGCTTCAGTGATTCTTAGCACTTTAGTATCACCAGACTGCATGTTGTGTAGCCTGTGTGTTAGGTAAGGCAAGGTTTGTGGAAATCAATAACCGACCATTCGTTCAGTGTGACCTTTTTTCCCTTCCAAGCTGGTATATCACGTGCATCTTGGGCATCACTTTTAAGCATCTCTCTGAATGATTGCTCATGTTCAGTGATTGCTAATTGAAATATGTCCTCATCAAGAGGGCCAAACCCACCCTGACTTGCTGACATGGAGAAAGTCTTTGAAACTTATGTCTGTGGATGACGTAATGATGATCACTGAAATTGTGGTGAAAACAGGAGAGGTATTTGTGATTGTTGTATTGGATGGTGTAAGAACACTTGAAATATCAGTAAGTGTGATGATGCTTATTCTTGATGTTGAGGCACTGTAGTACTGAAAATTCTGGACCCGTGTCATAAACATCGTCGAATTATGATGATTTTGGTATCGGCAGACCGGTAATGAATTGAATACTATGTACAGGCATTTCCGTCATGTTTTTTTTCACAACCGTATTTATTGAGAGTTCAGGCAAGCATCAATACAGTTCTCCACAATCAGGAGGATACTGTCAGTAATATGCAAGTAGTAGAATGACCAGGAACCCAAATTTTAAAGCATTCCCCACCCCACCCCCTGCCCTACCAACCCCCATAAACATACCCCAACTCCCTTCCCCAGCTACCCACCCCTTATCCCACCCTAACCCAGTGCACGTGTTCACAATATAACAAAGACAGATGTAAGGCAATGTAGGTGTCAGACATCAACCTAGGTTCCAGGGTCCACATCCGGAGGTAGCACATCATCTATGTCAACAGGTGGGTCCAGGGTCAGCCCTCTGTAGTCCGCCCACCGCTTCCAGATTTTATAGTGTTTCCGGGGGCACCCCCTGGCCTCAAACACAGGTAATTCCAGCCCCATGAGAAAGTCTAATCCCGCCTTCCAGGCGCTGAGTGGGGGGGCACGGTCACTCTTCCAAGCCTTCACCAGATCCCGTTTAGCCACAACCAGCCCTAGTAACAAAAGATGTCGTTTGTAGATGTTGCCCCCCACATTCTCCAGGACATGGAGGAGGCCCAGCCTAGGTGTACGAGGGAGGTCCCACCCCAGCACTTCCGATAGGCAGTTCCATACCCCATTCCAAAATCGGGTCAGGCCCCCACAAGACCACACCGTGTGTAATAGTGTCCTCCTTTCAGCTCCACATCTCAGGCACTCTGGGGCGGCAATAAGGCCCGCTCTCCACAACCTTTCCCTAGTGTAGCACGCCCTGTGAAGGTATTTAAACTGTATAAATCTGAGGCGGACAGCTATGGCAGCCCCACGGGGGGATTCAAGGGCCTCTCGCCAGTCATCCTCATTCAAGGGGTCAACATCAGTTTCCCAGGAGGCCTTCAGTATCAGGAGGGAAGAGGAGCAATGCGTAACCAGGGAGCGGTATATTTGGGAAACCTTCTTGTCGCCCAGTTCCCCCATGAAAAGTTTGGCTTCAATTGGGCTAAAGTCGGGAAGTTGGTCTATACCCACCAGGCTCGGGCCGAGGGCATGGCGGAACTGGAGGTATCTGAAAAATTGGGTCTTGGGCATATGAAATTCGGAGCTAAGGTCCTGGAAGGATTTGAGTGTAGTCCCGGTGAGGACATGACCGAGTGAAGAGATCCCGATCGCGTCCCAGCCTCCAAAGCCTGACAGGGAAGCCAGTGCCGGAAGCAGTCCATTATTCCACAGCGGAGTCTTGGCGGTCAGCCTGCCCCACCAACCCATGCGGCGCAGAGCTTGTCTCCAAATCGCGAATACTACCTGGGTGACTCGCGGCAGCTTCCTCCTCCGCCTGGCCGAGTATAATAAAGTATGGAGCGTGGCATCCCCCATCAGAAAGTGCTCTAGTGCATAAGCCGGGTCACTATGATCTCCATACCACCACTCATTGAGCACCAGGAGATGGGAGGCTTGGTAATAGGACAGAAGGTCAGTGGTAGCCAAGCCGCCACTGTATGTGGAGAGAAAGCATGTCCGCAGTGTCACCCTGGAGGCACCCCCGGCCCACAGAAACCGGCCAAGTACTGAATTAACACGACGGAACCACTGCGGGTCAATCCTGTGTGGGTGATTCTGTAGTTGGTAAAGAAGCCGTGGCAGGGCAACCATGCGTGACCAAGCTTTAACGTCCATTTGGACCTTGTCCCACACCGGCTGCACGTTCCGTTCCCACGCCACCGCAGCCGAGGCCGACAGGAAGACGCCTAGATATTTTAGGCCACCGACTGCCACCTGCAGGGCCGCGGCCCACGGGTATGTCTCCGGTTCATCCCCCAGTACCCCAGGGTCGATTTGCGTGGATTGAGGAAGAGCCCCGACGCCTCGCCAAACTCCTGCATCATATCTAGTATACGTGGGCCTGTTTGGTGAAGGTCGGTCATAAAGAAAAGGACATCGTCCGCATACAAGCCGATACGGTCTGAAAGTTCCGCCCCCCACACAAAGCCCCGATACAGTGCGTCCAGGCGCACTCGTACGGCCAATGGCTCCATGGCCAATGCAAAAAGATAGGGGGAAAGGGGACACCCCTGACGAGTGCCCCTGGCAATTGGGAACTTCTCGGAGATCGCCCCAGAGACGCGTACCGAGGCAGTTATGTCCGTATAGAGCAATTTCACATAGGAGATGAACACCGGCCTCAAATTGAGAAGCGGCAGAAGGGCTGACCGAATCAAACGCCCTGTCAATATCAGCGAGCAACAGCGCTGCCCGATCCCCGGTCGCCCCCACCGCGTCTACCGCAGCCTGTGCACGCCGAATGTTGTGTCTCGTCGCCCGGTGTGGCATAAAGCCTGCCTGGTCCGGGTGGACGAGGTCTGTGATATGTGGGAGCAGGCGGTTCGCCAGCGCCTTGGCCAGGAGCTTGGCTTCAAATTGATCAAGGATATCGGGCGATAGGACTCATGGCGGTCGGGAGGCCTACCCGGTTTTTGGAAGACCACAATTTTGGCCTGACGCCAGTCCGAGGGCAGGCTACCACGCTCCCGCGCCAGTTCCAACGCCCGCCTATAGTGCGGCCCAAGCTGCAAGTGGAATTTCTTATAGAATTCGCTGGGGAACCCGCTCGGTCCCGGCGCCTTACCGACGTTAAGTTGGCCCAGTGCATCACCCAGTTCCTCTGCTGTCAGGGGGAGGTCTAAGGCTTCCCGCACCTCGTCCGAGACCGCGCGAGGGGGGACATCCACAAGGAACCCCTCAATCGCTTCGGGTGAAAGGCTTTCTCGAGAGGCGTACTGTTGCGCATAGTAGCACGCGAAGCTCGCTGCAAGAGCCGCAGGGTCTGTTATCACAGCTCCTTCCTCGTCCGTAAGACCAGGTAAGGTGATCGGTTGCATCGTTTGCTGACAGAGCCTATGAAGCATGGTGCAGGACTTATCCCCCCATTGGTACACCCTGCTCCGCGTAGCCAGCCACGCTTGGCGAGCCTCATCCATCAACACCGAAGCGTAGGATTGCTGTGCTTGTAGAAGCAGTCGCAGCGCCCTGTCATCACCGCCTCCCTGGTAACGCGTCTCCAGCACTTCCACCCGCTCCACCGCTGCAACAATGCTCTCCTGTCGAGTACGGCGGGCAGAAGCACACCAAGCAATGCCGACGCTTCTCAGGGCGGGCTTCATGGCTTCCCATACCGCCACCGCGTCAACCCTCTCCGTGAGGTTGTCCTGCCAATAATGGGCGATTGCACTGCGCATATGCTGGGTGTAGGCCGGTCGCTGCAGATGCCACGAAGACATACGCCACCGAAACGGTTGGCGTACCTTGCACAGGTCAATCTGTACCGCTACTGGGGAGTGGTCGGACAGCCCACGAGGCCGGATCGCAGCCCCTTTCACCCTGTCAAGGAAGGCCCCCGGTACGAACACACAGTCCAAACACGAGAGGGAACCATGCACTGCTGACACATACGTATATTCCCGCGTCCTGGCATGCAGATGCCTCCACGCATCCACCCATCCCAATCCATCAATCATTGCATTCAGCCGCGTGGGTGAGGCCGCAGCCGCGACCCCCTGCATCCTCTGCCTGTCCAGACTCACATCCACGACATCATTCCAGTCACCTCCAATCACTGCCAGGGAGTGGGGAATCTCAGTCCATAAGTCAAATAGTTTCTCCGCCAGGGACCACTGCAGCGGGGGAGGGGCATACACACTGCCAAACACTACCGGTTCTGCTCCAATCTTCCCCTGCACAAACACAAACCGACCCTGGGGATCGAGCCAGTGGCGCTCGTGAGTATATGACAGCCGTCTGTGGACAAGAATGGCCACCCCCCTTGAGCCCCTGGTAAAGCCCGCATGGAATACCTGATGGAAGCCAAATCGCTGTAGACTCAATGCTTTAGTACCCAACATGTGTGTTTCCTGAAGGAGCATCACATCAGCTAATTCCCTTTTGCCCCAGCGTAGCACAGCCCCGCGCTTGATCTTGTCCAACAGCCCCCGGACATTCCAGCTCAAAATTCGCATAGAGGCATTAGCAGGTACTGGTCGCGGGATGTCAACCATTGTCTCGATGAACAAGTCTCTGCGACCTCCAAGGCCCGGCCCAGGTCTCCAACACCATACAAGCAAATATTGCAAGAATCACGTGCACCCCTTTCAGAACAACCCCGACCCCCCTCACCCCCCGCAACCAGCCCCGACTCCCAAACAACCCAACGCCCAAGACCCACCCCCCACCCCTATACCTCAGAGAACATTGAAGTATCTGTCGCGGCATGGGGAGCTTCAGGCCCAGAACAGAGCGCCTAAAGCCAACCATACCAATGGATCCCAACTATTCCCCCCACTAACAGGGCACACCCCCAGGACAGCCCCCCAACCCCAGGAGGAGTAGGCAGCCCACAAACAGTGCCCCGAACCCCAATCCCACAAGCATCTGGTTCACATGGAGGGCACAGCAGATATGTACCAGCCCACTGAGGGCCCCTAAGCCCTGCCAAAACATAAGTCCATACTGCACCAGTCTATGTCCGCTCCACCACCAAGGTCCGGTCCACCATAGAGTACATCAATAGACCAGAGTCAATCGACAAGAGCCAATGTTATAGGATGATCAGGATTCCTTGCCAGATTGATCCGTGTCGGGCTGTGTGTCCCCCAAAAGGGGGTCTCGAAACAAGGACCTCCATGGGTCCCTTCTCGCAATCCTCCGGAAAACCGACAAAGCGCAGGTTATTCCGTCGCGCCCGCCCCTCTGCATCCTCCACGCGAAGCGCCAGGCCCTTCTGAATCCTCTCCATGTCCGCCACCTTCTTTTTAAGGGTGCCAACGTCGCCTTCCACTTCTGCGACCCTGGTCTCGGTCTCCGTGATGCGGGCGACCGCGTTGCGGAGATCTTGGCGCAGCAGCATTACATCGGCACCGACTGCGCCAATCTTCGAATCCAACATGTCACGGGACTGCGTGATGGCCGCCATCAGAGCCGCATTGTCCGGTCCAGCATTCTGGCCACCCCCGGCCGTCCCCGCGCCTCCTCCGGGGCCAGTGAACTTGTCGATGGGCCCCTGTTTGGTGGCGCCCGTGCCACCCCTGCCTCTAGACATGACTCCGGCAGTTGCGGCGGGTCGACTCACGCCTGGAGAGGAGTTCTCGGCACCACACACCAATATTAGCCGCCACTCAGGCCAAGACCGGGGTATCCGGGTCCCGCCCGGCACTGCGCCTCACCCACCTGCCACCACCACGCCAAGTTCCAACAAGCAGGCACACCGGATGGGACACCGGGCTCCAGTAGCAAAAGCAGCGGCCAGCTCAGCGCCCTACCGTCCCAGGTCTCCGCCGGTCCACGCCAGCCACCTCCGCCGTCCACAGGCCGACGGGCACCTCGCCGCCGCCGATGAGCAGGCACAATTGGGCCCGAGGCCGCGGCAACCAGGCAAAGCCGCTCCTCCGGGGCGTAGCAGCCACCAACCCCGGGCCTAGAGTCAAGGGGGCAAGAAGGGCGCCGATACGCCGCCGTCCACGTTGCCGATTCGGCGGAAACCAAGGGCACAGCCAATCCGCCAGATCAGTACTCCTCGGGGCCTCACCACAGGGCCCACCGCTGTCCACAAGCCGGGCGGGGTGCTCCCCTCCTCTCGCCGGCAAGACACCGCCGGCTCCGTTACCACACGGTCACCGGCAGTCCGGGGGGATCTGAACCGCCTCCGAGTCCGCGAAGTCCTCTCACAGGGTCGCCGCCCCGCGGCCCCCAGCAGCTTCCCCCAGCAGCTCTGCCGGGTTCGCAAGCGGCAGGATGTTCCGTCGTCCCTCCTCCGGCGACTCAGTAGCAGTCAATCGGGCTCGGCTGCAAGCAGACCGCCCGGCGCCCAGAACCAGCAGGCGGGCGAGGCAAAAATTGAGACCCCGGCTCACCACGCGGCGAGCAGGCCCGGCGGGCACCGCCACCAACAGCCGCTCCAAGGCACGGTCCGGGGCCCCAGAAACCACACCAGAAGGCGCCCCCGGTCTCCAGCAGTCTCCGCAACCTCTGCACGGGGAATGAAGGTTTCGGGGCCAGGATAATTTAGGCGGATAAGTAGCGGGCCGGCGGGAGCTCTACAGACCCACGTTCGCCATCTTCGCCCTCGAAGCCACGCCCCCATTTCCGTCATGTTTGAGTGACAAAAACACCCTGAAATCAGAGTTTTCGTCTTGAACCCTCGGGTTCCATTTTGTGAACGGCAGCCATTTTGTGATTGCCCTCACATAGCCAAATGACTAAAGCCAAAACCTAGTCCGAAGGACACGTACACCTTTGCTGCCTCCTCTGTGACCTGGGCAAGCTGACTCCACTGCCCGAAGCCAAACCTGTCCGGCCAGTTCCTTTCCCAGTGGCCGAGCGAGATTAGCATCGAGGCACAACATATCATAAACCTTTCATCGCACACAAACCATGCCTAATCTTACACACACCTGTCCCTGTTTCTTGCTTTATGACTTGCTTTACGAGGAGGAGGTGCCCGATTTTATTGGGGGTCCGTCGATATCTGATGAAAATACTGGGCCTTGCCGGGTAATCAATTACGGGCTGGACGAACTGAAATGTGGACTTGTCATCATGACTCTGCTTTTTCTTTGTAGTGAAAATATGTGAATGATATACTGTAAAATAAGGAATGTTTGCCTAAAGCATATTATTTTGTATATAAGGAGAAGCCTGATTTTGTAAGGAGAGCAGTCTCCTGAGAACATACATGCTGTTGTACTTCTAGGATACCTGTTACTGGCTGCAGCCAATACATACGATCTTTGACTTCACCCAGAAGACTCTGTGTTTCTGTAGTCTGAAACAGGAAGGACTCAGGAGTTTTCAGGTGTATTCCCTGGCACCGCCGGGTTCTAAAATACCCGGTACTCCAGCACACACCCATCTGATCGATGGAATATCATCAGTTGTAGTAGGTGTAGTTGGAGCAGCAATAGTAATCCAAGTGGCAGCTTCCTTTGATCTGCATTTCTTCTACAAGGTGTTTGTCGGCTAGTTGAATAAACACGCCCCTCAGAGAAAAATAATATAATACAAAAATATTTTTTAATAGACCGTACTCCTTGATTAGACAAAGTACAATTGTTTTTAAAACATATTTATTGCACGTTTCATAGTTGCAATGTATTTGTAATATATAAAATGACATTTCAGATTGTTGCAACTTGCATACATTGCTCTTTCACATAGCCTCATGTCTTGTTCAGTGAATTATTTCTTTATTAGTGCATATACGGTAGTGGCATTGATTATAATCAGAGGAAAAATCAAGATAAAAAAGATAACAGATATATATGTAATATGAATACGATCATCAAGTTTACATTGAAATTAGTCTTATTTTTGAAAAGTGGACTTACCAACCTCAGCTGTTTCTCCAACTTCGACATCATCTTCCACACCCTCAATGATGCTCATGTCAAAACCTAATGCAAAATTATTGTTACATAGCTTGTGGAGCCAACCTGTTGCACGACTTTCCTTCCAGTGCTTGCTAAGCAGATCACTGTTCTCTTCCTTTTAAATCATTAAATCTTTTTTTACAGTCTTTCACTGATCTTGGCTTAGTGGAAACAGCAATACCATTATCAGAAACTAGCAGCCCGTCCCGACCTTGTCTGGGAGCAATCAGGCTTCCCCGACCCCCGCCTGCCCCGACATTGTCCGTGGGTCCCCTTACCTCAGCCGCCGCTCCTCCCCCGCGCTCCTCAGTTTACCGCTCCCCCGCTGCACGCTCCTCACCGACGCTGGTCACCGCTCCTTCCGCCTGTCCGCTGCTCGTCACCTCACCGCTCCTCCCGCCTGTCCGCTGCTTGTCACCTCACCGCCGCTGGTCACCGCTCCTCCGGCCGCTCCTCCGGCCTGTCCGCTGCTCCTCACGTCACTGCTCCTCCCCGTGCCATGTTCGCCGCTCCTCGTCGCGCTCCTGGACGCCGCTCTTCCCCGCGATCCTGATGTGAGCACACACGTCGCGGCCGGCGCTACTTCGGAGGGACTACTTTTTTTTTTATTGACATTTTAAATTTAATTTAATTTATATAGCCTATAACCATCTGCACACCCTGACAATTACAACGGTGTATCGGGTGTGTGGATTGGCGCTGTGGTTCCCGAGTTTACCCGCCTCAAAGCCTCAAAGTTCTTCCTTTAATATAGTAGTATAGATTTGCTGCCAAATCCCGTAGGCAAATTAGGAGCGGTTTTTACCATTAAATGTCCCACGAGTCTTGGCTCCTTGTTAACAACTTCCTCTACTGAAACCAATAAATCTTTTTCTGAAAATGTTAACTTCCTCAGGCAGCCAAGGCAAAAGAAAACTGTACCTTTCCCTACTACAACATTTTAAAACAGTGAGGATGGCAGTGGATTGCAGTTGTCATTCAGTACGTATTTTAATGAATAAAATAGCTGCCTGTTGAAATGTTCTTTTTTTCTTGTGGAGTTCAGAAGGTGAATGAGGAAAAAATATGCCTTTAATTTTTGTGTTTATTTGGTCACATCTGCTGTACGTTAAAAGACAAAGGTCAAAAAAGTCATGGTGTCTCTGCTGACAAAATATCTGCTTATTTGGAAACTGGTATTTACTTTTATTTATCTGACTGCATAGTGAGAGAATGTTTTAAAAGTGAACCAGGTGACAACCTTGCAGGGGTACAGGAAGTTAAAGGAAAGGCTGTAAATTGTCACTTTTTGTCTCTAATACACAGCAATATTTAAATATCTGCAAATGGGCTATACACATACTTCAAAATATATCAGCAATTAGGAGAGAACAAATGAAGCAATGTATTTTGTCATTCTGAAGTGTGATGAAAACAAAGATGTTAATGGGATCAACGGTGGCCTGACCTCCCCCTCTCCACTCGTGTTAAAAATCAAATTAATCAAGACACTTTAATTGATGAAGTGTATGATAAATATTCGCGGAAATCCGTGTGATATATAGTTTTACTAGTAAAATTGCATGTCTATGCACATTTATTGGTCATTTCAACTGGAAAATGTGCTGTCTGCAAATGATAGTGCGCAATCACAACAGTGCACAAAATGTACCACTGACTACATACCACACCTATACCACTCTCCTGCTGAATCAGCGTGCTATGTTTGCTACACTTGTTTTTAGTGTGACACAATTTTTACAATCGCTATGACTTTAGTGATGTAACATTAATGGCAGCACTCCCACTCTGAAAATTGTTCCAGCACCGCTGTGGGGGGGTTCTCTCTTGTACCTCCCAGAGGTGTATTTGAAATATTATGCAATAATAACATTTTCAAAAATAAGAAGCTTTGCTTAGGATTCGGAATAGAGCAAGCACTCACCTTAAGAACCTGCTTCGTTATCCCTCCAGAGGCGATGTGTGGCCAGCTAATCCTGTCCGGCCTCCTCTTCCTTGTTCTCTCAATAACAACAGCAAATTAGCCAGACTAAGGGAAAGGGGTTTGGCAATTAGTTGAGTCTTGTTTTGATCTAAATTGAGTCATGAGGGTTTACCCTAGAAGTCACAAAGGAAATAATGGTTTGGGAGCTTTCTGCTCAAGACTATATTTTAACAAGCACTCTAAAAAACTGAATGACTTTCCCTATGTTTTCCTACCTGTGGGTGGTCCAGGATTCATAATATTCTTTATCTGATATAGTTTAACTTTCAAATTGCCACAATTATTGTAGATTCTTAAAGAACTGTCTATGTAAAGTGTAAGCATAAATAACTCTTAAACACATAGCACAGTTCATTGGTCAACATCAGGAAATATATCAAGCACCCATAGATACCTTTTAAAAAATATTTCAAAGGATTGTCCTCCTGGTTCCTTCATTAGGCCCTGGGCAGAGCATAGGATTTGAGTTAGACAGAAGTGTAACTGAAAGTTGCTGTTTTGTAAACAGTTAAAGATTAATCTGTTCCTTCTTTCATTTCCAAGCTTCAAAATTGCAAGTCTGTTAATCTCACTGAGTTCCTGTGCTTCACACTACTATTTGAAAATTAGCAGTGGGCATAACTGGTGTAACTCTCTCTAGCGTCATTACCCATAAATACTGCAAAATAACATGTAATTATGTGTAATTGTGTGAGAAGCATAATCCAGCATCTAGCTCTATTTTCTTACTGCAAGTTGCACCCTTGCATCAAATTTGGGCCTGAGGATTTATTTTGCGCTAAGAAAATAGCACTAAATGCTACAGGACACGAACAGCAGTATCCAGCAGCCACTTGCTCACTCTTAGTTCATTTTTCGTTTGCTTCTGTGTAGAACTTGTGCCGCAAATTTCTCTTAATTACTCAAGCTGGAATAATCACATAATTTGGGTAATTTCACATCAAAATAGTAATGCGTAATTTCTGAAATTATTCTGATGACTCCAGCATAATTAAAATGTCCCCCAGGCCTTCTCAAAATCCCTTCTTTCTGTATTAGGCTTTATAAAGGAAAGGGGGGGCCGCTCGGTCCTCCCGCACGTATGGCGGGGTGCCGGCCTTCCCATCCCACAGCACCCTTGGTGGTGGGACGTGCCTTTCCGCCGCGTCCTGATGACGCGGCGCGCGCCCCACTGCCAATTGGTGGCGGCTTGGGCCAGGGGACGGAGCCAGGGGGGAGGACCAGTGGGAACTGGTCAGCCCCCAACAGGGTTTAAAAGCCGGAAGAGCGCGGGAGGGGCCCTCTTGTTCCCGCGCTCTCCAGGCTTCGTCTTCGCCCAGGAGGGCAGAATAATCTTTCCCACCCACCAGCCCCTGAAGCAGATTGTTTGGTCTTATAAATTTGTCATTGGCTAGGTTAATCGTTTGTGTGAATTTACCCTTAGGCCTTTTTCCCGTTTACAGGCCATATAATCAAAGTAGCTATGTTGGTGTATTTTACAGTGTGCTGTATTTGTTTTCCTTTAGGCCTTTTTCCCGTTTGCAGGCCGTAATACTGAAGTAGCTATGTTTGTATGCATTCCGGTTTGGTGTTGTGTTTTTTCCTTAGGCTTTTCTCCTGCTTACAGGTTCCAGAATTGTTGTATTTATTGTATTCCTTGGTCAGGCGGTAAGGTCATGATCGGTGAGCAGTCAATTGAAACTCCTTAGGGGGCGTCACCATTCTTGAATGTGGTCGCCCAGGGGGAGGGGCCAATGGTCTCTCCTAGAACTCCAGGGGCGGGATATCCGCTTGGTTGGATGGGTGCGGGGGAGGGGGGAGTTACGCTTTCTTCTTCGGCTGCTTAGTCACCCCGCACATACACTATGACATCATTAAACGGCGCAGAGTGAAAGGGCCCCCTTTTTGATCAATGGAGTTCAGGGAGTGTACGGGGGTAACCGGGAGGGGGGAAATACTCTCCCGGTAAATGGGCCCTCTGCGCATGCGCACTCATACGTGAGGGCATAGCTGGTTAATAGGGATCTGACACCGGTTAGCGACCTTGCCGTAGGTCCAAAAGCTAGGATATGCAAAATTCATACGTAGGATGTTAGATTCGGTTAGGAAAACACGCTGTATTCGACATTTGTTAAGGTTAGCCCTTTGATACCTGTCTACATCACTTGTAATCTAATGTCAGAATTTTGTATATAAATATTGTTTATCTTCAAAAAATGTTAATTTGTTTTTATGTTTTAATAAATACGGCCGGGGGGTCGTGAGGCACCCTGCCTTCCAAAGAAATTCATAGTATGACTAATGGCTTTGGGGTAAGGTGGTGGTTGTGCGCAAACAGGGAGGGGGTGGTCGGCGTCCCTGACCATATGATGCATGTTAAGCTTTTTTCTTAGTATCACTAACCTTTTCTGTATCTTCTTCATTTTTCTCAGGTTGTCCAGATGAAACATTCCTAAAGGATTAAGCACTAAGAAAACACAAGTGACGTTATCCAGGACCTTGGCACTCATCACTCAGTGAGTGCCGTGAGCAGGCCAAGCTGCATTTTTTCAATGAAAATACCTTGAGTCAAATCACGCGTTTCTTGATGGGTGTGGTTTAAATAGGGGCACGCCAAGATTTGGTGACTCTTCCTGCATCTAATGAGTGTAGAATCCTGCTAGATTTCCCGCTGACTTTCCACAAATAAAACCCTTTTGCCTCAGTTCACAGCCAAAAGATGCTTCGAATTTGAACCCTACAAACCCTATTTGAGACATAAATAGGATCGCGAGAAGAGATGTAATAACATGGTGAAGATGCCATTAGGAAGATATTCCAAAGGGCAGTGACAATACAGTGTGGGGGTACTAAAAAGGACAAACGTTTTGATTTAAGTATGAGGGACATGTGATCCATGCGATTCCTGATACCTTGTTTTCTCTGATTCTTCGAATATTGAAAGAGTTCAAAAAAAGTTGCTTTTGAGTCCAATATATTTTACTGTTTTCAGTGTATTTAGTGGGACACAATCTATAAGGAGAAGGGACAGAGTCACTTGAGCACTTTTCATGTTCATTCACGTATAGTCAAATATTGCTTGTTCATGTTTTAATGTCATTTGGAATTGTTGCTGTACATGCAGGCCGGAAAATGTATCGGAGACTATGAAATCTAAAATATGGGTCAATAAATATTGCCTCTTCTGAAAAATTAGTTTAACATCAGACTTTGAATTGGTGTTGCTCCCTGGACAATAGAGGTGCTCATCATTCAAGTACTATTGAGTAGCTGTACGGGCCTACCTCTTTAGCAACATTGATCTTTTTAATTGCCACTTGACTCTCCTCTCTTCTTATTGGGACTTTGAAAATGCTAGATTGAGCCTTAGTTACTGAAAATTATGAGTGGGTATAACTGGTGTAACTCTCTCTAGCGTCATCACCCATAAATACTGCAAAATAACATGTAATTATGTGCAAATGTGTGAGAATCCACTGCATATTCTATGTAGAGAGCTCAACCAAATAAAGAGATTAAAAGAATTGCATGAACTCTATCAGATGTTTTAGTAAGACAGGAGGCTAGCATTATGCATAACCTTTTAGTCACCACTTCCAAGCAAATATGTGATGTAACAATGCAATCAAAATTATCGCGGTATGTTACATCGCAGTTTTAACAGCTCAAGTTGTTACAACGACTTGCGCTGGAGGACGCTGGACTTAGGAATAGTAAGATGTACTATTCCAACACCAGTCTACATACAGTAGGGAAGGGTAAATCTTACTATTCCTTAGGTTATAGCGCCATCCAGCGCAAGTCGACGTAACGACTTGCGTTGTAACGGCTGCGTTGCAACTGCATCCCGGTGTACTCACCGCGATGTAAAGGATGTTTCCTCTTCCAAGCAGCAACCTTTTAAAGTTCCATACTAGAACCAAGTATGACAACATAAACAAATCCCAAACGTCTAGTCCATCAAACTCCTTAGCCCTCCAGCTTCTTCCTCTTTTGTTTGCTGCTTCTGAGCAGATAAGTATACTTTTATTATTATGATTTAAGCAGATCAGTAATGTAATGTGTACTTTGTAAACTGTTTACATTTAATGATTTTAACCCCTTCCGTTCTCCCGTTGGCTGTCGCGAGCAGTACCTCGCTGGTGCTGCAAACGGCCAGCGGCCGACGCAGCCCCGCCCACTCTGTGGAACGCCCACACTGCAGCGAAATAATCGCCGCGGTAAACGGTTTAATAAGGAACATTGGTTAAATAACCCAATTTAAGGGCTTATAGTGCAATAGGACAGTTTGTTTTAGTAAAGGCTGATTTTAACTGCAGATGGAAGTAACTTGTATAGGTTTAGTAGAGTTTGAGTTTAGTTTCTCCGGCCAGGTGTTGTGGTACAGTTTTTTAAAAAGTGAAAGAGAGAACTGTTGTTGTACCTGTAACAATGTTTTTTAAAATTACACGCTGAGTGTGTGTGGAGCGTACAGTTCCCTTGAGACGCATGTTTGATGTGTAGATACCGGCATTGAGCGAGGTGCGTGTGAAGTGAAGCGTGCTGCTCCCATGAGTAAGTGAGGGCTCGCACTTAAGTGGGGCGTGTGTAAAGATCAGCATTGAATGGGGCGGTTGTGAAGTAAAGTATGCTGCTCCTGCAATTAAACAAGGGCCTACACTTCTAAGGAAGCTGAGAAAGCACGCGCTTTCAGGCGCAGATAGTCCAATCAGACACACATTTTCGTGCGCAGATTAAGCACAATGGCAAATAAATAAATTTCGAGGCAGTTTTTTAAGGGATTTGGGGCCAGATGTAGGTGGCCGTTTCAGGCCATTTACCGACCGGTAATGGCCGATTTTGGCCGTTACCGATCGGTAAATGGGTGACAGGTATGTAGGGGGCATTTTTTTAACGAATCGGTAAAATTACCGAATCGGTAATTTTACCGAATCGGTAAAATAAAAATTCGGTAAATTTACTGAATCTGAGGCACCAAGATGTAGGTGGGACTCTTCTGAGTCCCAGAGGCCTTACCGAATTGGTATTTTACCATCAAATCCAATTTGATGGTAAAATACTGATTCCTGTGTGCATGCACATGTGTATATAAATCTTTTTTGGAAACTCAAAAAGTTCATGTGGTTTCACTAATTACATGTATGTTGATCAGTTTAAATATTCAGACGGATGTATTAATTTAGTATCCAATTTTTGGAAACGCAACAGTGCGTAGAGGGCAGGCGGTTTTCGCTTGATTCTTTCGTGCATGCACACCTATGCCATGTGACAGGCAGACCTGCCCTTAGGGCATGTATGCCTGCCACATGGCACCCGAGCCTGTTTTGGGGGTGCCAGAGGGTGTCAAAGTGACACCCCTTCACCCTTGTGAAAATAGGTATTTACCGATTCGGTAAATACCGAATCGGTAATGCCCATTCATTCCTATGGACTTCAAAGCGCATAGGAATGAATGGGCATTACCGATTCGGTATTTACCGAATCGGTAAATACCGAATTTTTCCGATTCGTTATTCCAGCACATCTGGAATACCTACATATCCACCCCTCAGATTTACTGATTCCTAATTACCGTATCGGTAAAATTCGGTAATTTTCGGTAATTAAGAATCGGTAAATCTATTTTACCTACATTTGGCCCCCAGTTCACAAGTAGAATAATTGATTTTAAAACGCATAGCGTTGTTGTCTGTTTTGGGTTATTTTCTATGAAAACAGTATGATCTTATTAGAACAGTAAAGTAAAGTAAAGTATGATGGTTAGCATTGGAGGATTAACAATTGGTTGAGTGTTCAGTTAGGTAAAGGAATACCACAGGGCAGTGACAATTCAGTTAGGAGAAGAGTACATTATACAAATACTATATTGATTTAATGTTTCTGGAATTAATATAACTAGTTTGAGGAGAATTCCTAATGAAACATCAGAAGACAGGAAAGAAATACAGGAAGAAAGAGTAAGGAATGTCATAAGGAGAGAATTTAAAGAAAGTGTTCAAGCGACAGTTAGGTCTATGTTCAATTCAATTCAAAGAATCTTTATTTGAATTGTATCAATTCATAAAAGTACATCATAATACATATCCATAAAAACACAGTTATACATTAAAATACATAATATAATTAGGCAGGTTTTTACGCATTTTCCATAATTCTGCGTGAGCTAACAGCAATTTTTAAAAAGGTACTGGTACGACAAATTATTTCCTCATTGTCAAGAGATAACAGTGCCTGATAGGATTGATTCAACGTAATGGGTCTGTGCTTTTTAAAAAACGGAGTTAAAAGCCATTTTATATATTTCAGATCAAATTTGCAAAAAAAGAGAAAGTGCTGATCGTTTTGAGTGCTTTGTCCATCACAAGGGCAACTAATTTTAACTGTGCTTTGCTGGTAACCCAGCGGAAAGTTTAACAAATGCCTAATGGTACCAGCCCTTAAGCGGAACAACAAACTTCTTTCCTAATTTGCCAGTGGTACGTTAAATATAGTGCAAAAAAGTGTCTAGGTGGCTCTATATTCAGGTACCTAACAACTGTATTTTTCCCTGATTCAGTTTTTAATCTTCGCAAAGAATAGAGTGCTTTTAGTGCTTCTTTCAGTTTGGATTTCTGTACTGTGCTGGCGTGACTGGGATTAAGGAAGATATCTTCAAAACCTAATTCTCGCAGGAGGGTGTGCACATATGAAAGCCACGGAATCTTCATCCCCCTTTCACAGTTTAAACAGTCTGTTATTATATCTTGTGTAAATGTCGCTGACTGATTCATCCAAACAGAGTGCCAAAATAACACTGGGCGTATACTGACAAAATCAGAGATAAATTGTAAATTAAGTTCGTTATGTGCAATGAAATTGGAAGTATGGATTGGAACACTTAACACTTTCCTGCAGAACCTATTCTCTTCTTGCTGGATAGCGGTACTTTGCCCAATGCCCCAAACTTCTGCCCCGTAAGTCACTACTGGGACATATTGTAGTTTAAAAATGTTAACAATCGCTTTGGTGACGTCAGATCTCTCAGGTCTCGGGATACTTAAAATGGAATTAGTGGCCTTTGAGAATTTGCCCGTGGCCTGGGCTAAATGCCCAGTCCACGAGCCATTCGCAGCAAATATCACTCCCAAATATGGGAAATTATGGGTTGCAGTAAGTTTTCCTTCACCCACCCGTATGGAGTTCATCTGTCACTTACCTGGCCCACAAGACATTATAAAATACTTTTTAAAATTTACACGCAGGTCTAAGTTATCCATGAATTCTGTGAAATTTTAAACCAAAGTGCGTAGTGAGTTAGGTGTACGACCCAATAGCACTGCATCGTCTGCGTAAAGAAGGGCGGGTATCGGCTTGCCATTTATTAACGGAACATCCAGGGTCGTCTTTCCAAGGAGGTTGCTGAGGCCGTTGATATAAATTATAAAAAGCAAGGGTGCTAAAACGCACCCCTGCCTTACTCCTCTTCCTATTTTAATCGTCCCCGACAGCTCTCCACCATTCCTATTCTCACTCTGGACTTTAAATCTGCGTGTAAAAAAGCCAAGAAGTGGACCAGGGGAGCGTCCAGACCATACTCCAATAAAATAGACCAAAGTTTGGACCTGTTAACAAAATCAAAAGCTGATGACAGGTCCACAAATGCTAAATAAATAGGGACTGTCCGTGCGATGTTATATTTATCAATAATTAATTTGAGATTGAGGCATTGTTCGACCGTACCAACCCTGCTTCTAAATCCTAGTTGACAGGGAGATAAAATCCCGCTGTCTTCTGTCCATGTAATCAACCTGTTATAAATGACACGACCCAAAATTTTTAACGAGTTATCTAGCAGTGAGATTGGTCTGTAATTCACAGGATCAGACCTATCTCCTTTCTTGTATATGGGCACTATTATACTAGTACCCCAAGTTTCCGGCATTATTGCTTGGGGTAGGCTGTTGAAGACATTCACCAGTATTGGGGCCCAAAGATCCGGCTGCCATTTAATTAAATCTATAGGTAGCTGTTCTGACCGACTTTTTCAGCCCTCCTTTGAGGGAAGATGATTGGAGGTGACTCCAGTCTCCTATCATTCTATTGCAAGGATTAGAACCATAGACAGTGCCTATTCACAAGGCATAGTAATATAGTTCCGTACCCTTTTCCTTAGATCAGGGCTTATAAACTTATGTTAGGGGATAGATTCATTAGTATTAGTGATTATCCGTCCTTTTGCAAGAGTGTTAGTATACCTTCTATGGAGTTATGCTTATTTCGGGCCTTGTAGGCCTCAAACGGGAGAGACTCCATCTTTCTTTCTGCCCCGGCAGCTTGAGATGCTTTTAGGTCAAATGTAATGTTTTAGTTACGAGGTGTTGTTCGCTTGGAGAGAACCGGCTCAGGCTGGCCCTTATCGAAAGACTGTATTTTTCTCCACTCCGAAGACACAACATCAGGCCGGCCGGCTGGGAACGTGTCCTTGGTACGGGGAGGTACAAGAATTTGGTGGGCGGCAGGTTACTGGCCATAACTTTCCATGAAGGAACGAGCTTCCATATTAGTGAAAGCATTAAGCAGTTAGTGAGTCAGTCTGTAGGCGGCAGCTAGCCGTTAGCATCAATGCCATTAATTATTTCCAGGCAGACAGTCCCCATTTTGAAGTCCGAGAAAGACCAAGAAGCTAATACTCTCTTAGAAAGATTGAAGTTATTTTAGCTGGAGCAGCTGGCGAGCTTTGACCTATAAGATCAGAGCATTCCGAGCGAAGCAGTTAGTCAAGAGAACTAATACCAGAGTGGCTGAAACTGAGTTATAAGATCGAAGCCGAGAAGTGAAGATGGTCCGTGATTGAGAGGAGAGAGGAGTAGTGCAGAACAGCCAGAGAGAAAGCAGCTAATGAGAGGAAGGTTCCAGTGACTTGGAGGGAAGC
This sequence comes from Lissotriton vulgaris, assembly GCF_964263255.1. Lineage (NCBI taxonomy): Eukaryota > Metazoa > Chordata > Amphibia > Caudata > Salamandridae > Lissotriton > Lissotriton vulgaris. Next base: position 246,131,221 of record NC_141687.1, read on the forward strand.
AGAGAAGACAGAGCATAGCGGTGCAGACGTGTATCAGTGACTGCAGAAGTGTGACCTCAAGACGAGCCAAGGCACAGACGAGAAGGGAACCTAGATGACTGCTGAATCCAGACTTCACATTAATCAGGTGACGCCGACCTTTTTCCCCTAGTGTGCACATTCTAACCTTTCATTTTCCTTTGCAGGCTATATGTTATAGTATGGTATTATGTTGTTATGATTATTGTAATAAAGTACCCCAGTTCTTAGTGAACCAGCATGTGCCTTTTATTCTTGTGCAATCAGGGTAACCTGTTCTTCTAGTCAGGCATTGTTTTCGTGAACTGACGTGATTCCCGGTCAGGTAAGGAGTGACTGAGCAATGAGGGAGAGAGAAGCCCCTGAAGTGAAGAATAGGTTGTACATCATTTAATTCGGTAAACCGTTTTGTGATCTATAATATTGTAGTATCATATCCTAGTAGATAATGAAAGATTCCTTCTAATGGTATTCATAGGAAAGTGATCGTCGTTGGTAAGCGGCGTTAATGAGAACACCAGGAGGGAAACTGGTGCATATACCCGCAGGATTGCGGCTTGGGATGTAAGTGAGAGAACACCAGGGAGGAAACTGGTGCATATACCCGCAGGATTGCGGCTTGGGATGTAAGTAAGAGAACACCAGGGAGGAAACTGGTGCATATACCTGCAGGATTGCGGCTTGCTATACCCACAGCATCGTGGCTTGGGTGGGCACTGATTGTGGTCAGTGTGTAATGGTAGCTAATCAGAACTGCCCTAGGGTAGACTAGTCTGGGCCCAAGCTGCAGCGAGACTAACTGGTGTGAGTGTGATATTGTAGAAAACTTACGCATGTATATTGCTAATTCCCCCATCCTTAGGTATGAGACATAGATACCTGTTGTAAATAGGTCCTGAGGAGGGAGGTGATTACGTTCCGGCTGGGTTGGTGGTGCTCTGAGGAGCTGATTCTATCTGGTCTGAGAATACGGTCGTTACAGTAGCCCATCTGGGCCTGGGGCTTTATTTCCCAAACTCTGAGCAATTGCCTCTTCCACTTCACCCAAGTTTATGTCTAGGTTACAGGATGCCTCAAATGTGTTTGGGTGCAAATCGCTCAAGGGTGTAGCATAGATTTTAGAAAAGTGTGCTTCCCAGGAGCTACTGGCAATTGTACAGCTAATTGGGGTAAGTTGTTGGCCCATATTCCGAAGATCTTTTACTGCAGGCCAGAATAAGTTACCTAATTTCCCTCCTGCGGTTTCGGCCAGGGCCTCCCAACGTTCTCCCAAAAGTGTAGCTTTCCTCTTATCTAGAGCTAATTTATAAGCTTTCCTTGCCGCACTAACATTTGCCTTGACTCTAGGGATCTCTGAAAGGGCCTTGCGTAGATTCCTGTTCGCCACGGAACAGCTGTTGTCAAACCACCTCGGCTCTTTAGCACCCTGGCCTACTGGTGCCGACAGCAGAGTTCTAACTGTGGAACATATTTTACTAAAACAGGAAATAATTGCCTGGCCATTAGTTTGAGAATCAGAGCAGCGATCTATTAATGTCTGTCCATCCCTTATCAAAGACATTGTAATTCCGGCTTTGTCTATGTTTTTCCATTTCAGCCTTAACTTGTCTGTGGATACAGTTAGATCCCTTGCACCTTGCGTCTTGCTGAAGACAGGTCGATGTTCAAGCTTCAGGATTGCAGTTACGGAATTCTGGTCCCCATAATCTAATGCTAGTACATCAGTTACTATTATACGATCTGCCATACAAAAATAAAATCGATAATTGAGGTCCTAGCCAAGCCTCTGTGCGTGGGGACTTGCTGTGATAATGGCTTTTGACCAAAATCCATTATATTAGTCAAGATATGTTTATCTAGCAAATTTTCCAGTTCTTGGCCCCTTTGGCTGGCTAGATCCCCCTTCATTAGTTTTGCCTGCCATTTATTTCTTAAAAGCTGAGCATTGAAATCCCCACCTAAAATGATTTCTAGTCCTTCAGTTTGACCCCAGGTGTCCTCTAATTTGGTAATGAATATTAATAGCGCTAAAAAAATTCGGATTTGGAATAGAAATAAAATCATTGTTATAAAAATTTATCAAAACAAAAGAGACCTTCCGCATATATTCAATGGCTTGTATATTCCCATTTTCAGTATTAATGATTCTGTGTTTCACCCCAGCCTTTATGCTAAATCCAACTAACAGTCCCCCAGCTGCTCGGCCTAAATTTGATTTGCGAGCTGCTATATTATAGCATTGGAACCCATTCACATGAAGGTCGTAGGGTGCCCAGGTTTCCTGAAACATTATTATATCGTACCTTGAAATTAACTTGACCCAGTCTTTATCCGCTAGTCTAGGTTCAAGGCCCGCAATGTTCCAACTTAGTATTTTTAAAACCGGGGCATTATTCTGCGTGATTTCCAGCGACATTATCGGTTGGCATATTTGTACGGGCGGGACTGTAACTAAATTATTTTTGCTCAGTAATACAGTATCTGCCACCAATTGCCCCCGATGTTTCTCATGCACTTCCCTTAACCCCGGAGTAATTAATGGGAGTGATTCTACGCTGTCCGAATGGATTTGTTCCTCATTTACTGCGCTGCTACCTAATCCGGGTAAATCACAAGTTACTGATGGGCCAGTCTGGTTAAGGAGTCAATCTACTCCCTCAAGACCTTCCTGAAGGTGAAGGACATTAAATCGATTGGAAGTAGGTATTCTGTATTGATTAGTGTAGTGATCATAATACGTACTTCCTTGTGTAAGGTTGGGGTATGTATTATTTCCTCGCCCCCTGGGGACTGGTGGGTAAAAGTCCTGATGGAAAAAGGGCCTATCTGTATACCTATAGGCCGGGTGAATCGGTCTTTGATGATTATTATATATAGGATGGGAATTATACATGGAGTATTTGGATTTGAAAGGGAAACTAGCCAATCCTCGTTGATGTAGTAATGGTTCCGGATAGAAATAAGTCAGGGGCCTAGTTACTATACCGCTACCTCCTTGCTCTTGGTACCAATCCAGAATATGTGTTACCGCCCTACGGTCTCTGAAATTGATTACAATTACGTCCCCTATGAGATCTTTAGGTCTTGGGCCCACCCACGCAAGTCTACGCACGTGTGCTATAACCCCATCTATGTTCCCGGGGAGTGGTCTATTGTGCCTGAGCCAATAGATGACTTTATTTTTTTAGCTCAGTGTAGCTCTCTCTCTTCCCCTCTTTGAGTTCAGGGACCCCTGTGAGGACTGTAACATGTGGGGCCGCCTCCGGGGGGAGATCAATGTGGCTTCCTATCCTTTTTAAATCCCTATCAGGGGGGTCAGCCTTGACCAAATTGGGATATCTGGATGGTATCAAAGGAGGTGAGCATGTTTTGCTATTAGGATCTCTATCCTTTGTCTTGTTTAGTGTTGCTGCTGTTTCCTTGACTATCTTACCAAGTTGAGATAAAATGTCACTCTTGTTCTTGATCCCAGGAGCAGTTGGCTCAGCCAACTTCGTATTACTAAGGGTTAGAGCGCCAGATGGAGTGTCCCCCATGGTGGAAATTGTGGTAGCTTTGTCCCCATCATTTACGGGGTTCTGCCTATAGGCTACAAAGCCTTTCAGCAGTACCGTATTCGATGTTGCCTCGTCCACAAGAGTACTAACCCGGGCGTCTAGCCTTTTTACCCTTTCAAGAAGTGGGAGAAAGAGTGATCTAACAAAGTGCTCTATATTCTGGATCGTACATGGATGTTGTTGTTGTGACCCCGGTAACTCACGTTGTATAGGCGGACATTTGTTATTGTCCTGAGAGATAGATGCGTGAGGGGGAACTTGTTTCTGAAAAACAGGCATGATTTTGTCAGGGGGGCTTGTGTCAGGAGGTGTTCTTGTGGCTGTTCTGGATAACTTGGGTCTCCTACCCCGATGGTAAAGACCCACCCTCTTCCTTTTCTGTGGTGCTCCTTTCCCTGACCCCATGTTCAAGATTTTGTCCTTTTTAGTCACTACGGTAGGATCAAGTGATCTTTGCAGGATAGAATCTATTGAAGGCTCTAAATCAATGAGGTCGACAATAGTATCTACCTGTCTCATAGTTGACGTTTGGGGTGGGGATAATGATATGTTCTGAAGCAGAAGTGGAATGCTGTTGTCTATCATAGAAGTGTTCCCTGTACTCGGTGGGCTGTTTAGCATAGGTGCATTGCATGGCAGTATTGGACCTAGTGAAGAGCGCTTATTGTGTAGCTGAAGCTCCAAAGACAGACGGCCCTCTGCAATGGAAATTTCATGGTCCAAATTAGTAACAGCCTTAATGAGGTAATCGTCCAAAGTCCCTTTCATAGTCCTCCTCTCCTGCGGTTTATTACCTTTGCCCAATTTGCTAGACATTTTTGTGTGTATGTTATAACATAAACAGTACACCACAAAAATACTCAAAAAAGAAAAGTGGGTCAGAAACTATGTTCAACCTCTAACAATAACCCCCTTACTGTAGTGTTAGTCCTGGCGGTCCTGGATGGTGAATCCAAGAAGGATGGCCCAGCCCAGCCTTGGTCTGTCTTGGACGGGCATAGACGGGCCCGCCCTTGGTCCGGGCTTCGCCGGGCGTTCCGCTCGCGTCCCGCGAGGCGGGGCTAACGCTTCTCTTAAGCGCCTCCTGGTGCAGTAAACTGTCGCGGGTGGCCGCTAGGGCTGCTGGGTGTTGTAGTTCACCCCAGCCCACTCTCCACTCGGCAGCCCGACTCCAAGGTGGCAAGACGGAGTCAGGCAGCGGGATGCAGGCGGGTAAATCCGCGATGCCCCCCCCTCTACTCCAATGAAACTCTCCAGTTGTGACTGGACTCTCCGGTCAGCAGGACTGGCATGTGAAATTAGGCAGGTTTCACCACTCGGCCGGGCTGACGCTTTTCTTAAGCGCCTCTTGGTGAGGTAAACTGTCAAGGGGCCGCTAGGGCTTCTGGGTGTTGTAGTTCACCCCAGCCCACTCTCCACTCAGCAGCCTGACTGCAAGGTGGCAAGAAGGAGTCAGGCAGCGGGATGCAGGCGGGTGAATCCGCAATGGCTCCCCCTCTCCTCCAACGAAACTCTCCAGCGGCAACTAGGCTCTCCGGTCAGCAGGACTGGCAGGTGAAATTAGGCAGGTATATGGTGATTAACAATAGGAAAAGGAGAGGAAATATGAATGAGGAAGAGAAATATTGGTCCACATCTGAGGAGGAAGGTGGCTAAAAGTAAAGGACCAGGTGCTAAATGTTTAAGGAAGAAAAAACATGTCAGTGGAAGAGGTGTTTCTTCAAAGATGGGAGACCACAGCGGCTCATAAGGAAAGGTTGCCTGATGTGGGATATATTCAATGCAGGCTATCCCTGCACATTAAAAGAATGTCGAAGGAATGAGAGAGAAATTAATAAGGAGCTAGATAAATATATTTTTTACATGGATTATGGTGATTGTGAGGAATACCCTGCTACTAAGTTTGGTGATAGTAATAATTTTAGACTGGACACTGAGAAGTTTATTAAAGATCCTTTGGGCTACAGATTTTTTTTTCATTAACAATGACAATAGTTATGGCAAAACATACATCAATATGACATTGGCAAATCAGTCCTAAGAAAAAAAGCGAGAGGCAATAGGAGATGTCAAACATTGTCAAATAATTATGAAAAATCATAAGAAAATACTCCCTAGTGTGTGAGAGGCAGACAAGGTTCAGCCTAACCAGCTATTTACTGGACCCCACATCTTCTTCCCCACTTTGTCTCTCCTACGGCCTTTTAATCTGTTTACTGCTGACTCCACGCTGTGAATAGCAAGCAACCTAGCCCTCCAATTTATAAATGTGGGGGAGTCAGGGCTAATCCATTGAGATGTAATTCCAGCTCTCAAGATGGCCATTGCAATGAACACAAATCCTGTTTCAGATCTAGTCCACCCTGCCTTATTCTGAGTCCGATCTACCCCCAAGATCACTAAAGCAGGTGTTGGTGATACCGTCTTGCCAAGAACCTGAGGCAGGAATAGTTCAATGTCTTGTAGATATTTGGCAAGCTTGGGACAGACAAAGAACGAATGGATTGTGTAAGCAGCCAGTGTCCCACATCTGCTACATGTATTCCTGCGAGACTCAGACAACATGGAGATTTTTCCTGGGGTATAATATAGATCAAATATCGACATATAATGTTGGGCCCTCGAACTTCAAGTTATTAAGATCTAATAAGCCAACTCAAGAGATGCTTACAGGCCAGTCCCCTCCTTGCCAAATTTCCTATCGCATCTATCATTTTGGATAGCCAATTCATCAGGAAGCCCGGACACCAGCATTTGATAAATTTTCCCAATCCGAGACCTAGTCTCTATGAGTCCAACCAGGGGTATTTTCTCAAACTAGAATCTTCCCGGTGCCACAGTTTTAAACAAAAAACTCCTAATCTGTAAAAACTTTAAAACATGTCTCACAGGAAGCCCATATTTTTCTTGTAAATCAGAGGACAAGGTAATTTGGCCGTCACAAAAAAAATCCCCCAGGGCATTAATTCCAAGGGCCCCCCAACTAATAGTTATCTGATCCTGAAAAATTGAAGGTAAGAGCCCGTATGAAGAAAAAGGAGTATAGCATTTATGTTCGAAAGCCGATGTCACATTTTTTTCCAGACATCATAAGCAGATTGAAGGACTTTAAATTTTGTTTTCTTATAATAGCTTGGTTTGATTACTTTAATTAAACAATTTAGGGCATCTCCCCAAGTAAAACCTCATAAATAGTAGGTGTAGTTGATTCAGGGACTACCGCCTTAGCCCCAACCAGCAATAGCCCTTTTTGTTGTATTAGTGCTGCCCAATGGTGTAGCATTGAGGAGGGTAGTCCCCAGCCCCCCTAAGTCTTGGGAGAATTAGCCGTTTTGGTGCCCTTCTAGCTTTATGGTAACCCCAAAGAAATCTTGTACATACCCTTTCTGCTCTCAAAATACACACCGCCGGGAATTCCAGAGGTATGGTCCGAAATAAGTACTTACATTTGGGGGAAATCAGCATTTTAATGACATTACAGCGTCCGTGTAATGAAAGATGTAGGTGATCTAGCCTTACCAGAGTCTGATCAATGTTTTTCATGATCGGCAATAATTTCATTTCCGGTATCTGATCAACCGCTGTCGTGATCTTCACCCCCAGATAAGTTACCCCATAAACCGTTGGAATATCTTCCAGCTTTAAGGTGTCAGAGTGTATGACCTGGGTTTTGTCAGCATTTAGCTTATAGCCGGACACAGAACCGAACTGCTTCGCCAGATCCTACACTACAGGGAGAGCGTTTCTTATGTCAACCATCAAAATAGCAACATCGTCAGCGTAGGCTAGTGTTTTATAAGCCACACTGTTGACCATAGCCGCTTGTATCTGTGGGTTAGTGTGCAGTTTGCTAAGGTACGGATCAATGTATATAGAGAATAAAAGTGGGGAACATGGGCGCCCTTGACGGGTTCCTTTATTAATAGCAAATGAATTGGATTATTGTCCAGAGATCTGAACAGAGGCCTCAGGAGAAACACACAAAGCCTGTACAGCTGTAATAAATTCCTGCGGAAACCCTTTGGGCTTTAGCATCAGCCAAAGAAAACCCCAGGAGACCCTGTTGAACCCCTTTTCTGCGACCAACAAAATTATCCCCAGGGGTAACTTAGAGGCTTGGGCCTAGCCAAACAAGGCTATTACCTGCCTGATATGGTCTGATGCATCACGACCAGGTATAAACCCATGTTGCCGGATGGACACCAAGGGAGCGATAACCTTTCCGGGCCTTAGCATGATAATTTTAGAATAGATCTTGCTATCAGCACAGATGAAAGAAATAGGACGATAGGAAGAGGGGCTGAGTTCTGGCTTGTCTTTTTTTTTTTAAGACTACGATATTAGTCTTGTGCCAGGAGTCAGGAGTCTGGCCCTTCTGAGCTTGTAAGAACAGAGATACGAGCTTATCATGAAAAGTCTGCCTAAATGTACGGAAGATTTCCAAAGGTAAAGAATCGGGGCCAGCAGCCTTGCCAGCTGCCAATGAAATTATTATATTAAAGGACAAGGGAACCTGCTAGGTAAGCAAGGACCTGGGGTATCAATTGCTAAAGAAACAAAGGTCCTTGACAAGGAAGTTGACAACCATAATAATTATAGGCCACAATATGCACTATAATAACCAGAAAAGTCCAGCCGGACTTGTAAATTTATTCAATAGTTAAATAAATTAATTTAGGAGAAAACAATGGAACAGTGGGACACAGTCCTGCATCCACAGTGCTATACGTACATTTAGACAATACATACACATAAGGTATTTCAGGCATGTGAGGAAAAATGGAGCAAAAAAGGCAGTATTTACAATGTATTTGCTTCACATATGTGGGAAACAGAACGTGGTTCCACGGCGCGATCGAGCACCGGGACGGTTTCCGCAGTTACATTGCGAACGAAGGAGCCCTGCATACAGGGGATCGCGCTTCGCAACTTGGAAGCCGCCGTATTCAAGGTCCACTGCAGAACCATGCCGCGTGACCTATAACTAACCCTCTCGACTACAGGTTCAACTCGATTCCTGCACCGAGACCCTCCTTCCAATCAGGAGCCCACCACTGGCTCCCTGCCCTACTACCAAGCTGCCAATCTTTATATCGTTAATTGGATCTTCAGATCACATATCCCTGGATGCCTAGCGTATAATCAACCCTCTGCTCCCCAACTGAACAGGCTCCTCCCCGGACACCTTAACATTAAGGTGCACGGTACCACCACAACGGTTTACTGCAGCATTTAGATCTGACCCAGCCCCTCCATAGACAACTAGTGGAGAGCGCGGTAGACACACCGCTCTTCGCGCTCATGCTTTAATTCAGGCAGGCAATGGTTGTCCTGATGATGATCCATTATCTTTGACTGGATCGAAACGCCGTCGACATGATATGTGGGCTTAACACTAGTTCACTATTATGTGCCTAATCTCGGAGTGGAGAGCATATCCCCCTGTTCCAAAGTGACCTTTGATGTTATATAGTCACACAGGAATTCCTCACCCGACGTTGCTAGGTCGTCCCTATCAGGGGAATAGAGCCCCTTACAGAAATCTTGAAAAACCTCCAAGACTCTTGCCGGCAAATCCTGAATCTGCCCCTTAGATCTTTAATACGGCAGACTCCCTTTTGTTGTAATTGTTTAGCCAATTATATGTCATTGTTTTCCTCAAAATCATATATATCAGCCCAGTGTTGGGTGAATTTAATAGCAAGTTCTTCCCCGTAATGTTGATGTATCTTAGTTCGTACAATTGTTATCTGTCGTTGACATTCCGCTCTTTTCTTCAAATCTCCGATTACCCGAATAAGCTCTTCCTCGATTTCCCGAGGCTGATCCACCCAGCCATTTATCCGTTCCTTTATCTACCTCTGTCGGTGAAATGAGAAGCTTAAAGTCTCCTCCTTCACTGCTGCCTTAAAAACATCCCAAACTACTAACTCAGACGCAGTGCCCTTGTTCCTACAAAGAAACTCTGTAATCCATTTTACCATATAACTACAATATTCCTGATCTAACAGTAACTTCCTATCAAATATCCAAGTAGGCCCAGCTTGTGTTTAGCTACTAGATGGAAGTTGCATTACTAATGGATTATGGTCCGATATCAGTCTGGGTCAAAGTTCATAGTTAACCCCTTCTGTGATTAAATTAGATACGAAGAAGTAATCTAACCATACAAAATTACTGTGAGGGGCAGAGAAATACGTTTATCCGGTTCGGCCTGCCGCTGTTTTTGCCAGATATTCACCAGCCTATGTTGCTGGCAGAGCCCCTGTAGAGCCTTGAAAGTCTTACCCTTCCTCCCTAAATATGGGGTGTTGCTGTAAAGATTGAAATTGCCATTAAGATGAATATTGAAATCCCCACAAAAGACCAAAGGAGAGAACCATGAGGCAAGTTCAATGCTCAAAAAGTTTAGAATACTGGGGCCATCCAGGTTAGAGCCATACAGAGAGCAGATAGTGTATAAAGAACCCCTAATAATTGCTTCCAAATTGCCCAGCGACCTAAGTTAACACGCTTACTCGTTAATATGCCTTGCCTTGCCATTATACTACTACCCGTATGGTCGTTGTTTGTCGAGTACATGCAAGGAGATCAAGACCCAGATCTTTTAACCAGGCTTGATTGTTCCAGGAGATATGAGTTTCCTGGATAAATAGTAAATCAATATGCATATGCCTTATACGTTTCGCTAATATACCTCTCGTCTTCCTATGATTAAGGCCACAGAAATTTAAAGAGCAAATTCGAATATAGTTACTCCTATCCGTCATCCCTTAAAGTTGTTACAAGCTGCCTGTTGAGACCTAGACACTTTGCCTCAGATTTTCTGAGCAATATTCCAGAAAAGCAAAAAATAAATAAGTATTGATTATTGCCAGCATTACAGTGATTGCCATAACTACACTTGTGAAAAGGTGACTGTGAGCTGCCCCCCTTCCTCACCCTAACAACCCCACTGGAACCTCCCTGCTCTTCCTGCCCCAGCCCCCTCCCCTCCTCACCCCCAGCGCATGAGGCCTGGGGACCATCAGTCCCTAGTGATGCTGAACTTGAACACCTCCCCCACCCTGCCAGACCATTAAGTGTTTACAGCAGTTATTACAGGGCAATTAAAACATCCCCCCCAAAAAAAGGAAGACAAAAGAAACAAAAAGGTCAAAGGGAAGAAAAAACAGGGATTCTACAGAAAGGCCCCAACATAAGTATGTTAATAATCAGAGGAGACCATAAACGCCATAAAGTTCAGAGTTCGAGACAAACAGGTTACCTCTAACCAGTAAGCACAAAAGACACGTCATTCTATCAACAGGGTTTTACGGTGTCCTCATTGACAATAGGAATTCTTTAGCCTGAACTTCCGATTGAAAATACTGCGTTTTCCCATGGAAGACCACTTTCAATTTAGCCGGGTTGAGCAGGAAAATCTGAGCCCCCTTTGCCTGAAATTCAGTCAGGGCGCACAAAAAAATCGCATCCTTTCGGCAGGTTGGGGAGATCGGCAGGTTGGGGCAAGGTGGCGGCAGTCTGGACGCCCGAGTGAGCTGACCACCCACTCTCTCCTCCTAGATCCACTCTAATGCAAATTTGAACATCGCACTATAAAGGGAGAAAACGGGATTTGTGCAGAAATTATCATCATCCTCTCAACTTAATTGACCTGTCCTCGTGTGTATGATCTGGAGATCGTGGCTCTGGTTGTGGGGCATCCCGCTCCCCTATTGTTTGGAGTCTCAGAGTCTGAACTGTTTTGTGACCGCTTTGTCTCCACCAGTTGCAGAGAAAGAGAAGGCTGGAATAATAATGCCAAAGACGAACAGTAAGAGCCTTAGGGAACGCGGCATGCCAGCTGGCTTGGAGAACCCGGGGAAGACAGTCTCTATTGGTTCTAGTGCTCCCGAGTCATCTGTCTCCGGGGAGCACTCAATGGGGGGCAAGAATGGTACCGCCACCCAAGGCAAGCAAACTGTTCCGGCGTTGTTCAAAGCACAGACCCTGAGAGGCAACAAAGCAGGCATCATTACCGGAGCATCCTCGTTAGGGGAAAAAACAGCAGAGTCCGCTCCATTGTTGCCGGAAGAGAAGGCGGTGCAGGTAGCTGGGATTCAGGAGGGTCGTATGGGCAGTTATTCTCCGGCTGGAGAGCTGTCAATGCAGGGGCGGGGTTCAGTGTCGAACGGTCCCCCAGTTGCCGATGGAAAGTCTGGTAGTTTCAGGGAAGGTTCTCCCGCGGCGGCAATGGTTCACACAACTCCCAAACAGCAACACCAATGCATTATTGGAAACTGAGTTCCCTCAGTCAAAGGCCAGGATTCTGGTGGTTTGGCCATAACTCACCAAACATGCATGGCCACCCAGAAAGAAGGCAATGAAACTACCGGAAGGAAGGTAGATGCTGTTGATAAGTTCTTCTATCACGTTATGATCAATAACAGCAGTATAGTTAATGAGGTCACACTGTTACTAAACAGGATAGTCTATTTGTGAGTATGATGAATGTATGTGAGAGAAACATATATACCTTCTAGTCAGGTCTCAGGCTTAGGTTAAGGGTCTCATTCTGAATTTGGCAGTCCTAGGACAGCCGTACTCGTGGTGGCGGTCCGACCAATGTGGGTCCATCCGTCGTATTTCGATTGTGGTGGTCGGACTGTCCCAGGACTGCCACCTCCTTCGGCATCCAGGATCCAGTGATAGTGTCAAAGCAGAAAGGAGCAGGAATATGCTGCCAATGCTGCTGCAGCACTGCTCACCATATTTCGAGTTCCATTTCCACCGCCCATATCATGGCGGTGAACCTGCATGAAAAGGGTGGTGGAGATGCAACTAAGGGGGCCCTAACAGGGCCCTCTGCCACTTCTGGGCCTAGGGGTGCAGGTGGGAGGGCACATGTTTCCCCCCCCCCTGGAACTGTACCCCCGTTCCTTCACAGTGTGGCATGCATAACATGGTGGATGCCACACCATGCAGGAACGTGCTGCAGGCGCTCTCACGGCAGCGGTCTGCTGTTAAGGCTCTCGAATGAGCCTAACACAGCTGCCGCTATGAGACAGCAGCAGCACCACCACCTGGCCTCCCTGGATTCAGAATCCAGCCCGAAGGGCGCACCACAGACTTGGCAGTCCTCCTGCCAGTGCAGCGGTGGCCGTAATGCAGGAGGACCACCAAACTCGTAATTACGCCCTAAGTAGTAATGCACCACAAGGTCTGTTACTCACCATTTAATATCCTGGGTTAATTGGTCAGAGTCAGCATAAAAGGTGGGTTCATTTAGTACACCTTTGTCTGGCATCACTTAATGAGTTGTACTCAGCATTTCCCTCTGGCACAGTTTGTCACTCAGCCTGGTGTTACTAGTCCTTTAGGCCCTTATTTACAAGAAGCCTTTGCAGCTGGAGTGTCTCTTTTGATGACGATCTGGTGGCACAGGCATCTCAATCATATCTCAGTTACTGCGTGTCAGACGTGCGTTCCAAGCCTCATGCACGGACGCGAGCGGCCATTAAAAAAAAAAAATCACAATACTTTATCAATACTATGATGGAGCCGTGTATCAACAACGCACTACCAGTTTAGTTTTTGACAGCGCTAATGCGTTGATGCACACAGCCGTTCCATTAACTCAGCTTTATTTAAGAATTAACAGCCATAGACGCTGCTATATTTGGCTCAGACCAATTTTATCGGACTGCAGGTGTGCACTTTTATTGCCTATTTACATCGTTATACAACTTTAAATTTCGAAATGATGTGACATTCTTGTTGTTTATATCTCAAGTGACTCTGTTCTTATTGTTATTTATTCTCATCCAGGTTATTACAACTATTGAGTATTGGCATTTTCCTTCACATCTACAGTGCATTGGCATTTTTGTGTTTAACCTCCTATTTGCTCCATAATCTTATTCACACTCATGGCGCAACAAGTGACTGTTACCCTTCCTCCACCATTTTTAAATGAACCAGGCAATCCCCCAATACCGTGGGAGAATTGGTTCATTATTTTTTATAATTATTTAGAAGCCCTTGATGGACAAGAATTTTCAGCAAAAAGCAAAAAAGCAATTCTATTGAGCACTTTAGGAAAGGAAGGTCAGCGAGTTTTTAGATTTTCTGCAAGCCTTACAAGCCTTACGAGCAAATGGCCAGCCTATGCCTGATGAATACAAAGAGGCCATCTGCAGATTAGAACTGCGATTCTCGAAAGAAGAAAATCTGGTAATGAACCGTTACAAGTTCTACACACATCGTCAAAAGAGTGATGAATCTATAGATGTCTTTGTAGCCCATCTCAGAGAATTGTCTGTAAAGGGTAAATTTGGGGCCATGAATGACGAACTCATTGGAGACCAACTAATAGTACAATTTAATAACAAAAAGATTCAAGAAAGATTATGGGCAGCAAGGAATACTTCACTAAAGGTGGCTATTGATTTGGCAAAAGTAATAGAGGAATCTGAAAGCTGTATGAAGCAATAGACACACAAAAGAAAAATAACTCACAACAAGACGTTTCCGAAGTTTCTGAAAAATGTTGTGGTGGTGAAAGTGAGCCATCCTATGAGGAATCTGTTGCAGTTGTGAAGAACAAATTCAAATCTACTTAAAAAAATATCCTTCTTCTAACAAGTTTTGCTCACGGTGTGGGAGTATTAGTCACACATCAGAAGCCAGATTTTGTTTTGCTGCAAGCAAAGAGTGTCTCAAAAGTGGTCAACTAGGACACTTCTCTAAAATATGTAAAACTAAAAATCGACTGAAAATAGCAGTCGTTCAAGATTATATACAAGAAACTTAACATGAGAGAGACAGACTTCTAGCAATTGATGACATTGATGTCGTTGGAGAAGATGATAAAAGACAAAACAGACCTAAAGCTCTTTTCACAATTGATGGACGTGAAGTGTCTCTCATGGTTGACACAGCGTCAAGATATACAATCATCCCTCAATCTTTTATGGATAGTCTTTGGAGTAGCAAGGTCCTCGGTAAAAGTGACATTTCTCCAAGAGGCTTTGAGGGTGAAACTATTGACATTGTTGGCTATTTGAATCAAATATTGTATTTCAAAACATATCCATCTTTGGTAAAATATATGTTACAGTTGATTGACCTCCTATAGTAGGTTGGGTTCATCATATGATCTACATATTATCATCAACCCAAGAGGACCACTCAGGTCATGGTTACTGAAGAATCAAATCTGTTTTCAAAGATGAATTAGGTGAACTCAAAGGCAATTCACATTTTATTCAGTTAAAAAAACAGTTTGCCTATTCAACACATACTAAGAAGGATTCCACTCTCAATTAGACATGAGGTAAAATCTTTGCTAGATGACATGTTACGGAGTGGTGTGATAGAGCCTGTTGAGCCATCTTCATGGGTGTCTCCGTTTGTGATCACAAAGAAATCGGACAGAAAATTGAGATTTTGTGTTGACTTAAGATCTCTCAACAAATGTTTGATTGCTGATACTTTTCCTTTGCCAAACATTGGAGAATTGGTTTCCACTCTACAATGTGAAAAGTTATTTTCTAAGTTAGATTTAAAGAGTGCGTATCGCCACATAAGACTCCATGATGATTCTAAACATCTCACTGCATTCACAACCACAGAGGGTATTTATCAATTCACACGCCTTCCGTTTGATTTAATTCCAGCAGCCAGCGTGTTTCAATGCATGGTCACAGACATTTTTAAAGGCTTACAAAAAGTAGTATTCTTCCAAGATGATATTTTGGTTTTTGGTGATTCTATAGCTGATCATAATCGGATACTCAAAGATGTCTTTCACAGAATCATGGATGCTGGCCTTACTCTACGTAAGGAGAAGTGTTCTTTTCTCGTGCAGCATATAGAATATCTTAGTCATTAACTATCAGCATTAGATGTCAAACCAAAGAAAGATCTATTGCAAGCGATTCATTCTGCCCCGTGTTCCATCGACAAATACCAACTTTGGTCATTCATGGGACTAATAGAATACTACTCAAAATGTGTAAAGAATGTTTCTGACAAGACTATACATTTAAGACTTTTGCTCAAAAAGGGAGCACAATTTGTGTGAGGTAGTGACCAAAATTCATGTTTCAGTCAAACGAAAAAAGATATTTGTGAAGCTAATGTTCTAGCTCTATTTGACACAAAACGTACCTCAATTTTAATGGTTGATGCTGGTGCCACTGGACTAGGTGCTGTTCTTCTACAGAAATATACAGATGGTGAGCGAGCAATTGCCTTTGCTTCTTGCACCCTTACCTCTTCTGAACAGAACTATTCTGTCATTGAAAAGGAACATGAGCAGCTGCTTGGGGTGCGCAGTATTTCCCCACATACTTGTGGGGCACTAAATTTCTCCTTATAACGGACCACAAACCCTTGGTTTGCATTTTGTCCCCTGGTGGAGCGGATAAGGGTTCCCCAAGGTTAGCCAAGTTAGCAGCCAAACTTCAGGAGTATCACATTGAAATTTCACATGTTCAGGGTTGGCGCAACTTCCAAGCAGACTGTCTATCTAGACTTTCAATCAAAGGTGGAAATCTTGATGATGGTTCTCTCAATTTGGAAAGTGAAGACGAATCTATTGCTTGGGTCCATGATGTTTTGTCAGTCAGTGAAGGATCTTTCTCACATGATGAATGGTGCAAAGCTATGGTCAATGATCACATACTTCAAGAAATGATTCGTATTGTTAAAATGTGTCCAAAACGTGAAAGCTGTTTACATGTTTCTGCTCGTCCTTTCTTAAAGGTACTTGATGAATTATCAACCTGTGGTGATAATATTCTCATGCATGACGACAAATTAATCCCCCTTCTGAGCTGAGAACACAATTAATAAACATTGCCCATGAAGGTCATATGGGACAAACTCTGACTCAGCACAGATTAAAAGCCAACTTTTGGTAGCCTGGTATAGACTAGCAGGTGTCTTCATGGATTGGAAAGTGTCCAACATGTAAAGAGGGGGAGAAAAGACTCAAAGTCGCAGTTGGTTCTTCCATGGGGCTGTTGTCTACTCCCAGTATTCCATAGCACAGTATTTGTTTGGATTTTATTGGGCCCATGGAGGAACTACCCTTATCCCAGCGATTTGCAATTGTATCTATTGATGTTTTCTCTAAATGGCTCACTGTTGTTTTTGTAAAAGATATCACTCCTGAAAGCACCCTAAATAAATGTAATTTCTTTTTCAAGAAGAAGGCTACCCTAATGCACTTATCACAGATAATGGCACACAACTGGTTTCACATAATATTTGTTCTTTTCTATCTAGTTGTGGCATTACACATCATCGTACAACTCTATACAATCCACAGGGCAATGGTTTATGTGAGAGAGTCAACAGACTTGTTAAAGGTTACTATTCAGATGGCTCACTCCAAGGGTTTCTTAGCCATTGATCTGGTTCAAGAAATGATCTGTGCTTATCGTACCACAACTCATGGTTCTAATGATAAGTCACCTTTTGAACTCATGCGTGGCAGACTTCCTGGCACAAAATTCAGTGCTTCATGGATCAAAGAGTTAGTCTCCAAAGGAGGTCAGTTAAATTCTCAGAACACAAAATTACTTCTGTTTCACGCATTTCAAAAGGTGACTATGTTAAAGTAAAACCGGGCAGGATCTCTAAGGTTTAGAGATCAAATTCTAAACCTTAACCTTTAGAGGTCCTTTTTGTGTCAGCGAAGTATTTCCTCATTATATTGTTCTGACAAATGGTGAAAAATGGAACCTTAAAAGAGTTGCTTTATATCAGAAAAAAACTTTTGGTTTGCTGGAAAGGTGTTTCACCTGAACTTCTTAATTCTTCTTGCAACATTGGGAATAGTGGCTACATGTTATCTTGTATGGAAGATTCTACATTATCTTCTTTTCCAGTTGACAGGAGATTTGATGATGGAGGTGATGCCTCTGATTCAAGCAGCTCTTGTCTTCAAAATTATATTACCACTGATTCTTCAATTTCTCAAAATGCATCTTTGCCTGTTAATTCCAGAATTGCAAGGTATCGTAGACCACCAGCCTATCTTAATGATTATTGTTGTGATTAGTATGTTAATGTGATTTTATTCCTATTTCAATATTTTCTTACATTTCACTATTGTTTTTCCCTCTAAAGGAGGAAGATGTATTGTAAATGATTTTAATCACATTGTTGTACTCTATGATCACATATATCTTCTCTATGTCTTCCTCTCCCATATTCCAGAATGCCTGTGTGTATTCTGTACTCCACTGCAGATGTTCTGTAACGGTCAGTTAGGAGTTTGCTCAGCAGGCGTTGGGTTACTTGCTCCTGTGCACCTTAATAAATTACTTCTACTTACTTGCAGAAGCGTCCATTGTAATTTCAACATTAACCATTTTGTATGTGCAGTTGTACCTTATTTTGGTGGTTTCAGCACGCCTTCTGCATAACAGTTTCCTCAGTCTTTGGTTCCTGTGGGGCTCCCTGCCAGTATCCTGATCAGCAGGGGAGTTCTTTACAACTTAGCATCATCCAGAAGCTGGTGAGCCATTCTACCTTAATTGGTTTTTCCAGTTACTCTGCAGAATAATATGTTCACTGCAGTTAAAAAATATATTGTTTTCATATGTCTAAAGGTATAAGTGCCTAGTGTCCCGTGTGCCATCTAACTGATGAGGCAGAGTTATTTACCAAACGCCATGGTGGATGCGGTGCTCTCTCTCCCTGTCTCTCTCAACTCCTACCTCTCATTTACCTCTAATTCTGCACTCTAGTGAATGTACATCACTTTAGATGAGTTAAAAGGAAGGCTGTGAAAGAAAGGCTGGGACTAAAGATCGGTACACTCCTTAATTAAAAGAGTCTGACAGTTCTCCTCTGGGTTAGCTTCCCGCCAGCTATCCCTCAGACTTAGAGTATGAAAATTGGCGTGTAACTTCTTATCAAATGCATTAGTTCTGGGTGGGCTCAAGATGTAGGCCCACTAGGCAAGACAGACTGGGTAGGAGCAAAGGTGGCATCAATGGTTCTCCTGTCTCTATGAGAATGATGCCCATTCAATTAAACTATCTGCGCTGTATCTATTACAGTCGGACCAGAGTAAACAGAATGGAATGCAACCTAATCCCTCATTGTCTATGCTGTGGGGCTGAACTGTTTAGAAACAAGTAGGGGGTTGGGCTAATTTATTGTCGGCAAGGATAGGTCACTGCACAATTCTAGAAATAAAATCGAGAAAGCCAGTATTCACTTTATTCTTTGACAACTGTCTTTATATTTTGTGGTCACAAAACTGAATCAGCATGATCATGATGTATTTACAACATAGTTTTCATAAAAATGGGAGTTTTCTAAAAACAATTTTGGCATTCAGGAAACACCGTTTTGATCTTTGAGATACTTACGTTGGGTCCCTTTCATTAGGCGTAAAAAAGAAAGGGGCACTTTATAACCCCTGCTATTAAAGAAAGCCCACATTACTGGTTCAGTCAATCATGGCTGCTCCTTTTGTCAAACTTTAGAACTGGGAGATATTATTGTGCTTTCCGTTTACCTTTTGTTTTCTATCCTGTGTATATAGTATTGTAATGTGTGTTAATGCTTTGGATGCTAGTCTTTCGAACTATTTGGGCTACAAAATTGAATTGTTTGATTATGTAATATGTCTTTGATTATTCAATGTTTATGACAGCCATACCATTTTGTATAGAAAAAATCAATACAATTTTTTTTTGCTTAAATAACCTTTGTTGTTAAAACATGGAAAACCACCATTAAAAAGCCTCTCTGGGTGAGATGCCCACGGAAGGAGAGTATATTGGTTAGCGTACCTTATTTAATTTGGAGAACGTAAATACTCTGGGGCTTATAGTGTCCAAAGTTTTTTCCCCACAGTTTCATAACGCCCACTTTGCTTCAAAGGTATCAGAGTGCTTTACAGATGCACCAGTTGCGTTACACAAGGAGACATAGGCACGGGGAGATTACGTGATTTGCCCAGAATCACAGGATGTTGAGTGTCATTGCTCGAACCCCCTTCCACAGATTAGAGATCGACTGCCTTAGCTGTTCGGCTACATCCTCTGTCCTAATATCTGAACTGCCTGAAGGCTCCACCTCCACCGACCTGAGAAAATTATTATGTGACAAGAAATCCTCCTCTTCATCTTTCAGTTGTTTCTTTTCTACCATATTAATGGAAAGAGTCAAGGGGGAATCCCTTCCCTCTCCCTTTACACTTCCAGGCATGCCCCTGCCAGAGCTAAGGAACAGGTTGGGCTTAGTTTATTCAACTTGGTTGAATGTCATGTCTCTTCCTTTCCTTCTCGTTTCTGTGTGATCCTGGTTTCTCCAAGCTAGATGTTCTAGTCCATTCCAAGTGTGTCTCAATCTTGTGGTCTTCCAGCAGTGCCAGCATCCCCAGACATCTGCTACAGTATTCATAAATGTACCATCAACTTTCAGAGAGGGAGGTCAGTAGTTCTAGGGACACATCCAGAGTCACTGGAGGCCTTGAAAGCATGCTGTGGGCTCCTTGCTTCCTCCTGACTTGTGGGGGGGAAATGGATGTGGCCTGCTATGGAACACCCAACAGAGAACTTTTAAGAACCTATCTGGTGAAGAACACCAGGCACTGAACACTCTATCCAAAGATCGATCAATAACAATAAAGCCAGCCAATAAGGGTGGATCGACTGTCATTTTAGACACTAGTGACTATAGATCAGAGTGTTCGCGTCAATTGAGTAACAGACATGCATACGTGCCACTACAGCAAGATCCTACTGAAGATCTGATGAGACAAATCAGTAGCCTAGTGGAGGAGGCTCTAGCGGAAGGCTGGATTACCATAAAAGAGGCACAATTTTTGATAACTGAACATCCAGTCATGCCATACTTTTACATCCTTCTAAAAGTACAAAAGCCACAGAACTGTTATCTATTTCGTAGATTTTTTTCCTGAGGCCGATTGTGCAGAGGATGCCCACATACCTTAAGGATACGAAGGATGTGTTGAGAGTTTTACCAGAAATTGAATTTGATCCCGAAAGAGACCTATTGGTCTCTTTCGACGTTGAGTCCCTATATACTTCTATCCCCAGGATCAGACTCTAGAAGTAGTTACATCCATCCTGGGGGAGAGCACTTTGGATACGATAACACCTGTACCTTTTATAATGGCTCTATCTAGGCTAGCCATGAAAGACAATTTCTTCCAATTCGAAGAGACGATCTATCTTCAGACATCTGGGACTAGCATGGGCAGCGTTTTTGCGCCGAGCCTAGCTAACCTCTATGTACACCAGTTCGAACAGCAATATGTGCTCACATCTACCAACCCATTCCACGCATCGATAAGATGGTGGAAACGACACATCGATGATGTGATGGTAGTATGGAGAGGGAGTCCAGATTCAATCAGGGAATTACACCAATGGTTGAATAGCAGAAATACATTTTTGTAATTCACCGTTGAGGCCCACAAAGAGAGATTGGCATTTCTGGACCTTTCTATATATGTCACATCTGCAGGATTGCAGAGTGAACTATATAGAAAACGAATGGCGAGGAATTCCTTACTCCCTTATGAGAGCCACCATCCTAAAGCCATTAGGGATAATTTGCCCTATGGGCAATTTGTCAGTGTACGGAGAAATTGTTCAAATTCAGAGGACTTTAATAACCATGCTGAAAATCTAACCAAACAATTGCTGGAGAGGCATTACCCACACTCACTGATTAAGCGTTCACGGAAGCGAGCCACCAACAGCAATCGGGAAGCGCTTCTAGAACCTCCAGTTTGTAAAGCCCCTGCAGACAGGCTGACCTTTGTGAGTACGTTCAACACCAGAAGCAATAATATTCAGAAAATAGTTTGTCACCATTGGCGTATCTTGAATCACACTAGCGACAAGATTGCTTTACCTCTCTTTGCCTTTAAACGATCGAGTAGCATTTGTGGCCGCCTGGTGCATACCCTCCCAAAAGAGACATCTAGAAGAGCCGTAGGCACATTGTGGAATCTACCACCAGTAGTGGGACACCACCTCTGTGGCAGTTGTTCCATCTGTCCTCAGACAAAACACTCCACTTTTGTGGACATAGGTACAGATCGGCCTTAGGTACAGCCTCAATTCACCAATTGTAACAGCAAGAATTTAATTTACCTGCTGACCTGTCCATGTTCAATCAGATATGTGGGCATGACCGCACGTAAGGTACGCATACGGATGTTGGAGTACAAGAGCTCATTCCGTTGCAAGAAATCTATGACGAGCCTCACTATACACTTCTTAGAGAAACAGCATGGAGAAGAGGATTTCCAGTGGACTGTTCTAGAAAAACCATTCATACCATCATATACGAGCAACATCTCCAGATATTTGTTTGTGAAAGAACAAAAATGGATCTATAAGCTTCGTTCCAACACAGTTGGACTCAATAATGACATACCGTGGACTTCGCTGTAAGGCCTACAGCTCACTGTAGTCTACACCAACTACCGGGATCCCTTGCGGATAGCTAAATGTGAGATTATAAGCCCATAGAAAGGATGGTCCTGGAGGTTAACTGTATCACAGACAACGTCAAGTATTGTCCAACTAAGATAGAACAGTACATTGGACTTTAGGGTGTTAATCATTCACACATTGATGGGCATTGGGCCAGACGGTAGTCACATTGTAGACACTGGTAGGACATCCTTAAGTGAAGTTCTATGTATCTAGGGAGTCATCAGGATATCGGCATGCATCAGGATTTGTTTTTTTAATATTTTTAAACCACTGAGGGTTTATATATAGCATAAATATGAGATAGGGCTGTTTTACCCCTGGCGCTGGAGTAATAACGCACAACTCATTGGTGCGATAGTGTTTTTGCCTCATATGAAATCTGTCCTACTGACAACGTACTGAGGGCATAAGTCAATATCAGCTATTTCTGTCTAGTAATGAGGTCTTGTATCTGAGATCTATTTGGGTGCTACAGTACTGAGGTTGTAGGAGTTGCCCATTTGCGCCATCTCTGTTTTTCAGCACTTATGATACACAATCAATAATAAGCGCGCATCCAGGTCAACTGGCAGTTCATAACACTTCTTTAACACATTGGATGCTCATGACGAGCTCAGCTCATCATGAGCCACGGCGCTCCGGTGCTCATGACAAGGTCAGCTCGTCATGGCCCGTGGAACGCTCAGGTGCGGGGAGAATTCCCCCGCTGTGCTGAGCGTTCCACGGGAGGCAATACACCTGTGATGAGCTGAGCTCGTCATGAGCAGAGGAGCGCCATAGCTCATGATGAGCTCAGCTCGTCATGAGCAAGGTGGCGCTGTGCGTGCCCCCCTCCTGCCCAGGACAGCGGGGGATTAACCCCCGCAGCGAAGGGGTTAACACTATTCGTGATCTGACATACGTCTATGTAATGTGAGTGGGACTGCCGGGATGATAGAGGGTTTCGTGCGAGCTCTCCCTGGGTTGTATTGTTTGCTTTCTATTGGACAAGGCTGATCGCGTGTAAGCGAGCATTGTTTTGATTAAAACTACAATTGCGGGCGTTCTTACGTCACTTGGTAGTTCCAGGTCTCCAGATTGTCGACTCTTCCGGGATTGTGATAGTCGTTGCTCGGATTAAAACGTAAGGGCTATGTATATATATAAAAAACTCAGTAATTGTTGAGTACTTTGAAAGGCTTGTGCGGTTTTTAAGTGGAGCTCATCGGAGACAGCGGAGCACGGGAGAACCAGCATTATTTCCGAATTAAAACTACAATGGTGGACGTTCTGACGTCATTTGGTAGTTGTAGGTCCCCGGATCATGGATCCTTCCGGAAGCGCGAAAGAACAACATTGATAAGCTACTTGATTTGGCAGATTGCATTATAAGGACAATAGTTTGATTTTCAAGGGTGTACTTGGTCATCTAATATGAAGATTCAGTACATTATCAAGTAGACACTCGCGCAGCATGATTGAGCGCAACGCCAAATAGTCCCTTTCACGGATTTGGGATAAATACGCCACCGACTTTCGAACTGGTGCCTCCCTCAAAGACTCAGGGTACAGCTTTGAGGTACCAACAAAGAGGTAAGAATGGAATTGATTCTTACTCCGATTGATGCTGTCATATACCGGCTCTGCAGATGTAGGTTTTCATTGGTATTTCTGAGCTTCCTGATTGTTTGTTAGCGAGTGGAATCGTGATCTTAGGTCTGCACTCTTTGGCAAAATGTGAAGTGCTGCAGCCCATTTAAAGACAGTGCTGCCTTAGATCCAATTAAATAATATAGAGGTCATATTGCCTATCTACAGAGGGTCTATTGGTGTATAGTCTTCTCATTTTCACTTGACGACGAAATTATGATCAGTTGAAAGGGGACCTCACTGATAGACTGTTTTAATAATGATAACATTGACATCGCTATAATGATTATATGAGAGAGTAAGCCACTCTCTATGAGCTTAGGAAATATGCAAGAGATGGAGGGTCTATCCTGCACCATAGAGACCGTTTCGAGTACATTTGAAATATTGTGTGTTAAGAACACCATTGATTTAGCTACAATATTGTTAATTTTGTGCAATAAGAGACTGAGGAGCGGTTCTATCTTTGAACCTGATAATGGTTTAAGATGACTTGACTGAAGGATTTAATGGAAACAATGGGGCCTGCTGATGAGTAGCTCTATAAATTTCCCCCTTTTGTTTGCCCTCTTTCTTCCATAGAGTGGGGCCTCGAATACCTGAGCACGGTTCTAAATCGTTTTTTAAATATTGTGGTATGTTGGATTTAGTGTGTTGGGTACTTGTAAACACTATATTTTGTTAATGCTGTTTTATTTTTGCATCTCGTTGTAGATGTTTACATGCATTCACTGACATGGAGGATTAGCATGTCACAGGTTGTATTTATTCCAATCTCTATTTTTCTTTTTACATTAACTTTTGTATAATTTGTTTATCACTTTGATAGCAGTAGCAATATTTTGAGAGCAGAGGCCCTGATGAAAGCCGAGGGACTTATGGCCCGATAGGCAGAAACATGTTGGGCCTTTTTTTTCCGACAGATATTTGGTCTTACTGTTGTTTGCACTGTTCTGTTTTTAAGTAGGGGATGTGCCGTCACTTTAATTAAAAAAGCGTTTTTTTTCTGGACACATCACCCTATTTTAAATCACCACTTTTTCTTGTAGCACTGCGTGTTTATCACTTTTTCAGCCATCAATGATTAGCAGTCTTATGGTAGTCCATAAGTGCTTGTGGACATGATCCAGTCCTACAATCTATTGATTGGTAATCGGTCTCGATGATCAAGGGACCTACCATTTCATATACTGGAGAACCATATGATATGACTGATCACTAAGTCCATTTGATGGTAATCCACACACTGGTGGTTTGGATCTTGTCGACCTGTACTGTGTTTGTTTGTTCCCACACATTAGTGACTTTCCTTTCTTAGGCTTTCCATGGTGACTCACTCAGTGGAGTTAAGGATAGCCATGCCATAAGGTTGGCCTATAGACCCCCTGTGTTCTTCATGTTGGTCATATGTGGCCTGCGATGGCCAAAGTAAAATCAGACATCCTAGTACACATGACACATGCCTAGACAAGGGAGGCCAGGCTGCTGCATGGAAACTGCAGCAGCCGGGTTGCCTCCTGGGGGGGAGGTGAGAGCTGGGTGACTGATAAAGAATCCAGGGCTGCTCATGCCTGCATGCTCAACTGCTCTCCCATCCGGTACATACTTTGTCACGGGTTTCCGACCGGTCCTGAGGCACTGTGTTTTAGTGCAGGGACAGCCCATGCCTGCAACAAGGCCTTTAGTGAGATGTTGCTGACTGCTGGAGATGCTGCTCAGCAGTGAAGAATTGCAGCACAGCAGAACCTGTAAGAGGGCAACCATGCTCCCAATGGCTTGGTAGCCTGAACATTACAACATAGAGATTCCACCCTGCTCACTTTGTATCAACATGGCTGCAATCCTCAGTGCCACCAGAGTTGTTCTTATACTTTGTCATCAGTCTCTGACCCATTACAACCCCCCATTGAGGGGTACTTCCACCAGGCCACTAATTTTCCCGCATCTTTAACCATATGGATTGAGATGCGATTTTGAGATTGGCCACCAGAAAGAAGGGAACCATCCACTATGATTAATTGAAAGGCAAAGTACAACAACAGCATAACTCTCTTGCTGAGGTAAAGCAGAAGTTATAAGCAATGCAACTGAGCTACATGCTGGTATTCCCACCAACTCAATGTGATCCAGAATGGGAAAATGCACATCTTCTACACACCCGAAAGTGTGATTGGGGTTGAGGAAATGTAAATTCTGGTATTTAGCTAAGAAAGGAGAGCAAAACACATCTGGATGACCTCTGTCGGATGGATGGTACGCAAATGCATGAAGATTCAGATGAAGACGCTTACAAATAGATGTCAAATACAGCCCACAGAGAACAAGAAGAACAAGACATACCTAAAGTAGAAGAGGAAGCAAATTAGTACTCTAACTCTCAACCATAAAAGTAAACTCTGCAGTCTTCATGCACTGTGGATCTACTTACAGCCTCATTGCACCTGCAAATACATTAAGAAGCTGCTGGCTCCCTGCAATAGTCCTCTGAACACTCAACTGAGATAACTGACTTTTGGCCTCACCCTCCTTCCTCAAACAAAGGGGGCCCACCCCTTAAGATGGAGTAAAGCTTTCTGTTCTAACATGGGGCCAACATCTAGACCCATGCCACCAAACAAGAACATCTTAGTTAGAATCTACAGTAGTTATTAAATATTTCTGTTTAATAGTCTTTGTAATGCGTCATAGTTTGGGTGACAGACACTTCTGGGATGGAAGTGTGGTGTGGGGAGGGTGAAAAGAATCAGTTTTATAATAGGAGCGTATATTATAGTTCAGCAGACAAGACACAACAGACACCTACCATTTCTCAAAAGCCCATTGCTGCTAGTAAAGGTGCAGTAGTCTCCAGTACTTAAAAATATTTTCCTGGAATGTTGATGCATTGAACAACAATATCAAAAGAGGTGTGGTCCTGAAATACATCAAATGTCAATTCCCAGGTATACTTCTTTTGCAGGAAACACACCTTTTGGGATGAAATATGGATTTCTGGATAGACATGGGTACACTTCAGTCTTCCACTCTGGGTTTACATCTGGCTCCACAGGAGTGGCAATACTTTTGCATATATCCCCTCCTCTATCAATAGACCAAACAAAGACAGACACCCTAGGGTTTATTTCTCAGTGCCTGGCTGCCTACATGGACATACGTAGACACTGATTAGTGTCTATGCCTCATCACTTCTTCCTGATGAAACCCTACAGATGCTCATCTCCATCCTTGCCAACACTGACCACGGCAAACTTATTATAGGCAGAGACTTCACCACTATTACAAAAAGACACTGGGATGCTTCAAGCCTAAACCTTCAACTCCATGCTGTTCTATCAAACTTTGTGAATGGGTATATTCACTTGGCACACCTGGCATAGGGGAGAATGGGCATTTACTTTCTATTCTAACTGCCACAGCTCCTTTTCTAGAATTCTATAATAGACCACTTCTTTCTTCTACCGATATACAGCTGAAAGGTGGCAGAGTCTGAGATCCTCCTGCTAGGGTTGTCAGACTACTCAACAGTAGTATTGAAACTACAGTACTGAAGCCATAGGTGAATGGGTATGTGGCGCATGGTGGTTCATGGATGACTACTTTGCGGCATCTATGAGAGAAGATGCGAGTATTTTACCGTTAACAGGCAACAGGCACCCATGAGGAAAGATGTATGGGCAAGACAGGATAAAAACCTTACAAAGTCAAAGATTTCCATATTGTAAGAGTATGGGCATGAAGGGATTGGCAGCTATGGATAAAACGTTTGATAAATGCATTAGCTCCATGGTATCTGGCATAAACCAATTTTATGGTCTTGGAGATTTCAGTGAGCACATAGATGACCCAGATCATAAAGCGGCTGGAGCCTTGAAGTAGGCCTTGTTAGACCTTAATCTCTATTTAGAGATCACAGGCACCACTCATAAGCTGGATCATGCCTTTTATTTTTACCAAATGCCCTTCCCTAACAATAGAAAAAACACCTACTCTGATGTGGTCAGATCATTATTTGGCTATACCAAAAACTTCTTGAAACGTCTTAAAGATTTGTCCCACCTTATGTTGATGGAACAACATTTCTGAACCTAGATTAGCAGACACTTTAGGCACTAATTGAGGGTCTGCTGGAAGGGAACATTGAAGCTGGAGTAATCTTTTTTAATGATACCCTTCAGCAGGGGTTTGATAAAATTGTGGCTATAAAAAACAGGCCAACCAGGAGGGAGCAACCCTCGGCAAAGAGAAAAACATATTGCAAAGACAAAAAACAGTCTTGTAAAAGACTAGTAAGGAAATAGAGGAAGCATTACTTAACTTAGATTTCTATAAACTGATTAGGAAAACTAAGACTGAGACTTTGTCATGACTAAAAGCTCAAGGGAAATTCCTCTAGGGATACCTTCAAGATTGTCAAATCCTTTTTGTCTCCTGAGGCAAGTCAACAAAAAATACCTGCTTCACAGTCTTTAGCTGACAGTCTTGCCAACTATTTCTATGAGAAGGTGGATGATAAATATACCATGGTCTCTAATGAGTTAGCTGCATCTCCCTATCCTCAGGCTGCTTCAACCCCAACCATCTGTGAGGTAGCAGTGTTGAGTGCATTGAGGAGTATCTCACTAGCAGAGTCTGAAGCCAGCGTCTTGAATACCTGTTTAGGGTCCCATTCAGATCCCTGTTCCCCTTGAATTCAATAATTAGCAGTACCATTCATAAACAAAGCAATCAATCAGTTATTTAATCATTCATTAGCATAAGGCTCAGTTCCCCTATGTTGGAAAAAAGCTAGTGCTCCCTCTGCTTAAAAAACCCTAATGCAGGACCCTCTAATTTTAGTAAATAGAGGCTGATTTCCCTGCTTTCTATCTTATGTAAAGGTGTTGAAAAAATTGTATACAATAGATTATACAGTTTTTAAAGCTTTCGCTCAGGACAGAGTACTGGTGAAGCACTTTTAGAGGTCTCTGAATTTGTCAAACATAGTTTGATGAAGATAATAAAGCTGTCATCATTATTTTGTATTTGTCAGAAGATTTTGAGACCATGTCCCATAGTATCTTGCTGGAATGCTTAGAGGCTATCAGTGTGAAGGACAGGGCTAACTTATTGATGAAATCTTTTCTATCAGATAGATTACAGGCAGTACACCTCTGTCCATTTAGTTCTAGCTTCAAAGAATTAAGACACAGCGTCCCTCAGAGCTCAGCATTAAGTCCCACACTATTTAACATTTACATGGCACCTCTGGCTAAGGTGGTGGAACCTTTGGGGTTTAATATAATATTTTATACTAATGACACCCAGTTCCTGCTACCTTTTCAGCATGCAGATTTTAACCTGGTGGAACGCTTCCAGAACAGTCTTGCTGCTGCAGCAAATTGGATGTGACTAAGCTGTCTTAAGTTCAATTCCAACGAATTGGAAGTCCTAGTATTTGGTAATCCTTCTCCATCTGAGCTTTTAACTCTATGACCTAATGTCCTTGGAGATCTCCCTATGCCTGCTATGGCGGTTAGAAGTCTTGGGGTAAAACTTGACACAGACCTCTCCTTTAAACTTTCTTTGGTCTAGTGAAGTCTTTAAAAAAGGCCTTATATTTCTACAGCAGTCAGTGTTATCTTAAAATTCCCCAAAAGACAGTCAATTTGATCCGGTCCTATGCAGCTTCATTGACTGCCTGTGAACAAGAGGGACATTTTTAAGGGCCTGCTGATTACTTTTTGAGCTATTCACAAGAAGCGACATCTCTATCTTTGTAAGAGATTTAGAGAGTATCTGCAGAGGAGAGATCTCCAGTCTTCTAATCATGTCATCCCCAGATTTCAGCGAGCTAAGCGAGGGGGTAGTGCCTTCTCCTATCTGGCTGTAAAACTCTGGAATAGCCTGCCCAAGTAGCTAAGGAAGTTAAACTCTCAAGCTTGTCCTACCACGCGGAATTCCACAGAGTCGCAAAACAATTCCACCGTGCCACGTGGAGTTCCGCTTGCGGGCAGAGTTTGCCAGTGCGGCCTAGCGCATTCAGTTGGGAATGCAGCGTGTGTCTGTGCGCTCCAAAATTGCATGTGAGTGGCACTACACAGTTCTTAAGTGCGTTCTCGCATTCTAGTTTGTGCGTGGACAGCACCACGGGGTCTGAGAGGGCGAGGACATCTTGGTTTTCTGTTCTCTAATATGGTGCTGGGCCTAAATTTTATCTGTCCTTAATCCTCCTCCTTTATTAGTTTATTAGTTTTCTGCCCCTAATATTTATTTGTTATAAAGGTGCGTGTCTTTGTGTTGTGTTTGTGTATTTTACGTTTTTGTGTAAATTGTTTCGTGTTTTTGTGACTTTTTGACTCTATTTCCCCTTCTTTCCTTATTTCTTTCTTCTTTACTTTCCCTTCCTTTTCCTTCTTATTTTTTTAACTCCAACCAGAGGGACGGCTTCCTTGCCTGTGGTGTCGCTGCGTAGGTGTGCAGCCTCGGGTAATATTTGGAGAGGAGGAGCTGGCAGCAGTAGTTTATTCTGTGCAGCACCACCTCGTCCCCTCTATGCTGACAGCTGGTAGTAGGCCCGGTAGCGGCTATCCCCTGTGGGAGCATCAGCGGTGCAGAGGGATGGTGCACCAGCTAGGTCCCGCGCCCCATCTAGGAGCTGACGCACTGCTGAGTGATTATTCTGGACCGTGAACAGGAACTGCTCGACCTTCTAGGCATCGAGATTCCGGGGCTCATGAGTATTAATTATTTGTTGTGTTTGTGCTTCACAATGCTAAAAAACTATTCTGAATAGAATGCTGCACACACTTTGAGTGGAGTGGTGTGGCTCACTGGTTAGAGGTGGCAGACCCGGAAGCAGAGGACAGCCTGGGACCAGGGTTCAATCCCTGACGCGGCAGGGTTGTGAACCAGGGTCAGCGGACTCGATAATTCTCGCCTCGGTGCCTACTCTAACCAGGGATCACACTCAGCAACTCTGGGCATTAGCTTGCCTCATCTCCACAACGGCCCCCCACAAACGCTGGGGATGCCTGGTTTCACCTTGGAGATACCCAGGAGGGAACATCTCACAGGGAAAGCCAGGACGGGTTCCCCAGCGGTCTATAGCGCCAGGACGCCTCCGGGTAGCAGTGCGCTTTACAAAACACACACATTTACATTTACATTAAGAGGTAAGTTATGTTTATTTTATGCTGGTATATTATTGTGTGATCCAGTTTCTAGTTTCTGCTAGGTAGGTGCTCAGCACTACCTAATAACACTCATCAAGCACTCGCTTTGGCACACCAATTAAGATGCTATTGCAGTCTGTTCTTCTCAGTGAGTAGCGCGTTCTCTCTGTGACTTTGTTTATGTAGCTCGCACAGTTTCAGGTATTTTAAAAAAATTCAGATTAATGTGAAGTAGGCATTAATGCAATGCAATGCAAAAAAGGGAGACTGACTTGGTACATCAAGGGTGTTGAGAAATGGGAATAGAATCATAGAACATTCACTGTAGAACATTAGTTCCAAATGTAGGGGGCGTGGCTTGGATGCCAAGGCGGACGGCGGCATGAGCAACGAGCTCCGCTCAGGAACCCCGCATTTATCCTGCAAACTGACCTACGGCTGAGGGACGAGGAAGCCATTTTGAAGACCTACTATGCATTAGCTTATACCACGTTGCAGCTTATTGAAGAGAGCTCTGGTGGTCGACGATATGGGGAAGCCCCGAGGGAGGAAAGACGGGGACCCTCAGCCCTCTGATGCTGAAGGCCCAGCCAAGGACGAACAAGAAGCATCTGGGTCACCGCAGGAAAAGGACTGCAATTGCAGCTTGATAAGATCCTAACTGCCATTGCGGACTCTTGTGCTGCCCTGCAACAGGACATTGCGCAGGTGGCGACGGGACTGGGCCTACTACGAGCAGATCACTCGAAGTTGTCGGACAGCGTGAAACAGGTAGAAGTCAAGATCCAGGAGATCGAGCCTGCTCAGGCCACATTAACTGCAACCATGGCAAGTGCTTTGGACTGGATTGCAGTGCTAGTAAAGTGAGCGGAGGATGAGGAAGGGAGGAATAGACGGAATAACATTCGAGTGGTAGGCTTGCTGGAAAAGATCAAGGGATCCGATATGGTGAGCTACCTGGAAGGCTGGCTAAGAACAGTGGTGGCGCCGGAGTGCTTATCGACCTTTTACACCCTGGAACGTGCGCATTGGGTCCCTGCCAGGCCTCCGCAGCAGGGGCTCCCTCCCCGGCCGGTGGTGGCGCGATTGTTGCACTTCAGAGACAGGGACTTGTTACTTCAGAAGGCCCGTGCAGACGGCCCATTCCAGGTGGACAATAGCAGAGTTACTTTATTCCCAGATTACTCTTTTGAAACACAGCGGCGCCGTATGTCTTTCCAGGCAGTCAAAAAAGAACTGCGGGCGGAAGGGATCCAGTATTCTTTGTTATTTCCGGCCAAGCTGTGCATCGCCCTGGAGGGGAAAACCCACTTTTATTAAACACCGGAGGAGTCATGGACCTGGCTGGACTCCTACAAGGCTGGCAAAGATGGACAGGAGGTGGAAGCGTGAGAACTGGCTAGAGACTCCCTACCCCGCCGATCCCGGCAAACGAGGATACCTGCAGAAACCATTGACCTCACAAACAGAGTTGGAGCGCAGGGGAGCACTGGAGGCGGTAATGGCGATATCCGGGGACTTGCTCTTGACTTCACCGAAAGGATCGGATCTGGACACAGATAAAGGCCAATCAGAAGCAGACTCATCGGCATCGGACAGTGTACATCTGCCACCGGTCACTCCTGGAACGGCGGATGGGCTACTAGATGAGTATACTTGATCACTGCAATATGACGAGGGGGTATGTTATAACTGGGAGTGGTGGTCGGATTGTTCTTGCGTGGGCTCACTATGAAACATCAGACATGCGACACGATGGGTCTCCAGGAAGATGTAAAATTTGAGCAACTGAGTGGGTGGACATGGGGGGTTCGTTTCTGGGGGATTCCGAGGTGGATACTAGGTGGTGTTTTGATTATTCACAGTGCACTTGCCAGGCTCTATCCAGCCCCACCCGATGGTCCCAGTTAGTTTGCCTTAGCATAATAGAGGCAATTGTTGGTTTGGTTTCGATGGGATTCACTACGTTGGTGCCTGTTCTGGGGAGGAGGGTGATGTGATGGGGGGGCGGGACTGTTGGGGGAAGGGATTGTTTGTTTGGGTGGAAGTGTCTGCGGGCGCGGCTGAAAGAAGATGGGGAATCCTAGGGGAGTTTTGCACCTATAGTATGGGGCCATTGCCTGACGTGAAATGTGTGACTTGGAATGTGCGTGGGTTACCCTCAATGCAGCGCAGGTATAAGGTCCACTCCTATTTGGTACGCAGAGGCGCGCAGATAGCATTCCTGCAGGAAACACACTTGACTAAGGCAGAAGGGGCAGCACTGCAGCGAAGATGGCGAGGGCAACTTTACTACACCACTTATTCCGCATTTGCGCGAGGGGTTTTGGTTTGGGTCAGGGCCGGGGTCCCCTTTCAGATGACTGCGCAGTTAGTTGACCCGGAAGGACGCTATGTGGCGGTTACGGGGCACTTGCATGGATGGGAGGTTACCCTCTGTAGCATCTATGCC
Organism: Lissotriton vulgaris; assembly: GCF_964263255.1. Classification (NCBI taxonomy): domain Eukaryota; kingdom Metazoa; phylum Chordata; class Amphibia; order Caudata; family Salamandridae; genus Lissotriton; species Lissotriton vulgaris. Next base: position 246,164,513 of record NC_141687.1, read on the forward strand.
CCTAATGTGGAGCACATACCCTTCTTTGAGCGCTTATCTGATGCCTTGGCGAGCTATTTTACAAGCCCAGTGCTGATGGGTGGGGATTTCAATTCCATTGCGGATGTGGCCATGGATAGTTCCCACCCGCTGCTACCTGGGGCCCCAATTCATAGGCTGGCAAAATTTAGAGCCCAATGCACCTGGCTGAGCGTGATTATTCCTTTTTCTCTGCACTACATGATTTGCATGTGCGACTCGACGCGATCTTATGTAGCCCTGGTCTGGCTGCTATGGCAGCTAGCAGCGAGTATTTATCGCGTACGATCTCGGACCACAATCCACTGATGGTGAGTTTTTGCTGGACTGAGACGCGCCCGGCTATCCCAACCTGGAGGCTGTGGCCGGAATTGCTAGAGGATTCTGCCTTCCGAACGGAGCTGGGCACAGGGATTGAGCAATATTTTGCTGAGAACGAGGGCAAGGCTAAGACGACTGCCTTGGAGTGGGACGCTTTTAAGGTGGTGACCCGCGGTTTCTGCATTACTAAATGGGTTAGTGTGCGGAAGTTATTATTGCGGGAAATTGAGGCTGCGGAGGGGGCCCTCAGGGAGGCTGAACGTGCCTTCTCCACTAACTCTGACGCACGTGATACGGTCCAGCCCTTGAGGGAAGCTCTGGCAGTAGTAGTGAAGCGCTTACGGTGCTACGACCACAGAGCATACCTGGCCCGTGCGCATGCTGAGAGGGATAAGGTAGGCACCTTGCTGGCGTGGTTGGCTGACCCCATCTCCAGATGCATCCCATTCTTGGCGCTGACATCCCCATCGGGGAGCTTAGTATATACGCAACATCAAATTAATGATCGGTTCTGCTCCTTTTACGCTGACCTATACACCAGTCGCCTATACGCTGCAGAGATGGAAATTCAGGCGTTTCTGGCGGATCTGGAGCTGCCTATAGTGGAGGAGGAGCAAGCGGACTCCCTTGGACGGGATATCTCGCTTGCTGAGATTCGTTGCACTATTAAACAACTTGCACGGAACAAAACTCCGGTGGAGGATGGGCTCCCCATTGAATTTTACTCAGCTTACATTGACGTGCTAGCTCCTATATTGCTTTCAGTGTATGGATAGGCCAAACTGCTGGGGGTGTTGCCGGCCTCAGCCAGGGAGGTCATTATTGTTCCCCTCCATAAGCCTGGAAAGGACCCTATGGATCCGGCGGCATATCAACCATTATCCATGAGCACTACGGATTATAAGATCCTGAGCCGGGTGCTGGCTACTCAGCTCCTTCCTCTTATGAAAGGTTGGTTCACTCTGATCAGGCTGGTTTTATGCCTACTCGCAATACTGCTGGTAGTATACGTAGGCTCATACGAGTGTTGGGTGGTGATTATGGCGATGCTGACCAGGCAGTGGTCCTCTCCGTGGACATTGCGAAAGCGTTCGACAGTTTAGAATGGCCCTATTTGTTTTCGGTTATGAGAGCCTTCAGGCTTGGAGAGGGGTATGTCCGTTGGACGGAAATATTGTACTCCTCGGCGAGTGCTAGGTAAAGGTTGTTACGGTAATTTCCCCTTCATGTCCACCAGTGGGACGGGGCACCAGGCAGGGCTGCCCACTATCTCCGTTGTTATTTGCCCTTGCCATTGAGCCGCTGGTGACGCGGGCTAGGTTGGGGAGAGCATATCAGGGCCTGCAGCGCCGTGGGTGGACGCATTATATTTTGTTGTATGCGGAAGACCTGTTGCTTTTCCTGAATGATGCAGGAGTGGCATTGGAGGGAGCGCGGGACCTGCTTGGTCGCTTCGGAGATGTTTCTGGCCTGCGAGTTAACTGGGCAAAGACCTGTGTGTTCCCTGTAACCAGGGATCCTGACCCGCCTTCGCACTTGGCTGATGTAACATGGGAACCGGGTGCCTTCCCTATTTGGTGACGCATATATATCATACTCAGGACGACCTGCTTGAGGGGAACATAGGCAGAGCAATTAGGGGGCTCAAGGGCAGCATGCAGTTCTGGGGAACTTTTCCGCTCTTGGTGGCGGGCCGGTGGCACTGTTGAAGATTGTGGCGCTTCCATGATTGCTGTATTTTTTCCACAACCTGCCTATACGAATACCTGTTGCATTTATTTGTCAACTCCGCCCAGCGGTGGGTGGCTTCATCTGAGGAGCGGGTAGGCGCCGAGTAGCGCTGGATACGTTGATGCGAGCGGAAGGGGGCCTTGCGGTCCCTGACTTTGAACTGTATTACCTGGCAGCGCAGTTCCAGGGCCTCACCCAGGCAGTGGCGCATGAATTTCATGGGCCGGAAAGGGGAATTTGAATCGGATGTGCTGCGGCATATCTTGCCATTTGTGGTGTTACAACAAAGATTAAGAGTTGACGGACTGCCGGTCAAAGAATGTGTGCTAGGACACTGTTGGAAACGTTATCACAACAGAATTGGGGTACAGCGGCCCTATGCCTCAGAAATACCGCTGGGAATGTGCACAGCCTTGCCGCATGGGGGGATTGGTTGGCTCTTGCGGGATGGGAGATGTTGGGCTTGCAGATGGTAGGGGACCTATTTGGGGACGGGGAACTATTACCCTACTGTGCATTGCAGGAGAGTTTCGGGCTTCCACAGGGCCACTACTTAATACATTCAGCCCTTGTCGCCGCCATTCAGAAACACTGGGGAGCTGGCCTCTCGGAACCACCGGTAAATGCAGCATGCCAATATGTAGTGATGGCGGCGGACACATTTAAGGCGGTCACTTATTTGTATAACGATTCAGAAAAGGGGGGTGGTGATGGACAGAGTATCTGAATTAAGCAGAACACTCCTACCCAGTCAACAGATCAGGGCTTGATCCATCACCGTTTTTTAGCTCACTGCACCATCCCAGCTCAGAACCTGGCTACATGCAAATTAGTCTGTCCCTGGCCCAGTGCATCATGGGAACAGGGCAGACTAAACTACCAAGCCAATTCTTTTACTGGAAAGGAAACAAGCTTCCGGGGACCGGTTTCTGGCATTACAGCCGTCTTCGGCCCGGCTTGCTTGAATCCTGATGGTGCAGTGAGCAAGGGACTCATGTCTGAGCATACCCTTCCACGCTTATGGTGGAGCAAACGATTCAGAAAAGGGGGGTGGTGATGGACAGAGTATCTGAATTAGGCAGAACACTCCTACCCAGTCAACAGATCAGGGCTTGATCCATCACCGTTTTTTAGCTCACTGCACCATCCCAGCTCAGAACCTGGCTACATGCAAATTAGTCTGTCCCTGGCCCAGTGCATCATGGGAACAGGGCAGACCAAACTACCAAGCCAATTCTTTTACTGGAAAGGAAACAAGCTTCCGGGGACCGGTTTCTGGCATTACAGCCGTCTTCGGCCCGGCTTGCTTGAATCCTGATGGTGCAGTGAGCAAGGGACTCATGTCTGAGCATACCCTTCCACGCTTATGGTGGACAAAACGATTCAGAAAAGGGGGGTGGTGATGGACAGAGTATCTGAATTAAGCAGAACACTCCTACCCAGTCAACAGATCAGGGCTTGATCCATCACCGTTTTTTAGCTCACTGCACCATCCCAGCTCAGAACCTGGCTACATGCAAATTAGTCTGTCCCTGGTCCAGTGCATCATGGGAACAGGGCAGACCAAACTACCAAGCCAATTCTTTTACTGGAAAGGAAACAAGCTTCCGGGACCGGTTTCTGGCATTACAGCCGTCTTCGGCCCGGCTTGCTTGAATCCTGATGGTGCAGTGAGCAAGGGACTCATGTCTGAGCATACCCTTCCTCGCTTATGGTGGACAAAACGATTCAGAAAAGGGGGGTGGTGATGGACAGAGTATCTGAATTAAGCAGAACACTCCTACCCAGTCAACAGATCAGGGCTTGATCCATCACCGTTTTTTAGCTCACTGCACCATCCCAGCTCAGAACCTGGCTACATGCAAATTAATTTGCATGTAGCCAGGTTCTGAGCTGGGATGGTGCAGTGAGCTAAAAAACGGTGATGGATCAAGCCCTGATATGTTGACTGGGTATGAGTGTTCTGTTTAATTCAGATACTCTGTCCATCACCACCCCCTTTTCTGAATCACTTGTTTGTATAGGCGCATGCTTGAGGAGGTGTTGACTCCATTGCAGAGGCTGCAAGCGCAGTGGGGGACAGATATAGGTAGAGAGTTTCCTGACTCAGCCTGGTCGCACATTCTAAGGAGGGCATGGAAGGGTACTAGAAATGCCAGATTCCAGTTAATTCAATTTTTTATTTTGCACAGAGCGTATCTTACACCAGCGAAGATTAACCAGTACTTTCATGTAGACACTGCACAGTGACCCCGAAGCAAATTGGGGAATGCGGATTTAGTGCAAATGCTATGGGATTGTCACAACTAAGTACATACTGGGAGGTGATACTCACTTTAGTCTGCAAGGTAACGGGGCGACAGATTAGTTTGGAAAAGGGGGCCTGTCTATTGCATTGGTTTCCGCACACTAGTAGGACAAAGGTGACAAGCAAGTTCTTGGATTTGGGGTTGCTGCTTGCCAAACGAGAAATTACATCCCACTGGAAGGCTGTGGCGGGGCCTAGCTACATCAGATGGAGCGCTGAGTTACTCAGGAGGGCCACTAGTGAGGGTATAGTCTGCCTGCAACAGACTCATAGGTCTCACAATGATAAGGCGTTAAAGGCAGCTCGGGCGTGGGAAGACAGCGGATGTGGAGTCTGAGTCGGAGACGAGAGGCCTCATTTAGGAGGGAGATTAGGGGGCTACTTATTCAGCAGGCGAAGTTGAGGAATGTGCAATGTTTCCCCGCTTCCATAATTGTCACTACAAGCAACGTAGATGCACTACTGGTGCCAGCAATGAAGCCCTTGGTGGTGTTGAGTTGCCATATTGTTCTATTTAACCTCTTAGTTCACGCCGGCAGGAGGGAGGGTTCGGGGTGGGATCCTGAGGGTGGGAAGTGGATGGTTTCATGCATACAGTAATATGACATGAATGTAAGATTTATTTCCTATCCTGTGACTGTCCGAGTGGATATCTAAAAAGAGAATTGGGGTAATTGGGATGTTTCATTCTGGCGAACAATCCTGGACACTGGGTATAAAGGTCCTGTTAATTATTCCATGTGTAAGTCGATTATGCTCTATGTGATCATGGTCAACCTTCCATGTTGGTTGGTGATGTTGAAAATAATAAAAAGATTTAAAAATATATATATATATATATATATAGTTCCAAATGTAGTTTTTGTTAAGGAAATTTGGAATATGGATTTAACGACATTTGATAGACTTGAGTCGAAACTAGAAGCACTATAGGTGAACTGTTTTAGCCAAGTATGTGAATGCGTTTGCTTTTCATAAACCATTTTGTGGAGATTATTAACTGAATCACTAATCTATTTTTATTTATCTTCTTAATTGCTCTCATCAGCACCCAAGGGCTAGAAGAGGGTTGTTTTGGATGGTCCAGGAGAAGCTGGTAAGCCAGCGCTGACCACCAGCGCCTCTGCCAAGGGCTGTGCTGATACCAGTAAGTCCTTTAATGATTGTTGTGGACTTCTTAGTGTAGAATATTGGGGTATTGGAATGTTGGTGCTGTCTATTGTGAAGATTGAGATAGCAGTCCCACGTAAGCTAATATTTTTAAATAAAAATCACCATGTATGTTTGTTGAGAAAGCTTTCCTTTTCCTGCGTATGCCTAGCTTTAACACAGTTCAGTTCATGAGAGAGTGGAAAAGTTCATCATGGACCACCTCCACCTCCCAATGTAGTGTGCTGCAGACTCATTAATTTATAGTTACAGTATACCAGTAGTTTCCCATGACAGTGCAGCAAGGCTGGGAAAAAAGTCAGAGTTCTCACTCCCATTTCATTTGCCAACCAACACCATATGTCTTTCATTGACCATTATTCCTCACCTGGCTTGTTTAACTTTGTGAACCAATCAATCAAATGCCCAGAGTGATATTTGGGTGATACTGACATGCTACTGCTAACTGAGATGTAATGCTGCACAGCAGTTGTATTTATGGTTGCGTATCTGGGATCTAAATTATGTGTAATGTTTTATAATAGCCACACAGAACATCGGTGATGCTGGCTCCAGTGCTGCTGCAGGAGGAGACAGGCCACTTGAAGGGGGAGAAGCTGCAGCAGGGACGGGCACTGGTAAGTCACATAATTTCTTGCAATTACTACGCTCACTATCTATTGCCATGGCATCACTCGTCATCATCAAGAAATGACCGTGAATTGAACCCCCACCCCAGCTTTACCAGCCACAGTGGTGGTTGAGTATAATGACCTCTTCTGTCTGTAACGCAGCAAAATCTCACATTATGAGCTTTGATGGCTTAAGGGAGAAATGAAAGAATGGAAGGTAACCTGAAAGAAAGGAAATGGTATATTAGTGAAAGGGAGGGTGGGTGAAAGGGTGTAAGGTGGGAAAAGGGGTGGATGGGCGAAAGGATTTTTTGAAGAAAGGGTTTCTATTTAATAGGTCAATAATGTATTGGAAATTTTGGTGAAAGACTGGATATGAGAAAGTAAAGCTTACTCATGGTGGTTATGGGTGAATTAGAATGATAGGACGAATGAATATTTGGATTGTTCGGATACATAAGCAGGGCAGCTCTTCTTCTCAAGAGGAGCATGCTACTCACCTACTTTGCTTACTTGGTTTATGTAGAGTTATCAATATCATTCAAATCTATGGTTCTAAGTGGGGGGGGTTATTTATTTGTATTCATGTGTTCTACTCCCTTGACTCACTGTATTTGTTAAGTGAGACAGATCTATCCTACCTATCATTCATTTCCCCCCTTCTCGCCTATGGCAATTTTGCCAACTTTGACCGATGTGCAGTATGGGTCAATCAATTTGTGACTGCAGTGTTGGCTGTGTAACGTGTGTCTGCTTCAGTTAATGCTGCATTTACAATGTTTTCAATGAATTGCAAAACAAACACACAAGGTTTATTTTCCCCTCACCCACTCAGTCACCTCTTATATTTTTTTCAGAGGGTCTTCCCTCCAGCCTACCAAATTGGAATATCGTTTTCTTGGCATGTGCCACTTTTAATTCGATACCCATGTGAAGTGATTCCAGAATATACTTTATGGTGTCCCACATCAGATTTAATTCATACTGATTCAGATTTTACCCTTTAGAATTGTACCATACCTGAATAAGCCAAAGATGATAAGTCGATGATCAGTGTTTTGGCCCCTCTATTATATATATTTAAAAAAAGCTCTACCCAACTTGTCTAATCCCTCTACCCTACCCCCTGCAGTAGAGAAAATCAAGTTTACTTTCCTTAGTTACTGCCCAGCAAATGAATTAGTTGGAAATAAGTGGTGGTGGGCGAGGCCACAGAGTAAAATGGGAGTAAGTGCATGATTTGATATCAAGTTTGGCATATGGGACACACAGTGACAAATATACCAAATAAAATCTAAATAGCTTGTTCCTTTACCTGTAGTGCAGTCCATTAGAATCATTTTTCTCAACGTCTACTTATGGCAGACAGGATAATATATTAATATCCACATTTCATACATGAGGTGTGTGATTAAAGTAGTATCTTATTTATAATTCATCTGCCTTTTAAGAGACAGGGTAGAAGGAAAAATGCATTTGGCGAAGAGCAGGATCATTGGAATTAAAAATAGATAATTGTCAACTATAGCTGCACTGGCACTGGATAGCAATGAGCATGGCTTCATCATGTTAGCACCACACACAACTTGTACTCCATATGGTGCATAATGCCATACTCATTAATTTTTATGTAATTTATTTTTCAACTCAAGGTGTCTGACTCTGTGTATAGTTACTTGAAAAGCCTTTAAAACGAAAAAAATAATCAAATCACAGTTTTTAAAAAATGTATTCCCTGCCTTTTAATACTTTTTGTCCACACCGTCAGTGCTTTTTTATGTTTGGCAACAAGTGTGGGTAAAACATAATATTGTCCGTGTGATTCTCCTAAACATAATCACATCAAATAAATTCCAATGGCCCTAGGGGACCAGCAATGTACTGCTACTGTGTTACCCAGTAATTTAAAACAATTGTTTGCAAGGAGCATTATTCACAATTTGTCTTTCTTGTTTTCTCAATATAGCTGCTCCTGCTGGTCCAGCCGGACCACCCAACAGGCAGAATATAGCTGCCCATTTGTGGTGGCATAGGATGGAGCATATCTAGCTTTAATGCCGAAGGCTGGTGATCCTGGAAGAGGAGGGAGAGAAAATTAACGCACAACAGCCAGGGCCCAGTGTAACCTGTCCCCCTCAGACTCCAGCCTCCCAGCCATCCCATCGCCGGTGCTGCCACCAGCCAACTGCTGCCACCCTCCACCACACTGGCAACAGGCCATTGCTGCGCGGCATCCTGCAGCGGCTGGACACCATCGAGGGCTGGCTCACCATGATGGAGAAGAGCCTGGACCAGCTCTAGACCGATATCCATAATGCCCTCTTCGAGTCCTTTTTTAATTTTTTGTTTTGGTGGGAGGGAGTTGCTGTTTGCTGGGGCTGGGTAAAGAGGTTGGGACTGGAGAGGCTCTTTCTTGGACATTTTGGGTTTTGGGGCTTGGGTCAGTTTTGTTTGGGGAGATGATTGGGCATGTTGTTGGGGTAGAGAGGGTGGGGTTCTTTGTAAATAAATAAAGGGGGAAATTATTTTTTTTATCTAAATGTATGGCAATAGTTAATTTTTAATTTGCACTGCTGCCTACAAATAGTTTTACGCAGCCTGTTTATGTGCTTGTAACTTAAGAGAGTGTGTAGCACTTAGTTATAGAGTCTAGGCTTATATTTCTATAACACTCTTGGAAATTATGCGGAGTACTGTCATGATGACCTATATTGTGTACAACTATCTAGATAAAAATCAGTAGCAGTTATTTCCTCCATACCAGTTGTCTTACCTGAATATACATGCAGCAAAAACAGGTGAAGCATCCCAACTTCATCCCAACTTCACAAGCGAGGTTCCACTTTCAGTTTCACCCAGGTGAGCTCCAACTGTAGGATTGTTCTGAATGATTGATTGATTATACAATGTAGGCAACTAAATGGAAGTAGAAAGACTAAGCAAGCGGGTTATATATTTATCAAAGATTTTCAAAGAATTGACAATACCTGAGTACTACGTGATGACACAATGAGAATGCCTGATTGTGTTAAAACAGAAAAAATAGCAATGCTAGTAAGATTTGGCTAATGTGGAACTAGCAATAATATTTGTAATACCCTTAAGTTATTAAAAATGGAATCAAAGTCTGGAGTGGATAAACTTAGGTTAGGCGTTCACAGTTAGGCAACACAAGGCCTGAATAATGATGCTGAAGACTGAGGTTCTTCATTCTATATCTAAAAAAATCTGGATGCTTTTTAATGTGCGGGTTGGTAATGGGCTGATGTGGGCTACTGCTTAGAAAATTCTACAGTAAGTCGGTGTTGCTTTCACCACATTCGCCCCACCAAGTGTGTGATCCATTGATGGTGTAATTTAAGCCACACCTCAATAAATGACACCACTCGGGAAGAGGGTTAGGGGGTTGATGACTGGATGAGTAATGGGATTTGGGGAAAGGTTTTACAAAGACAAAAACTACAACACAATGCCAACATTCATCTGGGCAATTGGCAGCAACCCATCATACTCCATCAATCGTTGTTAGAAGGAAACAGAGGAATGAGTATGACAGAGTACAGATAAATGCATTGCAAACAGTCCTTCTGCCCCGAGACCCAATTTATCAGATATCTAAATGTTCTATCTTCTAGGTTGGGGAGTAAACCCACCCACCCACTTATCTTAGTTAATATGATTGTTAAAAGAAAAAGTATACTGTATTACAAAATTGGGTGGTGCATCTGCATTCTCCTCTGCAACGTCTACTCTTTGGGGCCTGTCTGCACTGGGCCAGTAGGTAAGCAGGAGTGTAGCTGAGCTCAGCTACCTTTCGCCTTTCGTTCATGAAGGAGACTGAAAGAAGCCCTTTGGACTGTAAAAGGGAAGCTGTATTTTAGAGTCAAAAAGGACAAAGGGAAGGTAAGCTACATGAGGAGTGTATCAAGAAGATTCAGAGGCAGAGCAAAAAAAAAAAAAAAAAGGAGGACTCAGGTATCACTTTTGCCACAAGTCCAACACACACACACACACAGAGCAGCATTTCATAAACACACCTCTCTCTATTCCACACAGCTGAGTACTAGGCCTCAGACTCCTGATTTACCTTTGAAATGAAGTCGATACACCAATACACCTTGCTTCTAGCTGTTGATGAGGTAGTCCGGCAGATCCCATCCTGAGTTCTTCCAATATACTCTTCCTTACTCTGAGTAAAGCCATCCCAGACCAGTCATCAGCAACATGAACCACGATGACCCGAGCAAGATAGACGTGGAGTACAATGCTGTTGAAGAACAAGTAGAGAAACAGAATTTCAGTATTTTGCATAGGTTTTTGTTTGTTAACTAAAGTGACTGTTTTGGGCTCTGAAGTACCAGAAAAAATGAGAATACCAGGAAATTAAATCTGGATTAGTGTGAAAGGGCTGAACCCAAACAATGCAAATCAAAAATCATCTAAAGAAATTTCCCAAATTACAGTTCAACACACCCTCCCTCACTGTCTGCCATTACATGAATCATTAACTTAAATCATCACTCAGTCACTCACCATTGCAATAGCTGAAGTTACCTCATCCAGTCAAAGCATGGGTAGTTCAGGTATTAGGTATTCGATTATCTTTGATGCAGGCAACACATTGGAATTTGGTATTGGCAGGCAGTCTTGTAGATAATACATTATTTTATGGGGCAGCCCTTTGAGTGCTAAGTGATGCTAAAAGGGATAGGAATTAGGCAATAGGTAAGCAAGGGGTCAGGCATAGTCCCCAATGTCATGAAGGAATTGTGGCGGCTTCTTCAATGCACACTGGTCCAACTGCCATCTGGCAATATATATGTGACTTATAAAAAAGGTGGGATAGCATAAATCTGATACATAAATTATAATGGGCCAGATGTACGACTCACCAATGTGCGACTCGCAAATTGGGTCACATTTGCGACTCGCAATTTGCGACTCTCTAATTGGGATGTATAACAGTGTTTGGGATTCCTAATGGGGTCGCAAATTGTATGCCTCATGAATATTAATGAGGCTGTGGAAATTTGCAACCCCATTAGAAATGGCTAGCACTCCCAGGGATGGTGGCTTGCTGGGGTCAGCAGACCACCACGTCTGGAACTGCTTTTAAATAAAGCAGTCTTTTTTTTTAATGCAGCCCGTTTTACTTAGAGGAAAATGGGATGCGTTTGAAAAAAGAAAAATGAAACTTTTCAGTTTCATTTTTCTAAGGACAGGCAGTGGTCCATGAGACCACTGCCTGAAGTAAAGTTTGTCCTCAAACTCAGGTAGTTCACCCAGAAGGTGGTCAGCTAACACATTTGGTTCAATTTTAGACCAATCACCCTCCTCCTCCTGTGCTGTTGTTTCAGGAAAGTGGAATTGTGTGGTATGAAATGTTGGTTAATTTTGATCATAGTCAATCTCTCCACATTTTGAGGTGGGAGACTAGTCCTTCTCACTGTGACAACTGCATTAGCTGCACTGAACACATGTTCAGCAGACACACTGGCAACAGTACAAGTCAGATACTTTATTGCCAGCCTGCTGAGCTCTGGGCATTGGTGCATTTTCCCATACAATACATCCATTGATTTTGATCCACATAGACCTCTTTTGGGTCATCCCAATACTCCTGGAACATCCTGTGGATGGTCACTAGTGCCGCCATTTGCTCAACCTGTTTTGCCATTGCCTCTGCATTGGACTTGAGCCCTGCTAATTGAAACCGAGACAAGTCCAGTTCTTCTGTGGCTGTAGTTGCTAGTGTTCTGGTTGATGATGTTGTTGGCTGCTGTAAAACAAGACTGCCATCTCTGGCAGTTGAAGGTGGCACACCAGAATTGTGGGTGGGACTCATTCTTCTTCCAAGTCTCTGCTCTACAATTCACCGCTTGTATTTTAAAACATTCCCTTGAGAAAAAGGAATTAATGCGGGCAGAATTTGTTTGTACCATGAATCAAGTAGAGTGGCACTCTTTGGACTCAATGGTGTCATGTTCCAGCCTTATAGTTGAAGCCAAGTGGAGGACTAAGGTCTCAACCAAGGCATGGGCTTCTGTGTTTTCATTCACACCTGCGGGTTGAACCTTTCAGACACCTACTTTACCTTGTCTTGTAAGAGATGCAACAACTGGATAGCTTGGCCCATCGTACAGTCCTCCTTGCTAACTTCCCATGTGAAAACCACAAAAGGGAGAAGCATCTGTGTCAGGCATTTGAATAGGCCCCATTTGGCCGCATCAATGGTTATAGCTTTCCAAACTGCATCCCCTCCTCTTTGAATGACATAGTCATTGATCTGTTTGTACTGCTCCATCAGATATTGCAACATGTAAAATGTGGAGTTCCAAAGTGTTGGAATCTCCTGTATCAGGGCTTTAACTAGTGCTCTATTATTACGCTGAATAATCCACAGCTTCTTCAGGACTTTGAAAGAATGGCTGGAATGAGTGCAGATTATTCTGCAGGTGGTCTTTATGTTTCTGACTTTGTCTTCTTTTTTGAGGAAGTCTTGCACAACCAGGGTGGTTCAATGGGCCAAACACAGGACCCCAAAATAGCCCCTGTCTGACATGGCCTTGAATATGTAACTGCCATTGCCACGGCAGCAAATCCAATTCTAGGACCATTCATATACTTTGCTGTTACATTCCTCCCAGATATTAACAGCTGCATGTGATTCCTCCCTTGCGAACATGGCCACTGTTGCATTCCACCAAAAGCTCTTAAAACTTTCTTCAGGGCCAAGACTTAAAGGTATTTTTTGCTTTACCCCCTGCAAAAGAGATCCAGTGTGCAGTGATGCACATGTAATCAGCCACCTGACAACAGGTCTGTCAGGTCCAAATATCTGTCATCAAATGGATGGTGTGAATAACACTTTGCTGTAAACCAACCGCTGCACATCGTGATACAGTGCTGGAAACAGGTCCTTCTTGGTATCTTCCATTTTGTGCAAATGGGTGCCAAAAACTCTAAGAATCCCACTCCTTCCACAAATGAAAAAGGGAGGAGGTCCAGCGCTAACACTTTTGCCAGCTTCCCATTGTACAAATGTGCAGTTGGGTGGTTTTGCTAGGAAGGCTCCCCCTTCCTAAACATGCCCGTAATAGTAGCCTGGATTTTCTTCATTTCTTGGGGCACTGACATAGACTTAATAGCATCGTGGTGGTGGGGCAGTCACTGTATGCCGTGGTGTCTCCATCACACTCTGAGTCTTCTTTTTCCATTGTGAAATCGCTGAAGTGGGTGAATCTGCTGGCATACTGCCGGGGACAGGGCTGCTATCCTTGAAGATGTCACCCTCCTCTTCCTCTTCCTCTTCCTCCTCCTCTTCCTCTTCCTCTTCATCACCTTCCACCAGGATTGGACTTATAGCTGCTGTTCCCCAACTCTCCCCACCACCACAACCACGTTCAGCAATTTTTTTAAGGTGCTTCTCCCACTTGATTCTGTGGGGTATTTTCATATAGGTCGTCTGGCCTTCGGTAGCATGATGTGTACTAGCCTCACCTGGACGAACATTTGTGTGGCAAATGATGTGTACTGCAATGTGCTCCCTCTCTTCGCTAACTGTAAGAAAGTCCCAAACTGGGTAGGAGTACTTTTTTATTTGCCCATTGCCTGAAGAAGAAATGGAGTTAGGTGGGCATGTTGTTGATGGCCTCTCTGCTTCTCATGAGTCAGGGGTTGATACAGGTCTCAGTTGGGGCTTTGCAAATATGGGAGCTGATGTCAATGCTACATGTGCCATATCCCACGGAGCTGGTTGAATAGCAATGTCAGATTCCTCTCTGTCACCTTCCACTATTACTAACTCACCATCATCATCCTCTTCATCCCCTTCCATAAGTCTTAGTCTTTCTGGAACTTTTCCCTTGCCTCTCCTGTTGTATTCTGGTATCTGCTGGGGTATATTCCATGTCCCTATCATCATCACCAGAAGTGGTGCTTAGAGAAGATGGTGCAGGGGTGCCCTTCCTTTTCCTTGCTAGCTATCTGAGAGCCAATGATTCTAAATGAGGACGTTCAACTTCTTGCTCGGAAGGAAGCTCAACCTCCTGTTCTGCTCCAACATCATACAAATGTACTATTGCTGCGTTCTGTCCAGTTTGCTGTGTTTCCTGAAACGGTTGCGTACTACTTTGCGAAAGGGACAAATCCAATTCAACATCACTACTTGTCTGCATCGATAGGATTGCACAGGCTGCCTCACTGACAAACATGGTCCTCGGCTTATGTTGGGGGTGTGATCCTGTTGCTGCAGGAGTGCTGCTCTCAGCTTGCTCGCCGGAAGCCGGTATGACTGGCACAACTTTCCTAAAAAAGGTTGCGACTGGCATGCCAGTGGTGGAAATCTGCTTCTTCTGCTCCCCACTAAACACTTTTGTGGCGGCACCTTTCTGTGGCCATCTTGAAACTGTCATTCTGCAGTGGCACCTAGCTTCACAACAAGCTGAAGAGATGACCGTGTTGCCTGGTCAGTCATGTGTCATGTCATGCACAGACAATTCTGTGGGTGATGCCTCTTCTCTTGTGCACCTAAAAGCAAACAAGCAAGAAGAATATCAGTGAAATGTTGCAATATTGCAGTTCAAGTAGTAGTACAAACAAACAATATCATTTAGTATGGTGACCTAGCAATAATATAATCAAACTATCCACTCGGAAAACCACACCAACAGACTTTCATTGTGTGCAGTATACTCGAAGGATCATTGAGAGCAACAATAACATACAGATGTAACTTTTTGCTTTATGTGCATTACATTGGGATGTGGCACTCAGTGAGGTGCAGGTGTCCTTAGACAATGAATGCTTCTGTGCAGTGCACCTATTTCAGCCGGATGTTAGGCAAATAGAAAAAAACATTTTTAGATCAAATTTTTTTTTAAATGTACATCAAAAATTTGACATAATTTTGAAGCAAAAACACGTAAAAAGATTTAAAAAATAAATTAAAATGCATTAAAAAAATAAAAAATGTATAATAATATATTTTTTTAAAGGTAAGTGAAGATATCCGCAAGCATATTCATTTATTAAACTTCTATCATTATTAACCATCCATGCAAGCCTATGACAAAGGGGTCACACTGGCTGGATGCAGAACATGGTTGCCAGTCAGTGAAACATGGTCATCAACAGCAACTAACACTGAGCAAGTAGGCATAGTCACAATTTCAGAGAAGAAATGCAGACCTATGGCGAAAACACACTAGCTAGCTACACAAAATGGCTGCCAGCCACATGGTCACAACAACAGCAACCAGCAAGGAGGCATGGACACAAAAAGAGAAGACATGCAGGCCTATGGCAAAAGCACACTGGCTGGCTACACAAAGTGGCCTCCAGCCACATGGCCACAACAACAACCAGCAAGAGGGCATGGCCACAAAGAAGACATGCAGGCCTTTGGGGAAAGTACATTGGCTGGCTACACAAAATGGCTACCAGACTCCTGGTCACAACAGCCAGCAAAGCGGCATGATCATAAACAGAGAAGACATGCAGGCCTATGGCAAAATCACACTGCCTGGCTACACAAAATGGCCATCAGCCACATGGTCACAACAACAACAATCAGCAAAGAGGCATGGTCACAAACAGAGAAGACATACAGGCCTACAACAAAAGCACACTGGCTGGTTACACAAAAAATCTGCCAGTCACATGACCACAACAACCAGCAAGGAGGCATGGTCACAAAGAAAGAAGACATGCAGGCCTATGGGGAAAGCACAATGGTTGGCTATACAAAATGGCCGCCAGCCACATGGTCACAACAACATCCAGCAAGAAGGCATGGCCACAAACAAAGAAGACATGCAGCACCCATGGCAAAAGCACACTGGCTGACTACACAGTGGCTGCCAGCCACATGGTTACAACAACAAGCAGGAGGCCTGGAAAACAAAGAGCACATGCAGGCCTAGGGCGGGCATTTGCTATACAAAATAGCCCCTGGTCACATGGCATGGGGAACAACATAGGCAAATGGGGACCTATGGTAAACACATATACACACACACTGGTCAGACAAATGAGGCATGGTAACACAGAGAACACAACATTAATTCAGCAATGATGAAAATGAACATTAACAGGGCTAAAAAGGTTTACAATAACACACAACATCCAAAGCCATTACCCCACCTATACACTGCAGAAAGCAAAAGTGAAATAACACACAAAAACAGATTTTGTATTTTAATTCAATGTCATCCATAGCCTAAATGATTTTTTAATTCAACAGACACCACAGAAACAGTTGTTTCATTTATTCATGAATAGTACAGCGGCTTACTGTCTGGAAGGCCTGTTGGCAGACTAGGCCACAAAGTGATTTAAGTCAATATTACAAATTTATTAAAAACAGGGAGAATAACTAGGCCACTACTAACACTGCAGACACCGACCATAATAAAACATTTGAAATTGAATAAAAGTACAAATAAATCCGGTGAATGCCCCAAATCAAACAAACAACACCCTTATACACCAGATTTTCAACTTACTTGTGATATCTCAAAAACAAAGTCCTTAAGTCAAATGGTATATATGCAGCAGACAAGGAGAGTGATTCTTCCAGCTCCAAATCCTAATGAAAAGTGACCAGGAGAGGGACAAAGACCTGGAAGGAGCCTGCTGGACAGGAACAGGAATTTGGAGGCTATGGGGACTTCCTTCTGGTTTGAAAATAAGAAAAATAAAAAAAATTGATTCTCGCACAAAAAAAACATCTCCAACGGCCAGTTTGAGAAGAAAATCTACTCCAAATGTCTCTCAACTGCATTCTCGAGCAAAAAGCTGCTTTACCACTCCATTTACAATTGGCACTAAGGATGCTAGGTTGGCACCGTCATGGCCGGAAGCCGTGCGAGTGAGTGCAAAGTCTTGCGGGAGCTCGCTAGCGGTGTGAGAAGACTTATGCACGCTCACAAGCGGCCCGAGACTCTTGCAGCTCGCAGTTGAGAGCCAAAAGAAAACTCAAGCGCACAAACAGAAAAAAAAAACTCTGCATCGTGTCTGAATGGCAGAATTCAGGAATTCCACGTTCCTCTGCGGAGCTCGGAGTGCCCGAATTCCAAAAACTCCATGAGCGGAGCAGAGTTTACTGCCCGGGTTTAGTTAGCAGTCCTTTTACGAAATCTAGGTCACAGACCAGTTCCAGTCAAGCTAGGAAGCAGTTGTATAAACAGTCTTGGAACCTATACCTCAGTGTCTGCCAACATCTCTCTAGTATGTACACAGGTCCTCCCTGAGCCATCACACAAGCAACCTAGGACTGGTTTTGCCCTTATTAGGGCTCATCAGCTTGGTATAGTTATATTCCACAGTGAGCACAGGATCCACGTCTGGGCATACCTGTTGCACTAAGTACAGCAAATACTACAACAATAAGGTGATGGATGGAATACTTGAATTAATCTCAGCCACTGGATATTATCGGAACGCATTCCTGTCTATAATTTTGCACCCAAAATGCCACATCAGTTCACATCCAACCATATGCCAGGTAGTCTTATTCGTACTTCAGTGAGAACAGTCCAGCATGGACTGCCAGGCCAGGTTTTCCCTGTACTGAACACAAGCAAACTAGAACCGGTTTCACCCTAATTAGGGCTCATCAGCCAAGTATAGCTTGGTTCCAGTAGCACAGTATGCACGGGACCCATGTTGGGGTATACCGTCATACGTTATTGTGGTTAATGGAAAGCTTGAATAATCTCAGCCTCTGGAAGTCACAGTCCATCATTTATTATCCACTATTCCATTTCCCTATGGACCTATCCATATGCAAATCAATCTTGACCCTGCACCAGTGGTAACAGTACAGCCCAAACTGCCAGCCAGGTCCTCCCTGAAGTGGAACACATGCAACCTAGGACAGGTTTTGCCCTGATTAGGGCTCAATAGCCAGGTATAGCATGGTTCCAATGGTACTGTGAGCATCGGACCCATGTCTGGGCATACCCGTGGGACATAGGGTGGCAACAACAACAAGGTGATGGATGGATTTCTTGAATTAGTCACTGGCAATTGCTTGGGCTGCATTCCAGTCATTTTTTCACCCACCTTGCCACCTCAATTTGGACCCAGCTATATGCAAATCAATCTTGACCCTACTCCAATGGGAGCTACCTGAACTGGAAAAAAAGCAAACTAGGACCACTTTCATGCTACAACCATCCGCAATGCTCTCACTGCTTCTCGTTGCCTCCTTCACCGTGAACTAGAGTATTCACCCCAGACTTTGAGAAGAAAACCTTTTCAGTGGGACTAATCTGGTCCCTGTATTTGACCCACGTTCCATTGTGGTCAGGTTTAACTTGTGACTTTGAACCGGTCTAGCACGACCAGATGACCGAGAGTGGAGCTTTGTGCTTTTAGGCACTATACTTACCTAAAATGTCGAAACTGCATATCTCCTGTTCTACTGATTGGATTTTCGTTGTTCTGATATCACTTTATTTTTTATACTTTACTCTATGTTTCTAAATTAGTGGGGATTTTTCTTGTGCTTTCATTGCCAAGCTACCAGAGGGTTAAGCACAGGTTAATTTAGTGACCTATTGTAGTTCACCCTGACAGGAATTGTGGTTGTTACTTGAGAAGGGTCTTTACCTCCTCAACCAAAAACCCAGTTTCCTACAAACAGAGTTCGGGAAAAAATCTATCTGCCAACCCATTACACTTCCATACCAGTTGTGACAGTGCCAAATTTGATTTAAATTGCAGCTTGTCATCTGCCCAGGACATCTTGTTTTGCCTTGGCAACAGTGTTTACCATTTACCTGCTGCTTACCTCCCTATATCATTGTGGCTAATGTATTGTCAAAGGGGGTGTAAACAGTTGTTGCCTGTTCAGGAGACGATAGGAGGTTAAAAT
This sequence comes from Lissotriton vulgaris, assembly GCF_964263255.1. NCBI lineage: Eukaryota > Metazoa > Chordata > Amphibia > Caudata > Salamandridae > Lissotriton > Lissotriton vulgaris. Next base: position 246,183,552 of record NC_141687.1, read on the forward strand.
GGAAAATGGCTGGGTAGATAGAACTGGGAGGACTCATAGAGCTTGTGTGTAAAGCCAGGATTGAGAGCAAGTGGGTTCTAAAAGTAGTGCGATACCAGGGGAATAGGTAAGAGTACCAAGACCAACAGCACAGAACCTTGAAGGATGAACATATGCGAGAAAGAGACCTTCTGATCTAGGCACACTGTCCCATTCACAATCCCCTTGGGGGGCTGACTGAAGGTTTCTTGAAGGAAAATAGATATTTGAGTGTGAGTGCTTTATAAATTCTGTTACTCCACAAGATCAGTTAGAAGATATAATACCTGAAGGGAACCCTATCCTGCTTTCAGATACATTTTCTACCTCCTTCCCTGGGATGAGCTGTGGGCCGAATGCCTGCAGATCCTCTACCCTTTACCTGAATGTGAGTTGAGTATACAGATTTGTGATAGGCTCAGACAATCTATATGTAGCAGGGACGTGAATATATATAAACCACAGCAAAATAAGGTATTTGCATTACTATATGAGAGCCTAAGTTACTCAGAAGAATCAGACCTGGTTGTCTTGTCCCCTCAATTAGCCAAATTATTTTTGCAGGTATCATTATCCTCATCCATCTCTTCTGTTAAAATCCTTTAAGTTGAAGATTGACCTAGAGCTAGTTCAGACGTTACCAAGAATACCGCAACATCTGTTGAAATCTGAAGAGGAGGTAGGGAGTCTCCTAGTAATGGCATATGATTAAGCAAGGAGGTTCTATTACCTTTTGTTTGGAGATGCAACACCCCAATTCCACTTAACTGTAAAGGAAAGCCAAAGTATACAATGTGTCCAAGACCTTATGCCTATTAATGTGATGATACCAAGCTTCTGTGTGGTCGCTACCATTCTCTCCTGCATCCCTGCTAAAGTCCACAAGTTGACCATGGTTGACCTTGGTTCTGCTTTCTTTTCCATTTCCATAAATGAGGGCGTCAATATCTCCTCTTGTAAAGGGACCCAGCTTTTGTAGACTTATCTGCCTCAAGGATCTACAAAGTCTCCCTCAACCTTTTTGCAAGCCCTAAAGAAGCAGTTCAACAGGTTAGTGTTACCATGGGGTCTACACTAAACAAATATGTAGATGATATAATATGACATCTTTAGATTGAGATCAGTGTCAAGTCAAGTCAAGTCAAGTCAAGTCAAGTCAAATGGATTTATATAGCGCGCTACATACCCAGAGGGTCTCAAGGCGCTTGAGGAAGGGTGGGGGGATTACTTGTCAAATATCCAAGTTTTAAGTTGCTTCCTGAATGCTAGATGGTTCTGAGTGAGACGAAGGTGAGTGGGGAGTGAGTTCCAGGTTTTAGCAGCCAGGTAGGAGAAGGATCTACCTCCCATGGTGGTTTTATTGATGCGAGGCACGGTAGCAAGGGCTTGGCTGGAGGAACGTAGCTGGCGGGGGGGGGGTGTAGAAGGAAAGTCGAGTGTTGAGGCAATCGGGTCCGAGTTCGTAAAGTGATTTGTTTGCGTGGGTTAGGAGGCTGAAAGTAATCCTCTTATTGACGGGGAGCCAGTGGAGTTTTTTCAGGTGACTGGAGATGTGGTCTTTACGTGGGATGTCAAGTATGAGTCTGGCTGATGCGTTCTGGATGCGTTGGAGTTTTTTCTGGAGTTTTGCGGTGGTGCCGGCGTATAGGGTGTTTCCGTAGTCCAGGCGGCTTGTAACCAGTGCATGGGTGACCGTTTTTCTGGTTTCGGTGGGGATCCAGCGAAATGTTTTTTTGAGCATGCGAAGAATGTTGAAGCAGGATGATGAGACGGCGCTGACCTGTCTGGACATCGAGAGTGAGGAGTCTAAAATGACGCCCAGGTTCCGTGTAAGGAGAACTTAGTCTATCTCCTTACTGAATTACCAACGAATGGCCACAAGGCTTCAAAAGAAATGTTTTAGTTTTGCATCCCCAAGTGCGATATTTGTCAACTGAATGAACTGAAGTCATGTAAAAGTTTCCCAGCCCCGTAACTGTTTGCCAATCATGTGCCTTTTTAGGAGTGGCAGGATACTGTGGACAGTGGATTTTGTGTTATGACAAGATGGTCAAGCCATTGCAAGAATATATTCAAAGAAACACCTCTGAACCTGTGCAGTGGCCTAGTGAAGATGAAAACGCATTTGTAAGAATTGATAAAAACACTGTTTTCAGTGTCTTAGGGCTCCTATATTATGCTTACCTTTCACCTTGTACTGATATTAAAATATTGGATTTGAACTTGTGTTGTTGTTACAAAGCCACAGGGATCAGAGAAAGCCTATTACTCCACTACTCCTCAATTTTGGACTCATTCTTGACTGGGCTCCCACCTTGTTTTTGGCCTGTGGCGGCAGAGTAAATCCTATTGAAGTTTCTGAAAATGATGTGCTAAGTCCCCTGTTAATTGTTGCTGTGCTTCGTTGTGTGGGTGTCATCCTCCTAACTTCAAGAACTCAGCATTTTTCCAGAACCTATTTATCTCAACACGAAATGCTGTTGTTGTTTACCTCTCATGTTACTTTGATTTCTTGTCTTGCTTCTGAACCTTGCATCTATAATGCCCACTATTGAGGATGGCGACGGACATGACTGCGTTCTGACAACTGCCAATGGTACTAAGCTCCGTACTGATTTCACTGAGTTGCCCCTCAACAACTTTGAATTACCATATTTTATAGATGGGTCATGTCTCAGAAATGTTGTACTTGCCCTAGTTGCTGGTTATTCTGCCTGCACTGTGTACCAAACTGTGGAAAGTTACAAAGTATCTGCTAAAACAATTAGGTCAAGTCACAGAACTCATTGCTCTGCCTCAGGTTTGTATCCTAGCCAAAGTAAAAGCTCTTGACAAGTTCAACATATCAAATAGAACCATAGAGAGGGAGACAGAGGTGGCAAGTGAGGGCAAGAGAAATCTTTTGATTCAATAATCTGTGTACTGTATGTGATTGGCCAAACACAGTCTTTTGGAATGTCTGTATGTAGTTAGTATCAGTTAAGGAACAATAATGAAATGGACAGAAGTATTAAGAATTACCTGCTTTAGGAACAGATGCGCTAATTATATGTGTATCACCTGAATCTAGAACTCAAATCTAAGAATAGGAATAGGAACTATAGTGTACAAAATAATATATATTTGAATGTGTGATGATAACATAATAAGATATAATAAGCATAATTATGTGAAAAAGGTCATCTTTATCTAGCTTATGGATTGCAATTTGAAGTTTTAATGGTCATGGGGAAGGTATTTTTATTGAGAGTATAATAATTAGGACTGGGCGTAGTTCGCGATGTAGCTACGCAAAGTGCACTTCACACTACGCGAGCTTCGCGTAGCACTACGCGAACTGCGTAGTAGCATGTTTGCACTGTGCAAGATGTCATTTTCAATGATTGCACAGTGTGGACAAGCATCCGGCACTTTGCAATAATTGAAAACGGCATCTTGCACAGTGCGAGCTGTACTTTTCTGCCGCTCGAGCAGATTTTTACTCGAGCTGTAGCTTTCTCAACGTGGACTGGTAGTTTCTCATCGCGAGCGGTCGCGAGCATGCACAACGACTCGCAATGCGAAACCTGACCTCCCCACGTTGAGAATCCCACTGAGAGGTTTATTTTCCATGCTCACGATCGACAACTTGATGTTGCTAATCGCGAACAAGGAAAAAGTCTTGCGAAGATGTCATTTTGCTTGCTCGCGGTCGCCAACTTGACCTTGAGGACCGCGATCAAGCAAAAAATGACTGCTTCCCTACGCTACGCGTGTTCGCACTGTGCTACATGCAGTTCGCGTAGTGCGAAGTTGCGTAAACTTCGCAAACTACGCGAGCGTAGGCATAGTGCTTTGCCCAGGCCTAATCATAATATGTTGATACACGCATGTTTTCTGTTATTGCAGCAGTAAGGAAGTGTGTTTCCATCAAACATGTGTTGGCTGAGATTTTGATGCACTATGATACATACATTAATCTATCGGAACACATCATTTCTGAAGTATTGAATAAATTAGCTTAAATATCATGATAAAAATGGGATTCTTGGATTTATTAAATGGACTTAAGCTATTAGGAAAACACATATGTGCTTACACGTGTTCCGAAATATTTTTATATTTATAGATAGCATTGCATACTGGTGCCACTGAAAGGAACAGTTCAAGGCTTTATCTCTGACACGCATATGAACCCTTGAATTCATTTAAAACAGATTGCAAATCTGCAATAGGATCTAAACTCTATAATTTTCAATAACATACAGAAATGTCCAAACATATTGGGAAGATCAACCTGAAAGTCTTAGAGAACATTTTGTAAAACCTGAGAATCTAATAAAGAGATAGTTGTCTAAATGGTTGGATTCAATGGCCCTTCCAATATTTGGAGGGTCATTCTATCTTTTGGGACTCAGAATTAAAATGTTCTAGCTGTAGAGATCATGACAAGGATTGAGTTGAAAAATGAAACAGAAGTTACATGACACCTCTGGGAGACTTTTGGAAATGCTAGTGGATGAGCACAGTCACAAAAAAATAAACTTAACAAAAAAACAAACTGTCCAGAAAAAAACAAGAAAAAAGATGGTATTCTGGAAGAGATTATGTCTACCTACCAAGAAGAATTAAAAAATAGGAAAAGGTTAACATTTTTGAGGGATGAAAAATCTTATCGATCTGGACAGGAGTATATGTATGCCAAAAGGTTTGACACAACCGTAAAGAAATCAATGAGAAATAGGTATTTTGATAAGACACACCAGAAGATACACTCAGTACAAGCACAGCCTCAAATGTTGTCTCACTCAGTAGTGGTTCCGACTCGTAAGGATCTTTGGATATCAGAAAAAAGAGGAGCATTAGAGCTGTATCTTTATTTGGACCAATTGCAATGGATAAGGATATTATAATTAGGAATTCCTTATAAGGAAAATGAGTATCAAGGAAGCATTAACAGAAAATGAGCGGATGGAAAGGAAGGGCTAAAGGGTCCTCCAGAAAATATCAAAGATGTGGATTGGGTAAGAACAAGAGCACAAAGAAGGAAGGATACAAGCAGATAACTATATCTGTAATTACCGATTTATCTAGCAGGGATCAATCAGAAGTAGAGATTAGTTTGGTCAAAAAATAAAATAGATCTACTAAGATTTACTTGGAAACTGACTTTTTTATGCCTTGTTGAGCAAATGTTGACATCTCTAGATTGAAACAGATGCTTCATACGTGAGTATTATGATGTTGTAGACATATCCAAACTAATGAGTTTGCATATAACATTGATGAACTGGGGATTAAAGTGAAAACAAAACACCTAAAGAGAGTAGTCCCAAATTGAATTCCAAATTTACCCCAATGCTTAATCCTGATAACTTTATTAATGTGTTCTATTGCCTGGCATTGAAAAAGGTGGACATCTACTGTGATGCAGAAAGAAAAATATATGTAATTTGAATACATTACAACTTGAAGCATTGAGAAACCTTAGGTCTAACAAATCAATTGTTATTAGACAAACAGGCACCAAAGTGCATGGTGATGATGATATATTTCAGTGATTATAATACTGAGGCTAGAAGACAACGTAGTGATGCAGTGAGTTATGAAGTAGTAACAAATGAAAGATTGAAAGATTCATATACCAATCTAATTGTGAAACTGAAAGCATATCATGAACAGTAAGTGTTAGATGAGGATAAACTAAGGTATTTGATAGGAGGATCAACAATCACTGCAATTATTTGCTTTTTACCTAAGATACATAAAGGTGTAAAAATACCATCTGGGAGACCAAACATATTTGAGTCTGGGTCACAAACAGAGCATGTTTCAGAAAATGTGGATATCTATCTAGCACCTATGGTAACCACACTATCCTCCTTTGCAAAAGATTCTAAGACCTACTAAACCAGGTGAATGCATATCCATGGGAAGATGGCTATATACTGGTAACTAAGGATGTAGTCAGTCTTAATACAAGTAGGGACCATGTCAAAAAACTTGATGACTTGAAATTGTACCAGTTTATGAGATTGGATAGTTATTTGAAGCATTTAATCATGCTATTAGATCTCACCAGAATTGTACTAGAAACCAACTTGTTTTCTGTATCAAAATGATTTGTAACTCCAAAAATATGGAACCGCAATAGGAGCTAGGTTTGCTCTCTCTCATGTTAAGCTATGTATAAATTGGAATGAGATGGAGCATGTCTTGAGCTGTTTTATATACTGCCCTGGTAAGGAGGTGTATTGGGGGCGGTATCGAGACAGCGACTAGATGATCTGGAAAGGTGCAACCACTGAACTCAAACAATATCTCGAGTATGTGAATAACAACACTATTATTGGTAAGTTTAACATACGTATGATCATGAGAAAATTGTTTTTCTGGATGCTGAATTACATGCGTGCAGCGAGATGTTAGCATTTAGGATTACTAGAAAGCCAACAGTCTTGAATCCAGTTTTGCATGCATAATCAGGAGATCACAAAAGATAAACAATGAATATTCTATATAATGAATTTCTGAGGGCCAAATGTAATTATAGTACAAAAGCTAGAAATGAACATAAAGAAGCAATTGTCTTTAGTATATTTAAAGAAAGAATCAATAACGTCAAAACATGTGCTTCACTCCACCTTAAAAACCCTTCCTGGGGTGTCTCAATATCTAGGTATCCCAGTCGCTGCAACCGTTCTCGACAGATCAGCGTACACGCTGTTGAAGTGCTCCACATTGGCCAGATATTTCCCTGTAATGCGGACCTGATATTGACGATCTGCTTTATTTTGGCTCTTTCACTCCGCGCTGATACGAGCCACACACTCGCCAGAGAAGCCCTTACTCCGGGCTCCACCCCTCGATGAACCTACTGGACCGATCCTGATCTTTATACTTACCTCTTCCCCGGAACCAGGATGGAAGTATAACCGGTTAAGATTGAAGACCCTACATCTACTCCCCCATGGTCCCTATTTCGGACCCCTTCGATCCGCTAAGAAATACTTACTTTTAATAGCCAGCCGGGAAGGAAGTACAACCAGCAGAGAGATTTTTGATCTCCCTTTCTCATTGCCATAAAACCCTGAAGAAGTCTTGGGGTACTTCCCCAGATAAAACACATGTTGGCTGGGCCATCGTTCAGGATTAAAGAAGAACACAAAAACTCCTGATTGTTCATTGTGATTTCTAATACTGGTTTGTTCATTGAATGTCCGTTGTGTTAATGTATGGCACAGAGTAAATACTCAATAGCTATATGTAGACGTGTGTACAGGCCTTTAGTAAGTATGTGAATAACAACACTGTTATTGGTAAGTTTAATATAGAGTATGATCATGAGAAAATAGTTTTTCTGCATGTTGAATTACATGTGTGCAGCAAGATGCTAGCATTTAGGATATATAGAAAGCCAACAGTGGTGAACCAGTTTTGCATGAGGAATCAGGAGATCACAAAAGCTAAACGGCGAATATTCTATATAATGAATTTCTGAGGGCCAAACGTAATTATAGTACAAAAAGCTGGATATAAGCATAAAGAAGCGATTGTCTTTAGCACTTTTAAAGAAAGAGTCAATAATGTTAAAACCTGCTACACTCTACCTTATAACCCCTTCTTGGGGCATGCCAATATCTAGGACCGGGAGTGGTGTAGTTCCAATATGGACTTTGTTGCTCCTCGAGTGGGGCCCATTAAGTTTAGTTGCAGAGGATAAACATTCCTACAGGAATCACCGACAAGGGTTGTAGCTTTAAAGTTTTATAGGCAGGTTACAAAATATATTTCATTAAGGAATTTAGCAACAAAGAATATGTCATAAGTATAAAGAATTCAGTACAGTTCTAGGTGAAATGAAATCCAGAATAGATTCACCTTCTGAGGGTGGACAACAGGGAGTCTCTTCCACATAGAAATCTTCGTGTTTTTGTAGGACTTTAGACAAAGACAGTCTTACATTCTACATGGGTTTTTCAAGATATTCACCAACAGGAGACAGGCAACAAGAAAAGAAATTCTATAAAATATATTAGAGATTCTCTCATGGTACTACTACATTGAATATGCAGTCATTCTCACAGTAGGTTCAGCAGTCCAATAGATACATTATATGCAGATAGCCTGGGACAGTAGAAGCATCCTTGGTACATAACAAAAAGTTCACTGGAAACAGTTTTTCAGTTTATTAGTGTGTGTCCTGCAATTCTTTATTTAGAACCTAAGAAAACAACAATAAAACTTGATCTTGGCAACATTGAAACAAGATGGAGGACATTGTAAATACATTTCAAGTTAACATACGCCCAAATTGCAAGGCTTTTAAATTGAATGGGGTTGAGCTCCCATGCAGATGACTGTTTCTATAATTGCTCATTTAATTAGCAAGGATCCATCAGAGGTAGAGATCAGTTTGTTCAAAAAAGGTTTGAATTTCCCCCCTACAAGATGAGTAGACGGCCTTAGTAGTTCTGCTAAGATTTACTTGGAAACTAACATTTTATTTGATGCCATACCAAGCAAATGATGCCATCTACAGATTGAAACAGAAGCCTCATGTGTGAGTATTTAGAAGATATGGACATATCCACACCAATGAGTTTGCATGATAACATTGATATAGGTTTTGAAGACCTAGCAGAACTGGGGATTAAAGTGAAAATACCTAAAGAGAGTGGTGTCAAAATGAATTCCAAATTTACCCCAATACTCTATCATGATCACGTTATTAATGTATTCTATAGCCTGGCATGTAAAAACTTGGATACCTACTGTGCTAGTAGAAAGAAAAATATATATATTTCGAAAAATTAAAACTTGAAGACAACTTAGTGACACAGTAAAATCTAGTCTATATACAAAGAGAGACCTTGACAAAAGAATTGAAGCCTTGCAATTCTATCTGTTTATGAGATTGCGTAGTTATTTGAAGCATTTCATCATGCTATTAGATGTCACCAGAATTGTTCTGGAAAGCACACATTTTTCTTTATCAAAATGATTTGCAGCTCCAAAAGTGTAGCCCTGCAATGGGATCCAAGTTTTCTCGATCCTATATTATCCTAATTATGAGTTGGTATGAGACAGAGCATTCTAGGAGTTTTAGATCCATTGCTAGATTCCACTATGATAATGATTTCACCTGCAAGAGCCTATTAAAATATTGGAGCCCACTTAAGCTTGAAATGGGCTTTAATACATACATCACAAATAAACTATTGGTTACATACTAATGGGCTCGTGAACCTCTTCAGGTTGCATCAAGGAGCAGTCCATGTTGGCAAGAATGGCATGATACATGCAGGTGCAACCCATTGTGTGCATCCTTCCTTTCTCCTTTAGCCCAAAGCTGTTGCTAATGTTGTGCCACATGTTTATCACACAGTGCTAGAACAGGATTAAAGGGCAACTCTGCAGCGCACCTTTCCCCTTGAGAGCTTTGTGCACATCCATAGAGATTTTATTCAGATGCCCAAATGTGCAAATTATTCCTTTGTCCTTGTCCTTGTAGTGTGCATCTTCTCAGGAATGGTGGAAGATTACCCTTGGACAAAGTCTCCATGCCCACCTCCTTTACCTGCTTCTACACTGCTACATGATGCTGCCCCAAAGCTTCTCATCACTACTATCTCCCTTTGAGGTAAACATTCTCCTTCTTCTGAATAACAGAACCCCCTGTGAGTCCAGACTACTATTTTACTTGATGGTTAGAATACCTGGCAATATACACGTACTCTGGCCAAAGGGTTATTGGACTTGGTCTAGCCTATCAGCAATTTCTGACTAGTGCCAGTGATGATAGCTTACAGATCGCGGCTAAATTAAGTCGGGTCATCAGAGCTGAAATAACTGCCGAGGAAATACAGGAATCCAAGGGGTAACAATGGTTAACTTAAAGCTGCATCAGCGCCAGGTAGTACATACACTGTTGTAGTGTAGTTCCTATATTCCCAATAGGCTCTGCGCATTGGAATAACATATACTATAGTTTAGACGTAGGACTGAGGTCGACTAGGTCTCTATCGTATATATTAAACTTAATTGGGAGTGCTACTAGCTCAGAGGTCACTAGAAACGTTTTCGAAATTACAAGAAGGGATTAGTTTCTGACAACCGCATAAACATGACAACTTTTTTTCCCAAGAATATGAAATCAATCTCTAGAGTCGCGGAAACAATAGATAGCTATTTTACTCAGTCAATCGTGCATGCTTCATTTCACCAGAGGTGCTGAGCAAATAGAGAGACAGGCGTTTTCGATAAAAAGTATTTATTGAATAGTCTTCCTTCTCAAGCATAAGAAATTTACTGCTACAGTCGTAATACTGGTTATAAAGTACAGGGCATATAATACGAAAAGTATTATAAAGTATTACTGTAAAAGCATGATATGGTTTTGTGAGAGGAGACCCGGCAAGACTCACCATTTGGCCGGACTGCATTGCCCAGAATCCCCTCCACGAATATGACACCGCAGAGATAATTGCGTCCAGCTCGGTATAGGGAAAGAGACATCCACCTCTCGTCTCTCTTCACAGCGAGGACGGAAGCCAAGGGGGGGAGCAGAAGACGAGGCACCAGTGAAAATAGACGCCAACCAGGAAGAAGCATCGCAGATCATCGTGAGGGCGGAGCAAAAGATGGAAGAAGCTGACCATGCGAGGGAGGAGCCAGGAACCGGAGCTGAACGCCGAGAGTCAAGACAGCGTTCCTGACAGCGAGGAGGCGGGGGAAGACGAAGACCGCTGGACGGAGAAGTGGTGGAGTCCCCCGGAGGAGGCTGGAGAGCGTGCCGTGACTCTGGAGAGTTACGGCCGGTCCGGTGAGTGAAACCGGAACTGGGTGCTGTTGTTTGGTTGTTGTGCGAGGCGGGCGGTGCAGAGTGCTCTTGCGGGAGGTGGGAGGTACAGTAAAGTGGGGAGGGGTGACGTGGGAGTCTAATACTGCAACAGAAGAATGACTTGTGGGCACTAAGCACTACATGTATGAAGCACGTTTGAAAGTGATTCTTGGGCACTACTATCCTGCACCGATACTGAGGCACGTTTGTTTTGGAATATCGGCGCATTGATATCCTGTACCACTCCTGTGCTATCCCTAAATCCTGTTCTTCCACCGGGGCCTTACTTTCACCTGAGCCCTTCCTAAAACCCACCCAAATCCCTCACCATCCTCTTCCATATTTCTGTGCACTATCGGATGTAGGAAAAGGGGTAATATTATCAGGACTGATACACTGACGGGCTCCCATTTCTTTCCTCTCGATGCCCTCCGGGTAAAACCAACGCCACGGAGTCCACATCGCCTCAAGATCTTCCTCATCAGACCAAAGAGGAAAGAGCAACACTGAGCGCCTCAGCCGGCCCTTCAAGAAATGAGAAGACACCTACAGAAGAAAGAACTCTAGAGCCTGTAGTTAAACCTAAGTCTGTGCCATCTGACAATAAAGAAGTCCCTGTTCGACAATATATTCAGCCTCCGCGTCTGTATATCCGACCTGCCCTCCCACAGGTTTCTAAGCCATAAATTGCCTAAAACATATTAAATATATACAGTGATAAAATAATGACTTAAAAGTACTCAACTGGTGCTTCTAAAATACGCCTACCCTGGTGTACCTAACCTAGGTCTAGTACAAGGGAAGAAGTAAGTGAGGAGTAGCTTAGGTTAAGTATTTCTCTGCAAAGAATCTATCCAAGAATTCTGTATGGGTCTAATCAGCTCCGTACCTTTGTTTAGAATGAAGGAGGTCTTGTATCTCTCTGTCAGGACTCGATTTCCCAGCAACCCGCAAGGGTAGCCAGGAAACACTGGAGCTGGATTTCTCAGCAGGAGAAAAGACAGAATCTCTCAGTGCGTCTACTGGAGGGTCGGCTTTCTTTGGCACTTGCGGCTGCAGGGCGTCGGGTAAGTAAATAGTCGATCTGCTCCAAAAAACTGTGTGTTTGTCTGGGAAAATCTAGGCATATTTATACTTTGAAGGTGCTGAGTTTGACGTGTGATTTGACTTAATAACGTCATCAAAGACTCAGTTCGCCGAAAACTCCATGATTTCCTAGATAAATTAGTAATCAGGCAAGGAGAGGTCGCTGGCTACTGAAGGCGGGTTTTTCTAAGAAATCGTTGTTTATTCTTGGAACTTAGTGGAAGAGGCCATGCCGTATTTGGGCTGCATAGGCTCAGTCTAAATATGGTAATGATTTCTATGCCTATATAAGGATTGGATAATGTATACCTATATAAGGGCATGAATCTGGAACATTTACACTAGGGCCTTCGATTCATTTACAACACCCACTCCACGATTTTAAGTTCAATAAAACTAAACCTATAAGCACTGAACACATCAAAAGCTAGTGTTTACAGTCCCACCCAAAATACAAAATACAATTTGCATTTGAAAAGGCTTGTTTAAATGTAACCAGTATCAACTTGTATGAACAAACAGCTGTCCATAGACATGAAGCTTAGTGTGGGAGAACACACTCTATTATACATAAAATATAACATTACATTCATGAAATGTCCCTGCAGTTTACAGGAAAAAAATTCGAGACCATCCCATAGCATAATGTTCAAACCATTTTTGTTATGATGATTTAGACCAAATATTGTCATTTAGGACGTTTTCAAAAGAAATCTTGTTCTCTAAGAGTAGTTCTACTTCAACCCCTTTACTGCTAAGGCCATTTACCTATTCTCCTCTAATTTCCATTGAAATCAATGAAAAGTGCATGACGAGTTACCCTTGTCATTAGCAGCCAAGAGGTTAAGCAGATTACCCTTTGCCAAAGTTCTATTTTGGAAAAAGTTCAACATTTTTATCGTAGAAAAGTTCTCTAGTTGGATGGTTTGTTTTTAAACAATCAAGGCCGAATTGCAGAGTTCAGGGAACGCTGTGTGCATGAATCAAAAGTTATTCTCGGTGTCAAGAGAAAACATCGGATCATCTAGGCTGGCAAAGAAACCGTCTACCATAGTAGGCGAAAGTGGAACCACTTCAGTTAACAGGTCAAATGTGCATAGATGAGGATCATTGCAGTCAGCGTTTGATGCATTAGCAATATCTGCAGTAGGTGGTACCTGTGTGCCTGTAGTGTCTCGTATCTAACCCTCAGTTAGACTTGCCGGTGAGATCTCAATGAATGCCGTAATCAGAATTGGCAGCCGTTGGGGGCAACACGATGCATGAGTCGTTACCGGACCTAGCAAAGCGTCAACATTGGATGGCAGGACGGATGGAAGTGTAAGACAGATGTCCAACACGCATTCTTCTCCGTAAAGCCGGCATCGTAGAACAGGTAAGATGCAATCTTGCCAGATTGGTCTGAACGATAGAAACCAGGTTGTGTTCAGATCTCTTAAACGAGCCAAGCCAAGAATCTGTGTAATTCTCTTATGATACCTCATGGCCAGGAGGGTTCCTTCCATGGTGGTCTGGGTATTGCTGGTGACTGGACTTGCCATTTCGGAGCAGAAGGAATAAAAATAGAATTCCTGCTACGAGTCCCAAGATGAGAGGCAGGCCGCCGAACACAGAGTGCACGAAATTTTGAAAAATGCCGTGGACTGCTTCAAATGGTGTTAACAGTCCCGTAAAAATCGTCTTAAATACATGTGCGATGCCGCTGGTATCAGACATGTTTCAGATTCGACTTAACATTCCTGCGAAATGTACTGGGCAGTTTGTTGATAATAATGCATGTATCTCTGCAGAAGTCCTTGCAACTTGCAGATCGTACGTTTCTTTAGACGAGGTCAGTGGCACAGTTTTTTGCAAAAGAATGACTTTCATTCTGCTTAAAGTATCAATTTGTAAAGAAGAGATATTCAGTGAAGGCCATAACTCTGTCTCCCTGTCTGTCTTGCTCTTTGGATACAACACTTGCATACAACAAGTGACCCTGGATGACGCACTAACAAGATACATTTTTCCTGGCAACATGCCACAACAGCTGTGGTCATTGAGCATAACGTACTTGCCATTGGATAGCTGCATGAAAATTGGTTCTATCACTGTGGTGGGTGTACCGTGCAGGTGGCAAGAGAGGTTATTTGCAGATCTTTCGCAGGCTCCGTGTAAATTAATACCTAGGCACAAAAGTGTACCACTTAGTGAGTTCTTACAATTTTTACCACTAAGGAATACCTCTTTTCCCCCACTTCAACATTTGTGTGTGTATGGTAAAGTCCAGGTCGACTTAATGTATTCTTTACCCAACCTTTCATACAGACCCGCTGGTATATGCTGTAGACAGTGCTTTAAATGGGCCGATACTCACCGGTACTGAGTACCGGCACTTCTAGATTTTCAGCCCTTGAGTACCAGAACTTTTTCTTGTAAAAAGAGAGTACTGGTACTCATGGGGCATCAAGCCAAGCTCAGTGAAATTCAGCATATACGAAAAAGAAGCGCGACACAGCTGACGAGTTGGTCATTTTCCTGAAGCACTCTGATCAAGTGCTAATCTCTCCTCCTGTTGGCATAGCAGAATAGGGCAGCATTTGTTTGGAGTCCGATAAAGGAGGAAGGTGGTGACAGACATTGACGCTGTAGCCGGTGGGAATCAAGGCTTAGTAATTTGGGCAGACTCCCTTTATCGGACTTCAAACAAATGCTGCCCTATTCTGCTATGCCAGCAGGAGGGGAGATTAGCACTTGATCAGAGTGCTTCAGGAAAACGACCAACTCGTCAGCTGTGTCGCACTTCTTTTTCGTTTGTATAGGCTAAATTGCACTCAATTTGGGAAAGCAAATCCTTTGGTAGGCACATAGTTGAGCTGAATATCTATTAAATAGTTCTTAAACTCTGATGGAGACACGTCATTGACAGCACTGATGTGCGAGCGGTCCCAGTCTAGAATGCAGATTTCTGTCACCCCTTCTGCTAGCTACACTGTGACTCTGAACAGGATTTCCTGCTCACCTAGCACGTCGGGATCGTATCAACCACAAAGAGTTTATGATGAGAAATTTCCAAATTGCAAGCCCCCCAGAGAGTCGTGGCACATTTGAAACATTGTCCTATGTCATGCCCGTTGGATGTGAAGGGTGAAGGGTGCAGGGGGTATTACAACCAGAAGCAACATTTTTCTTTCCAGTAATAAATACTCCGAGCAGAAATGAAAACTTTCTCATAGAGAGTGAAGTTTGCTTTGTGGGAAAATAGGTTGTGTTCAGAAGTACAGCAATAACTCTGCGTGAGTGAACCAGCAAATAGGTTTGCTTCATTTGTGTATCAAATGTGTTGCCTAAAGCAAATGTTTCGTTATTTGTTGGGTAATGGATCGTAAGGACTAATGCTCTAGTTAAAGAGAAACTAATCACTTTACCTCAATAATGATCAAACCATACTACAGAGCACTTTGTGAATTGTTTTTCTCTGACCACGGAATATCCTAACTTCTCTAAGACCATGAATTGGCAGTCGGTACCTTAAAGCTCTTGAACTCACAAGGCCACCTGATCTAGGAAAGAACCTAGACTTTTAAACCAAAGTCGGTTGGATTTTCTAAACTAGTATTTTATTGGCCTAAATTCTTTACCTTGTTTTTGTGAACTTTTTCAGTACAAGAAGCTTCCTTGATATTTTAACCAAGCTGGTGCTTCTCTTTTGTCCCCAAAATTCCCCTATGACTTGCACGGAGATTGTGAAAACCCAGTGCTGTAGTCCAACAGTATTATTTTTGGCACCCACTCTCCTGAGAAGGCAGAGACACTGCTCCCTGTTCTAGGACAATTGCTCTGATGTAATCTGCTTTCCTCCCTTTTTGCTGGGTTTTGTGAGTAGACTTAGTGGCTGTGAAGATTGCTGACCTATTTTGTGAAGCATAATCAAATTGTTCTCAGACTGGATTAGAAGCAAATTTGCAATGAGTGGCTCAGGTGAATGTATGATTTTCAACTCAGTATCATTCTGCATATCTGCACAACAATTGAAACTCAGTCAAATTAAATGTGTGCCTCTGGCCGGGTCCCTTAGCATTGCCAGTAGCCCCGCCCCCATAGCCCAGCCCTAAACCCCGCCCCCAGTCCACATCTCAATTTGGTGAGTACCTGTACTTATTTTTTTACATTTTAAAGCACTGGCTGTAGACAATACTGAAATTGGAAAATCATCACTGGTATCGTAATGGTGCCATGTATTATCCATTCAATGACAGGCTTCTCAGGAACTGTCAATGGTAATCTTTCCAGTTTTTCAATGCTCAGCACCGTATAGTCTGCTCCTTTCTGTGCCAAAGAGATTTGTTTATCTGTAAGGTTAAATACATAAAACAATGACGTGGTGTTGATTAGACGCCATTGCACGTAGCCTGAATGCGATTTTATAACGTCCAGCCTAGCTGCATTATAGAACGTAACTGAGACTGGCAATGTTGTAACATTAGCAAGTCCTGCTCTATTATGTCAATGGCAGAGGATACAATGCTGTCCAAAGAATATATTCTGGAGTCGTTAACCCATTGTCCACTACAGAGAGAGATTTCTCCAAATTAATACGATCAATTTCTCGTATTCATTTTGCAGTTTCCATTTGCGTTATTTTCCAAGCTTCTTTGTACGCAGCGTATATACCGGCATATATGAAACGTTTTTGACGTGGTTTGCAAGGTCCCATTAAGAAATCTCGCAAATCATTGCCTTCTTTAAGTAAAGATAAATGTTGTTTGATTTCTGGAAGTGTAGATTTCTGAAGCCACTCAGGCATAGCTTTCCTGCACTGTGAGTAGTTACTATCCCTGGATGTTGTCTCTGGGAGTATCTTAGATCTGGCCTGTTCATTTTGAACCCCTGTGTTTCGTTCAAGAATCTATCTTGACAGTTATTAGTGTCTGTGGGCCAGATTAACCATTTTTTCCAATCAGGATTACTCCTGTTTTGTTTTAAAATATAGGGTACGTCTACCACCTCTTCTGTAGTATCATTACTGTCAGATGTGGGTTTAGGTATTGACGGTTTATTTAAATCTTTTATCTTAGCCAGGCCAAGACAAGAAGTTTGTTGAACAGTATATTTTAAAAACATTATTTGTTCTGGTATAATGCAGGCTCTGAACAGGGCTTCTAAGCCTTGCACCTGCCAGTCTTTCGTGCCCCAGACCGTTTTTGTCTCAATGTTGTCTTTCCAAAATCCAAAACCTAATGTAGACAGCTGAGCATAAAGGTTTGTAGAATAAATTTGTTTTGTATTGGTCAACATTGTTTTCATTCCTGTATTATTCACATTTTTGAAATAAAACGTTTCTGGATTTGTAACATTGAACCCTGAGAAGTACGGAAACTTTTCATGAAATGTTTTTGACCTACCCTTTGGTGGTGTTGGACAATGTTCCCATTGATTATAAGTAAAAACATTCTTAAGGCTCGCAGATTTATGCAAATAATGGTGACCATAATGATTAAAACAATACATTTGTTCAAAATCTGATTGTATTGTATTGTATTGTATTGATTTTTGTATAGCGCAGTTGCTGCCCAATGGGCGTCTAAGCGCTGAAGCATGAAGACAGAACTGGGAGTTGCGGAGAGGATTAGAGTTCGGTTAACCTTGTAAGTATTCATGTTCTGTAAATTTAGCTGACATTTCTAAGTCTGTCATCATGTTGTTAACAGTTTCAAAGTCCCAATCATCAGAAAATGTGCTGGGTGGTGCAAAGTCACTCAAAGAAACCTTGAACTGGTGTGGAATCTTCAGCATCTCTTCCGGCCCATAAATGTCATAATCAGTTCGGTCCCATGCTATACCCCCAGGTATAGGAACGGCTGTGATGTTCACTGATGACAATTCTCTTTTTTCATGATGAGATGATTTGTGAGGTGTCAGGACCAAGTTGATTTTCTTACTTGCTGTGTCCATTGTACTGTATTTTCCATCTATCATTTTTCCCAAACTTAAAACCAGAATGAGCCAGAGCAGGAGTAAAAGTACACCTAACACAATCCAAAAGTCCATCCATGGTGAAACCAGATATGTTTTTTCAAGTTGATGAAAGAGTTCTGTTATATTTTCTTTGAAAGTTCCATTTGCTGGCTTATCTTCAGATTCACTGGGATCCTCAGAAAATGTATCAAAGTTGATAAAAAGCAGAAGCAGTTCTGTCAATTGTCGGAATTGCATCTTGACTGTTACTAATCTTTGGAGCTGCTTCTTCCTTTGTTATATTTGTATAGTCAGATGCTACATCATTGTAGACAGGTTTTTCTTGGCGAACTGTTATTTGGGTTTCAAGAGGTACTAGTTCCATGGCTTTATTGCATAGTCCTTCTTTTCTTACTGTAGGTTTATCAAAGGAGATAAGTCTTTCAGTTAGAACCTCTTGGATTGTAGCAAGATGTGGTCTTCTGCTACACCTTGGGAGTCCACTGGGCCTACTACTTATTATTGGCCACATATTGTGGTTTGACCAGGTCGATGGACACAACTCTGTTCTCCCTTTTACCAGCAAGGGGCGGTAGTACTACTGATCTTGTTCCTTGGATTGCCAAGACAGGTACTGCTTTTCTGTAAGAAGGCCCAAATTCCTTCTTCACCACAATCTTTTTCCTGACTAGATCCCCAATCTTTGGAATCCAGACAGGTCTTGCTGGGACAGGTGATTTTTCTTCAGTGGTTGCTGGCTTCTGTGTTGTGTTACTCAGACTTCTTCTTGTTTCATTTAAGTCCTGTAAGATAGCCAAACGATCTTTGACATCAAAGGGTTTTTGTTCCACCACTCAAGTTTGACAATCAAGGTCTTCAATTAACATTCTAGTACCAAATAGTAATTCATATGGAGTGATTCCACCCAGAGAATTTTTTGGCAGATTATTAAGACTACGTTGGACACTTATTAGAGGTTTGATCCACCCATCACCCGAACCTAATACTTTAGCTGTTATGGATTGCTTTATGTCACGTTTTTTTCTTTCCACTACCGCATTACCCTCAGGATGGAAGGGACTAGAATACCGCAATGCAACGCCCAAGCTAGCCATGGCCTCCTTGTAAGCTCGAGAGCTAAACGCAGGACCCTGGTCAGAATGTAGCGTGCCTATTGCGTATGTGTCGATAAAGACTCGCAAATCCTTTATAACAGTTCTGGCGTCAGCCGAGTGCTGGGGCCACATCTAAATAAATCTTGTCCTAGTATTTATGGGACAGCATTCGCCCATGGTGACGTTTGCGTGTAGATAGCCTGATGCTGTCTAACAATGGTATCTGACATGGGCTGACTACTCTGCAGTCAGGTATCTCGTGATCTTCAAAGCTGTAACAGACATCGCAATTAATTCCAAATTCGTAAACTTGAACACTCATTCCTGGCCACCAGTACATCTCTTCTAATTCTATTAGAGATTCCTAGATCCTGTGATGTCTCAGACCCTCTCCCATATGTGCTTCGTGTACCAAAGCAGCTCTCTGGTTCCTGTTTGGAATTACTCTGTCCCCCACTCCAGGGATTTGAGCAAAAGGAACAGAGTTTGCATCAATTATGTATGTATTACCAAGTGGATAGTTTATAGGTAATGTTGCATAGCTACATTCCATTGAGGCTTTTACTGCTAGCATTGTTTCACCGTCTATTACTCTTTATGAGCGAGCGATTGTAGCTACAGAAGCCGTTTGTACAGCTGCCTTCGCGGCCTCGTCAGCCAATGAATTCCCTGCAACGTGAACGCCATCACACTGATGACTCAGTGTGTGAATCACGTGAGTCTTTTGTAGTTCTTTTTGTAAAAGAACTACTTGTTCCCAAAGCTTCTTGTGCTTTATTGTGCTTCCTTTCGAATTTTTGAAACCATTTCGAACCCAGTTCTTCAATTGTTCGTTGTAAGATTCAACGCAGAAATATGAATCGCACACTATTAGTGTGGGGAATTTGCGATTGGTATTTTCAAGCGCCATCTTGAAAGCCTGTAGTTCAGCTCGCTGAACTGTACAGTCTCCGAGTGATTGAGTTTTAGTGACCATAGGTCTAAATTTGCCTTCGCGCCAGCGACCTTTAACAATCGCACACGCAGCACTATAGGCTTGTTTACACCCAATTGCGGGCTGTGCTGATCTGTCTGTATAGATTATACAGCTGTAATGTTCTAGAGGCAGAATTTCGGGCAGCAGAGGACATTCGTATTCGTATTGTAGGAATTCTTATGTTTTCAAGTACGGGTCAAAGACATATTCAACGTCTGTTGCAGCAAGAGAGTTAACCCATTGTATCCATCCTGGATGTAAAGCCTTAGCATTTGGAGTGCTTGCCTTTGTCACTACTTCTAAAGCAGGTACAGGTGTAACAATCATTATGCATTTACCCTGTGCTAAGGCTCTCCCCTTTGCTACTGCCGTTTGAACTGCTGTCAGAATTTTCTCTGTAGAAGTGAATTTTACTTCAGCTTTGTGTACAAGTGTGATTTGTAAACTATAGGTACGTGAATCAGCATCTCCTTGGGATGATTCGGATCACAAGGTTGTGCGCATTGTCGCTTGTCTCTAACTGTGTTTTTGCTAACATGTCTGTTTGCACTGAAAGCAAAATTTCTGTGTGTGTTTGAGTCCAATTAGTTGGTTTGAAAGCAGGTTTGATTAGTTCATAGAGAGGTTTAACCCTTTCTGCGTAATTTAGTACATACGTTTTTTCAAAATTCAGGAAACCAAGAATTGACTGTAAGTTTTTCAGCGTTTTCCGAGGTTGGAGCAGCGCACATTTCTCTAGAAAGTTAGCTGCCAGGCTTTTGCCTTCACTTAAGAACTTGTAGCCTAGAAATAGGACGTTGAGGTGGGCAATTTGTGATTTCTTAAAATTGAATTTATACCCTTCAGAAGCGAAGTATTATGGTGTTCACTCTTTTCAAGTGCTTGTCCAAGTCATTGTCTGTAAGATAGATGTCATCGACATAAGATAATGCCTCATCATCGTACGTTTGTAGTAACTCTGTTACTCTGGCTGAAATTAACCCAGGGCTACTCTTGAATCCTTGGGGGAGACAGCTAAATTGTTGCTGTGTCCCCAAAATTGAGAAAGCGTCAAATGCCTACTTTCTGGTGCAATGTTTTGACAGAAAACCCCATTCGAAATATCTAATGTGGGTTTATATTTTCCCCGCACAATGTTATTCATCAATGCTGCACTATGTGCATTTTGTACTGCAAATGTTTTGCAACAGGAGTTTAAGTGTCTGTAATCCAATACTAGACTATATGAATTGTCTGGTTTGGAGACAGGAAACAAAGGATTGTTCATTGATGAGGTGCATGTTTCAAACCCCTTGGTATTCAAGTTGATTTAAAATCTTCCTGACTAGTTTTTTGGCTTCTTGCTTAACTGGATACTGCCTCTGTACAGTAGGTTGATTTTTTAACTGGATTTTATGGCGAGGAGAGTCCTCATCCCATCCTGCATGATTTTTAAATAATGCTGGAGCCTGGGCCAGAGCCCATTTTCTGGCATAGGTGTATTTTTTATGAATAGGAATATGATTTGAGAAGGCTGGCATAATTATCTCTTCGCCATGTGGGCACTCCCTGACAAATTCGGGGGGCCAATCTTGTTCAGCTAGAAGAATGTCATAACCCTTAGAAAGCTTCTCCCAAAAGAGTGCTCTTATTTTTCTAGGTTTGTCCCCCTCCACCCGGAGTGTTACTTCATATACCTTGTGGGGTACACTAACCCTGTTATCTACAGTTTCAACTTGAATGCATTCGTTCAAGTCCACTATCTCCAGATGATCCATCAGGATCCTGCGAGCTATGGTGACTTCTGTTGCGCTGTCTAGCATTGTCTGAGCCCACTCCCCCATGGGCGTCCGCAGAACTTTTTCCAGGGGTGGGCAAAATGTTAACGTCATCACCATCCTCCGACATGATGTGTGCCAGGTGGGGCACACGAAACACTGGGGCGCAGAACTAGGATAGACTCAATTAAATGCCAGGAATCCAGGACATGTGACTGACCCTGCCACGGGCCAACAAACACCACCTGTAGGGAAAATGCTAAACTTTCTGACAAGGTGCTTTATCTCTGTCTGCTAGGTGTGCAGACGTCTGGGTCCTCGATCTAACACCAATCAAGGCTGTCTTCAGCACGATTCAATTTTTATCAGAATACTTTAAAACAGCCTATGATTAAAGCACCAGATTAAATATACTGTATGCACAGTGTATGTTAGGGATTATTTGTAGCACACATATTTACCAATATTGGCTTCCTGGTGCTAGAATTCATGATAACTTTTATCCAAAGTTAAAGCACAACGTCAAAGTTAGTAATAAATAATGCAGCAATCACACAAGCTAGTGATTTGACAGTGGGTGCTCCCTTTACTAGAATTCCCAGGCATTGCTAAATTTTACACACATTCAATTAATTTATACAAAATAAAATGTATAGGTCCAAATGTTAGCTATATCTTTGAAAAGAAACTTAGAGTCCCTCTACGTGTAGTCAATGTCAAACTGACATCGTGCGCACGTTTAGGGATACAATAATGGGTAGCTACCTTATGCGGAAGCCCAGCACCGTAAATGTGTGGCACATGCGGCGCCCACAGCTGCGCCAGATCACAGGTCCAGGGATGCTGAGTCTTACACAGTGGTTGAAGTAGGGGAAAAAAAGTAGGGGAAGAGTGGGCGGAGAATCAGAGGGCGGGAGTAACCCAAGGATTGGATCTGTGGGTGGAGCCAGAGGAGTTGCTAGAATGCGCAGACATCCCAATTTTTAGTATTTGTTTGGCATTTCACTGCCCAGTTTAATCTACCAATGGATACACATGATTATTTAAGGTTATAATGAGTTATTCACATTAAAATATATTCACAAAGTGGGATATGCTTCTAATCACAGAATGTACCAAATATGATAAAATGTGGAAACACAAGCACTTTGTCTCCGAGCCATGGAGTTTCTGTCATCAGCACTACTACCTTTTTCCACAACAGCATTTCAAACATGAATGGCAAAATATCCTAGTTTGCAAATGTTTTATCTAAAATTATGGCTCTGCCATATTTGCCTCATAATGCAAGATCTGCTGCATGATCTGACCATTTAAACTAATAAATTGTTTGTAGCTCAAACATATCAAAAGTTAATATAAAATGTGACTTGTGTTGCTGCAGAGTGGATGGCCTATTGTAAAGGTTGACTGGTCACCTTTCTCATTGCTGCATTTGTATGTTACACTGGTACTAATAAGGCAAAATCTTTCCAGAGACTGTTGGCATGTGAACACACCTCAAAATAATAAAATATCTGAAAATATACTGCATTACACTGCAGCCTTTTTTTAAATGCATAATTTAGTCAACACTACGGCATAATGTTGTCATCCTTTGCTGCATAATTAATTCCAGTGGCCCCACAGCAGGCAGCACATGTTAAAAGTGCTTGTGAATGAAGCAGGGAGACTGTGAAGTTTGCGAACTTAGTTTGGTGTGTGAAAATCCTGCATTGCCAATCCCTGGTGAATTGCAGCTACTGCTGCTGAAACAAGGCCAATGGAGGTACCTTTGGTTGAGGCAGACTGGCCTCTAGGGCAGGGCCAGCACATGTTAAAAGTGCTTGTGAATGAAGCAGGGAGACTGTGAAGTTTGCGAACTTAGTTTGGTGTGTGAAAATCCTGCATTGCCAATCCCTGGTGAATTGCAGCTACTGCTGCTGAAACAAGGCCAATGGAGGTACCTTTGGTTGAGGCAGACTGGCCTCAAGGGCAGGGCCAGCCATAGCACTGGTGGTGTCCTGTGCATTAATGTTTGTTAGTGCCCCCTAATGACCACCTCTGCCATGGATTCCCTCACTACCACCCTTTAACTGTGCCCCCCAAGTCTCCATACCCACTCTCTCTCAGATGTATTTAATTTGATTTACAGCGCCACTCATACCATTGTAGTGTGTCAGAGCACTTTACATAACACACATTACACAGAGACTATCAATATGTGTGTAAATCACTGTATAGAAAATGTTTCATAAGACTAAGTACTACAAGGTGTAGGAGTCACATGACAACCATACTAGTAGCCCGTATAGTTTTATAGTAATTGGTCTGGAGAAACACAATACCCGGAATTTAAAATGTAATACCACGGTTGGAGGTTCTCCTTAATAATCAGAATTGATTTCTGTCCAAAAGAACACTTTTTGGGACATTAGGATAATCAAAGACTGGGGGACGGGGGGGGACATAACGCTAGAATATATACATTGCAGTTTGTATCCAGCTCTTAGATGACAATTAATAGCTCACTGTTCTAAGTTAGGATTTTTACTTATAAACTGCAAGTAACAAAAGGATCTCTGACAAAAGCAGTAGCCCACTGACCTATTTACATTATGTGCACTTTGTGATCTGCATGGCGCATGTTCTTTGCAGCCGGTACATTAACCATCTGAGCTACCTTTCCATGAGTCAAAACTTCCACTAGACAAAATTCTGATCTCTCTCTAGGAAGAACATTAATCACCAGAGTCATCGTGACATTTTTATTGTTGCCGAAAATTGCTGGAAGCCAGGAAGGAGGCAGCAAGCGTTTTTAAAACCATAATATACTTGCAAACATGATGCCTCCACCTAAAGTCATAACCCGGTGCGGTCACACTGGTTGCACCGCCCTAGAGCTGGCCCTTCTCAAGGGTCCTATGACCTCAGTGACTGTTGTTCTAGGGTGTGCTGCTTCATAGGCCTGCCCGCAAGACTGGAGGTGAACTTCAGTATGGATAGTGGTGGACAAGCCTTGAAGGTTAACCTACACTTGTCATGCTAGGGTCCACCTGCTGGTACGAAGACACCAGGACTTCTAAGGTGTTGCGAAGCCTTCTACGGTCTAGCATGTGATTGTGCTCTCGCAGGAGAGTGGTCCGATGGGCTGGTTATTAAGGCTGAACCTGGTTCCCAGTTCCAAATTCAGCAGCTGTGACCATAGTGCCACATCCTCTCCCCCACTGAACACCGTACTACCCCACTGAGAAAAACTCCCACTGTTTTCAACTACAACCCAATTGTTGCCCGCTATAAACACCTGGATGCCCAATTTAAATTACGCACTAGACAAAATCAATGTGCGGCTACAAAAAAAAAAGGAACAACATCCTGGAAGAAGCAAACACTTACAGGGAATGCAAAATTTTGCAAACCATGGGAAATGTAAGCAGGAACAACATGGTTACCTTAATGCTTTTACACTCACTATTCAGAAATCAGTGAGTGCTTTTGCCTGAAAAGTTAAGGACACGACTACGGGGCCCTGAATGGACCCATTTCAATGGCCATTGCTTATATCCTTACAAAACGTAAGCAGTATGGTAAAAAGACCACATCCCTGGACGCAGAGCCGCAGCACACATTTTGTTTTCCAATCCACACATTTTGGTACCTCCAGGATTGGTGCACTAGTTCCAAGTCCAGGGAAAACAAAGACAAGAAAACAAAAATAGCGCTTCACTGGCAAACTCTGTAAAAGTGGCGCTAATGTGTTTCAGTGTGAATAAAATCAGTTTGGCCAGTTTGCTACCACTCTGTCTGACTTTATTTAGTTATTTATCTATTTTTCATATGTTTAGTCTTTTATTCCCAATGCTGCACTTTGGAATTAAAATGTCAGAAAAATAATACATTTCCAGCAAAAGCGTCTTTCTTTTTTGGATCCATTTCACAGGGAAGCAAATAAAAGAAAGGAGAGGAAAGAGAGTGAGAACACTGTCTTGAAGTTACGGTTTTATTGGGCTTCCGCAGGGGGGGCAAGGAGGGTCACTCCAGGGGGGGCAAGCGCCCCTCCTTGCCCCCCCTGCGGACGCCCATGCACTCCCCGTTCTTGAGTTGTGTCCTCAAGATCCTCAGCATTTTTTATTTTTATACTCGCTACCCTCTTCTTGGTGAATTGAGTTTTCTTATTTATTTGAATGTGCTGTTCTTCTTTGGACTTCACGCGTTCCTCTTTCTGTTCTGATCGTCTTCCCCTCTCGGATTTCTGCGAGGAAGTCTGAAAGGTACGAGAGGAACGTGTATCAGTATCTTGATATCTATCAGGTTTTCTTAAAGTATCCCTATTCCTAAGGTTATACCTTTTTTCAGAGGGGTCTCGTTGTGGAGACCTAACTCCCCGTTGGGGAAATCTTCCTCTGGACTGAGAACGTTTTTCTTTAGGAAGTGTCTGTTTAGTATTTTCCCACTTCTTTTTAGGAGTAGTGAGATTATTTTTAATAAAAACTTTTTCAAGATTTTCAGTTAGTTGGGGTTTTAATGGTTTCCCACCCAAACTATCTCTACCTAGTTCTTCATATGATTTATCAATGATCCTTGCAAGCTCATATGGTTGGTCTGTTATATCTGTTTCTTTTAACTTTTAGCGGATTGCCACCGATGCTGCTTCACCTCTAATGTTGGCTAATAGTATAGCCGAGACCTGTTTGAAATCTTTCAGTAATTTCATACCTAGATTTAAGGCCGGTTCTGGACCGTATTCATTTTGAATCTGGCTCAGAATGTCTGATATTACCGCCATAGACGGGACACCTTGTGTTTTTGTGTAGATTGAAGCAAAGACTGTACCCCAAGTGTCACAGTCCTCCACATGTGGTGCAATCCCCATTGGTAAACAGATTGTCAGAATTCTGTGTTTTTCATGAGGTGTACTATCAGGGAATACCGCCTCTATCTGAGTGATTTTTTGTGCTAGCCAAAAGGGAATTTGTTCCCTCTTTGCGGGCAACTTACCAATAAATGATTGTATAGTCTGTGGTGTAATTTTGTTTGTGTTCCCCTGGTGAGGGGTGTGTTGTGGAATCCTTACAGTAGGTTGGACTGTTAAGGTCCGCATGACATATTGAACCAATTGTCTATGTATTTTAATTAACTGTTTCAGCTGAGCTAATAGTTCTCGACCTGTCATGTTTTCAATGTCAGGATGGAGTGTGTAGCTGGCTAGTACCGGCCATGTAGCTCCTAGTCTTCCTAGTGGACCGAGCCTGGTTATGTGATTTTCATGTTTTAGGGCGCCTTTAAACAAGAGCTGGTGCTCTTGGTAAGTTAATGGAATCTCAATATCCTCATAAGAAACGTATTCCTCTGGAGGTTCCTCTACTTTGTAGTAGTAGAACTCATGTGTTCCTCCATCTGCTGGAGAAAAGTGAATCCATGAATAAAATACCTCTGTTTGCCGACATTCATGTGCCTCTATAACAAAGATTACTTTACCACCTTTTGATGGTACCCCATTATTTATGAGTTTGTAAGTTATAGTTTTCCTTACATTTACCGGTATGTTTATAACATATAGGTCATTCTGTAGCCTATTTCTGTCATCTAAAACTGCTTGTGCTGCTGCTGCAGTTAATTCTTCCTCAGACATCATTATTTTACTGACTGAAAAAGTTTGCAGAATAGGTTCAAGGCACCAAAGATTAGGTGCACAATATTTTGGAACACTGTTTCCTTCAACATTGAATAAACCAAAATCTAATACATATGATTTTTCGTCCTACTCAGTTTTGGCGGATATTATCCTTCTACCCACTCCAGATGTCTAATGGAGTATTTTACTGGAAAAAGGGGTCTGTGTGAAAAGCATGACTGAGTTACTCTTGTATCTAGCGTTAAATTATCGCCTTACCAAACGTTGGGCGCCATGTAGTGTAGTTCCTATATTCCCAATAGGATCTGCTCATTGGAATAACATATACTATAGTTTAGACGTAGAACTGAGGTCGACTAGGTCTCTATCGTATATATTAAACTTAATTGTGAGTGCCGCCTAGCTCAGAGGTCACTAGAAACTTTCTCGAAATTACAAGAAGGGATTAGTTTCTGACAACCGTATAAACATGACAACTTTGTTTCCCAAGAATAAGAAATCAATCTCTAGAGTCGCGGAAACAATAGATAGCTATTTTACTCAGTCAATCGTGAATGCTTCGTTTCACCAGAGGTGCTGAAAAAATAGAGAGACGGGCGTTTTAAAAAAAAAGTATTTATTCAATAGTCTTCCTTCTCAAGCATAAGAAATGTACTGCTACAATCATAATATTGGTAATGAATAACAGGGCATATAATACGAAAAGTATTATAAAGTAGTACTGTAAAAGCATGATATGGTTTCTAAGCCATAAATTGCCTAAAACATATAAAATACATACAGTGATAAAATAATGACTAAAAGTACTCAACTGGTGCTTCTAAAATACGCCTACCCCGGTGTACCTAACCTAGGTCTAGTACAAGGGAAGAAGTAAGTGAGGAGTAGCTTAGGTTTAGTATTTTTCTGCCAAGAATCTATCCAAGAATTCTCTAAGGGTCTAATCAGCTCTGTACCTTCGTTTAGAATAAAGGAGGTCTTGTATCTCTCTCTCAGGACTCGATTTCCCAGCAACCCGCAAGGGTAGCCTGGAAACACTGGAGCTGGATTTCTCGGCAGGAAAAAAGACAGAGTCTCTCAGTGCGTCTGCTGGAGGGTCGGCTTCCTTCGGCACTTGCGGCTGCAAGGCATCGGGCAAGTAGATAGTTGATCTGCTCCAAACCAACACTTGTTTGTCTGGGCAAATCTAGGCACATTTATACTTTGAAGGTGCAGAGTTTGACGTGTGATTGGACTTAATAACATCATCAAAGACTCAGTTCTCTGAAAACTCCATGATTTCCTAGATAAATTAGTATTCAGGCAAGGGGAGGTCCCTGGCTACTGAAGACGGGTTTTTCTAAGAAATCGTTGTTGATTCTTGGAACTTAGTGGAAGTAGCCATGCCGTATTTGGGCTGCATAGGCTCAGTCTAAATATGGTAATGATTTCTATGCCTATAAAAGGATTGGATAATGTATATTATGTCTATATTAGGGCATGAATCAGGATTTTTACACTAGGGTCCTAAATTCATTTACAACAAACCGACGCCAGACCACGATAAGACAGCGTCATCAGGGCGAACCAAACGGCGTCAAGGCAGCATAAAAAGAGTGCGAACCATGGGTGGGAGAGGTGTATGTACCTCTCCCCCACCCCCTCCTGCCCGGAAGTGATGAGGGTATGGGGGACCCTTGAGGGTCACAAACACTAGGAGGCTGACTTGTGTGCCATCCTGTGGCACTATGGGGGGGCGGTCTTTTAGGAGGGCCCCCTTTGTGGGCCCGTGGCAGTCCTGCAGGAGTTGGACAGTCACAGTTGTGCTGTTTGCCTTGAATTGCGTGAAGCAGCAGAGGCTAATATGTTGTTTTTGATTAATTGAATATTGAGGTGTTATGAGCTCTCCATATAAGTGTAAAGAAGTTATTTTGGAATCAACCATATCCTGTTGTAAAATAAGTATGGAAGTGAAAAGAAGTTAGAGCTTTTTATCCAGTAACATTAGCGGAGCCCCTGGGTTTATAATGCATTTTGACAGTATACCATGAAGTATGTGTTCCTTGCCACTGCAGTAGGTGCCCAAATTAAACCTTTGCATGAAATTGCTCCAGTTAACTAGACCACCCGCACCCGCACTGAGTTCCTTCCAGCGCTCTTGCTTTTGGACTTTTCTCAAAATGAAGTTGCCCATTCCAAAGTTTGGGATTTCGCTGCTCTTCTGAACCTGTCTCTGAGCTTTATACTGAAACAGACCTATCACCAGCACTCTGATAAGAAGGGCAAGTAGTAGAAACCTTAGAAAGAGTGTGTTTCCAAAGATGCACCCCTTTTATCGCAGTTGACACAATACAATTGCATTGAAATGTGTAGTAGTGTCCCCGGTGTAAAAGCGATGAGGCTGTAAAGTAAAATGGCAGCGAAGGAAGAGTTATACCAGGAAAAAGTTAGACGTCAGTTTCGGAGTTCACAGAATCTTAAACCCTTTGTAAATAATATACCAGCCAAGGTTTCGCCTTTGTGCCTGTGGTGACTTTATGTCAAGTGATGTGTTTCTCTGTAACATCTTTACTAAGAAAGCTAGTAAGATGGCTCTGTAGGCGAATGCACTGGTTGTGAAGTTCTATGCCTATAAGGGGTCTAAAGATGAGAGGTTTAAACCCTAGCAGCAGTGCTGACAAATAGGGAATCGCACCGGATCCCAGTCCCGGCAGCTATTTCTGGCCAGATCTGGGATTCGACCGACCCAGGGAAACATGCTGAATTTGTCCTGGTGTCAATTTCCGACTCTAGGACACATTTCCGCAGCACCCAGGCGTTGTCTGCATTCCGTTCGTAGCAGCAGCGTGAAGGTAGCGAGATTTAAACTTTCAGATGGGCCCAAAACAAAAGGTTGGTTTAAAGAGCCCTCCTTTCGTTTGAGTCTAATACTGGATGGGAGCTCTCAGGACTGGAGCCACACGCACACCTACATGACGGAGCAGTGGAGGGGAAAGAAAGGCACACAGGTTGCTATTACTTCATAAGTATTTAAATAAATCTATGATTTGGAGGCTGTTGCTAACTTTGTATGTAAGAGATTGTAAGAACGCAAGATGTCTCTGTTTGTATGAGTCTTGATTATGTTAATGGCATGTATACGAGTTGGCTGCAGACTCGAGCGCTGCCCCTCGAGACCCCGGCCCCTTCCCCGGGATACAGGGCACCATGGGCCTTATTTATGAAGGCCTTGCGCCACAGGTGCGTCACTTTTAACATGGGAAAAAGTGACGCACCGGTGGCGCAAGGCCTTCATAAATAAGGCCACATATGTATAGGTTCGCAGAGTCTTTTACCCCCAGTTCCAGCACTGCCCAGCAGGGTTAGCTCTGGCTGCTGAAACTAACCCCGTTGAGTTTAGTCACAGTTAACTGTTATTTGGTAAAACGTTGCCTAGTTATTATAAGCCTTTCAGAAGCAATTTATTATAAAGTATTCAAGCTATTGGACGCGTCCTCAAGTGTGGTAAGCGCTATACAAATGCAATTTAAACCTATGTAGCGCCAACCTGGCCCTGCGGTCTGTTGACCATGCACAGGGCTTCACAGCCTGCCAGGATTCCAGGGAGGTCAGGGGCCGCTACAAATGAATTAATGATACGATTGAATTGGACTCTGTAAATGGTTTCTAAGAGCGGATATGAAAGGCTATGGCTTGGTGGTCGCTCACTAAGCTCTTTGCTTTCTTGGTTTGCTGCTAAGCCGGTCAGTAATGGACTCGCGTCCGGCGGCGACGGATGGCACCGCGAGGGCGTCTTTGCCCAGGCTTGGCTGGAGCTGAAAGAGACGCGGAAGGGAGAGAGAGGCACTCAGTGGAAACACTTTCCCAGAGCTCGTTGAACTCCCACCGAGAGACTTAGACAAGGCCCGCTGGGCACGCCACCGGGGAAGGAACTGGCCTGCAGAGAAGGGCCGCGCGTTTCAGGTGGACAAAATCCAATCTCCTTTTCACGGCCCAAACTTTCTACCTCGTGGACACTCGAATCAGCTGCGCAAGCGGCCACCGCAGCGCGCGGACATCCCTTCCGCTCAGAGTAAATTGGACTATTTTCAGGCGCTGCGCGTTTAAAGAACAACCCGTTCTAAGAATGTCATCATAAGAATCCAGGGGCCTACATGTGAGGGCTTTGACTCCTGCCTGCACCACGCCACAGGGTACATGCGCGACGCAAACCCGTAGGTCATATCTATGAAGCCACACAAACACACTTAGCGTGGATTTGAATGCTTCAAAACATGGCTTCAAATCGATGAGTTGAATTACTGTGCGCAAAGGAGGCGTTCCATGGGCGTTGCCACGGATGTTCCTACACAAATCCTATGGTTTTGACACATTCCGAGATTTACCAAACCTGGTAAACCCTGTGAATGTACCAAAAATATACTCCTCCCCAGGTAAGGCCTAACGAGGAGAAATATCTTTATTTCTCCTCGTTTTTTCATCTTTTTATATGTGATGCATTCTGCTGCACATATAGATATCGAAAAAAAACCTCTCAGGATTGTTTTTGTGCCAGGAATGTGCCCCTTCCTACACAAAACACTCCTGCCTACAACACAGGCACTCTTGCACCATAGTGCAAGGTTCCCCGCGTTAGCGTTAAGCTGCCAAAATGGCACCAGCGCAGAGGGCAAGTTATGGAGTGCGCTGTATTGGGGAAATATGGCGCATTCCTGCTCTTTCCCCGTGATGCAGGGCAGTGCAACAAGGTAACTTGCTGCACTGCTCTTCACCACAAATCTCGTGAATATGCCCGTAGTGTTTAAATATAAGTGAGCTATATAAGGAGAATTTAAGTCACACTTTTCTGAGGCAACATCAGAGAACAAGGTCACAGACAGTGTGAATCAAAAAAGTCATAAAACTCCGACGTGACTCACGCTAATATTTTTGTGTATGTCAGTGGACATATTATTTCTTATAATACTGGGATTCTTGGTCTCCTTTCCTAAAAAGTCACCAGCACACTAAATATACAGAGCACCATAAATATTGTCTTATGAACTGATAATTGCGAACCACAACACTCAGAGATCATTAAGTTATTGGTGCAACGCAGATCATAAGAATGGGACTCTTTAGACTGTCGGCCCCCAGGAGACCCTCACTGTAGCGGCCAGTCTTTGCTTCCAAGGAACTGTGATCTCAATAGCATCTTGAACTTCTTGCGGTAGCATCTTTTTTTTTATATTCCACATGGGTGCTAAGTGTGACTTCCGGGTCCATGGGGTCTGTGCTGCCTTCATGCAAGGGTACATACAGTGTCGGACTGGGACAAAAAAAAAGGTGCAGACAGCAAAATAAATGTTGCACCATTAGCAAATTAGACAGCAACAACAGTGGCCCACATTTGCTAATTGGGGCAGTTTTGAACTTGTGAAGACACAGTATATAGGTGTTTTGTATGCTATGAAGGAATGCATGCATTTGTGTTTACTGCAGACAATGTTTGTGGTATTATCAGGCAAATCAACAGTAAAAACCGCCACACAAGAGAATAAAACCGGCCCACAACAGTTGATTAATTAAGTCATTTTTATTACAAGCTACCAGTTAATGTCACAATTCAACAGTGATTAAGAAATCATGGTGACGTTTTTACATATGTATTATAGAACTCCTACAAATTAGTATAGTGCTTGCAAGCCCTATCTTACATCTTTGAAGCACTATACAGGTCATAGGCGATATGATATTGCAAGTCAGTGCTACTCTTTTTATCAGCCTCCAACTCAAGAAAAAAGTCTGAGTTTGCCCTCTGGGATTCTCATTGAAAGGATCTGAACGCTAAACAAGGAAAAAATCAGATCCTGTGGTGTGGGTAGTAGTTATGTTGTTGGAAGGCAATGGGTGTTAGTTGTACATGATTTGTTTCAAGTATATATAGTTCTCCTGCTCCTTCTATGAGGAGGTTTATGACCAAGTTTGTGGAATATAAAAGAGACAGTTGTAAAGTAACTTGTAATAATTCCACTCACATAAATAGCATTTATTCAGACTCCACCCCATAAACTGAGCTGGTGGAGCCATGTAAGTTTATATTTTCTACTAAATTTACATTTGAAAAATTGCAAATAACCTAAAGTAGTGAATGTAGTACAAAGTGTGAGTAAACCTATATGTGTAGATGTACTCACATGTGAGTTTACTTTTCTGAATAGCACATTTATGATAGAGTATCTTGTTTGCCAAACCCTAAATCAGGCACTTATGATCTGATTCACAAAGAGCCTCAGCACTTGTGGCGGAGGCCCCGCAATCGTGGGGGCACCTCCGCACTCAGGGCGGAATCTCCGCAATGAGAATTCTCTGCCACGAGTGCGGAGATAAGTCTCAGAAATGGGAGTCAAAATCTTCTCTTTAAATTCATTCTGTTTTTTCAATAATCCCAATTGAAGCCATGCGTTCCTGGTCCTTACCATGTCTTCCATCTGAAACTCCATGAATCATCGAGCAAGGGCACCCAGATTAAGGTTCAAGAAATTTGAGATTGCCGAAATGTTCAATATAGCCTTCAATTCCTGATCCACTGGAAAGGTATATCAGGCTATAAGGGATAAATGCAATCCACATGAGAAGTATGGGTGACAATCACAATCCAATCCCAAAAAACAGTAAGAGGGAGAGAGAAGCAGAGATTCACTCAACTTTCTGAGCCAGTACTTACATAATCAAGAAGAATGAATCGCTTAGGTAATTTTCCAGAGTGTCTTGGAAATTTTCTGATGAGGCCCCTTAGCCTCACTGTCATGCAGCGCTATATCTTGGTTCTCCGATTATTTGATTAAGTGGGATGAATCATCCTATGGTCTTGGCACCTGAGTGTCGAGATGTTCGTCATCCTCCAGCAGGAGGGAGACTGTCTGGTGCGACGGTCATGAGTGGAAAGAGTGTTGGAACAATAACAAATCATTAAAAATATCTTCTCTCCTGTATAACTTGTATTTATTTTCACAAGTGAGGGATAAGGTTAAAACATTGGGTGGTGCTTAGTTGGATAATTATAGGTCCAAAGCACCTGGTGAGTGGCTGGCCAACATGTTTCAGCCTGTGTCACCCAAAAGAGTTGAGTGGCTTTCTATATGGACATTTCAGTTCAATGAAGCCGGCACTGCGGCTTGTAAACCTACCATTGCAGTGCCGGCTTCAAGGAAATGAAATGCCTGCATAGATTCCAGCAATAGACCAAATTAAGGCATATTACCACATGTCCATAACAGGCATTAAATACAACCTGTTGCCCTAATAGGGTGAGTGAAGCCACTCACCTAACATATCACATATACAGCCCCTCAACATTTGAGATGGCTGGATCCGTTGTTCCTGAAGAAAGCCAGCCGACCCTTTTGGGCAACACAAGCTGAAACATGTCGACCGACCACTCACCAGGTGCTTTGGACCTATAATTATCCAACTAAGCACAGCGTGTTGATGTTTTCTAGAACAGATCTTTGTCTGTGTTGCATTACAGTAATCATGCAGATATGAACTTTTAGCAATATCAATTATTGTGATATGCCCAGGGTTTAGGTCACTTGACACCATTTCTAGGGGACATTCATGATCAAGGTCATATGATATAATTTCCTGAGATGTCATTAAGGTCTAGGGTGTGTGATGTCACTTCTGCTACCAAAAGCATTTTGGTGAATCAGTGTCCATGAGCAAAGGCAAAAAACAGTGGCGCGAACAAAGGATTCAGAAGGTATAATTATGAGGTATCATAGGGAGGAAGGGCAAATAGTCTGGAGGGGCAAGGAAGTGAAGGAAAGAAAACAAGAAGGGTGAGACTATGAAATAATCAGTGATGAACTGCATAGTAGTGAAGGAGCAAAAACAACTGGAAAATGTTGCCAGGCACTCAACCCATGTCTGCACTGCAGTTATAAAGTCATTGTCTATTAGGAGCCCCACCCACAACCTGGTCACCTCCATGTGGAGGGTGGGTTTTAAATAAGTCAATAAATTGTGTCTCAACATATGTAGCTTTTATTTTTAGGTCTTCAAAATTATATATCTGTCCTTTGTATTGTTCAATAGAGTGTGTTTCAGGTTGTAGTTTAGTTCCTATAGTTCTGGCCCTCTTCTCCCTATATGTCATTCCTCTGGCAAAAAATAATAAACATCCAGGTAAGTAAGGGTTTAATTGGAATTAAGGAAAAACAAGTACATTTCTCTTCTCTGCTTCATGTGTTTTTTTTACTTTTTGCTTTCTTTTATTTACTTTTTCCTTCACACTCTTTTGTTACATAAATAAGCAATAGCTTAAAAGTAGAGAAAGAAGGACGAATAACTTGTGACTTTTCTACTGCAACTCTAGGACCCATTCCTTCCCCTTTTCACACTGGGTCAAACTTGGGCGAGTCCTTAAACTAAATTATCATGTTCCTTATCATAAAAAACTTGGGAACCTTTCCAGTTTTATTTTATGACAAGTAAATTTCACTTCAAATTCCAGGGTTTATAAGCCCAACCAACCAAAATAAAATCTCTGATCCCTTGATCCTGCTGTAAGATTTTAAGAAAACTTTGCTCTACATTCTCCACATTCCTTTGCCCCCTCCCCTTCATGTAGTGCCTTGCCCTTCAAGTTACCATGTTTTGCCCTTTTTTAAACCCCACTTCCTCTCCCTGTACTGTGGTAGGAGTATGGGTGTTACCAGCGGTGTCCACTACTCTGCCATCTACCTGTTTGTTTCCTTTGGGTGTTCTTCTGGGAAGCTGTCCACCTTCCTTTCACAGGTGCTGACCCCTTTTTCCCCAGCAGCACTGTTTCCTTCTCCTGGGTCGTGGATGCCCTTTTCTCTTGCCCTCTTCCCGACCTTCCACTAAGTTGGGGCCCAGTTTATTAGTCCTTCATCCTTTTCCTCCAGCCTACCTTTTCTTGTCTTCCTTCTTCGATGCTGTTTTCCCTTTTCTATTCATAGACACCCTGTCTGGATTTTAAGGAGAGTCAACACCTAGTGAGATATTTGCAAGAGGTAAATGAGCCTTGCCACATTCCGTCAAGCTAATATCCGGGATCCACATCAAGCTAATATCCAAGATGCTGTTCTCCATATACACACATCCCACACTCTTCTGAACTTCTAAGCCTGGAAGTCTACGTATTGGTCCTTCATTAGTGAGATCTTTTCCACTAATCCTGACAAGAGTATCCTCCTTGTGATCATTCTTGAAAGATGCATTCATCACTACTCTTCAGATAATGCTCTCTTTTTTTAGTCCATCATTTTTTTCAATGGTGCTTTGATAAGCCGGAGCTTTAGGAGGGACCATACTGTTGTGAGACGAGCCGGAATCTTACCAGGATCCATCGACAGACAATGTGTTCTGAGGTTTTTTGCTTCATGGGTCAGTGAGCAAACTAAGATGTATACCAATGCTGCCAGAAGGGCCCAGATGGCTCTGTGGCTGTCAGGAAGGTTGTTCTACGATCCAGTTGGCTTAGCAGAAGTGGATCATAGCAGTGCAAATGTGAAATGTAGCGCTGGTCAAGATATGTCAACCGCAAGCTTCTTCTTCATACACTCGGGTAAAGCCATATTTTCTGAACGTGGGCATGTTCGAGTTCTAAAACAAGGCCTCTCCAAGATGGTGTCTTGCCCACAGAATGTTAGTAGAGGGTCCCAATCCAAGATGGGTTATTTCCTGTTATGTCAATTCCCATTAATATAACGAGGAGGCATTTTCAAGTGGCCGATGCATCACAATGCATTTTTTCCCCTATTTGTAATCACATTCATCACTCCTTGATATTATTTTTGTCCCTTATTTAGTGTCCAACACTTCTAATCGTTTGAATTTCTACATGTGGATTCTGCTTAGCTCTTCTGTTCTTCCTGATGTCAATATGAGTTTGGTGTATTGCTAATTTCAACAGTACTAATTTCCATCTTTAACCAAAGGAGATTTTTCTCTTTGTTGCTTTTCCTCCTCAATGAACCATTTTAAGGAGGTATTTGACAACTTTCATGTGTACTGTTCCGGTCATAGTAGCTACTGAGAGGAGTCACCTTTTACCTGGGCAAGCAAGAAGACAACTTAAGTAAGCTGTTAGGTGTCCAGTTCTTGACAGCCAATCCCCATTTTAGAATCTCACAAATTAGACTTGTGTCTGAATCTTACAGCTAAGACCAGTGCACTAGCGAGCATGTGTTTAATTTATATTTGTCTTAAGGGGCATTTTTTTTATCTCTTTTTTTTTCACACAAAGTAATATTTATGAATATCTGCATGCATTAACTAATGCACTATACATCATCAAGAGGTCTTTATTCGATTTGCATCATAAAAGACAAATAAATAAAAAAACAATTCATACGCTTTTACATATAAGATAATAAATACGTTACATTTTAAAACCATGTTAAGAAAAGTATTACATTTAGACAATGATGTACAAAAGACCCCTTACTACATAAGATCAATACTACATTGGAACTAAAAAGTCATAAAAACATATACAATGGGAACTTCATTTACCAAGGTTGCAAATACGGATTGACCAAGCCCAACTCACGAATTTTGCTACACCAATGGCGATAGGGGGAGAAGTATCAGTTTTTAGAATCCTAGTCGCTGCAACAGCAGATCTAGTACCTAATAAGTGGCAACCTGGTAAAAGCCAAACTTTTCTGGGTAACAAGTACATAGGGCAGCAGAAGAAAAAGTGTTCAATATTCTCTACTGCTGTCACACAGAAAGGACACTTATCACTGCCACCAGTCGACCAGGAGTGCGTAAGCCCCCGCACGGGTAACGAGCCTACTCGTAATTGATGATACAGTTTACGATCATTTGGCTTAGTAATTAAGTCCCAGTAGGCTTCGCATTTAGGGACATCCTTTACAACCAAAAATTCCAGTGACATAGTAGGACCAACAACCATGGTGGATCTCCTCTCAGCGATCCAGTGCCAATAAATATCTTTAAGTGCCTTTTTTGATGGAAAGGTAGCACGTGCTGGATCAACCCATAATGCCTCCAGGCTCAGATTTTTCAAAAGCATCCTGAGATGAGAGAACCAGGGAACCCTATGGGCCCCTTCGAGCCCCCTCACCTCAACGATGGCCTCAGCAAACAGGGTTAATTCAGGTGTAGTCCACAGACGTCGCCAGAACGCCAGTGGTCTATACCGTGCCACGTCCTCGATAGATTTAACACCTAAATCAAGCTGCAGGGGTAAGCAAGGTGTTGATTGTGGGAGACCAGTTGCCATTCTGAGGAACCTATTCTGTGCCACCCTCAGAGTTGATAAATCACTATACCCCCACAGTTCTGCACCGTAGATAGTTGCAGGGATTATCTTGGAGCCATAAATTTTTACCAACGGTGCCAGAGGTTTAGTGAGAGATTTTGCGTGCTCCTTCAATAAGGCTCCCCTAAGTTGAGCGTGTTTCAGGGTCATAAGATCCAATTGGGGTTTCCAGCTCAAGTTCTCACTTAATGTGACACCCAGGTATGTAAAAACCTCTGTTTGATCCAAAATGGCTCCGCTCATCGACACCTTGGCCTTCACAGCCTTGGGGCCTCGCAGAACCATAAATTTGGTCTTGTTAACATTCACCTCTAACTCATGCTCGCTACAGAAACACTCAAAACGGGCCAGTGCGGACTGAAGGCCCTGCCTCGTTTTAGAAATAATAAGAGTGTCGTCCGCGAACATGAGGAGGGGAATTTTCCTTCCAGCAAGGGAGGGGGCGTCCGTTGGAAAGTTAGAAAAATACTTAGTCACCCCATTAATAAACAAGGAAAAAAGGGTGGGGGCCAACACACACCCTTGTCTAACCCCCTTGGCAACTTTGAAACTGTCATGCATGGCATGCATTAACTAATGTACTATACACTTTCGGTCTCATTTAGAGTTTGGAGGATGCAGTAGTGTCACCAAAAAGCGTGTGACTGAATCCTCTGCCATAGAGGTTCATTCACCCTTTTTGAAGGTTGGCTGTTTGATAGATGAAACTCCATCAAAACTTCGCCAACGGTTTTTTCTTCCTTCATCCACAGAGTAATCAAGCAAACATGGGGGATGGAGTTATCTCAGCCATAACTCCTCCTGCCGTATTAAGATTTGGCTTTCCATTGTCGTAACAATGATAGAGCCACTTCTACCTCCGAGATGGTGGAAATAAAATAAAAGATTGGCAAAAAAACCGCCACAACTAGTATCCTAACAATTCTACAAGCTGTTCCTGCAAGGTGCAGAGTGTATCTCACTATGGTGGAGAACGAGGAAGCTAATCAATAACAAAGTCAAACATGCATGTGCATGCACATGAGTAATGTTTTGAACTGCATGCAATCCCTCTAATGAGAGGTGGGCTTTTTAATAGGTTGTTGTGTGTATATATGTATGTATGTATGTATATGTGTATATATATATATATATATATATATATATATATATATATATATATATATATATATATATATATATATATATATACATATACATATATCTCGCTCCAAGTTACCCACAGGCAAGGATACACTAAACAGCAAGATCACGGGTAAGAGTGAACACCACAGTCTGATATGTTTCCAGCTCTCATGTCGTTGATATTGGCCTGACGCGTTTCTGAACTCCTTGTTCTCTTCAGGGGCTCTACAAATGAGTTCGTGCTGACACACCCATACATTTATACCTTGTTTATCGCCCTTATTGGCGCAATGCTTACTGGGTTTGGTAGTGTGTGTCATCATTAGTCCACAGATGGATGCACGTTAATTACAAAGCTGCCATTGTTCAAAGCCCTTGGATGGGCCTCAGAATGCGTGCCCCTCATGAAGCCCATCTTGCTGTTTAGAGCATCCTTGCCTGTGGGTAACTTGGAGCGAGATGTAAAACGCGGCAGCCCGGCCGCGAAGGATGCACAACCCTGTGATCCCTGGGGGTCACGGTGCCCGGAAATTCTGCCGAGTCCAAGAAGTGGAACAGCTAACAAAATGGTCTTTATCAGGGGCACGCATTCTGAGGCCCATCCAAGGGCTTTGAACAATGGCAGCTTTGTAATTAACGTGCATCCATCTGTGGACTAATGATGACACACACTACAAAACCCAGTAAGCATTGCGCAAATAAGGGCGCTAAACGAGGTATAAATGTGTGGGTGTGTCAGCACGAACTCATTTGTTGAGCCTCTGAAGAGAACAAGAAGTTCAGAAACGCGTCAGGCCAATATCAACGACATGAGAGCTGGAAACATATCAGACTGTGGTGTTCACTCTTACCCGTGATATTGCTGTTTAGTGCATCCTTGCCTGTGGGTAACTTGGAGCGAGAGATATATATATATATATTTCCTGTCATGTGATCAAGGCAGGGATCTGCCGAAACGCGTCGTGAGGACTGGTGAAATAAACTAAACTGCACCGAGATGGGTCTGCCTCTTATATATATATATATATATATATATATATATATATATATATATATATATATATATATATATATATATATATATATATATATATATATAGTTATAGTTAGGACCTTGTTTCTATTCAAAAAATGTTTTTTTCTTTTCCCAATATCTTTGGTGCAGTTTGATGAATCTTCTTGAAATGTTCAAAACTAATGGGCACTCCAGTCAGCTCCTGTCTTGAAAGTTTCGGGGCGATTCGTCAAGCGGGGGCCGTGTAAAAAGGGGGATCCTAAAATGCATTTTCTCCATGTTAATATTCATAGGAAAACTTTAGACAAGGCTACAGCCCCAACTGCTGAACGGAATGACACCAAATTTGGCAAAAAGGTAGGTCTTGGGTCAAAAAGCGACCTTTTTTCTAAATGGTGTAAATCCGTTCAGTAGTTTCTGAGAAATACATACATAAAAAATATTAGCATCTGGTGACCGCAGTGGATTTGCAAACCCTCCCGAGCATGATCTTAAACTGAGTCAGAAGAAAAAAGGTAAAAAAACAAGAAAAGGGGGCAGGGTGGAAACACCCTGACCCCCTAGGCCTGCTAAGGGGATTTCACGGGGACACCGAGAGCCAAAAGAAACATTAAAAAAAAAACAATTTTGTGGGATTAGCGTATGGTGTGCAAATCCCACAGATTTTTTTTTAAATGAAGCGCGGTCTACTGCGCTTTGTTTCCTGTAAGCCTCCAGGTGGGCCAGGTCCCATGGGCAATCTTTACATATGTTGCGGGGGTCACAGGGGCCCAACAGCCCTGGAGATCAACACCTCCCCCGGCATTGTTCATAATATGCAGGGGGCAAGCTGCCCTAGGGCCCAGCACCTCCCCAGGGCATTATTTTCATTATGGGGGAGGTCGCCTTGGGGACCACCACCTCCCCGGGGCTTCAATTAGAATAAGGAAGTGTGGGGGCTCCTGCCCCCCCACACTGCCCTGGGGAACACCACCTCCCCAGGGCAAACATAAATTGAGGGCAGGGATCCTTTGTGGACCCCCGGCTCTAGAGACCACCACCTCCCCAGGGCTTTACACACAAATGAAGGGGGCCCCCTTCACAGCCCTGGGACCTTCACCCCCACGGGCCGTCTCCAGCAATGTCCTGGGTTGCCCCCCTGGGACATTGCGTAGTGCTTTCGCAAGGCAGGAACTCTGCTCCCACCCTGCCATTACAAACAGTGTGCTCACTTCAAAAAAGTGAGAGTACTTTGCTCTTGCTTGTTCAAAGCAAGTACACTTTGCTTTTACCCCCCCCCCGGGAGCTGTATGTTAGCAGTTACTTCTCTTACCTCCTTCTGCACCCCTCTTGCCTCAATATGCACCCCTCTTACCTCTTTCTGCACCTCACTGGCAAGTTTCTATAACTCTCTTGCCTCTTTCTGCAGTTTTCTTGCCTATTTCTGCAGTTCTCTTGCCTCTTTCTGCACCTCTCTTGCATGTTTCTGCACCTCTGTTGGTTCTTTCTGTACTTCACTTTCTTTTTCCCATCCTCTCTTGTTGCTTTCTACACCACTCTTGCCTCTCTCTGCAGTTCTATTGCCTTTTTCTGCACCTCTGTTGCTCCTTCTGCACTTCTCTTGCCTCTTTCTGTACATCTGTTGGTTCTTTCTTCACGTCTCTTGCTTTTTTCCACACTTCTCTTACTTCTTTCTGCACCCCTCTTGCCTGTTTCTACACCCCTCTTTCTGCACCTCTCTTGCCAGTTTCTGAAACTCTCTTGCCTCTTTCTGCAGTTCTCTTGCCTCCTTCTGCACCTCTGTTGCTTTCTTTCTGCACTTCATTTGCCTGACTCTGCACCCCTCTTGCCTGTTTCTGTACCTCACTTGCTTCTTTCTGTACCCCTTGCCTCTTTCTGCACCACTCTTGCCTCTTTCTGCACCCCTGTTCCCTCTTTCTGTACCTCTCTTGTCTCTTTCTGCACCCCTCTTCCCTCTTTCTGCACCTCCATTGGTTTGTTCTGCACTTCTCTTGCTTTTTTATGCACTTCTCTTGATTCTTTCTGCATCCCTCTTGCCTCTTTCTCCACACATCTTTCTGCACCTCTCTTGCCTCTTCCTGCAGTTCTCTTGCCTCCTTCAGCACCTCTGTTGCTTCTTTCTGTACTTCTCTTGCTCTTTCTGTACCCCTCTTGTCTGTTTCTGCATCTCACATGATTCTTTCTTGCCTCTTTCTGCACTTCTTTGGCTTCTTTCTATACCTTGTTGCTTCTTTCAGCAATTCTCTTGACTTTCTGCACTTCTCTTGTCTGTTTCTGCACCACTCTTTCCTCTTTTGTCTCTTTCTATACCTCTCTTGCATCCTCTGCACCCCTGTTCCCTCTTTCTGTACATCTTCTTCCTGTTTCTGCACCTCTCTTTTTCTTTCTGAACTCCGCTTGCCACTTTCTGCACCCCTGTTACTTCTTTCTGCACTTCTCTTGCTTCTTTCTGTACCTCTCTTGCTTCTTTGTGCACATTCCAAGATGGCGACATTGATAGTAGACTGTGTTTTAGTCCTTTGTTTATGTTATTCATATTTGTACTGTATATATTGAGCACTAACACATTATAACCTTATCATGAATAAGACCCCAAGTGGTCAAAACATGTTGAGGATTTTGGCAATAAGTCCTTCTGCACAGTAAAACCTGAGTATATTTCTTTGGTGAGTGGAGCACACAGTGTAAACTTGAGAAAGGTTTCATAGCTGAAGCACATTGTTTTGGACATTAAAACTTGGTGCTAATCACTTGGTGTGTCGCTTTTCATTCCGGACTGTGGATGATAATTTGAAGAATATTTGGATGGGTGCTGTTCCCATCGCTGGCAGCAGCATCTGGCGGCGAGAGGCGACGCATGAACAGTGTTGCTGGTTTTATCTATACATATATATTTAACTATATCGATATCTCTTTCTCTATATAGATAGATAGATATAGACACAATTGGACAATAATAATTACATATTTTATAGGTTTAAAAATTTGCAATTAACTTATATAAAATTAAATTAATTTGTACACTTTTAATAAAAAGTCAACTATGATTTACATCAAACACAACTTTTAATTAAATGTGCTTAATATTAATGTACCATCCATCTGGTGGAACGAATAAGTACTCAGTAACAGGAAAGGCAGCTGAACTCTAAATCAAGTCATTTATTTGGATCTCCCATCCAGTTCTGGCTCCATACGTCAGTTAATTCAAAATGTTGCAGAATTGAAGTTTACTAACCTGTGAGCAAATACCTATTGGGCAAGGATCTTTCCATTGCTTTCCTACTAAACAGAGAGTTCTGGTTAAATCGTTGTGCTTTTTACATAAGACTATGTAAGCAACCCAATGACTCCTAGTTCAAATAGTGTTGATGGTATGGACATACTTTTAGATTATCTGGCCACTGCCTCCTGCAAGTATTGAAAGGCTCAAAGATGTAAAATTGGCAGCATAGTTTTCTTAGTGACAATGGTGCAACATTGCAATTATATTTTAAAAGCTATTAGGAAGCAAAATAATATATTACGTTTTAGGAAGGCCTTAAAAACTTGTCTCTTCCCCCTGCAATAATAATTTTCCTTCTGTTCCCCCTTGTTAATTTATTATGCTTTTAGCACCAAGATGCCTTTGGGTGCTAGAGCATTTTATAAAATTCCAAATGCAAGTACAAATTTAGGGTATGGCATTAAGAAGAGCATTTGAAAGTTGACAACATCCAGGCTATCCCAAACTACCATTTCCTGACACTGTGGCTTAAATCTACACCCTGTTAAGTATGGCGGAGGTCAGTGGTTTTAGAATATGCTAATGTTGAAACACCCTTTTAGGATTAAAAAAGGAAAAACACTCGAGCCTTTGCCTTGGCCCGTAGAAGAAGCAGAAAACACTTTAATTTGTTTGAAAAATGCATTGTCCTAATCTCCTCCTTTAGGTCTGCCTTATTATGCACAAGCTTTTACTTTTACAGTCATGAAAGAAGCTCTTTGCCCTTGGAGTGTTAACACAGGACCATGGATACTAAATTAATTCTATTGCTTTTTATTCCTGCGCATCAGAAGCTTCCTACATTTTTACATGATGTGGCAGTGGCTACCCACCTCAATGAAGTGTCTTGGAATATTAAGTGATAATTATCTCTCACTGTTGCAGGGTCCTATGCTATTGTTGCTTTGTTATTAACTACTAAAACACA
This sequence comes from Lissotriton vulgaris, assembly GCF_964263255.1. Lineage (NCBI taxonomy): Eukaryota > Metazoa > Chordata > Amphibia > Caudata > Salamandridae > Lissotriton > Lissotriton vulgaris. The sequence goes on from NC_141687.1 coordinate 246,228,488, forward strand.
ACACATTTCAATGTCTGGGTTATTTATGAATAAGGTCCTCTTATTATGCATCTCTAATAATATGTTTTGCAAGATGTCCTGTACTAAACCCTGTCTCATTTTCCCTGCTTCAGATGATGTAAAAACCACATGAATTCTCTTGTTGCAAATGCTAACCTTGCTAAGCCTAGTATCAACCTCTATGGCACACCTTTACTTAACTCTTTGTTTGTGTTTTATTTTATGTTGAATTATTTTCTCTTAAAAATAATGATAGGGAAATTATTTCCAGGATGTGTTGTAGTTATCCAACACAAAATAAAGGAGAGTCAGGTCCCAATTCACAAACTGCATTTTATGGTATGTAAAGTTGAGCTACTTATTTACCACTAAATACAATTCACAAACCTTGGGGTGAAAATCTCTCCTCTCATATATGTTATATGGGAAGATCTTTGCATAAGTGAGTTTAACACTTAACATTACATGTGGGAGGGACTGGGGCAGTGGTGGGAAAATGAGGAATATTTACTACTAAATGGGAGGTGTTTAAGTAGGTGTAGGGAGGAGTTTGGGAGGGGCATTCTAATGTAAAGACTCACTCTCAAAAGACTAAGACCATTACTACGAGTGCTATTCACAAAGGTAATCTTCAACGTAAGTAAATCTACATTTGTATATTCATACACTTTTGAGTATCTTTACTATTTTAGGCTAGTCACATTTACCACTGTAGAGTTACTCAAAAGTGTTAGATTACATGTACCTGACCCATGAAATCAGGGGATGGGGGCTAATTTAAGAACGTAAAGTTATGACTTCTATCTTTTCACACATAGGCGGAGGTCTCCGCCACTGGGACAGATATCTCCTAAAGGTAAAGTATATTGAATAGTTTAAAAGTTTATTCAACTTAAAAATAATTTTGTAAATATATTTAAATGTTAAATATTAATGTAAATTAATTGTAAATATTCATTTTGAATGTAAACCACAAAAAACTACTGAGCTATTTACTTAATTTTTAATTGAATATTTAATCATTTTCAATATTTTAAATTCAATTATAGTACATTTTCTTAAGATATAAGTAAAACATTTCCCATATAAAGTATACAATATAGGTTTATTATATTGAAAAAACTAAAGTTATGCACAGACCTTGCTTAAAATAATGTGGAGAAAGACTTACTGCCAAAGGACTCTCTCTTTGCTCCAGACGCTGATTCCCGCTACAGGAGAAGCCCAGCCTACCATCTGAAGCCCCGCTGCGTGACCGGGAGCGTGAGGCCGCAGAGGAGGACGAGGCGCCGGCCCCAGGACTGCGAGGACCAGCATTCACCATCTCCAGCTGGTCCTCTTCCTGCGAGAGCCGCGCCCCCTTCCAGTGCCCCGCCCCCAGCGAAGCGCTATAACTTCTCGCGGCACCCGCTGCGCGGGTGCCACTCGTGGAGAAAGACTTACTGCCAAAGGACTCTCTCTTTGCTCCAGACGCTGATTCCCGCTACAGGAGAAGCCCAGCCTACCATCTGAAGCCCCGCTGCGTGACCGGGAGCGTGAGGCCGCAGAGGAGGACGAGGCGCCGGCCCCAGGACTGCGAGGACCAGCATTCACCATCTCCAGCTGGTCCTCTTCCTGCGAGAGCCGCGCCCCCTTCCAGTGCCCCGCCCCCAGCGAAGCGCTATAACTTCTCGCGGCACCCGCTGCGCGGGACGCGCGCGGGACGCAGCCCGGGGCGAAGCCCGGGCCAAGGGCGGGCCCGTTGTTGCCCGTTAGTGCCCGATAGAGACCGGACCGGGCCATTCCTCTTTCATCGACGACCCAGCAATAAACAAGCATGCCGCCAAAAACTAGAAGTGCCTCCAAACCTAAATCCAAACATGCGCAGGAGGTAGCACAAGTAACAGGCCCCATCGACCTTTTTATATCGCGGGTTAACGAAACAATAAACCAAAGCATAGCCTTAATGGAAAAGAGAGTCTCAATGGATCTTATGAGCGCAAACGCCAAGCGCTCATCACTCGGTGCCATAGCGAACGCTGCATCCCCAATCAATCTGACCTCCCAAAACAGCTCACTTCCAGTGCCTCTTCCAACTACAGAACTCAACACCGTTCCTTCAGTAGTCGATCTGTCAGTCACGCATTCTGAGTCGGATCCCTCAATAACATCAGAAGATTTGGAAGCAACCCCCGACCTAGCTGGATGTCAAACCCAAGGAGATATCCAAACCTTCGACAACCTGCCCCAGCATGGCGAGAGGGAAAGGGCAACATCGGAGACCCGACTTTTACTCAGTGAAAAAACACAAAGCTCACCCATGACCACATTCCCGACTCCACTCTTCCACATAAGGCAATATCCAATAACAATACATCTGAGCAATGTAAGACCTGCAGAATTACATCACAAGTGCTCACCACCACCAAAGACCTACTCTACCAATACCTAAAGCCTATTCAGCTGAGCATTAGAAACCTCGAAGCTCAACTAACAATAATATCAGCCACTCTCCTAGATACAAATACCAGGATAGACGTAAAGGGCCAGCGAAACACCTCACACCCATCAAAAAAGCAAAACCAAAAACACATTCAGAAAACAGTCAATCTTTCAAACGCAACATCTACAACACAGAAGAACCCAAACCCATCGTCTATCACACCCAAACCAATAGCAAATACGCCCCATCCCCAGCAGGAGAAACCACCACAACAAAAAGCACAGCAGGCAGCCACCAAAGGCAAGGTCACGGCACACACCCCATGTCCAGCACAAACCCCAGACTCCAGCAGAATCCCCACGGAGAAACCCGACTCCCAGCCCACGAATCCCCTACCTCCCCAAAAAATACCCAAGAACACATCGGAAACCACCCCGAAAAAATTCCCCGCAGTTAGACGTCCTGCCCACTTGCCCCCTGAAGCTACTCCCTACACAATAGTTTTAACAGGAGTACCCGAGTTAGCAGAAGACACCCCAGAAACTGCATGGTCACTTAAAAACAAGGCCATGCAGTGGCTCAGCATAAACAGACCTCTCGAATCACATCTATCAGGAGGGATTACGTCAGCACGTAGGGTAGCCTGGATAGGCAAAACCAAGAAAACAATACGCGGTGATTGCATCATTGTAACTTGCAGAGATCCCGCAACGGTAGACTATATATGTGCCTGGCCACAACTCGAGAAAAAAGGGGGAATAGACGCCCGCCACCTTTCTCTTTTTTACCCCCCAATGAAACAACAACACAACCTACCACCCTGGGAATGGCACCATCATCCCAAAGACCCGCGGAACCAGGACCCATGGCGTCAAACACCATGGAATCGGAGGGATTACCCACGCGAGTACCTAGACAGGGGGGGGCCAAGAGAAAGGTACGTCGATGGCCAAGTTCCATATTGGCAGGACAGACCCTACCCAGCATACGAAGGTTGGCAGGGTTTCCCGACCCAAAATCGATACGAGTGCCTCGACATGGTCGATTGACCACCCACGGTCGACCTTAGCCAACCCACAGTTGCCGTCGTACACACAGTTGCCGTTTCACATCACCCAGTCTCTGACAAGCACCAGACAGTCCCACCAAAACTGCCTGAAACATCAGAGACCCCAACGACCCAACTAAACAACCTTTTGACCCTCCCTCCCCTAGAGAAACCGGACACGAGCGTAAGATCATTCACTGAACAAGTTTTAGCCACTGAAATCCCTACCAACTGCAAAACAGTACTCGCCACCTCGACAGACAATGAGGCCATGAGTATAGGCATAGCTTTCTGGAACGTTGCAGGTCTAACCGGAAAAATAACATGCCCTCAATGGCTGGAAATAGCAGGAAGCCACCAAATCTTGTGCCTACAAGAGACCTGGCGTTCATCCCCCCTCCACCTAGCGGGATATAAGACATTCTTCACCAAAGCAACGCCAAGCACAATGGGAAGACCAAAAGGTGGTCTCATGATCTATTTCTCCAACACCTTAGCAGTCACGGTAAAACTAACGAAAGAAACACCTACCTTTCAAGTCATCCAAATTACACACCATACCACCGCATCGAGGAACATATACATACTCATAAATTATTATAATAACATAGGTACTCTGGACTGCTGCACAAATCTAGACGAAATGGTGGCTCACATATCTACACTTCAAAACGCGAATCTAAGCGCGACAATAAAATACATCTGGGGAGGCGATTTCAACCATCCATTATGCCCAAACCATAAAATCGGGATCTGTGGCTTACAATCTGAATCCGGAAACCCTATCCCTCATTTCGCACACACTCAAAGCGGAAATAAGCTAAATGAAATCTTATTTACCCTGGACCTAGACTTTGTAAACGAGCTAGTGGACCCGGCCCAGGAATTTCTACCCACCTTCCATGGGCGAGGCTGCACGTCCACCATCGACTTTATCTTAGCCTCTAATACTTGTAAGAGATCGCTAAAAAACTATAAAGTAGGGTCCAGTCCGATTAGCGATCACTATCCCCTGAGTGTGGAGCTCACAATGGAGAAAGTAGGTCCTTCCACAATAAGAATCAGTTCTCTTGACCAACAAACAATAACAATAAAGAAGAAGAACGGGTACGCCATCAAATGGGCAAAAGTCGACCCTGAAGTGACCTCGCAAAGGATACTTGAAAAAACGCACCCCTGGCTAAGGGACTGTTTGTCCGCAGAGGCCTCCCCCGAACTAATCATTACCTCTTTCCATAATATTCAAGGGGCAATAAGAGACGAGTTATTCAAACACAGGGCAAACAAACCAACACCCCAAACTAAAAGATGGTTTAACTCAGACTGCAGAAAGGCCCTCTCGTCTTTAAAAGAAGCCCTCCGGCAGGAACCAAGAGATGCTCAATTAATTTCATTTCGGAGGAAAACGTACAACGAAGCTAGGAAAAATCGAAGGCGCCAGATAAAGAGAGACCTTTGGTGCCAATTACACGAGAGCGCACTAAAAAAGGACAGCATCACATTTTGGCAGACCATCAGATCACCCTTTTTAGATAACAATACTGATCCATACCACCTCGACGTAGCAGTAACCGAGAACGACTGGGTTCACCACTTTACAAAAATCTTTGGCTCGCCATCTGACATACCTCAAATAGAACGCGAGGACGAAGCAGAGAAAAATTTTCTTCCCATTGATTTACGCTTCACCGTCACTGAGGTCAGAAAAGCAATCAAAGAGTCAAAAACTGGCAAGGCTCCCGGCCCAGACGGGGTACCTATGGACTTGTTTTTACACAACAGTGACTATTGGTCGCTAATAATAACCCGGGTAATGACTGCAGTCGCTGAAATCGGTCTCCTTCCATCATGGTCATCATCCACCCTCTTGCCAATATTTAAGAAAGGGGACCGCAACGATCCCGCGTGCTACCGGCCGATCTCCCTTCTGGACTCCACGGGCAAAATTGCAGGCCGACTACTCCTGGACCGATTACAATCTTGGGCCCAGGCAAACAACATCTTCACAGACCTGCAATATGGCTTCCAGAAGGGGCTCGGAATGGTGGAGCAGGCCCTAAACCTGACCCTCCTGGCCGGAAAATACGCTCACGCAAAAGAAGGAAAAATCTACCTGGTCTACGTAGACCTGAGCGCGGCTTTTGACTGCGTTCAGCACGCAAAGCTGTGGGAAATTATGTCCAACCTTGGAGTAGACCCAGCGATATTGGCCTTTCTTAGGGGTCTATATACCAACGCAGAAGGCCGAGTGCGCTATGGCATCGGCGGCGAACTATCACGTCCTTTTAAAATCACGCGAGGAGTAAGGCAAGGGTGTGTACTGGCTCCCTTCCTATTCAATATATACACCAACGGGATTGAAAAAGCTATGTTGGCAGGGAGCCAGGACCTCCCGCAGATAGCACGCCGCCCTATACCCATCCTCCTTTATGCCGACGACTCGGTCATCCTGGCCCGAACAGCTAACCAACTCCAACGACAGCTGAACAAATATGTGTCGTTTATGGACTCTCTGGGTCTAAAAGTAAATACAAAGAAAACATTTACAATGTCCATAGGACCCAAACCCGGAACCTCAAAATCCATATACATAAATAACACCAAGCTGGAAAAAACAACAGTATATCCCTACCTGGGTATACTCGTGGACGATTCAATGACCTGGCGTAAAGCCATTGAAGCCAGAAACCTCAACTTCCGCCGAGCAACATCAGCACTTTGTGCCTTCTCCAGGAAACTCGGCAAACCAGCTCCGTCGGAACTGTTAACGCTATACTATGCAAAATGCCACAGCGTGGCCAGTTACGGAGCAGGCATCTGGGGTCACGGAAGCATTAACCAACTACAGGTAACGGAGAACGCCTTTATTAAGTATGTTCTGGCCCTTCCCCAAAGCTCTCCGATTTTAGCATCACATCGAGAGCTAGGGATGGAATTTGTGACAGACACCATACGCTGCCAGCCACTCATTCTATGGCACCGCATATGGTGCAATCCAGAAAGCCATGTAACACGCTCCCTCATCACCGATTGCCTTAGCCTAGCTCACTGGAGGAAAATTCCCTGGCTTAACTACATTTTTAAATTTTTTCAAGATCTTGACCGTGAGCAATATTTTCTTGATCCACCTTCAATTGAAGACATTTCAAAGAAACAGCTCAAAGAACTATGTATGGGCCACTTAAGAGAACTCCGCAATCAGGCTGAGATTGTAAAAACGCAAAACGGAAAAATCTGCCTATTGCAAACAGAGAAACTGATACAGCCCTACCTTACGTTCTTTCTTTCGAACTATGAAAAGTTTCTACTGACAAGACTCCGGTTCGATCTCTTCTTCCGTTTGGTCTCATTTCCAGAACAGAACAATTGGTCTTGGAACCTGATCTGTTGTCCGTGTGACGGGGCCTCCAAGCAATCAACGGTCCATGTCACATTGTTCTGCAAATACTACAGTGTAGCCAGGAAAAAATGGATTCTTCCCCTTCTACGTTCAAGCGGTCTCAGAAGCACATATCCGGCGCTCGCTTATCTCCAGTCACCGGCAAACCCGCACGAAGCCAAAATGATATCGACCTTTTTAAAAAAAGTAATGAAAACCCGACAGGGCATTGTTTTATAAACCGTAATATGTGAATTTCTGTACAAAACTGATGATTTTTACAAATTGTACTTTTTATGATTATGCAAAGTTTTATAATCGAATAAAAGTTTATGAATCTGAATCGGATTTAAAAAACTACATTCATGTTTACATTTAAAAAAGGATATTAAGATATTTTATAATAAGCTAATATATTTATAAGAGGAACAAAAATAATATGACTACCTGAAATGTGAGACTTTTCACATATCCCATTTATATACCTCTTACCTAAAATACACAAAGATGCAAACAATCCACCTGATAGAACCATTGTTTTGTCAATTGGAAGCCTTCTTGAAAACAGCTCTAATTTTGGAAACCATTTTATCAGACTCTATGTGTCAGCTCTACCAACTTATGTAAGGGACATGAACGTTTTCTTAACCAAAACAGATGGCATAACATGTAACCATGATTCTTTACTTGTGACATTTGATGTAACATTTATATACTAGTATCATACATGAGGATAGCTTAAGAGCAATGAAACCCATTATCTATGCAAGACCAATATGACAATAATAATATTTAAATATTTTATAGGTTTAAAAATTAGCAGTTAACTTATTAAATGTAATTCATTTGTACACTTTTATTAAAAATCCAAATATTATTTACGTCAAACACAACTTTTTTTAAGTTTGCTTAATATTAATGTCAAATAAAAATGTTAGGTAGAGTGTTTATATTTTATTTTGTTTCAAAATATATTATTTCTAAAATGAATCAAAATAAATTAAAATCAGAGACTCTAAGATGTCTAGCATGCTGACTGAGGAGCTCCTGCCTCCACAATCAAAACATGGAGAAGTGATGCATATACAGGCCCTCCTCCAGCCCACAGTTACAACCTTATCTCTTTTTAGATCTAGCTGGTCTTCTTCACAGTAAGCCTGTCTAGTTGACTAATCATGTGGCTGTGTCGGGAGGGTGTGAGCCGGACAAGTCAAATGAACAATGCCTGCCACCCTTCCCAGGGATAGGCGATCAGTCTACAAAGACATAACTTCCCTGACATTTCTGGAACAGCACACACCGTAATTTAACCTATCCCCTTACTGGCTGTGCTGTGCACTATTGTTGCCAATGACTCAAACTGGGATTTGCCTATGAACCTGAGCCCTATTGAAAGGACGAACTAGCTACATTTGCGTGGACGCTTTATTCATGAATGAAGATTAAAAAATAGGGCTCCCAGTTTCCTGCCTTTTATGTTTTTTTAACCTTACCATTTGTATTTATACATCTTTATTTATTGCTCATTTTATCAGTATATTTCCATATTTATAACCAATTGGTGTGCACTAACATTTGGATGCCTGTTGAGTTCTTTATCTCTAAAAACAGCCACACATAGGAATGCATTCAGTAAAATAATAGCGTTATAGTATACAGCTGTAGTTATTTAATGAAATCTCTTTCTTTGTAAAACTCGCATTCTGTCATTTGCACAGCTGTGGGCCTAGCTGTCATGACTGACAGACTAGAAAGCGACTCAAAGGAAACCCCACCCCCTGTATTGTTCAGTTTTTAAAAATAACTAAAGACAGGGAAACGAGCTGTTTTCTGTCTGGTTTTAGACATACAAATCTGAATAACAGAAAACTGTGAGCCTTGAATGTAAAAAGAATTCTCTCGATGATCTGATTGTGCCTTTGCCCGATCAAGAAATATTACACTGTGCCATTCATTTAGCTGCTGTTGCCATGGGATTGACTTGGGAAGAAGGAAATAGCAGGATATACATGGGACATGGTGCATATAATGAGACTATAAGTCAGCATATGGATCCAGCACCTTCTCTGATTATCACCCAACTTGACATAAGGAACATATTCCTCACATGAAATGTTTTTTTTCACATATTTGAACTTAGTATACCTTGACAACAGTGTTTATAGTTACAAATCTGGGCAGGTGTGTGTTTTCTGATTATGTCGTGCCTCCCATTAGACACGCAGGCATGCCACTTTAAACTGGAGAAGAAAAGAAACACTTTGTATACCAGCGTGATTCATTGCAATCATGTCTCATCAGGATGTGCCAGTCAAAGAGTTGCAGCAAGTTGCTAGGCAGCTGGAGAAAGTAGCCAATTCCATTGTGAGTGCTCTTGACCTTATAAGTACCAAATGGTTACTTCCTAAACAGGTATCTTGCAAAACTAGACAGCTCTGGATTTTATTTTGGGTTCTAATAGTGGAGTCTGTTCTTTAGTTTGGGGCGAATGTAATGTATTTATTCCGATACCTCTGTTGAAATTCATAAGCAAGTTAGTAATGATGAAAAAAGTTTTGAAGACTTTCATACTATTGATGCTGAGCTGAGTGCAGGGACCTTTGTTCCAAACTGCTGAATATAGTTGGGGATTGTGGCATGAAGACCCTGAAGAGTTATTTTGGTTGTTGTCATTGTGTTTCTCCTGTTAGTTTAATTGAGCATCGACTCAATAAAGGTGTCAAAACCCTTTCTTAGTGCCACTGGGCAAGCAGGAATTATTGGGTGAAACGGAGGGGGCTGAAGACTTTTACTCCTGATGTTCTGGGGCCCGACTGTCTATAGATCCTGAGTAACTGGGCCTAGGACTACCCCTGCCAGGACTTGACTCAATGGTAGCAAGGCCTTATTATGGTTTGGTGGTGGAGGAGCAGGACCGCCTGGCTCCCGCACCGCCAAACCCATGTCTGCACTACCCGCCAGATCACAACTTTTTTTGTCACTGGTGGGTAATTCTTTGGCGGTCCCACAGCTGAGCCTTTAAAAAAAGTCACTGCAATGGGAAGGCCAAAGCAAGTTCCTGCAGGGCATGGACTTTTAAGTTCATATCCTGCAGGAACTGGGAGTGCATGCAGGCAGGGAGGCCCCCTGCATGCTTCCCCTGGCGTAGAGGCAACAGGGGGGCCCTTTAGTGCCCCATTTACTTCTTCTCTGCCACTGTTTTCATGGTGGACTCACGCCATGAAAACAGCAGCAGAGAAGAAACTCATAATATGGTTGACGGGGACACTGCATATTGTGACCCCAAGACTGCAGCAAAACAACCAGGGATCGCGAATCCCTGGCGGCAGCAGCTGTTCCATGGCAGCCCGACAGCCCTACTTTTGATAGGGTAGTCGGATCACCGGACGGCGGTAGCCGCACCGCCACCGTGAGTTTTGCAGTCCATCGGACCGCCAAACTCATAATAAGGCCCTAAGGCTCTTTGAGAGAATGTAGGTATGAGGAATACACAGGCTCAAAACTCAAATTACACATGCTAACAGCAATAGGATTATTGGCCAGCTACATTTTTGCATTTATGAAAAAATAAGTATTTTAATATGAGCAGCCAAAGCATGGAGGTAACACACTAAATAATATCCTCAACTCATAATGTCAGCGCGCTAGCATTTTCCGGGGTGGTATCCCGGAGTCTCTCAGTTCCTGCCTAGTGAGACTGGGTATTCTCCATTCTGTACTGGAGGCAACCCAATGATGCAGCCCACGGTAGTCCCAACACAACAACACCAAAGTATGACCTTAAATGTCAACTTTACCTGTGCCACAGTCAAAGTTTGTACAAGTCCCCAGCAGACTTGTTGGCCTCAAACAGTCTTAATTGCCTTAATTGCAACCAGCAAGTTCGATAGAACTAGGTCGTGTCTCAGAAGGCTTCCGTTTCCTGATGCTCAGGATCCTCCTTCAGACTCCAAGCTTATGTTGGACGTCCTTCTATGAGGTTTCTAGCAATTGGTTAGCCTTTCTCACAGCAACCTAAGCATGATGGGCCAAGAGAAGGAAAATGCTTCCACAGCAGCCCCCTCCTGGTGCACAGGGCTTGCAGGCTGGCTCTGCACATGGACGACAGCCCTCACTTCACTGTGGCCCCCAACTGGCATATGGGGGTCGCCAACTGGTGCTGCAAAAGGGACCATACCTTCAATGATGGCTCTCCTCTAGCATATGGGAGTCACTGATTGGTGCTGCACAAGGGAAATGGCTCTTATTTCATGGCTTCACACACGTGGCATGATCAGGTGGCTGAATAGCTCTGCAGGAACAGTCCCCACCAGACTTAGTAGCCAGTGATGACCTAACAGGAGTTCACATTTATTCTGAGATTTTATGTATGTGTGTCATTATACATTTTGTGCATGTCATCTACATTTCATAAACTACTTGTCATAGTAGGAATCGTATGTACATGATCAGAAAGATTCAATGGGAGGGTCTCCCCAAGATTCCTGAAAGGCAAGAGTGTTGAAAAGTCTCAGCGTATGGAGGGGAACTGGACTAGTTAAGGGCATTAAAATAAAGCTAAGCCAATGGCTTTGGATAAGTCTCTGACAAAGAGTTGGTAGCCCTCTGCAGGGCCAGGCAGGCTTTAATTCCACCAGGCGTATCTCCAGTTGCCCCGAGCCCTTTGGAGCCAGTTTTGAAAGACCAGGGCTTCTCCTGCTACTTCTATCAACGAGATTAATTGTAGCAAGCATGGGGAAACTTCAAGAGAGGGAGAAAAAGAGAGAAGCAGGGAAGGGAGCAAGAACGCAATAAAAGAGGAAGAAGAGCGAAGGGGAGAGAGAGAGAAATGATGGATGTAAAGAGAGAGATAGCACGAGGAGATGAAGGAAGCGGGCTGGTTTGAGCATTTTTAGCCAGGGCGGCTTTAGGTTTCCCGATTCGTGCCCTGCTCATCTGACCTCTTCCTTTATCTCCAATCTTCCAGAAACATCTACATCGTTTTGTTAAACTGTTTTACCAAGCTATATCCATGCTCCTTCCACCTTAACCTATCTTTTCTCACAGTCCTTTGTGTGCGACCTCCATCCTTCTTCTGGTTCAACCATCACCCCGTTATCTAACACTTGTCTTAGGACAGATAAAACTAAGGGGAATTAGGACTATAGTATGAGGTCCTGAAACGAAATTCTGATTCTTCCGAACTATGCACTGATTCTGCCATTACATGCAGGAGGACATTTTGGCAAGTTTAAGGGCACGAATGATGTGTTCAGCTTTTGAACCCTGCAGTCAGTATGCAGAAAGAAACTATTTATCTCTGAGGAGTACTCAAAGGAAGGAACAGAAATTTGATAGTTCATCAGAAAGTAGCTCAATAGGATAATACAATTTGGAAATAAATAAGGCTTCTTAGTAGGGCATGCATATTGCTGTCAATGATATCATTTCAGATGTTGCAGTGATGTTATCAATAATGTCATAAAACAAGTCATGAGTAATGTGATATGGGAGGTAATTATCAGTACATGGTGAGGGTGCCAGTTATAGTTACTTTAGGGCATGAGTTATTGTTACTTGAGATAATTATAACTGGTGAATTTTAGTGATTTTGTTAGTTTAAAACAGCTTGTTTTAACTGGCATGTTTAACTAACTCTAACATCCATTTAACCATTGTTTTTTTTTCCAATGAATTTCTAAAGATTTTTTTATGTAAAATAAGATATCATTACTGGAGTTAGCATTAAAAGAAATATGCATAATGTTAGCCTCCATGTCTTTAATGAAATCCAGATTCTCTTGTCATGGTATTAGGAGAATCGGAATTCCTAACTATGTCATTTGAACCTTTGTTTTTTCAGTGAATTTCTATGTTTTTTTAAACATATAGTAAGATGTCCGTCACTGTGTGATGCATGGGGTTGGGTACAGGGCCTGGCCACAGTGCCCAAATCTCTATGAGAGCCTTACCTCCCACTGTGAGCAGGACCTGGCCAACCTCCTGTGAGTGCCCGCCAAACCCCGCAGTAACGGAGCAGTCCATTATTTTTTTACCACGGCCCCCAGTGCCTACCGGAACACCCACACCTTTTTTTAAAATTTGGGGGCAGTGGGGTGATCCCAAAGGCTAATTTGGCCCCTGCCATCTCCCTAGCCCATAGCCATCCCGGGTGCGGTGGTAGCCGGCTCCATTGCTTTCCTCATGTCCAGCTGGGAGCAGCTTTTATCTATGCTCCCACTGGGCGGGGGGATAGGGGCTTGCAGTGAGCATTCTATTGCTTGTAGTAATGGGCCCAACACTGCTCTCCACATAAAAACAATGGACCTGGGTGGTGGGGTCCCCAAGGCCTCTCTGAAGTTCCAGGAGGGTGCCCCATGCCCCTTCTCTGAATACATTATTATGGCCCCAGGGCGGATAGGGTCCCCCAGGCCTTACAAAGGCTTGGGGAGGGACGCCACACACCCACACACCTTCCCAAAATAAGTTAGTTGTCCCCTGAAGATGGTGTCCTTTGGGGCCTGGAAAAAGCTCTGTGGAGGGCTGTACATCTCTCCCATTATATATATATATATCAATAAAACAACTCTCTGCCCTGGCCCTTCTTGTAGGATGAAAACTGAAAGCAGTGGAGTTTTTAGACAGAACTAAGGATCCACAGAACTCCGCTGATCCCTGTCCTTTCATAAAAATATCTAATGTTGGTGTGGGGAGGGGAGCCCTATGGCAACCTCCACCAACAGACATAAGGAGGCAAGGTACCCCAACCCCTCCCCCTACTATATGTTTTTTATATTCGTTTTCCAGGATCGGGCACTAACTCCTTGAGTCCTAAAATGTCTGCTGCCACATTTTGTTGCTGTGGTAGCAGTCAATAAGATCATATATTTTGCTCTGCTGAATCCGTATATCCTCCATGTCTCGATGTACATACATTTTGAACCCAATTTTGTCAAAAACTGCTGAACAGATTTATACCAAATCACAAAACACACACTTTCTGGACTAAGATCTGTGCGTCTGCTAAATTTGGTGTAATTCCATTCAGCCGTTTTTGCGGTATCACTGCATGGGAAAAACACATTTTGGGACCCCTCCTTTTTCTCAGGCCTGCTTGACAGATACCCTTAAGCTTTCCAGGAAGAAACTGAGGTGTGCAAAAATTTCTTTTGGAAAGTTTAGTGAAGATTCATCAAATAGCGCTAGGGTTGTACGCAAACAAAAGAATGCATTTCCTTTTGAATCAAGGTCTTAACTATAACAACCTAGAGGCAACTGCAACTGGGCAACAAATACATAAATCTATCTATCTATCTATCTATCTATCTATCTATCTATCTATCTATCTATCTATCTATCTATGTGTATATATAAACTCCAACACTTCTCACCATTGGCAGAAGAACAAAGGACACAGCAGGGATTGCAAAGGGCTGTTTATTTGGAGATTTCGTCATTCGGCAGACCGGTTTCAGCGACAGCTTTCATCAGTGCCAGCAGTCCAAATAATGTGTTCTCTCACTGGAGCTTGTTAAATTACGGCTCCACCTTCCCAGTGGAATGAGGCTCACATGCGTGTGGATGTCCAGTGCATGTATCATGCATGTAACAGGTATCTTGCAAAACTGGACAGCTCTGGATTTTATTTTGGGTTCTAATAGTGGAGTCTGTTCTTTAGTTTGGGGCGAATGTTATGTATTTATTCCGATACCTCTGTTAAAATTCATAAGCAAGTTAGTAATGATGAAAACAGTTTTGAAGACTTTCATACTATTGATGCTGAAGCTGAGTGCAGGGACTGTAGCAGGGTTTCCGTTCTCCCACAGAACTGTGCATAGAGATCTAGAACCTCAGTGAGTTAGGATGATCCAAAACTCATCTCAGTGTCAGAAATCCCCTTACCTAGCTAGCTACAGTGTCTCATGGATCATTATGGAATGATCCATGTCTTAGACAAACCAGAACATGATCTTTAGAATACCTCAGGAATCGTGGAACACATGAACACTCTTTCGTTATATAATCATTTCAAACCAAAACTGAGAGTCAAAGAACACAAGTGCAAGTTTGAAATATTTATTATTCAATGCAAAGTTCTCAAACGCAGTATCTTGTATAATACCAAAATGCAGATTATAAAAATCAGAGTCAGCAGCATAGTCACTAATCCATAGTAAGCAAAAGGTGCTAGCATGTTATAATGCAAAATCTATAGAAATCTATAACACCTATATTTCGCGCACCCTATCTTAGCATATTATTTTATATCTAAGGAGGTCTCATTCGGGCTTTAGCAGGGCGGCCCCATACCTCTCAATGTCAGTAGGAGCAGATCACATCAACAGCTACCAGCTCTCTTCATGCGCAGCACCAAGTGTCTACGTTCATTCCGTGTAACTCTATCTTAAACCCGCGTAGAGCCCAAAATGTTGGCATCAACATTATTTGTGTTATGTCTAATGTGGTGCGAGGATCAGGCCTCCCAGCAACCTTGTGTTAGGTTAATTTTAGAGTGTGCAGCTCTCAGTGTGCAGACAGTTGTACCAAGTGTACCAGGCAAAGCTGATAGCATAGAAATAACATATTATTCTCAAATAAACCACCTCACCGCTTCTAGGGTGAAAGCAACAACAACAAGTATGTGTCGTGTGCAAAACTGAAGCCGAAGGAAAAAAGGCTGTTTAAACATGTAATGCACTCATGCTAACTTAACGCAATATATGTAACGAAGTATCCATATGACACCCCCCCATTGGTCCGAGCACCGTCAAACATAAGGGAAAAGGCAATACTAAATCAGATACAAAAATTGAAAGCAAAGTTCAATAATCTTGAGCTAAAATAAGCTAAAAATATGTATGAATGAATATGTATGAATGCCTACAGTGGCCTCAAGTCTAAAAATAAAAACAAAACTTTCGAACCAAAAGTTATTCGCCAGGTCTCAAAAATATGAAATGTAGGACCAGGCCGCATCAATCCAAATGTCTGTAAGAGAAAAAAACAAGGCACTTATCCGATATCCAAAGTCATGTGCCACATTGACGTTATCCTCAGCGACATCACGTGATTGAACTCTCCATCAGCTGAACACAGTCCATCCCTCCAATTCAGCGAGGGGAAAGTCATATTTCACAACAAAGCACTCCTCCCAGGCATGTCATGATTGGAAAGTATATGCAAAGAAAGTTGCAACAGCCTCCAGTATGAAATCACTGCCATCATCCGAAAATAGTTCTGCAATCCAATTCAGCAATGGGAAAGAACATACGTGCTCCTCCAGCATCGGATCCTCCTGTAACGTCAGAGGACAACTCGGTGGGTTCACCAGATCGCTGTGTGTCAGAAAGGCATCCGCCGCTGCAGAGATCTCCCATTGGCCCAGAACTCCATTTATCGCTTCCAAGGCCATAACTCTTTCGCCAGAACAGATCAGCTCATGAGCCACCACGGGACGCATTAGTTGATCAAAATCGACGTCAGGAGCAGTCCTCAAGCATAGGCACAAATCAATGGCCCAATCGAACTCGCAGCTCAGGCAGTGAAACACAGGTTGGACACACGTGAAGTCGGTGAACCGAAATGACAATCTATAGGCCGTGCTTAATGCTGCAAGCGGCAATGTTCCATAGTAATTGAGCATCCGATTACGGCACAGTGTCAGGAGGCGTTGAACAGCGTCTTGCGCAGGATGGGCATCCATGTTTTATGAAGAAAAACACCAACAGAATGCCAGCGGCTACAGCCAGCAACACAGGTAGTCCTCCAAACAAACTCGAAAAAATAGTGTGGAAAAACGTGGGAATGATACCAAAAACTTTTTCAAACGTAGTCACGAGGCCACTGCTTACCAATTTAAAAAAATGTGCAAGGCCAGTCGTGGAAGAAGCATTAAAAATCTGGTGCACCAGCTCACAGAAATGAAACGGCAAATCAGTATTTAAAAGCGCCTGCACCTCTGTGCGGGTGTTAGCTATGTGAAGGACATAAGTTTCCCGGGCCGAACTCAGGGTCACTTGTTTTTGAGACAAAAGGGCCCTTATTCTGCTTAAACCATTGAATTTTGCTTCCAAGGTTGGAATCCGTGGCCAGATGGAGACATCTAAAGAACCATGCGTGGGTGGGTATAGAACATTCTTGCAACACACCACACGCTCTGATACAGTTACCACATAAGCCACACCAATTAATAACCCACAACATAACTCGTTGTTTAAAAGCAAATAACTACCATTAGCCAATAATGTAAATGTGGGAACCACTGCAGGAACTGGCGTGCCTTTTAAAACACATGCTAAATTTGGGCGGTCCTGATTACAAGAACCGTGTAACTGAATGTGTCTGCATATTAATGAATGGTCAGGTGACTGTGTGCATTCCTCACCATTAAGATTCACTTCTTTTCCATCCTTCAGACATCTGTATGTGTATGGTAAGGACCATGCCTCATGTAGGAATGCATTGCCTAGTGGTTCATATCGTCCTATAGCAATATACCGCATACAGTTAGTAAATTTATATAAGGGAAATGGTAATGTAATTAATCCATGAATAAGCCACGTGGCAGTAGTGGTTTCAGCAACAGAGAAAGGTAAGGATTCTAGCTTCTCAATATGTAACATAGAAAATGAAGCATCACGCATTGACAGCATGCGCTGTTTTTCAGTCAGATTAAAAGGGGCAAAAAGGGATGAAACGTTCAATGAGGTCCAGGGAACTCGACCAGCCTTAAGTGTCTGTAGAGTCCAGGCAAACTGCATTACAGAGCGTAATTGATTCTGACCATGGTATAACGTGGACACTTCATCATGTACAATATCAACAACAGAAGAAACAATATTATCCAATGTGTAAATTCTGGAAGAAAGCATGTTAATACTGTTATCGACCACTGCAAGCACTTTTTCCAAATTTGCTTGATCAATAGCCCTCAGGCGTTTAGCTGCCTCAACTTGTGAAAATTTCCAAATTTCATTGTAAACAGCATAAAGAAAGCGTTTAGATCTACCCCTAGCCGGACCTTTTATAAAGTCATTCAGTTCTATATTCTCATTCAAACGTGACAGATGCAGTTTTACTGCAGCCAAAGTGGAATGTTGTAACCAATTCTGACACAATTTGCCTACTGAATAAGTAGTAACCGTGTGATCTGTTTCAAAACGGGGATCCGGCCTGATGTGTTTAAAACCTTCAGACAAACCCAAAAAACGACGTTGGCAAGAATCAGAGCTTCTTTGCCACAAAAGCCACCCATCTGGATCAAAACTGGAAATATTAAAGGAGGAATTGTGCAACAAGTCTCGCATCTCACTTATGGACAATGTAGTGAAATTATTCCTGCCTGAATATTCTTCCAAATCAGGGATGGTTGGTGCATTTAATTTTTTAGATGTAGCCAATCCAAAACATGTTGTCTGTGAAATAGTAGAATTTAAAAACAACATGTGATTCGGGATGAGACATGCACGATGCAAAGCCTCAGTGACTTGTACCTGCCAATCTTTGGTACCCCAAACCGATTTAAGGTCAATAGCTTCCTTCCATAACTCATAGCCCTCTACAGCTAACCTGTCAAGAAAGGACTTTGAATACAGCAATTTTGTATCGGTAAGTCTGACCTTGGACATGAATTTCTGTTTCACTTTAAAATAAAACGACTCAGGATTTGATTGATTAAAATCTGTAAAATATAAGTATTTTCCCAGAAATGTACTCGAGCTCCCTTGCAAAGGCGCAGGACAATGTTCCCACTGTGTGTAGTTTACCGGAACCCTCACGGAACTTGTTTTGTGTAAGAAATGATTCCCATAATGTTGATAGCAAAACAAATCACCATAATTAACAGAATCCAAGTACAAATCCTCAGCATCAAAGGCCGCATAATATTTCAAATCAGAGAACAATGCTTCTACGGCCTGAAGATCCCAATCATCAGAACGAATATTTTGCTTAATCACATCTCCCATGTTTACTCTAAGCACATTAGGAACATTAATAACTTCTGTGGGGCCATGTATCTGAAACCTAACCGCATCCCACACAATCCCATCAATGACAGGCCAAGCAGTAATCTCTACTGAATGTAAGTCTCTCTTTAGTCTGTGTGCTGAATGTGAGGAGGAAAGAGGGGCCAATGTTCCATTAAGGTACCGAATTCCTGTTCTTTCTTTTACATAATGGCCATCGATCAGGCGAAAAAAATAAAACACAAAACCAATTGACATAAAAAGATAAAATGAAAATAGTATCAGCCAAATGTATGTCCAAGGTGGAATTAGAAAATGTTTTTTAAACAATTTGGCATATTTTGCAATAGTCGATGGTTTCTTTGAAAGTTCCGAATCAGAGTCAAAAGAGAATCTGGACTGGTTAGCCAAACGAGCTTGTAAATCGGACATAGATAAATCAGCAGGATCTGCATAGGTCACCTCATCAATGTTAGTAACAGGAATAGTATTTAATAAAGGACTGGATATAGCAGGCATCTCGAGCGACACCTCCTGATCTGCACCAGATGTAATAGCCAGCACAGAGTGCCTCACCATGGAAGGACAGGATACAGCCGGTGTCATGCTATGAAGAATCGGCCACCCTGTGTGTCTTGACATTGTCAATAGAAATAAATCTGTTTTCTTTACGACCTGGAAGTGGTGGTAAAATGACTGTTCTTGTGCCCTTCACTCCAAGGACTCGAACCGGCGCTCGATATGAGGGACCAAACTCTTTCTTGTTATCGATCTTCTCTCGAACCAGTTCTCCAACTTGGGGTAGCCAGCCAACTACCGGGATCTGCAACGCATCATCCAACGTGGAGGGCAAGTGTTCCTTTGCAAGACTGTCTCTGGTCTTTTGTAGATCCTGTAAAACATTGCAATGTTCATCTACGTCAAAGGCCGCGGCCTGTGCCTGGCAGTCTGCACCATCGAGGTCAGGGACGTACATCTTGATACCAAAGAGCATTTCGTATGGGGTCCGCCCCCCCAGAGACCTTCTAGGGAGATTATTAAGCGCACGCTGCACGCCATAGAGGTGGGTCAGCCAGTTTCTACCAGTGCCTATAACACGGGCTGTCAAAGATTGCTTTAAGTCGCGGTTCATTCTTTCTACTACAGAATTGCCCTCAGGCCTGTAGGGACTTGAAAACTTCACCTGTACTCCCAACGAAACCATAGCATCCTTATATGCCTTAGAGGCGAAAGCCGGACCCTGGTCCGAATGGAAAGCACCACAAGCAAAGATTCCCACAAAGACACGCAAATCCCTAATGACAGTTCACGAATCAGCGCTTCGATGCGGCCATACCCATACAAAGCGTGTGCATGAGTCAACTGCTACTAAAATGTATTTATACGCAGTATCAGAAGAAAAAGGACCGCAGTGATCCAAATAAACACAACCAAGTGGTTTATTAGAGATGTACAACTGTGTCTGAGGCGGACGCGCAGCAGTAGAAGGCTTGATCTGCTGACAAATGTCACACATAAGGACATAATCGCGCGTCTGTTTGTACAGTCCCCGCCACCAGAACCTCTGTTGTAGCTGAGATACAGTGGCTGAGACGCCCGCATGCGCAGACGCCACACCTTCATGAGCCGCTGCAATCAGAGAAGCTCTGCGATCCGAGTTGGGAACTAGACGCTCTCCAACTTCAGGAATTTTCACATAAGGAACCTTATCGGGACTTAAGTGGTATGTGTACTTCGAAGGGAACCCCGCAGGATATTTACCTCCCTTCTCCGTGGCAGCAACAGCCGCCAAGATGTCATCATCTATTTTGCTTTTGGACCTCGTGACTGCTGCAACCAAGTATTTTGATACCGCAGACTTCGCTGCCTCATCAGCAAGCGAATTACCAACAGCGTGGACCCCCACGCGCTGGTGGCCGAGAGTATGAATCACAAACACGAGCGGCAGTTTCTCTTTAAGTTCCGCCACTCGGACCCAGATCATTTTATGTTTTATTGTGCTACCCTTGGAATCACGAAAATCATTCTGAATCCAAAAGAACAAGTTCTCATTGTAAGACTGGACACAGTAGTAAGAATCACTTACGATTAAAGTCGTCACACAAGGATCAGCGTACTCCAATGCGAGCATAAGAGCACGAAGCTCAGCTAATTGTGCGGTGCAGTCCCCTAGTGTTTGCGTGTGCACAACACTGGACTTGAACTCATCGTTCACCATGGCACCGACTACAATGGCGCAAGCGGAAACGTAGGCATGTTTAGAGCCATGCGCAACCTGCGCCGAACCATCCGTGTAAATGATACAATGGAAATCCTCCAACGGCCGCATTGCTAAAGGAGCAGGATGAACAAATTCATACTGTAAATACTCCTGCGACCGTAAAGCGGCGTCAAAAATAAACGTGACATCCTGAGATGTCAAGGATGTAGCCCACTGAATCCACCGAGGGTGCAAAGCTTTAGAATTCGGTACACTGGCTTTCGTGACCGCCTCCAAGGCAGGACACGGGGTAACCACCAACATGCGCTTTCCCTGCGACAGGGCACGTTCCTTAAGAATTGCCATCTGCACAGCCGTTAAAACTTTCTCCACAGTTGAAAAACGCAGTTCAGCCGAAGTGTACAAGTGTGACTTGTAAGCAATAGGTACAGTATCCCCCTCATTAAAAGTCAGGTACGTGAAACCCACCGTCCCAGGGATAATTCTTATCACCAGGTTGGTCTGGTTATCACGAGTCTGTAAGTAGTCAGAAGTGAGCATATCAGCCTGCAAGGACTGCAGAATGGCTGAATGCTCAGGCAGCGAGCATGATTTGGAAAAAGATGGTTGTACCAAGGCATATAAAGGCTTGATACGCTGGGCATATTCCGGAATGTATGTCCTCCCGAAATTTAAAAAACCCAGTAAAGACTGTAATTTTTTCAGCGTTGTCGGAGAGCGCAACTGCGCGCACTTCTCCAGGAACTGAGGAGCCAACCCCTTTCCTTCGTGGTTAAGTTCATAACCTAGAAACAACACTGTGTACTCCGCAATGTGTGATTTTGCAAAGTTAAACTTGTAACCCATGTCTGCAAAGTTACAAATTATGCTGTTTACTCGACACAGATGCACCCAAAGTTCGTCGTCTGTGAGATAAATGTCATCCACATACGAACATGCAACTGGATCGAAACTCTCCAAAAGAGAGACTATGCGGGCGGAAAACACTCCAGGACTATTTTTATATCCCATTGGGAGTCGTTTAAACATTTTTTGTACGCCGCCGCACGTAAAACTGGTCCATTGTGAACTTAGACCATCTAATCTATGTGCATAAAAACCATTGGAAATGTCAAGCGTGGTTTTGAACCGTTTACGCTCAAGACTATTTACTAGGGCAGAGCCGTGAGTATTCTGTACTGCACAGTTACGGCAATGCGAGTTCAAATGCCGGTAATCCAAAACCAGACGATATGAGCCGTCCGGCTTGTTAACAGTAAAAAGGGGGTTATTCATTGGTGACACACACGTTTCAATTACACCTTGATATTCCAATTGTTCAAGGATAGCCGCGACCGAAGCTTTAGCTTCACGCCGTATGGGATACTGGGGTTGTGGCTGCGGCTGTGACCGTAAAGGAATCTCATGGCTAGGGGACAATTTATCCCAGCCACACTGATTTCGGTACACAGCCGGCGCAAGCGCCAGAGCCCACTCTTCTGCAAAATGCAGCGCTTCCACTCTCGATACAGTGTGCGCGAAACTGGGGAGGATTACCTCCTCCCCTCGCGGAGCTGCGAGAACAAAAGGTGGGGGCCAGTCAGCCTCCGAAAGCAAAATGTCATACGTATCCGAAAGATTCTCCCAAAATACCCCTTTTACAGTTCGCTGCATGTCACCTTCAATTAACAGGACAATTTCAAAAAGTCTTTCAGGGGAAGCAACATGTGTATCAGCTGTTTCAATCACAATAAAAGTCTCAGTCGCTGTCACCTTCAACAGTGGACGGAGGGCCTCTCTTACTATGGTAATCTCCGCCGCGCTGTCCAGCAAGGTCAGAGCCCACGTCAGATTCCGAAGCCGCGTTCTCACTATCTGGGGCATATCGATGCGCCGTTAAGGCAGCGACTTTCTTCTTGGCAAACTGCGGTCTCTTAGGCGTAGAGTCGTCCCGCTGATCCCCTTCACTTCGCGTGCGGGGCTGGCCACGTCCTTGCTGGCCACCCCTGCCCCTGCCGCCCCCTCCACCACCGGTTGACGGAGCCGATGAGTCCTGAAAGGAACGAGGAGAGCGTTGGTCAGAAGCCTGAAATCTCTCAGGCGATTTAATCGTCGCGCGATCGCGCAAGGCATAAACCCGATCTGACTGCGCAGGCTGCGAAGGCGTAGGACTAGAAACCTGTGTCTGCTGTTGTTGTTGCTTACCCTGATTCTGCTTTTTAGGCCAATTTTGTTTTTTGGACTTGGGTTGTCCACCCGTTTCCGAAGACTGTCCCTGGGGCTGCCTCTTCTCTTTTTCAGAAAAAGCCTTTAAACCCTTAGAAGTGCGGCCAACCATTTTATAAGCCGCCACAATAATTCTTGCCAGCTGACGGGGTTTCTCGGCATCAGGAATTAACGCCAGAGCATTGGCCACCTGAAAGTTCACTGCATCCCCCTTGACATTCGCAAGGATAAGACCGCAAACCGTCTCAAACGAGCCGCTCAGGCGCATACCTAATTCAACCGCCGACTCCGGTCCGTGATCATCCTGAACACGTTTAAGGACCGCAGAAAGGTTTGACACAGACGGGGTGCCATAGCACCTCGAGTAAACCGCTGCAAAAGTCTTACCCCAAGTTTCACAGTCAGCAAGTTCAGGGGCTAAATCTTTCGGTAAACTAAGCGTAAGAATCCGGTGTTTTTCACCCGGAGTCGTATTAGGAAACACAGCCTCCAGCTGGTCGAATTTCTCGGCAAGCCAGTAAGGAAAATCATCCTTATCCTGGGGCTTCTTGGCCATAACGGAATTCACCAAGACAGGACTGATTTTCAAACCAGCCTGTTCCGCTCGAAGCTGCGCACCTGCGGATACTGCGCCATGAACATTACGACCAATGTAATGAACAAGCGCCCTAATCACTCCAACCGCGACTTCATGAAGACGCCGCAGGTCAGCTACACTACAAGTAGCGCGATTAGGGTGAGGAGTAAATCCACCCAAAGCGGGCCAATTTGTGCCCGGAATGGACAAAGGACCTAACCTCGTAGCCGTTAAAGAATGGGGTAGGACGCCACCAAACCAAACTCCGTGCTGCCAAGCATCGAGAGGTACTTCCAGTGCCCTGTACGGAGCATAAGCCGCCGGTACAGCCGAGGCAGTGTATGAATGATAGACACCCGAATTAGCGTCCACTTCCGGAAATGTCACCCAGGAATAAAACAATTCGTACGGGTACGCATGTTCCGCACTCACCACTAGAACCACAGCCAAGCCTTCCACAGGGACATTATATGCCCGTAAGTGGTCGCGAACCGCGACGCGGCTATGCTGCGCTATGTCCACGGACATGTTAGCACAGGAAGTGAAAAGAGACAAAGAGCAGTATGTAGCACAACTGGGTAGTAATTCAAAGAAACCGTTTTTAGAAAAATTCAAGCTTGAAAAGACCTATTTCAAAAATAGGTAGGTTTTTCCGACACCACCGTTTACCGGAAACGGGAATGAAGGTGTCAAGGTTTGAATGATATACTACTCGAGTGTCATGAAATAAGGCCAACCAAACCGTTGGACGCCATGTAGCAGGGTTTCCGTTCTCCCACAGAACTGTGCATAGAGATCTAGAACCTCAGTGAGTTAGGATGATCCAAAACTCATCTCAGTGTCAGAAATCCCCTTACCTAGCTAGCTACAGTGTCTCATGGATCATTATGGAATGATCCATGTCTTAGACAAACCAGAACATGATCTTTAGAATACCTCAGGAATCGTGGAACACATGAACACTCTTTCGTTATATAATCATTTCAAACCAAAACTGAGAGTCAAAGAACACAAGTGCAAGTTTGAAATATTTATTATTCAATGCAAAGTTCTCAAACGCAGTATCTTGTATAATACCAAAATGCAGATTATAAAAATCAGAGTCAGCAGCATAGTCACTAATCCATAGTAAGCAAAAGGTGCTAGCATGTTATAATGCAAAATCTATAGAAATCTATAACACCTATATTTCGCGCACCCTATCTTAGCATATTATTTTATATCTAAGAAGGTCTCATTCGGGCTTTAGCAGGGCGGCCCCATACCTCTCAATGTCAGTAGGAGCAGATTACATCAACAGCTACCAGCTCTCTTCATGCGCAGCACCAAGTGTCTACGTTCATTCCGTGTAACTCTATCTTAAACCCGCGTAGAGCCCAAAATGTTGGCATCAACATTATTTGTGTTATGTCTAATGTGGTGCGAGGATCAGGCCTCCCAGCAACCTTGTGTTAGGTTAATTTTAGAGTGTGCAGCTCTCAGTGTGCAGACAGTTGTACCAAGTGTACCAGGCAAAGCTGATAGCATAGAAATAACATATTATTGAATGAATGAATGAAATATTATTTATAATGCGCAACTATGCCCAGTGGGCGTCAAGGCGCCTAAACCAAAATAAAAAGCTGATAGCAGACAGAAACAGAGCCTACTGGTATGCCTTAATAAAGAGCCAGGTTTTCAATGACTTCCTAAAGAGGTCGAGGGAAGGAAGAAGTTTGATTTCAAGGGGGAGTGAATTCCACATCAGAGGTGCCAATATGGAGAAAGCTTTGGACCCCCATCTAGCCTTCTTGGCTCTGGGAATTACCAGTTGGTGTTGCTCGCTGGATCGTAGACATCTGCTCGGAACATATCTGGTGAGTAATGAACCAAGGGCATCAGCCGAGCCTGCAGTTAAAGCCTTATATGTAAGGCAAAGGAGTTTAAAAGTGATCCTTGAAGGAATGGGGAGCCAATGGAGGTTCTTCCTCGCTAGGGTCATAGAAGCCAGCCAGGGCAAAGCGAGAGCAAACCGTGCTGCAGCGTTCTGTATGACCTGCAAACGCTGAAGCAGGCCCTTGTTGGCCCCGGCGTATACTGAGTTACAGTAATCAAGCCTTGAGCCAACAAGGGCAATCACCACCTGTTTCCGCGCCTGTGGGGACAGATAGTGCACGATCCTTTTCAGGGTCTTGATGACACCCCAACAGGTCGCCACCGTTCTGTTAACCTGTAGCTCCATGGAGAGCTGGGTGTCAAAGATGACGCCTAGGTTCCTGGCAGATTTGGTAGGTATAGGGCAGCTACCTAAAGAAGGAGGCCACCAATCACCCGACCATATGTCCTGGTCCTTGCCAAAGACCAGGACCTCTGTCTTGTCCCCGTTCAACTTTAGGGAGTTGGAGACCATCCACTCTGCAACAAGTTGCATGCAGGCCCTAAAGTTAGAAGCAGTTTCACTAACAGAGTGGGTCAGGGATACCATAATCTGCGTGTCGTCAGCATACGACACTACCTCCATCCCCTGAGATCTTACAAGTCTTGCAAGGGGGGCCACGTAGATGTTGAACAGGGTCGGACTCAATGCCGACCCCTGTGGCACCCCACATTGCAAAGACTTGGCAGGGGAGAGGTATTCACCTAGCATGACACGCTGCTCTCGATGTTGTAAAAAGGAGCTCAGGAGGCTGAGCGCCGGTCCAACTACCCCTGCCTCCCTTAACCTAGCTGTTAAAGTCAGGGGAGACAGGGTGTCGAAAGCTGCTGAAAGATCAAGCAGCACCAGTACGGTGGTGAGACCCAAATCTACTTTTCTGCGGATGTTGTCCATGACTTTCGTCAAGGCAGACTCCGTGCTATGTAGCTTTCTAAAGCCATGTTGGGACCCATCCAAGAAGCCAGAGGTGTCAAGGAAGTTTGAAAGATGGAAATTCAAATGGGTCTCCAACATCTTAGCAGGGGCTGGCAGCAGAGAGATGGGTCTAAAGTTCTTCAGCACTCCAGGGTCTAAGGTGGTCTTTTTCAGAAGCGGCTTTACGATGGCTCTCTTCCAGAGTGACGGAAAGATGCCCTGTTCCAAGGCTCCATTCATTACCTCAAGCATCGGGGGAAGAATAATCTCTCTGCAGTTCTTAAGTACCTTAAGGGGCACTGGATCAAGGGGGGATGAAGATTTTGTTTTATCCAGCAGGCTATTGAGATCTTCTAGCGTAAGAGCCGGGAAGTGTTCAAGGGACTGAGGGGAATCTTTATTCCAGGCTTCCAGTCGTGTAATTTGCGAGGAGTCCTCCGAACTGAGCAAGTTCCTCTGCGACTTTAGGGCTATGTAAATATCGTCTATCTTTTTATAGAAAAAGTTCGATATGTCATCACATAGCTCCTGGGAAGCAACTACTGGGTCACGAACCTGAAGAGAGCAGAGGGAGTCTACAATTTTAAAAAGCTCTTTGGAGGATGTTAAAGAACAGTTTAGGTTGGAAAAATAGTCCTGTTTTTCCTTAATGACTCTCTTTTTATACTCCCGTAGTAGACTCTTATAGCCTTCTCTATCTTTGTGATCCCAAGATTTACGCCAGCCACGTTCCTTCTGTCTACATTTTTGTCTGAGCAGCCTCAGATCGGCAGAGAACCAGGGGGCAGATGGCTTCTGTCTAGCTGCAGATTTCAAGGAGGGGGGGGCTAGTTCATCAACGGCTCTAATAATGGCATCAGTGAGATCTTGGGCCGATTCATCCACCTTCTGCTTAGTTGAAATACTGATGTTACAAATAAAAGGGGCAAGAGCCTCCTTGGTGAAATTTTTGAAGCTCCTTTTAGATTGTTTTTTGCCAATGTCCACCGCAACATCAGGACAGGGAATGTCTAAAGACAGCGGGACTGCTAGATGATCAGACCAGGTAATTGGTAACGGTAAACCGACTTCTAGTCTGGAATCGTTGGAAAAAATCCCGTCAAGGATGTGCCCCGCCTGGTGGGTCGGGTGGAGAACGAGTTGGACAAAATCACATGCCTCCAAGGAATTAAGCAGAGAGGAAGTATCTTTTGAAGCAGAATCCTCTAAATGGAAATTAATATCGCCCAGAATGGTAAAGTGGGGCCTACCAAAATAAGGTTCTAAAATTCTGAAAAGTTCTGGGCAAAAGTTGGCTCTAGACCCAGGGGGCCTGTAGAGTAAGATGCCGGAAAAGGAACTCACCGGAGTGTGCGTAATACAAAAGTATAGCGCCTCAAAGGGATCCGTAGAGACTGATAAAGGTTTTATTGTGCAGGAGAGAGTAGATTTAAAAAGAATGGCTATTCCACCTCCTCTACAACGTTCTCTATCTAACCTTAGGAAGGTGTATCCTTCAGGTATGGCCAAGAGCAAATCATGGCCAGCGGACTCAGAGGCCCAAGTTTCTGTAACAAAGACCCAGTCAGGATTCCTCAGACTGACAAAGTCATGAAATTCGATCCCATGTTTAATCAGAGAACGAGCATTGACCAAAAAACCCTGTTTGGGTTGAGAGGTATGGCTGGTGGATTGAGGAGGGATAGCATGAATACGGGCCTGAGTAGGACGAGTAAAAGAACTGTTGCAAGAGGGACATAAACGGGCCCGGCTCAGAACTTCAGGTCTAAGCCGATGATGGCAACAGAGCGCACGGGGTCTCAGGGAAAGAAGAGTACCGTAAAGGTTCTCCAGTGAAGGGGGAGGATGTGCGCCGGAAAGCCCAGGGTCCAGCCCGTCCTGCAGCGCGTCCTCAGCGCGGACGGGCGCAGACGGGCTGAACTCTGGCGTAACTCCGGCGTCAGTCTGGCGTCCCCGCAGCGCGTATCCGCTGCGCGTCTGCATGACTCTCTTAAGTATCCGCCTAGCGTCCTCCTGGCGACTAGAGCGCAATACCAGCCAATCAGCGCTAATGCTCGACCATCCCCATCCAAGATGGCGCTAAAAACGGACCTGCGCCGGGAAGCGGACCCGCCAAACAGCGGTGAGTGTCCCAAAGTTAAATGCAAGTGAGGGCCAGGCGCTGTTAGCGCTAGTTAAAAGCAGGGGATAATAACTAAAATCTAAAATAAATGAAAAACAAGGTAGTATTAAAAGCGAGCAGCAGCTCGGTTCCTGAGGTGCATTAGGCGCATGCACAGATCGACTGCCAGCTGTAGAGGAAGAGCAAGAGATTTACCTCTCTTAAGTATCCGCCTAGCGTCCTCCTGGCGACTAGAGCGCAATACCAGCCAATCAGCGCTAATGCTCGACCATCCCCATCCAAGATGGCGCTAAAAACGGACCTGCGCCGGGAAGCGGACCCGCCAAACAGCGGTGAGTGTCCCAAAGTTAAATGCAAGTGAGGGCCAGGCGCTGTTAGCGCTAGTTAAAAGCAGGGGATAATAACTAAAATCTAAAATAAATGAAAAACAAGGTAGTATTAAAAGCGAGCAGCAGCTCGGTTCCTGAGGTGCATTAGGCGCATGCACAGATCGACTGCCAGCTGTAGAGGAAGAGCAAGAGATTTACCTCTCTTAAGTATCCGCCTAGCGTCCTATTCTCAAATAAACCACCTCACCGCTTCTAGGGTGAAAGCGACAACAACAAGTATGTGTCGTGTGCAAAACTGAAGCCGAAGGAAAAAAGGCTGTTTAAACATGTAATGCACTCATGCTAACTTAACGCAATATATGTAACGAAGTATCCATATGACAGGACCTTTGTTCCAAACTGCTGAATATAATTGGGGATTGTGGCATGAAGACCCTGAGAGTTATTTTGGTTGTTGTCATTGTGTTTATCCTGTCAGTGTAATTGAGCATCAACTCAATAAAGGTGTCAAAACCCTTTTCAGAGTGCCACTGGGCAAGCAGGAATTATTGGGTCAAACGGAGGGGGCTGAAGACTTTTACTCCTGATGTTCTGGGGCCCGACTGTCTATAGATCCTGAGTAACTGGGCCTAGGACTACCCCTGTCAGGACTGGACTCAATGTTAGCAAGGATTGAGCAATCTAAGGGCCTTCTTATGAGTTTGGTGGTGGAGGAGCAGGACCGCCTTGCTCCCGCACCACCAAACCCATGTCTGCACTACCCGCCAGATCACAACTTTTTTTGTCACTGGTGGGCAATTCTTTGGCGGTCCCACAGCTGAGCCTTTAAAAAAAGTCACTGCAATGGGAATGCCAAAGCAAGTTCCTGCAAGGCATGGACTTTCAAGTTCATGTCAGGCAGGGAGGCCCCCTGCATGCATCCCCTGGCGTTGAGGCAACAGGGGGCCCTTTAGTGCCCCCTTTACTTCTTCTCTGCCACTGTTTTCATGGTGGACTCACGCCATGAAAACAGCAGCAGAGAAGAAACTCATAATATGGTTTATTTATTTGTGTATTTTATAAAGCGCACAGCTGCCCCAACGGGGCAGCTGTGCACTTGACAGGGTGGTTGACGGGGATACTGCATATTGCGACCCCAAGACTGCAGCAAACAATCAGGGATTGCGAATCCCTGGCGGCCGCAGCTGTCCCATGGCAGTCCGACAGCCCTACTTGTAATAGGGTAGTCGGATCACCGGACGGCGGTAGCCGCACCGCCACCGTGCGTTTGCCAGTCCATTGGACCGCCAAACTCATAATAAGGCCCTGAGACTCTTTGAGAGAATGTAGGTATGAGGAATACAAAGGCTCAAAACTCAAAATACGCATGCTAACAGCAATAAGATGATTGGCCAGCTACATTTTTGTATTTATGAAAAAAGAAGTATTTTAATATGAACAGCCAAAGCATGGAGGTAACACACTAAATAATATCCTCAACTCATAATGTCAGCGCGCTAGCATTGTCTGGGGTGGTATTCCCGAGTCTCTCAGTTCCTGCCTAGTGAGACTGGTTATTCTCCATTCTATACTGGGGGCAACCCAATGATGCAGCCCACGGTAGTCCCAACACAACAACACCAAAGTATGGCCTTAAATGTCAACTTTACCTGTGCCACAGTCAAAGTTTGTACAAGTCCCCAGCAGGCTTGTTGTCCTCAAACAGTCTTAATTGCCTTAATTGCAACCAGCAAGTTCGATAGAACTAGGTCGTGTCTCAGAAGGCTTCCGTTTCCTGATGCTCAGGATCCTCCTTCAGACTCCAAGCGTATGTTGGACGTCCTTCTATGAGGTTTCTAGCAATTGGTTAGCCTTTCTCACAGCAACCTAAGCATGATGGGCCAAGAGAAGGAAAATGCTTCCACAGCAGCCCCCTCCTGGTGCACAGGGCTTGCAGGCTGGCTCTGCACATGCACGACGGCCCTCACTTCACTGTGGCCCCCAACTGGCATATGGGGGTCGACAACTGGTGCTGCAAAAGGGACCATACCTTCAATGATGGCTCTCCTCTAGCATATGGGAGTCACTGATTGGTTCTGCACAAGGGAAATGGCTCCTATTTCATGGCTACACGTGGCATGATCAGGTGGCTGAATAGCTCTGCAGGAACAGTCCCCACCAGACTTAGTAGCCAGTGATGACCTAACAGGAGTTCACATTTATTCTGAGATTTTGTGTATGTGTGTCATTATACATTTTGTGCATGTCATCTACATTTCATAAACTACTTGTCATAGTAGGAATCGTATGTACATGATCAGAAAGATTCAATGGGAGGGTCTCCCCAAGATTCCTGAAAGGCAAGAGTGTTGAAAAGTCTCAGCGTATGGAGGGGAACTGGACTAGTTAAGGGCATTAAAATAAAGCTAAGCCAATGGCTTTGGATAAGTCTCTGACAAAGAGTTGGTAGCCCTCTGCAGGGCCAGGCAGGCTTTAATTCCACCAGGCGTATCTCCAGTTGCCCCGAGCCCTTTGGAGCCAGTTTTGAAAGACCAGGGCTTCTCCTGCTACTTCTATCAACGAGATTAATTGTAGCAAGCATGGGGAAACTTCAAGAGAGGGAGAAAAAGAGAGAAGCAGGGAAGGGAGCAAGAACGCAATAAAAGAGGAAGAAGAGCGAAGGGGAGAGAGAGAGAAATGATGGATGTAAAGAGAGAGATAGCACGAGGAGATGAAGGAAGCGGGCTGGTTTGAGCATTTTTAGCCAGGGCGGCTTTAGGTTTCCCGATTCGTGCCCTGCTCATCTGACCTCTTCCTTTATCTCCAATCTTCCAGAAACATCTACATCGTTTTGTTAAACTGTTTTACCAAGCTATATCCATGCTCCTTCCACCTTAACCTATCTTTTCTCACAGTCCTTTGTGTGCGACCTCCATCCTTCTTCTGGTTCAACCATCACCCCGTTATCTAACACTTGTCTTAGGACAGATAAAACTAAGGGGAATTAGGACTATAGTATGAGGTCCTGAAACGAAATTCTGATTCTTCCGAACTATGCACTGATTCTGCCATTACATGCAGGAGGACATTTTGGCAAGTTTAAGGGCACGAATGATGTGTTCAGCTTTTGAACCCGGCAGTCAGTATGCAGAAAGAAACTATTTATCTCTGAGGAGTACTCAAAGGAAGGAACAGAAATTTGATAGTTCATCAGAAAGTAGCTCAATAGGACAATACAATTTGGAAATAAATAAGGCTTCTTAGTAGGGCATGCATATTGCTGTCAATGATATCATTTCAGATGTTGCAGTGATGTTATCAATAATGTCATTAAACAAGTCATGAGTAATGTGATATGGGAGGTAATTACCAGTACATGGTGAGGGTGCCAGTTATAGTTACTTTAGGGCATGAGTTATTGTTACTTGAGATAATTATAACTGGTGAATTTTAGTGATTTTGTTAGTTTAAAACAGCTTGTTTTAACTGGCATTTTTAACTAACTCTAACATCCATTTAACCATTGTTTTTTTCCCAGTGAATTTCTAAAGAATTTTTTATGTAAAATAAGATATCATTACTGGAGTTAGCATTAAAAGAAATATGCATAATGTTAGCCTCCATGTCTTTAATGAAATCCAGATTCTCTTGTCATGGTATTAGGAGAATCGGAATTCCTAACTATGTCATTTGAACCTTTGTTTTTTCAGTGAATTTCTATGTTTTTTTAAACATATAGTAAGATGTCCGTCACTGTGTGATGCATGGGGTTGGGTACAGGGCCTGGCCACAGTGCCCAAATCTCTATGAGAGCCTTACCTCCCACTGTGAGCAGGACCGGGCCAACCTCCTGTGAGTGCCCACCAAACCCTGCAGTGACGGAGCAGTCCATTATTTTTTTACCACGGCTCCCCAGTGCCTACCGGAACACCCACACCTTTTTTTAAAATTTGGGGGCAGTGGGATGATCCCAAAGGCTAATTTGGCCCCTGCCGTCTCCCTAGCCCATAGCCATCCCGGGTGCGGTGGTAGCCGGCTCCATTGCTTTCCTCATGTCCAGCTGGAAGCAGCTTTTATCTATGCTCCCACTGGGCGGGGGGATAGGGGCTTGGAGTGAGCATTCTATTGCTTGTAGTAATGGGCCCAACACTGCCCTCCACATAAAAACAATGGGCCTGGGTGGTGGGGTCCCCAAGGCCTCTCTGAAGCTCCAGGAGGGTGCCCCATGCCCCTTCTCTGAATACATTATTATGGCCCCAGGGCGGATAGGGTCCCCCAGGCCTTACAAAGGCTTGGGGAGGGAGGCCACACACCCACCCACCTTCCCAAAATAAGTTAGTTGTCCCCGAAGATGGTGTCCTTTGGGGCCTGGAAAAAGCTCTGTGGGGGGCTGTACATCTCTCCCATTATATATATATATATATCAATAAAACAACTCTCTGCCCTGGCCCTTCTTGTAGGATGAAAACTGAAAACAATGGAGTTTTTAGACAGAACTAAGTGAAATGAAATGAAATGAAATGAAAAGAGATTTGTAAAGCGCATGGCTGCCCTTGAGCGTCCCAGCGCTGAAAGGATCCACAGAACTCTGCTGATCCCTGTCCTGTCATAAAAATATATAATGTTGGTGTGGGGGAGGGGAGCCCTATGGCACCCTCCCCTACCAGACATAAGGAGGCAAGGTACCCCAACCCACCCCCCTACTATATGTTTTTTATATTCGTTTTCCAGGATCGGGCACTAACTCCTTGAGTCCTAAAATGTCTGCTGCCACATTTTGTTGCTGTGGTAGCAGTCAATCAGATCATATATTTTGCTCTGCTGAATCCGTGGACCCTCCATGTCTCGATGTACACACATTTTGAACCCAATTTTGTCAAAAACTGCTGAACAGGTTTATACCAAATCACAAAACACACACTTTCTGGACGAAGATATGTGCGTCTGCTAAATTTGGTGTAATTCCATTCAGCTGTTTTTGCGGTATCACTGCATGGGAAAAACACATTTTGGGACCCCCTCCTTTTTCTCAGGCCTGCTTGACAGATACCCTTAAGCTTTCCAGGAAGAAATTGAGGTGTGCAAAAATTTCTTTTGGAAAGTTTAGTGAAGATTCGTCAAATAGCGCTAGGGTTGTAAGCAAACAAAAGAATGCATTTCCTTTTGAATCGAGGTCTTAACTATAACAACCTAGAGGCAACTGCAACTGGGCAATAAATAAATACATCTATTTATCTATCTATCTATCTATCTATCTATCTATCTATCTATCTATCTATCTATCTATCTATCTATCTATCTATCTATTTATCTATCTATCTATCTATCTATCTGTCTATCTATCTATCTGTGTGTATATATAAACTCCAACACTTCTCACCATTGGCAGAAGAACAAAGGACACAGTAGGGATTGCAAAGGGATGTTTATTTGGAGATTTCGTCATTCGGCAGACCGGTTTCAGCAACAGCTTTCATCAGTGCCAGGAGTCCAAATAATGCGTTCTCTCACTCGAGCTTCTTAAATTACGGCCCCACCTTCCCAGTGGAATGAGGCTCACCTGCGCTGGATTCTTCTCCACGCTGTGCAAATGGCGAGGACTACCAGTCCCACAATGCAGCGTGTGGATGTCCAGTGCATGTGGGAGAACGCTGATTTTGACACTAGCCGTTTGTTCCATTCTTTCTCTATGTATATATATATATGCATGTATATATATATATATATATATATATATATATATATATATATATATGCATACATATATATATATATATATGCATATATATATATATATATATATATACATATATATATATATATATATATATATATATATATATATACATATATATATATATATATATATATATATATATATATATATATATATATATATATATATATATATATATATATATATATATATATATATATATATATATATATTCACTGAAAAAACCATAGGTTTCACACCAGTTATAGTTAGCTGGAAATGTTACTGACATAAAACCATTGAAATTCCCACGTTATAGTTAGTTGGACCCACTATAACTTGCGCGCCTGCATCCCCCCTAAACCTTCCGGCAAGGACCGGAGCACCGCAAGGCAAATTTGAAGAAATTTTCAGGCAGATTCCTCAACCGGCGCCAAAGTTATTCCCAATAGAATGTTGCGATTTCCCTATTGAAAATAATCCTTACTATAACTACCTACTGGCGTCCGCCAGTAGGTAATATATATATATATATATATATATATATATATATATATATATATATATATATATATATATATATATATATATATATATATATATCAATTCAAATCCTGACCTTTTGCTCCTAGTCACATGTTAATTTAAAGCCTATCCAGAATGAAACACTTTCACTCGTGAGCAAGGGAGGTGAGCTCCTGAAACGCGTTGAGTTTTGGTTGCCTTTACACTACATTAAAGGCTATTTTACAGCAAAGAAGTGTTCGTATGTTCTTGACTAGGAGCAAAAGGTCAGGATTTGAATTGATGTGTAGGCTCGCAACCTACACACAAACCGCCTTCGTCAAGAGGCTTAAGCAGAGCGGAGCTTGGCGGCTGCTGAGCTATTTGAATATATATATATATATATATATTTTTTTTGGGGGGGGGACCACAAGTAGGTTTTATAAGAGGGCTCTCTATGCGTAACATAGTGCCTGCATGTTGCATATGTATGACAGGTTTGAACGGGACCCAACGGCAATGCAGAAGCGTGTCCTGGATGGTACACTGCAAGCGGTAGCCCGGGCAGAGGAAGGGAACGGTCAACATTTGTGGGAAATTTAAAAATACCTAGTATCCACCCACGAGGCTGGAGTCTGGCAAAGCAGACTCGGCAAGACTTGGTGATAGATGGGTACGTCAGGGCCATTTAAGAGCACCCGTTGCCTGAGCAAAGAAGGATAAGGTCCAGGTGGGTCAATTCCCAGTGGGGAATATCGACTAGGTCATAGCGAGCCCTCGTCTCTCTGAGTCCC
The DNA here is from genome assembly GCF_964263255.1 of Lissotriton vulgaris. Classification (NCBI taxonomy): domain Eukaryota; kingdom Metazoa; phylum Chordata; class Amphibia; order Caudata; family Salamandridae; genus Lissotriton; species Lissotriton vulgaris. The sequence continues at coordinate 246,264,559 of NC_141687.1, forward strand.
ATACTGACCCACAGGACACTGTGGATAACGTTTTGTGCATATTTTCTACACATGGACTTATTGCTTGGCTTTCCCTCTTTTGCAGGCTATTATGTTTGTACATGCATGGCTTGAAATTTACAATTGCAAAAACAACAAGTGATGGACTGAATGTGGATCATTGTCACACACTCCCCCAGTCAAAAGATCTGGGCCCAAATCCATCATTTATTGCACTCCACACCACCCTGGGTTAGACAATGGCGATATGCAAATCAGCTTTGACCCTGTTGCCCCATGGGAACAGTCCAGTCCGAACTACAAAAGCCATGTCCTTCCCAGAACGGAATCAAGCATCCGAGGACCGGACCGGTTTCGAGGTAACACCTCTCATCAGCCCAGCTAGCTTGACTCCAAGTGGTGTGGAGTGCCTGGGACCCACGTCTGGGCATCCCCAGCGCACTTAGGGCGGCAATTGCAAAAACAACAAGTGATGGACTGAATGTGGATCAATGTCACACACTCCCCCAGTCAAAAGATCTGGGCCCAAATCCATCATTTTTTTGCACTCCACACCACCCTGGGTTAGACAATGGCGATATGCAAATCAGCTCTGACCCTGTTGCCCCATGGGAACAGTCCAGTCCGAACTACAAAAGCCATGTCCTTCCCAGAACGGAATCAAGCATCCGAGGACCGGACCGGTTTCGAGGTAACATCTCTCATCAGCCCGGTTAGCTTGACTCCAAGTGGTGTGGAGTGCCTGGGACCCACGTCTGGGCATCCCCAGCGCACTTAGGGCGGCAATTGCAAAAACAACAAGTGATGGACTGAATGTGGATCAATGTCACACACTCCCCCAGTCAAAAGATCTGGGCCCAAATCCATCATTTTTTTGCACTCCACACCACCCTGGGTTAGACAATGGCGATATGCAAATCAGCTCTGACCCTGTTGCCCCATGGGAACAGTCCAGTCCGAACTACAAAAGCCATGTCCTTCCCAGAACGGAATCAAGCATCCGAGGACCGGACCGGTTTCGAGGTAACACCTCTCATCAGCCCGGCTAGCTTGACTCCAAGTGGTGTGGAGTGCCTGGGACCCACGTCTGGGCATCCCCAGCGCACTTAGGGCGGCAATTGCAAAAACAACAAGTGATGGACTGAATGTGGATCAATGTCACACACTCCCCCAGTCAAAAGATCTGGGCCCAAATCCATCATTTTTTTTTTTTTGCACTCCACACCACCCTGGGTTAGACAATGGCGATATGCAAATCAGCTCTGACCCTGTTGCCCCATGGGAACAGTCCAGTCCGAACTACAAAAGCCATGTCCTTCCCAGAACGGAATCAAGCCTCCGAGGACCGGACCGGTTTCGAGGTAACACCTCTCATCAGCCCGGCTAGCTTGACTCCAAGTGGTGTGGAGTGCCTGGGACCCACGTCTGGGCATCCCCAGCGCACTTAGGGCGGCAATTGCAAAAACAACAAGTGATGGACTGAATGTGGATCAATGTCACACACTCCCCCAGTCAAAAGATCTGGGCCCAAATCCATCATTTTTTTTTTTTGCACTCCACACCACCCTGGGTTAGACAATGGCGATATGCAAATCAGCTCTGACCCTGTTGCCCCATGGGAACAGTCCAGTCCGAACTACAAAAGCCATGTCCTTCCCAGAACGGAATCAAGCATCCGAGGACCGGACCAGTTTCGAGGTAACACCTCTCATCAGCCCGGCTAGCTTGACTCCAAGTGGTGTGGAGTGCCTGGGACCCATGTCTGGGCACAATGGCATTTGCTAGATGTAGTTACAATGATTTTTCATGCATAATCTAAGATGGCCGCCGTAATGCACAGTGGTTTCTATGATCCATTATACTCAGTCGGTCATTCATGTTGACAACAGGAAATGTGTCACTTTCTAATATCTGCCCGCAGTCTAAACGCGTTACGAGATCAAATAAACCCAGCACAGCATTGCGACCCTCCTGAGTGTGTGCTTTCTTGGACCTTTGTGAAGCATTATTGGCCACACCACCTGTCTACGGGCCCAGGTTCTCAGAGGGGGCAAACTCGTGTTTGGAGATATATATACATATATATTGTTTGTTTTGAAAATGTATATATTTTTAAGACGCTTGCAATTGTTATTTGTGTTTGCCCATCCAGGGCGCAAAATCAAACAGTGAATTCAAACTGGATTTACCACTTAGTAATGGTGGCCTTCTTTGAAGGAAGAAATGTGTCCTTTCTTTATGTTAATGAATGGATGTATTTAAACTCTGCCTAATGGTGTCGCCGGGCTCTATTGACAAAGGCGGTAGCCGAAACGCGTCTACGAGTGTTTTAACCCAATAAAGATTATTAGACTCGTCCCTGCGAGTGCTGTGTACTTACTGTACAAAATATAGCTTAGGTCTGGGGGACCAGCGTGGTGTCCATCACCCTGCCTGAACAGCACCCGGTCGCGTGTGAGGGGATGTTGACGGAGAACGAGCCTGCAATACGAGTATTGGCTGATGACGGCTGATTAGCCAGAAACCGGTCACTGGATGTTTGTTTCCGGTCCAGGGAAGACATGGCTTGGCAGTTCGGACTGGATTGTTCACATGAGGCACAGGGTCAGACTGATTGTCATATGGTCATGTCTGAACTCGGGTGGAGAAGTGAGCTAAAGAATGATGATGGATTAAACCCAGATCAGTTGACTGGGGTGAGTGCTTACAATGTTCAACACTCCGTCCATCATCCCCTTTGGTTATGCTTTGCGCGCCCTAAGTTGGCAGGATATGCCCAGGCGTAGGTCCCTTGCTCACTTGGTCACTGGATTCAAGCTAGCCTGGGGAATTACGGCTGATTAGCCACAAACCGGTCCCAGCATGCTTGTTTCTAGTCCAGGAAAGACATGGCTTGGCAGTTTGGGCTGGACTGTTCCCATGAGGCACAGGGTCAGACTGATTTGCATGTGGCCATGTCTAAACTGGGGTGGCGGAGTGAGCTAAAGAATGATGATGGATTAAACCCAGATCGGTTGACTAGGGGTGAGTGCTTGCAATGTTCAACACTCTGTCCATCATCCCCTTTGGTTTTGCTTTGTTCTCCCTAAGTTGGCAGGGTATGCCCAGACGTAGATCCCTTGCTCACTTTGTTACTGGATGGAAGCTAGCCTGGCTGATGACGGCTGATTAGCCAGACACCGGTCCCAGGATGCTTGTTTCCAGTCCAGGGAAGACATGGCTTGGCTGTTCGGGCTGGACTGTTCCCATGAGGCACAGGGTCAGACTGATTTGCATATGGCCATGTCTGAACTGGGGTGGCGGAGTGAGCTAAAGAATGATGATGGATTAAACCCAGATCAGTTGACTGGGGGTGAGTGCTTGCAATGTTCAACACTCCATCTATCATCCCCTTTGGTTTTACTTTGCTCGCCCTAAGTTGGCAGGGTATGCCCAGACGTGGGTCCCTTGCTCAGTTAGCCACTGGATTCAAGCTAGCCTGGCTGATGACAGATGATTAGCCAGAAAGTGGTCCCAGGATGCTTGTTTCCGGTCCAGGGAAGACATGGCTTGGCAGTTCGGGCTGGAATGTTCCCATGAGGCTCAAGGTGAGACTGACTTGCATATGGCCATGTCTGAACTGGGGTGGCGGAGTAAGCTAAAAAATTATGATGGATTAAACCCAGATCATTTGACTGGGGATGAGTGCTTGCAACGTTCAACACTCTGCCCATCATCCCCTTTGGTTTTGCTCTAAGGGGAGAATCACAGATAATATGAATGCATTGCAGACCCACGTGGACCAGACACCTACAGCTGTAAGTAAGACAGCAGGAGGGGCTATGGATGATGGACTAGACAAACATAGAGAGAGAAGGGCCAGTGTGGGAGGAGAGGCGAATATCTAATCAACATCAACTCATCTGCCCATGGTGATTACACCAATGAAGAATAATAATGAAACAATCTGGGATGCGATCACTTACACATTTTAATGGGGGTTAATGAATTATGACTCCGATGCAATCAAGGGACAGATGGTGACCTAGGACTCGCTGACTCTGGAAGCACGCCTGCTTAGCACAATGTTCCAAACTCGCGGCTCATATTTATACTTCGAATTTTAATTTCTCCACGTCTTAATAGGGGGCGACCTCTCACCTCAATCCAAGGACTATTTTGGGGAGGAAGAAAATTCTGATGAAAAAAAAAGTTCTTCTGCAGCGAGTTACCAAAGTATTAGATTTCCAAACATTTTTATGGGGCTGCTTCGTTATTATGCGTCCATAAGGGCTTGAAATGTATGTTTGTCTGAGGTCTTTTCTTTAGCGCAAACGTATCCGTACCGCAGCTGAGCGCTTGACAGGGTCAAAGGCTCACTCAACCTGTGATCAGAGGGGTAGCTGGTCTCTAAGAGCAAGAGTGGACTATTATTGCATCATGATCTCGCGTTCTTTAGAGAAAAATAGATCAACTTCCATTGCTGTGTATTGCTGTAAATGGGCTCTGTGCAAAACCAGTGTTTTAAATGGGCAGGTACGGTCCGGTACTGAGTACCTGCACTTCTGTACTGTGAACGTGAGAGTACCTGCACTTCTCTTTGCTGCTGAAATACGTTTAATGGGAGAGTGCCAGCATGCCTCGGAGCAAATATGAGCTCTCAATGGTGAGTACCAGTACTTCTGGATTTCCAGTACAAAACACTTATGAAACAACAAAGTCTGAAAATTGCAAAACCACTGGCTTTGCGGCGGCAAAATAGCATTTTGCTAAATACAAACTCCCTTGAACGCGATAGAACACTCTGTCTTTCAAAACAGGTTTTAAAACCCATTACGAAGTGCATGAATCCCACCCCATCCCCTCATTTTGGAACCACAATTATATGCATCAGTGCTTTATCACCACAGTAAGGGTGCAAACCACGTATCACATACTGACATCCGGCAAGGGAAGATATCTGATTCACAAATGGAATGTTATTCCAGTGGGACAGCGCCCCCTTTGGGAATTGTCACTACCAGTCTTTGGGGTAGCAGAGAGTGATCCAGGGAACTGCACGCTCCCCCGATGCTGTTCCTCACTAGGACATTACTGTAAGCAGAGACACCAGCAACGGGTTCCTTTAGAATGCGGACAGTCGAGAGTCTACTATGACTTCCAGGCCTGCAACCCTGCAGGAGGTTTTGCGCCCTTCTGCTAATATTCATTTTGAAATGCAACTCGTTAATAAAACTTCAGTTACACCCCAAAATGCTGGGCAGGTCGCATAAAGTCAGTTCATAATTTGCAGGCAACATTTGTGGGACACCCCCGCGCCGCACGGCCACCTGCTGCTGCGTGTGCCCCTTGCATCCCTGTGCCTCGCTGCTGCCTCGTTCCTGATTGCCGCCGCTGCGGTTGTTTTGCCCTTTGTTTTCACGTGAATTTGTGCCTGCTTGTCATAAACCCGATTTTTCCCTTGTTTTGACGAATCTTTGTGCCTGTTTTGTCTGAATTTCGTTTTCCCCGTGTTTTGCCTTCCTTCCTTGTTGCCCGCCGCCCTCCGCCCTCCCTTCCCGCCAAACGCCGCTTTTCCCCGCCCTTTTTTGTATTCTGTACCCTCCCCGCTCCCGCCTCCCAGCTGCTCCGCCCACCCGCGCACTTCGCCTTAAATGGCGACCGTGCGAACGCGCAGCGTTGACGCGCAGCGGGCGCGCCGAATGTGCGCCGAAGGCGCGCCAAAGGTAAGCCCGTCTGCGCCCGTCCGCGCCTGGACCGCGCCCAGTGCCAGGAACCCTGGACCTCGACGATCCCGACCGACCCGCCGGACGTACGCCGCCGCCACCCTCACCGCTCTCAACACCGGCCGACTTCCAGATTGCCACCAAGCCACTCCACGACGTACCCACGGACCTTTCAGCTGCCACGCCTGCAAGTTCACCTGCACCCGGACCTGCCTCGCACCAGCACCCACCAAGTCGAACGCCAGCAGCACCCACCTCAAGTGCATCCTGATCAACACCCGCTCCGTCCACAGACACGCCATCGAACTCTGGAACCTCCTAGACGCCACAGCCCCTGACGTTGCCTTCCTCACGGAGACCTGGATGAACGCATCCTCAGCTCCCGACATCGCCATCGCCATCCCAGAGGGCTACAAGATCGTCCGGAGGGACCGAAACGCCAACCAGATGGGAGGAGGCATCGCCATCATCCACAGGAACACCATCCGTCTCACGACCAGCACCGACGACACCCTGACAACCGCCGAACACCTGCATTTCCAGATCCACACCAACCCGAACACCACCCTCAGAGGCACCCTGATCTACCGACCCCCGGGACCACGCACACAATTCAGCGAGGACATCGCCGACTTCGTCAGCCCGCATGCCCTCCCCTCCGCTGACTACATCCTCCTGGGAGACCTCAACTTCCATCTGGAAAACAACAACGACCGCAACACCACCACCCTGCTCGACAACCTCGCCAACCTTGGACTCAAGCAACTGGTGTCCACCCCCACCCACCTCGCCGGACACACACTCGACGCAGTCTTCTCTTCCAGCACAGACATCGAGTTCAGCCATGCCACAGAGCTTCAATGGACGGACCACAGCTGCGTCCACTTCACTTTCAAGAGAACGACGACCCACCACCACCAGCAACAGGCCGCCCGCAGAAGCTGGAACAAGATCACAGCAGACCAGCTCGCCACCTCCCTGAGTCAGCACCCCCCTGCCAGCTCAGCGAACCCCAGCCAGGCCGCCGACAACCTCACGAAGTGGATCAGCAACTGCGCGGACGAACTCGCCCCTCTGAGGACCCCGCCTAGCAGACCCGGCAGCAAGAAGGCCCCATGGTTCACCGACGAACTCAAGAGCTCCAAGAAGAACTGCCGAGCCCTCGAGAAAGTCTGGAGAAGGGAACCGACACCGGACAACAGGACCTCCTACAAATTGGCCACCCGGAAACACCACCAGCTAATCCGCGCCGCCAAGAAAACAGCATTTAAGGACCGGTTGGACAACAACGCACACAACTGCAAGGAACTCTTTAACATCGTGAAAGAACTTTCCAACCCCAGCGCAGGAAACAACGACGTCACCCCATCGCAAGACCTCTGCAACTCCCTCGCTTCATACTTCCACAACAAGATCACGGACATACACAGCAGCTTCAACAACCAACCAACACACACCGTGACCGAACAACCACCCCCCACCACCATCCTTCACGCCTGGACCCCGATCAGCACCGAAGACACCATCCGCACAATGAACTCCATCCACTCCGGATCACCGACCGACCCTTGCCCTCACCACGTCTTCAACAAGGCCGACGCTGTCATCGCACCCCACCTGCGAGACATCATCAACACATCCTTCGACACCACCATCTTCCCGGAGAGCTGGAAGCACGCCGAACTCAGCGCTCTACTCAAGAAACCAACAGCGGACCCCACCGACCTCAAGAATTACCGCCCCATCTCGCTTCTCCCGTTTCCAGCCAAAGTCATCGAGAAGACAGTCAACAAGCAGATGGCCGCCTTCCTCGAGACGAACGGATCCCTCGACCCCTCACAGTCCGGCTTCCGAGCCAACCACAGCACCGAGACCGCCCTCATCGCCGCCACCGATGACATCCGAGCCCTGATGGACAATGGAGAAACAGCGGCCCTCATCCTCCTGGACCTCTCCGCGGCATTCGACACTGTCTGCCACCGCACCCTAGTACAGCGCCTCAGCAACGTCGGAATCCAGGACAAGGCGCTGGAATGGATCATCTCCTTCCTCGACGGAAGAACACAGAGAGTCCGCCTACCACCGTACAAGTCAGAGGCCTCCGAAGTCATCTGCGGCGTCCCCCAAGGATCATCTCTGAGTCCCACCCTCTTCAACGTCTACATGAGCCCCCTCGCGGCCATCGTACGCAAACACAACCTCAGCATAATCTCCTACGCCGACGACACCCAGCTGATCCTCTCCCTGACCAACAACCCCGCCGCCGCCAGAGCCAACCTGCACGACGGGATGAAAGAGGTAGCCGAGTGGATGACGATCAGCCGCCTGAAACTGAACTCGGACAAGACGGAGATCCTCATCCTGGGCTCCTCACCCTCCGCCTGGGACGACTCCTGGTGGCCTCCCGCCCTGGGCACCGCACCCAAACCGACAGACCACGCACGCAACCTGGGCTTCATCCTGGACTCCTCCCTCTCCATGACCAGGCAAGTTAACAAAGTCTCCTCGACGTGCTTCAACATCCTACGCATGCTACGGAAGATCTTCTGGTGGATCCCCACCGAGACCAGGAAGACCGTCACCCAGGCCCTCGTCACCAGCCGTCTGGACTACGGCAACGCCCTCTACGCCGGTACCACCGCCAAGCTCCAGAAGAGACTCCAGCGGATCCAGAACGCCTCTGCCAGACTCATCCTCGACATCCCACGAACCAGCCACATCTCCGGACCTCTGAGAGACCTTCACTGGCTCCCCGTCAACAAAAGAATCACCTTCCGCCTCCTCACCCACGCACACAAAGCTCTACACGACCGAGGCCCGAGTTACCTCAACAGCCGAGTCAACTTCTACGCTCCCAAACGCCACCTCCGCTCAGCCAACCACGCCCTCGCCGCCGTCCCCCGCATCCGAAGAGCGACTACAGGAGGAAGGTCCTTCTCCTACCTGGCCGCCAAGACCTGGAACTCCCTCCCCCCCGACCTGCGCCTGACCCAAGACCACCTCTCCTTCAGGAAGAAGCTGAAGACCTGGCTGTTCGAGCAGTAGCGGCACCCCCCCCCCCCCCCCCCCCCCAGCGCCTTGAGACCCTACGGGTATGTAGCGCGCTCTACAAGTGTCATTGATTGATTGATTGATTGTAAACTGTCCAATGACACATCAGTCACTAACAGGCACATGCATCAACCTTTTTTGCGAGCACAAACGGTGTGATCCGCAAAAATCAGCTGTTTGAGCCTGCAATAAGGACGTCTGCGATGCATCAAACTGTAAGGCTCTCGCAATTTAAGAAATCGCAATATATTGCGATTTCTTAAATTGCAATTGCATTTAAGGAATTGCAAATTGCGATTCCTTAAATGCAATGCATGATGAAATCACAAATAGCGATTTATCTAATAGGGGTCGCAAATTGCCATCAATTTTAACTCACTTCCCTCTCACCTTCTTCTTTTCTCTCTAGCGCTGGGACGCTCACGGGCAGCCAGGCGCTTTATAAATCTGTAAACATTAAACGTTTCCCTAACTCACTTCCCTCTCACCTTCTTCTTTTCTCTCTAGCGCTGGGACGCTCATGGGCATCCATGCGCTCTATAAATCTGTAAACATGGTAATTTTCTAAAACTTTAAAAAATGCACTAAAGTGCATTTTTCAAAATTGTAGGTTACACACACACATGCCCTTGGGGCATGTGTGTGCGCAACATGTGTGCACAGATTCATTTCAGGGGTGCAATAGGGTGTCCTTTTGACACCCGTGAACCCTTGAAACTGCATGCGCAATTTGCAAGTACCTATTGGGTACTCGCAAATTTTGCATGCAATTTCCAATTCTATGGGCCTTTAAGACCATAGGAATGAATGGGAAGGCATTCCTTAATCGCGACTCGCAATTTGCGACTCGCAATTAAGGATTGTTTGGAAATCGCAAATTTTATAGCAATTCCTACATGCATAGGCTTTAGCAATTCCTTAATTGCGATTCCTTAATAATCGCAATTAGGGAATTGCAAAATCCTACATTGATGCATGTGCCTGTAAGTGTACTAAATACCCACAACAACAATAACATAATTTGCTCCCGGACAGAGATGGGCAATGTTTATTGCTTCGGAGGAACTTTGTGAAGGTCATTATTTTTGCACTGCACACATTGCTAAGTTTTACATTTCTTCCAGGCGCAAGGATGCTTTATGAGCAATCCTTCTTTAAAACACTCAATATGAATTTAATTTATTACAACATGTATACCACCAAAACTAGAACTAAAACTTGAAGTTGGTAAAGGGTAAGCCATGACCAAAATAAATCTTCCTTCACAAACAGCACAAAAGTGAGATAAGGTCACAGTCACCCAGTTAGACACTCATATTTCAAAAGAACCTTCCCTGTGTGAAATTTATAGGCTCCATAAACAGCAGATGAGTGACATGGGGGAGTCAGGCTCGCCCTAAATCTGTTTTACTGTATATTTGAATGCAGGTTGAGAGGCTAGAACATTTAGCAAAGTGCACTGATGGCTGTGAGAGTCGTTTGAGTGACAGCTACAGAGCCTGCCATGACCCCAGAGCTAATGATGGAAGTATGTCAAAGTTCCATTACTTTTATGAATGGTCTCCTGGATAATACTCTCGAAGACAGATATGCTCCCTAAGTAGTGCATGATACTATTCCAAGGTCAGTAATATCAACCTAAAATAATATCGTCAAGGTTAGTATATAGTTCATTTTCTTAACTCCACGTCTACTTGCTGGACTTACCTTGCAGTGCAGTAGTTCGGTCGATGAGTGATGTCATATTTTTGGTATGTTTTGGAATGCATGCAATATGGTGTGGCTGTAAATCCCAAAGTGCTGAGGTACTTGAGAACACCTCAATGAGATTCAGAGATACTATGTGCAATGACTTGGGGGTGCCTATTATTATCTTAGTTTTCCAGCTCTTAACATGAGTTTACCTTGGGAACGTAAATCATACAACAGTGTGATGCGTCTGGAATAAGAAACCACAGAGACATGATAACTACTTCTGTGCTAGTTGTTACACAACATTAACTTAATGAAAGTATGTAAAGCCTGTTGCAGCCTCCCAGCAACTTGAAACATATAACACAAACCTCTCTAAATAAGTATTAATCCCTTTTAATGTATATAGAATTTATAAACAAAGGCTGTTGTTGTCAATTTTAAATTAGAAAGACAGCGCCACCATATAGAAGTCTGTCATGAGTTCCCATATTGACAATTAAGTGCCAGTGCTTAGCACCGGAAACCATCGGCTCAAATCAAGCACTAATGGTACTCCATTTACTATTTGGTGGCCGACTGTTCACTTTGCCAACCAATTATTTAGTCACATGTACCAATTTTCTTTTCTGACACTGTGACTTTGTTTCTCTGTAGTTTCTCTTTTATTTTTGATGACGATATTCTACATACTCCTGTAATATTATTTCTTATTTAATTTTTATTTTTGATGTTGGTGGTGATGGTAATTATATCCATGCCTGCAATGTGATTTTTTAATCAATTTTACTGCCTAAAGCAATAAGTGTGTAGCGCCCCTGTTTTCCATGGTCATTACTGCCTTCTTATTGCTCCTTGGATCTTCTAAATAAGTTCTAGAGAGCAACCAACCCATGCTTGGCAATCATGACAGCAACTTCAAGAGAAACCATGACCTTTATTCAAGGATTCAACATCCATGCTGCTGGATCCGTGGCTTCTGGTTGGTAGGCTTTCACTCGAGCCTCACTTCAGGGTGCTAAGTCATGGTGAGTGTAAGGTACTTTACCCTTTCGGCTCATGATTCCGCCGCAAGGTACCGACGGACAGAGCGGTGCCTTATTCTTCCGAGCAGTTGCCGGGTGAGGTGAGGTCCACTTCCCACACACCGTTGGGAAAGTCCTATTGCATCAATAGAGCAATACCAAGAAGATGTGGTAGGATGGTCTTGATTGACCACTCTTATCTTTATTTTTCATTATTTCATCACTTATGATAGTGTCCTTGCAGTAGCAGTTATGAGCTTGGCCCTGACGAATGCCAGTGACTTTTCACAGTAAGGCAGAAACATGTTGGCCCCTTTCTAGATCGCTTTGGATCTCTACCAAGCAAGTCCAACAGTGATTTTTTCACACTGTTATCACACTATTTTTTAATCTGACGTCCAGGCAAACACTAATAAAGGTCATTGTTTGCTTTGATAGCCATTTTAATACACTTCACTTCACTTTATATGTTTGCACTGCACACATCAGCCCCACCCTATGTACTAACAACTGTGGTGACCTTACCTTAGTTCTGTTATGCGTCGCTAAAATACAACTGGGCGACCGCACACAGACTGAGGTTCGGAAGTCCTACATGATGAGGCTCCGCCACTAGGTGGGCTGATAGGACTTAATCAGCAATAGTTGATAGTCTTTGTTTAATTCACTCTGTTGTGCAATTACACCAGTGTTAACTGATATATCTCAGCACCACTTGACCTACAGGCTTTGTTGTTATTTGAGTGTAAGGTAGTCACACCAGTCTCTAGGTCACATGGCACAGGGTGAGCTGCAGTTGCACTTCTTTGGGTCACAGCAGCACAAAGCAAGCCTGCGGTTCCAGTTGTCAGCATAGCAGCACCGACAGCTGTGATTCTGCAGTTTCCGTCTAGAGCCATAATGACAGTATGAAGTCCACTGACAGCGGTCCACCACAAGACCGCTGCCAACACCAGGATCTAGGATCCCGCTGTTGTGGTGTTGGGGAAAGATATAATCTGTGGCAGCTGTGCCACTGCCAACACCACTGTGCAGATCACAACCTTACTTTCCTGCCGACCTTTTCATGGCCGGGACAGCGCCATGAAAAGGTTGGTGGAAAGGAAGGTAAGGGGCCCCAAACAGGGCCCAAGACAGATTCTACCAATTGTGGGTAGTGGCTGGGGGCACATGTTGTGCCCCCTATGCTTCCACTGTCATGTGCGCACTGTACACCAGGCACGACACGGTGCATGGCAACAGTGCGAGCACAACAGGGTATGTATACAAGCACTAGATATGCCACCACTGCAAGACCGCTGCTATCCCACCGCCAGCCCAGCAGTAAAGTCAAAATCTGGCGGTCGGGTTGCTGGCTTGGCGACGTTCTCCCGATCACCGATTGTCAAAATTGGGCCCTTTCTGTTTTCTAGCTGCAGATCCTCCTCTGTATCCATGTACTAAGACAATATAATCCACTGAAATAGAAAAAGAAATTCCAAAAAGCCCCAAAAAATGCAAAAATAAAGCTATTCCAATAAAAATCTATCATAACAATCTACATTCTTCAAGAACCATAAAAATAACCCAGAAAAAGTGTTTAAAAAACAGAAACACTCCTAAAAACCCCAAAAGAGGAAATCAAAGTAAAAAAAGATTGCTTTACTGCTAATCAAAATTTATTTTTCTTTAAAAAAAAACAATATCCACCCCCAAAAAACATTAACCTCCAACTTACCATATACATTACACTTAATCAACACAAAGAACATAAAATAACATAATATTCTTTTCCAGGGGATCCTCATCAAAGTCATAAGCAATGAATATTCCCACCCATGTGCGGGGACCCCGGAAATATTAAAACATATATATATATGGAAACCATATATGTACAGCTCTACATATATACATACATATATAAATAATTTTTTCCCCTGCGAATGCAGCTCCCAAATGGAGGCTAAACAATGTATTTGCACACATAAAGACTGACTTTGCTAATACATAAAAACACAAGAGAGCAAGTAGCACCTGAACTCTGTTTTTTAATGAGTAAAACACTCATAAAGGGCAAAGAAAAGACTTGCAAATAAGTAGACATTGTTAGCCTACAGGCTGCATTGCAAAACAATAGCATGGAAAATGAAAGCATTTTCAACCGAAAACTGCCACTGTGCCTTTAAGGCAGCCATGACCCCTAGCTACCCATCATGCCTCAGGGGTGACAGTTAGGTCAGTTTTTCTTTCTGGCTCCTTCTGTCAGGACCCTGGATTCACAGCTCCCAATTTTTTTTGGATTTTCCGTAAAAAAATTCTCTGATTTTTTTTGGGTGTTCCAGGCTTCACTCAACGTCTTTTGACGTTTGAGTGCAGATTAACCCATTTTTTTGTGGCAGAAGTATCTTTTTTCCAGTCAAAAATGCCTTCTTTATTGATCCTTGCCCTGCCTGTGGCAAAAAGAAGGCTAAGACAGACACACATGAGGTGTGTATTCTCTGTCTTCCTGATTCACACTCTCCTACCTCCTGTCTATACTGCAGGAAGCTGTCTAAAAGAACTCTCAAGGACAGGGAGAGAATCAGGCTTTATCGCCTCTCAGAAAGAGGTAGGTCTCCTGTGAAGACCAAGAAGAGGGCACGTTCGACGTGAAGGAGCAAGGTCCCGATATGTTCCCTTTTGGTGTCGGGCTCGACTTTGAAGGCTCCGGCGGTGGGATCGTTGTCGAGGGACCGGGCGCATGAGCGCCGCTCTTCAACTTCCAAGGCCAAGACTCTGTCGGCGTTGGAGCAGCGTCTGGCGTTGAAAGAAGATCCTCTGCCGTTGACTCTTCAGCGACGATCGACGTCAAGACACAGATCATCGACGCCGAGACGTAAGTCATCTTCGACGTCGAGACCGAAATCCATGTCGAGGTCTCAGCGTAGATTGCCGTCGAGGCAGAGATCATCTGATGTTCCATCGTCGACGTCGAGGCAGGGCCCTCCATCGATGTCAAGGCAGGCTGACATACATAACAGCTTCGAAAACAGTTCCAACAAACAATCCTCTCCACCCCCCTCAGAACCTAAACCGCTCTCTAACAACCTCAGCGCCTGGAACCCAATCACCACGAAGACACCATCCGCCTAATGAACTCCATCCACTCTGGCTTGCCAACCGACCCCTGTCCCCACCACATCTTCAACAAAGCAGACTCCATCATCGCACCCCATCTCCGTGATGTCATCAACGGCTCCTTCATCTCTGCCACCTTCCCAGAAAGCTGGAAACATGCCGAAGTCAGCGCCCTCCTGAAGAAACCCACAGCAGACCCCTCCGAACTTAAAACCTACCGCCCCATATCCCTCCTCCCATTCCCGGTCAAAGTCATTGAGAAAGCCGTCAATAGCCAACTCGCTGCCTTCCTCGAATCCAACAACTCCCTCGACCCCTCACAGTCCTTTCGAGCCAAACACAGCACTGAAACCGCCCTCATCGCAGCAACAGACGACATCCGAACACTACTGGACAACGGAGAAACAGTGGCCCTCATTCTACTCGACCTCTCCGCCGCCTTCGAAATTGTTTGTCACAGCACACTCATACAACGCCTCAGCAACATCGGCATAAAAGGAAAAGCCTTGGACTGGATCATCTCGTTCCTAGCTGGGAGAACTCAGAGAGTCCGACTTCCCCCGTTCAAATCAGAGGCCACCGAAGTCATCTGCGGTGTATCACAGGGATCATCACTCAGTCCCACCCTCTTCAACGTTTACATGAGTCCACTCGCCTCCATCGCGCGTCAACACAACCTCAACATCATCTCCTACGCAGACGACACCCAGCTGATCCTCTCCCTCACCAAAGACCCCAACACCGCCAAAACCAATCTTCACGAAGGCATGAAAGAAGTAGCCGTATGGATGAAAGACAGCCGCCTTAAACTTAACTCAGACAAAACGGAAGTGCTCATCCTAGGATCAACCCCCTCTGCCTGGGACGACTCATGGGGGCCTTCGGATCTGGGCTCAGCACCCATACCCACGGACCACGCACGTAACCTTGGCTTCATCCTAGACTCTTCACTCTCAATGACCAATCAAGTCAACGCCGTCTCATCCTCCTGCTTCAAAGTACTCCGTATGCTCAAAAAAATCTTCCACTGGATCCCCGCCGAGACAAGAAAGACTGTCACCCACGCACTGGTTACAAGTCGACTATCCTACGGAAACACCCTCTACGCGGGAATTACAGCCAAATTACAGAAAAAACTCCAACGCAGCCAAAACGCATCAGGGAGACTCATTTTGGACATCCCTCGCCAAGATCACATTACCGGCCACCTGAAAGACCTCCACTGGCTTCCCGTCAACAAGAGAATAACATTCCGTCTCCTCACCCACGCACACAAGGCCCTCTACAAACTAGGTCCCGAATGCCTCAACACTCGACTATCCTTCTACACACCCACCCGCCAACTGAGATCCTCCAATCAAGGCCTCGCCATAGTTCCGCGTATCCAAAGATCCACCATGGGAGGTAGATCCTTCTCCTACTTGGCGGCCAGACCTGGAACTCACTCCCCACTCACCTCCGCCTTACACAGAACCACATCTCCTTCAGAAAAGAACTTAAAACCTGGCTATTCAACAAATAATGAACCCCCTCCCCAAGCGCCTTGAGACCCTCTGGGTGAGCAGTGTGCTATATAAATTCTTGAACTTGAACTAGTCTCCGTCGGTTCAATTGCCGATGTCGAGGCACAGCCCTCCATCGATGGAAAGAAGCTCGACATCGAGGCTCAGCCCTCCGTCGAAGCAGAGACGTTCGACTTCGAAACACAGTCCCTCGTCAAAGAAAGCGCGATCGATGTCGACGCAGGAGTCTCCGTCGGCGAGAAGATCAACGTCGAGGCACAGTCTTTCGTTGGCACAGCAGTCGACGTTGAGACGTAGTACTCCATCGAAGGATAGAAGATCGGGGTCGACATCGAGACACGGGTCTCTGTCCAGACAATCAACGCTGGGGCATACGCATTCAAGTTCAGCATCAAGGCAAAAATCTACATCGCAAGCGACGTCGAGACAGAGGTCTCCATCGGTGTCAGTCCCAGTAAGCCTCTCTACATCTTCTTCATCGATGTCCAGAGCAGGTTCACACCATTCCGTCTCCTGGTCTCGCACTCTGGGGGTGGTTATCTCATCTTCGAGCAGCCAGGGTTCGCACTCTGGTTCTCATTATGCAGCAGAAGCTTGCCAGGAAGTGAGAAAGTCTCCATCTCGTTCCCTGGTAGAGCACAGAGGTATACATATGTCCACCTTTCCCCAGATGGTTGCAGCCCCTGCATCATTTGGCTGATCGTACCCGTCCTGTGGAGGTTAGAAGAGAGCCCAGCCCGGCTCACAGGTCTCCGCTAGCTTGCCTAGCCCAAGATGCGGATCTGTCGCCTCCACGAGGAAGAGCTCGTACTCACTCCCCTGCACCTGCACCTAGGAGAACAAGATCTCTCAGCAGGAGGAGAAGACACAGGTCTCCAACTCCTTCCACTTCCTCAACGTACTCCTCAAAGAGGGACTATTCGCCCACCGTTACGGATAGCCCACCGTCGAGGATCTCTCTGGTGGATGACGTAAGCAATTTCCAGGACGTGCTTGCCAGGGGGGCATCCAAACTGAACATCCTCATGCCTGTTCAGCAGAGGAACTCTTCAGTCATTTTTGAAACGCTGAATCAGAAGACATCCTCTCGCCTATTACTGCCTCTGGTGCCTGGTCTGTTGAAGCCAGTTATGGACATTTTTCTCAAGCCAGCCACCCTGAAGACCACGCCAGCAAGAATTATTAAAAAGTTTTGTCCGTTGGAGGAGGATCCCGCTTTCTTAAAGTCAGATCCAAAACCGGATTCCTAATTGTGGCTGCTCATCCACAGTTTCACCAGACAGGGAGAGGAAGACGCAGGACTCATGGGGGAGAAAAGTATGTGGCACCTCCTCATCCATGCTAAAGGTCTTCAGTGTGTCAGCTTTATTGGGAAGGTACGATAGAGCATTGTGGATTTCACTACAGCGGTTCTCAGAGAAGCTACCCAAGGAAGACAGTAAAGACTTCAAGGAAGTTTTACAAAAGGGTAGCTTGGTGGTGAACCAAGTCATTAGTGCGGCGGCAGAAGGAGCTACACTCTCAGCACATTCTTACGCACACGGAATTTGTGCCAGGAGATCTTCATGGCTTCACCTAACAGCGCTAAAGCCAGAGGCTCAATCCCGGATCATCAATCTGCCATTTTCCGGGTCATCGCTGTTTGGTCCACACACCGATGAGGAGATGGCGCAAATGAAGATTGAGCTGGATACCCTGAAGGCGGTAGGGTACGAGAAAAAGAAAGTGTTCTGTCATCGCTACAGCAACACTGACCACCGATCATTCCAACAGAGGGTTCAAGCCCCTCATTGGCAAAATAACCAGATCCAGCAGGGTCAGCAGAGATCGCAGTTTCAAAACCGACAATCTAACAGGGGACGAGGAGGGAACTGTCAGTACTCCACCTCTACGAAACCTCCAGCAAAGCAATGAGTGTCTACTTCCTCCAGTACCGTGCACCACTCCAGTGGGAGGAAGTGCGGCAAATCATGTACAAGAGTGGCTAGACATCACGAAAGATCAATGGGTGCTGGCTATGATACAAAATGGGTACTCTCTACGTTTCCGACGTCGCCCTACCTCAATCCCTTCGGTGACACCGTCAAACTACCAGATCAACCTGCTACAGAGGGAGATGGACATCCTTCTCCAAAAATCTGCCATAGAGAAGGTCCCATGGTCGCAAAGAGGTCGGGGAGTGTATTCCAGATACTTCCTAGTAAAGAAAAAAGGTCAAAAGTCGGAATACAGACCCATTTTGGATCCAAGAGCAATCAACAAGACCATCCAATGAGAAAAATTTTGCATGCTGGCTTTCCACCAAATATATCCTCAACCCCGCGAAGGGGATTGGATGTGTTCGAATGAACTGCAGGATGCCTACTTTCATATACCGATAAGTCAACATCACCGGCAATATCTGCGCTTTGTAGTCGGAACATCCCACTATCAATTCAAAGTTTTCACAAAGTGCATGGCAGTGGTGGCAGCTGCTCTGCGGCACAGGGGCATCTTCATCTACCCTTATCTAGACGATTGGTTGATCAAGGGACCGACTCCCCAGGGGGTGAAGAACCATTTCCAGCAGAGTCTACGGCTCTGTCAAAAGTTGGGCCTACACATAAACTACCAAAAGTCAACGCAACAGCTCACTCAAACAATCCACTATTTGGGAGCGCTGATAGACTCCGAGCAAGGAAAAGTGTTTCCTTCGGAGGAGAGACAATTAACCCGCACTCAGAAATGCAGACAAATTCTGAAAAACAACTTGTCCTCAGTTCGTCAGATAGCATCTGTACTCAGATCGATGGCATCCTGCATTTTTCTAGTGCCCAATGCCAGATTGAAAATGCGTCCTCTGCAGCAGGATCTGGAGGACAAGTGGGATCAGCGGTCGTCTCGCTGGGAAGACAAGATCTGTCTATCACATGCTGCCAAAGCATCAATCCCGTGGTGGATAAAGAGAGGCAACCTGGAAGTAGGAGTTCCATTCCATCAATCTCCTCAATCTCAGACTCCGATCACAGACGCATCTCTATGAGGATGGGGAGCCCACATGGACTCTCTTCAGACGCAAGGCCTGTGGTCCTCCAAAGAGCAATTGTACCATATCAACATGCTAGAGCTCAGGGCTGTTCATCTGGCTCTCAAGGCGTTCCTCTCTTCGATTCAGGTGTGTTCCATCCTAGTACAAACTGACAATACCACCACAATGTACTACCTGAACAAGCAGGGGGAACTCCATTGAGGACTCTGTCATTGGAAGCACAGTCTCTTTGGAACTGGCTGCTGGAGAAGAAGATATCCATCACAGCAGTTCATCTGCCGGGGAAGCAGAATTCTCAAGCGGAAGCTCTCAGTCGCCAGTTCACAGAGCAGCAGGACTGGGTTCTCTACGACGAAGTGGTCGACGACATCTTCCAAGCTTGGAGCCATCCAAGCTTAGACCTGTTCGCAGACGAGGAAAACAAAAAATGCCAAGACTTCGCCTCAAGATACTACCGACCAGGATCGAGGGGGAATGCCCTTTTGATCAACTGGTCTGGGGCATTTATGTACACTTTTCCACCCCTTACTCTCATCCCAAAAGTGGTAACCAAACTGTCACACTCGGACACCACAATAATACTGATTGCTCCGGAATGGCCGAGGCAGTGGTGGTACCCAGACCTTATACATATGTCACTGAAGCCACACAGGAGGCTGCCGTGCAGACCAGACCTGCTGTCCAAGGAGGATTCATCATCCCAACCTTCCATCACTGAACTTGGCAGCATGGCTCCTGAGGTCCTCCAGTATGGACATCTAGGTCTACCTCAAGACTGCATATTGAAAGAGGCAAGGAGACCTTCCACCAGGCACTCCTAAGCTTGAAAATGGAATCGCTTTTATATATGGTGTGTGCAGAATAATTGTAGTCCCACCATTGGGCTGGAGGATGTAACCTTACCATATCTACTTCACCTAGCCAGAGCAGATTTGAAATTCTCCTCCATTAAGGTACACCTGGTAGCCATTACAGCTTATAGGCGTTCGCCTTCTCAACCCTCTTTTTTCCAGTTACAAGTGGTGAAGGATTTCCTTCAGGGCCTTAAGAAGGTCTACCCTCCGTTTTAGCCCCCTTCACCTACTTGGGAACTGAACTTGGTGATGTTCAAACTGATTGGTCGTTTCTTAGTGGCTATCACCTCAGCTCGTAGGGTGAGTGAGATACAGGCCCTCTGCTCCAAAGAACCCTATCCGATCTTCCAAATCAATAGGGCGGTGCTCAGAACACACCCGTCCTTCCTTCCGAAGGTAGTGTCTGATTTTCACGTAAATCAAACTATTTCTCTCCTTACTACAGTAACATACATATAATTAACAAATAAAAACGATATTATACACAACAATACTTTTATTAACAATATTTTTTACAGCAATAGTAAAGACAACATTTAAAACATAGTCTGACCTACGATATTCCTGTTGACGATATTTCTAACAGCCCGATATTCTTGACACAATATTTGTGTACCTCAATATTTTGTATTCAATATTTAGTCCAAACACTACACAACTATACATGATAAGGCCAGTAGGCCTCCACTTGAAGGACATACAGAAAAAATATTCTTGTCATAACTGTGGACTCAAAAACACGAAATGCACCCACCATGCTTGGAGCATCTCTGTAGGTCTAGGACTGTTGCGTGCTTATCTAGGATCCTGATCGATACTGTGACCTTATGCCCCTATTCGGCTATAAATCCATTTATTCCCTATATTGGCATAACCGTTCAAGTACAATATTCAGAAAGTCATCTCTGGCCTCACACGAACAGAGCCACATTCCAGAATAGTTTTCTCTGCCACTTCCTTTGCAACCAATTAGTGCAATGACAGAGCAGAAGTCACTATCTGAGATTCCTAGATTAACACTCTGAGTTCTTCAACAAGATAAAAACTCAGCAAACCTGGAAATCCCCGCTTGCTGTGTTTTGATTAGTAATGGAACTCTAATGAGCAACTGATAGCGATCACTTCCTAGTGACATCTTTAATTGACGTCTTATGCCCAGCAAACTTACGTCAAACATGGCACCTTAGGTATAAATATTACCAACGTTGCCTTAAGCAATAGCCTGTTGCCCGTCGCTTGATGAAGCTGCTGTATGCAAGCCGCTGATACCATTATCGCTGCTAAAGCGCGAACGATGGTGTGGTGAAACTAGGAGCTGAACAGCCGTCCTCTGCGAAGAGCCCAGCAGATGCAAGCTGCCCGCGGACGCTGTCCCCCCTCCTCCTCCTCGACGCGCTGAAGAGAGACGCTGCCTTTCTCCTGCCGAGAAATCCAGCTCCAGCGTTTCTGGTCTACCCTTGCGGGTGACTGGGATACCGAGTTTCCCTGAAGGAGATACCAGACCTCCATCATTCTATTCAGAGGTATGGTGTTGACTAAACCCTTAGTGAGAATTCTTGAAGCAAACCTTGGCAAAACCAACTTAAACTGAAGCTACTTACTTACTCCCCTCCCAAGTATTAGGCTTAGGTCAGGTACACTGGGGTAGGCGTAGTTAGAAGCACCAGTTGAGTATTTTAGCCTAATGTATATATGAATGTATATATGTTTTATTACTTTTAAACCATTGTATGGCTAAGAAACCATATCAATGCTTTTACAGTATTATCTCGCAATACTTATCTTACTGTACGTACTTTTTATAATAACAAGTCTTGCAATTGTGGCAATTCATTTCTCTTGTACGAGAAGAAAGACTGTTCAATAAATGTTAACCCTTTATTGACAAACGCCCGTCTCTCTATTCTCTACATATTGTGAAAGCAATCTGCACTAACCTGACTGAGTAAAATAACTGTCTATTGTTTCACACGACCCCAGAGATTGACTCTTGATCTGAGGAGCAAAGTTGTCATGTTGCACGGTTGTTGGAAAACTGAATCCCTTCTTGTCTGTGCCAGGGAAGCTGATCACTTCCTATTCAGTCAAGAAAGTTTCCAGTGACCTCTGAGCTAGTTGGTAACAAACCCAATTAAGTTTAGCATAGTCAGTAGAGGCCTGGAAGATCCGCACTTCTACGTCGATACTACTGTTTATGTTATTCCAATGCGCAGGGCCTAGTGGGAAACTAGGAACTACACTACATGGCGCCCAACGTTTGGTAAGGCGATAAACTAACGCAAGACGTTAGAGTAACTCAGTCGTGCATATTTCACACAGACCCCTTTCTCCCGTAAATACTCCAATAGATGTCTGGAGTGGGTGAAAGGTTAAAATCCGCCCGAACTCAGTAGGAAGAGATTCCTATGTAAAGCTCTGGTTTATTCAACGTTGAAGGATACAGTGTTCCAAAATATTGTGCACCTAATCTTTGTCTCCTTGGAGACCAACTCTGCAAAGCCTGCATTTATAAAATGACAGACAGTGAAGAAGAAAGGGAAGCAGCTAGGCTGACAACCCTACTAATAGAGGAAGACTCGAGTCTCCTACAGACTGACCCGGATGCCATCGACATCCCGGTCCACTTAAGAAAATCTATAACGTTAAAACTTATAGAAAACGGACTGACACCACAAGGTGGTACAGTAATTTTCGTGATAGAGGCACACAAATATCGGCAGACAGAGGTATTCTATTCATGGATAAACTTTCCAGCGGCAAATGCTAGAACAAAAGAGTTTCACTATTACAAAATAGAGGAACCTCCGGAAGAGTACGCTCCTTTCGAGGAGACTGAAATCCCACTAAAATTCCAAGAGCACCTGCTCTGGTTTAATGGCGCCCTAAAACATAATGATCATATTACCAGGCTCGGTCCACTAGGTAGACCAGGAGCAACGTGGCCGGTTCTAGCCGGCTACACACCACATCCTGACATTGCAAAAATGTCAAAAGAAGAGCTGTTAGTACAGCTAAAAACCCTTATAAAAATACATAGGCAATTAGTGCAATATGTAATGTGGACTGCAACAGTCCAACCAGCTGTTAATGTACCACAGATGACCCCTCATCAGGGGAACACTAATAAAATTACACCACAGAACATACAGTCATGTCTTGGTAAAACACCCGTAAAACGGGAACAAATTCCTTTCTGGTTAGCACAGAAAATCACTCAAATAGAGGCAGTATTTCCTGATACTACCCCTATAGAGAAACACAGAATCTTGACCATCTGCCTTCCTATGGGAATCGCACCACACGTGGAGGACTGCGACACTTGGGGTACAGTCTTTGCTTCCATTTACACAAAAACACACGGTGTTCCGTCTATGGCGGTAATACCAGAAGTGCTAAAAGAGATTCAAAATGAATACGGTCCAGAACCCACTTTAAATCTTGGTATGAAATTACTGAAAGACTTCAAGCAGGTCTCGGCTATACTATTAGCCAACATAAAGGGAGAAGCAGCATCTGTGGCGATCCGCCAGAAGTTGAAGGAAACAGATATAACAGAGCAGCCAGTTGAGCTTGCCAGAATCATAGAAAAATGCTATGAAGAATTAGGTAGAGACAGCTTGGGTGGAAAACCGGTTAAGCCCCAACTGCTCGAAAATCCTGAAAAATTATTTATTAAAAATAATTCAAACACTCCTAAAAAGAGCTGGGATGGAAATAAACAATCCATTCCCAAGGAAAAAGTTTTCCAGTCCAGAGGAAGGTCTCCTCGACGGAGGGAAAGAACTCCGACTCGAGAACACCAGTCTCCCCAGAGGGAGCCCTCTGAGAAAAGATATAACCTTAGAAATAGAGATAATCTGAAAAAACTTGATAGATATCAAAGTATTGATACACGTCCCTCTCGATCTTTTTCGCAGAAATCGGAAAGAAGAGGACGGTCAGACCCAGGAGAGCACACCAAGTCCAAAGACAAGGAACCTGCTCAGAGTAAAAAATCTCAATTTCCAAAAAAGAAGGTAGCCAGTATTAGAGTAATCAACCATGCCGAGAATACTGAGGACACCGTTAAAAAACGGGAAGTGGGCATTGACGATGTTGGACAGTGCAGCAGAAATCAGTATAGCCCGCAAGATCCTGATGAGTCATCTGGAGACAGTGGACGCGAATGAATACATTCAGGTTGAAACTGCGGACACCAGACTTAGCGAGCCCCATAAAATATACGAAATAACATTGCGTATAGAGGGTGATAAGACTAGGAAAATAAAGGGTCTATTTTGGGATAAGCTCTCAAAAGGCTACGATATTCTGTTAGCTGAAAAAGATTGGCCCCCAGAGTTTGTCAGGGAGTGCCCTCGTGGCGAAGAAATGATTATGCCTGCCTTCTCGAATCACATTCCGATTCACTAAAAAATATACATATGCAAGGAAATGGGCAGTAGCCCAGGCACCGGCATTATATAAAAATCATGTAGGATGGGATGAGGACTCTCCTCCTCACAAAATCCAGGTAAAAAGTGAACCAACTGCCCAACGGCAGTATCCCATTAAGCAAGAAGCTAAAAAACAGGTCAGGGAGATCTTAGATCAACTTGAATACCAGGGGGTGATTGAAACATGCACCTCTCAAATGAACAATCCTTTGTTTCCTGTCTCCAAGCCAGACAATTCATATCGTCTAGTTTTGGACTACAGACACCTTAATGCATGTTGTAAAACATTTGCAGTACAAAACTCGCATAGTGCAGCGCTAATGAATAACATAGTTAGGAAAAAATATAAAACGACATTAGACATATCTAATGGTTTCTTTTGTCAAAACATTGCACCAGAAAGCAGATATTTGACCGCTTTCTCAGCATTTGGGTCGCAGAAAAATTCTGTCGACTCCCACAGGGGTTCAAGAACAGTCCAGGACTATTCTCAGCTAGGGTAACAGAGTTACTACAAATATATGATGATGAGGCATTATCTTATGTAGATGATATTTATCTCACAGACGACGACTTGGATACTCACTTGAAAAGAGTGAACACCATTATACTTGGGTTCGCAGCAGAGGGTTACAAATTCAACTTTAAAAAGTCTCAAATTGCCCATCTGACAGTACTATTCTTAGGGTACGAGTTATCAAGTGAAGGGAAAAGCCTAGCGGACAACTTCTTAGAGAAGTGCCCTGTACTCCAAGCTCCAAAAACGCTGAAGAATTTACAATCCATACTAGGTTTTCTGAATTTCGGAAGAACTTACATTCTAAATTACGCAGAGAGGGTTAAACCTCTCTACGAACTAATTAAACCTGATTTTAAACAAATCAATTGGACTCAAAAACACACAGAAATTTTGAGATCATTGCAAACAGACATGTTATCTAAAACTAAATTAGATACACGTGACAACACACGCGATCTTGTAATCCGAATCATCCCAGTAAGATGCGGATTCACGTACCTGACCTCTAATGAGGGAGAAAAGGTACCAATTTCTATTAAATCTCACTTGTACACACAAGCAGAAAAAACATTCAGTCACACAGAAAGAACTGTGAAAGCAGTGCAAATTGCATTAGCAAATGAAAGAGAATTAGCAAATGGCAAAAATATTAATATCCTCACAGCGGAATCCGCCTTCGAGGCGCTATTCAGCCCAGTGAACCTGCCTACAGTGTCACTGGATCCGAAATGGATACAGTATGTAGATTCTCTAGGAGCAGAAGATGTGAAATACTATTTCGCCCCGCAATTCGAAGAACTGAATGATTTAGAATATGAAGAAGAATATCCTCTGCCAATCGAACTTCTGCCTCTCCCACAATACGCCTGTATAATCTATACAGATAGATTTGTACAACATTTCAACGTAGAGAGCAAATCCTACGATGCAGCATGTGCGATTATTAAAGGTCGTTGGCTGTGCGGTAAATTCAGACCGAAAGTAACAAAAACTGAATCATTGAGAAACTGTTCGGCTCAGAGAGCTGAAATCAGATGTTTCAAGATGGCGCTCGAAAATGCAGAACGTGAATTCCCGACACTTATCGTGTGCGATTCTCATTTTTGCGTCAACTCTTACAATAATAAACTGCAGAGTTGGATTGAAAACGATTACAAAGATGACACAGGTGCCACAATAAAGCATAAATTGCTATGGAAACAGGTAGTTCTTTTACAGAAAGAACTACAAAAGACTCACGTGATACACGCACAGAGTCTTCAACGTGATGGCGTTCACGTTGCAGGGAATTCATTGGCTAATACAGCCACAGCGGAAGCAACTAAACCGGCTTCCGTAGCCACAAAAAAGCGTACAGAAAAATACATAGACGGGGAAACCATGCTGGCAGTAAAAACGACCGTAAAAGGCGACTGTGCAGCACTACCCGTGAACTATCCACTCAATTATGCATACGTAATCGATGCAAACTCCGTTCCTTTTGCTCGAATCCCTGGAGTGGGAGACAGAGTAATTCCAAACAGGAGCAGGAGGGGCTTCCTCTTACTGGAAGCACACATGGGGTTCGGTCTGAGACATCAAACAATTAAGGATTCTCCGAAAGAATTACAATCAGAGTACTGGTGGCCAGGAATGAGCATAGATATCCAATGTTTTGCTCAAAATTGTGAAAACTGCAACAGAGATCGCAGTAATGAACAGGCCAGTGTAGTTTCAGGAACCCTGATGGACAGCATAAGGCGGTCTATCTGCGCAATCAAAGAAGAGGAGCGCGTCCCTTTGTACATCCTTAAGGCTAAACACACTTAAAAAATGTGGCCTCCAGCGCTCGGCTGACGCTAGAACGGTTATAAAAGATCTGTGAGTCTTTATCGGCACATACGCAATTACCACGTTCCATTCTGACCAGGGTCCTGCTTTCAGCTCTCGAGCTTATAGGGAGGCCATGGCCAGCATGGGAATTGGGTTGCGGTATTCTTGTCCGTCGCACCCCGAAGGGAATAGTGTGGTAGAAAGAAAAAACCGTGACATAAAGCGATCTATAACAGCGAAGGTATTAGGTTCAGGCGCTGGGTGGGTCAAACATCTAATAAGTGTCCAGTCCAGTCTTAACAATTTGCCAAGAAAATCTCTAAAAGGTTTCAGCCCATACAAACTATTGTTCGGAATTAGAATGAACATTCAGGACGTCGATAGTCAGATGTCAGTGGTACAAGAAAAAACAACAGACTTTGACATCAAAGATCGTTTGGCTGTTTTACAGGAATTGAAGGAAAAAAGAAAATCCTTAAGCAACATAAAGTTAAAGCAACAGCCATCTACCACTGACGAGGCACCACAAGCATCAGCCCCAGCAAGGCCTGTCTGGATTCCAAAGATTGGGGATCTAGTCAGAGAAAAAATCGCGGTGAAGAAGGAATTTGGGCCTTCTTATAGAAAAGCAGTACCTGACTTGGCAGTCACCGGAACAAGATCAGTAGTACTACCGCCCCTTGCTGGTAAAAAGGAGAACAGAGTCGTGCCTATCGACCTGGTAAAACCACAACCATGTGGCCTATAATCAACAGTAGGCCCAGTGGACTCCCAAGAAACAACAGAATACCCAAACTTGCAACAATCCAAGAGGTTCAAACTGAAAGACTAATCACATTCGATCAGCCTGCAGTGCACAGAGAAGGACTAAGCAATAATGCCATGGAACTCGTGCCTCTTGAGACACAGATTGAAACAGTTCGTCAAGAAACACCAGTCTACAAGAATGTGGCATCAGAAAGTGCTACCGAGAGACAGATTGAAAGAACACTCCCAACAATTGACAGAACTGCCTCTGGTTATTTCATCAACTTCGACAACTTCTCTGAAGATCAAAACGACCCCGAAGTGATGCCAGAAACAAAAAAGTATTCTAAAGAAAATACAGCAGGGCTCCTTCAACAAATCAAAGAATTATATCTGGATTCACCGTTGATTGAGCATTGGATTATTTCAGGGGTATTCATACTCCTACTATGCCTAATTTTAGTTTTAATTTTAGGAAAGTTTATTACAATTGAATGGACACAGCAAGTCAGAACATCAACCTAGTCCTGAAACCACACAGATCATCCCACGTGAAGAAAAGAGAACTGTCAACAGTAAATGTCACAGCAATTCCAATACCTGGTGGGGTAGTATGGGAGAAAACTGACTATGAGATCTATGGTCCGGTCGAAATCCTGAAGTATCCTCATCAACTGAAGCTTTCCTTAAGTGACTTTGTAAAACCTAGTACATTCTCTGATGATTGGGACTTTAACAGTATTAATGACATGATGTCTGATTTAGTAATGTCAGCTAGATTCACGGAACATGATTATTTACAAGGTTCATCTAGTTATGAGCAATTATTCTGCTACACACATTATGGCGATCATTACTTGCATAAATCTGCACAGCCTAGAAATGTTTTTATGTATAATCAATGGGAACATTGTGCTACACCACCTAAAAGCAGTTCTAAGACATTCTTTGAGAAATTCAAATACTTCTCAGGGTTTAACACCAGTGATGCAGAAACGTTTTATTACAAACTGTTAGATAAAACAGGAATGAAAACAATGCTGACAAATTCTAAATTGATATATTCAGAAGCATTTTATGACAAAATAATGACATTTGGTTTTGATTATTGGAAAAATAACATTGAAACGAAAACAATTTGGGGTACAAAAGATTGGCAGGTACAAGGCCTTGAAGCACTATTCAGAACCTGCATGATACCAGAACAAATGATGTTTTTAAATGACACAATACACCAAACATCCTGTCTTGGCCTAGCTAAGATCAAAGACCTAAACAAACCGTCTATTCCATAGCCAATACCTGAAAATACAACTACAGATATTGAGTTAGACGTGTCACAAATTTTACATTTTAATAGAACACATCCTGATTGGAAAAAGTGGTTAATCTGGCCTACTGACACAAACAACTGTCAAGATAGATTCCTGAACAAAACACAGGCCTAGACCCTAGATACTCCCAGAGACAACATCCAGGGATAGTAACAACATACAGTGTAGGGAAACTCTGCCTTGAATGGCTAACATCATCCACACTGGCTGAAATTAAGCAACACTTGTCTTTACTAAAAGATGGTGCTGATTTGCGCGATTTTATTCTTGGACCACGCAAACAGCGTCAAAAGCGTTTCATAGCGACCAGTATCTATGCTGCGTACAACGAGGCTTGGAAAGTCACACAAATTGAAACAGCTGAAAAAATACGAGAAATTGATCGTATTAATTTGGAAAAATCACTTTCTGTAGTGGACAATGGGTTAATGGCTCTGTCTTCCAGAATATATTCGTTGGACAATATTGTATCCTCTGCATTTGATGTAATAGACAGAGACTTGCTAATGTTACAACATGGCCAGTCACAGTTACGTTCTATTATACAATTAGGCTGGACGCTGCAAAATCTTCGTTCAGGCTATGTGCCTTGGAGTTTAATAAACACAACGTCATTATTTTCCATTTTTAACCTTACTGATAAACAAATCAGTTTGGCACAGAAAGGAGCAGACTATACAATCCTGAGCATCGAAAAACTTGAGAGATTACCATTGACAATGTCAGAGAGTCCTGTCATTGAATGGATAATACACGGAATTATCACCATTCCGATAACAACTTTCCGATTTAAAAAGTGCCTTGAGTACATACCTACTGGCCAGTATGAACGATTGGGTAAAGGATATGTAAAATCAGATTGGAAATTACCATACACACATTCATGCTACAGTGACAGCGACAAAAATGTATTTCTTAGTGGTGAAAACTGTAAACATTCACTAAGCGGTATACTTTTGTGCCAGGGTATTAATTTACACGGAGCTTGTGATGGAAATTCTAACAACCTTTCATGCCACCAGCTTGTCACACCTGCAACTCAGATAGAGCCCTTCTTTATGCAACTTGCAAACGGGAGTTACATTCTTAGAACGGATCACATATGTTGTGGCCTTGTGCCAGGGAAAAGTTATCTAGTAAGAGTAACATCCATGGTCAAATGCTGTATGCAGGCATTGTTTCCGAGCGGGCTTGCAGACACAGAGACTCCCATCTGGCCTCGTCTGAATCTCTATTCTATACGAATTGATACTTTAAGCAAAATGAAGTCTGTGCTTTTGCAGACAAGAGTGCCCATAACGTCATCAAAAGAGACGTATGATCTTCTAGTTGCAAGGACAGCTACGGAAGTTCATGAACTTTTATCAACAAATTGCCCCGTGCACTTCGTAGAAATGCTTAGCCAACTCCTTAACATGTCTAGTGCCACAGGCATCCCAGGCATATTTAAGACGATTTTTACGGGACTGCTAACACCTTTTCAAGCAATTTTGGGAATCGTTCCTAATTTTGTCCACTCTGTTTTTGGCGGCATACCCTTGTTTTTGGGACTTGTAGCAGGGATTTTATTTTTGACCGTCCTGCTTCGTTATGGCAAGCCAAAGCTCAGACATAGCTCCCATGGGAATTGAAGAGACAATCCTAGCAATGCGCTACCGGGACAGGATAACTAACGTCCTTGGATTGGCCAGGCTGAGAGATCTAAACATAACCTGGTTCCTTTCATTCAGACCTATATGGCAGAACTGTATCTTACCGGTACTACGATGTATGCTATGCGGAGATGAGTGCGTGTTGGACATCTGTCTTTCACTTCCATCAGCAGTACCAATGGACGTCGATACTTTGCTCAGTCCGATAACAGCTCACGCATTGTGTTGTCCCCAGCGGCTACCAATCCTGATGACGGCATTCGTCGAGACTCCTGTGCTACGACTAGGTGGTAACAGTGGAGCGAGTGACAAAAGCAACATCACCCAGGTACGACCTTCTGTGAGCATTGCTGATCCCGACTATGATGACAGCAATCATTCTCACACCTGCCAAGTTACAGCACTATAGAATTTGGTTGAACTGTCACCTGATTTTGTAGACCAATTCTTTGAGAGCCTGTCTGATATGATGTTCTCACCCGAACAGAAACAATAACTTTATAGAAGCATTCCGACACACAGCGTTCCCATGAACTCTGAATTCGGCCTTCAGTTTTGAACAACAAAAACTGCTAAAAGCGTTGGAACTCTATTTCCCCGTTCAAGCATTAATTCTTTTGAATTGAACACTTTTTAATATTGACCTTTTTTTGGCACGAAAAATTCTTTGCTTAAAGTAAAAACTATTCTTAGAGAACAGAAGCTTCAACTTCTATTTCTACATACATCTAGAGACATAATAACTTTACACCAGCCTCTAGCACATGTTATTGCAATGCATTTATATGTGATGATTTATCTCGCCCTTCTTCTGTTTCAGAGATATTTCATGTGTAATTCTTTTTGCATAATCGTTCATTGATTTCATATGCAATAATTTTTGAATGATTTCTATGCTTCAAAAACGTACAGTACCTATGATTTTCACGTATTACAATATACGCCTATTTCGAATGCATTTATGTATTTTGGGGTGGGCAATGTTACACATGCATCTTATTGCTCTAGTTTTAGTAATTTGATGGACATGAACCCGTGGAGTGGGTGTTGCGTGCTTATCTAGGATCCTGATCGATACTGTGACCTTATGCCCCTATTCGGCTATAAATCCATTTATTCCCTATATTGGCATAACCGTTCAAGTACAATATTCAGAAAGTCATCTCTGGCCTCACACGAACAGAGCCACATTCCAGAATAGTTTTCTCTGCCACTTCCTTTGCAACCAATTAGTGCAATGACAGAGCAGAAGTCACTATCTGAGATTCCTAGATTAACACTCCGAGTTCTTCAACAAGATAAAAACTCAGCAAACCTGGAAATCCCCGCTTGCTATGTTTTGATTAGTAATGGAACTCTAATGAGCAACTGATAGCGATCACTTCCTAGTGACATCTTTAATTGACGTCTTATGTCCAGCAAACTTACGTCAAACATGGCACCTTAGGTATAAATATTACCAACGTTGCCTTAAGCAATAGCCTGTTGCCCGTCGCTTGATGAAGCTGCTGTATGCAAGCCGCTGATACCATTATCGCTGCTAAAGCGCGAACGATGGTGTGGTGAAACTAGGAGCTGAACAGCCGTCCTCTGCGAAGAGCCCAGCAGATGCAAGCTGCCCACGGACGCTGTCCCCCCTCCTCCTCCTCGACGTGCTGAAGAGAGACGCTGCCTTTCTCCTGCCGAGAAATCCAGCTCCAGCGTTTCTGGTCTACCCTTGCGGGTGACTGGGATACCGAGTTTCCCTGAAGGAGATACCAGACCTCCATCATTCTATTCAGAGGTATGGTGTTGACTAAACCCTTAGTGAGAATTCTTGAAGCAAACCTTGGCAAAACCAACTTAAACTGAAGCTACTTACTTACTCCCCTCCCAAGTATTAGGCTTAGGTCAGGTACACTGGGGTAGGCGTAGTTAGAAGCACCAGTTGAGTATTTTAGCCTAATGTATATATGAATGTATATATGTTTTATTACTTTTAAACCATTGTATGGCTAAGAAACCATATCAATGCTTTTACAGTATTATCTCGCAATACTTATCTTACTGTACGTACTTTTTATAATAACAAGTCTTGCAATTGTGGCAATTCATTTCTCTTGTACGAGAAGAAAGACTGTTCAATAAATGTTAACCCTTTATTGACAAATGCCCGTCTCTCTATTCTCTACATATTGTGAAAGTAATCTGCACTAACCTGACTGAGTAAAATAACTGTCTATTGTTTCACACGACCCTAGAGATTGACTCTTGATCTGAGGAGCAAAGTTGTCATGTTGAACGGTTGTTGGAAAACTGAATCCCTTCTTGTCTGTGCCAGGGAAGCTGATCACTTCCTATTCAGTCAAGAAAGTTTCCAGTGACCTCTGAGCTAGTTGGTAACAAACCCAATTAAGTTTAGCATAGTCAGTAGAGGCCTGGAAGATCCGCACTTCTACGTCGATACTACTGTTTATGTTATTCCAATACGCAGGGCCTAGTGGGAAACTAGGAACTACGCTACAGGACATGTCCAGGAACTCACTCATGTCAAGGTAAAATCTTGGGCCAAGGCTTCTGCACATTACTAGATTAGTGTGAGTGTAGGGCTGCAATCAAATACGAGTGTACAGATACCCGCAGTCAGGCACTCATGGGAGGAGAGCATGACTGTACAACATACAGGGGACCTTCCTGTCCCAACATGTTGGTTATGGACCAAAATAATGTTCAACAGTTTCTGTTTTAGCCATCCTTAAATGGCTTAAAGAAGAAAAATCCTCCCTTGCCACATATACCGTCTATCTTATTAGTTTTCCAGTATTTTTTTTTTTATAATTCTTTTTATTGTAAATATAGTCAAGGCACAATACAATCATACAGTAAGTATAATCATTAAATCCAGATATCAGTAGGTTCTTAGCAATCTGCATATTAATATCACATTGCGCAGTCCACGTGGCAGTATTCCAGTTATTGAATTCAAAACACCCTGTCACTTCCATCATCAGAATCCCTCTCCACCCATACCTGTGGAGGTTCACAGATGTATCCCCTAAATTTATTCCATCCCCCCCAGAGCTTTCCCCACTTTTGAGGTCACCCCCGGTTGATAAACAATGTTTTCACGGTTACCATAGCTGCAGCCAAATCCCCGCACCATGCTGTCAGTGTTGGCGGTTCTTCCGCTCCCCATTTTTGTGCAATATTGCGCTTCGCTACCATCATACCTAGCGTGACCCACATCTGTGCCTGGTGAGTGAGATAATTTGGCTTCCACACATCTAGTAAACATCTCCTGCACTCTGGTGTTAACAACACGTCAACCGCTTGCGATATGGTCCTCGTGACTTTCATCCAGTATTCCATGATCTTTGAACATTGCCACACCTTGTGATAGAACGTGCTGCCTCTCCACAGCGTCGCAGGAAGTATGGGTGCAATATCTTCCCTATTTTATGAAGGGTATGCCTAGTGTATTATATTCTGTGTAGAATTTTAAGCTGTACAAACTTGAGTCTCGAGGGTATTCCCACTTCCAGCGGGGACGCCAGTGCCTCCTGCCACTCGGAATCCTCGAATTTGCCCATGTCCCGGGGCCATCTGTCTCTGAGTGCCACGTGTGGGTCAGGTAGATTGTTTACTAATTTCCAGTAGGAAAGGGAGGTCACCCGCTTATGAATGCAATCCGTCAGCAGCCTGTCCTCTAGGTGGGTGGCCTCTGGGATCTCAGTGCCGGGTGGTAGGACCACCTGCAGTGCGTGTTTTATCTGCATGTATCTGGAGATTTCAGAGGGTGCCATGTCATACTGCAATTGAAGACGCTCAAATGTAATCCCCTCCCCTTCGTGCCACATGTCACCCACCATGGAGATATCGATTGCGCCCCACTTAGCAAACCCCTTGCAATTCTTAAGACTGCCCAGTCATTGTGTGTCCCACAGTGGGGTTAGTTGGGTTACTGTTCCCATCCAGCCAAATTTGGTGTGCGCCTCATGGCAACCGTCTGTCCTGTGGGACCGATAATGGCTGGGGCTCGTTTTTTGTTATAATGTGCAGACATCATGCCCTCAACCCCAAGTCTGTGCCTATCTGCTTTGAACGCAGGGTCCGTCTGTGGAGCGTGTATCCATTGGTTACTTATCTTCAACTGGGCGCCCCAATAGTATAACCGTATGTCTGGGAGTGCTATGCCGCCATCATTCCACCCCATTACCAATTTGCGTTGTGCTATGCGTGCAGGTTTATTCCCCCATAACAGACCAGAGACCTGAGCCGATATCTTCCTGAAGTAGGCAGGTGGCACTGGGAACGGGGTATTTTTGAGTACATATAGGAATCTAGGGAGCGCCATCATTTTGAGAAGCGCAGCTTTCCCCAGCAGCGTCAATGGCAGCGTGCTCCAATGGGTCCCATCCCTTTTTAAATGCTCCAGGGGGGGCATGAGATTTTTCCTATCAAATTCACCCCGATCTGCGGTGATATAAATGCCTAGGTATTTAAAGGCTTCCACCGCAATCTGTAGCGGACAGTCCCAAGGAAGTTGAGGTGGTGGGCCATGGAGCACGAAAAATATCAACTTGGACCAATTTATGGTGTATCCCGACGCCCAACCAAAGAGGTAAAAAATATTTAGTAGTACCAAAATGGACCATCTAGGGGAGGCCAGCATTAATAGTACATTGTCAGCATATAATGAGATGCGATCTTCCCACCCTTCCGTCCACCAAATACCCCAGATCATTGGTTCCCATCTGATCCATGCTGCTAACGGCTCTAAGATTAGGGCAAAGAGTAACGGCGATAGTGAGAAGCCTTGGCGCATGCCTCGAGTCAGTGGGAAGTCACAGGAGATATGACCATTAGCAGTCACATGCACCAGTGGTTTTGTGTACAAAAGATGTACCCATGCACAGAACTTTGGGCCGAAGTCCAAGTGCGTCAGCACTGCAAACAAGAAGGGCCACTCAACCACATCGAACGCCAAACGGGCGTCCAATAACAGGAGGATGGCTGGCTCTTGAAGATACTGTATACGGCCCAGCACTCTGTGCAGCGCCTCAGGTTTAGTGCCGTATTTCTGTTTGGCATGAACACCGACTGGTCCGGCTGTGTCAGGGTTGTGAGGTGCGGGGTCAGTCTGATTGGCAGGAGGTTTGCCAATATTTTGGCCTAGGTATTAATTAAGGATATGGAGCGATAGGGGGTACACTCCTCCGGGGGTTTCCCTGGTTTTAGGATCGTCACCACAGTGGCCAGTCGCTAATCCAGCGGGAGCTCGCCTGTTTGTAGACTGTCGTGATACATGTTGAGCAGCTGTGGGGCGACCGTCCCTGCCATTCTTCTATAAAGTTCTAAGGGTATACCATTAGGCCCTACAGCCTTCCCAGATTGCAAGGACCCAATCGGCATCTGTAGCTCGTCGACTGTAAGGTCTGCCTCCAGCTCAAGGGCCATCTCTGGTGTGAGTTTGGGCATTGGAATATCTTTGATAGAGGTCAACGCCTCTTCTACGGACATCTTCGAACCTAGAAGTAACTCAAAATAGCTGACAATTATTTGCGCATTACGCGGAGAATGCCAGTTTGTTAATTCCTTTTAACTGATGCACTCGGGTCAGTTTGATGTATTTGCTGTAAAAAATTGTGAAAATTGCTCAAATCTTAAAAAATGTGCTCTTCTGTTTTTATAAGGTGTTACTCTCACTTGCACATTAAAACTGAACTCAACCATCCTGCTGTTTTAGCGGGAACAGAGTAGCGGGTGTCTTTCTCGAGCGCCATCTTGGGTGAGGGGAACTGGGCTCGGCCGCACTTCGGGGGCTGTGCTCTAGTGGTCAGGCACTCGCTTGCCTATTTAATAAACGGTATTGCAAGCGCGAAGCATGCGCCAGAGGCGCGTCAGACGCAAGCCCGTCTGCACCCGTCCACGCACCGGCCAGGAACAGCGTCAGTCACGCTGCCTGTCGGAGCCCACACCAGGACAGAATGGAATACACTAGGGAACAGCTACTCAATATAAGTAAGAGGGACAAAGGGGGGACTCTTCCTCCACCTACCTGCATGGATCAATGTAGGAACACCCTCAATTGTGGACTGATTAACTGTAGATCTTTGAGCAAACACTACCACAAGGTCTCCACCATGCTAGAAAACATGTAGCTGGACGCCCTCTTCCTAATGGAAACCTGGACTACCTCAGACTCGCTGGTGCAATTGGGTTTTGCTTGCCCTGTTGGCTACGAAATATTCCATAAAGCGCGGCCATCGGGAAGAGGAGGGGGAGTCGGGCAATCTTTAGGGAAGAATGGGACTATGCACCCCTACAGATAGATGAGGTTGTCGGGATCGTAAGGCTGGGTTTCTCACTCCAGGAGACTAAAGGCAGACTACTTACAGGTGTGCTCTGCTACGGACCCCCGGGGGCGGATAGCTAGTACCAGGA
This sequence comes from Lissotriton vulgaris, assembly GCF_964263255.1. Classification (NCBI taxonomy): domain Eukaryota; kingdom Metazoa; phylum Chordata; class Amphibia; order Caudata; family Salamandridae; genus Lissotriton; species Lissotriton vulgaris. The sequence continues at coordinate 246,301,454 of NC_141687.1, forward strand.
TTTACTCAATTCCATTTCCAATCTGAGCTTAACTCACGCACTTATGCTGGTACTGGGAGATTTTAATCTATGGGATAATGGTAGCCTAAACAACCATCTAAGGGACTTAAGGCATACTTGTGAGAATCTTGGTCTCCATCAAATAGTAATGCAACCATCCCATTCAGAAGGACATGTTTTGGACCTCCAGTTTGCGAATCAGGCTGAGACGGAGGTGGTCGATATTCTGCCTCAGATCTGGACTGACCACTTCCTAATTCATTTCTCTATTAAGCTGCCTAGCTCAGGAGACAAAAACAACCAGTCATCGACCTTCCGGAAGAGTAGAGAATGGAATATGGTGGTAAAAAATAGGGCCCAACTGTCCTTTCAGGGTCCGTTTTTATTCTCTTCCTCCATCTCGGTAGATGAAGACTAGCAGACCTACTGTAAGGCGGTGGCGGAAACCCTTGATTCGGTGGCCCCGATAAGACTTAAAACGCAGGAAAAAAATCTCTGCTTCCTGGTATAATGATGAACTGAAACAATTGGGAGAGCATTTAAAAGGGCTGACAGGAAATGGAGGAGGGCCTACTTGGATTCTGATAAAAAAGCGTTGAAACGAGCTCAGACTCTATCTATACAAAGAATCTATTGCTAGGACCAAAGCTGAATAATATGCCGAATCCATTCTTCAAGACCCCAAGAGTACAAAAGCGCTCTTTAATATCGTTAGGGATCTATCCAGCCCAGCCTCTACAAGTAATAGGGTAGTGGCATCACAAGAATGCTGCGGTAAAATTGCTTCCTTCTTTAACCCCTTCACTGCGGTGGCTATTCCGCTGCAGTGCTAAGCAGCGGGCGCATGCTGGTGACGGAACCGCTCCGCCACCAGCGTCGGTTACGCTCTGCTTATGACGGAGCGGTTACGTCATGGCCCCGCCCGCTCAATAGAACGCTCAGCGCAGGCGCGGAATTCGCGCCGCGCATTAGCGGCGGGCGGGCCATGACGGAACCGCTCCGTCATCAGCACAGCGCCACCGCAGCTGATGACGGAGCGGTTCCGTCATCAGCGCACAAGGGGTTAAGGACAAAATTACCAACATTGTCAGTAAATTACAATCTGATGGCCCGGGTGACTCGGCTTGGAAGCCTGAAACAGTTTCCCAGAGTACCACTTCCTTGGACATCTTGTATGCCCCTTCAGAAGACTCTTTCAACCAGCTCGCTCTAAGTATGTCTTCAGGTTCTCATTAGATCCTTTTCCTCATAAAATCAGGAACATCCTGGGCAAAGAAAAGCTTTCATGGGCTATGGAGGATTTGCTGTCAGTCATTGGAGGAAGGGGTGGTTCCGGGGGTATGGAAACAAGCAGTTGTAACTCCCTTGCTGAAAAAAACCTTCCCTGGACCCCACTGATCCAGCAAATTTTAGACCCATCTCCCTATTGCCCTACCCGGTTAAAATCCTGGAGAAGGCTGTCAGAAAAAGTCTATCATGTTATCTTCAGGATAACTTCTTGCTGGACAGGGATCAATTTTGCTTCCGCCCGGGAAATAGGACTGAGACGGCAACAGCAACGGACAATCTGTGAATGCGTGCTGACAATGGCAATTCCTCGGTCCTGGTACTATTGGACATGTCAGCCGCATTTGATATGGTGAGCCATGTCATGCTGGTTGAGAGCAAGCATGGGCGGAAAATCCGTTCCGCTCGCGGATTTTGCGGATTTTCGGTAAATTCGCAATCCGCGAGATTTGCGAATTTCCCGCAAAATCCGCGAGCGGAACGGATTGGGTCAAAAGTTCAAGCTGACTTTTGTAACTCTTTTAGAATGGCGCCGGCAAGCTGCCAGAGCCATTCAAAATAGTTACAAAAGTCAGCTTCAACAGGAAGCTCTAATAGATAAAGTAGAGCCGGTGCTGGAGTTATGTTATGTTATGTTATGTTATGGAGCTTTTATATAGCGTGCAGCTACTCACAGGGAGTGTCCCGACGCTTTCCACCCTCAACTCATAAAGAAATAACACAACACAGCTAAAAACAGGCAACAAAAACGGAACAAAAGCAACAGTGAGCAGTAAAAAAACACACTAAGAATTAAAAAGCCAGGTCTTCAGGCCCCTCCTAAACTGGAGTAAATTAACAGTACTCCGCAGAGAGAATGGAAGCTGATTCCAAAGCTGGGGGGCTCTGCAGCCAAAAGACCGCCCTCCCGCACGAGCCTTCCTCACCCGTGGAACCACAGCTCTGCAAAGAGCTTCCGAACGGAGAGAGCGCGCCGGACGATAGAAAGTCAGTCTCCTCTGCAGGTATCCCGCTCCTGAACCATGCAGAGCCTTGTGCATCAGGGTCAGGGATTTGAACTGGATCCTCTTCCTGATGGGGAGCCAATGGAGCGACTGGAGCAACCCAGACGCTCGAGCTTGTCTCCCTAGACCAAAAATCGCCCGGGCAGCAGAGTTCTGCACCACTTGAAGGCGCTGGACCAGATAGTCGGGAAGGCCAAGAAACAGAGCATTGGCATAATCTAGCCTCGACCCGACTAGAGCCTGCACTGTAGTCCTCCTATGCTCCTCAGATAACAGAGGCAGAAATTTGCGGAGCATTTTCAATAGTCCGTAGCAGGTGCCGGCCAGGCCAAGGATGTGAGTGCGGAGCGACAGCTGATTGTCGAGCTTGACGCCCAGGTTTTTGGCCACCACTGAGGACTGTACAGGAGGACTCATGTCGGACGGCCACCAATGCTGCCATTCCGGATCGGCAACGCAACCAAAAAAAAGAATCTCAGACTTTCCCGAGTTGGCCCTCAGACCGTTCCGCTGGAACCAGTCGAAGACCAGCGCAAGGCAGTCCCGGACTCTCTCTCCCACAAACTCTTGGTCTTTCCCGCATGTGAAGAGGAGTTGCGTGTCGTCGGCATAAGAGACGATCTGGGCCCCATACGCCTCCACCAAGGCCGCCAGAGGGGACATAAAGATGTTAAATAATGTGGGGCTCAACACAGAACCCTGTGGAACCCCAAACTTGGGGTGATTAATGATTGTGTAACTTAATTTGACCTTCAACTCGAGCACCTGCTTTACTTTATCTATTAGTGCTTCCTGTTGAAGCTCTTGGTAGCTATTTTAGAATGGCGCTGGCAGCTTGCCGTCGCCATTTTAAGTGGGGCTGAGGGCAGAAGGGCACAAAAGTGGGACAGAGGGCAGAAGGGGACAAAAAATGAGAGGGGCAGAGGGCAGAAGGGCACAGAAACGAGTGGTACAGAGGGCAGAAGGGCATAAAAAACGAGAGGGTGGTAGTGATTAACCAGGCAAAAAAAAAAAACGCGAACACGCCAAGCGCCCCCGCGAACACCCGCGAACACGCAAAGAGCCCCTCGAACACCCGCGAACACGCAAAAAAAAAAAAATCTGCAAATTCACACGAACTCGCGAATTTTGCGGATCGCAAATTCTCAAATCCGCAAATTCGCAGAACGCGAATTTGGAAAATTCTCCCATGCTTAGTTGAGAGACTGGAAAGCATAGGGATTAAAGGAAGAGCCTTACAGTGGCTACGATCGTACTTGTCAGGAAGACAACAGGCTGTATCCTTAATGCCGTTTATCTCTGACATGTCCCCAGTACATCACAGGGTGACACAGGGCTCGGCAATAAGCCCAATTCTTTACAACATCTATCTGCGCCCTCTATTCCCCTTCATTAAGTCCTTTGGGGTAGACCTGGTCAACTATGTGGATGACACTCAATTGATATTCTCCCTGGAGGGGAAACAAGCGGTGTCTATAGATACCTTCCAGGAGTGTATGTGTCAAACTACAAGTTGGCTCAGGAAAAACTCTCTACAGCTTAATGGGGGAAAAACAGAGGTGGTGTATTGTCAAGCTACCAGAGTGTCTCGACACTTGCCAATAGAATTCAAATTCACTCCGGAAGCTGAACCTCTGGCTCCAGCCAAAGTGGTACGTAACCTGGGAGTTATGGTTGATGAAAATCTCCAAATGGACATACAAGCCGATAAAACTGCCAGCGTATGCCTTTCTTTGCTACGAGTATTGCGTAAGATCCTCCCCCTACTCCCAGAAGACTCTCGACCGCTGGTAGTGGGAAGTGTAATACTGAGCAGGTTGGACTACTGTAACTCTCTATATCTGGGAGCACCACAATATATTGTTCAGGGGCTACAGAGAGTACAGGCAATGGCAGCAAAGCTGGCGCTAAACAGACAACGTGGGTCCTCTACGACACTGGCGCTAAGAGACCTTCATTGGATGCCCTTTAAGGAGAGAATCTACTTTAAATCACTCTGCATAGTGTATAGGGCAACACATGGACAGGTTCCTATTCCTTTGCAAGAAATGTTCACTTGGTATAACCCAAGGAGGCAGCTCTGATCGTCAAATACTAATCTGATTACAACTACCAGATTTCAGAAATCCCGGAAGGGGGGGTAGAGCCTTCGGAGTACTTGCTTCACATACTTGGAATGCGCTGCCTTTGACCCTTAGGCAGGGAAGTTCACTGATTGGGTTCAGGAAGAGCCTGAAAACCTGGCTCTTTCCAAGGAATGCTTATTAGTTCTCCAGTTATTGACAATTGAGTCTGCTATCTTGATGTTATCTCTAATCCAAGCGCCAGGATACCCGTAGGGCGGCAGTTTTTCGCACTATAGAAATTCTTATTCTATTCTATTTTATCCTCGACAACGAAGCATAAACTTGCTGAAAGTGTTGCGTCAACATGCTTACTATTGAACGAGGGTCAGTCAACATCGAGTCATCTCCCGTTCTGAACTGTGCTATCCCTTTCTTGTCACACTCCTTGTTATCTAGCCAAGCCAAAAGTTTCCCGGCTTTATCGACGGACTCATATATCTTATGTCGCGTAGCCGAGAGTTTTAGTTTTGTCATCTCCTTGAGATATTCCGTATGCTGCTGTTGTTTGAGGCGCAAGCAGTGAGCAGTGTCAATTCTGATTCTATGGAATTGAGTTCCTGTTGCTTTTCTCGTATATGACCTGCAATGGAAGCGATGGCCTGGCCCCTCAGAACAGTCTTATAAGCCTCCCAAAGGGTGCTCGGGGAATGGACTGATGAGACATTGTCTTGGAAGAAGTGTTGTGTTGTGGTGACCATGGCTTTCATAATCTTGGGAACCCGCAAGTAACCAGGAAATATGGGAAACAGTTGTTGTCGTACCCTATAAGGATATGTGTATGTTAAGAGTATCGGGGGAGTAGTCAGAAATGCCTTTGGGCCTAATCATTATCTGTTGCACCTGCCTCAAGCTATCCGGAGATGCAAGGAAGTAGTCTATTCTGGATAAACTATTGTGAGCACCAGAATGATAAGTGAACTGTTGCGTCGAGGGGTGTAGGTGCCGCCATATGTCAGTGAGCCCCAACGCTTCTATGAATCTGCCTAAACGTGACACCCCTCCGGGCTGTCCCCTTGCAGGATGTCGGTCTAAGGTCCCATCCACCGTGGCATTAAAGTCACCCGATCAGCAGTTCTCCTTCCGGGAGATCAAGGAGGAAGTCCCTGAGGGAGGGGAGTGCGACTGCATGTAGGGCTGGGGGAATATAAACTGAAACTATATTGATAGGATGCCCTTCCCTTTGACCCACAATAGCCGCAAAAGCAGCCACTAGTGTCCGTCTTCGTTCTAAGTATTATAAGTGGTGTTTGCTTGCGAACTAGGATACCTACGCCTCTGGAATCCGAGGAGAACTCCGAATGGGCCACCATCTTGAACCCCCATTGATCCAGTGCCTTGCAGGCGTTACCAGTGAGATGTGTTTCCTACAGTAGTGCTACCGCTGGGGAACATTTTTTAAGACATTGCAGGGCCAGGCCTCTTTTAAGTTTGTCGCCTTATCCATGGAAGTTCCATGTAATTAACAATAGGGGAGCTACCTGCTTATTGTGGGATTGCTATCAATCAGCTGTCTGCGGGTCATGCATGGTCAATACTATTTGAGCGTGACATTTGTAGGACGGATTTACCTGGATGATGCCATTGCCGAACTGTGCCCGGAACAGTGTTATTTGTGAGTGCCTGTGTAGTGTGCGCAAACAAGAAACAACATAATCAGAGTAACATTTCCCTTCCCTCCTCCCACCTCCCTGCCTCCCTGCTAGACGGATTTAAAACTACCCGCCACCCCAATATTGCAGAGCGCTCAATACCCAATCCCCCTAACAGTACTTACGATTCAGGGGTGAGGAGTCCGGGGAATGTCGCAGTCCACCCCCTCCTTGAAGACCAATTAACACCTGAATCGTGTTGTGGCAGAAGCGGCCAGTCCTATCACCTCAGGCCCCAGCCCGCCCCTTCTTCAGGGCAAGACGGCCACGGCAATAATGGAACAACTGCCAGCATGTCCCATACTTCTCTATGGTCAAACCACAAATGCGCCTTAGGAAGGTCGGCAAGCTCCACGTGTGCCAAATTCCCTTTCTCACTCTTCAACCTCTGACCTTTGAGTGTGGTCATCATCCTGCTCCTGTTTACGATCCTTGGGGTCCTCTTCCACCCGCCGCTGCTGCTGGCGCCTCTCGGATTGTCTGGATCCATCTACTTGTCTCCACCCCTCAAGCCAGTCATGGGCCTCTTCCGGCGTGTCGAAAAACCAAGTCTTGCCATCCACCACTTGCAGCTTCGCGGGAAACAGCATGGAGTAAGGAAGCTCCCTGTTCCGGAGTTCCTTTTTAACCTCAAGGAAGCTTCTGCAACGTTTCGTAACTGCAGCAGTGTAGATCGGAAAGAAGGATATCACTGAGTTCAGAATGAGAATCAGTGGGGCCACTCCTGCCGTCTGCAATATCACATCCCTATCACGGAAAATAAAATTCGGTCCAGGACAGGTCTCAGCGCGCCCCAGGCTTGGGTTTTCCGCCTGGCACCCTGTGCGCCCTTTCTACCGAGAAGAAGGTTGAGAGTCCTCTCGGTTGGAGACCTGACATAAAGGTCCATGGCTGGCCCACCTTCATTTTCAGGAATGCCTGTGATTCGGACGCTATTACGGCAGGAGCTGATCGTCCAGCTTCGCCGCCATGATTTTGTTTTCAGCCTCCAAGTGGCTTACTTTTTTAAGCAAAGTAGCTGTGTCTTTGGACAAGGTTTTCGTGACTTGTTCCACCTCCGTAACCCTTGCGGTCATTTTCTGAAAGTCAGCCCATAGGAAGGATACGTCAGTGGAAATAGTGCCTACCGTCGTCTGCACATTAGTAAGAGCAGCCATAATGTCGTCCAGCGTCACTTTGTTTGCCCCTTCTCCTTCCAGGACAGTGTCCTGCAGTCCTTTGCGGTCTGGTAGAGGAGGAAAGTCCTTGGCATAGACGTATTTATCTAGTTTGCCTTGAGTGGTTGTCCGTGGACCCCTGTCCCCCATTTTGATACGGAGACCCTTGCACCGGCCGGTAATCGCCGTCAACTGCCAGGGGATCGCTTTCACTCCGCGTGGCCTGTTGGTTTTCCAGCCGTGCAGTAAACCAGGGAGGTGCTGGGGCAGTGGACCAATAGCGCTCGCTCAACCAAGAAGTACGTGGTCTTCAGTGGGCTGTCAGGTGGTTGCCGCCTGCCACTTCAGTATTTATGGACAGTTAGGGGGTACTTAGAAGTAAAATTCTGTGCAGAGATAGCAGTGAGCCATGGGCGCCAGGAGCAGATTTGGTCGGGTCCCACCAGGGGGGCGCTGAGTCTCTGTGTAGCCTATGCTTTTTTATTTCCTCTCTGTCCCTTTTAGTGGCCCAGTGCTGCCCCGAATGTCACTGCGTGCCCCAGGCTCAAATGAAATGCAATGCCTGCACCACGAGGCCAAAGTGAGCTGTGCTGTCCTGATATGAAGTGCCTGGGGATAGGGCTCAGAATTGTTGGGAGAGTCGGACCCACACGGGCCCCCTGGGCCTTTCCCTCCACCAGGCTGGAGTTTTCTCCCCTTCTCCTCCATTCGCCACTCCCCCCGCCAGCGGTTCGCTCCCGAATTCAAGCCTCTCTCACCCTTGAATATGCGCCGGTTCACCGTTGGTAACAGCAGCAGTTGGATGCTCGGCCGCCCCCCTCTCCAGGTATCTCGGGGCGTGCCACGCTGCGGGCCTCGTGGGATCCAGCACCTCGGGCGTCCCTCTACAGATTATTGTTCCGAGTGGGGGAGGGGGGAACCAGGGGAGCCGGTGCAATTCTTGATAGGCGCTGAGCACATACGCCACTGCCAGCAGCCGGCCCGGTCCGACGCTCCCACCAGGCCGCCAGTCGTTTGCTCCCTCCAAATCCACAGCGTAGGCGAGTCCCCGGCTGCAGTTGCGCGGACAGGCCTGTGGTGGTCCTAAGGCACGCACAGTGCCTCAATGGTGGCGATAGTTGGACTGCCACCACGAGTATACTCATAATCAGACCCTTAGTATAACAAGTAAAAAAAATCATTTCCATTTTCTGTAAAAACAAAGGAAAGAAGAGAAGAAAGGTAAGACAGAGTGAAATGAGGAGATAAAGATACACAAAGAAAAATGTAATAACAGTGAGGGCGTAAATCATAGAAAAGCAGCAAAAATATAATTTGATACATAAAACGTAAGAAGGGGAGGATCATGAGAAAAACATTTCATGAGGTCTTCCGGACTTCAGCAGTGCAGCCTGAGGATAAAGAATATTTAGATAAAAACAGCCTATAAACATTTAGAAAGTAGTCCATCAATGTTACTAAAAATATTCTAGGGACCGTAGTAGGTAGGATTCTGAGAAATAAAATGATAATGGGAAGAATCATTATTTTATTTATGTCTAATCAGCTCCACCAAGATAATGTTAAAGGAGACATTAATCTATTGAAGTAATAAGATTTGAGCTCCTCCAGATTATTTTGAGAGTTACCTTAATTTAGTTAGAATACTGAATGTCCAAATAATAAATTTTAGAGCTATTCCAGACTAAGCCAAATGAAAGAAGCTGATCCTTAAATGAGAATTTATTTGGAGGCATCATGTTAGATTTCTCCATTTTTTTATTTATGCCCAGAAAACTTTGTATAGCTTCCTAAGAAGGCAGACATGGAGTTCTCTGACGTGGATACAAAAAGTAAAATATCAGCATAAGCCAGAAACCTAATTTCTTGATCTTTGAATACATATTCAGAAGTAGAATTAGATTGTCTTAGACATTCCAAAAAGGGGTTGCAGAGCTAAAAGAAAATCAGCGGAGACAGGCGTGTCTTGAGTCTCTTCTAAAGACTGACTGCTGATAGCAAAAACTGAACACTTGGTAGATGTATAAGGCAAATAAATATAATTCTTGATTCTAGGACTGAAGCCATGAGACTTCAATGTACCCCCAAAAAAACTACAGTCTCCATAGTTAAATTATTTCAGAGCATGTAGTTTATTAGCTGCAATTGAGTCTTTTTATCCAGGCTCACTATGAATTGCATTTAAAAAGTTTCTCTAGTGATGATCTGACTTATAAGATGCCAGACTGATACCATCCATCAAGATCAAGGACAACGCTTTTGATGTGAAAAGGTAATGATGGCTTTCTTGTGTGAAAAAAAGTGGTACTTATAGTGTGAGTGTCCAAAGTGGGAGTGGTGATTTTGGAATAACGACGTCAATGGGGGTGGTAGGGAACATGAGAATGTGGGGGGCTGGTGACAATGTACCAGGGCATAGGGGGGCCAGTTCTGAGATGGGTGGTGGGACTTACAAACAAAAGACCAATCCACCATTAGGGCTAACAAGCTGTGGCATTAACAAGAGGACTATGGCCGGGGGGGGCCAATGGTAATATTAACATTGTCTCTTGGAACGTGGCTGGTATGAAAATTAAGTTAAACAGTCCAGACTGGGGTATGTTTATAGACAAACATGATATCTGTCTCATGCAGGAGACGTGGGCCATGGAACATAATCAGCCGAGTGGCTTTGCTACTTTTCAGGGGTGTAACACAGGCCCCTGCAGCCCACGCGGTGCCGGGGGGCCCTAAGCTCCAGGGGGCCCCCTCGACACTAAACTCTGGGCAAAGAGCTCCTGATAGAGCCCGGAGGGGGGGCCCTCTTCACGCCGTTCAGGGAGGCCCCCTCAATCTTCGTTACGCCAGTGCTACTTTTAGCATATTGGCCACAACAAAGGGTAGGGGCAGACCATCGGGTGGTCTAAGTATATGGGCGGGCACGCATTTGGGAGTCATAGCGGATCAGCTGCCAACAAATTCATTCAATATACAATGTGTTTTATTAACATTTCCTACTAAAAAACACATGGCCCTAATTAACATCTATTCCAGGCCAACTCAGAGTGGGCAAGAGTCGATTGTCATAAAGCACTTGAGAGAATATATTTTGTCTCTCAACCCTGAGTATACTGTGCTACTAGGGGACGACTTTAATTGTCAGTTCGAACCCCTTAGTAACATTGGCCTAGATTAACTGGATGCTGAAAACCGGCATTGGAACATCCCGGACCCCATGATCCCTCCAGTTAAAGCATGGATGCCGCTGGCCCTACAAATAATTTCACTCACTCTCTCTCTATCCTTGAGGCCCTGTAATGGGAGATTAAAATCAGACAGACCCGGTCAACTGGCATTTAACAGAGAGGGGCAAACATCAATCATAGAATATATTATGATTGAATCCAGATCCTGGGATAGGCTGCTGGACTTTCGAATTCAAAGACGGTACGATAGTGACCATAATGCCCTAGAAATGATATTAAAGCCAGGAAGTTGGGGCCTGTCAAAATATTAAGGAGCCTAACCCCGTCCAACAACCACTTCAGCTACACAATAATAGACGAAGAGTAAAGTGGCCTTATATATTGGGTTCCCCGAACAAGTTGGCACATATATATTAGCAGGGGGTTCCGCATCTCAATGAAATGGCTAGGGTTGGGAAACGGAGCTCCCAACTTGTGCGGACCATGAGGCCTGATGAAATTCACAGTCAACTGTCCTCCAAATTGTTTGAGGCGTTCTACCCGGAAGGGAGCTCCAAAGAAAAACTGGTGCTGACCCACCCCAGGTATAATGCTAACTGTCGCAAAAAGAAAAGAGACCTAATCCAAGCCATCAACGACAAGGACAAGCCTAAGATTAAGGAACTTCAAATGCAGTACAAGCAGGTGATAGAAAGGGAAAGAAAATCTTGGGCGATGGATAAGTGGGAGCACCTGGGACTAGCTCTACAGCACAAGGACATGAAATCATTCTGGGCATTAATTAGCAATGGGGGGAGGGAAGACAGAACAGCAGTCACCCCTAATATAGCTCCAGCAGTATGGGAAGCCCATTTTGGAACTCTGTACGCATGCACGGGCGATGACGATTCGGCTATGATGGCCATGTGCTCCCTCCATGAGTATCGACTGGGGGGGTACAGGAGATATCCATTACTGAGGTCGAATCTGCCATCGCCAAGTTGCTACCCAATAAGGCGCCTGGGCTTGATAAATTGCCAGGGGACCTATTTAGTTTAGAACCTAAAATATGGGCTCCCTCTTAATGGGGACGGATCCGCCAGACACTTGGCGGGGAGCAGAGATAGTACCCATCCATAAAAAAGGCTGCCCCTTGTTGCCATCGAACTACTGGCCTATCAGCCTGATAGACATTGCCCAGAAGTTGATGGGACGAATAATCCTGGGAAGAATCCAGACCTGGGAAGGGGAAAACAAGATCTTGAGCACCCTTCAGGCTGGATTCAGAACGAGTACGTCAACTATCGACCAGATATTTCTTCTTCAGGTCCTATATTGGAAAATAGTGAGTGTAGAAGGTGGCAGCCTCTACCTCATTTCCGTGGACCTGCGGTCTGCGTTTGTTATGGTCCCTAGGGGAAAACTGTGGAGGGTTCTTTTGGATCTCGGTATCCCCCATTACCTTCTTGATGTGCTGAGACGGCTCCATACAGAAACCTTTGACTAGGTGAAATGTGGGAAACAGGGGAATTGTTGGCCGGTTTTCCAGTACAAAGGGGGGTGCGCCAGGGGTGCGTGTTGGCTCCCACCCTCTTTAGTTTATACATAAATGGGCTCATAGGCCACTTACTGGGTGTAAAGGACATTGATGCCCCTAGACTAGTGTCATACAGGGTACCCGCATTGATGTTCGCGGACAATACGTTACTATTGTCCAGGACATCAACGGGTATCCAACGTTGCCTGCATGGTTTTGCGGAATTCTGTGAGTTGATAGGCCTTGAGATTAATTTAGCTAAAACTAAATTTATGATCTTTAACCCTCCAAGGAAGACGTGCCCAAACTCAGTACTGAATGGAACATCCCTAGAGAGAGTAAAGACCTTTGATTACCTCGGTATTACTCTCGAGGAACATCTGGGATGGGACACTCAAGTGGCTAAGGCTGCCCTAAAGTTGAGGCAAGTGGCGGGTGGGCTAACTAGACCACACAGAGCTTCCGTTTATGAGCCAGCTGCCCCAGTAATAGAAATTTACAAAGTACAAGCGAGAGCAGCCTCTTTGTACGGGGCAGAACTATGGGGGTACTACAGGCCCACAAGCTTAGCTAGCGTATAACACTCATTTATGAGGAACTTCCTAGGACTGCCAGTTAGCACCCCTCTAGTCCCTCTTGGGCTGGATTTGGGGCTACTTCCTCTGGAGGAGGAGGTGGCATTAAGGCCACTTACCTACTGGAAAAGACTCCGGAATTGGTCTCCTACCGAAACGAGCTCAGGGATGTGTTAACTGTAACCAGACACAAGAAAATTCCTTGGCTATCCCATATCAAGGTTCCTTGTGGTAGGATCGGCCTGCCAGAGCTTTTGGACTCACATGATGTAGCATGTCCGGCCCTTTCTAGGGCGGACTTGGTACATCAGTTTAGGTACTACAATCTAGCAGCACTTCATGCTTGTCCATCATTGGTAGACTGACCACGCAGTTCCTCTCAATAAAAGAGGAGTATAAAAAGGAGGACATTCTTGACCTAATATATCCAGCAGTGGCAAGGAAGTTGTATGTGCAATTTAGAATAGGTTGCCTGCCGCGTAGGGAATTTACAAGTAGATGGGATTTGAACACCAACTCAGAGTGCCCTGCAAGCAGACATTACTCTGAAAGCGAAATTCATGTTTTCTTTTTTTGTCCTGAATACCAGCTGCTACGTAATCGCTGGGTGAAACAAATTTGCAGGAATTTGTGTTTTAGAGAATGTAAAAATGCTTTTAGAGTACTAAAATATGATACCCATCCACCTATTGTCTTTGCAGTCTCCCGTTTTTTAAATGGAATGTGGCTAAAACGCAGAACCTTTTTAAACACATAAACTGTGACCCATTTATTTTACGAATTGAAATGCATTTTTTTGATAGCTATGTTGAATGATTTAATCTGAATTTTAAATGGCTTGTTTTTATACTTGTAAATAGGAAGGTATATATATGATTAACTGTAACAGTAACAGACTCAACGGTGTTTATTACTGGAATGTATTCTTTTAATGTATTTATTATCTTGTACTTTTATGGTCCTTTGAGACCGAAATAAAATTATCAAAAGAAAGAATAGGGAATACTTTAACATATCATTTACAAACAGTAATAATTAATGTGATGTGATTGTAGTTGCTACAAAGAAAGGATATTAATTCTTTCACAGAATTAGGCATATTATTGTCTTCTGGAAAGTACCTTGAAACCTTCTCTTGGATAGAAAACAATTGAAAAGAGAAAACAATTAAGGAACTAGAAATCCGGAAAAGTGTAACTAATATTCATAGAGAAGCTTCAGTAAGCTTATTGAGAGAAGAATACATTTCTGTCAACTCCAATTCATTTTCTAGAAAGGCTAAATTGATTGTGCTCCGATTGTCTCTTTTGTTTTTAATTCATAAAGCAACTTTCCAACAGATGATCATGAGAAGAGCTTACATGAGTATACAGGTTTTCATTAGTCTGTAAAAACATTCAAAATACTTTTCTCTGTGAAATATTTCACTGCATAGTTGTGCGCGAAATTTGCCTAATTTGCTTTTGCATAATTATACGAAATTACACAAAAGTACATGAAATTCTGTGACATACAAAGCTGGCATGTAGCACTATATTTTAGCACAAAACTAGATGCAAGGATGCATCTGTGCTAAAATATAGTGTAAAACACACAAGTGACGTGAACAATATCCACTCACCTTGTGGAAATTTCCATTTATCCTGAGCTCCGTCACTAAAATTGTGCTGCGAACATGGTGTAATTACAACATGTAGCATAATGGAGTACTTTTGCAAATTTCAAGTAATAAGTGCAATATGAAATTCCTGAAATTTAGCTAGATTACACTTGCCTAACTGAAATTTCACATTGGTCTAGTTTTAATATGCCTATTTTTCTATTATGTTTTAGAAAATTAACTCAAAGTGTACCCGATTGTTTTATAATATCTCATATTGAACCACATGCAAGTCCAGTTGATCACATAATAAATTCTCTTTTCGCTTTGATTAGCTTTTCAAACGTTCTCATTATTGAACGAATAGCAAGTGTGTTCCAGCTTTTTGATAGTATCGAGAATAGCAAGGGCATTTTTATTGCCATTCTTTTGTAGTGGAGATGTAGATAATAATAAAGCGTTTAGACACTACTTTAAAGGAATGCCATAAACCCATCAAAGAAGTAGCTTCAATCATATTAAACATAAAGAATTCATAAATAAATTTCCAAAGAAAATTCCTATCATGCGATAAGTTTATTATTAGATCACCAGAAATAAAACCTTGCACTCCCAAGGAAGAAATTAAGTTCAGCAAAGACTGTGGTATGATCAGAGAGTAGAATAACATAAATATTCATATCACCAAAGACTGAGTGATTGCTTTATTTAAAAAAAATGATTTGATTATTGATGGGAGTTATGTACTGGAGAGTAACTGTATATTCTCTTTAATCAGGATTGGACAATCTGCATGAGTCGATTAAGACTCTCCAGGAGAAGGATTTTTGCATAGCATTTGAGATAAATTCAGCTTTGGAATTCCTCTCTAAAAAGGATAAATTAACTAATTACAATCTCCTATTACAATAGGTTTGTCATTAAGATTAAGATACACCAGACAGTTAGAGAAAAATGGGCCCAAATGTGATGTATCAATACCATTAGGTATATATAAATTAACAAAATAAATTGGGATGCCATCAACCTTAATATCAAGCAGTAACTATTTACTATCAAATCCTTGTCTTGAAAAATGAAATCTGTATTGCATGAAAAGAAAATGTCAGGATTTGGAAGGCTGGTCAGTGTCGGCTGGAGCATAAAGGTATCAGATGGGCCTTCCAGGGCAAGATCACTTAAAGAACAATCAGAGTAAAACTCTGAGGGAAAGTGGGGGCTTCTAGGATTTTCAGAACTATCAGTAAGAGTGGTCAGTTACCTCACAACTACTTAATAGTGTGGCTCTCCGTTTCAAAGTCTCGCCCACCAATTGCTTCTTGTCTGCACCTTTGTTGCTTTCCTCCTTTCCCTTCTTGGTTTCCTAATCTTTGCTGTTGTCTACCTCATTGGGTTTATTCACTCCTGCATTTGATTGTCAAGCAGACCCTGTTGCGTGCTAAACCAACCAGCTGGTGTATTCAACCAGTGACTCCTCACCTTACACCCGCCGGCTCCATAGTTAGTATACGATGTGTAATCCTCTTCCAAGTCCACAGGCTCTCTGGGTAGTGTAATGGCTGCCCTTTTCTGGCTCTTTTGAGAGGGAGAATGATGGAGAGTGACTCCAGCCTATCATCCCCATAGCATAGGGATTAGGACTATAGACAGGGCCCCTGTCTTACATATATTAGGGCATTTTCGTGTCACTTTCCTTAATGTAGGGCTTATGAATTCAAGTTAGGGGGTAGATATATAAGTATTAGTCATGATTTGCCCATTTGCTAACATGCTAGGATATTTTCCATGGAGTTACGCATATTGTGGGCCCCGTAGGCCTTAAACGAGACAGACTCCATTTTGCTTTCTGCCCGGTAGCTCGAGAAGGCTTTCTAGGTGAAGTGTAATGTTTAGTTTTAAGCTGTTGTTCGCTTGGAGAGAACCGGCTCAGGCTGGCCCTTATCGAAGGAATGTATTTTTCTCCACTCCGAAGACACAACTTCAGGCCGGCCGGCTGGGAACGTGTCCTTGGTACGGGGAGGTACAAGAATTTGGTGGGCGGCAGGTTACTGGCCGTAGCTTTCCATGAAGGAACGGGCTTTGATATTAGCAAAGGTGTTAGTCAGTTTGTCAGTTAGTCCGTAGGCGGCATCTAGCCGTTAGCATCTCTGCCATTAATTATCTCATGGCGGACAGTCGCCATCTTTGAAGTCCGAGAAAGATTTAAGACCGAAACTCTCTGAGAAAGACTGAAGGAGAATTAGCGCGGAGCGCACTGACACAGAGAGAGAGAGAGACGGTAGCTAATAACCAGCAAGGTTCCGGTGCCCTGGAGGGAAGCAGACGAGGTTGAGCCTAGCGGTGCAGACGTGTACTTGTGACGGCTGGGGTGTGACTGCAAGGCGAGCCAGGACACAGAGACGAGAAGGGAACCTAGATGACTGCAGAGTCCAGACTTCATATTAACCAGGTGACCTCCGTCCTTTTCCCAAATAGCGTGCACTCTAATCTTTACCTTTTCTTTGCAGAAATTATGTTGCATAGTAATGTGATTTGTATCTATTGTCAATAAATATCCTAATTCTTATAGAATTATCGTGTGCCTCGTGTTCCTGTTCAATCTCGGTAAATGCAACTTCTAGTCGAGAGTTGTCTATGTGAACGGATGTGAAATCCCGATCAGGTAAATGGTGATCGAACAAAGAGGGAGTGAGTGGACCTTTGATGCCAAGAATAGGAGGTACATTATATAATTTGGGAACCGTATCAAAAGTCATTATTATAGTTTTATCCCGAGATGGTAACTGAGACATTATCCTGATGACTGTTCATAGGAATGTGGTCGTCGTTGATATGCTGCGTTAGTGAGAGCGTTGGGTGGGAGACCAGCGTATATACCCACAAGATTGTGGCTTGAATAAGTGAGAGCGCCAGGAAGGAGACTGGCGTGTAGGTGTGCCGGATTGCGAACCGTTTGGAAAAGGGAGCATTGGGTTCTGCAGGCCCATGTGTAGACGCACCAGATTGTGTGTCGTATCTGCCCTAGGGTAGAACGGTCTGGGTCGGGGTGGCCGCGAGACCAACTGATGTGAATAAGGTATTGTAGAAAATCTATACATGTGTATTGTCATTCCCCATCCTTAGGTGCGACCTGTATATATATCTGTATATCTATCCATTGTGAATACGATCTGAGGAGGGAAGGTGAGTACGTTTTGGCTGGGTCATAGGGGCCCCTGGGGGCTGATCTCATCTAAGCAGAAAATCCAGCCATAACATCTGGCGTCACGAACTGTTTACGAAGCCTGTGTGCATTGTGTTGATTTAATCTTGTTGGTTTGCGCTCGGCTTATACGTATTAAATTTTGTTTATAGTTGTGTATATACTTTTTTGTGTTAATATGTTTGCGAAAAAATCATCGTCGGTTTTCAAATTACCGATTCAGATTCCCGGCTGGGAATGTACCCCTTACGAGGCCTTGGCCCGGGAGTGGGCTGATTCTACTGGTTTGAGTGAAAATTGGTCTTCATGCTTGGAGCAGGCGGAGCCTGCTGACGTGGTATCGTGCTTGCAGAAAGCGCCAGTAGTGAAGGGTGATGAGCTTCCTATTTTAGGACGCAGAGGTTGGATTGTTCTTAATGCATACAGAATATTGCATGAGAAGTTTGTTCAGCTACAGAAGCAGTTTAAAGATATGGAAGGACAGTGTGTTGAATTACAAAATGCACATACTCTGTTGCGTTGTCAAAATAAATTGCTTGCCGACAAACTTGAAACATATCAGACCATTGCCGAAAGAGCTGCGGTCCGTATTGCACGATACAAGTATAAACACCGTCGTGGTCGTGTATCTACACGCAAAGTGCGTATGGTTGTAGCAAAAGCTGGAATGGATTGGAACCCCGATGAGTGGGACGGTAATATCTGGGATTCTCATACTTCTGACTCCTCGGCAGAGGAGGGTGACAAGCGCGAGTCTTCTCGCTCCGGACGTGATTGTAAATCTGCTTCATGTACTGATATAGGTCCTGACAACGACCGTGCTCGTTCTTCCCGTTCGGATGACGTAGCTTGCCCTGATTGTGCTACTAAATCTAAGATGCGGGCTTCCTCGGAAGCTCTTCCTGAAGTTTCTGCTCACCCTGTTTTTCGACGTAAATTACAACAAGCCCCTGGTAACCCGGCTGGTACAGCTCTAGATTGTATTGAAGATTTTACTCAGCAGGAGGTTAGTGACATTTTACAACGATTTCGACAACGGCCTGGTGAGGCCTTGCTTACCTGGATGGTGCGTCTTTATGAACTTGGTGCTGCCGGTATTATGCTCGATGCTGTTGATTGCTTACGATTTTGCTCTTTAAGTTCTGATTCTATGATTCAGGATCATTTTCGAAACTATAATGGTGCTGGTCAAATTACTTTGCTCCAGCTTGCGTCTGACGGCTGTAATCATAAATATCCAACTGAATCTGATTGGCCCACTGATGAGAAACCATGGTACACTTTGCGCGATGCGTCGCAACGTTTAAAGGAGGAAGTCATGAAAACGGCTATCTTTCTTAGTACTGCTGATAGGTTGTTGGATGGTCTTTTAACATCTTCTGTGCGCAATCGCATTATCCGTTCTTCTCCTGTTGCTTACAAGCAGGTCATGATGACATTATTGATTAACCAAACTGGCAATCCTTTGTCTGCTGTGCTTGAGTCTGTTCGTCAGCTTGGTGAGCTGGGTGAATGGTTTAAACCTGAAAGACAATCTCGACCTGAGGGTCGTACTGGTGGGGACTATAAGTTCTCTAGACGTGACATGTTTCTTGCTCTCATTGCTGATGGTGTCAAAAGGGAAGACATTGACGGTGAGCCTAATAATCGCTTATGGGACATGTTTCGTAAGCGTGGTTTGGATCGAAAGGAGGGTGCCCGTCGTGTGCGAAAGAATGAGTATGATCGTGGTTCGGATGACAGTGGTGATGAGAGGCGACGTGTGAATTTTGATCGCCGTGATGATCGGCGTTATGAACGTGATGGATCCCCTCATCGTAATGACGGGAGGGGGAGAGAGGATGACCGTGAGAGGGGAAGAGATGATCGTGTTCCTAACAGACGAAAAGATGAAAGGAGTTATTCCCCTGACATGAGAAGGAGAGAGGATCGTAACAGACTTTCTGACCGTAATTCACAACTTTTTGAACATGACACTAATCCGTTTCGTACTGGAGACGGATATGAACAGGATATTTTGATACCAAAGAAAACTGAGAGCATTTACCCTGATTTGTCTTGGTTGACGGAACGCAGGAAAAATGACTAGGAAATAGGTCAAGCTCCGGTACACAAGTGGGCTCACAGAGATAACAGACCCTATGTAGATATTGAGATTTTTTGGAAACATCGTAATATCCAAAGGGCCCGAGCATTAGTTGATACTGAGGCGGAGGCCACTTTAATTCATGGTAAGTCGAAAAAATTTCATGGACAGTCTTTTACGATTACTGGTTTGGGTGGTAAAGAAACACCCGCAGTTCAAACTGCACTTGAAATTAAAATTGGTAGGATTCCTCGTAGAGAATACTCTGTGTTGGTTGTACCACTTTTGGAATTTATAATTGGAATTGACATTTTGAAAGGAATGACTTTGCATTTGGATGATGGTTGTTATCAATTTGGTGATTTCTCAAAAGCAATATCGTATCCCAGGTGGTCATGAAGAGATTACTGCTACAATTCAGGATTTGGTTGACGCGGGAGTCATAACTCCGGTCACATCTGCTTGGAATAATCCCGTTTGGCCCGTGCGCAAAAGTGACAATTCTTGACGCATGACTGTTGATTATCGAGAACTGAATAAAAACACACCTAAATTGACTGTTGCAGTGCCTGACATTGTCACGCTAATTCAGAGAATTCAAAAGCATCCAGGTACGTGGTATGCTTCTATTGACATTGCTAATGCCTTCTTTTCAATCCCGATTGCCCCCGAATGTCAGGAACAGTTCAGTTTTACATGGAATGGACGTCAAATGACGGTCCGGAGTCTTCCTCAAGGCTATGTACACAGTCCTACGATCTGTCACCGGCTGGTGGCAGAGCATTTGTCTGAAGTGCCCACGAATCCACGAGTTCAAGTCTGTCATTATATTGACGACATTTTGATTCAAGGTGAAACGCAAGACCAGGTACAGTCCCATTTAGATCAGATCATTGACTGTTTGCGAGCGAAAGGCTGGGAAATTAATCCTGACAAATTACAAACTCCATCCCAGAATGTAAAATTTTTAGGTATTAATTGGCATGAAGGTCACAGAGAGGTGATCCCACAGGTAAAGCGAAAAATACTTGATTTTGCAGTTCCCAGAAACAGGAAAGAGGCTCAATGCTTCATTGGTTTGTTTGGATTTTGGCGTCAGCATATTCCCCATTTAAGTCAGATTTTGGCTCCACTGTATCGAGTCACTCGTAAAAAGAATGCGTTTGAATGGGGTGAACCTCAACAGACTGCTTTTAATTTGGCTAAAGAAGCTATTCAGTATGCCTTGGATTTGTGGCCCGTGAGTGAAGGTGATGTGGATCTGAATGTGTCCGTGGAAGGCCTGTATGCCAATTGGAGCCTGTGGCAAAAGCAGGGCAGACAAAAAGTGCCATTAGGTTTTTGGACCAAGAAGTTACCCGAGGCTGGTGAGCGTTACTCACCCTTTGAGAAACATTTACTTGCTTGTTATTGGGCTCTGGTGGATACCGAGCAACTGACCCTGGGCCATGCTGTGATTTTGAGGCCCGAAATTCCCATTATGCAGTGGGTGTTGAGTTCACCGAAGTCCCATCGAATTGGACATGCTCAGGAGGCTAGTGTGATTAAATGGAAATGGTACATTCAGGACAGGGCACGTGTGGGTCCGAAAGGTGTGGCGGTTTTACATGAACGAGTGGCGCAGGCGCCCTCCAATGAGACTGGCAGTGAGTGTTCGGTTCCCGTGGTGCAGGAGTCTCCCGTTAAGTGGGGTAAATCATTTGATGATCTGTCCGTGGAGGATAGAAAACATGTGTGGTTTACGGATGGTTCAGCGAAGTTCATTGGTGACAAAAGACATTGGAAAGCTGTTTCTTATAACCCGATCACGCAGAAATTGTTGAGTACAACTGGAGATGGTAAGAGTAGTCAGTATGCTGAACTCTATGCAGTTTACCAAGTTTTGAAGCAGGAACTACCTGGCACATGTCATATTTTCACTGCTTCCTGGTCCACTGCGAATGGACTGGCGGTGTGGTTACCAACATGGCATTCTCATAATTGGGAATTGCATTCAAAAGAATTGTGGGGAAAGGAATTGTGGCAAGAAATTTGGGAGTTGCTCCCGCAGAGTACTGTAACAATCTTTCACGTGGATGCTCACACTCCAATTGACTCCCTTGACAAATTTTTCCATAACATTGCAGATGAAAAGTCTAAAATTGCTGAGGCAGTGGTGGACATGCAGGATTCTGATTTGGCGGGATTGGCGAAGTGGGCCCATCAGAAAGCAGGACATTTTGGAGAGAAAGCCACTAGCAGGTGGGCTGCCGATAGAGGAATTCATATTCCTTTTTCTTTAATAAAAGATGTCATTTTACATTGTCCCATTTGTCAGCATTCTAGGAAAAAGGAGGTGCCTCAGATTGTTCGAGGCCACTTGCATCGAGGTAAATTGCCCGCTCAAATTTGGCAGATTGACTATATCGGTCCGCTCCCTATGAGCAGAAATTGTCAATATATTTGTACAGTTGTTGACACTTATAGTGGCCTTTTGGTCGCTTTCCCTTGTAAGAATGCTACCCAAGTGAATACCATTAAGACCCTGGAGCTACTTATTCTGTATTATGGTGTCCCATTTCAAATTCAATCAGATAACGCATCCCACTTTCGTGGAAGATTGGTGCAGGAATTCTGTGCGGAAAATAATATTGATTGGGTGTTTCACATTCCATATTACCCACAAGCTTCAGGACTGATTGAGAGAATGAATGGTTTGTTGAAAGAACAGTTGCGCAAGCTGACTGATGACCGTTACAGCCAGTGGAGGGATGTCCTGTTTCAAGCTTTATTGATCTTGAATAATCGCCCTTTGTTACATGCTGAATCCCCTTTAATGCGTTTGTTTCCTCCGAATGTTGATGTGAAACCCAATTCTTTATCGAACACTGTCATGTATTGGGAAATTACCCCCGGTGCTTTGGCTCCATGTAGAGCGACCCCAGGTTCCGCAGGCCTCGACCTGCATGCTTTAAATGATGCAAAATTTCCAGGAAAAGATCGAATCATTGTTGAAACTGGCATTGGTGTCTGTATACCTGCCGGTAGTTTTGGATTAATTGCCCCTAGATCTGGCCTGGCCCTGAAAGGTGTACAAGTGCTCGGAGGAGTAATTGACAGTGACTATCAGGGAGAGATTAAGGTTCTCCTGCTTAATAGCAGTGAGACTGATTTGTTTATTAAAAAGTCTGACCGTGTTGCTCAGTTACTGATTATGCCTGTCTTCAGTGGTGAAATCAAAAAAGGCTCTGCCCCAACGTTGCTAACTGTGCGAGGACAAAAAGGCTTCGGATCATCTGATCTTCCTGGAGCTAAGATATGGGTGCAATCGCCTAAAAATCCTCCTGAACAGGCTGATATTATTGCGACCGGTCATGACAACACCGTTTTGGTGATGAAGCCAGGGAAAGATGGCTGGGAAGCTGTCCCAGCTGATAAATGTTACTTACGAGAATGATTAAGGCCTGTGTTTGTACTCTTTCAGATCATTCTCTGGACTGCTGCTGCAGGATGTGTCGGCGCTGGACTCCTTTTGGCCTGCTACGCCGGGAGAGGAGAGGATCCACCGACGCCGGTTGATGGGATAATCCGAGCCCCGCGGTCTGCGTGGGCTGCATCGTCCAACTTCTGGATCACACTCGCAAAGCGGGTGACGAACTCTCCGCATTTCTGTCTTACCCCAATGAAATCTGTCACTGACATTTTAGCGACCTGTTTGGTTGCTGTCCCTGCATCTACCGAGACTTTGCGACATATTTTTAATATCTCGAATGCCCGACCAAATGTTATTCTGGGCGACTTCGCGGCCCATGAGTTTTGTCCCTCATGTACTGCTCTTCCAGACCTTGATATCCCTATTCATTCCTGAATCACTACTTTTAATATTACCCCTGGAGATCTATGCTTTATAATGACATGTGACCCTAAGGCTATTACTGAATGCTTAAAATTGAAAATACAGGCTGCTACTTCTTTTTCAGCTCATCAACGATTGCTGTGTTTAAAGAGACTTCCGAACTCTTGTCTTTCTGTAAGAACAACATGACATGTCAACGTTTATTAGTTGCCCCTAGTCATTATCGTTCAATGTTGCTGCCAGCTGGATGGCTGTTTTCCTGCGGGAATTCGTCTTGGCCCTATATTCCTGCGAATATTTCTGGTGGCCCATGTGCCATCACCAGATTGAGCCTATTAATGTTTTCCTCACATCCTACTTCACATTCCCGTATTGTACGTGATTCAATGTCATTGCATGAAGATTGCGATTCCTCTGTTCACCTCTACTCTAAATCAGAATACCTTGGTTTGGCTTTTTCTATTATTGGAGTGCCTGCATTGGCTGTTTATAATGCCAAGACAATCGGCAAAATGGCCTGTTGGATGGTTAAGTCCATCAATCAGACATCTACTGTTTTATCTGATCTTTTATTAGATGCCCAAGGCGAACGTAGAGCTATTTTACAGAATAGAGCTGCTATTGACTATCTTTTGTTAAAACATGGACACGAATGTTCTGATTTTGAAGGTCTATGCTGTTCTAATTTGTCTGACCATTCTAAATCTATCCAATCCCATATTGACAAACTCCACGACTTGACTGCAGAAATTAGACAACATATAGATCAGGGTTTCTTTGATTGGCTCTTTAATTGGCTGCCTGACTTGCATTCCTTACGACAGATTTTAGGGGGAGTTATTGTTGCTATTTGTGTCCCAATAGCTATTTGTTGCTTTATTCAGTGCATCCCTTCCCTGCTCCAATTTTTTAGATTTGGTAAGGGACATAGATCAGTTAATTTTGTTTCCTGTTATTCTTCTACTGATGTTAGTTCTATTTAGTTTGTGGTTAATAGACTGGAGTCAAGGGGTGTAATGTAATGGCTGCCCTTTTCTGGCTCTTTTGAGAGGGAGAATGATGGAGAGTGACTCCAGCCTATCATCCCCATAGCATAGGGATTAGGACTATAGACAGGGCCCCTGTCTTACATATATTAGGGCATTTTCGTGTCACTTTCCTTAATGTAGGGCTTATGAATTCAAGTTAGGGGGTAGATATATAAGTATTAGTCATGATTTGCCCATTTGCTAACATGCTAGGATATTTTCCATGGAGTTACGCATATTGTGGGCCCCGTAGGCCTTAAACGAGACAGACTCCATTTTGCTTTTTGCCCGGTAGCTCGAGAAGGCTTTCTAGGTGAAGTGTAATGTTTAGTTTTAAGCTGTTGTTCGCTTGGAGAGAACCGGCTCAGGCTGGCCCTTATCGAAGGAATGTATTTTTCTCTACTCCGAAGACACAACTTCAGGCCGGCCGGCTGGGAACGTGTCCTTGGTACGGGGAGGTACAAGAATTTGGTGGGCGGCAGGTTACTGGCCGTAGCTTTCCATGAAGGAACGGGCTTTGATATTAGCAAAGGTGTTAGTTAGTTTGTCAGTTAGTCCGTAGGCGGCATCTAGCCGTTAGCATCTCTGCCATTAATTATCTCATGGCGGACAGTCGCCATCTTTGAAGTCCGAGAAAGATTTAAGGCCGAAACTCTCTGAGAAAGACTGAAGGAGAATTAGCGCGGAGCGCACTGACACAGAGAGAGAGAGAGACGGTAGCTAATAACCAGGAAGGTTCCGGTGCCCTGGAGGGAAGCAGACGAGGTTGAGCCTAGCGGTGCAGACGTGTACTTGTGACGGCTGGGGTGTGACTGCAAGGCGAGCCAGGACACAGAGACGAGAAGGGAACCTAGATGACTGCCGAGTCCAGACTTCATATTAACCAGGTGACCACCGTCCTTTTCCCAAATAGCGTGCACTCTAATCTTTACCTTTTCTTTGCAGAAATTATGTTGCATAGTAATGTGATTTGTATCTATTGTCAATAAATATCCTAATTCTTATAGAATTATCGTGTGCCTCATGTTCCTGTTCAATCTCGGTAAATGCAACTTCTAGTCGAGAGTTGTCTATGTGAACGGATGTGAAATCCCGATCAGGTAAATGGTGATCGAACAAAGAGGGAGTGAGTGGACCTTTGATGCCAAGAATAGGAGGTACATTATATAATTTGGGAACCGTATCAAAAGTCATTATTATAGTTTTATCCCGAGTAGGTAACTGAGACATTATCCTGATGACTGTTCATAGGAAGGTGGTCGTCGTTGATATGCTGCGTTAGTGAGAGCGTTGGGTGGGAGACCAGCGTATATACCCACAAGATTGTGGCTTGAATAAGTGAGAGCGCCAGGAAGGAGACTGGCGTGTAGGTTTGCCGGATTGCGAACCGTTTGGAAAAGGGAGCATTGGGTTCTGCAGGCCCATGTGTAGACGCACCAGATTGTGTGTCGTATCTGCCCTAGGGTAGAACGGTCTGGGTCGGGGTGGCCGCGAGACCAACTGATGTGAATAAGGTATTGTAGAAAATCTATACATGTGTATTGTCATTCCCCATCCTTAGGTGCGACCTGTATATATATCTGTATATCTATCCATTGTGAATACGATCTGAGGAGGGAAGGTGAGTACGTTTTGGCTGGGTCATAGGGGCCCCTGGGGGCTGATCTCATCTAAGCAGAAAATCCAGCCATAACAGGTAGTCAGAGGGTTACTGGTACTCTTGGACCATTACTCGTGTATCCTTACTAAGACTTGGTAAGTCCTGGACTGGAGTGGGAGTATGGCTGGAAGTGGTAGTGCCTTGTGCGAACTACTGCCAACGTCCTTTTGTTAGACGGTGCGGAGAATACATGTGCAAGCCGGGTCTGGTGGCTCAGGGGACTAATGCTTCCACTGCAGGGGCCTGTGTTTGGCCTCATGGTCACAGGTTCAAATCCTGGCGGGTCCACTCAGCCTTTCATTCATCTGAGGTCAATAAAATGAGTACCATTGAGTTGGGTAACAATAAACGTCTGTTATTCAGCAACAAGATACCTATGAGTGAACATGTGCTTTACAAATACACATGTTATGTTAAGTGTATTAGTGTTTGATGAATTACCAATTCTTGTAAAGCTGGTACAAGACCACCGAAAATGCCTCCAGTTTTTCTATCATCCGTACCCCAGATTTTTCCCAACTGAGAGCATAGGCTCTTAGCTTTTGACATTCAAAGCCAAGTCACTCTCCAATTCAGGGCGGCGTCATGGGAATTAGCATCAGAATCCACCAAACACATCCTGAAAGTATAGAACCTCACAGGAGAAAGTGGAAAAGGGCCATATCCTAGATATGTAACTATTTCTCTCACTCTCTTTAGGTCGACGTGTACCAACACACACGCATGTGCACTACTGTGCAAGGGTGTGTGTGTGTGTGGCATATGTTTTGTACAGGTAAGGAAGCCTTCCATTACAAACTTCTCTGGTTATACATAGTTTAACACTTACCCACTTTGTACGTGCTGTACAGTGCAACACACATTCAAAGTTGGAAAGGTTTTGAGAAAAGAAAACGTTTTTCAAACTTTGCACCTGCCTCGAGAAGGTGTCAATTTCTGGGAAAAAGTCATGTTTGCCTTTTTTAGTAGATAGGCCTTTGCATCTAAATCCATGGGTGGCTACATAGAAATGCCTCAGTAAGTCTCATGGAACACCCCTTTGATGCAAAGTGATCAGAGTAGCTACTTTGCATTGCACTGAAAAGCAAATGCCAAAACAGCTCTTTGCACTGTGTGTGTCCCTTTGCTATTATGAATCACTTCGCTAGTATGCATCACTTTTGTGATGCAAGCCAAGTGCAATGAGTTAGTAAATCTGCCCCCATGCCACTTGAAATGAATTCACATTTAAATTAGTTATACAAAGATGATGCTTATCCAAATATCAACCAATATTTTGAAAACTCACCCATAAAAGAAACAGTGGTAAAGCAAGAGAAACTACAGGTACTGACAAGACATGTGTATTAGTGTCTGAAGAATTACCAATTCCTGTAAAGCTGGTACGAGACCACCGAAAATGCCTCCAGTTTTTAGGTTTCGGCCTGGCCGTAGCATTGCGAAGCAGTGCTCCGCCCAGGGCGAAATCTAATGTTAGAGACAGTATGCGGCTTCGTCCCGCCTCTGTCTTCCATTGGCTAGCTCCATAAATGGAGGCTAGCCATTGGAAGAGAGTGGCTGTCAATCATTCTTTCCCCGTCGGAACGCGATTCGGGGGAGTTTCCGTGTCTTTTTTTAAGTCCCGCCCTCTCCTCTTCCCATTGGCTGAAATTTTACCTTCCAGCCAATGGGAAGGGGAGAGCACGAAAAAAACGCCCCTTGAATCCCTAAGCCCTAGTCTATTTTCTGCACACACCAACCCTCCCCATCCTGTTTTCCAAACCCCCTCACACCTGTCTTTGCTTTCTCGGCTAATGAACATCAGTTCAGCTGGGGGGGAAATCTAATTGGACTTTAACATAGAAGCTCGCGTCTCGAAGCATCAGATGGAGTATTTTTCTCCTGGTTCTTTGAGGATTTCAGCAAGAAACTCTAGCTCGGCTGGGCAGAAATGGCCCCCATCAGCCCGTGCACAGAGCCTGACAGAGCTCCAGGTGTGCGCTGTACCTCAGCTGACTCGGCCATGCCATGCTCTGGAAGGACGTATCTGAGAACCGAAGGCACAGCTCGCCAGCTGATTGGATGAGTCAAATCGGTCCTGTCCCAACAAATAAACGGACACGCCCAGCCACCAGCACAGCCTTTGGATGAAATGTATCAGCAGGGTCTTATAATACATATGTTCCTCAGACATACATACTCTCATATAGACTTCAGCGAAGTGCAAAACAGCAACACAGGTGTTCCCTGAGAGGCTAACACGTGCATGCACCCCAGAACCATCGTATAGGGGAAAGGGATATGCGTTGATGCCCCAGACCGTTCTACTACTTCCATGAAAAAACAAGTATTAGAGTGCAGTGTTGCTTTAAACTAGCGTTCACACATCCACGCTAAGTATTTGCTGTCTAGTTATTCACCATCTATGCACGCAGAAGGCTCACTTTTCACCTGCGCCCCCTCTCGACACACACAAGAGCACAAACAGCAATCCTGGCATTTCTAAATCTTATGTCGAGAGCATTATTTTGCTTGCACGAGGCCGAACGTGACCAACAAGCAGGACTTGCTTCCGGCGTGTTCTCACACACACTATGAACCAAAAGGCCAGAAGTCTGGTTTAAGGCCCCCTTCACCCTGCGCTTATCGGTTCCGCATCAGATCAGAGGCCGTGATGTCATTGTTATGCAGGCCTCTCCAAGAAGCGAGGGACGTCGTGGCAGTGCTGCGTTTACACGTTGTAAACATGCATTGATCATGTATTGACCACATTGCTCTTACCATGGGTTTACAACGCGCACTTTCTAGGTGAAATAACACCCACGCGTTCACCTCTGGCCTCTGCTGTCAATACACGCCTCAATAATTCACCCGGCCACTCCCCTTCCTGCAACTCCCAGGAAGTGACATCCTGTCTCCACCAGCCAGCATCAACTGGCCTTAAACCCTGCCCACGCCACCCAAGTCAGAATCCCCCAGCGTCCAGGATGTGCAGCTACGTGGTGCAGTGGAGGTGTGCCCACAGAGGCCATGCTCTTTGCCACAACCTCACGTGGGTACATGGGATTAAAGAGGTACCCGGGACCTCTTTCACCGCCATGTTTTCAGGTGTGATTGGAATGATGGCAGGGGTGCTTTGATGCTCCGGCCCCGGCTTTAACACACAGCATTATAGTGACTGGCCACCTGCTACTGGTTAAGACGTTCTGAAGTGATGGCAACGTGAGACGTGATGTCATCACTTGGGCGTGAGCTCAACCATAAGGAAAGGGTATCAAGCGAATGCGATGCATCCTAACACGTGTCTTTAAATGACAGTATATGGCATATGAAAGAATTTAAATCCTCAAAAACAACAGCTTAAATCCCAACAGAGCAGACCGGCTTAATCCCATTTTCAGCACAATCGTACGGCCACAGTACACCGTAAGCAGCTTTACAAGATGAAACATCTGTATGTCCGTGCATGCAATCTTACTTAAGCTGACATGCAAAACATTGCGTAAAGGTAAAGTGTATTTTTAAATGAATCCTCCTAAAAAAAACAAGCCCAAATATAACACACAAACAACAAAAAAGTGTTATCATGTATATTACTATTTCTATTAACAATAATGTTGTCAATCAAAAACACTAACGCACTTCACATCTGATCAGATAATATTTTGGGGAAAGTGCTGGTGGAAATTAAAGTGTAATACATCAACTGCACATTGTATTGACTAGAGGGTTATAAAGTCTATGTATACTGCAGGTGTGTGAATGTTTTAGGGGACCAACCAAAGCACACAGGACATTGTGCATCAGCTTGTTCTATCATCGTTACCCCATATTTTCCCAACTGAGAGCATGGGCGCTTAGCTGCTGACATTCAACGCCACATCACTCTCCAATGCAGGATGGTATCTTGGGGATTAGCATCAGAATCCACCAAACACCTCCTGTAAGTCTCGAACCTCACAGGAGAAAGTAGAAATGTGCCTTATCTTAGATATGTAACCATTTCTCTCACTCTCTTTAGGCTGCCTTGCACCAACACACACACATTTGCACTGCAGTGGAAGGGTGTGTGTATGGCATACGTTTTGTACAGCAAAGGAAGCCTTCCAGTGCAAACTGCTATGGTTAGACATAGTTTAAAACTTAACCACTTTGCACGTGCTGTACAGTGCAACCCACATGCAATGTTGGAAAGGTTTTCAGAAAAAAAAACTTTTTCCTATTTTACACTAGCCTCGAGAAGGTGTTAATTTTCAGGAGAAAGTCCTGTTTGCCTTTTTTTAGTAGATGGGCCTTTGCATCTAAATCCATGGACATGCCCAAGGAAGACCCATGGAACACCTCTTTGATGCAAAGTAGCTCAAAGTAGCTACTTTGAATTGCACTGAAAAGCAAATACCAAAACATCACTTTGCACTGTTTGCATCCCTGCGCTATTATGCATCACCATGCTAGTGTGCATCATTTTTGTGGTGCAAACCAAGTGCAAAGAGTTAGTAAATCTGCCCCTTGCTACTTGAAATGAATTCCCATGCAAAGTAGCTACACAAAATGGTGTTTATCCAAATATCAAACACTATTATGAACCCATAAAATAAACAATGGTAGAGCAGGAACAAGATATGAAAAAGAGATAGTTAAAAGTAAGAGCAGAAAGAAAAGTAGAAGAAAAGAAAAAGAAAAACAAGAAGTAAAAATGTAAGTAATATGTAATAGGATGGAAGAGCCAATAAGTGATCGATTTGACCTCAACTGCTAACTATGAGAGTAGAACACCAAATGGAAAAGAGAGTAGTGAAACACTACATGAGGAAAAGGTGCCATACAACTCTCACAATAGTATATATGAGATGGGAAGCATTTAGAAAATAACTAATAAAAAGCTGACACGGCTCAAGGAAAAAACCCAAGTAAATAAATATATTGAAGGACAACTTGCTCAAAAGGAGAGTAAGATGAAATAAACCTTAGAACAAGTAATATCCCT
Source organism: Lissotriton vulgaris (assembly GCF_964263255.1). Classification (NCBI taxonomy): domain Eukaryota; kingdom Metazoa; phylum Chordata; class Amphibia; order Caudata; family Salamandridae; genus Lissotriton; species Lissotriton vulgaris. The sequence goes on from NC_141687.1 coordinate 246,332,330, forward strand.
TCTGTCAGAAAACAATACGGTGACAGTTGAAGTTGACACAAATACCACCATTAGAAATACAGACAACTTGCAAAGACAAACATTTACATATACAATATGAAGATTGAATTTTAAAAAAATAGTAACAAAAATATAACATATCGCCCAAGAAAAATAAGGTGAGATGTCCAGTTATTTTTTGAAGGAAAGAAGAAAAAGTAAAGACATTTCAAAAAGCAGTACTCCTGCCCACAGTCATATTCTCACTGGTATAAGAAGGACACATTCTCATAGTTTGTAAGAATCTTCAATACTCAATAGTCTTGCCTTCATACTCTAAAGAGCAGGATGCAAAAGACAAAATCTGGTATTGATTATTCTCAGAGATGGACAGAGATCTAAGAATTATTTACTCCTAAAAGACACCAACTTCAAGATGTCTTTAGTATTAAAATCCTTATGGCTAGACCAATATAGATGCTTATGTTTAGCAGCAGAGAGCACCACCATTAGGTCAGTGAACTGAAGGAAGAGAATGATATTGCTAAGTGGGTTGAAGCTATTAGAAGGAGTGCCGTTCATCGGGCTGAAAAGTTGAGCTCTTTGCATGTTAGAATGCACCTAGTCAGAAAGGCCCATGATTTTAGGAAGAATAAACTTCAAAAAGGCAATCATATCATGAACTTCTGAACCCTCAGCAATATCAAAGATTCTCAAATTATTTTTTGTTTCTGTTTTCTAGTCTCCCGTACGTTAGGAGAATTTATCTTTTTAGACATAGTCTTAGCTTGCTCTTTTATATCTCCAATATCGCTGATTCTTTGTTCAATGTCTGATACTCTCTTATCAAGATAAGACTATCCAAGAGCGGGTGGAGTAGGACATTTTTAAGGGGAAAATTAGTATGTTTGGCTTTTTATTTAGAACCACGGTGGCCTTTGATTTCGGAGTGATTCAGAAAAGGGGGTGGTGATGAACAGAGTGTCTGAATTAAGCAGACCACTCTTACCCAGTCCAAAGATCAGGGCTTGATCCATCACCGTTATTTATCTCACTGCCCCATCCCAGCTCAGAACCTGGCTATATGCAAATCAGTCTGTCCCTGGCCCAGTGCATCATGGGAACAGGGCAGACTAAACTACCAAGCCAATTCTTCACCAGAAAGGAGACAAGCTACCGGGGACCGGTTTCTGGCATTTCAGCCGTCTTCGGCCCGGCTTGCTTGAATCCTGATGGAGCAGTGAGAAAGGGACTCATGTCTGAGTATACCCTGCCCCCTTTTCTGAATCATTTTTGTCCACCATAAGCGTGGAAGGGCATACTCAGATGTGAGTCCCTAGCTCATTGCACCATCAGGATTCAAGCAAGCCGGGCCGAAGACGGCTGAAATGCCAGAAACCGGTCCCTGGTAGCCTGTTTCCTTCCCAGTATAAGAATTGGCTTGGTAGTTTGGTCTGCCCTGTTCCCATGATGCACTGGGCCAGGGTCAGACTAATTAGCATATAGCCAAGTTCTGAGCTGGGATAGTGCAGTGAGCTAAAAAACGGTGATGGATCAAGCCCTGATCTTTAGACTGGGTAAGAGTGGTCTGCTTAATTCAGACACTCTGTTCATCACCACCCCCTTTTCTGAATCATTTGATTTCGGAGTAGCACTAGAAATGCCACAGATACTTGGTTTTACCAATCCACAATTCTGAATTTCAATGTTGCAGTCAGTGGAAGTAGGAACAATCAGTCCATTCTTGGTGCACAGATGCTTTCTCAGCAGAGTGGTGCCAGAAGATGCAAAACAAAAGGATGAACTTTCAAAAGCGCGACTGTCTTTCTTTTTTCTTCCCACAGAGGGAAGAAGTATAACTAATAAACTGCAAATCAGGTATTCAGAATGGCAGTACTATTGATACTGAGCATCAATAATACAAAAGTGATATCAGAACCGAAGTAGACAACTTTATTCTGAGACAAAAAGGCCCTGAAAACAAGATGTCATCACCACATCTAGTAAAATTCACAACTGTCTTTCTAAAGTGAAAGGTGAAGAGATTCTTTAAAATGAGATGTCCTGAAGACTACTACACACCATACCAGTGCTGTACCAGGAGACAAAATGGCATGCAGAACCCTGGTGGGGCTGAGGGTGACATAGTCACTCTGAAAAAAAGAATTACAGGCTGTATCATGAGAAATGACATACCCTCCGCATTTCCCAGCACTGTCCTGTGTTTTAAAGGAAGAACATCCAATCTGCTACAGGAAAAAGGAATTAGGCATCATCTTACCAGGCATTCGAGACACATTGCCAACATGATATCATTGTGCCACTTCTTGGTACACTTATATTACACTTGTGGAAATGCTAAGCATGCCTTAGAACTACTAATATGGAATTTGTTTCCATTCCTAAAGCTCTCACTGCATCATCACAATCTCTCTTCCCACTTTTAATTCCTTTGGCTTGTTCTCTAACCTTGATGTGTCTTTCTCTAAAACGTGGTTATCCAGGCATCTGTGCCCTCAGGACTTATGTATGTTTTTCAAGCACTGCATATCTTCTGTGATTGAACTTTTTTATCTAATATTAAATTACAGATGTATTTTATCCACTACATCACATTCTCCATCACTCTCCGTCATTTCTTCACTTGGTAATTTGAGAACATTCCTGCCTTTAGGTCCACCACAGTGTCTAAGATAAACAACTTTGTGATAATCAGTGATCATCTCGCCACCAAAAAGTCTCTAAATATGCTTCCTTCTCCTGCTTCTTCTGATCCCAATCTATTGGGAAAGTGCAGGGCACTGGTAAGAAAGGCACAGGAGATGTAACATGTTTCATCATCAGATCTTGCATACATTCAACTGTTGTTCAAATAAGTATTGCCAGGCTTTTGGTTACCACCCCACATCCATGTAAAACTTTAATCCAACACCATACACGTCTACTTATCTTACTTACTATAAGGAAAGGTGCTATACTGGTGTGGTGCAAAGAAGTCTGCCATATTAGATAACCAGTCCAAAACCTGTGTAGGTGTCTAGCATGGACAAACATGGGCATAGTTTGTGTTGCTCCACTTGAGTGTGCCCAAAGCAAAATGGCCACCTCCCAAGATTGACAGATGCAGTCATATGGCATGGTGACACCTCATAACATGACCTGGGCCTGAATGGAAGCCTGATGATCTCATCGTGGTCGGCCTGGCAGTCAGTCACACCTGTAGACATGGAGAGGCACGTCCTGTGATCATGTTAAGGGACAGGCTTATCCCAGTGATGGCACAGCACTACAGCTCACTCCTTCCTAGGCCCCTGGCCTTGCTGCGCAGGTGGATTATGATCGCTCACTCTGGGGTCCGCTTATTGCCTCAAAGAGTTCCAGGAACAGAAGATGGCTTTGGATCTGGTGATGAATGTATCACAGCTCATCACCAGTGAACATAAGTAATGGATCTATACTTCTTTTTTTTTGTTTAAGTAATTTTTATTAAGCATTAAAACAATGATACAAGAAACATGTCATGAAAAATTAGGAAAAAGTACATATGAGTGTAATAATAATTGAAAGACATCAATCTACAGAAATTTATATAGAGAAAAGAAAGGCATGTAAAGATAGAAAGGAGAAAGAAGAAAGGAAAGGAGTGAAAAGGAGAAAAGAAAAGGAGAAAGGCAGAAGACAGGGAAAGAGAAGAGGAGAGAAAGAGGAAGATAAGGAAGTAAAACTAAGGGATCATAAGGGACAAGGAGCACGCGGTAAGGGAGAAGGATTAGAAGAGAGATAGGAAGTAAAGGGAAGCCATAATAAGTCAGATTTAATTTTCAAAGGGAGAGAGGTAGAAGAGGCTATAGAAATTCTATGTTCATCACAGATATAATTCCACCATGTGTGGACCGAGAGTTTAGAATTGTCTTTCCAGCACGATAAGATAACTTTAAATGCAAGTGCAATAAAAAGGTCTAACAACTTAGCAGAAGAAGGTGTACTAATATCAATATCATCAGCTAAAGAACCTAAAAATATGTGTATAAAAGACAACTGTGAAGAAAGAGATAACATTTTCATACATATATTCCAAACTTCAGTCCAAAAGGATAAAACTGGGGAACAATAATAAATTTGGTGTTGTAGAGTACCAGGGTCTTTAGAACATGACCAACATAAAGGAGAGGAGGTTGGAGAAAATTTATGGATAGTAACCGGTGTAATAACAACTCTATGATAAATAAAAAGTAGGGATTGGGTAATGCGTGCAGCAACAGAAACTTTGAAGAGTCGAGACCATATACGATCCCACAATGCAGTGTCAAAGGAGACACCCAGATCAGTTTCCCAAGCAGTCTCCACTGTAGACTTAAAACGAACAGAACAATTAGATAATAAGAGTGAATATACAAGAGCAGCTTTAGGTTGTTGGGTAGAAAAAAGAGGGTAAAGTGGAGTGACAGGAGTAAAAGAAGAAAAAGAATCAGAGGAAGAGGATAGCGAGGATAAATGAGATTGAATAGCAGAGATTATAATAGAATATTCAGCAAGAAAAGAGGAGGGTAAGTTAAACTTAATTTGTAGATCCACAAAAGAAAGGAGATTAGAATCAAGAAAGAATTGATGTACAAACATTATATTCTTTTCTTTCCAGTGTTTAAAGTAAAATGATTTACCTTTATATCTAAGAAATTTGTTGTACCAAACTACAGATGATAAAAAACATTGTAGAGGGGAAAGGGAAGAGGAAAAAACATTTTGCAAGGTAGATTGGCAATATTTCAAAATAGGATACTTGGATATAAAGGTACAATTTGACATGAAAGGAACATGTTGAAAAGAGAAATCTTTCAGAAAAGAGCGTTCCAGGAGCACCCATTTAGGAACAGGAGTATCAAGGAAATCATATGCCAAGGAGAAGGATTGTTTGATAAGAAAGGCAGAATGATAAGAGCCAAAATCAGGGAAACGAACACCACCTTCATTTTTAGGGCGAACCAACTTATATAATCCAATGCGGGGATGTTTATTGTTCCACAAAAATTTTGTGCATATTGAATTAATACGGGAAAAATAGGATTTAGGGATTTTGAAGGGGAGCATAGAGACTGTATATAAAACATGAGGGGTAATCATCATTTTGATAGTATCTAATCTACCCCACCAAGAAAGAAATAGGGGAGACCAAATCTGCAGAAGGGATTGAATTTTCTTAAATAACGAATCAAATGTTATTTTAAGGGTATCTTTTAGAGAGGAAGAAAACCATATGCCGAGGTATTTAATTTTAGAAGGGCACCATGCAAAATCAGTATTATTAAACATATATTGAAAACACAAAGAGTTAAGGGGAAGCACTTCAGTTTTGGATAAATTGAGCTTATATCCTGATATTGAGGAATATAATTGAACTTCGTCTAAAAAGGGAGGGAGGGAAGATTCAGGATTGGACATGTAAATGAGGACATCATCAGCGTATGCTGAAAGTTTGGTTTCGACAGAGGGGAATTTTAAACCCGTGATGTGAGGGTTAGAACGAATACGTTGCAAAAAGGGTTCAAGGCATAGGATAAATAATAACGGGGAAAGGGGACAGCCTTGTCTTGTACCTCTCGTTAAAGAAAAAAATCTGGAAAATTGGTTGTTAACAAAAATACTGGCACGGGGAGAGGAATAAAGGAGTTTGACTAACGCTATAAACTTTGGTCCAAAGCCAAACCAAGTGAGGGTTCGAAACATGTACTGCCAATTATTACGATCAAAGGCTTTTTCAGCGTCTAGGGAAAGGGCTGCTAACGGGGATTTGACATTTTTGCTGTGCGAAAGGACATTGGAAAAAAGACGGGCATTATCCGCAGCAAGTCTGCCCTTAACAAACCCCACTTGGTCTGTGTTGATTAGGCGAGGGATAATGGAATCAAGGCGAGAGGCAAGGATTTTAGCGAAAATTTTACAATCATAATTTATTAAGGAAATGGGGCGGAAATTCTTACATTGGGAATGATCCTTATCAGGTTTCGGGATGATGACAATGAGGGCGTCCAAAAACGACCCAGAGGCCTTAGCTTCAAAAATAAAAGAATTAAATAACTGAAGGAGTTTGGGAGCAAAAAACGAATGAAAGGAGGAGTAAAATTCAATCGGCAGGCCATCAGGACCAGGAGCTTTTGATTTCTTAAGGGATTGAATAGCTGAGGTAATCTCTTGGAGGGTAATTTCACGTTCTAGATGTGAAAATTCAACAGGGAGGGCTGGGGGGGATGGAAGGCCTTCAAAAAAAGTCGTTAAGTTAGCATCAGAAGGGTGAGTATCATCGGTATATAATGCTTGGTAATAGTTATGAAAAACTTCAGCAATGTCTTCATCGGAGGTAACTAACTTGTTGAGTGAATCATTAAAAATTGGACCGATAGCTTTGCGTTCAGATTTGATTTTCAAGTAGTTGGCCAACATTTTACCTGCTTTGTTCTGACCCCCATGATATTTAGATTTTATTTTAAGGAGAGTATGACAAGCGTCATTAGTTATGATTTTATTAAGGTCTGATTTGGCATGGATCAAGTCCTTAAGGGCAGATGGGGATTTGGAGGAAAAGTAAGTGTGTTCAAGTGATTTAATGTGGTTAAGTTGATCTTCATATTTTTGCTTATTAAGCTTCTTCTTGGCAGAAACATAGGAAATCGTAAAAGCACGAAAAGAAGCTTTAAAAGCATCCCAAGTGTTGGGAATGGAAGTATCCACAGGATCATTTAAGGAGAAATATTCATGAAAAAACTCAGTACATTTTGTCACAAAAGTGGCATCAGATAAAAGAAAAGAGTTAAATTTCCAACGACTAAAAGTGGAGGAACTAATGGATAGATCCAGGGTAGTATAAACCGGTGCATGGTCAGAAATAAAAATAGAGCCAATAACAGATTTTTGAAGGGAGGGAAGGAGAGATTTACTGAGCATAATGTAATCAATCCTTGAACGTGTATGATGGACATTAGAGAAAAAAGTATATTCTAGCAAATCAGGATTATACACTTTCCACGAGTCATAAAGAGGACGAGAGGCAATGGCAGATTGGAAGGCCTTATGGGTTTTATCAGGTTGGAATTTACTTGCAGACAAACGATCAGAAAAAGGGTCTAACCACTGGTTAAAATCACCAGCAACGATGAAATTAGGACAATCAATGGATGCAATAAGCAGTTTAATGTCTTTCCAAAATTTGGGATCTGGACGAACAGGACCATAAATATTCAATAAGACCATCGTTTTGTTATGAATAACCACCTTTGCCATTGCCCAACGACCTTCATCATCATTTTGGGAGGAAATAATTTGTGCATTTAAAGACTTGTGAAATAATATAGCAACCCCTCCTTTTTTGTTGACCGCAGGGGAAAATACAACCTGACCCACCCATTGTCTTTTCAATTTAAGAGAATCAATGTCCGAGCAATGAGTTTCTTGAAGAAAGACAACCTGTGAATGAAATTTGGTTAAATGAGACAATACCTTCTGACGCTTGACAGGATGACCAAGACCACGAACATTCCAAGAGACAAAATTACACATGTCGGAAAGAGGAAGGAATGGAGGAAGGGCGGAGGCAACACACAGCAGGGAGATCACTATATAGGGGGAGACAAAAAATAACGGTTAAACATTGAAGTGGGAGAACGCTCATTTCAAGAAGAGAATGAGAGATGAAATAGCATGGAAGAAAGAGACGGAAAAGTAAATAAAACAGCAGAGTTAGCTTGAGAAGAAGGAAGGAAGGAAAGAAAGAAAAGAGAGAAAGAGAGGAAAGATACATAAAAGAAGGAGATAGGATTAGAAAACAGGTCAAGGCACAGAGGCTTGATCTGAAAGGAGAACAGTAACCAAAATTCATGGGACGCGGGTACACCAGAGAGAGGACATGACCCACGAGCAAACCATAAACGGACAAATTAGAAAGGATAAACACAAGGATGTGAGAAGAAAGTCTAGAACAAAATAGAAGGAGGAGATATGATATGTGAAGATATATAAATTAAAGCAGTAACGTTGGAAGAGGAAAAACATTGATAGAAGAAAAAGCATTAGCTGGCAGTTTCCATGGTGGACGGAGTGATGCTCATCAGGTAGTCTCGAAGTTTCTGTGGATCATCATACGACTTGGTACGACCATTGTGTGTGATCTTACAGAAACAGGGATGAAGAATTCCATATTGAATGTTGAGTTGTCTCATCGTGGGACGAAGGTTCAGGAATTCCTTACGTCGAGCATTGGTAGCTGAAGAGAGATCTTGGGAAATGAAGATGTTATGTCCAGACCACTGTAGACGACGTTTGACCCTGGCAGCTTTTAGAACAGCCATGAGTTCTGTGAACTCCAAGAATAGCATAATGATTCCACGTGGTTTGGATGCGTTGGAATTGATACGACCAAGGCGATGCGCTCTCTGGATGTTGAGAGGATGAGTCGATGGGGAGAGTTCCAAAAGTTCTTGAAGAAGTTTCCGAATAAAAGAGACCATGTCAGACCCTTCCAAATTTTCCGGAACACCATAAACGCGTAGGTTGTTGCGTCTATTTCTATTTTCCAAATCCTCGGTGTGCAATTTGAGTTTGTGGATTTCTTGTTCCAAGAGTGGAATCTTGGTTGAGAGGTCTTGTACATCGCTGACACGTTGCTCTAAGTTCAAAACCTTATTTTCCATGACCACCCAGCGCTCCTCGATCTGCTGAAGTTTAGCGTTGGTAGCAGTCATAAACGGTTGAAGACCACGCACCTCCTCAAGGATGGAATCCAAAACAGGATTAGTCGAAGAGTTTATGGGGGAGGGTGGATCATTCTTTTGTCTTTTGGGTTTTGTTCCTGTTTGCGATAACTTTGGCGAAGTAGAGATATTTGCCATGATGCTGGTTGAAGAAAGGAAGCTTTGTCCAGTAATGCTGTTGACTATGAAATAGAGCGTGGACACCCAAACGTGAAAGGGGCACACCTTGTGGCAAAAAAGAATGCACTGAGACACACTATTTATCAGTGCGCGAGTGAGGAAGCAGCCACACGAGGACAAACAAGAAGCGTCCACTAACTCAGAGGCTTGATATTGCGGCAAACCGACATGGCAATATGGAGTATCAGATTAAATGAAGTACAGCACCAAGACATTCACATGGAGACATAGATAGCGCATTACGGAATTGGAGGAGACTGATGGTCATTAGGGGTGAGAAGAACAAAGAGCCTGTAGGGGCGCTGAGGCATTCATCATAGTCCTTGAGCATGAGTAGGAGGTCAGGCAGTCAGAGGCACAAAATGGCGGTCGTTCCACCTCAGAGAAAAAATTGCGCTTTTAAAATGGAAAGCGGTAGTGGCAGCAACAGTGAAAAATAGACCACAGCAACTCAAGAGTGAAGTAGGGTGGTGTTCAAAGATAGTGCCACATTGGCGTCATAGCGAAGGGGGAAAGAGCAGGAACAGTGCAGGGATAATAGCCGAATCGGCAGCATACAAAATGGCGGCCGTTAACGTTGCGCAGCGAAGGAATATTTACCAAAGCAAATTGTCACTGAAAATAAGCTCTCTCCGGCCGGTACAGTGCTTCATTGCGGAGTCCCCACCTTCCGATGTTGATAATTGTGAAGAAAACCGCTCGACAAGCGGTTTTGATGATGACTCACGGCATCCGCGAAATGTCCGAAGCGGAGCTCACGGAGAACACGTCCTCTATCGCCGGCGCGCAAGCCACGCCCCTCCATGGATCTATACTTCTAAAACATGTTACTGAACACTCAGAAAGTAGAAATATCCAACAGCAATCCCGGTTTTGAAGCTATTATTGCTGAGGTTAGAAGGCTCACTCCTCTTGGAAAACTGATAGACTCAGCTGAAACAAAAGGCTAACACTCCACATCCAAGAAAGGCCCAAAGGCTCCCCTGACCGAAGATGTGCACCTGGAAGTGGTCGCCATTGCTGATAGGATCTTTCATGCTCAAAACAGAATGTTTCCAAAGGCGCATTTCCATCCCATCATCCAGTGCTTGATTTGTAAAATAATAAGTACCAGGGACCTGACCGCCAGCTTGCACCACCCATTTCAGCTGTCATTGCTGCCAATGACGGTACCAAGACAACTACTAACCATCTCTCTTGCCTGCAAGCGCGGCAGTTCATATTATTCCAGGTCCCCAAAGCTAAAAGGATGACCGGGAGGCAGGTATTGGTTGTTTTTAACCCCTCCCATGCTGGTGACGAACCCCAGCCGTCACGCTCCGCAGTGCTCGTGTGCGGATGACGGCTGGGGTTCGTCACGGCCCCGCCCTGTTCTTTTGTTTACCGCATAGCAGAAAAATCACAGCCGCGTGGAAGGGGTTAATGTATATCGTATTCATAAACAACCGTTATTCTGATCATCTCGAAGTGGGATGAGCAGTGCCACCACGTGGCAGACTGTCATAAGTGCAGTGTTGACTATTACGTGCTGGTGCTGAGCACCGGAAACCATCGGCTCAAATTAAGAACTGCCATCGTCTATGGTTTCTATGAGGAGCTCAGCCGCATTTGCCTCTCTGAACCACTCAACAAGTAGCTGCATTAATTACATCCTGAACTTCTGCCATGCCCACACACCACTCCCACAACCATTAAATTGGGCAAAAGGCCCAGAGTCACGTGACACACGCCATATTTGGCTTACAGTATGCAGATTACATCGCCCCTGATTTGCAAAATATCTGTCGGTACGATCCTTCTAACTCTACCCAGATTAGTACAACCTCAATTTGCTGTTCGTCAAGGGCAAGTCCTTGAGGATTGGGGAGGGAAAACCTGCACACGAATTTTCTCCCTTTGTTGCCTTCTCCATCTCCACCTAAGCTTCGATGAATTCTTCCTATGATGCAGCTAGGCATCCAATTGGGGTGAGAGTAGCTATCTTTAGTTCGGCAGGAGCAGTAGCACCAGGGTGCCTGGGAATGAAGGGCTCACAGCAGCCCAATAGTGAAGACTCATTTTCTTTGTTTGCTTTTGGGCTTACAGTGCCACTGTTATGCCCCTGCCAAGTACAGTCATATTTTCCAATAACGACCCACGAATGCACCTGAATCACGGACACCAGGAAGTAGCCACTTTACCTCAAACTTTGCACTAAAGTGATGTAAGCGATGCAATTGCAATACCATTTAAAAAAAAATGTAAACATAATTATATTAAATGGGAATAAGACCAGCTGTTTGTAGCAATGTTTGGGTTACATATTCACTGCATGTAGGTGTCTCACAGCTGCATCTGCACTGCAGCCGGCCCTTCAGCTCACGCATGGCCGAGTGTGCCGCACATGCCAGTAATGATGCATGATAGCGCTGCCTGGAGGTCTCCTCCGTGGCATAGCCCCGCGTGGCCCTATTGATCGGAAGGGCCGAGTGTTGTCATGCGCCCCCTAGAGGCGCGGGCGGATGGGAATGCTGAAGGTCAGCTGAAGGAGGCCCGCTCTGTGCCGCAGGCCTGCAGGCAGAGATTGCGATGTCTGACCTTGCTTTCCGAGACCCGCCTGCACAGTGCAGAGCGCGCTGCGGCCGCTCGCGTCCTGCCCAGACCAGTTTTAACGATTCAGGTGGGGAATTGGAAATAGCCTTTAAAACGAACCAACATTTCCAGCTGAAATGCCGTCCCAGAGTAAGCGGCGAAGCTGGTTTCCTCGTAAAATGTCAGCTGTGTTCTCAAAATGGTAACACGACCTGTAAAAAGTGTTTGAATAGGACAGCGCTGTCGTGCCAGCCCCAGTCACTTTAGATCTGAGGAGAAGGAGGAGGACACAGCACACATGACAACATTTGTAAATATGAACGAGGGAGATTTCGAAAAATCAACCAAGGGAATGTATTTCCCCATTGGCTAACGGTGAAGGTGAAGCAAATTTAGAAGGCACAGTGATAAAATCAAGCCGTTTGTGGCTTGAAAAATGTAAATCTCCCACCTTAATTTGGTCTATTTGCATATATGCCGCAGGTTCAAATTGAGGCAGTAGCGCGTTTTATCTTTCTAAGGTTGAAAATGTGCTTGCCCTTGGTTATAAAATAAAAAACAACTTGTCTCAAATGGAAAAAAGATGATAAAATACAGTGTGTGGTTTGCACTGTACACAAGGTCAACAAATACCGTAACAGCAATGATAATACTCATGCACTATTTAGGGTCCTGTAAGATATCGAACATTCGTGGGTGATAAAGGGGCAGAAGGTGGTCTTTGACGGGGTGTTCTAGTTCAGGTTCTGCTGCTAATACTGTCTCAGACGGCCCAGTCATAAGCATTTCTTCATTGTTTGCTTTTGTTGTTTCTTTCCTTCAATTTACCAGCACATGCTTGTGAAATATGGGGTATATCAGGTGCCATATAATTATTTGTAAATACAATGCACCATGAATATTTTTGTGTAATAGTTCATGCCCTGCCTTGGTTGAACGTCTGTATGATACTTTGACAATAATCCACAAATATGGGGTTTAGTAATAAAAAAAAAGCGTCGGATGTGGCCCTCTGATCTCAACAAGGATTTCTAGGGCCATATTCAGATTTTTCCGAATAGCCAGAGAGGGAAAAAGATGTGCAAATTGATTTCTTGGAAGAAGTTAAAAAAACTATTGGTTTTGATGTTAATCAACAACAGTTAGAATGGATTTAGCAAGGCCAGGTCAGTGTTTGAATGTGCAAAGAATGGGTTTCCCATTCAATCACTGGATCCGATAGGGCATGTGAGTTTTCTTCCCCTCTTAGGTTACTGTTGGTGGTTGTCACTAACCTAACTGAGTCGTCAGAGTTCAGTTGGAGGTATGGGAAACTTGGAATGCATTCTGGAAAATAACCTTTGCCGTAAGCGAGGGGGCTAAGGTCTAGATGGTGCATTCTAATTAAATGTTGTGAGGAAATGTGCGGGGCTAGAAGTTCCTAAGATAAAGGAGACCAGTGAGCCCAAAGTCGTAAATTCTTGACACTGATATCTTGCAGACTTAAAGGAGCTGTTGGGACTTCAGAATCCTCAGAATAGGGCCATATTTAACAACACTGATGCAACGCTGTGCAACGCAGCTTTGAGTCAGAAAAATCTGAACAGTTTTACAGCATTCACTTGCCCCAAGCATGCGCTGTATTTGTGTTATGGTGCCAGGACCAAAGAAGTGTCAGGAATTCCAACTCAACGCTTTTGGTGATGGCATAAGGTGCCATAACGCAAGTGCCCCCTGCGTGACGCAAAGCGAATTTGTGTGTCGTAAACCACCTCTATGTGTAGCAAATCAATGGTGCATCATGAATGAGTGCTTTGCATTGGGGGAGCATTTGAAAAAGCGATGCAATCCACACCGCCAAACTCCACAATGCTAAAAAGAATAGAAGGGGACTCAGGGTGCCAGCAGGACACTAACCTCAACACAGAAGACTCCACAGCAGCCCTAGGGAAGAGGAAGTCTAACTTCAGTGAGGAGAATCAGATACCAATGAGTTAGTGACAAAAAATTAACATCTACTATTTATCACCAGCAAATATTTACATTAGGGAGGAAGGAGGCCATTTGGCAAACCATAGTGGACAAAATCAGTGGTGTATTGTAGCTCAAACAAAAAGGGCCATCCTGGAGTGCAAGAAGAGGTGGCAGGATTACAAGCATAGGACCAAAGAAAAACTTGCCAGGTACCTTAAGACAGCCATGAGAACCGAAGGAGGACCTGATGTGCTGGGGGAGGTTTTTACATGTGTAGCCCGCCATGCAAGAGACCACCCTACATCCTGTCTTGCTCATATGGATGTTGGTGGTTGGGGTGAATACAAGTAATGCAGAGCAGAAGCCCTTGATTTTTTGGTGGAAGCATAGGTGATGTGTGAGCTAGGTTTATCCCTGGTTGTTTCGTGCCTTGTAGGTGTGACTTAGCATCTTGAACTGCCAGTGTGTCTGAAAGGGGAGGCATTGTGTTTTACTGGGGTGAGGTGTGATATGCGCGTTGCAAGGCAGGCTTAGTAATAGTATGGCTGTGGTATGTTGGTCAGTTTGCCTCTTGTGTAACAGCTGTGCAAAGATGCAGAAGTAGAGAACATTGGTGTAGTGCAGCCTCCATGTGATTGGGGCCTGGGTGATGGTCAGGAGGGAGCCATATGAAGAAATGTCTGACCATTCAATTTATGTGAAAGCAGGTGAAGGTGAAAGTGACAATTTCAAGAATCATAGCGATGTAGGTTCCAGGATAATGGACAGGTTTCTGGGTTGGTTGGAGCGTGAGGGTATTGGGCCGGAATGAAAATGCTTTGTGCCAATTTACATGAGTGAAAAAATAGGTGTTTCGAAACCCAAATTTCCTCTTTCCACTTTAGCGCCCGTTCCTCAATGTCATCTTTCATCAGAGAGTTGAACAATTATCAACAATGTCATTGTTAGCAAATCCTATTGGTCAGCCACCCTTCTTATTTAGGAAATCCCTTATTTGAAGATATTTGTAGAAGTCCATTTGATCTATCTCAAACCATTCTTCAAGGTTTTCAAAAGAGACAAGGCCAAGTGGAGAGAAAAAAGCTCCAAGTTTTGTCAGTCCAACCTCACCCCATCTTTTAGTTATGGGGTCTTTAAAGATTTCTGGCAGATTTGTGTTATTGTAAAGTGGTGTATAAAAATTGAGCTGTCCAACTCCCATCAGTCTTCGAACAGATTTCTAGAATTTATACCCCCCTTGTAGTGTTTTGAAGCGGACTTATTTGAAGTAGTTGTCATTTAGGTACAGCCAGACCCACCCCCAAGCTTCCACCCCAATTAAAAGTTCTAGGGGGGTTGGTACTTCTTCAAGTGTTCTATCTTTCGGCTAATAAATTGTGTAGAAGTGTGGTGGCCCATTAATAATGTCTTATATTTGGTTAGGGCCAATCCCCCGCTTTCCCTGGGTAAAGTAAGGAATTTATAAGCCCTTCTTGGCTTTGGGTTTGCCAGATGAATCAGGAAAAGAGATCTTCTATTTTCTTCAAATAGTCAGCTGAGAATTCCAGTGGAATTGCTTGCAGAAAGTATAAAAACTTGGAAAAATAGCATTTTAATAATGTTGCATCTGCCAATGATAAATATATGGAGATTATGCAGTTTTGACAGGTCTTGTTTGACTTTAACTAGTAGGGGATCTATGTTATCTTTGACGATGTTATCAATGGTTACTAATATATGAATCCGTAAGTAGGTCGCATTTTTGACGATTCTGGTATCATTAATCATGGAGTTCTTGTTACCCACTATTTGAATCTAGCCACAATTAAGAGTATATCCTAAAAGTGTCCCATACCTCTCTGCTTCTTCTTCGATTTTATGTATTGCAGTAACAGGGTCAGGCGGGTCACAAGAGCAATGTCATTGGCATATGCCAAGACTTTTGTTTCCCAACTATGTGTTACAATAGGTCTGATAGCCTTATTATTTTCTAGTTGTCAGAGAAAAAGGTTGATTTAGAATGCAAATAGCAACAGTGAACTTGGACAGCCCTGTCGGGTGTCTCTTGTTATTTTTAAATGATCTGTAAGTGCTCCATTAAGAAATTCCCTTGCCGTAGGATGGGAATAAGTTATTTTGATAGCCTGTAGTAGCCCATCTCCAATTCCCGCCCTTGACAGGTCCTTTCACAGAAAAGACCAGGAGACTCGGATAAAGGCCTTTTCTGCGCCTAGCAGGAGTAGTACCATTGGGTCTTTGGATACGCTGGTGGCATCTAAAAGTAAGATAACCCTCCTTGTGTGGTCTGTTGTCCTCCGCCCTGTGATAAATCCGTGCTGCCTGAGGGAAAAAACCTTATGGATAATCGATGCCATATGGGTGACAAGGATTTTTGAGTAAATCTTACTATCACTGTCTATCAGTGTTATAGGGCGATATGAGCTAGGCTCGCATGATGTTTTTTTGTTTTTTTTCTGAAAATAACTTTTTTTGCATCTGACCACGAGTCTGGAGGTATTCCACCCTTAAATACATGCATAAATAGCTGGGTCATACAGTCTTTGAGTTGCGACGAGAATATATTCAGTAAAATTCCTGAGGGATGCTATCCAAACCAGCAGCCTTGCCATTAGCGAGACTATTAATGCATAAGAATACCTCAATCCATTGCGGGAGCTCATCTAACAGTACTTGTTCTTCCTAAGAGAATTGCTCTATGGGGATTGAACTCAGATATGCCTTGACTTCTCCCAGTTCCCTAGGTGAATCCTCCTGATATAGTTTTTGGTAGTATGTATATAAAGCTTTTCTAATTCGATCCGGACCTGTAACCACACCTAGCACTCGGTCTTTAATTTCTTGTATTATGTTCTGCATTGCTTTTTGTCTAGCTCTAATTGCCGGGTGGTGCCCTACCTGCTCACTGCACTCATATGCTTTCATCGCCATACTGCAAGTCTGTCTGCAACATTTTTCGCAATGATACCAATAATAGCTGATTTAGCCGCAGCCACTTTTGCCTGCGCTTCTGCGGGATCCTCACCTGATTGAGAACACTCTAATCAGGTCCTCTTCTGCAGCTGCCAGTCTAGTTTGTGAGTCATTAAGAAATAATCTTTATTTTATTTTATTCGAAGACAGGGAATATCTAAGGTTTTCCCTCTGTATTACTGCTTTTAACGAATCCCATACAACCTCTATTACTGTGCTCCCTAAGTTCTCATTCAGAAATTGAGGGATCATTTCCTCATATAACTACAATAGTCCTCGTTCAATACTCCATGTTACACCACTCTCAGTTTTTGTCATTTTTCCCTTGATCTCAGCCACTAAGGGGTTGTGATCGAACAGTATACATGGAGCTTTCTCAACAGAGCAATCATGGAGTAGATTATAGGACACTAGTATGAAGTCAAGTCTAACGTGCTTACTGTGTGGGAAAGAAAAAAAGGTATATCCAGGATCAGAGGGATTTTGCCACTTCCAGAGGTCACAGAGTGCATGATCTAAGCATAATGTCATTAATGCCCGGAACACTTTCGGTTTCCTACCACTAATGGTCCAGTTAGTTTCTGAGCTCAATTTTGTATCGGCACGTATGTTTATGTTAAAGTACACACAGAGGATTATGGGTCAGCAAGTTCATTATTTACGTGCTCAAATACCCCTGGATCATACAAGGTGCTGCCATAAACTGAGAAATTAGTGAATGATTACCCATTGCTTTGACGACATTCAGTTATTACCCATCTTCCTAGATGGTCCACTGATGTTCGCCTAAATTGTAGAGTAGTGTTAGATGTCAAGATTGCCACCCCACGTGTCCGTGTATTTTGTGTCGTCTCACGCACCAATGGGTAGCCAAGTGAATTTAATAAGTGCACCTGAGCCCTTTCAATGTGAGTCTCCTGGATGCAGATGATGTCTGCCTTCATTAGCCGTGTCGAAAGTGAGCCCATCCTACTATTGATGCCCGGGCTGCTGGCGCAAGTCGCCTCTTAGTTCCCATTCTGAATAGTTACCAAATAAAGAGACGGCGCTGGAAGCAGGAATCACAAGAACAGGATTTATTACTCATGAGGAGAGCCTGTCATTTCGGACACGAAACACAGTGTCTTTCGGGAGGTGCTCTAACAACCTCTCTGAGGCCTTGCCTCTTATACCCTGGTTTATGACATATGACTTTTCTTTATTACAATCAAGACATTGTGAAGCAAGGAAAAAAGACATCCCCGTAATCCTCGTGTCAATCCCACCCCACATATATCCACAATAGAGGCCTTTAGCCTGTCGATAAGAGGAGGGGTCAATCACGCAGCTGAGTGTTCCGCCGATTCTTTGGATGTGTGTGCCTGATCGTACCCCAGGGGGTGGGGAGGCCAGGATCAATAGTGGGTCCTTTGAAGAGGAGTGACTCCATACAATAAGGGGCAGTAAACAGTATCTCCCGGCTTAGGCGATGGCCTCGGACCTGTGTGGACAGTCAATCGTGGAGGGAGGGTTTACCAACAGAGGGATTATTCATGATAGAAAAGGGGGGGTGTTGGTCAGGCGCGGCCGTGACTCCCAAGGACAGAGTCGCACAGAGCGAGATGTCTTATGACCCGTGCATGAGAGAGCGGGGGCAGTCAGGTACATCTGGAGGGGGGGGGTTTTGTCAGCTGAGGCGAAGGATGCTTCTCCAAGAGGAGATGGGGGTGCGTGGGTCAAGCAGGAGGGTTACTTTTCAGAGCAGGGTCGCGCAGAGGGAGAGGGTTTTATGGTCTATGCGTGTGAGAGGGGGGGTGTTCAAATATGCGCAGGAGGGAAGCTGGGGTTTTCAATGAGCGGGCAAAGAGGCCATGGTGCCTAAAATGGCTGTCAGGTACATGCGGGCACGGGCTTCTAGTGATGGAATGATGCGGTCAATGTTTCACGGTATTCATGGTGCCTACAGGGAGGGGAATGGAAAAAGGGCAAATGAACGCCGCTTATGTACATTAATTTTTCTAATTTCCACAGTCGCCGCTTTTTACTAGGGGTGGGCGGCCAGCTACGCTCCGTGCACGGAGTGTGCGTAGTGCCGCCTACTCCGCATTTTGCGGAGCTGGCGTAGCCACGCGGCACTACGCACGCTCCGCAGACGGAGCGTAGCTGGCCGCCACCCGCCTCCCTCCCGCCCTCCCTAAATACTTTCAAATAAAGGAATCAAATAATTTAAAAAGCACTTACCTTGCCCGCCGCTGCCCGCCGCGTCCCCGGGGCTCGCTATCTTCCGTCTTCCGTCTTCTTTAGTAATGCGCATGCGCGGACGGCCGCGCATGCGCATTTTCATGAGAAAATGCGCATGCGCGGCCGCCCGCGCATGCGCATTACTAAAGAAGACGGAAGACGGAAGATAGCGAGCCCCGGGGACGCGGCGGGCAGCGGCGGCAAGGTAAGTGCTTTTTAAATTATTTGATTCCTTTATTTGAAAGTATTTAGGGAGGGCGGGAGGGAGGCGGGTGGCGGGGCTGGCGGCCAGTGGTGTTTGCGGAGTGGGGCTACGCGGAGTGCGGAGGTGGGCGTAGTTTCTCGCCCACTTCGCGTAGCTCCGCGAAGCCCCACTCCGCCAACTCCGCCCAGGGTTACTTTTTACATAAGAAAGTTCATTTCCTAATCGATGGGTGTACATATAAACATGTGGTTGATGAAAACTTATCAATACTAGCAGATTGCATATTACCATGAGCAGTCGATGTGATTGGCAGAATGCAATATATATATAGAAATTTACATTTGTTGGGTTACTATGAGCCTAGAGTGCAGCGTACTACACAGTATAAATGGTTCTGACTTTCTCATCAATGTACAGCTCTAAAGGTGACCGACAAACATTTTGAAAACAATACCAAGTGGTTGAGGGAGGAATTCAGTCCAATACATGATATCTTCGTCACAGTGTCTTTTTAGCAGTGAGCCATCACTGGTAGGCTCTAGTCCGTATCCTTTCGTTGGCGCTGTTGAGCACCGGCGGTGGAGCTATAGGTCCAGCTCGGATCTATCCTTACGCGTTGCAGGGTGCGGTCAGTCCTCTGCTGTTAGACCACAGTCCTGTTTTACTAATTAGTCCTTGTTAGGGGTGCCTTATGCTCGGCACCTGCATTTTCCTTTTCCTTTGGTGGTGACCAAAAAGCCATGCGGAGAGAAGGGAGTGTTGTTGAATATTCGAGGGAGGAGAGGGCGGAGTGGGGTCAAATCTTTTCCTGCACACATCAAGGGACCAAGGGAGCGAAGGAAAACGAGCAAGCAGGCCCATCAATCGGGCCCCAAAAGGGGGACGAAGACTTCAGGCACACGTGGGTTAGCAAAACAGAGGGCTTCAGGACAGCCCGTCATCCTTTTATTTTCCATGCCTGAGATTGCTGTCTCGTCCCGTATCTTGTTGCTCTGCAGCTCCATCTTTGATCGAGGTCACATGTGTCTCAAGATCTGCAGCCAGGCTGTGCGTCACGTCCGACCCTTCTCCTCCGGTGATCGTATATCTTTGAATAGGTACAAAACAAGCTTTAGAGAACTGGCAGGAGAAGACATTTATGCATGTGAATTCCTCCTTCAATCCTACGCACTTGGGAGATACGTTCATCGGTCACAGTCAGAAGTTTATTACCATGCAGTTTATATGTCGGCATTCCTACTGAGTTCATGCCAAGTTTATTCATCGTCTATTCATGGCACAAATGGAGAGAAATCGGACTCCTGTTAACTGCGCATTTCATCAAATTCAACATTTCGGAACCTCCAGCGGAGATTTGTCTTTCTAACCCGAGCCTTAACAGTCTAACATTTCACTTCAGAGCCGGCTAACCCTTTCAAACAGGGCGGGGGTGCTATCATCGGGAGAGGGGGGGGGGGGGGTAAACAGCTGATATGGAGCAGGGGTCAATGGGAGAAGCGGGGACGCTTTGAACATTCTCGCTTGAGTACATAAGGGTGGGGCAACCTGGACATTGGGGATCAATCTGGGCATTGGGGATCGTATTTCTAACGAACTGAAGAATAGGAAGCCATTGACATGTAGTCCCCCCTATAAAAGGCCAGATTGGGGGGTATCAGTCGTCTTACCTGCCCTTTCTTTCTTAGCCAATTCAAGTTCATTTATTTTGCAGAAAGGAGAGGTAGTAATATGGCAAGTCACAATCGTTTTAGTTTCTGTCAATTTTGCTGAACACCTTTGCATTCAAAAAGGAACCCAATTAGGCTTGTGCCGACGGGGCACAATTTTACCACGAAAAGGAAGAGGGAATAGGGAGACTCTCATAGAGAGTGAGAGTCGTCCGCAACCTAAACGAGCCATTCGGTACACGTATGACATGTAGAGAGAGAGAGAGAGAGAGAGAGAGATAGGGAGATAGAGAGGGAGAGAGAGAGAGAGAGAGAGAGACGTGCACAGTAATGGGTCATTTAGTGCGCTCACAACACAGAACAGCAGGGGTCAGGTAACACAGAGACGCGAACAGAGGGGAGACATAAACCCATACATTACATACACACAAACTCATTCAAAGAAAGACAGTACATGTATTTCATACAAAAAAGGTTCATGACAAAACATAAAACAGTTATTGGCCAAAAAGATCTTTCTGCATGCTGCGCATCTTTAGTATCCTATTTATCTACGTGCTGAGCTCTTTTTACCTTTCCTCCTTTTCCCCTCGTTTGCTATCTTCGCGAATGTTCTCGGTTGCTAATACTTACACCTCGGTCAGTTGGTCAGGAATTAACCTGGTTGGGCTACTACTCACGGTGGGATCTTTGAGTCATTTTTCCTTTTCTCCCTTTGGCGGAAAGGTTCTCCAGGCTGAGACAACGGAGGGCATTAATCGGGAGGACAGTCGGACAGCTTAGCTATATCTATAAAAGTGCGAGAAAGAGGTGGTACATTTTTGAACATCAACATCATTCCTACTTTTCCAGACGGGTGGTGCCTAGGTAAACCTTACCCCGGAACTTTTCCTTGTCCTTTCCCTATCTAGTAAAACGTCATAGTTGCACTATCTGGCGTGCTGGTTCGAGTCAAATTCTGTCATACAGTACTAACCCGTCAAGTTTCTATGTCAGTCCATCCTCCCAGTTGCTACTTTCTAAGGAGGCACAGTCATACCTAAGTCTACGCCTTTCAAGGCTTCGTTAGCATAAGTACTATGCTCAGATCCCCTTTTTCTCCTTCTGTCGGTCGTTCGACCATCGCTCTTCCATACTTCAACCGATGTTCCGACGTGACCTGCAGAAGGGAGGAGAAAGAAGGGGGTGGGGGCAGCATTCAAAACACATCAGCGCGCAATAGTCCGAAAAAGTCTTTACCTACCACATACTCGACCTATCTCCACGGGGTGCATTCTCTACCATCTCGGCGTTTAAGCCCAGAGGGACCAGTAATGTTTAGATAGATAATCGTCGATGGTCTGCATATCTACATGAATCACTTGATCGTGGCCTTTTTAGGTCATGTGCAAGGGTGATGGCCAAGTGGCATTTCCTCGGTATTGCTTAAGGGCATCTAAAACTTTTTCCTGCTATCTGTGGCATATAATGTAACTGCTTAAGTATTGGGCCTTTTTACCCTTCAACCTTAATAAAGCTGCTTATTTTTCGCTTATATTGGAGACAGTAGTAACACATTCGAAACTCATTAATGCAATCGTTACAATTATACTTTCTTTTTCAATAAACCTTTAATAAAAAAAAAATGTTGGCGCACAAATACGGGCCCACAACACAGTGGGCCGGCTACGGAGCAAACTGGAACTGTGCATAAGAGGAACGAAGTCGATGGTCATTCACTTCATAAAGTGCAGCAGTGCAATTAAATCGTATCGAACTTTCTTAAGGGGCGAGTATGATGCGTGTCAAGAATTCAAGCTTTCAATAATATCATCTCATTATCCAACTATTTACCCAAGACCCAACGTATATCAATTCATTGTCCAAATGCTCAATCAGTGTCTATTTCATACCAATTCATTGCTTCCAACACATAATTAGTACCCACCCTAAATCGGTTCACTGTCCCAGCACATAATCAATATCCATCTTATTTACTTCCATTGTCCAAAAACTGCACACATATCTTGGAGCATCAAAGCTGAGCAATCAGGGTGCAACAAGGATTTTTAAAAGTCTCATTTTGTATCGGCGCCATTTTGGGCGAGGTCAGGCAAGTCCCAGTATAGTCAGATTGCCTCCACTGACTCGTGGTTGGACCAGAACCTCTTTTGGCAGTTCAAAAAGTTTTCCGTAATGGGGTAACAGGCTAGCAATACGGACCATCAGTCAAAAAGTGGGGAGGGCGGCAACAATCTTTCCTACCGGGTCATTCTGGTGTTCCATCGGAACTGAACAAGTCTGTATCTTTGCTGCATTTTAGCCATTTCCAAACTGAGGCTGGCGCCGGCAGGAGTGCGCCGACGTCTCGTGGCTCCATCGGAGGACGGGGGTGGGGAGCGCCTCGTGGAGAGGTTGGCCCCCCCGGCTCCTTTAGAATCTTCAAGGTTGAGGAGCACAGGGCGCGTGCCCGTCCCGGGCAAAAACCCGCTTTTTGATCTGCACCCTCTTCAAGCAGGAGCGTTGGGGTGTCGCTGGAAGCCTCCACCTGGAGGGAGGTGGGGGAGGCTCGTTCGCGCCGCCTCCCCCTTCCAGCGACCCCGCGCCGTTCTTCGGCTCCAGCGCTTCGGTATTGGCCGTGCCAGGCAATGAAGATGGGGGGGGGGTCGGTGGCTGAGGCAAGACATCCCCCCCTTTTTTTGTGGTGGGACTACCTGCAACTCTCAAGGGTTGCCACTGGCGGGACTGCCTGCAACTCTCCAGAGTTGTCCAAGACATAATTGAAAAAGCGCTGCCGACCTCGCCTTGGCTTCGGCCTTTGATGATGGCCGGATCAGGCAAGAGAGGGGGGGGGTCGGTGGCTGAGGCAAGACATCCCCCCCCCGTGGCCTGCAGGGCAGCAGAAGAGGGGAAAAGGGGAGACCATTACGATTTTCGGGCCGTCCGCCCTACAGCCTCCCCTTCCAATGGCGGCCAGCCAGGCCCTGCCCTGCACGCATCGAGGCCTCGCCTTCCGGATGGGCATAACCGCGGACCCGTTGCACTTCGGGAGCTTCCGGAATGGGGGTAGGTATCTATTGATTTGTATCTATTTCATGTTACCGTTATTTGGGCGTGGTGGGCAGTGAGGCAGACATGTTTGGAGCAGGAATAGGCAGTGGAGCCTAGCTACCTCATGGCTGTCTTGCCGTCAAGCTTTCGCCATTTTATATTTCTTATTATGAACTATTCCTAATGTTTCTTATTTTTAGTGAAGTCGAAAGCTCATCAGGGGGTTACTGACTTAGCCCGATTTCTTTTATTTTTCCTTCCTTTCCTTAGCGTGTTTCAGGCTAAAGTTTCTGTTAATAAGGTACGGTGATCACTTCATATTTTTATATGTCCTTTCATTAGGGGTACTCCTGGACGGACCAGATGAGTTACCTCCAATAAATGGTCCGGGTGGAACTAGATTATCAATCAGTGGGGAACACATGTCCCTTCATTATGGTATCATCCTGGACGGACCAAATGATGTACCTCCAATCACTAGGGTAGCCTCCTGGACGGACCAGATGGCCTACCTCCAATAAATGGTCAATGAGTGGGGAGCATATGTCCCTTCATTAGGGCAGCTTCCTGGGCGGACCAGGTGAGCTACCTCCAACAAATAGTCAATCAGTGGGGAGTGGATAGGCCTGACGAATCATAAAGGGGCATAATCTACCCTTTACTACTTGCAAAGACTAGACAGAATATTTCTATTCCACGTTATTTGCAAACAGAAAATACCTCAAACGAACAATTCCTTGGACAACAATGTCCAGTCAATCAATCAATCAGTGGGGAGAAAAACAGGCATGACGGATTACAACGGGGACAAACGTCTGCATTACCTGCCCTTCGCTATCTGCAAAGGGAGACAGAATATTCCTATTCGTCTCTGTTTGTGGACAGGGAAGATCTCAAAAGAGCAACAATCGATATTTAATCGATATCAAACAATCAGTGGGGAGAAAGGTAGGCATGACGAATCATAAAGGGGCATTACCTACCCTTCTCTGCTTGCAAAGGGAGATGGAATATTCCTATTCCTCTTGTTTGCAGACAGAGAATATCTCAAAGAGCAACAATCGATGAAAATCGATAACAAACAATCAGTGGGGAGAAAGGTAGGCATGACAAATCATAAAGGGGCATTACCTACCCTTCTCTATCTGCAAAGAGAGACGAACGTTCCTATTCGCCGCTGTTTGCAAACAGAGAATGTCTCGTTCTCAAGAAGAGAACCAATATTTCAAGTAGCAACCAAAGCTAAATGAACCAATAACCAAACAATATCAGTATTTAAATACCGATTCCAATACAATCAATCAAACAATCAGATGGATAAAACCATCCTACCAATCAGGCGTAAAAACACCCTACTTAATCTTACCCGGACCGGACCATATGGACAGTTCTTTGTCTTCCTCCTCCAGCGCCCGATCGTTCTCTTACTCTATGCAGCATTCCTGTGGGATTCCAGTCAGGACAATAGGTCACTCGAGAGAGGTCCGTTCAGAATCGGTGAAGTTCATTCAATCGGCAGCCGGACGAGGGCCCTCTCAAGGCAGGTATACTCCAATCATTTAGATGTTCACCTCATCGTCTGGATCTCTCTTACTGGACCTTATGTCACTGATGGACCCCGCGTTGGGACGCCAAATTGTCGAAAGTGAGCCCATCCTACTATTGATGCCCGGGCTGCTGGCGCAAGTCACCTCTTAGTTCCCATTCTGAATAGTTACCAAATAAAGAGACGGGCGCTGGAAGCAGGAATCACAAGAACAGGATTTATTACTCATGAGGAGAGCCTGTCATTTCGGACACGAAACACAGTGTCTTTCGGGAGGTGCTCTAACAACCTCTCTGAAGCCTGGCCTCTTATACCCTGGTTTATGACATATGACTTTTCTTTATTACAATCAAGACATTGTGAAGCAAGGAAAAAAGACATCCCCGTAATCCTCGTGTCAATCCCACCCCACATATATCCACAATAGAGGCCTTTAGCCTGTCGATAAGAGGAGGGGCAATCACGCAGCTGAGTGTTCCGCCGATTCTTTGGATGTGTGCGCCTGATCGTACCCCAAGGGGTGGGGAGGCCAGGATCAATAGTGGGTCCTTTGAAGAGGAGTGACTCCATACAATAAGGGGCAGTAAACAGTATCTCCCGGCTTAGGCGATGGCCTCGGACCTGTGTGGACAGTCAATCGTGGAGGGAGGGTTTACCAACAGAGGGGTTATTCATGATAGAAAAGGGGGGGTGTTGGTCAGGCGCGGCCGTGACTCCCAAGGACAGAGTCGCACAGAGCGAGATGTCTTATGACCCGTGCATGAGAGAGCGGGGGCAGTCAGGTACATCTGGAGGGGGGGGGGTTTTGTCAGCTGAGGCGAAGGATGCTTCTCCAAGAGGAGATGGGGGTGCGTGGGTCAAGCAGGAGGGTTACTTTTCAGAGCAGGGTCGCGCAGAGGGAGAGGGTTTTATGGTCTATGCGTGTGAGAGGGGGGGTGTTCAAATATGCGCAGGAGGGAAGCTGGGGTTTTCAATGAGCGGGCAAAGAGGCCATGGTGCCTAAAATGGCTGTCAGGTACATGCGGGCACGGGCTTCTACTGATGGAATGATGCGGTCAATGTTTCACGGTATTCATGGTGCCTACAGGGAGGGGAATGGAAAAAGGGTAAATGAACGCCGCTTATGTACATTAATTTTTCTAATTTCCACAGCCGCAGCCTGGCTGCAGTGTGATGTCTCTTTTTAGTGTCATTGAGACCGCAGATATTAATAGTGGCTATGCGTATCTTACTCATTTAGCATAAATAGAGAATAAGAAACTGTACCTATAGAACATCTCTCCCTTGTGCCAGCCCCACTTCAACCGAAACGAGGCCTCTAAACCCCACCTCCCCCCTCCTACTACCTATAGCTGAGGTAACCTGCCCCCGCATGAGCCAGGATGATGTCATTGGAGTAGTCATGACCTCGCTGCTCCTCGAGTCTCCCCCTCATAATCACCCTAAAAATAAAAATTACAAAAAAGCTGTGAATCTTATCCTAATATTTTTTATCAATCTTTGTCAATCATTATCATAAGTCAAATTTCCGTTAAAGAGATTATATTTCCATGCTTCCACATACATAAAATATAGAGAAGCCAAACAAGCCCTAAGAAGACAATGCTCTGTGTCTTGTTGTTTGGCTCGGTCTACAAGTTGACCCCACTCTCAGTTCAGCCAAAGATCTCCTTTAAATATGCTTGGGCCTTCATTTCGGAGGTAAAGCTGTGGGTTGTTCCCCTGAATACAAACTTTAACCTAGCTGGGTTCTGCAGGTATTCTTCTGCCAGAGCTGCTGAAAAGGTGCAAAGAATTATCTGAGCTTCCACCTTCGCTCCACAGTGTCATGAGCGAAGTCCGGTCTCGTGAAGAAGCTCACTCCATTGAATTCCTTTTTGCCGGTTGGTCTGGCCAGATCATAAAAGGACAGGCAAAGTAAAAAGTTCTTGAAGTATACGTGACCGCTCAGTAGTGGATGAGGGACGTTTTGACGGTGTTAAGGGGAATCTGCAGGCTCGCTGGATCTCTTTGTCCCAGTCCCAGGTGTGCAATTCAGGGAAGGCTCCCTTTAGCAACAGTATCATATATATCCTGGGGTTGGTCCCTTCGGCTCCTTCCAGGATGCCAAGGACACAGAGGTTGTTGCGGTGTTGTCTGTTTTCATACTTCTCCATTTTCCACATTAGATCCTTTACTATCCCCTCATGTGCATCACCTTGTGCTTTCATTGTGACAAAGTCCTTCTCCAAATTTTTGATCCGAACCTCCGCTAAGGCCATTCTGTCCACTATTTTCCCGCATGTTCTGCCCACTTTCTTGACGGCCCCTTGCAGTTTTTTTATGGCCCGACATGCTCTCCGGTTGTCTTATCTTTTACCTCCTCCTGAAAGTTCTTGATTAATTCTAACACCACTGCTAGGGCAGGATCGTTCTGGCTCCCAGTCCCTCCATTCTCAACTTTGCCTGTAGTTGGGAGGTTTCCCCCAGAGCGGATGGTTTGATCTGCTATTGTGGTCAGCTGCAAAGCAGAATAGTCCCATCTCATTTCCCCAGTTCTTCCGCAGTAGGGGGTCTCTCTCCTTCTTCTCCTTCTTCCTTTCTTTGTTAGGGATTTCTTCTGTCCACAGGATTTTGAGGGAGTCTCCGAGTCAGTGGTGCTATTCCAGTTACACCCTTCTTATTCGCTGGAGGCGGTTATGCTCAGATCTAATAATTCAGATTCATCAGTTAGGGAGTAGAATTTCTCCAGGGTGTCAGGTGATCTGGCCAAAGGCAGAAGGCATCTGCAGTGTTATTTCCAGCTACATTTCCAATTTCATTTCTGAGATCCTTGTGAGCCAAGGAGCATTCACTCCCAATTATTCCCACACTATCTGGACACTTCTGCTGGCCATCTTGGGGGCCAGGGATGGAGTTTGCAATGACAGACTCTTCAGTGTCTAATACCAGGTCAGGGGTAGTGTTTGGCTGGTGACTAGGCCCAGGTGCCACCCCTGAGGTTGATAAGATAGCAGCCTTCATTTGCTGGTTGTGGTGGTTGTGCTCCTCTGCCCCCTTCCTTTTTTCCAGAGCCCTATGTGTGCCTCCCTCGGTTATGCTGAAGATGTTGGTAACTAATGGTTGACAGGAAACCAATTCAGAGGGTTTTTTGGCTGTGCTATTATTTTTACTGTGTCAATTTTGGCCGTATTGTTACTCTTTTCAGTCTTTTCCACCCACTTCCCTTTGCCCCCACGGGTATCGGTCCTCTTCCCCTGATTTTCAAGAATCAGCAAGGAAGGCTGGGTGGCTGCTGTCTTTGTTGACAGAGAAGATTGAGCACTTTTAATTATAGCGTTCTGCACACCCGGTCCTGCCATTCTTACTTGTGGTCTGCCATCGATACAATATATCCTCTGTGAGCGGCTCTGGCTCTGATGCAGAGGAACAGGAAGCACTGTTCTGCTCGGACCGTGCAGAAGCGATGACACAGGATTTCCCTGCAGAGCCCCAGGGAGCGCCGAAAGTGCTCTGATCAGCTGTACGCTTGACGCTCGCCGCAGGCCGGGAGACATCACTGAAGCCAGAACGAGCTGCGTTGGAGCTGGCGGCGGCGAGACAGGCAGGTTACTCTCACTGCATGCTCTGCGCACGTCGTATCGACAGACAACAGAAATCTCGCATCGCAGGTACGTCATTACAGTGATACACAGTGATTTAAAAGGGCATTTCTGTAATTTTCCGATTGTCTTGCGTCTGACCGGAGGAGCTCCGCGAGTGAGTGGCTACTCAGACGCCATCTTCCCTCCTTCTATAGATTAGCATGTTCCCAATGCCACAGAAGGATGCACAATGGCAACCCAATACTGTAAATTAAAGCGACCAAGACATGCATGTGCACCTTGCCTCCCCCTCTGTATACTGATGTGTTGAGTTATTGAACAGAGACCAAAATATATGACTCTACCACAGATAGGCCTCACACGTGTTGAGTGTGAGTGCATCCGCATATCACATCATTTGCACATACAAGTTTAGACCCGAAACCGGTCCCAGGAAGCTTCTTCTTGGTCCTGGGAGGACTTGCCGTGGCAGTTTGGACTGGACTGTTCTCAACATATGGCTATGTCTAAATTGGAATGGCATGGTGTGCAAAAAATGATGGATTTAGGCCCAGATCTCTGTACTGGGGGGAATGTTTGACATTGTCCAGCATTTTGTCTATCAATTTTTTTTGTTGTTTTTTCAAATCAAATCAAATTGACTTTATTTCGGATATATTGCAATCCATAAAAGTACAAAACATTACACATTTCATATTAAAAACATCGCAATAATTGCAAAGTCAATCTTAATTACATACAGCACATATGTTTCTTAAAAAGAGTGAGTAGACAATCAATACAGGAAAAGTGCAAGTAGTGCCCATGTACAGAAAAAGTGCATTAGTGCGTTGGGCTGCAGATGATTCATAGTTACTCATCTAAACATTTTCTTAGTCTCATAGTTAGTTTTAAAAATTCTAACACCTGGAGGACACTATCAGAGTGCAGCAGCTGTAAATACATAAGGGCGGGTCTAATTTCATTAAAATTTAATTTCTTTAAAAGATTAGCGAGATACCGCCTACGGGGGTATTCATAAAATGTACATAAAAATATAAAATGCAGCATGTCCTGTGGAGACTTCCCGTCGCAGCCACAGGGAGCTGCTGGTTTCTTAAAAATGTCCGACTTTGGTCTAATTAAAAAATGATGAAAGATGTTGAACCTGAACTGGGTCAGCAAAAATTTCTCATGAGAGGTAAAGGAGCATGTTAGGTACATTTCCATAGTGTCACAGGTTCTCAGCATGATATACTTTCTAACATTGGGTTTCGAAAGCTCAACTTCATCTCTTAGGGCATTACAATCCATATAAAAAGCCCTCTTAACCCCTTCCATGCTCATGACGAGCTCAGCTCGTCATGAGGCACAGTTGAGCTGTGCTGATGACGAGCTGAGCTCGTCATGACACCAGCAAAATGGCAATTTCCAGCACAGGGGAAAAATAACCACAGCAGCGATGTGGTTAATTGCTGCAACATCACCCTTAACTATATCCCTCGGGTTATCAAAGGCGTCCAAGCTTCAGAAATTGGGACTTCAGATATTTAAGCCAAGGTACACACATTGCATGATCAAGTGATACAAGATCTTCCACTATCTGGTGGGTTAAAGGAATTTCATCACTTAACCATAATTTTATCCAGCATAGCAGTGGTTTCAATCCAACAATGTCGGATAAGTGCTGGCAACCAAGCTCTTCATGTACAGCTAAATTCGGTGTGCTGCCTGGGACACACAACAGACGCTTTAGAAAATTATTTTCAACTATTTGTAGTTGTTCGCCATTTGTATAGCCCCATATCTCGCTACCGTATACTGCAGTGGCTATTGATTTAGCATTGTATAATTTCATCATGGCCACATTTGGCTTTTTCCCCAATTTTGAGGCAAGGTTGAAGATGGAGGCATTTACTCTAGTCATTTCCCCCTTCTTCCTGGCCACATGTGGAGCTCAGCTAAGCTTTGTATCGAATAAGACACCCAAGTATGAGCACGTATGGGTGATGGGGATCAGCATATCATTTATTTAAAAATGAACTTCTTTTTAGGTTGACGGCCAACATGCATTATATAAGATTTAGAATTGTTGACCATAAGGTCCCTATCAGACATAAAGTTATTAAAAGCATTTAAAAGTGCCTGGAGACCCATTTCTGTTCGTGAAATTAAAACCGCATCGTCGGCATATAAAAGTAAGGGAATACCCCTCGTACCAGCTCTAGGGCAATCTGATTTTACCTCTTGTAGTTCAGCCTCTAAATCATTTATATAGAAATTAAAAAGAAAAGTGGCCAGGATACACCCCTGACGTACTCCTTTGTTAATACTAAAATTTCCTGTGGTTTCCCCAGTCGATGAGAACCTCACGTTGGCTCTTGTGTCATTATGCAGATCCGCTAGGAAATCCACAATCCCCCTATCAACACCTTTATCCCTCATGGTCTGCCACAGCCTCCCTCTGTTAACACAGTTGAAGGCTGAGGACAGATCCATGAAGGCAAGGTGAATTACTCCTTTCTGTACGACAGTATATTTATTCAGAATAAGGAACAGGTTGAGACACTGGGTTATAGTAGAGCGGCCTTCACAAAAGCCGTATTGAGAAGTCGACATGATGTTATTTTCAATCGACCAGCTTGTTAAGCGTTGAAGTAGAACTCTCCCCATAATCTTAACCATTGAGTCAATTAGGGATATTGGTCGGTAACAAAGAGCACTTCCCCTATCTCCCTTCTTGAAGACAGGGACTATAGTTGACAGTCCCCACGTTCCCGGACAACCCACTATGGCCGCAGCATTAAATACAGCAACCAGGATGGGTGCCCAGAAAACTGGATCAGATTTATAAAGATCCAGTGGTATTCCATCAGGTCCTGGGGCTTTATTTACAGTGAGACCCATTATGGCAGCCAAGACCTCACTTTTGTCAAAAATAATAGCGCTGCCCCTATCATGGGGGGCAGCAGACATAGTTCCAGAAACCTCCGAGTAGTACAGGCTTTTAAAATTACTTTCCCATTCCTCTTTGGTTATGCAGCAGACAAGTCCATCTCCAGGGTCCTCGGTCAAAAAAGGTTTTTTAACCAATGCCCAGAATTTGGTGCTGCTATTCAGGGTAGAAGGGTCCAGTAGTTCCTCCCAGGCCTCTTTCCTTAGAAACTCCTTGCGGGCGACAGTAATAGCCTTATATTCCTTTCTGCATAGTTTTACATCCTCCCGATTCCTCGGGGAAGCTGACAATGCAAGCCTCAGTTTGCGAGCAGCTTTGGTACAGTCATGGCTAAACCATCTCGGGCCTGTATTAACCTGGGTTTTATTAGGGACAGATAGAAGCGCTGACACCTTCTCCGAAACATTTTGATAAGCCTTTAGAACCTGCCTAGGTTCACCCCCCACATTGGTACATACTTTAATATCCTCTGCACACCTTTCAGAAATGTTCTTATATAGGATATCCGCAGAGACCATTGACCATTTTAACCGCCTCCTCCCATCTGTTGTGCCCAGTCTGCCTTGACTAATCATCTTATTACCTATTTTTACCCAGGGACATTTTAAGCAGATTGTTAGAGGGTTATGGTCACTAAATTCGCTCGGAACAATGCAAAAAGAATCTTAAAAAGTTTGCATCGTCCGAGAGACCAGTATATGATCAATAAAAGTACCCCTTCCATGCCCTTTAAAGGTGGGGGTATCAAAGCAATATAGCGGGTCCTTTAGTGACATAGTCAGAGAGAGGTCAAAGTCATCCAGTAGGTCATTGCACATTTCCCCCTCCTTAGTGTGCTCCATGTGGAGACAGTCCGCACGTTCACAGGACATTTCTGGTAAGCACTTGTGCAGCGGATCTATACAAGGATGCAGATTAAAATCGCCCATAATCATGAGGTTATGGCCCAGGTTTTTCATGAAACTAGAGACAAAAGAATTTAATATAAGAATTTGATTCCTGCCTGCACTATCATAAGTAGCATTGTCAAAATTCACCAGGCCCACAAGGACATTACCTCCAGATAAAGTTAAGCCCATTACACCTGTATGCTGTGCTTCAATTCTTTGTACTTCACAAGGTATTAGTATGGAGACAAAAATTACAAGACCCCCCTTGAGCCTACCCCGCCATGATTAAACAACAAGGGGTGGTGATGGACAGAGTTTCTGAATTAAGCAGAATACTCTCACCCAGTCAAGAGATCAGGGCTAGATCCAACACCGTTCTTTAGCTCACTGCACCATACCAGCTCAGAACCTGGCTATATGCAAATTAGTCTGTTCCTGTCCCAGTGCATGATGGGAACAGGGCAAACCAAACTACAAAGCCAATTCTTTCACTGGGAACGAAACAAGCTTCCGGGGACCGGTTTCTGGCATTACAGCCGTCTTCGGCCCGGCTTGCTTGAATCCTGATAGTGCAATGAGCAAGGGACTCACATCTGAGCATACCCTTCCACGCTTATGGTGGACAAAATAATTAAACAACAAGGGGTGGTGATGGACAGAGTTTCTGAATTAAGCAGAATACTCTCACCCAGTCAAGAGATCAGGGCTAGATCCAACACCGTTCTTTAGCTCACTGCACCATCCCAGCTCAGACCTGGCTATATGCAAATTAGTCTGTTCCTGTCCCAGTGCATGATGGGAACAGGGCAAACCAAACTACAAAGCCAATTCTTTCACTGGGAAGGAAACAAGCTTCCGGGGACCGGTTTCTGGCATTACAGCCGTCTTCGGCCCGGCTTGCTTGAATCCTGATAGTGCAATGAGCAAGGGACTCACATCTGAGCACACCCTTCCACGCTTATGGTGGACAAAATAATTAAACAACAAGGGGTGGTGATGGACAGAGTTTCTGAATTAAGCAGAATACTCTCACCCAGTCAAGAGATCAGGGCTAGATCCAACACCGTTCTTTAGCTCACTGCACCATCCCAGCTCAGAACCTGGCTATATGCAAATTAGTCTGTTCCTGTCCCAGTGCATGATGGGAACAGGGCAAACCAAACTACAAAGCCAATTCTTTCACTGGGAAGGAAACAAGCTTCCGGGGACCGGTTTCTGGCATTACAGCCGTCTTCGGCCCGGCTTGCTTGAATCCTGATAGTGCAATGAGCAAGGGACTCACATCTGAGCATACCCTTCCACGGCTGAAATGCCAGAAACCGGTCCCCGGTAGCTTGTCTCCTTTCTGGTGAAGAATTGGCTTGGTAGTTTAGTCTGCCTTGTTCCCATGATGCACTGGGCCAGGGACAGACTGATTTGCATATAGCCAGGTTCTGAGCTGGGATGGTGCAGTGAGATAAATAACGGTGATGGATCAAGCCCTGATCTTTGGACTGGGTAAGACTGGTCTGCTTAATTCAGACACTCTGTTCATCACCACCCCCTTTTCTGAATCGTACCCCGCAATGATGGCAAAGCTGGCACAAAGAAGGCCTTATACCCTTCCCGAAAAAGGATACAGCCCACCTCCCAGGTTTCTTGTAAACAGATGATCGAAAATTGCTTAATGTAGGTCACCCAATTTACATCAGACATTTTGGCCGCAAGACCAGCAATATTCCAAGAGACAACGAGACATCCTGGCATTGTGCCCACCGGGTTATCTGAGTTTATAAATTCACCTGTAGCCACAGTATCCTGAGCCGCAGGTGCCACCCGTCAATCACACAGCTCAAGACCGGATAACACTTCGTACCTGTTCTGTGTGTTTAAATTCGTCCCATATTGATAGTGGCCAGTACTAGAGCTTCTGTTATAAATTCCATTGGGTTCACCTAACCCACAGGGATTAGTGATGTTATAAAGGAATTGACTCTCTTGGACAGGAGTATAAGGTTCAAACACCCGCCTGGTTAAACTCTGTTGGGGTAAAGGTTTGCACAGATGCGCATAAAAGTAACCCAGGGGGCGTACACAAATACTGTTCACATTATGTACCAGTGAGAAAGCTCTCAAAAGGACAGTTGCCACATGCTGGGGATGTTTGAAATTTATAACTATCCAATCCCTGGAACCAGTCTTTTTTGAAGGTCCCACCCAATTTACACGCCTTACTGCCATTATCTGGTCAGAATATGAGATGGGAAAACCACAATTTTTGTTAAGCCATGCCACTGTCTTATTTTTTAGGGAAGTGTGGGATTCATCATAAGGAGATGCGGCATGGGTGCCACAAGGGGGCACATTAGTCAGTACTGCCACAAACGAAGCACAGTCTGGTGGTAAATTTAAATAGCGGTTATACCTCGGGGGTCTAGGAGCTCTACTGCTTTGGGGGTTTGTAGACGATTGTGGCTGCGAGGCAGTTGCCACAGGGATATCCGATCGATTAGGTGTTTCAGACCCTGTGGCCACTGCAGCAACAATATTCCCCCTCCCCTTATTCCGTGTGTCATTAACTTCAACAGTTTCTCTCCCTTTTCCCCCAGAGTGTACATTTCCACTAGATGTTACAATCTTCTGTGAACTAGATGTTACAATCTTCTGTGACGATAACAGACCACCCAACCTTGTCACTTCCTTGACTAGGTTATCAATCTTGTTGGTTAAAGGTTTAATAAGCTCCTCTATTTTTGCTGTTAAAGACACTTCTAGATTTTTTATAAGTGAAGCAAGCAAATCAGAGTTTAAATTTACACCATTGCCGTTACCATTAGTGCCCGTGAACACAAAGGGGGTTATTATAGCAGGACTATTGATTGCCTTACCATCCTTTTTTTTTAGACTTGGAGTTATTATGTTTTCCAGTCTCCCTTTGAGATACTGTTCTACAAGTTCTCAGGGGCCTGGTTTCAGGTTGGGTCTCATTCAACACACTGGTATCTAAGCTTGACAGTGGCCGTGAGTCTGAATGAACCTCGACACTCACTAAGATGGGCGCTGGGGGGTCAATAGAAATGACATCGCTCGTGTTAATTTCACAGTCTTGGGTCAGACTAATAGGGGATTTTTCTGATAGTTCCCCTGGAATAGTGCCCTTCCCCAGAGATGCACGTCTATCATTGTTAATCTGATTTACTTTCCTAACCAGGAAATTGTCCAGCGAAGCAGGGCCCACCATCACTTTATCAGTTTTGGATTTAGACATTATGAGCAGTGGTGATATAAAACTTACACAGAAGTACCCTTGAGTCTAAACACTCACAAAGAAACAAAACAGGAACGAAGAAAAAGTCTTACGCGCTCTCAGCACGTTAGAGGTCCAAAAGAGGCGATGTAAAGTCCCTGGCCCAGTCCAGTCTCCTCAGGCCTCTGAGGGCCACAGAGGGCCCGCCTTTGTCCCGGGCTTCTACCGGGCGCGCCCGCGCGCGTTCCGCAGGCCGAGGGACCAGTGAAGCCTTTAAGCGCCTCCTTGCGCCTTGTGTTCGTCGTCAGCGGCGTCCTTGTCGCGCTGGGGCTGCTGGGGTTTGTAGTTTGACAAGCGGCCCGGCGGAGCCAAGCCCGGCCAGACCCAGAGCGGAGCTAAGCCCGGCTCGCAAATCACGGGGAGAACAGGAAGCACAGCGGAGCCAAGCCCGGCCGTCAGCAGCACTCCCAAGCAGCTGCAGGTAGCTCCCCCTGGACTCAGCACCAGTGAAGCCTTTAAGCGCCTCCTTGCGCCTTGTGTTCGTCATCAGCGGCGTCCTTGCCGCGCTGGGGCTGCTGGGGTTTGTAGTTTGACAAGCGGCCCGGCGGAGCCAAGCCCGGCCAGACCCAGAGCGGAGGTAAGCCCGGCTCGCAAATCACGGGGAGAACAGGAAGCACAGCGGAGCCAAGCCCGGCCGTCAGCAGCACTCCCAAGCAGCTGCAGGTAGCTCCCCCTGGACTCAGCACCAGTGAAGCCTTTAAGCGCCTCCTTGCGCCTTGTGTTCATCGTCAGCGGCGTCCTTGCCGCGCTGGGGCTGCTGGGGTTTGTAGTTTGACAAGCGGCCCGGCGGAGCCAAGCCCGGCCAGACCCAGAGCAGAGCTAAGCCCGGCTCGCAAATCACGGGGAGAACAGGAAGCACAGCGGAGCCAAGCCCGGCCGTCAGCAGCACTCCCAAGCAGCTGCAGGTAGCTCCCCCTGGACTCAGCACCAGTGAAGCCTTTAAGCGCCTCCTTGCGCCTTGTGTTCGTCGTCAGCGGCGTCCTTGCCGCGCTGGGGCTGCTGGGGTTTGTAGTTTGACAAGCGGCCCGGCGGAGCCAAGCCCGGCCAGACCCAGAGCGGAGCTAAGCCCGGCTCGCAAATCACGGGGAGAACAGGAAGCACAGCAGAGCCAAGCCCGACCGTCAGCAGCACTCCCAAGCAGCTGCAGGTAGCTCCTCAATTCTTTTTGCACTTGTCGCCCTTATTGGGGAGAGTATGCCCAGATGTGGGTCCTGTGCTTACCATGCCACTTGAATCAAACTACCCTGGTTGATGAGGGATGATAGCCTGAAACCGGTCCGAGGATGCTTGCTTCTGGTCCAAGGAGGACCTGGCCTGGCAGTTTGGGCTGAACTTTTCCTATGAGGAACAGGGTCAAGACTGATATGCACAAGGCTGGGTCTAAACTGGAATGACGTGGTGTGCAAAAAATAATGGCTTTAGGCCCAGATCTCTGTACAGAGGTAAATGTTTGACATTGTCCAGTATTTTGTCTATCAATTCTTCTTTTTGCACTTGTCGCCCTTATTGGGGAGGGTATGCCCAGACGTGGGTCCTGTGCTCACCATGCCACTTGAATCAAACTACCCTGGTTAATTAGGGGTGATACCCTGAAACTGGTCCCAGGATAATTGTTTCTGTACCAAGGAGGACCTAGCCTGGCAATTTGGGCTGGACTTTTCCTATGAGGAGAAGAGTCAGGACTGATTTGCACAAGGCTAGGTCTAAACTGGAATGGCATGGGAAGCAAAATATTATGGATTTAGCCCCAGATCTCTGTACTGGGGGTGAATGTTTGACATTGTTCAGCCTTCTGTCCATCAACTGTTCTTTTTGCAATCTGCTCTAGTGCCTCCTGGCATGTCAATAATATTTCTGGAATACTCACCTGCTGTTTCTAACTGTGAGCCATTCTCCTGTCCATTTGCTGTATCATTTTCACCATAGCAAAGTTAAAAGTGGAGGGTGCAGCATGTCGGTCCCTCTTTTTCCTCGAGGCTGCCCGGTTTGAGGGTCCTGAAGTATGCTGGGTGCTGCCCTGCTGCTGCTTGCCTCCCTGAGTATCTTTTGCCACAGGGGTCTTCTGTGGGCGGGACCTGGTTCCTGATACCCATATGCTTTGCCTTCTTGTATATGCAACCCATTTTTGGATAGTCATGGCCATTCCTATGGATGTGGACATAGCATGCCCTTCAAAGCTCAAATCTCTTGCCGTGTCTGCTGTAATGTTATCTAGGGAGTAAAGGTAAACACATATTACTTAAAGTTGCAAATGTACAGAACATTTACCAAATTTTGTCTGACATTGACATGCAATCCTAAGTGCCAGTCCACACCTACACCAAATCTTGAGATAGATATATGTAGAATATACTTTCAGTACAATTACATCTCCCAATACTATATGTCAAACTGACCCAAGTGAGGCCTTTGTACTTTAACAATATATCTATTTAGTCACAATATATTAACATCCATATCACTCATACTAGTGATTCACGCTCATTCAGATGTGTCAATGGGAAATTCTAGACATGACCCAGGTATGTTCACTTTTGGTGTTGGTCTTGCACTATGCATGGGGGCAAAGATTTGGCACAAACTAAATGAGAGGTGTTAAGGTATGCTAGTCCAGCTTGTGTAACTCTGCATTTCATAAGTAATCTGGAGTTATGCAAGGCAGCACACATTGCTGACTTGCCTTACTCTGCGTCAGGAAGCCAATCCACAGATGGAGGGTATGTGTCTGACTGCCACAAGACTTTAATTTTGAACACTTAGTATAACTCGTAAACCTGGAAATGTGGCATAATGCATTATGTATACCGGTGTACCAAACCAGGGGAAACTTTAGATTTCGACTTTTCTGCAACTCATTCTTCCTGTGCTGCACACATCAATGCACAAATAAAAGCCTAACGCCTCTCAGAAGTGTGTGTATGCAGGCAGGTGTATTCATCTGGCTAAGAACTATGCTGCCTATAATGCAGGGCCTCTTGAACCATGATAAAAGTGCCTGCATTGGTGTTAGCATGGCAAAAGTACACCACTAGTAGGAAAGCCTAGTCATGTGCTGTATCCTGGTATCACTGTGCATTCCTGGTTTTTAACTTTTACACAGTGCAGCTACTTGGCGTCACACCTTGAATTGTATGAATGCTTCACGGAAATGCCACATAGGGGAAATACTGCTCATGAGGCTGGCATATATGCCAATCAATGTGATTTTTTTTAATATACAAAATATGCGCTAGTTGATGAACTATGTGCCAAATGTGGCAAATCTATACATATGTAAAAAAGGCCACAGTCACACAATTGTATAATTCCAGTGGCCCTGCCTATATTGAGATTGCATTCACATTAACATACCTCCACGTCAATTCCAAATTATTCTGTGGACAGGGGCTGTTGTGTTGGCACACTGTATGTAATTTCTTGCCAGGTGAAGAATACCTCCCCATACATATCACACTGTTACAATTATCAT
Source organism: Lissotriton vulgaris (assembly GCF_964263255.1). Taxonomy (NCBI): domain Eukaryota; kingdom Metazoa; phylum Chordata; class Amphibia; order Caudata; family Salamandridae; genus Lissotriton; species Lissotriton vulgaris. Next base: position 246,371,556 of record NC_141687.1, read on the forward strand.
GGATCACTCATGACGTCACAGAGCTACAACCATGTACTCATTACACTTACTTGTCGTGTCAGGTTCCCGGAAGCTGTCCACTACTCCCTAGTTGAGAGGCACATGTCCACTTTCAAGACATTGATTTAGAAATTGCAGTGTAAATGGTGCAACTACACACAGTTCACATTCAAAACTAATCACTATAACATCCCAGTGTAATGGCACATGTCAATACCCTTTCACATATACGTATACATTGTCAGAACATGGAATGCAGCTAGTCACCTTCAAGGTTAGAGATAGCTCACATCACATGCCAGAATCATGGTTCTGGCATGTGATGTTTTAAGTACTGCTGGTCAACATCATCACAGGCCCCCTTGCACCCTTATACAAGGGTGCAACCATTGGCATTAGGCACACAAAAGTCGTCCTCAGTGGGGTAGGTGGGGTTGGGGGTCAGGGGGAGTGGTCTGCCCCAGGAGGCGAGATTTTTGGGGGTGGTGGCAAGCACAAGGTAAGTTTTCTTTTTTTTAAATTCTCCTTCATCGTCTGTCACCTCCTCCACGATCGTCGACCTCCATCCCCAGCACATCCTCCCCCCACTCGTTGACGTCTGCCGCTAGACCCCCCACCTCACGCTCTTACCTGCTCTGGCCGTCACTGGGCAGTAAACACAGGGATCGCTCCAGGCGGCAAAAACTCTAGCTAAGCCACTGGTCGTCCTGTGATGGAAAAGGACAGGAATGCACCATAAAGGTTAAAGATGATGCATTCCAGCCCTTTGAATTTGGCGTAGCAAAGCAAGGTGACTTGCTGTACTATGCATAATAATAAATGTGAAACTGGGTACATACATACTAGCCTTGCCACACGAACATAACTTATACTGTGTGCAGTGGGGATGGGGATATGTAATGTGAATCTAGCCCTAGGGGCAGTTTGTCCAATATAGTGTGTAATGTCAGCATCAGCTGAGTGAGCCAAAGCAGCAATACATCATGTATAACATTACCTTGACATTCCTCAACATTCATCAGGGCAGGTTATTTGTCAATAGTGACCCTCAATTGGGGAAAGGGCTACCAATACTTGGCCCCATGAGTACTTGATCCATAGAACACAAGACAGATTTTTGTCAGGTGTGCTGCTTAGTGTGACCGTTTGATAGTGTGAGCCTCTGATACTTTTACCACTTGATGTCCCTCTCTTTTTCCTTGTGTGTCACAAGTCATCCAGCATTGTAGCTACATTTTGTGTTTTAATTTTATCATGACTAATATAGCAATATTACCACATGCTATTGGTACGTAAATACATACCTACAAGGCCTCCAACCTCCATACCCAGCAGGTCCACTGCATCCGCCTCATGGGATATCACATCTGCCCAATGGTGCTTGAGCTGCAAAAAAGTTTGGTCTTCTCCAAAAACACGGGCCATGTACTACTGCAACCTCTCCCATCTGTTGTTTCAACCCTATGGGGGGGGGGGGGTAGGCTTGACTCACCCTACCACTAAAAGCCATCTGTGGCAGCTAGTGCATTACTGGTCATATCAATCCACCAACCTCTCACTCAGGATAGTTTTTGCTTCTACCCTTACTAGGCATGGCCCTATCCCTCCTTAACCCCCTAAGCAATCAATTAACACCCCTTAAACAGTAAACTATGCCTACATTGCAAAACTTCGAAAAAGGACAAAAACCCAACAATACAAAGACAACTACAATTACACCTTACAACACAAAGACACAAAAAGGAAGCAAAATAGAGAAAACAGGGACAGACCAGACACATGCTACACAACAAACAGAAACAATCTCTCCACTCCAACAACAACCAGCGCCAAACAACAGACACTATCAGAAAGTAATAGTAAATTTCACCATTCCTTGTAATCAGCCTGCCACACCCATTGCATCAATTCCTGGGTGTAGCGATCACATTTTCGACATTTGTCACAATTTTTCAGATGCATTGCTATGCAAATGTAAATTGCCTGATGCACTGCGCAGTTGCACTTATGCAGCTATGCAACGGCCCAAGCAATGGCGGCAACGCACCAGTTTTGAGCCACTCAACAGGCACGATGCACTGGTTCTGATCCACACAACAGGGCAGTACGCCAGTTATGAACTGCACAACAAAGGCGATGTGCTGGTTCTGACCCGCGCAACAGGGGCAATGGGCCGTTCTGAACCGCGCAACAGAAGCGATGAGCATGATCTACAGAAGAAGCGTAGACACCTTAGGCCTACTTCCATGAGACCAGTACTGAGGTAGCATCACTTGGGAGGGCAGACTGACAGATTGCAGAGTCCAGTCGCTGAAACAGGATGTTTGGAAGCCATTACGCTCCCTGAGAATTCATAACAAGAGAGAGGCCAGTCAGTTTGCCCTTGGAGTCACTGTGTTCTAGGGATGTCCTTATCACCCAGTCAGGGGAAAAGCAGCCAGCAGGGCAGACTAGCAAGGAAGGACTCTCCCATAACAATTTTTATATGAGTACACAACTGGATGTCAAACACAGTCATATGTGCATTAAAAGGTTGATACTGGGCCCTCTGCCCCACTCGTTTAGGTTCCTGTTACTCAGGACAATTTATAAAGGAAGGAAAAAGAAATAAAACCTTGCCTGAACCTCCATTCGACTCTCTGATGGCCACACTTGTATAAGAAACAAAAGGCAGACTGTAAGAGAAAATGGACAAAAGAGATTACACAGAACACTATGGGCCCGATTCACAGAGCTAACTTAAGACAAAATCTCAAACTTACTACTTTTGGTATTCACAGAAGTTAGTATTTTGTCTTAAGTTTGTCTTAAGACAAACCTAAGACAGACTTAAGACAGACTTAAGTTAGGATTTTGTCTTAAGTCTGTCTTAAGATAAAATCCTAACTTCTGTGAATACCAAAAGTAGTAAGTTTAGGATTTTGTCTTAAGTTAGTTCTGTGAATCGGGCCCAAGGACACTAAAAAGAAGATCGATGAAGAAAACGCCTCCAAACTGGCTGAGAGAAGACGGGACAAGATCCTCAAGCAAGAGTTGTTTAAACTCCGCCAAAGTGAAGCCCAGGCAAGTGGAATCAATGGACAGGTTCATGCATCCAGCACCCCAGACGCTGATAACCGCAGTACAGTAGACTGTGTGAAGCCCTGGCGGCTTTACGATAACACCGCCACGCTCCCAAGGAGCGTTGCTTCCGCAGGTGAATAGCATGACACTTGGCAGAAGAGGGAGAGGGAAACTGGGGAGTCGGGAGGTTGTTGGGGGACTACATTGAACACGTGCAAAGCGCATAGCAGTGAGTCCTGAGAGAGCGCTGCATAATTATTATTTTTTTAAAGTAAAACTTGTCTCTGTAACAACTCACCGAAAGTTCTGAAGATTATGGAGACTGAGGGGCATGTTACCAAGGGCAAGTGTCACCGCTTCTTCGGCGAATTGTGCCGAGAAAGCGGCGATACTGCTAGAGCCCTATTAACAAGGGCATTTTAAAGCCCACTTTGCATGTCGGCGATAAACATCGCTAATGACATGCAAAGTGGGCGTTCCCACGTCCAACCACATGAAATATGTGGTTGGAGGTGGGAACACCCTATCACCAAGGCAGGCGTTGGGAGGAAAAGACCTGCGATAAACTTGTTTATCGCAGGTCTCCCAACGCCTGCTCTGACCAGGTGTCCTGTAGTACATTAGACAAGTACCCCCTTCGTGCTTTTACAATTTAAATACAACTTTTTCAGATCCAAGCGAGATTGAAGCACGCAGCGAGATACCGCGGAGGCTTCCCGGCCCATCTGCGAGAGTCAGATATAATTGTGAAATCCCCCACTGCCCTCCACAAAGATACTCAGGCGGCTGTGCAAATAGGCATACAGCGGATGAACCACTTCTGAAGAAAATAAATAGTGGTGCCCCCGTTTTCACATTCTAAGAATCCCTGCATAACAAAAGGCCCCTCTTTATTTGAATCATTGGAACGCGGGATCGCGTCATCCACATGAAAAGAATTCCACACTGACAGAGCCCTGAAGAGAATCTGTGATTTCTTCCAGATTTGAAACGCGTCGGCATAACGGCGAATAGGCATTTTTGATTAAACAAAAGTAACAGTAATTTGTTAACTGTGACTGATTGCTTAGTAAAAAGTGATTTTTCTGTTGCCTTTTCCTGTTGTTTTGACCCTGGTTGGGCTTTCTAATAAGTTGAATTTTTCACAAAGATTATTTTCTTATGTGAACAGAATTGCTGTTTTTCTTATTGTAAAAGAAGCTTGTCTATAATTGTGAATTCATTTGTATATATTGTCTTGTGTATAGAATTGCCTGTATGATAGTGTAAATAGTGTAAATGTGTGTAAGTAGTGTCTTTTCTCTACCTTAAAATGTCTTTCAAAATGATTCAACAATTAATTGTTCAAAGGGTTTAAATAAAATAACCCATACAAACAATATGTTTCTTTCCCTTGCTTGTATTCTCAAAAGTTGTGAGAGAAAATTATCCTGGGGGACAACATTGTTTTTGTTCTACTGACCAGGTGTTAGGCATTGTTGACATGGGGGTGTGGGTCATAAAGCTGAATCCACCCCCCATATTAACAAGGCACACATTAGCACGTGAAAACAACGTTTGTTTTCATGCGCTAATGTGCCATATCGCCGACTATCGCCGGATTTCAATTCGCCTACCTGATGTGCATTGATAATTGCGAGCTAAAACGGCGATGAAATCCGGCGATAGCCGGCGATACGGGAATGTGCGTTGTGCGTTTTCCAACGCACTCCTTGGTAATATGCCCCAGAATGTCTTAACATTTGAGTTATTATAAACATGTTGTTTGATTTACAACTTTAATTTCCTTGATAATGCTTTATTGGCATAAAAGGGTGTATCTCAAGGCAGATAGAGACATACAACGCCCCGGGCGAGCGAAATAGACAAAGTTAAGAGAAAAGAACAAGGAAACAGAAGAGGCTGGAGAAGAAAGAGAATTTAGAGTAGCTAAATAACCTGTCAAGTAGAAGATAGACAAAAAATGGAGTAAAAAAAACATAGTAAGGTGATAAAGTTTCAAAAATAGAAACTTACCTGTGGTTTCTTCTCTCTCCAAGGATGCTGGCAGAGAAAGAGGTGCAACCAGACCTAAGAGAATAAGGGAGAAGAAACATTAACTAAATGGGACAACCTCAAGACCAAAGGCCAAAGACACTTCGATATTTAAAATACTGTAAAACTCTGGATTGTGATAACCTTAAGTATAAATGAAAATAACACATACTAGACAAAGATTCTGGAACTATCCTGTGCCAAGTCACAGTTCACTATTCAGCTCAAGCTCTCTCTTCCTGAGATGTGTTCAGGCCCCTGCCTTGTGATGAATTACATATTCACACACATTTACGGAGGCACAGAGACAGACTGCTCTCTCATACACCAGTGTATGTCCCTCCCAGTCTGCAGCTTTGCTAGATTATCAAACTCCATCTGGGGGATTCCTCTGATCCTCATGCTTTTCCTAGGCAGCAAAGTCTTACCCATACATGAACCCAAGGTCCTCTAAGTTATGTACAGGGGCAGGCACTTCTGCAGTCAGTGTACAGTCAAAGCACATTCAGTGACCAGTAGTGTAATCAACACATATCATGCTACCACTAACATTCTGGCATGCAGCACACACTCAGTCTATGCACACTGTTCAGTACTACAGTTTGTACTGTACTAGATTGTGATACTTTTGAACACACACACTACCAGCACACACACATTAACTATGTTCACACTGTTCCACATTTCAACAAATGTGTTGTGTATGTCTTGTACAGGCATGTGCATTCTACAAATGATTCTATCATGCACACACTTCCAGATCAACCTGATGTTGGGCATGATAAGTGAAACACATAGCAGCAGAACTTTATAAGAGGTGAGTGAGCCAGTAGGCCTCACTGCAGTGATCCATGGGTGAATGGTCATGTTCAGTACTATTGATCACTACATAGTATGCTACCATCCCCACGTTTGTTCTGTTTTACTCCTTGCGGAGGCAGTAGCGTAGAACAATTATGAGAGCAAATCTTTGGGTGGCTCTCCTGGTCCAACCAGACTGCAATCCATGACAGTGGTCTATGTCATGGCACACACTCATTTTCCATTTTCCCCTACCGGAATATACTAGCATTAGTGATCCACACAATAATACAGATGGGCATTTAGGTAATGGGTATACACCTCTAACCATGCAGGAGAAATTTCCTACCCAACACCACTCTAGCGCCATATTTAATAAAAATTGCATATGTCCACATCCATTTGTGCTTGTATTTTGGCATACACACTTCACACATTACCCATCTCTGTCTTCCTGTTGTGATGTGGTGCTTGGTAGACATCCCCTTGACTTACTTTTCTGAAAAAATGCCACGCATTGCTACTTAAGCAGTTTATTATGTTTTGTTATGGGCCTTTGAGCCTCCTTGCATTACTGTGCAAAGCATGGTAAATGTGTATTGTATTATGTGTGGGCAAATATAGTATTTTCATCAATTAGCCCTGGTAATGTGTTACATGTGATGTGCTGTTTTGTGAATCACCCAAGATCATATAATGAGTGCCACATTAAACACACTTTGATGCAGCAGAACAGAGCAAGACAGCTTGCTGTGCCACACTGCTTACCATAGGGAGGTCAGGAATTTCCCATATCTATCTAGGTATGGTGCAATCTGGACCTATCCCTTTCATGCAGTGCACTGCATCTCATTGACTTGCTGTGTGATTTGCTCTGAGATAGAGGTGTGCCCCCATGTTTATCAACAGCTAAAAAATACAAATTAAACATGTTGAGGCCTACATCTAGTTGACAAGATGTGGGTGACTACATAGGTGCATTCACACATACACCACACAATAGATGAGCTCTAAGCAAATGTGTATTGGTTGAAAAGTTGGCATTGTTTCTGTCAATATTTGACGTCATTTACATTTTACTGCGAAAATAAATTATCCACAATTTGATCGTATCTCGGCCGACCTGAAATTATGTGGACAATCTCTCCCTCAGAGTATTCTGCCACTTCATGCTCAAGTGGGATTGCCCCTCATAGTCCCATAGTACATTGGTCCTTACATATATACTATGCAATATTGCATAAACTAATAATATTTTGCACACCGCCGCAGGTGAATAGAGCAGGCTTCCACCTGACTTGTTGAGGCATCTAAAGCAGTACTTTAGTGCTCTAAACATGCACTCCACCACATTGCATGTTTTAGACAAAGCTGCACTGTATTTCTTCTGTCCGTCCATCTGTAGATTAGTGGATGAGATCATCAGCCATGGCTGCAAACCATATCCCTGGTCACCTGGAAATAAACAACATCACAAGCCAATCATTGTATTCTTTGTGCCTTCAACATAAGTGCATATGTATCACTTGAATGCAGGCATTATGGAACACATATATGGCCTGGTTTAGATGTTGGTGGACGAGTAACTGCATCATAACGTTGATGGATGTCCCGTCTTCCAAAATATAAGTTGCATTACATATAATGGGATTTACATTTATATCTAATGGGGTTCATATTTCGACAGACAGGATATCCGTCACCGTTGTGACAGAGAAACCGTAATTTTAAATGACAATGATATCTTTTAGTTATTGTTGAACACTGATTTACACATGCTTGATGCTAAATTTGTGATTATTTTTATATATTGTACAGCATGTACGGGATACAACACAACAACATGAGAGTTACCTTGTTTTGTCAGAATAAGCAAGCCTGTCTATTTGTATCTACTATATGTAAATTGGGGACACTGTGTGTACAATATCTCCAACTTAGATGAGAGTCTTTTGTAGCCATATTGGGATCTATAGTTTGGAATAATGACAGTAAGTTTGACAATTACAAAATAAATTTGACATATTTTCAACTATGATGTGCTTGGTTACCTACATGGTATGCCACTGCCTTACATTGTTGGATATGGATACGGCCTACATGGATATTTCACTTTGGAATATTCATACTTGAGGTTTTGTTTTCACCATGGAAAGTTGTCTGGACGAACTTAGACTGACACATAGGAATAGAAATGTGTCCCTTTTCTGTATGAGACCTAATTATGGGCCTCATTAGGATGGCGGACGGACCTGTGTCCGTCCGCCCGCCCGAGGTGGAGGAACCGTCCGCAGGGGCAACAGCGGTCCCTCCGGTGCAATTAGGACATAACCGCCACCCTGGCGGTCACATCCTGGATCTTTAACCTTGCGGCGGGTGCTGCTTCAAGCAGCACCCGCCGCAAGGTTAAAAAAGCATGTTTTACATTTACATGCACAAAGCGGCAGGCACCGCGCGGTGCCTGCCGCTTTGTGCATGTAAATGCAGGGGGTACCACAGGTACCCCCCATGTGCACAACCCACCACCCCTTCACCCTGGGGGCCCGCAACGGGCCCCCAAAGAAAAGGCCGTATGCCTTTTCGTGGTGGCATTTCCGCCACGGAAAGGCATGTCCCAATGCAAATCCTAATATGGCTGGCGGTGTCTGATAGACACCGCCACCATATTTGAGCTTTTCCGCCGCGGTCGGGAGACGACTGAGGCGGAAAAGCGGCAGACGGTCTTTCTGTCCGCCGATGACCCCCCAGCCACCTAATCTGGCGGGGGGGTCTTTAGAATCACCGAGGCAGTGAATCCGCATCCTCCGGGCCGGCGGTGGCTTCCACCGGCCCAGAGGATGCGGATTCACCGCAATCCTAATCGGCCCCTATGTTTGAAGACTGACTTGGTCCAACAGACCTGTACAGTAAAGTTCTGTCAGAAAATGTTTGTATGTGAAATTTTAATGCTGATAAACCAGTACTTATAGGCCTTGATTCTTACACCATTTCTTGATCATAAATATGTAGATTTGTTTGCAGTAATTACACTGTGGTACCTTTCCTTCATCATTATGTGACCTAGGTTTATTCCTAGTTTATCACTTCTATATTGGCTTACGTAATAATTGTGTGACAATTACTTTGATTAAGTAGGATGCAGCATAAGTAGGCAATTTGGGCATTTATGTAATCATCTATTACGTTGATGAAGAATGTCAATGTGTCTTATGATAAATGTGCATTATTTGACAATGAATGTTGTAATGGCTCCTGTATACCTGTCATTTGCTCTTTTAGTGTGACTTATGTACCTATAATACATATTTGTTACATTTGTTCATCCTTCACTTTCAGTGCATGACAGTCATTGAATTTTGATGGTCATTTCACGTTTGTGGTCCTAAAAAATGAATCAGCTATCAGATATACTGTCATGTGTGAAACAGATACTTTAGGTGTGAATATTTTGCCTACAACATTTTAAAATCAAGAGAATTAACATAGATTCCTTACTGGATACACCATTGTGCGCGCCCGCGCGCGCACACACACACACACACACACTGCACTCATTGTTGAGGTTGTTCCTTTAATGTTATAAATAAATGTGGGGAACATGGTTCTACATTTGCTGCCAACGCAATTACACTATTTGTGATTCTACCAGCTCACACAGCATTAAAGGTCACAACACTTAGCGCTAAGTATTTTTTCATCCTTTCATTTCTGAATCTGTGAGATAAAAACACATGAGGACATCATTGGCTACAAGTCCTAGTGACATACTACCACTAGATGCACATCACACATTTATCCAAACAAAGAGATGGGTGTTCAGTCATTTCTTTCAAAACAGGCACAGTATTGGTAATGCTGCTTTCCTTTACAATGTATAGGTCATTCACATAAAGGTCAAGCTCGAACCCCTTATTGATAAGACTGTGGCAGAAAATCAGGGCCAGCCTGGCTATAGCGGGCACCCGGCGTTTGCCCGGTTGGCCATCAGGGTGAGTGCCGGTTTTCGGCTCCTGGGGGACCGTTTTTGTTACCGGGGATTGGCAATATCGGTCCCCTGTAACAAAATCGGCCGAAACCAGCCCTAACAAACAGCTCTGCCACACCCCCCTTCCCTCCAGGGGGGCTGGCCGAGTAGTTTGCCAGGGCCGGTTATCGTTCCCAGTCCGGCGCTGCAGAAAATGTAGGCATCAAGGGCACTTCCAGAGTATTAAGCCAGAAGGTCCCTGATGGTCCACTATTGCCTGGACAGTTATTGAATTACGATTCCTGTTCCTGTAGAGGTGTGCAGTAGCTGTAGTGAGCACAAATTGCACATGTCTGCGATCTATGGCACCTAGCACATTGGGAATCCAGCAATGGTGTAGACGCATTGCTTTGTATCCTGTTGTTGTTGGGTAGTTTCTGGGAAGAGAAGGTACTGGGGTGTGAGTTTTATGATGACATTCAACATAGATGGGAGAAAAGCAGAAAATGCTCCCTGTGAGATGCCTGCCAATCTGGACACTGTGGTTTATAAGGATCCTGATTCTAACATGTGTAGCACAGACATCAATTTAACATGTGCTGGAATGGCATGGGTCCTTGTAGTTGCTGTCTGGAGACTTGGACTATCTTCTCCAGCAATTCCATGACAGAGTCCCTCTTCAATCTGTAAAACTGTATGAACTCCTCCTCTCTGACGTAAATGAGGGATATGCATTGGCAGAAAATATGTTTCTTCCTCCTTCCGTGCCTAAATTGTTGTCTCTGAGCTCCACCCAGTTCCAGTATAACATCCTCCATGGTGTAGTTGAACTTGTCAACGTGTTCTGTGACAGTAGGAAATTTGTATTACAGCCACTGCATCATTTCTAAGCCTAGTTTGCCGAAACGCAACAATTCTGGCGCATTTATAGCTTTGTGTGACAATTGCACATGATGCATAACTCAGTGCTACACTTATAAATACCACTGCGTTATGATTGTGCTGGATTTTGCAAAGGAACACCTATGTTGCATATATTATTCCCAGTGTACCGCAGCATGATTTGGTGGTGCTTTTGCACCTCGCAATACTTGAAAAGCAACACATTTCTGTAGATGCAAAGTTTTTTAAATGTGACATACTGCTTGTGCTGGCCTTGTGTCACACAACTTCATGCAAGGCCAGTGCAAACCCTTGATAAATATGCCCCAAAGTTAAGAAGGTACCAAGAGGCTAGAAACTATTGGACTATGTACCCTCAGCTGGGCTTCTACAACGGACAGCCTTTAGTACAAATGCAACTGAATCACCTAATTTGTATTTTATCCTTGTAGAGTCAGTCCTCCCTGTCTCATACCTTCAATACTGCTTCTTCTTATGGAGGAGAGAAAATCTAAACTGACAGAGATCTCAGAGTTGATCAAAGACATCACGGCAAGAACAAAGACATGGATCTTAATTATGAGTGTGATCCAGACTTTGGAGATTTGATAAAGGGATAATAGAAGAACAGATCAGAGAACCTTTCTTTGGGAAAAGAAGGTTGAAGAACAATACCACTCTCTAGCAATTAGGGGTGCTAAGTCACCCAAGGCTAAGCTGATAGAACAGAAGGCACAACCACTAGATAAAACCAAGAGAAAAAATAATCATACCCCACAGATCAATGGCCAAGAGTTTTGTAATTACAAGTTCGTGAGAGGGTTTACAAGAGCTGTAATGTTCTAGGTATGGAGAAGATGGACACCCCATTTCTCAAAGTTTATACCCTCAAGCTCTTGTTCGATAAGAACAAAAGCTCACTTGCTACAAAGGCTCCCAGGGAAATGATATAGTAAGTAAGTAAGTCATTTTATTTCGTTCAGACCTCAACTGAGATCAACAAATGCAGATATGAAATTATTATTATGGAGTTCAAATAATTGAAATAGTAAAACTTTTAAGACACACTAGAGAATGGAAAAGTAATAATATTTTATTGTGTACTTATACAAAATTCAATATAATAAAAAATAAAAATGTTAAGATTGTGAGCTTTACCTTTAGAACAGCTTCAAGAAACGTTTAAAAAACGTAAACAAGTTATGGCATACAAGTTCATTAACTGGAGAGTTACACAACATAATTAAATCATGAGATAAAACAGCATTATACTTTAGTTGAATTGGAGTTATATATCGTCATCGAGCCTCTACCATATTCACATTAGGACAGATTAATAAAACGTGATGCATATCTTTTCGACCACCTTTGCACAGTTCACATATGCCTTTAGAGTAATTTGTACCATCCCAACTGGCTAAGTATGTTGCTAATGGGAGTATACCCAAACGTAAAAGCAGGATACAGTGCCTTACCCCGTGCTCTTTTTTAAATCGTAAATAGGGAGCATAAGTTTTAAATTCTATATTTTCTGCGAACGCTTTATAATGCTTCAATTGTATGCAATAATTTGTATCCATTTCATAGCTGATTCTAGGGGCCAAGGGCCCGATGTAGGTGGCCAATACCGGTCGGAAACGGCCGAATTCTGCCGTTTCCGACCGGTATTTGGCCTTTTGTGATGTAGGGGACCTTTTTTTGTTTGATTCGGTATTTTACCAATTCGGTAAAATTACCGAATTTGAAAAATACAGAATCGGTAAGTTTACCGAGTTTTAAAATTTGGGATGTAGGTGGGACTACTTTCAGTCCCACAGGCCCTTCAGATTCGGTATTTTAACACCCAATCCAATTGGGTGTTAAAATACCGAATCCAGGTGTGCATGCACCTGTGTGCATGCACACCTATGTCATGTGACAGACAGACATGCCCTTAGGGCATGTCTGTGTGCCACATGGCACACAAGCCAGTATTGGGGGTGCTAGAGGGTGTCAAAGTGACACCCCCTGCACCCTTGCAGAAATCGGTAATTACTGAATCGGTAAATACCGATTCGGTAATGCACATTGATTCCTATGGGCTTCAAGGCCCATAGGAATCAATGGGGGATACCGATTCGGTATTTACAGAATCAGTAAATACCGAATCTTACAGATTCGGTATTTACCGATTCTGAAATACCCACATCTCCCCTCCTCCAATTTACCACTTCTTAAATACCGAATCGGTATGATTCGGTATTTAAGAAGTGGTAAATTGGAGTTTACCTACATCGGGCCCCAAATGTTTTAAAAACAGTTTCAAGAGCGCAAGGAGACCACTCCTGTAAAAGTGTAACAGTGCATTGTAAAACCTCAAAGGCTTTTAACATATTCCTATTGAAAGTATACCCCGAAGCTTCCTCTCTAAGTCTCCAGTACGGAATTTGCGTAATCGCGTAACGCAAATCTCCGCAAAGCGGTAAAAAATTTCCTAGAACACGCAGAAATTCCACAAACACGCGGAATTGCTTGTTCACGATGCTTTTTTGCTTTTCGCAATTGCTGTTTGCGTGCTCGGTGGAAATATCTTGTGAACACGCATTTTGAGAACGCAAACAAGCAAAAAAATTCACGAACTCGGGGAACACAGAATTTTGGGCAATTTTGCGTTCTCCGCGGAACGCAAAATTACCCAAATTCCGCAAATCCATGAGCGGAACGGAATTTACCACCCAGGCCTAGTTTTAATAAATGCCTTAACGTGTCTGGCGCTTCATGTAAAAGGTTGTACATCCACCTTATAAAATTGAAAATTACTAGAGCAGAAATTCCTTTTAGAGATAGCTCAAGACGAAGAGCTTGAACTGGTACAGACTGCAACACTTTTACCAATTTTCAGAGTATGGTTCCCTCCTTTACTTTTATAGATTGCCTTGTTTTAATGGATGATATAGAGGATTTCATAGGAGACCGACCTGTTCATATTTCAATAATTTGGCTGCCTGGAAGAAGAGTAAGGAGTTGGCAAATTATTCTAATGTTTGCGATGAATCAATGAATCAATTGCACGCCTAAGTTTAACATTATGCCAAGGTTCCTTGTAGCACAGCAGCTGTAGGATGTCCAATAAAAGATATTAGGGATGGTCAAGATAGGTGGAGCAGTAAAGTAAATGGTTTTCATTTTGAGTCAGCATGACTGAATGAAGCCACCTAGAGAATAATGACAGTCAGACAGTTGGATATCTGCAAAGGACTTCAAAATGCCTGGTAAAAATGTGGATAATGATTACATTATAATATTCATGATATCAGGACACTACATGGCCAGCAGGAGGGACATTCCTTAAAATGCAAGAAAGTTGTGCTAAAATAGAGCCCTTCAAGTATCTGAAGAAGTAACAAGTTGTTGCTGCAAGTGCAAAAAATTGTCAACACACCAAACAAACCCAACTATATCATCTGTGGTATTCATTGAAGGATTGGACCCACTGTAGACCAGACCTCTAGTCCTAATTTTAAAAAGGTTAATTAGTGATCCACCTTTATATACATAAGAAAATACCTTGCTTAAAACAACCTAGACCAAAGCGTCAGACCATAACACAAAAATGTGTTTCAAGAAAACCTCACTAAATGGTAGAGCCTTTTCCATATGGGTTTGGCACTGTGGTATGCCCCCCTGATCACTTGATGATTAATACTTTCATTGAGTATATCACACCTAGGTCATTCCACTCTGCACTGGAAACTGCAACAATACTGCCATGTTATAGTGAAATAGCTGAGTTCTAAATAAGTAAATGTCCACGTTTAGTGTCCTGCCTCTTGGTCTATGAATGGCAGATATATCTGGGCTCACTGGTCCTGAAAAGGGCTCAAATAAGAAACTAGAACAAAGCTGATAGCAAACATTTTACTAGCTCTGGTAGGAAACAATCAGGCTCTTCATGGCGAAATCCAAGCAGGATAAAATAGTCTTTCCCTCTAATTACATGGTTCACTAGCTAGCCCCCAAAAATATTTTCCATTTTTGAGGCCGGAACATTCCAGGTTCTTCTCCAAAATCCAATGTAAATGTATCAGCTTCCGCCTCACATGTGTAACACTGAAGTATACAAAACCGTGATGATGGAACGCTTGACTTAATCTCAGCCACTGTTAATCACTAAGGGCGTTATCCCAGCCCATCATTATTTTGCACACAATGCCACATTATTGTGGACCTAGTCATATGCAAATCAATCTTAATCCTGCTCCAATCAGAATATTCTTGGCTGAACTGCCAGGCCATATCCTAATAAGGGCGAAAAACATATTGGGTTGCTTGTGTTCTGGCAGTTCCGCCTGGACTGTTTCTATTGGAGCAGGGTCAAGTCTGATTTGCATATGGCTGGGTCCAAACTGAGGTGGCATGGTTAGAGGTGGCTTACTCACTGAAGGCTCGATCCAGGCTCGAGCCCGAAGCCTGGTTTTGGCCCAGGGTCAGCTCAAAGTTCTATTGAAACCTAAAGGCCAATAACAAGCCAAGCTTTCAAGTGGCTTCTGCCTATCATCACTGCATGGGACCTTGTGTAATGTAGCTTGTGCTCATGTGAAGAGCTCCAATACCTTTGGGTCCAATTTGCGCTATATTTCAAGAACTGTAAAGAAAATGGACTAAGAGGTAAAAACAAAGCCTGTAACTTAAGGGAAGATGAATAGATACACATTTACTGGATGATTTGTCTAAAATGAAACCAGAAAACCTGCATAAATTGCAGCTCATTGCTTGAATTGTGTGATCAAAGGCAAATATTTTATTTCACCAAAACTCTTTTTTCTTCATTATGGCGTATGAAAGTACTTTCAAATATCTGAGTTCAGACTACTAGTTGTACAGAACTATCAGTATCAGCTGCTTCCGAATGGGTGTTGAGAGGGGAGGGAATAAAATATAAAAAAGACACCTGAATACCGCCGGATGCTGCCTCTCCTCCATCCGCTCTGCTGCAGGAAGCACACAGCCTCCCAAAATCTCCTGGCCAATTACATTGCTGCCTTGCGGCAGCATTGTAATTGGTCTGAGCGCCGTGGCTTGGCGCTCAGAGAGGGGCAGGGAGGCTGGGCATGTTCTCCACCCAGCATGTATAATACAGCCTGTTATTTATTTTTTATTTTTTTATTTTATTTTTGGAGTTTTCTATAGCGCTGGCCAGACCCGAGGGTATCGGAGCGCTTTACAATCAAGCTGGAGGGAACGGTTGCATAATAATATATCAAGGAAAAGAGATTCATGTAAGATCAAGGATTAACATAGTTAATTGGCGCCTGAGGGGCGAGTTTGAGGTAGTGGGTTAGAGGTAGTCATAGTTGCATGGTGAGCTGCTGAGGTAGAGTTCGGGAATGCCCGGTTGAGGTAGAGGATTTTGAGGCGTCTCTTGAAGTCTTGAAATGAAGTCGTAGTACTGATGTCAACTGGGATGGAGTTCCAGATTTTTGGGGCATTGCCGGCAAACGAGCCCGTTGCGGTTTTTTGTTTCCGGGTTTTCATGGGGATGAGTAGTAGGGTGTTCGAGCTTCTGAGGTTTCTGGACTGGCCCGCCTTCCTGAGCTTGGAGGCTAGGTATTCCGGTTTCCCTGTGTGCAAGGCTTTGTGTGTCAGACAAGCTGTTCTGAAGCTGGCGCGCATTTCCATTGGGAGCCATTTTAAGTCTTTGAGTGCTGGGGAAATGTGGTCGAATTTCTTTGCCCCTGAGACCATTCTGGCGGCTGCATTGAGGGTTGTTTTCATTGGCGCTAGGTGTGATAGGGCTGTGCCTGTTAAGGTTGCGATCCCATAGTCCAGTCTGGATAGCACCAAAGATTGGGTGGCTATTTGGAGATCCCTCTGCAGGATGTGAGGTTTGATTTTGTTGAGGAGTTTCAGATTAAGGAAGGCGCTCTTTGCGGAGTTCTTGATGTGGTTCGTTATTGAAAGTTTATGGTCAAGGGTGATTCCGAGAGACTTTACTGAGTTAGTCAGAGTGAGATTCCCACTGAGAGCGTCGATAGCTTTCATCCATTCCGTGATTTGGGGGTTTCTGATTGGCTAGGGCATGCACCTAAGCCAGGCAGAAACCACCACTCAAGTCAGGGTAAGGGAGTTATACGCTGAAGATAACCCCTGCTCACCCCCTTGTTAGCTTGGCAAGAGTAGTCAGGATTATCCCAGAGGCAATGTGTAAAGCGTTTGTGCAACACACACACAGCAGCAAAACGCTAGGCACACTACAAAAGAAACTGCTGCCCTCTGCCCGGAGGGGCAGCTGTAGGACAGTGTGCCTGTGGAGCCCCACTCTGGGACTCCTTCCACGAAAACTGCAATGGCCCCCAAACTCTGCAGCTGCCCGCTCTCTCAAAGGGCAGCTGGGATCAGCACAAAGGACACTCACTGTGCCCTTAGAGCCCCACTGGGACTCTATCCACAATTGACCCTCACGTTGCAGCTGCCCGTCACTGCGGCGCAACTCTGAAGAACAGTAAAAAGGTACTGGCACTAAACGTGCCTAGGAAGCACTGAGACTGCTCTGCTCTCAGCCCTGCACTGTCAAGGTGCAAATTTGAGCCCCACTCCAGGACTCTGAAACACAAATATTGCCCCCTTGGTGCAGCTGCCTGCAACGGCGACGCAGCTGTGCAGAACAACACTGGCACTTACAGTGCCTCTGGACCCCCCTCTACTGGGCTCCTCCTGGGTCCCTCATTGGGCACCCACAATCCTCAAGATTCAACCCTCACTCACCGGGGCAGGCTTGGAGGCTCTGTCTCCTTCCCGCTGAGGAAGCTTCAGCACTGGGAGCCCTCGAGGCTCCAGTCAGAGTTCTCCGCTGGTGGCTCCTCCTGGAGGCTCTGTCTGGTCCCTGGGTTCTTCCTGGAGGCTCCGTCTCCTCTCAAGGCTCCCACTGGCACATGGGGCCCACGCCTCCTTTGACAGCACGCCCGGCATCCTCTTTCCTGCTGCCTTACCACACCCCCAACCAGGCACAACCGCCACCCCCCCAACCAGGCACAGCCGTCAGCCTTCCGTGTCGGGCCACGGCTGTGATTTCTCCTCTCGTTGGCAAAGTGTGGGCTGGGCTCCCGCCATAAAATAATGCCAATGCGGGGTCGGGATCCCGCCCCTCTGTAATGGGCACATAACAGCGTTGTGGGCTCCCGCTCTTAACTTAAAACGCAGAGTGGGCTCCAGCCAGAAAAGCACAAAGATGTGGGCTGGGCACCCGCTCCCACCGCCATCCTTAAAACGCGGGGTGGCATGAACGCAGGGTAGGTTCACACTTCAAAAAGGCAGAAACGCAGGTAGGCTCCCGCTTCAAAAAGGAGCATAAAACAGCGGATGGGCTCCCACTTTCCCTGGCAAAACGGGGGATCCCCACGTCGGGATTCACTCCTAAGACTTGCAGCCCAGCGCTGCAGGCAACAAAAGTCACTACTGCCCTTAGGGGAACCATAAGGTGCTAGGAGCCAGGAATTTCAAAGCTCCACTGGCACAAGGCTGGGCCCAGGCAGGCCGGCTCACAGGGCAATCCAGCAGGGAGGCAAGCCCTGTGACTGTTTCTCCTGGGGCCCAGCAGCAACAAGCCCCCTTCCCCAAGTCACAAGGACGCACTCCTTCATGGGGTCACAGCCCCAATATTTATATCAACATTTGCTTTGTCTGCCCTGGCACAGGGCTTGGGGGAACCAGCCTAAACTGGTTCTGGGGGGTTTTGGAGCACTTTGTTGACAAGACTCCTCTTCCCCTTTGTTAGGTGGGGGCTTGTCATCAGATACACTACAGGGGGCGGAGCCAGCATTCACATAGGCAAGCACAGATATATCCAGGGTCAGGGCATTACTCCTCCCAGTATTCCAAATGCAGATACCCTATTCAGCCTAGCACTGACTCACCCTGCCCTCCCTGGAACCACACACACCTCACCAGCCCCTGTCACTCCAAAACCAGACATGCAATACACATCAGGCAGGCAGACACATAGCACACAGAAATGTCAACTTCCAGAAGTGGCACTTCTAAAATAGTTATAATAAATCTGCACACCCCATTGTGCAGCTTTTATTATTACTATTCCAACCATACCAAACTTGACCACGCTGTTCATCTCATATCAGGAATTACCACTGAAACACTTATCACGGAATCCCCAATTCATTCCTACGGGAGGGCAGCCTCACAGAAGTGAGAAACTAAAATGGCTGTTTGTCACTACCAGTACATGTCCTACCTTTTACCTACAATGCCCCCTGCCCATAGGGTCAGCTAAGGCCTAACTTAGGCTTGACTGACATGCAGTAAAAGAGGGGTCACAGACATGGCAGACACTTTAGGTGCCACGTCACAGCGGCAGTAGCACTGCACACACAGGGCTTGCAATGGCAGCGGCCTGAGATAGGTTTGAAAGGCTACTTTGGTAGGTGGCGCAATCAGTGCTGCAAGCCCACCAGTAGCATTTAATTTACTGGTCCTGGGTATCTGAGATACCACTTTACAGAGGACTGACAGGTAAATTAAATATGCCAAACAGGTGTAGACCAATCTTACCATATTTATCACAGAGAGCACACGCACTTTACACTGAACAGCTGTGTTAAAGTGCTCAGAGTCCTAAAACCCCCAGCACCATGTCAGAAAAAAAGGCTAGAAGGAAAGCAAAAAGTTCAGGGATGACCCTGCAAAAAGGGCCAAGTCCAACACAGCATATATAGAATATGCAAAGTGCACGATCCTCCTCCCTGTGACAGGGGGAGCCCTGCCCCGCCCCTCCCATACAACCTGGCTTTTTTTCTATGTATTGGGCTTGCAGTTGGAGCACTGTGGCGACGCTCCATCCACATTAGCGGAGGAGGCACCACTCTTAGTAAGTACTACTCACCGTCGTGCTATAATGTGCCCTATTAATGGCAAAGCTTCCGCATATTAAAGAAATACCATTTTTTGTGTTGAAGAGACTTGATCATATTTTACGTGATATTTGTTTTATGAGTTTCATTGCAAATATTTTCAGGCCTCAGCTCGGCTTGTGCACAAGATCGAAGAACCGAGCCAGACCCTGATTTGGCTCTGGCTCAGCTCTGCCTGTTAATATGTTGGCTTGCCCACCTCTATGCATGGCGTCCAAAATAATATTGGGCTGGTATGCAATTACCAGCGGCTAAGATTAATTCAAGCATTTCATCCATCACTTTTGTCCACTTCCGGGCCTCACTTGTATAAGGCATACACAGTTTGTGTGTGCTTTCCACCCACCTGATTAGCATTTCCATTATTGGACAGTCACAAGGCATCAATGCCACGTCATCAAGGAGCCTGGAGAAGAGTCTGAGGGGCCAATGGTGGTGTTCAGGAGCAACCAATCACTAAATACCTCTAAGGTTACTTATCCTTCCAATAGACCTGCAATAAAGGGTGAATGGTGAGGGGGGTTTAGGGTTGAGGGAAATGTAGCATTTAAAGAAAAGATGTGGGAGTTTCTCATAATTTATGACTCCAAGCAAAGTATAGGTCACCGCTGGCCAGTGCATTACTCATTTGTATCACTAGCAAAACTATGGCAGCATTTATAACTTTATTTAGTCCCTTGATTATTACAGCAGTACTCGCCTGGGCACAATTTCATTATCCACCACTAATTTATGAAAACGAGGGGCAGGGATAGGTGTGAAATAAACTTCCTATTGTTTGAGAGGTTAAGTGGGGTGTCAGTCTCAATTTTCTTTCTCCTGTGCAACCTTTCTTATAATCCGCAGCAGTGGGCCTCCTGGCTCTCCTGACCTCTGCCCGCGCGGCAGCCCACGTGCGCACTGAAGCTCTAATCCCGTTTACAGAAGCCTCATTAGCAAGAGCCATTGTTACATGGCTCCCAGCTCACAATGCACAAGAAATCCCCAGTGTTGCGCGCGCTCGTCCCTTTCCCTCCGCCCAAGCAACTCTGAATCCGGACACACATGGCGGAGAGCGATTAAATAGAGCATTAGCATGCACAGCCACTTTAGCACCTGTTTTACTGAAGAGGTTATTACCAAGCTTTAATCGCACACAATATAAGTGTAGCACGGCCAGGAGGAGTGCAAGCTTCCCTATCCCAAAGTACAGCAACGGGCAGGCAAAGGTGAGCAGTACAAGGTTCCCCCTCACATGTGTGCACGGATAGGGTGCAGCATGTTCTGCCGCGGTGCATGTTTCTCTCAAGTACACAGGGCCACCAGTTGCATCTGGCATCTACGGGGATGGGGAGGCAGGCGTGGCACACGCAAAATAAGATAAAAATACATCAAACTTACCGAACACGCTTCCCTCCGTTCCAGTCCTCTTCTTTCCATAGAACCTGGATGCAAAAAAATCCCTTGACCAATCCTGGCACTGCTCTCATGCAGCAAGAGAACAGAGCTCTGATGGGAGGGAGCGCAGTAGCAGCCCGTATAGGGCGTGCTGCCAGGCAGTGACGTGGGGCGGGAGAGTGGCAGGGTAGGGGGTAGTAAACATTGGAAAACGGATGAATGGAGGTTAGACATTTAACCGCATGCGCGCTAGCGGTTTTCCCGCTCAGCGCTGCGATTTTAAAAATCCCGCGTTACGTGACAAGGTCAACTCGTCACACACACAGCGCAGGTAACGCCCATGACGAGCTGACCTTGTCACACGCATCGAAGGGGTTAAATCAATAAAAAAGGATTTAGTTGCGCACTGCATCGCATTTGGCAACAAAATTCATTTTATTGATTTAAATGTTTACTTACCTGCATTCATCCATATTCCGATGATTACATCCCCCACCCTGCCCATCTCCTGACCCACTTCACCGCCCGGCAGCACGCCCTATACGGGCCGACACTGAGGGAGCGGCCTCACTCAGCGCTCCACAGGGCTTTGGAGGCCTGCACTTGCTCTATCCCAACTGACAGCTGGGTTAGAGATGTTTAAAGTATACATGTGTGGTTGGCTGTTGCAAGACGGACGGCCAAAAAGACATGCACACTTTAAACAGTGCATAGACAGACTACCCTCCTCCGTGCTGCTGTCGCAAAGCAGTGGCCCCACCCAGGTCCTGACACTCTATTCAGAACGGGAATGAACAATAAAATGGTAATAAATTACCATTTTATTTTTTTGTGTGGGATTTTAGGTAGGGCAACGCTCCTCTGCTCAAGCAGAGGAGCCTCCCCTGCAGGCCACAACACTGCACGGTTACACACACACACAGAATTGGAACAGCATGTGCAGTAGCAGTGCTGGCAGAGTCTAATTTGTGAAAGAATATGTATGGCCTTGTTGAGAGGCCTCCAGTCGGTGCTATCGAAGGTCGGGGTGCCAAATCCCAAGGCTGCGTAGTCTTGACTCCGTCTTCTGCTTCTTTATGCCACCTCAAGACACTGTCTGCTCTTTCTCTCACTCTTGCAGGTTAGTTTTCACCCGTGTTGTCTCACTTTGTCAATGTTTTTTCCGTCTGCCTCTTTCTTTCCACCTTTTGTATTTTTCTTTATCTTGTCCTGGATCAAAGTTTGTTGAGGTATATTAAATGCAGGTCCCCCAAAAAGAGTGCCGTTAGGCCCCACCTGAAACCACTGGTTCAAATTAAACCGTAAGTGCTGGTTTCTTTCATTTACACAGAACAGCCTGAGTACAGGAAACAGCTTTAAATGTGTCCCTCCCTCATTGAGCAGTTACTGCATGCACCCACGCTCATGTGCAAGGCTGGGGTAGGGATTACTAACCCACCCCCTTTCCCTGGGCTAGGCATGGGGTTAGATGCCTCTGAAATCCCCTCCTCTGAGAGATTTATATCAAACCACCTCCCCAGGCAACAATTTATTGTACAGTAATTGAGTCCTATCGTTGCAAACATCAGGGGAACTTTTATTGTGCTCGATTTAAGAATATTTTAAAGAAAACCCTACCAACCCCCAGGCTCAATTGAAAAAAACTCTCAGGATGCTCATAAACATTGGAAAGATTAAAAAAAGAAGCATTGGCAAAATCAAAATGTCTGGCTAGTATTTTAAGATACAAGCCAGGCTTTCTTTTTTCATTTGTTGTATTTATAAAGCGCAACCATCATCCCCGGGGACATCCCGGCGCTGGATCAAACACACAAAAGCTCTACAAACTCGGTGCCACTAAGTGGGAAAAGAATGGTCTACAAGTGTTTCTCCGAGAAGTAAATTTCCTTAGGTAGGAAATTCCACCAGAGTGTCGCTAGATGACTAAAAGAGTGGCCACCCATTCCTGCTTTCTAGATTAATGTTCGGAGAATCAAGGTTTTAGAAGAGGAGAGCAACGCTCTTGTGGGTTTGTAGAAGGCCACTTAGCCACACACTATTTCTGGCTCTGACTCATGGAGTGACTTGTAGACATAGCAGAGTAATTTAAGCCTGGTTCTTTTCCGCACTGCGAGCCAGTGCAGCAAATTGAGGCAGGGCGAGGCTGAGCTTCTTTTGGGGCTGTTACCAGGTGGTGTAACATAAACCCCCCAGTCCCTGCAGTTCGAGGGCCCCAAGCTCCAGTGGCCCCCCTCAACAAAAGTAAAAGGTGATGGCGAAGAGGCTCCCCTCCGTGTAGTTGGCAGGGGGCCCCCACAAGTTTTTGTGATGTCACAACCACTGATTTAATCATTGTGCTAATCAGTGGCTTTAACATATGCTAAATCTTACATCTTTTGGTTAGTGAATGTAGACAGGAACGTACAGGACAGGGGTGCACATCAGCCTAAGCCTTAACAAGCATCGATAAAGCCAACAACTCTGCTCTTGGCAAGCTGGTGCATGGTGGGGCCATAAGCACACAAGAAACAGTACAGCTGTGTACTGGTGGGCAGGTGTATTTTTTTCTTTTTAACCCCGACCTCAAAGAGTCAAAGAGGCATTATTTCTTGACTCACTACCAGGTGTACTATTGTTAGTAGATAGGACTTTGCATAAATAACCATGGGTGGTTGGAATGGAATGGCCATATGCCACCTATGGAATGCCCCCTTGGAGTAAAAGTAATGAAAAGCAGTTAAAAGCAGTGTTTTGCATTACTTTCAGTCAACTTTCCAATGCAAAACAAGTTTTGCGCTGGAAAGTAAATTTCAAATAAGCATAATTCCAAATAGTGCTGGTTTGCGACCCTTTTGTTACACAAACCAGTGCAAAATGTTAGTAAATGCTTCATGAATGGGATTAGATGGCCATAATGAGCAGTGGATGGAGATAGGGATGTCTAAGCGACTGGAAATATACCCACAGGAATCCATGCATATGTGAACCCACACCACTATATACACAAATGCACATATACCACAAGTCATGTAGTAACTTAAGCACACAGACCAAAAGACATACCCAACACCCAAACACACAAACAGCTCTAAAAGTTCTCATACTCATGTGTAGATTGCTGTCTCTTCCACCCCGTACCCGCCATTGTTGCACATGAAGAACTAGGTTTGCACGTCTTGGGGGATCACCTGAGGGTGGCGCAAACTCTGCTCTGGCTATCTATCTGGTCTAGGCCTGAGGCTTCCCTAATTACATCTGTAATTTTGGATTGTATTAATTTGTCAGGAGCCCATACAATCAGATGGCTTGTCCAAGTTAGGGAAGACCTTCAAGCAATTGATAGGATGGATCAGTATGGTTCCCCGCAGTCCATCACCAGCATCAACAAACCACTTGTGAAAGCCAACTTATCAAAGTTCCTAACAGAAAAAAGATGGGAGGCTGAGTTGAGGAAGAAATCAGTTGAAGCATATTTTCCTCTGCGTACCTTCCAATCTGAGGTACTGAGTTTTTCTCGGAACCAATACTATTGCAAAAACCCAGCGGTGTCAGGGCAACACCCAAAGACCCCGGATTCCCCTGTCTTGGCAAACAGAGACAAGGGATACTTCTCGATGACGTCAAAGACCAAAGTTTATTGGTTGCAACCAGGGACAGAGGTCTACGAAGTACACACGGGTAGTTCGACAGAGACTGCACCAACTCAATGAACAAAACTCGGTCTTTTATGCTGAAAATTACGCTTCTGGCAACATCACAATTTGCATTCAGTGCATACAAAACGAACCAATGAACAAGTAGCATTTCAAAAAGTATCGAATCACAATAGTCAAAGTTAATCCCACTTTCCGTTGTCCAGCCCACCAAAAACGATCACACACATGTTAGTTTCCTGATCGATCAGGCCGGACAAACCCATCATAAAACCTTCAACCCAGATCGATGAACATGTCGTAAAGGAAAGACAGAAACAGATGGAAAGGAGATAGAGGAGTGGGAGCGGTGGGCCATAAAATCGGACCACGTCCTGTTCTTTGATCTTTATCAGTGAAGCTGCTGGACAAGGAACTGGCTCAGCAGGATTCGCCCCAGGCGAGGAGTCAGTTCGGCCAGG
Organism: Lissotriton vulgaris; assembly: GCF_964263255.1. NCBI lineage: Eukaryota > Metazoa > Chordata > Amphibia > Caudata > Salamandridae > Lissotriton > Lissotriton vulgaris. The sequence continues at coordinate 246,396,673 of NC_141687.1, forward strand.
TCAACCAGGAGTCAGCTAAGGCGTATGTGTCAAGGACTCATTCGGCCACGATCATAGGACCTATGTTAAGGCAACCATACAAGATGGCTGCCACATTACAAAATGGAACCCGAGGGTTCAAGCTAAATCCTCAAATACAGAGTGTTCTCCTATATCGATTCATACGAAAACACTCAGACACGTTAGACTCGTCATTTGCGGTCTGCTGACACCAAAATCGTCAATTTCCGACGACCTTTATAAATCGGGTTTCAGCACTATCGAACCGAATTCGGAATCACGGAACCACAGACCCTCCTTTTGCCCTATCATAGGCAATAAACCCAGACCAATTTTAATCTGAATCCGGATCTATATTTATCAGGTCATCAATATGCTGTTGTAGCATCATCTTATTACTATGCATCTCTTTCCGGACAGGCTTCCGTATGCACAAAGTAGCACAAAGGCCACAAAGAGCCGGAGCGCACTGTACACAGAGACCAAACACAAACAGAATTGCCAAAACCACACCAATGACCATCAGAATCTTCCAACCCCAAGTGGATATCAATCCCCATAACAATCCCATCAAAGACCAATCCCCTTTGTCCAGATGGACAGAATCGGAGATTTTGTGCAATTTGGAAATGGCCTTGAAGACTGACGGAGCATTATCTGGAATAAAAACGCAGCAGCTCGATTGAATCAATCTACAAACTCCCCCTCGATCTGCTAGAATAACGTGTAGGGCAACTCTATTCTGAAGTGTCATAAGTCTATCCGACTGGAGCTCAGCAGTCAGGTTACCAAGGGCACCGGCGGTCTCAACTATGGTGGATTCAACCACTCTCGTAAGTTGACGAATATTCCTACTGTTAGCCATAGGTCCCCAGAACGGCAGAAAACCCTTAAAGAAATCACCCAACTCTTGTCCTGCAGTGTCTTCTTGGCGAAAGACACCTCTAGCAATTCTCGTTCTGTGATAATCTGCCGCAGCTGTAAAAGTGGGGGGTAACAGAAAGGAAACAAAACATGTGCCCGAAAAGTCATGGGGCAACCATGTGTATGCTTTGTCGTAGCAAACAAAGAAGGTACCATTGGCAGCTAAGAACGCTGGGGAAGACTGAGACGGAAACACGTAAGTCTCAGCGCAAACGCTCTTCCCTAACTGAGCTTTCGGATTCTTACCGTTGCCCTGCAGACAATAGTAACCCTAATGGGGGACTATCCAGATCGGTAGAGGACTTTTCGCACGCTGGTTAATACTCAGACTTACTCCATATCCATTTACGCTCCAACCACTATATGGTTGCCTCTCGTCTTTCGGAATAGTCTCTACTGCATTAGTCCCTTGAATCGTGTCGACTATGCCTCTAGCTATAGGACTATTCTTCTGTTTATCTCTCGGTGAACGTAAGGGATCAACACTGTGGGCATATATGAACATGGTTCTGTAAGCTCGGATCAAACCATTCAAACTAAAGGGCAAAACCAAATAGGGAATTCCTTTATCAGTTGTATGAGGCATCAAACCACAAATCCAGCAGTTCGTTGTATTGATCACTAACTGGTGCTGGTGCAAAAGCTGTATGAAGGAATTGTTAGCGAATTCCTTACGTCTGACTACCTCATATTCAGGCAAAGGGTGGAAAGAATGAGAGGAAATAGTAGGTGAAGGTGTAGGTTGCACAGTGGAATTAAACATCATTTTAAAAACAAATGCTACATAACCAATTATAAAAATCACAAAACTCAGTAGTAAAAGTATGCACAGAATCAAAAAACATTTCTTCGACATTATTTTGCAAATACGTTCTCTAAAAGTCAGTGTCTGTACAGGTCTCTCCAACTCAAAGAAATCCATCCTAAATTAAAGTTGCTGCCCGCTGTGGTTGGTTGATTCTGCTTGAGAGGACCTCCGCTGAACCCAGGAAGACTGCCTCGGACCAACAGAACCCAAGACCTAGTGTCTCAGGCTTGCACTCCCAAGACTGGTAGCAACCGCGACCCTAGCAGCAGGAACCGGATGGCAGTTCAGAAAAACAAAAATACGTAGATCCTTGGTGTAGAGTTAACCTGCAAACAGTAGTAAAAAAAAAATCAACTTTATTAAGCTTTATTTGTCCTTAATTCTCGATCTCAAATTGTATCTGTCTCTTCCAGGTACTTCTTGATCGGTGAACAAAAGATGAGGCTCGGTAGTGCCCAACCGCTTTGCAGAAGGTATTGATGCTTGCAAAAGACGATCGCTCTCCAGTTCTGAATTAGTACCAATCAAACGGGCATCACTGAATGCAACAAATTTCGGAACTGACTCGGTCTCAGAGTCTGCAAGACCGTCTTGAACCCACTTGTCATACGGCAAAGGTAAGGGTGCTTTCTTCGTGTGGCACCCGTGAATCCAGTGACGCTTGCCACGTACTCGCACCGCAGATCTCATCGATAAGAGGACCTGGTAAGGTCCAATCCAGCGGGGCTGATTATTCTTCGTTCTCTGAAAGTTCCTGACAAAAACCCAGGAACCGGGTTCTATCACGTGACCTGGATCTTCTGTAGCTTGTGGCAAGGAATTATATACCTGTTGGCGTAAAACACTCATTTTAGTTGTCAATTCACGCAAATAATCAAGCAAAACAGGGTATTCAAGGTCACTAAATCTAGTCGGTCTTGGTACACCCCAAATATTCGCCGGGCGACCAAACACGACCTCATACGGACTCAAACCCATTCTTGAATGCACAGTCATTCGGGTGGACAAAAGTGCTAATGGCAAAGCATCTGGCCATTGTAAACCAGTGCTCTCTTGAATTTTGGCTAATTTAAGTTTCAGGGTGCCATTATAGCACTCAACTAAACCAGCTGATTGGGGATGATTTGCAGCATGGAATTTTTGCCTAATTCCAAGGCCGTCACACACTTTCCTCATCACTTGACCCACAAACTCACTTCCGTTATCACTCCAAATGATTCTTGGCAATCCAAACCTAGGGAAGAATTCTTTTATCAAAACTTTGGCAGTGGACAAAGCAGTGTTGTCCTTAAGGGGGTAAGCTTCTACCCATCTAGAAAAAGAGCAAACAACTACCAACACATACTTTAAGTTGTTGCATCTTTCCATATGGATAAAATCTAGCTGCAAAGCCTCGAACGGATACGTAGGAGGAGCAAAATCACCAGCTGGTTTTGGAGTTCCCTTGCCAGGATTGTGCATCAAACACACCATACAATTCTTGACCAAATTCTCTGCACATCTAGGTATTCCCACATTCTGCCAAACCGGAGCCAACAGCTTGCAAATCCCTTTTACACTAATGTGTGCCAATCCATGCGCCATTGTAACAACTGGAAGCACATCCGCATTTGGCAACAACCATCTTTGATGTTCGGACAAATCAGTCCAACAACCATTCGAATCCAACCTACCCATACTCTCTCTCCATTCATCCAACTCTTTCTCCGAAGCCTCACTCTGGATAATCTTCACACTTTCAATAGTGTCTTCGCACATGCCCTTCTCTGGAACCCATCTCGCTGGACCCACAACATACATTCGACTCGCTACATTCCTAGCAGTTTCTTTCTCAACCTCATCCGCAAACGCATTAACACGACCAACATCATCCGTGATCTTTCTATGGGCACTGCATTTTACAATTGCTATTTGCAAAGGTAATGTAAGAGATTCAAGAAGCTCATTCACCAGCTGTCCATGTTGGATCTTCGTCCCATACGAGGTCAAAAGTCCACATTCACGCCACAATCGTCCAAAGCTATGGGCCATTCCAAATGCATACTGACTATCAGTGACACATTCTCTCTTTTCCCTTTCGCCAACACACATGCTCGCGTAAGTGCGATTAATTCCGCCACTTGAGCAGAATTATGCGGGATATGTGCAGCTTCAACAACTGTATGTAAAGTCGTCACGGCATATGCTGCAGTGGTATCACCATTCGGTAATTTAAAACACGAGCCGTCAACCCACAAAACATCATTACAATCAAGGAGAGGAGTATCTCTCAGATCTATCCTCCCTTTCGTCTCTTCTTCAGTTCTCAAAAAACAATCATGTTGCTCTTCGCTATCATCGTCTGTCTCAAGCGAAATCGGCAACAATGTAGCCGGATTTAGGGTATTGCACCTCTTGATGTGCACATGGCTTGATAACAACGTAAGCTCATACCCTGACAACCAAGCACTAGTCAAGTGCTGTGTCTTTGTCCGATTCAACAAGGTATCCACTGCATGTAGAACCATAACCACTAGCGTATTGTCCATAACTAAACCAGCAGACTGTCGGATCGAAACAGCCGCTGCTGCAGTTGCTCGCAGGCAACTCGGCAACGCTCTAGCCACAGGATCTAAAGTTGACGAAAAGTACGCACATGGGCGTTGCTTCCCGCCAAATTGTTGGGTCAAAACCGACAATGCACATCCTTCTCTTTCATGGACATACAATGTGAAAGGCTTGCTGTAGTCGGGAGTACCCAACACAGGAGCCGAACACAGCGCATTACGTAGTTCAGAAAAACTCTTTTGGCATTCCTCAGTCCAAGGAATAGGATGTGGAGTATCCTTAACCGTAAGAGTTATCAAAGGTTTCGCTAAAAGGGAAAAATTTGGGATCCATTGTCTACAGTACGACGTAATACCCAAAAACGCACGTACTTCTCTCTGTGTCGTAGGGACACTCATTCTCGCAATAGTCTGGATTCTTTCTGGGGTCAGTTTCCTTCCCTCCTTCGATAAGAGGTGACCTAAGTAGGTAACTTCTTGGCGACAAAATTGCAATTTGGAAAGAGAAACTTTATGATGGGAATCAGATAAGTGAGACAACAAGGACACAGTGGCATCCTTACATATGTCTTCAGTATCGGCAGCGACCAACAAATCGTCAACATACTTAATAAGGGCCGCACCTTCCGGTAAGGCCAACAAGTCAAGTTGTGTCTTCAGAGCTTGACTGTAAATTGATGGACTCTCACAATAACCTTGAGGAGCGCGCTTAAAGCGGAAACTTCGTCCTCCTAAAGAGAATCCAAAGATATCTCTACTCTCTATGGCAATCGGGATGCTGAAGAAGGCATTCTTCAAGTCGATCACCGAAAACCAAGTAGCAGAAGCTGGAATCAGTGTCAGTAACGCAGTAATGTCGGGTACAACAGGGAATTGCGGAACAACAATCTTGTTCACTTCACGAAGATCAATAACAAACCTATATACAGGAGGCTGTGAAGAATCAGTTCTCTTTAGAACAGGCAAAACCGGACTATTGCACACATCACCTCAAGTCTCTTCAATAACATCTTTATCAATCAGATCATAAATGATCGCTAAAAGCGCTCGTTCACCATCGCTTGAAATACGATATTACGGAATGCGTGGTAACTGAGCATTCACCTTCAACGTCACAACATATGGGCAAATATCTAACAGGCCCACATCATTTGGACCCGTAGCCCACAACGAGTCTGGTAAAGAAGACAATTCAGGTGGAAGACAATCTTTTGAGACATATATCAGAGAAATCACATTCTCACCTAACGTAAGATGTACTCCTGACAGAGAACAGTACAAAGTTGCATACAATCTCTTCAACAAGTCAAGGCCTAATAAGTTCTCATTACAACCTGTAGTCAAAAGAAGGGGTGCTTCAAGCCTACGAGGACCAACAGAAAGAGGCAATGGAACGGAAATCGGATTCATAACGGGGGCGCCAGAAAAACCTATAGAAACATTATTAAAGCCAGACAAAGGTGCGCCAGGGAGTTTAGAATGCATATTAGAACTCTTCGTAGCACCAGTGTCTAGCAGAAAAGGCTCTGACACACCTGATGCAATCACTTCCACGTAAGGTCCACTCTGATCTACCGGAACTGAAACAACTCCCTCTCTTTGTCCATGGCTGTCCTAACAATCATTACCTTGCTCTCCATCGCCCTCAACATAATAATCATCTACGTAGTACTGTGTAGACCTACCAGAAGAATTCTGATGTTGATCAAAGCTATTCATCGAATTCTGCGGAGGCAAAGGGCGCGCGTTCTGTCCGCGACCTCTACCTCTAGGCACTTGTTGAGCACCTCTACCTCTAACACCAGGAGCACTATTTGCACGTTGCAACAGAACGGGACAACTATTCTTATAATGACCCTCTTCTCTACAATATGCACACTGATTAGGCCCATACGGAATACGCTGTTGTTGAGGAGTCTCGTCTCTTTGCGAGTTCCTCGAATACTGTTGAGGCTGCTGATAGTCACGCTGATTATTAACACAAGGTGGATAAGCTTGTTGTAAAAGAACTTTAGTCTTCAATTCCTTAGTCTTCTTATCCGCTCTCTCTAACTCATCCTTACGCCTATTCTCGTAGAACTGAGCCGTAGCAAGAATCTGCGCCGAAGTAGAAACAGGCCAAGCACTCTCGGAATCTTTCAACTTAGTACACAACTCAGGAAGAAGATTGTGCACAAATTTATCAACAAACAATCTCTGGCCACCTTCAGTAGCCATATCCTGACCACTATGATCAACAAAAGTTTCCTCGAAACGCGAGAAAAAGTCTGAAACAGACTCTTCTTTCTTCTGCTTACAAGCTGTCAATTTGTCCCAATTAACACGGACTTCAGGCATTAAAGTCTTCATGAAAGTGATAATCCTACCAGGAAGTTCAGTAATAACATCTGCAGGCTTAGTACCTCCAACTTGTCTGTCATTCGCTGCAACAAGATTCACCCACGAATCGCCCAATTCATTATCATGATCTGTATGTCGAATGACATTCCAGATGGGCTGTGGAACAACATTCCCAAAAAGCATATCTATGTCCGCCAAATTCATGACGCACGAACACACAGTTTGCGCAAGTTCTTTATAATATCCTGCCGGATTCTTCCGCGGATCTGGTAAAGTCTGCTTAAGCGCTAGAACTTCTGCACGCTTCCATGGTACATGAACCCACACACGCTGAAAGTGCGCTAAAACCGGTGGATTAGCAATAGGATCAGCAGGTCTCTATACTGGAGGAACCTCTTGCATCGGATATTGACGCGCTTGTCTCCTAACTGACGAATCTGGCTCAAACAGTCGTTCAGTAGGGACTTCACTACGGAGCAACAGTAACAACGATACCGCTTTCTCAACATCGGGTAGACTCACAATCATTCCTTTGGCAAACTCCGAACGCAATCGAGACAATTCTACAGGAACCCTACCCAATTCGTACATCCACTGTTCATGGAGGAACGCACACATAAGTTCAAAAACATAACGCTGCTTTGGTGCTTCCCATTGTCGGAAAACATCCATAATACCTTCTAGGTCATACTGGGACCTATACATTACCCATCTACGTGCCATATGGTCCAAAACCACTCGCTCATCTGTATCGGGCAATTGACTGCGCGATTGTCTACGCTCACTCACAGGAGACATACCCATTTGTCCCAAAATAGGAGTTAATAAATTAGAAAAGGCAGCGGTCATCCGCTGTCTAGGAGAAGGAACAATCGGAAGGACAAGAGGAGACAAAACAGTAGTAGTAGTAGGATCCATAGTCGGAACAGGCATAGAAACAGTGGTGACAGGAGGAGGCAAAGTTAGCAACCCTTGAGAAGGCTGCACATTAGGAACAACAACCAATGAAGAAGCTGGCTGTGGAGGAATAACAAGAGGCAAAGCAATAGGAGCTTGCACGGCCACAACAGGTTGTGGTGGCGCCGTAGCATTCTGCACATAAGGTGGTGGTGAATTTAGCAAATGCGACATCAAAGGGTCTTTCACACGATCCTTTTTGTCTTTCTGCTCTGTAACCGGCAAGACTGGGTAGCATCTATCTACCGCTAACTTCCTCACTCTAAGCATCTGCTCACTGTCTTTCTCTTCTTCATTATCTCTGTATGCAACGGCGGCTTGCACCATTGACATACCCTTTCTATTCTTTTTTGCTAACTTAATTTCTTTCTGTTTGGCTTCCTTGCGCCATATGTGGAAAGAGTCAAACATTGCCGGACGGGCTTTCTTCTTGAACAATTTCACTTCAAGGTTATCTAGAACTTCTGTCTTGAAACTACCATAATGGGGCCACTGTAGGACACCGTCGTTCTTTGTGTATTTTACCCAAATCTCATTATAGCTAATAGGACCTACTCCATGCTTCACGTATAACTCGTATGTAGGAGTTCCGATTGGAGGAACCGGACACAAATCCTCTAACCGGGAATCCCTCGACGTACCACAACTGAACAAATTCCTAAGACTGCTAAAACCAGGCATCTTGCTCACTATTCTAGCTTCAAACAACAAGGGTAATCTAAAATCGATAAACTCGTGAATACACAAATCCCTTGGCTTTGGGGCCTGCAGGTACCAAATCAAAGCTATCCACTAAAGGATACAAACCAAACTAAGAACTAAGAACTAGGAGACGCTCCCTTTTATACTTAACTGAATTGTCGATGGCGTCACCAGAAGACCCGTCAATCGTCTCACTCTACAAACGTCTAAGGCTCCAAAACAGGGCGACAGTCAGGGCAGCAGTCCTTCGTAGCCGTCGGGACGCGGGAAGCCTCGCAGCAAAGACCTTCGGAACCACGTCGACATACAGGGGTCGCTGAAGTGGCTGGCCAACCTCTGGAATTTTCACACAACGCTCCTCACGAACCTCTGGCTTGGACCGGTACCACTGAAGTGGCCCCATGTTGGGCGCCAAATGAGGTACTGGGTTTTTCTCGGAACCAATACTATTACAAAAGCCCAGCGGTGTCAGGGCAACACCCAAAGACCCCGGATTCCCCTGTCTTGGCAAACAGAGACACGGGATACTTCTCGATGACGTCAAAGACCAAAGTTTATTGGTTGCAACCAGGGACAGAGGTCTACGAAGTACACACTTGTATTTCGACAGAGACTGCACCAATTCAATGAACAAAACTCGGTCTTTTATGCCGAAAATTACGCTTCTGGCAACATCACAATTTGCATTCGGTGCATACAAAACGAACCAATGAACAAGTAGCATTTCAAAAAGTATCGAATCACAATAGTCAAAGTTAATCCCACATTCCGTTGTCCAGCCAACCAAAAAACGATCGCACACATGTTAGTTTCCTGTTCGATCAGGCCGGACAAACCCATCATAAAACCTTCAACCCAGATCGATGAACATGTCGTAAAGGAAAGGCAGAAACAGATGGAAAGGAGATGGAGGAGTGGGAACGGTGGGCCATAAAATCGGACCACGTCCTGTTCTTTGATCTTTATCAGTGCAGCTGCTGGACAAGGAACTGGCTCAGCAGGATTCGCCCCAGGCGAGGAGTCAGTTCGGCCAGGTTAACCAGGAGTCAGCTAAGGCGTACGTGTCAAGGACTCATTCGGCCACGATCATAGGGCCTATGTTAGGGCAACCATACAAGATGGCTGCCACATTACAAAATGGAACCCGAGGGTTCAAACTAAATCCTCAAATACAGAGTGTTCTCCTATATCGATTCATACGAAAACACTCAGACACGTTAGACTCGTCATTTGCGGTCTGCTGACACCAAAATCGTCCATTTCCAACGACCTTTATAAATCGAGTTTCAGCACTATCGAACCCAATTCGGAATCATGGAACCACAAATCTATATAGCCAAATCTGCTTAGGGCCCCACATAGACAAAGGTTTTAATTAACCTCTTGGCTGCTAATGACAAGGGTAACTCGTCATGGACTTTCAATTGATTTCAATGGAAATTATATGAGAATAATAATAATGCCTTAGCAGTAAAGGGGGTAAAAAGATTCTAGCTTGGAACTGCCTTCGGCTTGATGTCCTTCCACTGTAACAATTAAATACGAGCAAAGATCAGATTCCCTGCCCTTGCAATTCCCTATCTTTCAGTCACCAGTACATCTATTTTTTTCTGTGAGTTGTATACTGCCCAATGCAGACGAATTTTACTTTTGAGAATATTGCAGTTTAGGAAATGCAAGGAAGATATGGAATGCAGTTGTTACAATCTGATGGTGTCTGCCAAGCTATTTGTGAATTTCTAACTGATGAAACTAACCAAAAAAAGAAGGTGGGGAAATTAACAGTTTTTACATATGTATGGTCAACCTTTACTCATTTATTGTCCTTTGGCATATGCATCTCGGCAAAGAACAAAATGCATTGATTGCCGCTGAATGCACTAAATTCCTTTGATTTTACCCATTTTTTAATATATTCTTAATATGCTGAATTTGAGCATTGTAAAACTTTATTGTTTGATTAATTAAAATCTTTACAATAGAAAAACACTTCATGAAGAGTAAAAAACAGCCAATAATACAAAAGTTAAAATCTTTGACTTTTCAATATTGCACAGGGCAAAAAATCCCAGATTTAGTTTACACATTTTTCCAACAACATGAGTTATCTATAAAAAGATGTATGCCAACTCGTGCAAAAGCTTTGTTACTAGAAAGGAAACAGTTCCATTAAAACACAATAAAAAATACGTACATGGCACAAGTCCCAAGGAGTCCAACTGTAAAATATGGTGGCTGGAGTCTCTCGAGAAACTCAGGGCATTGCGATGAGGTGCGCAGCCAATAGACCCCACGGTGCGTTAACAGGTTGAGTAAAAAAAAAAAGAATGGTGACTGACTGTTGTTTGAAAAGGAGAAACGACCCATGGCAGTAAAAAAAAAAAATAAAGAACGGGGATAGGGTTACTGGCTCTCCCGTTGCGTTCAAGTTTTTACTGCTCTTGTGATGAACTTGGTGAACCGGATGTTAAGCGTTATTTTTTCCGGATTCATGGCTGCTATGATAGCTTGGCAGTAGGACCAAACACCGAGTTTATTTAATTCGCCCCATAGCAGCATCCTTCGATTGTTAAGTAAGGAGGGGCAAACACATGCCGCAAGCTCGATCGACTCCGAGGTGTACCCGCACCCCCTGCACACTGTATTGTCATTTGAATAACACCAATCTGGTAAATGTATGGTGCAAGAAAGGCCATTTACCCATCCTGAGTGCCAAGAATCTTTTTTTCCATGCTATTGCATAAGTGCATGATAGGCCTGGCACCGCGACACCTGGCTTGAACCCCGATAAAACCATCCAGGCATGTTTCGGTTTTGCCAGTTGTGCCCTGTCAGAGTGAAAAGACTGATTCCAGACTCTTTATTTACTGTACGTTTTTAGGGCCTGCTGGGGTGGGTTAGATCCCCAGTATTAAGTTGCATCGAGCATTTGCAATGAGTGTTCTAGATAACAGCGATGTTTTTGTCCCCCTTGACTGGACAATACTTCTTGCCACAGCATGGCCTCCAGGGTATCTTCACTCGAGGTACGCAATTTATTACACAGCTTAATGAAGGCCAAACTCAAGTCTTAACTGAGCTGGGGATGAAGATTTTGGTAGATGCCATACTCTCTTGAAAATACCAGTTATTGTCTTGTTCACCATACGGGAGTCTTTCCCCAGCATAATCTCCTGGCCATATGATAAGTAATTGGAAGTTTTGGCTTTCATAACAGTTAAAGAGGGGTTAGACTCGGGCTGGATATCTGCCTCGCGAGCTTCGTTAATGCTGCCTCCATTGACAGAGCCCTAGCCCTGACTACTTCCTTCTGTTTGGAGAAAGTGCCCCTTGAGTCCATGTAAACCCCCCAATATTTGTATAAGGCTGTGCTTTCCATGCTTTTGCAGTTAAATTGACACCCACCACCTAGCAACTTCCTTTTCCGAAAGGTAATTGTCTTTGATAGGTTGAGTTCCAGCTTGTTGCTAATTGTATAGGGGAGCAGCTGACAGAGAAACCTCTGCAGGACGACCCTTGTATGGCTAAGCAAAACAAGATCCTCTGCATATAGCAAATTGCTTGCACAGGTATCGCCGAGTTTTGGAGGGTGGGAATTAACATTGTTAAATAGCTGTGATAAATCTGAGATAAAAAGGTTAAAAAGAAGAGGAGCCAGCACGCATCCTTGTTTTACACCACAGGATGTTTGTATTTTCCTTCAGACGTAAGCTACATCCCCCACCTTTATGCAGATTCAGGTATTGGAATGAAGCTGGATTATGGCCTTTAAGAGAGCAAGAGGGATTCCCGATTTCTGTAGTTTAAGCCATAGAAGACCCCTGGGCACAGGGTCGGAGGCAGCTTTGAATTCCACAAAGCAACAGAAGAGTGACATTTCTGAGGCTGATGCTTTCTCCATCAGTACAGATAGTGCAAGCAGATTTTTTGTGGTTCCTGATTTTGCCACATACCTGGTCTGATTGAAGGGTAAGAGATGGTTATTGCTTGCCCAGGGCAACAGGTCTTCGAGCAACAGGCTGGCATAGTATTTGGATTCGACACCCAGGAGGGATATCATCCTGAAGTTTTTGGGGTCAGCTCTCCTACCCCCTATAAAAATTGGGTGGATGATGGCTCCATTCCAGGACTCTGGTATGTGCTTACTGAACCAACAATAGGAGAAAAGGGGTGCCAGGTGTTCAGACCACATCTTGATGTCTGCTTTGTACAAACTCTCTCAAAAAGAAAGGGAGCAGCGCCACTACACCAAGAGACAGAGTACCGTATACATACATATAATGTATCACATTTCTCTTGGCGGACTTCACTCATTCACCATATTAAACACATCTTTATAATTGATTGATGGGTCCTATCTTAAGAGTTTATTGAGGATATTCCATAACACCAAGGCCGCACTGTCAGCGGAGAAAACCCTGTCGTACTTCGACCCGGCCAAACCGACCAAGATAGCAGTCGACGCCAGCCCCTATGGCCTGGGAGTGGTCCTGACGCAGCGTCAAGGAGAGGAAGACTGGGCGCCCATTGCATACGCCAGCAGATCACTGACCGAAACGGAGCAACGGTACTCCCAGATTGAGAGGGAGGCTATTGCCATCCACTGGGCCTGTAGACACTTCCATGTATATGTATACGGACATCCATTTACCGTCTCCACAGGCCACAAGCCCCAACTCCCTCTGTTCCGAGGGTCGGTCTCCAAACCACCACCCCGAATAGAGAAGTGGATCCTGCAGCTACAGGAGTATGATTACCAACTGGAATTTAAACCGGGGGCGACAAATCCCGTAGACTACCTCTCCCGACACCCCCAGGCAGCAACGAAGGGGGAAGAAAAAGATGCGGAGGAGACGGAGGAATACGTCAAGGCGGTAACAGAGAGGTCAAGGCCATTACCCATGAGCATGGACATGATAATTGAAGCCACCCGCAACGATGAGGTCCTCCAGCTGGCGGTGAACGCCCTGCAGGCCAACTACTTGAGAGCTCTTCAAGAATCCATGAACAAAAGGACACCACAGGCAAGAAACGCTCTAGAAGCACTACTAAGAGTACGGGAAGAGCTGTCAGTGGACAACCAAGGGTGCTTGTTGAGAGGGCCCCGGATCGTGATGCCAATGAGCCTAACACAACAAGCCATCGAACTCGCTCATCGAGGGCACCAAGGCATGGTCAAAACCAAGAGCAGACTTCGTGCGAAGGTATGGTTCCCGGATATGGACAACCGAATAGAGCGAACTATCAAAGAGTGCCAATGGTGCCAAGCAGCAGGACAACCCGACTGCCCACCCCCGGTCATCACCGAAGACAACCCGCGAGGACCCTGGTAGCGCGTGAGTGCAGATTTCGGACACCTGCTGGACGGGAGACATATGCTCTTCATTATTGATGACTTCACTAAGTATCCCGAAGTGGAAATCGTGACAACACTCGCAGCCAAAGAGGTCATAGCCAAATTTGAGAAAGCCATCGCCACCCACGGCATCTTCCAGTGGGTTAAGACCGACAACGGACCTCCCTTCCAGGGACAAGAGTTCGCAGACTATCTCGCTGAATTGGGGATCCAACACCGAAGAATAACACCCCGATGGCCTCAGGCAAACGGAGCAGTCGAGAGATTTATGCGTACTCTAAATAAGGTCATCCGGATTGCGCACGCGGAAGAAGCCCCCTTAGAAAAGGCGATCTATTCTTTTCTCAGAGAATACCGGGTCACGCCACATCACACTACAGAGGCCGCCCCTGGCCCATCAGCAATGGGAAGGATAGTCCGAGACACAATCCCCAATCATCATACCTGCCTCTCTTTTAGCAACAGAGGGATCAACTGGGGATGGAGACTGCTGTCCTCTGGCCCTCTAGTTCTCCTACAGTGGCCCACAGTAACTCTTGGGCAATTTGGGGGGAGCCAGTCCTGATTGTTGAGTTGTGAGTCCCCATCTTTAAATACTTGGCTCCTTGGCTCTTTCGCCCACTTTATTATTATAATTTTATTTAGGTCTCCCTAGAGTCAGCGCCGGCCACCAGCTTGCTAGAATGCTCACAAGCGCGTGCGACGTGCACAGTACTTTTTCCAGTCTCGTGCGCACAACTTGCATCACCTCAGGAGTTTTTTTTTTATTTCCGCGCGGACAATGCTTGTTTTTGTGTGCGCGTGAGGCAGAGACTGAGGCATTTTGCAGGTATGTAGATGGTACAACAATGTTAACACTCCTTGGAGCTGTACGACAATATCAATTTTACGGTATGGATTAAAGCCACGCACCCAGGGCATTTGAACAACTGCTATTACTTCTATCTTCCAGTGCTGAGAGTGGCTAATTGTGCGCATATTGATTTTGAGAATTGCTATAATCCAAGTCTTTGCGTATGTGCATGATTTTGTCACACTCCTGTTGTTTTCTCCGCACTGCAGTGAGCACAAGCAATCATGCCACCAATTTGTTTGTTTTCACAGTGATCCGTCGTCCCAGCACCTTCGAAGTAGAATTGCAGGCGCTCTGTCCAATCTTTCCATCATGGCGCCAGTGAAGCCGGTGCACCATCGACCACAAAAGGTTCAATGGGGGGAATGGCTGCCATCTTGGCACGTGGGGTCCCTTAGTGAGCTGGTGGTGGGGGCCAGACGTTGCGGTCGCCAGGAAACGACACCCACCTGAGGGGATCCGCTAAAAAGTACCTGAGCAGGGCTTGTGCTGTGGAACTGGTAACACAGGGCCACTTCCGGTGACAGGGCTATTCAACTAGGTGTGAATGCTCAGTGCTGCAGATGTTCCTGCTGCCCATCTAGGCCAAAGTCCTGCCCCTGGGGTGCATACTGCCTGGCGCGCCACCTGAGCTGAATGCACTCACCAGGGGACATCAGTGCTGTAGGGCGTCGCCTGCCGACATCCGTGGCCGGAGTGGGGGGTCTCAGCTAGGCTGTCCGCATTTGGGGCTCTTGGGCACAGTTCGTGCATCGGCACATTAGCGGGGCAGACCGGAGCGGTCATCTGAGCACAGCGTGGGGTCTTTCATGTCCTCGTCGCCATTCTCGGGCCTCTTGCTGGCGCGGCGCGTGTGGGGCAAGCGCAGCAGCATTGAAGGACCCGGGAGACCATTTACGTACTCCGCGTGGTCCCGGACTAAATCCTGGGGCCACGCCTCCTTTATTTATTCACTACGCCTACGTGCGTAGTTCACTAGACCGCTAACATGCGATCTCACGACATTACATGCTGCACTCACGTTGGTGTAAAGTTATAGCCGGGGCCACCGAGCACCAAGGATTTGCCCTACCGCATTGGTGCTGTGCCGGACTATGTCGGAGCTGATGGTCCGGTGTACCGTGTTCCGCGCTCCGGGCCCCCGACTCGGTCGCGCTGCATTGGCATCGGCATATTTTTTTTCCCAGCTTTGCCTGTTTTAGGTTTTAAAATGTCTTTTATAGTTTAAAATAAACCGAATAAAGATTTGTTTTTCATTTTGAACTACTCATACACATAGACTAACAAATATTAAGGCACACCCGGGCACACAGACAACACACATACATGGATCCATGTATGCAGACAACAGAGAAACACACATACAGTGACAGAAATACACACCTACAGACACAATTACACTCACACATGGGTGGTTTGTTTATAAGGGCTCCTGGGCGTTGTCCCCCCTATAGTTGTTGGCCCCTTTGGCCCTGTATATAAATATGCAAAAACAGATTTTGTTTTCTGGCCATGCTGCGCTTTTTTATTTTTAGACATGGACTGGTTTGTTAGTTCCTGCAGCAGCATGATGAATGAGGCCAGGGCGTGCGGGTAGTGTGTCCATATTTGACAGCACTGAACTGTAGCAAACAGGCAGGATCACCACCTGACTGAGACACATCATCACATGAAGAGACTCCTTCTTCAAAGTGCACTTGTGGGTTTGGCCAGCTGCCTTTCTGTGGTCAACCCGACATGCGCACTAGAGGCATCCACCTACCTGCACAATTAGTGAGCCTCGAGTGATCACAGCAGTAGCCCCTTGGTCCCCTCTGGAGCGTTGGCTTAGCGTGCACCAGCAGATCCTGGTGCTGCTCTTATGCTATTTTGGTCAAATATACAGCAAGCGAGCAGCACCTGGATTGGCCCATGAGAAGACGGTAGGCTCTGGTAGCAGGGCGGGCTGGGAACTAAAACTGGCCCTGGCAAACTGATCAGCCAACCCCCGGGAGGGGGATGGGGGCAGCCGAGTTGCTTGCTAGGGCTGATTTTGGCTGAATATGATACAGGGGGCCGATATTGCAGCTATGCTGCAAAACCAGACCCCGGTAACAAAAACGGCCCTAGTGGTCGACCGGGAAAATGCCTGGTCCCCACTATGGCCAGTCCGGCCCTGTCGGGTAGCATATGAAGTAGCGCAGGATGTGGGAGGCTCAGGTTTGTGGAACATAGCCAATCACAGTGGCATAACGAAAATTAATCAGCCCCCCCTGCAGGATATGTGGGGGGCCTCCTCCGACTCAATCTGGAGCTCTCCAGCCGAAGAGTGCATTGCTGAGGCCGCCCCCAGAGTTTGGGGGCCCACCCGCACCGCGGGGCCTATGAGGGCCTGTGTTATGCCCCCTGGCTAATCACTGTCTGACTTTATTATGGAGATATGCCCTGCTTGGTCATTTCAGTCCATTGCTCTCTTTTCCCTCTTTGAGCGCAGCGCCTGTAACGTCAAACGTCATTGTGCACAACGAGGGAGTGAATGAAAGTACGAGTCGATGAGGGGGTATTCTTGGACACATTCCACTTCAAGATGAAGCTCCAACACTTCAAAAGGTAAGGCAGGGCTGGAATTATTTTAGCTTGCATGTGGGCGAAGTACAAAGCGAACCGATCATTTGATAACTCTTTGACCAACAACATTCTTGCATTAATCGGCCCCTTCACTTCTGGAACAATGGTAACACAGAACTGAATAGTATCTTTAAACAAAGATAGCTTTGATGCCCAGTTGGCCACGCGGCAATGACATTGCCAAGAACTCCATACTTTTGTTGAACAAACACGAACAACTCTGGTTAACAGAAGCGACGTGTCCCTTTCATGTGTCTCTCAGCAGAAATGGCCCTTGTCATGCATCAGTAGCCGGAAATGTACAGACAGGGAGAGGAGGCGCGTTGATCTCGTGCTGCCTCGAGCCAGGAATCTGCGATATGACTCCTGATAATGGCACGAGGAAGAATGCAGACCCCAGGCTGAGGCGTTCAGGAACGTTACATTTGAGCGTTGGCAGGCAGCGTTCCTCTGCCAGTCTGGAGCAGGCCACACGTTCAAGATGAGATTCACGGATGCATCGGTGATGAAAACTGTCCACATTAAACGTGCATAAATTGGGCCTGACGATTAGAAACAATCAGGGAAGAGCTAGCTGGTGAAGTTTTGATTTCCAGAGAACACGTGTTTCTTTAATTCTTTGTTTTTCCCACACACTGGAATGATATTGCACTATTTAAGAAGGCTATTTTTTAATGATGGCAAAGATATTTGCACCGTAGATCCGGTAATTTTATTTTCAACACCAATTTATATCACTGCGAGTCACATGGCAAATGGAAAGCATGTTTTAAAGCTTCTATTCACAAAGTTTTGAAGCAACGATCCTTGCCTTTTTACAGTATTATGTATCAAAGTGTAAGCATACAGTTTCTTCTTCCTATAGTAGCTTTATAGAATTTTCCCTTTTTAAACTATGTTTTAGATATTGGTGAGAGCTGCTTTTATCGCAATAATCTAACGCCTGCTAAAAACATGACTTTCCTGTTTATCCAATGGGAGGTGGATTGTCAGGTTAAGTCCCCATTGGCGTTAATGTGTGAATATCGCTGGATTTCCAGCAATATTCACGCATTTTGCCGCTTTCGCTGGATATTTTAGCACAATGGAAAAAAACGTTGCTAATAGCATGTTTTCTCCGCTAACATATCCAGCGATAGGCAGCGATAAAAAGAAATTTGCTAAGCGCATTTTGCGATAAATATCGCTATTCCTTGCTAATATGCCCATATCTTTTTAGGTCTGGTGTTTAAGTCCCCGTGTTTATGTTGTGACAAATGGATTGCAGCCAGAATAAAATCAACGCCGGACTGGGAACTCAAACCGGTCCTGGCAATTGTCTAACCGCCTGCCGCAGACATTGGGGGATTCGAAGTGGGTGCCGGCGGCAAATACTAATAATAATAATAATAATAATACAGAAATTTATTGAGCGCGAACAGCTACCTCTGGGGAGGTGTCCCGGCGCTAGAATACTGCTGCTGCTTTTGACACAGGGGCCAATATGTATTTCAACATGGCTGCAAAACTGGCGCCGTGTATCCAAACGGCCCCCATCGGTCTAAAACTCGCCCCCACCCGTCCGGCCCACAGTGAAACTGTCTGGTGTTCGTTACGGCCAGTCCGGACCTGAATAAAATAGTGTTTGTAGAAAGTTGACACTTCGGCCTCTAGGAAATGCGAGCAATAAATACAAAAATGTGTCAGAATAAGAGACTGTTGCATTTGATAGGGTGCATAATGATACTGCAGGTTAATCATGATGAGCTCCGGCTACAGTCTGGAAACTCTGGGAAAAGTAATTCCAGTTTGCCTTTGATACACACTCTGATCTTGTGAACTGGGGTTTAGCAGATGTGCTGTGCAGCTTGACCTGCAGCACAGATTCCCTGACCATCCTCTGTATAACCTATAGGTTTTACAGATGAATTTAAGATGCTGAAATGGCTGCTTACAGTTACTGCTGGTTGGTGCTTGACCCAGAACGGCAATAAACTGTTGTTTTGGTTCCAGCACTGCAGCAGCCCTAGGGATCGTGGGTTTAGCATTGCTTCTTCAGCATGCAAGCAAAAATAGAATACCTTCTAAAAATTGAATGTTAACCGCTTAACCGCTGCACGAATTCTGCTGCGATGCAGCAGTTTAAATGAGTGGGTGGGGCCGCGTTGGCCAAAGGACGTGCATAGCACTACTGAGGTAGTACTCGCGATGGCTGTTGGCCGGCACAAGCAGCGAAGGGGTTAATTGTTGTATCACAGGAATGAACGTCAGTGATTGTGTAGCATGTCATGTTTGGGCAATATCTAATGCATTAAGTATTGCAGTAGCACATGAAGTCAGTCAGTCACATTTCTTAATTCAGTTAAAAGCAAATTAACCATGAAAGATATATACAAATGGAACAAGTACAGTACAGCATACAAAAGGCAATCACAGCCGTTCGTTCATTCCTGTACTGCAACAATTAATGTTCTATTTTTTAGAAGGCGTTCTATTTTTGCTTGCAAGTTGAGAAAGCAGTGTTAATCCCAAATGAGAATTCTGCAGCGAAAATGCAATTTGTCCCATCTAAAAGAACAGCAGGTTCTTTTCTGGGATGGTGGATGCTGAAGGAAAGTTCAGCACTTACCATCAGCACCCTTAGGTCCAGAATGGAACGCCATCAGGCAGGAATCAGGTCAGGAGCTATCAATTTCGTCTGGCATGATTGAAGGCTGCAGGAACAATTTTCAGAGCGGTACTACACCCATCAATGCTAAGGGACTGAAATCATAGGGTTTCGGAAAAATCCAAGGATAGCACAAAGTACAAGTGTCAAAACAAATCGGCTACACTCAGTCAACAGGAAAGTGGTAAGGTTGGAGTATGTAGCTGGTGGTGGTGCATGTTGGGGCATTCTCTCACAAATATATTACTGAAGGATGCTCCAGCACCTCACTGTCATTCACAGATAGCACATTTTCATTGAAATGGCCACAGAATTTGCACAATCATGCAGTTCTACTGATAAACTTGTGGAGCATACAAATGATTATGTGTGGACAATGGGTTTCGATAACACTTCTGAGTTACAAAGAAATGCTTCATTTGTTCTTTTGTAACAGCTAATTTATTTTGAAATATTTGTACAGTTTACTGTGTGAGAAATGTTTTTACATCCTACAACCTTTCCTTTCACACTCCCTTTGCCGCACAGCAAGATTGTCACACACTTCACATCATGAAATGTGTTTAAACATTTTGAGTCTACACATTCAGAATTACTTTATAAACCATCCTGTTTTCTCAGATTTGCTCAAAAATGCAAACATTTTCCACTCTTGCTTTCAAAATGTTCTCATGGATAACCCCCCAATCTTCATTATGGACTCACTTGCTTTGTCCACACTTGTGACACTCATCCCCTACTGTCAAGCCTCGCCACTTAAAAATGTCATCAGCTGCCACTGCAGTCACACATCACATAAGAACATATGAAGCAACAACAGAGGGAGGTATGAAAGAGAGAATGGATACCAAATCTACAGGTATCTATTCACAAACTGCTAATCCATACAGACGGGTCCGTGGAGGCTCGCACTAGGAGGGAGAACGTTTGCATGCTGACCGGGACGCCCACGCACCTGATTGCCTCAATTCGCTGGTTCCTCCCTGCCGGGACGCGAGAAGCAACAGCGCCGCAGGTAGTAGGAACTAGCATTCCCAGGGGGCACCGCTATCGCGCATAGGAGCGCGTCATCATCTAGCGCCAGGCGGCGCTACAAAGCGGCCCCACGCCCGACCAGAGGGGCGAACTGCTAATCCATACAGACGGGTCCGTGGAGGCTCGCACTAGGAGGGAGAACGTTTGCATGCTGACCGGGACGCCCACGCACCTGATTGCCTCAATTCGCTGGTTCCTCCCTGCCGGGACGCGAGAAGCAACAGCGCCGCAGGTAGTAGGAACTAGCATTCCCAGGGGGCACCGCTATCGCGCATAGGAGCGCGTCATCCTCTAGCGCCAGGCGGCGCTACAAAGCGGCCCCACGCCCGACCAGAGGGGCGAACTGCTAATCCATACAGACGGGTCCGTGGAGGCTCGCACTAGGAGGGAGAACGTTTGCATGCTGACCGGGACGCCCACGCACCTGATTGCCTCAATTCGCTGGTTCCTCCCTGCCGGGACGCGAGAAGCAACAGCGCCGCAGGTAGTAGGAACTAGCATTCCCAGGGAGCACCGCTATCGCGCATAGGAGCGCGTCATCATCTAGCGCCAGGCGGCGCTACAAAGCGGCCCCACGCCCGCAACGCGGGACGCGAGCGGGACGCCCGGGGCGAAGCCCGGGCAAAGGGCGGGCCCTCTACGGCCCTCATCGGCCAGAAGAGGCTGGGCTGGGCCAGAGATCCTGGTACAAGGTGTACGTAAGTAACTGTCTCTGCTGTGTTCCCACCTCGTGAACACTCCTTACTATTGAATGGCCGCTGCGGCAACTAGCCCTGCATTAGTGGGGTTGGACAAAAATATCATCAACCGAACATTGGATGATTATTTCCTTAAACCAGCCATAGATGGCAACAAGGAGCTTTTGCTAGCCGAGAGGAGGGCAGACCGCCGTCGTTCCATCGAGCGAATAAAAAACAGAACATTCTCTGAACCTATAATGTCTGTTTCTTTAGACGACGATCTGAGTAGCGCCCCAGCAGATAACACCTTACTGACCTGCAGCGTACCCTTGCTCCTCCAAGAATGCCTAGCTCCGGCATTGTCACCCACTCATTCTCAAGAAATCACCCCTACAGTGACCACCGAACAGAATAACATTACTAAGATCCTAATATCCCCTACAATAAGGCCTGGTAAAGTTGTACGAGGTAAAAGTTCGAGGCTAGTGACAGATAAAACGCATGGGCCACCTCCACCTAAAAGAAGAAGGAAAACCATAACAGCTAACAAGCCCAAAACAAGTCACACTGAGTTTGGCAAAAAGAAGAACACTGCTACACTACCTTTAATGGGATCATCTGATACAAACCAAACTATAACAGTTAGCCCCACCTTACCGTTATCTTTACCTCAAGCACCTACAGACTCTGATTCTACCCTTATCCAGATGGAGGAGGATTTGCAACCCGCCACCCCTAAGTCGCTTCTGGACAATATTGAGTTGATTATACGTAGTTACATGCTTGCTCTGTCAGACAGATTTAGGGGGATGGAGGCACGTTTAGGTAAAATTGAGGGGGATTTGACTGCGTTAGGGAATTTTGTACGTCTACAAGGTCAGTCTAAAGTACAGCACCAACAAGGCACCACAATAACCCAACCCCTCTTAAAAAATACCGTGGGTCCCACACTGCCTAAACCTAGTACAAGTAACAGTCAGGCTGTTGTAGCAACTTCAGCCACCCCTAACCCCCTAAATGTGGCACCGAAAGCACTTGGCGGTAACACCGGTAAAAACCCTTTAACAACAGCTTCAACTGATATACAGGGTAAACCTAGTACCTTATTACCAACTACTTCCGCAAATATCCCACCCAGGGAATCTAGTACTCTCCCGGGAAGATCCCCTAGACCTGAAGGGAAGGAGAATAACTGGGGAAGAGGGGGCCCGTCTAGGACACCACCGACAGAACTTCCCCCAGAAGCATTACCGTACGTGGTCATACTCACCGGGGTCCCAGAATTGCCCAACGGTAAAAGAGAGGGATACTCACAGTTAAAAAACAAAATAACGCATTGGCTCTCTCTATATAGACCTAAACCCATTGCGATTAACGGTGTGATAGTTCATGTCCGGCGCCTGTCCTGGTTGGGGGGCAGAGCAAAGGACATTGGTGGCGATGTCGTGGTAATAAACTTTAGAGACAGAAGAGCCGTACAACATATCTTGAACTGGCCTTACTGAAATGAAAAGAACTGCATTGTACCACGCCCCCTGACATATTTTTATCCCAGATCCACTGTCTTCCCTCCACAACACTATAACAACAACACCTTCTCCTCTTCTCAGTTCCCTAACATTGAGTCGGCTCTAAACCCCGTATATATGCACCAACTGGCTCCACCACCAGTCATACATGGGTGGAACACCATACCTTTTAATCACAAAACTGGTTTCAATGGGAACATGTCAACCCTGTTACCATTTACGCCCCTAGAGCTCTCCAACAGGTTCACAGCCTTTAGCAGCCTAGAGGACTGCGATTGATGGTTAAGGAATGCAGAAGCTACGGGGGGTGGGGTAAGTGCTTCATGTAACTCAAGGTCATCTGAGAAGCTAGGGGGTCGCTGTTATGATATAAATTCACATATTGTCTAAACCACCGCTGTTAAAAACAGTAGCCCCCCTAAAACTCCACCCACAGTGTTACCAGGGGAAAATGTGGTGCCCCTCACACCCCCTTCAGACATAAGGATAGTTACTAGTGATATATCTGAGCTTCGGGAGCCAGATGCAGTGTGTACCGCGGGCCCGGTGGTGGCAGGCGTAATGTCGCCTACTTTAACATCCTCACAATCAATTAGAGAGTCTGTTACTTGTCCTGCCCTCAATGACAGTGTAAAATTAATTTCCTGGAATATTGCAGGTTTGGCAAATAAGCTACGAGATTTAGTATGGCTATCATTTATCAGAAAATTTAGTATTGTGTGTCTCCAAGAGACCTGGTTAGAGGAAAATAATGTCCATATGGAGGGTTTCTTAAGCTTTATTACTCCAGCAGTTGCCTCGACCAGGGGTAGAGCCAAGGGTGGCCTGGCCATCTTCATTAGCCAAGATCTGCAATGTAACATAAGCAATTTCCATAGTGTAAATCTGAATTTACAGAAGATTGATCTAAAAAATGGGAAGACTGTGATGACACTGGTTAATTTTTACAATGCTAACAGTAACAATGAAACTTCCAATATTGCCTCTCTAAATGACATGCTGAGCAAAAATGTTTACAATGTATCACGGCATCTGTTGATAGCAGGTGACTTTAATGTTCAACCATGTGGTAACCCAGCTAGTACGCCAATGGGGTCTTTAGGGTGTCATAATGAGGAAGGTTTTCACTTCTCCCATAGTAGGGGTGGTAAGAACCTAAACGAGTTAATGAGCGAGCACAATTTGATTGTAGCTATGTCATTGGTCCCCGATATAAAAATCTTTGACACCCCAACCTTTAAAGGGCATGGGCAGGGTTCCTTTATTGATCACATATTATTATCTCCAGATGCTGCTCAATGGGTCTTGCATTTTTCTATTCTCACCAGTATATACAGTGATCATAATCCCCTTGTTATAAACTTGGGTGGACCATTTATTGCTAAACGTCAGTCACGTTTCGATCATGGCATGTTAAGGTGCGTAAATGGCAGGCGTCGCATTAAATGGTCAATGGTAAATCAAGACACTTTGTATTCTAATATAACCAGCGCATGTGAAGAGGAGCTGTCCGTTTGTCTTTCATCTGATTCAATCCCTTCGAATATTTTGTTTAGGTTCGAGGGGCTGGTCGCGAAAATTGGTTCCATGCTCACAGCGCCAATAAAGGGTCATAGTGAGAATAACCCTAAATGGTTTGATCATAACTGCTCAAAGGCAAGCAGGGATCTGAAACTTGCATTAAAAACCAAACCTAGAGATCGTGAATTGATAAAAAATCTTCGCATGGCCTACAGGAAAATAATAGCCATTAGAAAAAAGGAAATTAAGGCAAATGTTATTGAATCCCTTTTAGACCCATCTGTGTTGGGGAATAGCAGTAAGTTTTGGCAAATAATTAATAAACCTATGTTCGAAAACCCAAATGACACAGCTATTGGAACAAACATCCCAGAGGGGGAGTGGGTGTCCCACTTCAGTACAATTTTTAAGAGCAATGAGCAACGGGTAGTCTCCGACCTTTTAATTCCAACTGCGATTCCACTGTGTTTCACAGTACAAGAGACCATTAGGGGAATACAGGGTCTAACCACCAACAAGGCCCCGGGTCCGGATGGTTTACCACCGGACCTGTTTAAGTCCAGCATCCCGTTTTGGGCCCCGGTTCTCACGGCTGTAATAAATGCAGCGGTGACAACTGGTTGCCCAAGAACTTGGGGTCTCTCGACTATAGTCCCCATTTTTAAGAAGGGTGACCGCAGTAGCCCGTTATGTTACAGGCCAATTTCTTTACTGAATTCAGTAGTTAAAGTGGTGGGGGAGTAATTCTTAACAGGCTATCTGCCTGGGCTAAAGAAAACAAAATCCTTTCACCCATACAATACGGGTTTAGACCAGATCACTCGACCATCACGCAGTGCCTGAACCTATACCTTATTCTAAGCAAGTATACATTGGCGAGACAAGGCACTGTCTATATGGCCTTCATGGACCTGTTGTCCGCTTTCGACTGTGTAGACAGAAGCCTATTATGGGCCACTCTGCTGAGAATGGGTGTAGAGAGGAACCTTGTCAATTTCCTCGCTGATCTGCATACAGACACAAGGGCGAACGTCCGTTACTCTCAAGACCTTAAGGTAACGGATGAATTTAAAATAAATCGGGGTGTCCGACAAGGTTGTATCTTGGCCCCTTTTTTATTTAACCTGTATATTAATGAACTGGAGGAATCTCTCTTACTTGTAGAAGCAGATTACCCCTTAGTCGAGCGCAAAGGGGTACCTGTTTTACTCTACGCCGACGATGCTGTTCTTATTTCTAGAACAGCAATCGGCCTCCAGAAACTTTTAAACTCCTTCCACAAATTTATGGAGTCACGTGGTTTAAGTATAAATAACTCCAAGTCCTTCGTTATGAAGGCAGGTAAGGGCATTCTGAAACCTGGTCATTTCAGTATAAACGGGGAAAAAATTCCATCAACCAACTCCTTCTCATACCTCGGGGTCCTGATAGATCACAAGTTATCATGGGGCCCAGCAGTCTCCAAAAAGAAGGGAGAAACTACAAGGGTCAACGCGGCCATCCTCGGCTTTGCAAAAAAAATCGGCAATTGCCCGTTGGCCGCATTGCTTAAACTGTACCAGGCAAAAAGCGTTGCTGTTGCCTGTTATGGGAGCGAGCTCTGGGGCTCAGAAAATAACTTTCTAAAAAAAGATCTTAAGACTGCCTAGGGGTATTGGGAATTACTCAGTACACGAGGAGCTGGGGGTCCCCTTTCTAGGTGACAGAATAGCAGTAAGCCCAGTCACATGTTGGCTGAAATGTTGGTTAAACAATGAAATTCCATTAACACATGCCCTACTGAAAGAAGCTCTACAGCTAGATGGGAGATTTAAGGTACCGTGGGTAAAGTACATAAAGGACAGCCTAACGGCAATAGGCCGATATGATTTGTTTTATGCCCCAAATACAATTAGAAAATCTGATGTGAACCTGGTTAAGAATGCCATAGTTCTGTTAAGATGTACCGACAGAGAAGAGGCTGAGATACAGAAGGTCAGTGTTAGGAAACATCTATTGTTAAAAACATGCTTGCAAATAGAACCTTACCTGACATGGCCTATGTCCAGCTATGAACGGTTTCTCCTAACAAGGTTCCGCTTCGACCTCTATCACCTCCTACTGGCATTCCCAAGTGGTGCTCAGCGGGGCGAAGTGTTGCCAGCTTGTGGCTGCGACGGAAAGTCTCCTCAAGATCTGGCACACTTCCTTTTCATTTGCCCTTACTACTCCACCCCACGGAAATTATACCTTAAACCGTGTCTCAAAAAAATGAGCTTCACACAAATTAAACCCGCACTTTATCACTTACAACTACTGAATATTGACTGTACCTTGTTTATTTGTAATTTTTTTTAAAAAGCCATCTGCTTTAGGAAAAGCATGGACGGCTAACCATGCTGTAAAATTGTGCTGGTGCTTTTTAAGTCTACAGTTATTTATATTTTTAACCATATACTGCCCATGCTTTATTGTCTGATATATTGTACTGTCTACTGTGTCATTAATTGCCTTTGAAAATGAATTGTGTGTAACCGTTTTTAATTGTGTGTTTTTAAAATGAACTTTTATGATTGTAAAACCTACAATCGAATAAAGATTATGAATTGAATTGAATTATAGACCAAATACATATTAACACTCATGAGCAGAGAATAATCAACATAAGTCGTTTTTAGCCACACATGCCAACAGATACATGGACATCCATGCACACCTGCAAACAGATCTTGTATCAATACACATAAACAAATAGACATATAGGGCTGATTCATTAAGGTAACTTACACACTTGCATATTTTACACAGTAATTTTACTACTTTATTCTTATTCCCAAAATTCAGGAGTAAGATACTGCTAAAAAAAACAGTAGTAAGTCCAGCATTACACACAGCCAGACCACTTGTACTGCAACACTTTATCATAGAAAAGAATGAAGATGGGGAATTAAAATAAAAACACATGGTAAATAATGTTAAAATAACTTACTTTATTTAAAATAGTTGAAAAAATAGTTAAAAAATATAACTTAATGTTAAAAAAATCTTAACATTGTATATATTTATTATTAGTTATAAAATATTTTAAGACTCCATTTTGAACTTAAAAATTAATCTAACAATAAACTTGCTCAAAAGTGTAAATTACTGTAAAGTCTAAGTTACCTTTATGAATCACCATCTTCTATAAGACTTGCTAGAGCACCCTGTTCTGCACACATCACATCATTTATTTAGTTAAACTTTTCTATTTTTCCTGTACTTTACCATGCGGAGATCTCTGCCCTGAGTGCAAAGTCTCCCTATGATAAAGTACATAGAAAAATAATAAAATAACATGAAAATAAATATTAAACATATTTTTATAATAAATATTAAGGCAAATATATATTTTTTTTAAATGTTAATCAATCAATCAGCATTTGTAGTGCACTGCTACTCACCAATGATTGTATCCAAGAACTAGGTTGCTGGGCTCAGTCAGAAAGTCCGGGTCTTGAGTCTCTTCCTGAAGTCCGCTAGCGAATGTGATGTCCGAAGGTGGAGGCGAAGGCTGTTCCAGGACGTGGCATCAAGGTAGGAGAGGGAACGGCCTCTGCTGCTGCTTTGGTGGATGTGCTGTGTCTGTACAAGGGTGAGGTAGGCGGACCGATGGTCTCTGGATGGTTGGCGGAAGTTCAGGCGGTGGTTAATGTATGCTAGTGTTTAATCATGGAGGACTTTGTAGCCGTGTGTGTTAGAACCGGCTGTCTCTAGTTGGCAGAGGTATACACTCCTGACAAATAGGGACACTCCTTTTCTAGTCAGGGCAAGGGGATCACACCCTTCGATAACCCCTGCTCACCCCCTTGGTAGCTTGGCAGAGCAGAACAGGCTTATCTCAGAGGCTGTGTGTTAAGCAATTATGACCACATACAGTAATAAAGTGAATACACTACAAATGGACACGACACAGTAGTATTATAAAAAATAAGTATTTTTATATAAGACTTAGCACAAGACCAAATAACGGCAAAACTGTACACAATCGGAATAAATACGTTCGGGAAGGAAAAAGGATAGTTCAAAGGTAGTTTCTTCTTTAGCACAAAAGTCTTTTAGTATCAAGCAAATCTTCTTCTTGGAAACACAGTTCTTAGCAACAGGGTAACTCACACGGGAGCTACACAACGTCGAGGCAAAGTTAATCCACAGGTTCGGCGTCGACCGCGAGGAGCGCTGCGCCGGGCCTGGAGTCACACGGACCCCTAACAACACAGTACCTTAGGAAAATGAAGCACACGATGATCAGCGGCGTCGAGCAATCCGGCGTCGCGTCTTCGGTGTCGGTCAGGCCTCAGCAGGCGTTGTCGATGATGTAGTTGCACAGAGTGAGCAGCGCTCACGGCGTCGAAGGGCACACGGTGGATGCGATCAGCAGCGGGGCAGACACGAGGTCCTCTGGAGTTAGAGCCGTACTCCTACTCACTGGCGTTGCTGCTGGCGTCGGTCGGGCCCAGCGTCTGATCGTCGTGATTGCTGGTTCTTTCAGAGGTGCTGGATTCACACTTCCAGCAAATAGCACTTTTTAGCAGGTGAAGTCCTTTAGCCCTGTGACTTCAGCAGGAGACTGGCACTCTTCCAGTCCTTGGAGATTTTCTTAGCAAGCGTGAGAGTACACACACAGTTCCTCTCTCCTGGTTCCTTGGCAAAAATAAAGAAGCACTGCAGGATTCCCCCAACAACAGCACACTGGCAGAAGGGGTAGGCAGTCCTTTAGATCAGCAGGCTTCTTGTCCTTGGTTACAGGGTTCCTTGTCAGAAGTGATCTGATTTCCTAGTTCAGGGGTCCTTCTCTTATACCCCTTTTCGTCTTTGATCCCTTTGTCTATGCCGGGGATTTCCCAACATCCTGGGTCTGTGGTGGGTGGAGCTAGGCAGTAGCACCTGGCCTATTCATTGAGCTGGGCCGGGTCCTCAGACGCCCCGCAGGAGGTGGAGCCAGCATTGATACTGGCAGGAGCAGAGCTATCGCCCTCCTGGCAGGAGGTGGGGCTAGGATTGTCCATGGCAGGTACAGAGCCATCAGTCGCTTGGCAGGAGGTGGAGCCAGCATTGTATCAGGCAAGGCAGGCTATCAACAGCTACTCTCCCCCTACTCTCAACGTAAATGTCCCACTCATCCCACACTGACTCATCCAGACCTCTTGGAGCCACCCAGCTCCTGTCACACACACGCAAGACCAGCAGAGACCAGATATGGTTAGACAAGAAAATAGACACTTTCTAAAAGTACTATTTTCGAACCCAGAGTCCAAAAACCATCCACACCAACGGATGCGTAATTAAACCCCGAATTCAGGGATACCAAACTCGACATTGCACCGTACTCTCCGAGCCAGCTAGGACCATAACATTAATAATCCCGGCGGCCCATTCTATCCAACGGAGAGCAGGCTACCTCGCAATAGTGAAGCCCTAAGATGGCGGTACTTCACTATCAGGACATGCCAACTTGGTCAGGCTTGTCCTACCTTACACTTACAATGCACCCTGCCCATGGGCCTACTATAGGGGTGACTAACATGAAGTTAAGGGAAGGTTGGAGGGGCTGGCAAGTAGGTATACCTGCGCAGCCGAAGTGACAGTGCAAGACTGCACGTGGGTCTCGCAATGACCGACCCGTAGACATTCTTTTACAAGGCCGCTCCTGTGGGTGGCACAACACGTGCTGCAAGCCCACGAGCGGTATCTGCATTTACAAGCCCCGGCACTCCTGGTGCACTCGACTAGGGACTGACAGTAAACCAAATAAGCCAAACATGGATACAATAGACACATCATTTTAACATAGGGAGCACTTGCGCTATGGCACTGATCAGCAGTGACACGGCGCCCAAAGCATATACCAGCAAAACATCGTAAAACAGTAGAGGCAAACAGAAAAATGGAGGAGAGACTCAAGCCAATGATGTCAGGTCTAACACGTGTCCCCTCCAGCTGAAATGTGGGGAGAACTACCCTTGACCTAGGGAGTCCTCAGCACTAAGGCGGAAAAATCTGGACAGACCATCAGCATTGGCGTGATCTGTACCAGGGCGGTGTTCCACCGTAAAGTCCATCCCCTGTAGAGCAATGGACCACCTCAACAGTTTTGGATTCTCACCCCTCATTTGCATCAACCATCTGAGGGGCCTGTGGTCTGTCTGAACCCGGAAGTGAGTCCCAAACAGGTAGGGTCTTAGCTTCTTCAGCGCCCAGACCACAGCAAATGCTTCTCTCTCTATCGCACTCCACCTCGTTTCACTGGGAAGTAACCTCCTACTGATGAAGGCTACAGGCAAGTCTCGGCCCTCTTCATTCACCTGAGCTAGAACAGCCCCCACGCCATGCTCTGAAGCGTCCGTCTGAACAATGAATTCTTTTGAAAAGTCGGGTGCCTGGAGTATAGGTGCTGTGCACATTGCAGTTTTCAGGGTGTCAAAGGCCGTTTGACAGGCATCAGTCCAGATCACGTTTCGTGGCTGCTTCCTGGAAGTCAGCGAAGTCAAGGGGTGCACAATGTTGCCGTAATCCTTGACAAACCTCCTGTAATAACCCGTGAGTCCTAAGAAGGCTCTCACCTGTGTTTGGGTTTTGGGCGGGGCCCAAGCCAGGATGGTATCAATCTTGGGTTGCAGGGGGGCCACCTTACCGCTCCCTACTTGGTGCCCCAAGTACACCACAGAACCCTGCCCAATCTGGCACTTACTGGCTTTGATTGTGAGGCCTGCTCCGCGCAGGGCCAACAACACTTCCTGGAGGTGGCGCAAGTGTTCCTCCCAGCTGGCGCTGAACACTGCGATGTCGTCCAGGTAGGCGGCACTGAAATCCTCCAGTCCAGCCAAGACCTGGTTGACCAACCTCTGGAAGGTGGCAGGGGCATTCTTCATCCCAAAGGGCATCACCCGGAACTGGTATAGCCCATCTGGTGTGGAGAATGCTGACCTCTCCTTTGCCCCATCAGTCAAGGCGATCTGCCAGTACCCAGACGTTAAGTCAAACGTACTAAGGTACCGGGCAGCCCCAACCGATCGATGAGCTCATCAGCTCTGGGGATGGGGTGCGCGTCAGTCTTCGTGACTGAATTGAGCCCTCGGTAGTCCACGCAGAACCGGAGTTCCGGTGAAGCACCAGGCGCTGCAGCCTTCGGGACCAGGACCACTGGGCTGGCCCAAGGACTGCTAGAGGACTCAATCACCCCTAACGCGAACATTTTGGAGACCTCCTCCTTAATGTACGCTCGGACCTTGTCAGTCACCCTGTAAGCCTTGTGCTTCACAGGAGGGCTGTCTCCGGTGTCAACGTCATGGACACACCAATGCGTGACACCCGGAACCAAGGAAAACAGATCCGGGAATTGTCCCAACAGGTGGCGACAATCCTGTTTCTGCTCAAGGGTCAGTGTGTCAGAGAGGACCACACCATCCACTGACCCGTCTTGCTCTTTAGCATACAGGAGGTCAGGAAGAGGCTCACTCTCCTCCTCCGTTCCATCATCTGTAGCTAGGAGCATGCCCACTTCGGACCTTTCTAAGTGGGGCTTCAAACGGTTGACATGCAGGACCCGCAAGGGGTTCCTGGGAGATTTCAAGTCCACCAGGTAGGTGACATCGCTCTTCTTCTCCACAACCTTAAACGGTCCAGTCCACCTGTCCTTGAGCGCACAAGGTTCCACAGGGGACATGACCCACACTTCCTGACCAGGCTGAAGCTCTACCAGAGTGGCATTCCGGTCGTACCATCGCTTCATCTCCTCCTGGCTGGCCTCCAGATTTGCCTGAGCAAGTTCTCTGAAGCGCCGAGTCTGGTTCCGAAAGGCCAGCATGTAGCTGTATACATCCTGGGGAGGTTTCCTGGGAGATTGCTCCCAGCCTTCCTTGACCAGACTCAAAGGCCCTCTTACCGGGTGACCGTATAAGAGCTCAAAGGGGCTGAACCCTAGAGCCTTCTGCGGCACCTCACGGTAAGCAAACAACAGGCATGGCAAGAGGACGTCCCATTTCCGCCTCATTGGTTCTTCAAGACCCATAATCATGCCTTTTAGGGTCCGGTTGAATCTCTCAACCAGCCCGTTTCCTTGAGGGTGGTAAGGAGTGGTGAACTTGTAGGTTACCCCACACTCCTTCCACAGAGACTTCATATAGTTCGAAATGAAGTTGGTGACTCGGTCGGACACCACCTCTCTGGGGAACCCCATCCGGGAGAAAACACCCATCAGTGCCCGTCCCACCACGGGGGCCGTCACTGTCCTGAGAGGGATGGCTTCCGGGTACCTTGTGGCATGGTCCACCAAGACCAGGATGAACCTGTTGCCCAGGGCTGTCTTGGGGTCCAGGGGCCCAACGATGTCAATACCCACCCGGTCAAAGGGGGTGCTGACCACTGGAAAAGGTTGGAGGGGAGCCTTCTGCTTCCTTCCGCTTTTCCCACTTGCCTGGCAAGTGCGACAAGTCTTGCAATGGATGTCTACATCCCTACGCATCTGAGGCCAATAAAAATGGGTGACAAGCCTGTCATAGGTCTTGTCCTGCCCCAGATGTCCAGCTAACGGTACGTCATGAGCCAAACCCAGTAGGAAGGCTCTGAAGCGCTGGGGTACCACCAGCACACGGGCTGACCCAGGCTCAGCAGCCTTAGGCTTGCTATACAGGAGGTCGTTCTCCCAGTACACAAAATGTGACCCTGACTGATCACCTGAGGATTGGGCTGAGGCCTGCTGCCTCATGCCCACAAGAGAAGGGCACTCCTTCTGTTCCGCACAGAATTCCTCCCTGGAGGGACCACCATCCTGCTGCCAGTGGGTCAGCTCGGGCAGATCTCCCAGTTCGGCAATTTGTTCCCCTGTGGGCTCCAGGGCATCCCCCTCAGGGTCTACCTCCTCCTGGACCACGGGAACAACGGGGGCCGGTTTCCCGCGCCTCCTGCCTCTTCTCTTCACAGCTGGGTCCTGCGCCGTACTTTCAGGCTCCGGGACCCCATCAACACCCTTACTTGCTGTCATGGATCGAGTGGTTGCACACACCCACTCTGGGACACCCAACATTTTCAAGTGCGCCTCTCGCTCCACCTTAGCCCAAGGGGAGTCTTCCAAATCATTGCCCAGGAGACAGTCGACAGGCATGGCGGGCCTCACAGCAACCTGAAGAGTACCTGAAACTCCCCCCCATTCAAAGGAAACCTGTCCTGAGCTACCTCACACTCTTTCTGGGAGTTGTCGGCAGCTATCACGGGGTAGAATGCGTGGGGAACCACCTGCTCTCTGGACACCAAGTGACACTTGACAGCTGTCACACTCGCTCCGGTGTCTCTGAGAGCTTCCACTCTATGGCCATTAATGGTCACCCACTGCCTATATTTACTAGTGTTACTAGGCAGAGGGGGTGGAGGGACCATTTGCATGTCTCCTAGCGAGACCAGGGACATTTCTGCGGGACCCCTCCCACCATGGACAACCATCTCCTCCCCTCCCAAGGCTACACTTGCCAACTGACGAGGGGGTGCACGCGGCGGTGCATTCGAATCCTTTTTGGGACACTGGGGGTCATAAAACCGGTGTCCCACCTGCCCACAACCGTAGCAGGTTAGGGGGCCCCTATGAACAGGTTTACCCGTCGGGGCCCCTGGCTTCTTCTCAGGGGGAGGCTGGGAACCTTTCCCTTGGTTCCCTTGGGGATTACTTTGGGGCCCTTTCTGAGACTCCTTCTGTTTACCCTTGTCCCCCCCACTCTTCTGCTGGGGACCCTGCCCACCTTTGGCTGAGTCTCCCACTGGACCCTTGTGGACCCTGGTACTGACCCAGCGGTCCGCCTCCTCAGCAAGTTTTCTAGGGTTAGATATCTTGCTATCAATCAGGTGCTGGCGCAGCTCTGGAAAACAGTTATTAGACAAGTGCTCCCACGCAAACAAATCATAAAGAGCTTCATAACTTTCCACTTTGCTGCCCTTCACCCAACCATCCATGGCTCTGCAAAAATAAGACACATATTCAACCCACGTCGTACCAGGCAACTTCTTACATTCTCTAAAAGCTTGTCTGTACTGCTCGGGGGTTAAACCATATCGCAACATCAAAGCATCTTTCATATGAGCATACGACATCCTATCTGCAACAGGCATGTCTAACAGGGTATCTCTTCCCTCATTCACAAAGCGACCCCACAACCCCGCTCCCCAATTCTTCTCAGGGACCTGGTGGGCCAACAATGCTAACTCATATGCTTTAAACCATTGACCAATATCTTCATTCTTATTGTAATCTTTGATCACATATTTCGGGAAGTAAAACTTACTTTCTGCAGGCTCGGATGGAATGCTGCCACCAGAGGGATTCAACTCTAACTTTTTAGCTTGGATATCCAGTTCCCTCAACCTGGCTTCACGCTCCAAAGCTAACTTCTCTCGTTCAAACTCTAACTTTTTGATCTCTAAATCAGCTTCTCTCCTACCTCTTGCATTTTCTAACTCCAACTGCCCATTTATCTTTAGCCTTGCCATCTCCATGTTGTAAGCTCGCTCTTTCGCCCTTTCTTCTCTTTCTTCAGGGGAAAGACCTTTGGAGGAAACACTGCTTCCGGGAGAGGGCACAGGTCCATTCACTGGCACCTCCTCATCCCCTTCCTCTGTGGGTACCACCACCACATCAGAGGGATTTCTGGATTCCCACCAGGCCTGTAATGCTTTATAAAAATCATCTTTTCTCAAGAGGCCGGTGGTAGGAACTTCAAACTGGTTGCAAAAGTGTTTCAGCTCATCTTTCTTGTATCTCTTTAGCTTACTCCTCTCGAACTCTTCAACAACAACGATAGCAGGGGCAGTGACTCCGTTGTCACTCATGATGAAACTGGCAGTGTTCAGAAAATCAAGTTTCAGGAAAGCGGAGAACAAAAATAGGATCCTTCCGAATTAGATTGTGACTGCGTTATGGTCTGCTTTCACTACGTAGCGCACACTAATCACTGTACATGGGTCATAAATGCAAGGTCCAAATCCTCACCGCTGCATCCAATGTTAGAACCGGCTGTCTCTAGTTGGCAGAGGTATACACTCCTGACAAATAGGGACACTCCTTTTCTAGTCAGGGCAAGGGGATCACACCCTTCGATAACCCCTGCTCACCCCCTTGGTAGCTTGGCAGAGCAGAACAGGCTTATCTCAGAGGCTGTGTGTTAAGCAATTATGACCACATACAGTAATAAAGTGAATACACTACAAATGGACACGACACAGTAGTATTATAAATAATAAGTATTTTTATATAAGACTTAGCACAAGACCAAATAACGGCAAAACTGTACACAATCGGAATAAATACGTTCGGGAATGAAAAAGGATAGTTCAAAGGTAGTTTCTTCTTTAGCACAAAAGTCTTTTAGTATCAAGCAAATCTTCTTCTTGGAAACACAGTTCTTAGCAACAGGGTAACTCACACGGGAGCTACACAACGTCGAGGCAAAGTTAATCCACAGGTTCGGCGTCGACCGCGAGGAGCGCTGCGCCGGGCCTGGAGTCACACGGACCCCTAACAACACAGTACCTTAGGAAAATGAAGCACACGATGATCAGCGGCGTCGAGCAATCCGGCGTCGCGTCTTCGGTGTCGGTCAGGCCTCAGCAGGCGTTGTCGATGATGTAGTTGCACAGAGTGAGCAGCGCTCACGGCGTCGAAGGGCACACGGTGGATGCGATCAGCAGCGGGGCAGACACGAGGTCCTCTGGAGTTAGAGCCGTACTCCTACTCACTGGCGTTGCTGCTGGCGTCGGTCGGGCCCAGCGTCCGATCGTCGTGATTGCTGGTTCTTTCAGAGGTGCTGGATTCACACTTCCAGCAAATAGCACTTTTTAGCAGGTGAAGTCCTTTAGCCCTGTGACTTCAGCAGGAGACTGGCACTCTTCCAGTCCTTGGAGATTTTCTTAGCAAGCGTGAGAGTACACACACAGTTCCTCTCTCCTGGTACCTTGGCAAAAATAAAGAAGCACTGCAGGATTCCCCCAACAACAGCACACTGGCAGAAGGGGTAGGCAGTCCTTTAGATCAGCAGGCTTCTTGTCCTTGGTTACAGGGTTCCTTGTCAGAAGTGATCTGATTTCCTAGTTCAGGGGTCCTTCTCTTATACCCCTTTTCGTCTTTGATCCCTTTGTCTATGCCGGGGATTTCCCAACATCCTGGGTCTGTGGTGGGTGGAGCTAGGCAGTAGCACCTGGCCTATTCATTGAGCCGGGCCGGGTCCTCAGACGCCCCGCAGGAGGTGGAGCCAGCATTGATACTGGCAGGAGCAGAGCTATCGCCCTCCTGGCAGGAGGTGGGGCTAGGATCGTCCATGGCAGGTACAGAGCCATCAGTCGCTTGGCAGGAGGTGGAGCCAGCATTGTATCAGGCAAGGCAGGCTATCAACAGCTACTCTCCCCCTACTCTCAACGTAAATGTCCCACTCATCCCACACTGACTCATCCAGACCTCTTGGAGCCACCCAGCTCCTGTCACACACACGCAAGACCAGCAGAGACCAGATATGGTTAGACAAGAAAATAGACACTTTCTAAAAGTACTATTTTCGAACCCAGAGTCCAAAAACCATCCACACCAACGGATGCGTAATTAAACCCCGAATTCAGGGATACCAAACTCGACATTGCACCGTACTCTCCGAGCCAGCTAGGACCATAACATTAATAATCCCGGCGGCCCATTTTATCCAACGGAGAGCAGGCTACCTCGCAATAGTGAAGCCCTAAGATGGCGGTACTTCACTATCAGGACATGCCAACTTGGTCAGGCTTGTCCTACCTTACACTTACAATGCACCCTGCCCATGGGCCTACCATAGGGGTGACTAACATGAAGTTAAGGGAAGGTTGGAGGGGCTGGCAAGTAGGTATACCTGCGCAGCCGACGTGACAGTGCAAGACTGCACGTGGGTCTCGCAATGACCGACCCGTAGACATTCTTTTACAAGGCCGCTCCTGTGGGTGGCACAACACGTGCTGCAAGCCCACGAGCGGTATCTGCATTTACAAGCCCCGGCACTCCTGGTGCACTCGACTAGGGACTGACAGTAAACCAAATAAGCCAAACATGGATACAATAGACACATCATTTTAACATAGGGAGCACTTGCGCTATGGCACTGATCAGCAGTGACACGGCGCCCAAAGCATATACCAGCAAAACATCGTAAAACAGTAGAGGCAAACAGAAAAATGGAGGAGAGACTCAAGCCAATGATGTCAGGTCTAACAGTGTGTTAATATCTTGAAGTGGCATCTTTTCTAGACGGGGAGCCAGTGGAGGTTTCTGAGGTGTGGGGTAATGTTGGGCCATTTGGGGAAGTTGAGGATGAGTCTGGCCGCTGAGTTCTGTATTTTCTGGAGTCTTTTCATGAATTTGGTGTTGGTTCCTATGTACGGTGAATAGCGGTAGTCCAGCCTGCATTAGAGTGTCAGTTTTTCTCTAGTCGGTGGAGAGCCATTTGAAGATTCTTCAGAGCATGTGGAGAGTGTGGAAGCAGGTGGAGGAGACTGTGTTGATCTGTCATTTCATGGTGAGTTCGATGTCGAGGATGATGCCGAGATTGTGGGTGAGGTTTGTCGGTGTGTGAGTGGGTCTGAGTTTGGTGGGCCACCAGGTGTTGTTCCAAGAGGAGGCTCTGTTGCCAAATTTCAGCACTTCAGTCTTGTCGGTGTTGAGCTTCAGACAGTTGGCCTTCATCCAGTTGGTGACATTCTTCATGCAGTTGTGGAAGTTGGCCTTTGTGGTGCTAGGGTCTGCTGAGAGCGAGAGGATGAGCTGGGTATAGTCAGCGTAGGATATGATGTTGAGATTGTGGGTTCTGATGATGTCGGCTAGAGCTGTCATGTAGTTGGTGAACAGTGTAGGGCTGAGGGATGAACCGTGACGGATGCAACAGATGGTGCTCTTGGGATCCGATGTGAAGAGGGTAGGCAGATTCCATGTGCACAAGTTCAGTGTTGTGGTTGACGCGGAAACCGGATTGGGAGACGTCCAGCAGGTTGTTTCTCTATGGGTGTTTGATGAGCTGCTGGTTGATGATCTTCTTGAAGACTTTTATGGGGAAAAGAAGCAGCAAGATGGGGTAGTAGTGGTGGTAAGCATGAGCGAATTTTGCGGATCTCGCGTTCGCGAATTTTGCGGATTTGCGGATTCGCAATCCGCAAAATCCGCGAATTTCCGCGAATTTGCGGATTTTTTTTTTTTTTGTGTTTGCGCGGGTTTCTGCCAGTTCGCGAGGGTTTTGTACAATGTCGCAAATTGCGAACTTACCTGTCGGGTCGCAAGTTTCGCGAACTTGTTGTTTCTACGTGTCCAGCCTGTTTGGGACACTCTTCTTCATCACTGCCACTCTCTGTCACCACTGCCACTCTCTGACTACTCATGCCACCCTCTGGCCCACCCATGCCACCCTCTGTTTCATCACAGCACCCTCTGGTTGTCCAGTCAGTGTACATTATTGTGGCAACAAGCACACCTTCCCTGCCTCAAGTGACCTGAATTAATTTGGGGCTGATTAATGTGTCACAGAATATTTTTTTAGCTGGCACCTGCTTCCTTAGTGCTTCCTGATTAGTGATCTTTTGAACTTGCTAAGTGCTTTCATTGTTGCAAAATTAGTTACAACACCTGCCCTGCCCCAACTGACAATAATGAATTAGGGGCTGAATAATGGATTTGAACCTCCAGCCTGGCTCCTGCTTGTCTCCCTTAGCTGTAATTCAGGACCTTTGTGGCATATATGTAACTATTCTGAGGTTCAGAGCAGGGTCACATAATAGTTGCAACCTGCAACTGAACTCTGGAGGGGCCCCTCAGGAAGCACTACAGAAAATGGCTACTAATGATGAGCCTGAACTTTTGAACCTGGTAAGTAGTTACTTTCAGTTTTGCTAAGAGCGTATTTCTGCAATTTTGCACTTATTCGCACTTATTCGCGGGGCGCGAACTCACGCGAACAGTGCGAGCAGTGCGAGCCAAATCCGCTGCTCGCGGATTTGCGGATTTTGCAGGAAATTCGCAAATCTCGCGGATTGCGGATTTCCCGAAAATCCGCAAAATCCGCGAGCGGAACGGATTTTCCGCCCACCCCTAAGTGGTGGAAGGTTTCTTGAAGAGAGGTCTGACTTCTGCATGTTTCCATGTTAGTGAAAGGTAGCTATGGATGTGTTGAGGATGGTGGTGAGTTGGCGGGTGATATCTTTGCTCAGTAGGTTGAAGAGGCGTTGAGGGCAGGGAGTTTATGATGGCTGTGGCGTTCTGTGTGGTGATCTGTTCCCATGCAGTGGTGGTTGGGCAGCGAAGGCATCTATGGAAGTGAGGAGGCTGTGGAGGTTGGAGGTTTGGGGCTTACAGTTCATGTAGATGGTGGATATTTTGTTGTGGAGGTGGGTCGCTAGGGCATCACAGAGTTCATGTGAGGGAGGGATCATTTTCTCAGTGGCCGTTGGGCAGGAGGACACTCTGAAGATGCAGAAGAGTTCCTTAGTGTGGTTGGCGCCTGCCTCAATGCGGTCTGCTAGGGCATCTCTTTTTTGCATCCTTCAGTCATTGGTGGTATTTGTTGAGGGCTGATTTGAAGGTGGCTTGGTCTATGGAGTCTCTGCTAGTGCTGCAGCATCTCTCCAGTTGTTTGAATCTCTGTTTCATTGTCCTGAGTGCTGAAGTGTACCAGCTGGCTTGTTTGGTGGATTTGCAGTTCTGGGCTGGTTTGATGGGGCGACTGGGTCAGCGGAATTGGTGATCCAGGTGGTGAAGTTCTGGACTGCTTGTTGTAGGTTGATGTAGGGTCAGGCTGGGTTGTGTTTGGGGCGTCCATCCATTGAGTCTGTGCCACTTTATTCCAACTGCGGCAGGAGGCATTGGGGAGGACTGGTAGCGGAGCAGAGTTATCTTGCGATGGTGAAATGGATTATAGAGTGATCCATCCAGGTAAGTTATGTTGCATGGCTGTATTTGACTCTGTTGTTGGACATGAAGATCGGGTTCAGTGTGTGTCCTGTTCTCTGTCTAGGATCTGTAACCAGCTGTGTGAGGCCGATGCAGCTCATGCGTTCCAGGTGATTGTCAGAGTTTGTGTCTGTGGGGTTGTCCAGATGAAAGTTGAGGTCTCCAAGGAAGATGAAGTGCTTGGACTCAATGCCAAGTGGGTCAATAAAGTCTGTGATGGCATTGCAGAGGCTGGTGTGTGGTCCTGGGGGTCTCTAGACAAGGATGTCTTTGATGGCCATTCTATGTGGAGTTGGAAATTTAGGTGTTCCACGATCGGTGTGGCGTCATCTTCAGTGGTGGTACAGCGGATTGTTCCTTTGTGGATGATGGCGATGAGTCCTCAATGTTTATTGGTGCTGTCTCGGTGCATCATCTTGTAGCTGGTGGGTGTTGCAGTAGCTATGTCGGGGTAGAGGAGAGATTGAGTCAGGTCCCTGTGATAAACATCACATCCGGGAAGAGTGTCAATGGTGTCCCAGACTTCGGTGGCATGTTTGCAGAGAGTTCGGGTCTTGAGCAGAAGGTATCGGAGTTGTTTCGGGGCAGTCTCGGTCAGCGCAGTGGAGGCAGTGCGGGTTGCTGTGAGGGCGGGAGGTCCTGGGTTGCAGGTGAAGAGATAGCAGTAGTAGGTGAATGGTCCTGCAGTGGAGCAAGGAGATGCAAGGCAGCAGTTTTACAGCGTCCGGGGTCTGGGGGTCGTAGTTCTGCAGAGGAGTGTATGTGGGTGACTGGAGGGCCAGGATTCCTGTCTTTGGGCGAGGTCCAGGTGTGGATTGGCTCAAGCAGGCTTGCCTTTGGTGTGTCTTCAGCGCACCAGTGGCACTCCCACTGCACCATCTATTAAGTATTAGCCTGGAAAGTGAAAGGGGCGCTGGCAGGCTGTGGGCGGTGTCAGTAAGAGGGTAAAACACGTTGGGAGTCGGTGGAGGGGAAAAAACAGAGCCATCAGGCAAAATAAACAACATAAAGCACAATCTAACATGTCAATGGCACTATGGGCACAACAGAAACCAAAATACAGGGATCAAATCTAAGCAAGGCAATAGAGGCGGCAAGGGGAGCAGGATACAGTGACCTGCTCAATAGGGTCGCACTGTGAGCTCCAATAAGTAGGTCCTGGGAGGCGACAGGGTCACTGGGAGGAGGTGGACGGGGCAGGTGGGAGGCCGGAGCCGGGTGGAAAAACAGAAGGAATTAAAATGGACGGAAAGGGGAAAACAAACAGAGCAATAAAGCAAAATAAACAACAGAAAGCAACATATAGCAAGTCAAGCGCACTATGGGCACAACAGGAACCAAAAAAACAGAAACAAAATTTTAATGTAGAACAAATACATAAATACAAAAACACTCCAGCACTAACAATGTAATTTTTTAATTAATGAAAATACATTACACTATATTAAAATTATTTTTCTGAACCTTAAATTGAAAATTAAATTCCCATCCTAAAAAAGTATTATTTATTGTGATGCTTATTAAGTGTGATGTTTAGAATTAATTAAAATATATTATTTTGTAATACAAAAGATTGTTACATTGATTTTTAAAGTAGGTTTTACAATATTTAATAACATATAAATAATATGCACAATTTTCATATATATTTTTAACATTAAATTATATTTTTATATATTTAAACATGTAAAAATAATTTAATTTAATATTATTTCCTATGGAGTTTTATTTTAATTACCTACCCTAAATTATTTCCTGTGGGAGGGTATTGCAGTACTATGTTTGTTTTTATTAGTCACTATTGCTAATTCATCCTGTGCCCTGGGCAGCCCCCAACTTTTTGCTGACTGATACTTGTAGTAACCGATTTTGACTGACTCTGGGCTCTGCCTAACCAGGTCCAGGGCCTTTGCTATGTTGAAAGAGACACATTAGAATACAGTTAAAGCACCTACATACACTAGGGCACACAATGGTATGGTGGGGTACCCGGTGATTGGCATGACCTCCCCTATAGGCCCCTA
The DNA here is from genome assembly GCF_964263255.1 of Lissotriton vulgaris. Lineage (NCBI taxonomy): Eukaryota > Metazoa > Chordata > Amphibia > Caudata > Salamandridae > Lissotriton > Lissotriton vulgaris. The sequence goes on from NC_141687.1 coordinate 246,439,157, forward strand.
GAATATAATAAAGCAGGGGGATTGAAACTACCTAGAAGTCCCCAGTACCCTGGCGCATGGCAGTTTAGAGGCCATCAGCTTTTTTCTGCACGTGCATGTGTGCATTGCTGAAGCCTGAGGTCAGTTTAAAAGCAGCACCGGGTGTCAGGACTGCTTTTAAAAAGTAAATTGTGCCCAAACTCGACTTTGGGGTTTGGGGCACTTAAAATGGATAACCTACAAGGTTTGGCATATTAGGGACCATCAGGGTCTCCCTAGATATCCCAGGGGTGGGGGGTCAGGTATTTATAAGGTACACCCTTAGACAATGAGTTTTTATATGCCTGGGTAAAGTGAAATCTCACATTTCCCTCCCCACATTGTGGTAAAGTGCTGCTCAAATTCAACTTTGATGCTAGGAGCGCTGTAGAGGAAGAATCTGCAATATTTCTACTGATTCAGAACCCCTAAAGTCTCCGCTAGTTGCTCATGGGGTGGGGTGCCTGTAGATACAAGGCAAGTACTTATATGTTTTTGTAAGTCCTGGTGCTGGGAAAATGTCCCAAGTCATTTTTCCTCTTGCAAATCCTGTTACATAGGTTAACATGGTATAAAGTTATTGATTAATAATAATCATGGGCGTAAAATCCGTTCCGCTCGCGGAATTTGCGGATTTTCTGCAAATTCCCAATCCGCAAACTCTCGCGAATTTGCCGAAAATTTGCAAATTCGCACGCAGCGGATTTTTTTGCTTGGTGATACAATATTGCGGAGCGTGGCATTCACTTACTGTCATTCAGCGTTTGCAGAGTTGTTTTTCTCCATATTTTGCGTGTGCTGCGCCATTTTGGATCTTGCTGCGGCATCCCGCTGGAGTCTGGCGACCGCGATTACGTCATCGCGGCTTGCCACCTTGCACAGCACGCATCGCGAGAGTTCACAATCGTGAACACGTAGATGCGGTGGGCAGCAACAATCTCGCACTCGCAAAATTGCAAAATTTGCAATTCTGCACAAGAAATCCACCAGCAAGCAGCATAAACCTTCTGAAAATGATGATTTTTATCAGAATAACTCCTCAGGTTGACATTTGTCTGCACTTTTTTTTGCAAGGGGCCTTTTGCCCAGGGGTACTCATTTGGGGCGGTGGGGGGTGGGAGGAAGGAAGTGCCCCACAGTCTCCAACTTCCTGTTCCTGTCCAGCAGGCTCCTCCCAGTGCTTTCTTCATGTGCTGGTCACTATGATTTGGATCTTGACCTGGAAGGATTACTTTTTGTGGATGCTGCTGGATATTTGGATTTGAGGCCTTTTTGACTTTCTTTGGATCACTTTTGGATTAGAAATTTCACAAGTAAGTTTGTTTGGGGCATTACAGTTGCTGCAACTACAATTTTGGAATTTTCGATTTTTGGGCTGTTGTTGGGGCCTTTTGCCCAGGGGTACTCAGTGGTGCATGGACTGAGTCTTTCTGTGGGGTCTCTTTAATGTAAACATCATGGAGGGCATGGATGACATTGGATTGTGGTGATTTTTGTGTGTTTTTCGATTTTTGGGCTGTTGTTGGGGCTTTTTGCCCAGGGGTACTCAGTGGTGCATGGACTGAGTCTTTCTGTGGGGTCTCTTTAATGTAAACATCATGGAGGGCATGGATGGCATTGGAGTTTGGTGATTTTTGTGTGTTTTTCGATTTTCGGGCTGTTGTTGGGGCCTTTTGACCAGGTGTACTCAGTGATGCATGGACTGAGTCTTTCTGTGGGGTCTCTTTAATGTAAACATCATGGAGGGCATGGATGGCATTGGATTGTGGTGATTTTTGTGTGTTTTTTGACTTTTTGGGGTGGTGATGGAGCCTGTCCATGTTGGTGGGGGCCATTTTGAGGACTGGTACCGGCAGGGCCTGGCCATGTGGTGGGGGTTTAGGGGCCATTTTGAAGCCAGGCAGTGTGCTTTGTTGTGCCATAGGCCTGCACCCAGTCTGCCATGCTTTCATCCATTATGCCCAGGGGTACTCAATGGTGCATGTGCCTAGTCTTTCAGTGGGGTGTCTTGAATTTGAACATGATTGAGGGCATGGATGGCATTGGATTGGGGTGATTTTTGTGTGTTTTTCAATTTTTGGGCTGCTGTTGCGGCCTTTTGCCCAGGGGTACTCTGTGGTGCATGGGCCTAGTCTTTCTGTGGGGTGTCTTGAATTTGCACATGATTGAGGGCATGGATGGCATGGTATTGTGGTGATTTTTATGTGTTTTTCGACTTTTGGGGGGTGTTGTTGGGACTGGCCATGTGGGTGGGGGCCATTTTGAGTGCTGGTACAGGCAGGGCCTGGCCATTGCCTGGGGGGCAAGGGGCCATTTTGAAGGCAGGCAGTGTTCTCAGACCTGCACCCATTTTGCCATGCTTTCATCCATTATGCCCAGGGGTACTCAGTGGTGCATGGGCCTAGTCTTTCTGTGGGGTGTCTTGAATTTGAACATGATTGAGGGCATGGATGGCATTGGATTGTGGTGATTTTTGTGTGTTTTTCGATTTTTGGGCTGTTGGGGCCTTTTGCCCAGGGGTACTCAGTGGTGCATGGACTGAGTCTTTCTGTGGGGTCTCTTTAATCTAAACATCATGGAGGGCATAGATGGCATTAGATTGTGGTGATTTTTGTGTGTTTTTTTACTTTTTGGGGTGGTGATGGGGCCTGTCCATGTGGGTAGGGGCCATTTTGAGGACTGGTACAGGCAGGGCCTGGCCATGTGGTGGGGGTCTAGTGGCCATTTTGAAGCCAGGCAGTGTGCTTTGCTGTGCCATAGGCCTGCACCCAGTCTGCCATGCTTTCATCCATTATGCCCAGGGGTACTCAGTGGTGCATGGGTCTAGTCTTTCTGTAGGGTGTCTTGAAATTGAACATGATTGAGGGCATAGATGGCATGGGATTGTGGTGAATTTTATGTTTTTTTCGACTTTTTGGGGGTGTTGTTGGGACTGGCCATGTGGGTGGGGGCCATTTTGAGTGCTGGTACAGGCAGGGCCTGGCCATGTGCTGGGGGGCAAGGGGCCATTTTGAAGGCAGGCAGTGTTCTCAGGCCTGCACCTATTTTGCCATGCTTTCATCCATTATGCCCAGGGGTACTCAGTGGTGCATGGGCCTAGTCTTTCTGTGGGGTGTCTTGAATTTGAACATGATTGAGGGCATGGATGGCATTGGATTGTGGTGATTTTTGAGTGTTTTTTGATTTTTGGGCTGTTGTTGGGGCCTTTTGCCCAGGGGTACTCAGTGGTGCATGGACTGAGTCTTTCTGTGGGCTCTCTTTAATGTAAACATCATGGAGGGGATAGATGGCATTGGATTGTGGTGATTTTTGTGTGTTTTTCGACTTTTTGGGGTGGTGATGGGGCCTGTCCATGTGGGTGGGGGCCATTTTGAGTACTGGTACAGGCAGGGCCTGGCCATGTGGTGGGGGTCTAGGGGCCATTTTGAAGACAGGCAGTATGCTTTGTTGTGCCATAGGCCTACACCCAGTCTGCCATGCTTTCATCCATTATGCCCAGGGGTACTCAGTGGTGCATGGGCCTAGTCTTTCTGTGGAGTGTCTTGAATTTGAACATGATTGAGGGCATGGATGGCATTGGATTGTGGTGATTTGTGTGTGTTTTTCGATTTTTGGGCTGTTGTTGGGGCCTTTTGCCCAGGGGTACTCAGTGGTGCATGGACTGAGTCTTTCTGTGGGGTCTCTTTAATGTAAACATCATGGAGGGCATGGATGGCATTGGATTGTGGTGATTTGTGTGTGCTTTTGGACTTTTTGGGGTGGTGATGGGGCCTGTCCATGTGGGTGGGGGCCATTTTGAGGACTGGTACAGGCAGGGCCTGGCCATGTGGTGGGGGTCTAGGGGCCATTTTGAAGCCAGGCAGTGTGCTTTGTTGTGCCATAGGCCTGCACCCAGTCTGCCATGCTTTCATCCATTATGCCCAGGGGTACTCTGTCAGTGGTGCATTTTATTGGTTTTTCAATTTGGCGGGGTGGGTATAATAAAAATGCTTACTTGCAAACTATTAATTGAAGCGCTACATATGCAACATTTATTTAACTGATGTTCCTCTGGCTTCATTTGCTTTTAGGTGCAGAAAGATGAATCATCAGCCTCATCATTCCTCATCATCAGTGCCAGGAACAAGTCCTGCTGCGGTGTGTGTAGCACAACGTCACGTGTGGCCACAGACAACTCTGCAACTTGTGCAACTGTGGACTGCTGTTCTGACATCTGAAGAAGATGGCCCCAAAAAACGTTCCCCGTAGCTCCTCTAGCAAGAAAGTTGCCAGTAAGGAGCAGAAGAAGCAAGTGGCGCCACTTACCAAGGAGACTGGTGTGCCGTCCGCCGCATTTTTTTGGGGAAAAAAATGTATGCCTGCAGCAGCAGCGGGGTCTGCTGGGGACCAAGCTGGGAGCAGCCCCCTCGCTTCATTGGGCTCAGTGCCACCACCACCATGCCAACTTAAGTCCAAGCCCTTGAGTGCTTTAGAGGCAGCCAGTATCGTTGTTCAATCACCATTGACCAGTGATGTTGGCTCATTGCAAGAAAGTAGCAGCATCCCTCAATCAACACAGGTTGTTGTAACTCATCTGACGAGTGTTCAACAACCACAGCCGCAACAACAACCACATGTGCAAGTACAAGCCCAAGTACATGTGGAAGGAGAGGCAGCGCAAGGAGATGCCCAAGCAGAGGTGCATGGAGCGGCACAAGTGCCCACAATAGTTGTTCCTCCCGAAGTAGGGGCACATCAGGAAATCGACATTCAAGCCGAGGTATCATTTGAGGAAGCCACTCCTCCTGATCATTCATTGTCTTCCAGATCCCTAGCAAGAAAAAGATCAAGGATGATGTCTACATCTTGTTCAAGCCCCCTTCCTTCTGATGATATGGATCCAAATTGGGAACCACCACAGCCGTCTGAGAGTGAGGCACATCATGATCTAACAAAGGTAGCTAAGCCTAAAAGGAAGGTCCCCGAAACTCTCGTACTTATGGAGTGTGATGATGACGGTGAAGAAGAAGTGGCGTATACTCCTGCTGATGAAGACTCTCACGATGACGACGCAGTCATCATAAACGTCACTCCAGGCTCAGCGGGCATGCAGCAAACAGACATTTTTACCCTAGCCCGAAATGCTGCTGAGCGTGATGTTGGCGACGTGGGAATGGGACCACCACCACCACCTACCGCTTCCATATTTTCTCACCAGAAGGGACCTCCATCCACCTCCACCTCCACCTCCATTTCCTCAATTAGTGGTGCTGCAAGTGCACAATGTAGTAAAGTTCAGCAACACACATCCTCCACTTCATCTGGCATTAGCATTACCAGTATCGCCTCCTCCGCCCCCCACAGTCATTTAAAGTCCGCAGTTTGGGACTTCTTTAGTGTTTGCCCAACAAGGGAAAACATAGCCATTTGTACCATTTGTAAGCTTGGAGTTAGTTGTGGTAAGGTTGGTACAAACTATGGTACCGGAGGCCAGAGAGGTCATCTTGAGAGACAGCACACTGTCAAATGGCATGTGCACCTAAAGGAGATCAAGGAAGCCCGAATTGCAAGTCAACAAACTGTATCCGTTGATGTTTCATCTGATGATGACGAGGAGGAAGAAGCTTCAAACATTTCTTCACTTACACCCAGTACCCCTTTCAGCAGTACACCCCCTGCAAGATATATGAGCCACACTAAGTGTGTGGGAGAGAGTGAGACAACAATGCGAAAAAGTTCATCATCACCGAGCGTAACTGGGTCGAAGAAGTCATCATCATCATCCCGTAAAATCATGGTCCTGCCCACCATTAGAAGCATGTTGTTTTCAGATGCGCCATAGGAACGCAACCACCCAACGGCGCGTCTGTATAACACTAAGCTGGCTAAAATGCTAGCGCTGGACCTTCTCCCTTTTTCCTTTGTGGAAGGGGTGGGTTTTCTTGAATTAATGGCAACGCTCTGCCCTAAATGGAAGGTTCCTAGCCGGTTCTATTTTGCCAGAGTTGCGGTTCCAGCACTACATGAAGATGTGCTGGAGGTGATTGGGGCAGCTTTGCAGAAGAGTTCTGTTCACACTATACATCTGACAACAGACATGTGGACCAGTTGCCAAGTTGTTGATTACATGTGCATCACTGCACACTGGGTCTCTTTTTCAGGGGTTAAAGCAAAGGTAAACACAGGTGTTGACCCGAAAAACGTTTTTAAAGCTGCTCGGAAACATGCAACACTAGCCATGTTTGGCATTGAGAAAAGTCATACAGGAGAAAACATTTTGCAGGAGTTTAACACAAAGGTCTTTCAATGGCTGTCCCCAAGAAAACGCAAGATTGGTTATGTTTCCACGGATAATGTTGCCAATGTAGTTAAGGCCATGGATATGGGTAACTATTTCAGAGTGCCGTGTTTGGCGCTCTGTATAAACCTGGTTGATTGAAGAAAGTCCAGTGTGCGAGTTACTGAACACCTGCAGAAGAATGCGCACACATTTCAACCATTCTTTTAAGGCCCGGAAGCATCTGAGGGGCCTGCAACATGAACGTAAACTGCCAGTGAAAGCACTCATCCAGGTGGTGGCAACACATTGGAACTCAACCTTCTACATGCTTGAGCGTCTGTTTGAGCAGTGTGTGGTAGTCGATCAGTATTTCTTTACACAGGGTGCAGCTATGAAGGACCTGAGGATACATGTAGAGCAATGGAAGGTAGTTCAAAGCCTGACAGACATGCTTCGTCCTTTTGAGGTCTTCACGCGTGCAGTCAGCAGGGAGGACTGTAATTTGGGAAAAAGCTATCACATTGTTGCGCATGCTAGAGCACCAACTGAAGGCGGTGTGTTCTACGTTTCAAAATGATGAAGAAAAGGAACGAGCATTTGAGTTGGCGGAGAAGTTATTAGAGCGCCTACTTTGCGATGAACGTCTTCAAAAGATCCACACAGAACAGCATTACATTTGTGCTACTATTCTGGATCCACGGTACAAAAAGGCACTGGCAGGCAGAGTATTCTTTCCTATTGATGACGCAGAAGTTACAAAGTACAAACATTGGCTAGCTGTGGTAGCCAGGAGGTTTGAAAGAGAACGGCAGGAAATTGAAGGAAAAGGCAGTACATCAGCATCAGCAGGCCATCCGCAGTCAAAAGAATCCACTTCTGCATCTGTGGCTGTGGCAGAAGTGAGTGATTTTCCCTCTCAGCCGTTAAAGACACCAGCAACCGTATCATCTGCACCAGACACAACAGTAACATTGTGTGAAGAAGAGGATGGGCTAACTCAGCTTGGGTTTGCTTCTCAAAAGGTCCCAGCAAAAAGTAAGCAAAGTGGAGGATCCGTGGAGAACCTTGAGTCGATGGTGCAGGACTCAACAGAGGTCTATGTTCATGATGACCCATTGGCGTATTGGCATGGAACAAGAGAATTGTGCCCAGAGATCACCAACCTGGCTATGAATTACTTGTCTTGCCCACTCGCAAGTGTGTCTTCTGAACGTGTTTTCAGTGCTGCTGGTGGCATTGTAACTTGCAAAAGGACCCGCCTCTCGCCCAAAAATGTGGAGAGGTTAACAATGATCAAGATGAATCAGCACCTCATACCACCAGATTACAAAATACAAGAATACATGCAGGAAGAAGACGAGGACGAGGAGGACACCAACTTAGATGAGGGAAGTTCTTCTCTGTTAGGTGACCTACTCCCGCCTGAATTTGCAGAGTATGAGGACGAGCTCTTCTTCCCTGACACCCAGCCCTGAAAATGAGTCAATGAATCAATAACTTTTTTTTCCGTCCTTATTCACTTTTATTCCTGTGTGTCTGTCTTTCTTTGTTTTGCAAAATCTATATAAAAAAACTTTAATCACCTAATCACAAAAACAAGCCCATCAGCAGAACTGTCTTCACTTATTTGCTTATTGATTTGAAGGTGCCGCAGTCTGCATTCCTCAGGATCACAAGTTCACAAGAACATGCTCCTCTATCCTCCTCCAGACTCCTATTTCCCTCATAGCAGATGGCTGGATTACGCCCAATGAAGAAAGACTCTGCACTTGTGGGGGTGTTCTACATCTTTGCGGGTGAGTTGACAGGTCTGGGGCCATTGCTGGGAAGGTCTAATACCGGATAAAAGTGGTTTGGAGAAAATCGGAGCAGAAAAAAAAATTGCGCTTTTGATCACTTGCCTGTCTTTGGGGTTCTGTTTGCCGGGCTTTTAGGTTGTTGTGGGTGTGTTTTGGGGTCTGGGAGCACTGCTGGCACAGTCTAATGTTGATTGCATTTGTTTTTCAGGATATCCATGGTGGAAAAGCGGAGTTAGGGCCTAGCTGCACAGCGCGTTTGGACAGAATTCCAGGTAGTAGGCCCATTTTTGCTTTTTGCCAGTTTCGGAGTGTTCTGCTTTTTTGCGGGTGGCTGCAGGGGTCTGGAGCCATTGCTGGGAATGTCTAATACCGGATCAAAGTGGTTTGGAGAAAATCCATGCTGAAAAGCGTTTTGGCACATTAACTTAGGGCTTGTTAGGGTTAGCACTAGCAGCAGGATTGCATGTGTTTCGGGGTGTTCTAGATTTTTGCAACTGAGTTCTGGGGTCTTAGAGCACTCGTGGGAATGTGTCATTTTGGTTGCAAGTGGTTTGAAGAAAATCCATGGTGGGAAAGGGGGGATTTGGCCTAGTTAAAGAAAGCGTTTGCCACTATTCTTAACTTGGGGCTTGTTAGGGTTAGCAGTATTGTATTGCATGTGTTTGGGCGGGGGGCTGTTTGTGGGGGGGTTTGCGAGTCTTGGAGCGATGCTGGGTATGGATACTTTTGCTTGCTTGCAAGTGGTTTGAATACAATCCATGGTGGGTAAGGTGGGATTTGGGCCTACTTTACTTTCAAAGTACGTTTTGTCACCATTTTCTACTAGGCCTCGTTTTTGAGGATCTGATTGGGGGTCTTCTACATTTTTGCGACTGGGTTTAGTAAGGGTCTGGGAGCACTGATGAGAAGGTCTAATTTTGTTCTAAAACACAGTTTACAGTACACCTAGCTTGAGGGGAAAGATCCGCTAAATTAATTCGCCCATACTTATTTATCCTTCAAAAGGAGACTCAGACAGAGTACGCACTTTCAAAAATATTGTACTGTCTGTTAGGAAACTCAAAGTGTGACTTTTAGCACTACACAGCGTACATACCTTATATTTATTTGTCAGTGGTGTTCTAATATCACTTCCTGTTTTTCCATCAATAATTACAGGCCGGGTTTCAGTCTGTACAATGGGAAAAAAGGATGAAGTCAGGCTTCACAATAGCGAGCCGTAATTCAGCATCCGCCAGGCAGGCAGTGGACAGGGTGTCTTCTGGTCACCAACATTGATGGACGGAGCGTCAGATGGAATGGAGGAGTCCCGCTAATAGGAGGAATGGTTTGATGCATGCAACTTACCAAATTCAACAGGACAACTACAACAACATACAGATACAGTATCCGTTCTTTTCTAATTTTCTTTTAAGCAATGTTATTGCTGTGAACTTCTATGAGTGTGACTCTGCATTTCTTTGATCTCTGCTTCTAAATTCATCCCTACAGCCATTCTATAGGTTTTACTTCTGCTATTTTTGAAACCTAATTTAATGTAAGAAGTGTTTCTCTGAGTGCAGAGATAGACAAGTGAAAATGCATAATTATTACTGCAGCCATGTACTGTCGCATTCTTTCATTCACGGTTGTCGAAAGTACTACTTACTTTTCAGTAACCATGCATGCAGTAGTGCATGCACTTCCTTTATGTCACTTAAAAGATTTATGGTTAGCTTTGTACCCAAAGATTTGTTTATCTTCAATTATTGTTTGTCCATGCTGTGCTTTTTTTTCTTCTCTCAACAAAACTTTCCCAAAACCCCCCATTCCCATCCATTTTCCAAACCCTAACCCTCTTCCCCTGGGCTGCGTGGTTTTGATTGATGTGTGACTACATGACAGCAATAATTCCACACACTTGCTGGGGAGGATAAAGTCATAGCAACAGGCTGGTGAAGGAATCCGAGGATATATTCTTACTCAGCTTGACACTGAGTCACTTTGGCAAATGAAAGCAGATTTTCATGTGCGCCATCAACTTGATTGGTCATCAAGAACATCCTCCTACTAGACGTGGCAAATTATTACGCTGCTGTGTCCTTCACCTTCAGTACTATTTCTTGTAGTAGTAGCCAATGACAAAGAAATTCAACGCAAGTACTAGTTATACTTTCAATACTTCCATTTGTTAGGCTACATTGTGGCATTATTTTAGTGTACTGTCACCTGCAATATTCTCTATCGTAACGTTCTAATGCTACGGTAAGGACAAACAAGGGTTCATTTTCTTTTTTTTAAGATGCTGCAACTGCCACTGTGTAACACCACAAGTACCACCGCAATGATGACATTTCATCCGCTCAGGACTGCCAACCTTAATCGCCATTTCCCGTGCAGCCAGCCCTGTGCCTAGCCCTATTTCCAAACACAAATTACAGGTAAGATAAGCGTTTGGGTGGAGGTAGTATAATGGAGTATTAGGAGAGACGAGAGACTGACAGTCCTAGGACTATTGAATTCACTTACTCTGTGACAGGCACTTAGTTTTGAAAACATTTGGGCAATTACTTACTAGTACTTACACAACTTGAATCAAGATGCATCTTAAGTTTCAGGAAAACAAACTTACTGTTAAACCCCCACCCACCAGCCTCAAAAGCAGTAAAAAACACGTATGCTAAGATAAAGTTTAAAGTATATTTATATATCCCTAACATAAATAATCTCCCGCAAGACCCAACCCACCCCCACTCCAGAACCCCAACGAATGTCAGTGAAAACTAAGTCCAAAAAAGTAGAAAACCCAACTCCCAATTCCCACCCCCAGAAGTCTTTAAAAAAGGGGCAAGGGACAGTCTCCTCCTACTGCTGGCTGCTGTTGACTTTTCGGGCCAGGTCGACATGCTCCTTGCGGAGGGTCTCGAGCAGGGTTTTAGTGTTGAGGAGCACCTGCTCGAGTTAGAACACCCTGAGGGAAAGGCGGTGCATCCTTTTTTTGCAACTGCTGTGGGGGGCAGCTGATTTCTTTGCTGCTCGGCGGTGGCGGGTGGCTGTGGTACCCCGGCTCCGTACCGCTGGAGACCTGCTGTGCTGAGTGACTGACCCAGGGAGCGCGGAGGAGGATGCAGGTGTCGCTGTGGATGTTGTTGACGTACTCTGCGTGTCCTCCTCCTCCTGGGCCACCAGCCGCCGATATTCGGCGACAATGGCCTCCAGCCTCCGTTGCCAGACCCTTTTAGCCAGCTCCTTCCGTGTTGGTTTGGAAGGAGCATCTATATGAAGAAAGAAAGACATAGTCTGTAACCAATACTCTTTAAGATTAGCACAAAATGATTCAGCAGAAAGTTGTGTCACAGTAGAACTAGCAACTTGCAAGCGCAGTACATAACTATTGTGGCCAGTATCTATCTAACCTCCCACTTCTTCATCCTTGCTCTAACATTAGTGGGAGTTTAAGGAATCCATTCTACGAGCACTATGGACTCACTCCATTAGAGTCGACTATGACAGTACACCAGTCTTATTCTTCTTCTTCTCTCTTGTTTAGCAAAATTGGTACGTTAACTTCTGCAAGCCGGCATAATGCCAGCGCAGTCAACTTGCACCCGAGAAAAACAGACGCCCGCCATGATGAGTGAGACAGACTTGCGTTACTGTACCAGTCCAGTACATGCAGGTAGTGATGCTCTTACTTTTCTATTACGGGTGGCACTGAGAATACTCTGTTACAAGGGCTACTGCTTAATTAATTTAACTTTCACCCTACAGTGCCAATGAATACTAGAAAATGAAAATGAAGAACATAAAAAATCTGATTATCTATCACTGCTCATGGTATGTATTTGCTTACATATGGGATGACTTTAGGTGCTTTGCTTTTTATTGAGTAAACAGTGATACATCCACACATGATTGACCGAGTTCTACTAAAATTATTACCAGAGGTAGTGAGTGGCCATCATAATAGCCGGATATATGCTGTGCTTGCAATAAAAAATAGTGCTAGTATTCATGGTAGTATTCGGACAAAATTATAACTTCTTTTCCTTGCCTTTCCTACACTGGGACGGACGTGCGGGTGTGGTGTTACATGCTCTTCAAAGTAACACTTAGTTCATCCAGTGACGTCTACTTTCTCTAGATACACATATGCTATCTAAGAGTCAGATAGTACCATGATCCAGGCATCCATCCATTCAAACTTTATGTCAATCATTCTTCTTCATGTCTCTCATCTGGACAAACCTTACGTTTTCTCACGGGGAGCACAATATGCAGTCTGCAATCTCAATAAGTAAGGAATATAAGAGCTTACCACTGCCGCCACTACCGTGGCAACCCGCACAGCAGTTTGGTCCGGCACTTGCACCGCCTCCTCCCCAGAACTTTCCTCCTCCTCCTCCGCGCTGGGCCCAGCACCAGATGTTCCACCTACAAAGTACATTTAAGAATGTTAGATGTCATAGACATACACCACTCACTAGTATTTTGTCTAGGAATGAAGAAATGTGAATACAGAAACCAATCTAATAATTTGTGACTGTCTACTCTAAAGTAAAAATGTCCCTTTTTCCAGGGAAGGGTGTTGTCTTGCTGCACTTTTTGGCACAACTGATGAATGCTTGCTTTTTAACACGCACCATTTTTCTCATAACAGACAGAAGCTTCCCTTCATCACTAGGACGGAGGGACCAATGATTCAGCACCAAAAAGAAAAATTAAAGTTCAAACCAGGTGAGGGCTCGGCTCGCCCACAATAAATGTGTGAAATAAATCACTATAAGCACTTTTCCATTTTTAATCAACCGTTTATGTTTTATGACAAGCTTGATTTTAATAAATATTTTTACTTTTAATAAAGCTTTAAAACTTAAATAGACTCTGTGGTTTTTGGTCAAGAGTGAATGAGCAAAAGGTTTTGCAATTTGCAAGCATGAGTCCATGCCTCTGACACTTCTGGACTCTGACTCCGTACTCTTGTCCTGCGTTGGATAATCATCATTGGGGATCAATCATCAATGAATTCGGGAGCTAAATGACTCTACCACACTATCTAGTCAGTAAGGAGATTGGAGGTTCTTCAAAGTCTGATATCACTGAGGTATGTGGAAAGTCTACCTGCGCCTATTATAATTGATAAACAATGCACTATTTAGTGTCCATAGTTCTGTTTGTGCAGATTTGTCCCTGCAACAGTAGTAGTATGGATTGTCCTCCTATCCAAACCAAAAGTAAAGTAGTATCTTAGTCTTTCTTGGTGGTCATTCACCTTTTTATTGTTGGTAATTGTCAAAGCATAAACATTTAGAAGACTTGAAAAGACATTATAGACAATCCCATAGGACTGCCCTCAGTGCATAGAGCTATTGCTGCCTAGAATGGGAGTTTCGTTTAACACCTTTTGCCAAATGTGCAATCTTAGTTAGCTACACAGACAGACTAATAAGAATAATCTAGTAATACCACAGGGAGTCATAGTCGAGGCAGGATAAGAATTTAGATATAGTCTACAAGAAGATCAAAGAAAAGAAAAAAACCGAATGAGGAACGCTAGGAAAAAATAGGTACTCTGTATTAAAATTAAAACTTACCGGGGCCAGCAAAGAAGCCCTCGCCTGACTGATCCTGGCCTTGTTCAGCAGCAGCAGCCTCCTCCAATGTCCTCTTGCCCCTGGGGGGAGCTGATCTACAACATTAAAGAAAGAAAGACCCGAAAACATGGATGATTGTTGTCAACCAAATCAAACATTTCAAAAGAACAATAACAAAATATTTTGGCGAAATAGCAAATAGACAACTATTCCACAGGATATATTGACCTATCTCATGTGGTCTACTACGATATTAGTATTGCTTGATTTGCGGACCGTCGACTTAGAAAGTTATGTAACTCACTAAACAAACTACTAAAAAGGTTTGCCTAGGACTGGCAGGCAGCAGTCCGCAGCATGCGAAGTGACAGACAAACTCCATCATGATTGCAGATCAGCGACAACACTAAAAAGTTTCCTACTACATTAACCAGTCATTAAAATACTCAAACTATCAATCCACCACCACTATTTCTTCTTATTGCCAGGTGTACAAAGGAAAGACTGCACATGAGTCTGTAGGGGCAGATTTACAAGCCCCTTGCGGCTCTTTTGCTCCGTTGTTGCGTGACTTTTGTGACGCAGCGGCAGAACAAAAGAAGCGCCATGGTGCGGCGTATATTAACAACGTGACGCATCTGGGAGATGCATCACGTTGTAAAGCCCTGCGCCATCAGGGGGCGTTCCGGCGCAAGGGATGGCGTTCCTGCGCAGGAACGCATCCTAAAAGTGGCTGAGGGAAATCTACAAGGTTTCAATCAGTCACTTTTAGGACAATGATGCGTGACTCAAACCCTGCGCCTGCTTGAAGCAGACGTACGGCTTGACGCAGCATTAGGGAGATAGGGCACCCCAGAGCATTGCTGGAGCTGCGCTATGCAATGCTTCGGTGACGTTTTGGGCCCATGGTGCGCCGCATTGTAAATACGGCGCACCATGGGTGGTGGTGAAGTGGTGCACAATTACTGGCGCATCCCTGCTACTTTGTAGGGATGCGCCGGTAATTAAAAATCTGACCCTTAGTGTCTAGCATTACGCAGTTCTTTAAACTACACTCATACATAATTTCTCAGGCCAATGAAATGAACACAAAATCGAAAACAAATAAGCATAGTAGCAACGCTACTGAGAAGGAGAGCAGTGCACCTGAAATGCACAGAAGATTTTGAAATATAATTTACCTACAATGTAATCAGCAGCATTATTGCTCTTGGTAAAAAACAAAAATTTGTAATATAATAACACACAGAGCAGGAGAAAACAGAGTAGTGAACAAATAGCTACTACTACTCACCAAGCCCGGGGATCTCGAGGCCAAGCAGGTCGATCAAGTCGCGTTCCCGGTCCAGGAGATCCGTTCAACGGTGGGTGGCCTGGTTGTAGGTGCCCCGGACCCGAAAGTGTTGGTACATGGCCCGGCACACCTTCTCCCACCGCTTCCGGCGCTCCCGGATCCCGTAGCCACTAGCGATCTTGCCACCTGCCATGATGGTCCTGGGGAGGCGGCGCTGGACAAAAAACACTAGTGCGGCCACCTCCTCCGCGCTAAAGATCTCCCGGGCTGTGACTTGCTCCCCCCTAAAACGCCCGCACGGGAGCCGGGCACGGGGTGCGGGACCCTTCCCCTTCTCAGGCTGCTTCCCGGCTCCCTTTACCATGGTCTGGGCAGAACGGAAGGTAAATAATAAATATGAAATAGAACATGGAAGAAGAAAAGAAAAGAGTTTAAAAAAGTAGTTTAAAACTAACCAAAAGTAGCAGAAAACACAAAAATATAGAGCTAGAAAAATAGAGGGCTAGATAATAAGTAAAATAGATCAAAAAAAACTTCAAACAAGCAAAGGATGGCAGAGATTGACAGAGGATACAGAAAGCATGCCCAGAACCATAGCAATGAATGAAAAACAAGATGGCCGCGGCCGTTCATGACAGCGTGGGTAGGTTCGCGCGAGATTTTCCTCGCGATCACACGCGAACTTGTACTAGCGAGCCGCACACTTTGCGAGATTACACATATCGCCCGTAAACGGAAATACGTCAAGCAATCAAGATGGCTGCGCCCATGTACGACCGGGAGGGGAACTTCGGCCCTTTGCACTACCAGCGGCTCGCTAAAAAGCACAAAACCACACGAACTAACAGGCCGCAAAAAAACAAATCGCATATTCGCACGAATTTGCGGCTTCCGAATTCCATCTCGCGCAAATTTGCGCCCCGCGAATCCCGCGAAATTGCAGAAAAATGATTTTTGCAAAACTGAAAGCACTGAGCAGGTGCAAAAGTTCAACCTCATCATTAGTAACCATTCCCTGTAGTGCTTCCTGAGGGCCCCCTCCAGAGTTCAGTTGCCTATTTGCAACTATTCTATGACCCTGCTCTGACCCTCACAGCAGGCTCAGAGAATAGCTACAAGTAGGCCACAAAGATCCTGTGAAAAAAAATTGCACTGCAACAAAAAGCAATTACAGATAAGGAAGCAGGTACCAGACTCAGTGACACATTAATCAACCCCAAATTAATTCATGTCAGTTGAAGCAGGGCAGGTGTGCTTTTCTCCCCATAATCTACAGTGATGAACCAGAGGGTGGCAGTGATGTACCAGAGGGTGGCATGGTGAACCAGAGGGTGGCAGTGGTGAAACAGAGGGTGCTGTGATGAACCAGACGTAGAAACAACATAGTCGCGACCGTTGCGACCCGACAAGTAAGTTCGCGTTTGCGAACTGGTACAAAACCCTTGCGAACTGGCAGAAACCCTTGCGAACACAAAAAAAGAAAAAATCCGCAAATTCGCGAGAGTTCGCAAATTTTGCGGATTGCGAATTCGTGAATACGCAAATTCACGAACCGCGAATTCGCAAAATTTGCCCATACTTAATTAATAACTATTGATAGGAGAGGGATAGAAAAACCATTCAAATACTTCCCAGAATTGTATCATTAAATCCAACAATATCATATTGTTGAATGTCTCCTAAAGTGTACATACAAGAAGTTATAAGACTTTCTTCTTTGTAGGTCCAAATTCAGTCTTCCAATGGTCTGCCCTGATTGGTCAGAGTTAAGTGGATTAGCCAGGCTGCCTTGAAGAGGTGATAAAGAGTCCCTGGGGGCAGTGTTCTGCTCCATCGGAATGCCAAGCCAAGGGGACCTTGGATGCACTTCAAAGGGGAGAGCAGAGACCATTGTCATTTACAGCCATGAACTTCCCACCTTATGCAGATGGTAGGATTAAGGAAAGTATGAACAGATGCAGGGGGGGGGGGTCTAAGTAAATTAGCCATCCTAGGGGCGTGTTTACCCAGCTTTTACCTCCTTGCTGGAAAATTAGCCATTATGGATTTGGAAGATTTGATGCACTCTGGGACAAAATATTGCCACACTATACATGATGTGGTCATAACTTAGAGGAGTTACCCTGCACCATTGGTCAGAAATGACCTCCTGCATGGCCCAGAGAACTTGGAATAAGTATCTGAGAGGGGAATAGGCCTCCAGATCGGCTGCTTGAAACTGAAGAGAAGCAGAATGGTCTGTCTGTTAGGGTTTGTGCACAGCAAAGAGCATGTCCCCTCTCATTGCACTAGTGGTCTCTGTAATAGCTCTCTTTAAACATACTATGAAAGCCTTCTTGTTATCTCAGCCCCTCCCTAAGACTTCTGTGTATGTTGCTCAATGTATTCAAAAGGTTGGACATTGCTGTCTTGTTTGCACATTGGACCTTGCTTTTACCATGGCTTATTTAAAGAACTCCTCCCTAGGCCATGTGTTTCTTCAACTAATTGGCATAATAACTGAAGCTCTGCACACCTGCTTGTGAGAACCACACCCAGTTCTTCGAACCACACCCAGCTCTTCGAACCACACCCAGCCCTGTCTATAAAAGGCAGCCCCTGAGCTTCACCCAGTGCTTGTGCTCGTCTACCTCACACTTACCTGAGAACAGATCCTTCGGCGCCGGCACTCCTGCTCTCTCCAGACCTTCATTGACTTCAACGAGGGTGGCTTCTGGCTCTTCCTTCTTCTGGTTTCCGGGTACTTCTTGCCTCAGCCCCTCTTCTGTCCACTGCAATCGACCTGCAAAAGCGAAAGAGGACAAGGTTAGACTGATCAGTATCCCTTTTAAGCAAGAAGTAAGTGCAAAACCTTTCATTACCTGAAAGAACTTTGACGGCGATTTCTGGATTCATGTAAAGACAATTTGGAACAAGATATCTCCCACGAACTTTGTGGTTCAAACCCTTTGTTACAAGAATACTTTGTGGAACTTTGTGAAATAAACATTGTTTTACATGGAACTTTTTAAGAATCGAACAGAGGAAACCCTTGACAGCAAGGCAAACAGTAAATCAAGGACTTGCACAAATGACCTGCTGTATTTTTTTTTTTTTTTTTTTTTTGAAAACCTTTATTCAAAACAGAGCACACAGCTATTCAGCCTGACATCCCGGAGGCAAGGCAGCAGGGGCCACAGGAGAGAAATAGTGCCAAACGATTCAGACATAATCATCGAAGGTTATTTTTATATTTAAGATGAAAGTTCAACAAAAGGGCGCCCGAGGGCGCGAAAATGGCAATGGAGGCAATGTGAAGCTGGGCGTCAGGGATGGGTAGGGGAGGAAAGGCAGGGAAGTGAACATCAAGGATAAGATTACAGAATGGGAAGGAGGAGGGGGGGGGAAGAACCAGGAGAATACAGTACATCAGAGCTCAGTTGGCGTCACAGGTCAGGGTGACACATTATCATGCTGGCTGACTGATTCAGGCGGCAAACACACGTCCCCCCTGTACTCATTCCATGCCCCCCAAATTTTATTCCAAGTTTGAGGTCTCCCTCTTGCCACATAGACCGTCTTCTCCCTAAACATGCACCAGTCCATGTTGGCTTTCCACTGTACCAGCAGGGGGGCCGCGGACGCACCCCACTTCTGAGCTATGTCCCTCTTGGCCACCATGTTCCCAAGGGTCACCCACCTAGTCTGCGCAGCGCTGTGGTCGGAAGGCTCCCATACGTTCAGGAGGCATCTCCGAGCCTCCGCGTGGGCAGCCACGCCAGTAACCTCCTCCATGACTCGGTGCACTCTCCTCCAGTAGGAGGCTATCACTGGGCATTCCCAAAGGATGTGCAAGAAAGTGGCGAGAGCTCCGCAGCCTCTACGACAGAGACCGTCAGACGAGAATCCCATGCGCATTAATCGAGGCCCTGTCATATACACCCGGTGCAGGATCTTAAATTGCACGAGGCGAAGACGGGAGGAAATTGCAACCTCCTTAGGGGAGGAAACCGCACTCTGCCAATCTTCATCATCAAGTTCAAGGCCATCCGCCACCCACTGGTGCCGCAAGCTAAGGAGGAGATCTGTGCGCACGTTAATCAATTTTTTATATGAAAGGGAGATCGCGCTGTCCGGCATGTGCCCATCCAGTATCCTGTCCTCCAGAGGGGAACTCTCAGGAATGACGCCGTCTGGCGGTGAGGCCGAGAGCAGCGCATGTCTCAGTTGAGCGTAGCGGAAAAACTCCGTCGCGCCCAGCTGGTATTCGGTTTGTAACTGGGGGAAGGTCTTAATCGAGCCTCTGGAGAGCATGTCTTCAACCCTGCTGATGCCGATGAGTTCCCACTTATCAAACCCCTTGGTGTGCCATAGTCTACCCAGGATGTCCGAATCAAAGAGGGGAGTGAACCTTGTGAGTCTGCCTTGCCAACCTTGTGCCTTAGTGACCGCCCGCCAAGTGTGGACCGCCGTCCGAGTAGGGCCCGTCAACCGCCGGTCGAAAGACTTTGAGTATAGGGCCCGATAATAGTTACCATCGCCCATCAGCCATCTATCCATGGCATAGCCGGGACTACCCACAGGGCCATAGAACCCTTGGTTGAGGGCAGCAAATTGAGAAGACCAATAGTAGCGGCGCACGTCTGGGAGAGCAATGCCACCATCGTACCAGGGGAGCGTGAGTTTGTGGATGGCAACGCGGGGTCGACCATCCCAGAGGAGGGTACGAATGAGGCCTTCAAGGTCTCGAAAGTAGCGCGCCGGGACAGGGTCCTGGGCGTTTTGCAGGGCGTACAAGAACCTGGGCAGGGACATCATCTTAAAAAGAGCGGCACGGCCAAGGAGGGAGAGCGGTAGCTTACGCCAGCTGTCTACATCACGCTGCAGACGCTGGAGAGGAGGGAGTAAGTTGTGGTCGTATCGCAACTTGGGGTTACCAGAGATGTAGATGCCCAAGTACTTGAAACCGCGTGTGGCAATCTGAATGTTGCAGCCTCTGGGAAGTCTTGGAGTATCTCCTTTAAGGACATATAAGGACGATTTGGCCCAGTTTATAATCAGACCAGAGTACCGTCCGAAAAGTCTGATCACATCACAGGCCACAATGAGGGACCTGCAGGGGGAAGTCAAATAAAGCAAGATATCATCGGCGTACAAGGATACCCTGTCTTCGAAGCCAGGGGCCCACGTAATGCCGCGTAGGTCAGGATGTACACGCAGTAGGGCTGCGAGCGGTTCGAGGGCCAAGGCGAACAAAAGGGGCGACAGGGGGCAGCCCTGTCTAGTACCCCGATGTAGGGGGAATGGCGTCGACAGGCGGCCGTTGACCGTGACATTAGCCATCGGATCCGCATACAGTAGCTTCACCCAGCTCACAAAGATCGGCCCAAATCCAAGTTTGGACAGCACTGCCCAGAGGTATGGCCACTCGAGAGAATCGAAAGCCATCGTGGCGTCAAGGGACGCGAGGACAGCCGGCTCTTCGAGGGTGTGGGCTCTAGCCATGACACCATGGAGGCGACGTAGATTGAGAGCAGTGTTTCGGTGGGGGATGAATCCCGACTGGTCAGGGTGTACGAGGTCGCCAATAACACCAATCAGCTGGTTGGTGAGCAACTTGGCGAGGACCTTGGGTTCCACGTTAAGGAGTGAGATGGGACGGTACGATCGACAGACGTCACGTGGTTTACCCTCCTTGTGGATGACCACAATGGTAGCCAGCCGCTGATCCAGGGGGAGACAGCCCCTCTCAAAGGATTCCAGGAACATTTTCCGCAAGTGCGGAGACACCGCATCCGGGCGGGTTTTATACAGTTCAACCGGTATGCCGTTAGGCCCAGAGGCCTTTCCGGTCCGTAGGGAGCGGAACGCCAAAGCAATCTCGTCAGCGGTGATGTCCCTATCCAAGTCCGCTCTCTCGTCCTCAGAAAGGCAGGGAAGGTCAATCTCCGAAAGGAAAGCCGACGAATCCGCCTCCGAAAAGTCCGAAGCAGACTCATAGACTCCCCGAAAATAACCAGCGAATGAGTCGACAATGGCACTCGGGTCCGTAAGGACCACACCGTCGTCTCCCAGGAGTTCAGGTACCACCCGACTGGCCATCTCCCTCCTGTCTAACCAAGCCAGCAACTTCCCAGCCTTATCGCCCTGCTGTTCCTTGGCCAGAGTGAGTGCGGAATTCGCGGCCAAATCGTGGTACTCCGCTTGTTTCAGCGAGAGGGTATGTAAGACAGAGGGGTCCGGCTCGGGCCCCAACTGGGACTCGAGACGCAGGACCTCCTGCTCAACAAACAGCAGGTCAGAATCTCTAGTCCGGCGGGCCTCAGCGATGAGCGCCTGGGCCTCACCTCGGAGCACCGTCTTAAAGGCCTCCCACAACGTAACGGCCGACCTAACCGAGCCCACGTTCTCGGAAAAATAAAGATCAATGGCTTTGGCCAGGAGAGAGCGGGTCTTGATGTTACGAAAATACCACGGATTGACCGCGGCCGGTCGCTCCGACAAGACCACCCCAAAGTCGAAAGAGACCCATAACGGGGAGTGATCAGAAATGCCCCGCGCCAAGAAGCGGGCTTCAGAAACGGCCAATGCGTCCGATGCCAATGTGAGGACATAATCGATGCGGGAAAGACTTCCATGTGCACCCGAAAGAAAGGAAAATTGACGGAGCGTAGGATGTAAAAGACGCCATCCATCGACCAGGCCCATAGACTCGAGAAAGGAGCACAGCCACATCTGTGGGTTACGTAGGTCCCGGGGCGGTTGGCGATCAAGCAGACCAGAGCAAACCGAGTTAAAGTCACCCCCCACTATCAACCGGCCAGCTGGCAGAGACAAGATGGCACCACCAAGGTCCTGAAAGGTACTGGATTGAAGCCCCGGGGGGACGTATAGAGAAAACAACGTGAGGGAACGCCCTTCCCATCTACCAGCCGCGGCAGCGTAACGCCCCCTGTCATCAATCAAGGTGACATCTATCTCTAGGGGAAGGGACGCGCGCACGAGGATACCCGCCCCCCGGGAACCGGAAGAGAACCCCGAATGTGCCACCATTTTGTAGCCTTTGCGATTCAAAGCTTTACAAGCATTGCCCACCAGGTGTGTCTCTTGAAGGAGGACAACATCAGGCATGTGACGTTTGATCAGTTGTATCACCACCCCTCTCTTAATTCGGTCACCCAACCCGTTAACATTCCAACTGAGAATTCGTAACTTTCTACCCCCCATCCCCCACTGCCCGCCCCACCCAGTCCCACAAGACACCCGTATCAAATACAGTTCAGGAGCACAAACGACCCATTGCCACACAATAGAAAGAGAGGAAAAACCAACAAACAAGATAACTCTCCCCAACATACCCCCCACCCTGCACCCCTGCATCAGACTAAAAAGCCCCCCCAACCAGCAGTGTGCCTGTCGCCCCATTAACTACTCTACGAAAGACCCAGAGGAGTAAGGAATCTCCATGAAAACGTCCCGCCACCCACCATGTAAATGAAGGAGAGACCGTTAATTAACGAGTCACAATTACGGCAGTCATTCGAGGCAGGGGTAGCATCAGCTCCTTGCTCAGTCTCGCCGTTCCGCTCCGCCTGAGGCGCCCCCAGCTTCATCCTCCTGTTCATCCCGATGTGGCGAAACCGTGTCCAACCATTCACTGACATTTTCAGGATAGTCAAAGAAAAGGGCACGTCCCTTATGTTCAACACGGAGTTTCGCGGGGAACATCATTGAATACTTGAGACCCAAGTCCCTGAGGCGCCTCTTCACTCCCGTGTAGCTCAAGCGTTGGCGCTGTACCAGCCTGGTGAAGTCCGGATAAAAGTGCACCTCCGCATTCTGGTATTGGAGTGGCCCGTGCGATCTGGAAGCTTGAAGGATCGCATCGCGGTCCCTGAAGTTGAGGAGGCGCGCCACAATTGGTCGCGGCGTCGCTCCCGTTTTCGGCGGGCCACCCGGTACCCGGTGGGCACGTTCCACTGAGAAAAAGTTACTCAGTCCAGAGGGTACCAAATGGGTTTTAACCAAGTCCTCCACAAATAGGTCCGCCGCGGCATTCTCGGACCCCTCCGGTACACCAACTATGCGGACGTTCTGCCGCCTGGCTCGCCCCTCAAAGTCCTCCAGCCGCCTTGAGAATAGATCAGTGGTCATCCGCAGGTTGCGGACCTCAGTCTGTAACTCGGAAACGTCGGAGGTTAGGCTGGAGGTCTTGATGTCGAGCGCCTTCACACGCTCGTTGGTCTTGCCCAAGTCGGCCCTTATAAGGGTAATATCAACGGCCATAGAGTCCACTTTGTGGTTCAGGGTCTCGTGCTGTTGCTGCATGTCGGCCCGGAGGCTCGTGATGGCACCCATGATGTCCACAAGGGTGGGGTCCGATCCATCCGGCGGGCTCGTCGATGGGGTCCCTTTAGAAACGGCCCCCGATGTAGGTGGCGACTTGAGATTCACATATCGCTCAATGCGATTCTGCTGCGTTTGCGACTTGCCCCGGCCACCCTTGTTCGATGTCCTGTCTGGGTCCCCTCTGCCCGCCATGATGGGCACGAGAGAACAAAGGCAAGGTGTCCACAAGTCCGGGTTCACAGCCGGAAGGCAGGTGGGGCCAAGGAGGCAAGACCAGGGTGCAGAAGGCGCAAGCAGGAACACAATCACTCCACCAGCGAGGGCGGCAGGCGGGCACTACGCAGTCCGATCGTGCGAAGTGGCGAAGTCCGGAGGGACAATGGCACCGTCACGGAGCGGAGTTCAGCTCGACGTAACTTTGCACAGGAACCACCGATTTGGAAGCCGATTGCAGTCCTCGCCTCAGCAGGCCACCAACAATACAATTCCACCAACGTGGATTAGGATTTCGGGCAGGATATTTGCGGTGGGTCGGACGGTCCACGGAGCTCCGAGCTTACGCGGCCATCTTGGTCGCCCGCGAAGCTCCTCCCCCCGACCTGCTGTATTTTGATGTAAAAGTACAGTATTTGTTTTATAAAAGGTCTGGAAATGTGTGAAAAGTGAGTTTGCTATTAAGAATTTAGGCATTAGTTATATTAAGGTGAATGTTAGACGTTGGTATTTCTGATAATGATATTCGTTTGATTTTACAGAAGTTTTACAGTAATAGAAAGCACATCCCAGAACAGTAACACATTCCAAACCTGGAAGCTTGAGACCAGGATCCAAGAGGTACTTTTAGAAGAGAATTTCTAATAGATTAAGGTTTAGTCAGGAGCACATTTAGGGATAGGTTGCACTTATCTGTTCTTTGTTTATGTTTCATTAGGCACCAGTTTCTACAGAAGTCAGAGAGGGCCGCAGATTTTAGCAGCTCTTCTACAGCGGAAACGCAAGAACGGTGTTGTCTCTCTTTTTTTTATTTTATCCACTTCCCTCCTTCCCTTGAGCTTCTGGTTCTTAGTGCACTGTTTAAAACTAAGCTTGAACAAGCAGTTTCAGGGTGGGGTCGGACTGTCTTCAACCTCCATCAGAACTGAACAGAAGCTCAGGTGAGCTGGGCTTTGACACTGTCTGCGCTGAAGATTTTGAAGTGCATTTCTAAAGGCCAGGACTCTGAGTTTCCGCCTTTTTGCACCATTGGAAATTATAGCCCAGTGGAACAAAACTGCTTTAAAAGGACTAAAGAGTGGACTCCCTGCAAGCTACAGTTAACAGAGCTCACCTGGACATCCCCACAAAGAATTCCCAGCCTGGAGTACCAGTGGATTTGTAAGGGTTTTGTTCAAGTGGATTGCTGAATTGAAGTTTCACACTTTCAAGGACCCTCTTGGAGATTCCAGAACATTGGACTGTGCGTTGGATACTTTGGAACTCACAAGCAGAACTTCAGGAAGGAGTTATAACTGGACCCCGCCTGCTGGAGAAGGCGGCACAAAACAGTGGTGAGATTCTCGAGAACAATATCTAAAAGTGTATCCTTGTCAGAGAAAACAAAATGACTAAAAGGGGCACTGTTGGTTTCTGAGCACTAGAAAGTGACAAATCTTTAAAAATTCATATCTCTGGTTCCCTGCAATGTTTATTTTCATTTTGGTGTCATTTAAAAGATACAAATATTACCTAGTTTTATAAATTGGTCTTGGATTTTTATTGTGGTTTGTGTCTTAATTATTTACTTAAATGGTGTTTTTAAATGCTTTAAATGCTTTACATGGTTAAAAAGAACAATGGTCATGGGTGGCCTGATAAGGTCCTAGTTGAAACAATTATTTCTAGATGGCCTAAAAAAGGTCCAGATAAGAGAAATTATTTCTGGTAGATAGGTTAGACTTGGGAGACAGTTTTGTAAGGTTACAAACAAAGGACTTTATTAATGCTTACACAGTTAAGTTTTTTCGAATGTTTCAGGTGCTCACACATGTGACAAAAGTGCTTATAGTGACTGAGTGAAATATAAAAAAGCTATATACAAGGTGTCACAAGCAAGGGTATTCCCCGAAAAAATATATACAGTAGGGAAGGGGAGTTTTCCTTGCAAGGGTCGACGGCGTTTCGATCTAACATCACTTTAGATCATCATCAGGACGTGAGCTTTCTTTGCACGTAGCGATAGATGTATTATCTGACTCAGCGGTCAAGTTGTTGATACTTTGAGGTACTTTGAGGTATATGGTCCAATTAGGTTTTATTGTGCCAAGAAATATTAGTTATTCATACTTCTAGGCTAGTTCTAACTCAAGAAAGGGGGTTTCTTCAGAGTCAGTAATGGTCCATTTACTCGTAATTGCAGAGGTAGGGATATTCAATGGGAGCGGGTTTATTTATCCGGTATCATTTGTTGTCCTACGTTCCGGCGGGAATTGATCGCCGCGGTCCGTGGCGCGACTACCTCTGCTTCAGTGCTACGGCGAATGCGAGCGCTCGTGTCTTTGAAGTTAAGTCTGTCTGCTCGCAGCCACGTCACCAAGGGTTGAGATTAGGAAAAAGAACTCCCAAGACAAATGCTGAGTCCCACCGTGTGTTAGTGGCCCTATTGCCAGTGGCATACCTACATTTGCCCATACCATAACCCACTTTCCAACAGTCACTTATACTCAGATCTTGTGTATAAGCGAAAAGTAGTAAACGTACTCAAAAGTGTAAATCACTAAAAGTGTAAATTACCTTTGTGAATCAGGCTCATGGTTCTCATGTACACACGTTAAATTATATGCTGACTGACAACACAATTGCTTGCCTTAAAATACACAGAAACAAAAAAAGAGCCACAAAGCACATGCAGGCACAGATTGACAGAAGAATCCAAGAAGGAAGGGAAGTATGCAAAGGGGGATTGCCATCTGGACATCTAGATGCCATGTGGATAGATGAATGGATGGATGCAGAATCAGTGCTGGGGAGATGCAAGCTAAGCATAATCCTTAGCCGTCAGTGAAGGAACTCACATTTGAGGTGGAAAAAGGAGTGGGGTGTCAAAGCTCATGGCCTTGTAGGATAGACCCTGGTCATTTCTTAAAGCAATCACTCTTTCAGATTGATGGAATATTTATTCTCCATGCCCATCCAAGCCTTGCCTAATTTAGAACCTTTAGAATACAATGAAAATCAGCCTGTAGGCCCATTCCATCCTATCTTATTTAGCATAATCTTATATTTGTTGCCAGTCACATTTATCCGGTACAGGGCTGGCTCTAGGGCGGTGCGACCGCTGCCACCGCACCGGGTGCTGACTTCACATGGGGGCACCTGTTTGCTTAAAAACACCTGCTGTCGCGTTTCTGGCCTCCAGCAATTTTCAGTAAACAATCAAACTGTCAAGAAAACTCCAGTGATTAATGTTCATCCTGGCAAGATCAGAGTTTTGTGTAGTAGATGTTTTGACTCGTGGAAGTTTTGAAGGTAGAGCAGAGGGTTAATATGCCTGCTGCAAAGAGCATGTACCATGCAGATAACAAAGTGAATATAATATAAACCATCTCAAAATCATCAGGGAGGGAGAGAGAAGTTATGATTCATTTGGCAACCAGGCCATGTACAGTATAATCAAAGGAGAATGAATCACTTGTCCTGTGGACTACCAAGGTCAGGGTTCCGAATTGTTTTAAAAAACCTTCATACACGGATTTACTGTTTGTGCGGTATATCTTGATTCTCCGCAGCAGTGGTCACGTGAAAAGCATCATCATTGGGTCTTAGTTATGCTTTCGTCCACCTGGAGGAGGACCAACAGGTATTTGACAGTAGAGATTGGCGAAAGTGAAGGTGAGATACAGTGAAATGAAAATTGCCTACATGTATCGACCTAGGGTAAGATTTACAAGCCCCTTGCACCACTTTTCCATCACTTTTCCAGTGGTAAAAATGATGCCAAAGTGGCGCAAGGACCTTGTAAAGAAGCCCCCATGTGTTTATACTGTCATAGATTGGGGAAAAGGTTAAAAATAATGGGGTGGTGCGATGCTAGAAGAGTTACTGTTCTATCGCGCCTATATGTGAGTGGTCGACATGCTTCAGACCGTCTCTGCCCAGTCGGGTCTATGGGCTTTCTTCAGGACCGAGAAAGGCACGTTGAGTTGACAGTAGGTGCTGGGGTAAGTATTGCACTTACCCTTCTTCTTAAGTGAACATATTTGGTCACTTACACATTGTAGATGTGACTGTGTCTACTCTACAACTTAGAATGGGGTGAAATACGAATCCATCGGGGAGCAGGCGTCTTGACTCACTTTTTGGAGTTACAGGAACAACTTGTTCTGTCGCGGTCTGCCATGCCCCGGTGAACTGAAAGACACTGAGGCTCTGTCCAGGCAGCCGCAATTCCTCTGAATCAGTCCATGAATTATGTGATCTTTACCATACAGACCAGCAGATTAGATGATTTATTAATCTGCTCCAAGTCAGTTTAGTTGCTCTCTTGCCCAAACAGTCCAGAGGTGACAAACAAATGATCAGACATCATACCTTATCTCTGATGTGAACAAGTAACTCCTGCAACAATTCTCTGGAGGAGATATATTTACTCAATTGATCTGTTGAGATAAATAGACAGCACACTTTTAATATCCAATTTACTCAATCACAATTCTTTCAAAGAAGAGAAAGAGGGTTAGAAAGAAAAATAACACCATATTCAAAACATCTAAAAGAAAGGTGGACGGTAAAGCAAAGCTGCAAACTCCCCTGCCATTGGAGTGAGAGCTACAATTAAAGACATTTTAAATAAAATATACTTTGTATCCACAGACTCTAAAGTTTCAACAGACAGTCTTGTAAAGCTTTCAAAACCACGGAAATTCCCAAGAGATAATAATCAAGCTTCAGAAAGGTCTACAAATAGAAAAATCTTAAAAAGCCTGGACACCAATGTGTCTTTTCCTTTGTAATTCCTTACATTTCCTAAAGGCTTTATTGACAGACATTTGTGACTTTCGTGTAGAAAAGAGAGATTATGATGAAACCCAGCCAAGAGAAATTGAAGCGTAAATCACAAGTACAAGCAGATAAACCATGACCAGAAAAACCCTTGTCAAGACCTGCTGAGTGCCTAAAATAAGATTTAGGAGTGGAGGGCCTACTGGAATTTTGTATGTTTTAAGCCAAATGGAAAGGAAGGCCTTTCTTCAAAAGATTCAATCTTCAAAACACCAGGTCAACAGAGTTAGTTTGAGAAGGAGAGGAAGAGGGGCAAGGCCTTGAGAGTAGAAGGAAACAGAGGTAGAACCCAAGGAGGTCGATATGAAAGAGCTTTGAAAATTGGAAACCAGTTTCTCAGTGGTAAAAAGGAACCACTTTTATCATCCCTGCCTTCTCCTGAATTTTTGGAAAGGTTCCAAGAAAATGGAGTGTATGTGTAAAGCAACCTCCTAGGCCACTTCACCAGGAAAGCATTCATAGCCCATCCTCCTTCTGTGAACCATAAGCAAAAAGAGCATTGTCTTGTGAAAAAGAGGTCCAATTAATGTCTGCCAATCCTCTTGCATATTTTCTAAAAGAACCTTAGAGACAGTGAGAGATTCTGGGATAATAGGAAAACTCTGCTCACATGTCTGCCATCACATTGTCCTTTGCTTTGATGCAAATGGTTGACAGAGATAACACATGCTTCTCTGTCAAAGCAAAAAAACTACGGGAAGGGTCTGCGGGAATTTATAGACCCCATACGGATTAAATCCTTCTATCCAATTTATCACAAAAACAAACATATAATCCGTGGTCTACTATGCTAGCTGCTTATCACTTTGGTGTGTGATGAGAATCCAACTATCCAGGAGGGTCATTTCATTCTGTAATTTTCTGTATCCCTTTTGGTAACACTCAGGCTGACATATTTGCGCACATTGTTTTCACGTATTTGGATAAGTAGCTAGCATAGTAGACCACGGCTTATATGTTTGTCTCGGTCAAAGCACCCAATTGAATCACTACCAGATTTAGGGATCTGGAATAGGCGCTTCCTTGATGTTTGATATAAGTCACTTCTTTCGTGTTTCGACTAACATGTTTTGCTTAAAATACGGACTCTGGAAGTAGTACATGGCTCTAAGCGCCACAAGAGGTCCCTTCTCTTTGATGACTTGTGACTCTCCATTCTGGACTATTTGAAATGGAAAGATGCGTGCTCCAAAGTCACCTCCCTTCCCAGATGACTTGCATCTCTGGTTAGAAGAGTTTGGATGCATGAATTACACCTTGAGATAGATTCTTCACCTTCAACCAATACCTCGAATCTTCTTTGCTCTCCTAAAATAGAGGATCCATCTTCTCCAAGGCATGAACCACTGGGGGAGAGCTACTGTAGATGCCATAACAAAGAGCAAAGTTGGAGTCTCGCACCCTGAAATGGGAAAACAGATTCCACTATGTGCCCCTGTATTTCTAGCCAGAATCTGGCAAGAGATTTCTCTTTGCATATTAGAATAGATATGAGAGATTAGATTTTTTTTTTTGCCCGAGAGCAGAATGATTAATCTTTCATTCATTCTGCTCTCGGACAAAAAAAAACCTTCCTCAGATCGGTCTGGTATCTTGCTCCAACTGATCTCAAATCTTTCAATGGCTTGAGCTGACACTTTCATATATTCAGTATGAACCCTAGCAGATTCAATATGGAGCTTATCATATCCAATGCTTGAATGCCTCTTCATTGGAAGTACCTCAAATTGCCAATCATATTCAAAACCACAGTCATTTCTAGTGATATTCTGCTATAGGTATGCTTAGATAAGCATCCCTGACGTCTATAGTAGACAATAAATAATTCAGTCATAACACTGGTAGGATCCTCTGTAGGTTTTTCATCTTGAACTGAATCTCTTCTACAACATTTTTCACTCCATTGAGATCTATAGCTGCATGATTGTCCTGTGTAGATTTTGGGACTAGAAAAAGTATAGAAGACAGTCCCATTACCTTCCCTGTCTCTGAAACTGGAATTATGGCCTCATTCTTCCCTAGGGCTCTGACACCTCCTGATAAAGCCTTTCTCTAGATCTAGCACTTGCTCACAAGTGTAGGAATGGTCTCTGCAGATGGAGATTGTTTCAAAACCAATATCCCGTTCCCTTTCATGGTCACATTGGCCGCCATGCTGGGGAGAACTGATGAATGTGACTGCCATTCTGTAATTCTCTGCCATTGTCTTCCTAGATACTCAGGAGCACTGTTTTTTTACTGAAAGGTTCTTGCTTCTGCTACTTTGATGATAAAAAGAACTCAGATTTCACATGAAACTTGAAACCTTGATCCCCATATTGATGCTTTCTTTTTTCTTTGAAGACCCAGAGGATTTTGAAGACTGTTGTCTGAATGAAGATGCATGTTTTTTCTCCTTAAATATTTGATGTAATTTGTGTTCAAGGCATGACCAAATAAACAAAACACTTCAAAGGGCATTCTCAATGCAATAACCTTCTGTGCAGCATCAGCATTCCAGTGGTCAAGACAGATTGAGACAACCAGCAATCAAAGCTCCTCCTGCCAAATCCGCATGTCTGACAACAAAAAGAAATATTAGAGAGGAATTGGCCCTGGTGCTCCATATCCTTCAATAACTCAGAACGCTCTGAACCCTCCTGTACAGCCTTAAACTAAGATTTAAAATCTGAAATAAGCGACTGAGCCATATACGCTCCACAAATACCTATACACATTGCCACATGTGTCATTGAAAAGTCTTTAGTCAAAGTAGGGTAAATTTTCTTATTCACTGCCTCCTTTAAAAATGGTTTCCTCTACCCACTAAGCTAGCCACCACTGAGTCCACATGAATCAATTAAGAACAGTATATATTTTCTCCAAAAGATGGAGCTTAGATACAAATCTCGGCAACATGATCTTATCCGTATCCTCTCATATTTGCCTAATGAACATCTAGCACATGCTACTGCATAGATAGCCAGGTATGGAAAGTCTCTGAAACTCTCTCAGAATTGTTTCTTGAGACATAGCTGGCTTCAGACATCATACCGTATGTCTCATGTGAACAAGTAACTCTCGCAACAATTCTCTGGAGGACATATATTTACCCCTTTGATCTGGGTATGAGAAGGGCTCCACGTTTCATTCTTAACTGGACATTTCACAGTAAGCCTCCAGACAAAGAAGAACGAGGATGAGCAGGAGAAATCGGCCTTCTCTGTTAGGAATGTTTCTGCATGTACAGGCAGGAAAATCCCAATAAGGCAAACATAAAGGAATACTCAAGTG
Organism: Lissotriton vulgaris; assembly: GCF_964263255.1. Taxonomy (NCBI): domain Eukaryota; kingdom Metazoa; phylum Chordata; class Amphibia; order Caudata; family Salamandridae; genus Lissotriton; species Lissotriton vulgaris. Next base: position 246,470,738 of record NC_141687.1, read on the forward strand.
AATACTCAAGGGAGAGATTGCGGCCTAACGGGTAGGATGGTCGACTTAGGAGCGGGGGAACTGGATTTGAGACTCTGCAGGGTCGCTCAACATCCTGTGATTCTGGGCAAATCACTTAATCTCCCCATGCCTAACAAAAATGAATGTGTCTGTCTGTAACGCAACTGGTGCTCATGTGAAGTGCTCTGATACCGTCGGGTCTAGTTCGTGCTATTAAAACTCCACAAAATAAAAGTGCACCGCTTCTCAGCAGCAGAAGACACCTCCTAGACAATATGGCTAGCAACTGTTGCAAGGAAATTTGCATCTGTCAAATTGACCACTGTAAAAAAGACACTCTCTTACTTCCCGAGGTGCTTTAAAAAAACAAATCTGATGGTGCCCTCTATAACGTGTAAAGCGCATCCTAGCAAACTGAACAGAGCCCCCTCCCCTCTACCCAAACCCCCATTCACCAATGAGCAAGGAGACCATCACGCTACCTCAATGTAACACCCATTGTAGGTGCAAACAAGCTTCAGAAATAGCTGGAAACCACTTACTGTTGAGACACACAGTAAGTCGCTCATAAATGCCAAAACCTTGTAGGGATTACTTACAAACTTAATGCAAACTTAATTATATCACCTGCCGTCTGAATTGAATTTCCCTGAAGCCTGACTGCCTGAGAAAGAATGATTCCTAGACCCAAACACGGTCCACGCTCTGCTAAGACCCTACTCGGCACTCCTCATCCTAGTCAATAGGAATCAACGTAAGAGGATGCTGGGAATACCGACCATTTTATGGTACCCAGATGGGTAGGCCTTTCCTTCCTAGTACCTTTGTTCCGGTCTCAGCGGTGGGATCCGACTTTTTAGGAATGACAGGGATGAGAACGAGGTATGTAGAGGTAAGCATGATCAAAATGCATCTTTGTGCTCCATACACACGTTTCTTCTCTACAAACAGGCAGCTAGACGCGTGGAGTATTCCAGTGCTTGTTTGCTTCACTGTTCCTTTAAGGCTACGCGGTATGTTTACGCACTCTTTAACCAGCAATGACTTTTGAATGACAACTGCAAAATGGGCCCTGTCCCTTTAAACTCATCAGGCTCTGCTTAATGAAGGCCTCGTGCTCTCTGCTGACACAGCAGGGACTTCCAAATGCGCCGCCGCGGCAGTTGATGTGATGCGGTGATGAGCAAGTGCCGCTGCTCTAATGGGAAAGTGTTTATTTGAATATTAAGGTCAGGGAGTTAAGTAGTTGGTATTCCACTCAGATGAAGCCGTTTGCGCGGTGTCACTAGTAATTAAAGGGCTTTTTGACTAATCTAGTTGCTCCTCCTAAACACACTCCGCGCCGTTCACGGAACTCATCAAGGCGCTGGAGTGATCTTGGAGGGTATTCATCTCCTCGGCTCCACAGCTGGAGCGCATTTATTTGCTTGAGTTACCGTGTAATGAACTACGAAGAAGCCGCCATTTCCGTCACTTTGGAGAGATACTTTGGGAGTGTTTTGATGGAAGTGCAAAGCCGCACTGTCGGGTTGGAGCTATGTGGGAATGGCCGAATTTCGCTCAGGTACGCGACTAAATCTCGAGGCAGCTCAGCGAAACCTGTGGCTTCAAGGGCCTATCTAGTAAAATTATTTTTTCTTAAACTTACCTGATGAGTCTGTCATCTTTGACGCCAGATTCCAACCCTGAGATTTCATTTCTCAAAATGTTTTCAGCTGTGCTAGTCCCCTTAGATCACTTCAAAAAACCATGACCGAAACTCCCAGAATGCTGTGGGGTTTTAAAAGGAAAGCCTCGGGATCGGAAATGATGTCACTGACGACATGAGGTCATCTTCTGGTAACCATATTAAAACAAAAAGACAAATTCCAGCTCTGAAATCATGCAAGTTGATGCACTAAATGATAGGGGATGCAAAGATAACCTCCCAAAACCACAGTAATATCTCAGGAAGTGACAGCAAATGACCTTTGACCCCAGTTTTCCCAGGTAGTGAAGTAACATTGTATTTTCCTTTGAGGCTATCCCAAGAATTCACATATATGAAAGTTAAGAGCCTCATAATAGTTGCAACATTAATACAAAACCTATCTGTTGTTAACATAGATACATGTATACTTGTGAAACAACATATTTTAAGAACGTTGCAGCCATGATGCACCAGTCTCAGTTATTACTAGTTATTCACAGTTATCAAATAAAAACCACATCCATGCAATTGTAGTCTAAAATCCGCTGGCATGATCATTGAATGTGGAGCAGTTCAGCAACTTTGTACTCCTGTTCTTGTCAAATACAGTCATGGAATTTATCATTTAAATAGAGGACATTTATAGTCCGTGTTCTATTACATTCAAATTATATATAGCCTTTTGTAATCCAACTGCTGTACTGATTAATTTTAGACACAATACAAAAGTCCTGTTGTTTACTATCTCGTAATGCACTACGTGCTGCTCCAAGGTCTGAAGGAAGGATGAAAAATATTGATGTACAAGGTAGAGGATTAGAATGAACATGCCCAAACTATGCCAGTGTAATCAGTCGTAACCTTCTCGACTGAGTCTTCCCTGAGAGACATGCGGTTTAATGTTCTCCATGAAGCTCTACAGATGTGTTACTTTAATGCAAAGTCAAAGTCAAAATTTCTTTATTCGGTTAAAATTTAAAACCATCAAAGCACAATTCACATCACAACTACCTATTATATATTATACATTGTAAATACTACGAACATTAGAACATAGATCGGATTTAAAAGACCATTTACCAACCATCTGTACGCCCCCAACCACAAACACCCTTGGCTTCCAAATAAATACTTTAAAAAGTTTGTCATATACAAAAGCACGTAAATTTAAAAATCAGATTTTTCATAAAAACTTAACAAGGAAAAAGAGAAACGGTACTATAATTGGAGTCTAGGAACCTGAGCTGACACTTGCTTGCCAGTATACCGTGATGGCAGCAGGAACCGTTAGAGCGGTGACGTGCCTCCACTCCCGACTGCTCCAGGATGGCTTGAGTCCCCTGACGGCTCTTAAGGCAAAATGGGAGGAGGGCATAGGCTGCCCGATCCCAGACACCACGTGGGACCACATTCTCAAGAGGGCATGGAAAGGCAATAGGAACGCTAGCCTCCAACAAATTCAATATTTCATCCTACACAGGGCCTACCTAACCCCAGGCAAGATCCGGAAATATTTCCGAGTCCAAAACGCGGCATGTCCACATGTCGAGAGGAGGATGTCGAACTAGAACACATGCTATGGTTATGCCCACAAATGGAGGGTTATTGGGAGGAAATAGGGGTCCTTTTGAATGCAATAACAGATAGACAACTCAACTACGATATGGCCACCTGTTTGTTGCACTGGTTCCCACACACAGCCTGGAACAAGGTAGCCAGCAAATGTATTGATCTGGGGCTCTTATTGGCTAAACGTGAAATCACCTGGCATTGGAAGACGAAGGAGGGATCCTCGAGTGGGAGATGGCGCAGAGAATTCTGCAAGTGGGCGGGCTGCGAAAGTGTAGTGAGGCTCAGACAGGCTACCCGCACAGGCAAAGAAAAAGCGCTATCGGTGGCTAGATCGTGGTAGGCCCTGGTTCAGAAGTTGAGGGATTATCAAACAACAGAAGAGGAGGAATGAGCGCCCAGCATCCATGTGATGGGTATGTATGGTACATAGCTTTACTAGCCCTTTGGAGCACTGTCGTGATAAGCTGTGAGATTCTGACAGTGCCCACACCACCGATTTTGTTAAAAGGGGGAGGGTGTTGAGGGAGGGAGGGTTGAGTTTTGGAATGGGTGGATATCTGGAAGTAGAGGTATGCTATGATAACGGTTTTTTCTGATGGTATGATGTTGCATTGAATGAACAACATAAACTTAGCAGTAAAGTAGAGTTACGCAATAGTGAGCAGTGCAGATGTGACTGAGTAGTAGTTGTAGTGATAGCTTAATTTCGTTACCATGGGATTAGTTGGTGTTTGTAGGTTGAGGGGAAGGGAGAAAGTAGATGCAAGGAATCTTGTGGATTGATCACAAATGTATTTATATTGCATAAAGGCTACCATTACTTTCCTGACTCATGCCGCCCGACCTCCGGGTTGTGGGCTGAATGGCCGTGTGCTGCAACTTCAGAGACATGTGCGTTGCACATGCCGGACGCAGGACTGTTGATCGTACTAGATGTACACTGTAATATTCTGCAATAAAAATATATTTCCCAAAACAAAATATATATATATAATTGGAATCTATTTCTTCGCCTAATTGCCCCAGTGATGTAACTAGCAACCCCAAAGCACACGACTGGGGAGCAGAGCATTTGCAAATAAGCTAATGCTGGCCTGACTTGCACAAAATTAGCCCCTCTTAACAATGGCAAAATAAAATTCCTGCGCAATGTTACATAAAAATCACAAAAGAAAATCATGTGGAGAGTATTCTGCTCTGAAAAGTTATCACAAGGGCATTGACCCAGAGACCCCTCCTTCGAAAATCCTTTTGGGAATGACAACAGTCAGGGGAGCATATTATACTTGAACCTAGTTAACACAAACAGGTGATAGGGTTTGTTTATGTAAGTTAGGTATGGCTGTATTTTCCTACTCAAACTCAACATGACAAAACTCCTCACCGAAGGTTTTACTAGTTCCGCCTCCTCTCTAGCTGATATTACCCTGTTTAGGAACTGGGTCTTCAGGTCTCTAATAGCTGCTTTGCTAAGAGCTCTAGGTTTAGAAAATAACTCAGAACAGCCCATTAAATCCAGTTGTGTCTTAACATAGCGAATCCAATGAATATCAGAGATCCTCTATCTAAAGACACACAATCCTGGATGATCAGCTGATTCAGGTTTGGTGGTTGCTGTGCCCAGATTCTTAACCAGCATAGTAATGGGGCAACCGCAATCTGGTCTGAAACATATCCGGCACCTAGGTCCTCATAGAGGTTATAAATAGGAGTGGAGGCTGGGAGCGATAGCAGCCTACAAAAGAAATCATTTTCTGATTTCTGTATTTCACCTGACCCAATTTAACCCCATATGTCACTCCCATATGTGACCATTGTGAGACACTTAGCCTTGTAAATCTTCATGAGGGCCGGAAGTGGTTTAGAACTAGGCATGAGCGAATTTTGCGGATCTCGCGTTCGCGAATTTTGCGGATTTGCGGATTCGCAATACGCAAAATCCGCGAATTTCTGCGAATTTGCGGATTTTTTTTTTTGTGTTCGCCCGTGTTTCTGCCAGTTCGCGAGGGTTTTGTACACTTTCGCAAATTGCGAACTTACCTGTCGGGTCGCAAGTTTCGCGAACTTGTTGTTTCTACGTGTCCAGCCTGTTTGGGACACTCTTCTTCATCACTGCCACTCTCTGTCACCACTGCCACTCTCTGACTACTCATGCCACCCTCTGGCCCACCCATGCCACCCTCTGTTTCATCACCACACCCTCTGGTTGTCCAGTGTACATTATTTTCGGCAAAGCAAAGCACACCTTCCCTGCCTCAAGTGACCTGAATTAATTTGGGGCTGATTAATGTGTCACAGAATATTTTTTTAGCTGGCACCTGCTTCCTTAGTGTGCCCTGATTAGTGATCTTTTGCACTTGCTAAGTGCTTTCATTGTTGCAAAATTAGTTACAACACCTGCCCTGCCCCAACTGACAATAATGAATTAGGGGCTGATTAATGGATTTTAACTTCCAGCCTGGCTCCTGCTTGTCTCCCTTAGCTGTAATTCAGGACCTTTGTGGCATATGTGTAACTATTCTGAGGTTCAGAGCAGGGTCACATAATAGTTTCAACTGGCAACTGAACTCTGGAGGGGCCCCTCAGGAAGCACTACAGGAAATGGCTACTAATGATGAGCCTGAACTTTTGACCCTGGTAAGTAGTTACTTTCAGTTTTGCTAAGATCGTATTTCTGCAATTTTGCACTTATTCGCGGGGCGCGAACTCACGCGAACTCACGCGAACAGTGCGAGCAGTGCGAGCAAAATCCGCTGCTCGCGGATTTGTGGATTTTGCGGGAGATTCGCAAATCTCGCGGATTGCGGATTTCCCGAAAATCCGCAAAATTCGCGAGCGGAACGGATTTTCCGCCCACCCCTATTTAGAACCTATCCTCTTTGCAAATCCTAGTAGTGACCCAGACGCTCTAACTAAAGTATTCTTTTTAAGAGCACGCTGCATAACCCATGATCGCTTTTCATCTAAAAGTACACCTAGATATGGGAAGGTGGGGACTTTTGTAAGTTCAGTGCCCTTACAATAGAACTTAGTTTTTTTAGCCCGTCCCTTTCCGATAGTCATGGAGTGTGACTTCTTGAGGCTAGTGATTAAATCTAAAGAGTCCATAAAATCGATAAAACTATCTAAAAGTGATTGCAACCCCTGCGACGTTCTAGCCACCAAAACAGCATTGTCTACATACAATATTGCCGGAATAATTTTGGAACTTGCCCTAGGGATGTCCTTGCAGGAAGAGATCAATGCGTCACCCAATTTATTAATATAGAGTGTAAACAGCAGGGGTGCAAGTATGCACCCCTGTCGTACTCCTCGTTTTACTAGCCATTCCTCAGTTAAACTTCCATTTTCATCATAGCGAACGGCCGCCGATGTACTTTCATGGATGGCTGCCAAAAAGGACATCAACGCTGGATCAAGCGCAATGCAGTGAAGGGATGCCCAAAGTTTTTGTCTATTTACAAGGTCGAAAGCGGTGGATAGATCCATAAAGGCTAGATGGATATCCCCCCGCTTAGCGACCGTGTACTTCCCTATAACTAGATGTAAATTAAGGCATTGTCCCGTCGTGCCCTTTCCCTACCTAAACCCATACTGCAGGTCCGACAAGATGCTGTTTTTGTCCAACCAATCTGTTAAGCGGGTGAGTACGGCCTTCCCCATTATCTTAGCTGCAGAGTCCAGAGGAGAGATCGGCCTATAACAGGACGGATCGTCTTTTGCACCCTTTTTAAAAATTGGAATTATGACAGCTTTAGCCCAGGACTTGGGAAAGCCGACCTTGGTTGCGGTATTAAAAACAAGTGACAAAATTCTGGCCCAAACACTGGGGTCGGCCCTATAGAGGTCTGCCGGTACGCCATCTGGGCCTGGCGCTTTGCCCTTTGCTGTCGACATGATCGCCTCAGACACTTCCTCCTCTGTAAAACGCACACTTAAAACCTGGATATTATCCCTTGAACAGTTCGGACCTCCTGACTCACTTCAGTATATATGCCACTAAAATGTTCAACCCACTTTCCTTGGGGAATGAGACAGTCCGTAACTGAATTAGATGTTTCACTGAACATTGGGCTGTTAACGACTATCCAGAATCTGGAACTGTTAGACAGGACGCTTGCTTGGCTAAGTTCTTCCCAGGCCATTTCTTTTTGCTGTAATTTTCTTTTTTTAACTGCAAATTTATAGGCCTTTCTAGCCTACTTGACCATGTTTACATCCCTTGTATATTCCTTCAGAACCCCTAGAAGTGCAGTGTGCGCAGTAGCGCATGCTAAGTCGAACCGATTTTTTTTTTTTTTGGCCTTGCTTTGTAGCGTAGTGTCAAATTGGTAGCTACCTGCTTCATAATACGTGATATCTCACAGTGCCACCACTTTTCTCAGTAACAGGGCAGACCCCCTTCAGGTATTTACACAGATAACGCTCTCTAACAGAAGAATTTCTGTCCGTTATAAGAAACCTTAACAGTAGATGGCCCTTAAGCTAAATATATCCCCCCATTATTTCCTACAGGTGTCCCTACACTGTTCAGTCCTGAGGAGACCCTACACCCCAAAAGGGTTAAAACGCCGTCAACAGTACAAAGAGACAGACCACAATACAACAGTTTCCTATTGTCTAAATTGTTGTTGACCAAATTGTACATGCACCACATGAAACCATCTTTGTATATGCCACAGTAATGTCACTAGAGTAGCATAGGTTCTTTGATATATTTCATTGGGACACTAAAACCACCTGTTTATTTATGTATATATTTGTGTATGTAGATTGAATTAAATTTTTCTTATGGCTATATAAACATTGTAATGAAATATCATACCAGACATGTGTGTAGACAGCTTCCTTTTCTGACACTCATCCCCCCCCTATACTGCCGTTGCGCATTATTTCTATCAATAATCTTTTTGTATTATCCCACAGGAGCCGTTGTTTTCCTTCTTAATCTCTACACCCAGGCTCCCAGTGAGTATGGTTCCCTTGTTCCCCCTTCCAGCTTGAATCCAGTGGCACAGTGAACAAGGGACCCACGTCTGGGCGTACCCATCCCACTTAGGGCGTAAAGTGCAACTGCAACAAATGATGGAAGGAATGCTGAATGATTAAAAAATTCGCCCCCAGTTAAGAGATCTGGGTTAAATCCATTGTTCTGTATCCCACTACACCACCTCAGTTTGGACCCAGCCATATGCAAATCTGTCTTGAGCCTGTGCCTCATGGGAACAGTCCAGACCGAACTGCAAAGCCGTGTCCTCCCTGGACCGGAAACAAGCATCCTGGGACCGATTTTGGGGTATGTTACCCTTTATCAGCCAGGCCAGCTTGAAACAAGTTGCACAGTGAGCAAGGAAGCCACGTCTGGGCATATCCATCCCACTTAGGGCGAAAAGTGCAATTGCAACAAATGATGGACGGAATGCTGAATGATTCAAACATTCTCCCCCAGTCAAGTGATCTGGGTTAAATCCATTGTTCTTTTGCCCACTACTCCACCCCATTTTGTACCCAGCTATATGCCAATCAGTCTTGACCCTGTGCATAATGGAATAGTCCAGACCAAACTGCCGAGCCAGGTCCTCCCTGGACTGGAAACAAGCATCCTGGGACAGGTTTCGGGGTATGTCACCCTTCATCAGCCAGGCTAGCTTGAATCCAGTGGCACAGTGAGCAAGGGACCCAAGTCTGGGCATACCCATTCCACTTAGGGCGAAAAGTGTAACTGCAACAAATGATGAACGGAATGCTAAATGATTCAAACATTCTCCCCCAGTCAAGAGATCTGGGTTAAATCCATCGCTCTTTTGCCCACTACGCCACCCCAGGGATGCCCAGACGTGGGTCCCTTGCTCACTGTGCCCATAAGGAGCAGGGCCTAGACTGATTTGCATATCGTTGGGTCCAAATTTGAATGTAAAAGAGAACAATTAATGATATGGGGGCTAGGCAGTAAGCTAAAGATATATAATGTCAGCATTGTATAAAGTTAACTTGTCAAAATGAAAAATTTACAGATTTCAAATGTATAATTTGTGTTTTAACTTTGATTTTGACAGAAATTCTGCATATGTTAATACCATTGCCATTTCAAGATTAAATAATCCAAACTGAGCAAACACTAACATGAATGTAAGGAAAGTTCAACATTGAAACCTTTCATACCACAAAAAAATGTATAGCAAAGAAGGTTAATACAAAGCTCACAAAAGAACACAACAGGACACCACTATCAAAACACATGTGCACTGCACTTAAATGCACTTAAGTGTTCAATACTAATATGCAATAACTGTCTCTCTACTGCTAAAAACTCTTCAAGCAGAGCTTAAAGGGTTGGCCAGGCAGCTTACTGGACTCTCCTGTAAAATGGTATGATGTGGGGTGCTGAGAATGGCTGGGAGGACAAGCCAATGATGGACGGGGTCTTAATTCAGGCCCAGTGAAAAAGGTCCTCCCAACACTTACAGCATAGCTTCCCCCACTGGATGTGGACACCCACTACACTGCAGTGCAACATAATATTTTTCAAGATTTGAGACCATGCTGGCTTGCTCAGCTAGGCATCTGGACCCCCATAAAGGGGAAGATGCTTGTTGATGTCTCCGTGGCTGATGTTCAGTTCTGCTTCCGTGACTGGAAAGACCTTCTCATCAACTCCTACAGCCATGTTGGCGTTAAGAATGGTGTAAGGAGCAGCAGAGTGAAGGAGGATGGTTTTGTCCAGAGTGTGAAGGACTGGGTTCTTTTGGACCCAGCGGTGCCAGGGCACAACACCTGAAACCTTCGTGGGTAACCTGCTCCGGCGTACAAGTCACAGAGACACGGGACACTTCCTTCGGCGTCAAAGAGTCAAGGTTTATTTACTGCAGGGAACACAGAAGTCACAGGAAGTACATCGAGTGTAGTTCGGGGAGACTGCTTCAAATTGTATTTGTGAATCGCTCCTTTTATACAGTTTTCACCCATAAGATAACATGATACACAATAGTTTACAACCTGGTTCCCACAAGTCGCTCTCAGAGGGGTCGTTTAGATCACTTTGAAACACACAAGGTCCGGAACATAAATGCGGAAACATTTGGCGGTTCCCAACTGTAAAAACCCATCTTCCCACCATTAGCAAATTCCAATCAGCAGTAAAGTAGATCGAAACAGGAACGAAGACAGGTGCAGAGGAAGACGGAGACAGTGGGGAGATCGGAAAGGGTGTAAAAGGGGAGTGTCGAGAAGCACGAGATACAGGCATCAAAGGGACGTGCCTAATGAGATGCACGGCTGAGACAATAAGCCCGTGCGGCAAGATGAGCCTCGAGCGGCGCCATCTGCCTTACAGTAGCATCCCCCTCGTCATAAAGACACTTACAAAGAACATGTGTCTTCCGCCATATCTTGGAAGTCCCAGGGTCGCGAAGCGGACAGCGTCCGTTCGCTGGCTACTTGAGGGCAAGAGACAAAATGGATGCCGTATCTAAGATGGAACCCGTGGGTACAGATGAGAAACCCACATAACAAACGAACGGTTTAAGTTAGCACAGCGAAACTGCGCACACTTACTAAACTCGTCATTTGCGGTTCATAGATACTAGACTCGACCATATTCGTGCGAGTCAAAGACACCACTTACAATTGTCACGGAACCTCAGACGCTCCTTTTGCCCTCATGTAGGCAAGCACTAGTCGGAATCATACTCGATATTCATCAGACCATCAAGATGTCGTTGTAGCATAGCTCTGTCCAACCGAGTCCCCTTGGTAACAGATGGTTGTCTCATACACGTTGTAGCACAGAGGCCACATAAGGCAGGACCACACTGCACACAAAGGCAACACGTGAACAGGAACACTACCACAACCCCGATGATCGTCAGAATCTTCCAACCCCAAGTCGACACCAGGCCCCAAAACCAACCGAGTAGCGTCCAATCCCCTACATCCACGTGTATGGATTCGGAGATCTTATGCAACTTCGAGATGGCTTGATAAACAGTTGGAGCATTATCTGGAATAAAAATGCAACAGCTCGAATGGATCACTTTACATACCCCACCGCGATCTGCCAAGACAACATCTAAAACCATACGGTTTTGTAATGTCATAAGTCTCTCCGCCTGGAGTTCTGTGGTGATATTACCAAGGGCACTGGCAGTAATATTAGCTGTCGATTCTACCACTCGAGTCAAATGTCTCAGGTTCCTACTATTAACCATAGGTCCCCAAAACGGGAGGAAACCCTTGAAAAAGTCTCCTGCCTCTTGACCGGCAGTATCCTCTTCGCTAATTACGCCTCGTACTACTCTAGTCCTATGATAATCGGCATCTACAGTGAACGTCGGAGGCAACAGATTTGCAACAAAACATGAGCCCATGAAGTCTGCGGGCAACCATGTATATGCACGATCATGACAGATAAAGTACGTACCCTTGGCAGCCAGAAACACAGGGGTCGGGGACATTGGCAGAACATAACTTTCAGTGCAAGCACTTACTCCAAGTGAGGCTTGCGAGCCACGACCCACAAGACAAAGATTACCAGTGTGGGGTACGACCCATATTGGAAACGAGCTTTTAAGCTGCTTTTCATTACTGAACATACTATATTCCCCTCTACTTAGGACCCTATAGGCTTGTACCTCTTCTTTAGGGATGAGAAAAGCATCATGGATCTCATCTTCCATGTCCGCTATTGCCATCGATAGCATCCACTGATACGAGGTAGGACCAGGGTTGGGGGAACGTTGTTCTGGAGTGGGGTGGAAACCCAGTGCGCTTCGAAGCATTGTTTGGAATGCTCGAGCTGACCCTTGGGAACTATACGGTAACACCAGATATGGAATTCCCTTACCCGTAGTATGTGGCATCAACCCACACACCCAACAATTAGTAGTGTTAACCACTAACTGATGCTGATGAAGGAGCTGGATAAAGGAATTGTTGCGGAATTCTACACGTCTAGCCTGCTCGTGTTCTGGTAACATATGAAAGGAATGAGGAGAAGCAGTAGAAGTAAGGTTAGGGTAAGGAGTAGGAGTAGGGGTAGGAAGTAAGAAGTAAGACATAGTGTAATACACTCCACCCGCCAAAAATGCAGAAGCAGTCAGAAACAAAACAAACAATTGGGATACAAAACATTTCGTACGACTAAGTTTCTGCAGCTTGACTCTATATGCCTGAGCTCCTTCCAAATCATTCAGCTTCGAAAATGCCATTTCCCTACGACCGTCCGCAACGTTTCTTGACGCACTTCGTTCTGTGCAGCAATAGTCAATCCCCAGGAGTTCCTAGGAACCGACGGCCTTTAACCTAGCGTCAAGACCTACTGTCCAGAAGGAAGTACGCGCGCGGCCCTACGGCCCTCAATACACAATATGTATTTATTAGCACAATATTTCTCAGCTGTGGAAGGAAAAAGATACAGAAAAAACTCAATATATGTAAAAAAACAATTCAATGATACGATTGTTCAAAATTGATCAGGGGAAACGAGGATATTGCAGTTATCGATTTCAGCAAAGCAAGCAAATTTATTTGTCCTTAGAGTGAGATCTCAAAGAATATCGATGTTTCCCGGGACGTGTCTGCTCGTCAAACAAAGGATCTGTTGAAGAGACAGCGTCCTGCTGATCAGTTCGTTGATCTGGTCTTGAGTCTTTTGCTGACAAATGTTCAACAGTGGCTTTCTGCTGCGCTGAGGGTTCTCCAACAAGCTGTGCGTCGCTAAAAGGTACAAACGCCAGCGATGTTTCTGTTTCTGTTGACGCAATGCCTTTCCTTACCCACGGGTCTGCCGACAAAGGAATAGGGACTCGCTTACAATGGGTAGCATGTACCCAATTTTTCCGCCCCTCAAGACGAACGGCAGTCCTCGTGGCCAGGAGCACCTGGTAAGGTCCGGTGAAGCGGGGGTCCAGATTGTTTTTGCGTGAAAAATTTCGGGTAACTACCCAATCTCCGGGCTGGAGCTGGTGGCCTGGACCCTCCGTCTGCGTCGGCAAGGCGTCGTAAACCTGTTGATGAATTAACCTCAGTTTAGCAGTCAAGTCATGTAAGTAGTCAATCAACATCGGAAACTCAAGATCAGAGAATACACCTGGCCTAGGAACCCCCCACACATTCGCAGGACGGCCGAACACTATTTCATAGGGACTGAGCCCTATTCGGGAGTGTACAGTCGCCCTAGTTGACAGTAATGCTAGAGGCAAAGCATCAGGCCACGAAAGTCCAGTCGTAGCCTGAATCTTCGCTAATTTTAGTTTAAGGGTGCCATTGTACCCTTCAACCAATCCAGCTGACTGGGGATGATTGGCGCTATGGAATTTCTGATTAATTCCAAGGCCCTTACACACACTCTTCATCACACTTCCAACAAACTCACTTCCGTTATCTGACCACACGACTCTAGGCATTCCGTACCGAGGAAAGTATTCCTTCAGTAGGATTTTCGCAGTAGACAAAGCAGTATTGTCTTTGAGGGGATAGGCCTCGATCCATCGGGAGAATGCGCAAACCACAACCAAAACGTATTTCAGGTTATTGCATCGCTCCATATGGATGAAGTCCAATTGGATCACCTCAAAGGGATACGAAGGAGGAGCAAAACTGCCAGGGGGAGTTGGGGTTCCTTTGCCAGGATTGTACATTATACACACCATACAATTCTTCACCAAACGTTCAGCACACTTCGTAATTCCATCATTCTTCCACACATCAGCCAACAACTTGCAAATACCTTTCGCGCTAATATGTGCTAACCCATGTGCCATTTGCACAACGGCCAGTACATACGCATCAGGCAACATCCATCTTTTCTGATCCGACAAATCAATCCAGCAACCATTCACATCCAACCTTCCCGTACTTTCTTTCCACTTCATTTTTTCAGTGTCGGTGGCCTCATTCTGAATTGCTTTCACACTCTCTATAGTATTTTCACACATACTTGATTCTGTAGGCCACCTAACCGAACTCGTCACATACATTCGAGTGCTAAGGTTCCGGGCAGTCCCCTTAGCAATCTCATCTGCAAACGCATTACCACGACCAACATCATCCGTCACTTTACGATGCGCACTACACTTAACAATTGCAACTTGTGCAGGCAAAGTCAATGCATCCAAAAGATCGTTCACAAGCTGGCCATGCTGTATTTTCGTGCCATGCGACGTCAAGAAACCACGCTCTCTCCACAATCGTCCGAAACTATGCGCTACACCGAAAGCATACTGACTATCGGTGTACACATTCACACGTTTACCTTTTGCTAATACACATGCTCTAGTAAGAGCAATCAGCTCTGCAGCTTGGGCAGAATTCTGATTCAATCTTGCAGTCTCAACAACAGTATTCAATGTCACCACAGCATAAGCAGTAGTCACATCACCATTCGGCAATTTAAAACATGACCCATCCACATACAGGATGCCATCCGGATCTTCCAATGGGGTGTTTTTAAGGTCCACTCGACCTTTTGTTTCCTCCTCTGTCCGCAAGTAACAGTCATGTTCTGTTACTGCATCTGACTCTGCACTAATTGGTAACAAAGTTGCCGGATTGAGGACATTACAACGTTTTATCTGAATGTGGCTTGCCAAGAGCGTCAATTCGTACCCAGACAACCTCGCACTCGTCAAGTGCTGAGTTTTCGTACGATTCAACAGAGTATCGACTGCATGCGGAACCATCACCGTAAGCATATTATCCATGACCAATCCTGCTGATTGTCGGATGGAGACCGCAGCTGCCGCAGTTGCTCTCAAACAACTCGGCAACGCTCTAGCTACTGGGTCTAAGGTCGAGGAAAAATATGCACATGGACGTTGCTTACCACCAAAAGGTTGCGTTAAGACACTTAAAGCACAACCTTCCCTCTCGTGAACATATAACGTGAACGGCTTACTGTAATCAGGGGTACCTAACACAGGAGCCGAACACAATGAATCACGTAATTCAGAAAAACTTTTCTGACATTCTTCCGTCCATGGTAAAGGAGTTGAAACATCCTTGCACGTAAGAGCCACCAATGGTTTCGCTAGCAATGAAAAATTAGGAATCCACTGCCTACAGTACGACGTGATACCTAGAAAGGCACGCACATCTCTTTGGGTTTGTGGCACAGCCATGCGCGCAATCGCTGCAATTCTCTCTGGGGTCAATCTCCTTCCCTCCTTTGACAATAAGTGACCTAGGTAGGTTACTTCTTGACAACAATATTGGAGTTTAGAAGGTGACACCTTGTGATTTAACTCACAGAGATGTTGCAGCAACGACACCGTAGCAATTTTGCAAATGTCCTGAGTATCGGCAGCCACCAATAGGTCGTCGACGTATTGGATTAAAGCCGCACCAACCGGCAACCTAAACGCATCTAGTTGACCCTTCAAAGCTTGACTGTAAATCGATGGACTTTCACAGTAGCCCTGAGGAGCGCGTTTGAACCGGAAGCTACGTCCACCAAGAGAGAAACCGAAAAGGTCCCTGCTCTCTTCGGCAATCGGGATGCTGAAAAACGCATTTTTCAAATCTATCACCGAAAACCATGAAGCTGTAGCTGGAATCAGAGTCAGTAGCGCCGTGATGTCAGGCACAACAGGGAATTGAGGAACCACAATTTTATTTACCTCCCGTAAATCGATAACAAAACGATAAACAGGTGGTTTGGTAGGATCAGTACGTTTAAGAATGGGCAGTACAGGACTATTGCACACGTTTCCCCGAGTTTCTTCAATGACATCTTTCTCGATCAAGTCATAGATGATCGCTAACAAAGCTCGTTCACCATCAAGGGAGATACGATATTGGGGAATACGTGGCAATCGCACATTAGATTTCAACTGAACAACATAAGGGGAGATATTAAGTAGGCCCACATCATTCGGACCCGTCGCCCACAAAGACGCAGGAAGAGAATCCAATTCCGGTGGAAGCTTATCGAGAGACAAGTACATGGGAGAGACTACTCTCTCTCCTAACGTAAGCTTTACACCTGCAGGAGAACAATACAAAGTCGCATTTAAACGTTTAAGCAAATCCAGACCCAAAAGATTTTCACCACAACCAGTAGACAAAATCAACGGAGCTTCGAGCTCACAAGGCCCAATTTTAAGGGGCAAAGGGCACGAAACTGGATTGCTAACGGGGGCGCCAGAGAATCCAACGGAAACATTTGTTAAGCCAGACAAAGGTGCGCCAGGGAGTTTCGAATGCATGATAGAACTTTTCGCTGCACCAGTGTCCAACAGAAAAGGCTCAACGACGCCCGATGTAGCAACTGCGACGTAAGGCCCTCTCTGATCAACCGGAACTGATACCACTCCCTCTCCTTGTCTTCGGCTGTCCTAGTAATTACTATCGTCAGTTCCCTGATCGACGTAATAATCGTCTACATTGTACTGCGCAGATCGTCCTTGCGATGATCCACGTTGATCGAAACAGTTATTAGAATTAGATGAATTGTCAGAACGGTCATTCTGAGCACCACGACCTCTGCCACGTGATGCGTTCTGTGAACCACCACGACCTCCTCTAGACGAATTACCACCACTACGGTCATTCAAAGCAGGACAATTAAATTTAATGTGTCCCTCCTGTCTACAATAAGCACATTGATTATACCCTAACGAAGATCTCTGAAAAGATGAATCATTACGCGACTGCGATCGATTCGATTGCGACTGTGATCTATTCTGCTGAGGCGCATTCTGATTAGAACGCGGCGGATATGCTTGTTGTAACAACACTTTAGTTTTCAGCTCTTTCGTCTTTTTATCGGCACGGTCATTTTCCTCTTTTTCTCTATTTTCGTAATATTGTGCCGTAGCCAAGATCTGAGCTGAGGTAGAGACGGCCCACGCACTCTCTGAATTCTTTAATTTAGTGCACAAGTCGGGCAATAAGTTCGATACGAATTTATCTACAAACAACCTTTGTCCACCCTCAGTACCCATATCCTGCCCACTATGATCAACGAATGTTTCCTCAAACCTCGTAAAGAAGTCTGAAACACTCTCATCTTTCTTCTGCTTACAGGCTGACAACTTGTCCCAATTTACCTTCATAGCTGGCATAAGCGTTTTCATTAATGTAATGATTCGCTGGGGAAGAAGTTCAATCAACTGATCGGGTTTAGTAGCAGCCACTTGTCCAGCGTCTGCCGCTGTAATGGCAGCCCAATCACCACCTAATTCATTCGCGTGATCTTGGTGACGAATCTTGGCCCATACCGGTTGCGGTACGACATTGCCAAACAACATGTCGATATCGGCCAGATTCATTATCGTAGCGTCTACGAGCTGCGATAATTCCTTATAATACCCCGCAGGATTTTTGCGAGGATCAGGCAAAGTTTGTTTCACCTGAAGCACTTCCGATCGTTTCCAAGGGAGGTGTATCCACACTCTCTGGAAATGTGCCGCCACTGGAGCATTAACATTAGTATTATCAGCGGGTATCCAAACTGGCGGAACTTCACGCATAGGATATTGGCCAGACCCATCTCCTTTCTCAATGTCCTCAACGAACAATGCATGAGGAATAGGAGCGGGACGAAGAGATAGCAACCGCTCAATAGCACGTCGGACATTAGTGTCGACTATCAGTCCACTTGCGAACTGAAGCCGAAGTTCGGACAGGGCGGACAGCACCTCGTCAGGCGCAACGGCCACTATCTGATCATGTAAGAACTTGCACATTTCATCAAACACATATCTCTGAGTTGGTATGTTGAATTGATCAAACGTTTCGAGGACAACACGTGGTGGATTTCTAACAGGGTTTATCATCCAACCCATCGCCATGTTGTATAGCGCAACACGTTCTCTATTACCAGGAAGCTGGCTACGTCTCTGAGGACCATCAGAACCAGCAGACCCAAAAACAGGTCCGAGCGACTGAAAGAAGTTTGTCGCAAGGGGAGAATCACGATTACGAGTAGAGGGAGAAGAATAGGACACAGGACTAACAAGAGAAGGAGTAGAGACATTAGCAACAACAGGGGTCAACAACACAGGAGCAGTAGCGGGAACAGGAGTATGTGGAAGCGGAGGAGCAGTAGGAATAGAACCAGACAAAGGAGCAGGAACAGTCGGAAGAGCGGGTGCAGGTTGAGGAACAGGTGGAGGAATAACAGGTGGAAGAACAGGTACGGCAGGGACCACAGGAGCTGCGATACCCTGTACGTACGGAGGTGGCGACTTCATAAGATAGGACATTAAAGAATCCTCAACTGCCTCTTCCTTCTTATCCGACTCCGTAGGCAAAGCAGGATAGCATTTGTCTATGGACATACGCTGTAATCTCTCAAACACTTCCTTATCCTTATCCTCCTTATCACGCTGAAACTGCTCAGCTTTCTTCACTATAGTAGCAACATTATCTCGCTCACTACGTTTATTTTGTCTGATTTCTTTCTGTCGGGCTTCTTTGCGCCACAACCGAAAGGCATCAAACATGGCCGGCCTTGATTTGCGTTCGAACAACTTTATTTCCAAATTATCTAAGATCGACGCTTCGAAGCTACCGTGAGGTGGCCAACGAAGATCGCCGTCTTTCTTTGTATATTTTATCCAATAATCGTTAAAAGCAATCGGGCCTAGCCCATGTTTGCTGTATAAGTCATAAGTAGGAGTTCCAACCGGAGGTATCGGACACGAGTCCTCCAGCAGGGAATCCGCACCACAAGGTCTAAAGCAACTGAACAAAGTACTGCGACCAGGCATCTTGCACACTAGCCGAGTTTCACAAACTTCAAGGGTTACGGGATTTCGGGATTTACCAAGTCCCAGCAAAGAACTAAACCCTCGGTCTTTGGCGGCTGCAGTCGTCAAACAAATACAACAACAACAAAGTACGCTAGCAAAGTGTCACCGACAAAAACACTCACACAGCGTGTACAACAAAGAACAAACACTAGTGTTTACAACAAAGACACTCGCTAAAGTGTCTACAACCAAGAACTCTGGGAGCGACCCACCAATACTTAACTCAAAGATCAATGGCGTCCTCAGGAAGGCCCGTCAATCGTCTCGCTATACCAAGGTCTACGCCAGGCGCCAAAACAGGTCTACAGTCAGGGCAGCAGTCCGTCGCAGCCGTTAGGAGGCGGGAATCTTCGCGGGAAAAGTCTTCGGGCCACTTATTTCGACAACAGGATCGATGAAGCGGGGTGCACCTTCCCTCGGAGATTTCACACGAAGTTCCTCACGATCGTCGGGCTTGGACCGGTACCACTGATGCAGCCCCACGTTGGGCGCCAACTGAAGGACTGGGTTCTTTTGGACCCAGCGGTGCCAGGGCACAACACCTGAAACCTTCGTGGGTAACCTGCTCCGGCGTACAAGTCACAGAGACACGGGACACTTCCTTCGGCGTCAAAGAGTCAAGGTTTATTTACTGCAGGGAACACAGAAGTCACAGGAAGTACATCGAGTGTAGTTCGGGGAGACTGCTTCAAATTGTATTTGTGAATCGCTCCTTTTATACAGTTTTCACCCATAAGATAACATGATACACAATAGTTTACAACCTGGTTCCCACAAGTCGCTCTCAGAGGGGTCGTTTAGATCACTTTGAAACACACAAGGTCCGGAACATAAATGCGGAAACATTTGGCGGTTCCCAACTGTAAAAACCCATCTTCCCACCATTAGCAAATTCCAATCAGCAGTAAAGTAGATCGAAACAGGAACGAAGACAGGTGCAGAGGAAGACGGAGACAGTGGGGAGATCGGAAAGGGTGTAAAAGGGGAGTGTCGAGAAGCACGAGATACAGGCATCAAAGGGACGTGCCTAATGAGATGCACGGCTGAGACAATAAGCCCGTGCGGCAAGATGAGCCTCGAGCGGCGCCATCTGCCTTACAGTAGCATCCCCCTCGTCATAAAGACACTTACAAAGAACATGTGTCTTCCGCCATATCTTGGAAGTCCCAGGGTCGCGAAGCGGACAGCGTCCGTTCGCTGGCTACTTGAGGGCAAGAGACAAAATGGATGCCGTATCTAAGATGGAACCCGTGGGTACAGATGAGAAACCCACATAACAAACGAACGGTTTAAGTTAGCACAGCGAAACTGCGCACACTTACTAAACTCGTCATTTGCGGTTCATAGATACTAGACTCGACCATATTCGTGCGAGTCAAAGACACCACTTACAATTGTCACGGAACCTCAAGTGGATGGCTCAGAATAACCAAAAAATGTCTCCGTGGCTAATGTTCAGTTCTGCTTCCGTGACTGGAGAGACCTTCTCATCAACTCCTACAGCCATGTTGGCGTTAAGAATGGTGTAAGGAGCAGCAGAGTGAAGGAGGATGGTTTTGTCCAGAGTGGATGACTCAGAATAACCAAAAAATGGCTGACATCTTCTTCTCAAATGTAATTTCCTGTTTGTTTCAGTAGGCAGAGGATTATGCACTTTGTGTAGAAGGTAGACTTTGCACGCTGTACCAACCCTCCGGATGCAGAAGGGAACCCTTTGTTTGCGGGAGGGAGACAAACACCATTCATGTACTTAAAGTAGTAAAAATGTGATGCAGTAACCAAATAAATACAGGGATTATTTGTATACCTAAGATTGGATGTTAAGTAAGGATTTTAGAACGTATTCTGTAAAACATGAGGGTCATATGTTAGAGTTTGTGATTTTGTGTTGTCAATGATAAGTGTTCGAATTTTGGAGAAAATGAAGAGTCAATACATTTTAAAATTGTGGATAGCATTTTAGTTGACCATATTATGTGAATTGAAGAGATTTGTTTCAGGATGTAATATACAGCCGTCCACCATTCCTCACTGACAAGACACTATCCAACAACATAAATGCAGCAGCAAATCTAGGAGTTCAAGAGAAAAATGTGTTAACTTGCCGATCGCAAACCCATATACTTTGACTTCTACTCTATACCCGAGCCTTGGTACCTGGATGTGGGTGTAGATATGTAATAACCATTGCATGGTGATGTTGTGCAATATACAACAGGCTGCAACAATCTTGCACACAACTTCTGGGGAGTACACAATCACCTACCACTATACTGTGAAGTCTTCTCACATAAAGATCTCAAAAGTATGTTCAATAATGGCTCGCATACATATGTGTGCCCTATTGTACCTCTGTTGAAATGCTGTGGTTGCACAATATTCAGTGGAAGGGGATGGAGAGGCAGTGTATACCCGGTATCATCTGCAACAAGGAAATGTGATTTTTATACAAAGGGTCTTTTATTAAAATCTAAAGCATTGTAGCTACATCAATGCAGTGTGTTTTGGGGTAATGTGTCTATATTGTGTTCCAGTGATTAGTAATTATATTTGAGATGTCATCGTCAGATGCAAACTTAGCCTCAGGATGAGGTGTTTTTAATGTTCGACCCAAGCAACGTGCAAGGGATGACTACTGGAAAAGGTATCTGTGGTTTGTGCTTTTCGGGAACGGGAGCGTACACATCAGTAAAGCAGCCCCTGGCATCATAGACAGCCTGCATGTTGAGCTGTGTCAGCAGTGCATGTTGGGGGAAAAGGTGTGCTGTGTGGTGAAGTGGCTTAAGTGCCATGTGGGTGCAGTCACTGGCACCTAGCACACAATGGAAGTGTCTAAAGGCATACAATGCCCTAGTCAACCTTTGTTTTTCCCCACATATGACATATGGTGCTAAACTAGTACATTCTTCTATTGATGATCCCAGAACCTTATGCAAGCAACATGGCTGACTTGCTTGTGATATGCCAACATTGTCAGAGGTGACGCTCTGGAAAGATCCAATGTTCATGACATGGAGTGAAGTCAGTATATTTTCATAGGCTGGGATAGCCTGGGAGTAGGGTGTAGTTAAATTCAGCTCCTTCTCCTAGTTAACAACCATGCTCAAAATCACATCAGGTAAGTAGCAGTATCTGGCAATGGCAGCTACCCTGGACATCCCAAAGATGTAGATGATTTGCTTATACGCCCTCTTTCATCTAGTCCTCAAATAATTCCACCTCAAACCAAGGGGTAAACCTATACAGATGTTCACCAAACTAAAATGCAGCTAAAGTTGTTTGGTATCTGAACTCACGTCTTATGTGGTCAACCTGGTTGTGATTGGTTGTTGTTGAAATGTGTTTCAGTTGGAGATGGATGGTGCAGTTGAGAATAATCACTCCTTTCATTACCAGGAGTGTTCCAAGTATTGTAATCCTTCTTATGTAAATCTCAAAACAAAAGAAATAAAAAAAAAAAGAAATTCTGCCTTTGTTCAAACATTAAATACAATTTTACGTTAAATACAAAGATGGTTCAAAATGTATAATTCATCATTTAAAAAAATCAACTTGATATAAGATTATATTTAGGTAATTATCAATAAAAATTAGACATTAGATGAGAAAAGTAGAAAAAATTAACAAAGGATTCAAAAAAGACTTTTCACAAATGTAGATATTAATAAAAAAAATGTATGTCTTAATTTGCCAATATTTTGCTATAGTTAATGGTTGGCGCCATTTCATTTTATGGATGAATGTAGCAGTACCAGGGTTTGGCCATATGAGGTGCTGGGATTACTCTATGTTTGAGCTGGAGTACATTTACTACTGTTTTGTGTCCTTTTTGGCAGTAGTAACTTTATAAGTGCACTTTGTGACTAGCAATGGGCTTACTCTCTTTAAAATTCCCAGAGTCATAATCGATTAACCTCAAAAATGTATACTTACGTGTATAGAGACTATGCAGTCAGGGTACAAATCTCTGCCCAGAAAAAGATAGTAGAGGCAGAGATGGAACATCAGCACATAGTTTGGTGGATAGCAATTGTAGCACGTTAGTAGTGCTACTGCAGTATTACTAAATATACTACAAAAATAGTTTTTGAGTAGTCCCCTAAGTAAGTGTTTAAGTCATGTGCTTCTTCTTCA
This sequence comes from Lissotriton vulgaris, assembly GCF_964263255.1. Lineage (NCBI taxonomy): Eukaryota > Metazoa > Chordata > Amphibia > Caudata > Salamandridae > Lissotriton > Lissotriton vulgaris. Next base: position 246,493,886 of record NC_141687.1, read on the forward strand.
ATAGTGTTGTGTTAGATTAAGTACAATTGCATTGTGTATACCCACCATGTGTATGGTCCTGGAATCTGCCCCCCCCTTATGGTGCTGGGATTCTCATTGACCCGAGTGAAGGTGATCTGTTGATAATGGTATTTGGTTAAGTTTCGTACGGCATACCTCCCATTGATTTGGCATTCTAGCACTGTGGGATTACCAGAAGTGCTTAATTTGTTTTTCTTTAAAGTACGTCCCAGGGTCCAGCGTATTTTTCAGGATGCCACTGCAGCGTGCACCACCAACTACACCTGCCAGCACTACCAAATGTCAGTACTAACACAACTATTAATTAACACACTCCTACAAACCTCAGGGAAGAGGTGTGGCTCAGCGGCCAGGGCAACTGACGCCGGACGCTGGGATCATGGTTCGCTCCCCGGCATGTCGAAAGTGAGCCCATACTACTATCGATGCCCGGGCTGCTGGCGCAAGTCGCCTCTTAGTTCCCATTCTGAATAGTTACCAAATAAAGAGACGGGCGCTGGGAGCAGGAATCACCAGAACAGGATTTATTACTCATGAGGAGAGCCTGTCATTTCGGACACGAAACACAGTGTCTTTCGGGAGGTGCTCTAACAAGTTCTCTGAGACATCGCCTTTTATACCTTACAAAACATTCCTTATTACAATAACAACATTGTGAAACAAGGAAAAGACATCCCCATAATCTTCGTGTCAATCCCACCCCACATACATCCACAATAGAGGCCCTTAGTCTGCCGATAAGATGAGGGGGCAATCACGCAGCTGTGTGTTCCGTCGATTCTTTGGATGTGTGCGCCTGATCGTATCCCAGGGGGTGGGGAGGCCAGGATCAATAGTGGGCCCTTTGAGGAGGAGTGACTTCATACAATAAGGGGCAGTAAGCAGTATCTCCCGGCTTAGACGATGGCCTCGGACCTGTGTGGACAGTCAATTGTGGAGGGAGGGTTTACCAACAGAGGGGTTATTCATGAAAGGAAAGGAGGGTGTTGGTCAGGTGCGGCCGTGACTCCCAAGGACAGGGTCATGCGGACTTGTGCATGTGAGAGCGGGGGCAGTCAGGTACAGCTGGGGGGGGGGGGGTTTGTCAGCTGAGGCGAAGGATGCTTCTTCAGGAGGAGATGGGGGGTGCGTGGGTCAAGCAGGAAGGTTACTTCTCAGAGCAGGGTCGCGCAGAGGGACAGGATCATTCGAGAGTGGGGGGGGGTGTTCAAATGCGCGCAGGGGGGAAGCCGGGGATTTCAATGAGCGGGCAAAGAGGCCATGGTGCCTAAAATGGCTGTCAGGTACATGCGGGCATGGGCCTTTGCTGACGGAGTGATGCGGTCAACCTCTCATGACATTCATGGTGCGCACAGGGAGGGGAATGGGAAAAGACAAATGAACGCTGCTTATGTACATCAATTTCGTGAATTTCCACAGTCGCCGCTTTTTACATAACAAAGTTCATTTCCTAATTGATGGGTGTACATATAAACATGTGTGGTTGATGAAATAGCATTTGTCAATACTAACACATTGCATATGATCATGAACAGTTTGATGCGATTGGCAGAATGCAGCACATAGGAAATTGTATTTGCAAAACGTACTACATAGTATAAATGCTTCTGACTTTCTCAAAAAAAAATGTGACCAATGAACATTTTAACCAAGTAGTTGAGGGAGGAATTCAGTCCAACAAGATATCTTCGTCACAGTGTCTTTTTAGCAGTGAGCCATCACTGGTAGGCTCTAGTCCGTGTCCTTTTGTTGGCGCTGTTGAGCACCGGCGGTGGAGCTATAGGTCCAGCTCGTATTTAACCTTTCGCGTTGCAAGGTGCGGTCTGTCCTCTGCTGTTAGACCACAGTCCTGTTCCCTAATCAATCCTTTTAGTGGCGCCTTATGCTCGGCACTTATATTTCCGTGGCATAACCCCATTTCCACCTAAGTGCTGTTCTTCCTTTCGGCAAAAAGTCACGTGGAAAAGAGGGTATGTGGTTCAATAGTCGATGGGAGAGAGAGCGGAGTGGGGTCAGATTTCCTGGGACACACCAAAGGGACCAAGGGAGCAAAGGATAACAAGCAAGCAGGCCCATCAATCGGGCTCGAAAAGGGGGCAGGAGGCTTCAGGCACATGTGGGTTAGCGGACAGAGAGCTTCAGGACAGCCCTTCATCCTTTCGTCTACCGCGTTTGAGAGTGCTGCCTCGTCCCGTATCTTGTTGCGCTGCGGCTCCACCTTTGGTCGAGGTCGCATGTGTCTCATGATCTGCAGCCAGGCTGTGCGCCACGTCCGACCCTTCTCCTCCGATGATCGTATATCTTTGAATGGGTAAAAACAAGTTTTAGAGAACTGGCAGGAGAAGAGATTTTTACATTTGAATTCCACTCGCAATCCTAGCACCTGGGGGTTATGCTCATTGGTCATAGTCAGAAGTCTATTACCATGAAGTAAGTATGTGGGTATTTCTACTGTGTTCGCACCAAGTCAATCATTCATGACACATATGGACAGAGGTCAGACTCCTACCACTTGCGTATTTCATCAAAAACTCCAAAATTGGCAACATTCAGGGGAGACTCGTCCTTCTAAACCGAGCCTTAACAGTCTTACATTTCCCTTTAGAGCTGGCTAACTCTTTCAAGCAGGGCAGGGGTGCAATCACCGAAAGACAGTGTTAAACAGGCTTTTCTCGAGGGGCGACAGTTGGTCATCGTCATTAGTTATACATCGGGGACAGCAGCTGGGGTCAATCAGGTGGGGCGGGGATGCTTCGGGCATTCGCGCTTGAGTGCAAAGGGGTGGGGCAATCTGGGCATTGGGGGGGGGGTCAATCTGGGTATTGGCGCTTGTCTCTAACGAACTGAAAAATAGGGTGCCGTTGACATATAGTTCCCCTATAAAAGGCCAGATTAGGGGACCTTAGCGTTTTACCTGTCCTTTCTTTCTTAGCCAATTCGAGTTCATTCATTTTGCAGAAAGGAGAGGTAGCAATATGGCAAGTTACGATCGTTTTAGTTTCTGTCAATTTCGCTGAACACCTTCGTGTTCAATAAGTGTTCAATCAGACTGGTGCCAGCGGGGTACAATTTTTACCACAAAAAGGAAGATGGAACAGGGAGACTCTCATAGAGAGTGAGAGTCGTCCGCAACCTAAACGAGCCATTCGGTACACGTATGATATGTAGGGAGAGAGGGAGAGAGAGAGATAGATAGAGAGGGAGAGAGAGAGAGAGAAAGAGAGACGTGTACGGGAATAGGTCATTTTAGTGCGCTCACAACACAGAACAGCAGGGGTCAGGTAACAAAGAGACGCAAACAGAGGGGAGACATAAACCCATACAGTACATGAACACAAACTCAGACGAAGGAAGACAGTACATGTATTACATACACAAGAGATTCACGACAAAACATAGAACAGTTATTGGCCAAAAAGATCTTTCTGCATGCTGCGCATCTTTAATATTCTGTTTATCTACGGGCTGAGCTCTTTTTACCTTTTCCTCTTCTTTCCTCTCGTTTGCTATCTTTGCGAGTGTTCTCGATTACTAATACTTACACCTCGGTCAGCCGGTCAGAAATTAACCTGGTCAGACTATTGCCCATGGTTGGATCTTAAACCACTTTAGAGTTTCTTCTTTTGGTGAGAAGTTCTCCAGGCTGGGGCAACGGAGGGTATTGATCGGGAGAACAGTCGGACAGCTTGGCTATATCTATAAGAGTGCGAGAAGGAGGTGGTACATTTTGAACATCAACAACATTCCTACTTTCCCAGACGGGTGGTGCCTAGGTAACCCTTACCCCGGGACTTTTCCTTGTCCTTTCTCTATCTAATTAAACGTCATAGGTGCACTATCTGGCGTGCTGGTCCGAGTCAAATTCCGTCATACAGTACTAACCCGTCAAGTCTCTATGTCAGTCCATCCTCCCAGTCGCTATGTTCTAAGGAGGAACAGTCATATCTAAGTCTATGTCTTTCGAAACTCGTTAGCATAAGTACTATGCTCAGATCCCCTCCTTCCGCTTTCGTCGGTCGTTCGATCATAACTCCTCCATACTTCAGCCGATGTTCCGGCGCAACCTGCAGAAGGGAGGAGAAAGAAGGGGGTGGGGGGGGGGGCAGCATTCGGAACACATCAACGCACATAAATCCGAAAATGTTTTTACCTACCACATACTCGACCTATCTCCACGGGGTGCATTCTCTACCATCTCGGCGTTTAAGCCCAGAGGGACCAGTAGTGTTTAGATAGATAATCGTCGATGGTCTGCGTATCTACATAAATCACTTGATCGTGGCCTTTTAGGTCATGTGCGAGGGTGGTGGTCAAGTGACATTTCTTTGGTATCGCTTAAGGGCGTCTAAAACACTTTCCGGCTGCCTGCGACACATAATGTAACTGCTAAGTATCGGGCCTTTTTTTAACCTTCAACCTTAATCATGCTGCATGTATTTTACTTATGTCGGTGACAGTAGCCATACATTTCGACAACAGTCATCAATACAAAACGCTACGATTATATTTGCGTGTTCAAAAAAACTTTAATGAAAATGTTGGCGCACAAATACGGGCCTACAACCCAGGGGGCCGGCTACGGAGCAGACTGGAACTGTGCATAAGAGGAACGGAGTCGGTGGCCATTCATTTCATAACGTGCAGCGGTGCAATAAAATCGTATCGAACTTTCTTTAAGGGGCGAGTATAATGCGTGTCAAGAAGTCAAGCTTTCAATAATATCATCTCATTGTCCAACCATTTACTCAAGACCTAACGTTTATCAATTCATTGTCCAAATGTTTAATCAGTGCTTATTTTATACCAATACATTGCTTCCAAACATAATTAGTACCCACCCTAAATCAGTTCACTGTCCCAGCACATAGTCAATATCCATCTTATATCGCTTTCTTTTCCAAGCACATAATCAATATCCATCTTATCTACTTTCATTGTCCAAAAACTGCATACATATCTTGGAGCATCAAAGCTGAGCAATCAGGGTGCAACAAGGATTTTTAAAAGTCTCATTTTGTATCGGCGCCATTTTGGGCGAGGTCAGGCAAGTCCCAGTATAGTCAGATTGCCTCCACTGACTCGTGGTTGGACCAGAACCTCTTTTGGCAGTTCAAAAAGTTTTTCGTAATGGGGTAACAGACTAGCAATACGGACCATCAGTCAAAAAGTGAGGAGGGCGGCAACAATCTTTCCTACCGGGTCATTCTGGTGTTCCACCGGAACTGAACAAGTCTGTATCTTTGCTGCATTTTAGCCATTTCCAAACTGAGGCTGGCGCCGGCAGGAGCGCGCCGACGTCTCGTGGCTCCATCGGAGGACGGGGGTGGGGGGCGCCTCGGCTCTTTTAGAATCTTCAAGGTTGAGGAGCACAGGGCGTGTGCCCGTCCCGGGCAAAAAACCCGCTTTTTGATCTGCACCCTCTTCAAGCAGGAGCGTTGGGGTGTCGCTGGAAGCCTCCACCTGGAGGGAGGTGGGGGAGGCTCGTTCGCGCCGCCTCCCTCTTCCAGCGACCCCGCGCCGTTCTTTGGCCCCAGCGCTTCGGTATTGGCCGTGCCAGGCAATGAAGATGGGGGGGGGGTCGGAGGCAGAGGCAAGACATCCCCCCCTTTCCGTGGCGGGACTACCTGCAACTATCAGGGGTTGCCACTGGCGGGACTGCCTGCAACTCTCCAGAGTTGTCCAAGACATAATTGAAAAAGCGCTGCCGACCTCGCCTTGGCTTCGGCCTTTGATGATGGCCGGATCAGGCAAGAGAAGGGGGGGGGGTCGGTGGCTGAGGCAAGACATCCCCCCCCCCGTGGCCTGCAGGGCAGCAGAAGAGGGGAAAAGGGGAGACCATTACGATTTTCGGGCCGTCCGCCCTACAGCCTCCCCTTCCAATGGCGGCCAGCCAGGCCCTGCCCTGCACGCATCGAGGCCTCGCCTTCCGGATGGGCGTAACCGCGGACCCGTTGCACTTCGGAGCTTCCAGAATGGGGGTAGGTATCTATTGATTTGTATCTATTTCATGTCACCGTTATTTGGGCGTGGTGGGCAATGAGGCAGACATGTTTGGAGCAGGAATAGGCAGTGGAGCCTAGCTACCTCGTGGCTGTCTTGCCGTCAAGCTTTCGCCATTTTATATTTCTTATTACGAACTATTCCTAATGTTTCTTATTTTTAGTGAAGTCGAAAGCTCATCAGGGGGTTACTGACTTAGCCCGATTTCTTTTATTTTTCCTTCCTTTCCTTAGCGTGTTTCCAGCTAAAGTTTCTGTTAATAGGGTACGGTGATCACTTCATATTTTTATATGTCCTTTCATTAGGGGTACTCCTGGACGGACCAGATGAGTTACCTCCAATGAATGGTCCGGTGGAACTAGATTATCAATCAGTGGGGAACACATGTCCCTTCATTATGGTATCATCCTGGACGGACCAAATGATGTACCTCCAATCACTAGGGTAGCCTCCTGGACGGACCAGATGGCCTACCTCCAATAAATGGTCAATGAGTGGGGAGCATATGTCCCTTCATTAGGGTAGCTTCCTGGGCGGACCAGGTGAGCTACCTCCAACAAATAGTCAATCAGTGGGGAGTGGATAGGCCTGACGAATCATAAAGGGGCATAACCTACCCTTTACTACTTGCAAAGACTAGACAGAATATTTCTATTCCACGTTATTTGCAAACAGAAAATACCTCAAACGAACAATTCCTTGGGCAACAATGTCCAGTCAATCAATCAATCAGTGGGGAGAAAAACAGGCATGACGGATTACAACGGGGACAAACGTCTGCATTACCTGCCCTTCGCTATCTGCAAAGGGAGACAGAATATTCCTATTCGTCTCTGTTTGTGGACAGGGAAGATCTCAAAGAGCAACATTTGATATTCAATCGATATCAAACAATCAGTGGGGAGAAAGGTAGGCATGACGAATCATAAAGGGGCATTACCTACCCTTCTCTATCTGCAAAGAGAGACGAACGTTCCTATTCGCCGCTGTTTGCAAACAGAGAATGTCTCGTTCTCAAGAAGAGAACCAATATTTCAAGTAGCAACCAAAGCTAAATGAACCAATAACCAAACAATATCAGTATTTAAATACCGATTCTAATACAATCAATCAAACAATCAGATGGATAAAACCATCCTACCAATCAGGCGTAAAAACGCCCTATTTAATCTTACCCGGACCGGACCATATGGACAGTTCTTTGTCTTCCTCCTCCAGCGCCCGATCGTTCTCTTACTCCATGCAGCATTCCCGTGGGATTCCAGTCAGGACAATAGGTCACTCGAGAGAGGTCCGTTCAGAATCGGTGAAGTTCATTCAATCGGCAGCCGGACGAGGGCCCTCTCAAGGCAGGTATACTCCAATCATTTAGATGTTCACCTCATCGTCTGGATCTCTCTTACTGGACCTTATGTCACTGATGGACCCCGCGTTGGGACGCCAATTGTCGAAAGTGAGGCCATACTACTATCGATGCCCGGGCTGCTGGCGCAAGTCGCCTCTTAGTTCCCATTCTGCATAGTTACCAAATAAAGAGACGGGCGCTGGGAGCAGGAAACACCAGAACAGGATTTATTACTCATGAGGAGAGCCTGTCATTTCGGACACGAAACACAGTGTCTTTCGGGATGTGCTCTAACAAGTTCTCTGAGACATCGCCTTTTATACCTTACAAAACATTCCTTATTACAATAACAACATTGTGAAACAAGGAAAAGACATCCCCATAATCTTCATGTCAATCCCACCCCACATACATCCACAATAGAGGCCCTTAGTCTGCCGATAAGAGGAGGGGGCAATCACGCAGCTGTGTGTTCCGCCGATTCTTTGGATGTGTGCGCCTGATCGTATCCCAGGGGGTGGGGAGGCCAGGATCAATAGTGGGCCCTTTGAGGAGGAGTGACTTCATACAATAAGGGGCAGTAAGCAGTATCTCCCGGCTTAGACGATGGCCTCGGACCTGTGTGGACAGTCAATTGTGGAGGGAGGGTTTACCAACAGAGGGGTTATTCATGAAAGGAAAGGAGGGTGTTGGTCAGGCGCGGCCGTGACTCCCAAGGACAGGGTCATGCGGACTTGTGCATGTGAGAGCGGGGGCAGTCAGGTACAGCTGGGGGGGAGGGGGGGTTTGTCAGCTGAGGCGAAGGATGCTTCTTCAGGAGGAGATGGGGGTGCGTGGGTCAAGCAGGAGGGTTACTTCTCAGAGCAGGGTAGAGCAGAGGGAGAGGATCATTCGAGAGTGGGGGGGGGGGTGTTCAAATGCGCACAGGGGGGAAGCCGGGGATTTCAATGAGCGGGCAAAGAGGCCATGGTGCCTAAAATGGGTGTCAGGTACATGCGGGCATGGGCGTTTGCTGACGGAGTGATGCGGTCAACCTCTCATGACATTCATGGTGCGCACAGGGAGGGGAATGGGAAAAGACAAATGAACGCTGCTTATGTACATCAATTTCGTGAATTTCCACAGGCATCGCCAGCAGGGGTCTGCCCAGCACCATGTGACTCTGGGCAATAGCTTGCCTAATCTAACCGACAGCCCCCAGCACTGGGAAACCTACGGGTAGCTGTGCGCTTTACAAATACAAGATTATTATTACAATTCTAACAATTTGGACTATACTAGGCCACCTAAAGCTGCTGCTATTATTCATTTAAATGTTATATTTAATTATTAAATACTCGGGTCAGGTGCTAACTTAAAAAATAGACAAACAGTGACACTATGTGGTGAACTATCATAAGTGCCAGTGTTGAGAATTGAGTGCCAGTGCTGTACCGCGGCAGACTCCAAATCAAATTAAGCACTGAGAGGTTATGTTTCTTCATGCTTGTGGAGATCCCTGCAGACCAGAGTTTAAGTGGTATGTCATCTCCCTTCTCAAATGCTCATGACTCACTGCCTCTGTGTCTCTCAGTGACAGTCTTCTTGTGCCAGTGTCCACATTTCTCTCTCTCAGTAATAGACTGCAATGTGAGTTAGGAAGAAGGTTTGACTGTACTGTTTATTCTATCTTTTTAAATAAGGGAGCTGCAAACAGGGATTCGAATATCAAGGGACGGTGGTGAAGAAGGAGAGAATCAGGCTTCAGTGCTGAAAAAAGTGCCCAAAGTGTTTGTGGTACGTGTGTGAGCAGCAGAAGGAGCTTGCAACACGCAGTTGAGGGTCTTTGAAACAGCTTTTCGAGATTTTAGATCTTTGTGAAGGTGGTGGCCTTGCCAGTGTTTGATGACGATTGCGTGAGAATTATGTTTTCATGCACAATGCTTAGGATGGGGAATCACTGGTCCAGGAGTAACACATGCTAATTTCTTGGAAGTTTAAAATAAGACGAGGGCTTAGGCTTCCATGAGAAGGGTCCCCTCCATCCTAGGGCTGGTGTTTAGGAAAGCCTTAATTGTGGATTTGATTTTAAAAGACTAGTGGTCTTTGCTGTCTCGTTTGTCTATCGTACAATGTGCATTAGAGTTGCAGAGATGGGTGTTACTGGTAGAGTTAGTCTTGCAGTCAGGTTGGACTACAATGACAATAATCTTACTGCCAGCAGTAATGGTATCCTGAAATAAGTTGATACATTGACAGTCTGCTTAAGACGCCATCAAATGGTACATAGGGTATGCCTTCCTTTTATTTAATGCTGAGAGGTGATACTCAAAGGTGTCTGCACCGAGCACCATTGAGGAAAGCAAGCCTTGATATCAGTGACATTCTGAGGGCAAGGAGTGACAATTGCAGGTCTGATTGATTCATGTTCTGTTCCCGAGGCAGAAAGATGGTGGAATCTTTGCTCTGTGTCCTCAGTTTGAGGGTCTGTTATAATGCGTTCCTGAACGGATGTATGACATTATAACGCATGCTGTTACAACGAATGCTGTTACAACGCAGGTTTTACTACGCATACCTTTACAACGCATTACACTTTGGGGTGCTGGATAGTGAATAGTTTAATTTACTAATCCAACTCCAGTCCCCGTGGACACTAGGGAAGGTGTTGGATATTAAATTAAACGTATTCCCTATCCTAGAGCGCCCCCCAGTGTAATGCGTTGTAAAGGTATTCGTATTAAAACCTGCGTTGTAATAGCTTTGCGTCATAAAAGTTTCGTTGTAACGGATGTTTCCCTTCCTGAACTAATGGGAAGTAATGGGAAAGCTTCTTGCAGGTCACCAACTGATTGGTCTCATTACTCCTACCCATGTCCAGGAGCAACCCCGCCGCCTGCCTTTTTATCAGCTGACTGGGATGCCTTCCTTTCGCTGAAGTGAGGCAGGATCGAAAACTAGGCCTGAAAGAGGGGATGAAGAGAAAGAAAATCATGAGTTCTCCTGAGAGGCACTTGGGTCACAACTCTGCCACTTATATTCCACTTACACTCTAGCGTTGACAAGTTTACTCATGTAGGCCAATCAGTGGGCTTGAAGGGATTGTGCCAAACAATGCCACTAGAATTAGCCACAAATATGGAGGAGAGCAGGGCTGTGTGCAAAACTGAAGACTGTGAGAGGTCAAAGGTGTGGCGCCACTGTCATAGGTGGAGATGCAGAAAAGTATCCTAGGCATGGAGGCCTGATTCCTGAGCCTCTTGAAGCTGTGAATCGACAGGTCAGCGGGATAAGGTGAATTATTTTTCATGGTCTTCTCTGATTTTTTTTCATCCTATCATATATTACTATACTATCTCATATTACAAAGCGCTTTGTGGAAAGCGGAGTAGAAACTGAATAAATAAATACATTTCCTGAATTTGGTTTAAAAAAAAATACATTTATAGATCTGGAGTCATCCTAATCTTAAGCTCTGGCACGGTTGACCTGTAGACGAGAGACTCAGACAGAGGAGAATATAGCGGCACTACCAAATAGGATTTATATCAGGCAGCTATGCAGGCTCCCCAGGCATAGGACGATAAACCTCTGTGTGATTGATGTGATTCAGTGCTGTGGGTATAAACAACAGGTTTCAAAGTCTTGGGTGAGTGGCAACACCTTTGCTCATGCATGCATCAGTTTCAAGTATCTTCTAGTATGCCTGGTGGCACTTAGGACTTGCGAAATTATAGTACTTTCGGGCAAACCAAGATGATCGCCTTGAAAGAAAACAGAAAAACATATTTGGTGTGTGGTGTTGCATCTTGAAGATGGTGCGGTGTGCTCACAAAGAATTTGTGACTTGATAATCAGTTTGTACTACCTTCATTTTGAAGGTGTAAAGCTATTATTCAAATTCAGTGATATAAAATAGAGTTGAGAGGTGATAGTGACCATCTTGAGCAGCCATCTTGAGACATGAGTGTCTTGTTTTATTGTGCAGTGGTTTGCTAGCCTATACCAGGCTAGGGTAAGTGGGGTTGACTGGGTGAGTGTTTTGTTAAACCAAGCTGGGCTAACTCAGTTTATGTCAATTTATCGTATGTTGTGTTGTATTACTCTGTGTTATGTCCTATTATAGCATGCCTAATAAAACCAGTAACAGTCTGCCACTAACTCCACACTAATAAAGGACACAAACTAGATGCACCACTGTCTCTGCACTAAAAGTTACATCTGCAATATTTTACCCATGTAGGCATGTGGTAACACAATTATTGACTTGTAATTTACTGCAGATTTGCAAAACATCTCCAAATGATAACATCAGAGGTTCTGGATTCTAAAGATGGGGTGTCTGGAGGGTCTGATAAGAATAGGGCTGCCTCTCGCCTGGACCTTGATTCTATGCAGTTTGTTACAAATACAATGCAAAACATAGGGAAGCCAACACTCCGTCTAGAATCTAATGCAGCATAGTAAAATATTCAAATACAATTGTCATTTCAACAGGGCTTTGAATAGAAAAAGGACCATTTATGTATGTACATATATATATATATATATATATATATATATATATATATATATATATATATATATATATATATATATATATATATATATATATATATATATATATTCACTGAAAAAACATAGGTTTCAGGGATGTTATTGTTAGAAATTAGCATTTAAAAAACCTTAGAAATTCCCTGAAAAAAACCACAGGTTTCAAGGACGTTATAGTTAGTTGGAGATTTCACTTGTACGAAACCATAGAAATTCAGCCGTTATAGTTAGTAGACCTAACTAAAACTTGTGCCCCTGCAATGCACTGCTGATGATGTCACATATTACATCACTAATGACATGCTCAGCGACATCACTGATGACATCATCCAGTGAATGTGTGTTTGTGGAAAGTATACATTTGTTTTGAAGAGTGGGTGTATGAGTGTCTGAATGGATGATTTAGTAGGTGCGTGACTGAGAGGTAGAAGTGAGTGATTAAATGTGTTTTACTGAATAACTGGGTTAGTGATTAAACTGTGTGAATGTCTTTATTAGTCTGAGAGTTGGTATGTAAGTGGCAGCATGACTTGGTGAGTAGCTACATGATGTCTATATGGGTTATTTATTTGTTGTCTGTGTATATGTATGGGTGCCTGAGTGTCTTTGTGGGTGGGTAGGGGGTGTGTGTCTCTGTGCATAGATATATGAGTCGTTCTTTCACTGGGTGTATGGGTTCAAGAGTGCATTTGGAAATAGCTGTATGAGTGGGTGAGTGTGTATGGGTGTGTTGGTGTGTTGGTGAGTGAATGGATGTCTCAGTGGTGCATGTGTGAACAACTACATATGTTTTAAAGCAGTATATGCGATTGTTGGAGTATATAAATGACAATATATGAGAGTGAGTGATTGCAAGAGTATCTGTATGGATGAGTGTGTGTTTCTATGAGTGATTGTTTAAGAGAGTAAGTATGTGTTAGGTGGTTAGAGGACTGCATGGGTAGTACACAGGGATTATAGCAGTGCATGTGTTAGTGCCTGGATCATTGCATGACTACATGAGTTGTGACTGGATGATTAGAGTACTGCGAGGAGAGTGCATGGTGAATTTCTAAGTGCTTGGGTTTTAGCGCAGTGATTGGATAAGGACATAGGCCTGGCTGGCTGATTGGAGGACTGCATAGGTAGTACCAGGGAGATTACTGGACTGCATAGGTAGTACTCAATGGATTTCAACAGTGCATGTATTAGTGCCTGGGTCATTGCATGAGTGCATGGGTACTTACTGGATGATTAGAGTACTGCAAGGAGAGTGCATGGTGAATTCATAAGTGCTTGGGTTTTGGTGAAGTGATTGGATAAGTATATGGTGCTGGCTGGGTGATTAAAGGAGTGCATGGGTACTGACAGATCGATGGCTAGACTGCATGGGTAGTGCTCACGGTATTGTAGCAGGGCATGAGTTAGTGCATGGGCCATTGCATGAGTGCATGGGTACTGACTGGATGATTAGAGTACTGCAAGGAGAGTGCATGGTTAATTTATAAGTGCTTGGGTTTTGGCAGAGTGATTGGATAAGTACACACATGTCACATCAGTTCCGCCCCCTCCCTTCACCACTGTACAAACGCGCCCCCTGGTAGGTTTTAAGTTGAGGGATTAATTTCCCTTGAATCCTTAGGGTCGCTGGGGGCCAACTAGCCCACCAGGTACCTCCAGCAAGCGCCACAGAGCTGCGTTGCAGAGAGGTGGTCCAAGGCCACGCCCCTTTTTACACCTTTCTGCAACACAGTTCTGTGGTGCTTACTGGAGGTACCTGGTGGGCTAGTTGGACTCCAGGGACCCTCAGGATTCAAGGGAACATAATCCCCCAACTTACAATATGCCAGAGGGCCCGTTTGCACAGTGGTGAAGGGAGGGTGTGGGGCCTGATGTGACGAGTGTGCAAACGCACCCCGCTGCACATTTTAAGTTCAGGGATTAAGTCTCCTTGAATCCTGAGGGTCCCAACTAGCCCACCAGGTACCTACACTAAGCACCACAGAGCCGGATTTTAGAGAGGTGGTCCGAGGCCACAACCCTTTTTTAACTCTGTTGCGCTTACTTAAGGTACCTGGTGAGCTAGTTGGCCCCCAGGGACCCTCAGGATACAAGGGGACTTAATCTCCCAATTTAAAATGTGTGGCCCCCTCCTCAGGCTAATTATAGCCCCAAGGACCCCATCTCCTGGGGCTTGGCCACTCCATTGGGGACTGTGGGGAAGCCCCAATACCCCCAGGGTCCCACTTGCCTCTTGCAGGAGCGAGAGCGGCGTTGCTTTTCTACACGGGGAGCTGCTGACATGCAGCTCCCCGTGTGGAAAAGCAATCTGCCTTGGATTTTGGAAGCGAGAGCAATTTTCCCTGCTCTCGCTTCCAAATCCAAAGCAAGTTTGATATGACAGGACGGGAGCCATGCTCCCACCCTGTCATAGCAAACAACAGTTTCAGGGGGTGGACACTACGGGACACTGCAGGAGCTGGCCCTGTGGGGTGGCAGTCCCCAGGGCCACCAAGGGCTTCAGGAGGGGGGCCACGCAGCCTCCCTCCCTATGAGTGCAAAGCCCCAGGGAGGTAGTGATCCCCGGGGCTCGGGCCCCCCATCCGTAACAGACTCCCGCAATTGCATTATTAGTGCCCCGGGGAGGTGGCGGTCCTCGGGGCATGTGGAGGGCTTGAGCCCCCCACACAGGTTTATTTTATTTTCCAAAAACAAGCCCCTTTTGGGATGCTGTCCCTGGCGATGCGGGGGGTGTGAGCCCCCGCAAATAATTTAGAAAATTCCCAGGGTGACGGTCCTCTATTCTTGGGGTGCCCTTGCAGACCCCCCACACATTAAAAATGAAGCCCCAGGGGGTAGTGGTCCCTGGGGCTGCGGGGGCCGTGTGCCCCCGCAAATATTTTAGAAAAGCCCTTGGGTGGCGGCACCTGGGGAGACCTTGGAGGCCCCCCTACACATTAAATATCAAGCCCCAGGGGTGGTGGTCCCCGGGGCTGCAGGAAGTCCGCATGCACTCCCGCATTGTTTATTAACATAGCCCTGGCGAGGTGGAGGTCCCGCAATTTTTTAAAAATAATTTTGGCGGAATTCGCGACCCCAGCACAAATTTTGCTGATGTATTTTTAAAAAAAATGCTTTTTTGGGCCCTTGTGGTCTATGTGGGACCCCCTGAGCAGGCCTAAGGGGTCAGGGTGTTTTACCCCTGCCCCTTTTTGTTGTTTTTAAATATTTTTTTCACTGTTTTCTTGTGAATTGGTTCTACCGAGTCACAAGATGGCTGCCAACACTTCCTGGTTTGGAGTGTTAGCGGCCAATCACAGTAAAGCTTGAGCTCGAGAGGGGTCATGACTCCACCACGTCCCTAGACATCAAAACGTTTTCTTTTTCAAATTTCTCAGGAACTACTGAACAGATTTATACCATTTAAAAAAAGGGCTCTTTCTGAACCAAGGGCCACCTTTTTGCCAAATTTGGTGTAATTCCGTTTAGCAGTTTGGGCTGGAGCTTTGTCTAAAGTTTCTCATGGAAAATTAAATCGGGAAAACCTGTTTTTGGATCCGCCTTTTTTCTCAGCCCCCGCTTGTTGAATGACCCCGAAACTTTCAAGACAGGAACTGACCGGAGCGGGCCACTAGTTTTGAAAATTTCACGAAGATTTGTCAACCGGCGCCAAAGATATTGAGAAAACAAAAAACGCTTTTCCTATGGAAACTAGATCCTAACTATAACTACCTACTGGCGACTGAAAAAACATAGGTTTCAGGGGCGTTATAGTTAGAAATTAGCATTAAAAAAATATTCAAAATTCACTTAGTGGTGTCATCAGTAATGTTATTGAGCATGCCATGAGTGATGTAATATGTGATATCATCAGCAGTGCAATGCGGGGGCGTTAGTTATAGTTATGCCTACTTCCTATAACAGACGAATGTCTATGGTTTTGTACGAGTGAAATCTCCAACAAACTATAATGTCACTGAAACCTATGGTTTTTTCAATGAATTTCCATGGTCTTTTAAATGCTAATTTCTAACTATAATTTCCCTCAAACCTATGTTTTTTTAGTGAATTTCCGAGGTTTTTAAAATGAAAATGTCTAACTATAACGTCCCTGAAACCTATGGTTTTTTCAGTGAATTTCAAAGATTTTTTAAATGTTAATTTCTAACTATAATGTCCCTGAATACTATGTTTTTTCAGTGAATTTCTAAGGTTTTTTAAATGCTAGTTTCTAACTATGCCTAAAAAGGTAGGACATGTGAAGAAAGAGGAAGAAAAGCACAGGAAGAAGGAAAACAAATGCATAAAGAGGCAACAGAAGTCCAGAAAGACGAAGAAAAGTGCAGGAAAAAGAACAGATGTGCAGAAAGAACTAACAGAGGAGCAGAAAGTCATCCTGTGCCTCCAACTTTCTGCTGATGGGTACTGGTGGTAACTGACTCTGACTAACCAGGCCTAGAGCCCGTGCTATGCTAAAAGACACTTAGAATACAATGAAAACACCTCCTGCTTCCAAAATCCAAAGCAAGTTTGTTATGACAGGACGGGAGATATGCTCCCGCTCTGTCATAGCAAACAGCAGTGTCCCAGGGGTGGGCATTCCGGAACACTGCAGGAGCTGGCTTTGGGGGTGGCGGTCCCCGGGACCACCAAGGGCTCCAGGAGGGGGGCCACATGGCCCCCCCTCCCTGTGAGTTCCTAGCCCAGGGGAGGTGGTGATCCGAGGGGCTTAGGGCTCTGTAATGGACCCCACATTTGTATTATTAGTGTAACAGGGATTCTGCGCAAACACAGAACTGTGCACAGAGACTTAGGACCTCAGTGAATTAGGGTGTGCCAAAACTCACCTTAGTACCCAAAATCCCCTACCAGACTAGCAATCAGTGTCACATTAGCTCTTCGTCCTATAGCAAAGAAACCAATGATTAGACAACCTAGAACATGCAACACTCTTGATCCGTTTTTTACGACTCTCTCGGATGTCCGGATTGTGGCGGTTGATCCTGTGATATGGTCTGACCACTATCTGGTGTCTGCTTGGCTTCCCCTCCCTGCCAATCCCACTATACCACCTCCTTTACGGATACCCCGACGCCATTGGAACAAACTCAGGTTAGAGGACCTTCACCGCATTATGGGTGCTGAGCCTCTAGGTCCCCTGCTGAATGCTACCTCGGGCTATGACCGGTTCTGTAACTGGATTACCAGGGCGCTGGACGTCCTGGTACCTATCATCTCCAGCAAGTCCAGTCCCCGGCAGGCTAGCCCCTGGTACGACAGCGCGCTGCGTGCAATGAAGTCCTCTTGCAGGCGGGCAGAAAGGGAGTGGCGTAAGTCGTACGATGCCGACAAGAAATCCATCTACCTGGCCTTAGTTAAGCTTTATCATCGAGCTATATGTAGGGCCCGGGCGGCGTTTTACGCAGCCGAGTTCCGAAATAGCCTCAACCCGACCAAAACCATCTTCAAAACCATAAAAGACTTGATGGCAAAGAGAGTTCCCCCACAGTTGGACAGTTCCAACGCCCACTGTGAAGCCCTAGCCACCTTCTTTCTGGACAAAGTCAGGAAAATCTATCAGGCGTTTCCAAGCACACTGTCTCCAGTGATTCCCTGTAGCGGCTCTAGCAGCTGTCCATCGCTGCACTCCCTTCCTACCATCTCTAATGAGGAGTTTGCTAAGTGGGCCCTGCGAGTCAAGTCTGGATCGCCTGCAGACCCGGTAAGATCTGCTCTTTTCAGGGATGTTGCTTTTCAGGGACGCACAGCAGTGTGCTCTCTGATTAACCTCTCCCTGACCTCTGGCCTGGTCCCGGCCAAATGGAAGCAAGCGGTGGTTTCCCCGATCCTAAAAAAACCATCTTTGGATCCGTCGAGACCTGAAAACTACCGCCCAATATCTTTGCTCCCTTGGCCGGCCAAGGTTATGGAGGCCCATGTAAATCTGGCCCTCATGGAGCATATGACCCTAGTGAATGTCCTGGATCCCACGCAGAATGGGTTTCGTGCTGGCCACAGCACTGAGACGGCCCTTCTGGCAATGGTTGAGCATTTGCGGAGTGTGCTCGATGCAGGTCAAACGGCAGCGCTTATTTTATTAGATCTGAGCGCTGCCTTTGACACTGTTTCCCATCGCATCTTGCTACACCGCCTGCAGGACATTGGCATTTGTGGTTCAGCTCTGCAGTGGTTCCGCTCCTTCCTCAGTGATCGTTCCTTCTGCGTTGCCACCCCTCCATTTCAGTCCAAGTACCATCCTCTGGACCTGGGGGTCCCTCAGGGCTCCTCGCTGAGTCCCACGCTTTTTAATCTGTACGTGCAGCCGCTGGCTGAGGTCGTCAGGCAATGGGGCCTAACCATGGTCTCCTATGCTGATGACACTCAGTTGGCGGTTACGATCAGCGGGGATGCCAAGCAGGATGCCCCCAGGTTTCGAAGTGGACTGAGAGAGGTGGCCAGCTGGATGAACAACAACTGTCTCCAGCTGAACGCGACAAAAACAGAGGTGATGATCGTTGGAAGGGAAGCGGACCACTGGGGGGACGAATGGTGGCCTCCGGAGCTGGGATCAGCGCCGGCCCCCGTCCTGGAACTCAGGAATCTGGGAGTATGGCTTGACCACACGCTAAGCTTTGTGACTCACACGAAGAGAGTGGCGGCCTGCTGTTTTGGAGTATTACGCGGGCTAAGACCCCTGCTGCGATTTTTTGATGCTCCTACAAGACAGCTGGTCATTCAAGCAATGATCATCTCGCGGTTGGATTACGCCAGTTCACTCCTTTTAGGAGCGAACCAAGCCGAGATTCTTCGTTTACAGCGAGTCCAGAACGCGGCGGCTAGGGCGGTGGTTGGTCTGCCTCGAACTTGTCCTACCTCTAACACTCTGCGGTCCCTGCACTGGCTCCCGATAAGCAAGCGTATCCAATTCAAGGCTCTTTGCCTTGTTTTTAAAATTCTGAGAGAGTTGGCACCCAGGATACTCAATACACTGATCTCTCCCTATGTTCCAACCCGCTCTCTACGATCCCTTGGTCAGTCCTTGGTGGTCGTCCCCCGTTTTAGACTTAGTCGGATGGGGGGTCGCTCCTTCCGCGTGAAAGCTGCAACCCTCTGGAATGCGCTCCCCTTGGAAATCCGCCTCTCGAACGACCTAATATCTTTTCGTAGGGCTCTGAAAACCTTCCTGTTTTAAATGTTCCTTGCTTTTATTGTTCTGCTTTTTTGTTACTGGACTTAGTGTTGTGTTGTGTTTTCCTTTCCCTGCGCCAGGACGCTCCTTCGCTGGAGCAGCTGTGCGCATTAAAATGCAAATAACATAACATAACATAACATTAGGACCATCTCAGGAATGGTGGGAAGTGAGAACACTCTTTTGTTATACGTTCATACCAGTCCACAAGAGGAGCAACATAGAGACACGGTAAGGTTAAAATGTTCATTTTAACGACTTGATCTCGAGCGCAGTATTTTAATCAACATAAGCATACATATTATTAAGAATAATACGGTCAGCATGATTACAATTCCATAAAATACAAAAGGAGGAATCATATTACAATGATAGTGCAAACAGGTGATAAAAGCACCCTCCCTATCTAGGAACTATGTATTATAAAACTATAGAAGGTCTCTTGAGCTTTTTTATGGGGACCTCATTTACCTGTCCGCTCAGTAGGTGTAAATTACATCAGGATCGGTTAGTCTCTCTGCATGCCTTAAATCTTCCAAGTGTGCTCAATTCTGGCAAGTGTGCTATGATAAAGGCGCCAGAATCCTACTCGGCTTGCTGCTACCAAATTGTTGTGTCTAGAATGTGCTACACGGACACGCCGATAAACAGGCTCGCACGTTATGATAACATTATCGGCTCAGCACTCACTGTACAGACTGGGGACATGGTGTATGTCTAGAGATGTCGGAAAACAAACCTTTTCTCATGTATAGACCTTCAGGAAAGCTAACTCATCAAAAAACGGCCAAGCAGTGTTGTGTGCAAAAAGCAGCAAAAAGGAAAAATGGCATTTAAACTTCTAATAAGCCATGCTAACTTAACATGCACGCAGAAAGAGACCCATAAACCACACTACATTAGTGCCCTGGGGAGGTGGCAGACCCCGGGGAATGTGGGGGGGGGGGGGGCTTAAGGACCCGCACAGGTTTAAAAAAAAAAAACTAGCCCCTGGGGGATGGCGGTCACCGGGGCTTGTGGGGCCGTTGGAGGGCCCATACACATTAAAAATGAAGCCCTGTGGGTGGCGGTCCCCGGGGCTGCAGGAGGCCAAGTGCCCTCCTGCATATTATCATTAGCATAGCCCCAGGGGTGGCGGTCCTTGGGGCTGCAGGGGGCCGTGTGCCCCAGCAAATATTTTAGAAAAGCCCCGTGTTGTGGCGGTCCCCGGGGTTTAGGGGTTCTTGGAGGCCCCCCACCCATTAAACATCAAGCCCCAGGGGGTGGCAGTCCCCGGGGTTGCGGGAAGGCTGCATGCCCTCCCGCATAGTTTATTAACATAGCCACAGGAAAGTGCTGGTCCCCAAGGCTGTGCAATTTTGAAATTAGGAATTGGGCAATGCCCCCAGGACCTGACCCACCCGGGGGCCTCATGTTTTTAATAATTTCGGCAGGATTTGCAATCCCAGTGCAAATTTCGCTGAAATTGTTTAAAAAGAAAATGCTTTTTTGGGACCCCCTGAGCAGGCCTGGGGGGTCGGGGTGTTTTTACCTTGCCCCCTTTTCTTGTTTTCAAACATTCTTTTCACTGTTTTCTTGTGACTCGGTTCTAACGAGTCACAAGATGCATGCCAGCCCTTTCTGGTTTGGAGTGTTGGCAGCCAATCACAGTGAAGCTCATGCTCCGGGGGGGTCGCGACTCCACCGAGTCCCTAGATATCAAAACTTTTGTTTTTCAAATTTCTCAGAAACGACGTAGCTCTTTCTGAACCAAAGGCTACCTTTTTGCAAATTTGGTGTAATACCGTTCAGTAGTTTGGGCTGTAGCTGTGTCTAAAGTTTCCTATAGAAAATTACATGGGGAAAACTCATTTTGGGACCCCCCTTTTTTCTCAGCCCCCGCTTGTTGAATGACCGCGGAACTTTCAAGACAGGAGCTGGCCAGAGCGGGCCACTAGTTTTAAAAATGTTGCAAAGTTTTATCAACCGACGCAAAAGATATTGAGAAAACAAAAAACGCTTTTCCTATGGAAACTAGGTCCTAGCTATAACTACCTACTGGTGACTGCCACTAGGTAATATATATATATATATATATATATATATATATATTATTTTTTTCACTGAAAAAACATAGGTTTCAGGGACGGTATAGTTAGAAATTAGCATTTAAAAAACCTTAGAAATTCACTGAAAAAACCATTGGTTTCAGGGACGTTATCGTTAGCTGGAGATTTTACTTGTGCAAAACCATAGAAAGCCAGACATATTACATCACTCATGACATGCTCAGTGACATCACTGATGACATCACTCATGACATCTCAAAAGACATCACTGATCACATCACTGATGACATCATCTAGTGAATATGTGTTTCTGTAAAGTATAAAAATGTTTTTTATATATTTATATATTTATATAATTATACATATATATATATTCACTGAAATAACCATAGGTTTCACACCAGTTATAGTTAGGAATTAGCATTTTAAAAACCTATTAAATTCACTGAAAAAAACATATGTTTGACACCAGTTATAGTCAGCTGGAAATTTTACTGACATAAAACCATGAAATTCCCACGTTATAGTTAATTGGACTCACTATAACTTACGCGCCGGCAATGCGCTGCTGATGACGTCACATATTACATCACTCATGACATGGTCAGTGACATCACTCATGACATCACTGATGACACCATCCAGTGAATGTGTGTCTTTCTGAAAAATAAATATGTTTTATATATGTATATGTAAAGGTCGATGGAAGAATAAATGTTTAAATAAGTGTCTTAATGGATGTTTTAAAAAAAAATTGATTGGTTAACTGGCTTATTAAGTGTATCTTAGTGAATACATATATTAGCGAGTATTGTTTAAATATTTAAATGTTTGTATCAGTGTTTCACTTTGTGTATAAGTGGCTGCATGGGTTGGTGGATAGCTACATGTGTGTGTATATGGGTTATTAGATTTTTTTTAGTATCAGTATGAGTGTCTGTATGGTTTGGTGGGGGTGTTACTTAGTACATAGATGCATCAATGACTGACTCACTGTTTGTATGTGTTTTGAAGGCAGCATATGTGCAAGACTGTATGGGTGGATGAGTGTGTATATGTGTGTGTTAATGAGTGAATGACTGTCTCACTAGTGTCTTTATCAGTAACTACATATGTTTTATTCTAGTATATGTGAGCATTGATGTATATAAGTGAGTATATGTGAGAGTGAGAGATTGAAAGAGTTCTTGTTTAAATAAGTATGTGTTTCTAAAAGTGATTGTTTAGGAGTGTAAGTATGTGTAAGTTTCCTTAGAAGAAAGGTGGTAGTGTGTGTATAGCTGTATATGCAAATAAATGGATGTTCAATAGTTTATTTGCATGTGTGATTATGTGTGTGAGTAACTTTTGGATGACTGTCGGTGTGTAACAGGATGTATAGGTGTTTCACTACATATGATGAGTGAATAGATGTATGATTGACTATATAGAACTGTTGGTGAATGAGTGGATGTGTATATAGATGGTGGTATTACTCAATTGGTTGTTGTAACTGGTATGGGTATCTCTATTTTTTTGAAAATGTTAGTTTCTATTTTTGAATATGTGTTTCAAGGGTTACATTACACTGAAAGGAGGTCTGTCACTCTGTCACAAGGATGGTGTCATCAATGATGTCATGGGTGATGTCACTGACCATGTCATGAGTGATGTAATATGTGACGTCATCAGCAGTGCATTGCAGGCGCGCAAGTTATAGTGAGTCCAACTAACTATAACGTGTGAATTTCAATGGTTTTATGTCAGTAAAATTTCCAGCTAACTATAACTGGTGTCAAACCTATGGTTTTTTCAGTGAATTTCATAGGTTTTTTAAATGCTAATTCCTAACTATAACTGGTGTGAAACCTATGGTTATTTCAGTGAATTTCATAGGTTTTTTAAATGCTAATTCCTAACTATATAAGGCCTGAAACCTATGTTTTTTTCAGTGAATTTCAAAGGTTTTTTTAATGCTAATTCCTAACTATATAAGACCTGAAAGCCCACCAGGAATCTCCAGTATGCGCCAGGGGACTGCATTGCAGAGAGGTGTAATGAAGCTACGCCCCTTTTTACACCTCTCTGCAACGCAGCCCCCGTGCATGTTTGAAGAGGGGGAACTAATTCCCCTATATACTGGGGGCCCCTGGGGGCCAACTGGCCCACCTGGAACCTCCAGCATGCGCCAGGGGGCTGCATTGCACAGGTGTAATGAGGCTATGCCCCTTGTTACACCTCTCTGCAATGCAGCCCTCTGTCGCGTTTGCAGAGGGGGAACTAATTCCCCTTGCATACTGGGGGTCCCTGGGGGCCAACTAGCCCACCAGGAATCTCCAGTATGCGCCAGGGGGCTGCATTGCAGAGAGGTGTAATGAGGCCACACCCTTTTTTACACCTCTCTGCAACGCAGCCCCCGTGCATGTTTGAAGAGGGGGAACTAATTCCCCTTGCATACTAGGGGTCCCTGGGGGCCAACTAGCCCACCTGGAACCTCCAGCATGCGCCAGGGGGCTGCATTGCACAGAGGTGAAATGAGGCTATGCCCCTTTTTACACCTCTCTGCAACGCAGGCCACTGGCGCGTTTGCAGAGGTGGACTAATTCCCCTTGCATACTGGTGGTCCCTGGGTCATATCTGCCCAAACACCGATATTCTGAACTATTGAAAATGACTTTTCTCGAAAAACATTTGGATATGGATTATCATGTCCTATACTTTGGAATTTTTGAAAGACTGACTTTGAGGATGATATAAATTACTCAAGTCTGCCCGAATTGTGTGGGTAAAATTGATACCTAGTCACTTTGAATAGGAATGTACTTACGTCTCGTCTAACATTTGGAAGAAATATCTAGTTATATGACAACAGGATACCAACATAACTTGAAGGAAATAAGAACGCCCTGAAGAAGTTCTGTTGTACAGAACGAAACGTTTCGGCTGGCTGTGGTACATAAACATAAGGAAAATAAAAGCATTTGAATATACACCAAGATTCAGCGCTTCAATAAGGACTCTACGTGATATGATTTGATTGGACTTATTGTGCAAGTGGTGCTGTGCCAAACTTTGGAATATTCTCCACTACTCTCTACTACTTATTCTCTCCTACCCCACTACTCTCAAATACTCACTCTCTACTACTCATTCTCTACTACTCTACTACTCTCTACTACTCTCTCTCTACTACTCCCTCCCTACTACTCACTATCTACTACTCTCTACTACTCACTCTCTACTACTCTCTCTCTACTACTCACTCTTCACTACTCACTCTCTACTACTCTCTACTACTGACTCTCTACTTCTCACTCTCTACTACTCTCTACTACTCACTCTCTACTACTCACTCTCTACTACTCACTCTACTACTCACTCTCTACTACTCTACTACTCACTCTCTACTACTCTCTCTCCACTAGTCTCTACTACTCACTCTACTACTCTCTACTATTCTCTCTCTCTGCTACTCACTCTCTACTATTCTCTACTACTCACTCTTTACTACTCACTCTCTACTACTCTCTACTACTCACTCTTTACTACTCTCTACTACTCACTCTCTACTGCTCTCTACTACTCACTCTACTACTTACTCTCTACTACTCTCTATTACTCATTCTCTACTACTCTACCTCTACACCTCTACCTCTCTACCTCTCTCTACACGCACACATATACACATATATATATGCATATATATGCATATGCATTTATATATATGTATGTGTATGTATATACCCCGCGATTTAAAAAAAAATCGATTTTCTTTGCACTTGGTGGTCCTTCTGGGACCCCCTGAGAAGGGTTAGGGGGTCAGGGGGTCTCAACCCTGCCCCCTTTTCGCGTTTTCCACTCTTGTTTTGTGCTCTCTTGTGCCTCACTTCTCCTGAGAAACAAGATGGCTGCTCAGGTGGTCCCAGAAGGATAATAACATATATAAACGTTATCCGCTAATAGAATTAGCATTTACAAAACCTTTGGAATTTATTGAAAAAAAATATAGGTTTCACGCCTGATATAGTTAGGAATTAGCATTTAAAAAACCTTGCAAATTCACTGAAAAAACCATAGGTTTCAAGCCTTATATAGTTAGGAATTAGCATTTAAACAACCTTGCAAATTCACTTAAAAAACCATAGGTTTCAAGCCTTATATAGTTAGGAATTAGCATTTTAAAAACCTTGCAAATTCACTTAAAAAACCATAGGTTTCAGACCTTATATAGTTGGGAATTAGCATTTAAAAAAACATTGAAATTGCTCCTATATAGTTAGTTGTACTAACTATATTTCGCGCACCCGCAATCCACTGCTGATGATGTCACATATTACATCATTCATGACATGGTCAGTGACATCACTGATGACATCACTGATGACATCTCAAATGACATCACTGATGACATCACTGATGACATCTCATTTGACATCACTGATCACATCACTGATGATATCATTCATGTGATAATACGATGCACCTCCTCACACTCTAATATAACCTTTGATACACCCAGTGTTAAATACAGACTACCATTCTTGAAACCATTGACACACCAATACCAGATACTACATACACACTCACTGATTCATAGGTCTACACACACATTCACTCATTCACCCATAGAATCACTCATACATACAGTCACTCATCAATACAACACTATCATATGCACTCATACACCTATACAGACACTCACACACTACCACTCACCCATGGAGTTACTCACACACCTAGTCAGTCATGCAAAAAATCAATCACACTCCCATTTCCTCAACTATACGGTTATACACACAACACCTTACTTATTCAAACATATACTAACACATACTTACTCTCTTATACAATCACTGATACAAGTACACAATGATCCATACAGCCACTCACACATTAACTGGCTCTCATGTATAGTCATACATATATGCCAACTCTCACATGCACTGTGTTTTACATATGTACTTACTTGGACATGTAGCACTGAGATATCCATTCACTCACCAACACACCCATGCACACAGTCAACCGCCCCTATAGCTGTTTCCACATGCACTCTTGAACTCATACACCTAGTGAATCAACTGCTCACACTTCTATGCACAGAGTCACACACCTCCCAGCCACCCACACACACACTCAGTCTCCCATTCAAATACTTGGGCAACCAATCAATAACCCATATAGCCACTCATATAGCTACTGATAAACACATGCAGCAGCTTACACAACAACAGACAAACTGATGCACACATTCAGACAGTTTAGTCACTGACCCATGCATTTAGTAAGAAACATTTAATCACTCACTCATACAGTCAGTCACGCACCTACTAAATCCTTCATCCAGACACTTATACATCTACTCATTCTTCAATATGTAAAACATATTTAAACTTTACAGAAACACACAGTCACTGGATGATGTCATCAGTGATGTCATCAGTGATGTCAAATGAGATGTCATCAGTGATGTCATTTGAGATGTCATCAGTGATGTCATAAGTGATGTCACTGACCATGTCATGAATGATGTAATATGTGACATCATCAGCAGTGGATTGTGGGTGCGCGAAATATAGTTAGTACAACTAACTATATAGGAGCAATTTCAATGTTTTTTTAAATGCTAATTCCTAACTATATAAGGCCTGAAACCTATGGTTTTTTAAGTGAATAGGGGCCAGATGTAGGTCGGCAATTACCAGTTGGTAACGGCCGAATTCGGCCGTTACCTACCGGTAATTGGTGATTGAGATGTAGCGGCCATTATTTTACAGAATCGGTAAATTTACCGAATTGGTAAATTTACCGATTCTGTAAAATACCGAATCAGTAATTTTACCAATTCGGTAAATCAAGATGTAGGTGGCACTCCACAGAGTGCCACAGGCCCTTAAGAGTCGGTATTTTACCACCCAATCCTATTGGGTGGTAAAATACCGAATTCAGCTGTGCATGTACATCTGTGCATGCACACCTGTGCAATGTGACACACAGACATGCCCTTAGGGCATGTATGTGTGCAACATGGCACACAAGCCTGCACTTGGGGTGCTAGAGGGTGTCAAAGTGACACCCCCTGCACCTTTGCTGGATTCGGTATTTACCGATTCGGTAAATACCGAATCGGTATTCCCCATTGATTCCTAAGGGCTCAAAAGCCCATAGGAATCAATGGGGAATACTGATTCGGTATTTACCGAATCGGTAAATACCGAATCTTACAGATTCGGTAATTCAAAATAAAAAATTACCTACATCTCCCTCCTTCTAATTCACCGATTCATAAAGACCGAATCGGTAAAATTAAAATTCGGTATTTATGAATCGGTAAATTAGATTTACCTACATCTGGCCCTAAATATATATATATATATATATATATATATATATATATATATATATATATATATATATATGTTCCAAATGTCCAAGCATTCACTGCTTCCACCGTATCGAGAGTTGCGTCGTCACCAAGAGACTCCTTGAACTGAGTCTCGCTTACACCTCCATTAAACGACCACGCCGTGTGAGATTTTCAAAGGATTTTTTTATTTAGCCGCTGCCATACGCGTTTCGACTACACAGTAGCCTTGATCACTGATCAGTGGTT
This sequence comes from Lissotriton vulgaris, assembly GCF_964263255.1. NCBI lineage: Eukaryota > Metazoa > Chordata > Amphibia > Caudata > Salamandridae > Lissotriton > Lissotriton vulgaris. The sequence continues at coordinate 246,521,593 of NC_141687.1, forward strand.
ACTCGACGCGTTTCGGGAACAACTTCTCTTGCTCACGAGCAAGGGAAGTTGTTCCCGAAACGCGTCGAGTAGGGCTGTGATTAAAATCCAGTTTGAACATAATTGCTGGCCTGGACATCGTTCTTTTCGAAGGTGAACGTGTGCGGTGGAATTTGTTGGAATTGGAGATCCCGTCCGGGCCCGCCGCTGTAAGGGGCCATCAGAGCTTTTTCGCCAAACTTTGTGCTGGATATATATATATATATATATTACACAGGAAGTCAGCCTTACGACGTGCAGAAGGACGACAGCGGACCCAGGAATTTCAGGTGCAAATTTTATTAAGTGCAAAAGCGCCCCCGCACCATAGCCATGACGCGTTTCGGGTCTTCCTCGACCCTTGATCACATATATATATACACACCAAGGTGTATTGAAGTATGAGTGGGTGTATGAGTGTCTGAATGGATGATTTAGTTGGTGTGTGACTGACTGTATAATTGAGTGAATGACTGTGTCTTACTGAATGCATGGGTTAGTGATTAAACTGTGTGAATGTCTTTATTAGTCTGTTAGTTGGTGTGTAAGCAGCTGCATGGCTTGGTGAGTAGCTACATGAGTATCTATATGGGTTGTTTATTGGTTGTCTGAGTATCTATATAGGTGTCTGAGTGTCTTTGTGGGTAGGTGGGGAGGTGTGTGAGTCTTTGCATAGATATGTGAGTGGTGTTTCACTGGGTGTATGGGTTCAAGAGTACATATGGAAACAGCTGTATGGGTGGGTGAGTGTGTGTATTGGTGTGTTGGTGAGTGAATGGCTGTCTCAGTGGTTCATGTGTGAGTAACTACATATGCTTTAAAGCAGTATATGTGAGTGTTGGAGTATATAAATGACTATATGTGACTATATGTGAGAGTGAGTTATTACAAGAGTATCTGTATGGATGAGTGTGTGTTTCTATGATTGATTGTTTAAGAGAGTAAGTATGTGTTAGTATCTGTATAAATAAGTGTGGTGGTGTGTGTATGATTGTATAAGCAAGGAAATGGGTGTGTGATAGTTTATTTGCATTGTAATAATAGCAAACAGTTAGATAGCACAAACCACGGAGAAACAATATGTAGGAAGCACAGCAACCAATTAAAAAATACAAAATCTAATTTATTAGTGAGTGTACATAATTAAGATAGAAACATTTTAAACTTAAACACCATAGACATAAAAACAAATTGAGAAAACAATTAATTCAATATAAGAAAAATTATTTTTCTACTAAAGTTACACAAAAAATCCATAAAATAGTGGCAGAAATAATCATCGACGCGCGTTTCGGCGTTTTAACAGGAACGCCTTCTTCAGGAGCCACATTAAAATCTGAAAAACATATGTAAAACAAATTAAAAACATACAAGGGAGTATTCTATACTCCTATCTTCAATATGCAATTACCTATACATAAAACTATATCTAATGCTGTGCTTACCAAACAATTCTTCCCTACTTGTGCAGTTATTAAATATAGCTGCACAAGGAACAAACTAGATAATTTATATTTGAGCAGTGTTATTTTGGAAGGGCAATGCAACACATGGATAAGTGACCCCCATTTGGGTGAGTTGACACAAGGATGTACCTATGCTCATAATAAGAGATAGAAAGAACCTTTGAGCTGTCTTATTAAGTTGTAATCATACCTGACCAAGGGGAACATGGGTGACAGTCTTCACTCTGTATTCCTTAAAAAAGTATCACATAGAGATATATTTCTTGTTATCGGGTAGGCACAGTCACTTCTTGTTCCAATAAAGTTTTAATCTGTGATAATCAGAACAATTTTATTAAGGATATATTATAACAGAACATATTTTATTTCTCCAGTATTTGGAATATGCTAGGCCTATTTAGCTTACCTAAATTTATTGGTGCGTTCAAAATATTCCTTAATTTTGGCATATGGCTCTGATGTTTGATTTTTTCCCCGCGAGCTGTCTGAATTTTAGTGCTAGGAGAAAAAATCTGTAAAAGTATTCAGTTTTCTGTACATAAAGATAAAGGAGCCCTAAGCTGATCCTGATATTATCCACTTTTGAATTATCTAAACCTTACCACGTGTTAAAGCAACAAGTGTGGTTGCGCCTGCGTAAAATGAAGAAATCTTCCAAAGATCTTTAAGGCTGTTGATAAAAAGACCAGCCAGGATTACTTAGTCTATAGTGAAGAGGTTAACTTTCTAGTGAAGAGATTAACTTTATTGAGACATTAGCACTATATAATGCAAGGGAACTTACCAATAGAATGCAAAAGATTTATTGCATCTATGTAAACAATTGCGCTGACAACCGGACCTCCATGGGCGTCTAGTTAATCGCTTTCAATACTGCAAGTAAAAGATGGAAAAAGTCCTGCCGTTATTATATAACCTCTTATGCGGGCGCGCTACAGTGAAACAAGTTCCGAAGGAAAAACCTGCATGGGTAGGTTACCGTTTTCAGAATAATGGCAACCCAAGTGTGATCAGAGAACAGGATTGAAAAGGTTCCTTCACGTATTTTTAATTACTTTTACATGCTGGTGGAATTCGGCTATGTTTACTTTGTTTTAAATTACGGAAAGGATGCTCGATACAATTGCGGCGTTTCAGAGTTATGGCAACAAGTTAGCAAACATCAGTGACAGCTGGTGGGATAATCTGCAATGAGGCTCAAAACAAAGCTCGCCTCTGTGTTTACTTTATTTTAAATTAAGAAAAGAATGCCAGATACATTTGCGGTGTTTCAGAGTTATGGCAACAAGTTAGCAAACATCAGTGACAGCTGAAGGGATAATCTGCAATGCGGCACAAAACAAAACTCGCGTCCGCGCTCCAGGTAGCGTGAACCGTACTAATGTATTTAGCAGTCAACGCGCTTACCCTTTCTTTTAAAGCTTGATATTTGTAATCAGAATACGGGAGCCGCAGATCAGATAGCTGCTTGTCACCCTTTTCAAAAAGATTTTCGAACTACGAACAAATAAGAGTAGCGGAAATAAAGGTTACTCTGTTACATAGAATCGGGGGAAAAAGAATAAATACATTAATACTAGTCTGGGTATCTGGGGAATTCTCTATCTACTCACCGGGATTAGTTGTGAACCAGCGGTAACATCAACCTGCGGGCGGCACCTTCAACGTGGGTGTTAGCGTCCCGCAGCCGTTGGAAGAGCTAATTACCTATCTTAAAGTTCCGCTTATATTTGACTGATTTCCTGTTAGTGACGTGTCAAGGTACACAGTTAAAGGGAAAGAGTCCCTATTTACCGCTGTATACGGGGAACATTGAGATAAAGGGCCATAACAGAATACCATGGTCCTGCTTATATTAAGAGGGTTTCATGTTGATGATAAATCGAGGTGCACAATTAAAGAAAAAGAAATCCTATTTGTCGCTATATGCGGGGAACGTGAGCTTTGGGGCCATAACAAAATGCCATGATATCAGTGGTCATGGGATTGTGACCGGGTCAACTAAAAGGGTGGGGGGATAAGAGGGAGTGGGAGGATTTTTAGATATATACCAGGGATTATTTTAATATCAATGGGGTGTATCTAATTTTGACAGTCGTTACAAATATTTAGAACGGCTGAATAGACAAAGGCGGACATAATATATGTTACACTGTCGTTACAATATTTATAATTGCACGGAACGATGGGGACAGATCCTGACTAAGGGAATATTAGGGTTAGGATGTATTCAAATTTCTGCGAGGCAAATAGGCTCAGTTGATTCTACATAAGGGGGGGGGCCTATGCATTTATAAAATTCAGCGGTAATTTATATAGGGTTCCTATTTATTGACAGATGGCGTTCTCCCAGGGTATTTCATTATTAAGGCCCCTTTTATGTGTATCCAGCACAAAAATCCAAAAAACTTCACGTTTTTTGCGGATAGCACATCCTCCTTTATTGTCTGGGGTTTTAATTTTCTCCAGGATTCGCCAGTGTATATCTTCTGGAGTATGTTGCAGGTCAAGAAAGTGCTTCACTAAAGGTGCATTTAGTTTCCGAGTCTTAATGGCAGATCTATGTTCGGTGAGACGCGTCTGTATAGATCTGCACGTCTCACCAACATAGCCCATGCTACATGGACAACTGATGAAATAAACCACGTTGGTGGTTTTACAGTTCCAAAGTTCAGTGGCTTTAAAGGTGGAGCCATTATGGGTAAATGTCTCACTAACCATGATGTTTTTACATGATTTGCAGTTGGAACAGGGAACTGTGCCTCTTACTGGTATATTTGATAACAGGGATCTTTGGATCTGATTACCATTGGGCAATCTAGAATTGAATTTTGAATGAACAATTTTATCTTTTAAGTTCCGATTTCTCCTATGAGCAAATATTGGTTTGGTAAGGGTCGACGTGGAAGATAGGTTGCAATTCAAAATATGCCAATTGGCGTTGATAATTTGCCTTATGCGCTCGTTCATGGTCGAATGAGTGGTAACACATACAATTCGATCATTCGTCTGGTTTTCCTTAGGAGTCAGTAACGCATTTCGATCAAAAAATCGGGCACGTTTGTATGAGTTCCTTATTAACCTATGAGGATAACCACGGTCACAGAATTTCTTTCGCATAATTGATGCTTGCCGGTCATAATCCGATAGGTTCGAGCAATTCCTGCGCACTCTGAGGAACTGAGAGAAAGGAATGCTTTCTCTTTGACATTTAGGGTGGAAGCTGCTGAAATGCAATAAAGTATTTCGAGCTGTCTTTTTCACAAATAAATCCACCTCTAGTTTATTGGCATGAATTCTGATTAGAAGGTCTAGGAATTCAACCTGATTTTCATTGTAATTTGCGGTGAATTTCAAATTGCTGTCGGTTAGGTTGATCCACTCCAAGAATTCCAAAAGAGTGTCTTTCCCATTGGTCCAGATAAAAAAGATGTCATCAATGTATCTGGACCAATGGGAAATAGACTCAAAAAAAGGTGCTACTTCGTTGTATATGAAGCGTTCCTCAAACTGGGACATATATATGTTGGCGATTGACGGAGCAACCGAAGCCCCCATACTTACGCCTCTCAGTTGGCGATAGGTATTCTCTCCAAATTCAATTATATTCTCTGTAAGGACAATAAATAGACAGTCTATCAGAAATTTCTTGGGACATGTGATATTGTGCTTGTCTATGAACCAATCCGTTGCTCTGATCGCCTCATCTATCGGAATGTTGCTATAGAGGGATTCTATATCGAGTGTCACAAGTATGTCTTTAGTTTATTTGCATGACTGACCAGGTGTATAAGTAACTCTTTGGGTGAGTCGCAGTGTGTGAGTGTCTATATGGGTGTATTGTATTGTATTGAATTGTGCATTTATATAGCGCAAAACTGTCACCCTACGGGTATCCTGGCACTTAGACATGGTGGTAATCAGCACGTTAACAGCCTAGCGTTGGTGGTGGAAGGACTAAACTTCCATCCTTGAAAACAGCCAAGTTTTCATATTCTTTCTAAAGCAGGTCAACGAGGTGACCTGTCTGATAGTCTGGGGCAAATCATTCCATAATCGTGCGGCTGCCACACCAAAAGCTCTGCCCCCCATTCTGGTTTTCTTAAATCTGGTGGTCTTAATCAGATTTGCATTGGACGAGAGAAGTTGCCTGTTTCGATTATGCCATATAAATCTCTCCTGTAGTGGAATAGGGCCCACATTGTGTGCTGCTTTGTACACAAGGCAAAGAGATTTGAAGCAGACTCTCTTTGATGGGTAGCCAATGTAGGTCTCTTAGGGCTAGGGAGTTTTGCTGCCATGGACTAGGCTCTCTGCAAGCTCTGTAAGACATACCTTGGAGCTCCCAGATATAGAGCGTTGCAGTAGTCCAGTCTGCTAAGGATTACGCTCCTTACTACCAGCGACCGGGTGTCTTCAGGCAGATGTGGGAGAATCTGTTGCAACATCCGCATCAGGGAGAAGCAGACGCTAGTGGTTTTATTTGTTTGGGACTCCATTTGAAGACTACCATCCACTAGTATCCACAAATTACGCACTGTTTTGGCAAGAACCAGGGGATCATCCTCAGGGGTAACCCTAAACTCCAGTTTTGGATGTAGCTGCAGGCTGGTGGATGGACAGAATATCACCTCTCTTTTCCCCCCATTAAATTGTAAGGAATTATGCCTGAGCCAGCCTACTGTCTATCGCATGCATTCCTGAAAAGTATCCATAGACACCACCTGTTTCCCTTCCAGGGAGAACACCAATTGGGTTTCATCCGCATAGTTGATCCGGTCGATTCCATAGGACTTAATTAGGGAGGGAAGGGGGTGCAGGTAGATATTAAAAAGAATGGAGCTTATCGCAGACCCCTGCGGGACCCCGTGATGTACTGGGGATTTGCTGGACTCAAATGGTGACATAGTCACAGCCTGTATGTATGAGTGGATATATCAGTGGCTGTATAGATGATTAACTGTGTGAATGAGTGACTGTATGGGTTAGTGGGTGGATGTGTGGGTAGATGTATGAATCACTGAGCAGGTATGTACTGGATGATAAGAGTGCTGCAAGGACAGTGCATGGTGATTTTATAACTGCTTGGGTTTTCGCAAAGTGATTGGATAAGTACATGATGCTGGATGGGTGATTGGAGGACGGCATGGGTAGTGACAGGGGGATTTTCTGGAGTGCATGGGTACTACCTGGGTAATTGAACGAGTGAATCAGTACTGTGTAGGTGGTTAGAGGTCTGCATGGGTAGTGTAAAGGGTATTGTAGCAGTGATCAGTTAGTGCCTGGATCATTACATTAGTACATAGCTACTGACATTAGAATGCTGCAAGGAGATGCCTGAGTGAATTGCTTGGGTATTGGCAGAGTGTTTGGATTAGTACATATTAGTGGCTGACTGACTGGAGGAGCGCATGGGGAGTGACTGGGTCATTGCATGAGTACATGGGTACTGATTGTAATGCTCATGGTATTGTAGCAGTGCATGAGTTAGTGCATGGGTCATTACATGAGTGCATGGGTAGTGACTGGATGATTACAGTGCTGCAGGCAGAGTGCATGGTGAATTTATAAGTGCTTGGGTTTTGGCGTAGTGATTGGACTTAAATCACACGAAACGGGGCGCGTTTGCACAGTGGTGAAGGCAGGGGGCGGGGCCTGATGTGGCAAGTGTGCAAATGCACCCAGTGGCTTGTTTTAAGTTAGGGGAATAAATCCCCTTGAATCTTTAGGGTACCTGAGGTTCAACTAGCCCACCAGGTACCTCCAGTAAGCGCCACAGAGCTGCGTTGCAGGGAGGTGTAAAAAGGGGTGTGGCCTCTGGCCACCTCCCTGTGGTGCTTATAGGACCCTCAGGATTCAAAGGGACTTAATCCCCCAACTTAAAACGCACCTTGGGGCGCACGCTTTCTCTCAGTGCAAATCTGTAAAATCTAATTACATGACAGAAATTTGTTAATTTCACCAGAAACGTATCTAATGAGCAGGTGACAAGACCTTCGTTCCCGAGCAAGCACAAGTTGTCCTGTAGGGGTAGATATCATTCGTAAATGTAATACTAGGCTCCTTATTCTCCTAAAATCTTGCTGCCACTTGCCAGGATTTAATTTTAAAAGTGAGGTTGCTCTTCTTAGAAATGTGCAAATGTGCAACCTTTGTTAACATGCCTTTCAGGCATACTTGAACAATGAAAATTAGCAAGCATTCTAAAAGCTGCTGGATGTTCAAAACCACTGTGAAATAACATCTATACTCAATTATAAAACATTGGTACATTCTTGGTCATATAAGTTAAACAACAAAACTGTAATGCATATGATTATATGAGTATGTTACGTACAAGACTAGGTTTTATTAGGCTGGTATTTCTTTTTTAGACACAAACATGAGAATCGTATTTACAAGTTGTGTACAACGTTCAAACTTTTATCCCAGCACAAGTTTTGTTGAGTTTTGCACCTCATAATGTGTGAAAATGTGCAGTGTCTCTGTGTTATCCACCATACCAAGGTGCAGAAATCAGAATTGGAAGGAAATGCCATACTCTGTAAATACCATTCTCTTCGGAATCAGACACTGCAGGGACCAGAAGGTGATTGGGGGCAGGGTAAAATTGTCTGGCTTTCATGGTTATTATAAAGCCATATATTTTGTGCTTTTACTTTCAGCCACCTCAATGCTCTAGTGACCTGCATAGAAATGTCTCTATAAAATTATGGCAATAAACGAAAATGGCCTAGTATTAGCACAAACCAAAACTAGAACTTGTTCCTGACACTTAAATGAAAAGTGTTATTATTACGCAGCTCAATTACCCTTTTTAAGCAACGTTGAAATACTAACAGCTAATTTGGCTCTGTGCAGCTTTTAAACTGTGATGTGCATGTTGCATACATTTTTTCCGCAACCAGTACCAACAATATTACCAACTGGTGTTTTAAGGGTTTTGATCTGAATTCATCGCAGGTTTGTTAGAAACTGGGGGGCAGATTTACAAGCCCTTTGCACCACCAGCGTGTCACTTTTCATGAGCACCCGCGGCAAATTTCACTGCCCCATATTTACAAGGACAGGAAATGCCATCCTGCTTGACTTTTCCTGTCCTTGTAAATACGGCCCCTTTACACGCAGCACTTTGCGTAAAAGGGGTGTTACATTGCTGTTGCTGTGGGTGTCCCCAAGCAACACCCATGGAACCTGACACATTTCCAGATTTACGAGGAATCGTAAACCTGGAAATGAGTCAGAATGCTACGACGCCCTTGGGGTGGCGTAGTGAGGTGCAACGAGGAGAAATGTTGTCATTTCTCCTTGTTTTTTTCATCCTTTAATGCGTGCTGCATTCTACAGAACGCACTGAAAGAGGAAAATGCCTGTAGTGATTTTTTTGTGCAGGAAGGTGCCCCTTGGTGCATGCGCCAGCCCATGGCAGCTGTCTGTGTGGCAGCTGTCTGTGTGCAAGTGCAGGGGAGAGCAACATAATGTTGTAAATGTGTTGCATTCCTGTGCTTTGTAAGTGCTGCAGCATGGTGCAGCCAAAGGGCTTGCGGTACAGCGCTGCAGCACTTTCTTGTAGATCTGCCCCTGCGATCCATGAAACAATGCTGCTTGTTTACATTTCCTTTAGTATTATAGTTACAATGCCCCATAAAATTCAATGCATTTTATAAAAAAAATGTAAATGTTCCAAAATTCCTAGTTGAGTACTATATTGACCTTCATTCAGTTACCATTCCACACGGTGCAATACTGTAGCATGATGGGGAAAGAATGTGGCCTAACGACTAGAGCAGTCAACCTCAAAGCGGGGGAGCTGGGTTCAAATCTCGGGAAGGACGCTCAACATCCTGTGATTCTGGACAAATCACTTTATCTCCCTGTGCCTAGCATAAAACAAAAACGCAACTGGTGCTCATGTAAAGCGTTCTAATAAGTGAGTTTTGTTGAGATCTGTGTATAATCGCTGGTTGAAATACTAACAGCGGCGGCTCCTCCACTATGATAGAGGAGCATCGCCCCCACCCCCCCGCCAGCACTTACAAAAATAGCACAATATTAAAATGGGTTTAAAGCCTGTTTTATTTAGCTTCTGCCGAGGGTTGTGGCGGGGCCAGGGGGATGATAGGCTGGAGGGGGAGTGTTGGGCTCTATCTACAACTTTGCATGTAGGTTTGGCCAGCAGTCTCAGGCCAGCCATACCTACATGCGCAGTGCAGCTCTCTCCAACCCCAGGTGCATTGCTGGGATTGGAGAGAGCTGGCACAGACTCCCAGTCTGTCCTGGAGCGCAAATCATTGGAGCTCAGGTCAATCCTGAAGCTGCTCTCATGCATGAGACCAGCTCCAGGATTGGCTGTAGGGCAGGCTGGGAGCCTGTGACTACCTGAAGGGGCAGAGAGGAGCAGAAGAGCACAATGCAATGCTAGAGGGGAGCAGGTAAGTTAATTTTTTTGGTTTGTGTCCCTCGTCCCCTGTTCCCCCACCCCAACCCCCTCACCCGCCTGCCTCTTTCCTCCAATACTAGCCGCTCCTGAATACTAACTAGATTCAAAATCAAGACGAGAGACATCATATTTATTTTCCTACCACACTATCTATATTAAACAAAAAGTATAAAATTCTCAGCAAAATGTCCCCCCTACTCATATTGGTCCACAGCGACAAAATGGTTTCATTCTATACCTCCCTAAACATCACCAGGAGATTCTACCAAATATTACATAGGTCCCCACTAAATGGCCTAGGTCAGTGTGTCTTTCAATAGACCTTAAACAGGCATTCAATACTCTTCAGTGGCCATATCTCCCCAAGCCCTTAACCGGTATGGGATTGGTCAACAGATGCTTAATTGGATCAAACTTTTATATATGAAGAAGACTGCGAGGGAGAAAACTAGCAACACATATATGAATGCGAAGGTACTAGGCAGGGCTGTCCATTGTCTCCCCTGTTGTTTGTCCTTTAGCTATGAAACTGCACCAGCAGAGCCCATCTTGGGGCATCTCAGTAGCTGAAAATGCTATCTCCTTATATGTGAATGACATGTTATTATATGTCCTAGACGTGACAGCAGATCTCACTCCAATATCGACACTTCTGAACAGTTTTCAAGGCATCTGTGGCCTAAAAGTCAATCATAATAAATCATATTTCTTTAAGTTATTGGAGACCCTACCACAGTTGTCATTCGTATTAGGCAATCAGCCATTACAATGGCCTCCTGCCACCTTTAGATACTTGGAGCTTAATAGCTACGATGGCCAGGCGGACCTACTAGATGGAAACCTGGGGAGAGCAATAAGGTCACTGGGACCCAGGTAGCCTTCTTCACTCATCTTGATGGATCTGGACCATATAGTAGTTACAAAAATGCAGTGGCGGATGGCACGGATCTGGGGTGGGGGAACAGGGGGGCATCAGAGAGTAGTAGAAAAAAATTAAAATAAACTTACCTCCTTGCTGCCACGTCTCTTCATTCGTCCCTCCTCATCGCCACTCTGTTCTGGCCGGAAGCAGGAAGCACCCAGACTCCCCAGAGCCAATCACAACACTGCAATGCAGCGTTGTGATTGGTCTGAGCGCTGTGGTTCGGCGCTCAGTCAGGCGCTGCGAGTCTGGGCATATTCTCTACCCAGGCTGTAATGCAGCCTGCAAGGAGAACATGCAAAGTGCGCATGATGGCTCGGCCAGCCTGAGACAGCCGGCCAAACTGTCATGGGCACTGATAACAGTGCATACCATACCCCGTGGCTGCCTATTATCGCCTGGCCCTGCCTTAAGACTATGGGACACAAAATACAACGATAAATAAACCACAATTTATTATGGGTTTATTTTTCTTGACTTTAGGCTGCTGGAAGGGGGGGTGGGCGAAGCTCCTCTGCTATAGCGGAGGAGCCGCTGCTGCAAACATGATTATGCTTCACCCTTGTATTTATTATTTTACAAACGTTCCTCTTCCAACACCGAGATCCTACTTTCAGCACACACCATGTGTCACAGCCGTAGACTGATTACTTGTGTCTACAGAGCAAAGCAGGAACACACAGCAATACCTCTACAATCCCTCAGGGAGCATTGGAGGCACATTACTCGTGTGACAATAATGCTAACCAACGGCAAAGGGTGCTAGAGTACCCCGAACGTTTCTAGAGATGCTTGTTTCAGTTGTATACAATTTAACATCCTGCACAGAGCCTACCTCACACCCCAGAAATGTTGTCGATGTACCCCATAACACATGGCGCGTACCTTAGATGCGGCTATTCCCTGACGCACATTCCTCATATGCTATGGATTTGTCAGAGACTCCTCTAGTTCTCACAGTCCAAACTACGATATCTGAAAGGAGCAATTGACTACCATGGAGGCTTCTTTATTGGGCATATATCCCAGACCCCGCAAAGCCAAGATCACAGCAAAGTTCACAAATCTTGCACTTTAATAAGCCAAACGTGCCATAACCAGGAGATGAAAGTCCGTGCTACCCCCTAATATTGGTGCACGGAAAGAAGATATGTTGCGCTGGCCTGAGGCGGAGAGTACGGTGCTCCGTCAAGAAGAAAAAGGATTCTGAGCCTGAGCTCCTGCTTCCTTTCTTCTTAAGCTACAAGATATAGTTAACTTGATCAATAACTGTAGTCGAATAAGCACCATTGCCCCCCTTCATTTACTCCCCTATCCTACGCAACATTCATTATTTGTGATGCTACATCCAGAATGCCAGTTAGTATCATTTCATTGGTACATACCACCCTCATAATGTCACTTTTCGTCGGAGCACCCACAAGTTAGACTTCACTCAGAACGGGTAATCAAAATATAAAAGCAGGTCAAGGGTTGTGGGTGGGAACAGGGTTACAGTTTCAGTTGTTTATTTTTTATGCTTAGTTTTATACATTCACTGTAAAGAATTTCGTCAGGCTTGGACCATAATACAGTTGTATCTGTTATACCCTGTATATACTTGTTGGAGCTATTCCACATGGCCTGTGCTCGTCTACAGCGAAAATACCAATAAAATAAAAACAAAATGCTTACTGGACCAACCCAACTTTCCATCCAGCTAATTTCAATAAATTGAATCACATTAAGTTAAATATTAGTCCCTTCTAATATTTTCAGTGCTAATAAATGGCAAAGGCCATTAGTAAATATTTTGTGAAAACTTTTATTTATTTATTTATTTGTGAGTTTATATAGCGCAGACTAGGACCGGGGCATCAGAACACTTTACAATAGATTAAACACAGAATCTATTGATCAGTAACCAATGGATAAAAACGAAGGATTATTCTTGGAAGAGTGAGTGACAGAGTGTCTCTCACGAGGAGGAATTGAACATACACTTCAGACGAACATAGAATAAGGAATAGGTAATATCACCCAAAGGGTGCAAAGGTACTCCTGAATTAACATACAGCCAAATCGGCGTATCCAATTTAAACGATGTAACATGAAATATACAATTAATTCAAGAATCAAACTGTAGAAGATCAAAAAGCATAAGTCCAAATTTCCCTGCATCGAGGGTTGAAGCTTAAAGCACAAATCTGTCCCTACTCTAACGCTAAAGTGACAACCCTACTTAGCATTTCTCTAGTGGAGTGTAAAAGGTGTCAACATGTGGAGTCTCAGTAAAAAGTCTCTCCATTATATGGGTCAGTGTAACATGAAGCTACAAAGACAGAGCTTGTACTAGGATTCTCTCTCTCTGAAGGCAAAAAAAAGTATGGGGTCCTTTCCCTACTTTCACATCACATATTTCAAAGTGGCTTGCCTGAGATTCCTTGCGGATCCTGCCATCTGCTCTGGGTACGATCTTGAAGGTAACTTTCCAGAGGCCAATGGTGTTCTTCTCTTGATACATTTTGGCACAGACCTTCTCCCATGGGAAACATCCTTTATTGACTCCTCACCTGACTAGTAAACAAAGACTTTATTCTAGCTATCTGAATACTTCTTTCACCTGTAACACAAAACGTGAGAAAGAACAGATTTACCAACACACATGAAATCCAACTATTAATTCTTAGGCGAGTTTTTCCAGGCAACTGAATTTCCGGCCTACAAAATGCAGCTAACATAGGAAAGCATCATATGAACTTTACATAATTGCATAATATTAAGGCACTTTCAATGAATGCATTTACTTACATCTAAAATAACATGATAAATAAGCATATTAGGTACACAAACAGTTGTCAGTTGCACAACACAAGTTCTTCACGTTAATCTTTTCAGCTAGTTACATTCACTTTCTACATTATTGCAACTTCACTTTCAGTGGCCGAAACATGTTATTACACTTCACATTTCTAACACTTTATGTTATTTCAACAAAAGATTATATACGTGTGATTATGATGCACCCATACAATTGAAATGCGATTTCCCCTACATCAAAACGATTTGAAATAATTGCGGAATGTTACCCTAGACTTAAAACATTCCAGGACTAGAGTTAGAACAGTAAATTAGCCTCAGTATTGTCTTTGGGAAAGTTACTCTTTTAACATATTCCACATCATCCCTCATATTCCACATCGTCCCTCAAAATAGTATTAGTGAGTTGGCAGGCCTAGGCCAGAGCACCAAGCACAACTGAAGTACAAAGAAGCAAAGAACTGAGATTTAAATATGAAGCCCTTACTCTGCGGGTGACAGATTCGGACCCCGTGACACGCGAACTTTCTGCTCATGATGTCTGTGCTTTGTTTGGTAACAAAGAAATGCGTTTGTTTCCACCAACATCAGCAAGAGCTGGGAGGGACGTGAAAACCTGTGAAGACTGAGGCTTGAATGGGTTTGCCTACTGCCGCATTCAGAGAGCCACGGCATAGGCAGGAGTAGTACTCAGAATGTGGTAACTATCCTGCAGAATCAGAGGGCCACAAACGATGCCACAACCTTCAAAGAGCCAACTCAGCGTCAAGATTAATACTTTTGGATAGCTGTGTGAGGCAGAAATCTCAGCAGCCCCTCGCCACATTTTGAAGGGAAGCAAATCATACTGCTGTTCATCACTACCTTAATGAATCTAAGGGTGAGATTTAACAAATCTCCCCGCAACGCAGACTCCCGCGAGGCTGCGTTGCGTTGCGCCACAGGCAGGGAGCAGGAGAGGCTCTCTCCTCCCCTTTCCCTTGCGCCGGCGTCTATGACATCTGCTGTGCGCCATGTACACACCTTAGCGCCATAGCGCTATGGTGCGTGTGTGTGCGATTAACATAGGTTTTGTACAGGAAGGGTAGCCTTCCTCTACAAAATACTATGCTAGACACAAGGGAAAGCTTTTCCCACTTTGTATGCGTGCTTCACATGGAAAGGGGAGACCTCTCGGTCACCCCAAACGTATGGCTGGGTGCCCCGATCGCCCGGGAAACCTTTGCAGGCGGGGGGCGTGTCCCCGGCCGGTATGCCCAAAGTGGCGTGGTTGGAGCACGCCCCCGCTGCCTAAGAGGGTTGTCCTAACACCCGCCCGGAAGTCCGTGCACTTTTGGGCGGGATGGGGATGCCGCCCCGCCTTCCCGCTGCAAGTTAAAAGGCGCGGGAGAACAGGCAGGCGTCCTCTTGTTCCCGCGCTCTGAAGGCTGCACCACTCGTCGCTCTTGAGCCCTCAAGGGGACAAGCTGCAGTTTTTTGAACGTGGTAATCGTTGTTTTTTCTTTTTCCATCGTCGAAGCGTATCTGGGATCTGAGGACCTGCACAGAACATCGGATATGCCTGGGAAGAAGAATGGAAAGAGCTCTGAGATGGAACGGATGCTTCGCACACTGGTAAACCAAGTGTCGGCGATGGACAGGAAATTTGGTAAAGTGGACCGATTGGGTCGCAGCTTAGCGGCGCTCCAGAAGAAAGTGGAAGCTCAGGCGGGGCCCTCAGGGAGACCTAAGAGGATTGTGGGGCCTGCTTCGCCAAACGTTACTCCAGGGTGGGACAAGGGGAAAAAGAAGAAAGGGAAAGGGGGTCCTAGCGAGGTCCCGGTCCCGATGAAAGTTCCGCAGGTCCCAGTAACCCCAGCGGCCAGCCCGGTGCCCGCACCGGATGGGGGATTGCCAATCCCTGTGATTATCACACCACTGGATAAGGAACAGGTACCCCCCGAACTGGCGATGCATCTAGCGGCGGTGTTGCCTTGGTTGAAGAAGGGAGCGGGGGGATCCGCGGCTGCGGAAGATCCAGCTGAGGAGGCTAGGCAAATTATCGACCAGCTCAGGCAGGCAAGGGGCTCTGGGGCAGCGAACATGCCTTCTATTCCTCTGCAGGTGGCGAACACGGCCGCGGTCGAGAACCAGAATAAATCGACGGACACGACTGGAGGTACGACAGAAAACGGTAAGAGGTCGCTCCCAATGATGGGGGAGGGCGCTGTACCTTCAAGGCGGGAATGCCTGGCACAACATGTTCCAAAGGACACAAAAGAGATGGTGTGGTCTAACAAATACATTAATATGTTTTCATTGTTGATGGACAATCGTGAGTTAGAATATGCCAAAACTCAGAAAGATTTGTGGCACCCCAGTGAATGGAGGGCGAAAATGGCAGAATTCAGGGTGGAAGAGTCTATGATGAACTGGATCAGGGCTTTTTCTGTTTTTATAGCAATTATGGGTGAGCGAACACCAGAATTGTTGGGAGACCTTGCTTGCTACCAGAGCAGGATCACGGGCTTCCATGAGAAATATGGAGGGGACGCATGGAAAGGGTACGATGTGTCGTTTAGAAAAGCGAAAGAGTTTAATGAATCGCTGACTTGGGATTGTTTGGACACTGTATCTTGGCATGCGCAGTTCACGCCGGGCTCAGGTTCGGGGTCGAGTGTGACCGGTTCCAGGGCTTTTCAACAGAAACAGCCACAGCCCTTTTGACCAGCCCACGGGGGAGAGACTCAGTCTAGATCGGGCGGGAATGGGAATAAGCGAGGGGTATGCTGGGGTTTTAACAAAGGAACGTGTAGTAGGCCGCAGGGAACATGCAGGTTCAGGCATGCCTGCGCAGGTTGTGGTAATACCTCCCACCCCGAAACTAGCTGCTGATCCAGAGGCAATGGTACTGGGGGAAAGGGGGGTACTAAGCAAGATTGACACGGTGCCTCGGACGACTAGGCAATCGCCCGTGGATATTTTGGCTTTGAATCCCTGGCTGAACCAATACCCTGATCATGTGTCCGCCGGGATCCTGCGAGATGGCTTTTCGTATGGCTTCAGGATCCCGGCGGTTGATTTTCGGGGGGACCTCTTATGCAGAAACCAACTGTCCGTTACGCACAACCCGACGGTGGTCACCACAAAAATTGCAAAAGAGGTTCGCTTGGGGCGGGTTACGAGACCGTTTGGTGAAATACCAATGGCCAATTTTGTGTGTTCCCCTTTAGGGGTAGTTCCCAAGAAGGAGCCGGACGAATTCAGGCTCATTCATAATCTATCAGCACCAAGGGGGGCTTCCGTGAATGAGGCAATCGATGCAGGCATTTGCAGTGTGAGGTATGCATCATTTGATGACGCAGTGGTCATGTTGAATCGCCTAGGCCCCGGTGCATTGTTGGCAAAATCGGATATTGAATCCGCATTTAGGTTACTACCGGTGCATCCCCAGGATCAACACTTGTTGGGTTTCGCATTTCAGGGGAAGTACTACATGGATATGTGCATGCCGATGGGTTGCTCAATTTCTTGTGCTTATTTTGAAATGTTTAGCTCGTTTCTGGAGTGGGCATTCTCGAAGGCCTCAGGGCACCAACATGTGATGCATTATCTCGATGATTTCCTGTTTCTCGGCCCGGCGGGCTCTCGGGACTGTGCACGGGCATTGCAGGAATTCTGCGTGCTCATGCGGGGTTTCGGGGTTCCGTTGGCGCCAGGGAAGACAGTGGGTCCAACTACCTCCCTGGAGTTTCTGGGTATTGAACTAGACTCCGTGGAGGATTGCTTCCGTCTGCCGGCGGAGACGATCGCCAAATTCAGGGCCTCCTTGCTACAATGTCTTCGGAAAGACAAGGTGACACTGCATCAACTACAGCAAACAGTGGGACAGCTGAATTTTGCACTGAGGGTTATACCGATGGCTCGCCCTTTCTCCAGATCCATTGCACAGGCCATGGTTGGCCTCAAAGAAGGGCACCATCGTACAAGGCTGTCGGCAGAGGTTCGCCAGGACATGCACATTTGGCTGGCATTCCTGGCGGATTTCAATGGCCGGGTAGTCTGGAGCAAAGCCCCGGCCTCGTCGGCAGACTTAGGCTTATGGACCGACTCTGCAGGCAGTGTGGGGTTTGGTGCGATCCTTGGTAACCGATGGTCGGCCCGGAAACGGCCAGTATGGTGGGAAGCAAGTGGCTTGACGAATAACATTGGTTTCCTAGAGTAATTCCCCATCTCGGTAGCGTTGTTGGCTTGGCCAGAAGAGTTCCGAAACCGCTCGGTGATATTTTGGTCTGATAACATGACTGTAGTTGAGTGCATTAACCAGCAGGCAGCACGCTGCAAGTGGATATTACGATTGTTGAAAGAAATTGTGTTGAAATGCTTGAAGCTAAATGTACAATTCAGGGCAAAACATGTGCCAGGAGTACTGAATAATGCAGCTGATGCGCTCTCTAGTTTCAAAATGCAGGCATTCAGGGATTGTTTACCCTCAGCGGAGCTAGTGGCAGCGCAATTTCCCGAAGCATTATGGCAAATCGGCGCCCCGGACTACAAAACCTCGTGGCATCCAGTTTAGTGCCCAGGACAAGGAAAGCTTATGAAGGGGCGTTCCGCTCGTACTGCGCCTTTTTGGGCCCTGCATGGGAGCATAGATGGGGTCAGGAGGGGTCCTTTACCCAATTTCTAGTGGCACTACATGAGGAGGGTCGGTCGGCGGCAACCGCCAGTCGGTATAAGGCCGCCATATCGTTTATGGCTCAGCTCCGTGGGATCAGGGACCCAACGAACTCCTTTATAGTCAGAAAGGCGCTGCGCGGCTGGCGGTGCCTAGAAGGGTGCAAAAAGGATACCAGGCATCCGATAGGATTTGACAGGTTGACCGCCTTGCTGGCTAAACTAGAGGAGACATGCTCCTCACCTAGTGAGGTTGTCCTATTTCGGGCAGCATTTACACTGGCATTCTATGGGGCCCTGCGGGTAGGCGAATTAGTGGCTGCCAATAAAAGGGATACAGAGGGGGGTCTGCGCAGGGACCACACGCAAGTGAGAGGGGATTCCCTGCTGATCACGATTGCCAGATCAAAGACAGACCAGGAGGCCCAGGGGAGTAGCATTGTGTTGCAGCGCACTCCGGGTAGTCCCTGTTGTCCAGCGCTGCACGTTGAGGCCTACCTAAAACAAAGGGTGACGACGTGGGGGGGGGAGCCTTGCTGCGGCATACTGACGGCACCCCGTTAACAAAGTTTCAGTTCCAGAGGGTGCTGGCGATCACGATCGCAGCTGCGGGCTTGAACCCGAGTGATTTTGGAACTCATTTGTTCTGGATAGGGGCCGCTACAGAAGCGACGGCCGGGGGTCTCCAGGCAGACAATGTTAAACAGTTGGGGCGCTGGTCTTCAAACTGTTTCAAACGTTACGTGCGGTTGCACATCTTGTAATTTACTGAAGAAGTGCACTCACGCTTGTTGTCTTTTGTTTGGATTACAGTTTCACAAGCCTGTGACGCAGGGCGGAAATTGGGACCGGCCCAGTATGAGCTAACCACCACTTCAGGAACAACGAATGGAAGATGAGTGGTCTGGGTCGTGGGCCACTCATACGTGAGACGTGCCACGAACATATTCAGGGCAGGTGATGCGATCCACACATCTGAGGAGTATGGTTTCAGGGTGTCCTTCCATGGGAAGGGCGGTGTGTGTATTGACCAACTGCAAAGTTTTGTCGAGGAATTGTTAGGGCGGCACAGGTCACCGCCATCAGTAGTCTTTGTGCACGTTGGGGTCAATGACTTGGTGAGGTTGGGCAGACGGGCTTTAATCGAACACATACTTTCAGCAGCTAGTTGGTTAGCAAAGACACTCCCGGGGTGCACAATAGCTTGATCACACATGATTCCGAGGAGGGTATGGAGGGGTGGGTGGTCCACGACAGCGTTGAACCACTCGGTAAAGAGGGTCAACAATAAAATGGAGAAATTGTTTCGATCTAACCACCTTCAAAGTATACCTCACGGGTGCATCTGGGGGGACCACTGTTATGCACACGATGGGGTACACCTGTCCAGGGTGGGGAATTACTTATTGATAGGAGACTTGATAGCTTGGTTAGTGGGATTGAGGAGACATGACCTATAGGAGTTGTGGTGGGGCCAGATAGTCGGTCAACTATCTGCATTGTGGCGGTAAGGTCATGATCGGTGAGCAGTGATTTCAAGGTCCCTAGTGGGGGCGCCACCCATTATGGATGGGAGCGCCCGGGGGGAGGCGGCCATTGGCCCCTCCCACGGGGGGGCGGCACCCATTACGGATGGGATCGCCCAGGGGGAGACGGCCATAGGCCACTCCCAGGGGGAGACGGCTATATGCCCCTCCCACGAATTTCCCGGGGGCCGGATATCCGCTGCGGCGGAAGAGAGTGCGGGGAAAGGGGGGGAGTCCACGCTGTCCTTCTTACGGTTACCCTGCACAGGAACTCGGACGACCTTAAGATGGCGCAGAGTGGAAGGGGGCCCCCATGACAAGGGAAGTTACAGTTGGCTACGAGGGTAAAGCCCTCTGGGCATGCGCCACTCAAACGAGAGGGCGGAAATTTGGTGATAGGGATCTGACACCGGTTAAGACCTTGCCGTTGGCCCTTAACGATAGGATGTACAAAATTCGTATGCAATGCATTATGTCATGATGTTAGACTCGGTTAGGAAAATCTTTGTATTAGAGATTTGTTAAGGTTAGCCTGGATACCTGTCTTCATCAAGTGTAATGAAAGTTGAATTTTGTACATGATAAATGAAACGTTTTAATTTAAAGTTTTAAATTTTGTTTCATATTTTAATAAATACGGCCCGGGGGGTCGCAAGGCCCCCCTGCCTTCCAAAAGTTCAAACTGTGTCTGTCTCCTACCATTGGGATTGGTGGTGGAAGGGGTGGCGGGCATCCCGGACCATAGTGCAGCATGCATGCAAAGTCGGAAAAGGAAGGAGAAATGAAAGCATTTCTCCTTCCTTGCGCCTGGTTTAAAAAGGAACAGTTTCCTCACGCTAAACCCAATGTACTGTTTTCAGTACATTGGGTTTAGTGTGAGAAACCTTAGGTGGTTGCATGGGAATGCCCACGCTCCACCCTTGGTACACCCCATGGCGCAAAGTAATGCGCTGCTTTGCATTACTTTTACGTTATTACCATCGCTAAACAAGTTTAGCGCTGGAAAGTTGATCAGGAAAAAAAGATTTTGCGCTCATTCGCGTCACTTTTGTGACACAAACACGGTGCAAAATGTTTGTAAATCTCCCCTTAAGTGCGGTATTAACCATCAATTTAGAGTTCAGTGACCATAAACAGAGAATGCATTATGGCAGTAACTTTACTGCAATAATCTGCACAGTGTTGTGCTGTGAAGCTCCCAAAATATTTCTGTTATGTAAAAATTTGATGTAACTGGAATAATATGCAGGAATACCGAAAAATGTGTATTTCAGTCAATGCATAGCACTCTAAATGATGAAGAAAGGTAGACTGGCAACAGGGGAAATCCGTCAATTAAATGGCAAGTCGTTTCCTCCTAACGATTGGTAGGGCTGGGGAAAAGTGAGGTAGCATTTCCCTGCACTGAGCATGCATGGCAGTAATGCGAGTAGGTAACGTGGCACTGACTGTTTCCTGGGCTGTCACCACGCGAAATTCTGATGAAATACAGCTGTGACAAGTGGAGCTTTGACCCAATGTAAGAAAGTGATGAACTCCTTAGTACAGTACAGGGCCATGCCCTGCGCCATGACACTGACCCTCAAGCATGCCCCAGCCTCATGTTAGGGGTCGCGGGCGAGTCAATAAAAGGGGAAGGAACCCCGCCCGCATAACATATGCTTGGATTTAATCAGCATAACACGTCTCCATGTCTTTTCTCCTGCTGCCTGCCGCTGTTATTGCCTAGTACAGGGATACTACAGTGGCAACGAGGTGTAGCCAGCCAGCTACACCCATTTTACTGGCCCCTGCCTCCAACAAGGGAGCAAGTGCACGCCGCCCAGCTGTCCAGAATGGTCGTGCTGAAGGGCGCCTCACCCTGTTCCACTCTGCCATCAACCTTACAGACCACTCCCACGTTGATGCGCCCCACCCAGAGGAGCGAGTATTACCTCAAACAGCATCGCTGCCCTCCTCATCTTGTCGCCTTGCCTCAGTTAGGGTGACCAACTGGCATTGGTGCAAATTCAGGACGGTGAGTGTAAAAATTCAGGACAAAGGGTCAAAATTCAGGACACAAATTCAGGACAGGAGGTCAAAATTCAGGACAAAACTTCAGGACAATTGGTACGTTTTACAGACACATCAGAGGTCGCGCAATAGTATATAAGTAAGCCCAGCCATTTCCAAACATATTCAACCATTTGCAAACCTATCCATCATGTATCCTTCCATCTATCATTTCACTCATCCATCCCTTCATCCATCCCCTCATCCATCCTTTCACTCATCCTCCATTATCCATCCATCCATCCACCCTTTCACCCTATCCATCTGTACACTTATCCATCCACTCTTCATCCCATCCATCCATTCACTCATCCATTCAGCTATTTACCCTTTCACCAATCCAGCCATCCTTTCACTTAATAATCCTTCCACCCATCCACTCTTTTAGTCATCCATCCATCCTCCCTTTCTCTCTCCATCGACCCTTTCACTTAGCCTTCCTTCCATCCATCCATCCACCCACCCATCCATCCATCCATCTACTCATGAATCCATCCATTGCCCCTATCACTCATCCATCTGTCATTTCACTCCTTCACACATCTATTCATCCTTTTGTCCATCTACCCTCCCTTTCACTCACTCATCCATCCTTACACCCACCCTTTCACTCATATGTCCATTCATTCACCCTTGCACTTATCAATCCGTCAATCCATCCATCATTTCACTCATCCACCTACCCCCATCATCCACCCACCCACCATACACCCACCCACTCATCCATCCTTTCACCCACCCACCATCCAATCCACTGATCCATCCTTTCAACCACCCACCCACCATCCACCCACCCACTCAACCATCCATCCTTTCACCCACCCACTCATCATCCATCCATCCTTTCACCCACCCACTCATCATCCATCCATCCATCCTTTCACCCACCCACTTATCCATCCATCCATCCTTCCACCCACTCTCCATCCATCTATCCTTTCACCCACCCATCATCCATCCATCCATCCATCCATCTGTCCTTCCCCTCATAATCCATCCATCCATCCCCTCATCATCCATCCATCCTTTTCCCTCATCATCCATCCATCCTTCCCCTCATCATCCATCCATCCTTTTCCCTCATCATCCATCCATCTGTCCTTCTCCTCATCATCCATCCATCCTTCCCCTCATCATCCATCCATCCTTCCCCTCATTATCCATCCATCCTTTTCCCTCATCATCCATCCATCCATCCATTCCCCTCATCATCCATACACCCATCCTTCCCCTCATCCTCCATCCATCCTTTTCCCTCATCACCCATCCATCCTTTCCCCTCATCATCCATCCATCCATCCATCCTTCCCCCTCATCATCCATCCATCCTTCCCCTCATCATCCATCCATCCTTTCACCCACCCCCTCATCATCCATCCATTCCCTCATCATCCATCCATCCATCCTTTCACCCACCCCCTCATCATCCATCCACCCTTCCCCTCATCATCCATCCTTTCACCCACCCCCTCATCATCCATCCTTCCCCTCATCATCCATCCATCCATCCATCCTTCCCCTCATCATCCATCCTTTCCCGTCATCCATCCATCCTTCCCCTCATCCATCCTTCCTTTCATCCATCCTTCCCCTCACCCATCCATCCATCCCATCCATCCATCCTTCCCCTCACCCATCCATCCATCCCATCCATTTATCCTTCCCCTCATCCATCCATCCTTCCCCTATATCCATCATCCTTCCCCTCATCCATCTTTCCCCTCATCAATCATCCAGCTACCCTTCCACCCATACATCCAGCTATTTACATTTTCTCTCCATCCTTCCCCTCACTCATCAATCCATCTATCCTCTCTCATTATCCATGTATTCAATCTTTCATTGATCCATTCACCCTTTCACTAATTCATCCAGCCATTCACACATCCCTTCACTTACTTACACGCCCACCTTTCCATATTAATTTTGAGCTGAGCCCTTTTGAGAAGAGGCCCATCAAGAACTTCACCCTCGCTGCAGGGGCCGTTCCAGGACTGGGACAGAAGCCACCCAGGGCGGAGACAGGATCCACCACAGGGGGGGACAAGAGCCATCACAGGTGGGACAGGGGGGGAGGGGGGGCAGGAGCCATCACAGGCGGGGGTGGACTGGAGCCACAACATGGGGGGACAGGAGCAGGAGTCATCACAGGAGAGGGAACGTGATCCACCAGGGTGGGCGCAGGGGTGGGCATGCAGTATTCTAGTATCATCTTGGGCTTCTCGCCCCCTCCTGCACAAGACAACGAGAAGACAGGCTCTCTGTCCAAAATGCCATCCCCCACTGTGATGTACAGTACTTACAGGAGATACTCCGAGAGAACTGATTGAACTGATTGTCCTCCATACTTTGTTAGTGTGGGTGCGATTTCTTTATTTTCTTACATTATAGACTGCATGTTTGAAGAACCGAGGTTTGCTTACAATTTAGTGACAGTAATTAAGCTCTGTGAAGAGAACCACGTGCTGCCTCGGTGTAATCAGGGGTGTAATCTGGCCGAGTCTAGGATGTTTGGGGCCCTGGGTAGAAATGGAATGTGTGAGGCCCCTCTAAATAGCAGATACAAGACGCATTCAGGGCTGTTTGCATCTGAATAGATGCCCCTGCTCCTGAACCTGCAGCCCCTCCCTCTCAGTCACCTTCAAGCACCTTTTAACAGCTCATCGAGGGCTGGAGGTGTGAGGGTTGCCATCCCGCTGTGCCTCTACAGTGCTGCTGGGGGTCTGAGCTTTCATACAGCATCGGAGTCAAGAAGGGAGGTGGGGGCAAGCTGTGCCCGGTTAAAATTACGGACAAATGGCGTCCGTTAAAGAATCCTTCACGGACAACGGACAGACAGCCAAAATTACGGACTGTCCGTGAAATTTACGGACGGTTGGTCACCCTAGCCTCAGTATCATGGCTCCCTGTCCTACCAGTTGTCCAGGAACCATTTGTGACTGCCTGCCTTGACAGTGAATGGCACTACGTACTTCTCTCTCCACATATGGTCTCACCTGATCGTGCACTCTCCCGGCACTCTTCTGCTCCAGCCTGTCTCAGCTCCTCAACATGAGTGCAGCATAGCAGGGCAACAGTCAGGCTCACTCCTCGAGCAAGACCTACCCCATCTCCACCAGGGTGAATCTCAGCCACAACACCTCATGTCTGCACACATCATCAGGTGTGAGTTGAATCTGCCGCCACCGGTCAGTCAGCTCAGTGACCAAGCGACTGCTGCCCCACTGTGGCGCAGTTGGGTGCCAAGCCTGTGCAATTATTTTGAGACCGCAAAAGAGACAGGTGGTGAAATTAAACGGTCTTTGCTACTGCATTACGCTAGGGAGGAGTTATTCAAACTGGTTTGCAATGTATCGTCTCTGGCACAGATAATGACTATGACGGAGCCATCACAGCCATCATCGCATACTTTGACCCCCACATGAACCCTGATTTCGAGAAATATAAACTGAGCCAAGCACACCAGCACTAGGGAGAATCAATTGACCTCTTCTACACCACCCGCTTAAAGAAACTTGCCAGCACCTACACTGCAAACGGCCCACAGAAAGATGATCTAATGATCGCGTGTACCAGACTAAAATGGTGTTTCAGCTGTGACACTACAGAGCTCCTGCAGCTTGTCCACTTCACTTCCCCCATTGAGTATCCTTCCAGTGACATTGATCGCATTCTCATTCAGTTCCCACACCTGTTCACAGGTCTAGGCTACCTGAAGAGGCTCCCAGTATCCCTCCACATTGATCCCACAATCCGTCCTGTTGCACTGAGACACTGTAGAGTTCCATTCCACCTTCGCCCTGACACCGCAGCAAAACTCCAAAAACTTGAAGATACCATAGTGAAAAAAGAATCAGGACCCACCCCATGGGTGTCTCCCAAGCACCCCGGGAACATCCACATCTGTATTGGCATGTGCCTTCCCGACAAGGCCATAAAATGGGAACGCCATATCTCACCCACCATTGATGACCTGACTGACAACCTCAACGTACATTACATTTTCAACCCATGATCGCCCTATGTGAAGTTCTCTCAGGCCTCAAAGGAGGCATCAATGTTAGTGATGACATCCTCAATAAATGATCCCATCCTCAAAATCCACCGCTGATGTCTGTGAGCGACTCTTCAAAAGGCTTAATTCAGCCTGCCTCAGCCTCAACAGGACTACATGCCAGTTGTTTTGCCAGGAAAAACAGATCTTCAGATCCATCCTCTAGCACACAGGTATTAATGTTGACCCAGCCAAATACGTTGATATCAAAGAGGCACCACACCATCATCTGTATGGAACTTCCTTGGTCTCATGACCTTCTGTGAAAGATTCACCCCAATTTGGCGACGTTAGCAGGTCTACTGAGAAACCTCACAAAAGCATCCACGCTGTGGGCATGGGGTCAAGCCGAGGATGACGCATTCAGTTATTGAGATGACTTTCTTCCAGACACAGTCATGGCATACATCAAACCGGGTGAAGAGGAAGAACAGGTAGGGGACACCAGCTCTATGGCCCTCGGAGCTGTTTTTATGCAGCATGCTGGTGCAGACCACTGGGCACCCTTTGCATTTGCCAGTAAATCCCTCCCAGACACTTGGAAGGGCTATGCGCAAAAAGAAAGAAGAAGCTCACAATCCAGTGGGATTGCCCCCACTCTCACGTCTCCCTCTAAGATCGACCTTTCCGGGTCATGGCTGGTCACAAAACACTTATAACGCTATTTGCTGGCATTACTCCACACCCTCCTATTCAATTGATAAATGGTCTCTGCAGCTCCAAAAATATCAACAGATCATAAACTACAAACCAGCAAGCAGCAATCCCAGACTACCTCTCAAGGCATCTATGACAGCCTGCCAACAGATCTCTTAACCTAGTGTCTGATGCAGATGAATATGCACAATGAATCGCTGAAATCAGTTGTCCAAAGTTGATTACCCTTCACAACATCATCTGCGCCGCCTCATCGAACCAATTCCCCCAGACGACTTTGAGGCTGCCAAATCTGGGATATGGAAACACATCCTCAGAGAAATCAGGAGATATGATGTTATTGCCCAATGGGAATTGTCAGTCATGTAGAGCATCCACCATGAGCTCAGTGCCAAGAACAGGGGCGCCTCCTCCGTAGCTATCGGATCATCATTCCTCGCTAGCTGCAGCCCATCATATTGGCTCTGGCACACATGGGACAACAGGGGTCAACCGAAACAAAAGCTGGCCTGAGAAGGAAAGTGTGGTTTCCCGCACTAGATGCTGAGGTGGAAGACATGATTGCTCAGTGCTACTTGTGCCAAGTCTGCAGATCTCCTGATTGGCTGCCCTCAATCGCCACAGACAGCACCAGCCTCTGATGCGACGTCAA
The DNA here is from genome assembly GCF_964263255.1 of Lissotriton vulgaris. Classification (NCBI taxonomy): domain Eukaryota; kingdom Metazoa; phylum Chordata; class Amphibia; order Caudata; family Salamandridae; genus Lissotriton; species Lissotriton vulgaris. Next base: position 246,548,835 of record NC_141687.1, read on the forward strand.
TGTAGATTTTGAAACCCTATCCGATGGCTGCCAAAAGTTGGTGGTATCAGATGCCTTCTCCAAGTTCCCTGAGGTGGCGATCCAGCAGGGTTCAAATTTTGAACACCTCAGAAAAAGATTTTTGCGATCTTTGGAATTCTGACCACTCTCAAAAGTGACAATGGTACAGATTCCAGAGCCAAGACTGCAAAAAATACTTACAATCTCTTGCTATCACCCACAGGAAGATCATCCCCACTGGCCCCAGGCCAATGGTGAAGTTGAGAAGTTGATGCATACATTACATAAAGCAATCCGTCTCGGGTGCGAAGAATAAGTTTTTGTGGAGAATGGGTGTATTAATACGCAGCGCTCACAGCACTACCCAGAGAGCGCTGGCTGATATCCTGTTTGGGAGGGCCATGGAGGATGACATACCACCTGCTGATGGGTGAACCTCCAAGCCCATCGACATTGATGCCACCCAGCAAAGAAGGGCCAAAAACATCCAGCAGTGGCAGGGACTATGTAGCCTTGGCATTCAGTACCTGACCTTAAGCAGTCCTGGCCCTGGGCTTCTGAACAAAACTTTGGGTGCCTGCACTTATTCTTTTACAAATTAAGCACACAGCATGCCACAGTCTCGGCGTTGTATGCATAAGGATCTGCCTCCATGGTTCATCTGCTTGAAGGTTTGTTATTGGATCAAGCTGGCAGCCAATGAGTGTAGGTTTCTGGCTGTAGTGTTGTGTGGTGCTGAGCCTTGCAAGTTTTTTTCTCCCCAGATGACCTTGCAGACAGTGCAGAGAAGCTTGATTTTAATTTCAGTCAGTGCAGCATTTGATCCAAGCAGTCAGTAATGTTTGTTGTCTAACCAAAAGTGAATTTGAGTAGCATCCCTGTGCATTCAGAAGTCTACATGACAATCTTCAAGAAGCTGTGTTGAACAATAAGCAAGAAAGGAGTTCACATAGATAAATGCCACAAGCTACTTTAATTTGTTCAAATCCCGGCATTTTGATTGTGGTTGGAGAGGAATAATTGGACCCAACATAGGGCGGTACCTACCTTTCCTGTCCATTTGCCTAAACTGTCCAAGAGAAATGAAGTCATCTGTGTTGGATGCCGCTAATAGGTCAAGAAGTATGTCTGCTGTTTTCTTGACTTTTGCAAGGTGGTGTTCAGGGATGATAGGTTCCTATAATACACCCGTTCTATCCATAAATTCTTGTATTGTGGAACAGACAACTTCTACTGCACACAATATCTGTGGGTAGAGAGGAACATTGGAAGAATGTATATCCCTAGGCTTTCATTAAATCGGATCCAAAAAAGCCGTATTATAGGAACCTATCATCACTGAACACCACCTTGTAAGTGTAGATGGACTCTGACAGACTTGAATAATTATTTTTAAGTTGAGGACGGTTTTCTAAATTTGTTTTTACATCTTCTATATAGACCCACTGGCAAATTGGATTTTTGCATGAGTACTGTAGACTCAAAGACGTGAGAGTAAGGTAAGCTGATGCCACACTGGGTTGCTGAAACTTGTATATAAGTATGGTGCATTGAGTTTCAATTGAGTAGTAATAGATTGTGTTACTCTCTTTATTTTTTAGATATTTTGATCCTGAAGAGAACGCTTGTAATAAGTGGGTTCGATACGCATCGACCTAGCATTGTTTTGTGTCAAGCATACATGTTGTTAAATGATGTTGGTCTTTGTGCACTGTAAATTATTTTGTTCCACCTTGCAATTTATGATTGTCATTCTTTGTGTTCGATTGCAAAGACTGTAGTGAAAACTTTCAGCGTTGTTTGGCTGCTTGTCTGTGTTTCCCCTCCACAGGTTTTCCTCTTTAAACTAAACTATGGTGTTTAACCTGCTTGGAACATTTTGTGTGATAGTGTATGTTAGAAGCCTTGTATGGGTTATAAATGAGTGTGTATGAAGTTGTTTAGTGAGTGTGGTGTCTCTGTGATGATTTTTTGTAATCGTATAATGTACTGTTTTGTATCATACTTTTGATTGAAAAAGAAAAATGTGGTTCTTTGAAAACAATTTGAAAAAAGAATTCAAAAAATAAAAATATAATTGAGAATTGAAATTTGTTGGTCAGGTACCCTTGATTGTTTCGCTGGTCCTGTGTTCTAATATGGGTAAAAATTGGTCTTCAGTATTGGCATTGTTATTTGGTATTATTGCACATGGGCTAAGCCTTACTGAGTAGAGTCAAGACCCTTTACTGTTTTTTGGTTGGCAATAGTGTTCCCAGCATAGGAGAAGCACTGGGATTGGTCTGAGCGCCATAGCTCAGCGCTCAGACAGGGACTGGGAGCCTGTGTTGGCTCTCCACCCAGCTATACAACACAGAAAAGGGAGAGGCCAAGTCCGCATGACGGTTTGGCTGGCCCCAGAAGGTCGGCTAAACCATCATGCACACTTTGCAATGCCACCACTCCCCTCTCATCGTTGGTGCTGCAGCATCAGTATGGATGGTTCCGCCCCTCCCCCTGATCTGCTGGCAGCCTGCAGGACGAAAAATGAAATGATAATGACATTTGTTTTATTAAATATTTTATATTTCTCGTTTGCCTCTGCTGGCTTTCAGCAGGGGGCGACACTTCTCTACCATAACGGATGAGCTGGCCCTGCTTGTAGTTATTATAGCTCTCCTTCACTTTGTGAAGTGCCTCTGTAATGTGTTTAGAGAAGTAGCCTTTTTAGCTCTTCTGATTGCCCTCTGTTGGCCTTTTGTGTGTATTTTGCAATCAGTTGTGTTTTCTACAGACTTAGGTTAGTGTCACTGGTGCTTGAGATTATAGTTGATGTTTCAATTTCGCAAGTTCTTTGTTAAGCCACCTGTTATCTGCATTTATGCCTTGCATGGCTAGGCAGGTTTGGTATGTCCATCAAGACCAACAGAGATGTTGAGACCTAGGTTATCAGCGGGGGTCGGGGAGGTCAGTATTGTCAGGTTGCAAGGTTTTATCTCAAGTGTCTTTTGACTTGAAGATTTCTATGAGCCAGTTTGTTAGTGTCTATAACAGCTTGGGAAGGGTGCACCCTAAGGCTAGGAAGGACAGTAAATAATGTGTTGGTTGCTAAATATCTGATTGAATCAAATTTCTTGCATTTTCTTGATGTATGTTGCGGACTGTAAATGTGACATATTAACCCGTGTGTTGTAGTCGCCCATGGCCACAATTGTGTTAGCTTTTCTTTGTATGCAGATGTAGTGGCAGTTGTAAGGCTCTCATTAGCAATCACTAGGAATCACACTTGATAAGAACCTAGACATGAAAGCCCACATCAAAACAATGGCAAAAAGTGGTTTCACCTGAACTATATTAGAAAAATGAAACCCCTCATTACTTGGGCGGTCCTTAAACTGGCAGTTCAGTCCTTAGTTATATCAAGGATTGAATATGGATATACAACACTAACAGGTCTACCTAAAATCTCGACAGCACCACTACAAGCCTGTCTCAATGTGGCCGCAAGACTCATTACAGGCTCCAGAAAATATGACCACATTTCCCCATACCTGAAAGCATTAAACTGGCTACCATACGAAGCTAGAATTCAACTTAAACTGACATGTATTACCCACAAAGCGCTCCACTACAAAACACCAATGTACTTAGCCCAGAAAATTGAGCCATCAGGGGGAAGCAGAACTTCCAGGAGTGCCGGAAACCTGTTGTTGAAACCGCCCATTTTCAGAAGAAGAAAACGTATGACAGAGAATTCTCCAGAGCAGCCCCCAGAATCTGGAATTTACTCCCTCCAAACATTAGAAAAATTCCGAACACGGCAACGTTCGAGAGGGAATCGAAGATCTTGCTATTGAGCAAGTTCCTTCCCTAGACAAGACGGATCATCATCTGCATCGTGGTAAATAGACAGACGTATCACAGTCCTGTCATAGGGGGATGCATTCTGCACTTAAAGACCACTGATGCAGCGCTAATCTGGAAATAATTTCTAAAACCACATCACCTTTCCATGAAGTACAAAATCGACACATCGACTCATCAGTGGTGCCCATAACACTGCGAGTTACTCACAAATCAGCTTCCATCCTACTTCATGCATCATCTGTGCGGAGTGGCCTATTATCTTAACTGACAACATCTTGGGACCAATCATGCCTAGTTTACCAGCAATTACATTCAGGAGGGCACCTTCCATGCGTGATGCCCTAGACAGACCTATGCCTGAGGTTTCTCCTAAAAAGTCCTGGCTCAGTAAAATGGGATTCTTTAAATGTACATCATGCCGTGCTTGCACTTTTGCGAAAAACAGCACCCACTACACAACAGCTTTTAGTGAGGTCAAAATACCCATTCAAGAATATTTAACATGCAGGTCGGAGTTTGTCATATATAAATTGAAGTGCACCTGCAATCTTGAATGTATAGGGAGCACTAAACTCCCCGTGCATAAACACATTTTGCAGCACATAAGGGCCATCGTGAACTCCGACACCAATTATCCGGCGGCGAGACATTTCAGGGCTGTTCACAATAACCAACTGAAGGACCTTGAATATACTGTTATATGCTCTGTTCCACATCCCGGACGGGGTGGGAACTGCAAAAGATTATTACGACAGAAAGAATCCCACTACATTTTATCTCTTGACACCAGGGCTCCTAACGGATTAAATCTAACAGAGGATTTACATAACTTCCTCTGAGTACAATGCATACGCTTTTACAGTATCTCTCAAACCCAGCTTCAAGCCATACATAAATGACTAATTATAATAATTGGGATCATTTAATAGATGACTGATTTTTGGCTTGAACAATTGGGGTATTTCATTTCAGTGCACAGCAGTGTTTCCAATCCATATCAATGTGGCAATAGTTAATTGTATATCGACTAAGGTTATTCTTTTTCATGTTCTTTTTCAATGATTAGCTGAGACATTGTTAAGTAATTTTCTACAGATATAATCATGTTGCTATTTATTATGAAATGGTTTGTGTTCTCTTTTCGGTTGCCTCATAAGCTGCAGGCACTTATTTAAACTTTTTTATATTTGCACTATTTTTTACACCATGAGAATCTTCTAATTGTACAGCACGTATGCACTTTTTTGGTTAGCATCTACGCCGCCTCCAAGACACTATTCATGTAGACTTGGTTTTTTATGGCCGAGAAATTTTACTGACCACATTTGCTTGATCCATTAGCAATTGAAATTTGGGAAATGCACTAGGAAGTGTTTAAGAATGGTTATTTAATCATGAAATGTGCAGTCATTATATGACACTGGTCGTTATTTTTTCAAATGCTGCTATTTAAAAATGTATCAACTTTCTTCTCAATATTTATCGTTTTGACACTTGTCTCAACTTTATTGCCATATTTTTTGTGGTCTTATTTATAGTAATTGGCCAAATTAGATTTTTTTGAATGTCCGAGTCTCATTCAACATTATGTTGATTATTTTCAAGCGGTGTTTTTGAAAAGTCTGTTTTTCATTTCTATCACTTTAGGTGTGTGTTTATTTCCTCTCCTACTTTTGTGTTTACTATAAATTTGCAATGCACTCTGGGGCGCATCAGGTGATCAAGATCCTTCGTGGAGCGAAACGGGTCATGGATTGACATTAGTCTTTACATTCTTTCTGAATAAATTTTCAATCTGCTCTTCATTTGAAAAATGTCTACCGTGTCCTGATTGCTGCGTGTGTGTGGAGGCGATTCTGAGGTCTACACCTGACTTCCCTCGCCGTGTACTGGCGACCAGGAACATTGCATAATATATATATATATATATATATATATATATATATATATATGTATATATATATACATATATATATATATATATTACCTACTGGCGGTCGCCAGTAGGTAGTTATAGTTAGGACCTAGTTTCCATAGGAAATCCGCAACATTCTATTGAGAATAACTTTGGCGCCGGTGGACGAATCTTTGCGAATTTCTCAAAGAAGATGGCCTGCTCCACTCCGCTCCTTCCCTGAAAGTTTGGGGGGATTCGTCAAGTGGGGGCTGAGATAAAAGGGGGGTCCCAAAACGTGTTTTCCCCATGTTATTTTCCATAGGACGTTAAGACACGGCTACAGCTCGAACGGCTGAATGGATTTATAAGAAATTTGGTAGAAAGGTAGAGTCCGGCTCGCAGATTACGCTTTTCTTTGAATGGTGTAAATCTGTTCAGTAGTTGCTGAGGAAATTAACTTTGAAAAAATATATATTGGGCTACATTGGGCTATATATATATGTTAGAGCCCAAATGTAGCCCAATGTAGCCCAATGTAGCCCAAAGATGGCCACCAGAGACAAAAAAAACCAAATGTAGCCCAAATATCAGCCAGATGTAGCCCAACTATAGCCCAATGACAGAATGTCCCAGAGTGTTCTAAAGAACAACTAGAGTGCTAACAGTCTTACTTATGACAAAAGTATGGCACACCTGAAGTCATCTTGATTGGAATAAAGTGTTAACACTTAAAACATTTAATTTGCAAAGGAACAAAATGAGGGGGTTCATTTTGCCATAGAAATTATGATTAGTGCTAAAGAAAGAAAAATTAGGGCACATTTTGAGTGACTTCTCAAATCCTCTTATATTTCATTACAAAAATTCTGATATGCAGTCTCCCAAGATGGCCACCAGAGACAAAAGAGCCCAAATGTAGCCCAAATATCAGCCAGATGTAGCCCAACTATAGCCCAAAGACAGTAGTTAGGACCTAGTTTCCATAGGAAATCCGCAACATTCTATTGAGAATAACTTTGGCGCCGGTGGACGAATCTTTGCGAATTTCTCAAAGAAGATGGCCTGCTCTGCTCCGCTCCTTCCCTGAAAGTTTGGGGGGGATTCGTCAAGTGGGGGCTGAGATAAAAGGGGGTCCCAAAATGCGTTTTCCCCATGTTATTTTCCATAGGACGTTTAGACACGGCTACAGCTCGAACGGCTGAATGGATTTATAAGAAATTTGGTAGAAAGGTAGAGTCGGGCTCGCAGATTATGCTTTTCTTTGAATGGTGTAAATCTGTTCAGTAGTTGCTGAGGAAATTAACTTTGAAAATATATATATTGGGCTACATTGGGCTATATATATGTTAGAGCCCAAATGTAGCCCAATGTAGCCCAATGAAGCCCAAGGATGGCCCCCAGAGACAAATGTAGCCCAAATATCAGCCAGATGTAGCCCAAATATAGCCCAATGACAGAATGTCCCAGAGTGTTCTAAAGAACAACTAGAACGCTAACAGTCTTACTTATGACAAAAGTATGGCACACCTGAAGTCATCTTGATTGGAATAAAGTGGTAACACTTAATACATTTAATTTGAAAAGGAACAAAATGAGGGGTTTCATTTTGCCATAGAAATGTTATATATATATATATATATATATATATATATATATATATTCACTGAAAAAACCATAGGTTTTAAACACGTTATAGTTAGGAAGTAGCATTTAAAAAACCTATGAACTTCACTGAAAAAACCATAGGTTTTAAACCCATTAAAGTTAGGAAGTAGCATTCTAAAAACCTATGAAATTCACTGAAAAAACCAAAGGTTTTACACACGTTATAGTTAGGAAGTAGCATTTACAAAACCTATGAAATTCACTGAAACAACCATAGGTTTGACACATGTTATAGTTAACTGGACATTTTACTCATATAAAACAAATGAAATTCCCCCGTTATAGTTACTTCAGCTAACTATAACTCGCGCGCCCGCAATGCACTGCTGATGACGTCACATATTATATCACTCATGACATGGTCAGTGACATCACTCATGACATCACTGATGATATCTGAAATAACATCACTGATGATATCACTGATGACATCATCCTTGTAAAAGAGTGGTAGACCTCCTCTCAGCGTAATACAACCTTTGATACACACATTTAAAAATAGAAGCTAAAATGTTCAAAGCATGAGTGATGTAATATGTGACGTCATCAGCAGTGCATTGTGGGCGCGCAAGTTATAGTTAGCTGAAGTAACTATACCGGGGGAATTTCATTGGTTTTATATGAGTAAAATGTCCAGTTAACTATAACATGTGTCAAACCTATGATTTTTTCAGTGAATTTCATAGGTTTTGTAAATGCTACTTCCTAACTATAACGTGTGTAAAACCTTTGGTTTTTTCAGTGAATATATATATATATATATATATATATATATATATATATATATACATATATATATATATTAATGCTGCTATACCTACTGTATTCCTAAATATTTCCTCATGTAACTGTGAAGCGCTCTGATACTCTTGGGTCACGTTCGCGGACTTCGCGCTATATAAAACTCTATAAATAAATAAATAAAATAAAATTAGGAGTGGGTAGAAAACTGGTGGATATTTATGGCGCATGAGAAGATTCAACTCAGCTGACTCGGAATTTATCATGTGCAACAATCTTTTCCCTGAATAATGGGGAATGTGGATTGCAGTGCTTATTCCCCCAAAATCACCATATCCCGGTATTTACCAGGCATTTTACCATGATAAATACGGCATGACATGATGAAATTTATCCAAGAGCTGTGTTTTCATCTTTATACTCATAAATCCAATATATGCTGTAACGGAAGTTGCTGCACATACCTGGAATGTAATGGCCAACATATAATGAGGGTGTTAAAGTTTCTCTGTGATGTTGGTATTATGGACAATTGCTTACTTCTGAGATAGAGTGTGGGAGGTATGTAGGTGTATTTACACAATGGCTATGTGGTTTCAGTTGCATGTAAGGTGTGTGGTGTGGGATAAAGGAACACCTACACTTCCCATTCACCTTTTTCTTCTTTGGAATAATTTTCTATACCCGGGGAAACATATTGTCAAGCAAGTTGGTAGAGCTTTCTTCAATCTTCTCTTGGTGAGGCCGAATGGGTGGCATATGAACTTGGCTGTGATTGTCTAGTGTGTGGCAACATAAGCAGCAAAAGCATAATATCCAGTTATATGATTTGCGGTTAGGTTGTCAAAAAATAGTTTTGGGATGGTCCCTCAGAGTATCCAGTCATCGGGTTAAACCCATCAATGAAAAATGTGAATAATTGTTGTCTATCTGACAGATGCACTTCTAGCATCACTCTCCACTGTCACCTAGGCTGGTGATGCAATGGATTACAAAGGTACGGTCATCACAGTTAGTACACTTTGTCAATTGTAAATAACAAACAAGATCCTTAATCGTTCAGATTTACAACAAATTTCATAAAATAAAAATGCACCACTCAAATATTTATAATATTTATGAACAAAGTAATGATCCTAACACACACTAGTATGGCTGAGCCATGGTATACTGACAGTTCCTTCCACCCCTAGAGGAGTAGGCATTCCCTGTGTCCACTCCTTGGGGCCTATGTGATGTGCTTAGTTACCTCATGGAGGGGCCTCCTGACAAGAGTCAGAGATCTTTGATTTCATGTAAAGTTTCAAGTAGTAGCTAGCAGAGCATAGCATTGGCTGAATAGAAATGGAAAGGAGCAGTGTTGGTTATGGTGCTGTGTGGGTTAAGATATGAACTTGATTTGGTGACAGCTGGTGTGTCAACTACAGCAAAGGGGCTGGAGAAGCACAACCCCATGCATAGCCTGAAGAAGCAGATGCGAATTCCCATACAATAGTTTGTTTTACATGACTTCTGTTCTTCACAAAGGTTATTGAAAATTGTGAAACATCACTACTCTTTCAACTTAGCACAGAAAAGTATATTTTTTATGATGCATAGTCTGGCTTCAGACTGAGCTGCAGCACAGAAACAACCTTGCTTTGGGTGGTTGATGATGCCCTTCACATGCTAGATATGGCTACCTTGTGTTGCCTGGTTCGCCTTGACTTACACACTGCCTCTAATACGGCAAACCATGATACACTGATTTATATTATCAGATGGTTCCTGAACATTGATGGCACAGTCCTTAATTCTTTCTGTCGTACAGAGCGTGTCCCAGATGGCGACAGACTAGCCACATGATTGCGAGCTCTGTCCCACCACCAGGAATTATCCTGTTGCATCGACTTGATATCCCCTCCTTCCTGAGGGAGCTATTGTTAAGAGAATATCGCTGACCCCACCTGAGTCATTGATTTGGGGATAGTTGTGGACAGTGAAGTGGTTTACGTGATGCGGCAGGGAGTGACGCAGCTTATCACCCACGCTGGCAAATGCTCAAGTGGGGACTGTGCACGCCAGGGTGGGGTTCACTGAGGACTGAGAACATCGCTCGCCAGGCCCTGAGCACACAAGAGAGGAAGAAGCTCCCTGGGGAGAGACCACAAGGAGAATAAGCCTTCGCAGATGGTCCAGGCCAACACTATGATATTGGGGCCTACTATGAACCTAGACAAGCTGAGTCAGGTCTGTGTGACATTCGAAGGAGCCGGAGGGCCTGGTGGGGGCATTTGACCTAGGATCTACAAGAAAGGCCCCAGCATCCGCAAAGGTAGCGGGCAGGCGGGGCAGAGAAAATTGTCCAGAGAGTAATAGATCTTTGTGAAGGAGGTTTACTGATGTGTGCCGTGGTGTGGACTTCCTGCAGACTGGGTCTAGCTGAGAGGGCCCCCTCAACAATGGACAGTTTCAAGAGGCTGTGTGTGGACAGCCCACCCAGAGAGATCCTCCTGACATCTTTAGTGCACAATAATCAGAGTCACACTGCCTTCTGTGTTGGGGTGGTTGATGCTCCTGGCGGTAACATTAATGATAACTTCCATTACTATGTGATGAGGGGCCGCCCCCTTGTTGCCCAGAGTGAGGAGTGACTTATATTGACTTGATGGTTCGGCTGGTTCAAACCCTGCAGGGAAGTGGATCCCCCAGCTTGAGATTGGAGACTAACATTTTAGCCTGAGTAGATTGATATTCCCAAGCTGAGAGATAGACTTGCTCCACGACAATTGTCACTTGGTCCTGAATGACACTTTGTGCACCGACATGGTATATAACGGGTATTAAAATAGGTGATGGAGCAACATCTACTGTGCACTCTTCGGCTGACCCATCTCCACTGCCCCTTGTCAACCAGTGTGGAGTGAATGCTGCAGGACCATACAGAGAAGTTTACATAGCTCCTAATGGCAGTGAGTAGCTAAAACCCTCTGTGGAACCCAAGTTGGACACACTTCTGATTGATGTTGAGTTTCTTAGGGAGGACCACAAAAAACTAAAAGAGCGGGTAACCACTAATGAATCAAAATGGTCGTCTGTGTGCCACTTGGTGGCTGCAGTGCAAACACAGCTCGGGGCCTTTCAGGAAGACGTTAGTATACTATGCTCTAGGATGGATGACGTTGAGGGCTGCTCTCGGAGGAACATCATAAGTAGTCAGGCGGCTGTCGCAAAGAGTGGAGCGCCCCCGCATGAATCTGTTTTTAGAGACTTGGCTATCTGAGCAAGTATTGTGGGGCAAGACATCAACCTTCTTCTCAGAGGAGCACACAGTATATCTTACATGCCACCGCAACTGGGAGCCTGCCCCCCACCTCCGCCCAGTGATGGCAAGGCTCTTCAACTTTAGAGATAGGGACAGAGTCTTGTAAATAGCCAGAATCAAGGGCCCATGGACAGTTGAAAGCAGCAAAATTACAATCTTTCTGATTACACAGCGACGTATGGAGGCAACTGGAGTCTTTTATACAGTGGAAACTGCAGCTTCGCCTCTTGAAGGTAAAGTACGTTCTGTTGTACCCGGCAAAACTGAGAGTACTGGATGGCGACAAGGCTTTCTTCTTCGCCTACCTAAAGGAGGATTGGACCTGGCTGGTGCCAAAAGTAGAGACAGCACCCTGACCTCAGGTGAATACCAGAGGGAAGAATTCACAGGAGCAGACAGCAGCCCCCAAGGAAATTTCAACGTGTTCAACACATTTCCCTGTACTGAATATTTGGAGCGCTCAATGTCAGATCACAATCCATTGATTCTTACCCTAACATGGGGGTGACCATGCTCTAAAATACCCATGTGGTGATTACAACCTGTGGCTCTAAGTGATGCCCTATTCAGTGTGCAAATGGGAGACACTATTGAACACAATTCCACTGATAATGAGGGGTCTGCTAGTGATGCAGGAGTGGATTGGGACACAGTTAAAGCGGTATTGTGGGAGATGTGTATAAAAGCGTTTTATGGGTTAAAGAATCAAAACAGTTTTATCCCTGGCAGGAATACCTTTCTGAATCTCCAAAGATTGTTCTGGACCATGGATTGGGCACATATGACGGTACCAGGTCATCCTTAAACATTGAAAAATCCATTGAGACTCTGGAGTGGACATATCTAAAAGCAATGCTGGGTAAACTGGGCATAATCCCAGTTGTGGCCGGCATAACTCACAAATCGGTGGGGGGAAGTCACGCGGGGAAGGTGGGTTAATAAAAAAAAAAGTAAACCTACACCTTTGCCTCCGGTCCCACTTGGTGTCTCCTCTCTCAGCACCTTCCAGGAAGCAGGCAGCCTCCCTCTCCTCCCCTAAGCCAATCACAACGCTGCAATGGCAGCATTGTGATTGGCTAGGATGGTGACCCCACAGGCGTCTATGAAGAGGCCATTTTCTCCATGTAGGCTGCATGCAGCCTACATAGGGAAAATGCAGAGTGTGCTTGACTGGTTTGGTTTGGTCGGCCCTTGGGCAGACCAAACTGTCAGCGCACATAACAGTGGGTAAGCCACTCCTACCCTGCCTGGAGCAGGAACGTTCACCTGCCCACCCCCAACCAAACCCTTCTGCTTTCTCGCAGTGCAAGAAGCAGAGACATAAAATGGTATTTAAAATACCATTTTATGTTTCTGCTACTCACACTGCGAGAAAGCAGTGGGGCGACGCTACTCCGTCCCCGCGGATGACCCTTACCTGATAGGTCAAGAGTTCCAAAGATGGATAGCATTACTATACAAGCACCCACTACCAAGGGGGGACATTTCAGAACAAATATCAATAGAAAGGGGCACCAGGCAAGGTTCCCCCCTCTCTCCTTTGTTGTTCTCACTGGCAATGGAAACCCTGGCCTGTTTGCTATGCAGCTGTGGCCTACAGAGGAGGGTCCACATAGACGGACAACCACATATACTGTCCTTGTACGCAGACGTTGTACTGAAATACCTTAGAGCAAACCCTGGAGAGTTGCCGGACGTGATGCACATGCTTGAAGAGTTTAGTTTGGCGTCCAGAATGTGGATAAATTGGGAAACTTTGTGTCTGTTCCCCGCTGTTCTGGTCCCCTGAACTACAGCAAAGGGAACTGCCTAGGGTGCAATTGCAGTGGAAATGAGAGTCCATTAAATATCTTGGCGTGCAAAGTTATCATACTGAGCGTGACCTCTTTGGTAGTAATTTGGGTCATGCACTAACTGCTGTTAGACCGGCGAGCAGTGTTTTCAGATTTCAGTTGCCCTTATCGGCAATGGGTAGGATCACAATTGCAAAAATGCTAATCCTTTCCAGACTCCTTTATTACTTTGAGGCACTATCAATTATACTTAAGAAGTCCTTTTTCACGGACCCGCAGCAGCTACTTACATCACTCATGTGGGGTAATTGGAGACATAGGCCGGCAATACCTACACTATATGCCTCGATGCAGGAGGGAGGGCTGGGGCACCTAATTATGAGCTATATTATGCTGCAGCACAACTGCAGTGGCCAATGTGTTGACTAGGATGGCAACCAAACCCCGAATGTAACTCGGTCGATGCGGAGCTAGGAGGCCGCTCACAATGAGAAAGGTTCCTTTGTATCCCGCCCTAGAGACATAAACAATGTGCTGCTGGGAGTCGCTGTATACTGTTGGAGGAGGTATATCCCTGGAAGTCAGAAGGTGATACCCCATGCACCCAACCCTCCATTTTGGGCTGCACCACAATGCAGACAGCTGACAGAATCATATCCTACAGATGGTTAGACATTTGCTGGGATCATGGTGGAAGCAGACTTACTAGAGGATAAGAAGCTATTATCATTTAAGGCTCTGATGACTACATATGATATAGGTGCAGGACAATTATTTTTGTTCTCTGCTCTATGTGACGTGCTACGCAAGCAAATGATGGAGAGAATGCTGAATAAATCATACATTCACTCCCAGTCAAGAGATCAGGGTTAAATCCATTGTTCTGGAATAGCATGGTGAGCAAAAAACTATGGATTTAGGCCCAGATCTCCGTACTGGGGTGAATGTATGATATTGTTCTGAATTCTGTCCATCAACTGTTGTTTGTGCATTAGTCATCCCAAGTGGGACGGGTATGCCCAGGCAATCTAACCAAAGGAGAGCGTCTCGCCCTCACCACACTTACCGAAATTCCCACCATCATTATCCGTGAGGCAGACAAGGGAGGCAATATTGTGGTTATGAACACAGATGATTATAACAATGAAATACTAAATCAATTAGCAGACCAATCTTGCTATGAACAAATTGCCAATAACCCTATGAGTACACTGACAATCACTATTAATGACCATCTACGGAAATGGAAAGAAGATGGTCTCCTGAATGAAGACGAATACCTTTATCTAAAAGTACTCAAACCTACTTTCCCATGGCTCTACACCCTTCCAAAAATCCATAAGGATCTCCCCTTTCCACCAGGCAGACCGATTGTCTCTGGAATTGGAGGACCGACCGAGAGACTGGCAGAATATGTGGATTTGTTCCTAGGCCCTCTGGTCAAAAATCTACCTTCATATATACAAGACTCTAAGCATATACTTAGCTTGTTAGGTGACTTAGAATGGCAACCAAACACTACCCTAGTCACCATGGACATTGTCGCACTTTATACCAGTATCAATCCAGTACTAGGTATAGAAGCAATTACCCGTGTTCTGTCCAACCGACCAGCACCTCTCTGGGCACACACACAAATGTTAATTTCTATGATGAACCTCATTCTACACAACAACTTTTTCATCTTTCACAAACAATGGTACCAACAAAAACGAGGGGTAGCCATGGGCTCAAAATTTTCTCCATCTTTCGCCAACCTTTTTATGGGTGCTTTCGAAGCTGACCACATTTGGGGTACCCAAGGCAGTACATATACTGACTCCATTCTTTTCTGGGGTCGGTATATAGATGACTGCATTTTACTTTGGACTGGCACAGATGAATTACTACAGAGTTTCTTCAATCACCTCAATCGGAACAACTGGGAACTAAGTTTCACCATGAAATCGAGCAAAACACACATAGAATTACTAGATCTTGAATTCTATATCGAAAACAATAAGCTACATAGCAAACTTTATAGGAAACCTACTTCCTGTAATGCCATTCTGCGAGCAGATAGCTATCATCCTTTACACCAGATTAGATCAATACCTTTTGGAGAATTCCTCCGTGCAAGATGAAACTGTAGTGATGACAAAGATCTCAACACTACAATACA
The DNA here is from genome assembly GCF_964263255.1 of Lissotriton vulgaris. NCBI lineage: Eukaryota > Metazoa > Chordata > Amphibia > Caudata > Salamandridae > Lissotriton > Lissotriton vulgaris. The sequence continues at coordinate 246,564,242 of NC_141687.1, forward strand.
AGATATGGAAGTAAGATTCGGAAAACGGGGCTATCCAAAAACAATCCTATCGGAAGCAAAAAAGAAACTCAATAAGATTAAGAGAACTAACACTTTGAAGACAAAGGATTCTAATAAGGCGAAAGATACTACAGTGAGAATGATCACTGAATACAACGCACTACACCATTCAATCAGGAACAGCATGACCAAACACTGGGGTCTGCTAAGAGATGACTCTACACTGAAAAACATTATCCCTACTTTTCTTCAAATCACTTTCCGCAAAGGGAGAACATTGAGGAACAGGCTCAGCCCTACAGTCCCACGCATTGACATGACCCCTAACTGGCTAACACAACGCAGTAACGGGTTATTAAAATGTGGCTTTTGCACTATGTGCAAATGGGCCAAACACAAAACCAAGCAATTCAAGGGACCAAACGAAGAATTGTATGACATTAGGGTGAACATCAACTGCACCACAAAATATGTGGTATACATAATAGAATGCCGATGTGGCAAGAAATACGTCGGAAGCACTATAAGAACATTAAAAGAGAGAATATTGGAACACATGAGGGCCATCCAAAAACAAGATCCTAAATATCCAGTAGCACTACATGTAGCTAAATGTCAAGTCAACACAGAGGATTTCTCAGTATCTTTTTTTGGAATCGAAACTGTGCCTGTCCATGTAAGAGGTGGCAACCGTGAGTTAGCACTTAGACGCAAAGAAGCTACTTGGATTATGCGTCTTTAAAGTATTGAACATAGATTAAATTATGACCCTGAACTGCAATTCTTTCTAGGAAACTAGACCCTAATATGTGTAATTTTTGCTTCACTATATGTTTGGTCCATTTTTAATATTGTATTCCATCCAACCACAAATATCTATCTAGGAATACAATCGAGTATACAAGTATAGACAGAGACAATACAATTTTTCTGACCTAACAGGCTTTAAAAATTTCGTCTGCTTTAACTGTTTTTTCATTTGTGTTCACAACGTATTACTATAGAGACATACCAAGGTCACACTCTCTATAAGTAAATAATCCAGCCTCATTATGAGGTAAGAATATTAATGAGAAATGATGGGGCGGAGCTAGCCGGCGTCGATGGCGGACGCGTGAGCTCTCGGCTCCTCGCCTTAGCCCCGGAATAATCCTGATAATCTATCCTAAAACGTGTCCTATATGCCATAGCGGGCTCTCCTACACCCGCCAGCACCCCTAGATTCTTTTGGGGGCCGCTTTGGACATTGGCTGGCGAACCTTTCCAAGTTGTTTGAAGGGCGGCTCCTTGCGACTCGGCCGAGGAGGACTGGGCCTGAAGCTGCGTACTATCCTGGAGAGGTGGCCGGGTGACGTCGCCTGACGTGCAGCCTCAGAGTCGGGAGTGCACGGGCTGATCTACGGCCGGACTACCACTTGGATTTTTCCCTTACCGGAGCGTCCTCCCCCCCTTTGTCTGCGATTGCCCCACCGGCGGAGGGGACACTGAGCACCCGAACCACGAGGTGGAGCGATCACTATATCGGTGTGATCACTGGTCCGGATCCCCACTGCGGCGACCTGCTGTCCCCGTGCCCTCACGCTGCGGTGGTGAGGCATTGACTGGTGCTGGCATTGTAGACCTAACAATACCCTGTGTCTGTGTCTAGCGAGTGTGGGTTTTGCCGAAGTGATCGGAGGCGGTTCGTCCGCCATAACGGACGCCATCTTGGCTGCATCGGGCCTCTGGCTCGGACTTGGTATCTAGTGGCAGTGGATAGCTGGCTGGAGTGGCCCCTGCGGCCTGCTGATTACGAGACGCCTCTTTGTTCTGGGTCCCCCCGCACCAGGGGCAGAAGATGGGGAAAAACGACGCTGCCCAGGCGAAGCTCTCCTTTGAACGGCGCCGACCGAAAGGGCCTGATGCGACGGCCCCGGACTCATCCCCGAAGGGTGCCGCTGCGACCGCCCCAGCAACCACGGAGCTCCGGGACATGCTGGCCGCCATGGAGAGGGGCATTCAGGACAGCATTGCGTCTGTGGGTACCAAGATTGACGCTTTGTCATACCGCATGGACCGCATGGCGGAGCGAGTGGACAAGAACGCGGAGCGCCTGGACATGGCGGAACGTCGACTCACTGAAGCCGAAGAAGCCCAGACCGAGTGGGACAAAGATAGAAAGCAGTTTGATAGACTTTTGCAAGTTATTCGTGATAAAACGGAGGACTTGGAAGCGCGCTCACGCAGATCCAACATCCGTATTACAGGTGTGGCGGAAACAACGCAAACTGGGAGGATGGAACTCTTCGTAGAAAAATTGCTGAAACTGCTACTCGGGGAGGAGGCTTTTTCCCCAATGTTCATAGTAGAACGGGCACACCGTACGTTGGGCCCACAACCGCAGCCTGGCGCGCCGCCTCGCCCCATCATCGCGAAGCTCCTTAATTACCGCGACAGGGACACTGCTTTGCGCTTGGCGAGGGAGAAGGGCAAGCTTCAACATGAGGGTATGGACATCTCCCTCTACCCGGACTTTACGGCCAAAGTGCAGGAGGAGAGACGACAGTTCGCGCCGTATAAAAAACAACTGTGTACTCTGGGCCTTGACTACGCGATGCTGTACCCTGCCAAGCTTCGCATCAACACAGGAGGGCGGTCTTATTTCTTTACGGATCCGAAAGAACTCCAGAAATCCCTAAAGACATGGACACGGGAGCGAAAGGAGGCTAGGCATAGTCAGGAAGACGACGCTGGCTCAGCATCGAACCTGGATGAACAGGACTAGAGGGCTCTGCCGGGATATTTGGAACTTCTCAACTTGTGTGGGTCACTGCAACCTGGTACCGCTGCGACACCCCAAGAGGGGCGGAAAGTCTGGCCTACATGAGCGCTGCCGGTACTATTTGGTGGGGCGGCGGCCACACTGCTCGGACATATTCCTTATGGACTGCTGGTGAGGAGGTCGTTTATCACTGATAGGGGGGGGATCTGAACACTGCTGAATCGTTGGGGGGGCTGGTAGGGTTTTGGGGGGGCTGTTATACTTGCTACCCGAAGGGCACTGCCCACATGTGGGGCGGGGTAGAGGTGCCGATCTGAACTTTTCATTGAGACAGTTTGCGGTGTTGTACTATTTTGGCGCACTTCGCCCCGGTGCCTTTGGTTGTGCGACTCTCCAGGGAGTTGGTCTCGAACTGACGAATACTCTGCTACTTGAGGGTTGATGGGGGGAATTTTGGGACCTGTCTGACCTGGTTGGGGGTGGTCGGCTGTGGGTGGACGGGGGTATGGGGGGAGGGGTCGAGGGACTGGACAGTTGGGGGGGGTTGTTGCCTTGGGTTGTTTGGGGGGTTTGTGCGTATTGAGTGTGGACTGCTTAGTGGAATGTACCTGTTTGGATATGCCGGCTGGCGAATATGGGATCAAATGTGCTGCTGTGTCCTGTTTTGCCCATCCCTGCTGCTAATATACCTCATGAGCTCATGCAATGTCTAGTGCTGCACTGAATGTACCCACAAGTATCCCGAATAAGTTGAAACTGATGACCTGGAATGTTCGGGGCCTGAATGACTTTCGTAAACTGAGGAAGGTCCTAGGCTATCTCCATAGACATCATGTTGATCTGGCCTTATTGCAGGAAACGCACTTGCCACTCGCCAGCAGGATGTTGCAATCCAGGGGGTTGGCGGGGAATGTAGTGGCTGCAGGCTTCACGACACACGCCCGGGGGGTGCTAATCTGGGCCAATCCTACATCACAACTGAAATTGATCCCGGTGCACGCAGACGCGGAGGGAAGATACGTCCTGGCTAGGTGTGTGGGTAAGGGTCTTGATCTGCTGGTAATAAATGTTTATGGCCCCAATGATGATCACCCGGAATTCTATGCGACTTTGTCTGCCCTTTGCAGGTCACATGCTCAGCCTGGGATGTTGTGGGGGGGGATTTTAATTTTGTGTTCGACCCATCCAGGGACCGCTCCGCGGGACCTACTCGGCGCCCGGTGGCTTCGGCCACACATATGAAGGCCGAGATGACTAAATTAGACCTAGTGGATGTCTGGAGAGACAAACACCCCACGAAGGGCGGCTTCACGCACTATTCAGCCTTTCATAATGTGCACACTAGGATAGATTACTGGTTAGCATCTCCCTCGGTCCTGGGTGGTATCTGCGCATGCGAGGTTCTCCCTCGCACACTCTCGGACCACTCCCCCATTCTCCTACACCTTTCCACTGCCAGAAAGGGGATACCACCCTTCACTTGGAGGTTCCCTCCTTTCGCTCTGCTAGATGACGCCTTCTGGGGGGAGCTTGCGGAAGATATAGAACAATATTTCGCTACTAACCAAGGCTCGGTCGAAGACTTTTTTACAGTTTGGGAGGCTTTTAAGGTGTACATCAGGGGTATAGCTATGTCTAAGCACTCCAGTGTGCTACGGTCCATCAGGCGGGAACTCACTGCTCTGGAGACTAAGATAGCGGAGCTGGAGGCTCGACAACTGTCGACACTTAGTACTGCAGAGGGCCCGGCGATCACCCAACTCCTGTCCGAGTTTCAGGCTCTGGCGGATAGAGAGATTCTTTATATGGGCAAGTACGCCACAGCCCGAGTGTATGGTGAGGGGGAGAGGCCAGGTGCCTTGCTGGCTCGCATGGTTCGGGGCTCTCGACGGCCTCTGGTTGTTGAGGAGCTAAGGACCCCGGAGGGTGACACGGTCTCAGACGAGGAGCAGATACTAGGGACCTTTAGACGATATTATGCTGAACTATACCAGTCCAAGACTCAGGGTGTGGAGGGCGAAATGGACGATTATTTGGACCACATTGCCATGCCGTTCCTCAAGAACTCTGATAGGGAATTTTTGATGGCCCCCTTTCACCAGGACGAAATACTAGAGGCTCTTGCGGGCATGAAATCGGGGAGCGCGCCGGGCTCCGACGGACTCACGGTCGGCTTTTATAAAGCCTTCAAAGACATTCTGCTCCCGCACTTGGTTGCCCTCTTTGATGCAATATGTGAGGATGGCGAGATGCCGCCCACCATGCGTGAGGCGTTGCTGATCACTATACCTAAGCCAGGGAAACCTCCGGACCTTTGCGGCTCGTACAGGCCACTCAGCCTGCTGAACGTTGATGCAAAGATCTATGCCAAAGTCCTAGCCAACCGGCTGGCTTTGTTGGTCCCAGAGCTTGTCGCCCCGGAGCAGTCCAGATTTGTCCCATGCAGGAATTTAACTTACAACATACGCACGGTGCTGGGCACAATGCAACATGTCAAGCGGGAGAACAGCACGCTGGCAATCTTCCTTGACATGGAAAAGGCGTTCGACTCTGTTGAGTGGCCTTTCATGGTAAGAGTACTGCGAAAGCTGGGCCTAGGCGAACCGTTCCTGCAGAGGATTGGGGCGCTGTACCATCGGCCTTCTGCCAGACTACGGCTGGGAGACAGAGTGTCGGAGCTGGTATACATTGGTAGGGGCACTCGGCAGGGCTGCCCTTTGTCGCCGCTGCTCTATGCTCTGGTCGCGGAGCCCCTTGCTTGCGCTATACGGGAGTACCACAGTCTGGAGGGTATAAGTTTTCCCACTTACAAAATAGGGATTTCGACGTACGCTGATGACACTCTACTGTATGTCCGGAACCCGGAATCTAACCTGTCCGCGGTTCTTCGGGAGGTGGTCCGCTTTGGCTCGCTTTCGGGCTTGAGGGTGAACTGGGACAAGTCCATCGCTTTTCCTCTCACCCCGGTGACACAACCTTTTGCTATGGAGTACCCACTTCAGTGGTCCTCTGACTCAGTCCGTTATTTGGGTATCCGCCTGCATACAGACCCTGAGGTCCTGGTCAGGGACAACTACGGAGTTGCGTACAATAAATTGGTTGATGATGTTGATGCCTGGGTCAAACTCCCGCTCTCCCTTCTGGGCAGGATCGCTATTATGAAAATGATAGTTCTCCCCCGATTCCTGTTCCTTTTCCTCAACTTACCGGTGGTTCTGTCGAGGGCGTTTTTTAAACAACTTACCCAAGTCATGATCCGGCTGGCCTGGGGCGACAAGCAACCAAGAGTACGGTGGACGATCCTGACTCTCCCCTGTGAGATGGGGGGCTTGGGAGCTCCGGATCTGGAGCGCTACTACCGGGTTGCGCAGGCTTCGCACCTGCACTCGTGGATCCATGGTGACGCACGCACGCCGCACCTCATTCTGGAACGGTTGTTTGCGGACCCACTCCCCCTGCCTGCCACTATTTGCCTACCCACGGATCGATCGATCGATCGGACGGATGGACTCCCTTAAAGCGACCAATCATGCCTGGAACTCCCTGATGCGCTCCCGCGGCTGCGCCCTTCTGTACTCCCCATTGATGCCTGTAGACTGGGCCCTCTGGCTGGACCCGTTGGGCGAGAGAGGAGTAATCAAGGCCTTGCGTGCCCTCGGCATAGCGAGGATGGAGGATTTGTTCTCCGAGGGCACTTTGAAAACTTGGGATCAACTTACTACCACGGAGTCGGGCCCCTCCTTGCTACAGAAATTTCAATTTCACAGACTACGCTCTGCGTTCCGAGAGGTCCTGGGCACTACTATGGAGGAGCCTGAGGAGGTCCCGGAACTGACTTATATTATTAAATCCACATCATCTGCAAAGCTAATTTCACAGGTCAACAGGCTGGGAGTGGCGCATCAGCGCATACAACCCTCTAAAGCTAGAGCGGCCTGGCAGGACGATTTACAAACCCCCATAGACGACGCTATGTGGCGATACTGCTGCTCCAGCACGCGCAAGATTTCCCTGAATGGCAGGCACAGGCTTGTGCATTTCAAATTCCTACAGCGTGTGTATTATACCCCCGGACGACTGCACCGCTACGGCCTTCGCCCCACTGCGGAGTGCGAGCGTTGCCGAACATTGGTGGCAGACTTCTTCCATCTAGCGTGGCTTTGTCCCGGTGTACAAGCATTCTGGGGGGAGGTATTTACGGAACTTGACCAGATTCTGGGGGAGACCCTGCCGCGCACTCCGGCGCTCGCGCTCCTTGGTTACTCTAAGCCGTTGGCTCCTTCCCTGCGCCGGCTAGTCGATATGGCCCTGCTGTTGGCCAGGAGGGTGGTTGCGGCCTGTTGGATGCGTGAGCCCCTACCTGCCAAAACGAGATGGTTGCGGGACCTACAGTACTGCTGCACTCAAACAGAACTGTACAGCGACCTGTTACCGCCCAGGAGTAGGCCCAAGAATTTCTGGGATCTTTACAAAGAACACCTGAATAAGGGGGAGGATGGCGGCTCTGACACTTCTGAAGTAGCTGAACTCCAGGACCGGGTGGTGGAATAGTGGTTTGAACGCTTGCATTTCTTTCCCAGAGGGGAGTGGGTTGGGGTGCGTTGCGGGACGGAGGGGGGCTACACTGAGGTTCCTGATTCTGGGGCTCGATTGGGGGTAGCACTGGAGAGGGGCATTCATCATCGGTGGGACGACACGGGACACACGGCAGGTACACCTTGAGGTACACATGACTAGAAGAGGTTAGCAGTTCCACTGCCACACTCTGGGGGGAGGGGTTGGGGTTTAGTTGGGGTAGTTCCATTGACCTTTACTCAACACTAGACCTTTTTGCCGCGATCGCAGTAGGGGATTGCCAGTTGACACACTGCTCCAATAAGCTGCCTGTGGAGAGACATTGCTCTTGGTTAAACTAGAATAACGACACTTCACCATGCCGCCGGGCCTCCGGGATGCTGGCAAAAAGGCTGTGTACGGTTCTTCTCGATCATCGCTTGAAAAATTTTGTTTTTTCTTTCTTTTTGTGGTATATGATATAGTGCAATGTGTAAATGCAATGACTTGGTGGTGTCAATGGCTTTGCTTTCAATAAAGGTCTTTAGAAATAAAATAAAAAAAGAATATTAATGAGAAATAATTACTTAAATTTCATCTAGCTCCTATGCCCCTGGTCTATGTACCTTTGGGTGTATTTCAAATACCAATGTGCTCTTCATATATCTATTATACTTTTTCACATGCTCTATCATGTAATCCTTGACATAAACTCCCATATCCAATAACTAAAAAAAACCACCAGAGTATGGAGGGGTACACAACCCTACACATATCTCTAGTGGGCAAATTAATTTTCCATGGTATCTATGCGTTCATGTGGATCACTTTCAGATCTTGGGTTCGAAATATGGAGGATATACAACTCGATATGAATCCCCTCATTGTACTTTACATTTCCTGTGTATATATCGAACCATGCGCATACTTGCGAGCCTTTTGCCCTTTCTCATACACAAGAACGAGCAGAGGAAAATAATAAGAAAAGGCACACGAAAACCTTTCCATTTACGCAACTTTCTAAGTAACTCTTCATTTTACTGCCAACCATTGCTAAAAGAAGGAGCAAACCAACGTTCTAGCTCTTTTTTTGTGTTGGAAGCGCAACACCGGTACTTATTCCGGCCTCACTTCCTGTCACATGTCCGTCCTTGGAAAACGGCGCCGGGAACCACAAGAGGGAGACCGGTACCAGCTAGGTAAGCGAGCTCCCGGGTTTGGTTTTGGAGGAGAACACCAGACGCTATCTGTCTTGGTCTTATTTAATACCTCTCACCCACTTTTTTCCTGTTTTTCTTTTCGTCTTTTACCAATTTAGGTGTACCCGCCGGTAAATTGGTACCAACATTTGTTTCTCCTCCTGGTAACTATTTGAATATTTAACAATCTTGGTAGGTCGCCTTTCCCACTATGGCTTCCCTTTTCTTTTTATATCTGTAACAGGAAATAAAATTAACTAAAAATACGATGTCTATATTAATATACGCCCTATAGATTCACCAAAATCCCGCAAACTTCGAACTGATACTCCTTGGAATTCCGAATACAGGATTCCATGAAATGCCCCTACCGGGTGCTCTCATTTACTGCATTTTCGCTTATCACTTGTGAGGGTAAGTTTTTCCTATCCTCACGATTACAGTTTTAACCGACACCTCTATGTAATAATGTTTTCTAGAGGTATACTCAAATAAGTGATAGACCTTTCTCTTCCAGTCTAAAAAATCTCCAGAGCATGTGTTTTGTACACCCTGCATTTTCATTCAATTTTTAATTCCAAAAGTGGTATGACTTCTCCCTTCTCCCTTGTCCTCCTTTTTCTTGTTTCTTTGGAATTATCGACTTCCCCTTGTAGACTCATTAACAGAGTCTACTTACTGACTGGCACTCCACTTTTCTTTCCACTTATCCGGCACAGTACGAACGGAGTTATACACTTCGAAGTAAATTACGTCTAATTCTTATAATAAATTCTCGCCTTACATCCGCCCACAATATCTATCTTCTCCAAATACGAACTAGCTAATAACGTATATAACAAGAGTGCACTGTATGTTTGACTACACCCAGAGCAAAGAAAAGAAACAGTTTTAAACATGTGCACTATGTCAGACGTTTACAGGATTCTAATCACAATTGTTATATTTCTTCAGTTGATTTTATATACATTGCACCAGTCACTTGGGATACCGCCCTTTCAGACACACACCACTTTCTTCACTTTGTCACTTCACTTTACTTCCGGTCAGTGTCCACTTTCTGTAAGCTTTTCATCCAACCCCATAAAACTTTTTTAAACGCACTAATGTCACTCAGTCAGTGATCTCGAGTCACATTGACACTAAGTCACTCAATGGCATGCTTTATGTCGCCCTGGTTTTCACAACCAAGTCACTATCACAATATGTTCATGAATGGAACATGATCGCAAATGTATTTTCTGTGTTTATATTCAGCCCTGAAGATTCGCAGTCTGTTCCCTGCGATGAAACACGTGTTGGCCTATACAAAGGAACAATAAACAGAAATACTACACCAAGAAAAGAACGTTTCTGTACTGATATATGTCAACTTATGTTTATCTACTCTCGAAATTTGAGATTTCATATTGGTGTGCTCTATTACTTTTACTACTTCTACTGACACAAATATTACCAATAATTAACTGTCATTGTATAGTGCAGGGGCATTGCTGTCTGATGCCCAGGCATGGGTCCCGTGCTCTCCATGCCACTGGAATCAAGCTATCTTGGGCTGAAGAGGGGTGAACCCCCAAAACCGGTCCTAGGATGCTTGTTCCCAGTCCTGGAGGACTTGGCTTGGCGGTTCTGGCGGGACTGTTCCTATGAGGCAGAGGATCAAGACTGATTTCAAACTGGAATGGCATGCTGAGCAAAAAAACAATGGATTTAGGCCCAGTTCTCTGTACTGGGGTGAATGTATGACATTGTTCTGCATTTTGTCCATCAACTGCTGTTTTTGCTATGTGACATTGTGGAACAAATGTGTGGTTCGGAAGAAGACTTACCTGACTCTATGGGACACCTAGAGATGAATCTAATGACCGAGTGGATGTAGCAAGTGGTAACAGGATTATATACAGCCTTATTGCAGAGAACTTCTAAAGGATTGCAGACTCCTAAACACTGGTGGGAGGATAGGCTAAGAACTGATATACCAATGAATTCAAGGGCTCGCTATCTGAGTTCGATCAAGACTGTGTCAAGAAATGCACGGATTTGCTTTATCTAATTCAATTACATACACTATACTTACTTAGCTCAGAGAATGATAGCAAAAATGTGTAGGCGCACCCAATCAACTTACCCCAGATGTCATGCAGAAGTTGCATGCTTTGTGCATATGGTATGGCCCTGTCCAGTAATAGCCGCATTTTGGGAGGCGGTAGCACAATGTATTTCAGAAGCAACTGCTTCTCTGTTGCCCGACAGTCCGTTTAGGTGCCTACTGGACATGTGTACGATCACTAAATGTACAAAGTAGCTGGTATGCTTCCAGAGCCTGGTACTAGTGCTGGCAAAACACTCTGGCGCGTATGGTGTGGAAATCTAGCATGGCTTCCGCGTTAGATCTCTAGCTTAAGGATGTGATGCAATGAGCGGGTACAGAGATCGTGGTCTATGTGGATATGAGAATGAAAACAGAACCTGCTCACCACTTGATCACTAGGAAATTTATCTTGAGACAATGGAACCAAAATCAGACATACACCTGCCGTGATTCAGGCGTCTATAAAGACTTATGGAGGAGGATACATCAATACAGGTGTGCTTTACCTGATGGTGAGCCCATAATCCAGGAAGCAGAAGGTTAGCAGGGAAGCGGGACCTAACCACATGTCCTGGCAGGGGCATACGATGCCGTGCAGTGTTGAAGACGAGAGGCTGGTGGTAAACAGTACTTCGAACGTAAGAATTGGAACTGTAGAGTGATGAGGATGTTGCGTGCGCTGTAGTTATAATAAAGGTTATGTTGTGTGCGTTATTATGCTATGGTGTCATACCATGGCTGTGATCTCGCAACCACATGGCAATGGTTGATGTGTACTGAGTATAGCGTTGTACTCCAATACTATGTCGCAAATGTATTATGGCCCAGACTACACATTGTTTTGTATATGTGTTGCACTATGACAAAATTTAATAAGGATACTTTAATAATAAAATGTGTCTTTCGTATCTGACTAATCAATGCAAGCAAATAAAACTTGGTAACTGCTTCTCAAGCATCACAGGGCGTTCCTCAAGGCTTTATTCTGGCTCTAACTCGCTTTAGTCTCTATACAGAACCTCTCTGAGCCTTGCTCAAGAATCTTTTATCATGACTATATCAGTGAAGTACACTTTTTACTTAAAATATCCTCTCCCAATGATGCCCGGTACTGTGCCCTAAACCCTAAAAAATAAAGCCAGAGATTGCCCACAACTTGAAACTGAACCCGTCAAAGACTGCATTTTTCCTCATTTTGAAGACTCATTGTAACATGCTAGCGCAGGCTTGGACTGAGGGCCTTATTCAGATTTCGGTGGATGTAATACTCCGTCACAAACGTGACAGATATCCCGTCTGCCGTAGTAGGATCTCCATAGGCAATAATGGGATTGTGATACGGCGAACAGGATATCTGTCACGTATGTGACGGAGTATTCACCTCCCCCAAGATCTGAGTCTTGTAATATTCTTGACTGCAAGACCACTATCATGATTAAGCCAAAATCTCTGAATGTCACTCTGCATAAAAGTATAAGGCTGAATGTACTATTAGGCACAAGATTAGAAAACACATTTGATACATCAGGCCCTTAATCTTTAATCTCACATCAACTCCGTGGCCAAGATAGCCTGTGTGAGAAGTTGGCCTGGTATATGATGTCCACTATTCTAGTGGGCACCTTGCACCAGTCCAAACGACCCTTATTGATGGTAAGTTATAAAGTCAACCTTATAGAAAGCTATCCTAGTGATAGCTGTGGAGAGCAGCCTTCAGGCTAAGACTTAGAGGCGAGTTAAGCTAGTTGTTTTACCAATTATAATCTCTTGAATGATCAAATGAAAGCACACCACACAAGGTATGTATAAAATATATATGTATTTATTCTAAACACAACCCCTCTGGACTCTTTATGAGGTCAGAGGTAAAAGTACAATACAAAGAACTTAATTAGCATACAATAAGTTGCACAGTATACGTTATGCCCTAGGGGCCTCACAAACCATATACTAAAATAGTGGTATAAGAACCACGTGAGAGTTAGACAGCAGGCCTAGGGCCTGCGGAATCGCTGGGGCTGCCTAGAACCACAAAAGGTTAGGAAGTAGGAGGCCCATGGGAGATGCGTGCAGTGTCTAAACACAGCCACAGGTTACCATTGGCTGTCTATGGAGAACGAACAAGTTACAATTTTAAAGATTAAGGGCACTTCTAGGTGAACTACGATGGAACCCTTTTCGACTAGGACACTTCGAGAGTCAAGACCCACAGGAGCACCAGAGTACTCGTGTTACCTCACCCAGGGAAGCCGGGTGCATAGGTGTCTTTTGGTGTCGGGTTTCGTCGTCTATTCCAATGGAGAGCTGCAAAGAAGTGCTGCAGGCGACAAGAGGAAAAGTGTCTGGGTGGATCCAAGGGTGGATTGGAGATGTGAAGAACCTGTAAGCAGAGGAGACAGAGTCTGGGTCACTAGCCAGTGACCAGAATGGCGATAGGAAGATGCCAGCCGATGTCGGGTGATTTCAGGTAAAAACGTGAAGCTTATCTCTTCAGCCACGAGGACCATGAGGCGTCGACAATGACCAGGAGCTGGATTCGAGCTGTCCCACAAAAGATCTAGTTGACTGCAGTGTCAGAATCCAGATTGGACTCAACAAGCCTTGGCAAACGCAATCCATGCATCAATCAATCAATCAATCAAGAGTATTTGAAAATCGCGCTACTCACCCGCTAAGGTCTCAAGGCGCTGGGGTGGGAGCTGGTACTGCTCGAAAAGCCAGGTCTTGAGTTGCTTCCTGAAGGAGAGATGGTCCTGGGTGAGTCATAGGTGGGTGGGGAGGGTGTTCCAGGTCTTGGCCGCCAGGTAGGTGAAGGATCTTCCTCCGGTGGTGGTTCTGCGGATCCGTGGGACGGTGGCGAGGGCGAGGCTGGCGGAGTGGAGCTGGCGGGTTGGTGTGTAGAACGTGAGGCGGTTGTTGAGGTATTCGGGGCCCAAGTCGTGGAGAGCCTTGTGAGTCTGAACGTGATCCTTTTGCTGACGGGGAGCCAGTGCAGGTCCCTCAGGTGGGCGGAGATGTGGCTGTGTCGGGGGATGTCCAAGACGAGTTGTGCTGAGGCGTTCTGGATGCGCTGGAGTCTTTTCTGTAGTTTGGCGGTGGTCCCAGCGTAGAGGGCCTTCCCGTAGTCCAGACGGCTGGTGACGAGGGCCTGGGTGACCGTTATCCTGGTTCCAGTGGGCATCCAGCGGAAGATCTTACGGAGCATGCGGAGTGTGTTGAAGCAGGAGGAGGTAACAGCGTTAACTTGCCTGGCCATCGTGAGGGAGGTGTCAAGGATGAAGCCCAGGTTGCGTGCATGGTACGTAGGCTTGGGTGTGGGGACCAGAGGAGGGGGCCACCAGGAGTCATCCCAGGCGGAGATGGATGGGCCGAGGATGAGGACTTCCGTCTTGTCTGAGTTCAGTTTCAGGCGGCTGAGCTTCATCCAGTCTGCGATGTCTTTCATTCCGTCCTGGAAGCTGGCTCTGGCGGAGGTGGGGTCGTTGGTGAGGGAGAGGATCAGTTGGGTATTGTCGGCGTAGGAGATGATGTTGAGGTTGTGCTTGCGTGCAATGGCTGCGAGGGGGCTCATGTAGACGTTGAAGAGGGTGGGGCTGAGCGAGGAGCCTTGAGGTACGCCGCAGATGATCTTGGTGGCTTCTGCGAGGAAGGGCAGGAGATGGACTCTTTGGGTTCTGTCGGAGAGGAAGGAGGTGATCCATTCCAGGGCCTTTCCTTGGATCCCAGCGTGGCGGAGGCGGGTTATCAGGGTGCGGTGGCAGACCGTGTCGAACGCAGCCGAAAGGTCGAGCAGGATGAGGGCGGTGATTTCTCCGTTGTCCAGCAGGGTCCGGATGTCGTCGGTGGCCGCGATGAGGGCGGTCTCGGTGCTGTGGTTCGCTCGGAATCCGGACTGCGATGGGTCGAGGGAGCCGTTCGTCTCCAGGAAGGCTGTCAGCTGTTTGTTGACGGTTTTCTAGATGACCTTTGCAGGGAAGGGGAGGAGCGAGATGGGGCGGAAGTTCTTGAGGTCTGAGGGGTCTGCGGGGGGTTTCTTCAGGAGGGCGCTGATCTCTGCGTGCTTCCAGCTCTCCGGGAAGGTGGCGGATATGAAGGAGTTGTTGATGATGTCCCAAAGTATGGGTGCGATGATGGAGTCGGCTTTGTTGAAGATGTGGTGTGGGCAGGGATCGGCTGGGGAGCCCGAGTGGATGGTGTTCAGCGTGTGGGTGTTATCTTCCGTGCTGACCTGAGTCCAGGCGCACATGGTGGTGGTGGGGTATGTGTTCTGAGCGCCGAAGCTGTTGTGTATGTCGACGATCTTATGGTGAAAAAAGGTGGCCAGAGAGTTGCAGAGGACTTGAGAAGGCGTGATATCGTTGTCGCTGGCGTTGGGGTTGGAGAGCTCTTTCACGACGTTGGAGAGTTCCTTGCTGTTGTGGGTGTTGTTGTCTAGTTGTTCTCTGAAGGATGACCTTTTGGTGGTGCGGATCAACTGGTGGTGTTTGCGGGTGGCGTTCTTGAGGGCTGTCATGTTATCCATTGACTGGTTGTGGCGCCAGGCTTTCTCGAGGTCACGGCAGGATTTCTTAGAGTCTATGAGATCGTTGGTGAACCACGCAGCTTTCTTGCTGTTGAGGTTGCTGGGAGGGTTTTTCAGTGGAGCAAGGGTGTCTGCGCAGTCGGTGATCCACTGTGTGAGGTTGCGGGCTCCTTCGTTGCAGTCTGTGGTGTTGGTGGGAGGGTTTAGGCGCAAGGAGGTGGTGAGTTGGTCGCTGGTGATCTTGCTCCAGCATCTTCGGGGCGTTTGTTGAGGGCAGTGGTGGGTCGTTGTTTTCCTGAAGTTTAAGTGTACGCAGCTGTGGTTGGTCCAGTGGAGCTCGGTGGTGTGGCTGAAGGAGATGTGGTTGTTGGAGGAGAAGACAGGGTCGAGCGTGTGGCGGGCGTAATGGGTGGGGGTGTTAACCAGTTGCTTGAATCCGAGGTTGGCGAGGTTGTCTAGTAGGGCGGTGGTGTTGTTGTCCTGGTCGTTCTCCAGGTGGAAGTTGAGGTCTCCTAGGAGGATGTAGTCGGGGAGGCAGGGTGAGCGGGCTGATGAAGTCTGCGATGGCCTCGCTGAAGTGTGAGCGTGGTCCCGGGGGTCTGTAGATGAGGGTTCCTCTGAGGGTGGTCTTGGGGTCGGTGTGAATCTGGAAGTGCAGGTGCTCTGCGGTGGCGAGGGTGTCGTCGGTGTTGGTCGTGATGCGGATAGTGTTTCTGTGGGCGATGGCAATGCCTCCTCCGGTCTGGTTGACGCGGCCCCTCCGGATGATTTTGTAGCCGTCCGAGATGGCAATGGCGATGTCGGGGGCTGAGGAGGCGTTCATCCAGGTTTCCGTGAAGAAGGCGACGTCTGGTGCCGTTTTGTCCAGGAGGTCCCATAGTTCAACTGCGTGCCTGTGGATGGAGCGGGTGTTGAGCAGGATGCACTTGAGGTGGTTGTTGTTGGCGGTTGTTTTGGCTGGCACGGTGCAGGACCGAGTGCAGGTGAAGTAGCAGACGTGGCAGGTGAAGGCTCCGTGGGTGTGTTTCAGGGTGGCTTGGTAGCAGGGTGGATGTCGGCCGGTGTTGAGGTTGGCGGCGTCTTAGCTCAGTCGGGTTTCCTGGCTCTGGCGGGGTCCAGGGGTTCTGGCGCTGGGCGCAGTCCAGGCGTGGACGGGCGTAGACGGGCGTAGACGGGCTTGCCTTATGGCCAAGTGGGAGGGAGGAGCAGCTGGGAGGCAGGAGCGGGGTGGCGAATGGGGAGTGGGAGACAGGAGAGGGGGGCAGGGCTGCAGGAGAGCAGCGGCGGGGAGCAGAGGGGGGAAAGAGCGGGAAAGCGGAGCAGGGAGAGAGAGGCCAAGCCTGGGCTAGCCTGGAGATCGGGGCAAGCGTGGGCAAGCCTGGAGAGCGATGGCAAGCCTGGAGAGCAGGGGCCCTAAGGAGAGGCGGCAGCAAGAGGGCCAAGCAGGCAGCAGCAGCAGAATCTGGGCACACGGGGGCCGTGCGGTAGTGGAGTGACCGGGTCATGCATGATGTTGAGATGGGCTTTGGTGCAGACCAGCAATGTCTGAGGAACTCCTCCTTTAGAGAAGAGTGGGAGCAAGTCTGGAGCAACCAGGAAATCTCAAAAAAGTGAAGATTGGTCTTTGTGGGGGCTCACTAGCCAACGGACTAGGAACCACAAAGAAGTGTCAAGCTGAACTGCACAAAGCGGGCCCACAGGACACTTGTCGAGTGTGGGCCTCTGAGCTTCGGTGCAAAAGGTGCTTGGGCAGGGGCTTCAAATACCCCAATGTACAACTTTGGGATTCTTCAGGAAGTGGGTGCAGTAGCAAAAATGCAGGATGTCCAGGAGTTCCGGTCCCACATCTCTTGTGTCCACCATAGGTATCAGCTTTGCTGGGAGCGCAGATCAGTGTCAGAGATTTCTGGAAGTCTGTGTGTTTTGTCACAGACTCTTCGTGATCCGGCAGGAGCCTCGAAAATGCATACCAGCAAAGATGCTGTTGGTTCCTGTTTGGACAGGGTGGTAACTCCTTGACCACAAGGGAGATTTCTTCCATCTTCCATCTTCTAGTCGATATGGAATGTTGAAGGTAAAAAAAAAAATGGATACTTGTATAGCGCACTGCTCACCCGCAAGGGTATCTAGGCGCTTGTACGACTACCGCTGTGGAACCCATCCTGGCTTTCCCTGTGAGGCGGCCACTCCTGGGCAACCCCAAGGTGGAGGCCAGGCATCCTTAGCGTTGTGGGGGCCGTTATGGAGATTAAGCAAGCTTGCAGAGTGGGACTCTATGATTGGAATAGGCACCGAGGCGAGAATTATCAGGTCTGTGGAATTTTTGAGCCCAAGACCCACCGAGACGGGGAATTGAACCCTGGTCCCGGGCTAGACCTCTGCATCAGGGTCTGCCGCTCTAACCATTGAGCCGCACTTCTCCACTATGTATCAGAGTTTCGTCCAGGGCAATCTAAAGTCCTAGGGACTGGGGTTCTATAGCTATAGCAAGTTTAGGGGTTGGACTAACTCTAAGGTCCCTCCAATGGGTGGACCTGGGAAGGGGGTCGTCACACCTCTTCCCCTTTGTCCAGTTTCACGCCAGAGCTGGGGAAGAGTGCCCCAGCAACCGGTTTGAACTGGGAAATACATGGAGCACCTTGTGTGCCCCAGGCAGTGTCTGAAAAGCATTCACTGAATGCAACCCACCCTGCCCCAATACACTAAAGCCTGTCTGGGGAGGTGCTGGCACCTCCCTGGACAGTAAACCTTTTGTCCAGGTCTCCATTGCCGGAGTTTCCTCCAGCAGCAGGAGGGCAGACTCGTGTCTGTAGCAGCAGGATCCATTTTGTGATGCTGGGGCTCTGTTTAACTTTAAACAGATTTACCCGTAACCACATGTCTTCTCCCTATAGAAGGGTGGAATGCTACCCCCGATGCCCGAACTGGTGGGGGAGGGGGGGTAGTATTCCAAAGTGTTTGACACCTTACACAACATGTTTTGATAAAGCCAAACCAAAGTTAGCATTAACCGCGAGGATTCTAATGCACTTAAGAGTATATGGTATGGCTAGATCATAGAACAGCTATAAGGAGATGGTTCCAAAAGCTGCAGAGGGGCTCAGCTCATGCTAGGGCACCCTTTCACACAAAACCAAGCACTCTGCCTCCAGGATTGTCAAGGCCTGCCATTGGAGTGACTTATAGGTTACTATGTGTCTATATATAAGGTAGATATAGGTATACTATATCTAAGTAAGGGGTGATTACACCACCTTACCCTGGCTGTAAGTACAGACCTGTGGTGTCAGTTTGGAAGGCTAACCAGGGGTGGCACAATACATGCTGTAGCCCCTGGTAGGCCCAGGGTGCCCCTATGCCCTGGGTACCTAAGGTACCATATATATGGGCTCACAAGGGTGACCCAGTAACCAATCTGGTATGTACCTAAAGTACATGCTATCAATTAAGAGAGAGAACAGCCAGGCTGTGGGCCTGATTAGCAGGGCCACAGCCATACTAAAGTCGAATAACCAGTAAAACACAGCAAAAAGTGGGGGTAACCATAGGAAGCAGACCCTACTCTCCTACAGCCTGGTTCCAACTGCTAATTTGGTGGAAAATCTGCAAGTTTATCCCGGACCAACACCTCAAGCCCTTTACCAGCCCTCGTTCTTATCCAGCATTGACTTTCCAATTTGCTTTTGATTGGCCTAGCTAAGCCTCACTTACTTCCCCTGAAAGCAGTTCTGCATGCACTGCAGGCAGCAAATTTTATCATATCTCATCTATCCTTATGCCTCAGTAGCTCCTCGAGGATGCTAGGTCATTCACAAGATGGCGTGTGCCACACATTAGATTATCCTCTCAGCAGGGGTGGCTGCTGTCAATCCAAAGTGGGGTGGGGGTGAGACAAGAAAAAATATTAATAATATAAATAGAAACTTATCTTTCTTGGCAGCCGCCGGGATCTTCTCCTCCTGTGCCGTGCTGCTCCACTGCTCCCATCCCAACAACACTACAATTCCCATGGGCACAGGCTCCCGAACTCCATCCAATCCCAGCGCTTAGAGAAACGCTGGCATTGGGCGGAGCAGGCCCGTTTTGCACTCCAGCAGGATCTTGGAACCTGTGCCCCTGAGCAGCCTGGAGATATCCAAGTGCACATTTGGGTTTGGCTAGCCATGGACGGCCAGCCAAACCCACATGCGCACTTTTAGTGCCTGCCTACCACCTCACCCCTGCTGTGTGACGCTGCTGCCTTGCACCGCACGCCCCCGACTTGTGGGCTGGAATTAAAATAAAATTACAATAAAATAGTTTTATTGTCATTTTATTTTTCTTCTTACTGCTGAGTTTTAGCAGTGGCGCAACGCTCCTCCGCCATAACGGAGGAGCCGCACGTGCCACTCAGCCCACTTCACTTCTGGGGTTTCATTTTGATTCTGTCAATAATAATTTCTAGAACCTACTGAATTCATAAAAGAGTGCATGATGGCTCAGTCCTTCCCAGTAAATGTGGTTAGAATCTGGAACTCTCGCCTGCCAGCCTCATGGACGCCTAAGCCCCTGGTTTTATTCAAGGAAAACTCTAAATCACTCAATTGCAAATAAACTTCAAATCAGACCGTAACAAACTGTTCCAGTTGGTTTTCTGTAATTTAGAACTTTTTGTCACCCCATTCCCCTATCGCGTGTAATTAATCAGAAAGGGCTTCATTAGTGGGCCTTGCTAAAACACTGCAGGCATATTCTCAAGGACTTATAGTAGAGGTTTCGGCACTTTAGCGCAGCAAAAGTGGCGAAAGAATGATCGCCCCATTCTCAAGCTGATGCAAACTGCCGATATCGATAATTATCCAGCTATAGCTTCCGCAAAAACCATCACCACAGATGAGAGCAACAACTAACGCTAATAATATGCAGAGTAGGCGATCCCGTGCAAAAACACACAAAAACACCACTTTGCAATATTCTCAATGACCAGAATCAGGCGATAAGGCACGTTAGCAGCAGGGAATGAACACCTGCCTTTTACTGGTGTTAAGCAGGACGATAACCTGCAGCATGAAAGGGAGGCCAGCCCAGAGCTACATCGGCAGACCAATACATGTCATAGAGCTACTGATCATGCAGCTCGGAGACCCAAGAGGCACACAACACCCCGGACCTCTCCAGGCCCCCCACACGACCACATCCCTCCGGACACCCCCCTCTAGACCCTCCCCAGACTACCACCAAGGCAGCACAGAATAGGACAATGGTCCTTCCGAAAACGCACCAGCCTCAAAGACTTCACGTCAGAGGAAGTCATTGCCCACTACATGCTTAAAATGACAACCATCCTCCGCATGCTGACCCACATTGCCCACAGGCTGAAGGTACCAACATAGCGGACAACCAACATCCCTCCGCTGACAAAGCTGCTGGCTGTGCTGCACCTGTTGGCCTCTGGTACTTTCCAACCAACAACCACCAGAGTCGGAGGAGTCCACAGCCAGCCCTATCAAAGTTCATCACAACTGTCTTGGATGCAATCATCAGCTTGGTACCCCAGCACCTTCACTTCCCCCACACTGAGCACGAACAGCTGGAGACCAAGCAAGGCTTCTACGCAATAGCTGGCTTCCCCCACGTGTTGGGGGCAATTGACTGCACACATGTCCTATTTGTGCCTCCTGCCGACACTGCACACAATTACCGCAACAGAAAGCACACGCATTCCATCAATGTGCAGGCAATAGTGGACCACCAGGGACTCTTCACCAACGTCATGGCCAAATACCCAGACAGTGTGCACGATTCCTACATCTTTCGACAGTCCATCATCAACCATCGCTTCGAGGATGGCACCTACAGAAATGCACTGCACGTTGGTAAGTACCAAATGAACACACCACACACCTCAACTCCACAACCAGGCAACTCACAACTGTGGGAATGCACACGTTACAACATCACATACAGCATGCCAAACAACATGCCCACTTACCAGACATGACAACACAAGGAACTGTGGTAACAGGGGCCAGCCACGTAGACAAACCATCCACGTCATGGCACCTCTGCCACACAATAGCAGGATGTGGTGAGAGGTGGAAACCAAGTATGTGCGAAGGAGGCGTGACCCATGAATCAGAATGAAAACAATGCCAAGTGAGGCAGTGATGTGCTGGACAGACTCAATTGTGCAGAGCACAGACATGTCCATGTGGACATATACTACTGGTGTATGTGATGACAGTGGATGCAACCATGATACCTCAGGCAGTGGGGTAGATCTTGGACATGTAGCTATGTTGTTGTCCCCTGTAAGTGTAAGCAGAGTGGGCTGGGCCAGCGTAGGAGTGGGAATTAATAGCCCTGGGCTCAGGGTGTGGTTCACTTCCGGAATGGGCACCAAAGCAACTACTGACTGTGTCTCTGTGTCCGCCATATTCTCACAATAGGCCTGTAGCAGGGATTCCGTTCTCTTACAGAACTGTGCATAGAGATCTTCGCTAACTGTCGGGGTTTCTCGGCATCGTGAACCGCCTTTAACGCGTTAGCTACCTGAAAGTTCACTGCATCCCCCTTGACATTTGCAAGGATCAGATCGCAAACTACATCAAAGGTGCCACACAGGCGCATACCCAACTCAACCGCAGACTCCGGTCCGTGATCATCTTGAACACGTTTAAGGACCGTAGACAGATTGGACATAGACGGGGTGCCAAAGCATCTTGAATAGACCACTGCAAAAGTCTTTCCCCATGTCTCACAGTCAACGAGCTCAGGGGCCAAATCTTTGGGCAAACTAAGCGTAAGAATCCGGTGTTTTTCACCCGGAGTCGTATTCGGAAACACTGCTTCCAGCTGGTCAAATTTCTCGGCAAGCCAGAAAGGAAAATCATCCTTATCCAGGGGCTTCTTGCCCATTACGGAATTGGCCATCACAGGACTGATCTTCAAACCAGTCTGCCCTGCCGGAAGCGCCGCACCTCCCGGGGCCCCACCCTGAAGATTACGGCTTGTGTAGTGTACTAGCGCTCTAATCACGGCAATAGCGACCACATGAAGTCGCCGAAGTTCCGCCAGGGTACAATTGCCGTGCAGAGGGTGAGGAGTAAATCCAGCCAAAATAGGCCAATTTGCGCCTAGAATGGACAAAGGACCTAACCTCAGAGCGGTTAAAGAATGGGGTAGGGCGCCACCAAACCAAACTCCATGCTGCCAAACATCAATAGTACTTCCTGCGCTCTGTACGGAGTATACACATTAGGCACAGCAGTGGAAGTGTATGTGGAAAACTCCAGAATTAGCGTCCACTGGCAGAAACGTCACCCATGAATAAAACAATTCGTATGGATAAGCATGTTCCGCACTAACCACCATTATCACAGCCAAGCCTTCCAAAGGAACATTATAAGTCCGCAAATGATCACGCACCGCAATGCGACTATGTTGCGGAATGTCCACGGATTGTGCCATGACAGCACAGGAACGTGAAAAAACAAAGATCACTTTGTAGCACAACTGGGTAGGAATTCAAAGAAACCGTTTTAGATAGAATCAAGCTTGAAAAAGACCTATTTCAAAAATAGGTAGGTTTTTTTCCGACACCACCGTTTTCCGGAAACGGGAATGAAGGGGTTAAGGAATGAACAATATACTACTCGATTGTCATGATATAAGACCTCCAACGTACGGGCGCCATGTCGCAGGGATTCCGTTCTCTTACAGAACTGTGCATAGAGATCCGGAACCTCAGTGAATTAGGGTGACCCAAAACTCACCTCAGTATCCAAAATCCCCTTACCAAGCTAGCTACAGTGTCTCATTGGTCATAACAAACTCCCAATGACTTAGACAAACCAGAACATGAACTTAGGTTACCTCAGGTATCGTGGAACACATGAACACTCTTTCGCTCTATAATCATTTCAAACCAGAACGTGGAGTAAAAGAGGACACGTGCACTTTTGAAATATTTATTATTCAATGCAAGGTTCTCAAACGCAGTATCTTATATAATACAAAAAGACATATTATAAGAATCAGAGTTATCAGCATAGTTACTAGTCCATATTAAGCAAACGGTGATAACATATTATAATGCTTAAATCAATAGAAATTAATAGCACCTATTTCTCGCACTCCCTATTTAGCATACTATATTATATCTAAGAAGGTCTCATTTGGGTTTTAGCAGGGCGGTCCCATACCTCTAAATGTCAGGAGGAGAGGATCACATCATCTGCTACCAGCTCTCTGCATGCGAAGCATCATCAAGTGTGTTTTTGCATTCTCAGTAACTCTATTTTAAACCCGCTTAGAGCTCAATGTTGGCAGCAACTGTATTTGTGTTATGTCTAATGTGGTGCGAGGATCAGGCCTCCCAGCAACCTTGTGTTAGGTTATTCTTAGAGGGTTCAGCACTCAGTGTGCAGACAGTGTACCAAGTGTACCAAGCACGACTGATATCAGAGCAATAACATATTATTCTCAAATAAATCACATCTTTCGTCTAGGTTGAAAGCTACAATAACAATTATGTGTCGTGTGCAAACTGAAGCCGAAGGAAAATAGGTCGTTTAAACACTTAATAAACTCATGCTAACTTAACACAGTATATAGAAAAGCAGTAACTATATGACACCCCCCCCAATGATCCGAGGACGGTCAAAAAACAAGCCAATACTAGAACAGAGGCATAACATGAAAGCAGAGTTCAACAATATTGAGCCAAGCTAAATATATAAAAAAATATGTATGAATGCCTATAGTGGCCAAACAAAAATTAATCAAAAGTCTTCAACGCGAGGCCACTGAAGTATAAAGTTATAGGCCTAGGTCGTATAAAGTCAAATGTTCGTAAGAAAAAGGCACTTTTCAAAAATACCAAAAAGTCACGTGCCATAATAATGAAAGACTCCAAAGCATCTCATGATTGGACAGAATATGCAAAATAGGCAGCAACAGCTTCCAACATGAAATCACTGTTATCATTCGAAAACAGTTCAGCCATCCAATTAAGCAATGGGAAAGAACATACGTGCTCCTCCAGCACCGGATCCTCTAGCAACATCAGAGGACAACTCGGTGGGTTCTCAAGAATGCTATGTGCCAGAAACCCATGCGCCGCTGCGGGTATGTCCCACTGACCCATTAGTCCATGCATCGCTGCCAGGGCCATAATCCTTTCGCCAGAACAAACCAACTCGTGAGCCACTACGGGGCCCATCAGGTGATTAAAATCGACGTCAGGAGATATCGGCAAGCAGAGACACAAATCAATGGCCCAGTCGAAATCGCAGCTCAGGCAATGAAACACAGGTTGGACACATGTGAAATAGGAAAATCGAAACGATAATCCAAATTCTGTGCTTAAAGTCGCAAGCGGCAGGGTGCCATAGTAATCAAGCATCCGGTTACGAAACAGTGTCAGAAGGAGCTGAGCGGCTTCTTGCGCAGGACGGGCATCCATATTCTAGGAAGCAAACTAATATCAAAATGCCTGCAGCCAAAGCCAGCAAAACAGGGAATCCGCCAAACAAACTTGAAAATATAGAATGGAAGAACGCGGGGATGACACCAAAAATTTTTTCAAAGGTAGTCACAAGACCACTGCTAACTAATTAAAAAAAATTAGCTAAGCCAGACGTGGAGGAGGCATTAAAGATTTGATGAACTAATTCGCAGAAATGAAACGGCAAGTCAGTATTTAAAAGTGCCTGCACCTCTGTGCGTGTGTTAGCTATGTGAAGGACATAAGTTTCACGGGCCGAGCTCAGGGCCACTTCCTTTTGAGACAAAAGGGCTCTTATTCTACTCATACCATTGAACTCCGCTTTCAAGGTTGGGATGCACAACCAGATGGAAACATCTGAATTCCCATGTGTGGGAGGATATAGTACATTCTTGCAACACACCACACGTTCTGATACAGTAACCACATAAGCGATACCGACCATTAAACCACAACACTCTTCGTTATTCAAAAGTAAATAACTACCATTTGTCAATAATGTAAATGTGGGAACAATCGCTGGTACTGGTGTGCCTTTCAAAACACAGGCTAAATTAGGCCGGTCCTGATTACAAGAACCGTGTAACTGGATGTGTCTGCATATTAATGAACGGTCAGGCGACTGCGTGCATTCTTCACCATTAAGATTCACTTCCTTTCCATCTTTTAGACATCTGTATGTGTATGGTAGAGACCATGCCTCATGGAGGAATGCGCTGCCTAGTGGTTCATATCGCCCTATTGCAATATACCGCATACAATTAGTGAATTTGTACAAAGCAAATGGTAATGTAATTAATCCATGGATTAGCCATGTTGCAGCAGCGGCTTCAGCTACAGAAAAGGGTAAAGATTCTAACTTTTCAATATGTAACATAGAAAATGAAGCATCCCGCATTGAAAGCATGCGCTGCTTGTCAGTCAAATTAAATGGGGCAAAGAGGGAGGACACGTTCATGTAACTCCAGGGCACACGGCCCGCCTTAAGAGTCTGTAGTGTCCATGCAAACTGCATTACAGAACGCAATTGATTTTGACCATGGTATAATACAGACACCTCATCAATCACAATGTCAACTACAGAAGAAACAATATTATTCAACGTGTAAATTCGTGAAGAAAGCATGTTAATACTGTTATCGACAACTGCAAGCACTTTTTCCAAATTTGCTTGGTCAATAGCCCTTAGGCGCTTAGCAGCCTCAATTTGCGAAAATTTCCAAATTTCTTTGTAAACCGCATAAATCCACTGTTTAGATCTACCATTAGCCGGGCCTTTTATAAAATCATTTAAATCCACATTATCATTTAACTGGGATAGATGTAGTTTAACTGCAGCTAACGTGGAATGTTGTAACCAATTCTGACACAGTTTGCCCACAGAGTAAGTAGTGACAGTATGGTCAGTTTCAAAACGGGGATCAGGTCTGACTTGTGTAAACCCTTCAGTCAAACCCAGAAAATGACATTGGCAAGAATCAGCACTTCTATGCCACATCAGCCAACCCTTCGGATCCAAACTGGACACATTAAATGATGAATTATGCAATAGAGTTTGTAACTCACGAATGGACAACTCAGTATAATTACCCCAACCTGAATATTCTTCCAATTCGGGGATAGTTGGTGTATTTAATTTTTTACAAGTAGCCAATCCAAAGCATGTTGTTTGGGAAACAGTAGAATTTAGAAACAACATGTGATTCGGGATGAGACATGCACAGTGCAAAGCCTCAGTGCCTTGTACCTGCCAATCTTTGGTACCCCAAACTGATTTAAGGTCAATTGTTTCCTTCTATAGCTCATAGCCATCCACAGCTAACTTGTCTAGAAAGGACTTCGAATACAGCAATTTTGCATCGGTAAGTCTAACTTTGGACATGGACTTTTGTGTCATTTTGAAATAAAATGACTCAGGATTTGATTGATTAAAGTCTGTAAAATAAGTGTATTTTTTCAGAAATGTACTGGAGCTGCCTCTTAACGGAGCTGGGCAATGTTCCCACTGTGTGTAATTTACAGTACCCCTTCTGTAACTTGTTTTATGCAGAAAATGATTTCCATAATGTTGAAAGCAAAACAAGTCACCATAATTAACAGAATCTAAGTATAAATCCTCAGCATCAAAGGCAGCATAGTATTTTAAATCAGAGAATAATGCTTCCACGGCCTGAATATCCCAATCATCAGAACGTATATTTTGTTTTACCACATCCCCCATGTTTACTCTAAGCACATTCGGAACATTAATCACTTCAGTGGGGCCATGTATTTGAAATCTAACCGCATCCCACACAATCCCATCAAGAACAGGCCAAGCAGTGATGTTAACTGTATTCAAATCTCTTTTCAGTCTGTGTGCTGAATGTGAAGAGGAAAGAGGGGCCAATGTTCCATTAAGGCACCGAATTCCTGTTCTTTCTTTGACATAGTGGCCATCGATCAGACGGAAAAAATAAAACACAAAACCAATTGACATAAAAAGATAAACTGAAAATAGAATCATCCAAATGTATGTCCAAGGGGGAACCAACATTTTTTTTTTAAATAAAGTGGCATAAATTGCAATATTTGAGGGTTTCTTCGAATGTACTGAAACAGAGTCAAAGGAGAATCTGGATTGTGTGGCCAAACGAGTCTGCAAATCGGGCATTGATAAATCAGTTGGATAGGTGTAGTTCAGCTCATCAGTGTCATTAACAGGAAAAGTATTTAATAAAGGACTGGAAATAACAGGCATCTCGAGGGACACCTCTGGCTCAGCACCAGAAGTAATGGCCAACACAGAATGCCTCACCATGGAAGGACAGGATACCGCCGGTGTCATGCTATGAAGAATCGGCCACCCTGTGTATCTTGACATTGTCAATTGAGATAAATCTGTTTTCCTTACGACCTGGAAGCGGTGGTAATATGACTGTTCTCGTGCCCTTCACTCCAAGAACTCGAACCGGTGCACGATATGAAGGACCAAATTCTTTCTTGTTATCGATCTTCTCTCGAACCAGTTCTCCAATTTGGGGTAGCCATCCAACTACCGGGATCTGCAACGCATCATCCGAGGTGGAGGGCAAATGTTCCTTAGCTAGACTGTCTCTGGCCTTTTGTAGATCCTGTAAAACATTGCAATGTTCATCTACGTCAAAGGCCGCGGCTTGGGCCTTGCAGTCTAGACCGTCGAGGTCAGGTACATACATCTTGATACCAAAGAGCATTTCGTATGGGGTGCGCCCACCCAGAGACCTTCTAGGGAGATTATTAAGAGCACGCTGCACGCCATTGAGATGGGCCAACCAGTTTCTGCCAGTGCCTATAACTCGAGCTGTCAAAGATTGCTTTAAGTCACAGTTCATTCGTTCCACTACACTGTTATCCTCAGGTCTGTACGGAGACGAAAACTTGACTTGGACCCCCAATGAAACCATAGCATCCTTATACGCCTTAGAGGCGAAAGCCAGACCCTGATCCGAATGGAAGGTACCACAGGCAAAAATCCCTACAAAGACACGCAAATCCTTAATGACAGTCCGTGAATCAGCGCTGCGATGGGGCCATACCCACACAAAGCGTGTGCATGAATCAACTGCTACTAAGATGTACTTATACGCAGTATCAGAAGAAAAAGGACCGCAGTGATCTAAATAAACACAACCTCGCGGCTTATTAGAAATGTACAACTGTGTCTGAGGCGGACGCGCAGCAGTTGAAGGCTTAATCTGCTGGCAAATGTCACATTGCAGGACATAATCTCGCGTCTGTTTGTACAGTCCCCGCCACCAGAACCTCTGTTGTAGCTGAGTTACAGTGGCCGAGACGCCCGCATGCGCAGACGCCACACCTTCATGAGCCGCTGTAATCAAAGCAGCTCTACGATCCGAGTTGGGAATTAAACGTTCGCCAACTTCACGAATTTTCACATAAGGAACCTTATCGGGACTTAAGTGGTATGTGTACTTCGAAGGGAACCCTGCAGGATATTTACCTCCCTTCTCAGTGGCAGCAACAGCCGCCAAGATGTCATCATCTATTTTACTTTTGGACCGTGTAACTGCTGCAACTAAGTATTTTGATACTGCAGACTTCGCCGCTTCATCAGCAAGCGAATTTCCGACAGCGTGGACTCCCACAAGCTGGTGGCCAAGAGTATGAATCACAAACACGAGTGGTAACTTTTCTTTAAGTTCCGCCACTCTGACCCAGATCCTTTTATGTTTTATTGTGCTACCTTTGGAATCAGGAAATTCATTCTGAATCCAAAAGAACAAGTTTTCATTGTAAGACTGGACACAGTAGTAAGAGTCACTTACGATTAAAGTCATCACACAAGGATCTGCGTACTCCAATGCAAGCATCAGAGCACGAAGCTCTGCTAATTGTGCAGTGCAGTCTCCAAGTGTCTGCGTGTGCACGACACTGGACTTGAACTCATCGTTCACCATAGCACCGACCACAATGGCGCATGCGGAAACGTAGGCATGTTTAGAGCCATGCGCAACCTGCGCCGAACCATCAGTGTAAATGATGCAATGTAAATCCTCCAACGGCCGCATTACTAAAGGAGCCGGATGAACGAATTCATACTGTAAGTACTCCTGCGACCGTAAAGTGGCGTCAAAAATAAACGTGACATCCTGGGATGTCAAGGATGCAGCCCATTGTATCCACCGAGGGTGCAAAGCTTTGGAATTTGGTACACTGGCTTTCGTAACTGCCTCCAAGGCAGGACACGGGGTAACAACCAACATGCGTTTTCCCTGTGACAGGGCACGTTCCTGGAGAATTGCCATCTGCACAGCCGTTAAAACCTTCTCCACAGTGGAAAAATGCATTTCAGCCGAAGTGTACAAGTGTGACTTGTAAGCGATAGGTACTGTATCTCCTTCATTAAAAGCTAGGTACGTGAAACCTACCGTGCCAGGGACAATTCTTATCACCAGGTTGGTCTGGTTATCACGAGTCTGTAAATATTCAGAGGCGAGCAAATCAGCTTGCAAAGACTGCAGAATAGCTGAATGCTCAGGCAGCCAGCATGATTTGGAAAAAGAAGGTTGTATCAAAGCATACAAAGGCTTGATACGCTGGGCATATTCCGGAATGTATGTTCTCCCGAAATTTAAGAATCCCAGCAAAGACTGTAATTTTTTCAGTGTTGTCGGAGAACGCAACTGTGCGCATTTCTCTAGGAAGTGAGGAGCCAAACCTTTTCCTTCATTGTTGAGTTCATAGCCTAGAAACAACACTGTGTACTCTGCAATGTGCGATTTTGCAAAGTTAAACTTGTAACCCATGTCTGCAAAGTTACAAATAATACTGTTCACTCAACACAGATGCTCCCAAAGTTCGTCGTCTGTGAGATAAATTTCATCCACATACGAACAAGCATCCGGGTCGATTCTCTCCAACAGAGATACTATGCGGGCGGAAAAAACTCCAGGACTATTCTTATAGCCCATTGGGAGACGCCGGAACATTTTTTTGACACCGCCGCATGTGAAGGAAGTCCATTGAGAACTTAGACTGTCCAATGTATGGGCATAAAAACCATTGGAAATGTCAAGCGTGGTTTTGAACCGCTTACGCACAAGACTATTTACAAGGGCAGAGCCGTGAGTATTCTGTACTGCACAGTTACGGCAATGCGAGTTTAAATGCCGGTAATCCAAAACCAAACGATATGAGCCGTCCGGCTTATTCACAGTAAAGAAGGGGTTATTCATCGGTGACACACATGTTTCAATTATACTTTGATATTCCAATTGTTCAAGGATAGCCGCGACTGAAGCTTTGGCTTCACGTCGTATGGGATATTGAGGTTGAGGCTGCGGCTTAGACCGTAAAGGAATCTCGTGGCTTGGGGACAATTTATCCCAGCCACATTGATTGCGGTACACAGCCGGTGCAAGCGCCAGAGCCCACTCTTCTGCAAGGTGCAGCGCTTCCACTCTCGAAACAGTGTTCGCGAAACTGGGGAGGATCACCTCCTCCCCTCGCGTAGCTGCAAGAACAAAAGGTGGGGGCCAGTCAGCCTCCGAAAGCAAAATGTCATACGTAGATAAAAGATTTTCCCAAAATACCCCTTTTATGGTACGCTGTATGTCATCTTCAATTAACAGAACAATTTCAAAAAGTCTATCAGGGGGAGCAACTCTCGTATCAGCTGTTTCAATCACAACATAACTGTCAGTCGCTGTCACCTTCAGTAGTGCACGGAGGGCCTCTCTCACTATGGTAATCTCCGCCGCGCTGTCCTGCAAGGTCAGAGCCCACGTCGGATTCCGAAGCCGCGTTCTCACAATCTGGGGCATATCGATGCGCCGTTAAGGCTGCGACTTTCTTCTTGGCAAACTGCGGTCTCTGAGGCGTAGAGCCCTCCTGCTTGTCTGCACCGTTGCGCGGGCGGGGCTGACCACGTCCTTGCTGGCCACCCCGGCCCCTGCCGCCCCCTCCACCACCGGTTGACGGAGCCGATGAGTCCTGAAAGGAATGAGGAGAGAGTTGGTCAGAAGCCTGAAACCGATCAGGAGATTTAATCATCGCTCGGTCGCGCAAATCATAAACACGTTCCGACTGCGCAGGCAATGGAGACGCAGGGCAAGATGTCTGAGCCTGTTGTTGTTGTTGCTTACCCTGTTTCTGTTTTTTAGGCCAATTTTGTTTTTTATTGGAATTGGGCTGAACCACCGCTACCGAAGATTGTCCCTGGGGCTCCTTTTTCTCTTTATCAGAAAAAGGCTTAAGACCCTTGGCATTGCGGCCAACCGTTTTATAAGCCGCCACAATTATCTTCGCTAACTGCCGGGGTTTCTCGGCATCGGGAACCGCCTTTAACGCGTTAGCTACCTGAAAGTTCACTGCATCCCCCTTGACATTTGCAAGGATCAGATCGCAAACTACATCAAAGGTGCAACACAGGCGCATACCCAACTCAACCGCAGACTCCGGTCCGTGATCATCTTGAACACGTTTAAGGACCGTAGACAGATTGGCCATAGACGGGGTGCCAAAGTATCTCGAATAGACCCCTGCAAAAGTCTTTCCCCATGTCTCACAGTCAACAAGCTCAGGGGCCAAATCTTTCGGCAAACTAAGCGTAAGAATCCGGTGTTTTTCACCCGGAGTCGTATTCGGAAACACTGCTTCCAGCTGGTCAAATTTCTCGGCAAGCCAGAAAGGAAAATCATCCTTATCCAGGGGCTTCTTGCCCATTACGGAATTGACCATCACAGGACTGATTTTCAAACCAGTCTGCCCTGCCGGAAGCGCCGCACGTCCCGGGGCCCCACCCTGAAGATTACGGCTTGTGTAGTGCACTAGCGCTCTAATCACGGCAATAGCGACCACATGAAGTCGCCGAAGTTCCGCCAGGGTACAATTGCCGTGCAGAGGGTGAGGAGTAAATCCAGCCAAAACAGGCCAATTTGCGCCTGGAATGGACAAAGGACCTAACCTCGGAGCGGTTAAAGAATGGGGTAGGGCGCCACCAAACCAAACTCCATGCTACCAAACATCAATAGGTACTTCCTGCGCTCTGTACGGAGTATACACATTAGGCACAGCAGTGGCAGTGTATGTGTGGAACACTCCAGAATTAGCGTCCACTGGCGGAAACGTCACCCATGAATAAAACAATTCGTATGGATAAGCATGTTCCGCACTAACCACCATTATCACAGCCAAGCCTTCCAAAGGAACATTATAAGCCCGCAAATGATCACGCACCGCAATGCGACTATGTTGCGAAATGTCCACGGCTTGTGCCATGACAGCACATGAACGTGAAAAAATAAAGATCACTTTGTAGCACAACTGGGTAGGAATTCAAGGAAACCGTTTTAGATAGAATCAAGCTTGAAAAAGACCTATTTCAAAAATAGGTAGGTTTTTTTCTGACACCACTGTTTTCCAGAAACGGGAATGAAGGGGTTAAGGAATGAACGATATACTACTCGAGTGTCATGATATAAGACCTCCAACATACAGGCGCCATGTAGCAGGGATTCCGTTCTCTTACAGAACTGTGCATAGAGATCCGGAACCTCAGTGAATTAGGGTGACCCAAAACTCACCTCAGTATCCAAAATCCCCTTACCAAGCTAGCTACAGTGTCTCATTGGTCATAACAAACTCCCAATGACTTAGACAAACCAAAACATGAACTTAGGTTACCTCAGGTATCGTGGAACACATGAACACTCTTTCGCTCTATAATCATTTCAAACCAGAACGTGGAGTAAAAGAGGACACGTGCACTTTTGAAATATTTATTATTCAATGCAAGGTTCTCAAACGCAGTATCTTATATAATACAAAAAGACATATTATAAGAATCAGAGTTATCAGCATAGTTACTAGTCCATAATAAGCAAACGGTGATAACATATTTAGTCCATAATAAGCAAACGGTGATAACATTATAATGCTAAAATCAATAGAAATTAATAGCACCTATTTCTCGCACTCCCTATTTAGCATACTATATTATATCTAAGAAGGTCTCATTTGAGTTTTAGCAGGGCAAGCCCATACCTCTAAATGTCAGGAGGAGAGGATCACATCATCTGCTACCAGCTCTCTGCATGTGAAGCATCATCAAGTGTGTTTTTGCATTCTCAGTAACTCTATCTTAAACCCGCTTAGAGACCAATGTTGGCAGCAACTGTATATGTGTTATGTCTAATTGGTGCGAGGATCAGGCCTCCCAACAACCTTGTGTTAGGTTATTCTTAGAGGGTTCAGCACTCAGTGTGCAGACAGTGTACCAAGCATGACTGATATCAGAGCAATAACATATTATTCTCAAATAAATCACATCTTTCGTCTAGGTTGAAAGCTACAATAACAATTATGTGTCGTGTGCAAACTGAAGCCGAAGGAAAATATGTTGTTTAAACACTTAATAAACTCATGCTAACTTAACACAGTATATAGAAAAGCAGTAACTATATGACAGGCCTACAAAATGTGGCCGACCACTTTCAACAGTCATTATCACAGTGTCATCGTCAGGCTTGTGGACATGCGCAGACAGTCATGACAAAGGTGTGTCTTAGGAGTGCAAGTGATGCAACCACGCAGCGCACACAAGTAAATAGGCTCGAGGGAGTAAGGAGCAGCTGTGAGGCAACGTAATACACATGGATGGTGCTCATTTGCCACATGCAAGACATCTCAAACATGAATCCCAAAGTCCCACACATCACACACCAAAATACTAATAAGCCTGCCAACACAGAATGCAGAACCACCGATTGACACATCTCTCTCCTGTCACAGGTAATCAAGGATATGCACTCGGCCCGTGGATGATGACACCCCTCCGAGCCCCGAATACCCAGGCCCAGAGGCAGTGAAATTCGGCCCACAAACGCACCAGGGGGCATTGTGGAGCGTTCATTTGGCGTGTTGAAGTCACGTTTCAGGTGCCAGGACATACCAGATGGAAGACTCCTTTACAGCCAGCAAATGGTGTGCAAAATGCATGTTGTGTGTTGCACAACATATGTGTACGCACAAATGTCCCATGGATCCATGTGCCAGATGCACTGGACGATGATGATGAGGATGAGGCAGGTGGACCAATCCTCAGTGCAGCAGCAGCAGGTATAGCCCGAAGGGACACTATCATTAACAATTTCTTCACATGAGCACGTCACATTGGGACAGTCCTTAGCAATCATAGGACAGGACAAAATGACCACAGGCACAGCATGTGCAAATAAATTCATTCCAAGACACTTTCCCTGTGTGCATATCACTTCTCTGCATTACCACTCTGACAAGTGTAAGTGCAACATTTAGTGCTGACAATTTCTCCAATGGCAATTAGATGGTGGCAGTGTCACCTCCCTTATCGGGATCCTGTTTTCTGCGGACTGAACCTCGTCTTCCTCTTCTTCATCTCCTTGCTCTTTCCTGACCCGAGGTCCCAGGCTGGTCCTCCGTGGGGATTGTGGGGTTCTGGTTGTCCTCTGTACATGCTTCGGCTACATCCATTGTGCTTCAAAGTTGTTTTGGTTTTGTTTGTGTTTTTTATTGCCGCTTTTATACTGATTTTGCAGCCTGACTTGTATCACAGTTGGGCCCAACGCAACTTTTTTCGAGTTCTGGTTTGGATTTGTATCGCCGTCTTGGTGATGTTATCGTAGACATTTGGCACCGCCAAGCATATTTTGATTTTCCGCACCGCCAGTGGTCTCATGGAGATTCCTATTCCATGAAACTGCTGGCAGTGAGAAAAAAAAGGGGAACCTTGGTTCTGTGCAGATGGGTCTATGCAGGGGGGCATTTGTTGTGCCCCACTTTGTGCATGCACCCCAGTTCTTGCACGGCATGCACTGCAGAGTCTATGCCGTTCAGGAACTGCCTTTGGCTCTCTCATTGTGGTGTCCATTTTCAGAGGCACTGCCATGGGACCACCAAAGAAACACCTGCAACACACGAGAAAACTCGTAATTTGGCAGGCGGTGCTCACACAACTGTGGCGGTGTAGCAGACCTGCTCCCACATCGCCAAAGTCATAATCGGGCCCTTAATGTGCATTTTGACTATATGATTATCTTTGTGCAAATGTAACTCAAGAACAAATGCAAAAGTGAGCAAAAGAGTACATGATTACACTTTCAAATATGACTTTTAGAATATATACTAATGCGACTTAAAGTATAAATGCACACATGAATACAGAATACATCTTCATGTTTAAACTAAACATTAATGCACACATTTATAAAGCTTCAATTTCTCACTAGTTACATTTCATTATTGCATTCTAACATGTTAGTATTATTAAAGGTGCACAATAAATATAATGTCTAAATAAATGTGAAATTGCATGTGAAACGATGGAGTCTAAGTTGCGCTACTCCAACAGAATTGGATACAATTGATCATTCCATTCTGCGCTCCAGATTAAAGAGCCTGGGCTGTGACAATTCACCAGTATGCTCGTTTGATTGAATTATTTTGTTATCTCGCGCACCAAGCCATATTCCTTCCACTTTTAAAATATTACCCCAAGTAAGCACCCTGTTAAGTACTGCAGGGATCAATACTGTCACCGCTACTTTTCAACATTTATTTCGTATCCAGGAGCAATTCTTCCATGCGATGGATGTATGCTTCTTCATGTGTGCTGACAAATTATAGTTCATATTCAATTTCGACCAGTTAAATCGCAATAAACGAGCCTCTGCGTCTGCCCAGTTCAATCTGGCAACCATTTTTACTACAGTTTGTCATTGGATGTCTATAAATTATTTGAGAATAAGCAGGAATGGTGTGCCCAAACTGCACCTTGCCATCTGGCTCAGCATTATGGGTCACGATTATGTCCTGAGCACTCAGCGGTGGTATGTAACCCGGGCAAACATTTAGTATCAGGCGCCAGGTCTCCAAGGTGGTCAGCACTTGTTTTTGAGAACTAAAATTCTTCAGGAAGATCCTGCCCTACATTGATACCAGCTCCCATATGTCCGCAGGGCTGTCATTGGTTCAAGCTCACCTGGGCTATTGAAATGCTTGCTGCCCGGGATTTCCAGAAAAGCTCTTGAAGCCCCTGCAGGTGGTTCAAAACACAGCTGCAAGTCTAATCACTGGCACCCATCACAGCAAACACATATCCCTGGTTTATAAACATTTGCCTTAGATTTCCGTCAATAAAAGGATTTCATTCAAGGTAATGGTAAGCTATCATTCTTGGCTTTGCACTTCATGATCTATCTTATCAATTCAGCCTTTACTTGCCTGCCAGGTCCCTTCGGAGTCGGAGGTCTCTTCGTGATAGACAGCCCCAAAACTAATGGAGACAAATCATTTTCAGTCCTTGCAGAGAGGAAGTACATAGTCTCCAGGTTTCCCAGGCCCAAGCATAATGGGCTGCTCCAGCCCAGTTCTTTGAATTTTGCAAATAAAGTCTTGATTTTAAAATGGAATTAACAAGTCTACAATTCCCGGAATACTGGAGCAGCTACTTGCGCACAGACCTGGTAAACTTGGCAGGGCTGGGAGCGAAATAAACTCTCCAGTGAGCTCTGCTTTTCCTCAGCCTCCACTCTTTTCACTATTTTTTTAAAATATACGTTTTCACAGGAGCGGCACGTGCAGGTAAGAGCGTGGAGCTGGGCTTTTGGGGGCGGGGAGGTTCGACAGAAGACCAATAGGTAAAATTAAATTAATAATGAATTTATGAATTTTATACTCATCGTCGCCTGTCGACCTGCCTCACCGCCCCCCCCCTCCCCTCCCCCCCCCCACCACCCGGCCCTACAGCTCTTAACAATACGGGTGTATTTTTAACCTGTCGGAGAGGATTTGTAGTCAAGTACCTTTCTACTTTTACATTTCCTCTCTTACCTCAGCGCCAAGAAGCTTCGGTGTATATCTGCTAAATAAATACAAATAAAATACAGTACAAAATACCTGTCCTGGATTGGGTGACCCTGCCTTGCTACTTGATGCATTAAGAGCTGCCAGTAAAGTAGTCCCCGGACGTCCTTCGAATTTTCATGTCAGAGGGGGATGAAACACAAACATACTATACAACTTTACAAAGCCCTGAATAATAAGAATAGTCTAAATATGGGAGCGTGTGCGAGGTGGGGTGTAAATGCTCCATTTCACAGCAGACTAGAGTTTTGCTGCCAGCCGGTATTTCACAGAAAGGTTTGCAGCCAGCAGCTTCTATCTTTTATTGAGGCTTTCCTGCGGCCTAGGAAGGCATGGGTATTAGCTGCAAACGTTGGAGGTGTTGAACATGCCATTACTGAGGTGTCAATGGTGACATAGCAGGAATTACAGTGAAGACTAGAGAAGGTGTAAAACGAAACTCAAGGTGATAACGTTGGTGATAAAAACCACTGGAGAAAAAAATGGAAACGCAATTATTTTTCATCTCTGGTGTTTAGTTTAACAGGCCATTGGCGAAAGCTATGCTGGCATTGATTTCCTTCTCCAATATTCACAATTATTCACTCGTACTATTTTTACATTTAAAAAAAGAAGCCTTAGTGGGTAGTTATCTACGGTGTCCTGGAGGGTTCAGTAGATAATTTGCAGCAGAGGTATTATAAATGTGGCACTGCTGACTTTGGCCAGGAGCCTCAGTAGGAAGTGATATACGGTGTCCTGGAGGGTTCAGTAGATAGCTTGCTAGTGAAGTATTATAAATGTGCTACTGCCGTCTTCCCCTGAAGGACGTGACCTCGCGCAGACATACAGCAAAGGGAGTCTCGCAGTGCATGCAAACCCTTTGCAATGATTTACATTATAGTGATGCAATGAAATGCTTCGATTTTCGATTACTTACCGGTAATCTTCATTGCTCTCAGTCCTACTCATCACAGTCATTACATTTTAATGTGAATCCACCTCCCAGTCAGGAAAAAGAACACAGGATAAGTCTGAGATGAGGCCCCACCCACCCAATACTAGGTGATATATACAGCATCATACTCAGAATCCTCCTTTTGAAGCATATGTCAAAGCTGAGGTGGGAGGGTGGTTGGTGCGGCAATGACTGTGACGAGGACGAGTAGGACTAAGAGTAATGGCGATTACCAGTCAGTAATCGGAACATTACCTTTATGTCTCTCACATTTCCATTAACTCTTCCACCCTTTGACTCACCCATCCTATCAGATTTTCATTTACTGTGTCATCCTTTCATCCACCCATCACCTCACCCACTCATCCACCATCCTTTCACCCACTCCTCCCTCCATCCTTTCACCCACCTATACATCCATCCATCCTTTAACATACTCATCTATCCATCTTTTTACTCAATTTCCCCCACACAGCCATACTCAATTTCACCCACCCATGCATCCACTTGTCCACCCTTCTTTCCATTTTTTATCAACCAATTTTTCTTCCTTTAGCATTATATATGGGCTTTTATCTGCCAAGTTGCAGATAAACATACTGACTTATGCCTACTGCCCCTCCTAGGGTATAGGTCATCAACCAGGACTTTCCAGGCACCTCTGTCCAGGGCCTTTCTTTCAATCTAACTCCAGGTGTAACCCATCTCCTAGCAGTCAGCCTCAAGGTCCACACTGTCAAATTACTTCTCATTGTCGATGAAGTTAGCATGCAGGTGAAGGGGATCCAATCTAACAATTACTCCATCATCAAAAGCCCTTAGAAAAGGAGGACAATAGAGCCAAGCTGATATTTTCCCAATCCTCCATGCTGATATAATAGCCACCAGAAAACACACCTTAAAGGAAAGGAAATTCAGATCCCCATAATCCAGAGATTCAGACAAAGAGAACTGAAAAGCCTTCAGAACAGAAGGAAGATCCTAGGAGGGAGAACAAGACTGAGAAACGGTCTTAGAGATAGAGAAACTCCGGAAAGTCTTGTGAACCAGGAAATCTATTTCTTTCTGGGGTTCCTGAAATTCCCTAAATGCCTTGATTGCAAATCACTGAGTAGAAACTGAAAGATTAAGATGAACTGCCTCAACCAAGAATTGTAAATCAGAAGAAATAGAACAGGATAGTGTCAGAAGGTCATGCAATGGACACCGTTTGTCAAATGAAGCCCAGTGCCTGGAATAAGTTTAATGGTAGATGGTCTTCTGGAGCTTTAAATAGTGTTTACCAGAATATCTGAAAGGACTAGCTTGGGAGGAAGAGAAAGAAGGGAGGAGAGGATAAGAGAGGCAAAATCCATGGAGGAGCTTTGGACATTGACTGTAGCATCGGGAACCACAATTGATGAGGCCAAAATGGAACCACTAGGATTACTTTTGCTTATTCATGCTGGATCTTGAGCAACACCTCTGTGATTAGAGGGAAAGGGGGCAAAACAGATATTAACCTTCTTGGCCACTTCTTCTCCACATCGTCCATCTCCCAAGCTCCTCTCTTGGAAATGACAGCAAAATCTGTGAATCTTGGCATTGTTCCTTGATGCAAGAAGGTCTAGCAAAGGGGGTCCAAACCTCCTACAAATCCCCTTAAACATAGTCCTGGATAGCTATAGATGCGTGGAAGAAGCAGGGACTCTGCTCAGGGAATCTGCCAGACGGTTGTCCACTTGCCTAATGCGAATCGCCAACAGTCTCACAAGATTCTTCTTCACCCAAGAACTGAGAGCACTTGCTACTTGATTCAGGCGCCTGGAGGGAGTGTTCCCTTGATGATTGACATTAGCCCCTGACAGCGTATCGTCTGTTTGAACTAGAACATTCTTCTGATAAAACAAGATCCTGAACAGAATGAGGGCCCTGTGGATTGCCACAAATTCTGTCCAATTGGATAACCTTCTCCTTTCTGATGTGGAGGGAGCATCTGAACTGACATGTCTGATGACTGATGGTGGCACCCAATCCTACTTGGCTGCACCCATGGTCAAAATCACTGGAGGCTGAGGATGCAATTCATTTGCTTGCTTAAGTTGTGAGTGTCCATACACCAAGACCATTCTTTCTTTAATTCTGGAGAAGGAGGAATCTCGGTGACCACTAATTGAGTCCTGGGGGAGAAGTGGTGGTTGTGATGGCAGAGAAGAGGATGAGGATGCAAATGTAGCTGAGCTCACTGAACCATAAAGGGACAGGTTGCTATGTGACCCTGTATCTCCATGCAATGTTTGACAATGATCTCCATCTCACTAAACAAATGCCTGATGAGATTCTAAAGATGAGAAATCATTATTTCTGGAAGAAAACCCTTTCCCAAATTGATAAGAAATCTTGCCTCAATGAAAATCCGATCTCTGGATAGGGTAAGTTGAAACTTCGTCACATTGAGTAATAGACTCAGACTGCTTAGTAAGATCCTTTGGCTTTTCCAGAAAATGAAGCAGGATTGCTACAGATGGAGCATGCTGTAACCAGTTGTCCAAATAAGGGAAGGGCGGAATTCCCAGATGAGCAACAACTGGTGCTATCATTTTTGTGAAGACTCTTGGAACTGACTTCAACTTGAACAGCAGAATGATGAATTGCCAGTGTTGCCTGTCCACTGCAAACATCAGATACATTCTGGGTGAATTGTTTGATTTATTTTAACTAGGACTGTTTGTACTTGTGAGACTTTTTAATCTCTTTTTTAAAATACTTACTGGGAACTGGGAAGGGCGCCGGAGTCTTCTTTTACTGCGCAGCAAGGATGGCTCTCCGGTCCATCGCAATCGGTATTCCGATTGTTTGATGTGGAGAGAGTGCGTCTATTAGCCTTCCCAGGAGTGGTTAGCGCTCTAGTAGCTGGCCTCCCAGCTATAAATGTCCTGCATTCCCGGCCGCGCAGCGGAGATGCATACACCCGTGCTGAGTATACCCTGGGTAAATTTTTTGATTTATTTGAACTAGGACTGTTTGTACTTGTGAGAATTTTAATCTCTTTTTTTAAAATACTTACTGGGGACTGAGAAGGGCGCCGGCGTCTTCTTTTACCGCGCAGCAAGGACAGCTCTCTGGTCCACCGCAATCAGTATTCCGATTGTTTGATGTGGAGAGAGTCCACCCATTAGCATTCCCAAGAGTGGTTAGTGCTCAAGTAACTGGCCTCCCAGCTATAAATTTCCTGCATTCCCGGCCGCGTAGCGGACGCGTGCAGCGGGCACGCCTAAGGCAAGGCCGTCTGCGCCCGTCTGCGCCCGTCTGTGCCCGTCTGCGCCTGGACACTGCTGGCTGCCAGGGAATGCTGCCTGCTTATATACAGAGATCTCTGCTGCCCAGACGGATGTACGCCCATGAGGGGTTGGTGGAGCTCGGGCATTTTGCACCGTGTGCAGGAGGGTTAACTGACCTCCAAGAAGGAAATGCCTTCCGGCAGGGAGGTGTCCGGGGAGTGGGTGGGCAAGGGAGGAATGTACACCTATTTGCCTTAACCCACTACCATACTCCTTCATCAAATCTTTGCAGAACGGGCAGGAGACGGGGAATAAGAGGGACATGGGGGTGGGTTTGAAGTACCCTTTAAAAGGCTCTATCTCAATGTAAGTTCTATCCCAAAGGATGTGGCTGAAATCTGGGATCTACTAGATGAGGCCAGGCCTGACATCTGTCTCTTCACCGAAACTTGGTTGAACAATGAAGCGACTCCTGCATTGGCAATAGCATTTCCCGCTGTTGTCCATTTGGACAGATCTGGAAGGAGGGGTGGAGGTTTGGCTATCGCAACCCGTCCCCCTATCATATTAAAACGCTAGATACCCTCTCCTCTCCCAACCTAGATCTATTGATATTTAGGGTGCTGCGGGACCAGGCCACAGAGTGGTCGGGTGCCCTAGTGTACCACCCGCCTGGAGGAAACAAGAGAGAGTTTTGCTCCACCTTGTTAGAAATGCTGGCCCCATACACGCTCCAAGCTGACAGGTTCCTACTGGTTGAGGACTTT
Organism: Lissotriton vulgaris; assembly: GCF_964263255.1. Lineage (NCBI taxonomy): Eukaryota > Metazoa > Chordata > Amphibia > Caudata > Salamandridae > Lissotriton > Lissotriton vulgaris. Next base: position 246,606,205 of record NC_141687.1, read on the forward strand.
AACCATCACCTGGAAGCTCTCTCCAGCATTGAATCTGCATGTTTGGTGGCAGCAATGGGATCTTCAGATCTTTCCCTCAGAATAACTAGTTCTACACACATGGCTGGTCATGTGCTGGACACTGTCTTTACCAACATCAGTGAGGTGGTGGTGGAACACCCGCAGAAGATGGGCTGGACATATCACTCGGCACTCTGCTTTTCGTGGGCATGTACGAAACCAGCTAGTCCCCCACCCAGTCATAAGGACCTCTGTAGACTCTGGAAACGGGTGACTCTGGCTGTTTTAGCAGGGTCTTTATCTCTCCTATTTTTGAGAAGGACGATGATGGTGACACAGCCTAGAGAGGTTTGAGGCAGCCATAACCAACGCCCTAGATGCTATTGCTCCATTTAAGAGTGTCAAGATTCAGGAGAGGGCGGCACCTGCTCCTTGGTATTCAGACAGTCTCAGAAGAGAGAAAGTCTCTTGTAGGGCCAAGGAGAGAAGATTGAGAAAATCTAAGTTGGAGCAGGGTGAATCACTCTATCGAACTGTGCATAGAGCCTACTTACGTACCTGTAACTCAGCTAGGAGATCTTATTTAGGCTCCCGGATCATGGAAGCTAAAAACTCTTACCGGGAACTTTTTACGATTTTAAAGAAGTTCATCAACCCCAAGTCTAATAATCCGCTCCCACCGCCTACTCAGACACTATGTGAGAACTTAGGGAGCCCTTTTACCAACAAAATCGATGTGATTTATCGTGCCTTTGGCCCTGAAGAGGGCTTTCATGGCATAGCTCCCCCTTAGGAGGATCGAATTCCATCAAGTCTAGTACTCTTTCCTAATGTCACGGGGAAGAAGTCAGTTCCCTACTAACTCAAGTGATATCTGGCTCCCCATCAGATCTGGTGCCTCCCGCTGTTATGGCAGCGCTATCTCCTGTGCTTGCTGAGGTTCTTGCGGAAGTTTGTATCATCTCGCTTGCCACTTCCACTGTTCCGTAAATGGAAAAGCGTGTGCATAAATCCCCTGCTCAAAAAGCCTTTGGCTGACCCCACCGATCTTCAGAATTTTAGACCCATCTCTTTCCTCCCTTGTTGCGTGAATGTCATGAAGACATTAGTCAATCGGTCTTTCCCAGTATCTGGAACAGAATAACATACTGGATATCTCCCAGTTGGGCTTCCGTGCCTCTCACAGCATGGAGGCCACACTGCTGGAGGTTACGGACACTTTAAGGATGTCCCTGGATAGGGACATCTCCGTCATGTTGGTTCTGCTGGATATGTCGGCGGCCTTTGTCACCATCTCTCACCAGATCCTTTTGGACCGGTTGCGAGAGATTGGTGTTAGAGGCGGGGCCTTCAATTGGATCCAGAGCTTTCTGGTGGGTAGAACACAATGTGTCCAGCTGGGGTCATTCGTTTCTCAAGCCACCAGTGTGGATAAAGGGGTACCACAGGGCTCGGCTTTGTGCTCCACTTTGTTTAACATATACGTGGCCTAGCCTCAATCATTAGGAATCGTGGGTTTGAAACCATATCCTGTGCGGATGACACACAGCTGATAGTCCCCATTGAGAAGAGCCCTGCGGTCACTAAACTTAAATTTAGACACTGTATGACCAGCATAGCGAGCTGGATGAAGAAGAATTTCTCCAGCTCAACTCCTCTAAGACGGAGATAGTGGTATTTGGTAAAGCGGAGGAGTTGTGGTCCCCAGATTGGTGGCTACCTGAGCTAGGAGACGCGCCCGGCCCTAGAGGATGGTCTAAGAACTAGGGCATAAAAATTGATGAAATTTTATCAATGGAAGAGCAGGTAAAATCGGTGACAGGCACCTGTTTTGGAACCATGTGAATGCTCAGAAGGATCTTTCAGTGGATTCCGTTTTAGATCCAACAGACTCTTATCCAGTCGCTCTTGGTTAGTCGACTGGATTATGGCAACTCACTGCTGGTCGGGATGAGGGAGGACTTAGCTTCTAAACTACAAGTGGTCTAAAACACGGCAGCCAACCTTGCCGTCAACAAGCCGGCACGGACCCCCTCTTCACCCCTCCTACGTCAATTGCATTGGCTCCCTATTAGAAAGAGTTCCATCTTTAAACAGTTTTGTCTGGTTTTCAAATACCTACATGGGATGGGACCAGCATACCTGATGAAGAAGATCGAACTGTACCATTCCACACGACTGCTGAGATACAGCAGCCGTAACCTGCTCTGTGTACGGAGAATTAGGAAGACGAGAATGGGTGGTCGTGCATTTTCGTACGTAGCCCCCACCCATTAGAACACCTTGCCGGACGAGATCCATGCGTGTACTGATTTCCGCCATTTTAAAAAGTTTCTTAAGACCTGGCTATTCAAAGGATTCCTCTGCAACAGTGTACTCCTCTCCCAGGCGCCGAGGGATCCCCTTGGGGATGATTCGCCGCGCCCTACAAATGAGTAAATAAATAAATAAATACATCCAATGAGGCCTGGCAATTGGAATATGCAGACAGGCATCCATCAGATCCAATATAATCATAAAGTGCTTTAGAGGAATCAAAGGAATTATCCTCTGTAAGGTTTCCATTTTGAAGTTGATATCCTGCACATTGAGATTCAACTCCTTTAAGTCTATCACAAGACAGAAACTTCCTGAATCCTTCTCCACCAGAAAGATGATTGAGTAATTGCCCTGGCCTCTTCCCAGAATTGATACTGGACAAATAGCTCCCTTTTTGACTTCATCTGTGTTCCAGTCTTTTAAATAAAGATTATGTCTAACAGTCACTTAAGCACTACTTGCAAACCTGTAAATCTCACCACATAGAAAAAAATATGGGAAAGCAGCTCCACCTGGTGCTCCATAGTCTCGAAAAAGTCTGAACACTTGATGTCCTCATGAACAGTTTTAAACAAAGTCTTGAAGTCGGAAATCAAAGAATGAGCTGTATATGCTCTGAATGCCTACTCTCTTGGCCAGATATGAGCCTGTAGAAACTTTCTTAAGGGAGGAATCAACTTTTTTGTCAGCAGGGTCATGACAATATATTCTTCCGCCATTGAAGGTCTGCTCACAAAACTAGCAACCACTAAATCAACATGAAGGTTGTATGGTAAAATGGCATCCATGTTCTCCAATGAATACACTTTGGACATAAACCTCAGTAAGACAATTCTTTCTAGATCTTTCCATTCCTGTTTGATGACCTCCATGACAAATTCATGATTCAGGAGGCTGGCATTAATGGATCTCTAGAATTGGCAAATCACTCCCTCCTGTGAGGTAGAAGGTCTTTCAACTGGATCAAACTCCATATTCTCTCTAATCTAGGCCAACACCCCAGGCAACAGTTCCTTAGACATATATTTCCCTTTCTGTTCTGGCACAGGGAAAATATCAGAAGACACATCAGGTGCTGAGAGAACACAAGAAACAAGTTTTACAGCCATTTTTAAAGAGTCTTCCTGGAATTCCCTTACAGTATCCAGAGAAATTCTCCTGACCTAGTCTTCTTCCAACTTCAGCTTGCCACGTCACAAACTCTGCAGTGAAGGAGACAAAGATGGGTCATTGGAAGATCCACGAGGAGCAGATTGAGGAGATATGTATCTCCGTTTGGCAGAATGTTTCACCATAACTGCAGTGCAAACATGGAAAAATTGCCAGGCAACAGGTAATCACCATAGAAAAGTGCACAATCGCTATTAATGATGTAATATGCTACTGCTCCTCATAAATACTTATAACACTATCAAGAAGCTGATCCCCATGCTTAAAGCGAAAGGACCCACATGCACATAATGTTAGAACCCCATGAATGCACTGGACACCAAATGCATCCTTCCATGCCCCGCTTTTCAGGAAGGAGTGTAGAAAGCAGCAGAAAGAAGCCACTTACTTCTGTGAATTAAGACCAGGAAGGAAGGCTTTGAAGGAAATGAACTACAGACTGCTGCAATGCACTGTAAGCTTTAGCACCCTGCGGTGCAAGAGGGGTCCCTCGCAAGCCCCGCAAGCAAGGGAGCCCATTCTTGAGGCAACCGAATGCCTCCAACATCCCACATTCTTGACCCACCAGGAGCCAGGAAAAAGAAAACAGGATGAATATGGGCATGGTGCCATCCATATTGCATCTAGTAAGGGTGAGCAGGGCCTCATCTCAGAATTCTCCTGTTTTCTTTTTCCTGTCTGGGAGGGATATTTCCTTCAAAATGTAATGACTAGGGCAGGGATAAGGGACGTAGAGGTATTATTTATAATGAAAAGTACAGCCTGGAAAGCTGAAAACTTCAGCTCCCACATACTGGCAAGAAACCAAGCAGAATATTAGGCACCGATCAGACAACACAGGAATAGAGCAAGAGGAGAATGCCCTTATCAAGCACTACCGGAAGAGGTGCAGGAGTCGGAGGCAGGTGGTGACCTGGCTTAAGGCCTTCTTAATCCAGGTCACCATCTTTCTTCTTACGTGACGACACCTCGTGGAGCCTCAGGCAACCCCCTTCTGCAAATCCCGATGCAGCTCTCATGCTGCAGATGAACAGCATGAGGGCAGCACCAGGATTGGCTGCAGTGCGCTGCCTCGACACTCCAGCAGGCACAGGAGGCCCGTGCCTGCTCTCCACTCAGCTGTCTGAGACAGCTATGTAGAGGTTTACACTGCATAAGTCAGGCTGCCCGTCTCAAGACAGCCGGCCAATGTGACTTGCGCAGTGTAAACTGGTGGAGTGAGCACCACTCCCCTGCTGCCAGTCAGCAGCAATGCCCTGCCCCCAAACACTGCTCGGGCTGGGAGCAGTGAAAAATAAAACAGTAATTATTTTTATATCCATTGTATTTTTTACTTTTGCTGTGCTGGCTGCAGGGGGGCGACGCTCCTCCGCCTAACGGGGGTGGGGAGCCACTGGCAGGAGTAGGCACTTGAAATTCAAATACTGCTGGCAGAACCACACGTGTTCGCTTTCTTATTAGATAATACTGGAGGAGCTGCCAGAGTAAGCACTTACATATCAAGTAGAGGGGCAGGAGTAGCATAGGCACTTACATAGCAAACAGTACTGGAAGACAGTGCAGGAGAAGGCACTTAGGTATCAAATAGTACTGCAAGATCCACAAGAGTATGCACGTATGTATCAAATAGTACTGGAAAAGCTGCAAGTTGTACAGGAAGAGCCGCAGAAGTAGACAGTCACGTATCCAATAGTACTGAAAGAGTTGCAGGATTAGGCATTTATGTATCAAATTGTACTGCAAGAGCCGCAGGAGTAGACACGAACATATCCAATAGTTACAGTAGACATGCAGAAAAGTAGGTATTGGTTGAAGAGTGATGGAATGCAGTTCCTAGAGTATGCACCTATCAAAATGCTTGGAAACACATTTACATACCAACCAGTGTGGACTGGACTTTCTGGATTACCGGGTGAACAAGCATCATAGATCACAAGTGTAAAGCACACCCTATTTGTCAAGCTATTGAGAGAGATAAGACAATATGTAGTCTGCCACAAGCAGGAAATCACCATGTAGAAAATGATAAACAACCTATAGGTCTCCTGACCCTGTGCTGCGTGGAATCACATTGTAACTAGTCCCCCAAGTAATCCATGAAACTTGCCTGATATCCAAAGAAGGGGTGCACTATGAAGCACAGATTGCACTGAGTATTGCTGCATCCAATGAGGAACACATGAGCAAAGCCAAGGAGCAAGGAGGGCTAAGGAGGACCACGGAGGGATAACACAATATCAGTGCAGGAATGAGATCAGGTGCAAAAAGTACAAAAGCCAGAGTCACAAAAACCAATGTTGCAAAACACCAGCTTTCAGATCGGAGTAGTTTGTATAGAGATCTACCTTTCTTGCCCTGGACGTCCTTGTCAATTACTGGTCCTCTAGTGGTTGGTGTGGTATTTTATTGAAATGACCCTGGAAGTGCCTGCCCTACATGATTGTAGTTTCCTTTGTAATGTCTGTCATCTCCGTCACTTGTGCTGGTTCATAGGACTTTTCTGACTTGTTAATCTCAAAGATTTGACAAGAATACTAAGAGTCTAACTTAAAGTTCCACGGATACAAGACATCTATTAAAAAGCAGTGGATGTCTTACATGCGTTTTTTGGAATGTATAGATAGCTATGTACTCTAAATAGGACAAATGAGACATCTGCTGCTTTTTAGCAGGTGGCTCCATCTGCTGAACTTTAGATCAGGCCCAATGTGTTCTGCACATTTGGTGACAGGCTCATCCCTGGTATAGAAATTGTGTCATTGGCCATGATGCAAGCAAGGAAATTGCACTCTCCACCCCCTGGTTTAGCAGCAAAAAACTGATATAATTGGAGTGCAGTGGGCCACTCAATCCCTGAGTCCCGGTGCCACTGCATATGCTACACCACAGATGGCTACTCCCCTAGAGCCCATACACAGCGAGTTTCACTGTCACATTCTTGTTACGGAAGAGGATGCCCTTCTGCAAAACCACCCTTGTATTTGGCTAAAAGTTTGGTCTCACTTAAACTTAAGATCAAAACTTGAGTTTAACTGAGACAAAAGTCTAATTGTACTGCTTGTAAATTGCCTTTATGAATACCGAAAGTTGTAAAGTTAGACTTTCATCTCAGTTTACCTTTGTGAACGGGACTCATTTTTCTTAAAAGTGTGGAGGCCAGCAAAGAAGACATCCTTCCTACAAGTGTGAAGTCCAATAGTAGAGTCATCAAAGGAAACAACTTCAAACGAAGACAGTCTCCCAACCTTCAGAATGCAGACAGCAAGCTCAGAGGTTAAGCTGCATTTATAGGTAGAGCTAACCAAAGAGACTGTAAGCAGCATTGCCAGCACCCCAAATGTAACGTGTTATTCTCTACTGAAGAAGGACAGGTATCCTAAAACATACGTCTAGAGATATACAACTCAAGTGGGTGTTATACACTGCATTTACCACAATGCATCTGGGCGAATTGTGTGCATGTTTCCCTAGAAGTGTGCTCTCTCCGCCTTCTGAGTCAACCAAAGAGCTCTGCACAGGGAAGGTAATAAGAGAAATATATTGCAGAAACCGCACTCATATCTAGCTGGCCTGGCAGTCTTCATTTATGCACTTGTGCAACCTACTTCTAAATCAGAAAGCAGTCTGCCAAAGTGCCTGATACAGAGGCCTATATGGAGAGTAATGTCCCAAACTTACAAATTTTACATTCTGTGTCTCTGTTCTCCTTGAATCATACTGACTTCTCTGCCTGACTCAATGTATCTGCACAAACCTAGAGATAACATGCACATCTATGAATGCACAGTTTCCCCAAACTAGTTTTTAGGTTCTCAGCATTTATCTGTTTTTTTTTATTACAATGCAGCGTTACTTCAGAAAGGGTACAGCTAAAAATAAAAGCAGTAACCACATACAGTGGCCATTATAAAAATTGCTAAATCCATGGGACAGAGGGCTAATTCACCGCCCTTCAATATAAGGCACCTTCAGACGACGAATGCTGACACAGACACAAAGTTTGAAACTAGTACTCAAGGCTGCTAGAGCGGAAGAAAGAGCTGACAGACAAGCTGCTAACATGAATGTTCCAAAGATCAGCACTGAGTGTGAAAAGTACGACAAAATAGAAAATGTAGTAGGCCACAGAGTAATGTCTCCCAAGATAAAGAATTTGTATTTTCAATGTGGATTTTCCTTTTCACATGGAGGTAAATGTCCCGCCATTCGACAGATATGCAAACGCTGCAGGAAAGAGAACCATTTCGTAACGATTTCCAAAGCAAGGGAAAAATCAAATGCATTATGTCAAGAAAAAGAAATGGCTGTCAGAACATTTCTGAGACATTCCAACCATGCCCACAAGGCAAACTGCATTGCTGAGTGTATCCTACCAATACTATAATTTGCCTGAGGTATGATCCATAAAAATAAAACAATCCCCATTTCCGCTAGGCTTTGGCATCCAACAGGTGGCTGTCCAGTCCAAACTCTACTGCCAGATATAACACTCAGCCAATAGTGCTTTTCTGGTTGTTCCCAAACCAGGTATCAGCTGGAATGGCAGTGGTTTGGGCGCTATTTATACTTGGGGTGTGGGGTCCATGAGCACCCTCTCTCAAACGCATCAGAGGGATCAGTCAACCCCTTACAAGACATTGTTGAAAGGAACAGTGACTTTCCAGTGGACTGCGACCAAGTTCTCTGGCTCCAAAAGGGGCCATCTTATCCCCATCCGCCTGGAGATGGGAATCACTTCAACCAGCAGTAGGCCTAGCCCTGATGGCAGCTATAAGTGAAGCAGGATTGCAAAAACGATGATTTTTACCAACGTCCATTGTATTTTAAGCCCGGTTTACATTTTACCTGCAAACATTTTGGCTTTGGTACTTAATTCTGAGGACGTTCATCTATATAAAGCATGTTTAACAGTATTACTAAGAGCATGTATTTTATTCCTTCTGTTCAGTACAGTCCGGTCCCTCATTCTATTTTTCTTCAAAGAAAACTAAAACAGCTGTTTTGCAAATCTGTTTTTATATGCTTGAGAAAAATGCAAAGTTTGTTTGTTAACTGGTATTCATACTACTGTCTTTGGAATTGAATGTACCAAGCTCGACATATTGTGTCATTTTTTGAGGTGAGGAAGGCTTGTTAGAAAAAAAAATAGTAGCCAATCCCCTTTGCCTCATATACCTCCTTTTTCGGTTGGCAAAAATGCTGTCACTCACATAGCTTAATATGTCCTGTCAGTAGGTTAGCGTTGTGGGTTGAATGTCTGCTTTCGAGCTCTGTGCCTGAGTCCCAGCAGGGCTGATTAAGAAGTTAGCCATCAGCAACCATTATTTAAGCACAAAATGATAACTGTGCTTGCCAGGTGCACTATTACAAAGTTATACCCCAATGCTGAGGTCCATACCGATTTTTAAAGGCCCTCCGAGTTGTAAAGAAGGATAGGGCCTTTAACGAGCTGAATATCCTGAGGCAGTAGGTCTATAATGCTATTGGCTATTAAATGTCTGAACCGGGGTTATTTGTTCGAACTACAGGTAAGAGGACCTTTACCAACCGGTCGAGTGAGAAGGGCTATATTGTTACTAGACAGAAGGGCTATAATGCTATTAGAACATTCCACCCACTGAGTGTAGAATGGAAAAATCAAAAAACGAAAGCACTGGAATGTTAGAGCTGAAGGTCTGTGCCAGCTAACGTCATTATAGTGATATTGCTATAAATACTCTCTTTAGAAACTGCTTCATCTATAACTGTGGACAGGGCTTTTCACAACTAGTATAGCAAGCACACTCTGTCTCAAATAGAGAGAGAGAGACTATAATGTGTTATTATTATTTTCTGAAACCATGACTGTCAATTTTACTCCGGAAGTGTTATTTTAATCCGTTTAATTTGGCCAGGGGAAACCAACTTCTATCTTGCTTAAAAAAAAATGCAAGGCAATGAAATGGCAGCTTCCTAAAAATATCCTTGTGTGGCCAGTTAAATGTGTTAGCATGATGGCACTGATGAGAGCGTTACAGACACATTCTGCAATTGCTGCCGGCATCACTCACCTGCTCCCTTCACGAGGCGCGGCCCAGGATGTGCCGCGCGCCGCTGGTGTCGCGTCTCATCTGCCAGCGGCAGGACTTCCGATCAGCCTAACTGACCCCAAAAAAGCAATTGCACTCAGACTCTTCCACACCTCCTCCGCCAGCCTCGCGTCTCAATCAGAGGGTGCAAAGTGACTCGTAAGTCGAACAAACACCTTCTCGCGAGCCACGGAGGCCCTCGGATGTCTGGCAGCTGCGGCCTATTAACAGTAGGCCATGGCTGGCTCTTCTGCCCAGCAGCAGGTAAAGACGGTCCCACAGGCTTTTTTTTGTTTGTTTGGAAAGATATTTGTCCGCAAAAAAGTTGATATTTGTGGTATGAATTTGGGGAGGCGTGGAGACTTTTAAGTATAAACCCCGCAAGGCTGGAGGCTGTTTTAAAACACTGCATGTGATCCAATTGCTAAGCTAGGTGTTATGACAGGAGGGTTATTTTGAAGGCGAGAATGTAAGTGCGACATCACAATATATGTGAGAGGCCGACATTTTTCCTTGGAGCCTCCCCCCTTCATTGGTGCTGCAGGGTAGAATTTCTGCATGCCATGGCTGCCTAATCTTGATTTCAGTCATGCCTCTCTTCCACCGCCATACACTCTCTGTATCCTCGTCTCTCTTTTGCAGGTTCTTTTTTAATCTCTGCTTTTTCTCCTTGTCACTGTTTTGCTGTCTTTTTCTCCCCTCTCCGTCCGCCCTTTTCTGCTTTTCTCTCTCTTCCCGTGGGTCAAAGTCTGCAGCTCCAAAAGAATTCAAGGTGTCTACTAATCAGCGTTGGTGCCCACTTCCTATACCCACCGGCAGAATTAAGCACTTTGAAACTGGACTGCAATTATGATATGATTAGATGCCAGCCCAGGCAAGACAATTCAGGTTTTTTTTAAGTAAGGGGGTGCATCTAGCCAGCAAACCAGCACAGAAAGATGTATGTCTAGTGTATTTGTGAAGCGCACTGTCATCTACAAGGGTATCCTAGCCTGGGGCTGGTGTGTGTCTAGCCCTGCCTAGGGTAGGTTGGTTAATTGAAAATGCACACACAAAAGAAGCCACCCTGAATAAATCTCTGCTTTAGTCAGAATGGCTTCTTTTGTGTGTGCATATTAGGTTTGCAGGCCAGCTTACCCTGAACACCCCTTAGCCGCTAGTTCCCTTTCCTATCAAGCTCTAGGTTTCTGTGTGTGGATGTGGTTAATTGAAAAGCCAGGTCTTCAGCTTCGTGTGGAATTCAGGAAGAGGGAATGTGGCTCTGTTGAGAAGTGGGAGACCGTTCCATGGTTTAGGGGTGATGTAAGAGGGCACACTTCTTCCTAATCGGGGTTTGTGTATCCGTGGGATCTTACTTATTTTTAAACTGTTCTCAAAGTGTCTCACAGGTATTTTATAAATGTGAGTTGAATTTGGAATTGCTTTTACTCACTTGCATAGCTTGCATAGCTCGCTATACTGCCGATCAGCAGGGAACTGGGGGAAGTGAACGGGCCGCCATGTTGGTTAGCCGACCAGTTGTTTTTAGCCCACACATTATTTAGTGGGCACGCTGACGCACAAGGCGTGTTGCTGGCATGCCAAAGGCAAGCCTGTCTGCACCGATCTGAGCTCGGAACGGGCTCAGGGCCAGTCCACCTTGGTCTCTGAAGCCAGAAATACTGGTATATTCAAGGGATGACCTTCTTGCCATGAACCCTAAAAGTGAGAACACTGTATGTCCATGCCTAACACATGGCAACATCCAACGAACAGGTAGCAACTTGTCTTAACTGCCACCTAAATTTTCCCCATATTTTATTCCAAGTGGCCTGAACGTAAGAAAGGAGTCACTGAAAAAAGAGCGGAAACAGCTCCACCGCGCTGTCTACTACTAAACGCTAGATCACTGGTCAAACATGGCACGGAGTGTGCAATAGTTATTGAAGAGTATAATATAAAACTGGCGTTTATCACCGAGTCATGGTCTGATTAGACCTCAGGGCCAGACTTGGCCAAAGCCACACCCCCGGGATTTCAATGCTGCACTCAAGACAGACCGCTCTGGAGAGGGGAAGGACTGACGGTTATATATCACAACTCCCTACAGTCCTCTTTCCAGACAGCCTCCAACTCGATCTGTGAAGCACTTCACTTTAGTTTTTACACTACTCATCATAACTCTTTCAAGCGCATCCTTCTCTAGCGACCTCCAGGTCCAAGAGGGGGCTTCCTAGAGTCCATCGGGACCCTGTGAGATGATGGGCTTTGCTCTGACTCATTTACAATCCTTGGAGACTTTAACTTCCTTTTGGAAGCACTCACGGACCCCAACACAATTAGCCTAGGGGAGGTAATGAATAGCGGAGAACTAAGGCAACTTGTACAAGGCCCAACTCACGTAGCAGGGCACACCTTACATGGGATTTTCTCCAGCAACCCTTATATGACCTGCTCTGAGGTGTTACTTCTTGCCTGGAGACCACGCTACTATTCAGTTTGAGTTGACACCTCCTAACCCCCTTCACTGCAATGAAGAACCCCAAAAGGAGATAGATACAAGAGTCTGGAATAAAATCAAAGGCTCGGATTCAGGAGATCTACTTAGGGCAACGGTCCGCCCTCTCCCCCCAGCAGTAGAGGACGCCACAACTGTTTACACAGAGTGGATAGATACAGAGTGCAACAAACTAGCCCCGGTGAAACTATGGACATCCAAGCACGCTCAGCCATTAGCCCCCTGGTTTCCAGATGAATTGGAAGCGCGTAGAGCGCATATGGATAAGAGGCTATATATAGTAACACTGATAAAGAGTCCTTCAGGCAGAGACTTACTGTTTACAAAAAAATACTATTCAATACCAAAAGGATGTTTTTCACAGAGAAAATCATACAGGCGAAATCCTTTTCCAAAGAACTCTTTAAGACAGTAACTAAACTGACTTCCCCCAGTATTCCTAACATTCAGAGTAGGCCATAACTATGTGAGGAGATAGCCACCCTCTTTCTTAAGAAGATGTAAGTCATCTTTTCCTTGTTTAAGCTCCTCCAGACAGTGGAGACAGGGTTTTCAGCCACTCTGGCATACAGTACTTTTGAATCTCAACCAATTCTAGACAGATTTGCACGATTGGAAGAGCGGGATACTATTAATCTCTTGGCCTCTAGCAGATCGGGATCACCATATGATCCTTGCCCAGTGTCCATGATCAAATCAGTACCAGAGGTTATTGGCACGGCACTCACCCCTTTATTCAACATCATGTTTGAGTCTGGGAAGTTTCCCAAGAGTTGGAAAATTGCGTCCATTCTTCAGCTTTTTAAAAAATAAAATCTTGATCCTAAGGACCCCAATAATTACCGACCAATCTCTTGTCTCCCCTTGCCAGCAAAAATGGTAAAAAAAATCATGAATATCCAACTCAGTGCGTTCCCCCAAGCAAATACCATATTAGATTCCACTCAATATGGATTCAGGTCAGAACATAGCACATAGTTGGCCTTGATAAAAACCAAAGAGGAAATACGAGGGGCTCTGGGCCAAGGAGGCAATGCAGCACTAATTATGTTAGATCTCTCTGCGGCCTTCGATATGGTCCATCATGACGTATTGATGAGCCGTTTATCAGAAGGAGAGGTCCAAGGTAATGCGTGGAACCTCCTGAAATCATTCCTCACAGAAATAATTCAAATGGTGGACTTAGATAAAGTTCACTCGAAACCTTTCTCCCTTCTGTGTGGAGTACCACAGGGTTCTTCCCTTAGTCCCACACTTTTTAATGTCTATATGACACAGATGGCGGCCTTGATTAGACCCTTTTGTTTCCAGCTGACATCATACGCAGATGACACACAAATAGTGATGTTATTACGGCCTGGGTAAGAGGCAGAGAAAGGTAAAAGGTTTCATCACTGCATGAAAGCGATCAGGCTGTGGATGACCACAAACTGTTTGAAGCTAAACTCAAGCAAAACTGAGGTCCTTATCTTTGGCAATAATGCTAACTTTTGGATGCCAGACTGCTGACCAGAAGAATTAGGGACTCTCCCTGAGCCAACTAGGAAAGCAAAAAACCTGGGGGTCTTAGTTGACAACAGACTCACCTTCAGGGACCAGGTAAACGCGGTTGCCTCTGCTAGCTTTCACCTTCTTAAAATGATAAGGAATGTAATGCAATTTTTACCCGCAGACAACCATAGGACAGTGATAACATCTCCTATCCTGTCGCATCTGGACTATTGTGATAGTCTATATCTAAATATCCAAAGGAAACACTTAAAAAGGCTCCAACTCGTACAAAATGCGGCAGCCAGATTGCTGACTGGGATGCCTAAGTTTGTCTCTGTCAAAAAAGAAATGAAACGGCTACACTGGCTCCCAATCAAACAACGGATCCAATTCAAATCCCTATGCACAGTACTCAAGGTACTACAAGGTGAAGGCATGGAACATCTGAAACAGTGTTTTCAGTGGAACGTCCCCAGAAGAGCCCTTTGCTCCTCGGGAGCAAAAGGAGTGATCATAGCCCCAGTTAAAAAGGCCAACTGGGGTGGTAGAAGTTTCATCACAAGTGCCGCCAGGGCCTGGAGAGAGCTTCCTTTCCATATCAGGAGCACCACTGAGACCTTGACATTTAGGAAAGGACTGAAAACCTGTATTTTCACCATATAGGTCATCACACACCTCGGCAATTGGTAGGTAGCAGTCAGCACCAGGACACCCTTGGGTAACCATTGCGCATAAGAAATTAAATGAACATAACATAACATAACATAACATAACATAACATAACATAACATAACATAACATAACATAACATTACATAGAGAACACTCATTACACAGAGTTATGTTACTTAAGAGTACATTGGGTTGCTGTCCTTGCACGAGACCTCGGCAAGAACACCTTATCACATGAGATCAGGAAGCCATCTTAGATGTGGTCAGCTACCGTAATGTCAACCATTGCTTGATTTCTCTTTTGTCCTCTGACATCAGCCTACCTGCAAAACAGCTCCAGTCACTGAACTTTTTAGTCTTCTGATCTCATTGGGTTTTCCTGCATCAGAATCCATCCACAAAAAAGAGACTAAGATTACTCATTGAGTACAGCTGCCTTGCATCATGTAAAAGAAAAACAAGGTTAATGACACATGTATAATAAAAGATTTGGTAGCTAAAGAATTTTGAGTATTTACTGATCAACAAAAAGTAGTAGAGAAAGTATATAGAGGATAAAATATGTTATGAGCCCCAATGTACCCCAATAGAGGCCGAGGTAGCTACACAGCCTTTTGCCTACATTCGTCCTACCTTGCTCTGCATAACGGTTCTGGCACTGACCTTCTCCCTAGTTATTGGCTGAAAGAATGTCAATCAGTTTTCTCTGAAACTGGCCTCATTTATTATTCAAGAGGATTCCTAGTATCATATCTTAATCCCCTGCGCAGGACATACACAGCATGATTACCATCTTCTGTATAATAACTGTACAAAAGTCACTGCTAACATCTTCCTTGGACGAAAGGTCCACTATACATAAGGGCAAGCCATTACATATCTAGAAGCTTACACGCTGACACTAGATGCTGAGGCCCCGGCTTGCAGAATCGCCAGCACACAGTGGTCTGACATCCTTCGCTGGGTGTCTAACTCGGGAACAAGATGGGGTCCTTTGTTCTTTCCCATTAGGTAATGGGGTTGGCTGTGTCCTAGGAGGATTCTTGGCTTTACACCCACATACATGCTAGGTACACATAGGTGCACTTAGGGTTTGCAAAGTAGGAGTACGCTTGATTTCTGCCATGTATCGATATGCCTGCATATGTTTACTGTTCTAGCACCATGGTAGAATTCTACCTTTTATTTACTCTATCGGTGCTTGTAATTTTATATATCTGTTTCTGTATTATGATTGTCGCAGCAAACATGTTTTATTCTAGAATGATGCGTGTTCAATGTGTTCAATAAATACTTATTGAAAACGTCCCCATCGTTTATTCTTTGTATCTGTCTGAGACTAAGTGAGTATGTGTGACTGAGCGAAAAGTACTGAACTGTTTCCATGATCCCTCAAGGATCAAGGGTTCTCATGTTTGATAGTTGCCAGCAGCTATTTGCTCCTTGGTACAGTTAGGGGGGTTATGGTGGCACTGTGAGCTAGATGGTCTAAAGGCTAACATATCCTTTGTGGGTGTCTGGAATCAGTATGGACACCAATCCCTTAGTTTATGTTGTCTAAACAGATCCCATGTATTATTAGGAACTACATGACATGGGGCCGCCAACGTTGTTATGGTTCTTATTTAACGGTCAGATCTGATTAGTTCAGTTCATGCTTTCTCAGAGACCCCTACTCACATTTATCCAGAGACGTCTGGAGTGGAAAGGGAAAAATCTGTCGCAGTTGAGTATGTATATCCTATGTATTGGCTGTAGGTTTGTTCAAGCTTGAAGGATTAGAATTCCCTACATTGTGCATAAACCTTATCTCTTTTTGTATATACTTCGTCTCATATTCTCTCAGACTTGAGACGCTGGTATGAGTGGTACTATTGGTACTAGTGCAGACTAAGCTAAGCAGGAAGGTGCTCTTAACATTTCAGAAGATTACAGACATGCACTTCCTATGAAATTATTAGATTATGGATTCACATCATTGGGTGGGACCATAACCTTCGTGTTTGAGGCACATGAGGGATTCAGAACAGAGTTATTCTATTCTTGGGTTAAATTCCCACCTGCAGCTTCATGTACACATATGTTTCATACTTATACACCAGATGCACCACCAGAATATTCTCCTTACGAGGACATAGAAGTCCCATAACTTACCAAAAACATATAAATTGGTTTAAAGGCGCCCTCCTCCATACCACAAATAAAGTGAGACATGGTCAGCAGAGACAGAGTGACTTGGCTGAGCCATACTGCTTACACACCACATGCAGAGATTGATACATTGCCAGAAGCAGAGTTACGTCCACCCTCACAGATAAATAATAAAACTATACAGAAATCTGACACAATTTGTAATGCAAACACTCACAATTCAACATTCAAGGGTCACTCAAGCTAGTCAACCGCAAGGAACTGCAACAAAAATCACGTCACAAGCATTAAACGTGATTATGGGATGAATGCCTACTAGACTTGAGCAAATTCCATTCTGATTAGCATAGTACATAGCCCAGCTTGAGGCAGTATTTCCACATACTGGCCAGAAAACCCCACACAGAATACTGACTATGTGCTTGCCAATGGGAATAGCTCCCCGATAGAGGATTGTAGCACTAGGGAAATAGTTTTCGCTGCCGTTTACACCAGAACTCATGGTACCCCCTCAATAGCAGTTATACCAGAGGTATTGAAACAAATACAGAATGAGGACGGGGCAGAACCTGCCCTGTAGTTGGGGAGGAAATTGATAGTAAATTTTGTCCAGGTTTCAACAATCATGTTAGCCAACATAAAAGGAGAGGCACCCGCGGTGGCTATACTCCAACGCTTGAGATAATGCATTCCTGCACAACAGTAGTGAGAACTACCCAAGTTTATCGAGGATACCTATGCTTCGCGGGTAGAGATAACTTGGGAGCTAGACCTGTGAAATCTCAATTGACGAGTAATCCAGAAAAGGACGACTCAAAGCAAGCACCCAATTCTTCTAAAAAGAAATGGGACAACAAACAATCAATCAAAAAATAATAAGCAGAATGCATCACAATTGTGTGGTGGGTCTCCTCAACAGGAGCCTTCCGATAGAAAATATAATCTTATGAATAGTGATAATATTAAAAAAACCTGTCATGTTCGATAGTTGCTAGAAACTATTTGCTCCTTGGTAGATTATGGGGTTTATGGTGCACTGTGAGCTAGCTGGTCTAAAGGCTAACATATCCTTTGGGGGTGTCTGGAATCAGTCTGGACACCAATCCCTCAGTTTATGTTGTCTAAACATGCAGATCCTATGTATTATCAGGAACTACACAACAATTCTTCTGTAGTTGTGAAATTAACTGTGTATATAAAAAGACAATTAAACAGAACTGAGACTTTAGATGATAATGAATTAAATATCTGTTGTTTCAATTTTAATATTTCAAAATGTACAAATGTCGTGTGATAAGTATTTTTGATAATTGGTGTTTGTAATTATGTACAGAGTCTTACCGAATGGACTAATGATGCTGCATTTGGTAGCAGTTTCCTGTGTCGCCTAGATTTGTCAATATTGCTTTGAATAATAATGTTACTTTTTCATGTAGGAAGCCATTATGTTAAAAATGGATACAGTTTCTGATGTTATTCTCAACTTGCTCCTGCTCATTACTCTCTCCAAATCAGTGAGCCACTGCAAACCATCTCTCCCCTTGTGAACAACATCAATGGATTAGTTACAACATTGTTAGGAAGTGTGTATTGTGAATGACAATTCCATTGTATAACCAAAGTATCATTTTCAAGGATTTCATCTAGAAGTGCTGTTGTAGGCCTGCTAATTCTATAAGCTATTGTTTAACAAATATTTTATTTTGTGGTATACATTTCAAACGTACAGTTGCTGACCTTAAAAAATGGGTCAGTACTAAAGATTTAGAATATTACATTGTTGTTTCTAATTTGTCAAGGCAACCCTAAGCATGATCATACCATGCTGAATTTGCAGAATCTATTAATAGACTGAATGAATATTTTATTAAAAACCCTGGGTCCTGGGATCTGTGGAATTTCACTCTTTATCACGTTGCTCACGCTTGGCAATCTTATTATTTTCCTCTTGGGCGACTTTCCATTTTCCTTCCAGGATTCTCTTCGTTTACCCATAGAATTGCTAATGGGATGCTGTCAGTACTCTGTGAGTTTGACACTTAAAATGCTTGCTTAGATTTTGCTTGGCTAAGGATTACTAGGCATTATGTATTTGTATTTCTCTGTATTTCTGTATTTGAGATTTCGTGGTGTATCATACCTTTTTCTCTGTAATAAACTCACTTTTGCCTTATTTTTGAACTCAGTCCTTTTTGCTTCCAATATTTTATTATGTTTAACTGCTAAATTGCATTTTTCTCTTTTTCTCATGAGAAGTGTAGTCTCTAACTGGTGTTTGGACAAAACATGAAGGACAAAAAGATTGTGAAGGTAAGTTTCTGTGGGAAAGTAAAGTTTTACTATACTTAATTCTACATCTACCTACCGTATATATATATATATATATATATATATATATATATTTATATATATATATACACACACACACACACATACCCTCTCTCCACAGGAAAAGAGCAGAGGCCACACAGGGGACTGCTAGAAAACACCTTTATTGGAACTTGGCGGCATGATGCATTTCGGCCTGTTGTGGCATTCTTTGGATGCCTGAATAACAAGAGGCTTGCAAACATCACATTAATAACTGTCCAACTGCTTCCTGATGTGTAGGGACCCGCTCCGACCCCTCACCTCGTGCTAACTCACTGACCGGTAGTTCATCGGAACTATAGGTCGCAGGATGCCTCAAATGTCCAGATAGGTACTGCGGGAGGAAATTCAATCTGTGTGGAATCGTGGGGTGTCGGGCAGACTGTGATGATTGACACATCCAATTTCTTCCTTGAATACAATCCCAGGTGCCTCCTCCAGTCCCCAAACACCGCTACAACCCCACAAACCAAGAAACAAATGTGGCGGAGGCAGGAGTGCACAATGCAACCCACCCTACATCTCGCCGCCTTGCTGAATCTTGATGAAGGAGGTGGGCCATGGACATCCCAATACCTCGGAGTACAATCCAATGTGCATATATATATATATATATATATATATATATATATGTTCAAGATAGGATGATGTAGGATTAAGAATAGTAAATCTATACTTACCTATTTGCACTTACCTGCTTGATATTTTGGTCCTTGATATTTTTGACACATTATTCTGTCCACTTGATATTTTTGTCATTGATATTCTATCAGACATCCCTATAACTGCTAGTTCAGATGGAGAGACTGGAGCAGAATTATTAGGGCAAAATTTGGGGTGTAAAAATATTGAGGTTCAAGTATTTATTGAGGTTCAGCTCCCACAAGAATTTGGTAGCAGAGGGTGGTATGCATTAGAGCACCTCCTCTTTGATCGGTCCCAAAAAGATTTAGAAAGATTTTTAGCCATTGTTTTCTTGATCAAAGGAGAAAGGGGTTTGGAGCTTCACTAGCTTCCCAGTGCTAGATCCTCCTGCGGGGTGACAAGCTGTATTGCTGTGCGGTCCTGAATTAACTTTGAGCGTAAGTATTAATAGGAAGAACTTGATTGCATGAGTTGATGTTTTCATGATGATGGATTTATGTTTTTGTGGTGAGCTGTTTATCAGGAGCAGGGAGACATCTAAGGTTGTCCTGATTTTCAAACCATAGGATAGGAAAATCGAATAAAGTTGCCAATTTCTACTATGAGAAGGTGGAAAACTACTGGAGTCAATGACCTAGAATTCTGGAATGTTATGTGGGTTTCATTGGTGTTTACACTTTAGCCTTTAGGGCAGATGTTCTTAGACTTGGAGGGGTACAGACCTCTCTGTTTTTTTCTCTTTGTGTGGCTTTATGTTATGCATTGCCTTGATTTGGAGAACGTCTACTGACATCTCCACTATGCTAACACTTACCTGCATTCCCTGATTTAACTAGATTTCCCCAGTGTCCCCCACTTTAGAATAGGACTAGTGTAGGCGACTTTAAATTTATTCATGCATAGACAGGAGCACCGAAACCTGTACACAGATCATCAAATGCTCCTTCTTATCTTCTGTATTGCTACAACTGAATTTCTTGTATGCTTTATGCTACTATGACTTAATTTCATTTGAGGCTTTGGCATACCGGTGGTGATTTTGTATCTTTACAATATGTTCTTGAGATTTATATACATCAGTTTGGCCCTTAATTTGTAATTAAACTCATCTAACTTTACTTAATATTCCTGGTCCTTAATGTATGGCCAAATGGGCTACACTGTAAATTGAATTGTTGGATTGATGTTAACTCCCCTTTACCTCTCAGGCAACTAACACAGATTCATCCCAGGATAACTGGTAAAATCGGCCCAGTGCTGTATCAGATTGTAGCAGAATTTACTGGAGTAGGGGGAGTTAGAATATCCCATTCTAGATTAGTTGAGACCCAGCCCCAGTCACTAGAGATAGAGACCATGTTTCGGTATGTATGGTGGATCAGCAGAGTTGCAGCAGTTCAGGAGCGAGGTGTAACAGCGGAGCGGTGAGTGTTAGTAGGGTCACTCATTGCAGTGGCTTACGCTTAGCTTGCAGTGTTTTCGTGGAGATTGTGTGGTGTTTTGCAGAGATGTTTTAACTGTCGTGTGAGTGGCATTTGATGCAGAGAAATTGAAGGTGTTATTGGGTCCGATGTGGCCCAAGATCATGGGAGGGTATTAAAAAGTGTAGAGCACACTATATTGTTATTGAATGCTACGTTTTGTGGTGCTAGTTGTGAGACATCGTAGAGGGCACAATTGAGATAGGGACATTTATATTGGTGGGAATGTGAGATTTGGTTGGTATTTTAAATCCCAGTACACAGAAAGAAGATGTATCAATCTGGGTAATACCCTGCAGGATGAGGTTTCATTCAAGTGTGAATTAGAAGGCAGGAAAGTGTTGTTTTGCATTAATTCTTGTGGGATTGAATACTATTTATTTTTTAGTTGAGCAAACAAAATTATTTGTTGAAATTGCCTTGTGTTTTGTTTTGCGTGCTTATCATTGAGATGAGAAAGTTTGTGAAATTGTAAAGGAGGGTTGCGAGAAGTTGGCCTGGCATATGATGTCCACTATTCTAGTGGGCACCTTGCACCAGTCCAAATGTCCCTTATTGATGGTAGGTTTAAAGTCAACCTTTATGGAAAGCTATCCTAGTGGTAGCTGTGGAGAGCAGCCTTCAGGCTAAGACTTAGAGGCGAGTTAAGCTAGTTGTTTTACCAATTATAATCTCTTGAATGATCAAATGAAAGCACACCACACAAGGTATATATCAAATATATATGTATTTATTCTAAACACAACCCCTCTGGACTCTTTATGAGGTCAGAGGTAAAAGTACAATACAAGGAACTTTATTAGCATACGATAAGTGGCACAGTATATGTTATGCCCTAGGGGCCTCACAAACCATATACTAAAATAGTGGTATAAGAACCACGTGAGGGTTAGAAAGCAGGCCTAGGGCCTGTAGAACAGCTGGGGCTACCAGGAACCACCCAAGGTCGGGACACAGGAGGTCTACGGGGGACACGTGCAATGTCTAAACACAGCCGCGATCATCATTGACTTTCTATGGAGATTGAACAAGTTACAATTTTAAAGATTAAAGGCACTTAGAGGTGAACTACGATGGAACCCTTGTAGACTAGGACACTTCGAGAGTCAAGACCCACGGGAGCACCAGAGTACTCGTGTTACCTCACCCAGGGAAGCCCGTGCATAGGTGTCTTTTGGTGTCGGGTTTCGTCATCGATTCCTATCGAGAGCTGCGAAGAAATGCTGCAGGAGACCAGAGGAAAAGTGTCCGGGTTTATCCAAGAGTGGATCGGAGCTGTGAAGAACCTGAAAGTAGAGGGGACATTGTTTGGGTCACTAGCCAGTGACCAGGATGGCAAGGAGAAGATGCCACCCAATGTCGGGTGATTTCAGCTGAAAGAGGTAAAGCTTACCTCTTCAGCCACGAGGACCAGGAGGTGTTGATGACAACCAGGAGCTGGATTCGAGCTGAACCATAAAGGATGTCGAGTGCTGCAGTGTCAGAATATGAATTGGACCCAACAAGCCTTAGAAACAGCAACCCAAGCAAAATTATTGAGATTGGCTTTGGTTCAGACCAGCAAGGTCTGGGGGACTCCTCCTTTGGAGGGGAGTTAGAGGACATCTGGAGGAACCAGAAAAGCTCAAGAAATCAAGGATTGGCCTCCGTGGGTGAGTCACTAGCCGACGGACTAGGATACGCAAAGGGGCCTTGAGCTGCGGTCAAGACTCACGGGTCACTCGTGGAGTGCTGGCCTCTGTACTTCGGTGCAAAAGGTGCTCGGGTAGTGGCTTCAAATACCCCAATGCAGAACTTTGGGATACCTTGGGAAGTAGTTGCAGGTGCAAAAATGCAGGATGTCCAGGAGTTTCGGTCCCACATCTCTCGTGTCAGCTTCGGGTCTCAGCTTTGCTGGGATCTTGGGTCAGCGTCAGAGATGTCTGGAAGTCTGTGTCCTGTGTCACAGATTCTTCGGGATCCGGCGGGAGTCTCGAAAATGCAGACCGGCAAAGATGCTTTAGTTGCCTGTTTGACCAGGGTGGTCACTCCTTGACCACAAGGGAGATTTCTTCCATCTTCCAGTCGATATGGAATGTCAAAGGTCCAAGATATATGTTGCAGAGTTTCATCCAGGGTAATCTAAAGTCCGAGGGACTGAAATCCTATTCTTATGGCAAGTTTAGGGGTTGGACTAACTCTAAGGTCCCTTGTATGGGTGGACCTGGGGAGGGGGTGGTTACACCCCTTCCCCTTTGTCCAGTTTCATGCCAGAGCTGGGGCTGAGTGCCCCAGCAACCGGTTTGAACTTGGAAATGCATGGAGCACCTTGTGTGCCCCAGGCAGTGTCTGAAAAGCATTCACTGAATGCAACCCACCCTGCTCCAATACACTAAATCCTGTCCGGGAAGGTGCCAGCACCTCCCTGGACAGGAAACCTATTGTCCAGGCCTCCCCTGCCGGAGTTTCATCCAGTAGCAGGAGGGCAGACTCGTGTCTCTGGCAGCAGCATCCATTTTGTGATACTGGGGCTCTGTTTAACTTTAACCGGGTTTACCAGTGTGTATATGTCTTCTCCCTCTAGAAGGGTAGAATGGTACCCCCACTACCAGAACTGGTGGGGGGGGGGGTAGCATTCCAAAGTGTTTGACACCTTAAACAACATGTTTTGGTAAAGCCAAACCAAAGTTAGCATTAACCACAAGGATTATTATGCACTTAAGAGTATAGGGAATGACTATATCATAGAACAGCTATAAGGAGATGGTTCTAAAAGCTGCAGAGGGGCTCAGCTCATGCAAGGGCACCCTTTCACACAAAACCAAGCACTCTGCCTTCAGGATTGTCAAGGCCTGCCATAGGAGTGACTTATAGTTTACTATGTGTCTATATATAAAGGTAGATATAGGTATACTATATCTAAGAAAGAGGTGCTTACACCACCTTACCCATGCCGCAAGTGCAGACCTGTGGTGTCAGTTTGGAAGGCTAACCAGGGGGGGCCCAATACATGCTTCAGCCCCTGGTAGGCCTCTGGGGTACCTATGCCCTGGATACCTAAGGTACCATATTCAGGGACTCATAAGGGTGACCAAGTAACCAATCTGGTATGTACCTAAAGTACATGGTATCAATTTAGAGAGAGAAGAGCTAGACTGTGGGCCTGATTAGCAGGGTCACAGCCATACTAAAGTCGAAAAACCAGTGAACCACAGCAAAAAGTGGGGGTAACCATAGGAAGCAGACCCTACTCTCCTACAAGGGTGAGCTGCTGTGAGGAGTGAGCTTAACTTCCTAGTGTGCCGTGCTGTGATTGGTGCGTTGGTGTGGTTCTGCACTGGCATTAGTTGTGAAAAATAGATGGGAATTGTGGGTAAACAGTTCTTTCTTGGTACAAAGAGAGATTCTTTTTTTGAGTATTGACATTTTTGCTGGAAAGTGAAATGTTTTAAAGTTGTATGAGATTTATTTAGAGCGGATGTGATAATATCTGTTAAAGACGGAGAAGAAGCACCACACGAAAATACCCTACGACACTATATGACGATAAATGTAGGACTTCATGTATTTGGCTTAACCAATAGCAGAAGATCACAGAAAACAACGGCAAACTGGTGTTTCTACTCTATTGTCAATTTAATTTGAGAATCATTGGACATTTGAGTGTGACATTATATGAGATGAAACTTTCTCCTGGACGAGCACAGTTTGAACTGCTCAATGCTTGGGTGCATAGCGCTCATGCCAGAGAAAAAGAAAAGAAGCAGAGAAGAGCCCAAAAGACAGTGAATACTTACGGTGATAGGTGGGATGCAAAGCAGAAGATATGGAGAACTTACATGATAGAGGGAGTAAAATTGTACCCTGCCTTAACAAGAGAAGAATTTGAGAAAGGGTAGGGAAGGAGAAGAGATGGCAAGGAAAAAAAGAAAGCCAAAGGAGCCAGGTGATATGAGTGAGATTAGTGGTAGTGACTCTAGTGATAGTTGCGTTGTTGTCAGAATGCCCACCTCTGTATAATGAGATCCGAGTGGATGGAGGAAGTGGCACTTGTGTTACTAGGAACCTTGGAGTGGCCATTGCATCAGTAAACACAAATTCTAATTTGATAGTAGTCGCCCCAGTGAGCGTGAACTACAACCCGATGGGAGAGAGCTCAGGGATTTGTGCCCCTGCTAACTCCACAGCCCTTAATGCCACGGATGTTCTTACTGTCCTAGTCACTATTGGTACTGTGTTTCCTACATATAAACTCGGTTCAACCGGAAATACAATACATAGTTTGACCGTCCCTACTGGAGCAAGTGCTCCAGGTAATACTCCCACTGGTCAGAATATGGGTGGATTTGTTCCTCTGATCCCAACAAATCAGAGTGCAGATTCAACTATGAGGCAGACAGGATTTGTCCCCATAGGTTCATTCCACACTCCACCAAATCTTGTTATGCATGTTTGCAAGCCTCCTCCTAATGCTAACCATAGCACCCCCAGAGAAGGTATTCTGTCTAATGTCAATGTAGCGCAACATAGACTTACTGCTCAGAAAATATATGAATGTCTCAATGCTCCCTCGAGTGAAAGTGACAGCTCAGATTTGAGTTAAAGAACGATTCAGTCACCAGTGAGTACATTTAGTGGATGTGGCTAAATTAAAGTTATAATTTGATGAAATGATTAGTGGAAATCTTTAATTGGCTCAATTAGATTCCAACCAAGAAATTAAACTTACGCTTATATGTAAGGATCTTACCAAATGTGCAAGACTAGTTTATGACGATTTTCTGAGCTAGTCCAGAAATTTGATGTAGATTGGAATAGGGCCAAAGCCTTACAGAAGAGCTACCATGTATATTTTAATTTAGAGGATATAACCTGCATGAGAACATCTGAAAAGGAAATACAGAATAAAGAATTGATTCAAAAAATTCAAAATAGCGTAAACTAGATGAATGGGAAGGTAAATTTATAAAAAAGGAAGATACAAAGAGACCTACGGCAGAACCGCCTACTTCTATAGATGAGCGAGTGGGAGCTTCAAATTTCACCTTGAGGGAAGTGCCCAGCGGACGTTACATTCATGAGCCTTGGAGTAGAAGTTATTTTGCATGCCTTCCTCCAATTCCTTGGCCAAACTGCCAGCTTCTAACTCTTAAAAGTGACATGTTTAATCTCTCTCCATTACTACATAGATGTCGAAGAAAAATTACCGCCTCTGTCAATCCTGCTTCCATTAAGGAAATGCTACATCTGATACTGCTGATAAAAAGACATGGGATGACTAATGCTATGACTATTACTATTACTAATAATAAAAGCATTTATCATATAAAATAATCATATATTTTCCATATAGGTATAATTTATTTTCACATCACTATTACAGTGAACACACTGCTCAACATACAAATACATACAAATACAACTAATACAAGAAGTTACAATGTCTTTCTACAGTTTGCAGTGATAGCTGCGAAATTCATTCCAATTGGCATGTTCTGGAACAGGGATTGATGATTAAAAGGTGTCTGTGAGTGTTCTGGTCAGAGATGGAGCTAAATGTGCACCAGAAGAGCTGTGAGTCCAACTTTATATATACCATGAGCACTGAAAGTTGTAGCCTAGGATGGAGCCTTGTGTACATCATTTGCACTTACTGCTTCACCTTAATCTGAAGTTTCATGTATGTCTTGAGCATTTAGAGTTGTCGAGCACAGTGGAGCCTCATTCATATCATGAAGATTGAGTATTGTAAGATTTAGATGATAACAACATACGTTATCTGTCTATAGTGCTAAGAGACCTTCTTTCGGGTGAACATGATCTCTACAGATAGAGCTTTTTATTATGGAATAAGATTGAGCCATATACATTATGAGTGTTGCATATTGTACTCTAAGGGCCTACTACACTGCCGGGTGGACTTAAGTCTGCCCGACATTATTTTGCTACTGAGACCGACCGACCTGTTGTCGGCGGTCCCGATAGACCAATTAAGATGCGACCAAACACAGTTTGGTCGGACTGCTATTGTTTATAATGGGAGCATGTATTCCGACCGCAATGTATGCTCTCACTG
The DNA here is from genome assembly GCF_964263255.1 of Lissotriton vulgaris. NCBI lineage: Eukaryota > Metazoa > Chordata > Amphibia > Caudata > Salamandridae > Lissotriton > Lissotriton vulgaris. The sequence goes on from NC_141687.1 coordinate 246,633,123, forward strand.
TAAAACGACGAGGTGCAGTTCATCCCTGCACCCCATGGCAGGCACCATGAGGTGCAGGGATAAACTGGGGAATTCCATAGATGCCCCCTCGACCTCCAACAGGAGGCCGTGCACCGAGCGGGGCCCTGCATGGGGCCCTCCAAAGTCGACTTCTTTCAGCCTTTCTGTGTCGGAAAGGCTGGCACAGAAAAGCTGTAGGAATCCGACATTATAATCCCTCAGGCGAAAAGAGCTTCCCTTGTGATTACTGAAGTCATTCCGACTGGTGGACAGGTTCTCTGAGCCCATCGGAAGCCAGTTGTAATGACCAGTAGGATTCCTTTTTGACTGACACCATCCTAAGTGGTCGGTCGGAAAGGAATCTGACCAGCTGATTACGATGCAGCAGGAATGGCTGAAACCGACAGTCGAAGCTGTATCATACCGCATTGTAATCAGCCCCTAAGATGGAGCCTCATGTACATGTTGAGCACTGGGTGTGGTGCACTGAGGTGTAAATTCCTATACATGATAATCGGTGAGTATTGTACTCTAAGATTGATCATCATGTATATCTTGAGTATTGGGTGTGGTACTCTAGGATGGAAATGCATGCACTTCATGAGTGTTGAGTATTGTATCCTAAGAGTGTGCTACATGTATACTTTTAGCTTTCGATGCCCACCATAAAATGGAAATTCATGCACATCATATGTTTTTAGTATTGTACAGTACGATGGCACATCTTAAGCATTGGGTGTGGTACTCTAGGATGGAAATGCATGCACTTCATGAATGCTGAGTATTGTTACTAATAGGGTGCTTCATGTATACTTTTAGCTTTTGATGCCTACCCTAAAATGGAAATGTATGCATATGATATATGTTTAGTATTGTACCCTAAAATGGAGCCTCAAGTACATCTTAAGAATTGGACTCTAGGATCGAAATGCATGCACTTCATGAGTGCTGAGTATTATATCCTAAGTCGGTGCTTCATGTATACTTTTAGCTTTGATGTCTACCCTAAAATGGAAATTCATGCACATCATATGTGTTTAATATTGTACTCTAAGATGGCGCCTCAAGCACATTTTTAGAATTGGATGTGGATGTGGTAGTCTAGGATCGAAATGCATGCACTTCAAGAGTGCTGAGTATTGTATCCTAAGGCAGTGCTTCATGTATACGTTTAGCATTGCTGTCTACCCTAAAATGAAAATGTATGCACATCATATGTGTTTAGTATTGACCCTAAGAAGGAGCTTCATGCACATCTTGAGCATTGGGTGTGGTGCTCTAGTATGGAAATGCATGCACTTCATGAGTGCTGAATATGGTATCCTTAGACGGTGCTTCATGTATACTTTTAGCTTTGACGTCTACCCTAAAATGGAAATTCATGCACATCATATGTGTTTAGTATTGTACTCTAAGATGGAGCCTCAAGCAGATCTTGAGAATTGGATGTGGTATTCTAAATAGGATATTCAAGTACGTTATGAGGGTTGAGTCTTGTACCTTAAGATGGAGTCTCATTTACATCTTGAGCAATGGGCATTCAACATTAAGACGGAAGTTAATGCACATCATGAGCATTGAGCATTGTAACCTTTGATGGAGCCTCATGTTTGTCTTGAGCATTGGATATGGTACATAAAATGGAAATTTATATACATCTTGAGCATAAAGTAATATACCCTAAGATGAAGTCTCATGTACATCTTGACCACTGAAAGCAGTATCCTAAGGTGGGAATTCGAGACTCATGTACGTCGTGGATGTTGGGAGTTGAATACTTAAGTTGCATACTTAAGACGGAAATGTATGTACATTGTGACCACTGTGTATTGCGTATTGTCGACTAAGATTGCACCTTGTGAACATTAGAGTGTTAGGTGTTGTACCCTATGATAAAGCCTCATATACATTAGCCTGGTGGTTTTTCAATATACGATGGAACCTCAGGAACATCAGCGCAATGGTTTGCAATATATGAGGGACTTTCATCAACTTGATGACCTTTGGGTGTTTTAGCCTTAATTGGAGAATCTTGCATTTTCCCGGAGTTGTCCACATCACTCTTCGTATCACCATATTTAGTGATACGCTTTTTAGTGAAATCAGAAAGATGAAAGGTTATCGCCCTGAGTTTTGATTTATTATTTATGAATGCTATTTTTCAGAGATTTACATTGCATTATTGTTGTATAGGATTTAAAAAAAGGCCCTTCTCATCATAAACCAATGTATTCATTTTTTGCATTCTGCTGATCCTCTTTGGTTTTGTTTTCCAGTTCTACCGAGAATAATGAGTTATTGTAGAATCAGACTGATATGCATTTTACCCTCAATAACTCGTTTGTTACGTCTTGCTGCCACAAACAGAAAACTGAATGGTGTTTTTGCTCGCTTGCTGGTTTTTGCTTGTTTGTGCCAAATGCAGTTCTTCAAGCTTATGGAGGGGGTAAAAAACTGCTTAGATTTTGCATCGTGTAAAACGTCCAAATACCAAGGTACATTAGGAACCATTCAAACAGATTTACAGCAGTCTCATGTTTCCACCTTTTCTTTGTATTACATCTAGAATAGGAGCACCTGCAATTCCTAAATTTCGCAGTTGTTCCAAATGTCATTAGCAGACCCAACCGCATTCAATTTATCATTTTGCTTAAAATCAGTTGAATTCAAGAAAAAAATGTTTGTACCTCAAATGATTCAAAAGTTACTCACATTAACCTGGTTGTCTTTTGCAGAAAAACAACAATGCTTTACTGTCTTGGAAATGCTCGAGAAATATTCTCATTCTGAACTGGTATTAAAGGTCCATTTAGAAGCTAGGAGGCATCTAGTTAACATTATTCTGTTTAAAAATTTAGGAATCAAAGGAAACAGAAAATATTTGGGTAATGGCATTACAGTGTCATGTCTGCAAGTGTTCTGGGTATCCAAACATAAAGAACCTGCCCTCGCACAGGCAGAGAGGACATTGCAGAGGAGACAATTCATGAAGCTGGCATTTCAGTGTTGTAATAAAACATTTATTGTGCATGATTCACAAATATCTGGAACAGATTTATACTGTGACACTTTTCCGGTGTCTGTATGCATGTCTTTTGTGTACTCTGTCTCCATTTTCTGACTCCCTTTCACACATCCCCGAACCCAGACGAGCTTCTTTTGGAAATAGACCCTTCTCAATCGCTGCAGCCAGAGTTTGGAACACGATGCCTTTACAAATATTTACCCGCTGAACATTGTCTAACTCCCTTTAGGAAACTTGTGAAAGCTTGGAGTTTTAATCATTTGATATTTCATCTCATGTCTTCTCCATGCCCTGATCACTTTTCAACCCGAGTTGTGAAGTTTGATTCTATACCCTAAGGAGTCTTATGTGTAAATACACTTACAAGTAAAATTACCATACCATAACAAAAGCCAGTACAGTTCTGTGCTCTACACATAAGAAGCACAAAGTGGAAATGTAACAGAGCTCTAAACAGTTGCACCAGGTAATTGTAGGAGGGAGGGGGTGGATGGGACACACACGCACACATACACACTCACAACCATGCATTCATACACGAACACACACACCCACACACACACACGCACGCAAACACGCACCAAACATTAATAAAAAATCACACTTACCTGAAACTCTGCCTTGGAGGAAGCTTGGGATTGCATAAGGCCAGCCAATGAAGGAGGGCAGCAGTCCCTACATCGTCCTTGCTGAGCTAAGAAGGTCATGGCCGCAGGAGCTATGACAGTCTCAGCCCAGCAAAGTTCAGCTCAGGCAGCCAGGAACCTGCGCATTTAGTGCATGTCTTGCTCCTAGTTGTCTGCCCTGAAAATGAACAGTGTCTGTCAGGCCAACCTTTGCTCAGCCTGACAGACTGTTTGTGAGGGCAAAAGGTGAGGGGCCGTGGTACTTCAGTCCCAATGGACCGGCGTCTGGCTCTAAATTATATTTATTGAAGCCTATAATCAACAAAAACAACACCTACCTATACAGGAATCCAGAGGTAAGCATGTAGAAAATCGGCTGTGACTTTGAAGAAATCACTGGGTCGTGATGAGTTGACTGGATAATTTAGAGATAAACATAAAAATAAGATAATAAGATACTATCTTTAAAAAACTGTCAACTTTCAAAGAAAATCCACAAGGTGAAATTAAGGTTTCAGTTGCTGCTTAAAGACTTTGGGGCATAACTACAAGACAATGGGGCAGCACAGTGCCACAAGCTATTTTGCTGTGCGAGCTGCGTCATTGTTTAAGTTGAGGAATATAGCGTATTTACAAGACTACGGCGCCTGTACTCACCCCCGCGCCGGTGCACAAACAGCAGCCATGCACCTACGCAAACATACTTGCAGCATGGATAGGTGACTGCATTGCAGCAATGATTGTTGTTGTGCAGGAAGAGACACCTTCCTGCACAAAAACATTAATTAATGGCGTTTTACTACTTCTATGTGTGATGCAGAATGCAGCAAACACAGAAAGATTATAAGTATTTCCCCTTGTTGCGCCACTCTTACATGTCCCCTGGGTAGGCGTACGTTTTTGGAGCTGCCTCAGATTTAACATTCTTTGTAAATCTGGGGCAGGGTCAAAAAGCCATGGGTGTTGCTGGGAACACTCACAACAACACCCATTGCACACACCCTTAAAGCAGAAAACTGCATCGAATGCTCTCATTTACAAGACTGATTAAGCCACGTAAAGTGGCTAAACGCTGCCTTGTAAATATGAAGCAGAATGCAGAGCCACCAGATCATTGCAAAAAGTGACGCTCCGGTGTCGCAGAGGCCTTGAAACTGACATCCTTTGACTGTTTCTATCTCGACGTGGATGGCAATGTGCTAATCCTATGCTTAAAAACTTTGATAGAAAAGCAGACATTTAAGGTGAGCAAATTCAGAGTGTCCCTGGTGTTGCAGGGTGCTCTGTACAGAAGCAGTTCTCCACCTAAACTTGGAAAGTACCCAGAGTTCTCTGCTTCTTTTTGGGAAAATGAATGTGGCACTGTATGCCTGAAAAGGCATTGCCATAATACAGGTGCTTCCTTTTACCTGGACAAAGCTAAACCACTCGAAAGAGCCACAATGATAGCAAAACATGTCAGGGGTTGCTTTTATATAATTCCAGTTTGGCTTGGAAGTTGGATGATATTTTACCAATCCAAAGCTGTAATACTGTACCTGGAGTGGTAAAAGACTTTTGTCATTTTACAGCTTGGCGTGGCTACTCCTATGCTAAAGAATTTGAGGCATATTTTCAAGACAACGGGACAGCGCAGTGCAGCAAGCAATTTTGGAGGGCGGGGTATCACAGCCATTTTTTAAAATTGAAGTTGGGTGCCATGGTTCCCACCCAAGGGATCCACAATGCAGGCCAGTTGGGAGCCACGGGGGGAGTCCCAGGGCCCCATGTCCCCGCTGGCTCTCACGACAGCATCATACAGGGTGCTGGCTTGAGACAGCACCATTCCTTTGCTCCCATCAGGGCAGGAGCAGCATTATTTACCGCTCCCACGGATGAGAGCAAACGTCTGTTCCCTGCCCAGGAGACTGGGACAGTGTATGACCGCACTCTCCCGGGCAGGGAACCACGCTGGAACACTAGAAAGTGTTGGGGGTGGGCACGCCGGAAGGCTGAAAAGTATTGGGCCCTGGGGTTCCCAGGGTCGATGACAGTTCGGGGATGGGGCGAAGACTCCCTCCCCTTTAAATACATATCAGCCCCTCAGGTTGGGGTCCTCCATAAGGCTTAGAAAGGGGGACTGGATGTCTACTTCCCCTTTTTAACTGATTGAGCTCTGGGGTCCAGGAAGGGTGGCTGTGTGCCCTCTCTCTCCATATTTGAAAAATAGGCCCTGCTGGATGGAGTCCCTGGCGCCTGAAGAAGTACATGAAGGGGTGGCCCTATTCTTTAAGTAATGGCCCTTGGGCATGGGGTCCCTGGGGCCTCAATGTGGCTTCAGAAGAGGGCGGCAAACCCCCTCCCCTTTTCAATTAATATGACCACAGGGAATGGGTTCCCCAAGGATGTAGAATACTCAGGGAGCGGGGGATCATGACCCCTCTCTGTTTAAAACCATTGCTCCTCCACCCCCGGGCCCTGACCCACCCCAGAGGGTTTAACTTTTGAAAGTGTGGGAGCCCATGCTTTTATTTTATTTTTTTTGCCACAGATTTTCAGATCCACCACGAATTTGTGTCAAAAATAAAAAATATATATGTTTTTAGCCCTTGGGATCCTGGGGGGCAGGGTATCCCTACCCCACCCCCGTTTAACTTTTTATGAATTTTTTTCAAAACTGAGGGCCCGATGTAGGTAAATCCCATTTACCGATTTTGAAATACCGAATCCTACCGATTCGGTATTTCAAAATCGGTAAATGGTATGTAGGTCCCAACATCTGGATTCGTTACCGAATCCTTAGCAATTCTTTAATTACCGATTCGGTAAATACCGAATCGGTAATGCCCATTCATTCCTATGGGCTTTGAAGCCCATAGGAATGATTAGGCATTACCGATTCGGTATTTACCGAATCGGTAATTAAAGAATTCACAAGGGTGCAGGGGGTGTCACTTTGACACCCTCTGGCACCCCCAAAACAGGCACAGGTGCCATGTGGCAGGCAGACCTGCCCTAAGGGCAGGCCTGCCTGTCACATGACATAGGTGTGCATGCACACATGTGCATGCACACCGGAATCGGTATTTTACCATGGATTTGTATTCCATGGTAAAATACCGATTCTGTAAGCCATGTGCACAAGGTACATTGCCTACCTACATTGCATTTTCGGTAATTTTACCGAATCGGTAAATATTACCGAATCAGTAATTATTTTACCGATTCGGTACATATTACCGAATCGGTAAATTTACCGATTCGGTAATGATACCGATTCGGTAAAATTACCGAAAATGTGCCCCTACATCTCAATAGCCCTTTACCGATCGGAAACGGCCGAAAATCGGTATTTTCGGCCGATTCCGATCGGTAAAGGGCTACCTACATCTGGCCCTGAGTTCCTTCAGTTTTCGGCTGCTCGTTGAACTCAACTCCCCATGATGAATCCTTGTTCATAGCATCATTGATACCAAAATCACTTATTTTGCAGTGTTGGAAATCAGAGAAAGTACCAACGCTAAATGCATGGAAAGTAAAATTAGCAAGGATTCAGGGAAGGGAAAGAAAGTATGCATTGAGATCAGGGACCCTTAAAAAATATGATAAATACTGGAGTAAGTTCGAATGTTAGATTTATTATGCTGGACATAGATTCTTAATATCTTTTTCAGTCTGTTTTATTGTCATTACATTGCACTAGGCACATTGCACTTTTTGATGTATTTTTAAATTTTACATTTAAATATGATTCTGTATTTAAATGAAGTTATTTACGTTGTGAATTGGATCTTATCTACAATTGCACCAGTCACTTTAATAATCTCATTGCTCAAAATTGCCATGTAATGTCTATTTATTGTTTTTTTTAAATATCTTTATTGAGATGTTACGATGAATGAGGTATAAAGCAAGAATCAGCACCTATATAATACAGTTACACAATCAGAATGAATACATTAACAACAATAAATAACAGATATTAAAAGGCAGATAGCTGTTAAAAATTCGTAGCAGGACAAATCAATAAATATGCACATGGGAGCAGCTTATCTCTATACACATTTCCCCTTAAATTTTTCCTCAGCGTCTAGATTCCCTCCATTTCCTTAGGGGGGCCCAGATATTTCTGCCCATTTCCCGTGTTTTCTTTCCCTTAAAATCACACAAGCACTCCTCAATATTGTGCATTCCTAAAAGCCTAGTGAGGCACAGCTGAAATGTGGGTGCTGTAGTGTCCTTCCAACCAGCAGAGATTAGTATGCGCAGTACAGCTACTGAGATAAAAACAAGGGCTTCCGAGGCCCCTTCTGCCTTCAGCTTACCGTCAGCACCTAATAAAACCACAGTAGGGGATAGAACAATGTTTTGTTCTAGCAGCCCCTCCAAAAACATCTGTATCTCCCTAAGGACTGGAGCCAACTTCGAGCAGTGGTAAAACATATGAATAGATCTGCTGGACTCATGTTACACCTAGGGCAGCTGTCATTATCTCTTATGCCCCAGCTAAACAGTTTGGTGGGGGTAAAGTACAGATTAAAAAGGGTTTTGTAGTGCTGAGCCCTCAGATTTGCAGAACCAAAGAGTTTTTTGTTCATAACTAAGGCAAGATCTAAGTCCTCATCTGGATCGCCAATTTTCTGAGCCAAGGTAGTTTCCGTTTTTTCCATATTGTCCTCAAGCTCTTGTTGTAGGTAGTTATACCCCATTCTGATTTTCCTACCCCCCTTTCTCAGGTGGTCAACTATTGGATTCGTCAAAGAAGGAGAGATCCTAGACCTAATTGAGCAAAGTGTTTGAACAATTTGCCCATATAATAGCCACTGACTTACTGGGATACCAAATTTCTGTTGCAGTGTATCAAAACCCAGAATATCATTGCCTTCCATAACATCCCCCAGGCACTTTACACCCAGCACCTTCCAAAGTAGACTGTTTCTATTTTGACCTAAATGAGAAAAGAGGCTAGAGTTCCAAAGGTTCGATATTACAATTAATTTTTGGGATGTTCAAAAATTTCATTACAGACTTCCAAGTCCCCCATGCCCCCATCAGGGTCTTATATCTAGCTCTCTTGTAATACCTGCGGTCAACTTCACACATAAATAAACCCACAGCCTTCCTTCCCAATAAGAGCTCAAAGATGGAGGGAAGTGCATGATTAACAGGCGGGGATTCTGATACTGCAGGATCATACTGAAACAGTATATTCATTTGTACCAATAAGCACGCCCAGTGATACAGCCTGAGATTAGGCATCGCCAAGCCACCCCTCACCAGTGGTAGTGACATACGAGCAATCGATCGTCTCGTTTTCCCATATTGCCAAATGAATCGAGTGAATACTGCTTCTATTTTCCTGATCATCCCCTTGAGGTGACGGGTTTTTAGGAACCTGGTGGTGCCAGGGGATAACACCCGAAGACCTCTGAGTTCTCCCTGTTCCGGACCACAGAAACCAAGAGTCTTCTAGGTGAAGTCAGAGATCGAGTTTTATTGGCTGCAACCAAGTAACGAGTGTCCTAGAAGTACAACAGCACGGGATGTAAGTTCTCAGGAGACTGTTCGTTTTTACAGAATCAGCCTTTTCCTTTTATACAAAAATAACAGCTGCAGGCAAGAATTCTTCAGTTTACAATACGGTCATAGACATATTTCCACAATAGAGCAAAAAGCACAGCCATGTCTGCCAACCCATATTTTAGATTAAGCATGGGCGGAAAATCCGTTACGCTCGCGGATTTTGCGGATTTTCGGTAAATTCGCAATCCGCGAGATTCGCGAATTTCCCGCAAAATCCGCAAATCCGCGAGCAGCGGATTTTATGGCTTGCTCGCACTGTTCACGGGAGTTCGCGGCTTCCCAGTTCAATTTCGCGCCCCGCGAATAAGCGCTAAATTGCAGAAATACGATCTTAGCAAAACTGAAACTACTTACCAGGTTCAAAAGTTCAAGCTCATCATTAGTAGCCATTTCCTGTAGTGCTTCCTGAGGGGCCCCTCCAGAGTTCAGTTGCCTACTTGCAACTATTATGTGACCCTGCTCTGACCCTCAGAATAGTTACACAAAGGTCCTGAATTACAGCTAAGGCAGACAAGCAGGAGCCAGGCTGGAAGTTCAAATCCAGTGACACATTAATCAGCCCCTAATTTATTATTGTCAGTTGGGGCAGGGCAGGTGTTGTAACTAATTTTGCAACAATGAAAGCACTTAGCAAGTGCAAAAGATCACTAATCAGGAAGCACTAAGGAAGCAGGTGCCAGCTAAAAAAATATTCTGTAACACATTAATCAGCCCCAAATTAATTCAGGTCACTTGAGGCAGGGAAGGTGTGCTTTGCTTTGCCACAATAATGTACACTGGACAACCAGAGGGTGCTGTGATGAAACAGAGGGTGGCATGGGTGGGCCAGAGGGTGGCATGAGTAGTCAGAGAGTGGCAGTGGTGACAGAGAGTGGCAGTGATGAAGAAGAGTGTCCCAAACAGGCTGGACACGTAGAAACAACAAGTTCGCAAAACTTGCGACCCGACAGGTAAGTTCGCGTTTGCGAAATTGTACAAAACCCTCGCGAACTGGCAGAAACCAGCGCGAACACAAAAAAAAAAAATCTGCAAATTCGTGAGAATTCGCGGATTTTGCGGATTGCGAGTTCGCAAATCCGCAAAATTCGCGAACGCGAGATTCGCAAAATTCGCCCATGCTCATTTTAGATCTCCAGTTTGTGATAGATGGCCCAGCCCGGCCCAGAACTACCATCAGATATCAACGAAACCCCAATAAAACCGGGCACCTCCTCGTCGTAAAACTGGCCATAAACAAGAAACATGGACAGGTGTATGTGTGTAGAAAACATGGTCTGTATGTAGTGAATGGTTTATGGCATGTTGTGCCTTGATGCTATCTTACTCGGCCACTGGGCGAGGAGCTGCCCAAACAGGTTTGGCTGGAGGCAGTGAAGTCAGCTTGGCGAGTCATGGGGAAGTCAGCTAAGGTGGACGTGTCCTTTCAGATCAAGCTCTGCCTCAATCAATTGACTATATGAGGGCAAGCCATAAGATGGATGCCGTTCACAAAATGGAGTCCGAGGGTTCAGAACGGAAACCATGATTTAAGGGTGTTAGCATCACTCAATCACGACGCAAATGCATAGGGATAATGTCCTATTCATTACCGGTCTGCCGACACCAAATTCGTCATGGTATGATGATATTTTGTGACACTAGGGTTGGGCCTCGGTACCATATTACAGCAGGGTCCAGAATTTCAGAACCACAGACCCTCCTTTTGCCCTCATATTAGGCAATAACTCATGCTAGTCTGAGTCCAAATCCGTATTCATGAAGTCATGGAGATGCTGCTGTAGCATCATTCTGTTGCTCAATTCGTCCCTTGACACAGGCTTCCTTACACATGAAGTAGCACAGAGGCCACATATTGCAGGAGCACACTGCACAAACAGGCAGAACATAAACAGAATGGCTAAGATCATCCCGATGAAGATCAGAGTTTTCCATCCCCAGGCAGAGATCAGTTCCCAGAACCACCTTAGCAGGGACCAATCCCCTTTATCCACGTGAAGGGAATCAGAGATTTTGTGCAGTTTGGAGATAGCCTGGTACACTGTCGGAGCATTATCAGGGATGAAAATGCAGCAACTGGATTGGATCACTCTACATACACCACCACGGTCTGCAAGTATGACATCTAGGGCAACCCTGTTCTGAAGAGTCATAAGTCGGTCCGACTGGAGCTCAGCTGTCAAGTTACTAAGGGCACTGGCCGTTTCGGTCACGGCGGATTCGACTACCCTCGTTAACTGGCGAATGTTCCTGCTGTTCACCATAGGCCCCCAAAACGGCAGAAAACCCTTTGCGAAGTCCCCAAACTCTTGACCCGCAGTGTCGTCTTGACTCACGACACCCCTAACTGTCCTTGTCCGATGGTAATCTGCCCCGGCCGTGTAGGTGGGTGGCAGCAGGAACGAGATAAAACATGTGCCCGAGAAGTCAGGGGGCAACCATGTGTACGCTTTGTCATGGCAGGCAAAGTAGGTACCCTTAGCCGCTAAGAATGGAGGGGAAGTTCGGGATGCAAACACATACGTTTCCGTGCATACGCTCTTCCCCAACTGTGCTTTGGGATCCCTGCCAATACCTTGCAGACATAGGTGACCTCGGTGGGGTACTATCCAAACCGGGGAGGATTTCTTTGTTTTCTGGCTCTCACTCAAGGAAATCCCATACTTAGTGATGTTCCATCTACTGTACGGGGTAAACTCATCTTTGGGAATCGTTCGATATGTGTCGATATCCCTGCTCATATTCCTTATTCCTGCCACTAGTGCCTTGTTGCTGGAATTGCTCCCTGTGGGATGCGGGGGATATGGTTCTATGGCAAATAGGAACATTGTCTGGAAAACCCACAGAGAACCATAGTAACTGAATGGCAGGACGAAGTAAAGGATGCCCTTATCTGTTGTGTGCGGCATAAGTCCACAGATCCAACAGTTCGAGGTGTTCATTATAGACTGGTGCTGGTGTAGGAGCTGGATGAATGAGTTATTTACAAATTCTAGTCTTCTGGCAGACTCGTGTTCAGGTAGAGGGTGAAAGGAGTGTGGAGGAACAGTAGGAGGAGGTGTAGGCTGAGTGTTATTTACGAAGGTAACTTGAAATGTGAATAAAGTATAGCCAATCAAGAACATCATTATGCTACACAACATTAAAATACATATTATCAAGAATCTTTTTCTGGCCATCACAGTGCGTATTTTCTTTTTAAAGTTCGTGGGTCTAGCAGGTCTCTCTACCCTTGGAAACTCCATCCTCTAGTTGCTGCCCGCGGTGGGAGATTGATTCTGCCAAAGAGTGCTTTCTGTTCAGCCCAGGGTAATTCCCTCGGACCAACCAGAACCGTTGACCTAAACGTCTCCAGCTGCACTCCCCAGACTGTCAACCGCGACCCTAGCAGCAGAACCGGATGGCGGTTCGAAAATCAAAAATGAGCAAGTTCCCTGGGCGAGAGAGCTATAAAATCAAAAATAGTTCTTGGGGGGGGGGGTCTTATTAGTTTGTTTTCACTAGTTCGTATTGTCTTGGCCTTAGATTATACCGCTGTTTCCCAGGTACGGTGTGGTCTTCAAACAATGTTTCAGGTTCTGTAGTGTCCAACTGCATTGACGGTGGCACAAATCCTTGCAGAATACAATCACTCTCCTTTTCGGAACCAGTTCCTTTCAATCGTGCATCGCTGAAGGGTGCAAAGCGTGGTACGGACTCGGTCTCAGAGTCAGCAATTCCCTCCTGGACCCACCGGTCATATGGAAGAGGCAGAGGGATCCGTTTACAATGGATCCCGTGGATCCAGTTCTTCTTTCCCTCAACCCGAACGGCTGATCTTGTGGAAAGAAGGACGAGGTACGGGCCGGTCCACCTGGGCTGTTCGTTCGTCGTTCTCTGAAAGTTTTTCACCAATACCCAGGTGACAGGTTCAATTGCGTGACCTGGATCATCAGATGCTGGCGGAGAGGAACTGTGAACCTGTTGGTGTAAAACACGCAATTTAGTTGTCAATTCGCACAAATAGTCAAGCAGTACAGGGTGCTCTATCTCGCTTAGTTTCTTGGGACTTGGCACTCCCCATATGTTTGCTGGGTGCCCGAACACGATTTCGTGGGGGCTAAGTCCCAGTCTAGAATGGACAGTCATTCTGGTAGATAGGAGTGCTAAAGGCAAGGCGTCAGGCCATTTAAGACCTGTGCTGGCTTGGATCTTGGCCAATTTTAACTTTAACGTGCCGTTGTAGCACTCTACTAATCCCGCTAATTGGGGGTGATTTGCAGCGTGGAACTTCTGGTGTATGCCTAGACATTCGCACACTCTCTTCATCACTCGTCCCACAAATTCACTTCCATTATCACTCCAGACCATTCTAGGCATACCAAATCTAGGGAAGAATTCCTTGACAATGGCTTTGGCAGTTGACAAGGCAGTGTTGTCCTTAAGGGGATACGCTTCCACCCACCGGGAGAAGGCGCAAACAACAACAAGCACGTATTTCAGATTGTTGCATCTTTCCATGTGGATGAAATCGAGCTGCAAAACCTCGAACGGATACGTTGGAGGCGCAAAATGACCAGCTGGAGTTGGGGTTCCCCTACCGGGATTGTACTTCAAACACACCATACAGTTCCTGACCAAATTCTCTGCGCATTTGGGGATACCATTATTCTGCCATACTGGGGCCAACAACTTACAGATTCCTTTTGCACTAATGTGAGCCATTCCATGGGCCATTGTCACCACTGCAAGCACATATGCATCGGGTAACAGCCATCGTTGATGCTCTGACAATTTGATCCAACAACCATTCGCATACAATCTACCCTTGCTTTCTCTCCATTCATTCACCTCTTTTTCAGTGGCATCAGATTGTATAGACTTCACACTCTCAATAGTGTCCTCACACATACCCACATCGGCAATCCATCTCGCAGGACCCACAACATACATTCGACTCATTGTGTTCCTAGCAGTCTCTTACGCAACTTCGTCTGCAAATGCATTCCCACGACCAACATCATCTTGAATCTTTCTGTGTGCACTGCATTTTACAATCGCAACTTGTAGTGGCAAGGTCAGTGACTCAAGAAGCTCGTTAACTAGCTGACCATGTTGGATTCTTGCACCATGTGACATCAGGAACCCACGTTCACGCCACAATCTTCCAAAACTGTGAGCCACGCCGAAGGCGTATTGGCTATCAGTATACACATTCACTCGCTTTCCTTTTGCCCACACACACGCTCTTGTAAGTGCAACTAACTCGGCTGCTTGCGCGGAATTGTGGGGAATGCGCGCTGCCTCTACGATCGTGTGCAATGCTGTTACAGCATATGCTGCAGTCGTATCACTATTTGGCAACTTGAAGCATGAACCATCAACCCATAAAGTATCCTTACATTCAGGAAGGGGAGTGTCCTGCAAGTCTACTCTCCCTTTTGTCTCTTCTTCTGTCCTAAAGCAGCAATCATGTCTTTCAACCTCATCTGTCGCTGCCGGAATGGGTAATAACGTAGCGGGGTTGAGTGTATCACACCTCTTTATGTGTATGTGACTCGCTAATAGTGTCAGCTCATAGCTAGACAGTCGAGCACTAGTTAAGTGCTGTGTCTTCGTTCTGTTTAGTAAAATGTCTACTGCATGTGGGACCATAACGATCAGAGTATTATTCATGACTAACCCAGCAGACTGTCGAATACAGACAGCTGCTGCAGCAGTGGCCCTTAAGCAACTTGGTAATGCCTTAGCTACAGGATCTAGAGTCGCTGAGAAATACGCGCATGGGCGCTGTTTGTCCCCAAAGTATTGTGTCAGGACTGATAATGCGCAACCTTCCTTCTCATGGACATATAATGTAAAAGGCTTACTGTAGTCGGGGTTGCCCAACACAGGAGCCGAACACAATGCATCACGCAACTCGTGGAAACTTGTCTGACAATCTTCAGACCAAGGCATAGGATCGGGTGTGTCTTTACTGATTAGTGCCAGCAAAGGTTTAGCCAATAGTGAAAAATTCGGTATCCATTGTCTACAGTACGATGTAATGCCCAAGAAAGCACGCACTTCTCTTTGTGTCCTTGGGACACTCAATCTTGCAATTGCCTGTATTCTTTCTGGGGTCAGTCTCCTTCCCTCCTTCGATAAGATGTGACCTAAGTAGGTCACCTCTTGTCGACAAAATTGCAGTTTCGAAAGAGAGACTTTGTGCTTCATGTCACATAAATGACGCAACAACGACAATGTGGCTTGCTTGCAAATCTCTTCAGTATCTGCAGCGATCAGCAGATCGTCTACATACTGAATCAGAGTCGCGCCATCAGGTAGAACAATCGTGTCAAGTTGTGTTTTAAGAGCCTGACTGAATATCGATGGACTTTCACAATAGCCCTGAGGAGCGCGTTTGAAGCGGAAGCTTCGTCCTCCTAAATTGAAGCCAAAAATATCTCTGCTCTCCTCAGCAATCGGGATGCGGAAGAAAGCGTTCTTCAGTTCAATCACCGAGAACCAAGTGGCTGAAGCTGGAACCATAGTCAACAGGGCAGTAATGTCAGGGACAACTGGAAACTGTGGTACAACAATCTTATTCACTTCTCTGAGATCGATCACAAATCTGTACACAGGGGGCTGTGAAGGATCAGTACGCTTTAAGACTGGCAAAACAGGACTGTTACAAATGTTGCCTGTTGTCTCTTCGATGACATCTTTCTCGATCAGATCGTAAATGATCGCTAACAACGCTTTTTCACATTCGCTAGAGATCTTGTATTGGGGAATACGCGGCAACCTAACATTGGCTTTTAATGTTATGACATACGGTGCTATCTCCAAAAGACCTACATCATTAGAACCAGTAGCCCAAAGTATATCTGGAAGAGATGACAATTCAGTTGGAATATTTTCCTTTGACAAATACATTGGGGAAATCACTTTCTTACCTAGGGTAAGTTGTACTCCCGAAGGAGAACAGTACAAAGTAGCATATAGTCTCTTTAACAAATCCAAACCTAACAAATTTTCACCACAACCTGTTGTAAGAATGAGGGGTGCTTCTAATTCATATGGGCCAACAGAAAGGGGCATAGGACTAGAGATCGGGTTTCTAACCGGGGCGCCAGAAAAACCTACTGAAACATTCATTTCACCAGACAAAGGTGCGCCAGGAAGTTTTGAGTGCATGATCGAACTTTTTGTAGCACCAGTATCCAGCAGAAAAGGTTCTGACACTCCTGATGTAATCACCTCAACATAAGGTCCATTCTGATCTACTGGAACTGAAACAACTCCCTCTCTTTGTCCATGGCTGTCCTAGCAATTATTACCCTCATTCTCATTCTCTGCGTAGTAGTCATCAGCGTAGTACTGAGCTGACCTAGAAGACGCATTGTTCTGTTGATCAAAGCTATTCATAGAATTCTGAGGCGGAAAAGAAGTGTTATTCTGGGGGAAATTTCCACGGCCCCTACCCCTAGGAGCCTGTTGAACACCTCTACCTCTTGCACCGGAAACACCATTTAGACGTCGCGCCAGAGCTGGACAATTATTCTTGAAATGACCCTCTTCCTTGCAGTATGCACTCTGATTCTGACGATACGGTAAACGCTGATGAGAAAACTCGTTTCCTTGCGAGTTTCTCGAATACTGCTGTGGTTGCTGATAATTGGGCTGACTAGGAGTGCGAGGCGGGTAGGCTTGCTGGAGAAGAACTTTAGTTTTTAAATCCTTAGTCTTTTTGTCTGCCTTATCTAGCTCGTCTTTGCGCCTATTTTCGTAGTACTGGGCTGTGGCTAAAATCTGCGCTGACGTGGAAACAGCCCAAGCACTCGCTGAATCTTTCAATTTATAACATATTTCAGGAAGCAGATTATGTACAAATTCGTCTACAAACAATCTTTGGCCACCCTCGGTAGCCATATCCTGACCACTGTGGTCGACAAAGGTTTCTTCAAATCTTGTGAAAAAGTCAGACACATTCTCATCTTTCTTCTGCTTGCACGCAGACAACTTGTTCCAATTTACACGCAATTCGGCATTAATGTCTTCATGTACGTGATAATTCTACCAGGAAGTTCAGCTACTAAAGGCTCAGGTTTGGAACCACCAATTTGTCTAGCATCTGCAGCAGTAATATTAGCCCATGTGTCGCCTAATTCTTGGTCATGATCTGCATGACGAATCTTACTCCATAAAGGCTGTGGAACAACATTCCCAAACAACATGTCTACATCCGCTAAATTCATTATACATGAGCTGGCAGTCTGTGATAACTCCTTATAATACCCTGCAGGATTTTTACGGGGATCAGGTAATGTCTGCTTGAGTGCTAAAACTTCAGATCTTTTCCAGGGGACATGTACCCATACACGCTGGAAATGTGGCAGAATGGGTGGATTTGCATTCGCATCACCTTCCCTCCAAACTGGAGGAACTTCTCTCATAGGGTACTGTTGCGCCTTTTTCCTACATGACATTTCATCGTCATATAGTGATCTAGAGACGTTTCCCTTACTCCTATAAGATAACAACAAATCTATTGCTTTTTCAACATCGGCACCTACAATCATGCCTTCATAGAACTTGAATCGCATACGGAATAATTCCAGAATTTTGCGTTTTGGACCGTTTGTCTCCAAATCTTCGCAAAGATATACACACATCTCTTCTAATACATATCTCTAAGTGGGTGCATCCCATTGTCGGAAGACTTCCATAACAGACTGAACATCGTATCTAACGGTGTCAGTAACCCATTTGCGTGCTAACTCGTTCAGCACTTCTCTTTCCTCGTAATCAGGCAGTTGACTACACAACTGTCTACGTCCTGTTTTAGGGGTCGTTTTAGGCGACCCAAAGAAAGGTGAGAACAGACCAGTGACAGTACTTGCCACTCTCTGTCGAACAGAAGGAGAAGCTTGCGGAGAGGCAGATGTGCCAGAGAAGACAGGCTGATGCAAAGAGGAAGTCGAGGCAACAGCAGAAGAAGTCGAGGCAGTGGCAGAAGTAGTATCAGGATAAACAGTTGGAGCAGTGGGCAAAGTTGTAGGAACAGTAGAGGTAGTATGTAGCAAAGGCGGCGGCCCTTGAGAAGGCTGCGCCGGAGAAGTAGGAACCAGCTGAAGAGGAGCTGGTGCTTGTGCAAGAGCTGCATTTCGTGCGCCGGGGCGCGGTATAACAAAATGCTTCGGGGGTCCAGTAATACTCGATATATATGGGGGTGGTGAATTCAATAAATGGGACATTAATGGATCTTTCTCGGATGTTCCCTTCGAACCTTGTCCTTCATGCGGCAACATTGGGTAGCATTTATCTACTGCTAACTTCTTGCTTCTGAGCATTTGTTCACTTTCCTGCTCTTCCTCATTATCCCTGTATGCAATGGCAGCTTGCACCATTGACATACCTCTTTTATTTTTCTTAGCTAATTTCATTTCTTTCTGTTTGGCTTCTTTGCGCCATAAGCGAAAAGAGGCAAACATCGCCGGCCGGGCTTTCTTCTTCAAGAGTTTGACCTCGAGGTTATCTAAAATTTCTGCGTCAAAGCTACCATATTGGGGCCATTTTAAAACACCATCTTTTCTGGTGTACTTTATCCATACCTCATTATATGTGATAGGGCCTACTCCGTGCTTTATATAAAGTTCATATGTTGGAGTTCCAATCGGAGGAACCGGACACAAATTCTCTAATCGGGAGTCCTTACTACAACCAAGACAAAACAAGTTTCCAAGTCTGCTAAGACCAGGCATCTTTGCTCACAAGTCTAGCTTCAAACTTCAAGGGATTATCTATTTATGATATTCTCGTGAATACACGAATCCCTCGGTTTTGGCGCTTGCAAGTTCCAAACAAGGTGTATCTCAAAGATACCAAAACTAAGAACAAAACTAAGGACTGGGAGACGCTCCACTTATACTTAACTGAAGTATTGAAGATCGATGACGTCACTAGAAGACTCGTCTATCGTTTCGCTCTACCAAGGATCACTGGGTCCAAAACAGGGCGATAGTCAGGGCAGCAGTCCTTCGTAGCCGCCGGGACGCAGGGAACCTCGCAGCAAAGACCTTCGGAACCACGTCGACATACAGGGGTCGCTGAAGTGGCTGGCCGTCCTCTGGAATTTTCACACGAAGCTCCTCACGAACACCTGGCTTGGACCGTCACCGCTTGATACCGCCCACGTTGGGCGCCAACTGAGGTGCCGGGTTTTTAGGAACCCGGTGGTGCCAGGGGATAACACCCGAAGACCTCTGAGTTCTCCCTGTTCCGGACCACAGAAACCAAGAGTCTTCTAGGTGAAGTCAGAGATCGAGTTTTATTGGCTGCAACCAAGTAACGAGTGTCCTAGAAGTACAACAGCACGGGATGTAAGTTCTCAGGAGACTGTTCGTTTTTACAGAACCCGCCTTTTCCTTTTATACAAAAATAACAGCTGCAGGCAAGAATTCTTCAGTTTACAATACGGTCATAGACATATTTCCACAATAGAGCAAAAAGCACAGTCATGTCGGCCAACCCATATTTTAGATGTCCAGTTTGTGATAGATGGCCCAGCCCGGCCCAGAACTACCATCAGATATCGATGAAACTCCAATAAAACCGGGCACCTCCTCGTCGTAAAACTGGCCATAAGCAAGAAACATGGACAGGTGTATGTGTGTAGAAAACATGGTCTGTATGTAGTGAATGGTTTATGGCATGTTGTGCCTTGATGCTATCTTACTCGGCCACTGGGCGAGGAGCTGCCCAAACAGGTTTGGCTGGAGGCAGTGGAGTCAGCTTGGCCAGGTCATGGGGAAGTCAGCTAAGGTGGACGTGTCCTTTCAGATCAAGCTCGGCCTCAATCAATTGACTATATGAGGGCAAGCCATAAGATGGATGCCGTTCACAAAATGGAGTCCGAGGGTTCAGAACGGAAACCATGATTTAAGGGTGTTAGCATCACTCAATCACGACGCAAATGCATAGGGATAATGTCCTATTCATTACCGGTCTGCCGACACCAAATTCGTCATGGTATGATGATATTTTGTGACACTAGGGTTGGGCCTCAGTACCATATTACAGCAGGGTCCAGAATTTCAGAGCCACACCCTCTTCCAATAACAAAGGAATAGCGCAAAACAGATAGAGGAGCTTAGGGAACATAGGCATTTTAAGCACATTTACCCTGCCTATCAGTGATAAATGTAGCACATCAATCCTTTTCAGCTCCTTTTCAATTAAATCTATCAGGAGTAAATAATTATCTGCGATAATCTTATCTACATTGGCGTTCACCCTTACACCCAAATACACTGCTGACTCCACATATCTTTGGTCTACCTTAATGATGTTATTCGTACAGATTATCTGTGTTTTTTCCTCATTCAGGCGATAGCCTGAACGTCCACCAAAGACCTTGGCCAATTGAGATAGCTTAACCATTGCTTGTTGAGGATCCGTGGTTATAATTGCCAGGTCGTCGGCATACGCCAGCAGTTTAGTAGTATAACCATTAAGTATTACTGGGGAAATCTGTTCAGAAGCTAACATTTTCTGAATGAGAGGATCAATATACAATGAAAACAAGATCGGGGAACAAGGGCAACCTTGTCGAGTACTCCTTCTGATGGATATTTCCTCCGATCGTTGACCCATGACCGTAACCCTTGCCACCGGGTCCCTGTACATCGCCTTGATAGCTCTCATACTCTTGTTCCCAAAACCTCTTCCGGCTAGAATTCCCCACAAAAATTCCCAGACCATGCGCTTGAATGCTTTCTCCGCGTCGAGGAGAATCATAGCCATCTCTCCACCCCTGGAAGGATGGGCATCAAATAAAGTAATAGCATGTCTTGTATGGTCCGTACTGCCTCTACCTGGCACAAACCCATGCTGCCAAGGGGAGACAAGTTGGCCAATGATCCCTCCCAATCTATTCGCCCATATCTTGGAGTATAATTTCGTGTCCGCATTAATAAGCGAAATCGGACGGTATGAGCCTGGGTTAGTTTTGGTTTAACCCTTTCTGTGGAATATGACAATATTTGTCTCCTTCCAGGAATCTGGAATTAGACCTGTACATATTATGCTATTAAATAGATCCAAGAGAATTGGGGCAATCTCTTCCTCTAAGCATTTATATACCTCCAGGGGAATTCCGTCGGGGCCTGCAGCCTCACCAGCTGCTAATTCCCGCAGCGCCATTCTTATCTCGGTCAGGGTCAGGTCACGTTCCAGAAGTCCCCTACTACATTCATCTAGTACAGGACCATCATCATCAAATTCTAGGCTTTGAGCATGTGTCCCACCCTCCTCATCATACAGTTTTTGATAAAAAGTTTGAAAAACTCTTAATATATCCTTTGGCTCAGTATATTCAATGCCGTCTTCCTGTATGCTAGCGATTGAGTTTTTGGACCTCTCCTGCCTGATCCGGAGTGCCAATGCCCTTCCTGCCTGCTCGCCCGTCTCGTAGCGTTTTGCCCTAGAGGACTGATATTCTCTGGTCTCCTTATATTTGTGATATTGGCGATAGTCTAGTTATCAAACCGATCATCTTCCATTAAACATCTCGAGGAACAGAGAGTTCATTTGAGCAAGATCAGACCCCCAGAGAATCTAGATATTCTTTGGCTTTGATTTCTGATGCGAAATACAGGGTTCTTCCACCATTAATTATTTTCAGTTGAGCCGGGTTGATCAAATATGCCTGCATCCTTTTATCTTGAAATAGTTTTATCAACTGTCTCAACCTCCAACGTCTCTCCACTGTTATATGGCAGAAGTCGGGACGGACAAAAAACGATATCCCTTCGACAGCCTTTCTTGAGTCTGGTCTTGCTCTCTCTGACATCGCCTGTCTCAGCACAAAGTTACCCAGGAATATTAGTATAGCTCTTGGTTTATCCCCTTCCTTTGAGTTCCTGCCCAATTTGAATGGGGTGCGGTGGGCCAGCTGAATTTCGTCTGCCCAGTTCCAGCCTAGCAGATCTGTGAATGCTTTTTCGAAGAGCTTGATGACAAACGCTCTCACATTGGCCCCTTCGGCTCCCTCTGGCACACCCAAAATCCGGAGATTATTGCGCCTTTGCCTGTTCTCCAGATCCTCCAACTTCCATTGGATATCTGTTATTTGAGCGTTTTGGGCATCTACCTTGCTAGTGGCAGCCGCAGCCTCCGTCTCTGTTGAGACTACTCTTTCCTCAAGATTGGATACTCGATTCCCCAAGTTAACACACACTTTGGACAATTTCCTCACAGCGCCCTGGATCTTTCTAACAGCGGCCTGTGCCTTGCCACTGTACTGTCGAGTTTCTTCTCTATGTGCGATGATCTCCAGGTGAATCACCTCTAGGAGTGACATTTGCGCGGTTTCCTCGTGTGGGCTCCCTATTAATGGCATAGCTGAGGAATTATCCCAGCGGAGCTCCTGCGTTTTGATTCCCGCAGGCGGTTTCGCCACAGTTATTAGTGATTCATGCTCTGGTTCGCTTTCTGAGTCCAACTTACTCCCTTCCTGTACAGAGCTATCATCATCCTCCGACCACTCGCCTCCTTCTGATACAGAAAAGAAACACTCACTTGGAACCTTTTCTTTATCTCTCAGTCTATCTGAGTCAGAGCTTGCTGCATTATTCACCAACACAGGCTCCTGTATTCCTGCTGGTTCCAGCTCTGCCTTGGATGATTCTTCTAGACCTGCTATTACTGTATCCCCGAGATATCCTGGCTCTACATTTTTCGCTGTTGCTGCCCCTTCTTGTATCACTTCCACTCCTTGCAACGGTTTTCCCGTGCCCTTGGATTGCCCATCGGTCTCTTCAGTGCTCTGGAGGTGGTAGTCAGCTGATCCCGGCGAGGGAGAGGGAACTGCCACAAGCCCCCCCTTCGACCTCTCCGACCGCTGCAGCAACTTCAGCTACTTTCTCCTGGCCCCCATCCTCTGGCATAGCTTTAGTTTTTGGGCCCTTTTCTTTGCCCATTTTAGCAAAAATATTTGTAATTGGAGTGCCGGCCTGCTTAGCCTGCTTAGCTTTAGCCATCAGCTGATCAGCCATCCTTACCGGGGGTGTCTGTTTCCTCTGCTGGCTTTCCTCCTCCTCGGCTTCCGCTTCCGCCTCGGCCGCGGCTTTCCTCTTCGACGCAGCCTTGGAGCTAGTATGCATTTTGGGAGCCATGTCGCTGTGCACCCGATTTCGTGAGCCTGGAACACCTCGCACGGCTCTTCCTGATTCAGCCGATTCAGCTGAGAGTTCGGCTTGCACCTCGAACTCCGTGAGCTCCGCAGCTCTAGGCTCCTCCTCCCCGTGCGAGCTCTGCCTCCGGATGCGAGCACTCTCACAGCCAGCGTTAGCTCACGCAATAACCGTCCAATGGGTCCGCGACAGGTAAGGGGCAGAAACATGGATCACTCCTCGCCATTCTCCGCTCCGCCGATTTAAAGTTAGAAATACCAATATACCGATGAAATCATCTTTTCAGGTAGTTGTGTGGCGTCTTTGTGGTGCGTTCGATCTGTAATCAGGGCTCTACCTGCATCCCTACTGCTTCACTGCTCACGGTCGTCCTAAGCAGCCGCCATCTTGCCTCGTCTCACTCTATCCCTGCCTCGTCTCACTCTATCCCCTCTATAATGTCTATTTATTGTTTATGAACTCTCAATAAAAATAATTTAAAAAAACAACAAAAAAGAAAAACTGAGTTCCGAGTTCTAAGATGGCTGCTGCCACATCATTGTTCATGTGGTGCCAGCCAATCACATCTCATCTTGAGATCTGTTGGCTCCGTGAATCCTCCGCAGCGTGATATGTACAAAGTATTGAGCCTTAATTTCACAAAAACTACTGAATGGATTTACACCAAATACAAAACGCATTCTTTGTGGACAACAATCTTGCTTCCTGACAAATTTGGTTAAATTCTGTTCAACAGTTTCTGCAAAAAAACATCTGACAAAAGTCTATGGAAAATACATGGGGATTTTGCATTTTGGGACCCCCTTTTTTCTCATCCCCCACTTGATGGATTACCCCAAACCTTCCCATGTACAACCTAGGCAAAAAAGAACACTTTTTTTGGAAAGTTTCATGAAGATTTGTCAAAGGGTGTCAAAGGTATAAGCAAAGACATAAAGGCATTTCCTGGGGAAACGCTGACCTAACTGTAACTACTTCATCAATAAAATTAACCCATATATGTTATTTTACCTGAGAGAAGTGTTATTGAATACTTAAGTAATGAGTATGTGTTAGTGTCAACATTGAGTACTTTTACATCGATAAACTTCTGGATGTTGATAGACAGACACAGGTTATAACAGTTGGATCAAATTTCACATCATGGTAGAAGGGAAATGGATGGCGGTGAGCATGGTGCCCTTTTGTCATCTCCATTCACATAGCACTGACCACAGGGAGCTAGTCTTATAGCACCACAAAGGGAAGCCAATGGTCTTATATACCATTCTTTGCTCACACAACAGTTTCTGCTTTTGAATTGCCATTGGTTACTGAGAAGTTTCATGCACTTTAACAAATGCACTAATCCATCACCGTGTAAAAACATGCATTACATAGGATTTTCAAAAATACTGCCTCATGCATATTAATGAGGTTATGTGGTATTGTTCACAGCAGTGTAGCAGTTTCACTTAACAGAACATGTGTTAGATATCTTCTTTATTCTACCCTATGGCCTGTGTTATGGTATGTTCTTGTGGAATGTATGGCCTGTGTTATGGTATGTTCTTGTGGAATGTTGGATTTTTGTTCTTGAATGTGGAGATGTGAAGGTGGTTAGAGATCTTCTTGCCTGAACTGCATTCAGTGGCTGGAGTTTCTTTTTCCTACAATAAACTTGTGGATTATTTTGATGCTGGAGTGATTTCTTCCTTCCACATTGGAGAAGAATGCTTGAGCCTGCTAGTTACTCCCTATAGAAACTCCAGCACAGATTCACCACCGACCCTAGAGGTTCTGCTTTCTAATGTACCGTTAACGCAGTGTTTGTTTTTGGAGTGAGGCCTTTTCACTTTTCTTAGCCTATTTATTGCTTCCCTGTCATTATGTTTACGAGCTGTTGCCTTGTCGCCTTGTTTCTGGACTTTTGGATTACCCTGCATGCTTGAGTTAGCACAAGTTTGGCTTCAAAGATGTGCATAGGAAATCTGAGTCACAACTTTGTGAAATCCAATCACAGATCCAACAGCTCTCGTTAGACATCATCAGTGCAGAGCAGCGGAATTCAGATCTTGAAGACAGCTTACCACGTCAAATTGTTCGGGTGACTAAATTACAAACCAACCGAGTTGGCTGAACTCCAAATCAAGGTAGACGATGTAGAAAAACGGTCATGAAGATCTAATTTAGGTATATAATAGGAGCACTCGACGGGCGTGAAAATGGCCAATCGGTAGCAACTGTTGTATCAGATCTTATTTCTAAATATGTATGTCCCGAAGTAGCTGATCAAAAAATCAACCTCACAATCACACAGCCTCATCTGTTCCAGCAGTACAGTATCCTGATGCCAAGTATCCTTGAACTATCATTGTAAACTTTGGTGACTAATCAAACAATGATTTGTAGAGCGCGCTACATACCCGTGAGGGTCTCAAGGCGCTGGGTGGGGGGCTGCTGCTACTCGAAAAGCCAGGTCTTGAGAAGTCGTCTGAAGGCCAGCAGGTCCTGGGTCTGTCGTCGGCTGGTAGGGAGGGTGTTCAGGTCTAGGCGGCGAGGTAGGAGAAGGATCTGCCGTTGGTGGTGGCTTTCCGGGTGTGTGGAACTGTGGCGAGGGCGAGGCTGGCTGAGCGGTGGCTTCGGGTGGGGGTGTAGAAGCTGAGTCGACCGTTGAGGTATGCTGGTCCGTTGTGTAGGGCTTTGTGTACATGGGTGAGGAGTTTGAAGGTGATCCTCTTGTTGACGGGGAGCCAGTGCAGGTCTCTCAGGTGGGGTGTGATGTGGTTGCATCGGGGGACGTCGAGGACCAGTCGTGCTGAGGCATTCTGGATGCGTTGGAGCCATCTTAGGAGCTTGGTTGTTGTCCCTGCATAGAGGGTGTTCCCATAGTCCAGTCTACTGGTGACGAGGGCCTGGGTGACGGTTTTTCTCATGTCGGAGGGGATCCACTTGAAGATTCTGCGGAGTATTCGGAGGGTGTTGAAGCAGGAAGCGGAGACTGCGTTGACCTGCTTGGTCATGGTGAGGGCAGAGTTGAGGATGATCCCCAGGTTACGTGCGTGGTTGGTGGGTTCTGTGGCTGTTCCTAGCGATGTTGGCCACCAGGAGTCGTCCCAGGCTGAGGGGGTGGAGCCGAGGATGAGGACCTCCATCTTGTCTGAGTTCAGCTTCAGTCTGCTGTCCTTCATTCATTCGGAGATGGCCTTCATTCCTCTGTGGAGGTTGGTTTTGGCGGTGCGGGGGTCTTCGGTGAAGGAGATGATCAGCTGGGTGTCGTCGGCGTAGGAGATGATGTTGAGGCTGTGCTGTCGGGCGACGTGGGCGAGTGGTGCCATGTAGATATTGAACAGAGTCGGGCTGAGGGATGAACCCTGTGGAACGCAGCAGATGATCTCGGTGGTGTTAGAGCGGAAAGGTGGGAGGCGGATGCTCTGGGATCTGCCGGAGAGGAAGGATGTATTCCAGGCCAGGGCCTTCTCTTGGATTCCGGCGCCGTGGAGGCATGCCGTTAGGGTGCGGTGGCAGACTGTGTCGAAGGTGGCGGATAGGTCCAGAAGGATGAGGGCGGCTGTTTCTCCTTTGTCCATAAGGATCCTATTGTCGTTGGTGGCGGCCATGAGGGTGATCTCAGTGCAGTGGTTGCTGCGGAAGCCGGACTGGGAAAGGTCCAGGATGTTGTTGTTTTCGAGGTAGCGGGTCAGCTGTCTGTTGACTATCTTTTCTGTGACTTTCACCGGGAAAGGGAGCATGGAGATGGGCCGGAAGTTCTTGAGGTCCTTGGGGTCCGCCTTGGGTTTCTTCAGTATGGCGTTGATCTCTGCGTGCTTCTAGCTCTCCCGGAAGGTTGCTGTCTCGAAGGAGATGTTGATTGTTTTCCGGAGATGAGGTGCGATGGCTGTGCTGGCTTTGTTGAAAACGTGGTGTGGGCATGGGTCAGATGGGGATCCAGAGCGGATGGAGTTCATGGTCTTGATGGTCTCTTCGTCGCTGACGTTGGACCAGGCAGTCAGGCGGCTGGTGCGGGTGGCGATAGCAGGAGTGGTGGTCTCGGCGGCAGTGTTGAAGCTGTCGTGGATGTCGGCGATCTTGCGGTGAAAGAAGGTGGCCAGTGAATCGCCCAGGTCTTGCGATGGAGGAATGTCGTAGGTGTTGGAGCTGGGGTTGGAGAGTTCTTTCACGATGCTGAAGAGCTCTTTGCTCTTGTGTGTGTTGCTGTCTAGGCGGTCCTTGAAGGCAGTCCTCTTAGTGGTCCTGATGAGTTTGTGGTGTCTGCGGGTGGCGCTCTTGTGGGCTGTGTGCCGGTCTGGTGTTCGGTCGCAGAGCCAGCTCTTCTCCAGCTTCCAGCAGGCGCGCTTGGAGGTCCAGCGGTCTTCAGTGAACCATGTGGCTTTCCTGTTGGTGTGGTTGGCGGCGGGTGTCCTGAGTAGGGCGAGGGTGTCAGCTCAGTCGTTGATCCACTGTTTGAGGTTGATAGCGGTGGTGTTGGAGTCAGTGTGGTCGGTGGGTGGTCTCAAGGCGAGGTCGGTGGTCAGTTGGCCCTCTGTGACCTTGCCCCAGCAGCGGCGTGGCATCTGTTGGGTGCGGTGGTGTGTGGTGGGTTTCCTAAAGGTGAAGTGGCCGCATCTGTGATCGGTCCATTGGGGTTTGGTGGTGTGGTTGATGGAGACGTGGGGACTTGCGGAGAAGATGGGGGTCCAGTGTGTGTCCAGCGGCGTGGGTGGGAGTAGTCACGAGCTGTTTGAGTCCGAGGTTGGCGAGGTTGACGATCAGGGCGGTGGAGTTGGCGTTGTTGTTGTTCTCGAGGTGGATATTCAGGTCCCCGAGGAGGATGTAGTCCGTGGAGGCGAGGGCGAGGGTGCTGACGAGGTCGGCGAGGGAGTCGCTGAACTGTGGTCGGGGTCCGGGTGGTCTGTAGACGAGTGTTCCTCTGAGGGGGGTGTTTGGGTCGGTGTGGATCTGGAAGTGCATGTGCTCGGCAGTGGTGAGGGTGTCGTCGGTGTTGGTCGAGACTCTAAGGGTGTCCTTGTGGATGATGGCAATTCCCCCTCCCACTCCGTTAGTGCGGTCTCTGCGGGAGATCTTGTAGCCTTCTGGGATGGCTATGGCGATGTCTGGTGCTGAGGTGGTGTTCAGCCAGGTCTCCGTCAGGAAGGCGACGTTGGGGCGGTTTAGTTGAGGAGGTCCTGGAGTTCGATGGTGTGCTTGCGAGCGGAGCGGGTGTTGAGGAGGATGCATCAGAGGTGATTGGGTTCTCTGGATGATGGTTTGGCGGGCCGGATGCTGGTGAAGCTGCAATTCCGGCAGGTGAAGGGTCCTTGGGTGCACTTCGGGGTGGCCCGGTAGCAGGAATGATTTTGTCCTTGGTTGAGTGCGTGGTGGGTGCTGGCGTCGTATTGCAGTCCGGTGTTGTGGCGGCTCCGGGGTCCAGGGGTTCTGGTGCTCGGCGCGGTCTTGGCACGGACGGGCACAGACGAGCTTGCCTTTGGCAGGCCTTCGGCACGCAATTAGCGCGCCCGCTGCGCACGTCCGCTGCGCGTCCAGGCAGTGGTCGCCATAAGAGGCGAGGAGTGAGGGAGGAGCAGCTGAGAGGCGGGAGCAAGGCAGCGAGGGGCGTGGCCACGGGTGAAGCGGCAGGAATAGTTGGCCACAGAAGCAAGAGTGGGGGGGATGGTGGGAGGGCTGAGGGGAACTACGAGGGAAACACAGGCAAAAAGGAATACAAGAAGAAAACAGCAGTCAAGGACAATTATGAAATAGCACAAACCGCAGGCTGACCAGGGCACAGGAGGCTCAAACAACAAGTCAGAGCGGCAGCAGCGGGGGAAAGCACGCACAGGTGGTGCTGTGGCGGCTGGAGAGCGGCCCGGTCCTTGAGCAGGGTCGAAGGTCACTATAGATTTAAGGAGCATACCAGACTCTTTTTCGTTCAAGCTATCCTCAGACATGTCCACATTTTCAGCACGGCGCCGGAAGGAATTTAGAGTCATGATTATTTGTTTTCAGCAGCTTGGTACCCCTGCGGGCATCATTCAACAATCAAAGCTGAAAGTTCTTGTTAGAAATGGGATCCCCGGCTGGCCAGGGCTTGCGCCAAAGTCAGTCAGAGACCACCACTCCTAAGTCAGGGCAAGGGAGTTATACGCCAAGATAACCCCTGCTCACCCTCTAGGTAACGTGGCGCGAGCAGCAAGGCTAAACTTGGAGGCGATGTGAGTTAAGTATTTGCGCACGCACCCCAGCAACAACACCCAAGGCCCACCACAAAGGAAACTCCACACAAGGTTATATAAAAATAGCCTTTGTATGACACCAAAACACATTAGATAAAAACACACACTTTACAATGTGCCAACAGGCACAGGCAGAATTTACAGGGGATATGTACAAGACAGGGCCACCTGGACCACTGTCAGGAATCAGCACTTTTAGAACTTAGCACTTGGCAGAATTAGCACTTAGAACATAGGATATAAATCACTGTAGCACAAAATAGAACATAAAGCACACAACCAGTAATCACTGATAAAGGTTAAGTACCACCTACGCAATCCTAACCACCTTAGGAACAGGTCACGCAGGGAACTAGGACCTCACTAGCACCACCTGTACTAGCAAGAACAACCACCTAAGTATCACAATACCTGTAGGTGTATAAGCACATAACACATAATGCATAACATACATTCAGAGGTGTAAGGAACACGGCACATGATGGATAAACAACGCATTCTGAGGTGCAGGAGAACACAATTGCGCAAAAATCCCATAAGCCACCACCTGTGGCAGTCCCTAGGCCAACTGGCCTCTCTATGGCTAGGACGCCCTGTGTCCCAGTGTCAGGGGCCTAAACGTGGCAGCTGCCCACGAAGTGCTGGGCAGCTGTGAAGACAATGGTGGGGACAACGTTGGAGCCTCCCCGGCTCTAGAACAAATACAATGTCACCCAAGAGCCTCTCAGGGCTCGTAACCAATGTGGGCTGTGAGCCTTTCTCAGGGCTCTAAACAAATGAATGGCCCCTGTGAGCCTCGCTGGGCTCTTAACCAACAATGGGGGCACTCAAGAGCCTCTCTGAGCTCGTAGGAGTGAAATGCCCTGGAGCCTCTCTGGGCTCGTGACAAAATGGGCCACGTGGAGCCTCTCAGGGCTTAAAACACCAAGCAATGCCCCAAGAGCCTCGTGGGCTCTCAAACCAAAATGCCCCTGAGCCTCGCAGGCTCTGAATAACAAAGAAAATGTGCCGGTCGTTGGGGCCTCGGGGCCCTGGCACAAGATGCGGGCAAATCGGCGGAGTCCCCCTCCTGGGGAATCAAAACTGACAATGGCCCCCGGATGGAGCCTCTCAGGCTCTGGAGATATGCCCCGCGATCTAGGGGCCCCGCTCTGGGGAATTCTATTTGGAGGGAGGGCCTCTGAACACCCTGGTCCTCACACCCCTGGTGCCCCGACGCCTCTTCCTCTTCCCGAACAACCTCACGGCTCCCACTCACCGGGTCTCTGCAGGAAGGTGCTGCAGCTCCTCTGTGTGGCCGCTCCTCGGGGGCTCTCCGATGCTGCTGCTGCGGCCGGACTCCTCTCTCCCCGGGGCTCTCTCTCTTCACATGGGAGCCCCGGCAGGCAGCTTCCAACTTCCTCTTCTTCCGGGCTGACCTGCGGGGGGCGGGACTTCCGGTCCTGGCCCCTAGAGCTTCCGGGTCGCTGTGGGCAGTGCGGCGGCCCTTTTCAGGCAGGCAGGCAGGGAGGCAGTCGATGACTCAACCGAGGGGTGGGCTCCCTCGAGTTGACCAACAATGGGGCAAATCAATGCCGGGTGGGCACCGGCCAAAGCAATCAAGGCGGCGCCAGAGCACACATAAAGCGCTCCTAGCGCTATATGTGGAAAGTAAAGTGCTCCCTGCGCTAGGACAAAATAAAGCACTCCCAGACGCTTGTGGGGACAAAATACAGCGCTCCCAGTGCTGGAGGGCAGGATCAAGCGCTCTCAAGCGCTATAAGGAAAATAAAAGCGCTACCAGGTCCCAAAAGTCCAGGGACCAGCACAGAAGTTCCTTTAAGCAGACAGGGTGGGCAAGGCTGGGCCCAGAGTCAGCTCACTGGGTCTCCAGGCAGGGAGACAGTCCAAGTGGCGGTCGTCTGGCCCAGCAACAGCAGCAGCCCCCTCAGGCAGGATCCTGGAAGAGAACAACTTCTGTGGGGACACAGCCCCATTTTTATACACCACATTCCTTTGTCTGTAGGTGCAGGGTGGGGGAGAAACCAGTCGCAGCTGGTTTTGGAGCACCCTTGATGTGCTCATCACCTCACTGGCAGGGCTAGGGTCATCAGTCGCACCACAGTGGGCGGAGCCAACATTTTCTGGGGAAAACCCAGCCTCATTCAGGACACAGGTACACTCCTCACCAGCCATCAGCATGCTAATCTCCACACTCACCACTGGGCAGACCCATCATGACTCATGGAGCCTGGCATCCCAGCCAGCTCCAGCCAATCACACACCAGCACCTTCACAGCACATACACAGCCATGTCTAGAAGTGGCACTTCCGCACAAGACACACTCATGCCACATACATCATTGCGAAGCATTCACTCTCACAAGTTCGCACATACCAAATTCGAGCATGCACACCTCACGCATCAGGAACTACCAGTGACACCGACATTCCCCATGCATTCCTATGGGAGGGCAGGCCAACCTTACTCCACGCACTCAGAGTGTGCACGCACTTTCCACTGGGACACAGTGAAAGTGCGCAGAACCCAAAAATCACCATCACCAGGTCACCATTAAAAGCAAAAAGTTCAGGGGTGAACTTGCCAGAAGGGCCAAGTCCAACAGTCTATACAAGGGGAGGGCACACATCTTTCAGACAACTGAATTGGCTCAGGAGTTTCACCAGTCTCCACACCATCAAGCAAGGGGGAACAAGAGATAGCACTGCCAAATAAGCCTCTAGGCTCTATTCGTTGTTGTCTCTTTTCTTCTCATTTTCTTTTCTTGTGTTTCCCAATGTACAATGCTGAGTATATGGAGTATATGTTGTTTTTTTTTGCCAGTGTGGTTGAGTTGCTGTAGGATTGCCAGCTACCCACTTGACTGCCTTGGGCACCACATCACAGCGCCTGTATTCAGGGTCGGAGTGTAGGGCAGGGGTGGATCAGGGTATAGAGGGGCACTTGGGAAGAGGGGTGGGAGCCCGCCCAGGGAGCCCATGCGGGGAGGGTGAAGGGAGGCTGACAGGGGTGTGTGGCAAAGGGAGAGGGGGAGGGAACTTGGGGGGTATGAAAGAGGGGAAAAAAGAATCAGAATTGTTCAACTCAAGCAGGATGGTTAACATTTGGGAATTGAGGGTTTCTTTTATTCTAGTATACATCAGGGTGCGCTTTGGTGATCAGGGCATTCATTATAATATTTCTTAATTAACAAGTTCAGAATAGCTTCATGCAACACTAATGGCATCAAGAATCAGAAAAAAATTAGATCTATTATAGCATGTCTGAAAGAATCAAAGGCGCGAATGTCTGACTAATTATCGACAGACAGAATATCGATATACAAAAATATCGCAACACAAATATCGAGGGACAAAATATCGAGATTCTATCTTTAAAAAGGTAAGTACCAAAATATCGGGAAAAAAATATTGAATGTACAAAATATCGTTTTTTGTACAATATCGTTATATTTTAATTAAATAAAAATATTATATTAACAAAATAATAATTATGAATGTAATAAACATGTTTAAAAATATAATATATTATGAAATATTAACAATTAATGTAAAAAAAAAGAATTATTAATAAATATATAATACACAGTATATTTTTCATTAATAATAACTCTAAATTAATTATTTTAATAACTTATAAATATATAAAAATATAATAATATAAATATAAATGTATATACATACAATAGTAATATAAATTACAATTAATAACAACATAAAATTACAAAAAAATACATTAAATATATATAAATAATTTTATAAACATAATTTAATTTTTAAAAATAACAATTAATAACAACATAAAAGTAATAATAATAAAATTATAAACATAGATAGCGTATGAGTACAAATTACTATTCCAACTCCAGAGAGCGCAACAGTAGGGAAAGTGTTGGATAGCGTAGGGGTAAAAATTACTATTCCCACTCCAGAGAGTGCAACAGTAGAGAAAGTGTTGGATAGCGTAGGGGTAAAAATTACTAGTCCCACTCCAGAGAGTGCAACAGTAGGGAAACTGTTGGATAGCGTAGGGGTAAAAATTACTATTCCCACTCCAAAGAGTGCAACAGTAGGGAAAGTGTTGGATAGTGTAGGGGTAAAAATTACTATTCCAACTCCAGAGAGTGCAACAGTAGGGAAAGTGTTGGATAGCGTAGGGGTAAAAATTACTATTCCCACTCCAGAGAGTGCAACAGTAGGGAAAGTGGTGGATAGCGTTGGGGTAAAAATTACTATTCCCACTCCAAAGAGTGCAACAGTAGGGAAAGTGTTGGATAGCGTAGGGGTAAAAATTACCATTCCCACTCCAGACAGTGCAACAGTATGGAAAGTGTTGGATAGCGTAGGGGTAAAAATTACTATTCCAACTCCAGAGAGTGCAACAGTAGGGAAAGTGTTGGATAGCGTAGGGGTAAAAATTACTATTCCCACTCCAGAGAGTGCAACAGTAGGGAAAGTGTTGGATAGCGGGAGGGTAAAAATTACTATTCCCACTCCAGTGAGTGCAACAGTAGGGAAAGCATTGGATAGCGTAGGGGTAAAAATTACTATTCCCACTCCAGACAGTGCAACAGTATGGAAAGTGTTGGATAGCGTAGGGGTAAAAATTACTATTCCAACTCCAGAGAGTGCAACAGTAGGGAAAGTGTTGGATAGCGTAGGGGTAAAAATTACTATTCCCACTCCAAAGAGTGCAACAGTAGGGAAAGTGTTGGATAGCGTAGGGGTAAAAATTACTATTCCCACTCCAGAGAGTGCAACAGTAGGGAAAGTGTTGGATAGCGGGAGGGTAAAAATTACTATTCCCACTCCAAAGAGTGCAACAGTAGGGAAAGCATTGGATAGCGTAGGGGTAAAAAATACTATTCCCACTCCAGAGAATGCAACAGTAGGGAAAGCGTTGGATAGCTTAGGGGTAAAAATTATTATTCCCACTCCAGTGAGTGCTATAGTACGGAAAGTGTTGGATAGCGTAGGGGTAAAAATTACTATTCCCACTCCAGAGAGTGCAACAGTAGGGAAAGTGTTGGATAGCGTAGGGGTAAAAATTACTATTCCCACTCCAGAGAGTGCAACAGTAGGGAAAGTGTTGGATAGCGTAGGGGTAAAAATTACTATTCCCACTCCAGAGAGTGCAACAGTAGGGAAAGTGTTGGATGGCGTTGGGGTTAAAGATTACTATTCCCACTCCAGAGAGTGCAACAGTAGGGAAAGTGTTGGATAGCGTAGGGGTAAAAATTACTATTCCAACTCCAGAGAGTGCAACAGTAGGGAAAGTGTTGGATAGCGTAGGGGTAAAAATTACTATTCCCACTCCAAAGAGTGCAACAGTAGGGAAAGTGTTGGATAGCGTAGGGGTAAAAATTACTATTCCCACTCCAGAGAGTGCAACAGTAGGGAAAGTGTTGGATAGCGGGAGGGTAAAAATTACTATTCCCACTCCAAAGAGTGCAACAGTAGGGAAAGCATTGGATAGCGTAGGGGTAAAAAATACTATTCCCACTCCAGAGAATGCAACAGTAGGGAAAGCGTTGGATAGCTTAGGGGTAAAAATTATTATTCCCACTCCAGTGAGTGCTATAGTACGGAAAGTGTTGGATAGCGTAGGGGTAAAAATTACTATTCCCACTCCAGAGAGTGCAACAGTAGGGAAAGTGTTGGATAGCGTAGGGGTAAAAATTACTATTCCCACTCCAGAGAGTGCAACAGTAGGGAAAGTGTTGGATAGCGTAGGGGTAAAATTTACTATTCCCACTCCAGAGAGTGCAACAGTAGGGAAAGTGTTGGATAGCGTAGGGGTAAAAATTACTATTCCCACTCCAGAGAGTGCAACAGTAGGGAAAGTGTTGGATAGCGTAGGAGTTAAAATAACATACATATAAATAAAAAATAACATTTATTAATCAAAAATTAAACTATTACATAAATAATTACAAATTAATTAAAAATAATTACCAAATAATAAAAACTATTTAATAATTCCTACAAATTAATACTTAATTTAACATAATTAAATTATTTCCCACCCTATTCCCCTATAAACTCACAACCCACTACAGAACATATTTAACTATTAATTAATATTTACTGATTAATCAATTAATTAAAATTAATTACCAATTAATTCAAATTATTTAATTACTCCTACTAATTAATACTTAATTTAACACAATTAAATTCCTTCCCACCCTATTCCCATATAAACCCACAACCCGCTACATAACATATTTATCAATTAATCTATTAATTAAAAATTATTACCAATTAATTAAAATGAATTACCAATAAATTAAATTTAATTATTCATTCCTACTAATTAATACTTATTTTAACATAATTAAATTACCTCCCACCCTATTCCCCTATAAACCCACAACCCACTACAGAACATATTTATCAATTAATCTATTAATTAAAAATTAATACCAATTAATTAAAATTAATTACCAATTAATTAAAATTAATTATTCATTCCTAATAATTAATACTTATTTTAACATAATTAAATTACTTCCCACCCTATTCCCCTATAAACCCACAACCCGCTACTAAACTAAAATGCTAAATTTAATTAAATAACATAAGTAAATACTTAAAAACATATTATATACATTATAATATACAAAAAAATTATTAGAAAATCGATATTAGTAACATCGAAATTATTTACATCAATATTACTACACATCGATATATTTAACTTCGATATTACTGATATCGATATTAAATAGTGTCAATATTACTTACCTTCGATATTGTGTTACATCGATATTTAAACTTCGATATAATTGTATATCGATATTTAAATTTCGATATTATGTCTGTGTACCCAAAGGCGCAGGTGATCCTACTTCAGGTGACCCAAATGAAAACTTCAGCATATGCCATGATGTATATCTCAGGCATTCTTTGCGTCAGCTAGCGCCACTGTTCGGTGGGTTGCAATTCTTTCTACTAATACATTTGTGGGGGAATCATACAGGTTATGCGAGCTCCCAAGGCTAGATGGATTAGGGTCAGCTTGAAGCTTTAGGGTCAGGTTATTTGCTTGATGAGTTTTTATGGGCCAATTGAAGATGAAGCATCATTAGACGAAATTTACAACATGTTGGTACCCCTCACTGGACTGATTCTCATTGGAGGAGATTTTAATCTCATTCAACGAGTGGACTGGGACTGCTCTTGCTCAAACAAACATCAGAATAAACCAAAATCAGCTCAGGTTTTGCCTAGCCTTTTATGAGATTTCACACATGTGGATCCATAGAGCGTAGACTACCCCATCAGATGGGAATATACCTGCTTCTCCAAACGTTTCAACTCTACATCACGTATTGATTATTTTTAATATCACATCATTGGCAAAAGGTAGGGACTGGCATTATGTCAACCCCTTTTCAGACCACTCTGTCACATTTGTAGATTTCAAATTATGCAATTCCTGTATGGCAAGACCACAGTGGTCTTTCAATAAATCCTTTCTGACACAAAGGGGTTGAAATTCGGTCATGCGCACTTGCCTGGTGGTATTCTGGCAGCGGAATGCCAACTCCACAACCAACCACTCATTTGTGGGGCGTGTAAATCATTTATTATTCGGGAGGTCATATCTTATGATGCTCAGCGTAATATCGCACGGCAAGAGGACATTTTGGTACTTCAATCTGAGCTTGATCAATCTAGGCGGTTGGATGCTAAGGTCTATTCAAAAGCATCCAGGGATAGATTGACCAAGGCTAGCCAGAGGCTTCAGAAATATTTTTTTTTCATGATATAGTGAACCAGCACACCTGTCCCCAGAAACAGTATGAAGAGAATGAGCATACTGGCTGCCTCTTTGCATGGTCATTAAAAAAGAATGGGAATTCAGGAACTATTAAAGAGATCTGGAATGGTACTTCTAATTATATAGCTTCTGATTCTGACCAGATCAGAAAGGTCTCTCTGGAACATTGTGATGAGCTCAATACCTCAGACTGCAATCCTTTGTCCCATGTAATTGAGACCTTTTTCCAATCTATTGTACTTTCTTCTCTTGAAAATTACATTTGGACAACGATTGAAGCTCCCATTACAGAGCACGAAATTCTAGAAGCTATAAAGCTGGTTCCGAATGCAAAAGCTTGTGGCAATGTTGGTATACCATTTGAGTGGTAAAACATTTTTGCCCAGCAGATTGTCAATCTTTTGGTAATATTGTTCAATTACTTTTTAAATGGGGGCGAGATTGCTGCAGAATTTACTGAGGCGGTAGTTGTTCCAGCAGCCATCATTATGTTAGACGCTGAAAAGGCTTTCGACCGTGTACAGTGGGACAACATGGTCCCACTAGTACGGAATTTCTACTCCAAGGCCAAGGCTACGATAATGGTGAATTCACATTTGGCTGGAGTTATTTCCATTTCTCAGTGTTCAAGGCAAGGGTGTTCAATGTCACCCGTACTATTCGCTCTTTTTACACAACCTCTTTTGGATGCCCTTAGGTAAGATCCTGAAATTCAGCTACCACTGCCCAACGCTCCCAAGCTGAAGTTGTTTGCCATTGATAATATTTTGTACTTGGCAGGAAATTGCTGTAATATCGACAACACCTTTCGTAGAATCCAACTGTTCTTGGAAAGTGGGGGCTATAAGATTAATCAGGCCAAGTCTGAGGTGCTTCTCTTCCATTGGCCCCACATGAGTCTTCCTTTGGAAATACAGCAACATTTCTCTGCATCTCGCCTGCAAGATATCTAGGTATCTATATATCCAGTGACATTGCCAACCTGTTTAAATTGAAATACTCACCACTCTTAGTAAAGTTTGTGTGCATTTAAATAAGTGCCAGAACCTAAGGATAGCCATTATTGGCCCTGTGGGCATTATTAAAGTGTCATTTTTCCTCCTATTTATTTTAAATTTTTTCCAACAATATTGTTTTGGTTAAGCATTTTTTCTTGCTGAATATTTAAATTGATGTAAATTGATACTTGTATAGCGCACTACTCACCCACAAGGGTCTCAAGGCGCTTGTACGAATACCGCTGTGGAACCCATCCTGGCTTTCCCTGTGAGGCGTCCACTCCTGGGCACCCCCAAGGTGGAGGCCAGGCATCCTTAGCATTGTGGGGGCCATTGTGGAGATTAAGCAAGTTATTGCCCAGAGTTGCAGAGTGGGACTCCATGATTGGAATAGGCACCGAGGCGAGAATTATCAGGTCCGTGGAATTTTTTGAGCCCAAGACCCGCCGAGGCGGGGAATTGAACCCTGGTCCCGGGCTAGACCTCTGCATCAGGGTCTGCCGCTCTAATCATTGAGCCACACTTCTCCAGTGAATGGGGCAGACTTGTACCGTCCTTTTTGAAAATCCCTAAACTACACAGCTGCTCATGGAGATTTCGACATTTTCAGGTTGAACACTGTTTTCCGTTGACCCATTCATCTGTACCTTAATCAGAAATTAAAACTTTAGGCCTATCCCTTCCGAAATTGATTATCGGGAAATGGGAAAAGGCAGGGCACTGGGTTTTGGGTCATTTCTTTAGGAGGGCACAGATATTTGAGGAAAGGGAAAAAGTTACACCCGAGTAGTCATTCTCCTACCTGCAAATTTATGAGCATTATCGGATGTACATTTAGGTAGCCGACACCACCAAAGATTATATTAGCAGAGTGCATTTCGGAATGAAGCTTGTAGGCGTCGGCAATTGGTATCAACTGCTATATTCATACATGCATGTGTCTACGGCCATGTTAGCCTTTTCTTCTTCATCATTACTTCTTGAAGGAAGGATGGATTATCCAAGCTCACAGCGGTACAATCTCATGGCTTATCAGGCTGTATGTGGAGTCAATTTTAAACGTATGGCTTTCCTTTCAAAATGGGCCCTATATTGTACACCTCATTGCATCAGCTTAATGAACTTGTCTGTGACGGCTAACTGCTTTAGATGTGGGCACGTCTGTGGGGATTGGAACCATATAATATTTCTCTGCCCAAAATGATTTACTCTTTGGAGCAAGGTTATGGAGGGGTTAAGTCATGAACTCCAAGCACCAGTCAAACCCGATCTACAAGGGGCACTATTTGGGATCCCTCCCGTTGAGTTATTGTTAACATTACGCCAACAACAACTTTTTTATATTCAGTCACTAATAGCCAAATCGTTGATGGAAACCAGTGCCTGTACCATGGTTTGAGCTCTGGGTCGATAAAATGAAACGTGTTCAGAAACATTAGAAACTTTATGCTCAAAGGATTGGTGCAATCAAAAAAGCTGTAGTAATTTGGGCTCCTTTTTAAGAGGGCTCGAATCTAAGACTTTCGAGTTTTATGTTTTTATGTTTGTATTTGTATTCTGTTTATCTATCATGCGCTTTTATTGATGAACTGATTTTGCTTGTACGAATGGATTTCTATCATCTTGATTATTAAAATTAAGATATTTTTGTAAAAGAGTTTCATAGGATCTGCTTATTCAGTTGCAAAGTGTTAGACCTGTCAGCCCTTTGGGTGGTCCCTCCTACTTATTATTTATTTTATCCCCTTTTTGGCCTCTGTATTTTCCTTGTGTTCACTACATTTTTTTTCTCTGGTGTTGACCATAGGCCTCTGGGCGCCCCTGATTATTAATTAACCATGAGGCGCAGATGCTTCTTTAAAATGGAGGGAGTGGGAGAGTCATTCACAAAATGAAGGCCTGTCAACTGTAAAAGTTTTACCTCAGAGCTTGGCCGAAGGGTTAGTATGGAGGGATCTAGAACCTTCCGGCCTATTCTAGTGACCTGGGCCTAGGGGTATATAAGATCAGAAACTGGGCGGCCATTTTGTGTGGCTGGACAGCTAGCTGGAGTGCAGGCTGTGGCGCTAGGGGGTTAGGACACTCAGAGGGTTGACTTCTTTTTAAGGTTGCTTCCTTACTGCTCTCACCCCCCCTCTACCCGTAGACCTGACCCTGCTTATTTGCTCTCCTGATGAACCCTGCCCTGGTGTCTTCGCGAGCTAGGAGGAACTGACCCCTGCCACTGGGGTGATCTTGAGAGACTGCTGGGGGATTTGAGCTGAGTGGAAAGTTCTGCCCCGTTGTCCATTGGGAGGAAAAGCTGCTCTAGAGCTCTGAAAAGCTTTAGAAGGGTAGGGACGGGACTATGAGAACTTGACACCCTGCCCCGTTCCGCTAACGATTCCACTCTTGTCCCGCCTGTCCCCTCTCACCTGTGCCAAGGAGCGCTGCACGGAAGCCGCCCCCCCCCGAGGGACGAAGTTGTTGGTAGCGGGGCCGTGGTGGTGTGAAGGCTGCCTGACTCGCGACCTCGAATCTAGAGGTGCCCCGGGTGGTTGTTGTAGTTCCCTTCTGAATAGGGGGGGGGGGGGGGGGCGGTGACGGAGGTGCCACCGGAGCTGCTGTCTGTCCTGAGGTGAAAACGGAATAGGCGGCGGGGTAAAACTGTGGCGTCTCATCCTGGCGCAGGCCCAGCAGAGGACTGATCATAATCCCAAGGGGGCGGAGTGGCATTGAGGCATAAACCTCTCACAAGCAGGTCTGGAGGAGGGCCTGACGGCTGCCTGAGGAAAGAGGCGGTGCCGCATCGAAGCCACTGTTCCCCCGCGCAGACCCACTAGCGCAGCTCTTCAGGGAAACGAAGAAAGTGCCTTTGTGAGGGGCCATGACGAGGCGAATACAGCGGCACCGGTCAGTAGAAGCGTCCTTTCCCCAGTGCAGGCTCTGAATGTAAGACGGCCTTGCCTGCGAGGGAGTAGAAGCTGGACAAAAGGGCTGACGTTGTGGTCTGATCTCTTCCAGCTGCCTGTGACGGCTGAGACAAAACCTAACAGCCCCTCGGCTACAAGTAAGCAGGGATCTGGGGGCTGGTGAGGGATGTGGAAACTAAAGCACACGCCAAAGGTCCTAGTGGATGGTCTATCCATACGAACCCTAATGAAACTGTCCTAATGGCCAAGGGAGCCCGAACTGGCAAGACTATCACACTGGAACTAGAGTTCTACCAGACCTAGAACTATCGCTGGTTCGTCATTACAGTTAAACAAAGGCCAGTGTATTACGAGTTACCTGAACAAATGCATATACTGACTGAAATTCCCGCCTGCTCTTATTTCTAACAGGGGGGAATAATTCTGGCACCTGATGTGTAAACGCATTGTTCAATTTAACTAAACGAGTTATACAAAATGGCCCCTAGACTGTTTTAATGCACAATTTTGCTGACCTGATTTGATGTAAAGTGTTTTTCCTGCTGAATCTTATCTAAACTGTCAAGGAACTGCCTGCAACCTAGAGTAATAAGTGGAATTATTGAACCCATTTCCTCTAGGGACCAATGCAACGTTGAATTCTCATTGATGCAAGTAATTGAAGGGGGTAGGGCTTGATGGGTATAAACAATACATGACTAACGGAACAGGCTAACTTAAAGATTTTTATAAAGCATTCCATATTTTTCTAATCTGGTGTAGTGTCATTTTTAGTGGATGTGCGCTGGGTTGCTGTGAGGGGTGTGACGCAAACATAACACAATTGCCTTTAGGAATAGTCATTTCCGCTTTGTGCCAGGCTACCCTATGTGGACTGGTAACTCCAGGTCCAACATATTGGTGTGCAGTGGTGGAATGAGAGCTTGTGTTTGCATCCACTGGGCAGTGGCTTAGTGTGCACCACTTACCCTAGACCTGGAGTTTTCTCCTAGTGGTCTCCCTAATTGGATGTTTTTTTTTTTTTTTTAATTCCTTTCTGGTGGTGGGTTGAGGTAGCCCTTATTTAACGCCTCTCTCTTGATTACTCCAAAGTAACTGTCTGAGGCCCCGCTTGGTAAAATGGAGTTTGAATTGGATGAGCATACCAGATCCTGACGTTTGACTCATGAAGCCTTTTCATCCACTTCAAAACAGTATGTTGTGAAAACTTAAAAGCATGAAGCATTTCTTTTTACAGGGGCACGATACAACCTTGCTCATACTGCTTTACCACACATGGTGTTGCGCTCTGAAACCATGCTAAACACCATAACTACAATACAAAAGTGGGTGTTTTATGTTTTTTGTCAGTGAGTCTAGTTTGTCTTTATATTTTTCATCCCACTATAGGCACAATTGGCACCTCTAGTATTAGTCTTGACCACAAGTTTGTCACCAGTAACCACTGGTCTCTTTGCCTATGGATGTAGAGAAGTAGACCACCAGAAAAAAAAAATTGTCTTCTTTTCTTTTACAGGTTGACTAAAAAACAACGTTTTGCTAGGTACATTGTATTACCTGCACTGTTTTTCTCACTTTTTATTGGAGATAGAGAAACGTGAGTAAGGAGGGAATTTGTGTACCCCGTTTTGAAGAAGGTGTTTTTACACCAAAACATGTTGACGCACACAGAGAGGAGGTAACGCACATTGTCTGCGTGGCAACCTCCCACATTTTAATTTTAACAGCACCAGCCCGGGGGCTTATTAAATATTTTTTAGTCACCCCACGAGCCAGGTCCTTTTTAACCTTCACTTAGTTCTAAACCCCACCATACTCTCACATAAAAACAACCCCTCATCCGCACCACACATAGTCTATCAACTGCTCCCACGTACCTGTAGGTTGCAGCACGCCGTACCCCGTAGAGGGGTACGATGACCCTGATGATGAAGCATGACACCAAGGGGCCTGTTGGTGTGTGAGGGGACCTAAAAACAAGGAGGGTGTTCCCCATTGCGGAGGATACACCCAAAACACAAGGAGTGGATTCTATTTGTTTATTTTCACAAAATGGCTACCAGCGACATGCTCAAACAACAACAAGCAGGAGGCATGGAAAACAAAGCAAACATACTGAAACTACAGGCCACCCACCACAATAAATTTAAAAAATCGAATAAAAGTACAAATAAATCCTGGTGCATGCCTCCAATCAAACATACAACGTCATTATGCAACAGTTTTTCAACTTGCTTGTGAAATTTCAAATGCAGCGTCCATAAATACAATGGTATATGCAGCAGCAGACAAGGAGAGTGATCCTTCCAGCCCCAAATTCAAATGAAAAGTGACCAGAAGATAGAAAAGGCACTGGGAGGAGCCTGCTTGACAGGAACAGGAGGTTGGAGTCTCTGGGCACTTCCTTCCTGTTGTTAAAAAAAAGTTTTTAAAAAAGACTTCTCTAACAAAAAAAAACAACTCCAACGGCCTACTGGAGAAGAAAATCCACTCGAAAAGCCTCTCAGCTGCTTCTCGAGCACAAAAGCTGCTCGAGCATTGCATCCTCGATTGACACTACATTGGCACCATTGTTGGCAGAAGCCGTGCAAGCAAGCG
This sequence comes from Lissotriton vulgaris, assembly GCF_964263255.1. Lineage (NCBI taxonomy): Eukaryota > Metazoa > Chordata > Amphibia > Caudata > Salamandridae > Lissotriton > Lissotriton vulgaris. The sequence goes on from NC_141687.1 coordinate 246,676,995, forward strand.
CAAAGTTTTGCCTGAGCTTGCTAGTGGCTCAAGTTTATCATGGCGCTCGTGAGCAGGCGGCATAACAAATCTCGAGCCCACAAACGCAAAAAAACCTCAGGTTCCCACCCAGTAGGACGGAATTCAGGAAATATGTGCTCTTCTGTGGAGTGTGGAGGCCCCAAATTCCGCAAACTCAATGAGTGGAACAGAGTTTTACGCCCATTCTAACTTATAATGTACCTTTAGCACAATATGAGTGAGGCTTTTGTAGTCACAGAGATTGAAGTTTTAGAAATCATAAGCTTTGTGATCACAAAGTCCTTTCACACATCATGGCCTAGTTTACATCGGGTAACTAGGGTGAAATGTTGCAAGCAGGAGTTCTATGGGCGGTAATACAAGCAAGTAAAAGTGTTACCTGACCTCTGGTTGTGAAGTAAAAGACAGCTATAATTAGGGTGTAGTGGTCCATTCAGACATCATTATTAGCTACGCCCCTGGCTTCAAGCCCTTATAAGCCCCACTATCCATCAGCTGTGAGTCCACGCTCAAGACAACACATTACGTGGTGCTGTTTCTGTGCTGTCTTAATCAAACAGAATCTCAAGCTATGTTTGCATTCCTACAAAATACTTAACCAGCTCAATTGGAGAGATGATTGCTAGCTGTTCTGTGGTCCACGGTATGCATGCATAATGCACATTTCCCCACTCCAACGGAGAGACTAGGTTATGTGTTGCCTTTTATGCACTGAAAACAATACCTATGCGCATTTTTACTTCTCAGCTCCCACACTGATGACTTCCAACGTGGCTCATAGAAGAGTTGAGTCCAAGACCTATTCAAATTGATTTTACATTTTTTCAACCATTCATCATTGTACACTCACCAAGAGGGAGCATTGTAAGCATTGTAAGTGTAAATGGAGCCTTTTCAACTTGACAGTTTAGTGACCTTCATCCCACAACCAGCAGGGGTTTCTTCATTGGAGTGTAGGGGCATCGTCACCTTGTTTGTTTTGTTGCCCCCACTGTAAATCAGTTTTTTTTTACCTTTTCTATATTTTAGCTGCAGTGCACGACATGTCCTGGGCAAAGTTTTCCTTTTATAGACGAGAGTGACTTAGGGTGTCGGACCTGGGTGGGCCTTCGATAATTGACAGGGAAGCTGCTGGGCCTCCTTGGGGTGATGTTCACATGGCAGGTTGGAGGGGTGCCTTGCTCTGACCAGCCTGACATGTGCACATGAACCCTCGCCTACTTCGCTATAGACGAGCCTGGGGAATTGATGCCAAAGCCCCATAGTCTCCTTTGGAGCGTTGGTAGCACCTGGCCGAATGAAAAGGGGGGGCTCTTGGCCCCCCCGCCCGCATGGCGGCGCGGCGATCGCCCCCTCCCTTTGTGCCCCTCGGTGGTGGGGCGTGTCCTCCTGGGCGCGCCCCACCACCAATTGGTTGGTGCCCTCCCTGACCCGGATACCATGGTAGGATGTCCGGGTCAGGGGCGGGGGCGGGCGTGCCGGGAGGGGCTGGGTGGGGGGTGTAGCCACCCCCACCCAGCCCCTTGTGGATAAAGAAGCGGGGAGCGCCCAGGAGACCCTCTTCTCCCTGGACGCTCCTCCACAGCGTGTTGTGCCCCGCGCTCGGGGCTTCTTGTTTTAGTAATTTCTCTCAATTTATTTTACAGGCTTAGCTGATCCGTCGACTGGTCCCAGGGTTGCCGAGTTGCACGTGGACATCGCGGCAGCCGTTTCGAGGCATCGCGCTGGAGCGGAGGTCACCGGGACACGAAGCGGCTGAGGAGCGGGTCGGAGAGCAATTTCTTAATCGCCCAACGCGAGGTATTATTTAACGGGGGTGGGCGCCGCCGCCAGAACCACGTGGAGCGCTACCAACTGGGCTGCATAGGCCAAAGGACCAGGCGGAGGAGCGAGGCATTTCTCCTTCGGGAAAATAGCGGTAGGGGGATCTGGGCAAACGTGCTAGCGAACGGGTGTATGCTGTGAGGGGTGAGAGGCCATAGCGTAGCGCCCTCTCCGCTCCTCATATCCGGCTGCTTTGCATTACAAGGGGCGGTGAATCCAGCCAGGCATTAGGTTGAGCTGTGTAGTTTGCGAAGCAGGGTCGACCAGGGCAGGAACTGGATGGGAGACCAGGGTAAAGGGTGCCTGCTTTTATGTGAATGCATTTAATTTAACTACTGCAATTTTGGGGTCGTTTTAATTAGGAAGCAAGGGTCTTCCTACCAGCATATTTTGTTTAATTGGCCCCCCTTTATTGAAAGAAATCTGGGGCGTGCCTGCTTCTATGTGAATGCATTTAATTTAACTACTGCAATTCTGGGATCGTTTTAATTAGGAAGCAAGGGTTTTTCTACCAGCATATCTTGTTTAATTGGCCCCCCTTTATTGAAAGAAATCTGGGGCGTGCTGTTGATTGTTACAGACATACTGGAAAAGGCATAAGGGGTCAAGCAGTGTGAGGTGGGGGGATTCATAAGGGGTCAAGCTTCCAGGTATTGCAAACCCTCTGCTCCATCTTCATAATTTTAGGCGCTGGTTTCAACAACTGCTTCAGCCTTATACTACCAGGTATTGATATCTTTTCTATTACAGGCGCTTAAAGAAAACATCGCTGCAGCTCAATTGATTGGTTCAAAGAGGTGGACGTGGGACGCGGTTGCAGACACAATACCGGGGGGAGTACGCAGGACTGGTCGGTAAGAGGAGAGCGGGGGGCTAGCATTTCATTGCTCCTGGTTGCCGCCGGGTGGGTCTACGCTAGGTTTACCCACCCCTGACATAGCCGGATAAGCCGGTGGTGTTGCGGCCGCCGTTGCATGGTGCTTACAGCCCCCTGGACATCCTCCATCTGGTTAAGGTACAAAGCGCAAGTACGCTCAAATTGTATCACTAGGAGTGTAGGCAGTTCTTGTGTGGTTCAGAACATGCCAGGGCCAAGGGGTGGTAAAGGAGGGTCCAGGATGGAGGTTATGATGCAGACCATGATGCTTGAAATGAGCAACATTAACAAGCGATTGGGGAAAATTGATGAATTAGAGGCTCGCTTTAATGAGAGGTTTGATGAGGCTCCTGGCCCATCGGGTAGGCCTGTTCGCCAGAGGACGGCCCCCTTGCCAAGGGGGGATTTTGTTACCCCGCCTAAGAGGTCTAAGGCCAAGAAGCCCAGGTACACTGCGCCCCCCCCCCCCCAGAGCCGTTAGTTCCGGTACCTATTATACCTGTTCCTGCGGCTCCAGCTCCTCTGGCACCTACGCCAATTGTTCCTGTTCCTGCAGCGCCAGCCCCTGTCAATCCGCCGGCGCCCCCCCCTGCCGGGCCTGCCCCTTCACCCGTGGTGCCCATCCCACTTACGGGTTTACCGTCACCGACAGCGCCCTTGCCTCCTACACCTCTGCCACTGGTTATGCCCCCGGTGGCGCCGGCAGTCCCAGCAGGCAATTTAGACTCGATCCCCCCTGAACTGGTATCTCAGATAACGGCCTTGATGCCGTAGCTACAGAAGGGGGGGGTGTTCCCGGCTTCGTCAGATCATGCCGCAGAAGCGGCAAAATTGGTGGAAAAGATTAAATCTGCAGCGGTGGCTGACAGTACTGCAGTGCCCTCATCTTCTTCCCTCGCAGGTTCCAGTCCCGCCCAACCGAACGGAGATGGTGGGCAGCCGGCCCAGGTGCCCGGAAATGGTAAGGAGGTGGCACTGCCTCTCTTGGGAGATGGTTCTATACCCTCCAGGAGTGAGAATTTAGCACAGCATGTGTCACAGACTGTGAAGGAGATGATTTGGGCTGATAAATATGTGTACATTTATTCATTACTGCTTGATAATAAGGAAATGGAGCATGCAAAGACGCTAAAGGAGTGGATGCATCCAAGTGAATGGAGGGCACAGTGTTCTAGATTTAGGGTGGAGGAAACTCTGCTTAACTGGATCAGGGCTTTTGCAGTATTCACAGCTATCAAGGCCGAACGACCCCCCAATGTGCAGGCGCCATTGGCGTGCTACCAGAGCAGGATTGTGGGGTGGAGTGAACAGTACTCTGGGGATGCGTGGAAAGGGTATGATGTCAATTTCAGGAAAGCCTTGGAATTTAATCCATCACTGACATGGGACAAGGTTGACTCTATGTCATGGCATCAGCAATTCTCAGAGAGCTCGCCCCCCCATCAGTCCACCAGTGCAGTCAAGGTTTTTTCCGCCAGACCTCAACAGCCCTTTCGGCCACACCAAGCGGGTGAGGTCCCGGGTAGGAATAGGGGCGGCGGGTCAGAGAAGAAAGGGGTGTGCTGGGATTTTAATAAGCGCACCTGCACAAGGGCCCCGGGCACCTGTAGATTTAAACATGCATGCGGGGCCTGTGGTCACCCCTCACACCCAGAATCATCTTGCAGGTCCAAGCAGGGCAACCATGGTCAGAGGGGAAGAGGAAAGCCAGTGTAGTACAAACAAGTTGGGGACCCCCACGCCTGTAGATGTTCTGGCAATGATCCCATGGTTAAATAGATATCCGGACCACACAGCAGCCACACTACTTCAGGAAGGTTTCTCCCAAGGCTTTAGGATCCCGGCAGGGGGGTACACAGGTAGCGCCCATTGCAAGAATCAACTGTCAGTGAAACTCAACCCTACAGTGGTGGCGGCAAAAATTAGCAAAGAACTGTCTCTGGGCAGGATATCTGGCCCATTTGTGAGGGTGCCCGTCCCCAATTTTGTGTGTTCACCACTAGGAGTAGTTCCCAAAAAAGAGAAGGGCCAGTTTAGACTGATCCACAACCTGTCGGGCCCAGAGGAGCGTCTTTGAATGATGCGATTGATGAAGGGATTTGTAGTGTAAAATATGCCTCATTTGACCAGGCGGTGGACCTGTTGCGTGCCCTGGGGCCAGGGGCCCTGATGGCAAAGTCAGACATAGAATCTGCTTTCCGTCTCCTCCCAGTCCACCCAGCTGATCATCATCTCCTAGGTTTCACTTTTGAAGACAAGTTTTACATGGATAAATGCATGCCCATGGGCTGTTCCATATCATGTGCATATTTCGAGACGTTTAGCTCATTTCTAGAATGGGTCATGAGAAAGGCGACGGGCCACCAGCAGGTCATGCATTACCTGGATGATTTTCTCTTCTTAGGTGCGGCGGGCTCTCAGGAGTGTGCCTGGGCACTGCAGGAATTTTGCGTGCTCATGCGGGCTTTTGGGGTCCCGCTAGCGCTGGGGAAGACGTTTGGGCCATCCACCTGCTTGGAATTTCTCGGTATTGAAATTGACTCAGTGGAAGGATGCTTCAGGTTGCCCCAGGACAAAGTGTCTAGGTTTAGAGCAGCGCTACGACAATGCCTACGCAAACACAAGGTTTCCTTGCAACAATTACAGGAGGTGGTGGGGCAACTGAACTTCGCTCTGCGGGTTATCCCTATGGCACGCCCGTTCTCACACTCCATTGCCCAGGCAATGAAGGGACTACGGGAGAAACATCACCGCACGAGGTTGTCATCTGAGGTTCGCCAGGATATGCTCATATGGATGCATTCCTGGAGGATTTCAATGGCAGGGTAGTGTGGCCCGGTCCTCCCACCACATCAGCAGAGTTGGGCTTATGGACAGACGCGGCTGGTAGTGTGGGCTTTGGCGCCATCCTGGGGAACAAGTGGGTCGCCCAACGATGGCCGGAAGAATGGAGAGCATGGGGTTTGACCACCAATATTGGCTTCCTTGAACTCTTCCCAATCTGGGTGGCATTGAAGGTCTGGCCTGAACACCTATGTAATCAATCAGTGGTGTTCTGGTCAGATAACATGACTGTGGTGGAGTGCATAAACCAACAGGGGGCGCGCTGTCCTTTCATACTGCGCCTGATAAAGGAGATTGTGTTGCAATGCTTGAAAATGAATGTGGTCTTCAAAGCCAAGCATGTCCCTGGCATTCTCAATAATGCAGCTGACTCCCTCTCTCGCTTTAAAATGCAGGTTTTCAGGGAACATCTTCCTGCAGCAGACCCCTCTCCGGCTCACTTCCCGGCAGTACTTTGGCAGATTGGTGCCCCAGATTACAGGACCTCGTGGTTGCTAGCTTAGCCCCCAAGACCAAGACAGCTTACGAAGGGGCGTTTTTGTCTTACCGTACTTTCTTGGGGCAGGAATGGGAGGTTAGGTGGGCACAGGAGGACAGCTTTGCGGCCTACTTAGAAGGGATGCACAGGGAGGGTCGCTCCGTAGCGGCTGCGAGCAGGCATAGGGCGGCGGTCTCCTTCTTTGCGCAGGCTAAGGGCATGCGAGACCCCACTAACACCTTTATGGTGCGCAAGGCCTTGAGGGGTTGGCGCCGTTTACAGGGTCACCCTGCTGATAAAAGAAGGCCCATTGGGCTAGCACGGCTGACATCTTTATTGGTGGCACTGCACAGTGTCTGTAGCTCGGAGTGGGAGGTACTTCTGTTCAAAGCTGCATTTTCCCTGGCTTTCTATGGGGCTCTGAGAATTGGTGAGTTGGTAGCAGCGTCCAAACATGACCAGAGGGCGGCCTACAAGGGGCCTGTGTAAAGATCAGGGAGGATACCATGTGGGTGACAATTCAGAAATCCAAAACCGATCAGGAGTCACGGGGTCACACCATAGTGCTCCACCGAGCCCGTGCCAATCCTTGCTGCCCGGTTGCTCATGTGGAAATCTTCTATAAACAGCGAGGGGGCACGGCGGGAGGTGCACTGTTGTGTCACGCCGACGGTACGCCCTTGACCAGGTACCAGTTTAGAAGGGTCTTGGAGCTGACGATCAGACAGGCAGGTCTGGACCCCAAGGAATTTGGCACTCACTCGTTTAGGATTGGGGCAGCAACTGAGGCAGTGGCAAGGGGCCTCCCGGTTAAAAATGTGAAGGAAATTGGGAGATGGTCCTCTGAATGTTATAAACGATATGTGCGAATTGACATGTTGTGACAGGATGGTGCTCACACCCGGTTTGTTTTTGGTTTTTTGCAGTTTCTCAAACCTGTGACGCAGGGGAGGAACTCTCCACCGGGCATCAACGATCTACGCCATCACGGAACAAGCATCGGGATCAACACAAGAAAATGGTTTGGATCGTGGGTCACTCGTATGTGAGGCGTGCTGAATGTGTTTTTCTTACAGGAGACCGTAGAAAAAGGGCCGCGCAAAAGGGGTTTGACATTTCATTCTTCGGGAGAGGGGGTCTATGTCTCACCCAGTTCAGGGACTTCTTCCAGGGACTCTTAGCTCAACAGCCCGCCCCCCGTCAGTGGTGATACTTCACCTGGGGGAGAATGATTTGGCCAAGTTGGGGAGACGCATCCTTATTGAGGAGATCATCTCCACTGCGGGGTGGGTGGCCAGGACTTGCCCGGGTTGCACGGTAGTATGGTCGCAACTTATCCCTCGGTGGCAGTGGCGAGGGGGGGACTCGGTTAGGGCGTTGAATCACTCGGTAAAGAGGATCAACACACAATTGGACAAACTATTTCGGGCCCCCCGGTTGCAGACGATTCCACATGGGTGTATCTGGGGCGAACAGTATTACCTAGGGGATGGAGTACACTTGACTGAGGCGGGGAATGTTTTGTGGTCTAACAATCTCTGGGCCTGGTTAGAGGGTTTTGCTAAACAAGCTTGCTGATTTGGGTCTAGGTAGGGGGAGGCCAGATCGTCGGTTAACAATGCTGGCCTGTGGCGGTAAGGTCATGACCGGTGAGCAGCTATTTTAAGGTCTGAGGGGGCGGGCATCATCCATGGGAGGTTCCCGTCCAGGGGGAGGGGCCATTGGCCACTCCAAGAACTCCAGGGGCAAGGTAACTGGTGCTTCAAAGGGGCGCGGGTTGGAGTAGTCACGCTTTCCTTAGGCTGGTAGCCACCCCGCGCGCGCATACTTATGACGTCACCGGATGGCGAAGAGTAAGGGCCCTCCTTTAGTGGGTAAATGGAGTTCACGGCGTAGACCGGGTAATTACCAGGCCCGGCTGCGCATGCGCACATCTCTAGGTAAGGCGCAGCTAGTAGGACCTGACACCGGTTAGCGACCTTGCCATATGGCCAGAAATGTAGTATACAAAAATCAAGATGAGGATGTTAGCTTCGGTTAGGAAACAATCTGTATTAGAGTTTCTGTTAAGGTTAGCGTCTCAAACTTGTTGACAATAGTGTATCTAATGTCCTGCTGCTTTTTGTATAAATTGTTGATCATGCAATTAAAAACCTTTTTAATTTCATATCTTAATAAATACGGCCGGGGGGTCTTGCGACCTCCCGCCTTCCAAAGATAACCAGGTCTCATGTTCATGTGTCAGGTGTTGGTGTGGTCAGATGGGGGGGGGGCGGCAGCCAGTCGCTGACCATGTGAAAAGGGGGGGGCTCTTGGCCCCCCCGCCCGCATGGCGGCGCGGCGATCGCCCCCTCCCTTTGTGCCCCTCGGTGGTGGGGCGTGCCCTCCTGGGCGCGCCCCACCACCGATTGGTTGGTGCCTTCCCTGACCCAGATACCATGGTAGTATGTCCGGGTCAGGGGCGGGCGTGCCGGGAGGGGCTGGGTGGGGGGCGTAGCCACCCCCACCCAGCCCCTTGTGGATAAAGAAGCGGGGAGCGCCCAGGAGACCCTCTTCTCCCTGGACGCTCCTCCACAGCGTGTTGTGCCCCGCGCTCGGGGCTTCTTGTTTTCCCACCCACCATCCCTGAAACTAAATGATTGATGTTGTCTTAGTCTAGTTTAAGCGTAATCTGTACGTGCTTGTTGATATCCTTGATATGCATAAGTGATCTGTGTCTGGTTTGTATATTATGCTGGTGATGCTTTCTTTAGGAATTTTTTCCCCCTTTTAGTGAACTGTGATGAAACATGTTATGATACTGCAATTGTGCTTAGGACTTTTTTCCCTTTGTAGCTTTAAATTGATGTTTTGATGTGTTAGCTAGAGTAGTTGTCATTAGAATTTTCTCCTAGGTCGTCGTATTTATTAGGTTTGGGGCATGCGGTAAGGTCATGACCGGTGAGCAGCTATTTTAAGGTCTGAGGGGGCGGGCATCATCCATGGGAGGTTCCCGTCCAGGGGGAGGGGCCATTGGCCACTCCAAGAACTCCAGGGGCAAGGTAACTGGTGCTTCAAAGGGGCGCGGGTTGGAGTAGTCACGCTTTCCTTAGGCTGGTAGCCACCCCGCGCGCGCATACTTATGACGTCACCGGATGGCGCAGAGTAAGGGCCCTCCTTTAGTGGGTAAATGGAGTTCACGGCGTAGACCGGGTAATTACCAGGCCCGGCTGCGCATGCGCACATCTCTAGGTAAGGCGCAGCTAGTAGGACCTGACACCGGTTAGCGACCTTGCCATATGGCCAGAAATGTAGTATACAAAAATCAAGATGAGGATCTTAGCTTCGGTTAGGAAACAATCTGTATTAGAGTTTCTGTTAAGGTTAGCCTCTCAAACTTGTTGACAATATTGTATCTAATGTCCTGCTGATTTTTGTATAAATTGTTGATCATGCAATTAAAAACCTTTTTAATTTCATATCTTAATAAATACGGCCGGGGGGTCTTGCGACCTCCCGCCTTCCAAAGATAACCAGGTCTCATGTTCATGTGTCAGGTGTTGGTGTGGTCAGATTGTGGAAACAGAGCCCAGAACCCTATCGATGCCCAGGCCGCTGGCGCAAGACGCCTCTTAGTTCCCATTCTGAATAATTACCAAATAAAGAGACGGGCGCTGGAAGCAGGAATCAAGAACAGAGTTTAATTCTCATGAGGAGAGCCTGTCATGTCAGACACGAAACAAGGTGCCATCGGGAGGTGCTCTAACAAGTGAGCTGAGACTCTTGGTTTTATACCTTACAGAACACTCGATAACACAATCAGGGCTGTATGACGCAAGAGAAGAACATCCCTATAATCCTCGTGGTGATCCTACCCCACATGTGTTCACAATGGGGACCCTTGACCTGCTGATAAGAGGGGAGGGCAATCACGCAGCTGAGTGTTCCGTCAACTGTTTAGGATGTGTACGCCTGATCATAGCCCAGGGGGTGGGGTGGCTAGGATCAATAGTGGCATACAATAAGGGCAGTAAATGGTATCCCCTGACTCAGGCGATGGCCTCGGACATGTGTGGTCAGCCGGACTCGGGGGAAGGGGTCATCAAAGGAGTGGTATTCATGCCACGTGGACAATCGAGCGCGGAGGGAAGGCTCGTCAACAGAGGGGCATTCATGGAAGGAAAGGAGGTGTTGGTCAGGCGCGGCCGTGACTCCCAAGGACAGGGTCTTGCAGAGGAGGAAGGTTTATGACTTGTCCATGTGAGGGAGAAGGAGGGGGTCAGGGTGCGCGCAGGGTCAGAGTCGCACAGAGAGAGAGAGAGATCTTATGACCCGTACATGAGAGAACAGGGGCAGTCAGATACAGCTGGGGGGGCTAGGTCAGCTGAGGCGAAGGATGCCTCTTCAAGAGGGAAATGGGGGGGGGGGGGTGCCTGGGCCAAGCAGGAGGGTTGCCTTTCATAGCAGGGTCGCGCAGAGTGCTGGGTTTCATGGTCTATGCATGTGAGAGTGGGAGGGGGGTGCTCAAATGCGCGCAGGAGGGAAGCCAGTGATTCTAATGAGTGGGCAAGAGGCCAAGGTGCCTAAAATGGCTGTCATGTACATATGGGCACAGGCGTTTACTGGCGGAGTGATACGGTCAATATTTCAGGGTATACGTGGTGTCTACAGGGAGGGGGACGGGAGAGGGCAAATGAACGCCGCTTAGGTACATTAATTTTGCTAATTCCCACAGTCGCCGCTTTTAACATAAGCGAGTTCATTTTCCTATCCTTCCTAGTTAAGGGGCGTACATATAAACATGTGGTTGATGAAATAGCATTTGTCAATACTAACATATTGCATAAAAATCATGAACAGTTGATGTGATGGGCAGAATGCAGCACATAGGAAATTGCATTTGTCGAGTTCCTATCATTTCAAAAGCACTACATAGCATAAATGTTTCTGACTTAAAAATGTGACCAATGAACATTTTGACCAAGCAGTTGAGGGCGGAATCAGTTCAATATACAAAGTCTCTTCGTCACAGTGTCTTTTATCAGTGAGCCATCACTGGTAGGCTCTAGTCCGTGTCCTTTCGTTGGCGCTGTTGAGCACCGGCGGTGGAGCTATAGGTCCAGCTCGGTTCTATCCTTACGCGTTGCAGGGTGCGGTCAGTCCTCTGCTGTTAGACCACAGTCCTGTTCCCTAAACAATCCGTTTAGCGGCGCCTTATGCTCGGCACCTATATTTCCGTGGCAACACCCTATTCCCACCTGAATGCCTTTCTTCCTTTTGGCGTGAGGTCACATGGAAAAGAGGGTGTGTGTTGTTCAAACAGTCGATAGGAGAGAGAGCGGAGTTGGGTCAGAGTTCCTGGGACACACAAAAGGGACCAAGGGAGCAAAGGATAACAAGCAGGCAGGCCCATCAATCGGGCCCAAAGAAGGGGGACGGAGACTCCAGGCACACGTGGGTTAGCAGACGGAGGGCTTCAGGGCAGCCCGTCAAGTTTCATTTTCCACGTTTGAAATTGCTGTCTCGTCCCGCATCTTGTTGCGCTGCAGCTCCACCTTTGGTCGAGGTCACATGTGTCTCAAGATCTGCAGCTAGGCTGTGTGTCACGTCCGACCCTTCTCCTCCGGTGATCGTATATCTTTGAAATAGGTACAAAACAAGCTTTAGAGAACTGGTCAGGAGAAGACATTTATGCATGTGAATTCCTCCCTCAATCCAACGCACTTGGGAGATACGCTCATCGGTCACAGTCAGAGGTCTATTACCAAGCAGTGCATATGTCGGCATTCCTACTGAGTTCATGCCAAGTTTATTCATCGTCCTATTTATAACTCAAGTGAGGATAAATAAGATTTCCCATCAACTGTGCATTTCATCGTATTCAACATTTCGGAACATTTCCCTTCAAGGCTGGCTAACCTTTTCAAACAGGGTGGGGGTGCCATCATCGAGAGTCAGGTAAAACAGGGGTTTCTCGAGGGACGACAGTTACTCATGGTCATCATGTTTATATCCGGGACAGCAGCTGGGGTCTATCAAATGGGGCGGGGATGCTTCGGGCGCTCGCACTTGGGTGCAAAAGGGGGTGGGGCAATCTGGGCATTGGGGGTCAATCTAGACGTTGGTGTTCGTCTCTGATGAACAGAAAAATAAGGTGCCATTGACATACAGTTCCCCTATAAATGGCCAGATTGGGGGACCTTAGTCATCTTACCTGTCCTTTCCTTCTCAGCCAATTCAAGTTCATTCATTTTTGCAGAAAGGAGAGGTAGTAATATGGCGAGATACAATCATTTTAGTTTCGGTCAATTTCGCTGAACACCTTCGCGTTCAATAAGTTTCCAATCAGACTAGTGCCAGCGAGGCACAACTTTACCATACAAAGGAAGAGGAAATAGGGAGACTCCCATAGAGAGCGAGAGTCATCCGCAATCTAAACGAGCCATTTGGTACACGTATGACATGTAGAGAGAGAGAGAGAGAGAGAGAGAGAGAGAGAGAGAGAGAGAGAAAGGGAGAGAGAGAGAAAGGGAGAGAGATATAGAGAGGAAAAAGGTGGGATAGAGATAGAGAAAGACAGAGAGATGTGTACAAAAATAGGTCATTTAGTGCGTTCACAACACAGAACAGCAGGGGGTCAGGTAACGGAGAGACGCAGACAAAGGGAGAACATAAACCCCTACAGTACACACACACGAACTCAGACAGAGGAAGACAGTACATGTTTTACATATATATAAGACATTCACGACAAAACAGAAAACAATAGTTGGCCAACAAAATCCATATTATTATATATATTTTTTTTTTTTATATCCTTCCTATCTTTACTATCCTATTTATCTACGTGCTTAGTTCTTTTTACCTTTCCCTCCTTTTCCCTCTCGCTTGTTATTTCTTCGAGCGTTCTCAATTGCCAATACTTACACCTCGGTTAGTCGATCAGAAATTAACCTGGTCGTGCTATTTACCCATGGTTGGATCTTAAACCATTTTTCAGTCCCTTCCTCTGGTGGGAAGTTCTCCAGGCTGAGGCAACAGCAAGTATTGATCGGGAGAACAGTCGGGCAGCTTGGCTATATCTATAAGAGTGTGAAAAAAAAGGGGGGCAGTGCATTTTGAACATCAGCAACATTTCTAACTTCCTAGACGGGTGGTGCCGTGGCAACCCTTACCCGTATATTTTGCTTTGTCCTTTCCCTACCTAGTCAAACGTCCAGTTACATTATTTAACATGTCATTTCCAGTCAATTTTTCGTCATTCAGTACCTGTCCAGTTTCTATGTCAGTCTATCCTTTCAGCCGCTATGTTCTAAGGAGGAACAGTCATGTTTAAGTCTACGTCTTTTTTAAAACTTATCGTTATGAGGACTATACACTTATCCCCTCTTTCCCTTTTCGTCGGTGGTTCGACCGTCGCTCTCCCACACTTCATCCGTCGTTCTGACGTGACCTGCAGAAGGGAGGAAGAAGAAGGGGTGGGGGACAGCATTCAAAGTACATCAGCATGCAGTAGTCCGAAAATGCCTTTACTTACCACTTACTCGACCTATCTCCACGTACCGCCTTTCTTTACCATCTCGGCGTTTAAGCCCAGAGGGACCAGTGGTGTCAGATAGATAATCATTGGTGATCTGCGTATCTACATGAGCTACTTGGTCGTAACCCCTTTTCGTCGGGTGCAAAGGCGGCGGTCAGGTGGCATTTCCGTGGTGTCGTTTTAAGGGTGTCCAAAACACTTTTCTGGCTGCCTGTGACACGCAATGTAGCTGCTAAATATCTGATCCCTTTTGATTCTACATCTTTCATCATACTTATTCTTCGCTCACAGTAGTAAGACATCCAAAACGCATTAAATGCAACTGCTACAACCATGCTTTCTTTTTCAAAATACTTTTAATAAAAAGTGTTGATGTACAAATACAGGCCTGCAACTCGGTGGGCCGGCTACAAAGCAGATTGAAACTGTACATAAGAAGAACGAAATAGGTGGCAGTTTATTGCATAAAGTGCAGCAGTGTAATAAAATCGCGTTAAACTTCCCTACAGAGCAAGCATGATGCACGTCAGTAATTCATCTTTAATAAATTCATAAATTCATTATCCAAGTTCATTCGTTACCTAAATTGCACCAATTCATTTTCCATATTATAATCAGTACCCACTCTAAGTCAGTTCATTGTCCAAGCACATACTTAATAATCTTCATATCTACTTTCATTATCCAAAAACTGCGCATATATCTCGGGACAAAAGGCTGCGCAATCAGGGTGCAACAAAGTTTATTCAAAACGTTTCATTTTATGTCGGCGCCATTTTTGGGTGGGGTCAGGCGAGTTCCAGCACAGTCAGAATGTCTCCAATGATTCGTGGTCGGACCGGGGCCTTCCGTTGGAAGTTCAAAAAGTTTTGAATCATGTGGTAACAGTCTAACGATAGTCAAAGAGTGGGGAGGGCGGCAACAATTTTCCTACCGGGTCATTCTGGTGTTCCTCCGGAACTGAACAAGTCTGTGCCGTGGCTGCACCTTAGCCATTTCCAAACTGAAGCTGGCGCTGGCAGGAGTGCGTCGATGTCGCGGTTCCCAGTGAGGGGGACGGGGGCGCCCATGCGGAGGGATCGGGGTGCCCCCCGGCTCTTATAGAATCTTCAAGGTTGAGGAGAAGAACAGACATGGGGCGTGCGCCCGTCCAGGGCAGAAGACCGCTTTTTGATGTTGACCCTCTTTAAGTAAGAGCATTGGGGTGTCGCTGGAAGCCTCCACCTGGAGGGAGGTGGGGGAGGATCGTTCGCGTCACCTCCCCCTTCCAGCGACCCCGCGCCGTTCCTCGGCTCCGTCGTTTCGATATTGGCCGTGCCAGCCATTGAAGATGGGGGGGGGGTCGGTGGCTGCGGCAAGACATCCCCCCCTTTTCTCGTCGACATGTGGCGGGACTACCTGGAACTGTCCAGGCGTCGACATGTGGCGGCACTACCTGTAACTATCCAGGGATTTGACATGTGGCGGGACTACTTGCAAGCTCCGCCATTCTCGCTTTTGGCTTCGGCCTTCTTCGTGGGTCGGACCAGGCGGGAGACAGAAGGGGGGGGGGGTGGTCGGTGGCTGAGGCAAGACAGCCCCCCCCCCGTGGCCCGCAGGGCAGCAGGAGAGAAGGAGAGGACTCTGCCATTCTTTGGACCGCCTGCCCAACATCATCTCCTTCTGACCGCGGCCAGGCGAGCCTCGCATGCCTCGAGGCCTCGCCTTCCGGATGGGCGTAACCGCGGACCTGTTGCACTTCGGGAGCTTCCGGAATGGGGGTAGGTACCTATTGAATTGTTTCTATCTCATGTGACCGTTATTTGGGCGTGGCGGGCAATGAGGCAGACATGTTTGGAGCAGGAGTAGGCAATGGAGCCTAGCTACCTCGTGGCTGCCTTGGTGTCAAGCTTGTCTTCCCTCGCCATTTTTATGTTTCTTATTGCAAGTTATTTCTAACATTTCTTATTTTATTTTTAGCGAAGTTGATAACTCATCAGTGGCCTACTGATTTCGCTCAACTCTTTTTCTTGTATTTTTATGCCATAACCTATTATAAGCTATAGCGACTAGTCCACACTTAATGAACATGTCCTTATTAGGTGTACCCTCCAGTGGAGCTGGGTGGTTCATCTCTAATAAGCGGTCCGGGCTAAACAGGCTACCAACCAGTGGGGAGAAGATAGGCATGACGGATTACAACGGGGACAAAGGTCTGCATTACCTATCTTATCACAGCGGGCAAAGACTAGGCAGAATATTTCTATTCTCCGTTGTTTGGCGGCGGTGAATACCTCAAAAGAACCAATACCGAACAATCGGCCAATCAAACAATTCAGTGGGGAGAATAAGTGGGCACGAAAAGTTATCGCTACCCACTCTTTCTCTACCTGCAAAGAGAGACCTTGTTCTTCCCTGTTTGCAGACAAAGAATCTCCAGACAATAATCCACGAACGACAGTTCGGGAAACAGTGGGGGAGGAAGACAGGTACGACGGATTACAATGGGGACAAAAGTCTGCGTTACCTATCCTTCACTGCTTGCAAAGAGAGAGAGCCTGTTGTTTTCTCCGTTTGCAGACGGTGAATCTCCAGAGGTTTCAACAAAGCGTAATACTAGTATTATCCAAAACAATCATTTCACAATTTGTCGCATTTACGCGACCTTACCCGGACCGGACCGTGTGGGCAGTTCTTCGCCTTCCTCCTTCCAGCGCCCGATCGTTCTCTTACTCCATGATTTTACCGCAGCAGTCCTGTGGGATTCCAGTCAGGACAGTAGGTCACTCAAGAGAGGTCCGTTCAGAATAGGTGAAGTTCATTCAATCGGCAGCCGGACGAGGGCCCTCTCAAGGCAGGTATACTCCGATCATTTAGATGTTCACCTCATCGTCTGGATCTCTCTTACTGGACCTTATGTCACTGATGGGCCCCACGTTGGGCGCCAATTGTGGAAACAGAGCCCAGAACCCTATCGATGCCCAGGCCGCTGGCGCAAGACGCCTCTTAGTTCCCATTCTGAATAATTACCAAATAAAGAGACGGGCGCTGGAAGCAGGAATCAAGAACAGAGTTTAATTCTCATGAGGAGAGCCTGTCATGTCAGACACGAAACAAGGTGCCATCGGGAGGTGCTCTAACAAGTGAGCTGAGACTCTTGGTTTTATACCTTACAGAACACTCGATAACACAATCAGGGCTGTATGACGCAAGAGAAGAACATCCCTATAATCCTCGTGGTGATCCTACCCCACATGTGTTCACAATGGGGACCCTTGACCTGCTGATAAGAGGGGAGGGCAATCACGCAGCTGAGTGTTCCGTCAACTGTTTAGGATGTGTACGCCTGATCATAGCCCAGGGGGTGGGGTGGCTAGGATCAATAGTGGCATACAATAAGGGCAGTAAATGGTATCCCCTGACTCAGGCGATGGCCTCGGACATGTGTGGTCAGCCGGACTCGGGGGAAGGGGTCATCAAAGGAGTGGTATTCATGCCACGTGGACAATCGAGCGCGGAGGGAAGGCTCGTCAACAGAGGGGCATTCATGGAAGGAAAGGAGGTGTTGGTCAGGCGCGGCCGTGACTCCCAAGGACAGGGTCTTGCAGAGGAGGAAGGTTTATGACTTGTCCATGTGAGGGAGAAGGAGGGGGTCAGGGTGCGCGCAGGGTCAGAGTCGCACAGAGAGAGAGAGAGATCTTATGACCCGTACATGAGAGAACAGGGGCAGTCAGATACAGCTGGGGGGGCTAGGTCAGCTGAGGCGAAGGATGCCTCTTCAAGAGGGAAATGGGGGGGGGGGGGTGCCTGGGCCAAGCAGGAGGGTTGCCTTTCATAGCAGGGTCGCGCAGAGTGCTGGGTTTCATGGTCTATGCATGTGAGAGTGGGAGGGGGGTGCTCAAATGCGCGCAGGAGGGAAGCCAGTGATTCTAATGAGTGGGCAAGAGGCCAAGGTGCCTAAAATGGCTGTCATGTACATATGGGCACAGGCGTTTACTGGCGGAGTGATACGGTCAATATTTCAGGGTATACGTGGTGTCTACAGGGAGGGGGACGGGAGAGGGCAAATGAACGCCGCTTAGGTACATTAATTTTGCTAATTCCCACAGTATGGGGCGGGGGGGCGGCAGCCAGTCGCTGACCATGCCAATCCTTGCGTTGCTATCATGCTGTTTTCTAACATGAACTACAAGTAGTGTTTAGATTGGCTCAGGAGTCTTGGGGGTTGAACTGAGGGTGAGATGGTGGTCACAAGTTCCATTGCCTGGAGGCAAAGCCACGATGAGTGGTGTTCTCCAAGACGGACCGGACGGTAAGTCACTTGTGGAAGGTGAGGTGTGCCCCATTAAATCACATTGGCACATTGCTCAGAAGCTGTCAAGCAGTCCTTCTTGGTTCCTTTTCTGCATGCCCTCAATGAAGATGTTTTGTCTCGCAGAGCTATAAAGGGGAGATGGTTTGTATGCTTTCTGGGGACGGGGAGATGCGGATTTGCCAAAACTTCAGAAAACATTCCAGAGATTAACTTTATTTTAATATATTTGATGCGTGTAATATTTGAGGCTCCAGTTATTTTTTTATGAAAACATGACTGCGTTTGAAATGCCAGTTGGGTTTGTTTTGGGACTTCCTGTCCGCGCCATCTTTATTGGATGAACGTTTTGCCAGTGCCTTAAGTGCTGGTCCTGGACACATATTTAAAATGAGTAGTACTCTAGGTTGTTTTTCAAATGTAGGCAGGATGGCGCTTTCGGGTGAAGGGGCCAGAGCTGGAAAGATTGGCACCTATGCTGGTGACTAATGACGGTGTGAGCGGTGTGGTGCAAGCGTGGTGACTGATTTCAGGACAGTGGATAGGGGATGGATGCAGCTCAGAGACGCGGGCCCAGCCCCGTAGTAGTTCGGACTCTGATTGTGTGCTAACATTAGCCCACCGAAGACCGGAGTGGCGCCCTGGCCCTCAAGCCACAATGCCATCCCTATGGGAGTGCAAGGGAACACCGCAGCCTATAGACAAAATTGCGGTATTTCCAGCCCTCAGTTATGGACGTAACATAACGTTTCAGACAAAAAAATAGTAACAACTGATGGGAAAGAACTTCGAAAATAACATATAGTTGAAGAGCTTCTAAAAACCAATGAGTTCGATAAACAATCCATAATTATCCGGAGGAGTGCGGGAAGACTTCTCCCCAGCCTCCTTTCGCATGCTTCTTTGTGTCATTAGTAGGATTATTACATGATATCTGGGTCTTATAATTCCGCCTGCTTTTGTCTCCATAGGCCTTAAGCGCTAGAGAGAAGTTTCACTTCTTGGGGGATTGATGGGGAGTGCCTCGCTGAGGAGAGGCCAGACAGAAGAATATGCTCTACCTCAGTAGGGGCAGAAGGGGTCAGAGGATCGCAGGTGGAAGGATGGCATGTCTCATCAAGAGAAGAAGGAACTGTCCTATACTGGCAAAGGACGGCAAGGGCGCACCGCCCTATACCTCAATTTGGCAGTGCCATAAGGGCTGTTCTGACAGACCAGTGTGGGGGCTTTTTGTGGGCCTGTTTTATGGTCTGGTAGATCGGTCTGTACTGTTGATTTGTTTAATATTACCACCAGCACTGATTGCACCAAGCGCAAATGCAGTCTCCCATACCTTGCCAAACACCTATTCACGCTGTCTTTACAAGTTAAAATCAGCCTTGATTTGCAAATGTTGCCCACTTTCGGAGCTGCATGTTTTAGTGGCTAGCCAGGATGTCGTGCCCGCTAATGCAAACAATACAAATTAGCCTCTGCCCCTTACTCCCATGCTTAGTATTCAAAAACAGTGATCATTGGTGTGCAGTGGGCCCCTCAGACATCTGAACCTCAAGTGTCACTGCACCTGCTGCACTAAGATAAGCACTGATGGCACTGTCTCTGAACAAAGTTTGTAAGAATCCTATGATATTTGCAGAAAAATGTTTCTTGATTTTTTCAGGGCAGCTGAATTCGAGTCTAATAGTATGTTTAGCAATAAGTGTTTTCTTGATCATTGACCCTAAATGTAGCCTATCCACTGTGAGGGTTCACATGGCCGGTCATAGCTACAATTTTACAATCGCTTTATTAACCTAGTTCTCTCAAATTTGCTTGAAAATGCACCATTTGCCCACTCTTTCTTCAAAATGTTCCCAGAGGCCAACCGCGGACCCACCCTACCCTGAACCCCACTTATGATAGCCGGGTTCACTGGCTCACCACAGGGCACTCAGCCCGAACTTTTACGCCCCACTATTTTCAAATGTCACCATCCGCCCGACACCTCCTGGGCGAAACCCTAGTCTTACGAGAGCCGCCACCGCATTATCTAGGCCATGCGCAACACAGATATTTTAAGATGAGAATGTCAGCCAGGGTCAGCTTCAACTTGGTTATCAGACTCGACTGTCAAGATGAGAGGACGACACCTCGCACCGCTGGAGCACATCAGTCATTCTGGCTCCCCTTAATGAGACAAAAGGACTCTTTTCTGAAGTTCTGCAGGGTTTGCAAAGGTGGCGCATACAGTATTATTGTTCAAATCAGACAAATGATTCAGGACGGAAGTCTGAAGTCAACAAACACGACCTTCGACCCGGCAGCTCTCAGAAGTAGATCTGTAATCTTCCCTTTCTTATGCTCTCCGGCTCTGCCGCCTTCTGCCCGTCAGCGTTTCTTGTTTCTTTCAATTTTTGTTTTATTTTGCAGGTGTCACCCGTCTTTCTTGACGCAGATTGTTTCCGACATCACAGGGATACTCCTGCTGCACTGTGGTGAAATAAATAGAAACATTTCTTCTGATATTCCGAAAGCGGCTTGTTTTCCTAGATTGCCTACATGACAGGGAAAGTCAAAAAGGGCTGTCTTGGTTTCTGAATAAGTGCAAAAAAAGGAGATGCAGAAGGAAATAGGCGGGGTGCAAAGGTTCGTGGCCGAGATATTTCAGAAATATTTAACAGGTGAGGAGGACATGTTTAATTAATATGGTTCGACCACAAGGATACGTTTAGAGATGAAAATACATGTATTTATATACTGCCTGGTATCTGCAAGAAAGATACCCAGTTGGCGAAATTGCTTTTAGCATAATTGTATGTCGCAGCCATACACAATCACAGAGTAGTAAAGTCTCATGCGACAATGGGAAAGGGCTGATCACGTCATAGTTTGCTGTGAGAGGTTGCGTACATCAACAAATGAATCAATTTGTGGGTATTTAAAAAACTCCTCTATGACTTTTTCCCAACCTTGAAATGATCGGAATTGTTTTACACCTAAGCATTGGAGTACACTCCCTTCGAGGGTGAGTGGGAATGCGGGCTGACCAGGGCCGGACTGGGAACTGAAAGCAGCCCTGGCAAATTTTGTCAGACCAGCCCCCGGACAGTGCGGAGTGAGCGATCACAGCGAGCGAGCGCAACAACCACTGCTGGCAGAGGTCTGGGGGCGGTCCCCCCCCCCAAGAAAACTTTGGACAAAGAGACCAAAATGATGCATTTACAACACATTTTCATTACATATTAAATTGCATTAACTTTCAAAGCACAGTAAATGGTCAATTATGTCCTTAAAGAGCACCAGGTTACCCAGTCATCTGTACCCATAGAAATTCTTACAGAACACTCTAAAAATAGACACAAGAGTAGTGAATCAGGAACATAAAGTATAAGTCAGACCACTGGTGGCAGTCCTGTGGCACTGTGCAGTCACTTTTAAAAATTAAGTGGAAAAAAATACTAACTCAGGCACCGTTCTCAGTTTCTTCAGTGGTGAAGCATTTATCTTTGTTTATCCTGGTCTGCTATGCTTCGTCAATGTGATATATATATATGTATGTGTATGCACACAGGCTAATACAGACTCATCACCATGGCTCTTGTAACAGTCTAACTTGTTTATTTGAACAAGCATCATGAAGGGTGAAGAGGGTGGAGGGATATTTATGCAGGGGTGAAGCCTGGACTGGAGATGACACTGAGGTTCAAATAGTGTGCCAGGCGCACATGGATATGGCAGGACCCCCCCACCCCCTTCCGAGGTCCAAAATGAGATTAAGCACCAAGGTAGTAGGGCCACTGCGGTGCCTTATCTGGGTAACCTGGGAGAGTGCAGGAGTGTCTACTCAGAGGAAGTGGTAGTTACCTAACGCAAGTACAAAGCAGACGTGTGGTGAGACTGATGTGTCTATATCTAGCTATGCTTGGAGTTGGATGCTGTAGTGTCGCCCACTGTGGTTCAAGTGCTGTGTCGTGGACAGCTGCCAAAAGAGGACTGCCCTTGTTTCTAAAGAGAGTGAAAAGTGCAAGTGGCGATTTTTTGTATGTCAGGCAGGATAGATCGGTGAGGTGATTTGCAGGTCACAAATTAGATTGCTAGCTAGGCTGACTCAGTCTTTAATATTCCTAACCTGTTAGTGCTGTAAAAAGGCTGGGGGGGGCATTTAAGAAGTAAATCAGAAAGGTGATAGGTGGTCTCAGACATGACTTGCTTCACAGGCTCAGTTGTGGAGACAAGTTCTTATTTTCCATCATTAGAATTTGAACCAAAGCAAGAAAAAAAAGGGGAAGAGGGAAACAAGCATAAAGAGGAAGCTAGGAAAACATTGAGAGAGGGAGAAACCTGTGATGGAAAATAACCTTTGAGAGATAGCTAAAGAGACAGGATGTGTAGGTGGCAAAAGAAAGATTCATTAGGTGAAAGCAAGACTAAGTTGCCCTTGGTATTTGGCAACCATGGTATTGGACAGCGGGACACTCATAAGTAAGTTTTTTGAGACCTGCATTTATAACAAATTATATGACTGTTGGCTCATGTTTCAAAATATAACAATGCAGTATCAAATCCCAGGTCCATTTCACAGTATATAACATAGATTCATGGCTAAGCAGCAGATGACTCCGCAATCGTAATGATACTAGTAGTGATATTTGTTGTGACTCAGGCCATGTGAGCTTAGTGTGAAACAGCATAAAATATTTGTAAACTCCTTGGGCCCGATTCACAAAACTAACTTAAGACAAAATCCTAAACTTACTACTTATGATATTCACAGAAGTTAGGATTTTGTCTTAAGTTTGTCTTAAGACAAACTTAAGACAAAATCCTAACTTCTGTGAATACCATAAGTAGTAAGTTTAGGATTTTGTCTTAAGTTAGTTCTGTGAATCGGGCCCCTTGCCTTTATTTTCACATTACAGGCAAGTTTTATTTTAAGTTTTATTTTTTAAAATTTTATTTTAAGTTTTATTTTATTATAAGTTTTATTTTATTTTAATTTTATTTTAATTATTATACTTTTTTTTTTTTACATCACTGTCAGGAATAAAGTTAAACTGTGTTTTAACCAAAACCAACACTGCCCAATGCTGACAGAAATCCATCGTAGCGGTGACACCTCTGCTTAATTGGAGGTTAAATGCCCTGTTGAGTTGTTGTCATGGAGAGCCGTGAAGCCAGCCCCTCCCGATCCTGTGTCGGTAGTGAGGTGTTCATGCCTATTTGTTGAATAATGCAATGAAGGATATGGTCTTATCTAGACTTGACTATGGCAGTGCACCCTTGACTGTTGCAGCAAAATCATGCATAACACCAATGAAGGCCATCTTAAATGCGGCAGCTAGGCTAGTATATGAAGCAAAAGTGATTCAGACACATTACACCTGTTCTCGTCACTCTCAAGTGGCTCACAATAGAAGCAAGGTGCCTCCCTCAAGGTAGACTGCACTACTCAAAGCCCTGCACTTCGGTACCCCAAAATACCTGGCCACAAACTCACTGTCTAGAGGCAACCACACCCTACTCAGTGCTGATTGACAACTACTGGAAGCTCAAAGAATAAAGAAACAAAAAACCTCCTTCTCGGGCAGTACACCTAAAATTGGGATCTAACTACCCCCAGCCGTCTTGGAGAGGAAAGTCAAATCTCTTCTCACTAAGTAACTCCTGACAAACTTATCGATCGCCCTCATCTTCCACCGGTCTGAATATGGCATGGAATTCCCCGTTCCTGTGTTTGGTAAAATTGTTCTGTGTAACCTTACTAATGATACTTAGCTTGTCCTTGCACTCGCAGAATATGCCATGTATTTCTAGTTATAATGAATTGTAAACTCGTTGCTCTGTAAACACACAGCCTTGTCCTTCAGCTTTGTAATTATCATCTTGAACTGATATGTATGTGAAATTTATACAGTACAAACGCTCTTCTACCCCAGGGTCTTTTTTGCGCTTTATAAAACCTCTGAATACACAAATAAATATACAATTGAGAATTTTTCCTCAGCAAAAATTTCAAAAATGTGCATTTCTTTAAACCAGTTTTACTTGAAATGATCTGTTTGACTGCCAGTCACCTTTGCATGAGAAATCAAGGGACAGGCGTGAGAATGGTAAATAAAAAAATATAGGACCGATCTTAGCATCCCACTTCACAACATGCATTTTGTCAGCGGTCATCACTCTGTGGCAAATTGCACTGGCCAGGAGTGCATGCAACTCAAAACTAGGGGCATCTCGACCAGACCAGAGCATCTCATCACCCCGCAAGGAGCTGGAGGCGGAGACCCATGATCCTACAGCCAGCCCAAGTGTCACTGCAGCAATAAGTAGGGGACTTGGGAGCAGACGGTGGGGAGGCCGGGCCGTTACCGAGGCCCAATGAGAATATCGCAGAACTGGTGAATCTGGAAACTGAATAGAGAGGACTCCGAACGCTCGAAATTGAGACCCCCCTATAACAGGCCTTTTTGAGACATGAGGATTGATGGGAATGCTGCAAATGAAGCAAACTCGGTCAGTGGATCAGAGCGAGAGAATATCCAACGCCCTCCCTGGCCCTTAAAGCGATACCTTCTCTCACCCTGCGTACATCCCAGGTGGAATACAGGATCTGCAGCACAGGATACAGGGTTCCCCACAAACAGACAAATAGGGCGAGTGGTGGCTAACCAAAACAGCAGGCTCCTGGATACATAGGAAAGACTAGGGCCCCGCCCACAAAAGGCTCGTTAAGACCATTGGAGCGGCGGTGTATTCAAGAGAATCATGGCTCCCCCACCCCTGTTTGTTGCTGTGAAACAATGAAAATGCATACTGGTCCTCGACTGAGGTAGGAGGCCCAAACACAAGCAGAAACAAGGGGAGTGCAATCAGCCACAAGAGAGTCCTCTCCAGTGCCTATGGTAGGAGAAGGAGTGGAAAACAATGGTGCAGAAGGCATGAAACGACCTACTTACTGCCCGGTTCATGCTTAGTGCACTTTTCCTCATTGTGCACCTTTCTAAAACGTTGTTGTTAGGTTATATAAAGGTACACAAAGTTCACCATCTATTGTGTTTTCTTATTTGATCCTTTTTAAAAGCAGTAAATTACACTTACTTAAACGTCTGGAGGCCTCAGGCCTACACAGACTAATGCTGTGTTATCTGCTGCTTGTTTCTCCGGTGCGTGTGACTCCCTAACTGACTAAGAGGGCGGTGGCACGCTGTGTACAATGCTGCAGGCGGGTGAACTTGGAGAGGGGGCGCAGATGATTGGTCTGACTTGCGCATCTTGCCCTAAACCCTCTCTGTCATTGGCAAAGACAGTGAGAGTTTAGGGTGCGATGTGCGAGTCGGACTAATCATTGGCGCTCCTGATGTCTTCTGGTGTTTGCATGCACTGCCACAATAAGGCATTTGGCGATTACACGCACCGCAGGCACATAAAGTACAGAGGGCAGAGTGCACTGCACGGACTGTCACTGTGGCCTTCTGATTTTGTTACTGACGGCCGATTTTGCTGAAAATTAAAATAACATCAGCCCCCAGTAACTAAACCAGCCCCCTGTGACAAAACCGGCCCCCATTTTTTCCAGCCTACCGGGGGATTGCCCGGTGCCCGCCCTCACCAGTCCGGCCCTGGGGCTGACCGACACGTCCCAGCTGGGGAACCTCAGGAGAGGGCGGCCCCCTTAGTGCCATAGGATGGCACACGGAGCAGCCTAGTGTTCCGAGACCCCTGTAGGGTCCCGCTTGTCCCTTCCGGCCGGGGTGGGGGGCGGGGGAAGTATAAATTCCTCCCCCGCTCACCTGGCGTCCTCTTTTTGGGAGGGAGGGCGAGGGGGGGGGGGGGAGCAGACCACCAGACAAAGTATGTGTGTGAAAAAGGCTGCTTTATTGAAACAGGTGCACATTAACAAATTAAAACCTCAGCCAATGCCTTACAAAACTAAACCTCACTAACTAAAATATACTACCTTAATTTCCCCCATCCCACCCCCACCCCTAAAACGTCATTGACCTCGCCCCCACCCAAGCATTACATAATTACAAAAACAACAATGCAAACACCCCGCATAAACATTTCAAATTATCAACCCTCCAAACCATAAAACAAACTCCACATTTTGCCCTCAAACCCCTCTTCGTCCCTCAACGTATAGAACAATCCCAAACCGTCAACCTGTCCAAATCCCCCTACCGAATGTGCCAACCAAGTAACAACCAACCACAAACTTACAAAACCCTGACAAAATCAACTAAACCCCGCACAGCACCTGTTCCAAGCGACAAGTATAACAAAAAGGAACCCATGTCCACCTGTTCCAAACAAAAACGCCTAAAAAGAAGGAAAAAGGAGCAAAAACCCACGGAATAAAAAATTACAATACCCAGAACAAAAAGAAACCGGAAAAAACCTAACTCAAAAAATTGGGAGGGAGGGAAAAAAATTTCCTAAGCTAACTCCCGGCCACCAGGTCACCAAACCTAAAATGGTGGCCGGGAGGAGGAGCCCACAGAATTTATTCTTGGGCTCCTCTAGTAGGAAAAGAAAGCCCAAATTTGTAAAAAGGCGCCCGGGGCCTGAGACCCAACCCCCCCGCCATACCCTCCCAAACCGCCCGGGGGGGAGACCTCCCCGGGGTCGGCTGCCCCCCCCAAGCCACCTTGGGAGGGAGGGCGAGGGGGGGGGAGCAGACCACCAGACAAAGTATGTGTGTGAAAAAGGCCGCTTTATTGAAACAGGTGCACATTAACAAATTAAAACCTCGGCCAATGCCTTACAAAACTAAAAACCTCACTAACTAAAATATACTACCTTAATTTCCCCCATCCCACCCCCACCCCTAAAACGTCATTGACCCCGCCCCCACCCAAGCATTACATAATTACAAAAACAACAATGCAAACACCCCGCATAAACATTTCAAATTATCAACCCTCCAAACCATAAAACAAACTCCACATTTTGCCCTCAAACCCCTCTTCGTCCCCCAACGTATAGAACCATCCCAAACCTACAACCTGTCCAAATCCCCCTACCGAATGTGCCAACCAAGTAACAACCAACCACAAACTTACCAACCCTGACAAAATCAACTAAACCCCGCCACCCAGAAAGCGGGGGGGGGGGAGAAATACACCCCCCTTTCTGCCCCCCAACCTCGCGAATGCACGAAAGAGCTAAGGAAAAGAAAAAGTTAACCAGCAAACTCCTGAACTTTCAAACAGCGCGACAAAACTTCACACAACTCCAAAAGATATAAGTCAATACCCAAACAAGAAAGGTGAACACCGTCATCTCGAAAAAACCATCAAACCGAATGTCACCATGTGACACCCGACCAAAACCCAGATCCCTGCAACACTTGGAAACCTCTGAGTTAATCTTTTTCCGGGCCTTATCAATTGCTTTGGGTTTGTTAGCTCCTCCCCAAGATCTCCTGGGGACCAATTCCGTCCAAAAGACATGACACCCCGCCCACTGCTGCTTCAATAGAGAAAGATCCTTTTTGATAGCCCGCAGTAGAACCACTCCCTTAACTTTGCAAAGATAATTTTCCCCCAGGTGAATAACTAAAACATCAGGGCAATGACCCCCACCCAGCCAAGAATTCAGAGCTGGAATCAATTCCTTCCAGCACATCCCACCTTTACCTAAACCCCGACGCCTGGAGCGACACCTGGTGGCCCACCGCCCTCGGAAACCCGCCAACCCCCACAGACCACGCACGCAACCTGGGAATCATCCTGGACTCCGAGCTCAAAATGGACCACCAGATCAACTCTGTCTCATCTTCCTGCTTCCCACCCTCCGCCTCCTTCGTAAGACCTTCAAATGGATCCCCCTCGAACACCGAAAGACAGTCACTCACGCCCTGGTCACCAGCAGACTCGACTACGGCAACGCACTCTACGCCGGAATAAACAAAAACCTCATCCGCAAGCTACAGAATATCCAGAACGCCGCCGCAAGACTGGTCCTCAACCTGCCAAAACACTGCCACATCTCCCAGCACCTGCGCACACTCCACTGGCTCCCCGTCGAGGCGAGAATCACCTTTAAGATGCTCACCCACGAACACAAGGCCCTCCACGGCACCGGACCAGCATACCTGAACAGTCGACTCAAATTCCACGCACCCCAAAGGACCCTACGATCAGCCCAGCTTTCCTACGCCGTGGTCCCCCGCACCAGAAAGACCAGATCGGGAGGCCGCTCCTTCTCCTTCCTCGCGGCCAAAGCATGGAACGCCCTTCCGCTCCACCTCAGACAGACAACATCGCTCCCCATCTTCGCAAGAAACCTCAAAACCTGGCTCTTCGACAGACCCCCTCCTTGATGGAATGGAACCTGCACCCCCCCATCCCCCCCCACCCCTAGCGCCTTGAGACCCTTACGGGTGAGTAGTCGCGCTTTAACAAACTCCTGATTGATTGATTAATCCCACCTTTACCTCTCCAAACCACATTGAAAAAACGTTCATTAAAACCAAGCTGCGTTCCAAAATAGCTATTTCGTGCATGAATCTGCGCCCACTTCACGAAAGAATGGCCCACAATCCAAATGGTCAGAGCCGTGGACCGAGGACCAGCCACCGAACCTGGAATGAGAAAAGCAGCATCAAATTTTAAGACAAAGAGGATGACGCCAGCGCCTCGCCCACTTCAGGTCGTACATTGCGCTGGAAACACTTGGAGGACCAACGCCCTAAGCGCATGATATTGTGCCCAGACCAACCCCTATTATGTGCCTCTGTGGCTGCCCCAATTTGGAAGGAATGAGTGCCAAATTTCGTTTCATCCAAACCAATGCTCTTCAACGCTTTGCGTAGGACCATGCGCAATTGATAATCAGAAACCCTGAAACCATTTGCGTGCTGAAAAACGCCAGCCTCCATAACCCCACCCGAAACAGTGCACCACCTCCTAGCCCACTGCAGAGGTCACGTCTCAAAGGGGGAAGAGGCTTCCAACCAAACCCCCTTACCTCTGCCTCTTTGATCTGTTTTTGTACGATGCAGCCATATGTGGACACCCTTCTCGGACAAGTGAACATCCCCCCACTTAACACCCACATTAAACTTAGAACCCAGCAACTCAGAAACCCTGAATGCACCAAAGAACATCCATACCATAAGTGTGGAAAACAGACACACCTCAAAAGCATCAGTACAAACAGAAGGAAGTACCTCCACCACCTGCGCCAGAGTCTGCCACGACAAGGGATTCCGAAATGACTGATGCACACTGCGTTCACGTGACCACCCCTCTAACAATCTCCTCCCTACTTCACCTGCCGAAGGAGAGTAACCCCAAAGGAGTTTACCCATGAAGGAGATGCCAGCTAACTTACCGGCAATGGTAACCTTGGGTAACCCTTTATCAATCAAAGACAGAATAAATTGGACCACATCATCCAAACGCCTCCAGCCAGGTTCACGCCTAACAGCTCCAGATGCCAAAAATTCTCTCCAAGCCCGGTCATAAGCGGCTTGAGTAGATGAAGACAAAGAACCTACCACCAACTGTAGGACCCTGTGTTGCCGACCTCCCATAGGTGCTCCGGCATACGTGTTGGCATTCTGTCCGCCTCCGAGGCAAGCCCATGGAACCTCTCCCACTGTGAACGAGACAAAGCATCCGCAATGTCATTGTCCACACCAGGAATGTGCAGAGCCCTAAAACAGATGTCATACCTAAGACACCCCAACACAAAAACCCGTAGCAATTTCAGAATCTGGGGGTCCCTGGCAGACTGCCTGTTAATGATATCCACCACAGCCAGATTGTCAATCCGAAACAGAACCTTCTTATGAGCTAACTGCTGCCTAGGCGTGGGCGGAAAATCCGTTCCGCTCGCGGATTTTGCGGATTTTCGGGAAATCCGCAATCCGCGAGATTTGCGAATTTCCCGCAAAATCCGCAAATCCGCGAGCAGCGGATTTTGCTCGCACTGCTCGCACTGTTCGCGTGAGTTCGCGCCCCGCGAATAAGTGCAAAATTGCAGAAATACGATCTTAGCAAAACTGAAAGTAACTACTTACCAGGTTCAAAAGTTCAGGCTCATCATTAGTAGCCATTTCCTGGAGTGCTTCCTGAGGGGCCCCTCCAGAGTTCAGTTGCCAGTTGAAACTAGTATGTGACCCTGCTCTGAACCTCAGAATAGTTACACATATGCCACAAAGGTCCTGAATTACAGCTAAGGGAGACAAGCAGGAGCCAGGCTGGAAGTTAAAATCCATTAATCAGCCCCTAATTCATTATTGTCAGTTGGGGCAGGGCAGGTGTTGTAACTAATTTTGCAACAATGAAAGCACTTAGCAAGTGCAAAAGATCACTAATCAGGGCGCACTAAGGAAGCAGGTGCCAGCTAAAAAAATATTCTGTGACACATGAATCAGCCCCAAATTAATTCAGGTCACTTGAGGCAGGGAAGGTGTGCTTTGCTTTGCCGAAAATAATGTACACTGGACAACCAGAGGGTGTGGTGATGAAACAGAGGGTGGCATGGGTGGGCCAGAGGTTGGCATGAGTAGTCAGAGAGTGGCAGTGGTGACAGAGAGTGGCAGTGATGAAGAAGAGTGTCCCAAACAGGCTGGACACGTAGAAACAACAAGTTCGCGAAACTTGCGACCCGACAGGTAAGTTCGCAATTTGCGAAAGTGTACAAAACCCTCGCGAACTGGCAGAAACACGGGCGAACACAAAAAAAAAAAAATCCGCAAATTCGCGGGAATTCGCGGATTTTGCGGATTGCGAATCCGCAAATCCGCAAAATTCGCGAACGCGAGATCCGCAAAATTCGCTCATGCTTACTGCTGCCCCCATAGCGTCAAAGCAACAACCACTGGAAACAGTTCCAAAAAAGCAATGCTTCTGCCACCGTCCTTCCACAATTCCGGCCACTTCTCTGCACACCATTTACCTTGCCAGTAAACTCCAAAACCATCACTGCCTGCCGCGTCTGAAAAAATTTGAACCTCCCACAGCCAGTCCTCCTCCCGGGCCAAAGGAATCCCATTAAAGGAATGCAAAAAGGTGGACCACATCCGCAAATCCTCTTTCACACCTGCAGTCAATCTCACACGGTGATGGGGCAAATGATGTCCAGACAGAGCCCTGCCTAGACGCCTACAAAAAGTTCTGCCCGCTCGCACCACCCTGCAGGCAAAATTCAAATGACCCAATAGGACCTGTACCTCTTTCACCGTAACCTTTGGTTTTGCCAACATCATCTGTAAAAGATCCAGCATTTTCATCTTCTTGTCCTGTGGCAATCGAGCTTGCATGAGTCTTGAATCAAGCTCAATTCCTAAAAAAGACATGGTCACGCATGGACCCATGGTCTTTTCTGGGGCCAAAGGCACCCCTAAGTAATCCATAAGTTGTTGAAATGTATCCAGTGCTACCTGACACTCAGATGATTCCTGAGGCCCCACAAAAAAGAAATCATCTAGATAGTGCGTGACAAGCTCGTGACCAGAACGGCGAGTGAAAAACCACTGCAAGGGCACAGGATATCGAGCAACTCATTGGCAGTGCTTTGTCCACGTACCATTTACCATGGAAATGGATTCCCAGAAGACACCAGTCCTCAGGATGGACTGGAAGCAGTCTAAATGCAGATTTGATGTCGCATTTTGCCATCTCAGCCAAGGGACCTGCTGCTACCACCAAAGTCATGGCCACATCAACAGAGGAATAGGACACTGAAGCTGACTCATCATCAAAAAAATCATTCACTGATGCCCCTTCTGGCCATGATAAGTGTTGAATCAACCTATACTGACCAGGCTCCTTTTTAGGAACCACTCCTATAGGTGAAATTATCAAATCCTCCAAAGGCCAATCATCAAAGGGGCCTGCCATTCGACCTTCAAAAACCTCTTTATTCAGTTTGTCCTGTACCACTGTTGGATGCTCATCAGCCGATTTTAAATTCCTAGACCAACGCCTCAGAGGAGGACCTGTATAACCTAATCTGAAACCTTCACGAAAACCAGACAACAACATTTCGTGAGCTCGCACATCACTATATTGCGACAGGCTGATAGCCAACTGGACCAATTTAACCGGAGTACAAACCTTTGGGCCCAACTCCAGCAGCACTCTTCCCCCCTCTGTTAGCCTGAGATTGTTGGGAAGGGCCGGACGTGCCGGCACCCTGCTGCGGCCACTGTTGTCCCCCTGTCGGTCTAGGCCCCCAGCATTTGACTGAAGGGTGTTTTCTTCCACATTGAGAGCATTCATGTCGGAATCTGCAAAATTCCCTTGAACAGAACCCCTTGTTAAAATCCCAACAAGCCCCCCCTCCTGATTGTGTGCCTGCTGTGTTTCCCACCCCTCCCCTGGTGAGTTTTCCTGTAAAGGGCCGGTAAACTAACGGTAAACCGCTAGCTGTGAAAATGGTCTTACCACCCACTGAAACACCCATTGTGTGCTGCCAAAGATCGGTATCCAATTCACCCCACTTAGCGTCAGGGTCCCATGCCATACGGGCCCTGAACTCCTCATCATATTGCGCCCAAGCAAAACCACTGCCAGTAATCTGAGCTTTCCTGATAACATCCATGTATTTGAATAATGCAACACAGCGCTCAGGAAACTTTTCGCAGTACACACTAGCATAGATTAAAAATGCTGACGCCCAGTTCTCAATGGTCAGCGGTACTTTAGGGCGCTTAGCCAACTCATATTCTTCCTCTTTTGAGCCTTCCTTAGAACGCACTTCCCTATGTAGCAGCTTCAGAAGCTCCACATACTCACCTTTCCAAATCCTTTCTTTAGTTGAGAGCATCAAATGTGCACCTAAAGGCTTAGTGACACCCATGTAAGGTAATTTCTTAATTTTCAGTTCCTTACTATGCAAAGGATCTTTCCCGTCCCCTGCTGGCTCAGTGCACATGCCACTGTCAACCTTAGAGGACGCCTTTTCAGCCTCACCTGTACCCACCCCTTGATCTTTAACATAGCAGCCCTTAAACAATTTACCTCCTGATTCACCATCTAAAGGCTCACCCCCGGTCCCCACTGACACCATTTTTGGTCTGGCCTGTGGGTTATGAAGCTCACCTGGATTCAACACGGGGCTTGCCCTGACCCCGACCTCCATGTCCTTTGGTCCACGTTGTCCACCATCCGAGGAACCCTTCCTGCGGGGCCGCGCTCTCGAGCTGGTCCGGACACCACCACTTTCTTTGCCTGCACCGCCACCGGTGCCTGTAAAACACTATGAGAAGCATGAGAATGCCCCCTCCAGACACAATATCACAAATTTCCCCTTCCTCGGGGCTCTCCTCATCATAGTCCAAAAGTAAGGATTCCTCCAACCGAGGAGGACTTGGCGCCAACAACCTTTTCTGAGCTTTACCTTGCTCCACCACACTAGCATGGGCCTTACCAACCCTCTGTTGATCACTCAAAGGAGGAGCCGACTGTACACGCCGGTATTCCTCTGACTTTCTACTACTCCTGTAAATATTTGCTGCAGAAAAATTCATCTGTCGTGAGTGAAGATTTGTAGGGGCCAGCGAGGTTGTGCTGGACCTGCATCTGCTGACCGCGCCGGGATCCCCCGACGGTACGGAATGTGCCGCGCTTGGCTCCACCCTCCCTTCTCCTCGGCGAAAATGGGCTGGACTCCGCCCTACTGAGTCTGCTGTTCCACGTTGATCCCTAACCTGAAAAGAAAAAGGCTGGACTGATGTGCTGGGCCCCTGACAAAGAACTACACCACTACCAACTGACCCCTTCACAAGATCTCTCTGAATGAACCTTTCGTCTTGTAACACCACATCACCTGACTGGAAACAAACTCTACGCTGAGGAGGGGAAGGCTCCACCACCTCCTCCCCACTGCTCCAATCCAGCATAGCCTGTAACACAGCTGACGCAGGACCTTGAACCTGACCACTAGGCTTCACCTGTGTCTGAACTAGCATATCACCAGCCTGTAATCTTTGACTCCCCAAACTAGGTTTATGCAATGTCAAAGCTTGCCCCGACTCTCCCTGAAAACCAAGCCCCACTCCACTCCTACCCCTGACAGAATCACGAATACCCTCAGACCAAGAAGGAAAAACATCCAGACCTTCCCAAGACCGAGCTCCCACACCAGACCCTTTTTTCACCACCCCAGAAGAAGAAAGGGAACCAGCCTGCAACAAATTAATAGGCACCACCCTGCCAGACCCCAAGGAATAAACTGGGAAGACAGCTTACCTGTTTCTCCAAGTGCTCCAACAGACATATCCACCCAACCCCCTGTCTGAGCCCACTCACCTTCCCCCACCGACCCACTATGCACAGAAAGTACCTCATCCCTAATGGACACTGCCGGGGAAAACAACAAAGGGCTGAATTGCCCTGATTCCACTTGATCAAAAACCTCTCCCGTAGAGTGGAATTGTAGCCGCTTTTCCTGCACCATTACCTCCTGACCACTCACAACGGTCCGATTATGCTGCAAAGGTGCCACCTCCTTAGAAAACGCCCTCCCAACATGCACCGCTTCAGAGCCCAAGACCTCCTTGAAAACCTGGCCCCCTCCTGCCATTGTCAGAAATGCGTGCTGAGGGAGAGACGGTGAACGCGACACGCGCGCCCGCTCCTCCCCCCCCTCCCGGGCCACTGTCTCGGACAGAACCGCGGAAGCCGAAGCAGAACGCTTCTGGCCTCCGCGCTGCGCACCTCTCCTCCCACGTTGTCCCGCCACAGAACCCGCCCGCACTAAAGCCGCCGGGGCAAGAGCCAGCTCCTGCGGCGCCCCCTCAGAGAAAGCCCCCCCACAACGCGGGTCTTACCGGCTCAAAAGACCGCTGGGCTTTGATGGTCACCACCTCCTTCGACCGCTGCTAGGCAGGCCTCTGAGTACGCGAGCAGCCACGTTCGCTCAGCGCCCCCGAGTGGGAGCGTTTCGGCGTAACACACGCAGCCACCACAGCGGCTACCCCGTCGGAAGCCTGATGGTGAGGGCGCGAAGGGCACTCCACGTTACCAATCACCAGATCTAACCTGCCCACCTCACTGAGAAGCCGGATGGCTTCCAAGACCCTGTAATCTTCAGCCGCCATAATTTTGAAGAATTAAGTCGAAAAAGACTAAGAAAAGACCGCACTAAACACTACCAGAAAAAAATTTCCTAAGCTAACTCCCAGCCACCAGGTCACCAAACCTAAAATGGTGGCCAGGAGGAGGAGCCCAATATAATTTAATCTTGGGCTCCTCTAGTAGGAAAAGAAAGCCCAAATTTGTAAAAAGGCGCCCGGGGCCTGAGACCCACCCCCCCCCCACCAGACCCTCCCAAACCGCCCGGGGGGGAGACCTCCCCGGGGTCGGCTGCCCCCACCAAGCCCCCCGTCCCCTTACCCTGACGCCGTTTGGTCGTCCTGTTGACGCCGTGGTACCTTGATCTGGCGTCGGTTTTGTCCGGTGAGTGTGTGGGCATTGTCGTCACCCCCCCCCCCACACACAACTCTTATCCCAATCTGTTTTTGGCTGCGACCGCGTGTTGGAGCCGGGTCGCGCTGGGCAGGGGTTCGGGTCATGTGGTCCCTGAGCCACCCTGGCCTGGCGGTGTGTTGTGCATGGGGGAATTGACTTGGTCACAGGTTTGTCCTGTGGATACCCCAGACTGCCTGGACACTCTGTCCAGCCTCAAGGGGGCGTCGGCGCAAGGGCGTCGAATGCTGTTGCAGACAGCTTCCGTGCAGTTGGACGACTGTGGGCAGAGGGTGTCCAGGGCTCCGAAACAAATATGTGCGGAGGTTAGGGCGGGTCAAACGGCTGCTGCTGCTTGATTGAGGAAGGTTTCTTGGCTTGCGAAGGGGTTACATAGCTGCTTTGTGGGGGCCCGCGGCCTGGGCAGGCCAGAGTCCAACATGTTTGTCGGGCACCTGGGAGGCCAGCCGAGGGTCAGCTGGGGGGTAAGGCACAGTTTGTAGATTGTGAGCCCCCTAGACTGCCTGCCCATATGCTTTTCACGGGCCGGAGTTAGGTGGAATCTAGCTTGCCATTTGTCTGGCCTGGAAAGCTCTCACCCTTGGTTTTCCTTATTTTCTATCATCCGGCAGTGGTGCGCCTGGTGCACGTCTGTACAGTATACTGGTTTTATTTATTTTGCATTAGTCTGTACAGCTGCCTTTTAACACGCGGTCGGAGCGATGCGTCATGTTAACCTCACCATTGTAATTCACGCTTGTCTTGACAAAGGAAATGTACACGGATTTGGCCACTGCGACCGATATTAGCTACATATAACTACTCTTAGAAAGAGCCCTTTCACGTCTGATAGGGAATTTTTTCGCAGAATTCAGACCTGTGGTGGCTGCATAGATTGGCAAGGTGCATTATGTCTCATCAGTGGTGTCAGGCGTCCGTTCTTGTTTTGTTTCTTTGCGGAATGTGGTGTGGGAGACCGGGGTTCGAGCCTCGTGAGCGCGTCCAGGCAAATCCCTTAATCTCCCCGTGGCTGAATGTGTTATGTGTTATGTAAATACAGTGTTCGGGAAAGCGCTCCAATACTTTGGTCGAGTTAACGCTATATATTGATATAAAATGATCTGGCTCTACCATGCTGTGGCAGTAAGGTGTTAGGTCGAGCTCGAACTGGCTTAATTTTCAGTTTGCTTTTATTACAGATATTCACCGGCTACAGATTGCTTTTAACATTTATTCTAATACCTTCCCCTATTAGATCGGGTGCGCAAAAATGAAGGGTCTTATGTGTCCGTAATTACTCCTCCAATTGTTTGCTTCTTGCTGGCAAAGATAGCTCGGAGGGTGCATCTCCTCCAGGGTATTGATCTGCGTAACATGGTGTTCGAATACCAGCACGGTATAGCGAGTATTTCAGTAAAAACTTGTGTTTTCCAGTGAGTAATGAGTGTTAATGGCAGTGCATGCACATACAGCGCCTAGGGACCTCAGGTGCTTAGACCTTCTAAGTACAAGACATTATTAATGTGATCCAACTCATGGCCAAGTTGATCTTTCAGTTTAGTGTGCAGAGCCTCTGTCTTTTCTCTCACATTCATATTCTTTCTCTAAAACACTTGCAGAACAGTTCCCACATTGGGAACTGTTCTGCATGCTCCCTGGCCATTGAGATCTGCTGCACGCTGGTATTGTAGAAATTTGAGCATCACGCTCACTTGCAATTACTTTATTTCATCGTGCATAGCTGTAAAGCAGCATTTGTAACTCGCGCTCGACTGCATCAGCATACTAAACATAGCGCGTGATTGTAAGGAGCTCTGAACATCGGGTTCGAGTCAATTAGCTTTTAAAGTGCACTCTGAACATCGCGCTTGACATTGAAGCACAGCGCCTGAGTGAAACTGACCTGGCATCATCGCGCACGATAGAAATTGTTATTTTAAACATAGCGCTTTGACTAATTAATAGCACCGTACCTCGCATCATTTTCTGCATTGTGCTTTAACTTCACGTGATTGTAGCTACTGCTGACATTGTTTAATCTGCATTCTTGTGCTGCCTCGACTGTGCATTCATTGTGGTATTAGCTTTGCACTAAACATAGTCTGTCCCAGTTTCACTTTCCAAACTCCATTTTGGAACCTGGCTTGTTGTTTACTCGATTATCCCGCCTACCCTCCCAGCTAACGCCTCCCTGCTGACTCTCCCACGCTCCGCCCCCCTCGACTATTCATTTAGGTCGAATGCCCCAACGCGCAGCGTCCACGCGCTACGGCCGCGCCGAAGGTGCGCCAAAGGTAAGCCTGTCTACGCCCGTCCGCGCCAACGCCGCGCCCAGCGCCAGACCCCCTGGCCCCCGTCCCACCCACCCCACCCGCATTGCATACGCCGCCTCCACCCTCTTAGCCCTTAACCCCGGTCGACTCCCCAACTGCGCCCAAGCCGCCCCCGGACACACCCATGAACCCTTCTCATGCAACTCCTGCAAGTTTGACGGCACCAAGACCAACTCCTCATCCACTAACACCAAACAGAGACCTGACACCAACCACCTTAAATGCATCCTGCTCAACACCCGCTCAGTCCACAGACACGCCATCGACCTCTGGAATCTACTAGACACCATCACTCCGGACGTCGCCTTCCTAACAGAAACATGGATGAACGCCTCCTCAGCTCCAGACATCACCATTGCCATCCCGGAAGGTTACAAGATCATCCGAAAAGACCGCACCAAGCAAACAGGAGGAGGCATCGCTATCGTCCATAAGAACTCCATCCGCATCTCAACCATCTCAGACGTCAACCTCGCTAGC
Source organism: Lissotriton vulgaris (assembly GCF_964263255.1). Taxonomy (NCBI): domain Eukaryota; kingdom Metazoa; phylum Chordata; class Amphibia; order Caudata; family Salamandridae; genus Lissotriton; species Lissotriton vulgaris. The sequence continues at coordinate 246,715,064 of NC_141687.1, forward strand.
GCCGAACACCTTCACTTCCAGATCCACACCGACCCCAAGACCACACTCAGAGGCACCCTCCTCTACAGGCCACCAGGACCCCGTGCACAATTCAGTGAAGACATCACTGACTTTATCACCCCACACACCCTCCCCTCCGAGGATTACATTCTATTGGGAGACCTCAATTTTCACCTGGAAAAAAGCAACGACAGCAACACCACTACCCTGCTGGACAATCTCGCCAACCTCGGACTCAAACAACTTGTTAATACCCCCACTCACCACGCAGGTCACACTCTCGACCCTATCTTCACCTCCAGCAAACATATCTCCTTCAGTCCCACCACAGCTCTCCATTGGACGGACCACAGCTGCGTTCACTTTATCTACAAAAAGACCACAACCCACAACCATCCTCAACCTACTCTGCGAAGAAACTGGAACAAAATCACCATCGACCAGATCTCCTCATCGCTTCTTCAAAACCCCTCTGCCCACTCTTCGAACCCCAACCAAGCAGCCATTAACTTCACTCAATGGCTAACCAACAGCGCCGACAGCCTAGCACCCCTGAAAAAACGTCAAATTAAACTAGGCAGCAAAAACGCCCCCTGGTTCAACGATGATCTTAAGAAATCCAAGAAACTCTGTCGCTCCCTTGAGAAGACATGAAAAAAAGACCCAAACACCAGCACCAGGGACGCGTTCAAAAACGCCATCCGCATACACCACCAACTGATCCGAACCGCCAAGAAAGCCGCTTTCAAAGACCGTCTTGATAACAACGCCCACAACAGCAAGGAATTATTCAACATCGTCAAAGAGATTACCAACCCCACTGCCAACTCCAACGACATCACTCCCTCTCAAGCCCTTTGCGACTCCCTAGCTTCGTTCTTCCACGACAAAATAGCAGACATCCACAACAGCTTTGACAACCATCCTGGAGACCAACCCACCCCACCTTCTGCCGTACCCCCACCCCCCTTGAACATCCTTAATGACTGGAACCCAATCTCCACTGAGGACACCATCCGCCTGATGAACTCCATCCACTCAGGATCCCCCACAGACCCATGCCCTCACCACATCTTCAACAAAGCTGACTCCGTCATCGCACCCCACCTCCGAGATGTCATCAACTGCTCCCTTAACTCCGCCACCTTCCCAGAAAGCTGGAAACACGCCGAACTCAGCGCCCTTCTGAAAAAACCCACAGCTGACCCCACCGAACTCAAAAACTACCGCCCCATCTCGCTCCTTCCATTCCCGGCCAAAGTCATCGAGAAAGCTGTCAACAACCAGCTCGCCGCCTTCCTCGAAACCAACAAATCCCTAGACTCCTCACAGTCTGGCTTCCGAGCCAAACACAGCACTGAGACCGCACTCATCGCAGCAACAGACGACATTCGAACTCTACTGGACAATGGAGACACAGTCGCCCTCATCCTCCTCGACCTCTCCGCAGCCTTCGACACAGTCTGTCATAGCACCCTGTTACAACGCCTCAGAAACATAGGAATCCAAGGAAAAGCACTGGAATGGATCACCTCGTTCCTTGCCGGAAGAACCCAGAGAGTCCGCCTCCCACCATTCAAGTCAGAGGCCACTGAAGTCATCTGCGGCGTGCCACAAGGATCTTCACTCAGCCCCACCCTCTTCAACGTATACATGAGCCCCCTCGCGGCCATCGCACGCCAACACAACCTCAACATCATCTCCTACGCTGATGACACTCAACTGATCCTCTCACTCACCAAAGACCCTAACACCGCCAAAACAAACTTACATAAAGGAATGAGAGAAGTAGCCGAGTGGATGAAGCTCAGCCGTCTGAAACTGAATTCCGACAAAACAGAAGTCCTTATCCTAGGTACCTCCCCCTCCGCCTGGGACGACTCGTGGTGGCCAGAGTCCCTTGGAAAAGCACCCATCCCGACGGACCACGCACGGAACCTGGGCGTCATTCTGGACTCCTCACTCTCGATGACCAGACAGGTCAACGCCGTTTCATCATCTTGCTTCAACATCCTTCGCATGCTCAAAAAAACATTTAGCTGGATCCCCACCGAAACTAGAAAAACGGTCACCCACGCACTGGTTACAAGCCGCTTGGACTACGGAAACACCCTACGCCGGTACCACCGCAAAACTTCAGAAAAAACTCCAACGCATCCAGAACGCATCAGCCAGACTCATACTAGACATTCCGCGTAAAGATCACATTTCTGGTCACCTGAAAAACCTCCACTGGCTCCCCGTCAATAAGAGGATAACATTCCGCCTCCTAACCCACGCACACAAAGCACTTTACGAACTTGGACCCGAATGCCTCAACACACGACTTTCCTTCTACACCCCCTCCCGCCAGCTACGCTCCTCCCACCAAGCCCTTGCTGCAGTACCTCGCATCAACAAAACCACCATGGGAGGAAGATCCTTCTCGTACCTGGCAGCCAAAACCTGGAACTCACTTCCCACTCACCTTCGCCTCACTCAGAACCACCTAGCATTCAGAAAGCAACTTAAAACCTGGATATTCGACAAGTAATTCCCCACCCTTCTCCAAGCGCCTTGAGACCCTCTGGGTATGTAGCGCGCTATATAAATCATTTGAATTGAATTGAATTGAATATGGTTTTTAATGGCGGTGCACGCTGGCACACCATTACTGTCCTGTGCTCGTGTTGGCGAGGACAGTGCTTGGGTGATGCATTGGGGAGCAACTCATAATGGAGAATGCAATTTTGCGATTACGCAGATTACATCATTTAAACTGTTCATGGTCCACACGTAGCGCACTAACCGCGACAGGTCGGATAAAGTACAAGTAGAGATAACGTACTGCAATACAGGGCAGACACTCAAACACAAGAACAAACATTACGTAGGCAATGCTGGCGCTTGTGCAAGTATCGAAAGGAAACACAATGTAAGAGGTAGCAAACATTGTGTTACAAGTAAAAAGTGACGTGTGCATGTTAGAAAAGAGTGCCTAAGACAGGGAAAAGGGTAATACGGCAATAAGTGGCAGACTCTCAAACCACAAGAACACACTGGAAAGACACTTCCATAGTCAAGGAGTATAGAATTTTCTATAGCAAAAGGTCTTACTTCAGATAATAGAGAGGGCAGGAATTTCATGGGGAAGTGTCCTTGAAGAATGAGAACTTTGAGGTCAGTTTGGAAGGCCTGAGAGGTGGTGGTTCTGGGAGGAAAAGTAAGGGAACGAGCAGAGAAGTGGTGACCCGCTTGTAGTTCCCCGACGTGCACGAATTTCAGGGGAACCGGGTTCGAGTCTAGTATTGACGCTATGCATCCCGCTGCAGTTCACGATCATGTATTCACTCTTATTTATGCCTTTAGATAGCGTGGACTTTACCCAAAGGTGTCGGAGCGCTTCTCAATAAGAACAAAGCGGATACATGAGGGCACGATAAGGGAACAGTTACAAAAGCAAACGCTAAGTTACATGAAGCAAAGTGACAAACGGGAGCAAACACTAAGAGGTAGCAAATGTGGCATTACAGGAGGAAAAAGTGACAGGTGTGCAAGTTACATAAAGCGTTTAAATACAAGTAGAGGTAAAATATTGCAATACATGGCAGACAGTCAATCAAAAGAACATACGCTACGTAGGCAATGGTGCCATTTGTGCAAGTACCGGAGGCAAACACATGTATGAGGTAGCAATCAGTGTATTACAAGAGAAAAGTAACGTGTGCATGTTACAAAAGAGTTCCAAACACAGGTAGAGGGGTAATACTGCAATATTTGTCAGACTCTCAAACCACAAGAACACACTGGGAAGACACTTCCATAGTCAAGAAGAATAGAACTTTCTATAATAAACGGTCTTCCTTCAGATAATAGAGAGGGCATGAATTGAATTTGGAAGTGTTGTTGAAGGAGGAGAACTTTGAGGTCAGTTTGAAGGCCGGCGAGGAGGAGGTGTGTGTAGGTAGAATGGTAGGGGACAAGTTAAGATGTGGTTCTAAATCACACGCACCAAAGTGCAATGGTCATTATCTGACTGTGCATTGGTATAATTGACTTAGTTTCAAGCCACTACACTACTGCATCAGGCGCTGGCGGTACGAGAATGTAATGTGGACAATCTAGTTCTCGTAAATGACAAACAGGCTTGGCCTTGGTAGCGTGGTGGGCATTGATGGGCCCTTTCTCATTGCAGAGTATACATATTGGTATATGAGGGGGGCAGGGCTTCTAATGGTTGTTTTATGTCTCAAATGCAGGAACCAGGTAGAGAACCGTCCTACTCACATAGGTGGTACTGAGGTAAAACCCTGCATCTATATGCTCTCCCTGCGATCCCCCGCTCTATCCCCTGCCATTTTTCCACCCCGCTATCGCCACCCCGCCTCCCCCATAGTACGAATTGGCCCCCTAATATATTCTGCATTCTGTACTCAGAGACCCGTCTGAGCACGCCGGGCTCGTCGAAAGAAAACGAAAGACGGTAGAAGCCTCCCGCTCTCCACCTTCTCTCCAATCCAGACGCGGCCTCCAGCGCTTGATATTCATCAGGTGAGCTTGTTTAAATGTACATAGCGGGACCGCTTTGCCCTCCCTAGCATGTAGATTCTATATTCGATATCCAGACCTGACGTCCTCCGTTACGCCCCTGCAAACATCTGATATATCCCCTGTCCTGTTGCTCTTTCACCCTTAGGAATCTCCTTACGCCGCATAACTACGCCGTAGGAAGCTCCTAGATCGGAACTCCGCCCCGATCGAGTTCTGAGTGTTAGACGTGGCCCCCACGCTCGTGACACTATTAGTTGAGTGTGTCTAAACCCACCCCCGCCCCTCAAGAGAGTCCTTCCCAGATAAACCTTGGCCGCCTCGTTACCATATGATCCTCTTTAGACTTCATGGATCCCTGTGTCTGACTATGATTAGGAATCATCTACTTCTTCATAAATCCGCTAGCTACCCTTATTCTTAGAGACCCCAGACTCAGTAGACATTATGTTATTATTCTTCTCCCCTGTCTTTTCTTCCAGTAGAACTCTTTAACACCCCGAATACCGGATACTCGAAGATACTAGGACCTTCAAGAATGAAATTGTGTACTAGACCTGTGGTCCCTTGCTAGCGACAGGTAGGAATTCACGCTCTCCCCATATATATGTCCGTCTATATCTATTGGGCATTGTTCCAAGCGTATCCACCTAGGTGATTTTACATCCTCCCCTAAAAAATCGCTTAAACCTGAATCACTGCTTAGCCCTGTCTTATAATCTGTTCTCCTATGTAGACCTACCTACCTAGTCCGTCTACCTAAAGGATCCATTAGACTGTGATAACTGTATAAACGCAAAGGTGAACTTGCTTGAATGTTTGAACTAGAGTGTGATTGAAAGAGTGTAGCTAAAAAGAAAAGTTCTTTGTCTTCACCTTGGCCATTTTGTCGATTTGGGCTTTTTTCCCCCGACCCTGGGGGATGTTATCCTGGGAGCCACCAATGGATATCTAAACCAAGACTACTCAGCGTTACATATTAGACGTAACTGTAAATATATATGTATGAAACTCTGTGATTTACCCAAAAAATGCTCAAACAAAAATGATTGTAAATATATATGTATGAAATTTTGTCTATTACCTAATATGTTCAAAAAAAAATTCTGTTTTAAATTTCAGCCTGTGTGTTCCCCTCCCCCATCATCTCTGCCAGCCCTGACGAAGGTGCCTCACACCGAAATGCGCGTTGGCGCTACCACCTAGAACGGCAACAGTATTCCACCTAACCTGCCCTTTCCAAGTTGCACCCCCGCCCATGCAACCATAAGTCCAGCCTTTTTGTTGCAGGCGAAACGAGATTTACCCGTGTGAAGTGGTTGAACCTGTATGAGTATGAATGACCCCCGTAAGATGTTAGTGTCTGTTGAGCCCCTTGAAATACCCTGGAGTGATTGGAACACCTATTTCTTTGGAGAAAATTCTGTCCCCACATGAAATGATGAATTTCATTGATGGTTTTTAGTAATTCTAGAATTTGCTAGCTTGTGATTGTTTCTTGAAAATGACTGATTGCATCAAAACAAATAATAATAAAAAAAATCTATTTTCTATAATAAGCTGAACTGACTGTTATCTATTTGTTGTCTTGGGTCTTGATATTCATTCAATATTGCTCCCCTCTTACCAGAATCGGATCCTGTACAGGACCCTTTATTATCAACCTTGGAAGGGTGTTCTTTTCTAATTGCTCTATTGATCCCCTCCCTTCCTGCCTACATCGCCTATTGCCCTGGGGAACCCCCTTCTAATGTATATAAACCCATCATAAAGACCTCAACCCAAATCAGTGATTAAGCCATAAAGGAAGGAACAGAAACAGATGAGAAGCGAAATAGAAGGGTGTGTGCGTGTATCATAAACTCAGCAATGTCCTGCTCTTTGATCTTTATCTGACCAGCTGCTTAACAAGGAACTAGCTCAGCGAGGTCAGCCTCGGGCAAGGGAGTCAGTTCGGCCAGGTCACGCAAAAGTCAGCTAAGGTGTACGTGTCCCAAGGACTCGTTCGGCCATAGTCATCGGCCTATGTGAGGGCAACCACACAAAATGGCTACCGCACACAAAATGGAACCCAAGGGTTCAAACGAAATCCCTGAATACGTAGTGTTCTCATTGATCGGTTATGACGAAAACACTCATACATACCGCACTCGTGATTTGCGGTCCGCTGATACCAAAATCGTCTATATCCGACGACCTTTATTGAACGGGTTCAGAATCTACGAACCACAGACCCTCGAACTATGGAACAACAGCCCCTCCTTTTGCCCTTACATAAGCAATAAACCCAAACCCATGTCAGTCTGAATCCAGGTCTATATTCATCAGATCATAAAGATGTTGCTGTAGCATCATCCTAGTACTTAGCAACTCTCTCTGGACAGGTCTCCTCGCACGAAGTAGCACAAAGGCCACATATAGCAGGAGCACACTGTACACAGAGACAGAACAGGAAAAGGATAGCTAAGATCATCCCAATGACCATCAGAATCTTCCATCCCCACGTGGATATCAATCCCCAAAACCATCCCATCAATGACCAATCTCCCTCGTCTATATGTACAGACTCGGAGATCTTATATAGCTTGGAAATGGCCTGGAAGACTGTCGGAGCGTTGTCTGGAATGAAAACACAGCAGCTCGATTGAATCAGTTTACACACTCCACCTCTGTCTGCAAGTATGACATCAAGAGCAACTCTATTCTGAAGTGTCATAAGTCGATCTGACTGCAGCTCAGCAGTCAAGTTACTAAGGGCACCAGCAGTTTCGACTATGGTGGACTCAACCACTCTCGTCAACTGACGAATGTTCCTGCTGTTGGCCATCGGTCCCCAGAATGGCAGAAAACCCTTAAAGAAATCTCCCAACTCTTGCCCTGCGGTATCTTCCTTACTGAAGACACCTCTAGCAACTCTCGTCTTATGGTAATCTGCCGCAGCTGTAAATGTGGGAGGCAACAGGAAAGAAACAAAACATGTCCCAGAGAAGACAGGGGTCAACCATGTATACGCTTTGTCATAACAGATGAAGTAGGTACCCTTAGCTGCTAGGAATGCTGGGGAAGTCTGAGACGCAAATATATAAGTCTCAGTGCAGACACTCTTCCCTAACTGAGCTCTCGGATTCTTGCCATTACCTTGCAGACAATAGCGACCCTGATGGGGCACTATCCAAAACGGTGGAGAACTTTTTGCTTACTGGCTAACACTCAGACTAACTCCATATCCAGTAACGTTCCATCCAATGTATGCTTGTGTCTCATCTCTCGGGATAGTGTCATACGAACTATTTCCCCTAATCATATCGACTATACCCTTGACCAGAGCATAGTCTTCGGACTGTCTTTCACGGAACGTTGGGGATAGACACTATGAGCATAAATGAACATCGTTCTGTATGCCCAAATAGAACCTTTGTAGCTGAAAGGTAAAACCAGGTAAGGAATACCTTTATCGGTCGTATGGGGCATTAGGCCACAAATCCAACAGTTTGTCGTGTTCATAACTAGCTGGTGTTAGTGCAGGAGTTGAACAAAGGAATTGTTAGCAAATTCCAGTCTTCTAACTATTTCATGTTCGGGCAGAGGGTGAAAAGAATGAGAAGAAATAGTAGGAGGAGGTATAGGTTGCGTAGTGGGCATGAACTTCACTTTAAAAGAGAATGTCACATATCCAATTAGAAACATCATCAAGCTAAGCAACATAAACAAACACAATATTAAAAATCGTTTTCGGGTCATCAGTTTACATATTTTGCTCTTAAAGCTTATTCTTTCAACAGGTCTCTCCATCTCGAAAAACTCCATCCTTTCTAATTTGCTGCTCGCGGTGGTAGGGTGTTCTATGCTAAGGAATGCTTCTGTCAGCCCAGGGCAACTCCCTTAGGCCAACCAGAACCGTCGACCTAGTGTCTTCGGCTTGCACTCCAAGACTTCGGCAACCTCGACCCTACAGCTGAACCCGGATGGGGGTTCGAAAAACAAAAATCAAAGTAGTTCCTCGGAGGAGAGTCAACCTGCAAAAAAATCATAAAAGGAAACTTTATTTTATTTGTCCCGCGACTCTCGGTCACAAATTGTAACGCTCTTTGCCAGGCAATGTTTGTTCACGGAAAAGGAGTTCAGGTTCAGAAGTTTTCAAACGGTTCACTAGAGGCACAGCTTCTTGAAGAAGATCATCACTTTCTTTCTCAGTGTTTGTTCCAATCAAACAGGCATTGCTGAATGGCAGAAAACGAGGCACGGTCTCAGTCTCGGAGTCAGGAAGTCCCTTCTGGACCCACCGGTCGTACGGCAGAGGCAAAGGAGCCCTTTTGCAATGTACGCCGTGGATCCAGTTCTTTTTACCGTGCACTCGTACTGCAGAACGGGTCGACAACAAAACAAGGGGCTGCTCGTTCTTGCTCCGCTGAAAATTTTTCACCAGGACCCAGGATCCAGGTTCAATGGCGTGTCCTGGATCTTCAGAAGCCTGTGGCAACGAGTCATGAACCTGTTGATGCAAAACACGCAATTTAGCCGTCAATTCATACAGGTAGTCAAGCAACACAGGATGTTCTAGCTTACTAAATTTTGTCGGCCTCGGCACTCCCCAAATGTTCGCCGGGCGACCAAACACTATCTCATATGGACTCAAACCCATTTGTGAATGCACAGTCATTCTAGTGGACAAAAGGGCTAGAGGCAAAGATTCTGGCCATTGTAAACCAGAGCTCGCTTGAATTTTGGCCAATTTTAATTTAAGGGTGCCATTATAGCACTCGACTAGACCAGCTGATTGGGGGTGATTTGCAGCGTGAAACTTCTGCCGGATACCTAACCCGTCACATACTCTCTTCATCACTTGACCCACAAATTCACTCCCAATGTCACTCCAGATCATTCTCGGCAAACCAAACCTAGGGAAGAATTCTTTAATAAGGGCTTTCGCTGTGGACAAGGCAGTATTGTCCTTCAAAGGGTAAGCTTCCACCCATCTAGAAAAAGAGCAAACAACCACCAACACATACTTTAGGTTGTTGCACCTCTCCATGTGGATAAAATCTAGCTGCAAAGCCTCAAACGGATACGTTGGAGGAGCAAAATGACCAGCTGGAGTTGGAATTCCCTTACCAGGATTGTACATCAAACACACCATACAGTTCTTAACCAGATTCTCTGCACACTGAGGAATTCCAGCATTCTGCCAAACCGGAACCAACAACTTGCAAATCCCTTTCACGCTAATATGAGCCAATCCATGAGCCATTGTAACCACTGGAAGCACATACGCATCAGGTAACAACCATCTCTGATGCTCTGACAAATCAATCCAACAACCATTCGAATCCAATTTACCCTTACTCTCTCTCCATTCATTCAACTCTTTCTCTGTAGCTTCAGCTTGGATGGATTTTACACACTCAATCGTATCTTCACACATACTTCCATCTGGAACCCATCTCGCCGGACCTGCAACATACATTCGACTCATCACATTTCTCACAGTTTCTTTCGCGACCTCATCTGCAAACGCATTACCACGACCAACATCATCCGTAACTTTCTTATGCGCACTGCATTTCACAATCGCTACTTGCAATGGCAAAGTAAGTGATTCAAGAAGTTCATTCACCAACTGTCCATGCTGGATCTTAGTCCCATGCGAAGTCAGGAACCCACGCTCTCTCCACAAACGTCCAAAACTATGAGCCACACCAAATGCATACTGGCTGTCAGTATACACAGTCACTCCTTTTCCTTTCGCCAACACACACGCTCTTGTTAATGCAATCAACTCTGCTGCTTGTGCTGAATTATGTGGGATACGTGCAGCTTCAACAATCGTATGCAAAGTCGTAACAGCATATGCCGCAGTCGTATCACCATTTGGAAGCTTGAAGCACGAACCATCAACCCACAAAGTACCATCACATTCTGGAAGAGGAGTATCCCTAAGATCTATCCTCCCTTTCGTTTCTTCCTCAGTCCTAAGGAAACAATCATGTTGTTCAGTGTCGTCTGACTCAATTGAAATCGGCAACAACGTAGCTGCATTCAACGTGTTGCATCTCTTTATATGCACATGACTCGCTAACAAGGTCAATTTGTAACTAGTTAAGTGCTGTGTCTTGGTACAATTCAACAAGGTATCCACTGCAAGTGGAACCATCACAATCAGTGTATTGTCCATTACCAAACCAGCAGATTGTCGAATTGAAACAGCCGCTGCTGCTGTAGCTCCCAAACAACTCCGCAATGCTCTAGCTACCAGATCCAAAGTCGATGAAAAATAAGCACATGAACGCTGCTCATCGCCAAATTGTTGAGTCAAAAATGACAATGCACATCCCTCTCTCTCGTGGACATACAATGTGAAAGGCTTACTGTAGTCGGGGGTACCCAACACAGGAGCCTAACACAACGCACTGCGTAATTCTGAAAAGCTCTTCTGACATTCGTCAGTCCAAGGAATAAGATTTGGAGTATCCTTGACAGTAAGAGCTATCAAAGGTTTCGCGAGCAACGAGAAATTAGGGATCCACTGTCTACAGTACGACGTAATACCTAAAAAAGCACGTACTTCTCTCTGTGTCGTAGGCACACTCATTTTCGCAATAGTTTGAATTCTTTCTGGGGTCAGTTTCCTTCCCTCCTTCGATAAGAGGTAACCTAAGTAGGTAACTTCTTGTCGACAATATTGCAACTTCGAAAGAGAAACCTTGTGATGGAAATCAGACAAGTGGCGTAAAAACGACAAAGTAGCCTCTCTACAAATCGTCTTCAAAGCTTGGCTATAGATCGATGGACTTTCGCAATAGCCTTGAGGAGCGCGCTTAAAGCGGAACCTTCATCCTCCTAAAGAGAAGCCAAAGATATCTCTACTTTCCACGGCAATCGGGATGCTGAAGAAAGCATTCTTCAAGTCAATCACCGAAAACCACGTGGCTGTAGCCGGGATCAAAGTCAGTAAAGCGGTGATATCAGGCACAACAGGAAATTGCGGAACAACAATTTTATTCACCTCGTGGAGATCGATCACAAACGTATATACAGGAGGCTGTGAAGAATCAGTTCTCTTCAGAACAGGCAAAACCGGACTATTGCACCCATTACCTCTCGTTTCCTCAATCACACCCTTTTCGATCAGATCATAGATGATCGCTAAAAGTGCTCTCTCACCATCACTCGAGATACGATACTGTGGAATGCGTGGCAATCTAGCATTTGCTTTCAACGTCACAACATACGGCGGGATCTCTAAGAGGCCTACATCATTCGGACCAGTAGCCCAAAGAGAATCAGGGAGAGAAGACAATTCAGGTGGAAGTCGATCTTTAGACAAGTACATCTGAGAGATCACTCTCTCACCCAATGTAAGATGTACTCCTGACGGAGAACAATATAGCGTCACATAACTCTCCTTAACAAGTCTAATCCCAACAAGTTCTCACGACAACCAGTCGTCAAAATGAGGGGTGCTTCGAATTTACGAGGTCCAACAGAAATAGACAACGGACTACAAATCGGATTCGTAACCGGGGCGCCAGAAAATCCTACTGAAACATTCTTTAAGCCAGACAAAGGTGCGCCAGGGAGTTTAGAGTGCATAATAGAACTCTTTGCAGCACCAGTATCCAACAGAAAAGGCTCTGACACACCTGATGCAATCACTTCAACATAGGGTCCACTCTGATCTACTGGAACTGAAACAACTCCCTCTCTTTGTCTATGGCTGTCCTAGCAATCATTACCATCCACTTCCTCACCTTCGACGTAGTAATCATCCGCATAGTACTGTGCCGTCCTACCAGACGCACCATTCTGCTGATCAAAGCTATTCATAGAGTTCTGTGGAGGCAAAGAACACGTATTCTGACCACGACCTCTACCTTTAGGAGCTTGTTGAGCACCTCGACCTCTCACCAGAAGCACCATTCGTGCGCTTTAACAGAACCGGACAACTACTCTTGAAATGGCCCTCTTCTTTGCAATACGCACACTGATTAGGACCAACGGGAAAACGCTGTTGAGAAGACTCAAACCTCTGCGAGTTTCTCTGATATTGCTGAGGTTGTTGATAATCGCCGTGATTATTACGGGTCGGATAAGCTTGCTGTAGAAGAACTTTAGTCTTCAATTCCTTAGTCTTCTTATCCGCTTTCTCTATCTCATCCTTGTTCCTATTTTCATAGTACTGGGCAGTAGCTAAAATCTGTGCTGACGTGGAAACAGCCCAAGCACTCTCAGAATCCTTCAACCTATTGTACAATTCCGGAAGCAAATTATGAACAAATTTGTCGACGAACAACCTTTGACCACCTTCGGTACTCATGTCCTGACCACTGTGGTCTACAAAGGTCTCCTCGAACCGTGTGAAAAAGTCGGACACAGTCTCATCTTTCTTCTGCTTGCATGCGGACAACTTGTCCCAATTAACACGCAAAGCAGGCATCAGAGTCTTCATATAATCAATAATCCTACCAGGTAGTTCAGCAATTATATCTTCCGGCTTAGCGCCACCTACTTGTCTATTATCAGCATCTCTAAGATTATTCCATGTATCACCTAATTCATGCGCATGATCCGTGTGACGAATCTTTCCCCAAATAGGCTGTGGAACAACATTCCCAAACAACATATCTATGTCTGCTAGATTCATGATACATGAATCCGCAGTCTGAGATAGCTCCTTATAAAACCCTGCTGGATTTTTGCGCGGATCAGGCAAAGTCTGCTTACGGGCTAAAACTTCAGCACGCTTCCAAGGAACATGCTGAAAGTGTGCAATAACAGGTGGAGCAGCATTTGCATCAGCATGTCTCCAAACTGGAGGAACCTCACGCATCGGATATTGACGCGCCTTTCTCCTAACTGACGAATCAGGTTCAAACAATCGCTCAGAAGGAGATGAATTCCTAAACGACAACAACGTCCCAACTGCTTTCTCAATCTCGAGACCCACAACAGTCCCTTTCGCAAACTCAGAACGTATACGGTACAACTCAGGCGGAGTTTGACCTACCTCACTATCTTCCCATTGTTCACGAAGGAAAGAACACATCATATCAAAAACGCATCTTTGTTTCGGTGCTTCCCATTGATGGAAAACATCCATACCACCCTCAAGGTCATAGTGCGAAGGATACGAAACCCATTTACGCGCTAAGTGATCCAACACTGTCCTTTCATCAGGACTAGGCAACTGACTACGCTATTGCCTATGCTCGACAACAGGAGACATACCCAATGAACCCAACAGAGGAGAAAAGATACTAGCAACCGCATCAGTCATTCTCTGTCGAGCAGAAGGAGAAGGTGACAAAAGAACAGGAGACGGAGCAGAATGAAAGGAAACCAAAGTCGGAACAGTAACAGGAGGAGTATACAAGACAGGCGTAGGAGTAGCACACAAAGGAGGCAGCAAAGTCGGCGGCCCTTGAGAAGGCTGCACCAAAGGAATAGAAGCCAACGCAAGAGGAGCTGGCTGTTGAGGAAATGCAGGTGGCAAAGCAACAGGAGGTTGCGCAACGACAACTGGTGACGGAGGTGCAGTAGCATTCTGCGCATAAGGGGGTGGCGAACTCAATAGATGCAACATTAAAGGATCTTTCACAAGATCTTTCTTCTCGTCTTGCTGTTGAGGTGGCAAAGCTGGGTAGCACTTGTCTACCGCTAGTTTACGTTGCCTAAGCATATGTTCGCTCTCTTGTTCTTCCTCATTATCCCTAAACTGTATTGCAGTTGCACCATTGACATACCTCGTTCACGTTTATTTTTCTTCGCTAACTTAATTTATTTCTGTTTGGCTTCCTTTCGCCATGTGCGGGAAGAGTCAAACATCGTCGGCCGGGCTTTCTTCTTGAACAGTTTAACTTCGAGATTGTCGAAAATCTCTGTTTCAAAGCTACCATAACGGGGCCACTGTTGGACGCCGTCTTTCCTGGTATATTTTACCCATATTTCATTATACGCGATGGGGCCCACTCCATGTTTTACGTAGAGCTCATAGGTCGGAGTTCCAATCGGAGGAACCGGACACAAATCTTCCAATCGGGAATCCCTAGTACAAACCAAATATCTTTCCAAGTCTGCTAAGACCAGGCATCTTCGCTCACTAGTCTAGCTTCAAACTTCAAGGGAAATCTTAAAACGATAGTCTCGTGAATACACGAGTCCCTCGGCTTTGGGGCCTGCAGGTAGCAAATCAAAGCGATCCCGAAGGATACCCAAACAAAACTAAGGACTGGGAGACGCTCCACTCATACTTAACTGAAATGTCGATGGCGTCACCAGAAGACCCGTCTATTGTCTCGCTCTACAAATCGTCTAATGGCTCCAAGACAGGGCGACAGTCAGGGCAGCAGTCCTTCGTAGCCGTCGGAAAGCGAGGAACCTCGCAGCAAAGACTTTCGGACCATGACGACATACAGGGGTTGATGAAGAGGCAGGCCTTCCTCCAGAATTTCCACACAAAGCTCCTCACAATCTTCGGGCTTGGACAGGTACCGCTGAAGTCGCCTCACGTTGGGCGCCAACTGAAGAACCGGGTTTTAGAACCCAGCGGCGCCAGGGATAACGCCCGATGTCTTCGGATTCCCCTGCCTCGGCAAACAGAGACACAGGACACTTCTTGATGACGTCAAAGACCAAGTTTATTGGCTGCAACCAGGAACAGAGGTCTACGAAGCACAACACGGGTGGTTCGCTAGAGACTGCACAAATTCAAGGAGCGGAGCATCGTCTTTTATGCTAAAATTCACATTCCTGGCTAGCATCGATTACATACAAACTGGCCAATGACACAGTGACATTTCAAACATATCGCATGACGACAATCCCACTTTCCGTTGTCCAGCACACCAGAAATGACCAAGCAAATTCCAATATTCCTGTTCGATCAGGCCGGACAAACCCATCATAAAGACCTCAACCCCAAATCAGTGATTAAGCCATAAAGGAAGGAACAGAAACAGATGAGAAGCAAGATAGAAGGGTGTGTGTGTGTACCATAAACTCAGCAATGTCCTGCTCTTTGATCTTTATCTGACCAGCTGCTTAACAAGGAACTGGCTCAGCGGGGTCAGCCTCCGGCAAGGGAGTCAGTTCGGCCAGGTCATGCAAAAGTCAGCTAAGTTGTACGTGTCCCAAGGACTCGTTCGGCCATAGTCATCGGCCTATGTGAGGCAACCACACAAAATGGCTGCCGCACACAAAATTAGAACTCGAGGGTTCAAACGAAATCCCTGAATACGTAGTGTTTTCATTGATCGGTTATGACGAAAACACTCGTACATACCGCACTCGTGATTTGGGGTCCTCTGATACCAAAATCGTCTATATCCGACGACCTTTATTGAACGGGTTCAGAATCTACGAACCACAGACCCTCGAACTACGGAACCACACCACTAGGACCTTCTAGTCTGGCTCCGCTTCGGGTCTGGCGGATACAATAAAGCCTCTAACTTGTCTAATCTCTCTGGACACAGGTTGGTGCGTTTATGGCCATGTAGGCGATTGTTTTGGCTGATTTTACTTGAAGGGTCCGGGTGTGGGCAGGCAACATTTTAGCAGTCAAAAATGCAACAACTTGGGTTGACATGCAGTAGAGGGCCTTTAGCTAAGTCCACTGGTAAGCTTTCAACTGGACAGTATTTTATTTTATGGTTATTCAGGTACTAAAGTAGGGGTTCCTTTTGCAGTTGTCACATGCCAGGAAGTACGAGTGATGAAGTAATAGTTCCCCTAGTTGCACAACATGTATATACTGTTGTATAGGGTGCTTGCTAAAAGCTTCATAGGGTTTAACGAGTGCCAGGCAAAGGGGGACGACTTGTACAAGTGATAAACATGAGGAGATACTCTACACAGTGTTAGAAGGGATGTTGCCTAAGCAAAACTCAACCTGGCCTTATACTCATGATGGAGAAGCTCGCGGCTAGGCAGTGGGCTGTCCAACTAATATAATATGTAAAAGATTACAAGCATGCACCAAATGATGGATCCTGGAGATCATCCAAGACAGACAAAAAAGACCCGCCCTTTAGCCAGGCTTTTGTGGGTTGGGGGGCAATAAGGCGAGGGGAACATGGGGTCAGAGATTTATTGGCTACAACGATTGAAGGGTCCAAGCGGATCCACCAAATGGTCTACAGAGAAACAGGTGACACAGAATCTGGTAGTCCGACACCATTACTGGTGGAAGTATCAAGGCACTCACAGGTGAATAGCAGGGACCGGGCATCGGTGACCGGTCAAAGGTTCAGCAAGCAGGGTAGGCTGCGTAAGTTGGCTCTTCTTGAAATATTGTAGTGCCTATTATCAGGCACCATACACTCATTACCTCCAACAAATTGTGACACCAAGCTTTGTTTGACAGGGATCAGTCGAAAATAACTGTGAACTTGTCTGGTCAATGGGGCAAAGTAATGCACCCTAGAAGAAGGCCACAAGGTGCAATTGGCAACCAGTTGGGGACAGGTGAACTTTAGTGGTCTGAAGTCACCCCTTGCTCCCGTGGCATGGAGCTCTGTTGGGGGAGGTGAGGCAGCCGGCGCGCAGGAGGTTCATCGGCACGATGCGTAAACTTTTTTTGAGTAGAGATTTGGCTTTATGAGACATGAGGCTACATGCCAAATTTGCAGGGTGTTTTTAGGATGAAGGGGTGCAGCTGTCCGGTATATGCATGGACCTGTTTCTTACTAGGATAGGGGTGAGGCCCTAGAATTAGTACGTAAGAAATAGTAAGAAGGAATGCCGGCCTTGGTGGGGTGCCCTGGCTGCGACAGTCGCCACACCCAGGGCTGTGGCGGAGTTACAGGGCAATCCAGAGGCAGAAAGGTACTCAGTGGTACCCTCTTCAGGAGCACAAAGGGTGCGAGGCCTAATATCCCCAGGAAGTCTGTGCGGTGGACCCTGGGGTGCGATGGCACCCCGTCTGTCCTACGGGCAGTTGGAAACATGTACAATCGGGGGTCGCTTGAACGCTCCGCCCCTCATAGGGGGGTACAAAAGGGGGTGGTGATGGACGGACCAGGGTGACAGGGTATGCTCAGACGTGAGTCCCTTGCTCACTTTGCCACTGGATTCAAGCAAGCCGGGCTGAAGACAGCTGGAATGCCAGAAACCGGTCCTCGGAAGCTTGTTTCAGGTCCAGGGAAGACATGGCTTGGCCGTTCGGGCTGGACTGTTCCCATGAGGCACAGGGTCAGACTTATTTGCATATAGCCATGTCTGAACTGGGGTGGCAGAGTGGGCTAAAGAACGGTGATGGATTAAACCCAGAATCTTTTGACTGGGTGTGAGTGTTTGATTGATTGAGATGCTCCGTCCATCACCACCCCCTTTTGTACCGCTTTTGGCCGCCATAAGTGTGGCAGGGTATGCTCAGACTTGAGTCCCTTGCTCACTTTGCCACTGGATTCAAGCAAGCGGGGCTGAAGACGGCTGGAATGCCAGAAACCTGTCCTCGGAAGCTTGTTTCTGGTCCAGGGAAGACATGGCTTGGCAGTTCGGGCTGGACTGTTCCCATGAGGCACAGGGTCAGACTGATTTGCATATAGCCATGTCTGAACTGGGGTGGCAGAGTGGGCTAAAGAACGGTGATGGATTAAACCCAGATCTTTTGACTGGGTGTGAGTGTTTGATTGATTGAGATGCTCCGTAAATCACCACCCCCTTTTATACCGCTTTTGGCCGCCATAAGTGTGGCAGGGTATGCTCAGACGTGAGTCTCTTGCTCACTTTGCCACTGGATTCACACAAGCTGGGCTGAAGACGGCTGGAATGCCAGAAACCGGTCCTCGGAAGCTTGTTTCCGGTCCAGGGAAGACATGGCTTGGCAGTTCGGGCTGGACTTTTCCCATGAGGCACAGGGTTAGACTGATTTGCATATAGCCATGTCTGAACTGGGGTGGCAGAGTGGGCTAAAGAACGGTGATGGATTAAACCCAGATCTTTTGACTGGGTGTGAGTGTTTGATTGATTCAGATGCTCCGTCCATCACCACCCCCTTTTGTACCGCCTCATAGGGGGGGCATGAGCAAGAGGGTGTATCGATGGTTCACCGGAAGTGGGAGTGGCTATCCCCTCACCACAACCTCTAAGCACCCATTGGCTAAGGCTACGATGCAAGTTTGGCCCATCAGGTGGTAGGCCGCGAGGGACGGCTTGCCTTTGGATCACCTGTAAGATAACCCACCATGTTAACATATTTGTATGCTAATAAACCTGCAGCAATTTTCTCCACCAAACAAGTTGTCTTGTCTGCTTATTTATGCTACATGTATGTTTCTGCGGGAGGGATGGTCAGTGGGGGCGATATTGGCACTATGCGGGCTGACCGACACGTCCCCGCAGGGGACCCTCATAAGAGGGTGGCACCCTTAGTGCCACAGGATGGCACACAGAGCAGCCTAGTGTTCCGAGACCCCTTTAGGGTCCCGCTCGTCACTTCCGGCCAGGGTGGGGGGCCGGGGGAAGTATAATTTCCTCCCCCGCCCACCTGGCGGCCTCTTTGTCCCCTCACCCTGACGCCGTTTCCCTCCCTACCGCTTACCCGGCGTTTTCAGGGTGGGGGGGAAATATGTTCTAATCTTTATATTTTGTGTTGCAGGCGGAGTTACAGGGCGATCCAGAGGCGGAAAGGTACTCAGGGGTACCCTTTTTTAGGAGCAGAAAGGGTGCTGAGACCTAATATCCCCAGGAAGTCTATGCAGTGGACCCTGGGGTGCGACGGCGCCCCGTCTGTCCTATGGGCGGTTGGAAACCTGTACAACCGGAGGTCCCTTGAACGCTCCGCCCCTCGTAGGGGGGGCATGAGCAAGAGGGTGGAATGATGGTTCACCGGAAGTGGGAGTGGCTATCTCCTCACCACAACCGCTAAGCACCGATTGGCTAAGTCCACAATGCTAGTTTGGCCCATCAGGTGGTAGGCCGCGAGGGGCGGCTTGCCTTTGGATCGCCTGTAAGATAACCCACCATGTTGGCATATTCGTATGCTAATAAACCTGCAGCAATTTTCTCCACCAAACTAGTTGTCTTGTCTGCTTATTTATGCTACATGTATGTTGCTGCGGGTGGGCTGGTCAGTGGGGCCGATATTGGCACTATGGGAATGGAACAATCTCAAACTTCATGGATAAGTAAGGACCGGTTTCTACACAGAGAAAAAACTTGGAGAAAATCAGAGAAAATAAAAAAGATGCATGTGCCCTTCAGGCTTCCTTTATCCTCTGCGGAGTTGTGCTGTCCCTACAATTAGGGACACGGGAACTCGAAAAAAAGTCACATGACTATCCCAGACGTGCATCTGCAACCCTAGGACTGTGCAACTTTCCACATGAATTACTTATAATTTACGTGAATTCCAAAAATCTATAAACCTAAACCTGTATCTAGGAGTATGTGAAAAAGTGCAGAGTTAAGAGTCTTCTTTTTGAATCAGTCCCAAATTGATCTCTCCATCGCAAAACTAAAGGACCACAACACAACTGGTGTTAAATGTATTTGCATTATTTTTGCAACAGTGGTATACTTTACGTAATAGAACCGTGGTTTCTACCTTGTCTTTCCTCTGGTTTTCCTGTTTTCTATTTAGCACATGTTATGTATCCCCTGCTTATTCCTGGGATCCAGTTTTTGATATGTTGGAATTTATATTTCAGTTTCCTCTGGTGACAATTCCCACCTTGTGTATGCATTACACTTCTTTGAGTGACAACGAGGATATAGTACAGAAACTGCCATATATACTCTCTTCTGTGAATACTCTAGGCTGTATTTCCAATTCCATACCCCAACATTGATAGACACGAAGGAAGTCTGGGCCGCGAAACGCAAATGCATTGAGGCGAAATGGCTGAAGGTCTTCGACTTACTGAGACCTTGCTAGTCCCAAGAGTTTTGGCGATATCTAAATACTCTAACCCAAGGAGACAACCATAGAGAGAACTCACTTGACGCAGGCACCTGGGCCGCTCATGTGAAAACATTGTACAAAGAAGATAGAAGCATAACTTTGCTGAATAAAAGCCCTAATGCAAGTGGAGAACTAGACTCCACTGCTCACACATCAAAAACTTTGGATGACCGAGCCCCCCCAGGAAAAACTTTAGTTCGCACAACCTTAAAAAGATCAGGTACAATGGGGCACCAGGACTCAACGGCCTGCCTAGCTCCCTCTTCAGGGCCGATACAGACTTCTGGACAGACAATTTGACCAAGTTATATGCTGAATGCCGGTTTTTGGAGGATGTTTCAGATTCCTGGAGAGGGTCGTTATTGCACCCAATACATGAGAAAGGGACAAAATCCAACCCACAAAACTGTTGCATGATTGCCCTGCTTGATGTTGAGGGCAAGGCTTTCGCAAGCACCCTCCTGGCGGAATTATCGAACTGGGCCAGTACTGAAGGCCTTCTGCCCTTTTTTCAAACAGGGTTTAGACCTGGGGCATCAATAGTGGACAATATAATAGCGCTCTCGTATCTAGCACAAAAGCTGTGTCACGACAAAGCCTGCCGCTTTTTGCCTGTTTTATTGACTACTCAGCAGCTTTTGACGGCGTATATCGTTCCATCCTCTGGCAGAAGTTGGCATGCTGGAATATCGGCCCATCTTTATGACGAGCTATCCGCTCGTTGTACTCAAGAACTTGGGTAAGAATCAAACTTTCAAGCGTATCTGCCACAGAGAAAATTAACACGGATCGCGGCGTGAAGAAAGGGTGCGTCTTAGCTCCGATGCTCTTCAATTTATACACCACAGACATGGGTCAAGCCTTGATTGGAGCCACATTAGCAACACCTAGGATTTGGCATACTAAAATCCACCTAATGCAATACCCCGACGACCTGGTACTCCTAGACCATACTAAAATAGGCCTACAAAAAGCACTTACGGCCTTGGCAGCCTACAATGCCAAAAACAAGCTGGTTACCAACCCATCCAAATCAAAAACAATAATCTTTGGGCAATACCCTAAGAAAAAACTGGCAAAATGGAGGCTAGGCCAGCTACTCTGGATTGCACACAACACTACAATTACTTGGGGGTTTGGTTCAGCGAAACAGGTCGCCCAGGAGTCCATCTGCATAAAATGCGTACGAAAGGGATAAGTATCATTTACGCCCTCTGCAAGCTATATGCCACTCTACATAGCCCCACAACAACGGCTATCCAAAGAGTCTTGAGGGCAAAATTAATACCATCACTCAATTATGCACAACAGGCATTCCCAGGGAAATTAGCGAGAGACCTAGAAAAAATCCACTGCTCAGCCTATTAAAAGTTATTTCACCTACCCGCATGCACCAGGAACCATCTAGTGTGGTTAGAATTAAGCATGGGCGGAAAATCCGTTCCGCTCGCGGATTTCGCGGATTTTCGGTAAATTCGCAATCCGCGAGATTCGCGAATTTCCTGCAAAATCCGGGAACGGAACGGATCGGGTCAAAAGTTCAAGCTGACTTTTGTAACTCTTTTAGAATGGCGCCGGCAAGCTGCCAGAGCCATTCTAAAATAGTTACAAAAGTCAACTTCAACAGGAAGCTCTAATAGATAAAGTAAAGCAGGTGCTGCTCAAATTCAGTTACACAATCATTAATCACTCCAAACTTGGGGTGATTAATGATTGTGTAACTTAATTTGACCTTCAACTGGAGCACCTGCTTTACTTTATCTATTAGTGCTTCCTGTTGAAGCTATTTCTAGCTATTTTAGAATGGCGCTGGCAGCTTGCCGGCGCCATTCTACGTGGGGCTGAGGGCAGAAGGGCACAAAAGTGGGACAGAGGGCAGAAGGGGACAAAAAATGAGTGAGGCAGAGGGCAGAAGGGCACAGAAACGAGTGGTACAGAGGGCAGATGGGCATAAAAAACGAGAGGGTGGCAGTGATTAAGCAGACAATAAAAAAAAACGCGAAATTGCAAAGCGCCTCGCGACACCCGCGAACACGCAAAGCGCCTCGGGAACACGCAAAAAGAAAGAAATCCGCAAATTCGCGCAAATTCGCAAATTTTGCGGATTGCCAATTCGCAAATCCGCAAATTCGCGAATTGCCAATTCGCAAAATTCGCCAATGCTTAGTTAGAATTTAACCTGAACCAACAAAAGCTGGAAGAGATGGCCTCTCTGAGCAAATACTTCTATCTTACCATGGTGGCACCAGAAAACACAATGAAGTCTACCGTAAAAAGTTTATTTCTGGAACCTGGTAATCCCTGGTCAGCCAGCCTTTCCGCTGCCAAAGACATTTTGAAACTTGCAATAGAGAACTGGGACCCCAAGATAATCAAGTATACTGCTATCAAAAGTACAATAAAAAAACAAGTTTGCCTTTGCTCTCGCTCCTCAGACATGGAATCATTGGAAGCAAGAGGCTTTCACGAGCTCACGAGCCCCAAAGCCTCCCACATATAAAGTACGACCCCAAACTTCATCTTACGCAGGCTGTGGGGAGACAAGCCCTACACAGGATCGTAGCATTCAGATTACCCCCCCCCCCCTTAAAGAATTATACCCCTCCGGGTCGATAAAAATGGCGATCATGGAGTGTCGGCTCTGCATATACAAACGTGAGTCCTTGGCCCATATTCTATTTTGCTGCCGGCCTTGTGTCTAGACCGCAGACTTTACCTTAGGCCCATCTTGCTACAACGGGGGACTAGAACTGCAAAGGAGGCAGTCCATCAACTGTACCCACTGGACACAGTGAAGCATATGGCTATGTTTGGTACATTTGTACAACAGACTCGTATGAAGCTGATGGACTCTCCCAGCTAAGCAATCAGGCAAGCACCTGCACTGAGGTCACATACCATCCTGAACTAATTGCTTAGCTTAACGGGAGCATGTACAACTGTTGGCCGAGTTTAAAAAAAAAAAAAAAGCTTTCTTGGACTCAATGATCATTGAATTTTAGACCCTTAGATTTGATCACAATGTTTATTGTTTTAAATTGTTCAAATGTTTAAAATGGAGTGTTCTTTTTCTACTTTGTTGTTTTATTTTAATGGTTTTGAGTAACCACACAAATACATTTATTCATTCATTCATTCATTGATAGACACAGTGTAATATATTTTCCAGGTGTGCATACATCATCTTCCAGTTTTTGTTGCTGCAGTCCATCAGTGGACATCCTACGTGCCCACTGTGCATCCTCATGGGTTGGGTAGTTTCCTTTCTAAGAATCCTACACATCAGTCTTAGTTAAATTTTCTGCATGTAATGCTATGTTAATGTTAATATTGTAATGGGTTTATAGAGCGCACAGCTACTCAGTAGAGTATCCCGGCGCTGGAAACAGAAAGATACAACAATGATACAACGAAAATGATGGTTTTAAAAATAAAATCCCCACATTATAGTACTATCCTCAAAGCTTTAGGGCCTGATTAAATCTTGGCAGTTCGAGTCCTGCAGTAACTTTTTCGCCTGTCTTCCCACCTGCCAGGGATGTAGGAGCCTCTACATTTATGGGGGGTTGGGGACAAGGATAACCTTTTGAACTTTCCAGTGAACCTATACAAATTGCCCATTGTATGAGAGCCATACGCTCTGTTAACCAAATACAATTGCATAGTTTTGTAGTGAAACATTGATAAAGGCAGGCATGTAGTCACAGTTTGCAAGTATGCTTTAATTGTTATTTACACTCATACAGCAATTAGACTAAATGTGAAAAAACATGTTTTGAATCTTACATCTCATGCCTCAAGCAAACAAAGGTGGGACGAAAAAAGGAAGAATAACCTTAATGCTCTTCACAACATTCCTAAATCTCAAAATGCAATTGGACTAATATCGGAGTGTTTTGGAGACAGGCTGCAGGCACACAGCTGTAAGAGCAGAGAAATGTCCACTTTCTAAAATTGGTCTTTCTAAAATAGTAATATGAAGTCCAACCTTACCAGTAAAGAGGATTTATCATTGCCATTCCACAGATATAAAACATGACACAGCTACTCATTTCTAATCAGGAATTACAGTGTAAAATAGTGTATTAAGGAATTCTCAAAGTTAATCTATGAGAGGAGTAGGCCTCACAGTAGTGAAAAACGAATGTAGGTGTTTTTTACTACAAGGACATGCAAAACTTAAAATTACATGTTCTACTTTTTAGTAACATAGCACTCTGCCCTATAGGCTACTTAGGGCCTACCTTGAGGTGACATGTGTAATAAAATCAAAGATTAAGGCTTGGCATGGGGTTTTTGATACTAAGCTGAAATGGCAGTAAAATTGCACATGCAGGCTCCGTGGTGGCAGGCCTAATATATGTTTAAGGGGCTACTTGTGTAGATTGCACAGTCAGTGCTACAGACCCACTAGTAGCATTTCATTTTCAGGCCCTGGGCATGTGATATACCACTTTAGCAGGTACTTATAAGTATATTTAATATGCCAGTTGTGTATACACCAGTGTTACCATGTTTAGGGGAGAAGCACATGCACCTTAGCACTGGTCAGCAGTGGTAAAATGCTCAGTCCTACAGCCACCAAAAATAATACGCAAAAAGAGGAGGTAAGCAGACAAAAAGTAAGGCGGAAGACCACCCTAAGGTTGGCAGATTTAATAGTATGGTATAGGATTCTGTGTGTCTGAATTATGAAGTCAGTTGGATCCCTTTTAGAAACCCCTGGTCTAGCAGGGAGAGTGAAAATATTTTCTCAAACACTGGAAGTTTATTGCCTACATTCCTGTGGCTGGAGGGTAGAGAAACCCTTAATGCATTGCAAAGTATACACCGCAATACTTAAACTTTTGTTGTCTAATCTATGAGAAGTGTCATTGCAGATGGGTGATATGAGTGTAGAGTGCACTCAAATGCATTATCTTGCACAAAAATATAGAAAGTCCTATGAGATAAATTTTCAATAAAAATTAGCCTTATGTGGGATGCTCCCAAAAATGAGATGTATAGTGTTTGTGTAGAAGAGACATGCTTACCAATGTAAAAAGCCTGCTGTGAGAGACACATTTGAGATGCTCACAGAAGATACGTATAGTGAGATAAACAGAATGAGATGTGTGGCAAATCTCAAATATGAGGTGTTAGTGATGAACACCAGAAACAGTGTTTGAGTGTGAAGCTTACAAATGAATACAGAGGGTGGAAGGTCACAAATTAACGGTGCATGGGATGCACTAAAACACAAACATTTTGTTATATGGGATGCACTAAAATGCCCAAAACTAGTGTAGTGTAGTTCCTATTTTCCCAATAGGCTCTGCGCATTGGAATAACATAAACAGCAGTGTAGACTTAGGACTGAGGTCATCTAGGTCTCTACTGACTATGCTAAACTTAATTTAGGTTTGTGCCAGCTAGCTCAGAGATCACTGGAAACTTTCTGGAATGAAGAGGGATGGATAACCTTCCCTGGCTCAGACAAGAAGGGATTCAGTTTCCGACATAAACATGACAACTTTGCTCCCTCAGAATAAGAGTATATCTCTAGAGTCGTGTGAAAACAATAGACAGATATTTCACTCAGTCAGCAGTGCATACTTAGTTTTACCAGAGTGCAGAGAAATAGAGAGATGGGCGTTTTCAATAAAAAGGTGTTATTTATTGAGCCGTCTTCTTTCTCATACAAGAGAAGTGAATTGCCACAATTGCAATACTTAGAGTAAAGTAAAGTGCGTAGAGTAAAAGTAGTATTATGAAATAATACTCTAAAAGCATTGATACGGTTTCTTAGCCATATGATACTTTAAAATGGATAAAATATATACATACACAAATACATTTGACTAAAATACTCAACTGGAGCTTCTAACTAAGCCTACCCCTGTGTACCTGACCTAAGCCTAATACTCGGGAAGGGACAAGTAAGTAGCGATGTTTAAGTTAAGTTGGTTAATTTTGCCAAGAATCTGCATCAAGAATTCTCCTAAGGGTTTAGTCAGCTCCGTACCTTGGTAATAGAATGTGGGAGGTCTGGTATCTCTTTCCTCAGGACTCGATATTCCAGCAACCCGCAAGGGTAGGCTGGAAACACCGGAGCTGGATTTTCTCGGCTGGAGAAAAAGACAGCCTCTCTCTCAGTGCGTCAAACAGGAGGGGCGGCTTCCGTGGGCACTCGCATTAGCTGCGCTCTCGGGCAAGTAGATAGCCGCTCTGCTCCAAACCACCGTGTGTTTGCTTAAGGCAACTGTTGGTATTTTATACCTGAAAGGTGCCGGGTTTGACGTAAGGTTAGACATAAGACGTCACCAAGAACTAACAGTTCTTGCAGGACTTCAGGAGTTCTTGTTCAAATCAAAACAAAAGCAGGGGGTTTTCCCGGGCTGCTGAAGGTTTGGTTTGTTTAAAGAACGCGTTGTGCTTTCTAGGAGTCGATGAGAGTAGCCGTGCTGTGCTTTTGATTGCATGGGCTATTACTGAATATGAATCTGATTCTTATGCCGTTGTCAGGACAATATTGATTATAACCTCACAAGGGCATAAATCGGGAAATCGAATTAGGGTCCTAGATAAGAACACGACACTAGCAAATATGCCTAGTGCTAGAATTATTGGAGCCAAAATATTGAGCCTGTAAGTGAAACAAAGATTGAAGGCATGGAGGCCTTGCTCAAGACTGTGATGATTTATTTACACGTGACATTTGGAGAGTTGCATATTAACAGTGAAATAATCTTTGGGTAACAGTATTTTTACCAGAAAAAAGATCAGATAAGCAGGATAACTTGGATGTGGGTGGTGATGCTCCAAAAGATGACTCATGGGTGTCCAACACCCATAACTCTGCTTCTGCGCATGTCCAGGAGGAGCCTGAAGAGCCCTTAGTGGAGAATTTAAGTCCTCCAGTGAATACCTTTAGTGACCAGTGGTCAGGGAACACTCTTTTGACACTAGGAGCTTGAGCAGGATAGTCCCTCCTTACCAGGAGGGTGATGACATCCATAAGTGGATTACTGCTAGAAAGGGCTTGTAAAGTTCAGGAGGTTCCTCTGGGGCAGTGGGCAGCTATTCTGTGGCTCTCCTTTGCTAACAAAGGTAGAGACAAACTCTTGACTATAAGGAAGAAGATGCAGACAATTATGAAGTCTCGAAGAGTGCACTTATAGATGGTTTTGGGTTAACCACTGAAAAATGCAGGGTTAATTTTAGTAACACACAGAAGGCACACACTCAAGGCTGTAGATTTTGTAGAGACTGCTATTAAGGCTCTGGAAGGCTGGTTTCATGGAAGTGATGTGCATGATTATGAAGGACTGAACAATTTACTTGTGACTGAGGGAGCACTTCCTTAATAACTGCCAAAATCAGCAACTGCACCAGTCCTGGTGTACTCAGATCTGGCCTCTGCCCAAGAACTGGGAAAGAAGGCAGACACAATGGTCTGCACCACGGCGAAACAAAAGTGGTGGTGGTGTTGACTGGAAAAAGCAAAATTCTTCTAAGGCCCGAAAGAAAGGTGGGGAGAAATCTAAAAAAAAAGAAAGAGTCTTCTGAAGGTCCCCAAAAATCTTTCTCTGTGGGGAGGGTCCCAATCCTCTTCCGCCTCCTCATCTAACAAGAAACCTTGGTGCTATTTGTGTCCATAAGGCAAAGTATGCCAATTTCGATAAGTCTAGAACCAATACTGCTACTAATACGACTCCTAACGCTCCTAGTGCCCCTAGAAATAGCATTGGTAGTTGTAGAGGCTCCACAAGTTTAGCATGGTTACCCGTGGGTATTGAATTGACTTCTGGCCTAGTCAGGGCACCCATTCAAGCTGTTTTAGTCTGGCACTGAGCTTCCCTTCCTTATTTTAAATCCCACTAACTTGGGCAAATACAGACAACAGCCTCTCATGAATTGTCATGTAGTTTCCACTTACAGGGACACATGGGCCAGTGTCACTATGGTGGCAGAGAAACTTGTGTGTCCTGAGTAGATTCTACTTGGTCAGATTTACCAAATGACCAATGTAGCAATGTCAGGACAGATCATCCATAGCAGTTGTCAATCTCAGCTGGGAAAGGGTAAAAGATCCAAAGCGAGTGGTGGTATCCTCAGACCTACTTGTGGACTGTCTACTGGGCACTGATTTTGAAACTTCAGCCTGGTCTGAAGTGGAGTTCAGGACTCAATCAGAAATTATGAGAATTCAGCCAGTATCTTTGCTGTCACTAGGGCTCAGGCCAAGAAGTTGGGCCCAGAGGGAGCCCTGGATCCTGAAAAAATGGACCAGCCAGCTTCCAAGAGAAGGAGCAGGAAGGGTAAATATGTAGCCTCCTCTCAAACTCCCAATTAGAATCAGCCTCCTGAGGTAAATGATCTCAGTACCTGTGAAGGAACGGTCCCAGAGGAACTTTGTCCTGACAAGGCAGAACGACTGAGGGCAGGGGGGCCTTCCAGGGAAGACTTCAGTCTGGAGGAGAAGGCCTGCCTCTAACTTGAACAACTCAGAACACAAGCTGCTGCTGAGGAATCAGGGAATGTCAGTGGGTCTCACAGGACTTATTAGGAAGATGGGCATTTGTTTTTGAAAATAGTGACCCCAAGCCTGGTGCCACCAGGAGGTTGGTAATACCTCAGAGGTTCAGGGGTTTCCTCTTATCCCTGGCATACGACATTCCCCTTGCAAGGCATCTTGGGCAAAGTAAAACTTACTTTCACTGGCCCTACATGTCTGAAGACACCAAGGGGTCTTATCACTCCTGTGTCACCGGCCACACCAGTAGTAAGTGGGGTGTCGCTACAAAGGCCCCCTTAATTACACTACCAGTGGTTGGGGCTCCCTTTGAGAGGGTGAGGATATACATTGTAGATCGTTTAAACCCTCCAATAGTATCTGGACATAGTTTTTTCTTAGTAGTGGTGGACCATGCAATTAGATATCCAGAGGGTATTCCCTCTAGCACTACTGCAGCACCTGTAGTGGCCAGGGTCCTCCTGGGAATCTTTTCCAGAGTTGGGTTCCCTAAGGAGGTCTTGCCAGACAGCTGTACCAACTTCATGTTTAGCTAAATCATTGCTATGTGGAAAGAGTGTGGTGTTAACAGTACGTTTACCACACCATACCATCCACAGGGCAATGGGCTTGTTGAAAGGTTCATAAACACCCTCAAAGGTATGATCACTGGACTTCAAGAAAAGCTGAGGCTAAAATGGGATGTAATACTAACTTGTCTTCTCTTTGCCTACAGAGGGGTTCCTCAGAAGGAGTAGGCTACAGCCTCTTTGAACCTCTGTTTGGACATCCATCTAGGGTTCCATTATGTCTAGTCAAAGAAGGATGGGAGCAATCTCTCAAGCCTCCTAAACAGGACATAGTAGATTATCTACTCGGCCTGGGTTCTTGCATGGCTGAGTACATGAAGAAGGCCACCAAACATTTTGAGGCCAGCCAGGCGCTTCAGATAGCTTGGCATGACCAAAAGGCTGTACTAGAAGTTTACCAGCCTGGACAGAAAGTGTGGGTGTTGGAGCCATTATACTTCTCCTAGCAGGGAACTAGTCATAAAAGAAGTGGGGCACTAACCAAGTTAGGCAGTATGTAAGTGACATCACAGTGCGACATCATAACCTACGAACTCACAGGAAGTGAAATCACGAAAAATGACATCAGCTTTAAAGGGGAGAGGATGTGGCCTAATGGTTAGAGCGGTTGACCTCAAAGCTGGGGAACCGGGTTTAAATCTCGGTAGGGACGCTAAACATCCTGTGATTTTGGGTAAATCACTTAATCGCCCGCCTTGCCTACCAAAAATGAATGTGTCTGTAGCGTAAACAATGCTCATGTAAAGCGCTCTGATACCTTCGGGCCGAGTTTGCACTATATAAAACACTTAAAAAAAAGACCTTGCATTAAGCAGGTCTATCATGAGTGAAAGTGGCATCTGCCTTAAACACCTTGGTAAACCCTCTTTTGAATTCCTCCCTGTCCACAGGTGTGGTGCCTCAGGTATGGAAACATGCCATGATCCTACCACTGCTCAAGAAACCTACCTTGGACCCCCTCATCCATGCCAACTACAGGCCAATCTCCCTTCTCCCTGCTCTGGCGAAAGTGGCCGAAAGATATGTGCACAGGACAATTTCCAGTTTCATCGAAGGAAACGACCTGTTGCACGCTTCGCAATCTGGTTTCCGTGCTAATTTTAGCACGGAGACGGCTCTACTCGAGGTCACTGATGCCATCAGGGAAGTGCTCGATTCTGGGGGAAAGGCCATGTTAGTCATGCTTGACTTGTCGGCGGCATTCGACACCGTTCCTCACGAAGGCCTCCTTGTAAGACTCTGGGAATGTGGCCTTCGCGGAACGGTGTGGAACTGGCTTAAATCTTTTCTAGCCGGCCGCCGGCAAACGATCTGGGCGCCCCCTTTCTCCGCTGACATGGCTCCGCTAGAGGTTGGAGTCCCCCAGGGCTCCATTCTCAGCCCCATGCTTTTTAACATCTTTATGGCTCCTCTGGCAGCAGTCGCGGAGTCATTTGACGGCCAGATCGTGTCATACGCTGACGACACCCAGCTCCTTTTCACATGTGATAGGGGCGGGTTGTTTAATGGCATACAGATTAGGGATTGTCTTGGTGCGGTCTTTGAGTGGTTTAGGTGTCATGGCTTAAAGTGCAACTCCGATAAGTCGGAGCTCCTCTTTTTTGGTTGCGCTCCCGAACCTAATTGGAAATCTTGGTGGCCTCAAGACATGTTTCCCCCCGATAATGTGTCCTCTAAGGCCAAAAACTTGGGAGTGATAGTGGATTGTGAACTATCTTTTGGGCCTCACATCTCGTGTCTTTCAGGAAAATGCTTTGGCATTCTGCGGATGTTGAGGAAATTTCTTCCCTTAGTATCACTCAAACATAGGAAAATAATCGTCCAGGCCTTGATTGGCGCTCGACTGGACTACGCAAACGTTCTTTTTCTGGGTCTACCGAAATATCTTTTGACCCGTTTCCAAGTAGTTCAGAACTCGGCAGCCCGAGCCATCTATGGACTCCCGAGGAGAGCTGGTGCCACTGCTTTATTGAACACCTTACACTGGCTACCTATCTCAAAGAGAATTATTTTCAAGAGCCTGACCGTGGCCTTTAAAGCTCTACATGGCACAGGCCCCAAGTATATTGGGAAACGTCTCTCCCGGTACTTACCTAGCAGAAACCTGAGGTCATCCTGTTTGCCCATGATGACAGTTCCTGTAATTCGGCGTGCGAGAATAGGAGGTCGGTCCTTTCGCTATCTAGCACCAAAGGCTTGGAACGATCTACCATTGTCCTTGAGACAAGCTCCTAGTCTTCTTGCTTTCAGGAAAGACCTGAAAACGTGGCTCTACACGAAACAGACTTTCTTTTTCATTTGTCTCTGCTTTTTGTTGTTGTGTGGTTGTTTTTTATTTGCTGATATTCTTCGCCAAAGCGCCGGGATGCTCCAAATGGAGTAGCCGTGCGCTATAGAAGAAATAAATTAACATAACATAACATAACAAAACAATATTTAATAAATTAGATTTTGCTTTGCAGCTGTTCTAAAAAAGTGATGCAACCCTGGAGCAAGACCTAGGCCTCTACGTATATATTTAGGTATTAAAACGCTGCCAGAATGAAATTGGCAACAAGGCGAAACGTGGCAGTATATCTGTTCTTCCTAATTGGTTGCAAAGTCTCCATTTTAAAATATCTTTTAAGGGTTAAGGCTCCTGCTGCATAGATCTTTATGTACTCAGTAAATCTCAGGAAATAATAATAATTGTAAGATAAGTCTGGAGGTTAATGCACTTGCTGGAGAGACAGGTGTTTTGTCTCATACCAGTTTTGAATTAAAGTAGGATAGAGGGTTAATATGTATCCCCCAAAGCACATCATGTGACACACAGATGACACATTTTTATTTCATGTAGATGGGTAAATGGGTTATTGCTTTTAACATAGAGATCCTTCAGTTACTTGCAATTCATAAATTGTAATCCTTCTCCTTTAGCACAGTTAATTATAAAGGAAAGGACATGTGATTCCTACACCTTGTAACCCTCACTATCTTATGTAACACATCCTGTAAATTGACTTACACACATATGGCTTATTGTCAACTTATAATATGTATGTGCGATGTAAAGTGCTCTGACACACTGGATTGGGGTGAGTAGTGTTATAAAGGTCATAAGACAAACTAGTGGTATTTAATTGTTATTTGTGTAAATATTAGAACAGACCAACACATCTGACACACCCTAACCAAAGATGTGTGCTTAAACTATGTCTGATGCTAATTTGAGGTTCAACTGCTCAAAATAAACATTTAAACAAAACATTAGCCTTTTAGTGGCGGAATTGCATAGTGTAAAATAGTAAAATAAGGGAGGGTGGGCTGAGGAGGGGTAGGATGCAGACAGCAATCAACAAACTACCTTGTCCTGGAAGTGCAGGCTCAGGCAGCATGGCAGTGAGAGCAAGGTGAGAAAAAATACCTGGAGGTATGCAGCACAACAAACGGGGAGGTCACAGGTCAAGTGCAGGACCATTAACATGTCAAAGCATTAGTGCTCCAACAGGTTAATAGCCCTGCGACTGACAGAAGTGAAAGGGGAAATTATTTTGTACCCTTGTCCCCCGTGGTCCCCCCACTACAAAATCTGGGGGGGATATATCCCCTGCGTCTCCCACACTTCCTATGCCCATGGCACCTGCTAGTTTGGCGGTCTGCCCGCCCCATTTAAATGTTGAGGGCCCATACACGAAAGCCCACTACAGTCCCGCCATCACCGCCAGGAAATCTCCACCGCGTCAACGGTGGGATAGGCAAAATCAGCTGTCAGAGGGAGGACTGACAGTTTCCAGGGTGGGCCAATCACAATGGGCCTTCGTGTCGACGTGAGTGTGGTGGTAATACCTCTACACCTGAGTTGGCGGAATGGAAGGGATATCAGGCAATAAATCACTGTTTCTCACTTTCACACTCTTACAAGCAATAGCATACCAATGTGCAATGCATGTCTGTCATGTTGATGTTTAAGAAATTTAAAGAAACAATCCCGTATGATCACATTGTATGTAGAAATTTGGTGCACGCTGCCTTCAAAAAATAGAAACTTGCACAAAAAAAGTTATCCACATAAAAATCAAACAGTCACAATACAGTTGTGGTTAAAGAAATTTCAAAAATTCCTACATTAAAACATTTGCAATACACATCATAAAGATACGTGTTATGTAACATGATGTAGAAATTACACTAGACAAGGTGTAACCTGTACCTTAGAAATTAATTGTAAAATTATTCAACATATGCATCTATGTAATATTTTCCCTTGTCTAGTGCAAGTCCTGTACGTTATCCAGTTTCAAAAGCCACAATACTGTTCATACTGATCAGTAATCAAGGTGAAACAATCACATCTATATGTGTAACATCAATTAGGTAGTTCAAGTGGCCATTACTATGATGAATGTCTGCACTTAAATTCAAATGACCATCACATACTATGTTAACCAGTGTATGCACTTAACAAAGTCGACATCAGTTGTATTACCTGTCATCATGGTAATGGAGAATAAGTACTTCACATTTTACTCAGAAACATTGCTACGAAGCAAACAATTGATAAGGAAAAATAATGCCAGGGACAATTTGGTGAAATCAAAAGTATGGGTTTATTCCACAAAATGAGATAAAGCTCTCAAAATAGTAATCAAGCCAAATGGCAGTCCATAAAGTCCAAATTTCTGCACAGTTGTGTCAAATCCCTGGGAATCACACTCAACAGTCACTTGAACACGAAGGATCATATTAACGCCTCTGCAAAAAGTGCTTCCTACTCGCTGAAACTCAAAAAGAAAGTCAAACCCTTCAAACCCAGCGATGACCTAAAGACTGTGGTGCGAGCATTATCCTCCCCAAGCTGGACTACGGTTATCCAGCTAACACGGGTGCCCCAAAAACATACCTAGACCCTCTGTAAGCAGCACTCCACACTGCGGCCAGGCTACTATTGGGGGAGAGTTGACATGACTACATCGACTCCACACTCAAGCAGTTCAACTGGCTCCTAATAGAGGCAAGAGCTATATTCAAAAGTGCATGCATAACTCACAAAGCTCTTCACAAGGATAAACCAACCTACCTCTCCATTAAACTATCACAAGCCGTACAAAAGCAACTTCTACAAAGCTCTAACAGTCTTCTCCTGATTCTGCCTAAATTCAAGCAAGAGAAATCTTGTGCATGTTCCTTCTCTGAGAATGCTCCAAAAATCTAGAATGACTTAGGCGAAAATCAATCTTCACCCCTCTTTAAGGTGAAACTAAAACTCCTTCACCTCAATACATTTGTTAACATGCCCTCCTAAAGCTTCTGACAGACCTGTGGTGCCACACACGAAGTCAAGGAAAACCTCAGCCCCAAATATCTAAGGGAAAAACCACAGGCCTCCATTCCCACTCCACCAAGAGGCCATCCCTAGCTATCAGCAAACTTTCTCACCCATCTAATTCTAATGCTGGTTGTAGCTCATTGTAAACCTCTGGTCCTTTCAATGTCTATTTACTCCCAGGTAACCTATGTGCAAATGAATCAAAACAATACCCTTTCAGGCATAGAGTGATGCATAAATTATGCAAAAAAGAAGGAGAGAACTCTGGGTAGTTCCCAAGTTTAGGTGGAAGCCAGCTCCTGTATAGAACACCCTCAACACCAGCGACACTAGATTTGCTCATCTCAAATGTCTGCTTTTCTATCAAAGTAAAGCTTTCATTCATTTCAGGTTGGCTTGGAAGGTATTTTACCAATCCAAAGCTGTAATATTGTGCCTGGAGTGGTAAATGGCTTTTGTCATTTTACAGCTCGGCGGGGATAGCACTGTGCTAATCCTGTGCTTATAGACTTTGCTGTACAAATGGCAAAAGACTTTGTCCTTTTCTATCTCGGTGTGGATAGCACTGTGCTAATCCAATGCTTAAAAACTTTGATAGAAAAGCAGACATTTGAGGTGAGCAAATTTAGAGTGTCGCTGGTGTTGAGGGTGCTCTATACAGGAGCTGCCTTCCACCTCCAACGGAGCTACTTTCACACCTTTGCAGGAGTAAAACCACAGCTTTTGCTTAGATTGTGAAGCAGACATATTCTCACATGCCAAAGACATTAAATGAGCAACATCAGATTCAGATCTGACCTATTTACTCATCCAAGCAGGTCTGAAATCAGTGTTGGGTTTCCGTCCCCTCATCAATTCAAAAGGTGCAATTTTAGTAACCAAGTGGGATGTAGTTATATAAAATCAAATCATAGCATTAAACGCTTTGCAAATATCATGACTACCAACTTTAGCCCACTTAAAACACTCCCCCACCACCGATTTATTCTTTCAACAAAACTATTACTCTGTGGGTGGTAAAGAAAACTCTTGTGGTGTTTAACACCATACTCTTGGAGAAATTACGCAAATTCAGTACTAATAAACTGCTTTCCATTATCTGAAACCAAAGTTTCAGGAAAACCCTCTCTGAGCCAAAGTTTTTTAGGAAACTCCACAATAGTCTTAGTGATGGCTTCTGTGACTAGCTTCAACTCTAGTCACTTTGATGCATAATTCATAAGGACTAGGATAAAGAACGTAAGATCTTCAAGTTATCAAGAGACCAAAATGATTATGCCACTGCAAGAATTTTTACGTTTGCCCGTAAATATGATAATTATAAACTTCAAGCATTGTCAGAGGGCAAATCTGTAGGCAAGCAAGCTAATAGTGGTACTGACACAACAATGATACAAAGCGATTCTGACTCTGCATCACTCACGACAACTAGTGACACTGATGATATTAGGCCAGGGACTTCGATCTCACTTCAACCAGCAACAATTCATTTTTCATTAGCTGATGAACTGAATTTTGTGAGCGAGGACCGGCGATATTCCTTGCGCCCTCGCAAACCTCTGTATATGCAGGGAAACCAGCAAGCAAAAGAAGGCGTGGGAGAAGTGTCAGACTAGCAAGCCTTCATTAAGAGGCAATGCAATGTGGACCTGGAAAAAATAACAGAGAACACTGTGATCAACATGACTGACCTAACACTATCCAAAGCTGAAGAACAACTTCTCTCATTGGGGTTATCTTTCTGCCCAAAAAATCTCTTCTCCTATAATCAAACACGGATTGACCTATTTAAATTTATTAGGAAAATCAAATTGATTAAGTACTTTCAACCTAATACATTTCAAGGTAAAACAGCTGCACTGATTGATTCCAACAATGTTGAAGGCATACAGGTCAAAGATAATCCAAATCTGCAAGTGCTATATGATTTAGCTCATGAGGATGATGAGGGGGCAGTGCCCTCTGTCAGTCAAGTGATCAATGTATGTAAACCTATTTCCAGTCCCTTTCGCCCTAAATCTACGTTTTTGCCTCTTATGCCTAAAGATGCAATTGATGTCTTTGGTGACACAGTGATCACGGAATTGAAAACTCTGAATGGAACTGTTATGACACAATAACGTAAAAGAGACTATCGGAATCAACAGTACAATATTCTCATCAAAAAACTTAAAAGCAAATCGGATGTGATTATCACAAATCCGACAAAGGTGGGAACATTGTTTTATGGTCAAAGAAAGGTTATTTGATTGAGGCGGATCGACATTTAAAGGACCTAACTTGCTACAAAAAGTCAACTAAATATGAAATAAGGAAAGCTGAAGAATCGACACGCAAAAAGATACATTAATGGCGGAGGATTGGACTGATCACCAAAGAGGAAACAAGTTTTTTAATTAATGAATATCCCATCACACCAGTCCTTTATTTCCTTCCAAAAGTTCACAAGCTTACTCACCCGGTGCCTGGTAGGCCTATTATTTCTGCCCAGGGTAGCAATAATGAACATCTGTCCAAATATGTTGATTATTTTTTGCAGCCGTTTGTGAATAGTTTGCCTTCTTTTTTGAAAGACAGCACTGATTTTCTCAACAAGGTCAATGATGTAATTTGGAGTCCTGACTTCTATTTAATTGTGATGGACATTGAGTCCCTTTATACAAGTATCAACCACAGTCATGGCAATAGGGCCGCTAAGCATTTTCTAGATGAGCGTGATATCTCCATGAGGGAACATAATGCTATGTTGCTGCAAATTATTGAATTATGTCTAACCAATAATTTCTTCCAATTCAATAATGAGATCTACCAGCAGTTACGTGGCGTCGCGATGGGTTCATGCTTCTCCCCCAGCTATTCATGTTTACATGTAGGTTGGTG
The DNA here is from genome assembly GCF_964263255.1 of Lissotriton vulgaris. Lineage (NCBI taxonomy): Eukaryota > Metazoa > Chordata > Amphibia > Caudata > Salamandridae > Lissotriton > Lissotriton vulgaris. The sequence goes on from NC_141687.1 coordinate 246,752,764, forward strand.
GGAGAAGCATGTTCTCAGAACGGCCCACGGTCGCTGGTGGAATCTCATTGCGCACTACTGGAGATATATTGATGACGTTTGTCTCATATGAAAAGGATTCGGGGAAGAAGCGATCAAGTTTGTCAAAGATATTAACATCAATGATCTATACCTTAGATTTACTGCAACCATTGACAAGACAAAGGTAGAATTCCTGGACGTTTTGCTATATGTTGAATAGGGAGTACTGCAGACTATGTTACATCGTAAGTCTACTGCTGGGAACTCCATCCTGCATGCCCAGAGTTCACATCTTAGGCACTTAATAAATAGCATACCATATGGCAAATATATTCGCATACGTCGTATCTACAGCTCAGTACAGGTATCTAGACAGTGTCAAATGGAAGCTTTCCAACGGTTTCTAAACAGAGGTTACACTAAAAAACAATTGACCTCGGGCCTAAATAAAGCTAATGCCATTCAAAGGGAAACTCTTCTTAAACCGAAGTCGACTCTAATATCTGCAACTATGGCAGTTGATAATGCAGTGCAGCCCGTCAGGCTTATTACTACATTTAATGTACAGGAGCACTATATCCGTAGAATTATATATTCTGAGTGGCCAATAATTATGACTGACATTTTGAGGCCAATTCCACCAGATCTGCCAGCTATCACCTTCAGAAATGTTCCCTCTATGAGGGATGCCCTGTTTAAATCAATGCCTGAGGTGATAGCAAAAAGCACTTGGTTGAAAAAACCAGGCTGTTTTAAATGTACGTTCTGCAGAGCCTGCACCTTTGCAAAAAACTCAACCCACTATGTTACAGCTTTCAGTGAGAAGTTGATTGCCATCAAGGAACATCTGACATGCCGCACAGAATACGCTGTTTACAAACTACGCTGTACATGCATTCTGGAATATACAGGGAACACAAAGCTTCCTGTACATAAGCGTATACTTCAGCATGTCAGGGTGATTGTAAATTCAGACCATAATTACCCGGTGGCCAGGCATTTTAGATCAGTCCATGCCAACAAACTTAAGGATCTCGAATATACTGTGTTGGGATCGGTTCCAAACCCCGGACGGGCGGGAACCGTGATAAGTTGCTTAGACAAAGAGAATCCCAATTAATTCTTGCTCTAGACACTTGAGTTCCCAACGGGTTAAATATAAATGAAGATTTACAAAACTTTCTTTAATATCCTAAGTCAGTCTGCCGAGCGTCATGATTATTCTGAAGTCTCCTTGGTTTTAACTCAACTGTTTGTAAATATTTGCATGGATGGAGATTTTATGTACTGTATAGTATTGCTTGGGCTCAAGCTACTTTGTGCACATTTATAAATAGATGTTCTTTTGCTTCCGCTGCTATGTAGTTAAGATATCATAGGCACTTTATTTTAGCTCTTTTTGCACAGCACTTTTTTGCACACATTAGACTTTAGGCTTAGCTGTATTTTGCACAACATCGACCTTTTTTCCAACCTGGCTGGCAAGTTAAAAACCGCTAGAGACGATCTAATCTCTCTGTTTTTACATCAGTGCTTGCATAGGAGCTAATGGGGAAACGGATGTATCTGTTTTCACCCATTTGTTCTGTGAAAAAACTAGTTCTTATGCTGTGTTCTGTATAAGTTCCATGTCCTGGTGTGTACATATAAATTTGCACTTGCATCTTTTACATTATATATGTTTTATGCGCCGGTTCATGTGTATAGAGCATTTGCCATAAGATGAACATGCACTAGCACTTTAATCTTAGCAATTTATTACGCATAGTACTGAACCAAATTCTGAAACTGGTGTGCGTTTTACCGACCATGAGGAAACACGTGTTGTCAATGAGACCCAAAATGTATAAACTTCACCCAAAATAGCAGATGAAGGCCTAAATTGGTGTGCGTGTCAGCGACAATGAAGAGACAAGTGTTGTGATGTTAACAATCGCTGAAAATGGTGTGTGTGTGTCACCGTCGATGAAGAGACACATGTAGTCAAGGAAAGCCAAAGCTTTTGGAGACTGCAACAAAATAGCCACCACGTTACGCGCAGAAGAAAATCAACTTCCCAAAGAGTTAATATTGCCTCTTCCAAGCAACGTGATGTGACACGATGATGTCACTCTACGAGGACGTGGATGATCCCCACTTATGGATGGAGGAAGACAGGCTTGAGGAGGCAGCTGGAACGAACAAGGTATGAGGTGTGCTCGAGGCTGATATGGTAAAAAAAAGATGCACGAGGAGAAATGGCAGTTAGAAACACAAGTAACCAAGTAGTCGCGTTCTCTCTCTCTCACGTTCAGAAAATAAAATTGTGTCTGTCAAGGAAATCCCAAAATAGCCATTGACGATAAGTCTGTATGGTGAGCAGGGCAGTTGGCAGTTACAAGCGCTGATTAAAAAAACAAACCTTTCTCTTTAGTTTCAGAAAGTGACTTTGTTTAGTTTTTTTAAAAATATGATTGCGCAGGCCAAGAAGCATAGACACACACAAAATACCTCGGTTAGAAGTCCAAATAAGTTGTAGCTCAGCAGGTCTGCCTGTGTACTGCCTTTCCGCCTGCTTTGGCTACCCCAATATGTATTATGTGTAAACCTCGCATTTACTACCATGCAAACATTGTGCAGAGCTTTGATGCCTTCGGGTCAAGTTTGCGCTATATAAAACTCTACAAATAAAGAATGTGGCTCTCAGTTTGCCTCCTAATTTATTGCCAAGGGGAACTTCCTCAGGAAAGAGCATCTAGTTTGCAGAGCAGGCACCTCAAAGGTCCTATAGGGGTGGTTGAGTTTAGGAGGGGTTTTCTCTGTTTTGGGGGTAGGATGGTTTTGGGAGGGGTGGGTCGGGAAGTGGAAGGGGTGGGTTAGGGTGTGGAAGGGGTAGATTTGCATTTAGTAGGGGTGGGTTGGGGTGCTGAAGGGTAGATTTGCATTTGCTAGCGGTTGGTTGGGGTTCAGAAAGGGGTTAGGGCAGGGGTAAAAAGGACATCTTGTATGGGAAAATGGGTAAAGTGTTTGGCAGGGAGTTGGGTTTGGGAGGTAGAGGGAGTGGCAGTGTTTGATGTGCATGTGTCAGTTGAGGGTGCAGGTGCCTGTGGGTCTGGTGTATGTTGTGTACATTTGGGTGTGTCTTGGTTCATAGTTGTCTGCTTTTTGGATGAGTGTGCGTGTTTGAATTTTGTGGGTGTGAATTCTAGTGTGTGTGTGTGGATTGGTATGCTGTGGAGGTGCTGGGTTTGGTGCATGTACAGTGTCTGTGAAAGTACTGGTGATAGGAGTGGTGCATGTGGTGATGGCTGCGGTGTCTGTATGTTTGGTTGTGTGCATGTGTTTTTGTGGCATCTATGTTTATGTGGGTTCATGCTGCCTATGTGTGTTGAAGTAGTTGTGTGCAAAGATGTGCAGGTGCTTGGGACAGGGCTGGAAATAGGGAATTGGAATGAGGAAGGGGCGGGAGGTGGGGTACATGGTTGGGATGGTTGAAAGGCTGAGGTCGGTGAGGAGGTCAGGCATTGAAAAGGCCACTGTAGGCCAGACATACCACTGTGAATGCCTTCCAGGTAAGCAACTATTTGTTGCAAATGGCAGCTAAGCCCCTTTTATGGGAGCTGGGTTGGCCAACTGGGGGGAGCAAGAGGGAAGGTGGAGACGGTACTTTGTGTGATACAAGGATGCAGTTGTAACAAGAGCAGGAGGGTCTGCTATCACTAGGGACTGGTCACTTGGGGAGGTCTCCCAAGATGTTTAGCTGGATCCCTCCATGCCAGTCCCCTCCACCTACGTGGCCCTGTGCCCCCCGGTGTTGGTGTCTCACCAGGTGAGACACAATGTCCAGCTGCTACAACGCCTTCGTGGCCAACGTCTCCTTTGCCTGCTTCTGGATGATGCTGAGAAGACATTTACAATAGTTTTACTGTAGCAGTTTTAACAGAACTGATCAACATTTTCCTAGTTTCAATATTGAACTGCTACAAGGCTCACAAACCTTGGTTCTTTACATCATCAACTCATGTATGTAGGGTTCATCTTGAGGCACTCTTTGCCCACAGTTCTGTAATTCCCCATGAAAGCTCATGCATCAAATATAATATTGGCTCTTAACCATAATCACTTCTCTAAAGGAACTGTTGAACACCTCTGCAAGTTTGGCCTTTGTACTCCACAATAGTGAACTTATGTCACCAATTAGGATATGCACCAAATATACTTTTGTACACTGTGTGTACAAGGTGCAAAAAGCTGCATTAAAGACACGTACTAAAAGTAAAATATGAATCAATGTGTGTCAACAAATACTTCAATGTTGTAACAATATTTGTAGAAAACTGAAAGCTTGTCTCCTTTCTTTGGCATTTTACAATTGGAACACTTACCTCAACTAACTCAAGTATTCAAGAAATGTACAATATATCATATGATTTCAGTACTAAACTACCTCATGAATGTAACACACAATATGTATTTACCTATGCTGCTGAAGACATGTAGATACATTGTCATTGTGGATTAACAAATGATTCCATTAGCATAAGTAAATACACTGGGTTTGCTTTATTTCTAATCCACTTTAGTATAGAGCCACTACTTATTCACATTTGACTCCACAATATCTCAAGTAAGTACAATGTGACGTTGAGATCATCCACTGTATCATAACTGCATATTATGCAATGTCACAATTAATTGGTCTACCATTAAATCATCCACAATAGTGAAGGAGCATCACACCTGATGCAACAAAGACTATTGGCCTGTTTGGTACAGCTTCCCCTCATTATATCAAACAGCCTGATGTATACGTGGAGTTTAGGCAGCCATGTGTCTGCTCAGAACAGTACTTTTGTTGTGAACAGGAATCAGGTGGGATCCATTACAACTAATTAATAGACAAAGCACATCATCATGCACATTGTGCAAAACTAGGGAGGACTACCAAAAATGGACTTCGGCTGACATTCTGGTCCATCATCCTATGTCTTACCACCTCTTGCGACAATGGACACTTTACCACTTGTAGACCCCCAGGGCCCACACCTTCCTGGTAATGGCCTTTCAAATGTTCTGCTTCTGATGGGCGTTCACCTGTATGAATCAAAGAAATGAAAGAAAAAACAATGGTTTTGTGACTTTTTATTAGTCTGTTTTGATGTTTCTACTACAAGCATAACTCATAAGTTTCCATACAACATGTGTATTTGCACAAGCAGACTAAAACAAATATCTTAATATACATTTTGTAGTGACCTGTTGACTACACTCATCCCTAAACTCACTAATCCAAACCTGTGACATCAACTTGTCCAGGGGGCTCCTACATAATCTGTGAGGTGACCTACTTCTGATTAGTGCAAGCCATTGTGAACTACACGAAGGCTAAACATAAATACTTATAGCAAATTGAATACTGGCCACTGGTAGTAAGGGGCTTGCAGTTTGGACATGACACACTTTGAAATGGAAGTAAAATGAAAGTGTTAGCGCAAGAAGTTAGGTAACACTCCCTTTCAATTGTCATCCATTTAAAGATTTCAAGGGCATATCTTTGAGCACACCTCAAATTTTGACCTTGCAAGGATATCTTTATGACAGATATACCTCAGTTGTTTGTCCCTGTGACTCAGCCCCAGCCTGGCCCTGATTCTGACTGAGCACTTCTCATTATCAGGACCTGCTATCTGCAGCCCGATCATCATGATGTCACATGAACATAGCCTTCCCTTAACTTTTACTTTTAAAAATGATCGTGTGCCCATCTTATTATTATAATTATTATTATTATTATATTTCTTATATAGCGCCAGAATCGACCCCCGAAGGGGTATCTCCGCGCTTGCCTTGGGAACCCGTCCTGGTTTTTCCCTGTGAGATAGCCCCTACAGGGTATCCCCAAGGTGAAAGCCAGGCATCCCGCCGCGGGGGGCCGTTGTGGAGATTAAGCAAGCTTAATGCCCAGAGTTGCAGAGTGTGTACCCATGATTAGGTCAGGCACCGAAGTGAGAATTATCGAGTCCGTGGACATTTGAGCTCAACACCCTGCCGCGTCGGGAATTGAACCCTGGTCCCGGGTCTGACCTCTGCTTCAGGGTCTGCCTGCTCTAACCAGTGAGCCACACTTCTCTACAAGTGATCTCAAGGCTGTGTACTACTCTGAAGGGGTCTGGGACCTACTGGTAGCTCCCAAACAACTGTTTGGAGAGCCCTGATCTAGGCTAGTGATTTGTGGGATGACACACATAGCTAACACCATTTTTATTTGGTTTGTACAGAATACATATTCATGTACATTTATAAAGAGCATATAATGTGTTTTCTAAGTTCCATGACGTGAGTTTTCAGCATATCACAAGTTAATCAAACATATACATGCAAATATCTCTACATACACACCAAATGGAATCTAGGGCTCTAAATACACAACACATATTAATGTTGTTTTTTTTTAACATTGTTAGGTGTTTAGAAATCCCAAACATCATTGTCCTTTGTAAGGACCAAAATATATGACACTTAACATCAATCACTTCACATCACTCAGGAACTCAAAGGGAAATTCTAGCCTGTGGTAATGGGAAAAAACAGACAAAATCACATATGCATTATAAATATGTACCTGTTCCTCTGGTGAGCCATAGAGGTGGCCATACAGGGATAAGTTGCCAGCAACTCCAGCTCCTCTGGCATGAAGGCGGGGTTCTCTCACCTGCTCTACCTGCCATGCATCACCATCACTCAAAATGGGAGCTAGTTTGTTTACAAATTCAAACTTCGATTTAAATAAATATTTATATGTAGTGTGTTACTGTGCTGAAATGTGATATTTGTACAGTGTTCTTTACACATCCTTTGACAGTATTTTTTTGAGAAATAAATGTAAAAAAATAATGTGTAAATAATAAATTTGAAATGTATTATTTACACATTTTGGTTTATTGGACATTTATTTTAGGTTATAAATGTCATTTGTAAAGAATAAAGGACAAAAAGTAAAACTTTAATTAAAAGATGTATTAAAACCACATATATTTTGTAGAACTACATGACTTTAGTGTTAATTATCAAATATGTTACTGTGGAAAATGTGGAAAATGTGAAAAATATTCAAATGATATTCCAATGCAGACATATGAACCATGGGAGAGTGAGGAGAGCCTTAAATTGTGCCACCCATTTCTAGACTTCCATCATGGAAGACAGTATGTAAGAAGTTTAGGTTAAATAGGCAAACTACACTGGAATTATGCCATAAGCTGGAGTTAGATCTTCAGCATCACAACAGAAATCCCACATATAGTATACCAACTGTCAAACTCATGGCAGTACTTCATTTTTTAAGGCCACAGGATTCTTCCAATACACTGTGGCAGTATCTGGGGGAATATCACAACCGACTTTCAGTGGTGTTTTACAAGACGTTCCATACACCTGTGAATGTCACAACGTGGACCTGAGATGGCTTGGTTTGTTGGTCATTACAATCTTTCATAATACTGTGAGTGGGCAATTTCTAGTTGAATAACCTGAAATTGTGTTTCAATTTTTGGTACTTTTTTTGTCTTCCATCAAGAAGTCTCCCAACCTACTATGGTTGTTGGCACCACTGAGGAATCCAACAACACCAGGGACAGTCCACTTCAATGAGGCCCATGTAAGAACCCGGTGGCCAGTGGAGCGGGCTTTCCGGCTCCTAAAGGCAAGATTTTGTTGTCTGGACAAAACTGGTGGAGCCCTCCTCTACTCACCTGATAAGGTGTTAAAAATCACTGTGGCCTGCTGCATTCTGCACAACATCACTCTGCAAAGGAACATCCCTTACATCGCAGGGGATGGAGACCAAGAAGAGCCACCGGGTGAGGATCCTGAAAGGCCAAATGAAGATGATAGTGGTGAAGAGGAAAGAGTTGACTCACGTCAAGATGCCATTGACATCTTCTCATGAGTGTAAGTATGTCTTTACATGTTATCACTTTCACTGTTACACCAACTAGTGATGTTATGATGAGAGAATTATGTAGTGGTAATTCGTTAGAAAGGGCAAGTTCAGGGAAATTCAGGCCAAAGGTGTCTGTTGATCAAAGTTTTGACACATTGACTACTGTGTGCAGTTATATTGTTTGTGATTATTTTGTGAAACTGTGCCCTGCAAAAGTTGGCTTGCTGATGGGTCTAGCATCTTTTGTTTGATTGGTAATCTTTTTGGTTTTATCTGTTTTAGGTTCCTTTTTGATATCATCTTCATTTGGACATTTCAGAGTTGTGACATAAGCAGGTTAATGGTGCTGTTTTTAAGTACAAAGGGAGCGTGGGATGATCCTGGGAAAGGCAAACACAGACTTTGGGTGTACAAATCTTGTACACAGCAATGTGCATTGTGATTGAATGGAAGATTTGAAGATTACATTGGAGTTGTTCTCTATCACGTGTTGTCACTAAGGCAATATGTGTGCCTTCATTAGCTCAAATCATGCTAATCTCTCTTCATGTTTGCAACATTCTTATTGTGTGTAAAGCGTATGTAGCTGTTGATGGTTCTCATCATTATGGGATATACTTCTTGTGGCACACCACTGAAACATATGGTTGTGACATTCCACCAGATATTGGTACAGTGGATGGGAATGATCCTGTGTCTACAAAATATACTACTGCCATGCTTTTGTCTATTGGTGTTATTAATGTGGGACTCCTTATGTGAGCCAGAAGATCTGGTCCACCTGACAACATGAATCTATGATAATTTGCATAATCAATCTGAATGTTTTGGATATATCCTCTTCTTTCATGTTGGAAAGGTCTGCAACTGGAAATGTAAAAACTGGCACTGAGTATTAGTGTCTTGTATGGAACGTTATGTTAGTGAAGATGTTGACAGGCAATTATTGGTCAAATGAAACAAAATTAGTAGTAGTGGATTGAATGGTATATTTTTGGGGGATACATGGTTGGGAACTTGAGAAAAACATTGCCTACGTGCAACATATCTATACACAATAATTTGATGTTTGTCACTAGAGCTATGATGGAAGGAAACACATTATCAGTCTATGAGTCTTTGAGTTGTGACTTTTTGAACAAACGTGAAGAAATTAGGCACAGTGAAAATTAAAAAGAGCAAACCAAAAAGTGAAGAAGTCAGTCATGGTGAATGAAAACGTAGTTGAAGAGCCAAAATTGTTTGATGCCCAATGTCCAAAATACGACTAGCATCGGAAAGGTAAATGTGTCCAGAAATAGTCCACAGAGTGAGTGGTAGTTACAGACTGGAAGAAATTAGGGTCGGGATTTTTTGCTGATGTGGTAGAGGTCTTGCCATCCTCAACTCCTGATAATCTGGGTAGATGTCCCTTCCTGCAGGGTAGGGGGGATCCACAGTTGCAGTGCCTGGGATGGCTAGAGATAGTTCTTCCTATGGCAGGGCCTCCCTTCCTGTGGCTGTGACAGATGCAGATTTGTCAGATGTTGTAAGACCACAGGAAGGGGTAGATGGTGCTGGGAAAGCCCTGCATATGTGGGTGTTAATGTCCTGCAGCACCCTCGTCAGGGAGCCCATATTGGAGTTGTGTGCCTCCATCTGATAATTGAGCTTCCTCTGCAATTACTTCATCCACGGAACTTGGTGAGTACCTGGCCCAACATGTCTTGGGACTGATGAAAGGTTCTCAAGACTTGGTCGAGGGTGGTCTGGGTGAGAGTGACCCCAGTGGCTAGTCCACAGAATCCCTCCCACGACCCCTACTCCTACAACCATGTGCCCTTGGCCCAGTGTGCACCATTCCCATTGGTTCCTGGCAGAACTTGAGCTTGTAGTGCTGTGGTCTCAACATTAGCCAGGACTGGGGAAAATATGATTGGTGTTACAGTGGTAGGAACACAGGAAGTAGAGACTTGGTTAGCAGAGGTGTTATAGGTAGGGTGATAGGTGTTGTGTGGGCCTAGTGAGACTCACTGGAGGCATCTGCCCAGGCTGACCAGATAAACACGGATCCTCATCCAGATTACCAAGAGTATTGTCATCAGTGAAGGCTTGATCCTGGGCTGGAGTGAAGTTCTCTTCAGTGGCAGATTCCTGGACACATGGTCCAGTAGTTGGACTTAATGTGAATACTTTTGTTAGTAAAAGTGTGGATTATGCATCCACATCTTTTGAGACAAACAATGTAGAAACCTAGAAAAAAAGATAGTGATTATTATGATTATAGCTTTCAGTTGTATTGGACATATAATGCTAAATGTTTGCAATTTCAAACAGTACAACTTCAAAGAAGCAGGTAATAAGATGTCCAGAAATGTTTATGAAGTGATTAGGAAGTATATCTAATATCTCCCAACCATTCAACCCAATGCAATGGAGAGGTGAAATGTGTAATTGACAATTCCAAGGTCTAGCTGACTTCCAAATAGACATTTACACAACTTGGATGGATGTTTGGCATTAGTCATCATGTGAACACTGCAGAGTCAATTATAGCAATTACAACTTATATCCAGCATAGCAATTTTCATACCTTATCATTTTTGGGCAAACATAATTTGATTTGTGAAACTCATGACATTAATTCAATTGGTTGAGAAGAACAGGACAACATTCAGAAAACAACACAAACCATTTTCAGGATAGAGATTGAATAGGGAGTGATCACTACATGACACTTTACCATATGTGGAAATTTGTTAGACAAGAGAGAATAAGCAATATGACATAGCAATATTCTTGTGACAAAGCAGAAATAGGGCATCATAGTAGTTGTAGTCATTTCAAAGACAACTTTCCAATACTTGCATAATGGTTAGTGGAGCGTACCTTTGGAAAATATGCAGACGAAATGGGACAGACACTTACAAAATGACACACATATGGGTAATGGGTTATTTAGTGTTCTAAAACTTACAGGCACTACATTATCAATCAATCAATCAATCATAACATTTGTATAGCGCACTACTCACCCGGCAGGGTCTCAAGGCGCTTGGGGGAAGGGGTCCGCTATTGCTCGAACAGCCAGGTCTTGAGTTGTCTACTGAAGGCGAGATGGTCCTGCGTCAGCCGAAGATGGATGGGGAGGGAGTTCCATGTCTTGGCCGCCAGGTAGGAGAAGGATCTACCTCCGGCGGTGGCTCTTCGGATGTGTGGTTCGGCGGCGAGGGCGAGGCTTGTAGAACGTAGCTGGCGGGTGGGCGTGTAGAAGGTCAAGCGGTCGTTGAGGTACTTGGGACCCAGGTCGTGGAGAGACTTGTGTGCGTGGGTGAGGAGCCTGAACGTGATCCTCTTGCTGACGGGGAGCCAGTGCAGGTCCTTCAGGTGGCCGAAGATGTGGCTGTGTCGGGGGATGTTCAGGATGAGTCGGGCGGAGGCGTTCTGGATGCGTTGGAGTCTTTTCTGTAGCTTGGCTGTGGTTCCGGCGTAGAGGGTGTTTCCGTAGTCCAGTCGGCTGGTGACGAGTGCTTGGGTGACCGTCTTCCTGGTTTCGGTCGGGATCCATCGGAAGATCTTGCGGAGCATGCGTAGGGTGTTGAAGCATGATGAGGAGACGGCGTTGACTTGTCTGGTCATTGAGAGAGAGGAGTCCAGGATGAAGCCAGGTTGCGTGCGTGGTCTGTTGGCTTGGGAGTGGCGCCCAGAGCGGGGGGCCACCAGGAGTCGTCCCAGGCGGAGGGCGATGGTCCCAGGACGAGGACCACCGTCTTGTCTGAGTTCAGTTTCATGCGGCTGTTCTTCATCCACTCGGCGACGTCTTTCATCCCTTCGTGTAGGCTCGTTCTGGCGGTGGCGGGGTCTCTGGTGAGGGAGAGGATCAGTTGGGTGTCGTCGGCGTAGGAGATGTTGTTGAGGTTGTGCTGGCGTGCGATGGCTGCAAGAGGTCTCATGTAGACATTGAAGAGGGTGGGGCTGAGTGATGATCCTTGCGGTACGCCGCAGATGACTTCGGTTGCCTCGGATCGAAACGGGGGGAGGCGGACTCTCTGTGTTCTTCCGGTGAGGAACGAGATGATCCACTCTAGTGCCTTCTCTTGGATGCCGATGTTGCTGAGGCGTTGAACTAGGGTGCGGTGGCATACAGTGTCGAACGCTGCAGAGAGGTCCAGGAGGATGAGGGCCGCTGTTTCTCCGTTGTCGAGCAGGGTTCTGATGTCGTCGGTGGCTGCGATGAGGGCGGTCTCGGTGCTGTGGTTGGCTCGGAAGCCGGACTGCGAGGGGTCGAGGGATCCGTTCGTCTCGAGGAAGGCTGTCATGTGCCATGTAATAGAAAATGACACCTGTAATCTTAGATGCAACACAACAGATTCACACAAACAATCCAGATGATCTGATCGTGATACTTTAAGGTTTCTATGTTAGGAAAATATGTGCAGAACAAATTGGCAACAGCTCAGCTGAGGACAAACCGGACATTGCTTACCAGACACCACTCGACCAGGTATTCCTTTAAAGCCTACAGATGTAGGATTTTCAAGACATACTCTTCCTAGGGCATAAGTTATAAGGGGGCCTGGGAGAACCACCACCAGTCCTCTAGGCCTCCAGGTGACTCTTGGAAGCCAGGTAAATTGTGGTAGGAACAGTATATGTATTATGCTGTTATAATGTATATATTATGTTTTTGTTTATTTAGAATTATAATATTTTTAATTATTAGTATTTTTAATGTGTTTAATTTTTTATTTCGTTATAACGGTGTGTTGTTTAAAGATTTTATGTTAATGGTATATGTATATATATATTTACACACATATGGGTAATGGGTTATTTAGTGTTCTAAAACTTACAGGCACTACATTATCTGTGCCATGTAATAGAAAATGACACCTGTAATCTTAGATGCAACACAACAGATTCACACAAACAATCCAAATGATCTGATCATGATACTTTAAGTTTCTATGTTAGGAAAATATGTGCAGAACAAATTGGCAAGAGCTCAGCTGAGGACAAACCGGACATTGCTCACCAGACACCACTCGACCAGGTATTCCTTTCAAGCCTACGGATGTAGGATTTTCAAGACATACTCTTCCTAGGGCATGAGTTGTAGGGGGGCCTGGTAGAACCACCATCAGTCCTCTGGGCCTCCAGGTGACTCTTGGAAGCCAGGTAAATTGTGTTGGGATCAGTATATGTATTATGCTGTTATAATTTATATTATTATGTTTTTGTTTATTTAGAATTATAATATTTTTAATTATTAGTATTTTTAATGTGTTTAATTTTTTATTTCGTTATAACGGTGTGTTGTTTAAAGATTTTATGTTAATGGTATATGTATATATATATTTATTTGTTTTTACTATTTTTAAATTATAATATAAATTAAAATGATTAGTTTTTTGGTAAGTAGATTTATGTAAATATATTTTAATTATTATATATGTGTGTTTAACTTTTTTAAATAACTTTTTTTATTATATTTCTTAAGATATATCTTACATATTTTTTAAATTTTTGTTATTAATTTTACTATTTAATATATTCAAAATGTATCATTTTATTTTATATATATATAGTATAATATTGACATCAATATTTCCCCCCGATATTTTTGTACTTACCATTGTAAGTATAGGACGTTGATATTTTTGAAATCGATATTTTGTTCCCGATATTTTTGTATGAATATTTTGAGGGCTGATATGTTGTCAGTGTATCCTCCAAACACACATCCAGTGTATCTTTACCTTTGCTCTGTACTACACTTTACTGCCTTTGACTATGTTCACACTAATCAAATACCACATACGTCTGTGCATACATATATTTCCAACCAACACCAATTCATACAGCTAGCACCCTTAAATCTAAGAAACTGCCAGCGGCTTGTTGTGCATCCCAGAGAATGATCCTGACCCCCGCAGTATTCAGCCTCTGCATCGAGCCCTTCAGAAATCTCTGCACCAACCACGTAGCCAAAGTGTGTACCCAAATTAACTGTAGCTGTATCTGGAAATCTAATATGTCAGCTGCATCCAACCCCTTAGCCCAATGTTTATCCCCGACTCTAAGTTTTACTTCTGCAAAACCTGAGTTCATATTCATTGACAAAAGCTATTATAAATGCTACATTTAGGACTGACTCAAAACATGATCCTAGATGTATTCCCACTTAATTTCCTGGTTGTGACAAATCCCTTAGCTTGATCCTGCAAAGTAATCTCTATTTGAAGACTTGTGTGGCTCAGAGAACTTACCCAGCATGGGTAGCACCATAACTTGTACAGGGTATGCAATCGTACCTTTTGGAAATAGATTGTAGAACTTCAGTGTGAATCATTCTCAACTGCCTTATGAATTTTGCCAACACGTATTTCGCTAGCATTCCTTGCTTAATGCTTCCCCCACTAAAGGGCATAATTTTCAGTACAATGTTAAACAACTACAAGAAATGCCAATACCACTCACGACCTAATCTACTCTTTCACAGGTTTCATCAGCAGAAGTGCCCAGCACACAACTTCAAGTGGCAGAAACATGTACTTTCTCTTGCCTTCTCAACATTAAAAGAGCATAAGATATTGCCACTCCCAACAACAATTAGTACAGAAATGAAGAAAGTGGAAACAAGCCTTTTGTAGCCCGCCCCCCCATGATCAGGAAGGTCTTAACCCCAGACACTGGACTTACCAATCGGTTCTGCACTTTAGAAAATAATTTACAACTCATTTGCTTACGGAGCCCCTTATCCGTCATTGTTAGATGTAACTCGTTCTGTCCTGCATCAATCCCATAGCTCCGTCCCTTAACCCTCGCACTGTGCCCCAACCCCAGAGTACGTACACACATGTATAGGACCTATGCTGGTCTTTTGAATGAACAAGCCAACACCCGTTTGGTTCTTAGTGGTCAGTGTTGGCCGCAGTTTTTATTACAATACATGCGAATACTGTTTGTCATACGTCACATGTGGTTTTTGCCATACAACACTATTTTGTAAATTGTCATGCAAGGTCATAAATCATCAGCCTGTGTTTGCTGATCCCATCTGTCGTCCATTCCCTTTGGACTGGCAGTTCATTCGTTAGTTCCTTTGGGTTGTCTCAGCGCTTACTTTGCGCGGGGGTAGCTTCCTTTCCGGAGTTAGGACCATACTCGCCACATTGTTGGTTACTGTTGTGCCCTGCCAACCGGCGGGGGCTGGGCAGCGAGTGCCGTCCCCGTTTGCTACCTCCTTTCTCATTGGTTGGCCCCTCACCCTGCCGTCCGGCATCCCAGTGTGAGGGTGCCCATTCTTACACACCGCCCGATGGTGCGCCTCCGTAGCAACCAATGTTTCCTTATTCTCCGCCATATTGTTGCCCCTTCCCCGCCCGTGTTCCATCACTGCGACATTGCTGTTCTTCGGTGTGGGTGGGTGGGATAAGATTCCTCTGCCATGCTGCCGCTGCCCCTGGTCCAAGATGCCAGCTGGACTCGGGCGCGGCGCTTTTATGCCCCATTTTTTGCATCTCCGGCTAGCTGGCCCCTTTTTCCTATTGGGGGTTTGACCCCTGCGCTGACCCCAGTGGCCGGTGGGCCCGGCGCCCACCTGGCGCAGCTAGCGGGAGTGGTAGGGAGGAGTGGCACGGACTTTCCCGCTTCTGGGAGTGCCCCGAACCATTTTTTTCTGGGGGGGGGGGGGGCCTGTCGCTGGTTAAGGCGCCGGCCCTCTAACCCCCCTGTGGGGGCGGCCTCTGCGATAACCCTCACACTGTGCCCCAACCCCAGAGTATGTACACACATGTATAGGACCTATGCCGGTCTTTTGAATGAACAAGCCAACACCTGTTTGGTTCTTAGTGGTCAGTGTTGGCCGCAGTTTTTATTACAATACATGCGATACTGTTTGTCATACGTCACATGTGGTTTTTGCCATACAATACTATTTTGTAAATTGTTATGCATGGTCATAAATCATCAGTCTGTGTTTGCTGATCCCATCTGTCGTCTATTCCCTTTGGACTGGCAGTTCGTTCGTTAGTTCCTTTGGGTTGTCTCAGCGCTTACTTTGCGCGGGGGTAGCTTCCTTCCAGGAGTTAGGACCATACTCGCCACCTTGTTGGTTTCTGTTGTGCCCATTGTTTCCCTATTCACCGCCACGCCGCCAGGGAGGCTTACGTCTTCCTGCAGCTCCCACCCAGTGTCCGAAAAAAGGTGCCTCTTCTCTCTTTTTTTTTTTTTTGCACCCTGCCAGTGCCATTGCACCCCATATGTTGCTCCAGAACACTTCCATCCCCTCTTTTGAGAGATGGACTCCGTCGCTTGCATAGAGTTCTGTGCAGCCCGGGTGGATGAGCCTGTGCCTCCCGCTCTCCATCCAGTTGACTCTGCAGAACTTGCTTGTGGCTATGTTCAGCTTCCTCCTGGAATTCTCTACCGCTCTCCTTGACTCCGCTTCATGCCATTCCCGTCTGCTGATGAGTTCCGACCATAATACAGCCGTGTTCCGGAATGACCTGGCTGTCTCCGTGAGGTCTCTCTGGATGTCATGGAGGAGCGCTTTCCTACCCCTGTTCACCAGGTCGTTCCCCCCCAGGTGGATGATCAAGATGTCAGGGAGCCAGGGTGTGTCTGCTTGCACTCTCTCCAGCGCCGCCGTTAGCTGCTCCCATTTCATCCCAGGCCTGCCCAACCAACGGATGCAATTTTCCACTGGCCTTCCTTTCCGCTTGCAGCCTCGCTGTTGCCACCACACCTGCATCCTGGACACAAAAGAGTGGCCCACCACCAGCACCAGCCGCGGTCTTTTCCCTGCTGAATTAATGGTCCCAATGGTCAGCTCCCCGTTGGTCACTGCTCGGGGGAGTGGTGGTGCTGCTGGGGCCACCCTGGCGCGCGGCTGGCTTTTTACTGCAGGTGGGGCCTAACGTATGCCTTGAATGCGCGGGACCGCCATCTCCCTACGGCTTTTATACCTGCCTCTGACATCCCATGTTGTGCTGCAGATGTGGCAGCTCCGATCCTGAATGAGTGTAACCCAAAGGAAGCAGGAGGGAGGCCCGCCTTGACTAGGGCCAAACGCATCACCGTTGTGAATTGGAATTTACTAAGGTGGCTGCCATCCTGGTGCTTGAAGATTGGTCCCTCCCCTACTGGTCTGATTAACATAAACGCCTGCAGGCAGCATACCGCACAATACCTCGGGTCTTCGATGCAATGCAGCGGGATTGTGCTCCCTGCCCCAGCTAGGTCGGTCTTGGAGCGCCGAAGCCGGATCACCACCTGGGCCCCTTCTGGTGTTATGTCCCCAGCTTGTAAGCAATCCGCTGCGGGCCCCCTCCTATTCGGGGCCAGCAGCTCACTGAACCGGAAGACCCTGAAGAATGCAGTGGCAAAGGCTGCTCTTAACAGGCGGAGCACAAATGTGTCTCTTGTGACATTACCCAGGGGTTCCAGCAGGAGCGCCAATTTGGAAAACCTATTGGCCATCTGCTGTCCCTCCTCGTGCCTTCGTCATGCCTCCAGCCCTTCATGGCTGCCTTGACGTAATGTGATGCCGCCGGGTCATGCCCTGCTGCTAACTTGGTGAAGTGTGTCACTGCCGCTAGGTGTGCCTGAGCCCAGGACCTTGATTTTTTACTGTTGTAATCCCACAGAAGGAAATTCTCCACTGCCCTGCTTGTGGCCCCCGGGTCTTCTAGGTTCTGAATACCCCCTATCTGCATTACTGTGTTCACATACTTCCTGTACCTCTTGGCTGCTTCGGGGGCGAGGGCCTGGTTTACCAGTATGGGGAGGTCTACTCCCCCAGGTCCCACAGGTGCGCGGTAAAAGGGGTCATGTCCTGATCTGCCCCGGGTGCCAGTTGCCTGAATCTGTCCATCTGCGCTCTTGAAAGGGCGTCCGCCAACTCGTTCTCCACCCCTGGTACATGTCGTGCCCTCAGGTCTATGTTGCCCTCCAACTGCAATTTAACCAGGTGGCGCATTAGTGTCAGTATCTCCGGGCACCTGGCTGCCCCTTTGTTGATAGTTTGTACTACCCCTTTGTTATCGGACCAGATTGTGAGTTTCATATTGCGCAGCTCGTGCCTCCAAATAGCGAAGGCCACCACGATGGGGAATAGCTCGAGAAATGTTATGTTCCCAGTTCTACCTGACCTGTCCCATTCACTTGGCCATTGTCCCCTGCACCATTTGCTGCCCAGGATGGCCCCAAATCCCTGGCTGCCGGCGTAATGTGTGAACAGTGCAATCTGCTTGCATGTCACCCATCCTTCCCTCCAGATGAGAATCCCGTTAAAGTTCGTTAAAAAGGAGTCCCACATCTGCAGGTCCTGCTTGACCCCCGCACCCAACCTAACATGGTGGTGTTTGCGTGTCATACCTGATGTCAGCTGGGTCAGCCGTCTAGCGAAAACCCTGCCTGCTGGGATCACCCTTGCTGCTAAATTGAGCTTACCTATCAGCCCCTGTAGCTCCCTGCGAGTCGCTTTTTCTCTCCCACACATGTTTCTGATGTCCTCCCTGAATTCTTTCACCTTCTCCTCTGGGAGCTTTGAGGTGCCTGCTATCGAGTCCAGCTCTATCCCAAGAAACATTATGGTTGTCGTAGGGCCCACTGTTTTGTCTGCTGCCAGGGGGACCCCTAGCTCCTCGGCTAATGCTAGGAATGCCGCTAATGCCCGGCCGCAATCGTCTGTTGCGGCTGGGCCTGTAAACAGGAAGTCATCCAGGTAATGGAGCTTCCCCCCTTTTGGGTGCCTGTCGTGAAGGGCCCACTCTAAGAAGGTGCTGAATGTCTCAAAATATGCGCAGGACACTGAACAACCCATGGGCAAGGCTTTATCAAAATAGAGCTCCCACTCCCATTGAAATCCCAGAAGGTGGAAACTGGTTGGGTGGATGGGCAGGAGGCGGAATGCCGATTCTATGTCTGCTTTTGCCATAAGGGCCCCCTGGCCCGATGCCCGCAGTAGGTCAATGGTGTCGTCCACTGTAGCGTAACCCACTGAGCAAGCCTCAGGGCTGATCCCATCGTTAATGGATGACCCTTCAGGGAATGACAGATGATGAATTAATCTAAATTGTCCTGGCTCCTTCTTTGGAACTACCCCCAATGGTGAGACCACCAGCCCTGAATGCATGTGGGGTGGCAAAGGGCCCTCTATCCTGCCCAACATTTTTTCTTTTCTCAACTTCTTGGAGACCACCCCAGGGTAATGGAGGGCGGATTTTAGGTTCTTTGCACCGCCTAGCGGTGGGGTTCCCCTAAACGGGATAACAAATCCTTCCTCAAAACCTTTCACTAGTATCGCTGCGTCCGCTTTGTTGTTGTAAGTGTTTGCAAGCCTGCGCAATTGTTTTGTGTAGATGGGGGACCTGGCCAGGTTATATTGTTGAAAATCCCTTGGACCCCCTCTGCGCACTGCTGTCGCCTTAATGCTTCTTCCTTTTCTCTTTTTTGTCTCTTCCTTGGTCGCCCTTGTGCTTGCACCCAGCTGCTGGGTGCCCTCCACCACAACTGGAGAAAATGTGTAGGAACTTGTAAGAGGACCCCATGAGCATTCATTGGCTTCGTACTTCCAGCATATGGCTGCCCCTCCCCGTAGTGGCGAGGCCCTCCATGTGTTGCGCGCTCTGCTTTTTTGGAAAGTCCTATTTTTCTCTTGTGAAAGGGGGAACGAAAGGGCTGCTCGTTCCTCCCTGTCCAGCTCCTGGTCTCCTTGGCAATCATCATCTTGTGGATGAAGCCAGACACATCCTCCTCATTCCATTCCATTTCTGGATGGCTCTGCCTCTTTAAGCGAAAACCTTTGTCATACTCTAACCATGCATCCCCGGGGAACTGCCTCTGTGCATTGTGTATGTTAGATTCATAGAGCCATAGGTCTGCAGTGCAGCGCGGGAACTTCTCTACAATTATGCACACCATGATCCTAAAAGCGTCTAGCCAATTGTCAAAATTCCGCTCCTTCCTTTCTCTCCTCCTCTCTCTTCTATCCTCGTCCTTCTTGTCACAGGCTGTGAGGTCTAGCCCATCTAACTGGATCTCTAATAATGTAAAGATGTCTATAAATTCTTTTTCCCAAAATCTCTCCTTAACTGACAATGGTATCAGGCTTGCTAGCCCCGTGGCCCTGGTTGTCAAGGATGCGAGGCCGGGGGAGGGGCGTGCATATGGCTCCTGCACCGGAGGGGCAATGGGTGGTCCGCCCCAGCCTGCTACAGGTGACCCTAAACCTCCTTGCCCTCCTGGCATGGGGCCTTGTGCACTTAATTGTGCTTGTCTAACCCACCCTGGGTCTATCAGGTGCCATGGCAGAACATTCCCCCTCCCCTGGGTCGCTAGTACTCCCATCCCCCTGCATGTTACGCCCCTGCATGATGAGCACCACGTGTTGCTGCTGTCTCCATCACACCGCTCGGTCTTGCTGCCCTTGGGTTGTCTGTAGGCGGGGGGGCTTTACTTTTCTGTTGTGTTTTCTTAGTTGCTGCCGCGTCCTGTAGCTTGGCTGGTGGTCTTTTCAGTCATTTTCGCGCTGGCTCCTCTGTTCCTGCTGGCGGCTGATTGCTTGGTCCTTCCCCTGCGCCCAGCCCCAAGTGTGGCTGCAGCCACTCCGTTCCGTGCACCTCGGAGGCTGCCCGGATACTGCTCATGCTGGAAGTGTGGGTGGGTGAGCTGCCGTGTGACTGTGCCTGCTACTGCACCTGCTGTTCGCCTTGCCTCCGGCTGTTTCCAATAATGTTCCTGCCAGTGTGTAGCTGCACTGCTTGCTACCTGTTTGCTGCCTTCACGTGACTCTGCTGACCTATTTAACAATTGTTCAGGTCCCTGGCGGGGTGCAGCTGCCCGATCAATGTACCAATCTAACCCTTTAGCTGTATTGTCTGCCGCCCTGCAGTCCCCTGCCTTCACACTGCTTGCTGCCCTCTCGGGACTCTGCTGTCCGATTTTCAAAGTATTAGGTCCTTGGCGGGGTGCTGCCGCCTGCTTGATGCACCAACCTATGCTTTTTGCCGCCTGCTGGTTTCCCCGTGGCCGGAGAGGCTCCAGACCGACACCGGGCTGCCTGCTGGTGCCTTACTTCCCGCTGGCACAGTTCCGACATTGAGATTCGGCCTCAGAGCCGTGTGCGTGCCGCTGCCCTACTGACGAGCAGGCGACAAGCCCTGGCCTCCCGCTTGCCGTGCGTCTTTGTGCTGGGGTGACGAATGCTCCGGGCCCGTAGCGCCTGGACCGCTAGCCTGACCCGGCCCCGCTGCCCCGGAACTGCTCGGCCGCTTCCGGTTCCTGTTTTGCAGGCGCCGGCCCTTGACGCTGTGTATTCCCTTCTCCGACGGGCCTCCGGTGAGCGCTGCATCCCGGATGACCGCTTCTCTGCTGTTCTCTGCCCTGTGCTCCTGGCTCAGCTCGGCACTGCCCCCCAAAGGTAACGCTACATCCACGAAGAGCCTCCGCGAGAGGTCGGGGGAGGGGTTGTCACTCGTTCAGCCTGATCGCTTGCTGTTCGGGCAGCGCTTCGCCTCGGATCCCCCAGGTGATCTCGCCAGGTCCAAGATTCCTCTGCTGTGCTGCCGCTGCCCCGGTCCATGATGCCAGCTGGACTCGGGCGCGGCGCTTTTATGCCCCATTTTTTGCATCTCCGGCTAGCTGGCCCCTTTTTCCTATTGGGGGTTTGACCCCTGCGCTGACCCCATTGGCCGGTGGGCCCGTCGCCCACCTGGCGCAGCTAGCGGGGGGTTGGGAGGAGTGGCACGGACTTTCCCGCTTCTGGGAGTGCCCCGAACTGTTTTTTTCCGGGGGGTGCCTGGTGTGGGTTAAGGCGCCGGCCCTCTAAGCCCCCTGTGGGGGCGGCCTCCGTGACATTCCTCCTAACTTTACAAGCAACACTCCTTTGCTGCTCGGATATGTTTATCGTATACTTATGCTAGGAAATCTACCTGCCTAGCTGGAAGTCTCTATTATTTAATTCTATGCACTACAAGCTCTTGAGCTTTGCCTTGTCCTGCGGCCTGTTACCAGGTTTCAGACACGACATTGGCAGAGCTATTATTCTGTATTCACTGCAGCCTTCCTACTGTGGAACTCGGCGTGCTTCAATAAAGGCACCACGCACCATACTGGCACTGGGAGGTGTGTTAACATCAATAGACAGCGGATTGTAAATCGTCGCCTGCTAATTTAAAATATGATCTGTGAAGTAAAATGGATTTGGGCTGGCAGGCTTAATATACAGCTCTATTTCTCGTAGAAATAGTTCAGTTTTAGGCCACCTCTTAAAGTGTCTGCCATCTTGAAGGTGACTGGCTGCACAGCGAGTGTGTCGATATTATGTTCTGTCATAATGGTTCTCTCGACATCTGTCATTTGGTGACCCCTTCTCTTGGGATCATGTGGTGTCATACCAATCTGCCTTTACTTCTATCTAAGTTTGTCCGAGTTACCCTGCCAAGCTGAAAGAATGCTGCGTCAGAAGAATGAAGAGGCTCCACTCCGGTAGGAATTAACTTTATTCCTTCAGCAGGGAAACACAACCAGCAGGGCAGCAGGGAAACAAGCAACTGTCACTGCCCTCAAAAACACCATTCCAGATTCCAACCCACGTTCCAGTTCTACCCAACACTTGCATTCCAATATACATTCCAGTTCTACCCCACACTTAAGACCCAACACAAGCCTCACTGTTGATTGCGGCCATTTTGAGAGTGCACCAGTTCACTTATTTTTAGCAATATGTAGTTTACCGTTGTGTTTAATATTGCCAGATTTTTGAGAAATGGTGCACATGTCAGTGAAGCGCATGCTCATAATATGCAAAGTAGAGACAAGATTTGCTACCCAAAAATGTGTTTCTATATGTGCAGTGCACACCCCAAGTAACGTTTCAACTTTTTTCCACCTACAATTGAAGACTGTAAGACACATGGACATTAAGCTAACTAGAAGTGTGGCTCAATGATTAGAGCGGCAGAGCCTGATGCAGAGGTCTAGCCCGGGACCAGAGTTCAATTCCCCGCCTCGGCGGGTCTAGGGCTCAAAAATTCCACGGACCTGATAATTCTTGCCTCGGTGCCTATTCCAATCATGGAGTCCCACTCTGCAACTGTAGGCAATAGCTTGCTTAATCTCCACAACGGCCCCCACAACGATAAGGATGCCTGGCCTACACCTTGGGGGTGCCCAGGAGTGGACGCCTCACAGGGAAAGCCAGGATTGGTTCCACAGCGGTATTCGTACAAGCGCCTTGAGACCCTTGCGGTGTGAGTAGTGCGCTATACAAGTATCAATTATTATTTATACCATGTAGGAAGGATCACATGGTGGAAGTACTCTGTGGTGTGTACCTGGATGCAGTGTAGCTATGCCAGCAACAAAATAAAGCACTTTTCAGAGAGGTGCTCGCTTCCTGTGTAGAATTTGAATCCATTAAAAAACCTACATTTTGAGTTTTTGCAACATGTAAAATTAGTGATACACATTTTCGGTAATTTTGCAAGGGATATATGTAAAGCTCTTGCACTGTTTGTATTAAACCAGTGTGGGAATTATCCATTGCTGCTACCACACAGTTGATTGTGCCACACCTGCTTGCTTTTAGCAAACTCAGGTTAGCCAGTGATGAAATGGAGGGAAAGGTTCAAGGTAGGTAATATCATATGTTCCTGGGATCCATTAATGATGACAAGGAAAGTAAGCACTTGTGATTAATTTTGAAGGCTAGGGTGTATTCGAATATTTACCGCCTCTCATGGATGGAGCAGGCAATGAGGCATTTGATGAATATGAAGAGACTCTTCGTAGAGCATGCAAGAGGCACATAAATTAGTGAACATTTACATGACTGTTTTACGTGTGCTGGTCATGCATGAATCTAACAATTGTATATCACAGTTAATCAGGTACCAGCTTCTTGCAGAAAATAATAAGAGAGTTCAAGGGGGTTGCTGTCATTTAAAAATGTTTTTCTCAGTGACGTAATTGTGAGACCAATGGAGGAATCAGGAAAGAAATAAAAAAAAGTGCCTCTATAAGCCATTTGTGTAATAGAGAGAAATACTTCCTGAGATATGTTAGTGAAGACTTCATACATGTATAAATGTATATAAATGATCACCAGCCGTTGAACCTCCACCTATTGATAAGCGATAGGAAGTTGGTTCTTCGATCTGAGAACCTTGATGCATAAGGGTAAATACCTTTAGCACACAGACATTGCTTCTCTCCTGTGTTCTGCAGTGCCAATATGCAGTGAAGGGTGGTAGTAAACCAACAAGTCAACTTTTGTTTATTTTTATATATTTTGCCTAAAAAACATAAAGAATAATAAAAACACCACATTATTCCAATACATAATTTAATAAGAATTATCAAAATAGCTATTTGAAGAAAAAAAAGATGTTCCTACACTTGTAAAACCAAATTGCATTGCTACCACAATATATAAGTTCTTATTTTGCATCACGCATGGATTTTCTAACCTTACAGGGGAGGCGGAATTTGAATTTGGTGGACTGGGTACTCTGCTACAAAAGAAGCCAAGTAGCCTGTCCTCCATACTGACAGTCCGCTCGTTCTATTTTGAGCCACTAGACCTTCATGTTTCGGATGGCGCTACCCCTGCTGTCTCTGCCAGTGAAAACTCTAGCCCGTCAGAGTTGGGGGCGTCTGTGTAGGTGCATCAGATCATCCATCCCATTTAGAGCAGACGTTCTGGTCTACTTTTTATTCCGTTCAGGACGGCCAGGAACATTCTGGTGTTCACAAACTGAAAAAAAAAATGACTGACACACCCTGGGCGAAAACTATCAGGGTTATTAGTTTCCTGTTAATCCGGAACAAACTCCCCAAAAAGTTTACTGAGCGGCCACTAAAGCATTGGGACCGCATAGCAAACTATCTGTGCCTTTGGCGGAGCTCTTTTGAAGGCACAGACGTCTCCGCAGGGCTGGTAGAGATATCAAAATACGATGGACGATAGTCTGACAGAGCGGACGTCTATTCACCGTACTGAAAATATGACCACTGTAAATTTACAAAATCAGTGTGCCACATTCACTAGGCCATTTTAAACCTGATATTTACTAGTAAATAATTTTTTCCACCACAAATTGGTTCCATGTTATCAGGCACACAACATTTTTCCATCCTCAAACATTGTTATATAGAAATGTAGTTCAATTGAATTGATCTGGGATTACAACTCATGCAAGTCCATGGTGCTACTGATAGTAGATTTTCATCTGGTGACCTTATCCTCAGTAACCATATACTTCGTAAATAATAATCAAATGTACAATTGCTTTGCTTAAGTTTTTGCAGAAATATCATTTACTAGAAAACATATGATTTTCGATTGGGAATATCAACTATGCACAATATAGTGACACGTATATTAATTGCAAGGTAGGCCTCTAGGGATGGTGGTGTGCCAATGCATTATGAATATGTGGATTGTATTTGAGAAAGTGAATCAAGCTTTGTGATGGATATAGATGCTCTTCTGTGGGTGCACAATGGTTAGTTCATCTATTGTGCATAATCCGTAATGAGGCACGGACCCTTCTCAAGGATCTGGGGGACATAAAGATGCCAACATGAATTTATGGTGCTTCTGGAGTGTGACAGGGTTGAGTACTCCCTATCTTGTTTAATACCTACATTAGTGATTTTCAGAGAGTGGAATGGGTAAAGGACGCTTTTCCTCAAAACTGGAAAAGTATCCATTTTCCACTCTGTTCTTTACAGATGATCTACTATTCTTTGACGTAAGACTGGTTGTGGTACAGTGTGGACTGGATTATTTGGGGTGCTATAATTAAATGAATGCCCTTTCAGTCAGTTGAAATAAAACTAAAATTATGTACTTTGGTACAGGAAAGATATTACTATTAGGAGACAATTTCATGAGAATCTTTAATGAGTTGTTGGTTCTCCTTCCTGATAATGGCAACCAACAAGAGCTGCTATCTGCCCACCATGACTTTCTCATCGAAGAAAAGCAAGGATCCAACAAACAGAAGAAGAATAAGAAGAATGTGTGGCAGAATAATTCCAGCACTTACCAACTTGACTGCTGCACCTGTCCCACCTGCAAGCAAGTACTGTCCCAGCAGGACACTGCAGCGCACAAAACCCTGCACATTGAGGACGATGACTTTCCATCTTTGCAAGCAATCAGCAGGATCATTAGCTAAACACACTAGGCTGCCACCAAACAAATGTTTGCACTTGTATCCAGGCACATGCTAGAGCAGTAGGTAGAGACGCACCTATTGGTGTCTGGTGGGGAGAGGAGGAACAGTATTTGATTCTAGTAAGGCCAGACTTGCCTATAGGTTGGCAGGTAAAGCCTACCATTGCAATATTCTCTGTGCTAAAAAGGAATATCTTGCCAGAAGGATAGAGGCGTCCTCCAACTCTTGCAAGGAGATCTTCGCTGTGGTGAGGGAGTTTACGGCCCCTAGATCCAATTTGCCTCAATTAGTGTCATCTGAGTCGTGGGTCTGTGATCTTGCCAAGTTCTTTACGGATAAGATCAAAGCGATCCAGGCCTCCTTTTCAGAGAGGTCCGATGAAGGGTTTCTCAGCATTGGGGCGGGACCTGCTCCATCGTCCACGCCAGATGCTGTTTTGGCGGAGTTCCCCGCTGTTTCCAGCGATGCCTCCCTGGTGCTTTTGGCCAGTCTTAAATCAGGTTCGCCATTAGACCCCTGTCCGGCCAAATTTCTGGCCAGGATGGCGCCGGTGGTGAACCCATTGGTCAATCCTCTCTTGAACGCGTCTTTGAGGGAGGGAAGGGTCCCGCGGTCCTGGAAAAGCGCTATGGTGATCTCCCTCCTCAAGAAGCCTGGATTAGATGCCGAGGTTCTGGCCAATTGCAGGCCAATTTCCCTCCTCCCGGCTCTGGCTAAGATCACGGAGAAGCATGTGCATGGCGTTCTTTCTGGCTTTCTAGAATCAAATGACCTACTGCACCCCTCACAATCCGGATTCCGGCCTAATTTAGTATGGAGACGGCACTCCTTGAGGTGTCAGAGGGTATTCGGGAGACACTGGACGCAGGAGGCAAGGCCATGCTTGTCATGCTAGATTTGTCGGCGGCCTTTGACACCGTCCCCCATGAGGCGCTCCTCGCCAGACTTTATGACATCGGTCTAAGGGGACGGTGCTCAAATGGTTTACATCTTTTCTTGAGGGCCGCCGACAAACGGTCTGGGCCTCCCCGAGCTCTGCTGAGATGCCTCCTTTGGGAGTCGGAGTTCCACAGGGTTCTGTGTTGAGCCCGACTCTTTTTAATATCTTTATGACCCCTCTGGCGGCACTGGTGGAGGCTCTTGGGGCCCAGACCGTGTCTTACGCGGATGACACGCAACTGCTCTTTACGTGCAGGAAAGATCAGGCATTCGATGGAGAGAGCATTCGGGGGTGTCTGGGGATGGTCTTTGATTGGTTCCAGCGGAACAGCCTTAAGACCAACTCCAGCAAATCGGAGGTTCTGTTCTTTGGCTGTGCCGCAGACCCTGAATGGCGGGAGTGGTGGCCAACGGACATGTGTCCCCCTGCTCAGTCATCTCAGGTGGCCAAAAACTTGGGAGTCAAGTTGGATAACAATCTCACGCTAAGATCTCACATTCTTGGTCTGACGGGCACTTGTTTTGGTATCTTGAAGATGCTCCGTAAGTTTCTACCTTTGCTTACAGAAGAGCACAGAAAGATCACTGTTCAAGCCTTAATAGGCTCTAGATTTGACTATGCCAATGCCCTTTATTTAGGGCTTCCGGATTATTTGGTTCAGTTGCTGCAGGTGGTGCAGAACTCCGCGGCTCGCGCCATCTTTGGCCTTCATAGGCGAGTGAGAGCATCCTCGTTGCTACAGTCGCTTCACTGGCTGCCCATCCGGAAGCGGATTATGTTTAAAACTCTGACTTTGGTGCATAAAGCACTTTTTGGCTCGGGAGCAAGGTATCTGCAGCGAAGGCTTGCTTTTTATAGCCCGGTTTGCTCACTTCGGTCGGAATCTCTGTTCACGGCCGTGGTCCCTCGAGTGAGGAAGGCGCGCACCGGGGGTCGTTCCTTTAGTCTCAGGGCCCCCCAGGTATGGAATTCTTTACCTTTGGCTTTACGTAGTACTCCCAATTTGTTCCTGTTTAGGAAGAGCCTTAAGACCTGGCTTTTTAACCTTTAGGTTGTCTCTCTTTTCTTCTGTTTCTGTTTTATGCTGTTATGTTTGTTAACGCTGAGCTGCCTGTACAAAGCGCCGGGACACTCTTTCTGAGTAGCCGTGCGCTATACAAATAAAAGTATAACATAACATAAGATGTTGAATCCAGGTGCACAGAAATTATCGATAATCAGAGGGGAGGGCACCCAAGAGGGCAGTTGCTACTTGACCCTTGAAAGATAGAGCCCCAAGCAAAGGGGGTGTAAAGTTTGTCATGTGCTCAACAAGATTAAAAAAAAATACTTGTTATGCCACCATGCTTAATTAAACACTGCCTCGTGGAGGTACAGAGATGTGTTAAAGCAAGAGTCAGATTTGGCAGCTAGGGATTTAAAATTATATTTCTAATTTAATAATTTGTCCAGAAATATTGCACCAATAAACTGTGACCACCCCGGAAATACAGGATGGCACAGTGCAACACAAAAATGAAATTAACCTTTTTGTTGCTTAGCTTAATTCTTCCTGCACTCTGCTTGTAGTGTAAAGTCTCTGTCATTTCTTTTCTGTATAGAACATTTGATTACCAAGTAATTTAATTTAAAAGAGCTGCCATTGTCTGTTCACAAGGATTGCACAATTTAACCCAGCACAGGCTCCCCCAAAGTGTATCCAAACATTAAATCTTGCTGAGCATCAAAAAAAAAAAAAAAAAAAAAAAAGGAAAGATATCTTACAGCTGGCACCTGGGCACAACCAAAATGAAAGTGGCTTCTAGCTATAATGATTTAAACGTTTTAATTAATATTAGACAGCTGGGTATCTCTGGTTGCAAATAAGATGCGTTCGCAAATTTAATTGGCAACATTGTGGAAATCTGATTGTGGCCTATAAGAAATCATACATTGCAAATGTTCTTCATGTATTGATTTATGGATCTTTGGATGGACCTTGATGAAGATAAACTGGGAGGCCCGTTGTGGTGCCTTGTGTTCTCATTACACAACTCTTGTCCTTTCAAGACAATCATCCTACTGTATTGTCGTCCTGTACTTTCAAGACAAGGCTCTTCCTGTATGGATTTATGGATCTTTGGATGGACATTGATAAAGATAAAATGGATGTCCTGTTGTTGCCGTTGTATTCTCATTACACAACTGTGTGCCTAATCACTTTGTCGGTCGGAAAGGCTCCTAACGGCATTTGGATTTTCCTAACCCGTGTCGGAACCCATGTTTCCGACTGACTCAGAAACATTTCCGACTGAGCGATTATGATGGAAAGGTAACTGTTTGGTCTTGCAGACTCGATTCCAACTGCCATTCAGAGACTCCGAATCGGTCGAAGCTGAATCGTACAGGTCTATGGACTGCGTTTCCGAACAACATATTATGATGTCGGTTTTGGACAGCCTTTCCGAATCGGTCTGTCTGACACAGAACGGCTGTCAGAAACTGACTTTGGGGGCCCGTAGCAGGCCCCCCTTCACCCGCAGGCGTCCGTTCGGGCCCATGGGGTACCCACGGGACCCCTATTTACAACCATGTAATAATAAGTGCTTCAGCTCAAAGTTTTGCTAAGAAATGTGCAGCCAGCGCTAAGAATATCGGAGGTGCCAAATACCAAGACTGCGTAGTGCTAATTTCACCTCATAACTTTTCAATCCACTACTAGATCCTGCCTGCTACTTAATTTTACTCTTTTTGGCTCTCTTTCTTGCCTTTCTCTCTGATTCATTGTTTTTCCTTCCTTCTCTTCCTCTTTCTTTCCCTCTTTTTGTGTTTCTCTCGCTTGCCCTGGGTGAAAGTCAGAGGAGAAAAAAGAAGTGTTGATCCCAGCAAGTGATTGCAAGTGCACCCAACCTGCAGCGACTGGTTCGAATTAAGCACTGGCCCTAAATCGATCAGGCACCTCCAACTTTTCTGCTACCACTTATAAGCAAGGTACAACTTAAAGCTGGTATTCCACCAAACTATTGTGTCTAAAATATCAATAAATACAACCATTGTGGCAAACATACTCTGATGCAAAAATATTGTGGGACAGAATATTGAAGGTAAGAATATCATTTTTAAGCCTTTTATCTCACTTTATGAAAATATAGTTGAACATAATATTGTTTTTTAATTATTTTCTTGATTTTTTGTCTTTTTTGGCCTGTAAGTTGGGATTATTTTAATGTTAAATATGTTTCACAAATTATTTTATTAGAATTATTTTTGGTGTTTTTTTTTTTTACAGAGTTTTATATAGTGCAAACTTGACCCGAATCCGTAATCAGAGTGCCTTACATAGCACCAGTTGCGTTACATGAGGACACACACATTTTTTTTTTAGACA
Source organism: Lissotriton vulgaris (assembly GCF_964263255.1). Lineage (NCBI taxonomy): Eukaryota > Metazoa > Chordata > Amphibia > Caudata > Salamandridae > Lissotriton > Lissotriton vulgaris. The sequence continues at coordinate 246,783,162 of NC_141687.1, forward strand.
CGTGGAGATTAAGTGATTTGCCCAGAAATACAGGATGTTTGGCGTCGTTGCTGAGACTCCAACCCAATTCCCCAGATTCGATGATGCCCACCATAGCCGTTAGGCCAACTCCTCTATAGGAAAATAGGGTATGGAGTTTAAAAAAAATGTAATTTTGTTATTAGTTATGTTTTTTTAGGTGTTAATATATTAATTTGGTAGAACATTATGTACATTGTTTTTTGAATGGATAATTATACAAATCTGACCATTTTATAATTACTACTTGGTGAATTAGATAATTCTTTTTTGTTGAATTTGTAATTGTTTTTGAATTATTTGGATATTTTATAGTGTTATTACTTTTTAGAATAATAGCTTTTTATTTATTTTTATTATTAAGTTAATTTATTTTTGGGGATTTCGTAAAATATTTTTGGTTTAATTTTTTTTAATTGATATCCTTGGGTAATGTACTTTTATGTTAAATTTTATATATTGATTTCATATTTTAAGGTTATAATTATTTATATAAATCATATAATGTTAAACATATTTGACAATGTTTGTGGAAATATAGTTTATGTTTCTTCATTATACATACATATATATATATATAGGTGTGTGTGTATATATATATATATATTCACTGAAAAAACCATAGGTTATAGACCATATATAGTTAGGGATTAGCATTTAAAAAACCTTATTTTACTCGCATAAAACCATTGAAATTCCATATATAGTTAGTTGCACTAACTATATATCGCGCACCCGCAATCCACTGCTGATGATGTCACATATTACATCATTCATGACATGGTCAGTGACATCACTGATGACATCACTGATGACATCTCAAATGACATCACTGATGACATCACTGATGACAACACCCAGTGACTGTATGTTTCTGTAAAGTTAAAATATGTCTCACATATTGAAGAATGAGTGGATGTATAAATGTCTGGATGAAGGATTTAGTAGGTGCATGACTGACTGTATGAGGGAGTGATTAAATGTGTCTCACTGAGTGCATGGGTTAGTGATTAAACTGTATTAATTTGTGCATCATTATATCTGTTGTTCTGTAAACTGCTGCATGTGTTGATCAGTAGCTATATGAGTAACTATATGGGTTATTGATTGGTTGCCCGAGTATTTGTATGGGAGACTGAGTATGTGTGTGAGTGGCTGGGAGGTGTGTGACTCTGTGCATAGATGTGTGAACAGCTGATTCACTAGATGTATGGGTTCAAAACTGCATGTGGAAACAACTGTATGGGTGGTTGACTGTGTGTATGAGTGTATTGGTGAGTGAATGGATATCTCAGTGCTACATGTCAAAGTAAGTACATATGTAAAAGACAGTACATGTGAGAGTTGACATATATAAATAACTGTGCATAAGAGCCAGTGAATGTGTGAGTGGCTGTATGGATCATTGTGAACTTGTATCAGGGATTGTATAAGAGAGAAAATATGTGTTAGTATATATTTGAATAAGTAAAGTTTGTATAACTGTATAGTTCAGGAAATGGAGGTGTGATTGATTGTTTGCATGACTGACTAGTTGTGTGAGTAACTCCATGGATGAGTGACAGTCTGTGAGTGTCTGTTTACACTGATTGTATCTAAGGTTATATTAGAGTCTGAAGAGGTTCATCGTATTATCACATGAATGATATCATGAGTGATGTCACCAGTGATGTCATTTGAGATGTCATCAGTGATGTCATTTGAGATGTCATCAGTGATGTCATCAGTGATGTCACTGACCATGTCATGAATGATGTAATATGTGACATCATCAGCAGTGGATTGCGGGTGCGCGATATATAGTTAGTGCAACTAACTATATATGGAATTTCAATGGTTTTATGCGAGTAAAATAAGGTTTTTTAAATGCTAATCCCTAACTATATATGGTCTATAACCTATGGTTTTTTCAGTGAATTTTCAAGGTTTTGTAAATGCAAATTCCTAACTATATATGGTCTATAACCTATGGTTTTTTCTGTGAATATATATATATATATATATATATATATATATATATATATATTACCTACTGGCGGTCAGAACTGCTCAGGGCCCCATGAGGAACGCTTTCCATTTAAAAAGGTAAACATAACATCAAAGACACTAAAATGCCTTCTAAATATGACCCCAAACAACCTATGAAGCTCTAACAGTACATATCAAGAAATGTAATTGATTTGAAAATTCGTTTTTAAACACAGCATATAAATCAATTGTATACCTGCATTCAAGAGGAAAGGACTGAAAATGTCCTAGAGACACAGAAAAACGTTTTCTTGAATGCCCTACCACCATTGTTTGGACATTATTAACATGGCTATGTAACTCCCATAATCAAAATCTAAATTTGCAAAGCACAAGTGGGAGCGTATTTACAAGACACTTGCCCCATGAGGAACACTTTACATTTTAAAAGGAAAACATAACATCAAAGACACTCAAATGCCTTATAAATATGGCTCAAAACAACCTATGAAGCTCTAGCAGTACATATCCACAAATGTAATTGATTTCTTAAATCGTTTTTAAAAACAACATATCTGTTTCAGCTTACATAACAGACCATGGAATGGGCTCCATGTACCACAATAACTTGTGTTACTGCATGCCAGAATGCTACACCGAATATGCAATTACAATTTCTCAAAGAAACTAATTCTATTAGTATATCACTAGAGACAAAACCACATTTTAAAAACACAGCTTTCTTCATCATTTTCTCCTTAAATCATACTATTCTCTATCTCACCTTAGCAAATATTTTTTGAGTTTTGAAAACAGTCTCAGAAATACACCAAATTGTCTTCAGCAGAAGAAAAGGGATGCACTCCAAAGGCTGCAGCTATTGAAAGCACAGAAATACAGATATTCATTTCACATATCTCTCATATTAGCCAATCATACCTCTTCCCTCACTTTTTTCAAATCAAAACCCTTCCCCCCTCTGCCCTCTCTGCCTTGTTTCCATAGCAACCACCTCCTGGAAGACCTCTCATGTTTGCAAATTCACACAACAATGTTTCAATTGAACTCTGAACTCTCAGTGCACCTGCGTATCCAGTGCAATCTTTCATTAAATGTTTCTTCCTTGACCATTCAAATTACATGTTTCAAAGAACACATCCATGCACCCTAACTTTCTGTTTTCAGAAATGGAAATGCACCAATCACTGCTAATGAATCATTAGCATTGGAAATCCACAGTTTTTTTTCTTTAGAAACTCCTACTGTTTCAACTGCCCTTTCATTACCACACTTCATCTGACTGCAGAACAACCTTCTCCCACCATGTTTAAGGTCTGGATTGTTGGACATAGTTACATCCACTGGGCTCAAAGGTATGCTGAGAACAGAAATTTACCTAACCTCAATTTACAAGATGTGGAAATTAAGTGGTTGGGCCAAAGAGGATTAAAATGTCACCAATTGATACCATTGGTGAAAACCTTTATGCATTTGCCAAAACCTGACCTGTTAATAGTGCACTGTGGAGGTAATGATTTGGGCACTTTGACAGGGGTAGGTCTGGAAATGCTTTTAAAGGACACCTTTGAGCAATTAATGGCACTTTTTCCTCAAACTGCCTTGGTATATTCCAATATATGCCAAAGACAGAAATGGAGGTGGTCCAACCAATTTTGTCCACAAATTGAGAAAGCGAGGAAGCATGTAAACAAATCTGTTTCAGCTTACATGAGAGACCATGGAATGGGCTCTCTGTACAACAATAACTTGCGTTACTACATGCAAGATATCTACAGAGGAGATGGAGTTCACTTCTCAGATGAGGGCAACAGAATTTTCATTCTGAATTTAAGACTGTGCATTGGTACCTACTTATAAGTACCTAAATGTACCATAAACCCAAAAGCTCTTCTCAGAGCTACCCTACATCTGATCACTCACAATTATTATTTTTCTTTAACTTTTTTCACTAATTTTCCACAAAATACGCTCCCCGGAGCGCTACCCGGTTCGCTAACCGAAAGCTAACCTCGCGGATTTTTTTAAAAAATGTTTTTTTTCCGCACATATAAGCCTCCTCAGCCACCCTCAGAAAACCTAGGGGGTCAAGATAAGTCTACCATGACCCCTTCTACCCATTCTAAACATTATTTGCCCTCCATCTTGTATCTTAATGCGACCGAAACACAAAATGGTGGACTCCCGTGACGCTTAAGGTTCGCTAACCGGGCCGCTTTCCGGAAAGCGGTCCTAAAAAAAGGTGGGAAAGTAATTTACAGAAAAACGACTAGAGACACTCTCACCAAATATAGATTAGCTCATACTACATAACAATCCCTTTCATTTTCACAAATTTGATTGAAATTCCATTTAGCCATTAAGCCTGTAGACCTCTCTAAGTACCGTGAGGTAAATTACTTCACAAAACACATCTGAAGTGTTGGAATTGACAACCAATGAAAATGTTACTTTCATTTTCAATTTTTTTTTCCTGACATTTGATTGGTTATGTACCTGAATATATATAAAGGAAGAGAAGGAAACACAGCCATTTTGACTACTACTTCCTGAACTACATTTCAAGAGCCTTTTCACCTCCCTGTAAATTAAATTGATAATTTGTAAGTGGCACTTTAAATTAATTTGTAAAAACGTTTTTTGATAATTATTTACTGTCCCCCTGCTATAGTTATAGATACAGATAGACTCCTCTGTTATATTTATTGATTGACTTACACTTCTCTGCTATAATTATGAATTTACTTACTTTAAGTTCACTGTTAAAAAAACAGAACTACCTGTCTGAACTTAAACCCAACAGTGCCCTAACTCTTCTAATTTAATTATTTTTTTTATGCAATTTACAGCAAAAAAATGGAAGGGGAGCAAGAAAAAACTAATGTTTCCTTCGAGATTACATCCGAAGACATTGTAACTGAAGAAAATGTGGATGAAGATTTTATGGATCAATCTTTTGACGAACAATTTATTCAAACCTTACAAGAGACAGAAACATCCATGTTTGACGAGATACCAGATGATATAATGCTGGAAGTTTTAATGAACTATGAAAATAATAAATAATTTTTTTTTAAATCAAAATAAATAAATAAATAAAAAAACGAACAAAAACAACAAATAATTAACATACAGTATTAGAAAAGTCTATCATTCTTTTATCCTTAAAGTTCGCTGCCCAGAACGCTTTCCGGTTCGCGAACTTGGCGCTTACCACGCAAAAAAAATAAATTTTTTTTTGGACCCTCCTAGGCCCTTTTAAAACCTCCACATAAAACCTAGGGGGTCAACGAGGATCTACTATGCCCCCTTATGGTAATTTCCCCCTTTGTTTTGGCCTCCTCTTGTCTCTCGATCCTACTGAGAGACAAGATGGCGGCCGCTCCGGACTGTTTAGAATGTTGACAGACACCGGAGGGCCAATCAGCTTCGCATCGCAAAGTTCCGATACGCGAAAGGTTCGCTAACCGGATCGCTGCCCGGAGCGCTGTTACAGATATATATCTTGATTTAAACGTTAATTTCTCAAAATCCACTGAAGCACATATATTGAGACCTAGCAAAGGCACATCGGGCTAACAGTCCCTACAATTTTGCCAAGTTTCGTGCAAATCCATTCAGCCGTTCGGGCTAAAAGTGAGTCCAACCGCCCTATGGAAATTAACATGGAAAAAACGCATTTTGGGACCCCCCTTTTTTCTCGGCCCCCCCTCCACAAAACCCCCCCAAATTTTCAAGGGCTGCTCAGAAACAAAATGTGCCATTTTCCTGAAAATTTCAGCCAATTCCGTCCACAAACGCCAAAGTTATTAGGCATAGAATTTTCAGAAATCCCATAGGGAAAAAATCCTAACTATATATACCTACTGGCGACCGCCAGTAGGTAATATATATATATATATATATATATATATATATATATATACATATATATATATATATATATATATTCACTGAAAAAACCTAAGGTTTCAAACATGCAGACATGTTATAGTTAAGAATTAGCATTTAAAAAACCTTAGAAATTCACTGAAAATAACATAGGTTTTAGGGGTTCTATAGTTAGTTGGGCATTTCACTAGTACAAAACCATTGAAATTCACGCGTTGTAGTTAGTTGTACTAACTATAACTCGCGCGCCCGCAATCCACTGCTGATGATGTCACATATTACATCATTCATGACATGGTCAGTGACATCACTGATGACATCACTGAATGCATCTCAAATGACATCACCGATGACATCATTCAGTGAATGTGGTTTGCTTCGGTATTTAATAAGTGTTATATATATGTATATATATAGCAATCTGCCTTGAAGACTGAGTGGATGTATAAGTGTCTGAATGGAGGATTTAGTAGCAATGTGATTGACTGTCTAAGTGACGAATTTAAAGTATCTCACTAAATATATAGTATAGTAATTAAACTGTGTGAAAACCTGTATCACTCTATCTCTTGTTGTGTAAACTACTACATAAGTTGGTTACTAGCTAGGTGAAAGTCTATATTAGTTATTAATTAGTTACGTGAGTATTTGTATGGGATAGTGAATGAATGTGTGAGTGGTTGGGTGGGAGGTGTGTGACTGTCTAAAGATGTGTAAATAGTTGATTTAGTAGGTATATGAGGTTAAGACTGTATGTGGAAACAGTTGTTTAGGTGAGTGAATCTCTTTATGGGTGTGTTGATGAGTAAATATATTTCTCAATGATACATGTCCAACAAACTAGATATATAAAAGGCAGTGTATGTGACAGTTGTTGTATATAAATAAGTCACATTGGAGAACTAGGACCAGAGAAGCGTGCAGCCGCCAGCAGACGTAGAGGGAATAAAGACTCACGCTACTGGGGCAAGACTTATGCGCCTCTGGTCTAACGCAGCGCATTTGAAAATTAAAACTCTGTGCAACAAAATTAATTTGACGGTACACTGCCATCCAACCTAACAGATTGCAGGTACTCTGAACCACAAGGCCAGAATAAAAGCTATTATACAAGGAATCATTTTTGTGTCCAGACCTGAATCACCTTACCATAAACTTTCAACACATTACGGATAAGGGACAATTACAAAGACAAAGCCCGAACGTTGCTCTAAGACACTCTCGGCCCAATCAACCATGCCACCATAGAGGAAGATCATTCTAACCATACAGATCGGTCTCTCATACCAAAGAGGACCATATGTACACCACGACAGAAATTGATTTTTTGTCTTGATAAAGGTGGATAGAATTCCAAAAGACCACCGAAACGCGTCGACGCCTTAATACAGTGTGATTCGTGGCTCAAACATCGTTGTTGATACAGTATTACCACATATGTACATTACGTTGTCCCAAAAGAGCATCAGAACACACGCCTTGTATTGAACAAATCATATGTCTTACTGTTTTTCTGTCTGTTTCTAGCAATATTGCGGGTCAATATTGTTTATGTACTGTTTTTTTATAATTCCTATTTTAACCTGTGTTAAGCAGTTTATTATATTCTGCTTTTTTAACTTTACTGTATACAATAAATTTTGCTGAATTTTTTACTCCAGATCTAATTGTCATAGTTCCTTAAATTTTTTTTTCTCATTTATAGTGTTTATGTATATGACTTTGTTCAAGGGAATTGCTTTTTTATACTGGTTGGTGAACCCTATTTCCCTTGACTCTCGTTAAGGGGTACCTCTCCTATTTTAACCAACCGTATTTAAATAAGTATACATAAGACTCCGTGATTGTATGAGTGACGTATGGATAACTGCATACTTGTAATAGTGATTTTGTAACACACTAAGGGGGTCATTAGGATGGCGGGCGGACTTAGTCCACCCGCCATACTATCGGTTTTTAGGACCGCCCGCCATAAGGGCGGGGGTCCCGTGGGGGGCATTAGGATGCGCCCGCCACTGTGGCGGGTGCATCCTGCATGTCTAGCATTGTGGCGGGCGGGGCTCTCAGCACCTCCCGCCACAATGCTAAACATGCACAAATGCATTTGCATTAGCACAGCGCTAGGCATCGTACGGTGCCTGCCGCTTTGTTAATGCAAATGCAGGGGGGTACCACAGGTACCCCCCTGTGCACCCCCCACCTCTCCTTCACTCCGGGGGCCTGCAGGGGGCCCCCAAAGTGAAGACTGCATGCTGCCACGGAAAGGCATCTATCCTGGCCCATCCTAATATGGCTGGCGGGGTCAAATAGACACCGCCACCATGTTAGACCTTTTCCGCCCCGGTCGCAAGGCGACTGGGCGGAAAAGCGGCGGACGGTCTTTCCGTCTGCCGTGGTCACCCCGCCATACTAATATGGCGGGGGGCATTTAGCTGAGGATGGCGGGTACATTGCCCCCGCCAGGCCTGCAGTGGCTACCGCCAGCCTGGCGGGGGCAATCCGCCCGCCATCCTAATGAGCCCCTAAGTATGAGTTACTATCTATATGAATAAATAGAGTGGTGTTTGTGTAAGTTTGTAGCTTAGCAAATATAAGTATGATCAATTGTTTGCATAAGTGAGTAGGATGCCTGCATAAGTGAATAGGATGTGTGCTGGTGTGTAATGTTGATGTAGGTGTATAAGTATATTTGATAGTGTTCTATTGATCTTTCTTAGCATGTATGAGTCTATAGGTAAGTGTTTAGATGTGTGTGTGTAGATGTAGAAATCACTGAGTGGGTTTTTAGAAACTTGTATTGGTGTGTCAATGGTTTCAAATATGGTACTCCATATTTTATAATGAGTGTTGAAAGGTTATACTAGTGTATGATAAGATGTATCAGATTGTCACGTGGATTATGTCATCAGTGATGTCATCAGTGATGTCATTTGATATGCCATCAGTGATGTCATCAGTGATGTCACTGACCATGTCATGAATGATGTAATACGTGACATCATCAGCAATGGATTGCGGGCGCGCAAGTTATAGTTAGTACAACTAACTATAATGTGGGAATTTCAATGGTTTTGTATGAGTGAAATGTCCAACTAACTAACACCCCTAAAACCTATGGTTTTTTTCAGTGAATTTCTAAGGTTTTTTAATTGCTAATTCCTAACTATAAAATGTCTGAAACCTATGTTTTTACAGTGAATTTCAAAGGTTTTTTAAATACTAATTCCTAACTATAACATGTCTGAAACCTATGGTTTTTTCAGTGAATTTCAAAGGTTTTGTAAATTACAATTTTTAAATGCATTAATTCTTATATTTATTTTTTTGATACTGATTTACTAAATTTTTTAAAACTATTTATTTTTAGATATTTCATTTTTTAAATTACATTATAATTACATTATACATTACATTACAAAATATAATTTCTCAGAATGAATTACTTTAGTTTAAATACTTTGCAAATACCCAATATAGTTTTAAGTACAGTAGTTACAGTTGTTGCAATGGACCACACAATGCAACATTGAGCTGAATGGGAATTTCTAGTTAAATGCAATTAGTTACTTTATGGATTGCTTTTCTAGCCACAGGACTGGATCCAAGATTCCGTCATAGGACATCTCCTGTAAACAGTTGAGTAAAAGCGTTTTGGTTACAGTAGTGATTTTTAAGGAATATTATTGTATTTTAAAAGTTGACACACCAATGTTATCCTATGGGAGGAAATTCACTTAGCAAGAAAGTAGTGTTATCATTAGTTTTTCTTACTCAGTGGTAGATCCTGGATCCAGCACTGGTGCATCTCCTGTAAACAGTTGAAAGAATGTTTAAGTCATACAGGTGATTTGTAAGGAATATTTGTAAATAGACACTTAGAAACTTTTCTGGTGAAAACCAGACAATGAATTCCTACGGAAGGAAATATAAGTTACTTGTAAGTATGGTTAGAATTACTTTTCAGGGTCAGTGCTGGGCTAAAAAAGTGCAGCACTGAGTTCTCTCCTGATAACAGGTGAGTCAATCAGAATTCATTGTTCAGATGATTTTAGGTGAATATTTAAAAGTTCCAAAACTACACACTCAGAAGAATTTCCAAGTGAAACCAGTCAATGTTAGCCGATGTAAGGAAATTCAAGCTACTGGTAAGTATGGTTAGAATTACTTTTCAGGATCAGTACTGGGCTCAAAGATGCTACACTGAGGTCTCTCCTGATAACAGGTGAGTAAATCCGAATTCGTAGTACACCCAGTAAGCGCCACAGAGCTGCGTAGCAGAAAGATGTAAAAAGAGGCACGGCCTGCACCACCTCTCTGCAACGCAGCGCAGTAGCGCTTCCTGGAAGCACCTGGTGGGCTACTTGGCCCCCATGGTCCCTCAGGTTTGAAGTGGAATTTTTTCCCCAACTTAAAATGCACCACAGGGCGTGTTTGCACACATCATGTCAGGCCCCTCCCCTCCCTTCACCACTGTGTAAATGCGCCCTGTCACCATTCTAAGTTGAGAGTCCCCTTCAATCCTAAGGGTCCCTAGGGTCAAACTAGCCCACTAGGTACCCCCAGTAAGTGCCACAGAGCTGCGTTGCAATGAGGTGTAAAAAGGGGAGTGGCCACTGAACACCTGTCTGCAAAACAGCTCCCTGGTGCATACTGGAGATACCTGTTGGCCTATTTGGCCCTCAAGGACCCTCAGTATTGAAAGAGAATTAATTCCCCAACTTAAACACAACACAGGGCACGTTTGCACAGTGGTGAAGGAAGGAGGCGTGGCCTTAGGTGATATGTCTGCAAGCACACCCTGTGACGCGTTTTAAGTTAGAGAATTAATTCCTCCTCAATCCTGTGGGTCCCTGAGGGCCAACTAGCCCACCAGGTCCCTCCAGTATGCACCAGGAGGCTACGTTGCAGAGAGGTGTTCAGAGGCCACGCCCCTTTTTACAACACTCTGCATCGCAGGTCCTTGGCGCTTACTAGAGGTACCTGGTGGGCTATTTGGCCCCCCAGGGACACTCAGTATTGACAAGGAATTAATTTCCCAACTTAAACGGCGCCACAGGGCGTGTTTGCACACATATGAACTCAGGACCCGCGCCCTCCCTTCACCACTGTTCAAACGCCCTGAGGCGTATTTTAAGTTGGGGAATTAAGTCCCTTTGAATCCTGGGGGTCCCTGGGGTCCAACTAGCCCACCAGGTACCTCCAGTAGGCGCAACAAGGCTGAGTTGCAGAGAGGTGTAAAAAGGGGCATGGCCTAGAGCACCTCTCTGCAACGCAGCTCTGTGGTGCATACTGGAGGTACCTGGTGGGCTAGTTGGCCCCCAAGGACCCCCAGTATTGAAGGGGAATTCATTCCCCAAAATTGAAAACGCACCACAGGGCGCGTTTGCAGAGTGTGTTTTTGTGAGGGGGCGGGGCCTAGAGACTATTGCGTCTTTTTTTTTAAAAAATGTGAAAGGGGGGCTGTGTGGCCCCCCTTCCTTTTACTTTTTTTGGGCCCTGGGGACCCCATCCCCCAGGGCCTGACCCCCAAATATATATTTTTTCATTTTTTTACAGCCCCCCTCCCGTGGCCAATTCCGGGCCCCGGGGACCCCATACCCCATACCCCATGGCATGGCCAATTCACTTTCTTTTTTTATGGAGGAGGCTCCTCAGGCCACTTCAAGGCACCGGGGACCCATCCCCCAGGGCCGGCCTTTCAAAAAAATATATATATATGTATTCCACAATGGGAAGGGGGGCCACATGGCCCCCCTCCCGGGGCACTCGTAGCCCCGGGGACCCCATCCCTGGGGCTGACCCTCACCGTTGAGGACCCTGGGGGGTTCCCAATCCCCCCATGGCAAGACCGTGGAGGGATCAGGAACACCCCCACGGTCTTGCCAGCTCCACGCTTCCTGCGGGAGCCGGCATTGCTTTTCCATATGGGGAGCAGCTAACATGCTGCTCCCCATATGGAAAAGCAATTTGCTTTGCTTCATTGAAGCGAGAGCAGGTTTCCCTGCTCTCACTTCAATGAAGCAAAGCAGTTTGCAATGGCAGGGTGGGAGCTGCGAGGCTCCCGCCCTGCCATTGCAAACAGAAGTGTCCCGGGGGTGGGCTCCCCGGGACACTGCAGGAGCCGGCCCTGGGGGGTGGCGGTCCCCAGGGCCTAGACAAGTGATGTCATCAGTGATGTCATTTGAGATGTCATCAGTGATGTCATCAGTGATGTCACTGACCATGTCATGAATGATGTAATATGTGACATCATCAGCAGTGGATTGCGGGTGCGCGAAATATAGTTAGTACAACTAACTATATAGGAGCAATTTCAATGTTTTTTTAAATGCTAATTCCTAACTATATAAGGCCTGAAACCTATGGTTTTTTAAGTGAATTTGCAAGGTTTTTAAAATGCTAATTCCTAACTATATAAGGCCTGAAACCTATGGTTTTTTAATTGAATTTGCAAGGTTTTTTAAATGCTAATTCCTAACTTTATAAGTCCTGAAACCTATGGTTTTTTAAGTGAATTTGCAAGGTTTTTAAATGCTAATTCCTAACTATATAAGGCTTGAAACCTATGGTTTTTTTCAGTGAATTTGCAAGGTTTTTTAAATGCTAATTCCTAACTATATCAGGCGTGAAACCTATATTTTTTTTCAATAAATTTCAAAGGTTTTGTAAATGCTAATTCTATTAGCGGATAACATTTATATATGTTATTATCCTTCTGGGACCACCTGAGCAGCCATCTTGTTTCTCAGGAGAAGTGAGGCACAAGAGAGCACAAAACAAGAGTGGAAAACGCGAAAATGGGGCAGGGTTGTGACCCCCTGATCCCCATAGCCCTTCTAAATCGCGGTGGTACGCGCAAGGTTCGTGTACCCTACGTGTACGGTGCGCGTACCCTGCGATTTTTTTTTTTGCCCTTGGGGGTTCTTTTGGGACCCACTGCGAAGGGCTAGAGGGTTGGGGGTTCTCTACCCTGCCCCCTTTTCGTGTTTTCCACTCTTGTTTTGGGCTCTCTTGTGCTTCAGTTCTCCTGAAAAACAAGATGGTGGCCAACACTTCCTGGTTTGGGCAGTTTGGAATGTTGACAGTCGACTGCCAGTCGATCAGAAACTCGCTCGTGCCCATAAGGGTACGCGCACGTACACCTACTCTGTCACAAGGATGGTGTCATCAGTGATGTCATGAGTGATGTCACTGACCATGTCATGAGTGATGTAATATGTGACGTCATCAGCAGTGCATTGCAGGCGTGCAAGTTATAGTGAGTCCAACTAACTATAACGTGGGAATTTCAATGGTTTTATGTCAGTAAAATTTCCAGCTAACTATAACTGGTGTCAAACCGATGGTTTTTTCAGTGAATTTAATAGGTTTTTTAAATGCTAATTCCTAACTATATATCGTGCCTCAAACCTATGTTTTTTTCAGTGAATTTCAAAGGTTTTTTAATAGCAAATTTCTATTGCTATCAAATATAATATTTTTTATAATGAATCCTATATTGTATATTTATGTAATACTATTTTTTTATGTATATTCTTCATTGTTTTTTTTTTTGCCCTGGAGCGCTCCCGGTGCGCGTACCGGTGAGCGTCCCGTTTGCGCTATTGCCGCCAATGAAAACATCATTGTGACGTATCGCGTAGCCGCGTCCGCGTGATACGCACGGCGTAAGCGCACCCGGAAGCACCTGAGCGCATACGATATAAGCGCGAAATATAGTTAGTACAACTAACTATGTAGGAGCAATTCCAATCGTTTTGTATGAGTGAAATGTCCAGCTAACTATAACACCCCTAAAACTTATAGTTTTTTGAGTGAATTTGCAAGGTTTTTTAAATGCTAATTCCTAACTATATAAGGCCTGAAACCTATGGTTTTTTAATTGAATTTGCAAGGTTTTTTAAATGCTTATTCCTAACTTTATAAGTCCTGAAACCTATGGTTTTTTAAGTGAATTTGCAAGGTTGTTAAATGCTAATTCCTAACTATATAAGGCTTGAAACCTATGGTTTTTTTCAGTGAATTTGCAAGGTTTTTTAAATGCTAATTCCTAACTATATCAGGCGTGAAACCTAAATTTTTTTTCAATAAATTTCAAAGGTTTTGTAAATGCTAATTCTATTAGCGGATAACATTTATATATGTTATTATCCTTCTGGGACCACCTGAGCAGCCATCTTGTTTCTCAGGAGAAGTGAGGCACAAGAGAGCACAAAACAAGAGTGGAAAACGCGAAAATGGGGCAGGGTTGTGACCCCCTGATCCCCCTAGCCCTTCTAAATCGGGGGGTACGCGCAAGGTTCGTGTACCCTACGTGTACGGTGCGCGTACCCTGCGATTTCTTTTTTGCCCTTGGGGGTTCTTTTGGGACCCACTGCGAAGGGCTAGAGGGTTGGGGGTTCTCTACCCTGCCCGCTTTTCGTGTTTTCAACTCTTGTTTTGGGCTCTCTTGTGCTTCAGTTCTCCTGAAAAACAAGATGGTGGCCAACACTTCCTGGTTTGGGCAGTTTGGAATGTTGACAGTCGACTGCCAGTCGATCAGAAACTCGCTCGTGCCCATAAGGGTACGCGCACGTACACCTACGGTACGCATACCGTAGGCGGTTATGCTTACCGTAGGTGTTATGGTTTTGTATGAGTGAAATGTCAAACTAACTATAACACCCCTAAAACTTATAGTTTTTTGAATGAATTTCAAAGGTTTTTTAAAAGCTAATTCCTAACTAAATAAGGCCTGAAACCCATTTTTTTTATATACTGATTTACTACTTTTTTGCAGGCAGGTGTTCAGAGGGCACGCCCCCTTTTTACAACACTCCGCAGCGCAGCCCCTGGCGCGTTTGCAGAGGAGGAACTAATTCCCCTTGCATACTGAGGGTCCCTAGGGGGCAACTAGCCCACCAGGAGCCTCCAGTATAAGCCAGGGGGCTGCATTGCAGAGAGGATTAATGAGGCCGAACCCTTTTTTACACCTCTCTGCAACGCAGCCCCTGGGCGTGTTTGCAGAGGGGGAACTAATTCCCCTTGCATACTGGGGGTCCCTGGGGGCCAACTAGCCTACCTGGAAGCTGCAGTATGCGCCAGGGGGCTGCATTGCAGAGAGGTGTAATGAGGCCACACCCTTTTTTACACCTCTCTGCAGCGCAACCCCTGGCGTGTTTGCAGAGTAGGAACTAAATCCCCTTGCATACTGGGGGTCCCTGGGGGCCAACTAGCCCACCAGGAGCCTACAGTATGCGCCAAGGGGCTGCCTTGCTTTGTCCCGGGTGCGGCAGTCCCCGGGGAAGTGTGGGGGGGATTGTGGACCCCCCACACTTCTTTATCACTATGCCCCCGCGATTTGGTCCCCCGGGGGGTAATTTTTTAAAAAACAGACCAGGTTTAAAAAAAAAATGTGGTCCTTTTTTGTCCTTTTGGGACCACCTGGGCAGGCCTAGGGTGTCAGGGTGTATCTACCCTGCCCCCTTTTTGTGTTCTTCACATTTGTTTTTTTGCTTTCTTTTGCCTTTGTCTATCGAGCACAAGATGAATGCCAACACTTCCTGGTTAGAAGTGTTGACAGCCAATGAGCATGCAGCTTTCTCTGGAAGTCATGCTGATTGGCTGCCACTGTCTGTTAACACTAGCACAAGATGGATGCCAACACTTCATGGTTAGAAGTATTGACAGCCAATGAGCATGCAGCTTTCTCGGGAAGCCATGCTGATTGGCTGCCACTGTCTGTCAACACTCCAAACCAGGTAGTGTTGGCTGTCATCTTGTGCCTCGGTAGAACCAAGGCACAAGAAAGCAGTAAAACAAAGGTGCAAAACACGCAAAGGGAGCAGGGTAGGGCAGGGTTGTGACCCCCTGATCCCCCTAGCCCTTCTAAATCGGGGGGTACGCGCAAGGTTCGTGTACCCTACGTGTACGGTGCGCGTACCCTGCGATTTTTTTTTTGCCCTTGGGGGTTCTTTTGGGACCCACTGCGAAGGGCTAGAGGGTTGGGGTTCTCTACCCTGCCCGCTTTTCGTGTTTTCCACTCTTGTTTTGGGCTCTCTTGTGCTTCAGTTCTCCTGAAAAACAAGATGGTGGCCAACACTTCCTGGTTTGGGCAGTTTGGAATGTTGACAGTCGACTGCCAGTCGATCAGAAACTCGCTCGTGCCCATAAGGGTACGCGCACGTACACCTACGGTACGCATACCGTAGGCGGTTATGCTTACCGTAGGTGTTATGGTTTTGTATGAGTGAAATGTCCAGCTAACTATAACACCCCTAAAACTTATAGTTTTTTGATTGAATTTCAAAGGTTTTTTAAAAGCTAATTCCTAACTAAATAAGGCCTGAAACCCATTTTTTTTATATACTGATTTACTACTTTTTTGCAGGCAGGTGTTCAGAGGGCACGCCCCCTTTTTACAACACTCTGCAGCGCAGCCCCTGGCGCGTTTGCAGAGGAGGAACTAATTCCCCTTGCATACTGAGTGTCCCTAGGGGGCAACTAGCCCACCAGGAGCCTCCAGTATAAGCCAGGGGGCTGCATTGCAGAGAGGATTAATGAGGCCGAACCCTTTTTTACACCTCTCTGCAACGCAGCCCCTGGGCGTGTTTGGAGAGGGGGAACTAATTCCCCTTGCATACTGGGGGTACCTGGGGGCCAACTAGCCTACCTGGAAGCTGCAGTATGCGCCAGGGGGCTGCATTGCAGAGAGGTGTAATGAGGCCACACCCTTTTTTACACCTCTCTGCAGCGCAACCCCTGGCGTGTTTGCAGAGTAGGAACTAAATCCCCTTGCATACTGGAGGTCCCTGGGGGCCAACTAGCCCACCAGGAGCCTACAGTATGCGCCAAGGGGCTGCCTTGCTTTGTCCCAGGTGCGGCAGTCCCCGGGGAAGTGTGGGGGGGATTGTGGACCCCCCACACTTCTTTATCACTATGCCCCCGCGATTTGGTCCCCCGGGGGGTAATTTTTTAAAAAACAGACCAGGTTTAAAAAAAAAAATGTGGTCCTTTTTTGTCCTTTTGGGACCACCTGGGCAGGCCTAGGGTGTCAGGGTGTATCTACCCTGCCCCCTTTTTGTGTTCTTCACATTTGTTTTTTTGCTTTCTTTTGCCTTTGTCTATCAAGCACAAGATGGATGCCAACACTTCCTGGTTAGAAGTGTTGACAGCCAATGAGCATGCAGCTTTCTCGGGAAGGCATGCTGATTGGCTGCCACTGTCTGTTAACACTAGCACAAGATGGATGCCAACACTTCATGGTTAGAAGTATTGACAGCCAATGAGCATGCAGCTTTCTCGGGAAGCCATGCTGATTGGCTGCCACTGTCTGTCAACACTCCAAACCAGGTAGTGTTGGCTGTCATCTTGTGCCTCGGTAGAACCAAGGCACAAGAAAGCAGTAAAACAAAGGTGCAAAACACGCAAAGTGAGCAGGGTAGAAGCACCCTGACCCCCTAGGCCTGCTCAGGGGGTACCACAAGGACCCCCCAGGCCCCAAAAATGTTTTTTTGTCTTTTTTTTAAATCGTGGGGTATGTGCACCTTACACGTTTGGTAAGCTTGCTGTAAGCCTACTGTACTCTGTACAGTAAGCTTACTGTAAGCTGCTATAGATATATTTGTTTTCTCTTTTGATTTTCTCAGGAACTACTGGAGGGATTTACACCATTTAAACAAAAGGCCCTACTGCGTACCAGTCCCTACCATTTTGCCAAGTTTGGTGTAATTCCGTTCAGCGGTTCGGGCTGTAGCCGTGTCTAATGGTCCTATGGAAATTAACATGGGGAAAACACATTTTGGGACCCCCCTTTTTTTCTCGGCCCCTGCTTGACGAATCCCCCCGACACTTTCAGGGAAGGAGCGGAGCGTAATGGGCCATCTTCTTTGAGAAATTCACAAAGATTCATCCACCGGCACAAAAGTTATTCCCAATAGAATGTTGCGGATTCCCTACGGAAACTAGGTCCTAACTATATATACCTACTGGCGACCGCCAGTAGGTAATATATATAGATATATATATATATATATATATATATATCCAAACCATCTCCTCCCAGGGAAAGAGTGAAGGCCACGCAGGGGACGTTCAGGAAACACTTTATTCAATTACAACGGCATGATGCATTTCGGCCGACACTGGCCTTCTTCTGATGCCTTCATGTTCAGGCGGCTTTAGAAACACCGAAATATACAGGTCCTGCCACTTCCCCATTGGTGGGGATCCGCTCCGCCCCCTTTCCTCATGTTTGCTCACCAGACCGCAATTTGTAGAAACTGCAGGTCCCAGGATGCACCAATAGTCCAGGTAGGTGCTGCGCGGGGGAATTCTGTCCAAAGTGGAATGGCGGGTACAGGACAACAACCGGTGTGTGAAAATGCCTATATCCTGTGGGTAATGATATTGCTGTGTCTCCTTACGTCCCCAGACTCCGCTGCCGCCCCATGCTCCAGGTCAAAGTACCGGCAGAGGCAGGAGTGTAAAGTACATTCCGTCCTACGTTTCGCTGCCTCCCAATGCTCCTGGATGTAGAGGCTGGCCACGGACTTCCCGATACCTCGGACACACCAAAGAACCTGCCGAAGCAGCTGCCAGTAATGTCCGCGGCCACTTGCGCAGCGGGAGCCTCCAAGTCACGTTGCTGGCAAACGTGAAAATATCCAAACCATCTCCTCCCAGGGAAAGAGTGAAGGCCACGCAGGGGACGTTCAGGAAACACTTTATTCAATTACAACGGCATGATGCATTTCGGCCGACACTGGCCTTCTTCTGATGCCTTCATGTTCAGGCGGCTTTAGAAACACCGAAATATACAGGTCCTGCCACTTCCCCATTGGTGGGGATCCGCTCTGCCCCCTTTCCTCATGTTTGCTCACCAGACCGCAATTTGTAGAAACTGCAGGTCCCAGGATGCACCAATAGTCCAGGTAGGTGCTGCGCGGGGGAATTCTGTCCAAAGTGGAATGGCGGGTACAGGACAACAACCGGTGTGTGAAAATGTCTATATCCTGTGGGTAATGATATTGCCGTGTCTCCTTACGTCCCCAGACTCCGCTGCCGCCCCATGCTCCAGGTCAAAGTACCGGCAGAGGCAGGAGTGTAAAGTACATCCCGTCCTACGTTTCGCTGCCTCCCAATGCTCCTGGATGTAGAGGCTGGCCACGGACTTCCCGATACCTCGGACACACCAAAGAACCTGGCGAAGCAGCTGCCAGTAATGTCCGCGGCCACTTGCGCAGCGGGAGCCTCCAAGTCACGTTGCTGGCAAACGTGAAAATATCCAAACCATCTCCTCCCAGGGAAAGAGTGAAGGCCACGCAGGGGATGTTCAGGAAACACTTTATTCAATTACAACGGCATGATGCATTTCGGCCGACACTGGCCTTCTTCTGATGCCTTCATGTTCAGGCGGCTTTAGAAACACCGAAATATACAGGTCCTGCCACTTCCCCATTGGTGGGGATCCGCTCCGCCCCCTTTCCTCATGTTTGCTCACCAGACCGCAATTTGTAGAAACTGCAGGTCCCAGGATGCACCAATAGTCCAGGTAGGTGCTGCGCGGGGGAATTCTGTCCAAAGTGGAATGGCGGGTACAGGACAACAACCGGTGTGTGAAAATGCCTATATCCTGTGGGTAATGATATTGCCGTGTCTCCTTACGTCCCCAGACTCCGCTGCCGCCCCATGCTCCAGGTCAAAGTACCGGCAGAGGCAGGAGTGTAAAGTACATCCCGTCCTACGTTTCGCTGCCTCCCAATGCTCCTGGAGTGATGTCACTGACCATGTCATGAGTGATGTAATATGTGACGTCATCAGCAGTGCATTGCAGGCGCGCAAGTTATAGTGAGTCCAACTAACTATAACGTGGGAATTTCAATGGTTTTATGTCAGTAAAATTTCCAGCTAACTATAACTGGTGTCAAACCGATGGTTTTTTCAGTGAATTTAATAGGTTTTTTTAAATGCTAATTCCTAACTATATATAGTGCCTCAAACCTATGTTTTTTTTCCAGTGAATTTCAAAGGTTTTTTAATAGCAAATTTCTATTGCTATCAAATATAATATTTTTTATAATGAATCCTATATTGTATATTTATGTAATACTATTTTTTTATGTATATTCTTCATTGTTTTTTTTTTTGCCCTGGAGCGCTCCCGGTGCGCGTACCGGTGAGCGTCCCGTTTGCGCTATTGCCGCCAACGAAAACATCATTGTGACGTATCGCGTAGCCACGTCCGCGTGATACGCACGGCGTAAGCGCACCCGGAAGCACCCGAGCGCATACGATATAAGCGCGAAATATAGTTAGTGCAACTAACTATGTAGGAGCAATTCCAATCGTTTTGTATGAGAGAAATGTCCAGCTAACTATAACACCCCTAAAACTTATAGTTTTTTGAGTGAATTTGCAAGGTTTTTTAAATGCTAATTCCTAACTATATAAGGCCTGAAACCTATGGTTTTTTAATTGAATTTGCAAGGTTTTTTAAATGCTAATTCCTAACTTTATAAGTCCTGAAACCTATGGTTTTTTAAGTGAATTTGCAAGGTTTTTAAATGCTAATTCCTAACTATGTAAGACCTGAAAGCCCACCAGGAATCTCCAGTATGCGCCAGGGGACTGCATTGCAGAGAGGTGTAATTAAGCCACGCCCCTTTTTACACCTCTCTGCAATGCAGCCCCCATGCATGTTTGAAGAGGGGATACTAATTCCCCTTGCATACTGGGGGTCCCTGGGGGCCAACTAGCCCACCAGGAGCCTCCAGTATTCACCAGGGGGCTGCATTGCAGAGAG
Organism: Lissotriton vulgaris; assembly: GCF_964263255.1. Taxonomy (NCBI): domain Eukaryota; kingdom Metazoa; phylum Chordata; class Amphibia; order Caudata; family Salamandridae; genus Lissotriton; species Lissotriton vulgaris. The sequence goes on from NC_141687.1 coordinate 246,803,839, forward strand.
GTGTAATGAGGCTATGCCCCTTTTTACACCTCTCTGCAACGCAGGCCACTGGCGCGTTTGCAGAGGGGGGACTAATTCCCCTTGCATACTGGGGGTCCCTGGGTCATATCTGCCCAAACACCGATATTCCGAACGATGGAAAATGACTTTTCTTGAGAAACATTTGGATATGGATTATAATGTCCTATACTTTGGAATTTTTGAAAGACTGACTTTGAGGATGCTATAAATTACTCAAGTCTGCCCGAATTGTGTGGGTAAAATTGATACCTAGTCACTTTGAATAACAATGTACTTACGTTTTGTCTAACATTTGGAAGAAATATCTAGTTATATGACAACAGGATACCGACATAACTTGAAGGAAATAGGAACGCCCTGAAGAAGTTCTGTTGTACGGAACGAAATGTTTCGGCTGGCTGTGGTACATAAACTTAAGGAAAATAAAAGCATTTGAATATATACCAAGATTCAGCGCTTCAATAAGGACTCTAAGTGATATGATTTGATTGGACTTATTGTGCAAGTGGTGCTGTGCCAAACTTTGGAATATTTTCCACTACTCTCTACTACTTACTCTCTCCTACTCCACTACTCTCAAATACTCACTCTCTACTACTCATACTCTACTACTCTACTACTCTCTACTACTCTCTCTCTACTACTCACTCCCTACTACTCACTATCTACTACTCTCTACTACTCACTCTCTACTACTCTCTACTACTCACTCTTTACTACTCACTCTCTACTACTCTCTACTACTCACGCTCTACTTCTTACTCTCTACTACTCTCTACTACTCACTATCTACTACTCTCTCTCTACTACTCACTCTCTACTACTCACTCTACTACTCACTCTCTACTATTCTCTCTCTCTGCTACTCACTCTCTACTACTCTCTACTACTCACTCTCTACTACTCACTCTTCACTCTCTACTACTCACTTGTTACTACTCTCTACTACTCACTCTCTACTGCTCTCTACTACTCACTCTACTACTTACTCTCTACTACTCTCTACTACTCACTCTCTACTACTCACTCTCGACTACTCTCTACAACTCACTCTACTATTCACTCTACTACTCTCTACTACTGACTCTCTGCTACTCTCTCTACTACTCTCTACTACTCTCTACTACTCACTCTCTACTCTCTATTACTCACTCTCTACTCTCTACCTCTCTACCTCTCTCTACTTCTCTCTCTACTAGTCTCTACCTCTCTACCGCTACCTCTCTACCTCTACCTCTCTACCTCTACACCTCTACCTCTCTACCTCTCTCTACACGCACACATATACACATATATATATGCATATATATGCATATGCATTTATATATATGTATGTGTATGTATATATATATATATACATACATATATAAACATATATAATCTGTATATCTATATAAATACAAATATAAATGCATGCATACATATACATATATGCTTACAGATGCATGTTATTTACATGAAAGTTTAAAAAACACTAATAAAAGCAAAGCTAAAAAGCCACCTCATTAGAAACAGAATGGCTTTAACTTAAATGAGGGCGAGATCTATTGCATTTTCAATGCTTGTTTACTTTGGTTCCATCAAGAAGGCATTCAGATGTGTCACACATTTGCCATAAATTCTGAATGTTAGCACTCTAGTTGCTCATTAGATCACTGTAGTAAAGCTGCTGTTCACCAGAGAAGTCTGCTGCTGGTATTCAAAGTGCATGTTTCAGTCTGCATGTCAGAATTTTTTTAATGAAATAGAAAAGGATTTGAGAAGTCATTTAAAATGATCCCTAATTTTTCTTTCTGAAGCACTAATCATACTTTCTATGGCAAAATGAACCCCCTCATTTTGTTCCTTTTTAAATTAAATGTTTTCAGACTTACCACTTCATTCCAATCAAGATAGCTTCTGGTGTGCCATACTTTTGTCATAAGTAAGACTGTTAACGCTCTAGTTGTTCTTTAGAACACTCTGGGACATTCTGTCATTGGGCTATACTTGGGCTACATCTGAGTGATATTTGGGCTACTTTTAGGCTCTTTTGTCTCTGGTGGCCATCTTGGGAGACTGCATGTCAGAATTTTGAAGAGGATTTGAGAAGTCACTCAAAATGTGCCCTAATTTTTCTTTCTGCAGTACTAATCATACTTTCTATGGCAAAATATACCCCTCATTTTGTTCCTTTTTCAATTAAATGTTTTAAGAGTTACCACTTTATTCCAATCGAGATGGCTTCAGGTGTTCCCTACCTTTGTAATAAGTAGGACTGTTAGCGCTCTAGTTGTTCTTTAGAACACTCTGGGACATTCTGTCATTGGGCTATACTTGGGCTACATCTGGGTGATATTTGGGCTACATTTGGGCTCTTTTGTCTCTGGTGGCCATCTTTGGAGACTGCATGTCAGTATTTTTTAATGAAATAGAAGAGGATTTGAGAAGTCACTCAAAATGTGCCCTAATTTTTCTTTCTGCAGCACTAATAATACTTTCTATGGCATAAAATACCCCCTCATTTTGTTCCTTTTTAAATTAAATGTTTTAAGAGTTAACACTTTATTCCCATCACGATGGCTTCAGGTGTGCTATACCTTTGTAATAAGTAGGACTGTTAGCGCTCTAGTTGTTCTTTAGAACCCTCTAGGAGGCTGCAGTACAAAACCAAGGAATCAACTGACAGTCTCTGTCCTTGTTGGATGTACATGTTTTACTGAGAATGTCAGACTTCATTCTCACATGACTGAGAAAGATAATGTGGATTTACAGAAAATATGCTTTCAGGTTAGCTTATATATCCCCTTCCAAACCACTGTGGGAAAATCATGAGATATTAGTTTTCTTTCAAACATGATTCATGATATCACAGCAGAAGGCCTTTTCGCGTGGTAAAATCACCTTAGAACACACCACAATTCCTAAAATGAGTATGGTACCATCAACAAATGATTTATAATGTAACTAAAGTCCTAAAACCCTCAATTAACTACAATGCTTTTTAATGAGGTGCTATCATGTATATTGGTCCCAAGATGGCTGCCAACACTTCTTGGATGAAGTGCTGACAGCCAATCAGATCAGATGTGTGGTTAGGCTACACCCAGATATATATATATTTTTTTGAACCTAAATTACTCAAAATCCACTGGAGCACATATCTTGAGACATAGCAAAGGCACATCGGGCTACCAGTCCCTACAATTTTGCCAAGCTTTGTTTTGAGACCCCCCTTTTAGCTTGACGAATCCCCCCCAAACTTTCAGGGAAGGAGCGGAGCACAGCGAGGCATATTTAAGGAAAATTACAGGCAGATTCCTCAACCGGCGCCAAAGTTAAAGCCAAAGTTATTCCCAATAGAATGTTGCGGATTTCCTATGGAAAACAATCCTAACTATAACTACCTATTAGACCCCCCCCTTTTTTATGTTTTCAGAACCAGTTACACTGTTTTACAATGATTGCATTAATTTGAATTCTATCATACAATTGACAGAAAGCCTATGAGTTTATAGAGGATTTATGTGAATTAGTACATTTAACAATGGCCGCCAAAGTTTCTTTGGACAGCATGTACCTCTTTTATGTTTACTACACGTTGTGATCTGTAAGTGTGTACTTAAAACTGTTCCTCACTCAACTTAGGTTAAACGTGTGAACAAGGCACTTCTGTGCTGAAACGCGTAGCGTGACTTTGGGAATAAACGCTCACCAGCTGTACCTTTCTGAGTGCATGTGATGCTTACTACGGTAAAACTTTGAAAATTATATATATATATATACATATATATATATATATATATATATATATATATATATATATATGTGTGTGTGTTTGTATTTATTTTACATTAATTTAGCATTTGGAAAAAAGTATCTGAGCTTTCCAAGGATAAAAAATGTTCCTGTTGTTGCCAATGCTCGAGCGGGAATAGTAGTAAATTTCGTTTTAGGAAACCAGGCCCTATGTCATGCGTGGCCTTAAAAGCAATACACAGATCCTTAAACTCAATTTGTCTCTTAACTGGAAGTCATTGCAGATCTCTGAGCATCCTAGAAACAGATTTATGTCTTGTGACATTAAGCAAAAGTCGTGCCACAGTATTCTGCACCACCTGTAATTTGGACAGCCACTTTTTTCGAAGATTGATAAAAAAGACTGTTACAATAGTCTGCTCTAAATAGAACAAGTGCTGAGACTACTAGTTAATGTAGCTCATCTGGAATGAATGGGAGAATCTTTCTCAGAAGCGTTAGCGTGTAAAATAAAAGGGAAGTAACCTGATTAACATGAATTTCAAACAAGAGTTTAGAGTCAACTAAGACTCCCAGATTCTTCACCTTGATTACTGGCGTTGGTAGAAGACCCAACTTCAAAGGCCAAAGATCGGGGACCAGAAATTGGTGTGGGCACTGAAGAGTAAGACCTCCATTTTACTCGTATTAAGTTTTAAACAGTTGGCAGCAATCCAGTCACCAACCTGACGAAGATACAACATTAACACTGGCACTGACCATTGACTGTAGATGAGGTCAAAATAACAAACAGGGATCAGACAAAAGGCAAACCTTCTGGTAGAGATGGACTCCCATCTGAGTTCTTCTCTTTATAATGGTGAGATACTGGCCCCCAAATGCCATGCCATGTACCCCGGCACACGGTTTGTGGCTGCCCACAGACACAGAAGCTGTAATAGTGATGCAACCCAAGCTCCTCCACGACCTACTGGAGGTGACTTTGTACTGTCCTCTTTCGCTTTTTTAACTTGGACTGTAAATTAATGGTAAAATACTTGCAAATAAGATATTGCTGCTATTGTCTGCTCTAGGCAACCCAGACCACACAGGTGTTGTGCCATTGAGAAGCATGGTGGCAAATATTAGGAGACTCTTCCATGTCATGATCAGCTGCAAGTAAGGATGGCTATGGGATTAGGCATCCATACACATGGAGAAGTCTGTTGGCTCTCCTAACTGGAAATATTTATTTGTGGCAATTGGCTTTATCCCAGAAATTGTGACATGTATAACACTTCTGTATCCAGACCTGACTAAAAGGGTAAAAGTAGGGAAGGTAGTGCAAGAAACATTCTACATCATGCAACGCACACTCAATGGGTGCCCTCTATCTCTATGCGCTCTGTCTCCAATTTTGTTTGCTCTGGCAATAGAGCCAATGGAAGGAGGATTTTTGCAAGAAATGTACACTTAGTGGAATAAGGATAGGGGACACATGCAGTATTTCATTATATGTGGATGATGGGCTGATACATATTGAAATTATGTGAGAGACCATGATCGGGCACAGGTGATCCTTGGAAGGGTCAGTGAGATACACATCTAAACATGGGAAGCTATGTCTACATCGAATGGATACAGACCTGAAAGATGGAAACCAAATGAGAACCTTATCGACTACACACAATTGGTTACTTTTAGAAAAACGTCCCCTTTCTATCATGGGCAAAATAACCATCACTAATTTGCTATTGTATTCAAGATTTCTCTACTTTTTCACTACCATCCTCATATATTTCCCAGAAATTGCTTCTTCACTGAGGTAGACCTTGTGCTGACAGACTGAAGGCCTGATTACAAGTTTGGTGGTCCTCCTGTAGGACCAACATCGGTGCACCAACAGGAGGACCGCCAAGCCTGTGGTGTAACTGTCGCCGGATTTCGAGTAGAATCCAGGGTGGGCAGTGCGGCAGCGATGTGGATTTGGGGGCCTTTTGGGGGACCACCCAAAGGTGCAGGGTCACCCTATAGTCCACGGGTCCGAAATACAAACTGAGACCAACACTGGAGCACGGAGAGAAAGGATATTTATTATAATCTCATCAGAGAGAAAGCATCAACAACAGACACCCATAGATGCTGAGGAGGCAGTCTGCCAAGCACTTTGGTTCCACGTCATATATACCCTTCATCCCCACCCTGCGTGAACACCATGATTGTGCAAAAGGGGGGATGTGTACAGTAAACAATGACTGCCATAATTATAGGTCAATCTGATAAGTTAGCAAATGGTCACTGTTGGGCCCCTGCAGGGCATAGGTGAAAAGCATGTTTAAAGCATACAACAGATATAGGTCAATCTGATAAGTCAGCAGATGGTATTTGTTGGGCCCCTGCAGGACATAGTGCACAAGATGAAGACAATAAGCATCTGGGAAACTCCCTGCCTGCTCTGGTTGAGCATGTGTTGGTCAGTCTGTGGTCAGGCGAGAGCACGAACAGTGTGTGTATGTCCTTGTGACGTATTGCAAAATAAATCACCTATAGAGCTGTACTTACCCCAGCTCGCCCAATGCCTTAATCAAATAAATAATCAGTAAGTTGGCAGCCTCTTCCGACCTCATCCCTCGAGGTGCACAGAGAGAACTGCTGGTTTACAGTCAAGACAGATCATATATACTTTTCGAATACACATGCAATCACCCTAAATGGAAAATTACAGGAGGCTTCTAGGGGCCTCAAGGAAAGACCATATTAGGCACACAGAATTGGCTCAGAATAACTCTATTCGTTATAGTAAGGTCAAAGAGTTTGACTCCCCTCGCCCCAGCACTCGGAAGTACAGGCACGGCACCTACAGGAATGTGCTTTATCGCATTCAAACCCAGATGTAACCTTGGGCCTTCAGACAGAGGGAAAGACAGTCCACATTCAGCTGCTCCTCTATAACTCAGAGAGAAAGAGTTTTATCGGTAGCAAAGGAGAATACCTGACTTTGGCTCAACACAGAACAGGGTCAATAAAATGGCGTCTACACGGATCCTCGGCCTACTTTACTAAACATAGGGAACACACTAAAACACTCGTGTTTGAATATAGAGAAGTATATACCCTGATACATGTATGTGACATATATCCGAAAATGTATAGGTACATCATGCTAACAACTATATAACTAGGTCTAATGCTGATAACTGAGAAAGAAAACAAGTTTTATCCTTCAAATCCACCCTTTTAGCATGATGTAGCTAACTAACTGTAACTCAGTCCCTAAAAATACCTTCATCAGTCTTCATTAGATCATTTATTTCTTGCCGGACCATCTCCTTTTTCACCGCGGGTTGAGAAGGAACTATTGCAGAAGAAAGTCTAGTGGCACAATAGGAACAGCAAGCTGGCCCACAGTGTATGCAAAGACAGCAAATGAATATAACCCCAACTATCCCTACAAGAATCATTAATAGCTTCCAACCCCAGGTAGACAATAATCCCCAGACCCACCCAGAGAAAGACCAGGTGCCATTCTCTGCATGAATTTCTAAGGCTAAGCGATGCAATTTCTGGATAGCCAAATGGACAGTGGGGGCCGAGTCAGGAATATACACACAGCAGGAGCTGCCGATCACGCGTCAAGCTCCTCCTCGATTGGCCAAGATAACATCTAACACCATTCGATTTTGAAGCGAGACAAGTCTCGTTGCTTGAAGCTCCTCTGTCATATTAGTGAAGATATCCGTAGTAATATTAATGACTCGCTCAACTACTCTAGACAACTGTCGCACTTCTCTACTCGTTAGGATTGGACCCCATATAGGAAATATTCCCTTTGCAATATCAGAAAACAATTGCAGAGGAGCATCCGTTTGATCTACATCAGAAGTATCTATCTGTCTCCTATTTCTAAAAATTGACAGGCTTGGATCATCCAGACGATGATCTTTAGGATAATTGGAGGGAGCTATATATACTGGGGGGTACAGGAAGGACAAATAACATCGTCCTGACCATCCACTTGGGAGCCATGTATACGCATTTTCTCCAAACACAAAATATACATTCGGGGGAGTCAAAAGTGGGGGGCTACTAAATGTTTTTAAACGATAAGTGAAATTACACTCATTTTCTCCTACCAGGACATGTCCTGCTCCCTGTACACAAAACGCAGAGGTGCTATTCAAAATAGGTATAGGCAACATTCTATCATCGGTAACATTTCTTTCAATAAATTGCTGAAAATACTGAGTATGGTTGAACTCAACAAAATAAAGAATTTTGTTCTGGAGCCAAGTAACATTCTCGTAGGTAGTATACAAATTCATACAAGCATTAGGATCTAGTGATCCTTCTCCCTCCCCAACCTCTGGGTCAAAACCTTGATGTACTTCTATATATGCTAAAATCATAGTATAATCTTTTTCAGAATATTGTTTGGGGTCTATGGTATAATGCATGTACATGGCTGACAATATCTTGTACCAGGCCTCACAACTTCCTAAATAGGACAAAGGCAATGATATGAACAATTCGGGCTTATACATCACTGATGGTAAAAGACCACATACCCAACAATTTGTAGTGTTGGTTGCTCTATGATTTTGGTGAAGCATTTCAACAAATACATTCTACATTCTTAGCATATGTTTGACGATGTTGTTCCTTGTGAGGGGCCAAAGTGGAAAACATATGTTCTGGAGGTGAGGGAGTAGTTCCTAATACAGTATGCATTGGCTGACGAAGTTCCAAATATACAAAAACACTCATCATTGTTATAAACAGAATCATAATAGTAATCACAAAAGGAATTTTTACACGAATGGTCCAACTAGAGAAAACTGGTATGTAAGCGGGGTAATGATGGCGTACAAAAGGTCGTTCCTCTTCAGGGACAAAACGGGCAAAGGGATACATGCTGGCTAAAAGTCCAAAACTAAACTCTGACAATGCAGTCCAACCTGCCAGAAGGTGCTTCTTTCCTGTGTCCGTCTAGAGCCTCACAGGCAGGCTCCTATCGTTCATCTCAAAGCAATCCAAACAGATCCTCTCGTTAGGGTTATGTCCATACACAACCCTTGAAGAAAACTACAACCTGGGCTTCTTGACTGCTTCTGAGTCTTTTTTTCTGAACAGAGGAATACCAGTGTTCCGAGCTCTCAACTAGTTCAGTCCAGTGTCTCGCTCAGTACCCCAGAGAGGGTTCTAACAGACCCTGTCACTTAAGTCTTTCCCTGTCTCCTACCAGCTTCATCTGGGGTATCGTGTCGTTTTCTGGGCCACATTTTGTAGCGAACATGGCCAGGTGTTACCTGATCAGCAAACAAAATAGGAGAAGATGCATCCGCCACCTCTGGAATATCAAGAGCTTGTTGATCACTTGCAGAAACAACAGATCCTGGGGCAATTGCCAAAGCAGTTGGCAATACCCCGTCTACTTCTGGAACTCCTCTTTCTTGCCCTCTTTCAACTTCCTGGGCATCGGAAAAAGGAACAAAGCAAGTGGCTTGCTCACTCTCCTGGATCAAAATTCCTTCTGGAGGCTGCTGATCACCAGGAAGCGGCAGTGGTATCCGTTTTACATGGGAGACATGTATCCAATGCCTCTTACCATCCACCTTTACCGCTGTCCATGTGGCCAGAAGAACTTGGTGCGGCTTAGACCATCTGGGAGCCAGGCTGGAGTCTCGCTGATAATTCTTGACCAGTACCCACTGGCCGCGTTCCAAGTGATGTCCCGGCCCATCCGGCAGGGGCTGCAGTACTGCTGATGAATGGAACAAAGATCCTTAGTCAATGCATACAAGTAATATGTCAACATAGGATACTCAATGTCTCTAAATGACCTAGGTCTTGGCACCCTCGAGACATTTGCTGGTCGTCCAAAGACAACCTCATAAGGTGACAATCCTGATCGGGAATGAGGGGTAACTCTTACTGACATCAAAGCTAATGGCAAAGTGTCAGGCCATTTTAGTTTCGTTGTTTTCTGTATTTTAGCCATTTTCAATTTCAGTATTCCATTGTACTTTTCCACTAACCCTGCAGATTGTGGATGTCGAGCTGCGTGAATTTTCTTTTTAATCTGTAGCCCATTACAAACATGTTTTATGAGTTCTGCATTAAAATGCCCCCTGTTATCTGTCCAGATCACCTGAGGCAATCCGTAGCGGGGGAAAACTCCTTGATTAGAGCTTTTGCTGTGGCCAGGGCAGTGTTTTCCTTGGCTGGATAGGCTTCCACCCATTTACTAAAAGCACATACCAAGACCAAAACATACTTAAGATTATTACCACGCTCCATATGTATGTAGTTCATCTGGAGAACTTCAAAAGGGAGGGTAGGTGGCGCAAAATTCCCGCTAAGAACAGGTTTCCTGCCTCCCGGGTTATGTTGTAAACAGATCATCCAATATCGAACCAAATATGCAGCTGTCTTTGCAATATCTGGGTTATTCCACACAGGATCTAATAATGTTCCCCTTTGCACCAATGTGCGCTGGGCGATAGCCCATAGTCACTACAGCATTCTAATGCATTGGGTAATAACCATCTTTGTCAGTCAAATCAACCCAACAGTTATGCTCATACAACCTTCCCACTTCTGTTTCCCAGTAGGCCAGCTCAGCAGGGGTAGCTTCTTTTTGTATTTCTCAGACACTTTCCATAGTATTATCAAACATTTCTGAGTCCGCCACCCACCTAGCAGATGTAGTCACAAACATCGGGGTCATTTTGGACTGGGCTGTTTCTTTAGCTATTTGATCGGTAAAAGCGTTGCCCTCACCAACTTCATCTACCACCGCTTTATGAGCGCTACACTTCACCACTGCCACCATCTTAGGTAATGTTAATGCAGTCAGCAATAGCAAAATCAAAGGGCCATGTTGTATTCGCTGTCCATGAGAAGTAAGGAAACCTCTTTCCTCCCACAGCCGCCCGAAACTATGGGCCACGCCAAAGGCGTATTGGCTGTCTGTATAAATGTTTACCCTCAATCCTTGACTCAATTCACAGGCCCGTAATAGTGCCACTAACTCAGCAGCCTGGGCTGATTGATAGGGCACTAGCGAGGTCTCAACTACTGTGTGAAGGGTTGTAATCGCATATACAGCTGTCGTTGTGCCATCTGCTAACTTGAAACAGGAGGCATCCACATACAATTTCCCTTGGGGGTCAGATAAAGCAATGTTTGTAAGGTCCACCTGTCCCTTCGTCTCTTCCTGAGTCCGGAATATGCAATCATGTACATCATTATTTTGTTCATCAGAAGGGAGGGGTAGTAACGTGGCAGCGTTCAGAGTGGCACAACGTTTTATTGTACTATGAGGAGCAAACAAGGTCAATTCATATCCAGTGAGACGTGCACTCGTCAGGTGCTGCATCTTTGTTTTATTCAATAATACATCCACAGCATGCTGTACCATCACTGTGAGGTCAGAATTTAGGACCAGCCCTTCCGATTGTCAGATGGCCACCGCTTCCGCAGCCGTGGCCCTAAGACAGCTAGGAAGTGCTCGTGCAACATTATCCAATACTGCTGAAAAATAAGCACAAGGTCTCTGCTTACCTCCAAATCCTTGTGTTAACACAGACAGTGAACAACCGTCCACCTCGTGTACATAAAGCACAAAAGGCTTTCGGTAGTCAAGAGTACCGAAGACGGGTGCAGAACAAAGCGCAGATTTCAAAGAATCGAAAGCTTGCTGACATTCATTGGTCCAGGGAAAGGGTTCATGCACATCTTTAGTAATTAAATGCAGCAGAGGCTTAGCAAGAAGAGAGTAGTTAGGAATCAATTGGCGACAGTAAGAGGTTATGCCAAGAAAAGCACGAACATCACGTTGACTACGAGGTACAGACATGTTAGAAATGGTAGTAACACGCTCAGGGGTTAGTCTCCTCCCCGCTTTCGACAGTAGATGACCAAGATATGTCACCTCCTGTCGACAATATTGGAACTTGGAGAGGGATACTTTATTGCCATTAGCTGCCAAATGGCACTACAGTTTTGCTGTGGCTTCTTTGCACCCTTCCTCTGTGTCGGAAGCTACCAATAGGTTATCACATATTGCAGGAGCACACTTCCTGGGGGCAAAGTCAATTCATCTAATACAGCTTTCAGAGCTTGACTGTATGTGCTAGAACTCTCTGTGTATCCTTGAGGAGCGCGGCAAAATCTGAAGCTGCAACCAGATAATGAGAAGTCGAAGATTTGTCGGCTATCTGGATCAATAGGAATGCTAAAGAAAGCATTCTTTAAATCAATGACTGAGAAATATTTCGCAGTTGGAGGAATCAGAGTAAGTATAGTAGTAATATTAAACAACAGTATACTGGGGCACTACAATCTTGTTGACCTGCCACAGGTCAATCACAAAACAATATTTATCAATATCTTCAGAATCATTTGCAGCGGGAGCCTTTTTCAAGATCGGTAAGATGGGGCTATTAGAAACATTGGCACCAGTTTCCTACTACCCCCTTGTCAACCAAATCTTATATGATAGAAAGCATAGCTTGTTCACTAGCCGGTGAAATTTTATACTGTGGTATCCGGGGCAACTTTGCATGTGGTTTTAAAGTAATGGAAACAGGCGGAATGTTCAAAAGACCAACATCCGCATCCCCAGTGGCCCATAACATGGAAGGAACAGCGGCCAACTCCGGAGGGAGTGGTTCATTTTGAGCAAAACACTGTTGACTCTGTCTGTCAGGAAAGTGTATAGTTAAATAGACACCATCAGGAGAACAATGGATCTTAGCATTCAACCTTTTCAACAGGTCCAGTCCTAATGAATTCTCCCCGCACTGCGAAGTTAGCAGAAACAGAGAGTCGACTGTGATTGAACCAATGGTAAACGGGATAGGTTTTGAAATGGGGCTCACCACCGGGACTCCGGAGAATCCTACTGAAACATTTTTTTCCCGGACACAGCAGCCCCTGGGACCAGTGAATGAGCAATGGAACTATTCATCGCACCCGTAACAATCAAAAAGTTCTCAGAAGTTCCCATCAAATGCCCTTTCACATAAGGACCTTGTTGATCGACGGGTACAGACACTTGGTCCCCACTCTGTCCATGGCTGTCCTATGCATAGGTATACCCATCTGTTCCCCCAAACATGCAGTCTTCGTTGTAATACTGCCTACCTTTTTTTGTTGTTGAAACAATTTTTCTCAGAATTACTACGGGCTACTTCTTCCCTTCACATGTCGCTCCGATCTATACCACCTCGACCTCTTCCTCTCCCTCTTACAGTCCTATTCTGAGCCAATAACAGTGGACACTGAGCCCGCCAATGTCCTACCTGTTTACAATAAGTGCATTGGTTTATTCCAAAGTGGACGAGGCGGACCTCTGCCTCGTCCACTTCCCACCCCTTTTAGGGTGAATCCTCTACCACCTCTCTCTCCCTCTCGTCCTCTAACGACTTGCTGCATCAGTACTCTGGTTTTTAGACCTTTAGCTTTCTTCTCTATTTTGTCCTTACTCTCATTTTCCCTATGCTCATAATACTGAGCCATGCTCAGAATGACCGAAGGCGTGGAGGTAGTCAAAGTGCTCTTGGCAGCCTGCAATCGGGCAGAGACCTAAGGCAATAAGTTAGTCACAAACCGATTGACAAACAACCGAATGCCGCCTTCCATCGATAGATCCTGACCACTGAAATCGATAACTACACCTTCAAATCTAGTAAAAAAATCCGAAACACTCTCTTCCTTTTTCTGCTTACATGCTGTCAGCTTATCCCAATCTACTTTCCGAACTGGAATCAGAGAATGCATGTAAGTAATTATTTTAGCCCGCAGACCTGTTATTTCAGCTCAGGTCTATCACCCGGTTTTTGGTCCTTGTCCTAATCTTTAAACAGTGCCCAAGTCTCTCCCAACTCAGCAGCATGATCCTGGTCATACACTTGATGCCACACATCTATCAGTACCAAAAGTCCAAAGAACAATTCTACATTGGCTAGGGTCATGACGGCTGAAGAAGCAGCCTCCGTCAGTTCTTTATAATAAACCATAGGATTTTTCCAAGGATCGGGAAGCTGTGATTTTAAGGAGAGAACATCACTTCTTTTCCATGGGGTGTAGACCCATTGTTCCTGGAATCGTTCCTCCACACGAGCTCTTGTAACCACATTCTGATCATTTTGTAGTTCGACTATTTCAGGATGATAAATGGGATGTACTTCCCGCATTGGATGCTGGGAATCCCAATTTGGCTATTCAAAAACATTCGCCCTCGATATTTCACTAAAGTCTCAACATTTCTATACACATCCTCCGGACTTAGTTCAAACTTATGAGCCCGATCCAGAATATCATATATCACTTGAGGGGCTCTTCCATCCGAGAAACATTGTTCCCACAGAGAAATAAGTCGATTAGCCATATGTTCTAATGCATATTGCTGCATCACAGGCTCAAAGTCTCTCATGGTACTCCATATATCAATGACTGTGTATATAGGATTTTGCATTCACTGGGACGCTTGATTCGCAACCAATTAGTTTTTTCCAAACCCTACTGATGCCCATGTATATAACGCCGTGCGCCTAGATCCCCTGGAGCACGGAAAGGAGTCAAATCTATCGAAGCAGGCGTTGTACCTGCAGATTGAGATGTTAAAACTGGAGTGGGGGGTATAAGATAACAGAGGACCTGATAAGGGGGATAATGCATCAGGAATCAGAGTATCCGTTTCCCCCACTGAGGTAGATGGAATGAGAGAAGTTCCCGTAGGGGCGGAGAGAAGGGTTACTGCAGAGGCTCGGGCCGATGGAACTGCATCTGAAAGTAAAGGGACAGCAGGATACACGCGCTGAGGGGCATACGGAGGAAGGGGCCTAGTGTTGAGCACATATTCTAATTCAGCTCTTTCTGAGTAACATAACTTTTATCTACTTGTAGCCTAAACTGTCTGTTTGCACAATCAATATTCTGCTCGGTCTGGCTTTTATCATATGCAATAGCTTTCTGCGTGATTGTCTGTCCTGCTTTGGCCTTACATAATTTGTCTTCCCTAATGCGTCTACGCTTTGCTTCCTTCTGCCATATATTTAGGGTATCGAACATTGCCTGACGGCTACACTTAGAAAACAATCGATCCTGCTGATACTGTATCTTTTTCTCATCGAAAGACCCTGTTAAGGGCCATTGTAATTCCACATTATCTTTTGTATACTTATGCCACAATGTATTTAACAAAAGGGATGTAATACCATGCTTACAATACATATCATGACTCGAACTTCCCTCCGGAGGTGCAGGCTGACTTTCATCCATTTGTGTGCCCTTTCGGCAGCCACATCCAAAACACAATTTACTAAAACACAGCATTTTTGTAGCACTCACTCACCATCAAATTTCATTCAGGAAAAATCACCACTCAAACATGGCCACGTTCTTGCTTTCGGTCCAATTCATTCAAAGGTACAGACAAGACAACCAAAGGCAATACAAACGGAAAACATACAACAAACATTTTTCAATTTGACATGTCTTTTCCAAACTAAAAGAACGGAGACCGTCAACTCCCGTTCGTGGAGAACTTCAATCAATTCCGATTTCCAGACCAACATATACCAAAGTCAGACAGTCCAGAGACTACCAAGAGATCACCACACAGGATTTAACCACAGACCGACCTACGGACCATCCTGCAGCCCCCCTGGTTCACCCTTTGGACTATTCTGACAAAACCTGCTGCCTTAGCGTCACTCCAAATATATTCAGGGACTACCCAGGTGTAACTACAGGCGTTTCCGAGAGCAGCCCGGCCAAGCGCGTACCACGCAGGCCACACCAAGGCGTCCGGTCGATATCTCTATTATTCACCAAACAAGTCCAGGGAGCGTCCACCCAGGCGGCCGCAATGCTGCCCCGTCAGACTTCCGAAAGTTCTCCGTGGTCCACCGACCACCAAATCCCCCCAAAAAACAGTTAACTGTTCCGACAAATACTGATCCATCCAAGAACAAGACGATTCACTCACCTGGCGCGCTCAGGTATGATTGCGGTTTCTCCACTACCAACTCCCGCCGACCAACACGGTCAGCTTCCTGGGTTACGCCCATTGGACTCCAGCGAGGGGCCACTAGCAGCAGAAGCTCTCTGATCGCGAGAGCGGTGTAGCTCCAATTCCCCGGTCAGTCCACCCCCTCGACCGAAAACACCATTTTCGTTGTCCTTTTTTACCCAGTTACAGGAGGACGACCCCAACACGGCATCCCACCAGAGTAAACAACTGACGTATTGCAAAATAAATCACCTATAGAGCTTTACTTAACCCCAGCTTGCCCAATGCATTAATCAATTAAATAATCAGTCAGTTGACAGTGAAGAAAGTTCAATTGTTTAATAAACAGAATGTTCTATATAGAGGAGCCTCTCCCGACCTCATCCCTCGAGGTGCGCAGAGAGGACTGCTGGCTTACAGTCAAGGCTGATCATATATACTTTTCGAATACACATGCAATCGCCCCAAATGGAAAATTACAGGAGGCTTCTAGGGGCCTCAAGGAAAGACCATATTAGGCACACAGAATTGGCTCAGAATAACTGTATTCATTATAGTAAGGTCAAAGAGGTTGACTCCCCTCGCCCCAGCTCTCGGGAGTACAGGCACGGCACCTTCAGGAATGGGCTTTATCGCATTCAAACCCAGATGTAAACCTTGGGCCTTCAGACAGAAGGAAAGACAGCCCACCTTCAGCTGCTCCTCTATAACTCAGAGGGAAAGAGTTTTGTCGGTAGCAAAGGAGAACACGTGACTTTGGCTCAACACAGAATAGGGCCAACAAAATGGCGTCTACACCGATCCTCGGCCTACTTTACTAAACATAGGGAACACACTAAAACATTTGTGTTTGAATAGAGAGAAGTATATACCCCGATACATGTATGTGCCATATATCTGAAAATGTATAGGTATTCATGCTAACAACTATATAACTAGGTCTAATGCCGATAACTAAGAAAGAAAACGGGTTTTATCCTTCACTTGCAGGAATGAGATAAGTCAAGAGTGAAGCCCCAGAGCGTTCGTGATACAGAGAGAAGGTCAGTAATGAAGGGTGAAGCGCAAAATGGCAAAGCGAATGGCAGGATAACAGACATACTTTTCCACAGAGTACAAAATGACTGAGCGAGTGTCGAGATAAAGAATACATTTTCCACAGCGGCCCAACACAAGTGGCATGCTGTGGCTGAGGATAGCAGCCAGCAGTCATGCTGTCGCCGTGGTACTGCTGCCATGTCATGTGTACTCTGTGACATGCACCATGTTGTGCATGCCACAGAGTGCACACAGGAGCATGGACTTGTGGGAGCGGGGCACATGTTGTACCCCCTGCTCCCACCACCATCGGCAGATTTGCTTGGGGCCCTGTTGAGGAGCCCCTTTCCTTACCTTTCTGCCAATCATTTCTTGGTGGCCTCACCACCATGAAATGCTTGGTGGTAAGGCAGGTTGTAATTCACTCTGCAGTGCCGGCATCGGCAAGGAGCGAATATGGACTACTATCTGCAGCGGGATCATGGTGGCGGTGGCGGTCTGGTGGCAGTCCGACCACCACACTCCTAATAGAGCAGGCAGACCTGCATCGGTGTCATGGTTGGATCACCACTGCGATTACGGCAGTCCCAGTACCGCTGTACTCGTAATAATTACCTTAGTATGAGGTGGAGATAGACATATGGTGTTTATTTACAATGGTAAGTTTGCATGTGTGTTTGTACTCGTGTGTAAATTTACTCCTTCACCTAGTAGTAGCTTTACACTTTTTTGCTTTTGACTATATAGAAGTGTTAAGTTACTTCTAGGTGCTGACTGACATGTCTCTACCTCATGGTGGAGCCTCCTACATCAGTTTTTATGACTGTAAAGTTACTACTTGTAAACTGTTCACATGTAAGTAAAGTCCTCCTGCATAATGCCATATCTCCCTATAGGAAAACATAGGCAGCTTTTTTTAAAAGTTTCAATTTTTAAAACCGTATTTATAATAAGTATGGGCGAAATTTGCGAATTCACGGTATGTAAATTCGTGCGAAAGCGAATTCGCGGTCCGCAAAATTCATGATTTTTTGCGAATTTGCGATTTTTTTATTTTTGCATGTTCGCGGGTTGCTTTGCGTGTTCGCGGGGTTTTTTTCAGTGCGCCGACCGCGAAGTTATCCATGCGGTCGTACATGGGCGCGGCTATCTTCTTTTCAGTGTTCGTGTTGCGTATTTCCATTTCCGGGCGCTAGTTGCATGCTCGCGTTGGGCATTTACTACGTGTGGGGCGCAATTACGTCATTGCGTCGGTATTTGCATGCTCGCTGGGAAAGTATCGCGCAAACTTACCAACGTGGTCGTAATGGGCGCGGCCATCTCGTTTTTTATTCATTGCTATGGTTCTGGGCATGCTTTTTCAATCCTCCCCTAATCTTTGCAATCCTTTGTTTCTTTGAACTTTGTTTTAATTTTTTTTACTCATTATCTATCTCTTTATTTATCTACATCTATATTTTGTGTTTTTTTCTACTTTTGGTTACTTAAAACTACATTTTTAACTCTTTTCTTTTATTTACTTTTTCCCTATTCTTTCTTTCCTATTTTATTTTACTTTCCTGTCCAGGACCATGGCAAAGGGAGCCGGGAATAACACCAAGGGGAAGGGTCCTGCACCCCGTACCCGGCTCCCTTGCGGGTGATTAAGGGGGGAGCAAGTAGTAGCCCAAGAGATCTTCAGCATAGTGGAGCTGGCCGCACTGATTTTCAACGTCCAGCACCACCTCCCCAAGACTGTCGCGGCAGGCCCGGGATGGGTACGGGCTCCGGGAGCGTCGCCAGCTATGGGGGAAGGTGTGCCGGGCCATGTTTCGGGAGTCTGGGGTCCGGTGCACCTACAACCAGGGGACGCACCAGTGATCTGACATCCTGGACCGGGAGCAAGACCTGCTCGACCTGCTTGGAGTCGAGATCCCGGGCCCTGGTGAGTAGTAGTAGCTAGTATTTAATCACTACTTTGTTTTCTCCTGCTCTGTGTTATGATATTGCAATTTGTTTTTTCCGAAGAGCAAGAATGCTGCCGATTACATTGCAGGTAATTATGTTTCAAAAGCTTCTGTGATTGCAGGTGCTCGCCTGCTCACTGGCGGTGCTACTATGCTTACTTGTTTTCAATTTTGTGCTCATTTGGCCTGGGTGATTATGTATGAGTGTACTTTACAGAACTGCGTAATGCTAGACATTAGAGATTATATTGCAGGTAAATGATGTTTCAAAAGCTTCTGTGATTGCAGGTGCTCGCCTGCTCACTGGCGGTGCTAGTATGCTTACTTGTTTTCAATTTTGTGCTCATTTGGCCTGAGTGATTATATATGAGTGAGTACTTTAAAGAACTGCGTAATGCTAGAGAGACTAGAGACTCAAGTCTAGTCCATCCTTTGTACTCCTGCTGCCACTAGGAAGAGATAGTTGTGGATTGATAGGTTGAGTATAGTATGACTTGTTATTTAGTAGCAGAACATTTTTTAGTGATCTGCAATCATGATGACCGACTGTGTCTGTCACGTTGCGTGCTGCTGAGTGCTGGCAGTTGTAGTAGAACCTTTTTGTTGTTGGTTTATTTATTGATTTACAGCATAACTTTCCAAGTAGACGGTCTGCGAATCCAGCAATACTGTACTATCCTTCTAGTTGACCAGATCAGATAGGTCAATACATGTAGTGCAATTGTTGGTAATTTGTTTCCCCGAGATAATTGTAGATTGTGGTCAAAGAAATCAAATATTTAAAAAGAAACAATCATCCATGTTTGTGTTTATTTCATGATCATCAGCAGCACCTCCCAGGCAAGACAACAGAGACGCCGGCGGAACAAGGTGGGCAGGATCGGTCCTCAGAGGTCTTTTCTGCTGGCCCCAGTGAGTTGTTCTGTTGTTAATATTAATAATTATACTTCCCTAACTTTTACAGCACCTATTCATTCCAAACTGTTTCCTAATTCTATTTTTTGCAAAATAGTCTTTGATCTTCTTGTAGACTGTTCCTACATTATCCTGCCTCTACTATGACTCTCTGTGCTACTACTATTTACTATTATTATGGTAGCTAAGCTTGCCCAGTCGTCAAACGGTGTTAAACAAAACTCTGATCCAGCAATAGCTCTAGACACTGAGTGCAGTCATCTGGGTTGCCCCTGCTGTATATTCCAGTCTTCTTAATGAAAGTGCTTTGACAATTCCCAGCAACAAAATGTCAATGTCCACCAAGAATAAGCTAGTAGTTGGCTTTTTGATTTGATAGGGGCACATACCATACCGCTAGTGTTTCAGGGACTATCTGCACATACAGAAGTATGGACAAGAGAAATAGGACATTGTTGATGATAGGTGCAGTTCGACTTTCCACATACCTCAGTCAGAACAAAAGTTGAACTCCCAATCCCCTGACCAACTATCTAGTGTGTCTGACCAATGATTATACGACCCAGAAGAACAGAAGAAGACTACCGAGTCCTGACCTATCAGAGTCACGGAAGCATGCTTGCAAAGTGCAGTAGTGCAACTGCAAACCCTTCCGCTCACTCACTCGTGAACAAAAACCACAGTGTTTTTTAGTTTTAAAGTTGTATTTTCAAATAACAAATAAATAAACAATTTCTTTATTTTTAATAGCGCAGTATTCCCAGCGAGCAGTCGTGATAGATAAGTTTAAAGTGTAAACACTCTTCCCTAGAATATACTTCAACTTAACACATCTAATTATTATAATAACTGTGCGGGAGCCCTCACCTTGTTTGAACTTCAAGTACTGGCACTGGTGATGAGGAGTAGGTGGTGATAATTGAAAAGCTCTTGTTGGCAGAAGGGCAATGGACTCTTCTGTCTGTAATTTAAAAAATGGTGTACGTTAAAAAGCAAGCATTCATCAGTTGAGCCAAAAAGTGTTGCATGTTACGGCTAAGCATATAAAAAGTTAACACCCTCTCCAAAACCGTCACTTTTCTTCAGTCCCAATAATGAAAAATTGTTTCTGTATTAACATTTTCTTCCATTACGAGACGAAATCGGGGGTGGGGTATGGCATCTAAAAATATGACATGTTCTTTCTAGGCGTCACAACATCGGATGCGGCACCTAACACCACCAGTGCCGGGGCCAGCAGCGCGGAGGCGTCCACTCCAGGCGGGGCTGATGCGGCGGCGCCACAAGTGCCACCAGGAGGAGCTGCTTTGGGGGATGGCTCAGCAGCGGCGGACGGAGGTAAGTTATTATACTCCTTACTTATTGACATTTTAGAGTAGGCTCACAAAGGGGTGTATGATGTACTGTACAGTAGACAGTACACTAGTACAAGTACACTGTACTGTTAAAAACAGTTACTAATTTAGTACTACATTTTTGCCAATCACGGAGAAGACAGTCATCCTTGACTTAGCAATAGCATTAGCGGTGGTAGTTCTTGAGTAAGCAATGGCTCCATCTATGTGATTCAACTCAGCTGTGAAACTTTTATCGTGAATCCAAGTCAGATCAGATGAACTTGAGGGATGTGATGAACTAAAAGGGAAAGAAGGGTGTAAGGAAGGACGAGCGAGTCATAACATTTATGACTGTAAAGAATGATATACGTGTTTTTGAATGCATGCAGAGGTGGCTGATAGGAAGGAATCAGATGCATGGCTGCTTGAAGCAAGGATGGTTGGAGGAGAAAGAAAAGATGACTGTCTTTGTGGGTGAATCAGAAAATGCATGTGTGGTGTGCATTGTAATATATCATTTGGGTGAAACTCAAATGCAAGTCAAGACGGTGGTTTACCAAATAAAATGAAAAGGGTGTTAGTTGGTTGCTGAGAAAAAGTAAAGTTGGTCCAGTTGAGACATTAAGAGGAATGATAGATGTTTACTTTGGAAGCCTGGATGGTATCTTCTTCCTCATAGCAGAGGTGTATGTAGAGCAGACGCTCAGTGGATGAAGAGTGTTACTTTGAACAGCATGTCCGTGCCAGAGTAGCAAAGCAGAGGAAATCCAAATACTAGAAGTTGTGATTGTTCAGAAATACTCCCTTGACAAACAGTACAGTAGTTTACTTTGCAAGCACAGCATATATTGTGCATGTATTGTATAGTTCACATTTATATCAAGTCAAGTCCCTTCCTCCGGCAATTATGGGTACCACACTCGCTCCCTATGTTAATAACTTTCATTTAGCTGTGTCAATCATGGGTGGCCTATTGCTGTTGTTCACACAATCTATCAAAACAAAGCACCTAAAGTCATCCATCATATAAGCAAAGATCATGTGATCGGCTGGATATATGATCAGAAATGAATAATCTTCATTTTCCTTTTGTAGTAGTCAAGGCCCGGCGGGCAGTGCGAAATATAAATTACATTGAGCAGTAGCCCCATGATGTAACCGAGTAAGGCCAGTGCTACCCCTATAGAAAAGTAAGAGCTTCCCTATCCCCACCTGCATGTACTGCTTAAAGTAATGCGAGTCTGCGTCATCATGCCTTATGTCTGTTTTTCTAGCTGACTGAGTGAGTTGGCATTATTCCGGCTACCACAAGTTCAGGTGCAAGTAATTTTATTTCGCAAAAGAAGAGAAAAAAACAAGAAGACTGGTGTACTCTCTGACTCTCTGACCATGTAGTGAGTCCATAGTGCTGCTAGTAGAATTCCTGAAACTCCCACTAATGTTACAGGCCTAAGACGGCGGAAAGATACATGCCAAAATGTTAGACTGTGCTTGCAAGTTGCTAGTGTTACTGTGAGACAACTTTCTGTTGAATTATTTTGTGTTAATGTTAAAGAGTATTGGTTACAGTATTTTTCTATCTTTCTTCATATAGATGCTCCACGAAAACTCACCCGAAAGGAGATGGCTGTCCGGGCCAAGCCCCGGAAGCTGGAGGCGATTTGTGCTGAATATCGGCGGCTGATGGCTCGGGAGCAGGAGGAGGAGGCGGCAACAGCTGCATCCTCCTCCAGTGCCCCTGGGTCCACCAGCCAGCAGCCTCAGTGGTACGGCGCTGTGGTCCGATAGCCTCCCGCCTCCCGCCTCCGCCAGGGAGCAGCAAAAACAACAGCTGCCCCCCTCAGAGCCTGGATGGCATGTCAGCACAGTACCCGCTGCAGAGTGGACTACCTGGAGCGCGCGGTTGAGAGGCTGAAGCGCCAGCTCCAGGACCTCCGCAAAGAGATGCGGAACAACCTCTCCACAGGACATCACCGGAAGTGACTGTCCCTTGCCCCTTTTTTAAAGACTGTTTGGGGGGGGGGGGAATTGGGCGTTGGGGATTCAGAGGGACTTTTTGAGGGTCTTTCTTATGGACATTGGTTGGGGTTAGGGAGGGGGGTGGGTTGGGTTGGATCTTTTGAATAGTTTATTTTTCTTAGGGTAAATATAATTATTTATTTTACATACTTCAACATAGTGTACGCGTTCATAATATTTGTGGGGAGGTGGGCGGGGGTTACTGTACGTTTGGTTTCCTCAAACTTACCAGCATGAATTATCTAAAACGTCCAAAAATGTACAAAAGTGCCACTAACAGAGTTAGTGAATTCAATTGCCCTACTAGTACTTTACTAGTACTACTGTCAGTTTTTCCTCTCCTCCAAGGCCTATCCCATTATTCTACCTCCCCAAAATGCTTACCTTACGTGTGATTCGTGTTTGAGAATAGAGCTAGGCACAACGCTGGCTGCATGGCAAATGGCGATTACGGTTGCCTATGAAATCCATCCAGGACAGAAATTCCATTGTTATGGTGGTAGTAGGAGTGGTACCACACTAGCAATAGCAGCATATGAAAAAAAAGGAAATGAGACATTGAGTGGCCTGAGAGGAGTATTAGAAGGTACAGTATATATTTGTAGCCTAAGCAATGCTGAAAATAAGTATGGGAAAAAAATATTTGCATGGATGATTATGGCTACAACAAGAACAGTGACACAGCAGCGTATCCTTTCTTCACATGAAGGAGGATGCTGATGACGATGGATCCAATCGATGGTGGGCATGAAATCAGAATTGATTTGAAAAACTAATTGGTGTTTTTTTAAGCAGAATTACAATATCCTAGTATTCATGTAGCTGCCTTAAAATTGATTTGAGGAGGTTGCTTGCACCTTATCCTCCCCAGCAAGTGTGTGGAATTATTGTTGTCATTTAGTCACACCTCAATGAAAACCACACAGCCCGGAGGAAGAGGGTTAGGGTTTGAAAATTGGATAGGAATGGGTGTTTTTGGGAAGGTTTTGTGGAGAGAGGAAAAAAAATCAGCATGTACAAACAACAAATGAAGGAAAACAAATCTTTCGATACAAAGATATCCATAAATCTTTTAAGGAACATAAAGGAAGTGCATGCACTACTGCATGCATGAAGTTGTTTGCTAAATGGATGGTTATGTTACTGAAAAGTAGTACTTACTACAACTTACTAACTATGAAGAAACAATGTGACAGTACAGTGCAGTTATTACGCAATTTCACTTGCCTATCTGCCCTCAGAGAGTATAAACACTTATTAGTACATTAAATTAGTTTTAAAAATAGCAAAGAAACATATCAAATAGCTTGAGGGATGAATTTGAAGCAGAGAGCAAACAAACTCACAGAGTCACACTCATAGAAGTTCACAACAATGACATTATTTAAAAGATAAGTAGAAGTTAAGAGGATACTGTAACTGTATGCTGTAGTTGTCCTGTTCAATTTGGGAAGTTGCATGCATCCAGCCATTCCTCTTCTTCGCGGTACTCCTCCATTCCATCTGATGCTCCGTCGATCAATCTTGGTGACCAGACACACTGTCCACTGCCTGCCTGGCGGATGCCGAATTGCGGATCGCTAATGGAAAGCCTGAGTTAATCATTTTTCCCATCGCACAGAGTGATAGCGGACCTGTAATTGTTGATGGAAAAACAGGAAGTGATATTAAAACACCACAGAGAAAAAAATGTAAGGTACGGTGGGTAGTGCAAAAATAACACTCTCAGTTTCAGAGGCGACAGTATTACATACAAGCAACATTTCTAAAGTGCGTACTCTGAGTCTCCGTTTCAAGGATAGTAATTAGCGCACAGCAGGCAAGGGCCATGCAGACGGTCAAGGCAGGCACCACTGAGTGAAGCAACCTGATGTTGCATACCTCTTTGACACAGATAGACAAAGCATATCTAAAGGTATGCAGCAAGCCACATAGCCGCAATTTTACATGAACTGCTGTCTGGTCTGTGGCATAACAACACTACACTGGCTCGACCACTCCATACCACGACTAGACAGACATGTAGTTCTGCTGTAGTTGTTGTTGACTGGTTTACCTGTTTCCCACTCACGAAATGGCCATGGGATAGGATTGGCTAGGAACCTTCCATTTAGGGCAGACTGTTGCCACAAATTCTAGAAAACCCACCCCTTCCACGAATGAAAAAGGGAGAAGGTCCAGCGCTAACATTTTAGCCAGCATTGCATTATAAAGATGTGCTGTTGGGTGGTTGCGTTCAAATGGCGCATTCGACCAAAACATGCTTTTAATGGTGGCTGGACCGTTTTCATACATGATGATGATGATGATGATGATGCAGACTTCTTCAACCCAGTTAGGCTCATTGATGTACTTTTTTGCATTGGTGTCTCTCCCAGACTCTTAGTGTGCCTCATACATGTGGCTGGGGTAGAGGGTGTGGGTACTACCACTGCAGTGCTGCCGCCAGGGGTACTGGGTGTACCAGAAAAAATGTCTGTCGCTTCTCACTTCCCCCTGCACGATCAGCCCCTCATCATCATCAGATGCCATATCAATGGATACATTTGGGTTTGTTGTACTTTTGGCTTCCCGGATGTTCCTTAGGTGCGCCTCCCAAGGGATAGTGTGGTGTTTTTGGAGATGACCTCTCTGGCCTCCGGTACCATAGTTGGTCCCAAGTTTACCCCCACTAACTACAGTTTTACAAATTGAACTAATGACTAAGTTTTCCGCAAACTGGGGACTGGAGATGTCTGCTGGTGGAGGAGGTGCTACTTTCAATGCCAGATGAAGTGGAGGATGGAAGTGGCCGAATTTGACTCTGTAGTGCACTTACAGTTACAGCACCACTACTTGAGGTAACGGAGGTCGAGCTGGATGGAGGTGCCTGCCGGCCCTTCTGAAGAGAAAATATGGCTGCTCTAGTTCGTGTTGGTGTAGTAGCTACCTGTGTTGATGGTGGTACCAGTGCCACGCTGCCCACATCCCGCTCAGCAGCAATTCGGGATAGGGTAAAAATGTCTGTCTGCTGCATGCCCGCTGGGGCTGGAGTGATGACTGTGATGACTGGGTCGTCATTGTCAGACTGTTCATCAGCAGCAGAATCCACCACTTCTACTTCTTGTTCGTCGTAATCACCCATAAGTGAAAGCCTTGCAGGAACCTTCCTTTTAGGCTTAGCTACCTTTGTCGGCTCATGGCGTGCCTCCCTCTCAGACTGCATTGGTAGGTTCCAATCAATATCTAAATCATCAGAAGGAAGGGGGCTTGAAGAAGAACGTGTACTAGCTCTCCTTGACCTTTTTCTTGCTGGGGATCTGGAAGGCAATGGATCATCAGGAGGAGTGTCTTGCTCGGATGATACCTCCGCTTGAATCTCGATTTCCTGATGTGCCCCTACTTCTGGGGGAACAAGCATTGTGGGCAGTTGTGCCTCTTCATGTGCCTCTCCATGCGCCTCTCCACGCGCCTCTACTTGCGCCTCTACTTGCGCCTCAACTTGCGCCTCCACTTGCGCCTCCACTTGTGCCTCCACTTGCGCCTCCACTTGCGCCTCTACTTGCGCCACTCCTTGCGCCACTCCTTGCACCACTCCTTGCGCCTCTACTTGCGCCTCTCCTTGCACCTTTCCTTGCGCCTCTCCTTGCGCCTTTCCTTGTTGCACCTGTGGTTGTCATTGCGGCTGTGGTTGAACACTCGTCAGATGAGTTCCACCCTGCATTGATTGCATGCTACTTTCTTGCGATGAGTCAACGCCAACATCACTGGTCAATGGTGATTGAGCAATTAAAGTGGCTGCCTCTGCGGCACTCATGGGCTTGGGCCTAACTTGGCGTGGCAATGAAGCGGGGGTGCTGCTCCCAGCTTGGTCCCGGCAGACACCGCTGCTGCAGGTGTAGTTTTTTCCCCCCAAAAAGTGTCTGTCGGCACACCAGTCTCCTTGGTAAGTGGCGCCACTTGCTTCTTCTGCTCCTTCTTACTGGCAGTGGCACTGGCAACTTTCTTGGTAGAGGAGCTATGGCCACCTTTCTTTGGGCCCATCTTCTTCAGATGTCAGAACAGCAGGCCGCAGTTGCACGAGTTGAAGAGTTGTCTGAGGCCACACGTGACATCACGTGACGTTGTGCTGCACACACCGCAGCAGGACTTCTTCCTGGCACTAATGATGAACGATGAGGATGATTGATTTGTGGTTCTCTTTGTGCACCTAAAATCAAAGGAAGCCAGAGGAACATCAGTTAAATAAAAGTTGCATATGTCGTGCTTCAATTAATATTTGCAACTAGGCATTTCATTTATTATTATTACAACACACCCAAAAACGGAAAGACCAAAAATAATAATTGCAATTATTTCTAATCAAAAATGGATGTTTACATTGATAGAAGTGAGACCCCACAGAAAGCCTTGGTCCATGCACCACACTGAGTACCCCTGGGCATAATGGATGAAAGCAGGGCAGATTGGGTGCAGGCCTATGGCAGGAAGCACACTGCCTGGCTTCAAAATGGCACCTTGACCTCACCCACATGGCCAGGCCATGCCTGGACCAGGCCTCAAAATGGCCCCCACCCACATGGCCAGGCCCCAACACCACCCCAAAAAATCGAAAAACACACAAAAATCACTACAAAGCAATGCCATCCATGCCCTACATGATGTTTAAATTCAAGAGACCCCACAGAAAGCCTTAGTCCATGCACCACACTGGGTACCCCTGGGCATAATGGATGAAAGCAGGGCAGACTGGGTGCAGGCCTATGGCAGAAAGCACACTGCCTGGCTACAAAACGGCCCCTTGACCCCCACCCACATGGTCAGGCCCTGCCTGGACCAGGCCTCTAAATGGCCCCCACCCACATGGGCAGGCCCCAGCACCAGCCCAAAAAATTAAAAAAAACACAAAAATCACCACAATGCAATGCCATCCATGCCCTACATGATGTTTAAATTCAAGAGATCCCACAGAAAGCCTTGGTCCATGCACCACACTGAGTACCCCTGGGCATAATGGATGAAAGCAGGGCAGACTGGGTGCAGGCCTATGGCACAACGAACACTGCCTGGCTTCAAAATGGCCCCTTGACCCTCACCCACATGGCCAGGCCCTGCCTGGACCAGGCCTCAAAATGGCCCCCACCCACATGGCCAGGCCCCAACACCACCCCAAAATATCAAAAAACACAAAAATCACCACAATGCAATGCCATCCATGCCCTACATGATGTTTAAATTCAAGAGACCCCACAGAACGCCTTGGTCCATGCACCACACTGAGTACCCCTGGGCATAATGGATGAAAGCAGGGCAGACTGGGTACAGGCCTATGGCAGAAAGCACACTGCCTGGCTACAAAATGGCCCCTTGACCCCTACCCACATGGCCAGGCCCTGCCTGGACCTAGCCTCAAAATGGCCTCCAACCACATGGCCAAGCCCCAACACCACCCCAAAAAATCGAAAAACACACAAAAATCACCACAATCCAATGCCATCCATGCCCTACATGATGTTTAAATTCAAGAGACCCCCCGGAAAGCCTTGGTCCATGCACCACACTAAATACCCCTGGGCATAATGGATGAAGCAGGGCAGACTGGGTGCAGGCCTATGGCACAAAGCACACTGCCTGGCTACAAAATGGCCCTTTGACCCCCACCCACATGGCCAGGCCATGCCTGGACCAGTCCTCAAAATGGCCCCCACCCACATGGCCAGGCCCCAACACCTCCCCAAAAAATCAAAAAACACACAAAAATCACCACAATCCAATGCCATCCATGCCCTACATGATGTTTAAATTCAAGAGACCCCACAGAAAGCCTTGGTCCATGCACCACCGAGTACCCCTGGGCCTACTGGCTAGTGTGGTTTTACACGCACACCAAAATAAAAATAAAAATCCACATATAACCGTGAGCTATTCAATTCCATGACATAAATAATATTTAAATTCAACAAAACTCACAGCAACAGTTGTATCATGCACCCATGACTGAACCTGGGCCTACTGTATACAGAGCCTACCCACAATATATTTTTTTTAAAGTTGTGAAAACATTTACAAATTGTACCTGCAGCAACTGCAATGCCCCAAACAAACAACACCAACTTACTTGTAAAATCTCAAATCCAAAAGTGATCCAAACAAAAAGTCCTCAAAGACAAATATCCAGCAGCAGCCACAAAAAGTAATCCTTCCAGATCCAGATCCAAATGAAAAGTGACCAGGACATGGACAAAGCACTGGGAGGAGCCTGCTGGACAGGAACAGGAAGTGGGAGACTCTGGGGCACTTCGTTCCTCCCACCCCCCAAAAATGGACTCCTTGCACATAAAAGTGCAGCCAAATGTCAATCTGAGGAGTTATTCTGATCCTAATCATCGTTTTCAGAAGGTTTATGCTGCCTGCGGTAGATTTCTTGTGCAGAATTGCAATTTTTGCAAGTACCGGAAAGCGAGCTGTTCAAATCTCCCGCCGTATGTCAGCTGCGCATCGCATCCACGCGTTGGCAATTGTTTACTTCTGCGATGCGTGATCGCGGGCCCTTATGACGTAGTCGCGTTCTCAAACTCTCGCAGTGCAAGATGGCGGGCCGCTATGACGTACTCGCGGTCGAAAAGTCTCGCGCGATCACGCAGCAAGATCCAAAATGGGGCAGCGCAAGCAAACCGGGGGGAAAAACAGCTCGGCGAACTCAGAATCACGGTAAGTCAACGCCACGCGCGCGATATTGTATTTTTGAAGTGAGACCAAGCAAAAAAATCCACCAGCTTGTGAATTGCCGATTTTTGGGCAAATTTGCGCGATTCACGGACCGCGAATTTGCCAAAAATCCGCAAATTCCGCGAACTGAACTGATTTTCAGCCCATACTTAATTTAAAAGGTAAATATAAAATATTCAAGTGGAATAATTGTATATATTTATTTTAGACCTAGAATTAATAAACTAAAATGTTACTGCACATTAACTTAAATGTGATGTGTAGTAAATAATTACTCCAGCCCTGCCGCAAATATCCCGCTGAAATGAGGCGCCAACAGAAGACCACCGATGAAGAGCATTGCCAGTGGAGCATGCTTCGGGCCCTACAGATCGTTGATTGAAGCTGTGGAGCGGTTCTCCGGGGGATCGTTGTCCTAGCTACATGGTGTGCCGAGACCCGAGCATGCCTCTCCTCCCAAGGGGCACAGCCGCAGCGGAGCTCCAAACTGCGGCTGTTGATGATGCGGACCAAGCGGTGACTGTGGGGTGAGTTCTCCGGGTGCTGCTCCATTGTTGTAATCCCCCCCCCCCAGCCTTCTCACCGATCTGGCAGAGGCGCAGCCACGTTTGGAAGCACCCGTCCTCTGCTGCCTGCTTTTGTCATCCCGTCACAGCCGCACTGGGACAGGGCCTGGGCCGGGCATCGGCTTACGTCACGTATCTGTAGTTTTGGTCAGAGGGTGGATGTGGGCTGCCCCGTAGATCCTGGCGCCCGGCTGCCTCCTCCCTCCACTGCTGCATCCAAGAACAGCCCACCACCACTGGGCCCCTTGCGCCTGCCAGCGGACCCAATGATCATTCACCTGCCTACTCGACAAAACGATCCCCCAGCTAGCAGGGCTGCCAGCTTGGGCCTACAAGAAGCTGTCTAACTGTTCACACTCGCCTGCCCAGCACAGCAGCATTTCACGGGCCCACCGGTTGCCCACATCAAAACAACCTTAAGAGCCCCCATCTGGAAGACCAGCGAAACGCCCTTTGTCTCCACAGCGCAGTTTCTGCCTCAACCTCAGATTGCAGCCAATACCCGTGCCTGCCACTTGTGAGCCTTCTCAGTTGCCTACCGCCTGATCCCCAGTAGCCCTACCCCAGCGAACTGGGCCCTAGGCTGCTGGCGGTGCCCTCCTGTGAAATCGCCATAAGGCATGGGCCGAAACGATCCCAAACAACGGACCTTGCCCTTCGAAAAAGTGACCGGGAATGAACATGACGAAGGATCCAAAATGGGGGACGACGGCCGGGGACGGAAGGAAGACCCAGCAACTCTATCCTCCTCGTTTCCCCAAGAGATAAGAGCAGGATTTCGGTCGTTAGATGGTCGCTAGACAAACCCCTTGACAACGGGTGCCAAAATACAGTCACACAACCAGCGCCTAGACATCGCAGAGACACGCATCTCGGACAAAGAGGACAACCCATGCAGACCCTCAAATGGCTGGAGTTCGTAGAGCACATCCTCAAAGAAGTGGCGATCAAAAGTGAAGACCTTGAGGCGCGCAGCCGGCGCAATAACATCCGCATTTTAGGGGTCCCCGAAACTACAACTACCGGTCGAATGGACCATTTTATTGAAACACTCCTCACAGACCTGTTCGGTAGGGAATCCTTCACCCCTGGATTCCTAGTGGAGCATGCACACCGCACCTTGGGCCCCCATCCCAACCCGGGCCTGCCCCGTGCGTCCCATCATTGCCTGGATATTGAACTTCCAAGACTATGACACTACCCTACGCCTCGCCAGGGAGCGTGGCGACACCATATGGAAATGCTCCAAACTGGTGTTCTACCCTGATTTCACAATTATGGTGCAGAAAGCCCGCCAGAAATATACTGGTGTAAAGAACACACTCCGAAATCTGGGGCTAAAGTACGGCATGCTTTACCCAGCTCGCCTGCGGGTCGACGTGGATGGTCGGGCTCGGATTTTTGACTCCCCCACTGCTGTGCAGGAATTCTGCTGCTCCTACAAACACAGCAATAACCCACAGTGGCAGACAGGGCAGGCTAATCCTCTCAAGGCAGCAGCTCCAACGCCAGTATGGAACTCTTTTCAGGCTCGGGAACTGGCTGAACTTTTTTCTTTACTTTTTGCAAAAGGCGTATTGATGCCATGATGCCATGATACTCTAGCCACTTAGGGATAATGATCACTTCATATCATGATATGTTTATATTGGCTGGCCGACTGCCGGTTCGTTGCCACCCCTCATGGTGTACACCCTTGATTTGTTGTTGAGGATGTTGATGCACCACCTCAGGGTTTTTTCCTTCTAGATAGATTTCGTTTGGTGCATCTAATTTTGTTGTACAATGTGGGGTTTGCCTAGTCTTTTTTGGGGCGAGGTTGGGCGGAGGGAGGGGGGGGGGAATTTCTCTCATGCAGATGTTTTATAGTAACTGTTAGTTTGCTCACTGTCTACTTTGTTGCTCATCCAAGATTGTTCAATTTAGCCTGTACTGTTCTGACCTTTAGACGACACACTTCGGCAATATCAGTGGCCCTTCCGATTTGTCCATATTGACCTGAAATGTCAGAAGTCTTAACGATAACCGGAAGAAAAGGAATGTAGTTCACTATTTGATACGCCGGACGATTTGCCTCCAGCTGGGGTGCACAGAGGTATATTTCCAACTTCAGCAACTACTGGCATGGCTATCCTGCCAATACATACAACAGGGGGGTCTGAGGGAATTTTACCGACCTACAATGCTACAGCCCTCAAACTGAACTTCTACCAACAACAGAGTAGCATTAGGTCAATGTCTCCAAGAAAAATTACTACAGGGTGTGAAAGAATTTTTTACAGGAGTCGTACACTGGGCACTCTCAGACCTACTGGTAGTGTTCCCATCAGGCAACCAACCTGTACCGCCCTTCATCATTTGGGACAAACATCTTGAGGCTCACTGGAAGTCGCTCAGTGTGCGAGCACGCACAATAGTGCTCTAGTCGTGTTTATTTTGTACCCCAATGAATGGCTTAATCGAAGAGTAGATAACAGGGGTTGCTCACAAGCAGTGCAAAAAACGTGAAATTAAACAAATTAGATATAAATGGTAGTGGTGCCATTAAAATAGGGTAAAGGACGGACAACAATTTAATAAAGACCTTCCCTTCCCAATATTAAAAACAGTGGAAAAAAGGTAGCTTCAGCAAATAACTACCTTGACAGTTCTTATGGTCGACATGTTTCTGCAGTGTTTACCTTGGGCCCAGAGGTCACCTACTGCTTCTTCAGGACCTATACATTCTACTGCTTGTAGTGGAATTTTAAAGTAAATAAAGTGTAAACAATATCACCTTTTTGCTCTCCTGGACTATTATTAAGGAGAGTTGCGCCTCACCTCACCCGGCATCAGCGCAGGTAACAGGGAGCCCCGCTCTGCCCGTCGGTACTCCAGACGTCCTTCTGGGCTGTCTATGGGAGGTGTCCTGCTACACATGGGGGTGCCCTTTAGTCTACAATCTACCATTGATGACAATGAGGGTAGATATCTGATTGTTACTGGCTCATTAATGGGACATAGCGTACCCAACACCGACTCACCAGAATTCTTTCACTCCCTTCATGCCCAACTTGCGCATTTGGACTCCGTATTCCTGCTACTAGGGGGCAACTTGAACTTACTCCTGCACCCGTCCAGATACAGCACATCCTCCTCTTCTTATAACTAAGCTGCGAGCCCGCAAGTCTTTTCTAGACCTTTGTCAACAGCTATCCTTCCACGACATTAGGCGCAAGCGGAACCCCCACACCACTGACTACATGTACTATGCAGGCCACCATAACACCTGGACAAGGCTGGACTACTGGATTATTGCCCCAAGAGTAGATTTTCGGTACCAATCCCTTACAACTTTGCCGAGGGCATACTCAGACCACTCACCAGTTAAACTCCTACTAAGTGTTCCTAGACCCGAGGGATACGAAAGACAATGGCGCTTTCCTGCTAGCGCCCTTGATGATGACCTATTCCATTCTGAGCTTCACGAAGCCATAGAAGAGTATTTTGTCATTAACACTGGCTCTGTTGATTCCTGGGCTGTCCTATGGGAGAGGTTCTAGGCTTACATCAGGGGGGTGTGCATAGCTAAATACTCTGGGGTGCTGAAGGCACTGTGTACCACGCTCCGACTCTCCCTCCTCACTGAATACAGAGACACTGCAGACCGAGAGATATTGTTTTGGGGGTAATACAACTCTGCTCGCCACTAGGGGTGGGCTGAATTTGCGTAATCGCATTACGCAAATCTCCGCGAAACAGTAAAAAATCTCAGCGAACACGCAGAAATACCGCGAGCACCCGGAATTGCTTGTTCGCGATGCTTTTTTACTGTTGGCAATCGCTGTTTGCGTGCTCGGGGGGAAATATCTTGTGAACACGCATTTTGACAACGCGAACAAGCAACATTTTTTACAAAGTCGCGGAACACAGAATTTTGGGCAATTTTGCATTCTCCACGGAACGCAAAATTCCCCAAATTCCGCGAGCGGAACAGAAGTTACTGCCCAAGCCTACTCGCCACTATTGCGAGGGAGAGTGCCCAGGCAGTTTTCTGGCGCAGATGCTTCAGCCTCCACACAACAAGGCATACATCACTGAACTCAAATCCTCCACTGGCCACCTCACAGATTCGGGATGAGTTACTAGACTACTACACCTCCTTATATGCATCCAAAGTAGTGAGCGACCCCACTGCGCAGGAGGCATATTTGTCAGAGATTGGTTTGGTATACATGGACAAGCTCTGAAGAATGTCAGGTAGGGTGGTCTGGATGGATAGCAGAGGAGGGTAATAAATGATAGTGACCCACTACACACATTTTTAATCTTGCAATAAACGCACGCTTCTAGCCTGTACCTGACGTTGAACACATTGTTAAAAATTATAAAGAAAAAAATCTGGTCATGAGGGGACGGGATACCACCAATGCACCTGGCATTAGAGACGATGCCTGGGTTAGGAACAGGTAGGAGAGTGTTGGCTTGACAGTATGAATTATTTGGGAGAATGACTGACTGGGACTGCCCTTGTTTGATGCCTGGCTAGAAGACCTAGCCGGAGGCCTGATGGATTCCTACTGCAGAAGAGCATTATGGTGTCTGAAAATATAATCAGCGTACTACATCACACCGACATGGCACCCAATTAGCTAAGTAAAATATACCTACCAGTACCCAACAAACATCCCAGCTGCAACTCTGAGAAGGCTGCACTGATGCATGTATTTTGAAGGTGCACCACCATTAACCAGTACTGGTCGGGTGTTACACCCAAGATACATCAGCTGACAAACTTCACACTTAGGGGCCCATTATGATGTCGGGCGGATTGCCTCCGCCAGGCTGGAGGTGGCCACCGCCGGCCTGGCGGAGGCAATCCGCCCGACATCCATGTCCTGATTCCCCCCCACCAGATTAGGATGGCGGAGGGGACAGCGGCGGACGGAAAGAGCGTCCGCCGTTTTACCGCCGTGGCGGTAATAGATTAATATGGTGGCGGTGTCCAATGGACACCGCCAGCCATATTACAATGGCAATATGTAGGGGCCTTTCTGCGGTGGCAATGCCGCCATGGAAACGCAGGCGGCGATTGCTGCGGGGGCCCCCTGCGGGGCCCCCAGGTGATGGCAGAGATGGAGGGGGACATGGAGGGTACCTATGGTACCCCCCACATTTGCATATGCAAGGCGGAAGGCACTGCGCGGTGCCTGCCGCTTTACATATGCAAATGCGTGCTGACATGTTTATCATTGTGGCGGGCGGTGCTGATTGCACCTCCCGCCACAATGATATATATACAGTGGCGGGCACATCCTAATTCCCCCTACGGGACCCCCGCCATTATGGCGGGCGGTCCCGATCTCCGTTAGGGTGGCGGGCGGACAAAGTCCGCCTGCCATCCTAATGACCCCCTTAATACTTGTCCCAGGAAACACTTGCTGAGGGTGCAAAAACAGCCAAAAAAGAATGCAACTGAATGCAAATTTGCTGACTTAACAATATTACTGGTGAAAGAACAACTGGCCACTACCTAGAAATCAGTCAGTGCACTCTACATGACGGTGTGCAGTCTAAATCTCGAGTTTTTATTATCGACTGGGCAGAATATCGACTAAAGAATATCGAAATGGAAGTAATATCGAAGTAAGTAATATCGATGTTAATTTTCTCGATTTTTAAGTGTTTAAAAAAATATCGAAGTAAAAAATATCGAGTAGTTTATATCGAGTGTATAAAATATAGAGTGTTAGAATATCGAAAGAGAAAATATCGAGTGTCAGAATATCGATTTGTGAAATGTAGAATGTTTATAATGTTGTAGTTGTTATTTTTTCTGTAATATATTATTTATGTATGTTATTTGATGTAATAAAATATATAAATATTTTTAAAAAAAATAAATAAATATGTAGTTAAAAAAGTAATAACATTATTTAGGAGTGGGTTGTGGGTTTTTAGGGGAATAGGGTGGGAAGTGTTTTAAAAGATTTTAAATGTAAAATTTGAAATTAATTTTAAATGTTAAATTTAAAAACATATGTGTTTTTTAGTAGTGGATTGTGAGTTTTTAGGGGAATAGGGTGGGAAGTGTTTTAAAATATTTTCAAATTAAATTTCAAAATTTAGAAATGTAATTGAAATTTTTTATTGTATGAAATATTTGTGTTTTAGGATTGGGTAGTATAATTTTTGTGGAATAACGTGGGAAGTTTTGTAAAAAAAAATTATAATTAAATTTCGCATTTTTTTAAATATTTTATTTAAATTTAGAAAGTTAATTGAAATTTTTTATTGATTAAATATTTTTGTTTTAGGAGTGGGTTGTGGATTTTTTGGGGAATAGGGTGGGAAGTGTTTTAAAATATTTTAAAAATAAATTTAGCATTTATTTTACATTTTTCAATTGTATTTAAATTTTATGTTGTAGTGATGTTTTGTGGGTTTTTTGGGGAATAGTGTAGGGATTATTATAAAATATATGATTATTAAAATATAAAAATTTGGTTATTTAGAAATAAATTAAGAAAAATATTTTATGGGTGTGTTGTGAATGATTAGGGGTATAGTATGGTGAGTGTTTTAGGAAACAGAGAATTTTATTTAAGAAAATTAGAAAAAAAATTTATAACGTTTTTAATTGGTTGTTTTCTTAGAAGTGTATTTTTGATAATAGATGTGTATGTTGTGTATTATTATTTAAAAGTTATTATTATTAAATAATTTTAAAAAATGTATTTAAGAAATGTTACATTATTAAAATTAATTTAAAAAATAATTAATAAAATAATATATATATATTTTTTTCAGAACAAAATTTTATTGTGTTGTTGAAAGATTGCACGAAAAGCACAGCACTCCGTGCACCGGAAAATCTGTGAGCATTGGAGTAATAATCATATATAGGCAATTCAAGCAACAGTTTGAAATAAAGTAACATTCCTACGCCACCCCTCCCATCTCCCTCCCACTCCCCCTACCCGGATCCCCCCCACCCCCTGCACAGCTTCTAGTTAGTCTACAAACAAAAAGCATGTCAAGAAACATTCTGTGTGTACTCCTCATCACCCGGGATCAGTGTCCAAGTGTCCTGCTTCAGCTTCATCTTGCACTGGCGGTTCCAGCCACAGTCCTCTATAGTCTGCCCATCTTTTCCATATCTTTTAATGCTTCCGAGGGTAGCCCCTGGCCTCAAAGATCGGGCGCTCCAGTCCCATATAAAAATCTAATCCCTTTTTCCACACTCCCACTAGGGGGGGCCTGGGGTCTTACCAGGCTCGAGCCACATCCCTCTTGGCCACTGTAAGGCCCAAAAGCAGCAAATGTCGTTTGTAGATGTTTCCCCCCACTTGTTCCAGGACATGGAGAAGACCCAGCTGTGGTGAACGGGGGAGCTCCCAGCCCAACACCTCAGACAGCTAGTCCCACACTCCCGACCAAAACCTCCTCAGTCCGTCACACGACCACACCGTATGTACAAAGGTACCCACCTCTCGACCACACCTCAAGCAATCAGGAGACGCAATCAAGCCAGCCTTCCACAGCCGTTCCCTAGTAAAATAGGCTCTATGCAGATATTTGAACTGAATAAATCACAGGCGTACCGCAATGGCCGCTCCTCTTGGAGCCTCAAGCGCTTCTCTCCAGTCTTCCTCCTCTAGTGCACCTACATATCCCTCCCATTTAGTCCGCAGTTTGTCTAGAGAGGAGGAGCAATGCGTGACCAGCATTTGGTAGATATTAGATATTTTTTTACTTTCCAATTCCCTCATAAACACCTTAGCTTCCAATGGGCTGAATTCGGGCAATGAATCCAGGCATTCCAAGGTGGGTGTGATAGCATAGCGGAACTGCAAGTACCTAAAGAACTGGGTTCGGGGCATGTCGTATTCCTCCCGTAACTCCTGGAACGACTTGAGGGTCGTGCCCTTCATAACATGGCCTAAGGCTGACATGCCAATCGCGTCCCAGCCGAGAAACCCATGTAGGGACACCATCGCCGGCAATTTCCCATTCTGCCACAATGGAATTTCCCTCGTCAGTCTGTTCCACCACCCCATACGGTGTAGTGCCCTGCGCCATATGTGAAACACTACTTGAGTAACCAATGGGAGCCTCTTTCTCCTGGTCGCTGAGTAGAGTATAGTATGTAGTGTGTCAGGGACCATCAGGTATCTCTCCAGAGCATAGGCCGGGTCGCCCCGGTCCCCATACCACCATTCATATTCAGTACCAATAGGTGAGAAGCTTGATAATAGGACAGAATGTCCGATGTTGCCAGGCCACCACAATACGTGGAGAGGAAACATGTGCGGAGTGCTACTCTCTCTGCCCCCCCAGCCCAGAGAAACTGGCTTAGCGCCGAATCTACCTGTTTGAACCACTGCGGTGAAATAGGATACGGGTGATTTTGTAGTTGGTATAATAGACGCGGGAGGGCCACCATCTTAAATATGGCCGAGCGGCCGTATACGTTCAGGGGCATGCGGTACCATGTTGTCGTGTCCGATCGGACTCGATCCCATACAGGCACAATGTTGCGCGTCCAGGAGACCCAGTTTACTGTCCAGCAGCTTTGCTGAGTTAATACTTGGTGGAGTGGGAATAGTAATTTACAAGGGTTTACTGTCCAGCACCTTCCCTGAGTTTATATTTGGTGGAGTGGGAATAGTAATTTATAAGGGTTTACTGTCCAGCACCTTCCCTGAGTTTATACTTGGTGGAGTGGGAATAGTAATTTATATGGGTTTACTGTGCAGCACCTTCCCTTAGTTTATACTTGGTGGAGTCGGAATAGTAATTTATATGGGTTTACTGTCCAGCACCTTCCCTTAGTTTATACTTGGTGGAGTGGTAATAGTAATTTATATGGGTTTACTGTTCAGCACCTTTGCTGAGTTAATACTTGGTGGAGTGGGAATAGTAATTTATAAGAGTTTACTGTCCAGCACCTATGCTGAGTTAATACTTGGTGGAGTGGCAATAGTAAACTGTAAGGGTTTACTGTCCAGCACCTACCCTGAGTTTATACTTGGTGGAGTGGGAATAGTAATTTATATGGGTTTACTGTCCAGCACCTTCCCTTAGTTTATACTTGGTGGAGTGGGAATAGTAATTTATAAGGGTTTACTGTCCAGCACCTTCTCTGACTTTATACTTGGTGGAGTGGGAATAGTAATTTTATATGGGTTTACTGTCCAGCACCTTCCTTGTGTTAATACTTGGTGGAGTGGGAATATAAATTTATAAGGGTTGAATGTCCAGCACCTTCCCTGAGTTTATACTTAGTGGAGTAGGAATAGTAATTGATATGGTTTTAGTATCCAACACCTTCTCAGAGTTTATAGTTGGTGGAGTGGGAATATATTTTGGTTGGTAGAATATTACAATTATTATTTGTATCAAAATATAATAACTATAGTAGTAATTTAAATTATTGTTACATTATTAATAAATTGATAAATACCTCACAATATTTATGAGATTTAAAAATGAATCAATAAATAATTAAAATGATATTCAAATTATATGTTATTAAAAAAATGTAAAAAGGAGACACACACATGGTTAAGTGATAACATTTACTAACAGTTTTTTAAGATGTAAAAAGAAATGGCAAGTAGAGGAATTTTTTTTATTTGCAGTATAATTTTGTAAGTCAATAGTCCTCAATAAAAAAATATAATAGCAAATAAATATTTGTATATTAAAAATATTGATAAATTGAGGTGAAATCATTTTCATGCTTATTCACATATATTGAAAATGTAATTTTTCATAACAAATATAATTACATAGTGTACAATTTATTTAATAACAATTACTTTGTATCACATACTAAATAGAAAAAGTTTAATAATAAACATGTTGAAAATAATTGGTATATTTGTTGTACATACAATTTTTTATATTTTAAAGTAGAAATCATTGGTAGATACATTTTTTACATATTTCAAAATAGTAACATTTTTGTTGGTTACAAAATAGTAATATATCAATTTATAAATTAATAAAATTAATATTGAAAATATTAATAATATACATTTTTTCAAAGGTAAATAATGAGAAATCATTTTCAAACTAAAGATACTTTTGATAATAACATTAACATATTTATAATCATAATGTTTAACACAAAGTGAATGATAAAAGTAATTTCAACATTTTAATTCATTACAAAGTGTACATTTAAATAATATTTTCTTTTCAATATACATTGTAAATAATTTTTTAAACAAATATATATTTATGATTATTTAAAAAAAATATTATGAGAAAAAATATATAATGTAATCCTAAATTTTAAATTTTTAAGTGTTGGAAAATAGAAAATAAATAGCCTTTTCAATTTTACAGGGACTATTTTTTAACTGCGTAATGTTATTTTGTCTGATTTGGTACTGGAACAGCTCGCGGTTGGATGCTGCATCGCGTTGGAGAGGGTAAGTTTGTTTTTGTTGTATTTTATACGTTAGTAAAGTGGATGTAAGTGTATGTGTGGTGTATTTAGGTTTAGTTGAATTCTAAAATCGATCCTAGATTGTGTTTTAGGTGTTAGCTCGAGTGTACGATATTTGGGGCCTCATTAGGACTTTGTCCCCCCGCCACCCTATCGGTATTCTGGACCGCCCGCCATAAGGGCGGGGGTCCCGTTGGGGGAATTAAGATGTGCCCGCCACAGAGGCGGGCACATCCTTCATTTTTAGCATTGTGGCGGGCGGTGCACTGTACACCGCCCGCCAAAATGCTTAAAATGCATTTTCGAATTTGCATATACAAAGCGGCAGGCACCGCGCGGTGCCTGCCGCTTTGTACATGCAAATGAAGGGGGGTACCATAGGTACCCCCCCTGTGCACCCCCACCTCGGCCTTCACCAGGGGGGCCCGCAGGGGCCCCCCAAAGCAAAGACCGCCTGCCTTTCGGTGACAGCATCGCCACCGCGGACAGGCACCTATTTGAAGGCATCCAAATATGGCTGGCGGTGTCTGATAGACACCGCCACCATATGAACCCTTTTCCGCCCCGGCCGCAAGGCGACCGGGGCGGAAAAGTGGCAGGCGGTGTTTGCCTCCGCTGCAGTCCCCCCGCCATTGTAATGTGGTGGGGGGGAAAAGGGTGGCGGGCGGGCATTTCTGTTGGGCGGATCGCCACAGCCACCATGGCGGTGGCGATCCGCCCGACATGGTAATGGACCCCCTAGTGTTTACCGCTTTTTAGTGCTAGGTGTGTGAGGTATGTTTATATGTTTAAATGTTAGTAAATGGATATGTTGATAGTACAAATATGTATTTTTATATGTGTATGGGTGTATTTGTGTGTGTCGGTTTGTTTTTTCTATTTTTCAGGTTGTCGTCGCCCTTTCAGTTTTTGGAGGAGGTCCGTTTTTTTTTTTAAAGTAGTGTGACGAGTATTATATACTCTTATTTTTACACACATACTTTGTTTTTCGGGTTTTCCAGGAGCGTTTTTCTTTTTAAATTACTATTTTCGGGTTTTGAAGGGTATACTCTGTGGATTACATTGGAGAGGAGTCGCCATGGATTTGCTTGTATTTTTTCATTTTTTTTTGGGCTTCCTTGGATTGTATGGACATTTTGGATTATTTGGTATGGATTTTTCAGCATTGGATTACTTTTGAAGAAGCGACAGAAACTGTAAGTATATAAAGAAATGTTTTGGGTGGGAAAGCTGTCTTAATTTGTTGTATTGCTATGTTATATGTAACAGTTTGAAAGTAAATTATCATAATACATTTTATAAATGTGTTTTAAATGTATTTGATAATTTAATTACAATTTGTTAGATATGACAATGGTAGGAAAAGTTATATTTAGAAGTGGGTAATGTTTGATGTATAGTTGTGAT
Source organism: Lissotriton vulgaris (assembly GCF_964263255.1). Lineage (NCBI taxonomy): Eukaryota > Metazoa > Chordata > Amphibia > Caudata > Salamandridae > Lissotriton > Lissotriton vulgaris. The sequence continues at coordinate 246,845,970 of NC_141687.1, forward strand.
ATATTTTATAGAATCGTTTTAGCTATCAATGAGAGATATTCTAGTCCTCTGGTACTTGGATAGAGGGTAGCTTGGCTTTGGAGTGTGTTATACATTATTTTGGGTTGTTTAGTTAATTTTGGTCCTATCAGGGTTACTGATGGCTCCATTCGGAGCTCTTGGTAATTCTGCTCTTTTTGTAGGGATTGTATTAATTTGTGAAGAGTAGGTGTTCCTCTGCCTGTGGTTGCTTTGAAGGCATTATGCCATCCCTCAACTGCGTTGTTTGTTTTTGCTTCCTTATTTAGGGTGCTAAGGTAGACATTCCACAAGGCTATTTGATATTTAGGTTGTCTCATATGACCAGATCGGTGTAGCCTTCCTACCCATGTATCTTCGAAGTAGTCAAGCATAGGGGTTGATCTTTCTTCGTTTCTTCTATAGTAGGGGCTGTCTATTAATAGGTTATAGTGTTCTGCAATGTCTGGTACAGGAACAAAGGCTAGGGAAATACGTTTTTTTATTTGATAAGCAAAGGTGCTGTCTGTGGCGTATTGGACACTTAGGGGGTCATTAGGATGTCGGGCGGATTGCCTCTGCCAGGCTGGCGGAGGCAATCTGCCCGACATCCGTCCCTGAATTCCCCCGCCATATTACAATGGCGGGGGGACCGCAGCGGAGCAAGACACCGCCCACCACTTTTCCGGCAGAAAATGAATAATATGGTGGCGGTGTCTATCAGACACCGCCAGCCATATTATGAAAGGCATTTTGGCAAGCCTTTCCGTGGCGGGAATGCTGCCACGGAAAGGCAGGCGGTCTTTACTCTAGGGGCCCCCTGCGGGCCCCCAGAGTGAAGGTGGGTAGGGTCATGCACACGGGGGGTACCTGTGGTACCCCCCCACATTTGCATAAACAAAGCGGCAGGCACCGCCGCCACAATATTAAAAATACAGGATGTGCCCGCCACTGTGGCGGGCACATCCTAATGCCCCCCACGGGACCCCCGCTCTTATGGCGGGCGGTCTAAAAACCGATGGGATGGCGGGTGGGCAAAGCCCGTAATGTAGATTTCTGTAGATGTCGCCATATACATTGATTAAAATGATAATAGCAACCTTTTATTGCTGTGTGTGGGTATACTTTAAGGATACTGTTTATCATTGCTTTTTCGAAATCAATGATAATTTTTTTGTGGGAAATAGTCATTAGTTTGTTGTTTGCCTTTGGTTAGGATTTCCTGGTAGGAAGATTGTTGTTTGTTTGGTAGGAGGGCATATAGGAATGGAATATTAGCATTTTGGAAATGACCATGGATAGTGTTCAATTGGTAAAAAGGTTTAGGACATACTGCAAAAGTACCATCCATCATCCGGGTTTGGCATTGGTTTAGTTTCGTCATGTCTGCAGTGGCAAACAGTATTACTCTTTTATCTTTTGAGTTGTTGTCATATAGTATAAATGGTTCATTATTATGAGTTAGACAGAGTTCAGGGGGAAATTGCACTTCTTCAAAAGTTTTAGGTGTGGGAGGAGTAGTTGCTGTAGCTCTTTTTTGTCTAGCTATGGTTCTTTTAAGGGAATCTATACTTGGTAGTTGGCTAGAGGCATGTTGGGGTAGAACACTTAAATGCTGTTTTAGAATAGCATTTGTTGCTATATCAGTAGTATTGCTAGCTTCTTTGAGGGAATCAAGCATTTCTCTAATCTCTATTTCTGTTACATTGGGTGGGTGGTTATGTTCCTTAGTATAAGTCACAGTAGTTTCCTGAGTTATAGCTCTTCAATAACATTTGTTAGAATAGTATTTAGTACATTTCCATAAAACTTTACAAACTGTAACAAAGAAGCATTTTCTCTTTTTGAGAATACACACATTTTGCTCCTTCAGTCATGTTTGCTTTTTGGTGCTAGGAGAAATTAAACATTACATTATTAGAAAAGTACTTAAATTATGTATTTACTATTATAATAACATTGATTTGCACGTTAATTATTTACCAGTTTATTTCTTTGTTGAATTCAGGTGTTGCTTTTCAAGATTGTACATTTGTTTATGTTTCTTTTGTTGTGCTCTGCTAGCTAGTTTGTACTTAGTTTTCTATTTATTAAGGTTTTCAGTCATGTTTTAAATTATATACCTACTTTTTATCTTTTTTCTTTGAAGTGTAGATGTTGTGCAGTTTTTCAATATTTTCTTTTTATCTGTAGAGAATAGAGTAGGAATAAAAAAGATGTTTTAGTTATTTGTTTTTCAAATACAGGTTTGAAGTTTTAGATTTACGTTTGGAAATATATTATGGTGGTAGTACTTACTTTAGAAAGGTGTAGCTGGTTTTTGGTAGAAGTCAATCCGTTTTCTTTCAGCAAACTGGCAGAGTTTCTCCTTCCTTTTCTTTGGTGGTTTGGATTGCGATTTTAGTAGGTGTAATTCTTCTTTTTATAGGATTAGTTTAATTGTTTCTGAAAGTGTATTGGTTGTCCACATTGATAGCTTTTTCTTATTGGTTTATTTCAATTTTTTTACTTGTTTTGCAAATTGTTTTTGCTAAGAATAGTACTTCTATCCTTGCTTGCCTGTACTTTATAATATTGTATTACCCAGTATTCAAGATATGATATTTGGCATGACGATATTTTATCACTTGATATTGTGACATACATTAGGTAGTCACTACCAGTAATCCTGAAAGGTGGAGTTACTATTGTGACTGTATTTTATGTAGTCACTACTGCAACAATGGTCAATGCCAGTAGTAGCTTTGGACTATTTTTATTGATCAGACGTCACTCTTTTTATAGAAGCGGTTAGAGACTGCTGTTCTATAGCGCTCCTAAGTGCTCAGCTAGTTGTTCACTTCCAGAACTCAAATTCATATACAATAATCAGCATTCATCATAGCTCTCATCATAAAACTGTTAATGCTATATGGAGGCCGAGTCAGAAACTACTACAAAGAATACAAATAATGAGGATGACACTACATCGAATTTGATACATCCAAATTAAGTACAAACCCTGATCTGAATACTAGCCCTAACACATAACCCTACAACTGCAATCTTATCCCAGTGCAAGCTAAGCGTAACACTGTCCATTATCATAACCCTAACCCTAATGGTACTCCTCATAAAAATTCACAGTTCACCTTAAAGCAATTGAGCTGCATCATTCCTGTACTATTTAACAATAAGAAAAATGCACCCTTCAAAGTACAATAGAGTAAATTCTTGAATCAGAAGAGCACTGAGATTAAAAATGAATCCCTAGGATAGATCAATCGAAAAATTCCTAGTCGGTCTTGGGGGGTTTTCCAAGGTCAAGCTTTGCTGCTCTATCAGTAAGTGTTATGCCAATTGAATGATCCATCCATACGGTATGTAAGCCTTTTGTTTGTTTGTTTTTTATACTGTTCTTAAATCATTTTTAAAAGTCATCACATTACCATCAAGTAGATATCATTAAACAGACCCTGGGGCATATTACCAAGGAGGGCGATAGGCGACTATCGCCGTGTTAGCGGCCGTTTTCGGCCGCTAAGCGGCAATAATTCTATCGCCCTATTAACAAGCTGTCGCTAACAACAGTTAGCGACAGCTTGTAGGCGATAGCGAGCGGTTTGGGGCCCGCTTTGCATGTCAGCGATATTTATTGCTAATGACATACAAAGTGGGCGTACCCTTACCCGTTAGTGACTGACAGCAGTCGCTAACATCGCTATCGCCTATTAGCAAGGCAGGCGTAGCGATGGAAATATTCGTCCTAAGCGTGAATATCTCCAAATACTAACACCTGCCCAGACCAGTTCTTAGTCATGTTATCCAATGGGAGGTGGAAAACATGGCTAAGAGCATTTTGTCGCTAATGCGTGTATATCGCTGTATTCTCAGCGATAATCACGCATTTCATTGCTATTGCCTGGATTTTTATCGCTTTTGAGATAAACCTTGCTAATAGCAAGTTATCTTAGCGATAGAAAGCGGTGATGCGCGGCAATAAAAATATTGGCGCTAACCCTACTTAGCGATAAATATCGCTATTTGTTGGTAATATGCCCTTGTATCTCTCTACATGCTCTATGCCTTGATATATGAAGAAAAGCATGAAATACAGAGATTTGGACACCATAATTCATTTTCTACAAATGCATAACTGTGCTGTTCTTTACTAATAATTTGGAAAGAAATATTACTAACTAGAAAAAATGATCACCCTAATCACTATCCATTTTATTAGCTTTTAGAGACATATTTTTATACTATATCAAGATGGTGATTCAAAGAAATAATTATCAATGAGCATACAAGTTAACATTAATATTACTATGTTTTACTGTTTGCATCTATCTTTTGTATTAGCCATTGAATAGTGTCATACAGAATTGTCTGCTGATTTGGATAGAAACAGTGCCACTTTTCACAGATTATACCTTAAATAGTTCCAAGCTAGCCATTGTTTCATGATCCATTTATAATTCCACAATGCATACACCTAAAGATCCTCATACTATTTGATGGTATTGCACCCCTGTGGTAAACAAATCTGCAAAACCACCATCCTCCGAACACTCAGTTCCACAACCTCGTTTAGAGGTGAAGAAACCAATATACATGCATTGGCAGAGCCTCAATCAGCTTCAGTCTCTGAACACCTTCTCGGCAGTCCAGCCAACGTAATCTGGCAGTAGGCAATTCCTTGAAAGGCCCTGTCTAATTCAGGCGAAGCTCTTTCGGTGCCTTGTCTGCCATACTTTTTGGCTGCGATGGGCTGCCGTGCCAGCATTAATGTCCCAGGCAGGAAGAAACTATCAGTGTCTCCCACAAGCTGTGAGCAACCTTTCAGCACTTGGAGGACAATAAACCACTTTGGGGATTTGTCTTTGATAAACCAATAACAGGGTGATCTGTCTGTCATGCTGCCATAGCATCAGGATCATCAATGTAATGGGTAGTGAGTTGCCAGCCCTCTGGTCATACTGTTAGGTAGCCCATAGTCTCAGAATATGTATTCACTCTGGTACCAAGTGCTGCATCCCCCTTTTTCCTGGTATATACTCAATTGGAAAAAAGGCTTTTAAAGTACCATTATCACATTTGCTAACTACTTTGGGATTGAACCAGACATTCACTAGCTACTATTGTGAAAACCTTGTCTTGATCTGTGCTAACCAAGATAGCTTGTGTGCATATGCTTTTCTAAATAAATCTCCCAGTGATTGGTGATAAGTATTTCTTTAGGTTTAATTCTCACTCTTACCCTGCAGTGCACGTGTATATGGACAATTTGTTTGAAACCTTGATGCCTTAAAGAAGACCTTGATGAAGAGTATAATGCGACGAATCAGAGCACATATCTTCCCATCGACCAAGTAAAAGACAGGAATTTATATGGTATTGTAAGTAATGTCATAGAGTCTCTAGAGTATGTTTCTATAGAGTAAGTGCTATAGATATTATATTACCACGAACAAAGAGAACATAGAGTGGCAATATTGACTGAATGTGGTTCCAAATATTAGTAATTATGTGGGTTTCAAACAAATGTTTTCTCATATCTAAGTCAATATTTGTTAAAGTAATCAAAATTGTGATCGTGTTTTATATTGCTGTTTTGTTTTCTGTAGCACCTACTGTTCCATTTTCAAATAAACAGATTCTATGCTTTCATTGAGCTGGTAACCCCTTACTTTTATCTTTGTAGAACATTAGTACTTTTTCTTAACTCACTAACTTAACAAGAGTTCCACATCGGATTCGACAATACCAAATACCATCCGAAGCCCTTCCTAACAACATCATAATCAGCGTCAAAATAGTAAAAGAAACAATTTCAATACCTTTGATGTTTGACAGAAGAGAAGAAATAATTTGCGATATTAAGAACAAGAAAAGTAACTTTTGATTTAAGACAGTGAAGAAAAAGGACAAACACGAAAAACATAGGGCCTGAATACGATAGCGGAAGGCCCGCCACCGACAGCCTGTCGTTTCTGAGCCCTCTGCCATTACTCTGGTGGGCGGAAACGTGGCTGTCAGAAAGACCCACCACCACGGTTCCGACAGGCGGTCATTTTCCGACGTTCTGTCGGAGCTGCTCCATTGCTCAGCATGGCGGGGTTACCTGTCGGGCACCTCCGTCGGGATAATGATATCTGTTTCCACCCCCCTGGTTCATTGCGTTTAACCTGCCATGAACAAGTTGGCGGAAAGCAGGCCCCTCCTCAGCCCGGGTACTTTCTTTTGCGGGTTGTGCCCCCCTACATTTCTATGCATCATGTTGCAGGCACCCCATGGTGCCTACAACGTAGTGCAGGGAAATGTAAACAGTGCCTTCTTTAACACCCACTGCAGTGTAAAGTATGGCAAGTGCGACCGCCATGGTGGCGGTTGCATCATGGTAAGGATTGATGGGAGGCCGCCTCATAGACAGGCGGTTCCACATCCGAAACAATGGTGGACAGACTGAAGTCGTAATGAGGCCCAAAGAAACATTATTAGCATTCTTGAACTGCACGCACACCTAACAAGCATGACCGAACCTTAAATGCCCTTATAAAAAAATTGGTTAAATAGGCTAGCTATAAAGAAGATTTTGGATAATGCTCAAGTATCAGTCTCATGCGTATCCATGGAGAGCTGTGAATGTTGATCTAGGAATAGACAAAGGTTTTTGGGATGTTGAAAAGACTTAGAGAAACCAAACCATCCTTCCAAATAAACATACTCGAGGGATCAAACAGGCCATATTTGAAACCAGAACTACTCAATCTTGGCTGAAGATCAGGGAACTCTATTCAGATTTTAACAGTTTCTTTGGCAAAGTCTTGGCTAAAGAAAATGTTATTGCCATTAACGATTAACAATGGGATTTCTTTCCACGCCTTCAGTATAAACACTAGGGGGTCCATTAGGATGGCGGGCAGATTGCCCCCGCCAGGCTGGCGGTAGCCTGGCGGGGCCAATCCGCCTGCTATCTTCCCTGTATTCCCCCCCGCCATATTAGTATGGCAGGGGGACCACGGCGGAAGAAAACCCCGCCCGCCACTTTTCCGCCTCGGTCGCCTTGCGGCCGGGGCGGAAAATGTTTAATATGGTGGCGGTGTCTATTAGATACCGCCAGCCATATTACGATGGCAAGAGTGCAATGCCTTTCCATGACGGCAATGCCGCCACGGAAAGGCAGGCGGTCTACACTCTGGGGGCCCCCTGCGGGCCCCCAGAGTGAAGGTGAGTGGGGGGTGCACACGGGGGGTACCTGTGGTACCCCCCTTCATTTTCATTTCCAAGCGGCAGGCACCGCGCGGTGCCTGCCGCTTTGCAAATGATAATGCTGTGATGTATTGTCTTTGTTAACAGAGACAATGGTCCCTAGACAAGGAAGGATGAAAACATAAATAAATATAGACTAGATAGTGCTATATTCCATATGTCCAGCCGGACAGTTTAATTTCTCGAAGTCGAAATACAAAAGTAATACACAGTGTGATACAAGTGAGACACCAGCCGATGTCCTGACTAACACACTGGGGGGACAGAGAAACAAGGGAATTGTAAGCAAAGTAGGGTCATCTGAATATCATAAATCATAAGCAGAAGATCCACAACTAACACATATGCATGCACAAATTCATTATTCAACTAATGGACAGAATATCGAATGGACATAATATAGTGGTAATTATATCGACATGCAGGTAAGTAATATCGACTGCCAAACTAACGAAGTACATATCGATTTTAATAAAATGATTTGTATGTTAGCATATGTGTTAAAAGTGTATATTATTTTTGTAATGTATGTTTAATTTTTCCAAAGTAATGAATGTTATGTTATTTAATTTTGCATAGTTTAATTCCGTAGCAGGTTGTTGGTTTATAGGGGATTAGGGTGGGAAGTTATTTAATTATAGTAAATTAAATATTAATTTTTAGTAATTATTCATTATTTTTAATTTAATTTTGCGTTTTAGTTCTGTAGCGGGTTGTTGGTTTACAGGGAAATATGGTGGGAAGTAATTTAATCGTAATTAATTATTTTTTATTTATTTATTGGTATTAATAATTAATTTATTGTTAATATAATTATTAATTGGTAATACATTTTTATTATTGGTAATTCATTTATTAATTGATAATTATGTTAATTGTATAAATGTATTATTCGAAGTGAGTTGTGGGTTTGTAGAGGAATAGGATGAAAAGTAATTTAATTGTAATTAAATTATTATTGAAAATATGTTTGTGTATTGATAATTAATTTATTGTTAATTAACTAATAATTGATAATTATGTTATTAACATATTGTTGATATAGATAGTTAAATGTTTGTTAACGAATTATTAATAAGTAATTAATTTTTAATAAATAATATGTATTAGTATTTAGAATTAATTCATTATTAATTATTTTGTAATTGTTCATTATTTTAATTAATTTATTATTGGTATTGATATTTAATTTAGTCTTATTAAAATATTAAATCATTACTTTCCCTACTGTTGCACTCTCTGGAGTGGGAATAGTAATTTTTACCCTACGCTATCCAACGCTTTCCCTACTGTTGCACTCTCTGGAGTGAGAATAGCAATTTTTACCACTACGCTATCCAACACTTTCCCTACTATTGCATTCACTGGAGTTGGGAATAGTCATTTTTACCCTCCCGCTATCCAACGCTTTCCTTACTGTTGCACTCTATGGAGTGGGAATAGTAATTTTTACCCCTACGATATCCAACGCTTTCCCTACTATTGCACTCTCTCGAGTGGGAATAGTAATTTATATCCTTACACTATCCAACGCTTTCTCTACTTTTCCACTCACTGGAATGGGAATAGTCATTTTTACTCCTACACTGCCCAACGCTTTTCCTACTGTTGCACTCACTGGAGTGGGAATAGTAATTTTTACCCTCCCGCTATCCAACGCTTTCCCTACTGTTGCACTCACTGGAGTGAGAATATTAATTTTTACCCTACCACTATCCAATGCTTTTCCTACTGTTGCACTCACTGGACTGGGAATAGTAAATTTTACCCTCCCGCTATCCTACGCTAAAAATATTGAATATTTTTTACTAATATTTACGTTATTATATATATATATATATATATATGTTTTAAAAAATAAAAATGCATGTTTTTGTTTTACTTTTATTCATTATTTATTAATTTTAAGGTTATTTAAGTATTTTTAAGCATGTTTTAGTTTAATATGTTTATTATTTCATTATTTTTACATTACTTTTAACACATTTAAAAAAATGATATTTTAACAAACTATATTATTTAAAATGATATTTTGGATTCAATATTTTTGTACTTACCTATTTGTAGATAGGAATTCGATATTTTGGCATTCTATATTTTGTCCACAATATTTTGGCAGGTCAATGTTTTCCTCCTTGATATTCTGTCAGTGATCCGGCAGACTACCAACCCCTCTTAGTGCAAGGATTCGAACATTCTTTTTTTTCTGTTTGGAACTACCAGGGAAATCTTGGCAGCCCTGAACAGGAAAAAAAGCAGCACCAGAACCCCCCCTCCCTATCATCTAACAGAAATCATCCATGCACAGTAGGTCCCATGTTTATTATTAGAACTATAGTTCTATGCCACACAACTGGGAAAATCATATGAAAGATGAGGTGCAACCCTATTAAAGTAATGTTTTAGAAATAACCCATTGGCATTGAAAGGTGATCGCAAAAACCATGTGACAAAACAATGAAAAATTGAATTACAAAATCAAGGAACAGCTAAAGATTCTGCCCATGCTATGATGTTTCTCTAGGTTCTAGAATAGCTACGTATTCTTAACAATAACAGACACTGTTGCCAAAATTAGTTGCCAGTCTGGTTTTCTTTGTTCTGGAATGCATGAAGACCAGTGGCGGCTCCGTTCCCCCAAAAGCAGCAGTAAATGAAAAATAAAACAAACACTTGTTTTATTTCTCTTTTCCTGCCAAGTCTTGAGAGCGGGGCCTGGGGTTGACAGTACTGAGGGGAGTGGTAGTGCACTTCTTTCGCTGGGCATGATGGTTTGGCCTGCCGTCTGAACCAAGCCACACTGCCATGCATAGTGAAGCTCTCTCCAACCCCAGCTGCATAGCTGGGGATGGAGAGGGCAGGCACAAACTCCTAGTCTATCCTGGTGCTCAGGCCAACTCTGAAGCTGCTTTCACTTAAGAGCAGCACCAGGATTAGCCGTAGGGCAGGCTGGGGGCCTGTGCCTGAAGAAAAGCAGAGAAACGCAACGCGCGACCCGACCGCCTGAAGGTGCTTTTTAAAAATTATTATTATTTTTTAAGGTGCCCCCTCCCTTCACGACCTCTATACCCTCCTAACCCACCTGCCTATTGATCGCCCTGTCACTCGCAAACACCAGGCGCTACTGATGAATACCTAATGCATTAAGTTGACTGTCTGACTCAATATCCCCCTAAAATGAAATACATTTAACTTGCTGTCCAAAAATTCTTAAGTGCAACTTTAACAATGGGTCCGATTCCGATTCGGGAGACGTGACCGTGCGACGATTCGTATTCGTAGCGGTTTCCGTAAGAATCGTACAACTCCAAACAAATCACAAAGTATGATGCGTAGGCCCGAAATACATACGAATCGTCGCGTACCGTGCGAAAGTCGAGTGTAAATCCATACGACATAGACCCGCAGTGTAAACTGTATGAATCGTAAACATGCCGTACGACTCGCCAAGTACCATCCGGATCGGGGAACCTGTCTGTGATTCGTACGGTAAACGTCGCGTATAGACAATTCGTACGGAGAACCACACAATAGCAGACGCACCGTACCCCTAAATTCAAGGGGGGTACACGCCGTACACGTACGGCCTTGGTGGGTACGAACCGTACCCCCTACGCACTGTACACCTGCAGTCATGGGGGGTACGAACCGTACCCCTATGAACCGTACCCCTATATTCCAGGGGTGTATGTGCCGTACCAGTCTGCACCATACCCCTGCAATGATGGGGTGTACGCACCGTACACGGGGGTCCGTTCCGTACGCATTCCGACTTGAAATCTGGTTTTACGGACGTTTAAAACTCCCGTAGCAAAAGAGTCGTATGGAGTGTCATTGACACGAATCGTACTCGTTGGGTCGAGAAATGATGCTTTGAAACCGTACGGACGTCGTGTACTGCCTGTTCGGAATACGATTTGTTAAGAGTAATGGTTTGTACGACGATTCGGACGGGATTTTCCCGAATCGGAATCGGCCCCTATATGTGATAGATTACTAACATAATATTACTTTCGAGTAGGATACACACTTTTGTTACCAATAATACTTACCATGCAGCTGAATTGTAAGCCTCAGGGTCATCATCAATTTGCAAGAGATATTTCGAATTTATAAATGATGTTTATTTGGTATCGCAAATGTTTTGCTCTGAAATCCAATATACTGCATATTTTGGAACCATGCTTTATAACATTGGGCCGATGGTCTAAACTAGGCTCTGACTTCATCTTGAATATCAACCATGGCCTTGTTTTCATTTCTTCTCTCTCTACCCACAGCAAATTGTGCACAAATGAAATGCTTTGTGATCATGTGTTGTTCTTGTGACCTGTAGAGAAAGCTCTCAGTAAAAACGTAACTGCTAAAGGTCCTTCCTGCTTGAACTTAGTTTGTTTAATAAGTCTGTCATTGTTTTGTGTGTAACTAGATTTGCACCATGACATCTTGGTCAAAAGGGGACTAATTATTGTTCATTTTAGGGGATGGTGTTTAGGATAGTGTTAAGTAATGTAGCGTTATATTCTGTATTGCAATTCGCTGAGCCAGTGTAGCATTTGTTCACCTCATGACAACTGTGTCCTTTTTACTGTGTATTTTAGTTTCAAAATTGAGCACATTTCGAGGTGAGGGGGAGTTAATATCTTTATACTCAGAGGGCAGACCCATGTTAGTCTGAATCATGCTGCAGACTTAGAACAATTCAGTTTTTGTTTCTGAAGCTTGATGCTATGTCACACCTCCTGCTGCATTTGACTGAGCTCTTTGCTAATTGAGTGTATATGGTTTATTATGCATTTTGTACAGATTTTTTTAGACTAACCATATTTTGTTTTTTTTAAAGAATTAAAATCTTTTAATAAACTTTCACAGTTTCTAGCTTATACTTTGTCGGCTCAAGAAGGAGTATTTAATTGATTATGCTATTTCATATATTAAAAATCCAATTCACTTAGGGGATAACACTGCTGCGATACCACTAAGGTGCTTTTTTTCAGATTATCTGATAAAATAGCATCAACATATTTGAAACAACAGAATATAGTCATTAGAGGCCCATGTGCTTTGAACTTCAATTTTTTGCCCAATAATATAGGGTCTCATTATGATATCGGTGGGACAGAAATCTATGTATGCAGTCCGTCCTCCACATTACACTGCCACAGGTGCAGGCATTGGGAAAAGGAACCGTCCTCAGTGCTTCGTGCTGGCTCAAGGAGCCCGTTGGTGCGTCAGAACACACCATAACCCCCTAATGACGACAGAACCAGGCTTGGCTCCGCCGTCGGGATGATGATGCCACTTTCCGAAAGCCCTTTCATTTCATGTTGCCTTCCTGACATGGAGAGGCTGGCTGAAATTGTCCAGGGTGGGGGGCGGGGGGGGGGGTCGTGGCTAAGGTGCCAAACGAGATGGCCGCCTGAGGGATCCGCCCAGCCACATCGGGATGCATTTGGGACTTTCTGATGAGTTTCTCATCCAGCTCTTACATGAAGAATGACCTCATCCTGTTTCGGAATGCATGGGGTCTTCGGTGAGGTGATTTATGGATTTAATGCTTTGCACTTAATTGCTCTTTCACCGCCGTATTTGCTCCCTCAAGAAGCCCGCCATTTCAAGTTGCATTTCGCGCATACCGCTTCTCCGGATACTAGCACGCTCACAGAAATGCTGTTTACTGCATTGACTCTCGATTTCTCCATAAGACCTTCTGACTTCTTCTAACTCTACCGCTCAGCTCCCTAGGAACAGGGATAATTTTAAATTTAATGGCAACATGTTTGTTTGTGCTCTTATTCCTGCTATACTGGCATTCTCAGAATGTCTGCCATTTTAGGTGAATGCTTCATTTTGTCACTCAGTAATTTCATACTTTGAAGAGCTTACTCTCCACATTAACTCATCAGCATTTTTATAAGTCTCACCAACTTTACCGCTAACTGCTCTTTACCATTTAAATAAAGAAGCTAACCTCTGTCTTTCTGCTTCATTTGTCCTCTCAAGATGCCGCCATTTTAAGTGCAATTCTTGTCAACCTGGTCTTTTAACGTGCAAAATGATGACTGCATTTATACCTTTTCTATCCTTTTATGAGACTTACTGACGTTGTTGCTGTTTGCTCTATCCTCTATAAGTAAGGTAATTTGGGACTTTTTCACTGTGACATCTGATTATAAGCCTCATATTTAAATCCTAGCAATATCTGTGAGTAGTCCACTTCTTCATAAAATTGATCTTGTTTTTCCAAGGATCGTCTGGTTGTCCAAAAGATTACCCTTTTCAGCGTCCTCTTCGCATGGTCAAACATAGTTCTATATCAACCGCCAAGAGAATTTCCGTTTTACATACCTACATCACCACTGTGTATTGCTTACTATACATTCTGAGGAACAGTTTTTAATGGGAAAGTTGTGCAAACCAAAGTTTGTTTTTATTCCATAGAAACATACCTCTTTGGTGACTCCTTCATATTTCTCAACTTCAGATTCCTCTTCGTTCTAACGCAGATCAAATGGCTGGAATTGCTTCTGACCGTTCGTCTTCGGCACAATCTATTTCAAGCAAATCCTCTCTTGAGGAGTAGTGGTCTACCATGGAAAGCAGAGTAACTTTGGTGGAGCAGCAAGTTCCACAGACACAGGTTAATTCTCAACTAATTTCTTCTTTGGAAAAGTTAATTCTCACCCTTCAGCAGCATTCGGAGGTCTTGGAGAATAGGAATAGGAGGAATAACCTACGTTTATATGGTTTGCCAGAATCCTTGGAAGGTGATGACCCAATCTCATTCTTCTCTTCCTTTCTTCCAAAACATCTTGATATGTCATCAACCACTTCTCTCAGCATCCAAAGGGCCCACAGACTTGGTCCACGTCTAGCGTCTTCAACAGCTCCAGCTAAACCTCGAGGTGTCATCATTCTCTTTTTGAGATTTACAGACCTTCTTTCAGTTCTTTCTGCAGCCAGGTCTAAACGTCAGATTTCCTGGTTGGGTCAGAAGGTGTTTTTGTCCCAAGATGTCTCCAATGCTACTGCATCTAGAAGGAGAGAGTTCCTGAATCTTCATGCTCCTCTTCGCACTCTTGGGGCTAGATATGGTTTATTTCATCCATGTATTTTCAAAGTTACCTTCCAAAACCAAACATGGACTTTTCAAGACCCTGCAGAACTTAAAAACTTTATCCATATTCATACTACCAATGGCATGGACACTACTAATTCTCATAGTGGCTGATCATTTAACTTTTCTTTTTTCCTTACAGGATTCATGTTAAAGTCTCCACATTTCTTTGTTCTGATACTAAATAGTCTAACATTTTGATGTCACTCAAATAGAGTTAATATGGGCCCATTGATGTTTCCTTCCTTTTAGAATTAATCTTCTTAGACTACATAAGCTCTTTTACATTTATTTTCTATTTTCTCTTTCTGGATGTTGAGCTGGGTGTTCTTCTCCTTATGTACTGCTCTGATGTTGATAGTTTTTTTTTGTTCATTCACATAGATTGTTTTGTATACTCCATCCCATATGCTTCCTGTCCGACATTCTTCCCGTCCTGATGCGGTTCGGACTCCTGACTTCGGGTGGCTCGTCTTGTTGAGTGTCACCACTTCCCCATCTTTTCCTGTTTTGTCCTCCTCAGGTATGTTATTCTCAGTCATCCTTTTTGGATATGTACTGTCTCTTCTTTTCTCTTTCCTTTCTTTCCTTCCCCCTCTTTTCCATTTCTTTTCCCTTTACCTACTGGATATTTTCCCCTTTCCTTTACCTTTAACTACTCTCTTCTCCCCTTTGCCTATATCTATTTCCCCTTTTCATACATATGCAATCTTGATTTTTCTTTTATCATATTTCTTTCACCCTTTTTCTAAGTTCCTTCCTTTTTATCATTTACTGTTTCTTGTATCTTTTGGCACTTTTTCTTCTTTATTGATGTAGCTTTGGTTTCCTTTACATTTTTGATATCTCTACATTTAATGTTGCCTCCTGGAATGTAAAAGGTTGTATTCATCATATTAAAAGATAGAAAATCCTTTCCCCCCTAGCTTCATATAATCCTGACATAGTTTTCACAAGAGACCCATCTTACAGAAGCTGAGTCTTTCACAAGAGACCCATCTTACAGAAGCTGAGTCACTTAAACTAAAAAGAAGCTGGGTGGGTACGGTTTTATTCTCACCATCTACCAATAGAAAAAATGGTATTGCCATTCTATGTCACAAAAAGCTATCATGTAAAGTTATATTACAAGAAAACGTCATTGAAGGTAGATGGATATTAGTTAAGTTATTAGTTAACTCTGTACCTTTAACTGTTTTCAATGTCTATGGTCCTCCACAACCTGATTGTGCTTTTTGGCCTTTAATTACACAAAAATATATTCAATATCGTGATGACATGTTTATTTTAGGTGGTGATTGTATCCAGATTGTAGACCCATTTCTTGATCGCAAGTCAACAGTTCGTTTTATACCTCAAAAGACTCACAAACAATTTCTTAATACCATTTCTTAAGCACATCTCATTGACTCCTGGAGAATCTCTCATCCTGATACTCTTGACTATTCCTTTTTCTCTCCTCCTCATGCACCTCTTTCTGGTCTAGATTACATCTTCCTTATCTCAAAATCTATTATCTTCTTCTATTGAACCTATAGTCATGTCAGATCATGCCCCAATTGTAACAGACCTTGACTTGCTCCCACCACATCCCAAGTCATCCCGTTGACGCTTCAATAACTCCCTTCTGACTGGCCCTCTTTTCTCCTCCTTTTACTCTCTTTTGCCAACAAATTTATTCTGCTCAATTCTGATTCCTGTTCCTCCCCCCATTTTCTATGGGATTCCTTCAAGGCAGCAGCAAGGGGGTTAGTTATTGATTTTGTCTCCAAAAAAAGGAAACTTTTTCTTCAGAAACAGAAAACTAATTTAGCCCACATTAAACTTCTGGACCATGAATTCTACACCTCATCAAATAAATCCATCTCACCAGAACTCATAAAAGCTCAACTTGATTTTAATAAAACTACCACTGATAGTGCTTCTTCAATACTCCTACGCAGTAGTGCTCACTATTATGGCGGTCGTAATAAGTCAGGAAAACTTCTGGCTACCTATCTCAAAGCACTCAAGCAACGTACTTTTATAAATTCTATTTATTCTTCTGATAATTCTCTTGTACATAAAAATCAGGAAATTCTTGACCAATTTCAACTATTTTATCAAAATCTTTACACTCCAGAGTCTCTTCCTACTCCTTCTCTCATTCAACCTTATCTTGACAGACTTCCTGCTCCCCCTAACTCTCATCCTAATTTTCTCAATCTGGAAAGCGATCTTTCCCTAATGAACTTCCTAAAGCTTTGAGTACTCTCACTAAGGGTAAATCACCTGGTCCGGACAGTTTTTCTGTTGAATTTTACATGCATTTTCCGACTTTCTAAACTTTTAACACTTTTCCAATCATTTTATTCATCTGGTAAAGCAGATGGTACCTCTAAGGAAGCCACCATTTGCCTCATCCCTAAAGATGTCCACGACCCCCAATTTTGTAAAAATTATCGTCTGATTTCTTTAGTCAATGTGGATTATAAATTATTTGCTAAATTGTTTGCCTTACGCTTAGATCCTCTTATGCCCCATCTTATCGGTAAAGAGCAGTGTGGCTTTGTCAAGGGTAGACTTACCTCTGATAATTCTCGTCTCTTCCTCAATGTTTTGAATAAAGTCTCCTCTCTTTCTATCCCTCTAGCTGCTATCTCTGTTGATGCTGAGAAAGCTTTTGACAGAGTTGATTGGTCCTTTTTGTTTGCATCTTTACGCTGGCATGGTTTTGGTCCCAACTTCATATCCCTTGTCTCCTTGTAGTATTCCACCCCTAAAGCTTTGGTTATTGTTAATGATCAAGTTTCATCTTATTTTCCCCTTAAACGTGATGTTCATCAAGGTTGTCCTTTGTCCCCTCTTCTTTTTGTACTAGCCCTTGAACCCTTTTTGACTTCTATTCGTAGGAACAACTCCATTTCCGGTTTTCCATATGGTGACTGCCAATTGAAGCTCTCGGCGTATGCAGATGATATTCTTCTATTTGTTTCCGATCCTGAATCATCTATTCCCTCTTTATTACCTGAATTTAACTCTTTTTTGCAGGTCTCCGGATATAAAATTAACTCAGATAAAACTGAAATCCTCCCTCTTACATAATTCTGTCTTCCCCATTTCTTCTCTTCTACTGGTTTTGCTTGGAACAGTTCCAAAATTAAATGCATAGGTATTTGGTTCTCTAACTCCATCCCTTCCTCAATTAAATTAAATATGTTGGCGGTTTTATCCCGAGTTGAGAAATCATTTTCCACTTGGAATCCTCTCTTTCTTTCTTGGTAGGGGCGCTTGGACTCCAACAAGATGATGATAGCTCCAATTTTAATATATATTTCTTCCATGCTTCCTGTACACATTCCTGATATTTACTTTAAACGTATTGATTGATGTCTTTCAAAGTTCCTATTTCTTTAACATCTCTTTGTATTCCAAAATCTAATGGTGGGATTAATTTCCCAGACTTTCGTCTTTATCATAAATCTTTTTCACTACGTCAGGCTTCACGACGGCTTACACCAGATTCTTGCCCCTTTACCCCCCTTTTGTTTTCCATTGAACAAACATTATTATTATCTTTCTCCTTCGAGGAAGTTGTACATTTTTCTGCCAAAACCTCTTATACTTCTCTTCCCTTATTTAGACACACTTGTTCTCTTTTGAAACCCTTAGTTTACCCTACTACTATTTCCTAGGAATCTTTTTTAAATACCCCTATTTGGTACAATTTGCTTATTCTTCTCAATAACAGACCTATTGTTTGGTATGCGTGGAGGCTAAAAGGTATCCTTTGGGTTCATCAGCTTTTTGATGGACTTTTACCTTGTTCCTTTCCCTAATTTCAACTCCTATTTCACTGCCCTCGATCCTTCTTGCAAAAATTCACCACACTTATGGCAATTATTCTTGATGTTTATTACTCCCTTCCTTCTTCATCTTCACCTATTACCCAAAGTCCTCCCAGAATTCTTCTTACTCTTCCTAAAGCTTCCCTTATCTATAAATTCTTCTTATCCCCTAATCCTGCATTAAAACCAAATTGGAACGTTCTTGGGAATCGGATTTAGGATGTGAGTAGTCTGTCGCTCTGTGGGATAAGCTTTGGTCCAGATCCTTAAAAAATTTCTTGTTCTGCCTCTCTTACACAATCTCTGTTCTCTTTCTATCACAGACTTTACCTTTCCCCGGTTTGTTTATCATGCTTCTCTGCTTCTTCTGACTCTAATTGCTGGACTTGTGGCTCTTCTAATGCTGACATTTTTCATCTCTTCTTTCTCTGTCCTTCAGTTTCTAAATTTTGGGAAAAGGTGTGGTCATACATCTCTCGTCTATTTTACATTTCCATTCCTTATTCTATACCTCTCCTCTTTGCTGGTAGCCTCTCTGACTCTTTACTCCTTTCCCCGAACTCCCATGGTCTTTTTGACCTCATGCTTGCTCTTGCTTTTCAACGCATTTCCTTCAACTGGAAATCTCTCAAAAATCTCTCCATACAATGTTGGTGGAATACTCTATGTCACTTTCATAGGCTTGATGTTGCCTTTACTTCATCTTGCAAACCGAATATTAATGGAGAACTTTTCTGGTTACCTCTTACCACTTACTTGGACTGGATGGCCTTAAGGTAAACTTCATGTACCACTTCTGATCATTTTAAGCCTCCCTGAAGGATGTTCCTTCTATTCTTCAATTCTTCTCTATCCAGTTAATATTCCTGTGTGCCTTACGCTAGATAATATGTATTGATGTATTTATAATTTTTTTACCAGTATGCTTTACTTATCATAATGTTAACCTCCCCTTTCCTCCCTTTTATTTATTCCTTCTGCCTCTTTTCCTCTTCTTTCCCTTCTCCCCTTCTCCACCTATAAAATCTCCATAAGTTGCCTCTACTCTTTCCTACCCGATATTAGCCAAGATCTTGTTATAATACTTTTGTGCTGGTATCTTTATGTATTATCATATTATCAAATAAAGCTTTTCAAAATAAAAAAAAAGAAAGTGTCTGTGGGGCCTTTTCCACCTGCCTCAAAAGCTTCCATTTCTGAAAGGATGTTACTGACCCCCTATGGACGGTCACATCGTAATACTGAGGTCGGAACCACCTACTTAAGGTCGGGCAGCTTCAGACCACTGAGGTGTCGGGCGGACGTAAGCCCACCTAACATCGTAATGAGGCCCATAGTTGCTCAAGTCAAATGTCAAATCTGGACATGTGCTGGTAATTTCTGAAGCAGTCATAGCCATACTTTATTCAGTGACCTATCTGTATTCATCACAAGGTCTTATGTCCAAGCACTTTAAACCAGCCTCCCAGTGGAAAGATTTATGAAAGCCAAGAAGAATGTTTCATTTTATTCTTCATTCATGCTGGCAGAGGACAAAATACATTTGCGTCTTAAAAGGAGCTTTGAGTAGTGATTGCAGCCTCCCACATAGTGGTGCGCGCTAATCAAATGTATATATTTATTTATTTATTTTTTGGGCAATTTATAAAACACTTAGAAGGCCTAAGAGTGTCAAAGCACTTAACATACAGCAGCAGCTCATCACAAGCTCATCACAAATCAAGAGGGGAACACTTTTTCTGCAGCAGTGATGTAATAGGTCACTCATCATCTTGCCCCCTACCCGTCCATCTGGGTTGGTTAAGCGCCAAGATACTCCCTGGAGTGATAGGAGCGCTATAGAAATGTGCTTTACATTACAAAAAAGCAACAATGACAGCTAAGCAGTACTTGTAAAAACATTTGTCTGTATGCATACGTGGATAGCTATACACTACCCAATACGCTAGGCATGTGTCGGATCAGAAGAACCTAGGAAGACTTTTTAGAGTATATTCAGACTAAACCATTTGCCAAAGCGGTCCCTACAGTTCCCCAAATTAAGGCTGCAAGAGAAACACAACAGTCTTCCTGACAGTGAGACGGGGCGTCCAGGCGCATTAAAATCCGTACTAGCGCCGTACACAAATCATTGTGCTGCAAGGTAGGGAGGAAGAGAAGAGCTGAATTAAAAACGTGGTTCAGTTTTTGAAGGAGGCACTTGTGAAAGTAGAAGGGGTGGAATTCTAAACTTTGGGTGTCCCCCCAGAGAATGAATGCTTCAAAGTTTGTCTTTTGCTTAAAGATGGGGGTCTCCTGTAGGAGTGTGTCGAAGCTGTGTAGCTCGTGAGACCACCTTGAAATCTTCATAAATACTGAGTGGGTGTCAGTGCCATGATAATATCTATCATCTGTATAAACCAGAAACGTAGGCATTGAAGGGTAGATGATGTGCTATGGGGATTTAGTATTGCTGCTGATAGCTAACTACATCAATTGGACTTTTCAAGAGTCCAGAGTCGAACATTCAGCCTCACTGGGTAATGTATTTGTTTGAGACTCTAAACCCTTTCATTGCAGAAGGGTGTATTCGGATAATTGTCTACAGAGATTAACGAGCTCTCACTGGGTTCAGATTTAGCAATTTATAAGAGAATTTATTTAATCCGGATTTCGGATTTCTTGTTTTGAACAGAGTCTATAAACACGTCTTTTACTGCACTGTGTGGTCTTGGAAATGATTCGAAAAACGTATTGCGCCCTTTTGTATCTATTTTTGATTGCATTATTGAGTGGATACATAGGATATATCTGTGCATGCAGCAGATGTGGCTGTAATCTCTCATCATTACTGTAACGTTTGAGTGGTGCTTCCTAATTTTGAATCTGTTTTTCTTTTAGTGTCATAATTATTGAGTGCATATAAATTCACACCTGTATTTTAATTTGTTTAGTTTTGATGATAAATGCCCTTACCTTTATGCTTTGCTTTGCTTCTTTATTAATTCAAGACTTGTAACTCTCTGAACTGAGTCGAGGGTGTTCAGGGACGTTCTGTTCCATAGTATGGGTTCTTACACCGGCAAGCCTCTGTTCTCACTTCTGAAAAGACTGTGGGCCTCATTTATGAAAAGTGACGCATCGCTGCGTAAAAACAGCGATGCGTCACTTTTCACTGCGCACTCCTTACGACATTCCTGATGCGTCATATTTAATGTATGACGCATCATGTCGCAAGGAGTTACAGATACGTCAGTATTTCTGACGTATCTGTAAGCGCAAAAGTGACGCATTGCTGGAGTGTGTCACAAAAGTGACGCAACTCCAGCAATGCGTCCTTTCACATGGGGAAAGCCCCATGTGAAAGGGCTTGCGTCAGTCTTATGCCTGCTATGAGGCAGGCGCAAGATTTTGACGCAAAAGCGTCCTAAAAGTGACGCAGTGAAATCTCATAGATTTCACTGCGTCACTATTACGAGGCTTTTTGCGGGGGAACGCCCCCTCTGCATACATTATACCTGACGCAGGTATAATGTGGGGCAGGGGTTTAAAAAGTGACGCATCTACCTAGATGCGTCACTTTTTAAATATGGCGCAACGAGGCGCATGTTTTACGCTGCCGATGCGTCACAAAAAGTGACGCATCAGCAGCGCAAAACTGACGCAAGGCCTCATAAATGAGGCCCTGTGTGTGTATGTGCTAGACAGGGTATAGGTGATTGGGTTAAAGGAGCAGTCGCCTCAGAGTCTTGTGAGATATTATGGAGATGGTTGGGTAGCCAGTGGAATGTGTGGCTCGCGGGGCCAATGTGTTCTCGTTTTCTAAGTCCTTTGCCAGCCTGGTGCTTTGTTTCTGTTTTGAGGGTCTTTTAAGTGTTTCTATCTTATGATCAAGAAAGCAAGAATGTAGCACTTACAATTGGTAATGTGCTTCTTTCATGATGTGGCTAATTAGAAAATGTACACATAGAGTCCAGGGGCACCATTCGTTTGTTTTTTTTTGCACTGGAAACATGATTAGGTGCATGCTGGATTCATAAAAGGATCTTGAATCCATGTGCTAAGTTCTTAGAGCTTGCTGTGCAGGTCAGGTCTGAGTAGAAGGACTTTAATTCCAGAGTCATTTGTTTGAGATCATTTTGACTCATCCAGTTTTTCAGACTTAATGTTCGATGATGGACTACATATCCCAAAATTATTCTGGCCGTTGGCATTACTTGGGTCTTACACCTGTTCCTAAGTTCAAAAGAAAATCCTCCAAGGAAAGAGAAAACTTCTGAAGTCATCTAGTAGTATAGACCTGTTAGCTGCCTCATCATTAATAATCATGACGGGCATGATTAAAAAATGTATACATTTTGCAGTAAAAGAGTGGGGCCCAAAAAAAGCGGGGACCTGTGAAATATTTGCCACTTTGCCCGACCTTCTGTCGGCCCTGGGTGCATTGTATAAAATGTTTACGTCTGATGAAGACAAACATTCCACCTAAAACAGTGAGTTTCCAGTTTGTTAGGGCCCAACGAGGCTTGCTTTTGACTGAAATCCTCACAAATATTCAACACATCTCGATGCCAAAGCACCTGTAGTTGCATAAGGATTTTGGTGGGTACTTCAGCTAACAAATTAGGCAAAAAATCCAAAGGTCTGTATTCGATAGACGCTGTATTCGATTGACGCTTGCGACATCTTGACAGATGTCGCAAGCGTCAATCGAATACAGACATCTTGACACCATGTTGTCATAGAATGTCAAATGTAACCTTGACTGATATACAATCTGGTCACAGAAGAATTGCAAGGCTTTCAAGTTGATTTGTTCAAATAGGCCTTTATTTGAAAATATTTTTGTGACTTATTTATTTATTTACGTTTGCTGGAGTAGGCTGGTATTTAGAGAGTGTATGTAAGATCTTTTACTGCATGTACTTTTAATCCTGTACAAGCTGTGCCAAACTCAATGACCATGCTATTTCGAACTCATGATTATCTCACTAGAGTATTATCACCTTTATGTCTTCACAATTGTGCCTGTTTCTGTTGATAGTGATCATGGTCCAGGCCCATAGCCAGATGCTTTGGGGGCCATGTCCCAAAGGATTAATACAGCATAAAAGAACTCTTGAGTGGACAGGGATATAGCTCCCTTGATATTGGCATTTTAAAGAGGCCAAATATAGTGATGCTTTGAAGAACACAACACATTTGTCTGTATTTTTTTTTATTCTACCTTTACAGTTAATAATGCTAAATAGTAGGAGATGGTGCCTTAACACACACAGTGTGAAAAGAACATTGATAAGTTTTCATGAAATATGTTCAAATGGTGTTTAGAAGGACATCTGGACAAAGAACATGAATGCAATTATACATTGGGTTCTATAATCTCCATCAAGGTTAAGTCTGCTGAAATGCTGCCTTTCTACGTGCATTTTACTGACAACCACTTGTAGGACTTGGCCTTTTTGGCTAAAGTTCCCTAAACTTTTTTGCTTTCCCCCAAACCGTTTTGCCTACATAGAGTTGCCAATGTAGATGCTTTGGGTACTTTGCCACTGCTGATCAGTGTCAAAGTACAAGTGTTTCCTGTCTAAAGTGTAAAGTGTAATGCTAATTGGTTGGCCATGATTGGTATGTTTGCTTTACTAGTAAAGTCCCTAGTGATGTGTACTGTGTGTGCCAGGGCTAGTAATGCAAAGGTGCGCAGAGAAGGGAACTCAGGCCTGCAGTGTAGGGCCTGTGCGCAGTTTGCTAAGTCAGCATGTTGTCCTGAGAAGTGCAACCACTTGTCAGCCCTTACTTTCCCTTTTGCGTACACAGTGGGCACCCTGTGGTAGGCCCCGGGTAACTCCTGAGCAATGCGCAGTGTGAGTAAAAGGCAGGACATATACTGAGGTGTGTGCTATGTCCTGACAGTGAAAACAACTCAATTTCGGTTTTCACTGGTAATAGGCCATCCTGCCCATAGGACAGAATTGGCGAGGCTGGGTATTGTGTTGTTAGCCTAGCTTCCCTTAGGTTTAAAATGGAGAGGTGAAGTTTAGCATGTATGAACTTACAGTGTCATGACACATCTTTCTATGAAAGTGGTTTTGTCACTGTGTGTTCAGAAACCACTCTTTTAGAAAGTGGCTGAGTTTTGTGCTTTAAGCATTTCTGTGTGTCTCTGCTGAATGTGTATTGACTGTCTGGATCAAGAGGTGAGAGGAGCTGGGAGAGGTCTTGACCCAGGGAGGGGTTGAGATGGCACCAGGCTGCCTTGCATCTGGAGAGTAAGGGGAGGAGAATCCCGGGAGGTGAAAAGGCTTGGGCTGCTGCTATAAACCAATTGACCCATCTCCTGCTGAGTGGTTAAGGATCAAGACCCCCAGTATCAAAGGGAGAAAGGTGACACTGGGAGGGAGAGACCCAGAACTAATTTAGGCAGGGGCCAAGGAACCTTGAGCACAACAAACTTCAAAGACATTTAGGGGTATAACTATGAGAACTGAGGCCCCTGAACGTTGGAATAGAAATGGATTGAGACTGAAAAGGCTTGGACCCTTTTCATGCTCTGCTAAGGAAGGAACAACTGAAGAGACTGCTGGAAGGGCCAATCCTTGCTTCGTGATCTGGGGCTGGTCTGCAGTTTGCTGTTTTAACCAAGGAAGAGGCTGTTGAGACTGTGCTTCATGCGCTGTGTCCCCCTACTTGAAGAAGACTGTGCTTTGTGCAGTGTCTTGTTACGCCAAGGGCCCCAGATGAGCTGCCTCCCTGTTTCGAAACACAGGATCATAGAAGTTTCCAGCGACGCGGTGGGCTTGTGTTTTGGCAGCTTGAGACCCTCAGAAGGTGTGCCCTGTGATCTTGGACATGAGGAGAAGTGAGACTCGGACGCGCTGGGTGCGTGTCATGGTGCACAGGAGGTGTTGGTGAAGAGCGCCTGGTCAACGTGTGCATCAAAGGTGAAGTGAGTCTCGGATGCGCTAGGTGCATGTCATGGTGCACCGCAGGCATTGGTGAAGAGCGCCTGGACAGCGTGTGCATCGGAGGTGAAGTGAGACTCGGACGCACCCTCGTGGTGCACCACAGGCACTGGTGAAGAGCGCCTGGGTCAGCGTGTGCATCAGAGGTGAAGGGAGTCTCAGACGCGTAGGGTGCGTGTTGCGGTGCACAGGAGGCATTTGTGAGGAGCACCTGACCAACTGGTGCATCAGAAGTGGAGTGAATCTCGGACACACAGGGCACATGTCGGGGTGCACCGGAGGCGCTGGTGAAGAGCACCTAGTCATCGAGGGCACCAGAGGAGAAGTGAGGCTCGGACATGGTGAGTGTGTGGTGGTGCGGCCGAAGGCGTTGGTGAAGAGCGCCTGAATATCAGGGTACCAGAGTTGGAGTAAGT
This sequence comes from Lissotriton vulgaris, assembly GCF_964263255.1. Taxonomy (NCBI): domain Eukaryota; kingdom Metazoa; phylum Chordata; class Amphibia; order Caudata; family Salamandridae; genus Lissotriton; species Lissotriton vulgaris. The sequence continues at coordinate 246,871,519 of NC_141687.1, forward strand.
CTCAGGGAAGCAGTGTGCATGCTTTGGTACAACCTGGGACTGTGGAGGTGATCGGCTGATCATGGTGTGCACTGGAAGAAAGTGAGTCTCGGCAGCGCCGTGTGCGTGTCTTTGTGCCAACTGAGAATGCAGGAAGCAGTGCCTGGTGAACGTGCACTCAAAGTCGACGTGAAATCTCATCAGCGTTGTGTGTGTGGCTTTGTGCCAGAGGAGGGTGCTGTGGTGAACGTGCACCCGGAGTAACGTAATCTCAGAGGCTTGGGGTACGTGTGCCCTGTGGCTGCCTGAGACCTCCCTAACAGTTGCGGCCCAGACCGGCAGCCCCGGAGGAGCTGAGCTGCTAGGCCGAGCCGCTGAGGCTGATTGAGAAAGTTCTGCACGGAAGATCCAGTTCGCTGAAGGAGGAGAGGAGAGTGGGGTCGCACCCCAGGTAACGTGAATCACTACCTGGGCAGGGTGCAGGCTCGGAGAGAGAATCTCTAGGCCCCTCATTCCTTCTGGCGACGTGAGCCTTTGCTGTGACTCAGATTGAGGCCCGTACTGACCCAAGGAGTGGCAGTACTGGGGCCCGAGTGAGAAGCTTTACTTTATGTCATCGTTGATACATGTAGAGGGCAACTGTTATCGAAGAGTCTGATTGTCGAAATACACATTGACGATATTGGTGCTAACGAACTGCCGGACTGTCTTATGATGCCTGACATTATTTCTGCATAACAAAGTATACGACTGTAGCGCTACGCATTGCATTATTTTTTCATTGCCAAAATACGTGATTGGGGTATGATGCCTTGCATTATTCCTTCATTGGGGGTACATGATTGTAGCGGTATGCATTGCATTATTTTTTCATTGCCAAAATACGTGATTGGGGTGTGACGCATTGCATTATTCCTTCATTGCAAAGTACATGATTGTAGCGGTATGCATTGCATTATTTCTCCTATTGCGAGCTACCGGGCAAGGCGCTTGGAAAGTAGTGGTTGGGATTTTAATCTACCAGCCATCCGGAACGAATATTACCCTTTATTATAAGTTGCCTTTTGTATCATGTGGTCTGATCTGATCATATATCTTTTTATATATAATTTATGCTCGTTTTATCAAACTTGTGTGGAGTCCATTTGTGGTGCCACCAGAGGGTTGCTGTGAGTGTGTTTGCACATACTGAACCTTGGAGATAGGCCTGGCTGCTCGTGCCAAGCTACTGAGGGGGTGAGCAGGGCTATCTCAAAAGGTGTCCTTACTTGGCCTAACGTTGAGTAAGGAGTCCCGGGTCTCGCATTTGGTGACAGTGGTGCGGGACAGGGACAGGGACTCCAGCTTCCAACACCACTGATATTAAATGAATAGCTTTAAAGGCAGTACTGAACACCTTGGCACAGAAGATGCATGCAAAGATATGATCACACTGCCAGTCAGCACAGTACTGACTATATGTGACCTCAATACAACAGCAGGACAGAAAGACTAGGTAGGCATTGGCTGCACCGGGAGCATGGGCATAGCTCAGGGAGTCAGTGCGGCAAAGTGCCCAATTAGACTGTTCAAAAGGAGCTAGTACGAGCCAGGCAGATGCCCATCAGTCCTTTCAGAGCCTTTGTGCAGGTTTATGAAGGTGGTGGGCACAAGAACCTATTGTTGAGATTCCAGACTTAATTTTCATAATCGGCCTTTGACATACACCGAAAGCGAGGAAGATATATCAAAGGAGGAATAGAAAGGTAGGGATAGAGTGGCAAAGAGGAATAGCAAGGATGAAAAAGTACCTGCAAGAGTAAGAAAAAGACAGGATGAGTAGTTTGGTGGAGGAAAGAGATGCTAGATGGAATCAAAACTATGCAGTGTTGGTGCTTGGAAGGCCTGTAATTCAGTAATGCTGTGTCAGCCTCCTAAGAAACACATTCATCCCCTACACTAATTTTCTTTTAGCAAATTAAGTACTGCTTGGACCCCAAACCACTGACAGGGATGGCAGTGATATATTTGAGCCCATACTGGTCTTTTTCTCTTCCTATGGCTGCCTTCAGAGTGCTTCTGAATTACGTGGGTGGGTAGCAGGTAATGCAATGTAAATTATGATGAGTATCATTCAACAAGGGAAAGAAGACTTCCTCATTTCCTTCAAATGCAGTCTGCTTTTTTAAAATGTTTTTAGAGTTTTATATAGCGCAAACTAGACCCGAAGATATCAGGTATCATAGCACTTTAGATGAGCACCAGTTTCTGTACAGATGGACATATTCATTTTTTTGGACACGGGTAGATTAAGTGATTTAGCGTTGTCGCCGAGACTCAAACCCAGTTCCCCATCTTTGAGGTCAACTGCTCTAGACATTAGGCTACATCCTCTCCTCAGCCTAGCCTGATTGAACCACCCTTTTTGTAAATGTGACAGCAGAAAGCATGTGGCCTTCTCACAGTGCTGGAAATTAAAGTAAGCGCATTCCAGGAGTTCACATTGGCTGTTTTCAGCAGGACTTCGGAGTCATTGCATTTGGAAACTGATAGCTGCTTTATTGTTTCCGGAATTAAGATTATGACATATTTCTGATGGGCAGCATTTGCCAACATGATGCCCTCTATGTGTTGAGGCCTGTTAGAGAACAATGTTGTTAGTTGGGATGAAGACTTCTTTGTTCTTACGTCCAAGGTCCTAGTGTCCAGGGTGTCTCTGGTCTGTCTCTCAGACCTGGTCTTTGTGTCCATGCATTCGTTTGCTAATGTTCTTATTTCTCAGCGCCATTTACCTTGGGCAATTTTTAATGCCCTTATCAGTGACACTTTGTTCCTGTTTCTCATACCAAAGTTTCAGTGTCAATGAGAATCCCCAAATGTCAGTGTCAGTCACAATGTCCATGCGTCAGTGTCCCCACAGTCATGTCCAGATGTCAATTTCTCTGTAACAGTGCCATTGTCTTCATGTCCACACGTTCCTCTGCTAGTTTGAACCCCAAAGCTGTGACCCAGTGGCAATATGCCCATCTTAATGTCTAAGATGTTGTCCCAATGGCAGTATTCCAATATCAATGTCCATGTCATTTTAAGTGTCTCAATTTAAGTTTCTCACAGTATCTGTTGCTGTGTGCCAGTAATGGACTTCTCAATTTACATGCTAGTGTGATAACTCTGTGTTCCTGAATCCATGTCAGTGCTCATGTGTCACTCCCCTACAGTCAGTATCCCTGTTCCAATGTCCATCCTTGTGCAAGAGTTAGTGCCCTGATATGAGTCTGCCCTGGTAGTTTCCGTGTGTCAGTTTTGGATCCCTAGTGCCAGTGGCTCAGTGTCAGTACCTCCACACTGTTGCTCCGGTGTTGTGTTACTTCTTAGTGTTAGTAATAATGTGTTGTGACATTCTGCATCAGTATCCCAATGCTGGTACACTTGTCCAAGTAACTCACAGTTAATATCTGTGGGATTGTCAGGGGTCCCATATCACTGTCCCCTAGTCAACGTTAAGACAAATGTGTCAGTGTTTCTACGTTTCCCCTCTCAGATCATCCCTCAGCCTGACCCTTTTTAACATCTACATGGCGCCACTCGCCAACATCGTCCGATTGCACAACCTCAACATCGTCTCATACGCCAATGACACCCAGCTGATCCTCTCCCTCACCAAGGCCCCCACCACCGCCAAAACCAACCTCCACGAAGGAATGAAGGCTGTTGCTGAATGGATGAAGAACAGCTGCCTGAAACTGAACTCAGACAAGATGGAGGTTCTCATCCTTGGCTCCACCCCCTCCACCTGGGATGACTCCTGGCAGCCAGCCACACTGGGAGCCGCACCAACACCCACCGACCACGCACACAACCTGGGGTTCATCCTAGACTCAGCGCTATCAATGACACAACAAGTCAACGCCGTCTCATCCTCCAGCTTCAACACCCTCTGCATGCTCCGCAAGATCTACAGATGGATCCCCACCGGAACCAGAAGGACGGTCACCTAGACCCTCATCAGCAGCAGACTGGACTACGGCAACGCCATCTACGCGGGAACCACGACCAAACTCCATAAACAATTAAAACACATACAGAACACCACCACATGCCTTATCCTCGACATCCCCCACCACAGCCACATCACAGCCCACCTGAGAGAACTGCACTGGCTCCCCATCAACAAGAGGATCACCTTCAAGCTCCTCACCAATGCTTACAAGGCTCTCCACAACACCGGACCAGCTTCCATCAACAAATGACTCACCTTCTACACCCCGAGCCGCCAGCTTCACTCCGTGGACCTCGCCCTCGCCACTGTTCCATGTATCCACAGAACAAGCGCTGGCGGCAGATCTTTCTCCCACCTCGCCGCAAAGACATGGAACACCCTCCCCACTCACCTACGGCAGACCCAGGACCTGCTGACCTTAAGGAGACTTCTCAAGGCCTGGCTATTCGAACAGTAACAGCACCCCCCTTCCTTCTCCCAGCGCCTTGAGGCCCTCACGGGTGAGTAGTGCGCTCTACAAATATCTGATTGATTGATTTAATCATATCAAAATCAGTGCCCATATTTTTCCATCTACCCAGCATCAGTGCCCAGTGCCAGTATCCCAGTGTCAATGTTCTGTGTCATTGTCCATGTGCTAAAGGCAACATCCTACTGTCAACTTCTCTGTCAGTGTCTATCTTCCCATTCAGTGTCACTGCGGCAATATCCCTTGGCAGTGTTGCACTGCCCAGTGTCCATGTTAAAGCCCCAGCGTGAGTATCAATGCCTGTGTTCCTGTGTCAGTGTCTCCAAGTTAGTGTCCTTGTGCCAGTGACCGATGCCAGCAACCACAGGTGAGAACCCTAGTATTGTGTCCCTCACGTCAATGACCATGGGTTAATGTCCCTGTGTAGTGTCAGTGTCTTGGCGTTGTATCCAACCTTTATTATTTTAGTATGGGTATCCTAGTGTCTCCTTTTTAATCGCCCGAGTCACTTACCTTGCCATCAACCGAGAATCAATGCTCTGCCTCCTGTTAATGTTCCAGTGTCAATTGCCACATTTCAGTGTCAGTGCTTCCTTGTTTGTATCCCAGTAAATGTGTTCTTGTATACATGCTGCTGTTCAGGATTACCAGATAGGCAAAGTATGCACCAGCCTATGGGCCCCACTCCTTTTAGGAGCCCGGTGGAAAGTAAATATTTAAAGTTTTGTTAGTTTAATACAATTTACAAAATTTAATTATTGATTAATGACAATATTTGTTAATGTTTAGTTTTGTGTAGTAAAATTGGTTTATTTATATTGCTGGTTGGTAAAATTAAAAACATATTAGAAGATATTTTGCGAGGGGGCGACCGAAATACTGACTGCCGAGGGGCCTCCACAGAGTTTAAACTGGCACTGTTCCAAAGTAATCTAAGGTATCCAGAAATTCCATGTTTAAGTAAATTACCTCTAGCAAGAATTGTCAGTTATATGAGCTTCTCACTGCACTGTTCAAGGTGCATGATGGACAGGGCATATATATTGCTTGTTCTATGGCCTGCTCATGGATTCAAGACTATTTGAAAGAAATAATACCCATGATAGAGAACATTGCTGACAGAACTAACGTATGCAACCCAGTATTTAGCCTATTAGGTTTAATACTATGGGTCAGATGTACGACCCTTTTTAGGGGTCGCAAATGGGAAATCATCCCGTTTGCGACCACTAAAGAGGGTTGTGGTATGTACTAATCTTATTTTGCGAGTCAGTAACCTATTACCGACCTGCAATATAGGGTTAGCGAGTCGCTATTAGGAAGGGGCATGCCAAGGCCATCGCTTCCTAATGGCGAGTGGCACTGGTATGTACGATAGTTTTGCTACCGCAAATGCGGTCACAAAACAATTACGATTACCATCTACTTAAAGTAGGTGGTAAGCCAGTCGTAAATAGGAACCTTCCCCTTTGTGAATGTATGCAAAAATATTTTTAAAGAGCAGCCAGTGCCTGCCCTTAAAAAACGAAAAGAAAACTTTACATTTTTTTCTTTTAAACGCATCCTGTTTTCCTTTAAGAAAAATGGGCTGCATATGAAAAAGAAATGTTGCTTTATTTAAAAAGCAAACACAGACATGGTGGTCTGCTGTCCCTAGCAGGCAACCATGCCTCTCATATGTGAGATTCCTAAGAAGACGCAAATTGCGACCTACCTCATTAATATGAATGAGATAGATCTTTAGCGACCCCATCAGGAATCGCAAACAGTGGCTGAGACACTGTTGTATATTTCATTTTGCGAGATGCAAAACATTACAATTTGCGGCACACATAGTACAATGCTCATTGATCTGGCCCCAGATCTTGAAAGATTAAAAGCATTACTGACTTCCTGGAATCAGCATTGCTTATTGCTAAACACTGCCTAATCATGCAGTGGAAAGCAGTTAAGGCAATCTCATTCATCAAGTGAAGAACAGACGGGAAAAGGTGAAAAAATTATCCTCGACATCCCCCACCCCAGCCACATCACAGCCCACCTGAGAGACCTGCACTGGCTCCCCATCAACAAGAGGATCACCTTCAAGCTCCTCACCAATGCTCACAAGGCTCTCCACAACACCGGACCAGCTTCCATCAACAAACGACTCACCTTCTACACCCCGAGCTGCCAGCTTCGCTCCGTGGACCTCGCCCTCGCCACTGTTCCATGCATCCACAGAACAAGCGCTGGCGGCAGATCTTTCTCCCACCTCGCCGCAAAGACATGGAACACCCTCCCCACTCACCTACGGTAGACCCAGGACCTGCTGACCTTAAGGAGACTTCTCAAGACCTGGCTATTCCAACAGTAACAGCACCCCCCCTTCCTTCTCCCAGCGCCTTGAGGCCCTCACGGGTGAGTGGTGCGCTCTACAAATATCTGATTGATTGATTTAATCATATCAAAATCAGTGACCATATTTTTCCATCTACCCAGCATCAGTGCCCAGTGCCAGTATCCCAGTGTCAATGTTCTGTGTCATTGTCCATGTGCTAAAGGCAACATCCCACTGTCAACTTCTCTGTCAGTGTCTATCTTCCCATTCAGTGTCACTGCGGCAATATCCCTTGGCAGTGTTGCACTGCCCAGTGTCCATGTTAAAGTCCCAGCGTGAGTATCAATGCCTGTGTTACTCTGTCAGTGTCTCCAAGTTAGTGTCCTTGTGCCAGTGACCGATGCCAGCAACCACAAGTGAGAACCCTATTATTGTGTCCCTCACGTCAATGACCATGGGTTAATGTCCCTGTGTAGTGTCAGTGTCTTGGCGTTGTATCCAACCTTTAGTATTTTAGTATGGGTATCCTAGTGTCTCCTTTTTAATCGCCCGAGTCACTTACCTTGCCATCAACCCAGAATCAATGCTCTGCCTCCTGTTAATGTTCCAGTGTCAATTTCCACATTTCAGTGTCAGTGCTTCCTTGTATGTATCCCAGTAAATGTGTTCTTGTATACATGCTGCTGTTCAGGATTACCAGATAGACAAAGTATGCACCAGCCTATGGGCCCCACTCCTTTTAGAAGCCCGGTGGAAAGTAAATATTTAAAGTTTTGTTAGTTTAATACAATTTAAAAAATGTAATTATTGATTAATGACAATATTTGTTAATGTTTAGTTTTGTGTAGTAAAATTGGTTTATTTATATTGCTGGTTGGTAAAATTAAAAACATATTAGAATATATTTTGCGGAGGGGCGACCGAAATACTGACTGCCGAGGGGCCTCCACAGAGTTTAAACTGGCACTGTTCCAAAGTAACCTAAGGTATCCAGAAATTCCATGTTTAAGTAAATTACCTCTAGCAAGAAGTGTCAGTTATATGAGCTTCTCACTGCACTGTTCAAGGTGCATGATGGGCAGGGCATATATATTGCTTGTTCTATGGCCTGCTCATGGATTCAAGACTATTGGAGATAAATAATACCCATGATAGAGAACATTGCTGACAGAACTAACGTATGCAACCCAGTATTTAGCCTATTAGGTTTAATACTATGGGTCAGATGTACGACCCTTTTTAGGGGTCGCAAACGGGAAATCATCCCGTTTGCGGCCACTAAAGAGGGTTATGGTATGTACTAATCTTATTTTGCGAGTCAGTAACCTATTACCGACCTGCAATATAGGGTTAGCGAGTCGCTATTAGGAAGGGGCATGCCAAGGCCATCGCTTCCTAATGGCGAGTGGCACTGGTATGTACGATAGTTTTGCTACCGCAAATGCGGTCACAAAACAATTACGGTTACCATCTACTTAAAGTAGGTGGTAAGCCAGTCGTAAATAGGAACCTTCCCCTTTGTGAATGTATGCAAAAATATTTTTAAAGAGCAGCCAGGGCCTGCCCTTAAAAAATGAAAAGAAAACTTTACATTTTTTTCTTTTAAACGCATCCTGTTTTCCTTTAAGAAAAATGGGCTGCATATGAAAAAGAAATGTTGCTTTATTTAAAAAGCAAACACAGACATGGTGGTCTGCTGTCCCTAGCAGGCAACCATGCCTCTCATATGTGAGTTTCCTAAGAGGACGCAAATTGCGACCTACCTCATTAATATGAATGAGATAGATCTTTAGCGACCCCATCAGGAATCGCAAACAGTGGCTGAGACACTGTTGTATATTTCATTTTGCGAGATGCAAAACATCACAATTTGCGGCACACATAGTACAATGCTCATAGATCTGGACCCAGATCTTGAAAGATTAAAAGCATTACTGACTTCCTGGAATCAGCATTGCTTATTGCTAAACACTGCCTAATCATGCAGTGGAAAGCAGTTAAGGCAATCTCATTCATCAAGTGAAGAACAGACGGGAAAAGGTGGAAAAATTAGAAGTAGAAGCCCACATATACAGAAACGGAGGGGCATAATTGACCGTGAAAGATCCCAAGCATGGAACGGCTTGTGTTTTGAATTCACATAATACGGGGCTCTTGAGGAGCATAATATTGTGTGATAGAGGGAAGAGGGCACAACTCTACTGTTTAAGAGGAGAAATACAATGGCACAAAATGTTTCTGACGCTTAAGGACTGTTTCCCCTGGTCCTCTCGAATTCCTCTGTGGTATCACTCCCTCCTATGCTTTATCCCTCTAACCACCATAACCTAGAAGCCTCTCAACTGAGCAGAATTACATTGAATTGTCTGCAATTGCTTAAAAGGTATTAGACCAAAACAGTGCTGATAATGGCTATATAATGAAAAAATGCAAAGGAAGAAAAAACATGTTAAATGTACATTGTTGTGAAAATATATGTGTCCCTCGAAACTGCAGCATGTATAGCTACATGGAAAACTAATTAAAACAGTCTTCATTAAAAAGGCAGGTTTTAATTTATGAAAAGTGACGAATCGCTGCAAAAAACAGTGATGCATCACTTTTCATTGCACCCTCCTTGCGACACCAATGATACATCATATTAACAGTATGACATCAAGAAGTTACAGATACGTCAGTATTTCTGACGTATCTGTAGGCTCAAAAATGATACATTGCTGGAGTGTGTCACAAAAGTGACGCATCTCCAGCAATGGGTCATTACACATGGGCAAGTCCCACGTTAAATGTGCCTGCGTCAGTCTTACGCTTGCCATGGGCAGGCGTAAGATATTGACGCATTTGCGTCCTGGTAGTGGCACAGTGAAATCTTGTAGATTTCACTGAGACACTTCTACAACCCTTTCTTGTGTCGGAATGCCCCCCTGCATACATTATACCTGGTTCCGTTATAATGTGACGCAAGGGTTTACAAAGTGATGCATCTACCTAGATGTGTCACTTTGTAAATATGGCGTAACATGGCATATTTTTTACACCGCTGGTGCGTCACAAAAAACAACAAACCAGCGGCACAAAAGTGACGCAAGGGCCCATAAATAAGCCCGTCAGTGTTCCCATCTCAATGTTGGTGCGCCTGTGTCATTGTCCTAGTGTTACTGTTCCAGTTTCTCTGTCCCCATGTCAGAATCCCCAGTCTGTGTTGCTGCCCGTGTGTCAGTGTTTCTCTGTATGCTGGAGTCAGTGTCTCGATGCCAGTGACTTTGTGTCAAAACAACAGTTGATGGACAGAATGCAGAACAATGTCATACATTCACCCCAGTACAGAGATCTGGGCCTTAATCCATCGTTCTTTTGCTCAACATGCCATTCCAGTTTGAACCCAGCCTTATGCAAATCAGTCTTGACCCTGTGCCCCATGGGAACAGACCAGCCCGAACTGCCAAGCCAGTCCTCCCTGGACTGAAAACAAGCATCCTAGGACCGGTTTCAGGCTTTCAGCCCTCATCAGCCAGGATAACTTGATTCCAGTGGCATGGAGAATACGGGGCTCACGTCTGAGCATACCCGTCCCACTCGGGGTGACAAATGCAAAAACAACAGTTGATTGACAGAATGCAGAACAATGTCATACATTCACCCCAGTACAGAGATCTGGGCCTGAATCCATTGTTTTTTGCTCACCATGCCATTCGAGTTTGAATCAAGCCATATGCAAATCAGTCTTGACCCTGTGCCCCATGGGAACAGTCCAGCCCGAACTGCCAAGCCAGGTCCTCCCTGGGCTGGAAACAAGCATCCGAGGACCGGTTTCGGGCTTTCAGCCCACATCAGCTAGGATTGCTTGATTCCAGTGGCATGGAGAGCACGCCATAGCCATCCTGGACGCTTACAAGATCATCCGGAAAGACCGCACCAACCAAACAGGAGGAGGCATCGCCATCGTCCATAAGAACACCATCCGAATCACGACCAGCTCCGACGATATCCTCGCTACCGCCGAACACCTCCACTTCCAGATCCACACCGGCCCCAGGACCACACTTAGAGGCACCCTCATCTATAGACCACCAGGAACCTGCACACAATTCAACGAAGACATCAATGACTTCATCAGCCCACATGCCCTCAACTCCGAGAACTACATCCTACTGGGAGACCTCAACTTCCACCTGGAAAAGAATAACGACAGCAACACCACCACCCTTCTGGACAACCTGGCCAATCTCGGACTCAAACAGCTTGTTGACACCCCCACCCACCTTGCCGGACACACGCTCGACCCTATCTTCACCTCCAGCAAGCACATCTCCTTCGATCACACCACAGCTCTCCATTGGACGGACCACAGCTGCGTTCACTTCAACTACAAAAAGACCTTGACCCACAACCCCCCACAACCTGTTCCTCGAAGAAATTGGAACAAAATCACCACCGACCAACTCTTCACATCGCTTAACCAAAACCCTCCTGCGATATCATCGGATCCAAACCAAGTTGCCACCAAACTCACACAATGGATCACCCACAGCGCTGACGAACTAGCACTCTTGAAAAACCACCAGATCAAACAAGGTAGCAATAAGGCCCCCTGGTTCAACGATGACCTTAAGAAATCCAAGAAGTTATGTCGTACTCTCGAGAAAACCTGGAGAAAAAACCCAACCACTAACAACCTGTCCACCTTCAAGGCCGCCACCCGCAAACACCACCAATTGATCCGATCCACCAAGAAATCAGCATTCAAGGATCGACTCGACAACAGCGCCCACAACAGCAAGGAAATATTCAACATCGTCAAAGAATTTACCAACCCCACCGCCGGCTCAAATGACATCACTCCCTCCCAAGACCTCTGCGACTCGTTATCCTCTTTCTTCCACAACAAAATCGCCGACATACATACCAGCTTTGAAAACCAGTCCGAAGAACAGCCCACTCCACTCACCTCCGAACCAAAACAGAACTCTCACAACCTTCGCGCCTGGAACCCAATCACTACTGAAGACACCATCCGCCTGATGAATTCCATCCACTCAGGATCGCCAACCGACCCATGTCCCCACCACATTTTCAACAAAGCAGACTCCATCATCGCACCCCATCTCCGTGATGTCATCAACTGTTCCTTCAACTCCGCTACCTTCCCAGAAAGCTGGAAACACGCCGAACTCAGCGCCCTTCTGAAGAAAACCACAGCAGACCCCTCTGAACCTAAGAACTACCGCCCCATCTCACTCCTCCCATTCCCTGCCAAAGTCATTGAGAAAGTCGTCAATAGTCAGCTCGCCGCCTTCCTTGAATCCAACAATTCCCTCGACACCTCACAGTCCGGCTTCCAAGCCAAACACAGCACCGAAACCACCCTCATCGCAGCTACAGACGACATCGGAACGCTACTGGACAACGGAGAAACAGTTGCCCTCATCCTACTTGACCTCTCTGCCGCCTTTGACACAGTCTGTCATAGCACCCTCATACAACGCCTCAGCAACGTCGGCATACAAGGAAAAGCTTTGGACTGGATCATCTCGTTCCTCGCCAGGAGAACCCAGAGAGTCCGCCTCCCCCCATTCAAATCAGAGGCCACCGAAGTCATCTGCGGAGTACCACAAGGATCATCACTCAGTCCCACCCTCTTCAACGTTTACATGAGTCCCATCGCATCCATTGCGCGACAACACAACCTCAACATCATCTCCTACGCAGACGACACCCAGCTGATCCTCTCCCTCACCAAAGACCCTAACACCGCCAAAACCAATCTACACAAAGGCATGAAAGAAGTAGCCGAATGGATGAAGAACAGCCGCTTAAAACTAAACTCGGACAAAACGGAAGTCCTCATCCTAGGATCATCCCCCTCTGCCTGGGACGACTCATGGTGGCCACCGGCCCTGGGTACAGCACCCATACCTACAGACCACGCACGTAACCTGGGCTTCTTCCTAGACTCCTCCCTCTCGATGACCAGACAAGTCAACGCCGTCTCATCCTCAGGCTTCAACGTACTTCGCATGCTCAAAAAAATCTTCAGTTGGATCCCCACCGAAACAAGAAAGACTGTCACCCACGCACTGGTCACTAGCTGACTGGACTATGGAACGTTCTGGCGTAGAGGGTAGAACCACAGCCAAACTACAGAAAAAACTCCAAGGCATCCAAAACGCATCAGCCAGACTCATATTGGACATCCCTCGTCATGCTCACATTACCAGTCACCTGAAAGACCTCCACTGGCTTCCCGTCAACAAGAGAATAACGTTCCGTCTTCTCACCCACGCACACAAGGCCCTCTATGACCTAGGACCCGAATGCCTCAACACACGACTGTCCTTCTACACACCCACCCGCCAACTACGATCATCCAATCAAGCCCTCGCCGCAATTCCGCGCATCCACAGATCCACCATGGGAGGAAGATACTTCTCCTACTTATCGGCCAAAACCTGGAATTCTCTCCCCACTCACCTCCGCCTCACACAGAACCACATTTCCTTCAGAAAGCAGCTTAAAACCTAGCTATTCGATAAGTAATGCACACACCCTTCCCCAAGCGCCTTGAGACCCTCTGGGTGAGTAGTGCGCTATACAAATTCCTGAACTTGAACTTGAACTTGGACTCACGTCTGAGCATACCCGTCCCACTCGGGGTGGCAAATGCAAAAACAACAGTTGATGGACAGAATGCAGAACAATGTCATACATTAACCCCAGTACAGAGATCTGGGCCTAAATCCATCGTTTTTTTGCTCACCATGCCATTCCATTTTTAACCCCGCCATAGGCAAATCAGTCTTGACCCTGTGCCTCATGGGACCAGTCCAACCCGAACTACCAAGCCAGGTCCTCCCTGGACTGGAAACAAGCATCCTATGACCGGTTTCGGGCTTTCAGCCCTCATCAGCCAGGATAGCTTGATTCCAGTGGCATGGAGAGCACGGGACTAACGTCTGAGCATACCCGTCCCACTCGGGGTGGCAAATGCAAAAACAACAGTTGATGGACAGAATGCAGAACAATGTCGTACATTCACCCCAGTACAGAGATCTGGGCCTAAATCCATCGTTTTTTTGCTCACCATGCCATTCCAGTTTGAACCCAGCCATATGCAAATCAGTCTTGACCCTGTGCCCCATGGGTACAGTCCAGCCCGAACGGCCAAGCCAGGTCATCCCTGGACTGGAAACAAGCATCCTAGGACCGTTTTCGGGCTTTCAGCCCTCATCAGACTCGATAGCTTGATTCCAGTGGCATGGAGAGCACGGGACTCACGTCTGAGCATACCCGTTCCACTCGGGGTAACAAATGCAAAAACAACAGTTGATGGACAGAAGGCAGAACAATGTCATACATTCACCCCAGTACAGAGATCTGGGCCTAAATCCATCGTTTTTTTGCTCACCATGCCATTCCAGTTTGAACCCAGCCCTATGCAAATCAGGCTTGACCCTGTGCCCCATGGGAACAGTCCAGCCTGAACGGCCAAGCCAGGTCGTCCCTGGACTGGAAACAAGCATCCTAGGACCGTTTTTGGGCTTTCAGCCCTCATCCGCCTCGATAGCTTGATTCCAGTGGTATGGAGAGCACGGGACTCACGTCTGAGCATACCCGTTCCACTCGGGTGACAAATGCAAAAACAACAGTTGATGGACAGAATGCAGAACAATGTCATACATTCACCCCAGTACAGAGATCTGGGCCTAAATCCATCGTTTTTTTGCTCACCATGCCATTCCAGTTTGAACCCAGCCATATGCAAATCAGGCTTGACCCTGTGCCCCATGGGAACAGTCCAGCCTGAACGGCCAAGCCAGGTCGTCCCTGGACTGGAAACAAGCATCCTAGGACCGTTTTCGGGCTTTCAGCCCTCATCAGCCTCGATAGCTTGATTCCAGTGGCATGGAGAGCACGGGACTCACGTCTGAGCATACCCGTTCCACTCGGGTGACAAATGCAAAAACAACAGTTGATGGACAGAATGCAGAACAATGTCATACATTCACCCCAGTACAGAGATCTGGGCCTAAATCCATTGTTTTCTTGCTCAACATGCCATTCCAGTTTGAACCCAGCCTTATGCAAATCAGCCTTGACCCTGTGCCCCATGGGTACAGTCCAGCCCGAACGGCCAAGCAAGGTCATCCCTGGAATGGAAACAAGCATCCTAGGACCGTTTTCGGGCTTTCAGCCCTCATCAGCCTCGATAGCTTGATTCCAGTGGCATGGAGAGCACGGGACTCACGTCTGAGCATACCCGTTCCACTCGGGGTAACAAATGCGAAAACAACAGTTGATGGACAGAATGCAGAACAATGTCATACATTCACCCCAGTACAGAGATCTGGGCCTAAATCCATCGTTTTTTTGCTCACCATGCCATTCCAGTTTGAACCCAGCCATATGCAAATCAGGCTTGACCCTGTGCCCCATGGGAACAGTCCAGCCTGAACGGCCAAGCCAGGTCGTCCCTGGACTGGAAACAAGCATCCTAGGACCGTTTTCGGGCTTTCAGCCCTCATCAGCCTCGATAGCTTGATTCCAGTGGCATGGAGAGCACGGGACTCACGTCTGAGCATACCCGTTCCACTCGGGTGACAAATGCAAAAACAACAGTTGATGGACAGAATGCAGAACAATGTCATACATTCACCCCAGTACAGAGATCTGGGCCTAAATCCATCAAAGGATTAAACCCAGATATGTGACTGGGGGTGAATGGTTTGCCAATGTGCAACATTCCCTCCATCATGTTGTGTGTTTTGCTGTTCGCCCTATGTGGGAAGTGTATGCCCAGACGTGGGTCCCGTGCTCACTACACCACTGGAGTCAAGCTATCCTGGCTGATGACGGCTGATAGCCAGAAATCGGTCCCAGGATGCTTGATTCCTGTCCAGGGAAGACATGGCTTGGCAATTCGGGCTGGTCTGTTCCCATGAGGCACAGGGTCAAGACTGATTTACATATGGCCATGTATGAACTGGGGTGGCGTGGTGAGCAAAATAACGACGGATTAAACCCCGATCTGTGACTGGGGGTGAATGTTTTGCCAATGTGCAACATTCCGTCCATCATCTCGTGTGTTTTGCAGTGACTTTGTGTCAGCAGGCCCTTGTCAATATCTACATGCATCCATCCATCATAAGTCCACTTCGAAGCACTAAGTGGGTTGTTGAGCACTGTGGTCTGTCGATAAAAATAGAGAGTTCTTGTAATCTAAAAGCAAACAAGGATTGATGAGTATTTTAAGAAGGCTAGCTTGAAAAACGTTGTGAAATAATGGGGCAGATTTGCTACATTTTAACACAACACAGTGCAGCAACTTAAGTTGCTGTGCTGCACTGCACAAGTTCATGGTGCAAAGTCGTACATATGATGTCTAGTATAGGTTTCGTACTGGAGGTAAACCCTTCTAGTGCAAAATTCTACACTTAGCAGATTTATATAAAATTCCATACATTAGGTGGGTGTTCTACAGTGCAGCCCACAGACAACGTGTGCAAAGTTTGGAGAAATGCAAATATTTCTCCAACTTTGCACCTCCTTCTAGGAAGCTCGTCTGGCTATCTTAGTTGGTAGGGCTTTGCATCACAAACAATTTGATGTATTGCCCAGATAATGTCCCCTTGATGCAAAGTAGCACAAAATAGCGCAAAGTGTAATGTGTGATGAATAAGGGCACCTTTCCAGTGCAATATACATTTTGTGCTCTAAAGTAAATTCGTTTGTGCCTCTGCGTGTGACTTTGAGGCAGTGTAAAGTTTCAGTACTCTGTCTCAATGTTTTTCCTAGAGACAGCGAGCGAAGGACCTACTTCATAAAGGGAGGCTTAACACATGCATTATGATTAGCCCCTAGTTCGCACTCATTTTTGTAGCAAACCATGCAAGTGCAGTTTCTCCTATCATTTGAAAATAAAGTTAAGGGTTTGAAGTTTGGTTCACGATGCAGTGCAGTTCTCTAATATTTGTTTTGGAAGATACTTTATTGATTTTTGTTATATATACTCAAACAACAACACACGAACAACAGTGCTGTTTTACCTGATTCTGTGTTCCCCCAGGACACCCAACTTGAACCGATGAACAAAGTTGAATATCAGAGTCTGGTAGAGATATGGCAGGATACGGCCAGTCCGTTTCAGATATCCAAGACAATGAGCCCTCTGTCCCTTTCCAGTCTAGCACTCATCTATGGTCCACCACAAGGAATCAGGAATCCCCTGCTCTATTCTCCAATGCACCATCCCCCCTAACTCTCTTGAATTTCCTTGGACAGCCCGACCCACATTCACCAATTTCTCACACACAATAGACATGCCTCTCCCAAACCTGTAGGGATGGGTTCATTGCACTCCCCCATCTCCGCGCAATCTCCCTTTTCACTAACAGAAACCCCAAGATTCCCAAGATCTTCTGATGGGAGGTATTGTCAGATGTTCCCCATACCCTCAACAATATCAGTGGAGCCTAAGGAGCAGTAGACACCCCAATAGCCATCTCCAGTTGAGCCTTCACCGTCTTCCAATGCAGGGCTTTTGTAGGAAGGACCCCCTCTGACCACACATATTATCCAGTGCTCTACCAATCCTATGCAAGAGTGTCCTCGTATAATATATCCTGTGAAGCATCTTAAACTGGATCAAATGGAACCTCCCTTATATGGCCACTTCCCTAGGGAACTGTAATGCCCCCTCCCAATTGTCATCCTCCATTTCCCCAACATCTCTCTGCAGGTATTCTCTGAGATGCGTCAACTCCTTATGTGTGTGGTTCATGAGTGTTTTTCATGTATGGGAGATTACTTTTGTCATATGGAGCTGTCTCTCCAGGAGGAATCCTCCTTCGCTTCCTCCTCGGGAGCAATTTGTGGCGGCAGGGCATGCTGCAGTCAATAGCATTTAATGAGCTGTGTGTGTTGTAGTGTTGTGTTGTGTATAATAATAATAGTGGGACCACTCTGGTCTCTGATGGACTCCATAGAAGAGTTGTGTTAGTAATTGGGTGTGGTTAAGAAACATTCAGTTAATTGTTGCACTCTAAAGAATAAAGACATGTAATATCAAGCACCATGTGTGGCATGATCATTTGCATTGGGAGGACACTACAACCGGTGACAAGATAGGGGATTGCATAAACCCCTCGACCCAAAGAACTGAGAGTGCTCTCCCAGAGAGTTTGCTTTGGTGCTGTAAACTGGGCGTGCATGCCACATGTGCCTCAGTTGTAGAGAAAATCGACGGTGTATGTGGAGTGCAGTCAAAGTGCCACTCTAACCAGTGCAAGGCCAATGAAGAAAGTGAAGGCCTTACAGAAAGTTTGTTTGTCATTGGCTAGAAATGTGCTGGTAAATTGGAGACAAGAGATACTGCACCACAGCCTAACATAGAGCAGTCATTCATACTCTAAAGGCAGCGACAACCAGAGGTATAGAGAATGCAATTACACTTACCAGAGCCGGAGCAAAGTGAGCCATCCGACCTCAGCATCAGGCACTATGACCAAAGCAGAAACACTGGGGTGGTGCTTACGAAGCTGATAAATCACGTTGGGCTAACTGAAAGGCTATTGGCTGCGGTCAGAAGAGTGACATTTTTCAATGGCTTCTGAAAAGAGTCCAAAATATGGCATCGCTGCCTTCTTAAAACCACTACCTCCATTCGATACTGCCAAAGAGCACAATATTGATGACAGATGGACTACCAGGATCGCATCCTTCATTGATTCATTCATGCACTGGAAGAAGCAAATGACAAAAAGATCATTAAATGTCTAAAGAATTTATTGGGTGAAGGAGTAAAAGAAGTGATGGACAAAATACCATACAGTGATGAAGTGACACACCTTCAAATCAAAGAGGCATTAAGCACCAAGTTCAATCCGATGCCGAATATCGACTATGAAGAGTACATTTTTAGTCAGGAAGGACAGAAAGATGTTGGAACAATGGATGAGTTTTTAGAAAGACTTCATTTGCTCATCAAGTATTGCAAGTTCAATGAGTTCAACGATTAAGACACTGTGCGTCTCAGAGTAATGGATGGTTGTCTCTCAGATTCCTTAAGATGACGAATTCTGAAAGAGACACTCAGCTTGGAGCGAGTACTCATGGCTGCTAGAGTGGAAGAAAGAGCTGACAGACAAGCCGCCAACATGGAGGCCAGAACAGCCCAAAATGAATCAGCACTGAGTGTGAAAAGTAAACTGAAAGGTAGAAGGCCAAAAAGTAATGTCTCCGGAAAAAAAGTTGTGCTTTTGATGTGCATTTTCCTTTTCACATGAAGGTGAATGTCCAGCCATTGGACAGATGTGGAAAGGCTGCAGGAAAGAGAACCATTTTGTAACAGTCTGCAAAGCAGAGGAAAGAACAAGTGGATCACGTCGACAAAATAATATCCACAAAGCCAAGGGGCAACATCAGTTGAGGCAAGTAAAAACTGAATGACATCGATTGTCGTCAAATTCCTCATCTAAACATTTGTCACAATCATTGTCAAGTGACAGTGAGGAAGATGGGTGAGTGATGTCCATGTCGACCACTGGCCAACATGTGCATATAGGATTAGCTTCTTGCAAAGAAGACTGCTGGTCGAAGCAAGATCAGCAAATGAAAGTGCAAAATTCATTTGGACACCATCGCAAAATCACACTGAAGGTGAATGGGTGCTATATAACTTTTACCATAGACAGTGGCACGTCAATAATCATAATGGCAGTGGAAAAGTACAATGAACTGGCTCCAGTGCGCCATTTAACCCTTTGGAAAACAAAGTGTATAAATGGGCTGCTTCGATACCATTGGAAAGTCTAGGTCGATTTATAACAACTGTGAAGCATAAAAAGAGAAAGTGCATGCACCAATTTATATCCTACCAGGACCTTAATCGAGTGCATGTTTACTCAGTTTCAGCACTGCTGCTGACATGGGCAGATTTCTGTAAACTACAAAGTCAATGCCTTTCATGATATAGTAAATGAATTTCCATCCTTGTTTCATGGACTAGGCAAATCAGGACCATTGATATGGATCCGGTTAATGGTGTGGAGCTACTTGGCCTGGCTATTAAAAATGCCTCTGGGCTTATCTTTACTGGAGTAATCTGTTATAGACCCCCTGGGGCCTTTACTGTTCAACAACAACAATCATTGTTAGCCACTCTCACTAACACGGCAGCCAATCACAACAAATTGATAGTCTTAGGGGACTTTAATCTTTGGCTAAATGGTTCCCTTTGACGCGGGGTTCCGTAATCTACTCCACTCGTGCGAAGGCCTCGGCCTTTTTCAGCATTTTGTGGGTGCTACTCATAAGGGGGGTCATAGCCTTGACCTTCTCTTTTCGGGTCCTCATCTGCTGCACATGGGGGAAATCTCACCCATGGACTGGACAGACATTTCCTAATTAAATTTTATGTTAATTTTAATGTTGCCCAGACCCGACCTGCGTGTACCACCACTGAAATTCTGTGTATTGACTGGAAGGCCCTTGCACGACTGAGATCCTCAGATTTGGTGTTTAAGGTCGGAGATTGTTTTTCCCGGGACAAGTAGGTCGATGAGAATTTTGCCTAGTTATGCCTTAGGATTACCGCGACGGTAGACTCTCATGCCCCTCTAAAAAAACTTAGATGTAAGGGCAGAGCCACCGCCCCTTGGTTTAATGATACTCTGAAATCCATTAAATTAGCATGTAAACAGGCAGAGAGGAAATGGAGGCGGGGCTACAAGGAATCAGACAGGCTGCTTTGGAAGCTCAAAATTGTTGAGTATAAGACCTTGATTCATAAATCCAAAGCAGAGTATTTTTGCTCCACGGTCTGCAATGCTTCAAACAGTTCTAGGAGCATTTTTAACATTCTGAACAACCTCACCAGTCCTGATTGTTCCAAGAACTCGATACCCCCTTCACAGGAGATCTGTGAGAACTTGGCTAAGTTCTTCAGAGAAAAATGTTAGATAATTATCAATGATCTCAAGGTTCCCACTGATTCCAGCTGCTCCCATACTCTGAGAGATCAGTCCTTGGAGGGTGGGGATAATGGCCCCTGTTGGCAGCCTGCTGATCAACTATCAGAGTTTCTGCCTCTAGGGGAGGAGGACTTCAGCAGGCTGGCACGGGGCATTTCCTCTGGCTCGCCCGTGGACCCGGTCCCGCACAAGATCTGGAAAGAGTATGAGGTCGAATTATTTCCTACTCTTCGCCTGATTTGCAACCAATCTCTGGCCAGCGCTATAGTACCCGCTGGCTGGAAACAAGCTCTGGTATCCCCGCTGCTGAAAAAAACATCATTGGATCCAGAATGCTCTAAGAATTATAGACCAATCTCTCTGATACCTTTTCCTGCAAAGATTGTCGAACGCAGGGTCAGTGTATCACTTTCTAAACATCTGGAGCAACATCAGCAGCTTGAGGAATTGCAATTTGGCTTTCGCCCTGCCCATGGGACGGAGACGGCCCTGGTTACTGCCATGGATGAGCTTCAAATGCGTGCAGACAGGGGACAGGCAGCAGCTCTGATTCTGCTTGACCTGTCTGCCGCATTTGATACGGTCAACCATGAGACTCTCCTGAGTAGACTGCGTGAGGCTGGGGTGAGAGGCTGCGCCTTACGCTGGTTTTGGTCCTTTCTGGAGGATAGACAGCAGGTTGTGTCCCTTCCCCCTTTCCGATCCGTGTTTTTCCCTGTGCCGCATGGAGTCCCTCAGGGTTCGGCAATCAGCCCCATTCTGTTCAATCTTTATTTAAAACCCTTGATATCTTTGATCAAATCATATAAGATCAATACGATTAACTATGCGGATGACACTCAACTGATCCTCTCCTTTGAGGGTGTGGACTCGACACCAGTGGAGGTGTTTCATGAGTGTCTGCGGGATATTGCCGGTTGGTTACAGGAAAACTCCCTTCAATTTAACGCTGGCAAAACTGAGGTGCTTTTCTATGCGGGGAACAGGATCCCGTATCCCTTTCCTGACAATTTCTGGCTGAAAAAAACATTGAGTAAGGTTTTGCCAGTTAAAACTGTGCATAACCTAGGCATTATGCTAGATAACAAGTTGACCATGGAGGCTCAGGTTGCAAAAACCGTGTCTTGCTGTTTTGCCCTGATTAGGTCCCTTTGAAAGATTATGCCATTATTACCTACCCACGCTCGTGCTTTGGTGGCCAGATGTACAATCTTGAGTAGACTCGATTACTGCAATGCCCTCCTACTTGAGTCCCCCAGCTTTCTGTTAGACAGACTTCAAAGAATTCAATCAGCGGCTGCCAGTATGGCCTTGGGATGGCCTAGAAGAGCGTCTGAATCTGCAGCTCTGGCCGAACTCCACTGGCTTCCCCTCAGGCAGAGAGTACAATTTAAGTCTCTCTGCCTTGTGTTTAAAGCCCTTCATGGGCTAGGCCCTAGAGCACTGCAAACTAAATTTGCCAGGTACACTCCCACCAGGTCGTTTCGTTCTTCTGCGGCCCGGCTGGTGAGAATACCTATATTCAAGAAAGTCAGGGCAGGGGAAGATCCTTTGGGGTGGCTGCGGGAAAAGTCTACCTTGGGAGATTAGACAAGTTGAGAAACTTCTCCCGTTCAGAAAATGTGTGAAGACCAGGCTGTTCCCCAGGGTCTGAGTTCTTTGGTACTTTCTGGACACCCCTCTTCCTCACTTCTCATGGAGCCTCAGCGCCAGGATGCCTGCAAGGCGGCAGTGCGCTTTCTAAGACTTATAAATTAATAAATAAATACATAAATAAGACTAAGACTATGAAAGTGCAAATTCACGTAAATGAGGACATCTGTCCTGTTGTTAACCACACTGTTGAATTGCGAGAGGCTGTTGAGAAAGAACTTGAGATGCCCTTAAAGCATGACATCATTGAGCGATCCACTGGTCTGATGACATGGGTGTCACCCCTAGTGGTAGTGCTTCAGAAGGATAGTGAGGTCAAATTCAGTTACACAATCATTAATCACCCCAAACTTGGGGTGATTAATGAATGTGTAACTTAATTTGACCTTCAACTCGAGCACCTGCTTTACTTTATCTATTAGACCTTCCTGTTGAAGCTCTTTGTAGCTATTTTAGAATGGCGCTGGCAGCTTGCCGGCGCCATTCTAAGTGGGGCTGAGGGCAGAAGGGCACAAAAGTGGGACAGAGGGCAGAAGGGGATAAAAAATGAGTGGGGCAGAGGGCAGAAGGGCACAGAAACGAGTGGTACAGAGGGCAGAAGGGCATAAAAAACTAGAAGGTGGCAGTGATTAACCAGGCAAAAAAAAAAACGCGAACATGCTAAGCGCCCGCGAACACTCGCAAATACGCAAAGTGCCCCGCGAACACCAAAAATAAAAAAATTCGCACGAATTCGTGAATTTTGCGGATTGCGAATTTGCAAATCCGCAAATTTGTGGATCGCGAATTGGCAACATTCGCCCATGCTTAATTGCTAGCTTTACGACGCCTATGGTTTTTATTAGATATAAGAGACAGCGGGACATATTTATGGGAGCCTTGCTTCGAACAATTTTACACCATGCAAAGTGGTAAATGTGTGACACAAGCATCTGAGTTAAATTTATGAAGCCATGGAAAGCCGCCTTGCATGGCTTTGAGGGGCCTTATAAATCTTGAGTAAGACAAATCAGCCCAAATGGCTGCGCCACCTTATTCTGCACAAGGGAGGCGTTCCTTGTGCATTGTGGTGGGTGTTCCCACGCAACTCCCAGGGTTATTGTAGCATTCCCAGATTTACAACGACTTGTATACCTAGAAATTACGCCTCCCGAGGTGAGACTTAACGTGGAGAAATATCTCTATTTATTATTCTCAATTTATTGTTCTCACTTTTTAGGTCTCACTTTAAATGCAGCAAAGTGTGAGTTTCAAAAAACAAAACTCAAATTATTTGGTCCTATCTTTTCTGATGGAGAAATGACTCCAGATCTGAATAAAGTGCAAGCTTTGGCATCCACTTCTCCCCCACAAGATCTACCTATGCTGAAATCCTTCCTTGGAATGACCAGTTACCTTTCTACTATTGTGATTTTGCACTGTGAGTGCCCCATTGGGAGACGTGAGATGTTTCATTTCAATGGTCAGGTGGTTGTGAACTAAGCTTCAAGAAAATCGAACATGCAATTGACAATGCCACTGAAATGGCGTACTTTTGTCCGAAATTACAAACAGGGATTATTGTTGATGCAAGCCCAGTGGCGTTAGGTGCCATACTTGCCCAGCACAATGAACACCCTAAATCACCAAGACTAATTGTGATTTATGCTAGCTGGTATTTGTCACTGATGGGATGTGTTTATACACAACCTGAAAAAGAAAGCCTTGCTGTGGTGTGGGCTTGTGAACATTTTCATGTATTCCTGTATGGAAAGCACTTCATTGTTGTCACCGACCACAAAGCATTACTTACCATTTTTGGCAATCCTAAAGCCAAGATGCATACTCGCATTGAGGTGAGGGGGTGGCGACTGCAGGTGTATGATTATATGATTCTGCATCGTCCAGGTAAAGATCAAAACCCTGCTAACCACTTCTCAAATGTACCAATACTATGTCATGACACTACTTCACCACTACTTAGATTTCTTAATACTCAAGGACATTTTAACAAATCAGTCTTAGAGAAAATATACTTGATCACTTCATTATGACCTTAAATACTAGAAATTCAAAAATGTGCAGGAAGAACTTTCAGTTTTCCCAGAAGACATTGTTTTACAAGGGTTGAGAATTGTGATACCTGAGAGCCTGAGACAACAAGTCATTGAACTGGCACACGAGGCACACCATGGAGATGTGGCTACTAAACGAGACCTATGGGACCTAGTGTGGTTCCCTCGTGTTGTAGAAAGAGTTGAAAGAGAATTGAGGGCATGTCATTTGTACAACTGCTTGTCATCCAAAACAACCTTGTATCCACCAAATATATCTGATCTACCAAAGCATGCATGGAAGTGCATTGCAATTGATTTATTTTGGCCAGGTGACAATGGTCATCATCTACTGATAGTTGATGAATACTCCAATTTTCCCCTTGTGGAAGATCTGTCGTCAACCACTCACGACAGGGTCAGTGAGAGATTAGAAGGTATTTTTGCAACATGGGGTGTTCATTTGATTTAGAATTTTGAAAATGGTCCACCATTTAAGAGTTGAGAAATAAAAACCATTGTCATTCATCTAAATGTCAAGCATCAGAAAAGCACACATCTCTGGCCCCAGGCGAATTATGTTATTGAGCGATTTATGAACACCCTCAAGAAGACCATTTAGCTCGCTGCATTGGAAAGACTTTTTTTTTTAATTCTTTAATTAAAGCAAAACAAGTTTCAGATATAAGCATTTCAAGGATATACATACAAAATATTTGCCAGACATGGTCATACTACGCCTTATAGAACTCAGTGTACAAGTAAATATTAGGCGATGCCGCACGTAACCCACTGGAATACGTCTCTAAGCCCTCCCGGGAAACCCATTCAGAACCCTTTGTGGGACACATCACAGACCCCTGTATAATGTCTATGGCACCCATATCTTCTCCCATTTGCAGGGACATCTGCAGCTTTGATACAACCCCTGCTCTGCCCCATGTAACCAATTCAAATCGTAGATCCATGCAGCCACAGTCGGATGTTCCACAGCCCCCATGCGCGTGTTATGTTCCTTTTTGTGACCCCTACCCGCCAAGCCAACCATAACTTTGCCCACTTCTGTCACATGATCTCTCCCGTGACGCAGAGAATATGCCCTCTGGACTCCAACGGGACCTGTCCCCCCGCCATAGCCTCCATCACATGGGTGATGCCCTTCCAATACTTCTGGATCCTGGGGCAGGACCACAAAATATAAAAGAACGATCCCCTCTCGCCACACCCCCTGGCACATAACTCAGAGCCACCGCTCTTAATACAGACCTGCATCATTCTTGAGGCATATGACCTGTGGAGTATGTGGAGCTGAACAAGTCAAAAGCCCACTCTTATAGCCATTTTCCGGGGACACTGGAGGGCCTCCAACCAATTATCACCTTCCAACAAACTCGCGTCCATTTCCCAGGCCTCCCGCAGGGGACCCAGGCAGTCTGGAGTATTGTTTACCAGTCTGTTTTATGTCAGTGAGACCACCTTCTGAATCATAGGGTTCAAAAGGAGCCTATCCTCCAATGGTGAGTATTCTGGAAGCACAGTCCCTTCTGTCAGCTAGGAATGAAGTGCCAACCGTAACTGTCTGTATCTAAGAAATTCACCTTCCCTATTTGAAAGCCCTCCCTTAAGCTATCAAATGTCACCATTTTGCCACCTTTCCAGATGTCCCCGAGCACGTCAATACTATTAAGGGTCGATTTCCGGAAGCCTTGCAGTCTGTGCACCTCTTTCAGAAAGTCTCCCTCCCATAGTGGGGTCTGTTTATTGAGTTTCAACTCCCACCCCGTCATTCTATTTGCTGCATGCCAGATATCTATGACCATTTTAGTGTGTGGTGGCAGATGTACAGAGCCCCTACACCTACGGTACAACTTACCCAAGTAACTGCGCTCACCCAAGACCAATCTGTCCACACTGCGTGTTGGTTCGTCTATTGGGGAGAAGACCCACCCATTAATGTTCATGAGATGAGCAGCCCACTAGTATTTCTTATGGTCTGGGATTGCAAGCCCCCCTCATACCTCCCCTTCTTCAGTGTCTAGAGCGCAATCCCGCAATCCTGGGGCTACCATCCCCACACCCCTCCAGTAACTGGCGTAGTTCGGAGTTGATTGACCGAAAGAAGGAGTCCTGAATGCAATAAGGTGTGTTTTGTATAAACTCCGCCTCAGTCTTGGTTATCCATATGCCCAAGTACTTAAATTTAAGCTGTAGCACCATCTCTGAGCATGCAGACGTTAGAACCAGAGGGCCCCCAGCTAGAGAAAAAAATGAAGGACTTGTCCCAATTGATACGGTATCCAGAATAGGACCTGAAAGACCTTATTATGTGTATGAGTCGATGGAAAGTTTGTTGGTGCTGATGTGCGTGGAGAAGGATGTCATCGGCATACAACGAGATGCGCTCTTCCCAGCCCCCTAGATCAATCCGCCTCACCAATGGGTCCCTCCTGATCCATGCCGCCAAGGGGTCCACGGACAGTTCAAATAGAATCGGGGACAGAGGACACCCCTGACGTGCCCCTATACAGTGCAAAGGCTCTTGAAACGACCCTGTTGACCCGAAGGCAGGCCATTGGGCAAGTGTATAACAACCGGATCCAGCTTTGCAGCTGCGGGCCAAAGCCCACTTTCTCCAGAACAGCGAAAAGGTATGGCTGCCCCACTTTGGACGCTTCCTTAAACATGTCAAGCATGTAGAGAGCCAGCTTGCTCACCACTTTCTTCAAATGAAAATCAGACTTGAGCATCTCCCTGTCCTCCAACTCAAGAGTGGGCAGAGAAATGCTGTGCAGAAATTCAGGGCATTCCGGTTCCCCCCTTGTAGATTGAGACTGATAAATCATAATATTTGGCAAAATTTCCATTAGGGCTGCTCCTGTACCACCCTGTGTCCCTTCTTTGGACCGAATCTCAGACACCCAGTTGCGACTCCTGTCCCTCCATTCTAGCCATGTGATCAGCTTGTTGGCTTTGTCACCCAGATCGTATACTTTACGTTTACGTGTGGCAAGCACATGAGCCCAAGCCGCTTTGTCGGCTCAGTCTTGGAGGGATTGCTCTTTAAGTTTAAGGGAGTGCTTAAGCCCTTAGGCCTCCACCGAGTCCACTGCCACTGTGCACTCCAGGGCGAGTATCTCCTCCTCGAGCTCCTTGCACCAGAGTCGAGTTTCTTTACGTTGGCCACCGCACGCCGCCTGTACAAAATCCCTTGTTATTACCACCTTATACGCTTCCCAGAGGATCCTAGCTGAGCTAACAGAGCAGACATTTTCAGCAAAGTAAAGTTCTGTGCGGTCCTCAAAGCTCTTTTGAAATTCCTGATCCAGAAACAGAAAATGATCCAATCTCGGAGGAAGAGACCAGTCGCGAACTGGCCCGCGAAGCTGCACCTCCACTGGTGAGTGATTGGATATACCTCGCGCCTTATGGCACCCGCCATGAAAGAGGCCCAGCAAGGTAGTGTGTGTAAAGATGTGGTCAATCCGAGCCCGCTGCCGTGTGCCACAGATAAATGAGTATATTGTTTAGAACTGGGATTGTGGCATCTCCAGAGATCTGACAGACCCAGAGCCCTTGCGAATGTGAACAGTGGACGAGGCCCCTTTGCTCCTGGGGTGAGAGTTTCCCTATCTATCTCCGGCGTGAGTGCATCATTAATATCACCTCCCAGTAACAACAGACCAGGCGGGAGTCCAGTAGAAGCTGACTGAGATCAGGAAACGTTATTTTGTAAAATTGCGGGGTTATATATACTGAACATATATTTACTGCCTGCCCCTCCCAAATATCTGACAATATCGCATAGCGACCCAGTTGGTCACACCATGTACACTCTATCACCAAAGGGATCACATTTTTAATGAGTATGGCTGTGCCCCTGGATCCTAACGTGAAACCAGCATGGACTTACAGTGTGTATCCATACTTATTGAAGGCCAAGTCCTTGTTCTCCCTGAGGTGCGTCTCTTGAAGTAGGATAATGTCTGGGGAGTGTCAGTGCAAATACTGTGGAACCATAGTGCGTTTGAGTTTGTCCCCCAAACCATTCACATTTCAGGAGAGGAATGTCAGCTTTTTGTCAGGCCATGCGGCCATGTGTTGAGCCTATGCCAACCATTCTTCCCCCGCAAGTAGAGACCCCCCGTATGCGCAGCAAGACAGAGCACGTCCAAGGATGTCATCTGACACCAAAAGTGAAGCATAATATCTGAAGCGAGAACCAAACAAAGTACCACACTAAGAGCACAAAAACCTATAACAATGACCCCCCACCCTGCAACCCTGCGTTGTAGGTCTACCCACATCCCAAATAGCAGAGCCCCTGTCACCCCAGTGAACAAGAAACTAAGGTAGGGCTGTGTGGCATCAACACACAATAACCCCCATCCCCCCGGGAACCCAAGTCCACCCGTCAAGGCATCATAGTGCCGGAACATACAAAACAATGTCCCATCCGGACATGTCCAAACGTCTACTGCGCTGGAACAGGAGTAGTAATATTAGACCATCAAGACAGAACCTTAAGTCCCACAAAGCTAGACAGCAGTTCACAGCAATTAGTCCTTTCTCTCACTTCCCGGGAGAAAGTGCTTCACTCCCAGGGCTTCCAGACCGGGAACTCCTGGATCAGGATGCCGACCTTCCCCCTTCTATGCATTGAGACAGAGACTGAAGAGCACGAAAGCCACTCCCGCACCAATCCCCCTCAGTTCGACGGTGGTCTCCCACTGCTGAACCTCAGCAGGCGATGTAAAGAACAGGGTCTTATCACTGTCAGGATTTTGGGCTTGGCCGGGAAGAACATCATGTATGTTATCCCCTTCTCTCGCAGGGCACGTTTCACCCCATAGAACGAGCGCCTCTACTGCTGTACTCTCAACGTGAAATCCAGGAAGAACCTGACTGTTGAATTCTCAAAGGGGAGGTCTCCACTCATTGTAGCTGCCCACAAGTTGGCATCCCGATCTCTGAAATTGAGAACATGCACAACAATTGTCCAAGGAGGAGCTCCAGGCATAGGCTTAGGGATTGAGGCCCTGTGCGCTCTCTCCACTGTAAAGATTGTAGACAGTCTCTTAGGCTTAAGGTGGTTCAAAATAAGGTCCTCGATAAAGAGATCCATACTGGGGCCTTCCACCCCCTCAGGCACTCTCACCACCCTAATGTTGTAGTGGCGTGCTCTCCCTTCCTGATCATCCAGCCTCAGGGCCATCATCTTGTGAAGATGTGCAAGTTTCTGCCCCCGTTCCTTTAACTTGCGCCCCCACTCATTCTCTTTGGTTGCCGTGACCCTCTCTGAGGGTTTCCTCATATCCACCCTCATCAAGTTCATTTCAATATTGACTTTATCGATTTTGGTCTCCAAAGTCGTTCTCAAGGATTGGATCGCTGACATGATAGAACCCAGGGACACCTCCTCTCGAGCTGATTTCTCCCTAGTTGCCCCTTCCTCGGGTGCCAGTTGGTACAGCATACTTGTCCAGTTTATTCGTCTGCACAGCAGCTGGGGCCCTCTTTGGTTTCGTCTATACCAAGTTCTCGCTGTGTGTGGACACAAAGCCTCCTGACCCCCACACAACCCAACTGTGGGCCACCCCCGGACTCCCATTGTCGCCCACTCTAGTATGTGACACAGCAGTGCACACAGCATACATGGACCCCTCCAAGACGGTCCATAATGAGACTGAGCAAAGGGACATGGATGTGGAGACACAGCTCCCCATGCCTTATAGACCTTTCACACACTGGACTGGGCCGCCCACCAGTCTCTCTGTAGCCCAGTCGTTCCCCCCAGCTGCAGCTTTCCCTGCATCACCGTCGAGTGAAGAGGCCTGCAGGAACCTCCATGCAACCGAGGAAGGTCCCCTCGGATCGCCCCCTCTGCCCCACCTCACCTCCGTGTACTGCGCAACGTAGTCTTGAGGGCACTGCGAGGCACACAAAGGGGATGGCGCTTCATAGGGTCTCAGCCACCAGCAGCTCTCATTCCGTGTGGCCCAGGAAGACTCCCCCCGGGTTCAGCAACCATTATAGACCCCACACAACAGGCCCGTATGGCACCGGTTTCAGCCGCAATTCACAGGGGGGCCATGAGTCAGCCGAGTCTTGATACTAGGCCCAGTATTCTCAGTGGGCAGAGCAGGGGGGCCCGCTGAGGCAACCACATCTTCCGTTAGGCACATAGGCTGGACCCCACCCCCAGTCATCACCGAACAGCTCCTCACCACTGGCACACCAGGGTAATAAAGAGAACACCAGCGGGCTCACCCTGATCGATATCTGGCCCTGGGGAGCTCAGCACCGCTGTCCCCCAGGTAATGTGGCCCCCGGGGCACCCCTCGCCAGCACGCAATGTTCAATCTGCCACAGACCCAGAGCAGCGGGCCTCGCGTGGCAAAGATCCCAGGCCTCACTTGTCAGGGGCAGGCAGCGCTTCAAACTTGACTCCGCCCCCTCACCATCCAGACCTCCGTAATGGTCTCAGGACAGGCCGTCTCCGTTGCCTGGCTGCCGGATAGAAGGCAGATATTGTGGGCTAGTGCGGGGCCCTGACGGTGCGAAGAGGTTACGCCACCATCTTGGCCGATGTCAAACCAGCACCCCTGCATTGGAAAGACCTGAACTCAAATCAGTTCTTCACTCCCATGTAGGCCACTCCCCATTCTACCACAGGTGAAAGCTCTACCACCTTAATATTTGGGAGAGTCACTATGGACCACTGAAAGATCCATTGACATTTATAAGATTCGCACTACTGATTTGTCTCACAAATGCAAAATGAAGACCTATACAGATAGATTCCACTGTGCTCGGAGTACTGTGTTCAGAAGATGATACCAAGTCATTGTCAGGCAGAAACGGAAACGCAAGTCTGATGCTGACCCACTGAAGATTGTGACTAATAAAGGACCCATGCTGACTGCTCATTGTCCTGGAAAGTCCATCCCAAGAAATTCTTCTTATTTCAAATACCTGACTCGAGGCTTGTTGACTTGAGACGTTCATTCCATCTGGGAGTAAGGAGGGCTCATAGACTGCACCTGTGCCTGTGTCACCTGTGCTGGCAGCGAATGCATCTATTATGTCTCCTGTCTCTCCTCAACCTCACGCAACGAGATCGGCAAGGTTGATTCAAGCACCTCAAAGAGAGAGGAATTATGATGCATATATGTATTTTTGTTTGTGTACTGTTTATTTAACAAGGGGCTAGATGTAGTGTTGTGTATATTAAAAATAGCAGGACCCCTCTGCTACCTAACAGACTATGTATAAGAGTGACCTAAATGATTGGGTGCGTTTAAGAAATTCAGTTAACAGTTACACTCTGAAGAATAAAGACATATAATACTAAGCTCTGTGTGTGGTGTGATCATTTCCATGCACTCGGGCTGGTGAGGACGCTACATGTGTCCCATGTTATACTCCTCTCTGATAAGATCAAACTGCACCATACCATTCGTGTCCCATATGTCCCGTAGTGTAGAGATTCCACATTCAAAATCCCTGCATAGTAAGAAACAACACCAACCTCATAACCCAGCCACAGCAGGATCTTGAGTGTTAATCCCTTTCCTCACACCATTTCTTTCTGTAGAGTAATACAGGCCGTACACACCATTCTAGTCGCCACCGGGGCATGTGGGCTGACTTTGCCACCACAGAGAACATGGATATAGCCCTTGGCCCCCAGGGCCTCCAGATCATATTTTTAGGCTGGGTCTTCCAGTGCTGCATATGCCCACTCAATTACTATATTGACCTGGACATCTGGCAGGGCTATTCCACAATCATAGGTTGACTGCTAGAGGATGCGGACAGCCACACGTAGAGGTCCACTTATCTACATCTATAATTAGGTCCTTTCTTTATACAAGATGCTATTTCTACAAATCCATGGGCATGTTTCTTTTTGTCCTCTGTCAAAGTTCAATTGGAATGTTTTTAGAATGGCAGTAATTTGCATGCAGGGCCATTTGTTAACATTAGAGCGGCAGACCCCGATGCAGAGGTCTAACCCGGGACCAGGGTTGAATTCCCCGCCTCGGCGGGTCTTGGGCTCAAAAATTCCACGGACCTGATAATTCTCGCCTCGGTGCCTATTCCAATCATGGAGTCCCACTCTGCAAATCTGGGCAATAGCTTGCTTAATCTCCACAACGGCCCCCACAATGCTAAGGATGCCTGGCCTCCACCTTGGTAGTGCCCAGGAGTGGACGCCTCACAGGGAAAGCCAGGATGGGTTCCACAGCGGTATTCGTACAAGCAACTTGAGACCCTTGCGGGTGAGTAGTGCGCTATACAAGTATCAATTTACGTATATGAAAAAGGCAAAGCCAGGATCATTGATGGCAATAATTAGGTCCTTTCTGATACAAGATGCTTCATCTACAAATCCATGGGCATCTTTCTTTTTGTCCTCTGTCAAAGATCTTGAAGTCCAGTCATTTTGGGGTTAATGATCATACGCACACAGTCCTTAAATCTGCCTTGAAAACTCATGGTGTGCTATTTAGCAGGTTAGCTGACATAACAGCTTTGGATCTTTTAACTCAGACCCCATTATGGACTCATATAAAATGATGTAATCACAGTAATACTTATTGGAGCCTTTACATAGTTCAGTTAGACTTTCCATCATCTGCATGCGGTTCCTATTGTTTCTAAAGAATTGAGACAATCCTGGAATTATTAGCAGGTGCAGGTTATGTGATTATGAACAAGACTTGTGATTCTAATAGGGTTACTGATTATAGAATCAGGATTTTATTAAAGACAAAAAGGCTAGCATTATGCATTAGCTTTTATTTCTCACTTCTGAGCAGCACCATTAAAAGCTCATGGAACCTTACAACATCACAATCAACAAAGAATCCTCAAGTCCATAAATAGCATGCATCCACCATCTTCTTCCTCTTTTTGTTTGCCTCTTCCACCTCTTCTTAACTCCAAAAACTCCAAATTAACCTTTTTTAACTCTCTACAACAAACATATGAACAAAATTAGCAAGCATAAACAAAATCATAATGCTTGTACCAAAAAAAAACTCCAAACTAAGGGGCATATTATCAACAAGTAGCGATATTTATCGCTAAAGAAGCATAACA
Organism: Lissotriton vulgaris; assembly: GCF_964263255.1. Taxonomy (NCBI): domain Eukaryota; kingdom Metazoa; phylum Chordata; class Amphibia; order Caudata; family Salamandridae; genus Lissotriton; species Lissotriton vulgaris. The sequence continues at coordinate 246,905,024 of NC_141687.1, forward strand.
AATTTTTTTATATCGCCAAGCATCACCGGATTTTATTGCAGAGATAACGTGCTATTAGCAACGTTTATCTCCAATGCGATCAAATATCCGGTGATAGTGGCAAAATGCGTGAATATCGCTGGAAAACCAGCGATATCCAGTCATTAACGCCAATAGGGTCTTAACCTGAATATCCACCTCCCATTGGATATACAGGTTAAGGACTGGTCTGAGCAGGCATTAGTTTTTAGCGACATTCGCGCTTAGCGTGAATTTTTATTATCGCTACGTCTGCCTTGCTAATAGGCGATAGCGACGTTAGCGACTGCTTTCAGTCGCTAACTGGTTGGGTACGCCCACTTTGCATGTCATGAGCGATAAATATCGCTGACATGCAAAGCCGGCCTCAAACCGCTATAATGCTTGCCTTCTTGTCTTTAATAAAATCCCAATTCTATAATCAGTAAACCTATTAGAATCACAATTTCATGTCAAGAAAGGAGGCTAGCATTATGCATTTTCAAAGCTTTCTAAAACACATTTTGAAACATGTTCAACTGACTTAAAATAAAATCTCCTAAACGTAGAAACAGATGGCCAATCTGCTGCTTTCATAGTGTCTTCTAATCTTCCACATAACATACTGTCAGGAGTGGTCAGGTCAGAGTCTCTAAATGCAAGAAAGACTTTGTACCCATTATAAGAGGTATGGGTACCTTAACAGGAGACTTCGTAGAGCCATTTCCTTGAGCCTTCTCTCGTTGTGGCTGCGAATGTTGTTGCCAATGCAGTCGCGACAATCCAAGATGGCCACCCCTATTTGCAGTGCGGGTTACCGTTCTAGTGTTTTTCCCGCGCTGCAAGCCCAGCTGTGTTCGCGTTCATGCTCAATGAGCGTGGCACACTTCAACCGAAGTTTTCCATGAGGCGGCAGCTTTCTTCTGATATTCCAGCTGCCGTTCATGGAACTACAGGCCCGCATTTGAAATTCGAAGTTGTCTGAAGTCAATTTCGAAGGCGCTTCAGCTGCGCGCCTTTATCCTGCTGTGAAGTGGTGTTTTGTGAGATCTTTTTCGGCGTTACCAGCTACTGTGAGAGGACTCCAGTCACAGTAAGACTAAGACGGTCTAGGTCTGGTGGGGTCGTTTCACTTATCCTGGATACAGCAAGTAAGTTAACACCCAAAAAATACAGTTGCTAAGTCTAAAGAGTTCAAGGATATATTTTTTGGAGTCAAGCCTAAGAGTGGAGCATTTCCAGCTTTTCCAGAGTGACTTTAAGCACCGCAAGAGTAGGAGTGAAGGACAGCGTTTTTGAGACTTTCTCTCCAAAGGACAAGCTACTAAATATTTCAAGTGTCCGGGAGTGACTGGACTAAGCATCTGGAAACTTCCTTGCATAATAGAGCATAAGACAATTGAATTCAGAAGCACCAAATAGGTATAATTATATATATATATATATATATATATATATATATATATATATATATATATATATATATATATATATATATATATATATATAAGAAACAACATAAGAAAAGAAATTTGACAACAATAGAATATAAGAGACAATAACTCGAATAGTATAGTCAGAAGGATACTCTAAAAAACATAAAGGTATATTTAGTAGAGATAACTTTAATTAAATTGTTTCTGATTTACTGAAGATGTTACATGAGCTCTTGTGTTGCAGATTTCCTACCCGAAATAAGACGCCACATAACTTGGAAGGTGACAGGTCAGATACCTTATAATTCAACCAGATAGTGGCAAACACTGGGATACATACAGGTAACTTAGAGATGGTAGTAATAGTTATTTTTTCCGACCATGCACCAGTCCATGCTGTTCTAGACTTACCCAGTAATTCCCCAGAATTCACGTTTTATTATCTGACACTATTTTCATTAAAGAAGCCACCACTTTTATTAATGAATATTTCACTTTCAATAACCCATTAAACACTTCCCTTCCCAATAATTGGGATGCATTTAAGGCTTCTTTTCATGCTTTTATTATTTCATATGTCTCAAGGAAAAAGAAAACTAATCGGAAAAGTATGCAGATCAATTACACCAACTAAAATTATTGGAACATACTTATTTTACGTCCAAATCCCCCAAAACTCTTCATGACTTGATTAAAGCCAAATCCGAACTTAATAAACTTGCAACAGTTGAAGCATGTTATATTCTTCTTAAAGTCAAATCTAAGTATCATGGAGGCTAGAACAAGGTGGGTAAAATGCTAGCCAATTATTTGAATATCAAATCTGAACATAAAAACTTTGGACCCATCTTGAATGACTCCACTAAAACCTTAGTGACATCAGATGAAGATATTGCTGACATTTTTCATGACTATTATCAATCACTTTATGCTGATGACACGCATCCCTCTAGTCAAAATCTGGATACTTTTTTCAGGGGCCTCCCATCTCCCCGTCCTTGCCTAATGAATTTCGCTTATTGGAGGATAAAGTTACTTCCCAGGAGATTACTAATGCCATTAAATCTCTGGAAAAATCAAAAGCACCAGGACCTGATGGTCTCTCCGTTGAATTTTACTCTACTTTTGCCTTCATTTTTGTCCCCAAACTTCTACAACTTTTTAATTCCTTTATTGATGATGCTAAAGCCTCTGGATCTTTTATGGATGCCTTAATAATCCTCATCCCTAAACCTGACAAGGACCATTCACTCTTCAAAAATTACTGATTAACATTGATTAACTATGATTATAAAATACTTGCTAAGATTCTGGCATATCGTCTCGAGCATATTATTCCATTGTTAATAAAGACAGATCAAGTTGAATTTGTGAAGGGCAGGTTAGAATAGGAAAATGCTAGAATGTTTGCAAATATCATCTCCTACAGCAAGAAATTCAAATTCCCCCTTGCAGCATTGTCTTTGGATGCCGAAAAGGCTTTTGACCGTATTATTTGGCAACATATGTTTAAACCTCTCCAATGGTTTGGCTTTGGACCTACGTTCATTTCCTATGTCAAACTATTATACTCCTCACCACGAGCTAGTATTTTTGTTAATAACCGCTTTTCTAAATTTTTTCCCTTATCTAGAGGTACGCACCAGGGTTGTCCCCTTTCTCCCTTGCTATTTGTTTTATGTCTTGAACCCTTTCTTGAGCGCATTCGAGTCAATACTCATATCTCTGGCTTCACATATAATTATTTAGAAACAAAAATATCGGCTTATGCTGATGATATAATGGTCTATATGTCCAATCCCCTTAATTCCTTGCCTCCTTTTATGGATGAGGCTCGGTTGTACTCCAGTATTTCTGGATATAAGTTGAACCTCTCTAAGACTGAAGTTTAACCTCTGAATTCTTTGTGTTGCCAATATATGTTTTCTGATACTAATTTTGCTTGGTGCCCCGCTAAAATCAAATACCTTGGTATTTGGTTTTCTGGTTCCCTGTACAACACGGTCAAATATACGTTTAATGTATTAATCACTAAAATCCAATCACTCCTCAATACTTGGTGTCCACTATTTCGAACCTGGTGGGGTAGGTTAGACACCATCAAAATGATGATTGTACCGCATGTATTATAAACAGTTATCTATGTTATCTATTCGCATTCCAGTATCATATTTTTCTCAAATTAATTCTATTTGTTCACAATTTTTATGGAATAAGAAACACCCACATATTGCTCTTGCAAAACGTATGTGTCCTAAATCTGAAGGTGGTGTACTTTTTCCTAATTTCAAAGCTTACCATTCGGCCTTCTTAATTAAACAAGCATTTGCTATAGCTTATGATTTTGTTGATGTTCCTATCCCTAGATAGATTGCTTTTGAGCGTTCCTTGCTAAAGGATTTCTCTTTTCAGACTGTAGTGTATATGTCAAATTGTACTTTTACATCTAATAACTATTCCCATATGTTATAATATAATACTTTTACCACTGGTCTAACTCCATTTCAATGTTTTTTATCCTCTACCATTTGGTATAACAAATTTCTCAAATATAAAGGTAAATCGTTCTATTACAAATATTGGAAGGAGAAGGGAATTCTTTTTGTGCACCAATTAATCCACCAAAACTCTGTTATTTCATTTGTTGAATTGCAGTCCTGGTTCCAATTACCTAGTTCATGTTTTAATAAATATACTGTACTTTCAGATGCTTTGCAATTACAGCTCGCTTCTTTTGACCTTCCTGATGATACACCCTCTCTTACTCCACGTACTCCGTTCTATGGTTTATTTCAGTCACAAAGACCTAAAGCAGCTATCGTGTACAAACTATTGTCGTTACTGAAAGACCTAAATCTCCTATTGAAGTTGCGTGGGAAACAGACTTGTCCGTTTCTCTTCCTATTTCAAATTGGGACAAATTTTGGGCTAAGTTATTTAAAATTTCTGCTGCTGCTCGTATAACCTAATCTTTGTATTTTATTTATAATAGAGCTGTTATCACATCTGTTTATATTTCCAAGTGTTCCCCTTCCTCTTCTCCATTATGTTGGTCTTATTCTAATGCTAATGGCACTCTGTGTCATCAACTTTATGAATGTTCAAATGTATTGACATTTTGGAAATCTGTTTGGACCATATGTATGAACATTTTTAACTGTGATTTTACTTTATCATTACAAAATATTTTTTTAGGTTCTTCCTCACCTGATGTTGATGACTCATCCTCTATCTCATTATTTGACCTTTTTATTGCATTAGCATTCAAAGTTATTTTATCATCTTGGAAAGATAATTTCAAAATTTCCTCATTGACTTGGTGGAAATTTATTTGTAATGAACATAGAATTGCTACTGTTTCTTCTCTCACCTTTTCGCAAAAAATTTAATCTGACCTCCTCTGGCTACCTTTTACAACTTATCTTTCTTACCATGCACCTATGCATTAACTTTCTTTTTCTGACTTATATCTTTTAATTCTTTCACTAATATATTTCTCATTTCTATCTTTTCTTTTCCCCTTTTCTTAATTTTTATTTTTCTTCTTTCCCTTTCTATTGTTCTCTTTCTATTGTTCCTCTCCCATAATGTATTTTATATATATTATTCATTCATTTATTTTCTGTAATATTGTTCATAATTTGTGTAATACCTTTACCTTTTTCTTTGCTGTTTCTATTTCTTGTTTGAAACTTAATAAAAATTCTTAAACAAAAAAAAGAGATATGGGGCACTGTACCACGCCAGAACTTTGCCTAAACACTGAAGAAAGACAAACTGCTGCAACTTAAGGAGGGTTGCCACTAGCGATAGAAGTTTGTTTGCTTTGTTCATTTTTCGTTTCAGGAAAAACATAAATCAAAAGTACTAATGTGATTACAGGGTGCATTTGCAAATGGACGATTATGATGGGGATGATATTAAAAGTCCCTAAAAAATTATACCAGAAATATGGCCGAGGTTAAATTGTAAAACGATATCCTTTTATGGCCCCCGAAAGGCAGCGCTCCATAAACCAGGAACGGGGTCGAGCTGCTGCTTACAGCCGGGCAACAATATATTGCATTGATATTTGTAATATGATGTATGTCAATTGATTCTCACATGAATACTACCAATTAAAATATATATTTTTTAAAATAGTAGACCTAAAAATGTGATTCAGAACCCACAACCACAATATTGAAGCGAGGACGATCCAGGTGAAGACAAAACCTTCACTTGAGTACACTTATGATTGCCTCCAGAATTGGATATCTTTCCTCCCTGAAGATGGTGGTAGAGACAAATTAACTGAGACTTAAAACCACACCCTGCTAGTAAGAAGTGTTATCTCACTGATGACAATTTCAGACACCCAACGAGGTTAGAAAGGATATCCTAAACTGTTTTTGCATTGTATTTTCAGCCTATTCGAAATAATAGTCAGTTGGCAAACATTTCACAAATTCATGGCTTGGTAAGACCGCAGCATAAGAGCCTGAGCACGACCAATCAAGGATGCATTTATAAGAGAATATTGAAGTCATCAGAGGTGGGCAGTCTTTCTTTAATAAATGTATCAGATATAATATTTAAAACCTTATATGTTTTGTAGTGCCACTGACAAACAATAAATGCTTGAACCAGACAGTTTTCCAGAGAGTAAATATGCGTTCCCTAGCATAAGTGACATAGAAATAGACATTATTATAATCTAGAGCCTTAAAAGTCACTTAAGAAAACCTACCAAAACCAGTGTCCAAATTTGTCATCCTTTGCGGGATTGTACTTTACTTCATGAGAAAGCAGGAGCCATTTGAGAGAATACATTCATGTCCAAACCAAAAGCAACGCGCAAGAAAGATAAAGATGATTTTTACAGTTATATACACACCTTAATGTGATAAGAAAGTAAATATTAAAGTGCCCTGTTCCTCTTTAATATATTTGTGGTTAAAATATGCTCATTTAAAGAAAAAACAGAATCAGTATGCCCTAATGCCTTAACATAGCACCACTTTAATTTGTGCTTTTAGAACACTGATCATTGGCACACCTGCCAAGCAACCAGTACCCAAGAAAATAAAGGGAGAAAAAAGAGAGACAAAGGCAACAAAGTAAATAAAGAACCAGTAATGGCTATTGAACCCAATAACTGTTGCACCCTCCTCCCAGAGGAGTAGCGTAAATTGAGCCACAGATATCCCTTCTCGGCTCAGTGCAGCACAAAAAATTTCATTGCTAGAATCAGCCGGAAGGACACAGAGAGTTCGCCTCCCTCCGTACAGATCTGAAGCCACCGAAGTCATCTGCGGCGTTCCTCAAGGCTCCTCGCTCAGTCCAACCCTCTTCAACGTCTACATGAGCCCCCTCTCAGACATCACACGCCAGCACAACCTCAACATCATCTCCTACGCCGACAACACCCAGCTGATCCTCTCCCTCACCAACGACCCCGCCACCGCCAGAGCCAACCTTCACGAAGGGATGAAAGAGGTAGCCGAATGGATGAAGAACAGCCGCCTGAAACTGAACTCGGACAAGACGGAAGTCCTCATCCTGGGATCCTCACCCTCCGCCTGGGACGACTCCTGGTGGCCCCCCGCCCTAGGCAGCGCACCCAAACCAACAGACCACGCACGCATCCTGGGCTTCATCCTGGACTCCTCCCTCTCCATGACCAGACAAGTCAACGCCGTCCCCTCGTCGTGCTTCAACATCCTGCGCATGCTACGTAAGATCTTCCGGTGGATCCCCACCGAGACCAGGAAGACGGTCACCCAGGCCCTCGTCACCAGCCATCTGGACTACGGCAACTCCCTCTACGCCGGAACCACCGCCAAACTCCAGAGGAGACTCCAGCGGATCCAGAACGCCTCAGCACGACTCATCCTGGACATCCCCCGTCGCAGCCACATCTCCGGACACCTGAGAGACCTGCACTGGCTCCCGGTCAACAAGAGAATCACCTTCCGACTCCTCACCCACGCACACAAAGCCCTACACAACCAAGGCCCAGGATACCTCAACAGCCGCCTCAACTTCTACGCTCCCAAACGCCAGCTTCGATCGACCGGCCACGCCCTCGCCGCCGTCCCCCGCATCCGAAGAGCCACCACAGGGGGACGGTCCTTCTCCTACCTCGCCGCCAATACATAGAACTCCCTCCCGACCCACCTCCGCCTGACCCAGGACCACCTCGCCTTCAGGAAGCAACTCAAGACCTGGTTGTTCGAGCAGTAGCGGACCCCCCTCCCCTAGCGCCTTGAGACCCTCTGGGTGAGTAGTGCGCTATATAAATGCTTTGATTGATTGATTGATTGATGAGTCCCCCTTCGCCTATGATCAGCGCTCCCCCTTGACCCACCCCAGGTTGACCAACTCTTAATATAGAACTGTGTTCACTTACACTCCAAGGCTTAGGGCTGAAGACCAACAACAAGGAGGCTTGATGACAAAAGCAGGTGAAAGTGCCAATGTCAATGCCAGTCCCAAATCACACCACACCCCTCTGGAGACTTCATTGCCACCAGCTTCACCCCAGATCCAATGTTCTTCTTAATTGGTAGTCCCGAAACATGTTTAATTTTAGAGTTACCATCATCACCATGGTTAACATCTACTGGACAGAGCAGGATCTCTATGGCAGCTGACAGCAGTTCACCCTGCATCTTAGCTGGGATTCCTGTGATTCTCAGAAAAGTCTTGCCCCTTCGGTAGGTTGTCATACAGCTTATTTGTATATTCCCGTTTTAAGCACATTATCAGGCCAACATCTCTTAAAACCTCCTGCATCATACATGGAGAAAGTGGTGTAGTGCTGCGCATTTTTCCTTAGGACCCATTCTTGCATTTGCTGATCCTTGGAACTTTTTGATCCCAGATACTCCCTTGGCAAGCCCTCCAGATTCTGCTGTCTCAATAGCTTACACACCCTACGCAATGCTCTGAATAAGTGCTGAGGTCAGTATGTTGCCCCCTTAATAGACTCAATCAGAGTATTTTCCTCAGACGTGAACATTGTGGTCTGTGCTAGACCTTGTGAGCAGGAAGCACACAACCTCTTTTGGCGCGTAGTGTATCTGATCTTCACAAAATGTTGTGACTCTTTTTTCCATTTCTGGCATCTTGTCTTATAGACCTCAGGCCAAGATGGCCACTGGGTCTTACATGGAGCAGTCCATACTCAAAAGGCATGGTAAGCCTTTCAGGCCCAAAATGCTCAATCTTGCCTGTTTGCGGGGTTCGAATGGATGCGTTGGAATCAGCTTGTGTGCATCAAGGGCAAGACTGAGTTCCTTCCTAATGGGCTGTTCCTCCACATGAGGGGTCTAACTGCTGCCCTGATAGCTTCCCCCTTCGACTCCCCAGTCAATAGTGGTTACAAATTTGGGGGTTACTTTTGACAATTAGTTTTGTTTTCAGCCACAAGTTTCAGCTGTAGTAGGCCCTTGTTTCGCATACTTGGGGCACTAAACCCATCTTTGCATTTCCTTCATCTTCAAAGAAATCCATGCCTTATTTACCTCTAGCCTGAACTATGCCAATGTTCTTTAATTGGGACCTCCATACTAGCTAATTAAAAGACTCCAAACTGTGCAGAAAGTGGCAGACCGGCTCATTTTCAAACACCCTTTCAGAACATATGTATCCCACCATCTGAGCTCCCTTAATTGGCTCCCTCTTAGAATGTGGATTTTTTTATATGGAACTGGTTCTGACTCATAGAGCTTATTTCACTCAGGACCTCAACACCTTGAAACCAGAATTATTTCTATTATCTAGGAAGGGAGCTACGATCTTTTCAGATGGCCTTGGCTGAGGACCCAATGATAAGGTTTATTAGAAGAGATGTTGATTCTTTTCCCTTTCTTGCAGCTTTAGCCTAGAATACGCCCACTTGTGAGCTTTGTTTGGAAGCCTCAGAATCTCGGTTTAAGAAAAAGCTTAAGACCGGACTCTTTGTTCAGGCATAATCGTCTCCTTCTTATTAATCTTAGTGCCTGGACACTCTTCGGAGCATCTGTCTCCCTATATTGAGGTAGGTCTTTTAGACTCCACAATAGGGTCTGGTTAAGGCATGCCTGCCTTCCACTCAATGTGACATCAGAATCCTCCTGCGTGCCCTCCCATTCTCAGTGCAGCCCATCTTAGGCCTCCGTCAAACCATTCGGGCCTGGCTAAACCAAGTGGAACCTCAGTTCTTATGAGTACCCCTGACTCTGGCTGTCGCTGTTATTCTGAAACCACCAGACCATTCCCATATAGAGAATGTGAGTGGGAGAGCCTCGCTTGCCACTGCTAGCTCACCTCACTGAAGGGATGTCTGGAACTGTGACCACCATTTAGTGGCTATCTAGTCTCTTAAAATGACTTACTTCCTCATTAGGCCATACTGCCACACAGTTGTGGGAAGGCGGAGCTGTTTTATGAGCTCAGAAGAAAAGTGCCATCTTGGGCCATGGCTCCGCACCTCTCCTTTAATACAGTTAGTGTAGCTTGCATAGATATCAAAGAACACAGATAGGAACCGCTTTTCCTAAAATTATTGTAATGATGATAAACATATATCTTGATGTATTTAGGTCTCTGCATCCTGATGACATCCACAACAGAAAGAAGATGGCACAGAGGCCAATATTATGCAATTCTCCTTTATTTCAACTCACACACAGTAGCAACAAAGGTGAAACTTTAATAAATGAAACATTACAACATTCTAGACACTTATAAAACCTCAGAACCTGCAGCCATCAACATCCTCCTTTTGTTGCTACCCACTCACATTTGTGCATGATTTTGCTGAAGTTTGTACATTTGTCTCAAATGATCCAATGTTGATGATGATTTAGGAGAAACATCACAGTCTTATTTATTATACTTTTATGGTTAGTGTTGATAAAGCATTTTCTGGGCCTAGTCGCTTACCATTAGTCCTCCGGTTAACCTTTTTCTGCAAATGAGAGGTGTTGGAAGTTAACATTTGCAGCAATCCTATTCAATTATTAGTGCAATCCATTTGGTTACACAATGAGGACAAGGAATCGTGGCTAAAGTTAAGAAGGTTCATTACAAATTCACAATCTCGTAGGATACACAACTTAACAGCATGCTTTAAAAGTACAAAATAGCAACAGGCAGGCACAACCTACGGAAAAAATTAAGGCAGACTAATATTAGGCAAACAAGTAATCCAGTCACAGCATTACAAAAGATCCAGAGGAGTATTTGATGCTCAGAGAAGAGTCACATGTTTTGTTGCCTATGCATGGATAAATCTAAAACACCTAAAGTAGAGTTCTCTCCAACAAGGTGGTTCTAGAGATCTGAAGAGTCTCAAAATCAGGAAATAAGAACAAGGCAGGGGACAAATAGGTAGGAAAGGTGTCAGCATTTCAGAAGCTCAGCCAAGAGTCTTCATGGGTCAGGCAAGCAAGTGTTAGCATAAGCCACACGCAACAAAGAATCGAAGGACACATAGAGGTCTCTAAACCTCTCAAAATCAAGGGAAACTGCCGTAAGGGAACCGGAAGGGCATCTGGAAAGCTCCTGCCAAGATCGAACTGGCAACTGAAATCTCCAATGGTGTGAACACTAAATTATAACACACAAGAGTCTTTTTTGGCAACACCCCTTTGCACGCACCATCAGGGGTCTATTGTCTTTCTCCACTTCTCAAGTTATAAACCACTCCACTTTACAAATATCTCACACCAACATGGGAAAAACATCATCTTCTCACACACGTCAGGTTGAAAAGTTACTGAATGGGCCTTTTAGTTAACGTCAAAAAAGTCTTCTCAGGCTCTTTCTCTATCGACCTATTCTACAACTAACAATGTGTGTGAATACCTGCAAGAAATGTCACATTAGCAGAAAAGCGAAACCAGGATTCATGCTGCATGAACAATTATAGGCCTGAATTGTCAACTTAAAGTATTAGCAAAAGTGCACATTTAATATTTGCGTGCACATTCAAATACCAACGAATAATGGCCACTTCAATAGATTCACGTTACATAAAGTATACAGTAAATCCTGTGAATGATAAGGTCTGAGTATGGCGTAGAACTACATTTAAATCAAATATATCAAATAGTAATGCACACATCACATACACTTTTAATCGTTTCTAGTGTAATCACGTTCTACATATATGAGGATGGTTTCTATTTAATTATCTAAACAGTAAATGTGATTCAATGTATTAAGGCACACGTTATGAAAGGCGAATTTCATCTTCATATTTAATGCACATCTACTAGGCACGTATGGTTTATTAATTTCTCATGTAATACGGTTAAACACATAGTCTGCGACAATTCCCTAATCCTAAGGTAAATGTATTTAGCAATAAAGTCAAATACAACACTTATTTTAATATTCTTTGACCATATAAGAGTCATGTTCTAACTGCGCATTCACATCATGTACCTGCAATGAATTTGTGATGTATTTGTGGCATATGCAGGGTGGGCAAAGTTGTGCTGCACTAGTATAAATGGGACTGTTTTATTGAGGTCAGAATGGAGTTTCCTTCACTTAAAATTGTGTAAGGAGGAGATTTAGTGATTTACTGCTCTGTGAAATGATCTTAATTATTTTGCTGGATTACAGTTGTGAATTATGAGTTCTTTAGTTGTGGCTCATTCATGTATATTTTCAATGTATAAGGCGAACGCAAAGGAGAGAGCGCTCAGTAACTCCAGGTTGATGTTTTTGTTTCAGCTTGACTGAGAGTAGTATCAGCTGCTAGAGTTGAGGCATGGAAGTGAGCTTTTGACCCAATGAGAATCGCCGTACACGTAACATGGTGAGCGTATAGTGCCATCTTGGCCAAGTTGAATTGAATGCATTGAATGTATTAAAATAGTGGACATATTTTGGGATAGATTGGATGCTGGTTTTTGATCACCTCATTTTTTGCCTACAATAACATTTGAGCTTATTGCAATTCAAAGGCATTATTATGTTTGATAAAAGAGAAATTGGACTCGGGCGGAGCTAGCCAGTGATGGTAATGGCCGCCTGAAGCGCGCGGTCCTTTGCCCAAACAATGATTCATTTAATTATCCTTGGTATTCCGGTGCCTACAAAAGAAAAAGATCACCCCCAACACTGTCCGGAAGGTACAGATTGACCACGAGCCTGGGTCCGGCCGGCGTAGACCCTCCGAGGAGACGCTGACGGCCTGCCTCGCAGCGCGGTGACCAGAACCGAGCTGCAGCCCATCGGAGGGCGATGATGACGAGAGATTGTGCCCGGAGACCCACCTGAAGTAGAGAACATGACCGGAGACTGGAACGGCGGCTCGTCGGGGGCTTGACAGACCGCGGCGGCTGGAGAGCAGGGGCGAACAAGTTCAGGTACGTGGAGCGGCTGCCGGGTGGGCGGGACATCGATCCCTGGAGCTCTACTGCGGAGGCGGCCCACTACGAGAGCGCCCGGCTTTTAGGCCGCGCTAGTCTCGGGCTATTGGACTGCAGCGCGAGCACTGACACACCCAAAGCCCATCTTAAGCGATAATGTTCAAGTAGAGACAGCCTAAGGCAGGGGGGCTTCACGCGTACATCAGAGGGACAGTACCAATTGCCCCCGCAATCCCCAGGAGATGCACTACTGAAGTCGAGTTGGGCCCAAAAGCCACAACAGTCATACAACTGGTTGCCTTACCGGGATTTGCCCCCCCACCCCCGCTCCCGCCATCCCTCTCCCTTTCTCACACTTGCCGGGAGCGGCTCTGCTGGCGAACTGACTGCTTACACTTTGGAGTGGAGTCCCAGTTCACCAGAGTGCAGTACAGAAGACGCCATTTTTGCCACAAGGAGCGAGCACCCTAGAACACGAGACGAACCCCCATTGCCAGCACTTGCGGAGGGATACACAACACGAGCTCCGGCGGAACAAGTGACGAGTTCTGAAGCCTGCTCTGGGGAATGCTGAGGGGGCTCACTAGGAATTTGTGATCTGGCCTATATCGAGGATTGCGACGCTACGCTCTCTGGATAGAGGCGAGAGTACTTTGGACAGTAGTGCACGCCTCTACGCTGCCTGTTATCAGACTGGCATGGCTGATAGTTGAGGACCACCCCCCTCCGCACTTCAACCTTGATAATATCACAAACGCTACTGGAGAGTACCCTATAGAGAGCATACCACTACACTGATGGAGAATAATGTGACACTGATCAGTCCACCACCCGACGTCTGGAGCTAGCTGCAGGCACGGCCGGACCTGGTTGCGGGAGTATTTGGAGGGCTTAGAGATTGAGACGCCGCACAGAAAACGCAATTCATTGACGCATTTGAGGGCTGTAGTGGCTGCGTGGAGCGGGGCTGAGTCCCTAGGACCGCGAGATGGGACGGCCGGATAAAACGCAACCCAAGATATCATTTGACACCTGCAAAAAGCCCAAAAACTCGGACAATCCGCCCCAGGAAGAGGACACCAAACCAGAAAATGCGACAGGAGGTGAAGGGGCCGTGTCAGATCTGCGCCACTTACTGCTCGCCATGGAAAAGAATTTGCAGAGCGGTATTGCGTCCTTAGGTACAAAGATGGACGCCTTGACATACTGAATGGACCACATGGCGGAGAGACTGGATAAACATGCGGAACGCCTAGACATGTCAGAGCGTCGCATTGGAGAGGTGGAGGAGGCCCAAACGACCATGGACTCGGAGCACAAACAGCTTGGCAAAGTGATCCAAATATTGAAAGATAAGGCTGAGGACCTTGAAGCAAGATCACGAAGATGCAACATACGTGTAACAGGACTGCAGGAAAGCACTCCTACCGGCAACATGGAACTCTCCGTGGAGGCCCTCCTCAAGAAACTGCTGGGAGAATCTGCGTTCTCCGGGATGTTCGTAGTGGAGAGAGCGCACCATACGTTGGGTCCACGGCCAAAGCCAGGAACCCCTCCTCGCCCAATTGTAGCAACACTATTGAATTACAGGGATCAGGACGTGGCTCTTAAGTTAGCCAGAGAAAAACAACCTTTACAATATGAAGGGAGTATCCTATCTCTATTTCCCGACTTCACTGCAAGAGTTCAGAAGGCGCGCCGACAATTTGTCCCCATGAAACGACAGCTGAGAGACCCTGGAGTCGACTAGGCAATTCTATATCCTGCAAAGCTGCGGATCAAAAGGCAGGGGAGATCTACAATCTTCACAGACCCGAAAGCACTCCAGAAAGCTATGAAAGACTGGAAGAAGGACCGGCAGCATTTTGCGGAGGAGGACCCACGGGAAGAGGCATCGGGGGGATCCATGAAGGATGAAGATTAAGATTAACTCTAAGTCCTACTGTGATAGCTCTTTGCAGTGGCTACAACACATATTGATCATTTTTCCTGTAACCTCTGAAGTTGTAATACAGTGGAAGGACAGCTGTGTTGCAGTATGGTGATTGTATGGTGGTATGCCACGGAACTGCACAGTAACAGTGAGTGGGGTCTGACATAGTGGGGGGAATATGCTCATTTGCATTATTTGGGTGAGCGATTGTGATTTATTAATGTAAGTAATATCTACCTTTTATTGTGATACATACAGTTTAATGGAGAACACACCATAATTAGAGGTTTTGTAGGCTAGCCGCCAAATTAGGACTCTGGGTCAACATTGTATATGGTCCAGAGAGTACAGCTGTGAATAATGGTAGCCACTTCGGATATGCTGCAATTGACACTAATAACGGACATATATCGAACTTTTCAGGAGACACCGGTTATCATTTAATGCTAGCTTTGTTTGGGCGGGGGCGGGCGTGGCGGATAGACTTTTGCTCCTATACTTTACCTTTGAATAGTTACGAGCAGGCTACCTACGCCCCTGAGTGTAGAACACCACACCCCTTGATTGCCCTACATATTTTGGGCACAATTCCCCCCCCCCCTTCTTTTTCCATCTTTTCTATTTTTCCCTTTTTGCATAGCCTGTTTTAGGATTTAAATCGTGATGTGGGTAGCGGAGGGAGGCGAAGTAGGGGATTTTTTGGGTGGGTGGGGAGAGGGAGTGGGGGTTGAGGGCAGCAGGAATTTGGGGCGCGGCCATGTTGGGGTTGGGCATGCGTGGGAGGGGAGAAAGGTATTATCGCAGGATGCTTTCTCGTTAAGGTTTAGGCAATTGATTGAATGCAAATTTGTTAAGGTTACGCTAATGACTCTTCTTGGCAAGGATGTTGAACGGCACATGCAATGCTTTCTCACAACAGATGCAGAGTTTGCTGACATGCGATCACACCACTTACAATATGACCAGTCCCGTAAGAGACGATGACATGACCCCTCTCTGCCCCCCGTCCCCTGCCGTGCCACAAAAGCCACAAGACGGTGACACTATTACGTTACTGACTTGGAATGTTAGGGGACTGAACAACCACAGGAAGGTCAGGATGGTCCTTCAGTACCTTACAAGACATGCGGTGGACATCGCTCTATTGCAAGAGACACACTTACGTGCGGGCAGCTGGACGTTACGCCATAGAGGTTTCCACACCCGCGCGCATGCGGCGGGCGTACCTCCAGCGCCAGGGGGTTGCTCACTTGGGTTAACCCTAGGTCCCAGATTGTCTTTCAACCGATTGCCCCGGACTCAGAAGGCAGATATGTCATCACGAAATGCCCTGGTAAGGGCATGACAATATACTTGATTAACACATATGGCCCCAACTTTGACTGCCCCTCTTTTTATATAAACCTAGCGCATAAGATTAGAGACCTTGGCGAGGGACAAATCCTGTGGGGAGGGGACTTAAATTTGACTAGGAACCCCGCCCTAGACAGGTCAGACGGACCTAGCAGACGCCCATCAACCTCGGCTTGTGTACTGGATGCGGAAATGACAAGATTGGGACTACAAGACGTTTAGAGGACTAAATACCCGACGCAAGGGGGGTACACACACTACTCGTCACAACACGACATACATACTTGCATTGATTACTGGCTCCTTTCCACACACCTCCTCTTCAGAGTGCGAGCGTGTAAGACGCTACCGCGCACTTATTCGGACCACTCCCCAGTACTGGTTGCCCTTGAAGCTCTGGCGCGCCGACCTCCACCTTTTTCCTGGAGACTACCCCCATAGGCGCTGCTAGATGATGTTTTTCGCGAAGAGGTAGCTACTGCAATCGAAGACTTTTTTGCTAGAAAACGAGGGCTCGGTAGACTCATTCACCACGATATGGGAGGCCTTTAAGGCATATATCCGTGATTTCTAAACATGCTGGAGTCCTTAAATCTATCCGTGATAGACTATCGCTCTTGGAGCGCAGGCTTAAAGACATAGAAAGGCGTAAATTATTGGACCCGAACGTAGATCTGAGGCAGGAACTAGCACAAACGATTCGAGAATATAATGAAGAGGCAGATGCCGACGTCAAACACTTTGGTAAATACGCTATTGCCTTATCTTATTGCGAGGGTGAGCGACCCGAAGCGGTTCTGGCTAAGATGGCCAAACAACGCAGACAGAACCCAGCGGAGTCGACCCGTAGCTCCCCTATAACAGGAGAGAAGATAGACGAGCCAACAGCGGTGGCACGTTTTTGCGACTACTATGCTACACTATACGCTTCGAGGGGCCCGATGCCGGAAGAAAACATTATGGATTATCTGACACATATTCAATTACCCTGGCTCACAAATACTCATCGTGAGTTTCTGGCGCGCCCATTCGAGACAGAAGAGATTTTCTGTGCATTGTCATCCATGAGGGCAAGTAGCGCACCGGGCATTGATGGTTTTCCTGCCTCGTTCTATAAAACATTCTCTGAGCTGGTACTCCCCAAACTACTACAGCTGGTCGAACAGGTCGCAGAGGATGGGCGGATGCACCCAACAATGCGTGAAACGGTCATTGTTGCTCTCTTGAAGCCAGGAAAATCCCCGGAGGACTGTGCCACTTATCGCCCGCTATCTCTCATTAACGTAGATACCAACATCTTTGCAAGGGTGATCGCGAATCACATTGGTCTTCTATTACCGACCCTTGCAGCCCCTGAGCAGGCGGGATTTGTACCCAGCCGTACATTGACTTATAATTTGCGAACAGTATTCGCAGCTTTCCAGCAAACACGACAGGAAGTACCAGCCGTTGCGGTATTCCTGGATATGGAGAAAGCATTTGATTCAGTCGAGTGGCCTTTTCTACGGGTGGTACTGCGGCGCCTGGGTGTCAGGGAACTATTTATACAATTGATAAATATACTATATGCCTCACCTACAGTGTGAGTTCGCATGGGATCATGCATGTCGGAGCCCTTAGGGATAGAGAGAGGCACCAGAAAGGGCTGCCCCCTATCCCCTCTTCTGTACGCACTGGTGGCGGAGCCCCTCGCGTGCGCCCTGAGCGAATAACATGGACACAGAGGGATCCGATTCCCTAGTTACACCTTGATAGTATCCACATATGCCGACGACACCCTACTTTATATACGCGACCCAGAGTTCGGGTCACTATCTGGTATCAAAGTAAACTGGAGCAAAACTGTGATGTTCCCTCTTACCCCCGCCACTAGGAGGGTAAATTCCGATTACCCCATACAATGGTAAACGGAAGCTGTCAGATACTTGGGAATAAGGCTCCACACGGACGCAGAGGTGGTCCTAAGAGAGAATTACGGCGTTGCGGTCTCTAAGTTGGAAGGACACATAGAAAAATGGATCGGCCTTCCTCTCTCCTTAATGGAACGTATCTCGCTGTTAAAAATTATCGTACTTCCCCGTTTTTTGTTTCTCTTCAGTAATATCCCCATGGTATTATCTAACACATTTTTTAAACAGTTACACATGCCCTGATATTGAGGCTGATTTGGGCCGAAAAACAGCCCAGGATTGCCTGGGATATCCTAATCCGACCTTACGAGGATGGAGGATTAGAGGCTCCTGACCTTCAACTATATTATCGGGCCGCCCAGGGGGCTCATGCGTATGGTTGGATACGCGGTCCAGCTAACGCCCCCCACGTACTTATTGAGGGAATAGTTGCTGCTCCAACTCCATTGCCTGCACTTATGGCCCGTCCTAGAGACAGGCACACGGGCCTACTTAATTCCCTTAACGCGGTCACACACGCTTGGTACCATCTTATGGACGCCCAAGCCTGTTCACTATTGTATGTGCAGGAAGCCAAATTGGAGTGGTGCTCATGGTTGGGCCCATGCAGAGACAAAGGAGTTCTATTGGCTCCGGCGAAATTAAAAATAACTATCATGGGGGATCTCTTTAATAATGGCATAGCTTGCACGTGGGAGGAAGTGACCGCTGGTGATTATCCGGGTGCTCATCCCCTGGCCAGGTTTCAATTCCACAGGATGCGGCTTGCCCTGAGAGAGCTGCTAGGTGACGATATGAAGGAACCACCGTCGGTGCAGACATACGACTATGTAATCACGGCTAAATCTTCGGTGAGGCTAGTGTCACGTCTTTATCATGACACATTAAAAGAGAAAACAGCACATTACGCTAAACCCAGACTGGCCTGGCAGACGGATTTGGAAATAGAACTACTGGAGGATAAATGGGTGTACTGCTGTGCCAACGTTAGGAAAATCTCCCTCAATGGCCGAAACCGGTTACCAAATTTTAAATTTCTTAACAGGATATACTACACCACAGAGCGTCTGCACAGATATGGATTGCGAGACAGCCCAAACTGTGAACGTTGCAGGGTGCAATCGGCTGATTTTTTACACCTAGATGGCTGTGCCCTAAGGTAGCAGATTTTTGGCTGGAGGTCTATTTGGAGGTGAACAGGGTCACTGGCTTGACACTAACGCCTGAACCAATGCTCGCACTGCTGGGCTACTCCAAGGAAATCGCACGGGAATATCATCGTCTAGTTGATATTGCCTTCCTGGTGGCAAGGCGGTGCGTGGCACTAACCTGGATGAGAGGGCCCTTTCCCACACTTAATAGATGGACCAGAGATATGACATATTGCTGCACACAAACAGGATTGTACAGTGAATTACTACCTCCTCGCAGTAGACCGAAAAACTACTGGGCGTTATATCTGGAGAGGCGACCAGTGGCGGAAGAGGCTGACACTGACGTATAAATACTGGACTAGGGTCAGTTGAAAGAGGAAGGGTTAAAACATAAGCACCTAACTAGAAAGCTAACGATGCCCTACATGACGGAATGTGATGACACATTATTAGTAGCTAAAACACTTCTATTATGACAGCTGAATGTGGCACTGGGGGAGGATGGGATGAAGGGAGGAATACGAATTGACATTGTATACACTCATTCCTTGTGTATATCTGTTTTATGGGGGATTCCCACGAATGACGGAAACGAGACAAGAGTCATGGTCACGATAAAAATGCGAAACCTGTAATGTATAACTGCTCCATTTGGATGTATCTACCGAAGTTGTTGCCACCTTGAATGTAATCTGCTTAGTTTTTTGCTTTCATGATATGCAAAAATAAAATAAAAAAAAATAAAAAAAGAGATATTGGACTTATTATAATGCGC
Organism: Lissotriton vulgaris; assembly: GCF_964263255.1. Lineage (NCBI taxonomy): Eukaryota > Metazoa > Chordata > Amphibia > Caudata > Salamandridae > Lissotriton > Lissotriton vulgaris. The sequence continues at coordinate 246,924,933 of NC_141687.1, forward strand.
TTAATTAGTAAATTACGTTGTGGAAATGAAAGGTGATAAAGAGGTCATACCTTATGATGCTATGTTTATTGAGGATAAGCTACATGTTGTGGTGGAAAAGGCCTTTGTGTCATTGCCAGAAAGTGATTGTTTGTACTGGAGGAAACTCTGCAGTGCATGGCAATATGAAAATGTATTTTGTAAGCTTGCCCTAAAAAGAAAGTATATTAGTGAGAAAGTATCCTCAGCATGTAAAAAGAAAAAATTATTGCAAATTCATAAGAGCTATAAAGGAATCTGAGGATAAAAAGCTCTCCCTGTTTACCCTGACCTTATCCTCTTTTGCTCTGCACCCCCCCTTTCCTACCCTTGCCCCCTAACTCTACAATTTGTTCTTCCCTGTTGATACTCTTTTCCGTGCCCTGAGTCGTTAGCCCCATTTTATTATTTAGATGTAGATAACATGTGAACAACCCATAAATTTGGCCCCCTTGAATTAATCAGATATGTACTTGCTTGTTTTGCTTGCCCTGAACAATTGCTTTTTTGACTTCTTCTACTCATGTACAGTGCTCTGATACCTCTGGGTCTAGCCAGCGCTATATAAAATCTTTCAAATAAATCAAATACATCAATTCAATTCATGAAGCTTTATTCGGAACATGTAAAATGACCATAAAAGCACATATTAAAAATACATGAATCAACAATTTATAAGAAGAATGTCATGGAATACGGACCAAGTACATTAAAATACATCAAGGATAAGAAAGCTCAGGCAAAGACAGTAAAGGCCAAAATAGAGGCCACATGGTGTTGGTATGTGATGACTCCCACAAGCAATGCAAATGTTGAAATAAGTTGATGTTCAGATATCGACTCTGATTCAGTCTGGGGAGAGGCAAAATGTAGTAAAATAATAAAAAAATAATGAATGGGATGAAGATAAAAGACCAAATAATACATATGGTGGTTAAACGTTTGATCCATAATTAATCCAACATCCCCTTTCACCTCAGTGGGCACTGGCCCAACATGTAGCTCAATACGTGGAGCACTGGATTGGAAAAGATATGCCTACAGATGTTAGGACATGTATGAAATCTGAATGTCCTAGACCTACATTATCTGACAACATGGTATTCACACCCAAACTGGACCCAGCGATGACAGTGTTCTTAAACAAGTTTGGACAGGACTCAAGGAAGAGATTAGATAAAGGTTTTAAAAGTTGCCAAGATACACTCTTAGATATATTTGGTTGTCATTGCGCTCATCACCTCCAGGCTTGATTACGCCAACATTCTGTACGCAGGAATTCCTGCATGTCACCTCCACCGACTTCAGCTGGTGCAGAATCAGGCTGCTCGCCTGATCTTCCGTCAGCCCAAACACCAGCACGTCACTCCCCTCCTCCGCAGCCTGCATTGGCTCCCTGTTTCCAAACGCTGCACTTTCAAACTGGCATGCACTACCTTTAAGGCCCTATCGGACGCAGCTCCCAGGTTTATCTCTTTGGCCTTGTCCCGTCACATTCCTCCCAGAGCCCTTCGCTCAGCATCACTAAACCTCCTTGAGGTCCCAAGATTTAAAAGGAAAAAGCATGGAGGTCTGAGTTTTTCCGTACTGGCTCCCTCCACCTGGAACGCCCTACCTTCTTCTCTCCGTCTCTGTCCATCGTACGACTGCTTTCGTACACTTCTAAAAACCCTGCTCTTTCAAGCTGCCTATGATTAATCCCTCACCCTTGATCAACGCTATATGTCACCCTTGACCAACGCTATATGTCAACGCAATATGTCAATGAGCGCCAAGAAACCGCTGGTGATAGTGCGCGTAATAAATAATTTTAATAGAATATTGTGTCCTTTGACTAAGATTTTTGATATGATAGGATCCGAAATTTTGAGCAGTGCCTGTTTAGATCGAATTTCAACAATGGGTCTAAAGGGTGGTGTGTCTTTTGGATAATGCTAACAGCGCATTATGATGGAGAGATGCAAAGGTCTCCTAATGCCGATAGACTCAAAGTTGACAGAATTTGCTAATAAAGAGGGCAGTGCTTCATGTGTAGGCAAGTTGTTTAGTGAAGAATCTGTTATGTGGGCACTTTCCATTCAATTAAAAAGGTGCAGAGGGATATTAAGAAGGTTTTAGGTGACAAGGTTTTTGGTGCAGCTAGTCAAATGTGAGGTTCATTCTCTGGCCTTGGGAAAGGTATTACAAAGGCCTCCTTTTTCCGTGTTCAAGACCCTTTGGTGGACAGCAGAATTTGTTTATATTCTTCACACAGCAACATAGAAATCAGACATGTTTTGCCTGAGGAGAAAGAAGAGTTAAAAGAAGCTCAGATATGTTTAAACAAAGATCATTTTTGTACCTTTTAATGTTAGGTGGTAGACTTGCCCAATTGGCAGCCGATTGGAGAGAGTTAATGGGAGATTCTTGGGTGCTGGAAACAGTTTAAGGATACTGAATAGAATTAATAGACTCTATAATTCAAACACAATAACTGAGAGTTCCCAGATTCAGTACAGAGAAAGAAACAACGGTGGACAATGAGGTAAAGGCTTTATTTCAGAAAGGAGCAATAGAATTGGTGAAAGATGCCTCAAGACTCTTTGTGAGCAATTGTTTCCTTTGTAGAAAAGAAGGACAAAGGAATGAGAGCAGTCAGAAATCTCTGAAAAGTAAATGATTTTGTAGTGTACAGTCATTTTAAGATGGAGGTAATACATCTGTTAAGGAATGTGCTAGGGAAGCAGGACTGGTAGAGAAATTGAAAGATGCTTATCTGACAGTGCCAATATGATAAGAACAGAGGGACTTTCTGAGATTTTGATGTAAGAGGGAAATGTAGAAGTTTACTTTTTTTCCATTCAGATTAATGTTATCTGCTTGGTGTTTCATGAATGAAATTAGACCGCCTAGAAGGGTAGTTGAAAGTGAGGTGCGTTTGTTTGTTTGTGCATTTGGATGACAGTGTAATTGTGGCAGTGACAAAAAAGCAATAAGAGGGGCATACACAATTGATCTTTTGGAATGTAGAGGAAAAACTTAATCCACTGCTAGAACCTGAAGAAAATTTTGTTTCTTAAGAGCACAAGAATACCCCAATGTCCGACAAATTTGCAGCAATAATTCATAACCACTGAATTGGCGACTAACATTGTGTTAAAGATTAATGTGCTACCTGCACTTCAACTCCTTGCCATTGGTAGTAAACTCTATATAAAAGGAAAAAAATGCCATACAATATAACACACTAATAACAATGTGTTTCAGACCACAAATAAGTAGTCATGGGAGAGAAGGTAAACAGGGGCGAAGAAAATGAAGTGAAGGTATTGTGTGTGTGAGTAAACGAAACAAATAGCAGACAAGGTTGAATCAATCAATTTCCATTATCAATGACATTACCATCTGTAAAAAGGGTATAAAATACACCAGTTAAATTATAAAACAGATTCGGGTAAAATATGTAAGTAACCATTCTCTGACGTTTTTGTCTTTCAGGTGATGGGCTTATTTATGAGGAGTAAAAAGAACAAATGATGGGCAGAATGCTGAACAAATCAAACATTCACCCCCAGTCACAGATCTGGGTTTAATCCATCGTTTTGTGCTCACCACGCCACCCCCGTTTGAACCCAGCTATATGCAAATAAGTCTTGAACCTACTCCCCATGGGAAAGGTCCAGCCCTAACTGCTAGGCCAGGTCCTCCCTGGACCAGGAACAAGGATCCTGGTGAAGGGCCAAGCAAAATAACGATGGAGTAAACCTAGATCTGTTTCAAAACTCGGTCCATCATTTTATTTTGTGATGTTGTTATGTGCGCCTTTAGTGGCTACCAGTATGCACAGATGTGGTTCCTTTGCTCACTGCCCCACTGGAGTCAAGCTAGTTTGGCTGATGAGGGGTGATACCCCAGATTGCTTGCTTCTGGTCCAGGTAGGACCTGGCCTGGCAGTTCGGGCTGGACTGTTCCCATTAGGTGCAGGGTAAAGACTGATTTACATATGACTGGGCCCAAACTGGGGTGGTGTGTGAGCAAAAGCGCAATGGATTAAACCCATATGTGTGACTGAGGTGAGTGTTTAAAAAGTTTAATCACTCCATCCATCATTTTATTTTGTGATGTTGCTTATTTATGAGGAGCCTTGCATGTTTATTTGTTTATGCTTTTGTAATGCAAAATGTAATAATGTCCTAGGTTGCAGAGAAATCATGCTCTGCCAATTGAATATTTACATTTATATCGTCTATATAATCCCCACGCTACCCCATTCAGCTATTCCTCATCCATCATTTACCATGCTAATATGTTAAGCCTCTACTGCTAGAGCCACAGTTATTTTACTGAAGTTATTAAAATGTATTTAGGTATTCTTTTCATTTAGTTAGTTATTTGTTCTGCCCCTGAGCCAGATGACAAAGCATATTTGGCAGCCATTATTACATGTCCTTTGTGGCAAGTTAAGGCAGTACTTTGTACAAGCACCTTTTACCACGGTGTTATGAAAGCCGGTTTTGGAGATGGCAATTTGTGAGCACAATATTTGTGCATATTAAGGCAGCTAGACCTCACAACACAACAAAAATGTGAATGCAATAGCACAGTAGTACACTACTCCAAAAATGCTATGAAACGTCAACACTTGACAACTTAAAACCTCCACTCGAGTGTACAGCAATGCACCAATATAGCACATCATATAAACACAAGACACAAATGCACTAACGCAACTGCACAATTGTGTTGTGTTAGCCTGTGCTGTGTTTCTGTGTTCTGGTACTGTGGTGTAGTGCTGCTATGTTGTGATTTTGTTCATCTTTCTTGATTTATGATGCTTTGTGGCACATTTGTGTGCGTTTGTCAAAGTGTTCTATTCTGTTAGTGGACGATATAGTGTTGGTGTACTTGATATGTTGCTTTATTCTGTTGTGTAATTCGTCTGTTTTTTTACATGTTTTATTTTGTTTTATGCATTTCTGTTCTTTGCATGCTGCACTGCTATGTTGTGTTTTTGTGTTGTGTGTTTCTGATTCTGTTGCTGTGTAGTGGTGCTGTGTTGTTTTGTCTTATTGCAATCCATTTTGCTCTGATGGTGATGTGTTGTTGTGCTGCTTCTTTATTTTATTGTGTTTTAATGTTCTCTTGCTCTAATGTGATGGTGTGTTCTTTCGCCTAATTATATTGCATGTATTTTACATATATTTACTTGTGGTGGTGCACTGTGTTGTTTTTGTTATGTGATGTTTTTGTCTTGTATTGTTTCAATATGCATTGCGTTGTTCTCGTGTTTGTACTGTGTTTGTGTTCCATTTTGTTTTGTTGTGTTTTGTACCTTTATTCTTCTTTGTGTTATGTTACTGTGTTGTGTTATGGACTTACTTTAGTGACAATAACACACGCTACTATATTTCCAGCCAAAGGAAGAACATTCCTTTAAACTATGCACAGCCATTTAGCACTGTACAGGTGCAGGGGCCTGATGAAGCCCCACTTCGAAATGTGAAGAAAAGCCCCAGTGTCTCCCTCATCACACAGATACCATTGACTTTGGCTTGAATGGGACCCTCTAAAGGCCCAGCCCCCCTAAAGGCCTGCTCCCCCCTTACCCCGGAAGATTCCCCATTTTTTTAAAACAAAAAATATCATTGTTATGGTTGTTTCCCACCTGAAATTGCCTCCGCGTCAATAGGGAGCGACAATCTTCCGATTAAATATTTTTTAATCTCCCTTTTTCCTCATAGATGCCCCCTTTAAAGGTGGGAAAACACGTAGCGCCTGTTCCTGAGTAAGCATTTCAGACCGCAGTCTACCAGGACTGTGGCAAAGACAGCCCTTAAACTGGCGCTTCCACTGCTCACCGTTTGTGATGATGACCCCGTCTTCACCACGGGGGGCTGAATCCTGCTTTCGCACTGCGAAAACATGCTTCCTTCCAATATTGGGATTCTATAACTTTAAAGCGGCAAAATCAACCTCCCCTCGGCTCAGCTGCGCACTTTTCTTAGGAGTGAGGCCTGTGGAAATTCCGTCTTAAAGTGGCGCATTATTTTTATGAATCGAGCGCTTTAAGCGCTGCCAAGATCCTGTCATATGAGTGAGGAACGCCGCGGGGAGGAGAGCTCGCACACAGAGCAGTTTATATTGGAAATCAATGGTGGGAAGGGATTTTTTTTCCAGTTTCTATTTCGATTTGAACACACATTTCAACCCATTTCTGTCCTTGCTCTTTTGATTTTGATTAGTCTCTTTAAAAAATCATTTTTATGAGTCATGTCTTTGTTGGCCAGTTCAGCATATGTTTGAATAATTCCGTCTGAGTCTCGGTGCGTGTGATGTAATGTTCGTTTCACATTCAAGTGAGTTTTGCTCGAACCTTACTCCAACAAGCAAACATACATTGCACTGCCTCCTTTCAGTTTACCTGTCATGTCATCGTTCATCTTTCTTACTATGCAGCTTTTTAAAAAATATGTCAGCCTTTAGCCTGGGACGTGGCTCACCCAGTTTTTATAGGTAAGTAGGTAAACTTATGTACTTTAAGGGAGGGGGGAAAGGGGATGGAAAGGAGTGCACAGGATCATGGACGCAGCTTCAGTAGGGGTAGTTGAGGCGTTACACCCCCAAATAAATGTCTTTTCTGGTAAATAGTTTGATATAGATGCTTTCAGTGCGGTATGCTGAGGTGTCTGTCACATTTCATCAGGAATTTTTACATAAACACATGGGCGTAGGAGACACTAAATTTCTGGGGGTGGCAGGGACAATCTTGTGGACTTTCCATTGACCCTATACAAATCGCCCATTGTGAGAGACCGTACGCGCGTTAAATGTATACAATCGCATAGTTATGAAGAGAAATATTAAGAAAGGCAGGAAAGTAGTGGACTTGGAAGATGTACTGGCTACTCAAATGTGGTACTAAGATCATCCTTCTCAGTTGCTAAATGGTGACAAGTACAAAGAAATGAAACTGAGGGACTTGAGACAAAAACTTCACTAGCAGTATCCTGAGCCGAGATACCATCAGGTGTAAAACTCCACATAGTTTTAAGAGCAATAGAGAATTGTGAAACACAGAACTAGGAGAGAGTGTGAGTGTGTGTGAGCTGCACGAAGGCTCAAACATGGTGCAGGTAACCTCTAGCCTATAGTCCACCAGTACTCTGCCATAGCCTGCCCTTGCACCCAAAATATGTAAGGGAGTGAGTAAAAATTTAAAGTCACTTAGCTGAAAATCTAATTTGTACAGTGTTCAAAAGCATAATTTTTCCTGAAATCCCACTTGAGTGTCCCTAATTCAAGATGACCCACAGCTGTCACATACAAACACAAACAGAAAGCTTGGAGGGCATGTGGCACTTGGCACATGTTTTATCAAGAAGATGCCCTAGCAGGGCTGACACTTCTAAAGGTGGACAGGCACCGACTGGTGCAGTAAGGTCATAAGGGCTACACACATTTTAAATGCTGGTTCAAGAGTGTGAGTAAATCTCTTGCACTTTTTGTGAATCACAAACACAAGCGGCTTAAGGAGGAAAATCAATTTTTAATTTGGGAACACTGTAAGGCCATTAATGGTAAAAGATTTGAAAATGGACAGTGCTTTAAATGGGCCGGTACTCACCGGTACTGAGTACCGGCACTTCCGAATTTTCTGTCCGCCAGTACAGGCACTTTTCTTAGTTGAGGGAAGAGTACCGGTACCCTCATTGAGAGCACAGCAGGCTCAGGTTCAGTGACTCCTCCAGCTCAGGGCAGACGCCGCTTTGCTTACGAGGAGCTTGCAAGTCACAGAGCGCATGAAAGGCCGTTTGCAGAGTCGCTGCTGGAGATTCCAGCAGTGCTCAATTGAATGGCCCCACTGCAGAGGTCTGAGAGGGCTTGCCCTGTGTCATGCTGTGATCAACAGTACAGGGTCTAAACCGACCCTGCACTGTTGATCAGGTGCGCAACGGCTATCACCTTAAAGTGTTCCTCCATCAGGCATGTGAAATGGGCTGCGGCTGCCAGTCATTAATCCTGTCCGATTTAGGGAAGTGCACGAGCAGCAGCGCCAAACAATCCTCTACTTTCCCAAAGATGTTTTTTTCACCTTTTAGTTCAGCACGAAGGCTGCTTTCCTTTGTGTGCCCCTCTGTTGAAGCAGGAAACGAAGATGTAAAGTGGATAAATTATGTTTATTCAAGTAGTAACATCATAAGGGCCCAAACGCAGGTGGAAATAGTAACGTGTGAAGAACAGCTCTCAAACAATCCAATCAGCAGAACATTCTATAACGTTATTTATATAAGATAAATGAACGTCCCAACAGATGCCATAATCAACACTAGTCTACCAATGAAATAAAGATGTGTTTTTTTCAACATAAACGCATTCCTTATGCGTTTTGATATGTGCTGTAACTGATATAGAGGTCATTATGTATCATCATATCTTACCCTTAGCCCCACCGCTAGCCCCGCCCCTTTCCCACACCTCTAACTAATTTTAATGAGTACCTGCACTTATTTTTCCCATTTAAAGCACTGATAATGGGGCAACTCAGTTTACACTTGCCGCGCCTGCAAAAAGGGCCCTCATATTTTTCTCCGGGTTCAGAGTGGTTCTGCCTGAATAAATGTAGCTTACCATTAATGTTATCAGCGTACTCTATAATATCATTAGATACACAGTGGTCAAGCCATGGGTCTTCCATTTCCCTTGTTGTGGAATGTCATTGCTGGCCAGCGCACTGGAGCTGAGCCTGCGTTACACAAGAGGAGGGTATGGGTTTTAGGCAGAGCCACTGGAATCCTAAAACTGGGGAGCACAACATTTCACTGTCATGTCACACCTGGCTGATCACATGTCAATGTCAGGTAAAATCAAAGTTCAGCAAATAGCAAACTAAAATTGGAGTCAAAGAACAGAAGAGAGGGAGAGGCGCAACGAGAAAGCAAGAAGGAGGGAGGGGGAAAAACGAGTACAACAGACCGACAGATGAATGCAGTGTAACAGCCCTTGGCTTTACTTACAAGTTAACCGAACCAAAAGTCAGTCACTTCAATGGGATAGGTACTCACGCAGGAGGGACCTCACACTTAGTGGGAGCGTGCTGCTGCAGCCCTTTCGTCTTCAAGCCGGCAACAGACACGGGGGCGAGGAGTCCGAGGTCAGCAAATCAATCAGTGCACTGCTACTGGCTAGGTTGTATGACGATCCATTGGCCTCAACGTCATCACGGGCGTTCGCATTGTGGCAATTACATCGTAAAGGCAGTTACACCAGCCATTTTCACATCGCACGTAGTTGCGACGCAAATGTGGCCATGTAATAGGATCGCGTGTCACATCGGCGACTATACTTAGCACGTCTTGACAACGTTTGTGCGTGCCCTTCTGCCTTATGTTGCCCTCGTTTTTTGTGGCCTTCTGCCCTCTGTTTGCCTCGTTTTTGCGTGCCCTTCTGCCGTATGTTGCCCTCCTTTTTTTGTGGCCTTCTGCCCTCTGTTGCCCTTGTCATTCACCCATCCATCCCATCCATCTGGGCACCATACACCCATCCATCCATTTTGCATCTTCTGCCCTCTGTTTGCCTCGTTTCTCGTACCCTTCTGCCCTATGTTTCCCTCGTTTTTTGTGGCCTACTGCCGTCTGTTTGCCTCGTTTTTGCGTGCCCTTCTGCCTTATGTTGCCCTGGTTTTTTGTGGCCTCTTGCCCTCTGTTGCCCTCTTTTTTCGTGCCCTTCTGCCCTATGTTTCCCTCGTTTTTTTGTGGCCTTCTGCCCTCTGTTTGCCTCGTTTTTCGTGCCCCTTTGCCCTCTGTTCCACTCGTTTTTCGTGCCCTTCGGCCCTACGTTTCCCTCGTTTTTTTGTGGCCTTATGCCCTCTGTTTGCCTCGTTTTTGCGTGCCCTTCTGCCTTATGTTGCCCTCGTTTTTTGTGGCCTTCTGCCCTCTGTTGCCCTCGTCATTCACCCATACACCCATCCATCCCAGTAATCCGGGCACCATACACCCATCCATCCATTACGCATCCATCCATTAATCCACCCGCCCACTCCACCCACCCAGCACCCATACATGCACCCATGCATCCATTCACCCATACACCCATTCATCCCAGCCATCCAGCCACCATCCACCCATCCATCCACCCATCATGCATCCATCCATTAATCATTCATGCATCCATCCATGCACCCATGCATCCATTCGCCCATACACCCATTCATCCCAGCCATCCAGCCACCATCCACCCATCATGCATCCATCCATTAATCATTCATGCATCCATCCATGCACCCATGCATCCATTCACCCATAGACCCATTCATCCCAGCCATCCAGCCACCATCCACCCATCCTGCATCCATCCATTAATCATTCATGCATCCATCCATGCACCCATGCATCCATTCACCCATACACCCATTCATCCCAGCCATCCAGCCACCATCCACCCATCCACCCATCATGCATCCATCCATCCATGCACCCATGCATCCATTCACCCATACACCCATCCATCCAGTATGCATTTTTAAATGGCATGTGACTGTGATGTCTTTAATATTCCGTTTTGCCATCAACATCGCATACAAATCCCGTTTTGCCAAAACCCCTTGTAAAATCCGCAGCATTTTTATATGGCAAAACGGCAAAACCCTTTTTATAATCCCGGTCTTTTATAATAAAACCCCTTTTATAAACCACTGCATTTGCCAAATATAAAACCACCACCTAATCCGCTGCATAAACCACCGCTTAATCCGCTGTATTTGCCAAAGATAACCACCGCTTCGCGCTGTAATGCCATTAACATCGCATGCATTGTAATTGCATGCGATGTTAATGACATCGCGCAGTCTTAGCATGCGTACTAAAAGCTTGCGATTTGAAGGACGATGCGATGTCAAAGTCGCGGTGTTTTGACACCGATGCTCTGGGTGCTTCCCCACTGGCTACAGGCAGCTGAGGTGAGGAATAAATAAATCCCGGAGCCTCAGGGGTGCTGCGCCACACAAAGAGTTGAACAGGGCATAGGCATGGGGGGCGAGTGGCCTCTGACGTCACCTTATGCTGTGACTATCGGATCATTGGCGGCTCACAGACAGGTAACTGGAGAGGCGCCAGGTCAAGTGCAGGGTCATTAGGTCACGCAGCTCCGCTCGCACTTTTTTTCGTGAGCTACAGGCCTACTAATCTCCCTCTCAGAAGGTAGACCCACCCTTGTCCCCTGCGTCCCCCCCACTCCAAAATCTGGGGGGGATATGTCCCCCGCGTCCCCCACAGTTCCTACGCCCATGCATAAACACAGAAAAAACCACACACACGCACTCTCCCTTTCCTCTTTGAAAAACTTAAAAAATGTTGGTTATTTTACAAAATATAGGGGCATATTATATAGGGGCATATTATCTAAGTGGCAGTGAGAGGTGTTAGCCTCCTTGGCTTAACGCCTCTCATTGTCACTTCGGAAGTGCCAGGTTGCACCATATGTGTGCTGCTTCATACAGCACACATGTAAGTTACAAAATGGCATTTTTTAAAAAAAGTTTTGTTTATGTACAGGAAGGGACACCTTCCTGTACATAAACAAACCTTGTCATTTTGCTTTTTCCATGTCTGCTGCACAAGGCAGCAGACATGGAAAAAGCAAAAACAAGGGAAATTAATCATTTTTTCTCGTTTTTTTACCTTAAGACCAGGATTTTCCTGGTCTAGAGTTCGGCGCTGCCTGCTATTATCGCCTCTCTTAATAATAGGTGACCTCATCGAAGTGAATGGGTGTTGTGGTGGATCGCCCACCGCAACACCCACTGCACGCCCCTTTTAAGCTAATTTTAGCGTGAAAGGGGGCCTATTACCAAGGCAGCGTTAAGTCACTTAACATGGCTTTTGGGCACGTTATGTGTTTATTTTTTCAAAAACCTTAATTGAAAAAAATTGCACAGCACAGTTACAAGATTCCACAGTTGCTAAGGATTAAGCACAATAATACAATATAGCACCGCAGAGACTATCTTGAGCTTATGACACTTGGGGACAATATAAGGGATGTCGTGTACCCGCTGAGAAGGTGAAGAGTACAACAGAAAGAGGCACCATGAGTAAGGGAGGGAGGCAGAAGGAGCAGAGGGGGGCGAGAGCGGAAAGGAAGCTGCTCATTGACCTTCACCGGCGACCTCCGCTGGTGGGGCGCCGGCAGGGAGCGCAGGAGAGGTCGCAAGGCGCTGGGAAGTATGACCTGAGAGGTAGGTTACAAGTGGACCCCATATGTCAATTGGACGAGATCTGACTGGTAGAAGGTCCCAAAACTCGGACAGGAGAGTCTGACAGCGGGGAGCATCCTTGAGCCAGAGGGACACCTTAGGCGCAGGCCTGCAACCCCAACACATGGAGATCCTGCGCCGCGCGAGGACTAGCAGCATGGTAGTCAAGCGGCTGGAGGCATCCGGGCAAAATTTAACTAAGCCTAAGAGGCAGAGCAGAGGGTCGTGTTGGACCAGCAACGAGGTGATTTCCGAAATGGCAGCGCAGACCTCAAGCCAATATGCGGAGACCAGGGGGCACTGCCAGGCAAGGTGGGAGAAGTCAGCCGCGGGCGCAGAGCAGCGCAGGTATCTGTCACTTGCAATAAGTCCTAACTTGGGCAGTTGTGCAGGAGTCCGATACAGCCTATGTATGTACATAAAGTGAATGAGGCGCAAACAATAATTTGGGGAGAGACGTTTGATCTGATTGCAACAATATTCGACTCCTAGGTCCTCGCCCCATGCAATGTGCGCCCGGTCAGTGGAGGTGGAAGACGCTGCCAGCGTGTAAGCATAGATTTTAGATACCAATTTCTTAGGAGAGGGGAATGCATAGAGAATATTGAGAGTGGCCATCAAGGGGAAACGAGGGGTGAAGCTTCCGAAAGACAGCCCTGAGTTGGTAATAAAGCAAAGTGTCCATGGGGCCAGAGTCGGCAGCAAGCAGGAAGAATGTATTCCCAGGGTAAAGATCTGATACTGTGGAGAGCCCCAGGCGAGTGGCATGTTTAACCATCCCAGAAGACTGGAGAGGAGAAAAATCCGGGTGAAGAGCGATTGGCATCTTGTTCGCAAAAAGCATATAAGAGCCTCAGAATTTACCTAGCCCGTCCCATGCCCAACGCAAGGTCTCAACGATGTCAATTTCTGTGCATAGGAGTTTTGCCAGAGGCAAATAAAGCTGTAGTGAGCGGCCACGGGGCCGCGAGGTCGGCCTCCACTGCGACGCGAGGCTGGAACAGAGTGGGGAGAAGCCAGAAGTGAAGAAAACTGGCCGGAGCGCTGAGGGCATAAAGCTTGAAATCCGGGGCGCCGAGCTCGCCAAGCGACATCGGGAGAGTAAGGGTGATACATGCGAACCTGGGTTTCTGACCGGCCCAAATTAGGGTGATTAGCAGAGAGCAAACCTTGCGGAAGAAGTGAGCAGTGAGAAGGATGGGGATATTGTTGAACAAATATAAAAACTTCGGAAGTACCACCATTTTGGCGATCGATGGCTATGCGCCCGGCTAGAGACAAAGGCAGCCGGATCCAAAGAGGGATCTTAGACTCAAACCAGTCCACTGCACGGCCAAAGTTATCTCTCCAAAGTTCATCCTTATTCCTGCTCAACCAAATGCCCAAATATCAATTGGGCTCCGATGCCCACACAAAGGGCTATTCTGGAACAAAGGGTGTTGTGGCGTCTGTGAGGGGAAATAGTACTGACTTATTCCAGTTGACCTGAATTCTGAAATAACCTAACCGCCAAAGCGTATCACCTCACAAACCAGTGGGCTGAGGTTCTCCAGGGGATTGCAGACATAAAGAGTAATATCGTCCGCGTACATGGAAACTAATAAAGCGCAAGCCGCAAAGCCAATGCCACTCTGGGTATGATGTTGCCGGAGACGAGCTGCGAGGGGTTCCATTGCAACGGCGAATAGCATGGAGGAAAGCGGACAACCCTGCCGAGTACCGTTCCCGATGGGGATGGGCTCAGAGAATTGGCCTTGATGCGAAGACGGGCAGTAAGAAGGGAGTAAAGGAGTAACATTTTGCATAAAAAGACCGGTCTGAAACCCAAGCGGCGAAGAAGGTAATACAGGAAAGGCCACTCCAAGGTATCAAAGGCCTTCGTGGCATCAAGCAAGGCAGCCACTGCCGGGAGCGCGGGGTCTATTTGATAGAGAACAGAAAAATGTCCGGAGGTTGTGAGAGGTTGCACAACCGGTAATAAAACCGGACTGGTCTGGGAGAGCGATGAGTGGCATTAGAGGAAGAAGACAGGAGGCGAGTAGCTTGGCGAAATAGTTTTTGTCTGTATTGATGAGGAATAAGGGACAATAGGAATCCTGCAGCTCGAGTGGTTTGTCCTACTTTAGGAGTAAAGTGAGAAATGTCTCGCATAGCGACGGGGGGAACTGACCTGTTTTATGCCACGTTATGTGGTTTAACGCTGCCTTGGTAATAGGGCACTGACCCTATCGCCACCACGTCACAGAAAAGTGACGTTGTGGTGGCAATAATGGCTTGGTAATATGCCCTATAGTGTTTTCTCTCACTTAATACCCCTACCAATCCTCATTCGTCTTCCTTTCTACTGCCCCTTTAGTCCCTCTCATGTGCCTTGCTTGTTGTATTATTTATTTTATTATTATATTGCCAGCCTGATTGTTGGAAAATCTGAAGCTCACCTCACCCCAATCTTACTGTCCAAGCTACGACCCTGCTTAGGATCAGCACGTGGACAAATTGGAAAGCTGTGACTTGAACCTATGTATCCAGGGCCTTATTTATGCGGATTTGGCGTAGGGCGGCGCTGCAAGTCATCTGGCTGTGCTGCATGTAGTGTCTTCTCTATTTTTATTATCTATGATTCTGAGAACTTGGAATCTTGTACATATGAATGCTCCCTGTGAAGTCAGTTACTCCCTGGTAGCTGATGGATGGGGTGTTTGAATAATAAACTTCAGTGCTTAATATCTTCTGTTCCTGTATTTAATTGAAGAACTTTTCATTGGCGACAAGGGTAATTTGGAGGAAAAGTGAGAGGAGAACGACACCTCAATATCAAGCTAAGTTGAATAAAGAAGGAGTGAGACTGGAAAAAGAGACTTGTGCGAGAATGAAAAAATAAGAAAGAAAGCGAAGTAAAAAAAAAGAAATTGAAAGTTGTCTTTAAAGAGAAATTAAAATTAAAAATGTAACTTCCCCAGCGGCTATTGTAAGTTGGTAACTTCTCCAGCGGCTGTTTAAATGAAGTGGGAAGATACATGTTTGATGAAAGGAATATGTTTGAAAGTCAAAGAAATATGCAAGAGTAATCCTTCTCCAGCGGCAGTATATATGCAGAGAAGTAAGCTACTTCTCCTGAGGCTGATATCTAATTTTAAAATAAGAGAAGGAGGGAAAATGAACAAGGCGCATATTTAAAAAGAAAAAATACATTTGAAAGTTACGTGCGTTCTATGAAAATAACACATTTAGACATACCCTCTTTTATTGAAGTATTGCGGAGAAATATGGCAGTTTGACTCGTGTGGTTTTCAATGAGAGAAGGTCTTTGGTGCCGTTCACAGAGCTGTAGCGATCTTCGTTGTTTGGCAGCTACGGTGAAATGATGACGCATTAGAATGCGGAAGTTGGTCTCGGCGTGAGCAAAGTAGCACGAGATTTGAAGGCAATTTGTGAAACGCGGAAGAGGACATACTCTATTCTGAGCAAGAGTGTGATTTGACGGCAGTTTCTGAAACAAAGAAAAGAAGTATTCGGCATTCAGCGCATGAGTAACTGTGTAGGACTTAATGTCTAACTGGAACAACTACATATGAATGCAGAGATCGATGTGGCTCTGAATGAAAAGCAGTAAGAATAGGAGTTTGAGGATTAAATCGGCAAACAGAAAAAGGAATATAAAAAAAATGACATTTATTTTACTTGTGTTTTCGTTTAATTTTGAAAAATTTATAAAACTAAAATTAGCTTAGGAAGTATGTTATAATACATTGATCTGAACAGAATAATTAATATTAACAAAAAGAAAATGTTGTTATATGTTTCAGATAAATATATAAATATTTACTAAGGAAGATTAGATACTAGGCGGTATTTGTGTAAGTAATTTTATAAAGTCTGTTTTAGCATAATTTAAGAGTAAGAAATGCAGAATATGTGTAAATGAGTTGAAAGGGGACAAAGCACAAGTTGAAGCTGTGGTTGAAGATGTAAAAGAAAATGTTTGCCAAGTAATAGATAATAAGAATGTAATGAAAGATTTGAACAAAGAAGAGATATCTTTAAATACAATTTCATGTTTCAGATGTGGGAAATCTGGACATAAGGCAAAGACATGTCCTGCTTTAAGCTTTGTATGTCACGGATGTGGGAAAAAAGGACATTTTGTGAAGTTTTGCAAATCTAAGGATAAGAAAGTATTTAAAAAAGAGATAAAAGAAGTTATATGTCAGGTGAAAGAGAGCATGAACAGTGATCATCCTATTGGGAAAGTTACAGTAGATGGTAGAGATATGGATATGAAGTTTGATTCTTGTTCACCAATTACTATTGTTTCAAAGGAAATTTTTGAGAAATATTTTCAAAAGAAAAACAAACTTTTCAAAATGGATGTGAATCCAGGAGGGTATGGTGTATTTTCAATATGCATGTTAGGTTATTTTAATGCTATGATTGAGGTAGGAAAGAACATGATTGGTGGAAAAGTTTATGTTTCTAAAGTTGGAGATTCCTTGATTGGATGGCCACATCAACGTATGTTGGGAGTGATGTTGAATCCTAATTCTGATCCACAAATACAGATTCAGGCGATAAAGTCTGAATAGAATTCTTTTGGAAAGGAGTTTCCTCGACTTTTTAGAAAAGAGTTGGGATGTCTCAAAGGTTACAAACATTGTATCAAGCTTAAGAAGAATGTGATTCCTGTGATTGCCAAGGTTAGAAGGATTCCTATAGCATTGCAAGGAAAGGTAGAAGAGGAATTAAAGAAATTGCAAGAACTAGATATTATCACCTCAGTTGAAGCAACAGAATGGTTGGCGCCAGTTGTTGTCGCGAACAAACCTAATGGAGACATAAGACTATGTTGTGATTTGAGATCACTCAATAAAGAGGTAGTTGTAGATAAATTTCCTTTACCAAATATAGATGAATTACTAACTTCTTTGGGAGATTCAAGAGTGTTTACAACTTTGGATTTAACTCAGGCTTATCATCAAATTGAGTTGACGAAGGAGTCACAAGATCTAATGGCTTTTATCACTCCTATGGAAGCATTTAAGTATAGAAGAATGCCGTTTGGTCTTGTGTCTGCTGCGTCGGTTTTTCAGAGGGTCATGGCTTCCATTTTAAAAGGAATTAAGTCAGTAAAATGTTATCAGGATGATCTATTAATTCATGGTAAAATTCAAGAAGAACATGATAAGATTTTGATGTTAGTTTTAAAGAGGTTAGAATCTGCTGGTCTTACATTGAAATTTGAGAAATGCAAGTTTTCAGTAAAAGATGGAAATTATTTAGGACACAATATTTCAGCTTTTGGAATATCTCCTAAGAAGGATTTGGTTGATACTATAAAAAATTTGCAGCCTGATTCATCAACGGGCCATTTTGCGAGCCCCTAATAGCGAATCATAGCGATTCGCTATTAAGGACTCGCAAAACGGTAATCATGTAGGAATCGCATAATAAAATGCGATTCCTACTGATTCCTTATTTGCGATTAGCAAATTGCTAATCGCAAATAAGGAATAACTCGCCATTCATTCCTATGGGCCAACAGGCCCATAGGAATGCTTGGGGAGTATTCCTTATTTGCGATTAGCAATTAGCTAATCGCAAATAAGATTGCGATTTGAAGGGTGCCAGGGGTGTCCACAGGACACCCTGTAGCACCCCTCAAATGAAATTTCACACAGGTGTTGCACACACACATGTCCAAAGGACATGTGTGTGTGTAACATGCAACTCAGAAAAATGCATTTAAATGCATTTTTCTGAGTTTTCGCAATTTACCGCGAGGTCTGACCTCGCGGTAAATTGCGGCAAGAAATTGCGAATTCGCAAATTTAAATTGGATGTTGAATTGCATTTAAGGAATCTCTAATAGAGATTCCTTAAATGTAATTCCTCGCACATTTGCGACATCGCAATTAGCGATTTTTGCATTTGGGATGCTGAATCCCAAATGCAAAAATCTCTCTCGCAAAGGGCATGATTCTCAGAATACGGCCCCTTGCGAGCGCAATTTAGGTTCATGAATCGGGCGGTTGGCAACTCCAAAGAATAAGGATGAGATTGTTTCTTTGTATGGTTGAATATTATGGAAAATTTATAAAATATTTAGCCAGTAAGTCTAGTAATTTAAGAAATCTACAAAGAAAGAACAAGGAGTATATTTGGACAGAAAATTGTCAAAAAGAATTTGAAGATATTAAAGAAGATTTAGTTAATGCTCCAAATCTACAAGCTTTTATTCCTTATGAGGAAACGTTTGTGGTAACTGATGCAAGTTCAAAGGGACTAGGTGCTATCTTAAAACAGTATAGAGGTGGTGAAGAGAAACTAATTGCCTGTGCTTCTAGAAGTTTACGTGGTGCAGAATTAAACTATTCTGTCTTAGAGAAAGAAGCCTTAGCAATATTCTGGGCTCTCAGAAAATTAAAAATGTTTTTATGGGGTCAGGAATTGAAGGTTTGTTCTGATCACAAACCATTGAAAGAAATTTTCACAAGTAAAGGTTTGGACTGTGTATCTTCATGCATTAGGAAATGGGTGATTGCACTTCAAGAATTCAATTTCAGTGTAAATGATATTCCTGGCGTGGAAAATGTTTCCGCAGACTGTCTTTCAAGATTAGTTGATGATGTTAATGGTGAGCTGATTGAAGATGATATTTGTGAAAATGAAGTGTAGGTTTGTGAAATTACATCTGGTGTCATACTTGAGGAAGACTGGTTGGAAGAAAGTAGAAAAGATGATGAGATATCAAAGGTGAATAATTTAATTCTCAATAATTCAGTTTTTGATAAATCTTTGGATAAAGTTTGGCACTTAGTGGTGAATGAATTATCTGTGGAAAATTGTATATTGTTAAGAGGTTCAAAATTAATTCCTCCTAATTCTTTAAGAAAAAGATTAATTGATGAGGCACATCAGGGTCATTTAGGAATTGTAAAAACTAAAGAAAGAATTTGCAGTTCATTCTGGTGGCCAGGCATGGATCTCGAAATTGAAAGAGAGGTGAAAGAATGTGTTCAATGTAAAATAAGGGACAAAATTCTTGTTCCTAGGACGGCTCCTAGGTGTGTAGAAATTTACCTTGTGGTCCTTGGGGGCTATTGACATTGTAGGTCCTCTTTCTGGTGAACATCGTACTCCTTATTTAATTGTTTTAATTGACTTGTACTCCAGATGGGTAGAAGTTTCTTCTGTATCCGAGGTCACATCTTCTTGTGTGGTTTCTTTTCTTAAGGAAGTTTTCAGAAGGGAGGGGTTTCCTACAACAATTTTATCTGATAATGGACCTCAATTTTGCTCTAATATGATGTCTGAATTTTTGTTATCTTGTGGAATTAAACATAAATGAACATCAGTTTATCATCCAGAATCAAATGGTACTGTAGAAAGGTTCAACAGGGTGATAAAAAAGAATTTTCAACTTTCAAGGGTGAATTCGTTGGATTGGAAGGAGGAATTACAGAAATGTATTTTGGCACATAGATTCTCTCCACAAACTACGACTAAGAAAACTCCTTTTGAGTTATTTAAGGGAAGGAATCCTAATACTAGTTTGAGTCCTGGTTGGATGTTCTGGGGCAAGGGTATAAAGGATAACAGTATTGCTGTTTGGAGAGATAGAGAAGAAAGGATGCAGCTCAAGAATAAAATCTCTTTTGATTCAAGGAAAAGAATTAAGGAAGGTAAAGTGGTAGTTGGAGATTTAGTTTGTGTTAAAGCGCCAGTTGGAGCATTATCTTGGTCAAAGTATGCTGCTCCTATGCGTGTTGTTAAATGTTTTAAGAACTCTGTAAAATTGGAAAATGGGAAAATCTGGAATCTAAATCGAGTTGCTGTACTCAAAGAAAACATTTTAGATTCTATTCCTGTGACAAGAATGTCTTCTGATTCAAAAGAGCCAAATAGTTCTTGTGGTAGAGTTTGTGCTCGTATTAGAAAAACACCTTCATATCTCAAAGACTATATAAGATAACTATGTGGTATTATGTATCTTGCATTTTTGTGTTCTTTCTGTATTGTTCTTATCTTTGTTCTTCTCTCAGTGTTTATATCAAATGAGAATTAACGTTATTATAAGAAAGAAGATGTGTAGTGTCTTCTCTATTTTTTTTTATCTATGATTCTGAGAACTTGGAATCTTGTACATATGAATGTTCCCTGTGAAGTAAGTTACTCCCTGGTAGCTGATGGATGGGGTGTTTGAATAATAAACGTCAGTGCTTAACCCCTTCTGCGCGGCGCGAATTTTCGCGCTGTGCTGAAGGTTCTAATGAGCCTATCGGCTCATGACGGAACGGTTCCGTCATGAGCACAGCTCAACCGACGCTCATGACGGAACCGTTCCGTCATGAGCATGGAAGGGGTTAATATCTTCTGTTCCTGTATTTAATTGAAGAAATGTTCACTGCCCTACGTCAAATGGCAGGAATGCACCATATTTATCTAATACTGTCCTTTCCACAAGCATTGGTGCCTTTTCGGCAGCCTAGCGCCAATGCAGTCACCCTTGCACCTGTGTTGGTGGCAGGTTTACTTTTGTGCAGGAACGGACACTTTCCTGCACAAAAGCAATCCTAGGAGGCTTTTTCCTCTTTTTATGTGTGTTGCAGAATGCAGCACACATGGAAAGAGGAAATAATGAGGAGAAATAAAGTGTGATTTCTTCTCGTTGCGCCTCCCCTGGGAAGGTGTAATATTTTGGCGCATCCCCAGATTTACCTGGTTTTGTAAATCGGGGAAGCGTCATAATCTGTTGGTGCTGGATAGGAACACCCACTGCAATGCCCATGGAACACCTCCCTAATGCAGAGTAAGGCAACGCATCGATTTGCGCCGCCTTATCCTACTCCATATCTGTGAGGCCATTCAAAGCCACGTAAGGGGGTTTTGCGTAACCTCAAAAATTTGATTTTGAGATTTTCGCCACTGGAGCATCACAACAAGTGATGCTACAGCAGTGCTGGGGGCTCATAAATATACCCCCTAGTTTCCATAGTCAGGTACCGAGTCATGGGAAAGCATCAATGGCGCATTAATAAGCCACCTCCCTAGATGTATCTTATTCTTTTCCTTTTCGTCTTGTTGCTTTTCTCTCATTTCTCATATGCATTTATTTGCAGTGTTCTGTATCATCTCTTTTTTTTAAACACTGAGGGGCATATTACCAACAACTAGCGATAATTATCGCTATGTTAGTTTGGCGGGGATATTTTTATCGCCGAGCTGGGGCGATTTTTATCGCTTAGGAACCTTGCTATTATCAAGGTTTATCTCCTAAGCGATAAAAATCGGCCGAAATGCATGAATATCGCTGAAAAGTCAGCGATATTCATGCATTACCGAGCTAATGCTCTTAGCCATGTTATCCACCTACCATTGGATAACATGGCTAAGAACTGCTCAGGGGCAGGGGTTAGCGCGAATATCTCCAAAAGTTGGTAATAGGAGATAGCGATGTTAGCGACTGTTTCCAGTCGCTAACATCTTGGCACGCCCACTTTGCATGCCATTGGTGATAAATATCACTGACATGCAAAGCGGGGCCCAAGATGGTCGCTATCTCCTACTAGCTGTCGCTAACTGGTGTTAGTGACAGCTAGGTAATAGGGAGATAATTTTATCTCCGCTTTCTTGGCTTTTAAAGCCAAAAAAGCGGAGATAAACCCCCTTGATAATATGCCCCTATGTTCCTAATTTTTATGATAAATCAAAATACAGAGTCACACACAGTGGTTGAAATTGAAAAAATAGAAGTTCAAGTAACCTTTACCTGAGTATTTAGTTCCTGGTACTCTCCAATTAAAAGCATTGCACCTCCGCTGTAAAGCGCGGGTACTTCCCCTCTCAAAATAAATTAGTATTGATACTCAGATCCTGACAGTACTAGACGATATACATGTGCAACAGAGAACATCGTCTGGAAGGCTGTGCATGTGCCCGGGACCAGTCTAGATACATAGACAGGAGGCAACCAGGTTATCTGGATAATGTATCATGTATCCACAGATGTGCATTTATGTTTGCATTGATAAATCCAAATCGCAATTCCAGAATCTGCAACTACCTCAGTGGAATTTACAAGGGTGGACTCTAGGGCTAACAGAAATCACTGAAAATAACAGTTGTGTAACCAATGTATAAGGGACATGCATCTTAACCACAGATCCATCATACACTAAGGTAATCTGCGCCTCGTCATCGTTCAGCGTCTCAGGAAGTGTGACTTCTCCCAAATCCCTAGAAAGGACCTGATTTTGGAATGTGCGACAGGGAAAGGAAAAAGGGTGTGTAGGGTAACATGGGAGTACCCATGTGGAACAGACAGCAATGAAAGAGAGCAGAAGCCATGTAACAAAGGCACATGGATGAGAGGAGTAGTGTATATGAACATATGTAAACTTGTCTCTACATATGATTATCTATCCTATCTGGGGTATGCATGTTTCTATAAAGGGTCCCCATACCCTATTAAACCTGTCTGTCTTATGTACTGTTTATTTTCGGTTCATCTCCTGCCAGGCATAAAAGTTATGCGATCCACTCATCTAGGGATAGTACTAGGGATGGTCCCCAGTGTCTTAGTATGCACGTTTTAGTTACTCACAGCAATGTAGCCATCCATCTGTGCCAGTGAGAGGTAGATTTTTACTCTTTCATTAAATCATGGTATATGCCCACTTACAATATTGTACGAGACTGAGACAGGGCCAGAGTACATGCATAAGATTATATCACGTGGACTAATATCTCCACCCGAGGGGTTAGGTGCTAGTTTTGCCCTCTGCAAATATGGTTTGTTAAGTCGTAAAGTTGGTGACTTTAAGACGCACCTCTCTAAGCTCCCTACCAGGCGCATCCAGTACCAAAGACCATTCCTATTCAGTATAGTCTCATAGGACGTGATCTTGCCAGTTTCGTCTCGTTTCTGTTTCCAGTGGTTAGAGAATGTCAGGTATGAGACCCTTATTTAGTCCAGATACAACATCTCTGTGTCTGCCTGGGGGATTGGGAGGGGTGAACTGTCCTCTTTCTAATGCAGTAGGACAGCTGATGATATCTCCACTCTTTGGAAGGCGCCCAGTAAAATTCAGCACTGAGCGGCTGCAAAGTTTCTTCAAAGTGTCTTCTTCAAAGAAGTCTTCATCATTGTTAATATTCTGCGATAACCACTATGGTCAACAGAGAGTGTTGCCCCCAGTTATAAATCCCGTAGTATGCCATAGTGATGCTCCTCAACGCATAAATTGACAGATCTTGAATTTCTTATAGCCCACAATCCATGCGTCTGTTTCATCCCTGACCGTTGAGGACAAATTAAGTTCTCTCTGTGGTGGGTTTTGCTATAAAGCATCCTAATCCAGGTAGAGTCCCATAGGGCTCACTCAACGGCTACCCATTTCTGAGGGTCCAGTCGATCAGGCAACGTATATCCCAATTGAGACAAATGTCCGTCCAGATAACATAGGGACATGCCAGGCATTCGCAGACCTCCTGCAGCACATAGTTTAGCTATTTTCAGCCTGGACTTCTTCCCCACCCATATACTGCTTTGTGTGCCTCTGTTGATGTCAAGCATTATCTTTTTGGTGCCTGAATAGATGTAATGGTGACCATTTTGTGTAATCTGCTTTGGTGTTAAAGAGTCAAAGATTCAAAGCTAGCCTGCAAACATTCCCCCTAAGACTCTGTTATCCAACACCCTTAACATACCATCCACTAAAAACCCACTCATCTACTTCTTTCCCTGGAAAAAGGGGGAACTCCACTCTTAACATTTTATATTGTACCCCTAGAAAGAAGAGAAGGTGTTGGTTAAGGAAATCAGTGTGGGGACTGAAGGTTCAGGATTCTGTAACTTATGAAGAATATTGTGAGGGTACAGCAGAAGCTTTGTGCATCCAGCCCCTGGGTCTATTACCCTTACATTGTCTGCTCCCCAGCTAGCTTCTGCTAGTGGGCATAATGCCAGTAAAGTAGATGGGAGATAGTGGGCATATTTGTCTCTCGACCTGGGGAAAGTATTTGAGATGAAGTTTCCAAAATCACTCTGACTGAGAGAATCTCTACAGAACCTCATTGCTTTAGAGATGAATTGAGGGGCTAAGGCAGCCCTCTCAAGAGTCATGAACAAGTATCTTCATTCAACTTGATCAAAGGCCTTTAGGGAGTCTAACAATAAGCTATTGTCTCCTCCAAATTAGCCTTCACTTGACACAAGATGTTAGTGGGGGCGCATATGTGATTTGAAAAGGAGCAGTGATGTTGCAATTGGCTCAGTAATATTTTGGACATTATCTTCATGTTCACGTTGACTAAAGAGAGGGGACTGAACTAACACAAGTAACCTTTGTCAATGTTTTGGTGAAAATGCCTTATGAATTTTATTGGAATATAAAATACAAAATAAAATCAGAAGAATTCCTGTCCTTGCAATATGTCAGCAACCTGAACCAAAATGTAGTCCCTGCCAAAAGGTAAAAACATAATTTTAGCTATTTTATGGTCACTAACCAAATTCCAGTTTATCAGGCTAACCGGTTGCTTTTCTAAACTTTAGCTGGATCATACCATAAGGCTTATCATCCTTTTACTTTCAGCATGCCCAAGCTAATTAGGCAACAATTATTGAGCTACATCATGATTCAACATAAGTCCAAATGTTACGTACACTATACTTGTATGGGGGGAATGTGGGCTTTTGATTATTTTTCTTCAATGTCCCTCTCTTTATACAGTTGTTGTCTCAAAGCCCAATATACAAGTTGGGTGTTGCCATAATTCCTTCAGTTTATGTGCTGTAAAAAGGTTTAAAACTTCAGAATAGGAGAGCTGGATGACATTGACCGACATTCTATTCCATTCCCTGAGGGTATGTGGTAAGAAACAGGAGCACCTTTGTAACCTTTGCAGATCATATGCATTCCCAAACCTCTTAGAGGAGAATGACACGGCATCCCTGGGAAGCCTCGTTGTCCCCAATGGGGTAAGTGTTGTCCATTTAATAGTCTGAGATGGTTCCTTCTACCTTTTGGAGGAATCCCAAATGTCCTAAAAAAATCAAGTGGTCAACCGTGAAATTGTAGAGATCCTTGTCCAGGATTTTAAAATTTGATGTGTGGGCCAGCATCCAGAATTGCTTTCTACAACTTCTAGACACTAACTTGGGTGCAATTGTTGTGACAAAACTAGCCATCACATGTGCATCACAGGTGTATGCATGTAAGTATGTTACTAGCATTGAAGAGGCAAAGACTTCAACAAGATAACAGAAACATAGCTCTACAATTCCCCAAGAACAATACATTTTTCAGATGCTGAGCTCTGTGTCAACAATTGGCGCTGAGTGTTTTCCTACAATTCAAAGCCGGTTCATTAAACTTAAATCTAATGATTCTGCACTCACCAGGATCAGCATCATCTATCACACACCAGGAGAAAACAAGTTATTTGTTCAATGCTGCATGGAGCACATCGCCCCCCAATTGTTTGTTTCCAATAATAATCAAATCTTAATTGGGGACTTTAATTTTCACTGGAAGAATCAATGCAAGATTGCGCCATATAACCTAGCTGCTTTTCTGCAGGAGAATGATCTTATATAGCAAAGTCCTAAAGCTGCACACGTCAAAGGAGCCACACTTGGGGGCATATTTACAAGAGCTTATTGCAATCAGAACGTCACTTTTGTGGTGTTCTGGTGACGATAAGCCCTTCGCCTTATTTTCTAGGCGGTGTTAAGCCCCTTAATGTGGCTTACGCCGCCTTCTAAATAAGGACCCTTTTCACGCAGCACTTAGTGTGAAAGGGGTAGGCAATGGGTGTTGTGGTGGGTGCTCTGCCTCAACACCCATTGCTTTTGACGCTGCCCCCTATGTACTAGGGTGGTGTAAATATGGGGCAGCACCAAAAAGTAAGACCAGGGAAATCCTGGTCTTAACTTGGCGAAACGAAGAGAAATTATACATTTCTCCTCATTTTTACTTTTTACATGGGTGCTGCAACATGCAGCACACATAGAAACATCAAATCACCATTAGTGGATGTTCATGTGCAGGTAGGTTACTCTTCAAGCACATAAGTTGTAACTTGAATGTGTGCTGCACAGAGCAGCACACATAGAAGTTACAAATCGCCATTATGGATTGTTTATGCGCAGGGAGGGACACCTTTCTGCCAATGAAAAATAATTTCCTGCAACGTAGACACACTTGCGCTATGGTGCAAAGGTGCATCCGTTGGTGCTAGGCTGCTAAATTTAGTGCCAGCGGTGGGGACACCACAGGGGTGTGCCGCATTCTTGTGAATACGGTGCATCCTGGTATTTTTTAACTGACAGAACGTGGTGTTAGCAATTTTGGAGCTACACAGCGCTCTGTCAGTTTATTGCAAATATGCCCCTGATTTTATCATCTCTAATAAGGATGTGGTATTAGTCAATGACCCTTCCGGTAGACTGGTCTAATTACTATTAGATTCCTTTCTGTTTTTCCTTCTCTAGATCCATGGTATGAGGAAAACACAACAGGCATAAAGTTTGGGTTCATGAAACAAACTAATTAGCTAAACTGTGGTGATATCACTGCTCACTTTGCAGCCAGGCCCATGTGGTTTACAAAATATTATGTGAAATAAGTGGGTGTGAGGTAAGGGAGTGATCAGGTCCGAAGGATGTCATGCATCATCATTTGGCTGTGCTCCTCGTTGGGCCGGCGCTGCAATACCCGACGGGCACCCGCGAAGGGTCTCTTTGTCAGAGATCTTTTAAATTTGGTGTGTGAGACTATGTGGACAGGGCAGTGAAGTGAGTGTGTTAAGTGATTCTAAAATAGCTGAAGTACTGCCCTATGTGGAACAAATTTTATTCTGGGGTTGTACTGACCTTACTAAAAATGTGAGAGCCCTGTCTGGAGCCAATGATCCTACAAGGTTTGATGGGTATAAATGGCCAACATGTTTCTTGCCTTCAGCCCTTAGCGGGTCAAGTGGCAATTCATCAGAAACAGGTGCCTGAAAAAGGAGGAGTGAAGATAGTCCAAACCCTTACCTAACCACAATGCTGGTTCTGAGTACTGTGTTGTCACCAGCGTTGATTAAGCGGTTCCAGGATACTATGCCTGGACTAGGTGAGACCCCAAGTTATGAGGTATGATTCTGACGGGTTTGTCAACAGAGCACCTTGTTGCTCGATTGATAGGGTGGATTGCAACTAGCGGTCATCCTACCCCTACTCTGGTTCCCGTAAATTATGCTAAATATAACTTTAATGATTTCATGACTGTGGTTATCAATGATCTCGCCCACTGAAATATAAAAAACCAAACATAGGAACTCTGCCCCCCCCCCCCCCCCCCCCCCACCCGGTACTTTCAAAAAATACAAAAAGAAAAGTAAACCTCACAACGTCGAAATGCTTTTGGCAACAAAGTCCCACAAAAACAATCTTGAACACTACTGTAATTTTGGAGAACCTATAAAGTATGTTGAAGCCAAATCGTTGTCTATCAAGCCCCTATTGATGTGGGCAAAAGCCAACCTGAGAAGTTCTGTGATATCAGCCACAAAGCCTAAGTTGGCCTCTAACCTGGCAAATTCCAAAAAGAAATGTAAGGAATATACAAGATTTTTCAAAAACATGGTCAAAACGACTGAAGCATCCCTTTCTATGCACCCTGTCTATGCCTTGTCCAGACCTGAGCTGACAACCATCTAACAGTTGGCCTTCTTTTGATGAGATCTCACAGCCTGTTCTCCTATCGCTCATCTCCATGCTCAAACCTTCCAATCATATTAACGTTTTTAACCTTCTCATCAATTTCTCACTTTCGCAGGGAGTCTTTCCTGATTGTCTCAGAGATGGACAAGTTACCCATCACTTGAAACAACCTTCTGTTTTTTAGATCTGTATTAAAATACCACTCGGATGTTTTTGACTATTATCAAGTGATTTTATCTGACGATTTACAAGATTACTTATATTAGTATTTCATATTTTATTGTTCCAAAATGTATGTCTTATTTTGTGTCCTTTTTATGTGGATCTCACTCGAGTTTCAAAATCATAAATAAATTGAACTTGAACTTGACCTTCTGCCACTTCTAGCAATCTCAACCATTTCCACCCAGTTTCCAGTATACCTTTTTGTGCAGAAATCCTAAAAAGCTGTGTAAAGAGACAACTTTCACAGCCTTTGAAAAAGAACAATCTTCTTGACGATTGTCAGTCCGGATTTAGCAATGGTTGAGCATCATTCTGGCACTCTGCAAAACATCGATGATGGCCTTCATATCTTGGATAAAAGAAACTCATAACATAATTACTTTACCTTTTAAGGGCATTCAGTACTCTCAACCACAAGTTCTTACTCATACTTCAAAAGACTAAGTGGGTATTGACAGCCAGATACTTGAATGGTTTACATCCTATCTACCCAATCTCTCTCAAATGATCAAGATGGACAACTCAAACCTAGTTCCTGCAACTCAAGAGGATCCACAAGGATCTGTCCTAGCCCTGCAATATTTAACATCAACCTCGAAAAACTGGCAGAACACCATCAAAGAGTTTGTTATTTCCTATCACCAATATGTTGACGACACCCAGCTATACCTGAAGGTTTCTGTCCTGAGGATATCTCCGTTCTGGCAATGACTCTGAACAACATCTGATCTAGTATGACTACTTATCACCTCAAATTCAACCCCAACAAAACTAGTTTATTCTCATTTTGCCAAATTCTCCATCTACGCCAGCCCAAAATTGGCTAGAACCCACTGATATCCTTGATTGCACTGATGGCATTATCAAAGCACCAAGTTATTGGAATTTATCTTTGATAATTGCCTTATTCTACAGAAAGACATTAACACCATTCCCAAGAATATTAATCACTAATCCCAACTTAGGGGCCAATTAGGATAGTGGGCGGACTTTCGTCCGCCTGCCACTCTAGCTGCGCTGGGACCGGCTGTCAGTGGTGGGGCAGTCCCACCCCAGCAATTAGGATGCCACCGCCACTGTGGCGGTGGCATCCTCTATTCCCAGCATTGTGGCAGGTGGTGCTGACAGCACCGCCCGCCTCAATGCTGTGAATACACATGTGTGAATTGCCATGCACAAGGTGACAAGCACCGTGTGGTGCCTGCCACCTCCTCTATGACAATGTAGGGGGTACCATACACCCCCAACCCCCAATACCCTGGGGGCCCACAGACTTTGCATGGCTTTCCATGGCCGGGTCTCCGCCATGGAACGCCGTGCACTGCTGCCCATGCTAATATGGATGGCGGTGTCTAGCAGACACCGCCACTATATCTAGCCCCTTTTTCTGCCCGGTCGACTGGTCGACCGGCGGAAAACCGGCAGACGGTCTTTCTGTCCGCCGGGTTCCCCTCCACCATACTAATATGGTGGGGGGGAAATGGATGACGGGTGGGCTATAAGGGCAGGGGATCGCCACCTTCATACAGGCGGTGATGATCCACCCGCCATTGTAATAGACCCCTAAGTTTGGGTGATTTTTTTGTTACGCAAAATTTCCACAATTATGCTTTTATGCCACAATGTTAAATTGGGCACCTCTCAGGGCAAAAAAGTAGCGCGATTGCATGTGAAAAAAACTACCGGAAGGCAAGTGGATGTGGTCTACATCGCTTGCCTTTTTTTACACAATTGTTTTATTGCAAAATGAATCCTCATGTCCAAAATGGATAAGGATGCAATTTTATTCAAAAATATTGCTCCAAACTCTGGACTTTGCATTTTCCATAATTACATGTAAATCTATGTAATTTTTTTCACAACATTTGCATGATAATGCAAAACTTTGCACACTCATACGTACAACTTATATGGTGTATCATATCATTTGTATCTGTACAGGACCTCGAAGCAGTGGTCCAAGCACTGGTTCTTTCCAGACTTGACTATCTAAATACGCTGTACAGACTTTTACCTCCTTTCCATCATTCAAAAGAGAGTTCAAGAAATTGTTGCTCAGCTTCTATTTTTCTTCCTCCATTGTATCCCAACTACTCCTTTTCAATAGAAGAACTACTTTTTTATATCTTACCATACCAGTTGTGTCCAGTTATTGGTAGTTTGCACCTGTCAATACCATTTGGGTTTCTCTCCTTCTCTGAGTTTTGCTCTTTAACCTGAACTGGATGTCCCACTTGCTGATGTCATTCTGTGCAACATATTCCATTAAAACCCATCTTTTGCTCCTGGGTCTTCCATGCACTGCCTAAAAATATTTAATAAATAAAAACAAAAGAAGAAAAGTGAAAAAAGATGTGCAGGTGTGTTTAAGGCGGCTTGACATGAACGCTGGCCTTTAAAGGTCTTTACCTTCTAGCTCTGTCATGGGGTTTCTCACATTGTGATGTCTCCGTTAATAGGGAGGGGCTTGTTGGCTTAAGTTATAGGTAGATCTCTCTGTTACTTGTCACCACTATGTACATTCTTGGATGTGTCACAGTGTAAAGAGTTCCTATTATAATGTGAATAGTTTTTACCTATCAATCAATCAATCAGGGGTTTATAAAGTGCACTTCTCACCCGTGAGGGTCTCAAGGCACTGTGGGAGGGGGCAGGGTGGGTGCAGCTCAGGATCAGTCGAAGAGCCAGGTCTTGAGGCTCTTCCAGAATGTGTGCAGAGTGGGGAGCATCTGATGATGACTGGGAGCTTGTTCCAGGTTTCTTCTGCCATGAAGCAACTGCCGCCTGCTGTGGTTCTCCGCATGCACGGGGTCACTGCCAAGGCGAGGTCAGTGGAGTGGAGGTTCCTTTTGGGTGTGTGGAAGGAGATTTTTTTGTTGAGGTATTTGAGTCCGATGTTGTAGAGGGATTTGTAGGTAGTGCAGTCTCTGTTCAGTGGCCTTTGTGAAAAAAAACTGAGCATCATCTAACAGATGATGGTCTTCTATGCATTTGGAGAGTTGACTATTCATCACTTTTTCAACTAATTTGGCCGGGAAAGGCAGACTGGCAATGGGCCTATAGTTTTTGGTGTCAGCCGGGTCCAGATGTGATTTTTTCAATATTGGTTTTAAAATAGTTTTCTTCGGGCGGTGGGATATATGCCTGAGGAAAACATTGCGTTGCAAATCTCCGCTAAGACAGGAGCCACCTGTTCAGTGACTGGTGCAAGGACAGCCGGCGGACAGGGATCACTAGCTGAGCCAGATTTAATAGTGCGCATTAGATTAGCAATTTGGTCCGAAGTGATGTTTTCAAATTGCGCAAAAAATGTATCTGAGAGATCATTGGATATAGACTGATTGACTAAATTAGTTTGTGCTGCAACTTCAGAGTAGATATTATTTACTTTTTCAGAAAAATAGTCTGCTAAAGAATAGCACAGAGACTGTGAGGGATCAGAGACTGCCGCAGAGGTATGACCTGATAGCTTAGTGACTACTTGGTAAAGCTGTTTATTTAAATTTTTAGCAGATTCAATCTGAGCTATTTAGGGGCACATTAGGATGAAGAGCGGACTTTGTCTGCCCGCCATCCTGTCGGAATTCGGGACCGCCTGCCTTTAGGGCAGGGGTCTCGTGGGGGGTATTAGGATGTGCCCGCCACATTGGCGGGCACATCCTGCATTTTTAGCATTGTGGCAGGCGGTGCTCTCTGCACCGCCCGCCACATTGCTAAAAAAGCATTGATGCATTTGCATAAACAAAGCAGCAGGTACCGCGCGGTGTGCACCCCCACCTATACTTCACTCTGGGGGCCCGCATGGGGCCCCCAGAGTGAAGACCGCATGCCTTTCCATGGCAGCATCGCCGCCACGGAAAGGCACCTGAAGACACCCATCATAATATGGCTGGCAGTGTCTGATAGACACCGCCACCATATTATTCCTTTTCCGCCCCGGCTGCAAGGCGACCGGGGCGGAAAAGCGGCAGACGGTCTTTCCGTCCGCCGAGGTCCTAATACTAATATGGCGGGGGGGAAAATGAGTGTGAATGTCGTGCTGATTGCCCCCGCCAGGCAATCCGCACGACATCATAATGGGACCCATAGTATTGACTTTTTTCTTACGCAATCATAAGTTTGTATTTGGCAAGTTCATCCTTGTAAAGAAGTTTTTCTTCACAAGCATAAGATTTGCGCCAGTGTCATTCCCGATTTCTGCATAATTTCTTTTGTTCCCTGAGTGATTCCGTGAACCAGGGGACTGACGGAGAGTTCCGATTTTTAGAGATTGCTTTGTTTGGCACCAACAAATTGAAAGCATTAAACAACCAATTGGCATAGTTTGTTGAGGCTATGTTAGGATCTGAGGAAACATCAGGTTGGGTAGAGGACAAATGTGTCTTGAGAAGTTGATTGTCTATTTTTCTCCATGCTTTAAATACAACTGGGCTATTTACAGTCGTGTTCGAGAGAGAGTTGTTGTCAATGAGAATGTTAAATATGATAGCATGGTGATCTGTCCAAACTAACAGTGGGATTTCTTTTAAGAATATGTTTTTAGAATTAGAAAAGAGGCCATCCAAAGTGTGGCCTGCTATATGAGTGGAATTGAAGACTAGCTGTGATAAACCCACTGTTTCCAAATCTGCTAGTAGTGTGTTAGTGTCCTTGACTTGACCATTCTCTAAATGAAAATTAAAATCACCTAAAATAGAAAAGGTGTGTTTGACTGCTATAGGATCAGACTCCCACCTTTCCTCTCCGAACTCACAGAGTTCAATTACAGACTACCCCAAGGATCCTCGCTCAGCCCCACTCTCTTTAACATCTACATGGCCCCCCTCAACGCCATCATTAAACGACATGGGCTCAGCATAGTATTATATGCCGACGACACACAGCCCATCCTCTCCCTCACGAAGAACCCCAGAGACACCAGACTCAGCTTTCAGGAAGGAATGAAAGACGTTATAGCTTGGGTGGACCACAGCTGCCTTAAGCTCAACTCAGAGAAGACAGAGGTCTTCGTCCTTGGACCCACCTCCACCACCTAGGACAACACCTGGTGGCCTTTCGCCCTCGGAAACCCACCCATTCCATCAGACCATGCTCGAAACCTTGGCATCAGTCTACACTCATCCCACACCATGACCCACCAGATCAACGCCATCGCCTCTACCTACTTCAACTCCCTCTGCATCCTACACAATACCTTCGAGTGGATACCCCCCGAATACAGAAAGACCATCAACCACATACTCATAACCAGCAGACTACACTACGGAAACGCCCTTTACACCGGAATAAACAAAACCCTGCTACACAGACTCCACACCCTTCAGAACTCCGAAGCCAAACTCATCTTCTGCACCCCACAACATGAGCACATGACCCAGCACCTATGAGACCTCTACTGGCTCCCCATCAAGAAGAAAGACCAGGGAGGAGCAGCAGTACTTATACTGCTGGACCTCTCAGCTGCTTTTGACACTGTCGATCACACTACCCTGATCGACCGTGTCCCCAGAATTGGCATTCACGATTAGCCTTAGCCAGAGTCATCAAGGCACACGGGATGGGTCTTACATCATATGCCGACGACACCCAGTTGTTGCTCGCAATAAACAATAACAGAGAAAAGGTAGCAGCCAGCTTCCAAAAGGGCATGCTGGCCATCAGTAGCTGGATGGCCAGCAATTGCCTCAAATTAAACTCTGACAAAACGAAGGTCATGACCTTTGGTAAGCTGTCCCCCATCTGGTCTAACTCCTGGTGGCCCCCTGCTCTATGCCCCCCACTGATTCCAGTCACCAAGGTCAGGAATCTGGGCGTCATTTTTGACGACAGATTGACCTTTGCACCCCATGCCAATTCAGTGGTCTTGGCCTCATTTTATAAACTCTGAGTGATCAAAAAGATTTTACCATTTCTTCCACTGAATGCAGGAAAAACCTTGGTCAGCACATTGGTTATGCCTTCCATAGATTACTGCAATGGGCTGCTTGCTAATGCACAGAGCATGGTCATTCAAAAACGTCAAACCGTTCAGAATGCGGCAGCTAGAATGCTGTCTGGAATCCCTAAGTTTAAGTCCATCTCTCATGTAATCAAGAAGTACCACTGGTTGTCTGTGAAAAATCGGATAAAGTTCAAGGCATTATGTATTGCCTATAAGGCCTCCCGCCAAACAGGACCCCAGTTTCTAATAAATCTTTTAACTACCTACATTCCGAACAGGAAACTCTGATCATCCACTGCATTTCATCTAAAAGTACCGCGTACTAAAACTGTTTCCTGGGGTGACAGGCACTTTGTTGTCACCATGGCAAAGCTCTGGAACACTCTTCCGATGGAGATCAGATCCTGTGAATCCTTGCTAATTTTTAGAAAGATGATAAAGACCTGGCTTTTCAATCAATAATATGCTCACTATTGTTTCTGCCTGCTGTCCGTAGCGCTGAGACACCCTCGGGTATTTAAGCGCTTTATAAATCGCAAAAATAAATAAATAAATAAATCCTTTGGGTTCTGCCTGTGAGGAAGGAGCGGATCCAGCCGAGGGTGGTATCCCATATGCCGGCGTCGTGGAGTCTGGCGGCGAGAGTGCGGTGGGATTCAGTGTCAAAGGCTGAGGAGAGGTCTAGTAGGATGAGGGCTGTGGTGTGGCCCTGGTCGAGTAGCATGCGGATGTCGTCGGTGCCAGCCAGGAGGGCGGTCTTGGTACTGTGGTCGCTACAGAATCCGGACTGGAAGGGGTCGAGGATGGCATTCTCTTCAATGAAGGTGGTCAGCTGGATGTTGAGGAATCTCTTGGTGACTTTGGCTGTGAAGGGAAGATGAGAGATAGGCCGGTAGTTTTTCAGGTCCGTTGGGTCAGCTGAGGGTTTCTTGAGGAGGGGCCTGACCTCTGCCTTCTTCCAGTCATCAGGAAACATGCCGGATCCAAATGAGGCATTAATTGTCTGGCTTAGTTTGCGCACTATGGTGGCAGCGGTCTGTGGTAGATGTGTGGTGGGCAGGGGTCTGCGGGGGTACCTGAGTGGGTATGCTTCATTGGTGTGGTGGTGTCTTTAGGTGTGGCCATTTTCCAGGTGTTAATGGTGGGCTTGTTGTCGCTGTTGGGGAGGAGGGAGGTGTCTGGAGTCTGTTCGCTGAAGTTGTCATAGAGGGCCTTTATTTTCAGGCGGAAGTAGGCGCTAAGCTTGTTGCAGAGGTCCTTGGATGGTGGGACTTCCATGGCTTCGCTGGGGGGTTTGGTGAACTGCTGTATGATGTTGAAGAGTTATTTTGTGTTACTGGCGTTGGTGTGGATTTTGTTCTTGATAAAGGTTCTCCTGGTGTCTCTTATGCACTGGTGGTATTCGGTCATGGCATTCCTGTAGATGTTCTGGTCTTCGGTGGTTTAACTCTTCCTCCAGAGTTTCTCGAGGCATCTGCAGGAGCGCCTGGCTTCTTGGAGGTCGGTGGTAAACCAGGCGGCCTTCAGCGGGCCTTGTCTGACGGCATGGCGATGGAATGCAAGCTTGTCTGCGTAGCTGGTGGTCCAGCGGTGTAGTTCTTTGGCTGCTGAGTTGACGTCAGTCGTGGCAGAGGGGGGTCTAGGAGGTGGGTGGTGTTGAGGTGCTCCTCTGTGACCTTGCTCCAGTTCCTTCGTGGCGGGCGCGGGTCGGGCTTGGGTGTGGTGGTGGTGTTGAAAGAGTGCACACAGTGGTGATCTGTCCAGAGGGACTGCTTGATGTGGCTGAAGAGGATGTTTGTCCCTCCTCTGAAGATGGGGTCGAGGATGTGCCCGGCTCTGCGGGGGGGAGTGGTGATGAGCTGCTTTAGTCCGAGGTTGGCGAGGTTGTCCAGGAGGGTGGTGGAGTTGGGGTCACTGACATTGTCGAGGTGGAAGTTCAGGTCTCCGATGAGAACATAGTCCGTGGAGGTGATGGCTTATGGGGCGACGAGGTTGACAATGGTGGTGGCAGCTGAGGTGCGAGGCGGAAAGTGTCTGAAGGTGAGGGTCCCCCGCAGCGTGGTTCTGGGGCTGGTCTTGATCTGGAAGTGGAGGTGCTCTGGGTAGGAAAGTGGGTCACTAGTGCTGGAGGTGGAGAGTCGGAGGGAGCACTTGTGCGCGAAGGTGTGTCCTCCGTCTGGGGCGTGGGGGCAGTCCTTTCTTTGGATCTTGTAGCCATCTGGGATGGAGGTGGCAATGTCGTGGGAAGAGGTGGTGTTGGTCCATGTTTCCGTGAAGAAGGTGATGTCTGGCGAGAGGGTGTCAAATAGGTTCCAGATCTCTACGGCATGTCAGTGCAAGAGCGTATATTGAGGAGGATGCTCGTCAGGGTTTTGGTGGTACGTGGGGGGGACTGTCGATGGTGAAGGATTGTCAGCAGGAAAACTGGCCGTGGGTGGTGTTCGGCGTCGCACGCTGGCAGCTGTGGTTTCTTCTGAGGTTGAGTGCAAGGAGGTGTGGTTCCGTGGTTCGCAAACTGGGTTCGATGGTTCCGAACCCGTTCAATAAAGATCGTCGGAAATAGACGATTTTGGTGTCAGCAGACCGCAAATGGCGAGTGTAGCGTGTCTGAGTGTTTTCGTATGAATCGATATAGGAGAACACTCTGTATTTAAGGATTTAGTTTGAACCTCCGGGTTCCATTTTGTATACGGCAGCCATTTTATGTGGTTGCCCTAACATAAGCCCGATGACTGTGGCCGAACGAGTCCTTGAGACACATATGCCTTAGCTGACTTCTGGGTGACCTGGCCGAACTGACTCCTTGCCCGAGGCCGACCTCGCTGAGCCAGTTCCTTGTTCAGCAGCTGGTCCGATAAAGATCAAAGAGCAGGACGTGCCCGAGTTAATGGTACACTGCTCCCACCTTTCTATCTCCTTTTCCAATCTGTTTCTGCCTTTCCTTTACGACATAATCATTGATTTTGGTTGAAGGTTTTATGATGGGTTTGTCCGGCCTGATCGAACAAGAAAATTGGGAATGTGCGTGGTCATTTCTGGTGGGCTGGACAACGGAAAACGGGATGGTCTGAGTTTGTCGTCATACGCTACTTTCAAAATGTTACACTGTCATTGGTCAGTTTGTATGCACTGAATGCTAATTCGAAATGTTGCTTTTTGGCATAAAAGACCATGCTCCGCTTATTGAATTTGTGCAGTCTCTGACGAACCACCCGTGTGTGCTTCGTAGATCTCTGTTCCTGGTTGCAGCCAATAAACGTTGGTCTTTGACGTCATCAAGAAGTTTCCCGTGTCTCTGTTTGTCAAGACAGGGGAACTCGAAGTTTTCAGGCGTTCTCCCTGACGCCGCTGGGTTCTAAAAACCCGGTACTTCAGTTGGCGCCCAACGTTGGGTGCGACTTCAGCGGTACCGGCCCAAGCCAGAGGTTCGTGAGAAGCTTCGTGTGAAAATTCTGGAGGAAGGCCAGCCACTTCATCGACCCCTGTATGTCGTCGTGGTCCGAAAGTCTTTGCTGCGAGGTTTCCCGCTTTCCGACGGCTACGAAGGACTGCTGCCGTGACTGTCGCCCTGTTTTGGAGCCTTAGACGTTTGTAGAGCGAGACACCAGTTAAGTATAAGCGGAGCGTCTCCTAGTACTTAGTTTGTTTTGTATCCTTTAGTGTATCGCTTTGATTTGGTACCTGCAAGCCCCAAAGCCAAGGGATTCGTGTATACATGAGACTATCGTTTTTAGATTTCCCTTGTTGTTTGAAGCTAGACTAGTGAGCAAGATGCCTGGTTTTAGCAGTTTTAGAAATTTGTTTAGTTGTATTATATCGAGGAATTCCCGGTTAGAGGATTCGTGTCCGGTTCCTCCGATCGGAACTCCTACATACGATTTGTATGTGAAACATGGTGTGGGCCCCATTAGTTATAATGAGATTTGGGTAAAATATACGAAGAGTGACGGTGTCCTACAGTGGCCCCGTTACGGTAGTTTTGAAACTGAAATTCTAGATAACCTCGAGGTGAAGTTGTTCAAGAAGAAAGCCCGGCCGGCGATGTTTGACTCTTTTCGCATATGGCGCAAAGAAGCCAAACAGAAAGAAATGAAATTAGTGAAAAAGAATAAGCGAGAACGAGGTATGTCAATGGTGCAAGCTGCCATTGCGTACAGAGATAATGAGGAAGAACAAGAAAGTGAACAGATGCTTAGAGTGAGGAAGTTAGCGGTAGATAGATGCTACCCAGTCTTGCCGTCTAAAGAGCAGAAAGACAAGAAAGATCTTGCGAAAGATCCTTTAATGTCGCATCTGTTGAGTTCACCGCCACCCTATGTGCAGAATGCTACGGCACCACAGCCACCAGTGGTGGCTGTGCAACTGCCAGTTGTTTTGCCTCCTGCGATTCCTCTACAGCCAGCTCTTCCGTTGGCTACTGTTCCTTTGGCGCAGCCTCCTCAGGGGCCGCCAACTTTGCTTTCTTCTTCGACTGCTACTCCTATGCCTGTCCCTAACACTTCTTCAGTTCCGACTTTGGATTCTTCTACTACTGTTTCGTCTTCCCTTATTCTTCCAACTACTCCTTCCCCTAGGCAGCGGATGACTGCTGCCTTTTCTGGTTTTCTGACTCCTTGGTTGGGACAATTGGGTATGTCTCCTGTGAGTGAGCGTAGACAGTCGCGTAGTCAGTTGCCTGATACAGATGAACGAGTGGTTTTGGATCACATGGCACGTAGATGGGTTACGTACACGTCTCAGTACGATCTTGAGGGTATCATGGATGTTTTTCGGCAATGGGAAGCACCTAAGCAACGGTATGTTTTTGAGATCATGTGTGCGTTCCTCCATGACCAATGGATGAACGAGGTGGGTAAACCTCCTGAAGAATTGTTTTGATTGCGTTCTGAGTTTGTGAAGGGAACGATTGTGAGTCTCCTTGACATCGAGAGAGCGGTGTCGTCGTTATTGTCATTTCGAAATAATGCTTCTTCTGAACGACTGTTTGAGCCCGATTCGTCGGTTGGGAGAAAAGCGCGTCAGTATCCGATGCGAGAGGTTCCTCCGGTTTGGAGACCTGCTGACGCAAATGCTAATCCACCTGTTGTTGCGCACTTTCAGCGAGTGTGGGTACATGTTCCTTGGAAGCGTGCTGAAGTTCTAGCGCTTAAGCAGACTTTGCCTGATCCGCGGAAAAATCCAGCGGGATATTAT
This sequence comes from Lissotriton vulgaris, assembly GCF_964263255.1. NCBI lineage: Eukaryota > Metazoa > Chordata > Amphibia > Caudata > Salamandridae > Lissotriton > Lissotriton vulgaris. Next base: position 246,964,248 of record NC_141687.1, read on the forward strand.
GAAGAGCTTACGCAAACTGTGAGTTTGTGCGTCATGAATTTGGCGGACATAGATATGTTGTTTGGGAATGTTGTTCCACAGCCCATCTGGAATGTCATTCGACATACAGATCATGATAATGAATTGGGTGATTCTTGGGTGAATCTTGTTGTTGCAAACGATAGACAAGTTGGAGGTGCTAAGCCTGAAAATATTATTACAGAACTTCCTGGTAGGATTATTACTCTCATGAAGACTTTGATGCCTGAAGTACGTGTTAATTGGGATAAGTTGTCTGCATGTAAGCAGAAGAAAGATGAGACTGTGTCAGATTTTTTCACGCGTTTCGAAGAAACTTTTGTTGATCATAGTGGGCAGGATATGGCTACTGAGGGTGGCCAGAGATTATTTGTCGATAAATTTGTGTACAATCTTCTTCCTGAGTTATGCACTAAATTGAAGGATTCTGAGAGTGCTTGGCCTGTTTCTACATCGGCGCAGATTTTAGCTACGGCTCAGTACTATGGGAATAGACGTAAGGATGAATTAGAGAAAGCGGATAAGAAGACTAAGGAATTGAAGACTAAATTCTTCTACAACAAGCTTATCCACCCCGTACTAATAGTCAGCGCGATTATCAGCAACCTCAACAGTATTCGAGAAACTCGCAAAGAAACGAGTCTTCTCAACAGTGTTTTCCGTATGGGCCTAATCAGTGTGCGTATTGTGGAGAAGAGGGTCATTACAAGAATAGTTGTCCGGTCTTGCTACAACGAGCGAATAGTGCTCCTGGTGTGAGAGGTAGAGGTGCTCAACAAGCGCCTAGAGGTAGAGGTCGCGGACAGAACGTGCGTCCTTTGCCTCCGCAGAATTCGATGAATAGTTTTTATCAGCAGCAGAATTCATCTGGTAGGACAGCACAGTACTATGTGGATGATTATTATGTTGAAGGTGACGAAGTGAATGGTAACAATTGTTAGGACAGCCATGGACAAAGAGAGGGAGTTGTTTCAGTTCCAGTAGATCAGAGTGGACCTTATGTTGAAGTGATTGCATCAGGTGTGTCAGAGCCTTTTGTGCTAGACACTGGTGCTACGAAGAGTTCTATTATGCATTCTAAACTCCCTGGCGCACCTTTGTCTGGCTTTAATAATGTTTCAGTAGGTTTCTCTGGCGCCCCCGTTACGAATCCGATTTCTGCTCCATTGCCCCTTTCTGTTGGTCCTTGTAAGTTTGAAGCACCCCTTCTTTTGACTACAGGTTGTAAGGAGAATTTGTTGGGATTGGACTTGTTGAAGAGATTGTATGCAACTTTTTATTGTTCTCCGACAGGAGTACATCTTACTTTGGGTGAGAATGTGATCTCTCCGATGTACGTATCGAAAGATAGTCTTCCATCTGAATTGTCTTTGTTACCGGATTCACTGTGGGCTACTGGTCCGAATGATGTGGGCCTGTTAGATATTCCCCCGTATGTTGTGACACTGAAGGCGAATGCTAAATTACCGCGCATTCCGCAATATCGTATCTCAAGTGATCGTGAGTGTGCACTTTTGGCGATCATTTATGATCTGATCGACAAGGGTGTCATTGAAGAAACGCGAGGTAATGTGTGCAATAGTCCTGTTTTGCCTGTCTTGAAGAGAACTGATCCTTCACAGCCTCCTGTATATAGATTTGTCATCGATCTTCGTGAAGTGAACAAGATTGTTGTTCCGCAATTTCCTGTTGTACCCGACATTACTGCATTATTGACTCTGATTCCGGCTTCTGCCACTTGGTTTTCAGTGATCGACTTGAAGAATGCTTTCTTCAGCATCCCGATTGCCATGGAGAGTAGGGATATCTCTGGATTCTCGTTAGGAGGACGACGTTTCCGCTTTAAGCATGCTCCTCAAGGCTACTGTGAGAGTCCATCGATTTACAGTCAAGCTTTAAAGACACAACTTGATCTGTTGGTTTTACCTGAAGGTGCAGTCCTTATTCAATATGTTGATGATTTGCTAGTCGCTGCCGATACTGAGGAGATTTTAGGGATGCCACTTTGTCATTATTACGTCATTTATCTGATTGTCATTACAAAGTTTCTCTCTCGAAGCTGTAATTCTGTCGACAAGAAGTTACCTACCTAGGTCACCTCTTATCGAAGGAGGGAAGGAAACTGACCCCAGAAAGAATTCAGGCTATCGCGAAAATGAGTGTTCCTACAACACAGAGAGAAGTACGTGCGTTTTTGGGTATCACGTCATATTGTAGACAGTGGATTCCTAATTTTTCTTTGCTAGCGACGCCTTTGATAGCTCTTACTGTTAAGGATACTCCAAATCCTATTCTTTGGACTGACAAATGTCAGAAGAGCTTTTCTGAATTACGCAATGCGTTGTGTTCGGCTCCTGTGTTGGGTACTCCCGACTACAGTAATTCTTTCACATTGTATGTCCACGAGAGAGAGGGATGTGCATTGTCGGTTTTGACTCAGCAATTTGGCGATAAGCAGCGCCCATGTGCGTACTTTTCGTCGACTTTAGATCCAGTAGCTAGAGCATTGCCGAGTTGCTTGAGAGCTACGGCGGCAGCGGCTGTTTCAATTCGACAATCTGCTGGTTTGGTTATGGATAACACGTTAGTGGTTATGGTCCCACATGCAGTGGATACCTTGTTGAATCGTACCAAGACACAGCACTTAACTAGTGCTCGGTTGTCAGGGTATGAGCTTACATTGTTAGCGAGTCATGTGCACATAAAAAGGTGTAATACCTTAAACCCAGCTACATTGTTGCCGATTTTGCTTGAGGCAGATGACGATAGTGAAGAACAGCATGATTGTTTTCTAAGAACTGAAGAAGAGACGAAAGGGAGAGTAGACCTCCGGGATACTCCTCTTCCTGACTGTGATGATGCTTTGTGGGTTGATGGTTCGTGTTTTAAATTGCCGAATGGTGATACGACTGCAGCATATGCTGTGACGACTTTGCATACGATTGTTGAAGCTGCACGTGTCCCGTATAACTCAGCACAAGCAGCGGAATTGATTGCACTTACGAGAGCGTGTGTGTTGGTGAAAGGAAAACAAGTGAATGTGTACACAGATAGTCAGTATGCGTTTGGTGTGGCTCATAGCTTTGGACGTTTGTGGCGTGAACATGGATTTTTGACTTCGCATGGGACGAAGATCCAACATGTACAATTGGTGAATTAACTTCTTGAATCTCTTACATTACCATTGCAAGTAGCGATTGTGAAATGCAGTGCCCATAAAAAGGTTACGGATGATGTTGGTCGTGGTAATGCGTTTGCAGATGAAGTTGCGAAAGAAACTGCAAGAAACGTGATGAGTCGAATGTATGTTGCGGGTCCAGCGAGATGGGTTCCAGAGAAGAGTATGTGTGAAAATACGATTGAGAGTGTAAAATCCATTCAAGGCGAAGCCACAGAGAAAGAGTTTAATGAATGGAGAGAAAGCAAGGGTAGATTGGATTCGAATGGTTGTTGGACTGATTTGTCAGAGCATCATAGATGGTTGTTGCCTAATGCGTATGTGCTTCCAGTTGTGACAATGGCTCATGGAATGGCACATATTAGTGTGAAAGGGATTTGTAAGTTGTTGGCCCCGGTTTGGCAGAATGTGGGAATTCCCAAATGCGCAGAGAATTTGGTCAAGAACTGTATGGCGTATTTGATGCATAATCCTGGTAAGGGAACTCCAACACGAGCTGGTCATTTTGCTCCTCCTACGTATCCGTTCGAGGCTTTGCAGCTAGATTTCATCCATATGGAGAGATGCAACAACTTGAAATATGTGCTAGTAGTTGTTTGCTCCTTTTCTAGATGGGTAGAAGCTTACCCCCTTAAGGACAATACTGCCTTGTCCACAGCGAAGGTTTTGATAAAAGAGTTTTTCCCGAGATTTGGAATGCCGAGAATTATCTGGAGTGATAATGGGAGTGAATTTGTGGGTCAAGTTATGAAGAGAGTGTGTGAGGGTCTCGGAATTAGGCAGAAATTCCATGCTGCAAATCACCCCCAGTCGGCTAATTTAGTCGAGTGCTATAACGGCACTCTTAAGCTAAAATTGGCCAAAATCCAAGAGAGCACTGGTTTACAATGGCCAGATGCCTTGCCATTAGCACTTTTGTCCACAAGAATGACTGTGCATTCGCGAATGGGTTTGAGTCCGTATGAGGTTGTGTTTGGTCGCCCGGCAAATGTTTGGGGCGTACCAAGACCAATGAGGTTCAGTGACCTCGAGCATCCTGTGTTGCTTGACTACTTACGTGAATTGACAACTAAAAGGAGTGTTTTACGCCAACAGGTGCATGACAGCCTTCCACAAGCTGCAGAAGATCCGGGTCACTCTATCGAACCTGGGTCGTGGGTGTTTGTACGTAACTTCCAGCGGACCAAGAACGAACAGCCCCATTGGACGGGGCCCTACCAACAAGATCTGCGGTCCGAGTGCGAGGCAAGCGAAACTGGATCCACGGATCCCATACCAAAAGGGCACCTTTGCCCTTGCCATACGATAAGTGGGTCCAGGAGGGACTTGCAGACTCTGAAACAAAAGTTGTCCCACGGTTTATACCGTTCAGCGATGCTCGACTGATTGGAACAAACTCAGAGAAAGAGAACGACGAGATTTTGCAAGAATCAGTACCTCCTGCAGATCGATTGGACACCACAGAGCCTCACCTTTTGTTTACTGATCAAGAATTAGCTGGAAAGGGTCGCTATAATCTGAGACCGAGAGTTACGGACAAATAAATAAAGACTAATAAAGTTTGATGATTTTTTCTGTTTGCAGGTTAAACTCTCCACCAAGGATCTACTCATTTTTGTTTTTCTTGAACCGCCATCCGGTTCTTGCTGCTAGGGTCGCGGTTGCCATCAGTCTCTGGAGTGCAAGCCTGAGACACTAGGTCGAGGGTTCTGTTGGCCCAAGGCAGCCTTCCTGGGTCAGCAGAGGCATTCCTGAGCAGAATCAACCTACCACTGCGGGCAGCACATTTAGTTTAGGATGGATTTCTTTGAGTTGGAGAGACCTGTACAGACACTGACTTTTAGAAAACGAATATGTAAAATAATATCGAAGAATTTTTTTTTGATACCATGTCTATTTTTACTATTGAGCTTTATGATATTTATAGCTGGTTATGTAACATTCTCTTTTAAAATGACGTTTAATTCCACTGTGCAACCTACACCTTCACCTACTATTTCTTCTCATTCTTTCCATCCTTTGCCTGAGCATGAGGTAGTTAGACGATTGGAATTTGCTAATAATTCCTTCATCCAACTTCTGCACCAACACCAGTTAGTGATGAATACGACAAACTGTTGGATTTGTGGTTTGATGCCTCATACAACCGATAAGGGTATTCCTTATCTAGTTTTGCCCTTTAGCTTAAATGGTTCGATTTGGGCTTACAGAACAATGTTTATCTATGCCCATAGTGTCTACCCCCAACGTTTATTGAAAGACAACCCAAAGAATAGCGCTATAGTTAAAGGCATTGTCGACATGATTAGAGGGATTAGCTCATATGAGACTATTCCGAGGGATGAGACACTGGCTTACATTGGTTGGAACGTCACTGGATATGGAATTAGTCTGAGTGTTAACCAGCGAGCGAAAAGTTCTCCACCGATTTGGATAGTGCCCCATCAGGGCCACTATTGTCTGCAGGGCAATGGTAAGAATCCGAAGGCTCAGTTAGGGAAGAGTGTTTGCACTGAGACTTATGTATGGATGTCTCAGTCTTCCTCAGTGTTCCTAGCTGCTAAGGGTACCTACTTTGTTTGCTACGACAAAGCATATACATGGTTGCCCCCCGACTTCTCGGGCACATGTTTTGTTTCCTTTCTGTTACCTCCCACTTTCACAGCTGCGGCAAATTACCATAAGACGAGAGTTTCTAGAGGTGTCTTTAGTCAAGAAGACACTGCAGGACAAGAACTGGGAGATTTCTTTCAGGGTTTTCTGCCGTTTTGGGGACCTATGGCTAACAGTAGGAATATTCGCCAGTTGACGAGAGTGGTTGAGTCCACCATAGTCGAAACTGCCGGTGCCCTTGGTAACCTGACTGCTGAGCTCCAGTCGGATAGACTCATGACACTTCAAAATAGAGTTGCCCTTGATGTTATTTTAGCAGATCGAGGTGGAGTTTGTAAGCTGATTCAATCAAGCTGCTGTGTTTTCATTCCAGACAACGCTCCATCAGTCTTCCAGGCTATTTCCCAATTGCATAAGATCTCTGATACTGTCCATCTGGACAAAGGGGATTGGTCATTAATGGGATGGTTATGGGGATTGATATCCACTTGGGGTTGGAAGATTTTGATGGTCATTGGGATGGTCTTAGCAGTCCTTTTTATGTTCTGTCTCGTTGTGCAGGGTGCTCCTGCTATTTGTGGCCTTTGTGCTACTTCGTGTACAAGGAGACCTGTCCGGGGAGAGGTACTAAGTAACAGGATGATGCTACAGCAACACATCGATGATCTGATGAATATAGATCCAGATTCAGATTAACATGGGTTTGGGTTTGTTGCCTATGTAAGGGCAAAAGGAGGGTCTCTGGTTCCGTGGTTCGCGAACTGGGTTCGATGGTTCCGAACCCGTTCAATAAAGATCGTCGGAAATAGACGATTTTGGTTTCATCAGACCGCAAATGGCGAGTGTAGCGTGTCTGAGTGTTTTCGTATGAATCGATATAGGAGAACACTCTGTATTTAAGGATTTAGTTTGAACCTCCGGGTTCCATTTTGTATACGGCAGACATTTTGTGTGGTTGCCCTCACATAGGCCCGATGACTGTGGCCGAACGAGTCCTTGAGACACGTATGCCTTAGCTGACTTCTGGGTGACCTGGCCGAACTGACTCCTTGCCCGAGGCCGACCTCGCTGAGCCAGTTCCTTGTTCAGCAGCTGGTCCGATAAAGATCAAAGAGCAGGACATGCCCGAGTTTATGGTACACTGCTCCCACCTTTCTATCTCCTTTTCCAATCTGTTTCTTCCTTTCCTTTACGACATAATCATTGATTTGCGTTGAAGGTTTAGTGATGGGTTTGTCCGGCCTGATCGAACAAGAAAATTGGGAATGTGCGTGGTCATTTCTGGTGGGCTGGACAACGGAAAACGGGATTGTCTGAGTTTGTCGTCATACGCTACTTTCAAAATGTTACACTGTCATTGGTCAGTTTGTATGCACTGAATGCTAATTCGAAATGTTGCCTGAGGCTTGATTTTTGGCATAAAAGACCATGCCCTGCTTATTGAATTTGTGCAGTCTCTGACGAACCACCCGTGTGTGCTTCGTAGATCTCTGTTCCTGGTTGCAGCCAATAAACTTTGGTCTTTGACGTCATCAAGAAGTATCCCGTGTCTCTGTTTGCCAAGACAGGGGAACTCGAAGGTTTCAGGCGTTCTCCCTGACGCCGCTGGGTTCTAAAAACCCAGTCCTTCAGAGGTCAGCAGAGTTGTAGCAGTAGGGGGTTGTGGGTCCAGGATTCCTGGTGCTGGCCGCGGTCGAGTTACGGCCGGGCGCAGATGGGCTTGCCTTTGGCGCACCATTGCGCCCCGTGGCGCGACCGCGCAGCAGCCACCAATAAGTAAGGGAGAGGGGAGGGGCAAGAGGCTGGGAGGCAGGAGCGGGGGCTGTCCGGGGGGAGGGGCCGCAGGGGCAGCAGCAGCAGAGGCAGGCACAAAGGAAACCAGAGGAGGGAAATAAAAAAGAAATCACAAATGCATAGACAATAACCAACACAATGAGCAGTGAAAATGACACAGTGACAAAGTAAACAAAAGTAAAGGCGGATTAAGTAGTTACGGTGGCAGCTGCTTGTAAGACGGATCCTGGGGGGAGCAGGCAGCAGGTGCAGTCAGCAGCCTCGAACCTCCCAGGAGGAGGTTGGGGTCTGAGAGCAGGAGATGGAGCAGGAGCTGGCACAGCAGAGCTGTGCAGGAGAGAGTGGACCTAGACCGGAGTCAGAGGTCTTACTCCTTTGTAAATTACACCTCAGATATTCTCTATGAGCCTTGCATTTTGAGTCCTCTAGCTATCATATTTCATGTGTTTTTTTACAGACCCTAGATTTGCCATACTCAAGGTAAGGCAGTCACTATTTTCCTGATGCTCATCGGGATCATGTGAACCCATGTGCACAGACTGTTCTTCCTGAGGCGGAACCCAGGCAAGTCCTGCATATAAATTCTTCTCTCCCACCATTCACGAGGAAGGAGCTATGCTTTATTTCATATTCACCCAGACATGAATGCAGATTGATTTGTAATTTGGAGCAGGTCGTACTTGGAGACATCACCTTCTCCCCATTCCCCCCTCAACTTTTTAGTGGGGCGACCAAAACCTATTAGCCCCCACCCTCCCCAGAAATGCTGCTATGGACAGTCTCAGCATGGTGTCACCTAACCATATGCTGTCCTAGTGGCTGCACCGGATGACCATACTCCGAATGATAACCAGTCTTTTAGAGATCACCCAGTCCCCTGAAGATCCACTTCCTCTGAAAGCCAATATTTGTTTTGGTGCATCCTCTTTGATGCAAGGGGATCCAAAGGGCTTGACGACATACCGCTGAATAAAGTTGGGGCTAGAGTACACAAACTCTGGCTTATGAAAATGTATCAGCATAATTTAGAGAACACTCTAATCAATACTGTACCAATAGAAATCGGTACCATTCCTCATAGTGGCCCAGAGTATGGATTGGTATGCTGGGGTGCAAAGCTAGAGGACTCAAAATGCAAGTCTCGTAGAGAATATCTGAGGTGTAATTTACAAATGCCCTGAAGAAGTCCATGAATATGAAACGTGTTGGCTATTGCTTGTCTACTGCTTTTAAAGAAATTAATAAAAAGAAGAAGAATATGAACAAAGGATTATCTCAAAAATGTATTTTGAATCATAGGCACTGTAAGCATGAACTGCCAAAAGAAGTGTGCTGAACTTTAGAGAATATTATGAAATGTACTTGATAGAAGAAGTGTGCTGAACCATTACAATTTGTTTAGCCATGTATCTCTAGATACTGGCTCCTCGTGGACAGCTATGTTTTACAGTCTGCCAGGTTGTGGAAACAGGAAATAGGACCCGTGCTCAAACCATACCAGACCTGCATACTTGGGAAGTTGCAGCCAGAGGTCAATGTGCAGCACATTGCACTGATGATCTACTTTCATATTTTGCAGGAATGTGTTCTGAAATCAGCTACATTGCCTTCACCTTTGCAATCATGGGAGACCGGAAAACATGAAAAGGCAGCTTTACAGAGAATGTTATGTGCAACCATTCACCCCTCACGCCTGTCCCTGAACTGCCACAATAGCAACAACTAGACCTCTTCCTTGATGTACAGATATCAAGTGGACCTGTTCCTTGGAGGTACAGATATCAAGTAACCAGAAGCCTTTGAGCTCTCAACAGGCTCCTGTTTGCTAAAGAATGGCTGAGAATGAAAACTTCGAAGAGTAAAAAAGATGTAGAGCCCTATTTACTTCCTGTGTCACCTGTTGCCTTCTTCTTAACTTTTAACACCAGGGGCTAGATGTAGGTAAATTAGATTTACCGATTCATAAATACCGAATTTTACCGATTCGGTATTCATGAATCGGTAAATCTAATGTAGGTAATCATTCAGTATCAAATACTGAATCGGTAGGATTTGGTATTTACCGATTCGGTAATTACCGAATCGGTATTTGCCATTGATTCCTATAGGCCTTGAAGCCCATAGGAATCAATAGAAAATACTGATTCGGTAATTACCGAATCGGTAAAAATACCGAATTGCCAAGGGACACAGGGTGTCACTTTGACACCCTGTAGCACCCCTGTTTCTGGCTTGTGTGCCATGTGGCACACATACATGCCAATAGTATTGGGTGGTAAATAACAAATTCTTAAGGGCCTGTGGCACTGTTTACTGTGCCACCTACATCTGGATTTACAGAATCGATAAATTTACCGATTCGGTATTTTACTGATTCGGTAAATTTACCGAATGAGTAAATTTACCGATTCTGTAAATCTCAAGCCCCCTACATGTCAAACACCAAATACCGGTCGGTAACCGTCGAAATCGGCCGTTACCGACTGGTATTTGGTCTCCTACATCTGGCCCATAGTTCAGCAAGGTCAGTGTCCGAGGTGCTAAAGAAAAAGCAAAGCGTAGCTACCTCTAACGTATGCCCATGTTCAAAGGTCCATTAAGAACCTGGACACTTCCAGGGCTTTAATGGCCTTGTGGCCTTCAACAATAATGGAAATATTTTTCACCTTCTCCATGGTCTGAAAAGTAACTTGTTTGACACTCTCCTGATTGGTCAAGCCACTGCCACCCAAGAGGCCAGGTGCTGGGTTTCCCAACCCTTTAGTTCTCATGTCTCAGGCATTGACATTTAACAATTCTCACCGTGTGCCCCTTCTCTACCACACTGCACAACTTCTTGCACGACCTAACATGTATCTGTCTAACTAAGCTAGCCTGTGGCAGTGCTGTTGATTTCAGGGCATGTCTGCGGAGTCTCACATTGTACTGGAAGGATGCCCTTCCAGTACAAAATGCTATGTCTAGATGAACTGTAAACTGTTCCTACTTTGTGTGCTGTAAAGAAGTGCAGCACACATGCAAAGTCAGAATAGAAAGCATAATAAAAGTATTTCTCCTTTTCACACCTGCTTCAAAGTGCCATTATTTTTTGGTGCAAACCCATGTCTACTATTGTTAGTGCATAGGGTTTGGGATCTAAAAGCATGAGGGGTAGAACAGGAACGACACCCATGTTAACACCCCTGTGATGCAGAATTACGCTTTGCGCTACTTTTACATTATTTTAGGCAACTTTCCCTCACCAAAACAAGTTTGGCGCTGGAAAGTAAATCCAACAAAAAACGTTTTGCACAGGTTTGTGTCACTTTTGTGATGCAAATCAAACCCAGCATAAAAGGTTTGTTAATCTGGGCCTTAGTTCCATCTTTCAGAATGTAAAAGTCAAGAGAAATGTGGTTATTCCTTTCATTATTTAAACACAGTACAAAAAGAGCAAATGCTGCTTGCTTAATTGTATGTGCTGGTTCAAAAAGATTCATAGCGTGTACTGGAACAAACTCAGTTGCCTCCATTCCATATGGCAGAAGGAGCAAAATGATGTGAAAGAGCATTTGATCTATTTTTGGGCCAGTGCAAAGTTTATGTGAGCTTGACCTTGTAGCGTATCTTTTGGTTTTCATTTACACTTTTCTGTCATGTGTTCGTTAGAAGCCCTCCTAACCCACCAGCTTGCACCCACCATCCTCCAGATCACACAACCTTATCAGAAAATAGTCATACGTGACAATATCCACTTCTTTCTCATATTATTATATGGCATTTATAGCCACATGCTTGGAACTTTGCATCTTTCTTGTTACCAGACTATACTATTCACCAACTCAGTGGTGCCCACTTTATCAGCTTCGAAAAGATGGCTGGCTCCCTCGATTCGACCCCGTGACCCGCGGCGTGCATAATCATCCCTTCATTAATTCACTGAGCTATCTTACCCACGTATGCTAATAATCATGTCAATGAATATTCATGATCCTCACACCAAAGGCAGCACTGAGCAAGTGTAAACAAAGGTACCGTGCAGCCATAAAAAGGTACGCGCTAATTTATTTAAAAGATTTAGCTCGCATTTTTATAATTGAAGATTATTCCTTGGAAGCTAAATCAAAGGGCCAGGTGAGCTGCTATAGCTTAGCAGGAATAAAAAAAAAATCACACCTTTTTTTTTACATTTCTGATGATTACTTTGTAAAATTCTGAAGGAGGCCAATCTATTATTTTTTTAGCCGTCGAGATAACGCCATCGAAATTAGGAGTGACGGTGTCCTCGGGAGACAGATGTAGATCTCGCCCGTACCATTAAACTGCTTTCATGTCTCCTCTGAATGGTATACCCCAGGGGTACCGTGCTGCGAGCTGCAGGTCTCAGAAATAATGGAAGGCAGGCTTCTCACATCTTGATTGTATTTCAAGGGTGCCCGATTGAAGTTGAGTTGAATGTATTAAATTGTATATATGAATTCTGGCTATAAAAATAAGGTCATGGTTACTACCCTATGGAGAATGTTTGAATGTACCAATAGGTTAAATATATAACTATTGAAGGCTAATTCAGTCGGAGGTCCTGTGATATCATGATAATGCTTGGGAAAAAAAATAATGTTCACACTTTTAGCTCTCCACTAAAGGGAAACAACTGCATTATTATTTTAAGAAAGGCGACCCTGAAGCAAGCAGATACAGAGAGCTCGCCATTTTATTTTGCTGTCCTGCTTTGCGGCAAGTTCGCAGTGTACACCTTAGACCTGTTCTTCTCCAGCCGCCCAACAGCTCTATTCTTTGGCCATCATCGTGGCGTACATGGCTAATTTTGGGAAATGTGTACACCACACTCACACACTATCGTAGCATAAGTCTTCACAGGCAGAGTGTGGTGAATGGCCCGGGTGCCCCTCAACCTCAGGGTCACCGCCCTGGAGGTCTGGTCACTACAGAACAAGTGATTCATCACGGGGCTCTCCGAGCCTTACTCCCATGCCCAAACAAACAAACAAAAAAACATCAAGACTACATCACCCGTGCACATATCACTTTGACGGTTCAGTCTCTAGCATTACATAGTCTATTTTTCTTAAAACTGATTTTAACAATAACCTGCACTTTTTTTGTTCTCACTTTTTAATGTTGTACATTGTAATGATTTTAAGTAACCACACAAATAAAATAATTCATTCATTCATTTATACAGAGAGCTTGCTGCCGACTATCATGGAGTGCATCCATGGCTGTGTCATGCTCTAGAGCTCATTGGTGTCAGCATAGCACATGCATACGATTTTATGCAGATCAGAAATTAAGATGAAATAAAACGCTTTGTTGTCTCTTTCTTGTAGCTTATATTAATATAAAAATATGACAGTAATCAATAAAACGATATGTGAGAATGTAAGATAAAACAATATTTAGAGAAAAGTAGATAGTGGGAGCTTCTGTCTTTTTCCTTTTCTTATGATGCAGTCACATGATTACTGGAGATCCTTCTACCTGGTCCATCACTGCATCTCACCCACAAACAGAACCTGAAAATGTACACAGTGGCCATGCCCGGGTGTGTGCCCATCCGGACATGTGCACACATCCCACACAGACGAAAATTCAGGTCTGGTATTCGAGCCTTGTCCTACGTCGCTCCTAAAGTGTGGAGTGACATGCCACTACGCATGTGAGACGTCGCTCACTTCTTGATCTCTGAAGAAAGCTGAAGACCTGGCTTTTCGAGCAGTCCCACTAGGCTCTGGTTTGTCTAGACTGTCACCCGCTCGGCAAGATCATACCCTCCCGGGTGATAGTGCGCATCATAAATCTGCATAACTAAACATAACATAATACAACATAGCACACCATAACATAGCATGCATGAATCCTGAATGCCGCACCATAAAAACAGTCAATTCTGGACAATTACAATTATTTTGTAGGCCAAGGTGTCAAGACATAAGAAATGGAACAATAACGGATCAATATTCAACAAGATAAAACTTCCGGCAGTAGCAAGATTGATAGAGTCTGCTATCACCGTTCACTGATTTTCTACTCATGTGCAGAATATAGGAATCTGTTCTTTGATTAAAGTTTTTTTACAGGATCTTGTCCTTGACGGAGGGGATAGGGAGAGAGGATGTAACACAACAGCCAGAAATGCCAACTTTGGAAGTAGGGAACCAGGTTCCAGGCTTGGCATCGGCTCAGCACAAGCTGATTTGGGGCATGTCACTTAATCTACCTGTGCCTAAAAAACTAGGTTAGAAAATCGATTTGTCCTTATATACTGTAACAGGTACACACCTAAAGTGCTCCAAAATCTTCAGGTTAGTTTGCCATATCTGCTCATCTCTTATTCCATAAGCTTTTTCATACAATGCACAACATGGCAGTCCCTGCCTTGAAAATGTTTAATTGTTCCCCAGGTACCAGTGTGTTAAGAACACTGATTCTTTGTTTTTCAAAGACAGTTCAATGATTTGGGTGTTAGTGTTTGAAAAACCCAAAATATTTATCAGTGCACACTGCCGCCATAGAGTGGCTGGAAGGCATTCATCAGTTTTTATGCTGAAAGGACCCCTGATATGCCAACAGACAGGGCCGGACTGGCAACCCGGGCGTTTAGGTGTGCTGCCGAGCTGGGGGCTTATTTTGTTGATGGGGACCTGCGTGTGCTGAACAAAGTTTGTTTTGCTTTGTTTATTTCAAAACACACACAGATCCCCATCAACGAAATCAGCCCCCACTACAGTGAAAAAAAACCCTAGCTCGGCAGCATTCCAAAATGCCCGGTATCCAGTCCAGCCCCGCCAACAGAATCACTTTTTCTCCAAAACATCCCTGATAAACTGGAACAAAAATCCAGAGTGGGAGGGCTGTGGCCCCACCCACATAGCTGCATGTGTGCGGACCTCTAAATGAGGTCCCAAACCTTCAGTTTTAAAGCTTCTTCTTTGCCTACTATTCACATATTGCAATATATTTTTTATTCTGCAAAATGAAATATGATTATTTTTGTACACTGAAAGAAGACTGCAGCACTGATTGTGCAACCCACACAAGTAGAACTTTAAACATGTCTCAGGGCTGCAACTGCAGAGCTTGTGTGTGCAGTTTACACTGCCATGTCGACTTGGCATTTAAAACCCCTTGCTAAGATTTAAACTTCCCTTTTATTACATATAAGTCACCCCTAAGGTAGGCCTAGGTAGCCAATTGGTCATGGTACTGTGTAGTCACAATAGTATGACATGTACTTTTAAGTTTTGCATGACATGGTAGTGAAAAATATCCATTCAGCATTTTGTCCATCATTTGTTGCTGCAGCAATTTTCGCCATAAATTGGATGGGTTTGCCCATGCGTGGGTCCCTTGGTCGCTGTGCCACTGGATTCAAGCTAGACTGGCTGATAAGTTTTTCACTACTGTGAGGACTACGCTTCTCATAGATTAACATTGGCAATTGCTTATTAGACTTATAAGCTGTAATTCCTGATTGAGAAGGAGTAACTCTGCCATGTTTCATATCATTGATATGGTGATGATAAGTCCTTTTTTTTGGTAAAGTTGAGTTTATCATTACTATTTTAGAAATGCCAGTTTTAGAAAGATGCATGCTGCAGCAACAAATCATGGACAGAATGCTGACTGAATCAAAAATTCACCCCCAGTTAAGAGATCTGGGTTAAAATCATCGTTCTTTCGCTCACTATGCCACCCCAGTTTGGAACCAGCCATAGGCAAATCCGTCTTGACCCTGTTCCTCATGGGAATAGTCCAGCCCAAATTGCTAATCCAGGACCTCCCTGGACTAGAGACAAGCATCTTGGGACTGGTTTCAGGGTAACGCCCCCTCATCAGCCAGGCTAGCTTGAATCCGGTGGAGCAGCGAGCAAGGGACCCGCGTCCGGGCATACCTATCCCACTTAGCGCAAAAAGTGCTGCAGCAAAAATGATGAACGGAATACTAAATGAATCAACCATTCACCCGCAGTCAAGAGATCTGGATTAAGATGATTTTTCTTTAGCTCACTAAGCGACCCCAGTTTTGACCCAGCCATATGCAAATCAGTCTTGACCGTGTTCCTCATGGGAACAGTCCAGCCAGAACTGGCAAACCAGGTTCTCTCCGGACTGGAAACAAGTATCCTGGGACCAATTTTGGGGTAACACCCCTCATCAGCCAGGCTAGTTTGAATCCAGTGGCACAGCGAGCAAGGGACCCACGTCTGGGCATTCCCATCACACTAAGGGGAAAAAGTGTGCAGCAACAAATGATTGACGGACTGCTGAATGAATCAAACATTCACCCCCAGTCAAGAGATCTGGTGTAAATCCATTGTTCTTTTGTTCACTGCACCACCCCAGCATGGATCCAACCATATGCAAATCAGTCTTGATCCTATTCTTCATGGGAACAGTCCAGCCCGAATTGCCAACTTGGTCCTCCCTTGACTGGAAACAAGCATCCTGTTACTGGTTTCAGGGTAACACCCCTTATCAGCCAAGCTAGCTTGAATCCCACTGAGGGTGAAAAGTGCTGCAGCAACAAATGACGTACCTGGGTTGGCAGTTCGGTCTGGACTGTTCCCATGAGGAATAGGGTCAAGACTGATTTGCATATGGCTGGGTTCAAACTGGGGTGGTGTAGTGAGCAAAAGAACGATGGATTCAACCCAGATCTCTTGACTGGAGGTCAATTCAGCAGTCCATCCCATCATTTGTTGCTGCAGCACTTTTGGCCCTAAGTGGGATGGGTATGCCCAGACATATGTCCCTTGTTCACTGTGCCACTAGATTCAAGCTAGCCCAACTGATGAAGGGTGTTGCCCCGAAACCAGTGCCAGGATGCTTGTTTCGAGTCCAGGGGGGACCTGGGTTGGCAGTTCGAGCTGGACTGTTCCGATGAGGAACAGGGTCGAGACTGATTTGCATATGGCTGAGTCTCCTAGGCTGGCGTAGTGAACAAAAGAACAATGGATTTAACCCAGATCTCTTCACTGGTGGTTAATGTTTGATTAATTCAGCATTCCATTCATAATTTGTTGTCGCAGCACAGTTTTAGAAAGATGGCATACCTCTGCTCCTAGCTATGTGTGCCTGCAGCATGTCACCAATACACGTCTGGGGTGGGTGACAGTTGGACTTTGTGCATTCCCTCTAGACAGCCACACACAAAGGGAGGTGAGGTGTGACTGAATGGCCATCCACATCCTGATAGGTCACCCTGGGAAGGATGGGAGGAAGGAGCTGACACACCTGAATAGGCAGTGTCTTGTCCCCACACACATGGTGGCATTCCCCTATGTAGTGAGTCCAGAGCCAGAGCTGGGAGGTAAGACCTCTGTGCACTTCAAAGTCCCTTTTTGAAGTCCTCTTCACTTCAAAGGTACAACTGGGTATAAGTACTAGGTTTCTGACCCCACCAAATTAAAGACTGCTGTACATGTGAAGAAACTCTGCCATGAGGATAAACTGCTGTACTGCTACAAGAAGTGCCACTCAGCTGGACTGCTGCTCTGGAAGAACTGTTTTCTGCTGTGCTGCCCTGCTGCCTGCTACCCTCTGCCCTGCTGAGCAAGGACTGTACTAACTCATTTGAGCCCATACAGATATCCAAGTCATGTTGGCTTGCCTCCTGCTTTAAGACTCAGGTATATATAAGTTATAACCTCTGCTCTAGTGCCTGGTCCATTGTAAGTGGATCCATGTGCTTGCCCCAGTGGAACCGATGCATCCTCTGCTGCATGAGGAAGAATCAATGCATCGCCGCTGTTGCTGGAATGGAATTCTTGCATCGCACTTGAAACCAGTGCATCACCATCAAAACTGATACATCAGCAACATCACATCGCTGCCACTGCAGGACAGAAAATCGACGCATCCTCTCGACTGCGTGGAGAAGCCCAGTGCATCAAACTCGGAACCACAGCATACAACGCTTCGTATTTGGAACCGGCGCATCACTATCGTTGCGTGGAGAAAATCGATGCATCATCTCAACTGGCGGATCGACAGTGACCCATCTCTCGCCTGCACTCTACATCTCGCTGTTGCCACCAGGATCAAGGTACTTTTGTTTAGCAGACCTTGCATGGCTCCTTTCACTGGCCCAAGCTCCATTGCGCTTGGCCTGAACTCTTGACTTTGCCACGGTCCCGCATGACCAGATAAACCACAAAGGCACATATTGCTTCTTAGCTCTATTTTAACTTGTAATCTTTAAAAAATCACATCTTGACTTCTACTTGTTGGATTTTTTACGTTTATTTTTCTTGTTTTATTTAAAAAATCATAACCTATTTTTCTAAATTGGTGTGGAGTCTTTTTGTGGTGTTTTCATTGTGTTACTATTAAAAGTTTTGCACAAATACTTTACACATTGCCTCTTAATTTAAACCTGCCTGCTCTGTGCCAAGCTACCAGAGGTTTAGTACAGGTTAATTAATGGTGTTCATCTGACTTATTCTGACTAGGATTGTGGTGCTCCTAGAAAAGGAGTTTGCTCTTGATGCTTTTTCTTACGCACTGGTTAGAAGACGAAGGTGTGGACAGGGGGCATACCTCTCCCAACCAGAAACCCAATTTCTAATATGGATGGTCAGAAAAGTCAAGTCTCTCCATCCCACACTTTCCAGTGATCCAGGATGTTTTATTGTCACGATCTGCGGGTCCCTAGAACTGCAGGGGCCAGATTTCTAATCCACAGTGCATGGACTCAGTTCAAAGCACAAATGCTAATTAGCAGTTCTGTGTAGGCAGTATTTTCTGGTCACTGTCAGTCCCAGTATATAAGTTCAGGGACACAGTGAAACTCTAAACCCTCTTTCATAATTGACGGCCACGCTCAAAATATTGCTAGTCCTGATTACTGTAACTCCTTGTAACATGGCGTTTCTATCTTCCTGATCACCTGGCTTCAGCTGGTTCAAAATTCTGCCATCTGGAACTCATGGGTCTACCATGCTGGTCTTCTGTTTTTCAACATCTGAAAAGATTAGTTGCCTGTCTATAACAAAGTGCTTCTGTATTCAAGATGCATAAGTGCTTACACAGACGAGTTTTGGACTTCCTCTGTGTTAATGCGTAGCAAAGAAATATAAATAACGCGTTAACACAGACAAGACAGGCTGGATGGCCTTGCCGAATACTGTATTTTATTCCTTGGAATTGCCATCTCTGAATTAAGGACTACCCTATGTGAACCAGGACATGCAGGATCACAGAACTTTGCTGAAATCTCAAAACTCTATGAGTATTTAACGAGTGTGAAACAAATGACATAGGGCTCCTGCAAGACTGTGACACTTACCAATTGTACTACTACTGCTATAAGAACAACACTGCCCTGAAGAAGCCTATGCTTGGGCAAAACATGTTGGCTGCATTTGCTTGCTCTGTCCTTATGCCGAAAAAAAGAACATACAATTACCAACAGACTCACTGCGTACTTCAGAAACAATTTTGGATTCAACCTCATGTTTCTTGTTTTGCCTTTCACTTCTGTGTTTTCAACCTCTCACGAGGCATTGAAGTGCTTTTTTAGTGCGCAGCATGGTCCGTGTAGGAGAGTAGGATCTGCTTCTTATAGTTAACCCCACTTTTTTGCTGATGTTTCACTGTTTTTGACTTAGTCTGGCTGGGATCCTGCTATTCGGCACCCCAGCCTAGCTGCTTTCTCCTCTAAATTGATTGCATGTACTTTAGGTACACTCCAGATTGAATTCTGAGGTACCCTTATAAGTCTCTAGTGTATGGTATACTATGTACCCAGGGCATAGGTACCACAGAGCCCTCTTGGGGCAGCAGCATGTATTATGCCACCCCTGAGAGACAATAAAAAATGACACAACAGGTCTGCTACTGCAGCCTGTGTAAGGTGGTGCATGCACCCCTTACTTAGATATAGTTCACTATATCTATCCTCATCACTGCACATATGAGTGAATGAATGAATGAATTGGCATTTGTAGAGCGCATGGCTACCAGAAAGCCTCCCAGCGCTTAGGAACAGAGCCTTCACAAACAGACATGAACCAACAGGGAACAACAAGGTTTTTAGCTGTTTTCGGAAGGATAGATAATCTCCTTCAAGGTAGATGTAAATGGGAAGTTGGTTCCAACGTTTGGATACATTGTAGGAAAACAGTCTCTCCCCACTCCTAGAACTATATATCCTTGAGACTGCTGCCAGGTGTTTCTTCCCAGAGTGCATGGATCTACTGGGACGGTAGGGAGAGATGATGGATCGCAGAATTGGTGGGCCCTTTGAGGATAGAGTCTTGTGTATGATGTATAGAGCCTTGAACTGAACTCTCTCAACGACCGGAAGCCAATGGAGAGAAGCTATTGATGATCGTGTGGATACCCTATTGGGGGTCTGTAAAAGGAGACGAGCTGCACAGTTTTGAACAGTCTGTAGCTCTCTAATAGTTGAGCACTGGGAGCCTAAATAAAGAGCGTTGGCGTAATCAAGCCATGAGAGAATCAGAGCTTGAACCAACAATCTCCTGGGATTGTAAGGCAACAGGGAGAGGATTTTCCTAATCATCTTTAGTATTCCATAACAAGTCCCTGCTACCTTTGAGATTGCTCCTTCATATTTAGATTGTGGTCCAACCAAACGCAAAGGCTTTTCATTTGCTCTTTTGGAGGAGGCATGATATCCAAACACTTGGGCCATAAAGAGCTGGAGTCCAGGGGGTAGGATTTGCCCAAGAACATTAGATCAGTTTTAGCTCCATTCAGTTTTAAATATGAGCTTTCCATCCATGCAGACATTTTTTCCAGAAAGCCTGTCAGATTAGTTGTCCCATTCTCCAATTGGTTTAACACCATCGCTGCTGCAGCAATTCCCCTCCTGTGCTGCATGATCTCTATTCCCATTGATCATGACAGCTCAGCTCGTCATCAGCACAGCTCAACCGTGCCTCATGACGAGCTGAGCTCGTCATGAGCATCGAAGGGTTTAAGGAGACAATCAATTGGGTTTTATATGCATACGTAACAATCTGTATGCCAAAGGGCTTGACAACCTCGGCCAGGGGGCTCATATAAATATTTAAAAAGCGTGGGGCTCAGGGACCCCACAATTCAGCGGCATACTATTAGAGATGGAATTATCCTCAAAGACTTAAAATGATCGGTCTTCAAAGAAGAACTCCAACCACTTGAGTGCAATTCCAGGCACTCCTACCTCTCTGTGTCTTGAAATCAGCAATTGATGATTGACCGTGTCAAATTCCGGGCTTAGGTCGAGGAGGACAATTGCTGCAGAGCCACCGATATCTCAAATTTTTCTGGCTTCCTCAACTACTACCAGCAAGGCAGTCTCCGTGCCCTGCTGGGGTCTAAAAGCGGTTTGCGAGGGATGAAAGCAGTCATTTTTCTCCAAGAAGATGGAAAGAAGGGAATTGACATGCTTTTCCGCAACTTTCGCAATCCCTGGTAAAAGTGAGATCAGCCTGTAATTTGCAAATATTTCTGGATCCAAGCCTGGTTTTTTAAGAAGTGCTCTGACCATGGCCTGTTTCCACAGAGAGGGTACTAGCCCGGAGGCGAGAGGTTGATGAGGTCCAGAATGGTAAGAGAGACTGTCTCAAAGGCTTGGTTCAGAACGCTGGGTGGGGGGCTGGGGGCACATCTCTGGGGGAGCCTGATTTTAGTTCTTTAAGATGGAATTTTAAGGATATCATGTCCATGGGGGGGAATAACTGCCAAGTAATTGTGACCGGTTTTCCACTGGTGGGGAGTTAAGGGGGGCAGATGCCGGGGAAAAAGCCAAACAAATATCTTGAACATTAAAGAAAAAGAATTCTGCAAGATTATTGCAGCGTCTCCTAAAATATCATCAGGGGGTAGAGATGGGGATGAAGGACTGAGAAGAGATTTGGCAATTTTAAACATTTCATGAGTGGAATTAGAGGCTGAGGTACTCTTTGTTGTGTAATATGAGGATTGGGCCCTTCTGATTTCTAACTTTTAGGTTTTAGTTGCCTCTCTGTATTCAGTCTTCTTATCGTTGGAGAAATCTTTCCTCCAGAACCTCTCCAGTCATTTACATTGTTGCTTCTGCTGTCTGAGCTTAGGCGTAAACCATGCTATCCTCTTAGAACTCTTCTTATTGGTTGTCAATTTTTTTAGGAGCCACCAGGTCTAAGAAAGATTCGAGCAATTGATTAAACTTGTTATTGGCGGATTCTAAGTCATCCTCAAACACCGGTCGGGTGTTACTAAGAGTAAGAGCCGAGGACTCAGTAGGAAGTTTGGCCCCCTTTCGACTCAACTTTTTTACCGGTTCCAATGGCGGATCACTAGCCAAGGAGGTCCATGAGAAGGGTATCATATGGTGATGCAAACAAGGCATCTGGATAGGCTTTTCCACAACAAGATTGTTAATGTTGAAAAAGATAGGGTCGAGTGAATGGCCTTTTTGATGCGTGGGTCAGGTCACTTTCAAATTAATTAGGAGAGCACCCAAGCTATCAGTCATTTCCTCCACAGCAGGTGAAGAGATATCATCGAAGTGGATATTCAAGTCACCTAATAAGTAGAAGTTCGGAAGAGAGCTGACTAATTTAGCTATTATCTCAGGTAGGTCTCTATTGAAGTGGCCAATAGCTCCTGGAGGTCAATAAATTAGGACCCCGGAGAAGGTGCAAGTGTGGGAGAAACCCATAGCAAAAGAGAGACTTTCGCAGTCAGGAATCAGGCCTGTCTTTGTCCAACAATTGAATACATCTTTTTAAATAATGGCCAAGCCACGTCCTCTATTTAATTCCCGATCTTGCCTCTGGATCAACTATCCTGGAGGAAGTGCCTGTACCACTATCGGATCTAGTGATTTGGGAAGCCATGTTTCGGTAAGAAACATGGCATCCGGATGTTCTTCTTCCAGAATTGACCGGATTTCAATTGCGTGCTTGGGCATCAAGCGGCAATTTAGCAGGCACATTTTGAAAGCAGTCTGGTGGGAAGAAATCTTTACTACTAAGACCTGGGGATCTAGTTCAAATGAAAAATGAGGGCATTTACTACTTACAATGGCTGGTGCAATATATTGATAGCATTCCTGTGCCAAAGTCCCTCTGAGGTCATACAGCTGGTCTGCAGAATAAAAACTTTTTTTTTCTCGTGGGAGTCCCAGGGATTCTGGCCCCTGATCCCGGATGGGCCCAGGCGGGCGCAGACGGGAGCGGACGGGCTTGTCTCAGGTGCGTCATGGGTGCGCCAGCAGTGCACCTGCTGCGCTTGTCCTCTGCGCGGTCGTGTCATCCGCCCCTTTTCAATCAAGGGCGAGGACCATCGCAGCTAGAGCGCTATCCTAAATTGTTGATGCAGGTCTCATCAATCCTGAAGGCAGGATGCTGGGTTTTATGTGAGAGCGTGCTCCTGCATGAGCAGACCCCCTCTGCAACCTTCAGAACCTCTATTTCGGGGTTGTTTGTGATGCATCCAACCATATACTTTTAAGTGCATTATAACCTCGCAGTAAATGCTAACTTTAAAACGGCTGCAAGGAAACATGTTGTGCTTATTGTCAAACACCTTGGAATCATACCTCCCCACCAGCAACTGGCGGGGAAGGTATGATTCCACCCTCCTAGAGGGAGAAATATGACAACACCGGTAAACCCAGTACCAGCTTTTTTGACCCTGGCATCACAAGATGGATGCTGCCAGCCACAGACACGTGTCTGCCCTCCTGCTGCTGAACTAAACTCTGGCAGAGGAGGCTGGACAATAGATTTCCTGTCATAGGGAGGTGTGACCACCTCCCAGACAGGCTTCAGTGTATTGGGGCTGGGTGGGTGCACTCCAAGAGTGCTTTGATGTCTGCACTGGGGCACATTTAGTGTCCCTGTGAAATGTCCAGCTAAAACAGGTTGCAGAGTTTGTCTCCCCCTTCCTTGGGTATAAAGTAGGAACCCCTGACTACAGGACTTTAGATTTTACCTGAACTATACTCTGCTACAGAAACCAAGCCCTTCGATGATATGCACGACGCTGGATGACTGAAGAATCTTCCTTGGAGTAAAGGAGTTACTCTCCTGCAAAGCAGGCACCTAAACGCATCTGACCGGTTTGCATCTACGCAGCTCCCGATGGTTCTAAAGATTTTGCAGCACAGGAGGTGGGGTCCCAAGCTTCCCCAAGGCTGACCAGTTCTCTCAGAAAACCTGAGACACACAGCCCTCATGGGGACCGTGCAACTCGAACCCCTGGACACTGTGAACATTTGCAGCAGCATATGCTTTTTGGCGATCCCTGAGGCTGTGCTTTGGGCTACTTGGAGTACAGACCTGAGCACTGATTGCACCAAAGATTACTGGTCTACACTCCTCGAGTGTTCGGTGGTCTGGTATTTTGTTTATTCCTCTCGAGGTCCCTTTGCAATTCCTGGTCCATCGACCTGTGGGTGCCTGAGAGGGGAACTTTACCTTCCTGTGGGCTTTCCTGGTTGCTCCAGATGTTCCCTGACTCTCCATAGCTTGGGGAGTCCCAAGGACCTTGCTGGTTCTCACTGAAGCATCTTTTCTCTGACCGCATGGGTTGTAGTTGCCACGGCTTGTTTGTCTCCAATCCGGACACCGACCCCCATCGCTCAACATTCTTTGTGGGACAGCTCGCTTGTGTGCTTTGGTTGTCGTCGATGTCTGCTGGTCCCCGTGGTTGCAGAGTCAAGCTTCACCTCTTCGCACCTGAGGCACCCGACATCTGTGGGCATTCGTCTACCGAGTCCCTGGTCACTGGCAAGTGATCCAGCCTCTGTCCCCTCTGCTTTCAAGTTCTTCTCAGCTCCGATCCAGGCTTGGATCACACCGGACACTTTCCTCCTTCACAGCAGCAGCACCTTGCAGCATCACGACATTGAAAACGACAAAGATTCCCGACACAATTTGACACCTATGCACCCGGTTTCCCTGGGTTAGGTGACATGAGTACTCCAGTGCTCCCATGGGTGCTGGCCTTAGAACCTTCTAAGTTTCAAAGGGTTTGCTCAAAGTCCTCTCCTAAGTGTCCTTAAACTCTAAAATTCCAACTGCGAAGTTTCAATAGGATTGTACGGAGCTCTCAGCTGTGTTCTCACACTGCACGCATCCCTGTGGGTCCCCTGTGTCACTACCTTGGGTGGTTTCTTGGGGTCACAGCGATTCTACATGCTCTAGGCACTGTGTCTAGTCAAGTCAGGGTTGTTCTACCACTTTCTTAATATATGGTTTGGTCTCCCCCTGGGGCCCACTGTGCATTGTGCTATTTACAGTAGTTCTAGTGTTTTAATATTGTGTACCTTGCTCTCTAATCTAATAAAGAGGTTAGTAGAGAGTGTTTAGTAATAAATAAATATATTTTATATATACCTTGTGTGGTTCTCCTTTCATTCGGTCACTCAAGAGTTTATAATCTGATAAACCAAGCTGCTTTACATTCCTTCGAGACTTAGCTTGAAGGGTGCTCTTCATGGCTACCACTAGGATAGCTTTCAATAAAGGCTGTCTTTAACTTAATCATCAATAAGGGTTGTTTGGACTGGTACAAGGTGGCCACTTTAATTAGTGGTCAGCATATACCAGGCCAACTTCTCAAACTCTGTAACCCAAGATTAGTAGTTGGCAGGTTAGTAAAATTTGTTTTTCTATTCTTTTTAT
Source organism: Lissotriton vulgaris (assembly GCF_964263255.1). Lineage (NCBI taxonomy): Eukaryota > Metazoa > Chordata > Amphibia > Caudata > Salamandridae > Lissotriton > Lissotriton vulgaris. The sequence continues at coordinate 246,989,478 of NC_141687.1, forward strand.
TCTGCATTACTTGTGTTATGTTTATGCTCTTGATTTCTTGTGTGGTATGTAGAGTTTCGAATGAGGATGGAATCGTAGGAGTGGATTTGAAAAGGTGAAGTGGTAAGATTGTTTTTGTAAGTTGTGGTTGTGTGCGCCTATTTGTTGGGTGTAAATGAAAGGATTCAGTTCATAAGGTGGTCTATGTATAAGACTTGAACTATCTACTGAAGCTCTAACAATTGGTGACAAGGCCTTGACCCTCTGATAAAATAATGTGTGTCCTAGTTTGAAGATGGAGATAGCTTCCTTCTCTGAACATCTGCGTAATGGATTAATGTTTCAGATCAAGTTTGCCTTAATTGGTATCTCTGGGGCCGCATTATACATGCAACGTACTTTCCTTCATTGCGCCGGTTGCACCTTTAAAAAGGTGCGCTCTGTGCAATGAAGGAAAGTGTGATGCATTATGGGGAATGTGCTGACCCTAGAGCAGCGCGAATATCTCCAAAAGCTAACGCCTGCTCAGACCAGTTCTTAGCCATTATATCCAATGGGAGGTGGATAATATGGCTAAGACCCTATTGGCGTTAATGCGTGAATATCGCTGTATTTACCTCGATATTCACGCATTTCGCCGCTATCGGCGGATACTTTATCGCTTTAGAGATAAACGTTGCTAATAGCACGTTATCTCTGCGATAATATCCGACGATGCTGGGCGAAAAAAAAAAATTGCTAAGCTCATTTAGCGATAAATATTGCTAGTTGTTGGTAATAAGCCCCTTTATTCTCTCCATCCTTCCTTGTATCTCTATATCTCTTCTTTTCCTTATACCGTGCACCTCTCTACCACTTAATTATCAATCCACTCCCATTTCCCTCTTCATTCACCCATTGTCTCTTCCTTTATTTTCACCCCTGTATGTTTCCATCCTCTCCTCTTTTTTTACTTCTGTATCTCTTCTTCCAACTGTTTCACTCACCAATCTCGCCTCTATCTCTCTACTCTCCATTCCAATATCTTTGTTCAGTCCTGCTTCTCTTTAATCGTCCATGTACTGCTGCACTTTCCCATATTTCTATCCCTCTCTGAATGACTAGTTTCTAAAAAGTGTGTGGACACTAGCACTGCACAGAAAAACGCTGCATGAGAACTTCCTGGGCATTTACTTGCAGACCTGACAGCTCACAAGTGTCAGGATTTATTAATAGTTGAACGTGCTTCAAAGAGGTCCACCAAAAGAGATAGCTAAAGAAGAAACGATTTTCAGAGCTCTGCTGTTTCCGAGATCCGTACATGACTTATTTATCGAGTTCAGATTTCTGATTTGCATTCTGTCACTGGTAATCCTGTTTATACAAGGCTAGAAGCCCCAGAAAGAGAAGAAAATAAACCTGGCTTGCAGTGCTAGTCTCTCACGGACCTGAGAAGCTTTAGAGCTGCAATTTCATGTTTCTGCCGAGGTCCCTCCCTTACTGTCAAGACCTGTGCAACTCTCCTTACAGTGCCATGTGCAACTGTTGTAAACGTGTCTAGGACCCTAATTAAATATTCCCCGATTTATGCCCTTATGTGGTTATAACAAATCATATCCTTATAAAGGCATAAGAACCATATCCATATTTAGTCATAGCCAATGCAGTCCAAATACGGCAAGGCTACTTCCCTAGACTCCTAGAAAGTACAACGCGTTCTATAAACAAACCAAGCCTCCAGCAGCCCGGGAATTCCCCCTGCTTCTGTTTTGATTTGTCCTAGAACTCCTGAGAGTCCTGAAAGAACTGCCAGTTCTTAGTGACAGTTCTTAGTGACGTCTTATGTCCAACCTTACGTCAAACTCGGTACCTTCCAGGTATAAATATACCAGCATATGCCTTAAGCAAACACACGGTGGTTTGGAGCAGAGCGGCTATCTACTTACCCAAAGCCCAGCTGATGCGAGTGCCGAAGGAAGCCGACCCTCCCATTGACGCACTGAGAGAGCTGTCTTTTCTCCTGCCGAGAAATCCAGCTCCAGTGTTTCCAGTCACCCTTGCGGGTTGCTGGGAGATCGAGTCCTGAGAAAGAGATACAAGACCTCCTTCATTCTAAAACCAAGGTACGGAGCTGATTAGATCCTTAGAGAATTCTTGATTCAGATTCTTGGCAAAACTAACTTAACTTAAACTGAAACTCACTTACTCCTTCCCACGTACTAGGCTTAGGTTAGGTACACCGGGGTAGGTGTATTTAGAAGCACCAGTTGAGTACGTTTAGTCAACTTTTATCATTGTATGTATTGTATATATTTTATCCGTTTTAAGTATTATATGGCTCAGAAACCGTATAAACGCTTTTAGAGTAATATTTCATAAAACTCCTTTTACTGTACCCCATTTACTTTATGACAAGTATTGCAATTGTGGCAATTCACTTCTCTTGCATGAGTAAGAAGACTGCTCAATAAATAACATCTTTTATTGAAAACGCCCGTCTCTCTATTTCTCTGCACTCTGGTGAAACTAAGCATGCACGATTGACTGAGTGAAATAGCTATCTATTGTTTTCACACGACTCTGGAGATATACTCCTTGTTCTGGAGGGAGCAAAGTTGTCATGTTTATACGGTTGTCAGAAGCTAATCCCTTCTTGTCTATTCAGGAAATTTAACTCATTCCTGTTCACTCGAGAACGTTTCTAGTGACCTCTGAGCTAGCTGGCATTCATAATTAAGTCTAACATATTCAGTAGAGACCTAGTCGACCTCAGTCCTATGTCTAAACTACTGTTTATGTTATTCCAATGCGCAGAGCCTATTGGGAATATAGGAACTACACTACACAACAAGCTCTCAGCCTTTTACCAGTGGATATCTCTGTGTTTCCTCACAGCCCACTTCTACTTACAGCTTCCCCAGCACCTGACCTCCCATCGCTTCTTTTCACAGTGACTCCAGCACAGTCATTCTCTTCTCATATTACAATGAGGTTTGCTCCCATTCACTCACATTGATGCCAGGGCCAGTGATGCCAGGAGTGCCAGGACCAGTGGTGCCAGGGCCAGTGGTGCCAGGTTTACATTCTCATTGTCATGAGCACAACAGTTCCCACAATGACACCAGCATCGAGCTTCCTATTAACTCAGAGTCATTATCCTGTCAATGTCACGAGCACCAAGCATTTCATCTCTTTAGAATGATGCCAATGCTGCTCAAAGTGATACCACCTCTGAAATGATGTACTCACAGAAACACCATAATCAACATTCCCGGACCTGCTCCTCATATTGTCTCAATAAACCAACAGCGGACTATTATAATGTTAAAGACAGAATGTTGTCCCCGCAGATGCAGGATCAGATTGTGGTTATACTGCACTCCTGTTCCCCCAGATGCGAGGTCAGATTGTGCTCATACCACTCCTGTCCCTCGCAGATGCGAGGACAGATTGTGCTCACACCACACTCCTTTCCCCCAGATGCGAGGACAGATTGTGCTCATACCACACTCCTGTCCCACAGATGCAGGTTATGATTGTGCTCATACCACACTCCTGTACCAGCAGATACGAGGTCAGATTGTGCTCATACCACAATCCTGTCCTCTGCAAATGTGGTCAGATTGTGCTCATACCATTCCTGTCCCTCGCAGATGCTAGGACAGATTGTGCTCAAACCACACTCCTTTCCCCCAGATGCGAGGACAGATTGTGCTCATACCACACTCCTGCCCTTCGTAGATGAGAGGTCAAATTGTGCTCATACCACACTCCTGTACCCCCAGATACGAGGTCAGATTGTGCTCATACCACAATCCTGTCCTTTGCAGATGTGGTCAGATTGTGCTCATACCACTCCTGTCCCTCGAAGATGCGATGTCAGATTGTGCTCATACCACACTCCTTTGCCCCAGATGTGAGGGCAGATTGTGCTCATACCACACTCTTGTCCCCCACAGATGCAGGGTCAGATTGTGCTCATACCACACTCCAGTTCCCCCAGACGCAAGGTCAGATTGTGCGCATACCACATCCCTGTCCCCCAGATGTGAGGTCAGATTTTCCTCATACCACACTCCTGTCCCTGCAGATGCAAGGTCAGATTATGCTTGTACCACACTCCTGTCCCCCCAGATGCGACGATTGATTGTGCTCATACCAAACTCCTGCCCCCCAGATGCAAGGTCAGATTGTGCTCATACCACACTCCTGTCCCCCAGATGTGAGGTCAGATTGTGCTCATACCTCACTCCTGTCCCCCCCAAATGCGAGGGCAGATTGTGCCATACCACACTCTTGTCCCCCACAGATGCAGGGTCAGATTGTGCTCATACCACACTCCAGTTCCCCCAGATGCAAGGTCAGATTGTGCGCATACCACATCCCTGTCCCCCAGATGTGAGGTCAGATTTTGCTCCTACCACACTCCTGTCCCTGCAGATGCAAGGTCAGATTATGCTTGTACCACACTCCTGTCCCCCCAGATGCGACGATTGATTGTGCTCATACCAAACTGCTGCCCCCGAGATGCAAGGTCAGATTGTGTTCATACCACACTCCTGTCCCCCAGATGTGAGGTCAGATTGTGCTCATACCTCACTCCTGTCCCCCCAAATGCGAGGGCTGATTGTGCTCATACCACACTCCTGTCCCCTACAGATGCAGGGTCAGATTGTGCTCATACCACACGCCTGTTCCCCCAGATGCAAGGTCAGATTGTGCACATACCACACCCCTGTCCCCCAGATGTGAGGTCAGATTTTGCTCATACCACACTCCTGTACCCGCAAATACAAGGTCAGATTATGCTTGTACCACACTCCTGTCCCCCCAGATGCGAGGATTGATTGTGCTCATACCAAACTCCTGCCCCCCAGATGCAAGGTCAGATTGTGCTCATACCACACTCCTGTCCCCTTAGATGTGAGGTCAGATTGTGCTCATATCACACTCCTGTCCCCGCAGATGCGAGGTCAGATTTGGTCATACCACAATCCTTCCCTGCAGATAGGAAGTCAGATTGTGCTCCTACAATACTCCTGTCCCCTCAATGAGAGACCATATTCTGCTCATACCACACTCCTGTCCCCCCAGATGCAAGGTCAGATTGTGCTCAGACCACACTCCTATCCACGCAGATGCAATGTCAGATGTTCTCATACCACACTCCTGTCCCCCCAGATGCGAGGTCAGATTGTACTCAGACCACACTCCTGTCCCCCCGATGCGAGGTCAGATTGGCTGGTACCATACTCCTTTCCCCCCAGATGCGATGTCAGATTGTGCTCATACCACACGCCTGTTCCCCCAGATGCAAGGTCAGATTGTACTCAGACCACACTCCTGTCCCCCCGATGCGAGGTCAGATTGGCTGGTACCATAATCCTGTCCCCCCAGATGCGAGGTCAGATTGTGCTCAGACCACACCCCTGTCCCCCAGATGCGAGGTCAAATTGGCTGGTACCATACTCCTGTCCCCCCAGATGCGAGGTCAGATTGTGCTCATACCACACTCCTGTCCCCCCGATGCGAGGTCAGATTGGCTGGTACCATAATCTTGTCCCCCCCAGATGCGAGGTCAGATTGTGCTCATACCACACTCCTGTCCCCCCGATGCGAGGTCTGATTGGCTGGTACCATACTCCTGTCCCCCCAGATGCGAGGTCAGATTGTGCTCATACCACACCCCTGTCCCCCAGATGTGAGGTCAGATTTTGCTCATACCACACTCCTGTACCCGCAGATGCAAGGTCAGATTATGCTTGTACCACACTCCTGTCCCCCCAGGTGCGAGGATTGATTGTGCTCATACCAAACTCCTGCCCCCCAGATGCAAAGTCAGATTGTGCTCATACCACACTCCTGTCCCCTTAGATGTGAGGTCAGATTGTGCTCATATCACACTCATGTCCCCGCAGATGCGAGGTCAGATTTGGTCATACCACAATCCTTCCCTGCAGATGGGAAGTCAGATTCTGCTCCTACAATACTCCTGTCCCCTCAATGAGAGACCATATTCTGCTCATACCACACTACTGTCCCCCCAGATGTGAGGTCAGATTGTGCTCAGACCACACTCCTATCCACGCAGATGCAATGTCAGATGTTCTCATACCACACTCCTGTCCCCCCAGATGCGAGGTCAGATTGTACTCAGACCACACTCCTGTCCCCCCGATGCGAGGTCAGATTGGCTGGTACCATACTCCTTTCCCCCCAGATGCGATGTCAGATTGTGCTCATACCACACGCCTGTTCCCCCAGATGCAAGGTCAGATTGTACTCAGACCACACTCCTGTCCCCCCGATGCGAGGTCAGATTGGCTGGTACCATAATCCTGTCCCCCCAGATGCAAGGTCAGATTGTGCTCAGACCACACCCCTGTCCCCCAGATGCGAGGTCAAATTGGCTGGTACCATACTCCTGTCCCCCCAGATGCGAGGTCAGATTGTGCTCATACCACACTCCTGTCCCCCCGATGCGAGGTCAGATTGGCTGGTACCATAATCTTGTCCCCCCAGATGCGAGGTCAGATTGTGCTCATACCACACTCCTGTCCCCCCGATGCGAGGTCTGATTGGCTGGTACCATACTCCTGTCCCCCCAGATGCGAGGTCAGATTGTGCTCATACCACACCCCTGTCCCCCAGATGTGAGGTCAGATTTTGCTCATACCACACTCCTGTACCCGCAGATGCAAGGTCAGATTATGCTTGTACCACACTCCTGTCCCCCCAGATGCGAGAATTGATTGTGCTCATACCAAACTCCTGCCCCCCAGATGCAAAGTCAGATTGTGCTCATACCCCACTCCTGTCCCCTTAGATGTGAGGTCAGATTGTGCTCATATCACACTCATGTCCCCGCAGATGCGAGGTCAGATTTGGTCATACCACAATCCTTCCCTGCAGATGGGAAGTCAGATTCTGCTCCTACAATACTCCTGTCCCCTCAATGAGAGACCATATTCTGCTCATACCACACTCCTGTCCCCCCAGATGTGAGGTCAGATTGTGCTCAGACCACACTCCTATCCACGCAGATGCAATGTCAGATGTTCTCATACCACACTCCTGTCCCCCCAGATGCGAGGTCAGATTATACTCAGACCACACTCCTGTCCCCCCCGATGCGAGGTCAGATTGGCTGGTACCATACTCCTTTCCCCCCAGATGCGATGTCAGATTGTGCTCATACCACACGCCTGTTCCCCCAGATGCAAGCTCAGATTGTACTCAGGCCACACTCCTGTCCCCCGATGCGAGGTCAGATTGGCTGGTACCATAATTCTGTCCCCCCAGATGCGAGGTCAGATTGTGCTCATACCACACGCCTGTTCCTCCAGATGCCAGGTCAGATTGAACTCAGACCACACTCCTGTCCCCCCCGACCCCCCCATGCGAGGTCAGATTGGCTAGTACCATACTCCTGTCCCCCCGATGCGAGGTCAGATTGTGCTCAGACCACACTCCTGTCCCCCCAGATGCGAGGTCAGATTGTGCTCATAACACACTCCTGTCCCCCCCGATGCGAGGTCAGATTGTGCTCATACCACACTCCTGTCCCCCCAGGTGCGAGGTCAGATTGTGCTCATACCACACTCCTGTCCCCCCAGATGCGAGGTCAGATTGTGCTCAGACCACACTCCTGTCCCCCCAGATGCGAGGTCAGATTGTGCTCATAACACACTCCTGTCCCCCCGATGCGAGGTCAGATTGTGCTCATACCACACTCCTGTCCCCCCAGATGCGAGGTCAGATTGTGCTCAGACCACACTCCTGTCCCCCCAGATGCGAGGTCAGATTGTGCTCATAACACACTCCTGTCCCCCCGATGCGAGGTCAGATTGTGCTCATACCACACTCCTGTCCCCCCAGGTGCGAGGTCAGATTGTGCTCATACCACACTCCTGTCCCCCCAGATGCGAGGTCAGATTGTGCTCAGACCACACTCCTGTCCCCCCAGATGCGAGGTCAGATTGTGCTCATAACACACTCCTGTCCCCCCGATGCGAGGTCAGATTGTGCTCATACCACACTCCTGTCCCCCCAGGTGCGAGGTCAGATTGTGCTCATAACACACTCCTGTCCCCCCGATGCGAGGTCAGATTGTGCTCATACCACACTCCTGTCCCCCCAGGTGCGAGGTCAGATTGTGCTCATAACACACTCCTGTCCCCCCGATGCGAGGTCAGATTGTGCTCAGACCACACTCCTGTCCCCCCAGATGCGAGGTCAGATTGTGCTCATAACACACTCCTGTCCCCCCGATGCGAGGTCAGATTGTGCTCATACCACACTCCTGTCCCCCCAGGTGCGAGGTCAGATTGTGCTCATAACACACTCCTGTCCCCCCGATGCGAGGTCAGATTGTGCTCATACCACACTCCTGTCCCCCCAGGTGCGAGGTCAGATTGTGCTCATACCACACTCCTGTCCCCCCGATGCGAGGTCAGATTGTGCTCATACCACACTCCTGTCCCCCCGATGCGAGGTCAGATTGTGCTCATAACACACTCCTGTCCCCCCGATGCGAGGTCAGATTGTGCTCATACCACACTCCTGTCCCCCCAGGTGCGAGGTCAGATTGTGCTCATACCACACTCCTGTCCCCCCGATGCGAGGTCAGATTGTGCTCATACCACACTCCTGTCCCCCCAGATGCGAGGTCAGATTGGCTGGTACCACACTCCTGTCCCCCCAGATGCGAGGTCAGATTGTGCTCATACCACACTCCTGTCCCCCCAGGTGCGAGGTCAGATTGTGCTCATACCACACTCCTGTTACCGCAAAGCTCGCCCTGCACTGACGTCCGTCCATGTTCTCCTGTCTGCAGTTACCTGACTCTTGTCTTCTGCCGTCTGATTCCCGACTCTGCTGATTCCCGACTCTGCTTCTGCTCATGCTCTACCTGACGTTTGTGTGTACAAACCTCTTCCACTGTTTATAATGAGCCGTGAAGCCTCTCCTGTTGCATGTGCAGTACTTGGTGTATGTGTTTGAAAATAGCTGTTTTATATACTGTACGTGTTCGACATGTTTCGATGAGCCCTGGGAGAACCGGTTCTACGATAAAAAAAACAAGTATAATTGACTTTGCCACCACTCATTGGATGTAAGTTCTGGTGGATGATGTGAAATATGCTTCTTATGTTTCAGGTGAGGTTTCTATCGAAATAAACAAGGTTGAAAAATTGAGCTTTCTGATCTGAAAAGCTCGCTGTCTAAAACACAAAATTATCAACAGCGGAAAAAAATAAACGTAACTTTGGAAGTAGCTGCCTCCTCTAATCAGCCAAAGAAATGGTTTGTCTAGTAATCAGCACTTTGATTAGCCTGTTTTTTCGGAATGAACGTTCACCCTGTAATGCGTTCTCTGATGGGCCTGCATGACTGTTCAGTTTGTAATCAGGCTTGTGATTGGCCTGTTTATCCACAAACCTCTTTATCCTCTAATCATCATCCTGTTTTTCTTTGTTTTTTTTTATACAATAAATAGCTTACCCATGATCATTGATGATTTGTACCGTCATCAGAAAAAGTAGCTTGCCTCTGGGTACCTGATTCACTATGTAAACTTACTCTTTTGTATAAATATGCATTTTTTTTATATTCACAAACTACGAGTTAATAGTACGTTGACGGCAGCAGAGACTCCACACAGCCGGATAGACCGTCCTATCTTTGTATGGGCGAAATTCTCCGCTCCGATAGTGGAGTCGCGCCAGTCATAAACTTACTATTAAGTCAGAGTTTGTGAATACCCCCCAAAAACATACATTTACCTTTGTGAATCAAGCCCGGAGTCTTTATTGTTGTAGACTTTCTCTTGCAGTATCAAGATGTGACACTGCTTTGCTACTCAAGTTGGATGAGCAGCAGGGTAATAAACTGTTTTGTCTAAGATTACACAAGAAGTAGTGCAATTCTTTATTTGGTTAAAATAGGTATAACCATAAATACATAAAATGGAATAAAATAAGTAATACATAACATCAATATTTTAAAATGTTCAGCCAGAAAGATGGACAAAGTGCATGACCACAGTACAATAAAGATGTGCATGTGGCCATTCAACCTGGGGCACAGATACATCTTTCCAATCCAAGTTACAGGCAATTTTCCATGGCGGGGAAAGAGCTACGGAGAAGAAAGGAAAAGGCAAAGTGCATAATCACAGTACAATACATATGAACACACAGCCAGTCAATCTGTTTACCCGCGTCAGATGCGCTCAATTCAGGATACAGTTTTTGTCAACCAATGGATAAGAACGGCGGGTTTCTGTAATCCAAGTTCTTTCCTGTCAGCAATAGTACGAGATAAGAAATTCTGTTTAACCCATGTATAACCTGCTTTAAAAAAAATTCAGGACAGGAAAACAAAGCTATGAATTCGTCCTTGACATAAGTCGGCCAAGGGATCGCTCTCACATTATCGAGGGAAAGCCAGGCTCTGATGATCGACCTGTTCTCATATGTCAATTGCCAAATAGAGATCCACCGTAGCAAATGCATAAGTTTAATAGTGTCCAAAATATTTCTGAGGCCTAACTCCTCATAACAAGCATAGGGTGAAGTGCTTTGTAGCACAGACATTACGTGCCTAGCCGACATGTTCTCTTAGACCTTAATGGTACAGCAATCCCATTGTCCCTAAATATCACCACCATAGCATGTGGCGGATACACATTTTGCTTTGTTGATATGAAGCAGGGCCTTTAATGTTTTCTACCCACTCTGGCACTAAAATCCATATCCGACCCACAAGAACGAGCTAACAAGAGTCTTTTTTAAATAAGTAAAGAGCTCCAAGTGTTCCTGTCATGAAGGAGAATGCCCAAATAGCTGAAAGTATGGACTTGAGTAATCTTTGTATATTGCAAAAATTGACTTTCGTTTTGGCAGGTTTAACACCAGTTACGAAAACAAAGGATTTCGTATTATTAATCGAAAGGTCCAAGCTGTCCATAAAGTCAGCGAAGGAGTTATGTAGCAGTTGGAGCCCTAATGCTGTCCTTAACATAAGGACAGCATCGTTTGCGTGTAGGAGAGCTGGAAGAGAGCGAGCACCTACACGAGGGGCGTCTTATTGTTTGCCCAGAAACACCTTCTCTAGACCATTAATATAGATGCTGAATAAAAAGAGGGCCAAAATGCACCCCAGCCTGATGCCTCGGGTGATGGGGAAGCATTTGGCATATGATCTGTCCTCCCCGACACCGTATACGTCTGGATAAGTAGGTAGAGGTTCATACTCTGGTCAATAGTACTCAGGTCCAGCCTAAACCCATACTGTGAGTCAGAGATGATGTTGTCCCTCGGCCCACAGAGACAACCTTTTCAAGACTGCCTGCCCCATAACTTTACTGTAGTATCAATCAAAGATGTGGGCCCATAATATCTTGGGTCAATCCTGCCCCCCTTTTTGAAAACTGGTGCAATGGTGGAAGGTGACCATGAAATAGGTGGTCCTACTAAAGCAGCAGCATTTAAAATGTTTGTCAACAAGGGGACCAAGATGTCTGCGTCGCTCCTATAAAGAGACACCATCAGGACCAGGAGCATTTTTACAGGTTAGGTGCCTGATAGCGCACAACTTCTTTGGGCAAAAAAGAAAGGCTGGGGTTACCCAATGCCTTTATACCAGGATTGTGAATTACGAGCTCCATCGACCTCAAGGTAATACTTTTGAAAGAAAATGGTAATGCCGCTTAGCTTCAACTATCACTGAATCTTTTAGGGACTCTTTTCTCTCTTTGTAACCTTCCCATAGAGGGCACGTACGTGTTTAATCTCTCCCCATCCCTAGGAGAACATTTAAGGGCCTTCATTAAGGTGTGGTGAGCTTTAGAGCAAGACTTATTAAACCAGCGAGCCCCCCTGCAGATAGTATTGCCTCGGCTAGGTGAAGACGGCTGTCCACACACTAGCACATTATACGGAGAAGGGGTCCAGAACATCAGTTGGGGCTACATTAGGATTAAGACAACATTCTAACTCATGACCGATCTGTTTGAACAGATTACCACAACACTCCTCTGATATCACCTTGACCATTTCAGACATCTATTGTGGTCTGAAGGAGCCTGATGTTTGGAGAGGGCTGGTAGTGGCAGTCACTGACAATTACATTTTTTAACTTGTGCTAGAGGATTATGTTTGCTCAAACTGGACCATTTAGTCTGATAATCCACTAAAGATCTGGAATGGGCAAGGAACTCAAAGTGTAATCCACACATGATTCCGACTCTATTTCAACATAGGTAGGAGCTACCCAAATGCTGTGCATAACCAGATTCAGGGATTGAGTTAATAAATTACTCTGGTCCTCTTGAGTAGTCTGTTCAATGTGAGCCAATTGGAGATCGTCTCCGAAGGGGGAATCCTGAAAAATTTGGCATGTTTTTAAGCAAGGGTAGATGTTAAGGTGGCCCAAAATCTGGACTAAAATATACAAGGTGGAATTTAGGCCAGCGACCAAAGAAAGGGTCTTATTTTCCTCTATAACCAAGCCCAAGGAGGAAATTACTTCAGAATGAGATGTGTCCATTAGAATTATAGATGTTCACGATCAATAAACTTGCCTTATCCAAAAAGGTAAGTAATACCACCCCTAAGCACGGACAATTTGTCTCCACTTCAGCCATAACACAATTCAGGGCCAAGGATATTAGAGTGCACAATACTGCCTTGGCTCACCCAGAGAGAGTTCGAATGGCTGGATGGATAAATTTAGCAAAGCCATCAAAAAAGGCGTGTGCTACACAGACCAGGTTTCCTGGGGAGCCAAAATATGATACAGTCTTATAAAATTGAGCCAGTTCGGGACCCTGACCTTCTCCTCAAGTCCTGCAACATTCCATGAGAAGAAGCTAAGCTGATTGTTGAAATCAAACCATGAACAAAAACTGTGAGCTCCCCCAGCCTTCTTGGCAAAATCAACATCATACTCAACTGGGGGAATTTAGTCCACCCCTTTGAGAGAACTTTGAATCTATTTGAGGAGGTGATAGGGTGTGGCAGACTGACTGGGGCACCCAATGTGTGTCTCATGGGGACCTCAGAATGCCTTGGGGCTAGTGGGCCTGGGAGATCTCACCTTGAATACAAACCCTGGTTTGTAAAAGAGTCCCAGCCGCCACAGCTAAATTCGAGAGGCGGAGCCTTCTGACCATGAAAAAAAGGCTAAAATGCTACTGGCGACCCAGCTATTGTTACAACTCACCACAATACAATCACCATGGAATGATTTAGGACCCGATTCTGATGTCCTTCGGAAGGCCTCCTCATCGGATTTGGCTTTCCTAGATCCATTTCGTAGCACCTGTTTCTGACCTAATCGTACACTGGTTCGAAAGACCAAGTATGATGCGAAGATCATGTACGCGTTGACCGAATCGTTTCCGGAACCCAAATGTCGGTTCAACTCGTTCGTAGCCGTATCGTGCCACGCAATGGAGCCGAAGTCCGACCGAGTGACTATGATGCATGATTTGGACAACAGCTTGGTCTCAGCCCCCCTTCACCCGAGGCCCTCCGAATCTGTCAAGGGGGTGTGCCCATTGTTCCCCCCAATCCAGGCATGCACAGTGTGGCGGGCACCATGGGGTGCCCGCCACAGGGCGTACGCTTGCCCCACCCACCCCTTTTTGCTATGGGAGCTTGTGTACGCGTCTATACACAGGCTTCTGCATAGAGTTCAATGGAAGTCTGAGTGAACCTAGTCCGAGAGCATACGACTGCATCTTACTCGCTCCTTTGGACTCACAGAGCCAGTTTTGCTCAGAAAACCCTCCAGATCCAAGTCGTACGGAGAGCTTTCCTAGCGAGATCAGATTCGGGCCCTTGGTGTCTCAACCACCCAGCCCACACTACGTACTGTATTAATTTGAGTGTGGGTATTGATGTCAGGCCCAGCCCTCCCAGAAAGCCAGTGTGGTACCTTATTCGTTAACTGTGGAAACCCTTTACTATCATTTGACTTAAGTGGGAGCATGTGGACTAGAACAATCACATATTTTGTACAAGCGGGACGAAGGTCTAATTGGTCAGCCTTAGGTGAGAACCCACCAGAGCCCATGCCAGACAAGATCTCAGGATGAGCCCTATTAAAGGAAGATGGAACAAGAACATTTGCTAACTCTGAGGGATTTATAGAAGGTGCTGTGTTATTATTACCAGCTTTTAGGTTGTCTATGCAGGTGATGTTTACAAGAGGGATGCCCCCGTGTCATGCAGTGTCGGAGGTTGCAACAGTGGAAATGGGGATCATGGGAATAAAAGGTGGTGATTTATTCCTATTAGTATGACATCCCTGTGATAAGGCACCAGAACTAAGTGGGCTAGAGGTTTATTTGGGCTGGTTATTTGCGCATGGCTGGTGGTTACAAGACTCTCTTGCTAGAAGGTACTCCGTGAGTCTATTGTTAGTTGCCATAAAATCTATCACCCTTGCATTTAAAGAGAAAACAGCATCATTAACAACATTAAATTCAGACCTCAAGTTCTCTACAATAACTTTGAAGCTATCCATACAGAATCATTGGCAACATTAATGTCCAAGCTAGATACTAGCCAGTCCAGAGGTCTGTTAATGGCAGTTGGTGGAACAGCACAAGTAGCTGGGTGGAACAAAGATGAACCAGATGCATGATTAGATAACAATGCTTCCATTGGCGGGCCACTATGTTCAGAGGATGTCTGAGTGTAACGAAGTGTAGGTGCCAAGGGCATTGCCTCCTTCTCGTAATGCGAATTAATAGCAGGTGGGTTTTTAGCATTTGAGTGAACACTAGTAGGCTTGCCATTCCTCCTCAAGAATTGGGTAATCTTGGGGTTGGTGGCTCTTGATGCTGCGTTGTGGGTATACTTCTTCTGCTATTAAGAATATCTTCCACCTTCACAAATAAGTTATCTATGACTTGCAGTGCACAATTCTCGGCAAGGTGCTGCCTGACCATTTTGGGCTCCTTCCTGATTCCCACGGAGTTGTCAGTTGCCTTTCGTTTACCCCCTGGAAGATAAAAAAGAAAACACCCAGCAACGAAAGTAAAGTCTATAGCACAGAGGAGCGGGTCGAACAGTCAGGCAGGCCAAAGTCTCTAAGGAGATGAGGAATCCTTTAACAGAACCATAGAACATTAAGAAAAAAGCTTACTGATAGAAGGTCAAACAGAAGCTGTTCGCAGAGCCAAATGGAGTGGCCCTGCTCTGACTCTTCCTGGTCCTGACGGACGCAGGACGGGCCCAACCTAGGCCCGGCCATGGCCTGCACACGTCCCATGCAGGGGGGTGATAAAATGCACTATGCAGCGCTGGCAAGATCACAAAGCTTGCTCTCCAGCTCCTCTCTTCAGCAGCCACCCTGGGTTTTTGGGACTAGAAGTTCCTGCTCTAAGTCCACAGTGTCCCGCGCAGTAGAATTATGAAATTAGGGCACAAGTCGGGGGTACACGCAGGTACACAGCATCCACCCATTCTTTTCACAGAGTGGACGCCGTCCCCCCTGCCAAGAAGTTGGGCCCCACAGAAATATGCTGAACGTGAACCGGGGTAATTTTCAGACACATGGACGAGTTCAGCAGCGCCTGCACGTTGTCTACTTTCGATTCCCAGCAGCAACGTGCAGGCAGGGAGGTGGCTTTTTTTCACCTCCAGCTAGACCGAAGTTAAGGGGCCATCAGGCCTCCTTTTGTTTGAATATTCTGACTGGAGGTGGCCTGGAAACCTAAACTTAAATGTGAATGCCACAGAGGGGAAAGAAAGGCACAGAGCTTATTATTTATTCACAGGTACTTCAGAGAGGGATGTTTTGCCCTTGTTCAGTCCCTATATAATAGATGCATGCACTGTAAGAATGTCAGGTGTGTTGGTCTGTCCCAGTATTTACAAAAATCACAATTTCAATAGCATTATTAAATTTATTTCATAGCACTATGTAAGCCAATGCAGGGTGTCAGAGCTCTTTACCTAACATACATATTACAGAGTGACAATATATGATGTACATGAGACAGTGAGGGTTACAAGGTGTAGGAGTTACATGTCTTTCATACCTCACAGTGGTCTTTTAGAAGGATTACAATTTATGAACTGCAGGTAACAAAAAGATCTCTATGTTAAAAGCAGTAACCCACTTTACTATCTACATAAAACAAAAAATCTGTTATCTGCGTGTTAGATGATGTGTTTGCAGGAGACACATTTACCTTCTCTACTACTTTTTTTTTAAACACTTTATTCTTCCAATAAAGGAGAAAAGTCACATTACATTGCACCATCAAAACAAATCATGCCTGACAGTTTGTGGGACAATCGTGTACAATATATCAACCAGTACAATGGCATCATACAACAAACGTTGGTATCCAACCCTCTCCTCCACCCCCACCCACAACCCCATTCCAAGCTGCTATGTTTGAGGCAGTCATTTTACAGCAAGCACTCTAATCAATCAACTCACTCCGTGGTCCCACCACGCCATGCCGGGTGACCGTGTGGCCACAACCTCCACCTCAGCCCACTCCCTCCGGGACTATGCCATTGTCATCTTGTGTGTTGGAGGCCTGCTTAGCTGCGTCCAGGTGTGCTCTCAACGGTTCCAATATGTCTTTAGGGCGGGATGTCGGTGGCATAAGTCTAGCATACAACTCTGCGTTAGTGTTGCAATATACTAAGCTACTAAGCCAATCTTGCAGTTTGGGGGCTGTCTTCCTGTCCCAGTGTACAGCTACCTCCCTCTTCGCCAGCAATAGCCCCAGGGACGCTAATCTCCTTAATTTCTTGGAAATCTGGACGGTGTAACCCAGGAGGGCAATTTCAGGAAGGGGGACTAGTGGTATCCTAATAATTTTCCCTATTGTGTCTCATGCACTGCTGCCCAGTAAGTCTGTAAACGAAGACAGGACCAAGCCAGATGCAGAAAATCAGCATGTGGGGAGGCGCATTTCAAACAGTTGTGTGACCTAGTAGCATCAATCTTGTGGGCCATGGTTGGTGTAAAATAGGCTCAGCAGAGAAATTTGAAATGTAATAACTTATGGCGGCTGTTAAGCGAGACGTCCCTGGTGACCATGCAACACTTCTCCCATTGGTCGTCTGTGATTGCCCCCTCGTATCTGCCTCCCAGTCCTGCCTAACCTTGGAGTCATCTACAGGGAGCAGTCGAGCGCAAGTTTTGTACATTGTAGAAATTAGGCGTGCGCCACTCGTTCTCTCAAGGACCAAACTAAGCGGGGGACCAAGTCAGGTTCAACCGGGTATGAGGGGAACGCCGCACGCAATGAGGACTTCATTCTGCTCATTAGGAAGCAGGTCATAAAACTGCAGTCAGAGAATCTGTCGTCTCCATCTATGGAAAAAATATGATCCCCGGGAACAGATCGCCCACCTTCAATATGTCTGCTGCTGCCAACATACGCTGTACTATTCCTTCTCCAGTAAGTGGGAACAATCTGGTATTGGGTAGGGGTAGGGCGGAGGAGTACAGCGATGTAGCACCCGTACGCTTTCTCAGCTTGTCCCAAGCCCAAGCGGTCGTTGACACCGTCTGAATGTCCCGCCTGTCCCGTGGGAAACCACCCGGCAGCACCTCGCACAATTTGTCCGGGAGAACTAGGTCCGCCTCTGGTTGTAAAAATGGAGTATGAGCGTCAGGTTGATACTAAGCGTGTGCATAGCGGCATTGCGCTACTAAGTAGTACAATTGGAGCTCTGGAACATTGAAACCCCCTCTGTCGTATGGCAGGGTCAGTATGGACCATCGAACGCGGGGCCGTTTACCCCCCCTATACCAGTCGGATCATGTCCACCAGGGGCACAGGTATATTATTTAAAAGATATAAGAATTTTGGGGAGAACCACCATTTTTAGTATGGCTACTCTGCCCGCTAGCGACAAGGGTAGTCTCAGCCAGAGGTCCACCTGTTCCTCTAGTTTTTGAATATTCTGTCCATAGTTTAAACGTATGATCTGAATGGTGTCCAGGTGGATGCCAAGATCATTCATCGAGTCTTGGCACCATTCAAGCGGGAATTCGCAATCCCATTTGACTGTGCTCGACATGAGTGGGAATATGATGGACTTGTGCCAATTGATGGCCAGCCCAAGAACCTACCAAAACGGATGATTTCACAAATTAGAGGAGCCAGCTTTAAGTGGAGCTCCCAGACATACAGGATGGTATCGTCTGCGTACAGGGAAGCTAAAAGTGGGCCAGTTCTAAATTGTAACCCTCTATGTAGATGGCGCTCTTGCAAATGCCTGACCAGTGCGTCCATTGCTAGAATGAACGATAGGGGGGACAGGGGGCATCCCTGTCTAGTCCCGCCGGACAAGCAAAATGGCCTGGACAGAGTGCCATTCAAGCGGAGTCGTGCCGAGTTGCCACTGTATAATAAGGAGATGGTTGCTATGAAGCCATAAGGTAGACCCATGCGCTGCATCACCTCCACCAGGAACGGCCACTCCAGAGAGTCAAATGCTTTTTCAGTGTCAAGTAACACTGCTGCCGCCGGCACCTCAGGTTGTATTCTGTGCAGCACAGTGAACAGTGTTCGGAGGTTCAAGGATGTGGAGCATTTGGGGACAAAGCCAGACTGCATTGGAGAAATGATATACTCCATCAGCTGTGGAAGCTTGTTGGTGATTGCTTTCGCTAATATTTTGTAGTCGCTGTTCAATAAGGACAGCGGCCGGTAGGAGCCGCATTGCTTGTGGTCTTTGCCTGGCTTCGGAAGGAGTTAATCACAGCTTCAGGAATTGTGGGTTGGAGACTTTGCTTTTCCAATGCCTCCGCATACACCTCAATTAGCTGGGGAGCCAAGACATCCTTGAACTCTTTGTAAAAGTCCCTGGTAAAACCATCTAATCCCGGGGCAGTAGATCCTCGCAGGTTGTCTATGTCTAGAATGACATCAGTGACAGATATCGGTTATGCCATAAAGTCTAGCATGTATTTCTCTAAGAACACCAATGCAATTTCATCTAGGTATGCTGTCTGGGCCGTACCGTCGGGGTCCGCTCAGTGTAATCATCTAAAAATTCATCCCGGATAGCTACTGTGGAAGTGAGAGTGGTACCGGCAGCAGAGTGCAACTCGGTGATATAACTCTGCCGGGCCGCTCACCCTCCCCATATCGTCTTGCCGTGTGGTATTTCCCCATGTATAGAATCTTGCAATCCGCTATGTCTCTGTACTCAGTCAGTAGAGCAAGTCTCGCAGTCTGAGCCGTTGCGTCAGGGAGGGTCGCCAATTGGGAATATATTGCAGCTATTTCTAGCTCAATGTGGGTCATTGTCTGTCTGAGGTCTCTAAGTACCCCCGCCTGTTTGGAGATGCACACTCCCCTGATAATGGCTTTAAATCCCTCCCAAAGCACTGCAACTGTGTCAACCGAGCCGGTGTTAAGTTCAAAATAGTCTTCTATAGAATCCCGGACTTCAGCCTTGAACAGTTCATCTTGTAGGGCTCTACCAGGGAAGAGCTACTGCCTCTCATACCCCTCTGGCCGTGGGAGCAATAAATGTAAAACTATCTGTGAGTGATCGGAGTATGTGCAAGGGAGTGTGGTATGGGAACCAAACCAGTCCACAACTACGGGATACATCAGTCAATAGTCTATCCTAGACCAGGTTCCATGTGGGCCAGAGTGATGGGTGTATCTGGTGAAGGTGGGGTTATGCCGTTGCCAAAAGTCAATTAACGTGTGTTGCTCCCAGAGGTCCCGCAGGGAACGCCGCGCTCGAGGCTTGGTGTCTGGTGCCTTAGAAGTGCGGTCTAGTACGGGGTGTATTAATAAGTTAAGGTCCCGACCCAGGAGCAATGCGTGGGGGTCGTGCATCGAGATCCGTACATTTAGGTTGTGGTAAAATTGACGGGCATCAACATTGGGAGCATAAACATTTGCTAAGGTGACTTTGTGGCCATAGAGGTTACCTGTAACTATCACATACCTGCCCTCAGGGTCTCGGGCCGCATCTATGAGTGTAAAAGGGACTCTCCTGTGGATCAGTATAGCTGTGCCCCTGGCATAGTTACTGTAATTAGCGAAGAATCTGCACGCGCCCCAACTCGTGCCAAACCGGGCTGAATCAGTAATGGGGAGGTGTGTCTCTTGTAAATATACTATGTCGACCTTATGTCGAAATAAGATAATGGATTACCTGCCTCCTCTCACAGGTGTTGTTGAGCCCTCTAACATTCCAGGACATGTAGGTGACGGCCGAGGGCCCCTGTATGTTACCCAACCGTGACATTTGACCAGAGTCTAACCCGTAGTCTGTCAGGACTTGTACTCCATGGTGATACGACAAGCAATGCTGCAATAAAGTGTGAATAACAACCAAAACAATGCATAAATCTGGACCCCTCACCCTCCCCCCACCCATTCGCCTTCCATCCCGAAGTGGCCATCCCCCTCAAAATTCTCCAGCCCGTAGGTCACAGGGACAGTAAGGCAAACAATCGAGGACCAGTAAGTGGATCCCAAGAATGCAGTAAACCAAACAGAAAGGATACACCCAGGTGGGGTGGCAGCCCTCAATCAAGCCGGCCAAGTGATATAACAATTAAGTACAACAAAAATATTAAATCCCGAAGTAAAACATTAATACAAGCAAATACAAGCAAACCATCATCCAGTTCCGAGATTCGAGAAAAGTTCCGCACTAGCATCAGATCCCCTGTGTGGCAGAGAGGCGAGCGCGCCCCACACCGAGTTCTGCGAGCTCCACACCTTACACATGTGACAGAACTCATGGGCTTCTGTAGGAGTGTCAAATATTCTGGCCTACCGCCGAAGTCAACTTTCAGTCTCGCTGGATATAACATTCCGTATTTAAGCCCTAGGTTGGGAGGGTGGCCTTCACTCCCTGAAATTTCCTTCTGGTTTCCTGGACCATTGGAGTAAAGTCTGGATAGAAAGACAATTTCAAACCATGCCACTCAATTACCCCTCATTCTATCGCCAACCTCAATGCTGTGTTGCGGTCTCGGAAGTACAGGAGTCTTGCGACGATGAGTCTCAAGGGGTGGCCAGGATTTGGTCTAGGGCCAAGTGAACAATGCGCCCTTTCAACAACAAAGCCAGGAGTGAAAGCATCACTGCCAAACAGCTCCATAAGTAGCTTCTCGACGAAGAGGTCCATCCTGCCTGTGGGCGTTGTCTCCCCGACTCCCATAATGCGTACATTGTTGTGTTGCCCGCGTGCCTCTAAGTCATCGTTCTTGATAGCGACCTCTTTTAGCAGGCGTTCCGTTCGCTCCAGCCTTGTCAGCGATTGGGCAGTCCCATCTTCTAGGTCTGATATCCGTGCTTCTACCACATCCAGACGGCAGTCGTGGGCCTGGAATGTGGCACCCAAGGACACAATAGTTTGATCCAGAGAGTCAAAGCGAAAGTCTAATGCTTTAAAACCTGCCCTCATCTCGAGCAGTAGTGACAACGAGGCCTCAGGAGGTTCCGGCACTTCGGCAGTGGATGCCTTTTCCTCCATCTCAGGCGGGAGCGTTGTTCCCTCCGTCGTCTCCCTGAAAGGTAGAGTGGTCTGTTTACGGTCTTTACGACCCATATATTCCAAGTAGGGCTGTTTAGGTGGTGGGCCCAGACAATCCAATGAGTCCTGAGGGCAGCGTGGGCAAAGGAATTCGGCTTTACACACCACTGGCAAAGTGGGCACACTTGGGCGTAAAAGGAACTGCTGTGCACCGTCAGACACAGACAATGGCCCCTGATGGCGGAGGTGATAAAAAGGCCTGCACGAGCAATCTCATTAGCAGCGAATGATTGGTAGCTCCAGGATATCGGTGGTATGGCAGGCACTATCAAAATTTAGTCCCAACGTGGAGCGACCGTCATGTTAGGGAGTCTGTAGTTTTGCCAGAGAAAGATAATGCGCTCAACATTTGGACAGTGTATTTCTAGGATGGCATACAAAGCTACCTCCTTCCCCCCAGCCACAGGTACAAGAGGAAGTGGGTCAGGAGGCATCCGACCAGTCACATTTTTTAAACTTACAAGGCAGTCTGAAACACTGTACCACAGGTTCCACTACCATGGAAGTGCATGCTTCTCAGGAGGAACACCACGGGTGTTTGGTGATTGGTGCAGTAAAGGGCACCAGCCCCACCCGCCGGGCCGTCCGATGCCCTTGACCAGCGCCCCAACCCCTAACGAAGCCGACACATGGGCCCTGTCCCCCCTGGGCTGGGAGCTACTCTGTGGAAATCGCGGGAGCAGGGCAGCCGGCCCGAGCATAGACTGCTGGCACATGCAATCGAGGGGGGGAGGGGAAATCTCAGGGCGCTGCCCGACTTACTCGGGGCCTCTCCGGTGCAGCTCTCGGTTTCAGGGAACACCAGCGGGGCACCGTGCTGAGCGGGCCCGCCCAGGCGCTCGATAAATCAGCGCTGGCAGGCCCGGTCCTGACGCTGTTCGATGGTTCTCCGGGTCGGGCTGGAGCTGGAGCACCACAAACGGCCCCGCAGAGGCAGCGCCGCCCGTGCCGTCTGCTACGCTGGAAGAGATGAATGTTGCTTTGCGGATTGTGGGGAAAATCACCGCTGGGCCAGGCTGTTGGTGAGAGCCTCTCTAGCTGGTGGCCATCTTCGCCGCCCGCTTGGCCACGCCCCCCTACCTTCTCTACTACTTTGATTCAAATCTGGGACTTTACAAAACACAGATCTCTCCAGCAAGTGCAATAACCACCAGAGTTATCTAACCATTATTAGTACTCCCTGAGATTTAATGGACACCTTCACAGCAGATGCCTTAGCCCAATCAAATATTTTAAAATGTACATTTTGCAACCAACTAAGCATAACAGATCTACTACCATGCTTCTCCTTGCTGCCAATTTCTTCGTGGCAGGGTTTAAAAAAAATAAATGTATTAGTTGAGGCTCAGATTTTGGGTCTGGATTGCGCCACTTTTTTGGCACAACCACAACGCTAAATCTCATTTGTTAAATCTCATAATGCGCTTTCATGTACTCATGATATACCTGCTAAACATATGTGTGAGGTCTTAATATCTGATGTCACTTCTTGTGCTGTCAATTCCAGTGAGGTCACTTTCTGTGATGTCACGTGTTGTGACACCATGTGCTGTGATGGCACGTGTCATAATTTCACTTGTATTCTGCTTAACTGGTTAGTCCCCCCGCTTCTTTTTTAGGACTTATACCCTGGATGAAATGCGCTATATAGTATAGGCAAGGCCATGAGACTTGCTCTGCCGCTCCTCTCTGCAGCAGCCACACTGGGTGTCAGGGACTAGAATCCCTGCTTACAGTCCACTGCGTCCCGCGCAGTGGGATGATGAAATGCGCTATATAGCACGGGCAAGATCATGAGGCTTGCTCTCCCGCTCTCAGTCCATGGCTTCCCAAGTTAGCCAAAAATGGAATCTGAGTTTTATACCTTAGCACCACTTAGTGATCCTAATACACTCGGTTTCATAACTGTTCGCTTAGCGTTACAGTATGTTATTTTATGCTGATTTGTTAATATTTATAGCACACTAATCACCCGAGAGGTATCCAGGCACTCCAGGTCACTAATATGCCAGCAGTGCGGTAAACAAGTTGAATAATCCATTTTCAAGGGAAAATTGTTGATCTACCATTGTTCTGTAAAAGGACTGACTCTAAGACACAAGCTATTGATCTCTGATGATCTATGACTAATTGGTATGTGCATCATCGCAAACATAAACACCTTGGTCTGAGAAATCAGGCAGCTATGTATTAACTGGCAATGAGGGACATGTTGCTTCAATGTCTATATCTGCTACTCATGCAAGTGATGGGTTTAGTGCAGATCTATAACGATAGAGCTAGAAGCATCTCTTTTTGTTAGGACTTTATGGTCCCACCTGCTTTTTTCTATCCCATATTTGGTAAGTCTTTATCTTCGTTCACAGTGGATCTATTAACCATCATGAGTTAAGTGAATGATCAAGTGTGTTGATGGCAGTGATCACTTTGTTTTCTCCCAGACAAACAAATGAGTACAACATTTGGTTCTTTGGCATATTACAGATATGAGTTCATTGTATTTTTTGCAATTGAGGACTGCAAGCCAAATGTTGTCCTTTATCCATTTATGCATCCGTGTGGTACTAGTCCCTCTAGGTCAGTCCTTTCTCAGATAATACTTAAATGACATAATAACTAAATGTAGGTAACAGTGTCCATTTCATTTCTTGATTATAATATGTTATTGTTATTGTCTACAATCGTTTTAATTTATCTAATAGCTCAGATTTGTATTTACTTGCCTCACTCCTTTGTAATATTTGTAAAGAAAACATCCAATTTGTATAGAAACTAGAAATTATGGGCTAGATGTAGGTAAATCTAATTTACCGATTCATGAATACTGAATATTACCGATTCGGTATTTATGAATCGGTAAATTAGATGTAGATAAATAATCGGTAATTTTTACTGATTCGGTAAGATTCGGTATTTACCGATTCGGTAAATGCCGAATCGGTATTTGCCATTGATTCCTATGGGCCTTGAAGCCCATAGGAATCAATAGCAAATACCGAGTCGGTAATTACCGAATCAGTAAAATTACCGAATTGACAGGGGGAACAGGGTGTCACTTTGACACCCTGTTGCACCCCTGTTTCAGGCTTGTGTGCCATGTGACACACACATGCCCTTAGGGCAGTCTGTGTGCCACATGGCACAGGTGTACATGCACAGATGTGCATGTACACAGGGATTCGTTATTTACCACGTAATATTTTACATGGTAAATACCGAATCCTGGAAGCCCTGTAGCACTGTTAACAGTGCTACCTACATTTGAAAATAAATATTCGGTAATTTTACCAATCGGTAAATTTACCTAATCAGTAAAATTGACAGAATCAGTAAATTTACGTATTCTGTAATTTTACCGATTCGGTAAAATTACCGATTCAGTAAAATTACCGAATATGTATGTTTTCAACACCCCTACATAACAATGCCCAAATATCGGTCGGAAGCGGCCGTTTCTGACCGGTATTTGGGCACCTACATCTGGCCCCCAATCCTTATGAAGAAAAAAGAATGGGGCATATTCTCAAGGATCTATCTCCAAGTTGTCAGCACTATATCACAGCCAAAGTCGTGATAAATCTATCCCCCCATTCACAAAACGGTGCTAACAGCCCATGTCACCAGTTTCCCTACAATAGCAGCCGCAAAATACATCCCCACATATGACCCGGGCAACTATCGCTAATGAGATGCAGAGTAGGCGTTACCTTGCAAAAAGCAGTGACAACACCACTCTGCAACATTCTCAAAGTCCAGCCAGATCGGCGATAATATCACAAAAATACGATACGGTGCGTTAGCAGCAGGAAATTAACACCTGCTGCTACCTGGTGTAAAGCCGGATGACAGCCTGCACCAGAAAAGGGAGCCCAGCCTACAACCACACATGAAGAACAACAGATGCCATGGAGCCACTGATCATGCAGCTCGGAACCCCAAGAGGGCCACAGCACCCACTGCCACCACCCCCAGGACCCCACCCACGGGCCCTACCACGGGCACCCCCCACTTCCACCGGACCAAGATATTGCACATCAACGTCACAAAATCATGAGCAAAAGCATTCGCCTAATGTAGCATGTTTACAACAATCAACATACATGTGAGTACAGAAAACCTGATCTATTCAGTCACCACTCAAAGTCCAAACAAAATTTCACATTCAAATCTGTCTCAAAACAACTATTCTGAAGAGTCACGGCGGGGCATCCGTGGACAATCTGTGAGTCACAGCCTGCAAGACAATATCCAAGATAAGAAGGTGTGTCAGGCAATCATCAAAGGACAGAGAGAGAGAGGAAGAGAGAGACTGAACAAGGAGCGCAAGAGCAATCGGGCCCTTGGCTCATGAATACATGCCAACTGCTGCATGTGTTTCGCAATTGGTGCACCCCAAATCTAAGGCCTGCCATCAAAGTCAGCATGAAGCCACATCACATTTCAGAAATGCAAGCAGTAGTCAGACTAAAGTGTAAAATAGGCTGACTCACTGCCCCATTTAGTTGTGGTGGGCGGAAGTGATGGAGCGAGATTACCAGCTTGGGTTATTTCTAAACGCCATACTCACCTGGCCCATTAACATTCCTACAATACAGGGTGACTCTGACCCGCTTGCAGGCCAGGTCGCCCCCCCCCCCCCCCCTGCCGCCACACAGCTCCACCGGTCCGTCACCTCGCCGATGCCTCCCAGCACGAGTTTGCAGCCGCTGCACCGCTGCCTCTGCTCGTAGCTGCCAGTACAGTGCCTTTTGCTCTATTCCGCCTCGCCTGTTTCTTGTGCCTTGTAATTTTTGTGCCTTGTATTTTTTGTGCCTTGAAACCTGCCTCCAGTGTTCAGTCCTTATTTTTCTGCCTTGCTCGCCCCTCCCACCCCCTTTTTTTCCTTCTGTATCCCTGGTTATTTCCCTCCGCTGCCTACTGTGGCCATGCCCCCTCCCTGCCCCGCTCTCACCTCCCAGCCGCTCTTCCCTCCTTCTCTGCCTTAAATGGCGACCGCTGCCCGGACGCGCAGCGGATGCGTGCAGCGGGCGTGCCGATTGCGAGTCGAAGGCGTCCCTAAGGCAACCCCGTCTGCGCCCGTCCGCACCTGGACCGCACCCAGCGCCAGAAGCCCTGGACCTCACACAAGCCACAACACCAGACTCCGATACGATGCCGACACCCTCCACGCTCTCAACACCGGCCAAGACCACCGCTGCTTCCAGGCGGCCCCGAAACGCACCCACGGACCCTTCTCTTGCCACACCTGCAACTACTCAAATCCACCAAAACTCCAAGGAATGGACCCAACCACCTCCGCTGCATACTCCTCAACACCCGCTCTGCACGCAAACACACCGTCGAGCTCTGGGACCTGCTCGACACTACCGCTCCAGACATTGCCTTCCTGACCGAGCCCTGGTGGAATGACTCCTCGGTACCCGACGTCGCCATAGCCATCCCGGATGGCTACAAGATCTCCCGCAGAGACCACAACAACGGGATGGGGAGAGGAATAGCCATCATCCACAAGTCCACCCTCCAGGTCCGCACCCACACAGACGACTCCCTCAACTCCGCCGAACACCTCCACTTCCGGATCCACACCGACTCCAGCACCTCCCTCTGAGAAACACTCATCTACAGACCTCCTGGATCCCGGGCCCTCTTCAGCGACGCTGTCTCCGACCTCGCCAGCACCCACGCACTCACCTCCACGGACTACAACCTCCTCGGGGACCTGAACTTCCACCTCGAGAACAACAATGACGCCAACTCCACAGCCCTGATGGACAACCTCGCTAACCTCGGCCTCCGACAACTCGTCACCGAACCCACCCACGCCGCCGACCACACGCTCAACCCCGTCTTCTCCACAAGCACCCACGTCGCCTTCAACCACACCACCAAACTCCACTGGACCGACTACCGATGCATCCATTTAACCTTCAAGAAACCAACCACGCACCACTGCACCCAACAGCTGCCTCGACGCTGCTGGAGCAAAGTTACCGAAGACCAACTGACCTCCACCCTCACCCAGAACCCATCCGCCGACCCCACCGACACAGACGCCGCCCCCCGAAACTTCAGACAGTGGATCGACGATTGCGTCAACACCCTCGCCTGATCAAGAAACCCCCCACCAACCACCCCAACAAGAAAGCCGCCTGGTTCAACAAAAAACTCCAGATCTCCAAACTGACATGCCGGAAGCTGGAGAAGAAATGGCTCCACAACTGCACACCAGACACCCACAAAGCCCACAAGGACGCCATTCGCAGACATCATCACCTCATCCGAACAGCCAAGATATCGTCCTTCAAAGCCCGACTGGAGAACAACGTGCACAACAGAAAAGAGCTTTTCAACATAGTGAAGGAACTCTCCAACCCCAGCACCAACACCAACGACATCCCACCCTCACAAGATCTGTGCGACTCACTGACCACCACTTTTTTCCATCGCAAGATCGCCGACATCCACGACAGCTTCAACTCCTCACCCGCCCCGACCGACATCCACGACAGCTTCAACTCCCCACCCGCCCAACCACTACAGACCACTCCCCGAACGCCACCTGCACCAACAAGCTGATCTCCTGGACCCACATCAACGATGAAGAGACACGCAAGGTCATGAACTCCATCCACTCAGGATCTCCATCAGACCCTTGCCCGCACCACGTTTTCAACAAAGCTGACGCAACCATCGCACCCTAACTGCGAATGTTCATCAACACCTCCTTCGACACTGCAACATTCCCGGAAAGCTGGAAGCACGCCGAAATCAACGCCCTCCTCAAGAAGCCCAAGGCGGACCCCAAAGACCTAAAGAAATTCTGGCCCATCTCCCTGCTACCCTTCCCGGCAAAGGTCATCGAGAAAGTCGCCAACCTGCAGCTGACCCACCACCTCGAGGACAACAGCATCCTAGACCCATCCCAGTCCAGATTCAGATGCAATCACAGCACCGAGACTGCCCTTAACGCCGCCACAGATGACATCAGGCGCCAGCTAGACAACGGCGAAAACTCAGCCCTCATCCTCCTGGACTTATCAGCAGCGTTCGACACGGTCTGCCACCGCACTCTAAAAACACACCTCGAAAAAGCCGGAATCCATAAGAAGGCTCTGGATTGGACCACGTCCTTCCTCTCCAGCAGAACCCAGAGAGTCCGTCTCTCGCCCTTTCCATCCGAAACCTCCGACATCTTCTGCGGCGTACCCCAGGGCTCATCCCTCAGACCGACCCTATTCAATGTCTACATGGCCCCCCTCGCACAAGTGGCCCGCCAGCACAACCTGAACATCATCTCCTACACCGACACCCAGCTCATCCTCTCCCTCACCAAGGACCCGTGCACCGCAAAAACCAACCTCCACGATGGAATGAAGGCCGTCCCCGAGTGGATGAGGAGCAGCCGTCTGAGACTGAACTCAGACAAAATGGAGGTCCTCATCCTAGGTCCCGTCCCCTCCACCTGGGACGACACCTGGTGGCCGACTGGGAGCAGCTCCGACACCCACGGATCACGCACACATCCTGGGATTTATCCTCGACTCCTCCCTCTCCATGTCGCAGCAGGTCAACGCCATCTCCTCCTTCTGCTACAACACCCTCCGCATGCTCCACAGGATCTACAAGTGGATCTTGACCGAAACAAGAAGAACAGTGACCCAAGCCCTCGTCAGCAGCAGACTTGACTATGGAAACGCACTCTACGCAGGATTCCCGGCCAAACACCTGCGACGACTACAACGCATCCAGAACGCCTCAGCCTGACTGATCCTTAACATCACCCGCCGTAGCCACATCTCCTGCCACCTAAGAGACCTGCACTGGCTCCCCATCAACAAGAGGATCACCTTCAAGCTCCTCACCAACGCACACAAGGCACTCCACAAAACCAGACTAGCCTACCTGAACGACAGACTCAACTTCTACACCCCCGCCCACCAGCTCCGCTCCGCCAGCCTCGCCCTCGCTGCCGTCCTGCGCTTTCAACAAACAACTTCCGGTGGCAGATCCTTCTCCTTCCTCGCCGCCAAGACCTGGAACACCCTCCCCACCCATCTACGGCAGACACAAGACATGCTCACCTTCAGAAGGCTCCTCAAGACCTGGCTCTTCAAGCAGTAGCGGCTATCCCCCCCCCGACCCCACCCCTCAGCACCTTGAGAGCCTCACGGGTAAGTAGTGCGCTTTACAAATCCTCTGATTCATTGATTACAATAAGCTTGCAATCCTCCACTGAGGATCAGGACTTAATCTAACGTGAAATATATATTTTACATGTACACATTTCTTTCCAAACTTTAACACCTCAGTGCTTAATTTCCTCCGGTCGATAGATCAGGTTGTTAGCATAATAGGCATAAATAACATTTACTCTTTTCTTTGAATGACCATAGACTCAGGAGAGTTTTAAAATCGCTATCTATGCAATATTCTGTGAGTCAAATACCAACACATGTCAATCACCAACTTCTCAAGGAGAAAAATAATGATCAAAGCAAAAATCTTTAAAGACTTAGTAAAATCATCTAGATATTGGTACCTGGGAAGGGTGGAAAAGGAAATTGGTACAAGGACATACCACACAGATTTATATTTACCTAGAAAGGTGCGAGGACCAACCCCTGGCCAATGGCTGGAAAAAGGGGGCTCCCGAGTAGTCAAGAGCCAGCAGTTCAGGACAGGAAACCTCTTCTAAGTGTAACACCAGCATTACACCCCTCTCTGGTGCTGCTCTCTTTCCCCTTCTCCGTCCATCAGCAATCTCCTGATTCTTCTTTCAGAGTGCTGGACCACCCCTCTGAGCTCTGTGGCATCTGTCGTTTTCTTCCGCAGTGTTGGGTCAGTGACAGGTCTATTACAAGTTGGACAAACAAACTGAATGAGCCTACCTTGGTTATACTATTCTCAATGTATGTATCTCCCTCCAATGTTTAAATATTCGTGTATTCCCTTAATTCGATCGGTCAATGGGATGGGGAGAGGTCATTACACCATACTAATGTGAAGTCATCTTCTTTGGTTTAATTGTTCTAAGTCACCGCCCTTATTTTTTCTTTCCTATGCTTTATTCCTCCCAGCAACATTCACATTACTTCATGTACAATGTATATAATATTACCCAATACTTCTTCCCCTCTCCAGGTTAAGAGGTGAAGTTCTCAGGCGCATCGCTTGTGAGACAGTCCTTGGCTGTAGTTCAATGTCATTGACACAGGAGTTTCGTGATTCCAGTGCGCATGTGTAGAGTTCAGACAAGATGGAGAATTCAGTCATCGTCCAGGCCCAAATACGAACTAATAATAAAGTCAAAGAAGAACATGTTAGACTACAAAAATAAATAAATGCACTGTGTACCACTTATTCCTAATATAATCCCAATATTTTATTTTACCTATGGCATTAGCAGATTAGCAAGACATGCCAAGTTTAGTTTAAGCATAGCCATATGCATTAGCATGTGAGGTTCGAAGCAGCCATCTTTAATACTACTGCGCAGCTGCAAAGAATTCCCACCAAAAGCAAAGTATGTCATACTACGTAGATGCAGTAGACGCATGCGCAAAAGTGTTCCTGCGTTTTCGGCAGCCATTTTAATTCTCTCAGGTTACTTGTTAGTAAAGCACATTAAAAAGCTTCCCCTAGATGAAATAAATGTTGTGTGGTGCACTTATTAGTATTCACAAAACATACTGGTTATGTTATTACATGTTATTCGAGAAGGTTGAATCCAAGCAAGTTTCTTACATACGAAACCTTGCTCCATCAGAAGCAAAAAGTGAATGACAGTTCAACAGATCAATAGATGAAGCCTGGTGACTTAAAGTCCCTCTATGTATATTATGTATGATTTTTCTGGAAACCACTAGAATGGTGAGACAGCTAAAGCTGCCTCAAAATTCAGACATAAAAAGGAGTCTGTTTTAAAACAAGAGCTAAAGTGAACTTTAGAGCAGCTTGTACAATCTTTGATATATTCAATGAAAAACCAATAGCAAAAGAGCTGATTGTGATTTTAGCAGGGTTAGAAACAGGAGCAGAGGTATTAACTGAAGAATTAACTGAGATCAATTAAGGTCAAGTGAGGAGTAATGGAAGGGCTTAGGGGCAGATGTATCAAGAAACCATTTTGCACTTCTCTAATAGCGATTGTTAAGGAATCGCTATTTGAGAAGTGCAAAATGGTATGTATGTAGAATTTCGCTATTTTTTAGCGATTCCTTAAAATTCCTTAATTGCGATTAGCAAATTGCTAATCGCAATTAAGGAATAATTTTCCCATTCATTTCTATGGGCCAGGAGGCCCATAGGAATGATTGTGCAGTAATTCTCAAATTGCGATTTCGCAATTTGCTAATCGCAATTTGAGAATTATTTCAAGGGTGCAGGGGTGTCTCAAAGACACCCTGCTGCACCCCTCAAATCTACATGTGTGTGCATGTGGCACACATACATGCCCTATGGGCATGTATGAGTGTCACATGCCACCCTTACAAATGCCAATTAGGGCATTTTAGAAAAAAATCGCAATTTACCACCAACTACAAGTTGATGGTAAAATGCGATTTTTTTACACAAATTCGCACACCAAAAATGTGTCATACATATCATTTAAGGAATCGCAAAATTTGCGATTCCTTAAATGCTATGCAAAAGAAGGAATCGCAAATAATTGCGATTAAATAAATTGCGATTATTTCATACATGTGAAATATCGCAAAACGGCCGTTTGCGAGTCGCAAAGGCCGAAATTCTGCGATTTTCAGCCTTTGCGAGTCGCAAAAGCCTTGATACATCTGGCCCTTAGCTCTGTAAACACTGGCAACCACATCACACCCATAAATATCCCTTTCCAGGGTCGAACTGGGCTGTACGGCAATCTGGCAGTGCCAGAAAGGGTGGTCTGATAGGTCAGTGTGTAGGCTTGTTTGTGGCTGTTATTGGGCCAATTTATGGTCAGTAAGGCTGTTCTTTTCTGTTGACTTCCCTGATATCATCACAAACATTTCCTAAACCAAACACAAATTCAGGCAGTCTCCCATGTCTTGAAAACAGCAATAAGTCTTTGCAACTTCAAAACTGCCCTGATTTACAAATGTGGGCCACTTTTTTACCTATCTGATTAACTAATTTGACCCTTTTTATTTTGCTGCCCAGAGCCCATTTTCTGACGCAGGCAACCCATGTCCTCTCAATAAGGCATGCCCAAATAATATGTCTATAAAATAAATTTGTCAGCTAAGAAAACTCCAGTAGCTCAGCTTCACAGACCTTTTGTCCATAGTAGTAACCATGGACAAATATATAGTGGTGTGGTGCATAGTTGTTTTCTCCGAATATGCAAATGTTATTTGACTGAAGATCAACTTGTTCAGTGCCCAACTATGACCTGGGAAACCAGTGATGCATCCCTCTTCAGGAAAGACCCATGCAACCTCAGGGCCAATTACCCAGGGGCCGACTGCAGCATGGGAACAGACCACTGGCTGAGCTCCTGCTGCTTGTATTCATGTACCAAGTGTTAGACCTGGTGCTTTCTGCAGGGTTAACCTCAAACGTTTTGCATTTCGCTGCCTATTTGTCTGAACTTTTTGTTTGTCGGCTATAGAACTCTGGTCACTTTACCACGGCTAATAAGTGCTAAAGTGTATGTGCTCTCTCCTCTGAACATGGTGTGATTGGTTTACACCTGTTTGGCATATATGATTTACTTGTAAGTCCCTTTTAAAGTGGTATCCCATATAACCAGGGCCTGTAAATTCAATGCTATTAGTGGGCCTGTAGAAACTTTACTGCTACTTTAACTTGAGATGTAAAACTGCTTATCAAGACTTGAGCTCCCCTTTTAATACACATTGGTCACCCCTATGGTAGGCCATAGGTAGCCCGAACGGGCGGGGCACTGTGTATGTGAAAGGTAGGACATGTGCCTTTATCAATTGCATGACAAACAGCCTATTTTGGTTCTCGCTGCTGTGACGCCCACTCCTCTCATAGACTAGCATTAGGAATTCTGGCAGAGGGTAAACAAAGGGCACCCTATAGGGCCCCATGGTGCCTCACACCCTATGGATGCAAATAGGGAGGCACAACATATGCTCACCAGTTTCTGCATGGCATGGACTTTTTAGTCCATACAGTGCAGGAACTGTTTTTGGTGTTCCCATTGGGGTGCCCATTTTTAGAGGCACCACTGTGGTAATGCCCCCCAAAAAGAAACACTTAATCTGGCTGGCAGCCTGACCCCCGCTTTGGCAGTGCTGTGGCGGGGCGGACTGGGCACCGCACCTCTAAAGTCATAGTAAGGCACAGTGAATACTTTCCAGGTTGCCACAACACAGGAAGGGCTGCGTGTGACAGGGTTTACATCTGCAGTCATCTGCATGCTGATCGTCTATCTGGGCTGGGACAGGGAGAGGTTGTTCAAACTTTACATTTGTATAGATTGTGTCCTGCCCTCACACAAAGAGCTGATTTAGCTAATGGGCTGGGTTGAAAGGGATTGCTGTGCACTTGAAAGGGTTCCTTTGAGGACACCCCTTGATCAAATACGATTTTGAGTATAAGTACAGAGGCTTTGACCCCATGATTTTAGACAATGGCTGGGGATTTTGGCCAGATGTTGCTGTCTCTACACACTGCGCATTGCCAGAGGACTGCTGTGCTGCCAGAAGGTACCGCCATTTGGACTATCTGCTCTATTGCGCTGACCTACTGCCTGCTGGCTACAGGGCTGCCACTCTGCAAATTCAGCCTTATGTGCTGGCCTGCTGAATTCTTACCTTTCTATACCACAGTGTCTCCAAGGGCTTAGTGGCTTGATCCCGTGTTCTTCCCTGAGGTTTCTTGGATATCAAAGACCTCGGGCCTGCTTTAAATCCAATACTGCACTGTCCAGCCAAAGTGAGTACTCTGCTTCATGGGTGTGTCTTACTGCTGCTGGCCCTGCTGAGGAGTGAGTGTGATGCTCACCTCAACCCTATGCACAGTCTCACATGTGTGAGCAGTCCTTGCTACACACCAGCTGGAGGATCAGTTTTTGCCCTGTGAGGAGCACCCAGGGAGCAGCGCTCCTTTTGGTGATTGGGGGCAGGTCAGGCACTTTTGCTTGGAGCGGGGTGTGGAGAGTGGTCCCCCCCATGGGGGTTAGAGGACTCACTGAGTGGTTACCCCTATGTCCGGGTACTGTGGAGGAAGGGAAAGTGAGCCCATTCTTCAAAAGGGGAGTGATCTGCATTGGATTGTTGGCAGCTGCACCACATGCTCGCAGGCAGCCACATTTGTCTAGGCGCAAGGGACCCAACAAGGTTTCCCTGCTGGAACCTGCCATTTGCTCCTTCCCCCCATTTACTGGATAAAATGTACCTTGGGGGGCGCTTGTTCAATTGTCAGGCATCATGACGCGGTGAAAAGGGGTGTGTTTATATGAAAAAAATGCTCCTACTTTAAAGGGACGTGGAGCCTGAATAGCGTGACCGTGCTGTGAATAATACTTGGGGCACTTGTTCAGTTGTCAAGCATCACAAGGAGTTGTCCCCACCTGCAGAAGACTGTGAACGGAAGATTACCCTAGCATGTGTAGTAGTCTCGCAAGTACCCCACCACCCTACTCTGTTTCATAAAGGCATTTGTTTCAGTTAGTTCTGGGTGATTACCGTATCCCTGCTGATAGGAGGGCAGGTGTTCCCAGATCCATCTTTACTTCATGTTACTGATATGCTTACGGGGAAATTTGGGGATTTATGTGTTTCCCCTAACCAAACTGCTGCATTTCATGCACTGATAATATTTCATTGCCAGGTTAAGGAATACCATCTAAAGATTTGCATAGAATGCACAGTAGGTATGATTTATTACATACTGTATTTTTATATAATCCTAGTGTGTTGTTCATACGTTTTATACATTGCCTCTGATGATAAACCTGACTGCTCTACACCAAACTACCAGAGGGTGAGCACAGGTTATCTTTGGTGCGTAATGTATTTGCCCTGACTAGAGTGGTGAGTTCTACCTGGTTTAGGTGCATACCCTAGCCAACCAGAAACCACATTTCTAACATTGGGATAATAGGGTGTTGAAACCACCAGGGAGGTGCTTAAGTGCCCAACAAGAAGAGGGCGACTCACAAGCGAGCAAGCTATGTCACAAACACAGTACACACAATCTCAAAATACACAAATTAGCTTTGTTATAGTTAAGGGATTTTTTTTGTTGGTGTCACATTATAAACGTCACTAAGCCATAATAGTGAACAATTAAGAGTAGGTAAACTACGTTTTTCATTTCCTCTTAAAAAAGCAGAAAAAATATATTTACAGACACATCTGCTTCAAAGGCTTGATAAGATCAGATCTTACATTCCAGGCTTTGAAGTAAAATAAACTGACAGGGGAAGGAGGTGTGGGAGATTGGGCCCAAACCATCAGTTACTTCCAGAGTAATGCC
This sequence comes from Lissotriton vulgaris, assembly GCF_964263255.1. Lineage (NCBI taxonomy): Eukaryota > Metazoa > Chordata > Amphibia > Caudata > Salamandridae > Lissotriton > Lissotriton vulgaris. Next base: position 247,025,438 of record NC_141687.1, read on the forward strand.
CTTTGTTGAACCATGAGAAGCAGAGGAAGAAAAATATCACTAATTTAAATATCATTACATTGCAATCAATGTGGCCACACAGGAATCCACTCGACAACTTAATTTGAGTTCAGAAAGGTTTCATTATAAAATTAGAAATAGGTCAATGTAAATAAGTCTTAACATACTCATAGAAATATAGAAATATCAGAAATAGTCCAAATCTCCTGAAGAGATGCAGCCTACATAGTACAAATGAAATGACTAACTCTAAAGTAATGATGCAAACTATCAGGAAAAGGAATTGTCCATTGAATGTCATCAGAGAGAACTCCTTAAGAAGCACGAGCAACCTCTCTTTCCCTACACTGTTCTAAAGTGGCATCTGTTAGAGATAAGTCAAAGAAGAAGAGAAAGGTGTCAGCATTCAAAGTCTTGAGTAGAAGTACTCCATTAATGGATATAATGACCTAAAGTTACTCAAACAGAAGTATTGGTCTGATCTCCGTGAAAACCTAAGATGGAATTCCTCTCCCCCACTAAGTACAGTACATAATATCAGCTGCAGTCGAATTGACACTCCCACATGACTTCTTTTTTGGTAATTTTCCAGAGCGCTGGATACGTTCACCACCTTTCCCACATCGATAAATTGTAATCTTGGTTATTCCTCTCTTCTCCCATGAGAACTTGTCTCCTTGTTCGTTATCGCAATTCCCTCAGCCAATAACTTCTTCCCATACCTTGCTATCTAATAAGACAAAACTTCGTTATTGTAACTAATGAGGTTTATCTACACTTGCAGTAAAAAACAAAATAAGACAAAACATTCCACCGAAAAGAATAAACACAGACAAACGTAAGATGCAAGGTGAGCTTGCTCTGAAACATAATGTTAGGCCTCAAAATATTAGATAACTTTAGCAAGTGCACTAGGTTACAACTATGTGCACAGAATGCAAATGCACTATAAATGAAATCTCATACACATGAAAAATACAAAAGCTATCAATAATTATAAATACAATATTCTCAAATTAGCATAATATCGTAATACATCAGAATCTCCTAAACATAAGTTTGCACATTTCGTTTCATTAGTTTCATGGAAAATAATCTACAGATTTCCCCTACTCATTCATAAAACAATACATTACATTTCTCTATGAAACAGACCTAAAGCACATTTTATAAACTGCATTTGTTATACGTGGAGCACTTTATACATGGGATTCTCCTTCTTTACCTTTTAGTATATTAACCACACAGAACACATTTTTGTGCTGACTAATCATAGATATAATGCAATCCTACGTCAATTTCAGATGATATCAAGATTACACTTCCTCAGAGGGGGGGGGGGTGGGGGGGGGACTGTACTGCCTGGAAGCCCTAAATCTAACCCTTGAAAGTATTCAGTTAAAGCATTAGTAGACCCCAAAAGTATGTTATTAGCTCAGTATTGTAATGCTCTCAGACACTCTGTTCATCACCACCCCCTTTTCTGAATCATTTTTGTCCACCATAAGCGTGGAAGGGTATACTCAGATGTGAGTCCCTTTCTCACTGCACCATCAGGATTCAAGCAAGCCGGGCCGAAGAAGGCTGAAATGCCAGAAACCGGTCCCCGGTAGCTTGTCTCCTTTCTGTTGAAGAATTGGCTTGGTAGTTTAGTCTGCCCTGTTCCCATGATGCACTGGGCCAGGGACAGACTGATTTGCATATAGCCAGGTTCTGAGCTGGGATGGTGCAGTGAGATAAATAACGGTGATGGATCAAGCCCTGATCTTTGGACTGGGTAAGAGTGGTCTGCTTAATTCAGACACTCTGTTCATCACCACCCCCTTTTCTGAATCGTTTTTGGCCACTATAGGTGTGGCAGGGTATACTCAGACATGAGTCCCTTTCTCACTGCACCATCAGGATTCAAGCAAGCCGGGCCGAAGAAGGCTGAAATGCCAGAAACCGGTCCCCGGTAGCTTGTCTCCTTTCTGGTGAAGAATTGGCTTGGTAGTTTAGTCTGCCCTGTTCCCATGATGCACTGGGCCAGGGACAGACTGATTTGCATATAGCCAGGTTCTGAGCTGGGATGGTGCAGTGAGATAAATAACGGTGATGGATCAAGCCCTGATCTTTGGACTGGGTAAGAGTGGTCTGCTTAATTCAGACACTCTGTTCATCACCACCCCCTTTTCTGAATCGCCACTCAGGAGAGGACAAGGTTACTGAAGGGCGGAGCTCAGGCAGGGAGGATGGTGCATGCTAGGAGAAGTCCAGGGAGGAGAAGGAGTCCTTTAGGGCTGCGGTGGGGCAGGCTGTTAATATTAAGAGCAGGCCCAGTGCCAGCTGGGGCAGGAGGAAGTCAGGGGAGGGGCGCACGTGGGCCCACATGGAAGATGTCATTAGACAGGGTGTTTGTTGGAGAGGGCTCCTGCTGCGCGAGCTCCTGTTTGGCTCAAGGAGCGTTGGGTCTGAAGGCACCAGAGGATTTTCAGTTGGGGGGGCGTAAAGATTGGGGAGGGTAGCTAGCACACCGAACAGAGTAAGGCAATGGCAAACATGGTGGCTGGTCTGGAATGGAGCTTAGGGGCTGCTGAGGAGTCGGTTGATATTGACGCCATGGAGTCACAAGATGGGGGGATGCTGTGGCTGTGTAAAAGGCTGTATGTGATGGACATGGGGGTTGGTACAGATGACCAGGTAATGGAAGGGGCGAAGGTTGAAGAGCAGGGGGTGAAAGAGAGGAAGGCGGGGACCAAGATCAGAAATCAATACACTGCAGACGAAGGAGACAGGGGCCAAGAAGGGAGTAGAAGAGGTAGTGGGGGAAGACAAAGGAGAGAAGATAGAGGGGAAGGTAGCAGGGAAAGAAAGTGCAGAGCTGAAGATCAAGAAGCTTCCATACATGGGTTTTCAAAGCCACTGGGGGCCCACCTTATGCTGGCAACAAAAGAAAAAATTTGGAACGGTGAGTATGTGGAGATGTTGAAGTTGCTGCATAGGGAGCTGAGCCTTTAGGAAGGCTCGAACGAGGAGGGGCATGAGTTAGCTAAATGTCTGAAGGTACCACTCATGATTGAAAATTGAACAGTAGCCTTTTATAATTTACGCTATCATGTATTGTGAATAGCAACTGGAGAGGTGCGTTGCAATCTTTAAATACATGGATACAATAAGGACGGCGCAGATAAACTTTGGGGGTAATGCCTGGACACAGTACAATGATGAGTTGAAAGCGTGCATGGCTGTAGATCAGGACGTACAGAGGGTGGAGGTTGATGCTGATCCTTGGCATCAAACTATGGACCCCTTAACATTCGGTAAGACTACCTTTACTGCAAGTGGTCTACCTATCGACTATCAGCCCTATCAGGGCCACCCCACCCAAGCGGGGTTGGAGTGCCAGGGAAAAGTCAAGGAGGGCAGACAAGAGCATATTGGGCTTTCAGCATGGGTGTTTGTACCCGGGAATATTGCAAGTTCCAGCATGAACGTTGAAAGTGTGCTGTGAGGCACAGGGTCTAGACTGATTTGCGTATGGCTGGACCTAAACTGGGGTGGCATGGTGAGCATAAGAATTATGGATTTTACAGAGATCTCTCGACTGAGGGTAAATGTTTGATTTGCTCTGCATTCCTTTGATCATCTGTGTGTGTTTAGCTTTCTCGCCCTAAGTGCGCTGGGCATGCCCAGCTGTGGGTCCCGGGCTCACTGTGCCACTGGATTCAAGCTAGGCTGGCTGATGAGGGGTGATGCCCTGAAACGGGTCACAGGATGCTTGTTTCTGGTGAAGGGAGGAACTGGCTTGGTAGTTCGAGCTGGACAGTTTCCATGAGGCACTGGGTCAAGACTGATTTGCATATGGCTGGATCTAAACTGGGGAGGCATGGTGAGCATAAGAAGCCTCAAATTGTAAAGCGCTCTGATATACTTTGGGATAAAGTTTGCGCTATATAAATCTTTATAAATAAATAAATGATGGATTTAATCCAGATCTCTTGACTGGGGGTGAATGTATGATTAGTTCAGCAATCCGTGAAACATCTGTGTGTCTTTTGCTTTCTCGCCCTAAGTGCACCGGGCATGCCCAGATGTGGGTCCTGGGCTCACTGTGCCACCAGATTCAAGCTAGCCTGGCTGATGAGGGGTGATGCCCAGAAACCGGTCCCAGGATGCTTGTTTCTGGTCCAGGCAGGGCCTGGTATGGCAGTTCGGGTTGCACTGTTCCCAGAGGATACATGGTCAAGACTGATTTGCATATTGCTGGGTCTAAACTGGAGTGGCATGGTGAGCAAAAAGAACAATGGATTTGACCCAGATCTCTTGACTGGGGGTGAATGTTTGATTTGCTCTGCATTCCGTCCATAATCTGTGTGTCTATTGTCAAAGTGTTCTGGCAAGCATCCTCTTGTCAACTGTTATGAAGCAACGGGTCAATCCAGTCCTGTCACAGGACAATGGCAACAACAGTCAGGGTACAAATTGAATCAGTGGACTAACCAGGTCACTGGATTCAGGGGAGGCCCGGGGGAAAGGGATCTGGGGCAAAACGCTTGTATGCCCATTAATATGGAGCCTTTTAATGTTCTGTTTGGGATTATACAATAATGACAAGGATGCCCTTGGCACCAGAAATGACAATGGGACCCAGCACAGTACAGTAATGTTTGGGCATTGAGATTGATTTGGTAGCAATAGCGGGTCGCTTATCGTAGGAGAAAAAGATAACTACGTATTTGCTGCTGGGTGCAATGCTAGACCAGCACAAGGTTACGGTAAAAGAAGTGCAAATACTACTGGGTCATCTCAGTTTTGCAGGCAGAGTAGTGAGAGCTGGGAGGACATTCTGTAGGAGGATGAGGATATCATTGTCAGAGTTGCATTTGCCACATCACCATATTAGATTATCAACAGGAACCATGAAGGATTTGAGGATGTCGTGTTTTTTCCATGGAATTCCTTAACGGGGTGCCCTTGGGGGTACCGGCAGAGTTGGTATGGGATGTGCACATTTACTGCGGGGGTAGGTTTCGGATTGTACTGGCATGTGAAGTGGATTGCAGATGAATGGCCCCTTGAATGGGGAGGGCGCAGTATTGCGTTTTTGGAATACTTCCCATTGGTAGTTGCAGTGGTGCCTTAGGGGGGATCAGCTGACACACAAGAAAGTACTCTTTCACGTTGACAATATGGCTGAAGTGCAGGGGGTTAACCGTCAGTCAGAAAGGGATGCTCAGGTGTTAAAGTTGCTGTGAGTCTTTCTGCTGCATTGTCTCCAGATTTATATTCAGTTTTGGGAAAGACATGTGGGAGGGTTGAACAATGATATTGCAGATGCTTAGTCTCATTAGCAGTGGGAGTGGTTCCATGGGCTGGCCACTGAGGCAGAAGGAATCCCGACCAGGATGCCCGCTTGAGCTTTAGTCAGTTGGCAAAAAAGGATGCTACAGTTGGAGATGGAGTTGTTGGCTTTGCTGACACAAGGGCTTACGGCCAGGCTTGGGGGGGGGGGTGTGGGGGGGGGTTGTAACTAGTGGTGCGAATAGGAGGGAGGACATATTGTCCAGGATAAAGGATGTGGTTCATTTTATTATGCACTTGATTGAAAAAGGACAATCCAGAGTTACTATTGCGGGTAAGGTAGCAGGAATTGCATTCATGGGGAAGCTATTGTGGGGTTACAATCCATCGGCGGGAGAGTTGGGGGCCAGAAAACAAGTAGGTACTTTAAAGTGTCCCTTAACATGGGGTTTATTTACCGCAGTGATTACAAATTTGAGTGGGGTCTGTGGGAACGGGTATGAATAGGTCTTGTTTACAGCATTGATGGCGTGGTTGTTTTTTGGATATTTCAGGGTGTCTGAGTTATTGGGGAGTAGGTGGGTTCTTTGGGAAGAAGTACATCCATGTATGGCAGGCTAATAGGTATGGTTGCATAGGTCTAAAATGGATCAAAGGGCTCAGGCTTCTTCTGTTTTGTTTCACAATTTTCAAGTAGGCACTTTTTACCTCATTCGGTGTGCTGTCTCTCTGCGGGCCTTCTTGGTGGAGGTGGGAGATCTGTCTTTTAAACACTAGGATAGTAAGCGAGTGACATCTTTTCAGCTACAGGCAGTATTACGAAAAGTTTGCCTCAGTTTGGTGTCAAAGCAAGGGGTTTTGGGGCTCATTAGTTGCCAATTGGCATGGCGACCAAAGCAGACAGGCGGGTCCGGAGTAAACTATGCATAATGAGCCTGGGCAGATGTGCTTGCAATTGCTTTCAGCGATATGCGCGGGGCAGGACTTGCTAAGACAATGTTGTTCTCTTATGCATGTTTTGTTGTTTTTCAGGCTTGGTTCCAGGTCCGGCAGTTGCCGAACTGTCGGTTTGGATTATTGGGCACTCCTTTCTAAAATGGCCATAAAGGCAGACGAGACAAAGCAGCTTTCGGATTTCATTGGAATTTTTCCCTCAACGTTTCCAACTGCAATGGCAGGGAAGAGGGGGGAAGAGGTGGGAGGATAGTGGTCCTGTGTTTGAATAGGTTGAATGTAAGGGGCGTTTTCCAGACATTTTTGTGGTGTGCGCTCTAGTCTACCGGCGTACACGTGATGACGCGTGACGCCGTAGACTAGAGCGGAGTAGTCGCGCATGCGCAGAAGCGGTAAAAAGTGAAAGGCGCGAAGAGAGAAAGACGGAGCTGGCGACCGGAGCGCAAACTGTTAGACGCTCGGCGCCCTTAGCGAGTAACTTGCTGAAATAGAGATAATAAACGGAGTAAACCACCTACCTGTGTCAGAGCATCCTGTGGGGGGAACATACAACATTACAGTGGCGACGAGGGTGGGACCCGGACACCACCAGGTGCAGGGACGACGGCAAGGAAAGCAAAACTCCCCACAACCACGGCCACGAGCCAGGAGGGCACAGGATCTGCAAGGAAAAGCAAGGGCGTGGCAGCAGCGCAGCAGCACGACCAGGAGCTAAACACCAACAGCATTAGCCAGGTCAGTGTGAACCAGGACACCGGGAGCCCCCAGGCAGCAACCTGGCAACCAAGGGAGACACCCCTAAGTCAGAAGAAGGGGGGAGAACAGTGCAGACAGCGCACACTACGAGGGATAATACCCCAGGTAGCCCAAGGGGTCACGGGGACACGGCAGGGAGCGCAGGAGCGTCCGGTGAACCCACCCAAAGGGCCCAGGAGGGAGTACCCAGAGGAGAAGCCAGAATGGCGAATCAGGCATCAGCCCTAATGGCACCGGTCCCATTCCTAACCAGGCCAGGGGAACCCCAACTTAAATGGGAAGACTGGAAAGAATATTTCCTCAATTACATTGAAGCCCTGGAGGATGAGAGCGAAGGGGAATACAAGCCGGAAAGAAAAAAGAGGCTGTTGCTCCACAACTTAGGCCCAGAAGGGGTCAGGGTGTTTAAGAATCTGGTGCCCAAAGAGAGGGGTGCAGACGAGACGGACGTCTTTGTGAACGCACTGGACGATCTGGACAGTCATTACCGCCCAGCAGTTTGTGTCTCAATAGACCGCTATAACTTCCAACAGAGAAAACAGGAGGCAGGAGAGTCCATTGATGACTATGTGGCAGCACTCCGCCGGCTAGCAATCACGTGTAGGTACGGGAACCTGCAGGATGAATACATCAAGGACCAAATAGTGATGCACACCACCAGTAGAGCAGTCCAAGACAAGCTGTGGGCGATGAATGAAACAACCCTGAAAGAAGTGGTAGCAATGGTCAAGAAGGCAGAAATGTCGAAGAGGGGCGCAGACGTGGCGAAAAGAGAAAGCGGGCCGAGACCGATGATCAACAAAATCGACGAGGCGCCACAATCCAGCAAGCCCAAAAGCACCTACGGAGACCCGAAGAGGGACACAAGAGGGCCGGGGAAGCAGTTGCCTCGCCCCAGCCAGGGAACAAAATTTGCGTGCTACCGATGCGGCAGTGCAGCGCACGCGGCCCAGGATAGGCGTTGTCCCGCGTTTCGCGCCAGGTGCTCATTTTGCGGGTTGAACGGTCACTTTGAAAAGGTCTGCCGAAAGAAAGGGACGAAGTCCACAGTCAAGTGCATCGAAGCGGCCGCAGCCAACGTGAGTGAAGAAGAGGACCAGGAAGAAGACGATCTGGTACTATGCATAGAGGATCAAGTGCTGGACGTATCCGGGAAGAGAAGGGATAAGCCCCGCACCGATATGCGCATTGGGGGCGTCAAGGTATATGTGGCCGTGGACTCTGGATCCCCCTGGACCATAGTGCAAAGATCGATATGGGAAGAGGATTTCGCGCCGGTATTAGGACCCGATCTGGAGCCGCCGGACATCAGACCCATCTCGTATACCGAGAATTCCATTCCATTGGTAGGTTGCAAAGACCTGGAGTTCGAATTCAGAGGAAGATCGGCCACGTGCACCCTGTATGTAGCGGAAAAGGGCCCATCCGTCCTAGGATGGAGAGACGCAGGTGCCCTTGCCCTTGGCCACGCCCACCAAGGAGCTCATATAAACGCTGCCTGCAGCGCGACTAAACTTCATTTGGAAACTCCTCTGAGGCGGAAAGCCGGAGGACGGTACTTTTTCGCTATTTTAAAAAAAATTCACTCGTATTTTGTGTGTGTAACTTTTAAAACTCACCTGCACTAAAGCGCTGCCCTCACGCGCCAGCAGACCCTCTAGGCACTCCTGAGACAGCGGCAATCAGCGCTGAGACAGGAATCACAAATTACCCGCCATCACGGTTCGAAGGCGAGCCACGCCCCCTGCGAGGCCACGCCCACAACATCGCCATAAATGTGTCGGCCACACAAGCGCAGCGGTCGAGCGCAGCGGGAGCGCCGTTTGCGCGCCGAAGGCGCGCTTAAGGCAAGCTCGTCTGCGCTCGTCCGCGCCTCGGCAGCGCCTGGTGAGCCACTTGCGGCCCTGATATCCCCGTCCACCAGCAACACACCTCACTTGACGCGCGAGGCTCTACTCCTCCGTAGAGACTTCGCCCATGAGGGGCATTTGTCCTTCCAAGACACCGCCTATCCTCTGCACGACTTTGCGCGCAAAGGCTTAATCACAGCTGGCTTGCTGAACGTAAGGTCCCTGCCCAAACACTCCCACGAAATCGCCCTGCTCATAGATAATCATCATCTTGATGTTCTATTCCTCACGGAAACATGGACCCACTCCGACTGCAACATAGATCTGGACTGGGCCTGTCCACAAGACTTCAAGATCCTGCATCTCCCTCGACCTAAGGGGCGGGGCGGTGGTGTTGGTGCAATCTACAGAGCATCATGGTCAGTCAAAACTATTGCCATGGACCCAGTGGTCGGGACCGAAATACTCGGCCTTTCCATGGATTGTCATCTCGGTACTACCTTCACAGCGGTGATTTGTTACCGTCCGCAGGGAACGTTTAACGCTACTCAGCAGCAGTCGCTTCTCACCACCCTCACCAATATGGCTACCTCCCACAACAACTTGATTGTCCTGGGCGACTTTAACCTTTGGCCCAACGGCAGCCTAGACTCCGCCCTCAACAATCTCCTAGTGTCTTGCGAAGGAATGAAACTCTCCCAGCTAGTGGACAAACCCACTCACATAGCAGGGCACCAGCTAGATTTAATTTTTTCCTCCCCACAGCTGGCTACTCTGAGCGACATTCTACCAATGTGCTGGACTGATCATGCCCTGATCAAATTTCACATAGTAGGCAGCAGGTATGGCAAACCGGCTTTCCACGGTCATATACCTCCATACAGAGACTGGAAGGTCCTAGACAAACTCAGACTGAATGGCCCAGTGTTTGAGGTAGAGGACAGTTTCTCTACTACACAATCGGTGGAGGCTAACTATCTATCCCTTTGTTCAAGGATTTCCAGCACTGCGGAACACCTCGTCCCTTTGAAAAAGGGTAAACCCCAGAGACGAGCACCGGCCCCCTGGTTTGATGACTCCTTAAGAGCTCTCAAACTAGCTTGTAGGCATGCTGAGAGAAAATGGAGGCAGGATTACTCTGACACTCATAAAACCATCTGGAAAACACACCTCCGGAAGTATAAAACTGCCATTGCCCTAAACAAGACTAAACATTACTGCTCTATTATTTCCAATGCCACAAACAGCTCAAAGAGTATTTTTCAAATACTCAAAAATCTGACCAACCCGGATTGTGTTACCTCCACACAACCTCCCACCCAAGCCCTCTGCGATAATCTTGCAGTGTTCTTTATCAATAAAATAAACACCATTATCCATAACCTGGAATCACCCCCCTCATCTGAAACTGATGAATTGCCGAGACCAGACACCAGCCCTCGGAACCTGTCGCTCCCCGGCTCTGGCCCTCTGGCTAGAATGGAGGTATTCCCTCCGATCCCGGCTGTCGAGTTTGAAAGACTTGTGCTTGGTATTACTTCGGGCTCCCCACTTGACCCCCTACCTCCAAAAATATGGAAAAACTTTGGTATGGAACTTTTTGACACCATGCGCCTAATCTGCAATCAGTCCCTGCAGAGTGGCTTTGTTCCCACCCCTTGGAAACAGGCACTAGTCACTCCCCTTTTAAAGAAACCCTCCCTGAGCCCAGACTGTCTTTTCAATTACCGACCCATTTCCCTGCTGCCTTTTCCAGCGAAGGTCGTCGAGCGTTGGGTCAGTTCATGTCTGTCCACCCACCTGGAACAAAATAACCTCCTTGACGACTACCAGTTTGGTTTCCGTCCCGCCCACGGCACAGAAACAGCAGTTTTAACTGCCATGGAAGACCTTCGAATGCGTGCAGACAGGAACCAGCCAGTGGCTCTGATACTGCTGGACCTGTCTGCCGCATTCGACACGGTCAACCATGCTAGGCTGCTGCAGAGACTTATGGAAGTGGGAGTGGAAGGCACTGCATTGCTTTGGCTTCACTCCTATCTTCGGGACAGAAGACAGGCTGTCTCTCTCCCCCCTTTTCGGTCCGCCTTTGCAGCAGTTCCCCAGGGAGTCCCCCAGGGCTCCTCCATCAGCCCTATCCTCTTCAATGTGTATCTTATACCGCTAATCAAATTGATCCAATCATTTGGGGTCAAAACAATTAATTACGCGGATGACACACAGCTCATTCTCTCGTGGGAAGGTGAAGATGCCATTCCGTTCTCAACCTTCCACGACTGCTTAAGAGAGACGGCCGGATGGCTACATAGTAACTCCCTCCAGTTCAACGCCGCGAAAACGGAGGTCCTGTTCTGCTCCGGCACTAAGATACCCCGTCAGTTCCCACATGAATTCTGGCCCCCGGAGTTCAGTGTCAAACCTCTACCAGTGCCTTCCGTGCGCAACCTGGGAGCCATGTTGAACAACAACCTAAGTATGGAAACCCAGGTGACAAAAACTGTGGGGATCTGCACTGCCCTGCTCCGATCACTGCGGAAAATCTTGCCTCTTCTCCCGGCACAAGCCAGGGCGTCGATAGTCAGGTGTACGATACTCAGTCGCCTTGATTATTGCAACGCCCTACTCCTGGAGTCTCCAGTCACGATGCTGGACCGACTTCAGCGAATTCAATCTGCCGCCGCCAAGCTGGCTCTTGGCTGGACGAGAAGGGCCTCAGCCACAGCTGCTCTGGCTGAGCTCCACTGGCTGCCCCTGAAACAAAGAGTGGCATTCAAGTCCCTCTGCATTGTCTTTAAGGCTCTGCACGGACTTGGACCCAAACCTCTGCAAGCCCTGTTCCAATGGTACACACCTGCGAGAAACCTACGTTCTTCTTCTGCTTGTCTGGTAAAGGTACCCAGATTTAACAGAACTAGAACAGGGGGCCGATCGTTCAGCGTAGCCGCGGCCAAGCTTTGGAACACCCTACCCACTGACATACGTCAGACTCCACAGCTTCTCCCTTTTAGGAGACGCATTAAGACTTGGCTCTTCCCCAAATAAACTGTCAGCCCAACTGTTCTCCCGGTCTACCGTCAACAGAGTATTTTCCAGCGCCAGGAAGCCTGCAAGGTGTCAGTTCGCGCTTTATAAATTCTCTAAATAAATAATACTCAATCCGGGAGGGAAAGAACAGATCTTGCTCACAGATGAATGGCCCCTCTCGCGGGAGGAAGACTGGAAAGCAGCATACCCCAAAGTGTTTGAAGGCACGGTTGGCAAACTGGACAAATTTGTGCACAAAATAGTTCTTAAGGAAGGAGCAGTGCCGGTAGTGCATAAGGTCCGGAACATACCGATATCCACAAGTGAGGCAGTGCGCCAGGAACTACGGAAGTTGGAAGAACTGGATATCATCGAGCCAGTGGACAGTGCAGAATGGCTATCGCCCTTGGTGGTGGTAAAAAAGCCCAATGGCAAGGTCCGGCTCTGTGTGGACCTGAGGGAGCTTAACAAAAACCTCATAGTGGAGAGGTTCCCGCTCCCCAGAATAGAGGAGATGCTAGCAAAGACAAAAGGTATTACCCATTTTTCCACCATAGACCTCACATCTGCATACTACCAGATAGAACTCCACCCGTCGAGCAGGAAGTACACAGCGTTCATAACGCCCTTCGGATGCTACCAATTCAGGAGAATGCCCTTCGGCCTGGCGTCTGCTGCGGCCGTTTTCCAGAAGCTGATGCATAAATTGTTTAAGGACATCGCGGGAGTGCAATACTTCCAAGACGACATCCTAGTGATGGGCTCCAACAAGGGAGATCACGACAGAAAACTACACCAAGTGCTGGGAGTGCTGCAAGGCAAAGGAATGACGGCAGAATGGAGCAAGTGCAGGATTGGGTCTCGCTCAGTGACCTACCTTGGGCACGAGATAGGAACACACGGTATCTCGCCGAAGGAGCAAAACGTGAGGGCAATCAAGGACGCCAGAGCCCCAACTACCAAAGAGGAAGTGCGGTCATTCCTGGGAATGGCCGAGTATTACAGCAAGTTTGTTAGACATTTTGCCACAAGAACGCACAGGATGAGACAACTGACCAGGCACAATACAAAATTCGAATGGGATAAGGAGGCCCAGGCAGAGTTTGAGTCCATTAAAGACTGCATCAGCCATGCAATTCCACTGCAGGGGTATGTCCCCACGGGCAAGACTATGGTAACGACAGACGCAAGCGACAAGGGCTGTCTTAGCGCAGGAAAGGGACGACGGAACAAAAGAAACCATCAGTTACGCATCCCGGGCGCTGTCCCCGACGGAGCAGAGGTACAGCGTGATTGAAAAGGAGATGCTGGCGGTCACGTGGGCGTTGAGCAAATTTCGCCAGTTCATATGGGGCACGAGATTCAGACTCCAGACGGATCACAAGCCTCTCATCAAAGTATTGACGTCATCAGGTCACGACACAGCCACCCCGAGAATAGCAAAAATGACCCTGAAGCTGCTTGATTATACGTACGACGTGGAATACCTTCCAGGTACGCAGAATAGGGTGGCTGATTATCTCAGCCGGGCATCGGCCATGGAGGAAGCGCCTGGAGAGAGTCCGGACACAGAGGAGATGGTCGCTAGCATGGAGGATCATGAGTCATCCATCAGTGCGCAGGAATGGCAGGCGGCTTATGGGCTCGATGAGGAGAAGATGGACGTAAAGAGACATCTCACCGAAGGGTGGCCGGACAAGAAGAAGCTATCGGAGGGCGTCCGACGTTTCTATGAGATGAGAGAAGAATTGTCCCTGAGTGACTCGGGGATATTCTTGTACAGAGGAGAAAGAGTGGTGCCACCAGTGACGCTGATACCCCGACTGCTGAAAGTGCTCCACGAGGGGCATCTGGGCATAGTGAAAACCAAGGCATTGGTCAAACAGATGTATTGGTGGCCAGGAATGGATGCCCACATCGAGAGACAAGTGCGGGAGTGCGGACAGTGCCAAGGAGCGGACAAGGTGCTCCGCCCTCTCAGACCCGCTCTGGGGAAGTTCGACACCCCGCATGGCCCTTGGGAGGATGTGGCAATAGATATCCTGGGGCCCGTCCTGGACAGTAGAGGAGTAAACAAGTACATCTGTGTATTAATAGACAAATACTCCAAGTGGCCAGAGGTGGACATACAGGATGCGATGGACACAGACACGATCCTGAAGTTCCTGACTGGGGTGTTCCTCAGAGAAGGAATTCCCAAAACAATCCTCAGCGACAATGGCCCGCAATTTGTATCGGACAAGTGGGGAAGATACATGAAAAGGAATGGGATCGAGGTGAGACACACGGCCGTGTACCATCCGGCCTGCAACGGCCAAGTCGAAAGGTTCAATAGAGTGCTCATGGGCTCCATCCAGGCAGCCATATCGCAAGGAAAGGACTGGGAGATGGAGATGATGAACATGATTTGGGCCTACCGGATAACGCCCTCTGTAGTGGGGTACAGTCCGTTCCAAGTGTTGAGAGGACGGCACCCCTTCACCCGAGACAACGTGGTATGGAGGGAGAAGACCATCACCAGCAAGTGGTCCCCAGCCGTGGTGCAGCACAATCTGGAGAAGGCCCAGAAGATTTACGCAGCACACTACAACAAGAGACGCAGCGTGAAGGAAACGGCGCTGGAGGAAGGGGAGTGGGTTAGGATCAAACTCCCCACCCTACAGAGGAAGGGCGAAAGCAAATTCAGCCAGCCGCTACAAGTCAAGGAGGTGCGCGGCAGGGCGGCTCTCCTCAGTGACGGCAAGGTCTGGTCGCAAGACCGCATGGCCAGGGTCAACAAAATACTGGTCTGGCCCAAGGCCGAGGAAGTCGAGAGATGCTTGGATCACCAGGAGGGTAGACCTCTTCCTGAGTTCGACTCGGACAACCAAAGGGAAGATGCAGGTGAGGACAATGAAGAGGCCCTGAGAGCCAGGCCGAATGACGGAGGAGGAATACAAGCTACGGCGGAGCAGGGAACAGATGTGAGAGAAGCTGGGGTGTCCCATGGAGAGACGGAGGCGAGAGAGAACATGCCGGTAAGACACACCCGCAGCGGAAGGGCAGTTGTGGTGCCCTCTCGTTATAATGACTTTGTGATGGACGGACACTAGCTTGGTGCCAACCCCCGGTGCCCCACATAGACTATGTTCACAGTTGGAGGACACTGGGTTGGGGGGAAATGTTTTATGTGATGTTTGGTAAAGGGGGGAGATATGTGGTGTGCGCTCTAGTCTACCGGCGTACACGTGATGACGCGTGACGCCGTAGACTAGAGCGGAGTAGTCGCGCATGCGCAGAAGCGGTAAAAAGTGAAAGGCGCGAAGAGAGAAAGACGGAGCTGGCGACCGGAGCGCAAACTGTTAGACGCTCGGCGCCCTTAGCGAGTAACTTGCTGAAATAGAGATAATAAACGGAGTAAACCACCTACCTGTGTCAGAGCATCCTGTGGGGGGAACATACAACATTACAATGTTGCTTCTTCACTTAAGGGAAAATGACCTAGTTGTAGAAAAGAGTGTGGTGTTAATGAGAGACATTAAGTATATGTTACAGGAGATTCTTAGGCAAAGGGCAGGCTGCCATATCATGATGACTGATTTTATATCACGAAAGGTGTGGTATGGGGCAGTGAAACCCTCTGTGATCGAGAAAGCCAGGAGGAAGGAAAATAGGGAGAGGAAGATTTTTTTGTAGGGAGAACAGAGTGACAAAGATAGAGCATTCGGAATTGAAGTATGATGCAGGGGAGTTTTTTAGAGGCAATGGCAACCATCTCTTACATAGGAATACAGTGTACTTGCTTCAGGTGCGGAAGGCCCTGGCCAAAGTTTTGAATTCTTTGAGTCCTAAAATAAATGGTGGAGGGGTCAGAACAGTAAGTAGAGACGTTTTCTGGGTGGTGGTGGGCAGGAAAGTTGGCATGGTTTAACCAAGTTTATTGTTGCTGACAGCCGCAATCCAGGCTGAAATGGAACAGGTAGACAAGGTCATGCCTGGACTACGTAGGAAGTTTAGAGTTCATTTGGAAGATAGGTTTGTCCCAGGTTAATAGTTGCTGTAAAATGAAGGGAAGGTTAAGGGTCCCAACAGCTGAGGATCAGCCCAGGAAGAGTTACAAAATTGCAGGTTTATGATTTGTGGGTTGAGGGACTTTTAAGGGCATGGGGTAGTTAACATAGGTAACACTTTAGGGCCATTTTCAATGTGGGATGGACCTGAGTCTGTCAACATTGATCTGGAACTGAGACCGACCAACCTTCTGTCGGCGGTCCCAAGCCAGCAATTAGAATGTGACTGAACACTGTTCGGTCGCAATCCTATTCTTTACAATGGGAGCATGCTTTCCGACCGGAAGGAATGCTCTCATTGTAAAGAGCTGAGATGCAGTTGATCCCTGCACCTAAAGGCGCCTGCCACCGGGTGCAGGGATCAATAAGGGGGCACCATAGGTGCCCCCTAGGCCACCATCCGGAGGTCTTGCACTCAAAGCCGGATTCTGCCATCGTAATGCCTTGGGCGAAAGAGCTGTCCTTGGGATTATAGGCCCCTCTCTGAGCCCATTGTAAGCAGTTAGGAAATCCTGTTTTTGTTAATTTCTGACCAATTCCATCCAAATGTGTCGGTCACAAATTAATCCAAACAGGAGATTACGATACCATAGGAATGACTCCGACCAAGGGTCGGAGCCATTTCCTACGGCATCGTAATCGTCCCCTTTGTGCATAGTAAGGTGGTAGTTTTCTATGACGCAGGCCCAAGTTTAAAATTGGGATTTGTACTTTTAATAAAAAGCGGCCTTTTTCACCCTATTTCGGTGTGAGTGATTTGTGCTGCCTCCAGGGAGGTCTGCACCCCCAGACAATTTGGGGAATGGAGCAGTCTAAATGACTGCTCTGATATTTGGTCTGGATTGGGCTATAGTTCGGCTACCACGTATAAAAGGGGGACATTTTGGGTCACCAGTCACCATTTTAGGGTGGTACATGGTGACTGATATTAGGTTGCGGAGAATTTTTGTCCACCCTCTCATGCCTAAGGTTCAGGGGCAGATTTACAAGAAACAGACACATTTGTAGAGATGCGTCAGTTTCCCAGCGCCAGCCTGCGATACCCTTGAGCCACCATGGATGCACCGTATTTACAATACAGTACACCATGGCACAAGGATTGACAGAAGCTTCAGAAATTCTGACGCATCTGTTGGCACAAAAGTGACGCATTTCTGGAGTCGGGTCGCAAGCACAACACAACTCCAGCAATGCATTTTGAGGCCTATACTTATTGTACTGCGTCACTCCTTACGCCTGCTTCAAGCAGGTGTAAGGCTTTGACGCAGTGGCGTCCTAGAAGTGGTGCAGGTAAATCATGTAGATTTCACTGCCTCACTTCTAGGAAGCTTTCCTGTGTGGGAACGCCTACCCTGCATACATTATACCTGACGCAGGTATAATGTGAAACAGGGCTTTACAACGTGTCGCATGCACCAGGTTGTAATTGGCTGCATTGTTTACGACGTCACTGCATCACAAAAGTGATGCAACAGCAACGTAAAAGTGTTGCATGGGGATTGTAAATCTGCCTCTCAAGAGCCGATTTGGATGTAGTTTGGAAGGCCTTCAAACGGCATTTGCTCCGTCCGAATCGGATTGGGAACGTGTCTTTCCGCCTGAATCGGAAAGGTTTCCGACTGACCCATTACGATGCAATTTAGGCATTAGGAATTTTCTAATCTGAACCCGATGGCATTCGGAATGATCTAGCCGTACAGAGCAGACTCGTAAGCCTGTACGGGCAACGTTTCATGCCGTAGAACACAAATCAGCAGTCTGAATCAAACTTTGGGGCCCAGTAGTAGGTCCCCCTGCACCGAGAACCTTCCCATTCGGGCCCGTGGGGGTACCCATGGGTCCTCCCTTACCCACCATGCATAGTGTGGCAGGTACCAGGGTGGGGGGCCCGATTTTCCCCAGCCTCCCCTTTCTTAAATGGGAGCCTATGCATTCGTCAGAACACAGGCTCCCATTGAAGGCGTATCTGGAAGCATCCAGATGCATCATAATCGGTCGGTCTGACTCTCCCGATCCGAGTCGGTTGGAAACCATTCCCAAACCGATTGGGTTGGAATGATTTCTGAACCGCAGTTCAGCTTGTAGTTTTATGGCTTCTGGGTGGCTTTGTGTTGGAACAGGTGCGCAGGGAAAGAAGGCAATGTTCAGTTGTTGCTTCTGAGGCAGGTGCATAGTGGTAAGCAAGCAAGTTGGCATGGTTTAGACAAGTTTATGTTGTTGACAGCGGCAATCCAGGTGGAAAGGGAATGCGTAGAAAGGTCACACCTGGTAGGGCGGTAGATAGAAAGTTTAAGGTTCATTAGGAAGTTAATTTAGTTACAAGTTAATAGTTGCTGTAAAATGCATGGGCGGTTAAGGGTTCTAATTGCTGAGAATCAGCCCAAGAGGAGGTAGAGAATTGCAGATTTAAGCTTTGGGGGGTAACTTTTATGGGTAGGGGTAGTTATTATAGATAACAATTTGTGTATAGTAAGGTGGTAGTTTTGTACGGCACAGGCCCAGGTTTGTAACTGTGATGTGCACCTGTTTCAATAAAAAATCATCCTTTTTGAAACTATGGGTAACCTTGGGTGGAGTTTGCTGAATTGCTCTACGCGGAACTCCGCAAAGTGGAAAAAAACACAGCTGCGCTACGCGAAGGTCCGCAAGTGGTGGAGTTCCATAGAAAAATACTGTTCGCGGTGATTGCACAGTGCTGATGCTTGTCCGCACTGTGCAATCATCGCAAACGGCACCTTGAACAGTGCAAGCGGTCCCTTCTTTCCCTTTTCTGACACTTGAGTAGGTTTTTACTCGAGCCGCAGCTTTCTCAACGCGAACAAGCAGTTTCTCATCACGAGCGGTCGCAAGCATAGGCGACCACTCGCAATGACAAACCTGACCACCCAGCATTAAGAAATCTCGCTGGGATGTTTATTATCCACACTCGCGGTCGCAATCTTGTCATTGACGATCGCGAGTGAGGAAAAAAATTCCCCTCTGTGAGCGGAGCGTAGTTCACTGCCCAGGCTTAACTATGGGCCCCACTAAGATGCCAGTCAGACGTTTGTGTCGAAAACTGTACCACCCGACAAGGAGTCAGCAGTCCTGCTTCCCATGTAAGGATGCAACCGTCTTCACGGCTGTCGGGAAGTGCATCTTTTCTATTGCGGCTTGTGCTGGATGTTTCCCAGGCCTCATAGCGGAGGCCACAGGGGGATAGGGGCCATGCTAGGGTCCCCACAGTCTGTTTCAGACAGCCTTTGTATGACGGTCGGACCATCACATATAGGCTATGGGAAACGTGCATCGTAATCCCAGCAGTGTTGCCTGAGCAAGCACTGACTCAATTCTAGGGATTACGATCTGCCTTCTGCCCGATGGACTTCTTGAGCCTGTCGGATGCAGAGAGTATCCCCACCCTGCAGGCATCAGGTAGACCGCCCATATCATAATAGGGCAGTAGGACCAATGCCTTAGATGTCGGGCGGAACTCCACAAAAGAGCTGTTTGATTGCCTTCCGCCTGACATCATAACAGGGCCCTACTTCGGTGTCAGTGGTTTGTACTGCCTCCCATATTCCCAAATGTGAGGCCTGGGAAGCTGTGATGTGATTGGTGGGTGGCTCTTTGCACTTCTGACTGGGAGGAGAAATGTAGCAACATAGTGTGTCCTTAGTGACTGCTGCATTAAAGCCTGCACTCTAAAAAAAAAACGAATATCCTCCATTTTCACAATTTGCAAGTATTTGGAAAAATATTGTGATACATAAATATTGTTTCAAGAATTTTGTGATGTCAAAAATTATGCCAACAAGTATATCACATGTAAAAATATTGTGTTTTTTTTAATATCATTGTAAAAAAATTGATTTTAAATATATTTTTGAATGTAATATCATTTTGATGGGTTCCTTTATGAGTGTTTTGTTTTTTAATGTTTTAATTTAGTTATATGTTAGTTTTTGTATTGAAATTAGTGTAATTTTTGTGATAAAAAACTTTTTAATACATTTTATTTATACATATGTATTATCTAAATGTATTTATTTATACATTTAGATAATGTTTTTAATGAATGTATATATAAATATTTTATAGGGGTAGGATGTTGGGTTTATAGGAGAAAAGGTAGTGTATATTTCAAAAATATTTTTTCATATTAATTTGCTTGTGAATTTAATTTTATTTATTATATTATAACTTATTTAAATATCGTATATCTTTTTTAAATGGATGACATTATTTTATTAACAATTTTTTTAATTTACATTAAATTGTATTTACATATTGTTATATTGTCGAAAATTCTAATAAGTAATGTATATTTGTATATACTAAATGCAATATATATGGAGAAATACTTTAAAATGAGTAATTCTTTACGTTTTATAGAATATAATTATTTAGTAATCATAAAATAAAAAATACCTTTTCACATTTATATAGATTTTTGGAAACTAAGTTACAATAAAAGAATATACAGTATATTTGAATGAACAAAAAATAAAACGTATACAAATTATATTTGTGTAAAAAACAAGTGAACATAAAAAATAGGATCTGTTTGATATTTAATATTATTAGGGTTTGATGTGATTACTTAAATGGTTTTGCATGTAATAATTTTGTATAAAAATAAAGTTCAATTTAAAAATTATGAATAAAGTCAAGTTTTATAATTGTAAGAATTGTTTTTGCTATTTCAAAATGTATTTATTGTTATTTTATCTAGAGGAAAAACAACTTTGAATTATTATAAATTAGGTCATTTTAAACATATTAAAAATATTTATGTGAGTGATGTAAAAGTATTACATGTTATAATTAATACATTAGATTAAAATATATAATGCACAATTAATACAAGCAATTTAGCAACTTATTTACTTTCTGTTAATGTGTTATAATATGTAGTACATATCAATTTTTTAAATAACTTGTTAATCATTTTCATATAATGTAATGTATAATTTTAAATATTACCTTTTAAAAATATGCATTTGTTTTGATATTATATATTGTTAAATATATTACATATATTTATTAAGTAAGAGTAGTTTAAAAGTTACTGCATTTCTTAATGTTAAACACCTTATGTAAGCTACCTTACTATGGAGCTGGTATATATATATATATTTATATATATATATATATATATATATATCCTGTTACACAAGTCGGCTGGCAGTAATACTGGCGCCTGCGGTTGCAGTTTCCTTTTCTCCATGGTAATGGATTTACGCCAGCCCACCTGAAAGCACCAGTCTGGCAGAGGCCGCTGCCTTGGCAGATCGTGACTTCACGACGGAGTTCGGCTCACTGCATTCGACTCTTGGCACGCAGGACTTTGTGCTGGAAGGGTGTAACGTGTGCGGGGACCCAGGGAGGCTTGAAGACTTCATTTCGCCTGGTATCACGCACCTTGACCTGCAGGACACCACAAGATTTTGGGACATTTCACGATTCCTCCACATACCACCGGCCCAGGTATGCTGCATCCTGGGAGTTGCAGTACCTACCGTGCTGCCGTAGGTGGATGGTCACATGGTTGGAGGAGGTGCCTGCTCTTTATCACGAGAGCACTGCAGGAACATTAAAAGCAGAGGAATGGTCGTGACTTTGGTGAGCAGCCGGCATCCGAAGAAGGCTTCACAGCTGAAATGCATTATGCCCTGAACTGCCGTCTAATAAAGCTTTTCCCTGGATTCCTTGTGTGGCTGCTTCCTTCTGCGCTGCGGAGGGGTTCTGGTGTATTTTCACGTCTGCTAGTGGCGTGTTAAGCAGCCCCGTTACACAAGTCGGCTGGCAGTAATACTGGCGCCTGCGGTTGCAGTTTCCTTTTCTCCATGGTAATGGATTTACGCCAGCCCACCTGAAAGCACCAGTCTGGCAGAGGCCGCTGCCTTGGCAGATCGTGACTTCACGACGGAGTTCGGCTCACTGCATTCGACTCTTGGCACGCAGGACTTTGTGCTGGAAGGGTGTAACGTGTGCGGGGACCCAGGGAGGCTTGAAGACTTCATTTCGCCTGGTATCACGCACCTTGACCTGCAGGACACCACAAGATTTTGGGACATTTCACGATTCCTCCACATACCACCGGCCCAGGTATGTTGCATCCTGGGAGTTGCAGTACCTACCGTGCTGCCGTAGGTGGATGGTCACATGGTTGGAGGAGGTGCCTGCTCTTTATCACGAGAGCACTGCAGGAACATTAAAAGCAGAGGAATGGTCGTGACTTTGGTGAGCAGCCGGCATCCGAAGAAGGCTTCACAGCTGAAATGCATTATGCCCTGAACTGCGTCTAATAAAGCTTTTCCCTGGATTCCTTGTGTGGCTGCTTCCTTCTGCGCTGCGGAGGGGTTCTGGTGTATTTTCACGTCTGCTAGTGGCGTGTTAAGCAGCCCCGTTACACAAGTCGGCTGGCAGTAATACTGGCGCCTGCGGTTGCAGTTTCCTTTTCTCCATGGTAATGGATTTACGCCAGCCCACCTGAAAGCACCAGTCTGGCAGAGGCCGCTGCCTTGGCAGATCGTGACTTCACGACGGAGTTCGGCTCACTGCATTCGACTCTTGGCACGCAGGACTTTGTGCTGGAAGGGTGTAACGTGTGCGGGGACCCAGGGAGGATTGAAGACTTCATTTCGCCTGGTATCACGCACCTTGACCTGCAGGACACCACAAGATTTTGGGACATTTCACGATTCCTCCACATACCACCGGCCCAGGTATGTTGCATCCTGGGAGTTGCAGTACCTACCGTGCTGCCGTAGGTGGATGGTCACATGGTTGGAGGAGGTGCCTGCTCTTTATCACGAGAGCACTGCAGGAACATTAAAAGCAGAGGAATGGTCGTGACTTTGGTGAGCAGCCGGCATCCGAATAAGGCTTCACAGCTGAAATGCATTATGCCCTGAACTGCCGTCTAATACAGCTTTTCCCTGGATTCCTTGTGTGGCTGCTTCCTTCTGCGCTGCGGAGGGGTTCTGGTGTATTTTCACGTCTGCTAGTGGCGTGTTAAGCAGCCCCGTTACACAAGTCGGCTGGCAGTAATACTGGCGCCTGCGGTTGCAGTTTCCTTTTCTCCATGGTAATGGATTTACGCCAGCCCACCTGAAAGCACCAGTCTGGCAGAGGCCGCTGCCTTGGCAGATCGTGACTTCACGACGGAGTTCGGCTCACTGCATTCGACTCTTGGCACGCAGGACTTTGTGCTGGAAGGGTGTAACGTGTGCGGGGACCCAGGGAGGCTTGAAGACTTCATTTCGCCTGGTATCACGTACCTTGACCTGCAGGACACCACAAGATTTTGGGACATTTCACGATTCCTCCACATACCACCGGCCCAGGTATGTTGCATCCTGGGAGTTGCAGTACCTACCGTGCTGCCGTAGGTGGATGGTCACATGGTTGGAGGAGGTGCCTGCTCTTTATCACGAGAGCACTGCAGGAACATTAAAAGCAGAGGAATGGTCGTGACTTTGGTGAGCAGCCGGCATCCGAAGAAGGCTTCACAGCTGAAATGCATTATGCCCTGAACTGCCGTCTAATAAAGCTTTTCCCTGGATTCCTTGTGTGGCTGCTTCCTTCTGCGCTGCGGAGGGGTTCTGGTGTATTTTCACGTCTGCTAGTGGCGTGTTAAGCAGCCCCGTTACACAAGTCGGCTGGCAGTAATTCTGGCGCCTGCGGTTGCAGTTTCCTTTTCTCCATGGTAATGGATTTACGCCAGCCCACCTGAAAGCACCAGTCTGGCAGAGGCCGCTGCCTTGGCAGATCGTGACTTCACGACGGAGTTCGGCTCACTGCATTCGACTCTTGGCACGCAGGACTTTGTGCTGGAAGGGTGTAACGTGTGCGGGGACCCAGGGAGGCTTGAAGACTTCATTTCGCCTGGTATCACGCACCTTGACCTGCAGGACACCACAAGATTTTGGGACATTTCACGATTCCTCCACATACCACCGGCCCAGGTATGTTGCATCCTGGGAGTTGCAGTACCTACCGTGCTGCCGTAGGTGGATGGTCACATGGTTGGAGGAGGTGCCTGCTCTTTATCACGAGAGCACTGCAGGAACATTAAAAGCAGAGGAATGGTTGTGACTTTGGTGAGCAGCCGGCATCCGAAGAAGGCTTCACAGCTGAAATGCATTATGCCCTGAACTGCCGTCTAATAAAGCTTTTCCCTGGATTCCTTGTGTGGCTGCTTCCTTCTGCGCTGCGGAGGGGTTCTGGTGTATTTTCACGTCTGCTAGTGGCGTGTTAAGCAGCCCCGTTACACAAGTCGGCTGGCAGTAATACTGGCGCCTGCGGTTGCAGTTTCCTTTTCTCCATGGTAATGGATTTACGCCAGCCCACCTGAAAGCACCAGTCTGGCAGAGGCCGCTGCCTTGGCAGATCGTGACTTCACGACGGAGTTCGGCTCACTGCATTCGACTCTTGGCACGCAGGACTTTGTGCTGGAAGGGTGTAACGTGTGCGGGGACCCAGGGAGGCTTGAAGACTTCATTTCGCCTGGTATCACGCACCTTGACCTGCAGGACACCACAAGATTTTGGGACATTTCTCGATTCCTCCACATACCACCGGCCCAGGTATGTTGCATCCTGGGAGTTGCAGTACCTACCGTGCTGCCGTAGGTGGATGGTCACATGGTTGGAGGAGGTGCCTGCTCTTTATCACGAGAGCACTGCAGGAACATTAAAAGCAGAGGAATGGTCGTGACTTTGGTGAGCAGCCGGCATCCGAAGAAGGCTTCACAGCTGAAATGCATTATGCCCTGAACTGCCATCTAATAAAGCTTTTCCCTGGATTCCTTGTGTGGCTGCTTCCTTCTGCGCTGCGGAGGGGTTCTGGTATATTTATATATATATATATATATATATATATATATATATCCTGTACACCGTCTGTCTCCCAGCTCGCGCGCTCGCACAGCACAGCAAGTAGACTCCGGACACGGACCTCGAGGTGTATGAGAGATTTTATTTCGCAGAAAGAGTCACCGACGTTTCGGCTCAACGGAGCCTTGATCACATGACAGCGTTTTCTTTGCAAGGTACACCTTTTAAAGTGAAAGCGAGTGGTTAACTAAAATCACCTGTGCAAACTCACTAGTAAACATAGAAAACATACTGTGTGATGCACTCAACATCGTTTTACATTTCAAGTTTCTTAATAAATGTAAAATACATTTGTAACCAAATCGTATTTACAATGTTTTCAGCAGATTAAATAACAGGTGTGACTAAAAGAGTATCATTGTAAAATACACAAATCTATTACACAAACCCGTCTCTTAAAAGCCCTATTTACAAATATATATAAAACCCCTAATCATTATCTTTCAATATTTGTAAACATAGTCTTTGATTTTACTTCCTCATTTGGGAACCTCGGTATGGTGGTTAAATCCATATAAAGTGCTGCGTGCTTACTTTTTAAAGTGCAAATAGTGCTTAATAAAGTGCGTCAGTATGTGCAAAATTAGCATAGTGCAAATACGCATATTACAGTATACCAAGGTCCTAATCCGTTTCACTCATAAACAGTGTACATTTGCAAATATATCGATTACTCTTGAGGGGGTGAGTTGCTATATCTTTTTTTGTTGTACTCCTTACATAATGTTTTATTAAGGCTTCTAATTCTAGACGGATAAGTCTTCATTCACAAAAGTCATACAAATCTGTATTGAAACTTCCTGTGTGAGTGCCATAATTCCTATGTTTAAAAAAGTTCATGTGCTGGAACGAGTTAAAAACGATAAACCAGGTCCACAAGGGGCCTGAAACCCAAAACCAAACTTGTCCAAAAATAAAAATAATCAAACAACCTAATGTTAAAAAACCTTTACAGTTCATTACATTTCAATGGTTATTAACCTGGTTGCAAAAAACAGTGCACAGTGAAAAATAATAAAACAAACATTGTCTATTCTCATAGCAGCATGATTTCTTTCAGTGATGGTTATTAAGAATTGTGGCTGCTCGCAGCCCCCACGGGATCTGTCCCAGCCATCTCCCAGCCGGGTGAGTGCCGTGGACATTATCCACGTGGGGGAGAGCACACACTCCTGATACATTAAGTCTTCTAGAGTAAGCAAGTGTGGAGATCTTCAGTCACATTTAACCCATGGGGCACCTTAGTATTGAGCAGGAGGATGTATTTTGTCTCCAGCTTTCTAAGTCTGGTTTCCCTGTCTCCGCCTCTTTTGGTGTTGATGACAGAATCAATAACCCAGTATTTAAGACCACTGTTGTTGCTTTGGTGGTGGTCCTTGAAATGGCGCGCAACAGGATATGTGCTGTCCATATTAGTTATTGCTCGCAGATGTTGCAAAATGCGTTTATGGACAGCATTCCTGGTGCTGCCCACATACTGCAAGCCACAAGGACAACGCAAAACATATATAGCGTATTCTGTCTTGCATGTTAGTACTTGGAACGAATATATATATATATATATATATATATATATATATATATATATATATATATATATATATATATATATATATGTCAATATATATATATATATATATATCCAACACAAACCCCCTGAATCTTTGAGAGGACACTCTGCAACATCCCGCCATCCGGCTCTGTTTTAGCAGCCCGCATTGCCACCCTCACTCATTCTCCATGCCGACGCGTTTCGAAGCATTACAGCTTCTTCTTCCTGGGCTGCCATCAAAACCACACTTGAAACGCATTCATCAATTTTGAAGCTTTATTCAATAGGTAAGATTCTGTTGTGGCAAAATTAATGGTATTTGATTGACCTTTAGTAGGTGGTGGGGATATGGTTGCGGACTCACGTGCTGTCTGGATGTTGCGCTGTGAACGCTCCATTTTCCTTAGTAGTTGGGGCTATAGCCCCATTTGGCCAGCGATGTGTTTTTCTCCAGCCAAAGGTGGTGCCACTCTCCGCGGCCGGGGCGACCGCGTGCAAAAATCCAACACAAACCCCCTGAATCTTTGAGAGGACACTCTGCAACATCCCGCCATCCGGCTCTGTTTTAGCAGTCCGCATTGCCAGCCTCACTCATTCTCCATGCCGACGCGTTTCGAAGCATTACAGCTTCTTCTTCCTGGGCTGCCATCAAAACCAC
Organism: Lissotriton vulgaris; assembly: GCF_964263255.1. Lineage (NCBI taxonomy): Eukaryota > Metazoa > Chordata > Amphibia > Caudata > Salamandridae > Lissotriton > Lissotriton vulgaris. Next base: position 247,052,443 of record NC_141687.1, read on the forward strand.
ACTTGAAACGCATTCATCAATTTTGAAGCTTTATTCAAACAATGCCTCCCTCAGGGGCGTGTCCTTTATTACACGCACATGATGATTTGTGGGGCATGTAGTCTTCCAAATGCGTCAATGTTCGTAACTTTAAGTAAGTTCAATAGGTAAGATTCTGTTGTGGCAAAATTAATGGTATTTGATTGACCTTTAGTAGGTGGTGGGGATATGGTTGCGGACTCACGTGCTGTCTGGATGTTGCGCTGTGAACGCTCCATTTTCCTTAGTAGTTGGGGCTACAGCCCCATTTGGCCAGCGATGTGTTTTTCTCCAGCCAAAGGTGGTGCCACTCTCCGCGGCCGGGGCGACCGCGTGCAAAAATCCAACACAAACCCCCTGAATCTTTGAGAGGACACTCTGCAACATCCCGCCATCCGGCTCTGTTTTAGCAGTCCGCATTGCCAGCCTCACTCATTCTCCATGCCGACGCGTTTCGAAGCATTACAGCTTCTTCTTCCTGGGCTGCCATCAAAACCACACTTGAAACGCATTCATCAATTTTGAAGCTTTATTCAAACAATGCCTCCCTCAGGGGCGTGTCCTTTATTACACGCACATGATGATTTGTGGGGCATGTAGTCTTCCAAATGCGTCAATGTTCGTAACTTTAAGTAAGTTCAATAGGTAAGATTCTGTTGTGGCAAAATTAATGGTATTTGATTGACCTTTAGTAGGTGGTGGGGATATGGTTGCGGACTCACGTGCTGTCTGGATGTTGCGCTGTGAACGCTCCATTTTCCTTAGTAGTTGGGGCTACAGCCCCATTTGGCCAGCGATGTGTTTTTCTCCAGCCAAAGGTGGTGCCACTCTCCGCGGCCGGGGCGACCGCGTGCAAAAATCCAACACAAACCCCCTGAATCTTTGAGAGGACACTCTGCAACATCCCGCCATCCGGCTCTGTTTTAGCAGTCCGCATTGCCAGCCTCACTCATTCTCCATGCCGACGCGTTTCGAAGCATTACAGCTTCTTCTTCCTGGGCTGCCATCAAAACCACACTTGAAACGCATTCATCAATTTTGAAGCTTTATTCAAACAATGCCTCCCTCAGGGGCGTGTCCTTTATTACACGCACATGATGATTTGTGGGGCATGTAGTCTTCCAAATGCGTCAATGTTCGTAACTTTAAGTAAGTTCAATAGGTAAGATTCTGTTGTGGCAAAATTAATGGTATTTGATTGACCTTTAGTAGGTGGTGGGGATATGGTTGCGGACTCACGTGCTGTCTGGATGTTGCGCTGTGAACGCTCCATTTTCCTTAGTAGTTGGGGCTACAGCCCCATTTGGCCAGCGATGTGTTTTTCTCCAGCCAAAGGTGGTGCCACTCTCCGCGGCCGGGGCGACCGCGTGCAAAAATCCAACACAAACCCCCTGAATCTTTGAGAGGACACTCTGCAACATCCCGCCATCCGGCTCTGTTTTAGCAGTCCGCATTGCCAGCCTCACTCATTCTCCATGCCGACGCGTTTCGAAGCATTACAGCTTCTTCTTCCTGGGCTGCCATCAAAACCACACTTGAAACGCATTCATCAATTTTGAAGCTTTATTCAAACAATGCCTCCCTCAGGGGCGTGTCCTTTATTACACGCACATGATGATTTGTGGGGCATGTAGTCTTCCAAATGCGTCAATGTTCGTAACTTTAAGTAAGTTCAATAGGTAAGATTCTGTTGCGGCAAAATTAATGGTATTTGATTGACCTTCAGTAGGTGGTGGGGATATGGTTGCGGACTCACGTGCTGTCTGGATGTTGCGCTGTGAACGCTCCATTTTCCTTAGTAGTTGGGGCTACAGCCCCATTTGGCCAGCGATGTGTTTTTCTCCAGCCAAAGGTGGTGCCACTCTCCGCGGCCAGGGCGACCGCGTGCAAAAATCCAACACAAACCCCCTGAATCTTTGAGAGGACACTCTGCAACATCCCGCCATCCGGCTCTGTTTTAGCAGTCCGCATTGCCAGCCTCACTCATTCTCCATGCCGACGCGTTTCAAAGCATTACAGCTTCTTCTTCCTGGGCTGCCATCAAAACCACACTTGAAACGCATTCATCAATTTTGAAGCTTTATTCAAACAATGCCTCCCTCAGGGGCGTGTCCTTTATTACACGCACATGATGATTTGTGGGGCATGTAGTCTTCCAAATGCGTCAATGTTCGTAACTTTAAGTAAGTTCAATAGGTAAGATTCTGTTGTGGCAAAATTAATGGTATTTGATTGACCTTTAGTAGGTGGTGGGGATATGGTTGCGGACTCACGTGCTGTCTGGATGTTGCGCTGTGAACGCTCCATTTTCCTTAGTAGTTGGGGCTACAGCCCCATTTGGCCAGCGATGTGTTTTTCTCCAGCCAAAGGTGGTGCCACTCTCCGCGGCCGGGGCGACCGCGTGCAAAAATCCAACACAAACCCCCTGAATCTTTGAGAGGACACTCTGCAACATCCCGCCATCCGGCTCTGTTTTAGCAGTCCGCATTGCCAGCCTCACTCATTCTCCATGCCGACGCGTTTCGAAGCATTACAGCTTCTTCTTCCTGGGCTGCCATCAAAACCACACTTGAAACGCATTCATCAATTTTGAAGCTTTATTCAAACAATGCCTCCCTCAGGGGCGTGTCCTTTATTACACGCACATGATGATTTGTGGGGCATGTAGTCTTCCAAATGCGTCAATGTTCGTAACTTTAAGTAAGTTCAATAGGTAAGATTCTGTTGTGGCAAAATTAATGGTATTTGATTGACCTTTAGTAGGTGGTGGGGATATGGTTGCGGACTCACGTGCTGTCTGGATGTTGCGCTGTGAACGCTCCATTTTCCTTAGTAGTTGGGGCTACAGCCCCATTTGGCCAGCGATGTGTTTTTCTCCAGCCAAAGGTGGTGCCACTCTCCGCGGCCGGGGCGACCGTGTGCAAAAATCCAACACAAACCCCCTGAATCTTTGAGAGGACACTCTGCAACATCCCGCCATCCGGCTTGGTTTTAGCAGTCCGCATTGCCAGCCTCACTCATTCTCCATGCCGACGCGTTTCGAAGCATTACAGCTTCTTCTTCCTGGGCTGCCATCAAAACCACACTTGAAACGCATTCATCAATTTTGAAGCTTTATTCAAACAATGCCTCCCTCAGGGGCGTGTCCTTTATTACACGCACATGATGATTTGTGGGGCATGTAGTCTTCCAAATGCGTCAATGTTCGTAACTTTAAGTAAGTTCAATAGGTAAGATTCTGTTGTGGCAAAATTAATGGTATTTGATTGACCTTTAGTAGGTGGTGGGGATATGGTTGCGGACTCACGTGCTGTCTGGATGTTGCGCTGTGAACGCTCCATTTTCCTTAGTAGTTGGGGCTACAGCCCCATTTGGCCAGCGATGTGTTTTTCTCCAGCCAAAGGTGGTGCCACTCTCCGCGGCCGGGGCGACCGCGTGCAAAAATCCAACACAAACCCCCTGAATCTTTGAGAGGACACTCTGCAACATCCCGCCATCCGGCTCTGTTTTAGCAGTCCGCATTGCCAGCCTCACTCATTCTCCATGCCGACGCGTTTCGAAGCATTACAGCTTCTTCTTCCTGGGCTGCCATCAAAACCACACTTGAAACGCATTCATCAATTTTGAAGCTTTATTCAAACAATGCCTCCCTCAGGGGCGTGTCCTTTATTACACGCACATGATGATTTGTGGGGCATGTAGTCTTCCAAATGCGTCAATGTTCGTAACTTTAAGTAAGTTCAATAGGTAAGATTCTGTTGCGGCAAAATTAATGGTATTTGATTGACCTTCAGTAGGTGGTGGGGATATGGTTGCGGACTCACGTGCTGTCTGGATGTTGCGCTGTGAACGCTCCATTTTCCTTAGTAGTTGGGGCTACAGCCCCATTTGGCCAGCGATGTGTTTTTCTCCAGCCAAAGGTGGTGCCACTCTCCGCGGCCAGGGCGACCGCGTGCAAAAATCCAACACAAACCCCCTGAATCTTTGAGAGGACACTCTGCAACATCCCGCCATCCGGCTCTGTTTTAGCAGTCCGCATTGCCAGCCTCACTCATTCTCCATGCCGACGCGTTTCAAAGCATTACAGCTTCTTCTTCCTGGGCTGCCATCAAAACCACACTTGAAACGCATTCATCAATTTTGAAGCTTTATTCAAACAATGCCTCCCTCAGGGGCGTGTCCTTTATTACACGCACATGATGATTTGTGGGGCATGTAGTCTTCCAAATGCGTCAATGTTCGTAACTTTAAGTAAGTTCAATAGGTAAGATTCTGTTGTGGCAAAATTAATGGTATTTGATTGACCTTTAGTAGGTGGTGGGGATATGGTTGCGGACTCACGTGCTGTCTGGATGTTGCGCTGTGAACGCTCCATTTTCCTTAGTAGTTGGGGCTACAGCCCCATTTGGCCAGCGATGTGTTTTTCTCCAGCCAAAGGTGGTGCCACTCTCCGCGGCCGGGGCGACCGCGTGCAAAAATCCAACACAAACCCCCTGAATCTTTGAGAGGACACTCTGCAACATCCCGCCATCCGGCTCTGTTTTAGCAGTCCGCATTGCCAGCCTCACTCATTCTCCATGCCGACGCGTTTCGAAGCATTACAGCTTCTTCTTCCTGGGCTGCCATCAAAACCACACTTGAAACGCATTCATCAATTTTGAAGCTTTATTCAAACAATGCCTCCCTCAGGGGCGTGTCCTTTATTACACGCACATGATGATTTGTGGGGCATGTAGTCTTCCAAATGCGTCAATGTTCGTAACTTTAAGTAAGTTCAATAGGTAAGATTCTGTTGTGGCAAAATTAATGGTATTTGATTGACCTTTAGTAGGTGGTGGGGATATGGTTGCGGACTCACGTGCTGTCTGGATGTTGCGCTGTGAACGCTCCATTTTCCTTAGTAGTTGGGGCTACAGCCCCATTTGGCCAGCGATGTGTTTTTCTCCAGCCAAAGGTGGTGCCACTCTCCGCGGCCGGGGCGACCGCGTGCAAAAATCCAACACAAACCCCCTGAATCTTTGAGAGGACACTCTGCAACATCCCGCCATCCGGCTCTGTTTTAGCAGTCCGCATTGCCAGCCTCACTCATTCTCCATGCCGACGCGTTTCGAAGCATTACAGCTTCTTCTTCCTGGGCTGCCATCAAAACCACACTTGAAACGCATTCATCAATTTTGAAGCTTTATTCAAACAATGCCTCCCTCAGGGGCGTGTCCTTTATTACACGCACATGATGATTTGTGGGGCATGTAGTCTTCCAAATGCGTCAATGTTCGTAACTTTAAGTAAGTTCAATAGGTAAGATTCTGTTGTGGCAAAATTAATGGTATTTGATTGACCTTTAGTAGGTGGTGGGGATATGGTTGCGGACTCACGTGCTGTCTGGATGTTGCGCTGTGAACGCTCCATTTTCCTTAGTAGTTGGGGCTACAGCCCCATTTGGCCAGCGATGTGTTTTTCTCCAGCCAAAGGTGGTGCCACTCTCCGCGGCCGGGGCGACCGTGTGCAAAAATCCAACACAAACCCCCTGAATCTTTGAGAGGACACTCTGCAACATCCCGCCATCCGGCTTGGTTTTAGCAGTCCGCATTGCCAGCCTCACTCATTCTCCATGCCGACGCGTTTCGAAGCATTACAGCTTCTTCTTCCTGGGCTGCCATCAAAACCACACTTGAAACGCATTCATCAATTTTGAAGCTTTATTCAAACAATGCCTCCCTCAGGGGCGTGTCCTTTATTACACGCACATGATGATTTGTGGGGCATGTAGTCTTCCAAATGCGTCAATGTTCGTAACTTTAAGTAAGTTCAATAGGTAAGATTCTGTTGTGGCAAAATTAATGGTATTTGATTGACCTTTAGTAGGTGGTGGGGATATGGTTGCGGACTCACGTGCTGTCTGGATGTTGCGCTGTGAACGCTCCATTTTCCTTAGTAGTTGGGGCTACAGCCCCATTTGGCCAGCGATGTGTTTTTCTCCAGCCAAAGGTGGTGCCACTCTCCGCGGCCGGGGCGACCGCGTGCAAAAATCCAACACAAACCCCCTGAATCTTTGAGAGGACACTCTGCAACATCTACACCACCTGCTAAAGGTCAATCAAATACCATTAATTTTGCCACAACAGAATCTTACCTATTGAACTTACTTAAAGTTACGAACATTGATGCATTTGGAAGACTACATGCCCCACAAATCATCATGTGCGTGTAATAAAGGACACGCCCCTGAGGGAGGCATTGTTTGAATAAAGCTTCAAAATTGATGAATGCGTTTCAAGTGTGGTTTTGATGGCAGCCCAGGAAGAAGAAGCTGTAATGCTTCGAAACGCGTCGGCATGGAGAATGAGTGAGGCTGGCAATGCGGACTGCTAAAACAGAGCCGGATGGCGGGATGTTGCAGAGTGTCCTCTCAAAGATTCAGGGGGTTTGTGTTGGATTTTTGCACACGGTCGCCCCGGCCGCGGAGAGTGGCACCACCTTTGGCTGGAGAAAAACACATCGCTGGCCAAATGGGGCTGTAGCCCCAACTACTAAGGAAAATGGAGCGTTCACAGCGCAACATCCAGACAGCACGTGAGTCCGCAACCATATCCCCACCACCTACTAAAGGTCAATCAAATACCATTAATTTTGCCACAACAGAATCTTACCTATTGAACTTACTTAAAGTTACGAACATTGACGCATTTGGAAGACTACATGCCCCACAAATCATCATGTGCGTGTAATAAAGGACACGCCCCTGAGGGAGGCATTGTTTGAATAAAGCTTCAAAATTGATGAATGCGTTTCAAGTGTGGTTTTGATGGCAGCCCAGGAAGAAGAAGCTGTAATGCTTCGAAACGCGTCGGCATGGAGAATGAGTGAGGCTGGCAATGCGGACTGCTAAAACAGAGCTGGATGGCGGGATGTTGCAGAGTGTCCTCTCAAAGATTCAGGGGGTTTGTGTTGGATTTTTGCACGCGGTCGCCCCGGCCGCGGAGAGTGGCACCACCTTTGGCTGGAGAAAAACACATCGCTGGCCAAATGGGGCCGTAGCCCCAACTACTAAGGAAAATGGAGCGTTCACAGCGCAACATCCAGACAGCACGTGAGTCCGCAACCATATCCCCACCACCTACTAAAGGTCAATCAAATACCATTAATTTTGCCACAACAGAATCTTACCTATTGAACTTACTTAAAGTTACGAACATTGACGCATTTGGAAGACTACATGCCCCACAAATCATCATGTGCGTGTAATAAAGGACACGCCCCTGAGGGAGGCATTGTTTGAATAAAGCTTCAAAATTGATGAATGCGTTTCAAGTGTGGTTTTGATGGCAGCCCAGGAAGAAGAAGCTGTAATGCTTCGAAACGCGTCGGCATGGAGAACGAGTGAGGCTGGCAATGCGGACTGCTAAAACAGAGCCGGATGGCGGGATGTTGCAGAGTGTCCTCTCAAAGATTCAGGGGGTTTGTGTTGGATATATATATATATATATATATATATATATATATATATATATATATATATATATATATATATATATATATATATATATATATATATATATATATATATATTCGTTCCACAACGCATCAAAATAATGATGAAGACAGGACACCCAGAGCTGCAGCTGTACAGGAGTTTATTTGGCAGATGAAAAAAGTTCCACAACGCGTTTCGCCATTACGGCTTGGTCACGCTCGTCTCGTGGCGTAGGTTGCCATTATTTAAACACCACACCCTAGTGCATATGATAACATCACGTAAACTTAGTGGCGGCCATATTGTAACATGTAGAATTGCTTTCCAAATTATACATTGACTGGTGTTCTACTTCGCGCTGCGGTTGGTATGCCTGTGTTAAACATCTATTGGCTTTACCAAACTTAAAGTCAAATAATAATCTGCCACAGTATCAAATTGCGCCAAATATTAAAAAATATTTCAAAATATTTACATAGCGGTGCAAAGTATAAAGCATACTTGTGTTTCAACAATATGCGCAATTATCGCTATACTACATTCAATGTGAAAACGAGCAGAGCTAAATTATCGCTCACCTCATGTATTCCAAAAATTGCCCCGTGATTGGTGGCTATGTATATACGTCATTGTTTGTTTACGTTGCACATTTGTTAGCGCGATCACAATACTATTATGGCAGTATGATATATTGGTTAGACCCAGAACTGTTTGTGATACACAGAAACATGATTAAACGAAGAACACCGTGTCATATAAAATTGCATTCAAGTTAGCTCGTCAATAGTAGTCATGTTGCTATGAGAACATGCCATGTGTTATAGCTACGGCAATGTTGCGATCTGGGTTTGTGAACATAGATCAATTGTCTTTGAGACAGTAAAGCCCCAGTGGGCAAAGCGAACTCACATTGTCTATGGACCATAGCGCCCCAGTGGGCAAAGTCATATAGTTTCATGAAGTATACGTTGTACCCCAGTGTGCATGTAACATAAAGTCTGAGTTCATTCATCCAGTAGAATTGTTTTCAGGGATTTCTATAGCTCGACCACATGTTAAGTTAGTATCAATTAAGTCTGGATGCAATTCTTTGGATTCAGATTTCCATGTTGTGCCGCCACCACGTGATGTATATATATATATATATGTATATATATATATATATATATATATATATTGCCGCTTCACTTCCGTTACACCAGATATACATCCTTCAGGAAAAAAAAGCACTCCCGGGGGTCGTTTGGGTCCTTTATTGACGACAAACAAACACAGCAACAAACAGACGCGTTTCGGTATGAACCTTCATCTATGTTTACCGAAGCGCCGTTTAGACGGAGTTTAAAGCAACCATTGGTATAACAAAAATCAACAAGGGACAAAAGCAACACATCAATGCCCCTGCAAATTGAGAGCCATCTTAGAATGTCAAAATAATTCAACGAAGATCGTCATACAGAACTGTATAGTAGTATACCATAATTTATACTTTACAATGAAGCCCATCAATGGGCAAATGCCAATTTAAATTCGCGCTCACAAAATATATATATCATATCTAGGATATATGATACAAGATCCCGCCCTAAATGGGCTTAAACCAATCAGCCACATCAAAATCCTGTGACTAATGAGGGCCTCATATGCATTGTAGTATCTACATATATACAAGAAGAAAAAAGAAAAATCAGAGATTGAAAGAGATGAGAAAGTCAGAAAGAAGAAGAGAATCAGAAGAAAGGAAGAGAAGAGAAAAATAGAAGAAGAGAAAAAAAAGAATAATCCAATAATTCACAAGAGTTCATTTAAACTTCATAAGAAAGATACAAAGAACACAGAGTATATACAAAGAGATAGGCGAGTGAAATAATGAGCATCTGGATATACAGTCACACAATTCATTACGCAAATGCTCCGGTAATAACACCCCAAAACCTACTCTAGCAGATGTCTTAACTGACAAAAGAGACATATACAGTCACATTATTCTCCCAGATGAATGGCTAATTCCTCACTGCAATTAAGTCCCAGAGGATTCTTGGTTTGCATGTCAATGATATATCTCGACTCCAATCTACGGAGCTGCAGCATTCTATCTCCACATCTGGGATTGCTGGGTACATGATCTAATCCAAAATATCTAAGTAGATCCCTGTTGCGTTGATGTACTTTGTCAAAATGACGTGCAACACGGTACGCTTCATCCCCCTTAGCATCGGCCCGCATGTGTTCTAGAATTCTAATTTTCATGGGGTGGATGGTGCTCCCCACATAGCGAAGCCCACAAGGACAGGTGAGACAATAAACACTGTAGGGAGTAGTACATGTAAGAAACCTTCTAATGTTCCTACGTATTCCTACATTAGGAATTTCGTAGGTGAGGACTCTTTTGCTGGTTTTACAGTCTTTACACTTCCCTCATGGGAAAAACCCTTGTAAAGGGCCAAAAGCCGATTTTGGGGTCTCAGTCAAATAACTGCACTAGATCATTTTTTATTGATCTTGCCTTCCTAAAAGTTATCAAGGGATTAGGAGGAAGATCAGTGCTCAGAACCTCATCTGTCTGCAAAATGTGCCAACTTTTTCTTAAGATCTTTTTCAAGTACGTTGCACTTTTTGAGAATGTAGTGATGAGGCGAAATTTCCCTCCACTTTTATCCAATGAGACCTTCTTATTAGTCTCATAATAAGTTCAAATAAAGTTTTTTCAGGGACTAAACGACGAACTTTATAATTGTATTAACCAATTCTGCCCCAGTGGGCTTTCATTTCTTCCAGAAATGGAAGCCCACTGGGGCAGAATTGGTTAATACAATTATAAAGTTCGTCGTTTAGAAACTTCCAGAAATGAAAGCCCACTGGGCAGAATTGGTTAATACAATTATAAAGTTCGCCGTTTAGTCCCTGAACAAACTTTATTTGAACTTATTATGATTGCATTTGAACACGGGACGGACGCAAGCCCACTGGGGCTCAATTGGTTAAATGTAGGAAGCTTGAAACTCATCTTTTTATTTCAAACAAAACTTTATTGAAACAATGAAAATGTAAGGATCATATAATGAACTTATTTGGATTTAGAGTTCAATAATATTTAATGTTTAATATTGAATATTGTACCAATGAAATGAGGGCACTGTCTGAAAAAAATCGAAAAATCGAAAAGAATCGAACTATATTTTTGATGATTGTATTTTGCTTCCTAAATTGATGACCTTGGTGCATTTATGTAAAAATGAGAGAAAATATCAAGGGTTGGGCAACTAAGGTTGGTTCAAACTTATTTTGGCACATATATAATGCATTAAGTTCCAACTACAAAATGGCCGCCATGTTTGCGATGTGTTTATGACACTTGTGGTGATTCTTACACTGTATAAAAAAAGCAAGTAACTGAGTGACGTTTGAAACGTGAGCAAGCCTCATGGCGAAACGCGTTGTTTCCTGCTAATAAAATTCCCCTATGCACCAGCATCCTGAGTTGTCCGGGTACGTTTTTGTTTATGGACTAAACGCTGCAAAGGAACATATATATATATATATATATACAAAATACTGCTCCTCGCTTCACACAGGATCTCTCAAGCAAAGTAGACGTAGACCAACAATTTTGTGCTTAAAGTGCTGGTTTAATGTCGGCCATTACGCGTTTCAGTCCGGAACGGACCTTAATGTTAAACACCTTATGTTAGCTACCTTACTATGGAGCTGGTATATATATAGTGGGGACAGTGTAACTTGGATTCCTCGCGCAAGTTGATGCAAATCCTGGTGAAATTTGCAGAGATAGATGGGGAGGAGCTTCAAAAGAGGATAGATGCGCTGGAGGAGAAAATTAAAACACAATTAGGCGACAAGGAAACCCCACAGTCCACAAAAATGAGGGATGAAATGGCAATAAGATTGTCCAAAGAGGAGGAGAAAATCAAGACCAGGAAAATATACAAGTTTAAAAGAGACAGAGACGATTATGCTAACAGCCAAATATTTACTTTTGCACGCCGTTATGACAATCTGAGAGCAGCCACAGCCAGTAAACGAGGCGCAGCATGTAAAGTGTCTGCCTTACCAGAAACTGATGATATATCTGTATATAGCTCTGCTGCAGAGAGTGGTTCGGATAATGAGAATGCAAGAACCAAAAGTAATGTTGTGTTAACCTTGGGGGAAGAGTTGACGGTTTTAAAAGACAGCAGAAAAGATACTCTGAGACCGCGCTTCCAGGGAAAAACCACACAACCAAATCCCAGTGCAGGAGGGGCAGGAGAAAAGCCGCCAAACAAAGGAGATGCGATCAAACGCGGACGGGGCCGGGGCCGGGGAGGAACCAGTGTCATATAGCTACTTCTTTTCTACATACTGTGTTAAGTTAGCATGAGTTTATTATAATGTTTGCATGCCGTTTTCATTCTTGCTTCACTTTTGCACACAACACATAATTGTTGTTTTAGCTTTCAACCCAGAAGAGCTTCGTGATTTACTAGAGAAATAATATGTAATGCTCTGATATCAGTTTTGTTCTGCTCTCTGTCTGCACAGCGAGTGCTGAAGGCTACACAGATAACTTAACCCAGTGTTGTTGTAAGGTCTGATCTTCGCACCCCTACAGACATAACACACATGCTGCTGCCAAAATCTGGCTCTAGGCGAGTTTTATATTGTTGTGCTGAACGCACAAAAACACACTTAATATGCTTCGCATGCAGAGAGCTTGTGGAAGGTATTGTGATCGTCCTGCCACTGAGATTTTAAGGTATGGGCCCGCCCTGCTAAAACCCAAATGAGACCTTCGTAGATATAAAATACTATGCTAAATAGTGAGGTGGTGAATTAGACATTGGTAATTTCTATTCATTCCAGCATCTTAGTATGCTGTCCCCATTCGCCTTTTATGGACTAATATCTATGCTGATAGCTTTGTTGCTTATAATATGTTTGCTAGTATTATACAAGGTACTGCGTTTGAGAACCTTGCATTAGTAAATAAATATTTCAAACATGCACATGTCCTCTTTTACTCCACGTTCTGGTTTGTGATGATTATATAACGAAAAAGTGTTCATGTTTTCCACGATTCCTGAGGTATTCTAAGTTCATGTTCTGGTCTGTCTAAGCATTGGGAGTTTGTTATGACCAATGAGACACTGTAGCCAGCTCGGTAAGGGGATTTTGGATACTGAGGTGAGTTTTGGGCCATCCTAATTCACCAAGGTTCCAGGTCTCTATGCACAGTTCTGTAGGAGAACGGAATTCCCGCTAGATTGGCGCCCATACGTTGTTGGCCTTATATCATGACACTCGAGTAGTATATCATTCAATCCTTATCCCCTTCACTGACGTTTCCGGTAAACGGTGGTGTCGAAAAACCTACCTATTTTTGAAATAGGTGTTTTCAAGCTTGATTCTTTCGAAAACGGTTTCCTTGAATTACTACCCAGTTGTGCTACAAAGTTTACTTTGTTTTTTCTAATTCCTGTGCTGTCATGGCCCAGCCTGTGGACATTCCGCTGCATAGTCGCATTGCAGTGTGAGATCATTTGCGGGCTTACAATGTACCTTTAGAGGGCTTGGCTGTGATTATGGTGGTGAGTGCGTAACATGCTTACCCTTACAAACTCTTTTATTCGTGGGTGACATTTCCGGCAGTGGACGCTAATTCAGGCGTATTCCACACATACACTCCCACGGTTGTACCTAATGAGTATACTCCGTACAGAGCACAGGAAGTACCTATTGATGTTTGGCAGCATGGAGTTTGGTTTGGTGGCGCCCTCCCCCATTCTTTAACCGCTCCGAGGTTAGGTCCTTTGTCCATTCCAGGCGCTAGTTGGCCTGTTTTGGCTGGATTTACTCCTTATTCTCTACACGGCAATTGTAATGTGGCTGAACTACGATGACTACATGTAGTCGCGATTGCCGTGATTAGAGTCTTAGTGCATTACATGGGCCGTAATCTTCCGGGTGGAGCCCCGGGGGGTGCGGCGCTTCCGGCAGGGCAGGGTGGTTTGAAAATCAGTCCTGTCATGGTCAATGCCGTTATGGGCAGGAAGCCCCAGGAAAAGGATGATTTTCCTTTCTGGCTTGCCGAGAAATTTGACCAGCTGGAAGCTGTATTTCCTGATACGACTCCTGGTGAAAAACACCGGATTCTTACGCTTAGTTTGCAGAAGGATTTGGCCCCTGAGCTCGTTGACTGAGAGACCTGGGGGAAGACTTTTGCAGCGGTCTATGCTCGGTGCTACGGCACCCCGTCTATGTCCGTGCTGTCTTCGGTCCTTAAACGTGTTCAAGATGATCACGGACCGGAATCTGCGGTCGAGTTAGGTATACGCCTGTGTGGCACCCTTGATGTCGTTTGCGATCTGATCCTTGCTAATGTCAAGGGGGATGCAGTGAACTTTCAGGTTGCTAACACGTTAGAGGCGCTTCCCGAGGCCGAGAAACCCAGACAGTTACCGAGGATTATTGTTGCAGCTTATAAAACCGTGGGTCGCAATTGTAAGGACGTTAAGCCTTTTTCTGTTAAAGACAAAAAGCAGCCCCAGGGACAAACTTCGGAGATGGAAGTTCAGCCCAAGTCCAAAAAACAAAATTGGCCTAAAAAACAGAAACAGGGAAAGCAACCACAACAACAAACACAGGTTTCTAGACCTGCGTCTCCGTTACCTATGCAGTCGAAACGTGTTTATGACTTGCGCGACCACGCGACGATTAAGACTCCTGATCGATTTCAGGCTTCTGACCAACGCTCTCCTCGTTCCTTTAGGGACTCATCGGCTCCGACGACCGGTGGTGGAGGGGGCGGCAGGGGTCGGGGTGGCCAGCAAGGACGTGACCAGCCCCGCCCGAGGAACGGTGCAGAAAAGCAGGAAGGCTCTACGCCTAGGAGACCACAGTTTGCCAAGAAGAAAGTCGCAGCCTTAACAGCGCATCGATATGCCCCAGATAGTGAGAACGCGGCTTCGGAATCTGACGTGGGCTCTGACCTTGCTGGACAGCGCGGCGGAGATTACCATAGTGAGAGAGGCGCTCCGTCCACTACTGAAAGTGACAGCGACTGATACTTATGTTGTCATTGAAACAGCTGACACCAGAGTTGCTCCCCCTGATAGACTTTTTGAAATTGTCCTGTTAATTGAAGGTGACATACAGCCAACCATAAAAGGGGTATTTTGGGAAAATCTTTAATCTACATATGACATTTTGCTTTCGGAGGCTGACTGGCCCCCACCTTTTGTGCTCACAGCTCCGCGAGGGGAGGAGGTAATCCTCCCCAGTTTCGCGAACACAGTCTCGAAAGAGGATGCGCTGCATTTTGCAGAAGAGTGGGCTCTAGCTCTGGCGCCGGCTGTGTACCGCAATCAGTGTGGGTGGGATAAATTGTCCCCACGCCACGAGATACCTTTACAGTCTCAGCCGCAGCCTCAACCTCAATATCCCATAAGACGTGATGCGAAGGCTTTTGTCGCGGCAATCCTTGAACAATTGGGATATCAAGGTGTAATTGAAACGTGTGTGTCACCAATGAATAACCCTCTTTTTACTGTAAACAAGCCTGACGGTTCGTATCGTTTGGTTTTGGATTACCGGCATTTAAACTCGCGTTGCCGTAACTGTGCAGTACAGAATACTCACGGCTCTGCTCTTGTGAATAGTCTTGTGCATAAGCGGTTTAAGACCACGCTTGACATTTCTAATGGTTTCTATGCCCACCAACTGGATACTATGAGTTCCCAATGGACCAGTTTTACATGTGGCGGTGTCCAAAAACACTTTCGGCGTCTCCCTATGGGCTATAAGAATAGTCCTGGGATTTTTTCCGCCCGCATAGGCTCTCTTTTGGAGAGAATCGACCCGGATGCTTGTTCGTATGTGGATGACATATATCTCCCAGACGACGAACTTTGGGAGCATCTGTGTCGTGTAAACGGGATTATTTGTACCTTTGCAAACTCAGGTTACAAATTCAACTTTGCAAAATCACACATTGCAGAGTACACAGTGTTGTTTCTGGGCTACGAGCTTAACAATGAAGGAAAGGGATTGGCTCCTCACTTCCTGGAGAAATGCGCACAATTGCGCGCTCCAACAACACTGAAAAAATTACAGTCTTTACTGGGCTTTTTGAATTTCGGGAGAACTTACATCCCGGAATATGCCCAGCGTATCAAGCCTTTGTATGCTTTGATACAACCATCTTTTTCCAAATCATGCTGGCTGCCTGAGTATTCGGCTATACTGCAGTCTTTGCAGGCTGATCTGCTCGCTTCTAAATTCTTACTGACTCGTGATAATCAGACCAACCTGGTGATAAGAATTATCCCTGGGACGGTAGGTTTCACGTACCTGACGTTTAATGAAGGAGACACAGTACCTACTCCTTACAAGTCACACTTGTACACTTCGGCTGAATTGCGCTTTTCCACTGTGGAGAAAGTTTTGACGGCTGTGCAGATGGCAATTCTTAAGGAACGAGCCCTGTCACAGGGAAAATGCATGTTGGTTGTTACCCCGTGTTATGTTATGTTATGTTATTAAATCATTTATTGAGCGCACTAACACTGATTAGTTTCTTGGCGCTAAATTGACAGTAACACAATCAAAGGTAGAAAAGGTAGATTAAAAAGCTTGTCTAAAAAGCCAGGTCTTCAATGCTTTCCGGAAAGGTAAGAGGTCTTGGCAGGACCGAATTTCCAGGGGAAAGGTGTTCCATAGGCAGGGGGCTAATGTTGCAAATCTTCGTCCACCAGAACGTTTGAGTTTGAAAGAAGGGGTCTGGAGACCTAGATGGAGTGACCGAAGGTTACGGGAGGGAACGTATCTGGTGATCAGTTGATTCATGAATTTAGGGCTTTTGCCATGTAGTGACTTGAAGATCATACAACCTGCTTTGAAGGAACAGCGTTGCATGACCGGAAGCCAATGAAGCTTAATAAGAAGAGGAGTCACCGCCTGCCATCTTGGTTGTTTCAGGATCAACCTAGCTGCATAGTTCTGAACCATCTGGAGACGCTTGAGTAAATAGTTTGGGAGACCCAGATAGATGGCGTTTGCGTAATCCAGATGAGACAGAACAGTGGCGATCACAACCTGAGTAATAGCTTCTGGTGTTAATAGTCGCCTGACCTTCCTGATTTTTTTTAGCTGGTAAAAGCATTTGGAGACCACTTGTCCCACTTGTGCTTTTAGTGAAAGATCACTATCCACAATGACTCCGAGCGTTTTAGCCGAAGGTGATGGTTGCGGAACTTGACCTAGATCTGAAGGCCAGTAGTGGGGACCCCAATACTTAGCACTGTCCCCAGTCAGTACCAGTTCGGTTTTACCTGGATTTAGTTTTAACTGATTTTGATCCATACAGGATTTAATAAACCTCATGGTTGACTGGAAATGACTTATAGATTCTTCAGAATTATCAATGGTGAAGAGTAACTGCAGATCATCTGCATAGTTAAAAACTCTCACCTGTTTGTCCCTCAAGGTTTGAATAAGGGGGAGGATATATATGTTAAAAAGATGGGGTGACAGGGAGGAGCCCTGTGGCACTCCACATGGGATGAACTGTTTAACACCAGTCAAATCCCCCAGACGCACCGCTTGGGCTCGTTCCTCCAGGAAGGACCTCAGCCAGCAGGCCGCCACGCCCTGAATGCCTGTCTGTCCGACACGGTCGACCAGGATGTTATGGTCGACCGTGTCGAACGCAGCCGACAGGTCCAAAAGCACCAGGGCCTGAGGAGACCTTCTATCTGCACAATCTCTGAGTGTGTCCAAAACTGCGGTGACCACTGCCTCCGTAGAATGTGCAGGCCGAAATCCAGCCTGATGAGGGTCAAAGCAGGAGGACTCCTCCAAAAAATTTGAGAGAATTTTCGCAACGTGTGCCTCTAGAATTTTTGCCAAGTAAGGCAGTAAGGAGATGGGCCTGTAATTCGCCTTACAACCAGGATCCGCCCCCGGATTTTTAATAGCGGTATAACCGTGGCTTCTTTGAAGGCGGATGGGACTATACCTGACGACAGGGAATCATTTAGAAGGGCAAGAACAGGGGCTGGATAAGTGGAAAAACATTCTTTCAGAATACGAGGGGGACAAGTATCCAGTGGGGAGCCAGATTTGACTCTCGTCATTAATTCCAGAAGCTGGCCATGGGTTATGGGTTGAAAGCTGGTAAGGGTGGCATAGCCAGTCTTTATTGCCATGCCTGTTGTGATTGGGGTCTTTGATTGAAGAATGCTAGTCTTGATGTCGGTGATTTTGTCACTAAAGTAAGAATTGAGTGAATCACACAAACACTGAGCGGGGATTACTTTAGGACGGGCATTCTCCAAATTGGTCAGTTCATTGAAAACAGAGAAAATCTCTTTAGATTTGTTTGTAGAGTCTAAAATACGAGAGGAGAAATACTCCACCTTAGCTGCAGAGATGGCATTCATATATTCCTTCCTTGCCCTAGTATATTTAATTTTTTCCTCAGTGTCATATTCACGGCGCCACATGCGCTCAAGATGACGGAGAGCCAATTTCTTACTTTTCAAGTCGGCAGAAAACCATCTATTGGCATTCGTGCGCCGTGCAAGTTTAATTCTTTTGTACGGGGCATGGAGATTGCTGGCCGCTTGTAGCCAGTCGTTTAGAGAGGAAACTGACAGGTTTATGTCATTGTCCAAAGGGGGGACATCATTAGCTAATGACTGTAAAAAAGCAGTCTTATCCATGGCGTTCCAATTCCTAGCTAATCTGCCGGTAGTTGGCACAGTGGGTCTGATATGAGGAATACAGATCTTAAATTTCAGGATAAAATGGTCTGACCATAGGCAAGGCAGGATTAGCGGAGAGGTCACACAAGTGGTATTAGACCACACGTGATCCAATATGTGCCCTTTATCATGAGTGGAAGAGAGCACCAGTTGCTTAAAGTTGAGGTTAGACAGAAGGTCAGTCAATTCCGCCGATTGAGGGCCCTCTGATGGATCTTTATACCAGTATTGAAGTCACCTACTAACATCACCCTGGCGTGATCCAACGCTAGATTAGCAACTTGCTCACTAAAGGCCATAGGAAACAATGGCATTGAGGTGGGTGGTCTATATAAGAGGACACATGCTATAGTCATGTGAGGAGTGGCAATTTTTAGTACAAGGTTATCTGTGTTGGCTAGTGTCAGACAAGTAAGAGTAGTGACATCTAGACTAGAGTGGATAATCGCCGCAACTCCACCTCCTCCTTTCACGCTGGCACGGTCTGCCTGGATAATATAGTAGTCAGATGGTAGAGCTGCCATGATATCAGGTGCTGAGGTGGGAAATAGCCACGTTTCTGCTAGCAAAAGGATGTCAGGTTTCTCCGTGTCAAGCAACAGAAAGATGTCCATCTGATGCTTGACAAGGGAACGGGTGTTAAGGTAAAGAATAGCAAGCGAATTGGGGGGTGGGTTGGACGGAGCCAAACCTGCTGCGCGAGTGGTAAGGCGACAGCCTTGGCTCAGGATGCCATGCTTACAGAGCTGGTGAAGTGTATCCTTTGATAGAAGTAAATGGTCATTGTTCTTATTGCACTCCAGAAGGTCGTCCCTGGAATAATGGAAGGTTTGGGTATTATGAGGTGCCCCTAGTCCCGGTCGGTCGCGGACGGGCGCAGACGGGCTTTCCTTAGGCGCGCCTTCGGCGCGCAATCGTCGCGCCCGCTGCGCTCGTCCGCTGCGCTTCCGAGGAAAGCACATGATTTATAAAGGAATAGACTGACGATCGGTGGGCGTGGCCTTAGATGGGGGTGTGGCCTGCGGGCTGGGCAAGGCGCTGGAAAGCGTTCCACGCCTAGTTACAGGGCAGCGCTGAGTCCGTTTTGCGAACGTGAGAAGTGAGGGTAAGTGGATTTAAAAAGCAAAGTAATGCCAACAACAGTTTTAAAATCAAGCTGCCTCCCGGCTTTCCGCCTCAAGAGTGTGTCACACCAAATGGGGGCGCTCGCAATCAGCGTCTCCTTTGTAGTGACGATCGGTGGGCGTGGCCTCAGAAGGGGGCGTGGCCTGCGGGCTGAGCGAGGCGCTGGAAAGTTTCCACGCCTAGTTACAGGGCAGCGCTGGGTCCGTTTTGTGAACGTGAGAAGTGGGGGTAAGTGGATTTAAAAAGCAAAGTAATGCCAACAACAGTTTTTAAATCAAGCTGCCTCCCGGCTTTCCGCCTCAGGAGTGTGTCACACCAAATTGGGGCGCTCGCAATCAGCGTCTCCTTTGTAGTGACGATCGGTGGGCGTGGCCTCAGAAGGGGGCGTGGCCTGTGGGCTGAACGAGGCGCTGGAAAGCATTCCACGCCTAGTTACAGGGCAGCGCTGGGTCCGTTTTGCGAACGTGAGCAGTGGGGGTAAGTGGATTTAAAAAGCAAAGTAATGCCAACAACAGTTTTAAAATCAAGCTGCCTCCCGGCTTTCCGCCTCAGGAGTGTGTCACACCAAATGGGGGCGCTCGCAATCAGCGTCTCCTTTGTAGTGACGATCGGTGGGCGTGGCCTCAGAAGGGGGC
Organism: Lissotriton vulgaris; assembly: GCF_964263255.1. NCBI lineage: Eukaryota > Metazoa > Chordata > Amphibia > Caudata > Salamandridae > Lissotriton > Lissotriton vulgaris. Next base: position 247,072,455 of record NC_141687.1, read on the forward strand.
GTGGCCTGCGGGCTTAGCGAGGCGCTGGAAAGCGTTCCACGCCTAGTTACAGGGCAGCGCTGAGTCCGTTTTGCGAACGTGAGAAGTGGGGGTAAGTGGATTTAAAAAGCAAAGGAATGCCAACAACAGTTTTAAAATCAAGCTGCCTCCCGGCTTTCCGCCTCAGGAGTGTGTCACACCAAGTGGGGGCGCTCGCAATCAGCGTCTCCTTTGTAGTGACGATCGGTGGGCGTGGCCTCAGAAGGGGGCATGGCCTGCGGGCTGAGCGAGGCACTGGAAAGCGTTCCACTCCTAGTTACAGGGCAGCGCTGGGTCCGTTTTGCGAACGTGAGAAGTGGGGGTAAGTGGATTTAAAAGCAAAGTAATGCCAACAACAGTTTTAAAATCAAGCTGCCTCCCGGCTTTCCGCCTCAGGAGTGTGTCACACCAAATGGGGGCGCTCGCAATCAGCGTCTTCTTTGTAGTGACGATCGGTGGGCGTGGCCTCAGAAGGAGGCGTGGCCTGCGGGCTGAGCGAGGCGCTGGAAAGCGTTCCACGCCTAGTTACAGGGCAGCGTTGAGTACGTTTTGCGAACGTGAGAAGTGGGGGTAAGTGGATTTTGGAGGCAGTCACAAAAGCCAGTGTACCTAATTCTAAGGCTTTGCACCCTCGGTGGATTCAATGGGCAGCGTCCTTGTCATCTCAGGATGACACGTTTATTTTTGACGCCACATTAAGGTCGCAGGAGTACTTACAGTATGAATTTGTTCATCCAGCTCCTTTAGCAATGCGACCCCTGGAGGATTTCCATTGCATCATTTACACCGATGGTTCGGCACAGGTTGCGCATGGCTCTAAACACGCCTACGTTTCCGCATGCGCCATTGTGGTCGGTGCCATGGTGAACGATGAGTTCAAGTCCAGTGTCGTGCACTTGGAGACTGCACTGCACAATTGGCAAAGCTTTGTGCTTTGATGCTTGCATTGGAGTACGCAGATCCTAGGGTGACTACTCTTTTCGTAAGTGATTCTTACTACTGTGTCCAGTCTTACAATGAGAACTTAATCTTTTGGATTCAGAATGAATTTTGTGATTCCAAGGGTAGCACAATAAAACATAAAATGATCTGGGTCCGAGTGGCTGAGCTTAAAGAGCAGTTGCCACTTGTGTTTGTGATTCATACTCTTGACCATCAGCGCGTAGGAGTCCACGCTGTCGGTAATTCGCTTGCTGATGAAGCAGCGAAGTCAGCAGTATCCAAATATTTAGTTGCAGCAGTTACACGGTCCAAAAGTAAAATAGATGATGACATCTTGGCGACTGTTGCTGCCACTGAGAAGGGAGGTAAATATCCTGCGGGGTTCCCTTCGAAGTACACATACCACTTAAGTCCCGATAAGGTTCCTTACGTGAAAATTCCTGAGGTTGGCGAACGTTTGATTCCCAACTCGGATCACAGAGCTACGTTGATTACAGCCGCTCATGAAGGTGTGGTGTCTGCGCATGCGGGCGTCTCAGCCACTGTAACTCAGCTACAACAGAGGTTCTGGTGGCGGGGACTGTACAAACAGACGCGTGATTATGTCCTTCAATGTGACATTTGCCAGCAGATCAAGCCTTCGACTGCTGCGCATCCGCCACAGACACAGTTGTACATTTCTAATAAACCACTAGTATGCGTTTATTTAGATCACTGCGGTCCTTTTTCTTCTGATACTGCGTATAAGTACATCTTAGTAGCAGTAGATTCATGCACACGCTTTGTGTGGGTATGGCCCCATTGCAGCACTGATTCACGGACTGTCATAAGAGATTTGCGTGTCTTTGTAGGTATTTTTGCCTGTGGAACCTTCCATTCAGATCAGGGTCCGGCTTTGGCCTCTAAGGCGTATAAGGATGCTATGGTTTCGTTGGGGGTCCAAGTCAAGTTTTCGTCTCCATACAGACCTGAGGGTAACAGTGTAGTGAAACGAATGAACCGTGACTTAAAGCAATCTTTGACAGCTCGAGTTATAGGCACTGGCAGAAACTGGCTGACCCACCTCAATGGCGTGCAGCGTGCTCTTAATAATCTCCCTAGAAGGTCTCTGGGTGGGCGGACCCCATACGAAATGCTCTTTGGTATCAAGATGTACGTCCCTGACCTCGATGGTCTAGAATGCGTGGCTCAAGCCACGGCCTTTGACGTAGATGAACATTGCACTGTTTTACAGGATCTACAAAACACCAGAGACAGTCTTGCAAAGGAACATTTGCTCTCCACATCGGACGATGCGTTGCAGATCCCGGTAGTTGGCTGGCTACCCAAAGTTGGAGAACTGGTTCGAGAGAAGATCGATAACAAGAAAGAATTTGGTCCTTCCTATCGAGCACCGGTCCCCGTTCTTGGAGTGAAGGGCACAAGAACAGTCATTTTACCACCACTTCCAGGTCGTAAGGAAAACAGGTTTATCTCAATTGACAATGTCAAGATACACAGGGTGGCCGATTCTTCATAGCATGACACCGGCAGTCTCCTGTCCTTCGATTGTGAGATATTCTGTTTTGGCCATTACTGCAGCTGCTGAGCCAGAAGTGGCCCTAGAAATGCCTGTCATTTCCAATCGTATAATGAACACGTTCCCAATTAATAACAATGATGACCTCGATTATTCCTTTCCTGCTGATTTATAGATGCCTGATTTACAAACACGTTTGGCCACAGACTCTAGATTCTCATTTGACTCTGCTTCAGTGACTTCGACAAAACCCTCACGTTGTGCAATTTATGCCTCATTATTCAAGAAACATTTTTTGGTTCCCCCTTGGACATATATTTGGCTAATGCTTTTTTCTGTATACCTTTTTATGTCAATTGGTTTTGTGTTTTATTTTTTCCGCATCATGGATGGACACTATGTCGAGGAGAGAACATGCATTCGGCATCTTAATGGAACTTTGGCCCCCTTATCGTCTTCACATTCTGCACACAGACTGAAAAGAGACTTGAACTTTGTTAACATCACAGCTTGGCCAGTTCTTGATGGGATTGTGTGGGATGCAGTTAAATTTCAAATTCATGGCCCAACTGAAGTGGTTAATGTCCCAAATGTACTTAGAGTGAACATGGGGAATGTGGTTAAACAAAACATACGTTCTGATGATTGGAATGTTCAGGCCGTAGAATCATTATTTACTGATTTAAAATATTATGCTGCCTTTGATGCTGAAGATTTATATTTAGAATCTGCTAATGATGGTGACTTATTTTGCTTTCAACATTATGGTAATCATTTCCTGCATAAAACAAGTTCCAGAAGGAGTACTGTAAATTACACACAGTGGGAACATTGCCCAGCACCATTACAAGGCAGCTCCAGTACATTTTTGAAGAAGTACACTTACTTTACCGATTTTAATCAATCAAGTCCTGAGTCCTTTTATTTTAAGATGACACAGAAGCCCATGTCCAAAGTTAGACTTACCGATACTAAATTGTTGTAATCGAAGTCCTTTCTAGACAGATTAGCTGTAGAAGGCTATGAGCTATGGAAGGAAACCATTGACCTTAAATCTGTTTGGGGTTCTAAAAGTTGGCAGGTACAAGGCACTGAGGCTTTGCACCGTGCATGTCGCCTCCCGAATCACATGTTGTTTTTGACTTCTACTATTTCTTAGACAACGTGCTTTGGATTGGCTACTTCACAAAAGTTAAATACCCCTGCTGTCCCTGATTTGGAAGAATATCCTGGTTGGGATAGTTACACAAAGTTTTCCATTAGAGAATTGCAGACATTACTAGGTAATGCATCCTTTAATGTGTCCAGTTTTGATCCAAAAGGTTGGCTGCTATGGCACAGAAGCTCTGACTCTTGCCAGCATTGCTTTCTGGGTTTGAGTGAAGGTTTTACACGAATCAGGCCTGATCCACGTTTTGATCCTGACCACACTGTTACAACATACTCAGTTGGTAAATTATGTCAAAATTGGTTACAACATTCTACATTAGCTGCTGTTAAATTACATCTATCTAAACTGACTGATGAGGTGGATATTAATGATTTAATTAAAGGCCCAGCAAGTGGTAGATCTAAACGTTGGATTTATGCTGCTTACAATGAAATTTGGAAGCTATCACAGATTGAGGCTGCTAAACGCCTGAGAGCAATTGATCAAGCGAATTTAGAAAAGGTGCTTGCTGTTGTCGATAACAGTATTAACATGCTTTCTTCCCGCATATACACGTTGAATAACATTGTTTCTTCAGTGGTTGATATTGTAAATGATGAGGTGTCTGTTTTATACCATGGTCAAAATCAACTGCGTTCTGTAATGCAGTTTGCTTGGACTCTGCAGACTCTCAAATCTGGCCGTGTGCCCTGGAATTACATGAACGTTTCCTCCCTCTTTGCCCCATTTAATTTGACTGACAAACAGCGCATGCTTTCAATGCGAGATGCATCATTTTCCATGTTACACATTGAGAGGTTGGAATCTTTACCGTTCTCTGTTGCTGAGGCCGCTGATGCAACGTGGCTTATCCACGGATTAATTACATTACCATTCGCGTTGTACAAATTCACTAGTTGTATGCGACATGTTGCAATAGGACGTTATGAACCGTTAGGAGGTGCCTTCCTCCATGAAGCATGGTCTCTTCCCTTCACATATAGGTGCCTGAAAGACGGCAGGGAAGTTTATCTGAATGGGGAAGAATGCACAGAGTCCCCTGACCATTCATTAATATGCAGACACATTCAATTGCATGGTTCCTGCAACCAGGAACGGCCTAATCTGGCCTGTGTTTTAATAGGGACTCCTGTACCCGCAGTTGTTCCCACGTTTACACTTTTGGCAAATGGTAGTTATTTGCTGTTGAATAACGAGGAGTGTTGTGGTTTAATTGTCGGTATCGCTTATGTGGTAACTGTACCTGAACGTGTTGTGTGCTGCAAAAATGTAATGTATCCCCCTACGCATGGGAATTCAGATGTTTCCATCTGGCCGCGCATCCCAACCTTGAAAGCAGAGTTCAATGGTATGAGTAGAATTATGTTATGTTATGTTATGTTATGTTAATTTCGATTTATATAGCGCCAAATCACCTACAGGTCTCTTAGCGCTTGCTTTGGGAACCCGTCCTGGCTTTCCCTGCGAGATAACCCCTACTGGGCATCCCCAAGGTGAAGACCAGGCATCCCATCGCAGTGGGCCGTAGTGGAGATTAAGCAAGCTATTGCCCAGAGTTGCAGAGTGTGAACCCATGATTCGAGTAGGCACCGAGGCGAGAATTATCGAGTCCGTGGACATTTTTGAGCTCAAGACCCTGCCGCGTTGGGAATTGAACCCTGGTCCCGGGTCTGACCTCTGCATCAGGGTCTGCCTCCTCTAACCAGTGAGCCACACTTCTCCATTTTGTCTCAAAAAGAGGTGGCACTGAGTTCGGCCCGAGAAACATTAGTCCTTCACATAGCTAACACACGCGCAGAAGTGCAAGCGCTTTTAAATACTGATTTACCGTTACATTTCATCGAGCTGGTTCATCAAATCTTTAATGTCTCCTCCACTTCCGGTCTCGTTCAATTTTTTAAATTAGTTTGCAGCGGTCTCGTGACTTCATTTGAGAAAATATTTGGGGTCATCCCTTACTTTTTTCATTCCATTTTTTCGAGTTTGTTCGGAGGCTTTCCTGTCTTGCTGGCCTTAGCTGCAGGTGTTTTGGTGATAATTTGCTTTATTACAAATGGATGCCCATCCTGCATTAGGAGCAGAAGAGCCCCTCCTGGCACTGTTGCGCAACCGGATGCTTGATTAGTATGGCACCCTGCCGCTTGTGACTTTAAGCACGGCGTTTGGATTATCGTTTCAATTTTCCTATTTCACATGTGTCCAGCCTGTGTTTCATTGCCTGAGCTGCGATTTCCACTGGGCCCTTGATTTGTGTCTCTGCTTGACGGTGTCTCCTGACGTTGACTTTAATCATCTGATGAGCCCCGTAGTTGCTCACGAGTTGGTTTGTTCTGACGAAAGGATTATGGCCTTGGCAGCGATGCCTGGACTAATGGGTCGTTGGGATGTAATCGCAGCAGCGCATGAGTTCTTGGCAAGGAGCTTTCTTGAGAACCCACTGAGTTGTCCTCTGATGTTAATAGAGGATCCAGTGACGGAGCAGCACGTATGTTCCTTCCCACTACTTAATTGGATGGCTGAACTGTTTTCGGATGATGACAGTGATTTCATATTGGAGGCTGTGGCTGCATATTTTGCATATTCAATTCTATCGTGAGATGCCATGGAGTTGATTTTACTTATTTCGGCACATGCTTTTTATATTTTTGGACAGTGCCTTTTTTGGTGTGTGAAATTTTTTTATATACGCCCCAGACCTATTGACTTATATTTTCAAAGGTTGGAACAATTACGCTTGGCCACTATAGGCCGTCATATATACGTTTGGAGAATAGATTGAATTGTTATTATTGAACTCTGTTTTCAGGTTAAACCCCTTCCAGGTTCTGTCTTTACATGATTTTTGACAGTGCTCTGATCATTGGGAGGGTGTCATATAGCTACTTCTTTTCTACATACTGTGTTAAGTTAGCATGAGTTTATTATAATGTTTACACGCCGTTTTCATTCTTGCTTCACTTTTGCACACGACACATAATTGTTGTTTTAGCTTTCAACCCAGAAGAGCTTCGTGATTTACTAGAGAAATAATATGTTATTGCTCTGATATCAGTTTTGTTCTGCACTCTGTCTGCACAGCGAGTGCTGAAGGCTACACGGATAACTTAACCCAGTGTTGTTGTAAGGTCTGATCTTCGCACCCCTATAGACATAACACACATGCTGCTGCCAAAATCTGGCTCTAGGCGAGTTTTATATTGTTGTGCTGAACGCACAAAAACACACTTGATATGTTTTGCATGCAGAGAGCTGGTGGAAGGTGATGTGATTGTTCTGTCACTGAGATTTTAAGGTATGGGCCCGCCCTGCTAAAACCCAAATGAGACCTTCTTAGATATAAAATACTATGCTGAATAGGGAGGTTGTGAATTAGACATTGTTAATTTCTATTCATTCCAGCATCTTAGTATGCTGTCCCCATTCGCCTTTTATGGACTAATAATTATGCTGATAGCTTTGTTCCTTATAATATGTTTGCTAGTATTATACAAGATACTGCGTTTGAGAACCTTGCATTAGTAAATAAATATTTCAAACATGCACGTGTCCTCTTTTATTCCACGTTCTGGTTTGTGATGATTATATAACGAAAGAGTGTTCATGTGTTCCACTATTCCTGAGGTATTCTAAGTTCATGTTCTGGTCTGTCTAAGCATTGGGAGTTTGTTATGACCAATGAGACACTGTAGCTAGCTCGGTAAGGGGATTTTGGATACTGAGGTGAGTTTTGGGCCATCCTAATTCACCGAGGTTCCAGGTCTCTATGCACAGTTCTGTAGGAGAACGGAATTCCCGCTACACCACGAAGCCCCAGCCCTAGCCACAAACTCTGCAGTTAATTTACAAAGTGGTGGGAGCTTGCAGATGGAGCAGACTATGGAACAATTACAAGCTAAATCCATAATAAATCTAAGCTCAGTGGTCCTATCAGCAGCAGAGCGGCAACTCTTGAGTCTGGGATTAAGCTTTTGCCCTGAATCTAACTTTTCATATACAAGGACAAGGGCTGTTATCTATCAATATATACGGAAACTAAAATTAAAGAAGCAATTTGTGCATAAAACAGTGGGCCCAAATATGGAATCATCAAAATCTGGGACAAGCACCTCAGGACTGGCAGTTAGCGATATAAACCTGTTCCATGATATGTGTCAGCTAGGGAGTGAGGAGAATATGGGGACACAAGAAAGAGTGGCGTTAAGTGGACAAAAGAAACCAAGTACCCCATTTAAGCCTAAATCTAAGTATATTCCCCTAGCGACACGGGATGGGCTTGATGCTTTCAGGGACGCAATGGTGAGACAAATTAAAAAGCTGGCTCAAAATAACAACGATAATAAGCGACAATATACGAACCAACAGAGAAAACTGAACCAATTGGCAACAAAGTTACAGGATGCAGAAGTGATAGTTCGGAATTCCGATAAAGGTGGGAATATTGTTCTGTGGCCTATCAAAAATTATCTTGAAGAGGCGCACAGACAACTGGATGACATCCAATGTTATGTAAAAAGCAACCCACAGAAATATAGGACCATGCTGGAAAATCTATGTAGGAATCTGGTGGCATGGAAGGGACTTGATATGTTAAGTGGTGATGAGTTCAAGTACATAAAGAAGGACCACCCACTGGTCCCATACATATACTTTATACCTAAGGTCCATAAAAACATTACTGTCCCGCCGGGAAGACCAATCATTGCGGCATGTGGCGGTCCTTTGGAAAACCTCTCTTGGTATATTGACTACTTTCTACAGCCGCACATGAAATCCCTGAAATCTTACGTACAGGACTCAAGTGATTTTTTGCGTAAATTAGAGGAGATTGTGTGGACACCAGACCTGCGACTAGTAACATTGGATGTTAGTTCTTTGTACACATGCAGAAGCATAGGGATGGCCTGCGTGCGTGTGAGTGCTATCTTGGCATCAGGCCAATGGAATTAGCCCACCATACAAAAATGCTTTTGGAAATGCTGTTATTCTGCCTCGAGAACAACTATTTCATGTTCAATGGACAAATGTTCCAACAGGTTCAGGGTGTGGCAATGGGGGCCAGTTTCTCCCCAAGTTACGCATGCCTGTTCATGGGGTGGTGGGAGGAACTGGTCCTCAGACGCAAATTTGAGCAGTATTGTACATCTAATATAATCTCATGGCTTCGTTTTATTGATGATTTTTTTATTGTGTGGCATGGCTCTGAAGAAAGCATTTTAACTTTCATACAGGAAATCAATGTGAATGATCTTAATTTGAATTTTACCTCTAGCATAAGCAAGGAATTGGTGACATTCTTAGATGTGCAGGTTTTTTTATCAAATAATATTCTTAGTACTACCCTTTTTAGAAAACCGACGGCGGGGAAGCCTCTTTTACACGCAACGAGTGCCCATCCACAGCATTTGATCAAATCTATACCATATGGTGAGATGCTTCGCATCTGCCGTATTTGCAGCAATAATGAAGATATGATCATCAAGCAAGAAGAAAGTCTAAAGAGATTTGTGGATAGGGGTTATAGTATAAAGATAATACAAACCGCCATAAGAAAATCATGGCTAAAAGCAAGAGGAGAATTGTTAAAATACAACCCTAAACCCAGCATATCACAGAATGGAGATGCCAATCCAGTAAGATTAATAATGACGTACTCAAAGCAGGAAAAAGAACTCAGGAGTATTGTCAGGAGAAATTGGCATTTTGTTCAAGATGACCCACTAATTGGAGAATTGATGCCCACCAACCCGTCAATAGCCTACCGTAAAGGCTTGAGTATGGGCACTATTCTTTCCAAAAATAGTCAGGAACATCTGGGTAAAGCACCATGGAGGCCAAGCAGTAGGGGCTTCTATAAGTGCCTGGCATGTAAGGCGTGCCAACATGGTGTGAACACTAAGAAATACACCACTGTAATTCCAAAGACTACTAGGGAAATTAAACAACATCTTACCTGTAGGACTGAGTATTGTGTTTACATCCTGGAATGTGATTGTCAACTGAAGTATGTAGGAAGTAGTAAGCTGAAGATCCATAAGAGGATTTTGCAGCACCTACGCGCTATCACAAACAAAGATCAAAGCTACCCGGTTGCAAGGCACTTTGAGGCATGTCACAACAGTAGACCTCAGTGCTTAAAATATTATGCAATCGAATCTGTCCCGGCCACAAAAAGAGGGGGTGACAGAGAGGCTTGCATGCGTAGGCTGGAGATCAAATACATTCTGGAGTTTAACTCCAAATGGCCTGGAGGCCTCAATATCACTGAGGACCTCCATACTTACTTATAAATTGGACCAGGCACACCATAGTAAGATACATGGTAAATAGACATATATTAACAGCACTTTAGTCAGACTGGAGAGAGGAATTGGAACAATACATTGCATAATTTACACACTTTGTATTTACACATATTTATATTGTGTAAATTATATTGTTTTTATTGAAAACATATTTATATTTGCGATGTATAAATTTGACATAATTGATTTTAGTCGTCTTTTAGATATTAGGGTAGTTTTATCCAAGTGTCTTTTATGATTGTTGGTTTTAGTTATGTCACCGATATCCTTTTTATAATAGGTCGATTTTACAGTGTTGTTGTAATTCATTTTAACGGCATGATCAATTGGATGCCGGTCTAATGAATTTTAATATATTGTTTATCACATTACTGTAGGAATTTAGCACTTAAAGCTGTGTCTTGAAATGGTTTCTATTGACACTTATGAAAATGTTTTTTTTCCTTCTCCCCCAGCCGTACATCCCCACAATTTTTTCCCCCGCTGTCAAGTCTCTGAAATCTCTATGCACCAGTCACTTTGAATAAATTGCACTATAGCACGAGGTCACTTTATAAGCTACTCAATGTATGCTACCCTCGTGGTAATGCATGATATGCAAAATAGGTATATGAGCAAAATATGGCTATATGATGAATGCTGAGACAATGATGATCGTTTAAAATACGCATTGTCAAGCACACCCAGTGACTGGATAACAATTGAACATATCTTCTGTATAGTTCTATGATATTAGTTGATCACTTCATGACTTTATCTATTTTAATGTAACAATAGAATTTATTGGGTTTTTTCTTAGTTATGATTTTGAGCACGTATCGGTGAGCACTTGTTTTAGTTTGAATTCTAAGACATGTAGTGTCAGATGGATGAGGATAAAATAACCTAGATATGTTTTGGAGGTTGGAACCAGCATTCATGCAGGTGTTATGTAATAGCGCTATGTGATTGTAACACGCTATTTTTATTCCAAAACACTCTATAGACATCTTTAGCTATAATGTCTATAATCAATATTACGTTTTTTGTATTTATACAGCTAGTAATGTAACTACAATTACAAAGCATATGTATTTATACTAATAGTATTTTTTCTATATCTATCAATTGACATGTGACTGCACTTTGCACTTTAAATAGGGCTGAGCACTTTGTAACGCCATGTGACCAAGGCCGCTGGGACGGCCAAAACGCGTCATGGCAGTCTGTTTGTTTGACAAATAAATGTATGCTGTTACAAGTTGGTCCTTGCCTCGCAAATCATCAATGGAGAGCGCAGCTGCGAGGTATTGCAGATATATATATATATATATATTCACTTAAAAAACCATAGGTTTCAGGCCTTATATAGTTAGGAATTAGCACTTAAAAAACCATTGAAATTGCTCCTATATAGTTAGTTGTACTAACTATATTTCGCACCCGCAATCGACTGCTGATGATGTCACATATTACATCATTCATGACATGGTCAGTGACATCACTGATGACATCACTGATGACATCATTGATGACATCTCATTTGACATCACTGATGACATCACTGATGACATCATCCAGTGACTGTGTGTTTCTGTAAAGTTTAAATATGTTTTGCATATTGAAGAATGAGTGGATGTATAAGTGTCTGGATGAAGGATTTAGTAGGTGCGTGACTGACTGTGTGAGTGAGTGATTAAATGTGTCTTACTAATTGTATGGGTTAGTGACTAAACTGTCTGAATGTGTGCATCAGTATGTCTATTGTTGTGTAAGCTGCTGCATGTGTTGATAAGTAGCTATATGAGTGGCTATATGGGTTATTGATTGGTTGCCCAAGTATTTGAATGGGAGACTGAGTGTGTGTGTGTGGGTGGCTGGGAGGTGTGTGACTAGATGTGCATAGATGTGTGAGCAGTTGATTCACTAGGTGTATGAGTTCAAGAGTGCATGTTGAAACAGCTATATGGGTGGTTGACTGTGTGCATGGGTGTGTTGGTGAGTGAATGGATATCTCAGTGCTACATCTCCAAGTAAGTACATATGTAAAACACAGTGCATGTGAGAGTTGGCATATTTAAATGACTATACATGAGAGCCAGTGAATGTGCGAGTGGCTGTATGGATCATTGTGTACTTGTATCAGTGATTGTATAATTGAGTAAGTATGTGTTAGTATATGTTTGAATAAGTAAGGTGTTGTGTGTATAACTGTATAGTTGAGGAAATGGAAGTGTGATTGATTTTTTGCATGACTGACTAGGTGTGTGAGTAACTCCATGGATGAGTGGCAGTGTGTGAGTGTCTGTGTAGGTGTATGAGTGCATATGATAGTGTTGTATTGATGAGTGACTGTATGTATGAGTGATTCTATGGGTGAATGAGTGAATGTGTGTGTAGACCTAGGAATCAGTGAGTGCGTATGTAGTAACTGGTATTGGTGTGTCAATGGTTTCAAGAATGGTAGTCTGTATTTAACCCCTTCGATGCTCATGACGAGCTCAGCTCGTCATGAGGCACAGTGGAGCTGTGCTGATGACGAGCTGAGCTCGTCATGAACAATGGGTAAACATCAAAGGTCAGCACAGGAGAAAAATATCCCTATCAGCCAAGGTGTTAACAGTGGGTGTATAAAAGGTTATATTAGAGTGTGAGGAGGTGCATTGTATTATCACATGAATGATATCATCAGTGATGTGATCAGTGATGTCAAATGAGATGTCATCAGATCATTTTGGGACCCCCTGAGAAGGGCTAGAGGGTTGGGGGGTCTCTACCATGCCCCCTTTTCATGTTTTCCACTCTTGTTTTGGGCTTTCTTGTTCCTCACTTCTCCTGAGAAACAAGATGGCTGGTCAGTGGTCCCAGAAGGATAATAACATATATAAACGTTATCCGCTAATAGAATTAGCATTAACAAAACCTTTGAAATGTATTGAAAAAAAATATAGGTTTCACGCCTGATATAGTTAGGCATTAGCATTTAAAAAACCTTGCAAATTCACTGAAAAAAACATAGGTTTCATGCCTTACATAGTTAGGAATTAGCATTTAATAAACCTTGCAAATTCACCTAAAAAAACATAGGTTTCAGGCCTTATATAGTTAGGAGTTAGCATTTAAAAAACCTTGTAAATTCACTTAAAAACCATATTTTTTGGGCTCTCTTGTGCCTCAGTTCTCCTGAAAAACAAGATGGTGGCCAACACTTCCTGGTTTGGACAGTTTGGAATGTTGACAGTCGACTGCCAGCCAATCAGAAACTTGCTCGCGCACGTAAGGGTACACGCACGTACGCGTACCGTACGCGTACGGTGCGCGTACGGTGAGCGCATATAGATATATAATTTGCTCAAATTCAATTTTCTCAACAACTACTGTAGGGATTTTCACCAAATATAGAAAAGGCACTACTGCATACCTGTCCCTACCATTTTGCCAAGTTTGGTGTAATTCCGTTCAGCCGTTCGGGTTGTAGCCGTGTCTGAAGGTCCCTATGAAAATTAACATGGGGAAAACATGTTTTGGGACCCCCCCTTTTGGCCCCCGCTCAACGAATTCCCCCGAAACTTTCAGGGAAGGAGCTGAGCGGAGCTGGACAAAATTCTGGAAAATTACACACAGATTTCTCAATCGGCGCCAAAGTTATTCCCAATAGAATGTTGAGCGCATATAGATATATAATTTGCTCAAATTCAATTTCTCAACAAATACTGGAGGGATTTTCACCAAATATAGAAAAGGCACTACTGCAGACCTGTCCCTACCATTTTGCCAAGTTTGGTGTAACTCCGTTCAGCCGTTCGGGCTGTTGCCGTGTCTAAAGGTCTCATAGAAAATGCCATTTGAAAAATTTCAAATTACATTTTCTCAAGAACTACTGGAGGGATTTGCACCAAACATACAAAGGCACTGCTGCCTACCAGTCCCTACCATTAGTCCAAATCTGGTGTAAATCCGTTCAGCCGTTCGAGCTGTAGCCTTGTATGTATATATATATATATATATATATATAAATATATATAAAAAGAAACATTCCACTCCATCAGAGAAGAAGAGGCACGTACTCGAGGTAGGTAGGAATAGGGCTCATTTAATGTAGATTAGGTCTCTCTCGACCCCGCATTAGCTGAGATACACATTTCGGCTATTAATCTATTTGGCGCCATCAAAGTTCCAGTTTAAATAACCCTCCCCCCCACTCATACATGAATAGGCATCGAAGACAGACTGTGTGGTTGTGACCAAATGCTGAATGCAGCTATTTGACTGGTGTAATATACATATATATATATATATATATATATATATATATATATATATATCTATATAAATATATATATATATATATATATATATATATATATATATATATGTATATATATATATATATATATATATATATATATATATATATATATATATATATATATATATATATATATATATATATATATATATATGAGGCATACAACGTCTTGGAAGCTGCTAAGCAAAGACGAGACGAACCCTTTACTGGTGCTTAATTCTTTATTGAAGCCCAAACACCAAGTCGACCATGACGCGTTTCAGCCCGTGAAGGGCCTTGATCACATGAACTATATATATATATACAAAATACTGCTCCTCGCTTCACACAGGATCTCTCAAGCAAAGCAGACGCAGACCGACAATTTCGTACTTAAAGTGCTGGTTTAATGTCGGCCATTACGCGTTTCAGTCCGGAACGGACCCTGATCACATGATAAATATATATATATAAAAATTATATAAATATATAATATATATGTATTATATATATATATATATATATATATATATATATATATATATATATATATATATATATATATATATATATATATTTATATGTGTAACCCCTTTAGTGTCCAACACATTCCCCAAAATGATTTAGATTAGAGTGGCAATAGTAAATGTTACAAATTTACGAGCCGAATATGGTATATCACAAACTTTGTAATATTTATATATCTTTTAACATTATTCAATGTATATGTATACATTTTTTAATACATAAACATTTCTTGCATAAGAAAAACCCTTTCAATATTATATTGAAACATTTTTAACATTATATAAAACACTTATATACTTGTTGAGCATTATTGTACATTTTCAAATTGTCCCCTATATTTTCAAGTGTGTTACATTTATATTTTATACAAATATATTTTTTTTTCAATTTATAAATACTGTTTTAAGAATATCTTAAATAAGGGGGCTTGGCTAGCCGTACTGCGAGATGGCCGCCATTTGAGCAAGCTTCGCCGGCCATGGACTAAAATCCTGACAATATCCTGCAAATCTTGAGCTCCGGGGACTGCAGTGGCGCCTGTGTTGCCCGTTTGTCTGGTGTGTGTGGCGAGCGTTTCCTGGCTTTCTGGCGGCAAAGCTCGGCAACATAACAGCCTTAGAAGACAGCACCGGCACGAAACCCCTGCTGGCGGCCGGAGCGGGGAACCCCTCTCCTCCGGGCGGCCTTAAAATAAAACCTGCGGTCGAGCAGGCCCTCCTCCGGACCTCGGGTGTATCCCGTGAATTGCCAAGTCGCACCAAAATATTGCCGAGACGCAGTGAGTGACTGTCCCACGAGAGAAGGAGCGGCGGGCGAAGACGTGGCCCGTGAGTGCAGGGGACGACGATAGAGAGGACATACAACAAGGACCTTTTAGCAGCCCGGGGAAGCCGGAGGCACCATCTCGCTTTGCAGAGAGGGCTCACACTGCGGGCCGAGCAAGCGTTGGTTGGAGCTCTAATCACCGCAGCATATTGCAATCATTTGCAGGTAGGAGCGTGGGGAGCAGAACTGTTGGAGGGAGCGTCGCTACTCGTCCCCCCAACCCCGTGTGCTGCAACTGAGGGCGCTTCTCTTGAAAGCACTAGAATAGCGCGTGGCTGGGGCAACAAATCTACCTTACACTCGACAACGGTGTAACTACTAGAGGGGCAGGCATACTTTCAGCGCAGGATATAATCGCGCACCACCCTATAAGGCGATCTCCTCCGCGCCGTCCAGCTGGGACTAGCGCTTCCATCCTTCCTCCCCAACCAGAGAAGGCTGCACAAGAGACGTCCCATAGCAGTAGATCTTGTAGAGAGACGAACGCTGATTTGGGAATGTAAATCCAGCTCTGCCTACTGTCCCCCCTCCTCTCACGCGCCACACGGCGGTAATCGCGTTGTCGACATCCTGCTCCGCCATTAGAGGGTCGTAGGGGAGTGTGAGGAATACAGCCAACTCCTACCGCCATTGTGGGTTACCACTTTAAGTCGGTGCTTCTCTGGGCCCTGAGGCTTGGGCGCAGGAGGAGTTGAACGTGCCAACAGAGCTGCGACAGCGAGCGGGAACCTAAAACTTAGATAGCGACTTGGCCTGGTAATATCTCCCCAAGCGACCGACATGGGACGAAACGACACGAAACAGGCAAAGATATCGTTTGACAACGCCCGTCCTGTAAAACCTAAAGAACCAGCGATAGTGGAGACCGGGGCCACTGGGGGCGTAGAAAAGGGCATCGATCGGGAAGAGGACCTTCGCTCTTTAATGTTGGATGTACGTTCAAGTCTCAGGAATATAGATGCCAAATTGGATACGCTGACCGCTCAGATGGATCAGGTCAAAACGCAAGTATCGTCACACGAGGCCAGACTAGATGGACTTGAAAATAGGCATACAGAGTGCGTTGAGTTCCAACGCGATACGAAGGAACAACTGTTACACATGGACAAGCTGCTTATTGTCATTAAGGCAAAGAACGACGACTTGGAGGCACGTTCTCGAAGGAACAACCTCCGAATTACGGGAATTCCAGAGACAACCAACATAGGGAGGATGGAGGCGTATGTAACTGACCTGCTCCATGAACTGTTTGACCCCAACCTGTCCGCAGTCTTTGTGGTAGAAAGGGCACATAGAACGCTGGGCCCGAAACCACCGGTGGGTGGTACACCAAGACCGATACTTGCAAAAATCCTCAACTATCAGGACAGAGACCTCATACTGAAGTTGGCAAGTGAGAAAGACCAAATATCTCACAAGGGTAACAACATATCCTTCTACCCGGATTTTACTCCTATGGTACAAGCTGCGAGGAGGGGATTTTTGCCGGCTAAGCGGTTGCTGCTGCAGGCACAGCTACCCTATGCACTCCTATACCCGGCAAAGTTGAAGGTAATGCACGAAGGTTCGGCACACTACTTCACGGACGCCAAATCCGCCCTTAAATTTGCCAAACACATAAGAGGGACAAGAAAGAAAACTCCACACACGAGGCAGAATCCAGAAGAAGACCAGCTAAGTGATAATGACTGAACTAATGTTGGGATGATACTGCAGTGTGATTGGGATGGTTCCGTAATTGATTAAGGGGGAGGTGGATGTACATGTATGCCACAGTAAATGTTTATACCGTTTGATGTTACTTGACTGTCATGCCAGGGTCTGCTTTCCTACGTATAATCGTTTCATGGCCACCCTGTGCAACAGGGGTGTATGTCCGGGGACCCTCGCCCACCTGGGGTATATCCCGATGTCAAGTTCCACACGCGTGTTTGCGGGGAGATTATCACACAACCTGATTGGGGGGTTGGAGTGGGAGGGGGGTCGGGGGGGTTAGTTGAGGGTTTGTTATGGCATAGGTTGCTACACACAGAGTTAATACTCACATTAAGAAAGCATATGTCTGAATGTCTCAGGAGGAAAGTACTGAAAGTTATGTTGAGAATCGATGGGTGCAACTAAAGAGGTAATTAGGATAATTACATGGAACATTAGAGGAGTGAACGATGGCAGGAAGGCAAGATTGATGCATTCATATCTCCTAAGGCACAACATTGATATTTGCCTCCTGCAGGAGACACATCTTAATTCCAAGCCGTCCGCAAGGTTGAGGTACAGTAGATGGGGGGAGATATACTCCTCAATATACTCAAACTACGCGAGAGGAGTTGCCATTATGGTGCGGAAGGGGTTTGATTGGAAGGAACGCCTTACACATGTAGACCCAGAGGGGAGGTGAGTTGTGGCCAATGGACAGCTGTGTGGTAGATCAGTGACATTAGAGAATGTGTATGGCCCAAATACGGACGCACCAGATTTTTTCAGGGTGGTCTGGGCCCAAGTAGAGACAATGGGTTGCTCTATGATTATTTGGGATGGAGACTTTAATGTGGTACTGAACGACTCACCAGATCGACAGGGATCCGCTAGACAATTATACCCCCATGCTAATCTCGCGCTACGAGACATAATGCTGGAAGGGGAACTTATTGATATCTGGAGAGCGCGTAACCCGGTGCTCGTGAGGGTACATGCATTTCCACCCAGAACGCGGCCTGGTGCAGGTTGGACTTCAGGCTGATATCCCAGACATAGCCACCTGGGCCACAGAGGTTAGCCACCTTGCTAGGTCCCTGTCGGATCACACCTGTGTCTCCTGGAATTGGTACCCCCATACACAATTCAGCGAGGGTTTAGTTGGCGGCTACCACCACATGCATTATTAGAGGCTGCCATCAAAGACGAGAACAGAGCTGATATTATTGACTATTTCAACTTGAATGCTGGCTCGGAATCTACGGAGGCGGCACTGTGGGAGGCATTTAAAGTCGTGGTCTGAGGGCAATGTATAGCGAGACGGGCTGGCGTGCTATAGGCCATCAGAGACACACTGAGTGTACTAGAAGGGCAAATTAAAGACCTCGAGCGGGTGTACTACGCCGCCCCAAGTCCCGAAAAATCAGCCGCAATTAAGGAAAAGTTACTAGAATTCGCAGAGAAGGCTCAACAAGAATTGAAATTCTTAGGAAAGAACGCTGAGGCTAGACCGTATGGAGAAGGAGATAGGCCAAGTCGGACACTGGCAGACCTCATTAGGAAAACTAGGACTACGGCATGTATTCACACGATTCATACATCTGGGGGGGATACCGTTATGGGACAAGAGGAAATATTACGGGAGTTTAAGAAATTTTACTCATCCCTATACACCACCACACAACCTGAGACTCCAGAACATTTAGAGGACCTTCTTGACTCCATAGCACTAGTATGGTTTAGTGACGCCCACCGTAAGTATATGGACCTTCCGGTCACCATAGAAGATATCAAAAAAGTGATAAATGGCTTACCCCTGAACAAGGCCCCAGGGCCGGATGGACTGACGACAGCCTTCTACAAGGCCTACTCTGAGGAGCTTGCGCCTAGATTACACGCAGTACACGCCGAGTCTTTAGAGACCGGGATCCTACCTGCATCAATGCGGGAGGCCTTAATCACAACATTGCTCAAACCGGACAAGGATGAACATTCTATAGATTCATACAGGCCACTGTCCTTGATAAGTGTCAACGTCAAAATCTATGCTAATTTTGCTAAACTCGCTGCTGAACGCCTCCAGCTTCTTCTCCCGATGGTTGCCCTACCGGACCAATCGGGATTCATACCCGGCCGTTCCACGTCCCACAACCTCAGGACAATTTTTTCAGTACTGCATTATCTCCACCCGTCAGTGCACGCTGCAGCAATATTCCTGGACGCCACAAAGGCGTTCGACTCCCTTGAATGGCCCTACATGTTCCGAATAAGCATGGGTGAATTTTGCGAATTCGCAATCCGCGAATTTACGGATTTGCGAACTCGCAATCCGCAAAATTCGCGAATTCGCGCGAATTTGCGGATGTTTTTATTTTTGCGAGTTCGCGGGTGTTCTCGGGGCACTTTGCGTGTTCGCGAGGCGCTTTGCTGGTTAATCACTGCCACCCTCTCGATTTTTATTCCCATCTTCCCTCTGTACCACTCGTTTCTTTGCCCTTCTGCCCTCTGCCCCACTCATTTTTTGTCCCCTTCTGCCCTCTGTCCCACTTTTGTGCCCTTCTGCCCTCAAGCCCCACTTAGAATGGCGCCGGCAAGCTGCCAGCGCCATTCTAAAATAGCTGCAAATAGCTTCAACATGAAGCACTAATAGATAAAGTAAAGCAGGTGCTGGAGTTGAAGGTCAAATTAAGTTACACAATCATTAATCACCCCAAATTTGGGGTGATTAATGATTGTGTAACTGAATTTGAGCAGCACCTGCTTTACTTTATCAATTAGAGCTTCCTGTTGAAGCTGACTTTTGTAACTATTTTAGAATGGCTCTGGCAGCTTGCCGGCGCCATTCTAAAAGAGTTACAAAAGTCAGCTTGAACTTTTGACCCAATCCGCTCTTCTCGCGGATTTTGCGGGAAATTCGCGAATCTCGCGGATTGCGAAATTACCGAAAATCCGCAAAATCCGTGAGCGGAACGGATTTTCCGCCCATGCTTAGTTCCGAATAATGGTATGCATGGGCTTTAGCCCGTTATTTATTGTCCAAAACAGATTACTCTACACAAGCCCGACTGCGTGAGTGCGCGTGAACGGCATGTTATCGGAACCATTTGAGGTTACTAGGGGAACGAGACAGGGCTGCCCGCTGTCTCCACTGCTCTTCGCTATCGCGATGGAACCCCTTACAGCGAGAGTAAGGCAACATCACACTACCAGAGGTATTGGGTTCAGCTCCCGCAGCTTACTAATATCTATCTACGTGGATAATGTCACTCTGTACGTGCTGGACCCCTCAGCTAATATAGATCCTTTGCTGAGGGAATTCGTAAAATTCGGCGGACTATTGGGAATATCGATAAATTGGGCCAAATCCGTGATTTTTCCATTGACAGACGGCCCTCCTGAGGTGCGGTCGGAGTTCCCTTTGCGCTGGACGGCTGATGAGGTCAAGTACTTGGGGATCTGGCTGAGTCGTAATCTCCAAGACATTTGGACTTTAAATTTTGGACGAGCGATAGATTGGTTAGAAGGTAAAGCGGCGATATGGTCTAAACTTCCCATATCTATGGCAGGGAAGGTTGCTCTGTCTAATGGTAGTCTTGCCGAAATTTCTTTATTTATTCTCGAACATTCCAATTCCACTGACCACGCAATTTTTTAATTGCCTTCGATCCCACTTGCTATCACTGGTTCGGTCGGGCGGACAGGCTCGTATTTCCTGGGCCCTGCTGACCCTGCCGCTACGACAGGGCGGGCTGGCCGCTCCAGATATGCAGCTGTATGCTCTATGTGCACAGGCCCAGTATCTGCACTTCTGGACATATCCTACACCGTACCAGCCACATATGGCAGTTGAACGGGACTCGCTGGCACCCCTGCCCCTGGCGGTTGCCCTTCATCAGAGAAGCCCCAGACCGACTACCGATGTAGACTCTGCCCACACTCTGCGATGGGCAAGGCATGAATTACAGAAACGGGCACGACTCCCACTTTTCTATACCCCTTATGAACAACCCGATGTTAGCTTGCTTGGAGAATTGTGGAGGGCAGTTGGTGTTGGGTGGCACCCAGGTCACCACTTTTGCTGATCTTTACCTGGATGGGCAGTTCAGGGGTCCGCAGACTGCGGTGGAGGGGGCGACGGTTCCATTTGGAGAGGTTTTCACCTACCACCAGCTGAAGGCGGCATGCAAGTCCCTCTGGGAGGGATTTCCAGAGACCCCTCCTACATTGAATGCCTTGCAGAATGTGCTGTCCCGTGCCTCTCACAAAAAATTGGTGACGAGATTATATAACGAGATGCAGGAACAAGCCCCAATTGTGAAGCCTAAGTCTATGCTACTCTGGAACGAGGAGCTTGATCCTCGCTATCCGACGACCAGTGGTCGTTCTGCTGTAAACAGTTGTTAGAGCTATCCCCGAATTATAAGCTGAGTCTCCTACATTTTAAATTCCTGCATCGTTTCTACAGGACCCCATTGAGTCTACTCCGAATGCACCTGCATGAGAATGCCAGATGCTGGAGATGCAGTAGCGATAATGCTACCTTTCTACATATGGCCTGGAACTGTCCAAGACTAGTTGGTTACTGGCTGGAAATATTTGAGGCAGTGAACCAAATAGTCGGAAGATCGGATGATCCTTCCCCACATTTAGGCCTGTTAGGTATGGTTGTCCACACAGAGCCGAAAGATAGGAAATTGCATGTGTTGCTACTGCTGTTCGCGAGGCGTCAGATTGATATCAGGTCGGGGTGAAAGAAGTTGCCTACTTTCAGCGCTTGGCTTGCTGACGTGACGTATGGACATACACAGTTATGTACATGCTGGGAACTAATGCCTGCTGCATCCCGGCCCGAGATATTTGGGAGCCCTTTCTCCAATGGGCTAGCGCTAGGGCTACACCTCCCGATCCGGATGAAACAGGAGATACAATAGATGGACAGTAAGAGGTGACTGACCTGTGACTCATTCCTTCCACCACCGTAAAGTTCACTACCGGTCGCAAGTGCACACCACGGACAATTAGATGCGCAATATGACGTACTTCTGGGTGCCATTTAGATTACTTGTGATAGTTCGATTAATGCCCCTTGGCTGGGCTGTAAGGTGCTACATCTGCCTATGCTGGCACTTAATATAGCCACCTATGCTGCTTTGGTTTAGTTTAAGTTTTCCATTGTTGGAAATGTTTCTGTTTTTTTTGAGTCTACCAAACCTATAATTTTCATGACCACACATGCATATAGACACCTGTAACTCTTCTTGGAAATATGACATTTATTATCAGCTCGCCTGTTATATATTGAAATGTACCTGCTAGGCCTAACGCTCCATGGACTGAGGTTTTACAACTGTTTCATTACTAGTAACACGGCCGGCCGGGAGTGGTTGTAGGCGGCATGCTATGTTAACTGAGTTACTCCAGAGTGTTTGCTAACTGCTAGCACATATAATGTGGGGCTGCAGGCCAGTATCTGGTTGTAGGCGATGAGCTGTGTACTCACCTTTAAATGCTAATAAAGGTTTTTGAAATAAAAAAAATAAATAAGAATATCTTAAATAATACTATGGCCTATACTACGATGTGCCCAACATTGTTGCAGGGAAGGAACCGCCAATTAATAGGTTGACGGTTCTGACACCCTAATTTTGTTGCGACCGCACATAGGGGCTCATAATGATGTTAGGCAGTAAGCCTCTGCCCAACTCGGAATTGGGACCAAACCGACTTGTGGTCGGCAGTTTCGACCGCTGGATTATGATGCAACTGTACACTGTTCAGTCGGAGACCCATTGTTTCCTATGGGAGCTCATGTACCGCCCAACAACCGGCCGTAACACAGGCTCCTATCAGGAAATGGGGTGTTTGCAGAAAACCCTGCACCCAGTCGCAGGCACCCCACGGTGCATGCCACACAGTGCAGGGTTTTACAGGAGAGTTCTTTAGGTACCCACCCGGCCATCAACTTTAGGCCATTGCGTATTGGCCCTGCTAGGGGCCCGCAAAGTCACTATCCGACAGCCTTGTCGTGTTAGACAGGCCAACGCGGAAAGGCTGTTGGAAATCGATATCGTAATCTCAAGGGCGGAAACTGTCCATAGGGGTGTACAATGCGTTTCTGACCCACACAGATACTCTGCAAGTTATTCGGAACCGATTCTGAATGGGCATGCGGTTTACATTCCGGCCGCCCGACTACGATGTTCACTGTCGGAATATAAGCCGACCGAGTTGATCAGAAGGGCTCTGACGCGGTCGAGGAGATTCCGACTGCCGGAAGGAGGCTTTCTGCCCAACATTATAATAAAACCCATAGTACGGTCGGAAACATCCATTTTCCAATGGGAGCTTGTGCTGCGGGCTGAATATGACCGGAGCACAAGCTCCCATTGGAAAATTGAAGTATGTAAACATCCCTGCATCATGACGCAGGTACCTTATTGTGCAGGGATGTTGAGGGGGCACCGTAGGTGCCACGCAGGCCCATATGCAGAGGGCCAGGGGAGAAAGGGGTCCCCAAGGTCACTTCCTGACAGCCATTCCATGACGGAAAGGCCAACATGGATTGGCTGTCGGAAACCAACATTATAATCCCAACTGCGGTGTTTCGCCTGGCTCTCCAGTCATTGAAGGGATTACTATTCTGCTCCTGCTCCGACGGGCTCTGCGAGCCCATCGAAAGAGAAACAGAATCTCCTTGCAGTTTTCCCTCTGACCACTATAACCAAAATACGGCAGTCAGAGGGAAAACCCAAGATGTTGGGCGTAGAGCCTCCGACCTCTGGTCAGAGGCTCTCTGCCCAACATCCAAATCGGGCCCTAAATTGTTTATTTTTATAGTATTAATATTTTTTATTTTATAATAATAATAATAAAACCATTTATTGAGCGCCTGGTTACACTGAACAGTGTGTCCCCGCGCTATAGAACCCCATCATTAAACCATCAGACCAGCCAAACCAGTAGAATCTCTAACAACACACAGACCACTAGTCTATAGGGAAGAGATGCGTCTTAAGTTTCATACGGAATCTCCTCTCGGAGGGTTCCATCCACAATTCAAGGGGCAGTTTATTCCAATAGGAGGCCGCTTAGTAACAAAATGAACGCCCGCCCATTTTGGCTTTAAAAATGCGAGGAACTGAAAACAACATGCTGCCCAGTGACCTTAAGTGACGTTTTGGGCGGTGGATGTTGAGGAGCTTGTTCAGATAAGGAGGTCCTTTCCCTTGTGCAATTCGATGGAAAATGCACATGGCCTTGAAAAGTATACGTACGTGAGTGTTTCATATTTTCATATACATTTTACTGACATGTTATTCATTTCTCACATTTTTTATATTTTCTAAGCATTTTTAAACACTTTTTTCTAAAGCCCCATTGTTTTCTATTATTTTTACCGCTTACTTTACTTTTGTGGTTTCATTATGTTACTTTTCATTCATTTTCCTGGAAGTGAGTCACAGGAAGGGGCTACTGCTTATCAGATAAGGTCCAGCCTGTTTAAGGTTTTCTATAGTGTAACAGTGGTAAGAAGGATCTAGGGAGCAAAGGTAAATGGTAATTATAGTGTTGCTTTCCAGTTCTTGGAATGTTTATGGGCAGTTTGTGTTCTTTTGTTTACTAGTGCTTTGAGTTAGACCTAGTTAAGTGGTTTGTGGTACTGTATTGTTATTTTATATAATGTCATGTTATATTAAGCATAGTCATGTAATGTTTATATTACGTTTGAAGATAGTGTTTTTTGTAGGTGGGTAAACAAGCTTTTTAAAGGTTTACGAT
Source organism: Lissotriton vulgaris (assembly GCF_964263255.1). Lineage (NCBI taxonomy): Eukaryota > Metazoa > Chordata > Amphibia > Caudata > Salamandridae > Lissotriton > Lissotriton vulgaris. The sequence continues at coordinate 247,097,501 of NC_141687.1, forward strand.
TTGAAGGTATCATATGCACATTTGGATTTTGTGTTTTCCTTAAAGGAAATCTTTTTGGTTTCTAGTTATCCAGTACTTTTATTTTCATTTTCATTCCCAACTGCTTTCCCCACCGCTGCCATGGGTTCCAGGATCCTGGCAGGGGTGGCGGTCTTGGGATGGTCCAACCACCATGGGCATAATCGGGGAATTGGGCCACCACCACAGATACCAAGGTCTTGGGACCGCCATACTCATAATCATGTCCTTGCTACACATATTTTTATTTTTATTTCCTTGGATTTTTGGGGTTTCTTGGAGCATTTCTTTTTTTAAATTGTTCGGGTTTTGTATGGTTCCTTATGGCTTTAGATTGCTTTGTTGGATTTAAAATGAACCTGTTTACTTTTGCACTTTTGGGGGGATGTTTTGGAATTATTTTTCCTGTTTATGGTAGATTATATTTTGACCATATGGATATGGGTGAAGATCTACAGCTACAACCCATTAAGTTTTATTTAAGTAATTATTTTTGGATGGGAAATGTTATATTTTATTATGTGTGTGTATTTGTCGTGATTGTTAGTTGTTCTATTTAATTCTATTTTATGATGTATTTAATGATTGTTTTTTTATTTTATTCATAATTTTGAGTTTTGTGGTTGGTGACTTCTTAATTTTTTAACAAAATGTGTTTGCATATTATTTTTATGCATCTATTTAAAAAAAATATTTTAGTTATGTTTTTTTATATTTTGGTTTAGGTTTATTGGTTAGTGTGTAGATTGATTGTATTTTTATAACAGGCTTTTAGCTATTGATTCCATGAAGTGTACTGCTTTGTTTTCAATAAAGAGTTTTAGCTTACATTGTAGCATGTCATACTTTATATTGGTTTGCTAATTTTAAGTTTAATTTGGATTACTGTTGGGTCCAGTCATACATGTTCGTAGCTTTGTGCATTTTGTAGGGCTTCTATGAATTTGTAGATTGGGTTCTGCCTAGTGTAGATTGGAAAGCATTGTGCCATCCTTCTACTACATCTTGGTTTTGGCTTCTTGGGCCATGGTGCTGTCATACATATTCCACGATGGAATTTGGAATTTGGGTTGGCATCTGTGTCCAGAGCGGTGCAGTCTGCAAACCCAAGTCTTCAAAGAGTCCATTAGGAGATTTAGGGCCAGATGTAGGAAGCCTAATTCCGGTCCGTAATGGCCGAAATTACCGAATTTCAGCTGTTACCGACCGGAATTAGGCTTTTGTGATGTAGGTGGCCAATTTACAGATTCTGTAAATACCGAATCGGTATTTACCGATTCGGTATTTACCGAATCATCATTTACGGATTCAGTATTTACCGAATCGGTAAATGAGATGTAGGAAGCACTTTGAAGAGTGCTTCTGTGCTTTAAGGATTCATTATTTACCACCAACTGTTAGTTGGTGGTAAATTATGAATACCTCTGTAAATGCAAATCTGTGCATTTACACCAGTGCCATGAGGCAGACATACATGCCCTTAGGGCATGTATGTGTGCCACATGTGCACATAAGCACTATTCAGGGGTGCAACAGGGTGTTAATGTGACACCCTGTCCCCTTGACTCTTTCCCTATTTTACCAAATCGGTATTTACTGATTCGGTAATTCACATTCATTCCAATGGGCCTCCAGGCGAATCGGTAAATACCGATTTGGTAAATACCGAATCTTACTGATTCGGCAATTTTTACTGAATTTTTTGCTACATAGCATTTACCGATTCTAAAATACTGGTATTTTAGAATCGGTAAATACTATTTACCTACATCTGGCCCTTAGGCCCTACTTACGATCCGGCATTGTTGCAATAAAGGGACTGGCTGACAGGTAGTCGGCTGACCTGATCCTAGCCCCATGGAGGCGGTTGAAAACATGTCTTTTGGCATTGAGGCTTTTGCTGCAGCCTGGTGCCAAAAGGCATATTTTTAAACAGCTCTGCAACCTGTGGCAGGCACCAACAGGAGCCTGCCACATGGGGCATGGATGTTTGTGGGGGCACATATGGTTCCTCATAGCAGAGGCCGCGGAGGGTTGGGGCCCTGCTAGGGTTCCTCAAACTCCGTTTCTGACAGCCTTTCAATGGTGATCGGACTGCCATTGAAAGGCCATTAAAATGTCCATTGTAATCCCTATGGCATGCAGGGCAGAGCAGGCACCACCCTCATTGTAGGGATTACATTCCAACCACAGGGTCAACAGGCTGAACTGCAGCAGTCAGTTCCTCTCACATACGGTCAGACCGACATCGAAAGAAGCTCCATAGTTTGTGTTCATTTGGGAGAACGCTGCCAAGCCCGTGGTGTCCCGACTGCCGCATTTGGAGTTTATCGACAGGCTGGCGGTGTACTGGTGGTGGTCTTGCAGCAGCTGCATGCTTTGGCTAACAGAGAGAGCCTGTAGGCAATGTCACTGTACTGCAGCACCTGCACTGATGGGTGCACACTGTTGCCATACATCATATAATGCATGGCACAGAGTGCGCGCACAACAGTGCAGGCATAGCAGGGGCACAACTGCGATGTTCTGGTGGTAGTCGTGCAGCAGTTGCATGGTTCGGCTAACAGAGAGAGCCTGTAGGCAATGCCACTGTACTGCAGCACCTGCACTGGCGTGCGCGCACTGTTGCCATGATATCATGCAGGGCACAGAGTGCGCGCACGACAGCGCAGGCATAGGAGAGGCATAACATGTGCCTCCAGCCACAGAGCCCAATAAATGCCTGGGTCCCTATTTGGGGCCCCTTCCTGGCCTTTCTGCAGACCTTTTCATGGTGTGGTCCCCACCATGAAAAGGCGGCGGAAATTCAGGTTGTGATTAGGACAGCGGTGCAGGTATCATCACCATTTTCATTCCCAACCGTTTTTCCCACTGCCGCCTTGGTATGCAGGATCCTGGCAGTGGTGGCGTTGTCACGTTCTAATCTAGGACCCCGATCAATACTGTGACCTTATGTCCCTATACGGCTATAATCCCTTTATACCCCTATAATGGCATAAACGATCAAGAGTGATGTTTCAGAAACTCGTCTCTGGCCTAACACGATCAGAGCCACATTTCAGAATCTCTTCCTCTGCAGCTCATTAGAGCAAATGACACAGCAGAAGCCACTATCTAAGATTCCTAGATTACACTCCGAGTTCTTCAACAAGATAAAACTCAGCAACCTGGGAAAACCCCGCTTGCTATGTTTTGATTAGTAATAGAACTCTAATGAGCACTGAGAGACGATCACTTCCTAGTGACATCTTTATTGACGTCTTATGTCCAAAAACGTACGTCAAACAAGGCACCTTCCAGGTATAAATATTTCCAACGTTGCCTTAAGCAAAGGCTGCCTCAACGACATCGATGATAGCGATGGTGTGGTGAACACAGGAGCAGAACAGCTGTCCCTTACAGAGCCCAGCAGATACAAGCTGCCCACGGACGCTGCCCCTCCTCCTCCTCGACGCGCTGAGAGAGACGCTGTCTTTTCTCCTGCCGAGAAAATCCAGCTCCGGCGTTTCCAGCCTACTCTTGCGAGTGACTGGGATATGGAGTCCTGGAAGGAGATACAAGACCTCCAACATTCTATTCCAGGGGTATGGTGTTGACTAAACCCTTAGAGAGAATTCTTGAAGCAAACCTTGGCAAAACCAACTTAACTAAAACTGCTACTTGTTACTCCCTCCCAAGTATCAGGTACACTGGGGTAGGCGTAGTTAGAAGCACCAGTTGAGTACGTTAGCTGAATGTATATATGAATGTATATATTTTATTCATTTTAACCATTGTATGGCTAAGAAACCATATCAATGCTTTTACAGTATTATTTCGCAATCCTCATTTTACTGTACGCACTTTTTATAATAACTAGTCTTGCAATTGTGGCAATTCATTTCTCTTGTATGAGAAGAAAGACTGTTCAATAAATAATACCTTTTATTGAAAACGCCCGACTCTCTATTCTCTGCATATTGGTAAAAGTAATCTGCACAAAACTGACTGAGTAAAATAACTGTCTATTGTTTCACACGACTCTAGAGATTGACTCTTATTCTAAGGAGCAAAGTTGTCATGTTTATGCGGTTGTTGGAAAACTGAATCCCTTCTTGTCTGTACCAGGGAAGCTGATCACTTCCTATTCAGTCAAGAAAGTTTCCAGTGACCTCTGAGCTAGTTGGTAACAAACCCAATTAAGTTTAGCATAGTCAGTAGAGACCTGGAAGACCGCACTTCTACGTCCATACTATTGTTTATGTTATTCCAATGCCCAGGGCCTATTGGAAAAATAGGAACTACACTACATGGCGCCCAATGTTTGGTAAGGCGATAAAACTAACGCAAGACGTTAGAGTAACTCAGTCGTGCATTTTTCACACAGACCCCTTTTTCCCGTAAATACTCCAATAGACGTCTGGAGTGGGTGAAAGGTTAAAATCTGCCCGAACTTAGTAGGAAGAGATTCCTATGTAAAGCTCTGGTTTATTCAACGTTGAAGGATACAGTGTTCCAAAATATTGTGCACCTAATCTTTGTCTCCTTGGAGACCCGCTCTGCAAACCTTGCATTTATACAATGCCAGGAGAAAACGGAACCGCTGCACCCGCAGTAAATGCGACTGAGCAGGGTCCCGACGGTACTACTGAACCGGGTGCAATAAACATCCCGGCACATTTAAGAAAATCTATAACATCAAAACTTATAGAAAATGGACTGACCACACAAGGTGGCACAGTCGTCTTCGTGATAGAGGCACATGAATATCGGCAGACAGAGGTATTCTATTCTTGGATAAAATTTCCAGCGGCAAACGCCGCAACACACGAGTTCCACTATTACAAAATAGGGGATCCACCGGAAGAGTACGCTCCTTTCGAGGAGATTGAAATCCCATTAAAATTCCAAGAGCATCTGCTCTGGTTTAAAGGCGCCCTAAAACATAATGATCATATAACCAGGCTCGGTCCACTAGGTAGACCAGGAGCAACGTGGCCAGTACTAGCCAGCTACACACCACATCCAGACATTGATAAAATGTCAAGTGAAGAACTCTTAGTTAAAATAAGAGAATTAACAAAGGAATATAGAGAGTTGGTTCAATTGACAATGGAGGATAAAACGATCCACGAGAAGTTGAAAGAAACAGATATAACAGATCAACCAATTGAGCTTGCCAGAATCATAGAAAAATGCTATGAAGAATTAGGTAGAGACAGCTTGGGTGGAAAACCAGTAAAGCCCCAACTGCTCGAAAATCCTGAAAAATTATTTATTAAAAATAATTCAAACACTCCTAAAAAGAGCTGGGATGAAAATAAACAAATCCACTCCCAAAGAAAAAGTTTTCCAGTCCAGAGGAAGGTCTCCTCGACGGAGAGAAAGAAGTCCGACTCGAGAACACCAGTCTCCCCAGAGGGAGCCCTCTGAGAAAAGATATAACCTTAGAAATAGGGATAATTTGAAGAAGCCTGATAGATATCAAAGTATTGATACACGTCCCTCTCGATCTTTTTCGCAGAAATCGGAAAGAAGAGGACGGTCAGACCCAGGACAGCACACCAAGTCCAAAGACAAGGAACCTGCTCAAAGTAAAAAGTTACAATTTCCAAAAAAGAAGGTAGCCAGTATTAGAGTAATCGAACATGCCGAGAATACTGAGGACACAGTTGAAAAACGGGGAGTGGGCACAGACAATGTTAGACAGTGCAGCAGAAATCAGTATAGCTCGCAAGATCCTGATGAGTCATCTGGAGACAGTGGACACGAATGAATACATTCAGGTAGAAACTGCCGACACCAGAGTTAGCGAGCCCCATAAGATATACGAAATAACACTGCGTATAGAGGGTGATAAGACTAGGAAAATAAGGGGTCTATTTTGGGATAAACTCTCAAAAGGCTATGACATCCTGTTAGCTAAAAAAGATTGGCCCCCGGAGTTTGTCAGGGAGTGCCCTCGTGGCGAAGAAAGGATTATGCCTGCCTTCTCGAATCACATTCCGATTCACACTAAATATACATATGCAAGGAAATGGGCAGTAGCCCAGGCACCAGCATTATATAAAAATCATGTAGGATGGGATGAGGACTCTCCTCCTCACAAAATCCAATTAAAAAATCAACCGACTGCACAAAGGCAGTATCCCATTAAGCAAGAAGCTAAAAAACAAGTCAGGGAGATTTTAGATCAACTTCAATACCTGGGGGTGATTGAAACATGCACCTCTCAAATGAACAATCCTTTGTTTCCTGTCTCCAAACCAGACAATTCATATCGTCTAGTTTTGGACTACAGACACCTTAACGCATGTTGCAAAACATTTGCAGTACAAAATTCGCATAGTACTGCACTAATGAATAACATAGTTAGGAAAAAATATAAAACGACATTAGACATATCTAATGGTTTCTTTTGTCAAAATATTGCACCAGAAAGCAGATACTTGACCGCTTTCTCAGTAATGGGGTCTCAGAAAAATTTATGTAGGCTCCCACAGGGATTCAAGAACAGCCCAGGACTATTTTCAGCCAGAGTAACAGAGATACTACAAATATATGATGATGAGGCATATTCTTACGTAGATGATATCTATCTCACAGACGACGACTTGGAGACTCACTTGAAAAGAGTGAACACCATTATACTTGGGTTTGCAGCAGAGGGTTACAAATTCAACTTTAAAAAGTCTCGAATTGCCCATCTGACAGTATTATTTTTAGGATACGAATTATCAAGTGAAGGGAAAAGCCTAGCGGACAACTTCCTAGAGAAGTGCGCTGTACTCCAAGCTCCAAAAACGCTGAAGAACTTACAATCGATTCTAGGCTTCCTGAATTTCGGAAGAACTTACATCCTAAATTACGCAGAGAAGGTTAAACCTCTCTACGAACTAATTAAACCTGATTTTAAAACAATCAATTGGACTCAAAAACACACAGAAATTTTGAGATCACTGCAAACAGACATGTTAGCAAAAACAAAATTAGATACACGTGACAACACACGCAATCTTGTGATCCGAGTCATCCCAGGACGATGCGGATTCACGTACCTGACCTCTAATGATGGAGAAAAGGTACCAATAGCTTATAAATCTCACTTGTACACAAAAGCTGAAATAAAATTCAGTTCAAAGTAGAAAATTCTAACTGCGGTTCAGACTGCTGTAGCAAAAGAAAGGGCCCTAGCACAAGGTAAACGAATAATAATCGTTACACCGATACCGGCTTTAGAAGCGGTAACTAAAGCAAGCATTCCTAATGCTAAAGCTTTACTTCCGAGATGGATACAATGGGTTAATTCTCTCGCTGCAACAGACGTAGTATACGAATTCGATCCTAATCTAAAGACACAGGAACTTTTACAATATGAATATGAATGTCCTCTGCCAATTGAAATCCTGCCTCTGGAAGAATACGGAAGTATCATATATACAGACGGATCAGCACAACCCGCAGTCGGGGGTAAACAAGCTTACAGTGCTGCGTGCGCGATTGTTAAAGGTCGTTGGCACAAAGGTAAATTTAGACCACTGGTCACTAAAACACAATCTCTAGGAGATTGCTCAGCTCAACGAGCTGAACTGGTAGCATTTAAGATGGCGCTAGAAAATACCGATCGCGAATTCCCCACACTTATAGAGTGCGATTCATATTATTGCGTACAATCTTAGAATGAATACTTGCAGAATTGGGTGGAAAATGGTTTCAAAGATGCAAAAGGTGGCACAATTAAGCATAAAATGCTTTGGGAACAAGTAGTTCTTTTACAGAAGGAACTACAAAAGACTCACATCATACACACTCTGAGTCATCAACGTGATGGCGTTCACGTTGCAGGGAATTTATTGGCTGATGAAGCCGCGAAGGCAGCTGTGCAAACGGCTTCCGTAGCTGCAATTACTCGGTCACAAACAAAAATAGACAGCGACATTCTACAAGCTGTCAGTGCGTCAGTAAATGATGATAAGAAAACACTCCCAAAAGGCTTTCCAGAAAAGTACTTTTATTTAACAGATACGAATAATGTTCCTTTTGCTCGAATCCCTGGAGTGGGGGATTGAGTAATTCCAAACATGGAACACAGGATAGGACTAATCAAAGCGGCACACGAAGGGCTTGCTTCTGCACACGCTGGCGTTTCCGCAACAATATCACTATTAAAACAGAGATATTGGTGGCCTCGCATGAGAATATAAACTAAGAAGTATGTATTAGAATGCGAAATATGCCAAAGAATGAAAGTATCAACAGTAAAACGACCAGCGCAGACACCCCTTCTCATCTCGGATAAACCATTTGCATGTGTTTACCTGGACCACTGTGGTCCCCTACAAAGGGACGGCAACTATAAATATATCATGGTCACAGTGGATTCCTGTACGAGATTCATATGAATGTGGCCCCAGCGCTCGGCTGACGCCAGAACGGTTATAAAAGATCTGCGAGTCTTTATCGGCACATACGCAATTGCCATGTTCCATTCTGACCAGGGTCCTGCTTTCAGCTCTCGAGCTTATAAGGAGGCCATGGCCAGCATGGGCGTTGGCTTGCGGTATTCTTGTCCGTCACACCCCGAAGGGAACAGTGTGGTACAAAAAAAAAAAGGGACATAAAGCAATCTATAACAGCGAAGGTATTAGGTTCGGGTGATGGGTGGGTCAAACATTTAATAAGTGTCCAGTTAAGTCTTAACAATTTGCCAAGAATCTCTGAAAGGTTTCAGCCCATACGAACTATTGTTCGGAACTAGAATGCACATTCAGGACTTAGATAGTCAGGTATTAGTGGTAGAAGATAAGAATAAAGACTTTGACATCAAAGATCATTTGGCTGTTTTACAGGACTTGAATGAAACAAGAAAATCCTAAAGCAACATAAAGTTAAAGCAACAGCCAGCTACCACTGACGAGGCACCACCAGCCCCAGCAAGGCCTGTCTGGATTCCAAACATTGGGGATCTAGTCAGAGAAAAAATAGCGGTGAAGAAAGAATTTGGGCCTTCATACAGAAAAGCAGTACCTGTCTTAGCAATCAACGGAACAAGATCAGTAGTACTACCGCCCCTTGCTGGTAAAAAGGAGAACAGAGTTGTATCAATCGACCTGGTAAAACCACAAGCATGTGGCCTATAATCAACAGTAGGCCCAGTGGACTCCCGAGAAACAACAGAATACCCAAACTTGCAAAAATCCAAGAGGTTCAAACTGAAAGACTAATCACATTCGATAAGCCTGCAGTGCACAGAGAGGGACTATGCAATAACGCCATGGAACTCGTACCTCTTGAAACACAGATTGAAACAGTTCGTCATGAAACACCAGTCTACAATGACGTGGCATCAGAATGTGCTACCGAAAGACAAATTGAGAGAACAATCCCAACAATTGACAGAACTGCCTCTGGCTATTTCATCAATTTCGATAACTTTTCTGAAGATCAAAATGACCCCTAAGTGATGCAAGAAACAAAAAAGACTTTTAAAGAAAAAGCAACAGAACTCTTTCATCAACTCAAGGAAATTTACCTTGTTTCTCCATGGTTAGAGTTCTGGTTTGGTCTAGGTATATTTTTCCTCCTGCTTTGGCTCATCATAGTACTTTGTTTGGGAAAATTCATTGAGGGAAAATACAGTTCAATGGACACAGCAAGTCAGAACATCAACTTAGTCCTCATACCACACAGATCATCCCACGTGAAGAAAAGAGAACTGTCAACAGTAAATGTCACAGCCATTCCAATACGCGGCGGGGTAGTATGGGACAAAACTGACTATGAAATATATGGTCCGGTCGAAATCCTGAAATATCCTCATCAGTTCAAGGTTTCCTTAAGTGACTTTGTAAAACCAAGTACATTCTCTGATGATTGGGATTTTGAAATTATAATAATATGATGTTTGATTTAGTGTTGTCAGCAAGATTTACAGAATATGATTATTTACAAGGTTCGTCTAGTTATGAACAGATGTACTGCTTCTCACATTATGGTGATCATTACTTGCACAAATCTGCTCAACCTAGAAATGTTTTTAAATATAACCAATGGGAACATTGTGCTATGAGAAATTCAAGTACTTCTCAGGGTTTAACACCAGTGATGCAGAAACGTTTTATTATAGACTGTTAGAAAAAACAGGATTGAAAACAAGGCTGACAAATACTAAATTGATATATTCAGAAGCAGTTTTATGAAAAAATGATGACATTTGGTTTTGAATATTGGAAAAATAACATTGAAACAAAAACCATCTGGGGTACAAAAGAGTGGCAGGTACAAGGCCTAGAAGCATTATTTCGAGCCTGCATGATCCCAGAGCAAATAATGTTTTTAAATGACACAATTCAACAAACAACCTGTCTTGGCCTAGCTAAGATTAAAGACCTTAATAAACCGTCTATTCCAAAGCCAATACCTTTTGCCAGGGAAAGCATATCTCGTAAGCGTAACTTCCATGGTCAAATGCTGTATGCAAGCATTGTTTCCAAACGGCCCTGGAGACACGGAGACTCCCATATGGCCTCGTTTGAATTTCTCTTCTATACGAATTGATACTTTTAGCAGAATGAAGTCTGTGCTTTTGCAGACAACAGTGCCCATCACGTCATCGAAAGAGACGTATGATCTCCTAGTTGCAAGGACAACATCAGAGATTCATGACCTTTTATCAACAAATTGCCCCGTGCATTTCACAGAAATGCTTAGCCAAATTCTTAACATGTCTAGTGCCATAGGCATCCCAGGCGTATTTAAGACCATTTTTACGGGACTGTTAACACCATTCAAAGCAATTCTGGGAATCATTCCCAATTTTGTCCATTCAGTCTTTGGCGGCATACCCCTGATTTTGGGACTTGCAGCAGGCATTTTATTTTTTACCCTCCTGCTCCGATATGGCAAGCCAAAATACAGACATGACTCCGGCAGGAATGGAAGAAATGATCCTAGCAATACGCTACCGGGACCGAATAACTAGAGTCCTTGGATTGGCCAGGCTAAGAGATCTGAACATGACCTGGTTTCTTTCATTTAGACCAATATGGCAGACCTGCATCTTACCTGTGCTTCGATGTATGCTATGCGGAGATGAGTGTGTGTTGGACACCTGTCTTCCACTTCCATCAGCAGTACCAATGGATATTGATACTTTGCTAAGTCCTGTAACGGCTCACGCATTGTGTTGTCCCCAGCGGCTACCAATCCTGATGACGGCATTTGTTGAGACTCCTGTGCTACGACTAGGTGGTGACAGTGGGGCGAGAAATAAAAGCAACATCACCCAGGTACGACCTTCTGTGAGCATTGCTGATCCAGACTTTGATGATAGCAATCATTCTCACACCTGCCAAGTTACAGCACTATCGAACTTGGTCGAACTGTCACCTGATTTTGTAGACCAATTTTTTGAGAGCCTGTCTGATACGATGTTCTCCCCTGAACAGAAACAATAACTTTTGAAAAGCATTCCGACACACAGCGTTCCCATGAACTCTGAATTCGGCCTTCAGTTTTGATCAACAAAAACTGCTAAAAAGCATTGGAACTCTATTACCCCGTTCACCAAAATTTTTTTTTTAATTGAACACTTTTTCAAAATATTTACCTTTTTCTGGCACGAAATTCTTTGCTTAAAGTAGACCTATTCATAAAGAACAGACACTTCTATTTTTAGGTACTTCTAGAGACATAATAACTCTACATCAGCCTCTAACACATGTTACAGCAAATGCATTTATATGTGATGAAATTATCTCGCCCTTCTTTTCTGTATTAAGAAATATTTCATGTGTAATTTTTTTTCGCAAAATCGTTCATTGATTACATATGCTATAATTTTAAATGATTTCTATGCTTAAAGACGTACAGTACTAATATTACCATGTATTTCAAATACGCCATTTCAAATGCGAATATGTATTTTGGGGTGGGTAATGTTACACATGCATCTTATTGCTATAGTTTTTAGTAATTTGATGGACATAAATTCGTGGAGTGGGTGTCGCGTTCTAATCTAGGACCCCGATCAATACTGTGACCTTATGCCCCTATACGGCTATAATCCCTTTATACTCCTATAGTGGCATAAACGATCAAGAGTGATATTTCAGAAACTCGTCTCTGGCCTAACACGATCAGAGCCACATTTCAGAATCTCTTCCTCTGCAGCTCATTAGAGCAAATGACACAGCAGAAGCCACTATCTAAGATTCCTAGATTACAATCCGAGTTCTTCAACAAGATAAAACTCAGCAACCTGGGAAAACCCCGCTTGCTATGTTTTGATTAGTAATAGAACTCTAATGGGCACTGAGAGACGATCACTTCCTAGTGATATCTTTATTGACGTCTTATGTCCAAAAACTTACGTCAAACAAGGCACCTTTCAGGTATAAATATTACCAACGTTGCCTTAAGCAAAGGCTGCCTCAACGACATCGATGATAGCGATGGTGTGGTGAACACAGGAGCAGAACAGCTGTCCCTTACAAAGCCCAGCAGATACAAGCTGCCCAGGGACGCTGCCCCTCCTCTTCCTCGACGCGCTGAGAGAGACGCTGTCTTTTCTCCTGCCGAGAAAATCCAGCTCCGGCGTTTCCAGCCTACTCCTGCGGGTGACTGGGATATCGAGTCCTTGAAGGAGATACAAGACCTCCAACATTCTATTCCAGAGGTATGGTGTTGACTAAAACCTTAGAGAGAATTCTTGAAGCAAACCTTGGCAAAACCAACTTAACTAAAACTGCTACTTACTTACTCTCTCCCAAGTATTAGGCTTAGGTCAGGTACACTGGGGTAGGCGTAGTTAGAAGCACCAGTTGAGTACGTTAGCTGAATGTATATATGAATGTATATATTTTATTCATTTTAACCACTGTATGGCTAAGAAACCATATCAATGCTTTTACAGTATTATTTCGCAATCGTCATTTTACTGTACGAACTTTTTATAATAACTAGTCTTGCAATTGTGGCAATTCATTTCTCTTGTATGAGAAGAAAGACTGTTCAATAAATAATACCTTTTATTGAAAACGCCCGTCTCTCTATTCTCTGCATATTGGTGAAAGTAATCTGCACAAAACTGACTGAGTAAAATAACTGTCTATTGTTTCACACGACTCTAGAGATTGACTCTTATTCTAAGGAGCAAAGTTGTCATGTTGCACGGTTGTTGGAAAACTGAATCCCTTCTTGTCTGTACCAGGGAAGCTGATCACTTCCTATTCAGTCAAGAAAGTTTCCAGTGACCTCTGAGCTAGTTGGTAACACACCCAATTAAGTTTAGCATAGTCAGTGGAGGCCTGGAAGATCCGCACTTCTACGTCGATACTACTGTTTATGTTATTCCAATGCGCAGGGCCTATTGGGAAAATAGGAATTACACTACAGCGTGGTCCTGCGGTGGTCCAACCACCATGGGCATAATCGGGCAGTTGGGCCACCACCGCAAGTACCAAGGTCTTGGGACCACCGTACTCATAATCGTATCCCTGCTACACATTGTTGCAAGCTTCTTGAAATGCTTTGGCTAAAATTGTATTAACAGCCTTGTATGGCTGAGTGTGGGTATAGCTCGTTGGGATCATGGCTTGTTCAAAATCAATTATTAATTTATGTGGGGAGTAGTTTGTTTTAATGTGCTTTAGTACTTCGTAGTAAGTGTTACTTTGTTTATCAGGTAGCAAGGCATCTATGAATGGTATATAGTGTTTTGATATTTGCCAAATATGATGCATTTCTGAGTGAATCGTTTGGAGCACATTCTTAATGTCCAATTCATTATCCTTGTTTGACATTGGTTTGGTTTCAATAAGTTATGTGCTGTAGCAAATATTACAATGTGTTTCTCATTGTTGAGTTTATCATATGGGACGAAGTTTTCTGTATTGTGTATGATGGGTAAGTGTTCAGGAGTTTGGATATCTTAGGGGTTCATTAGGATGTAAAGCCCTACATCCTTTCCCGCCCCCACCCATTCGACCTCCCACCGCTTTTCCGCCCGGTCAACGAGTCAACTGGGCAGAAAAGGGTTTAATATGGTGGCGGTGTCTGCTAGACACCGCCATTTATATTAATATGCATGCGGAGTTCACAATTGGGGGCCCGTTGCGGGCCCCCAGGTAGTTGGGAGAGTAGGGGGTGCACATGGTGGGTAGATATGGTACCCCCCTGCATATGCATGCAAATGCACAACCTGCATTTTTACCATTGCAGGTGGTGCTGCTGAAAACACCGCCCGCCGCAACGTTAAAAATGCATGATGCGCCCCCCAGTGTGGCGGACACATCCTTATCTCCCCCACGGGACATATGGCGGGCGGTCCCATTTTCCGACAGGATGGCATGGGGATAAAGTCCGCCCGCCATCCTAATGATGTACTTAGTAACTTCAAGGGGCAGGAGGGATATTACTCGTGGCTTTTTTAGTTTCTAGTACTAAGCGTTTGATGTTGGGTATAGCTGGAAACTGGCCTGTGTTGTGGTCATGTATTAGGGAGTATATATTTTACATTAATAACAACACCAAGTTTTGGAATCGCTCAGTGCAATTATAATTGACATATAAAGTTATGGTACTCATTTTCTATTTTCTATTTACATATGTATTCTTGCTGATAATTGCAGTCTTTGTTTTCCGGTTTTCCGATGGGGTGTTTGAATGTGTGTCAGATGGGTACTTTTCTGCTGGGGGATCTAGTAGGGGTTGAGGCAGTTTAGTTTTATTTTCAGCATTTAAGGATGACTGATATTTAGAAATGACTTTTTGTGTGCCTTAGTCCAGGTATGCGATTGCTGCATTTTCTTGGTAGATCAGTAGTGTGTTGATGGAGTATTCATTTCTCTCTAGTATGTACAGAGTAAGAAGAGTGTTTGGTTAGTTACTTTTTATTTTATGGTTCTGAATTAATTTATTTATGTTTGTTCAAATAAATGTTTCACTTAATTTCGAAGAAGGTTGCTTGCAATTTTCCACTTCCGTTCTCAGTTTATCTGTGGCAAAGCTGGCAGAGTATCATTGTCCTGCAGCTTTCTTCATATTTTGTGTGCTATTTAAAAGATAATGTTAATTGATAATATAATTTTGCTTGACAGTTTGTTTTTGTTGGTTAGTTTTCGTTTAGTTAGAATCATTTTTTCAGGTATTTCTTTTTATGGTGAACACTAATTAGTGTGTATTGAACAATGTTACATATGTATTTGTTTTGTGTTATTTAGAGTGTATTTTTTATTACTTATTATTCATTTAATACATAACAAATCATGAGCATGTATACACCACAATTTATATCAACAACATTATCTTCTTACCACATAATGCAAGTATATCCCACCCACCCCATCATCTTTATCTTAAATCAAAGCTTTATTTCGATAAAAAATTTATCATAAAAGCATCGTAGGTGTTAATGACTGTACAAATTATAAAAGTATTTACTTTAATAACAGACATTCCTGGAAATTCCCATCTGTACATTATGACAAAAAATAGCAATAAATATTAAAAGTTTAAGAACATATTAAATCTTAGGAGCTTTTGGCTAAAATACACTTAAAACATACAAAAACCTAGTTACATTTTTTCGTTCTAATGTACCATGCCCAGCAACTTCGCTACCCCACACACAATGACCGTGGTAGTGTCAGACTGCATGACTCTAAGGGCCCACATGCATCATTGTTACATTTTGCGATTTCTTAATTGTGAAAACTAAGGAATCGCAATTAAGAAATCGCAAAATGCTATGCATTAAAAAATTGCAATATTTTTTGCGATTCAGTATTTTTCCTCAATTGCGATTCACAATTTGCGAACCGCAATTAAGGAAACCCCTTCCCATTGATTCCTATGGGCCAAAAGGCCCATTGGAATGAATGGGAAGGCATTCACATTTTGCGAATTTCAAATTGCGATTCGCAAAATGTGAATGCTATTTCAAGGGTGCAAGAACCCCTCCCTGCACCCCTGAAATGTAACTTTAAATGCAATTTACACACACACGTGCCCCAAGGGCATGTGTGTGTGTAAATTAAAAGTTTCAAAATTGCAATTTGTGCATATTTGAAAGTTTTCGGTAAATTAGCATGAAGTTCAACTTCATGATAATTTACCACTTCTAAATTGCGAATTCGCAATTACAAAATGATCATGCATTGCATTTAATAAATCTGAAATTGCGATTTCTTAAATGCAATCGCAGTTTTAGAAATCGCAACATGGTTGCGATTCCTAAAATTGCGAAATGCATGATGCATTCCAAATAAGTCAATTGCATTCGCAAACGGCCGAAAATTGCGATTCGCACCGTTTGCGAATACAATTGACTTTGATGCATGTGGCATAAGGGCTGCCCGATAATCTCTAATTCCTATCAGCCTGCAGGTTGGTTTCAGCCATCTTGATCTTGGTTTGTTATAAGCTGGGCAGGCAAACAAAGTGTGGGATGCTTTCTAACACTCCATCACAGTACAAACAAGAAGATAGTGTCTGACCTTGAGATTTCCATTTAGAAGTGTATTCTCGGATCGGGAGCGTACCCAATCTAAATTGTATATATAGCACGGTATCCCTGGGTTTTTGGATAAGGTCAAGGTAAGGTTCCAGGCTAGGAGCCTGTTTGAATAAGCGAAATTCATTAGTCAACCTACCCAGATTAGGGTTGTTGTTGTCCTGCATTTCAATCCAAGCCCAATATGCTCTCTTCAAATCAGATTTACTCAGTGGGGACCGGTGCTCCCACTCTTCTTTAAAACCTAACTATAATAGGTATTTCTTAATATTGCACAGCCAGCTGATCCTGTTTGAGCCTTCCATGTCCATCACTTCCTTGAGGCCGGCGGCGTACTTAGATAGTTTGGGAGTGCGCCACAAACGAGCCCAAAATAAGAGCGGACGTAGGATGACCACATCTTTAAGGGAGCGCCTACCCAGATCACTCTATAAAGGCTTAAGGGGAGTTCCCTTTGGGGGCGATACCATTTCTCTAAAAAATTTGTGTTCAGCTTTGACCATGGAATCTACTCTTTCTAAGCCCCATAGTTCAGAACCATAAAGTGCTGCGCCCAAGGCCTTTGCCGCATAAATAGCTAAAACAGGGGCAATTGGCCTAGTGATTGAGGAGCAATGTTCTTTACCAAGTATACCTACAATCTGTTTATATTTTAGAAACATCTTGTCTGTGTGAGGTTTCCAGCTTAATTTATCTGATATCCGGATTCCTAAATAGTCGAAGGTATTTACAAGCTCTAGCGGTGTTCCTTTGCCGAGTGATATGTGACTTTGTGGGCCTGCCGGGGTTAAAAGAAAGGAGTTTGGTGTTAGAGGTATTTATTGAGAAACCCCTCAAGTTGCAAAAGTCAAAAAATCTATTAAGCAACTTTTGTAGCCCTGCTGGGGTTTTTGAAATTAACAGGGTATCATCCGCAAAGAGCAAAGCTGGGACCTTTTCACCCGCCAGGGCTGGTGCATCGGCGCTAATTTCGAGTAAAAAAGATACCACCCCGTTTACAAATAGAGAAAAAAGGGTGGGAGCCAGCACACAGCCCTGCCAGACTCCCCTGTTAACAGGTATTTTGTCAGTCCTTTGGTTCTGTTTGCCCCACCTTACTCTGGCATAGTTCCCAACATGCATGCAAATCAATAGGTCAAGAATATGCCTTGGGAGCCCCAGCTCTGACAGTACCCACCAAAGACGGTCTCGCGGGACCAGGTCAAAGGCCGTCTTCAGGTCAATAAAGGCAAGGTAAAGGCTACCCTTGCCAATAGTGACCACCTTCCAGTGCAATAAAAGCAACCTAAAAGCTTGATCAATCGTGCTAATATGGGCCCTAAAACCTGCTTGGAAATGAGATAAAATTTCATTTTCATCCACCCAGGTTAGGATTCTTTCTAACATGACCCTGCCAACCAACTTGTGTCCGACATCTATTAAACTAATAGGTCAGTAGTTGGCTGGGTCCTCCCTGTCGCCCTTCTTGAAAATCTGAATGACTTCTGCTCCCTTCCAAGAAGAAGGAACAGGTGACCCCTTGAGTAGCACATTTATCATGGGAGTGAAAAAGCAAGCCCATTTTTCGGGGTTGCCAATAGGTCTCCTGGGAGTCCATCTTGGCCGGGGGCCTTCGCCGGGACAATCTTGTTTACAGCTGCTTCTACCTCCTGTTCTGTAATGTGGATAAAAGAGTCATGATTTCCTTGGGCATGGGACGGCTAAGTGATTCGCCAAAGGCAGAATACTGGTCTCCCCTTATAGTTTAGTAAAATGATCAAACCAATCTTGATCAGTAATGTGATTGGGAATGGTTTCGGTATCCTGGCTAATTGTGTTCCTTGTTATTTTACAAAACAGGTTGCTATCCTTGGACAAGCAGGCAGCCTTTAGTTCGGACCAATGCTGTTCCTCCCAAGCCTTCTTTGCAATGATTTGGGCTCGGCTGTAAGCCTTTCTTGCTTTGCGAACCTCAGAGATATCACGTTTTTAATAGCGAGTATTAGTAGGTTCTTTTTTAGTCAGCACTCCCTGTTGAACCAAGAGTCCAAAGATGACCGAAAGCGAATAGCTTTCTTGGACGTTGGTGCAGTCAAAAGGAAGAATGAGCCTATCTGTTCTACAGTTTCTACATAGATTTTCTCGGGATGAGTTGGCTCATCCTCCGCTAAACATACTTCCTTCATTTTTATAGTTTGTGCAGCCAGAACGTCTGCTATTGCATGCATTGTAAACTCACTAACTATGATTTTGGGCCATTTAACAAACCTCCTACAGTTCGATGGAACAACTTCTTTTGTAAGCATATTAATTGCTGGGGCTATATGTCTCGCCTCTTCCTCCCAAATATTTTGTAGGGAGAGACACAAAGGGTTATGTTCGCTTTCCGTGGAGGGTACAACGGCCATATCCACTATACTTTTCCATAATCTTCTATCAGCCAATATATAATCAATCCTACTCGGACAGGCAACCCTGTTAAAAGTATTTGCTCCAAGGGGATCAGATGGGGTTCGCCCGTTAGCTGCCCTTAGGCCAAATTCCAAGGTTAAAGAGTTTAGCTGGATTATCAATGGTGACCATCTTCTCACTGGAGGTATGGTCAAACCTGGGATGCCCCAACTAGCATCATCCTGTTCCACTCTCAGAGGATCATCTAGAGCCAGGGGTTCGAACATGCAGTTCAAATCTCCTGCCACTATGATATATGAATTAGGGGGACAGGACAATAATTCCTCACCTAAGGCAGTAACAATTGGAGATTTAGCACCTCCACTAGTCCCTCTTACATAAACATTAAGTATCTCAACCGGATTCCCTCCCTTTGGTCCCCTTAGTGTTAGCCTCATTAGATCGGGAGTAGAGCAAGGATGTTGGACAATCCTGCAATTTAGAGCAATACTAACTCAGATCATGAGACCCCCTGACGGGCGACCCCGCCCTATCGTTGTAGCAGGAATAAAGAAGCAGGAGTAACCTGTCTTATGCAGTGGTATGAGGCTCCATGTTTCTTGAAAGATACATATATCATGCTTTTCTATATGTCTATTCCAGTCTGGGAGCAGCAGTTTACTACGTAGCCCTGCTATGTTCCAGGAAATCAGCTTTATACCGACTGGTAGGGCAGGTGGTAGGTGGTAGATCTAATGGACATAATATTGGACTTAACCCCCCTCTAAATTCATTGGCTTCCGTACTAGTAGGAGGGGTGGTAGTATCCTCCTGTGAAAAGATGGTCAAATCACACTGTATTACATTTACGGCCTGCACCGCAATGATTCCACTGGCCAAACCGTCAGCGGTTGCCAGTCAATCATTGGTGTCCAGAGACGAACACCCTCTCCTAGTGGAATCAATAGCAAGATCATTCTTCCTACCAGCTGCATATGGGGAAAATCGCTTAAATTGAATAGCGGAATTAGCTGGCGAAATAGTTCTAAAGTCCAATGTCAGGAGGCCCTCCGCTATATGATGATTAATAAGTGTAAGCTCTACAATGTCAGTAGATTTGTCCCTCAACACTTGTCTCTTGTCTCTCTTGTCTCTTAGCCCTTAATAAGTCTTCTCTGATCACGGACCGACACCCTCTGACAAGGCGAATCCAATGGGTGACCTGGTTTGTGAGGGAACCCTCGTCTTCCCACTTTTGTGATTTTGGCACATTGACCATAAAAATCTTTGGGGTGTATTTCACCTGTTGAGAGCTGAGTTGCATTTATTGTTTGGGGACTCTCGTAGCCAGGGTTACTACATAGCAATGTGGAATGGTTTCCCTTTGTTGAATGCAACCCAGCTTTCCCACTTGTGTGCTGATGTTTTGAGCTAATCATACTATTTGCCCCCGGCATATTAGTATTTCTTTCATTTCTGCTGGAGAGGGGAGGAGCTAACAAAGAAACTATCTCTGTGCGTCTAGGGCTTAGGGGTACCGGTTTTAGCTGAAAAAGTGACTCCCTATGCGGGGGGTCATTACCAATATCAAGTATAGGATTCTTAGTCAAATTCTTTACTATAGATACAAGTTTTACAATTAATGACCTCACTTCCCCTAATTCAGTTTTGAAAGATACAATAATTTAACCGATATTTTGGCTAATACCCATAGGGCTTATTGCCTCTATGCTTTCTGGGGGAGAGCCAGTATCTATTACTGGTTGCTCGGGTTCCAATTCTATCAAGGAGTCTAATGACTCAGCTAACACAGAGAAGCGGTTTGAACATGAGGCCATAATATGTTCAAGTAAATCAAGGGACCCTTGTTTCCTTTCTTTCCCAATTGTTTTTAATAGCGATTTTTTGAACATTTGGGGTATATTTGCTGGGTTGTTAGAGTTGTTGTCTATAGCACTGTTAGAGACAGAAATAGGGTCTTTGCATCCACTAAGTTCTCAATTCTATCCAATGCATGGGACACACAAGAATTTTTTGCCACCTTCCTGATCCTTTTTTTCTTAGCTACCCTCCCCGAACCAACAACTGCCCCCCCTGTCTGATCAATTAACTTTGTTTTGCCCATTTTCAAGTGGCTAAATTGCTGGACTCGCCCGTAATCAATATACCCGCCGTGTAGCACTCAATAAATACCTTTTGCAAATATGTACATGAGCAGTTTGTAGTTTTGAGTCCAAGGCGCTAGAGGGATGGCCCAGTCCAGCCTCCTCCAGGCGATGACGGGCGCAGGATGGGCCCGCTTTTGGTCTTCTGGGGCTTGTAGTCCCCGTCACTGGAGATGAACCCTGCTGGGGTCAGGAGCCGCCGATACGAAGCCCTAGGACTCAGGTCCCACCAGGGCAGATGCAGGTGTCAGCAGCCCCAATTTACGAAGGGGGAGACAGGAAAGCACAAGGTCCGTGGAAAGAAGCGTCCCGCAACGCGTGAGGGGAGGCAGCGCTAATAAGCGCGATGGCAAAGCACCTCCCCCTCACCTGTGGAAGCTGTGCAGGGCGCTTGGTCTTCTGGTGCTTGTAGTCCCCGTCACTGGAGATGAACCCTGCTGGGGTCAGGAGCTGCCAATACCAAGCCCTAGGACTCCGGTCCCACCAGGGCAGATGCAGGTGATGAACCCTGCTGGGGTCAGGAGCCGCCGATACGAAGCCCTAGGACTCCGTTCCCACCAGGGCAGATGCAGGTGTCAGCAGCCCCAATTTACGAAGGGGGAGACAGGAAAACACAAGGTCCATGGAAAGAAGCGTCCCGCACCGTGTGAGGGGATGCAGCGCTAATAAGCGCGATGGCAAAGCACCTCCCCCTCACCTGTGGAAGCTGTGCAGGGCGCTTGGCCTTCTGGGGCTTGTAGTCCCCGTCACTGGAGATGAACCCTGCTGGGGTCAGGAGCTGCCAATACGAAGCCCTAGGACTCCGGTCCCACCAGGGCAGATGCAGGTGTCAGCAGCCCCAAATTACGAACGGGCAGCACAAGGAAAGCACAATGTCCGTGGAAAGAAGCGTCATCTTTATCTCAACATGAGGATTCACAGTAGTCAACTGTCAACTGTATCCATGTGGACCCTGTACAGGCGTTCTCATAGTGATGTACCTACTTCTACCGATTAAATTGGCAGCTGAGCAACTAATCCTCATTACTCCCGGAATCCCATGTCCCCTAGATCTTCTAAAAAGAAATCAAAGCTTCTGTCCCTATATATCACTTTTTCAATAGTTTTGCACTGTGCCATGCCCCCATCCCAACCTGTGAAGGATGGTGGCCATGTACTTCCCAATTTCCATGCTATGTCTCTTTTTGCTACCATAAAGCCCATATTGACTAATATCTTCTGGCATTTGGTAAGGTTCAAAGGTTCCCACACGCCCATCAGGGCCCTCCAGAGGTGTAGACCAAGGGATTCAACTATTGCCTTCTTCAGTGATTTTGGAAACCTGTTTCCAGAATTCGCGTATCACTAGACAGTTCCACCAGATATGAAAAAAGGTGCCCTCAGCACCACATTTTCTGAAACATAAGGAGAATGTATCCTTCCTTATCTTATGAAGGAATGGCTAGATGTAGTACATCCTATATAACACTTTGAGTTGAATCAATTTAAAGCTTGCCTTGATGGCCCCTTCAGCAAGGAAATTCGGTGCTTCCTGCTTGTCCTCGTCGTCTATTTTGCCAAGATCACCTTCCTAGTTAGTTTTGAGTCATGTCAATGGGCCTTAGGTATTACACATCAATGTGTCGTATGTCAGGGATATCAATTTGTGTTGAAGCTGCCCTCCCATTATTCTCAGTTTCAAGGTGGATTCCTCCCTCATCTCCTCATCCAGGTCTATGCTGTGAGAGAGGGAATGTCTAAACTGTCCGTAATTGAACCACTGCGTGGGGGACATCTCATATTCCCTCTGGAGATGCTCAAATGGAACAACGCCATTGGCATCCCACACATCGGCAAGCATGCTGAGACCTATTCTATCCCACCCCAAAAAAAACCTGAAAAGCTGCCACCTCTTTCAATCTGCCCCATTTCTAAAGGGGGGTACCCGGGGCCAATCTCTCATCCCAGTCCATCTCTCTTAAGAGGCCATTCCATGGGTCCCTCACGTGACCATAGCCGGGCAGCCCAGGTGTTTAGGCTGCCACAAAACAGCACCTGCATATAAGTGATGCCCCCTATTCCCTATCTATCCACCCAAACGGCCGGTCATCCCTAACCATGTGTACCCATTTGTTTACCACCGCTACCTGTGCCTTGGGATAATAAACGAAAAACGTATGTCACGCATTATATTAATGCAATTTTTGTCTTCCAGGGGTAGTATCCGACCATACGGCACTCCCCAAATTGAGACATACCCAAAAGTTATGTCCAAGTATTATAAAATACTCCTGCAAATTAACAGTTGCTTTAATATAATGCGTGACATACGTTTTTTGTTTATTATCCCCATCACCCATTGTATCCTTTGAATGGGTGATTGGGTGATGTATATTAATGGGGTTTTGATTTTCTAGCCTAGTTTATAGATGGTTTTATTTTCCCTTTCAGTAATTGTACCTCGTGCAAGGGGAATTTCCTCCACACGGAAGATTATCATTGTGTTTTAAGCCCCGATAACTGACCAAGAAAAGGTAACAAGGGTTTTTTCGGCTGGGACCGGTAGAAGTCCTGAGGAAGACCGGTTTGACCCTACACTGGGGGCATGTTGGCACGGTCGAAACATGTTGACAATCCCGGCAGTTAAGGAGGGGTGCTAGGAGTACCTAGATAGCTCCAGACATCACCATCCTTCACTATTTTAATCCTGGCCGGGGGACCCTTGAATAAAGTCCAAATGTAGGATACTCCCAAGTTAGTTTTAGTCACTTTTCACTGCACTAACTCTATCACTGTTCCCAGTTACTTTGTTGGTACCTATTAGGTTTGTTTTGTGTTGTTTGTCTTCCCCTACCCTATGCTCCATCCTGTGCGTGGCTATGTCAGGGTGTATTGTAAGCAGACCTGATGATGAAGCATGTCACACATATTTGTCTGTGAGTGAGGGCAGTTTTATTCAACACTATTTGTGCCACTGCATATGATGTTGAATCCTTTCTACCCCTGCTGGTATTACAACCCCTATGATACAAACATTGTATTTTCTAGACCTCTCCTCAGCATCTTCAAGGCAATCTGAGAGCATTGCCAGTCCCTTCTTTAAGGCTACACAGGGTTTTGTGAGTTCCATTGTTGCTGGATGCGTCTCATCCAATTTGAGTTCCGTTTCTTTGCCCCTATCAGATAATTTCTGTTGTTCTGCGCGGAGGGTGCTAACCTCATTGACCACACTGGTATCACAGCCTCTAGTCGAGTTTGACTGCTAGAATCGTGGCTGTATGAGTAGCATGAGGGTCATCTCCCCCACCCTCCTCCAGGGGCATATCAGTTGTCTTGGCTCTCACCATTTTGAATTATCCCATTACTATGCAGGCAATTGTGTAGTCGGTGTAGAAGGAGGGTAGCGAGGGAGGCCAATACTCTTGGTTTAGCTGCGCAGTTGATCCACCCAAGGGAGGTATTTTTACTCAATGGCCCCCTTAAAACACCTGGGGCTGTCAGACCAATACCTCTTTAGCACCCTCCTAATTCAGGTTATTCTAGTTATTCAGCTGCTCTTAGTCACAGACAAGGGGTGGAGAAAGCAGGAACCCTGCCCGGTCCAACAGTTCCAAGAAGTTTGCCAAGGAAGTATCAGTAGATTTTGATGAGGCTTTTAGACTCCCTGGTGCAATGTCTTTATCCTTTACAGCTTGAACACACAGGGGAGTCACCCACCTCTTTGAGACGGTTGTGCCACTGTGGGTTCAGTTTCTTCCATGACTCCACCACCAGTAACACGTCTCGTCTTTTCCACCCCGATTATTCTGTTGCAGGTAATGTCAGTCCCTCCTTGGCATCTAGGCCCACTCTTTCAAGGCCCCTCCAGCCAGGGTGGGGCCAGGTCCCGGCATGCTTAATGTCTGTATATTCCCCTTTTCAGCAGCAGCAGGGTAGCACATCCTCGGCGTCAAACAATTCACCCTTGATTCACACCTGTGCAGGTCTACTCTAAGGCCCATAGCGTTGCTCCACATGTCCCAGGCCACCTCAAGTGGAGGCCTTGCAGCAGTAGCTCATGCAGCATACAGTCTGTACACCGGTACAGCCCCTGACAGCAGTCAGGCAATACAGAAAGGGGAGAAAAGAAGGGAGCACCTTCTGCAGCAATCGGGCGAATTCACAATGCCTCCAGGATTCAGCCTTCAGGTCATGCTTGTGCAGGCCTCAGCTATGGCTTGTCGCGCAGATCTGGAGGTCCCAAGTCTTCACCGCAATAGGCCCAGTGACAGACTCCTTACTGGTACGCTGTTATAACCCCCCCAACAGCAGCCAGGAGACGAGGAGGTGGGGGAAAGAAAGCAGAGGCCTTCGGCAGCAGCCCAGCCAGCCCCCTTCAAAGTCTGCACACTCCACCCTGGAGTCGCCACACACTCTTCATGGCTCCGTCCGCGCTGCAGGTGCCACGAGGCGGTAGCCTCTCCTCTCTCTGGTGGGCACCCACGATCCATGTCTCTGGGCAGCTACTTATCCCCCCGCCACACCCTACTGAAGCTTCACCATTCCAGGTGCCATATTCGGCAGGACTTTCAATCCCACGGCTCTGAACCCCTAACAGTTCGCACCACCACAACTCAGCCGGGGCCACATCGATGTTCTCTGTGTTTTCTTTTGAGCCAACGACAGTTCCCACTGGGGACGTGGGTTAGGAGTTCTAAGGTACAGGGTACAGCTTGCCACGGCCTTGTGGATGTCGAGAGCTCAGCAGAGCACATCCACCACCATTTCCTGCTAGGCCACACCTCTTGAGTATAATATTTATGTATATATGTTAAATTATTTTTGTTTAATACTTATATTTTAGTACTTGTAAATATATCTTTTACTAATTATTTGTTTTATTGAAGTGTTTTTTGGGGGGAGTGTGTTAATTTTATTTTAGTGAAATGAAATGATTATAATGTTAGGATATTTATCTATTTTTTAAGATTAATATTTATTTTTGGTTAACGTAAAATACTGTTATTTTAATATTCTGTAATAAAATGGTGTTATGTTTGGCATTATTAATCAATCTAATTTATTCAACATTAGGAGAGTTTTTGAATTTGGATGGTTTACATTTACTGGTTAACTTCAAATTGAGCACTTGGGTTGAGATTATGATCAGGCTGCCATTGTTTGTATTCCAGAGATAGCTGTGTCGCCATTTGGCCGTAATATCAACCACATTTGTATCGCACACATGAGGGCCTTAAACATAATGCGGTTTGATAGTGTTCTCACAAATGTCTTTGTGTCAGCAAGGTCGGTGTTGCTTAGAAACTAACCCAAATGTTGCAAATGCAAATGTGTGTCAAACGTCGATGTGACAAAGGAAAGGCAACTTTAGGAAGGAACGGTTTAGATGTAAATTGCCACTATTTCCCACCAGGCCAAACTCGGCACATGACACTTTCATTTTTTGGAATTGACGGGATTGATGTCACACAGAAAGGAGGAGACAGAGAGAAAAATTTGCTAAAACTGGAATATGAATCCGTTATCCTCCTACATACAAAAACCCCTGGAGGATTGATGCGGATGAGGAATTGTTTGTTCACATTGATTAAGAAAGCATGATGGTAAACTTTCCCAAATGACCGCACTGTCATATAATCAAATAATATTTCATGTTGAGCTTACTGTTTTGTTCAATAAAGTGTGTATTTTATCCAAAATTTAGGAAAGTGTAAAACATCAATAAGATCTGCATCATAAAATTTGGTATTTGATTAGATTTTCTACTTTGATTTATACTTTTTGATCCGTTTTTCAATTTTGTGGTGCATTATTTATTATTTTTTTCTTTGGTTTTGAACAGTTTTCTTTTGAGGGTACATTATGTAATGACTGCACACATAGGGGTCCAATAGGATGTCGGGCCGTGGCACCACCACGGTACTGGCGGTGCGGAAAAACACAAATTTATGTCCGCGAGCAGCATAGGTCAATTCCTTGCCGCCGCGGTGCAGACGTGCACCGCCATCAAAGTGCACCCACCACTGCGGCCGTGTGAGCCAATGGAGACTCACTGCCATGTGGAATGACGTCCGCCCACTCCACAAATTAGGATGGCCCAAACAAACATACGCATCGCAGCAGAGACACCGCCCTACCAGACACGGTGGAAACTCGATAGCAGAGACCCGGTTCACACCACCCGGTCACGTCCGCCATGGACCCAGCTCTACATGTGTTTCCGGTGCTGTACCTGCTACAGCACTATCTTCTAATGGGCCGCCGCGGACACTGCCGCAGGTACACAACTACACAAAAACAACACACAGGCTTACACAGGGTCCATATCCACTGCAGACACCCTGCTGGGGGCAACAACACATCCACAAGGGCACCCACACATGACCCACCTGCCACCAAGTCACCCCTCTGCATCCTGGACACACATCGACCGCGTACTTGCTGCAATGTCCCGGTCACGTCACCACAGCGGTGAACACATGCGCACAATGCAGAAGGCAGGGCCACTCCAAAGCATGGGCAGGGCACAAAGACCCCAGGAACACACCTTCCCCCACCACACATCAACACACCCCATGAAGGCACAGGCCATGTGCCCATCCTGTGCACACCCATGCACAAAAACAAGCCAGGTCAATCCACACCCTGCACCACACAATAAACAACCAGGGAGACAGCCACTACAGTTGCTACACAGAAACACACAAGACACAGCACAGTTCCAGGGAAACACACACACGGAAACAAACATGAGTACAAGCACCAAATTACCACATACAAGGAACAAACATACAAATGGACACACAGCTCGCATAGTCCCACATACATACTATACATTCACACACAGACACCGAAAATGCTGATAGCAATGGAGCACAACTAATCTGCAAGCCAAAGTGGGATGGACACAAATGGAAGGCCATGTAGACACACAACAAGCATGTGCACATCACATGCTAGACAAGGAACAAAGAACACCCCCTCAGACCATCAAACCACACATGGCTGGTACAGATAGTGAAGTTAAACCACAGGCACCACAGTGCAACAACACAGGGAGACAGCAAGGCATACCAGGCAAAGGCACAAGGAGGAAAGCAAGGCGTCGAAGTCTAACTGGGAACAGCCACACATGCATACAACCACCTCACAGGAGTACACCAGCAGCACAACACACAGGGCTCATATACACACTCCATTACTGACAAACACCAGGAGGAATGTATTTATTTATTTATTTGGCGATTTTTAGAGCGCGCAAATACCCTAGGGTGTCTCGGCGCTGTAGTTGCAGAACTCTCGGGTAGAGGGGAGATTTAGGCTGGGAACAACCATGTTTTCAGTTTTTTTCTGAAGTTGAGCAGGGTCGGAGCACACTTGATGTGGAGGGGCAGTGTGTTCCACAGTTTAGCTGTGGCAATGGAAAAACGTTTGTCGCCCCAATTGGCCCTTCTTGTACGAGGGACTGCGAGTAAGTGAGCTGAGGATGAACGTAGTGTTCTTGTGTGCTCAAGCGGGCGGAAGGCTTTTTTTAGGAATAGAGGGCCGTGGTTGTGGATCGCTTTATATGCTATGCATAAAGCTTTGAATTTAATACGGCTCCTCACCGGTAACCAGTGTAGCTGTCGGATGTAGGGGGAAACAGATGCAAATTTGGGGATGGATAGCAGAGTCCTAGCTGCTGCATTTTGCACTGTTTGCAGTTTGTTGAGGACCTTTTGTTGTGCATTAAGTAGCAAGGCATTGCAGTAGTCTGTTTTGGAAAAGACTAATGTGCTGACTAAGGTTTTGCCTGCATATGAAGGTAGATATGGAATTAGTTTTTTAATCCTTTTTAGTATGTGGAAGGAGGAGGAAACCACTGCGTTGGCATGCTGCTGGAATGACAGCTTGTTATCGAAGATAACGCCTAGGTTACGTACCTTCGTAACAGGTTCAGGAGGTTGTCCCATCTGATGGGGCCACCATTGCGGGGACCAGGCAGGTTGTAGCCTCCCGAATGTCATCACTTCTGTCTTATCAGAATTAAGTTTAAGACAGTTGGATGACATCCAGGAGCTTATTGCCTTCATTCCATTTTGGAAATTAGCTGCCACCGAAGTGCCATCGTTGTGTATCGACAACACCAGTTGGGTGTCGTCAGCATACGTAGTGAGGGAGATTCCGTAGGATTTTATGACCCTCTCCAAGTCAGACACATATATGTTGAATAGTGTCGGGCTTAGCGAGGATCCCTGCGGTACTCCACATGGCAGGGAGAAGGTCTGGGATGTGTAGTTGCCTAACTTCACAGTTTGTGGGCGGTTTTACAGGAATGAAGCAAGGAGGTCCTTTGCTTTTTCTTTTATTCCTATGGCCTCGACACGGTCGATCAAAGTGACGTGGTCGACCGTGTCGAAGGCCGCGGACAAATCCAAGAGTATCAGGATTGCGGCTCCTCCGTTATCCATCGTGGACCTGATCTCGTCTGCTGCTTTTAGAAGTGCAGTCTCTGTTCCGTGGCCCTGTCGAAACCCAAACTGGGTGTCATCTAGTAGATTATTGTTGTGAATGTAGTTTGACAGCTGAGAATTCATGATCTTTTCAAAGATCTTTGCGGGGAATGGGAGGCAGGCAATGGGCCTATAGCTGGCAGGAATGAGAGGGTCTAGACTGGGTTTTTTCAGTAGAGGTTTGATTATGGCTTTTTTCCAAACCGATGGGTAGATGCCGGATGCGAACATTGCATTGCAGATGGTGGTTAGTGGCGGGGCAATGACTTCAGGGATGAGGTTAAGAATGCCTGGAGGGCATGGATCTAGAGGTGAGCCGGATTTGGTTCGGGCGATCAAGGGTTGAATGAGTTCTTGGGTGGTAGGTTCAAAAGCTGCAAATATAGGGCCACTATCGGCGGTAGATTGCGAGGAGGGAGTGAGTGATGGGTCAGGGGAGAACGTGTTAAAAATGGCTCTGACTTTGTCCTCAAAGAATTTAGCCAATGCGTCCGAGAGGGCCTGTGGTCCTTCTGACCGGGGTGCAAGAGGGTTGGACAGATATGTTACTACCTGGAATAGTTTCCCTGAGGAATCTTTGGCCTGATTAATTTGGTTTGTATAATATATGGTTTTCTCTGATTTTAAAAGTTTTTTATAGTTGGAAAGGGCGCTTTTGTAGATAATCTTGTCACTCCCCCCTCACAACAGCAGCACACAACACCAGTGCCACACACTGAAGGCTGCCAATACTTGCACCTTCCATACATACACAAACAAACACACACCCTGGGTGTAGCCACAAACAGCACACACACAGGGATTACACAGCAAATGTCTGCATATAAATATCACACAAACACAAAACACAACTGAAACACACACAGAACCCCAACAGAAACAGACATTCCCCATCATCCAAACTGTGGAAAGGCAATTGGAGCACAAATACAACAGGAGTGTACAACCTCATCACTCAGGAACAAAACACACACAACATACCACAAATTACACAAGAAGTACACCATCACAGAGCAACACAATCACATAAAACCAACCACAGATGCACATACAAAAAAAACTGAACAAACACTGCAGGACATCAGGGGATGCACATCAGGCAATGGCAAGGCCACATACACACAGCACTGTATCCACAACAAGCAGTGTGTGCACACCAAGCATAGCAGTCACACACAGACATGACTGACACAAAATCAACCCACACAACACAAATCAGGACAGCACAAACACAACAGCACACACTGGATGTGAAGCAATACCACAGTCAACACACATACATCAAACACAACAACAACAGATGTACAAATCTGGGATACAAAGGCAGAAGCATCATGACCAGAGCACTGGACAGCACACAAAGCTGAAGTGCACATGAGCAGCCATGACTGATAAACAGCACAAGAATATCACATATAACCCATTGGGGCAATGTCCTGAGTTGCAGTTATCACCTGGCCCAAGAACTGCAACACAAACCACAGTGTCACAAATGAAGTGATGGGGAGGCACACACACACACATGTAAACCAAGGGTACAGTTGACATCAAAGTGAAATGTCTTTCATGTCAGTATTTGACATGTAAGGGGTGTACCATACACAAATAGAGGGAGTGCAGACTCACAATGGGTAGGCATAAGAAGCACACATAGGGGGTGGCATTACACCACACACACCATGCCCTGCAGGAGAATAAAAGGCACCATGTGCCTGCAATGCATGAGAAACACAACCACAATGGCAGTGTGGAGCAGCAGGTCTACACAGTCCATACAAACAGAATCTAGACACATGGATGATCAAACAAACACAACACAGATGTGCCAGTCACACACTCTGCACACTCACAAGTGACGAAAACAACAAGTATGAGTCAGACACAACAGCATGGACACACCAACACACTGCACACCTCTTGACTACCCAAGATCACACATCTCATGTAGGCCATGGTATCAGGATGACGGGCCATCACAAGATGACCATACACATACACAGCTGGGAACACATAAAGGAAGATCACACATAAATGATGACATTGCCCAGCCTCCGTACAAAGCTGGGCACAGTATAACACCCTGTGCTGGCAGTGACCCACAACCTGACATGTTAACAATTTAGTCAACAATAGCCAACCACAAAAAAGAGAACAGCATCATAGGCACAATTGAGACCACAGATAACACAAGTATCAGTGTCTGAATGGACAGAAGTCCCTGTCGCCCCTGTGTAAAAATGTGATGCGGGCAAAGAGATTGGCAATGTTGAAGTGACACATGGAGCATTGGCACAGTCAACCAAATGCATACACCAAAATAACTTTATTCAGCAAGGACACTGACAAAACAGACAACAGGAGTTACTGTCTTTATTTACATATTGCACAGATGTGACAGTAGAACAACATTAGAGAAGAGCAAGGCACAAAATACTGAGCATTTGCAAGTAAATCTGCACAGGCAAACTCAAAACAGGAAGGTTAGTGGCCAGGGCAGGGTGCACAGCAACTAAACGAGAGGCTGCACAGGGTAGAGTCCAACACAGCAGAGCAACAGGGCCAGTGTCCAGCTCAGGGTGCACAGCAAGTACATGAGAGGCTGCACAGGGTAGAGTCCAACACAGCAGAGCAACAGGGCCAGTGTCCAGGGCAGGGATGCACGGGTAGTACATGAGAGGCTGCACAGGGTAGAGTCCAACACAGCAGGGCAACAGATCCAGTGGCCAGGGCAGGGATGCACAGCAGGTACATGAGAGGCTGCACAGGATAAAGCCCAACACAGCAGAGCAACAGGGCCAGTAGCCAGGGCTGGGATGCACAGCAAGTACATGAGAGGCCGCACAGGGTAGAGTCCAACACAGCAGAGCAACAGGGCCAGTGTCCAGCTCAGGGATGCACAGCAAGTACATGAGAGGCTGCACAGGGTAGTGTTTAACACAGCAGAGCAACAGGGCCAGTGTCCAGCTCAGGGATGCACAGCAAGTACACGAAGGCTGCACAGGGTAGAGTCCAACACAGCAGACCAACAGGTCCAGTAGCCAGGGCAGGGATGCACTGCAAGTACATGAGAGGCTGCACAGGGTAGAGTCCAATACAGCAGAGCAACAGGGCCAGTGGCCAGGGCAGGGATGCACTGCAAGTACATGAGAGGCTGCACAGGGTAGAGTCCAACACAGCAGAGTAACAGGGCCAGTATCCAGCTCAGGGATGCACAGCAAGTACATGAGAGGCTGCACAGGGTAGAGTCCAACACAGCAGAGCAACAGGGCCAGTGTCCAGCTCAGGGATGCACAGCAAGTACATGAGAGGCTGCACAGGCAAGGGCAGAACAGGAAGGCCAGTGGCCAGGGCAAAGTGCAGAGTCAGGACATGAGAAGCTGCACAGGGAAGGGCAGAATAGCTGTGAATGACAAGGCCAGTTGGTAGGGCAAAGTGCAGAGTGACTACATGAGAAGCTGCACAGGCCAGGGCAGAACAGGAAGGCCATTGGCCAGGGCAAAGTGCAGAGCGAGTACATGAGAAGCTGCACAGGCAAGGGCAGAACAGGAAGGGCATTGGCCAGGGCAAACGTGTAGAGCGAGCACATGAGAAGCTGCACAGGCAAGGGCAGAACAGCAGTGAATGACAAGGCCATTGGGCAAGGCAAAGTGCAGAGTCAGGACATGAGAATCTGCACAGGCAAGGGAAGAACAGGAAGGCCAGTGGACATGGCAAAGTGCAGAGTGAGCACATGAGAAATTGCACTGGGATTGGGTCTGACTCTACCCCTGCATGGGCAGCAACACACTCAGGGGAAAACAATGGTCAAGACAGGCCCACCTGTATGAGAGCCAAGTGTGTGAGGGGGACTACCACTCACACTTGGCTGTCAGGCAGACTGGGAGCTGGCTGTGTGTCGGGGATAGCAGCACCACTTGACTGGGGAGAGAGAGTCCCATGTGATGTAGGGCTGGAGGGCTGCTTGGACCAGGTGGTGTAGTGGCACGTGGAGGTGGAGTCATGCAGACCTGTGACACAGTGCGTGTGGGAGAGGTTTGAGGGTTGCCTTTCCACTTCTTGGAAATTCGAAATGGCTTCCCCATACTGGGGTTAATGGGAACTGGTGATAACACTACAGGCACACACACCAACAGAGCCGCATCATGTGAAGACACTGGTACTCCCTCTGGTGATGTGCTGGATCCCGCGGCACGCTTTGTCTGGCTACGCCTCTGGACCTCCTTCCCCTGTTTTCCCTGTGTCTCCCCTACAGTGCCCTCCTTCCCCTGTTTGCCTGGTGTATGCCCTACAGTGCCCTTCTTCCCCTGCTTCACTGGGCTTGGAATGGGAGTCGATGTGGTGGGAGAATGTGGCTCTAAGCCCTACCTAGGTGTACCCTTGCTATACAAAACCTCCTCAGGGGCACAGAAACTGCACGCCTAGCTTTAAGGGACAGGAGAGTCCTTTGTTGGGGATGTCTCTGAGGCATGTGAGCTTGAAGTCAGCTTCTTTGTGTTTTGGGCCTTGCTCTTCCATGACGGGCTCTTGTCTTTGCATTCTGGGGTGGCTTTGCTCTTCTGTGGGGATGGTGTCTGTGGGCATGCCCGCCTGGGTTGTTTCTGCTGGGTTCGTCTTGTGCTATATCGTGACTGTGACGCATGTGCACCATAGTCACCATCATCAGATGTGGGCACTAACTGGGGCCTGGACAAGGGCTCTGGAGCAGGAATGGTAGTATGTGCCTGTTGAAGGGCAGACGTCACTGTGGTCGACAAGGCCTGGACAGTACGGTGTAGCCCACCCACATCAGAGTGTATGCCCTCCATGTAGGCAACCACGTGGCCTAATTTCTAGTCATGGTCACTGAAGGCATTGAGCAGGGGTGTCTGGCCCACACATAGCTGGTGCAAAAGCTCAACATACTCAGCACTGAGGGCAGCAGGGGGGACAGGTGCAGGTGTAGTGGTGCCAGGTATGAATGAAACTCGTCCAGCACCAGAGGAGGTGGATGGGAGGGTGGGCACTGGCCTCTGTGTGGTAGAAGAGAATGCAGAGTCACCATTCCCTGTGCCTGCCAACATGGAAGCATCCCCACTGGCATCAGATGATGTGGTACTTTGGGTCTCAGGCAGGGACTCCTCCTGCATACTCCGGTCTCCCTCTGAGGCGCTGGTGATCTCTGTATCTAGTCTCACCACCACAGGTGTCCGGCTCTTGTCCCTCCGTGTCCACTGGTGAATCTGCATGAGAAGAGATGCAGGCCCAGGTTAGTGGAATCAACAGGACAAAGCAATGCAATCAATGCAGTACAAAAGATGAACCAATCTACCTGTGGCACACCACACTCTGCAATCACATTGCAGCAACTCACTACATACACCACAACATGTCATGTAACCCTGATCATCTGCCATGACTGAGCCATGTCAAGCTAACACAGCACAACACCCTGCCCATGGTTGAAGTCTACCAGAAACACAAAGGGCACCGGACACAACTAGGGACATCATGTGGGCCCACCACTTGTTGCCACTGCCTGACCTTGAGGGAACTGGAGGGAACAACACACACACCTATTGCAACAGGACAGTACACAATGGCAAATAGCCCATGCCAAACACCCTGTTGTACTCTGGGGCACATCGTTGTCAGATGTGTGGGCCTCAACATTTATGGTGCATGCAATGTATGCATACATGTAGTCACACTCAGATGGTGAGCACTGCTTTTCACTTCCAACTACATTACCCAGACCATCCCAATGATGAATAACCATGTAAATCATGACACATACAGCCATGGGAATGCACAGCAGGGAGGATCATCTTTCTAAGGACAGTTTGGCTAATTCATGTCAGTGGCATCCATCCCAGCACCCACTTACATGACACAGCACTGCACCACCCCACAAACATCACATAGGCCACCGCTGCCACAGGCACTGTACACATGCATCCGCTTCCAGCCAAAGTCACCCTCCCCAAATACTTACCCCTGCCTTGCTGCCGATGCTCCTTTAGACGTACATCCAGTTCAGGATGAGTCACTGCCAAGATGCGGCCCATCAGGGGTGTCATGCTGTGCCGTGCCAACCGCCCAGTGCGAGGGAGCAGCCCCAAGGTCCTCTCTCCCACGCTCTTTGCCAGCCGGCTGATATAGTCCCACCTCTTGTGGCAGTGGGTGCGTCATCGGTTCGATACCCCCAGAGCTCGCACCTTTGCTGCAATGGCCCTCCTCACGGCCTTACGCTGGTGTACCTTGAGCTGCAGGCATAGGAGACAAGAGGGGAAAATAATCAGTGACACAGTGTCAAGTACCAACATTTATAAGTACAGTAGCAAGACACCGACTCATTCACAAGTGTAATCTCTGTCCATCCCACCCTGTGGTACATATGCAATGGGCACTCTGCATGGGCTAAGCTGTTGTGATTACATGCATTAATGATGGGATACAGAGTCCCTCCTAACCTCACATACATGCAGGCTGACAGCACTGAACCCCCTCAGTGGCTTGCACACATCTCCAGTCCTGCATGTGTGGCCACTACATCCATCACATATGGACTGTATCCGTGGGTAGACTCACTGTGGCCATGACTGTGCAGCATTCAATGAGCATGTCCTGTGAACATATCTATATGTCATGTGTGTGGCTTTGGGGGACATGGGCTCACAGACGAAATATAGATCTACACAAGTGTGGTCGTGTGCAATCATACAGGGCTGAGATGGTGCATATTTGGATTACTGTGTGAAGGAACAAGTGTAAGGACACAGCAAGTGCAGTGATGTGATCTTGTCTTGGTGGGCAGGCACTGGACAGACCTTCTGGGTTCACACTGAGTTGGACAACAGCAGCACACAGAGCCATTTAGCCAGGCAATCATTGTCCTGGCACCTGCATGTCCAACATATTGTGTCTCTGTATGGCTCACAATGTTACACACTTCACTCAGACATACGACTGCAGGGAGGGAAAACTGGGACTATGGGAGACACACTCCTTCACCCTGGAGACCCTCAGGCATATACTGCAGCAGTTCAACTATATTTGTGCCCCCCTCCCTACACCTCCATTCATGATTACTTGCCACGACATTTGGGGCACCATACAGCCTTGGGTACTGTGCAAGCACCTCGTCCACCAGGACTTCCAGCTCATCGCTTGTGAAGGGACTGGCACGGATCCTCTCTGTCCTTGCCATCCCAGTGGGCATGCGGTGGAAGTGGGTGGTGAGGGGTCCCAGGCAGCAGGCTCTTGAGGCTGCAGCAGCAGATTAGGGTCTCAGGCAGCAGGCTCTTGAGGCAGCAGCAGCACATGAGGGTCTCAGGCAACAGGCTCTTGAGGCAGCAGCATCAGATGAGGGTCTCAGGCAGCAGGCTCTGTGAGCAGTGGGAATGTACGGCTCACTCCCACACATATATAGCCCCCTGGGGTCTTTTCTAAGGTGCAATGCTGCAACAATTGGTTGTCCAGGTCTGCCTCATTCAAAAGCATCCAATGACCGCCTCCGCGGTGGCGGAGCACGCCTACCGCAATTTTCAAATCTGAATCAAGCCACTGCATTCATTGTTCCCATTGGACTTGTGTGTATGGGGGCTGCTGGTGACACACCGCCAGGGCCAGGATGTGGGTGGCAGAGCATGCCCACCACCATCTTCCCATGTCTCCAGGGGTTGGCTACCGCTATTTTGGAAACATGCACTGTCAATGTCCATTGGGAAAACTTCAACAGTACACAGTGACCACCTGCTGAAGGGCACGTCAATGGGCACACAATGGCTATTTCACTTTGACTCCACAGTTGCCTACACAATCTTCCCATGTCTCTATGGCTTTCACTACTGCACTTGTGTGAATGGGGGTGCTGGTGACACAGCGCCGGGGCCAGGTAGTAGCTACCGCGATTTGGGTGGCGGAGCATGCCCACCACCATCTTCCCATGTCTCCAGGAGGTAGCTACCGCGATTTGGGTGGCGGAGCATGGACACCACCATCTTCCCATGTCTCCAGGTGGTAGCTACAGCCATTTGGGTGGTGGAGCATGCCCAGCACCATCTTCTCATGTCTCCAGGCGTTGGCTACCGTGATTTTGGACACATACACTGTCAAAGTCCATTGGGAAAACTTCAACAGTACACAGTGGCCACATGCTGAAGGGTACGTCAATGGGCACACAATGGCTATTTCACATTGACTCCACAGTTGCCTACTCAATCTTCCCATGTCTCTATGGCTTTCACTACTGCACTTGTGTGGATGGAGGGTGCTGGTGACACACCGCCGGGGCCAGGCGATAGCTACCGCGATTTGGGTGGCGGAACATGCCCACCACCATCTTCCCATGCCTCCAGGCGGTAGCTACCACCATTTGGGTGGTGGAGCATGGCCACCACCATCTTCCCATGTCTCCAGGCGGTAGCTACCGCCATTTGGGTGGTGGAACATGCCCACCACCATCTTCCCATGTCTCCAGGCATTGGCTACTGCGATTTTGGACACATACACTGTCAATGTCCATTGGGAAAACTTCAACAGTACACAGTGGCCACATGCTGAAAGGCACGTCAATGGGCACACAATGGCTATTTCACATTGACTCCACAGTTGCCTACATGTGCCAGGGTTGTAGAAGTGTGACGTACATTGCTCAGTAGTCCCTACCATGTCACAAATACATTACATGGTTGATGTGGCAGGACAGTATTGTAGCGGACTCACCAAGGTGTATACATGTCAAGGTGTTGTGGGCAGTGATGACCACAGCAATGCTTGTCTCACTGTATGATGTCGTTACTTACTTGTGCTTACTATCTGCTCATACACACAGTCATCAGTTCACCACCAACTGTGAGCATGTTGTAGTGGATGTGTGCCAAGTTTGAATGATGCATTGAGGTGTGACAGGTACAGCACATGGGTATGTGACAGTCGTGTTGATTTGTCACACATTGGCTGGATGCCATGCTCCCAGGCGTGCACATGTGAAATGTGTGCATTAGAATATGTGCATTCACATTGACCGATGTGGTGGGTGAGTAACTTGTTGAGTGTAAATATAGAGGAGTGCCATCTGTGTGGCTCAAACGTCCACCCATGTAACCTGGTGTGTCACGCATTTCTCAAGTCAGTCTTTGTTTTTCCTTGTCATCCTAAACAGGATATCCTGTGGCCTTCTCATGATGGATGTCATTGAAATGTGTCCATATCAACTAGGAGGAAGCCTAATCACATCCGTCACTTGACACTGCTGGAGGACAGGGAGGATATAGCGATCATTCGCAAGTTCCGTCTCGACAGAGCCACCCTGAAGACCCTTTGTGATCTGTTGGAGCCCAACCTGCAGCCTCGTCGCCACTACCCAACAGCCTTCACCCCAACTTACAAGGTGATGGCAGCTCTCCATTTTTTTGCAACTGGATCCATCCAGGAGACCGTGGCCAGCGCTGCAGGGATGTCTCAACCCATGTCCAGCATGGTGCTGTGGGATGTCCTTGCAGCCATAATGATCTACAAGGACAGATACATACAGTTCCCCCAGGGAGCAGATTTGGCAGGTGTGAAGGGAGACTTCTATCCCCTTGGCAACATCCCCCATGTCGTTGGGGCCATTGATTGCACACATGTCGGTTTTGTGCCACCACAGGTGAGTGAGTACATTTTCCGTAATAGAAAACATTACCACTCAATCAATGTACAGGTGTTGTGCCTGGCCGATATGACCATCTCTCATGTGTGTGCCAAATTTCCCAGCTCAGCCCATGACTCCTATGTCCTGAGGAACAGCATTGTGCCACGGCTGATGGCTACTCTGCTTCCCGGCGTGCATGGATAGTGGGTGAGTATGCCTAGTTGTATGGCATGTTGGGTGTGTGACCTGCTGCCCTCTGCCTGTGCAACGTTGCAATGTGTGTTTGTCATTCCTAGGTGACTGCATATCCCAGCTGTCCATGGCTGCTGAGCCCACTATGGAATCCCAGGACCCCGGCCGAAATCAGATACAATGAGACACATGGCAGTACACGTCGTGTGATTGAGCGTACTTTTGGCCTGCTTAAGTCAAGTTTCCGCTGCCTTGACAGAACATGAGGTGCACTGTCATACTCGCCTGGAAAGGTGTGTAAGATCATAGTGGCATGCTGCATGCTCCACAATCTCACCATTCGCAAGGATATTCCCCAGCTCCTTGATGATGATGAGGACCCAAGGCCCCCGCCTACACAAGAACCAGAGTCCAGTGATGAGGACAGTGGAGAGGAGGAAGGTGGTGACCTGCGTCAACAGCTCATCACACGCTACTTCACTTGACAGTGGGTGACAAGGTACAACATGTACATTGATAGAATCAAGCGAAACCGCTTGCCCTCTGCGCACTGTTGCGATTTAAAGTGGAAAATTACATCTGAGTATAACTGATATCAACGTGCAAAGTTACATGAAAACTCATAGGTGTTGTGAATTGTAATCAATATGTGTATTTACTAGCATCAAGACATTGTGCTACACAGTATTCATTTGATTTCAAATAGATACAATGAGTTCATCATGGAAAAAAGTTTGATGTTTACATCACATCAATTTATATATTTTCATCTCACAAGATTACCCTGCCCAATGCATTTCGGGCCAAATGGCCCTTCGTCAGGGGTGGTACCTGAAAAGACACAAACAGTAATTGCTTTTACTCTAATGGAAGAATCTTCAACTGCATAGTGCATAGTTAACCACAGATATCAATATGAAATTTATTTAAAAAATAACGATATTCATGTTTAATTTATGACACGAAAATAAAAGGCTAAACAACTCTGGCTAGTACACTCACTTGGACAGTGTTGATGAAATGGCACGAGGTATGTGAGAAAGACCACAGTCAAATGTTCTGGTGTGGAGAGCCTGACGGGACAATGTGCTGTGGAAAATATGAAAAAAGACGTTGACTATCAAGTACTGAACGTCATGTGCAACGAAAGGAAAAAACAGTGACATGGACCAAAACAATTGCACTCACATGTCAACTGAAACGGTAGCGAAATAATACAGTCCGTTCGGTCCGAATATAGTAAATGGGAGCCTGGAATGCTGGAACACACACTTGCCTCAGCGGTACGTGCAAAATTACCTGAAATAATCAAAGAAATAATGACCAAACGAGGGCGAACATTTTACTCTAGAGCAAAGTTTGTGACTACCGATCATTCAATCACAGTGAATGTTCATGGATTCTAACAAGGAAATCAAGATAGCAACTGAAACGAACCTGTTGAATCTTTAAATGGTGCGGTGATTTTCACCCGACTTTCACGGCAAATATAAAACCAAATTCAACCCACACTCTGCAAAAACAACAACAACGTTACTTTCACTCACTATTGTCCTGCATTCAAACTATAAGACCTTATACGAATGACAATTACCTACGGCCACGAATAACGGTCACAAGGTAATCCAGGTTCCACTCTCGGTAACGAACGCCCGATGATCCTGCCCATTCGAACACTAAACTCAGTGCGACGGCCTGGTTAAATGACATGAGGGTGCGATAGAAACAAAAGGCGGACACTTCCGCGATTAAGAAGGGAAAGTGATGAAAAATAAGACGCCATGCCAGAATGCTTAAGTGTACGGGTGAAATGCCAGAAAGTTGGTATGTGGAAAAAATTTAATTCGGGACCCTACGTAATGTGTGTGAAAAAAACAGGAAAACAATGAAACCAAATACAAATGATCCAAGACAAGTAAAATATATGCTATCATTATAACAACCTGAATCATATCACAGTCCTGCTGTGTACACAGATAGTGCAGGTATCACAGATAACAAGTTAAATCCACTTGATCATTGATCCCATTGGGATCTTGTGTGTTTAATTTTTTTATCCAAAAAATCTCTCTTTGCAACAGAGTTTTGTTGAGATTTTTTTCTGGTGTGGGGATGACCACTTCGAGAACCTGGAATTTAATCTGAGCTATTTTATGTCTGTTTGTATCCCAATGTACTGCCAGACTGCTGCTGGTATTTTTAGTCCGGATAGTGCTCTTATGCTCGGATATGCGAGTCTTTTTTTTTCTTTCTGTTTTGCCCACATACAACAATCCGCAGGGGCTCTTGATGGCATATATAACGTTCATAGTGTTACAATCCGCATTAATCCTGGTAGAAATAGTTTCCCCTGTATGTGGATGTTTCACTGTGTCGGTCACCATCACATTATTACAGTGAACACAATTTTGACATTTTCTCATTCCTATATAAATGATTGTTTTTGTCACGGGATTGGGTTTTAGTAGCTCTTTTATATTTCGAGATCTTCTGTAGGCGAAAATTGTTCTGTTCACAAACAGTTCCTTAAAGTCAGTCTCATGACTCAACAAATCCCAATGGCGGTTGATGCTCTTCTTTATTTCATGGGAACTAGTAGAGTATTTAGAAACAAATACCTGACGT
Organism: Lissotriton vulgaris; assembly: GCF_964263255.1. Lineage (NCBI taxonomy): Eukaryota > Metazoa > Chordata > Amphibia > Caudata > Salamandridae > Lissotriton > Lissotriton vulgaris. Next base: position 247,139,447 of record NC_141687.1, read on the forward strand.
TGGTGTAACTGTTTTGTTTTCTTCTTCTTCAACAAGGTTTCCCTAGATAACTTTTCAGTCTTATCTTTGGCTGTTTCCAACACGGTCATAGGATACTTTTTAGCTACGTACTTGGTGATGATAGTTTTGAGGTTGGTTTGAAAAGTTTCTTCCTGTGAACAAATTCTTTTGGCTCGTAACATTAATGAGTATGGCAAATTATCAATGAGATTTCTTGAATGAAAACTGTTATACTGGAGAGCAGTGTTTTTGTCTGTGGCCTTGTAGTATACTTCAGTAGCAAGTGTATCATTCTCCAATTTCACTAATACATCCAAGAATGGAATAACTTTTTCGTCAATATGATGGGTAAATTGGATATTCTCATCATATAAGTTGAGCTGGGATATCTTCTGCTCCAACATTGTTTTGGAATTCTGCCATATTAGAAAGATATCGTCAATGTAACGACAGTATAAAATTATGTTATCTGTCCAGTCTTTGTCTGTCACCAAGAACATGTCTTCAAACCTAGCCATGTAGGTATTGGCATATGCTGGGGCTCCAGAAAAACCCATTGAGGTACGCCTGTTCTGTAGATAAAAATCATCTTTCCACTTGAAATAACTATGACGTAGACTGAAGTGTAAAAGTTCCAACAGAAAAATTTAGTTAACAGGTAGATCCTCTTGTTTCAGCAAAGCCCATTCCACTGCCTCTATTCCTGCGGCATGCGGGATAGAGGTGTATAGGGCTTTGACGTCTAGAGTACACATGAGCATTCCTGATTTTACTCCCACCTTCATAAGCTTTTGCATAAAGTGTGTTGTGTCTTTGGTGTAGGAATACCACGACTGAACAAGGGGTTGCAAAAATTGATCAATGTACTGACCCAAAGGCTCAAAGATGGTGCCACACCCAGTAACAATTGGACGGAAGGGCGGGTTGGAAAGATTCTTATGGACCTTTGGCAGCATGTATATTCCTGGCTGCTTAGGAAATGAAACTGTGAGGAATTGACGAGTTTTGGTGTTAATCCATTTCATATTTTCAGCTTGGTCTAATATCTTGTCTAATGTCACTTTAAGTTCCTTAATGGGATCCTGATCCAATTTAAGATAGGTACTTGTATCAGATACATGTTCAACTACTTTAGACTCATAAAATGTCCGATCCATGACGACAATGGCGCCGCCTTTATCTGCTTGTTGAATATGTGTTCTGGGATTTTCCGCTAATTCTTTCAAGATCAGTTTCTCATGTTTTGAAAGGTTCCAGTAACATTTTTTCTTGGTGTTAATCTGTTTAAGGTCTTTCAATACTAGATTTTCAAATGCATCCAGTATTTTGTGAGATGTAGGTGCCTGAAAGGTAGATTTCGGTCTAAACTCGAGATATTCTGTTGGATTTAACTCTGTGGTTTGATCTGGAAGATTAAAAAAAAAGTACTTCAAACGTAAGGTTCTCATAAATTTGAAAAAATCTATTTCCATCTCCAATGAGTTTGTTTGGTACGTTTGTACGAAATTCAAACCTTTATTTAGAACATTAGTTTGTTGAGTTGTAAGTTCATGAGTGGAAATGTTGATCACTAAGTCTGTCGAGTACTCCTCAGATTTGGTTTTACCACCTCCTTTGCCTCTCCTGATTTTCCTTTCACTTTTCCTGGTGGTTGAGTTGTGTCCGCATCCTGGGCGGAAAAAGACGTTTTAGAAGAGGAGGCTCCTTCAGTTATTGTGGTGTTTTTGTCACCTGCTGTGGTTTCAACAACTCTTGGAGGTGCCCTGTTAACATTAGTATCACCCTCTGAAGCCATGCTTTCTTGTGACGAAGTGTTAGGGGTTCGCTTCACAAAGGTTCTCCTTTGGGCATACACTTCCGCCCACGTATATACTTCATTAAGCTTGTAGTCTAATGTATCACATTTGTATTTCCTGAGTTTTCCCTCTTGAATCTCTTTGGTATGTATATCCATTTTGGTGTTCATTTCTTCCAAAAATTTAGACCAATCCTCTGAATCCATTCTGGACTGTAAATCAGATTCAATGAGTGTAATTTCATCTGTTATTTCTTTGATGACTACTGCGAGTTCTTCTATCAACAGCAATATGAGGTCCAGAGAGCATTTATTAAGAACAGCATACCAAAGATCCATAAAATCTTTCTTCATATGAAAACGAAATAACATGGGTTTGATAGGCATTCTTAGACCTCTTGGAATTCTCTTTGCACGGTGGTACTGCACGAGTGTGGACGCATGCACGATTGTGGACGCATGCGTCCACACTCGTGCAGTACCACCGTGCAAAGAGAATTCCAAGAGGTCTAAGAATGCCTATCAAACCCATGTTATTCCGTTTTCATATGAAGAAAGATTTTATGGACCGTTGGTATGCTGTTCTTAATAAAAGCTCTCTGGATCTCATATTGCTGTTGATAGAAGAACTCGCAGTAGTCATCAAAGAAATAACAGATGAAATTACACTCATTGAATCTGATTTACAGTCCAGAATGGATTCAGAGGATTGGTCTAAATTCTTGGAAGAAATGAACACCAGAATGGATAAACATACCAAAGAGATTCAAGAGGGAAAACTCAGGAAATACAAACGTGATATATTAGACTACCAGCTTAATGAAGTATATACGTGGGCGGAAGTGTATGCCCAAAGGAGAACCTTTGTGAAGCGAACCCCTAACACTTCGTCACAAGAAAGCATGGCTTCAGAGGGTGATACTAATGTTAACAGGGCACCTCCAAGAGTTGTTGAAACCACAGCAGGTGACAAAAACACCACAATAACTGAAGGAGCCTCCTCTTCTAAAACGTCTTTTTCCGCCCAGGATGCGGACACAACTCAACCACCAGGAAAAGTGAAAGGAAAATCAGGAGAGGCAAAGGAGGTGGTAAAACCAAATCTGAGGAGTACCCGACAGACTTAGTAATCAACATTTCCACTCATGAACTTACAACTCAACAAACTAATGTTCTAAATAAAGGTTTGAATTTCGTACCAACTTACCAAACAAACTCATTGGAGATGGAAATTGATTTTTTCAAATTTATGAGAACCTTACGTTTGAAGTACTTTTTTTCTAATTTTCCAGATCAAACCACAGAGTTAAATCCAGCAGAATATCTCGAGTTTAGACCGAAATCTACCTTTCAGGCACCTACATCTCACAAAATACTGGATGCATTTGAAAATCTAGTATTGAAAGACCTTAAACAGATTAACACCAAGAAAAAATGTTACTGGAACCTTTCAAAACATGAGAAACTGATCTTGAAAGAATTAGCGGAAAATCCCAGAACAAATATTCAACAAGCAGATAAAGGCGGCGCCATTGTCGTCATGGATCGGACATTTTATGAGTCTAAAGTAGTTGAACATGTATCTGATACAAGTACCTATCTTAAATTGGATCAGGATCCCATTAAGGAACTTAAAGTGACATTAGACAAGATATTAGACCAAGCTGAAAATATGAAATAGATTAACACCAAAACTCGTCAATTCCTCACAGTTTCATTTCCTAAGCAGCCAGGAATATACATGCTGCCAAAAGTCCATAAGAATCTTTCCAACCCGCCCTTCCGTCCAATTGTTACTGGGCGTGGCACCATCTTTGAGCCTTTGGGTCAGTACATTGATCAATTTTTGCAACCCTTTGTTCAGTCGTGGTATTCCTACACCAAAGACACAACACACTTTATGCAAAAGCTTATAAAGGTGGGAGTAAAATCAGGTATGCTCATGTGTACTCTAGACGTCAAAGCCCTATACACCTCTATCCCACATGCCGCAGGAATAGAGGCAGTGGAATGGGCTTTGCTGAAACAAGAGGATCTACCTGTTAACAACAATTTTTTGTTGGAACTTTTACACTTCAGTCTACGTCATAGTTATTTCAAGTGGAAAGATGATTTTTATCCACAGAACAAGGGTACCTCAATGGGTTTTTCTGGAGCCCCAGCATATGCCAATACCTACATGGCTAGGTTTGAAGACATGCTCTTGGTGACAGATAAAGACTGGACAGATAACATAATTTTATACTGTCGTTACATTGACGATATCTTTCTAATATGGCAGAATTCCAAAACAATGTTGGAGCAGAAGATATCCCAGCTCAACTTGTATGATGAGAATATCCAATTTACTCATCATATTGACGAAAAAGTTATTCCATTCTTGGATGTATTATTGAAATTGGAGAATGATACACTTGATACTGAAGTATACTACAAGGCCACAGACAAAAACACGGCTCTCCAGTATAACAGTTTTCATTCAAGAAATCTCATTGATAATTTGCCATACTCATTAATGTTACGAGCCAAAAGAATTTATTCACAGGAAGAAACTTTTCAAACCAACCTCAAAACTATCATCACCAAGTACGTGGCTAAAAAGTATCCTATGACCGTGTTGGAAACAGCCAAAGATAAGACTGAAAAGTTATCTAGGGAAACCTTGTTGAAGAAGAAAACAAAACAGTTACACCAACGTCAGGTATTTGTTTCTAAATACTCTACTAGTTCCCATGAAATAAAGAAGAGCATCAACCGCCATTGGGATTTGTTGAGTCATGAGACTGACTTTAAGGAACTGTTTGTGAACAGACCAATTTTCGCCTACAGAAGATCTCGAAATATAAAAGAGCTACTAAAACCCAATCCCGTGACAAAAACAATCATTTATAAAGGAATGAGAAAATGTCAAAATTGTGTTCACTGTAATAATGTGATCGGGACCGGCACAGTGAAACATCCACATACAGGGGAAACTATTTCTACCAGGATTAATGCGGATTGTAACACTATGAACGTTATATATGCCATCAAGTGCCCCTGCGGATTGTTGTATGTGGGCAAAATAGAAAGAAAAATACAGACTCGAATATCCGAGCATAAGAGCACTATCCGGACTAAAAATACCAGCAGCAGTCTGGCAGTACATTGGGATACAAACAGACATACAATGGCTCAGATTAAATTCCAGGTTCTCGAAGTGGTCATCCCCACACCAGAAAAAAATCTCACCAAAACTCTGTTGCAAAGAGAGATTTTTTGGATAACAAAATTAAACACACAAGATCCCAATGGGATCAATGATCGAGTGGATTTAACTTGTTATCTGTGAGACCTGCACTATCTGTGTACACAGCAGGACTGTGATATGATTCAGGTTGTTATAATGATAGCATATATTTTACTTGTCTTGGATCATTTGTATTTGGTTTCATTTTTTTCCTGTTTTTTTCACACACATTACGTAGGGTCCCGAATTAAATTTTTCCCACATACCAACTTTCTGGCATTTCACCCGTACACTTAAGCATTCTGGCATGGCGTCTTATTTTTCATCACTTTCTTTCTTACTCGCGGAAGTGTCCGCCTTTTGTTTCTATCGCACCCTCACGTCATTTAACCAGGCCGTCGCACTGAGTTTAGTGTTCGAATCGGCAGGATCATCGGGCGTTCGTTAACGAGAGTGGAACCTGGATTACCTTGTGATCGTTATTTGTGGCCGTAGGAACTTGTCATTCGTATAAGGTCTTATAGTTTGAATGCAGGACAATAGTGAGTGAAAGTAACGTTGTTGTTGTTTTTGCAGAGTGTGGGTTGAACTTGGTTTTATATTTGCCGTGAAAGTCGGGTGAAAATCACCGCACCGTTTAAAGATTCAACAGGTTCGTTTCAGTTGCTATCTTGATTTCCTTGTTAGAATCCATGAACATTCACTGTGATTGAATGATCGGTAGTCACAAACTTTGCTCTAGAGTAAAATGTTCGCCCTCGTTTGGTCATTATTTCTTTGATTATTTCAGGTAATTTTGCACGTACCGCTGAGGCAAGTGTGTGTTCCAGCATTCCAGGCTCCCATTTACTATATTCGGACCGAACGGACTGTATTATTTCGCTACCGTTTCAGTTGACATGTGAGTGCAATTGTTTTGGTCCATGTCACTGTTTTTTCCTTTCGTTGCACATGACGTTCAGTTGTTGATAGTCAACGTCTTTTTTCACATTTTCCACAGCACATTGTCCCGTCAGGCTCTCCACACCAGAACATTTCACTGTGGTCTTTCTCACATACCTTGTGCCATTTCATCAACACTGTCCAAGTGAGTGTACAAGCCAGAGTTGTTTAGCCTTTTATTTTCGTGTCATAAATTAAACATGAATATCGTTATTTTTTAAACAAATTTCATATTGATATCTGTGGTTAACTATGCACTATGCAGTTGAAGATTCTTCCATTAGAGTAAAAGCAATTACTGTTTGTGTCTTTTCAGGTACCACCCCTGACGAAGGGCCATGTGGCCCGAAATGCATTGGGCAGGGTAAACTTGTGAGATGAAAATATATAAATTGATGTGATGTAAACATCAAACTTTGTTCCATGATGAACTCATTGTATCTATTTGAAATCAAATGAATATTGTGTAGCACAATGTCTTGATGCTAGTAAATACACATATTGATTACAATTCACAACGCCTATGAGTTTTCATGTAACTTTGCACGTTGATATCAGTTATACTCAGATGTAATTATCCACTTTAAATCGCAACAGTGCGCAGAGGGCAAGCGGTTTCGCTTGATTCTATCATGCTATAATTTTTTGGCGCAGTATGGACATTGCGTCTACCTCCGCAAGCACGCGTGTTTAATAAGTATCTTACCTTCATTGTTAATTGTTGATTTAATCAGGTGTGCCTCTCCCATTACTGATTATTGTTTGTACAACATGTACATTGCCTGGTGAGGTTGCTGTGGTCTTAAAGGGCAATGTGCGAATGGTATAGACATCCAGATGTTAAGTAATCTGTGTGTGGAAATGTGACAGTAACATGTGATCTGTGAATGTATTCGGGACGTGTTTGTTGACACCTGTTACCCACTGTAATGTCTGCATGTTGGCTTATGTAGATGGTTGGTGTAGTGTAATGTCTGTGATGCCACACTCACACCAGTGAATGTTGTTCTGTTGTGTTTCCCTAGGTGCCTCTGACATTTCCATGCCGACATACTGTACATCTTATGGATACATTATGGACATTTGGAAGACCGTAAATATTGCACTAAAAACATCGCTGACACAATTAAAGTGTGTAAGATATTTTATTTACAAAGTTGACATGTGAGGGGTGCAGGCAGATTTACCTGAAGGTGGTGATGGAGCAGTGAGTTGACAGTCATGGTAAATGAGATGGAAGAGCAGACACCACATTGATGTGGTGACCAAGTCCAACAGACAGGTGCCATTCACAAGGCAGTGTGGGGAAGGACTGTCAAAACAGTCAATGCAGTGGGGAAGAGGGTTGCCATCAGGGCTGGCTCCGTGACTGGCATTTAGCTGGTGCTTTGCCTCAAGAGACTCCCAGGCTTTTCTTTGGATGCCCCCTTGGTCGCTTGGGCGGGGGGGACCCTGCTGCATGGCCAGCGTCGTCTGCGGACTCACCCCTCTCTGTGGCTGCAGGGGAGGATGGTACACTGTCATCCTGTAGCACAACAAAGGGGGAGGAGGTGTTGTTTGGAGCGCAGGCCTGTCCCTCAGTAATGCCACTTGCTGGCCCATGAGGTCCACCATTTGTTCAATGCGAGTGCCGATGGACCTCATCAGCAGGATGAAAACAGCAATGCTCTCGCAACTACAGTTAGGTAACAATAGAAGTAGTCATATGTAACATAAACAGGTAGACTATCGAAACACGGCGACCGGGAACCAGCAGAGGAGGGATACCATACTCCTGATCCTTGCAGACGTGAAACGCACCCGTTTTACAGCACCAATTAGTTGGATCCCCTCCCGGTACGGCTCAATACGTACACGTATTCAGCGTGAACTCTTGAAACCCCACATTACTTGGTGGGCGAAATACTGGGAAAGGAATACACCCTCGCTCCTAAATAATTCAAGCGAACCAATAATAATTCTCTTGAATATTAATTGCATCCGCACATTGAACATTCCAACGGAACAGAACTGATCTCAACCCATTATAACGAGGTTGAGCCACAAGCCCTGAAGAGTTGTGTTGACTCACCAAAGCACGACGAAACACGTGACTGTGGACTGTTCTTCGAATGTGGATACATTAAACCATCATCTTGAAAAAGAGAAAACACCCAAGAATCTGCTTCTGTCTGTTTACCTGTTTATGTTACATATGACTACTTCTATTGTTACCTAACTGTAGTTGCGAGAGCATTGCTGTTTTTGTTGTTTAAAGTCATCTGACTTTGTGTTTGGACGGTTAAGGGCTTTTTCCGTCTGCTCTTTACGCACTACTCATTCACCTATTTACAATACACTCTTTAACGTAGAAATTGAGGCAGAGCGCCCTTAGTATCTGAAATCCCGAAAAAATCCCTGTACAGCTATCACTCATCAGCAGGATGACCTTGCGTAATAGTTTGTCAGACCTGCCACTTTGTCCCAGGACCTGTTCATAGGCCCCAACGACTCTGGTGAAGTGGTCCAAGGATGGGGTCCCAACCTACTAATGTCTGGGGGTGACCCTGGCCCTCCCACCTGCCCTGCTGCCACGGACCTGTTGCCTTGCCACTATGGGTCCCCGCACACTCTCCCTGCCGTCCACAGTTGTTGGTGTGGGCTGGTCATCCCCTCGCACAGGGAGGGTGCTGCAGGTGGCACTTGTGGTGGTGCTGGTGGTAGTGGTGGCGGTGGATGCACAGGCCATAACAGCAGGGGTCTGCTGTGCAGTTGTTGTTGCAGCAGACAAGGTGGTGGTGAGGAGGGGGTCTTGGGACCTGTTGCTCCCTGGCACACCAGAGGGGCCGGCCTCAAGCTCATCGTCCTGAGAATCTTGGGAGTCTACATCCAAGAGTCCATGTACCAGGGGTTGAGACTGGTTCTGCTGGTCGCTGGTGTTGTCCTCAGCAGTGAGTTCTTGGTCACCTGTGGATTAGATGAGAATGGTCAGTGTGGTGCACTTTGCAAGAATGCTGTTACCTGTGTGTCATCCATTGTCTGTACACTACACAATTGACTGATCTTTATGTCATTTTCTATCAGCACTACTGTGCCTCCTAACATGATGCAGAGCTACATACATTATTTGTACATGCTGTCAGGTATCAATGCATCCCATGCAAATCGTGCTGTGATCATGTTCACAGGGACATGTTAGGGACCAGCACAAATCATTTTAATGGTTCTGTCATTGTTGATTTGTCTGACCGGTCAGACGTCACATCTGGCCATGGACTGGCCATTGTATCGTACTGCATAACTTTGTCCTGTAATGTACATATTTGGATTCATGAGAATACACATGCTTTCTGTAATTGTCAATGGTCCTTGCAGATTTGGCCACATGGAAATGCACTCATCAGTGTATGCTGTGCATGGTTGTGCACAGTCTTCCTTGTGCATGTGCATTGGTGTGTGACTCTTTGGTAGCTTTGACAGTTCCCTTTGCTTGCCTATGTGCACACTGTGCGTGTCGAGCGGGGTCGGTGTGCATTGTGCAATGAGAGGGCTGGTATTGCTACATGGCACCATTTCATTTTTTTAAAATGTGTGGGTGCAAGTACATGCTACCTACCTGTTAGGTATGTGAGAACAATGCAATGGCTTCCAAGTGCTCCTTTATGAAGGATCTTAAGGACGTGGGGAAACCCAATAAACCCTTGTAGGCTTGGGCAATGACTGGTTTATGTAGAGGGTGACTGCAAGGGATTTTATTTCTTAGCTTGTTTAGCATAGTTTCAGAATATTTCAATCGTAGGCTCATTAAATAATTTGAGCCCAATGTATCCACAGGATTACTTTAACATTAGTGAACAGTTTTTCAAATGAATATATTCAATATAGTAGATATAGTAACAAGCACTGGCGTTGCCAATAGGTCTCGCAGTAGGAAAGTTGGAGCTATTGGTTTTTGTAAATGACATTTTATATTTATGTTTAGTGATTTACAATGCCAATAATTTTAACTTTAGCAAATGTGACACTTACAGCATTTGTAATGCCACACATTTGTAATGCCACATGTTTTCTATTTACGTGACTTAGATGTATATATCTTAGTTATATAAATGTTTTGTTTTGTTAATTAATTAATATTGAAATAAAAGTTATTTATACCGTATAATGGCAATATTGTAAACTTTCCTAAATACCTTTTGTGAATATTATGTTTAGTTTTTTTTTTTTGGTGAAGAATATATAAGATTAGAAGTGATATCTTAAAAAAATGTTGTGGCATTTGTAATAAAGTTTGAAACATTGAGCGAAGATTTTATAAATAGTTGTTGTTGAATTTTTGCATGGATTGATGCTGTGGTGGTGCGGATAGATGTTGTTGTTGCCTGTGTGTGCACAGTGCGCTGTGTGCACTGTGAGTGAGGGCTGTGTGCACTGTGAGTAAGGCCTGTGTTCAGTGTGAGTGAGGGCTGTGTGCACTGTGAGTTAGGGCTGTGTGCACTGAGAGTGTGCACTATGCACTGAGTGCGGACTGTATGCAGTGTGATTGAAGGCTGTGTTCACTGAGTGAGGCCTGTGTGCAGTGTGAGTGAGGCCTGTGTGCAGTGTGAGTGAGGGCTGTGTGCACTGAGTGAGGCCTGTGTGCAGTGTGAGTGAGCTATTGGCATTCTAAATGACAATGCCTTTTATTTATGTGTTTAAAAAAACCTGCAATAATAGAAGGTATTGTCATTTACAATATCAATAGGTCAATGTTTCTAAAATGCGAGACCTATTGCATTGCAAATGCTTGTTGAAATTGTATTTACCATCCCGTTTCCAAACCGCAAACGCACACCCCCCTCCCCACACACCTCCACCCCATCATGCCAGCCACAACTGGTTGTTTCTAATTCTAAGTATTACTGGCAAGGTGGAGTTGGTGTAGAAATAGTTGCCACTTGATTGGTTCATAAACTTTATGATTGATGCCGATTATCACTGCTTGGGGTGGTGATGATGTATCGTAAACAGATTTCACTGGAAAGTAAGAATCACATTGCATGCTGGGATATTGAGTACGCAACATCCATTGGGGATGAAAACGCTTAATTTAAATACACGATGCACTTTGTTTTACTGTGGGGCACAAGGAGGACGTTGGTGCACGTTTTCGAGCCAGTCACATTGGGTGGCTTGGATTTATTTCTGACATTGCGCTTCGGGAAGGATGGGTACATTTCTACATTTTAATCACTTACACAGCTGTATTAATCTTTCCTTACATTGGCATTTTGGGAGTGTCACTACTGTTTAACTGATTGAGGCCAAGACAGGGAAGGGGCAGGAGAGAGTGAGACAGAAATAGAGGAAGAGTGGAGAGGCCAAGACAGTAAAGGGGCAGGATAGAGTGAGACAGAAAGAGAGGAAGAGTGGGGAGGCCAAGACAATGAAGGGGGAGGAGAGAGTGAGACAGAAACAGTAGAAGAGTGGAGAGGCCAAGACAGGGAAGGGGCAGGAGAGAGTGAGACAGAATTAGAGGAAGAGTGGAAAGGTCAAGACAGTGAAGGGGCAGGAGAGAGTGAGGCGGAAACTGAGGAAGAGTGGAGAGGCCAAGACAGTGAAGGGGCAGGAGAGAATGAAACAGAAATAGAGGAAGAGTAGAGAGGCCAAGACAGTGAAGGGGCAGGAGAGAATGAGGCGGAAACAGAGGAAGAGTGGAGAGGCCAAGACAGGGAAGGGGCAGGAGAGAGTGAGAAAAAAATAGAAGAAGAGTGGAGAGGCCAAGACAGGGAAGGGGCAGCAGAGAGTGAGACAGAAATAGAGGAAGAGTGGAGAGGCCAAGACAGGGAAGGGGCAGGAAAGAGTGAGACAGAAATATAGGAAGAGCGGAGAGGCCAAGACAGGAAAGGGGCAGGAGAGAGTGAGACAGAAATAGAGGAAGAGTGGAGAGGCCAAGACAGGGAAGGGGCAGCAGAGAGTGAGACAGAAATAGAGGAAGAGTGGAGAGGCCAAGACAGGGAAGGGGCAGGAAAGAGTGAGACAGAAATAGAGGAAGAGTGGAGAGGCCAAGACAGGGAAGGGGCAGGAGAGAGTGAGACAGAAATAGAGGAAGAGTGGAGAGGCCAAGACAGTGAAGGGGCAGGAGAGAGTGAGACAGAAATAGAGGAAGAGTGGAGAGGCCAAGACAGTGAAGGTGCAGGAGAGTTTGAGACAGAAATAGAGGAAGAGTGGACAGGCCAAGACCGTGAAGGGGCAGGAGAGAGTGAAACAGAAATAGAGGAAGAGTGGAGAGGCCAAGGCAGTGAAGGGGTAGGAGAGGGTGAGACAGAAATAGAGGAAGAGTGGAGAGGCCAAGACAGTGAAGGGGCAGGAGAGAGTGAGACAGAAATAGAGAAGAGTGGAGAGGCCAAGACAGTGATGGGGCAGGAGAGAGTGGGACAGAAATAGAGGAAGAGTGATCCACGTTTAGTCAAGTTTAGTATGCGTGGTCGCCATCTTTACCTTACTAACGTACGACTGCCCACCCCAGTGCTACGTGTTTGACCGACCCATCCTTAGTAAAAATAAATATATATGCACTGTGTTCCAAATGCATCCAACCGGTTTGAAGTTTACCAACACGGAAGAGGTGTAATCTTTCAATGAACAGCATGCTATAGACTTCAATATTAAACATGATATATGCTCTACTAACAGATTCCTATAATTCATAACAGCTACCACCCCTGCTGTAAACTATCGAGTGACCAAATGAAGCCAAGTGCAGGCAGTAATATTTTAGGTATTGTAAGTATTATGCTTGGTTCTTCTTTCCTCTGGCCTTTTTTGTTTGGATTTGTGGACTTCTTCATGTTGACCTTTTTTTGTGCCACATTTTATTTATAAGGGAGGTGGGAGCTCGTGGTTTGGGCCCACATTCTTTAAGGTTGAGTGCACACACAGTGTCTGCTGCTGCTGTTTATATTGTAAAGTACATTTATAATCAGGGTTCCTTGCCCTGTGCCACTGCACTTGTTGCACCAACGGAAGCTGTGTTTCTGGGGGAACAGTGGCATTCTTGCAAAAGGGCAGTGTGCCAAGCTCACGATGTGTGCCTTTCCGCGGTATGAGCGTGTCTTTCTTGTCGTGTCCATACGCTGCTGCGACACTCCGGTTCCCAGGGCTCCGCGAACGCATCGTTTTCTAACCAAGGTATGGTAGGCCATGTTTAAGGCCGGGCTGGCATCTTTCCGGGCACTTCCAGTGCTAGAACATTAGATGGGGTTTCTGTTTTTTTTTTTTTTTTTTAAGGGACTGGTGAGGGGCTTCTTCTGCTGCGGTAATGCCCCTTGCAGGGTCCTTTGTTTTACGGTGTTTGTCCACCCGTCTCATCCCTTTGATGCCTCCGCGGGTATCCACAGCCTAATCACGCCCTTTGTCTCATCATTAAGAGCCCATTTCCCGTATCCTCTTGTTCTTGGGGGTCTGCAGGAGGGACGCCAGTTTATGATGTCAAAGCAGCCCAGACAGCCTCGGCTGTGTCCAGTAGCAATAAAAAAAAAACGCTTCAAAGCAGAGAAGCTGGGCAGCACGAACCCCGCAGCCTTCCATGTTAGAACTGTGGGTTTGTAAATGTGTTTTTTTCTTTGTAATGGTCGTGAATGTTTGTGTGATATTTTTTGATGCACTAAATAGACAGCACAGGCAGGTACCCACACATACACAAGGGCAATACCCATAGACACACACTTGCAGGCACATTTACAATCAGGTAAAACACCTTCGAGCACAGGCAGAGACGGGTGTGTTGGATAGATGGAATAACGAATTTATGTGTATGTGATGGTGGGTGGATGAGTAGATGGATGATGGGTGCAGTTGCATAGCCGAGTGGGTGCAAAGATGAATGGTTGCGTGTTATGCGATGGATGAATGCTTGGGGCATGGTGGATAGACGCATGCATCGTGCGGAAGATGGCTGTATGGATATGGATAAATGGAAGCTAGTGTGGAAAGATGCTTGTGGAAGCGAGGCAGCAGAGGGTCCCGAATAGGTCCTGAAATAAAACATTTAATTAATTAATATCAGGCATGAAGGGATGTTTTCATATTGTTTACCCCAGCAGTGGCGTGGTGCAGCGAATTGAATCTACAGATTGACTACAATTCGTTTTCGTTAAAAATCAATTTAAAGGGAGAGGATGTATATAAATATGCAAAAAGAACAAGCACTAGAGCCTAGCTGCTTTCATTCAAACAAAATGTGACTGGAACTGAATAGTTTTCGGGACAAAAGTCATGTAATGAAAAGAAAAAGCGGGTTTAACTAGATTAGACGAATAGCTTCGCAACATGTCTCCCAGAGCGGCCGGGGAAACTGAAAGTACGTCATTCAAACAAAATGTGACTGGAACTGAATAGTTTTCGGGACAAAAGTCATGTAATGAAAAGAAAAAACGGGTTTAACTAGATTAGACGAATAGCTTCGCAACATGTCTCCCAGAGCGGCCGGGGAAACTGAAAGTACGGCCGAGCCATGAATAATTAGGGGAGGAGATATTTGAAACTGCTGGAGCGGCCGGGGAAACTGAAAGTACGGCCGAGCCATGAATAATTAGGGGAGGAGATATTTGAAGCTGCTGTTCGCCAAACGGAGGTTATCTGCTCCCAGCCCAGCGTGAGATGTGCGTAGGGGAGGAGAAGCGTGTTAGGGGAGGAGAAGCCGCAGAGCGCACGCTGGGCGAAGCCCTTTGATGTGCTGTGCGGCCGGGAATGCGCGTGCTTGTTTGGTCACGTGATTCACGTGAACTCAAACAAAACCGCAGGAATGAAACCCTTGGTTTCACGAGCGTTTTGACCACTTGAATTCTCGCTCCGCTCAATGCGCTTGCGCGCATTGATAGGTTGCGAGACCTAAAAATGGAGCAAGGAGAGAAGAAGCACACAGCCAAAAAAGGTTATGTTTAAAATAAATTGTATTAGAGTAAATAACAAAGAACAAATCAAGGGGACAGATAATAGAACAAAACTTTGAATAAAGGTCATTAAAAAAAAGTCAGGTCTAGTATTTCATCAAGTAAAACCCCCTATATACCTTTAATATTACGTGATGTGCGCGATTGGTATGCGACCAGTCTGCGACTCCTGCTCCCGCGCATTTACGACACATGTGTATTACGGTCCGAAACGCTTGGGCGGTTGCAGGTCCCGCGTGACGTCATATACGTGCTGGGGCGTGCTGGGTGCGCGAATCCTGCAAAAAAATGTTATGTTCTAAAATGATAGGTACGTGCCTTTAATATACATATTAGGGCAAGAGATTATATAAGATATTCATAAAAATAATATATTTATACTTATAATAAACATATTATTTTTAAATATATTTTCGCAAAGTCGTGTCGGGTGCGTGCTTTGTGAGTGAAGAGTGAGCGGATCCTATGTGACATAAAAAAAAAGATAGCCAGAAACCGGTCCTAGGATGCTTGATTCTGGTCCAGGAAATACATGGCTTGGCAGTTCAGGCTGTTCCCATGAGTCACAGAGCCAAGACTAATTTGCATATGGCCATGTCTAAACTGGGGTGGCTTGGTGAGAAAAATAACGGTGGATTAAACCCAGATCTGTGACTGGGGGTGAATGTTTTGCCATTGTGCAACATTCCGTCCATCAACTTGTGTGTTTTGCTGTTCACCCTATGTGGTAAGCGTATGCCCAGACGTGGGTCCCTTCCTCACTAAGCCACTGGAGTCAAGCTATCCTGGCTGAAGACGGCTGATAGCCAGAAACCGGTCCTAGGATGCTTGATTCTGGTCGAGGAAAGATAAGGCTTGGCAGTTCAGGCTGGACTGTTCCCATGAGACACAGGGCCAAGACTGATTTGCATATTGCCATGTCTGAACTGGGATGGCTTGGTGAGCAAAATAATGATGGATTAACCCCAGATCTGTGACTGGGGTGAATGTTTTGCCATTGTGCAACATTTCGTCCATCAACTTGTGTGTTTTGCTGCTCAAAAAAAAGATGTCATTGGTTCATAACATTTCCCACTATAACTATTGGAGGACACCACCCATTTTAATCATTCTTGTTGGAGCATCTTTAGAGGAACATCTCTTTTCCTACAAGAACCCTTTTTGCTTGTTTTTTTGTTGTTTAAAAAAAAATATCAAGCAAAATTGCATCTGGACAGCAGCAGCAGGAGGAGGAAGTATCTTCTGAAGAAGAATTCTTGCAGGAGGCACCACCTCCACAGAGGCCGGAATCAGGTGTGTGGAAATTCTTCACTTTTCCACCTTGAGAGAAGAAAGTAAATGCGAAAAAGGTGACCTGCAAAATTTGTGACCGAGTCCTGTCAAGAGGCAGAGAAAAAAAACACTTTTGTGGCACTGCTTCTATGTATAAGCATCTCCGGACAACACATCCTCTCAATCTTGCTAGGGAAGAAATGAGGCGAGCTGCTTTGAACCACTCACCTGCTGTGGCATGTATGTCTGGAACGTCCTCAGGAACACCTGCAATGGACATTAGGCCAGAATTTGCTGTTCTCTCGCAACACTGCCTGAAATGTAAGAAACATATGCTTCGGTGAGCAGTCTGTGGATGCAGTTTGTGCTGCGCAACGCAATCATCATTGTTAATTTTTTTGGTTTGTTTTTGGAATGATACGTAATTCCAAAAGTTTCCTGTTTTATTCATTCTTTTTTTTGTTAATTTTTTGAAAAAACACCCAAACAAATACAAAATTGTTTAAAAAAATACAAACGAAAAAAGAAGGAAAAAAGTTCTCATCAGAACTACCTTATCTGATTAAAGACAGAACAATAATAGCAAGGTAATGTGTGAAAAGTTGGTTTAATATATGTATAGAGCATGATTGACTGAAAGAATGCATTAGTAGCGTATTATCAATTTATAGGTGAACATTTATGTGGAAGTACTGCAGCGTGACACTGCAAGCTCTTTAGCTGCACTGCACTGTTTTACTTCCGAAGCACAGGGATGTGACATATGTACATGTTGCAACTTCCTTGTGCACAAACTGCAGCCATGCGGTGACACAGGCACCCTGGCACCATGGTGCAAGGATGTCTGTGTCGTGCAGAGATTGTTTTTGTGCAGGAAGGGACACCTTCCTGCACAAAAACAATCCGTAAAGGCATTTTCCTCTTTCAATGTATGCTGTGGAATGAAGCATGCATTGAAAGAGGAACAAATGAGGAGAAATTAAAACAATTCTCCTTGTTGCACCTTGCTACACCAATTCTAGGATGGCGCAGCATTCACACACATCTCCAGATTTACGATTGCTCATAAATCTGGAGATGTGTCTTGTTCTATGGGTGTTGCGCGGGAACACCCACAGCAAAACCTATGGAACGCCCCTTCAACGCAACGTTCTGTGTATGAAGGGGTCGTATTTACAAGGAGAGGAAAAACCACGCAGGGTGGCTTTTCCTCTCCTTGTAAATATGATGGGGTGCCTGGCGCCATCATTACGTTACAAAAAGTAACGTACTGGTGGCGTAGGGTGCTTGTAAATCTGCCCCATAACTACTTAGGTATTGGCAGACTGATACAATAAGAACATAGTGTTGGATGGGTGATTGAAGAATTGCATGAGGCTGACAGGAGGTATCCTACGCTGCATGGGTACTACTTCAGTACTTAATGGAGTGGACCAATAGTATGTATCTGCTTAGAGATTTGTAGGGATTAGGCACAGAATGTTTTATGTGTGCTCGTGTTGGTGCCTAGGTCATTTTATAAAAATACCACTAGTAACTGGAATGATGACAGTGCTGCAAACAGAGTGAACACTTAATTTATAAATGCTTACGTATTGGTGGAGTGATAGGATAAGTTGATAGTGGTAGATAAGTGATTAAAGAAGTGCATGGAACAGACTGGACGATTCCTACACTGCATGAGTACTAACTGGGTATTTAGAAGAGTGTATCAATAGTATGTAGCTAGTTAGATGTCTGCTGGGATAGTGCACACATTATTAAAGCTGTACTTGAGTTAGTAGCTAGGCCATTCCATAAGTTAATGACTAGTAACTAGAATAATTGCAGTATTACAAAAAGAGTGTATAGTTAATTTATAAGTGCTTAGGTATTTATGGAGTAATAGGATAAGTAGATAGTGCTGGATGGGTGGTCGGAGAAATGCATGGGACAGACAGGAGGATTCCCACACTGCATAGGTACTAACTGGGTATTTAGAAGAGCGTATCATTAGTTTGTAGCTGGTTAGAGGTGTGCATGCATAGTGTACAACATATTGCACCTGCACATGTGTTAGTGACTACGCCATTCCTTAAGTATATGACTAATAACTGGAGTAATTTCAGTGCTGCAAAGAGAGTGCATGCTTAATTTATTAGTGCTTAGGTATTGGCAGAGTGATAGGATACGTAGATAGTGCTGGATGGTTGAATGGAAAGGTGCATGGGACAGACAGAAGGATTCCTAGACTGCATAGGTACTAACTGAGTATTTAAAAGACTGTATCAATGCTTTGTAGCTAGAGGTCTGCATGCATAGTGCACAGAATATTGTAGCTGTACTAGTTTTTCTGGCTAGGCCATTCCTTAGGTACATGACTAGTAACTAGAATAATTTCAGTGCAGCAAAGAGAGTACAAGTGCTTAGGTATTGGCGGAGTGATAGGATACGTGGATAGTGCTGGACGGGTGATTGGATACTTACATGACACAGACAGAAGGATTCCAACACTGCATAGGTATTAACTGTGTATTTAGAAGAGCGTGTTAATAGTATGCATCTTGTTAGAGATCTGCATGCATAGTGTACAAAACATTGTACCTGTACTTGGGTTAGTGGCTAGACCATTCCTTAAGTATATGACTAATAACTGGAGTAATTTCAGTGCTGCAAAGAGTGCATGCTAAATTTATAAGTGCTTAGGTATTGGCCGAGTGATAGGATACGTATATAGTGCTGGATGAGTGAATGGACAAGTGCATGAAACAGACGGAAGGATTCCTAGACTGCATAGGTACTAACTGAGTATTTAAAAGACTGTATCAATGCTATATAGCTGATTAGAGGTCTGCATGCATAGTGCACAGAATATTGTAGCTGTACTAGTATTGGTGGGTCTATGGTTTCGAGAATGGTAGTCTGTATTTTAGGGTGTGAGGAGGTACATCAGATGATCACATGGATGATGTCATCAGTGATGTCATTTGAGATGTCATCAGTGATGTCACTGACCATGTCATGAGTTATGTTATGTTATGTTATAACAATTTATTATGCGCACAGCGACTCCAGCGAAGGAGCATCCCGGCGCAGAGACACTAAGCAGTCATAACACAGCATGGAGACAATGCTACAGAAAAGTACAAAAACAGGGAAGCTAAAATAGGAAGGTTTTTATGGCTCTACGAAACGACAGCAAGTCCTCTATCAGCCGAATTTCAACTGGGAGGGTGTTCCAGATTGACGCGGCTCTCACCCTGAAGGAACGGCCCCCCATCCTGCTGAGCCTAAATCTGGGGACAACAGCACGGGCCTGCCCTTGAGATCGAAGATTGCGGGTAGGGACATAGAAGGAAATGGAGTTGGCCAGGATCTCGGGACCAATGCCTCTAAGAATTTTGAAGGTCAGACACAGGACCTTGAAAAGAATACGCTTTCTAACCGGGAGCCAGTGCAGGGAGCGGATGACATGAGACACCGGGCAGAACTTAGGAAGTCCAACAATGGCTCTCGCCGCGGCGTTCTGCACCCGCTGCAGACGGGTTAACTCAGCCTGGTTGGCCCCCGCCAGCAAAGAGCTGGCGTAGTCCAGACGGGAGATGATGGTTGCCTGGACCACAAGCTGTCTGGTAGGGGCGTCGAAGAACTTAAGCACCGGCCTTAACCCTCTTAGGAGACCGAAGCAACAGGCTGCGATTTTTTTAGTGTGCCCTGTAAATGTAAGACCAGCGTCTAACCAGACCCCGAGGTTCTTCACCTCCGACACTGGGGTCGGAGTGGGGCCCAACTCCGAAGGCCACCACTGGTCGCCCCAGAGCTCCACTCCCTTCCCGACAACCATAACCTCTGTTTTTGTGGCATTAAGCTGGAGACAGTTACCTGTCAACCAGCTGGCCACCGCCTTCAGTCCGGACTGAAACCTGGGGGCATCCTGTTCCGCATCCCCGCTGAGAGTAACCGCCAGCTGTGTGTCGTCGGCATATGAGACCATGGTTAGGCCCCACTGCCTTGCGACATCAGCCAGCGGTCTCACGTAGAGATTGAACAACGTGGGACTCAGCGAGGATCCCTGCGGAACCCCCATGGCCAGAGGCTGGAACCTGGACTTGAAGGGAGGGATGGCAACACAGAAGGAGCTGTTGTCTAGGAAGGAGCGGAACCATTGCAGCGCCTGGCCACCGATACCAGTCTCCTCGAGCCGCCTAAGGAGGATGCTGTGCGATACAGTATCGAATGCGGCGCTGAGATCTAACAAAATCAGCGCCGCCGTCTGCCCATCATCCAACCTAGCACGGAGATGTTCCACCATCACCAGAAGGGCAGTCTCTGTGCTGTGGCCAGCACGGAAGCCATTCTGTGTGGGATCGAGGGCATTGGACCGGGCTAAGTGTTCAGACAGGGCCAGGTTGACATGGGCCTCTGTCAGCTTAGCTGGCCAGGGCAGCAGCGAGATGGGACGGTAGCTTTCCGGCTTGGATGGGTCAAGAGTTGGTTTTTTAATGATCGGAGACACCACCGCCTGCTTCCAGCTGATGGGAACGACCCCAGTCTCTAGGGAGAGATTGACAAGAGAGCGAATAGCCACGCGCCCCACAAAGGTCTGGTCTCGAAAGAGGGCAGGCCTCACTGGATCGGATGGGGACCCAGATTTAACTTGCGTAGCAAGTTTGTCAAACCCTTCCAAGGTGAGGGGGGGAAATGAGAGCAGAGCGGGCTGGTCAGATGTCACCTTAGAGCTACCCAGCGCTATACCAGTGCTCGGGAAAGTCCGATATATAGACTGGACTTTTCCCAAGAAATAGGAAGCGAGGGATTCACAGTGTGTGACAGAGCTCTCAACCGTTGAGATAGACCGCTTAGACATAAGATCTTTCACCGCCTTGAAGATGGCCTTCGACGGGTTAGTGCTGTTCCGGAATTCCTCGGCATAAAATGCCGCTCGGGCACGACAAATGGCCCGGTGATAGATCTTGACGGACGCGACATATGTTGCTTTTAACTCAGCCCCATATGTCTTCCGCCAGGCCCTCTCCGCCCGTCTACAGGCTCCCTTCAGAGCACGCAAAGCGTCGTCGTACCAGGGGCTTGACACACGAGGATTGATCTTCGTTGTTACTACAGGTATCAAAACATCCAGAGCCCTGGTGAGCCAAGAGCAGAAGAGATCATACCCCTCCTCTACGTTGTTGAATGGGCCCAGAGGTTCCACTGACAAAAGATGGTAAAAGTCATCCAGCCTGAGTTTACTCCAGGGTCTCCTGGGTACCCGCTTGGCTGAAGAGGTGGGAATGTTGGAAGTTATAGGGCAGCAGATGGATACCAAAGAATGGTCAGACCACTCTACAGGAGCCACCGACGTGACTTTAGCCTCGGTCAAGTTGGTAAAAAAAGGGTCAAAAATATGCCCCCCGGAATGAGTAGGCTGGGAGACCAGCTGAAAAAGTTGAAAAGCCTCTAAGTCCATGAGAATACTACGTGCTGTCAGGCAAGATGGAGCATCGAAATGCAGATTTAAATCGCCCAGAATGGAGAAATTAGCACAGTCAGTGACCAAGGTGGCGACAGTGTCCGGGAAAGCATTCCTGAACGCCACATCACTGCCCGGCGGACGATACACCACCATCCCAGAGAGTGTATATTCTGGGCTGACAGAGACTTTAAAAGAGGCGCTTTCACAGCCAGCGATCTTAAGAATGGTCCACACACAGGAAAAACTGGATCTCACAATCAGGGCTATACCCCCGCCTCTAGATGGCCTATTCGCAGTATACATAGAGTAGCCGGGAGGACAAACAAGATTGGGAATAGCAGTGTCGGCTTCCTGAAGCCATGTTTCGGTTAAGGCTAAAATATCCGGAGCTTCATTTTCAATCAGGTCATACACATTCTGTCGATGTTTAAGGATTGACCTGACATTAAGATGCATAATCCGCAGTGAAGGCGGTAGTCCCCTGTTGTGCCGGACGGCAGAGGGGCAGTGCCGCGAAAGAAGCTGCGGAGGGTCAAGCACCAGGCCATTACAGGGTCAGCGGTAGGGGCCGCATAAGGGATGAACGGGCTGTAAAGTGCAATGACCGCGCACCTTGCCGATGGAGTACAAGCGCTCCCTGGAGTATGTAACCATTATAATAATGGGGTAACCCTAAAGGTACTGGACCTGGGTGATTACTAATATAAACAGACAATGGTCCAAGACCCAATTTTTTCAAAAATGAAAAATCAAAGATTTAGCAACTCAAGGTGTGCATAAAATTCACAACCCAAACACAATTAAATGACAAACAAAAGAATAGGCAACTGTAATAAATTCAAGCTTTTTATGCATTTGATTCATGCTTGGAATTCAGAAATATATCTACAAATGTTTACATTTTATATACAATGCCCCGTATCAAGAGCGTGCAGTAAAAGAAAGGAAAGTGTCAAAGGGCGTGATGGTGATGAGGTGAAAACGGAGGACAGAAATCACACAGAGTGTATAAAAAGTTGTTCTGTATTGATCAGAAGAAACAGTCAACAAAGGACTAGAGCAATAAACCCTGGCCACATTAGTAAGTCAAATATACAGTCCTTAATCATGTTCATGAGACATTAGATGTATAAATGTCTGCACTGAAGGGAAGGTGACATTAGTGGTCCAGGTATTCTTAATTATGTGTCGACGTTTCGACTCGTCTTGGGGCCTTGCGGTTAGTTAGTCCTGGGCCATGCGAGTCTTCTTCAGGACGGATATGACGGGGCAAGGGATCAAGTAGATGACCCCTTCACAAGTTGGGGGGTAACTCAGTCTTTTCAGATGCGTAAAGGTGTCTTAGAGGTCCTCTTATGTTTGTACTTGAGGTTCCTATGTTAATCCTGAGATCAATATTGAAATTATATCTCCTCAGTTCAATTATAGGCACTTGTACAGCTAACAGGAATCATCCCAATTTGTTGTGCCTGTATTTGGGATGATTCCTGTTAGCTGTACAAGTGCCTATAATTGAACTGAGGAGATATAATTTCAATATTGATCTCAGGATTAACATAGGAACCTCAAGTACAAACATAAGAGGACCTCTAAGACACCTTTACGCATCTGAAAAGACTGAGTTACCCCCCAACTTGTGAAGGGGTCATCTACTTGATCCCTTGCCCCGTCATATCCGTCCTGAAGAAGACTCGCATGGCCCAGGACTAACTAACCGCAAGGCCCCAAGACGAGTCGAAACGTCGACACATAATTAAGAATACCTGGACCACTAATGTCACCTTCCCTTCAGTGCAGACATTTATACATCTAATGTCTCATGAACATGATTAAGGACTGTATATTTGACTTACTAATGTGGCCAGGGTTTATTGCTCTAGTCCTTTGTTGACTGTTTCTTCTGATCAATACAGAACAACTTTTTATACACTCTGTGTGATTTCTGTCCTCCGTTTTCACCTCATCACCATCACGCCCTTTGACACTTTCCTTTCTTTTACTGCACGCTCTTGATACGGGGCATTGTATATAAAATGTAAACATTTGTAGATATATTTCTGAATTCCAAGCATGAATCAAATGCATAAAAAGCTTGAATTTATTACAGTTGCCTATTCTTTTGTTTGTCATTTAATTGTGTTTGGGTTGTGAATTTTATGCACACCTTGAGTTGCTAAATCTTTGATTTTTCATTTTTGAAAAAATTGGGTCTTGGACCCTGGAGTATGTAAGCATGGCAACAGTGCTGGTGATGTAATATGTGACGGCATCAGCAGTGCATTGCGGGGGTGCGAGTTATAGTTAGCACAACTAACTATAACGGACAAATTTCTCTTGTTTTGTACGAGTTTAATTGTCAAACTAACTATGACGTCCATGAAACCTGTGGTTTTTTCAGTGAATTTCTGAGATTTTTAAATGCTAATTTCTAACTATAATGTTCCTGAAACTTGTGGTTTTTCAGTGAATGTTATATATAAGTATTTAATCTCCTCTCACTCTTACAAGGAAGGAATCAGCACTCATGTTGTAGTTTGGAAGTATTTAACCTGCAAAGGAAGTGATCCACACGTTTCGGCTCGTCCGACCCTTGATAATGATACAAGACGTCATTGTAGCATCCTTATTTAAATGTACAAATGCATCCAGTTGCCAACATTAACAAAGGACTACATATTTCTTTAATCCATAAAGCTGGTGGCCATATTGGCCTGATCACGATGTGAAAAGAAAAGAAATGTTAATATGCACACAATGTCATTTCAGCGTATCTTGCCCCGTGACCGCCATACCTGTATGTTCGTCAATGTGACATATTCATAATAAACATATTTAGGATTGCAAACATCAACATAAATAATGGACTATACATAACTTTAAAGTGAAAGACTATCAGCCATATTAATCTGGGCACGTTGCGTATTATAATGGTTCTTACACAAAAGAAAAGAAAAAAAGGGGTGTTGATATACACACACTATCCCTAAATAAAGTTCTAGAGATTATAATTCCATTCCATTCACAGATCATTTGAGATGTCATGAGTGATGTCATGAGTAATGTAACGGACCATGTCATGAATGGTGTAATGTCTGAGGTCATTAGCAGTACATTTTCTTTCTCCTCATTGTGTTCCTTTTTCAATTAAATGTTTTAAGTGTTACCAGTTTATTCCAATCAAGATGGCTTCAGGTGTGCCATACTTTTATCATAAGTAAGACAGTAAGTGCTCTAGTTGTTCTTAAGAACACTCTGGGACATTCTGTCATTGAGCTATACATGGGCTACATCTGGATCATATTTGTGCTACGTTTGGGCTCTTTTGTCTCTGGTGGCCATCTTGGGAGACTTATTTGTTATGAAGTTTCCTAATTTCCTTATTTACTACAGTCTCCTCAATAGGAAATACTTTCAGTTTTTTACTTTGATTCCATTAAGAAGACATTCAATAGATTAATGTAGTAAAGCTACTGCTCGCCAGGGAAGTCTGCTGCTGGTATTCAAAGTGCATGTTTCAGTCTGCATGTCAGAAGTTTTTTATGAAATAGAAGAGGATTTGAGAAGTCACTCAAAATGTGCCCTAATTTTTCTTTCTGCGGCACTTATCATTCTTTCAATGGCAAAATTAACCCCTCATTTTGTTCCTTTTTAAATTAAATGTTTTAAGAGTTACCACTTTATTCCAATCAAGATGGCTTCAGGCGTGCAATACATTTGTCACAAGTAGGACTGTTAGCACTCTAGTTGTTCTTTAGAACACTTTGGGAAGCTGCAGAAGAACACAAAGGCATCAAATGACAGGCTGCACTTGTTAAAATATATATATATATATATATATATATATATATATATATATATATATATATATATATATATATATATATATATATATATATATTTTTTTTTTTTTTTTAACTTTATTTGTGATTGCATATACAAATACAAATAAAACACATTCTTCATACTGTTCCACAATCCCGGTTTTCTCTTTTCGCCCCAACATCACATAAGCATTTATAAAAGAAGACCCGTACCCACACACTCCACCCCAACTATCCCTCCCCCGCCCTCTCCATCTCCTGAGCGCAAAAACCTCTCCTTCTCATGATGTTACAGCTTATATTAACAGGCCCTCTATTAATACGACAATAGAAAGATAACTGCCTGCTCTGACATTGGTATGACTCTATCCTAAGCGTCTTTACTCATTCAGTGTTGTGTGGCCTGTTCACCTGGGACTGTGCTGGGTCCCGCCTATCTAGCCAGTATCATGACTTCCCAGTCCATCGCTACGGGGATCTTTCTTTTCCCTGTGTCTTCCTCTCTCTTAAGGGTGATACCCTCCGCCCGTCCCTATTTCACCGTTTCCCTTCTCCAGGTCTCTTCACTAGGCACCCTGGGGGATTTCCACCTCATTGTTATCGCTCTGATGGCTAATATTAGAGCCTATTTATTATTATTTTATTTATTTTATTTATTTTATACACTTATAAGGCGCGCAGCTACCTAAAAAGGGTTTCCCCTAAGTCTATAAATCTTATTTTGGCTTTCAGCGACTTGGGGCGGTGTCGAGCACCCACCAAACAATACAAGGCAGTCTCCTGTATTTGTACCTGTGTGAAATAATCTCAGTGTCTGACATATCGCCCCCCAGTATCCCCTCAGTCGTGGGCACGCCCAAAGCATGTGTAGGAGACCCGACTGGTTTGCCTGGCATTGAGGGCAGTGATGGGGAGAATCTGGGAACATTTGATGGATCCGTTCCGGTGTTAAGTATGCCCTATGGAAGACCATGGTCTGGTTGAACTTTAATTTCACATTCCGGGAGACCTTTTTAGGGTGTTCAAGCATCGTCTGCCAAGTCTTATCAGTCAGTTCCTCTCCAGCGTCCTGTGTCCAAGTATCCCGTAATGAAGCGAGGGGTATCGCTGCGTGCGTCCTAATCCTGGTGTATAACCATCGCACCAAGTGGCCCCCTGTCCCCATATAGTGCATCAGGTATACTAATTTGTGTTGTGGTGGCTGTGTACGTTGTGGTGCCCATGTTGTCCGGATGTAGTGGGATACCGTTGCGTGTAATAAATACTGTCTATTCGAAGTCCCAGTGATCTGTACAAAGGTGTCATGGTCCAGTAGTGTATCATCTCCAAAGAAACTCCCTATTCCCTCTATTCCGTCTTCAGTCCAGCGAGTCAGCGTTTGTCTTGTGAGCCTTTCCCGTGGGGTAGGGATGCCTAGCAATGGGATGTTCCCTGCGTAGGGTGTTACTGTTGCGGTATATGTGAGCGCCTTCCTCCAGCAGGATAGGGCGGTGCGGAGCAGCGGGTGACATGTTTGAGGAATCTTACTTTTGGGGAGCAGTAAACAGTGTAGTTCTCCTTGGCCTACGTGGTCAGTCGTGTAAAACCGATTTCATGTAGGTTCCTACCCGCCAATAAGTAGGACAACCATTGGAGCTGGCTAGCATAATAGTAACAACGAAAATCCGGAGCTCCCAGGCCACCCAGCCTAGTGCCAAGCTGGAGTTTACGAAGGCTAATCCTTCTTCTGCCCGACCCCCATATGAGAGTAATTAGTAGGGTGTTTATTGTGTTAAATATCTGCTGCGAAAGACATACCGGCAGGTTCACAAAGAAGTAAAGTAAGCGGGGAGCATGACCATCTTAGCAATCGCTATGCGGCCCATGACCGATAGGGGAAGCGAAATCCAGAACCCGATGCTGCTGCGGAGACCGGTGATAGCTCTAGAGATATTACCTTCTATCTGATCTTCCGTAGTTCTATATATTCGGATTCCTAGATATTTAAAGGTTGATTGTGCCACCGGGATTTGGTAGGCTCCGAAGGTTATATCAGGGGGATGAGGTTCATCCCGGAAATAAAAACCAACCTATTTCTCTGGATTAATAGCTAATCCTGATACCGTTTCAAATCTAAGAAAGGTGTCGAACAACAGTGTGTGGTCCGCTTCCATATCCCGAAGATATAATAATATGTCATCCGCATATATGGAAAGCAGATGGGGCGTCCCCTCTATTGGAATGCCCAGTCCGTCTGCACGTGTCC
This sequence comes from Lissotriton vulgaris, assembly GCF_964263255.1. Taxonomy (NCBI): domain Eukaryota; kingdom Metazoa; phylum Chordata; class Amphibia; order Caudata; family Salamandridae; genus Lissotriton; species Lissotriton vulgaris. The sequence continues at coordinate 247,167,115 of NC_141687.1, forward strand.
GGAGAGAAATGGCCAGAGGCTCCAATGCTAGCACGAATAGCATCGGGGACAGAGGACAACCCTGTCGGGTGCCCTTGTGCACTGGGTATTCTGCCGAGACATAATTCCCAGTTCGCGCCCGGGCAGTGGGGTCTGTGTACACTAATCGTATCCATCTCAACAGGGGGGCGGGAAAGCCAAAGTGTGTCAAGGCTTCAAACATAAATTGCCAAGAAAGGGAGTCGAAAGCCTGCTTTAAATCCAGAGCAATGCGCCCCGCTCTGCTCAACTCCACCGGTGACGCAGCCATCAGGGCATGCAGGCGTCTTGTGTTCATGGAAGTACTACGTCCAGGAAGAAACCCACACTGGTCTCGATGAATAGGGGCTGTCAAGTAGGGCTGAATTCACAGGGCAATCGCCTTGTTTAATATTTTATATTCCGTGGACAGCATAGATAGAGGTCTGTAATTTACCAGATCTAGGGTCCCCCTGCCCGGTTTAGGTATGGAGATAGCTAAGGCCTGCATGGTCGACCTCGGTAAGCGACCTTCCTCAAATGCTGTTTTGTAGATCTTCTCCAGGGCCGGTACCAGGGTCTCCGCATAGGCAGAGTAGAACTCCACGGGGAGTACGTCCATGGCCGGCGTTTTTTTCCTATTTAAGTGCTTAATCGCGGCCAGTATCTCGTGTTGCGAAATGGGTCCTTCTACTGCCTTCTGCATGTCCGCAGTTAAGGATGGGAAGGGGAGATCGCGCATGAATTCAGCTATCTGCTCAGGATCTTCCAGGTCATTAGAAGCGTACAGGACTTTCAGGTGATCATGGAATGCTAGGTTGATTTCGGCCTGAATGTGAACTAAGGTTCCCAACTGACTTGGTATCTGGGTAATGATCGGTGGGTCCGGGCTATCCCGTATCAATCGGGCCAGAAGGGCTCCGGAGCGGTCCGCTTCTGTGTGTTGTCTCTGTAGATACGTCTTATAATCTATATTGCGCAGTGACTCTAACGTTTCCGCGTGTGCTATATAGCTATCCCGCAGGTCTTTCTTTTTTTCGGGGTCCACACTCGCCTCCTGCTCCAGCACCTTAAGCCGTTCCTCCACCTCACACAATTTCTTGTGTAATTCCTGTCTGGCCCCCACCTGTTGGCCTATCGCCCTCCCTCGTATTACAACCTTCATTGAGTCCCACACCACCAAGTTAGTGGAGGCGGAGTCCCAGTTATCTACCAGGTAATGTGTCAGGGCATCCGACAAAGTCGCCCGAAATGGGCCATCTTCCAAGAGGTGTGGGTTGAGTCTCCAGGTGGGCACCGGGGTCAGAACTCTACCACAGATGAGGTTGATCATTAGTGGTCTGTGGTCCCAGAAGGTTTTCGCCAGGTACTCCGAGGAGCTGACTGACGTGGCCAAGGTATCGGAGCACAGATATCGATCTATACGGGTATGTAAATCGTGAACAGGAGAGTAGAATGAATATTCCCTGTGTGAGGGGTGTAGTGTTCGCCAGATATCGCTCAGTCCCCAACCTCCCGCCCAGGTAGTAAATGTGTCGGTCAGTTTCACAGCCCCAGTCGCCTGGAGTGGGGTGTGGGACCTATCCAGCCCTAGGTCCAGCACTGCATTCCAGTCTCCTCCGAGGACCCACGGAATCCCAGCCCAGTCAGACAATGCCAACCCAACCTTTTGTAGGAATATGTCCTGTTCGTAATTTGGGGCATATATGCTTCCCAGTACTAATAGTGCACCATCTAGGGTGCCCTTGATAAGGATATATCTGCCCTGGTCGTCAGTCTTTCGGTCCAATTCTACAAAGGGTGTTCCATGTCTAACCCATATGGTAGCCCCCCTGGAGAAAACAGGGTAAGAGGTAGAATAAACTGTACCTCTCCACTTTTTCCTTAACTTTTGCGCCTCAGACCCAGTCAGGTGCGATTCTTGTAGGAAAGCTATGTGTGTGTGCTGTCGGTGGAGGAAGGAGGGGACTCTGTGTCGTTTCTGTATTGCACCCAGACCCCGCACATTCCAGGTAATGAAATTTTAAGATCCTACTTTCTCAGCCATGGTCATCCGTTGTCAGGTCTATCAGTGTAAGAATTGGAATACGAGGATTCCACAAGAGAAGCGCCCAGGAGAGGACATACCCAACATTTGAAACAAAAAAGTGAACATCGCGGCGCAGCAGTGCAACTTAGCTGAGCCCAACCTGAACCAAAGGAAGAACAAGATCCAAAGTCTTGTGCATTCGCCTGTAGGGGGGGCGGCTGAACACACACATGGTCATGATGTTGCTGACAACGGGGGCCGCCGGCTCAACGGTAACCCAGCCAGAGAGTACAAGTTCCATAAAGTGAAAAGAAACATTTCAACAGCTGTTGCCGCGGGTCAATCAGTGTGAGGCCTTCCATACTTCGTAAAAGTGGCCCCCACAAAGTTCTATTAGCAATGGGGTACATTCCAAGTGGCAGTACCTCAATATTTACTCATACTTTCAACCATTTCCCACCCCGCAATTGCATAAATGTACAGAGGCACCACAAAGATCTCCCCGCATATGCATATCAAAAGGATACTGTTACGTGTCTCTATGAGAAAGTCTGTCAAGCTTCACCGGCTATCTCTTCAGTTGTCCATCAGTTCATCAGCCGCTCGGGGAGTTACCGTAGGAAAAAGTATCACACTATTTTTGGAATCCGAGTTCAAGGTACTGTCCTCTGAGTCAGTGGTGATTTTCGTTGTGTCCTCTCTAAAGCTGCCAGCCATCAACAGTGCTCCGCGCTGCCCTTTCTTCTGCTGTACTTGAGATGGGGCTTGTCGGTGTCCTTTCTTCCCAACTTCCGAGTAACCCTGGTCGTCGTGGTCTGATCCCGTCTTCGAGGCGTCTGTAGCTGCCATCTACGAGCTGCCCTGGCTGCCATCCACGCCCATCACCTCCAGCCATTCATCAGCATCCGAGGGGCTCTCAAAGAAGTGGGTCTTTCGGCCGTGTATTACCTTCAGACGGGCTGGGAAAAGTAACGCATATTGTAACTGCTCCTTTCTGAGTCTTTTCTTCACCTCCATGTATGACGCCTGCTGTTTCTGCACCATATTAGTATAGTCCGGGTAGAGAGACACTCTTTAGTTTTCAAAATGAATGTCGGACTTCTCTCTGGCTTTCTGTAATAAGAAATCACGGTCGCGATAATTCAGTATACGGACTATCAAAGGGCGAGGAGGGCGTCCTGGCCTACGTGGGCCAGTTGGGATCCTGTGTGCTTGTTCCACACAGAAGTGCGGGGACAGCCCATCTGATGTCACCTGATCTAGGAACCACTGCTCCATGAAATCCGCAGCCTTCGTCCCTTCACAGCATTCCAGCAGACCAATCACCCGTATGTTATTTCGGCGATTACGCCCTTCTGCATCTTCCACCCTATCCATCAGCGTGGCGACCTGATTCTTTAGCTCCTGGATAGAGGTGGTATGCTCCGCCACCGTTGGAGTGATCTCAGAGACCGCCAGCCCTCGTTCCTTGACCTTCTCCACCAGCTTGGCATGGTCGGCCTTCAGGAGGGAGAAATTGGTGGTGAGGGCCCCCAATTGGAGTTCCATCGCTGCCCTAGAGTCTCTGATTTCCTGCAATATTAGGTCAAGCTTGTCCATTTGTTGCGCACCCGGTTGGGCCATCTCGGCGGTCCCCGGTCTGTTTCCGCCCTCTCCAGTCCCGGTCTGTTGTTGGGGACCATCCGGCTCTCCCTGGCATTCAACGGTTTTAGTGCCTTTGCGCACCATGGCGAGTTATGTTATTTTCTCGCCCCCTCCGGAATACAACCGACACTTCCAGTGTATTCCCTCGCAGTCCGTGTCTTCCCCCCAGGGGAGGAGCTGCCAGCTGACCGCAGGTTGATTATTCCCTGTATAATGTATGGATGGAGGCTCAGAGCGGTCTAAGCGAAATTGTCCTGGGGAGGAATCTTCCTGTTTCACTCCCGCCGTTACAGGGCCCCCCGACTGCCCAGTTCCCACTCACAGGCATCAGTCTTAGGTATCGGCATAAGAGGGACCTCCGGAGATGTCTTACCACTTTATGCTAGAGGGCCGTCAACCCCCGGTGGGTCTTCACTATGCTCTTCCCGGTGTGGCATCCGGCCTTCTAACGTCTCCAATGCAGTCCGATCAGGGACCTCCAGGCGCTTCACACGCAGTCCTCACCCCTCAAGAACTCCAGACAGTCCATTATCTGGCCCCCATGGCCGACAATGGGGTCGGAGGGGGAAAAGGAAGGGAAAGGGGGACAAGAGTAGTACGTTGCCCCTTTATCTGCCACTCTCGCTGTGTTCCCTGAAGATCCTCTGCACTTCCCCTGTCTCAGAGCTTCGCAAATAATGGCGCCGAGGGGGACCCGGTGTAAATGTAGCGCTGCTACAGTTCGTGCTGTGTGCCTCCCCCTCAACCACCTCACCTCCGTATTATGTTCGGGCCGCATCCTGCCACACCGGTCACAACTGTCTCTCAGTCCGGTTCTCCTGCAGGGGGAGGAAGGGATCCCCGGAGTCAGCGCTCCCCGCCGTGAAGAATTCTCGGCTCGTACCTGAGGCCCGGGCTGGGTGTCAATCTCACGTCGCCCGCGTCGCAACCCATGTGGGCGCCTTTTCATGCTACTCCCGGCTCTGCAGGCCGTCCCGCCAGGGGGGCCAACTTCACCTCAGAAGCGGCCAGGGGGTGCAGGGACATCGCAGGTCGTGGTCGGAATCGTCAACCAGGTGCTCCAACGCTTCCCGGCCCTTTTCCCGCCACGTATTGCGCCCCCTGCACTGCCGTTACAGGATAAGGCTCCCGGCCGGGCCCGGAGCTCAGCAAATGCCGTCCGCCAACATGGCTGTTCGGCCACGCCCCCGCACTTGTTAAAATATAACAGGAAGATATTTGAGATCACACTTGAAACTTGTCCTAATTTTTCTTTCTACAGCACTAACCATAATTTCTATGACAAAATGAACCTCATCATTGTGTTCCTTCTTAAATTGAATGTTTTAAGTGTTACCAGTTTATTCCAATCAAGATGGCTTCAGATGTGCCATACTTGTGTCATACGTAAGACTGTTAACATTCTAGTTGTTCTTTTGAACACTCTGGGAAGCTGCAGTAGAACCCACGGAATCAACTGACAGTCTCTGCCATTGTTGGATGTACATGTTTTACTGAGAATGTCAGACTTCATTCTCACATGACTGAGAAAGATAATGTGAATTTACAGGAAAATATGCTCTCAATTTAGCTTATAGATCACCTTCCAAACCTCTGTGGGAAAAGCATGAGAAAATAGTTTTCTCTCAAACATGATTCCTGAAATGAGTATGGTACCATCACCAAATGATTTATAATGTAACTAAAGTCTTCAAACATTCTATTAACTGCAATGCTTGTTATGAGGTGCTAGCATGTATATTGGTCCCAAGATGGCTGCCAACACTTCTTGGTTGAAGTACTTACAGCCAATCAGATCTCATGATGATATGTGCGGTTAGGCTCCGCCCAGATATATATATTATTCTTTTTCCATTAATATTTTAAAAACTACTGAACTGATCTACACCATTTAACAAAAAGGTCTCTTTCTGAACCAAGCGCTACCTTTTTGCCAAATTTGGTGTAATTCCTTTCTGCAGTTCGGCCTGTAGCCGTGTCTAGAGCTTCCCATGGAAAATTGCATGGGGAAAACATGTTTTGGGACCCCCGTTTTTTCTCAGCCCCTCCTTGACGAATCACCCCGAAACTTTCAAGATAGGAGCTGACCGGAGCAGGCCATAAGTTTTGAATTTCGTGAAGATTCGTTAATCAGCACCAAAGTTATTGGGAATAGAATGTTGCAATTTTCCTATGGTAACTAGGTTCTAAATATACCTACCTACTGCCGATATACACATACATTGGTGGGTTCCCAGTGTGGAGTTCTCCAAAGAATGGGATTATAATGTAGTAATCTGGTTGCGCTACATTGATGACCTTTTCATTGTTTGGAGGGGGTCTGAACAAAGCGCCAAAGGCTTATTAAAAATCATTAATGTAAATAACTTACATTTGCATTTTGCAGGTGAAGTTAGCAAAAATATAATACATTTGTCGGACCTGGAAATATTTGTAGAAGATGGCAAACTCGAAACTCATCTCTTGAAAAAGTACACCAAGCAACTCACTTCTATACACATCCAGCTTTCACACACAAAATGTATTAGCAAGCATTCCTTGAATGCTGAATTACTACATGTCAAGAGGAATTGCAGCTTGCCAAAAACATTATAGCTTGTCAGAAAAATATGACACAAAGGTTTTTGCAAAGAGGATACAATACCAAATTGATCAACACTGCTCAAAAAAAGAAAAGCAATATATCTAGGGAACACATCTTGTTTAACCAAAAAAGGAAAAAACCTGAATCAGAAAATATGGTCCGGCGAATTACCACCTACAATACCAAACACAATAAATTAACTAAGGCAGTTACTAAGAACTGGCCTCTGATTCTCTCTGATACAACCAAAGTAAGACCTCAGATAACTTATCAAAGATCCAGTTGCATAGGAGATAGCCTGAGGAGATCTAGTCCTGAAATGAGAAGAACAGGCAATTGGATGGCAGGAACCACTGAGTTCAACAAATGTTACAGATGTCGGGCTTGACATTGAGGGAAATACAAAGAGATATTGCTCTCCCTTTGTACATAATCCAGTTCCCTTAAGATGCAGGTTCAACTGGAAGAGTGAATTTTCCATATATGTTTTGAAATGCAGTTGCAATCTAAGATATGTAGGTAACACAGTGCTGAAAGTCCATAAATGCATCCCTCAACATATGCAGGCCATCAAGAACAAGGATTTAACATATCCAGTGACCAGGCACTGCACTGAGCACCATCAAAGCAATATATTGCAGATGTCATGTAGTTAACAAAATACCCAGAAACATCAGAGGGGGAGACAGGGTGAGATCTTTAAGAAAATTAGAAAGTGAGTACATACTCAGGTTAGACTCTAATGGCTCAATTACGCAGAGGCTTGAATGACTCTGACCACAGATCGGAGGCTTTGCGAGCCTCATTGCGGTTTCAGTTTTGACTGCCGCATTACAATGCAGGCAGATGAAACTGAAACCAGACGGTCATTTCGTCTGGATTCCAACAGGCTCACGGAGCCCAATGGCCAGTCGAACTCTGGCATGTAATCCCAATGGACAGCATTCCGCCACTGGGATTACGACGTCGGTTTCCGCCAGGCTTTCCAAGTTGGGCTTTCCGACATGGAAAATGTGTCCAAAAGAGACATTGGGGCCTGCTAGCAGGGTCCCCTTATCCCTGTGGCCTCCTGTGCACCTATGAAACCCCCCTGTGAATCCATGAACCTTGTGGCAGGCGCAGGTTTACTGCCTCAGCACAAGCTCCAATAGGGAAATGTAAGTTTGCGACCTCACCATCTGTGGTCGCATTGTAATTAGGTATACGGAACCGCCGACCCAAGGTTGGGCGATTCCCATACCGACACATTGTTTGGTACTCGCAAGTATGCCCATCATCTTAATAAGGCCCTAAGTCTCCACAGGGCCTGAATATAGAAGATGAACTATTCAATTTCCTATGAAGAAGGAATAGAGTCATACCAGCCATTTTTTAACATTCAGTTATATCAGTTTGGCCCTATCACTCTTTGATTATACCTATGTTGTCTGATGATGGAGAAAAAGCAATAGATAAAAATTGTTGGACGTATAGTCCATTTGTGGTCTTGATATTCAAGCAGAAACATGATCACACAGCTTGTCTGTAAGGCAAGAATAAGTTAAGTGCAAAATGTGGAAATCGTTTTCACCTAAACAAATGCTTCTATTAGGTTTTTTTGTTTCAACCAGGCTATAGATGCCATGGATAATTCTTGAAAGAAAGTGTCTAAAGCAAACATGGTTTTGAAAAATAGACAATCAGTGCAAATATAAAATGAATGATTAGCTTTGAATTTCTTTTTAAATAACGCATGTCAAAACAAGAACCCACAATTCGTCTGCAAAGAAAGCAAAAAGAAAAAAGAAAGAAATAACAAGGTATTTTGTTGATGTATGTACACACATTATTTCTATGTTCATGCACTTACCAACTGCTAGATAGATTCCATCAATGGCCCGACTGCGTTAGCGTGATCAAGGTTGCGGCTGCAACCGAAATGCGTTACGGCAACTCAGCTACCTCAATAAACATCATTAAACAGCCTTTGTGGACTGTGTTCAATTTGGCGTTTTAATATGCCCGTATACAAATTGTTTTTCTATACATACATATAGCTGCACAGTAGAAATCCACCAGCATATATATTTTATCTACTGGCAATCAGCATTACGTAGTTCTAGTTAGGACAAAGTTTGCATTGGAAAATAATTTTTTGTTTTGGCAATAACTTTAATGCCGCTTGACAAATATTCATGACATTTTCATAACTTCCCATTTTTGGTTCAGCTGCTGTGTTGGAAGTTTTGTCGTGATCCAGCAAGCGGAGGCATAAACAAAAGAGGGGTCCCAAAACATATTTCCTAGATGTTGTGTTTATGGGGTTCAATTTTTGAACATGACTAGAGCCAAAACCAGAAAGCAAGATGTTGGTCCAGAAAGCGTGCTTTAGTGATCTGGTGTAAATCCGTTGAGTAGTTTTAAAGATATTTTAGTTTAACTAATATAGATATCTTGGAGCCCAAAATCCTAATGAAAACCTACTGAAATTTGAATGGCTGCCATCTTGGGACTCAGTTGAACAGAGTCCCCCCAAAAATGTTTTTTAAAAAGAGAAAGGGGAGCAGGGTAGAAACACCCAGACACTCTAGTTCTCTTAAGGGGTCCCACTGGGACCCTTAAGGGCCAAAAAAAGAATGTAAAACATTTTAAAAAAGAATTAGCAAGAACCATGGATATGGCCGAAAATGTCAAACAAGAACCGACTCCAGTGATTCGTTCATTATCCACCTGAGACTTACTTATGCCCTGGGGACCACCAGCTCTCCAGGGCATCTTTCTAAAAAAGTATGAGGGAGGCCTGTATGTTGCTCCATTGGCCACCACTTCCCCAGGGCTTATAATTTTATAATGGGGGCTTCTTGGATCCCCCAAACCCATAGGACCACCACCTCCCTAGTGGTTTACCTGAAAATATTGTGGGCCATGCAGACCCCTCCCACAGCCCAGAGGGCCGCCACCTCCCTAGGCTTTTATTAGGAATAATGTGGGGGCCGCATGGACCTCCCTTGCAGCCCCAGGGGCTACCACCTCCCTGGGGGTTTATTAGACATAAAGGGGTGGCATAGCCCCCTCGTAACCTCGGGGGCCGCCAACTCCCTGGGGCTTTAATTCGACGTAATGCAGGAGGACCTCATGGACCCCCCCCGCAGCCCCATGGTCCACTACCTCCCCGGGGCAAATAGAAAAAAGGAGCCAACATGGCCCTGGGACCGCCACACCCCAGGGCTAGGTCCTGCAATATCCCAGGGGGCCCTCCCCAGGAAACTGCAACTTGCTATGGCTTAACAGGAGCATTACCGCTACCACCAAGCCATAGCAAGCTCTGCTCTGCTTCCCCAAAAAATGTTCTTGCTTACTCGAAGAGGAGGATAATTGCTTTTGGACAGAGGTAGCTGCATATTCAGCAGCTCCTCTGTCCAAAAGCAATGCCGGCTCCCCCGGGGTGCTGGCAGGGACCAGGGGGGCCTTCAGGCTCCCCCAGCGGTCCCCAACAAAGTATCTTGGTACCCTAGATAGGGCCAGGGTACCCAGAATGGAGGTCGAGCCCCAGGTGATAGGGTCCAAGGGGCTCTAATCGGCTAGGGAGGTGGGCCACTCGGCTCCCCTCCATTGAATTCTTTTTTTTAAAGGCCAGGCCCCAGGGGATGGAGTACCTGGGGCCAAAATCAGACTGGGGAGGGTGGCCACATGGCCTGCCTCCCCATTGAAAAAAGGGTGCCCCTGGGGCATGGGGTCCAGGGGTTCAGAATGGCCCAGGGAAGGAGGGCTACGCTGCCCCCTTCCTAAAAAATAAAACATACAAAAAATAAAAAATAACGGGCAAGTCGCCGGAGGGCCCGCCCACTTTCTCCACCACTCTGTGGACTGGATGAATTTCAACCACCTGAAACTCAATCCCGATAAAACGGAGTTGGTGTTGACAGGTGGTTGCTCCAGTCCTTGGTCCCCTTCCTTTTGGCCCCCTTCCCTAGGCTCCCCACCTACTCCTGTTCCTTCCGTTAAAACTCTTGGGTTTAAAATCAACAACAAACTTTCCCTACACTCTCAAGTCTCGGCCGTAGTATCTTCAGCTTTCCTCTCCCTCAGGACAATACATAGAGTCTCACGGTTCTTCTCCTCCGAGGAGCTCAAGCTCATACTTTTGGCCATGGTAACTTCCCGCCTGGATTACGGCAATGCCCTCTATAATGGCATGCCCGACTACCTTATGAAGCGCCTGCAATTGGTACAAAACCAAGCCGCACGGCTGGTTTTCAACTTACCAAAATCACAGCACGTCACACCGCTTCTCCACTCACTGCACTGGCTCCCTGTCCGGCAATGTGCCTTATTCAAGCTAGGCTGTACCATCTTTAAAGCCCAGACAGGCGTTGCCCCTGCCTTCATCAACGCAGCTGTCCAAAACTACATTCCTTCGAGAAACCTCCGATCCTCTTCCCACCACCTCCTCGTGGTCCCCCGCTTCAAACGGAAGAAGTGGGGGGGTCCAAGTTCTCGACCACTGGTCCAACCTTTTGGAACTCCCTTCCATCCTCCTTGAGAACCTGCACCAAGTACCCATTATTCCGCAAAGGCCTCAAGACCTTCCTCTTCACCCAATCCTTCCCATCTTAAAAAGGCCAGACTCCCCATCCTTTCAACCCCCCGAGTAGCAGTAGACAGGTAACGCCAAGAAACTGCTGGGTGTACGAGCGCTTTAGAAAACCTTTTAAATTCAATTCAAATTCACTCTAGAAATGCACCATCATTGCACTACAGGTGGGGCAATGAAGTCCCCTTGGTGGCAGAAGGTATTTGGGGGGCAACAAGCCTTCCTATTACCTCCAGTAAGCTCAACACAACGGGTTTGCTGAGAGGTCTTTGGAGGCCATGCCCACTCTCTCCACCATTCTGCCTGCTTTGTGGGCCTTTCTCGAGGTAACAGGAGGGCTTGTTGGCCCCCAAGGATCCTCTAGATGCCAAGGAGACTTCTACCCCCAACCATCAGTAGGATAGGAGGAGCATTTGCAGAGTGGTGGAGAAAGTGGGCATGGCCTTCGAAGACCTCTAAGCCATCGCACTGTGTGGGACTTACTGTAGGTAACAGGAGGAGTTGTTGGCCCCCAAGGTCGTTCTTGTGGGCCAACAAACCCTCCTGTTAACTACAGTAAGTCTCACACTACTGGATTGCTGAGAGGACTTTGTGGGATCAACACTTTTTCTACCACTCTGCAAACACACTCCTGGTACACTACTAGTTGGGAGTTGAAGTCCCCTAAACTGCTTAGGGCCCTTGGGGGAAAACAACCCCTCCTGTTACCTCCAGTAAGTCCCACACAGCAGGATTGCTAAAAGGTGTCTCCTGGCGCACTACAGGTTGGGGAATTACGTCCTCTGGATGCTGAGGGACCTAGGGGGCCAAGAAGCCCTCCTGGTAATTTCTGTAAGTCCTATAAATCCTGAGAAGCCGGTAGGAGGTCCTGTCCCCTTTCTCCACCACTCTGCAAACGCCATTACTACTTTAAAAAACATAGAAATTCACTGAAAAAAATAAAGGTTACAGGAACGTTATCATCAGGCTCAGGTTTCACTCATGCAAAACCAGTGAAATTCAGCAGTTATAGTTAGCTGAGCTAATTATAACTTGTGCTGGGACTACGGTAGTAGGGGCCTGCAGATCCTCATTGTCTCTTATTAGAGTCGTGGGCCCTTCCTCCTGATGGTGGGCATCACAGTGCTGCTGCTCTAGAGTAGGCTGGCGTTGAAGTTTGCTGAAAGGGCTGCGAAGAGTACTGAGCATAAAAGCCCTGTTAATAATATGTCCGGAAACGCTGCAGGAGCTGGACGTGAGAGAGATATTGACCTCTGCCTCTGCCCCTTAAGGAAGCAAACTTTTTATGCTGCAGAGTAGGTAAAGACTTAGCCGTATCAGTATCTGACTTGATCGACTGCAGCGCCTCAACTAACATGTTTACCGAAGAGAAAATTGTCGCCGAACTGCATGTCCAAGACTTTGGCCTGAACCTCCGGATGGAACATCATAGCTTTTAGCCACCCCTGCTGTTTCAATACTGCTGCCCCCACCATTTGTCTAAAGACCTTTGAAGAAATGTCCAGAGCCACATCTATCAGTTCGAAATAGGCTCTCTCTTCTTCTGACAGCACCTCCTTTGCTTCTTTCTTCTTAACCTCTGAAAGCAACTCCAGCAAGCCTGAGATGTCGGACCACATCTGGCAGTCATACCTTACCAAGATAGCCAAGGCATTGGCTGCTCTGATGGCAGTGGCCGCCAAAGCAAAGATCCATTTGCTGATGTTGTCCAATCAGTGCTCTTCCTTTTCAGGCAGAGCCATACACTTCAGAAGACGTGTTCTTCGATTTCCTTTGAGACGCCTGCATAATGACTGACTCAGGACGGGGTTGTTCAATCAGGCACGCAGAAGAGCCCTCGGACATTCTGTACTTTTTGTCCAATTTGGGCACCACTGTAGGTTTAGAAGGAATATATGATGTTACAACACAAACAATAACAATGCATGCTTTTACAATGCGGTTTTTACATCACAACTACCATTACATCGCATGATTTTACAATGCATGCCATTACAACGCATTTTTAAAAACTACCATTACAAGGCATTCCATTACAACACATACCATTACAACGCATACCATTACAAAGCAAAATACATTTAGGGCAACATTAGGGTAAGTGTTGGATAGTGTAGGGGTAAAAATCACTTTTCCCACTCCAGTGAGTGCAACAGTAGGGTAAGTGTTGGATAGTGTGTGGGTAAAAAATACTATTCCCACTCCAGTGAGTTCAACAGTAGGGAAAGTGTTGGATAGTATAGGGGTAAAAATTACTATTCCCATCTACCCCAAAAACCATACCTACCCTAAAACTAAAAAAATCTCCATTACTTACCTTACAATACGTTGTAATGGCATGCGTTGTAATGGTATGTGTTGTAATGGCATGCGTTGTAGTGACATGCATTCTAATGGCTTTTGTGTAGTGGCATGCGATGTAAAGGCAGGCGGGTTGTAATAGTTGCGTTGTAAGGGATGTTTCCCATATAGAAGCTGATATCTACATCAATTTCAGGCCTTCTTGCCATTAGAAGTCTACAATTGGAATGGATCAAGCGAAGTACTGTGTTGAAAGCTTAAAATCATATAAAAAGCACTCTGTCTGCTGGGCAGGCATTGGAAGGTCAAAGCACCTAGAAGCGCATTCCAGTCGATCATGGAACCCGACTATATTTGCAGGTGAAGAGTCGGCTGGAGGCTAAGTAAGAGAAGGTGAAGTAGGGGCCACATAGTCGTCCTGCTCATCATGGACATCCTGGTCCAACTGCATTTACCCTTCCTCCAGTTGCTGGTCGTCGTCTTCCTGACTTTGTGCAGGAATTTCCACAGATGGCGGAACGGTTTTCTTCTGCAACAGAGGTACAGCCAGTAATACAGGAGTGGGGACCTCCTGAATGGGAGGCAGCTGTGGAGCAGAGTTCGCTTCAGGAAATCCCTTATAATAATCGTTCAGCATAACAGTAGATCAGTTACCAATCACACAGGAATATTTATGGCGGGTGTGTGAGCTTGTTCTTCCTGTTCCTCATAAGGATAGTGCTCTTGCAATCCGCCCAAATGTTGAGAACTGGGACGCCCCCTATCTGAGAAAGAATAGTCTGCCTACTAATAAGTATACAGAGCATCCATTATCTCTTCTTCCTTCGAGTCCTGGCACTTAACCCTGAGTTGTGAAATACTGTAAGCAGGACCATAAGGCCCATCATCTTCAGACTCCTGAAAATTCAGAAGACGAGTAGGTAATAGAGGAAAAGTCCTACTGAAGAGAGGGCATCAGTTTTTGAAGTAGACTGAATTTTTTCCTCGTCACGGAGTAGTCAGCGGGGTCGTCAATGGCTCAACCAACTGCAGCGGTTGAAGAGTCGCCAACGGTGAACGAACATGCTGAACCGTCGATGGAGAAGCCCTTGCCAACTGAGATGGTCTGACGGCAGCCAACGACGGTGACACCACCATTGCTGTCCTCGACGCAGCCGCCGTCTTCATCTTGACTGTTGTCGTAGTAGGCGTCGCTGACTAAACCATTGACAGAGGGCCAGTTGCATTGGAGACGGAGGCCGTAGACGGAGATTTCTTCTAAGTTCTAAGAACTCTGAGAAAGGTCCTGGATTTCCTGCCCATTTCTGCTCGTCGGACGCTGGTGCATGCCTTAGTCACCTCACGTCTGGATTATGGCAATTTGTTGTATCTGGGGGCCACGGGAAAGGCTCTCAACCGCCTACAGGTACTGCAAAATGCTGCCGCTTGCCTTATTCTGAGGCTTCCTAGAAGATCTTCCTCTAAGGCAGCACTCCAGGCCTTGGACTGGCTTCCCTTTAGGAGCAGGGTGGAGTTCAGAGCCCTTGCCATGTGTACGCATCCTGGGTGGCAAAGCCCCTGTCCCGCTACAGAGTCTGGTCACCAGGTATGAGCCCACAAGGACTCTGCGCTCCTCCTGTACAGGTCTTCTGAAAATTCCAAAAATTAGGAAAGCGCGTATGGGGGGAAGGTCGTTCAGATATCTGGTAGCGAAGCAGTGGAATGACCTTCCGTGAGAGTTACGCTTGGAGTCCTCAGTCTGGGTCTGGGTGACTGTTCATCTGGTTTCGATGGGGATCCATCGGAAGATTTTCCGGAGCATTCGCAGGGTGTTGAAGCATGAGGATGAGACGGCGTTTACTTGTTTGGTTATCGAGAGGGAGGAGTCCAGGATGAAGCCCAGGTTGTGTGCGTGGTCCGTGGGTGTTGGTGCGGTTCCCAGCACTGTGGGCCACCATGAGTCGTCCCAGGCAGATGGGGATTGACCGAGGATGAGGACCTCCGTCTTGTCTGAGTTGAGCTTGAGGTGGCTTCGCTTCATCCAGTCTGCTACCTCTTTCATTCCTTCCTGGAAGTTGGTTTTGGCGGTGGCTAGGTCCTTGGTGAGGGAGAGTATCAGCTGGGTGTCGTCGGCATAGGAGATGATGTTGATGTTGTGTTTTCGTGCGATGGTGGCGAGGGGGCTCATGTAGATGTTGAAGAGTGTTGGACTGAGTGAAGATCCCTGAGGTACGCCGCAGATGATCTCGGTGGCCGCGGACCGGAAGGGAGGGAGGCGGACTCTTTGGGTTCTGTTGGAGAGGAACGAGGTGATCCATTCCAGGGCCTTTCCTTGGATTCCAGTGTTGTTGAGGTGGTGTATTAGGGTGTGGTGGCATAGGGTGTCAAAGGCTGCGGAGAGGTCCAGAAGGATGAGGGCGGCTGTTTCCCTGTTGTCTATCAGGGTTCTGATGTCGTCGGTGATTGCCATGAGGGCAGTCTTGGTGCTGTGGTTGGCTCAGAATCCAGACTGAGAGGGATCGAGCGAGTTGTTTTCCTTGAGGAAAGCAGTCAGCTGTTTGTTGACTTTCTTCTCTATGACTTTAGCCAGGAAGGGGAGAAGAGAGATGGGACAGAAGTTTTTGGGGTCTGCTGTGGGTTTCTTCAGGAGTGCGTTGATCTCTGCGTGCTTCCAGCTCTCAGGGAAGGTTGCTGATGTGAAGGAGCTGTTTATGACGTTCCGCAGGTGGGGTGCGAGGGTGGTGCCGGCTTTGTTGAAGATGTGATGGGGGCATGGGCCGGAGGGGGAGCCGGAGTGGATGGTGCTCATGACGTGGATGGTGTCTTCACTCCTGATGGGGGCCCAGGAGTTGATGGTGATGCTGGGAGTCGCTGGTTTGATGTCCGGCAGTGGAGTTTAGGGTCCGAAGCTGTCGTGTATGTCTGTGATTTTTCGGTGGAAGAACATTGCGAGGGAGTTGCAGAGGTCTTGCGAGGGGGTGACATCGTTGTTGCTGGCGTCGGGGTTGGAGAGCTCTTTTACGATGCTGAAGAGTTCCTTGCTGTTCTAGGTGTTGTTGTCCAGTCGCTCTTTGAACGCTGTCCTCTTGGTGGTCCGGATTTGCTGATGGTATGCACGGGTGGCGGCTTTGAGGGTTGTCAGGCTTTCAGTTGTCCGTTCTTGGCGCCAGGTCTTTTCGAGTGTTCGGCAGGATCCCTTTGCGGAATGGAGGGCATCTGTAAACCAGAAGGGTCTTCTGCTGGTGGTCTAGCTGTGGGGCTTTTTCAATGGAGCGAGGTTGTCGGCGCAGTTGGCGATCCACTGTGCGAGGTTAATAGCTGCATTGTTGGTGTCGGGTAGATTGGTGTCGGCTGGTGGGTTCTGGCTCAGTGACGTGGTGAGCTGGTCAGCGGTGATTTAGCTCCAGCATCTGCGGGGGATCCGATACGTGTTGTGGTGGTATGTAGTCTTATTGAAAGTGAAGTGTATGCAGCTGTGGTCGGTCCAGTGTAGTCCTGTGGAGCAGTTGAAGGCGACGTGGTTACTGGCAGAGAAGATGGCATCAAGGGTGTGGCCAGCGAGGTGTGTGGGTGAGTCCACCAGTTGCTTGAGTCCGAGGTTGACGAGGTTGTCGAGCAGGGTGGTGGTCGCGTTATCGTTGCTATTTTCCAGGTGAAAGTTCAGCTCTCCTAGGAGGATGTATTCTGGTGAGGCTAGAGCGTGCGGGCTGATGAGGTCGGCGATGGTTTCACTGAATTGTGTGCGTGGGTCCGGGGGTTTGTAGATGAGTTTCCTCTGATGGTGGTCTGGGGGTCGGTGTGGATCTGGAAGTGTAGGTGCTCGGCGGAGGAGATGGTGTCTTCGGCGTTGGTCGTGACGCTGATGGTGTTCCTGTGATATCAGGTGTTGTTGTGTCGAGGAGGTCCCAGAGTTATATTCTTTTTCCTGAAACAATGGTTCCCAAACTTTTTTGACCCATGGCTCCCTTGACAAATTGGCCATTGGTTGCAGTTCCCCATTATTATACTTTTTTTGGAGGGTGGGGGTATGTAAGCCCGGCTTCTGGAGTACTTCCATTTTTCGCCCTGAAATTAATTGACATAAAGCAAATCAAGATATTATAATTGTTGCTATAATCCTTAATCTGCCAAATAAAATGAATGCAATGATAAAAAAAATCTTCACTCATTATAGTGAAAGTCAATTCCACAAGTCAGTGGTTTGTGAAATGTGAGAAACGCCTATTTCCTAAAATGGGAAAACACCAGCAGGGGGCAGCAACAAGTGCCTCATTGTACCTAGTAGTTTGTCCTATGGGTAAAATGCATATTACTTGTGGTGCTGTTAATTTCTTACATTGTTTCTGTCTATACCAGTCTTGCTTCAGATATTTTCTAAATTGCTTTCCTGTTTATAGTATAGTGTGGTTGCATCGCGCTAGCATAATGCCAGCCTAATTGATCGTCCGCATTTAATTTTGGCCAGTCCCAAGTTAATAATCATTGTGATTAATGCTTCTCCTTTGGGTTTTTACAAGGACTAATATACAGGTGGCCGTATAGCAAGTGTAAATAAAGTGTCTTTGTGGTATTTCCCAGTCACCCATTTTATTAGCACACGCAAATCTCAGCGCATAATTTGTAAATAATTAATCTAACAACCTGATCTGCTTTACTAGCAAATACAGTGGAAAGGCATGTCGCTTTAAAGAAGCACAATGTTTTCTTATGTTCAACAGAAAGAAGAGAAGGTTAGTTACATGGTCCAGATCTGAGATGAAGAACTCATGACTCAAGCGACCAGAACATAGATGGTTCCCTTGAAATGCTGTTGGCTAGCGCTTCTTCTTATTGTTGATAGTACATCCCAGAGCATGTCGCTGCTGATTTGCTGAATTTCAGTCAGCATTTTTCCTTACTCACCATCATCCACATCTAGCAAAGAATCACAATCCTTTAGTGCTACCATTTCTTAACAACAGATTGGAGGTTACATCATTGCGCTCACAATAAACCAAACAACATATTGAAAACATGCTCAATATTAAGTTGCACATCTGTTGTGGCATCCCTGAAAAGTTTTGTTGGCACACAGGGGTGCTGTGGCACACAGGTTGGGAACCTCTGTCCTTTTTTTACCGTCATTTTCTAACTATGATGTCCCTGTAACCTTTGGTTTTATTTGTGAATTTCTACGTTTTTTCAATGTTATTTCCTATCTATAACCTTCCTGTAACCTTTGTTTTTTAGTGAATTTCTAAGGTGTTTTTAATTTTATTCCCTAACTGTAACCTGTAACCTTTGAGAGTAACTGTGCGAGTGAGTGCATAAGTGTCTCAATGGGAGTGCAAGTGGGTGTGCGAATGGGTCTGGGAGTTGGTGCATTAGTGTCTCACATGGTGTACGAGTAGGTGCATGAGTGTCTGAGTGGGTCTGTGAGGGGTGTGTGAGTGTCTGCATGGGTTTGCGAGTGCCCCCATGAGTGTGTGAGTCAGTCTGTGAGTGAGTGCATGAGAGTCTGAGTGGGTCTGTGAGTGGATGCATGAGTCTCTGAGTGTGTCTGTGAGTGGATGTGCTAGTCTCTGAGTGGGTCTGTGAGTCAGTGTGTGAATCTCTGAATAGGTCTGTGAATGGGTGTGAGAGAGTATAAGTGGTTCTGTAAGTGGGTGCATGAGTGTCTGGGTAGACCTGTGAGTGAGTGTACATGTGTGAGTGGGTCTGTGAGTGGGTGAATGAGTGTCTGAATGGGTCTGTGAGTCACTGAGAGAGTGTCTGAGGGGTTCTTTGAGTGAATGCATGAGTGGGTTTGTGAGTGGGTGTGAGAGTGTCTGTGTGCATCTGTGAGTGGCTCCATGAATAAGTGTCTGAGTGGGACTAGGAGTGTGTGAGAGAGTGTCAGAGTAGGTTGGTGGGTGGGTGTGTGGGTGGGTTTGTGAGTGGGTGTGTGAGTGTCTGAGAGGGTATGTGAGTAGGTGTATCAATGTCTGAGAGAGTTTTTCAGTGGGTATATGAGTGCTTGAGTGGGTGTCTAAGTGTCTGTGTGGGTGTGGGTGTGGGTGTATCAGTAGCTGTGTCAGTGACTAGGCCACAACAAAACCCCACCTGCCCCTTTATCCAAAAAGAGTCCACAGTTTTGCACAAAATATCTACCCAAGTGCAGTACTTTCTACTGGTTATTTACTGAGTGCTACTTCCTTGGGTAAATGTCCAGTGCGTATTCTACACTACAGATGCGTTATGGCGCATGAGGAAATGTCACCATTGACCTTGCTTGCATTTTGGCAATGTGATTGTCCCTCATGCGTCTTTATCCAGAAATTTGTGATAACATGAATTTTCTTATAGAGAAGACGACGAGAGTGCAAAGTGGTAAATCTCCACCTAACAATGGACCTTCCTCTTAACTATATGAAGTAAGTACTGAAGTGTTCGGTGAAGATGTCCTCATATTCCTCAGCATCAAAAATGGTCAACAAAATCAGCGGGGAAAGCACTGGGGAGCCTGTTGTCAAGCTACCCAGCATCCTGGCAAAAGGCGGGAAGACCATTGCATATTATGCAGGTGGACGGGTGGGGCCAAATGGGTATAGTTTCAGGTGAACTTGATATGTATACTCATTTAAAGGAAGAACAATGGACTCACCAAGTAAAGACAAGCAAAAACCCACTTGTCACTGTCACTACACATTGTGCTCCCATACAGCAACAATGCATGGACCTCCACAAAGCATTTCAGATAGTCTTTCACTGTGGAATTACCGAAAAAACACACTTGCATTACCTTTGTCAAGCGTATGAGGTCAGGACCATTTGTTCTTTACAGATGTGGAGCTTCACTTGGGGCATTTGGTATGCTTTTATATGTAAGTATTTCACGTTGAGGTTTAATTTCTGGTCCTTGAGTCAGCTCCCACTGTGACAGTTCTCCTATCAGATCTGCCCGCACTCCACTATCCTTTGCTGCCTGTCTACCTGCTGCCCTCTGTTTGTGCCTCCTCTTCTCATTTCTTACTCTGTTTTGCCTTTTTCTGCTTATTTGTCTGCCCTATTTTGCCTTTTTCTGCTCATTTTTGTGCCCTCTGTTTTGCCTTTCCTGCTCTTTTTTCTGCCCTTTGTTTGACCTTTTCTGCTCATTTTTCTGCCCTTTGTTTTGCACTTAATGGCTCGGGAAAGGGGGTTGCGTGACCCCCTCCCCATTTTAACTAAGTTGAGCCATTGGGTGGGCTCCCCAGGGGTTTTAAAGGTTTGGGCGGGTTGGCCAAATGGCCCCCTCCCCTTATTTGCAGATTTCAGCCCCAGGGGTGATCTCCCTTGGGCCTTTAAAGACTCAGGGAGAGAGGTAGCGCACCACTCTCCTTATTTAAAGTAATTTTGTCTCTGGGAATGGGGTTTCTGGGGCCTCTGAAGGCTCAGGGAGAGGGGACACGTGGCCCCCGTTCCCCGAGCCCACACCTATACCCCACCATGTATTTCATTCCAAAGATCCACAAGAAAACGACACCCATACCAGGCAGACCAATTATTTCTACAATAGGGGGGATGAGTGAGAATATGTCGGAATGTGGATTTTTTCCTACAGAATCATGTCCCCACATATGTGCAAGACACAGGTGATTTTATCAACAAACTGAAACAAGTACATTGGAAAGAGGGATATCTGATGATTACAATGGACATAGAATCACTCTGTAAGAGTAGTGACCATCATGTCTGCAGTCAAGAATTACTTGGACACTAAACCATTGAATTGCCACAGTCACAGCATCATGTTACTCAAATTGATAAAATGGTGCCTTTTTAATAATTTCTTTATGTTTGGAAAGGAAGTATACAAACAATGTAGAGGAGTTGCTATGGGAGCCTGTTTCCCCCCAGCTTTGCTTGCTTGCACGTAGGCCGGTGGGAGGAACAGGCCCTAAGGGTAGGATGACCAGAATTTTAAATCCAAAAACCGGGCCATTTCACGAAAATAGAAGAAGGACTTCAGTTTTATTTCAAGCCAGCGCACAAAATGGCAGCGCTCCTCAGCAGAGAATTACAGAACAGGCAGCTGGAATATACATAAAATGCAATTTTTAAACCCAGAAGCTTGCCTGTTGATTAGATTGCTTTCTAGAAACAACTGCTAACTATCCCTGATCTGTAAAACATAAAAAATGCCTCCCACACTTTTCAGTCGCCCCTCTGTACAAACCGGGACAGGAGCTAAATTTCCTGAAATTTGCCCGGACAGCAGGAGAAAAATCGGGACCGTCTGGCCAAATCCGGGACACCTGATCACCCTACCTAAGGGGGACTCATGAAAATATTTTCAATACCTATGTAGAGCATTGGTTCCACTATATAGATAACGTCTTTATAGCGTGGAAGGGGGGTCAAACAGTGCAGAAATGTTCATAGCAGATATTACCATCAATTATGTAAATGTAAAATTTACATCGCACATAAGCCATCTAAAGGTTGATTTCTTTGATACTACTGTTTATGTTGCAGAAGGGAAATTAGAAACAACATTGCACAGAAAACCCACATCTTGAAATTCTACTCTACATGCCATGAGCTCACATCCCAAACATCTCATTCCAAGTATACCATATGGAGAGCTACTAGATTAAAAAGGATCTATAGGACAGATGAAGAACTAGTAAAGTGCACACAAGCAGCTTTAGAAAGATTTAGACAGAGAGGATATAGTGAGAGAATTCTAACTGAAGCTAGTAAAGATCTGAATTAAGATCTATGGAATCCCTATAAACAAATCTAGCTGTTCTCAAGCAGATGCTCTGGCCATAACAAATGAAACCACTACACCTAGACTTATTACAACTTATAGTCGACAACAGAGGCAGGTAAAAGCAATAGTAAACAAAAACTGGCCCATTTTACTTACGGACGGAGTGCTGGCACCTAATTTGCCAACTGTGCCAAAACTCACATTTAGACGTGCCAATTCTAAGAAAACGGAGATGGTTAAAAGCAGCCCGAAAATGTGTCTGGCACTACATGGTTAAAACCGAGACAAGGGTTCTTCAAGTGCTCATTGTGTAGGGCTTGCAAGTTTGGGGAAAATACAACTCATTACACGTAACCATTCAGCCCGAATTAAAGAGAAATAAAGGGCCACTACGCTTGCTGCACCGAATTTGCGGTGTATGTCCTCACATGTACATGCGAACTTCATTACATCCGAAGCACCAAACTACAGGTGCATGTACGTATTTTACAACACTTGCGTCCTATAGTACACAATGATGTTAATTAACCCGTAGCTCGGCACAGTGCATGATAGCAACCTCAACTGTCTTAAATACTATGTGGTTGATGCTATTCCTGTGCCTCGATGAGGGGGCAATAGAAGGCTCATGCTCAGGCAACTGGAAACTCGTATGATTATGGAATTCGACAGCAAGGCCTCTACCGAGTTGACCACCACAGAGGACCAATTAATCAACAATAAGGGGAACCGGGAGGCCAATTTTTAACGGGGTCCAGTGTATAGGCCCTGGTACTAAGAAAACAAAAAGGATACACTGTTCCCCAAAGGGAGGTGAGCATAGGAGAACCAAGCAAAAGGAGAGAGAGAACTAAAACCCTCACACACCCAGCAAGCTAGGTGTCATGCTTCATCATTTGGGTTTTGCTCCTCGTCAGACTGGCGGTGCAATGTCTGACGGGCACCCATAAAGGGGCTCTTTATCAGAGATCTTTTGTTCCTGCCAGTTGGTACATGTGGGTGTGAGGGCTTCAGGGAGGTGTAGACGTAAAAGGTGGGTGACAATTAAAAAAGGTTAGATAATCCACAGCGTATTTTTAATGGTGTGGTTAAGTACCTTAATAAAAACAGTGAGGGGAAAACACACGCTGGTGCAAAGATCCAGCGATGTATGTTCTACCTAGTGGTCGACATGCTTCATGCTCTTATAGCAATTCATCAGGACCTATAAGAGAAAAACTGTCCTACCCAAAGTGGTAGGGGCGAATACTACCTTCCACTGGAAACTTAGAGGCAGGCCGCAGGGTCCTGCTGTGTCCTAGTGGGACCCTACTAAGAACAATAGTGGGAGTCAACAGTCTTCTCCCGTGTATTGGCACCCTAGTTGCAGGTACCCTGTCCGCTGGACGGACCCATCCTGGTCACCTACCCACACGTAGTTTTGGGAGCCGAGAGGACCTACACGATTTTTTTTAATCTTTTGCAATTTTTTACAATTTGTTTTAATTTCCCAAGTAATCTGTTGTCATTCTGTATAATCTTCAGTAATTTTTAGCAAAATTAGGGGTCAATCCCCAGATAACGCTATTGATAACTAATATACATACATGGGGCTCAGTACAGCCATTACCATGGTTTTCATTCAAGATTATTAGGTTACTAACAGGATACGAAGATGAAAATTATAGCTTCGCAAAAACATGTTTATATTACCATCTGTTGATCATATATAAACTTTCTATTTAGAAAAATGAAAATCCCCTAAAAAAATGAAATGTTTTTTAGATGTGTTTTTTATATATATTTATTGTACATATTTATGGTATTAATATCGCATAGCACTTTATTGCTGCACTATTTGCACTTAGTTTATAGACACGAAGCACTTTAAACGCAATGTTTGCACAGAAACAGTAGGCCTTAGTCACTTTATAGAGACTGGGGAGACATTAAAAACATGTATTTGGTAGAGCTTTAACCCCTTCCATGCTCATGACGGAACAGTTGCCAGCTTTCTATCATTATGTGATGACCATTATTATTTGTGGGATATATAAATATGTGCTCTAAAACGTTTTAATGCTCATTATTTCAAATGTCGATAATTTTATCTGATCCTACCTGATATTTATTATATTGCCGGCTGGCGCTATATGTATTATTAGGCATTACTAACGTGACGCTATGTGTAACTTTAAAGATAAACATTCTTGCAAAGTCTATTGTTTATGTATATGGGGGATCACATAACACACTAGAGTGGTATTTAAATATTCACTGCAACTCATTTCCGCATGTGATCAAGGCTGCTTTGGCAGCCGAAACACGTAATGACAGGCTCCATGTGATAAATGAAAATTGATTTTACCTACCCGCAGAGGAATTTGTGCTTTCTTCCCACACAGAGGTTGGGGACGGAAGATTTATTGAGTTGAATATATATATATATATATATATATATATATATATATATATATATATATATATATATATCACTTTGGAGGAAAAAAAATATATATATTTTCCTCCAAAGTGATCCACACAATTCTGCGCGCTCAATCACAGGCTTGGGGGCCGGATCCTGGCCCAATTCATCAATTTTACTCCAAAGTACCCGACACACAAAAATTCTTGATTATTGCTTTTTTATTTTAAGTTGCAACACTCAGACCAACGCGTTTCAGCCTACCAGCTTTGTTCACGGTCAGTGAGCCCTCCTTAATTTCTACTTTTTATCCCTCCCATGTCTGCCATGATGTGGCATTATGGGACATGAGGTTTGACAATTTATATATATTTACATAATTATTTACAAGGGCATGTATTATGGGCATTTCATTCAATTGCAAAGCGTGTATCTTGTTCACTTTGTCACGCTTAATCATAATGAATCTTTACATTTTATGCATCTTCAATTCATTTCAGGGACTAGTTTCCTGAGATCTGGTTGTTATTACCTCTTATGGAAAGGGGCGACCACTCGGTCCCCCCGAACGTATGGTTGGGGGCCCGGATCCTCCCGGGAAACCATTTTGGGCGGGGGGCGTGTCACGGTTGGTATGCCCGAAGCGGCGTAGCCGGGGCGCGCCTTTTTCCCGCCCAAGAAGGGTTGTCCTATACACCTACACCGATGGCCACGCCCAGTAGGCGTATCAGCGGAGGGTTCACGCCCTCCCGAAGAGGAATAAAGAGAGCGGGAATCCGAAGAAGCATCCTCTTGTTCCTGTGCTTGGAAGCTGCACCCACTTGTTGCACGTGAGCCCTCGACGGAACAAGGAGCAATTTTGAGAACTTGTAATTCTTGTGTTTCTCTTTCAGAGACTCTACAGCGAAGGATCCAGGACCGTGTTGCTCAACTTGGATCGAATATTCGATAACTATGCCTGGCAAGAAGGCAGGAAAGAAGTCCGGTACTGACCAGATGCTTCGCATGCTGGTAAGAGATATGGCGAACATGAAGAAGCAGATGGCTGCGATGAACAATCCGGGTAGACCAAAGAAGGTAATTGGCCCGGCATTGCCGGGTGTTGTCCCCGAGGGTAGGGGGAAACGGGTCAGGAATAGGGCGGCAGGGGGGGGTGGTTCCGATCCCCGAGGTACCCCCGGTGAGCCCTACCGTTCCGGTCGAGGTCCCGGTACCGATCCCCGACGCGGGTCAGCCGATTCCGGTTGTTGTTACGCCCGCCAACGAGGAGGACATGCCTCCGGAATTGGCCGCCCAGTTGGCTGCTTGGCTCGGCAGAAAAACAGGGGGTGCTACGGCACCTGGAGACACGGCCGAAGAGGCCAGGTTACTAATGCAGCAGTTGCGGCAGTCGCGAGATGCCGCAAAGGCGAATCTCCCTCTTGTCCCCCCACAGGTGACCCCGGAAGGACCGGCAGCTGGCGTCGAGAAAACAGCGGGAGCGACAATCGAGCCGGGTAAGCAGGCTTTGCCAATTGCGGGGGAGGGCTCTTTGCCCTCAAGACGGGAGCGAGTGGTTCAACATATCCCGTTGGCCACAAAAGAATTGATATGGGCTGATAAGTATGTGAATATGTTTTCTCTGCTGACTGACCATCGCGAGATGGAATATGCTAAGACACAGAAAGATTTGTGGCACCCGAGTGTCTGGCGAGCCAAGATGGCGGGATTCAGGGTGGATGAGACAATCACGAATTGGGCCAAGGCCTTTGCGATGTTTACTGCAATTATTGGGGAACGTAAGCCCGAGGTTTTGCCTGAATTGTCTTGCTATCAGGCACGAATAATGGATTTCTATGAAACGTATGAGGGGAATGCATGGATGGGTTACGATATGAAATTCCGTAAGGCCAAAGAGTACGATTCATCTCTGACGTGGGATTGTCTCGACTCGATTTCTTGGCAGAAGCAGCTCCTGCCGGGCACGCCGAAGACGTCCTCGCCAGGTGGGGATGGGTCAGGGTTTTCCCGCCAACAGCCCGCGGTGCCCTTTCGAGCAGGCGCCGGTGGCGATCACCAAGCAAAGACTGGTGGGAATGGGGGGAAGAAAGGGGTCTGCTGGAGCTTTAACAGGGGCAATTGCAGCAGGCCACAAGGGACATGTAAGTTCAGACATGCGTGTGCAGCTTGCGGGAATTCCTCGCACCCCGAGAGTTCATGCAGATCCAAGAATAGTGGGTCGGGTAGAGGAGGGTCCAAACAAGACTGAGGTGGACCACTGTGAACCGTTACCTACCCCCGTTGATATCATGGCAATGATCCCCTGGCTAAACGTATACCCTGATCATGTCTCCGCTGGGGTGTTGAGGGATGGATTCTTATATGGTTTCCGCATCCCGGCGGGGGATTTTCGTGGGGAACCACTTTGTAGAAACCAACTATCGGTTCAGCATTATTCAGCGGTGGTAGGGAGGAAGATTGCAAAAGAGGTTACCCTGGGCCGGGTTGCGAACCCATATCGGCACCCGCCAGTAACAAATTTCATCTGTTCCCCGTTAGGAGTGGTCCCCAAAAAAGACCCGGGGGAATTTAGGCTGATCCATAACCTGTCAGCTCCAAAGGGCCTCTCGGTGAACGATGCGATTGACCCGGGAGTTTGTGCGGTGCGGTACGCATCCTTCGATGATGCCGTCACCATGTTGAATCGCCTGGGGCCCGGAGCGCTGATGGCAAAGTCAGATATCGAGTCAGCGTTCCGGTTGCTCCCGGTACACCCACGGGATCAGCGTCTGTTAGGCTTTGTGTTCCAGGGACGTTACTACATGGATAAATGTATGCCAATGGGTTGCTCCATCTCTTGTGCTTATTTTGAGAAATTCAGCTGTTTTTTGGAATGGGCATTCACCAAAGCCACTGGCCATAGCCATGTTATGCATTACTTGGATGATTTTCTGTTCTTGGGGGCAGCCGGCGACACAAAATGTGCCCAGGCTCTACAGGAATTTTGCACCCTCATGAAGGGATTCGGAGTGCCATTGGCACCAGGTAAGACGGTTGGACCATCTACTTCACTCGAGTTTCTGGGAATTGAGCTCGACTCTGTGGAGGGATGTTTCCGTTTGCCAGTAGGGAAAGTAGCGAAATTCAGGGCTTCCCTGGAACTGTGCCTTAGAAAGGAGAAAGTTACCCTCCATCAGTTACAACAAGCAGTGGGTCAGCTCAATTTCGCCCTAAGAGTGATACCAATGGCCCGCCCCTTTTCCCGCTCTATCGCGCAAGCTATGGTTGGTCTCAAGGAAGGACACCACCGCACGAGACTGTCTGCAGAGGTTCGCCAGGACATGCGCATATGGTTGGCATTTCTGGCGGATTTCAACGGTCGAGTGGTGTGGAACAAGCCGCCAGCGTCTTCGGACGAGCTGGGTTTGTGGACCGACTCGGCGGGGAGCGTAGGATTTGGCGCCATCTTTGGTAATCGATGGTCGGCGCAAACATGGCCGACGTGGTGGCACACCAACGGTCTCACAGGTAACATTGGGTTCCTTGAGTTATTCCCCATTTTGGTGGCTCTGACGGCATGGCCGGATGAGTTCAGAGATCGCTCTGTGGTGTTTTGGTCCGACAATATGACTGTTGTTGAATGTATAAATAATCAGGCAGCACGCTGCAGGTGGATATTGAGATTATTGAAGGAAATTGTACTACTTTGCATGAGACTGAACGTGCAATTCAGGGCGAAACATGTGCCGGGTGTACTGAATCAGGCTGCTGATGCACTCTCTCGTTCACACATGCAGGCTTTCAGGGGTTATCTACCTTCTGCGGACCTAGCGCCGGCACCATTTCCCGAAGCACTCTGGCTACTCGGTGCCCCGGATTACAAGACCTCGTGGCAGCAAGCTTAGCCCCCAGGACAAGGAAGGCATACGAAGGAGCGTTTCGTTCCTATTGTGCATTTTTGGGTCCGGCAGGGGAGGACAAATGGGGTCAGGAGGACTGCTTCCTAAAGTTTTTGGTAGCATTGCACAGGGAAGGCCGATCAGTAGCGACGGCAAATAGGCACCGGGCCGCCATTGCATTCATGGCGCAGGCGCATGGTATCAAGGACCCGACATCGTCCTTTTTGGTAAAGAAAGCCCTTTGTGGTTGGCAACGCCTGGAAGGTCGTACAGTAGATGAGAGGCGCCCGATCGGGTTAGAAAGGTTGTCCCTGCTTATGTCGATACTTCCCACGACATGTTCCTCCCATTTGGAAGCAGTTCTGTCCCGGGCCGCTTTCGCATTAGCGTTCCATGGGGCTATGCGGGTGAGCGAACTGGTCGCACAGAATAAGAAAGATGCGGAGGGAGGTCTGTGTCGGGATCACATTCTGATTAGGGGTGATTCAATGGTAGTCACAATAGCCAAGTCCAAGACTGACCAGAGAGCTATGGGGGACAGTATTGTTGTCCAGGGCACGCGAGGGTCCCCCATGTGCCCAGTAAAGTGCGTTGAGGAATATTTGGCGCTAAGGGCGGATACATGGGGGGGAGCCTGCTGAGACACATTGATACCACCCCACTGACGAGGTTTCAGTTCCAGAGGGTGCTAACGATGGCAGTCGCAGCGGCGGGCTTGGACCCGTGCGATTTTGGGACCCACTCCTTCAGGATAGGGGCTGCTACTGAGGCTACAGCCAGGGGTCAGAGTGTTGAAGAGGTGAAACAACTGGGACGATGGTCCTCGAATTGTTTTAAAAGGTATGTGCGTTTGCACATGTTGTGAAGTCAAGTTACATGCACTCACGCTTCTTGTCTTCTGTTTGATTTACAGTTTCGCAAGCATGTTATGCGGGGCGGAATTTGCAGTCGACCCAGCACCAGGGGACCAGCGGTCAGAGATCACCGGCTGAGGAGAGAGTGGTGTGGGTCGTGGGCCACTCATACGTGAGGCAGGCCGGGGACGTATTCAAAGCAGGTGACGTGACTCACGCAGCTGGGGAATACGGGTACAGAGTGACCTTCCACGGAAGGGGCGGGCTCTGTATTGACCAGTTTGAATCTTTTGTCGAGGAACTTTTAGGGCGGCAGAGGTCACCGCCATCTGTAATCATAGTACACCTGGGGGGCAATGATATGGTGACACTCGGAAGGCGAGTACTACTCGAGCGAGTTTTGTCTACCGTTAGCTGGCTGGCGAGAAGGATCCCGGGGTGAACGATAGCATGGTCCCACATGATTCCCAGGACGGTGTGGCGGGGGGGGCCTCTCGGTGTCAGCACTGAACCACGGGGGGGCCTCTCGGTGTCAGCACTGAACCATTCAATGAAAAAGGTCAACAACAAAATTGGTAGGTTGTTTCGCTCAGCACAATTGCACAGTATTCCGCATGGGTGTATTCGGGGGGATCACATGTATCTCGATGATGGGGTCCACTTGTCCCGGGAGGGGAATGTCTTACTCATAGGAGACTTCATAGCATGGCTAAGGGGTTTAAGCAAGTATGACCTTTAGGAGGAGTTTGTGGGGGGGCCGGATAGCCGGTCAACTATCCGGCCTGTGGCGGTAAGGTCATGATCGGTGAGCAGTAATTTCAAGGTCCTAGAGGGGGGCGCCACCCACTATGGATGGGAGCGCCCGGGGGGAGGCAGCCATTGGCCCCTCCCACGGGGAAGCGGCACCCACTAAGTATGGGTCGCCTAGGGGAAGACGGCCATAGGCCCCTTCCAGGGGAGGAGGCGGCTATATGCCCCTCCTACGAATTTCCCGGGGCCTGGATATCCGCGACGGCGGATGTGATAGACAGTGTGGGGTGGGAGGGGGAGTC
Source organism: Lissotriton vulgaris (assembly GCF_964263255.1). Lineage (NCBI taxonomy): Eukaryota > Metazoa > Chordata > Amphibia > Caudata > Salamandridae > Lissotriton > Lissotriton vulgaris. The sequence continues at coordinate 247,197,123 of NC_141687.1, forward strand.
CACGCTGCCTTCTTACAGACACCTCACACGGGTCCTCGGACGACCTTTAAGATGGCGTCGAGTTAAAATGGGGGGCCCCCAACAAGACAAGGGAAATTGGAGATGGCACAGAGGGTACAGTCCTCTGCGCGGCCGCCACTTACACCGTGAGGGCGAGAGTTTTGGTAGTAGGGATCTGACACCGGTTGCGACCTTGCCGTTGGCCCGTAATGCTAGGATGTACAATTTTAATTTAGAAAGTATGCATTTGCAGGATGTTAGACTCGGCTAGGAAAACCTTTGTACTAGAGATTTGTTAAGGTTAGCCAATGAACATGTCTTCATCGAAATGTAATAAATAAAAATTGTACATGATATGAAACTGTTATTTTAATGTTTTAATTTTGTTTCATATTTTAATAAATACGGCCGGGAGGGTGACTCCCTCCCGCCTTCCAAAAGTTCAGAACTGCGTCCGTCTTCCCATCCTTGGGGATTGTGTTGGGAGGGGGTGACAGGCATCCCGGCCATATGGAAAGGGGCGACCACTCGGTCCCCCCGAACGTATGGTTGGGGGCCCGGATCTTCCCGGGAAACCATTTTGGGCGGGGGGCGTGTCACGGCTGGTATGCCCGAAGCGGCGTAGCCGGGGCGCGCCTTTTTCCCGCCCAAGAAGGGTTGTCCTAGACACCTACACCGATGGCCACGCCCAGTAGGCGTATCAGCGGAGGGTTCACGCCCTCCCGAAGAGGAATAAAGAGAGCGGGAATCCGAAGAAGCATCCTCTTGTTCCTGTGCTTGGAAGCTGCACCCACTCGTTGCACGTGAGCCCTCGACGGAACAAGGAGCAATTTTGACCCACCCACCAGCCCCTTATGGCAATGTTAGCTCTGCAATAAAGTAATTTTCTTTGATAACATCTTCTTCCCTTTGTTTAGCGATATGCGAAGGTCTAGTTTAATGATATGATTAATGTCTGAAGGTACTGTTTTCTTGTAGTATAGACAAATATTGCAAATAAACAGGATGATTTTTTCTCCCTTAGTAGGTAATCAAATGTCGTATTTATTTTTTGGTCGGGCGGTAAGGTCATGATCGGTGAGCAGTAATTTCAAGGTCCCTAGAGGGGGGCGCCACCCACTATGGATGGGAGCGCCCGGGGGGAGGCGGCCATTAGCCCCTCCCCAGTAGGAGGCGGCACCCACTAAGTATGGGTCGCCTAGGGGAAGACGGCCATAGGCCCCTTCCAGGGGAGGAGGCGGCTATATGCCCCTCCTACGAATTTCCCGGGGCCCGAATATCCGCGTCAGCGGATGTGATAGACAGTGTGGGGTGGGAGGGGGAGTCCACGCTGCCTTCTTACAGACACCTCACACGGATCCTCGGACGACCTTTAAGATGGCGTTGAGTTAAAATGGGGGGCCCCCAACAAGACAAGGGAAATTGGAGTTGGCGCAGAGGGTACAGTCCTCTGGGCGGCCGCCACTCACACCGTGAGGGCGAGAGTTTTGGTAGTAGGGATCTGACACCGGTTGCGACCTTGCCGTTGGCCCGTAATGCTAGGATGTACAATTTTAATTTAGAAAGTATGCATTTGCAGGATGTTAGACTCGGCTAGGAAAACCTTTGTACTAGAGATTTGTTAAGGTTAGCCAATGAACATGTCTTCATCGAAATCTAATAAATGAAAATTGTACATGATATGAAACTGTTATTTTAATGTTTTAATTTTGTTTCATATTTTAATAAATACGGCCGGGAGGGTGACTCCCTCCCGCCTTCCAAAAGTTCAGAACTGCGTCCGTCTTCCCATCCTTGGGGATTGTGTTGGGAGGGGGTGACAGGCATCCCGGCCATATTTACTTTGCATGTTTACGCGCACAGTTCTTATACTGCTAGGCATATTCATCGATCTACAACACAGTTAATCTTTACATTTTCTGCGTTATAGTTTCCGGGACTAGTGCCCTTGTTGACAATACCTCATTCCTAATTTTCATGGGTGAGCGCACAGTTCTTGGTTCGTATAACTGGGTATAGTACCCTAGTATTAGGCACAAAGATCTTATGCTTTCTCGCTCTTTGTTTCTGTGGATTTGCTATTTTCTTTACAGTTAGCACTGTTCATATTAGTCCAATTGTACGTAGAGTTCCTCGTCGTTGTTCATCCCTCTCGGCGTCTTTGTCCTCTGCATGATGATGAACCGTGAATCTGCTTGTCGAAGTCTTCTCATTCTGTTTCCTCCGCGTTCATTTGGTTCTATTATATGAATCCCAAAATAGTTCATTTGTCTCCAGTCACTTTTTTGACACAATGCCATGTGCTTAGCAGTTGCAAAGGACATGTTCTTATTCTTCACAGCTCTAATATGTTCAAACATTCGCTTTTTTAACATGCACACAGTGCTTCCAATATACTGCATTCCACATTTACACTCGATTATATACACTACATGTGTCGATGTACATTGAATCCTCTGTTCAATTTTGAAAGTTTTACCATTAGGGTCACTTATAGCGCTTTTGTTCTTTCCAATTTTGCAGGCCTTGCAAACATTACATTTTTTGAATCCCTTCTTTTGATTGCTTAGCCAATCTGTTTGTTCTTTTTCTTCTCCTTCGTAGTGGCTTGATACCAAGTTGTCTTTGAGAGATCTTGTTTTTCTACATGTCACCAATGGTCTTTGTCCTAATGATTTTCCTATATCCGGATCCCCAGCGATCAAGTGCCAGTATTTTTTATTTTTAGTTAAAATTAAACCACTTTCCTTGCTGTAATTTGTTACAAAGCGTGGCACGTCTTGTTTGTTTTGGTTTTCTCTGTCTATATTTCGTCTCTTGATTTTTTATCAATCCTTTTCTTGCTCTTCTGTAAAGTTCTCTCATTTTATCCTCTTGCTTTTAGTCCATTCATAGACTCTTGGATTTTATTCTCTGCATCGTTCTCTTTGGAACAGTTTTGCTTCATGGGAGTGAATTCTCCAAACCGGATACTGGCTATCATGCTTTGTGGATGGAAACTTGCCCAGTGTAGTAAACTGTTCGTGGCTGTCTTTTTTCTGAACAATGTAGAGTGAATCTGATTATTTTCAATGTAGATCTTTATATCTAAGAAATGAATTTCTTTCTTGCTCGAGGTGCATGTAAAAGACAGGCCAACATTGTTGTCACTTAGTTTTTGGTAGTACTGGTTGAAACTCTCAGGTAGGCCTTTCCATATCAGAAATAAATTGTCTATGTATCTGACCCATAGTATTATCTTATCTAGATCTTCTTGGTTTTTCGAGTTCCAGGCAATTGTTTTCTCCCACCATCCCATCATTATATTTGCATAGTTTGGTGAAAACGATATGCCCATTGCAGTACCACATTGTTGTTTGTACATTTGTTTATTGAAAAGAAAAACATTGTTGATCAAGCACATTTTGATCATTTGCAGAAGCATTTGTGTGTGTTGCAATTCTGTGACATTTCTTTGCTTGAAAAAGTATTCACAAGCTTCTAATCCCACCTCATGTCTAACTGAAGTGTATAGAGATACAACAGCTATGGTAATCAACAGATATTCCTTGCGTGGGGGCCGAATCCTGGTCTAATTCATCAATTTCACTCCAAAGTACGCAGCACACAAACATTCTTGATTATTGATTTTTTAATTTTAAGTTGCAACACTAAGACCAACGCGTTTCAGCCTACCGGCTTTGTTCACGGTCAGTGAGCCCTCCTTAATTTTTACTTTTTATCCCATGTCTGCCATGATGTGGCATTATGCGACATGTAGTTTGACAATTTATATATATTTACATATTATTTACAAGAGCATGTATTATGGGCATTTCATTCAATTGCAAAGTGTGTATCTTGTTCACTTTGTCGCGCTTAATCATATGAATCTTTACATTTTATGCTTTCACTTTCACTCCATTTGCTCCATGCTGATATCCCTTGGTTACTCCCTCATCAGTTCCTAATTAAATGTGAATGCTTCTTTTCAATTATCATAATATCTAGATTTAGCAGCATCATGATACCTGCAAAAAAGTCTTTGGTATCAAATTCAAGTTCAAGTTCGGGCATTTGTATAGCGCACTACTCACCCAGAGGGTCTCAAGGCGCTTGGGTAGGGGGTACATTATTTGTCGAATAGCCAGGTTTTAAGTTCTTTTCTGAAGGAGGTGTGGTTTTGAGTAAGGCGGAGGGAAGTGGGGAGTGAGTTCCAGGTCTTGGCAGCCAGGAAGGAGAAGGATCTGCCACCCATGGTGGATTTTCGGATGCGCGGGACTGCGGCAAGGGCTTGATTGGACGATCTTAGTTGGCGGGTGGGTGTGTAGAAGGACAGTCGAGTGTTGAGGCATTCGGGTCCTAGATTGTAGAGGGCTTTGTGTGCGTGGGTGAGAAGACGGAACGTAATTCTCTTGTTGACGGGAAGCCAGTGTAGGTCTTTTAGGTGTCCGGTGATGTGGTCTTGGCGAGGAATATCCAATATGAGTCTCGCTGATGCGTTTTGGATGCGTTGGAGTTTTTTTTGTAATTTTGCTGTAATTCCGGCGTATAGTGTGTTACCATAATCCAGTCGACTCGTGACCAGTGCGTGGGTGACAGTCTTTCTTGTCTCGAGAGGGATCCAGCGGAAGATCTTTTTGAGAATACGAAGTACGTTGAAGCAGGAGGATGAGACTGCGTTGACTTGTCTGGACATCGAGAGAGAGGAGTCAAGGATGAAGCCAAGGTTACGTAGGTGGTCTGTGGGTGTGGGTGCTGTACCCAGAGCGGAAGGCCACCAAGTGTCGTCCCAGGCAGAGGGGGAAGATCCTAGGATGAGCACCTCCGTTTTGTCTGAGTTGAGTTTTAGGCGGCTCTGTTTCATCCATTCGACTACTTCTTTCATGCCTTCGTGAAGATTGGTTTTGGCGGTGTTAGGGTCCTTGGTGAGGGAAAGGATTAACTGGGTGTCGTCGGCGTAAGAGATGATGTTGAGGTTGTGTTGGCGCGCGATGGATGCGAGTGGGCTCATGTAAATGTTGAAGAGTGTGGGACTGAGTGATGATCCTTGTGGTACGCCACAGATGACTTCAGTGGCCTCTGAGGTGAATGGGGGAAGTCGGACTCTTTGAGTTCTCCCGGCGAGGAATGAGATGATCCAGTCCAAGGCTTTTCCTTGTATGCCGATGTTGCTGAGGCGTTGTATAAGGGTGCTGTGACAGACTGTGTCGAAAGCGGCGGAGAGGTCGAGTAGAATAAGGGCCGCTGTTTCTCCGTTATCCAGTAGTGTACGGATGTCGTCTGTTGCTGCAATGAGGGCGGTTTCGGTGCTGTGTTTGGCTCAAAATCCTGATTGAGAGGGATCGAGGGAGTTGTTGGATTCAAAGAAGGCGGCGAGCTGGCTGTTGATGGCTTTCTCAATGACTTTGGCGGAGAAAAGGAGGAGGGATATGGGTCGGTAGTTTTTAAGTTCGGAGGGGTCTGCTGTGGGTTTCTTCAAAAGGGCGCTGAGCTCGGCGTGTTTCCAGCTTTCTGGGAAGGTGGCCGAGTTGAACGAGCAGTTGATGACATCACAGAGATGGGGTGCGATGATGCAGTCAGCTTTGTTGAAGATGTGGTGGGGTCGGTTGGCGAGCCAGAGTGGATTGAGTTCATTAGGCGGATGGTGTCTTCAGTGGTGATTGGGTTCCAGGAGCTAAGGTTGTTAGTTGGCGGTGTAGGATCTGAGGGGGGTGGGGAGGGTTGATCGCTGGGAGTGTTCTCGAAGCTGTTGTGAATGTCAGCAATTTTGTTGTAGAAGAAGGAGGATAACGCATCACAGAGGTCTTGGGAGGGAGTGATGTCGTTAGATGCTGCGGTGGGGTTGGTGAGTTCTTTGACGATGTTGAAAAGTTCCTTGCTGTTGTGGGTGTTGTTGTCGAGACGATCCTTGAATGCTGATTTCTTGGTGGATCGAATCAGTTGGTGGTGTTTGCGGGTGGCTGCCTTGAGGGTGGCCATGTTGTCGGTGGTTGGGTTTTTTCTCCATGTTTTCTCCAGGGTGCGGCATAGCTTCTTGGATTTTTTAAGGTCATCATTGAACCAGGGAGCCTTTTTGCTGCCTGGTTTGATCTTGTTCTTTTTCAGGGGTGCTAATTTGTCAGCGCTGTAGGTGATCCATTGCTTGAGATTGGTGGCCGCTTGGTTTGGGTCCAATGACAGGGTGGGAGGGTTTTGGTTGAGTGATGTGAGGAGTTGGTCGGAGGTGATTTTGTTCCAGTTTCTCCGAGGGATAGGTTGTGGGCGATTGTGGGTCAGGGTGGTATTGTAGCTGAAGTGAACACAGCTATGGTCCGTCCAATGGAGAGTTGTGGTGTGATCGAAGGAGATGTGCTTGCTGGAGGAGAAGATAGGGTTGAGCGTGTGTCCGGCTACGTGGGTGGGGGTATCAACAAGTTGTTTGAGTCCGAGATTGGCCAGGTTGTCCAGGAGGGTGGAGGTGTTGCTGTCGTGTTTGTTTTCGAGGTGGTAGTTGAGGTCTCCTAAAAGAATGTAGTTCTCGGAGGCGAGGGCATGTGGGCTGACGAAGTCAGTGATGTCATCGCTGAATTGAGTGCGGGTTCCTGGAGGCCTGTAGATGAGGGTGCCTCTAAGTGTGGTCCTAGGGTTGGTGTGGATCTGAAAGTGGAGATGTTCGGCGGTTGCCAGATTATCGTCGGAGCTGGTCGTGATTTTGATGGTGTTCCTATGGATGATGGCAATGCCTCCTCCTGTTTGTTTGGTGCGGTCTTTTCGGATAATCTTGTAAGCGTCCGGTATGGCTATGGCGATGTCGGGTGCTGAAGATGTGTTCATCCATGTTTCTGTAAGGAAGGCGATGTCCGGTGACGCATTGTCGAGTAGGTCCCAGAGTTCTGTTGCGTGTCTGTGGACCGAGCGGGTGTTGAGCAGGATGCACTTCAGGCGGTTAGAGTCGGAGCTGTGTTTGGAGGAAGTGGGTTTGCTGAGGGTCCTGAAGCAGTTGAACTTGCAGGAGAGGCAGGTGAATGGGCCGTGGGTACGTCCTGGGGTGGCTTCGCAGCATTGTGGTGTGCGTCCGGGGTTGAGGGCGAGGAGAGTTGCGGCATCATATGTGAGTCTAGTGGGCTGGATACGGTGGGGGCCAGGGGGTCTGGCACTGGGCGCGGGCCAGGCGCGGACGGGCGTAGACGGGCTTACCTAATGCCGCCAAGCTTTTGACTTGTAGGATTTCATTTCTACCCCGCTCTCCACCCCTCTCTGCCCACCCTGTCTATTGTATACTCTTTCCTCCCCATACAGCTATTATCCATTCATCTATTCAGCCCTTCTTCCACACAGCCCAAGCTGTAATGACTGCATTAATATACTAGTAGTTAGTAAAATCAATTACTGCGTCAGTCTCCTGATTGGACTGGGAACACTGGGAAATGTGTTCATATTTGTTTCTCATTCAAATTTTCAGAGCGATGATGTGTGATAATGGCCAGAGCTGCCGACTTTGGAGCTGGGGATCTGGGATCGAGTCCCTGCGTACCCTCAACATCCTATGATTCTGGGCAAATCACAATCTTCATGTGCCTTTGCACAGGGCCTGGATACACTCACGGGTGATTAGCCACCCTCTACAAATCCGACTGTTATTATTGTTAATATTTTGAGCGCCTCATTCCAACCATCACCAGGACAACTTGGAGTTGAAGAGCAAATTCTAAATCTGTCCACAAGAATATTGTGTGCGTTCCAGCTCAGCTTTTTGTGGTGCTAGATACCTGACAATCCCTCATTTCATCCATCTCTTGGAGCACCCCCAGGTACTCAGCCTACTGTTGCTTATTCCATGTGCTCAAATAGCCAGGCCAGGTTGCCACTTAAACCCACCAGATTGAGAGTTTTACAGAATGTACATATAGAAGAGTTTTGGTGAAGAACTATTGTCCTCAGCACTACCCTTCAATTTGATTCAGCATGTGCACTGTCCACACAAACAGAACACTGCTTTTACATAGCCTCATGGTTTACTATGATAACAATGAGATTTTAAAATCAAATTACCAAAGTGAGGAAATAGAAATTTTATATGGCCTATGTGTCCCCTACATGTACCCCATGTATGTGCATGTCACCATGAAATTTCTTTCACATATCTGTAATAATAATGCCTCTGCATTTCCGTTCAGTGTTAACATGTCAGTTACCAGGCCCTTCATGAAAGAAACGTTCAAGTCTGCACTGAGGCCTATGTTGCCAATGCATTTACATGGTGCACGTTTAAAAGTCGAGATGAACCCGTTTTGTGGCTCAGCCGAGCTAGGACCCGAATTCAGGCTCCATGCCTCCTGACACTCTGAAAACTGCAGTCTTAGTTATGTTTAAGCTATGTATCCCTGACCTCTTACATACTTCCTGCTCAGCCGAGAGGTGCCCCGCTCGGCCTGCCAAGACAGTATTTTGCTTACAGTTATCTGCCCTGCTCCACTGAAACACATTCCTGCTTAATGAAAAAGGTAAACATATTCCGCCTGCAGAAGATAGGGCCTAGCCTTTTTGTCTCCATTCAAGTGACTTACAGAACTCGCATCCATAGAAGGCTCATGGCCTCACGCAATGCACAAAGAAAATATATGCCCACACTAGCATTTAGTGATGAACAGCCTTTGCTCGAGCGACCTTTAACTCAGACAATACATCCTCCAAACTCAAGATATCAGATAATACCAGAAGTACAGGTCATCCTGACATACAAAGACTTCTCTACTAGCACAAAAGTCAGCTCCCCCCAGTTTCCCCCAGTTACACGTCAATTCCACTTCATGACCAAATTGCGCGCACAAGTAGGGTAAAGGCTCCTGCTGACCATGCAGACCCCCTCCATGTATCCACCCACCTATGACACACCTATGACTCATTAAGTGAACACCCACGTGTACGCCTTCTTACACGCCCTTTTCACGCCCATGTGCTCTTATCTCTCTCTTTCACTTGCTCCGCCTGGAGCGCTCCGCCTTCTCTATGCAAGTTAATGTATGTTTTAACTATAAATAATGAACTCTGTGAATAAAGTTCAGATGACGATCCTTCCTGATCCCTAGTGGTGATGGAACCCGATTCTCCCCTAACTTGAGTTACTGAATTAAAGCCCTTTTGAATCGGACACCACAGACTCTGCCTCTCATTATATGCATGATCCTTGTTAATGTATAGAAATTCCGACAGGGTAATTATTTTATTTACCACATAATCTGGCGCCCGAATAGGGACCAGTCCCCTTCCCCACGCGCCGGTGATGTAGGTCCAGCCCCTGCCCTCTTCTACAGCCGTGACGGACTTCAAGTGTACACGACAGCGGGACTTCCTGCCTACTCCCTCAGGCCCACGGAGGAGACGGAGACTGCAACCAGGCATCCACACGAGGCGGTGAGGATTGCGGACCATCCCAACCAGAGCCCAAGCTGAGAGAGAGCAAGGTCCGAGGTATCCCGAGGCCCACCTGGTCCGAGGCAGCACCGCGGCACTACAGTACCACAGTATCGAGTATCAAGTTTCTGAGGCCTTCAAGTTCTGCTTCGCGGTGAGTACCGTTATTGGGAACGCATAGAGACGGGTTCATTTATTTGAGCCCGGTAAAGACGTGTCTGGGTACACAGACACGGTAAAGACGTGTCCCCTTCAGTGGGCACGGTAAAGACGTGTCTCTTTATGAGACCGGTATGGTTGTACTGTTTTGCAGTACATAAAGTAAAATAGTTTTTCAGGATCATGTTTTCTCCTATGTACTAGTTAGGATGTATCTGTTTTCAATGTTTTAGTGTTGTAGTGTGAATGGTTGTTCTCAGTCTATTATTTGTGTATATTGTGTTTTCGTTAGGTTAGTCCCAACATGCCACTGTTTTCGAAACTACGTCAGATAGGGACCAGGAAAGGGATACTCGAAGAGTCAGTTCCCGTCCCGCCTAGAGACACACCTGGTCATTTTATGTATCAAAAGCATGGGCTAGATGCCATACTGTTCTTAGACTTATGGGTAGATTACACGAAGGATCTAGAAGAAAAGTATAGATGGCCTGTTTCAAGAACATGGGATGCTGAAAGCATTATGAGAGTAGAGGAAGCTCTATGGAAAAAGAAAGTTAGACCGTCCCAGAAAGATGCCATTGAGTTATGGCGTAAAGAAGCGCATAGGAGAGCAGAGAAAGAATTCCACAAAGCAGAGAGAAGTAAAGAAGCAGCAGAAAAAGCCAGAGAAAAAGAGCTAAAGGAAGAAGGGGAACGGGTCAAGGCGGAACAAGTAGATCGAGAAAGAAATACCCTCATCACGGGCATGTATCCCGTCCTTGCTGAAGGACTAGCTAAAGTGACATCCTCAGAAGTACCTGGTAATTTGCTGCCACCACTGATACCGACTAAAGTACGTAGGCATAAACAGACAGCAGCTGAGGCTTTTATTTCCTCCTATCTAGAAGAGCTTGTTCCGGATTATGTTAACGCAGATTTCCCTCCTCCTGTCCCTTCTGTCAACAATCCTTTTCTCCCTCCGCCTCCAGCACAGGATCTGCTTACACAGCAGCGGCTTCCCCAGGCCGTGAAGGATGACGTAGGACAAGGGGCAGTGGGTGGGGGGCTACCAAATACGCCACGAACACCGCCCGCAACCCGAGCACTACAAGAGTTAGGGCTACAACAAACGCCACAAATGACAGCATCACCCTATAAGCATAATGTAACGATTTCACATTGTATATACGATCCCGTACTAGGTGTGGGTACAATGCTCGTGTTCTCACTACGACTAAGACGCGCTGTAGAGTATCTGATCACATTACCAGGCATGAAGGACAATTTAGACAAAATCTACCATTTCATTAGAACAGGGGAGGGACCCGAGAGTATAGAAGAGGCCATGGAAGAAAGAAAGGTGGAGGTTCAACGCGCAATTTTACGTTTTTTGATTAACTGTCTGATCAGGGAACAAGATCAGCCAGACAAAGGAGTAACTAGAGGTATGACTGATTGGAGTGACAACATAGCTGCCGGTAAACATGATACAGTGGGAAAGACAGAATGCATGTATAGAAAAATACGAAAAGAGATTCTAAACTTACACAGGAAAGAGTCTGACGAGAAAGAGGATTCAGCATCAGAAGATACTGAGCATGAAACAGAGGAAATGGGTAAAATAAATTATGTAGGCAGAGCTCGACAGTTTGACAGGCCTAAGTGTCTTGACTACCGCAAACAGGGACCTCCTATAAAAGAAAGATACTCCCTTGAAAATCTATTCCAAGCTACTGAGAACGCGCTGAAAAGACGAGTAGAGTGCGATAGACCCCACACCGTACATGAACAGGAATTAGCACGGTCTGCCGTTCAATGGGTGTCTAATGCCAACATATATAATGGTGACGTAGTGGCTCAGACCTTTTTGAGCCTTCCTCCGAACGAACAGCGTTTGGCTGGTATCTACATGGTTCAACATTTGATCACGTTGTACGAGAGTCAATATTCTGATCCCGGTCCCTTGTATAAATTACTAGACAATATACTTCTAGATAGATGGATAGGCCTAGGTACTGAATTAATTAATGTCATTCTGGACCAACGACATAAGTACTTGACTTTCCTGACCACGCACATGATTCCTGCCCCACACCACGACAGAAAGGGTTTACACATAGACAGACAGAACCCCCTACGAGAGGTTCATCCCGTTAGAAATACAGCGGATGAGCTTCAGCGAGTATACGTTTATACACCCTTGACAAAAATAGAAATCCTGGAAATGAAAAGGATATTGCCCTGCCATGATAAAGACCCGGGGGGGTTCCACCGTGAATTAAAGGACATTCTCCGCATAGGGGATTACACGTACGCTGACATCATTAAATTATTGAAAGTACTGTTACCTGCTGGTAGTTACGAAAAACTTAAAGAGAAGGACTGGGAGGTGGGAGAGAAAAAGATAAATTGGGCAGAATTGGAAGCAGAGGATAAAGGCCGACACCCTGGTGTTGGTCTAGGGGAAAAAGCTAAGGCACTACCTGAACTCTTGATACAGGTCCTGCCGAGATTATTGATTACTAAAAAGGAAGATTGGGATGCTATTTCAGCCTGTAAACAGAAACCAGATGAAGACACTAGTGATTTTTATTCCAGATTCGAGAAATGTTTTTCTATTAATAGTGGCCTTAAGCCAAGTAGTGAATCATATCCACATCTTTTTGTAAGCAAACTAGTGGAAAATTCCTTAACCCCGATCAAGAATAGAGTACTGAAGGTTGAGAGTACCTGGCAAGCAAATAGCCCTTCCCAAATGTTGCAAATGTTACAATATCACCAGAACAGAATTAGAGAGGAACAGGAATCTGAAAAGAGACGCATGAAAGATACGAAAATGAAAGTACTAGTTGCACAATCGGTACCAGCTAATGGGAATAAAAAGGGCACGGCACCTGTTAAAGGGAACTGTAATTATTGCAAGCAACCAGGTCACTATGTAAATGAATGTGCCGTCCTGAAACACAATATAGCTACAGGCAAGACAAAAGAAAGACCCCATCCTCCTAGACAGAATAGCACCCCACAGAACACCCCACAGAATACGCAACAGACAGTAGTTTTACCCCAACCAATAGCTGCCACACAACAGGTCACGCAACAAATGTACCAGTACGCACAGTCAGACTATCCAGAATATCAACAGTACTCATGAAATAGCCTAGAGAGGGAGGTTGGCTTGCCCCTTATTGAGATTCCTGTAGATCAAGAAGGTCCCTATGTACATAGTCGTGTATTGGGAAAAGACAGAAAATTTCTGATTGACACGGGGGCGAGCAGGACTACCATCAGTCATAACGAGGTTCCAGGGGCACCCCTCTCTGGCTCACAGAATATTTCCCTGGGATTTTCAGGAAAGCCTATTGTTAACGAAGTGTCAAAGCCAGTTTCCCTAGGAGTCGGTCCATTGTCCCGTACCACAGACTTGTTGCTTACTAAGTCATGTCCAGAAAATTTGCTTGGTATAAAGACATTGAAGGAACTAGGAGCTGTTATATGTTGTTCTCCGGAAGGAGTGCGATTGTTTTTACGTGATTTTAAAGGACATTATGTGTTGAGAGATTTTGATCCCAGACTCCAGAATGTACCACAGCATTTATGGGCACAAGGTCCGACTGACGTAGGTTACATGCACATTACGCCATACCGTGTCACTCTCAAACAAGGAGTAGTACTGCCACGAATCCAACAATACAAGTTACCACCTGATGCCGTAGTAGCCTTACTGAAAATTGTTGACGAGCTCATTGCGCAAGGATTGGTAGTAGAAACAGACTCAAATGTATGTAATTCGCCTGTCATCCCTATTCTTAAACGAACAGACCCTACTGCACCACCAGTCTACAGACTAGTGATTGACCTTCGAGAACTGAATAAATGCATAATTCCCCAGTACCCAGTGTCCCAGACATTTCTTCATTACTGACTGCAATTGATTCCGAGGCAGCGTTCTTCACTGTAATTGACCTTAAGAACGCCTTCTTCAGTGTCCCAATCCATCCAGAGAGCCAATACCTTTTCGGATTCTGTTTAAATGGACGCAGCTTTAAATTTACGAGAGCTCCTCAAGGTTTCACAGAAAGTCCTAGTATTTACAGTCAAGCATTGAAAAGACAACTAGACAGTATTCACATGCCTGCCAACACCACATTGCTCCAATATGTAGACGATATCCTGATCACAGCACGAACAGAACAAGACTGCGAACGTGCATCACTGACAGTCTTATACTTTCTGGCAGACAAGGGGCACAAAGTGTCCTCTTCAAAGTTGCAATTCTGTGCACAGCAAGTGGTGTACCTTGGACACTTGCTGTCCAAGAGGGGTAGACAGCTGACACAAGACCGTATTCAGTTAATTGCCAATCTTTCACAGCCCAAGACACAAAAGGAAGTACGGGCCTTTATTGGCCTCACTTCTTACTGCAGACAATGGATTCCCCAGTATGCATATCTAGCCAAACCACTCATACAGTTAACAACACAGGAGGCAGCGTCTTCGACTGTCCTCCCTTGGACACAAGAACATACCCTTGCATTTGAAGAATTGAAAAAAGCCTTATGCCAAGCACCAGTTTTAGCGACTCCTTGTTACAGCAAGCCTTTTACGCTTTTTATCACTGAACGAGATGGAACAGCATTATCTGTCCTTACACAAGACCAAGCAGGAAAACACAAGCCTTGTGCTTATTTTTCTAGTACATTGGATCCAGTGGCCCAGGCTCTGCCTGCGTGCCTGAAATCAGTTGCAGCAACAGCCCTAGCAATAAGACAGAGCGATTCTATAGTATTAGGACACCCCCTGACAGTACAGGTTCCACATTCAGTGGAAGTTCTCTTGAACAGAACACAGACACAACATCTGACTATAGCAAGACTGACAGGATATGAACTGACATTATTTCAGCCACACATAGAGATCAGACGATGCAACATCCTGAACCCTGCTACACTTTTGCCCTCAAGCACGGAAGACACTGCACCACATGACTGTGTGGAAGTAATTAATACAGTGACGAAACCAAGACAAGACTTGACAGACGTTGCATTGCCAGACCCTGACCTGACACTTTATGTTGATGGTTCATGTATGAGAACAAGTACAGGAGAGTTAGTGGCCGCATATGCCGTGACCACTGATACTGAAGTCATAGAGACACAACGAATAGATACACTGTCCGCACAAGCAGCAGAGCTCATCGCTCTGACACAAGCCTGCATACGAGCCAAGAATATGAAAGTAAACATATATACAGATTCACAGTACGCTTTCGGGGTCGTTCATGACTTCGGAGTGTTATGGCAGGAGAGAGGTTTCCTGACCTCTCATGGGGCCAAAATCCAGCATGGTCCCCTTATTCAGGCTCTGTTAGAAGCTATACACTTGCCTAAAGCCATAGCCATCATGAAGTGCAAAGCACATACGAAAGCCACAGACACCATTTCCCAGGGTAACGACCTGGCAGATCGAACAGCTAAACTTACAGCCCAGACTCCAACAGACACTTCAACAGACACAACAAAGACAGAAGTACCATCACTGACAAACAGCATGACAGTCAGGGATCCCACACAAGATGTACTCGACATACAGACACATGCCACTCTAGACAAAATAAAGAAATGGACAGAATAAGGAGGGGTCCAGACTGACCAGGGTTGGATGACAAAAGGAAAAGCTACATGGTTTCTTCCTGACTCTATGGTACAAGTTATCATAAACACAGCACATAGTCCAGCACACTTAGGAGAAAAGGCTATGCTAGACAGTTTACAGAATATTTGGTTCAACAAGCACCTGCGTGCAGCAGCAAAACAGAAAGTACGCACCTGCATGATATGCTGCCAGTTCAATCCAGGCAAAGGCATTCCAGTGGAACAAGGTGGATTTCATCCTCCAGATCACCCTTTTGAAGTCCTCCAGATGGATTATATCCAGATGGACAGATGTAGAGGATACAAATATGTCCTAGTAGTTGTATGTGCACTATCTAGATGGACAGAAGCTTACCCAGTCCCAGATTATACTGCTGTGACCACCGCCAGGCAATTGGTATGTGAGTTCTTTCCACGTTACGGATTGCCTCGTGTCGTGTACTCAGATAACGGTCAGCCATTCTCCTCTGAATTAATGAAACAAGTATCTCTTCTGTTAGGGTACCAGTGGAAGTTCCATGGTGTACGACACCCCGAGGCAGCCGGACTTGTAGAGAGACACAATCAGACACTTAAGACCAAGTTAGCGAAAGTCTGTGCAGAAAAAGGCGTGGATTGGATGGTAGCCTTGCCGGTTGCCCTCTTTTACATGCGTATGGTAGGTCATTCCAGAACAGGACTGTCCCCTTACGAGGTGGTTTTTGGTAGACCACCGAATATGTGGGGTACGCCTATGCCGAAGAAAATTACCGATGTTGACAGTAATATGCTGACAGATTACCTGGCTTCCTTGATGTCTGCACTCCTCTCTTGTCGTTCACAGGTTGCAGCCGCTTTCCCCGACAACACCCGAGTAAAAGAACACACCATCGTTCCAGGAGATGTTGTGCTAGTCCGGAATTTTGATCGTTCAAGCCCTCTTGAGCCCCGCTGGCGAACGCCGAAGTTAGTGCTGCTTACCACGAGGACTGCTGTCAAGGTCGAGGGAAGAAAAGGCTGGATCCATGCCCAACACATAAAAAAATTCCATGGACATAACGGAACTGTGATCGAAACTAAAGACTGCCCTGAAACTAGTGATTCAAAGCCTCCTTTGCTAGAAAAGACTCCGCAACAGGAGTATAAGTCAAAATTACGGTCTAGTAAGTCAGACAGCGTTTAATTGTTTAAGTCCACCCTGTGGTGAATCGGTTAGACAGGTTCCTGACATGTATAAGATCGTAGACCAGAATAGTAGACAGAGAGATAAGACAGAGAAATACTGTAAGACCTTACGCAGTAGATGTACAGTAACTCTGATTATTATGTTTCTTTTAAGTATATCGATTATATGTATCAGCTTGACGCTACATGTTTTCTTTCCTCCTATTGCTTCACATATACACTCTTCCTTTAACGACACTGTAGTGCACACCTTCAGTGATCTGCCACCCCATGAACTGTCATATCGACTAGCACTGCGCAACAATACTTTTATTCGGATGTTGCACCATTCTCATCAGACCAGCAATGTAACGAATTGCTGGGTATGTGGCCGACTCCCACCTTATCAGAAAACGAAGGGAGTTCTGCCCCTCTTTCCTTTCCCGTTCTCGCACAATGGTTCGTGCGGAGCATGGTTTGCTTTAATGTCATCACAAGACAGAAAGGTTATAGATTCCCAGGGTGGTTGGATCTGGGGAGATTTGAATATAGTAATGAATAAGGCATGTTTTCCAGACAAAGATGGTTTTCCCCAGAGAAAAGGAACTGATCTAGAAAATGAAGTGTACGAACAAGGAAATGCTTCTCTTAACCTTATGATTCTGAATGTCCAGTCCGAGAAAAATACAGGTTCACCGTTCATATCAGTCTTACCAGTGAAAGGTGAATTATGCGTTAGAAAGAAAGGGTCCGTGCATCTAGGACACAGTGATTGTAATACTGTAGTCGAGTTCAATGATAAAGGAAAGTCTACTTTCAAAGTTTCTCGCCATTCTCATTTCATTTGTGGTCAGACAGCCTATGTACGTCTGCCCTTAGACTGGGGTGGAACGTGTTATATAGCGTTCCTACTGCCACCCGTTTTTCTAGCCCCATCCCATTATCATCGAGATTCGCGACTAGTACATATTAGACACAAGAGGGAGATCGACTCCCCAGTTGTTGGTCAGACTGAGACAGCTTGGGAGCAATATACAGTTTTCGTTAAAGGATACTTCTGGTTCATAGGTCCCGTCCAAAACAGTAAACTCATACGCAGGTTAACAAGAGCTTTGGAAGCAGTAGTGAATGAGACTACTTCTGCTTTAGGGAACTTGACGGAGGAACAGTCAACTATGAGACTTGTTGTTCTTCAGAATCGTCTTGTTCTTGACGTAATCCTGGCAGATAGGGGCGGGGCTTGTAGAGTGATCGGCTCCAGTTGTTCCGTGTTTATTCCTAATAACGCGCCATCCGTGTATGCAGCAATAACAAGGCTCCACAAGATAGCTCATGAAATACATCAAGACCCATGGACTTGGTCCGGTTGGCTCTGGAGTGTAATATTAGGATGGGGCTGGACAGTATTAGCGTTCCTAGGTATAATACTGCTTATTATATTCAGTTGCTGTCTATGTCTGCAATGAGGCCCAGCGATTTGTGGCTTGTGTGTCACTGCCTGTATTTCCCATCCACGTATACAACAGAAAAAAGACGAACAAATTATGCTATATGATCAGATATATGGTATCATGAATATAGATGTGTCCTGAAGGGCACAGTAGGGGACAAGGAGGGAATGAGGAAATAGAAATTTTATATGGCCTATGTGTCCCCTACATGTACCCCATGTATGTAAATGTAAATGTACATGTATTTATATAGCGCAAATTACCCACATCGCAGGCATCTAAGCGCTTGCTTAGGGAACCCGTCCTGGTATTCCCCTGTGAGATAACCCCGGCAGGGTATCCACAAGGTGAAAGCCAGGCATCCCGCCGCGAGGGGCCGTTGTGGAGATTAAGCAAGCTATTGCCCAGAGTCGCAGAGTGTGAACCGGTGAGTCGAGTAGGCACCGGAGCGAGAATTATCGAGTCCGTGGAATTATTGAGCCCAAGCCCCATCGAGGCGGGGAATTGAACCCTGGTCCAGGGCCGATCTCAGCTTCCGGGTCTGCCGCCTCGAACCCCTGAGCCACACTTCTCCACCATGTCACCATGAAATTTCTTTCACATATCTGTAATAATAATGCCTCTGCATTTCCGTTCAGTGTTAACATGTCAGTTACCAGGCCCTTCATGAAAGAAACGTTCAAGTCTGCACTGAGGCCTATGTTGCCAATGCATTTACATGGTGCACGTTTAAAAGTCGAGATGAACCCGTTTTGTGGCTCAGCCGAGCTAGGACCCGAATTCAGGCTCCATGCCTCCTGACACTCTGAAAACTGCAGTCTTAGTTATGTTTAAGCTATGTATCCCTGACCTCTCACATACTTCCTGCTCAGCCGAGAGGTGCCCCGCTCGGCCTGCCAAGACAGTATTTAGCTTACAGTTATCTGCCCTGCTCCACTGAAACACATTCCTGCTTAATGAAAAAGGTAAACATATTCCGCCTGCAGAAGATAGGGCCTAGCCTTTTTGTCTCCATTCAAGTGACTTACAGAACTCGCATCCATAGAAGGCTCATGGCCCCACGCAATGCACGAAGAAAATATATGCCCACACTAGCATTTAGTGATGAACAGCCTTTGCTCGAGCGACCTTTAACTCAGACAATACATCCTCCAAACTCAAGATATCAGATAATACCAGAAGTACAGGTCGTCCTGACATACAAAGACTTCTCTACTAGCACAAAAGTCAGCTCCCCCCAGTTTCCCCCAGTTACACGTCAATTCCACGTCATGACCAAATTGCGCGCACAAGTAGGGTAAAGGCTCCTGCTGACCATGCAGACCCCTCCATGTATCCACCCACCTATGACACACCTATGACTCATTAAGTGAACACCCACGTGTACGCCTTCTTACACGCCCTTTTCACGCCCATGTGCTCTTATCTCTCTCTTTCACTTGCTCCGCCTGGAGCGCTCTGCCTTCTCTATGCAAGTTAATGTATGTTTTAACTATAAATAATGAACTCTGTGAATAAAGTTCAGATGACGATCCTTCCTGATCCCTAGTGGTGATGGAACCCGATTCTCCCTTAACTCGAGTTACTGAATTAAAGCCCTTTTGAATCGGACACCACGGACTCTGCCTCTCATTATATGCATGATCCTTGTTAATGTATAGAAATTCCGACAGGGTAATTATTTTATTTACCACAAAAGTGTCAGGGCAAATATACTGCGAACAAGAATGTTATAAAGTATATAGGTAGGCATAGTTTTACTATAAATAACTGCACGTAAGTATCTTGATGAGACATGTATCATCAAGCTACATAGATGTGGAGTGAAGAATAGTAAAACTATAATCCCTATCTATACACAGCTCCAAAATGTTCAGGTTGTCATTATGGCTCAAATATTTTGGGAGATTGATAGTTCGGTCCTCGATGTTCTGACAGGAAACCATTCACTAACCCTCCACCTGCTACACATTGTCAATGTGTGGAATAATAGTGTGAACATTGTATGCCATACATGGTTACGGTATACATATGGAAGAAAATAAGTACTGAAACACGTATGTTTACCTTGGAACCTGGATTATTTGTTCAAGATATTTTCCAATGTTGTTTTGTATGAAATGCCAAACATTGAAAGAGGATCGGACTCTCTTGCAGTAGTGATGGGGGTAAATTGAACATTTCATTATTATGTACCTAGCTTATGTCAATTGTAACGTGAAATGAATCGCTGGAAGCCCCTGCCTCTTCGTTCATCTGGCAGTCCACCCTGCCCTGCCGCCTCCAGGCCGGTGGCTGCCACAGAAGAACCTTGTTCAAACACCTGACACTCAAATGCTCCTATTCCACGGATCCATCGGCACTACTTACCTGACATGGGCCCCGGTGCGGTCCATTTGCAGTGAAAACCTTTTCGGCCCTCCGAACCACCCAGTGCCGTGACCAGATCCCAGTGCTTTGGTCTGCTGGGACCCCACCACGGCAGCTCACGCTGCCCTAATCAGAAAGCTACAACTTCACTCCACCTCTTTATGAGCAGAGACGTTTTAAGGGATGGGAAAACTGGGCTGTGGCCCAGGGCCCCAGCCTTTCAGGGGCCCCCTGATAATGCCAGCTGTGTTCTTCTGAGAGTCCTACCCTGTTGACCTTGAATATTCTTAAACAAATTGTTTTAAATACTGTTGGACTTGGCCCTTTTGGCAGGTTCTCCCCTACATCTTTTTGTTTTTAAATGTGACCTGGTGTTAGTTGTTTTTGGCTTCTGCGCACTTTAGCACGGTGTCCCAGTGTAAAGTGTGTGCGCACTCTGAGTTCATGTGGTGAGATTGACCTGCCCTCCCATAGGAATGCATGGGGGATATGTGTGTCCATGGTAGTTCTTGATGTGAGAGGAGTGCAGGGGCGAGTTTGGTATGTTTACAAACTCATGAGATGAAATGCTGTGCGACTGTGTGCGTAGATTTAATGTGACTAGTGGAGAAGTGTCACTTTTAGAAGTTGGCATTTCTGTGTGCGGTGAATGTGAATTGACTATCTGGCTTGTGATTGACAGGAGCTGGCTGGTGTGCTTGGCTCCAGGAGTCAGGATGGGTCTGCCCAGTAGTGAATGGGGAGATCTGCATGTAGATGGGAGGGAGGAATTCCACCTGGGACCTGAATAGGGCTGTGCCTTCCCTCCACCATGCTGGCTCCGCCCCCTGTGGTGTGTCTGATGTCCTTAGCCTGGCCTGTGAATAGGGAGAGGGGCTGAGCAAAACAAAGTGCTCCAGAACCAGTTGTAACTGGTTCGCCCCCTGCCCTACAGCTTTAAACAAAGGAAAATGGTGTATAAGAAGGGGCTGTGACCCTATGTAAAATCTTCTCTGTTCCTGACTTGGTGGGGTGGGGGGCTGCTGCTGCTGCTGGGCATCAGGAGGAATTGCCACTGGGTGCTACCTCCCTGCTAGAGGGCCCTGTGAGCTGGCCCTTGGGCCCAGCCTTTGCCCCCCTGCCCTCTGAAAGACTTCACTGGACTTTGCCTGCAGCGCTTGGGAACGTTTTGGTTCTCCTGCAGAGGAAGCGCTTTATTTCCCTGAAGAGCGCTTATTGTGGTGCCTTTTCCTTTGGAGAGCAGCACTCCTACTTGCGAGTGGCAGCACGGAGCTGCAGTCATTTTCAAGTGGGGACCCCCCTGTAAGGGCTGATCGAGTGGGTGCCTACCCCGCAATCTGCCGGATTTCGGCACGGGTGCCCACCCCGCGGATTTGCCATTTTTTGATATCCCTAGCCAGGGACCTTGTGTTGCGATATATATCCCTAGCGGGTTCCCACCCGGCCAGGGACTTTGTGCCAGTCTTGTACCCCCAGCGGGTGCCCACCCCGCCAGGGACTTTGCATTAAACGGGTGCCTACCCCATATCACCGCTGCTGGCCCAGGAATCCCCAGGCGTGCTCCCTCTGACGTCACGAGGCCGCCGTGCTGGGATTGGATCCAGCCACGGGCTTTGCCTCGCAACGAAGGGGGCTCGACTAACAGAAGTGCGAGAGGAGGCACAGGAAGGCTACCAGCGTGACACGGGGCTCCGGTGGTGGTAATGCAAGCCCCGCCTGGAGCCCCAGCCGCCCCACTGCGAGAAGGAGCTAGAATAACCAGAGGAGTCCCCCATCAGCCCCGGTGAGTGAGGGCTGGGCGGGAGACATAGCCGGTGTTTCTCTTCAGGGCAGCCCCACTCGATAGAGGGCTGCCCCAACAGTTATCCCATGCGGAGTCCCGGTGAGGGGGGCTCCATGTTGTTGGTGCCTTCGAGGCACAGTGCCCCTGCCGCATCTACAGAGCAGAGTCCCCAGAGAGCAGCCCAGTGAGTACAAAGGGCTGGGGGGCTCCGTGCGGGTGGATGTAATGAATGCCTGATCCAGGCACCGTAGGATGTTCGCATCTGAGTGGCCCGTCTAGCAGAGGGCTGCTCCAATGTGGGTGACATTTGTTTTAGGGCCCCCGGCGTGCCCAGAGCTTGTGCGTGGCCCACCGCCTGAGGCATATTTACTGTAAGGGCCGGTGTTCTTTCAAATGCTTTGACCCCATTATTCCTAGAGCCTGAGGGCTCCAACGAAGCCCCAGTTGTTTTCAGAGCCAGATGACTCCCAGGGGTACATTATTGATTTACTGAGCCCTGTGTGGCTCCAACGTTTTGAACAATTTATTTAAAGAGCCTCTGAGAGCCCCTGACCCATTTGAGTGCTTCCCATCTGCCCAGCAAGTAGTGGGCAGCTTCTAAGGGTGGGCGTAAAATCCGTTTCGTGGGCGAATTTGCGTATTTTCCGCGATTTCGAGATCCGCGAATCTCGCGAAATCGCGGTAAAATCCGCGAATCAGCAGGGACGAATTTTCAGCCAAGCAAGGGTTTCAGCAGCAGGTGCAAAAGTTGAACCTAATTTCTTTGTAACCTTTTACAAAAGGGTTACAAACAAATTAACTTCAACTTGGACACCTGCTGCTAATTGCTTCCTGGCGCCTCGTTGCCTACTTGCAACTATTCTCTGACCCTGCTCTGACCCTTGAAGCAGGGTCAGAGAATAGTTACAAGTAGGCAACGAGGCACCTGTCCAAGGAATTAAACCTCATCAGGAAGCACTAACAGATATAAAAAACAGGAAGAAGGGAGAAGATGGCAAATACACCCATTTTGAGTTGTCAGGAGGGGTTAAACTAAAAGAGACCTTTACAGCACAATTTTCATATGCATTTTGCTAAAAATAAAAAGCTGTTCTGTAGGGGCAACTCAGGAATCTGGCCCTTCAGAGATCCGGCCTCTCTTTCTTTCTCTCGTTCTCTCTCTCCCTCTCTCTTTCCCTCTCTTTCTCTCTCTTTCTATCTATCTATCTATCTATCTCTCTCTCCCTCTCCCATAAACGACTGCATGGGTAACTTCGCTATGCAAGCGGCTCGCGAAGACGCAAAAATCCCTGCGAATACGCAAAAAACCCCGCGAACACGCAAAAAACCCCGCGAACACGCAAAAAACCAAAAATCCGCAAATTCGCACAAATTCGCGAATTTTGCGGATCGCAAATTCACAAATCCGCAAATTCGCGGATCGCGAATTTGCAAAATTCACCCATGCTTAGCAGCTTCACCGTTTAGGCGCACAGTTCTTTGGAGGGGCAAGGTAGGAGTGAGACACACGTCTTCGCCCCCATCCATCCCCAGCTGCCCAGCAATTAGTGGGCAGCTGCCACGTTTGGGCTTGTTCTCTGGCGCATCTTTGCTTTGGCTGCCTAGACAGCGCGCCCTGAAAATTTTGTACAAGGGCATTTGAGCCCCATGGAAGGCCAGTTGGCCTGGGCACAGTAACTTCTGTGGTTCTTGTGCAAGGTGTTTTGTGATTTGTGTTTATGTTGGTAATTACCTGATGCCTAATGTGATTGTATGCCTGTTCTATACCTCTAACTGTGTTTTCATGACTAGGAGGTTGTGTTGCCTAGTATAGTTTATGCTAGTCAGTTTATGTTTCACTGGGTGATCTATGCCTAGGTGATTAGTATTGCATAGTGTGTTCCTACCTTTTACCAGTGGTTACTGGTTGTGTTCTACAAGTATTATTATGTGCTTCAATTTATTATATGTTCTACATCTACTATTTCTACTAAGTGCTGATTCTGACAGTGGCCCACGTGGCCCTGTCATGTGTAAATAATCCCCAGTAAATACTGCCCACTAGCACATTGTAATATGTGTGATTATGATCTAATGTGTTTATGGTAATACAAAGGCTATTTTTATATATAACCTTGTGTGGAGTTCCTTTTTGTGGTGTACCTAGTGTGTTGCTACTGTGTGTGTGTGTTGCACAAATGCTTTACACATTGCTTCCTAGATAAGCCTTACTTGCTCGTGCCAAGCTACCAAGGGGGTGAGCAGGGGTTATCTTGGCGTGTAACTCCCTTGCCCTGACTAGAGTGGTGGTCTCTGACTGGCTTTGGCGCAAGCCTTAGCCAACCAGAGATCCCATTTCTTCTAACAAATACTCTTTTCCTTTAATGTATTTTAAAGTGAATGATGTGTGAGAGTCTACAATAGACATTTTGCAGAGAAATGTGTTTATGATTCATATGCAACATCTGTAAAAAAAAAGTTTGTTTTAGATGACAATAGGCTCTCACATATGAGAAATGGGAGGGTGTAACAGAGATTATTTGCAGTAACTTTAGTGACCTGCTGTGTACAATATTGAAAACACATGTCACTATTCCTGAATAGCAGATGTAAATACATGTAGAATCTGAACTAGTGCGCCAGTACACTTTCAGTGACCTGGTCAAAGAGAGCATGAACGAGCTGAAATTGAATCATACATTTAAAGCTGTTCCGAACAGGGCCCCCCAAAATACATTTGGCCCAATGCCCACCCAAATCCTTAAGACCTCCTTGTTTATGAGTGTACCTTATCAACTTAAACTTCAAAATGGCGGATGACTCCACCCCCAACTTGCTGACCTTCCAATTCCCCAGCATACATCTTCACACTGCTGCTACCCAGCCTCTCCGTGAGTCTGGCCTTTGTCTAACACAACCAGCGACCACACTGCTAACCAAGTAACCATGCCGACCTTTCCTGCTATTTTATGAATGCAAGAAAATACATTTTACTATGCTATTTGAGCCAGTTCTCAATTCCTTATTTTGTGCTGCAACTTGTGCATTATGTAGCACTTACTGCCACAGTTGTTTTGCTTCGTAAACTGAGCACGGAAGTTGTTACCCATATCCAACTCAGCTGTCCTCATTTTACAGACTTTGGAAGGATTAAAGATGCTCTTGTCAACGCCAGACATCCAACCCTCCAACTCGGTGGTTGTACTGTGGTCTCTGCGGAAGGCACATTAACCACCTTAGCTGTATTCAGCCCTTTAAAAAGTCGTGCTTGGTAGAGGTGTGTATATCTTTACACAGAGTGTGAAGACACCTTGAGCAATTCACCACTAGCAGTGCAAACTCTGTTCTCACCGCCGCAGATGCAGATGACAGCGCAGGCAGTGCACTCCACATTAAACAACATTTGATGAGATTTCTGTATGCTGGAAGTGTAGAGGAGAACGGGGATGCACTTAAAGACCTGCGCAGCTTGAAGTCATTGGACTGGGTAGGAGTTTTTGAATCCAAGGCAAAAGAGTGAATTTGGATAATCTCTTACCCAGGACCACATCCCTGGACAGAATCCGAGGATTGAAAAAATGTGCCATGTGGGCAGTCTATTTTCAACCAGCACACACCATTGCTCGGCCAGAATGTATCTGCCAGGATTTATCTGCCATGAAATAGCTGTCATCACCTGCCAAAGGCATGCTTTCTCTCCAGCAGTTGCATGCAGATTTTCGCATACTCATTCACACCCATATGAATATGTGAATACGCCTATATATACAGACACATCCAGCTAGATATGAGTATGCTCAAAGACATTCACAAATACTTGTTTGCATGTGCACAGCACCCAAACTCAAATATGTACAAATACACACACATCTTTAGAAACATGTGCACCACATAGATACTCACACACATATATACAGACATGTGAATGGGCCCAGATACATATAGTTATGCATTCACTTCTCAGCACACCTGTGAACATCTTTTCATATGTGCACATGAAATGAAATGAAATGAATTCGTACTTGTATAGCGCACTTATACCCTGAGGCGTCTTGACACTGTACACATACCACTGTGGAACCCTTCCTGGCTTTTTCCTGTGAAATGCCCACTCCTGGGCACCCCCAAGGTGAAGCCAGCCAGGCATCCCAGCACTGTTGGGTCCGTTGTGGAGATTTTGCAGAGTGGGACCCATGATTAGAATAGGCACCGAGGCGAGAATTATCAGGTCCGAGGAAATTGAGCCCAAGACCTGCCGAGGCGGAAATTGAACCCTGGTCCCGGGACAGACCTCTGCATCAGGGTCTGCCGCTCTAACCATTGAGCCACACTTCTCCACATGCACATAGATGAACATACAGTTGTACAAAGATATCGCCATTCAAGCAGAAACACCTGCACATCTTTACAGATATACAGTACACACAAATACTCAAAACTCTTCATTATTCCAAGTTCCAGTCTTCTTTGTCAGTTATGTCAAAGTGAGCTTTGCCTACTCCAACAGACAGAATTTGGATATCCTAGCCATGAACAAAACAATGTCTTCACACATATATGCCTCTTTTGTGTCCATATCTCCGTTCACGCCTAGGAGCCACAAATAGGGGCCAACCCAACCAGTTGTCCTGAACTACCTAGCAACACCCCCACCCCTATGGTTGACCAGAAGAGGGCAGGGAGGGCAGAGAGCCAGGACCCAGGCGAGGAAATATGGCACTAGGTGTAATAAAAGTTACCAGTAAGTAATTGGTGCATTACCATCTCGGCTTACTCATCATGGTTCCACAGAGGAGCAAAACAGACCACAGACAGCCACAATAAAGACATAGGGAGTATGGACTGCTGCGGTTGTGACCAAACCAAATTGCATCATATCAATGAGACACATAGGGGGTACTGATGAGCACCATCTTCAACCCCTAACTCATTGTGGGAAGGAGCTCCAAGAAACCTAAGCAAGTACATGCAAATGAGCTCCAGCGAACTCTCTCGCAGCCCACCAGGCAAAAGAAGCACCACAAAAGAAACACAAAAAAGAAACAACCCTACAGCGGACCCAGCAGAACTGACCTAGCAGTCTGGTATGTCAGAAATACAGACTCCCTAACTGATCCTGTGGCTCAGGAGATCATCTAGGGTCTTCACCTGCTCCTGTAAGGACAAAAAAGCACAAGAGACAGTCAATCTGCAGGAAAGCGGCAGATCCAGACAGGAAGACAGACAGGGCA
Organism: Lissotriton vulgaris; assembly: GCF_964263255.1. Taxonomy (NCBI): domain Eukaryota; kingdom Metazoa; phylum Chordata; class Amphibia; order Caudata; family Salamandridae; genus Lissotriton; species Lissotriton vulgaris. The sequence goes on from NC_141687.1 coordinate 247,224,247, forward strand.
ATCTGGCAATGCCTGAAAGGCTGGTCTGACTGGTCAGTGTGAAGGTCTATTTTTGGTTGTTTTTGGGCCTGTTTTGTGGTTTGGCTGGACGCTTTTGTATACTGTTGATTTCCCCCATATTACTACAAACATTGATTGCTGTAAGCAAAAATGCATCAAAGTCTCAGATTTCTTGCAAAACACGTATACAGTGACGTTGCAAGTTCAAAACGAGTCTGATTTGCAAATGTGGGCCACTACTTTAGCTATCAGATTCAATAACTGGGCCACCTTTATTTTGATGTGTGGGTCTATTTTCCTTCCCAGTTCGACCCTGAAGAGAGGGAGAATCCTGCACACATAAAGAAGATACACCCAGGCTCATTAGGGGTGACACGCTGAGGGAGCCTCAGGCTGAAAAAGGAGATGAAAAGAGGTGGCCAACACACCTGTTAAGGTGGAACCAGGCATCAAGAGTCTGTTCACGACAAGCATTCTTCTTTTTTTATTGTTAAAAAGAAAAAGGGGATTATACATACAATTTCAAGAATATGCAAATAAGAAATTAACTTTCAGCAATAATGGAGGTAGAAGAACATAAGCAGCACAAATCATAAAGAGCGACTAATACATTCTCTTCTGAGCCTTTCCGGAGTTAATAATAAGATCCAGCAGTTATTACAATTGACCAGCAGTGACCAGTTTCTTTAAGGATTATCCACCATTCTAACTCAGTAGGAGGTTTTGGGGAAATTCAGGCTCTAGCTATTGCTAAGCGAGCAACAACTAACATAATTTTCAATATTGGGCCATTCCCATCCCCTTCTTCTTTGTATCCCATCATCTTTTCAGTCACCGTAATTGTAATATCCTTATTTAGTCTAGTTTGAATTATCCCTTTGACTCTATCCTAAAATTTCTCGAGCGAAGGGCATGTAACAAACATATGAGCAATACCTGCCGCGTGTAGCCCGCACTTAGGGCATTTCTGCTGTGTCACACCCTGAGTCCCCCTCCCCATGTTTCTCTACCATTAGACCACCAAACAATCCTTTCAGGTGTATAATATAGTAAGCAAAGTGTACGAAATTGCTGCAGACGTAAACTAACTGAGTGCACTGCTCGAGTAACAGCATCAAATTCTGCCCGCATATTATCAATTGTAATATTTTCAGCCAAAATCTCACTCCATCTAAGTGCTAATTTATCACACCCTGCTGTTCGTTGTTGACAGAATATTCTATATGCCTTGCTGATGGTACCATCTTGTTTCATAGTATAAATAAAATCCCACATGTCAGAATCGGCCACCTTGTGGAGCTCCAGAGTTCTAAGCAAATGATCTCGAATCTGCAAATATTAAAAAAACATGCTATGGGGAATATCAAAAGTTTCCCGGAGGTTCTCAAAAGACTGAATACCATTGTAATCATAAAGTTGTCCCAATGAATGTATCCCATATCTGGCCCATCACAATCAGTATTATCTTGAAAGACTCCAGGGAGCATTGGATCTCGCATGCAGTAGAGACAAGGAGAGTCTAGTCTCAATACATTTCCAAATATATACACAATCACGAATTGTCTTGAAACGCACCAGTTAAAAATAATTGGGGTCATTAATTCGATAAAGAAACATCTGGCTATCTGCCCATAAGGCCATCCACTGCCAAAAATGAGTTAGCTCTGGAAATCTAGGCCACCTTGATTATATGGGAGTTTCATTGCTGCTATTGCCCGTCTAGCTTTTTTATATCCCCATATGAAGCTGATAAGGGCTCCATCTAGTTTCTTGAAAAAAGCATTTGAGATGCGTAGTGGTATTGACCTAAAAAGGTATAAGAATTTCGGAAGAATCTTCATTTTGATGACATTGCATCTTCCTAGAATACTAAGTGGGAGTTTGTGCCATATTTTTAGCTGCTTAATAACCTTAGCTAATAAAAAAATCATAGTTCAAAGCAAGTATAAGCTCTATTTTGGAAGAGATTTGTACCCCTAAGTATGTGGCACTCGCGCACACCCCATCTATTGAGTCTTCCGGTTGGAAATTAAGTACAATTTGGGTATTATTCTTATTCAATTTATAGCCAGAGAAGCTTCCAAACAATTTAGCCTCTGGGTCTATCGCTTCTATAGCCGCTTTTGGATTTTCAGAGAAAATGGCTATATCGTCAGCCTATGCCGTTAATTTTAAGGAGCACTGCTCTATTTCAAAAGAACAGATCAAATTATTATCTAAAAGTGCTTGAATGAATGGCTCAATGTAAAGAGCAAATAAAAGAGGGGAGAGGGGACATTCCTGTCCAGTCCCTCGTTGAATAAGAAAAGGAGAAGTTTGGGCATTTGAATACAATAGCTTAGCCATCGGTTTCTGATAAATTGACATTATCAGTCTACAGAACTTTTCTTTAATCCCAAATACTGTAAGAGTTGTCCAAAGATAATCCCAGGCCACCTGGTCAAATGCTTTTTCAGCATCCAATAATACCATATGTCCAGTCTCTTCTTCAAATTCCCAGCAATATCAAAAGCAGCGATTGCTGTATTTACGTGAGTGGTGGTATCTCTTCCATAGATAAACCCATGTTGCTGGGGTGAATCTAAGGCAGGCATCATTGGAGCTAACCGGGAAGCCAATATCTTAGCAAATATTTTTGCGTCAGAATTAATTAATGAGATTGGACGATAGGAAGCCCTTTCCTCTAGTGGTTTCCTTTTCTTTAAAAAAAGCCTATATTTGCCATGTTCCAGGAGTCAGGTACGACTCCTGTATTTCCAATTTGAGAAATCACCTCAAGCATTACCGGGGCAAGAGTACTTTTACAGCACTTATATAGCTCTGTAGGGAGGGCATCCTCCCCTGCCGCCTTCCCTGATGGTAATGCTAAGCATGGGTGAATTTTGCGAATTTGCGATTCGCAAATTTGCGGATTTGTGCGAATTTGTTTTTTTTTTATTTTTGCGTGTTCGCGGGGCGCTTTGCGCGTTCGCGGGATGTTTTTTTGCATGTTCGTGCGTGTTCGCGGGGTATTTTTTGGGCAAGACCGTGATGCGCCCTCTGGTTCATCACTGCCACCCTCTCATTTTTTATGCCCTTCTGCCCTCTGTACCACTCGTTTTTTTGCCTTTCTGCCCTCTGCCCCACTCGTGTTTGTGCCCTTTTGCCCTCTGCCCCACTCGTTTTTGTGCTCTTCTGCCCTCTGCCCAACTCGTTTTTGTGGTCTTCTGCCCTCTGTCCCACTCGTTTCTGCCCTCTGTCCCACTCGTTTTTGTGCTCTTCTGCCCTCTGCCCCACTCGTTTTTGTCCCCTTTTGCCCTCTGCCCCACTCGTTTTTGTGCTCTTCTGCCCTCTGCCCAACTCGTTTTTGTGGTCTTCTGCCCTCTGCCCCACTCATTTCTGCCCTCTGTCCCACTCGTTTTTGTGCTCTTCTGCCCTCTGCCCCACTCGTTTTTGTCCCCTTCTGCCCTCTGCCCCACTCGTTTCTGTGCCCTTCTGCCCTCTGCCCCACTCGTTTTTTGTCCCCTTCTGCCCTCTGTCCTACTTTGTGCCCTTCTGCCCTCAGCCCCACTTAGAATGGCGCCGGCAAGCTGCCAGCGCCATTCTAAAATAGCTACAAAGTCAGCTTCAACAGGAAGCACTAATAGATAAAGTAAAGCAGGTGAAGGGTGATTAATGATTGTGTAACTGAATTTGAGTTACAAAAGTCAGCTTCAACTTTTGACCTAATCCGTTCTGCTCGCGGATTTTGCGGGAAATTCGCGAATCTCGCGTATTGCGAATTTGCCGAAAATCCGTAAAATCCGCAAGCGGAACGGAGTTTCCGCCCTCAACTAGGTAATGCCCCAATCGCCTCCAGTACTTCCTCTAATATAACCTTTTGTTCCAGTAGAGACGAATCTTCCTCTGTTAGAGTCAGCAATTTACACCTTTCTAAGCAGCTCAACATACTAGTAAAGTCCTGCTGAGCCTCTGGGGAGTACAGTCGCTGATAAAAGATAGAGAATTGACTAGCTATCTCATGGGGGCATCTATGGATCCCCCCCTCCCTCCCTCCCTTTATAAACTTAATTCTGGTTTTAAGCTGTTTATCCATGAGTTGATGTGCTAGGACTTTTCCGATTCTATCACCGTATTCTTATTGTAATGTCTTGTGTTTAGTATAGCATGATGCTACTTTTTCCTTTAGGGCCCTAGTTATTGTCGCTTTTTGTTCTAATAGCGAAATATATAGGGAATCTTGATTAATATGCTTAAAACAAACAGCCTCAGCATGTTGAAGTTCTCGAATAACCAGATTTTGATTAGCCTCCCTAGTTTGTCTCTCCTGTTCTCCATTCCTCTGATATATATATATATACTTCTGAGTGATTCCCCTAATGTACGCATTCATAGCGTCCCAAACCACAAATATCGAAGCAGAGTCAATGTTGTCTGTAAGATAATTTGCAATTTTTTCCCTAATAAAACCCACAAACTCAGCTTTGTTAGTCAAATTCCTAGGAAATGTGAATAGTCGAGGACTTTTAACAACAGTTTTAGCAGAAAAAGAAAAAACTATGGGGTTGTGGTCGGATGTAATCCTGGGGCAGATCTCCATTTTAGCCGCCGATAAGATAGTGTCTGAAACCCAGGCCATATCGATTCTTGAACATTGGCCATGGGGTGCAGAGTAGTATGTATACCCCGGCCTATTTACATGCAAAACACGGCAAGAATGTAAAGAATGAATTCGGGCTGCTCCAAGATAGAAGCTTTCACCTTCTTCATTCTTGAGGCATGTGGCTGGCTAGTGGAGTCTATAGCATAGTTCATTACACAATTAAAATCCTCCATGACAATCAGCTGCCCCTGCCAACCTACTAATTCGAAGCAAATATCATCAAATAAAGTGGGATCATCAATATTAGGCCCATACAGAACGCAAAATACATATTTATCTAGATTAATTTCAGCCTGGGCAATTGCCCATCTCCCCCTTTGATCCGCGGACACTTTAAGAATTTGACACTCTAGTGTCTTCGAGATAAAAAATAGCAGCCCCCCTGATAGACACATTCTGAGAAGTACAAACAGCGTTCCGAAGACCCAATTGGTCAAGAAAACGCTGGTCCTTATATGCTAAATGTGTTTCAGTTAATAGCACTATCTGAGGCTTATACGCCTTGAACTCTTGCCTAACTAACTGTCTTTTGGATGCTCTATTCAGCCCAGATACATTCCAAGCTAAGCACTTTATTGCTGCCATGGCTGTTTAATATTGTCAACTTAAAAGAGAACAAACACTTTAGTATCCCTAAGTATTCTTCCACAGAAAATAGAACTGTGAACCCCCTTTTTTTTTTACAATTTTAACCCACTTAATGCCCGCTTCCCCCCCCTCATTACCCCCTCCCCCAGCAGGGCCAGCGGCCCATCTTTCCTATCTCCCAAAGAAGGAACCAGCCCCCAGCAGCTGCCGATAGAAATGGCAGCTAGCATCTCAGGACCCAACAGGCCCAGCCCGCGCTTGGCTCTCTAGCCTAAACACATATTTTCTAAAAAAAAGAAGAAAAAAAAGGGAGAAAAGAAAGGCAGAGAAAAAGAGAAATTGTGATCTTGAAGACAACAAACTCATGTTAATGTCAATCAAGCAGTTGCGATCTTAATAGCGCAGTTTTGGCTTCCAATTCTGAGACAAAAAACACCACTTGCCATCCTTAATAACTTTCAGTCTCGCAGGTTCCTGTAGAAACACCTGAGCACCTGTTGCCTTAATTGGGTCTATGAGTTGCCTAAGTTTCCATGTTCTTTCCATAGTTCCACTAGTTCCACGATTCAGATCAGATCTAAAAAATATAGACAAAGAATCCACTGAGACTGGTGAATTGGGACGTGCCTTAAATGAGAGTGCTTATCGGAATAAGAAATTTCCCAAAAAAATAAGTATAGGCCGAGGGAAGCGAGCATTACTCCGTTGTATAGTCAAAGGAAGCTGGTGAGCTCCTTGAATCTGGCAGTCACAGGCCCAATCTGCTCCTCTTGTACTTGAACAGTCTGCATGACTGCAGTGATAGTCTCTTCTGTTTCCGCCACCCTGCTTTGCAGCACTGTCACATCCTTTGTGATATTAGCAACTGTACCCATCGCTTCATCAAGAGAGAACTTGATGTTTTGGTAAGCCGCCCTAATCTGCCCATGGTAAGCGAGGTCCTCAGCTTGCTGTTCCTGCAGCACTTGGAATATTAGTGAAAGGGAAGGCTCCTCCCTTGCGCCTGATTTCGAGCCCCTTTCTGCATTCTGTAAGATCAACGTACTATGGTCCAGCTCCATATCACCATTAGATAGGCTATCAACACTGTTCGTTGAAGGAATCCGAGGAATATCTCACCCAGGACCAGGCTCTGAGTTATGGTCTGAAGTCGCCCATTTTGCGTTTTGAGTTTAGCTGGATTAGTAGCAGACAGCCGTGAGACCATAGCTCTGACCTCTCCCTTAGCCTGTACCCATTTCCGCAATGGGCTATTTTCTACTCCTCTGCGGGAGCCCGAAGTGGTGTAAATACTTCCAGATTGAGGGTTTCGGCTATTAGATGTAGGGCCTTTCCCTTTCCCCCCTTTTGGTTTATTATCGGGTTTTATGGATGTTTTGTAAGGCAGCTTGCTGAGTTTTAATGGCTATAGCTCCCCCAGAGTTACTCTTCTCCTGTTGAATAGCAGCTTTCTGATTTTTATCATGTGCTCCATTTGGTTTGTTTTGTTTAGTCACTGCATCCTCATTAGACTGTTTGGCTGCGGGGGTAAAGATCTCTGAGTTAGGAGAAACAACAGAAGAACTATCTATCCTTCGCTTGACCTACGGCAAGATTTTGATTCCATAAACTGGGAGTACATGTTCAGGGCCCTAGAGAAATTGGGGATCCCGGAGGGATATGTCTCTTGGTTACGCCTGCTGTATAAGGCTCCTACAGCAAGAGCCCGCACTGGTAGTCACATCTCAGAGGAATACTAAATACAGAAAGGGACTAGGCAGGGCAGCCCCCTGTCGCCCCTTATCTTTATACTAGCTTTGGAACCCTTATCCATGACACTATGGAAAGAGTTCCCTAACTTGGGCATATTGCTAGGGAAGACACTGCACTTGTTCTCGGCATATGCAGACGGCATCATTCTATACCTGCATGACCTCACCATGACACTAGCCCCAATATAGGACACGTTCCGCCGCTTTGAAAAAGTATCTGAATTGGCCATTAACATAACAAAATTGCATGCTTTCTTCTTTGAGAGTGCACAGGAACAGCCAGTGTAGATTTTGGGGACGCTCAACTAACGGTAGCCCCGGATATTTTTAAGTACTTAGGTATACAGATTTATAGGACTCAAGTGGATATGCTAGATGGGAAACTGCACAAAGCAATCCGGCATTGCTCTCCAGATATGTATTCTGGACGGCACTAACTCTATCAGTTATGGGGAGAGCGGCCCTGGCAAAAATGGTGTTTCTGCCAAGACTTTTGTATTACTTTACCAATTTACCATTAATACTACCACACACCACATTTAAGTTATTGAACACGATGCTCATTGACCTTATCTGGGGTAATGGTAGACATCGAATAAGCCTAAAGAAACTGCAAGTGGACACGCGGATGGGCGGACTGGGTGTCCCAGACCTACGAGCATACTAATATGCATGCCAATTGCAGAGGCTATCATACTGGGTGGCGTGCCGTAACTTGCGGGAAATAGGGTTGACAGAGGCGGATATAGACAATGGTGCACTGGACACACTGCTGTTACCTGGCTGCAGACCCCTGAGAGATGCCCCCCCACTGCTAGCCACGGCGCTTCGATGCTGGAAGGCGGTGCTGAACTATATGCAAGTACCCCAGGCATACGCAGGTAATTTTCCTTTGTTGGGGGTTCCACTACCGGGAGGCAGACTCACGAACCGCAAATTGTTATCATGGACAGAGGCAGGGGTCAGCACAATGTCTGATTTATTTGGGGACGGGATTCTACTTGATCATGACACCTTTGTCAACGAAAGTAGGGCAGAGGCACATTTATATCTACTGCACGCTGCACTGTTACAATGCATAAAAACCTACTGGGCTCCGCGCAGACAGGAACCCTCAACTAATGACCTGGTAAAAGTGGTACATTACATGGGAAGAGGCAGACATCATATTAGGTGGCTTTACACAGGGATCGCATTCCTCAGCCACTCTGGACACACTGAGAACTGCATGGGCGGGTGATATAGATAGGGACCTCAATGATAAAGAATGTTCAAAAGTACTGGAACACCCAAGGAAGACATCGAGGAACACGAAATTCAAGTTTACAGACTATGGTTTTACACAGCAGACATCCTCTCAGCTGTGGGGTCCCTCAGGGCTCAGCGCTTAGCCCCACGCTGTTCAATGTGTACATCAGACCTCTGGCCATACTCGCAAGAGAACGGGACATCAAACTAACTTCTTATGCTGATGACACTCAGCTTATTTTTACCCTCTGCAACAACGCTGAGTCTGACCAAGTTAAATTTGGTGAAGATCTTATGGCCATTGCTAGCTGGCTATCTGATAACTGCCTACAACTGAATGCCTCTAAATCAGAGGTGCTCATAGTGGGTAGGAACCCACGGAAGTGGGTTGAGCACTAGTGGCCCTCCTCACTGGGCCTCTCTCCGACCCCGAAGCAGGAGGTAAAAAATGTAGGAGTCATGCTGGACAATGACTTGGCCTTGGATTCCCATGCAAAAAAAGTGGCTTGCACTTGCTATGGGCGCCTTCGAGCCCTTCTTTGAACCTCCTATCCGGCAGATAATAGTCCAGTCCATGGTCCTTTCACACTTGGACTATTGTAACGTTCTCTTTCTGGGCTCCAATCTGACTGTCATCAAAAGACTTCAGAGGACTCAGAATGCTGCAGTCCGCACTCTGCTCACCCTGCCAAAACACTGTTCCGCATCACAGGCTCTTGTTCGGTTACGCTGGCTTCCTGTAAAACAGAGAATCCTATTTAAGACCTTATGTATAGCTCACAGAATTCTATACTGACAGGGCCCACGTATCCTGAAGGGACTTTGCACTTTCTATACCCCGACACGCGATCTTCGATCCGCAGATCGCTACTTGGCCTGTACTACGAGGGTACAAAGGAGTAGAGCGGGATGACGTTCATTCAAGCATAAGGCTCCTATACTTTGGAATTCTATTCCTATACAAGCACGGTCCACTACGCATCATCAGTGTTTCCGCAAGCTAATTAAAACTTGGCTATTTTCATCAATCTAATTTCGCTGTGCTGTGGAGGCTGGTATTACACTTTCTCTCCTCTCGCAGCCTCACAAGCCATTCAGCCATGCATGTAAGTTGAGCGCTGGGGTAGCCATGCGCTATAGAAAACAATCTAACATAACATAACATAACATAACAGGGCTTACCTTACTCCGCAGAGGTTAGATAGAATGTTCCCTCACACGCCGCACTATTGTCCAAAATGTTTGCTAGAAGGTGCGGACCTACTCCATATGTTGTGGGCCTGTCCGAGACTAAGGGGGTACTGGGACACCATCAGGCACAGAACAGGAGAAGCAGTGGACCGTGAGATACAAAACACAGTTGAGGAGTGCATTTTGGGGTTGCATAAGCAAACATCAAAGTATAACGTGCAATACCGTTTTGTGGATCTAGCACTTCTATTTGCTATACGGAATATTACTATGAGATGGAAGTTGCGGAAACCCCCAGACGTACTGACTTGGCACACTGAATTGCTGCGTTTGGGTACAGCTGAGAGTGCCGGTTTACATAGGGAAGAACTTAGGGGCTTACGAAAAATACCAATAGTACTGGAATGGGATACGTTGCTAGAAGCCATAAGTCAATAGATGATGTGTAGGCCCCGATACAAGTTGTATAACTGAATGCCCAGAGAACCACCCATACCCTATTAATGAAGTACACTCAGGGTGATCATGGATATGTATTCGTGCCTATGTGTCAGGCCTAGACCGATTAATATGCACACACGAGCAAGAGGGAGTACATATGAGACCGGGGAGGGATGGGAGAGTAATAATATGTTGGAAGACAGACACTAGAAGTAAGCATGGGCGTAAAATCCGTTCCGTTCGTGAAATGTGCGGATTTTCTGCAATTTCACGGTCCGCGAATCTCGCGAAATTGCAGAAAAATCTGTGAAATCGCATGTGGGACGGATTTTCAAAAACTGAAGTACATGAAGCTCTTACAGGCTTACAGCAGGTGCCCAAGTTAAAGTTAATTTCTTTGCAACCATTTACTAAATGGTTACAAAGAAATTAACTTCAACTTGGGCACCTGCTGCAACCCTGTAAGTACTTCCTGAGCGGCGCCTCCAACTATTCTCTGACCCTGCTCTGACCCTCGAAGCTGGGTCAGAGAATAGTTACAACTATGGCACAATGCTACAGGCTGTCACAAAAATTAAACCACAACAGGAAGCACTTACAGATAAGGAAGCAGGTGCCGGACATGAAGCTCAAATTCAGTAACACATTAACCAGCCCCCGGTTGAGGCTGGGCAGGTGTGCTTTCTCCCCATAATCTACAGTGATGAACTAGAAGGTGCAGTTGTGAACCAGAGGGCGCTGTGATGAACCAGAGGGTGGCAGTGGTGAACCAGAGGGTGGCAGTGGTGAACCAGAGGGTGGCAGTGATGAACCAGAGGGTGGCAGTGATGAACCAGAGGGTGGCAGGGGTGAACCAGAGGGTGGCAGTGGTGAACCAGAGGGTGGCAGTGGTGTACCAGAGGGTGCTGTGATGAACCAGATGGTGGCAGGGGTGATTCAGAGGGTGGTAGTGGTGAACCACAGGGTGGCAGTGGTGAACTAGAGGGTGCTGTGATAAACCGGAGGGTGGCAGTGGTGAACCAGAGGGTGGCAGGAGTGAACCAGAGGGTATTGTGATGAACCAGAGGGTGGCAGTGATGAACCAGAGGGTGGCAGGGGTGAACCAGAGGGTGTTGTGATGAACCAGAGGGTGGCAGTGATGAACCAGAGGGTGGCATTGGTGAACCAGAGGGTGGCAGTGATGAACCAGAGGGTGACAGTGGTGATCCAGAGGGTGGCAGTGGTGAACCAGAGGGTGGCCGTGATGAACTAGAGGGTAGCAGTGATGAACCAGAGGGTGGCAGTGGTGAACCAGAGGGTGCTGTGATGAACCAGAGGGTGGCAGTGATGAACCAGAGGGTGGCAGTGGTAAACTAGAGGGGTCTGTGATGAACCAGAGGGTGGCAGTGATGAACCAGAGGGTAGCAGTGGTGAACCAGTGAGTGCTTGATGAACCAGAGGATGGCAGTGATCAACCAGAGGGTGACAGTGGTGAACCAGAGGGTGGCAGTGATGAACCAGAGGGTGGCAGTGTTGAACCAGAGGTTGACAGTGGTGAACCAGAGGGTGGCAGTGATGAACCAGAGGGTGACAGTGATGAACCTGAGGGTGGCAGTGGTGAACCAAAGGGTTCTGTGATTAACCAGAGGGTGGCAGTGATGACCCAGAGGGTGACAGTGATGAACCAGAGGGTGGCAGTGGTGAACCATAGGGTGCTCTGATGAACCAGAGGGTGACAGTGATGAACGAGAGGGTGACAGTGATGAACCAGAGGGTGGCAGTGGTGAACCAGAGGGTGGCAGTGGTGAACCAGAGGGTGCTGTGATGAACCAGAGGGTGGCAGTGGTGAACCAGAGGGTGGCAGTGACAGACCAGAGGGTGGCAGTGATGAACCAGAGGGTGGCAGGGGGGCACCAGACGGTGCTGTGATAAACCAGAGGGTTGCAGTGATGAACCAGAGGGTGGCAGCGGTGAACCAGAGGGTGGCAGTGATGAACCAGAGGGTGACAGTGATGATCCAGAGGGTGGCAGAGGTGAACCAGAGGGTGGCAGTGATGAACTAGAGGGTGGCAGTGATGAACCAAAGGGTGGCAGTGGTGAACCAGAGGGTGCTGTGATGAACCAGAGGGTGGCAGTGATGAACCAGAGGGTGGCAGTGGTGAACCAGAGGGAGCTGTGATGAACCAGAGGGTAGAAGTGATAAACCAGAGGGTGGCAGTGGTGAACCAGAGGGTGCTGTGATGAACCAGAGGATGGCAGTGATCAACCAGAGAGTGACAGTGGTGAACCAGAGGGTGGCAGTGATGAACCAGAGGGTTGCACTAATGGACCAGAGGGTGGCAGTGGCGAACCAGAGGGCGGCAGTGATGAACCAGAGGGTGACAGTGATGAACCAGAGAGTGCTGTGATGGACCAGAGGGTGGCAGTGATGAACCAGAGGGTGGCAGTGGTGAACCAGAGGGAGCTGTGATGAACCAGAGGGTGGCAGTGATGAACCAGAGGGTGGCAGTGGTGGACCAGAGGGTGCTGTGATGAACCAGAGGATGGCAGTGATCAACCAGAGGGTGGTAGTGGTGAACCAGAGGGTGGCAGTGATGAACCAGAGGGTGACAGTGATGAACCAGAGGGTGACAGTGGTGAACCAGAGGGTGATGTGATGAACCACAGGGTGGCAGTGATGAACCAGAGGGTGACACTGATGAACCAGAGGGTAACAGTGGTGAACCAGAGGGTAACAGTGATGATCCAGAGGGTGGCAGTGGTGTACCAGAGGATGGCAGTGATGAACCAGAGGGTGGCAGGGATGAACCAGAGGGTGGCGCTGCTAAACTGCCCGGGAGCCCTGTGGGTGTGAGCCCCCGCGCTGCTGAGCTGCCCAGGGGTTGTGAGCCCACTCGCTACTGAACAGCCCCGGCGCGCTGTGGGTGTGAACCCCCGTGCTGGTGAACTGCCCCGGAGCCCTCTCAGTGTGAAAATCATTTGTGCTCAAATGCCTGGGAGCCCTCTGGGTGTGAGCACACATTGTGCTAAGTGCCCCCCGGCCCCCAGTACATATATACCCGTACCGCACAGCACCATTATGCTCTTGCATCATGAAGTCTGGTGCCTGGATGCTCCTGATCCGTGTAGGTGGTACCACCGTCTGGTGCAGTCAAAATGTAAAGTCATAACTTGTTACACAGCACCAATAAACATGTGTCCCCCCTGGCGGGAAAATTCGCGAACTCAAATTGCATTCACTGTTGGGCCAATCTTAATACATCATTATCACCAATAGTGCATTAGACGGTCACCTGAGGAAGGCTGCCTAGCCGAAACACGCATAGTGTCCATCTACCACATTGCCTCCATCACCTGTCATGTCTAAAGCTATATGTCTGTTTGTTATATGTTTTTTCATGAATCTTTGTAAATGAATTGAAAATTATTTAAAACTAAGGAAAGAAAAGAGAAAAGGTGATAAAAAAGATATATATATGTTTTGAACAATAAAATGAAAGAATTGATCTATCAATTGGGTAGTCTTTGTCCTGTGGGCGTTTGATTATATATTTAACTAGCAGCCCGTCCCGACGTTCTCCGGGTATGAATTGCTGCCGGCCAGTAGTATATTGTTTTGTAGGATTTCATTTTGATAGCATTTCTTATCTGTGACAGGCCTGTTAAACGCTCCGATTCACAGTGCACTGCTGATGCACTTAAGAGTGCGTGTTCAGTAGTGTGTGAACTCGAGTTTCCCTACTTTATTTTTCCTTGCAATATTATATAGCGAGAATTCGACAACATGGCTTGAGCACAATTTACATTACAGAAGAACACATTCATTTGTGGTAGGCATGGGGAGACAAAGCGATTTGCCTGGAATCACAGGATGTTGAGCTGATGCCAAGATTCAAACGTATCTCCCCAGCTCTAAAGTTCGCAATTCTAGAACTTGTGGCGGGAGGTGTGTCTAAAAGTCTATGTCGGTGCTGGCCATCAATGAGAGAGACCTGTGCATTTTTCAAATAGGTGGTGAAAAAGTATGAGTATGTTGCTGGAGATGTGGGCCGCCTTGCCACCAATGTACTTACCGGGGGAGGGTAAACACCCATTATTCCGCAACTTTCTTTCCGCATACCATCACTTTGCATACTTTCATTACGAAAGTACCATGACTCCGCAATGCCATTATAACGCATGACATTACATTTTATATGCTTTTACCACGCATACATTTTCAACGAAATTCGTTGTAAATGCATGAATGGTAAAAGCATGTTTTTTTTAATGTTTGGATAAAGTAAGTATGGGTATAGGGGTATATGCTTTGGGGTACTGAGGTATATGTTTTGGGGTGTTTGGGTATTTTAAGGTTTCAGATATAGTTTTGGGTTATGGGGTACAGGGGTAGTTTTAAGGTTTAGGGATAGGTATGGGTATTTGGGTACAGAGGTATTTTTAGGGTTCAGGGCTAGGTTTGGGTTTTGGGTTTTGGGGTACAGGGGTATTTTTAGGGTTCAGGGCTAGGTTTGGGTTTTGGGGTACAGGGGTATTTTAGGGTTCAGGGGAAGGTTTGGGTGTCGGGGTACAGGGGTATTTTAAGGGTTCAGGGCTAGGTTTGGGTTTTGGGGTACAGGGGTATTTTAGGGTTCAGGGCTAGGTTTTTGGTTTTGGGGTACAGGGGTATTTTAGGGTTCAGGGGAAGGTTTGGGTTTTGGGGTACAGGGGTATTTTAAGGGTTCAGGGCTAGGTTTGGGTTTTGGGGTACAGGGTATTTTTAGGGTTCAGGGATAGGTTTGGGTTTTGGGGTACAGGGCTATTTTAAGGGTTCAGGGCTAGGTTTGGGTTTTGGGGTACATGGGTATTTTTAGGGTTCAGGGGTAGGTTTGGGTTTTGGGGTACAGGGGTATTTTAAGGGTTCAGGGCTAGGTTTGGGTTTTGGGGTACAGGGGTATTTTAGGGTTCAGGGGTAGGTTTGGGTTGTGGGGTACAGTGGTCTTTTTAGGGTTCAGGGCTAGGTTTGGGTTTTGGGGTACAGGGGTATTTTTAGGGTTCAGGGTTAGGTTTGGGTTTTGAGGTACAGGGGTATTTATAGGGTTCAGGGCTAGGTTTGGGTTTTGGGGTACAGGGTATATTTATAGGGTTAAGATGGGTTAGTGTTTAAGGGTGTTGAGGTATTTTAAGGAGTAAGGGTGGGTTATGATTATGGGGGCAGGGGTATTTAAAGGGAGCAGGGTGGAATTAGCACACAATATGAGACATGGCATGAAGGGCAGAACGTACCGCACGCCCCCAGCATTTGTCACGCCCCCAGCACATGCCCACAGCACAACGCAGACACGCCCCCAAAGGACTACTTTGCTGGCACGGTTCTTTTACCTTTTAAATGTATATGGTGGGCGTCTGCATAGCCTATGTCCTTCTGCTGCAACTGCCCTTTCCAACGCTGTATTGGGTGTTGTGATTGGTGCTGTGGTTCCTGAGATTACCCGCCTCAAAGGTTTGGGCTCTCTCTTTATTATATTAGTATGGATTACTGTCTTCCTTAGATAATTTTTCTTCTATTGAGTTTTTTCACTTGGCTGTAGACCTTTTTCAAAGTAATTTTCTCTCCCAAATATAGCAAGTGTATAATTATTATGTAGGGGTCCCCTACTTCAAAAACTATTGTATGGCATGAAGTGGCATTATCTGGCATAGAGTGACACTGAGTGGTGTGGAGAGACATTGCCTAGCATTGGGTGGCGTGGAATGGAGTGCAGTAGAGTGGCATCAGTTGGCGTGGAGTGGAGGTAAGTGCCCTTGAGTGTAGTAGAGAAGTGCCATTGGTGACATGGAGTGGAGTGGCATTTGTGGAGTGCAGTGGCATTGCTTGGTGTGGTGTAGAGTGGCATCGTATGCCGTTAAGGGGTGTAGTAGAATAGTGGAGAGTGGAGAGGAGTTGTGTGGTCTGGAGTGGAGTGGAATTATGTGGAATGGAAATGCTTGCTGTAGAGGAGTGTTGGGTGGAATTGTATTGAGTGAAGTGGGGTAGTGTAGTATTGTGTGGGATGGAGTGGTGTGGGGTGAAATTGTGTGGCATGGAGTGGAATTGTGTGGTGTGAAGTAGAATTGTATGGTGTAAAAAGGCATTGTGTGATGTGGAGTGTGATTGTGTGGAGTAGAATTGTGTGATATAGAATACAGTAGAATTGTGTGGCCTGAAGTGAAGTGGAATTGTGTGGCATTGCATTGAGTGGCAGGGAGTAGAGTGGAATTGTGTGTCATGAAATTAGGTGTTGTGGAGTTTAATTATGTGACATGGGAATTGTGTGACATGGCATGGAATGGAACTGTGTGGCTTGGAGTGAAATTGCATGGCATGAATTGGTGTGGAATCGGGTGGAACTGTGTGGTGTTGAGTGGAGTACAGCGTAACTGTGCGGCATGGATGGAGAGGAATTGTGTGGCATGGACTGGAGTGGAATTGTGTGGCATGGAGTTTGAATTGTGAGGCATGGAATTGTGTGGCGAGGAATTCTATGGAGCACAGTGGCATGGAGTGGAATTGTGTGGCATTGCATTGTGTGGCAGGGAGCAGAGTGAAATTGTGTGCCATGAAATTATGTGTTGTGGAGTGGAATTATGTGACATGGAGTAAAGTGGAATTGTGTGAAGTGTTGTGGAATGGAACTGTGTGGCTTAGAGTGAACTGGTATGGCACAAATTTGTGTAGAATGAATTTAAATTGTGTGGCATTGAGTGGAGTACAGTGACATTGTGTGGCATGGATGGAGAGGAATTGTGTGGCATGGAGTGGAGTGTAATTGTGTGGCATGGAGTTGCATTTTGTGGCATGGGATTGTGTGAAGTGGAATTCTGTGGAGCACAGTAGCATGGAGTGGAATTGTGTGGCATGAAATTATGTGTTGGGGAGTAGAATTGTGTGTCATGGAGTGAAGTAGAATTGCATGGAGTAGAGTAGAATCGTGTGGTGTGGCTTGGTGTGTAGGGGAGTGGAGCAGTTTGGGATGGAGTTGAATTGTGTGGTGTGGAGTGGAGTGCAGTTGAATTTTGTGGCTTGAAATTGGGTGGTGTTGACTGTAACTGTGAGGTGTGGAATTGTGTGGAGTGGAAACATGTGGAGTGGAGTGGAATTGTGTGGCATGGAGTTGACTAAATGGAAATGTGTGACATGCAGTGGAGTTGAATTTTGTGGCATAGACCAGAGTGGATTTGTTTATCATGGAGTGGAATGGAATTGTGTGACATGGACTGGAGTGCAATTGTGTGGCATGGAGTGAAGTGGAGGGAAATTGTGTGGCGTGGAGTAGAATGGAATTGTGTGGTGTGGAATTGTGTGACATTGATTGGAGTGGAATTATGTGATGTGGCATTGTGTTGTGTGGAGTGGAGGGAAATTGTGTGGCATACAGTGGAGTGGAACTGTGAGGCATAGAACTGTGAATCATGGAGTAGAATTGTGTGGTGTGGAGTGGAATTGTGTGGCATGGAGTGGGATTGTTTGGAGTGGAGTAGCATAGAATTATGTGGCATGGAGTGCAGTGGAGGAGAATTGTGCAGTATGGAGTTGAATTATGTGCCGTGGAGTGGAATTTTGTGGTGTGGAAAGGCATTGTGTGAGGTGGATTGTGATTGTGTGAAGTGGAATTGTGTAACGTAAAGTGTAGTGCAGTGGAATTGTGTCACATGGAGTGAAGTGGAATTGTATGATATTGGATTGAGCGGTGGGGAGTAGAGTGGTACATGGAGTGAAATTGTGTGGCATAAAAATATGTGTTGTGTAGTAAAATTATGTGACATGGAGTGGATTGGAATTGTGTGGTATAGGTTGGAATTGTGTGGCGTGGCTTGGTGTGCAATAGAGTGGAATTGTATGGCAAGGAGGGGAATTGTGTAGCATTGATTGAGTGGAATTGTGTGGCATGGAGTGGAATTGTGTGGCATGGAATGAAGTGGAATGGAATTGTATTGCATGGAATTGTGTGTCATGGAGTGGAGTGAAATTGTGTGGAGTACACTGCAATGGAGTGGAACTGTGTGGCATAAGATTATGTATTGTGCAGTGGAATTAAGTGTCATGAGTTAAGAGGAATTGTGAGAAGTGGCATTGAGTGGAATTGTTTGGCATGGCTTAGCGTGTGGTGGAGTGGAGTGGAATTATTTGTTGTGGAGTGGAGTGGAGTTGCATTGTGTGGCTTGGAATTGTGTGGTGTTGACTGTAATTGTAAGACGTGGAATTGTGTGGTATGGAGTGAGTGAAATTGTGTGGCATGGAGTGGAGTTGAATTATGTGGTATGGAGTGGAATTGTTTGCCATAGAATTAAGTGACATGGATTTGCATGGCATGGGATTGTGTGGGGTGGCGTGTAGTGCCACTGTGGTATGAAGAGTTGCTCTAGTTGCCATTGAATTGCCCTATATTGTTTCAAAACCTCATGCAAAATAAATGCAATTAAAATCCAATATGTTACTAAATATATTAATCTCCAATCTATGTAAACATCTGACGCTTTCATAGGATTCAGAAGCTTGTTAGTATGCACAACGCTTTGGTGAGAACTGCTTTGTTTACTAATAAATGATTTTTAGACTGGGAGGGGCTACTAAGCATAGAAGCAACATATATTGTACGGATTGGTGACAAAGGAGATGGAGGTACAAATGTTAAAAGCCTTTTCCGAACAGGAGTAGCAGACGTGCTGAGTACTCAGTCATGATATTGAATGATAGTGAGAAACAATCAACTGGCTGTGAGAAGAGGCAAACAGAACATTCTGTCAGAGCTTTAAAAGAAAGTTTTTACGAAGCTAAAAATGTAAGAGCTCTCGGTGTCTCTCTCAGATGTTGAGGGAGGGGAATAACCAGCACAGAGAAGGGGTGGGTGGCAATGAATGGTAAGCAACGGGCATGCTCCACGACTTTATAGTAAATAACCTTCCTAGTAGACAGCACATGCTCTATCGGCAGGCGAGATGCAAAAAACATGGTTTTGTATCCAGTGCTTAGTTTGTAAAAAAGAGCCAAGGCCCTTGTAAGGAGGCCACTGCAGCTTGCACCACACTTTGCCCCTCCCAGCACTGCCAATGGCACAATTGCTAATCATCACACTCCAGTGCAAGCACCAGAAACCACTGGCTCAAAATGAGCACTGCTTATACAGAATTAATAACTGCAAATGGGACATGTTCATGCCCCAGCCAAATGCACAGCTATGAACTGCCTTTGCGACATTGAAAAATACGAGCGCATATCACAGAGTGGGGTAACATGAGGAGTGTTTGAAGGTTACTTAAGCGGTAAAGCAGCAGGTTTAAATGCACTGCGGGTCGGAGAAAGACGAGGGTGAAGATGGTCGGGGGAAGGGAGAGACACGTATGGACACTGCCTATTATTGAGGATAGAACAGTAGCGGGTGGGAGGATTTTAGGACTGAGGTAACGACGCTCCACGAGAATGATTTAAGACGCATATGAACCACATTGTATATAAGGAAGATACCCATAAGTTTAACACTTTTCAGTAACTTATGTGATGATTTTTTTGTAAAAATATATATATACACAAGAATCTATGACTAATTAGCAAATGTTTTACTATTTCTAGTGACCCCCGAAGAAGGGCGCTGTGTCGCCCAAAATGCATAGGGTTTTAAAGAAATAAACACTGCTAGAGATGAGCCTGGCGTTACTTGTATTTATTCAAGAGGTCTGGATGGGCACAGATTAAATGCAAGAAATTCGAAAAATGGCCTTTAATTCCACACGTGGATTAAAAGAACATAAATGAAAGATTTGATGAAAGTTGAGAAAAACGTAAACGCTAAAAATGAAGATTTGGATGAACAATTGACATAGTTTTGAATGTCGCAAAGGCAGCACATAGCTGTGCATTTGACTGGGGCATGAACATGTCCCATTTGCAGTTATCTAGGACATACCCAGTGGCATTTGGGCATGCCACATTACCAATCTGCACGCTCTCAAGAATCAGAATGGAGGATGTTGGATAAAGTTTTTTGAGAAGTAGGTGTGCATCCCTCATCCATGAAAATTTCCGTAACTATGCCCGCACAGGGATTGCACCCGTTTAGAACAAGGAATGAACAATGAAGAAGAAGAAAACGAATAAACTCACGTGACTGGTGAAATATCAAGGCTCATCGCCAGCAACTTAAATACATAGTGCCGCGTCATGCTTTCAGTGGTCGAAGAAACGTTACTCTTTATCTACATCGAGGGACTTGTAAATCAAAAAGGACATGGACGATGTAGAGTTGTGGGGACATTGCATTGTGGGAAATGGAGTGTTGTCATAGGAGTATAGACATGTAAAGACAAAAAATACACCCAGGACCAATAGTGAGGCAGACAATATCGGGCCAATAGGGAGTACGGAGGGAGGGCTCTCAGGTTGATAAGGAGGCAAGTGTTAAGATTTAGCCTCAGAGTCTGACCGTTGGTGCAGAGGAGAGGCATTTTTACCCTTATGGCAGGTATGTGAATAAAGAGAACCTCTTGACGATTAGCATGCGCTATACAAACACTAAGAAAGCAGGGTCAAGATTGAAAAATATGAGCGCATATCAAAGAGTGGGGTAACATGAGGAGTGTTTGAAGGTTAAGAGCAGGAGAGGGTGCGAATGTGCGTATCGTTGTTAGAGTGGATTTATAAAATACGTTAATCAGAATCCCGAGGCAGAGGGTTGAAAAGGTCCTATACTTAAGCGGTAAAGCAACAGGTTTAAATGCACTGAGGGTCGGAGAAAGACGAGGGTGAAGATGGTCGGGTGAAGGGAGAGACACGTATGGACACTGCCTATTATTGAGGATAGAACAGTAGCGGGTGGGAGGATTTTAGGACTGAGGTAACGACGCTCCACGAGAATGATTTAAGACGCATATGAACCACATTGTATATAAGGACGATACCCATAATTTTTAACACTTTTCAGTAACTTATGTGATGATTTTTTTGTAAAAAAATATATATACACAAGAATCTATGACTAATTGGCAAATGTTTTACTATTTCTAGTGACCCCCGAAGAAGGGCGCTATGTCGCCCGAAATGCATAGGGTTTTAAAGAAATAAACACTGCTAGAGATGAGCCTTGCGTTACTCGTATTTATTCAAGAGGTCCGGATGGGCACAGATTAAATGCAAGAAATTTGTAAATTGGCCTTTAATTCCACACGTGGATTAAAAGAACATAAATGAAAGATTTGATGAAAGTTGAGAAAAACATAAACGCTAAAAATGAAGATTTGGATGAACAATTGACATAGTTTTGAATGTCGCAAAGGCAGTACATAGCTGTGCATTTGGCTGGGGCATGAACATGTCCCATTTGCAGTTATCTAGGTCGTACCCAGTGGCATTTGGGCATGCCACATTACCAATCTGCACGCTCTCAGGAATCAGAATGGAGGAAGTTGGATAAAGTTTTATGAAAAGTAGGTGTGCATCCCTCATCCATGAAAATTATACAGAATTAATTGCATACCGGTTATGGTAACTTACTACAATACTGGTTTTTTTTTGTTTGTTTTTTTAAATAATTTTTATTGTAGGCATACCTGTACAGGCCAATACACACAGATAGGTAGCATCATAAGTTTTAGCAGATATATAATACACCTCGTCAATCAGTACACAGCCGTCCGGCCCACAACCCGGGGGTTGGGCGGCGTTGAAGCCTCTGCTCATCCATGCCTGACGTTCAGTACAGAGGAGTGGTTAGTGTTCGGAATAAGTGTATGACTACTTTTATGGCCCTACTAAACTACGCGCTAATCCCCAACTCCCCTTCCCTGCGCCAACCCAAAACTCCCCCCCCATCCCATCCCGCACACCACCACCCGCCTAAGGCTACGCTGTTACCATCTCTGGGTTGCTGGCTTCAGTCTCCCTACATTCCTGCTGCTCCTACGGCCTCAACTCGCCTCCTCCGTCCCCTCCCCCCCGGGAGTCTCCTCCTCTGCGTCAGCTTCGCTATCCCTGAGTTCCTGCACCATCACTTCCCATGCGGTCGCAGTGTCAGCTGCTGTCTGGCTAGGGGTTCTGCGCGCAAGCTGGTATCTATGTGTGCTGTCAGCCGTGGCCCATTTTAGAAACTCTTGCCGCCATCTCCGTGGAGTAGGCCCCATCCTCGCCTTCCAGTTCTTAGTGATCTCCCTCTTAGCCACCATCAGTCCCATGTCGATAAACTTACTCGTGAGCTTATTTTTGGGGGTATGGGGAAACCAGTGCAAAAGACATTCCGCCGGTCCGTACTCTATGGATCTTTCCGTCACCTCGTTCAGCACCTCCCCTACTTCCTGCCAATAATCCCGTAGGGCCGGGCATGCCCACAGCATGTGCACTAACTCAGCCCCCTCCTCCGGGCACCGGGGGCAGGCTGCCGTGTCATCGCCAAAATACCGCCTGATTCTACCTGGGGTCATGTACGCCCTATGCAACACATAGTAGTGGATCAGCTGGAACCTGGCGTTTCTCGTGCTGTTGCGAGCCCTACGGACAAGTTGTGCCCACGTCGTGTCCGGTATGTCCCTATTCAGATCCGCCTCCCATTTGGTTTTTAGGGATGTGAGAGGAGGGATATTCTCCCTAATCATCCAATCATATAGGCAGTTAACCGCCTTAATCGTGCCCGCCGCCATCATGGTGTACTGGCACGCCGCTGCCGTCCCGGGCTCCTCAAGTCCCGTGCCCCAGTGGGCGTGCATCGCCCTGGTAACTGCTGCATGCAGCAGAAATCCCCCTCTCGGGATACCGAAGCGGTCTATTAGCTCCTGGAACGGGAGCAGTGCGCCATTCTCAAACAGGTCCCCAACTACCTGTATCCCCGCTTCCTCCCACTCCTGTAGTTGCGACCAGTCGCCGCCATGCGGTAAGGCCGTTAACATGCCCAGTGGTATCTCAGGCGCGTATGGGCGCTGGGTACCCGCTCTCTTCTGGGTTCGGTTCCAGCAGTGACGGTACGTGCGCTGTTCCAGCGACAAATCCCGACTGTCCAGCCGTTGTTGGAGGGTTATATACGCCAGGACGTGTCTGGGCGTCCCCCGCGAGCTTTCGTCCTCTGGGCCCCGAAATACCCTCGCTACTTCCTGCGTGAAGACTTGCAGCTGGGCTGCTAGGTAATAGAGCTCAAAGTCTGGCACTGCCAAACCCCCCTCATCTTTCGGGCGAGAGAGCGTGGCCAGCGCTACTCTGCACCGTCCCGCTCCCCAAATGAACGTTGTGATTTGAGATTTAAGGAGCTTAAAGAAGGAGCCAGGTATCCAGATTGGGAGCGTCCGGAAATAATACAGTAATCTCGGTAGGGCAACCATCTTTAGTAGGGAAATCCGGCCCGCTACTGACAGTGGTAATGTGGACCAGAAGGACATACAGCCCTTCAGTCCACATACGCATCGTCCCAGGTTGCCCTCAAGCAAGTCCTCCGGCTTATGGTAGATATGGACCCCCAGGTATTTCATGCAGGTAGGGTTCCAGGTCGCCTCCGACTGGTGTTGTGGCTGGGCAGTGCCCTCCAGTAGTGGGAACAAACTTGTCTTGGGCCAGTTAACCCGCAGGCCCGACATCTCTCCGAAGCTTTCCAGTAGAGCTTCCGCTCTCCGTAAGTCCTCACCCCCGTCGCAGAGGAACAGTAGTAAATCATCGGCATACAGCGAGATGAAATGCTGTCCGTCACGGGCCCGCACTCCGCGGGTGTGCCGCCCCGTTCGGGCCGCAGCCGCCAGCGGCTCAATAGCCAGTGCAAAAAGAAGCGGTGATAGGGAGCAGCCCTGACGAGTGCCCCGCTCCACCGGGTATCGGAGGGATACCGCCGGTCCCACCCTTACCCTTGCAATCGCTTCCGCGTATAGGACCTTCGTCCAATGAATATAACCAGCCCCCAGACCAAAGCGCTCCATGACAGCATAGAGGTAGTCCCACTCGAGGCTGTCGAAGGCCTTTTCAATATCAACCGAGAGGACCAGTTCCGTCCCCGCCCCTTCGTTCAGCCCGTCCAGGAGACGGATGAGCCTTCTGATATTGATCGTGGTGTTGCGTTTCGGTATAAAGCCGTTCTGGTCGTCGTGTACAAGCCCCGCCATGTGAGGCAGGAGCCTCGCCGCTAGTATGGAACTCAGGATTTTATAGTCTGCGGTGAGCATAGAGAGCGGTCTATAGGACGCAGGGTCATCACTCTCTCTGCCGGGCTTCAGCAGTGGGACCACTAATGCCTCCCTCATCGACTGCGGTAGCCGCCCCGACGCCTTGGCCTCCTTATAGACAGTCAGGAGTCGCGGTGCCAGTATGTCCAGATATTTGTTATAGAACTCTATGGGGAGTCCGTCTATCCCCTGCGATTTGTTCCTCGCCATGCGCCGCACCGCCGATCGTATCTCCCCCACGTCAATGTCCGACCCCAAGTCCTTCGCTTGCTCAGCCTCTAACCGGTGTAGGGGCAGATCAGCCAGGAAGGGTTCCACCAGTCCCGTCCTGTTTCCCGGGGCACTCTTGTACAGGCCCTCGTAATATTTCTGGAAGGCGTTGACTATGCCCAGCTGAGTTTGTTGAATCACGCCCGTCATATCTCGCAGTTGGAGTATGGGAGCGCATCGTCTGGTGGGGTTCGAGAGCCACGCTAGGAGGGTGCCCGCCTTATCGCCGTCAACATGGGAGCGCAGCACATAGCGCTTGTAGTCAAAGGCTCGGAGCCTCTCCACTTCAACGGCTACCGTCTCCCTGGCCAAACAGAGAGACTCCTGGAGTTCCGGGCGTCTGGGCCGCCTCCTCTCCGCCTCCCGCAGTCTAGCATCCGCCGTAGCCATATCGCCCAGCAGTACCTTCCGCATGCCTACATAATCCCTGATACAGATACCCCTCACCACTACCTTGAAGGCGTCCCACTCCGTCGCCCTTGAGGTCGCCGTCCCTTCATTCTCCGTGAAATACAAGGCCACTCCTTCCGCTAGGGCCTCCCCGAAGAGGGGGTCCTCCAGAGTCTCAGGCCGCAGTTTCCAGAGCGGAACCCTGGGCTTCTTCGCCACCCACGCCAGCCGGATCAGGAGCGGATTATGGTCTGAGATTGTTCTCGATAGGTATTCTGAGCCAGTGACGCATGGTAGCACCTCCCGGGAGCAAAGTATGGTGTCCAAACGGACATGCAAGTCATGGAGCCCGGAGAAAAATGAATAATCCCAGTCAGTCGGGTGTTGCCCTCTCCAGACGTCTATAAGTTCCCAGCTCTCCTGCCAGTCCCTCCTACCTCTAGAGAGCCTGTAAACCGGGGAGTCACGAAGGGGGGGGTGAGACCTGTCCAGCAAGGGGTCGGCAATGGAGTTAAAGTCACCCCCTAGCAGGACCGGGCCTGCAAGGGAGTGGGCCAGCGTCCCTGACAGTGTCGCGAGGAAAGCCAACTGGTCCGTATTTGGGGCATAAATGCTAGCTAATACTATATCTCTACCTTCAAGTTTCCCCTCCACCACCACATACCTCCCTTCCTGGTCAACCCATTGGCGTGTGAGTTGGAAAGGCGTGCCTGCCCTAACCCATATGAGCACTCCTCGCGCATAGGCCGAATAGCTGGTGTGATAAACCTGCCCCCGCTATCTCCTCTGTAGCGCCTCCCCCTCCTGCCGTGTGAGATGCGTCTCCTGCAGCATTGCGATGTGCACTCCCCTCCGTACTAAATAGGCATGTATTTTGTGTCTGCGCTGCATAATGTGTAGGCCCCGGACATTCCAGGTAATACAGGTCAATCCATTTACATTAGCCATTATCCCAGTAATCCGGACGAAACACTCCCTCCAGGTCCAGCCCGCCGGCGGTGATGGTGCCCCCTCTGAAAAAAACAAAACTCCCCAACAGCCCTACCCATGGTACACCCAGGGTCAACAACTTCAAAAAAAGCAAACAGTCCCCAACTGTGGAACCCCCCCTCCCCCAGAACAGGCCCCAATATCGAAATACCAGTCCCCATCCAAACTCCCGTACCTGATGACCCAGGTCTCAACTACACAGCCGTAGCTGTGGGTGCCTTAAGGGCCTACGGAGCACGGCCTTGTCCAGAGGGAGGCCGCGTCGCCCATCTCCACACTCCCTCCCCAGTTCCTCATGGCCCCTCTGCCCTGAGCCCCGCCGCGTGCCCCGGCCCCCACTATGTGCATAGGCAATGGTCCCCCCTCACAGCTCCCCAAACATTACCCACTCTGCATCGACAGTAGTTCATATATTGAGGATCTCGTCCGCCGTCTGCGGCGTCACCAGCGGCCCTTCCGTGCGGTGAATCCCCGACAGGTACGACTCCGAGCCAGAGGCCGATACATGAGTGTCCGAGTCCGTGGCCCCCCTAGATCCGGGACCTTCTGCCCGACCAAGTTTCTCCACCTCCAGCAGCGCCGCCTGTCGTTCCGCGTCAGTCTGAGAGGCCGATGGGCCTAGCTTCCCTCGCCCTCGTTTCCATAGTCTCTTCGATTTCCGCAGCCGTTTGGGCGAGCGTTCCCGCTCTTTTTCTCGCTCTTCTCTCATCCTGGCGCCGTCAGTCCCGGCCTTGTATGTCTCCCACCAGTCCCAGGCTTCCGCTGAAGTCGCAAAGAAGATCGCCTTGTCGTCCACTACCACTCGTAGCCTGGCTGGGAAGAGCAAGGAGTAGGCAATCCCCTCATTCCGCAGTTCCCTCTTGATCGTGAGGAAGGAGGCTCGTTGTTTCTGCGTTTCGAAGGTGAAGTCCGGGAAAAGTGTGACTCTACTGTTCGCAATCTGGAAGGGGCCATCCTCACGAGCCTTCCGCAGGAGCAGATCTCTGTCCTTGTGGTGGAGCAACTTGGCTATGATCGGTCTGGGTGGGAGCCCGGGCTTGGGCGGTCCTGAAGGGACTCTGTGGGCCCGCTCCAGAGTGAAGAATGGCGAAAGCCCTTCCGGCGCCACCACCGATTTCAGCCATTCCTCCATGTAGGCAATCATGTCCCCCGTCCCCTCCGTCTCCGGCACACCTACGATCCGCACGTTGCTGCGTCGGCTTCTATTTTCCGCATCCTCCGCTCGCCTTTCCAGGGTGCTTATGCGGTCCAGGGCCTCCGTCAGCTTACTCTCCATCGCCTTGTGAGCCGGCGCCATGACATCGAGCACCACTTCAGCCTCCTTGACCCTGTCTTTTAGTTTGTCATGGTCCGCCCGGAGTAGGCCCAGCCCCGACGCCACCTGCGCTATGTCGTTGTGGAGCGCATCTCTGGTGGCCGTTATGGCGTCCAGTATCCGGTCCTGCAGTCGCTGTAGGTCAGTCTGCTCAGCGGGGCCCCCTTCCACTACTTCTGACGTTGCCGCCTCCTCCACCTTGGTCCTCGGTTTCCCCATCGTGGCCGGCCTCGCCGCTCCCGCTGTCCTCGCCTGCCTGCTGTCCCCGGGCCCCGGCCACGTGGTCCGCCCCTGCGCGCTACGGGGTCTCGCTGCTCGATCACTGCGCCCCAGAGTAGGCGTCCGTCGTGCTGTTCGACCCCCGGGTGCTGTGGGGTATCGTTCATTCCCCCCTGGGGTGGCGTGGTATGCTGGACGCCGCCAAAGTCCCTTCAATGTCCCTCGGGATCCTTCCTCATGCCCCCATGTGCTGCACGGGCCACTGTTGTGGGGGTGAGGGGGGGAGGGGGGCCCAGGATGCACAGCTCCGTGCACCGTTTCCCACGGACCCCCTCTCAGGGCGGCCCCCGCTCACCTGTTGAATCGGCCGGTGCCTGGGGCTGGGTTGGAGCTCCGGTCCTCGTCCTCTCGGCCAGGAGTTCGCCAGGAAGCCTCGCCCGCAGGAGCGGACCCGGGCGGCCGTCCCCGCCCACTCCCGATGTCA
This sequence comes from Lissotriton vulgaris, assembly GCF_964263255.1. NCBI lineage: Eukaryota > Metazoa > Chordata > Amphibia > Caudata > Salamandridae > Lissotriton > Lissotriton vulgaris. Next base: position 247,251,900 of record NC_141687.1, read on the forward strand.
CCGCGTACCGCAGCCGGGCTCTAAGGAGCAGTCCTCGCCGTGTGGGGTCCGTCGCTGCCGGCGATCGCGCCTTCCCTATGTGCGCCGGCAGTGTGTTTCTCTGGCAGCCCACCGCCTTTCAGGACTCCGCCGTGGCAGCCATCTTGTTCGGCGCCGTTCTCCCCTCCGCTCCAGGGGCCGCCGCGATCGGCGGCCGTTCTCGGCTCTGCGATGCCGCCGGCAGCCCAGCTCTCGTCCGAGCAGTCACCGCCGGACTTTCAATCGGCGCCGGGGCACACACGGGTTCTTCGGCCTTTCTGTCAGGATTCTTGTGGGGAAGAGGCGCGGAGCTCCGGGCTCACGCCGCCATTTCCCTCGGCGCTCAAGCCACGCCTCCCAACTTACTACAATACTGATGGCTTCAGCCCAAGACCTGTAAACCTTGGGTCCCACTCTGGTAATTGTTTTACCTACTAGAATACATCATGTGCGCAATGCATTTGATTCTACCTTATCCGGACCTGGTTCAATATCATAGCAAAGGGGCGCTAATGCAAGTAGATTATATGGACTCCTTTACGCCCCCTAGCTCTGTATTAAAAGGCTGCAATTACACCGTACTGCAACATAGCTGCACTTCTGCTTTAACGTCTCAGAAATCCGAATTCTCTTCGTCTTTCCTCTCTTTTTCCTATCTCCATACCTTTCCTATCCTCGCTACCTCCATTTCAGTCTCTTCCCCTGCCTTCTTCCAATCGTTTTTTCTCCCTCTGTCTTATGTGTCCTTGTACACTGGCTCTCTTTCTAACATTTTCTACTCTCTCCTAGGCTCCCCTTTACCTTTCCTCTTTTCAAGCTCTTCTTCCTAATTTACTTCATCCTTATCCTCTCTCCTCTCTACCACCTACCCTTCTCACTCCCCAACTCTCTTTGGTTTCTGACGTCTCTAACCCTTGGTCTTCATTTTTTTAACATCTATATCTTAGATTCTCTTTTCTCTCTCTCCATCTATATCTCCCCACCTCCTTCGTCTCCCTGCCCCTGTTCTTTAGGTTATCTTTATTTCTATCTAATTTCCCTTTCTCCTCCTTAGCTCCTATTGCTTTATAACTTCATTCTCTCTCATATCAGTTTCTCCTTCCCTCCTTTCTCTCACCTTTTCTGCTCCTTGTTGAACTCAGCAACTCCTGTCTTCTCGCATTACTCTCTTCAAGAAATTGTCAATGAGTGGCCTGCTTATACAATTGCAGCTTGCTCCTTCCTCCTGGTCCCGGTGCCACTGCACCACCGGCACTACTGATAGCCATGCCCTCAGCGGGTTCACTCAGACTGTAATAAGAGCCATGGTCTGCGTGAGAATATATTTTCCTTTGATCTCGACCTGTGGTTTAGTGTAATAAAACTATGATGCCTGTTTTAAACATGTCCCAGTACTCCCGCGCGCGCACACCCACACACTCAAACACACACTTACAGAAACACTCTGCTAGCATAACAATGGAGCCGCAGCATCCAACATTCATAAGGGAATAATGCTCGTGGTATTATGTGCTTTCAAATCTTCTGCTACCTGGAAAACTGTCAATTCCCCTACATGTAGTTGTTTTTAAAAACGAAATAAAAATCACATAAAAAACTCGACTCTTCTTTTGGGGAGCTCTTAATGCTGTAAACCAGACATACCAGCCCAGTAGGTGAGCAGGACACATAATTAGATGAAAGGTGCGCATGTGCGTGTACTGGGTTGTTGCTGTTTTCTGATGAATGCATTGCATCGCACATGGCTATTTATAGCAGTAACACCACGTGGGCATCGAAGTCTGAGAGTACCTTTCTCTTATAATTTATTGTGGTAAAACGAGCTCTGAAGTCTTTTTTTTTTTTGCAAAATAAAAAATAAATATGGCTAAATACAGGCATGACAAAACATATATATATATGAAGATCTACACACGTAAATGAAAAACAAATATATGAATTCTGGGAAAAATATGTCCTAACAAGTGCAGAATAATATGCACCCCCAAAATCAGTACAGCTGGATGAGGACAATGCAAGGATAAAGCCATCTGAATCATCTACTCTGCTCAAGTGCTCTCCTCAGGTACCTCCATCACTCCAGAAACAAGCCACTACTGTATAGAATGCTCCTAACTACTGCATACAAAGTGACACAGACATCACCATAACACGTAGGGGCAGATTTACAAGAAACTGACGCATCTAAAGATGCGTCAGTCTCCCTGCGCCAGCCTGCGAAACCCTGTGCCAGCATGGATGCGCCTTATTTACTAAAAGGTGCACCATGACGCGAGGATTGACAGATACATCAGACATTCTGACACATCTTTTGGTGCAAAATTCAGGCATTGCTGGAGTCGTTTCACAAGCACAACGCAACTCCAGCAATGCATGTTGAGACCTATTCTCACTACACTGCATCACTCAAGCAGGCATAAGGTTTTGCAGTGGCCTCCTAGAAGTGGCGCAGTGAAATAGATTTCACTGCATCACTTTTACGAGGCTTTTACGAGGCTTTTACGATCAATGTTGCAATACAATTTGACATAAAATTACAATACAATATAAAAAACCAAGGTGGCAGGAAATGAATCTTCGACTCGTGTTTCGGCGTTTGCACTGATAAATCCCTCATGTCAATGGATTAGAGCATAGAGTGCACCAATATATTAATTACAAAAAAGTACCTATAGAGAAGACTAGAACATTAGAATAAATAGAAATACTAAAATAGAATAAATCCTTTCCTCCTAATCTATACAAGAGCCAGTAACTACTGTACAGTACCCAAAACTGTGTATCTTTCATCCATCTAATAGCTTACTTGTAACTGTTTTGAACGATGTGATATTCTTAGTTGCAAAGGTAAATACCAGGATATTGGAGAATTGTCACTCTGTGATAGTCCTAATATATAATAAGGACACAATTTATATCTATATACCCTCACCAATATTGATATAACAGATGTTAGTATATTGATGCACTCTATGCTGTTATCCATTGACATGAGTGATTTATCAATGCAAATATACCACAAGCAGGATGTAACCAAATTGTGAAATTAGAAATAGAAATAGAACACGAGAAAATGAGTTCTAAGTGCATTGTTTATTTTTAGGTTACCTGTGGCATTTCCTGACGAAGGCGCTCACAGCGCCGAAACGCGCGTCGAAGATTAATTTTCTCCCACCTTGGTTTTTTATATCGTATTGCAATTTTATGTCAAATTGTATTGCAACATTGATTTTATTATGTTATTCAATTGATGTCTTTTTAAACAATTACTTAATGTACTTTAATGACACGTTTATTTATATAATTTAAATAATTCATTAAAATATATCTGTTAGTCACATTGAACTCTTTTCTGGTATCAAATTTGTTCCATTGTTAAAGATAGTAAATTGCCTAGGAATTGTTATTCTAAATTGCATATCTGACCTGACCTAGGAATTGTATTCTATAATACAGGGGGCTCTTGATATTTACATTTCACTAAGTTGCAACAGACATGCAACTTAAAAGTAAAACTATGTAGCACCCATATAATAATGTATAGAAAGCGGGTTTCAGTGAAAACTTATCCCATGCGCTTCACTAAGTTAAGTGTCTTGATTTGTTTTGATCCCATCAAAATCTTTGTTTTCATCGCACTTTAGAATTACAAAAAAATAGCTTTATTTGTTCTCTCCGAATTGCTGACATATTTTGAATATTTATCGGTATTTAAAGAAAACTGGCAACTACAGCCTTACCTTTCATTTCCTGTACCCCAGCTAGATTGTCACCTATGTCACTTAAAAAAATTCCTCTCACAGTACAGTCAAAGAAATAAAAGTAGATACCAGTTTCCAAATAGGTAGAAAATTTGTCAGCAGGCATAGCATGACATTTGACCTTTGTCTTCGAAAGGCCGGCAAATGTGACACAAAAACACCCCCCAAACTTAACAATATAGAAAATAATGATGCCACCCTTAATAGAATCAGGAAGCACAACCAAATTAAGGATACAACGATAAATTATGGGACACTGAGAACAGACCGATCACGGAGGAGATCCAAATACAGAACGCAAACTGACAGATCTATCTCACTTAAGAAGCTACCCCGAACACAGAAAGAAATGAAAGAGCTTAGAAAACTAATAAGCAACATGGCACAAGACTCAATAAAAGTCTCACAGACAATTGAGAAAATCTGGGAGATGACGATAAACACGAACTCCAAGATCACACACATCCAGAATATAATACTACGATCCAACCGACCGAACAGGACCAACCCCATTCCAAACGAAGAAGCTCATGCCCTGCTTCGATCTTACGAACAACAGGCCTCGAAAAAGGAAGAGAGTATCGAAGTTGTACCTATTGACCCTAATAGAAAGGCCTCATCAAAGGATAGGAAAGCAATCCTCCACAACCTACAACCCATCCAGATAAATTCAACCGAAGCTGAAAATGGAAACAACTTCAACTCACTGAAAACATTGAAGTGCCTACTACTTAACTGTCGATCGGCTAATAAACATGCATCCGACATAGCCGCTCTAATAATCAACCAAGAAATCGACCTGGCCATCTTCACGGAAACATGGCTCAATGAATCATCTTCCCCAACCATGGATCTTCTAGTACCACCACAATATAACATTATCAGGTTAGACAGACCAAGGAAAGTGGGAGGAGGTATAGCGTGCATTCACCGCTCAGAGATAAAGGTTAACCAATTCCAATCAGACCCTATAGAATCATGTGAATACCTTGGCCTTAATATAAGATCACCAAATAATCAAAACTACAACCTACATGCGTTCTACCACCCACCTGGAGATAATGCAAAGTTCACAGAGCATCTCATGGAGATCATAACTGCTAATTCTAACCCAGACGCTAACAACATATTCCTAGGTGACTTTAACCTCCACTGGGACGATGGCAATGACAAAATGGTTAAATCGATCAAAGACTTCCTCAATGAGCTAAACCTCACTCAAATATGCACCCAGCCTACTCACTCACAAGGAGCGACTTTAGATTGGATAATTTCTAGAAACAAAGAAATTCTAATTACCGCTATAGACCCATGTGACTGGTCTGATCATCACGCTATAACTTTCATGATACCTACAATGAAAAAGGGCAGGAACATGCAACCGCACAGGGTCAAAAAATTGATACGAGATACTAAAGAAGCTAATATTGAAATGTTGGTTGAAAGATGTGAGAAAGACCTCAAGCCTCCTAACAACTGGCAGAGTGTGAATGAGCTGACTGACCACTATATAACCTCAATCGGTAATATTGTCAATGACACCTTGCCTCAAAAACTGAAAAGAGTCTCGGAAAAAACCAAAAATCCTTGGTTTAATGAGGCTCTGAACGAGGACAGGCGAATACTGAGAATGGCTGAAAGGAAATGGAGACAACATCCCGCCTCCCCTGAACTGAAGGACCTCAGAAAAACGAGGAAACAATATAACTTAAAGATAACCAACGCCAAAAAAGAATTTATAAGGGCTGAACTGGACAATGCCACAAACAGACCCCGAAAACTCTTCGAGATCCTAAAACAACAGTCAAACAAACTAACTAAAACCGCCCAAGAGAACCCAAAAAATCCTATAAGCTGTGAGAAATTCTCCTCATTTTTCACGGACAAATCTAAATTGCTAGAAGCTGAGCTCACAAAATCAGCGGCTAACATCACGACCCTTCCCCCTTCAAAAAAGGAGACGAATGCGCCAGCGATGGATTTTTTCACAAAAAACAAGGCAAGCTGGGACACATTTGAACTATACAACCAAGAAACGATCGCCAAAACGCTAGCGAAACTTAAACCCAACAACCACTACCAAGACCCGCTACCCGCAAAATGTGTAAGAGAAATCAGTCACACTCTAGTTCCAATCTGGACGGAGATAATAAATGCCTCACTAATACAAGGGACCCTTCCGGACTGCCTAGAAACGGGGCAGGTAGTTCCCATTATCAAAAAACCGACAGCTGATGCAACAGACCCGAACAATTATCGACCAGTGACCAACATCCCGTTACTGGCTAAACTTCTTGAGAAATGTGTACAAGGCCAACTGAGTCAACATATCGCTAAGTTCTCACTACTAGACGACTGCCAATCAGGTTTCAGAACAGGTCACAGCACGGAAACTGCGATATTACATATTGTTGATGACGCTCTACAAGCCCTCGACCAAAATCATGCGTGCCTACTGATTCTACTGGACTTGTCATCGGCATTCGACACGGTAAATCATGCGATTCTGATGACCAGACTACAAGACAGGATGGGTTTATCTGGTAACGTACTGAAGTGGTTTAATTCCTTCCTGCAGAACAGGACTCAGCTATTCTTGGTCAACGAGGCAACCTCTTCTCCTCGCCCTAACACAATAGGGGTCCCTCAAGGCTCAACGCTATCCCCTGATCTATTCAACTTGTATGTAGAACCTCTCACAGAGATTCTTCGGATCTCACAGATATCTTACCACATGTACGCAGACGACACCCAAATATACATGAAGATTGCCTGCAGTGAAGACATTGATCTTATGAATGAAACTCTAAAGAGAGCATTGCAGTGGCTTACAGCCAATCACCTGAAACTGAATGCCAATAAAACTGAATTCCTGTTAATCTCACCGACAAGGAGTTACACAGAGGCAAAGGAATGGGCGAAATTGGTGACAGCACTGAACTGCACCCCGACCATAGTTAATTCAGCTAAATCATTAGGAATTACACTAGACAAGAACTTAGACATGAAAGAACACATCAACTTGATGGCCAAGGGCGCCCGCTTCCATTTAAACTATCTAAGGAAACTGAAGCCCTTTATCTCTGAAGCAGACCTAAAACTTGCCATCCAATCGTTAGTTATCTCGAGGATCGAATATGGCTGTACCACATTAGCTGGCCTACCGAAAACATCCACTGCACCACTAAAAGCCTGTCTCAACGCAGCGGCAAGACTCATCACAGGAACTAGGAAATTCGACCACATATCTCCTCACCTGAAGGCTCTAAACTGGTTACCTTATGATGCTAGAATTAAAATGAAGATGGCCTGCATCACACATAAAGCGGTCCACTACAACATGCTGAGGTACCTCGCCAAGAAAATTAAGATATCGGGAGGCAACAGAACAACAAGAAGCTCTAAAGAGCTGCTATTGCGGCCGGCATTCTTCCAGAAAAAAAAGACTTATGACCGAGCTTTTTCAGGAGCGGCCCCCAGAGTCTGGAATTCACTCCCTCCTTACATCAGGAGGATTCAAAATACCGCAGCTTTTAAAAGGGAACTGAAAAGCCACATGATGAGTAAATACCATATATAGAGATGCCCACAGACTTGTGATACGAACATTTCTGCCAAAAAGGACTGGAGTCACCACGAACACTTGGAAGACCAATAAGACAAACGACTGATGCCACCCAAGCATCGGCTCTACAACCTATTACTACCTCACTATTAGGTGATATCTATGCTATACCGTTCACCGGAAGATATCACCCTTACCTTGAACTTGTTAATTATTTATGTTCGATGCATCCAACTATTCCCTCACTACTCTTATGGCTTATTACGCCGATATTGACTTGTTAATAATATACAATACTACCTCATAGAACTTGACTGCATGACTATGACACTACCTAAACATAGGCACTCCCTAATACTAACTACTTAGGCGTTAGGAATATATCTTACCTTAATCACCGTAGACAGCACATTACCTCCCACACCTGATTTGTTTTTGCTGCTATAATTGCTATTATAATGTCAACTGTTTAATTCTTCTATGTCCCTAGGTAATCCCCTTTCTAACCTCCCTGATAGCTCTCTGCCCTACCTCTATATATGTTTTGTTGCTATAAATGTTACCACTATGTCAATCTGTTTTCCATATGTTAAGCGCTCTGATACCCACGGGTCATGTCCGCGCTATATAAAACACTATAAATAAATAATAAATAAATGTATATTTTTTTGCTCATTCACCTTCTGAACTCCAGCACCGCTACTACCAATTCCTATGTTTGGTTTCGTATCTTCCTTATTCTCATTACCTCGGGGCCTCTCAGTCCTAGGGACTACTTTAATGTTTTGGGATCAATTACTTTTATTCTGAGTGGGAGGCGTTATGCAACTGTTATTCCCAGTCTCTTCAAAGAGAACTTACAAACTGTCATGGGGGCCTGGGCGGGGGGGGGGGGCGATCCGAAACTCACCCCCAAATATTTTCATTCAGTTTAATGGGATCACCATACTTCTGTGGTCACTTCACCCCCCTTAAAGAGTTCAGAGTCTGGGGGGCTTTGTCCTGTGTTTTCAGCTCACCAGGGTTGCAGGAGTTAATGGTCACATTTAGGGGCATAACAGAGGTCATCGTAGCCCCCAAGGTTCTTGGGGGCCGCCCAGCGTTTCTTGTTTTGGAGGGGGCCCCCTCACCCTCTAAGTCTAAGCCATGCCATTGCATGCCTGGCAGAAGGTGTGCAATGGCATGGATTAAGAAATAGTTAAACGCTCGGGAAAGCCACTTGATTTACCGAGCAGAGCCCTGCAGTGTAGGGAAGGTAACCATTCAGGGGGCGCCATTGAGCCCATTCTGCAGGCGGGCCCCATCATTTTGTGTTACACCACTGATCACATTGCTAGTGATTTGCGCCCCCCTTCCACCTCCACACACCTACTTCTGTTGTTATTGCTGGCATTTTCCCACCCAGGCCTCATCCTTGCCTAAACTGCTCACATTTGCTTCTGGTTCCTTCCTCTCTCACTGTTGGCACAGCCTTCTCCGTTATTGTGTCAATGAGGGGGCGCAGCTTCCTGACCACTGAGTGAGTCCACCCAAATGCTTTGTTGTGCTGCTCCTCTGTTCCTCCTAGCAGCAGCTGCTTCCACCACTCAGGCTTGGCTTGGGATCTCAGTGAGCCTTTCCCGGCCCTCTCTCACCCTTGGCTCCATCTCATGTTATTTGCCAGCCCCCAGGTTAAATAGCTATCTTGCAAGCTGCCATAAAGCATTCCTCCTCTCTTATACTCTGGTAGGTATTAAAGTGTTCCGCAATCCACAAGGCACTGTTCTTCATCATCTTTCTTTGAGCTGCTGCCATCTTGGATTCCATGCGACTACTTGCACTTTTCACTGCATCTCATTATTTCCAGAAGGGGCATCCACAAATGATCATCAGACTGTGTCTGGGGTTATTTTATATTGTCCACAAAATTTGGTGTTCTTGGGATGCCCATTATGGGAAGTGTAGGGTCCTTCCCAGCCTGGGCCTCTGCCCATTACTTTGCAGCACAAGGAGCTTAGTAATACACATCTTTATTAATCTGTGTATAACCGCAAACTCAACATTCTAAACCTGCATTCACATCACTTCACTCTAACACTTACTGCACAGTTCTGGAAAGTCCATCAGGAGCCAAAAGGGTTCTATCATTTGTAACTCACACGACACTACATCTCCCCCTCCGGTAAATAAAAAATATATTTTTCTGAGAAATTTCATCGCATGTGGGGGAAATGGGTTGGGGTACTTGACGAATAAGATGATGTGGTCCGCTCTCCAGGTGTATGTAGATATGCTATTCTGAAATTCTTTTCTGTGATCATGATGTCATTGCGATGTTTGTCCCCTATCCTGCTAATATACTATGTAGCTCTAAATGGTGCAGTTTGTTGTCGAATTCAAATTCAAAACCCAATAAAATTGATTGTCAAAAAAATATATATATTTTTTTACAAACTTATATACAATTATAGCTGTTCAATGAGTCTTCGTGAAGCTCTGATCACACATCCTGATCTTGTCGGCAGAAACTGGGGACAGAGAGTATAAATGTCCGGAATGTGTGTTGGCAATTTAGGAACAACAGCAGTCAAGGAGTTTTCAACTGTCATTTCACACCCAATCTCTACATTGATATCAATGTCTGACGAGCGATGAGCCACATTTTGGAAATGCAAGGAATCTGGCGTAATGGATTTTGGACAGTCATCATGTGTACTTTGCTGGCCACAACATGAAAAGGCTCCGTCCATCATCCCCTTTTGTATCGCTCAGCATCAAAGTGAGCATCAGATTTCTGTTTTCAAGACTGACGAACAAGCACATGATTTCCTCTAGTGAAAGTAATGTTTTTTGCATGTCGGCGCTGGTCTGCATAGGCTTCATTTTCCTTATATGATCCAAGTCTTTTATATGGGTTTCTTCCTCATTACTTGATCTCCTGGTGGTCCATTGAAGTAACGGTCGTCATGGCTCTCCTGAACATCAAGGTTAGAGGGTTTTCACCTGTGTTCGAGTGAGAGGTCAAACAGTAAGCTCGTGAAGTAGAATTTAAGACAGTTTTATGGTTGAGCTTTTCCAATACAGCACACTGAACAGCTTTCTAAGGAGTACCCTTGAAACGTTCGAGAAGGCAGTTGGCTTATGGACAAAGAGGTGTGCTGTTCTGATGCTTCAGATTGAGATGACTGAGAAAGTGTCTGAATTCTCAACTGTTGAAAAGTGGGCCATTGTCATATTTGGAGATCGCAGGAACACCCCATGTCGCGAAGATGCCGTCTAATCTCTCGAAGACTCTTGCTTGAGGGATAGATGAGAGATCTTCTATCAATGGAAATGGGAGTATTCATGAACAATCACCATCAGGTGATGTCCATTGTCAAGAGGATCGAATAAGTCAACGGCAATTCTTTTCCATACATGCTTTGGCAACTCTGATATGTTTAAGGTGTGTTGAGTGGTTCTCAATGAAAGGCACTTAAAGAGACGACAAGCCTTCAACTCTCTTTCAACTCTCTCATCGAGATGAGGAAAGCAGACTCGGTCTCAGAGAACTCGTTTTGTGGCAACGATTTCACGATGTCCTTCATAGGCCACTTCAGCTATCTGTTGTCACAGACTCTCCGGAGTACCAATTCTTAAACTGCTCAGGATAATGCCTTCTTGAGTAATAGACAATTCATCTTTGACATTTTTAAATTTCTGGTCCTCACTGTCACTGATAAGAGGACAAGTGTGCTGCTTCCAAGACTGAAGTGTAATAATGTATTTTAGTTGTAACATGTCACCATCTTGACTCATGGCAGTGGCAATTTTTTCTAGCAAAATTGCAGCTAGTGTGCTTGATTTCACAATGAAATTTATGTAGGCTTCAGCCATCTTGGAAGGGGTACCATGGCACTGTGGAGGCACTCGTAAGAAGCAGTCGGCAGGGTTTTGATCTTTCCCTGGACGGTGCATGATTGTGTAGTTGTATTCTTGTAATCGTACCCATCCAATGTTCAACGTGAGGAGGCATCTTTGTCTTTGGATTGCCAAAGATAACCAACAATGCTTGATGACCTGTCACAAGCATAAACGATTTTCCATATATGAAAACGTGGAAATGTTCACAAGTCCACACACAGGCTAAACTTTCTTTCTCAGCGTGTGAATAAGCATGTTCAGTTTGGGACAGATTTCTGCTTGCATTGACCACAATTAGTCTTAGAGCATGTGGCTGTCTGCTGTGCAAGGATTGCTCCTAACCCGACTGGGCTAGCATCAACAACAACCTTGTATGAAGCTTTGGATCACAGTATGGCATTTTAGTAGCCTTCTCAATAGTTTGTTTGAATTTCTTGAACCTTTCCTTGCATTCATGTGACCAATGAAATGAAACATTCTTTTTAGTCAAGTCTCTCAACGGAGCACTTACGGTGGCAACGTTTTGTATGTATCTAGATGAACAGCTGGCCATGCCAAGGAATGAACGTAACTGGAAACATCTTGTGAGGGACTGGCAGTTGACAACGCTTGCACATTAGCTGGATCGAGTGTCATCCCCCATCAGAAAAGATATGGCCAAACAATTTTAACTTGGTCTTATGGAACTCACATTTCTCAGCATTTAAAGTAAAGCATGCATCAACGAGTAAACAACATACTTGCGTGAGAGCTTTATGCTCTTTTTGTGTAGGTCCGGAAACCAATATGTCATCACTATAATTGAGGACATTCAAGGCAAGCTGTATTATCCATTGAGTGATTTCATGAAAACGCTCTGCAGCTGATGACACACCAAAACGTAGCCTTTTTTAATGGAATACACCAATATGTGTAGAAAAGATTGTAATGTACCTGCAATTCTCTCTCTAGGTGAAACCATGCAAATAATTTTGTTTTATGGCTGTCTTGAATTGAAACAGGGTTTGCGTACAGAATATTTGTTACTTTTTTGTCATCACTTCATAATTTTGGTAAACGGTCGATGCCCGAGGTTGTATTTTAGCTTTGGGTATCGCTCACTATGGCCATTCTCCCGACATAGAATTTGCGTGTCCTTCAGTTATTTGTTAGGAAGCTAGATTGGTCCGACGCTTTAAGAAATTACCCACTGACCGTGGTTCTGCTGGGATGTGGTGGAGTTTCCTTGTTTGAATCTTAAAGATATCCTATATTTAATACTGGATTGTAGGGGTATGTTGGAATATGGTAAATATTACGTTGCTGGTGTTAACACACAGACTAGCGCTTGTCGATTTATAACAGAATAATTGTGGTCTTCGCATAAGGAACAATGGGACTACTGTAATTCAGCTCGCACACTATGTACGAATTTAACAATGAAAGTTTGTTGAGACTGAGGGTGCCTCTATTTTTTAGATTAAATCAGGTTTTTAATAATATTTGTTTCAAGGTTTTCGAAAAGGTTTCTCCAATATTATTGGATTTGCCGGCCGGAGTGAGAAGTTAGTACGCGACTTGCGGGGTGCGGCATGTCAGTGTTATTTAAACAATGATTGGTTGAATGTAAGCATGGGCGAATTTTGTGAATTTGCGGTATGCGAATTTGCGTATTCACGAATTTGCAATCCGCAAAATTCATGTACTCTCGCGAATATGCAGATTTTTTCTTCTTTTTTGTGTTCACAAGGGTTTCTGCCAGTTCGCAAGGTTTTTGTAGCAGTTCGCAAACGCGAACTTTCTTGTCGGGTCTCAACGGTCGCGACTATGTTGTTTCTAAGTCTGGTTCATCACAGCACCCTCTGTTTCACCACTGCCACCCTCTGGTTCACCCATGCCACCCTTTGATTCATCACTGCCACCCTCTGGTTTATCACAGTAGATTATAGGGGGAAAAGCACACCTGCCCTGCCTCAACTGACATGAATTAATTTGGGGCTGATTAATGTGTCACTGAGTTTGACCTGGCACCTGCTTCCTTAGCTGTAATTGCTTTCTGTTGCAGTGCAATTTTTTTTCACAGGACCTTTGTGGCCTACTTGTAGCTATTCTCTGAGCCTGCTGTGAGGTTCAGAGCAGGGTCATAGAATAGTTGCAAGTAGGCAACTGAACTCTGCAGGGGGCCCTCAGGAAGCACTACAGGGAATGGTTACTAATGATGAGCTTCAACTTTTGCACCTGCTGAGTGCTTTCAGTTTAGTTTTTCTGCAATTTCGCGGGATTCGCGGGGCGCAAATTTGCGCGAGATCGAATTTGGAAGCAGCGAATTCGTGCGAATATGCGATTTGTTTTTTGCGGCGTGTTAGTTCGCGTGGTTTTGTGCGTTTTAGGGAGCCGCTGGTAGCGCAACGAGGCGAAGTTACCCTCGCGGTCGTACATGGGAGCAGCCATCTTGTTTGCTTGACGAATTTCCGTTTCCGGGCGCTATGTGTAATCTCGCAAAGTGTGCGGCTCGCTAGTACAAGTTTGCGTGTGATCGCGAGGGAAATCCACGCGGTTGTGAACGGGCGCGGCCATCTTGTTTTTCATTCATTGCTATGGTTTTGGGCATGCTTTCTGTATCCTCTGTCAATCTCTGCCATCCTTTGCTTGTTTGAAGTTTTTTTTAATCTATTTTACTTATTATCTATCCCTCTATTTTTCTAGCTCTATATTTCTGTGTTTTCTGCTACTTTTGGTTAATTTTAAACTACTTTTTTAAACTCTTTTCTTTTCTTCTTCTCTATTCTATTTCACCTTTATTATTTACCTTCCTTTCTGCCCAGACCATTGTAAAGGGAGCCGGGAAGCAGCCTGAGAAGCGGAAGGGTCCCGCACCCCGTGCCCGGCTCCCGTGCGGGCGTTTGTGGGGGGAGCAAGTCACAGCTCGGGAGATCTTTAGCGCGGAGGAGGTGGCCGGACTAGTGTTTTATGTCCAGCGCCGCCTCCCCAGGACCATCATGGCAGGCGGCAAGATCGCTAGCGGCTACGGGCTCCGGGAGCGCCGGAAGCGGTGGGAGAAGGTGTTCCGGGAACTGTATCAACACTCTCGGGTCCAGCGCACCTACAACCAGGCCACCCACCATTGGACGGATCTCCTGGACCGGGAACGCGACTTGCTCGGCATCGAGATCCCCGGGCTTGGTGAGTAGTAGTAGCTATTTCATCACTACTCTGTTTTCTCCTGCTATGTGTGTTATTATTATATTGCAAATTTTTTACCAAGAGCAATAATGCTGCCGATTACATTGTAGGTAAATTATATTTCAAAATCTTCTGTGCATTTCAGGTGCACTGCTCTCCTTCTCAGTAGCATTGCTACTATGCTTATTTGTTTTCGATTTTGTGTTCATTTCATTGGCCTGAGAAATTATGTATGAGTGTAGTTTACAGAACTGCGTAATGCTAGACACTAAGGGGCAGATTTGCAATTACCGGCGCATCCCTGCAAAGTAGCAGGGATGTGCCAGTAATTGTGCGCCACGCCACCACCACCCATGGTGCGCCGTATTTACAATGCGGCGCACCATGGGCCCAAAACACCACCGAAGCGTTACGCATCTGTGCCGTAAAGGCGGCGCATTGCTGGAGTTGCGTCTCAACGATGGTGCAGCTCCAGCAATGCTCTGGGGTGCCCTATATCCCCAAAGTCCACAGGAAAGGATGGCGCACTGGTGAACGTCCTGCCTAATAACATAGAAATTATACGGATACTGACACGTGGATGCGCTAAGATACCTATGAATACCTATACAGATATGCACACACATACACATTAAACATTCATACACAGTTACAAATGCATAACGTTATCTCGCAAATCAATGCGATTGCGTGCATACATACAGCACCCATTTAGATTTAAACAGATATGTGCATACCCTCAGACAAAAACACAGGTATGCAATTCCTAGGGAAGGCGGTGACTGAGGAAGAAGATGGGGTTGAGTCCCAGGAGGTTGAGAGGACAACTGGGGAATCGCTCTAAAGTGTACAGGACTGTTAGGCAGGCCCAAGAGGGCCGAACAAGCAGTCATACGCATTCAGGGAGTGTGCTTAACACTCCTTCCCCTACACTGACTAGCCCAGTCCCACCCATTCCACCCAGCCCCACATCCAAGCAGGAAGGAAAACGAAAATGATAAGAAATCAGCCTCTTTGGAGACTTCATATACAGACCCCATTCTGTAAGAAAGAGGACCCTATGCTACCTAACAAGATGCTTGGGATTGAGGTTTCTTGCACCTTTCCCCGGGCAAAACTTCAATCATGATAGTGTCATTTGTGCTATCAAAGAAATTTAATATCACGTTTGTTAAGTAAAAACTGTGCCACATCGTGTAATTTCATGTTATTTGCAGCAAGACTCGAGTTCAAGGCCTCGTGTCCTATGTTAACAAAAAAAAGACATGCAAGGGTACAAGTTAGGATTACCCTGACCGTCTGTCCCAGCAAAGTCTCCTGTGAGGTCCTGGGGGACTCTTGAGGGACCAAGCATGGCCTTCTCGTGTGGTCTCACGGAAGTACTGTGGGGTACCCCAGGACCATGCAAGTGTCAAAAAGTGAAGCTTGCAATGTCTAGCGGTACCTTGGAGCACCTCCTGTCCATGGTGCCTTTGGACTACTGCAGTACAGTAAATAAATAATGGAAAATGTGGGATGAGTGCCCATTGGGAGTTGGCCAGCAACTGGGAGTTGGCTGCCCTGTGGCCATCAACTCACCATTCACGCCCAGCTGTGGGCTATTCACAGCCTGCCTTTGGCTGTTCACCGTGCATGGCATGGGGTTGGCCGCAGGGCCTGGTCTGTGGCCAGAACATGCCCCAAACTCCCCAGTTGGTCAGACTCTATTGCTGATCCCCGCCATGAACGGCCAAAGGTTAGCCACACGCAATGGGTTGGGTGGAGGGCTTAGCCAGAAGCCATGCTCTGCAGCCAACTCCATGCCATGCAGGACGAAAGGCTGTGCGCTGCGGGGATCGATTGTTTGTGGGGGTTGGTCGCAGGGCATGACCAGTGGCCACTGGCCAAGCCCTTCCTCCAGCCCCCTGCTGTGTATGGATTAAAGCTAAACTCAGCGAAGAATGTGGGCGAATATGCTAAAAAATACCAGACATTAACTGAACATACCAAAGGTTAAAGTGACGTTATTGTTTAGTAAGGTAATAATACTTTAGCTCAGGTAAAAATCGTAGAAAATCCATTGAAAAATATCAACGGTTTGATTTTATTTTTTTAATGAATGTCTACAGGTTATTTTTATAGATACACAAACACGCACACTATTTGTCTCTCATACACACCGATCCCTCGCCTTCACAGACAGGTGAAATGCACAAAAACAGTTAGTTGTTGGAAAAGGGGTGATGTCTAAATACGGTGAAAATGTTGAAATGACTTGTGTAGAAACGGGTGGTTAATATTCACTTTGAAATGTCCGCGCTCCTCTCGCTCGCTTGTAAGGAGTGGGCTGGACTCGAGAAGTCGATCTTCCCAGCAGCCCCTCGAGGGACACTGCTCTAAACCATTCATTTTCACTCTGCATCAGCAGGCTGGCACAAAAGTGCTGGCAATGGGCAGACAATAGCAGGCTCCACAGTCAACCTGCATGTATGATTAATTTGCCTTCAGTAGAACTGAAACGAATCTTTCATCCCTTTCAAGCAGCATTTACTTCACATCATAGCAGGAATGAAAGTCTTAAAAAACAAATCTTCAAGCCACAACATCTTAGGGTGGTACCACTGCGGATTCTAACTAGGGTATTTATTTAACAAGCCAGTACTGTATTTGATGTGCTTATTTAAGAGTGATGGATGACTCCAAGACAACAGGGAGATCTTATTGCAGTCCAGTTTCTATGTCCACATAGAACTGTGATCTAAAACGTTAGCACATTAAAAGCAATTAAGGGCTACAGCCTCCAGAACTATTGGTCATCAAATGAAAGCCCTTGCCAGGGAACATCATGCAATGCTGTATTTGTGTTGGTGGTGGGCATTAGCACTTAATATTAGCAAATAGGGTCCAAAACAAGAGAGAGAAAGGGAGGAAGGAGGAGGAAGAGAAAGGAAACCAGGGACAAAGGAATACAACAGATGAAAATAACTAACAAGAATGAAACAAAGAGATAATGAGGGAAACGACCTTTTCATTGTGGTGATTACACTGCGATGCAATTACAACGCGGTCATTACAACGACCGCATTGTCAGCACGCAATGCCATTACTACGCAAGTCATTACATCGACTTGCAGTATATGGCGCGCTAACATTAGGAATAGTATAGTTTACTATTCCAGCACCTTTGCTACTGTTGCGTAGGCTGGAGTTGGAATAGTAAATAAAATATTTCTAATGTCAGTGCGCCAACTAATGTAGTCGATGTAATGACTTGCGTAGTAATGGCATTACGCGGTAACAACACGGTCGTTGTAACAACCGCATTGTAATGCCAGGCGATGTAATGACTCACGTAGAAACGAGTCATATTCAGATAGGAAGTGTGGGGTGGTGGAAGAAAGAGGCATGAGGTGGAATCAAGTCTAGGCAGCCTTGATATTCGGCAACCAGCCGCAGCCCTTACAGGTAAGATCGGTGGGGCCAGGTGGGGGGAATTTCGACCGACAATCACAAGTGAAAATGAATTATATATTTAATTTTCCCTCGTGGTCGTCTGTCGAATCCCCACCCAACCCGGCCCCACCACTCTTACCTGCACGGGCCATGGCGTTGGCAACCCCATCATACTTAAACCTGCTCCTAACTGCTACAGAAGCAGTTTAAAAAAGCCCTAGGGGGAGGGCGATCCTTGGCCAGGAATGGAGAAGGGTGCTGCTAGTTCAAGCTCCAGGTTTCCATGGGTCTTTGGGCATACTTCAAGCTTCCACAGTGGCTCCAAAATCGGCAACCGAGCATAGCCCAACTTGTGGGAGGCCTGCAACCGAGGATCCACGAGATCCCGGCCGAGCACCATGCATGAGAGAGTTGCAGCCCCGGTCCTTCTCCTTCCTATTCCCAGCGCCATTACCTGGGCCTCCGCGCAACACGATGTTCGAAGCAGGGGTGACGCCCGACTCGGCCGGGCCCCACTCAGCCAGCAACAGTGACTCTACTTGCCGGTGGGGGTTTGCTCTTTGGGCGGAGGAATGCGACCTCTGTCCGCGGTGAAGCTGATAACTAGAGGACACTGTTGATGACTGGGGGCCCGGACTGGACTACAATTTTTAAAGGTCCTCTGCCTCAAGCCCACGATATGGCCCAATTCAGCGGCAGTCCTCTACAGTGTGGCCACACCCTGCTCACCAGGACTTTG
Source organism: Lissotriton vulgaris (assembly GCF_964263255.1). Lineage (NCBI taxonomy): Eukaryota > Metazoa > Chordata > Amphibia > Caudata > Salamandridae > Lissotriton > Lissotriton vulgaris. Next base: position 247,270,459 of record NC_141687.1, read on the forward strand.
AGTGGACCCTAGACAACTGTGTTTTGCCATTTGGGGCCGAGACAGCCTCGTGCCCCAAGCAGTGAGCAGCAGGGTTTACCCCCGCCCCATCTATGACAACAGAGGTCCCCTTGCTGGGGATTGCTGGACTAACGGCCCTGGGTGGCAGTAAATGAGGCGCTGCTGTGCAGTCCCTGGGCATGGAGCTCCACACTGCAGGGATCATCACAAGTGATTGGGAGTCCTCCCCTTGAGCAGATGCACCGGCAGGGAACTTGAGGCGGAAAGGCATGTGCCCTCTGTGGATTGAGGCATTGTCAGGAACTCCTGGAGTGGGCCGTGGCTGCCTCGCGGATGCCCTAGCCTGCGCCCCAAGAACCTTCAGCATGGGGGCATGGTTGACAGAGCTCTGGCTGAATTCACATACCACAGACTGACAGAGAATTGTCCAGAGGGTCCATCACTGTGGTGAGCTATTAACTGTGCTTAAAGCTTGGAGCTGTCAGTGGGCCTCTGTTGGGAATCTGATTCCGCCTTTATGGGGGGAGCCGAGCAGCTAGTCCTAGTGTGAGTCACTGCATGCTGGTCACTCACACGTGGGTCAACATTCAATATCTTGAGCAACAAGAGTCAATAATAAATTGATAAGTCCACACAGTTTATATTTATAGAAGTCTTCTTAGATCTATGATTATTCCAAACTTTGTACAATAATGGTTACTTCTGCCATCAGCAAAACAATATTTAGCCATTAACTCCGACTAACAGCAAAACAACTTTTAGTAAAGACGTGTTTTGTCTCCGTGGACGTATCCACTGACTTTTTCAGGGCTAAAATTAAACAGGTAAGCCCACATTGTAACCAATATGGCCACAAGAAAAGTTATCTATACATTTGTATAATACCGAAACAAGGCAGAAGTAGAAGGCCATATGAATATGGTATCCCTTATACATAAAACAGGAGTACAGCAATAAGGCAGAAAAGGAAATGTCACCCAGAAACACCAAGAATACTGCCTCAAAGACACACCCAGTGAGTAACTGAAATTACAGAAATAGTGCTCTGTATAGACTAATAAGTGAGAAGGAGCCAAAAAACCCAGTGTCCAAAACCAAAATCATAGGAGTATCACACTCCAAACCAACTCACCAACTTCTGTAAATATTCTGGCAACATCAAAAATAAACTTATGTCCTCATATTCAATAAGTAACATCCCATAATGTCATCTAAGTGATATCCTGTAATATAATATGCTTAGTCATCAACTAAAAGCCTATCTTAAAAAGCATAAGCCATTAGGTATGTAAATCAGCACGAATTCGGGAAATACTAATCAATTAAGGCAAAGTGTAATTGTAATTATATGCGTCAGTCAAGCACCGAGGAAACCGAGTATCCAAAGTGACAGTATGTCCCACCAAAGCGACATAGTATATGATACCAATCCAAACAAAAATAAAAAGAAAGCTGTGACGACCACCCAACATTAATTCTCAAGCACATCATAACAGCTTACCTTAAAGCTCCGGTCCGTAAAGAGAGTACTCCTCATGTGACGGAGGCATCTGGCACTCACGCCATATTGAAATGTCATTAAATACCCATCTAAATTAGGGTAAAAGAAAGGAGGACTAAAACACAACATCATGTTCCTAGAAAATACAGTAGTTCATTGTTGATATTAAGCCCTAATTCTTCGGGCACGTAATTTCAAGATCCAACGTACTTCACTCTGTCTTAATTCACTCACACGGGGGCTTTGGCTGTTGGAAGATAGTGCGCCTCACCCAGATGTTACCCCCTCGCACTGAGCCTCTAGAATACACGATTCCTGCGGAGTAGAACAGAGCCCAGCACACCTCCTCATCTCTCGGGTGGGCATACCTGAGTGCTCACTCCTCAGAACCTTCACTCCGTCTACCACTAGCACTGCACTTGGCCACTTGACTGCCTGACTGCCTCCCAAGGACTAACGTGAGTGACTTGGCACCCAGCGCTTCCCAGGCGCCCTAGTACACAGAAGATCTCCCCCCTCTCCTGCCACTGCGCTCTTACATGCATCCCGCTATGGCAAGGGCAGAGCCTCTAGGGATGCTTCAGTTGCCTCATTGTGGTCCATATCAGTGCTGACAGACATGGCTAGCAAAAGAGATTCAGCACGACAGGCTCCCAGAGTGCCTGCCTCTCTCTGCCGATCTTCCAGGAATATATGGAGACAAGGACACCTCCCTTGCGCAGAGTAATGCAACACAGCGATTTGCACTGCGTTGCATTACTCCTTATTTTTTAATCCACTCAAAGCGCAAATATTCGAACTCCTCTGCACACGTCAATTCTCACAAATACCTAATGCTGCAATTCCGTGGTCACTATAGATCGGGAACATAAAAAATTGTATGCCATATTTTAGAAAAACTTGCACAATTATTCTAACTCATCCCATTATATCACAAGGAAAGTCTTCTAATTTTAATATATAATTTCCTATGTAAGTAGGTTTTTATGATACAGAAAATATATTTTTTAAGGAATGATAAACAAACACTTAAATGGTAACACCTTGTGCAGAGTGAATACCATGGATTGTCTTGTATTTATAATCCGTATCGCTGTCGTACGTTCATTGCACACTAAATACATAGGCATTTTATATGCTTGCATTTATACAACCTTGAGGAAGTCGCGGGAACAGACCCCCCAATTGCGACGAAACACGTGTTGGCATCAGCTGTATTGACTACAAAAAAGAAAAGAACAAAGAAATAAACAGACAAGTATACTAGAAGATAATATTTGATTATTTACCTGTATGATCTTGAAAACTGAATGTCTTGCAACCATAATAGGGAAACCTGTATTTGTGAGAATTGACGTGTGCTGAGGAGTTCGAATATTTGTATTTTGAGTCTAGGCTCATAATTGGTAGAGTTTTGGTGGTTCTCTACACCTTGCAGCACCGTATCATATAATTTCGTGAATCTAATGTACGTGTGTGAATTCCACTGATAAGCGCCAAGTAACCTAGGATTAATACCACAATCAGGTTTTTCCATTCAAAGCCCCACAAAGTGTTTTTTTTTGTGGCTTCAAAAATATGTTTTACAGGTTTGCATCATGCATATACCAAGTTGCGTTGTGCAAGCATGAAGCAAAGCTCCCATAAATATGCCCGTTTGGGGCACATGTATAAGGAAATGGCGCAGCACTGTCATAAATTGTACAGCACCGCGCTCGCTGCGCCATTTAAAAAAAAGTCAGGGATGCGTCGTATTTATAAGAATTCGGCACACCCTGTGTTTTCCCTAGTGCTGACACTGAAAATAAGAGCTTAGCACCAACACAGACACCCTTGCGCCATAGTGCCAAAGTGCCTGCATTGCAATCAATAATGGTAATTTGCTGTGTCTGTGCTGCAGCACACACAAACAGCAAAAACGAGGAGAAATAAAAGTATTTCTCCTCGTTGCGCCAATCTAACGCCTGCTTTCGCATTTTTGGCGCTGCCTCAGTTTTACTGATCCTTGTAAATCTGGGGCAGCGTCAAAAATCTGTGGTTGTTGCAGTGGAACGCCCACAGCAACACCCATTACATGCCCCTTTCACGCAGATAGCTCCGTGAAAGGGTACCGTATTTACAAAGCGGCGTTAAGCCACAAAAAGTGGCTTAACGCCGCTTAGTAAGTATGGAGCAGGACATTGCACCACCGAAATGTCGGAAAAAGTGATGTTTTGGTGCCTCAATCCGCTTGTACATATGCCCCTTTCTGTATTTACTGTTTGTAGGGAGAAGGACTTTCTGCTGATGCATGTCTTCTTGTGTGGTCCCGTGTGATGACAGTTTAAGGAGCGGGTCCCTTCTGTGAATAGCTTTGCACCTTTACTTGGGTAAAGCTTCGGCCTTTGCCACAGATGGCCCTGTGGGTGATGCAGACAAGCAGTGGGAAGCCAGTGGGACACTTGCAGAGCAGCTAAAATGTGGTCATGTCAAAGGAAGGATGCTTAGAAATGTACTTGACGTTGCACTCTGGAAGATTGCACACTGGCTAGACTGTTTGCATTGTCAAGTTGAGACAGGACGCCGATGAAACACAAGAATTTCCTCCTTTTCACTGACGTAATAGTGTCGCAAAGCTGCCATGTTATTCACCGTGGCAAGTCAATGAAGAGCCAAGCGCTGTTTTGTCTGATGCTATTGTGTGATATCATCTTGGTACTTTTTATTGTGTTTCTACCACTGGTGTGGATCTCTAGTGCTGTGTTGATTCTGCCCTGTTTAGGGGCAAGTTGGAGCTATTATTGGTTTCGTGTGTATTATATCAGAACTTGAAGAATAATAAGAAGCCAGATTGTGAGACTGCATAGCTCTGCTCATATTAAAGCGCCTTGAAACTTATGGAAAATGCCTCAGGCGGCACATACCTGGACTCTGCTTGTATGCGTTGACAGTGACCCAGTCTTACGTTCTGGGGCAGCTAATTCTGGATTTAATTGACTTGCAGCTAATTTTAACATGTTTAAGCAATTGGCCTGATCAGTGTATATAGTATCGCCTCACTTGTGCCTTAGAGTAAGCGACGAGGCCTCTTTGTGGGAACCGACTTGGTATTATAGCGTCTGCTGGCGCGTCTACCGTCTAGGCGCTATTTAACAAAAGACGAGCAGACAGGCTCGATTCTTCCCTTTGTCCCCCGCATGATTTATTGCCAGAGATGCTTTCTCCTCTGCATGACATCAATATTGTCATGGCCTGACACATATTGCAAAGCAGACAGGAATACTCGCATTCCTAATTCTGGAAACTAAAAACCTCATCAGTTGTGACTTTCAAAGACACGGGCAAATCTAATGGCAGCTCTGTTTACCAGCCGCGCGCGCGGAATATATTTCTTTATTTAAAATCTGATTCGCAGAATACATCATCGAGATGCCAGCTCGTGTTTTCCAACGTCTCCCAGGGGACACCGGGAAGAAAGCATTTTGCAATGAATCAGTCACAGCACTCAAATATATACGCCGTAAGCTTGTTAGATTGGAGCTGGGAACTGTATGAATCAGGGCTGTCAGTGAAATCTGTGCCGGTGTCGAAATCCGAACAATAAAAATAAAAAAAACACTTAATGACGCCGTTAGAAAATAGACAATTATTTATCGCGAGTTCTACACGGGCTGGCTGAGGTTGTGATAACGTGAAATGATCTACGTTTTTAGTGTAATAACAGATGAGCCCCGATAAAGGTGTTCTGAAAATATTATAGGATATTTGTGTTTCAATTATTGAGAGGCGCTGTTGCTGATGGGTAGACCTTGGCGCGCTCTGCTCACCGAGTTTAAACCGAAATAGAATATTGTGTCTGCCTGGCAGAGAAGCTGGCTTCTAAGAATTAATATATTTCACTGACCCAGAAAGCGAGCTCACTACCCATGCATCTCTGCTCAGATCAGCATACCATGTGTTTGTGTTGAAAAGGAGACACAAACGAAATAATCACATTTTTATTCACGCAGATCATGCAACAAATGGTGAGGTCCCCAGATCAATCCGGGAATAACTGACATGAAACGTTCATAGCATCATTCAGCATAGTCCAGCTTTCTAAAGGGGAATGTCCATCCAGACTAGGCCTGCTCACCCGAAAGGTACAACACAGCCCTCCCCTTCTATAAACACAAAACCCAAGCAAAAAAAGAAAGGAAGAGAAGAGAGGTAAGGGTTAGGAGAAGGGAAAACAGGGGTAACATAAGAAAGGACACTAAACTATTTATGTAAAACAGAATAAAACCTGGAGCCAGAAAGCCAGATTACTCTGAAGCACGTTAAGCACAAAAGCTCAGTAAAAGGCTGGTAAGGTTAAATAATTGAGACTACCAGAGGTAATCTTTGAACCTCACGCGTGCCCTTCAAGGCCTACTCGTGATCCAAGATGTCATCCTCCTCCAGAACCAGCGCCTCTGGCATCCCCACAATCACTGCTTCCTCCTTCCTTCAAACGTGCGCTTCCTTTACAGTGCTCTGCATCGTAATGAACATCAAACTGCTTCGAACCTCATCTTCTTCCACTGTTCTCTTGCCATCCGCCACTTTCCCCCTTCCTTTCAGATACAATGCAACCATCCTCCTGTTCTACCTCTGTCTCTTCTCCAGTTCCACCCAATCTTCACTAACTTTTTCACAACGTAAAAGGCCCCCTAAACTTGGAAAAGCCACGTCCCCCAGTCCATACTTTACTTTCACCCAATTTCCAACATCAAGTTTAGCTCTGTTCCTCATACTTCCTCATAACTGCTCACATTTTTTCTCTTTCCACATGTACCCTTGTACTTTGTACCAAAACCAAACCTTTGGGTGGTAACTTCTTTCAGCCAGTGCAACACCAATCTCATAACAGGAACATTTCCTCTCATGAGTTCAAAAGGTGAGAGACTAGTGAGACCATTCCTACATGTGCGGTAGACCCACACAAAATCTTCCAGGGCATTGTCTAAATCGAACCTTCTCTTGCTTGCAGCACTGCCCCTACGCCATGTGCACTATCATCTACCGTCACAGTGGATCTTATCCTCACATCAAAAGGGGTCAAGATGTTTGCCGTGCATATCTCTTTCTTAATGGGATTGAAGGCTGTGTCTTGCCTTTTAGACCACTCAAAATGTTTTCCCTTCGTCAGTAGCTCGCTTAATGTCTCAGTCTCCAATGAGTAGTCTCATCCTTCTTTAAAGGACCCTTGCCTCAGAGACAAGCCCAAAAGGTTAGCGGGTAAACTGGAATTCCTATCAGCCTTTATATTGATAACAAAGAGGGACAACCACTCTACTGCCTCGATCACCCCTTCTGCCACTATCTCTCCTAGAATCCTTCTGACATCGTCCCTTGCCATGACTGGTACTCGTCAAGCTTTATGTCTCACTGGCATTGGTGCCACTCCCACCTTCAAATTGATCTTACGGACATACTCCTTTAACAAACCCTGCTTGTGAGAAGTTGGCCTGGCATATGCTGTCCACTATTCTAGTGGGCGCCTTGCACCAGTCCAAACGACCCTTATTGACGGTAGGTTTAAGACAACCTTTATAGAAAGCTATCCTAGTGGTCACTGTGGAGAGCAGCCTTCAGGCTAAATCTTGAAGGAATGTAAAGCAGGTTGTTTTACCAGTCTATAATCTCATGAGTGATCAAATGAAAGGAGAACCACACCTGGTATGTATATATATAAAATGTATGTACTTATTCTTAACACACCCCTCTAGTCTCTTTATGAGGCTAGAGGCAAAAGTACAACACAATTACTTAAATAGCACACAGTAAATAAGCACAGTATACGTTTTGCCCTAGGGGCCTCACAAACCATTTACTAAGAAAGTGGTATAAGAACCACAAGAGGGATAGAAGCAAGGCCTAGGGCCTGTAGAACCGCTGGGGCAACCAGGAACCATCCAAGGTAGGGATGCAGGAGACCCACAGGGGACACGCGCAGTGTCTAAACACAGCCGCAAATCACCATAAACTTCTATGTAGAAAGTCGCGATTAGACTTTTAAAGAATAAGGACATTAGGAGTGGACTAGAAACAAACCCCTTCAGTACTGGAAACTTTGAGAGTCAAGACCCACGGGAGCACTGAAGTACTCATGTTACCTCACCCAGGGAAGCAGGGTGCATAGGTGTCTTTTCGTGTCGGGTTTCGTCATCGTTTCCTATGGAGATCTGCAAAGAAGTGCTGCAGGTGACTAGAGGGAAGAGTGTCTGGATGGATCCAAGGGTGGATCGGAGATCTGAAGAACCTGAAAGCAGAGAGGACAGAGTCTGGGTCACTAGCCAGTGACCAGGAAGGCAACAAGAAGATGCCAGCCGATGTCCGTTGATTTCAGGTGATGTAGGTGAAGCTTGACTCGTCAGCCATGAGGACCAGGAAGGTGTTGACGACAACCAGGAGCTGGATTTGAGCTGTCCCACGTTGGATGTTGAGTGCTGTAATGTTGGTATCCGGATTGGACCCAACAAGCCTTGGCAACAGCAACCCATACTTAATGGAAAGATTGGCTTCAGAGCAGACCAGCAAGGCCTGAGGGACTCACCCTTTGGAGGGGAGTCAGGGCACGTCTGGAGCAACCAGGGAAGCCCAAGAAACAAAGTAGATTCCTTTGTGGGGACCCACCAGTTGACGGACCTGGGATCGCAAAGGGGCCTCAAGCAGAAAAGCTGGAAGCGGGCCCACGGAACACTCGTAGAGTGTAGGCCCAGAAACTTTGGTGCAAAAGGTACTCAGGGCTTGGACTATGAGTAGCCCAATGCACAACTTCAGGAAAGCTCGGGAAGTTCATGCACTAGTAAATGTGCTGGATGTCCAAGCATTCCAGTCCCACGTCTCTCGTGATGGCTACAGGTCTTAGCTTTGCCCGGGACTCTTGTCAGTCTCGGAGATGTCTGGAAGTCCATGTCTTGTGTCTCAGATTCTTCGGGATCGAAAATGTAGACCAGCAAGATGCTTCGTTGGTGCCTGTTTGAACAGGGGAGTCACTCCTTGACCCCAAGGGAGATTTCTTCCATCTTGCAGTCGATATGGAATGTTGAAGGTCCAAGATATATGTTGCAGAGTTTTCGTCCAGGGTAATCTAAAGTCCTAGGGACTGGGTTCCTAACTTATACCAAGTTTAGGGGATGAACTAACTCGAAGGTCCCACCTATGGGAGGACCTGGGGAAGGGGTGGTTACACCCCTTCCCCTTTGTCTAGTTTCACGCCAGAGCTGGGGCTGAGTGCCCCAACAACCGGTTTGAACTGGGAAATGCACGGGGACACCTTGTGTGCCCCAGTCACAGTCTGAAAAGCATTCAGTGAATGCACCCACCCTGCCACAATACTCTAAAGTCTGTCTGGGGAGGTGGTTACACCTCCCCGGACAGGAAATCTATTGTCCAGGCCTCCCCTGCCAGAGTTTCGTCCAGCAGCAGGAGGTCAGACTTGTGTCTGTGGCAACAGCATCCATTTTGTGATGCTGGGGCTCTGTTTAACTATTACCGGGAAAGTAAGTATGTACATGACTTCTCCCTCTAGAAGGGTGGAATGCTACCCCCGCCACCAGAACTGGTGTGGGGAGGGTAGTATTCCAAAGTGTTTGACACCAAACACGACATGTTTTGATGCAGCCATTCCAAAGTTGACATTATAATGCACTTAAGAGTATATGGTATGGCTGTATCACAGAACAGCTATAAGGAAGGGATTCCGAAAGTTGCAGAGGGGCTCAGCTCATGCTAGGGCCCCCTCTCACACAAAACTATGCACTCTGCCTTCAGGAATGTCAAGGCCTGCCATAGGAGTGACTTATAGGTTTATATGTGTCTGTTTTAAAAGGTAGATATAGGTATACTATATCTAAGTAAGGGGTACAAGTACCACCTTACCCAGGCTGCAGTAGCAGAGCTGTGGTGTCATTTTGGAAGGCTTCCCAGGGGTGGCATAATACATGCTTCAGCCCCTGGTAGGCCTCTGGGGTACCTATGCCCTTGGTACCTAAGGTACCATATACAAGGGACTCACAAGGGTAACCCAGTAACCAATTTAGAGTGTACCTAATGTACATGCAATCAGTTAAGAGAGGAAGCAGCTAGGCTGGGGTCCTGGTTAGCAGGACCTCAGCCAGACTAAAGTCGATAAATCAATGAAACTCAGCAAAAAGTGGGGGTAACCATAGTAAGCAGATCCTACTCTCCTACACTGCTCATCACATAATACCAACACTGCATCCCTCATAGTTTCCTGCACCACTATCACTTGTTCAACTCAGTTGGATTGATAATAATTTGCAAGTCAAACTGTTGTTCCCAACTAATAATGGGTATGTCTCCCCTCATGTACATCGATCCCTAAACTAATATCAGCCAACAGGTCCCCCAGGACATCTATGCTGCTCCCCTGATACCTCTGCTATTTATGTTTTTTTGCTCTAGCTCAACATTTCACCTAAAACTCTAATACCCTTTCCCTAGGGAAGATGGTGTGTAAGGCACCTGCGTCTCCCATCAGTCGTAAAACCTTCCCGTCTACTCTGAATTCTGCCTTAGGCCTACACTTTCCGATTGTCTCTGCATCATCTCTTTCCCCTTCAAGCAGCAGTACTTGCTTTATTTTTGTGCATTTAACTCTATGCTCCAACTGATTGTTGTTTAGCAAGAGCGTTGATCAGTTGAAAAAACAATTGTCTCTAATCTTCTGCTTTGCTGCCTGCGATTTTGCATCCAACGCTAGCTCTTAAGGCTTTCCGACTTTTTTGTGTTTTATTTTTAAAACCATGGGCATATGTTTTATTGAAACAACTTTAATCTGTTTTGTTGAGGTTTTCCTACTCCCAAAATCCATTTTCCACAAACTACTTCACCCCTCTCCCCAGTTACTAGTCCTACCTCTACTTTTCTCCTGTGCTCTAAATTGTCCATTTCTCTCATATAAAATCTAGATTTCTCCACATTCTTTGCGAGCTATTGATTCCTTTTGGGTGGGGTTCCTGGGCAGCCCACTGTTGTTCATGTATTTTCCTGCTGCAACACTGTACAGTCAGTTAATCCTTTATAAATCAGTCATGTACATCCCGAGGGGTATCTTGGCTCTGAATAGCAGATGTTCTATGCAACCCAACTCAATGGTTTAATTGACTGTGGAGGGATGGAAGGCTGAGTGAAACTGCTAGGTCTTGAACCTGTGACCATGACATCAAACACAGAACCTTGGATGCAGGGCTTCAATCAATCAGGGAGCTGTGAAGGGCACTATTCACTGTGATGGTCTCAAGGCGCTGGGGGGCAGGGTGGAGGCGGGGGGGAGTCATGCAGCTCCGATTCCGGCGAAGAGCCAGGTCTTGAGGTTCTTCCTGAAAGTGTGCAAAGTGGGGGAACGTCTGCTGTTGAGCGGGCGTTTATGTTCCAGGTCTGTACTGAGATGTAGAAGTATGATACAAGGAGAGGGGTCCAAGTGGGATGTATCAAAGGTACACAAAATATATCACAAAATACAACAAAAACAATGAGTTTCTTTATACACACTGTTATTTAATCACAATGTGTATTTATGCTGTAAACATTCTTTAAAACTCAATTCATTATAAAAATAGTGCCCCAGGGAAAGAGGGGTAGCAAGGAGTGTAGATGTAAAGTAAAGGGATGTGCAGAATCGGTCATAGTGTAACACAGTGAACAATACACAGTAAAGACGATATTTACAAAAGTTTTGATCTGGCTTCAAACCACTGAGCCAGTATTCACAAGTGGAGCAACCAATACCCTAGAATTTATAGACCACCATGCTGAGGCTAATGTTCAGTAATTTGCGTTGTTGGTTGCGTCGGCTGGTGTATGATTGTAGCCGTCGACGTTTCGACCCCTGGACTAGCAGGTAGGTATACGTTAACCTTAAAGTAGGGTCTTCATCAGGACAAAGGGGAACCCGGGGGGCAAGTGAATCTGTGGAAAGAGGTGAAATAAGTATTACTATTCTCTAAAAACAAGCAGGAGTGTCAAGAAGCGGTTAAAACCAAGGAATGAATTACCATGGGAAGTTGGGCCGTCTGGCTCTCAACATGGGTCAGGAGAACGTCAAAACAACAACAAAACAACAACCTGAAAAGCAGGGTGAGAGGTATGCTTTAATTCAGTGTGCGGAATAATCCAGTTTCAAAGTACCAGGATCTCCGGAAAAAACTCACTTGTTAATTTTTATATTTAAATAACAGTGTGTATAAGGAAACTCATTGTTTTTGTTGTATTTTGTGATATATTTTGTGTACCTTTGATACATCCCACTGGGATCCCTCTCCTTGTATCATATAGCACCCAGGTCCCAGTGACTTTTTTGGGTAAACCCCCCTTTTTGCATAACGCGATGTAGAAGTAGGCTCTTCCACCCATTCTGGCTCTGCGTATGTGCGGGGTTTCGACGAGGTCGGTAGAGCAGAGGTTTCTCTTGGGTGCATGGAAGGAGAATCTTTCCTTGAGGTATTGAGGTCCGGTGTTGTGAAGGGATTTGTAGGCGTAGGTGAGTGGCTTGAAGGTTACTCTCTTCTCGAAGGGAAGCCAGTGGAGGTGCCTTAGGTGCTGAGTGATATGTTCAAGTTATGGGATGCCGAGGACGAGCCTGAACGTGGTGCTCTGGATGGTAACTTAGAAAAGCAACAATGGCAATGTGGTAAGCCTAACAACAACCAGCACCTCTGTCGTAATGTTGGCAACAATGTAATTACAAACAAAATAGTCTTAAGAGCGTGATCTATGTCTGATACCGTGCCACCCACAGTATCACTTAATACAATCGGAAAAATCAGAGTGTTTCAACAATTCAATAACAAAGACAGAGCACAGCTAACACACAAGTAAATAGCTGATTGAGCCCAACCAGCAAACGTATTTAATGTAGAAATTGGATGGTCTGGAGTTTCTGGTGCAGGGATTTGCTGATTCCGGCATAGAGGGTGTTTCCGTAGTGCAGTCTGCTAGTTATGAGTTCATGGGTGACGAGCTTTCTGAATTCAGCGGGGATCCACTCGAATGTCTTGCAAAGGATGCAGAGGGTGTTGTAGCACGAGGAGGAGACGGCGATAATCTCTCGGGTCATGGTGAGGGAGGAGTCGAGAGCGATGCAGAGATTGTGGGTGTGGACGTGGGAGAAGGAGGGTTGCAGAGGGCTGCCAGGTGTTGTCCCATGCTGAGGGGGTGGGTCCAAGGACAAGGACTTCTGTCTTCTCTGAGTCGAGCTTCAGACTGCTATTGCTCATCCAGGATGCAATGTCTTTTATTCCTTCCTGGAAGCTGAGTCAGGTGATGTCGGGTTGCTTCATGAGGGAGAGGATGAGCTGGGTGTAGCCTGCGTAGGATACTATGCTGAGTCCATGTTGTCTGACTATGGTGGCGAAGGGGGCCATGTAGATGTTGAAGAGTGTGGGCTGAGCGACAATCCTTGGGGTACTCTGCAGTTGATCTCTGTGGGTTTGGAGATGAAAGGCAGGAGTCTGAATCTTTGGGTTTGGCCGGTGAGGAAAGAGCGGATACAGTCAAGGTTAGTTCCCTGTATACCAGTGTCGGGGAGTCTGGCGGTGAGAGTGCTGTGGGAGACAGTGCCGAAAGCTACAGAGAGGTCAAATAAAATGATGGCCGTTGTGTGGCCCAGGACGAGGAGAGTGCAGATGTTGTCCCTGGCGGCGAGGAGGGTGGCCTCGGTCCTGTGGTTGCTGCGGAATCCAGATTGGGAAGAGTCAAGGATGGAGCAGGCTTCGATGAAGTTTGTGAGCTGGCTGTTGACAATATTCTCTGAGACTTTAGCTCCAAAGGGGAAGAGAGAGATGGTTCTGTAGTTTTTGAGGTCCGTATGGTCTGCAGAGGGTTTCTTGAGGAGGGGCTTGACTTCTGCACGTTTTTCAGTCATCAGAGAAAGCGCTTAATTCAAAGGTGGCATTGATGGTGCATTGCAGTTCAGGGATTATGACGGCGGTGGCTCTGTGGAAGATGTGCCACGGACAGGAGTCTGTGGGGGCTCCTGAGTGAATGCTCTTCATGGTCTTGGCAGTGTCTTAGATGGTGACCGGGGTCCAGGCAGAGAAGGTAGGCTGGCTGGCGTTGCTGGGGGTGGGCGTGGTTTTGGCACCAGGTGTCTGTTCATTGAAGTTGTCGTAGAGGGACTTGATCTTGAGATGGAAGTAGGATCCGAGTTTGGTGCAGAGGTCCTGGGAAGGTGTGATGTCCGAGGCTTCGTTTGGGGGTTTGGTGAATTTCTGAATGATGCTGAAGAGTTCCTTCAAGTTGCTGGAGTTGGCGAGAATTTTGTTCTGGATGAAGGTCTTTTTGGTGGATCTAATGCGTTGGTGGCATTCTGTCATGGAATTCTTGTAGGTGGTCTGAGATTCCGGGGTTTTGGTGTTCCTCCTAACTTTCTTGAGACGTCTGCAGGTGCGTATGGATTCTTGGAGGTCGGTGATGAACCAGATGGCTTTCACGGTGCGCTGTCTGTCGGAGTTACGGAGGGGTCTGCACAGTTGGTGATCCATCTGCAAAGTTCGTTGGCTGCAGAGTTGACGTTGGTCGTGGTGGGAGGGGGACCCTGGTTGAGGGTGGAGTTGAGGTGCTCCTCGGGGACCTTGCTCAAATTCCTTTGTGGATGGCGTGGTGTAGGTTTGTGAGCTGGGAGGTTTTCGAAAGAAAATTGTATGCAGTGGTGGTCTGTCCAGAGAGGTTGTGTGGTGTGGCTGAATCTAATGTTTTTTCCTTCTGCAAAGATGGGGTCGAGGGTGTATCCTGCCTTGTGGGTGAAGGGGGCGATGAGCTGTTTCAGTCCAATGTTGCCAAGGTTGTCCAGGAGGGCGGTGGAGTTGGGGTCGCTGATTCGGGAAGTCTGTATGCAAGGGTGCCGCAAAGGGTTGTTCTGGGGCTGGATGAGTCCTGTGGGGGATGAGGAGTAATTAGTGCTGGAAGTGGTGAATAGGAGGGAGGTCTTGTGTATGATGGCGAGTCCTCCTCCTGGGTGGTTGGGGTAGTCTTTCTCTGGATCTTGTATCCGTCAAGGAAGGAGGTGGCGATGTCTGGGGCGGAAGTGGATTTGTTCCAGGTTTCCTTGAGGAAGGCGACGTCTGGGGAAAGGGTGTTGTGGATGTCCCAGATCTCTACTGTGTGTCTGTGCAGAGAGCACACATTGAGGAGGATGCACCTCAGGGTTTTGGGTGCGCTGGTATCGGAAGAGTGGGTGGTGGCGGCGGGGGTGCGAAGGTAGGAGAAGTTTCAGCGGCAGTGTCCGGAGGAAAACTGGCCTTGGGTGGTGTCCAGCGTCAACATCTGGCAATTGTTTCTTCCACGATGAGTGCGTGGTGGGCGGCTGCGTCGTAGCGGTGGGGAGTTGGACAGCCAGCGTCCCTGGTGCTGGTCGCTGTCGGGCGCAGACAGCTTGCCTTTGGTGAGCATCAGCGCGCCAGCGGCGCAGCAGCGCAGCAGCCGCCATTAAGCCGGGAAAGGGGAGGGAGTACAGTGGGAGGGGTGAGCAGGGAATGGCAGGGGGGAGGGGCTGTCGGGGCAGCAGCGGCAATAAAAATGGCACCAAAGGGAAGAAGAATAAAAAAGAAAAACACAACAAGGCACAATAAAGAGGAATAGAATTAAAGTCACAAGGGGCACAATAAAGAGAGACAGACATAAAAAGACACAACAGAAACAGAAGACAGAGACTGCTGGCTGAGCCGACCAGCAGAAAGGTAAGGCTCTCCCGCTGGACCACCAGGGATGAGGCGCAGGCTGGAGCCTGCGGGTGGAGGAGGGCCTGGAACAACTACCGGAGAGTAGAGGGTGCTGGAAGGCAGCGGCGCAACGATGGAGCTGCGTGAGGGGAGAGCAGATTTCCCTAACCACTACCTAGGGGTAGAAAGGGCCTCTCACGCCTATTGGCCCCGGTGTCACTACCCCTGCTGCACTATGGATAGAAAAGCCTATGCCTGCTGATGCGCAGTGGAGACAAATAGCCAGGTTTCTCAGATTGCTCCTGCCTGAGATGAGACTTTCATTAATCACAGCAGGGAGCAGTGGGTGGGGGGGGGAGGGACTCAGAGCTCAGGGGTCTGACAATGGCTTCTGTGGCTGAGGTCTGCCTCCGGGGGCACTGGTTGTCCATGTTCAACATCAGGGAGGCTAATTTACTGGATCTACCACAAAAGTGGAAAACAATGGCGAGATTGGAGGGGAACGAGAGACATTCACCTGGCTCTGCTGCTTTCAGGTGATGACTGGAGGGGTCACTTTCTCAAAGAGGTGATGGGGCCAGCTTTCTCTGGGAGGTTTGCAACGTTCCCCCAAAGTGCATGGGATCTTGTCTCCCATCCCGTGTTTCCATGTAATTTCTTCATGGAATCTGTATATTATTAGATTGGGTAATAGTAACATTTGTTATTTTCAGTGCTCGGAAAAGACAACTATGTTAGCAAGCGCTATATAAAACAGGTTTTTATTTTTGATATTCTAAACAGTAGGTTTTATTTTTTGTTCACATTTCTTTAACAATTAGTCAACAGTACTATGTAGCATGGTTTGTGATTATAAAGACAAAGCCTGGACGGAAAATGGCATATCAGTTCGCTGTGGGTTCATCTGGTAACCACAGCAGTTGTACCACCATCGGAGCGCCCGGACCACCCCCTTGGTAAGAGAAGTAAAGGGCAAACGTGATGTGAAAGACAGAAATGGCCAGAGAGGCCAAGCATTGAATGGGCATGCTGTTCGTACACATTTTTATGCAAAAAGATGCCCATTTCATCTCTAAGAGGCAAGTCGATCCACACAGGGCCCCAGACTTAAAGGTGCAAGAGGGCGGAAATCTGCTGCCTGAAACCCTAAATGTGATACTCGGGGGAAGAGCATAAGAAAGACTTCTTCCACTGCATGTCTGGTATCCACTGGGAATACACAAGGCCTGTTCCCCTTCCACAACATGGCAGCCTTGCCGACCTGATTGGTAAATACTCGACTGAGTTACTGCACCTAAGCCTGCAGTACTGTCCCCTCCCCCCCGCACCCCTCCTGCTCCGCTGATTTGTGGCTTTTTGGCAGTATGTGCTCCCTGTCGTCCATTCTCTCCCACCAAGCAAGACCACAGTCAGCAAAGGCAACAAACCTAAATGTTTTAGTATGTGAAAAAAATAAAAATAAAAGTGGTATTAAGCTTTAGTTGTATATGACGACCAGTTTGCTGCAGCACATAACATCTTTCATGTTTGAATGTAAAGAACAGAAATAAAAGGCACTGCCTGTGCCGTACTGTTTGAGTCTGGTGAGATACCCACAGAGACAGTTGTAGTCATGAACCTGCTATCAGTTTATAAAGTAGGTAATCGCTGTATCCTGCTGGGCTACTGGTTGTATTCTAGTCAATGCTTAATTTTACACACAATTGATGGACGGAATGCAGAACCAATCGAAACATTCATCCCCGGTCAAGAGATCCATCATTCTTTTGCTCACCATGCCACCCCAGTTTAGACCTGGACATATGCAAATCAGTCTTGGCTCTGTGCCTCATGGGAACAGTCCAGTACGAAGTGCCAAACCAGGTCCTCCCTGGACGGGAAACAAGCATCCTAAGACGGGTTTCGGGGTTTCACCCCTCTTTAGCCAGGATAGCTTGAATCCAGTAGCACAGTGAGCCCGGGACCCACGTCTGTGCATACCCGGCGCACTTAGGATGAGAAAGCAAAAGACACACAATTGATGGATGGAATGCAGAACCAATCAAAACATTCACCCCCAGGCAAGAGATCTGGGTTAAATCCATCATTCTTTTGCTCACCATGCACCCCAGTTTAGACCTGGCCATATGCAAATCAGTCTTGGCCCTTTGTCTCATGGGAACAGTCCAGCCCGAACTGCCAAGCCATGTCTTTCCTGGACCGTAAACAAGCATCCTAGGCCCGGTTTTGGAGTTTCAACACTCTTCTGCCAGGATAGCTTGATTACAGTGTTAGAGTGAGCCCGGGACCCACGTCTGGGCATACACTGCTTAATTTGAGCCAGTAATTTTTGGTGCTCTGCACCAACGCTTAATTGTCAACTTTGGCACTTATTACAGTCTGCCACATAGTGGGGATGTATGTTTAATTTAGAGATGACCACCACAACAGTTTTTATTAATTAAATAGAAATTAGAAATAACCTGTGTTGGTACTGTCATTGCCAGCTCTGGCAAAGGCAGTAGGTAGTGCAAGCTGCAGTGGCCCCTGACGAGGTCCCTGGCACTTATGATTTTACAAATAAAGCACTGTTTCCAGTCTGCCAATTACTCCCACCATCACCTGATCTAGTGACCACGGTTGTGCCTGGACATAGATACAATCGGGCAGAATGCCCTGCTGTAGCAGAGAAAATTAAATAATAAATAGAGATATAACTGGATCCTTGTGAAAATGAGAGCACTGTGAAGGTCTGCAGTGTCCTGGAAGCCACAACAACATTTCCGCCAACGCACCTCCAAAGGTGGGATGGAAAACTGGAAAGCAGAGAATGCTGAAAATAAGTACAGTAAAGCAGGCTTTCTATTGTCGCTTTTGCTAGAGATGGAGGGATACTTGCGACACAGAACTGTCCCTCCCTTTAGTGAACCCTCCTTGGACTCCTCTTCATTCTCTGAACAAGAAAAATGGCTTCCATTGATTTGAATTGGATCGCCTGGCCTGAAAATCTTCCTCACCTTCTCTACAAAATGTTTTGTTCTCTATTAATTGTAATAGGATCAGCTGCCATAGCCCTTCCGAATCAAGCTCTCCCTCGCCCTCCTTGGAGACTGAAATCTTTGAGAGGTATATCTTCCCACTTCAACTCAGTTGGCCACACTCTGTTAGTTTTTAGTCTGAAATGATGAGGGCCGCGCCCCCTTTATCATCTGGCCAATGAGTCCTGCTGCTGCTCAGGACCATATTTACAACAAGGGGTGGTGAGGGACAGAGTCTCTGAATTAAGCAGAAAGCTCTCACCCAGTCAAGAGATCAGGGCTAGATCCAACACCGTTTTTTAGCTCACTGCACCATCCCAGTTTCAGAACCTGGCTGTATGCAAATTAGTCTGTTCCTGTCCCAGTGCATGATGGGAACAGGGCAAACCAAACTACAAAAGCCAATTCTTACACTGGGAAGGAAACAAGCTCCCGGGGACCGGTTTCTGGCATTACAGCCGTCTTCGGCCCGGTTTGCTTGAATCCTGATGGTGCAATGAGCAAGGGTCTCACATCTGAGAATACCCTTCCACGCTTAGGGTGGACAAAAATATTTACAACAAGGGGTGGTGAGGGACAGAGTCTCTGAATTAAGCAGAAAGCTCTCACCCAGTCAAGAGATCAGGGCTAGATCCAACACCGTTTTTTAGCTCACTGCACCATCCCAGTTTCAGAACCTGGCTGTATGCAAATTAGTCTGTTCCTGTCCCAGTGCATGATGGGAACAGGGCAAACCAAACTACAAAAGCCAATTCTTACATGTTCCCATGATGCACTGGGCCAGGGACAGATTGATTTGCATATAGCCAGGTTCTGAGCTGGGATGGGGCAGTGAGATAAATAACGGTGATGGATCAAGCCCTGATCTTTGGACTGGGTAAGAGTGGTCTGTTTAACTCAGACACTCTGTTCATCACCACCCCCTTTTCTAAATCGTTTTTGGCCACTATAGGTGTGGCAGGGTATACTCAGACATGAGTCCCTTTCTCACTGCTCCATCAGGATTCAAGCAAGCCGGGCCGAAGAAGGCTGAAATGCCAGAAACCGGTCCCCGGTAGCTTGTCTCCTTTCTGGTGAAGAATTGGCTTGGTAGTTTAGTCTGCCCTGTTCCCATGATGCACTGGGCCAGGGACAGATTGATTTGCATATAGCCAGGTTCTGAGCTGGGATGGGGCAGTGAGATAAATAACGGTGATGGATCAAGCCCTGATCTTTGGACTGGGTAAGAGTGGTCTGTTTAACTCAGACACTCTGTTCATCACCACCCCCTTTTCTAAATCGCTGCTCAGGACCTGCAGTGCTTTAAGTCTTGATCAATATAACTGGCCCTATCAGATTTAAATGTTTAAATTACCACCAATTTTCTCCAAAGTTAGTCCTCTGATATTAATCAAGCAGCGTTTAGCAACAGAGCTCAATTCGTGAATGTGAGCTACTTTTTTTGGGTTGCTGGGATTATTTTAGATCCCAATCGGATCCAGCATTGGTCACCTTTAAGGGCTGGTCTCCAGGATTCAACTGCAGATCATGTGTATATATTTGGTTGCAATTGTGTGTGTAATGGTTTGTGTGGGTAGACTGACATATTTCAAATTGTTAATGGTAACCTGCACACCTGAAATTTTTTTAAACAATTTTATAGATTTCCAGTAAATAATTGCAAAAGTTTTGACTCACTTATTCAATGTTAATCAGTGAATTTAATTAAGGAAACTAGGGCTTTTCAAGCAGCACCAGGTTCCACCAGCCAAATAATAAAACAGTTACAATACACACTTAGAAAAGAAATCAATCAACGGCTACATGCCTCAACTTTCATCCAGTACCATAGGGTCAAACCTATCCCGAGAGGATTACGTATAGCACTAAAACCAATGTTATTCAAATTTAACAAACCCTTTATGATTAAATGGTATGCCATATTGAATTGCTAGAATTGATACTTTTAATTATAGAGGAACTATCTGGTATACTTAAAGATTTAGCCACCGAAATTCAGGATTTAAAAACCAATTTAACAACCAGAATGACCACAGATGAACTGGACAAAACTCTCAAGGAGATGAATGAATTACTAGAACAACATGAGAAGGATGTGCATGAACGCAAACTGCGCAAATTTCGTAGATACGATTGATTATAAACTGGACAAAGTTTATACCTGGGCGGAGGTATACGCGCAAAGACGTCCATATAAAAAAACACAAGCTTCAACCTCTGAAGAAAGTATTGCAACCGAACAGGATACCTTACCATCCAGGCCTCCCATCGTAGTGCAGTCAAGAACTCAAGAGACAGCAACCACCAGTGGGACACCGAAGCAGGCTTTTTTAGAGACGGGTCAGACGAGCAACCATCCACCGGAAGGAACAGTTGGAGAAAAACCAAACTAATTAGAAGAGGACAAGGCTAAAAAAAAACAAAAGGGGAGCAGGCAGAACCAGTAGAAGACTTGGTCATGAATATCTCGAGTACCACACTGTCATCAAGTGAACGACGTATCTTGAACAAAGGCATGTCCTTTGTTCCAACCTACCACACTCAGGTTCTAGAATCGGAAATTGCTCTGTTCAAATTCATGAGAAAGCTCAGACTTCGTTGGTTTTTTCACCATATACCTCAGGAACCATCTATCTCAAGACCAAAAAAAGTGTTCAAGCCTAAAAGTACCTTCATATCACCAGTTTCTCATAAAACACTGGACCTGTTTGAATTACTGGTTAAAAAGGATTTCATTAACATACACAAAAAAACCACATGCACCATAATTTGTCCAAAAAGGAAATAATGATCATACGAAAAATGAGCAACAACAAAGATTTAACGTTCCAACCTGCGGATAAGGGAGGAGCGTAATGGTAGTCATGGATACCAATTACTACGATCTGAAGGTCGCACAACATGTCCAAGATACCGACACCTATATCCCTTTGGATTCTGATCCCACTCCAATTTTTCAAGCTACGTTGCTGCAAATTCTGAAAAAAGCAAAAGATCTAGCTTGGATAGATGACAACACTTTCAAATATCTGATTACTGAGTATCCAAAAAGACCACACATGTATATGCTACCTAAAATGCATAAGAATTCCATCGATCCACATTTCCGCCCCATTGTGGCAGGGTGTGGCTCCTTGCATGAACCGATAGGTAGATTTCTTCATTACCACTTGCAACCATTAGTACAACAATGGGTTTCATACATGCAAGACACGACTAACTGTCTAAACAAACTAAACTATATCTCTTTGCAGTCAAACACAGAGACTTGTTAGCCACAATAGACGTTTCTGCATTGTACACTTCGATTCCTCATTAGGACGGTATTAAGGCTGTAGAATGGATGCTACTTTATCATCATTATGAAGAATCCTTGAACATCTTTTTATTAGAGATTCTACAATTTTGTCTCTATCACAGTTATTTTTCTTGGAAACACCAGTTCTACCTTCAAAAGACAGGAACGTCTATGGGTTTTACTGGGGCACCGGCGTATGCCAATATTTTTATGGCTACGTTTGAGGACACCTACATCTTGCACACCACAATTGGTCAGATCACCTGTTACTATATATGAGATACATTGATGACATTATAATTGTATGGCAAGGCACACAGGACCAATTGGAAGATGCAATCCACACACTTAATACATGACATCCTCAAATCAAGTTCACTCACACCATTGATGCTTCAAGCATTAACTTTTTGGATATCCAGATTGAGAAAACACAAAACATACTAAGGACTAGAGTCTATAAGAAAAAGACAGACCGAAACAATGCCTTGCATTACTCTAGTTTTCACCCTATGAGTTTAAAGAACCATTTACCTCTAAGCCAATTCATCAGAATCAGACGAATTAGCAGTGATGTACAGCAAGCCAAAAGGGACATCGAGGAACTAGCTGGACAATATAAGAGAAGAGGATATCCAGTTGAAGTTTTGGAAAAAGCTCAACAAAAGGCCCTTACTTTTAAGAGAGCTAAGCTACTAGCAAAATCTGAGAAACCATCACAAAAGAGGGAAGTTTGTGTTTTGAAATATTCGACATCATCACTAATATTAAACGCTGTACTCTCAAGAGGTGGGAACTGATAGAACAAGAGCAGGATTTTAAGGAGATTTTTACGGACAACCCTATCTTTGCTTATTCACGCTCAAAGAACTTACGTGAGATCTTGAATAAGAGCAATGAGGCACAGACATCTATGACACCAAGAGGAATGCGACAATGTCACAACTGCAGCCACTGTGGCAATGTGATTGTGGGTAATGTCTCCGACTGTAACTCCAGTTTAGTCATATATGCTATTAAGTGCCCTTGTGGACTGGTATATGTCCGTAGAACAACCAGAAAAGTAAAGATTAGGCTAACAGAGCATAAATCCGCGATCAGAACAGCGAATGAGAAATCGAGCTTAGCATCACACTGAGCTGAACAAAAACACACTATCCCACAGTTGGGATACACCGTACTAGAACAGGTATTGGTTCGACCGCATGTTGACCCACATAAACAGCTATTTATATGCTTTTTATAATTAATTTTGACATCCAATAATAGGTTACAATTCATTACCATTGGTTATATGTATACAAAACCATATTGATATGCTTCCATCTAGGTGACAGTTATCATTTTACAGGGAATGGGTTCCCCCATACAGCACCGTTATTTGTGTCGCCAGTAGAGTAGAGTACACTCATTAGTTTACTTTACATAGGTATCTTTCGGCATACATTGGCAGCAGGAGCAGTGTTTAACACTACTAAACATGTACTGGCTCTTAACACTGATTTTTATCACCGCACGTTTTATCTTTTTTTTTTATTTCTGTAATTTTTTATTGTATATAAAAAAATATATATTTACATGGAGCATACATGAGTGAAAGAAGAAAGGGAGGAAAGAGGAAAAAGACGGCGCCTTGGGTATAGCAATATTGTCCTGCAATAGTTCGGTCTTTGCGTCTTTGCAATGGTACGTGGGGTCGGATAGTTCGAATAGTCCAACGAAGTCCGTTTTCCGAGTCTTGCTTGGCGTTGTTCCCCCTTTTGCACTGCCTGGTGGGTATAACGCCCCGGACGATAGAGAGGATAGAGAGAGATAGAGGTAGGAAAGGAGATAGGAGAGTGTTCTTCCTCGCAGGTTTCTTTTGTTAGAGTGTGGGTCCCTATATTGTGTCCCTTGATGGATGTCTGGTGTCTAGTGTCTGCGTCTAGGGGGGTTTATGCGATGAAAGGTAGAGGTCTAGGGGCCCCCATATGTTTGATTGCCTATGTGTTTTCGGTGAATGTTTCGCTGTGATGTTATCTGCCCCTCTTAGGAATGTGACCCAGTTGAGCCACGCCTGTGGTGTAGCTTTTGTGGTGTCTTTCCAGTTGCTTAGGATTATTTTGACTGCAGCCGTCAACAGTAGGTCAATGAGGTCGCGGTCTTCTGTTGCTGTGATGGACGGGGACGCAAAGCCCAGGACTAGGCTTGGGAAATCTATGTGTATGGCTACTCCAGTGATTTCATTGATAAGCTTCCCAGTTCTTTCCCTGAAGTCCTTGATCTGAGGGCAGCTGAGCAGGAGATGCTCTAAGTCCCCCCTCCCACTGTCACAATTCCAGCATGTATCGCCGCACGTTTTATCAATGGTTATTGTAGAATGTTTTTTAGTTTGCTAACATGAGGCATCTGCGTTTTCTAGCAGGTGCCATAATACATGATTCATAAGAAATATATATCAGGCAGATAATGTCATGTTCACAGTTGCGGTGTTTAATAAAGCTGTAATAGTACCAAAGTATACAGCGTAGTCCACTTTCTAGTTTCATGATACGAATCAAAAACGCGGAAGTGAAATTCAAACAATACCTGTGAGTTTGTAATCGGCATTTGCCAAGAAAGCTAGTCGAGAGGACGAGTGTTACCGAAAAGAGAAGAAGGTAGGCAGCGCTTCAGGCACTGGCGCAGAGTCGTACCGCATACTCGCTTTGGACGATAGAGCATTAGAGTAATGTGTTCATCTCTGTTGCAGTTTGCACTGGCAACACGAGACTTTTTAACCCCTTCCATGCTCATGACGAGCTTAGCTCGTCATGAGGCACGGTTGAGCTGTGCTGATGACGAGCTGAGCTCGTCATGAACAATGGGAATCATCCAAGATCTTAAACAGAGAGTGATCAGGTTACATCGACTTTCGGCAGTAACGCTGATGAAACACGTGAGTTTTTTTATATCCGCACCTGAAATAAGCACAGGCAACATTGTTATATGCGCATACTGATTAATATTCTTGGGTACTTCCTTTGCAGAATTTTTATTATTCTTGTACAAACTCAGTTGGTAGTTTGGTTCATGGCAGTAGGTAAGATTAAGGTAATTTCTTTCCGCACTAGTGATTTTGGGTTCTTAAACCTCCGGTACATTCCACAATCTGTCACATGTAGGCACTAGTATTGTTTTTTCATTAGAATCGGACTCACCCTTTTTTTTGGTTACCTCATCAACGGTTTAAAATAAGCAGGAAAGAGGTCCATAACACTCTGGTTGTGTGCACATTCGGACTGTGTTGTCTGTTGTTCATAAAGCATGGGGAACATGTTTGGGCTGGTGAAACCTATACATGAGAAATAATGTAATGTAATATAATGTACATAGAAATATAACTCTAATGCAAATATCGAACAAGGAAAATGTTTAAAAATGTGTGTTCTGCTTTTTTTAAAAATTGTGTCCTGCCTTTAAATGCATTGGTTACATATGGTATTATAATTTTGCAGTGTTCTCCTGACGAAGGTGTATGCACCGAAATGCGTTGGGAAGTGTTTGACGCACTACTGAAAGATTGGAATTTGTGAAAGTGCAAGTTTGTACAAATAGAGAACTTGAAAATGTTACTTTGATGAAAATTGAATATAGAAAATGAACTTCTGTTCTTGAGTTGTTTTGTCTTTTCGTTTTTTTGTACTTCAATATAATTTTTGCTTACATGCTGATCAGAATTACTCAAAGATGGGTATGACTAGCAAGATTTCACAGTGCTCTTCTTGTTGATTGATCAACATGCAAATGATGAAATTTGTGATGTATTAGGATTGTCATAGTAAAAGAGTTAATTTAAAAGTGAACTTGCGCATGCAGCAGCACATACTTATGTTAATGATTGATAGCACCTAATAGGGCAAATTTTTGAACAGTGCACCCTGGTATTTAACACATAGTGTTTGAAATTTGTAGTTAGACTGATATCTTTACCACTTTACAAGGCAGACTGATATCTTTACCACTTTACACTTTATCTTTACTGATATCTTTACAAGGTAGGTGTGGATCAAATTTATTACACAAAACTGCAAAATTGTGAAAGACAAGTCAGCAAAGTAAACCCTGTTTGTGCATATATTGCTCAAATTGGCCAATATACTTTATTTGCAGTGCCTAAAGCTTATTAAAAAATAAACACACAGGGGCATTCTTATAATAGGAGTTGGTTCGCTCTTAAACCATGCAATGTGGTGCAAGTGTGACAAAAGTCCAATCTTGTGTGGCTTCTTAAATCTGGAGCTACTCAGCGCTGCGCAGATTGCTGTGTTGCATTACTCTGCCCAGAGAAGGTATACCATTGGCTTTGTGTGGGTGTTTCCACGTAGCTCCCATGGTTTTGAGGCATCCCCAGATTTTATAAAAGTGGGACCTGAGAATGTACCAACAAAATAAGTATTCCCAGGGGAGGTGTAACGAGGAGAAATATCTATATTTCTCCTTGCTGCTTCGTCTTTCTATGCAGCATAATGCAGCACACATTGAAAGACGAGTATGCCTCTCAGGATTGTTTTCGTGCAGGATAGTGTCCCATCCTGCACATAAACAATTCTGCATGCAACACAGACACCATTGCACCATGGGAAGGATGCCTGCGTTGGCGCTTGGCAGCCAAAACGATGCCAGTGCAGGGACATGTAAAGACTACTGGAACTCATCTACAGGTTACTATAGCTCATGTGAAGGCTACGGGAGCTCATCTACAGGTTACTTTAGCTCATGTGAAGGCTACTGGAACTCATCTACAGGTTACTTTGCCTCGAGTGAAGGCTATGGGAGCTCATTTCTAGGTTATGAGAGCTCATCTGCAGGGCAGTGGAGCTCATCTGCAGGGCAGTGGAGCTCATCTTCAGGATATTGGAGGTCACCTGAAGAGCACTGGACCTCATCTACATGATGTTGAAAGTCACCTGAAGAGTGTTGAAGCTCATCCACAGGATATTGGAGCACATCAACAGGACACTGGAGCTCACCTGCAAGCTACTGGAGCTCACGTGAAGGTTATAGGAGCTCATCCGACAAATACAGGAGCTCATCTACTGTCCACTGGAGCTCATGTGAAGACTACTACAGTTCATCTGCAGTCTGATGGAGCTTACAAGACTATTAGAGCTTATCTGCAGGATACTGGCGCTTGTCTACAGGTTACCGGGCTGCACTTGAAGGCCATTGGAGCTCGTCTGCAGGATTCTGGAGCTTATTTACAGGTTACTCTGGATCACCTACAGGCTATTAAAGGACATCTACAAACTGATGGAGCTTTCTGCAGACTACTAAAGTTCACCTGAAGGCTAGCAACTACTTTACATAATATTGAGGTAAATGGTCAGACTATTTGAGCTCTTCCGCTGGGTTTTGGAGCACTTTGGAGGTCATGTGAGTTCCTCTATGAGTTATTAGAATTTATATGATAACAATTATAGACTACCCAAAGGTTATTGGAGTTCATATGCCAAGCATGGCATTGGTGCTTGCCTGCGGGTTAATAGCGAATAGCTGTAGGCCATTGGAGCTTATTAGCAGAGTACATGCTAAATCATACTCTCTAAACATCTCCGAGTTCACCTATTTCCATACATGCATTTGTAGTGCGCGTGTTTACTTACAGACGCCATGTCAGTTTCATTGAACACCCTGGTTGCTGTTTGAACTTTAGACCCAGCAGCGCTGACCAAGGTGCTACAAAGGTTGTGCAAAGGTTCTCAGTCAAAGCCGGTTGCAAACAGTTTCTGGACTGCAAGGGGGTAATTGTGCTTTAGAGCCTCCTGGAGGGCTGGGTGAATTTAGGCTAACAAACAGGAGTCCTGTGGTCTCGACTGCTGGAGCCACTGGCCAACGTTAATGGTCTGCCCTGCCCATGAGGAATGTTGGAAAAATCCAGAACACAGATTTTTCTACAGAAAACCTATACTTCGTTGTTTGTCAACGGTTTGATTTATTACGTGGTATCTGCACAATTCCATGTGGTTATACAGCACAGACTCATATGTGAATGTGTGTTTTTAACTACTCCAAGGGCTCGTTTGCAGTCTGCCGTCAGTTTTTGCACATTCAGGAGCCACTTCTTCATTGCTAAGAAGAGAACGGTGCCATATCCCAGCTTAGTGGGACGATTGTCTTTTTTGATCTTTCATAATTTTATCTAATGAGATAAGGCTTCTGCAAACAATTAGAGCCGTGGTTGCCTCAATGTGTGTTGCTTTCGTGCCTTTGGCATCGCGGTCTTTGTGTAGCGCCTTTCTTGATCACACGTGACTCGCTCTGCCGCGTGCCTGCGCCCACCGACCGCCTCGCGCAGGAGGAGGGCTATTACCTCCTGCCTCTTTCCCCACCGGCCTCACTTACCGGCTGCGGTCGCGCGCAGGAGCCGCGGCGGGATTTGTGCAATGCGCGAGAGTCGATAAGATGGGGCCGGGCTGGAGTGGATGAAGTGTCTTGCAGGAGAGCTTCTGCCAGGGTGAAGGGCCTTTGTCTGTTCACAAAAGCCTCCAAAATGACTGTAAATTGGCCGTTTTAGACACAGTACTTGCCTGCTCCTCTCCGAAATGCTTTTCCTGGTATACTTACTTACATGAAGCCCTGAAGGTCAAGAGGTTCTGAAAACACGAACATCAAAAGCTCCTCCGGGCCTAGGCGGGGGGAGCTGGCAACGGGCTGGGGTTGGAGTAGTGGAGGGGAGAGAGGGTGGTTAGCAGGCGTCCTGCAGGAGTAAAAATGTACACTGGCGCACAATGACTGGGAAGTCTCTCACCTCTCCGAAAGAGACAAGCCGGCGAGGACCTATTCCTGGGGTTGGAACATGTTCTCTGATGATGTCACAGGGTTGTACGTCAAAATAACACCGACCAAGGTATCAAACAACAGAATTATAATTTCCAAAATAAAGTTTACAAAAATATTGTCCGGTTGGGAATAGATTGTTCTCTTATTAACTCGAATTGGACCATTTTTGTAAACAATATTTAGGTCACGCTATTTTTGTCAGGAGGTGGAGTCCACAATATTCTGGCACCACACCTGCCAATGACACCCGTGTCAAGGTTTGGTATGGTGCCTTGCTTCTGCTTCAGAGTTTCAGGGAAGTTAATTCTGCTTTCATACTTGTGCGAGTTTTTTTTAGTATTTTCACTAATTATGTATATTAATTCCATTTAGGTTAATTGTATGCAAACGTATCTTATCTCTAAATCACAAAAATCTGGCAATAAGCAACAATAGCAAACCTAGGTTGGACACCCGTGCTATTGGCAACGTGAAAGTGGGAAACGTAGCATGCAGCATAGGGTTTCCATGGGTAAATATTTTAAGCCTTCTTTCAGTTTTTAAAACAGGGATGATTAGGAACATGCCAGTGAGCAATCAATGTACCTATAGGCAGAAGCTATGGTGCTGTAATAATTGTAAACCTTTCCCCAATGCAACTCGTCCTGTATTAATATAGATTGGATCGCAGTCTGAAGTTTCAAGTAGGGAAAATCATGATATCCTAATATCACAGCTAAAATATCCAATACCAATACATCTAAATATTTGTAAGTGTGTAGGGAAGCATACATTTATTATTCTTAATTCCATATTTGCATATCTGGAAGATAGATTGATTGTCAATGTGACAATAAATTCACATAAATATGAATTTAGAGTTAAATCATGCTTACCTGTCAGTATTTTTGTCCTCAATATTTTGGCTTTGATATTAAGCAATAATGATATTTTCGAATTAATATTCAGGACCAACACTAAATAAATCCATATGTGAAAATATTCAAACTCTCATTCTGAAATATCTGCGGGTAGAACCCATACTGCAGTAATTACACTGCAGGATGTGGTATTTTATGGGTGCAGTATTAGCATACTATTTTGAGTTTGGGGCTCTGAGTGGGTGGTGTGTTAAAGCTTACAAGGGTCACACATACTGAATGAACTCTCCTTTGCATGGAGTGTGCTACTGTAAAACATGCTTTTGAGGAACAAGGGCCGTAGTATACTCTTAGCTTGCATGATTGAATGGGACTCTCTTTTAATTATGAATTTTATGTTTCCTTAAAGGAGACTGCTCCAAGCAAAAATGTCAGCCTGTTCAAATTGCCCACTAGGTTGCATTGCTCTATTTCCCCCACTGTAGTAACATCTATAGGACACACTAACAAATTAGAGTTAGCACATTACAATAGGAAAAGTTAATGGTCACCAGAGTCCTGATGAAAGCCCTCAATAAAGAGAGGGGCTTAGAAAGGGCTGAAACATGCAGAACAAACTAGGAACGCTGAGCGTTGATATTTGGCATGGACCCACCTCCGTGCGTGCATGCAACCTGTCGTGAAGAGTGCAGCTGCGCCTTAAGGTGGACTATGGAGCGAAGTATTATTTACATGGCGCTCTGCACCGCCTGCAGGGAATCCTGGCATGAATTCCCTGAGCGTTGATATTTTGCATGGAAACACCTCCTTGCGTGCATGCAACCCGTCGTGAAGAGTGCAGCTGCGTCTTAAGGTGGACTATGGAGCGAAGTATTATTTACATGGCGTTCTGCACCGCCTGAAGGGAATCCTGACATGAAACGTCGATACTGTCGATAGGCATACAGACTGTTGGAGTTACGACTATCTACCGACTCCTGTGTGACGTGCTGAGAACCCTGACGGTTTAACGAGGAGTCACGCTAGATAACCATCACCACTGCGTAAATGGCCAGTACAGAAGGATATGTGTGTGTGCTTCGGAGGTGCCCATCTGGGGGAGCAATATGAAAAAGAACATTGACATCGGCATACAGTTAAAGAACGAAATATTGTAAATGCCGAAGTACGCCGATGATATGTAAAATCTGAAATGGGGCATTGCCATTGGCCCATGATCGTCTAATCCTCTCTCCTGTTTCTGTGCAGGGACCAATGAAGATCCAGGTATGAACTTAAAAGCACAATCATGCCAGTGACCTTTTATTTATGAAGCAAGCAGAAGAAGGCACCCAGTCGAAACGCGTCCTTGCAAATAAAGTTATTTTAAAAGGGACCCCGCGAGTGCAGCAAGTTTCTTTGAAACTGGAGCGTTGATATTTGGCATGGACCCACCTCCGTGTGTGCATGCAACCCGTCGTGAAGAGTGCAGCTGTGCCTTAAGGTGGACTATGGAGCAAAGTATTATTTACATGGTGTTCTGCACCGCCTGAAGGGAATCCTGGCATGAAACGTCGATATTGTCGACAGGCATACAGACTGTTGGAGTTACGGCTATCTACCGACTCCTGCGTGCCATGCTGAGAACCCTGACGGTTTGACGAGGGGTCCCGCTAGATAACCGCCACCACAGCATAAATGGCCAGTACAGGAGGATGTGTATGTGTGCTTCGGAGGTGCCCATCTGGGGGTGCAATATGAAAAAGAACATTGACATTGGCATACAGTTAAAGAACTAAATATTGAAAATGCCAAAGTACGCCGATGATATGTAAAATCTAAAAAGAGGCATTGCCATTGGCCCATGATCGTCTAATCCTCTCTCCTGTTTCTATGCAGGGACCAATGAAGATCCAGGTCTAAACTTGAAAGCACAATCATGCCAGTGACGTTTTATTTATGAAGCAAGCAGAAGAAGGCACACAGCCGAAACGCGTCCTTGCAAATAAAGTTATTTTAAAAGGGACCCCGCAAGCGCAGCAAGTTTCTTTGAAACTGGAGCATTGATATTTGGCATGGACCCGACTCCGTGCGTGCATGCAACCCGTCGTGAAGAGTGCAGCTGCGCCTTAAACTGGACTATGACGTGAAGTATTATTTACATGGCGTTCTGCACCGCCTGAAAGGAATCCTATTCAGAAAAGGGGGTGGTGATGGACAGAGTATCTGAATTAAGCAGAACACTCCTACCCAGTCAACAGATCAGGGCTTGATCCATCACCGTTTTTTAGCTCACTGCACCATCCCAGCTCAGAACCTGGCTACATGCATCATGGGAAGAGGGCAGACCAAACTACCAAGCCAATTCTTTTACTGGAAAGGAAACAAGCTTCCGGGGACCGGTTTCTGGCATTACAGCCGTCTTCGGCCCGGCTTGCTTGAATCCTGACGGTGCAGTGAGCAAGGGACTCATGTCTGAGCATACCCTTCCACGCTTATGGTGGACATGATGCACTGGGCCAGGTACAGACTCATTTGCATGTAGCTAGGTTCTGAGCTGGGATGGTGCAGTGCGCTAAAAAACGGTGATGGATCAAGCCCTGATCTGTTGACTGGGTAGTAGTATTCTGCTTAATTGAGATGCTCTGTCCATCACCACCCCCTTTTCTGAATTGAAGGGAATCCTGGCATGAAACGTCGATATTGTCGATAGGCATACAGATTGTTGGAGTTACGGCTATCTACAGACTCCTGCGTGACGCGCTGAGAACCCTGTTGGTTTGACGAAGGGTCCCGCTAGATAACTATCACCACTGCGTAAATGGCCAGTACAGGAGGCTGTGTGTGTGTGTGTTTCGGAGGTGCCCATCTGGGGGTGCACTATGAAAAAGAACATTGACATTGGCATACGGTTAAAGAACTAAATATTGAAAATGCAGAAGTACGCCGATGATATGTAAAATCTGAAATGGGGCATTGCCATTGGCCCATGATCATCTAATACTCTCTCCTGTTTCTGTGCAGGGACCAATGAAGATCCAGGTATGAACTTAAAAGCACAATCATCCCAGGGACGTTTTATTTATGAATCTAGCAGAAGGCACACAGCCGAAACGCTTCCCTGCAAATAAAGTTATTTTAAAAGGGACGCCACGAGTGCAGCAAGTTTCTTTGAAACTGGAGCGTTGATATTTGACATGGACCCACCTCCGTGAGTGCATGCAACCCGTCGTGAAGAGTGCAGCTGCGCCTTAAGGTGGACTATGGAGCGAAGTAATATATATATATATATATATATATATATATATATATATATATATATATATATTTTTTTTTTTTAAAACAAAGCACCCCCGGTATGAAAGTGCACTCAGAACCAGCTCATTTCACAGGCAGAACAGCATTTATTCAAACGCAGAGTTAATTTCTTTGCCTTACGCGTTTCGGGGCTTCAAACCCCTTGATCACAGGCATCAACATGTAATGGGATTGAAAGAAGGCACTTCACAGCATGTGACTTTTTAAACCCTCCAATTGGCAACAGGTAAGCACAACACAGTGTTGCATGCTGGAAA
This sequence comes from Lissotriton vulgaris, assembly GCF_964263255.1. Classification (NCBI taxonomy): domain Eukaryota; kingdom Metazoa; phylum Chordata; class Amphibia; order Caudata; family Salamandridae; genus Lissotriton; species Lissotriton vulgaris. The sequence goes on from NC_141687.1 coordinate 247,303,175, forward strand.
AAGAAGTCCGTAATTATTTTCTATTTGTAAATACCTTCCTTCGCAATTATATGCAAATGTGCGCGAGCAGCGCGACGCTTCACTTCTACTGCGGAGCCACTGAAGAAAGGAAACAAATCCTGAAACGCGTCTGGCTATGATGTCTGATGCCTAATCCTGGTGGGGTACTGCTTGCAAGCTGTTGACAAAATAAAGGAAAGAATAAACGAACTTAATTTTGCTTCCTGTGGCCTCTCTCATACTGGTGCTACCTGACTTTGGATTTAATTACGGTCTGGCACGGCCGTCGAGAGGAGCTCACTGCTGAAAGGCGGGTCCGGTCTGGCCTCAAACGGGAGCTGGACTAACCGGGAGGAAGGTATGCGAGCTACAGTTCAGGGCTGCAACTTGCATAATTCGACCGACAGCTGGAAAGCGGGGCGGATTCAACGCCATGAAATGTGCATCTACCCACATGGGGTTTAAACTTTTTGCATAAATTTGAGAAGTGTAAAGCGGACCCACTGGGGTACTACTAAATGGAACTACAAACACCAGGAGGCTGTGCTGACAGCCGCGCCCATCAGGGCAGGTGTTTAAATATGCAAATGTGCGCGAGCAGCGCGACGCTTCACTTCTACTGCGGAGCCACTGAAGAAAGGAAACAAATCCTGAAACGCGTCTGGCTATGATGTCTGATGCCTAATCCTGGTGGGGTACTGCTTGCAAGCTGTTGACAAAATAAAGGAAAGAATAAACGAACTTAATTTTGCTTCCTGTGGCCTCTCTCATACTGGTGCTACCTGACTTTGGATTTAATTACGGTCTGGCACGGCCGTCGAGAGGAGCTCACTGCTGAAAGGCGGGTCCGGTCTGGCCTCAAACGGGAGCTGGACTAACCGGGAGGAAGGTATGCGAGCTACAGTTCAGGGCTGCAACTTGCATAATTCGACCGACAGCTGGAAAGCGGGGCGGATTCAACGCCATGAAATGTGCATCTACCCACATGGGGTTTAAACTTTTTGCATAAATTTGAGAAGTGTAAAGCGGACCCACTGGGGTACTACTAAATGGAACTACAAACACCAGGAGGCTGTGCTGACAGCCGCGCCCATCAGGGCAGGTGTTTAAATATGCAAATGTGCGCGAGCAGCACGACGCTTCACTTCTACTGCGGAGCCACTGAAGAAAGGAAACAAATCCTGAAACGCGTCTGGCTATGATGTCTGATGCCTAATCCTGGTGGGGTACTGCTTGCAAGCTGTTGACAAAATAAAGGAAAGAATAAACGAACTTAATTTTGCTTCCTGTGGCCTCTCTCATACTGGTGCTACCTGACTTTGGATTTAATTACGGTCTGGCACGGCCGTCGAGAGGAGCTCACTGCTGAAAGGCGGGTCCGGTCTGGCCTCAAACGGGAGCTGGACTAACCGGGAGGAAGGTATGCGAGCTACAGTTCAGGGCTGCAACTTGCATAATTCGACCGACAGCTGGAAAGCGGGGCGGATTCAACGCCATGAAATGTGCATCTACCCACATGGGGTTTAAACTTTTTGCATAAATTTGAGAAGTGTAAAGCGGACCCACTGGGGTACTACTAAATGGAACTACAAACACCAGGAGGCTGTGCTGACAGCCGCGCCCATCAGGGCAGGTGTTTAAATATGCAAATGTGCGCGAGCAGCGCGACGCTTCACTTCTACTGCGGAGCCACTGAAGAAAGGAAACAAATCCTGAAACGCGTCTGGCTATGATGTCTGATGCCTAATCCTGGTGGGGTACTGCTTGCAAGCTGTTGACAAAATAAAGGAAAGAATAAACGAACTTAATTTTGCTTCCTGTGGCCTCTCTCATACTGGTGCTACCTGACTTTGGATTTAATTACGGTCTGGCACGGCCGTCGAGAGGAGCTCACTGCTGAAAGGCGGGTCCGGTCTGGCCTCAAACGGGAGCTGGACTAACCGGGAGGAAGGTATGCGAGCTACAGTTCAGGGCTGCAACTTGCATAATTCGACCGACAGCTGGAAAGCGGGGCGGATTCAACGCCATGAAATGTGCATCTACCCACATGGGGTTTAAACTTTTTGCATAAATTTGAGAAGTGTAAAGCGGACCCACTGGGGTACTACTAAATGGAACTACAAACACCAGGAGGCTGTGCTGACAGCCGCGCCCATCAGGGCAGGTGTTTAAATATGCAAATGTGCGCGAGCAGCGCGACGCTTCACTTCTACTGCGGAGCCACTGAAGAAAGGAAACAAATCCTGAAACGCGTCTGGCTATGATGTCTGATGCCTAATCCTGGTGGGGTACTGCTTGCAAGCTGTTGACAAAATAAAGGAAAGAATAAACGAACTTAATTTTGCTTCCTGTGGCCTCTCTCATACTGGTGCTACCTGACTTTGGATTTAATTACGGTCTGGCACGGCCGTCGAGAGGAGCTCACTGCTGAAAGGCGGGTCCGGTCTGGCCTCAAACGGGAGCTGGACTAACCGGGAGGAAGGTATGCGAGCTACAGTTCAGGGCTGCAACTTGCATAATTCGACCGACAGCTGGAAAGCGGGGCGGATTCAACGCCATGAAATGTGCATCTACCCACATGGGGTTTAAACTTTTTGCATAAATTTGAGAAGTGTAAAGCGGACCCACTGGGGTACTACTAAATGGAACTACAAACACCAGGAGGCTGTGCTGACAGCCGCGCCCATCAGGGCAGGTGTTTAAATATGCAAATGTGCGCGAGCAGCGCGACGCTTCACTTCTACTGCGGAGCCACTGAAGAAAGGAAACAAATCCTGAAACGCGTCTGGCTATGATGTCTGATGCCTAATCCTGGTGGGGTACTGCTTGCAAGCTGTTGACAAAATAAAGGAAAGAATAAACGAACTTAATTTTGCTTCCTGTGGCCTCTCTCATACTGGTGCTACCTGACTTTGGATATATATATATATATATATATATATATATGAAGAAAACGCCATTCTTTTCCACAAATAGATACAGAATAACGAGAGTGAGCCCAGATTTAGTGCAAATTTTTCGGTGATTTATTCAAAAATTCCACCAGCCATCCGCCATTATATATATATATATATATATATATATATATATATATATATATATATATATATATATATATATATATGACGCTCCAATTTCCCTTCATTTTCAAAGAAAACAAAACAGCACTCGAGGAGTTCTTCTCATCCACGCAAGTTTTTATTGTGCGGGGGGTTTACACAGGCGTGTTTCGGCATGCTGCTTTCGTCAGTGTGAATTACACATGTACAACAACCGGCATGTTGATAAAGCATTTTCTGAATCACAGAAAGTGACAGAGGACTGACCCCACTATGGTCACTGTAGGCGCCATCTTAGAATTGTTTAAATACACTGTCACAGTATATATATAGTTATAGTTAGGATCTATTTTCCATAGGAAATCCGCAACTTTCTATTTGGAATAACTTTGGCGTTGGTTGATGAATCTTCGCAAAATTTGCAAAACTAATGGCCAGCTCCGTTCTGTTCCTTTCCTGAAAGTCTCGGGATGATTCGTGTCGCTGGTGCCGAGAAAAAAGAGGGGGGTCCCAAAACTTGTTTTGCCCATGCAATTTCCCCTAGGAACTTTAGCCACAGCTACAGCCCAAACTGCTGAACGGAATTATGCCAAATTTGACATAGATGTAGTCCTCATTTCAGACTTGTGCCTTTTTCTTAAATTGTGTCAATCTGTTCAGTAGTTCCTGAGAAAATGACAGTTAAAAGCATATATATATCTATGGGCGCGGTAGATCCACAGACTCTGAGCGCACTGTAAGCGCACCGTAAGCGCACCCTTCTGATCAAGTGCTAAATGCTAATTGACTGTCAAGTGGTTGTCAACATTCAAAACCAGGAACTGTTGGCAGCCATTTTGTGCCTTGGTAGAAGCGAGACTGAAGAAGTCAGTGAAACAAGTGTGCAAAACGTACAAAGGGGGTAGGGTAGAAATATCCTGATCCTCTATACCTGTTTAGGGGACCCGAGGGCTCAAATTCTTTTTTTTTTTTTTAAACCCAGCAGGTGTTTCCCAACGGGGCTTCTTTTATTATTAGCCCCCGGGGGGCCAAATAAAATTTTTTTATGGGGGGCCCTGAGGGGCACCCTAGCCCTGGGGACCATCACCCCCCCTGCTCTCTCTTTCAAAATCCAAACCAAGTTTGCTATTGGAGGGCGGGAGACAAAAGACTCCCGCCCTCTCATAGCAAACAGCAGTGTCCCGGGGGTGGACACCCCGGGACACTGTAGGAGCCGGATCTGGGGGATTGCAGTCCCCAGGGCCCTCCAAGGTTCCAGGCGGGGGGCCACGCAGTCCCCCTCCCACAATACAGAAAGCTCCAGGGGGTGGTGGACCCCAGGGCTTGGAGGGGTGGTTAAGGTCCCCCCACCTCTAATTTTGCAGGGGGGTCCTTGGGCCCCCCCCCAACCATTTATTTTATAGCCCCGGAGGGTGGCTCTCACTCTTACATAGCAAACAGCAATGATGAAAAAATCTTCCAGTAAGATAATAAAGGATTTTGAAGTCCATTTTCGCCATTTTTGTTGTAGTTTGCTGCCGTTAAAGCGGCGACAATTTTAACCTCGTCTTTGTAAACATGCCCCTAAGTTTTGTAATGTCGACATTCCCGACTCCCATTTAAATAGGCACAAAATATTTATTGAAGTGCATTATGAATCGTGAAGCATCACTGTCTAATTGTGATCGATAAAGAATTGAAAGAGTTGTGTACTTCTTTTGCTCGTAATGTGCATGGGGCAGATTTACAAGTTCATTCATTTACTATTGCATCACTTTTAAGATGGGAAAAGTGACATGAAAGTGGCGCAAGGGGCTTGTAAATCTGCTACACAGTGTTTTGTCTTACTTTGCTTTCCTTTCTGTCATGTAGAGGATCCTGGGTAACTATAACGGTTTCTGTACAGCCAGTACCTTTCAACCCTACCCCCAAACTGCTTACTGCCCGTTACCACAGTAACAGTACATGGAACATTTATGTGAGCACAGAGGTTAGAAGTTCACCACAGAATGTTGCTAATCAAAACAGTTACTGTGCTGGAGTTGTAAAAGTTTTCCATAGGAACCGTTAGTCGTAGCTATAGACTCTGGTAAAGAGTTAGCCTCAGTATTATACTTCTAGTTATAAATATCATTTCTATTTTTAAATGTTTTCTAACTGTATAATTATCACACTGAATAATATTTTTATTTATTGCATTTGTATGGCGCAACAGCTACCCTGAGGGTTTCCCGGCGCCCTGGATCTGTATTACTGGTAAGAAAGCAGGGGACAATTATTGATTAAACAGCCATGATTTCACTCCCTTTCGAAAGCGCAGATAACAAGGTTCTAGCCGTAGTTGAAGGGGGAGTGAGTTCCATAGTGCCGGTGCTAAAAAAAGGAAAAAGAGCGACCTCCTAGTCGAGCCCTTTTTACCGAGGGCACAATGAATTTCGCTTGATTCATTGAACGTAAGTTACGCGCGGGTAGGTATTTCTGTACCATTTTGGATAGGTACTCCGGGGCTGCTCCTGAGCTGCTCCTGTACATATAGCACAGTGCTTTGAACTTTACTCTGCTGGTCACTCTCAGCCAGTGTAGTTTTTTAAGATGTTCTGTCATCCTCGTGCGTCCTGGGAGATCAAGGAGCATTCTGGCCGCGGAGTTCTGGACTACTTGCAGTCGGTTCAGAGTGCTATTCGTAACTCCTAGAAGTAGGACGTTACCATAGTCTAATCTTGACTTAATTAATGCCTGTATGACAGTCCTCTGAGCCCCATCTGACGGTTGCCACAATATTTTTCTCAACCATTCAAGGGTGAGAAAGCATATGGAGACAGTTTTGGCTGTGTGTGTCCGCATGGACAACTTATCATCGATTATTATCCCTAAGTTGCGTGCGGATTGAACCTCGGTCGGGGTAGCGCCCATTTCAGCGGGCCAGTGAGTTGGGCCCCAGAGATTCCTTTGGTTGCCAAAAATTAGTAGTTCTGTTTTATCCCAGTTCAGCTTTAATTTTTTAGAATGGAGCCAATTTGCCATTCTGAGTAGTCCAGATCGAAGGGGAGAGATGTCAGATTTTTCTGTAGATGTAAGGGAGAACACAAGTTGTGTGTCGTCCGCATAAGAATAAATGGTGAGGTCCATCTCTTCAGCAATTTAAGCTAGGGGAGTGACATACACATTAAAAAGGAGGGGGCTCAGTATAGAGCCCTGGGGCACTCCATAGGGGGACGTATGTACTTCTGACCGATTGCTTCCGGAGAAGACCTGATATGTTCGATGCAGAAGAAATTGCTCCAGCCATTTCCGTGCTTTCCCTCTAATTCCAATGTCTTTCAAGCGCTTGATGAGGGTTGTATGGCATATGGTGTCGAATGCGGCACACTAATCCAGAAGGATGAGTGCCGCCGTGCCTCCCGTATCAAGTTCTTGGCGTATAACCTCAGTGACCCCAAGTAGGGTGGACTCCGTGCAATGACCTTTTATAAAGCCTGATTGTGAATTGTGCAGAAGATTATTGTCATTGACAAAGTCTGAAAGCTGCTTATTAACATGTTTTTCTAGGATTTTAGACATGATCGGTAGTAAAGATACCGGGCGAAAGTTGGAAAACACTTCGGGGTCAGTGTTGGCCTTTTTTAGCAGGGGGACTACCATGGCGTGTTTCCAGTCATATGGTAGTACAGCTTCCTTTAGGGAGGCATTTAGTAATGCTCTAAGTACCTCCAGAATAAGAATGTCCAATTGTTTAAGGACGTAGTGAAATGTTGTCAGAAAAAGAAGACGTATATACTTTTTTAAATTAACTTTTATTAAAACAACAATAAATAACTAGAAACGTAACTTTCAGATAATAATATCATAAATACCTAGAAACATAACTTTAACAAAACAATATAATAAACAAAATGTGATATGGACTGCAATAGAAGTAGGGTAAGTAATCTGCAAAACAAAAAGAAAATAAGTGTTTAAAATTAGATTGAAGTGACTGAAGGAGGTCAAAGATTACAAGTTAAGGTAATACTTGGCAATATTTCTTAATTTGCAGGTCTGCAGTGTACCTGATAAATTCCACCTCTCTTATAGGCCAGCGTTCAAGAGGTGTCTGTACGGAAGTGCCTACTGCGTCAGATTTACAGTATGGACGAACAGGTCTTTAAAATGATTCAGAGATGAGATAGAATTAGGTGAGAGATCAAGTCATTATGCAGGACAATATTCTTTGGATCTTATTTACAAGCCCTTGCGCCTCTTTTGCGTTACTTTTCCCATGTTAAAAGTGATGTAAAAGTGGCGCAAGGGGCTTGTAAATAAGCCCCTTTATTTCTAATGCATTTAATCGGAGGCATTGCGTATCTAGGCCGCTCTGCTTACCTTCTGTAAACACTGTGGCGAACAGAGTTCACAACTTGAACTCAGCTTTGGTTGTACACTGCAGACTGTCTTACATTTAGTCTTGATTTTTTTTATCGGCAAAGTGGACAGCAGCGTCCATAAAATCTTCGTAGCTCTCTTTTTTGCTTCCGTTGTGTGTCCAAGCACGAGCTGGTTCATAGTGCACCCTCTAGTTTAGTGATCTGAAAGATAGTATATAGAGTAAGTAATAGCATAGTACATACAACTGCACAAGTATATTTTTGCTTTATTTCTTTGTATTCAGGATACTGTATTTCATCAACTTCCACTGTAAAGAGGTGTCTGTGCGTTGTTTTCGACCAAAGTACTGTATCCCATGCACTCCCACTGCACAGCGGTGAGTTTTCAATACTGCGTACCCAGACTGTTGCACCCCATTGACTCCCAAAGTACAGAGGTGAGTGCTTTTTCTTGCGCACTCAGGGGCAGATTTACAAGCTCCTTGCGCCACTTTTCCCATGTTAAAAGTGACACAAAAGTGGCGCAAGGGGCTTGTAAATCTGTCCCTCAGACTGTTGTAACTTATTTATTCTCACTGCTCGGAGGTAATTGTACATTCCTACGCAGTCAAGCTGCTGCACACTACCCACTCTCTTCGTCCACAGATGACTTGTCGTTGTTTCGGAAACAAGCTTCTTTGCTCACCTTGTGCCATTGGCATGATTCAAAGAGGGTGCACCACATGTCGAAGCAGCCTTATCAGACGTTGTTACGATGGCTACGCACCATCGCAGAATGCATGAGCGTTGAGCTTTGGAGGTGTTTGGGGGGACGCCAATTTGTGAAACACAACCTGTAAGATAAAACGGAAGTTAACATTATGTGTCGTTTCTTTATCAAAGGGGAGAGGAAGTGAGAGAGTGACGGAAAAGAGTACTTGCAGCTCACCTTTCTGTCACCGGTGTGTATTTCACCATGTGCTGGGACATAATGCACCCTGATGCTCTACATCTAAAAGATAGTAAAAGAAAGATGTTATGATTGTTAATTGTTACTATCTTAATGTGGAGATTTTTGAAAAATTACTATAGTAGTTATCTTTTTATCCGGTTGTGAAAGCAAATGGTGCAAAGTGATACACGTGGTTTCGATTCTCACGAGCGTCGGACATTTGACCGATTATGAAAACGTTCCTGCTATTGCAAAAAAATATATAAATGGAATAAGATATGGTATATAGGACTGCGTACGCCTAAATCGCAGCGTCGCCTTTTTGTATCCAGTCTGCTGCACCACATCGACTCCCTCCAATGCGCACCCAGGCCTCATTGCTCACCTTTTCTTGGTCAGGACACCTTCTACATCATGCAGTCCCGCTCTGCCACCAAGAAGTCTGACATATGGTGCTGAGTCTTGATATTGTTATGGGAACAGGACATACTTGTGCACCTATATTCATCAAAGGTTCCTCACCAGCTAAGTCCTTGCGGTACCACTAACTCAGTGACCTAAGAGGCCAAGCACGTAGAGGTGGACCGTTGTACTCGGTAGTTCGGGCCTACATGAGGCGTCCGAACCACTGGGACGGGCCATCACAGCGCTCGCAATGGGAGCAACTCTAAAATGGCATAGAGCACGTGCGCCTCATCTTTTTGTTGGTAGGGTCACATGTGTAGTGCCGCATGTGCTGGATGGGTGTGGTGTGGGTGTATACCAGGCATGAGGGAGTGTCTGTGTGCCGTTCTGACAACTAGACCTGGAACTAAGAAATCAGTACAATGGAAATCTGGGCAATTTTGCGTATTTGTTTTTTCCTGGAAGTGTAAGCGGAGTAGGCTGGCCTGACGTATACCACTGCTGCGCGAGGCTCTCAACCATGATTCCGGAGCTATGGGTGTGGTTCCGCCGTGAGCTATGTAAGAAATCTAGTAATTCGGGTGTTCGTTTTGTAGTGCTGACGTCACTCGGGTCTTAAATGCAAATGTGTCATTATATCTGTAAAGTTCCACAACATGGCCAACATGGAAGGTACGGGGTATCACTGACCCTACATTCATCCGTAGATGCCCACATAAAAGATGGTAGACATGATGCATTTCTGCGGTTATGAATGTTTGTTGTACATTCAGTGGAGTGTTGTATCTGTAGTTATACAGGTCTGTGAAAGGTTTAAGTTGCAGTTTTTGGCACATGAAAGGCAGATAATATATATACGTATGTGGTCATTCAGGTATACTGTTGAGCTTGAGTGTTCGAGGCTCGGAGTTGCGGCCACATCCTGTTATTGTAGGGTAATGACGTAATCTAGGCTTGCTGAAAATGTACTGTAAATACGGTGCTCATGTAATTTGCTGATATAGTTTTGGGTTGATTTTGCGCTATATAAATATGCTATGAAAAAAAGGAGGAATAGCCCTCACTTAATGTCACAGGTAAGATGGCTGCATACGCTATTTATAGCACAATATAATATGGTAGGGTGCAGGAGCAGCAGTTTACAAACATAATAAATACACAGACACAGATAGATAGTTGAAGTGGGTACGGGCACGTGTGCTCAACTCCATTTTATTACGTTGCTGTTGATGACAAGTAGAATAGTAATCATGATATCATACACAGATATTCAATCATAAACAGTTTATGACTTCTGCTGTACAAAGGTAGTGTAGTGTAGTTCCTATATTCCCAATAGACTCTGCGCATTGGAATAATATATCCTATAGATTGGACGTAGGACTGAGGTCGACTAGGTCTCTATCGAATATATTAAACTTAATAGTGAGTGCCAGCTAGCTCAGAGGTCATTTGAAACTTTCTCGAATTCACAAGAAGGGATTTGTTTCTGACAACCGCATAAACATGACAACTTTGTTTCCCAAGAATAAGAAATATATCTCTAGAGTCGCGGAAACGATAGATAGGTATTTCACTCAGTCAATCATGCATGCTTTGTTTCTACAGAGTTGCAGAGAAATAGAGACGGGCGTTTTCAATAAAAGGTTTATTGAACATTCTTCTTTCTCATGCAAGAAAAGTGAACTGCTACAATCGTAATGTAGACTGTAAGTATAATGCGAACAGCGAGAACAATATTATAAAATAATACTGTGTTCCTAAACCATATAAAAATACATACATAAATAACAATGACTAAAAATCCTCAACTGGTGCTTCTAAAATACGCCTACCCTCAATGTATCTAACCTAAGTTTGGTACGTGGGAAGAAGTAAGTATTGTGTAACATAGGTTTAGTTTTCTTCGCCAATAATCTATCCAAGATTTCTCTAGGTTCTAATCAGCTCCATACCTTGGTTTTGAATGAAGGAGGTCTGGTATCTCTGTCTCGGGACTCGATTTCCCACACCCCACAAGGGGAGCTTTGAAACACTGGAGCTGGATCTCAGTGAGAGAAAGGCAGCCTCTTGATCAGTGTGTCAGCTGGAGGGGCGGCTGCCTTCGGCACTTGCTGTAGCAAGCTGTGTAGGGCAAATAGATAGTCGAACTGCTCCGAAGCACTGTGTCTTGCTAGAGCAAGTGAAGGTATATTTATACCTTGAAGGTGTCTAGGAATGCCATAGTTTGACGTAAAGTCGGGCATAATAACGTCAGGAAAGAACCCTTAGGGAATAGTCGTTCTTTGCAAAGTACATGAGTTCTTGGACAAATCAATATTCAAGCAAGGGAAGGTACCTAACTGCTTAAGCCGATTTTCCAAGAAATCGTTGTGACGTTTGGTACGGGTGGAAGTAGCCATGCCTGTATTTGTTCTGCATGGGCTATGTCTAAATAAGGACTTGATTTCTATGCCTATATTAGGGCAATGTGAATTGTACCTATATAAGGACATGAATCGGGAAAATTCTCTCGGAGCCTAAAACGCCACACAACACCCACTCCACTTTATTATGTACGACATTACTAAGTTCTAAACACATACAACATATCTAAACATGATGTGTTAAAACCCCACCCAAAATACATAAAAATGCATTGGAATTGGTTGTACACGAAAAGAGCATTTGTGCTGTATGCATTTAAAAGCAATGTTTCATTCAAAGCATATGGATGACATTTGAAAACGCTATCTGAATGAATCATGAAAATACATTTATGAAATGGCTCTTTAATACAGAAGAAAAGTTGAGACCATTCCATGGCAGAATACATAAACTGTTTCAGTGTAGACAAGGTCAAATATTGTCCCTTGGAAATTTTCAAAAAATTCTAGTTCTCTAGGAATAGTTCTACTTTAAGAAGATTACTTTGTGCCAAAAAAAGTACAAATTTGGATAAAAGTCTGATCATAGAAAAAATAGAGTTCCAAAGTTAGAATCTTGTTATGAAAAATGAAGGTCGAATTCAGAGTCTCTCAGAACACTGTGTGCTAACTTCAAAAGTCAGTGTCATTGTTTGGAGAAAACATCAAATCTTTTAAGCTTGTAAAGAATTTGTCTACTATTGTAGGTGAAAGTTGGACTAACTCGTTAAGCAGATTAATCGCACATAGATGAGAAGCATCGCTGTCAGCGTCAGTCGCATTAGCAATGTTCGAAGTAGATGGTACATGTGCGCCTGTTGCTCCACGTATCTCACCATCCACATTTTGCGTCTGTGAGATCTCAACGAATGCCGTCATCAGAATTAGTAGCCGCTGGGGACAACACAGTGCATGAGCTGTTACTGGTTCAAACAAAAGTATCAACTTCCGTTGGCAGGACTGATGGGAGTGGCAGACAGATGTCTAGCACGCATTCTTCTCCCCATAGCAGGAATCATAGAACAGGTAAGATGCAATCTTGCCAGATTGGTCAGAATGATAGAAACCATGTGGTATTCAAATCTCTTAAACGAGTCAATTCCAGTATTTGTATCATGCGCTCACGACACTTCATTGCCAAGAGAGTGTTCTCCAAGGTGATCTGGGTGTCGATGGAGAGTTGACTTGCCATATTGGAGCAGAAGGAGCAAAAACAGTATCCCTGCTACAAGTCCCAAAATAAGAGGCAGTCCGCCAAACACAGAGTGCACGAAGTTTGGAAATATGCCTAGGACTGCTTCATAGGGTGCTAACAATCCCGAAAATATTGTCTTAACTACGTGTACAATACCACTTGTATCAGACATGTTTAAGCTACGACCTAACATTTCTGAGAAATGTAAAGGGCAGTTTGTCGATAAAAGCGCATGCATCTCTGCCAAAGTCCTTGCATCTTGCAGATCATACGTTTCTTTGGCCGAGGTCAGTGGCACAGTTTTTTGTAAAAGAATGGCTTTCATTCTACTTAAAGTATCAATTCGTATAGAAGAGATGTTCAGTGAAGGCTATAATGGTGACTCCCCATCTGTCTTAGTTTTAGGAAGCAATACTTGCATACAGCAAGTGACTCTGGCTGACACAGTTACAAGATAGGGTGCTCCTGGCAACATGCCACAGCTGCTGTGATCATTCAACATAATTCAACTTCCATTAGAAAGCTGCCTAAAAATTGGATCAATCACTGCAGCTGGAGAACATTGCAGGTCGCAGGATAAGTTGTTCGAGGAACCATCGCAGGCCCCGGGTAAATTAATGCCCTGACATAAGAGTGAACCGCTTAGTGCATTTTCGCAATTTGTACCACTAAGAAACACTTCTTTTCCCCCACTCCAACATTTGCTCGTATAAGGTAAATCCCAGGATGTCCTGATGTATTCTTTACCCAACCTTTCATATACGCCTGCTGGTATATGTTTTAAACAATACTGAACATGGAAAATTGTAACAGGCAGAGTGATTGTACCGTGTATTATCCATTCTGTTGCTGGTTTCTCAGAAACAGTTAATGGTAATCTTTCCAGTTTCCAATGCTCAGCACCGCATAGTCAGCTACCCTCTGTGTCAGTGTGATTTGTTTATCTGTAAGGTTAAATTCAGAAAACAATAATGTGGTGTTGATTAGATGCCAAAGCACATAGCCGGAACAAAGGTTTTGTAAGGTCCAGCTCAATAGCATTATAGAACCAAGTCCTGTTCCATTATGTCTATGGAAGAGGATATTATGCTGTCCAAAGAATATATTCTGGATGACAGAGTCGTTAACCCATTGTTAACTACAGAGAGAGATTTCTCTAAATTATTATGATCAATTTCTCGTATTCGTTCTGTAGTCTCTGCTTGCATAGTTTTCCACGCTTCATTATGAAGAGCATAGATACCTGCGAATATAAAACGTTTATGACGTGGTTTAGTAGCTTCTTGTAAGATGACCCTCAGATCAACACCATCTTTCAGTAAAGATAAGTGTTGTTTTACTTCCTTTAGTATAGATTTGTGTAGCCACTCAAGGCATAGTTTTCCCACACTGTATGATGTTACTATCCCTGGATGTTGTCTCTGGACATATCTTGGATCTGGCCTAGTGAATGTGAACCCTTGTGTCTTATTCAGGAATCTATCTTGACAGTTGTTTGTGTCTGTGGGCCAGATTAACCATTTTTTCCAATCAGGATCTGTTCTGTTGTGAAGAAAAATAGTATCTACATCGACCACGCCTTCTGTAGTGTTATTACTATCCGGTGTAGGTGTAGGTATGGACGGTTTGTTTAAATCTTTTATTTTAGCTAATCCAAGACAAGATGTCTGTTGAACAGTGTCATTCAAAAACAATATTTGTTCTGGGATAATGCAGGCTCTACATAAAGCTTCTAATCCCTGCTAGTCTTTTGTGCCCCAGACAGTTTTTGTCTCTATGTTGCAAGCCTAAAGTAGACAGCAGAGCATTAAAAGCCACAGAATAAATTTGCTTAGTATTAGTCAGCATACTTTTCATACCTGTCTTATTTATATTTTTAAAGTAAAATGTTTCTAGATTTGAAACATGAAAACCTAAAAAGTATGGAAATTTGTCCTAAAATGTTTTTGAGCTACCTTTCGGTGGCATTGGACAATGTTCCCATTGGTTATAAGTTATAAAATGTCCAGGGTTTGCAAATTTATGCAAGAAATGATGACCATAGTGATTATAACAGTGCAATTGTTCATAATCCGATGAACCTTCTAAGTATTCAAGATTTGTACATTTTGCAGACCTCTCTAAGTCTGGCATCATATTATTAACAGTCTCAAAGTCCCAATCATCAGAAAAGGTTCTGGGTGAAACAAAGTCACTCAAGGAAACCTTGAATTGGTGTGCAACCTTCAACAGCTCTGTGGGACCAAAGATTTCATAATCAGTTCTGTCCCAATCTATACCACCAGGTCTCTTTGTTCACAATGGGGTGATTTGTGTGGCTTGAGGAGTACGTTGATGTTCTTACTTGCTGTGTCCTTTGTACTATATCTCCCATTGATCAGCATTCCCAAGGTAAATACCAGAGTCAACCAAAGTAGAAGAAAAAGTACACCCAACACAATTCAAAGTTCAATCCAAGGTGAAACCATATAAGTCTTTTCCACTTGGTGAAAAAGTTCTGTTGCTTGTTCTTTAAAATTCTTTTAGCTGGCGTTGTTTCAGGTTCGCTGGGATCCTTGGAGAATGTATCAAAGTTAATGAAATAGCCAGAGGCAGTTCTGTCAATTGTAGGGATTGCTTTAGGATTCGATGAAATCGCTGGAACCACTTGATCACTTGTCATGTTAGTATAGTCAGATGCTATTTCATTGTAGACAGGTGTTTCTTGACAAACTGTTATTTGGGTCTCAAGAGGCACAAGTTATATGGCTTTGTTGCATAGTCCTTTATTCTGTACTGCAGAGTCTTCGAAGGTGATGAGTCTCTCAGTTTGAACGTCTTGGATAGTAGCCAGATTCGGGCGTATGCTACTTCTTTGAAGTCTACTTGGCCTACTACTTACGATCGGCCACATGATGCGGTTTGACCAGGTCGATGGACACAAACTTGTCCTCCTTTCTTCCAGCAAGGGGTGGCAGTTACACTGTTCTTGATCCGTGGATTGTTAGCACAGGTACTGGTTGTCTATAAAAAGGCCCAAATTCCTTCTTGTCCACGATCTTTTCTCTGACTAGATCCCCAATCTTTGGAATCCAGGCAGGCCTTGCTGGGACGGGTGGTTTCTCTTCAGTGGTCGTTGGCTTCAGCAATACGTTGCTATGACTTTTTCTTATTTAATTTAATTCCGGCAAAACAGCCACACGGTCTTTGATATCAAAAGGTTTTTGTTCTACCACTGAAGTGTGACGATCAAGGTCCTGGACAATCATTCTAGTTCCAAAAAGGATTTCATATGGAGTGATTCCCCCTAGAGAACTTCTTGGCAGATTGTCAAGACTACTTTGGACACTTATTAGATGTTTGACCCACCCGTCACCCGAGCCTAATACCCTAGCTGTTATCGATTGCTTTATGTCCTTTTTTTTCTACACAACCAAATTTCCCTCAGAATGGAATGGACTAAATATACCGCAATGCAAAGCCCAGATTGACCATAGCCTCCTTGTAAGCTTTTGAGCTAAACGCAGGACCCTGGTCAGAATGTAGTGTGCCGATTGCGTATGTGCCGATAAAGACTTGTAAATCTTTTATAATAGTTCGGGTGTCAGCCGAGCGCTGGGGCCACATCCAAATGAATCTTGAGCATAAATCCACTGCGACCATGATATATTTATAGTTACCAACCCTCTGTAAGGGAACGCAGTGATCTAGGTAAACACAAGCTAATGGTTTATCTGAAATTAACAGGAGTTTCTGCACAGGACGTTTCACTGTAGAGACTTTCATCTTTTGGCAGATTTCACATTTGAAAACATAGTTTCTGGTCTGTTTCCTCATGCGCGGCCACAAGTATCTCTGTTTTAATAACGGCACTGAAGCGGAAACACCTGCGTGTGCAGAAGCAAACCCTTCATGTGCTGCTAAGATTAGTCCCAATTTATGTTCCTTGTTTGGAATTACTCTATCCCCCACTCGAGGGATTCAAGCAAAAGGAACATTATTTGCATCAGTTATGTATGAGTATTTGAGTGGAAAGCCTTTTGGTAATGTTTTACCACTGTCTTTGCTTGAAGCAGTGACAGCTTGCATTATTTTGCCGTCTATTTTCGTTTTTGAACGTTGCAGCTACGGAAGCCGTTTGCACAGCGGCCTTCGCTGCTTCATCAGCCAATGAATTCCCTGCAACGTGAACGCCATCACGTTGATGTCTCAGTGTATGGATCACGTGAGCTTTTTGTAGTTCCTGTCGTAACTGAACTACCTGTTCCTAAAGCAACTTATGCTTGATTGTGCAAGCTTTTGCATCTTTGAAACCGTTTTCAATCCAGTTCTGCAAGTATTCATTGTAAGATTGAACGCAATAATACGAATCGCACACTATCAGTGTGGGGAATTCGTGATCAGTATTTTCAAGCGCCATCTTGAATGCTTGTAGTTCAGCTCGCTGAGCTGTACAATCTCCTAGAGATTGCGTTTTAGTGACCATAGGTCAGAATTTACCATCGCTCCAGCGACCTTTAACAATCGTGCACGCAGCACTATAAGCTTGTTAACCTCCAATTGCGGGTTGTGCTGAATCGTCTGTATAAATTAAACATCTGTACTGTTCTAGAGGCAGAATCTCAGTGGGCAGAGGGCATTCTTGTTCGTATTGTAGAAATTCTTGTGTTTTCAAATAATGGTAAAAAACGTATTCAACGTCTGTTGCAGCAAGATAATTAACCCATTGTTTCCAAACCTTTGGATTTGGAATGCTCGCTTTTGTCACTGCCTCTATGGCAGCTACAGGAGTAACAACCATTATGCGCTTACCCTGTGCGAGGGCTCTCTCTTTTGCTACTGCAGTTTGAACCGCTGTCAGAATTTTTTCTATAGAAGTGAATTTCATTTCTGCTTGTGTGTAGAAGTTTGATTTCTAAGCAATAGGTACATTTACTCCTTCATTAAAAGTTAAGTGTGTGAATCCGCATCTTCCTGGAATGATTCGGATCACTAGGTTGCGTTTGTTTACACGTGTTTGTAAATATGTTGTTGCTAACATGTCTGTTTGCACTGAACGTATAATTTCTGTGTGTTTTTGAGTCCTAATTAACTGTTTTGAAATCAGGTTTGATTAATTTGTAGAGAGGTTTAACCCTTTCTGTGTAATTTAGAATGTAAGTTCTTCAGAAATTTTGAAAACCTATAATTGACTGAGGTTGGGGCAGCGCACAATTCTCTAGAAAGTTTCCTGCCAAGCTTTTGCCTTCACTTGATAACTCGTATCCTAGGAAAGGACGTTTAAGTGGGCAATTCGTGATTTTTTAAAATTGGATTTATACCCCTCAGAGGCGAAGCCCAATATTACGGTGTTCACCCTGTTCAAGTGCCTATCCTAGTCACCGTCTGTTAGATAGATGTCACCGACATATGATAATGCTTCATCATCATACATTTGTAGTAACTCTGTTACTTTGGCTGAAAATAACCCTGGACTATTCTTGAATCCTTGGGGCGGATGACAGAATTGACACTGTGTCCCCATTGATTGAGAAAGCAGACAAATACCTACTTTCTGGTGCAATGTTTTCACAGAAGAAACAGTTAGAAATATCTAATGTTGTTTTATATTTTTTACGAACAATGTTATTCATTAGTGCTGCACTGTGTGCATTTTGTACTGCAAAGGTTTTGCAACAGGAGTTTAAATGTCTGTAATCCAAAACTAGAAGATATGTATTGTCTGGTTTGGAGACAGGAAACAAAGGATTGTTCATGGAAGAGGTGCATGTTTTAATCACCCCTTGGTATTCACGTTGATCTAATATCTCCCTGACCTTTTTTTTAGCTTCTTCCTTAACTGGGTACTACCTTTGTGCAGTGGGTTGAGTTTTTAACAGAATTTTATGTTGAGGAGAATCCTCATCCCATCCTACATGATTTTTATATAATGCAGGAGCCTGGGCTACTGCCCATTTCCTAGCATAACTATATTTATTATGAATTGGAATATGATTGGAGAAGGCTGGCATAATGATGTCCCCGTCATGTGGGCACTCCCTGAAAAATTCAGATGGCCAGTCTTGTTCAGCTAGAAAAATGTCATAACCCTTAGAGAGGTTCTCCCAAACGAGTGCCCTTTTTTTCCTATTTATATCCCCCTCCATCCGGAGTGTTATTTCATATAACTTGTGTGGGACACTAACTCTGGTATCAGCAGTTCCAACTTGGATGTACTCATTCAAGTCCACTGTCTCCAGATAATCCTTCAAGATCTTGTAAGCTATGGTTACTTCTGTTGCGCTGTCCAATATTGCCTGAGCCCATTTCCCGACCATAAGTTGTGTCCTCAAGATCCTCGGCATGTCTGATTTTCAGACCCCGATACGTTCTTTTTGGTGAATTGAATTTTCTTATTTTTTGGAACGTGTTGATCGTCTTTGGACTTCACGCGTTCTTCCTTTTGTTCTGACCATCCTCTTCTTTTGGATTTCTGCAATGAAGTCTGAAAGGTACGAGAGGAACGTGTATCAGTATCTTGATATCTATCAGGTTTTCTCAAATTATCCCTATTCCTGAGGTTATACCTCCTTTCAGAGGGCTCCTTTTGAGGAGACCTACCTCGGGATTGAGAACGCTTCTCTTTAGAATTTTGTTTAGTGTTCTACCACTTCTTTTTATGAAGAGTGAGAGTGTTTTTTATAAAGACCTTTTCAGGACTTTCAGTTAGTTGGGGTTTCAATGGTTTACCAGCCAAACTGTCTCTACCTAGTTCTTCATAGGATTTTTCGATTATTCTGGCTAGTTCTTGTGGTTGCTCAGTTATATCAAATTCTCTTAGCTATCGGCGGATCGCCACGGATGCTGCTTCACCTTTAATATTAGCTAATAATATTGTTAAGACCTGTTTGAAATCTTTCAGTAGGTTCATACCTAGATTTAAAGCAAGCTCTGCCCCGTATTCATTTTGAATCTGTTTCAGGACGTCTGGTATTACCGCCTTAGACGGAACACCATGTGTTTTTTATTGAAGATTGCAGCAAAGACTGTATCCCAAGTGTCGCAGTCCTCCAGGTGTGGGGCGATCCCCATTGGTAAACAGATTGTTAGAATCCTGTGTTTCTCATGAGGGGTAGTATCAGAAAATACTGGCTCGGTTTGAGTAATTTTTTGCGCCATCCAGAATGGAATTTGTTCCCGTTTTGCGGGTAATTTACTAATGACTGATTGTATAGTTTGTGGTGTGATTTTATTTGTGTTCCCCTGGTAAGGGGTATGTTGTGGAATCCTTTTGGGAGGTTGGACTGTTAGAGTCCTCATGACATATTAACCCAATTGTTTATGTATTTTTATTAGTTGTTTTAGTTGAACTAATAGTGCTGCACCTGACATTTCTTCAATGGCAGGATGTGGTGTATAGCTGGCTAATACAGGCCAATTAGCTCCTGGTCTACCTAGTGTGATTTTGATGTTGTAGGGCGCCTTTAAATCAGAGCGCATGCTCTAGGTAAGTTAGTGGAATTTCAATATCCTCAAAAGGAATGTATTCCGTTGGAGGTTCCTCTTCTTTGTAGAAGTGAAACACATGTACCTGGCAGCCAAGACTTGGAACTCCCTCCCCACCCATCTACTGCGAACCCAAGACCATCTCTCCTTCAGGAAGCAGCTCAAGACCTGGCTGTTCGAGCAGTAACCTACCCCTCTCCCCCAGCGCCTTGAGACCCTCCCGGGTGAGTAGCGCGCTTTACAAATGCTGTGATTGATTGATTGATTGAGTGATACTGGATTCGCTTCAGGGAAGATAATCCAATCGCTCACAAGCCTCCAAACTGAGATTCAGTAAATCCCTGAAAACATGGCTGTTCTCCCTGCCCTGATCTGTCTCACATCACCTTCTATTCTACAGCGCCAAGACGCCGCTGCATTCGAGCGCTTAATAAAAACTTTAAAAAAAATCCATGAATAGAATACCTCTGTCGCTCTATTACAAAAATTACCCTACCATCTCTTGATGTAAGACCATTTCTTATAAGTTTTATAGTGATGGCTTTCCTTTAAATTTTCTGGGATGATTATAGCATCGACATCGGTCTCTAGGAAACCTGTAACGTCATAGCCTGGTGGGGCTGCATCTGCTACTTTTTTTTTAAACTCTTTATTTGTGACTGCATGATTTAATTTCTTATACAATCTTTTGTTAGCTTTAGAATACAGTCTTTTTAACTTTTCTCCCACAATAAATCCCCATCGGCTCGGGTGGCATCGTCCGTACAAATATAGTGTCCCAATCGGACAGGAAATCTCATTCTTGTAAGCATCAAATACAAAGCATGAAAAACCCTCTAGTAGAGGATCATCCGTAACGGTCACATCATATCGTGTCCTAACTGTACAGCAGTAGCCAAAGAAAAAAATAAGCCTTAAGAGTGTCACGCCCTCCCCAACTCCCTCCCTTCCACCCCGTACATCTCCTGATACATCTAGTTCAAAGGGCATCCTCTCGGGACATAGAGAGTAATCCAACTTGGGATAGTATGTGGGCACCCCACCGGCCAGACCTGTGCATTCCCGGGTTCTATTCCGTATATGCTGTACCTGTGAACACCCAACAATGCAATTCGCACTTACAGTTCTCCCGCCTGTGATGACACCAATGCCATTTCCTCTAGGTCAAGTAACATAAGCTCCCAGTCCTGCGCAATTGGGCATTTTTGCTGTCCTTTCTCTTCCTCCGTACGCAAGGCCGCGCCCTCCGCTCTGCCCCATCTCAACAGGTCAGATCGCCACATTTCCAGGTATGGAGGCCTAGGGGTTATCCATCTCATAGTTAGAGCTCTAATCGCTAATAACGGTGATAAATCGAGGAACTTCCATTGAGCTTTATGGTGTTTAGGGCGTTTCCGGTGTACTACCAAGCAATAGAGCGCCTCCTCTGGTACCTGCAGGGCCGTGACTGTGCATAGTGTATGACAAATGTCCCCCCAATATCTACATAATCGTGGACATGCCCAGAGCATATGGAGGAGGCCAGCCTCATCCACCTTACAGCGAGGGCAGTGGTGGGGGGAATCTGGGAACATTCTATGCAGCCATTGGGGGGTGAGTTACGCTCTATGCAACACCATGGCCTGGATAAATTTGAACTTAGCATTCCTGGACACCTTACTGGGGTGCTCAAGGACCATCTTCCAGACGCCATCCGTCAGAGCCTCCCCTGTGTTCATTGTCCAGGTGTCTGAGTGTGTCGAAAGAGATGGCAGCATGCTCCCTGATCCCAGTGTGGAGCCATCGCACTAGGTGGCCCCCGTCCCCATATAACAGAGTAGGTGTATCAATTCATGCTGTGCAGGTTTAGTCCGCTGTGGGGCCCATGTATGCCATATGTAGTGTGATACTGTAGCGTGTAATATGTATAACCGTGGAGGAGCCCCGGTGATTCGCAGAAAGGAGTCATGATCTAGCAACGTGTCATCCCCAAAAAAGGCTCCCACTTCGTCCACCCCCACCTCCGTCCAGGGTTGCAATATACATTGATTGATTCGTCCCTGCGGTGTCGGAATACCTAACAAAGGGACGTTGTCCGCATAAGGCACAGTCATAGATGTGTACGCCATTGCCTTCCTCCAGCACATCCGGGCTTTGTGCAATAGAGGATGGCAATCCCGGGGAATCTTGGTCTTAGGCAATAACAAGGAATGCAGCTCACCTCGTGCTAGTCGGGCTGTTGTGAAATGAATCTTGTGCAAGTTCCTTCCCGCCACCCATGTCGACAACCACTGGAGCTGACTAGCGTAATAGTAACCACGCTAGTCCGGTACTCCAAGGTCCCCCAGTCTAGTGCTTAGTTGAAGTTTTCGGAGGTTGAGCCGTCGCCGTCCCGACCCCCAGATGAGAGTGGTCAGAATCGTATTCAGCATATTAAAGATCTGTTGTGGGAGGATAACAGGTAAATGTACAAAATAGTATAACATGCGTGGGAGCAGGACCATCTTTGAGATGGCAATTCTACCCATAACGGACAGGGGCAAGGATGTCCAGAACCCTACACTGCTGCAGAGACTATTGATGGCCCTGCAAACATTGCCTTCAATCTGGTCTTCAGGTAGTCTATAAACGTGAATACCCAGATACTTGAACATGATCTGGGCTGCTGGAATCTGCTACCTTCCTAACTGAATACGAGAAGGGTGGGGAGACTCCCTAAAATTAAAGCCTACAGATTTCTCGGGGTTAGTAGCTAAGCCAGATATGGAATCAAAGTGATTAAAGACGTCGACTATGGCCGAGTGGTCCTCGCCCAGATTCTGGAAGTACAGTAATATATCGTCAGCATATATCGATATCAGGTTGTGTGTCCCTCCAAAGGAAATACCCACCCTGTCTTCACGAGCCCGAAGGGCTATGGCTAAGGGCTCCAGCGTCAGGACAAACAAGAGGGGCAACGGAGGACAGCCCTGCCGGGTGCCTCTGTGTATGGAATAACTGACTGAGATGTACCGGCCTGTATGTGCCCTGGCCGAAGGGTCCATATATAACAACCTTACCCATATTAGTAGAGACTCCAGAAAACCAAAGCGTCGCAGCACCTCAAGCATAAACTTCCATGACAGGGAGTCGAATGCCTGCTGGAGATCCAGCGCAATACAACCAGCTTGGGGGAGTTCCTGCGGAGTGGCGGTCATGAGGCCGTGGAGTCTCCGCGTGTTTTGGGATGTACTCCTGCCCAAGAGGAATCCGCACTGGTCTGGGTGTATTAGGTCGGGGAGATGAGGCTGTGTCCTCAGAGCGATGGCCTTGCTAAGTATCTTATACTCTGTAGACAACATCAAGAGAGGCCTATAATTAGTCAGTTCAAGTGGATCCCTGCCGGGTTTGGGTAGGGTTCCTGAGTATGTCTGGTAAAACTGCACCGGTAGCCCGTCCATGCCCGGTGTCTTACTACGATTAAGAGACCGGATAGCCACCCGGATTTCCTGTTGCTTAATGGGGCCGTCCATCTCTGTCTGCTCGTCCCGAGTCAGGGACAGGAAAGGTAGGTCTTGCAAGAAGTCCATAATCCCATCCGGGTCAACCGTGGGAAAGGGAGCGTATAATGTTTGCAAGTGATCTCGGAATGCATAATGATCGCGGACTGCGTACACACAACATCGCCTAATCTATCGCGGATCTGTGTGATTACCGGGGGTTCAGGACTATCCCGTACTAGACGGACTAACAGGGCACCTGACCTATCCGCTTCAGTGTGTTGACTGCACAAATAGTCTTTATGGTCTATGACCCTAAGGTTTCTAACAGTTCAGCATGTTCAATGTTCCAGCCTGTAATTCTCCTTTCCGTCCCGGGTCCACACTAGCCTCCCTTTCCAGTGTTTTTTCAGGCGGTCTTCGACCTCAGAGAGCTTCGTATGAATTTCCTGTTGGGCTCCTACCAACCGACCTATAGCGGCTCCCCGTAGAACAACTTTCATGGCTTCCCACAACACCAAATTAGACGCCGCAGTGTCCCAATTTTCTCGAAAATAGTTATCTAGAGTATCAGACAGGGATGTGCGAAAGGGACCATCCTCTAGCAGCAATGGATTAAGCCGCCAGGTGGGCACCGGAGACGGCACCCTGCCCCAGTGAAAGCCAAGTGTCAGAGGTCTATGGTCGGAGAAGGTTTTGGCTAAGTATTCCGACAAGTTACACTTAGACAGGAGAGAGCTGGAACACAGAAACCTATCAAGTCGTGTGTGTAGGTTGTGTACCGGGGAATAATAAGAGTACTCTTTGTGGGTCGGGTTTAATGCATGCCAGACATCCACTAGCCCCCATCCTGCAACCCAGGTCTGGTACGACTCTGCCAGTTTAGTCACTCCAGTCATCTGAAGAGGTGGGTGCGATCTATCTAGGTCTAAGTCTATCACCATGTTCCAGTCCCCGCCAAGGATCCAGGGAATATCCACCCATTCTGCCAAAGCTCGCCCCACCCTGTGTAGAAATGCATCCTGATCAAAATTCGGGTCGTTAATGCTGCCGAGAACCAGTAACGTACCATCCAGTGTGCCTTTCACCAGGATATATCTCCCCTGGTCATCAACCTTCCTCTCCAGTTCTATAAAAGGTGTCCCATGCCGCACCCAGATGGTAGTCCCCCTGGAAAAGGCTGAGTAAGAAGTTGAGTATACGGTACCCCTCCATCTCTTTCTCAAAGTATGTATGTCAGACACTGTTAGGTGAGATTCCTGTATGAGTTTTATCTGAGCCTGGTGACGCAGTAAGAATGCGTGGATCCTGTGTCTCTTTTGTATTGCCCCTAGCCCACGCACATTCCAGGTAGCCAATCTATACTTCTCTATCGTATCAGCCATAGTCATTCTCAGGTGGAGCGCAAATTGTTACCAATCTCTTCCCAACATACAGTATCAGAAACAGCCAGGAGACGTACCTCTTCCCACCCAAAAACAAAACGGACTTGGCGCAGCATATGAACATCACTGAGCCGAACAATGTAATACTAAACAGAACAAACCAAGAACTGGTGCATGCGCCGTCCGGGGGGGGGTGGCCAAGCACTAGTCTAGGCATCTCAACTGTCCATTCCACTTCAGCTGGCTCAACCGTATGCCAGCCCAGGGGTATTAATAACAGGAAATTTACTCACAGTTCACTTCCGGAGAGCCCAAACAGAGGTACCCTGGAGTCCCATAGGACTCCGGAGTCAGAGTGGACCCTACCACTGGAGTTCCTCATTCCGGCAGCTCACGTGTTCTGCTTCAGGGCCCATCACATAATTCCTATTGTGGAAAGAGTCCCCCAGTCTCATCAATGCCCGCACACGCATCATAGACACTAACATCAAACAGGTTTCACAAAAAGGATATGAAAGGTCCTCAGGGGAGCAGGCCGTATCTCAAATGGGGGCTTCGTCCTTCAATTGTCCAACATATCATCCACTGTTCTGGGCGTTACAGTAGGAAATAAAACCACGCTGTGATCCGAGTCCGAGTGTATTGTACTATCATCAGTGTCCGTGTTAATCTGTCCTCGATCCTCCCTAAAGTCGCCCACCAGTAGAACGGATCCCAGCTGGTCTTCCTTCTGCCGCTCCCGGGAAGGCCGTCACCGTCACCGGCCGGACCCCTTCTCTGAAGCGAGAGTTGTTGGATGGAGGTGGCATTGTCCGCCACCGTCGATGTTAAATCCGCTATCGCAGTGCCTTTTACCTTATCGGCCAGTTTTGTGTGGTCTGCTTTTAGCAAGGAGAGGTTGGTGGTAAGGGCCCCCAACTGCGACTCCATCGCCGACCTGGATTCCCTGATCTCTTTTAGGATCAGGTCTAGTTTGTCCATGTCATGTCCCCCTGTGGGGTTCAGCTCGGTTGTCCTTGATAAGGCCTCCCCCGGGGTGTTGTCTTGAGCTGGGAGCGCAGCAGGGGGGCCCTCCCAACCCTCCAGTGGTTTTGCCCCCTTCCGGACCATGGCGAGCCCAGGCAGGGGTGCCCCGTGCGTTGCACAAGTCAGCTGTCCAGAACAGGCGCGTAGCCGAGGGTATTTTGCGTGGGCCGTCCCCCTCTTCACCACCTCTGCCAGATCCAGTATATTTGAGCACAGCGACCCTCTGTCTTGTCCCCACCACAATCCCACGTGTCTGGGGCCCATCACACACCCCCTCCGCCATCTTCAGGCCACTGTTCATCGTCCAAACTATGGCGGGCTGTGTCTCGGGCGGGCAGGGCAACCGGGGGCGCCGCAGCGGGTTATGGGGGAAATGAAGTCCATGTGCCCCCAGGCCGCGACCGCTGGATCTGCAGAGCCCCCACACAGTCTCAGGCTCGCGTTAGCTATATGCCAGCAGAGCCATTGGCCGGTCGCCGTGCAGCTCGTTGGGCCTATGGCCAGTTCAGCAGGGGAGGAGGAGGGGGGCGAACAGAGAAGAGGTCAGCAGTTCCCCCCTCCAAGGTGTCAGCAGCCTCGTCCCCCTACCTCCGGGTCCTTATCTCCGGGCACACACTCCAGTACTCTGGACCGCCAGAACTCGCCTCTGTCCTAAGGCCGGTTGGTGGTAGCTCCCGTGGTCCACCGGGCGTAACCTGTGGAGCTCCCACTCCGTGCGTGGCAGCGGATCAGGAGGGGCCCGTCCTCGGCTCCCGCCGCATAAATACACTCTTCCGGGGAGTTGGGCGCCTCAGCAATATCCTGGGGTCAGAGCCCCGGCACTTCCGTCGTCAGTAGTCCGGCCTGCACTCTAGACCCCAGTCGCCACCGAGGGAGAAGGCCGCAGCAGGCCCGGATTCGTCGGTAGCTGGCCGTGGCTCGACCCAGCATCCGATAGGTCCCGGAGACTCCGGGAGTCGCAGCGCTTCAGGGTCCACTCCACTAATTGTGTCTGGGGCCCCCCAAAAGCGGTCCACAGGGCAGCAACCCCCCCCCCCGGCGACTCCGGAGCTCTAGCTGCCTCCATCCGCCATCGTGGCTTGCTGGCCACGCCCCCCGAATATATTAAACTTAATAGTGAGTGCCAGATAGCTCAGAGGTCACTAGAAACATTCTCGAATTCACAAGAAGGGATTAGTTTCTGACAACCGCATAAACATGACAACTTTGCTCCCAAGAATAAGAAATAGATCTCTAGAGTCGCGGAAACAATAGATAGATATTTAACTCAGTCAATGAGGCATGCTTCGTTTCTACAGAGTTGCAGAGAAATAGAGAGACAGGCGTTTTTAATAAAAAGTTTATTGTATAGTCTGCTTTCTCATGCAAGAAAAGTTAACTGCTACAATCGTAATGCAGACTGCAAAATATAATGAGTACAGCGAGAACAATACTATAAAATAATACTGTAACAGCATTGTATGGTTTCTAAACCATATAAAAATACATACATAAATAACAATGACTAAAAATTGCTTCTAAAATACGCCTACCCCAATGTACCTAACCTAAGTCTGGTACGCATGAAGAAGTAAGTATTGTGTAGCATAGGTTTAGTTTTCTTTGCCAAGAATCTATCCAAGATTTCTCTAGGTTCTAATCAGCTCCATACCTTGGTTTCGAATTAAGGAGGTCTGGTATCTCTGTCTCGGGACTCGATTTCCCAACACCCCGCAAGGGGAGCTTGGAAACACTGGAGCTGGATTCTCAGCGAGAGAAAGGCAGCCTCTTGATCAGTGCGTCAGCTGGAGGGTCGGCTTCCTTCGGCACTTGCTGCAGCGAGCTGCATCGGGCAAGCAGATAGTCGAACTGCTCCGAACCACTGTGTCTTGCTAGAGCAAGTGAAGGTATATTTATACCTTGAAGGTGTGGATAGGAATGCCATAGTTTGACATAACGTCGGGCATAATAACGTCAGGAAAGAACCCTTAGGGAATAGTCGTTCTTTGCAAAGTACATGAGTTCTTGGACAAATCAATATTCAAGCAAGGGAAGGTCATTAACTACTTAAGCCGATTTTCCAAGAAATCGTTGTGACGTTTGGTACGGGTGGAAGTAGCCATGTCTGTATTTGATCTGCATGGACTATGTCTAAATAAGGGCTTGATTTCTATGCCTATATTAGGGCAATGTGAATTGTACCTATAAAAGGGCATGAATCAGGAAAATTCACTCTGAGCCTAAAACGCCACACAACATTAGGAGCAATATATGTGAAATAATACACAGAAGATTCTATCGTAAAGGGTTCATGAATTGTGGTGCACTGAGGTAGGGGCGGTTTGCATGGAACCTGCGATGATGTGTGGTTCAGGCAGACCGCACTGCTAAGAATGTCTTTTGGCTACTGAATTTTGCATTAATAAGGCCACATGGCGATTATTTATGGTGCACTGAGTTAGTGGTACATCTGGTAGTCAGCGTGTTACCTACTGGACTGCATAATCTGTAAATACAATTGAAATAAAAGATGAAACATGTATGGAATACATTGTCGAAATGTGTACGTTTCAGGGACATTATAGATCAAGTTGTGACCTGTGCTGTCCGCAGTGTAGACTGCCATTGAGTGTGCCTTTCAACTTACAGCGTGAATTTTGTTTTTCAACTAAACCTAGAACTGATATAAAAGAAGTTTTTGAAGGAAGGCTACTAAAGGGATATTGTATAGGGTTTGATAGACGTTTATTTAGTTTGGTACTGCACTCTGCAAATATTGAATGAAGAGTCAGTTGAATTCTGCCTGAATACGGCCACTTGGCAATGAATTATGGTGCACTGAGTTAGTAGTACCTTTGGGATTGAGCCTGTACGTAACCTGCGATGATACGTGGTCCGGACAGGCCGCACTGGGGGTAATGTTTTTTACTACAGAATTTTCCCTTAATAAAGCCTCGGGCGAATATTTATGGTGAACTGAGTTAGTGGTACGTCTGGTATTTAGCGTGTGCTCACCCTGCAATGATGCGTGGTCTGAACAGGTTGCACTCAAAGCATTGAATGTTGCATACTGGATTGACTGTACTTTGAGGGGGAAAAAAAACTACCATCGATGGTTATCAATTGTTCTGCAAAGTAGGTCTACTGATTGCTCCCCATAACAAATTAAACAATTGCACTTCACGCTAAGCATGGGCTGAAAATTCGTTCCGCTCGCGGAATTTGTGGATTTTTGGCAATTTCGCGGTCCGCAAATCGCGCGAAATTGACAAACAATCCGTAATTTGCTAAATTTTTTTGCTTGTTCGTGCTTCAAAAATACCATCTCGCGCGCACTGCGTTGACTTACCTTGATTCTGAGCTTGCAGAGTTGTTTTCCTCCCGCAAACAAGATGGCCGCGCCTAAAAATGACCGCATGGGTAAGTTCGCGCTAGCCGCGCTGAAAAAAACCCAGCGAACACGCAAAAATTCAAAAATCCGCAAGTTCGCACAAATTCGCGGATTTTGCGGACCGCAAATTGGCTTTCGCGCAAATTGGCGTACCGCGAATTCACAAATTTCACCCATACTTACTTCACGCAGTGCATTCTAACTTTTGCAGATTGGGAGCGTTTGGTTTCCTTAACCGATTATAGTCTCTTACACAATTTGCATCGTTACTAATCTTGAATTGTGAGCCCTACTGTTTGCAGTATAAACCGGAGGCAATGGTCAGGAAGGGCCCACAGCTGTGTGGCATTGACTTGAGCTGTATAGTTAGTGGTAGGTGTGGCTCTTAGCGTCTACACAGCCAGCGATGATGCGTGGTGTGGGCCAGCCGCACTGGGAGCAATGTTTTTTGCCTAGTGAATTCTGTCTTAATAAGGCCACGGGGAGATGACTTGTGGTGCAGTGAGTTAGTGGTACCTAAAGAACTCAGAGTGTGCGCACCCTGCGATGATTTGTGGTGCGGGCGGGTTGCACTGGTACAATGTCTCTTGCCTACTGGAATGCATCATGTGCAATCCCCGTTCCACCTGAATCGTGAGCCTTCACAATGTAGATCGAAGGCAGTAGTCATCACAAACATCAAGAAATTCTTTTTGTCAAATCCTTTAACAAAATCTGAGGACATAAAGTACAAATATCTCTATCTTAAATAAAAGAAGACTAAATGTCATGCTGTCCATAGTATAGATTCAAAGCTGAATTGAAGTTGTAAACCCTGCTCTCCGCACAGTAGATCAAAGGCAGTACTGAGCACAGATATGGACAAATGATTTTTGTCTCTTATTTTAACAAAAGCTGAACACATACAGTACAATTGTCTCGGCATTAAATAAATCAAGGGTAAATTCCCTACGGTCCGTAGTGTGGATACAAAGTTGAATTCAAGTTGTGAACCCTGCTGTCTGCAGTGTAGATCAAAGGCAGTACTCGACACAAACATCGATGAATACTTTTTTGTCACAGTTAACAAAATCTGAGGACACAGTACAATTGTCTCTGCCTTAAATAAATCGAGAATGAATTTAATGTTGTCTGTAGGGCTGATTCGCCACTGGTATCAAGTCGAAAACTCTGTTGTTCGCAGTGTACATTTGAAAACAGAACTTAGTACAGTCATTGAGGAATGTTTTTTGTGGCATCCTTTAACAAAATTGTCTCTGCCTTACATAAATCAAGGATGACTTGAATGCTGTCCGTAGTGTAGATGGAAAGCTGAATTGAAGTTGTGCTCCCTGCTGTTCGCAGTGTAGATCTTAGGCTGCACTGCATTATCTGTAATGTACTCCATACATTGACTGTTGTATAGGGAACTGATGAACTGGTATCAAGTAGTAAACTCTGTTGATCGCAGTGTACATTTGAAATCAGTACTCAGTTCAGATATTGAGGAATGTTTTTTGTTGCATCATTTAACAAAATTGTTTCTGCCTTACATAAATGAAGGCTAACTTGAATGCCATCCGTAGTATAGATGGAAAGCTGAATTTAAGTTGTGAACCCTGCTGTCTGCAGTGTAGATCGAAAGCAGTAGTTGACACAGACATGGAGGAATGCTTTTTGTCACTTATTTAAACAAAATCTGGAGACATATAGTTGAAATGTCTCTGCATTAAATAAATTAAGGCTGAATTTCCTACTGTTCATACTTAAGGAAAATCTGAGGACATAGTACAACGGTCTTTGCTTTAAATGAATCAAGACTGAATTCAATGTTGTCTGTGGTGCTAAAGCGCTACTGGTATCAAGTTGTGAACTCTACTGACTGCACTGTAGATCAAATGCAGGAGTCACCACAGATACCGACAAAGAATTTTTATAATTTATTTTAACAAAGTCTGAGGACATACAAAAGAATTGTCTCTGTCTTACATAAATGAAGAATAACTTCAATTCTGTGCGTAGTGTAGATCCAAAGCTGAATTCAAGTTGTGAACCCTGCTGTCTGCAGTGTAGATGGAAGGCAGTAGTCGATACAGACATAAGTCTGCGGTGCTGTTGCCCTGAGTTCACAATCCGCCTGCATCGAGGAGGCACGTGGTCATGGCGGCAGCCACGTGGCAGAGTGAGGACATTTGCTGTGGCAGAGTCTTTTCTCTTTGCAGAAGTGAACCACGCCCAAGTCGTAGGCTAATTATTTATACTCTTACGCTGGAGTCGCGTACGTTGGATCAGCCCACTCCACTTCTGCTTCAAGGGGGGGAGACAACACAGCAACATGACCAAGATATTCCCCAGAGTCTGAGATAATATGGTTGCTTCCACTATGAAGTACACATGTATCAATGGTATATCTACACATGGAAAACTTTTTAGTTTCTATAGTGAGTTGTGTATAATATTTCACCGGTAGTCTTGGCATTGTGTAAATTGTGATTGATGTGCGAATTCCTTCCCTTATACCTAGTTGGTTGCCACATCTCTTAACATTGAGCTAGTGTGCTGTTGAGGGGATATATTATCTTGGGAAGGTCCGTTGTCCTGTTTTGTGCTGCCTCTGGGGTAGTAGAGGGAGAAGGGTCAGTATGGGTGGTTGTAGTGGTTGTGGTGCTGGGAATTGTGATTTTGTTGGGTGTCGGAAGTGTATAATTAGTACCTCTATCACTTACTGCTCTTTAAATATGGGTATGAGTTGGATGTAATTCACGTAGCACATAGTCGACGTCCTTACACTAGTTAAATGTTGATGTTAATTTGTTAGTGGTAAGTGGAACTATTGCTTGTTTTTTTAGGTAGCATTGCAGATTTGGTTTCTTGTTGAAAATATGGGGAAGTGGTCAACATTATAATTAGGAACTGTCATTTAAAAAACCTTTGAAATTCACTGAAAAAACAAAGGTTTCAGGCAGGTTATAGATAGGAATAATCATTTAAAAAACCTTTGAAATTCACTGAGAAAACCATAGGTTTCAAGCAGGTTATAGTTAGGAATTATCATTTAAAAAACCTTAGAAATTCACTGAAAAAACTATAGGTTTCAGGGGTGAGATATCATCAGTGATGTCATCAGTGATGTCACTGACCATGTCATGATTGATATAATATGTGACATCATCAGTAGTGCATTGCGGGCGCGCGAGTTATAGTTAGCTGAACTAACTATAACGGAGGAATTTCAATGGTTTTGTATGAGAGAAATGTCCAGCTAACTATAACATGGGTGAAACCTATGTTTTTTTCTGTGAATTTCTAAGGTTTTTTAAATGCTAATTCCTAACTATAACGTGCCTGAAACCTGTTTTTTTGAGTGAATTTCAAAGGTTTTTTAAATGCTGATTCCTAACTATAACGTGCCCGAAACCTATGTTTTTTTCAGTGAATATATATATATATAGGAGGTGCCTTTACTTGCGGGGTGCTAGCGGGGACATTGGGAATCCCTTTAACACTTTTTCTGCATGCGAATGGCGGCGGCGACAAACTTGGGTTTTACGGAACCACCAGTCCCAGAGAGCATTGCTTCAGGTTTTACACCTGTGCATAATTACTGAGGGTATTTACTGTTGCCTGCAGCTTGCCGTCATGTCACATGTGCTGCCACTGAAGAGGGCGTTGGCCCGAAACGCGTCTGGCAGGAAAGGGACTCTGTTCGCAGCTCGCGCCCTTGCGTTGGCATCAATTCCTACCTGTAAGTGCATCCCCACCTAGCGGCAAGTTTTTGTTTATATATATATATATATATCTCTTCATCCAACAATTTTCTCCCCCTCGAGGAAGGAAAAACGGAGTCGCACTTAAGCATGGGCGAATTTTGCGAATCTCGCGTTCGCGAATTTTGCGGATTTGCGAACTCGCAATCCGCAAAATCAGCGAATTCTCGCGAATTTGTGGATTTTTTTTTTTTTGTGTTTGCGCGGGTTTCTGCCAGTTCGCGAGGGTTTTGTACAATTTCGCAAATTGCGAACTTACCTGTCGGGTCGCAAGTTTCGCGAACTTGTTGTTTCTACGTGTCCAGCCTGTTTGGGACACTCTTCTTCATCACTGCCACTCTCTGTCACCACTGCCACTCTCTGACTACTCATGCCACCCTCTGGCCCACCCATGCCACCCTCTGTTTCATCACAGCACCCTCTGGTTGTCCAGTCAGTGTACATTATTGTGGCAACGCAAGCACACCTTCCCTGCCTCAAGTGACCTGAATTAATTTGGGGCTGATTAATGTGTCACAGAATATTTTTTTAGCTGGCACCTGCTTCCTTAGTGCTTCCTGATTAGTGATCTTTTGCACTTGCTAAGTGCTTTCATTGTTGCAAAATTAGTTACAACACCTGCCCTGCCCCAACTGACAATAATGAATTAGGGGCTGATTAATGGATTTGAACTTCCAGCCTGGCTCCTGCTTGTCTCCCTTAGCTGTAATTCAGGACCTTTGTGGCATATGTGTAACTATTCTGAGGTTCAGAGCAGGGTCACATAATAGTTGCAACTGGCAACTGAACTCTGGAGGGGTCCCTCAGGAAGCACTACAGGAAATGGCTACTAATGATGAGCCTGAACTTTTGAACCTGGTAAGTAGTTTCAGTTTTGCTAAGATCGTATTTCTGCAATTTAGCACTTATTCGCGGGGCGCGAAGTTGTACTGGGAAGCCGCGAACTCACGCGAACAGTGCGAGCAGTGCGAGCAAAATCCGCTGCTCGCGGATTTGCGGATTTTGCGGGAGATTCGCGAATCTCGCGGATTGCGAATTTACCGAAAATCCGCAAAATCCGCGAGCGAAACGGATTTTCCGCCCATGCTTAGTCGCACTTCAAAAACAAAGCCCAGCACTGCACTGCAATTCGGTTTCTTCAGTGATTTATTAATCCATGGGGTCAAAAACAAATAAACCAACGCGTTTCGACAGCGTCCGCTGTCTTGATCACGGTTAGTTTGTGTGTTGGAGCTCACATATTTTGAAACATTTCCTGAAACCACTGTTCACGCCCACTTGGGTGTGTCATAAAAGGCATTGTGGGATTTGTAGTGTTTGGGGTATTTAAACAACCAAAGCATTTTTAAGCATTTCATAATGATTGACTTTTCCCAAACTTACAGTTATCAAACTACAGCCAAAGGTTATTTAGGAAAATTAAGGCATTTTCTACTTCATCATAATTTCACATTTAAAACAAAATTCTGCCCTCCGGTGGGCTAATTACCAGTTTGAATCAACTTGGTTGTGTGAGCTCGAAGTCCAAAGGGTGAAGGAAGGTGATGTGCAGGGATAATTTAAAATTCAAGATTAATGTTGTAATAACGTGAAAAATAAACGCAAATGTGAAATTAAAATATGGATAAGAGAGAAGGCAGAACATTTATAGCATAGATATCTTGTACATTTGAGTCCTCTATAGGTGAATATAAAGTTCTTCCGACTGGTTGAGGCCCAATGGGGTCATTGTTCTGAAAGATAGAATGTGTCTGGATTCTTTGCGTCTTAAAAGTTTTTCCGTGTGGCCCCCCCTGTCCGAGAGAGCCATCGTTTCCAGACCCCAGAAACACAATTGCTTCCAGTCTCCGTTATGCTGGGCCTCCATGTGCTTGGCAACTGCATTACTCCTGTCCTTGTGGATTGTTGCCCGCACATGCTCCAAGATTCTTTTTTTTAATTCACAGATGGTACTGCCAATGTATCTCATGTTGCAAGGGCACTCAATCATGTATATTGTATACCTGCTGTTGCAGGTTATGCATTCCTTGATTTTCCAAATTTTTTTATTTGGCATTGCTAGTTCCGTTGTCGGTTTTGCGATCTCGCATACCTTGCAATTATAGCACTTGATGAAGCCCCTTGTTTGCAACCAATTTTTCTTTTTGTTTGAAGTTTGAAAATGACTATGGATCAACTGGTCCTGCAGATTTTTTGCCCTCCTGTATGTGATTACCGGATGGTTGCCCATTCTGTGGCCAATTGTTTGGTCAAGTTGCAAAATTTTCCAATTCTTTCTCAGTATCTGATTTATTTGTTTAGCTTCCAAACTGTAATCCAAGATTAACCTGATTGGTTCTTCCTCCGTATTAGATTTGTTTTGTTTCTTTTTTAAACAATCTGTTCTCGTTAATTGGTTGGCTTTCTCCCAACATCTTTGTACAATCTTCTTATTGTATTTTCTCCTTTGGAAGCGATTTATACAGTTGGTGCTCTGATTCAGCCATTCTGTATTTTCACTGCAGATTCTTCTCAATCGGAGGAATTCCCCATACGGGATACTTGAGATCAGTGATTGCTGGTGGAAGCTGGTTGCTTCAAGTGTAGCATTGGTTGCTGTATTTTTGCGATGGAGTGTGGTTTGTAACTGATTATCGTTTATATACACTTCCGTGTCAAGAAAAACAGCTCGGTTGTGGTTTATGGTGTAGGTGAATTTTATACAAGACGTACTGTTGTTTAGAATGGTGAAATATTCCATGAACTTTTCTTCTCCTCCATCCCATACTATAAACAGGTCGTCGATAAACCTTTTCCAAGTAATGATATGCTTGGTGAATGTTTGGTACTTTTCTTGCCAGGCTGTTTTCTCCTCCCACCACCCCATGGCAGTACAGGCATAGTTTGGGCTGAACGAAAAGCCCATCGTGGCTCCGTTCTTATGTCGATACAGTTTGTCCCCGAACATAAATATGTTGTTTGTCAATACACTTTTTATCATAGTTAGGAGCATCTCATTATGCCTTTGGTAATGGATGTTCCGTTCCTTGAGAAAGTGGTCACATGCTCGTAGCCCTAGTTCATTGTCAATGTTCGTATACAGGGCAATCACATCCATGGTAATCATGATGTAGTTAGGTTGCCAAGTCAATTTTTCCAAAACACCAAGAAAATCGGTTGTGTCCTTTATGTAAGATCGCAGCAGTTTGACATGGGGACTCAAATAGAAATCAATAAAGTTGGACCATGGTTCCAATAAAGATCCATTTGCTGACACAATGGGTCTCCCTGGTGGTTTGGTGGCATCTTTATGTACCTTCGGCAGAAAATACAAAGTTGATGTTTTAGGAAAGTCCACTGTCAAATATTTCCTTTCATCAGCATCTAGTAAGCCCTCATTCTCCCATTGGATTAGGTTTTTATCCAGATCCCTTTTTATTTGGTCCTGCGGATTTGTTTGGAGATTTTCATAGTATGTGGGGTTATTTAGTTGTCCCATGGCTTCTTCCACATATAAGTTTTTATTCCATAAAACTATGTTTCCCCTATTGTCTGCTGCTTTTATTTCAAAAGATTGGTCATTTTTTAGGGAGGTGAGAGCTTCCCTTTCCTATTTAGATAAGTTGTCTTTTCCGAACACTTTGGTTAATTTGTACAAGTTGTGGATAACTGCTTCCTGAAAGATATCTATCTTGTTGCCCGGTGTTAGCTGAGGGTAAAATTTGGATTTAGGTTTTAAATTGCTTGTTCCGGCCCCTAGTTGAGTTATGGCGTTATCAATACTGATTTCCTGACCTTCCTCTGCATTGAGGTTCAACACTGTCATGTATGCCTCCGCTTGTTTTACTTGTAGAGTTGATGTCGGTTTTATTTGTATCTTCGGTATTTTTGGTTTGTTTTTTCGTTCCTCGAAGAATTTCGCCAATTTGATTTTTCGAATGTATAGGTACAGGTCAATCCGTGTTTGCACCATATCCATCCGTTGAGTAGGACAATAATTTATTCCCTTCTTTAGTAATGATGTCTCCGCGGCTGTGATTGGTCTTCCAGAGAGATTAATTATTTGTAAATCCTCATTTATTTCCCCTTCTTTTGCTTCATTAGTCTTGTTTCCGTGCCCAATTTTTCGGATGTATTTCCTCCTGCGGCTCCTTCTTGTTGTTGGTTTGTAAATTTGGGTCTGGGTTGCCATGCTCTTCCTCTTCCTCTTGCTCTGCCACGTGGATTTCTTTGCGCCCCATGGTTGTGTTCCCACTGCCTTTGTGATAGAACTAGGCGCATGTCTCCTAAAAAAGCCCTCTGTTGTGGATCTAGGTTTGAATCATCCTCGCTGAATTCCAGTGATGTCAAGGATGCCATACTCGATGAAGAGCTTGTTGCGTTGGCTTTTGGTGGTTTAAAGGGGTCGTATTTTCGAGCAAATGTGAAAATGCGTCCTTGCGCAAAATCATTTGCGTCTCTTTCGAACTTCGTTTGCTTTCTTACCCTCACCTCCTCCTCATGCTTTTCAATTTGTTTGGCTAAATCCTCCTTGAATTTAGTCATTTCTGGGTTGAGCTTGAGACTTTCCAATTCCTTCTCCAATGTTCGTAACTGATCTTTTATTTTCTCAAGGGCAATGTCAATATGCTTCACCAGTATTTTTATTAGTCCCAAAGAGGAGTTTAGAGTATGTTCGCCCCATTCCTGAAGTAGGTCATTTGTAACGTCCATTTGACTGGGCATTAGAAGGATACGTAGTCCCCGGGGGACGCTTTCCACTTCTAGATATTGTTGTAAGGAAATTAGTTCCCATGACTTGTTTATTTCCTTCTTATTTAGCTTTTCCCAAAGTCTGAGTTTCTCCTTTGTGTTGTTTTTGGTTGTTGTTTGTTCTTTATTGCTTTCCGTTGGTTTGTTTGTGTCTCTTTTTTCAAACATTGAAGCTATATGTTCCTTTCTCCTTGCGTCTCGCTTATCCATGTTTACCTCTTTGGTTTTGATACCCCCTCTTTTGGATGTATAATTTGTGTAGCAGTGCTGTTAATTGCTGGACTTGGATTTTACGCTCTCTTAAATTGTCAATGATATCGGAAAATCTGTTTGCTGGTTCCTAGTAGGATTATTATTGCAATGATCAATATCCGTTACTCGACGTTTTAATGAGAACGTTTGTACCACTGTAGCCGGTTTCACAAGGTTGCATGCACTCTGTTATCGATTCCAAACGTTTGTCCATTAACATTCAGCAGGCGTACTTCGTGATCTCTCACGCTTACCTTGGAGTTGGGCTCAACTGCGGGAGTGACGCGACCACATTAGCAGCGCCTAGCCGGGAAAGGAGGGAGCCATAAGGAGGAGATATATATATATATATATATATATATGTCCAACAAAGCTGCTTCTGCTGCAACGCTGTGACCCGTTGAAAAGTGGCGTACGCTCCGGCGAAGAAGCCGGAAAATAAGTATTCCACACAGAGCGTACTTTATTGGAACTTTGTGTGGAATATATATATATATATATATATATATATATATATATATATATATATATATATATATATATATATATATATATTACCTACTGGCGGTCGCCAGTAGGTAGTTATAGTTAGGATTGTTTTCCATAGGAAATCCTCAACATTCTATTTGGAATAACTTTGGCCCTGGTGGATGAATCTTTGCGAATTTCTCAAAGAAGATGGCTAGGTTCGCTGCACTCCTTCCCTGAAAGTTTGGGGGGGATTGGTCAAGTGGGGGCTGAGATATAAGGGGGGTCCCAAAACGTGTGTTCTCAATGTTATTTTCCATAGGACCTTTAGACTCGGCTACAGTTCGAACGGGTGAATGAATTTATAAGAAATTTGCCAAAACTGTAGAGTCTTGTTCGCAGATTACGCTTTTTTTGGAATGGTGTAAATCCGTTCAGTAGTTGTTGAGAAAATTAAAGTTAAAGTCAATTATATATCTATAGGCGTGCACACGTGCGCGCACCCAAGCGGCTGCGCGTGAGCGGATTTTTTTTGGCTGCGTGACGTCTGTTAACGTTCGATTCAAAGGAAATCAGGAAGTTTTGTCCGCCATTTTGTCACTGCGAGTAAATATATTGTTCATTTCAAAGCGTTGAAACATGGAAAGGGGAGAAGGTAGAGATTATCTTCCTGCGTAGGTTTTCTCAGGGTGTGTAGTAAGGCCCTTAAACGCGAAAAGATATAATTTTCCCCCGAAAAAAAATACGGGGTGCGCGCACCCGGTCGCGCACACCTATTTACAAGAGTGTGAAAGTGGAGGTAAATCAGAAGTTTGAGTGCTTAGATATAAGGTGGCTCTGAAAAGAGCCCTTGTGTTAATTGAGTGTTTTCTGCATTTATAAGTAAGTACCGATGCAGAGCCTGATGTTGCAGAGGAAGATTCTGTTTCCCTCATTCGTGAAATGAACACCGTCTCTCCTATAGACGTCTTGCATGTGGTATCGCAAGTTGTTGTGGTAAATAGAACCCATGCTATAATCTCTGAGGAACGCAGAAACAGATTTATTTACATGTCTCCTTTCTTTCTCAAATTGTGCACAATGGTGATTGGACCAATTCCATTTCTGTCTTTGGCATATATTGGAATATACCAAGGCAGATCGAGGAAAAAGTGTCATCAATTGTCGAAAGGTGTCTTTTAGTAGCATTTCCAGACCTACCCCAGTGATTGTGCCTAGATCGTTCCCACCACAGTGCACAATTATAAGGTCTGGTTCTGGGAGATGCATAAAAGTTTTCACCAATGGAATTAATTGGTGACATTTCAATCCTCTTTTGGAAATCCATGTTATGTGTACATTTGGTAAGCTGAGGTTGCAAATTCGTCTGCTTACTGCATATTTTTCACTCCAGTGAATATAACTGTGTCCTATTAGCCAGACCTTCATTTTCAAGGGATTTGTAGTCGTCTCCGATCGGTTCTGGAAGTGGAATGGTAGTTAGAAGTTGAAATTTTAAATAAAGAAAAAGGAAGAGGCTGGGTGTGGTTAAAAAAATAAAAATGATTGGTTGATTGTAACAAGTGGAGAGTGAACAGGTCAATGTTTATGTTAAACGAAAAGTACTATTGGGTGTGAAAAAACAAGACATGTAACAGAGTTGTGGATTGGCAGGTGTTTCTGG
Source organism: Lissotriton vulgaris (assembly GCF_964263255.1). Classification (NCBI taxonomy): domain Eukaryota; kingdom Metazoa; phylum Chordata; class Amphibia; order Caudata; family Salamandridae; genus Lissotriton; species Lissotriton vulgaris. The sequence goes on from NC_141687.1 coordinate 247,343,076, forward strand.
AAGGAAAATAGTCTTCTTAGTTAGCTGTAGAACGTTGAGAGATGAACTTTTGACCTGTGCCTTCAGCAAGGTGCAGAATGAGGTGTAACCATGGAAACAGCCGGAGATGGCAGTTGGTGATGGGTTCACTCTTTGGTGCCTCTGCATCTGAGTCTGTTCTCTGGTGGCTGGCGGACAACTGTTTGTTATTGTGGAGATGAAAGGGTGATAAGGAGAGAAATACGACATAGCGTCTGGCCTGTAGAAGCGTGGGAGCAGTGATTAACTCTGAGTGAAGCGGAACTGTGTCGGTGCTTAGTAACAGTAAAAAAAAAAATGTTAACAGTGGTATAACTGTCTTTACGGTGCGCGACCTACTAAGAAAGAGTTCACGGGCCGTAATTGGCTTGCAGGTTCTAGTATCAGTAAGTGAGGTCGAGAAAAGAAAACATTCAGGACTTTATTTATGAAGGCCTTGCGCCACCGGTGCGTTACTTTTTCCCATTTTAAAAAATGAGGCACTGGCGGCGGAAGGTCTTCATAAATAAGGTCCTCAGTGACTACAGTTAAGGTTATGTGGAACCCATGAATAGTTTTTCAATATGAAATCATTTCAGTTGAGATTATGGATTAAAAGAGAAACCGTGAATATTTGAAATGTTTATTTAGAAATGTACTGTTTTAAAGGCAAATCATTATGTAATATGAGTACAGAAATTGCAAAAAACACAGTAATTGGTATTGTCAGTAGTACATGGAATACAAACGCTATAGTTGAAGAAAAATGAATATAGTTGGAAAAAAACATTGTACACTCTTATAAGGAAGTATATTATATTTTAATAAATGGAAGAAGGTTTCTGGCCTTTCAGTTTAGGAGCGATATATGAAAATGCAAGTGGTTATACATCATTACTTTATGAATCAGCTGTCAAACAGCACGAAATCATAATGTCCACTGTTAGTAAAGCAAATAGGTCTGTTCTTCAAAAGAAAAAATGGAAAAGAACGTGAAGAATATAGAAAATCAAAAGGAAATTAGGACGTCAATGGCTTGTTTGAGAGTTATTGAAGAATTGTTTAGGCAAAATAGGTAGCTTCTGCTTGTAACAGGAAATCAGTTTTATCATTTGAAATTATGTCAGCTATCCAATGGAAAAGAGTAAAGCAGTACTGATGATCTGTTATAATCGGAGCCTCTTTTACCATCAGAGGGCAGCTCGGTGGGTTTTCGATGTAGCTCGCTGTTAGGAAAGAGTTAAGCGTCCATTGTGTAGGCAAAGTATGCAGCAAGTGCCTCTAACATGAAATCATTGTTATCATCTGAAAACATGTCAGCCATCCAATTGAGAAGATGAAAGGAGCATTCATGATCTGTCATTATTGGAGTGTCTTTTACTATCATAGGGCAGCTCGGTGGGTTTTCGATGTAGCTCTCTGTTAGGAAATCTTGCGCCGCTGCGAATATATTCCAATGACCCAGAACTCCTTGTATCGCTGCAAAGGCCATAAACCCTCCGTTGTAACAAAGCTGTTCATGATCAAGTAACGGATTCATGAGGTGATTGTAATTCGGTTCAGGAGGTACCAAATTGCAGAGACATAAATCCAGGGCCCACGTGAAATCACAGCTCAGGCAATGAAATACAGGCTGCACACAGGTGAAATGCGAATATCGAAATGATAATCGATATGAAGTATTCAAAGTCGAGAGTGGTAAGATGCCGTAGTAGTCAAGCATCCTCTGGCGAAATAGTTCTAAGTGGCCCGGCTCGTTTGCGAAGGCAGGAGGGACATCCATTTTGAATTTCCCAAGTTGGTACAGGAAACGGCGCAGCACTGCCGGTTGTATAGCAACTCCACAGAATTAGGTTGCCGGCTATGCAGTGGAGAGGAGCAGAATGACTTGATAAATTTTCTAGGAGTCTAGTCACTTATATATTGCTTAGTGGTTATTAAAAAAGTAGTTTTTTTTGAACTGGAGGATGGGTTAAAAAATAAGGGAGTGATTTGAGGGAGTTGTAAAGCAAGGTCAATTTTTTTTTACATCAATGCTGTTTTCTGTGAATGTTAGCTTAGTGAAAGATATGTGTGTGAGCAGATGCAACGTTCAGTTTTAAATGTGACAATGGCGCTCTTGTTCATGTCTTCCGATTCAAGGTCGGTATTCGCTGCCAAATACAAAGATTAAGAAACGCATGCGTGGGGTACATAGTGTGCATTCTTAAAGGAAAGTAAATGAAGGGTTATTTTTACCGCGTTAGCATTGTCGTTTAAAAAGTTATAGTGATTTCTATTGTATGTGAAGAAAGTGTCACTGATGAAGACTGAAAATAAATCCTTATAAATGATACGGACTGGTGTATTTTAGAAAAGGTTTGTAACATTACATGAATTGTGGAAAAAAAATAATGTAATTGAAAGTGTATGGTTTGAAAATGAAAAGTAGAGGTTTATAGTTCATGTTTTGAAAGCAGTTCTAGAGGGTCAGAAGAAAGTGTATGGTTTGAAAATGAAAAGTAGAGGTTTATAGTTCACGTTTTGAAAGCAGTTGTAGAGGGTCAGATGCATGATAGATTTATTAAAAATAGAACATGTTTTTAAATAGTATTTTGGAAAAAATATGTGTCTTTATGTACTATTTACATTATGTGCCTGTTGCGTATTCTTTGAGTTTTAGTAATCCTGTGTCTTATAAGTTTTCTAGGGGCGGTTTGAGGTTCATGGTGGGTTTGGGCAGGGAGGGTAGGTTGGGGGTTTGTAATAGGGGGTTTGGCTGGGGTGGAGTGCGGAGTTTAGTGAAAAGTGAGGGGGGCGGGGAGTTACGATGTTTGGTAATGGAGCAGAGTCAGAGGACGCCACATTTGTGTTATGGGCTGCCACGGAAATATGTATTTATTCTCAGAGGTTTATTATATTAAGGATATATATTAGCATGGTGGCTCTTGTCGTTTTGTTGTTTTGTGTATGTTTATAATGCTGGCTCTGTAGTTTTTGTTTATGGACCTTATTGCGACACACAGGGGATCTACGTTGCACAGTTGGAGATCAGAGACTTAGGAAATAAAACTTTATAATTGTAAGGGCTGTAAGCGATAGAAATCGTCCGTTCTCGGTGTAAAAAATATCACCGCTATTGGTGGTATTTTCTACGGTGTTAGTACTCGAAGGAGACTAGTAACATATATGTGTAATAAAATTATGTAATAGGCTCAGTATTTTACATTATCTTGGAAAACAAAAGTTGATTTTACATAGCAATAAGTCTCTTATAATTAAGGGACGGAGTGTATATAGTGCTATTTAGTACTCTGCTATGTGATTGATGTCGAATATTTCATAAGAGGAGGCTTTAAAAGATTTACGATAAACTGGTTTTCTAGGGAAGTGGGTGGAGTGTTCCGTGTAAATTGCAGAATAGAAACTAGTAAGAACCAATTGGAAGTGTTGTTTTAAAGTCACATGACAGCACATGCGTGTCTCGACGCGATAGGTGGGTGCGCGCACCCGGTCGCGCACTATAAGAAAGCGGCGAGAAAATATCAGCTAATATGCTCTTCAAGCTTGTTTTGGTACAAAGAGTTAGTTCTGAAAAGAACTTTTTTTTTTTTTTTTTTTTTTTGGAAACAAGTTATGATGCTTTTTATTTCTTAAAGTTGCGACGACATTTTTCAGTATGTCATACTATCCAAATAAAGTGAAGAAATTTAACTTTTCTTGGAGCATTTATGACTCTCAATTATTTGTTTAATTAGAGTAAAGCTTTGCTCTCCGTATACAAGAAGTTCTTCACAGTTCGTGCATTTCATGTGCACGTTCGCCAGATATGGTCTCAAGTCCATCTCAGCACTCGATGGAGATACAGGTCGTCCACCGGAAGATATGTTGATTACTTCTGATGGTAATAGCGTGGCCTCCGTTTTTCTTGTGAAAGGTGGTCGCTCATTTTCATCAGATTCGGAAGATGAATGCGGAACGGTAGCCATTGTATCGAAGTCTTCGGGAAGATGTTCGACGTTGTTGTCTCTTGAGAGTAGAAAAGAAAGTGATGGTAGTGGGTGGAGTGCTGCGTGTAAATTGCAGAATAGAAACTACCAAGAACCAATTAGAAGTGTTGTTTAGAAGTCACATGACTTCACATGGGAGTGTCAGGTCCTGTACGCGATAGAAGGGTGCGCGCACCCGGTCTCGCACTAAAATAAAGCGGAGAAAAAATATCTCATAATATGCTCTTGGAGCACGTTTTGGTAGAAAGAGTTAGTTCTGAAAAGAACTTTTTTTTTTTTTTTTTTGGGGGGGAAAGAAGTGTTATAATGCTTTCGATTTCTTAAAGTTGCTACTACATTTTTCAGTATGTAATAGTTTGAAAATGAAGTGAAGAAATGTATCTTTTCTTGGGGCATTTGTGACTGTCAATTTTGAGTTTAATAAGAACGAGGCTCTGCTCTCCATATAAAAGAATTTCTCCACACTTGTTGCATTTCATATGCACCTTCGCAAGATATGGTCTCAAGTCCATTTCAGCACTCGATGGAGATACAGGTCGTACACCAGAAGATGTGCTGGCCACCTCTGATGGTAATAGCGTGGCCAGGGCTCTTGTCGATGCTTTTGCATAATGCTCAGGATGCCTTTGTTTAACATGCCGCTGCATGGTGTGTGCAGAAAAGGAATATTTTTTATTTGGATTTCCTCTTGAGAGCTCCGAATTGCATATTGTGCAGGTTACTTTTGGCGCATTCACTTTCTTTTGATCTTCAGGATAAGTGAAAAATTGCCAAATGAAAGATTCCTTTTTTCTTCTTAACGGTGGTCGCTCATTTCCTTCAGATTCGGAAGATGAATCTGGTAGGGAAGCCATTTCAGCAAAGACTTCCGGAAGATGCTCGACGTTGTTGTCTCTTGAGAGTAGAAATGATTGTGAGGAAAGTGGGTGGAGTGCTTCGTGTATATTCCAGAACAGAAACTACTAATAACCAATTGGAAGTTTTGTTTTCAAGTCACGTGACTTTACATGCGCTTCTCAGGACGTGTAGGCGGTGACACTATGTAGTTACGAACGTGATTACATACTTAGGAACTAGCATTCAAAAAAACTATGAAATTCACTGAAAAAACCATAGGTTTTACACACGTTATAGTTAGGAAGTAGCATTTGAAAAACCTATGAAATTCACTGAAAAAACCATAGGTTTGACACCAGTTATAGTTAGCTGGAAATTTTACTGACATAAAACCAATGAAATTCCACGTTATAGTTAGTTGGACTCACTATAACTTGCGCTTGTAATGCACTGCTGATGACATTACATATTACATCACTCATGACATGGTCAGTGACATCACTTATGACATCACTGATGACAGACCTCCTTTAAGTGTAATGTAACCCTTAAAACACATATTGGAAAATAGAAATTAACATTTTCAAAAAAATGGACATACCCATACCAGTTACAACAACCAATTCAGTAATTCCACCATCTATATACACATTCTCTCATTCACCAACAGTTCTATATAGTCACTCATACATATACTCACTCATCATATGTAGTGATACACCTATAAATTCTGTTACACACCGACAATCATCCAAAAGTTACTCACACACATACTCACACATGCAAATAAACTATTGAACATCCATTTATTTGCATATAAAACTATACACACTCAACCACCCATACAGTCCTGCACATATGGTGTCTTCTAAACACATACAAAGAGAGAGTTAGTCATTCATGCATCTATGTGATTAGTAATACCCCCATGAAACCATAGAAACACTCATACTGATACTAAAAAAACATCTAAGAACCCAAATACCTACACATGTAGGTACTCATCAACCCATGCAGCCAGTTATTCACAAAGTGAAACACTGATACATATATTTAAATATTTAAACATTACTCGCTAATATATGTATTCACTAAGGTACACTTAATAAGCCAGTTATCCAATCATTTCTTTTTGAAAAAAACATTCATTAAGACAATAATTTAAACATTTATTCTTCCCTCGACCTTTACATATACATATATAAAACATATTTATTTTTTAGAAAGACACACATTCACTGGATGGTGTCATAAGTGATGTCACTGACCATGTCATGAGTGATGTAATATGTAATGTCATCAGCAGTGCATTACACGCGCAAGTTATAGTGAGTCCAACTAACTATAACGTGGAATTTCATTGGTTTTATGTCAGTAAAATTTCCAGCTAACTATAACTGGTGTCAAACCTATGGTTTTTTCAGTGAATTTCATAGGTTTTTCAAATGCTACTTCATATATATATATATATATATATATATATATATATATATATATATATATATATATATATATATATATATATATATATATATATATATATATATATATATATATATATATATATATATATATATATATATATATATATATATATATATATATATATATATATATATGTACAGGAAAACTAAACAGGCACTTCCCTTACAAAGAAGTACAAAGTTTGCATGTCTGCAGCCTTTCTTATTTTTCACCTTCTTCATCTTCTGCTCAATCAACACATCATCCACACATACACACACCTACTTGCCCCCTTTCTTGGCTGGGGTTATCAATCATTCTTCTTTAATTCAAATTCAAACTACAGGCCCTTTATCAACGCTTTTTATTATAACAACCACCCCGGCCGAAGGCACTATGATATTTGCACACTTGCTCCCTTTCTTGGCTGCACTTATCAATTATTCTTCAATTTCATATTTTGATTCAAACTCAAGGCCCTTTATCGAGCCTTTTTCTTATAACTACTGTTGCAGTGATTCTGCTCCTACACCCAACTGTGCATAAAACTTACGACCTCAGTGAATTACGGTATTCCAAACCCCACCTTAGTAACCAAACCCCCTAACAGACTAGCAATCAGTGACTCGTTGGTTCTTCCTCCTATAGCAAAAACACCAATTATTAGTCAACCCACAACATGCTACTTAGGATACCTCAGATAAGGTAGATAACAAGAGCACTCTTTCGTTACATTCTTACACAAGTCCAAAACAAGCACTTAATAAACACACTTGCAACTTTGAAATGTTTATTTCTAACACCGTAATCTTATGCCCAGTACCTTACATAATACAAGCAAACATATCAGAAACAAAGTTGTCAGCATTTTTACTATTCCATAAAATACAAAGGGAGAAAGCATCCTATAACGTAAAAGGGAAACAGATTTAAAATATACCTAAATTTCACCCTCCCTACTTAGCAGGTTAGTTTATAACTGCAGAAGATCACATACAACTACATAGGCAGACCCATACCTCTGTTACTCAGCAGTAGTGGATCACATTGAGTTCTACATAAACTGTCAAGATATGAATGTTCTCAAACTGTGTGTAATCATGCCGGCACACTTCATTACTAAACGCGCAAGTATAAGAGATGCCACAGCTGCATATCTCTTATGGCTCAAACATGCGAACATCATTCCGAATAACACACACAGTATCCAACATAACCTTGTTTCATGCTCTCACTATACACACTAAAGTAGCGACGCAGTCTACAAATGTAGCATATCAAATTATTCTCATATGAAGCAAAATACTCAGCCTTCTCTAAACAATATTGGAAGTGCGTGTTGTGTACAAACCAGAGCAGGAAAACAAAAATGGCGTTTAAGCTTCTAATAAACCCATGCTGACTTAACACGGTGTGAGTGCACGGCTCAGCCCACGACACATTTCCTTGAACAAAGCACATAATGTAAACGTGGGCAAATTACAAACGCAGACTCCAAGCCTAAAAAGCAGAGTCAAGTTCAATTTTGCATAAAAAATTATTCGATCTTTGATAAAAAGCAGTAACTAAATAATAAAGAATAGGTAGAAAATCAAATCAAACAGTCTTATTGTGGAGAAGTGTGGCTCAGGGGTTAGAGGCGGCAGACCTGGAGCTTGAGTTCGGCCCGGTACCAGGGTTCAATTCCCCGCCTCGGCGGGTCTTGGGCTCAAAAAATTCCACAGACTCGTTAATTCTCGCTCCGGTGCCTTCTCAACTCACGGGTTCACACTCTGCGACTCTGGGCAATAGCTTGCTTAATCTCCACAACGGCCCCTCGCGGTGGGATGCCTGGCTTGCACCTTGTGGATACCCTGCTAGGGTTATCTCACAGGGGAATACCAGGACGGGTTCCCTAAGCAAGCGCTGAGATGCCCCAGGGTAAGTCGTGCGCTATATAAGTTTCATTCATTTCATTATTCCACCAGCATATAAGCACAGTATTTAGCAACAGCCTCCAACAGGAAGTCATTGTTCTCATCTGAAAACATTTCAGCCATCCAATTCAATAGTGGGAATGAACATACATGTTCCTCAACCACCGGAGCCTCTATCCCAATCGGAGGAAAACTCGGGTCATCTTCAAGAAGTAATGCGCCGCTGCAAAAACATTCCAACGTCCCATTATTCCATGTGTCGCTGCTAAGGCCATAATCCCGCCGCCAGAACAGAGCAAATCATGAACCACTAAGGGGCTCATCATCTGGTCATAATCCGCGTTGGGAGACACCGTACTGCAGAGACACAAATCCAGGGGCCAGTCGAAATCGCAGCTCAGGCAATGGAAGACAGGTTGAACGCATGTGAAAAAGGAGAATCGAAATGATAATCCATAAGCTGCACTCAACGTTGCAAGGGGCAGCGCTCCATAGTAACTAAGCATTCGGTTACGTACCAGCAACAGCCGAGAAATATTGTCGTCTGCTGCAAAATATACATCCATATTTAAGTAAACAAATTAATAACAGCACACCGGTAACTAATGTGGGCATTAAGCACAATTCACCAAAGATGCTGGAAAAAATCGAATGAAAAAACACTGACAAGACACCAAATATAGTTTCTACAGAAGTCGCAAGGCCAATGCTTATAACTTAAAGTAAGCTAACCCCCTACTCGAGGACGCAATAAATATAGTCTAAATTAACTCCCTAAAATTCCGGGGCACGTCTGTATTTAATAAAGCATTCACTTCTGTGGGGGTGTTTACTACATGAAGGACAAATGTTTCTCTGGCAGATGTAAGAGCGACCTCTTTTTGAGACAATAGCGCTCTTATATGGCTCATTTGGTTGGCTCTTCTTTCAAGGTCAGAATCGACGGCCAGATGGAAACATCCAGCTTCCCATACAGAGGACTAAACACAACTTTTTTATAGCAAACCACACGCTCAGTTACCGTAATCATGTAAGCAATGCCTGCTAACATCGCACAATAAGCCACACAGCTGAATCGGATCTCCAATAAGTGACCACTTCTAACTATTCTCATAGCGCGCCCTGTGCTCTGATTTGATAGAGAGAGAGTGATCGCTCCATAGTTTCTACTGCTAATCATTCTCAGCATACGCTACAAATACGATAAAACTGCGATATTTTAACACCGGTCCTTGATAATATGCCCCGAATTTCGTAGACACGGAACAAAGAGGCATATTATCAACAACATAAGGCGATATATTATCGCGGTTTTATCGGCAGGAAACTGCCGATAAAGTGGCGATAATGGGCTTGATAATAGGCCCTTGTAAATTCCCATAGCAGCCCAGGTTCTGGTGTTAACCTGGGCTGCTATGGGAATTCACAAGGGCATATTATCAAGGCCATTATCGCCGCTTTATCAGCAGTTTCCTGCCGATAAAACCGGCGATAATGTATCGCCTTATGTTATTGATAATATGGCCCAAAATTTGTTTCATTAATTTAAGTGTTTACTTACCTACAATCATCCAGATTGTGTTGTTTATCACCCCCCACCCTGCCCCTCCCCCACCCCACCCCGCCCCTCCCCCACCCCACCCCACCTTTCCCACCGCAACTCCCTCCACGGGCCGCGTCTGGGCTTGATAATACGCCCTTGTTAATTCCCATAGAAGCCCATGTCAACACCAGAACATGGGCTTCTATGGGAATTAACAGGGCGTATTATCAAGACCATTTTCGCCGTTTTATGGGCAGTTTCCTGTCCATAAAACGTAGATAATTTTAACACCGGTCCTTCATAATATGTGCATCAGTGCCATATTATCAGTAAAGGGTGATACATTATCGCTGCTTTTATCGGCAGGAAACTGCCGCTAAAGCGGCGATAATGGGCTTGATAATAGGCCCTTGTAAATTCCCATAGCTGCCCAGGTTCTAGTGTTAACCTGGGCTTTTATGGCAATTCACAAGGACATATTATCAAGACCATTATCACCTCTTTACCGGCAGTTTCCTGCCGATAAAAGCAACAATAATGTATCGCCCTTTATTGATAATATGGCCCATAATCCCTTAATGTACAGAGATGCACAAACTGATGTTAAACAAAAAAACATAACAGCATGCATTATAGCAAAACACATTTTCTACTATAAAACGTTTAACAACGGGCAAATATAGAGGCATATTGTCAAGACAGGCGATAACATTATCGCCGCTTTATCGGCAGTTTTCTACCCATAAAGCGGCAATAATATTATCGCCTGTCTTGATATACCCCATGATTCCTTAATATACAAAGATGCACCGCACACACTCCCATACAACTTATCAACTCACCTTTCAAATTGATTTGTAGATTAAGAAGAATACCACTCACACAGTGGATATTCTTGTACAGAATCTCTCTAGTTCCGTGTTTGCAGCAGAACCGTCAAATGGAACATTTTCCCCTCTCATTTTACACATACATACATATAAATAACCAATTAAAATCCTGCACACATTAATTCAAAACAAAACACACATTTCTATTGATTTAACATTCCAAACCTTTCCAACTGACAAAACTTTTCACCCTACCCCCAACAGATCATGCAAAAGTCAATTGTCAACAGAGGTCAAATGTTCAGCACTGTATAAAAAACTGCTTCTCAACAAATTTAGACAATGGATAAGCACTTACTTATAAGTACCAATAAAGCAAAAACATCTCATTACAAGCAACAAAGATATATACACATAAACTTGATAAATATCTGTAAAAGATTTATTTTTAATTAATTTTTCTTCCTTACGTACGCTTATGGAACAACTTTCAAAATTCACACTGTACGCGCACAATAAATATACTGTAAAAAAAAAGATAGCATACATCACTCCTTTTTTACAATCACCGGACACCCCATCCACCAAGCCTCAAATATAACGTTCAAGACCGCAGGTAGAGCCCCAAATCCACCACGGTACCAGCCGCCTCCCTCATCATTCGGGAGGCGGAATTGCTTTTGGTCAGAGAAACTACCTTACATACTGCTCTCCAGGCCCGGTTCAAGCGGGTGGGCCGGGTGGGCCAGGCCCACCCAAACATCAGCCTGGGCCCTGGAAGTGACGTCAGCAAGGCCAGCAGAAAATGGCCACTGCAATTTAAAACATTCTCTGAACGTTATTTTTCTTCTTTCTTTAGGGGTTGTGTGATTGGGACTGGGCTCGCACCCCCAATCACGTATCTCCTATTGGAAAGGTGGGCTTTGTCTCCGCCCACTCGTGCAGGTACAATTGGGGCATGGCAACATGGACAAATCCTTTCGTTGGCAGTGGATTTGTGTACCGTCATGCTGCATGGATACTTCATTCTTTTCAGCTGGTGAAGAGGACTTTGTTTTTGCCGATTCATTTGCCTGACCTTCCTGAACCCTTGAGCTGTTTATCAGATCAGGCTGTGCAGAGTTCGTAATTAGCAGGTAAGAGACTGTGTGGCTAATGTTGTGTTTTTAAACCTGTGAGCAAGACACAATCTTTGAGAGCCGTGTATACTTCATTTAAATCGTTTGTTTAAATCGTATCATTATCATTCATGACTTGTTCTGCCAAGGATGCACGGCAACTAAATGTCCAGATAACTCTGGGGATTAATTTACTGCTGGCGAGCAATCTTTTGTCTGTTTGTAGTTTTTAAATGCAGAGAAACTGCAGTTAATGTGGATAGCTCAGTGGGTTACTGCCTTTGTCACAGAGATCCTTTGATTATTTGCAGTTCAGAAGTTACAATCCTAACATAGGACAGTGACCTTTGGACTGTCATCAAAGACTTGCTTTCAAACCAGAATGGTATAATTAGATTTTTTTTGTTTTTTTTTGTATTGCTAGTTAGTTCGAATTTTCCCAGTCTTTCCTTATTCTAATGTTGCAAAAATGAGTTTGGCCACATATACATTCTAATCAGTAAAGCCAACCTCTGGGGTATGCTTTAAATCCTGTGCGGGTGCTTCTCCAGACTCAACCCTCTTAAAACACATTCCCCAGCAGCATGGATGACATGTGATTCCTACATCTGCTAATCCTCATGTGATATTCCCTATAGGCAGATTTGCATATTTTTATGAATCATTGTCCCTGCATAATGTGTGTGATGGACAGTACTGTGACACCCTACACTATGAGTAGCGCTATACAACAAATAAAATGCATATGAGAGAGGGGCTACAGAGAGATGATGGGCACTGTTGGACGGTGGCAATTAAGGAATCCGAGGGGGACATCATGGAGGTAGGGCTTTGGAGAGATGAGGGACACTGGTGGAGGGTGGCAATGAGGTAATCCATGGAGGAGGTCCTGGGGGGTGGAGATACGGAGAGATGAGGGGCACTGGTGGAGGTTGTTTGTGAGGGAATCTGAGGAGGAGGTCATGGGGGAGGGGCTTTGAAGTGATGAGAGGCACTGGTGGAGGCTGGTAGGGAGGGACTCTGAGGAGGAGGGTGGGACTCTGATGAGACGGTCATAGGGGAGGGGCTATGGAGCGATAAGAGGGGAGGGGCTTTGGAGCAATGAGGGGCACTGGTGGAGGGTTGTAGGGAGGAAGTCTGAGGAGGAGGTCCTGAGGGGAAGGTCATGGGGGCTTTGGAGTAATGAGGGGCACTGGTGGTTGTAAGGGGGGAGTCTGGGAGAAGGGTGGCAATGAGAGAATCCGCAGAGGAGGTCATGAGGGGGAGGCGCTTTGGATCGATGAGGGGCACTGGTAGAGGGTAACAGTGAGGAAATCAGAGGAGGAGGTCAATGGGCGAAGGGGCTATGGAGGGATGAGGGGCACTAGTGGATGGTGGTAGGGAGGAAGTCTGAGGAGGAGTGTGGCAGTGAGGGAATCAGAGGAGGAGGTCAATGGGGGAAGGGGCTATGGAGCAATGAGGGGTGCTGGTGGAGGGTATTTGTGAGGACGTCTGAGGAGGAGGTCATGGGGAGGGGCTTTGGAGAGATGAAGTGCACTGTTGCAGAGTGGTAGTAAAGGTGTCTACAGAGAAAGAGGTCAGTGGTTGGACGCCAATAAATACTTTTGCACCAGCGCTAAAATAGACCCTGTAATGGCCTTTCTGTTTTTGCTTATTTAATTAGCAGTTGGGTCATTTGGGCCACAGTGTAACATATTTTTAAAGTGTGTGCTAATTATATTTACTGTTATATTCACGGTTTTGAGTTTGAAGGTGATTTTACTAATGTTTATTTAGTGGGAATAAGGAAAATGAAGCCGGGTGGTGGCTGATATGGGGCTGGGGACCAAGGTTAGCTGTGAGATAAGGTGCACGGTAGAGAGATGGTAGAAAATTGATAATCAGGCCTTGAAGGGAGTGTGCTGCAGAGTGTGTGTCAGGTGGATGTAATAATGAAGAGAGATTCTCTCTGAAGGCTGGCAACGAGGGAGGCTGAGTAGTGTTACTTGCCTGATACTCCCACCTCAGAAACCTCCTCTTCCCATCAAAGGGACCTTACATGGGGAACAAAACACTTTTTGAGAGTGTTAACGATTAGAAAGATTTGCAAAATAATGCATTTTACTGTGCCTTGTAAGACTAAGGAGAGATAAAGAAGGGCCCTGAAGTAGGCCTTGCTAGATATATGGGCCCATCTCTAGGGGTGGGTGGGACAACAAATTAACAGGAAGAGCCGAGGCAGTTGAGCTATCTGTTTGGCTTGGTTCAAAGACCCTGGCCACAAGCCGAAAACTGAAAGTTTGCACTGTAAATTATACAGCATACCGCCTGTGAAATCTCTTCAATATTAAAAAAGTCCTTTCTTAAATGTTGAAGAGATTTTCCAGAGGGGTAACATCACTTCTCTGGAGGAAAAAGGTTCTCTGCATAGAGAGTACCAGCACTTCTAAGGAGCAAATAGGTTCTCCGGAACGAGATTACTGCATGTTCTCAGGAGCAAATAGTTACTCTGAATAGAGAGTACTACACTTTGCTGGGGCAAATAAGTACTCAGGAAATACAGCTCCTGCACTTCTGGATTCGTGAGCTCTTACAATGCATCTTAGTCCTGATTTACAGCCCTGCTATTTCTGCATTAATAATCACTAAAGTCCTTTACATTACATTTAAATGGTGACTTGTAGTACTCCTGCTTTGCCGGCTTGAAAACTGCCTCCAGGCTGATTATTGCCCTACTGTTTTTGAACTTTTAAATACTCACATGTTAAACCTCACTCACAGCTCACTCGGTGCACATCAACTAGGATTCTTGCCTCCAGTGCCATTACTGTATTAACACTTTGCCTGCTGCCTTGATTCCTCCCTGATGCTGCACATTCTTTAACTGGGTGTGGTCGTGACGGAACCATTCCGTCATCAGCACAGCTCAGCCGTGCTGATGACGGTATGGTTCCGTCACCAGCATCGAAGGGGTTAATCAAATCTGAACTAAAAGGCCAGCTGTTATGTGTGACCTACTTGTGGCTTAGATTCCTAGTGCAGAAGAAGCATTATTATACTATGCTAAATTAAACGGAGAAGGTGTTTTCTATGGTGCACAGCTAGAACATATGTATTTGAAGGTGCACTCTTATGTGATGCTGAATAAAGGAGGCTGTTGGAAATAAACATTTGGCTCGGATCACACACTTGGCTCAAGCATGGAAGCCAGGATTGATGTCAGGTTTTGTAGTTTCACATTGTCCAATTCACTCAATAGATAGGTGTCTCACTCTCCTGTTTTTCATTACAGATTAATGCTTTACCTTTCATACTTGGCATATGACATTACAGCCTGGGCAGCAGGCAGAAGCCAAATGAAAGCTTGGCTTGTTTTGGAGCACGAGGATCTAAGAGGACCTTGAGCTGAACCAGGCATCTTGCTCAAACCCTAAGTGACTCTTGCAGCAGAACTATCTGTTTCAAAACCATTGTTACAAAAGAAAGTCCCAGTTGGTTCAGATGTTGCCACCATTTGTGAACTGGTATGTGATTATGCTGAAGCTTTCCCAGCACTTCATGAAATGCATGTATCGGCGCTGGTTATACGGCTTTTAACCGCAGCCTGTGAGAGCTCCTTTTCAAACCTATCCCGTGTCCTCAAACCATTCCGACGCACAATGAATCGTGATTGGAAACAGGATTTGACTATTTTAGCACATGAGAAAGAGCTCACGGAAAAGCTATGTATGCATGAGTTTGTAAGGGAGTTTTCAAAGAACAATAGATGATTACCTTTGACTGGAACTGACAGTTTTGAAATGGTCGGTGTGAATACTGCTGGCAGTTTTCAAAAATACTCCTTTCTCTTTTTTCAAATGTGTTACTGTTTTTCAAGAATTTTTATCTATGAAAGTACTTTGCAAAAAAATTACAAGAAAATAAAATGTATAAAGTTACATTTGTGCAGAGAAATAAGTGTTGGGCAAATTGCAATGAGTAAATTGCCAGCCTTTCTAGTGCAATGGTGTCAAGGCTTTCGAGTAGTAATAGGGACTTCCTTAATCTTGAATGCTTCATAACATGCTCAGCATTCAAGTACTTGTGTTGAAGCCAGAGAGCTGGAATGTGAGTGTTTGCAGTTAGGTCCAGACATTGCTCTTACTGCCTGACCAGCTGGAATTCGAGGGTTTGTAGTTAGGTCCACACATTAGTCTCACTTTCAAATAACTCTCCACATGCTCTGGGTACACACAGAATCAATCCGTTGTCTCATGCTGCCTGTTTGCAAGTACATATGTTGTAATCTAGGGCTTGTAGGCTACCTCCAGAAGCAACAAATTGGGCCCACAGTGGCCCACCCGAATGCGCCCTTGGCCCACCCAAATAAAAATTCCTGGAGCCGGGCCTGCTGCTCTCTCAGACGAAAAACAATCTGCTTTCCTACTTCAAAGAGAACTCTCCCCCAACCATAGCCAACAGCAGACTCCTACGAATAGGCACCCTATAACACTACAAAAGCCGACCCTCAGAAACCGTGCTCCCCAGGGCCATGAAAGGCTCAACAAAGGCCATCAAAGATTTTGAGCTTGGACATCATTGTAAATCCCCCTAAGCAGTTCTACGGGATCAGGAAGTCCTATAGCAAATAGCAAACTTATCTGATCAAACTACACACTCAATCTACACACATATACAAATAAATAAAAAATCACATTTATTCCCACATTAAATTCAAAAGGAAACACATTTATATTGCTTGAACTTTTGCACCCTTTCAAACTGACACAACTTTCAACCCTTCCTCCATTCCACAATCTGTCAGTTACCATAGAAACACTTCAGGGAACACCTAACTCAGCACACAGGTGAAAAGTTCATCATACATTGTTGCAAATTAAAACAGCAAGTACGCTTTACTTGAGAATATACCAGCTTATTTTATGTAACGTTCTTTGCTAACACTTTTTCTTAACCAATAAAAATCAGCCTTTTAGAACACAGAAACATTCATCGTATCTTAGTGCAGAATGTTCTCGAACAACTAATCAATCCTTTTCTTTTTTCAAAATTGCATGTTGTCCACCATTTTAGAAAAAATCTCATTTTTCAAAGTGCCACTTCATTTACAGAGACCTTCATAGTGCATCCAGACATCTCTTCAAGATGCTTACAGTGTGGATTCCCGAGGACCCTATCCCTGAGGGCTTAAATCTACAGTTGTGGACCGTGGGAACAGCCACAAGGCCTCCACGATCCCAGCCCGCTCCCCACTTCCTTGCTATTCCTCACAGAGAGCAGCTTACATGCTTACATTCTAATTTCAAACATGATTTTTTTGTAAATATATTTTTATTGCAGATGTTCTTTTACAAATATACATCGGTCAACAACTGTATAATCATCGTTGGGAGCGACGAGTCTATGATATTCTAGTTACACAGCCATTTAGCCCACAACCCGGAGGTCGGGCTGCACAATTCAAAACCGTGATGTGCATGTGTAGTATACGTTACAAGCCATGACCGGCTATCAAAGGAGCCTTGTATCTGCTTTTCTTTTACACCCTATACCCCAACCGACAAACTAAACTACCCCTGAGGACTATCACCAAGTCATCAATCTCGGGACTTGTAGAAGTTTATGTTAAGCTTGAAAGTCCTCCCCGTTCATTCTGTCACCTCGTTAAGAGTATCCCCCACCGATCTCCAGTAAGAGGTCAAGCCAGGGCAAGTCCACAGCATGTGGCCCAGTTCCGCACCGCTTGCCTGACATCTGGGGCAGGCCGCGGAATCTAGAGCAAAATATTTTTGTATCTTTCCTGGGGTCATGTACGCCCGGTGTAGGATGTAGAAGTGGACTAGTAGGAATCGCGCATTGTGCGTGCTCTTCCAAGCCCGGCGCATCAACAACAACAACAACAACAACAAAGGAGCTTATAAAGCGCCTGGTGACGCCATCACGGCGTGTCCCCGCGCTGTGGAGAGAAGTCAAGACCAGAGTAGGGTGTTACAGGGAAAACAGGTGGGTTTTTAAGCTTTTCCTGAAGGTGGTCTCCGAGTCCGCTAGTCTGATCTCCATAGGGAGAGCGTTCCATTCCCTGGCGGCCATAACCCGGAAGGAACGGCCACCCATTCTGGCTTTCCTGATACGGGGTATTTTGAGCAAGCCAGTTCCCCCAGAGCGAAGAGTTCTATTGGGCTCATAGGGAATAGCTAGGTCATTCATGTAAGGAGGAGCTTTTTGGGAGATGATCCTATGGCACATGTGGTCTCCGGAATTTCATTAATCATCCTGGTGTACAGGCATGTCACTGCCTTGACCGTTCCGGCTGCCATCATGACATATTGGCATGCCATTGTCGTCTTTGGTTCCTCCAGTCCCCCCTCCAGTGCGCCTGTATTGCCCTTGTGATCGCCACATGTAGTAAAAAGTTGCCTCTAGGTATGTTATGTTATGTTATGTTATAATGCGTTTATATAGCGCACGGCTACTCAAGTGAGTGTCCCGGCGCTTTCCACATGCAGCTCAAATAAGAATAACACAACAGTCGAATCGGTCCCAAAGTGCCGGAAACGGCAACAACGCCCCGTCCTCATACAGATCGCCCATTACTTGGATCCCCACCTCCTCCCAATTTTGCAGTTGCGACCAATCCCCACCGTGTGGCAATGCAGTGAGCATTCCCAACGGTATTTCAGGGGCATAGGGGTTGTTTACTCCCGCTCTACGCTGTGTTCGGTTCCAACATAACCTGAGTGTACGTTCTTCTTGTGTAAGGTCACTAAGGGCTAGTCTCTGTTGCATTGCAATATAGGAGAGTACGTGTCTAGGTATTCCTAGTCCTCGTACATCCTCAGGTCCCCGGAATTCATGTGCTATTTCCTGGGAATAGACCTGTACTTGGGCTGCTAAGTAATACACTTCAAAGTCAGGTACAGCCAACCCCCCTCCCCCTTGGGTCTCATCAAAGTCGTAAGCGCCACTCTGCGATGGCCTGATCCCCAGAGGAAGGACACGATCAGTGATTTCAAGTTCCGAAATACAGCGGGAGGAATCCAAATCGGGAGCGTCCTAAAATAGTACAGGAGTCTGAGGAGCGCTACCATCTTAAGCAGCGCTATTCGTCCCGTCACCGACAGTGGGAGGGTGGCCCAAAAGAACATACTGCCCTTCAGCTTTCTAATACTACGGGAGATATTACCCTCCAGTACATCAGCTGGAGTGTGATAGATATAGACCCCTAAATACTTCAGGCAATTGGGTTCCCATCTAATTTCTCTGGGCGTGGTGGGTTGGGTTTCTCCTTTGCGTACTGGGAATAGGCATGTCTTGGACCAGTTTACTCTGAGGCCTGATATTTCACCAAAGGTAGTCAATACGGCATCGGCACCAGACAGGGCTCCATCAGCATTCTCAAGGAAGAGCAACAGGTCGTACGCGTAAAGGGAGATGAATTGTTGCCCCGATAAGGTCCGCAGTGGGCCCCCGTACGGATTGCCAGTGCGAGGGGTTCCACCACTAGCGCAAAAGCAATAGCGACAGCGCGCATCCCTGCCTCGTTCCTCTCTCCACCGGATATTGTGGGGAGATCAGAGCGCCCGACTTCACTCTTGCAAACGCTGAAGCGTACAGCACTGAGGTCCATTGCAGATATCCTTCTCCTACCCCGTAGCAGCTGAGCGCCTTATAAAGGTACTCCCATTCCAGACTATCAAACGCCTTTTCCAGGTCGACCGATAATATCATGGGGTGTGGGGCCTCCTCATGGTCCTCCTCTAACAGACGGACTAGCCGGCGTATGTTCATAGTGGTATTACGTTTGGGTATGAACCCCGCTTGATCCACATGAACTAGAGTGCCCATGTGCTCCAGCAGTCTGGACGCCTGAATGCTACTTAAGATTTTATAATCCACTGTGAGCATCGACAACGGTCTGTACGACGCCGGGTTGCTGCTCTCTATGTCAGGTTTAAGCAGGGGGATCACCAGCGCCTCGCGCATCGTGCCTGGCAGATACCCTAGTTGTTTCGCCTCTTTATACACTATTAATAGTCGTGGAGCCAACAAGTCAATGTAAGCAGCGTAAAATTCGATGGGTAGTCCATCCAGTCCTAGAGTTTTGTTGCGTGCCATTCGTTTTATGGCGCAACGGATTTCCCCTATGTCTATGTCTTTGCCCAAGTCCTGCGCCTGTTCGGGTTCTAGTTTCGGGATGGGCAGTCCTCCTAAAAAGTCATCTATGGCAGAGGTACCGCTATCAGCCTGCTCTGGTAAAGAGTTTCATAGTAGCATGAAAAACTGTGGAGAATTTCAGGCTGGGTATATATTTCCACCCCCTCAGTATTACGCATGGAGACTGTGGGGAAAATGAGTCTCGTGGGGTTGGCCTGCCAGGCCAGCAACGCTCTCTCCACGAGGGACCTGGTTATGTAAGTCTTGTGGTCGAAGCTACGCAGTCTTTCCACTTTGACTGCCACCGCTTCCTTCGCCCCTGCATTCTGTTGTTGCAGCTCAGGACGTCCGGGCGGCAAGAGCTCCATTTCTCGGAGGTTCCGATCTGCTTTATCGAGGTCATCTAGGAGTACCCTACGCATTCCCACCTTTTTAGCTATACAATAGCCTCTCACTACTACCTTAAAGGCATCCCATTCCGTCGCTCTCTCCCCAGTCGTGCCTTCATTTTCCGTGAAATAATTAGTGATCCTTTCCCCCAATTCCCTGCGGAATAGTGGGTCTTCTAACATTTCAGGGAGCAATCTCCAGGTTGGAACACAGGAGGCGCCCGGAAACCACCTGACATCGGCTAGTAGAGGGTTGTGATCGGAGATCGTCCTCGCCAAATATTCAGTTCTTGTGACCGCAGGTACCAATGCTATGGAGCACAAGAGCACATCCAGCCTCACATGTAGCTCGTGCATGCCTGAAAAATTAGAGTAATCTCGGGTGTGCGGGTGTTGGGCTCACCAAATGTCAGTCAATCCCCATTTTGTTTGCCATTCTAATCTACCCTTGGCTATTCGGCGTGCTGGGGAATCTGCCAGCGGGGGGTGCGATCTATCAAGGGCCACATCCACCACCGAATTAAAGTCGCCTCCCATCAGTAGTGGCCCCACTAAGTAGTGGCCCCACTAAGTAGTGGGCCAGGGAACCCGACAGTGTCGCGAAGAAGGCTAATTGGTCCACATTAGGTGCGTAAATACTGCAAATATTTATGTCCTTACCTCCCAGTTTTCCCGCTAGGGCCACAAACCGCCCGTCATGGTCTATCATGTGTTTGGTCACCTGGAAAGGGACTCCAGCTCTTATCCAAATCAGCGCGCCTCTAGCATAAGCTGAGTATGTAGTATTGTATAACTGTCCCCTCCATCTGCGCTGCAATGCCAACCCTTCTGTTTTCGTAAGGTGTGTTTCCTGTAGTAGCGCTATTTGCACTCCTCTGTGCACTAAGTAAGCATGTACTTTGTGTCGTCTCGTCATAGTATGAAGCCCCCGTACATTCCAGGTAATACATTTCAAGTTAGATAATTCAGCCATTGTCCCACAATGCTCTACTCGCTCTCCTCCACCCAATCGCTATTTGGGCCAAATATAGTAAATGCCCTGCACCGATGGCGTGCCCACCCTCCAACAAAATAACATCCCCAAATCCCTCCGCCTCCCCCACCCCCCCAGAACAGGACCCAAAGACCGTAATCTAGTTCCCATCCAAACTCTCCCCAAAGAACAGTTAGAGAATCCTGACGGTAGTCACCGCAGGCTTGCCTTAAGGGCAAAGTGGGGGCCGAGTACCGGCGGGAAGTCGCCCTCTGCCCGAGATACCTGTGTGCGATCGAGCTCTAATAACTTAAGGTCAATTTAGGGCTTAACCCCCAACCCATCCGTTAGTAGGCTATCAATCCCCCCCGTTGAACACCACAAGCATTCCCAATGTTCGTTCCATTTTCGAAACAGCTCACCCGGAGTCATCCTTGCCCATCCAGCAGTCCTTCCGCCGTCTCTGGGGTGATCATGGGGGGGGGTACACTGTCCGTCTCAGATTCCTCCATGTCCGTATGGTCTTCCCCCCTGCCAGACTCTGTGCCCTCCATTATGGGTGTCTCTTGTGAGCCCGACATACTGGGCACCACCTCCAAGGCCCCTCGCCGCTCCGCTGCCGTCTCCAGTACTGAAGGCCTCTCCTCTGGTACTGTTGGTACTGTTGGAAAAAGTGATCCAGGGCCATCCTTGCCGGCTCTATACAGTTCCAGCCAGCTACACGCGTCGTCAGGAGTATTGAAAAATGTGCTCATACCGTCCAATATTATTCGGAGCCTTGCCGGAAATACTAAGGAGTACTGTATACTCTCGCTTCTCGGCTCACGTTTTATCGCTAGGAAAGAGGCTCTCTTGCGCTTTGTGTCATAGGTATAATCCGGGAAGATGTTGACCCTACTGTTCTCCACCTGGAAGGGAGCGTTCAGCCGGGCATTGTGAAGTAGTAAATCCCTGTTCCGGTAGCGGCCTAGATGGAACTAGCTGGAACCCTATGTGCTCGTTCCAGTGTGAAGAATTTGGACAATCCCTCGGGCGCCACCACCGTCCGGAGCCACTCTTCCAGGTAACAAACCATGTCTCCCCCTTCAATTTTTTCCAGCAGCCCCACTATCCGGATGTTGTTCCGTCTATTGCGCCATTCAGCGTCCTCTTCCCTCTTCTCCAGTGCGTCAATCCGGGCCAAGACATCCGTCATGGCAGCAGAGAGTGATTTTTGTGCCGGCTCCAGAGTGCGGATCGAGCTCTCCACCTCCTTGACCCTGTCCGATAGCTTACCGTAATCAGCCCTGAGCAGTCCTAGGCCCGATGCAACCTGTGCTATATCCTGTTGGAGCGCCGCTCGTGTGTCCATTATCGCCGTCAGGATCTTGTCTAGTTGGTGTTGGAGGTGCGGGTCCCGCGGGGTCTCTGGGTCCAGCTGGTCACCTCTGTCCGGCATCTCCATGTCTGATGTAGCCTGTGTGTTGCCCTTGGCTCCCTTTGGTTTCCCCATGGTGCTCGTAATGTCCAACACTGATCTGGGCAAGCGGTGTTCAAACTGGCTAATGGCAACCAAGCCTTGAAAAGTCCCACTTCAGTTCACTAGCTTCCTCTCCTCAGTAAATATCTTCCTCAGCCGCTCGCCGTTCGAGTTCAGATGGAGTGGTGTGGGGGGTCGACCGTCAAGCCATTCATTTCGTGACCCAGGAACGCCAGGTCAGGGCAACACCAACCAAAACTCATCAGCTTCCGGCTCCAAACGGCTTCCGCGGCTCGTGCACCGTTTCCGTAAAGGACCCACCGGGGACCACAGTCCGGTCAGCGGCGGCACCCGGCCCGACCACCACGGCGGACCACCATGTGCTCCAGGCCTCCTGTAGATCGTCCTTGTGGCGGACCGCGCCGCCAGCAGCCCAGGTGCAGGATGACTCCAGCCCCCCGTAGCCTGGACATGGGTGGGGGGAAGGAGAGGGGGGGCCGGCACCGCGCCTCCAGCAGCGCTTACCACCGACCTTCAGTGTTCACCCTGGGCCGTCGTCTCCCCTCACCACCTCCAGCGCTTCAGGCACTCTCCGTCCTCCACACGGGCCCCACCAGGCCCCAAGGCTCAGGCCAACCGCCCTCGTTGTTTCGTTCCGCCTCCGACCTTCCGCTCAAGCCCTAGGAGGTAGGCAGTGCGTCCGCAGTGGCCCCAACACACTTTACGGGTCCCGCCATCAATGAAGGCCACTATTAGGTGCTTGAATGCCGATTTTGTCAAGCCTCGCACTCGGGCTCCCAGTGTCGGCCCCGCCACTCGGCCGCTGCAATGTCCGTCCCCCTGGGGGACCACAAGTCGGTTCCTCTGGCCCAGGAGGCCTCAGCGAGGCGGGGGCCGTGCTCACCCGGGGTCCGACGGGGCCCTGGTCGGCTCCACCAGCCCCCTACGTCTCCTCAGCACTCTCCTCCCCAGGGGCCAGACCGAACCGGTGCTTCCGATAGAAGCCGCGCAGCGGGCGTGCACGGGAGCCACCGCACGGGAGTCAGCGAGCGCCACCAGCGGCCCAGACAGCCGGCACTTCCACAATTCTGCGAGGGGGGGATTCCGCTCAAGCTCCCGTCACTGCAAGTCCGCTGGCCGCTCCCGATGGGCTATCTTATCTCCGTGCGGGCGCCATTTTGTTCTCGGCGCCGTCCGATCCGTCGGAGCTCGCCTAGCTCGGCTCACCACTCTCAGGCTCCGCCGGGAGCTCCGATGCTGCCTTCCAGCCAAGCGTCCCTTCCCACACAATAACTTGTGGGTTGGGGAGCCACAATCGCCCGGTTACCAGCTCTAGCCACGCCCCTTCTAATTCTAAACATGATTTCAACAGTTTGTCATACATTTAATAAAATAATATAGTACTGCACACTAAAGCAGAAAGTCAGCACAATTATGATAGAATACAAAATAGAAAAAAATATATATACTTCTACACTCAACAAACTCGTAACCAGAGTACACAGTTTAATTTAAAAAACACCCTACCACAACTAGTTTTTCAAACGCATTGTAAAATAAAATGCGTCGCAAAGTAGGTCACATACATGGTGATTCTATAACATCAGTTAGAAAAAAGAAGGCCACTCTTACGCTACCAAGAAAACACAACAAAAGTACAAGGCCCAAACTTCCATTGTAGTGTTTCTTAGTTGCAGGTCTAGTTGTCAGATCGACACACACACTCCCTCATGGCTGGTATACACCCACACCACTCCCATTCAGCGCATCCGTCCCTACACATGTGACCCTATGTATAAAAAAGATGGAGCACACGTGTTGTACGCCATTTTAGAGTTGTTCCCAAAGCACCGAGTAAAGGGCCCACTACTACATGCGTGGCCTCTTTCGTCACTGAGTTAGGAGTGCCCGAAGCACTGAGTGGGTGAAGAAGCTGAGATGATGATGATGATGGGAGCACGAGTATGTCGTGAGCCATAGAGGTATCAAGACTCGGCAACACGTATGAGACTTCTTTGTTGAAGATCGCGAGTACATCATGAAGAAACTCGTTTCCACAAAAGGTGAGCAGTGACACTTGAGTACGCATCAGAAGGAGTCAAAGGGTTGTAGCTGACTACATACAAAAATGCGACTTAATATTTTAGACAAACGCACTCCTATATAATGTATTAATTTACATATTTACATTTTTTTCCCAATAGCAGTAACGTTTTTAGAATCGCTGAAATGTCTGCAATATATTCACGCAACTCAGTTTACGATGACTAATCAAAATGTCCTTTTGTTTCCTTCAGCAAACATCCTTCAGAAGTAACCACGGCCTATCGAGCAACAGCAATGGAATTGTCTGCAACGTATTAAATATACTTTGACGTATAGAAGCAGAGTTCAAGTCGAGTGGTGAACTCCGGTGGCCACACTTTTTATACAAGGTAAGCACAGCAACCTACATATACAATCCCATCATAGCAATGCATTAGAAATAAGTTGCCATAACGGGCGTTAGTAACGCACTAGGCACTTCCATATAGACACCACTTGAACGCGGCACTATAACAAGTGAAATGTACCAGGTACACTGCACTCGTAAAACTGTAGTGTTACCTTTATTTGTGAAAGGTTACAACAGTCTGACAAACAGATCCACAACCTTATTACGCCACTTTTGAGTCACTTTTAACATGGGTAAAGTGACGCAAGGAGCTTGTAAATCTATGTCTGACTTTTCAAGAAAAAATCTCAACTCCAGACTCTGAGACACAGTTTTAATGTTGTTTTCTCTCTCTTTCTCTCTCTCACTCTCTGTGACATCATTTATCTTTCTCTCTTAAACTTATAGACACTGCTGTCTGCTTGGATGTGTAGAAGAACAGCCCAAGTGAAGTTGTGAAATCAACTGGCCGAAGAGTTTGGCTGCAGTGTTTAAACAACGTTAAGCATAGAGGCCTAGATCTACAAAGCCTTTATAGCAATGCATTAGAAATAAGTCGGCATAACAGGCGTCAGTAACGCAGTAGGCACTTCCATATAGACACCACTTGAACGCGGCATTATAACAAGTGAAATGTACCAGGTACACAGTACTCATAAAACTGTAGTGTTACCTTTATTTGTGAAAGGAGAGAGGGCGATATTATCAAGCCTGGGCGACAAAATTATCGCCACTTTATGGGCAGGAAAGTGCCGCTAAAGTGATGATAATGGGTTAGATGATATGCTTTATGGAATTCCAATCGAAGCTCATGTTAGATGTGAAGGACATCTAACATGAGCTTCGATTGGAATTCCATAGAGCATATTATCAAACCCATTATCGCCACTTTAGCGGCACTTTCCTGCCGATAAAGTGGCGATAGTTTTGTCGCCCAGACTTGATATTATGGCCCAGAGTGCGTAGTGTACAGCAGCTTTTCTGTAAAATCTATAATTACCTCTGAGCAGTGACAACAGATAGGTTACAACAGTCTGACAAACAGATCCACAACCTTATTACACCACTTTTGAGTCACTTTTAACATGGGCAAAGTGACGCAAGGAGCTTGTAAATCTACGTCTGACTTTTCAAGAAAAAATCTCAACTCCAGACTCTGCGACACAGTTTTAATAATCTTTTCTCTCTCTTTCTCTCTCTCACTCACTGTGACATCATTTCTCTTTCTCTCTTAAACTTATAGACACTGCTGTCTGCTTGGACGTGTAGAAGAACAGCCCAACTCAAGTTGTGAATTCAACTGCCTGAAATGTTTGGCCACAAGGTTTATACAACGGTAAGCACAGAGGCCTAGATCTACAAAGCCTTCGCAGCAATACATTAGAAATAAGTCGGCATAACGGGCGTCAGTAACGCAGTAGCCACATCCATATAGACACCACTTGAACGCGGCAGTATAACAGAACTGAAATATACGAGGCACACTGCACACGTAAAACTGTAGAGTAACCAAAACTTGTAATGCTTAAGCTAATTTACTCACATCTACATAATTCTAAACTCTAATTTTCTTTTTTGTTTTGCAGAATATCAATCGAACATCTTTTGGAGTCCATTTAACAATTTGTTTATAATATTGTTTGCTGTTAAAGTTATTTTTCTAGTTGCTTCTAATATAGTTATAATTCAGTTTTGTTTACATTTATTGATTTAATACAAGTTAATTAAAAAAAACTACATACTTCTTTTATTTTGTGGGGGAGGGGTATGACGGTCCACAATAAAAATAATGTTGAAATACTATAGTAAGATATTCAAGAGTAGGATTGAAAAGTTCTGAGCTCTAAGTAACAGATATAATAAAAATAACGGTGAAGAACTAAAACGGCGGTGGCCGGAATACCTAATCAACATTTGGCGCCTCGACACTACCTTTCAAATAAATATAGAAAAAATATGATTATTAATATATTACAAAAGTACAGCAGCGGATGACACACACGACCCGGAAAAAGAAAGCAACAAATTTACTACCTGAAATAAAGAAAGGTTTGCTTGTTGAACTTCAAGAAAAAGAAAAAAATGTGGACTTCAAAACGAGGCTGCGCATGCTTAGAGAGTACAACTGCTACACAAAATAAAGGAACGTTTTACATACTATAATAGAAATGAAAGAGCATATTATCAACAAAAAGCGATACATTATAGCCGCTTTTATCGGCAGGAAACTGCTGATAAAGCGGCAGTAATGGGCTTAATAATAGGCCCTTGTAAATTCCCATAGCAGCCCAGGTTCTGATGTAACCTGGGCTGCTATGGTTATTCACAAGGGCATATTATCAAGCCCATTATCGCTGCTTTATCGGCAGTTTCCTGCGGATAAAAGCGGCGATAATGTATCGCATTTTGTTGATAATATGGCCCATTGCTCTTTTTTTGACCAGTAAACTTAGCTGCATATTATCAAGGACCGGTGTTAAAATTATCGCCGTTTTATTGGCAGGAAACTGCTGATAAAACGGCGATAATGAGCTTGATAATACGGCCTTATTATTTCCCATAGAAGCCCATGTTAACACTAGAACATGCGCTTCTTTGGGAATTAACAAGGACGTATTATTAAGCCCACCCTCCCAACATTAATAAAAAACTCCAGACAATGCAAGTACCCGGAGCTGGAAGGTCATTTTACATATTACTGCCCTAGAAAGGTGGCGTTATCCGCGACATGTACGGGGAGAGAGAGAGAACTACTGAGTTCTAAGTAACAGATATAATAAAAAAATTAACGGTGAAGAACTACTAAAATGGCGGTGGACGGAGTACGTAATCAACGTTTGGCTCCTCAACACTACCTTTTAAATAAACATAGAAAAAATATGATTATTAATATATTATAAATGTACAGCAGCGGATGACACAGACGACCTGGAAAAAGAAAGCAACAAATTTACTACCTGAAATAAAGAAAAGTTTGCTTGTTGAACTTCAAGAAAAAGAAAACAACGTGGACTTCGAAACGCGGCTGCGCATGCGTAGAGAGTACAACTGCTACACAAAAAAAGGAAAGTTTTACAAACTATAAAATAAATGAAGGGGCATATTATCAACAAAAGGCGATACATTATAGCCGCTTTTATCGGCAGGAAACTGCCGATAAAGCGGCGGTAATGGGCTTGATAATAGGCCCTTGTAAATTCCCATAGCAGCCCAGGTTCTGATGTTAACCTGGGCTGCTATGGTTATTCACAGGGGCATATTATCAAGCCCATTATCGCCGCTTTATCAGCAGTTTCCTGTACGTGTACGGGGAGAGAGAGAGAGAGAGAGCTCAAAACATATATATTTTTAAAAGACCGAGGGTTGTCGCTCCACGAGACTGCCAGGAGTAGGACCGTAACACCCCCCGCATACTTCAAAATAAAACCAGAGGAGTACCGTTCCCCAATGCTCGGGGCACCTTACAAGCCCCCATTATGCAAAAAATGTTGCCCCCGTAATTTACCCCCCAGGACCAGGATGAATAAAACGGACTTCTAGTATTTTTCATCTTTTTCACCGCGTACAAATACTGCACGAGTACCCCACCAATTTTTATTTTGAGCCTAAACATCCATGTAGACCCCCTGAGCAAGCCTAGAGGTTCAGAATGTTTCTAGCCTGCCCCCTTCCCTTATTTCTCAACTTTGTTTTACTGTTTTCTTGTGACTCGGTTCTACCGACGCTCAAGATGGCCACCAATACTTCCTGGTTTCAAGTGTTGACAGCCAATCAGCATGCAGCTCGCGCTCGTAATTAATCGGATTTCCGTACGCATGCTGCACTCCGTCTCTAGATATCGCTATGATTTTACTTGTAATTTTCTCAGAAACTACTGAACGGATTTACACCATTTAACAAAAAGCACAAACTGCGAACCGAACTCTACCTCTCTGCCAAATTTCGTGTAATTCCGTTCAGCCGTTGGCTAAAGGTCCCTATGGAAAAATTGCATGGGGAAAACACGTTTTGGGACCCCCCTTTTTTCTCGGCCCCCGCTTAACGAATCACCCCCAAACTTTCAGGGAAGGAGTGGAACCGAGCAGGCAATTTTCTTGGAGAAATTCGCGAAGATTCATCCACTGGCGCCAAAGTTATTCCAAATAATACATATATATATATATTGTATGTATTATTCCAAATAATACATATATATATATATATATATATATATTGTAGGCTCGTTGGGGTGACCAAGGTAAGCGGCACTCGAACACAACGTACTTTCCCTCATTGAAATCTGTTTATTGGCATGCATCGCTTCATTCCTTCTTACAGACTGCCACCTGACGCGTTTAGTTTCCACTTCTTCAGAGGCACAGCAGTCATGGAAGCAAACAGGGCTACCTCCTCCTTTATAACCGTATCACTACTGGCATATATATACATATATATATATAATATATATTATATATATATATATATATATATATATATATATATATATATATATATATATATATATATATATATATATATATATATATATATATATATGTGTGTGAACACCATTTCTGAATCCCACATATGAATCAGACACCGACACAGGGGTAGCGTTGCCATTCAGTCTTACGCTTTATTCAAAATCTCCGCTATAGCGCGTTTTGGCACACCTGCCTTGTTCACAAAAACAGGCCCCATCAACAGAATGCATTTACAAAAACTGAGACCTTCAATTAGCATGGAAGACAGACTTATGTGATCACATAGAGCTTGCACGTTGTAGAAGCCTTAGCTTACTGTTGAACAATTGATTATATATATTTTAAACTGGTCATCATTTAATCTATCACCACAATTACAGCATTGTCATAATAAAATTAATAATAACCATTTAAAAATGTCTTTGTCATTAATGACTAACATACGCCTATTTGTTTATACACTCAGGTGCCTGTAGTGTTTGCGGTAATTCAACATATTTGTCCAGGACAAGTGTCCTTTTGTCCTATAGTTCCACTGAATGATAAATCGCATTAGGAGTGTACATAAACAGATTGATCATCATTTATGTATTATGCTCATATGTCTCATTAAAGTTTTTTCTATGTAACTTTTCTCAGCATGAAAAAATATATACCCAATTCTCCATTGTCATTTTCTTATTATCGATTCTGACACTCACTTTGTTTAAAAAACTTTAATCATAAGAAATGCACAGAAAGGCAAACAAAGCTAAAGAGTTTCCTTTTTGATCATGCAATAATCAAATAAAGTGCAAGTGCCATTGTTAACATTTTCTTGAGTATTCAATAACTTCATTTTTGTTAAGAATTCAGGTGGTTTTCCACTTTGATCAGCAGATGAACCTACGGTTAAACCAGATACATCGCTTTAAATATATAATTTTAGATCTTTGTCATATAAATTGCAACTGTATTCCAGTACTCCAGAAATGTGCAAATTTGCTAAAAAAAAAAAGTGCTTTAAGGTACATAGCCTGGTACGATCTTACACTGACCACATTACAAATGCCTCAATACTATGGGGCACATTAGGATGGCGGGCAGACTTTGTCCACCCGCCATTCCGTCGTAAAAAGGGACCGCCGGCCATAAGGGCGGGGGTCCCATGAGTACCATTAGGATGCGCCTGCTACAGTGGGAGGCGCATACAGCATTCCTAACATTGTGGCAGGTGGTGCACTTAGCACCCCCCGCCACAATACCAGGAAGGCATGTCGTGCACTTTCATGCACAACATGGCAGGCACCGTGCAGTGCCTGGCCTTTTGTGTATGGAACTGCAGGGGGGTAACTGGGTACCATAGGTACCCCCCATGTGCACCCCCAGAGTCCTTGGAGGCCCGCAAAGGGCCCCACAAGCAATTCCTGATTGCCTTTCCATGGCGGAAAGGCATGCTTCCGCCCTCATAGTAATATGGCTGGCTATGTCTAACAGACATCGCCACCATATAAACTGCTTTTCCGCCCTGTAGGCAATCGAGCAGATTGCCTACCGGCGGAAAAACGGCATACGGTCTTCCCTTCCGCCAGGGTCCCCTCCGCCATGGTCATTTGGCGGGGAGGAAATTGGTAGCGGGCGGAGGTTTTTGGCGGGTGGCTCACCACCGCCATACGGGCGGTGGCGATCAGCCCGTTATCCTAATGTGCCCCTATGTTCCTAATATGTAGAATTACATTTCTTTACCATATAAGGTGCAAATGCATTACTATAATTTAGATCTGTGCAAATTTGCTAAATATATTGCGTGGGTGTGTTTTTTTTTTAAGCATGAGTTAAAGCATAACATTTGGGGAGAATGTGGGCACTGTTTAAAAATGTGTACACTGATATTTTGTGAAAATGGGGTTAAAAATGAAAAGCAAGTTTTTGAGGACAAACGTAGTGTAAGAAAGTGCTCTCTTTCTGCATGGTGCTCTCACTTTTTGCTGAACTGCTGCTGTACTTTGACTGAGTGAGCCCTGGACTCCTGCCAATCAGGTAACTAGGGCATATGTTCTTTCTCTAAAACTACATTGAAGACAAAACCCCCTCTGCCTCTGATTTTGATTGTTGCTAGGGGGTGGGGGGTGTAGAGTGTTCTCTGCCAGATGGACAGACCAATATGCCATCCTTAGAGAAGGCCAGTAAAGTCCCTTACTTAGGTGACTCAGGAAAGGCGGATATGGTTGGGGGGGGCTAAGGGGGCGCAAGACACTGCAACAACATCACCTCAAGTGTAACTATTAGCACTGATCTTAACAGTGCTCGCACAAGTCAACCTCATGTCTCCAAGGCTAGCAAAGATAATATTGGGCAAGCAGATTTGGATAAGGAACCCAGTGACTTTTTCTTTTCCTTATTTGATGGTGGCGTATTTTCAGATGACTCGTCATACACTACAGATTTGAGCTATAGTGACCAGGAGGAGGCAGAGGGAAGTACATTGAAAACCATTTTGAGGAGAAAAAAAAGGAGACGGGGGGAGGATCTGGCCTGGGACTATACCCCCACAAATCAGCTTGCCAATCCTATACCTATCAACCAACCTAATTCCGAGCCCCCTGGGCCAACCCCTCCAAAGTTACAGGCTATCTTCCAGGCTATATCAATGCATCAGGAAGAAACGTGCTAGGATGGACGCAAGGCTCAGGTTGCCATGCGTAAGATGCAAGGGGTTGTGTGAAAATTGACCAAGACGTGCAGTGCATTTGGGGAGCGGCTGACTGATCTTGAGTCTAGGGATTGTCTCTACTGAATCTGACCTGGTAGATTCCCATGAGGTGAAAAAGCAGGGAAGTCCCACTGGTAACCCCTATGGGTTAATATTATATAGTAGGTGCCCAAAGTCTTATTTTTTACTAATACCAATCACACAGTATTATTACCAAACCTTATCTGCAGCTTAATTAGATTACATATCGGCCAACATTGTAATGCAAAAATTGTCAGATGTATTTAATAGCTACTAAGCTCATACTCTACTTATATTATGTCAAACTTAAAGAGGACAGGACATTTAGTTTTAGAAAAATATAGCATTTGTATGTTTATTTCAAAGTTGCATGTAAATCACAAAAATCACAGTTGATAAAAACAATTTTTACAGTAACATATTTAAAAACATTCAAAATCATTGGTATACACAATAGACAATCAATTTATACATTATTAAAAAGTTCGCAAGAACAGGGGTCGACGCGGCGTTTCGGTTTTGGAGAAACAATTAAAACCTTCTTCAGGACCAAGTTCTAGAAGGAAACATACAATTACTTTTTTTGCGTTTATAAGTCATTTTTTGCATTTACAAGTCATTTTTTGCAACAACCATATATTCCTAAAACATTTCCTGTTGTCTACAGAAACAAAACATCCTATCGCTATTTATAGTTGGCACTAGTCTATTTTCAGTTGTTGGTAATATTATTGGTATATGTAAAAGACTTATTAGTTGCTGGAAGGGTCACCGCTGGTAGATACCAGTATTTGATTTCCACGGAGGTAATCGTACTTTGTTCTCATTTAGTCTATGTATAGAGACTGGCATTTATTGCCCTGATTAGGTAAATCCCATTCTTGGTAATGTGATTCGGGTTCTCCAAGCGTGCTGGATACTACGGCTATCCCCATTAATCTCTGGTTTGTGGGCAGATAGTAACACACTCTTATCACCCGCCAAATGAAGAAACACATTATATGAGACTGATTACCTTAGTTGTCAGAAACTGTCATCCAGATAAATCATGGAAGACTAGCTGCCCGAATTTACTTTCCGGGTCTCAACGATGCTGCATATTACCATGTATAGGAATATGTCTTTACGTGATTGTAATACCTGTGAGTAAATAACAGTAGGACCTATATTTATATCTAGCCAAACATAATTTATAGAGCGTTTGACGGATAGTGGGGTAATAAATCTATATGTTATACAGCTACCTTGTAATTTCATGAAATAAATTCGCACTCTGGTAGTAGGAGCCACCGATATGGGATTTCTGTTGAGCTGTAGACAAATGGAAACAGAGTACTGTCATCGCTATTCTAAGCGTGATTCCCAAAAATCCAGAGGGGCTCTGGTTTATGCACTTACCCAGAATTTGGATTACTGGATCCTCAAATTAACACGACCTTTTCAATTGGTTTGTGTTAAAGGTTGCTTCCATATATTAGCAGGATACTCCATGCACTGTAAGTGGAGAGAGGGGTAGTTTATGATAAAGATGGCCCCATTATGCAAATGGTTCTATAATAGCCTCATCTAGTATTAACTTTAGTTATGTATATACATTTTAACTGCAATATAGTTTTACCCGTTATGGCGGTATTGCCTATAATATCTGACAAATCGACATACAGTCGGGTTCTCTTGTAAAAATGTGTTACTTTATACACCTTGCATCTATGTTGCAGCTTGGGCAGCTAATTATTGCAATTTTATATAGCAGGCCTTTAGTGTAGTTTATCTCACTCGATTAAGCAGTCACGCCATTGCGTTTTAAAAACTCTTATGTAATAGTGATGGTTTTGTTGAATGCCATTTATCATAACTGCATAGTTAATGTCGGAAAAATGCCAGCGCAAGAATATCTCACTTACTCTCAGCGCACTATCTGGTTAGGTTACTAGTTCTTGTGGGATCTATATTGGCGCGAGGGTGCTTCAATACCTTTCAGCCTACTTGTTGGTTGGATTATTAACAATGTGCCGTTCATTTTAAAAGCTCCTGCCGGACCGGGAATGCGGCTGTTTAGGTAGCCTCAACCCCATGATCACGGTTAAACAATTAGGTCTACGGGCAGGGGGGACTCTTAGCTATCGCTGCACGCGTTCAATCGACGTGGCGGGTCGCGTATTGCTTACCGTGAATGTGCGATTCGGCCTCCCTGCTCCTACTACGGTGGTGCTTCCGGAATCTCTTGGTTTGTCTGAATAGTTGCTTATTAAACAAAAACAGATTGTTTTTTAATACCACTGAAATACAGTCCATAATAAAAAGTTTGTGGGCGTTGAGGTCTCGATCTTCTTTGTTAAGCATAGATGTTATTACCTCTATTGTTGCGTTCTGTGGTATATTAGTATAAAGTGCTTCTATGTCTAATGTGACATGAAGCTGGGACTCTGGGTTGAATTCTAGGCCTTCTAGTTTGCTAATAATATCTGCTGTGTCCTTAATGAATGCCTTTTGGCTGGTAACAAGGGGTTGTAGAAAAACATCTACATATTTACTAAGCGGTTCTGTCAGAGACCCGATGCTAGACACAATAGGCCTCATGGGAGGGTTCAAAATGTCCTTATGGACTTTTGGGAGTCCATAGAGGGCAGGTATAACGGGGTCTTGATTGTTGAGGAAAGAGTATTCCTCATCAAAGATGATGTCATCATCTTTAGCCTGTTTTAGAAGGGTAGCTATGGATGATTTGAGGGATGTCCATTCATCCATGTTAGCAGGTTTATAGTGTTCCTTGTTGCTTAGTAGGTTAAGCATCCTGTTTTTATAATCGGGGGTGTCCATCACTACGATGCCACCCCCCTTGTCAGCCGGTTTGATAGTCAGTTCGGTGTTATTCTGCAAAATCTTCAGAGCTGATGCCTCATCTTTACTAAGATTATGATTAATCCAGTGCTTGTGTTTCAGTAGGTCATCTATACTTTTGTCAACGCACCGCTCGAAAGCTTCTATGTCTTTCGGGATCATATTGACACTGGGAGTCCAAACGGACTTGTTCTTTAGCCCTGATTTATTTTGACTGGGATGTCGTTCCTTTCCCTCAAAAAAGATTGCTAGCCTGATTTTCCTAAAGAAGCTTTGGAGATCCCTTTCTAAAGAATATCTGTCAATGTTGGAGGAGATTGCATACCCTAAGCCTTTTTCTAACAGTGTGATTTGTTGATCCGTGAGTATGGTTTTTGAAAGATTAATAATTGGAGCTTTGTTGTGGTTGGCTAGTCCCATTGTTTCTGGCTGCGTGTGTTTGGACGTCGTAGGAATTGTGGTGTCGTGTTGTAATTCCCTCGTCCTCTGCCTCTCCCTTTCGGGGGACCTTGGTTTTGTTGGCGCTGTTCCAAAAAAGGAAGAATGTTGTGATTTGAAGTGTTTGATGTTTCTCTATCCCTCATGTTTCTACTCTCATTCTGTTGTTCTCCCTCAGATTCGGAACTGGTGTAGGAAGTATCAAAGAACCTGACTTTTCTTTTTTGGAAAGTGCGAGGTGGATTCTGCCACGGTCTACGCTGTGGGTAGTTCTCTTTGCTTCTCTCATAGAAGTCTTTTTGTAACTATGGGTAGACATATTCAGGGTTGTAATTTGCTATGTCTTTGCGTAGTTTGTTGCTCTTCTTGTTCATTAAGTAGTCAGTATAACCTGATATGTCCTTCTCTATTTCCTCTAATTTTTGTTTTGCTTCTAGTAGTGCAGGGCTACCTTTTAGTTGGGCTTCTTGGTCTTCTATTTCTTTGCGTTCCACTACTAATACCTCATGGGCAGTCTCTATAATAAGTAGGATCCAGTCCCGACTGCAGCGATTAGCTACCAATGTCCAGTTCTCTATGAATTTTCTATTGTTTATAAATATACCTGGTTCATTTACCACCTGAAGACCTTTGGGAATCACTCCTTTTTTGCAGTATTCCACAACTAGCGCCTAAATAGAAAAGCTAGTCTTTAATGCAAACTACATAATATCTCCACACGCATACTTGCCTCTTGATAAATACATACAGAAACTAACAAGGTAAAACATAGCGTTTAAATACAGGATCGTACGGAATAAACATAAACGTAACAGAAGGTATACAGAACATGTGGCCACGTGACCTCTGGAGAGCCTATCAGCGCGACTCTAGGGGCCGCCCAATTACCAGCCCCGGAGCATAAAATAGCTCCAAAACACCTCCTCTCCACATATCAGATGACGGGAGATTCCGGAAGCACCACCGTAGTAGGAGCAGGGAGGCCGAATCGCAAATTCACGGTAAGCAATACGCGACCCGCCACGCCGATTGAACGCGTGCAGCGATAGCTAAGAGTCCCCCCTGCCCGTAGACCTAATTGTTTAACCGTGATCATGGGGTTGAGGCTACCTAAACAGCCGCATTCCCGGTCCGGTAGGAGCTTTTAAAATGAACGGCACATTGTTAATAATCCAACCAACAAGTAGGCTGAAAGGTATTGAAGCACCCTCGCGCCAATATAGATCCCACAAGAACTAGTAACCTAACCAGATAGTGCGCTGAGAGTAAGTGAGATATTCTTGCGCTGGCATTTTTCCGACATTAACTATGCAGTTATGATAGATGGCATTCAACAAAACCATCACTATTACATAAGAGTTTTTAAAACGCAATGGCGTGACTGCTTAATCGAGTGAGATAAACTACACTAAAGGCCTGCTATATAAAATTGCAATAATTAGCTGCCCAAGCTGCAACATAGATGCAAGGTGTATAAAGTAACACATTTTTACAAGAGAACCCGACTGCATGTCGATTTGTCAGATATTATAGGCAATACCGCCATAATGGGAAAAACTATATTGCAGTTAAAATGTATATACATAACTAAAGTTAATACTAGATGAGGCTATTATAGAACCATTTGCATAATGGGGCCATCTTTATCATAAACTACCCCTCTCTCCACTTACAGTGCATGGAGTATCCTGCTAATATAAGGAAGCAACCTTTAACACAAACCAATTGAAAAGGTCGTGTTAATTTGAGAATCCAGTAATCCAAATTCTGGGTAAGTGCATAAACCAGAGCCCCTCTGGATTTTTGGGAATCACGCTTAGAATAGCGATGACAGTACTCTGTTTCCATTTGTCTACAGCTCAACAGAAATCCCATATCGGTGGCTCCTACTACCAGAGTGCGAATTCATTTCATGAAATTACAAGGTAGCTGTATAACATATAGATTTATTACCCCACTATCCGTCAAACGCTCTATAAATTATGTTTGGCTAGATATTAATATAGGTCCTACTGTTATTTACTCACAGGTATTACAATCACGTAAAGACATATTCCTATACATGGTAATATGCAGCATCGTTGAGACCCGGAAAGTATATTCGGGCAGCTAGTCTTCCATGATTTATCTGGATGACAGTTTCTGACAACTAAGGTAATCAGTCTCATATAATGTGTTTCTTCATTTGGCGGGTGATAAGAGTGTGTTACTATCTGCCCACAAACCAGAGATTAATGGGGATAGCCGTAGTATCCAGCACGCTTGGAGAACCCGAATCACATTACCAAGAATGGGATTTACCTAATCAGGGCAATCAATGCCAGTCTCTATACATAGACTAAATGAGAACAAAGTACGATTACCTCCGTGGAAATCAAATACTGGTATCTACCAGCGGTGACCCTTCCAGCAACGAATAAGTCTTTTACATATACCAATAATATTACCAACAACTGAAAATAGACTAGTGCCAACTATAAATAGCGATAGGATGTTTTGTTTCTGTAGACAACAGGAAATGTTTTAGGAATATATGGTTGTTGCAAAAAATGAATTGTAAATGCAAAAAATGACTTGTAAACGCAAAAAAAGTAATTGTATGTTTCCTTCTAGAACTTGGTCCTGAAGAAGGTTTTAATTGTTTCTCCAAAACCGAAACGCCGCGTCGACCCCTGTTCTTGCGAACTTTTTAATAATGTATAAATTGATTGTCTATTGTGTATACCAATGATTTTGAATGTTTTTAAATATGTTACTGTAAAAATTGTTTTTATCAACTGTGATTTTTGTGATTTACATGCAACTTTGAAATAAACATACAAATGCTATATTTTTCTAAAACTAAATGTCCTGTCCTCTTTAAGTTTGACATAATATAAGTAGAGTATGAGCTTAGTAGCTATTAAATACATCTGAC
The DNA here is from genome assembly GCF_964263255.1 of Lissotriton vulgaris. Lineage (NCBI taxonomy): Eukaryota > Metazoa > Chordata > Amphibia > Caudata > Salamandridae > Lissotriton > Lissotriton vulgaris. Next base: position 247,381,530 of record NC_141687.1, read on the forward strand.
AATTTTTGCATTACAATGTTGGCCGATATGTAATCTAATTAAGCTGCAGATAAGGTTTGGTAATAATACTGTGTGATTGGTATTAGTAAAAAATAAGACTTTGGGCACCTACTATATAATATTAACCCATAGGGGTTACCAGTGGGACTTCCCTGCTTTTTCATCTACTCTCCCCTGTCCCAGAATCGACAGATAAGGGGGCCTCCTCCACTTTTCTTTGTAGATTCCCATGAGGCACAGCTAGCTGACGTCAAGTGGAAGCTGGAGGAATTTGAGAACCGGCAGCGGAGAAACAACCTGCAGGTGCTGGGGGTTCCTGAAGGGGTGGAGGGGGTAGATGTCCCCTCATATGTGGTGGACTTGGTACGGAACTCCCTGCCGGAGCTTACTGATTGGAATTGGGCATTAGAGGTGCAACATACTCACTGCGTCCCCTTTGTTCAGAAACAGCCAGCAAGGGCAGGGGCTCTCCCTTGTGCCATCCTGGTGTATTTTCGCAATTTTTTGCTACGCCAAGTGGTCTTTAAGAAAGCAAAGCCAGAAGCAAAAAGAACTAGGAATGAGATCTCCTATTTTGTCCATCCGGACTTCTGCCACTTCACCGTCGAAAGGTTTTGGAGGTTGCGACAGCTTACTAAACCATTCCTAAACAAAAAAGTGCAAGCCTTTTTAATCAACCCAGCTCGGCTAAAGGTGATGTGGTGGGGAAGGGGGGAGGAGGGGGTCAAAATTGTTTTGTCGGAAATAAAGGCTAAAGAATACCTGTATGGTTTGTCTGTCAAGATCCGGATCAGCTGTCAATGTACTAAACAGGCCACAGTCCACAATTACTCACAAGGGGGGATTTAAGCGGGAGGGGCAAAAGGATTTAAAAAGTATTTTTCTTTGGTATATTTGGAATGGAACAAAAATGAATAAAATGCTTGCTTAAGGAACAGGTGAATGTGGAGAATGGGGAACTTGGAAAGCAGCATGTAGCTAAATACTAGAGGAAGGTCTTAGCATCAGGGCTCTTTCTCTGCGTAGCACATTCATCTCGAACAGACTCAAGATTGAGTCTGCACGCCTCGTGTGGGGAGATGGGGGTACCGAGGAGGTGGGTGGGGGGGAGTTGGTGGAGACAGAAGGGAGGTTGGGGAAAGGGAAGGGTGATGGGTAAAAATTGGGATAAAAAAAGCATTTCAAGAAATAACAATGAGATGAAGAAACAGCCAAAATAGAAAAATAGGAGGCAGAATCAGAGGCGAAAGGTGGAGGAGGGTAAGAGCAAGAGTCTACTAATAGGGGGAATCCTGGAATTTGAAGCTAACCCAAGAGGGGGAGATTAACTATATGTTCATGGAATGTAGCAGGATTGAATGATAGGGAAAAGAGAGTTAGATGTGCTGAACTTATGCGGCTACATTCCTTGGATGTAGTATGTTTACAGGAGACACACATTTTCTGGGGGAAAAGCGAAGCAGTGAGGAATATCCTGGCTTGTACAACTCAGACCTTGAATATTCATGGGGTGGCCATTTTAGCAAATACATCTTTAGGCTTAGCCAAAAGGAAGGCATTGGATGCCCTGGGGAGGTGGGCCATAGTAGAATTTGCAACAGGAGTTACGGTATGCTCAATCTACGGGTCAAACCAAGATGACCCCCAGATATCTGAAGATTTGGAAATAGAACTTGCTACATGGCCAAACCCTTTAATCTTTTGTGGAGATTTCAATATCTCTTTAGATATTGGTTCCGGGAAGCAGAGGCAAGGGAGGTATTCCGGTCGAAAGCCTAGAGTCTACAGGGCTCTAAATTCTCTTAAGAATAGTCATGGCCTGGTGGACATCTGGGACATAAAAAACCCAACTAACCCTGGCTATACGTATTTCTCCTGTCCGCACAAAAAATCACAAGAACAAGGGATCTAGTAGAACGAGCTGGGATTAAGAAACTCCCCAAAATAATATCTGATCACAGCCCTCTGATCTTAGAAATTGAAATACCCAGCTTTAAGAGACCACAGAGTAAATGGACGATTGATAGGAAAATTGCTAGTGAACAGACAGTACATTGAATTTATTAAAGAGTCGGTGCAAGAATTCTTTATTATTAACCGTTTTAACTCTAGTAGGGGGGTTGTGTGGAACTCTTTTGAGGCCGCCTTAGAGGGGAAACCATTAGCTTTGTTGCCAGGGCTAAGACGCACTGGGAGACCAAGAACCAACATCTATCGCGGGATTTGGCCTGGGCTGAAGAGGAGCATGTTTCGATAATAATGCAGGAACAAGAGGGGGACCAAATTCAACATCGAATAATTGCCATAAAAGCAGAATTAAATAGTTGGCTAACACAGAGGTCAGCAGAGGAATATCAATCCCATCGAAATAGCGCCTATGAAAACGGTGAGCAAGTTGGTAAGAGCTTAGCTCTTCGTACTAGGCAGAGGATATCTTTAAATTTAATATCTTCTATTAAAATAGATGGACAAGAACATACTGATCCAGGAGACCTTGTCAAAGGGTTTCAACACTATTATCAATCCCTGTACCAGGATGACATTAATAAAGAGCGAGCAGAAGTTCTGGATGGCTCAGCAGGGTTGATAGCTAGCAATGAACTTGGAGGGGGCTTGGATAGGCCGATTAGAGATGAACTAGAAGAAGAAATTACTCTTGAGGAAGTTCATTTAGCACTGCTAGGTATGGCGTCGGGGAAGGCTGCATGCCCTGACAGGATTCCGCTCGAAGTTTACAAGATCCTAGGAACAGTCATGACACCTCTTCTTCTTGACTTGTTTAAGGGAGTGCAGTATAATGGAACTCCCCCTGAGACCTGGAAAGAGACGGACATCATAATATTTCCTAAAAATGGAAAGCCGGTAGACAATCCATCTTCATACCGGCCGATCTCCTTGATCAACCCAGACACTAAATTATATTCTAAAATCCTGGCCAATCGGCTAGGGAGGGTCATAGAACGTCTGGTCTCCCCCTGGCAACACAATTTTATCCCTGGTAAAGGAACAACTGACCATACTCGTACAGTTATCTCTCTTTTTGACATCATAACCGGGACGGGGGACCAGATGGCTATGATCCTCCTCGATGCCGAAAAAGCTTTCGATCGGGTGTCTTGGGAGTTTTTATGGGGAATACTGGAGCTAAATAGTTTTGGGCTGTTATTTATAAATGCAATCAGGGCAATGTATTGTCAACCAAGGGCCCGACTGCAACTTATTGGGAAGGAATCTAATAATATTAACATATCAAGAGGGACCAGGCAGGGATGCCCCTGCTCCCCAATTTTATTTGCTTTATGCATCAATCCTTTAGTGGTCAAGCTCTTACAGAGTGGGAGGATTAAGCCAATAATCACTGGTGGGTATGAGACCAAAGTATTGGCATACGCTGATGATGCTGCGGTGTTAATTCCGAACCCAGCTGAGGCAATCGTAGAGATAAGTAAGATTGCTGAGAGCTATGAGCTCCTCTCTGGATACGCTCTTAACAAGGGGAAAACGATTGTGCTATGCACAGATAACATAGATTTTAATGACCCTAGGAGAGCAGATACAGCAGTTTATCTTGGGGTCCAATATGTGCTACGGTGGATGAAATCAATAAATGTAATTAGGAACCTTTGATTAAAACCATAGGAATGATCTAAGGAGAGTTAACAGGCTGCATCTGTCCATTATAGTGAGGGGATATTTTTTTTTAAATGACCCACCATATTACCGAAGATATTGTATCTATTTCGCGCTATACCCTTGGCTGTGGAAGGTAGCATACTGAGGGCATTGGAGTCAACCCTTTCCGATTTTATATGGCATTACGGGAAGATCAGGAAATACCTAGCATTACCACAAGACAGGGGTGGCCTTGCAATCCCCAACATCACCCTATATTACTGGGCGGCTCTTCTCCAGCAAATGGCTACTCTGTTTGTTGTGGATAACGATAGTGGACTAAAGCAAGGCCCAAAAATACCCACAGTTTATGAACTCTCTATGCGGAGGAAAGCTTCAGGGCTGTTATTGAGACAACTGGAACCAAGCTACTACAAGAAGGTACAGTTTAAAGGGATCCATAGTGCATGGAAAGTATGGAAGCAGGTCTCTAAATTTATGGCAATTCAGAAAGTTTGCAGATATACCCCCCTATGGCGCTCACTGCTATTTCCATCCCAAGTTAACGATGCCATGGGGAAGGAATGGGAAAGGTACGGGGTAGGAACAATTGGGGATTTTTGTGGGGGCGAGCAAGAATTTCAATTTCCCATGCTACAGTGGGTTTTTGGTATACCAGATAACCAATACTTTAAATTTGTTCAGATTAGGAGCATCCTCACTTTGTGTAGCCCTAAGATTAAGATCAACAAGATACCACTCTTGGATGCCATAGTAAGTAAGTCTAGCAGAATTAGGATTTTTTATTGTCTACCTCTTTATAAAATCACAGACGAATTAGAAAAAACTGAAGCATACTGGGCAGGGAATTTGGTAAATCCTGATGTGGATATCTACATGAGCCTTTCCTTAACGGCCAAAATACTTTTATCCTCGAACTTAAAAGCTCAACTGTACAAAACTATTTTTAATCTCTATTTTAAACCTGCCAAATTTTAAACATGGGGAAAGGGGTAGATGATAAATGCCCCAGATGTGGGGTAGGACCTGCCACCCTAATCCATATGCTGTATGACTGTGACAAATTGGCTCTATTAAAAGAAAGGCTTCTAGGTTATTGGGAGGAACTATTAGGTTATAGACTAGAACTATCCCCTACTCTATTGATCCTTGGTTATGATAGCACTATGGGTTTTAGCACCAAGCAGGAGTATTGTCTTTTCTTGGGGACAGCGGTATACAGGATTTTACTAGCGGCTAGATTGAAAGATGCGGAACCACCAACTTTCCATATGTGGCTCGCCGGGCTTCTCGGAATTTATAATCAAGAGAGGGCTATCTATGCCTGTAGGGGCAGACAGGCCAGAATTCGGGGGCAGAGGATCTGGGCATATATCGCCGATTGGAGCAGGGATGCAAAGGTGGCATAGTAGGAAGCTAACCGAGGTGGCTTACTGCTCCTTGAGGCCCAATAGGGGTAGGCTGTAATGAATTGCTTTACCTTTTAGATATCTCCTAAGTACTGTACTGTTGTTGTTAACCACTTTTCGATGGATCAAGCTGTTCCTTATGTGATGCAGCATTTGCCATTACTGCTTTTATTATATAAACTGCTTTTTATGACTACTCTTATGTACTTTATTAATTGATGTTTTATGTTATCATTGATTGGTATTTGACGTATTTGTATTTTCTGGAAATGCTTAATAAAAACATATAAAAATAAAAAAGAAGACAAAACCCAATTGGCACTCTCTGGCAACAAGTTAGCACCTGGTAAATGGTACCACAGGTACCCAGGGCACTATGGCTTGGGAAGGCCTCTAAGGGCTGCTGAACTTATTGTGCCACCATTAGAGACCATGTACCTTTACACTCACACACTGCCTTTGCAGGCTGTGTGTTTTGGTGCAGAACAAAGTGGAGAGTCGACATGCCTGCATAGATCAGCCACCCCCTCTAGTTGGGTGCACTATACCAGTGGTGAGGGTACAGGGGCATGATCCCTGTACCACTACAGTGTCTAGCCAATTGTTAGAAAATGGCTGCTTCCCAGCTGCCACCACCAGACATGTTTCTGGACCCCTGGGTCGAGAGCCTACTGCTCTCGTGGGTCTGAAACAATGCACATCCTGGGACGAGTTGCCAAGACTCCTCCCCCAGGATGGGCAGGGTCCACGAAGGGGAAGCTACAAAGGCTTGCCGACTTTGTGAGCTTCCCCAGCCCTTTTGCTGCTTCTACAACTGCTTCCCACCGGTTCTGACCCCCACTGTGTGCGGGAGAACCGGCGGGAAAACCAAGTAAGGAAGGGAGGTGTGCCCACCTATAACAACCCCACCCCTTAGGTGGAGGAGGCGAGGTGAAGCACAACTCTTAGTCCCTGCCACCTTGCAGATGGGGGACCCAGCCAACCTGAGTGAGGCATATGCCCCCCTCCCAATGGAGGGTGGCATAATATGGGGTGTACGCACCCCAACGAAGGGATCCATTGGTCCCAAGCTTTTACTTACCTGGCACACCCCTAAATCTTGTATTTAGGGGCACCCCTGAATCTTAAATCGTCAGTAAAACAACAACCAAGAAGAAAAGAAGCAGAAGGCCCGAACAGCTGTGCAGAAGCTAAGAAAAGGAGGACGCCCACTGACTTGGCCCCAGCACTACTGGCCTGTCACCACTTCAAAACTGCAGAAGCAAAACTCCAGTGTGTCCTGCAGCCAGCAACCTCAAGAACACAGAGGACCTGCCCTGCCTTCCAAAGAAAAGACTCTGTCTCCTGTGAACACTGGATTTGTTCACCTACTGACTCCACCTCCGGCCAAATCCGCCAGTCTGCATCACTCTGCACCCGTCGCCCACGGCCTGAGATCTGGTGAACTCTGACCTGCCTTAAATCTCCCAGTGAAGCCTACAGCCTCTTTCTGGAGGATCGCCCTGACGGCGACCGGATCTGGTAAGAGAAACCCGACTCCTAAAGACACTCCTGCACCCGAAGCCCCACAGGCTTCAGTGGCCCAACCGACGGTGTTCCAGCATGCCCAGGCATCCCAACTTACCTCTCCAACTAGTGGTCACCTCCAGAAGATCTGAGCCTGCAGTCTTTGTTGAAACTGGAGAATCCCCATTGCAATTAACAGGGCACCTGACGCCAAAACAGCACCCTGCACTCAGCCACCCCTGCGCCACTGCAGGTGTACTTTGGGTGGTAACTCGGAACCCCCTTTGCCCTGAGCCTATGCCCAGAAGCTTAGCTCCCACAACCCAGTTAACCTGCTCGTAAGCAGCAAACAACCGGAGGCTCCCTATCTCCCATTGGATAACAGTGGGCATCAGCACACTGCACCCAGCCGCCCTAGTGCCGCTGAGGGTGTAACAAAAGTACATCCTTGACCCTGGGGGGACCCTTGTTCTTATCCCAGAAAGTCAAATCCAAATACCGTTAACTTAATTTCTCTCCATTGGAACCTATTGACTGTTTTTCTCTGAAAAAAATTCTAAGTGTGGAGTTGATTTGTATGGAAACCTGAACAATTACAATTGTGCAAAACTGACTTTACTAACCTTTTCTCTAGGAAATGCCCCTGTGTGATATCTAGTCATATCACGCCGAGTAGAAAAAGTAACTTAAAAAGTAATCTAAAAAGTAACAAAGTAGAAATCTGAACAGTAATTTCAAAACCTTGACTCTCCCGAGCCGCTGGCCCCGATAGCATCCTAGCAGTAATTATGAAAACGAATAGTGTCTGGTGGGCTATGATTTACTCCTCCTTGTTTAATTGGATTGCTATTTCTGGCCTTTATTCCACGTCCTGGAAGGGGTCAATAGTGAAACCGATTAAAAAAAGGAGTGGTACAGATCCTAGGCACCATACGCTGATAAGCCTCTTAGATATCTTGTAAAGATATTTTCAAAGATCATTTTAGCTAATCTTGAAGATTGGGCAACTGAAACTAAACAAATTCCACTAGAACAAGGGGGCTTTTGTGAGGGTCATTCCACCATAGACCACTGTTTTGCTCTGTGGGCCATTATTTGAAAGGCTCTGGAGGAAAATCAAAGGCTGTGCTGTTGCTTTGGAGATTTCAGGACAGCCTTTGATTCTGTGGATAGGGATACTCTTTCGGGAAAACTTTCCTCCTGGAACCTCCCACCAAATCTTCTTGGGCCACTCCAATCTTTGCACTTTGGCAATTGGGCTCAGGTGAAGTTAAATAAGTCGGGTCAGTTATCACAAAGAATTTCTATTGACAATGGCCTTCGCCAGGGGTGCGTTTTAGAACCCTTGCTTTTAAGCTTATTTCTGGCAGACCTCCCGACCTTCATTTCCAAATCTGAGTCCTTTTCGCCAAAAATTGGGAACAAGCATATTGCTTGTCTGCTTTATGTAGACGACTTGGTATTATTGGATTATCATATTCACACTAAAAAGAGGGGGGGGGGGGCAGGGAGCTAAAATTAGAAAAAGCGAGGTCCAGTACCCATGCTCCCACAGATAAACGTGACTATACAACGGGGGTAAAAAGTTCCTCTGAAAGAAAAATGTTTTTGTAAACCAAACTATGGGTTACACAGGAGAGAGGTGATAGAAAGATCAGTTTGCTCAGTGGTCAGGCCCTAGGCCGATTGGTGTCTAGAAGGGTGATGAAGAAATTGCTCCTTTGATATCTAGTGCCCTCAGACACCCTTGCGAGTGTCACGTATCATCATAGGGCGTTGCTACTTGTGTGGATGGTGCTGCAGTCCCTCACGTGCCCCACAAGAGAGCTCTTTAGCGGAGTTCTTTTGTAGGAGTCGCCGCAGTTGTGCGTGTGGGTGCCAGGGCCTTTGAAAACGAGTGATTGAGGAAGTAAAATGACCAATCATTACCCGGAATATACTTTTATTCAAGGGTCTGGGTGATCAGCTAAAAGGGGTGTGGATCCTGGAGAGTCCCTGAAAAAACAAATATTAGGGGCGGTTGTTTGACTAGCCGCTGCTCTCAGGATAGGTGTTCTAGTGAAGAAAAAACAAGGTCAAGATGTTTCGCGCCTCTGGTGGTCTCTAAAGGATCCAATGGCGCTTCGTCAGGACCAACTGTAAATATATAAAAGTATAGAAAACTACCAGGTACCAGGCCTAGAGCCCATGGACCTGTGGCACCTTATTCATAAAGATGTAGAGCGTCTTAGCGCTGACAGGTACTCTCAGTTGTGGTACCTATACCCAACCTGTTAAGACAAAAGTGTGACAAAAGAGACAAACTGACAATTAAAAACAAACATTTCTAAAAAGGAAGTTATTCATACATTGAACGTGTTCTCTTTCTCATCCCTTATCTCCTTGGTGATGAACTTAATAAACTCAACGTTATCAATAATCATGCAGTATTTTTGTTGTGAGTGTTTCCTAGAGAAGCCCTCTTCATGTCTATAGGTAATTAGAATTGTCATGCTGGAAAAACTCTGCACACAAGCTATCTGCCCGGGGAGGAGACAACCGTTGGTGTTGATCCCCTATAAAGGGCTGTGTTGACTGGGTAGTTAAATTGCTGCCCACGCTCACCAACAACAGAGCGCACCCACGGACACGGGCCATGCGCGCGAGTGAAGCCGTGAAACCACGCCCTCCCAAAAAGTCTCCTAAAAATTGTTCGAGTACTAAGCATGATACCCCTAAACCCACATGCTTTCTATTAGCCGAGTGCGGTAATGTCAAACACACAGAGGTTACGTAAGGAAAAGTAAGGGGAGCCTACCCAAAATTTAGGAGGAAAGGGCTCCGTCGACATCTGCTCAGTTGGAGATGCAGTGCTGGGTAAATAAACAAAAGTAAAAGAAGGGGTACTGGCTGTCACTAAAAGAAGTTACCTAGGTTTAAGACTCCAAAGTAAATGCCGGAAGGCATATTGGCAAGGGGGGGGGGGGGGGGGGGTTGTACTTACAAGTATCTGTCTCTCCGGTGGTTCTTGACCTACCCCTCTGGTGTGGACTGTCGGAATGACGTCGGGAGCTTGCTAGCGACCACTTATATAAGGTCTAGCGCTGCCGTCAAAACGTGGCGCCTAGGTCTCGGGCAGCCCTAAATGACGTCAGAGCCCTGTGAAATGTGGCGGCCATCTCTCAAGGGTTTGAGGTGCATTAAAAACTCCTTTGACTAGTGGGAAAAAGTGATCCCACATAATGAGTTGAGGAAAGTGGAGGAGGTACATAAAAAAATCTCAAGATAATGTACCTGCGGGGGAAACCAATGGTGACGTGTTAATCGTGTGTCCCTAGAGTAAGACAGGTGTCTGCGGAAACACAACTAAATTAATGAATTATCCCCTGATAGGTTTGCAGCGGAAACTCAATGCCCTGGCAACCTATAGCAAGCAGAACCTGCTCCCTTTCAATTTGGAAAAGACCAAGATCATGATCTTTGGAAAAAAAGTACAGAGTTTTCCTTAGCATTTAGGTACGCAGGTGGTGGAACAAGCCGATCAATATAGATACCTGGGTTTAATTTTTAGGAAAAATTTAAATTGGGGTGCTGATTGGGATGCCACTAAGCAGAAGGCCCTATTGCAGGCCAGTTGTCTGTCAATATTCAATGGTAGGTTTGTGGTGCTATCTCATATCCCATTACTAAAGGCTTATGAAGGGAAGATACCTCTGTTAGGCCTGTATGGCGGAGAGGTTTGTTCCCTCGACCCAACTTATGAACGGGATAGTTTTGAAGGGGTGGTGTTTAAAAGATTTTTTATCACTCCCCCAAGGCACCATGGTTCAGGCCGTAGGGAGAGAGTGCAATCAGGTCTCTTGGAACATGGCAGCCTCTACTCAGGCACTAAGATATTTTAACACATTTTTGGAGCACGATCAGGTGGTTAAAGTCTCCAAATTGTGTTGGGAAGAGATCCAAAGCAGTGAGAGGATATGGCCAAAGGCCGTAAGAACCAGAATAATTGCACTACTTGTACCTACATATAAATAGTGGTTCAGTTACATCTTGACTAACATTTCCAGCCAAACAAGCACTGAGGGAATCAGCTTCAATGGAGTCTTAACCTATCGACCTGCTGTATCTAAAGAAGAGATCATCCATTAGCTTCTCGATTGCTACATTGGAACAGGATACTGTTTTACCTTATCTATCACAGTTACCAGACCCAGGATTGAGGAATGAAATTTTAAGGGCTATGGTGGGATGCAATCCAAACTACTCATCCCGCCCACACAGGATCGGGGTTTTGATTATTAGTGGTCTCTGCCCCTGCCCTTTGAAAGTTAAATGTACCCTTATGCATATTTTTATGAACTGCGTATTTATTTTACAAATAGAATCACATTTTTAAGACCTCAGTTTTTTAAATCTGATGCTCTCCATAGGAATAAAGCTGTGGAGTTATTGTCTGAAATGCGTTATCTCAATGTGGCAGTTGGAATTGCTAGTTTTTTACGATCTGTAAAACAAAACTTTTATCATGAAACGTAGGGAGTCGGAGGAATAGGGTAGCCAGGAGGAGGGTCCTTTTAAATGTTTTAATTGTTTTAAATGTTTTAATTGTTAAGTGTGCTTTTTTAGAATGTTTTAAGGACAAATGTGTAAATAAACTTGTTTTGGAACCTAAGACACACAACTTTGACTTACCTGAATTTCAAACAACTGCATTTGAACTTGCATTCACTTGGAAACACTGCATAACTTTTTTGCAAAGCAATTTATTCACTCACCTGTGTCAGGCTTGGCTTGGTTCTAGAAATAAAAGAACTTAACAATATTTGTATACAAACAAAATTGGTCTGAGTTCATTCTTTGAGTGGGGTGACACCATTTGCTGATTGAGTGTGTACAACAAATGCTTAAAACTACCCTCTGATACAGCCTTACTGCTTGCCTACACTACCACAAATAGAAAGTAAGGTACTCTCTACTTTTACCTCTGCCTACCTTTGGGGTTCCACTGGACTCTCTGCACACTAAACCTCATTTTAGTATAGTATATACAGAGCCAGGTTCCTACCCGAAGTGTTACTGAAAATGAAAGCCTGATGGTTGAGGACAAAATGAATGCAGTACCAGAAAATGAAAAGTAAGTTATTGTGGACAATGTAAGCGTTATCCAAAAAAACAGTGACTAGAGAACTTAATTGTTTTTTTTCTTCTGAAAATGGCATGCTAATATATTCTAAGACAAATAATTCTCTTTACTGAAAAAGGAAAGCTAGCTTTTATCCAACACACAAGGATATTTATTTTTAGATAATGTCAAGATGATGTTATTCTACAAAGTGTGTTTATTAACTACAGAGTGCAAGGTTGAAATGTGAAGACAACATTGTACATTTAGCAAACATTTGCAAGTTGTTCAGTCGAGACAAATTTGTTCATTTTCGAAAAATAAAAATCTAGCACTTGAAGACTAAATGAAAGCATTTTGTCAAATGATGTACTTTTTCGTTCTTTTTGAAAAATAATTTTCAGTGAATTTTCTGGGTATGGATATGTCTAGAAAACAATGCTATGCCAGCTCTCAGAGCATTTCAGCAGCACATGCCTGTACAGATAAGACAAAACAGGAGCATAGACATAAACGCTCATGTAAGCATTAAAGTATGTGTAAACACTCCCCCAAATGCACATAGAACCCAAATAATAAAAGGCATTAATAGCAACAGAAATAATAAATGAAATAAACACAATACGTTTAATCAAGGCGACTTGCTGGATCCCAGGGCTGTTCTTGAGCTCATACTGGGCTCCAGCTGTGGGAGGGGTAACTCAGCACTGTAGGGCATAAGGGTTCCATAGACGGTGTAGGGGAGTTCGTGAATGGAGGAATACACGAACAGGCACTAAAGCAAAAAGGTTGGATGAAACAATAGTATTATTATCAGCTTTAGGGGCATGTTCACAAGGGGATTATGCCACCGTAACGTCACTTTTTCCAACGGTCCAGTGGTGCAATGCCATGCATCCTATTAACAAAGTTGCGTTAAGCCACTTAACACTGCTTTGAAAATATGGTACCCTTTCATGTAGTTTTCTGGGTGAAAAAGGCGTGCAATGGGTATTGATATGGGTATTCCACAGCAACACCCATTGCATTTTGACCCTGTCCTAGATTTATAAGGATCTGTAAATCTGAGGCATCACCAAAACCTAATGCCATTCAAAAGCAGACATTAGATTCTGCAGCACACATAGAAAGAGCAAATCACCTTTAAACATTGCTTATGGGCAGGAAGGTGTCCTTTTCTACACATAAACAATAATTCCCTGCAACGCAGATGCCCTTGCACTATGGTACAAGGGTGTCTGTGTTGGCGCCAGGCAGCTTTATTTAGCGCCAGAGCAAGGGAAAACACAAGAATGTGCATTATTCTTGTAAATACGACGCATCCCTGAGTTTTTTAAATGACGCTGTGTGTAGAGGCAAAATTGCTCGCAGGCTGCGCCACTTCCCATTAAATATACCCCCTAGTTTTAAGGCACTGTGCATGAGTCATATAGCTCATTAAACACAGATATCTCGAGAGAGCTTTATTGATTTTGATTCAGTGTAAGTAAGGTTTGTTAGGGTTCAGTTCGTTTAGTTGCATTCCCTTTCATTTCCCTCTCTTTCTCATACGGTCGTAGATGTTTGTGAGTCAACCCGAAAACAATTCTTCTAGTCATCTCTTCCCTTTAAAAACGGTAACTGTCCGTGTACTTTCAAAAATGGAAAAGCTAATGTTTTGACACAAAGTCGTTTATTTTTTAAGATTAAAACCTTGGCTTTGATTAAATAAATGCATGTTTCAGAAAATGTCAATTTGATGACTGGAGGGAAATTTGATGAATTAACTGAAAATAAAATTTGCTGATTCAGTACAAAAAGTTCAATTTAATGGGATGGTAAACTACTTCTCGAGGTCAAAGTGAATTTAGTTACTAAAAATGAAAGAATGGCACTTATTTAGGAATTTGATATTTTCAGAAAATGGCATGTTTGTGCTGTTGGCAAAATAAGTTTATTTTCAGAAAGTGATAAACAGGTTTGGGGACCAAACTTTTTACCCATATGACCTAGCCGTGTCAACCTACCCAGAAGACACTCCAATCAAAACCAGAGCCAGGTTTGCACAGAGGTGCAGGAGTCAGACAAGGCATTCAGCACAATTGGTTTAGTTTAAGGTGGAGAACATTCAGTCACACTTATGCACCAAAGACCACCCCCCAGTTAGTGAACACATCTCTGATTCCTAATCATCAGCTCCTGTTTCCACAAAAGGGAGTAATAAAGCAAGGAGTAGCAGGGAGTAGACATGGCTTCATAAGGCTTCTAGTGTATGGCCTCCACTAGAAGCCATTAGCATGAACACTAGAGTCAAAACCTGTTTATCCGCTTCTCTAAAGCAGCAACAATCAGAAACAAAATTAGTTGCTGTCACTTCATTCTCGCTTTCCTAGTCTTCACCCACTTCGCCAGAGTCTTCAAAGACCTAGTCAAAGTAGTTGAATAGAGTATTATGGTCCATCTTCTTAATCCCCTGTCATCGACTACCTCTCTCCGATGGGCACATGTGGGTAGTTATCTGGCATCCGGAACATTTGTGTGCTGTGTCTATGCCCTAGAGCTACTGCATTGGAATTTCTCTCCACACCTACAGTAGCCTGTGCACTCACAGCACAGGGGGTCTGCTCTCATGTTGATAGCAGGAAGTATGACATTTAGGTGAGGAGAAGGGAGGACCTAAAGAGTGAGGAGAGGACGATGAAAGCCCTGATATCTTTTAATATATTTGTGCAGGTAAGGGTGGCACCAAGAGTGATGGGAAACTATCTTCTGTTTTTTAAAGGTAGAATGGATGGGCAGACATTAGTGGAGATCGGTGGCGAGACACAATTATCAATTTTTAGGTACAGCTATGGGAAGGAGTTCTGAAGGAAGTAAGACCATGTTGTGCCTGGCTTCCTCCATGACTTCCTTGGAGTAACTATGCAGAGCAGTTGATTTGTGGGGCCATACACAATATAGAATTGTAGATGGGTAGCTGTCAATACGATAGAGGCTTTTATTAGTATGTTCAAGTGCAAGTATGGATGACATGATCGTCACTCTTATTGTCTCTTTGATGCCATGTGGAGCTCCAAAGGCAAACCAATCCCGTTATTCCCAGCTACCGACCATGAAACTATATTTTCTGGAACAATGGCTGTCTGTAGAACATGCAAGCAGCCAGAAAGACACTTAGCCAGTCTGTTACAAGGCCATCCATAATAGAGAACAACTAGCAAAAGGTAAAGATAGCTAAGAGTATACGACAATTATTGGTTTACTACACTTTGTGTAGTACATTACTAGCTGAAAACGATTATTAACCATTATGGAAGAAACAGGCTTGACTCCCTTGTACTGAAATCTAAGGGGCTGATTACGAGTCAGGCAATCGTAAGACCACCAGACTCGCGGTGGCATTGGTCCATCTGCCGCATTACGACTTCAGAAGTCGTTTCGGCGGAGGGCCCCCGGCTGCGCCAGTGAACAGGCGGTCCCTGGCTGTGGCGGAGCTGCGCCACAATGTAACATGCTGAGCGGGACTGGCGCAGTCCTGCTCAGCATATTACGAGTTCCGCCACCGCCAGTCATTTCATGGTGGGAGCCCGCCATGAAAAGGCTGTTGGTAGAGGAATAAAAGGGGCCCTACAGGGCCCCCATGCCCCTCCTGCTATGGGATACATTCAAGGGGGCACAACATGTGCCCCCCTGTCTGTATTTCCCGAAATTTGCAGCACCGCATGGACGTCACAGTCCATACCGTTCTGGAACTTTGTTGTCAATCCCACAGTGAGGCTGACCAGGACATGGTCTGTAAATAGTTATGCAAATTCATTTTGCCCTTTAAGTAAATCATACAGAAGCAAACATTTGACCCAGAAGTAATTGAGGTCCAGAAACAGATGTTAATTTTGCAGGCAATTAAGTCTGTGGCCCGAATCTATGTTAAATTGTAACAAGGGGCATATATGGTATTCTGGTTAGCTCAGAGTACAATTTAGTAAGGAAACAGCACTGTATTGCTGATTAAAATATGACTTTCAATTTCCAACAAAAGTTGACCTTTGTAACATTGGGATTTAGTGAGGAGTTTTGTGATGCAGAAACGGAAGCATTATCTGTATGATTGTCATACTGTTGTGATTCTATCAATAAAATAAAAGCTATTAATTATGGTATTAAATAGGCTCTGGGGGCACGCCCCTTTCTCAGATATGTTGCAGACATCTGTGTGCAACGTACAGACCTCAGGTTTCAATTGCAGTAGAGTGACTTAAACATTCATTAAGAGCAGGCGAAAAATGGATAAATGTGCAGGAGTATGATTGTTGGTCATTTTCTGCATTTGGCTAATTTATAGTGATGCAGTAGTACTGCATCATAAATGCATCATCTATGTTTCAGCATACGCAAAACAAGTCTGTTTCCTGCAGGGCTTTGCTTGTGATATTCCTCACATTAAAATGGAGAAAAAGTCATGGAATTGTCATATTCACGAAGCATTCCACGATTTTGGCAGCAAAGACTTACATTTGCTGTAAAATCACACATTCCAAGCATGGTAAATTATTTACCATGTCAGTTGTGTGACCAGGTAGAGTAATACAATACATCTTTGCCATGCACATCATGAAAAATCTCAGAAGGTAACTCCTCAAGAAGTTCGAAGGTAAAAACGCAAGGAGGTACCGGCCTCTTTTGCTACTATTTGTACCTACACTCAGGTAAATACTCTCAAATCTTCTAATGCAAATCTGCTAAAACTCCCTTCTTTTAGGCTTAAACCCCTAGGAGGCAAATTACTCATGGTCCTAGGATCGAAAGCCTGGAACCAACTTCCAGGACTCCTTCGGTTCATTGCGATCGCGGCCAGTTTCAAGAAGAATTTGAAGAGTTGGCTCTCCTTTACTCCTGATACCCTGAGCCACTCATTAATATAATTGGATGGGTATAGCCTTATCTCTTATTCCATCGCCTTCTGTATTGCCTTTTAATCTAGTTTCTTTTCTTATCTTTTTGAGAAATAGTGTTCGAGATAGCGACAGTATGCTCTTCTTTGAGTGATTGTGCGCTTTAAAAGTACCGCATTCATTTTCTATTCATTATGCACTGGCATTTTTGCCACTGGCCAAGCTTTTAAAAGCGGAGTAATATCTTGAAGTTCTCATCACAAAAAAGGGATGAATTTAAACTGAGTTTTATGCAAGCATGAAAATGAGCACAAAATTGCATTTCCAACAAGATGCTCTTCTGCTCTGCATCGGCGTCAGAAATCTACTTAGAAATCTTTGCAAGTTCTTTCTTTGCACCTACCTGCTAATATCCTATATATACTAAGCAGTAATGTATTTTTGGGAGTTTTCACTCGTGCTTCGTAGGACCTTGGATGCAGCTGGCTTTTAGCCCTGTCAAGTACCACGCATTAGGCGTTAGACTAACACATTTCAGTGTGGTGGTCCACAACATCTCACTGAAATTCAAAGTCATGCATAATAGGCATAGCGCCTGCCTCTGCTGTCAAGCTGTGTACTAGAGCTGCTAAACATGCAGCATTGGAATGCTAAACTTAAGATGGAGTGCAGCACAACGTGGTGCTGCTCCCGGTGAGCTTCGGGGCTGCTACTACAATGCAACAACCATTCTATTCTTGGTACCATGCAGCAGGATGAGACGTGACGTCCTGCTGCTGCCTGATGAGGCGCAAGTGGGTGACTGCAGTTCATGAGAACAAAGTTGTGGGAGGCTGCAGTGGCATTGAGTGCTGCTCATACCATAGGAATTATTTTAAACAATTTGATCCCTGCGATCAGACCCACCCGACCCAATCCCACGTACCTCGGCGGCCGCTGGAGCCCAGAGCAGACCACTGTCAACCTTTTCTGCTGAGCCTGAATCATGCCCGGGCACCGTGGTTTGCCCCGGGAGTAGTTGTGGTCACAACGGGGTGGCCATCATCACTGCCCAGGGCCGGCTTTAGTGCTGGTGGCGCCTGGTGCGACAATAATTTTTGGCACCCCCGCACCCAATGACCACCTCCTCAGATTCTCTCACTGCCACCGGGAAAAAGTTTCCCTCATCTCTGCAATCATAAGCTCTTGCTAAACATTGCACCCCCCTGAGGTTGGCGCCCCCTGTACAGGTCAGCACCCAGTGCGGCCGCACCAGTCGCAGTGCCCAAATGCCGGCCCTGTCACTGCCTGCCTTATTACAGCTGAAGTTCTGCAGTCTCTAACAGTCTTAGTCACCCTTGTGATCTACTGTAGTTTTGTTCCGAACCCTACCACATGCAGCCGCACTGAACTCGTTTTGGGTCGGTTGGGTTACTGAGCCACGCTGTGACTGACTCTGTGTGGTGCTGCTGCCAGTTCAATTACTTTCAGCGCCAGCAGAATCACTAAAGTCATTAGAGTCTAGTGTAGCTCTGTGACAGCCTGTGTGATCTGTGCCGCTGGCTGTGGGGTTGGGCAGGTAGCGACATGCCAACCGGGGCAGCCGATCGGCGTTAATGATAATCGAGTTCGTTTTTGAAATAATACTGTTTTGTTAAGAAAACGCTGTACTCCTTTGTGCTGTCTTCTTTATTCAGCCCCAGCATGTTTCCCTCGTTTTCATTGCTTGATTTTGCTCGCGAAAACGTGTCACTCATAGTCATTGAAATGTCACTCATAATTACACTGAAATTATTAAAATGTCACACACAGCAATCTGAAACCTTGGCAGCTATGGCTCCGTATAATTCGGCTTGAAATCTGCAAGCTGTGCTGTACATTTGCTAATGAGCCTGCATATTGGTTCATTTCCACTTTCACAGTTACTGTTGGGTCCTATGAGACTTGGTGTGAGTGGAAAAATGAGGAATTTATGTAGTGCTGTATCACAAGGTCCTCTGGTATCCAGTTTTGACCTTGTCCGTTGTAGAAAGTTGCAGACTCAATTTCAGGTAAGAGAAAACTTTGTAAATGTCTAGCTTGAAAAACCGGACCGGAATCCTCTTATTTACTGCTGTGACGTCACAACAGCGGTTAATCAAAGTGGTTGGGAAGTCACCCAGTAGAAACGCTCCCTTCACCTTTTTCCGCTGCCTCTCCCGGGTCTCCAGAGACCAAAGTGTGAAGGAAGAATGGCAATAGATGGTCTCAGCTGCCTTCTATACTATTACATAGGAGGCCACAGGGGAGCATTTATAGACCCAACATGAATCACTTCCAACTCAATCCAACAAGCATTTGCAATGCAATAGCTCTGACATTACTGAAAGTTTGAGCTGTTGGCGTTGCATCATTATTTACAATTATTATTTGCTGTTTTATAACGCGCTCCATTACTACCAGAGTATCCTGGCGCGACAAAGAAAAACAAGCAAGTGGCCAGCTAAAGGAAAAAGATCACTAATAGGCTGTTCTAAAAAGATGAGTTTTTAGTGCTTTCTTAAAAGAAACAAAATTCTCAGTCGATCTCAGGGAGAGGGGAAGGGCGTTCCAGGTCCTAGCTGTGACAACAGCAAGCGAGTAACCTCCTAGTCGTACTCTCTAAAAGCGTGGCACACTCAGGAAATTGCAGCCGGCTGAACGTAGCGGCCGATTGGGGACATAGCGGCTGAATCTTTTCCTTAAATAGGATGGTCCCATGTCATGGACTGCCTTAAATGCTAAGGTGAGGATTTTAAAAGTTATCCTTTGAGCGATCGGCAGCCAATGAAGTTCTTTTAGGTGTGCTCGCACGCTTTCTCTGCTTGGAATGTTATACAGCAGCCGTGCTGTCGCATTTTGGATAATCTGCAGTCGGGCAACTAAGAAAGCTGGAGTGCCGCTAAAAAGAGAGTTGGCATAGTCGAGCCTAGATAAAATTAAAGCTCTAGCAACCGACTCTCTAGCTGATGATGGCAGATACGGGAAGAACTTTCTCATGGCTTTTAGAGAGCCGAAGCACACAGCAGTAAGTTTTTTTATGTGTGCCTCGAATCTCAGATCCTCCTCCAAACCAGACTCCCAAATTCTTGGCAGCGATAGTAACTGAGCCTGGCTGGGGAAAATCAGATGGCCACAAGAGTTCTCTGAAGTTGGATGAAAATTGGCCATACAGCAAGATTTCTGTCTTGTCTTCGTTGCACTTCAGCTGTGCAGCTGCTAACCAGTTAAACACAGCGGAAAGGCACGAACGGACAACCTCTGTGTTAGTTGCTGCATCCTTCCAGGTAAATAAAAGCTGCGTATCATCTGCATACGCTATGATTTTTGCTCCCATTTGTTCGGCCAGCACAATGAGGGGGGTAAGATAAACATTAAAAAGCAGGGGACTCAATGTGGAGCCCTGAGGAACCCCGGTAGTGGTAGTGCCAATAGCTCAAGCTTTAAGTATATGAAAAAATATCCCTGAGCACAAAATCATACCACAACCACAAACGCAGCCCACCCCCACCAGGACCCCACAATCACTCTCCAGCAATGTTCAAACTTTTAATACTGCAACACAACCACCTAAAGCACCACAACCCAATCCCCAGAACGAATGCATCATTCAGCTCTTCACTATCACTGCAACCCCTAGCAACACGTGCTCCACACTGTGACCTCACCCACATTGCCACACCAAAGCACACTATATTGTACTGTCATCACTCCAAAATAGCACTTCTAGGACGGCATGCACACCATGAAGAATTGTGCCATCACTTCAGTACTGGCCCTTTATCCAACACCACTGCTCAACAGGCTCCCAAATGTCATTAAACAAACTTAGAACATACTATAACTCATGGACACCACATCACCTTCCTCCTGGACTAAATCGCCACCTATCAGGGTATGCTTCCACTTAACCACCCATTTTCCACCTGTAGCACTGCAACACCACAACCCTCGGTCCAGAACTACCATTCCCATGCACATTGCTACCCACTGCTTTAAATGGGAAAAAATAAGTGCAGGTACTCATTAAAATAAGTTAGAGGTGAGGCAAATGGGTGGGGCTAGGGGCGGGGCTAAGGGCAAGATATGATGATACATAATGACATCTGCACCAGTTGCAGCACATATCAAAACACATGAGAAATGCGTTTATGTAAACAAACTCATTACACAAAATGAAAGCCAAACAGGATGATATGTTAATATTTCCTTGTTTTGTCATATTTGCTGCTTCTTAATGCCATACGTTAATTGTTGTTGTTTGGCACCATACTATATATTCTCAAGCGGGCACACACACTGAGAGCGAAACAAGCTGATATTAACACAAAAGCATTCCACGATTCCCTTTAAAATATCTCATGAGGGTGTCCTGATTCTTTCCCTCTCACACAAAAATAGGCAAACACAGGTTGGCAAGCACACAGACATATATACACGTGACACGTGATCAAGGGCTTACGGGCTTGAAACGCGTTGTGTTGGGTCACTGAATAAAATACTGCCCACTTGAAAACTTCGGAGGTCTGTGTCTCTTTCCTCGCCTGATTGCCGCTGGGAGAATTCAGGAAGTGGTTTGAGGGTTTCCAGATATATATATATATATATATATATATATATATATATATATATATATATATATATATATATATATATATATATATATATGTATGTATAAACGATTATTAAAGTTAACAAGAAATGCTCAGGATTTTTGACTGTACACAATTTTGTGTTAAAATACAATTTCAAAGCACATTCATGATTTCAGAACTCAACAAATATCTGGTGTTTTTATGTGCAAAAAGTGGCAATCTTAACTTCACCTGTCACCTCACTGCTATACAGTCATCCCTCCCCCAATCCTGGAGCTCATTCCTGGAGTGCTATGGGAAGGGCTTACTTTACACCCATGGAGCCAGTATTCAGGTCAGTCATGTTATCATACAAAGGCAGCGATTAGTGATGCAAAATAAAATACGGCTTTGGGGAAGGTAGAGGATTGTGTGACACTGCCACATACTCTTGTACTGTCAGTGCATTTCCCTAAATGGAACAGGATTACTAACTGGCAGCCCCAGCCAATTTCACATGCCTCATTTTACCCGTTTAGACACAATCAGTAGCAGGGTGAGCTCGTATGGGTGAGAATACGGTGGAGTGAATGTAAGAGAGCATGTTTGAGCCCGTTACGCTTGTTAGTCTGCCACTGGCCTAGAGGTAATTATTGGCTTACAGGGGCAACCATTGCAAATGCTGGCATATTGTTGCTAGTTTTCGTCACAAGGAGGGCCCATGGCAAAACACTGACACACCAGATGTAACTCTTGGTACATGAAACACCCATAGCAAAATGCTAGTGTTGTCATATTGGATATCATGTGTGACGTAAGGATTACAGACAGGCAGCCCCAGCCAATTTCACACGCCTGATGGAGGAAGGGGGTGCTTAACACTTCAAGCCAAATAGCCATTGCGCACATGATCGACAGTGCAGGGCCTGGCTAGACCCTGTCCTGCTGATCACAGCGTGATGCAAGACAGCCCTCTCAGATCCCTTCAGTCAGGGGCATTCAAGTGAGAGCTGCTGTAATCTCCAGCAGCGAAAGTGCAAAAGGCCACTGAAAAGCTCAGTGTTTTGCAAGCTCCTCGGAAGCCGGGCGGCATCTACCCTGAGCGGGAGGAGAGAAGTAACCTGAGCCTGCTGGGCTCTCAATCATGGTACCGGTACTCTTCCCTGACCTAAGAAAAGTGCCGGTACTAAGGGCCAGAAAATTTTGAAGTGCCGTTACTCGGTACCGGTGAGTACCGGCCCATTTAAAGCACTGTTGCTACCACAACAATATCCTGAAATGCACCACTACCCAAACGGCATCATCTCATAGAACAAGAAAGGCACCATACCACAACACCACAGACCTGATCACAATTTGTGAACCCAGCACTATAATATCACCATTCATTACCACCAAGTACTTAACCACCATCCCTGTCCTACACCAACAGCCCAACAATGTACCTACAACCCAGAAATGCAACACACACTTAACAAAATTGTACCTACAACACTACCACCATCCTCCAGCAATGTGCCACCACACTCACAGCAGAGTACCAATATCACACGATTTCTACTACCTCACATGCATATACACTCAACTTCCATCTCCTGCAACACAAATACACCCAGTGTCATACCAACATCACACTATAAAATTGTTCCTAGCACCTCATACATAACACCACTAAACAGTACACACCTACCTTCCAGATCTGCACCGCCATCCACCAGCTGAGCAAAAGCAAGCGTGCAGAACCAACTGCTCTAGCTGTGCCACATTAATCCTCAGCACTGTATGACCAAGCTCCAGAATTGCATCACAAATGCCAATCAGAACATAACGACGTAAACCAACTACCATTCATCACCAGAACAAGCGCCTCAGCTCTCTTACAGAGTTAATGCATCTACAAGAACTTTGGAGGACTCTAGCTTAGTGAAGTGTAAAAAGTATTTCAAACTTTCATGGAGTTTTGGATTTCTGATTAGCAATACTAGATAACAAACCATGCATTTAAGCTCAACATACAAGAAATCCGAGACAACTAGCCAAGCTATATTTAGTCAAGCATAGCGACTGACAGCAATAAGGTGGCTTTTTTCTAGTAAGTGCATTAGGCCTCAGCAAAGCTTATGCAATAGCATCCCCAACAAGCACAACATGGCAGGCACTGCCACTGCACAATCAACATAATCCAAAACATTTGTGTAGCACTGAAAAAACAAGTTCCAGAAGCATCCGAACACATACAGATAAGTTACTGCAAACAAAAGAGAGGGCTTAGCCGGCACTCCACTAGTGTACTCAGCTGTAGTAATTCTAGACATTACTAGATCTCCAGGTGGCATAGATTTCCACCTATAATATAAGGAGACAAACACCAGCTATCACAATGTCCACAACAATAGTAGCGCTTTATGTAGATACAAAGATCCAGTGCAGAAAGTAGTCTTCAAATTCTCTATTTCAAAGGTTCATAATATATAAAAACTTCTCAGCTCACAGCGCCGACACGTGTTTCGTCTCAATCCTGAGACTTTTTCAAGGCTGGAAGTGTTAAACAAATACAATAGTGAGTAATACATTCCAAAATTAATTAAAGACCCACCATTGTTGGACGTATAAATAGTGACCCAAAAAGAAAAACTCCTACAATACTAAAAACCTCCATATCAGAGTTTTAAGCTAGAACAAACATATTATAAAATACATAGTGAATAAAAAGAACTAAACATTAAATACACATTAAAACACACAACTATATACATATATACAGTGATTTGATGCTCTGTACTATATAACGACAGAGCACAAGTCATGAGAACGTCACAGAGAGAATATATCTAATTGAGGAGAAAGAACACCACATGGGCAATATGATTAAGGAGGAAAAACATTACTGTTATCAAAATTATTGACCTAATATATTGACATAATTCAAACGTATTCTAACTGTCAGATGTTTCACGACACTTATTAAATGGTCTACCATAGCAACAGAGTACACTTAGTGATAAAGGCCAATATAATACCACACAAATCCACTGCACATACCATATAGTGTGTTGTGATTCTTCCGTATCTAAGTCTAGTCAGCCTATCTGTTGACAGGAACAGTATAGTTGTGGACAGGTAAGTCTTCCCAGGGTAGTGGACGATTTATGTTTTTATAAGCATACAAGCTACCTAGGGAATATTTAAAAAAAGACACATGAGTTGACATAATTAGAATAATAACGAAAACAGTAAGAAAATAAAGGGATGTCCATGGTGAAGAACAGATGCATCCTCAAAAGTGTGGCTATTCAGAACACCAAAAAGCAAATAACTTATAATATACATATATCATGTTGGGATTAAGTTATTAATCACTGCCTGTCCATATTTATATATACATATCTGGATGGAACTAATTGGCCCCCATACTCATAGAGCACTACTCATCTCTTAAGACCCAAATAGAAAAGGTCCGTCAAATGTGTAGCGATTGTCGGAACCTGCAAAGGTACAAATATACAAGTCCATATCATATAGCTGACTATGCTCCTCACTATATGATAAGCTGGCCATAAGTATTGGTTACAGAACGGCCAGCAACACTAGAGAGACTCACCTCCAGTAATAAAGGTGAGATAACATGGAGTAGATCTGATTTTCTGAGGTAGTCACTCATTCAGCTTTAGCAAGGCTGTTGTCCTGTAACCTGTGGGAATGTGTGCATAAAAAGAATTTACATTATGTCCCTGTCTCCTGCATAAAACCATCAAAAGTTAGTGGAAGCATGACTTACCGTGTAATAACACTGTGTCCCTATCAGAGAATCCCTTCTTCTCAGCTAGACTTGGTAGTCCTCCTTAAACCCTCCAAATATGAAGATTGTGGATGTATTGCCTGTTAGAAATCACAACGACAAAGGTGGTAGTAGTTAAACACCAATGTCTATTGCATGGCGGCCAAAATAATAATGCTCTAAACATAGTTTGCAGCATGATAACACGGTCTCAAACTTGTTACATACCGTCTTCTCCTAATGTCTGGAGTAACAGTCTCCGTGACTTCATTCATTTTCCTTCAAGACCATATTAAGTCTGTATGCAAGTCTGCAACAGTAACATCCAACAAAAAAAGAAGCATATCAAATATATTGCTAACACTGTGTTTGTAGCAATATGAAAAAATATATATAGGTGTAAGACTATAATAAATGACCTGGAAACCCCGCATTATGAAAAGAGTCTCCACAAGGCCCACTCTCTGGAATGAGACATCCCGACATATATATAATGCAATAATAATGGCTGTGTCTATTTAACTAACCAGAGTGTTTCGTAATGTCACACATCTTACACGTCTATTTCTCATATGAGGAAATCGCAAGCTAACTACATAACGTGGCTGTGCTTAATGTATATACAAGTCCAAATCCCAAAAGGTAGCGTCCTGACTGATAAGTGGTTTAAGACTAAAATCAACTTTTTTACCTGTTACAACAGCGGACACCCTCATTGACTGTTTTTATAAAACGGTGACTCATGAACTCTACAAATTGGAAGATAGGGTTTTGGGTTCACAGCTGGGAAAAAGAGATAATCTCAATAGGGAAGAAAGAAAAGCCCTTATACAGCTAAAAACCCATAAGGATGTAGTGATTAAAAGCGATAAGGGCGAAAACATCGTTCTCTTGGACAGTACTAACTATATTTCAGAAATAGACCGCCAGTTGATGGAAACAGACTCGTATACCAAAGCATCATTAAATCCTATGGTACAGGTCAATTCTAATCTAGAAAAAAGTCTAAGATACTGGCATAGTAAGGGTCTTTTGTCCGATTTGGAACACAAATATCTCTAAATTCCCAACCCTAGGTCGGCATAAATATATGTCCTACCTAAAATACATAAGAACATCACGGCCCCCCCTGGTAGGCCAATCATTTCAGGTATTGGAATGCCCATTGAAAGGGTGTCTGAATACATAGACATTACTCTACAACCCATTGTCCGCAACAACCCGTTCTTCATAGAGGACACTAAAGACCTGTTAAATAAATTGGAAGACTTGTTGTAGGTGCCAGAGTTTATGTTGGTAACACTCGATGTGTGTTCTCTCTATACGAGTATCCCCATAGATAGAGGCATGGCGGCCTTGACCTATTATCTATCCAATAGAGATGCGACTCTATATGAACACACTAAATGATCATTGATTTAACACACTTTGCCTTGGTGGCTAATAATTTCTTTCAACATTTAGACAACTGGTACCAGCAACACTCTGGTGTGGAAATGGGGGCAACATTTTCGCCCTCTTTTGCTAACATCTATATGGGGTTTTTTGACGAACAGCACATTTGGAAAAAGGGCCCATCAGATCTTACCAATCAGATAATATACTGGTGTTGTTTTATAGACAACATTTTTATGATTTGGGGAGGGTGACAGCTTGCAACTTGTCACTTTTCTGGATTATATTAATCATTCATGAATACAATCCGAGCTTTACATCGATATCTAGTAAGGATAGCATTGACTTTCTTGATGTGAGTCTTTTCATTGAAAATGGGAAATTCGAATCTAAACTGTTCAGGAAGAGCACATCGTGTAACGCCGTCCTCCATGCGAGTAGTGCTCATCCGGGGTCACAAATTGGAGTGATACCGTTTGGAGAGATGACGAGACTCAGGCGTAACTGTAGTACTGAGGACCATTTTGCACAAGAAATAGAGACCATAAAGGAAAAAGTTCCTGGTTAAGGGCTACGATAGGTCTCTATTAAACAAAGCCCGTGAGAAATTCCTGAAAGTACCAAGAAAGGATACCTTAAAACGTAGATGCAAGGGATCCAATAGGGAGAACAATGACAAGATTGCCTTTGTAACACAATACCATGCAAATAGTTCTCAAATCTTTGGTACTCTTAAGAAACAATTTCATTTACTAAAACTAGATCAGGACTTGGAGAGATATGTTTCAAACAGCCCTCGGGTTGTGTATAAAAAAGGCAGGACTCTGAGAAATATGCTAAGTCCTTCAATTGTAAAAAATCCTGTGAATCAGAAGTCCAACATGTGGCTCCCCAGTAAGCCTTCTGGATTCTATAAATCCACTTTATGCAATATGTGTCAATTTGCTGATGATAAAAAGAAGACATTCTGCTAGAATGCCAAACAGACTCACCACATTAATTAATTCATCAATTGCAACTCTAAATATGTTGTATATTGTATTATCTGTCATTGCCAACTTATTTATGTGGGGAGTACTATCAGGCCCCTTAAGGAGAGAATCCAGGAACACAGGAGGGCCATCAGAAACAACAATGCCAACTACCCCTTTGCGTCACATTACAATAGAGAACATGCCGAGAGTGAAGTTTTAAAAATTTGCTTTCATGGCATCGATATTATGAAACCAAGTCCAAGGGGGGTGACAAAACAGCGGCCCTACGTAAATTGGAAGCTAGATGGCTGATTAAGCTGAGGGAGGTTGATATGGGGCTTAATACTGATAGAGAGTTACATGTTTTTCTACGTGACTGATTGACACCAATGACAGAGTTTTATTTTCTATTAACACAGGGCTCTGTGTTGATTATGGCTACTTGTTAATTTTATAGCTGATAGCAGTGACATTGTTGAATAATGATACTGGTTTGAATAGGTAGATTGAAACTGTACTACCATGACAGACATATATGTTACAGTGATACAGGATCTTTAAGCTTGTTTGTATGTGTTACTGATAGTTTGGTATAAAGCTAAAAACAAATATACAACAAAGGCATATACTGCAACAATGTATTAGAAAGAAATAAGACTAATGGATGTCTATTGATTATTTCAAATATACATCTACCCATAATGGCCGCCCCGTTTGCCTTATAATATTCAAAGGTGAATGACTATTCTTGTCTTGTTCATACTTCCGTGAGATGGCCGCCCCGTTTGACTCACTATATTCTTATGAGCATGTGGCTCTACAAATCAATCTGCCAGCTAACTCGCTGGTGTCTTTATACGAGGCCAAAACACTTAAAGAATAGAGTTTTAACATCGAAAGTGAGATATGAGGAGGTTTTATTGGGTTGGCTACTGGTATCGTTGATATGAGGTGATAAGATTAAATAAAGTCCGAAAGTTAAAAATCATGTGCAATATTGGAATTTGTCATCTCGTTAGGGGAGAGTAAGCTAGTACCCGATTTATAATTATAATTCGATATTTATAACACAATAGCCCGGTTTATTTCTACCTCTATAAGATGGCTGCTGATTTCTATTTTTAAGCTTCTGTAGTTGAGCGAGTGACGCACTACGAGGTCACGTGAAAATGGGACGTAAACATGAAGAACTTTAAAAAGGGGCGCCTCCACCAGGGCAGCGTGCTATACGACTGCTGTCTCGGCGTGTTACTACGAAGCGCTGCGGTGAGTTTTCGTCTGTATGGCAAGGCCGTATCTCAAGCGGCAAACAAAGGAAGCCAATAGGTTGAACCGTGATTTATGGCTTATGTATTTGTTTTACTGGGGTCAGGACGCTACCTTTTGGGATTTGGACTTGTATATACATTAAGCAGAGCCATGTTATGTAGTTAGCTTGTGATTTCCTCATATGAGAAATAGACGTGTAAGATGTATGACATTACGAAATACTCTGGTTAGTTAAATAGACGCAGCCATTATTATTGCATTCTATGTATGTTGGATGTCTCATTCCAGAGAGTGAGCCTTGTGGAGACTCTATTCATAATGCGGGGTTTCCAAGTCATTTTTTATAGTCTTACACCTATATATATTTTTTCATATTGCTACAAACACAGTGTTAGCAATATATTTGATATGCTTCTTTTTTGTTGGATGTTACTGTTGCAGACTTGCATACAGACTTAATATGGTCTTGAAAGAAAACGATTGAAGGCACGGGGACTGTTACTCCAGACATTAGGAGAAGACGGTATGTAACAAATATGAGAACGTGTTATCATGCGGCAAACTATGTTTAGAGCATTATTATTTTGGCCGCCATGCAATAGACATTGGTGTTTAACTACTACCACCTCTGTCGTTGTGATTTCTAACAGGCAATAGAGCCACAATCTTCATATTTGGAGGGTTTAAGGAAGACTACCAAGTCTAGCGGAGAAGAAGGAGTTCTCTGATAGGGACACCGTGTTATTACACGGTAAATCATGTTTCCACTAACTTTTGATGGTTTTATGCAGGAGACAGGGACATAATGTAAATTCTTTTTATGCAAACATTGCCACCCTTAACAGGTTACAGGACAACAGCCTTGCTAAAGCTGAATGAGTGACTACCCCAGAAAAATCAGATCTACTCCTTGTTATCTCACCTTTATTACTGGAGGTGAGTCTCTCTAGTGTTGCTGGCCGTTCTGTTACCAATACTTATGGCCAGCTAATCATATAGTGAGGAGCATAGTCAGCTATATGATATGGACTTGTATATTTGTACCTTTGCAGGTTCCGACAATCGCTACACATTTGATGGATCTTTTCTATTTGGGTCTTAAGAGATGAGTAGTGCTCTATGAGTATGGGGGCCAATTAGTTCCATCCAGATATGTATACATAAATATGGACAGGCCGTGATTAATAACTTGATCCCAACATGATATATGTATATTATAAGTAATTTGCTTTTTGGTGTTCTGAAAAGCCACACTTTTGAGGATGCATCTGTTCTTCACCATGGACATCCCTTCATTTTCTTACTGTTTTCGTTATTATTCTAATTATGTCACCTCATGTGTCTTTTTTTAAATATTCCCTAGGTAGCTTGTATGATTATAAAAACATAGAAAGTCCACTACCCTGGGAAGACTTACCTGTCCACAACTATACTGTTCCTGTCAACAGATAGGCTGACTAGACTTAGATACGGAAGAATCACAACACACTATATGGTATGTGCAGTGGATTTGTGTGGTATTATATTGGCCTTTATCACTAAGTGTACTCTGTTGCTATGGTAGACCATTTAATAAGTGTCGTGAAACATCTGACAGTTAGAATACGTTTGAATTACGTCAATATATTAGGTCAATAATTTTGATAACAGTAATGTTTTTCCTCCTTAATCATATTGCCCATGTGGTGTTCTTTCTCCTCAATTAGATATATTCTCTCTGTGACGTTCTCATGACTTGTGCTCTGTCGTTATATAGTACAGAGCATCAAATCACTGTATATATGTATATAGTTGTGTGTTTGAATGTGTATTTAATGTTTTGTTCTTTTTATTCACTATGTATTTTATAATATGTTTGTTCTTGCTTAGCCACATCGCTGCTTGCAAGATTCCCCTCCTGTGCTGGACCACAATTAAAACGGGTGTGGTCATGACGAGCTCAGCTCGTCATGAGCACACGAGCACTGTGCTGCATAACGAGCTGAGCTCGTCACGAGCATGGAAGGGGTTAAAACTCTTATATGGAGGTTTTTAGTATTGTATGAGTTTTTCTTTTTGGGTCACTATTTATACGTCCAACAATGGTGGGTCTTTAATTAATATTGGAATGTATTACTCACTATTGTATTTGTTTAACACTTCCAGCATTGAAAAAGTCTCAGGATTGAGACGAAACACGTGTCGGCGCTGTGAGCTGAGAAGTTTTTATATATTATGAACCTTTGAAATAAAGAATTTGAAGACTACTTTCTGCACTGGATATTTGTATCTGCATAAAGCGCTACTACTGTTATGGACATTGTGATAGCTGGTGTTTGTCTCCTTATATTATAGGTGGAAATCTGTGCCACCTGGAGATCTAGTACTATCTAGAATTACTACAGCTGAGTCCACTAGTGGAGTGCCGGCTAAGCCCTCTCTTTTGTTTGTAGTAATTTGTTGCACATTTTTTGTGCTAGGTAACACCCTGGGGTGGTGGGTGTCAAGAGGGCTACTTGAGCACCTTTGTTTTGTGGCTAATACATTGCATAAGAGTTTTATTTGACGTGTTTAGTACATTTTAGAGAAATTTAACGAATGTGCGGACATTTCTCCTCTGGGGAACACTACTACCCATATTTTTTGTAACTACACATACAGATAAGTAAAGGAACAAAATCTTAACAGGAACAGTTTTCCCTGTTTCCTAAATATTACGTAAAGCTACCTGACAGAAACAGCTCATACCTTACACTCTAAATTTCTTCATCTTGGTGTCTATCAATAAAATCTTATCTGCTGAACCAAACTGTGCTGGGCATATGAATCGAGTTTTTCTTGTTTTGTTTTTAGAAGTTATGGTATACATCACTTGATGACTCATTGCTAAAATCATGAGAAACCAGAAAAAGAGATAGTGGAGAAGAACAAATGAGATAATCGGCACTAAACAAACAGGTTTATTGACAACCTTGCACAGCCAGCATTACACCACCACCATGCACAATCAATGCTGCCAATAAGTTCACCAGAGCTTCCCAGCAAATGACAGCTTATGGTCCCAGTTGATTCAAAGCTTCTCAAACCATCAATTACCTGCTGGCAACAGCTTGTAGGTGATCAGCTGCCCAATCCCATTGTAACTGTGATTGATTGCCAATCACTTAAATACATGAGAGGGTTGTGGCCCTCTGCGACACCTCTGCTGTTTCCTATTCTGATACTCCTGCAATGGACTGCCTGCTGAGGTGAAGAGTGTGAGAGGGTGCTAGAGGGTGTGAAAACCACAGTGTGAAAGAAAGACAGACATGAGAAAGAAGTGCCAGAAAGAAAGCCGTTGAGAAAAGAAAGACCACGAGAAAAAAAATTCAATTGAGAGATAGACATGAAAAAAAAAGAAAGAGCAGGCGTGAGAAAGAGTGAAAGAAAGGAGAAAAGGTTTGTATGCATGTCGGTCTGTTTTGTGTTGCACTGTACCATCAGCTAAAGGCCTGGATTTTGTAAGGCATCTCATTCTTCAAACAACTCCACTGAGTATTACACTACAAAAATCAAAGTCATCCAAACTACCTACTACTTTCGGGAACAAAAGGTAAGAGCTGTGATGTTTATCCCATTAAAACTATAACTGGACTACCTAGAGAGGAAGAGATCGAGAAAGAAAGTGCAAAGAAAAAGAGAGGGTGCAGGGAAGAGTTTGGGAAAGACACAGAAGAAACTTTGAATGCAAGAAAGAGACCAAAAAAAACGAGAAAGTGTGTGAATGCAAGAGTTTTGTGCTATAGTGTAATGAAACCTGAAGTGCAAGAAAACGCATCCAGGTATATCCTACTGAAAGCAACACCTGCTACACCACAACAGAGGATCCTTCACTGCTAATAGGATCCCCTTCACTATCTATCCATAACCTCAGGTTAACAATTAAAAACGACTTTACAACGTATTCCCCCCATGCCACCTCTCACACCTTGCCCGCTGATCATTCAGCAGTGTGGTCGCTGAAATGGAAACAAATTAATCGGCCAAATTCCACTCAAATATGACATCTATATCAACTGCAATCTTGACTACTTATTTAGGACAAAAAATGGCTTACCCAGGGGAGGAACCCCTACCTGCTTCAACTGGTGTCCAAGTGCTACTGCATAAAATGATAAGCGGTTGTGCTTTAAAGCCAGTGGCCTCAACATCATTCACAGAACTTCCATCTATATTAGCACTTCAATTTACATCCACACAATTATTAATTCATGTTCAGTGTTGTGACCTTTGATCTATCCCACCCCTCACCTCTTGTTTCGAAACATGTATTTGGTATGAATAAAACCTTAATGTCCTCCTAATGACAGTGATTTACATTTTGATTTGGAAAATTATGAAGCAAGACTAATATCCCACAGGTGTTGATGAAGATAAATACAAAGTAATACATCTGTGCAAACCATGATTTAAGGTGATTGTTTACATCTGAGATAGAACTGGAAAAATAGTGAAAATGAAGTTATTCCAGAGTTAAGCTTGTAAAAGTAATGACCTTCTGTAAGAACCTGTATGAGACCTTGCCTAAAACATCTCCAGTTAAGCAAAGGTTTGTAGTGTTTCAACTTAGGTTGGAGACAATATGGTTTTAGCCCCAGGGAGGTTTAAGAGATGGTACAGATACCTTTAAATGCATTGTTTCTGGAGAGAAAGCCATTATGGATTCCTGGACTGGCTACAGAGTTGCAGCACCTTAAACCAGGCAAGAACCTTGCAGCATCATTCTACACTATCTGAAGTCTAGAGAAAACAGAAACCAGAAGATCTAGTAAGAGAATATTGCCAAAGTCTAGGCAAGAGGAGACTAAAGCCAAGCCCTTATTCTGTGGGAAATCGAAGGTAAAATTAGAATTTTTCTAATGAAGAACAAAATGATGAAGCATGCAGCAGTCATTTTGCTCTCATGATTGGTGAAAGTGACACTGGCATCAAGGATGAAACACATATTCTGAGTGGCTGCAATAGAATGGAAAGGACAAAACCCAAAGGGACAGACTGGATACGACAAATTCACTGGCAGGTAGGATACGATATCGGACTGCAGACAGGTGTGCGCATCACTGGAAGCACAGCATCGAAGTACAGAAGAAACGACACATCTGCTGGTGGGTTGGCGATGTGTGCCCTGCCAATACACACTGAGGATTATGATGCATCGGCCAATTTACGACGTGTGCAGGAGTGGATGAGATTTAAACAGCCTGTTTCAAAATGGCCGCTGGCATGTCGATGCGTCTGATGTCATAGCGTGGAGACGTGTGACTGCGGTGACGATAGTGCACAGGAACAAGCACTGGTAACTAGGAAACAGTGCGCAGGCCCTCATCGAAGCTCAAGGACAATACCAATTGCCACTAGAGCGGGTGCTTGCGCACAATCCAGAAAAAGTACCAAAACATGCCAGAATTGCGGGAAACACCAGAAATGATGTACCGGGGTACAATGGCAATACCAAGAGACAGCAGAAAGAAAGGGCAGACTGGGGGACCAGGCAGATCTGCAGAAAACAGCTAGTGGAATCCAGGGCACAGGACACAGAGTGGCACAGCTGGGAAATACCAAAAAGGGAATCTGGAGGCATTAGACCAACTTATCGCCACTGAAATGAAGACAGGGACACAGCAACGTTGAAGGTAGGAGAGAGGTTTATTCAGTCTAACAACCTTCAGGTCCCAGCATCAACTGAACTGTCGTGGAGACCAGCACTCTAGAGTGGAACCCTACTGACAGCACAAGCTCACACACAAGCTCGATAGATTAGCTACAACCAGATCCCATCAGTATGAGTGAGAATAAATGAGTAAGAATAAGTGAGAGAGTGAGAGGAGTAAGTGCTAACGAGAGAGCCTGAGTGAGAATGAGTAAGAATGAACACAAATGAATGAGTAAAATGGAAGGACAAACATTATATGTTTGCAGAGCCACCAATAACAAAACGCTTTTTGTGGCATACTAGGGATAGGGTTGACAATGGTATATAGATGGCAAAGTTCTGGCCCTGACATATTCTATGTGATTTTTGGCATATAGGGCACCTACAGTGCATTGAGTTCAGCCATGACAAACTGCTTTCCCGTGCAAAGCGTAGATCATTTTTGACATATAGGTGTGCCTACAGTATGTTTTAAACAAAGTGGGGTAAACTTCTTGTACGTATCAGGTCTCATTGGTATGGCACATCATGAAATGACTTGAATACGTATTCAAGGCTCTTTCAAAGCCTATGACTTCTAACTGTTGAGCAAATGTATGTGAATATTGTGCTTTAAAAAGCACTATTCAAACCCTTTTTCTCAACATTTTCTCAAGACCCCTCCCCCCCGGAAACCCTCTGACAAGGAGTCAATCTCACTTCCTTCTCTTGTATACTGAACTTTGAACAATGTATTACTCACCACTACTTTCAAAGGTTTCCAGCCCCCACTGCTGGTGAAGGTGCACAGGACATGAATATTACACAAATATCAAATTATAAATATCGTTGTCAAAAATATTGAAATCCTATATTTATAATGGTAAGTACAAAAATAACGAGAAAAAAATATTGATGTAAAAATATCGATTTTAATATGTATAATAAATAATATTACATATATTTAAAAATTAAATTAACTTAAAAAATTAATTGGATTTAATATACATTTTAACAAATATAACAAATAAATGTAATTTAAATGTTTTTAACATACGTACATAAAATGGAATATATATATATTTAGTTTAAAACAATAAAAAAAACCATTAATTTTAAATTATTTTATAACTGTATATATGAAAATGTAAAAATATATATATATACATATATTCACAAAAAAACATAGGTTTCAGACATGTTATAGTTAGGAATTAGCATTTAAAAAAACCTTAGAAATTCACTGGAAAAAAACATAGGTTTTAGAGGTGTTATAGTTAGTTGGACATTTCACTCGTACAAAACGACTGAAATTCCCCCGTTATAGTTAGTTGTACTAACTATAACTTGCGTGCCCGCAATCCACTGCTAACATTGTGGTGGGCTGTGCTCTCTGCACCGCCCGCCACATTGTCAAAAATGAATGTATGCATTTGCATACAAGAAGCGGCAGGTGAGTAAATCGGAATTCGTTGTTCGGATGATTTTAGGTAAATATTTAAAAGTCGCAAAACTCCACACTTAGAAGAATTTCCAAGTGAAACCAGTCAATGTTAGCCTATGGAAGGAAATTCAAGTTACTGGTAAGTATGGTTAGAATTACTTTTCAGGATCAGTACTGGGCTCAAAGATGCTGCACTGAGGTCTCTCCTGATAACAGGTGAGTGAATCGGAATTCGTAGTACATCCAGTAAGCGCCACAGAGCTGCGTAGCAGAAAGATGTAACAAGCATTTACAATGCAATAGGTCTCGCATTATTAAAGTTTGAGCTATTGGCATTGTAAATGACAATGCTTTATATTCATTTGTTTTCAAAACCTGCAATCGGTGCATAAACACGCACTTTGAACGTATAGTCCTTTGTTACGATGAGCAAGGATGACAGTAAAAGAGACTGCCAGCCTTGCTTCTCATAAGTATGGACTATAAGTACAAAGTGCTTGTTTACGCACCGATGCAAATGAATAAAAGGCATTGTCATTTACAATGCCAATAGCTCAAACTTTAATAATGCGAGACCTATTGTATTGTAAATGCTTTGGGTTTTTTTGTCTCCTGGGAGTGAAATATAACGCGGTTCCAGGAAATTGGATACAAATATTCAGAGAAGGGGATTCAGAAAGAAAAGGGGATTTTAACCGGGAGGGGAAACACAAATCGTATACGGAGCACAGGCCAAAGCAGAGAGGGGCCTGGCGGAGGTGAAACAACTTGGGCGTGAGTGTGCAAAGCAGAGCTTGATTGTGCAAGCCATAGGGGTGTGTGGAGTAAAGTGTCACTGTGATAAGGAGAGTGGGCGCATACGCAAGGTGTGAGTAGCTAGGGCAAGTACTGTATTATAAATATGCACGACGGCAAATGTGAGAGGCTAAGACAGTGCAGGGCACAGTGTGAGCGTTCACTGCAGAGGTTGGCATACTACGAGTGTGTGGATAGCGGCGTGCTGATTTGGAAAGCAATGTGTGAGAAGTAGAGCAGAGAAAGTGAGTGGGCAAGTCCATGTTAAAAGGTAAGGTAGTGAGCGTGCAGTACACCTTGCGAATGTGTACGACGGTGAGAAGCATAGAGTGTTCAAGCAAACTCGGTGTTTCTGACAACGCTTGAGTGCAGGGTAAATAGAGAGCATGGGCGCAAGGGAGTGTTTGTGAAAAGCAGCGTCCGTCCTAGTAGGCATGAGCCTGCACATGTCCTGCTTTTGCGCTGGCTAGAGGTAGCACAGGGATACGATCAACATTGTGAGCAAGTAAACATAGTGAGCGTGCAAAGGGTGCAACTGGCGGAGGTACAGGGTGAAAATGGGGGTTCTTATGTGCAGGTGAGTGTAAAGGTCTGTGCAGTTCAGGGGTACAGCGTGGAAGCAAAAGAATTTGTGGACAAGTGAAAGTAGGCCTATGAAAGTGGTTTGCGGTTAAGAGTGCGCGTGGTGTTGTGTGTAGGTGGAATTTTGTGTAAGTAGCAGTATGTACATGGGAACAGGCGTTGACAGGGCTGTGTGAAGGTATAGCGTGGTAGGAAGCAAATGAGTGCAATTTAGTGTGCAAATTGTTTAGCAAGGGAGAGCTTGCAGGAGGTGGTGTGAAGAGGGGTACCAGTGAGTGGCTACGTGTGTGTAAGGGAGATACAGGCTGTGTAATTGGTAGTGTGCAGGTTAGGTGGTGTTAGTGTGTATCCTAGCTTGAGGCTGGGAATAGGTGCATACTTGCTGATGCGTAGCCCAGATGCAGGGTGTTTGTGACTGACGAGGTGTGAGTGTGTGGCTGGCTGCACTTGTCAGGTGATAGGCAGTGCGCTTTTCGTGGGTACAGGCTAGAGGACGGATGTCAATGTGGGGCTAGCAGTGAGCAGGTAAGTGTGCCCCCCCCCCCCCACCCTTCAAGGAACACACACATCTATGCTACTGCTGCTGGACAGAGAGGAGATACCATGGGATCACCTGCCTTGCACCTTTCCATGCTCTTGGCTCCTAAGCACCCTACAGCCCCATCACAGGCGGAAGTCTAGGGTAAAAGGGAAGGCACTGGAGGAAAGGCAGACACCACCAGTAAACGACTGATGCTTATGCAGTGTGCGCATGCACGGTGAATTTACATACTGGTACTTACACCTATGGATGCTTTCTGTTTGTCACCTTCCAGGCAGCATGTCACCGTTTGTACCCGACCCAGGTCACACGTGCCGCAGCAGCCTTTCTAGAGGAATAACGCGTACAAGAGGAAACTCTCTGCTATTGCCAAATACTCTTTTTGTTTCCAAAGTCCGCCCTTTCTCACAGAACATAGCTAAATCTCACAAATTTGAACGTCTCATTTTTACCACCATTAATTTCCTCAGTTACCAGCACTGAATCTAAGAGGGTCATGAGGCAGCATGTGCCACTGCCCTTAACAAACGAGCAGGGAGAGAACCGCGGGCGCACGCGGTCTCGGAGTGAACAGATAGGGGGCATGAGGGGGCGGGGGTCCTGTGGGCGCGCCGAGATAAGGCGTTGAGCACGGGGTATCTGTATGGGCACAATGGCTCTGGGTACTTTGCGCCAGGAGAGCTGTGCGACGAGTGTGTGTTGTGTGGTGGGGCGATAGAGGGTGGGAGCGTCATCAGGGTCTGTGGAGGGAACGCGGCCTGAGGAGGAGGGAGAGGCGAGGGTAGGGAAGAGTGGGAAAAAGAGGGCTGTGTCCTACTGGGAGGTACAGCTGAGAGGAGCAGCAAAAAATCACTGTTGCGGACCGGGGGGCGAAACCAGGAAGTCGGGCATCTTTGACCATGACATAGGCGGGGCCTGTGACACGGCCTGAAGAGGCCGGTGTGGCTTGTTTATGCAGGGCTCCCATGAGGAAGGGAGAGCCCTGCAGTAGCGGTCGAAGTCCCGGGTCCCAGGAGGGGGCCCGGGTGAAGTGGAGAGGCGGGGTCTGTTTTGCATGGCATCGCATGGGAAGCCCGCGCAGGCAGCGGAGAAGAGAGGAACGGAGTCTATGCATAGCAGCCCGGTGAGTGGGGCTGCTGGCAGTGTGATAGTGAAAGTGTGCAGCGCTGTCCGCCTCACTGTTGTCAGGGACCGTGTGTTGTTGGGTCCAGGAGTTGTCAGGACCTGTCTGAGTTCCCCGGCCGCAGCCGGGAGGCCCTGTGTTTGAGTATAGTACAGCGGCGTGTGTAATAGTGAAAGGCTGAGGCGCTGTCTGCCTTGCTGTTGTCACGGACCGTGTGAGTGCTGGCAGCAGCGAGACAGGAGATGGGCACAGCGCGTACCTGGACGTGGTGAATGTGCGCGTCCCGATCCAATCCGGCCTGCAGCGTGCCCATCTCCTGTCTCCCTTGAGAGCCCTTGAAAGCATAGCCGACAACTATAGGTCTCTCAGTCGGCAGAGCTTCGCGCTGTGTCGCGAGACCTAAAAAGGGGCACGGCCTGCACCACCTCTCTGCAACGCAGAGCAGTGGCGCTTCCTGGAAGCATCTGGTGGGCTACTTGGCCCCCATGGTACCTTAGGTTTGAAGTGGAGTTTTTTTCCCAACTTAAAACGCGCCACAGAGCGTGTTTGCACACATTACCTCAGGCCCTGTCCCTTCCCTTCACCACTGTGTAAACATGCTCTGTCACTGTTCTAAGTTGAGAGATTAAGTCGCCTTCAATCTTAAGGGTCAAACTAGCACACTAGGTACCTCCAGTAAGCGCCACAGAGCTGCATTGCAGAGAGGTGTAAAAAGGGGTGTAGCCTCTGAACACCAGTCTGCAACACAGATCCCTGGCGCATACTGGAGATACCTGTTGGACTATTTGGCCCTCAGGGACCCTCAATATTGAAAGAGCATTGATTCTCCAACTTAAAATGCGCCACTGGGCACGTTTGCACAGTGGTGAAGGAAGGAGGCGTGGCCTAAGGTGGTATGTCTGCGAACACCCCCAGTGGCGCATTTTACGTTAGAGAATTAATTCCTCCTCGATCCTATGGGTCCTTGTGGGCCAACTAGCCCAAAAGGTCCCTCCAGTATGCGCCAGGAGGCTGCGTTGCAGAGAGGTGTTCAAAGGCCACGCCCCTTTTTACATCACTCTGCAACGCAGCTCCGTGGTGCTTACTAGAGGTACGTGGTGGGCTAGTTAGCCCATAGGAACCCTCAGTATTGACAAGGAATTAATTCTACCAACTTATACCGTGCCACAGGGCGTGTTTGCACACATGTGAGCTCAGGCCCCGTCCCCTCCCTTCACCACTGTGCAATTGCGCCCCATGGCGCGTTTTAAGTTGGGGATTAACTCCCCTTGAATACTAAAAGTCCCTGGGGTGCAACTAGCCCACCAGCAACCTCCAGTGAGCGCGACAGAGCTGCATTGCAGAGAGCTGTAAAAAGGGGCGTGGCCACAGAACACCTCTCTGCAACGCAGCTCCACGGTGCATACTGGAGGTACCTGGTGGGCTAGTTGGCTTCCAGGGACCCTCAGTATTCAAGGGGAATGTGTTCCCCCTCTGCAAATGCACCAGGGGGCGCGTTTGCAGAGTGGTGCAATAAGGGGGCGTGGCCTCCGGTCCCGATCCCGTTTTTTTAAATGTATTTTATTTTTTGAAGGGTGGCTTTGTAGCCCCCCTTCTTTTTCAAATTTTTTGACCCTGGGGACCCCATCCCCAAGGGCCTGCCCCCAATTTTTTTTAATTATTTAAAAATTGGGAAGGGGGCCACGTGGCCCCCCTCCTAAGGCGATAATCTGCCCCAGGGACCCCATCCCCGGGTCATGGGCCTTTTTTAGTATTATTTTTTTATTTGGAGGGGGGCTGCCTTGCCCTCCTCCTCGGCCACTAATAGCCATGGGGACCTCATCCCTGAAGCTGGCCCACTCCCTTGGGGACCGCGGTCCCAACCGGCTCCCCGCATCCTGCGGGAGCCGGCATTGCTTTTCCACATGGGGAGCAGCTAACATAATGCTCCCCATATGGAAGAGACAGCAGGTTTCCTGCTCTCTCTTCCAAATAGCAAAGCAGTTTGCAGTGACAGGGTGGGAGCCGCGAGACTCCCGCCCTGTTATTGGAAACGGCAGTGTCCCGGGGTGGGCACCCTGGGGCACTGCAGGAGCCGGCCCTGAGGGGTGGTGGTCCCCAGGGCCTGTACAAGGCTCCAGGAGGGGGGCCGCGTGGCCCTCCTCCCACATTTGAAAAAAGCCCCAGGGGTGGCGGTCCCCAGGGCTGGTGGGGCCTAAGAGCCACCCACATCTAATTTGTAGTAGCCCCAGGGGGGCGGTCCTCAGGCTGGGGGGCCTGAGAGCCCCCACCCAATTTTAATCCCCAGGGCTGGGGGGGCCCTTACATAATTTTCAAAAGCCCAAAGGGTGGCTGTCCCCGGGGCTGGGGGGGGCCCAGAGCCCCCCAAACCTACTTTGAAGTAGCCTCAGGGGGTGGCGATCCCCAGGGCTGGGGGGGCCTGAGATCCCCCACCCAATTTTAATAGGCTCCGGGGGTGGCAGTCCCCGGGGCTAGGGGGCCCCTCTGGGACCCCCTTTAAATGTAGACCATTACCCCCAGGGCTAAAAACCAAAGATGAGCAGGAGCCCGCGCTTCTTCTTTTTAAAAAATTTTGGCTGAAATTTGCGCTGGGTGCGCAAATCTCGTTGATTTTGTTATTTTAAAAAATGCTTTC
Source organism: Lissotriton vulgaris (assembly GCF_964263255.1). NCBI lineage: Eukaryota > Metazoa > Chordata > Amphibia > Caudata > Salamandridae > Lissotriton > Lissotriton vulgaris. Next base: position 247,422,807 of record NC_141687.1, read on the forward strand.
TTTGGCCCTGAGGGTCTTTGTGGGACCCCCTCAGCAGGCCTAGGCAGTCAGGATGTTCCTTACCTGCCCCCTTTTTCGTGTTTTGCAATGTTTTTTCTTTGGTTTCTTGTGCCTCGGTTATACCGAGGCACAAGATGGCTACCAACACTTCCTGATTTGGAGTGTTGACAGCAAATAAAATACAGCTTGTGCACGGCAGGGTGCGCTAAGCGTATGCAAATAGGTACGCGGATCCACCGCGTCCATAGATACATAAATGACTTTAACTGTCATTTTCTCAGGAACTACTGAATGGATTTACACCAAATAGGCATAAGGCACGAGTATGAACTAAGGACTACCTCTTTGCCAAATTTGGTGTAATTCCGTTCAGCAGTTCAGGCTGTAGCTGCGGCTAAAGGTCTTACGGGAAATTGCATAGGGGAAAACGCGTTTTGGGACCCTCCTTTTTCCTTGGCCCCCGCTTGACGAATCACCATGAAACTTTCAGGATAGGAGCGGACCGGAGCTGGCCAAAAGTTTTCAAAATTTCTGGAAGATTCGTCAACTGGCGCTAAAGTTATTCTAAGTAGAATGTTGCGGATTTCCTATGGATAATAGTTCCTAACTATAACTACCTATTGGGGGGGAACATCAATTACAACGCAACTAAAACAAAGCACTACCATTACAACGAAACGTTTACAAGGCTGTATCCATTACAACGCATGCCATTACAACGCATGCCATTACAACGCAGCTGCTATTACAATGCATGCTATTACAAAGTACGTTTTTAAAAAAATAATTATATATTATTAATTCCTATATTATATTTTAAATTACTAATAATTACTGAAATGTTTATTTTATTTATTTAGTTATTTTTAATAATTTTAAGTTTGTTTTAAATTATAAATACTAATTAAAATAGTATTAAAAAATACTCTTAAAAGAAATAGTAGTACTTTTTATTTATTAATAAAAAATACTCTTATAATAAATAGTAGTAGTATTTAGGTATTAATAAATTAATACTCAAAAAATATTTTAATTTTTACAATTATTTGGGTGAGGAAGTGTTTTAAAATTGTAAAAGAAACTTTTAGTTTGTTTATAAAAAAATATACCAGTTAACAAAATATGTAATAAAAAATAATCTTTTAAAAAATAGTAGTAGTGTTTATTTAGTAATTATTTTTTTAATTAGTAATAAAAAAATACTTTAAAAAATAGTAGTAGAATGTATTAATTTTAAAATGAATATTAATTTTAGAATTAAAATTAATACTCAACAAATATTTAAATTTTTAAATGTATTTAGTAAAATACCTCCTGGGACGGGATACAGGGAAAATAGGGGTTTAGGGTGGGGAAGTGTTTTAAAATTTGTACAGAAATTTTTAGTTTGTTTCTAATAAAATATACTAATTTAAAAGAAAAATTAATAAATACTCTTAAAATAAGTAGAAGTATTTTTTTGTAATAATTTTTTAATTTAGTAATACAAAAATACTCATAAAATAAATATTAGTTGTATTATTTATTAATACATTAATACTCAAGAAATATTTTAATTTTTAAATGTATTTTGTAAAATACCTCCTGGGACAGGATGCAGGGAAAATAGGGGTTTAGGGTGGGGAAGTGTTTTAAAAATGTAAAAGAAACCTAAATATTGTTATTATTCAAATAAACTAATTTTAAAAGTATTGAAAATTAATACTCTTAACAAATTAGACATATACTTATTATTAATAGAAATAATTTCAAAATTTTAAAATATGAAAAAATATTTATTAACATTATTTTCAAAATATATTTAAAAAAGTAAAGATTAATAGATTTAAAAAACAATACTTGACAAGGATTAGTTTTGTTCAATAATTATTTATTACAAAATCGAAGTTTTTTCTCACGCTTTACCATTGATTTTAATAAAAAGATTTGTCCTTTATTTATTTTCATTGCAGGCTGTATGTTGGACGCGGAACTCATTTTCATTGTCATTTGAAGATAGATGCGGGACAGATCAGAAGCAAACGGAACCAGTATACAGGTAAGAACATTATTATACTAATATTAAAAACATAACATTCATTTAAGAAGGTGTATATACATATAATAATAAATTAAACTACGTAAAGCACATTGGTTTATATTGTACATTATTATACTAATATTAAAAACATAACATTCATTTAAGAAGGTGTATATACATATAATAATAAATTAAACTACGTAAGGCACATTTGATTATATTGATTTTAATTTGCAAAATTTTGAATAAAATAAAGTTTTATTTTGTACATTTTTGAAAAATATTTTCAAATAATTACATATGTGTATATTAAAAAAATGATTTTAATGTATAATATAAATAAATTGTCCTTTTTTCTCTTTATAGCTCTTGATGACGTAGACACGTTGACATGCTTGATCGCGGCCATTTTGAGGAGCGTCGATGGACAATGCAGCAGCAAGCAGATCTGCGCTCAGGTAGGAAACATTTATAACTTATATTTCAAACAGTTTGATGTTTTAAAGTATATATATTGTAAGGAGAGAATAGGGAGGTATAGTATATTATAGTTGTTAAGTTGTTGTCACTCTTTTAGCATGTTGCCGATCGTGTAGATAGAGTATGCCGTTGTCGGGTCACCTGTTACTAGTTTTTAAATAGAAAATGTTATTGTTTATTGTAATTTATTATGATAGTACAGTAAAACAAAATATATATGATGTTTTTTTGGAACTTATCAAATGTGTTTGTAAAACCGGATCAAAGAGAAGATCGAATGCGAAGTTTTGGATAAAATTAGGAGCTTTTTTCCAGAAAAAATAGATTTTTTACAAGGGATCTTTTGAGTAGTGGATTTAAAAGAAGATTTTTGGGATTGTGTTTTTTTAAAAAACTAAATTGAAAATGAAGCAAGAAGATGGATCGTATTTTCAATTGATGGTGGATTTCGTAAAGAGAAGGAATTTTGAATGCAAAGGGGGACATTAAGATGGCGGGCGGACTTTGCCCACCTGCCATCCTCGTGGTAATAGGGACTGCCCGCCATAAGGCCGGGGGTCCCGTGGGGAGTATTAGGATGTGCCCACCACAGTGGCGGGCACATCCTGTATTTTCAGCATTGTGCCGGGCGGTGCTCTCTGCACCGCCCACCACAATGCTAAAAATGCATTTCAGCATTTGCATTTACAAAGCGGCAGGCACCGAGCGGTGCCTGCCCCTTTGTAAATACAAATGAAGGGGGGTACCACAGGTGCAGCCCCCACCTCTCCTTCACTCTGGGGGCCCACAGGGGGCCCCCAGAGTGAAGACCGCATGCCTTTCTGTGGCGGCATCGCCACCACCAAAAGGCACCTAAATACTAAGCATGGGCGAATTTTGCGAATCTCGCGTTCGCGAATTTTGCGGATTTGCGAACTCGCAATCCGCAAAATCCGCGAATTCTTGCGAATTTGCGGATTTTGTTTTTTTTGTGTTCGCAAGGATTTCTGCCAGTTCGCGAGGGGTTCGTACCAGTTCGCAATTGTGAACTTACATTTCGTCGCGCAACGGTCGCGAATTATGTTGTTTCTACGTCTGGTTCATCATCACAGGTTCCCAGCACCCTCTGTTTCACCACTGCAACCCTCTGTTACATCAATGCCACCCTCTGGTTCATCATTACTGTAGATTATGGGGGGGAAAAGCAAGCACACCAGCCCTGCTTCAACTGAGATGAATTAATTTGGGGTTAGTTTATTAATGTGTCACTGTTTTAAAATTCCAGTCTGGCACCTGCTTCCTTATCTGTAATTTTGCTTTCTGTTGCAGTGCATTTTTTTTCCCCAGGACCTTCTTTGTGGCCTACTTGTAGCTATTGTATGAGCCTGCTGTGAGGGTCAGAGCAGGGTCATACAATTGTTGCAACTAGCAACTGAATTCTGGAGGGGCTCCAGTCAGGAAGCACTACCGGGAATTGTTACTAATGATGAGTTTGAACTCTTGCCCCTGCCGAGTGCTTTCAGTTTTGAAAAACTCGTTTTTCTGCTATTTCGCGGGGTTCGCGGGGTGCGAACACGCGCGAGATCGGATTCGGAAGCCGCAAATTCGTGCGAATATGCAATTTGTTTTTTTTGCGGCGTGTTAGTTGGCAAGGTTTTGTGCGTTTTTGCGAGCCGCTCGTAGCGCAAGACGCGAAGTTACCCTCGCGGTCGTTCAAGGGCGCAGCCATCTTGTTTGCCTGACGTATTTCCGTTTCCGGGCGCGAAGTGTAATCTCGCAAAGTCCGCGGCTTGCCAGTACAGTCTCGCGCGTGTTCGCAAGGAAAATCTCGCGCGAACTTACCCGTGCGGTCGTGAACGGGCGCGGCCATCTTGTTTCTCATTCATTGCTATGGTTCTGGGCATGGTCTTTGTATCCTCTGTCAATCTCTGCCATCCTTTGCTTGTTTGAAGTTTTTTTTGATCTATTTTACTTATTATCTATCCCTCTATTTTTCTAGCCCTATATTTTTGTGTTTACTGCTACTTTTGGTTAATTTTAAACTACTTTTGTAAACTCTTTTCTTTTCTTCTCTTCCCTATTCTATTTTCTTTATTCCTTTCCGCCCAGACCATGGTGAAGGGAGCCGGGAAGCATCCCAAGAAGGGGAAGGGTCCCGCACCCCGTGTCCGGCTCCCGTGCGGGCGTTTGAGGGGGGAGCTAGTGATGCCACGGGAGATCTTTACCCCGGAGGAGGTGGTCCAACTCATTTTTTATGTTCAGCGCCGCCTCCCCAGGACCATCATGGGAGGTGGCAAGATCAGTGCCGGGTACGGGGCCCGGGAGCGCCGGAAGCGGTGGGAGAAGGTGTGCCAGGCCATTTACCACCACTCTCGGGTCTGGCGCACCTACAACCAGGCCACCCACCGCTGGACGGATGTCCTGACCCGTGAGCGAGATCTGCTCGACCTCCTTGGCCTTGAGATCCCCGGGCTTGGTGAGTAGTAGTAGCTATGTCTTTACTACTATGTTTTCTCCTGCTGTGTTATTATATTGCAAATTTTTGTTTTTTACCAAGAGCAATAATGCTGCTCATTACATTGTAGGTAAATTTTATTTCAAAATCTTCTGTGCATTTCAGGTACACTGCTCTCCTTCTTCTCAGTAGTGTTGCTACTATGCTTATTTGTTTTAGATTTTGTGTTCATTTCATTGGCCTGTGAAATTATGTATGAGTGTACTTGAAAGAACTGCGTAATGCTACACACTAAGGTTCAGATTTTTAATTACCGGCGCATCCCTGCAAAGTTGCAGGGATGCGCCAGTAATTGTGCGTCACGCCACCATCACCCATGGTGCACCGTATTTACAATGCGGCGCGCCATGGGCCCAAAACGTCACCAAAGCGTTACGCATCTGTGCCGTAAAGGCGGCGCATTGCTGGAGTTGCGTCGCAATGATGGTGCAGCTCCATCAATGCTCTGGGGTGCCCTATCTCCCCAATGCTGCGTCAAGCCGTACGTCTGCTTCAAGCAGGCGCAGGGTTTGAGTCACGCATCATTGTCCTCAAAGTGACTGATTGAAATCTTGTAGATTTCCCTCAGCCAGTTTTAGGATGCGTTCCTGCGCAGGAACGCCCTCCCTTGCGCCGGAACACCCCTATTGGTGCAGGGCTTTACAACGTGATGCATCTCCCAGATGCGTCACGTTGTTAATATACGCCGCACCATTGCGCCTCTTTTGTGCTGTCGCTGCGTCACAAAAGTCACGCAACAATGGAGCAAAAGAGCCGGAAGGGCCTTCTAAATCAGCCCCTACAGACTCAAGTCCAGTCCTTCCTTTGTACACATGGCGATAAGAAGAAATAGTGGTGGTGGATTAATAGTTTGAGTATTTTAATGACTGGTGAATGTAGTAGGAAACTTTAGTGTTGTCGCTGATCTTCAATCACGATGGACTTTGGCTGTCACTTTGCGTGCTGCGGACTGCTGCCTGCCAATCCTAGGCAAACCTTTTTAGTACTTTGTTTAGTGAGTTACATAGGGTAGTTTCCAATTCGACGGTCCTCAAATCAAGCAATACTAAAGTAATGACGTAGTCGACCACATGAGATTGGTCAATAATATATCCCGTGGAGTCGTTCCCTATTTGCTATTTCGCAAAAATATTTTGTTACTTTGTTAGTTCTTTTTTAAATGTTTGATTTGGTTGAGAAATATCATCCATGTTTTCTGTTTTTCTTTCTTTCATGTTGTACATCAGCTTCCCCCAGGGGCAAGAGGAGGACACAGGAGGAGGAGGAGGAGGGTGCTGTTGTCGATGCAGGCCAGGACTAAGCATGGGCGAATTTTGCGGATCTCGCGTTCGCAAATTTTGCCGATTTGCGAACTCGCAATCCGCAAAATCCGCGAATTCCCGCGAATTTTTTTTTTTTGTGTTCGCCCGTGTTTCTGCCAGTTCGCGAGGGTTTTTACAATTTCGCAATTTGCGAACTTACCTGTCGGGTCGCAAGTTTTGCGAACTTGTTGTTTCTACGTGTCCAGCCTGTTTGGGACACTCTTCTTCATCACTGCCACTCTCTATCACCACTGCCACTCTCTGACTACTCATGCCACCCTCTGGCCCACCCATGCCACCCTCTGTTTCATCACCACACCCTCTGGTTGTCCAGTGTACATTATTTTCGGCAAAGCAAAGCACACCTTCCCTGCCTCAAGTGACCTGAATTAATTTGGGGCTGATTAATGTGTCACAGAATATTTTTTTAGCTGGCACCTGCTTCCTTAGTGCGCCCTGATTAGTGATCTTTTGCACTTGCTAAGTGCTTTCATTGTTGCAAAATTAGTTACAACACCTGCCCTGCCCCAACTGACAATAATGAATTAGGGGCTGCTTAATGGATTTTAACTTCCAGCCTGGCTCCTGCTTGCCTCCCTTAGCTGTAATTCAGGACCTTTGTGGCATATGTGTAACTATTCTGAGGTTCAGAGCAGGGTCACATAATAGTTGCAACTGGCAACTGAACTCTGGAGGGGCCCCTCAGGAAGCACTACAGGAAATGGCTACTAATGATGAGCCTGAACTTTTGAACCTGGCAAGTAGTTTCAGTTTTGCTAAGATCGTATTTCTGCAATTTAGCACTTATTCGCGGGGCGCGAAGTTGTACTGGGAAGCCGCGAACTCACGCGAACAGTGCGAGCAGTGCGAGCAAAATCCGCTGCTCGCGGATTTGCGGATTTTGCGGGAGATTCGCGAATCTCGCGGATTGCGAATTTCCCGAAAATCCGCAAAATCCGCGAGCGAAACGGATTTTCCGCCCATACCTAGCCAGGACCGGGCAGTCGAGGGCTCCTTTGCTGGCCCCAGTAAGTTTTAATTTTAATATAGAGTACTTATTTCTTCCTAGCGTTCCTCATTCGATTTTTTCTAAATCGTCTTTGATCTTCTTGTAGACAGGATCTAAATTCTTATCCTGCCTCGACTATGACTCCGTGTGGTATTACTAGATTATCCTTTTTAGTCTGTCTGTGTAGCTAACTAAGATTGCACATTTGGCATTTCCATTGGACTCCCATTCTAGTCAGCAATAGCTCTATGCACTGAGTGTAGTCCTCTGGGATTGTCCATAATGTCTTTTCAAGTATTCTAAATGTTTATGCGTTGACCATTGCCAACAATAAAAAGGTGAATGACCACCACCAAGAAATAATAAGATACTACTTTACTTTTGGTTTCGATAGGAGGACAATCCATTCTACTACTGTTGCAGGGACAAATCTGCACAAACAGAACTATGGACACTAAATAATGCATCGCTTAGCTTATCAATTATAATAGGTGCTGTAACTGTTAGACTTTCCACATACCTCAGTGATAACAGACTTTGTAGTTGAACCCCCAATCTCCTTACTGACTAGATAGTGTGGCAGAGTCATTTAGCTCCCAAAGTCACCGATGGCAGAGGCACGGACTCATGCTTGCAAAAATTCGAAAACCTTTAGCTCATCCACTCTAGTCTGGAGGACCAAAAACCACAGAGTCTATTTAAGTTTAAAAGCTTTATTAAAAGTAAACACATTTATTAAATTCAAGTTTGTCATAAAAGTGAACGTGTAACTGAAAATGGAAAAGTGCTTAGTGCTGACGATTAATTGGACACATTTCTTGTGGTCGAGCCGAGCTCTCACCTGGTTTGAACTTGATCCTGCTCGTGTTCTTAGAAGTCAAGGTTCTGTCTGTTAGGAGAAAAAGTGGTGCGTGTTAAAAAGTAAAAAGCAAACCTTCATCAGTTGTGCCAAAAAGTGCAGCAAGACAAAAGCCTTCCCTGGAAAAAGGGACATTTTTACTCTAGAGTACACAGTCAAAAATTATTAAATTGTACACTTTTTTTCACATTTCTTTCTTCCTCCTAGACCAAATATTATATAGTAGTGAGTGGTGTATTCTAACATTATTAAATGTACTTTGTAGGTGGAACATCTGGAGACGGGGCCAGCGCGGAGGTGGTGGTGGCATTGGACGAGGAGGACAACTCTGGGGAGGAGGCGGTGCAAGTGCCGGACAAGGACATGCCTGTGAGGGTTCACACGGTGGTGGCGGGCAGAGGTAAGCTATACATTCCTTAGTCATTGGGATTGAAGACTGCAGAGTGTGCTTTCTGCACGGGTGTATTATAAAAAAAGCAGGTAGTAGCCTCCTCTAAATGTACTTCGACTTAGCTGTGAAGTTTTTGGCGAGAAGAATCCCAATCAGATCTGAGGTGAACTTGATGGATGGGATGAACGAAAAGCGAAAGAAGGGTGTAAGTGTGGAAGCACGAGAAATGTAATGATGACTGGCAAAGAAGAATGATATGTGTTTGCTTGGTCCCCGAGGTGGCTGGGAAGGTAAGAAAATGGTATGGTGCATGGCTGGGTGAATGATGAAGCAAGGATGGGTGGAAGGAGAACAGCCAGGGTGGGTGAGACAGAAACTGTATGTGTGCAATATACTTTGAATGGATGGATGCCTGGATCATTCATGGTACTATCTGACTCTTAGATAGCATATGTGAATCTAGAGAGAGTAGACGGTCACTGGATGAACTAAGTGTTACTTTGAAGAGCATGTAACACCGCACCCGCACGTCCGTTCCAGTGTAGGAAAGGGAAGGAAAAGAAGTTGTAACGTTGTCCAAAGACTGCCATGAATAGTAGCAGTAGTTTGTATTGCAACTGCAAGCACAGCATATATCCAGTTATTACGGTGGACACTCCCTACCTCCCTTAATAACTTTAGTTTAGTAGTAGTACGTCATTCATGTGTGGGGGTATCACTGTTCACTCAATAATAAGCAAAGCACCTAAAGTCATCCCATATGTCATCAAATACATCCCATGTGAAGTGATAGATAATCCGATAATTTAGCTTCTTCATTTTCCTTTTCTAATACTCATTTGCACTGTAGGGTGAAAGCTAAATTAATTAAGCAGTAGCCCTTTTAACAGAGTATTCTCAGTGCCACCCGTAATAGAAAAGTAAGAGCTTCACCACCTGCATGTACTGGACCGGTACAGTAACGCAAGTCTGTCTCACTCACCATGGTGTGCGTCTGTTTTTCTCGGGTGCAAGTTCACTGCGCTGGCATTATGCCGGCTTGCATAAGATAACGTACCAATTTTCCTAAACAAGAGAGAAGAAGAAGAATAAGAGTGGTGTACTGTCATAGTCGACTGTAATAGAAGTCCATAGTGCTCGTAGAATTTGTTCCTTAAACTCCCACTAATGTTAGAGCAAGGATGAAGAAGTCGGAGGTTACATAGATACTGTCCTCAATAGTTATGCACTGTGCTTTCAATTTGCTACTTGTACTGTGACAACTTTCTGCTCAATCATTTTGTGTTAATCTTAAGGAGCATTGGTTACAGACTATGTCTTTCTTTTTTCATGTAGTTGCTCCTTCCAAATCCAAGACACCATCAAGGAGGAAGGAGCTGGCTCGAATGGCCCGGCAACGGAGGCTGGATGCCACTGTTGCTGAATATCGGCGGCTGGTGGCCCTGGAGGAGGAGGAGACGCAGTCTGGTACAACAACAACGTCCACTGGGACAGCTGCATCCTCCTCCGTGCGTGCTGCCAGCCAGCGCAGTGCTCCAGCGGTACGGAGCCGGGCTACCAAAGCCAAACGCCACCGCCCAGCAGCAAAGAAAGCAGCTGCCCCTCACAGGATTTGCAAGGCACACCGGCGCCGCTTATCCCTCAGACTGTCCTACCTGGAGCAGGAGGTCCATAATTATAAGAACGTGGTGGAGGGCCTCCGCTTCGAACTTGCCACCCTCCGCAAGGAGCATGATGCCCTGGCTGCTAATTCCAACAGCACCCTGCCATAGTGTCCCTTGCCCCTTTTTTAGAGACTTTTGGGGGTGGGAATAAGGGAGTTGTGATTTTTGGGGACTTTTGAAGGACAATCGTTGGGGTTAGGGAGGGTCTTGCGGGAGATTCTTTTGTTAGGGCTATAAAAATATACTTTTTGAAACTTTATCTGACCATACCTGTTTTTTACTGCTTTTGAGTCTGGTGGGTGGGGGTTTAACATAACAGTAAGTTTGTTTTCCTGAATAGTCCTAGGACTTTAGTAGTACTACCGTCAATCAAATCTCTCGTCTCTCCTAATACTCCATTATACTACCTCCAACCAAACGCCTATCTTACCTGTAATTTCTGTTTGCAAGTAGGGCTAGGCCCAGGGCTGGCTCCACGGGAAACAGCAAATAAGGTTGGCAATCCTGGGCGGATAAAATTTCCTCATAGCGGTGGTACTAGTGGTGTGACACAGTGGCAGTTGCTTGCCTATGAAAAAAAAGAAAATGAAATCTGGTTTGTCCTCCTGAGCAATACAAAGGTACAATACAGAATATAGCAGGTGACAGAAGTACACTAGAACAGTGCCACATTGTAGCCTAACAAATGTTAAAGTATAACTAATTCGGTTGAAGTTCTTTGACATTAGCCATGGGTCTTTGTCAAGCAGAGTAAGAATATATCCTCGGATTTCTTCACCAGCCTGTTGCTATCACCTTATCCTCCCCAGCAAGTGTGTGGATTTATTGCTGTAATTTAGTCACACATCAATCAAAACCACACAGCCCGGGGGAAGAGGGTTAGGGTTTGAAAAATGGATGGGTACGGGGGTTTTGGGGAAAGGTTTTGGGAGACAAGAAAAAGTAGCACAGCATGGACAAACAAATGTGAACATAAACAAATCTTTGGGTACAAACCTATCCATCAATCTTTGAAAGTGCATACACTACTGCATGCATGTCAGTTAAAAGTAAGTAGTACTTTCGACAACTGTGGAAGAAAGAATGCTACAGTACAGGGCGTGGGTGGAAATATTGATAACTATATTCAACATAAGGTCTCTGTAGCCAGATACCTGAGAGCCTTGCTGGTCACTATAAATCCATTCACAACAACACTCAATGGGGTTGGTCTGGAAGGTATAGTAGATAGAAAAGGAGAAATTGCTTTTTTTCGAGGTGTCCCCTCACTCACCAGGGATGCCCCTTGGTGACATGCTTCATCATTGGGGCCATCCCAGTCCTCTAAGGGCTGGGGCGTGCTGCGACTTGCGAATTACGTAGGAGCACTTACAAATGACTATGTGTGGTGCAGATGTGATAGTGGAGTGGACTAAGTGATGTGTTAAGGGATCAATTTAGAAGCAGAGAGAGATCCAAGAAACGCAGTCACAGTCAGAGAAAAAGGCAAGGGATACTGTATCTATGTGGTTGTAGTGGTCCTGTTGGAAGTGGTAAGTAAGTTGCCTGCAGAAAAAAAATCCTCCTTTTAGCGGCACTCCTCCATTGCAGCCGCCGCTTCGTCCATCGATGTTGGTCACCAGAAGACACCCTGTAAAAAAAAGCACAGCATAGACAAACAATGGAACATAAACAATTCTTTGGGTACAAACCTATCCATCAATCTTTGAAAGTGCATGCACTACTGCATGCATGTCAGTGAAAAGTAAGTAGTACATTCGACAACTGTGGAAGAAAGAATGCGACAGTACAGGGCCTGTGTGGAATTATTGATAACGATATTCAACATAAGGTCTCTGTACTTAGCCAGATACCCGAATGCCTTGCTGGTCACTATAAATCCATTCACAACAACACTCAGTGGGGTTGGTCTGGAAGGTATAGTAGATAGAAAAGGAGAAATTGCTTGTTTTCTAGGTGTCCCCTCACTCACCAGGGTTGCCCCTTGGTGACATGCTTCATCATTGGGGCCATCCCAGTCCTCTACGGCCTGGGGCGTGCTGCGACTTGCGAATTACATAGGAGCACTTACAAATGACTATGTGTGGTGCAGATGTGATAGTGGAATGGACTAAGTGATGTGTTAAGGGATCAATTTAGAAGCAGAGAGAGATCCAAGAAATGCAGTCACAGTCAGAGAAAAAGGCAAGGGATACTGTATCTATGTGGTTGTAGTGGTCCTGTTGGAAGTGGTAAGTAAGTTGCCTGCAGAAAAAAAATCCTCCTTTTAGCGGCACTCCTCCATTGCAGCCGCCGCTTCGTCCATCGATGTTGGTCACCAGAAGACACCCTGTAAAAAAAAGCACAGCATAGACAAACAATGGAACATAAACAATTCTTTGGGTACAAACCTATCCATCAATCTTTGAAAGTGCATGCACTACTGCATGCATGTCAGTGAAAAGTAAGTAGTACATTCGACAACTGTGGAAGAAAGAATGCGACAGTACAGGGCCTGTGTGGAATTATTGATAACGATATTCAACATAAGGTCTCTGTACTTAGCCAGATACCCGAGAGCCTTGCTGGTCACTATAAATCCATTCACAACAACACTCAGTGGGGTTGGTCTGGAAGGTATAGTAGATAGAAAAGGAGAAATTGCTTGTTTTCTAGGTGTCCCCTCACTCACCAGGGTTGCCCCTTGGTGACATGCTTCATCATTGGGGCCATCCCAGTCCTCTACGGCCTGGGGCGTGCTGCGACTTGCGAATTACGTAGGAGCACTTACAAATGACTATGTGTGGTGCAGATGTGATAGTGGAGTGGACTAAGTGATGTGTTAAGGGATCAATTTAGAAGCAGAGAGAGATCCAAGAAATGCAGTCACAGTCAGAGAAAAAGGCAAGGGATACTGTATCTATGTGGTTGTAGTGGTCCTGTTGGAAGTGGTAAGTAAGTTGCCTGCAGAAAAAAAATCCTCCTATTAGCGGCACTCCTCCATTGCAGCCGACGCTTCGTCCATCGATGTTGGTCACCAGAAGACACCCTGTCCACTGCCTGCCTGATGCTGAATTGTGGCTCGCTACTGTGAAGCCTGACTCCATCCTTTTTTCCCCATTGCAGAGACTGAAACCAGGCCTGTAATTATTCAACGAAAAACAGGAAGTGATATAATATTACAACACCACTGATAAATAAATATAAGGTATGTAGGCTGTTGAGTGCAAAAAGTCACAATTTGATTTTCCTAGTAGACAGTACAATATTTTTGAAAGTGCGTACTCTGAGTCACCTTTTGAAGGATAAATAAGTATGGGCAAATTAATGTAGCAGATCTTGCCCCTCAAGCTAGGTGTACTGTAAACTGTGTTTTAGAACAAAATTAGATCTTCCTAGCAGTGCTCCCACCCAGACCCTTACTAAAGCCAGTCGCAAAAATGTAGAAGACCCCCAATCAAATCTCAAAAAACGAGGCCTAGCAGAAAACTGGTGACAAAACTTACTTTGAAAGTAAAAGTAGGCCGAAGTACCCCCTTCCTAATTACCCATTACCCACCGTGGATTGCATTCAAACCACTTGCAAGCAACCAAGCAAAAGTAGCCATAGCCAGCATCGCTCCAAGACTCGAAATCCCCCCCACTCAAACACATGCAATAGAAATACTGCTAACCCTAACGAACCCTAAGTTAAGAATAGTGGCAAAGGCTTTCTTTAACTATGCCAAATCCCCCCTTTCCCACCATGGATTTTCTTCAAATGACTTGCAACCAAAATTACACATTCTCACGAGTGCTCTAAGACCCCAGAACTCAGTTGGAAAAATCTAGAACACCCCGAAACACATGCAATCCTGCTGCTAGGGCTAACCCTAACGAACCCTAAGTTACAAAAAGTGCCAAAAGGCTTTTCCGCGAGGATTTTGTCCCAACCACTTCTACCCGGTATTAGACCTTCCCAGGAATGCCCCAAGACCCGCCAAACCACCCGCCAAGAAGCATAACACCCCCAAACAGGCCAAAAGCAAAATCTCATACTTGCAATATTTCTGGGCCTTCGGTCCAAACGCGCTGCGTAGCTAGGCCATAAGTCGGGGTTGCCACGACGGATTTCCTGAAAAGCAAATGCAATCAAGATTAGAGTGTCCCAGCAGTGCTCCCAGACCACGAAACTCACCCACAAACAGACGGAACCCCCCCTAAGAGCACCTCAAAGGCAAGCAAGTCATCAAAAACACAAAAAAAATTCCGCCTGGGATTTGGTCCAAAACACTTTTATCCGGTATTAGAGCTTCCCAGCAATGGCCCCAGAGCCGTCAACCCAGGAGAAAACGAGTAGAAGACCCCCAAACAGCCAAAGAGCAAAAGTACAAAAATGGGGACTTAGTCAATTTTTCACAAATTTCCCAAATCACTCCGCGTGCGCTCTGCAGCTAGGCCCTAACTCCCCTCTGCCACCATGGATTTGCTTGAAACCTCTTGCAAAGTAAAGTATATATAGCCAGCAGTGCTCCCAGACCACGAAACTCACCCACAAACACCAGGAAGCCCCCCAAACAGGCCCCCGAAAACGCTACATAGAGCAAAATGTCAGAAATAGCCAAAAAAAAAATCGGCCTGGATTTTGTCCCAACCACTTCTACCCGGTATTAGACCTTCCCAGGAATGCCCCAAGACCCGCCAAACCACCCGCCAAGAAGCATAACACCCCCAAACAGGCCAAAAGCAAAATCTCATACTTGCAATATTTCTGGGCCTTCGGTCCAAACGCGCTGCGTAGCTAGGCCATAAGTCGGGGTTGCCACGACGGATTTCCTGAAAAGCAAATGCAATCAAGATTAGAGTGTCCCAGCAGTGCTCCCAGACCACGAAACTCACCCACAAACACCAGGAAGCCCCCCAAACAGGCCCCCGAAAACGCTACATAGAGCAAAATGTCAGAAATAGCCAAAAAAAAATCGGCCTGGATTTTGTCCCAACCACTTCTACCCGGTATTAGACCTTCCCAGGAATGCACCAAGACCCGCCAAACCACCCGCCATGAAGCATAACACCCCCAAACAGGCCAAAAGCAAAATCTCATACTTGCAATATTTCTGGGCCTTCGGTCCAAACGCGCCGCGTAGCTAGGCCATAAGTCGGGGTTGGCACGACGGATTTCCTGAAAAGCAAATGCAATCAAGATTAGAGTGTCCCAGCAATGCTCCCAGACCACGAAACTCACCCACAAACAGACGGAACCTTCCCTAAGAGCACCTAAAAGGCAAGCAAGTCATCAAAAACACAAAAAAAATTCTTCCTGGGATTTGGTCCAAACCACTTTTATCCGGTATTAGAGCTTCCCAACAATGGTCCCAGAGCCGTCAACTCACCTGCAAAGAGGTACAACAACACCCCCACAAGTGCTGAGTCTTTCTTCATTGGGCGTAAACCAGCCCTCTGGTTTGATGGAAATAGGAGTCTGGAGGAGGAGGATAGAGGAGCATGTTCTTCTGAACTTGTGAACCTGAGGAATGCAGACTGCGGCAACTTCAAATCAATTAGCAAACCAGCGAAGACAGTTCTGCTGATGGGCTTGATTTTGTGATTATCTGATTAAAGTTTGAAATATATTAACTGTGCACAACAAAGAAAGACAGACACACAGGAATAAAAGTGAATAGGGACGAAAAAGAAAGTTATTGATTCGTTGTCTCATTTTCAGGGCTCGGTATCACGATCCAGGAATGAGAATAAGGCTTCGTCATCATACTCTGCGATTTCAGGCAGGGTGAGCTCAGTGTCACCTGACAGAGTAGAAATTCCCTCATCTATGTTGCTGGCCACCTCCTCTTCATCCGGCACGCTCTCTCGTACTCTGAAATCTGGTGGTATGAGGTGCTGATTCATCTTGATCATTGTTAACCTCTCCACATTTTTGGGCGAGAGGCGGCTCCGTTTGGGAGTTACAATCCCACCAGCCGCACTGAAAACCCGTTCAGAAGACACGCTTGCGAGTGGGCAAGACAAGTAGTTTAAAGCCAGGTTGGTGAGCTGTGGCCACAATTCTTTTTTCCCATGCCAATACGCCAATGGGTCAGAATTAACATAGACCTCTGTTGAGTCATTCAGATAGTCCTTCACCATCGACTCAAGGTCCTCATCCAAGGTTCCTCCACTTTGCTTAGCTCTTGCTGTGCCTCTGACCTTTTGAGAACCAAACCCACGCAGAGCTAGCCAATCCTCTTCAGCCTCCAATGTTTCTGTTGTGTTTCGTGCAGGTGATCCGGTTGCCGGTGTCTTTAACGGCTGAGAGGTCACTTGTGCCACAGCCACAGGTGCAGAAGTGGATTGTTTTGACTGGGGATGGCCTGCTGATGTACTGCCATTTCCTTCAATTTCCAGCCGTTCTGTTTCAAACCTCTTGGCTGACAAGGCTAGCCAACGTTTGTACTTTGGAACATGTTCATCATCAAAAGGAAAGAATGCTTGGCCTGCCAGCGCCTTTTTGTAGCGTGGATCCAGAATAGTAGCACAAATGTAATGCTGTTCTGAGTGGATCTTTTTAAGACGTTCATCACCTTGTAGGAGCTCTAATAATTGCTCAGCCAGAAGCAAAGAGTCTTGGTTTTTGTCATCTTTTCCAAACACAGAACACACCTCCTTCAGTTGGTCCTCCAGCATGTACAACAATGGGATAGCTTTTCCCAAATTAGAGTCCTCCTTGCTGACTGCACGCGTGAAGAACTCAAAAGGACGAAGCATGCGTGTCAGGCTTTCAACTATGTTCCATTGCGGCCCACCCATCCTCAGCTCCTCTGTACCCTCTTTAAGGAAATATTGATCGAGTTCCGTATACTGCTCATACAGACGCTCAAGCATGTAGAAGGTTGAGTTCCAACGTGTTACCACCTCCTGGATGAGTGCTTTCACTGGCATTTGACGTTGATATAGCAGGCTCCTCAGCTGCTTCCGGGCCTTAAAAGAATGGCTGAAATGCTTGCACATTTTTCGGCAGGTCTCCAATACACTGTACGCTGCACTGCCTTTATTACCCAAGAATTTTTGGACAACCAGGTTTATACAGTGCGCCAAACACGGCACTCTGAAATAGTAACCGTCCCTCATGGCCTTAACTATATTGGCGCCATTGTCCGTGGAAACATAACCAACCTTGCGTTTTAGTGGGGACAGCCAGTTAAGGACCTTTGTGTTAAAGACATCCAAAATGTTTTCTGCTGTGTGACGTTTCTCCAAACCAAACATGGCTAGTGTTGCATGTTTCCGAGCACCTTTAAAAACAATGTTCGTGTCAACACCTGCGTTTAGCTTTGCTTTAGCCCCTGAAAAAGAGACCCAGTGTGCAGTGATGCACATGTAATCAGCGCCTGCGCCACTGGTCCACATGTCTGTTGTCAGATGTATAGTGTGAACAGCACTCTTCTGCAAAGCTGCCCCAATCACCTTCAGAACATCTTCATGTAGTGCTGGAACCGCAACTCGGGCAAAATAGAACCGGCTAGGAACCTTCCATTTAGGGCAGAGCGCTGCCACTAATTCTAGAAAACCAACCCCTTCTACAAAAGAAAAAGGGAGAAGGTCCAGAGCTAGCATTTTAGCCAGCTTAGTGTTATACAGACGGGTCATTGGGTGGTTGCGTTCATATTGCGCTTCTGTAAACAACATCTTTTTAATGTTGCCCTGGACCAAGGATTTACGGGATGATGATGATCTCTTCGACCCAGTTACGCTCGCTGATGAACTTTTCCGCATTGATGTCTCACTCTCTCCCACACTCTTAGTGTGGCTCCCATGGGGTGTGCTGCTGACAGGGGAACTGGGTGTAAGTGAAGTGTTCGAATCGTCTTCTTCCTCCTCGTCATCATCAGATGAAAAATCAACGTTTTCATTGCGTGCAATTCGGGCTTCCTTGATCGCGTGTAGGTGCGCAAACCATTGGACATCGTGCGTTCTCCTAAGATGACCTCTCTGGCCTCCGGTACCATAGTTGGAACCCAACTTACCACGACTAACTCGAAGCTTACAAATGCTACAAATGGCTACGTTTTCCTTTTTTGGGCAAACACTAAAGAAGTCCTAAACTGGAGACTTGAAATGTCTTCGGGGGCCGGAGGAGGCGGCGATACTGGTGGTGGTGGTCCTGCTGCTAATGCCAGATGAAGTGGAGGATGTGGATTGCCGAACTTCAGTACGTTTTGCACTTTCACCACCACGAATTGAGGTCGAGGACGAGGTGGGTACCTTCTTGCGAGGAAGAAATATGGAAGCGGTAGGTTTTAGTGTACTACTTAACTCCAAATCTAATGATTCCATTTCCATTGCCTCCTCGCCGACATCATCATCACGCTCAGCAGCTTCTCGGGATAGGGTAAAAATGTCTCTTTGCTGCATGCCCGGTGGGGCTGCAGTGACCTTTGTGATGAATGGCTCGTCGTCATCGTGAGAGGCTTCATCACCAGCAGTATCTGTCACTTCTTGTTGAGCCTCCTCACACTCCATAGGTTTGAGTTTTTGGACGACCTTCCTTTTACGCTTAGGTACCGGTGTCAGATCATGGTGTGCCTCACTGTCAGACCGCAGTTGTGGTTCCCAAGCTGGATCTGTATCATCAGAAGGAGGTGGGCTTGAAGAAGATGTAGACACCCCCCTTGATCTTTTCCTTGCTAGGGATGTGGAAGACAATGAATGATCATCAGGAGGAGTGGCTTCCAATGATACCTCGGCTTCATTGTCGATTTCCTGATGTGCCCCTACTTCGGGAGGAACAACTATTGTGGGCACTTGTGAACCTCCATGCACCTTTGCTTGCGCATCTCCTTTTGCTGCCTCTCCTTCCACATGTACTTGGGCGTGTACTTGCACATGGTGTTGTTGTTGCGGCTGTGGTTGTTCAACACTTGTCAGATGAGTTACAACAACCTGTGTTGATTCAGGGACATTGCTGCTACTTTCTTGTGATGAGCCAACATCACTGGTCGATGGTGATTGGAGAAGTACACTGACTGCCTCTGAAGCACTCAAGGGCTTTGACTTAAGTTGGCGTGGTGGTGGAGGCACTGAACCCAATGGAGCAGGGGTGCTGCTCCCAGCTTGGTCCCCAGCAGATCCTGCTGCTGCAGGCGTACTTTTTTTTTTCTCCCAAAAAACGTGGCGGGTGGCACACCAGCCTCCTTAGTAACTTGCTTCTTCTGCTCCTTACTAGCAACTTTCTTGCTAGAGGAGCTACGGAGAACTTTCTTTGGGGCCATCTTCTTCAGAGCAGGTCAGACAGCAGGCCGCAGTTGCACGAATTGTAGAGTTGTCTGAGGCCAGACGTGACGCCGCGTGACGTTATGCTGCACACACACACCGCTGCAGGACTTCTTCCTGGCACTGGTGGTTCTCTTGAGTCTTGTGCACCTAAAAAAAATGGAAGACAGAGGAACATCAGTTCAGTTATAGAGCACAAAAAAATCGAAAAACACTGCAAAATCAGCACAATCCCAATCCATCCATGGCCTCCATGATGTTTAAATTCAAGACAACCCACAGAAAGACTAGGCCCATGCAAGACTCACTACCCCTGGGCATAAATAAAGGTTGAAAAGTAGGCAAAATGGTTGGAGGCCTAACAACAAAGCCTGCATTCAAAATGGCCACTTGCCTCCTAGCACATGGCCAGGGCCTGCCTGTACCAGCACTCAAAATGGCCCCCACCCACATGGCCTGTCCCCATGAACACCCCCAAAAATCGAAAAACACTGCAAAATCAGCACAATCCCATTCCATCCATGCCCTCCATGATGTTTAAATTCAAGAAAGTCAAAAAGGCCTCAAATCCAAATATCCAGCAGCATCCACAAAAAGTAATCCTTCCAGCTCCAGACCCAAATGAAAAGTGACCAGGAGATGGACTAAGCACTGGGAGGAGCCTGCTGAACAGGAACAGGAAGTTGAAGACTGTGGGGCACTTCCTTCCTCCCACCCCCCTGCCCCCCTCCCCAAAATGGACTCCTCGCTAAAAAAGTGCAGGCAAATGTCAAACTAAGGAGTTATTCAGATAAAAATCATCATTTCTAGAAGGTTTATGCTGCTTGCTGGTGGATTTCTTGTGCAGAATTGCAAATTTATATTTTCGCTCGCCGCATCTCAAATCTCGCAATTGCGAAGTACCGCGAGACGTGATCTCGCCGTACTCCCGTTGACAAACTCTCGCTGTGCAAGTTGGCAAGCCGCGATGACGTAACACTGCAAAATCAGCACAATCCCATTCCATCCATGCCCTCCATGATGTTTAAATTCAAGACACCCCACAGAAAGACTAGGCCCATGCACCACTCACTACCCCTGGTCAAGGCCCCAACAACAGGTCAAAAATCGAAAAACACAGAAAAATCAGCACAATCCCATTCCATCCATGCCCTCCATGATGTTTAAGTTCAAGACAGCCCACAGAAAGACTAGGCCCATGCTAGACTCAAATACCCCTGGTGAAAAGGCCACAAGTACAGGCCCAAAAAACGAAAATCACTGAAAAATCTGCACAATCCCATTCCATCCATGGCCTCCATGATGTTTAAATTCAAGACAACCCACAGAAAGACTAGGCCCATGCAAGACTCACTACCCCTGGGCATAAATAAAGGTTGAAAAGTAGGCAAAATGGTTGGAGGCCTAACAACAAAGCCTGCATTCAAAATGGCCACTTGCCTGCCAGCACATGGCCAGTGCCTGTAGCTGCACTCAAAATGGCCACCAGCCACATGGCATGTCCCTCCCCATGAACACCCCCAAAAATCGAAAAACACTGCAAAATCAGCACAATCCCATTCCATCCATGGCCTCCATGATGTTTAAATTCAAGACAACCCACAGAAAGACTAGGCCCATGCAAGACTCACTACCCCTGGGCATAAATAAAGGTTGAAAAGTAGGCAAAATGGTTGGAGGCCTAACAACAAAGCCTGCATTCAAAATGGCCACTTGCCTGCCAGCACATGGCCAGTGCCTGTAGCTGCACTCAAAATGGCCACCAGCCACATGGCATGTCCCTCCCCATGAACACCCCCAAAAATCGAAAAACACTGCAAAATCAGCACAATCCCATTCCATCCATGGCCTCCATGATGTTTAAATTCAAGACAACCCACAGAAAGACTAGGCCCATGCAAGACTCACTACCCCTGGGCATAAATAAAGGTTGAAAAGTAGGCAAAATGGTTGGAGGCCTAACAACAAAGCCTGCATTCAAAATGGCCACTTGCCTCCTAGCACATGGCCAGGGCCTGCCTGTACCAGCACTCAAAATGGCCCCCACCCACATGGCCTGTCCCCATGAACACCCCCAAAAATCGAAAAACACTGCAAAATCAGCACAATCCCATTCCATCCATGCCCTCCATGATGTTTAAATTCAAGACACCCCACAGAAAGACTAGGCCCATGCACCACTCACTACCCCTGGTCAAGGCCCCAACAACAGGTCAAAAATCGAAAAACACAGAAAAATCAGCACAATCCCATTCCATCCATGCCCTCCATGATGTTTAAGTTCAAGACAGCCCACAGAAAGACTAGGCCCATGCACCACTCACTACCCCTGGTCAAGGCCCCAACAACAGGTCAAAAATCGAAAAACACAGAAAAATCAGCACAATCCCAATTCATCCATGGCCTCCATGATGTTTAAGTTCAAGACAACCCACAGAAAGACTCAGTCCACCCACCACTGAGTACCCCTGGGCAAAAGGCCCCAAAACAGCCCAAAAATCGAAAATTCCAAAATTTTAATTGCAGCAACTGTAATGCCCCAAACAAACTTACTTGTAAAATTTCTAATCCAACAGTGATCCAAAGAAAGTCAAAAAGGCCTCAAATCCAAATATCCAGCAGCATCCACAAAAAGTAATCCTTCCAGCTCCAGACCCAAATGAAAAGTGACCAGGAGATGGACAAAGCACTGGGAGGAGCCTGCTGAACAGGAACAGGAAGTTGAAGACTGTGGGGCACTTCCTTCCTCCCACCCCCCTGCCCCCTCCCCAAAATGGACTCCTCGCTAAAAAAGTGCAGGCAAATGTCAAACTAAGGAGTTATTCAGATAAAAATCATCATTTCTAGAAGGTTTATGCTGCTTGCTGGTGGATTTCTTGTGCAGAATTGCAAATTTATATTTTCGCTCGCCGCATCTCAAATCTCGCAATTGCGAAGTACCGCGAGACGTGATCTCGCCGTACTCGCGTTGACAAACTCTCGCTGTGCAAGTTGGCAAGCCGCGATGACGTAATCGCGCTCGCCAAATTCCCGCGGGATCACACATCAAGATCCAAAATGGCGCAGCACTCGCAAAATATCGAGAAAAACAACTCGGCAAACGATGATAAACGCCGCGCGCCGCAAAAATTGTATCACCAACGCCGCGCGCCGCCAAAAAAATCCGCTGCGTGCGAATTTGCGGATTTTGCGGGAAATTCGCAAATCTCGCGGATTGCGAATTTCCCAAAAATCCGCAAAATCCGCGAGCGTAACGGATTTTCCGCCCATGCTTACTAAATACAAACATCATAATATGGCTGGCGGTGTTTGATAGACACCGCCACCATATTATTCCTTTTCCGCCCCGGCCGCAAGGCGACCTGGGCGGAAAAGCGGTGGACGGTCTTTCCGTCCGCTGAGGTCCCCCGCCATACTAATATGGTGGGGGGAAGACTAGTGTGGATGTCGGGCGGATTGCCTCCGCCAGGCCAGCAGTGGCTACCGCCAGCCTGGCGGAGGCAATCCCCCCAACATCGTAATGAACCCCAAAGTTGGGGATTTCTTTTGGAGTTTACTTCTTGAAAAAAGGATTTTTTTGGGAGAACTTTGAGTTGTGGATTTCAAAGCAGAATCGTGTTTTTTTTTTAAATGGAAACGAAACAGATCAAAGAAGATGGATCGATTTTGGATTTGGAGAAGGTTTTTTGAAACAGAAGGAATTATTGGATTTGGTTTTGGATATCGTTTACAAAATTGTGACTCAATCTTTTTTTAGTACAATTTTTACACATTTTGAGTGGATTACCGTCTTTGGTGAATGGATTTTTTCAATTTGGACTTTTTGGGAAATGAATATTTAAAAAGAAGAAAAAAGAAAAGATTTTCTTTTTCTTGCACTGGAGTGGATATGTTGATGGATTACTAAAAAAAACGGATTTGTTTGGGATTTTTAAAGAAAAAAGAAGACATCTAAGGTAAGGTGACCCAACTTTTTAATTTTGGAAAAAAGTTTTGAAAAAAATGCCAATTGAATAAAAATGTTTTATGAATTTAGGGCAAAACTCGAAAGTAATGTTAATGTTTGTGTTAATGTAGTATGTGAGCAACATTATCTAAGTAATCTAAAGCCACACACAACAAAAATTGTTGTAAGGTACCCAATAGTCTCTCAGACATTTCTTTTGATTTTTTAGAGATGCGTGGATTTAGACTACCAGTTAATGCTTGTGAGATTCTCATTTCTTGGAAACTTTGCTCCTCCCTCAAAGTTTCCAAAAAATGATAGAAGTTAGGGTGAGGTTTTCCAATTGTATGATTGAAGGAGTTATGCCATCCCTCTATGGCATTGTTTGTCTTTGATTCTCCTTCTAAGCAGCTCGTGTAGCAGTTCCACCACTCCACATGAAAACGTGGTTTCCTCCTGCGACCCGACCTGCTTAGATGCCCAATCCATGTGTCCTCAAAATAATTTAGTAAGGGTGGCAATTTTTCCTTGTTTTCTGTAAAAAATTCTGATTCAGTAATTGCAGTATAGTACTCGTCTACACTTTCAAAAGGAACAAAGCAAGGAGCTGTTAGTTTTTTTAATTCAAATTGCAGTTTGCTATCCGAAGAATAATCCACAACTAGGGATGTTTTTTGTAATTTACGCCAAAATGCCTGGGAAAAATGGAAAAAACATCCCTGAATTTGGGTATCCGTGTACGTTTTGGTAATAACATTTATCATTGCAAATTCAAAATCAATAATTATTTTCCTAGGACTTTTGTTTGATGTTTTGTTTTTTATCACGGTTAAAAGTTCAGTGTAGGTTGCTGATTGTTTGTCAGATAGCAAACTGTACACTAAGGGGACTAAATTGTTGTTAATTTTAGCAAGAATAGTGTGAAGTTGAATGAATGGATGGGGCGTGCTGTTAAATGTCCCAGCCATCATCCATATTTCACTATTCTCTAATTTGACAAGGTTGCGGGGTGTACTGAAGATAAGTATACGTTTAAGAGGGTTTTGGTTATCATGCAGGAGGAAAGGTTCATTTGAAAAAGATGCAGACAGTTCAGGAGGAATGTGAATATCAGAATAGGTTTGTGGAGTAGTTCTCTGTGGGTTACTTGCCTGTTTTTTTCTTTGAATTATTCTTCTCAGATTAGGTATTATTGGCATACTGCTAGCTACATGACTAGGGACATGCTGAGCAACCTCCCTTAAAATTGAACCAGAAGTGTCATTGGAGGTGCTTGCAATATCCTTCATTTCGTTTATTGTTTCTCTAACTTCAATGTCCATTGCAGAGGCAGAGTGGTTATGGTCTGATGTTTTAATAACTCTATCACCTAAGGTAACCGCTCTGCCTTTGCAATGGCTTGAGTAATATTGCACACACCTCCAATGTCTTCTTGGTTCACTTATTCTCTCCTTACAATATATATATCCAGCATGTTTTAATAGACTGTTTCCTTTGTTTGACTTAATGTATCTGTCAGTAATATCTGCTGACATTATCTGAAAAGGAAAAAAAATATTTTTCAAAAATATGTTTTTTATTTTTACAACAGTTACCCTACTTTAAAACCTCCCTGGAGTAAGAATAGTAATTTTAACCCCTACACTATCCAAAACTTATCCTATTGCTACACCTCCCTGGAGATAAATTAGTAATTTTAACCCCTACACTATCCAACACTTACCCAACTTCAACACCTTCATGGAGTTAGAATAGTAATTTTTACACCTACACTATCCAACACTTACCCTACTGCTACACCTCCCTGGAGTTAGAATAGTAATTTTTACCTCTACATTATCCAACACCTACCCTACTGGTACACATCCCTGGAGTAAGAATAATAATTTTAACCCCTACACTATCCAACACTTACCCTACTGCTACACCTCCCTGGATTTAGAACAGTAATTTTAACCCCTACACTATCCAACACTTACCCTACTTTAATACCTCCCTCGAGTTAGAATAGTAATTTTTACCCCTAAACTATCCAACACTTACCCTACTGCTACACCTACCTGGAGTTAGAATAGTACTTTTAACCTCTACACTATCCAACATTTTCTCTACTATTACACCCCACTGGAGTTAGAATAGTAATTTTAACCTCTACACTATCCAACTCTTACCCTACTGGTACACCTCCATGGAGTTAGAATATTAATTTTAACCCCTACACTATCCAACACTTTCCCTACTGCTACACCTCCCTGGAGTAAGAATAGTAATTTTAACCCCTACACTATAAAACACGTACCCTACTGCTACACCTTCCCAGAGTACTGCACAGGTATTTAAAAGACCATTTACTTGTTAATGAGGCTTTGTTGTGAATCACCCAGCCCCCATAGAGCTGGTGCAATGTCTGCAAGATCTGCTGGCCGCCAAGGAAGACTTGTGATTAAAGCACTTGGCAATGGAGTGTTGCACCAAACTTTCATAATGCAAACAACTATTCCTGTCTGTATTATTGATATGTACGTTAGTGCATAGATCTTTGTTTTCAATGGTGATTCTTACATCCAAGAAAGCTAATTCTTTACGGTCGATTTGATGTGTAAACTTTATTCTTTCATGTTGTTGATTCAAGATATGAATATTATCTTCCAATTTAGCTCGTGCTCCTTTCCACAAAATAAAAATATCGTCAATGTATCTTTTAAATACCACCAATCCTTCTTGCCAATTTGGGTTATTAAGACTGTGATCTCTTTAAAATTTAGCCATAAAGGGTTCTCTGATATATAACTTTGAGATAAACTTTGGCACTTTTTATCCGCATCGACTAACAGAACGCTTGTAATGATGTCTACTGAAAACAAAGAACTATGCACTAACGTACATATCAAGAATACAGACAGGAATAGTTGTTTGCATTATGAAAGTTTTCACCACCATTCTCTCAAAAAACACTTACCTTTTTCGCAATTCATTCGGCAAAAAAGAATCACATCCAATCCCAATGATGTTTCGACCACTATCAATAACCAAATCCAAAAGTATTTAAAGCGTGGTTACCCTAAATCGATACTTGAAGAATCCAAAAGTAGAGTGATGACAATAAACAGAGAAGATTTACTTAAGACCAAAGAAAAAACAGAATCAAAACTCACAGTATGTGTCTTAAAACATTCAGTACAAACAAAACAAATAACCAGGATTATGAGAAAACATTGGTCACTGATCACCCAGGAACCAGACCTTCAATCATTATTCTCTGATCGCATAACATTTGCTTACAACAGATCAAGAAATATTAAAGAGCTACTGAAGAGACGAGAAACAAAGATTAAGTCTGATACTTACAAAGAAATGCAGAAATGTGAAAATTGCATACATTGCAATAATATTATAACAGGTCGGACATTTACTCATCCCATGGCTGGGAAACAGATTCTATTACTACATTCCAGCACACGTGATACAACAAATGTCATATATGGTATAAAATGTCCATGTGGAAAACTTTATGTAGGTCAGACAGAACGTAAAATCAAAATAAGAATCACCGAGCATAAGAGAAACATTCGACAAAAGAATCAAAAATTCACAATAGCTATGCACTGGATGGAAGAAAGACATAACATTACTCAACTTTGGTTCACCATATTAGAAGTGATTAAACCTCAGCAAGACATGGACACCCACAAAAAAAGACTCAGATCTGAGTCGCACAGAAATTAAATTGGATCAAGTAAATACATCAAATCAAGTTAATATAAAGTGTGCACCAACGGACCTTGTAATATTTACTACACTCCTAACCACATACCTTGCCCTCACGCAGGATATTCACCTCACCACCTTCTTTGGGTGGGGTGCAGAGCTCATGCGTATCAAAAAAAACAGTCTAACCCCTAAGGCACTATCAGTGATGACTGTTCTCCGTGATGCCATAGTGACTCACATATGAAGATAGAGGGCTCCTATTTCCCTCTACACACAACACAACAATTATCTCTTCAAAAGAACCAGACAACAACTGTATTTGAAGGCACTAAAATGTACTTACATATTAGCCCCCAGATGTGCACATTACTTTGCTTCAAATTGTTCCTAAACTCCTGCTGCCAACATGAGCGCAAGAACAGTATAGTTGGAGGAGTCTTAGTAGAAATACTCCCATTATTCAGGCCTTAAATTAAGCTGCTTCACAGTTCCCAATATGCTCCTGAAAGTTCATGGGGGCCAAACAGGTGGCAGTCAGCTGAAATTTTTATACACGTGGGCATATGCCAGCCACAAGCCTCCTGCTTACGTTAGGCACCTGGATAGAACCACCGCTATCACCAGCACAAACACCAGTTGAGACTGACATGCCAGTATCTCCTGCTCATTCTCGTCCCAACATGTCAGAAAGCTCCCATCACTCTCCCTTCTTTGGTGGGAATACATTATTTGTAGCTGTGCGTATCCTCTCAAAATAACGGCTGGTTGCATTATAAGTTATCTTAACAAGAAAAAAGTCCCTAAGTTTCAGGAAATCCCTTTTGTCGAGATATCCTTTTTCACCACTAGCACAGTGATGCCTAGCTTGACTCAAGAATCAACCCTATGGTCAAAAAACAATAGCGAAACTCAGCTGACCAATAGCTGAGCGATAGTTTTGTCGGGTACTCATTGTCATCTACAAGTCATGTGGCATTACAGAAAAGAATCTTACGTGCATGTATCATAAAAACAATGGTTTATTAAAAATTAATTTTTCATTACAGTACATAAGAATCAATATAACACAAATTTACAAACAATTACATTAAAAACCAAAAGTCGACGCAGCGTTTCGGTGTCTTGAAAGGATTTGCACACCTTCTTCAGGACGGTTTTTAAAATCACTCAAATTCTGAGTGAGGCTGATGATAGCCAGCTATCTATACCAACTATTCCTTATGTCTTTAGTCGTATGCTCTGTTGGTTATTACAAATTATCACCACCTTGATCCAAGTGTTTATATGAACTGGATAGGTTCGCTGTACCAGTGATGACCACCGTATGGGTAATGCAATAACATATACACATTTGCTTAAAATAGGTTTCTTATGGCCCCCTCATGGGATCAGGAGAAGCTATATAGATGTTCTCCAATTGACAGCTGAAAGCGTTTTTACTTCGTGCTTCCTTATGTTGGTTTATCTCATTAAAAACCAGCGGCCTCCTGTCATCCCTTCCTGGTGCAGCGATTAGGATATCCTAATCGCTGCTATCCTAATCGCTGCACCAGGAAGGGATGACAGGAGGCCGCTGGTTTTTAATGAGATAAACCAACATAAGGAAGCACGAAGTAAAAACGCTTTCAGCTGTCAATTGGAGAACATCTATATAGCTTCTCCTGATCCCATGAGGGGGCCCTAAGAAACCTATTTTAAGCAAATGTGTATATGTTATTGCATTACCCATACGGTGGTCATCACTGGTACAGCGAACCTATCCAGTTCATATAAACACTTGGATCAAGGTGGTGATAATTTGTAATAACCAACAGAGCATACGACTAAAGACATAAGGAATAGTTGGTATAGATAGCTGGCTATCATCAGCCTCACTCAGAATTTGAGTGATTTTAAAAACCGTCCTGAAGAAGGTGTGCAAATCCTTTCAAGACACCGAAACGCTGCGTCAACTTTTGGTTTTTAATGTAATTGTTTGTAAATTTGTGTTATATTGATTCTTATGGACTGTAATGAAAAATTAATTTTTAATAAACCATTGTTTTTATGATACATGCACGTAAGATTCTTTTCTGTAATGCCACATGACTTGTAGATGACAATGAGTACCTGACAAAACTAACGCTCAGCTATTGGTCAGCTGAGTTTCGCTATTGTTTTTTGACCATAGGGTTGATTCTTGAGTCAAGCTAGGCATCACTGTGCTAGTGGTGAAAAAGGATATCTCGACAAAAGGGATTTCCTGAAACTTAGGGACTTTTTTTCTTGTTAAGATTACTTCACCCTGTCCCATAATTGGTACATAGGGTATCTCCCTTGTTTGTTCTTTGCATTATAAGTTATGCTGTGCACCATCAATGGTGCTTTGCAATGTTAAGATGAAACGCTGAAGACTAAAGGATATTCCAAGTCGTTTATTGAAGAGAGAAGAAACTGGCATCCAAGACCCTCGACGATCCAACAGAAACTGCCAGAGGTCGAGTCTTGTAAGCCTCAAATTCTAGAGCAGGGAACACAGGGCATTCTACAATGAGGTAAGAGGGAAGGGCATGAGGATAAAAGGTAAGTGAAGAAAAGAACAACATAACACATCCTCTTCCCTAATGCAAGAAACAAATGAAAAACAGAATAAAGCATGGAAGAAAAAGAGCAGAACATTTCTCCTAAGAAGTAATATAATCTTGTAAGTAAGCAGGAGGTCTGCGTACCCTAACGACCGAATCAGCCGAACCCATAGGTTCCTCAAAACCCAAATTCACAGGTGGAACACCAAAACCTGAAGAAGTACCAGGATCCTGAGAAACAACCTCTTGAGGAGACACATCAAGTGGAGCAGAACAAGAACCAGAATCACCACTCATCTCCCTCCCCACAACAATACTGTTTTATCAGGAATAAACAAAGCACCTGAAGACTCATCATCAGAAGAAACATCCGCACAAGGACCCTCCTTCACCAAATCACCTTTTCTCTGGTAAAGAGCAATCCTGCGCAAATTCCATTTTCGACCATCAACTACCACATAATGTTTAGCAACTTTGATGAGGCGGCAAGGAGCAGAGAATTTACTCAAACCAGCCTTAACCCTACCAGATTTGATTTTAATCCAATCACCAACTTGAACCTTAGAAACAAAGAAATCCTCAGGAGAAGAACCATCAGAAACAACCCAATCTTTAAGCCAAGAAGGAACCAATTTAGAACCGGGTACTCGGCCTCTCATGCTACCAAAAGGAGAAACACGAGTAACGCTATGTTCAGTGGCTCGGTAGGCCCACAACATTTCATTAATCAACTGAATGGGAGACTGCCTGTTAGCAACAGCTAATTGTAGGGTACCCTTAACCCCTTCGCTGCGGTGGCTATTCCGCCGCAGCGCTAAGGGGTTGGGGCGGCCGCGCGGCGGCTCCATACTAGTGACGGAACCGCTCCGTCATGGCTTGCGGGTGAGCTGTGCTTGTGACGGAACGATTCCGTCACGAACCCGCCCGCCCATTAAAGGGTCAGCGCAGGCGCGAAATCAGCGCCGCGCAGGCGGGCGAGCGGGCCGTGACGGAACCGTTCCGTCACAAGCACAGCTCACCCGTGGCTTGTGACGGAGCGGTTCCGTCACAAGCATGGGAGGGGTTAACCAATCTATTGGCCCTTTCCACAATGCCATTCCCCATAGGGTTGTACAAAGAAATGCGTGAGTATTTAACACCCCAACGCTCGCGAAAACAAAGCATCTCACCAGACGTCAATTGTGTCCCATTGTCAGTCAACAAAGAATGCGGAACACCTTCTTCAAAGAAAACTTTCTCCAAAACATCAATAGTGGAAGAGGTGGTAATTTCTCTGACAAATTTGACGATTAGCCAACGAGAATGCACATCCACAATGACAACAGCAAAGCGAAAATCTAAAGAATGGTCTGACAAAGGTCCAATGAAATCTAGACAAATGAGATGCAAGGGTTCACCAGGATCAGGGATATGACCAAAATTCTTTTGAGCACCAATTCTTAATATCTTTTCACTATCCTTGCATAACAAACACCCCTCAACCCAACCACGAATCTGGTTGTTCATGGCAGGCCACCAGAAGTCTTGTTTGACTCTCTTTATAGTCATGCCCTGACCAAGATGCCCCTCATGAGCAATCTTGAAAATTTGAAAACGCAAACAGGTCTCTCACTGTGCACAATAACCTCCTGACCACACAGAGAGAGTTCATCGAGTAGCTTCCAAAATGGCCTTAACGGCATAGGAACAACACTTTCCCGAACAGCATCATTCCTAATCAGAACAATAACTTGTTTTAGAACTTTGTCATTTTGCATCTCTCTAACCCATTGTTCCATAGAAAATGTACTGACAGTAGACTCGCTAATCTCATTCACACATGCCACTGCTTCCTCAGAAGAAAGTTTATCCACCAAAGCCTTATCAACAACCTCCCAATCCAAAGACATTCTGGACAAACAATCAGCTTGCGAATTCCTCCATCCTTGGATAAAAACAACATCGTAAGAAAACTCTTGCAGCCTAGCCGCAAACCGAGCTAAACGAGCAGAACCTTTGCCCGCACCACCAGCTGAAAGAATCTTCATCAAGGGTTTATGGTCTGTTTTCAAACAAAAACGCAATCCCCACAAATACTCTCTAAAATGCTCAGTACCCCATGCAGCCGCAAGAGCCTCTTTTTCAATGACTGAATAATTTCTTTCAGTTTGTGTCAAAGTCCTTGAAGCGAAAGCGATAGTCCTCTCCACCCCCTTGTGAATTTGAGAGAGCACCGCACCCAAACCTGTAAGGCTAGCATCAACAGTCAAAATAGTCTTGCAGTTGGAAGTGAAAGGAGCTAAAATCCCAGCATGACAAATCTTTTCCTTTATACTTGAAAATGCTAAATGTTGTTGCTTGGCCCAACAAAATGTAGCACCTTTGCGCAATAAACATCTCAAAGGTTCCATAACATCAGCAAAGGACCACACGAATTTTGAATAATATTCAACTAATCCTAAGAAAGAGCGCAACTGCTCCTTGTCTTTAGGGTGAGGAGCATCCCTAATAGCCAACAACAAATCATGCTTGGGAGTAAAACCCCCACTAGAAACAGTGTAACCAAGGTATTTGATTTTCTCAATTAAAAATGTACACTTGTCTTTGTTAACTGTTAGACCAATGTGCTCCAAATTCCACAGTACTTGCTTCAAGACAATATTATGTTCTTCCACAGTCAAACCTGAAATTAACACATCATCCTGAAAGAAAATGACTCCTTTAATGTCTTTAAACAGCCCACGCATCATCCTCTGGAAAACACTCGCAGCCGAGGCTAAGCCAAACGGCATGCGAGTGAATTGGAAAGTGCCTTCAGAGGTGATAAACGCTGTCAGAGCTTTGGAAGAGGGATGGAGCTTGATTTGATGGTATGCACTCCTTAAGTCGATTTTTGAGAAAAATGTGGCATTACCAATTGACTGCAATAATTCATTAATATTGGGTAAAGGAAAAGTATCCATTACAATATCACTATTAAGAGATCTTAAATCAATGCAAAATCTCAAACGGCCGTCCGCCTTAAGGGTCAAAACAACCGAAGAAATCCAAGGTGACGCTTCAATAGGTTCGATCACACCAGATTTCAAAAGGTCATTCAACAAATCCTTGAGTTTACCTCTAACGGCAAAAGGAACTCTTCTAAGTTTGTGTTGAATAGGACATGCATTGGACTTTAGAATAATTTTATGCATAGATCCCTTTACACAACCTAATCTATCCTCAAAAACCCTATGGGCATTTTGAAGAATTTGGTAAGTTGAATATCTTCCTCAACAACCATAATTTGATTAGGTGCTCTGGGATTGATAATGATATTTAGTTCAAACTGGTGCATCCAACCAAGAATGGGGGTACCATCCCTAGATACATACACCTTGCCCTCAACACATCTAGAACCA
The DNA here is from genome assembly GCF_964263255.1 of Lissotriton vulgaris. NCBI lineage: Eukaryota > Metazoa > Chordata > Amphibia > Caudata > Salamandridae > Lissotriton > Lissotriton vulgaris. Next base: position 247,455,854 of record NC_141687.1, read on the forward strand.
AATTTTATGGGACCTTTCATGAAACCAAGAATGTCAATAGGTTGGCCCTGATAACTCACAGGATTAATATCGTTGATAGACAAAACAATATCATGCCATAAAGAGTTAAAAATAGATTCAGGTATGAAAGTAAACATGGAACCTGAATCTACCATCAGAGACACATCCTTATCACACACATTAAATATGGCAGAAGGTCTAACAAGTCTCCGTGAATCAATTTCAGAGACCAAACTTAGATCCAAATCTTCACCAAGAGCTAGAATCCTTTTGTTCATATGAAATTCCTGAACCACATTGACTTTAGACTTAAACTTATCAGAGTTATCTGAACTTTTGCACATACGAGAGTAATGGCCCTTACGACCACACTTATTACAATTTTGGTCTAAAGCATAAAAAATGTTAAAGTCAGAAGAATGAAACTGACTACCACAATGAGAACATTCCTTGTTTTTAGGTTTGGCAATATTTTGTGAAAAATTGCCCACTCTTCTCTTAGCAACTACATTAACTTCCAAGTCATCTTCAAAACTGGTGCTGGCGATTTCATTAGATGACCTGTCTTTCTTGCTTATTTCCTTAATACAAATTTGAGACTCTTCAATGACTTTGGCTAAGTCTATAGCTTCTTTAAGTGTAGGGTTCTTGGCAGCCCAGAGTCTCTCCTGAATCTTTTTATTCCTACATTGTACAACTAACTGTTCAAGAATTAACTCTTCACACATGTTGTCAAATCTACATTTCACAGAAAGTTCTCTCAATCTGGAAATAAAATTATCTATACTTTCGTTTTCAAGTTGGGGTTGGGTATAGAATTTATATCTAGCCGTGACAACATTGATTTCTTTAGCAAAACGAATTTCTAATCTCTTAATAGCCTCAAAGTATTCATTGTCCATAGGTTGACCGTTAGGACCCATAGCCACAGGAAGATATTTGAAAATGTGTTGACCTTCACTTCCTAAAGCACTTAAAAGAAGTGCTTTTTTTCTAGCAGAAGAAAAATTACCTCCGTCCAAGGCTACAATTTAATTTTCTAGCATGCATAACCAATCTTCCCAAATGATTTTAGGAGGACCAGGAGTTGGAAGAAACAAAGGAGGCATAATTACATTAGAATTATTAGACTCAGCCATTGTAAAAGATGTAAAAGACAGGTGTGCAAATCACCGTGAAAGTGTTGCACGATGGTGTAGTAGAAATAACACTGCAAAGCGTCTTTGTGTTGAGAAGGTGAAAAGCAGCAAAGCGTCACTAAGTTAAAAGGAGAAACTAAAATCTCGAATTAAGGTAAAGGTGTGCAGATCACCGTGTAAGTGCTGCAGAGAATGACGAAAATAAAAAATAAAAATACCTTATGAGTTTAAAGTCAAGGAAAACAGCTTGACACGATGGATAAGCATAAATAGCTCAGAAACTTGAGAGAAACTGAAAAACCAATCCAAAATGGCCGCACGTAACGTGACGTGACGATACACGTACGAGTACGTAAACAAAGCACGCAAACACTGAGCTGTGCGTTTCACGCTGAAAAAGAAGCGTTCCAGCAACGTAGAGTCGATGACGTTGAAGAGTGACGGTTGGCTTGCGCTCGAGCGGGAGAGCTTCAAGAGCGGATCTCTTAGGAAATACCTCCACAAATAATAAAATGAGAAAAGTACCTTGTGGAAAGGAAAGCGGAGATCAAAGCCAAACCGAAGCAGTTTTGAAATCCAGAGCAGAAGCTGAAACAACAATGAAGACTGGAGATCAGGCGTGCAGCGCAGGGATGCCAAAATTCTCTCTCAGCATTCAGAATGCGCCGAGGAAAACCAAGCATCGCCAAAAATGTTAAGATGAAACGCTGAAGACTGAAGGATATTCCAAGTCGTTTATTGAAGAGAGAAGAAACTGGCATCCAAGACCCTCGACGATCCAACTGAAACTGCCAGAGGTCGAGTCTTGTAAGCCTCACATTCTAGAGCAGGGAACACAGGGCATTCTACAATGAGGTAAGAGGGAAGGGCACGAGGATAAAAGGTAAGTGAAGAAAAGAACAACATAACATGCAACATGGCTAGTACTGTTGGCAAAGTCAATAAGCCCCAAAGACCAGCCATATTAGTTTTTATCATTGCTTGTTTAGCCTAGCAAATTATGTTTTTTCGAAAATTGTACATAAAATGCATAATTAAGTATTTTTCTCATCATTTTACTTTGCCAACTTTTCAAGCTAATTTCCCCAAATAAACATAGAACATATACATTACATAGGGGCTTATTACAATGGCTGTCGGAAAGCCTCCGACCGCCATTGTCGGTTTCAATTCCGACCAGCTGATTATGAATCAGCCGGTTGGAATTGAAACCGGACAGTCATTCCGGCTGGCTTCTGACAGTCTCACAGAGCTCGTTGGCCAGTCAGAAGCCGGACCTTAATCCCAAAGGGTGGCCATTCTTCCCTTGGGATTACGATGCACAGTTTCAGGTAGGGTTTCCATGCCGGCCTTTCTGACATGGAAATCCTTTTGGAAAGCGTGATTGGGGGCCCTTAGCAGGGCCCTCTTTTGTGCACAGCCTCTGGTTGGGGCCAAGGGCGCACCTATGGTGCCCCACTATTAATCCCTGCACCCCGTGGCAGGCACCTCAAGGTGCCTGCCACGTGGTGCAGGGATTAACATCACCTACCATTTCCCTATGGGAGCATGTTCTACGGTGGGTTTACGGTCATAATACATGTTGTCATAGGGAAATGACGGAATGCGACCGAACAGTGTTCAATCGTATCCTAAACAGGCATCGGGACCGCCGACAGGAGGTTGTTCGCTCCCGTTTACGAGACTTTGTTGGGCAGATGAAAGTCTACCCAACATTGTAATCGGACCCATACAATGTAACGTGTGTTAAATGGTCCTGTATTGCCACCTCAGGCTTCTGGTGACATTTACGATGTCACCAGTACCCCCTAGATGGCAAAATAGGTCCATATTGCACAGTTACCCTTTATATATACTCTATCCATAAATAAATACACATATGTAAATATATGCATATGTATAATTGTGCTATCAAATAGTTAGAAGTACCATAGCAGATCATTATTAGCTCTGAGTCTGAACCCTATTTAGCAATTCTAGCCACGAGGCAGCATTTTCCAGATCACACAGGACGCGGCAGCGCCGAGCGCGAGGCTTGTCGCCTTTCATATTGTCTCCTAGTGAATTGTGTTCTCGCATTGAGTGAGCTGCAATCATCAGCTATTTCTAATCTTTTAGCTGGTGCAAATGTAGCTTACCGAGGCACCCATCCATGACACAACAGCCATCAACGCTTGACTTTCTGTTTATGCTGAGCGTATAGCCATAATATCCTATGCACGCTCAAAGGCAGCAGAGATTAATTGATCAGAGTAAAAAATAGGTGCAATTGTCAGTCCCGTCAAGAAGAGGAAGTGTCGCTGGTGCAGCAGGCAGTGCGGTAACAATGCCTGCTGACTCTAAATATGTGAGCAGCACATGTAGCCTATTAGGGGATTTGTCAATGGTATTGACAGCATCATTATCACTGCCTGTCTTCGTGAGCAGCGGAGCAATCAGCTTCAGTTTTTCCAGATATTTACCAATAAGGTTCCAGGAAAATTGTTCACATCGTGCGTCTGGTTTCATAGTGAGCAAAGCCACAGGCTAAAGTCATGAGATATCTAGAGGACGAAGACAGAGGTCCAGAATCGTCAATTAAAATAAAAACTCACCAAAGAGCTAAGTTCTATCTTTGTAGGAGTGTTGCTTTTGTACTGCATTTGTAGTATAAAAAGCATGTTATAACTAACTTCATACCTTATTATTCCAAATCACCAAAAAGAACAAGGTTTTAACAAACCAGGCTCTGTCCCAAGTACCATTGTAATGTTTAGAAAATCTTTTCTCCCGGTCAAAAATTAAACGTAATTTTTTTTTACCTGCCTCTACTATTGTAAAATATTTATGACCTTATATAAGTGGCCAAAGTCATGTGGTTTTACTACATGCTAAAGTAACTCGCCCAGTATAACAGATACTGAAGTACGAGGTTTCACTACTACTGTGGGATCACAAGCAAGGGTGTGTGAAATCTGAATAATTATAATCATATTTACTAAAAAATGTAAAAAGAAAATACATGAAATGACCCATATTTATGCAAAAGCAATTCCTGGCCTTTCACGCCAAAAATGACTAAAAAATGCGTTTTGCTTTGAAAAAAGCACAAAATGGGATGACGCACAACACAAGCATGCAGCTAATTTGATTGGGTAGTGCCCTGCTCTTACCATGCTGTGTCCTCTAACCCATACATCCATCCTCCCTAACCCACTACTGCTCATGTCAACTATACTTTCAACTTTCTTTTCACTTTTTTGTCTCTTTCTCATGCCACCACTGTGGTTTTATTTCTCTGTTTTTCTTCCGTCTGTCTGTTTTCATTATTATTTTGTTGCTCTACCCTCCCCACGGCCCAACATCTATGACAGAGGTAGGAAGTATGCCACAGGAGGAGGTAGATGCTATAATACCTTGATGTCAGCATGTGGTGGACATCAAGCGCAACATTTTTTGGGATGAAGATGAGGTCTCTAAGTGTTTTTTCCTGCAAAATACCCACCACTCCATGCTAGTAGCAGGCGGCAGTCCTGGCCATCGTACAGCCTGGTGGAGCAGACACCATACTGAGGGAGAGTACAGAGTAGCATGTGCCACCACAACGCGGTCTCCTTCACACAGTGGTAGGTCATGCACCGCTGTGCTGATATCTTGGACGGAAGTAGGACCTGATCGGCATTAAGGTGGTGGAAACAGGTAAGTGCTGTTTACATTATCTAAATTGGCATTACTTGCATCAAATTTTTTTAATTGCCATTATTTACATTGCAGAAAAGTTTAAGTGAGCCACATGTTTGCTGTGGAGGGAGCAAGGTGGGAGGAAGCGAGGATCTTTCGAATCTCCTCACTTCCTGTAAGACATATCAAGCGTCCGTTTTTGGCGGGGAGATGCTCTAGTCTTCTGCTTTTAGGGTCAATATCTAGATCAGATGGCACCGACGCTCAGCGGGCGCGCCGCCGGTGTGCCGAAGGCAAGCCCGTCTGCGCCCGTCCGTCGCCAGGACCCCTGCCCAGCTTCCACCAGATAACGTATGTAGGTGTGTTTATTCGTCCTCTGAACTTTCACAGGCGAGGCATAATGTGACACCATGCATTCATGCAGGTATATTGTACAATCTGGAAGGTCCTTTTTCCTGCTTACTGCAGATTTAATTGTGCCATTATTATATCCAACACATGCGGTGGGCTTGCTGAGAGTGGGACTGGGGAGGTTGGAGGGATTCACAACCGAGCTACATCTTACACTTTTAATCAGCTGTGTGTCTGGAAGGGATTCTTAGCAAACGTTCGCTCACTACCTAAACATGCCACTGAACTCTGGCATCTGGTGAGTTCAGAATTCCCTGACCTTGGTTTCTTAACAGAAACCTGGTTGAAAGCTACCTCCACGCCTGCCATTTTCCGCTCTCCCTGAGAATTATCGGATTCTTAGACTGGATAGAGTAGGGAAAGTGGGCGGCGGCGTGGCCACGATCTTTAAAGAAGAGTTTTAAGCTAATATTATTGACTCCGTTTCAGATACCCAGATGGAAATCTGTATATTCAAAGTCGAGCTATCACATCAGGAAACTTTAAAGAGTGCGCTGATATATCGCCCTCCGGGGTCATTTAAAGATTTTAATTTAAACTTAATTGAGAAAATTGCCCCTCACATTATTGCCTCCAATCACGGGATTTCAATATCCAGTGAGGACAAAGAGAACACTGATGCTACCAACTTTTTAGCGGATATGGCCACTCTGGGCCTAGGAAAAGATTAACACTGGCCCCTAACATTTGGCTGGTCATACCCTGGATATTATACTTATCAATTCCCCTCTCATAAGTGCTGATCCCCCATTTCCATTGACATGGTCGGCTCACTCTATGATTCCATTGCAGATCACTAGCTGCCTCAGACAGCAATCAGTTGGAGGCACCCAAAGGGCCCTTCAAAGATAATGGCACAAAATCATGTATGATTCTTTTAGAAAATTATATACGCCCCGATATTCAATGGTCATATGGACAGCTCCATGAAGCTAAGGGGTTTTAATGATAAAATTGGTGACATAACTGACACACTTGCTCCTTTAAAACATCAACTAAATAAATCTCGGAAAAAAGTGAAGATTGGTACCCCACCGAGTTACGGATGGAAAAATCCAGATGTAAAGTGATGGGAAAAAGCTAGCACAAATCTCAATTAGATAGCGAAAGATCTAACTTTAAACTGGCTCGCGAAGCCTATCACAAGAATTTAAAAATAGCTCGAAAAAAAATGTTATACTAAAACTGAACCAGGCAGGCAATTCAACAAAGGAACTATATATAGTACCTAATGCCTTTACTAAGCCCTCAGCTTGCTGATTATCCCCTCTCAGGAACTGTGTGACAATATAGCTGCGCATTTGGAGGATAACATAATTTGATCTATAACCAATTTTCTCAAAATCCCTGTCACATGGAGCCCATAGACCACAGCTCTCAAACAGTTAAGGATGGGGCCGCAGGCCTGGTTAGTTTCAAAGGTTTTCAGATTTCTCAGGTGGAAGCCATGCTTAGTACAGCGAAATCCTTCTCTCCCCTAGATGTGTTGCCAGCTGATAAATTTGCTCTGCTTGCTCCTCTTTTAGCCGCCCCAATGACTGAGATCTTGAACACCTCGTTAAACAAAGTTATTCTGCCGCCTTAACTGGAAGTCCGCTCAAGTCCTCCCTTTTAAAAATAAAGATCTTTTTCCCGCTCATGTGCTATCCAATTACCGGCCCATTTCACTCCTCCCGTTGAAGAGTAAAATGGCAGAGAGTTATATAAACACTCAGCTAGTAGAATACCTCGACAAACATGCCATTCTTGATCCATCAAAGTCAGGGTTTAGACCCAATCACTCCACAGAGACAACCCTCATTGGGGTTACGGATCATATTAAAATGACGTTCGATGCTAATAAAGCAGTGATACTGGTCCTATTGGACTTGACAGCAGCCTTTGACATGGTCTCTCATCAGAAACAGATTCTGCAACTGAGGAAGGCCGGTCTGCAGGGACAGGCACTTAATTGGATGGTCAGTTTCCTTGACCAATGCACTCAGACCATCAATTTTGGTCCTTTCCATTTCCAAACCTTGAAATTCACTAAGGGGGTGCCCCAGGGCTCTTGTTTGAGCCCAACTCTGTTTAATATCTATATGGCACCCCTTGCCAAGGTTATTGGGGAGTACGCTTCACTCCTTTTTCTGACGCTGACCATACCCAACTGCTCCTGTCCTTTGATAAGGACTCTGAGTCTGTTGATCAGCGTTCTACTGAAGGGATGTCAGCTATTGCAGAGTGGATGACACAGTGAACAAACTCCGGACAGCCACGTAGCACACAAGGACGCCATCCACAACCACCACCACCTCATCAAGGCGGCCAAGAGGACCTCCTTCAAAGACCGCCTCGACAAAAATGCACACAATAGCAAGGAGCTCTTGAACATTGTGAAAGAACTTTCCAACCCCAGCTCCAACACCAACAACATTCCGACGTCGTAAGCCCTGTGCGACGCCTTCGCCACCTTCTTGCACTGCAAGTTAGCAGACATCCACGACAGCTTCAACAACCAGACAGCCTCAACAGACAGCAACACAACAGACTCTCTGCACACCATCGACCATGACCCCCTGCTAGCCTGGGCCAGAGTAAGCATCAATGACACCATCAAGACCATGCGCACAATCCACTCCAGCTCTCCGTCAGACCCAATCCTGCACCACATCTTCAACAGAGCAGGAGCTCCATCGCACCCCACCTGCACAACATCATCAATCTCTCCCTTGAGACCGCGACCTTCCCAGAGATCTGAAAACACGCCGAGACAAACGCCCTACTCAAAAAACCTAAGACAGACCCAGGAGACCTCAAGAACTTCCGGCCTATCTCTCTGTTCCCCTTCCCGGCCAATGTCATTGAGAAAACCGTCAACAGACAGCTAACCTGATACCTCGAAGAAAAACGAATCCTGGACCCTTCCCAGTCAGGGTTCTGCAGCAACCACAGCACCGAGACTGCCCTCATCGAGGACGCCAATGACATCAGGAACTTGCTGGACAACGGCGAGACTGCAGCACTCATCCTCCTAGACCTCTCTGCCGCATTCAGCACCGTCTGCCACCGCACACTACGCACACGCCTCCACACCGCAGGGATCCGAGACAAGGCTCTGGATTGGACCACCTCCTTCCTCTCCGGCAGAACCCAGAGCGTCCGTCTCCCCCCGCTCCATTCCAAAGCCTCCGACATCATCTGCGGTGTACCGCAGAGATCCTCCTTCAGCCCGACGCTGTTCAGCATTTACATGGCCCCGTTCGCACACGTAGCCTGACAGCACGACCTCAACATAATCTCCTACGCCGACAACGCTCAGCTGATCCGCTCCCTTACTAAGGATCCCATCACCGCCAAAGCCAACCTCCACGAAGGATTGAAGGCCGTCGCCGAATGGACGAAGACCAGCCGTCTGAAGCTGGACTCGGACAAGACGGAGGTCCTCATCCTCGGCTCCAACCCTTCAGCCTGGGACGACTCCTGGTGGCCAACGGCACTGGGGACAGCCCCGACAACCACCGACCACGCACGCAACCTGGGAATCATCCTCGACTCAACGCTCTCAATGACCAAGCAAGTCAACGCCGTCTCCTCCTCCTGCTTCAACACCCTCTGCATGCTCCGCAAGATCTACAGATGGATCCCGACAGATACAAGAAAGACAGTCACCCAGGCCGTCGTCAGCAGCAGACTCGACTACAGAAACGCCCTCAACGCGGGAGCCCCGACCAAGCTCATCAAACCACTACAAAGCATCCAAAACACCTCAGCACGACTGATCCTCAACGTACCACGGCACGGCCACATCACCCACAACCTGAGAAAACTGCATTGGCTCCCTGTCAACAAGAGGATATCCTTCAATCTCCTCACCCACGCACACAAGGCACTCCACAAGACCAGACCAGCCTACCTGAAAAGACAGCTCTCCTTCTACATCCCCAACCGCCAGCTACGCTACACCGACCTCTCATTAGCCACGTCATGCGCATCCCAAGAACAACCACCGGTGGGAGACTCTTCTCCCACCTCGCTGCCAAGATATGGAACACCCTCCCACTGAGCCTATGACAGACCCAAGACCTGATGACCTTCAGGAGTATACTCAAGACCTGGCTGCTTGATCAGTAGCACCCCCCCCCCCCAGCGCCTTGAGACCCTCATGGGTATGTAGTATGCTTTACAAATGATTGATTGATTGATTGATGACGAACCACTGTCTGCAACTAAATGCATCCAAGGCAGAAATATTGTTGTTTGGGTCAGCCCAGAATTTCTGGTCCCCTTGGTGGTGGCCTGCTACCTTGGGTTCTTCTCCTATTCCTACAGTGGCAAAAAACCTGGGAGTACGCTTGGATGTGTTGTTATCCATGAAGGACCAAGTGATGACTACAGTAGGGTCTGTTATCATACACTAAGCTTCTTGCACAGAGTTTTTCGATGGTTACCTCTCTCTGTACGAAGAACCCTGATTCAGGCTTTGATCATTGGCCGTTTAGATTATTGTAATGCACTGTTGGCATCGGCAAATGAGTCCCTACTAACCAGATTACAGATCGTATAAAATGTGGCGGCTCGACTGGCACTTAAAAAAAGACCTAATTTTAAGTGTTGTTGCCTCACCCATAACGCTTTATATGGTGTGAGCCCCAGCTATCTGTCAGACAAATTTAAAATCTACTGGCCGAATTGTCATCTTAGATCAGAAGGTAAAGGGTTGCCGGCGATTTCCCGGTTTAAGAAGTTTATATCAGGAGGCAAAACCGTTGTCCATCTAGCCACAAAATTATGGAATACCTTGCCAGAGGAAGTACGCAAATGCTTCAACTTACTCTGTTTCAGGAAACACCTGAAAACAGTGTTGTTCAGAGCTTACACCTGCCTGCCCATGTGTTTTTTGACTTACCTGCTTCCACAGCGTGGAGATACCCCTTTGGGGTTGATTCCTGCGCTTTAAAAATCCCAAAATAATACAATGGTCAAACTGTATTTTTGTTTTTTTGAATTTTTTAAACGCTTTTATAACTTCCTTAGCTAATTTTGTGTCCATACACGCTGTGTACCTCTTTACATTTCTTATTTATATTCCCTTCCGTTTCCATAGCCTATAGAGGCCGGTTTTCATTGTTATTTATTTCTTTGTCTCTTTTTTCTTACTTTTGTATCACCAACATGTCCCTTATCCCTCTATTTTTCCTCTTGTCTCAATTCCCTCCTCCTTCCTAAATCAATGTTTTCTTTACTCTTTCATATTCTTAACCCATTTCTATAACCTTTACAGCGTTCAATTTTGGAGTGTTTGAATTAAAACATTTAGAAGTATACCTTTCAGAGTGATGGCTTGGCTAGCAATAAATTCAGTTTTGTTAGGCTTTTGATTTACTTCTAAAAAACACCGCAGTTGGTAGTGGCATTATTTAATAGGTGTCTTGTTTTCTAGAACCTGCAGAAGCAGGTACTGAGGAGAAGGGCCATGAGGAAGATCACGAGGGAGAGGAGGAGCAAGTGGATGCTGAGACAGGTGATAAGTCAGGATTCCACTCCCTTCTCAGTAACAATTCCTACATTTATTGCATTGTGCTAAAATATTCATTTATTTCCTTGCTCCTTCCTAAGCCCTATTATCAGTCCTTTTTAAGTATACACTTTTCTATGTTTCTTTGCCTGTCACTTGACCATTTAAAATGCTCAAAGAAGAAAAAAGTTCATGTTGTACTGCCCATTGAATACCCATATCATATCTACCACTTGCGATCCCGTCTCAAACTTAACATTTGCCCCAGATTCTCCCTCGATATCTTCCTAAGTTTCTTCCTCATATGCCTTCTCTCACACTGCTCTGTCGTCTATCTTCCATTCACCATCCAACCATTCAAACCTAAACCTATCCCAAACTCTGGCCTAAAATGCCAATCTTACCCGGCAGTCACGGTCTCTGTAACCCAGGAATAGTATTTATTGTACAGGTAATGAAGTATGGGTGAGCATGTTGTCTGGGCAAAGGAGGCACACTCGGGTTTCTGGAAAAAGTAGAGACACTAGAATTATTATGCACCAGCAAATGTCCAAAAATCATGCTGCCCCACCCACCAGGTTCCCACTATTAAAGTGGCATGATATAGTAAAATAAATTATGCCGAATAAATATAAAGCACAAAAGTTTTTAATGGCGATGTATGTAATTTTGCACTCTAGTCATTTTTTGAACACGTTACTTAACTGTCAGGTTAAAGAGAGTGCCACACCATGAAATAGTTTATTCTTCTCCTTGAGAGCAAAAATATTTTTTAATTATTCAGGACCTTTTGGTGGATTCAGTAATGCAAAATACTGCAAGTAGCAATAATGTGAATAAAGTGTAAGCCACAAGGACACAGAATCACTTAAAAATAATTCACTGGCCTAAGAGAAAAAGCATTGCAGTGCACCTGAACCAACTATACGAATATGCTTGCGGTGGGTAGTACATTTCATGTTTTTTTCTTCTTTCCTGACAAGCTCTTGCTATCCTCATCGGAGGTCCATCGCCGAGATCCACTGATACCACCAAACTGGACGGGTGCTCTGCCATGCCTCCAAAAAATTAAGGCGATGGTGGTGTCATATTGTTTGGTTAGTGATGCTGGAGGAGGAGGAGGTAGCAGGAGCAGTTTGTTTGATTCCCAGACCACAGCTCATGGAACCAAAAGCAATGCACGATCACCCTAGTCCCCACAGGTAGACAAGTGAATCCTCATCACACACAACAACCACCACTATTCCCCCTCAACCATGGAGGTCTTAATCCGAGCGTCCCTCAAATGCCTTCAGAAACTAAAGGAGAGCTAGGAGGGAATTGAAAGATCAGACCATTTGTTAGAAGAGGGTTGGGCCTGATACAAAAGGTGTAAGTAGTTGAGGGAGGGAAACATGAAGTAGACTTAGTATGGTTTAGTGTTGTGGGCTTTTGATGGATGTAGAAAGAGGGTTTGGTCTGTTGTGGGTGAAGTATTCTTCCCTATTTAATTTGTCTTTTAAACGTATTATTCATTTATTATCATGGTTAATATTTTTATGGTATTATAGTTGTGCTGTTTGTTGGGCATTTTACTGTAACATCCATTAAGAAGGATGCTCCACCTGCCTACCATCAGAGTAGTCACTGAGCCCCGTATTTGGTCCATCAGAAATAAATTGTCCAATTATCCACCCTCATCATCTTCTCTCTAGTCTACTCTCTATTTGACTTGGGCTGTCTTACCACTAGGCTAACCCTAGTGCATGCATCCAGTCCATCCTCCTGCAATCCCTGTTAGAAAACAGAGGCTGGGTTACCTTTGCATCTCTCCTTAATGATTGATGAAATCTGAAAAGCAGGCAACCAGCCTTTCATCAGTCAATAGTGGAAATATCAGAATACTGCTCAGCCCTCTACACTAGGTCAGCAATCCTTACTGAGGAATATTACTTAGAATTGCCAATGAAATACAGAACATGTGTTCATATTAAAAGTCCAGTCGAACCTGAATACAAACCACTCAGTCTTTCTAGCTCTTACCTAAGGAGAAATGTAATGACTGCCACCTGTCTAATTACAATGTCTGGTGGAATTAAGTCATCAGCCTTCAAAAACGCCACCCGCAAACACCACCAACTAATCCGGGCAGCCAAGAAATCAGCACTCAAAGACCGACTAGACAACAACGCCCACAACAGCAAGGAACTTTTCAACATCATCAAAGAATTCACCAGCCCCACCGCCAGCTCCAACGACATCACCCCCTCTCAAGTCCTCTGCGACTCCCTCGCCTCTTTCTTCCATGACAAAATCGCCAACATTCATAACAGCTTTGACAACCAACCCATAAACCAGTCAACCCCTCTCACCCCCGAACCTGCACCCCCTCGGAACATCCTTCTCAACTGGAACCCAATCACCACAGAAGACACCATTCGCCTAATGAACTCCATCCACTCTGGATCCCGAACAGACCCTTGCCCCCATCACATCTTCAACAAAGCAGACTCCATTATCGCACCCCATCTCCGAGACGTCATCAACTGCTCCCTCAATTCCGGCACATTCCCAGAAAAATGGAAACATGCCGAACTCAGCGCCCTTCTGAAGAAACCCACAGCCGACCCCACCGAACTCAAAAATTACCGCCCCATCTCACTCCTCCCATTCCCTGCCAAAGTCATTGAGAAAGCCGTCAACAATCAGCTCGCTGCCTTCCTCGAGACCAACAAATCACTCGACTCCTCACAGTCTGGCTTCCGAGCCAAACACAGCACATAGACCGCCCTCATCGCAGCAACAGATGACATCCGAACCCTACTGGACAACGGAGACACAGTCGCCCTCATCCTCCTCGACTTCTCCGCAGCCTTCGACACAGTCTGTCATAGCACCCTAATACAACGCCTCAGCAACATCGGAATTCAGGGGAAAGCATTGGACTGGATCATCTCGTTCCTCGCTGGAAGAACTCAGAGAGTCCGACTCCCCCCTTTTAAGTCAGAGGCCACCGAAGTCATCTGCGGCGTTCCACAAGGATCTTCTCTCAGCCCCACCCTCTTCAATGTCTACATGAGCCCCCTCGCAACCATCGCACGTCAGTACAACCTCAACATCATCTCCTACGCCGATGACACTCAGCTGATCCTCTCACTCACCAAAGACCCAACCACCGCCAAAACCAACCTTCATGAAGGGATGAAAGAAGTAGCCGAGTGGATGAAGCACAGCCGTCTGAAACTGAACTCAGACAAAACGGAAGTCCTCATCTTAGGTGCATCCCCTTCCGCCTGGGACGACTCTTGGTGGCCAACGGCCCTAGGAAATGCTCCCATCCCGACGGACCACGCACGAAACCTGGGCATCATCCTGGACTCCACTCTTTCAATGACCAGACAAGTCAACGCCGTCTCATCATCATGCTTCAACATCCTACGCATGCTCAAAAAAACATTTCGCTGGATCCCCACCGAAACAAGAAAAACGGTCACCCACGCACTGGTCACAAGCCGACTGGACTACGGAAACACCCTTTATGCCGGAATCACAGCCAAACTACAGAAAAAACTCCAAGGTATCCAAAACGCCTCAGCCAGACTCACACTAGACATCCCCCGCAAAGATCACATTTCCGGTCACCTGAAAGACCTCCACTGGCTCCCCATCAACAAGAGAATAACATTCCGTCTCCTCACCCACGCACACAAAGCCCTCTACGAACTCGGACCTGACTGCCTCAACACACGCCTTTCCTTCTACACTCCCACCCGCCAACTGCGTTCGTCCTACCAAGCCCTCGCCGCTGTTCCGCACATCCACAAAGCCACCATGGGGGGGAAGATCCTTCTCCTATTTAGCGGCCAAAACCTGGAATTCCCTTCCCATCAACCTCCGCCTTACCCAAAACCACCTAGCCTTCAGAAAACAGCTTAAAACCTGGCTATTTGATAAGTAAACCCCTTTCCTCCTCAAGCGCCTTGAGACCCTCTGGGTATGTAGTGCGCTATACAAATTTCTTGACTTGACTTGACTTGACAAACCTGCAAGATTTCACTGGAAAAACAAGGTTCTTCTCATTCTGACTGGAGCAGGCAAACAACCATAGAATGTTTTTTTATTCTGCAACATGAAAGGAAAAGAAAAAAACTGAGTAAATAGAAAATCCTATACAAAGGCTAGAATAAAAAATCAAACAACACACTGTAAAGCCGGAGTCATTTACTGAAGTAAGTTTAATGAACGATCAAGTCACAGAATGAGATTAGCCTTGGTAGAATCAGCAAGTACATTGAGTCTCCATGTGGCATAGATTGTGGAACAAAAAGTGTACCCTGCCTCTGCTTGAACTGCTGTTGTTATAATTTATTCTCTGCAATATGATGTCCCTTTCTGGCCTTGATGAGGGGGATGGGTTGGGCAAATTAGCCCCTGCAACCGTTTAATGATATATGCACCACATTCACCCGACAGGAGTGAGATCTGTCGATGGTAGAAATAGATAACAGCTCAAAAGATTGCACAGCTTGGGAGAAGAGGGTTAGCATAGGTAGGGGCAATCACGTAAAACTTTAAACAGACAAGGCCCATACGTCTTGGAAGGAAGAGGACAGTTAAGTTAACCTAACCAGTCTTTAGCAGCCAATAGACACCCAAGTTAGCTATAGTTCTAGGCTGGAGTCCAAAATGGCACATTATATACAGTTAAAAAAAAATTATAATAAAGGTTAAGAAAAATTATACTATACACTAATGTTACGACCGTATTCTCCTGGCATTATCTGGAGGGGTGAACTGCAAAACAAAGGTGCCAAGAAGGTTCTATTTGTTGCAGAAGGTAAGTTTGTATAATGAGAGAATAAAATGACAGTACTGCAGGTAGATGTGCCAGGAGAAGTAAGAGTGCAAAGCCAATCTAGTGCCATTGAACCCAGACTACTAGCTGCAAGCACCTTTAATGATTGCTCACTCACACAATAAAAACATTCAGCAGCACCGTCATCACAATTCTTGTTTTCCACAAGTTGACAACAACCACTTAGAGTTTGCGACTCGAGCAACTTCTCTGCATTAATATAAATACCTCCAGTTTAGAAAGGAACCCCTCTTTGATGCCTCTTGTTTCGCATAGTAGATAGGTTTTGTTTCTTCTTCCACATGTTCTTGTCTAGATTTGCATATTGTATTTCTGCTTTCAAAAAGAGACAGAAATGTGGATATAGAATTTTAAAAAAATGTCTTTGTCTAGGTAAATAAAACGTTTTAGAAGAATGTTGATCAAATAACACTCCCATCATTCACACTGATTCAAATGATGAGGAAATCATAAAATACCAAGATTACATAGGCTAAGCCCAACACATGAATCATCATTTCGCATTCATTGATACAAGTTTTCTGGTCCAAGGGTGGTGGCCATTTACTTAGCTAGGCTTCTCTATTTGCCCATGGAAGTGACATACAGAAGCTGTACAGTACAGCCCTTTGCATCTTCCCTTATAGCTGAGCATGGGGCCGCAAGGTTAGGCAAGGGAGCAAGGCATCCTGCTTTTTCAGGAAATGGTCAGGAGGCATCCACTGCTGACTGAGCACTGATTGCTCATTAGAAAGCCTACAGTTGACCTGAAGGTTGAATTTGTCTTCTTTCTTTGTCACTGCTAACACCATTCAGTCACCAGACCAATGGCTGTATCCGCCATCATGGTTTATTTGCACAGAATCCATTTGTTGCGCACTGAATCTGAAAATATTTTTCCTTTTTTATTTTTAATTACAGACATTTCTTTTTAAATCTGGTAAGTAGAGTTTGTCCTCAAATTCAAGTGGCTTACCTGGGGGATGGCCCCTGACTACACTTGTGATGTTTGAGAAATTTCCCTTGTCCACGGTTGTGTGTTCAGGAGCTCTGTAGCTTCTGAGTATGAAATGTTTATTTATTTTAATCTCTGTCAGTCTCTCCACGTTTTGAGGAAAAAGACTCATCCTTCTGACTATGACAATTTCCCCAGCTGCACTGAACATGCACTCCGAAGATACACTGGCTATAGGACATGCCAGATACTTTATTGCCAGCCTGCTGCATTCTGGTAATTGTTTCTTCTTCAAAGCACACAAAAAGGGCAGAGGGAGATTTTATTAGCAGAGGGTATTTTCTCCTAAAACATAAACGCAGATCCACTCTGAAACAGGAGACTAAAGAAATGGTATATAACCTAAGATATAGAAGAATATTTTGTTTTTAGGATGTATTGTTGTGCTAATCAGTGCAAAAATGAATAATAAACATGCATTAACACCTTCACTGCGGCGGCTATTCCGCCGCAGTGCTAAGGGGGTGGGGCGGCCGCGCGGCAGGCCCATGCTGGTGACGGAACCGCTCCGTCACCAGCAGCGGTTGCGCTGTGCTCATGACGGAGCGGTTCCGTCACGGCCCGCCCACTCAATAGAACGTTCAGAGCGGGCCGTGACGGAACCGCTCCGTCATCAGCACAGCGCGACCGCGGCTGATGGCGGAATGGTTCCAATACCAGCAGGGGAGGGGTTAAAAGTGCATGTTTATTATGTATACTGCTAAGGAAATCCACTTCTCCAAGACCTGTAAAGAAATAAAATACGATCAAAACAGCTTGGTTCTTAACAACTACAACTTTGTCACCTATCAGTTGTAAGTGCCTCCATCAAACCACATGGAAATAAATGAATTCCTCATATGTAGTATCCACATACCATCAAGTGATTGCCATTAAAAAGGATGATAAACCTTATCCATACTAGTCGGGTATAACGTCTCCACTTGAAATGTCGCTGGCGAGGGGCTAAGGGTGCACACTACTATGGCAAAGAGAACAAGGTCAAACCTTCATATCAAAAAGATAGGAAATTTCATTTTTATTTTTACACTTGTGACCCAATAGGGGGCATTTCCAGGGACATGGTCCTCTAGGTTTATTCAGGAGAATCTGTTCCCTGAATACAGTTACAGCAGTATTGCATGCAGCAATGCCATGCCCATATAATACCATTCTGAGCAGAGAACCTCCCACCCAAACTGCATTAACATATTAAGATGGAATTGAGGGACAAATTGAATTAAATATTATTTTAAAGCTCTTTCTCTCTCCCTCTTTCTCTTTTATCCCATTTCCTTCCCTGACTTCCCCCCTCTTCTTTCCTGCCTTCCTCTCGTCTGTCTCCTCCAACCTCTACCTCCTTTCCATTATCTCTCTACCTCCATGCTCTACCTCCATGATCTCTCTCCTCTTTCTGCCCACCTCCATTTCTCCTTTCTAATTCCCTAATTTCTAATTCCCTAATTTCAATCGCTTTACCTCCTTCCAGGTTTCCCATCCCTTATCACTCTTCTCTTTCTCATAACCACTCTGTTGGACCCACCCTCTTCTCATCTACACATTCTTACTCAATGTTATACCTTGCTTACTCCTCTCCCCACTTCCTTCTGTCTCCTCCCTTATTTCTCTTTCCTGTGGTCTTCTTCTGCCTCCCTATACAATCTTGCCATTCTTCACCTCCCTTCCTTGTCCCACCCTGCTTCCGGCCCCCTCTGTCCCTCATCCCATCCTCCCTTTTATTACCTCTACACCCCTGCTTCGTCCTCCCATTCTCCAGTGCTTAATTTGAGCCTGCGGTTTCCGGTGCTCGGCACTGGCACTCAGCATGGCACTCAGCACTGGCACTTATGACTAGCGGTGGGCGTAGTTTGCGAAGTAGCGCTACAGGAAGCTATTTGAAGTGGACTTCGCACTACACGAGCTACGCCTAGCACTACGCAAACTGCGTAGTACATGTTCGTACTGTGCAATATGTCGTTTTCAATGATTGCACAGTGTGGACAAGCACCCGGCACTGTGCAATCATTGAAAACGGCATCTTGCACAGTGCGAGCTGTACTTTTCGGCCGCTCGAGTGTATTTTTACTCGAGCTGCAGCTTTCTCAACGCGGACTGGTAGTTTCTCGTCGCGAGCATGAGCGACCACTCGCAATGAAAAACCTGACCTCCCCGCGTTCAGAATCTCGCCGGGAGGTTTATTTTCCATGCTCACGATCGGCAACTTGATGTTGCTGATCGCGAACAAGGAAAAAGTCTTGCGAGGATGTCATTTTGCTTGCTCGCGGTCGCCAACTTGACGTTGAGGACAGCGAGCAAGCAAACAATGACCGTTGCATTATGCTACGCTACGCATGTTCACACTGTGCTATGTGCAGTTCGCTTAGTGCGAAGTTGCGCAAACTTTGTAAACTACACAAGCGTAGCATAGTGCTTTGCCCAGGGTTACTTATGACAGTCTGCCAAACGGTGACGGTGTTGTTTAATTTTGAGATGAGCACAACAACAGTAGTTTAATCATTCAATAAACATTAAAAATGAATATTACCTACTACCCACACCATTCTTACACCATTGAGAAGATGGAATAATCAGAATTTTCACACTTGTAGGAGTGTGGTGGTTAGTAAATGTAAATGTGGGTGTACTTGTAAAGCGCACTGTGACTCCAAGGAGTATCCTGGTGCTGAAGACTGGTGGGGAACCCGTCCTGGTTTTCCCTGTGAGATGGTCCCTTTCTGGGTATCTCCAAGGTGAAACCAGGCATCCCCGGTGTCCTACATCACGTGACTATGACATTTTAGCTTCAGGGGCTATTTATTGGCCGTGTTGGTCGAGGTGCTTGGTTTCACCCTTGACCCGACACGGAGGAGACGTTTGCTACCTTTTCCGAAGCTATCTCGAGCAGCTCTAAGACGCCGTTGTCACGTACTTAATGTTCGTACCTCTGCGGTCTCTCCATTTACTCAATGTTCGCTCTAGTTACAGTGTTGCCAAGCTCTCTCATCGCATTCTTACGATGACAAAATGTAACAGATAGGTGTACATGCAGCTGTCATTCGTTACCACGCTGCACTAGATCTATTACCATCCACATTTCGGCGTTTTCCGCATACAGCAGTTAGTTATGCCAATACGCTGCGATCATCGATCACAGTCGTGGCAACATTACGTTCTTTAAATATAACTCCGTGTATTTTTTGCTCACTAGTATATATATACTGCAGTGAGCACCTTTGTACAATGATTCTGGAACATGATTTATCGTTACAAAACATCTGTTTGGTTCATTTAACTGCACTAAATGTTACTAACTATGTGTAAATACACAGAATGCTCTGTCCTCGGCCCATAACCGTTTAATCATGCGGAGTGACTGTACTCAGTCCACAGTTAACTTCTGTCATGTGTATAAATTAAATGTCACCTTATTTCCTTTCATAGCAGTTAAATCATTGATTTTATACATTTCACAGTTTTCGTGGTTCCTGACATTGATGTCACGTTCTTACCCCACCATAAGGATTTAATATTGACTTGGCCTGGACATATGGATACAACCAAAGGGCAAAAATCGTATTTCCCTTAAGGTAAACAGGTTTCCTCAGTGATAGGTATATTTACAACACACTGTTACCTGCTAGCTCACTTGGGCTTTCCTTTCATTCCCTGTAGGTCATGAACCTTGATTTTCCACCTGAGTTCACCAATATTTGGGTCTTTAATACATTATAAGTAAGTGTATTTTTCAATAGGCTCTATTAACTCTGCAAGTTAACATCCTTGTCACCACACTGACTAGCTTGTTAGACTTCTTTAATGTGAACAATGTAAATAGTGTAAATCTTGGATACATGTAAACAATGTAAATAAATGCGTAAATTGTGGATATATGTTAGCAACACGTGTTAGGATTATTTGTTAATTTTATCAAATATATTTTTTGTAGGGGTCATCTTCATTGCATTATCTTCTTGTCCTGATGATGGTCTCTGGATTTCACCACTGAGACCGAAACGTCGATACATCAATCCAAGTCTTTTGTTTGTTTTTGACTTTCTATTTATTATCTTTTAAAAGAAGTCAATTTTATCTACTTTGCTACAGACTGGATTGTTTTCTTTTGTATTAATGGATTGTTTTTTCAGTTCCATTTACTTAAGATACATATGCAATCGCTACTAATTGTATACCCTTTATTTTCTGACAATTTATTTCTATACAAATATAAACAAAAATCTTTTTGAAGAACAAACCTTCTCGTGTTGCTTTACTTTTGTTCTTTAGTTCAACACACCTTGTATTGTGTATAACTGCAAAAGTGACTGTGAATTAGTTCAAGTCCTTGTACTGTTTATAGAGCTAGTGTGGTAGTTTCTATTGATCTCTCTAAAAATTGACAAAACGTTGCACAGTTGCTGTTTTATTCAGCTGATTGATCTAATTAATATAGACTTCATGACACTGTGAAACTCAAAGTACCAAACAAATCCCTTGCCGGCAACTTTTCCCTCAAATACGTTGTAGAGATGAGGCAAGCTTAATGCCCAGAGTTGCCGAGTGTGTTCCCTGGTTAGAGTAGGCACCAATGCGAGAATTATCGAGTCTGTTTGACCCTGGTCCACGACCTCGCCGCGTCGGGGATTGAACCCTGGTCCCGGGCCGTTCTCTGCTTACGGGTCTGCCGCCTCTAACCAGTGAGCCACACAGCTGTCACGGTACTGTCATTTACAGCATGGCAGGGCAATCGGTGGGGCAAGATGCAGCAGCCTCCTGAGAAGGGCACTGGCACTTATATTTTTACAAATTAAGCACTGCTGTTCTCTCTGCTTCGCCACTGTAAACTTTCCTCCCCACCAGTCATCTCCCCAACCCTCCATTCTTAGCCTCACTGTCCTCTAGTCTGTTTCTAGTTCATTGTAAAACCTTTGTGTCACTTCTACTCCTACAATGTACCCATACACTATATGAAATTGCTACAAAACAAACTAAATAAGTACAGGGTAATATTTTCTTCTGTAATTATGCTGTGTTACATTATGTTGTGTTATTTGATGTTGCATTATTTTCTGTTGTGTTATGCCTTTATGTTATGCTGTCATCTAAGCGATTAGTACAAACATGCTATAGTTGACCTAGCTCAAAATGGCTGAGGGTGACTATCATTAAAACCCAGTGGAGGTGGTTGACAAATCATTCAATGTCTTTGAAGGTGTCTTTCACCAAGTGGGACCTTTGCCGACCCCATGCAGATCAACTGTTGGGTAACTAGACATCCGATAAACAGAGAGAGACTAAGAGGAAAGCACGGAAAGCAAGATAGAGGCCCAATGGAAAAGAGTTATCCGGAAAGAAATGGAGGAGAGTTTGACAGTGCAAACCAAATTCATGTATAAACATGAGCAAAATGAGAAAATTTGGATTAGGAGGCGTGGCTAAGGCGCCGATGTAGGTGGAAGCGGGACTCCGGAGCTCCTCCGTGCCCGCCTCGCACCACCACATATCCTGCGCCCCGACGGACTCCCCGACCCCTCAACAGTGCCCAGGTGGACATCAGGGGCACGCAGGGAGACTCTGGAGGACGGGGGGCCCCTGTAGCTGCCCCCGCCGGACTTTTGGCGGCGAGCGCGGCACACGGGGATGCGAGCGCCCAAAATGGCGGCCGCCGTCCTGCTGTGACGCGCCTGGCAGCGGAGCCCGGGAGAGGAGGAGAAGCCCTCTGGCGCTGTGTTGGCGGGCCGCTGGCCAGACGAGACCCCCCGGGAGCGAGCGGAGGTGAGGGGTAGAGGCTGGCACCCTCGCGGGCGGACTCAGAGAACGGGGGACGATCGGCCTGCCTGACTCCAAAATGGCGCCAACAGAGTCCCGGTGATCGCCTTGGCGGCCGGCTGTGGACCCACTGGACCCGCGCAGAGCACTGGGTCAGCGTGGGGCACCTGACCCGCCCCCCTGGTGGTGACTTAGACGAGGAGCCTGCACCACAGGTGGTTTGGGGGCACACGAGTGCGGACGTCTCCGAGGAGAGCGGGGGATGAGGTACTGGCTACCCTCCCCCACGAGGCATTGTCTTTGAAGGCGGGAAGAGGCGCATATCTGGTCCTGGCGGCCGTTTGCTGGGCCGCGGTGGCCGCGGGGAGTGCTGGGCCTGCGGAGAGCACCTGTCCTGCCCTCCTGGCGGTGGCATAGCCAGGGAGCCTGCGCCATAGGTGGTCGGTGGCACAGGAGCGAAGAGGGCGACAAGGGGAATTCGAGATGTGATGCTGGCTTCCCACCCTCATGAGGCGCTGAACTTACAGACGGGAGGAAGCACCTAACTGGCCGGGGACGCCCGATTACAGCGGGCCACATCGGGAATGGTGCTCAGTGGCGCACACCCTGCCGGAGCCTTCTAGGTGCCCAGACCTGGGGCGCTGGTGCCCCACAACGCTGGTGAAGCGGGACCTGGCCTCTGGACGGCTCCACGGACTGGACCCCACGAGGCGCGGGCCCAGAGAGCAAGGGAGTCGGCGGACCTGAGGCGGACAAAGAGCGGGAGTATCGGCGGCCACTACAGAGCCATCGGACGAGCGCTGCCCGCGAGGATGGTACAAGGCAACAGGAAGAAGGGCTTCGAGGCCCTGAAGCTGGACGACCCGGGACACCCTGTCGACGACGTCCCACCAGGGGAGGGAGCCGGGAGCTCGTCCCACCCGCGAGACCCCTCCCTGGGAGACATAATGCAGGCGATTGTGGCGTCGCGGGAGGCTCTTGAGAAGCGCATAGACACCATTGGGTCGGACCTGACCCTACTGAAGGACGACCACAGGAAGCTGAAGGAGCGGGTGGCGACCTCTGAGGTTACCCTGAAAAGTCTCCCAGGGGACGTGGTGGAGCTGAAAAAGTCACTGGCGGATATGGCGCAGAAGGTACGGGTGCTAGAGCTCCGAGCGGAGGACAGTGAAGGGCGCTCTCGGCGCAATAACCTCCGCCTCGTTGGGGTCCCTGAAAACACAGAGGGGCGGGACGCGGTCACCTACCTGGAGGGCTGGCTGCGATCTGAGGTGGCCCCGGAGGGGCTCTCGCCGTTCTTTGCCATTGAACGGGCACACAGGGTCCCTGCGCGTCCCCCCAAACTGGGGGCGCCTCCGCGCCCGATTGTACTGTGCCTCCTGCACTTCAGGGACAGAGACCATATACTGCGGAAGGTGAGAGACGTCCCGGACCTGAGAATCGACAACGGCAGGGTCATGATTTTTCCGGACTTCACCAGGGATGTGCAGAAGCAACGAGCCTCCTTCCTGGCGGTCAAGCGGAAATTGAGATCGCTGCAACTGCCCTATGCTATGCTGTTCCCGGCGCGACTGCGGGTGGTCGATGGAGAACGCACACACTTTTTCACAACGCCACAGGAGGCCTGGAGCTGGTTGGACGCGAGGGGGGAGCCGGGCACGGCCCACACACCACGGACCCCTCCCAGGAGACACTCCACGGAAACGGCACCGGCGCGACGTTCTGGCTCCCCTTCGGGCTGGCAGCAGGAACGAGCCAAGGCAGTGCAGGCAGTGGCGGCCATCAGCCAGGGGGACGCCAGCCCCTCCAGCAGCACGTCGGAGCAGTCGAAGGCCAGTGCTCCCAGCCTTGGCTCCAGCAGTGGGCACGAGCTGTCAGAGACAGACATGCCGGTGGTGACTCCCCAGACAGCGGATGGTATCCTTGGCTGAGACGGCTCGTGGAAGACCGGCCACATAAGTAAGGTACTGGGGCGTGCAGGCGGGGGGGGCCACTTCCGGACGCTATGCAGTGAGATGCGGGTGCCCCCCGGGACTTCTTACTGAGACCTTGGGGACGGGGAGAGTCGGGGGACCTCTCCTGTTTGTTGTTAGGGGTGTTGGGGCGGGGCGGGGGGCTTCGGGCCCATATGGAGCCGGCATCGCTGCCTCTCCAGTCCTATTTTGTAGTGACACGCTTTCGGATACTTGAGTTTGGATGGGGTTTCCACGTTGGTTGTCTGTCCGGGGGTGTGGGTGTTGGGGTAGTTTGATTATGCAAGTTGGGGGGGGGACGAGGGTGGGACCTAGGCGTGCCAGGGGGGTTGCTGAGAGGGCGAACGGGGCTTGGTGGACACTACCATGGGATCCGACCTAGGCTACAAATGTCTCACATGGAACGTAAGGGGGATGCACTCGATGCATAGACGCCATAAGATCCACTCCTATCTGGTCAGGCGGGGCATACACATAGCCTTCCTTCAGGAAACTCATCTGCTGGACAAAGAAGGGAGGGCACTGCAGAGGCGCTGGAGGGGGCAGGTCTTTCACACCGGTTACTCTGCTTATGCTAGGGGGGTGGCCATCTGGATACGGGCGGGGGTCCCCTTTCAGTGCACACAACAGGTAATTGACCCGGAGGGGAGATTTATAATGGTGAGAGGCAAGCTGGACGGGAGGGACCTTAACCTGGGTTGCTTGTACGCCCCGAATGTGGACCAACCTGCATTCCTCTCCCTACTGTCCAATAAACTAGCCCAGTTCCTAGTGGAGCCCCTGCTCCTTTAACAGTGTGGCCGACGTCGCCCTGGATAGATCCCACCCCCCCCTTCCGAACGCACCAGCTGGTAGACTCGCACTCACGCGCTCAGCCTGGCAACGCCAGTGGGGACTGGTTGACTCCTGGAGGACTAACCACCCGTCGGACAGGGACTACTCATTCTTCTCCGCCCTCCACGAGTTACATGTCCGTATTGATGCCTTCCTGTGCTCACAGGACATGCACGTGGAAGTGTGCCACAGCGAGTACCTCACGCGCTCGATCTCTGACCACAACCCGCTTCTCGTGCGGCTGCGCTGGTCACAGATCCGCCCGAGAATACCGGCTTGGAAACTCCGCCCTGAGGCACTGGAAGATCAGCTCTTCCGTATCACGATCGCCTCGGGCATCGAGGCGTATTTCCAAACTAACGCGGGCACGGCGGGCTCGGCCACGACGGAATGGGACGCCTTCAAATCCGTACTATGGGGCCAGTGCATTGCGACGTCATCGGGGGTGCGGAGAACACTACTGGTAGAAATTGAGAAAGAGGACGAGTCCCTGCGGAGGCTGGAGAGAGAGAGGCCTGAACGGCCGGACATTCACGAGGCCCTGTTGGGGGCGCGGGAGGTGGTGGCGGCAACGGTGGAGCGCCTCCGATGCTTTGATTACAAGGCCTACCTCACGCGGGCGCACTCGGAACGCGACAAATCGGGGGCTCTTCTGGCCTGGCTGGCCAACCCGGCCCGCCGGAGCTCGGTCATCCTTGAGCTCAGAGACCACGCGGGGGCGGCGAGATTTGACCAGCAGGGGATCAACGCGCTGTTTTACGACTACTATACAGAGCTCTACCGCAGCAGGGTCCTCCCTTCGGTGGAGGAGTTCCAGACCTTTACGGAGGGTCTTGACCTGCCGGAAATGGAAGAGGAGGACGCGAAACGACTCGGGGACAAGATCGAGGAGAGAGAGGTGCGGGTCGCCATCAAGAGCATGGCGAGAAACAAGACACCGGGCGCCGATGGATTCCCTACAGAATTCTATCTTACCTACGTAGATCTCCTAGCGCCCCGGCTGACGTGGCTGTACAACGAGGCGAGGCGACTGGGCTGTCTCCCTGCGACAACGAGGGAGGCGCTGATTGTCCCCCTACTGAAGCCGGGTAAGCAGCCATGGGACAGATCGGCGTACCGCCCCCTGTCCATGCTCAACCTGGATTACAAGATCCTGAGCAAGGTCTTGGCGACGCGTTTGCTCCCCCACATGCCCATGCTGGTACATGCGGACCAGTCGGGTTTCATCCCGGCCCGCAACACGGCGCTTAATGTGCGACGACTCCTGCATATCCTAGAGGCCGACACATACGACGGCGACGAGGCAGTGGTGTTTGCTGTCGACATGGAGAAAGCCTTCGACAGCCTGGAATGGCCTTATCTCTTCCATGTGCTACGAGCTCTGGGCCTTGGCGAAGGCTTCGTCGATTGGACGAGGCTGCTCTATACAAACGCGACGGCAAGAGTCAGAACAGGGAGGGTCATCTCTGAGATGTGTGGGGTGGGCAGGGGCACCCGTCAGGGTTGCCCTCTTTCCCCCTTGCTGTTTGCCCTGGCTGTCGAGCCCCTCGCGGCGCGGGCCAGGCTGGGCCGGGCATATCAGGGCCTGGACGTCTATGGCCAAATACACCACATCGCATTATACGCTGATGACCTACTGATGTTCCTGGCGGACTCGGCGGACTTCCTGCGTGGGGCTAAGACTCTCCTGCAATCGCTGAGTAAGGTCTCCGGCCTTCGAGTGAACTGGGCGAAATCTCACCTATTCCCGGCCCGCCCACGGAGAACATGTCCGCTAACTACGGAAGGCGTGACTTGGGAAGAGAGGAGCCTACGATATCTTGGCACCTCGATCTTTCATGACAGTGCCGATATCCTTGAGGGGAATATCGGTACGGCGATCAGGCACGCTAAAGGGAACTTCGACTTTTGGGGCACGCTCCCATTATCGCTCATGGGGAGGGTGGCGCTCCTCAAGATGGTGACCCTGCCGCGGCTGCTTTACTTCTTCGGGACCCTCCCGATCTGGATCCCGGCGAGCTACTTTCGACGGCTGCGATCGATGGTCATCGGCTTTCTATGGGGGGCGGGCAGGCGTAGGGTGGCCCTTGCCACACTTCTCCGCCCTCGGGCGGACGGAGGTCTAGCTGTCCCGGACTACGAGCTCTACTACTTGGCGGCACAGCTGCAGTGGCTGACGCAGTGGGTGGCGCGGGCTAGGAGAGAGGCGGACGGGTCGGGGGAGCCGGCGGGTCCGGTCCAGGTGTTGTCCCGGATTGTCCTGGGACTTCCGATGGGGGATTTCCACCTCACGCAGGAGTTTGCAACGGCCCGAAAATGCTGGAACAGATACCGCCGGAGGTGCGGTGTCACGGTCCCGTACGCACCTGAGATTCCACTTAGACTCTGCGAGACATTGCCGCACGGGGGCTCGTGGCACGGGCTGGCCGGTTGGGATCAGCGGGGGCTCTCCTCCATGGGCGATCTGTACGAAAACGGGGTGATGTTGCCCTTCGATCTCCTGCAGGAGCGCTTTGAGCTGGCGGGGGGGGACTTCCTCCTACATGCGGCGTTAACGGCGGCGATTCGCAAGCACTGGGGGGCGGGCATGTCGGAGCCGACGCTGTCGCTGGGCTGCCAGTACGTCGTGATGATGACGGGGACGGTCAGGGCGGTCACGTGCCTATCTCGACGCATGCTCTCGGAATCCATCGCTCCACTGTTGGCCTTGAAGGCGAAATGGGAGGCCGATCTGGGGACTGAGATCCCCGAGGAGGCCTGGAATGGCATACTGGAGGGGGCCCGGAATGGCACGCGCAACGCGAGATTCCAGCTGGTGCACTTCTATGTCCTACATAGGGCTTACCTGACCCCTGACAAACTACATAAGTACTTCCCGGCCCACCCGGCGTCCTGTCCGCGCTGCCCGGCGGATCCCGCAGACTTCCAACACATGTTCTGGTCCTGTCCTGAGCTGGGGCCCTTTTGGGAGGAAGTAGTGGAGGTTCTGAGGGAGGTGACGGAGAGGGACCTGCAACTCACCATGGCACATTGCATACTACACTGGTTCCCACACACATCAAAGAATAAAGTCACTAGCAAGTTCCTGGACTTGGGGCTTCTCCTGGCGAAGCGGGCCATTACGTCCCAGTGGAAGGCGTCCCGGGGCCCCGTAGTAGAGCGCTGGAAGGCTGAGCTACTTAAATGGGCCAGATGTGAGGGTGAGCTTCGCTTGCGAGCGGCGCTTAGGTTAGACAATGACATGGCACTGGAGAGAGCCAGGGCATGGGAGGGGCTGGTCCTAGATCTCACGCTCCTGGATGTGGAGGAGGAGGGCTCCCCGGTGCATAGCCCGGCTCCTGCGGGACACCCGCCTGACGGGGGGACAGTATAAGCCCGCGCTGCTATTTCGCTACCCTTGCGTCCCATTGTGATGACGTATGAATGATTGCTGATAAATCCTGGGGCCTTGTTTCGGAGCTGATCTTAGTGAAGGGGTTGAGAGCTCGGTTAGGTGATACTCTGGCACGCCTGGGGGGGTGGGGGGACTGGGCAGGGGTGGGGAGCAGCTGGGGGGGGATCCTAGACGTGGGTGGCGGGGTAGGAATGGTTGAGGGGGTTACGGGGAAGGGGGGGGGGTTTGTTCATGAAGGGTGTACGGGGACTCCTGGCTCACACTGGACTTGGGACATGGAAGAGGGAGTGTTAGGACCCAAAAGCAGCTATGCCATTTCCCACCCACTTGGTGGCTACAGCCATGTACAGTACGATCCAGCGCAGTATCTTTGTACCTATGACTTTGCCGCTCGACCTCCGGGGTGCGAGCTGAATGGCTGTGTGATACTGGGGTGAGGGAGCGGCGCTTTCACTGAGCACCAAGGGGAATGGCTTAAATTTACTGTCTGCACTTCTGATCTTGCTGCAATAAAAAGATATTTACAAAAAAAAAAATGAGAAAATTTGGATTATGTTCTACATATATAAATGGCACTTCAGATTTTTATCCCTGGACCGGGTCATAGACACAGTGGATAGTTTAGTGTGCAGTTAGCTACAAAGAAGGGTCTATCCTACTATCTGGTTGCACCTACATTCTGGTAAAAGTGCTAAGGAGTCAGTGGCTGAGTTAAGCTGGAGAACTTTGCTTTCACCTACTTCAAGACGTGTTTTTAAATTTGCAGACTTCTAAAACTTCATCGTTTTTGCGATGGTTTTTATACAAATCGCAGGGGGAACCTCCTATAAAATTGTGTCAAATTTTGAAATTTCAATTGGTTGAAAATAACAAATGTTGGCAAACTTCACAGAGTTTGGGAGTTGTCACTTTCACAAAAAATGGAGAGGGGCCCCTTCAAGCCCAGAGGAGTAGGGCACCAAATAGATCTTGAGATATGTTTCAGTACTTGGCCTTTGAGGGGAATGGGTTTTGTTCTGGTGATATAGTTGAGTGTATAATTATGATGGTGAGATTGTCTGTTGAAGTGGAATAAGTTGTCCTTAGGGGAGTTTCATTTTTGACTAAGTTGTCACTTTCATACAACATTGCTATCAAAACTTTCATTCTGTACCAACCGAAGAGGCAGAGTTTGCCGTTCGAAGCGTGGCACCAACTTACTTTCTGTCATTTCAAAGCTCTTTGGAAAGTTTCATGCAAGTGAAAAGAAACCCATGACTGTAACCTGTTGTTGCTAAAAAAGATGTGTGCAAACCCTTGGACAGGGATGTCAAACAGGCAGGGTGAGTAGGGTCAGAAACGAGCAGGGGAAGGTTGGCAAATAGTCCGGTGAGAGAGTTGCAAACAAACATGATCCGGGGCTTCGGTCATCAGAACAAGCTGAAGTCAACACTGTGCTGCGCAAGCTGAGGCATGAGGACCATATTGCATCATTTGTGAGAATACTACCTCTTTTTCCTATCCAAACATAATTGTACTGGTTCACAACTGTGGAGTCTTATTGGAGAAAACAAGATTGTTAAACACTGTCTGAAATGAAGAAAGAAACAACAATCCTGCTGTACACTGAGCATGAGTGCCTAAGACAAACTAATCTGATTCCTATTAACTGCTTTCTGTAAGAAACACCTGGTTCATCACTGGTAGCTTGTCACAGGGTGACATTCTTCAGCTCAAAACGCACGCACTACAGGTGTGACAACAACACCACATCAGCATTATAGTTCAGCAATACTTGATGTGAAAATACAAAATCACTTTGGTTAAAAAGATCAAAATGTTATGGTTAAACTGACAAAAAATAAAGACGGCTTCTTAATCAAATTTGGAAAGGGATCAGAATTACTTAAGAACAAATAACCATTTTATTAGAAACAATGGAAACTGATCACATTTATTATAAGACCCCATCTAGGCATTATTCATGACCAACTAGCAATGGAGAGAGGTAAGGGAAGCGTTTGTGGTTAGTCGTATTCGAAAGTTTTACCTTCAGAACATTTCTGGAGGATGGGAACCTTCAGTGAGACAAGTCTGTACGCTGTAGCCAAAATAGGCTTAACGATGGACTATAGTTATGCCAGGATATTGACTAAGACGGTTAGGAAGAGTAGGTAACTCTGTCAGTATTGTTTTAAAATACATAACTATTCAAGGGGAGTATGGTGGAGCAAAGTTGCTGCTAGGAGTCAAGAAGTTGGAGACTCTGGTAGCCAGGGGAAACAAGAGGGGTCTTGCACGGAAGGCTCTGTGTGTAATTGTCATTGTTTCTGTATGAGTCTGCCATATTGAATTATGTTGAATCCATCATGTTATATGGAGATAATAGATACTGTCTCTATCTAATATGGCTACCATTTCGATTCCCTTTCTCTTCTAGGGCAGAAGATATAGGCCCACATGCATCAAAGGAAAAATCGGTCACAAATGGGCAGATTCTCAGAATATATTTAACCTTCCAGAATAGACGTTTAATTTGTATCTTTTTTGCGGATGAAATACTGTTCGTCGTAACGCGGTGCCGAAAGCCGTGTTACGACGAACAGTATTTAAATATCTTTAATACATCTCTACGACATCACCGGCACGGACGAAAGTGGTGCTGCTAACAGGTAGCTGGACCAACACTCAAAATCTGTTTGACGAACAGCGACAGTACTTTATTTATTTTTGGTCTTTATTGAAATTTTCTGAACAACCACACCTGCTAAATAGATATAACAGGTCACAGTCCAGCTTAAAACCTTTATGGAGCTACAGTCAACATTCTGTCCTAAAGATGGTCTGATGGTTTCATTCCTTTGACAGACCGAAACGGCGACTAAAACATCTGTCTCTGTATAACATTGATTGTTTTAAATGACATAGAGAAGATGTCAACATAGTTTATTGTATAGGTTATTTGGCGTCACCTTACATACTATGTTTTGTTGCTTTTCCCCTGACAAATTTTAAAATACACATATATTAAATATATGAATGTTTTTTTGAAAGATATTTTGTTGCCGCGTGTATGATACGTGATTCATTTTCCAATTGATAAATTGTGACTATATTGAATCTCTTCTTTGATTTACTCTACTTTCCACCACTCTTGAGGGTGAGACCTGAAACAGATTTTGTAAACAATTGTAAAAGCTTTAGATAAACAAAATCCCTTGTAGGTAAACCTCCCCTTCTTTGAAAACTTCATTGCCCAAACCTGCAAGGGTAGATTGGGATCCCACTCCATTTGAACAGTATGTATACAAGGCAAGGGTTCCATTTAGTCTGTGCCTGGCAACTTTGTGTTTTGGTGGGTTTACTTTGCTTTCATTCAGTTCATAACAGCCTTCTTCCTCAAATCGGCGATAACAATTTGCATTTGACTCAGCAAAAGTGAAATATATGCTATCTTTTCTAAATAAAGTAAAGATGCTTTGCTCAATCCCTTGATTCTGAAACAAGACCCTTGTTTACCTAACTATGAACAGTTTTTGACAAAATTTAAGACAGTCTTTGAGAGGTGGCATACACTACAATCTGCCAACAAAGGGTTACTTATTCTTAAACAGGGTTCACAGAAACGGTCTCCATATCGCCCATTTGCAACAACTGTAAGCTGAAGCATAGTGTGATGATGACACTTTAAAGAGACTCTGAAAGAAACGTTTTCATTAGTGGATAATAGACCACAAAAGCCTAAATACATCTAGTATTCCAAATTGTGGAGCAGCAATCAAGTAAATGGAAAGAATGTAAAGCTGAACTGAGACAATCCAGCGTTGTACTGAATACTGTGGTGGGAGCTGTACCCACAAATCCTGTTACAGAATAATGTATGCAATTGGGAAATGTGAGGTGAAAATCCTACCAGAGGAACAAGAGCATATAGTTAGGTAGGGTAATAATATCTTACTTTGCATTAAAAGAACTTCGAAATTCCCATAAAAAAATAAAAGTTAAAGCGACATTGTAGTTAGGTCACTTAAAACATACAGTTTTAAACTAACAAAACCACTGAAATTCACCAGTCATAGTTATCTCAAGTAACTATAACTTATGCCCTAAAGTAACTATAGCTCGTGCGCTCAATGTGCACTGCTAATTACCTCACATATTACATCACTCATAGCAGGTTCTATGACATCATTGATAACGTGACTGCAACACCTGAAAGGACATCAGTGATGACAACAATATGCACGGTGGAGGTGCAAGTATATTTATACAGTTTAAAAGTTAAAATAATGTAATTCTTTTAACATTGTTTCCTATTGAATTATATTAAGGTCCTGCCTCCATTATTTTCGATGGGAGTGTGTTGCGGTACCTGTGAGTTGCCTTGGGTGGTGCTAGACTTACTTCAAGGGTGGGCTGGAGGACATTTACTACAGTTTTGTCTCCATTAGGGCACACATAAGTTTGTGACTAGCTCTTGTGTGGGTGGGTGGGTGTTTGTATTAGCATACCCCTCCCTAAAACCTCCTTATTTCTCCCAAACCCGCTCCTATTAAGTAGTACACATTCCCCAATTTCCCACCACTCCCTTAGTCCCTTCCATATTTACTATTACATAGTAGACTTACATGTGCAGAGGTGGAGGTAGAAGTCTACACCTGTAGGTTTGTGAATTGCATGTTATGGTACGACTTTAGGTACTACAAAACGCAGTTTGTGAATCAAGCCTGTTGGAACGGAAAAATCCCTTGCGTCGTGATGGATGTGTCCGCCTGCCTTGAATGCCTCATCCGTAATGATGTCTGGACCCCTAATACTAATTTTTGTTGTCACAGGCAAACAAGGATCAAGCATGTGGGCCATGACATAGGCCTGTCTCGCAGCCTGTAGTCTTTTTGGACAGGGAGGGGTGCCCAAAGTGCTACCCTCATAGTAACGAAAGGTTAGTGCCTTTATCATGAATTAAGCATAATGAGCCCTGCGTGGCATTATACTGTGTAGTGATCAGTAGGAGTAAACAGGTCCTTCTTACCTGTGTCACTGGAGAAAGCCTGTAGGTTCACACATTACAAATTCCACTGCTGTTTGCTTAACTCACCTTTGGCCTACATCGGGATGGTGTGTAGTGGTGAGCAGTGCATGTGTTGTACACATGTGCTGGGTGTATGTGTACCGGTTAGTGGTACAATACAGGGAAAGGACAGTGTTGTGAAATATGTATATTATATACATGATCTGGGTGCATGTGTGCCTGTGAATGGTACAACACATGAAAGACTCTTGGTTCCATTTTGGGAGACAGAGGCTTGACTGGAAGAACATGGGAGGAGGTACAGAAATCCCCCCGACAGATTTGCGGATTGCTGCATTACTTTAACCTGGGTGGGACACACTGGAGGAAAGGAGAGCCAGGCTCTTCAGTACAATTCGAGGGATGTTCTTTGATTCAGAGAGAGATCACTGGGAAGGGGCCTGTGCACATCTCAGGCAGGATATGGGGCTGATAAGAGAATCATACAGAGTAGGGCAGAGCCCTTGTATAACCTTTTGATACACATATCACTATGGCTGACATCCTGGCACAAA
Source organism: Lissotriton vulgaris (assembly GCF_964263255.1). Taxonomy (NCBI): domain Eukaryota; kingdom Metazoa; phylum Chordata; class Amphibia; order Caudata; family Salamandridae; genus Lissotriton; species Lissotriton vulgaris. The sequence continues at coordinate 247,489,921 of NC_141687.1, forward strand.
CCTCTAGTCACTCCCAAGGTCTATGTTGTGGGCCATCAGATTTGGAGTCGCTCCTGCTGTGACAGACTGCTTTCATAGGAAAAGCCGGGCAGAGGAGAGGGTACTTCAAAAGGAAGCAGACTCCTGACATAAGCTTGAAAGACTCAGACTAAGTCATATTTGGTGTGTGGAAATGAACTACAAGAAGAGGAGCTCAAGGACCCCAAAATTGTTAACTGCCAAGCAGCCAGCCTGGCTGTGAGATGGAAGAGTAGTAGCTCTGCAAGACTTCCGCTTTGTGCATGTGGCCAGAACTGGGGGCCAAGTCCTGCCAGTGTCCCAGCTAGGTGAGGGAACATTCCCCAGTGACTTCAAACCCCCTGCCCCTAGCCTGGAGCTCCACCGTCTGCATGCTTACCTAGATCAGTGTACCCTGTGAGGAAGAGGAGAGTGTTAAAGGGAGTGCGATCCGGTGGAGGACCCTGGCAACTGGATCCCTCTAGCGAGGTGTGAGGAGACAGCTGTTGCACCAATTGGGTCATTGCCCACGTTCAGGGGACAGTTTGGGACCCCACACAAAAAAAGTGCCTGGCACCTGTTTTGGTCTTCTGCGCGGCCTAAAGCCCATCTAGGGATTTTCTGAAGCCACCACAAGCCAACTCCAACTGATAGTCCAATCAGTGGTCCAGTCACGCCTGGATTACTGTAACGGCCTTCTACTAGGCCTAAATAAAACTGTCACTACAAGACTCCAATGGGTACCGAATGCAGATGCTCACACTCTGTTTGCCCTGCCTAGGAAATGTCATACCTCGAACCTCCTTCGCCACTTACACTGGTTGCCAATTAAACAGAGAGTTAAGTTCAAAACCCTCTGCACCACGCACAAGATTGTACATGGCCAAGTCTTGCAGGGACATTGCTTCCCCTATACGTCTCTGTGTAAACTGCGCTCTACTGATCAACATCTGCTGTGTATCCCACGGGCCCGCCGATGTAGAGCCGGGGGTCGATCTTTTAAATATCTGGCCCCTGCACTATGGAATTCCATCCCTCTGCATGCACCCTGGACCACTGGGTTTTCAGGAAACTGATCAAAACCTGGTGTCGCTGGGACAGCCATGCGCTATACAAACCCACTTAACGTAACATAACATAACAGGTAGGCCACCATGAAGCGAGTCATGAACGTTGCTGCACTGAACAGGTCATCTCCAATGCGCAGATTTGTGTCAGCGACCCCATAAGCTAGGTGGTACAACTGTGAAGAGTACAGCAGTGTTTATTGGACTGTAGCCAGTGTGTGGAATTAAGTCGGGGACCCTGTATGCCATGTGAGGCTGCAGTTAAAATTGCTGCTCTGCCGGTCGGGTCATAGCCTATGTACAGAGGAGGATCTGTGACCCCTGCATTCCAAAGAAGGGCAACAGGACAAGGCAAGGAGTGTGGTCTGGTTGAGATTGTCATCAGAGGAAGGAGACCACCGTGGTGACTCAAGTGGGCCAGTCTTAACTGAGGACCAGCACCAGGAGTGCCCCATCACCTGTGGGGAGGATCCCAGGGACCTTACCAGCATCAGAGGAGCATTGAGAACCCCTGGCTGCTGCCACTGCAGAAGCGCATGTGAGGAGCTCAAAGACACATGACTGCAGCCTTCTCAGGCTGTGTGTGAAAGACTTAACAGTAGAAGCCACTGCGGGTACAGCGCTAGAGTAGAATGCGAGTTCAGAGACTCCAGTCACTCATATCCTGCTAGTGCAGATAAGGCTGATTACTGGCCAGGTGGTGCCGGTAAACTTACCTGTCAGATTGTGTTTCGGCACTTGAACAATTTTTACTTTAATAAAGAGTCAGATCGGAACTACTAAGACTCGGGCTACTCGTGGGGCTTAACCCGAATGTCGCCTATAGTGAATTGGGAATATTGACTACCGCTAGAGAGAGATAAAGTGAGAGAGGAGTCAGACTCAGGGACCCTCCTATGAAACGCCAGAGCCTTGACCTCCGGGAATTGTGTGTTTCGTATGTGAATGTCAGATTTTACTTTGTGTTCAAATGTAAATACTCCTTTTACCATAAAAGCAAGTATTTGACTGGACAATCATTTCTTGCTGCTGCTGAGCATACTGTGAACCTGTGTTCATCCACATGTGCCTACCAAATCACCCACCTCCCAATCCCTACACCAAGAAGCCTTGGACTGCTGCACATGCGCCACCAATTAGAGTCGAGTGCTGCAGGGGTACTTGGCTCAGTTGCTCAGGATCGATTGTAGATCAGGACCTGGGATGTCAGGAGTAATATGGCTCAGCCTCCACGGTTGGGCCCAGTAGCCGCTACTTGCCCCGTGGCCCTCTGACAAGGGCCATCCACTTTATCAAGAAAGAATTGATTGAGCAGCTGACAAAGCTCCTGTGAGGGGGGAGAAATTTAAAGAGGCATCAGGTGCATCCGTTAAAATGCTTTCCACCTGGAAAACCCTTCATAGCTAATGCTATAAAGCATATATGATCTTGTTGTAATAGCAAGTTTTTGGGGCAGAAGATCATAATGTTTATAACTGTTCTGCTCCTCCTTATGCTCGCTTATGTCTGCGGGAGATTGAGATTTCCATCAGCGAAGTTCTAGACATCCCATTTTACTTTTAACTAACAAGACCTCTGGAAAAAACCAAGGTGCCTATTGATTCCATGTGGTAAGCTTTTTGTTATGGAATCTTTCATCTGAATTACACACTGTAATCTTTGTGGGTGAAGTTGACATGTGTTCTGATGTCAGGATGCTTCTGGTCAGTTGGTGGGCTGTTGGATGAAGCACTTTTCCCTAGAATAAACTATGACCTGGCATAATCACTCTTCCGCTTGGTGTGTCACTTCAGACTTCAATCTACTTTTGAATAGTGGCACACATTGGACAATGGCCCTACTAATATTATAGGAAAGCCCAGGTGCATCCACAAAAATAGAAGCTTCATTTAGGACATCCAAAGCTATTTACAATTATTCATGGACATTCAGTTTTGGGTATGCTATGATTGCCTACCGCCATCATCCACAGCTATGATTGACCACCGGCAAAAGTGGTCAGACCAAGCAAAAGCAGCAATTAAAAGATCCGTAATGCTACAACCCAAGGACCACAGTTGGTCCAATGTGTGCTCTTTGACACATGTGGGTACTTCCGGGACTGGTATGTAGACCTTGGCAGAATTTCAATTACACAGGAGTAATTGCTGTCATTTTCGGTAATTCCGTGTTACTCTTTGACGTGGAATTGCCAATCGACACCTGATTACTCCTACTTTTAGTAGGTGCAAGCTGGCGTACACGTGATTACTTCTACTCTTAGTAGGTGCAAGCTGGCATGAGCAGATGTGAGCTGGTGTGAGCAGCTGCTCTCGCTTGCTAATCATGTTCTGCTGCATTTAGCACTATTTCTTAGCTTAAAAATGCATCCTTGCATCCATTTTATGCTAAGAAAATAGCGCTAAATGCCGGGAGTAAGGTGGGGAAAAATCCTAACCCAAGAGCACCTTTAGTGAGTGCGAGCAACTGCTCTCTAATCATGTTCTGTTGCATTTAGCGCATTTCCTGGCACAAAAATGCATCCTCTAGTCCATTTTTGATGTGGGGGCATTCTTGCACTAAGAAATTGCGCTAAATGCAGGATTACTCTTGTTGCATAATTCCACATAATCTTGTGATTATGCTACACGAAATTAAGCAAGTTATATCCATTTTTTGTTGATAGTTCAATATTTTGCTCCACTTATCAGTTTGTGAACATACTGTAATGAACATACTGCAAAGCTTCCATGGCCAGTATTTATGCACAGATAGCATGCTCTGTTGCTATGCGTCCTTCTCACTGTGTATTGTTTTAGCCTGCCATCATCTATTAACTTTTTGTGATTTAATTCCCTACCTTGCATATTTTGCCTTCACTGTGTCTACATTTTTCTCAGCTGACACAACTCTTTTTTTCAGTCGCCATTCTATTAATATCGACCCAATTTCTCATTCACTTCATCCTGTTCCTTTCCTCTGCAGTGCTTGTTTTGTACGGATGCCAGTAGCTGAGGGGGTCATTAAATACTTGTTTTACATAACAGTTTTGCACTTTACAGTGGTCTGCATCATTTCTTTAGCGATTCACTACTTCTGTGTGTATGTACATGGTGGTTCTACCTGGTATTTGTATCTTTAAGTAATTAGGCTCTCGGTACTCCCGAATTGGGCATAAACAGGAGCTTGAGTTGAACAGGGGATTAGATATACTGTGCAAAATATCACACTTTCCCCCACACAGTTATTTCACCTCATAATACCTGGCAAAATGTGTGAATAGAAAACCGCACTATTGCCACTTTTGCATGTTGGAAAGAATGCACACTTGCCACCACTGTGTTATCCCTCATTCAATGGTGCGGAACGCAGGATCCCTCTACATAAACATCTATTACTGCCGTCAAAACAACCTCTGTAGTGGCTACAGCCTCACCACAATGGTGGTAGAGTAGTAAGAAACAAGAGGTTTACTCACGGAGTGGTAGAATAGGCATCTCAATCAAACGACAAAATAAACAGGACCATTCATGGGAATGGTCCCTCTTTAGATCCCACAGGAAGTGGCCAGATAGAAATTGTCAGGGCTTTTTTTGGGAGTGGCTAGGCAAATCCTGTCCACTGGATGAGGCCAAACTCTTTAATGGATTTGGGGTGAGGAAGACATACGTGAAGGTAATAGGCTATGTGGCAGAGGACAGTTTTTGAAATCTCATCTGAGTTTCAACGTTTGGGAGCCCTAGTCAATAGAATACGAAATACACACCTCTGGTGAATAATGCAGGCACCCAGTATCAATAGACTTTGCTGCATTCATTTGCAGCATGGGGGTATCTGCCTGGTCACTCTAAGAGTTATTAATCAGGAATGAATAGATGTTAGGAAAGTTTTGCCTGACTTTAGTAAACACCACTGCCACAACATTCCTGGATGGCTTTCTGCATTTTTTAACCTGTAGTCAGTGGTTTGCTATGGTGTAAAAGGGTGTTTACCCATAAAACTCAAGAGTGTTTTGCATGGAGCAATTGGACACCAGCCCATGGCTCCTGTACGTTCATGAAGGCGCCGGCCAGTGGAAATCTGCCACTCTTGCTGTCTTTTCATGAGAAAACCCAAGCCATCATAAACTACATAAAACGGCAATTCTGAAATAGAAGTCTGAGTTACAGACACTAAGAACTGTGCAAGTAATTCAAGAGCCATTTTTAGTAAATTTTCTGGAACAAACAGAGATGAGGAGCTAGAATATGAAAAGCTCGTCAGGGAAAAAAGTAGGTGGATGGAGACACCCCGCCTTTGCAATAATATTATTAAGTATAGTGGAACCTCTCTGAAGTAAACCTAAGGCCTTTGATATCTGTCCATATCAAAAGCTATGAATATAAGTTTGACAACTCAGATTTTTTTTTTAAAGAATACGTTGAAAGTGTACAATTGAATTATTCATTTCTGGGCAGACATAGCAAAAGGTAATTCCTGGAATATTGGCGAATACGCTCTAATACTGGATAATCTGAGGTTTCACGTTATTAAGGACTAGAAGAGTTTAAATAAACTTGGAGAAGTTGGCATCCTAGAAAACCGCCACCGCTGGTTAGACCTACATGTATTACTTCCCAGTCCCTCCAGTCCTCGTCCCATTCTTTACAAAGTGGAGATGACCATCTCCATGACAGAAAAAAAGTACAGGAGAATGCTGGGACACCTACCCCCACCCCCTTCCACTAGGAGTACATAAACTGTACCAACCCAGCATTCAGCCTGTTCTTTTTTTCTGTCTTCCGACAGAATGGGAAGAGGATTTTGCTGGTGTACCTGTTGCACATGGAGGACGCATCTTCCTGTGGCTGGGCCGGTCTGGAAGAAGTGCTGCGGCGGCGGAATGCCTCCGGCCGGTCTTGGACTTGCCCCTAGAGATCCTGGATACCGGTTTCGGTCCTGCAGTTCCTCCTTTTTAGGTTTTGCCTGGCGAAAGCTGCGCTTTCTGCGCAGCTTTTTCGCGCAGGCGAAAACCTGATGAGAACTGTAGTGTGGCTTTGTTCGGCCCTCGTCATTGATTGGCTGGCTCCGTAAACGGAGCCTTGCCATTGGACGAGGGGCCTGTCCGTCAATGCCGGACCAGACACGGGGGCGTTCCTGACATTCTTTGGCTTTTGCCGACGTCACGCGACGCCGGGAACGCCCCCGAGTCTGGTCCGGCATTGCCGGCACTTCTGCGTCTCTCCTGCCCCGTGACTGGCCGGCCGGCCAATCCTAGCGCGGCCGGCCGGAAGTGCCCGCCCCCCGCAACAAGAAGGAAGACGGCAAGCAGTATGGCGGCGCCCGCGGGGCTCCCGTGGCCTGGAGGGAACCCCGGGAGATGCGGAGGACGTTGCCGGTCTCCCATGCCGAAGAGGGAGACCGGAGAAGTGCCGCCGTCGCAAGGTGCAGGTGAGTCGATTTGTGCTCCCGTCCCCGTTCCCGCCCCTTCTCCCGCCCAGCCACGCAGAGCACCGGCCGCCCGCTCTCTGTCCCCACCGCAGGCCCGGAAGGCGCCTGCCGCCCGCTCGCAGTCTCCCCCGGCGCGGAAGGCTCCCGCCGCCCGCTCCCAGTCTCCCCCTCAGGCCCGGAAGCCCCCTGCCGCCCGCTCCCCGTCACCCCCGCCGCCGAAGAAGGCCCCTGCCACCCTTCAGCCTGCCAAGAGCGCTTCACTGCTGGACCTGGGCTCCCGTCCCCGTTCCCGCCCCTTCTCCCGCCCAGCCACGCAGAGCACCGGCCGCCCGCTCTCTGTCCCCACCGCAGGCCCGGAAGGCGCCTGCCGCCCGCTCGCAGTCTCCCCCGGCGCGGAAGGCTCCCGCCGCCCGCTCCCAGTCTCCCCCTCAGGCCCGGAAGCCCCCTGCCGCCCGCTCCCCGTCACCCCCGCCGCCGAAGAAGGCCCCTGCCACCCCTCAGCCTGCCAAGAGCGCTTCACTGCTGGACCTGGGCACGCAACCTTGATCTACGAGTGTCAGCCATTTCAGTTTATTCTTAGTCAATAAACATTTCTGCTTTTCACTATTTAGAAACATAGATAATATCTATTCTAAATACATTCTCAATTTCTGATGAATTAAATCAACTGGATTTTAGTGAATGTACGATGTATAGATCTAGGACACATTTTTATGTATGGCGCTCTAGTGCCCTCTGTGGCATGGAGCCTTATTTCTGGAAGATATTATATGAACTACATCTTGAACAGAGTAGGCAAAGTACAAACAGGCTTTACAAACCCGGCTAAGGATACAGGGAATGACTGGATGCAGTCTGATGTTATTCTTTGCAATTACCTGGTTACGACAAGGACATGGCTAACGAGACAAGGAATCTGTCAGCCTAGGAAATTAAAATAGTATATATACTGTTTGCAGCTCCTAGGTCATTCTGCCAGCGGGAACAGCAGTGGTGAGATGTGTCACCTTGGAGACGATGCACAGAAAAGAAAGCCGTTTGACAAAGGCAATTGAATTGGCTTGTGTATACTGCACATGCCCAGGCATACAATATGGACGTATGAGAACGCACAACTTAAAAGACCCATGCTCACAAGTACCAGCATGCAGTAATACACACAGACCACCAAATATAGGCATTTGTGCACAGATGACAACAGTCATGCATAACCCAACACTAGAGGGGACAAATGGTGATGTGCACCAGCGGAGCAAAGGCTAAAACCAAGCAGGGGCACATGGTGATCTGTTTGCCTGAGAGCACTAGTGATGAACCTCAGGAGAGTATTGGGTGATGAGCGCCAGAGGAGGGCAGAATGATGCGCAGTTCAGGGGAACAGGTCTCTGTGCATTTAGAGGCATCATTGTGAGGATTCAGGCTGATATGAAGCAAGAAGCACATGGAGATGCACAAAGGGGGCACCCGGCAATGAACAGAATGCGAGCGCCCTGCATTGCTAGATAAGTCTCACGTTGTCCCATGTGAAGTGTGAGCAACTCATCCCGACTAAAGGGGGGGGGGGGGGTTTGGAAGGAAGCATGTCCCATGTGAAGTGTGAGCAACTCATCCCGACTAAGGGGGGGGGGGGTTTGGAAGGAAGCATGCACTCGTGCCCTTTTTTGCTGTTAGTGAATTAAGAGTAAAAATCAAACATTTATACCAGGAGAAACATTACTATTTTATTTCACAAATGGTTGAAGCTGCTTGCATATCCCGAGTCAGGCGGGTGTCTACCAATTTCTAACCCCCCCAAAAAATACGTTATTTTGACTGTGTGTGTGTGTGTGTGTGGGGGGGGGCTCTGTGTGGGTGTGTGTGGGGGGCTTTGTGTGGCTGTGTGTGGGGGGGCTCTGTGTGGGTGTGTGTGTGGGGGGGGGGGGGGTTTGTGTGTGTTGGGGGGGCTCTCTGTGGGTGTTGGTGTGTGTCATTTGCGAGAGATAAAGCTAGTGGCATTGTAAATGACAATGCCATTTATTTATGTTAAAAAAAAACATAAATGAAAATAATGTCAAGAGCAATGCCAATCGCTCTAACTTTAACAAAGGCAAAACCATTGCATTGTAAATGCTTGTTCTCCCTGGGGCTGTGTGGCCGCCTGGGAGTGCCGGTTGTTGCTGTTTTTTTCTCTTGGCCTAGCGCTAGTCTGGAGTAGGCTGGATGATGGGAACAGTCAGTGTGTGGTGGTGTCTAACTGCCCCGGTGGTAAGTACAGCATGGCGGTTTCTTTTCCAATCTGTGCATAAATCCAATCTGTGAAAACAGCCTGCCTGTCACTGAGCACCTGGAGCTCCACAAATTGGCTTCATCGATGTCGGAGCCCGGTTGGGTCTTGCCGCTGTGTTCCAGGGAAGCTGATAGCTGGGGGACATGGAAATATTTGCCGACAAGCGCCAGCAGCTCCCGACTGCAAAATGGCGGCAGCCAGGCTCCGAGGCTGACACTTCCCACTGACGACTGGGTGTAGGTGTGCGGACAGCCGCTGAATGCTGAGTGCCTGGCGGACAGTTGTGATAAAGGGAACAAGGACGTCAGGCCCATCTACAGCCTTAGCAGCTCCTCTCCGCTTTGGACGGGGCGATTTACAAGATGGCGGAGGTGTGGGGGATGGTCTGATGCACCCGGTTTTAGAGAATATCTTGGCGACTGCCTAAGCGCCTGTGCGCTGTCGTCTGCATCGCCCACGTCTGGCTGAAACACACTGCCAACCCCCCGGTAAGAGACTTGGTTTGATTTAAGTGTGGGGGCCCCCCTGCTTCGCCCCTGCCTTCCACATTGCCCCCGGGGCTGCTGGATGGCCGATACGGAGGCCGGGCTTCTCATGCAGCCCCCGCCAGTGGTGCAGGCCTGACGCTGTGTCTCACTTTCCTTCAAGCAGGAGGCGGATATTAGTGAGCCCCGGGACTAAGACTCGGAACCAGCCTCCCATCACAGCACGCAAAAGGTGCCGCTCAAAGCATGCACACCAGCTACCCTAGAGATGCAGGGGGAAGCCCGTGCGACACACAGTCATGGCAACCTTTGCTCAGGCTGGATGCCGCACGAACAGTGTCGACCCATTCCAGCTTGTGACTGACCCCCTGGACCACCAGGGAGTCTCTGGAGCGCCCAAAGAGACAATCCTGGGAGCTGGCTTGCCTCCAACAAGGGGCATGAGCATCACACCACGCCTGACCCTAAGATGGCTGCCACTGATCTCATCTCGTGAAGGTGGAAGCCTCGTGGATAAATCAATCGTTCCCCACAAGGGCCTGGGCCACCGATCCTCTGGTATAGGAGCTAAAAGGTGTGACTTGGAGGTCTCTGTAATACTCTGGATGCTCTTTTAATGATGTAGATGTAGCAGGCTTTCACTTATAGAATAGGTTTATTTGCTCCAATACTGATACCGGTAACTTGCTCTATGGAACGTATAAAGAATTGAGAACAAGGCTGTGACATTCCTGCCTCATGAACGGCATTCCACTGCAGTGTTTTTCCCACCTGTGCATAGATTCCGCAAATGGAATTCAGGAGCCTTACCTGGAGCAAAAGAGCATTGGCGCCGCAGAGCGCAAGAAGCACCATGAGTGGGCCCCTTTCCAAAGCACTCCTTCTCCACTTGTTGGGGAGGGGTCCAGCACTTATGTCCTGGACTCTCAGAGACCCCTCTGAGAGAGTCCACAGCGACAAAGAAGTCTCACACAGTGGAGGCCTGACTAAGCCCCCACCCAGGCGGAAACTATAACCTCTCTGTATGTACTGCGGTGCATGAGCAACCTTTGGCCGATGACCGGTGGAGCTGTCCTGCGCAACTATAGAGGAATTTGGCTCTGGGTCACCCCTCAGCCTTCACTTTCCCAGCCGGACGTCGGACACTGTCCTCCCCGTTGTGCCTCCTACACCTTCCCCCATCTCTTCTCTCCATTATTCTCCGTCTACTTCCACGATCCCTCCCCTTCCTCCCATAATTCTTCTCTCCCCTTGCCTATTTTTTTTCCTCATGTCTATGCTATGCTTTTGTATACATGTAATTCCTGTAACTATGCTCCCGTAACTGATGTCACTTTGTAACCATGTTCTGAAACAATGTTTCTTCCTCATGTAAAGCGCTCTGATATCTCCGGATCTAGCCAGTGCTATATAAAACTCAATAAATAAATAAATAATACATACATGCATAAAATATGAGCGTTTTGCTCTCTGGTTGGGCCTGGTGGTTGCCTTCCCTGGGGGACCAGTTCTTCCTTCACCCATGCATGCCTGTTTCCCCTTGCCCTGGTCTGTTCTCAGGCGTTGGAGGGAGGCGAGGGGGGTCGGACCTGGTTGGTTCCTTGTGGGAGGTCTACCTGGTGGCATGCAATGAGTCCCTGTGGCCTGGGGGTTAGGTTCTTTGGCTCTTTCTCTGAAGATTATGTGTTTGTATCTTAGTGTTTCACTGGTTGTGGTTTTTAAGGAGAGGGTTGGTACCTCGGTCCTCCTGGAGGTCTAGTGTTTCTGAGCCAGGGGGAGCTGGGGCATGGGCCCGCTGGTGGGCCTCCCTGGGCTCGGGTATACCTCTTAGGCTTTCCCGCTGGGCCTTTCCTCCGAGCCTGCCTGCCCCCAGAGCTGGCGGAGACGCAAAGCCGGTATCCCCCAATTGCTTTCCCCTTGGGGCCTGTCGATTAGGCTTGGTCCTTTGACGCTCCAATGCGGGGGCTGGTTTGGGACCTGTGGTGTCTCTTGGTCCTTGTTCTTTTGGTGACTTTGCGGTTGCGGGCATGCTGGTGTTCGCGTTCTCCCTTTTTTTCAGTTCCTCTCGCCTTAGTGGGTTGTGCGCCTTTGGGTTCTCCGGGCGCATCCTTCCTTTGGTTGTGGTGTGGCCTCAAGTGTTCCGGTCATTTGGTGGGGCCTGGGCTTTGCCTCTGTCAGGTTTGGCCTTAATGACCCTGTGTTTGGCCCTCGTTTGCTTCTGCAGAAGGGTTGCTGGTGCCTTCTCTATTTAGTTGTGTCCAGCTCTGGTCATGGGGTCCTTGGTCACTTGAGGGTCACCTTTTGGCATCTCCCTGTGTCCTTTTCCGGATTTTTTTTGTCTGGTGTCTTGGCGCCTTGTTGGAGTGTGGGCCATTTCGACTCCCTTTTGGTCGGTGATCCTGTGCCTGGTGTTGCTGGGGCTCGGGTCGGCCTTCTGTCCTTTCCTGTGGCCCCTCCTTTGCGCCTTGCTGTTGTGGGCTGAGCCTTTGCGTTGGCTGCTGGTGAGGGCTGCTTGGCTCTCGCCCTGTCTTCCTGCTGCTTTGTCATCCATGAGTGGCCTGGCTGTGGCTGACTCCTGTGCCTTTCCCTGTGCCCTTCTTGGTTGGGGGTTTTGGGATTGGGGCGGTTGGCTCTGTGCCTCTCCTTCCGGCCCTTGGGGGCACCGTGTTGGTGGCCTCCTGACTGGCTGGCGTGTCTATGGTTCGGTCTGCTGGCTTCTTGGGTTTTTGTGAGGCATCTGCGGGGTTGAGCTATGGACCTCCCTGCCTTTCTTTCCTGTTTTTGCCCTTCTGCTGCTGCTCTTGGGTCTCGTCTGGGGTGGTTCCTTGGTGTCCTCCCTTGTCGTCCTGGCCGGGTGGTCGGTTCTTAGTTCGATTCGGGGCTTCCCTCCTTTCCGGTTTCGGGGGCTTGGTCTTCCCTGGTCCTGTGTTTCGCCCTGTTGTTGTCTCCTGGTTGTGGGCTGGGGTTGTCGTCTTTGGTGGGAGTTGTTTGTGACTTTGTTTGGGCTTTGGTTTACCCTGGTCTCTGTCTGTGGCATTGGGTTTTTGTCTCTCCTCACTCTTGGGTTGTGCCCTGACCTTGTGCAGGGTCTGCTGTGGTCCTTCCCTTGCCTTTCTGTGGACAGGGTTCTGTTGCTGACTGCGTTTTACTGGGGAGGTTGCGCTTCTGGTCTCCACCTGGCCTTCGTTGTACGGGGGATGAGTTTGGGTCCCAGAGCCCCCTGCTTTCGGGGTGTTTGCCTCGGTTCTGGCCTGTCCCTGTGCCCTGGGTCCTACTCCAGGTGTGGGAATTATTGGACTATTGTCCGGTATCAACTCTGGTGTCTGGTGATGGGCATTCCTGCTCCATGGCCTTGTTCCGCCTCTGGGGGTTTCTGTGGATTGGTCCTGTGGCCTTTCTGCTTGCAGTGCTGTCGGGTTGGGGGGGCTTCCTCTTGGTCGCTGCTCCCTCTCTTTCTGGTTTGCTCTGTTTGCGCTTGCCCTTGGTTGTTCCTCTGGGTCTGTGCCTTGGCACTTTCGACGGGCCCCTTTCTTTTTTTTGTCTGTGCTGCTCTGCTGGAGGCCTCCCCTGGTGTGATGGGGTTCGTTGTTGTATCCTTTCTGGGTCTCTTGCTTTGTGTGGTGCCTCCTGGACTCTACTTTCTTCCCCTCTGCCTACTGATAGGGTTGTTGTGGGTTCTTTGGGCAGTGTGTGGCGATCTTCCCTTAAATAGGGGTTCCCTCTCTGTCTTTCTGTTGCTGGGTTCTGGATGATGGGAGTTGTTCCTGTCGCTGGTGACCTTCTTGCTGGTCGCGTGCCATTTCGCTTCTTCCGGGCCCCTTTGTGCTGGTTGTTCTGGGGGGTGGTAGGACTGATTGCTTCGGCCCCTCTGGAGGTTACCTTGGGGCTTGGCTCCCGGTGCTTGGCCTCGGTTCTGGCATTGTCTGGGGCTCTTGTGTCCTTCTTTTTTTTTTAACTCTTTTTATTAACCTTGCTCACGGGTACATAAAAAACATAGCAGTGTACATTTAGCAGGAGATAGTCAGCAGTCTCTGATTCATACAGTGGGCAGGTCAAAACATTTCCAGAGACCAACCCACGCTTCATACCCCACCCGTCTCCCCCTCGGATCCTCTGTATTTTCGCCAGGGGCCCCAGACCTTCCTCCACTTCTTCACACACCCCCTTGCCTTGTAAATCATCTCCTCCGCCCTTTGGCACCAATCCAAGTCTCGCCTCCATTGGTCCCATCGTGGAGCCTCCCGCGCCCCCCACCCCTGGGCAATATTGCTTTTTGTCACTCCAGCTGCCAGGGCCAACCAGATCTCTTGTCCAATCAGTCGGACCTTTAATAATTAATAAAAGCCACTTTGGCTCCACTAGAACTGGCGACCCTATAACTATCTCCGTGGTGCGAGCCACCTTAGCCCAGAAGGGCGCCACCCTCGGACAGTCCCATAAAATATGGAAAAACGTCCCCCCCTCATTGCAGCCTCTCGCAAACAAGGGAGAATAAATCCTGCCCCAGGGGAATAGGTGCGTGCACGGCTAGTAGACCTGATGCAGGATCTTGAACTGGACCAGACTAAACCTGACCTGTATCCCTATCTCCCGCGGACTCTGCAGTGCGTCCTGCCAGTCATCATCCTCCAGGGTGCCAATGTCTCCCTCCCACCTCGCCCGCAGTGATACCAGGCGATCGGGCATGTTATTGATCAGTTTACGATAGATAGTGGCCGTGGGCTATTCTAGGATAGGGTCTAGTAAGAGCCTGTCCTCCAAGGGCGAGTATTCTGGTACTGAAGTGCCTACTGGTATGTGAGAGCGTAGAGCATGTGTAATGCGTAAGTAGTGGTAACGTTGCGAGGCATGCAATTGGTACTCCTTCCTCAGGTATTCAAAGGACCTAGGGGCCTTCCCCCTCCAAACGTCCCAAAGGTATTCAATACCAATCAATCTCCAGCCCCTAAAGCCAGTGAGCTTCCTCCCCTCCGGCAACTGATCGCCACACCAAAGCGGGGTCCTGCCAGTTACGGCATTAGCCCAACCCAGGAACCTGTTTGCCTCCCTCCAACATTGCAATACTACCTCTGTATGCAAGGGCAAGCCCCTCCGGAGCTTCTTTGAGTACAGAAGAGGCTCACACCCACCCTCCTGCATGACGTGCCTATCCACCCTGTAGTCCGGTTCCGAATCCGCCGCATAGACCCAATCGTTGACAACCTGGAGCTGAGATGCCGAATAATACAGCCTAACATCCGGCAAGGCCGCCCTCCTCGTCAGCTTAGGCAACGCGATCCTCGGGCTGCCCCCGTCCCAGGGCAACGTCCTCACAGCCTGGGATATGCGCCAGAATACCCCATCTGATACCCGGAAGGGCGAGTTTTGTAGGATGTACAGGAGGCGCGGTAGTGCCAACATCTTAAATAACACGCCGCGCCCCATCAGGGTGAAGGGCAAGGCCCTCCAATGTGCAACGTCAGACGCCAATCTCACCAGAAGCGGCTCTAGATTCCTGGCGAAGAATTCCACTCCATCCCTCGTAAAATAGACGCCGAGGTATTTAAAACCCTCGGTGACAACCACGGCCGGACACATCGAGTGAGAAGGCCGTGCGGACTAAGATACCCAGCCCCCCTAGAGCCTGACGAAAACCCGGAGTGAGCCAATAGCTTGTACCCGAACCGGTCCAGTGCTTTACAAGTATTCCCTCTCAGGTGCATCTCCTGTAAGAGAACTATGTCTGGGCCGTGGCGTTTCAAATACTGCAGGATTAGTGTGCGCTTTATTTTATTGCCAAGCCCATTCACATTCCACAACCGAAGTCTCAGATTTAAATGATCACCCATTATAGAACAGTACACAAACATGCGCCAGACCCTCGTCAGACTCCTGTTGAAGCCCAAGGACCACCCACCGTAGCTGCCTCACACATGTACCTGGAGCAAAACAAAAACATACCCCCAACACCCCCCTTCCCTCCCAACCATAACCCCCACCCTGCCTCCCTGCTAAGTGGGCCCCCAAATACCCACAATGGTAAAATGCAGAGTGCCTGTCGCCCCATAACCCCACAACAACTAGATCAGGGAACACAAGGCTACAGCCGCCGAAGAAGTCAGAATGTAGAAACGGAGTACCCACCCCTCTGGAAAATTCTGCAAGACAACCCCTCCCATGTCACCCCCAACTGTAAGCCCTGCGCCGGAGTCTCTGAAGGACAGTCATGTGGTTCAACAATAGTTCTAGGCCATCATCCTTGCAGCCCCCCACGGGTCTGCAGCCCCGAGCCCCCCAGACGTCAGGAGGCCAGGGCCCCCTGGGCCAGCCGCTCTCCTACCGTCAATGTCTAGGCCCCTCACACACCAAGCCGCTCGGCTCTCTCACTTCAGAGGAGAAAGTCCCGTCCGAGGAAGGTCCTGTGAGAGGTTCGTGCCAGACCGGGCCTCCTGGTCCTTGTGGTGCTGAGACGGGCGTTGCGAACTGCCTCGGGGGCCACAGTCCGCCATCCCTCCGTCCAGTCGCTCGCCTCCTCCGGAGAATCAAAGAAGTACGCCTTTTCCCCATTGATGACTTTGAGGCGTGCCGAAAACAACATCATATACTTCACGCCAAGATCTCTAAGGGCCCGTTTCACTCCATCGAAGGACCTGCGTTGGCGCTGCACTTGTAATGTAAAGTCCGGAAAGAAGCGGATGGTGGCATTCTCGAGCCGTAGATCTGCGGACACCCTCGATGCCTGCAGGATAGCATCATGGTCGTGGTAGTTCATGACTCGCGCTATGATGGTACGCGGGGGCCCCTGGCTTCGGTCTACCCCCCAGTGCACGGTGGGCGCGCTCGACCGAGAAGAAATTGGGAAGGCGCTTCAGCTTGAGATGGTTAAGTATCACGTCCTCCACAAAGTAGTCCATGGAGGGGCCATCGAGTCCCTCCGGGACCCCCACGATTCGAACATTGCTGCGCCTTGCCCGGCCTTCCTGATCCTCGATGTGGGCGGCGATGTCGGCCTGATTCTTCATGAGCGCAGCAACCTGTTCCTCAAGCCGCTTCGTCTTAGAGTGCAGATTGCCTATGTCACTCTCCGCCTCTGACATCTTGTCGGCCATTTTGCTACAATCCCTCTGCATCAGGTTGACCTCTTCAGTCACTGAGTCCAGTTTAGGTTCCATAGTAACCCTCATGTCCTTCAGGGCTCCACGCATCTCTTGAATATCAAGCATGATGTCCCTAAGTGAGGGGTCTGGCCCACCCCCTGCCGCCTCAACCTGCGCGCGGTCACTCCCCGGGGCCTCCTTCCTGCCCACGTTGATGGTGTAGTTATCCATGGAGTTTGATTGGCTCTGTGTTAGAGGACGATTGCGGCCCATAGTGCAGACACTCGCTGCACCACTCTCTGACTCTAGCTGAGTTCAGCTCCCCGACTCGCACTCCAGAGTCTTAACCTGGCCCCGCTAGGCTGACTCCTCATTAGCCAAAAAGCACCCACCAATGGTCCTCACTGCAATTGAGGGGCACCCTGCTTCAGCTTTGGCCCCTGGGCTCCGACCAGGCCACGGCGTCTACCGCTCCCAGGATCTCACGTATGGCCAGGCCCACACTCTGGGTCCCGCACAGTCCGTGGGCCAAGGACCACTCACTGCAGGCCCCACTCACACCACCACAGCCGCAGTCCGATCAGTCGCAATCACCACATGGGGCCCTCTGGTATGGTGCCTGAGGCCCAGCCAGGCCGCCTGCCGCCAGTCCTTCCGACGCAGGCCGGCCTCCTCTATCCCAATGCTGCTTGGCGCTGATCTTCAAGGAAGAGGGCCGTACACCGCCCGCCTACCGTGTCCGGCAGCTGCTGGGGCCCTCAGATCCAACCTTACTGCGACACCTGCAGCCCCGTAGAGAGGGCCCTGCTGTACTCCGTAACAAGGGCAAAGTCCAGTCACCCCCAGTAATCGCCACCACCCCCGGGGACCGCTCGGGAGCAGCCGCACCTCGCCAGGCGGCGTCCTGATGAGTTTCCCGCTGCCCCCCGCCACCTTGCCGCCACTCCACAGGCTTCCCCACTGGGCGTCGGAAGGTCTGCGCGGGCACCGACGCCGCACACACTGCGCTCCGGAGCCAAATCACAGGGTCTCTCTGACCCACGGCCGACACCTTCACACTCGCGGCGCGGGCTCTCAAGCTCCGAGCACCGCCGCCACCATCTTGGCTCCGGGTCTACAGGTCGCGGGCGAGCACAGTCCCCGACACAGCCTAACACAGGGGTCTCGCCGCTATCAAACACCTCCAGCCACCGCACCGACTCCGACCGCGGCAGGTGACTTCAAAATAAACGGATGGACAGGGGTGGATAGTTAGGATATGGCTCGCTGCTCCCTCAGTGTGCGGCCATCTTCCTCGGCAGCAGACCATGCCCCCCCCTCTTGTGTCCTTCTTGATGTGGCCCTGCCTTCTTGCAGGGTCGTGTTGCCCTGGGTTTTTTTCTGTGCGTGGCCTCCTCGCTGTCCTTCTTGTGGGGCCTGTCTCTGGTACTTTCTGGTGGGGATCTCCTACCCTATGGTTGGTCGGAGTTCCTGTGTGGGTTGTCTGCCCTTTGGATGGTGGCTCCTTGTTTTGCTCTTCTGGGTCGTCCCCTGCTTGCTTTGGGAGTTTTGGCCCTGTTGTTTGGTTTGGGGCATTGCGGGTTGTGTGCGCCTGCCTGTGTTATTTTCTTGTGTCTCTCCCGTTTGCTTCCTTTGGGGTGCTGCTTTCGGTGTGGTGTCCTTGGTGTTTCTGGGTGTTTGGAAGGCCGGGTTTTTTTGATTTGGTAGTGTCCACTTTCTAAGGAATGGGACGAGGACTGGAGGGGCTGCGAGTTGTTTTATTACTTTCCAGTAATCTTCATTACTCCTGGTCGCTTTGTCCTCGTCCTGTTCCTTACGACCCTCCCTCCCTCCCGGACGGCCAGCCTTCCGGTTGATGGCTTGGTATTTCAAGCTGAATGCTGGGTTGGTACAGCTTATGTATTCCCAGTGGGTGGGGATGGGGTTAGGTGTCCCAGCATTCTCCTGTTCTTTTTTTCTGTCATGGAGATGGTCATCTCCACTTTGTAAGGAATGGGACGAGGACAACGGGAGCAGGAGTAATTAAGATTACCGGTAAGTAATAGGGCATTAATCATGTGACAACCTTTAGAATAAGCGTAAGAAAATATATAATTTACCAGAAGCTACATTTCTCATTGTTATGTGCTTTTTTAACAAAGTAAGAAAGTGCTCTTGAACAAGTGCTGGGACTTAGAAGAGTTGGAGTAGACGCAGAATGTGGAAATATATGCAAGAAGAGTTTGAATCCTCTACAACGAAGATCAGTCAATATTTCACTTTTTTTAATCTTTACTTAAAATAAGGAACCAGGGAGACTGGTGAACGTGTAAAATGTGTAATAGGGGCGGGGGAAATCAGGCAGCTGTTAGTTGACTCTCTTGAATTGCCGGTCTAAGATTAATGAGCAGGTTAATTAAATGGGCTCATTTTATCATGCAGTTTTGATGAGGAAAATTTGCATCTCTCACAGACAGAAGAGAAAGTAGTTTTCTGTTTGATTACTATCACCCGCCTAGAGTTAATGAAGTCATTGATTAGTGACGAGCTGCCTGGCTTTGAGAACTGGTGGGTCAGGGTTAAACAAGTGATGGGCTATGAAGTGATGATTGCGTTAAGGCAACTCCTGGCAAGGTCAGGAAGGCTGCCCAATATATTAAAGTGTTACAAAATTCAATGTGAAGCCATCTTAGTTTAATAGTTCTTTAAACTGAAACTGAACATAGGAATTCAGGTAAAATAAACAAAAAACATAAAGCAAATGATTCTAAAAGGGAAGGTATAATTCATAAAGATGGAAGGGGAAATACATTTTAAAATTAAAACACACAGGGCCCGATTATGAGTTCAGGTGCTATTTTTCGCCATACCAAGGGGTATGTTATTTATTGGGTGTGATAAATAGCACCTATTATGAGTTGGTGGGGAAAAACACGCAGATGTTGGTGCCTAATGCACCAAATTCCACAAGATATAGTAAATTCCTTATTCCCCCCTCCTATTAAATTGCAACAAGTTTGACTAGCTGAAAATTAAAGATGGTTCAATCAATCAATCAATCAATACATTTGTGGAGCGCGCTACTCACCCATGAGGGTCTCAAGGCGCTGTAGGGAGGGGGGTGCCGCTATTGCTCAAATAGCCAAGTCTTGAGGTGTTTCCTGAAGGTGAGATGGTCCTGGGTCAGTCGTAGGTGTGCGGGGAGGGAGTTCCATGTCTTGGCTGACAGACATGGTTGAGGTATTTAATACATCTGATAATTATCAAATGCGTTAAATAACTTAATTAAACTTGTAATTCAGACCCCTGAGCAAACAGGGGTTTACCAGGGGTCGGAAATTAACAACCCACTCGTAATCAGGACCATAAAAGGGTGGTTCCTGTGTTTTGGAGCACCCTCATGGACATCATTTAGAGGTCGGCAGGGGTCTGTGGTATCGGTCTAGTGTTCAAGATGACCGGAACCGGAAGGGGTGTAGCGGAAGTTGACGGCGGCCATTTTATGCTGGCGCCAACCGCACAGTGTTAAGACGTGGTCCCGGCGCTCCGGGGAATAAACTAGAGTTAACTTTCACAAGTCTCCTGTCGTTCATGAAAGTAACCTCACTACAGGGTCGCAGTCGAGACCCCTGTCTTCCCCCTTGCGACACCTGGCTCTGTCTTTGCAACCCCTGGCCTCAGAGGTAGCAAAATCAGCACCAGGAACACAATGGCAGCACGTTCTTGTGGACATCGGTTGGGGTTCCTTCCTCTTTGTTTTCTCTCATTTTTTAAATTCCACTAATAGCGAATAATCTTTAAATATTCCCTATTAGTATAATAAAAAATGTAATACAATTAGCTGAAATATGGCCCTCGCTGGCAGCTAAGGTAAGTAAAACAAATGCTTTTAAATGTATATTGTTTGCATGCTTGATGGTGTGTGTTTATGTGAGAGCGTGTAAAGGTAAGTGCGTATGTGTAAGCATGTGTGTGTGTGACTGAAATTGAAGGTCAAAGTGTGTGTGATGTCACTTCCGCTCGAGGTCCCGTGACACAAGATACAAATCACTGTGGTCTTATTTACTGGTTAGAGTAGACTACCGCATTTTTACAGAAGTAAAATAAACAAATGGAATACATTAAACTATTTCCTTTAACAGCCACAACACGTGCTATACACACCACTTCCACACACCCTTGGTTATTCTTTTTTCTATTTCGTGCATAGATCATGCCGCGCGCTAGGAAGGCGCACACTGCACAGCTCCCCAGAACATCCATTGTTCTCCGTATGGGTGTCTATTAAGTGAAAATTGATTGCATTTTTTAATTATTTAATGAGGCTAATGGCCTCGTTTCCCGCCACCTTGCCTTGTGCGAGAGCTCTGACTGCAGTCGGCCAGATGGCTCCTGGCTCACAACGAAAATAGTGGAGAGAGAAACATGAATAATTAGAGACACTTGTGCCGTGTGTTGTTTTCTCCCAAATCTCCACCTGCGGCTAATGCTGCAGCCTTAAATGCGTCTCGTAGTCAATCTTCCTAAACTCTCCATTAATTATTGATCGGCCCCCGAGACGCCTTATATTTGCTTAGCATAGATATGTTAAACTCGCGCATAAACTGTTTTGCCTTAAAGCTAATGCCGATCCAATCAAAAATGAAGGTAATCGCGGCAGACAAAAAGCCATTTTCCATGAGCCTTCGTCTCATTCCTGGTGCTAAACACTGCTAAAAATACATCTGCTTTAAACAAGTTCGGGGACTGCTTGTGCTGCAGTTACTTACAGTTTTCTGTTTACAGATCTGCACGTTTCAGGCACAGACATACCTTCTTGTTACCTTTTGCGCCACCTGTCGGCGAGTGCGTGCTTCTGCTCACTGTCCTCCAGGTTTGTGTAAGCTCCTGTTTCTTATAAATTTCAAGGTCATCTTAAGAACACGAACGAATAGTCATATATTTCTGTAAGCCATGGGCTTTGAGTCTCTGGTACATGTCCTTGTTTTAACAGGTCTCAACAACTGCAAACTCTAATGAGAGAACTGTAGCTATTGCAGAACAAGGCAGCTCCAATGCTTAGACAAGACTCCTGCTACGAGCGCAGTTTGCGCAGTCTGTATCTTCCTCTCGATATTCAAGTTGCCCCTAATGGCCCTTTAGCCTTCCACAGTACGGGGCATCTTTATCTGCCACTCAATTGGTGCCCTATTGTTTCCTTGTCTTTAAGCTTTTGATGCTCAGACGGCCTAACCTACACACACCGAGTACGCCATTCACCACACTTCCGCAGTGCAGTGCATGAGTTGTTGAAAGTGTTCTAGCCTTTGATGGTGAGGCTTCCTACACCTACCCAGACTGAAAGTGCCATGCACCACACTAGGCGACTAAAAATTCCCGAGTGCTGCTCTAGAGTTGTTGAAAGTATTCTGGCCTTAGATCCTGAGATGACCTACGCCTATCCAGACCAAGAGTGCCATACTTCACACTACGGGACTGAAAAATTATGAGTGCAACGCTAGAGTTGTTGAAACTATTTTAAGTTGAACTAAGATTACATCGATTCTGACATTTTCCAAGTATTGCTGCAGGACCTTGTAGAAAAAGGTAGGGCTAGGACCTTTCTCAAGATTTGCCCGGCGCTAACCGCCCTTGTACCATTCAAGTTTACCAAGCAATGAGGCAGGCGCCGGAGACCAGAAGGCAGGAAACAGAAGTTTATTCCGACGGAGCAGAACACATCAGATCAGACAACAAGGTATCGTCTCGAGGTGCTCTAACAAGTGAGCTGAGACTCAGCCTTTTATACCTTACAAAACACTTGGCATTATAGTCACAGCATTGTGAAACAAAGAAGAGATAACCCCATAATCCTCGTGTCAATCCTACCCCACATGTGTTCACAATAGGGACCCTTGACCTGCTGATAAGAGAGGGGGCAATGACGCAGCTGAATGTTCCGCTGATTATTAGGATGTGTGCGCCTGATCGTAGCCCAGGGGGTGGGGAGACCAGGATCAATAGTGGGTCCTTTGAAGAGGAGTGACTTCATACAATAAAGTGCAGTAAATGGTATCCTCTGGCTTAGGCGATGGCCTCGGACATGTGTGGTCAGTCGGACTCGGGGGAAGGGGTCATCAAAGGAGTGGTATTCATGCCGCGTGGACAATCGAGCGCGGAGGGAAGGCTTGTCAACAGAGGGGCATTCATGGAAGGAAAGGAGGTGTTGGTCAGGCGCGGCCGTGACTCCCAAGGACAGGGTCTTGCAGAAGGAGAAGGTTTATGACTTGTCCATGTGAGGGAGAAGGAGGGGGTCAGGGTGCGCGCAGGGTCAGAGTCGCACAGAGAGAGAGAGTGGTCTTATGACCCGTACATGAGAGAACAGGGGCAGTCAGATACAGCTGGGGGGGCTATGTCAGCTGAGGCGAAGGATGCCTCTTCAAGAGGGAAATGGGGGGGTGCCTGGGTCAAGCAGGAGGGTTGCCTTTCATAGCAGGGTCGCGCAGAGTGCTGGGTTTCATGGTCTATGCATGTGAGAGTGGGAGGGGGGTGCTCAAATGCGCGCAGGAGGGAAGCCAGTGATTCTAATGAGTGGGCAAGAGCCCAAGGTGCCTAAAATGGCTGTCATGTACATATGGGCACGGGCTTTTACTGGCGGAGTGATACGGTCAATATTTTATGGTATTCATGGTGCATACAGGGAGAGGAGTGGGAAAAAGGGAAATGAACGCTGCTTATGTACATCAATTTGTCTATTTTCCACAACCTCTTTTTTCCATTTGAAGTTGTTCTCCTGTTTGCGGTTATACCTTTTTTAATCCTAAAGAAAAATGACCAGTGCTTAATTATACAAGAATGAGTGCCAGAGCCCATAGCTCTGCTCAGAAGCCCGCAGCAAGTGCAATTACATGTTGGCAGGCCAAATAACAACGCTGCATAGACTTGAATACACCATAGGTCACCCAACACACTACCAGACACTCCCTGTCCCTTTATCTCCCTCCTGCTGGTTCCTGCTTTCTCCCTTTGTTTTTTTTGTTTTTTTGGTGCAAGACGTTTATTAGGTACTGTCAAGGGTACACAGCGTTATGCCTACAACCCTGAGGCCGGCCGCTATAGGTGCAAATCAGCAGGGTACAAAAACACAGACGATTATAGGCATACGTATATCTGTATAGATAGCACATCAATTCACCGGCAAGTACAAAAGCAGCAGTAGCACATCAATTCGTCTTACATTTTGTATGTTTTGTAGTAACTTAAACATGTGCAGAAACCCAGTCACACAGAGGGATAGACATATCCCTCTGTGTCATAAAGAAACTAAAGGAAATGAAACAAGAAAAAACGGGCAATACAGGAAGTGAGGCTTACAAGGAGCTGTACTAAGTCATCATAACTCATTAGATACTCAGAGGAATCCCCACGGCCAGGGCAAAGGGCAGGTAGTCCGACATCGTTGCCCACAAAGGTAGGGCAACAAGTGGGGAAAAAGGGGGGGGGTGGGTCTAGCAGTTGGGGTAGTGGGGGGGGTCTATGACAGTATGAACTAAATCCACAGCAGTGTGATACATCCGCACGCACAACCTCGTCTAGTAAGCAACAAAGCATCGTCCCAGCACTCCAACCTCAATCATCAGTATCCGACTGATTTTCCGTTATCAAATAGCATTGCAGTGGGGCCCATATGTCAGTGGGCCTGGAAGTGGGAGGTAACAGTTCAGAGTAAGTATGTAATTGTTCCTAGCAATATACTCCTTAAATTTGGGTGCTCTCCCCCTCCCCCACTTGCAGGCCACTCTACGTTTGGCCAATAACATGGCCATCGCCACATACTTTCGGTGGGCTGCCTGGAGTGGTTCAACATAGCCCAACAGTGCCAGTAATGGAGATGGCTCCACCACCATGTTTATCATCTTGGAGAGCGCTTGAAAGACCTGATCCCAATAGCGGTACACCTGATCACACCCCCATGCAAGATGAAGGAAATCAGCCCCGGGAGCCCCACACCTGTCACAAGTGTCAGTGGACCGCAGTTGGAATCTGTGCAGAAGCGCCGGTGTATAATATAATCTATGAATGAATTTATAGTGAATGATCCTGTATCTACTGCTGGCTGAAACGCGTTCTGTTTGCTGCAAGCAAAATGCCCATTGTTTGTCAGTAAGCGTTATGGCTAGTTCCTGGTTCCATCTCTCCCGAGCAGGGAGCTCAGGGTATTCCATATTTACACGGACCGACTTATACAGTGTAGACACCAACCTGTGGGGGTCATCGAGTTGAAGTATATGTTGTAGAGGGAGGAGTACAGGAGGCTCATGTGGGAAATCCGGGGTAACCGCCTGTAAACCGTGTCGGAGCCTTATATAATAAAATACTTCCAGCGGCGTCGGTTTTATCCCTTCATACAGTTGGTCTTTGGTACGGAAGGTGCCATTTCTGTACAAATCCCCCCACGTTTGAACATGGATTTTCGTCAACAACTTTTGAAAGCCAGCTTCTTGTAGTAGCGGCAACCGTGGGTGATATGTCAAGGGAAGTAATGGGGCATATATCAGTTGTAGATCAAGTTTCGAACTAATATGATTCCACGCTGTCACTGTGCTAAGGACTGTATTTGGGGTCTTATCTCTACCCTCTACTGGGGAGTAGAGCGCTCCTTCGATCGGTGTCGGGTGCGCTAGCCAGTGCTCAGCTGCCAACTGGGGCATGTATCTAGGTTGTCGTACCCAGTAGTAGGCGAAGTGGGCCTGGGCAGCTCGATAATAGAGTTCGAAATCCGGAACCCCAAAACCACCTTGCGAGTAAGGCCTGACAAGGACCTCCCATTTAAGCCTGGGTGTTTTCCCACCCCAGACCAGCTTGAGCAATTCTGAGCGCAGTAGCTTAAAAAAATAGGCTCCGGGATAAAATGGTATGTTCAGGAATAAATACAGAAGCTGAGGGAGTATCACCATCTTAACCAAGGAGGCTCTCCCTGCCATGGACAAGGGAAGGGTTATCCACCTGGAGATATTATCACTGATCTTATCCATCCCCGTGCCATAATTAGCACGGATAAGCGCCTCCCTATCCTTTTCTATATGTATACCCAGGTATTTAAAGTCACCTTCACCCCAGGCTAGTGGATATTCCAGTGGAATTTTACGTGTCGAGGCAGTGAGTGGAAAAATGCAGGACTTGCTCCAGTTAATCTGGACGCCAGAGAGTACCCCAAACCGAATAAATTATCTAAGTATGGGGTGTAGATTCTCACCCAGGTGGCGAACATAGAGGGTAATATCATCGGCGTACATGGAAATGAGTATCTGCCTTTGAAAGCACCGCAATGCACGGTCCCGATGATGTTGACGAAGTTTAGCTGCGAGGGGTTCCGTGGCTATGGCAAACAGGAGCGGGGACAGGGGGCAGCCCTGCCGAGTCCCCCTGGATACAGGGAATTCCGAGGATAGCTGTCCGTTAATCAGCACTCTGGCCACAGGACGTGTATATAGCAATCTGATCCAGGAGATAAAAATAATAGGGAAGCCCATCCGCTCAAGCACTCGGAACACATAATCCCACTCGAGCGAGTCAAACGCCTTGGTGGCGTCCAAAAAAATGGCTGCCATCGGCAAGCCCTCATGGACAGAATCATAGACCGAGAAAAAAGTGCGGAGGTTGTGTGACGTCGCTCTGCCTGGGACAAATCCAGCCTAATCAGGAAGTATGAGGTCTGGTAGCAGGAGACTAATGCGCGCCGCAATAAGTTTGGCGAGAATCTTCACGTCGCAAGTTAGCAATGAGAGGGGTCTGTAGGAATCGCAATGTGTAGCGGGCTTCCCAGGCTTAAGCAGAGATGTGATGAGAGCAGTTCTCATGGAGGCGGGAAGGTGACCAACCTCCAGCGCATCTTCATATACTTCACGTAGAACCGGCGCCATGAAGTCGATATATGTCTTGTAAAATTCAATGGGGATGCCATTGAGCCCTGTGGCTTTGCCTGATTTCATATGCATGATAGCCTCCCTGACTTCATCAAGTTCGAACGGGGCGCTCAAAAATGCCCTCTGCGAGTCGCTCAACCACCCCAAGGATACGTCTTCCAAGTAATCCTCTAGTGTCAGTTCCCCTGTTCTGGTGGATGAGTAAAGTGTACTATAATGTCTCACGAATTCATTCAGTATTTGCGTAGTGTCCCGAAGTAGTAGCCCTTCAGCAGTCTCTAATTCAAGTATGATAGTGGGCGAGCGCATAAGTTTAACTGTAGTAGCCAGTGCTTTCCCAGGCCTCTCTCCCTCCCCATACCGCCTTGCCACCCAGTGCTTATTTCTGAATTTCACCTCCCGGGCGGCCTCATCAGTATGCTCTGATATCTTCTCCCTTATCTCAGCCAATGTATTGCCTCCCGGGTCTGCTCGGAGGGCCTCCTCTGTACGCCCAAGGTCCGTTTCCAGGGACCTCAATCTATTCAGTATGGTCTTGAGTATTCCCGAGCCCTTCGAAATGCAGAGGCCTCTAAGCGTGGCTTTAAATGCATCCCATATAGTCTCAACATCCTGAACGGAGTCCTTATTGCGTTTAAAGAAGTCAAGGCATTCCTCTCGAAGTTTCTCCTGGAACTCCGTGTCCAGGAGCATCGAGGGCTGCATGCGCCACGCCGTGACAGGGGGGCCCATCTCAGCGCCCTTCAATGTAATAAGAACCGGAGAGTGGTCAGAATATGTTCTGGGGAGATGGGTTGCGTGTATCAGCGATGTGTAGAGGTGAGATGTCAGGAGTATGTAGTCAAGTCTAGCCCATGATTTCGCCTGCGCTGTGAAATGAGTACCTTCCCCCTTCGCCCCACAATGAGAGCGCCATGCATCTATCAGATGGTTGTCATCAACAGTCGCACGTAGAACCCCCCTCCCAGCGGTGTAATGATGTGGGGCAGGATGCGATCTGTCTAAGGCAGGGTTTAAGGTTACGTTGAAATCACCCCCCCATATGATGTGTTGGGACCCCGTCTCAATTATCGCTGCCCATAAGGCAGTGAAGTACTGCGAATCGTCTATGTTAGGCCCATAACAGCAGGCGAGCGTCACTTGCATACGCCCCAGCCTGCCCCACATTAAGCAATATCTCCCCAGTGGGTCTGTCTTTGAGCCTGCTAGATAGAAGGGTGTAGTTCTCTTAATAAGTAGAGCCGTGCCCCGTGCATAGGAGGAGTATGAAGAGAAGGCAGTATACGAGGCCCATCTGCCGCCAAAGGGGTGCGGTCTTTTAGGCGCAAGGTGCGTTTCCTGTAAGAAGGCAATGTGGATTTTATGGCGGTCAAGATACCCCAGTATCTGTCTCCTCTTTCTATGATCTCCAAGCCCTCTCACGTTCCAGGTGAGCACATTCAGGTGTGTGTCCCCCATGATTGCAAGTGGGTATACATATTAGGAATCAAGGCATCCAACAGGGCATTACCATAATTAGCAAAGGGCATACCCCACCCCAATCTCGACAATTCTGTGACACCAGGAGGGAATGGGAGCCGCCGCCCATGAGCAACCTCCCCGATACCAGTATCGTGCCCCAGCAACATACATTTCACATATCGCAAAGCGGACTCATCATTCTCCTGGCCACCAGCCAGCCGGCTCCCAACGTGACATTGAAGCAATTCCACGACAACAGGTGCACATGTCATGAACCGAAACCAAACAAACGTCCCAAAGAGGACCCTTCCCCACCTCCCCCAAAACGTCCACACAAACTAACAATGCAAGCTAAAAGGGCAGCAGTATACGACTTCCATTCCTGCCCTCCCAACCCATCAGGTTGCACTAGAATAAGGCACAGTCCGCTAGTTGCCTGGCCATCGTACATGAACTTTCGCCCGCCACCCCCCACCCATTGAAGCTTCCCCAACTCGCCAGCATCCCACGCCCTCCCCCCACCCAAATAGCAACTAACAGAAAAGAACATCATAAAGAACAGAGTCAAGTTCATTGGGGTACACCCAAAAGGGAACAGCAGAGGTGCACGTCCGACCACCCCCAGTCCTCCCGCCCCGTACAGGGTATCCTCAATGTCTCTATCCAGAGGGGGAGAAGGAGTCGAGGGGGTGGGGGCCTGGCATACATTACCACCTGCAATCCAGCACTGTCCGTAAGGGAGGTGCACAGTGTAAGAAAGCGCACCAGGGCCCAGTGTCTGGAGGGAGGATGCGCCAGCGCGGGCGTCACATCAACGAGCACCAGGGAAGCTCTCAGGGTCCACCACAGAGTCCCTCGTCGTGGGGAAATACACTTGTGCACATACAGGGCCGGGCGTGAAAACTGCAGCAGAGTACCTTGTTGTGGCGCACGAGGACATGCGTATGCAGGTCAGGGCCCTGGGCAAGTCACAAGTCGGCAGGCGCGAGGTGGAAATGGCGCCACCGGAACGCGCCCGCCTCCCCAATCAGCCTCTCGGTCACAGGAGCGATGCAGGTCCAACAGCGCCGAATATCCGCCCAGGCGTCTCGCCCCGTGTGTGCAAAATGTCTCTTACCAGGATAATTCCTGGTGCCAGCTGTGGGTGTCTCTCGTAGGCCTCCCGAGGGGCGCAGCGTTTCCCAGCCTCGAAGGCCTGTCCGCCTCGTGGCGCGCCAGGGAGTCGGGTGATTGCAGGAGCTGCCTCAGAGTTCCACCGCAGCAACAGGCATCCCCGGGCGCCACTTCGAAGGGCGATATCTCCGGCGCCAGCGGGGGTAGAAGCTTCAAACTTGCACCGAGGGTGCAGTAGCGCTTGCTGGTCCTCCGAGGGGATTATCGGGCAGGTGGGAGCAGGATTAATAGGAGAAATGTTGGATATCTGAGCCAGACTGCTGGAGCCCCACTAAGGTGCGGCCATTCAGCACGTGCGCCCTCTAGCGCCCCCTGCTTTCTCCCTTTGTGACAGTTCTGTCGTCTTTTTCTTCCTCTGTCTTTCTGATCTGTGTTTTTCCCCTCTCTTGTAACCCCATGACTGAAATTAAGCACTGAAAATGACCTTATTTTCCACAGCTTTGCAATGGTTAATAATGATATTTCCATGTGACTCAGCAATGTATTGACTACAGGACAAACCAATGGCGGACTTATAGGTCTGCACTGTACTGCTGTGTTCCTTTTTGTAATTGTCAGTTTAAGGCGTTTTTAGACGTGTGCACATACAACTCCTGCACCTGCCGTTGTTGGGTGCAAACTGAAAGTAGTAGATGGTTCTCACTAAGATCCTGCCATCTGAGTGAGGACGTCACACTCGCGCGTCCCAGGTACTGATGTTGGGCCCTTATTTCTGAGCCCGATCATGGCACCTCAACAGTTCTGCTAATAACAGTTACTGGTTACTACACATGGAACTCTGAGGGTGATAGTGTATCCTACAATTGACCGACACCTGTTTACCGTTCCTAACACCCCATCATTGAACCATCTACTACTTGCCTATATCAATTAAGTCCTGATAAAGTTCAGTCTTGTCTGAACGAAACAGGTTGGCTGGAGCCTATCTTATGACATTGTTCAAATAAAGGAAATCAAATACTAAGGAACTT
The DNA here is from genome assembly GCF_964263255.1 of Lissotriton vulgaris. NCBI lineage: Eukaryota > Metazoa > Chordata > Amphibia > Caudata > Salamandridae > Lissotriton > Lissotriton vulgaris. The sequence goes on from NC_141687.1 coordinate 247,519,710, forward strand.
TGTCCGTTTACATCTTTTGAATATACATTCCAGTGGTGCACCTCTCCACTCTCATTCAGCAATGTGTTGAGTAAAAAACACCAGCGGCACCGGTGGAAGAAGCTCATGGTGAGCTGGAAGAAATGGACAATGAGGACATTGCTGGAGTAAGCTCACACTGAGGGCACTGCTGGAAGATGCTCGTGTTGAGGTAACTGCTGGAAAAAGCTCTCATTGAGACAATGTATGGACTAAGTTCACATAGAGTGCACTGCCGAAAGAAGCTCACATTGAGAGAAATGCTGGAAGAAACTCTTGTTGAGGTCATTGTTGGAAAAGGCTCAAATTGAAAGGACTTCTAAAGAAAGTTCACTCTGAGGCACTGCCAGGAGATGCTCCAGCGGAGAGAACTGTCGAAAGAAGCTCCTATTGAGGGCACTGCTGAAAAAAACTCATACTGAGTGCACTGCTGAAGTAAGCTCACACTGAGGGCACTGCTGGAAGAAGCTCACGATGAGGTAATTGTTGGAAAAAGCTCAGATTGAGGTTATTCTGGAAGTATCTCATGTGGAGAGAACTACTGGAGTAAGGTCACACTGAGGGCCGTGCTGGTGGAAAGCTCAATGCTGGAGCACGCAGATACCGTCACACTATTAATCTGACCTGAAGTAAGCTCACACTGTACAAAGACAGATACCGGTATACACACAGAGCAACACAGAAACACTGACAAACGCACACGCACACAAAACTGTGAGACTCCCCGTGACCATGCGCCCTGGGACTGGACACTGCTGAGATATGGTTGTATTGTATTGCAGCGTTTGCATAGACCTAACAACCCCTGTGCGGGACACTGACGCTCTTACCTACATGCATAGCAAGATACACTGTGTGAGGTGTGTTGGGGAGTGGTTTTTGTTATGAACAATTATGGGAAGTGCTTCACTTTCTGTGTGATGACCGACAAGGTGTGGTTATCGTGTTATTGGACACAGTGCCTGGTGGTGGGAAGGGTGAGGTTATGTGAGAGACAGACACGGAGGTTAAAATTATAATAAGAACTAACCAGCTCAACCACAAGGTCAAAGGGATGCTGTGTGCCCGTACAGTTAATAAAAAAGCCTCGTAATCCATACAGGGACATGCGCAGACAGAGATGTTGTTGGAATAAGAAAAAAAGGATACCAAAAAGGCAAGAGTGGAAATTGGTGACATTAGAAGTAGCCATGAACCATTGTTTTTTTTATCTATGTTTAAAAGGCAGTGACACTGTCTACTACTGTACGTTTCAGCCCGAATTGCCAAGCCAGGGTCCTTTGCTCACTTTGCCACTGGATTCAAGCAAGTCGGGCTGATGAGGGGTGTCGTGTTACCCTGAAACCGGTCCCAGGATGCTGGGTCTGAACTGAGGTGGCAAAGTGAGCTAAAGAACGATGATGGATTCAACCCAGATCTGTGACTGGGGGTGAGTGTCTGAAAAGTTTCAGCACCCCGTCCATCGTCTCCTTGAGATTGCTTACTACTGAACAAATACATTCTATGAAGACGTGGAAGAGCAGTCAAGACATTATACAGCTGCTAGGCTAAGAGAGCCAACATTTTGACTCTCAAAAAAGCAGACGTGTACCAGGCTACACCTCTACAAGTTTACTTCTCTTTTTAGATAATTTTTTCTGGTCTATTCCTATTCTACCCCTTTTCCCGCCGCCTACACATTAACTCTGCTCTAACCTCTAGCCAGAGGCATTTGTCCTAAAACAATCGTAGGCAATAGGTGTCATTCCTTGTCCTGCACAACTCCTAATTCAACTCCTCTGCATGCTGTTTGAGTCTACTAAATACCACAGCTTTTGTCTGCTCTGGTAGAGCAGAGCATTTGCCTGTCTTGCTCATTCAAGATTTCTAGTCTTGAGCATGCAAGTTCATTGCAGAGACAATTTCACGACACCTTACTACTTTAAGGCGGGCTGCTATGTCTTGGGCTAGCCTCACTAATTTCAGAGTGCTTAGCAACATCCTGCTGACCCTATGCATTGACAAGATCTGACCCGCAATATGCCGTTGTCAGCATTAGTAGATGCAAGTACGCTGAGCTCTGCCAACCACGAAAAAAGTCAATATAACGTCTACCACATTAATACATGCCTCAATGTCTTGGGCTAACCTTGATGATTCCTGGGCACATGGCCCCATCGTCCTGAACCTTGATGGCGGTGATATACCCTGCAAACTGCCTTCATAGATAGGAATTAGAATTTGTAAGTACACTGAGCCCTTTCTGCCCCGCCACCTCACCTACCACATTGAGGCCGTTCACAATGTCTTGGGCTAACCTTGCAAAATTCTAAAGAGTGCCTAGAGGTTGGCTAGGCACTGAAAGCTGCCTGAGACTGCCTCAGCTCAAGGTCATCTTGGACCCTCAAACCCAAAATGAGCAAAGCCTTCATGTGGTTTCAGGCTTCTGCCTGACACCCCCGCTCTAACCTCCAACATCAAGAATTTAAAGGCAAAGTATTTCACTCTGATGTCAAACGGCAGAGAAGGATACACATCTAGTGGCTGAAGTGATTTGATGTGTTGTCCAACTGCACTATCAGAAAAACACACACAGTGGCGCAGCAAGGGCGTCATGGTTCTTATAGAAGCAATGAATGTGGGCTCCCCATTCCGGCAATCAGGTAGAATAACATCACGATAATTGGGGTTCAGCTGGACCCTCCGTCTCCTTGACCAGATACCAAATCACTTGATCCTCTAATAAAAAATATGCACTGTACACACATGCAAGCAAATTGATAAACACATTCAAAGACACGCTCGCTATATTCACTTAAAGAAACACACACTTTGTTGTTTTATAAACAAAATACAACACAAAACAATACACCTCCACAACCCACACACACAATACAACAGCATCAGGGTGATCCTCGAATTTGTATCATAATACCGAGTATAATAGCAAGGCATCATGGAGGAGGCTAGCGATTTATTCAAGTACAGACAATCAATATAGCCAACATGATCATTCACCGTCACCCACCTACATCCAGTGCTGCCATTCTACGTGGGTGTCTGCTGAGTCATCCTCAGAGGTATCTCCCCCTCTTTGGGACAATATGCGCCAGGCTTCCAAATCAGATGGAAGTTTAGCATCTGTGTGGGTGCATCACATTTGAGATTCCTCTACCGCCAACAATTGAGTGACATCCCTGACCCAAAGACCCTGAGCAGGGATCCTAACCTCCATCCAAGTGATGAACACCCACCTCCTCACCAGCACCAGTGCCACCTGGAGGAACCTGTATGTCAATTTGCATCTCCTCGGGCACATCAAAATGCCCAGGGGGGAGAGCTGCAGTGTGAGCTTACAAGTCAGTGTGGTGGTCTAGGACACCCATCTCACCCTGAAGTTTCTCATCTGCTAGCAGCTCTACACCAAGTGCATGAAGTTGTCCCGCTGCGCACTGGGGACACTCATCAGCCCACTTCGGATTGATTCTATGCATGCCTACGAGACTCATGTAAGTGTGGTGCACTAAATTAAAGTGTATCAATTGAAACGGGGCGTTACTGGAAACAGACTTAATTAACGCGGAAATTCGATCCCAGTCAACATCCGAGATTGGGCATCCAAGATCTGCATCTCAAACATTTAAAACTTTCAATGGGCCACTGATCGTATAAGGTGTCGCCCACCAGACCCCAGCATCAACAGTGTCCCCAGTGGGGCCGATGCAGGTGGTGCCATTGGGTAAAATTTTCACACCACTCTAACTGTATCCAATACACCGAATCGAATAGTCTAAAAATTGGCCTGGTCCCAGCACAAGGACATTATTATGATATGGGTCTCTAGCCAACTCATAACCCCCCTTGCGCCATGCCATGGTTGAAATTAAATAACTTTCCCTATCTGGCAGAACAAAGCTAAAACCCACATGGGAAACTTCCCATGATAGGGTCTCTCCTGATCACCACCGTTACCAAGCTCTGCCACATTGCCGTCTGGTGCACCAAGGAGGACAACGTGGAGGTTACAACTGTTTCCACCATCAGTAACCCTGGCCCTGGCCTCTCCACCATGCCCACCAGGAGATCCTTCTCCCAGTTGTAGTTGTTTTTTGTGCCAGTGCCGCCAAAGGGAACAATAACAACTTTTGTTTATTGATAAGTCCAGAAACCTGCCAAAACTCTCTCAATAACTCCAATAGCACCACCATAGACGTCCTAGGCGCCCTGACATAAAAGAGCGCATCATGAGCATGCAGTGGCTGGTTCCCCCACAACTCTGTCCCCTATTTATGCATGATCCCACGTACCTGTACTACCAGTGGCTTTACTGCCAGAGCAAACTAGAGGGGGCCACAGCGGGCATCCCTATTGCGTGCCGCATTCTTTATCCCACAGCTCGGATCTATATTGTCCTACCTTCACTTACATAACAATGTATCTAGGCTCTAAATAGTGGTCCTGTCTCCATGGTTTTCATCACCTCAAACAAGTACTCCCAATCCACTGTGTCAAATGCCTTTTCTATATCAGTTGAGGCCAACACCATCTCCTCCTGACTGTCTTCCCTCTCATGAAGCACATGTGTAAGGCGCCTCAAGTTCAAGTTTGTACTGTGGCCAGGAATAAAGCCACACTGGTCTACATGGACCAGATCAGTCTTCACGAGGTTCAGACGCTGGGCTAAGAGTTTACTTAATATTTTGATCATTGTGACGGGCCGGTACGGACAGGATACGGGGCCAAATGGTTGTTAGAAATATCAGATTAACGAGTAACAATAAGGATTTTGTTGCGAATAGTGAGAATTGAAAATGTTTCAAATATTAAAATATTAGACTATGAATTAACTACTAATGTCTGTTTGAGGGAAAGTGCTGTTCAGTATCAGTGTCTCAGTCACTTCCATTTTCTCTTCACACCCCTGAAATCCTGCATCTGCATATATCCGATCATCTCCTGTGATTTCATAACTGTCTTTATACTCTTCTTTCTAGATGTACTTCTCTGTACTTCTCTGTACTGCCTGCTTTTCACCAGACCCTCTCCAGTCAGTCCAACCCGGCCTTGCACAAATATACGAATCGCAAATTTTATGCAACATCAGCAATCACGCGCATAGCCCGCAACTTCAAGTACAACTGGCAGGAAAATGAAATTCCTCACGCCACTATGCTTTTCTTCTGTGCTTTGTAATGCCGTCTGCCAACTGACTCTGACTTCTGTATAGTCTGGAGTTTGTGGAGTAGGGACTTGTTGACTCCAGCGTAGAGTGCGTTTCTATAGACCAGTCTGCTGGTGATGAGTGCGTGCATGACTGTCTTCCTTAACTCAGGGGGGATCCACTTGAAGGTCTTGCGGAGGATGCGGAGGGTGTTGAAGCAGCTGGAGGTGACGGCGATGCTGACGTTCTTGGCGTGGTCTGAGGGGGTAGGTGGGCTACCAAGGGTGGTCGGCCACCAGGTGCTGTCCCATGCAGAAGGGGTGGTACCAAGGACGAGGACTTCTGTCTTCTCGGCATTGAACTTCAGGCAGCTGTTGGTCATCCAGACTGAAAGAACTATGAAGAGCCTTTTAGAAGTTACATCACAGACAGTGAACGATGGTACTGCTGCAGAGTTAAGACTTTTTTCAGAGGGTGATGGTGAAAATGAGAGCCCGATAGGGACCCGTTTCAGCACCTGCTTTTTAGAACTGCCGGTGCTAAGTACCTTCAGGACTGGCCCACTTAAACCCCTGGAAGTGTTAATGCTTTCTCTGAGCTAACACATTTCCCTGTTGTTCCTCTGATAAGGGATTGGATCAAAGCAGGTATTTTGGCAGCAGAGCCAAAGAGTTTCTCGATGGAAGAGAGGGCGCTAGGCCATTTTCATTTTGCTTATTTAGGTGGTCTATCTCAGCGATAAGCCCGAATAGGCTGCGCACTTGGACTTGTGTTCTTTTTCTGTGAACCATATTTTGTGCTCAAATAAAAAACATTGCACCCACATTTTTTAAATGTCATCTACATTTATGCATGTGACTGTTAGAAAAAGGGCCTGCTGACCCGCTTCCAGGCCAGGTCGCTCCCCCTACCGCTACACAGCTCCTCCTGGCGACGTCTCGCCGCTGCGTCCCGCCGCGAGTTCGCGGCCACTGTGCCCGCTGCCTCTGCTCGCCAATTGTGTGTAAAGGTCTTGTTTGTATTTCCGCATATATTTACTATTGTACCTCTGTGACTTTTTGTACCACTGTCCAGTCCTTTCCCCCCCCCCCCCCTACCCCCCTTTTTTCATTGCTGTATCCCTGGTTTTTTGGTTCCCGTCGCTGCCTCCTGCGACTACGCCCCCTCGCCGCCCCTCTCCCGCCTCCCAGCTGCTCCTTCCTCCATCACCACCTTAAATGGAGGCCGCCGTCCAGACGGAGGAGGCGGAGGTCCTCATCCTCGGCCCCACCCGCTCTGCCTGGGACGACTACTGGTGGCCGACCACTCTGAGAACAGCACCGACACCCATGGACCACGCACGCAACCTCTGATTCATCCTCCACTCCTCCCTCTCCATGTCAAAGCAGGTCAACGCCATCTCCTCCTCCTGCTACAACACCCTCTGCATGCTCCGCAGGATCTACAAATGGACCCCGACCGAAACTAAAAGAACGGTGACCCAAGCCCTTGTCAGCAGCAGGCTGGACTACGGCAACGCTCTCTACGCAGGAATCCCTGCTAAACACCTACGACGACTACAACGCATACAAAACGCGTCTGCCCGACTGATCCTCAACATCCCTCACTGCAGCCACATCACCCCCCACCTGAGAGACCTACACTGGCTCCCCGTCAACAACAAAAAGAGAATCACCTTCAAGCTCCTCACCCACGCACACAAATCACTCCACAACACCGGACCTGCCTATCTGAACAGCAGACTCAGCTTCTACGTCCCCACCCGCCAGCTCCGCTCCACCAGCCTCGCCCTCGCCGCCGTCCCCCGTATCCAACGAACAACCTCCGGTGGCAGATCCTTCTCCTTGCTCGCCGCCAAGACCTGGAACACCCTCCCTACCCACCTGCAGCAGACACAAGACCTGCTCACCTTCAGAAGACTCCTCAAGACCTGGCTATTCGAACAGTAGCAGCAGCCCCCCCCCCCACCCCAGCGCCTTGAGACCCTCACGGGTGGTAGCCCGCTCTACAAGTGTCTGATTGATTGATTGATTGATTGCATCGATGCCAAACCTTTGTCTTTGGTTTATATGTTTTGTAGTGTTTCAACCATGAAAATGCTATTTAATGCTTCGAGCTCACAACTTTTAAGCCTGGGTACATCGCCCAGTTTTCAGTCAGCCATGCCATGTTTCACATAGTAAGTTCAGTTTTTGATTTTTATAGGCAAGAACAAATGGTGTTCTCGGCTGCACAAATGCTGCATTCTGGGATATGTATTTATAGTTTCAAAATTGAAACTAAGTGTAAAATCTCAAGATGGAGAAAGGCTTTTGTTACGAAAAGCCAGAACTGTGGGGAGGACATATTCATGACAGGGGTGCACTTGTTAGACATATTGACAGTGCACTATAAAGGCGTATGCTAACATATGGTTAATGTTTTAAACTTAAATCACCACCTAAAAGTATGCATACCTTTAGAAGGTCAGTGCAATAAAAGCTGCAAAATTTGCCTGATCAATGCCACAATTCTGTGGGAGCCTATCTCAAATACACACACACACTCGCTCTCCTCCCCTGCATATACAGATTTTTTTAATCTTTGATGCTGTACATTTTTCAACTTTTGTGTATCTACTTTCACATAAAATGTTAATTACATTTGGTACATAGATATGTAGCACTGTAAACAGAGGCAAAGGATTGTATGGGTATGAAGACTGAACACCTTTATGACCTAAAATTTAAAGTCCCAATTTAGAGTTGGGCAGACAGGATTCTTCGTTGCAAACGCGACAGAGTACCCTGCCTATCAAACGTTCGTTCGGCCTGCTCGTTTAGAGACAAGTGGACCCTAAGCAATCTGTTGACAGAGCCTTTCTTGTCTCCGTAAACTAAATATGTCCAGTGATGGCCCAACAGAGCTTTGAACATCTAAGGAAGGACATTACACTGCCCTCACCAAGTAGAGTGGATGGTGTGATGCTCGTTTTTTTCTTGGCCGTAACCACCAGAGCTTTACCTGGTTGTGAGGGACAGGAAAATACAATAATGACCCCTGCACCCTGGGAGAATGTTCTCAGGGTGTGTAGTCCATTAGGTTTTTGTTTTTTCAGAAACAAACTTCCACATGGGAGTTTGTTTCTGAAAAACAAAATAATTGTAAAAGTTTGATGGACGGTCATCCAAACTGACGATGGCCATCACAACTAACAACGGCTGCCCACCAAACATTTGGTAGCTTGAAGAGACTACCTAGATGACAGTTTCTTTCAATGTACAGAGATTAGCGCTGGACCTTTGGTCATCTCTAAATTAGCCAGAGTACCATTGAAACGAAGGAGGTAATGTCCTAAGCCATCTTAAAAAGGAACTAAACCAGGCCCAACGTCTGAGAAGTAATAAAATGAAACAAGGAGACAATGAACGGAGCATTGAAACTTTTAAGACATTCAACCCCAGTCACAGATCTGGGTTGAATCCATCATCTTTCTTGAGCTCGCTTTGCCACCCCAGTTCTGACCCAGCTATATATGCAAATCATTCTTGATCCTGTGCCTTATGAGAACAGTCCATCCCGAACTGCCTTAGCCAGGTCTTCCCTAAACTGAAAACAAGCATACTGGGACCGGTTTCAGGGTAACACCCCTCATCAGCCAGACCAGTGGCAAAGTGAGAAAGAGACCCACGTCTGGGCATACCCTGCCAGCTTAGGGCGAACAAAGCAAACACAAGGAGACAATAGACGGAGCGTTAAAACTTTTTGGGCACTCACCTCAGTCACAGATCTGGGTTGAATCCATCATCTAATAAAATGCATACAGTAAGTTGACAGGCTGTTAAAGGGGAAGCTACATTATGGGGCCAGATCATAAACAGTTGCGCTGGCTCCAGGGCAGTGCCATGCACTTGTGTTTTTTTTCTTCTTTGCGCTTCCTCTGTCTAAAGCACAGCATTGTTTCCAACACAGAACAACTTTGAAAAATTGACTAGTGGTTTCTTCTCTTAGTTTCCAGGCTCTGTTGCCTGCAGTTCATGTATTAATTTAGAGATTTTCCTAGATAAGCAATTACACTTTAGAAAGTGAAAATGCAAAGATATACCAAATCCTCAGCTCTGTGCTGAGGCTGAACATATGTTCATGATAAGACCCTCTGTGTATTACACTGTTTTAGCTGATGCAGTATTTGAAAGAAAAAAATACATGCATTCAGTCGAAGCCTAATAACTCAAATTTGGCCTAACTTCAATCAAATATCTATTTGAAAGTGAGTCTGTTGACACAATCCAGCAGCATAGAAGGTTGCTCAGGGGTTAGAGGCAGCAGACCCGGAAGCTGAGATCGGCCCTGGACCAGGGTTCAATTCCCCGCCTCGGCGGGTCTTGGGCTCAAAAATTCCACGGACTCGATAATTCTCGCTCCGGTGCCTTCTCGACTCATGGGTTCACACTCTGCGACTCTGGGCAATAGCTTGCTTAATCTCCACAACGGCCCCTCGCGGCGGGATGCCTGGCTTTCACCTTGTGGATACCCTGCCGGGGTTATCTCACAGGGGAATACCAGGACGGGTTCCCTAAGCAAGCGCCGGGAAACCCTTTGTGGGAAGCTGTGCGCTATATAAGCTCAAATACAAATACAATACACTCTACGCAATCTGGAACTCTACCAAGCCCAGTTTGATTTCATGCACTCTGTGCATGACACTAAATGCCATTTTATAATTTTATTTTATTTACTACTTTTCTAAAGCGCAAACAGGCTACTTCGAAGTGCTAGAAGAAAGAGGAGTGAAGAGGAGAGTAAGCAAGACCATCCACTATTAAAACATATGCAATCAAGGCTGGTTGGCAGGGTGACCATATGCAGCCTTAGAGCAGTTAATAAATAACCAGTGTAGGAAATTGAGCTAATGGTTGTCGGTGGGAGTCAGAAACCCTACTCAAGTAGCAAGCATTATTCTTATCAGGGTGAAACATTAGCAAACCTCAAACTAACCTGTGCTCAATCTTGTGGTAGCTTGGAACAAAATCTGTCAGGCTTAACTTAGAGGCAATGTGAAAGTATGCATCACTTCAAACAGTAATAAATTAAAAACAAAACATAGAGAAAATCCCACACCAATTTAGAAACATAGAGTAAAATGTAATACATTATTGGAGACCAAGCTGACACAAACCCAATCAATGGAACTGGAGATATGCAATTTTAAAGATTTAAGTAGAAATAGTGCTAAAACACCAACTGTGGTTATCTGGTCGCACTGGACCAAGACAATGTCACAAGTTCAGGCTGACCAAGCTGGAGCACGGCCGTGTTTAAGGACCAAGTTAGACCCACTAAACTAAGGGCCAGATGTAGGTAATCCCCCAATACCGGTCCTTAACCCCTTCGATGCTGATGACGGAGCGGTTCCATCATCAGCATCGGTTGGGCTGTGCTGATGACAGAACCGCTCCGTCATCAGCACAGCCCCAGGGGGAGCGCCAGCTGGCGCTCCCCCCCTGGAGCATCGATCGTGCCCACGGCAACAGGGATGGCAGCAGAAGAGTTTCCGCTGCCATCCCGAGCCCCCCCCTATGCTTCCTGATGACGTCAGGGCACCCACCAGGGGCCGACGACATCAGGAAGCGCTGGACGCGCTGGAAACCATTTGTTTCCAGCGTGGCCAGGATCAGGAGGTAAGCTTTGGACTCCTGTGGGGCGGGGGGGAATTTTGTTGTGCCTTGAGGCATCGGGGGGAGGAAACAGTGTTTCTTCTCCCCTGACTGTTTCCTCTCCCCTGATGTCCCAATGCAGGGCATTCCTGGTGCACGATCGCGCACAGCGTCGCAATCGTGCACCAGAAATGCCCCCACTAGACACCAGGGATGTCTTTTTTTGCAAAAAGGAAGCAACCCCTTGGGCAAGGCAAGGCTCATTAAAAATCAGACTTTTGTGCCCCCCGGGGACAGATCGGCTGTTTTTTGGCCGATTCTGGACCCGGGGTGTGGGGGGGGAGAAAAGCCCACTAGAGCCAGAGAATTTGCTTTTTGAGAAATCGGGTCGCTTCCTTGGGCCAAAATGTTTGTAAAGTATATTCTGCCCCCTCTGGGCAGATCGTTATTTTTATTTGGGGCAGAAAACCGCACTAGGCACCGGGGGATTCATTTTTTTTTAAATGGGAGCGACCCCTTGGGCAAGGGTCGCTTCCAGGGGGCCCAATTTAAAAAATATATGTTCTACCCCCCCTGGGGACAGATAGCCTGATTTTTTGGCGTGTCTGGCCCCAGGGGGGCATAAAAGCCCACTAAAGCCAGGGAATTGTTTTTTTTTTTTAAATTGGAAGTGACCAGTCGCTTCCAGGGGCCTTTTTTTAGGTATATTCTGCCCCCGGGGGCAAATCGATTTCTTTATTTGGCCTTTCTGCCACCAGGGGAGGGCAGAAAACCCCACTAGACACCAGGGAAATCTTTAAATTTGAAATGGAATGCGACCCCTTGGGCAAGGGTCTCTTCCTTATGGGCCTAATTAATTTGTTAGACTTTTCTGCCCCTCCTTGGGGACAATTACCTATATGTTTGGTATTTCTGGCCCAGGGGGTGGGGGGGGACAGAAAATCCACCAGTGCCAGGGATGTAAAAATAAATACATTGGTTGCTTCCAGTGACATATATTTGTTTATGTGTATTCGGTCCGTTTATTTGGCCTTTCTGTCCCCATTTGTGTAGTGACATAGCCTGTGACATAGCCTGTTATAATGTGTATTGTTTTTATTTCTTATGAATTGTAATGTTAAATTTTCCCTTTTTTGTTCTAGTTCAAGGCTTTTGCTCTTTAGACTGTTGCAGGTTGCGGTTTCGTTACTGGCGGTCCTGCTGTTTGTGTAGTTGCATGTGTTTGGTAAGAGACCTTTTTTGCAAAGTGTGTAATAATACCAGTATGTTTGGTTTCTGTTTTTTGAGTGTCTAAAAATGTTTTTGAATTTGTGCTTGATGTGTATTTTGTCTTCTGTAGATTTTGTTTTTTCTTCTTTCTAGTGGGATATCGTTGACTATTTGCTGTGTCTTTGCAGAGTAGGTGCTGGTGAGTGTAGTTGTCATTTGAGTTGTATAGTTTTTCAGTATATAGATCTTTGTGATAAAGGCACACATTTTATTACTTACTTTGCACAGTGTTGGTTGTTGACTTGTTTGTGCAGTCTCCTTTCTTAGTAAGGATAATGGCTAGCCGCCGGATTACAGCTCAGGAAGTTGTTGGAATGCTTTTTGATTCTTCCTCTGACCATGGTCCAGAGACTGACTCTGATTCTGACGCAGAGGTGGGAGGGGAAGGTTCAGGCAGTGAGTTTTCTCTCCATATGGCATCATCTGATGATGAAGATACTCTGAGTGCAGATGAAGCGTTTGGATGAAGTGCCTGTGTTAGAGGAGGACATTGATGTGTGGCAAGAGGCATCTGGGCTGCAGCCTGGGGCTGCAAGACTTCCAGTTGGTATAGTGAGACAAGAGGCATCTGGGCTGCAGCCTGGGGCTGCAAGACTTCCCGTTGGTATAGTGAGACAAGAGGCATCAGGGGCCCAAAACATTTAGAGGCAACATCGACATTGCCTATCCAAAAATGTTTTGGTCCTTTGCATGTCACGGGTACTTGGTTCTCCCACACAAGTGAGGTACCATTTTTATCGTAAAACCTGGGGGAACGCTGGGTGGTAGGAAATTTGTGTGAGCCCGGTGATGCCACACTTTCCCACACAAAAATGTGTGAAAAAAAAGATTTTTTAAGCTACAATTGACGTTTGCAAGGGATTCTGGGTAAGCGGACGTTGGGGGATCCACACAAGCCATACCTCTCTGGATGCCCCCGGGTGTCTACTTTTCAGAAATATATGGGTTTGGTAGGTTTCCCTTGATGGCCGTCGAGCACGTGGCCAAAAACCCAGGTGACCCCCCTCAAAAGCAGGGTGTTTGAGATAGGTAATTTTGATGTCGCCTCACTACGTTTTCGGCCCTTGACTGTCGCGGGTACTTGCGCCTCCCACACCAGTGAGGTACCAATTTTATCGGGAGACCTGGGGGAATGCTGGATGGTAGGAAATTTGTGTGAGCCCGGTGATGCCAAACTTTCCCACATAAAAATGTGTGAAAAAACAGATTTTTTCAGCTAAAATTGAGGTTTGCAAGGGATTCTGGGTAGGGGGACGTTAGGGGATCCACACAAGCTATACCTCCTTGGAAACCCCCAGGTGTCTACTTTTCAGAAATGTGTGGGTTTGGTAGGTTCCCCAAGATGGCAGTCGAGCACGCGGCCAAAAACCCAGGTGACCCCCTTGCAAAAGCAGGTGGTTTTGAGATAGGCAATTTTGATGTCGCCTCACTACGTTTTCGGCCCTTGCCTGTCGCGGGTACTTGCACCTCCCACACAAGTGAGGCACCGTTTTTATCAAGATACCTGGGGGAACGCTGAGTAGTAGGAAATTTGTGTGAGCCCGGTGATACCAGTCTTTCCATCACAAAAATGTGTGAAAAAGCTGATTATTTCAGCTAAAATTGCGGTTCGCAAGGGATTCTGGGTAACCGGATGTTGGGGGATCTAGGCAAGCCATACCTCCTTGGAAGCCCCCGCGTGTCTACTTTTCAGAAATGTGTGGGTTTGGTAGGTTTCCCTAGGTGCCGGCAGAGCTAGGGTTCGCAAACTACAGCTAGGTACTTTGCCAGAAAAGGGTCCTTTTTCACGGTGAAATTAAGGTATGACCACGTTGCGTTTTGCGCCGTTTCCTGTTGCATGAAATTTGTGGATCCACGTAGATTCCAGAACTTTCCACAACAGATATATGGAGGAAATGTGTTTTTTTGGTCAATTATTTAGGTTTGCAAGGGATTCTGGGTAACAGAACCTGGTGGGAGGCAGTCAAGTCTCCCCATCCTGGATTCCCCTGGGTGTCTAGTTTTCACAAATGTATAGGTTTGCTAGGTTTCCCTAGGTGCCGGCAGAGCTAGGGTTAAAAAACTACAGCTAGGCACTTTGACAAAAAAGGGTAAGTTTTCACTGCGAATTTGAGGTGTGACCACGTTGCGTTTTGTGCTGTTTCCTGTCTCAGGCACTAGGCCAACCCACACAAGTGGGGTACCATTCTTCTTGGAAGACTTTGGGGAACGCAGGGTGAAAGGAAATTTGGGGATACGCACAGATTCCAGAACATTCCACCACAGACATGTGGAGAAAATTTCTTTTTTGTCAATTTTTTTAATTTGCAAGGGTTTCTGGGTAACAGAACCTAGGGGGGAGGCAGTCAAGTCACCCCATCCTGGATTCCCCTGGGTGTCTAGTTTTCAAAAATGTATAGCTTTGCTAGGTTTGTGTAGTAATCACACTTAAAATCCAATGAAGTTGAAGAGTTTATTTATTGTGATACAGCTATCAGTGACCCTCAGCTTCAACTGCTTGCAAAGGAATCTTTCATGATGTCACACATGCATCAGAAAGTTCTCTCTTAAAGAAGACATCACCACACATCTCCCCCTCATAACAAAATATAAATAAGCAACACAACTTCCTAAAATAATAATAAGATGTTACTATAGAAACAACTTAACAATATATACAATTTCTTATCAAGATTACATACAAATTAATTAAACAGATGAGGAATGTAATTCTGCAGCTGTTCAAGTTACTATTTCAGGAAAATGAGGATTGATTTTACACATACTTCCCAAACTCCAGATTTTTCCATTATCTAACTTTGCAACAGATCCCATGACCTTAATCACTTTCCGAGGTTGGGAATATTTACTTTCTCCTTTTTTGACAAAACCAGCCTTCCTCACAACAACCCAATCACCATTCTCTATACCCACAACTTTAACTCCTTTCCTTTGATCATAACTTTCCTTGTTCCTAGCATGAGAATCTTTCATTCTTTCTGCCATACATTCACGATCCACCCAAATCTGATCCTTCTTTCTTAACCAAACAGGTGATTCTTTAGTGGCTGGTTCTCTTCCTTTCAACGCAATGAAAGGAGAAATTCCCGTAACAGAATGAGAAGTTACCCGATGAGCCCACATCATCTTGTTTAATTCTTCTCTCCAAGCCAAACCGTTTGCTAATGATAATTGGGTATTGTCCATTATAATCCTATTGACCCTTTCAACAAGGCCGTTAGCTTGTGGTCTGAACAATGCTACTTGAACATGCTCAATCCCATCCTCGTCGCCATGAAAAGTGTAGTAATCACACTTAAAATCCAATGAAGTTGAAGAGTTTATTTTTTGTGATACAGCTAACAGTGACCCTCAGCTTCAACTGCTTGCAAAGGAATCTTTCATGATGTCACACATACATCAGAAAGTTCTCTCTTAAAGAAGACATCACCACAGTTTCCCTATGTGCCGGCAGAGCTAGGGTTAAAAACTACAGCTATGCACTTTGCCAAAAAAGGGTCATTTTTCACTGCGAAATTGAGGTGTGACCACGTTGCGTTTTGCGCCGTTTCCTGTCGCAGGCACTAGGCCGACGCACACAAGTGGTGTACCATTTTTCTCTGAAGACTTTGAGGAACGCAGGGTGGAAGAAAATTTGTGGATACACACAAATTCCAGAACTTTCCACCACAGATATGTGGAGAAAATGTGTTTTTATGTCAATTTTTTAAGTTTGCAAGGGTTTCTGGGTAACGGAACCTGGGGGGAGGCAGTCAAGTCACCCAATCCTGGATTCCACTGGGTGTCTAGTTTTCAAAAATGTATAGCTTTGCTAGGATTCCCTAGGGGCCAGCAGAGCTAGGGTTCAAAAACTACAGCTAGGCACTTTGCCAAAAAAGGGTCATTTTTCACTGCGAAATTGAGGTGTGACCACGTTGTGTTTTGCGCCGTTTGTGTCGCAGGCACTAGGCCGACCCACACAAGTGGGGTACCTTTTTTCTCGGAAGACTTTGGGAAACGCGGGGTGAAAGGAAATTTGTGGATACACGCAGATTCCAGAACTTTCCATCATAGAAATGTGGAGAAAATGTGTTTTTTGTTACACTTTTTTAAGTTTCCAAGGGTTTCTGGGTAACAGAACCTGGTGGGAGGCAGCCAAGTCTCCCCATCTTGGATTTCCCTGGGTGTCTAGTTTTCACAAATGTATAGGTTTGCTAGGTTTACCTAGATGCCGGCAGAGCTAGGGTTCAAAAGCTGCAGCTAGGCACTTTGCCAAAAAAGGGTAATTTTTTACTGCGAATTTGAGGTGTGAACACGTTGCGTTTTGCACCGTTTCCTGTCGCAGGCACTAGGCAGACCCACACAAGTGGGGTACCATTTTTCTCGGAAGACTTTGGGGAACGCAAGGTGAATGGAAATTTGTGGATACATGCAAGTTCCAGAACTTTCCACCACAGGAATGTGGTGAAAATTTGTTTTTTTGTCAATTTCTTAAGTTTGCAAGGGTTTCTGGGTAACAGAACCTGGGGGGAGGCAGTCAGGTCACCCAATCCTGGGTTCCCCTGGTTGTCTAGTTTTCAAAAATGTATATAGCTTTGCTAGGTTTCCCTAGGTGCCGGCAGAGCTAAGATTCAAAAACTACAGCTAGGCACTTTGCAAAACAAGGGTCATTTTTCACTGCGAAATTGAGTTGCGACCACGTTGTGTTTTGCACCGTTTTCTGTCGCAGGGAGTAGATCAACTCACACAAGTGAGGTACCATTTTTCTCAAAAGACTTTGAGGAATGCAGGGTGGGTGGCAATTTGTGGATCCACGCAGATTGCAGAACTTTCCACCACAGAAATGTAGGAAAAATGTGTTTTTTTGGACAATTTGTTAGGTTTGCAATGGATTCTGGGTAACTTAACCTGGTGGGAGGCAGTCAAGTCACCCCATCCTGGATTTCCCTGGGTGTCTAGTTTATAAAAATGTATAGCTTTGCTAGGTTTCCCTAGGTGCCGGCAGAGCTAGAGTACAAAAACTACAGCTAGACAATCTGCTAAAAAAGGGTCATTTTTCACTGCGAGATTGAGGTGTGACCACATTGCGTTTTGTGCAGTTTCCTGTCGCAGGCACATGGTCGACCCACACAAGTGAGGTACCGTTTTTATCGAAAGACTTAGGGTAATTCAGATTTGTAAATCAACTGTTATTACCAATTGTGTTTTCATGCATTTCTCCCTTCCAAATGAAAGACATTGTGTAAAAAAGAAGTCATTTCGAAAAATGACCAATAATTCTCATGCTAGTATGAGTATTCCCAATTTGGAAAATGTGCAAATATGTACTGTTTCGAAACTCTATAATTTGTACCCATTTCAGAAATACATAGGTGTCTTTCATACCGATTTTTCCATGTATACATTTTCCAAGAATAATTGCTCTATACCCGGTACATAATAAACTACCATTGCAAGTTGCTGATCATTTTTTGGCTCTGCGTTCGTCGGGTTCTTGGTGAACCTACAAGTCCTATATATCCCCACAACCAGGAAGGTCCAGCGGATGTAACGGTATATTGATTTCAAAGATAATAATTACAAGAAGTTACAGGTGAAAACATTGACACAAAAGGCTGGTTTTTTCAACTATTTTTCAATTTTTCTAATATTTAGCTGTTAGTTTCTATAAAGAAACTTCATGGGTTTAGACAAATGACCTCTTTCTGAATTCAGAATTCTGTCTACTTTTCTAAAAGGTATACCTTTCCAGGATCCATTATTGCTTTCATACTCATTTTTACCATTAACTGGAGGGAGGTTGAAAGCACTAAAAATAGCAAAAATAGGTTATGTCCCAGAAAAATGCCAAAACTGTGAAAAATGGTGGTTCTCTGATAAAAGACTGTCATTCCCTAAAAGCTGGGAAAATGTTGATTTCAGCCCCACAAACTCTTTTTTTATAACATTTGCAGGGAAAATCCCAGAGGCTTTCATTTGCAGACAGTTTTTCCCATTTTTCTGAAAAAAAATCCAATTACTGTATTTTGCTTAATTTCTGGGACACCTCCAAGGGAATCCCCAAACCCTGGGTACCTTTAGAATCCCCATGATGTTGGAAGAAAAGGACGCAAAATTGGCGTGGATACCTTATGTGGTAAAAAAGTTAAAGGGGCCTAAGCGTGCACTAGCCCAAATAGCCAAAAAAAAGCTTAGCACAGGAGGGGAAAAGGCCTAGCAGAGAAGGGGTTAATAGCGATTTTTACTGAGTCGCTATTAAGGACTTACGATGTAGGTAAAAAAATCGGTAAAAAATACTGATTCGGTAATATTCGCTAAAAAATTGTGATTTCCTATGAATCGGTAAAAAAAATTACTGAATCCCCATTACAGAATCGGTATTACAGAATCTGTAATACCGATTCGGTAATTAGCGATTCGGTAATTAAAAAATTCTGTAATTGTCAAATCAGCCAATCCTGTGCATCCACATTACCTCACAACCAGGAAGTGGCCACACCCATGCAGGTGCACTGAATCTGTTGCTGTTGGAGAGACAGGGAGCAGCAGTAAGAGCAGAGGAGCTGCACAGCCAACACCCAGCTAACACAGAGGAACTGAACCATGGCCACACAGGAGAAGGGGAAGGATGCAGGCGGAAGGAAAAGGAAGCACAAGTTTAGTGAGAGGGAGTTGGAGGTCCTCATAGAGGAAGTTGTCAAAAACCATGACCATCTCTTTGGCAAGAGATCACTGAACGTCCCGTAGTACCAGAAAAGGAGCATTTGGCTGGCAATCCAGCAGAAGATCAACGCGATCGGCGTCACACATCGCACAAATGAGGACTTAAAAAAGCGATGGTATGGCCTGAGGGCACGTGCGAAGGAGAGGATGGCTGACCGGCAGAAACAAGCGGGGAAGACAGGCAGGGGAAGCTCCATAGCGCCTGCTCCTACTGCCCTAGACCAACTGGTAGAGTCCACCCTCCAGCCAGAGAGCGTCAGTGGCATCGGGACGTGGATAGCTCAGAAACAGCATCCAAGAGACAAGGTAAGATGCATGCACAGCATGCTGTGGTATGTTACTGTTACATCGCAGTTTTTACAACGGAATGCTGTTACAACGCAGCTATTACAATGCTGGTTCCATTACATCGGATGCTATTACAACCTAAAAACACCCCTGTACCCCAAAACCCAAACCCTGCCCTAAAACCTAAAAACACCCCTGTACCCCAAAAACCAAACCCAGCCCTAAAACCTAAAAACACCCCTGTACCCCAAAACCCAAACCCTGCCCTAAAACCTAAAAACACCCCTGTACCCCAAAACCCAAACCCTGCCCTAAAACCTAAAAACACCCCTGTACCCCAAAACCCAAACCCAGCCCTAAAACCTAAAAATACCCCTGTACCCCAAAACCCAAACCCAGCCCTAAAACCTAAAAACACCCCTGTACCCCAAAACCCAAACCCAACCCTAAAACCTAAAAATACCCCTGTACCCCAAAACCCAAACCCAGCCCTAAAACCTAAAAACACCCCTGTACCCCAAAACCCAAACAAAGCCCTAAAACCTAAAAATACCCCTGTACCCCAAAACCCAAACCCAGCCCTAAAACCTAAAAATACCCCTGTACCCCAAAACCCAAACCCTGCCCTAAAACCTAAAAATAACCAAACACCCCAAAACATATACCTCAGTACCCCAAAACATATACTCCTATACTCATACTTATTATAAAAATTACTTAAATTAATATATTTAATTTATAATATAAAAAAACATAAATAAATATATTTATTTATAATTAATAATTATTAAATTAATTATATAATATTAAAATAAATAAAAAAAATTATATACTTACCAATACTTACGATGTAATGCCATGCGTTGTAATAGCATCTGCTATGTAATGCCATGCGTTGTAATGGCATCCGATGTAATGGATCCTGCGTTGTAAAAATTCCGATGTAACGGAATGCGTTGTAAAAAACCGCGTTGTAGTGACACCAATCCCATGCTGTCTCCCCTCCCTAACCCCAAATCCCCCTGCAATAATCCCACTCCGGATCATGTTTTATGTAAGATCAGAAATGTATCATGGGAAATGTAGTCCCTATCAACTGGTAGCAAATCAGCCAGTCCCCAATAAGCATAGGCATTTCACACACATCAATAGATGAGAAGAATCTGGACATAAACCGCCTCGCGTCCATCCTAGGCGATACCCCGCCGGATAAACTATTTGACACCGGAGATATTGAGACTGTAGCCACCAATATCAATAGATGGCTCCTAGGTGCGTTGGACAATTGCCTGCCCAAAGCCCACAAAAAAACCACTTCCCATAACTCTCCTGCCTTATGGTATAATGAACAACTGAAGTCTTCCAAATCCAAATGTAAACGCTTAGAACGCCTTTGGAGGAAAGACTATTCCCCGGCTGCAAGCTCACACTATAAGAGCGAGCTCAAACTCTATCATAAAGCATGTAACAAAGCAAGGGCAAACTTTGTAGCCAAATCTATCTCAGAAGCCACCAACAAGTCGAAAAGTCTTTTTAATCTTGTTAAAGAGTTAGCAGGCGCTAATACTTCAGCCAAACCTCTTCCTCTTAACAGCTTCCAGTGTGAGGAACTGGCGAAACATTTTACATCCAAGATTGAGACAATATACCAGGATATAGCTATACAACAACAAGTTCAATCCAAAAGTGCGCAAGACCCCGGCCCCAATACAGATGACATCTATGCCCAACCTCATCTGTCCTACGCGCCGCTTACCTCATGGCCCGGGATCGACGTCCAAGGTATGTGTGACATCTTAGGGAAGGTTAAATCTGGTTCACCTGTGGACCCCCTCCCGATCTCAATCCTCAGACTCCTGGACACTCCTCTACTTGCCGTGCTATGTCAAACCATAAATCTATCCCTTTCCACAGCTAAGGTCCAGCAATCCTGGAAACATGCCATGGTCTCACCCCTTTTAAAAAAAACATCGGCTGACCCTAAAATCCTTTCAAACGTCCGTCCAATATCCCTTCTGCCTGTTCTCTCCAAAATTTTGGAGAAGAATGTCCATAAACACCTCGCAAATTTCGCAGAGGCAAACGCCATCCTACACTCTTCCCAATCGGGTTTCCGCACCGGATTCTCGACGGAGACCACTCTACTTGGAGTTGTGGAAAATCTTCGCCTCCTGGTTGACAAGGGGGACTCAGCTGCGCTGATTCTACTCGACCTCAGCGCGGCGTTTGACACCATTTCCCACAATTTACTACTTGCCTCTCTCTCCAACATGGGCATAAAAGGAAAAGCACTAGACTGGATTGCATCTTTCCTGACTCTCAGGACTTTCCAAATCTCCTCCAGTACGGCGGCATCTAGTGT
The DNA here is from genome assembly GCF_964263255.1 of Lissotriton vulgaris. Classification (NCBI taxonomy): domain Eukaryota; kingdom Metazoa; phylum Chordata; class Amphibia; order Caudata; family Salamandridae; genus Lissotriton; species Lissotriton vulgaris. Next base: position 247,541,125 of record NC_141687.1, read on the forward strand.
CCATTTCTCCCTGTATGGAGTGCCACAGGGTTCGGTCTTAAGCCCCCTGCTTTTTAACCTTTATGTAGCCCCGCTCGCCCAGATCGCTGAATCAGCTGGTCCTAATATGTTTACATATGCGGAAGATTCACAAATCGTATTTTCACTCTCTAACGATAACCCCGACGTCCCGTCTCGCCTACAGACTGGCATTAGGAACATCTCCACCTGGATGAGCAAAAACATGCTTAAACTTAATGGAAGCAAAATAGAGGTCTTGGTGGTTATCCCAACCAAGACCTCTGGAATTCCAGACATTGGCCATCCGAAATGGGCCCCCTGCCAAATCCATCGCAACAAGTCCGCAATTTAGGCATAACTATTGACAACAGCCTAACTATGGAGCCCCAGGTTAACAATCTTACAGCTACCTGCTTCACAATCCTGAGATGGCTCAGAAAAATCCTATGGATGCTCTCGGACGACACTCAAAAGACAGTGATCAACGCACTGATTACCTCCAGTTTAGATTATGGTAACGTCCTATATCTGGGGATATCTCAGGCAGTCATGAGACGTCTCCAACTGGTACAAAATGCTGCAGCCAGACTGCTTTGTAAATGCAACAGGAGAGATCGTATGTCCAGTCACCTAAAGGCGCTCCACTGGCTAAAAATTGACAACAGGGTCAAATTTAAAACCCTCTGCCTCATGCACAGAATAAAAAGGGGTAATGCACCCAGATACCTCCAAACCCTCGTGCATACATATACGCCTGCCCAATGCCTGAGATCTGCCACTCAGGGCCTTTTTTGCATCCCTAAAACATACCGCGCGAGGATGGGAGGAAGATCATTCTCTCTCCTCGGCCCGAAGCTTTGGAACTCCCTCCCGCAATCTCTCTGTCTAGAAACTTGTTAAATCCATTTCCGCAAAGCCATTAAGACCTGGCTTTTCAACCAATGACCTGTTCCGGTTTTCCTCCCGTAACTCTTTTCTGCCTCTTTGTTCAGTATCTTTTATAGCGCCGGGAAACCCTTTTTGGTTAGCTGTCGCGCTCAATAAGCCCAATAAATAAATAAATAAATACATAAAATAGCGGAGGACAGACAACTAGAATGTCAGGTGTGAAATTCATTTGCAGACAGAGGCTGGCAGAAAAGTGGGTAATAGTACATTCTGTATCCACATGCGGAACAGTGCCCCAGGCAGCAGAAGGGGAGACTGGCGATGCCTCCAGGGAGGAAAACAGAATTGAGGAGGAAGTCATGTCACCTGCAGACATTACACCAGCATCCCCACCACCACCACCATGGTCAAAGAGGTACACAGTGGCTGCACTCCAGGAGATAGATGCCACAGAGGAGGACAGGCAGGAAGCCCAACAGACCACACCGGGCGAAAGACACAGGCGTCTGGGGCACAGTCCCCCGTGGAGGAAACCCCACAGGTGCCCGTAGACAGCGACAGAGGTCACAGAGTCCTGACGCGGAAGGATCCAGTGTCTTCTCTGGACTGGAGGGGCAGATGCTCAAATTGCAGCGCCTGCAGGGGAAGACAATGAGGGCCATTCAAAGACGGATGGTGACTAACAACAGGAAGTTTGACGACAGAAAGGAGGCCATCTACTGCCTCAACAATACTGGTGCAGAGGGAGTGACGGAGGTATCGGAGGCAGTGAGACAGTTAAGTGGCAGAATGAATGGTGAGCGCACTGCAAGGCGGAGAGACAGGCAGGTACTTGCAGGCTTCAAGTCCGTGAACAGGCTGTGCAATGCAACCCATGTGCTGAGTCGTAGATCTGTGGCCATGCAACTTGAAATGGTAAAGTGCTACCGTGAGGTTACTCAGGGCCTGGTCACAGTCACCAGTGCCGTAGAGGTAATACAGACTAACCAGATTGCTGCCACTGGTACAGGGGATGGGGACGAGAGTGAGGAGGCAAGCAGTCGCAGCACTGAAACCCTCCCTTGCCATAGAGCAGGAGGCACAGTGTGAGGCATGGTACTGCTGCAGGACACAGTGCTGGTGAGGAAAGTGTGCATGCTGAACGCAGCACTGGTGTGCGGGGCGCAGGAGATAGGCACGGCCCTCTGATCCCATTCAGTTGTGGGTGACGTAACCCATTGGACACATAGCTGGTGTTACGGTGTGCTGGACAATTGTCTGTTGTAAGGTCTATTAAACACCCTGACACATAGGCATTACCTGGCTTTGTCTCATTATTTACTCAGAAATAATTTTGTGTGATCTGTGACCGTCTTTGTCTCCCATCTGCTGCAGCTGTGCTGCCTGCTGCGCTGTGCTTTGGCTGTGTACCTTCCTCATCCTTATCGTCCTCTTCAGAATCACACATTTCCACAGGTGTACCCCTCTTAGTGGCAAAGTTATGCAGCATTGCACATACAGCTATGATTTTGCAGCACACCACGGGCTGGTACTGCCGTGCACCTCCACTTTTGTGCAGGCAGCGGAGCCGGCTTTTGAGAAGTCCAAATGCTCGCTCAACCACATTGCATGTCGATCTTTGTGCAACATTGTATCGCCTTTCACTTGGGGTGGATGGGTGCAGGTATGGAGTCAGGATGAAAGAGCGCACCGCATAGGCACTGTCATCTGTGTGTGAGAAGTAAGTAAGTAATTCACAGTCTACAATGGCAGCAACAGGTGTATACTTCAGGGAGTGTCACATGTACTTACCTAGCAGATAGCCTTCTCCAAATTCAACTGCAAGGAGATGGGTATAGATCCCGCTGTTCCTGAATATGTATGAATCATGGGTGCTCCCTGGGAATTTTTAAACTATGTCGGTGATGATGGAAGACGCATCACATATGACCTGGATATTGATCCAATGTGTGGGCTTGCGATTGCGGTAGATGTACTCAGCCGCAGCAGGGGGGCAAATTGGTATATGTGTCCCGTCAATGCAACCAATGAGGTGTGGGAACTGGGCCTTCTGATAAAAGTCCAACTTGGTCTTCAGCAGTTCTGCCTGTGTGCTGGGGAATTCGATGTAGTGTGCCATCCTTTGCAACATGGCATCCACGAATTTCTGAAAAAAACGCGACCGGCAACTCTGTGAGACTCCACCTGCCACAGCTATTACCCCTTGGTAACAGTCAGATGCCAGGAGGGGCAGGCAACAGAGTACCTGTACATGAGTGGGTATTGCGTGAGCCCTTGCTGTCTGGTGCTCCAGGAGTGGGTGCAGGTCCCGTATCAGGTCCAGGATGGTGTTTGGGTGTAGCCTGTACTTCTCATGGATTTCAGCCTCAGTTGGAATAGTGTAACGCGCAGTCTGTGCACGCACTCCTCCCCTCTCCAGATCCTCAGTTCTGCTGCTCGCAAATGTAGACGCCTTGCTATCACGTAGAGGGCCGCCATTGTGTTCACACTTGCATTTTGGGGCTGTTTACATGCAGTGCACCTGATTACCACCTGCTTTGAGTCCGTGCTAATTACCGATTCTTAAATACCGATTTTTAGCAAATTCTGTATTACCGATTTTTGGTACATCTCATTTGCGATTTTTTACTGATTCCTTATTTACCGATTTGGTATTTTTGTCTGCCAATCGGTAAATAAGGAATCGGTAACTGGTTTCCCTTATTTTTATCAATTCCTTATTACCGATGCAGTTCGGTAATACCTACATCGCACATGGCTAAATACTGATCGGTGACGCTGAAATTTACCGAATTTCGGTCTTTACCGACCGGTATTTAGCCACCTACATCTGGCCCTAAGTACCTTAAATTCCAAGTTGCGTAGCGTTGTGCGAACCCTCGCTCAAGATCCGTCATGCAGCAGCATCTTCAATGATCTGCAGGCTGCATTGCGAAGTTCTGCATTGAGGATGCGTCACACAGCAGCAGTTCCGTGAAGTTGTGGGGTTGCAATGCAAGGTCCTAAATCAAGGGTGGTTCAGAAGGATGAAGGGCTGTGATGCATAGTCCTGCATCGGGGATACTTGCACAGCAGTAGTTCCGATGCAGAGCTACAAGGAGATGCGTCATGCTGTGTTGGTGGTGGTGCCCAAAAGACCACAGCTGGGCGGGCAGAGCATCTTCAGGCCTGCATCCAAAGGTCTAGGACTGGAGTGGCACCACTTGGAGGGCAAGACTTACAGAAGGCAGAGTCCAGGAGCAGCTACAAGGTAATAGGAGCCTGTTCTGTCCCTGAGGCTCTGATCAGGAAGCCAGATGGATAGCCCTTGGAGTCACTCTGGTGGTCCTGGGTTCCAGTCCTTTTCACTCAGACAGCAGAGAAGCACAGAAGTTCTTCTGAGTCTTCCAGAGGTGTACTGAAGAGTAGGATCTGAGGGTCCAATATTTATACTCTCTGCCAGTTTCGAAGCACCCTGAAAGATGTTTGGAATTTCCTGCCTTCCTGCCCTGGCCCCAGCTTGTCGGGGGAGGGGGGGGGCTACAAAGGGCCATTATGAAACCTTTGTGAGTATGCTTATGCAGAGCCTTTGTGATGTGCAAGTGTAGCAGGTGAAAGTTCCTCCCCACTATCAAGTCAGAAATGGCCTAATCTGTTAACACCTATTACCCCTTTACCTCACTGTCTGGGAGCAATACACAAAGACCAACTGCCAGCTATGCCTAGTCATGTGACCTGGGATACAAGCTAATTGCACCAAATGGTTGGGACAAGAAATTGCCAAATTTCTTAAAGTGCACTTTTCTCACTTGTAACTTTAACATTAAAGAGGGTTTTAAATTACATTTCTTTAGAGAATAATCTCGACAGTCCTACCTCCTCCCAATTGAAAGTTATCACTTATTAAATGCAATAAGGTAACAAATATTATCATATGAGAGAGGCAGGCCTTGCAGTAGTCAAAACTGAGTTTAAGAGATTTTCAGTACCAGCACATGTAAAAGTTCAAAGTACATGTCAAATCTTTTAAATACACTGGGCCCTGCCCTATGAGCTGTTTAGGGCATAGCTTAAGGGTGACTTATATGTAATAAGAGGGAAGGTTTAAGCCTGGCAAAAGGTTTATTTTATCAGGTCAAAATGGCAGTTTAAACTGCAAACAAAAGCTGCAGTGGCAGGCCTAAGACATGTTTAAAGGGCTACTTTAGTGTCTGGCACAATCAGTGCTGCAACCCTACTAGCAACATTTAATATACAGGCCCTGGGGACAGGTTGTACCACTTTATTAGGGACATACAAGTCAATTAAATGTGCCAATTGGCTATAAGCTAATTTAACGATGTGTAGGGAGTTAGCACAGGCAGTTTAGAACTGGTTAGCAGTGGTAAAGTGTGCAGAGCCTTCAGGCTAACAAAAACGATTTCAGCAAAAACAGGAGTTTGGCAAAACGTTAGGGGGAAGACCACCCTAAGGCTGACAGGCCTAACAACTATTTTTTCTATAAAAATGCTAGCTTGTTTTTTAAATAGTGGGTGTTATTTTTAACTCTGCAAGCCCTCTAATAATAGTTTGTTACCCAATTTAATGGTGCTCAGTTTAGGACCCTCAGAAGGATGGAAAGTTGAGACAGCCTTTAGGATTCAAACTCATGATCTGCTTATCACACACTTTATCAGCCATCGTGTCACCCAATATGGCGTCTAATGGTCTGACTGAAGAGCTGGGGTCTCATTCGGGAAAGCTGCAATTTCGCCATTTAGATTTTTGGTGCACCACTGGATGGAGACTTGTGCCTGCCTGTACACACTGGTATTTACTTGTGCATCCTGGTGAAACACATGAATTAAAGGCATTAGTCAAATAGAAAAACTGGGGGCCACTGGACTACGTTCGCCGAACTCCTGCGCAAGCTTTCGTTTCGGTTTGTTCGCATTACATCCAGGCTCTCTCTGCAATGAAGCATCACTTCATGGGTCTGTTGGGAACCAGGCAGCCGAGAATTGTCTTTATTGCTTCTACAGCTAAACCTCGATTTCTTTTTATTTGTTGTCAGAAGAGGCCCCTGGGCGTCAGTCCAGCCGCCAGGGCTGACACTGAGAACCTCTCGATGACCTGCCGTCTGCTCATTTTGCCCTGAACCCTGGTTCAATGGAGGCTGCAACCTTACTCTCCCGAGTCCCCTGAGCGTGGTAACAGCACGCCCAAGTTATTAAGGCATAAAGCAGCGCCTTCGGGGTTAGGTTAGATCAGCGGACTGGAGAACAGACTGCACTAATTTGATTTTAACCCTAAAGCAAGGAAAATGAACGGAGTTATCTTAGCATACCGCGCCATCTCTGTAAGAAATAATTGAGGTCAGGGTTGGTGTAACGGCATATCATATTTTCACACAGTATTCAGAATCAGATATATTCATTTTATTGTTCTTTTATTTTAACTGTAATGTGTGAATGCTGCCTTACAGCAAGGGACAGAGGCACTGTTTAAAATAACAAAGTTTTCATACTTTAAAAAAGCATTTACAATGCAATGTCACGCATTTGCGAGAGTTTAAGCTATCAGCACTGTAAATGACAATGCCTTTTATTTGTGTTTTTAAAAGCAACACATATATATAAGGCATTTTAATTTCCAATGCTAATAGCTCAAATTCTCGCAAATGCGAGACCACTGTAATGGTGTCCACGACCCTATCTTTAGAAGCTACTCACAGTATTCAGGATACAGTGGGCAGTATCTGAAGAAAGGGACGCGACCACCATTAAAGGGAAAGCGCCGTATGAGGTGCCTTCACCGCAAAAGAAAAAATAAATAATTAAAGAAAGGTTCTGTAGCGTGGCTGCTAAAGTGAAAGCGGATTGCGCTGTAAATAAAATAATTAAATAAGCGCGACGGCTAAAGTGAAGGTGGACAGCACTGTAAATTAAATAAATGAATAAACGTGGCCGCTAAAATGAAAGAGGACCGCACCATAAAATAAATAAATAAATAAGCACGCCGATATAGTTAAAGTGGACCGCACTGTACATTAAATAAATACATTACTAATAACAAGTTAAAAGCGGGCGGCGTGATGCAACGTCGTAGTTGGAATAGGGAAACATCATTAAAGAAAATAGTGCTCACTGACTACATAAAGCAGACTGTGTAACAACACAAGAAAAGAGCCCAGTCCTTTTGGGAGGTTACAAATGCGGACAAGGCGGTACCAAGGATGGACTACTAAGCCGATTCACGTATCAAAAGCAACGATTTTGAAAGGACAGTAACAGGAGCCAATTGAAAAGATGGCCGGGAAATGGGCAGAACTTCTATTCCATACCGCAATACAGCATGACTCGCAGAGCAGCACATGCATTGCCCAGGCTCAACCTAAAAATGGGAGGGGCTTTTCTGAGAAGAGGTTTGAAATAGGACCTAGGCACAACACTGGGTGCCCACGTATTGTCTAAAGCCTTTGCCCATATGTGGCCAAATGGAGTGGTGAGTTCTGGCATTTGAAACCAATAAAAAACAAACTTCCCTTTTGTGCTCACAGCTAACAACTATTCCTCATTTAGGCACTCAGAATGCACTGAGTAAAGTTTCATGTTGAACATCAAGAATTACACAATCAAAAATTGCCTGTCTCCTTTTTTATATAAACAAAGATATTTATATTTATTACAATGATTGAAGGGCATATTGATCTACACACTGTGTATAAATTAATATATATAAACAATACAATAAAAACACAATACAATTTCAAATCTTAAAAACATTCGAGCTCATAATCAATATAAAAAATCATCTGTATAACAATTTCAATTCTTAATTTTCCTTACAACAAATCCTCTATTTAAATACACCTTTTGTAAACCATCCGTTATGAGTCTATACCGATAAGGACAATCAATTACTATATATGAAATAAAAAAATTATTTGTATGGATTATGTCAACGCAGTGTTTTGGCGGTTCTTGGAATCAAACCCCCGCCTTCTTCAGGACAAATTCACAATAAACCTCTTTTCATATAAATGACAGTTGTTTACTACAGGAGACAAAATACAAAAACCTAATAAATTTCAAATATCCTCAATATTTCAATATTTCATAGGTTTATTCAGTGTAAACTCTTGACTAACGCCCTCCATTATATAAATGTACCTAGAGGGGTATCACATATCCACCAAATTCTGGATGAATTTGTAAAAAAATAAAATATTTATAGAGGCAGTTATTTACTCAAGTGTGCAGGAAACAAATGGCTCAATTTAACCAAGTGTGTCCTCTTATCCCCCCTTATACCAGTTATTAAAGACTATTGGCTTAGCTATCTCATTATTATGTAGATTAAGTAAGGTATGTTTTTAATATTTGAAATTGTATTGTGCTTTTTTTTTGTATTGGAGATATATATACTGATTTACACACAGTGCGTAGAATGATATGCGCTTGAATCATTGTAATAAATATGTATCGTTTTTTATATAAAAATGGAGACAGTCAATCTTTGATTGGGTAGTTCATTAGGTTCAGCATGGAACTTTACTCAGTGCATTCTGATAGACTAAATGAGGAATAGTTGTTAACTGTGAGCACAAAAGGGAAGTTTGATTATTATTTGTTAGACCTGGGATCCCTGGTTGGCTGAGGTAGGTAACTTAGGCCAAGTAGGGACCCGCGTTCCAACGTCAGGGAATGGAGGGTCACATTCCTAGATAGCCCCGCTCACCTCCTCTGTAGCTTGGCACAAGCAGCCAGGCTTATCTTCAAGGCAAATGTGTAAAGTATTCGTAATCACGCTCACAAAAATCCAATGATGACACCACAAATAGACTTCACACGAGTTTTATAAAAATAAGTATAAACTATATGTAAAAAGATATACGATAAGACCACACGACATAAAACCAACATATGAGGTTGCGTAATATTTCTCCTGGCTGGTTGTCACGCCAGCCAGCCCTTGTAAGTTCTGGCGATGTCAATGAGCACTTCTAAACATTCTCCTGTATACCTAATCACGTCATACAGTTCGTAATGTTAGAATCAGGTACTTTTGCAATGTAAAAATACTCTAATGGGTAAAATAGCAATCAGACACTTTGCAATGAAAAGAATGCAATGCGTAACGCAACAATCAGGCACTTCGCAAGGTAAAACAATGAAATGCGTAATCCAACCACCAGATATGTCGTTCTGCAATAATGAGGCAATGTGTATACACTAATCAGGTAATTCGTTTTGCAGGAATAATGCAATGAGCAATACGCTAATCAGGTAGTTCGTTATGCAAAAACAAGGCAATGCGTTATACGACAATCAAGTCGTTTGTTATACAGAAATGTTGCTATGTATAATACGTCAGTCAGGTACTCCGCTCTCAGAAATGGAATACTACGTAGTACACTCAGGCCCCGATCACTGGGTCTTATGCGTTCTCTCCACCTCCTCTTCTGACCGTCAGTTAGCCTCTCACAGTTGACCCCAACATAGTAAGATGTAATTCCAAAGTGCAGCTTCGCACTCCGGCCAATTCCAAAGTGCAGCTGTACCGTTACTCCCTTTGGCAATACGGGCCGCGACACGAGCCAAGGCAGAGGCTCGCGCTGCCAACACGAGAGAGATGCAAAGAGCATCTCCATCCGAGCCCGCACCCAGACCCAGGAGTCGACACATGTTACCTGGGGGGTGCAAACCCACTCTCCTCTCCTCGTCCAGCGGCTGGGCCTCCAAGCAGCTTTGTGAAATAGCAAACGGCGGCTCGGGCCGGCAACACAGCTCCTCCGGGACTGCTGGTCCGGGCCGCTTCACTTAGGCAGATCTCAGGCTGCCACAAAGCACGAGCACACAGCGTCGCTGAGTCTTCCTTCACTCCGGGAGCAGGATCACTGGGCACTCCACACACAGGTCTCAGGCTGCATGAAGATCACAAGCACAGCGTCCCTGAGACTCCCTTTACTCCGGTGCTCACGAAAGTCTCCCGGTGCACAACGCACCTGCACACAGCGGAGATGAGACTCACGTGGATTCGGGTGCACACGATAACAAGGCAAATCCTTACGAAGGTCTCACAGTGCAAAACGCACAAGCTCACAGCGTCGATGAGACTCACTTGGATTCCGATGCACAAAGGTCTCACAGTGCACAACGCACACGCTCACAGCATCGATGAGACTCACTTGCATTCCGGTGCACACAATCACTGGCAATTCTAACAATGAGGGCAGGTTACACAAAGCTCACGCACACAACGTCACTGATCCTTGCTTGGATTCCAGGTGCCCCCGATCAGAGGCCGATCCTCCTGAAGCACTCAGTGCTGCACCAAGCACACACACACAGCGTCACTAAGATCACAGGCAGTTCTTACAAGGGTCGCAGACTGCAACAGGCACGCTCCCACAGCACCACTGAGACTCTCCTGGAAACGTTTATGTTCCTGTCTTTCCAAACAGGGAGCCAGCTCACCTCAGGCCCTTGGGGATAGTTACTTCAGGAAACAGTAAAGTCCTTCAAGCAGGGGGACACAGCACACAGCAAAGTCCCTTTAGCCTTTCCATGGTTGAAACAGTAAACTGCAGGCCAGCCCCAGATCACACTGCAAGGGTCAATCCTATCCTTCAGTCTCTTCAGTTGTTTTTTCCTTGGCAAAGGTCTTCTTGACCACAAAGTAGCTCCAGTCTTGTTCACACTTGATCAAGCCATTCTCCAAAGTTCAGGGGCGTCAGCTCTCATAGTTATACCCCTCAATAGCTTTGAAGTCTTTGTGCTTCAGGGGGCACTGACCCCTGTTGAAACCAGTTCTGGGTGCATCCCTACTAGTGACACCTCTCTTCCTTTAATTAGTGGGGGTCTGGATTCTCAATCACTCGGCAGGCAATGAGCCAATTGTTTTATAGCAGCAACCCAGTCCTCTTCACCTGTAAGGGCGTCTCCTCCCCCTACACTCCAGATGCAGGCCAGCCTGTTGCTGTCTCACCTCCCCCCCTGGGTCAGGACATTCCCCAGATCCTATCGCTTTCAAATCCAGACAGTCAATCCACAGCCAGGCAGCGACACACAGAAATGTTAGAGCACAAAACTCAGCCACTTCTAAAAGAGAAGCTTCTGAACACACAATGAAAAAACCATCTTCATGAAAAGATGGTGTCATTACATTGTGAGTTCAGGCATACTAAACTTCACATTTCCATCTTAAGCCCTTGGGAAGATAGGCTGGAAAACATATTACACAGCCTTCCCATTCTATCCAATGGACAAGATGGCCTTTCAACAGTGAAAAATGAAAATTGAGACTATTTCACTGTCAGGACATGACACACACCTTAGTACATGTCCTACCTTTCACATGCACTGCACCCTGTCCAGGGGGTACCCTAGACCTACCACAGGGGTGTCTGATGTACACAGAAAGGGAAGGGTAAGGTCTGGCAAGTGAATGCACTTTATAGAACAACATGGCAGTTTAACAAACTGCGCGCAAGCCCTGCAATGGCTGGCCCGAGTTCCCTTTTTAAGGCTACTTTTGTGGGTGGCACAAATAGTGCTTCAGGCCCACTTGTAGCAGTTGCATTACCAGCCCTGGCACACATAGTGCACTTTACTAAGGACTTCACTTAGTAAGGCAACCATACCAATCATGGACAACCATTACTTTATACAGGGAACAATTCCACATTGACACTGTTTAGCAGTGGCAAAGTGTCCAAAGCATCTACGTTGGCAACACTATGTCAGAAAAAGGTGTCGGGGGGAAGCAAAAAGTTTAGGGATTTTAGCCAAAAAGAGCCAAGTCCTACACTGTCCCTGTTGGCTTGAAAGGGTTACTCTCTGATTTTCTAGAGTTCTGGCATTTGAACACTTAAACCGAGGGTGGCACAGATTTGTAAGACCCATATGTTCAACAGTGGGAGGTAAGAGATATAGCCATTACCTTATAGTAGGTGCCCTACCGGAGGAGAGAATTTAAAATAGAATTGGCAATTGCTTTTTTCTCTCCCAGAATTATTATTGATATATTCTTGGAAGCCATAAAATGACAAATGGCACCATCTAACTAGAGGCTAGAGAAGAGCTCTACCAAAAGTGGTGATCTATTGATCGCAGTGAGTGAAATGCTTGTGTCCTTTGGATGAAAGTGGTATAAATGAGGGATATGGTATGCGAGATAGCGACTTGTAAATGTATTTTTTTAAGCACTCCTGCATGCCCCTTCGTTGCCCTGTTAAAAATGGAGGTGTAGTGCGAACTTAAGTACTCATAGCGATCAAAGTTACTAGAAAGATAACTAAAGACCCAGGTACTAGAGACTTCTAGTGCCCTATGGAAATGGAAGTGCAGTGCGAGCTGATGTCTTTAGGATGGTTAATGTTACTAGAAAAATAACTAAAGACCCAGTTAGTTGAGAGCATGCACAGGCAGCAGGTCAATACATGTAACAGTTGTTTCGTGTGTTATTCGTGAGGGTTTTTTTCTGTCCTAATGCTTTCCTTTTATATGTAGATAAAAATTCGCCTATAACTTAAATGAGAAGCAAAATCCCTAAACGAAAGTCCTGAAGGTGGTTGTAAAATTCAAAATATATGCCACAAAAATGCGTCAACGCCAACTAACTGTAATCCAACCATATGAAGTTCTGGGATAGGAGTATCAATCCCACCAGCTCTTCGGTTCATTAGATAGCGTATCATAATTTGTAACAGCTTGAATGTAACTGAACTCATAGGGTTTTCTTTGTTTTTTTATCAATTTTGTGTTAGATTAAATAATATTGTTTTATTGTATTTCATCACCGTTGTTTTTAACCGGTTTTTAAATATTAATGTGATTTGTATTAGGACTAGAGGTACAAGAAACTCCTGAAATGTATTTCTGTAATGTACATGTATTTTCCAAAATGTATTTTTAAAAGATGAAGAACGTGCTTTCAATGATTTTAAGAACAAAATAGTACAAGCACTACACCTAGATTTTCGTGGGGCACATTTTTGATATTTGTGGTAGAAACTTTACATTATGCATGCATAGAGAATATAGTGTGTGTATACTGAGCAATGGGTGAGTGAGCGAATAATCTTCCAAGGGAAGTTCTACTTACTGCTGGTTTCCAGTGCCCTGTTCCCTCAGACCGTGGGACCACCACTCTAGTTTCATTACTACACAGATTTGTAGTAGCAAAGTTTGTAGGTGGTGGCTGTGATTTTGGGTTACACAAGCAAGTACCACACCAGGAAATGTAGCACTTCCTCATCGCCTCATCGATGTATCAGAGAGGGAATATGGGAAAACAAACTGCTTGATCTGAATTATTCTCACTAGCAGATATCTTTTCAGTAGAGGCTCCTCAAACTCTGCCATCAGGTTCAGGCTATCTCCACCACAATTAACTAACTAGTTAGCTGTCCAACTCAGAGTGGCTGTTCCGCCACCATTTATGGAGGAGCTAACTCTGTGAACAACAGTTCTAGAAGGATGGTAGATTCAGCAAAAGGTAAGCATGGTATGGACAATCCTGTCCAGCATGTCGGAAAGCTCACTCACATTAGCATACAAAATGTGCCCTATTTTCGGTGTACATTTGAGTGATCATGTTTGGTAGCAGAAATTCAACCATACGACATGTGTAATAGTGGAATGACATATAATCACCCTTTCTTAAAAGTGATGATTTTACAAATGACCTGTACAGGTACAGCATTGACCAGTAAAGTCTTACCATAAAGAGTTGCCTTTACTCCTTGAATAAAAATTCAAACAGAGCAAGTATTGTGTATGTGCTGGGATCTTCCAATGGCCTATTTACGTATATTAAAGTCCTCCTTCAAGCTTCAGAGGAGCACATGTTCTTATCGCCAGTTACATCACTGAGGCATGAAGTTCCATTTTTCTACCAGGATCCTATCAGGTCCTATGTACTCGAGAGTACTGGTTGTACTTCACATAAAGAGTGCAGATATGCATTGCATTTCAGTGCTTATCACGTGCTATTCTTGGTGAGGGGTAAATGTAGAATTTATCTTGAAGTGGTTCTTACTTGTTTCATCCCAACTGTAGACAATCAACACCATAGCTTCATGACTAGATTCTACAGACATCTAAGACACTAACTGGGCTTGGTCTTTCCAACCCTCTTTGTCACTGTAACAGTGTCTCTTTTAATGAGTATGTTGTCTCCTTCCTTAACCCTTGCTGTTACAGTGACTGGCCTTTTCTTCCTGATCAAGAGTTCTAATAGCCTCTCCTTTCTGCAGTTTCTATGGTGGCACCCTCTGTTTCAATTATCTGGCCCACTATTGCAGGTTTCGTTAGTATTTCTGTGGTTCGAACATCAAATACTCGAAGACTGATGTTATTTATTTTGTGTCTTTCTCCTCATTTGGAATTCATTGAATTTGCTTGCCTCTAGTGTTAGATTCTATCCTCCCGCTTTAATCTCTGCCAAAGAACACAAGGACATGTGGGTCCTACTCTCTCCAGCATTAGGTTTGCTGTCATATGTAATCTCCATGTAACAGTGCTCAATTTGTAAACAATTAGCTGCCAAGGCACTTCTCAGAAGTCCACTGAAGCCTGCAACACCTTCCCCTGCCAGTGCTTCCAATGGCAGTACCAACATGACACCAGAACTGTACCTAGAGCCGGTGCTGACAATTAAGTGCCAGTGCCGAGCACCGGAAACCACATGCACAAATAAAGCAACGGTATGCCATCTGCTACCAAATTCAAATATACATTTTTTTACTTTCAGAGCAGGCTCTGCTTTTCTGTGATCCTCCACAACCTTTGATAAGGGGTGCTCCTCTAGTCCCAATATAACCATCTCCTATTGTGCAATGACGGTCATTCACATCCACAGACCCCTCTGAAATGTATTGATCCCGAAACAGCTCACAGCTAAACATGCTTTATTTCCCAATTCGTTTTTAATTTTTTTTAAAACATTTTAATATTTAATCACAGGTTTTTTTGTTTGTGCATTACCACACAAATTCTAGATTCTAATAAAAATGATGTATTTATTCTTATTCAAAACTATCCATCTATTTATATAGATATATATTTATAGGATGTGGCTCGAGACAGAAATTTCACACAGAACATCGCAGACTCTATATGTCAGCATTTATATCGACCGAGTCTTCAAGGGAGCTGTTAAAAGGCAACTGGAGGCAATATTAGAAAAGTGTTTCGTCAATTGAACCGCTTTGTAGCTCGCGTTGTACCCTCCGGGCCAAACAACTCGCAGATCGTGGCCGGCTTCTATTGCTTCTTAAATGTGCACCAGGTGTTCCCCTTGACACCACTGCTGTTCAAGATGGCCAACAATTTCATAAACGGCCTGTCCCCGCCAGGGTCCAGAGGCCCCATCGCCACGCGCGCACCCCCTCCGCACAGGCGCAACGCTACCTCTGCGGCTTTCGTTTGAAGGGAGGGGGGAGAGAGAGAGAGAGAGAGAGAAGGGGGGGGGGGGGGGGGGGGGGGGTGTAGAAGGACAATTCTTTCCTCGTGATTAATTATCAGAGATATGGAACCCCTAGGCACAGGCACTAAAAATACTTGCATAATTTGGAAGGTGTTGCAGCTGTTCTGTGTTCTGCAGCACCAGGACTTTTCCCGACGTCGTTTGTCATAATTTGACACTGATAAAGAGTTCCAACGCTGTTGTGTCTTTAGAAAGGCCGTTCTACATATCAGCATCAAAGACGGCCGAGGTGTTCGCTCATAAACACGCAGCTGCCCTACTTTCAGCGCAGAGGACCCTCCATCCGCGGTTTTAGCACTATTTTCATGAAATATAGTGCGGCTCGCTTTTCATGAAATATAGTGCGGTTCGCTTTTCCCGTTTCCTCTGTACCTGCTGCTTCCCTCTCCTGGATTGTTCTAGATCAACCCTCTCCCGCGTGAGGCTAATTATAAATCATTTCTTGAGAAACTGGTAGGGTAGGGGTCATCGGGACTCTCTGGAACAGCGCTGCGATACTGGCGCAGTGATTAATGTGGGGATCACACCGCGGACACACCCTGCCAGGCTTCTAAGGCTTTTTAATTAAAATACAGCAAATATTTGCATTGGGTTTTAGTCGTCGAGAGATGATGAAAGGTGCTGTCCCTGTGAACACCTTTGTCAACACGTGCCTAGAAGAGCGATTTTCATGGTTTCGCAGGCAGAGACTTCTTGACACAGATTGGAAGAAACTGGGGCACTCAACCAAAGCCTGAGCGAGGAGCGAATGATCTGTCTGGTAACTGGGAAAAATATTCCAGTGGAATAATGTGCCCGAAAAAGAGACATACAGGTTAAATGCTGGATGCACTTTTGATTCTTAGTGTTGGGGGTAAGTGATTGTAATTCATAGGAACTAGGCAACAGTGCACATAGCTGCCAAGGTTTCAGATTGTTATGTGTGACGTTTTCATAATTTCGGTGTAATTATGAGTGACATTTCAACGACTATGAGTGACATTATATCCATCACCACTGACCAGAGTCACCCGACCTTCACCGGCGCGGCTCAAACATAGCTGCCAAATTTTCAGTATGCACTAACATTTCTATGTTTTCAAGTCACCTTCGAATGATATTCACATCTCATTAGTGACACCTTCAGGGACACTTGATAAGGAGCAGTGAATTAAGAAAATGTATGGTACTAAACGAAAATCTAATTTTAGTAAACGCAGTGCAGTACCTGGATTAAATACACAACTCACACCTGACCTGGGGTAGTATGTGATTTTTGAAGTTGCCCTGCGCCCTTTCCTACCGTACCATACCTTCCTGTAATATTTTTTTGTAGTATTAATAAAATGCAGCTGGTAATCTATACCAAATGACAGCTGTTTTATCTCAGTGTCGGCCTGCATATACCCTTTGGTTCACAAGTTAGAAATTAATTTTGTTGTAAAGAAATGTTACACTAGTCTGTTATTTTAGTGTTGCAATTGATACGAATTACCCAAATTAATCACCACAGTTTTCCGATGAGCTCTGAAGTACTTACTTAGCTGTCACCAGCCATTGCCCTGTACATTTATCACCGCTCCCTACCAAATTTTTGCTGGTGTCTGGCCGCAATCTCACGCTGGCCTGGGCTGTCTCCCAGGTACAGTGCAGCCAACCTTCTTCTTTCTGGCATAGGGGATGGCAGGAGCTTCTACTGGAGTTGTTGACACCCTGGGCTTATCACAGTCGCACTTAATGACTTGAGTGGTCTGCCGACGAAGGCCCGGGATCATGACAATGGACAAACGCTGTGCCCTCGTTCCCAAAACCACGGTAATTGGGGGCAGGAGCTGCAAAGGTGAAGTTTTTGACAATGTGTGGCCAGCCTGGCATGGGGGCTTAGGAGGGCATTGGCCCAGCTGGATGCAAACCAACACCCTGCACCATGATCCTCCCCACACTAATGTAAGGGCTTGGACAGCACATGAAGCACAAAGTCTGCTGATGGCGAGCACTGCAAAGATAATAAACAAAGCTGCCGCCTGCCTCTGTTTATCTGGGGGCCATCTGCAAAGTGCTTTGCTTGACATCAAAGGGGCACCCCTCAGCAACATCACATGTCGCAGGAAAATTGCAGGCAAGGCGCCGCCCAATGGATCACCCATGCTCAGAGTAGACTCTGACCGAGATAGGCCGGGCGGGGCACGGCTGATCTGTAAAACTAACTCTGGCCTCGCCGTGTATATTTCAATTGTTTAAACGCTCAGTTTCAGCTCCTACAATAATTTAGTTATCTAAAAAATTGAATAATTGTACTTACTCAGCATTACAGTTTTCTCACAGGTGAGCAGCAGGCTCACAACGGCGAGTGAATCATCCGCCACCAGCGCCCGGGCTTGCCGGCCGCCCAGTGTATCTGGTATGCCGCCGCAACATGGTGCAAGCACTTAGCAGCATGCTCAGCTGCACTACCAAAATCCCACGGACACAGCTGCTGAGCAGCCCAGCTATTTTACTTTCAAAATGCTGCCCTCTCGCGCCGGCCGCCCGCCCTAATAAATTGAGTCTCTCAATAGCAGGCACTGACAGTGACTCTTCTCCTGACATCATGCCTCGCGATACCACAGTACTGGGCAGACGCACCAGCCCCCAAGCCTGCCGGAGAAGCGCACATCGTGCTATCACTGCAGATTTTGCTAGTGCTCCGGCTTCACAACTGAGAGGCACCATAATGCGTGACAATGCATTTCAGTACGGTGATGCGGACCACCACACTGAAATGCGTTAGCGTCACGTCTGAAGTGTGATACTTGGCAGAGCTGAGTGCAACTGCCCATCTCAATTTTTGCAGGAGTATGGACATGTATGGATGTCATTATGGAGCACCGATTACTTTCTCTTTTTCATTTTTTGCTCTAATCCCTGGCCCATCAGGAAGAAATAGGAGGCTGTGTGAGCTAAGAGTGAGACTAAGGGTCGACCCTGAGATGTTATTGTGGGTCAATGGGTGTGTCCTTTCACTTTCGCTAACCCTAGCGTTTTGGTGAATCAACTCTCAAATGAACATGAGTGAATATGAGTATGTTCATTTGCATTAAGTACGGTGTAATGACTGGTTACTCACCGGAAATATTCATTACTCCGAGTCGTAGCCCTCCTTGTATTTGTATTTGTATTTGTATTGTGTATTTATAAAGCGCAACTATCGCTCCGGAAGGAGCATCCTGGCGCTGGCTGGATAGTAAGCATACAGTTGATGGAGCAGAATTAGATGGCGGCCATGACATATTCGTCTGGGAGATTGAAAATCCAGGTTTTTAGTTGCTTCCTGAACTGGGTTTCTTGAGTCTGCAACCTGAGATTTTTAGGCATGGAGTTCCAGGCTCTAGAGGACAGATCCCAGTCCTAACTACATGAGCATAGCTCAACCCACCAGAAACTCCCAAGCAACTAAAAACCCATCACTTCCCTCCAGGCCACACCCACACCCTAAGGCATTTAACCATGTGACCCGCCCATCCACATCCTGTACCACCAAGCACAAGAAGCCGAACAGGGAGGGAGGGATGGGAACCTGGACTGGGACGTGGAGGGCTACAACTCGGAGTGATGAATATTACCGGTGAGTAACCGGTCATTACCTCCTCGTCAGCCCTCCCCGTCCCAGTCCTAACTACATGAGCAGATACCAAAGCAAAAATCGGCTTCACCCAGTAGCAAAAACAGACTCAAACAGCACAAGCCGAAAGTCACACAACCTGGGCAGAACACAGCACCACGTCCCCAAACCCAGGAGACGCAGTCCCACACACCACCCAATGATATGGGACACAAAGAGCGAGGAGAACACCAAGGAGCATCCATGCAAACAGGCCAGGTAAGCCCCCCGAAAGCAAGCCCAGCACGCAGCCACCTCAGAATCGAGCTACCTCGAATCGACCCAGGCGCCAACACACCACATGCCCAAACGCCGGCCCCACAAGAGAGTCAAAGGGTGCCCGGACTGATGAATAAACTCAACCACAGAAGGAGAACACCCCAAAGCCACGAGGAAAAGCCATACCATAGCCATCCCGCAAGCGGACCAGACACCCCCGAGACAGAGGGTAAAACAGCAAGGGACCACCGGCAATCACCAGCAAGGCCCCACCGCCAACCTCAACAACAGAGGGAACCAAGGCCACCCAGACCAAACCAGAGCCACCGGGGCAAACGAGGCCTGACCCAGTCTGACTCGCAGCAGGACCCGCGGATTCAGCGCAATCGGGGGAAAAGCACACATCTTGCCCCCCGTACATCAGAAGGACTGGACAACCCCACTCCAACCGCACCCCAAGGCGTTCTTTGGAGACGCAAATAGGTCAGTGGAGACGCATAAAGGTCCAACAACAGGACCCCAAACCAGGCCAACAGGCCACCAACCACCACCAGTGAAAGGCCCAACTGGGCCAGGGAGAGAAACACCCCGCGCAGGCAAGCCACCACAAGACCAAAACCCCCGGCAGACGTAAAGCCCAAAGGGATCACAAGGAAGAACCGCCCCCCTCAGAACAGCTGAGCCGTCAAGGGAAGCCAACGGCGGATGGCATAACACACCACCACCGCACAGTCCGACTGGCCCATCACGAACCTCAGGAGGACCCAAGGCCAACTGAACCGACCCCGGGAGACATAGAAAGCATAGGCGAGATCCAAACCCCTGTCCAGCGTGAGCCCGTGTCACCAGAGGCACAAGACTTACCATCAAGCTATAGGTCCTTGGATTGAATGAAAGCACCGCATGAACTATCACCACCATGGGATACAATGTAAGCATAGGCAGGATCCGAACCCTTGTCCCGTGTGATCCTGTGCCATAGAGGCACAAGGCACACCATTGAGCAACATTTCCATGGTCATTTAACTCCCATCCATACCCAGACAGACTCAGGACAACCACTCCTGGGACACAAAAGGACAGCTCAGCAAGAGGCCTGAACCACCAGCAATCAGGACAACCCGTGGCCAATGGACACTCCCCCCGGAAACAACAGCACACAATCCAGAGATGGCGGAACTCAAAGCCCTAGAGCTAGACACACCAGGGGGAACAAGTGCCAACGGTCCCAAAGAACAAACACCACAGCAGCAGACAACAGCCCCAGAACACGGAGCCACCGGCGACCAGTGGAAGACTGAGCCACCAACAACCCCCGCAGTTCGCGCAACAGAGCCAGTCCGCGGGGCACCGACAGGAATACCTCTCCCACTGAGGTGCTGAAACCCCCAATGAACAGTAGTGCCTGAGTGGTGCAAAGATAGGAAGTCTCCAAGTTTAGTATCCACCCAAACAGACGAAGGAGCCAGCAAACACCCAGTGAAAGGGCCCGAGCTGGAAGGAAAAAAGAGGAAGAATCAACAAACCGTTCAAGGAAGGGAACACCTGAATCCCCTGAGCAGGCAACAAAAACCACCAAGGGCGCTAAAACTCCAGGAAACACCCCAGGAGATGCAGATCCAAAAGGCAACAAAGAAAACCGTAATGAACAACTCCCACACCGAAACGCAGGAACCACCATGAACCGGCAAATGAAAGAAGACGTACCAGAGAAGCCAGCAAACCCCCCGCCCCCAACAGGAAGGGAAGAAACAATAGAAAAGACACCATCATGAAGGACCGACAAGGGAGACACAAGTGTACAGCCGTCATAAACAGAACAGGACGGTAGTCCCCAGACGGTCCCTGGAACAGAAACAGGATCGAGTAAACCCCCGACCCTGCTGACTCACAGGCACCCACAACACAGCCCCATTGGAAATGAAGGCCCAAGCTCAGTGCAATTGAGCCCGACACAGTGCCTGAGAACTGGGAAAAGGGGCAGCACATAACACATCCAGAAGCCCAGCCCAACAATGAGGGACAAGAAGAAGAGGAAGCACTCAGTTGACCCCAAGGAAGGAAGGGACACCCCGGCTCCGTTCCACACCACGAAAGGGCTGGGCCGCCAAACAAGAATTAAACGCCGCCCAAAAGCCCGCTTACAATCCCACGGATCTCCAAACACTAAAGAGCCCGCGAAGGGAAGCTCCATTATGGGAGCCTTCCGAGCGGTAACGCCTTCCAAGGCAAAAGCCTCTGAGCAGACACAGAGGATCCAGCCGCTGTTGCCACCGTACAAAGGGAATCGAAGGACAAATCTGCCAAGAAACGCAACTGCCGTCCCAAGTGGAGAAGTGTGGCTCACTGGTTAGAGCAGGCAGACCCTGAAGCAGAGGTCAGACCGGGGACCAGGGTTCAATTCCCGACGCAGCAGGGTCTTGAGCTCAAATGTCCACGGACTCGACAATTCTCGCTTCGGTGCCTGACCTAAT
This sequence comes from Lissotriton vulgaris, assembly GCF_964263255.1. NCBI lineage: Eukaryota > Metazoa > Chordata > Amphibia > Caudata > Salamandridae > Lissotriton > Lissotriton vulgaris. The sequence goes on from NC_141687.1 coordinate 247,562,776, forward strand.
CATGGGTTCACACTCTGCAACTCTGGGCATTAAGCTTGCTTAATCTCCACACCGGCCCCCCGCGGCGGGATGCCTGGCTTTCACCTTGGGGATGCCCTGTAGGGACTATCTCACAGGGAAAAGCCAGGACGGGTTCCCAAGGCAAGCGCCGAGATACCTCCCCAGGTGATTGAGCGCTATATAAGAACATACAAAAAAAAAAAAAAGAGTTGAAGGGATCCACATCCAGCAAGCCTGCAAAGAAAAACCGGACAGTCACATGAAGCGACTGAACCCGAAAGCCGGGGCAAGATGCAGCCCGGACTACAAGACCAGAGGCAGCAAAAGCCCGACCACAGGAGAAGAAGGAACCGCAACCGCAGACACCACCAGGCACCGAGATGCCACACCAGCCAGCAGGGATCCACCAGAACCACAGCCAGGATACCCCAGTGAACCACCGGAAAGGAAACCCCACCGCCAGAAACCGGGGAAAGGCATGTCTGACAACATCCCTCCACACCCCTTCTAGCAAAGTACTCACAGAGATTTAGGAAAAGGGAGGCTTACAAGCCCCAACAACAGGTGATTGGTGAAAAAGTCTTCTGACTGGCCACCCACCAAGGGCCTATGGAACCCAAAAGTGTCCCGAACACGAAGCAGAACACCATGAAGGTCTGCCCCCTGGTCTCAACCGAAACCAAGACCAGATCCATGCGGCAGAGGCATCCTGCCCATGCCCTAGGAAAGGAGCAGCGGAAGACCCAGCGACCACCACCTCCCCTTTACAGCAAAGCCCACTCACGCCCAAACCACACATCTCCATGAGGTGAACAGAACAGAGAAATTAGCGCCCAGACCTAGCAATGGAAGATCCACAAGGACCAATCAGGGAATGCCAAACCCCAACAGGACAGAAGGCCAGCCCACCCAGGATTCAAACACAAAATAAACCAACAACAAGGCCCCAACCGGAAGGAGCCCAGAAGCCCCAGTCACAGGAACCAGCCCACGCAGAGCATGGACAAAAATAAATAAACACCAGGTTTTAACCCTTTCCTTGCTGCCGTCGGCCATTGGCCGACGGCAGCACTACCTTCCCAGTGCTGCCGTCAGCCAATGGCCGACGCGGCCCCGCCCGCACATGGAAACGCCCGCACCTTGGCGGAATTACCGCCGTGGTTAACGGGTTAAAGAAAGAGTTCATACACTAGTGACAGAAACACACAATCAGTGATGCACCGCAATCTGAACCCATAAACTGTGGAGGAAGAGTCAGGGACCATAACCACAAGGCCAAAGAGACACAATGTCCAAGAGGGACACATCAGAGAAACGGACTCCAAAGACCGGAAAAACCTCCCCACCAGGACGCCCCCAATCGTAAGGACAAACGGAACGCACCTTCGAAAGAACAGGCAGCCCTAGCATATGAACTTGGTGGGTGGGTATTTAGCCATGGCTGAAATCGCCACCTCCGAGCCGGAAGCTCCGCCTCCAAGCCGCATGCTCTGCCTCCGGCCCAGAAGCTCTGCCTCCGGCCCGGAAGCTCCGCCCCCAGCCGGAAACTCCGCCTCCAGGCCGGAATTTACGGCCCGAGTGCGGACGTAAAGTTAGTAGTCTTAAATCTATTCTGTGAATACCGAAAGTAGTAAGTTCATTCTGTGAATGCCAAAAGTAGTAAGTTCACTTTGTGAATCCCGAAAGTAGTAAGTGCATTCTGTGAATACCAAATAATAGTAAGTTTAGGATTTAGTCTTAAGTTCATTCTGTGAATCCCAAAGGGTGGATTTACACAATGCTTGAAATTGAAAAATAGAAGTGCAGGTATTCTGCACCAGAGTACCTGCTTGCTTCTGAGAAGTGCTGGTACTCTCCGAATAAAAGTATTACATTTCTCTTGAGAAGTACCGGTACTCTTCCTCTCAAAATAGAAAAGTGGTGTTACTCAGTACCAGGCCATTTAAAGCACTAGAGTTACCACTTACTTGATGCAAAGCCTTTTTCAGCTCGAACAGTCTTTTCTGTAATTAACAATAAAGTGCTTAATTTCATGCAAACTAAGGGCCCCATTAGGATGGCGGGCGGGCTTTGCCCGCCCGCCATCCTATCGGAAATCAGGACCGCCCGCCCTAAGGGCGGGGGTCCCGCACGCAGCATTAGGATGTGCCCGCCACTGTGGCGGGCACATCCTGTATTTTTAGTATTGTGGCGGGCGGAGCTCTGTGCTCCGCCCCCCACAATACTAAAAATGCTGTGCAGCATTTACATAATCAAAGCGGCTGGCACCGCGCGGTGCCTACCGCTTTGATTATGTAAATGCAGGGGGGTACCACAGGTTCCCCCCCCCCGTGTGCCACCCCCCTTTGGCCTTCACTCTGGGGGCCCACAGGGGGCCCCCAGAGTGAACACTGCATGCCTTTCCGTGGGGGCAATGCCGCCACGGAAAGGCATTGTAAAATGCCCATTGTAATATTGCGGGCGGTGTCTGACAGACACCGCCTGCATGTTACTCGTTTTCCGCCCCGGCCGCAAGGCGACCGGGGCGGAAAAGTGGCGGACGGTGTTTTCGTCCGCCGTGGTCCCCCCCCCGCCATTCTAATATGGAGGGGGGAATACAGGGAAGGATGGCGGGCGGATTTCCCCCGCCAGGCTGGCGGTGGCTACCGCCAGCCTGGCGGGGGCAATCCGCACTCCATCCTAATGGGGCCCTAATTGTTGTCTATACTTACTTTAAATGGCTTTGGATCAGTCTTCTTCAGACACTGACTTCTATTTCAACATAACCTCCAGCTATTGACATGAGACATTGTCAGCCACTTGTTGGTTCAGTCCACAGAAATACTTCACTCTCACAGTTTTTCTTTTGGCCCTTTGAGTATGTCTTGCTGCCTCTATTGGAAGTCATGAGGGAGTATTTTACAGTAGCAAGAGGCCTGGTAGTACTAGGGGGCGAGCCCATACAAGATTGTGTGAAGAAGTGATGCTACAGAAAAGAAAGCAACACTTTTATGCATTGCAGTCCGTAAAAATATGGCCATGAAGTATTTATACACAATACTTACCACAAGAGAGAAAAGACAGCATTCAAAATATGAAAAAAACATTCTGACATAGTTAACCTGCAAGAGTGAGATAAAATATTCTCCCCAATATCCACCCCTAGGGCCTACACCCCATTATTAAAGGATTCGGCCTGGTGGAACTCTGTCACGTTTTGTAATGGGTTGTGACAGTGCAGTTTTCAGAGTACTATTGCTAACAATATAAATAAAGTGAGCTTTGGTAATGTTCCTTTCAGCCAATGGCTTTCTTCGACCAGCCTTTTTTTAGTCATTGGTTTGAGACTTTATCAATTACGACTTCGCTCAGCTCAGTGGAGTATTCATCTCTCACCTAATTCTATTCACTGTGAGGGTGTTTCTTTCCACCTTCACTCGAGTGCTTGCATTGAACTGCTTGATTACTGCTTTGCAACTATAGCTCATTCTGTCTGCTTCTGTGGGTTCCCTCTTAGTCTCGCTTTAATGTGGTAATGCTGCATGAGTACTTTAAAAAAAAGACCCATTGGCTATGCCAATTCTTGTCTATTTAGGTGTTTGTGTAAAGTATTACTTTATATTAGTAGAATAACTTCAGAATGATGGTCATTGATGTGCCCAGTAGGGCTTGGTGAAGTTGGTGGAGTTTCAAGTGATCAAATAACTCCGCCGCGCTACACAGAGCTCTGTCGGTGGTGAAGTGTATTAGGTCATGCCGTTTATGCTGATTTTTAGCAACAGGTTTTTGTCTTCCGCTGCAAAATCAGCACGTACGGCACCATGCTCAGTGCAAGAGGCCCCTGCTTCTTTCTGCCACTCGAGTAGATGTTTTACTCGAATGGCATCTTCGTCAACGCGAACAGAAGGTTTCTCAATGCAAGCGGTAGCTGGCATCTGGACCACCCGTGTTGAGACCTCCTGCATGGAGGTGGTCTGGCATAAGATTTTCTTCGCTCACGCTCGCCAATTTAATGTTCGCAAGCGAGGGGAAAACTCCGCTCTGCTACGCGAAGCAGAGTTTTTCGTAACTCCATGCACTACGCGGAGTGAGAAACATTCTGCTCGCGGAGCGGAATTTCACGCCCAGGCATAGTGCCCAGCACTAGTGATGTATTGACTGTGGTTCCAGATATGCAGAGTTGAACTCACAAACAAAACTAAGACCATGAGCGTAAGGGTTGCATCATACTGCACTGGCCCCAGTTCAATGTTTCACAAACAATTTTCTTCACTGAGGCCAGTACAATTGTAAACCAACATTTTTACCAACTGCTTGCATTTTCCAGGTCCAGGAAATGTCATTTTTTGCATTTGTGATTTGTTGAGCATGTGCTTTTCCCATTCATGATTGTATACAAATGCCAGCACAAAACTGCAATGGCACCATACAAATCCAATGTAATCTGGAAATGGCAGTGTAAAATTACTTGAAATCATTTGTTTGTAATCTGAAAATATTGGTGTAAAAGTCCTCCAACGCCTGCACAGTCCTACATAATCTATGCATGATGTCATGAATGGCAGAAGACAATTTGAGGCAATGGATTTCCAAAAGCGGAAGAAAGTATTTTCTTTTTCCAATCCAATGAAGGTTGTGAAACATGAAACGGGACAGCACCATGCAGCCTTTCTCTCAGCTTTTCACTCGATTAGCCACCCTGCAAACCAGTACTTAACTTGTAAAAACGTAAGTGCTAGCGCCCTTCTCAAGGTGGCACTGCCGCTTATACCACCCATTGCCTTTGCCAGTGTGGACAATGCTAGTACCAACACAACTGCTAACCCTTGCACGCCTACAGTTGTGACAATTCAGACTATTCAGGGCCACCCAAACCTATATGAATAGTACAGGTGGCAGGTGTTATTTTTTTATGTATATTGAATTATTAAACACTGTTGTTTTACTCATCCCAAAATTAGACAGGCAGTGCCACTATGTGTTGACATTAAAGTAAGATTGGTGGCTGACGAGTTGGCGATTGATACAAGAGGCACCCGATTTGGACAAACAAACGTCCTTCTTAGGCATGTGGAAACCGTGTCCATTCAAGTATTTTTTAACACAGTGGGGCCGGCTTGCCCATTTTCGGACCCTTTTCTTGGATTCTCCTTTCCTTTAATTCTAAACAAACATTCTAAACAAACACCGTCCCCACCAGCCCAATTCAAGATTTTGAAGCCCTCCACATGCGAGTCATTCCCCCAATAGTTTGAATCGCTTTCAAGTAAGTTTTTAAACAGTCCCCAAGGACAAAAAACTCTTTTCTTAAAACTTTCACTATTCTTGTAGTCACATGAACTAAGCTCTTTTCCTTGCTTCTATTTTGTTTTGACAGTTGTTTTCACCACAGTCTATTGAGTGGACACAGTTAGTGCCATTTGAAAGCTTTGGCAAGGTAAACTCAAAGATATTGGTTTACTTGGATTGGAGTGCTTGGTGATTGATTTGAATAATTGGTAACACATGCACTTTTTTGTTTTATTTTTAGCTCCCCTTTGTTCCAGGTCCTGAGGAGAACCCCGCTTAAAGTATATTAGGGTTCTGAAACGCCTCAACCTTTTCTCATGAAACCAAACAAGTGATCTTAATTTTTAGTATCAGGTTCACTAAAAAGTTGAATGTACTCTTTGACAAAACATATGTCTACCTTCAGTTCAGTTTCGCTTTATTCGATTTTAGTTTTAAAAATCATAAAAGCATACATTTAAAAAACACACATAACAAAAGTTACATACAAAAGTTACATACAAAAACACAAAATGGCAAGAAGATAAAAGCATTTGTCTATGCTACATGAATAAGTTCCTTTGTAGAATTCATGATTTTCTGTACCCCTGGCCAACGTGCATGGTTGCAGGGTAATTGAATGCAGAAAAGCCAGGTCCACAGAGTGCACGAGTATTTCTGCCCTTCGGGTGACCTGACTCTGTCCTTGGTTTTGGGCGAGGGGTATATACCATGCTTGGGTAAAAGTCACATAGGTCCCAGATGGATATAGGGCCAACACCTTCAGGGGGGTACAAAGTTCGCAGATAGGGGACAACTGAGCTGCTTCTAAATTTTATTAAAACAAGGTCACCGTCAATATCTTTTTTTAAAGGACCTAGCCAACCCACCCTTCTAACAGAAATGATGGTACCGTCCAAACCTAGGGGCAGGGGCCTGTTTTTAGTTAACCAATGTATGGTTTTGTTAAGTAGGTCTTGTTCCCGCTCAATTTTTCCACGTTTGAGTGTAGGGACTCCTGCAAGAACACACACAAAGGGTACAGCCTCTGGGGGTAGCTGTATGTGTGTAGTATTTTTGAACTCTGCTCTTGTGGCAGTAAATTGTGAGGGGCCGGATTTGGGGTTCACTGTAGGGACATTAGGGAGTGGAAGGATAGGAACTGGGAGGTGAGTTTGATTGATACTGCTTGCGCCAGGGGGATTGGGAAGGTTATTGTTACAGATTTTTCAGTTCGACTTTGATTGGACTTAATACATTTCTCTATTCCCAACAACCTGTCCTCTAGGGTGGAAATTTTAACCAAGAGTGGAGAAATGAGTGAGCTAACTATTTGTTCAATCTGGGACAAAAAGTTCGAATTAAAAGATGATACCAATCGATCTATTTTTTCTTCCAGTTTTGAAGAGGGGTTAGTTGCAATGAGTGGGGAGCTAATAGATAATTTTTGTTGTTTTCGTTTGTTCCCTGAAGGCTTAACCCCATCCCACTTCCTTTTACTAGATGAGGACTGGGGAGAAACTGCGTTTAGTGTATTAACATTTTTGGGTTGATAAAGATGTACCAGAGGGCTAGCGGTTGGGGTTACGATTGGGGTTAACATACTTGTTCTTTTAGCGGGGCAAGGGGAGGGACTTATGGAATCAATTCTGGGATCCACGGTGGCATAACTTGTTTTACAAAGGGAATTGCGATTCTCATATTTACATGACTAGAGAATCTGGATTTCATTAACCCCTTCGACGCTCATGACGAGCTCAGCTCGTCATGGAGTTTCCATTGATTTCAATGGAAATTACATGGAAGAGCCAGAAGAGCCATAGCATCCAAGTGGTTAAAGACTTGGAGGCTGACATTATGCTCATTAGAGGATGGAGCCAAAGAGCTATTATTCTCTTGGGAAATGCTAATACAAGCATTAATGCTGAGAGGCGTAGAGTGGTTCTCACTCGTATTAACCCTAAACTCGCCGATCTTGTCCAGCAACGAGAGTTGTTGCGCTATACCATTTGATGGGTCGGGCGGTTGGTTAGTGGATGTGCCAGTCTTAGCAGAATCAATTGCTAGGGCGATGGGCGGAGATGGGCTGCGAGGAACTTGTGACCCTGAATACGGGCCTCTCTGGCTGATAGATGTGTTGGTCACTCCCCTGTGGATCATTGTGGGATGTGCAATGTTAGGCTATGGCAAGACAGCAAATAAGTTCCTAGGGTATTAGGAGATGTTCAACTTAGTCCAGTGGGTATTCCCTTGCCAAAATGACAGGAAGATTATAACGTAGATACCTTTGCAAATTGGTAGGGTCAAGGGGGGTGGCACCGTCCCGTCCTCTTCAGGCCTCTGAGGGCCACAGAGGGCCCGCCCTTTGCCCGGGCTTAGCCCCGGGTGCTCCCGCGCGCGACTCGCGTGGCGTTCCTCGCTTATCAGGCGCCTCCGGGCGCGAAGGTGGCACCAGGGTCGTCTGGGAGGTGTGGTTCAGACCCCCCGGTGGCTGTAGGTATTGTGAGAGGCAGCCGTTTCCCTCACGGCGCTTCTCCGGTCAAAACAGCTGCAGCCGTTGCCCTTACGGCGGGTAAGTGTACAAATCAAGTGTCCCCCTGAGCGCTCGGCGCTCCTCGCTTATCAGGCGCCTCCGGGCGCGAAGGTGGTGTCAGGGACGCGACTGGGCCGCCGGGGCACCTGGGAGGTGTGGTTCAGACCCCCCGGTGGCTGTAGGCGTTGTGAGAGGCAGCCGTTCCCCTCACACTGCTTCCCCGTCAAAACAGCAGCAGCCGTTGCCCTCACGGCGGGTAAGTGTACAAATCAAGTACACTTGAAATAACAGCAAAGTTCACAGCAGGACAGCGCGAGGACCAGGCAGCAGGGTGCAGCAGGGTGACGGAATTGAATGAAGGCTCCACAGATAACGGTGAGTTGAGGCAAGGAAAGGGCTTTGCAAAATGTGAGTCAGACTGCAGCTTATATACAAAGTGTGTGGCTCATGGCGTGCTGCTGCAGGGTGGAAAAAGCATGGCGCATGCTGATGAGAAAGCAGGTGAGGTAGGAATTTTGCAGCGGAGACAGATAAATCGGGGCAAAGGCAAAGTCCCCGGTACCTCCTCAGCTATCAAGCTGTATGACGTCGTCCCATCGTCTCGTCTCGTCCGTAAAACTCCGGAATCTGCAGTTCGTTCATTCGTTTCTGGATCGCAGCAGCCTGCAGTTTTCCGTAGTGAAGAGTGGAGCTGGGAAAACGCAACCGTTAATTAGCCATTAGCCATTAGTCAGCAGCGAGCGCCAGCATCTCGGCCGGCGTTACCTTCGTGGGCGGGGCCTCAGCAGCAGGAAGCACAACGGCGGTGTGCGTGGATAGGTTCTGTGATGTCATTGGTGAAAGTAGCTCGTGGTCAGTGGAAAGAAAGGAGTAAAGTCGTCATGCTGGTGGATGTCTACCTAATTTTGGTAACCTGAATTCGATACTGTTTGATTAATGTTCCCACAGGATCTGTGTTGTTCTTCAAACATTTAATGACACTTTGTTTTGTATATTTTTTTAACCTTTTCCATGTGCTCTTTTTCTGTTCTTCTTTCCATCTGCCCACTTATCAATTCTTTTGGAACTTGAGCATGTTCATGTAATTAAAATGTGTTGTTTAAATGTGATTAGTAATCTTTTGTCATACATGTGACTTATGATTAATGTGTTATATGTTTGTAGGTTTATGTGGTATAGACAAAATGGTTGTATGGCATTACAACGCGGGCTTTTACCCCGCATGTCATTACAACGCGGGGATTACAACGAAAGTCGTTACAACCACTTTCTCTGGAGGGCGTTGGATAGTGAAATAGTTTAATTGTCTATACCAACTCCAGCCCACGGTGACAGTACGGAAGTTGTTGGATAGCAAATTAAACTATTCCCTATCCAACAGCGCCCTCCAGCGAAAGTCGTTGTAACGACTTTCGTTGTAATCCCTGCGTTGTAATGGTATTGCGGGGTAATCCCCACGTTGTCATGGCTGTTCCCCGACAAAATTGTTGAGATTGTTCATTGAAATAATAAAATGAACTTATAACGTTATTTTTTTAATGAAATTGAATCTTTAGAGATAAAAAAGTAAAATACAAATTAACCTTTTTTTCAGTCACTATGAGTGTCACGTGTGATTGGCAACAGTTATTTGCAGAGTAAGGATCAGTATTGGCAATTTTGTTGTTGCAACACCATGTGTTGGAGTGTCATTAGTGCCGGTGTTGGGAATTAAGTGCTGGTGCCGAGCACTGGAAACTCCCGGCCCAAATTAAGCCCTGCTGGAAACCCTGTTGTTAAGAGGCTTTGTTGGTTTCTTCACATAATGGCAGGCACAATTTGGAAAGCTCCAGTGCAACCTCCCAGGCTGGGAGGGTCAGGGAGTCCCCGGACTTCCAGGATTGAGGTGCTGTGACCATCCTCCCCCAAGTGAGCACTGGAGCGAGTGCGGACACCACAGCTCTCTAAGCACGACAGTCATGCATGATATGTGCCCCATTAGTATGGCGACATACAGCATAACCCCAGGGCAGTCCCTTCTATTATCCTGGCACATAAACGATTTTTGTTAACATCAGTAAAAGAAACTCTGATAAACAAAATGTGTATATTTAAAAAATAAAGACTGCATAGTCGGATCACAGAACATTTCTTATCAGCGCTATTTCATGTCCTTGGGGATAAATAAAGACAGTACATATCGCAATCACCATTTACAACAGTATTAAGAAAGCAGAATTCTGGCGGTGGCGATGCGTGACAAGAATATTTGTGCATATTTGCTGCTTGGCATTTTTTCATGATGGTAATGTGTTGTGTTATTTTTCGGCTGTTGTACGTTTGTGCTGAATTATTGCAATGTATTGTTGTTGAACTGGGTTAATGTTTAACTGTTTTGTAGTACCTTGTTACGTTTAAATTGTGTTGCTATGTCGCGTTGTGTATGTTATTGTCTAGTGTTCTGTTATTTACTTTAGAGCGGTCAACAAATGCTACCACATATCCAGCCAAATATAGGATGGCACATGCTTTTAAAGTTCCCATGACAAGCAATCATGTACCACTATCTAAGGTGGTAAAACAGAGCTGCTCCAGCTCTGAACCTTTTTAAGACAAGCCAGCCAAAAACTGTGACAGAGCTCTGTCTTAAATTAACACTTCCTGTTGTCCACAGTCTCAGTTGGCACGCACAAACACTTTATTAAGGAAGCTTCCCTGTCCTATTAACTGCTGTTTGTTCGCCGCCAAACTGTGTTTTTTAAAGTCCCGCTGTATTGTTCTGTGAGCTGGACGCTTTGCGGATGGAGTAGTGGCACCTCGCCTGCCACAAATAAGTCACTATTTCGCACAAGAAAGATGGTCTTAAACAGCCAGGCCGAGTTTAGAGAAGCGTGGCAGGTTAGTCACTCTGTGTCTCCTCTGGCAGGCTGTTCATCAGGTTCGCTCCTCGTGACAAGCACCATTAAACACTATGGATGCGGCCTAGACTCTCTCTGAAGGGCAGGCTGCAGTCTCAGTGGCTGCCTGACATAGAGTGTAATAAGAACAGATCTCCCATGCTCTGACACTGAAGGTGAAACGCTGCAGGGAGCCCATCAGCCTCCGTGTGGATAAATGTGGCCCAAGTGGACGATGAACTGTAGAGAGGATACGTCCTGATTCTGAACAAGTCCTCTGCTTCTGTAGAGGTGACCTGTGTATTGGGGTATTATGTAATGCAGACCAGAGGATGGAGAGGCTCGAGTCAACGTAAGACAAAAACACTTCATCTGAAAGATGTAGGCACTGTGGTTGCTTGCTTCAGGCCCCCACTGCAAGTTAAATGTTTGCAGGTGCATTCCTTGAGCGCTTCACAGGCAGCACAGCGCTTTTTTTGATGGATTAGCTTTTGGTTTCGATGGCACTAGGTGTACTAACCGGATATTCTATTTGTGAAAGCTAAAACCTAGAAATTAATGATAGCACTACCACCAACCTATTTGAGAGGGAACTCACGATGTTATAAAGGAACTACTCCTTTCTTGAGGATCAGATTGGATCGTTAATTAGTTGCAAATTCATTGTGTCTATCTGGCTAATTTCTAATCTACTTAGTCCTAAACTGTTAACTAGGTCTCCACCATGTGCTTCAGAAGGGACATTAGGGAAACCCATAGAACCAAGTGAACCAAGATAAGGGAATGATCACACATACCCATTCAGCCGACTTTCCTTGGGGCTGGTCTAGTAAGCAAAACACAATGATAAGAGAAAGAAGGAGACATCATTACAGGTAGAGTAACAATTGGAGGTTGGAGAGGAGGTGTTCTGCCACTAATGGCCTCTCATGTGGAGCCCCCAACAGCAGCTTCTTGAAAATGAACTGATTCCTCTTGGCTTTTTTTAGGAGTCCCCACACTGACCCGTTGACTTTGGACTAGTTCCCATGACCATGAAACTGAAACTTCACTTCTTCCCAACTACAAGAGTATATCAACCCCAAGTAGCTGCTCAACAGCAGTATATGGCTGCTGTCCCGATGAGTTTGAAGGCCACAATTGTCTAATTTTTCTTGGTAAGACAGACATATCCTAAGGTTTTAATCCTCCAGCCTTTTAGTAGACCAAGTCCCACTGGATACGTTGAGAGGCTGTAGAGGGGCTGAAGTAGATCATCGTCACAAGTCTGATATTTTGCCTAAGTTTCTGCCACTACCTGACTTTATATATTGAAAGCTCTTGAACTCCGGAAGTTCTTCAGTGTGCCAGCCACCCATGGGCCATCCATGGGCCTCCACACCCCTCAGGTATTACACTTATTGTAGTAGTTGGGTGCTGTATACATCTGGTCTGGAATACCGTAAGCTTTTTTCCTGGAATTTTTCACCAAGATGCCACAGTTTCTTTCTAGAAGAATATTCTGATGCTAATATTCACCCTAGACGAGCTTTTTGTTATTAACTCTCTTGGCATTCTACTGTATAGGAAATGTTTTTTTCTGATTGTCTATTGCAAGGTATCAGCTCTTAATACACTTTTCTGTTGAAAATTCTGCCTTTTCCAGTATTTTAGTGGCTTATGGTTGTGCTAGGTTTTTGTTAAAACAGTATTGAAGGCAAAATCATTTATCTAGAGCAGTGGCGAAACCCTTAGTGCGCTTGTCTCCCTTGAGTGGCAATGGTAAACCATGAGTATCAGTGTAGCAGTATTACTGGACTAACGCAATGCTGCAATTGTAGGAAATATGTATATATCACAGTATAACAGGGCATTATTTCTGTGACAAAGTATTTTTCTGACGACATTACTGTCAATTTTTAAGACCGAAAACAATACATGGCCCATATTTTTATGCACCAGCATTTCACGGGCTGTGTTTTCATGGGACAGTATTTTGGGGCGTGTATTGCTTACAGCCTATTTATGGAGTCATGTTTTGATGGACGTTATTGTCCCTATACACATTTTTAGATAGAACGTTGCAAAATATCAAGTGAGACAAGAATTCGCACAGAAAACCATGCTAGGACAAAGAATAGCATAGTGTAAAGTGCAGTGACGCCTCGTCGGGGGTAGTAAGTGCTATATAGATGCAATTACAATACTGTAACAAAAAATTGCATCATGGCATGACATACAATATCATAAAACAGCGCAGAGCAATACAGCGCTACAAAATACAAAACAGCTGGACGTCAGAACATTATATTAAGGAACCAACGTACACCCAGGTGTGTGCCCTCATACATCATCTGTCTTCTGTTTCAAAATTAAGAGTGATTTTAGGTGATGGAATGCTTATTATTGTTGTTATAAAAATCAAATGATGCAGCTCATACTTAACCAGCTGCTGCAATTGAGCTTTCCGGCTGCTGTCCTAGATTGTTTCCTGCGCTGTATAATTTGTTGGGCCTGATCTGCACTTTCTTAAAAGCACCTTATTCAATACTGAACCAAAATGCACCTTGATATCTGTAACCGCATCTTACAGGTCAGTCAGAAATGTATATGCAGCTGGCACAATTGCGTTCTTCCTGCTTAGGTAGAGTTCAGATCTTGGACTTCTAGGAATTCCTTGTAAGTCTTTTGCCACCACGGATGTCAGACCACAGGTGTCCAGGAGCACATATCTTATCATCTGCTAGGGTTGAGTGAAGGCCTTTGGCTCACACAACAAAGACAAGAGGCGAATGGACGTCTTGCTCAGCCTAAAGACACAGACAACAAGAGGAAAAGTTGTGGACTTTTATCAGTGTTCCCTCATGCAGGGCAGCTGGGATGAAAGATCAAGAGGACTCTTGATGTGAAAACTTCCAAAAAAGAATCTGGGAAGCAAAGGGAAGGCATAAAGGACAGCCTTGGCACAGGAATCAGGCTGGCAGGGTAAGCTTGAGGGAAACAAAGCGAGCAACGAGCCAAAAAGATTTCAGATCTAGAGTGAGCCTTGGCGGGCAGAAGTTGGGAGCAGCTGCAGGAGAATTGAATACAAAGAAGTTGTTTGAGGTCGACTGCATAACAAACGGGCACAGTTTGGGACTTGGGTTTAGTGACGTGAGGCGTGCTGATAGAATGATGGATCATAGCTGAAGAGCGGAATAAAGGACCTTGTGGTTTAACCTTCTGCGGCACGCGGCGCGTTGGACTCATTAGGAGGGAAGCCATTAAGGGTCGGTAAGTAAGACCCTCTCAATCTAAGCATTGCGCTGCAGCCGGGGAGCTTCGGCGAAGCCCCGGGAGACCATGCTGAAGGATAAGAGTAATTATAAGGATTTAGGTCACTCAACCAACAAGAAAACCTGTGACAAGAAGTGATAGGGAGAGATCCCGTTTGAGTACTGAAAGCAAGGAAAGCAGCAGGAGCCAAATGGCAATATTTTATTTTTATATATAATGCTGTTTGATTATGAACAGGGGGCATCGGTTTCTAATTGCTCTACACATCCTATTACTCCACTAACACTACTAAGAAGAAAATGAATTATTTTATTAGCCAGGAGGTGTAAATATTGCATTTGTGATTATCAGACAGACATGAAAGATACTAAAGAGTTAAGTGCAAAGAAATAGTTTTGACTACTGTACAAGGGGATAATGCAAAACTCGGCACCGTGGATTTTGTACATAAGTGGCTTAGAGGAATCTATGCAGAGCCTGGTGTGGAGGAATGGAAAAACAGCTGCACATAAAGGAATTTGTGCAGAGCAGGACATGGATGAACCCACGCACAGCTGGTCTTCGGCGAATTTTTAAATACCTTCAGTTCACACAGTATGGAAGGGCCTGGAGGGATCTGCACATTTTCATGTGGTAATATTTGCTGCGATGAGGAGAATGGAAAGTGTGCACAGAGGGAGCTGTGCATACCTGGACATGGAGAAAACTATACAGTTGAAATTGAGGGACTCTTCATAGTCGGGCATGGAGTGATATGTATGTAACTTCGTATGGAGGGCACTGAGTGTTGCTGGAAATGGAGATTTCCGTGATTGGATAAACATAGAGAGATGTGTGTATTGTGGGTCACTAAGTAGTCTGTGCACACTTTGACTTGAAGGAATCCATATAAAGTTGAACAAGGACAAACATCTGCCTACTTCAGTATTAGAGGTAGGCGATAAATTCCGCTCTGCTGGCGGAGTTTGCTGAGTTTTGCCCACTCCACGTTATGATTGTAACGTGGAGTTCCGGCAAAACTCTGCCATGTGGTGAAGTTTTTTCTCGCACTTGACTCACCAACGGTAAGTTGCCAAGCAAGAGTTGGTGTCCATTATTGGCCACTAGGATGGCACTTGGTGAGATTTTCTCAACATTGGCGGTCCGGGGTGGTTACAATCTTTTGCGGTGAGAAAGCTGCCATTCATGTAGAAAATCTACTTGACCGGCAGCAAAGAAGTAGCGTCCTCTGGCACACCGCAGGGTGCCAAATTTTCAGGTTTTGAAGTGCAGAACAAGCTTCCCAGTGCTAAAAATCTGCACAATGTGTCAATTCCACCCACTTGCGGAACTCTGCGGAATCTCACAGAGTTTTCATGTAAACCCGTGGAATTCTGCAAGTTCTCCCCATTTAGAGAGAAGACCACAAGGGAAAAATAATTATTTATTTAATTTTCCCTTGTGGTCGTCTCTCGAAATCCCCTACCCCCCAGCCGGCCCCACCGCTCCTACCTGCTGCAGCCGCGGCTGCCACTCACTCCAATTCAGCATGTGGAATTTGAGAATAGCTAGACCAGAGAGAAGAGAGAAACTGGGCCCAGCAGGGCTTGGAGCAGGAGCATACTTTAAACTTAACTTAAAAAATCCTTGCAAAAACGTTGAAATCAGCCCACAGTGCAGGAGGCCGCAACTACATTTGGGCAATGAGGGCATGGGTGAATGATGCCAACACATCCGGCTCTTAATAAAACCCCTTTCCCTGCACCTCAACAGTGACAGAATGGCCAGTCTATCTCTGGCTTGGAGAAAAATGCATAGTAGACCCTTAAGAAACTATATAGCTAAGCATGAAATACATGGCAGAGTTTGGCATAGAGACATGGTTGCCCTGCTCGCATGGAGGGTTCTAAGCCCATCTAGAAAAAGAGCGACCTCTGTAAACGTGGATCTAGAGGAAACGGTGCATAGCTGAACCTGGAGAACTGTGTACACAGCTAGATATGGATACATTTATGTGTAACTGGTCATGGAGGAATCTTAGCTTAAATTAATGACTATCTAACTCAGCTCAACTGAACATTCATTAACCAGCATACATGTAGAAAACTGCACAGCTGGACATGAAAGAAACACTGAATAAGTGGACATACTTGAATATGTGTAAAGCTGGATAAGAAGCAAATGTGCATAGATGGGAATCGAAGCCCGCATATAGCTCAGCATTGAAGATCCCTTGGGACGAACTGAGACCACCCTGGGAATCATTTTAGAGAATCCTCTCATCTTACCAGATATGGAGAAGGATGACCATCTGGCGGCCCTGATTCTCCATGAATTAACTACAGTCACTGACAAGCTAGAAAACAAGATCAACTGAAACCACAGTAAATATATGTGAAAACACGTTACATGGGTGACTCGAGAGCATGACAGGGTTTTCCTTCTCATCTGTGCTATTCAACACATACATGCACACCATGGCTCTGGTATTTAACGGCAAAAGAACACATGAAAAGTGTTTCTGGGGTATTGTCCAAAATCTCTGAATGCTTGAATCCATATTGACTTGTGGATGAAGGGACTTTAGAGAATGAAAATGGATTTATTGATGGTAGGTCATGGAGAAAAAAAAGATCATCTTGTGACATGACTAGTTCTGACCGTGGTCCAAAACATTGAAATGTGAGGATCCTATTTGATTCAGAAGATGTGCTATTACAGGAACTGAGCTCCACGCCGAGCATGCCCTGAAAGGATATCCTCCATACCCACAGAGTGGAACTAACTATCAGGGCATATTAGCAAGTACCTCGCTAAAATTATCGCCGTTTTAGCGGCAGGAAACTGCCGCTAAAATGGCGATAATGGGCTTGCTAAAATGCGTCATAGAATTCCAATAGAAGCCCAGGTTAAAGTTGCAGGACATCTAACCTGGGCTTCTATTGGAATTCTATAACGCATATTAGCAAGCCCATTATCGCCGTTATAGCGGCAGTTTCCTGCTGCTAAAACAGCGATAATTTTAACAAGGTTCTTGCTAATATGCCCCGACATCTTTAGTCATGTTGTCCCTAAGTTAAAACAACTCGATGGACCCTTATTTATCCAATCAAAAACAAATAAAAAATCTGCAAAAACAGACATTAAAAAACAAATAACATGCACCATGCTTCTGGTGTAGGAATCGAGGCTACCTACAATACAGTGCACCACATAACCTCTCCCCGTGCAAAATTCTGCATGTCATTCCTTGACAGCCTGGCAGACTAACTTCAAACACAAAAATATGGAGTAAATCTCTTGTTGTGGAATTCCATTTGTTCTTCAGTGATCTACATCTGCCTCTGAAACCACAGCTAATTTACTTACTCCTTATAAAGCACCTGAAAATGAGACTCGATTAAGAGAAATACCAATCTTTCAGTCACAGTTCCTTCTACCAGACATTTACTGGGATAACTGTGCTACCGCTTTCCTGCACACTGCTGTTAATACTGTCAGGTAACCCAAAATACTAGTTATACCCGGTCCTCCTCTCATCTGCAGCTCTTATGACTGAGGAACAGAGGTTGAATCAGTGAAACACACCTGCAATTTCATGAACTTGTGGTCCCTCACAGGGTAGTCCAAGAGAGGCTTGGGTAGCTCAAATAATTATCTTGCCGACGACGCTGGCCCAGATTCTGAATGGTGTCAGGCAACGCAGCACCCAAAGAGGCTGCGCTGCTTTGCTTGACAGGGAGAGAGCAGGAGAGTGCCATATTCCTAACACCAGTGCTGATTTCAGCTGCCATGCCCTAGGCACACATCTTAGCACCATAGTGCTATGGTGTGCACCTGATTCTAGCATAGGTTTTGTACAGGAAGGACAACCTTCCTGTACAAAATACTATGCCTAGACAAGTTTAAAAGCTGTTCCTACTTTGTATGTGTGCTGTACAGTGCAGCATGCATGCATGCAAAGTCGGAAAAGCACTGGAAAAAGAAAACATTTCCCTGTTTAACGCCTGCTTTTCAGCTGCATAATTTTTGACACAATCAATTCTTTCTATCAATGTGAGTGAATATGGTTTAGCATCAAAAAGCATAGGTGGTTGCATGGGAACGCCCATGTACCACCTATATAGCACCAATGTGACGCAAAGTAAAGCAAAGTTGTGTTTCTCTCTGCATTGAGTTACTTTACATACAAACTAACGCTAATGCCGATTAGCGTTGGTTTCGAAATCACAAAACAGGTTAAGCGTTGGGTTTGCGTCGAAAAAGTAATGTTAACCCAACACAAAACCTTTGAGAATCTGACCTGCTATCTGTAGAAAGATTTCCACCAAGGTAACTTGAGATTTACTGTGGCCCATGGCCCTTCCCTTCTGCTTACACACGTGCTCCTGTCCCTTCAGGTGCTCATCTCAGCTCCTCTCACTTTGAATTTAAAATTTGAATTTAAAAACATTTATACAGCACGCTTTTACCCAGCGGTTTCATGGCGCTATTAGTGAAACAGTGGACGGCAGCAGCTGGAGGAATTTAAGCAGAGTAAGCTTGCATAAAGAGGAAGGTTTTGAGGTCCTTCCGAAACTGAAGGTAAGAAGGTGAAGTACGCAGGGCAACCGGGAGGGAGTTTGGCCTCCTACTCCCAACTGCTGTTTTCTTCAACTCTGCATCAACATTCTATTGTTGACATCACATGAGCTCAGTAATCTCTGATTCCAGATTCTTCTACACAACAGAACTCATACAGATATCTGCTAAACTGGTAACACAAGGAATACAGGGAAACCCTGACATTTATAACACCAATTCAATAATACATAAACACTGCATTGACTGAAAAACAATCATACAATCTGGGAGACAGCATAAACTCTGCTGTGGAAGTTACTCTCCTGTGAATGGTAAGCGTGTTAAACTCACATGATTGCTTTTCCACATCCTTCCTCCTTTCTGTAGTGTATTTGTTCAGCAATCAGCAGTATAAAATAAATAAATAAATAAATAGAAAGGTGCATAGCTACTGCTTATGTCATCAATTACAATTCTACCCCTTTTGGGATCCTTTTACTCATTCAACAGCATCTCTGCCTGGCTTTTTTGGTATACAGGTGCACAGCATCACGCTGCCTAAGGCTAAGCTAATTGGAGGCAGGGTATCATTTACCCCAATAAAATCGCAGAATCCAATGGCGTTCTTTTTTTTTTTTTAGTAGGTTTTGATTCTAATCGATTTTTTGATTGGACAGCACAAAGTCGAAAAATTCAAGGATGAACTTATTCTTTACTTTGTTCTACTTTTAGTGTGCAGGGATTGTGGGTTATTCTTTTTTATGGGAACTTATTCTCCCCTTCTCCTTCTCTCTTCTAGACTGTTGGCTTCCCATCCGGAGTCCCGCATAAAGAAAAAAAAAACATGTGAGTCTGTTGTCTTTTCCTCCCTTACCATTTCTTTTCTTCCCTGCTTCTAGCTCTGCCGTGTTCTCCTTTTTTGAGAATATGTTTTCTTAGCTCTTTTCTTTCTCCTCAACATATCCCCCAATATACATATTTTTTTTGCAGATTTATATGGCGCGAACTTGACCCAAAGGTATTGGAGTGCTTTACATGCCCACCTGTTACGTTACACAAGGACACATTCATTATTTTTTTTCGGTAGGCACGGGGAGATTACATGAATTGCCCAGAATCACAGGATGTGGACGCAACCCAGAGGCTCGAACCTTGGTTTCCCAGTGCCAAAGTCAGTAATTTAGCCATCAGACCACATCCTCTCCCCAGGGATTATCCTTGTGTTTTTTTGTGATTAAACAAAGAAAAAAATCCAGACTTCGGGTTTGGTCCAAAGGATCCTGTTAACACAAAAAACAGCAAGAATCACACCCTCATGGGTGTAGGCATCTCTCTATCTATATGTCAGAGGAGCCCTGTTTCTTTTAACGTTATCTCATCCAGGCCTTTTGGTTCCTTCTTCCTGCCTTATATGTCACTTTCCTTTCTTAATCTTTTACATAAAACCGCTCTAGGCCTGAAGCGGCAAAATAATATCACTTTCCCCCATAGTTTAGTTTATTGCCCGGCATCCTCCAAGCCTGTATCCGCTCACTTACCTGGGAAAGCCATGCTCCTCCTGGAGCGTGGCTGGACCGAGGGCCTCTCTGTAGATTTCTTCTACAGGAGGCTCTTCAGTGTGCTTGTTTGCCTCCTGAGTCCACAAAATTGGTGGGGGCCTCAGCGAGTATCTCCTGGTGGCGTTGAGTAGGTTTCCTTCTTCTCCCTTGGCCCCTTTCCATGCTCTCTCTTCATCTTCCCTTGCACCTACTACAGTCTCCTACGTTCCTCTGTCTGCGTTATTTCCCCTCCTCTTTGTCGCACCTCCTCCTTTGTCTGTCCTTCCTCTACTTCTATTCCTGTCTTGGTGGGAGAATAGAAGTATGTTGTCTATATGTTTTCTTTCTCTTTGTCCTGTTCCTCTTTTAATTATTGATTTTCCTATTTCAGGTTCTGGTGAGACGACGTTCCAGAGAGGGATTTCAGGTCAGTCATCCTTGTCTTTCTTATGTTGTTTTAACCCCCTTGTCACACAGGTTATTCTTTATTATAATTATCATTTGCACATCTATCTCTCACATACCCTCAGCCATCACACCCTGTGGCACTTTATCTCATAACACGATAACCATACCTTTGTAGGACATCACTGTAGGAAGGTGGAATCTGACTGCATGGTTGCCCCCACTTTTTTACTGGTGTTTTGATGGTTTTGGACTTAGTTTGGCTGGGATCCTGCTAATCAGGGCCCCAGCCTATCTGCTTTCCTCTATAAATTGATTGCATGTGCATTAGGTACACTCCAGATTGGTTACTGAGTTACCCTTGTGAGTCCCTAGTATATAGTAGGCGTGGGCGGAAAATCCGTTCCGCTCGCGGATTTTGCGGATTTTCGGGAAATCCGCAATCCGCGAGATTTGCGAATTTCCCGCAAAATCCGCAAATCCGCGAGCAGCGGATTTTGCTCGCACTGCTCGCACTGTTCGCGTGAGTTCGCGCCCCGCGAATAAGTGCAAAATTGCAGAAATACGATCTTAGCAAAACTGAAAGTAACTACTTACCAGGTTCAAAAGTTCAGGCTCATCATTAGTAGCCATTTCCTGGAGTGCTTCCTGAGGGGCCCCTCCAGAGTTCAGTTGCCAGTTGAAACTAGTATGTGACCCTGCTCTGAACCTCAGAATAGTTACACATATGCCACAAAGGTCCTGAATTACAGCTAAGGGAGACAAGCAGGAGCCAGGCTGGAAGTTAAAATCCATTAATCAGCCCCTAATTCATTATTGTCAGTTGGGGCAGGGCAGGTGTTGTAACTAATTTTGCAACAATGAAAGCACTTAGCAAGTGCAAAAGATCACTAATCAGGGCGCACTAAGGAAGCAGGTGCCAGCTAAAAAAATATTCTGTGACACATTAATCAGCCCCAAATTAATTCAGGTCACTTGAGGCAGGGAAGGTGTGCTTTGCTTTGCCGAAAATAATGTACACTGGACAACCAGAGGGTGTGGTGATGAAACAGAGGGTGGCATGGGTGGGCCAGAGGGTGGCATGAGTAGTCAGAGAGTGGCAGTGGTGACAGAGAGTGGCAGTGATGAAGAAGAGTGTCCCAAACAGGCTGGACACATAGAAACAACAAGTTCGCAAAACTTGCGACCCGACAGGTAAGTTCGCAAATTGCGAAATTGTAAAAACCCTCGCGAACTGGCCGAAACACGGGCGAACACAAAAAAAAAAAAAATCCGCAAATTCGCGGGAATTCGCGGATTTTGCGGATTGCGAATCCGCAAATCCGCAAAATTCGCGAACGCGAGATCCGCAAAATTCGCTCATGCTTAGTATATAGTACCTTAGGTATTAAGGGCATAGGTACCCCAGAGGCCTACCAAGGGCTGAAGCATGTATTATGCCACCCCTGGGAAGCCTTCCAAAAAGGTACCACAGGTCTGCTACTGCAGCCTGGGTAAGGTGGTGCATACACCCCTTACTAAGATATAGGTTACCTATATCTACCTTTAATCACTGACACATAGAAACCTATAAGACACTCCTATGGCCGGCCTTATCAATCGTAAAGGCAGAGTCTTGGTTTTGTGTGAGAGGGTGCCCATGCATTAGCAGGACCCCTCTGCAGCTTTCAGGGCCGATTCTCTGAGGCTGTTCTGTGATGCAGCCGACCATATACCCTTAAGTTCATTATGACGTCTCAATAAAGGCTAACTTTGGAATGTCTGCATGGAAACATGTCGTGTTTGGTGTCAATCCTACCCCCCCCTCCGGTGGTAGAATTCCACCCTTCTAGAGGGAGAAGACATGTACACTGTGACCTAACTGGTAATAGTTTAAAAGAACCCTAGGATCACAAAATGGATGCTGCAGCCACAGACACGGGTCTGACCTCCTGCTGCTGGACGAAACTCCGGCAGGGGAGGCCTGGACAATAGGTAATAGGTTTCCTGTCACAGGGAGGTGTAACCACCTCCCAGACAGGCTTTAGTGTATTGGGGCTGGGTGGGTGCATTCAGAAAATGCTTTTCAGACAGTGCTGGGGGCACACTTGGTGTCCCTGTGCATACCCCAGTTCAAACCGGTTGCAGGGGCTCTCTGCCCCTACTCTGGCGAGAACCTGGACAAACGGAAAGGAGTGTAGCCACCCCCCTCCCTAGATGCTCCCATAGGTGGGTCCCCAGAGTATGTCCAACCCCTGTTCTTCAGTATAAGTAAGGGGCCCCTGGCAACATTACTTTAGATTACACCTGGACGAAACTCTGCTACATATATCCTGGAACTTTGACATTCTACACGACTAGAAGATGGAAGAATCTCCCTTGGGGTCAAAGAGTGACTCCCTTGTTCAAACAGGCACCAAAGAAGCATCTTGCCGGTCTGCATTTCCAAAGCTCCCGCCGGATTACAAAGTATTTGCGACTCAGGACATGGACTTCCAGACTTCTCAGAGGCCTACATGACATCCCAGCAAAGCTGAGACCCGCAGCCCTCACGAGTGACGTGGGACCGGAACTCCTGGACACCCTGCACATTTGCTAGTGCATCAACTTCCCGAGCTTTCCTGAAGTTGTGCGTTTGGCTACTTGTAGTCCAAGCCCCAAGCACCATCTGCACCAAAGATTGTGGGCCTACACTCCACAAGTGTTCCGTGAGCACACTTCTAGCATTTCTGCTTGAGGCCCCTTTGAGGTCCCTGGTCCGTCGACTGGTGGGTCCCCACGAAGGTAACTCTACTTTCCTTTGGGCATCCCTGATTGCTCCAGACGTGCCCCAACTCCCCACCAGGGGGTGAGTTCCTCAGACCTTGCTGGTCTGCACCAAAGCCAATCTTTGTTTCCTGCATGGGTTGCTGTTGCCAAGGCTTGTTGTGTACAATCCAGAAACCGACACCGCAGCACTCGACAGCCTTTGTGGGACAACTCGAATCCAGCACCTGGTTGTTTATCGACACCTCCTGGTCCTCGTGGCTAAAGAGTCAAGCTTCACCTTCTTCACCTGCAAGCACCCGACATCGGTGGGCATCTGCTCATCGCCTCCCTGGTAACTGACTAGTGGCCCAGACTCTGTCCCCTCTGCTTTCAGGTTCTTCACATCTCTGATCCAGGCTTAGCTCTCTCCGGAAACTTTCCACTTGGTCGCCAGCAGCACTTTTGCAGCAACTCGCCGTTGAAATCAACGACGAAACCCGACATCAAAAGACACCTATGAACCCAGCTTCCCTTGGTGAGGTAACTCGAGTACTAAGGTGCTCACATGGGTGTTGACTCTAGGAACTCCTAGTTCTAAAGGGGTTTGCTCTAAGTCCTCTTCTAAGTGTCCTTAATACTTAAAATTCCAACTGTGACTTTCCCCATAGAAGTTAATGGTGATTAGTGGCTGTGTTTAGACACGGGTCCCCCATGGGTCCCCTGTGTCACAACCTTGGGTGGTTCCTGGTGGCCCCAGCAGTTCTGAAGGCTCTAGGCCTTGTATCTATGCAAGTCGTGGTTCTTATACCACTTTCTTAATATATTGTTTGGTATGGCCTTAGGGCTCAACCTATATTGTGCTAATTTATTGTGTGCTAATTAGGTTTACTGAATGTTCTTTTGCCTTTCGCCTCATAAAGAGACTAGAGGGATGTGTTTAGAATGAATGCATATATTTTATATATATACCTGGTGTGGTTCTCTTTCATTTAATCATTCATGAGATTATAGACTGGTAAAACATGCTGATTTACATTCCTCCAAGACTTAGCCTGAAGGCTGCTCTCCACAGCTAGCACTAGGATAGCTTTCTATAAAGGTTGTCTTTAACCTACCATCAATAAGGGTTGTCTGGACTGGTGCAAGGTGCCCACTAGAATAGTGGACAGCATATGCCAGGCCAACTTCTCACAATGACAACACTTCCTATGTAGGCTCAAAAACAAAATCAACGCTCTCCATGCACCCTATATGGTGTAGCTTTCTATACCTGTGGGTAAGGTTTTCAGCATCCTGTAATATGGTAGTAAGTGCCATATAAATTATACTACAATACAATATATTGAATTTACGTTGTTATCCCTTCACCCCCTGAAGAAAACTTTAGTGCTTCAGGTCTGTTATCAAATTATGAGAATGGACTCCTCAGTATGGGGAGAGGGTGTGGCATAAACAACTAGAGCGATCGACCTTGGAGCTGGGGAATCGGGTTTGAGTCTCTAAAGGGACGCTCAACATCCTGTGATTCTGGGCAAATCACTTAATCTCCCCATGCTTAACAAAAATGAATGTGGCTCTCTTTAATGCAGCTGGTGCTCGTGTAAAGCGCTCTGATACCCTCTGGTCTAGTTTGCGCTATACTGCAAAAAGGGGAACTTAGAGGGGATGATGAACAGAAATCTAATATTCTTTCTCTCTCTCTTTCTGGCTCCATTCTTTGTGTGTACATTTAAGGCAGTAAACCAGCATCACTGGTTATTGGCACAACGTTCTCTTGGACTTTTTATATCTTTTAAAGGGCATTTACTATTACCAAACAATAATATCAAAGATAAGAGGATCATTTGCAACGGATGATGATTTTCACAAGGTTGGCAAGTTCATAATGCATGTCACGTGATGGCTGAACAACAGTGTTGATGACTAGGCGACAATAATTTTGGAGTCCAGGAAGAATTTGTAAAGTGCATATTCACCCCTCAAAGGATGTCTCTAGACACTTTTGAGACATAACAAATGTGTCTTTTTAAGAATGCTGCACGGTAAAATGTTCTGTTTTTTTATACAGAGATTAATAATTGAGTTTGAGGCTGAGGAGTATACTTTTTAGAATACATTGACTTTCACCCACCAAGGTGTCAAGCTTCATCATTGTGTTGAGCTCGACGTTGGGTGTGGGGTGCAATACCCAGTGAGCTCCATGACGGAGCCCTTTATGATGATCTTTTTGTTATCAAGGACAAAGAACTTAAAAGTTGAGGTACCTTCGGTCCTTTTATTTTTAGATAGGGATATTATATTGTGGTGGGTGAAGATCAGTGCATCCGAAAAAGAATACTCCTAGGACCTGGGAGTTGGTAACTTAAATGAAAACCTTCCTTAAATATCATTCGCAGAACGTCACACTTTGTGAATTAATTGTCCAAATTTGGGAGGATATGTGACCGCTCCCTCTTTTGAACAGTTAACACTCTCACTGCCCGGTACAAAACATTGTGCTAATTGTATTTCCTTAAAGTCAATTTTCTGTACTTAGACTCATATTGTACATACATGTAAGTACGAAAAAGGGTTATAAGCATGTTGCTGGGGTTCAACTTACCTTAAAAAACAGAAGACAAGAGGATTTCGGCAAAACAGGAACAGTTAATTTAATCAAACATTGCCCCCGGGAGAACAGTTGCAGGATCAAGGTCTGAGTACTGTTTCAATTTACATTGGGCTTGCATACATCTTTATACAATTCTACAACAAGCAATACACGTTTCTGTCATACCATATATGGTGAGGAATGCTGGTTACTGCCTTAGTGTCATAAATTAATTGTCAAATGATTACTGCATGTGAGTCTCGACCTTCGTGGACACAGTGTGGCCAGTGGTGTATGTGTCCAGATGTCCGGCATGGGGATCCCTTGATCACTATGTGTTTCTAACTCATGTGGCATCTGACTCTATGGTGTTTTCAGAAGTGCGCGTACCCCCTTGAGCCATGTGTCCTTTATTGGGAGCAATTTCCCATGACCATTGTATGAAGCTGCACCTATCTGCGGGATTGATCAAGAGTTTCCTGCCGGCGTGTTTGCCTGCCAGCTATGCACTCTCCCACCTGTGGACCAACAATCAGTACTCCAGGTCCTAGGTCGCAGAGCCTGCCTGATTACATACTTGCATGTCGAGGTAGATGTGAAGTTCGGGACGGGTGATTCCAATAATAAGGACGATAGTACATTATTTATTGATAAAAACATTTATATTCATGTTAACAAGTATATGACTGTCAATCACTCAAAAATAATCACTGTTTACTAGTGAAAAGATGCTTCTGTGGCTAGGATTATTTTAATTCATCGTTATGGAAAATAGTTTATTTGGAGTGTTATTGAACAAAAACATGATGTGTGCATTTTTATAAAAATGGCATTGTAGTGCCACAGGTATGGTGTCCACGTTGCTTTGTACATAGATGGAATAGTTACAAATAAATGAAATACTATTCTACTGTCCCCATTATATTGGTGTGATCGAGTGATGTACGTCAATATATTGCGCACATCTTGCATTAGCCAAAGGTTAATTTGTTATTCCTAGAAGCCAAGTGCAGTGTCTTGTATGTAAACCAGTATCCCTGATAATTAGCCCCCCCCCCCCTTTATTATAAATGGACAGACACTTGCGCCGTATCTCCACGGGGTATAAAGAACGACACATAATGCCTCTTGCTTCCGAAGCAGAGGAGAGACCGTAATGGGGAAGGAATCTATTGAAAAGGCTGATGCTATTATACAAAATTAAACTAACCACTCCACGCGCATAATCAGGCTCCAGATGACACTCTGAATCCGGGTGACATTTCACAGAGCACGAGGCGGCACCACCGGAAGCCTCGGTGTCCCCGGCAGCCTGATTATCTACCGGAGCAGGCAGTTAATTCTATATATTATTATTATTGCTAGCAAATGGATTGCCTCGGAGGGAAATCTTCAATTTCAATGGACTCTGATTGAAAAAAAAAAGTGTTTAATATGTCACTAAATCTCGCCTCGGTAACAAATAATTTCTAATAATGCTTCTGTCAGTTCAAAGCTTAGGGGCAGAATCTTGTTAAAAACATGGCGCATATGTGCGCTCTATCCAGTGGACTCGCATTCGACGACTGGAAACATGTATGAACTCATGAATATAAAAAAATAGTATGTATAGACATACAGATATATATAAGGAAGAAGTAAAATTTGAAAATTACGGTGGATCTGCCACTTAAAAACAAATAAAACCCAAATCTATTTACTTCACCCCAAAGTATATCACACAGTGTCCTTCTTGGTGACTATTTTTGGGGGATTCTGATTTCCCGCCTCACACGACCAGCTTCTGCATATTGATTCGTCTGATGCCACTATTAGAGCCGTAAAGGGGGGGTTCTGTGGAGAGCAGGCTGCGCCCTGTGGTCAAAGGTCAAGATCTAGAACATTAGCGTTGTAGTTGGGGTCACTGGCTGAAATTATGGGGCAGGTGAGAATCAAATTATGTGGCAGGGTTGGCAAAATGATGCAGCAAGAGAAGACACATTATGCACCTTAAGGTGGCATATTTTGTGATAGTATTGCTTTAGTATGTTGTCATTTCTACACATGCTACCACTGTCTGGGCAAAGATTTCACTTCGTCTGTACCAGTTTAATACACAAACACAGCCATAAGCAATGGAAAGTCGTCCAGTGAAGGGTCTTTTTCTTCACAGCAACACGGTTAGCAATGTCTTTTGTAACTTTTGATCCGTTTGACCTAGAAAAGAAGTTCTTTTTTGTTACAATCTGCAGATTTTGTAGCAGGTGATGCATTATGTGAGAAATGTGGCAAAACCATAATTTTGTTAAAAAAAAACTACAGATTACGCATTCTGAAGTCATATATCCATGGTCATGCTATTGGCTATGATACAGGAAATGATGCAGGGCACATATTCTGAATTTCTCAGGGATCGTGAACCAGCACCAGGAGAGGATCGATGCTGTGAGCCTGCTCTAAACTTCTCCCAGACCATGGACCTACAGGTGGCGACGATACAGTCAATGACGATGGGGCTGATGATTACTTCTCATGAACCATCGACCTGGTACTGCAGATGATACAGGGGCGTTGACTAAATATGCCATGGCCAGGAGCCTACTGCTCAAGAAGGTTTGTGGCCTAAGGCGGCTCGCATAGTCTGCCCCTCCTAGTACTCATGAACCTGCTTCTGAAGCTGCTGTTGGAACAATTTTGGGAGTATAAATCTATCTTCCTAGAGGCCCTAGGACAACTGCTGCAGATGACAGAGCCCTTGATGCTTGTAAGATAACTCTAACGTTCCCAGGGCTCATGGTCCTGCAGCTAGAGGTGATACCGGAAACGTAGATTGGGGAATAATAGAAACTCCCCGTAGATATATATTACTGCAGATGATGCTGAACTGTTTTGGGACATGGGCCTACAGTTCCATATGATGCAGGAAGAGTCTTGGGGCACTCGTTAAACTAACCCTAGGATGCGAGCCAGCTGCGGCCGGTGGTAGGCGGCTGCCCGAGTAGTCTAATCTTCAAGGATAACTACAGCTGTCATATTAAGAGATCTGTGCCTGCCTGGGAGAGATATATGTGCCTTCAGAGAAGCTTCTGTCATGGCAGCTTCTTTGGAGGTACTGAACCTTTGCTGTGCCAGTGCCATGATATGTGCGCCTGCGCTGCAGCAACATGTTTTCATTTTTTATGAACAAACTGCCAAAGCTGGGGTTTGCTTTTGATAAATAAAAAAAAGTCTTTTGTGTGCATGGAGTTTTCTTCCAACATGTGGGAGGCATGTATTTGTTTTCCTGCTTGGGACCGCCCAAGTTTCTATGACTGCCCAAGTCAAGACAGGAAAAGGTTATGTCAGAACATCTGTCCTAAATACGGCGGACGGTCTGGAGTACTTTGACTGACGGCCTAATGTCTGTTAAGCTGTCAGTCAAAGGTCTCCACCAGAGGAGCTTCCACTGGCGGAAACATGATGGTTCACCCGACTCTATATAAAATGAGCAAAGAGGGAGTTTGATGAACATGGCACTATGCCACATTTCTGTTGATGCTCCCATCATGCAAAACTTTGACCAAGGCCCACCGTTTATCCTAGCACCCTTGTACCTGCAGGTGGAGCTAGTGATGAAACTACCCCGGACAGCATCCCAGTGACTGTGCTCTGCTGGATACTGGTCATGGTCTCATTATATAAGGGACACGGACCACACATTTCGTCACTTTAATGGAACTTTAGGAAAGAACTGATATCTTCAAATATTCATGCAAAGAGACCGGAGGACCCCTGCATCCCTGCGATCTGTTTCAGAATGTCAGGCAGACATTAGGAGAAAATCACGGTAAAGAACTGGCTCAGGAAATGTGTGAAACAAGGCTTAATCAACACATGGAGCGTGCGACAGATTAATAATAGGATTTTCCTGGTGGAGAAGAACAGGCCTGGACTTGTAAATATTTCTCTATTTCCCCTTCCCCTGACTATGAAATCTGTTAATGTGCCAACTCTCTGACTCTGTTTTTTATGAAGGTCACATCCTAATTTAACGGAACAGTAGCAATGATCCACAGTTGTCTTTTTCGCCTGCTGCTTCACAAGCAATTACATATAAAATAAAACAAGCAATGAGATAGCAGATGGTCTTGGTTGTTGTGTAGTTAAAAAGTGTTGCGCTTTGCACTAGCACCGTCTTAGATTGCGTCCATGGACGCTTTACATCCTGCTTCAAGGTTGTTGAGAGCATTAACTCACAACCCGTCAAAGGTGTGAGGGTTCTCTTAGCATGAAATGTAGGTTCATCCCAACTGCTTCTCTAAAATGGACGTAGCTGGCTGGATCAACATTTAATAACGAAGCGGCTATTTGCCTGTGTAGAGTAAAGCAAACATTGGTAAAGCCAAAATGTCTTGCCTATGCAATAGCTGTTGACTTTGTCAATACGTTTTAACTATGTTGTACACCAGTATGGCTGTAGTTAAGCATGGTTAAATGTTAGTGAGGTAAAGGAGAAAGCTGTGTTGGAAAGTGGAGTAGAGCAGAGTGTTAAAGAGTGGTATAGAGAGTCATGGAGTTTCATAGAGTAGAGTGGCTTGAGTGGAGTGAAGTGTAGTGTCATGGAGTGGTGTGTTGTGGAGTTTTATGGAGGGAGTAGAATGTCATAAAGTGGAAAGGCATAGAGTGGATTAGAGTTGAGTGGCGTAGAGAGGAGTACAGTGTCAGAGTTGAGTAGAGTGTCACAGAGTGGAGTGGCATAGAGAGTCGACATGTGGTGTACAAATCAGTGGAGTGGCATAGAGGGTGATGCGTAGAGTGGCGTAGAGTAGAGTGGCGTAGAGTGGAGTGGCTAGAGCTGAGCTGGAGCGGCGCTGTGGTCACGGACCAAGTCAAGTCAAGTGAGTGCCTCCGATCACGGACCACCCGTCTGTGTTTCAGCTGACCCCGATCCCACCTTGCCTCGCCTTGCCCTGCGTAGTCCGGGGAGGCGGCTGTTGCGGGATTGTTTGAAGCGCCGGTCTGAGTGGCGCTGAGAGCTGTGGAACTGACCATCCCTGTGCTCCCCCGACCCGGTCGAGCCCATCTTCGCTGGAGATGACTTCACCCCCTTGATTCTCGCTAGTGCCCGGATCCCCCTGGGGCCCAGCCGCACACCTCGAGGCTCTCTGACTCGCTCCCGAGATGCGCGCTGCCTCTTAATGAGCTCTGCTCTGGGGGCACTTCGATACGCTGCGGTCCTCCCGCTGGTGCCGGCTCACGTCCTGACCACCATTGTGCGTGCTCTTTCCGGTCTCTTTGCGGCTGAGGAACAGCTTTGAATACAAGTTTTAACTTTTTCCATCTGCCATCAGCATCGTGTTGCCTGGCCCTAACATGGCGGCCCTGAGCCACTCTGGGTCAACCATTAATTAAGACTCCCTCAATGCCTTAAAATGGACTCCACACTCTCCGGGTAGCCTGTAATTGATTCTGCATGATCCTCCGCAAAACAAGGGAAAGCAGACTGCTCCCAGCATTCAGCGGAGTAGAAAGAGGAAGGTTCATTATTTCTGTCCTCTCCTACCTCAGGGAAGAAGAAAGAGGACTGCACAAAGGAAGAAGACTCTGGGACCCGTAGTAGACGCCATCTTTAAAGTGAAGAAAGAGGAAGGAAGAAGTGAAGAAGGAAACAGATAGGAGAGAGGAAGAGGCGAAAGGAGAGAAGGGAGGAAGGAAGAAAGGGAAGGAAGAGAGGAAGGGGAAGGGAGGGAGGGAGAGGGAAGAAAGGAAGGGGAAGAGGAAGAAGGAGGAAGGAGTTAAAAGGAGAAAGAGGGGAAGGAGAGGGGAAGAGAAGGGAAGGAAGGGAGAAGGAAAAAAAAAGATTATAATTGTTTTTTCCTTTTTTTTTTCTTTTTACCTGCCTGCCTGCCTCTCTGGACCCCCATTACATTTTGCACCCTTTTGAGGGGGCAACTCGTCTTGGCATTATTGCGGCCTAGTCAATCCTTGTGCTTAGGTCAGACCTTTTGTAGATTTCGCCCTACCACGCAATTGAAGTGACCATTACATTTGCACAGACATACTGTTTTACGAATGAAAGTATACAGCGCACAAATGATAATGTGCGTAAATATCATCACCTAGTGTTTTGATTTGTTTTGATCAGATTAAAATATTTGTTTCCACCACACTTCAGAATTACCAAAAAACGTGCTTCATTTGTGATGTCCTAATTCTGAAATATCTGCACAGTTCATTTACAGACATTTACATTTTGTTGTGTGCTAGAAATAAAATAACCTTTTACAGCTTTCCGACCAGCACACCTTCAGTAGCCAGCATGATAGTCACATAAATTCTTTCACTTTGAAGTCAGAGAAAGAAATGTAAACACCAAGCTCCCTGGAAGGCAAGGCCTGACATTTGTTCTCTGTCTTTGACTGCACAGCAAATGTGACAATATAGGAACAAGATATAAAGGCCTGTTTACAGAAATCCAGTTCCAGTGGAAGAAGACAGTAAATTAGTAGACAAACCCAAGCTAGACAGCCTAACACAAATAAAGCCAGCAAAGAAAAAGCAAGCACATGTGAGTTACAAACTACAAAGCCAATGGTAAGCAATGGGCAGGATGCATTCCCAGGGATTCTTTGCTGATTGTCCCCAAGATGTTGTTAGCAAATCAGACAGCTGCGCTGTCTGATAGGCTTTGACTTAATGAGGGTTACTTGACAGCTATGAATGAAGGGCATGCCAACCAGAACGGATTAGTTGTATGAAGAGAGTCTCTACTGCATATGCGCATGGACGAGGGGCATGCCCGAGCAAGCCCAGAATGAGGCAAAGGTGGGATAAGCTTAGGAAAGAAATACAAATAAGATATGGAGAACAAGAGATGCAGGAAGAAAGTGGATGGAAGGAAAACATTCATTGAGAGGTGGAGGAAAGAATGGGAAGACAGATGATGCAAATACAATGGTAAATGGGTGGCTAGCAGGAGAAGGCAATAGGAAAGAGAGACAGAGAGTAAAAAGAGCAACAGAGAATACAGCCTCCTCAACAGAAAGGCTAACTAACCACTGGCTGGTTGTGGAGTCCTTGGCATGTTTGGCGCACAAATGCCAGTTGTGTGCAGAGGTGCTACTACCAATGTGTAGCGGGAAGAAATAGCAAAGGTAGGCAGCAGGAAAACTGGCACTGATCAGGAATATGAGGAACAGTCAGTGGTGGACAGTGGGAAGATTTAGTGATTTAGACAGCCTTAGAGCAGTGTGTGAAGCGGGCACTGGTGAGTGTTGCGAGAATATGACGCTGGTGGCCAGTGGATGGGGCTGACATTGATGGGCAGTTTGAGGAGCTGACATTGGATCATTGGATGGAAGCCTCACAGCGCGTCACTACAGCTGGACTCCTGAGGCGAAAAGCCGGGAGCTTGGAAACTCTGTTTTTAAAATCTTTTGTGTGTGATACTGTGTTATTAACTTTCAACTTACTCGCACTCTCTGGCACTTCCCCAAACAGCACGCTGACGCTGCAACGAACCACCTGATCCGGGTCGCCAGTCTCGAGGGCGAGGTGTGCCACGGGACACGCCGCCCCGGTTGGCCACGCCCCCCTCAAAGACCTACATATAGTGCGCGCGGCGCTCACAGCGCGTCACTACAGCTGGACTCCTGAGGCGAAAAGCCGGGAGCTTGGAAACTCTGTTTTTAAAATCTTTTGTGTGTGATACTGTGTTATTAACTTTCAACTTACTCGCACTCTCTGGCACTTCCCCAAACAGCGTGCTGACGCTGCAACGAACCACCTGATCCGGGTCGTCAGTCTCGAGGGCGAGGTGTGCCACGCGACACGCCCCCTCGGTTGGCCACGCCCCCCTCAAAGACCTACATATAGTGCGCGCGGCGCTCACAGCGCGTCACTACAGCTGGACTCCTGAGGCGAAAAGCCGGGAGCTTGGAAACTCTGTTTTTAAAATCTTTTGTGTGTGATACTGTGTTATTAACTTTCAACTTACTCGCACTCTCTGGCACTTCCCCAAACAGCGCGCTGACGCTGCAACGAACCACCTGATCCGGGTCGCCAGTCTCGAGGGCGAGGTGTGCCACGCGACACGCCCCCTCGGTTGGCCACGCCCCCCTCAAAGACCTGACAATTCTGCATAAACTATGTGCCTTGGGAGGAAGTGCAGCGGACGAGCGCAGCGGGCGCGATGATTGCGCGCCGAAGGCGCGCCTAAGGCAAGCCCGTCTGCGCCCGTCCGCGACTGGCCGGGGCTAGGGGCATGTCACTCTGCCCCGCGTATCATCTATTCCCCGGACCACCTGCGAAGCCTCCAGGGACCTTGGCCTATTATGGCCTCTACACTCTCTCGCATCTCATCTCTTGGTCTTCCCCCCACCATCCCCCTTTTTATTCCCCCTCCCACAGTTGGGACCACCCTCTCACCCTGTTGTACTGTTCCCTCATCAACCCTTAAAGCCCTTACGGTTTTCTATCTTAACACCCGGTCTGCTGTCGCCCATGCGCATGAGCTTTCGGTCCTATTAGATCTTCATGCCCCAGATCTTCTTTTCCTAACGGAGACCTGGTTCTGCGATGACTCCCTCCCTGCCCTATTATCCACCCTACCGGCCACTTACTACGCCCTCAGGGCGGATCGCCCTTCTGGCAAAGCCGGGGGCGGTGTAGCGGTCATCGCACGTGCCGACCTACCTTTCCAAAGTCTATCTCTGCCTGACATTGCGACCTCCGAATTTTGGGTGATTCGCACCACCTCCACTTCTCCTCCTTTGACCTGCTTTCTTACCTATCGCCCTCCTCAATCCCCTCTACAGTTTCTCTCTGATTTCTTGGATGTCTTGGCCACAATCACAATCAATAATTCCTCTATTCTGCTTCTTGGAGACTTCAATTTCTGGCCATCTGACCCCGCTGAATGTCCGTCCTCCAAGGAATTCTCTGAAACCCTCCAATCCCTTAACTTTACATCCTATGTTCACTCACCCACCCACATCAAAGGCCACACGCTTGACCAGATCTGGTCCCTGAACTGCCCTGTGGAATCTCTCTCCATCTCACCTTGCCCATGGTCTGATCATCATTTGATTTCCTTTTCCCTTCCTATCCACTCCCCAACTAAGCTTCCCCGCCCCAAAAACACCTGGGTCCGATCGTGGGGCCGAGTTAACCTAGAAAGTTTTTCCTCCCTTCTTAGTTCTTCCCTCCCTTCCCTGCATGGCCTCTCCACTCTTTCCCAGGTGGATGCCATAGATAAATGGCTCTCCTCTGGCCGCGACTCCGTTGCCCCGCTCAAACGCATCACCTCCAAACGGGAGAAGGACGCCAACCGATGGTTTAACGTTGAGCTTAAGGCCACCAAACTAAAAGTACGTCGCGCAGAACGGGCTTGGAGGAGAAACTATTGCCCCACTCTAAAACTGGAGTATACCAACATTCTTACCCAATATAAAAAAGCCATCTTGGAGGCCAAAACATCATACTTCTCCTCCAAAATCCTAGCCGCGGAAAACCAGTCCAAGGAGATATTTACAATCGTTCACAGCCTGGCGTTCTCAGACAGAACAACCCTCAAGCCTGCCCCGTCTGAAGAACTCTGTCTTTCCCTTAATAACTATTTTATTAATAAAATTACCACTATCAAGGCCAACATTCCCCCCCCTCCCCTTCCTTTGTGGACCCCCAATGTCCCCCTCCCAAGGGTGAACTCACCACCCTCCCACCCATCACTAGAGAATGTCTGGCCGCCTTAGTGCCTTAGGTCAAGTCTGGTTCTCCTCTTGACCCCTGCCCGGCCCACATTCTCCGTCATATCTTTGTTACCTGCCCAGATCCCCCCCTTCACCTCCTTAATAGTTCTCTTGCCCAAGGCGTAGTTCCCAACTCCTTGAAATCGGCGGTTATTGTGCCCATTTTGAAAAAACCTGGGGCTGATCCCTCTGTCCCTGCCAATTTCCGCCCCATCTCCCTCTTGCCATTTCTGGCCAAGGTGCTCGAGCGCCATGTCACCCGCGCTCTGAGCTCCTTTGTGGAGACGCATGGAGCCCTTGCCCCCCGCCAGGCCGGCTTCCGCTCCGCACACTCTACGGAGTCCATTGTCATCTCGGTCCTGGACAACCTCAGGGAGGGTATGGACACCAATCAACACCAGGCCCTTGTGCTCCTCGATCTTTCAGCCGCCTTTGACACGGTAGATCACACCATCTTGTTATACCGTGTCAAGGCGGCGGGGATCGGGGGGACCGCCCTGGTCTGGTTATCCTCCTTCCTGAGTGATCGCACCCAGGCTGTCCGTCTGGGTGACTTTACAGCGGACGTCCGGAAAGTTCAGTGCGGGGTCCCCCAAGGCTCTTCCCTCTCCCCCCTCTTGTTCAATCTCTATCTCGCCCCTCTTATCTTTTCCCTTCAACAGATGGAGGTCGCCGTATTTAATTATGCGGATGACCTCCAGCTTGTTTTCAACCTATCTTCTTCTCCCTCTTCTCTGCTAAACTTTCAATCTGTCATGCTCCATATTAGGGACTGGATGAACCACAACCACCTTAAACTCAACCCTGACAAGACCGAGCTGGTGTTGACGGGTGGTTCATCCAGCCCCTGGTCCTCTCTCTTCTGGCCTCCCTCTCTTGGCCCATTCCCCTGCACCCTCCTCCTCTGTTAAAACCCTAGGCATAAAAATCAATTCTTAACTCACCCTTCACTCCCAGGTTAGCTCTGTGGTATCTTCCTCTTTTCTTTCCCTGCGCACTATTCGCAGAGTGTCTCGCTTCTTCACTTTCTCTGCCCTCAAGCTTATAATCCTGGCCATGGTGGTGTCCCGCCTGGATTACGGCAATGCTTTATATGCCGGCATCCCCGCTTACAGCTTGCGGCGCCTACAACAGATTCAGAACCAGGCGGCCCGCCTGGCCTTCAAACTTCCTAAATTTCACCATTCTACCCCCCTTTTGAAATCTTTACACTGGCTCCCTGTGAGTGCCAGGGTCCAATTCAAGCTTGCAACCATCACCTTTCTGGCCCGACTTGGCTTGGCTCCGGCGTTTATCTCGTCCGAGATTACTCCATACGTTCCCACTAGGGAACTACGCTCGTCCTCTCAATCCCTCCTCACTGTCCCCCGTTTCCGGAGAAAGAAGTGGGGAGGATCTAAATTCGCCACCCTTGCCCCGACCCTTTGGAATTCCCTTCCCCTTGAACTTCGTACCATTACTATGTACCCACAATTCCGTAGACACCTTAAGACTTATCTGTTCACGAAGTCTTTTGATTAATTATCCCCCAACCCTCCCTGCCTATTAGCCCCGGATCCGGTTAGAGTTAGCGCCAAGAAACCGCTGGTATACGTGCGCTCTAGAAATAATTTTAAATCAAATCAAATCTAAAGATTAGCTAACCTTTTTAGGCAGCGTGGAGATCTGATAGTGCAGAGCATGCACTGAAGTTGGCTTTGGTCTTTAGAGAGGAACTGGCACTCAGATGCAAATTTTAGCATGGGCGAGCCAACCTTCCGAGCAGAGCCAGAGTTGTCTGCATTAAGGTCATGCAAACAACAGTAGTAGGCTTTGCTCCACTGATTTAGTATAAACTACTTTTAATAATTTTTAGGTCAAGCCTACCAGACAGCACAAGTTTTCAAATTGCAAAAGGCTCATTGCCAGCTCATCAGTATCTTACACTGGGTTTACCATTTGTTGGTTTTATTGTCACTCTTATTTGCTTGCTTCTTATTGTCTGGCTGGTCTTGTTCATCTTATTGTGGTCACTTCTCTGGTCACTTAACTGTGT
This sequence comes from Lissotriton vulgaris, assembly GCF_964263255.1. NCBI lineage: Eukaryota > Metazoa > Chordata > Amphibia > Caudata > Salamandridae > Lissotriton > Lissotriton vulgaris. The sequence continues at coordinate 247,600,231 of NC_141687.1, forward strand.
TCTTTCATTGCCCAGATTTAGGGAACTACTTTATATTTGTGATTAAGTACACAAGAGTGCATGTGTTTCCAGCTGTCTCCCTCAAGTGCTCCTCTCCCCTCCCGTTTATCTCAATCTTGGTCTCCCTTGTCTATTTTCTTCTCTCCCTGTGCAGATCTTTCTTGTGTGTGCTTCCCGCGCCCATCCCATGCTCCATGTTGTTCTCTCTCTCGCCTGTGTGTTTCTATGGTATTCTCTCCCTTTCTCTTGTGCTGTCACCCACCCTCTGGGTGGTGCTTTTTCCTTTTCTCCCCCACCATCTCTCCCACCCTTCTAACACTCATAGTTCTTTTTTGACACTTTCGCACAAAGAAATTGTCTTCTTTTTGTATTTATCTTATCCAAGTTGTGGCCACCACCTTGAACGGGTAAGTAAAAATTAAAGCAAATGGCACCCAAATCATTTTGCTGTCAGTGGAATGACAACTGCCATCACACCGAGAACTATTGGCTTTGGTAATGCTTGTTATTCATATAATTCCAAGATCTTGCATTTATATTGGCAAAAAGAGAGATAACCAGTAAATGGAAAGCACTGAATGGCCCCAGCATCCATAGAAGGAAGCGAGAATTGGAAAATTGGGCAAGCAGCGAAGGCAGAATACTGCTCAGGAATGCGAGAAGAGGTATAGGCAGGATTGGGAGGGCACAAGCTTGGGACGTATTACTGCAGGACATGAACCTTTCTGATCAAGAAGAGGACTCTGTTGCATCAGAGGGGGGCATCCAGACAGGGGAGCCCGAGAGACAAGAGCAGGACGAGGGAATGGCGCAAGAGCTAGAGGGGAGGGGCTAATAAGGGAAAGGTTCCCCAAGCCCGACGGAGAGAGCCCCGATGCTAAGGAGGTATAGGAAACATGATCATGGTGCACATCAGAAAGACATAGCATGATATCATAGGAAACAGCAGGGGAGGGAGGGAGGGGATGTTGGGGACAGGTTGGGAGAGAGGATACTGGTAATACAATTATAGATTAGACAGCGGCTCTAAGACTAATTATCATATGCCCATGAAGGTTGTGAGGGTATTATGTAGAAGATAACAGATATGCGTTAAGACAAGGAGACAGTGGAACTGAACTATGCAAATGTATTGCTGAAATTGCAAATGTACTGTTGAATACAAAAGGCAATAAAATGTTTGTTTTTTAAATGCTTGTTATTAATATATACCACAGGCAGCCTTTTAAACTCCCCATCAACACCTTTCCTTCCCCTCCTCTGCCACGCTCTAACAAGCCCTTCGTCCCACCCCCAAGTTGGCACAGGTATGAGGGAGCTCAGCTGAGGATTATTAAGGTGAACCGGAAAAGAAGGGAGATACCTGTCTTCAGATGCCTGTCACTGCTCGGGTGGGGACTGGCGTGTGAACACAAAAGGGGCTCGCTGCTGCCGCATTATATTCACCTATAACAGCGAGGGCGCAACATTTCTTTCTGCCCATGTGGACTCAGCAGTTGGCACTGATGGGCAATGATAAGAGCTGGCAGGGGCGGCTCTAGGCTGATGGTGGCCCTGAGCAGGGAGCGTAGGTAGGGGGCTCCGGAAGAGGGGGTCCGGTCGGTGCGGAGCACGGAGGCCAGTGAAGAGGGGGGTCCGGGTGTTTGGAAGTGGAACAGAGCCAGAGGCCACCAAATCCCTGCCAGGGGCCACCACACAAATATGTATCCATCCTCAAAGGATTATTATATTAAGGATATATATTGGCATGGCATCCCCTGGGGTTTGGTGGCCCTGTGCAGGTGCACAGCTTGCACATGCCTAAGGCTGCTCCTGGAGCTGGTTAGCACTGCGAGGATCTGGCACAGGTTGGCACTGCAAGGAACTATCACAGATAGGCATTGTGGCGCATGGACTGGAGGATCGTGCAAGGAGCTGGCATTGATAGTAGCGAGCTACTGAATATAGAGGGCCTTGTGTGGAGTGCATGCTGGTGAACAGTGTAAATAGGGTGCCCTGGCACTGGTAGGCACTGTGATGAACTGGTGTGGTGAAGTGGGATTACAGGCTGGCATGAACCTATGAGAAGCACGGAATTAATTCCTCCTAATGTTAACGCAAGTGTTTACAAGAAGAGTGTAAAAGATCAAAGAACTCAAATTAGATGTCATTAGACCCAAGCACTCCTCTCCTGACTGCAGAACAGCAACATCTTGCAAGAGGTGCAAAAGCCATGTTGAGTCTGGCATTAATGAAGAGGTTAGCTGAAGCTAGCTTTAGCCTCTGACACTGGCAAGATTAAACTCTCTCTCTGCATCCTTCTCCTGCCTAAGTGGATTAATTGATTAAAAAAAAGAGGTAGCACGTTCTTCTGCTTTTATCAGGATGTTTTTACATCCACAAAGCAGATTTACTTTGTCATTAGCGTGTATACAGTGGAATGCTCAATGCATGATGGCAGTTTTTTTTATACCAACAGAAGCTATTCATTCCAAAAAAAGACTAGGAAAAGCTTTTCTATTTTTTGATAACCTTCAATTCACAAAAAACAGGGTCGGTGCTTGATGTGCATTATGGTGTATTAATTATCATGAGTTTACAGTGATCTGGTGGCTAAACTGACAGTAACCCAAGTTGTTTGCTTCAATAAATTGTGTGTTCCTTGGCAGACCGTGTGCCTCTCTCCCAGTATCTGATAAATCAGAACGGCATAAAACCCTGAGAATACAGTATGTAAAGAAACTGGACCGTTGTTTTTTTAATATTAGAAAAAGATGTTTATTTATATTCTATATAATAGTGAAAGCAATGAATAACAGTACAAGATTTTGAAATGTATTCAGATATTAAAAGGCCCATTATCACATTCGCGCTATACAACCCTACATACATAATTAGATAAATAAATAGACAGTGTGCCTGGCGCCGCCTCAGATCAAGAGACAAGTTCATGCCGACCCCTTGCGGCCTCTTGCAAAGTCCGTGTCGCCATGGCTGACCTATCGGTGTCTTTCAAGCCCTTGTAGGATTTAAAATATCGCCTCCACCCCGCTGCTTTTATCCCTTCTCAAAGACAGCGTGAAAACGCCAATGACCACGGAGCACATCTGCAAATGGCATTAGGGACCATAAATATAAGTTAAATGACCTCGGCGCGGTCTCTCGATAGCGGATTCTTAAAAGAACGATTTCTCACTATTAACACAATTATGCATGCTGCCTCGCGGCATTGTGGGGGCCCATATGTCACATTTACTTAGCAAAATGAGAAAACCGATTCCTTCTCCTTTTATATCCTCTGCACGGATTTTATTGTTTCATTTTCCAATTTTGTGTGGTTTTTTTGTAGCCTGTCTTAATTGTCTTGGTATCCCAGAGACCTCCCTGAGTGATTTCAATTGAGTGCAACGGCACCTACTGATGAGAGCAGAATTCATTAGTAGCTGCAGGGATCCCAGCTGCTGCTGAGTGCAGTCAGCGCAAGCTGCTTCCGTCTCCGCTAGATATTATTTCTGCCTTTTAGGTCAACCGAATCTACCCTTTCGGAGAAGCAATGTAGCAGACAGGAGAAATGACATGCTTGGCAAGGCCGCTGGTTGCAGGCGTAGGACGCGCATCCGGCTACGTACGCCACGCTGCCGAGGCGGCGGCTTTTTGATTGAGCGACTGAGTGATTCATTCCTTTGTCGGAGATTGAATGCTATTTGTTTTTCCTCTTTCGTGCTGGTCAATGAAATGCTTAAGAAAAGGAACAGACTGACAGTGAGAAGCAAAAAAAATAGCATTGGCAAAACCAATGCTTCTTGGCTTTGTGGCCTATTGGCTTTGCCAATCCCTTCTAATCACGATGTAAAAAAAACAACAGAAAACAACTTTAAGATGTGATGAGGCAACTGCACAAGTCTTGCCCTTTTAGAAGCGCGCATATGGGTCATTACACATCTCTTCCTACAAAAAAACTTGAGTGCCATTTTTAGGTCAAGCCTAACAGACAGCGCAAACACGTGGGCTTACTAAGAACATGGAGGTGTCTGCTGTCTGCCCATTGCTTATCATTGGTTGGCTTTTCTGTCACTCATATTTGCCTGTTTTCTATTCAATTATTTTTCTTGGTTCAGCCTGTCTGTTTTGTGTTTATCCAGCCCATGGAGCCTAGCCTCTTTCCCATCTCTTTGATTGGATTGCTTCTATGCTTGCTCGTCTTGCTTTTTGGAAGCTACTTTCTTGTTTTAGTTTAAGCACTCCATGACCACTATGTCTTAGGGTGACCAACTGGCATTGGTGCAAATTCAGGACGGTGAGTGTAAAAATTCAGGACAAAGGGTAAAAATTCAGGACACAAATTCAGGACAGGAGGTCAAAATTCAGGACAAAACTTCAGGACAATTGAACATGTTTTACAGACACATCATAGGTCGCGCAATAGTATATAAGTAAGCCCAGCCATATCCAAACACATTCAACCATTTGCAAACCTATCCATCATATATCCTTCCATCTATCATTTCACTCATCCATCCTTTCATCCATCCATTATCCATCCATCCACCCTTTCACCCTATGCATCTGTACACTCATCCATCCACTCTTCTACCCATCCACCCTTTCAGTCATCCATCCATCCTCCCTTTCTCTCTCCATCGACCCTTTCACTTAGCAATAGTTCCTTCCATCCATCCACCCACCCATCCATCTACTCATCCACTCATGAATCCATACATTGACCCTATCACTCATCTATCCTTTCTCTCATCCATTTATCCTTTCACTCCTTCACTCATCTATTCATCCTTTTGTCCATCTACCCTCCCTTTCACTCACTCATCCATCCTTACATCCACCCTTTCACTCATCCGTCCATCCATTCACCCTTGCATTTATCAATTCATCGATCCATCCATCATTTCACTCATCCATCCTTTCACTCATCCATCCACCCTTTTACCCATCCAGCTACCCTTCCACACATACATCCAGCTATTTACCTTTTCTCTCTTCCATCTTTCCACTCACTCATCAATCCATCCATCCTCTCTCATTATCTTTCAATTCAATCTTTCATTCATCCATTCACCCTTTCACTAATTCATCCAGCCATCCACCCACCCCTTCACTTACTCACTCGCCCACCTTTTCATATTAATTTTGAGCTGAGCCTTTTTGAGAAGAGGCCCATCAAGAACTTCACCCTCACTGCAGGATCCATTCCAGGACTGGGACAGAAGCCACCCAGGGAAGAGACAGGATCCACCACAGGGGGGACACGAGCCATCACAAGCAGGGGGGGACAGGAGCCGCCACATGGGGGGACAAGAGCCATCACTGTAGGGGGAACAGGATCCACCAGGGTGGGCACAGGTGGGCATGCAGCATTTTAGTATCATCTTGGTCTCTTCCAGGGTGGGGTAGGGCTCCTCACCCCCTCCTGCACAAGACAACGAGAAGACAGGCTCTTTCCAAAATGTTAGTTTTGCCATCCCCCACTTACACAGTACTTAAAGGAGATACTCCAAGAGAACTGATTGTCCTCCATACTTTGTTAATCAGTGTGGGTGCGATTGTGCCATTTCTTTATTTTATTACATTATAGACTTCATGTTTGAAGAACCGAGGTTTGTTTACAATTTAGTGACAGTAATTAAGCTCTGTGAAGAGAACCACGTGCTTCCTCGGTGTAATCAGGGCTGGTTCTAGGATGTTTGCACAGCCAGGGGTTGGTGAGAGGCTCCATAGCTGGCCCACCCACTGCTAGCACCTTCTGACTCTCTAAATATTGGTGCTCCAACCACTCTGCGGTGTTCGTCTGCAATTTATGAAAGCTACGAGTGACTTCAGCATGAAGAGGAGAGAGAGAGTACATGATCATCATGGCTGCCTACTGACACACATTTGTACCAGCACCAGTAGTCAAAGAGGATTCCGAATATGCGTGACCCAGTCTGTGCCTGGAGAAGGATATGGTGTTGTGTTCTTTCATGACTATGGGAGAGATGCATCTTCTTACCTCAAATGCTCACTGTTGCATGCACAAGGGCCGCAGTGGTGGGACAGCGCATGCACTGGCATTTGGTTTCTAGATCTGTGGATGCAAGGAGGCTATTTTTACAAATAGCAAGCCTCAGCTAAGATCTTGGGTTATCACTTCTTCTCACCTGTTATAGATTTAGTTCAGTTTTAATGTTAGGGAAGCCTCCGCTTTAAAGGAGTCGTCAGGGTTTCTCCCCTCCTTCTGTATTACTTTTCTCATTTCCTGCCAAGAAAACTCACATTGTGGATAAGGCTATGCTAAACAGGAGGCCAGGAGGCATCTCAATTTTATCCCTGCAGAATCAATAAAAATCAGGCCTACTGTCGTCACAGCCAGACCAAACCTGTGCAAAATGATTGAGCTATTTCAAAGAATTACAACATTCAATCTAGGGGCAACCACAATCTTCTGTAGAAAAACCCACAGACGTTGCCTATTTTCTTCAGAGGAAGGGAATGTGTGAGGCCCCCTCTAAATTGCAGAGTCGTGACACATTCAGGGCTGTTTGCATCTGAATAGATGCCCCTGCTCCTGAAGTTGCAGCCCCTCCCTCTCAGTCACCTTCGAACACCTCTTAACAGCTCATCAAGGGCTGAAGGTGTGAGGGTTGCCATCCCGCTGTGCCTTTCCAATGCTGCGGGGTATCTGAGCTTTGGAACAGCCTCTGTGTCAAGAAGGGAGGTGGGTGGAAGCTGTGCCGGCGTTAGGGTGGTGGGACCGGTGCCCGGTTAAAATTATGGACAAATGGCGTCCGTTAAAGAATCCTTCACGGACAACGGACAGACGGCCGAAATTACAGACTGTCCGTGAAATTTACGAACGGTTGGTCACCCTACTATGTCTGTGGATGCATTCGACTAAAGAATCTTTTGTTTTTAATGCAGCCCATTTTCTTAAAAGAGACTGAGTGCATTTAAGAATAAAAGTTTATTTGTTTTTGGAAGTTTGTTTGAGAGTTGGGAGTGGTCCCCTTAATTGCAGTTAGTTTTACTAACTGGACGGGGGATGGTACCCCCACTTCCTACATATTTTTTATGGCTAGGTTTTAAATACCTTGATCCACAAATATGATCTTATGTTGTTGAACGACCATAACATCATATGCAATTCACAGATCCATACTTTTGTGAGGAGAGATGCACATTCCACAATCACACAAGAAAAGAGGCTTGTTGCAGCACATTCATTACCATGTAAATCAATTCAAATTAGTTTTGGACAATTATTAGCTACAAATTACGTCAAAATTGTACTAGACATATGAGGATAATACAATGAGATAAGTCGTAAGAAGAGCATTCAGATGGTCCACTCACGTCATTAGTAGAACACTCTTTTATTAATTCTTAAGAGTTCCCAGCAGACGATTCAGCCGACACGTGTTTCGTCTGTACTCAGACTTTTTCAAGGCAATGTTAGGAATGAGGAACAACAAATTCCAATGTGAATATGTTCACGAGGCACGTACGGAAGCATGTTCATCAGCCCTAGCAAGGTTACGCAATGTACCCGGTGGTCAGAAAAAAGCAGAAGATTGAATTGTGGAGCATGGTGTCAATGATTTAAAGTTTCAATATAACATTTCGTTTTGCGATTCCTAAATAGCGATTTTTAAGGATTCGCTATTTCGAAATCGAAAAATGGTATGTATGTAGAAAATCGCTTCTTTTTAGCGATTCCTTAAAATTCCATAATTGCGATTAGCAAATTGCTAATCGCAATTAAGGAATAATTTCCCATTCATTTCTATGGGCCAGGAGGCCCATAGAAATGAAGGGGAAATTGTTAATCGCAATTTGCTAATCGCAAATTGTGAATATTTTCAAGGGTGCAGGGGTGTCTCAAGAACACCCTGCTGCACCCCTGAAAATTACATGTGTGCGTATATGGCGCACATACATGCCCTAAGGGCATGTATGAGCGTCACATGGCACCTTTTGATTTTTAATAAAATGCTTTTTTAAAGGAATTCGCAACTTACCACCAACTAGAAGTTGGTGGTAATTTACGATTCCTTAATGGCATTTTGGAATGTTTTTTTCCTTGATACATTGCATTTAAGGAATCGCAAAATTTGCAATTCCTTAAATGCAATCGCAAAATAAGGGATGGCAAATTTAGTGATTCCTTATTTTGCACCAACATTTCTTCATACATATCATTTAGCGAAAATGGGTTCGCAAACAAATTTCGGCGTTTGCGTAACCATTTTGCCTTGATACATATGGCCCTTAGTTTCTAATATTAGGCTCAAATTAACTGTAGTAAGGGACCATAATCTGATAAGGTTACTTATTACTCTTCATGCTGATTGCCATACAGCCTTTAATAGCGATTCAAATATCTTTCCTGTCTGGCCGAATGGTGTACATATCAGATGGTTGGGAGTTAACCCTACATGCGTACTGCGGAGTTTGTTAACCTTGATGGCAAATTCGTTTTACCTTTGTTTAGCCCCTGATGTGGCTAATGATGGCTTGGTCTCCGCTTTTGAGTTAATCAATGTGACTCTTAATTCCCTCTTGTTGTGCCCTGCTAAGACAGGGTTGTATGATAGACATGGCTAGTTTAATCACATGTGTACGCAGGCCTCTAAAAAGTTGACGGCCACCCTCCACTGCGTCCCAAGAGAATATTGTGTTATCAAACCTCTAAGGAAGCATTACAATGAGGCATTAGCCTCTAGGAAAAGGAGCTAAGGGAAAAGCCTAGTGTAATCTGACACAGGCAGCTCACACTGATACAACAACATCTTGTGTTTGGATACTGTAACTGCCCCATATTTGAAAAGTGATTCTATTCCTGAATTAACATCAAACGTTTCTTTACAAGCTTGGGTAGACCACTTTGAAAAGATCTTTAATCCTCTGGTTAATAATGAGTCAAGGCTCCAAACAAAACAGAAATGAGTCCCACCTTTAAGAGCTTCATGTCCCTGGACTTCACTTTGGAAGAGGTCCTTGATGCTTTGCAAGGCTGTGCTAAAGGTAAAGCCCCAGAAACCGACGAGTTCCGGTTGATGCTTTTATAGGTCTGGATGACCTATGGGGCCCAATATTGACTCGATTCTTACATGCAGTGGCAGTGGGTTCAGCATCCTCTACATGGGTTAAATCTATCATTGGTCCCATTTTCAGTAAGGGGGGTGGGTCCGACCTGAAGTGCTACTGCCTCATTCCCCTCCTAGAGTCATCTGCAAAACTCCTGGGCAGGGTAATTTTTCAGAGACTGGAGGATTGGGCGACCAATAATTCCATTCTGTTGGATGTCCAGTATGAATTCATGAAGGGACTTGGGACGGTTGAACAATGTGTAAATCTCAAACTCTTGATTGCAAATGACACAAAGGGAAAGCTAGGATCCTTCTATTTGTGTTTCGCTGATCTTAGCAGTGACTTTGATTTAGTGTTCCTTTCAATTATGTGGCATACTTTGCTCTCATATGGGGTTCCAGAAAATATTGTCTGTCTCCTTGCTCAGCTGTATGAGAATCTTTCAGCCAAAGTACAATATGGTCCTAATGGAGAACTTTCCCCTTCTTTTAGAATTAGGCAGGCATGAGACAGGGGCGTGTTTTGGCTCCACTTTTATTTTCACTCAATGGTGTAGATGATACCCTTTAGTCTTTGCAGGTCCATGCACCAACAGTAGCTGGTCTACCGTTCGCCGTTCTCCTGTATGAAGAAGATGCAGCCCTATTGTCTAGGACCTCTGTCGGGCTGCAGTGGTTAATGGATACCATTGCTGGATTCATGAATCTAAGAAACTAAAGCTCAATAAATCTAAGACATTTATAATGTCTTGTGGGAAAACCCCACACAAGGTCAGATCTTTTTATTTTTTGGGAGGGTACACCTTCACCTACACCTTCATTCTATATTTTAAGGTTTTATTCAGTTTTATGATATATTGTATTTTAACAATTGTTCTTTTATGGCCCATGCTGATAGTGCTGAAATAAAAATGTTGAATCGAAAGATGGAAAAAGTTGCAGAGCTACGGCCTCCAGGCAAGCCATCCCCATGTCTCCTCACCACAAGCCAAATAAACGCTGCCACCACTTGGTCAGTCCGAGGGTCACGCCATATGTCTACAGCCACGAACGTCTCTATCTGCTCAATCTAACCTCATCACCACATAGGCAAGGTTGGTGAGCTCACCTGCTATTTCACTGTGCGCAGGACTGTGTATACCACCCGCACCTCTGCTGACTAGTCTGGGTACCTCACGATTCTGACCTCTATGCATTTGCTTGCTGAGTCGTTAGAAGTAGAGAATCTCTGCTCTTCCCTTGTGCTCCATACTCTACTCAAGTACATCTGGCATGTATTCTATACATCCATGTTGTTGCACTCATGAGCATGGGTTTCTCGATCTATTCTAGGAATGTTTGCAGGCGTAAGTGTCCCCTCCTACAGCAGCAGCAGAGCCTCGGCCCCAGGTAAAGATAAAACATCCCACTCCTGTTGCTTGGATAAGATTAGACAGAGGGGACAATTCAGTCCTGCTCATAACGCCTAGCTGAACTACTCAAAGCCTCACCCCGCCTAGAAACTGACAACTCTCCCTTTAAGCAGACTTCGGTATTTTAAAACAAACAGATGTATAGGGTAAAATGTTACCCTACATAGGTTGTATGACTTTAGCACACATGCATTTACAACACATGCCTTTACCAATCATCAATTACAAATCAATGCTTTTACCACATAAACGCCTATACCTTTACCATGCATGCCTATGAAAATGCAAGGCAAGTATATGTAAGGTAAGTGAAACCCATATATATTTGTGTGTGTAAATATATATATATATATATATATATATATATATATATATATATACATATATATATATATATATATATATATATATATATATATATATATATATATATATATATATATATATATATATAAATATGTATACATATTACTTATTTTGTTCCTTACCACCCCTTAACCTTAAAATGGTGGCTGGGAGTTTGGACTAGAGGGGATTTCTAGGCACTTAGGGGCATATTTACAATTACTGGTGCATCCCTGCATATCAGCAGGGATGCGCCAGTAATTGTGCGCCATGCCTCCGCCACCCATGATGCGCCGCATTTACAATGCGGCGCACCATGGGGCAAAAACGGCACAGATGCGTCACGCATCTGTGCCGTAAAGGTATCGCATTGCTGGAGTTGTGTCCCATGCGCGACGCAGCTCTAGCAATGCTCTGGGGGGCCCATTCTACTAATGCTGCATCAAGCCTTACGCCTGCTTCAAGCAGGCGCAGGGTTTTGACGTAGCATTGGCCTAAAAGTGACTGAGTGAAATCTTGTAGATTTCACTCAGCCACTTTTAGGAGGCGTTCCTGCGCCGGAACGCACACCCCCTGCACCAGAACGCCTCCTTAAGGCGCAGGGCTTTACAACGTGACGCATCTCTCAGATGCGTCACGTTGTAAATAGCCCGCACCATGGCGCATCTTTTGCGCCGCCGCTGCGTCACAAAAGTGACGCAACAGCGGCGCAAGGGGCTTGTAAATCTGCCCCTTAGTAAAAATTGCCTTTGCTTTCAATTTCCTTTTAAGGAAGAGCCTCAGCCCTTAAGTTTTTTTTGGCGATAGAAGAAACATTGACTTCTGCAGTTACTCAACAGACTAGAGACCTTAATCGTGGTTGAAACCACCACTTACAGTATGGGAACTAACACAGCCCAAACAACACACACTTGAGGCTACTGACATTGATGTAGAAAGAAGTGAACCAAAGAACAAAGAAACCACTGCCTGGAATTCAAAGGAATACAATTTACATGCCGGAGTTGAGAAAGTCCAGAAGTGGAAGCATAGGGGAACAGATCTGCCCATTCTGGAATTCACACCTTTGAATCGACGGCTAGTAAGCTGTCCAGAGCACAGCTCCGGACACTGAGAGTAACAGTAGAAAAAAATACAAACTAAATACACAAACTCGGTTTGCAACGCCCGCTTAACAAAGCAAACATTAGTGGTTTTTGTATTTAGAGGTCTGATTGACAGTACATTTTCAGTGGCAGGGATTACAATGAGAACTACAGCTCTCTAATGTCTCATTGTTCATCAGGCGCAGCTTCACACATAGATGATTGACAGTGCACGGCCCAGTGACCCCCTGCATTGTCAATCATGCTGTCTCTGTGACCCGGAACTGCCATGTCATGGAAAATACAGCTGGTTAACTAGTGCGCAGCAGATCTTGAAGGCCAAGGGAAAAGAGAAGCAACTGGAGCAGGACCCTTGTAGCCAACCAGCCGAAGGTAAGTCAAAAAAGAACTATGTATGTATGTATGTATGTAAATGTATAGGCATTTATATAGCGCACTACTTACCCGGAGGGTCCCAAGGCGCTTCGACCGCTGCGAAACCCTTCCTGGCTTCCCTGAGAGATGGTCCCTTAATGGGTATCTCCAGGGTGAGACCAGGCATCCCCGGCGGTCTGGTGGGGCCGTTAGTGAAGATGAGGCAAGCTAATGCCCAGAGTTGCCGAGTGTGATCGCTGATCAGAGTGGGCACCGAGGCGAGAGAATTATCGAGTCCGCTGACCCTGGTCCAGAAACCTGCCGCGCCGGGAATCGAACCCTGGTCCCGGGCCGTCCTCTGCTCTCGGGTCTATTTCAAAGGTCTGTGTGTGTGTGTGTGCAGTGCTTAATTGGAACTGGTGGTTGCAGGTGGAGCCCACCAGCACCAAGTTCCGGAGACTGGCACTTACTTTCCCTCATCACACTTTGGTCTTGAGCAAGAGAACACATAAAAACACACAAGGAGAAAAAAGGGGGAAGTGAAAGATGGAAAATATGTGACAAAGAGAGAAAGCAGGAACCTATGAGAGTGACATAAAGGGACAAGGAGATTTTGGTGGTGGATTAAAGGAGCATGAGATGAAACCAATACTACACAACTGTAAAATTCAGCATGCCGACATTCAATGGTACCGGACATGGCCTTCAAGCAAAACTTCTGGCCACACTTATTCTTTTACAAATTAAGTACTTTGTGTTTTAGACAGAAACATTGAAATAGTGGTCCAAGATAAGACCATATTGCATGAAGTAGCACACCTTTGTAGAAAGCTGATCCTGGCATGTGGATGGTAAATACTGGTTTACTGTGGCATTAGTGGCATGATTCTCTTCACCCCAGCTCAAAAGCTGTCCTTGACATGTTGATAGTTATGATGGGTATACTGACCCATCTAATCACGCACTGTTGACACAATGCTCCGCACCTTAAGTTGGTTTATGTATTTATTCACTATAAACCTTGTTTTACTGTTATTTCTGTTTATTGTGATTTCACATTCAGTATTCAATTTGTTATTAACCTTTTTTCAATATATTCGAAATTCAAACAATAGTCATCATCCACAGTTACATTTGAAAGGAAAACATTATTTTCAATAATTCATTGATTACTTAATGCATCAATATTACATTATTTCATAATCACAAAGTTTGTATCGAGCCCAATGCATTTCGGCACCTGATTAGTGCCTTCATCAGGGGCGCATTTCGGCACCTGATTAGTGCCTTCATCAGGGGAGAACTTGAAAAAAATGAAATTTCAAGAGTATAAATGTCTGTGTCTGTTTTGGTCCATGGGAGCTTATGTGTGTGCGTTTAATGATTCTTTCATACCTGATTATGTTGACCTGTATGCAAAATATAACCTCGTATGTACCACGAACCCAAGTGTTTCAAGTACCTAGGCTTAGGGGACTTGATCATCACCACCCTTCAGAACCAATGAAAATGCCCTATACAAGAAAATCTCCTCATGGTTGGATGGTTGGTCGCCTAAATTTTTGACGTAGTGGGGAAGAGCTGAGACATTAAAAATGATGATTACTCCTCTCGTTAATTATCTAGCTAGCATGCTACCAATGACATTTTCAAATGACTTCCTGTGTAGGATCTATAGACTCTTTAATACATTCTTTTGGCAAGGCAAGAGACCCAGAATATCAATGAAAAAACTTAAATTACTAAAAGAAAAAGGTGGTCTGGGCCTCGCAAACTTCAGGAACTATCACTCAGCGTATCTTTGTACATAAGGCTCTAACTGGCTACTCCCTCAGTCTGACTACACCCCAGTCTGGATGGACCTAGAAAGGTCAATCATCAATGATATGCCTCTACCTGCAATCCTCACCATGGATATATCTTCCTTACCCCACTCAAAATACATTCTACTTAACATTAAAAGAGCTTTGCTATGGTTGGAACACTTCTCCGCACTGAGAATGAATAAATCCAGCTTATCCTCTCTCTGGCACAATCCGAACCTGAAGATTGATGGAGAGACGCTCCATTGGGAACACTGGTCTAAAAACGGCATAAATCTAGTCAAGGACTTTTTTACAGGGACCCTCCTCTTACCTTTCTCCGCGCTTCAGTCTCGACATGGCCTTAAGCCGTTAGATTTTTACAAATTCCTAAAGCTAAAGTCTCTCCTCAAGATGCGCTCCATTAAACCTTCCGATCCGTTAATAATCTCAAAGTTATCACAGCTACTAAGGTCAGGAACTACTGTCTCTAAAATATATAAACTTCTAGCCTCTAAACCCAGAAAATCTCACATGAAATGTGAAGCTAAATGGGAATCTGAACCCAACTCCATCAATATCTCATTCGATTGGGGGAAAATACATGTCACCCCATTCTCAAACAAAATATCTCCAATATTATGGCAAACAAAAATATGCTAATAAATATGGCATACCGGACACCCGACAGAATCTTTAAACTCAATCTCAGCGAGAGCCCTACATGCTGGAATTGCAAATCCCACGTTGGTAGCCTCGCCCACTGCCCCACCCTTCAAACATATTGGGATAAGGTGTACGAGTGCATAAGTAATACTTTTAACATAGCTCCTCCAAGGGAATTTTCCTATATTCTACTAGGTGCTCTGGATCTTAAGATTGCAGAGGCGAACGACCAACACTTGTCAGATCTCATTCTCACCTTAGCCTGTAAAATTATACTGAATAAGTGGAAAAGCTCCAAAGAAGTTTATTTTAGAATGTGGCAAGAATAGCTATCTTGCCTCAGAGGAGCAGACAACGTCGCACTCCACACCTCTCCCTGGCGTAAATCACACAGGAAGCTATGGAAGTCCCTTGACCCCTCATCCCTCTCACATGATCCCCCATGAATAGACCCAACTCCACACTATGTAATGCTTATTGAATGCTATATATACAATGAGAATGTTTTACTGTATTGTATTTCCTGCTACCAAAATGGTGAAAAACGTACTTGCTTGACGTGACTGCAGTATATATATTGCACTGTATCTTTATCATCCCCCGGGAAGGGATCTGTGCTTATCTATCCACTTGCGAGGTCTCACTGCAACCACAATGGTAAGGCACTTGAGTAACTTGTAATTTTTCTATTATTTATTTACTCTACTTTACTTCACTGTGTATACCTCTTACTTGTATTGCTATGATATATATTGTCACTATTATCATTCATTTAATTAGTTGTTTATTTCTTGAAACTCAGTAAGAATTATTTGAAAGAAAAAATAAATATTTCCATTTTCACTGACTAATGGAGTATAATGACTTGATAACCAATCAAGTGGAAATAAATTAGCACCCAATGAGGGATGCAAAAACAGTGTTACAAATTTGCAATATCACAATATTACAATGACATAGTAAATGATATGCGGGGGGAAGAGGGGAAGGGAGTGACTTAAATATACATTAACGTTGGTAGATCAAGATAAAAAAGCATTGTAAAATTGCAATTATATTAAGGTACAAGTGTGGTAGTAGAGGTACCTGGGCTATGAGCAGGTAATGAGAATAAGTTCCAGAGATATAGACACTAAATTATAATATCGAACAATAGCTGCGTAGAGGAATAGAAGGATAGTCAGACAGATAATAAGGTGGAAGTTCAGGATAACTGTCAGTGTACATCAATGGTCGTGTTCCATTCATCAAGCATATTAAGACCGTTGTTGACAGAGTTGCAACGTGTGATCCAACGGCATTCGCATTTGTTAAGAAGCAATTGCAGGTTACCACCACGGACAGGCAGCACTGGTTGGTCGATGACTTGCCAAACCTTGTCAGTTTCTGAGTGGTTGTTGTCTCTGTGGTGTGAGACTAGCGGGGCTGTCTCAATGTTACACCTAATGCTGCTCTTGTGTTGTGAGATGCGCTGTTTGATCATTTGGATGGTTTGGCTATATACAATAAATTGCAGGGGCAACCTATGGCATAGATCACGTTGGATGTACGACAATTGGAATACTGTTTGAGTTGATATGTGCGGCCTCCAGTGACAAATACCTTCATGTTATGGGTAAGGTCACAGACTGAGCAGGTTTGGCATTAAGGTGGTAAGCCCCAAAGCAAGGTGATGGATTGGGGTTGTTTTCTGTTGTCTGGCCAGGTGATGGCGTGTACCAATTTGTCAGAAAGATTGTTACCCCTTTTGTATGAGAAATGGGGAGGTTCCTGGAAGGGGCCCTAAGTGCGGAGTATGGTCCAGTTCTTCTAGATCACCTTGCTGATTGTGTTGCTTGAGGGGCTGTAGGTCGAGACATAGAGGATACAGGCTTGGGAGAAGGTGAAATAAGAAATTCTCTGTGGGAGTACTATTCACGTTTGCAGGGCCGGGAGAGTAAGCGTTTGGGATAACCATGGTTAGTCAATTTCTCAGCGAGGACGGCGGGATCACGGAAATAGTCTTTATGCCATTTGTAATTCCTCCAAATACAAAGGAACAGTCCGTATGGCAGGCCGTCTCGTAGGCCTCGTGGGGGGTAGCTGGAATGCAGCAAGAGTGTGTTGTGCTCCGTAGGTTTACAGAATAAGGCCGTACCGATGGCTCCGTCCTCAGCTTGGAGAGTTAGGTCTAGGAAAGGGAGGTCATTCAATCTGATGTCCGATGTGAACGTGAGGTGTGGTTGGCAGTTGTTGTGCCAAGTAACGAAAGACAACAAGTTTTCAGTGGTGCCACAGTAAAGTAGGAGAATGTCGTCTATGTAATGACTCCATAGACTAATCTGTGTCAAGAATGTGTTTTGAAGTGATAGAATATGTGTGGTTTCAAGGTTATGGACGTAGAGGATCGTAAAATTGGGAGCGAAACATGCTTCCATGGAGACCCTCTTGACCTGAAGATAAAATGTATCTTTATACAGGAAATAGTTGTTACTGAGCGCAATCCAAAGGAGGTCCATGATGAATTTAGAGGAAATGTGAGTGGGTCTGGGGAGTGTGCCTAGGTGGTGTTCAATGTCAGTTAGACCTTCAGTATGGGAGATGTTTATATATAGAGATTCAATGTCCAGGCCAACCATCAGGTTTGTTTGGTCATTGTAGGGTTTATCTTCAATGATATTGATCAGGTGAGTACTGTCACGGGTAAAGGTGTCAGTAAGGGGAACACATTCTTTGAGAATGGAATCAATATATTTGCCGAGGGGTTCCATGATGGGGCCTCATCCCGAGACTATAGGTCGTCCAGGTGATTCAGTGGAGTTTTTGTGGACTTTGGGAAGTATGTAAATAACAGGTGTTCTGGGATGTGAGTTGTTGAGGAAGGTGTTTTTTTCCTTTTTTGGTGTTAAAGTTTGATAGTAGAGCCTGGTTGGTGCCTTCATGTATCATTCTGCAGATGCTAGGAAGGGGGTCTGACTTGAGGGCGTGATAGTGTGTGACATTGGCAAGTGGCTGCATAATTTCACCTTCATACTTGTCAATATCCATTACAACTATGCCACCGCCTTTGTCAGCTAGTTTTATGACTATATGTTGGTTGACACATAAGTTGTTGAGAGCTATTTCCTCACTCAGTGGGAGATTGCATGGGACAAATTAAAAGTTTTGTTGTATCTCTTTGATTTCATGAACTACTAGTCGTTCGAAAGTCAAAATCTCCAGGGTCATGACAGCTGCCGGAGGAAGAAAGGTAGAGGCCGGATGGAAACGGCGTTATCAGGTTAGTCTAAAAATGTTTTTTAGCCGGATGCGGTGGAAAAACATAAGTAAGTCCTCCTGGAGTTTGAAAAAATTTCTATTATCTGCAGGGACGAAGGACAGACCCCTTGCTGTATAAAGTCAAAGAAAACAAGAATGAGGTTCGATTTGTAACTACCACAACAGGTAATTTTCCTCTCCTCTGCCACAGTCCTGTTTAAATTACCTGATTCTTGTTTTCTTTGAAAGCACTCTATTGATTTAAGTAACCTGGTCCTGATGAGGAATTGGAATCAAACAGGTCGAAACGCCCTTTGACCACTCAGTATAACTTCTGGCATAACTGTGGTCACCCTAAGTAAGTTAAGCAAAAGACCTGCTTTGTATATATTTTTCAATGTATTGTTGACTACATATTCTATTGTATAATGCTTTGCGCCGTTCACGCTGTTTTTCACTCCATTGTGTCACTACACCGTTCACTGTCACGAGCACACAAAGTGCATACTCACGTTTTCGTTACTTATGCATACATTGTATTGTTGTGCTGATATAACTACTTACAAATGAGAATTTACTTTCTTCCTACATACTTTCTTCTCCTTTCCGATTAATTAACGCTGTCTTTGAATTTGCCCTCTAAAATGATTACCGGTTGAGACATTGTTTTTTGTTTACATACTCTACCTGGGTCTCCACTGAGTTAACAGGTTTACTCCTGTTTTCGATTCCATGCAACAGAACCAGAGCATTCTGGCTAGTGACTAGAGCAGAGGCATTATTCATCACCAGTGGCCCTCAGACTTGAATTGAAGCCAATTTCCCCAAACTTGACATCTGCTGAGGCTCAAAATATTTTCGCTTTGAAAGTGAAACTAGAAAAACAAATGACGTTGACATCCTTCAAAGCACACAGATACATGGCACTCTCCTCTGTCAAACATATGCAAACAGGTGACCACTGTGAATTTAAAGACCTTTTGCCCTGGAAAAACACTCGGCCTTTAGGTACAGGAAGTTTATGAGAAAAGGAAGGATGCTCTTTGGTGGTTTGTGGAAGAAGTGTGGCAGTCTGTTAAGCAGAGCTCTCAAGTTTCCCAGACCATGGCTCGTCCACTCTATGTTTTTTTAGTCCTTATTTTCTAGTGGTGTCAACAGAACCACAAATCCAGAAATGCAAAAAAATACCTGAACTGGATGAACAACTCATGCACATTTGTGGGGAAAGCAGTAAGCACTGTTACCATTGGTTACCACTGAATGAGAAGTACGTCTGATGTGGGTGTGAGAGCTGTCATTGTCATTATTGAGCCAACCATGCCAAGGGAGCTAGAAGTAGGATGCCCTAGTTTCCCCAGCAATCCTAAAAGCAGACTGCTTCTCGGGTGAGAGCCGTGTAATTCATTGTTGTAGGTCACATGTTTGAATGAACTTGAGCCCTAATGGAGAGGTGTGGCTCACTGTGGAGAGGTGTGGCTCACTGTGGAGAGGTGTGGCTCACTGGTTAGAGGCGGCAGACCCGTGTGCAGAGAACGGCCCGGGACCAGGGTTCGATTCCCGACGCGGCAGGGTCTTGGACCAGGATCAGCGGACTGATAATTCTCGCATCGGTGCCTACTCCGACCAGAGATCACACTCGGCAACTCTGGGCATTAGCTTGCCTCATCTCCACAACGGCCCCACACAAACGCCGGGGATGCCTGGCTTCACCTTGGAGACCCCCAGGAGGGACTATCTCACAGGGAAAGCCAGGACGGGTTCCCCAGCGGTCTATAGCGCTACGAGGCCTCCGGGTAGCAGTGCGCTTTACAAGACACAACAATTTACAATTTAATTACAATTTATACAGAAATGGAGAAGATTTTTTGCACAGTAAATTTGCAAGTTAAAATCAATGGAGTGATGAATTATTGTGTGGGACCGATTTTTGCGGTTCGTAATAATACATGGAATTCTCAATTTTGTAGGGTGTAACGCATACATTCATCATCTGTTTTGCGTTACAAAAGAGATGCTAATGTGACAAATTATGAGTTTTCATGAGCAGAACACAGATCCCTACACAAAGCCACTGGGACAATAAACTGAAGCCTTGAAAATCCCCCTAGCATGGGGACCAAAGTTCATTGCGGGTGTAAAAGGGTATGCTCAAGCCGCTACACTCAGATGTTGATACCTCCTATAATCAGATGCTATAATCCCACTGTCCCCATTCTGATGGGCGGTACTGAGAAGCGGGAGGTAATACCGCAACGTGGTAAAGTTGAACCCAAGTATATTAGTATTTCAAGATCAGTATTACTTCCTGGTATTACTGAGGCTCCTATATTGAGTGCCTGAGTAAGGCAAAAAGAAACCAGACCAACACATTTACCACCAATACCCCACCCTTTATCCAAATAATCAACAGTACCCTGAAAGTTTAACAAGATAATGTGCTCTCTGAATGAAGACTCTCAGCTGTTAAAACAAAAAGAAATATTATTCTGGTGGCTGGATTATGTGCTTGCCTAGTATCTTCTTCAATTAACGCAGTTAGAACATTAAGACATCTCCTTAATTTGTCCTCTAAATTTTCCCAGTTGGAGAAATTAAATGTTGGCATGTATGAAAAGTGAAATCTTTCCTTTTCTGTCTCTAAAAACTGTCCTTGGCTCGATATAAATCAGCAGTACAGGAAAATAGGAGAACATGGATGTTTTTATCCAACCAAAATTAAACTTTGTTTCTTTCAGTTAATACAAATAGATTCAGAATACTTTCATGGAAGAGTAACTGTACATTAAATACTCTGCCCTCTGTGTTGCCTCTTTTCTATCTCTTCTCTGCTGTAAACAGGTCGAAGGTCAGATCAGATGTCATTAATCATGTTCCCAGAGGCTGTGTGCCTATTGGACAGTTCGATTAATCTGAGACCTACAGCATGGTTAGGCCTCCATTGTCCTGTTCGCCACCTATCATAGGAAGATAAGATTATCAGTGACAAGCTGGACGCCCATTGAGCGGCACCATGGCAGGGGAGAAAAAAAAACATTTTTTTTTATTTATCCTCCTGTCTGGAGGATGAGCTGTGTCTTGTCTTGTCAAACTGCATCCTTTTCTTAAAGAATCAGCTTAAAGAATCCAATTTGTCAAACTGGACAATCATTGCAAGAATCCATAAAAGCCTCGGTGACTTTATCAAGAAAAATAAATCAGAGGACTTTAAAGAGTGACTGAAAGGATTTGAAATAAGATGAGTGGCCAACATCAATTAATCTTTGCAAAGCAAGAGGCTTGTGGAGTTGAACTGGCAGAGAAGTGTTAAAAGGGAGTTACTGGCTCTGAGAAGAGGGAAAATTGACATTTTCTTTCCCCTTTCAATCAACTGCACAGCCTCTCAGAGGTGTACCACTCGGACACACGCACATGAATACAGACGTACACATCTGGACCGTACCCAAACACACCTAGGCTTTTAAATACACCTGCATTTGTGTGCGCGCACGCACACACGCACATACATTTTAAAGCAGAGGCACACACATCCAGCCTTTCCCTCATACACCCAGACCTTAATGCACACTCTCTGATACACCTTCAGACACTCGTGCTGCCACGCACACACAGACACACACACGAATGCTCATGCACACACATTCAGACATTCTCGTTCACAACCGCATACACCCACAGATCACACGTATACAGATGAATGCACAGGCACGCGCGTCCATATTCTCCCCATCAGGGATGACTCTAGGCTCATGGTGGCCCTGGGCAGGGAGCGTAGAAAGGGGCCCCGAAGAGGTGGTCCGGGCGGGGCGGAGCGCGGAGGCCAGTGAAGAGGGAGGTTCAGGGTGTTTGGAAGTGGAACAGAGCCAGAGGCCGCCACACAAATATTTATCCTTCCTCAGAGGATTATTATATTAAGGATATATATTGGCGTGGTGGCCCCTGGGATTTGGTGACCCTGTGCAGGTGCACAGCTTGCACATGCCTAAGGCCGCCCCTGTCTCCATACCCTTAGGCCCCAAAACACTGCCTCTCAGACACCTGCACACACACACAAGCACACTAATATTATATTAATATTAATTATTATTATTATCATCATTAATTAATACACATTCAGGCTCTTTTTATACACCTGGACAGTTTATAAGCAACCACTCAGGCTCCTGCATACACATGCACATGAACACACAAGCACACACATTCAGACCCTAGCCCCATAGACTTAAACAGTTATACACAACCCCTAAGACACTTACATGCACACACATACACAGAAATGCACTGGCACATACAAATATATATTTTTTATAAATGATAGATATGTATGTACATGTATATGTACCCGTGTCGGATGACTGGATTGAGCGCCAGGCATTCTGTGAAGGTAGGACCCGGCAGACACACCAGTGGGGGAGTGTGCATGGCGCAGGGGAGTGGGGGGTTCCAGTTCTATTGTTCGTGTCCTGTCCTGTCGGACGTTGGTTTATGTCTCCTCCTTTGCGTTGCTTCATTGTTCGTTGGTTTTACTTTCCCCAATCCCAGGCACTAGTGGGGAGGGGGGGGAATAGAGAGGGGGAATAGAGGTCCAGGTCGATAGCAGGAGTGCATGGTACGCAGGAGCGTGTGTCCCTTCTGTGGTGTCTGTGTCAGCGCCTATGGGGGTTTATGTGATGTTAGGTAGCGGTCTAGGGGTCCCCACATGTTCGCTTGCCTATGTGTTCCCGGTGAGAGTTTCGCTGTGATGTTATCTGTCCCCCTTAAGAACGTGACCCAGTTTAGCCATGCTTGTGGCGCAGCTTTTGAGGTGTCCTTTCAGTTACTTAGGACTGTTTTGACTGCCGCCGTTAGCAATAGGTCTATAAGGTCACGATCTTCTGTCGTTGTGATTGACGGAGATGTAAAGCCTAGGACTAGGTTTGGAAAGTCTATGTGTATGTCTATTCCTGTGATCTCGTTGATGAGTGTTGCAATTCTATTCCAGAAACCCCTGACCTTAGGGCAGCTTAGCAAGAGATGTTCTAAGTCTCCTTTCGCTTTGTTGCAGTTCCAGCATGTTTCGCTGTCTCGGATCCCCAGAGCGGCTAGGCGGGCTGGTGTCCAGTATGCCTTATGCACTTACCAAATTGGTCTGATTGAGCGCTGCTGTTATTTTCTTCCTAGTGGCGGATCTCCACATCTCCGCTTTCTCTGTCTCGCTTAGCTCCCTCCCTGCTATCTCCCCCCAGAAATTTGTGATCTTATCGTTGAGTTTGGATTTCTTGGGCCGGAGGGCTTTGTATAGGTGTGCTACTTGATGTCCTAGTGTGTTGAGACTGGCTGCGAGTTGTATGAGCGGGGGGTGTGCGATTAGTGAGGTTTGCCTTCCTTATGGCTACTTTGATTTTCAGGAAGTTGTAGAGTTCTATGCTTTGTAGGTTGTGTGTTTCCTTGATGGTGTCGAAAGTTGTGTATGTTCCCTGTTTCTGAAGGTCTAGGGCTGTAGAGATGCCATGCCTATACCATTCGTGCATGTCTAGGACCGTATTTCTGTATTTCACTGTTGGGTTATGCCATATAGATTCAAGTTGACTGCCTCTTATGCTTGATGTCAATATTTTGTCGACGCTCCTGAGAGCTGTTATCGTGTTCTTCAGGACCGGGTTCTCTTTGACTGCTGGGTGTCTTGTGGCTGTTAGGAGGGTGATGGGGTTCATGCCCTTTAATAGTCCACGCTCTAGCTTCAGCCAAGCTGGGGTATATTCCTTTCTTGGGTCTAACCAGTGTAGTCCCTGTCTGGCTACGCATGCTACCTGGAATCTTTTGAAGTTTGTTATGTTTAGACCGCCCTGATCTTTTGTGAGTCTGAGCTTGTGTAGGCTTATTCTGGGTTTTTTCCCTTTCCACAGGAAGTTGTTAAGTATCTTGTCTAGTTTCTTGTGGAAGTCTTCTGTGTTCGTCAATGGCAGCATGGCTAACATGTAGTTGACCACAGGTGTTAGCATCATTTTTATCGCTTCTATCCTTCCCCACCATGTGGTGAATTTGGGGGACCACCCACCCACTTTCTCTTTAATTTTCGTGATTGTTGCCTTTTCGTTGTGCTCCAGTGTCGTTTTAAGGTCTCTGTCGAAAAGGATACCTAAGTATTTTATGGGTTTGTGTTGCCATGTTAATCCAGAGCTTCCTAGTACCTCTCTTGTTGTGTGGATATTTAGGGGTTTGCATTCTGATTTATCTTTGTTGAGCTTGTACCCCGAGACTTGCGCGTATTTGTCAATAGTGTCTGTTAATGCTTTAATGGATCTTTCGGGGTCCTCTGTGACTATTAGGACGTCGTCCGCATATGCTGCCAGCTTAAAAGTTTCTTCCCCTATTGGTATTCCTACTATTTCCTCATTTGTTCTGATCAGCGTGAGGAGTGGTTCAATGGCTAATAGGAATAGGGCTGGTGATAGTGGGCAGCCTTGTCTCGTACCTCTGCCTAGGTCGAATGTGTTCGATGTGCCTCCATTGACCACCACCCTGGCTTGGGGGTTTCTGTATAGGGCCATCACCATCTTCCTGTAGTTCGGTCCTAAACCGAATTTCGCCATGCATTGTTCTAGGAAGGGCCAGGAGACCCTGTCAAAAGCTTTCTCCGTGTCTAGGGCTATCATGACTGCGGCATCGTTGCTTCTGGAGGAGTGGTTGATTATGTGGCATAGTAGTCTCGTGTTATCGTGGGACATGCGGTTTTTGAGGTAGCCAACTTGAGAGTTGTGTATGAGTTTGGGTAGGTATGCATTGAGTCTGTTGGCCAGTACTTTAGCGTATATCTTGCAGTCTACATTAATGAGGGAAATTGGTCTGAAGTTCTTAGCCACGGTTGTATCCTTCCCCTCCTTCGGTATGACGATTATGTTTGCCTCAGCCATCGACGGTGTCACGTGACCTGTCTGGACGCACTCTGTAAATACCTGCTTCATTGTGGGTTTGAGGATGTGCATGTAGTTTTTGTAGAAGCCAGCTGTGAAGCCATCTGGACCTGGCGCTTTATTATCCTTGAGGCTTGTCGTGGCTTTGGCTATCTTTTCGTTATGCCTGCCCGCCAAGGTTAGGCTTACATGCGAGTGGTCTGATACTGATCTGGGTCCTATTTCCGTGTGGTCTATGAGGTGGGTGTGTGTGTCTGACACGAGGATGTAATCTATTCTGCTGTATGAGTTGTGTGGGTTGGAGTAAAATGTGTACTCTCTGGCATCAGGGTTGCTTAGGCGCCATGGGTCTCTCAGTCTGAGTTTGGCGCAGAGATTCTTCAGGATGTTGGGGTTGTTCCCTGTTTTGCATGACCTGCTTGGGTGTTTGTCGATCGCTGAGTCTAGGACCTGGTTCATGTCCCCGGCGACTATCAGCAGCTCTTCTGGTGGTAGTGTGTGCAGCTGTGAACCCACCCCCTCCCAGAAAGCTTTATCCTCGGTGTTGGGTCCGTATATGTTTGCGACATGAAATGTTTCTTCCGCCCTCCTAAGAGTGGTCACCAGTGTCCTTCCTTGGTTATCAGCTTGTGAGCCTACCACTGCTAGCTTGCATTTATTGGTGATAATTGTTACTACCCCATTCTTCTTGTTATTTGCCGGGGATCCCACCACCTCGCTTATCCAGTTTGCACCTATGCGCCCGATGTCAGCTGCTTCTAATCTAGTTTCTTGGAGCACGTATATGTCGCCCTTGAGTTTCTTCAGGTGCTCGAGTATCTTCCTACTTTTGACAGGGCTGTTGAGACCCTTGGCATTTAGGGACACTATCTTTATGTCTGTTGCGATGCTGCTCTGGTTAGTGGTTGTCATTTTGTGTTGTATGTGTTCCGCGGTCTATTTGGCCCTTCCTTGTGTGCTTGCAATGTCTGTGTTGTGTGCATTCCTTGGGACCTATGCTTGTGTCTGCTGGACCTCGACGTGAAGATATAGAGGGGAAAATAGTAGGAAAAGAAGAAAAGGTGATAGATAGTAAGCCCATGTATAGTCTCCCCGCTCCCCCCTGCCCTCCCTGCCCCACCCGCTCGTCCCTCCCCTCCCACCCCCGCCCTCCCTTACTTGCTGAGTGGGTGTGCGACGACAAAGTTCCTCTGCCCCGCATCATCCCTGAGGTAGATTTAGTGTTCTTCGTTGTTTGTAGGTAGGTTGGATATAAAAAAAAACATGTATTGTACAGTCCGTTGCATAGTTGGTCTTCGGTATTGCTATCGTTCGGCATTATGTCTCTTTGTATCCGCTGACTGTTTTACAGCTCTTGTTTGACTGCTAGAGGTAGGTTGTTGTCTTGTGTTCTGAGTACTCCTTGGGCTGTGGTATGTCTCACTCCGATTGACCACTTACGTCCGGTGATGCGCTTCTTTTTGATGCCCCGGGGCTTTTTATCTCCATCTCTTCTGCCCGTGGTCCTCGTAGGTAGGCCCTTAGATCTCCTGGGTTTTCGAAGATCATTGTTTTGTGGTTGTCCGTTACTTTGAACCTGGATGGGCCCACGAAGCTGAAAGTGGCGCCCTTTCTACGTAGGGTTTCTCTGAGGGCCAGGAACCCCTTTCTTGACTCAACTGTTTGTTTTGAGTAATCTTGGGTTAGCACGATCCTGCTCCCCTCCCATGACAGATTCTGGTTCTTTCTGGCAAAGGCAAAAATGGTTTCTGTTTGGTTCATCCTGAGTGGGCTGCAGATTATTGCCCTGGGCCCCTTGCCTGTCATCACTCTCCCTGCAGGTATTCTGTAGGCCTTTTGCACCTCGAACCTTCTCTCAAAAGTGATGCCCATAAGCTGTGGAATCATCTCTTCTAGCATGGCTGCGCATGAGCCAGCCTTGTCTTCTGCTCCTTCGGGTATACCCAGGATTCGTATGTTGCCCCTTCTTGCCCTGTCGTCCTTCTCCGTTAGTTGTTTTTGAATGGCCTCCGTGACTTTCTTTAGTTCGGTTATGGCCTTGGTGTTTGCTCTGGACTCATCTTCCACTGAGCTTATTCGGCCTTCCGCTGCTTCCATTCTGGTGTTTGTTTTGTGGAGGTCCGCTCTTATGGCTGCCAGTTCAAGCTGCATGTTCTCCACCTTAAGTCTAGTCTCTTTCCCCACTTCATTGCCTTCATTTATTCTCTTTAAGATGGTCTCTAGGGAGACTGTTTCGCCTTTGGTTTTTGAGGGGGATGCTTGATTGTCTATTTTGGGTCTTTTTTGTTCCTCTCCTTTCTTCCCCTCGTTGCCCGCCATTATTGCACTGCTTCTTCTGGGTAGGATGTTGCCTAGTTGCCGTCTCGCCTGAGCCTGAGCCTCCTTTGATATGGCTATCGCCTTAAGCACCACCAGGTTTCCTTGGTGTCTGTACCTGCTGGGCTCTCTGATGTGCCTTGTCCTGGTCTTCGCCTTTAGCCCTGCCAGCGTGTGCTTTGCCTTGTTCGCGGCTGGTTGGCGTGCCTTTCCTGAGTCGGTGGCCCTGTGTGGTCAGGGGATGTTAAGGTTATTGTGGTTGGTGTGGCGGCTGGTCTTCCTGAGCCCTTATCTTTGTCCCTGCGACTTCCCGGTTGTCGTCGTGGCTCTGTGTGCACACCTGGTCGGCCTCCCCTGGCTGTGCTTCCCCCTTGCTCCTGCCTTTATTTAGTTTATCTACTGACACTCCCACCCTCTGCCACGAGTATTGTTTGTCTGTTTAGCCCAGTTGTGTCTTTAATACTCCTGCGTGCTCCCTGCCACCTACTCAGATTAGTAGTGTGCTTGACTTGCTTCCGGTGTGCTCCCCGACCTTTCTCGGGGGCTTTGATGCAGCGCCGAAGTTGTGCTCGCCAGTCTCTCTGTACGTTGTGCCTTGTGTGCTGGTTCTGGGTCCGAGCTCCCTGGGTGCTCGCTCACACCACTCTTGCCTTTCTTGCTCTGGTGCGGGCTTCTTGCGTATACCGGCACCTCCGGACTGCTTGCTGCGCTCTCCTTCTTTCCACCCCCCCCCCGCCGCTGGTTGCGTTGCGGGTGTTAGCGCTTACCTCGCTTGCTGCCTGCCTGCTCGCGGGGGGTATTCTGCCGCTTAGACCTCCTGCGCCGGTCTCCGCGCTCTCCGCACTCTCTCGATTCACTGCTCACCTTCCGGTTGTCGGCTCTTCCGCTTCCGGGTCACCTGCCTGTCTTCCGCCCAGGATCGGGGAAGACTTCCGGCAATGGCACCCTCTCAGCACCCCCTTCCGGTTTGTCGTCGCTCGCTCACCCGGCCCTCAGGTGTTGGTCGATGTGTCTTCGGAAAGGTCTTTCGGATCGCCTGATTCTTCTTCTGCGCGGCGGTCCGTCTCTATCTCTGTGAGTCTGTGGTGGTCGTCAGCTCTAGGCACTCCTCCTCCTGTTGGAACTTGAATCAAGGCTTGGTAAGGTTCCAGTCCGGGTTTGGGGAGAGAGATCTCCGGGCCCAGTTGACGGGGTGTGCTGATGCGGTTGCGCTCTCCTGCTGCTTCCTCCGTTGGATCCCCCTCTGATGATTCCCCCTTGCCTCAGGGCGCCATCTTGTGCTTCGTGCTGTTGTTGTCTTTGGTGGATTCTGGGGCTGATTTCTTGTTCTGTGGCAGCACTCCTTCTTCTCCCCGATCGTGGTTGGGTTGCATGAAACTTCCCCCACTTGTTTATGTTTTTTGGCTTGGCTTTGGTTAGTATGGCTGGTTGTTTTCCCCTCAGGGATGTGGAGCCGACGCGTTGCAAAACCGCGAGGAGGCGGCCACTGCAATGTTCAATGCCTCCCAGGCTGGGGGATCGGTAGCTGATGAATATACAAGCAATACACCATTAGGAAATCCAAGCACCAGAGACATGTTCAAAAAGCTGGAAAAACAAATGCGCTCCGAACGAGCACAAATCACTGTCCCGCTACTTGGAGATCAGAAGAGTTCCTAGAGTTTTGCAGATCACTTTAGCACGTAGCTATAAGAACCCCGATCCCGTATTGCTTGCTGAATGTAACTTAGAGTCCTCCAGCAAGCTTGTCTCGATATTGGTAAAATATGCGGAAAGTGACCGTGCCAAACTGCAAGCCCAGGTCGAATTACTGGAAGTGTAGATTGATAAATTGGAAAAAACAGAGCATGTTAAAAAACTCAGGGAAGGCATGATTGCTTGTTTGTGTAAGGATGAAGATATTATTAAGAGACAGAAGGCCTTTAAGTTTGAAAGGGATAAGACTGACTATCAGAACGGGGCAAGTGCCTGTCACGTTGTGCATTGAAGTGCACAATATGCATTTGTAGCATTGCGGTGGGCTCAATGTTAAAAATGCGGGATGCGCCCGCCAGTGTGGCGGGCGCATCCTAATGGTCCCCACGGGACCGCCGCCCTTATGGCTGGCGGTCCTGTTTTACGTCGGGATGGCGGGCGGACAAAGTCCGCCCCATCCTAATGGGCCCCTAGGTAGGGACATACAATAAACATGCAGCATTTTTTGGGCCACTGAACATTCAAGTTTTAGAGTCATATGCACACGAGAACATTGCTTCTAAATCCCTTTCCAAATCTGCTGCCGCTTTGTTCTTCACGTGGCGCAGGTGCATTGGTTACAAAATTGTAACAATCTAGGAAGGCACTGACGGTGGGATTTGCTGCTACCTTCCAGCAGGGCCGGACTGGGAACAGAAACCGGCCCTGGCACACTGCTCAGCCAGCCCCCCATGGGGTGAGGGGGAGTGCAGCAAAGCAGTGTGCGAGGGCCGGTTTCGGACGATTTTATTACTGGGGGCCGATATTGCCGACCCCCAATAACAAAAAAACGGCTCCCCAGGGGTCCAAAATCGGCCCACACCCTAGCGGCCTACCGGGGAAACGCCCGGTGCCCGCTATGGCCAGTCCGGCAACCTAGCCAGAGAGGGTCATTTAATGGATAACGTGAAAGCAGTCATGCTCCAGTGTACCTGGTACCTTCTCAGTGTGCCCACAGCTGCTGCTCAGTGAGAGAATGGCCACTGCCTTGAACTAGAACACAGGTAAATAAAGGACTATGTTGTGAAGGGTCAGTCTCAGATCTACAAAACACTGACAGCTATTAGCCATTTGTGGCCTGGAATCTCAGTAGTTTAATCCTGTATGGTATCAATTATAGCGACACACTTGAAGACTGCCTTCGTTTCTTTCTTGGGCTTCTAAATTTATACAACTGATTTGAAACTGTTCTGAGTGGGTAACCTGTGCAATGCCACAGGATTAGAGTGCATTTCTGCAGTGAGGTTCACCAGAGGCGAAGGAAGCTATACTAGAGGGGATCCTGTAGAGGGCAGAAATGCTTTAGAGAGTGGTGCTTTACAGAGGAGGGGTAGGGTTTGAGTGGCCTATGAGATAGTTTAGCAGTGCCAAACGGGCTGGTCTGTCAGGTCATTGTATAGGCTTGTTTTTTGCTGTTATGGTTTACTGAGCCGGTCTCTACTGTTAATTGTATACACTACCATCAACAACCACAAATTCATGCAGTCTCCCATGCCTTCCAAAACACCTAAATATCATGACTTTCCAAGTTCAAAATTGCCCTGACATGGGTCACTTTTTTAGCTAACTGATTCACTAATGGGGACTTTTATTGTGGTGCCCAAGCCTGTTGTCGGTCTCAGATCTACCCTGAAGAGAGGTGGTTCAGGGGGTGTAAGTCAGGTGGTTTATAGGAGAGGGGTACTTTGGAGAAAAGGTGTGCTTTGTAGGAAAAAAATGGTATACATGACAGATGTGTTCTATTAGAGTAGGTACTTTACAACAGAAAGATTCTTTAGATGACAGAGGTGCTTTGCCAGAGAGAGAGAGATAGTTCACCAGGGAGGGGTGCTTTACAGGCTAAATGTGTTATGAAGCGGTCATGTGGACTGAAGTAGGCTGTGCTATAAAGGAAAACATGCTTAAAAAGTGGGTGTTTTTAGGTGAAAGGCTTGTTTTGAAAGTGTCTGGTGTTTTAACTGGAAGAATTGCACCGAAGGTGAAGATAGTATTTTGAAGATGTGCTTTAATGAGTAAACATGCTTTAAATGACTGAGAGTTGGTCTAAATTAAATAAGTGATGCAAAACATAAGTGTTAATATTTCACAGCACTGTGAATGAATGTTTAACCCTGATATACAAACACATACATTCAGGTTGTCCTAATCCACTTGTTACTGTTTGGTTGTAATACTTACAGACAGAAGAAACCATTGATTTGTGCGGGGAACTAAAATGCAGTGCACACTACTGGCTCAGCAAACTGGGCAAAATGTTCTCCCCCTCCTCTTTCCACCCACCTCAGTTACTTCTGGATCTTTCAGTGTGGTCACTGTTGTTCTTTCTGCTACCAACTACCTATACACAAAAGTGTTTCTCTCTGTTTGGGCTCAAACTTAGGGGACCATTAGAATCATGGGCAGATCGCCACCGCCCGCATGGCAGTGGCGATCCGCCCATGATCCGACCCCGTCCCCCACCCAATTCCCCCACCATATTATTATAGCGGGGGACCACGGCGGACAGAAAGACCGTCTGCTGCTTTTCCGCCCGGTCAACGAGTTGACCGGGCGGAAAAGGGTTTAATATGATGTTAACCTTAATATGAGGTTAGACACCACCATCCATATTACTATGCAGGCAGGGATATGCCTCGTTGCCGCCACGGAAAGGCATGCGGTGTTTGACATTGGGGGCCCATTGCGGGCTCCCGGGGACTCTGCCTTCCGGTGCACCCGCCACAAAGACAGGAATGCAGGATGTGCCCGCCACTGTGGCGGGCGCATCCTAATTGCCCCCACGGGACCCCCACCCTTATGGCGGGCCGTCCCATTTCCTGATAGGCTGGCGGGCGGACAAAGTCCGCCCGCCATCCTAATGACCCCCTCAGTACTCTTCCTAAGACCTTGATTCAGACCACTGATCATGGTAATGTGCTTCTCTGTCCACCAAACAGGTAATGAAAGCATTCCTTTCAAAAATGTGTTGTAAAATGCAGTGTGTTGCCCCACTTATATCCCATGCAACATGAGAGCTTGATGTGATCTTAGTGCAAAGACCAATTGCCCCAGGCTAACTAAATTATTCATTGCATTTGATTAACAACAAAATATACTAAAGCTAATACACATATTGCACTTAATTTCAGAGTAACGGTGTCCGGTGCTCCATATTATTTATTCCTTTTAAAAATAAATACCAGTCACACATCTCAGAGCTTTGGCCTCCACAAACACCGCTGTCTGGTGCATCCATATCATGTGACCCATTCAGACAGTTATAGATGTTTACCAACAGTACTTTACATTCTGCTACTCCTTGATTTATTCTTACCATTGTGAGTGTGTAATTAAAATAATAAAATGCAAAATTATACTGGAGAAACAGCCAGGGCAGTGCCCCATTTGATGTGTAGATATGTGGCACTTGTGCACATTCAGACCCGTACCTGTCTGTAATGGAGGCTCAACATGTTGATTGCTTCCTGTGATATACCCTATTTGTGAGATAGGCTGTGCTGCTTCCTCTACTGTACGAGTTTTGCTTGACAGAGGCATGAAGTGCTGCATCTTGTGATGTACCTATTTTGTGTTTGCTGCAGCAAAAAATGATGGACGGAATGCTGAATAAACTAAACATTCACCCCCAGTCAAGAGAGGTGGGTTGAATCCATCATCGTTCTTCAGCTCACTTCGCCAACCCAGTTTAGACCAAGTCATATGCAAATCAGTCTTGACCCTGCTCCTCATGGCAACAGTCCAGACTGAACTCTTAACACGGTCCCTCCCTGGACCAGAAACATGCATCCTGGAACCAGTTTTGGGTATCACCCTCATCAGTCAGGCTAGCTTGAATCCAGTGGCACAGCAAGCAAGGCACCCAAGTTTAGGCATACCCATTCCAATTCCACTCAGGGCAAAAAGTTATGCAGTAACACATGATGAACGGAATGCTGAATAAATAAAACATTCACCCCTGTCAAGAGATCTGGGTTAAATCCTTTATTTCTTTGCTCACTACACCACCCCAGTTTGGACCCAGCCATATATAAATCAGTCTTGGGCATGCTTGCACATCTGAGGCTGTAATTGGGAATATGGTTGTTAATCCTGGACATTTGAGAATTAATTTGTGCATTTCAGGTTCTAATTAAGCATTTTAAGTTTCAACTTGGGTATATGATCATTGTGTAGAATATTACATCTGAATTTAATTACAAAAAAGCTTATAAAGTGCATGAATCACCCATGAAAGGGTATCTCTGCACTACAGCAGCACAAGAACAGAGCCAGCAGACAGTTAACTTGCAAAAAGTTCCGTTTTCAGGAGTTTCTTGAAGATCAAAAGATCATCACAACATCGAAGTGTGAGAGGCAATTGATTTCAAAGCCGTGGGGCTATATAAGAAAAGGCTTTGCCTCCTGTATGAGATTTCTTAAAACAAGGAATAGTGAGGAGACATTTCTTACCAGAGCGTAAGACCCTGACCGGTTGGTAGGGAACAAGTATCTCAGCTAAGTAACTGGGTCCTTTCCATTCAAGACTTTATCAACAATGCAGCAACTTTGAATTTATTTCTCTGGTGAATGGCCAGCCCGTGTAGTTTTTGCAGGAAAGGAGGGAGGCCATTCTAGTAGGGATATTAGTAAAAGAGTGTTGTAATGGTCCAGGCGGTAAACAGTCTAAATATTGAGTTTTTTATTTCGACAGGCAATAATATCGAGTCCATAATTTCGGAGGGACAGAATATCGAAATCAAGAGTATTGACGACCAGAATATCGACCTGAAGGTAAGAAATATCGTTTTTGTTAATATCGAAGTTAGTAATATCGATAGCAAAAACATCGAAGTTACTAATATCGATATCAATGTTAGTGTTATGTATTTTATTTTATATGTTTATTTTTATCATTTTTGTTAATTATTGTACAAAAATAAATGAATTACATTTTTGAAGTTGGTAATAATGTATTTAAGTAAATTATGCGTTTTAGTGGGTTGTGGGTTTAATGGGTAATAGGGTGGGAAATAATTTAATTATAGTAAATTAATTAAATATTTTTTGGGAAATATTAAATACATTTTGCATTTTAGTTCTGTAGTGGGTTGTGGGTCTATAAGGGAATAGGGTGGGAAGTAATTTAATTGTAATTAAGTAAATATGTAATTTTTATTTATTGGTATTGATAAGAATTTCATGTTAATTAATTATTAATTGTTAATTAATTTGTATTAATTGATTAATTGGTAATTATATTAAGTGTATTAATTTACTATTGAAGTGTGTTGTGAGGTTATAGGGTAATAAGGTGGTAAGAAATTTAATTGTAATTAAGTAAATATTTTTTTGGTGTTGAGTATTGATAATTAAATTGTTAATTAGGAATTGGTAATAAATTTTTACTAATTTCTTTTTTATAAATAATTGTTTATTGATTATTCATTGAGAATACAATTTTATTTGTTATAATTTATTGGTATTCATCAATAATTTATTGTTAATTATTAATTGCTGTTTTTTTAATAATTATTGTTTTTTGTATTGATTTCTTTTATTTTTTATTTAAGACATTTGTATTAATTATAATTTGACTGTACTTATTTTAAATGCTAATTAATTATTAATTGGTATTTATTTTTAAATAATTGTTCATTGGTATTGTTAATTCATTTGTTGTAATTTAATATTTACATTGTTATTAAAAGAAATATATAATATTTTAATTATTAGTAAGTTGTTTTGACCCCTATGCTATCTAACACTTTCCCTACTGTTGCACCCTCTGGAGTTTGAATAGTAATTTTAACCCCTAGGCTATCCAACACTTTCCCTACTGTTGCACCCTCCGGAGTTGGAATAGTAATTTTAACCCCTACGCTATCCAACACTTTCCCTACTGTTGCACCCTCTGGAGTTAGAATAGTAATTTTTACCCCTACGGTATCCAATATTTATTGTTTTAGTTGATGTAGTGTCTAATTTATTTAAAATACATTTTTTAAATTTGTTATATATAATTTTGATATTTTTATTTATATTATTGTTGTATGTGTATTTATGTATTTATAATTTATTTAAAACATTCTAACAATTCATAAGTTATTAGAGTAATTAATTGTAAATATTATCAAGTAAGTATGTATATTATATTTTATATGTATATGCTAATTTGTTGTACATTATATATATTACTTATAATTTTAAATATATTTTTAACTATGTTTATTTGAATTATATGTATTATTTATTTAATTATATATTATTTTTAAACATTTAATAAAAACGATATTTTTTACAACAATATTTTTTTTCCGATATTTTTGTACTTACCTTAATGTAGATAGGACTTCGATATTTTTGATGTCGATATTCCACCTCCGATATTTTTGACGTCGATATTTTCGACATCGATATTCTGTCAGTGATTCAGTCCAGGTGACTGATGACCAGTGCCTGAACCGAGGTTTTACATACAACTAGTGGAAGGAGGGGGAAAACTCTGTGCAGAAGACACATTTTTATATGAAAACAGGACCCAGCAGTAGCCCAACCTTGGTCCTGCAAAGACAGCATCTAATCTAATTACACACCTACGTTTTTAACCACCGTCTTGGGGCAGGGGGCAGTACCCAAATCCGCCGGCCTCCAAGCTGCAGATCAAAGTGCATGGGCATTTCCAAAGAGCATAATCTCAGTCTTTCCAGGATTCAGCTGGAGAGAGTTAGCTGTCATCCATGAAAAATTAGCTCTCATGCCCTCTGAGATATGAGATTTTGTGGTTGACAAACTTTTCTTAACCCCTTTGCTGCTAGGCCTCCCCCCGTGCTAAGCTGGGCTATTTGGGGTAGTTTGTGCTCAGGCCCCTGTAACTTTTTGTCCACATAAGGTATCCGTGCCAAATTTGCATCCTTTTCTTCCAACCCCAATGGGGATTTCAAAAGTACCTAGAGTTGGTGGATTTCCCAGGAGGGGACTCAGAAATGAGTCGAAATACAGCTAAATTTTGTTTTCCGGGGGCAAATCGGGAAAAAGTGCTACAGACGAAAGCCTCAGTTGTTTTCTCTGCAAATGGTATGAACAAAGGGTTTTTGATGCTGAAATCACCATCTTCCCAGCTTCCAGGGACAGACAGACTTTTTTCAGAAAACCAAAATAGTCTACACAGTTTTTGCATTTTACTGGTACATAGCCTATTTTTGCTACTTTTTGTGCTTTCAACCTTCTTCATGTTAGAGGTAAAAATGGGTGCAAAACCAATGATGGATCCCGTAAAGTTATACATTTCTGAACAGTAGACAAAATTCTGAATTTAGCAAAGGGTCATTTGTGTAGACCCTTCAAGATCTTCCTATAGAAATAAACAGTTGAAAAGACAAAATATTGAAATTGAGTTGAAAAAAACAGCCATTTGTGCCACCTTTTCACCTGTAACTTCTTCTAAGTATGAATTTTTTTTAAAGCAATATACCACTACATCTGCAGAACTCTTCAGGTTGTTTGGATATGTAGGACTTGTAGGTTCATGAAGAACCCGAGGAACCCAGAGCCAATAACTCACCTGCATCTTGCAATGGTTTTTCATTGTGTACCGGGTCTATCACAATTCATTTGGAAAAATATAAAGAGTGAAAAATAGGTACAAAGGAAACCAATATATTTCTGAAATAGAAACAAAATGTAGAGTGTAGAGGCAGTGTTTATTTGCACATTTCCACACTTGTGGGTACCCATACAAGCATGTAAATTAAAGGTCATTTTTCAAATTGACTTTTTTTTTTACAAATAGATTTGGAAGTTATAAATGCAAAGTAAGTCAATTGGTAATAACACTTGTTCTACTATTCTGTGTTCCCCCAAGTCTCCAGATAAAACGCTACTTCGCTTGTATGGGTAGGCCTAGTGTCTGTGACAGGAAACAGCCCAAAACGCAACATGGACACACCACATTTTTACAGTGAAAACTAACCCTTTTTTTTGCAAAGTGCCTAGCTGTGGATTTTGAACCCTAACTCAGCTGGCACCTAGGGAAACCTAGCAAACCTATACACCCAGGAAAATCCAGGATGGGGTAACTTCTGTGGCTCTCACCGGGTCCTGTTACCCAAAATCCCTTGTAAACTTCAAACATTCTAAAAAAACACATTTTCCTCACATTTCTGTGATGGAAAGTTCTGGGTGGATCCACAAACTTCCACCCACCCTGTATTTCCCAAAGTCTCCCGATAAAAATGGTACCTCACTTGTGTGGCTAGGCCTAGTGCCTGCGACAGAAAATGGCCCAAAACGCAATGTGGACACACCATATTTTTTAAATGAAAACTGACCCTTTTTTTGCAAAGTGTCTAGCTGCGGATTTTGAACCCTTGCTCTGCTGGCGCCTAGGGCAACCTAGCAAACTGATACATTTTTTAAAACTAGATACCCAAGGGAATCCAGGATGGGGTGACTTGTGTGGCTCTCACCAGGTTCTGTTACCTAGAATCCCTTGCAAACCTCAAACTTTCTAAATAAAAAATGCATTTTTCTCTCATTTCTGTGATGGAAAGTTCTGGAATCTGTGTGGATCCACAATATTCCACCCACCCTGCATTCCACAAAGTCTCCCGACAAAACAGGCCAAAATGCAACGTGGACACACCACATTTTTACAGTGAAAACGGACCCTTTTTTTTTTACAAAGTGCCTAACTGTGGATTTTGAACCTGAGCTCTGCTGGCACCTAAGGAAACCTAGCAAACCTCTACATTTTTTAAAACTAGGCACCCAAGGGAATCCAGGATGGGTGACTAGTGTGGCTCTGACCAGGTTATGTTACACAGAATTCCATGTAAATCTCTAACTCTCTAAAAAAAAACAAATTTTCCTCACATTTCTGTGCTGGAAAGTTCTGGAATCTGTGTGGATCCACAAACCTCCACCATCCTGGCATTCTCTAAAGTGTCCCGATAAAAATGGTACCTCACTCGCGTGGGTGGGCCAAGTACCCACGACAGCAAGGGCCCAAAACCTATTGAGGAGACATCAAAATTATCTAGCACAAAACTTCCTGGTTTTACAAGGGGGGTCACCTGAGTTTTTGGCCCCGGGCTCGGCGGCCATCTAGGGAAACCTACCAATCCACCATATTTCTGAAAACTAGACACCCAGAGGAGTCCAGGGAGGTAGGGCCTGTGTGGACCCCCTAACGTTTTCCTACCCAATATCCCCTGCAAACCTCAGTTTTTGCTGAAAGAAATCACTTTTTTCTCAAATGTTTGGTGGGAAAGTTGTGGAATCACAGGGCTGAAACACATTTCCTATCACCCAGTGTCCCCCCAGGCCTCCCGATAAAAATGGTACCTCACTGGTGTGGGTGGCCCAAGTACCCGCGACAGGCAAAGGCCCAAAACGTATTGAGAAGACATCAAAATTAACTATCACAAAATGATCTGGTTTTGCAAGTGGGGGTCACCTGGGTTTTTGGCCCCGGGCTCGCAGCTATCTAGGGAAATCTATCAAACTCATATATTTCTGAAAACGAAACACCCGTGGAAGTCCCGGGAGGTATCGCTTGTGTGGATCCCTAGTCTTTTCCTACCCAGCATCCCCTTCAAATCTCAAATGTAGATAAAAAACAATGTTTTCTCAGATATCTGTGTGGGAAAGTGGTGGGATTACCGGGCTGACACAAATTTCCTACCACCCAGCGTTCCCCCAGGTCTCCTGGTAAAAATTGTACCAAACTCGTGTGGGTGTCCAATGCAGAGTTGGCTAAAAACATATAAAAGGTTGTTGATGTCTGCTCAATAAGTTTTGGGCCCTTGCCTGATGTACCATTTTTATCATGACACCTGGCCGGAATGCTTTATGGTAGGCAAATTGTGTTTTTCCCGATAAGAGGAGCTTATGACACAGTAATGCAAGAAAAATGTGTGACTTTAGTCACATTTTGAGGTTTGAATGGCATTGTGAGTGAAAATTCTTGTTGGGCTCCATGAAAGGCACACCAGCCAGTACTCCCCATTGATTTTGGTTTACAAAAATATCTAAAGTTGGTAAATTTTCCCTAGAGAGAAACTACACATTAACAGAGAAAGACAGATAAGACAAACATGACTGCCTATAAAAAACATGTTGATGGCCTAGGGGAAGGCATGGCCAAAGAAAGAGCGGTGTGTGTTTGACAAAGTTGTATTGAGTGACTGAATTCACACACTTCCCGAAAACAGAGTTGTAAGGACCACAGACTGCTCTGTCACCACGGATGTCAGCCGATTCTGTGTAGGAGAGGGGGCGGACCACAAGCGCCGGAGTTGACTGCGGCAGCAGCCGCTGCCTGCTGCCAGTTTTCCGTGCCCGGGCACTCGCCCGAGTGAAGACTGAGC
This sequence comes from Lissotriton vulgaris, assembly GCF_964263255.1. Taxonomy (NCBI): domain Eukaryota; kingdom Metazoa; phylum Chordata; class Amphibia; order Caudata; family Salamandridae; genus Lissotriton; species Lissotriton vulgaris. The sequence continues at coordinate 247,639,498 of NC_141687.1, forward strand.
CAAGAGCGGGCCTGTCTGCGCCTGTCAGAGCTCGAAAGAGGTTGGGCTGGGCCTAACCTCCAGCGTTTTTTCAAAGTGAAGTTTGAATACGATGGAAAAGTAAGTCGAGAGAATGGGGAGGAAGACACTGCACGCACCTGCTGAAGAGGTAACTATTACTTCCCTAGACACCTTTTTAGCGAAAGCCCCTTCAGCCATAGCTATGGAAATTGCCAGTGCATAGAGGAGGCTATAGACGGGTGGAGTTGTCAACTTAATTAAGGCCACATTGCAAGAGACTCATAACAAGGACCAGATTACTTGCATCCCTACAGCCATAGTCAGTCCCTCCTCTGCTTCCGGAGTTATCACAGTTATTCCTACCTCCGAGGATATAACTCCTCCTGTTGTAGCATCTGTTCTCAAAGGAAAGAGGGGTCCTCCCAAAGTTCTCTGCGCTAACCACCCTAAGCGACCAAGAAAATGCAAATCGCAGACAGGAAATCCACCAGCTGGTAACATGGAGACTTTACAACCCCAGTCTATAGATATTCCCCCCAAGGTTCTGAATGTGGATGACCTACTTGAAAAGCTCAACAGGCTCCTATCTCCAATTTGCCAGTGCTTAGACGCCATCGAAAAAGCTATTAAGGAGCTAGCGATAAATAGATATGTGCCACCACGTGAAGTTGGAGCCAGCGGTGGTTCCCCAGAATCAAATGAACACACACCGGAAGGTGACAATAGTGTAGTGGATGCCATTGGATCGAGCCCTCCACCTTTTTCATATTGCCTAATTCATTCTATAATCAGCCAACATAAAATTGTTCACAAGGAACTTATTTAAACAAAACAAAAATGGAAATTACCAAAGGAGTGTAAGTTTCTTGCATCCAAATTGGAATTATAGTTAGAGCAGCAAATTATATCCTTCTAACATTACTATTTCATTGGTTAAGATAATGAATCAATCAAGGTTAAATTGAAGCCCACATACAACAGAATTCCTGTTGTGACCACTTCAGCCGAACAGGGGCATAACTTTTATTTGCAGAAGATAATCATAGGAGAGAGAAGTAAAACAATGACTGTGTATTCACACTATATACAAGATAAAAAAGTGACTCAAGTGACTTATGTGCTCAATTTAGTGACGATAACCAATAGTGATGTATTATACAGTTACTGGTAAAAAGAAGCAGTTGGTTATTGGAGTGATTAGGGAGGTCCTTTATGGAATAAGGTTCAATTCACTCAGTCAAATCTATTTTTAATGTTCTAGGCCTCTCCCTCCTTTTGTAGACGACGACTTATCGACCCACTCGTGTTACACAGTCTCTTCAGGACAGGGGGTTCTGGGTACCTAGGCACTCAATTGTGGCCAAAGGTATCTTCCTAAAGTAGGAAGTCAAGGTTATCGATCCTATTATGGGCCCTTGTGGACTCAGTCAAGGAATCTGCAATGAATAGATGTCTTGTATCCAAAGGTACCATGAGTCAGGAAAGATGGCAAGGGGCACTGGTCACCCTGTTAAACATATTCAATCCTCGCTCTGTGGACAGTCAAGTAGAAGGGGGCACTAGTCACCACGGAATTTTTAAATGAATACATTCCCTCATGCTGAAATCAGCCTGGACCGGGTCAGGAGTTAGGAAGTAAGCTAAGTGGCACTGGTCATCCTGTAAGTTATAATAATTCCTTATATTGTGAAACATCAAGTAGAGAGGGTACTGGTCACACAGGAAATTATGAATGCAATCCCTCCTGCAGAATCAGCCTCCAATAGGTCTCAATTCCTATGTTGACGTCCGTACATACAGAGACCTACATGCCCGACCAGCTAATTAATTCCATAGCTCCATTGCACCAGTCTCCTTTTTTGTCAACTGAAGATCACTTACCTCCTGCTTCTGGCGTGAGCCAAGCTGTAGAATCAGCAAGAGTCTCCGGGCCCCAAGCTCATCTGCAGGAGGTTGATCAGGTTAGACTGGCAACAAGGTCAGGGGCCCCTATTTTGGGCAAAAATCAGAAGACGGCCTGAGGCTTGACCTCCCATCAGCGGCTTGTCCCTATGTGGTTGTTTTGGCAAATACGCCAGTTTTAAAAAGCGAACAAAAGGAACCCACTATTTAATTTATCAATAAAGCCAGACAATGGATTCACAAATTTACCAACGTTCAACCAGAGGGGCACTACAAAATCCCAATGGCACGAAGAGTTGCTTGAGTTGTCAAACAAGACAAATCTATCCAGGGGGATTGTGTAGTCCTAACTTTTAAAACTCCAGCTATGGCATCAACTCAAATATTTGCCCTACCGGTTGTTTTTTCAAATAAACGTTTACCACTTCAGCCTTGTACAAATGGAAATTGGTTGCATAACCATATTCCTCCTGTATTGGTTGCCCAACCGCACATGTGGCACGGTGTTTTCACTGTACCCCCCTTACCAACTTCCAACAGATTTACAGCACTGTCAGATTTGAACTCCTGTGATTGACAAAAAACTATGGAGGAGCCCCAAAATGCAGTAGCTACCGGCATCCTAGAGGCATGGCTTCTCAAGATGTACTGCCAAAGGATAGAGACATATTTACTGGTATTACATGGAACATTACAGGGCTGGACCACAAATTGTTAGATCTAGACTGGCTCATGTTCATCACCACCTTCGATCTAGTTTGCCTTCAAGAGACTTGGACATTGGAATACCATCAATATAGATGGTTATAGATCATATTTTACCCCAGCGGTTGCTTCAAAGTCTGGTCGGGCGAGGGGCAGGATCATGACACTCTTAAAGAATACTCTGGAATTTGAAGTACTCTCTTCCCATAATGAATTTCAATATTTCAGTATGTTTCACCTTAAAAGCCCCGATGCAACACCGTTTACTAATCAATTTTTACAACAATCCATTTGGGGGTGAGATGCATAAGGTTGCAACTCTAGTGGAAGAGAAAATTAATTGATTATTTAACTCATGTAAAAAAGATCCAGAAGTGTTATGGCTGGGTGATTTTAACGTACATTCATGTCCCTTTGCCCTAAATCCAATATGTGGCCTACTTGACAGGGGGAGATGTGCACTTCTGTCACAACCAGTATGGTAATGTAATAAACAAGCTTTTTATTACAAAAGATCTGGAAATAATTAATCCTGTGCTGGAAACAACTGGCCATCCATTAAAAATCTACTGTTCTAGCCTAAATAGCTCCACTATTGATTTCATATTAGCATCGGCTTCCCTGAGAAGGGTCCTTAATAGGACTCGGTCACTTTTTTAGGCTTTAGTGATCATGCAGCCTTAACCTGCCAATTACGTTGGGTAGAGATTCGTGGTACCAACTTCACACATATAAAACCACACATGGCTAAGAATGGGTTAACACTTAAATGGGAAAGTAAAGATAAGACAGTCCTCATCCCTAGGGTGGTTTCAAGTAGGCTTCATGAAATAGAAACTTGTCTTGATCTAAATACAACCTCATCTAACACCATTGCGGCCTTCGAATCAATCCTATCAGAAGTAAAAAAGAATCTTGCGAAGAGTGGGCGTTACCTAATAGACAAGGGCGATAAGTGGTTTGAAAGGCATTGTACTAAAGCTCTCTCCCATCGGCACCATACACTAAAGTCCGTCCCAAGAAACCGATGCCTGGTAAAACAGGCTCACCTTATGTATTCCACGGCTAGGAAAAAATGGGTAAAGTTTTTAATGGAAGAAGCCTGGGAAAAATTGCTCCAAGCATCCGCAAAAAACAATACGAGGGACTTTTGGGCAGTAGCTAATGCCCCATTTTTAACCATCCACAGACCCCAACCTTGATAATCACGTTGATGAGGACTCTTGGGTCAAGCATGTTTTTACATTTTCTAATGGAAAGTGGGAGGGTGACTGAGAGTTTCACGAAGACCTAGTCCTATCCCCCACGGTAAACAGCCATTAGTACGCAACTTTTTGTTCGCATACCATTACAACGCAAACGTAACAACGCATGCGCTGTAACAACGCGTAGCCTTTACTACGCATGTTATTACTTTGCCTGCGCTGTTACAACGCATGTGTTGTATTGTGTTTATGGCTGTGACTGAGGACCCGGCTCAAAGATGGCAGAAAGAAGGCATCAATGACATAGTAGGGGAAAGGTGCTGGTGCCCGCATGCGTGCAATTCTGTGACTGAGGACATCTCGCCAAGATGGAAGAGGCTGTGATGACAGAAGTAGTGGAGAGGCGCTGGTGCCCCGGCGGATCTGCAGGCTCCTATGCGCTGGCTGGGGGCTTTTTGGGGGAAATATGCTGCGAGTGAGGACCTGGCGCCAAGATGGCAGAGAGGAGGCAGAGATGACGGAAGTAAGAGAGAGGCGCAGGTGCCGTGCCGGATCTGCAGGCTCCTCTGCTAAGGATGGGGGCATTTTTGGTTGACAACCTTTGCAGCCGAGGACAAGGGACGTCCACCGAGGAGAGAGAGGTAAGAGGGGCTGTGTATTTTTAAAGGGTTTGTGTTTGAGGAGTAGTGTTTTTGGGTTTAGGGTAGTGTCAGGGGGTCATATAAGGTAGTGTTTCAGTGTAGGGGACGGACTGGGGGTAGGGGTAGGGTCATGCTGGGCATAGTGTTTTAGGGTTTAGGGTAGTGTAGGGTGGGAGTAGTGTGAGTAGCGTAGTAGTGTTTTAGGGTTTAGGGTAGTGTAGGGATGGGAGTAGTGTGGGTAGTGTAGAAGTGTTTTAGGGTTTAGGGTAGTGTAGGGGTGAGAGTAGTGTGAGTAGTGTAGTCGTGTTTTAGGGTTGAGGGTAGTGTAGGGGTGGGAGTAGTGTGGGTAGCGTAGTAGTGTTTTAGGGTTTAGGGTAGCGTAGGGGTGAGAGTAGTGTGGGAAGCGTAGTAGTGTTTTAGGGTTTAGGGTAGTGTAGGGGTGAGAGTAGTGTGGGTAGCGTACTAGTGTTTTAGGGTTTAAGATAGTGTAGGGGTGAGAGTAGTGTGGGTAGCGTAGTAGTGTTTTAGGGTTTAGGGTAGTGTAGGGGTGGGAGTAGTGTGGGTAGCATAGTAGAGTTTTAGGGTTTAGGGTAGTGTAGGGGTGAGAGTAGTGTGGGTAGCGTAGTAGTGTTTTGGGGTTTTTAGGGTAGAGTAGGGGTGGGAGTAGTGTGTGTAGCGCAGTAGTGTTTTAGGGTTTAGGGTAGTGTAGGGGTGGGAGTAGTGTGGGTAGCGTAGTAGTGTTTTAGGGTTTAGGGTAGTGTAGGGGTGGGAGTAGTGTGAGTAGTGTAGAGTGGTGGTGTTTTTGGGTTGGGGTAGTGTAGGGGTGGGAGTAGTATGTTGTGTAGGTGTAGGGGTAGGAATGTCACTTACCTTGCCTACTTTTACCACAAGTTTGGCTTTACCACGCATGCCTTTGCGTTGTAATGGCATGCGTGGTACAGGCATACTCATGGTAAAAGTATGCGATGTAATGGAATGCAATGTCATTGCGTAGTAATACCCGTGTTGTAATGGCATGCATGGTATTACTATGCAATGTATTTACATTCATTCATCCCCCACCAGCAGTCTTATTTTCAACCATCAAGCTATATTCGACGCACTAGCACAAGGCACAAGTAATAAAGCCCCTGGCTTTGATGTTACCCCTATAGACTTTCTTACTACCTTTCCTGAACTTTGGGGGCCTGTGACTACGAACGTATTTAATGCTATATCCAAAGAGGGCCCTACATCCTGAAATAAAGCAATTTTAATACCTATACACAAAAAAGGAGACAAAGCTGACCCCAGAAACTACAGACCAATCTCCCTCCTTGATAGCAAGGCGAAACTCATGGGCAGAGTTATATTAAATATACTGGAGGCCTGGGCAGAGACCAACAACATCATGATCTCGGCTCAATACGGCTATAAAAAGGGTAGGGTACACAAGACCAATTTCTCAACCTGAGTCTGCTGATAGCAATACACACCCACGCCAAATAAGGTCATTTATATTTGGCCTTTATGGACTGAAGCCAGCCTTCGACTCCGTTACTCATTCCCTCTATGGTGGATCATGAAGGAAATGGGGGGAGATTAAGCTATAATTACCTTTCCCTTTTTTGTTTCTGACTGCAAAGTAGTGGAAACTGAGCTGTTTTCATACCTAGGGGTGACCTTTGATCACAGATTATCATGGTCAAATCTGGTGGTTAACCAAGGCCTGACGATAGAAAAGAGCATTAATGCCATCAAATCGTTTACTAAAAAGCTGTGCACAAGACATTTAGATACAGTTAAAAAAGTGTATGGTGCTAAATCAATCTCTGTAGCATCCTATGGTACGGGAGTGTAGGGCTATGCTAATGTAAAGTTAATACAAACAATTGAAAATTCATTTTGGAAGAAAATGATGTGCCTTACCACCATTTGCTCCAATTATAACTTGCATCACGAGCTGAACATCCCCCACATTTATGAACAAATATATGTAGCATGAATCCTTCTTTGGCACTCAATTTGGAGCAGAGATTCAGTTAACCTCACCCAACAAATCATCGTGGATTCTCTGTCTTTAGAATATGTACCAAAAATCCTCTTCAAGCCTTGGACCTAGGAAGTCTGTTTGATTTCCCAGAAAAATACTTGTCTATTTCGAAAAAAAAGCCCTAAAAGCCCACTTTTTAAAATTTAAGAACGAGACCAGTTTTACTGCTCATTCCCTCAAACCTATGGTTAATGAGTATCTTGGGGGCCAAATGCATGCTGAGGGAGTTCCATCATATCTGGATTTCTTAACAAACCCTCGTCACAGATTTATTTTCATTAAGGTTTCACCTTAACATCATATATACTCTTCCCATGATCTCCAGTGTTGCCCATGTGACAGCTCCTCGACTCAATCCGATTTGCACATTTTCTTTTTTTCTAACTTTTATCGTGAACACAGTAAGAGATTTTTAATTCCAATCATGAGCAAGTAAATTTTAATCAATGTCGCCCGGCTCTATATTTTTTACGAATGTTGCCCTACCCCCTAACCTGCTTTTTTCAGTCACTGAAAGCTAGGTAAATGTGAATTTGTGGAGATTATTTTTCTTAATATTTTTATATTGTTTTTTATGTTTTTTTAATCCTCACTTCTGTTTTTTTGTATATACTTATGATGTTTTTCTGAACTTTTATGATTAACTCATATGAATCAATAAAGTAAAGTAGATTGAACTGAAAAATGTAACTGACTGCCTATCCATCTGTTCCACAAGGACACACACATACTGGTTGGATTTGGCCCGAGCGTGAGTGAAAGTTTCAAAATGTATATGTTATTAAGAAGAGATTTCGCAAAAAGGAAATACACTGTTTATAATTAATAGGTTAAAAACCTGAACCAACGACTCACAGCTCTGGAGCTGTAAAGCCACGACAAGGCAACAACCTCTTTACAGGCCATCCACACACCTTTCATACTTGACACACATGTTCACACGCCCAGCTGCGACCCCAGCGCATTACAACACTCACATCAACAGGCAATGTAGAGACAATGTCCACCCTGGCAGACCAAGACAGAAAAGACAAATATTATTTCAAAAGAACTATTCCTTAAGTACACACACACACTGGTTGGATTTGGCACGAGGGTGAGTGAAGGTTCAGAGTGTAAAATGTTAACAAGAAATTTCACAAAAAGAAAATGCACTGTTAATGACTATCAGCTCGTGAGTTGTGAAGCCACGGTAAGGCACCAACCTCTTTACAGGCCATTCACATACCTTTCATACGTGACACACAAGACCATTCACACTGCCAGCAGCGGGCCCAGCACATTACAACATTCACATCAACAGTTTTTCAACAAGAAAGAAAACACAAACCAATTGGAACTAGATACAAAACTATAACTACAAACACAACAACAGCAACTAAATCCATCATTATAATGCCAACTGTGAAACTGGACAACAAATATAAAACCATACAGACCAGGCAGTACACTATTAGAGTCACAGTTGCTCCCAAAAACTCTTTTGAGTGTGATACAATCTGAAACATGTGGGCACACACAGCCCAGGATTAGAAGGATAATCAGCGCAGTGCATATGACTCTCCTTCTGCATACCTCTTCGCAAACAGACTCTATATCTCTTACACGGATTGTTTTTGTTGGGCGTGGATGGATTTAAATCGGGAAAGTGGCGATCTTTCAATCTAGCCACATCCTCCAGCACTTCAACTCGCCTGTTCCACTACAGCAAGGCTGCTTATCACAGACTCCTGAAACTGACCAAAGTCATCTTTAACGCTGGAGAAAACTCTTGAACACAAAAAAAGCATTAAAAGTTGCTAAGTTGAAGAGATGGCTGGCCAACTTCTCATACAAAATGTAAGCCTTATGAACAGTGATGTGCTATGCACACAGGGATGCACACGTCAGCAACCTGACCCTAAATAGTCACAGGTGAAGTAATGTCATCATGGATGGTAATCAGCATGTACACATCCCTCCTGTTCACAAATTTCACAGCTAGCAGTTCCTCACTACCCTCTGAAGCTTTTTGCAAATAAGCTCTTTTGGGTTACATTTAGGGTTAGAGCAGATTGTGCCACAAGGAAGAATGTCCACTTTGAACAATTCCTTAAACAATTGCACAGCAGTGTAGAGGTTATCAGGGTACAAATGGTGACCTTTCTTAAACAGTCCTCTAGCAAGTTCCCACACAATTTTCTCTGAAACTCCTAAAGTGGACCGACAACCAGGGGGGTCAATAGTGGAATCCCTATCAGTGTACACACACAGAAATTATAGACATATCCTGTCCTACTCTCAGACAACATATACATCTTAATTCCACAATGTGCTCTCTTGCTAGGATTGTACTGCCTAAAAACCAAACAGCCCTTGAACAGGACCAAAGCCTCATCAACAGCTATTTCTTTCCCAGGAGTATAGATCTCTGAAAATCGATCTACAAAGTGAACAAGAACAGGCTGAATCTTAAAAAGACAGTCACAGTCAGGGAGATCTCGTGGCAACTCCAAAGCATTATCAACATAATGCACCATCCGAGGTAAAAGTAAATACTGATCATGACTCATAATTGCAGGAAATATGGCAGTTGACATCAATGGACTGGCAGACCAATATGAAGCCAAGGACGGCTTTCTTATCAAGACCATCAAAAAAGTCAAACCCCAAAATTTTTCATCTCATCCATATTCATGGGAGTCCACCGGATAGCTCTAGAGTGGCGCCTAAGTCTGTCACTGTTGTCCCTGAAATACTGTTCAGAATACAAATTAGTCTCCTCAACAATTTCAGGCAAAAATACATCATCCAGAAACAACTGAAAAAACTATATAGGCAAAAGATTTTCACAATCCACTCTATACCCTGCATCACCACTAAAGGCAGGCATCACCGGCTGCACCATGTTTGGATCAGCCCAGAGTCCAGCACTTCTATCAAGAAGCCTTGCAGCCCCGGGCTGCAATCCAGATGCCTCTTGCTGCATCATCGACACATCTGTGTCCTCCTCTAAAACAGGCATTTTTTATCTGCAGAGTAGCTTCATCATCAGATGATTCCACGTGGACAGAAAACTCACTGCCAGAATCTTGCAAACCCTCCGCTCTCTCAGATGGACTGTCAGTCTCATAATCATGGTCAGAGGAAGATTCAAAAAGCATACCAACCACTTGCTGAGCAGTAATTCTGCAGCTAGCCATAATCCTCACCAATAAAGGTAACTTGTCAAACAACTCAACAACAAACACTTTCAAATTGAGTAATAAAATGTGGCTTGATCACAAAGACCTATATACTCTAGAACTGTACCACTCACTTGCCAGAAGCAGCTAGACACACCACCTACTCTGCACAGACACAATAAGGACCAACAATATCCCACTAAAAAGAAAAGAAAATTACACAAAAGACAACGCAAAACACATCGCAAAGAATTTCATGCTCGGAACACTAACTAAATATGCTGCTATCATGACACCACTGTCAAAAAAATCCTTCCTGCATGACAATAATACTCATTTCGAGTAAATGCAACAAAGCAAAACTGCAGATAACCACTGCCGAAACCGCGAACAGGAATCAAAAGCTTTGCACTAAAATAAAAAAGGAGAAAGAAAACATTACAATCACATGCAAATATTGCACTAGTCCACACACAATCCACCAGCCAAGTCCACACACAATCCTCCAGCCAAGCTGGGGGTAGGTGACCATAAGGCCAATCTGCCCATAAGGGGGACAGAAACAGACAAAATATTCACCCCCATTGAAGGGGAGCGACCCATACCCAAGGGGCTACTCCCCAATACCATTTAATAAACCCTGGTGTCTAGTGGCTTCTGCCCCCATTGGGACAGATGGGCCTGAACATATAGGGCCGATCTGCCCCATAGGGGGCAGAAATGGCCACAATAATCATCCCATAAAGAGGAGCGACCCTTGCCCAAGGGGCTGCTCCCCAACAACACAAAAACAATCCCTGTTGTCTAGTGGGTTCTGCCCCCCTTGGGGACAGATGGGCCTAAAATCATATGCTCCATCTGTCCCCTAGGCTGGCAGAAACAGCCAAAATAAATGCTCCCCAAAGGAAAGCGACCCTTGCCTAAGAGGCCTCTCTCATTAACACATTCCCCCCCCCAAAAAGTCCCTGGTGGCCACAATATAAAAAAAATCATTTTTGTTCCGATCTGGCAGAAACGGGTAAACAAATTGCTCCAGAAAGGGGAGTGACCCTTGCCCAAGGGGTCGCTCCCCGACACAAGGGCCATTAAAAAGCAATTTAAAATCCCTGGGGTCTAGTGGGCATTCCTGCTGCACAATCGCACCCCATGCGCAATCGTGCAGCAGGAATGCTGAAACCAGACATCGGAGAAAAGGAAAACAATTTCCTTTCCTCCTAGGCCTCTTTTTAAATCCCCCCAACCTCCCTGAGGAGAAACTTACCTACTCCTCCTTGGGCATGCTGGAAGCTGACTTCCAGCGGGTCCAGTTTCACCTAATAACGTTGGTGCGCGGTGCGCGCTGACCTCATTAGATGACTTGGAGAGGGGTGTGGGAGGAGCAGCATTAAGAGCGGCCAAACGAGAAGCACCAGCGCTTCCAGGTGGGTGAGTGCTAGGATGGCTGGGAGCGTCCAACGCACATGCCCACAGTAACGTCGAACGGCTCTTGGCTGTGCGATGCACGGAAAGTGTTAAAAGATAAGAGCAGTTGGTTATCATCCGCATAAGAGATAGGGTGAAACCAAATTCTCTCACACTCTTTGCAAGGGGGGCCACATATATGTTGAACAGTGTAGCGCTCAAACGAGGTACCTCCTTAGTAAGGTCCATATCGCGGGACTGGAAAGAGCCTAAATTAATCACCTGCGTGCGGTTAGTTAGGAAACTTGTAAACCATTGAAATGCATGTACACAAATTCCAGTCATCATAATAGGATTCGGTGAGGCACAGTAACAAAAGCTACGGATAGAACCAGCAGTACTAGTAACGCAGCTTGATTGTTATCTTGACAGCATCTGAAGTGATCTGATACCGCAATCAGTGCCGACTCTGTGCTGTGCAAAGGTCTAAAACCTAACTGGGAAGGGTCTAAGCCACCAGTAGACTCTGTGTACTCAGTACGTTTTTTATTAATGTATCCCTCCAATAGTTTCCTCATCAGAGGAAGAAGGGTGATGGGGCAATAGTTAGACCCAACTGATGCATATAGATTGGCCTTTTTGCAAATTGGGATTACATGCCTTGCCTTCCACTCCGGGGGAAATTGACTCTCACTCATCGAGAGATTTAATATAGATGGGGCTAGTTGAGCAGATAGCAATGCTGCAATCTTAGCTTGTATGATGTCGGTGGGCAACCCAGACTTGGCAGATTTTAGCATTTCCTCCACTGCATGTACTTGTAAAGGGGTAAAACTGTCTGGAAGAAGAGCTGTTTAATATTTATAGGGGGGGGCAGGAAGATTCCACAGGGCTATCATTGGTTCCAGGAAGTTTGGCATAAATAAAATCTATTTTGTCTGCCAAGTGGTTAGCAATATCATCGCATAATACTTGAGAGGGATGTGTAGTGTCACCGGCTGCAATGGGATTAGTAAATGATTTGAACATTTTTACAGCTCTTTAGAAGAATTCCCTGCTTGACTAAGTTGGGAAGCTATATGAGCTTTACATGCTTTTTTACGTTTTTATGATAAAGTACCAGTGCTCCTTTCTAGCTTTCTATCTCCATCTGATTCTGTGATGAACGCCAACGTCTCTCCAATCGTTTACATGCTGATTTCTCTTTACATAACTCATAACCCCATCTGTTTCTGAGTGGATTTGTACTATTTTAAAGGAGCGATACAAACAATGGCCGATTTTAACGCCCTGTGATAGTACTACAAACTTAAGTTAATATCCCCTCGGTCCGCTCTCAAAACCTTTCCTTAAAAGCATCCAGAGTAATTCTGTACCATTGTCTCCTAAAACTGAGTGTGCTAGTGTTCTTTGGAAAATCCACAAGGGTTCTAGTTATCTGGAAGTCAAGCAAGGCGTGGTCTGACCACACTACCTGGCAAGGAGCCTTGGACTGTAGCTTAGGAGAATTGGTTAGAATTAGATCTAACGTATTGCCAGCAGAATGCATAGGGCCCATATTCAATCAATCAATCATTGACACTTATAAAGCGCGCTACATACCCGTAGGGTCTCAAGGCGCTGGGGGGGGGGGGGGGGGGGGTGCCGCTACTGCTCGAACAGCCAGGTCTTCAGCTTCTTCCTGAAGGAGAGGTGGTCTTGGGTCAGGCGCAGGTCGGTCGGGAGGGAGTTCCAGGTCTTGGCGGCCAGGTAGGAGAAGGACCTTCCTCCTGTAGTCGCTCTTCGGATGCGGGGGACGGCGACGAGGGCGTGGTTGGCTGATCGGAGGTGGCGTTTGGGAGCGTAGAAGTTGACTCGGCTGTTGAGGTAGCTCGGGCCTTGGTCGTGTAGGGCTTTGTGTGCGTGGGTGAGGAGGCGGAAGGTGATTCTTTTGTTGACGGGGAGCCAGTGAAGGTCTTTCAGATGTCCGGAGATGTGACTGGTTCGTGGGATGTCGAGGATGAGTCTGGCTGAGGCGTTCTGGATCCGCTGGAGTCTCTTCTGGAGCTTGGCGGTGGTACCGGCGTAGAGGGCGTTGCCGTAGTCCAGTCGGCTGGTGACGAGGGCCTGGGTGACGGTCTTCCTGGTCTCGGTGGGGATCCACCAGAAGATCTTCCGTAGCATGCGTAGGATGTTGAAGCACGCCGAGGAGACGTTGTTGACTTGCCTGGTCATGGAGAGGGAGGAGTCCAGGATGACGCCCAGGTTTCGTGCATGGTCAGTCGGTTTGGGTGCGGTGCCCAGGGCGGGGGGCCACCAGGAGTCGTCCCAGGCGGAGGGTGAGGAGCCCAGGATGAGGACCTCTGTCTTGTCCGAGTTCAGTTTCAGGCGGCTGGTCGTCATCCACTCGGCTACCTCTTTCATCCCTTCGTGCAGGTTGGCTCTGGCGGCGGCGGGGTCGTTGTTCAGGGAGAGGATCAGCTGGGTGTCGTCGGCGTAGGAGATTATGCTGAGGTTGTGTTTGCGTACGATGGCCGCGAGGGGGCTCATGTAGACGTTGAAGAGGGTGGGGCTCAGAGATGATCCTTGGGGGACGCCGCAGATGACTTCGGAGGCCTCTGACTTGTACGGTGGTAGGCGGACTCTCTGTGTTCTTCCGTCGAGGAAGGAGATGATCCATTCCAGCGCCTTGTCCTTGATGCCGATGTTGCTGAGGCGCCGTACTAGGGTGCGGTGGCAGACCGTGTCGAATGCCGCGGAGAGGTCTAGGAGGATGAGGGCAGCTGTTTCTCCATTGTCCATCAGGGCTCGGATGTCATCGGTGGCGGCGATGAGGGCGGTCTCGGTGCTGTGGTTGGCTCTGAAGCCGGACTGTGAGGGGTCGAGGGATCCGTTCGTCTCGAGGAAGGCGGCCATCTGCTTGTTGACGGTCTTCTCGATGACTTTGGCTGGAAACGGGAGGAGCGAGATGGGGCGGTAATTCTTGAGTTCGGTGGGGTCCGCTGTGGGTTTCTTGAGAAGAGCGCTGAGTTCGGCGTGCTTCCAGCTCTCGGGGAAGGTGGCGGTGTCGAAGGATGTGTTGATGATGTCTCGCAGGTGGGGTGCGATGACAGCGTCGGCCTTGTTGAAGACGTGGTGAGGGCAGGGGTCGGTCGGTGATCCGGAGTGGATGGAGTTCATCGTGCGGATGGTGTCTTCGGTGCTGATCGGGGTCCAGGCGTGGAGGGTGGTGGTGGGGGGTGGTTGTTCGGTCATGGTGTGCGTTGGTTGGTTGTTGAAGCTGTTGTGTATGTCGGCGATCTTGTTGTGGAAGTATGAAGCGAGGGAGTTGCAGAGGTCTTGCGATGGGGTGATGTCGTTGTTTCCTGCGCTGGGGTTGGAAAGCTCTTTCACGATGTTGAAGAGTTCCTTGCAGTTGTGTGCGTTGTTGTCCAACCGGTCCTTGAAAGCTGTTTTCTTGGCGGCGCGGATTAGCTGGTGGTGTTTCCGGGTGGCGAGTTTGAAGGAGGTCCTGTTGTCCGGTGTCGGTTCCCTTCTCCAGACTTTCTCGAGGGCTCGGCAGTTCTTCTTGGAGCTCTTGAGTTCGTCGGTGAACCATGGGGCCTTCTTGCTGCCGGGTCTGCTGGGCGGGGTCCTCAGTGGGGCGAGTTCGTCCGCGCAGTTGTTGATCCACTTCGTGAGGTTGTCTGCGGCCTGGCTGGGGTTCGCTGAGCTGGCAGGAGGGTGCTGGCTCAGGGAGGTGGCGAGCTGGTCTGCTCTGATCTTGTTCCAGCATCTGCGGGCGGCCTGTTTCTGGTGGTGGTGGGACGTCGTTCTCTTGAAGGTGAAGTGGACGCAGCTGTGGTCCGTCCATTGAAGCTCTGTGGCGTGGCTGAAGTTGATGTCTGTGCTGGAAGAGAAGACTGCGTCGAGTGTGTGTCCGGCGAGGTGGGTGGGGGTGGACACCAGTTGCTTGAGTCCCAGGTTGGCGAGGTTGTCGAGCAGGGTGCTGGTGTTGCGGTCGTTGTTGTTCTCCAGATGGAAGTTGAGGTCTCCCAGGAGGATGTAGTCGGCGGAGGGGAGGGCATGCGGGCTGACGAAGTCGGCGATGTCCTCGCTGAATTGCGTGCGTGGTCCAGGGGGTCGGTAGATCAGGGTGCCTCTGAGGGTGGTGTTCGGGTTGGTGTGGATCTTGGTCTTTTCTAGACCTAAAGAGGCCAAATCAGACAAGAGCTGAACAGCTTCACAATTGGAGCTGTTTTCGCTATGTATGTTGAAATTGCTATGTTATTGATTTGCCCCTAGCACATCTCTACAGCTCCTTGTATAATGTTCAAGTGGCAACTTAAGTACTCCTTTTATTGTTTAGTTTCCTTTTTTGTTATTACATATTTAATTGATCTAGCATTTAATGTATTTTACGTCTGTTATGTAACTTCACAGACAAATGGCCTGTGATGTCATATCCTGTGATGTCATCAGGGTCAAAGGGCATGTGGTGTCACTTCCGCTCAGGCGCGGTTCATCCATTGGGGCGTGGGGGCGTAGCCCCCCCTGCCCGAAGCCGCCCACAGCTCCCTCTGCGTTTTTGAGTTAAGACTGTGACAATCATGTCAATGAATCAACATGACGTCAGACCGCCCTGCCTGGCGGTCTGGCGTCATGTTGATTGATTGAGATGATTGTACAGGCGGCAACACAAGTGCGCATGAGTGGGGACGCAGGGTAAATTTTTACCCGTGCCCACTCATGCGCACTTGTGTTTTTGCGACGTTGCACATGCCCATTAGGAGCCCTAATGGGCGTGCTGCGGGCGAGAAGGTACCTGTGCCCCTGGCGCCAAGATTGGCCAGGGGAGCTGTGAGCCTGTGACGTGTGGGGAGTAGAGCCCAGAGGTGGCGCGGACCGGGACCGGCAGCAAGGTAAGAGTGTGTGTTTTTCTTTTATTTTAAAGTGTTTGGTGCGAACGTGCGTGTATGCATGAATGTTTGGTGGAGAGTGTTTTGCGAATGGATGTGTTTGTGTGTATGCGTGTGTGAATACATTTCTTTGAGTGTTGTGTACGTGGGTCGGGGGGGGAGGGGGGTCGCTGCTGGCCTGGGGCCCGCACTCGCAAATCAGTTTGCGCCTCACCACTTTAAAATGTCACCAGCCGCCCCTGCTTCCGCTACCCCTGGCCTTTCGCTGAATTGACGTCTATGCCTACAAATTGTCTATTAATCCGTGGAACATTGGCATGCTAAAGCAATGTGCAGAGTAAAATAAAACTGCAACAAAGTAAATGAACATAATCACTGCAAATACATGTTTGGTGGATTTCATTGAAAGGGAAACATTATGACAATGTGCTTTTGAATCAAATACAGGCAAAATGTTCTGCGGTTTGAGCCTTATTGTGCCAGCTATGCCATCCTTTTTCCAAGTAGACAGCCCTCTGTAAATTATTGGGGATATATAAATGTGTGTGTGTGTGTGTAAATTACTGGTGATATATATATATATATATATATATATATATATATATATATATATATATATATATATATATATATATATATATATATATATATATATATATATATATCTTTACACAAACCTCCGAGTAGGGAGCCTCCAACCCTGCAGGGTGGCCTCTTGAAAACGGGCACGGAGACGCCCGCCAACTTCACTCTCCATGAAAAACACACTGGAGGCCCAATTCAGGAAACGGAGCTTTAATTCAAGATTTGTTGCACAGCGCTTTCTGCAGTCCAACTAGTTTCGGCACTACAGCCTTGATCACGGGCAGAAAGTTTCACCAGGTGCTTCTGTGCTCGCGTTTTTTGTAACGTCTCTGATCACGTGACTGATGGTAGCCTGCATCTCCCAGAGTGCATCAATCCGTGCAGGTAATTGTTGTTTGTGAGGAATTTCTCGTTTTGCTGTCAGAAGGATGGTATTCTGCTGAGATATATATGCTTGTGTCTGTGTGTCTGTCTTTGTGTGTATAAATGTGATGTCATCAGTGATAGTAATATATATATAGATGTGTTTTTTATCCTCAAACCTAATTAGTCCCTGCGCACTAGTGCAGAACTTTGTTTTCACAACCTGGCTATATTAATAGCAAACAGGGACGCTTTATTGAATTTACTAATGTTTCAAAGTGTATCCATCACCGAGGTAAAGTTACCATGTGTGGAAAACTCCGTAACACCAATGAGGTTAATTCCCTTTTCACAACAGGCACACTATTGCTAAATAGAGTCCGTAGTGAGAGAGACTGGGGAACAATAAAGTTCTAAACATTTGAACTGTAACAACCGGGATACAGCACTATCAAAAACATTGAGATTCGCTACTTTGGTCGAAATATGTTGTATTTTAAATGTGGCCAACCCAAAAAAAATGACAGATTTTTCGACAACATAGTATGATGTAATATTATGATGCTGAACATATCAAAATGCATTTACTTTCACTGGTGATGAAGTCTGTCTTCACGTTTTTTCACGGTGGTCACAAGTCACATGATGTATACCTAATCACTCTTTTGACACAACCTCAGTGTAGAGAGCCACTCGGGCTCTCCACTACATTGTATCTTTCCCCCACGCACGCACGCACAACCCCGGGGCGGGCTCGCGCCGGGGTATAAATAAAGACGCGGAAGACCGCTCGGGGTCTTTCCGGTTAACATATACTGAGTGTCCCTATTCATTATTGCATTAGCCAATTGCCACGTGTTAGGCCCTACCTGCTAACTTTACACTGGCGACGAGGCCGGTTGCTTCCCCACGTGTGCCTGCTGCTGCCTGCTCGCTGTGTTGCAGGTCTCCTGCTGCGGTGCCCACCCGCTCCGTTGTGCTGATTCATCCTCCACCCGAGACCCGCCCACGCGTCTCCCGTGAGGGAGCGCCTTCAGCTGGCGGAACTCGCGGAGCCGGTGCACAGCGGTGTCATCCTGCGGGTGAGTGTTCTTCGGCCCGGCCTGCGCGATCCCCGCGCTTCCTCGATTCGCCGGCCGGCGTGGAGGAGGTGCGCCTGCTTCCTACGAGGCCCCGCTGCTGCACCACGTGGCCACGGCCTACGGCGGACCCGCCCCTTCTGGAGAAGGCACGCGAGCGGCGCCTCTGCCCCGTGTGCTCGCGAGGCTCCACACTCGGCCCTGCTGGCGCTACGCCTGCCCGCGCTGCACATGCCCTCATCAAGCATTGGCAAAGGCAATTTCGAATCAGCAGTTGGACGTCCTGAACAGCGCATCCACGCGAATACTGTCACCTGTGCAAAGTCATCGGTTGAAAAAAAAAAAAATCATTAAAAAGAGGAAAGAACTGCACGGCCATAAACAAGCCTTAGCAAAGCCAACCTGCCTACACCTGAAGCCCCAGGCGCCCCGCCTGCATCTCGGCCCACACACCCCCTGGGACAGTCCTCACAGCGCTCCATCACGTGGCACCCCAACACCACCTTGACTCCGGAAAGCACCAGAAAACTGCGCATAGAGCCTCACCGCACATAGAGCCTCACCATGAGCCAGCCGCCACCAGTAGTGCCTGCAGTCCTCCCACAGGCCCAAGCACAAGGGGGAGCCCAAGTCCCAGCAGGACCCCCTGCACCTGCACCTCCTGCCCACCTGCATGCCGGCGCGGCACCCATCCCGCCTTTCAGCGAGACTTCAGACCCGGCGACAGCTGCGCTCCGATGGAGAGCGTGGGTCGGGCGCCTCAATCTGTACTTCAAGGGCACCAGAGAAACAGATGGGACAGTAAAGAGGTCACTTCTCATCCTCTACGGGGGGCAAGAAATCTACGACCTGTTCGAATCGCTCCCCAATACCGGACCCGAGCATGACTACGATGCCGCTGTCGCGGCCCTCAACGCCCATTTCGACCCACAGCTGAACAATGACTTTGAAAAGTTCAAGTTCAAGTTCAAGCGCGCCTGGCAAACCGAGTCTGAATCTGTCGACATGTACTATGCTCGACTCCGTCGACTTGCGAGCACGTGCCCGTTCGCCGACCCCAGGGAAGAAATCCGGGATCAAATCATAGTCGGATGCAAGTCAAAGTTACTGAGAAAACTAATCCTCAGGCATCCAGGGATATCGCTCGATGAGATACTTATCCTGGCCCGATCACATGAACTGTCCGATGCCAGAGCTGAAGAGATGGAGGTGGCGTTGCGCACCCCGGTCATCTCCCCAACAACGGCACGAACCCTGACCATCAAGGAAGAGAGGGTAGACGCAATTCACAGGCGATTCCCGCCAGTACGGCTAAGACAAGGCCAGCCACGGAGCAACCGCTGCGGATACTGCGGCGAAGATCACCCTGCCACCGCCACGTGCGGCGCCAAAGGCAAGACGTGCCTAAAATGCGGTCGCCTAAATCATTTTGCCGCTGTCTGCCGAGGAGGTAAATTCAGATCAGCAGGCCCACGTGCCCGAGCGGTGACCCAGCAAATCCAACAGCTATCACTTGATCAGGAGCGACCTCCACCTGACACTGAGGCACAAGACAGACGGCCCAGATACGAGGACGACGAAGATGACGAGGTGTACATTGTCTCTTATGTCAGCCGAGCATCTACGAAAAGAAGGCCGCCACCCATGTGCTCCATCACCGTTGATGGGACGAGCATCAACGCGCTGATTGATACCGGAGCGTCCGTCAACGTCATGGACTCGGATCAATATGAAAAGATGTCCCCGAAACCGATACTGGCACCATCTATGGCAAAAATATACACCTATGGAGGGACGGAACCGCTACCTCTTCGAGGGGTAATCCAAACCACCGTAGTCAATGGGGAATACTCTACGGAGACCAAGTTCCATATCACGGAGGGCAAGAAGGGCACCCTCCTGAGCTGCCACACCGCGGAAGATCTCGGCCTGGTTTTCTTTGCCAACCAGGTGCACCAGGCACAAGCGAACTTCATGCTAAAGGACTTCCCCGAGCTGTTCAAAGGCCTAGGCAAACTCAAGGGACGGAGGTTCAAACTTCACATAGACACGACAGTCAGACCCATCGCACTCAGGCACAGGCGGGTACCCTTCAATCTCCGGCCACAAGTGGAAGAGGAGCTGCCGAAGCTCGAAGATCTGGGGGTAATTGAGAAAGTGTCGGGACCGACACCTTGGGTCTCCCCATTGGTCGTCGCCCCCAAACCAAAGCAGCCAGGAGCCATTCGCTTATGCGTGGACATGAGACTTCCGAACACAGCTGTCAAGCGCGAGAGGCATATCACCCCCACCATGGATGATATCATAGCGGACCTCAACGGGGCGAAGTGGTTTTCGAAGCTGGACCTCAACTCAGGTTACCACCAGCTGGAGTTGGGCCGGCCAGCAGATACATCACCACCTTTTCGACGCACATAGGGCTGCGTCGCTACACCCGGCTCAGCTTCGGCGTCTCATCGGCGGCCGAGGTTTTTCAAAACGCCATCCGCGAGGTTCTGTCCGGTCTGACAGGTGTAATTAACCTTAGCGATGATATTCTCGTGTATTCTTCGACCCTCGAAGAACACCACACCAACCTGAGGGCGACCCTACAGAGGCTTGCTGACAGCGGGCTGACCTTGCACCGAGCTAAATGTGCCTTCTACCAAGAATCAGTGGACTTCTTTGGATACACATTCACCAGGGAAGGCCTCAAAGTGGACCCAAAGAAAGCAGAGGCGATCAAGGCTGCCAGCACGCCTCGAAACCCAACTGAAGTGCGCAGTTTCTTGGGCATGGCCACGTACTGCGGCCGGTTCATTCCGAACCTGGCTGCCATAGCGGAACCTCTCCGGGCCCTCACCCGAGCCGATCAGAAATGGGACTGGACCGTGGCCGCAAATAAAGCATTCCAGAACGTCAAGGCTGGTCTTCTGGACAACACCACCATGGCCTACTTCCAGCCAAGGAGAAGGACTGAACTGATTGTGGACGCCAGTCCCGTGGGACTAGGAGCCGTTCTCTTGCAAGAGTATGGCCCGGGAGAGTGGAGACCAGTCGCCTACGCCAGCAAGGCACTGACAGACACGGAGACCAGGTACGCACAGATAGAGAGGGAGGCCCTGGCCATCAAGTGGGCATGCCAGCATTTCCATCTCTACCTCTGTGGACAGGAATTCACGGTGGTCACGGGCCACAAGCCTCTCCTGCCCCTCTTTGCCGGGACCTCACGGCTGGCTCCCCCACGGATCGAACGGTGGGCTGTCCAGCTGCAGGGCTACCGATTCAAGGTTGTGTTCCGACCCGGGGCTCACAACCCCGCTGACTACCTGTCACGGCACCCGGACGTCACCTCACAACAGCCACCCACCGAGGACGGGGAGGAAGTGGAGGAGATTGTGCACATGGTCACGCAGGCTGCATGTCCAGACAACATGTCACTCAAGGAGATCGGAGACGCCACTGCAGGAGATGAGACTCTCACGAAAGTCCGCCGAGCCCTCGAGGAAAACCGCTGGGCCCGCTTCCTCGATGGCGCCGCTAGCCTCCGACCCGAAGTCAGCCACGCTAGGCAGCAGCTATGCCACATACGCAGCGAACTCAGTGTGGGTGAGGAAGGAGTAATCCTGCGAGGGCACCTCATTGTCATGCCAGAGAGCCTCCAACAACGAGCGTTAAGCCTAGCCCACGTGGGACACCAAGGCATGGCTAAAACGAAAGCGCGCCTAAGGAGCAAGGTGTGGTTTCCAGCGATGGACAGCCAAGTGGAAGCAATGATACGAGCCTGCCACGCCTGCACAATCACCGGGGGCGAACCTATTCCAGCACCTGTAATCACGGAAGATGCGCCTCTGGCTCCCTGGACTCAACTCAGTATCGACTTCGGCAGCTTCCCGGACGGAAGGCACATGTTAGTGCTGGTGGATTCCTTCTCGAAATTCCCAATCGTGGAAGTCATCGCATCCACAGCATTCCCACAGGTCAAGAAGATACTGAACCGCGTGTTCGCCATGATGGGACTCCCCGAGGAAATCAAGTCCGACAACGGACCCCCCTTTCAAGGGAGAGAGTTCCAGTCATACCTGGAAGCCCTCCGAATCAAGCACAGAAAGATCACCCCGCTGTGGCCTCAAGCCAACGGAGAAGTGGAGAGACTGATGCGAACGATAAATAGAGCCCTTCGGATAGCGGTGGACAATGGTGAAGACCTGGAGATGGCCCTAGACCAGTTTCTAGGGGCATACCGACAGACCCCGCACTCGAAGACCAAGTGCGCCCCAGCTCACGTGCTGTTCAAGCGGGCCCCCAGAGACAGCATACCCACGGCGAGTGCGTGGGTGCCGGCAGAAAGAGACGCTGAGGCCACCCAGGCACGGAGGCAGGCCACCAACGCCAAAGCAAGCCTGCATCGCCGTGCCAAAGAACCAGACATCAAAGAAGGGGATGCAGTGGTCGTCAAGGATCGCCATCCTGGATGGAAGTTTAGAACACCATTTGAACCCGAAGTGTGGAGAGTGGACAAGATTCAAGGGACAATGGTCACTGCAAAGAGAAACGGACAGACCGTGACATGAAACATCTCATGCTTCAGGAAGGCAACTGAAGCAGCCGCTGGACGCCAGCGGGCGGAAGAAACGGAAGCGGAGGAGCTGGTGTTCGAAGACGCAGAGTATCCCAGGTCCCCGAGTTCCCTGCCAGGACCGTCACGAGAAGAGATTCAACCGAGGCCACTGACACCCGGCCTCGGCATCGAGCCGAGTCAACCAAGGGCAGTAGAGGCGAGCGCCGGTCCAAGGATAACCCCGGCCGGGGTTGTCGAACCATCAGGGACCCGGAATCATCGCTACAGCCTGAGGCCCAATCCGATGCCCAGCCAACGGCTCAGAGACTTTGCATGGACATCTCCTTGAACTGTGGTCCGAGTGTCTGGGAGCTGAAAGAACTAAAACAAAGGAGGGATGTAGAGAGCCACTCGGGCTCTCCACTACATTGTATCTTTCCCCCACGCACGCATGCACAACCCCGGGGCGGGCTCGCGCCGGGGTATAAATAAAGACGCGGAAGACCGCTCGGGGTCTTTCCGGCTAACATATACCCTATTCATTATTGCATTAGCCAATTGCCACGTGTTAGGCCCTACCTGCTAACTTTACACTCAGTACTATGGAGCAAGGAAACTAGGTTTCCGAAATGCGTAGAGTCGTATCTTTGCCATAAAATAAAATCTGCTTGAAAGCATTGTGGTGCAGTGGACCGTTGTTATTTGGAATAATTACGACAGAATCTTGGATGTTTGGGCTTCGCTAACCCGCCGCGGCCCACCGCCGCTGAGTGGCTTGAGTTAAAGCGAACATTGTTTTGTTGATTGATATATATATATATATATATATATATATATATATATATATATATATATATATATATCACCGCTCCTCTGCACCTTGTTGCCGCACACTCTCAAACGGGTGCTGTAACGCGGAAGTGCAAACCGCTTTTGAAATGAATGCTCTCTTTAAATCCCATCCGGATAAAGAAGCACTCACAGGGGTCTTGCGATTTCTTACGAATATTATTATTCATCTTGCCAGCAGTAACATGACGCGTTTCGGCTTCTGGTAATAAAAGGAGTTGTGGTTGGATAGTGCACATTGCTTTCCTTCAACATCAGCCTCTGATGAAGAAAATTATTCGAAACGCTTAAGGCTAAGGTGGCAGTAGGACTGTGAAGGGGATCAGCTGGCTGAAGCCTTTTTACCTTTTAGTGGAGCTGAGGCTTGGAGCTCTTCATCTCTGCTCGAGTGCATCTCGCTTGACGACACCAAGCTCGGAGCCTACATATTGAGGCCGCGGTCGTGCCACCGAGATGCACCACCCTTTGAAGCAGGGGGCCACATGGGTGAGTATTCAACGAGCCTTTGACATGGGGCAGAGATGCTGAATTTAAAAGGCACACACTGACTGAGGCTCAATCCATGAGCTTTAATATACCAACAGTGTAAGAGATGCAACGGGGATGAAATGAATGCAAATAACTTTCCCCAGACTACTATTCCCTCAAGACATTGCGCAGTCTCATCATGAACAGCCCACCAGAGGGCGCTCTATATGGGAATAAAAGGAGTTGTGGTTGGATAGTGCACGTTGCTTTCCTTTACCATCAGCCTCTGATGAAGAAAATTATTCGAAACGCGTAAGGCTAAGGTGGCAGCAGGACTGTGAAGGGGATCAGCTGGCTGGAGCCTTTTTACCTTTTAGTGGAGCTGAAGCTTGGAGCTCTTCATCTCTGCTTGAGTGCATCTTGCATGACGACACCTAGCTCGGAGCATATATATATTATGTATATATATATATGTATATATATATATATATAAATGTATATATATATATATGTGTATATATATATATATATTTATATATATATATATATATATATATATATATATATATATATATATATATATATATATATATATATATATATATATATATATAAATTCACTGAAAAAAACAAAGGTTTCAGGTCTTATATAGTTAGGAATTAGCATTTAAAAAACCTTTGAAATTGCTCCTTTATAGTTAGTTGTACTAACTATATTTCGCGCACCCGCAATCCACTGCAGATGATATTACATAATTCATGACATGGTCAGTGACATCACTGATGACATCACTGATGACATCCCAATTGGCATCACTGATCACATCACTGATGATATAATTCATGTGTTAATACGATGCACCTCTTCACACTCTAATATAACTTTTGATACACCCAGTGTTAAACACAGACTACCATTCTTGAAACCATTGACACACCAATACCAGTTACTACATACGCACACACTGATTGCTAGGTCTATACACACATCCAATCATATACCCATAGAATCACTCATACATACAGTCACTCATCAATACAACACTATCATCTGCACTCAACCACCTATACAGACACTCACAGTCTGCCACTCATCCATGGAGTTACTCACACATCTAGTCAGCCATGCAAAGAATCAATCACACTTTCATTTCATCAACTATACAGTTATACACACAACACTTTACTTATTCAAACATATACTAACACATACTTACTTTGTTATAGAATTACTGATACAAGTACACAATGATCCATACAGCAACTCGCACAATCAGTGGCTGTTATGTATAGTCATTTATATATGCCAGCTACCCACACACACACTCAGTCTCCCATACAAATACTCGGGCAACCAATCAATAACACATATAGCCACTCATATAGCTACTGATCAACACATGCAGTAGCTTACACAACAACAGACATACTGATGCACACATTCAGACAGTTTAGTCACTAACCGATGTATTCAGTAAGACTCATATAATCACTCACTTATACATTCAGTCATGTACCTACTAAACCTTTCATCCAGACACTTATACATCCACTAATTCTTCAATATGTAAAACATATTTAACACAGTCACTGGATGATGTCATCAGTGATGTCATCAGTGATGTCATTTGAGATGTCATCAGTGATGTCACTGACCATGTCATGAATGATGTAATATGTGACATCATCAGCAGTGGATTGCGGGTGCGCAAAATATAGTTAGTACAACTACCTATATAGGCACAATTTTAATGGTTTTTTTAAATGCTAATTCCTAACTATATAAGGCCTGAAACCTATGGTTTTTTCAGTGAATTTCAAAGGTTTTTTATATGCTAATTCCTAACTATATAAGGCCTGAAACCTATGGATTTTTCAGTGAATTTGCAAGGGTTTTTAAATGCTAATTCCTAACTATATAAGGCCTGAAACCTATGGTTTTTTCAGTGAATTTGCAAGGTTTTTTAAATGCTAATTCCATTAGCGGATAACGTTTAAATATGTTAATATCCTTGTGGGACCACCTGAGCAGCCCTAGGGATCCGATTTTTGGACCGGAGCAAGATGCTCTCTGATTGTGCTGTATTTCTTGCTTCTGCCCCCCTGATTGTGCCATATTTCTTGGCTTCTGCCCCCCTGAATGTGCAGTATTTCTTGCCTTCTGCACCCTGATTGTGCCATATTTCTTGCCTTCTGCACCCTGATTGTGCCGTATTTCTTGCCTTCTGCTCCCTGATTGTGCCGTATTTCTTGCCTTCTGCCCACTAATTGTGCCGTTTATTCTTGCCTTCTGCCCCCTGATTGTGCAGTTTGTCAGGCTTTTTGTCCCCTGATTGTGCCGTTTTTTGTGCCCCTGCCCCCCTGATTGTATTATCTTTGCCAGTGTTTGTTCACTGCTGGTATTGCCTTTGCCTGTGTTTCTTTGCTGCCGTTATTGTCTTTGACAGTGTTTCTTTGCTGCCGTTATTGTCTTTGCCAGTGTTTGTTTGCTGCCTTTATTGTCTTTGCCAGTGCTTGTTCGCTGCTGGTATTATCTTTGCCAGAGCTGTGTGGACTGTGTGGGCTGTGAGAGCTGTGTGGGCTGTGAGAGCTGTGTGGACTGTGTGGGCTGTGAGAGCTGTGTGGGCTGTGAGAGCTGTGTGGGCTGTGAGGGCTGTGTGGGCTGTGAGGCCTGTGAGAGCTGTGTGGGCTGTGAGAGCTGTGTGGGCTGTGAGAGCTGTGTGGGCTGTGAGAGCTGTGTGGACTGTGTGGGCTGTGAGAGCTGTGTGGGCTGTGAGAGCTGTGTGGGCTGTGAGGGCTGTGTGGGCTGTGAGGGCTGTGAGGGCTGTGTGGGCTGTGAGGCCTGTGAGAGCTGTGTGGGCTGTGAGAGCTGTGAGAGCTGTGTGGGTTGTGAGAGCTGTATGGGCTGTGAAAGCTGTGAGAGCTGTGTGGGCTGTGTGGGCTATGAGGGCTGTGTGAGCTGGGAGGGCTGTGAGGGCTGTGAGAGCTGTGTGGGCTGTGAGAGCTGTGTGGGCTGTGAGGGCTGTGTGGGCTGTGAGAGCTGTGTGGGCTGTGAGAGCTGTGTGGGCTGTGAGAGTGTGGGCTGTGTGGGCTGTGAGAGCTGTGTGGGCTGTGAGAGCTGTGTGGGCTGTGAGCTCTGCTTATTTATTTTATAGCACTTATAAGGCGCACAGCTACCCACAAAGGGTTTCCCGGCGCCGAACGAGCTAGGCACAAGACACAACTAGAGGGAGAGAACTCAAAAGGCAATTATTTGTCGAACAACCAGGTTTCTACACTTTTCCTGAAACTCCTATAGTTTTCTTCCTTGCGTATATGAATGGGCAGTGTGTTCCAGAGAGTTGGGCCCAAATATGAAAAGGATCTCCCGCCCATTCTAGCTCGTTTGTACCTCGGCACCGCGAAGTTCGCTGCTGTACATGAACGGAGACTGCGATTGGGGAGGAAAGGCTTAGCAAGGTCTTGTAAATACTTGGGGGCCGTACCAGCTTTGATTTTGAACAGATAGTGCAGGGCTTTAAAACGAATCCGGTTTTCAACCCTGAGCCAATGCAGGTCTCTAAGATGTTTGGTGATCCTGGCGTATCTAGGGATTCTGCAAAGCAGTCTGGCAGCAGCGTTTTGCACAAATTGCAAGCGTCTTATTACTGCTTTGTTTGAGCCCAGGTACAAGATGTTACCGTAGTCAAGCCGAGATGTCACTAAGGCATTGACTACGGTCTTCTGGGTGGTAGGTGGTAACATCCAGACAATTTTACGTAACCATCTTGGAATGGTAAAGCATATGCCTGCCACTTTGTTGGCTTGCTGTGTCATCGATAAACTATCATCTATGATGACCCCAAGGTTTCTCACCTGAGAAGCTGGTGGCGGGAGCTTACCTAACGACGTCGGCCAATGGGAATCACTCCAGAGATCTTTACTATTCCCTAAGAGGAGGATCTCGTTTTTCTCCCCATTTAGTTTAAGTTGGTTAGCCGACATCCAACTGAATATCTCGTGAAGGCCTATTTTTAGTGCAGATGGAGCAGACGGGTCAGATTTAGAGAGTGAAAACAGAATTTGAGAATCGTCTGCATAGGTCATTAAGGTGAGACTGAAATTTTCTGCAAGGTCGGCCAATGGTCGTAGGTACAGGTTAAAAAATAGGGGACTCAGGATAGATCCCTGTAGTACACCATTAGGAGAGTAGAATACATCAGAACATGCCGCAGAAGAGGTGATCTGGAAGGTGCGGAGGGATAGGTATGATCTAATCCACTCAAGTGCCCTGCCCTCGACACCATTCTCCTCCAGCCTGGCAAGCAGTCTGGAGTGAGAAATGGTGTCAAAGGCCGCACTTAGGTCCAGCAGGACCAATGCTACCGTTTGGCCATCATCCATGAGTTCCCTGATCTTTTCTGTGACCCCGAGCAGGGCAGTCTCGGTGGAGTAACCACTCCTAAAACCAGATTCGGACGGATGAAGTAGGTCATTATTTTCCACATAAGTTGAAAGAGCCTTATGAATGTGCCTCTCCAAAATTTTGGAAAAGGCAGGTAGTAGCGATATTGGTCGATAATTGGCCAGTATCGTAGGGTCAGCGGCCGGCTTTTTGAGCAGAGGACTGACCATAGCATGTTTCCATAAAGCAGGAACTGTGGCCTGTTCTATGGAGGCGTTGAGTATCTCTGCTATGAAAATCAAGGCAGAGTCCTCCAGTTTACCAATAATACTGATAGGAATGGGGTCACGTGGGGAACCCGATTTGATGGATTTTAATAGTTCCTTCAGTTTATCCAAATTAATGGGAGGCCAAGCTTCAAGGTGAGAAATTCCTCTGGAGACTTGGGGGGTGTTGTCTTGCTTATGTGTTGTAATGCTGTTTCCGTTGATGTTAGAAACAATATTCTCAATCTTTTCAGTGGAAAAAGATGCCAGATCCTGGCACTGCTGAGTATCGAGAGGGATAGGCTCCGCTCTTGAATTCTCTCTAGCTAACTCTTTTACAGTGTTAAAGAGAGTCTGGGATTTGTTTACGGCCATGTTAATAGTATTAGTAACATAGCATGCTTTGGATTTCATGCATGCTGAGTGGTAGCTATTTCTGGCCTTGCGATAAACCTCTTTTTGATGCAGTTCATAGTTCTTACGCCACTGCCTCTCCAGGGTCTTACATGTGGATTTTTCTTTCTTGAGGGCCTCTGTATACCAGGGGGCGGGAGGACGATGCACTTTCCCTTTGCAGCGGGATAGGGGCAAGCAGGCATTCACAGCGCCATTTAGCCATATCTTTGTGGCCTCTGATATGCTTTCCATATCCCCATCTAAATTTGGGTGGTCTTTCCTCAATGCATTGTTGAGATCCTCCATGTTAAGAGTTTTCCAATTTCTCCTAAAAGTTTCAGGGGGAGTCGTGGAAGGGCATTTAGTAGGTTTAAGTGAAATAGAGAAAAGTGTGAGGAAATGGTCTGACCAGCAAATAGGGGTGGTGTTCAGCCATAGGAGTTCTCTCATGTTAGATATGATAGGGTCTAACAAATGTCCAGCTTTGTGGGTGGGACCCTTATTGCGTAAGGTCATATCTTAGACCATAAAATCATCCATAAGAGTTTTGCAGCTCTTGTTGTTGTCGTCATCTAAATGAAGATTCAGATCACCAAGTACTGTAAAATTTTGGGCGTTCAAATGGTGAGGTAGAATGAAATTTACCAAATTGTCTGACCATGAGGGGTTATTTACTGGCGGTCGATAAATAAGTAAGCCAGAGAAAGTAAGATTAGGACTGAGGGTATTTTTGAATGATGCCGCTGCGCAGTTAGGAATGTCTGCAGGTTCAAAATTGCACACAAGATCTCTACTGTGAATAATGGCAATGCCCCCTCCTATTTGTACAATGCGGTCGCTCCTTACAATAGCGTAACTCGGGGGGAGGGCAATTGCAACATCTGCTTCTTTTGAGTCTCGGTCTACCCAGCACAAGATGAATGCCAACACTTCCTGGTTAGAAGTGTTGACAGCCAATGAGCATGCTGCTTTCCTGTGAAAGGCATGCTGATTGGCTGCCACTGTCTGTCAACACTCCCAACCAGAAAGTGTTGGCAGCCATCTTGTGCCTCGGTAAAACCAAGGCACAAGAAAGCAGTGAAACAAAGGTGCACAACATGCAAAGGGGGCAGGGTAGAAGTACTCTGACCCCCTAGGCATGCTCAGGGGGTCCCAGAAGGACCCCCACGGCCCACAAAAACCATGGTGCGCGTACCCCCGCGATTTTTTGGAAATTATTTTGGGGGGGGGGGAGGGTGGCCCTTGTGGGACCCCCTGAGCAGGCCTAGGGGGTCAGGGTTCTTCTACCCTGCCCCCTTTTTGAGTTCTACACGTTTATTTTTCTGCTTTCCTGGGCCTCAGTCTACCGAGGCACAAGATGGCTGCCAACAATTTCTGTTTTGGAATGTTCACAGACAGTAGCAGCCAATCAGCATGCAGCTCGTACTTGGGAAGGTACAGAGTACAGTAAGCTTACGTGCACTCACGGTGTCCCACCCATAGATATATAATTTGGGAAAATGTAATTTTCTCAACAACTACTGGAGGGATTTTCACCAAATATAAAAAGGCACTTCTGCATACCAGTCCCTACCATTTTGCCAAGTTTGGTGTAATTCTATTCAGCCGTTCGGGCTGTAGCCGTGTCTAAAGGTCCTATGGAAAATTGCATTGGGCTACATTTCACATTCAATTTTTGCAAAAACTACTGGAGGGATTTACACCAAACATACAAAAGGCACTGCTGCATACCAGTCCCTACCATTTTGCCAAATCTGGTGTAATTCCGTTCAGCCGTTCGAGCTGTAGCCTTGTCAGAATGTCCCTATGGAAATTAACGTGGGGAAAACACGTTTTGGGACCCCCCTTTTTTCTCGGCCCCCGCTTGATGAATCCCCCCGAAACTTTCAG
Organism: Lissotriton vulgaris; assembly: GCF_964263255.1. NCBI lineage: Eukaryota > Metazoa > Chordata > Amphibia > Caudata > Salamandridae > Lissotriton > Lissotriton vulgaris. The sequence goes on from NC_141687.1 coordinate 247,670,245, forward strand.
GGAAGGAGCGGAGTGCAGCGAGGCAAGTTTAAGGAAAATTACAGGCAGATCCCTCAATCGGCGCCAAAGTTATTCCCAATAGAATGTTCGGAATTTCCTATGGTAACTAGGTCCTAACTATATATACCTACTGGCTATATATATATATATGATTTAAATTGACAAGAGACATATGCATTGGTCACTTTAAATAAGCATGATATGCCGCGCCCACATTTGGGAGTATTTAAGACCCTCTTTTGTTTCACGGCACGTCATGTGATCAAGCCTCTTTGAGAGGTGAAACGTGTTATGACGGATGGCTGGTGTAATTGAATAATAAATCACCGAAGAACTAGCACGAAACATTTGGGCTTACTCTCGTTATTCCTTTCGGAAAGAACTGGTGGTGAATGGCGTTTTCGTTATATATATATATCAAATCCCTTCCTTTGTAAATTTCGCATAATGCACTTTACTTATTTGCTAAATATTGCACAGAAAATGTTTGTATATATTCAATCCACTGTGATTGGTTGTACATAGTAATATTGGCAATTTTGCACAAATGTAAATATTGTTTTTTTAACATATTTATTGCGTAAATTTGCACATTTCTAAGAATTGTTTGTCGATATTAATTATGACAAATGGGGTTTGTAAAATGTAAAAGTAATGTAAGAATTGTTGGTTACATATTCTGGTCCAGGCTGAAGTATTTTCTTTATTTCTATAGGCTTGGGACCATGTGACTAGACCAGCACTACAAATCACAGGGTGTAATTCGACCATGTCATGTGATCAAGGGCTCCAGGGCCCGAAACGCGTCATGGCGATCGTGAGGGTGCACAGTATGAAATAAAGACGCTTGAAATCATCTCACTTGGGTCCGTTTTCGTTATTTGGCCTCCGCTGGTTTGCGCCGAATGTCGAAGTTCCAGTTATATATATATATATATATATATATATATATATATATATATATATATATTACCTACTGGCTATCGCCAGTAGGTATATATAGTTAGGATTTTTTCCCTATGGGATTTCTGAAAATTCTATGTCTAATAACTTTGGCGTTTGTGGACGGAATCGGCTGAAATTTTCAGGAAAATGGCACATTTTGTTTCTGAGCAGCTCCTTGAAATTTGGGGGGGGTTCGTCAAGGGGGGGCCGAGAAAAAAGGGGGGTCCCAAAACGCGTTTTTCCCATGTTAATTTCCATAGGGCGGTTGGACTCACTTTTAGCCCGAACGGCTGAATGGATTTCCACGAAACTTGGCAAAATTGTAGGGACTGTTAGCCCGATGTGCTTTTGCTAGGTCTCAATATATGTGCTTCAGTGGATTTTGAGAAATTAACGTTTAAATCAAGATATATATCTGTAACAGCGCTCCGGGCAGCGATCCGGTTAGCGAACTTTTCGCGTATCGGAACTTTGCGATGCGAAGCTGATTGGCCCTCCGGTGTCTGTCAACATTCTAAACAGTCCGGAGCGGCCGCCATCTTGTCTCTCGGTAGGATCGAGAGACAAGAGGAGGCCAAAACAAAGGGGGAAATGAAGGAAAGGGGGCAAGGTAGACCCCTTCTGACCCCCTAGGATTGATGAGGGGGATATTATAGAGCCACGCGGGGCCCCAAAAAAAAAAAAAATCCGATTTTTTCGCCGTAGAGACGCGTCTTGGTAAGCGAACAGGGCAGCTAACCGGGCAGCTAACCGGGAAGCTAACCGGCAGTGTAACGGGAGTCTGAGGAGTAGCTGATTGGCTGTCAACATTGTAAACAGTCCGGAGCGGCCGCCATCTTGTCTCTCGGTAGGATCAAGAGACAAGAGGAGACCAAAACAAAGGGGGAAATGAAGGAAAGAGGGCAAGGTAGACCCCTTCTGACCCCATAGGATTGATGAGGGGGATATTATAAAACCACGCGGGGCCCAAAAAAAAAAAAAAAATCCTGAGGAGTAGCTGATTGGCTGTCAACATTGTAAACAGTCCAGAGCGGCTGCCATCTTGTCTCTCGGTAGGATCGAGAGACAAGAGGTGGAAAAAAAAAAGGTGTAAATGAATGAAAGGGGTAAGGCAGACCCCTCCTGAACCCCTAGGATTGATGAGGGGGCTATTAAAGTTCCCTGCGGGGCAAAAGAAAAAAAATTTGCGATTTTTCGCGGTAAAGGTGCTTCCTAGTACGTTAACCGGGCAGCTAACCGGCAGCGTAACGGGAGTCCGACATATTGTGTTTTTTGAACGTTTGTGATATGTGCACGTGTGGATTTTGTCTAATTAAGGTTAAAAAAATATATATATATATCTTTAAGCGTGTTCTGGCGCGCTTACGTTTTGGGTTTGGTTTGCGCTGCAGAGACGATACGTCACGGTTATGCGATGCATCATGAGGCGTCTCACGGGCTACGTGATACGTCACTTAATAAAGAATATATTTTACAGCTATAGATATTAGCTTTTAAAAAACCAATGAAATTCACAGAAAAAACCAAACGTTATAGACCATATATAGTTAGGAATTTGCATTTACAAAACCTTGAAAATTCACTGAAAAAACCATAGGTTATAGACCATATATAGTTAGGGATTAGCATTTAAAAAACCTTATTTTATTTGCACAAAACCATTGAAATTCCATATATAGTTAGTTGCACTAACTATATATCGCGGACCCGCAATCCACTGCTAATGATGTCACATATTACATCATTCATGACATGGTCAGTGACATCACTGATGACATCACTGATGACATCTCAAATGACATCACTGATGACATCACTGATGACATCTCAAATGACATCACTGATGACATCACTGACATCTCATTTGACATTACTGATTACATCACTGATGATATCATTTATGTGATAATACATCTTCAGACTCTAATATAACCTTAGATACACTCAGTGTAAACAGGCACTCACAGACTGTCACACATCCATTTTTTTTTTTTTTTTTAAATAATTTTTATTGTAAGCATACCTGTACAGGCCTTTACATATAGAAACAGCGTCATAAAAGCGAGCAGGTATACAGTGTGGTACGTCAACCAGTACACAGCCGTTATGCCCACAACCCGGGGGTTGGGCGGCGATGATGTCTCTGCTCTTTCATGCCTGACGTTCTAGATAGAGGAGTGGCTGTCAATCGGATCACGTGCATGCTTACTTTTATAGTCCTACCCAACTGTGCGCTAATACCCCCAACTCCCACCCCCTGCGCTATTCCTATAACTCCCCCCCCCCTTGCCCCTTCCCCCCCACCACCACCCAACTAAGGCTTCTCTAGCGGACATGCCTGGGGTACTGGTAAGAGCCCCCCTGCATAACTGCTGCTACTGGGCGCTCAACTGGCCTCTCCCACCCTGTCTACGTCGGGGGCCTCCTCCTCTTCGTTAGCCTCGCTATCCCTGAGTGCTTGAACCATCACTTCCCATGAGGTCGCAGTGTCTGCTGCAGTTTGGGTAGGGGTCCTGCGCGCCAGCTGGTACCTATGTGCTGTCAGCCGCTGCCCATTTTAGAAATTCCTGCCGCCACCTCCGTGGAGTTGGTCCCACCCTCGCCTTCCAGTTCCTAGTGATCTCCCTCTTAGCCACCATCAACCCCATATCGATGAATTTGCTCGTGAGTTTGGTCTTGGGGGTATGGGGGAACCAATGCAAGAGACATTCCGCCGGTCCATAGTCTATGGTCCTATCTGTCACCTCATTCAACACTTCCCCTATTTCCTGCCAGTAACCCCGAAGGGCCGGGCACGCCCATAGCATATGCACTAATTCCGCCCCTTCCTCCGGGCACCGGGGACAAGTTGCTGTTACCGCCCCGAAATACCGCCTGATCCTCCCCGGGGTCATGTACGCCCTGTGTAATGTGTAATAGTGGATTAATTGGAAGCGAGCGTTTCTCGTGCTGTTGCGAGCCCTACGGATTAGCTGTGCCCACGTTGTGTCGGGTATGTCCCTACCCAGGTCCGCCTCCCACTTGGCTTTTAGGGCTGGAAGGGGGGGAGCAGCCTCTCTAACCATTCGGTTGTATAGGCACGTTACCGCCTTGATCGTGCCCGCCGCCATCATAGTGTACTGGCACGCTGCCGCTGTCTCAGGTTCCTCAAGGCCAGCCCCCCAGTGGGCCTGTATTGCTCTGGTCACCGCCGCATGAAGCAAGAATCCCCCTCTCGGGACACCAAAGCGGTCCATTAACTCCTGGAACGGGAGCAGCGCGCCATTTTCGTAGAGGTCCCCGACCACCTGTACTCCCGCCTCTTCCCACCCCTGAAGCTGCGACCAGTCGCCACCATGTGGCAAAGCCGTGAGCATGCCCAGAGGGATCTCCGGTGCGTATGGGCGCCGAACCCCTGCCCTCCTCTGCACTCTGTTCCAGCATTGTCGGTACGTGCGCTGTTCCAGCGATAAATCCCGACTGTCCAGCCGCTGCTGGAGGGTAATATACGCTAGGATGTGTCTGGGTGTTCCCCGCAAGCTGTCGTCCTCCGGGCCCCGATATACTCTCGCCACCTCTTGCGTGAAGATCTGTAGTTGGGCTGCAAGATAATAAAGTTCAAAGTCTGGCACCGCCAGTCCCCCCTCATCTTTCGGGCGAGAAAGCGTGGCGAGCGCCACTCTGCAGCGCCCCGCTCCCCAAATAAACGTTGTTACCAGAGATTTAAGCAGCCGAAAGAAGGAGCTGGGTAGCCAGATCGGGAGCGTCCGGAAGTAATATAACAGTCTCGGCAGGGCAACCATCTTTAGCAAAGAGATTCGGCCCGTCACCGATAATGGCAGCGTGGCCCAAAAGGCCATGCAGCCCCGCAGTCCTCGCACGCATCTTCCCAGGTTGCCCTCAAACAGGGCCTCCTCCGTGTGGTAAATATGGACCCCCATGTACTTGATGCAGGCGGGTTCCCAGGCCGCCTCCGACCGGTGTTGTGGCTGGGCCGTGCCCTCCTGCAGCGGGAAAAGACTCGTCTTGGGCCAGTTGACCCTCAGGCCCGACAGTTCTCCAAAGCTTCCTAGCAACGCTTCCGCTCCCTGCAGGTCCTCAACGCCGTCGCGGAGGAATAGCAGTAAATCGTCGGCATACAGCGAGATAAAATGCTGTCCGTCTCTAGCTCGCACTCCATGGAAATGCCGTCCCGTCCGGGCCTCAGCCGCCAATGGCTCTATGGCCAACGCAAATAGAAGCGGCGATAGGGAACAGCCCTGCCGAGTACCGCGCTCTACCGGGTAGCGGAGGGACACCGTCGCCCCTACCCTCACCCTCGCTAACGCCTCCGCATACAGGACTTTCGTCCAATGAATATAGCCCGGTCCCAGCCCAAACCGCTCCATCACAGCATAGAGGTAGTCCCACTCCAGGCTGTCGAAGGCTTTCTCAATGTCGACCGAGAGGACCAGCTCCGTCCCAGCCCCGCCGTCCAGCCCGTCCATGAGGCGGACAAGCCTCCTGATGTTTATGGTGGTGTTGCGCGTCGGTATAAAACCGTTCTGGTCTTCATGTACCAGGCTCGTCATGTGAGGTAGGAGCCTCGCCGCTAGTATGGAGCTCAGGATCTTATAATCTGCGGTGAGCATGGAGAGTGGGCGATAGGACGCGGGGTCGCCACCCTCTCTGCCGGGCTTCAGCAGTGGGACCACTAACGCCTCCCGCATTGACTGAGGCAGCCGGCCCGCGTCCTTGGCCTCTTTATACACGGTCAGTAGTCGCGGTGCCAGAACGTCTAGGTACTTACTATAGAACTCTATGGGGAGCCCGTCGATACCCGGCGATTTATTCCGTGCCATGCGCCGCACCGCCGCCTTGATCTCTTCCAGCGCGACGTCCGAGCCCAGATCCTTTGCCTGTTCCGCCTCCAGCCGTGGGAGGGGCAATCCAGATAAGAAGGGTTCCGCCAGCTCCATCCTGTCGCCTGGGGAGCTCTTGTAGAGACCCTCGTAATACGTCTGGAAGCCGTCGACTATGCCCAGCTGAGTGTGTTGCACCGCGCCCGCCGCATTCCTTAGTTGGAGTATGGGGGAGCATCTTCGAGTGGGGTTCGAGAGCCACGCTAGGAGGGTGCCCGCCTTATCGCCCTCCACGTGGGAGCGCAGTACATAGCGCTTATGGTCGAAGGCTCGGAGCCTCTCCACTTCAACGGCTACTGCCTCCCTGGCCGTGCAGAGCGTCTCCTGGAGCTCAGGGCGCCCTGGCCGCTCCTTCTCCACCTCCCTCAGCCTGGTATCCGCCTTGGCCAAATCGCCCAACAACACCTTCCTCACACCCACATAATCCCTAATGCAGATGCCCCTGACCACTACTTTAAAGGCGTCCCACTCCGTCGCCCTAGTGGATGCCGTTCCTTCATTCTCCGCAAAGTATTGAGCCACCCCCTCCGCTAGGGCCGCTCCGAAGAGGGGGTCCTCTAGGGTCTCAGGCCGCAGTTTCCAGGAAGGGACCCTGGGTGGTTCTGCTACCCACGCTAGCCGGATCAATAGCGGATTATGGTCTGAAATCGTTCTCGTCAGGTACTCAGACCCCGTAACGTACGGCAGCACCCCTCTGGAGCAGAGTATCGTGTCCAGCCGGTCATGTAAGTCGTGGAGCCCGGAGAAAAATGAGTAGTCCCGGTCAGTCGGGTGCTGTCCGCGCCAGACATCCACAAGTTCCCAACTTTCCTGCCACTCCCTTCTGCCCCTAGATAGCCTGTGGACCGGGGAATCGTGCAAGGGGGGGTGGGACCTATCCAAAGAGGGGTCCGCAATGGAGTTAAAGTCGCCCCCCAGAAGGATCGGGCCCACCAGGGAGTGAGCCAGTCGCCCCGAAAGCGATGTGAGGAAGGCCAGCTGGTCCACATTTGGGGCATATATACTAGCCAGGGTAACCTCTCTACCTTCCAGCTTCCCTTCCACCACCACATACCTCCCTTCCTGGTCTATCCACTGGCGCGTTAGTTGGAAAGGTGTGCCTGCTCTAATCCATATTAGTACCCCCCTAGCATAGGCTGAATAGCTGGTGTGGTAAACCTGCCCCCGCCATCTCCTCTGTAGCGCCGCCCCCTCCTGCCGTGTAAGATGTGTCTCCTGAAGCATCGCGATGTGCACTCCCCTTCGTACTAAATAGGCATGTACCTTGTGTCTGCGCTGCATAGTATGTAGGCCCCGCACATTCCAGGTAATACAGTTCAACTTTTGCACATTAGCCATTGTCCCAGTGATCTGGTCGAAATCCTCCCTCCAGTTCTCGCCCGTCGGTGGTGGTGGTGCCCCCCCTGAACAAAACAAAACATCCCAACAGTCCTACCCACGGTGTACCCAGGGTCAACACCTGCAAGAAGAACAAACAATCCCCAACTGTGGAACCCCCCCCACCCCCAGAATAGGCCCCAATATCATACTAGTTCCCATCCAAACTCCCACACCTGATTGACCCAGGTCTCAACTACACAGCCGCAGCCGTGGGTGCCTTAAGGGCCTACGGAGCGCGGACTCGGCCCGAGGGGTGCTGCGCCTCCCAACTCCCTGCCCCCTCCCCAATTCCCCATGTCCTCCCCGCTTTGAGCCCCCTGGTGTGCCCCGGTCCCCGCTATACTCGTGGGCATGGGTCCACCTCCCAGCTCCCAAACTTTACCCATCGTGTCCTGCCAGTGTTTCAGACATTCAGGATCTCGTCCGCCGTTTGCGGTGTCACCAGCGGCCCTCCAGTCCGATGAATCCCAGAAAGGTCCGATTCTGAGCCCGAGGCCGATACATGAGTGTCCGAGTCCGTGGCCCCTCTGGAGTCGGGGCCTTCTGCCCGGCCAAGCTTCTCCACTTCCTGTAATGCGGCCCGCCGTTCCGTTTCAGTCTGGGAGGCCGTCGGTCCTAGCTTCCCCCTCCCTCGCTTCCTCAGCCTCTGTGATTTCCGCAGCCGTGCCGGTGAGCGTTCTCGCTCCTTCTCCCGTTCCTCTTGCGCCTTGGCTCCGTCGGTGCCAGCTTTGTATGTCTCCCACCAGTCCCAGGCCTCCGCCGACGTGCTAAAGAAGACCGCCTTGTCGTCCACCACCACTCGCAGCCTGGCAGGGAAAAGTAAGGAGTAGGCAATCCCTTCAGTCCGCAGCTCTTTTTTGATTGTGAGGAAGGAGGCCCGCTGTTTCTGTGTCTCAAAAGTGAAATCCGGAAAAAGTGTGACTCTGCTGTTCGCAATCTGAAAGGGGCCATCCTCCCGAGCCCTCCGCAGGAGAAGATCTCTGTCCCTGTGGTGGAGCACCTTGGCTATTATCGGTCTGGGCGGAAGCCCGGGCTTGGGAGGACCCGAGGGGACCCTGTGAGCCCGCTCCAGAGTGAAAAATGGCGAAAGTCCTTCCGGTGCCACCACTGTTTTTAGCCTTTCCTCCATGTAGGCAACCATGTCCATTGCTCCCTCCGTCTCCGGCACACCTACGACTCGCACATTGCCGCGCCGGCTCCTATTTTCAGCGTCTTCCGCCCGCCGTTCCAGGGTGCGTATGCGATCTAGGGCCTCCGTTAGCTGTCTCTCGGTCACCTTATGGGCCGGCGCTAGCTCCTTGATCACCGTCTCGGCCTCCTTGACCCTGTCTTTTAGCTTGTCGTGGTCCGCCCGGAGCAAGCCCAGCCCCGATGCCACCTGCGCTATATCATTGTGGAGTGCGTCTCGGGTGGCCGTTATGGCCTCCAGTATTCGATCTTGCAACCTCTGCAGGTCTGTCTGCTCGGTGGGCCCCCCTCCGCCGCCCCAGAAGTTGCCGCCTCCTCCGCCTTGGTTTTTGGCTTCCCCATCGCAGTAGGCCTCGCCGCTTCCGACCTCCCCTGCAGTCTGCGGTGCTCCGGGCCCCTGCCACGTGGCCCTCTCCTGTGCGCTATGGGGTTGCTCTGCGCTGAGGTCGTGCACCAGAGGATCGTCCGCCTCGTAGCCCGTCCCCCGGGGCCTGTGGCTGCCCGTTCTCACCCCCCTGGGCTAGTGTGCCTGGTGTATGTCGCCACAGGGGACCCGGCGCCGCCGAGGATCCTCCACTAGGTTTTGGACTCCCCCGCTATGCCCCTGCACACCTCCACAGCGTCCGCAGCGAGGCGAGGGGGGGGGGGGAGGGGGCCCCCAGTAACACGCTCCGTGCACCGTTTCTCGTGGTGCGCTGCTCAAAGTGGCCTCCCCTCACCTGCTGGTGTGTCCTGGGCCCAGAGCTGGGGGGCTGGTCTGCTGCTCGTCTTTGCCGCGGTGGGGGCCGCCTGCTCGCACCACCCGCTCCGGCTTCCTCGGGCGGACCTTCGCCTCCCGCGGTCGCGGTCTCCGCGCTCAGCTGCCGAGGGTGAAGGATCGGCTTCCACAGCAGGGGGATCGCCGCCTGGGGCCCCCGAGCCGGCGATCGCGCTCAGTGCTCCAGCTCCGGTAGCGCGGATCCCCGCCTGTCCCCCGGAGTCCTAGATCTGCACCGCGGCCGCCATCTTTTGCGCCGCTCTCGGTCACTCCGCCCAGGTGGTCGCCGCAATCGGCGGTCGTTCTGCCCACCGTGTAGCCGTTAGCCGGTCAGATGCCGCCCAGCCAGTCTCCGTGAAGGGTCAGTGCGGCGCCGGGGCACACCTTGGCTCTGCGGCCCCTTTTACAGGATGATTGTAGGGAATAGGCACGGAGCTCCGGGCTCACGCCGCCATTTCCCTCGGCGCCCAAGCCACGCCCCTCACTGTCACACATCCATGGAGTTACTCACACACCTAGTCAGTCACGCAAAGAATCAATCACATCTCCATTTCCTCAACTATACAGTTATACACACCTTACTTATTCAAACATATAGTAACACATATTTACTCTCTTATACAATCCTTGATACAAGTTCACAATGATTCATACAGCCACTCACACATTCACTGGCTCTTATGTTCAGTTATTTATATATGTCAACTCTCACATGGAGTGTGTTTTACATATGTACTTACTTTGACATGTAGCACTGAGATATCCATTCACTCACCAATATACTCATGCACACAGTCAACTGTCCATGCAGCTGTTTCTACATGCACTTTTGAACCCATACACCTAGGGGATCAACTGCTCACACATCTATGCACAGAGTTATACACCTCCCAGCCACCCACACACATACTCAGTCTCCCATACAAATACTTGGGCAACCATTCAATAACCCATATAGTTACTGATATAGCTACTGATTTAAACATGCAGCAGTTTACAGAACAACATAAATAATGATTGCCAAATTAAGACACTTTAATCACTAACCCATACACTCAGTGAGACACATTTAATCATTCTCTCATACAGTCAGTCATGCACCTACTAAATCCTTCATCCAGACACTTGTACATCCACTCATTCTTCAATATGTAAGACATATTTTAACTTTACAGAAACATACAGTCACTGGGTGTTGTCATCAGTGATGTCATCGGTGATGTCATCAGTGATGTCATTTGAGATGTCATCAGTGATGTCATCAGTGATGTCACTGACCATGTCATGAATGATGTAATATGTGACATCATTAGCAGTGGATTGCGGGTCCGCAATATATAGTTAGTGCAACTAACTATATATGGAATTTCAATGGTTTTGTGCAAATAAAATAAGGTTTTTTAAATGCTAATCCCTAACTATATATGGTCTATAACCTATGGTTTTTTCAGTGAATTTTCAAGGTTTTGTAAATGCAAATTCCTAACTATATATGGTCTATAACCTATGGTTTTTTCTGTGAATATATATATATATATATATATATATATATATGTATATATATATATATATGTATATATATATATATATATATATATATATATATATATATATATATATATATATATATATGAATAACAGCAATCCTCTCAGATGTCAAGGAAAGTCAATCCACACACAGTGTGTCAGCCTCAAAAGATCTTATTAAGCAATGTGTTTCAACCCTGGCGGGTCTTCGTCAGGGCCTTGTTTGGATGTCCAAACAAGGCCCTGACGAAGACCCACCAGGGTTGAAACGCGTTGTCGAATAAATATCTTCTTAAGCTGACACATTGTGTGCGGATTCGCCTTCCTTGACATTTGAGAGGATTGTTTTTATTAATTTGAAAACTGACTTGCACCCATTCTCGAGCACCAGCCCGATTGGTGGATGAGGCTGGGGTTTCTGTGGGACACATGAAACACACACACACAGACATATATATATATATATATATAATGTTTATATTATTACTAATATTTTCAGGGTTTAAAATCCAAACTAGGTGACATGAGCAAAAAATCTTAATTTTCCAGTAAGGGGAATTGTACCCACAGACAACCTGCAAATTTGGGTTAGAAGGTGATCAATGGACTATTGGTCCAGATATTCCTTACTTTTAACTCTTTAAAGGCCACTGACCAATATAGTAGTGCCTAGTCTGAAATTATTGATCACATTTACACTAAACCAAATAAAGACAATTCATTGAGTAGAGTTCTAGTTCCATGCCAAGTCTAGAAACTCTAAAAATCTAAAGAGTATTCTTATGGTTGTTATCTGCCAAAAGGTGTACGGATCCATAAAACTGCACTACATTTTCTAGCAAATCAATAATTCCCACCTCCTCAATTTAACTAAGCCACCCTTTCTACATGCTAACTGCCTGCCAATTTTATTCATCTTTAAAGAGCATCAAATATACACACATGTTTTATGCTTCGTTTGCACATAACAATGTATTTGTGCTACGTATAACTAAATAATGCCCGTTTTGCACATTTGCGTCCTTAGTACATATTCGATTGTTTTCAATGAAACAATTTATATACTTCTGTGTTTTTACCGATTGCCAATAAAAGTATATGTATGAAATTGATGAAATTTGTTTTGCACTTTGCACTTTTCATCAATATGACCTTGGAGTAAAAGGTAATAGCATGGGAATAACCTATGCATAATATGGCAATATATACAAACATTGAGTGTAAACAAAAGGATTAACATAAAAGGAAAAATAACATATGATTGAAATGTTTTTAAATATATTGTATGATGTGCGCGATGTGTATTTGTACATACATAGGAATGCTTCAATATGCATGATGCCTAAATGAATAAGGATGTGTTCTGTGAGTACGATACATATACACATAGTGTTTGTTCTATGTTAGCAGTGCCTCATTATGCCATTGTAAGCGCCAATGCTTTCCCTTTAAATTTCCATTTCTGATACCTGTTTGTCATGTGATCAAAGACACCGTCTTGTGTCCGAAACGCGTCAGAGAAAGCACCGTCTTTCATTTACTGTCACTGCATAAATAAAGAAAATCTGGCATCAGCTATATACGGAGTCCGTGTTCCTGTCTGTGCACAATTGCACTAGGGAGTTTCCATTGTAGATATATATATATATACATATATATTATTATTGTTTATATTATTATTATTATTTTAAGGGCTTAAAATCCCAAATAGGTGACAGGAGCAAAAAATCTTGTTTTCCAGTAAGGGGATAAATGTAGGTCCACAGACAACCTGCAAATTTGAGTTCGAATATTATCAATGGACTAATGGTCAAGATATTCCTTACTTTTAACCCTTTAAATGCCACTGACCCATATAGTAATGCTAATTCTGCAATTATTGATCACATTTAGACTAAACCTAATAAAGACAATTCATTGAGTAGGGTTCTAGTTCCATGCCAAGTCCAGAAACTCAAAACATCTAAAGAGTATTCTTATGGTTGTTATCTGCCAAAAGGTGTACGGATCCATGAAATTTACTAGCAAATCAATAATTACCACCTCCTCAATTTAACTTAGCCGCCCTTTTGGATCTACATGAAATTGGAGATTTCAGCACTGGGCTTATCATGCTAACTGCCTGCCAATGTTATGCATCATTAAGGAGCATACATATATTAGCACATGAAAAGGTTTATCCCCCTCCTTTGAATTCCCCCCTCCTCTTTGTATGGATCTGCATGAAACTTGCCATTCTGACAAAAGACTAACCATGCTAAATGTCTGTTTAATGTACTAATTATACCAGTTACTTGGAAATAAAAAAACATTTGACCTCCCTTTTAACAGTAGCCCTTCCACACCTCATGTGGAATCTGCAGAAATTTAACAATACCGAGAGTAAGCTAAATATGCTAAGCAGCTGCCAAATTTCAAGAAAATTAATCAAACAACCGTAATGTTGTAGGCAAATCAACAGTATTTCTTCCTCAATTTATTCCTATTTGTAACACTTTAAATTCAGTCAAAAACACAGTTTTAAATGATAAATTTTACAAAGCTACAAAACAGATTTTTCACCAAACCAAAAAAAGCCATATTCTTAATAAAGTTCTACATTCATGCCAAGTTTGGTTTCATTTTTTTTCATCAATTTTTTTCTATATCAGAGAGTACAAAAACGTTGGCAATTAAAATGGAAAATGCTGCTTTCTTCACTTCAATTCCTTTTTCAGCCTCTCCTGGACAAATCTGCACCAAGATTTCCATAACAAACCAAAATCAGAAGAAATGTTTAATTGGAACAGTTTGTGCAGATTCGTGGAGCAGCACCAAAGGTATTAAGAAATCCGTGATTGCCTTTTCAGTGGAAACATTTACTTAAACATAACTAACATAGCTAACCATATCTATCACCAGCGTGCATTAGATGTAAATATATATATATAGAATGTGTACACAAACACATCTGTATGTATGTATATGTATGTATATATATGTGTGTGTATATATTATATATATATAAAAAATTTAAGTGGGAGAGAGAAAGAAAGAGAGAGGGGGGGAGCGAGGGAAAGCAAGAGAGAGAGAACAGAAGTGAGAGGGAGAAAGGAAACTATATACAAAGGAAAATGGGTTACCGGCACAGCAGTGTACAGTATCATCATCCTGGGAAGAGATCTCTATTTTGGGTCATTGGAATTACATGATTAATCCGAGCTGAATTTCCCTGAAAGCAAAAAGATCCATTAGACAGAAATAGGCTCATTTTGGGAGTTCCTTGAACTGGAGCTGACAGTGATCCCCCTTCTGTTGTCTTGTGAGGCTCACAAGTCCATTTAGAAGCGAGATGCCAGTCGAAGAACTCGGATTATTTACGGCACAGCTGTTTGGTACCTTAGGCTGTACGTGGAGAGTGGTTTCAGAAGGAGAAGGGGTACTTGCAGCCTGCTATCTATGTCTGTCTCACACAAAAACTGTGTGGAATGCATGCCATATTTTAGACCGCCCTGCATTCATTTCCACCTACATGTTTATATGCACAGGAAGATGGCTTTGATCGAATGATTGCATTTTTTCCATGGCATCATCGATTTGAAAACAGTGATAAATGATGCAGTAGCCTATCTTTTATTTAAAGTACTCTATCTCATGTTTATTCCTCTCTTTACTTTAGTTTTTTTAGTGTTAGAAAAGCAAATGTACCAAGCCTATTATTAAGCCTTGCCTACCAGATTGTATCAGTCTGATTGTAAATGTCCTTTTGTGGGCTATGCCAAGAACTTAGGGTGGGGTTTGAACTTGATCATGCTGTCCAATATTTTGCTTTGTTGCCATTCTCACTTGTTTACTTCCTGTTCAGTCACTTTCCTTCCTCTTCTTGCGCGTGTCTCTCTGCTGGACAGTTGCCTCTTCATCATTCTTTGATCAGCTTTTTTGGTCCTTTAACAGCTCAATTTTAGAGAACTACTTAATGAGAGTGCACATGGTTTCTAGCTGCTTCCCTTGTCCGTTTCCGTCCTTGCCAAATACCCACCTCCAGTGTCCCAGGACTCCGCAGGCACACGCCGGGAGCACTCTAAAATCGAATCTTTTAAAATCTATGTGATATTCTGTGTATTTTTTTAAAAAGAAACGAAGCCTACCCCAAACAGCTGAGAGCGCTCCTTAGCGCCGGCTGCAACGATTCCTTGACGCCATCACGGCGAGACTCTAGGCCACGCCCACTTCCAGGCCACGCCCCTTCAGGCAGCATATTTAAGCGCCAAACCGAGCGACGCACTCAGAATTGCTCAGGACTCCGCAGGCACACGCCGGGAGCACTCTAAAATCGAATCTTTTAAAATCTATGTGATATTCTGTGTATTTTTTTAAAAAGAAACGAAGCCTACCCCAAACAGCTGCGAGCGCTCCTTAGCGCCGGCTGCAACGATTCCTTGACGCCATCACGGCGAGACTCTAGGCCATGCCCACTTCCAGGCCACGCCCCTTCAGGCAGCATATTAAGCGCCAAACCGAGCGACGCACTCAGAATTGCTCAGGACTCCGCAGGCACACGCCGGGAGCACTCTAAAATCGAATCTTTTAAAATCTATGTGATATTCTGTGTATTTTTTTAAAAAGAAACGAAGCCTACCCCAAACAGCTGAGAGCGCTCCTTAGCGCCGGCTGCAACGATTCCTTGACGCCATCACGGCGAGACTCTAGGCCACGCCCACTTCCAGGCCACGCCCCTTCAGGCAGCATATTTAAGCGCCAAACCGAGCGACGCACTCAGAATTGCTCAGGACTCCGCAGGCACACACCGGGAGCACTCTAAAATCGAATCTTTTAAAATCTATGTGATATTCTGTGTATTTTTTTAAAAAGAAACGAAGCCTACCCCAAACAGCTGAGAGCGTTCCTTAGCGCCGGCTGCAACGATTCCTTGACGCCATCACGGCGAGACTCTAGGCCACGCCCACTTCCAGGCCACGCCCCTTCAGGCAGCATATTTAAGCGCCAAACCGAGCGACGCACTCAGAATTGCTCAGGACTCCGCAGGCACACGGCGGGAGCACTCTAAAATCGAATCTTTTAAAATCTATGTGATATTCTGTGTGTTTTTTTAAAAAGAAACGAAGCCTACCCCAAACAGCTGAGAGCGCTCCTTAGCGCCGGCTGCAACGATTCCTTGACGCCATCACGGCGAGACTCTAGGCCACGCCCACTTCCAGGCCACGCCCCCCAAATCCCCCTATAATATGTGCCACCAGAGGAAGCGCAGCGGACGAGCGCAGCGGGAGTGCCGTTTGCGCACCGAAGGCGCGCCTAAGGCAAGCCCGTCTGCGCCCGTCCGCGCCAGGACAGAGCCCAGGGCCAGACCCCCTGCGCAAAACGATAAAGAAATCGTTCATAGGAAATACACTTCACAAGAAATCCTGTCATTAAGATGCCCCGCAACGTGCCCACCAATAGATCTGCAGAAAGAAGGTAAGCAATGTCCTTGCTGCCCTCTTAAATTCGATTTCGCCACAATAAATAACACAAATAAGAATATAGAGAATACTAAAAGGTGTACTATCAAGGCAGGGCTAATAAACGCCAGATCAATGGTAAAGCATAACACCCACATCGCTTATTTGATCGATAACCAAGAAATTGATGTATTGTTTGTAACAGAAACATGGGCGGATGAAGCATCCGACGCCGACCTCTCATTAGCAATACCCGAAAAATACTCATTATATAGAGTAGATAGAAAAATGAAACGGGGAGGAGGGTTAGCGATTATAGCTAAAGAAAGCCTCAGGATCAAGAGCTCTGAAAAAGGTAGCCACCCTGACTGTGAAACCATGACATTTCAAATTATGGTTACAAACAAATATACTTTCAATGGGCTACTAATTTATAGACCACCAAATGCAAAAAAAACGCTCATTGAATTACTAAGCCCCTTCCTTGAATCTTGTGTAATGAACCAGGACTACACAATATTGGGAGACTTCAATTTACATTTGGAGAAAACCACAGACCCCAAAATCAACACCTTTAAAGAGGCAATGGCTAATTTTGATCTAGACCAAAAAGTCCATTTAGATACACATGTAGCAGGACATACACTTGATGGTATCTTTACATCCTGCCAAAAATTAACAAAGGTAGTAGTCCACCCGATCGCATGGACAGATCATAAATTAGTATCCTTCCAGCTAGAGACTTTAGAGGACCTGGGAAAACCAACTGAAATTTCCAAGAGAGTCACTTATCCTGATTGGTCAAAAATAGACCCTCAAATGCTAGTAGAGGTAATGAACTCCTCATTTCCAACGCTAGAAAGTGACAGCAATAAAGCATGCACGCAATTCAACGATTGGTTAAAACAGCCACTCAGAGTTTCGTACCACAGAAAAGAGCGACCTTCAAAAGGAAGTCACCTTCACAACCCTGGTATTCGGAAGCTTTAAAAGCACAAAAACAGACCTGCAGACGAGCAGAGAAAAAGTGGAGATCGCAATATGACCCCAAATTAAAGATAGACTATAAAAACGAACTGGCCACCTATAAAAAATTGATAATCGCAGAAAAAAGCAAATTCTTTGTACACAAAATAAATTAATCTAAGAACTCGAGTAAAGATCTGTTCACAGTAGTCAAAAAACTTGCCAAAATCGAAAACAATAATCCAGAAGATATATCATCAGACTTCTGCGATACTTTAGGCCACTTCTTCGTAAATAAAGTATCATCAGTATATGAACTATTTAAAAATAATCAGATTGACCATACAACTCAAAACCCCACAAATAACATAAAACTAGACAACCAACCCAGCAGCTCCCCATCCTTTCACTGGTCCTTACCCACAGTGGAACAAATTATTAAGGAAATAACGACAACCAACTCAGGCAGTCCCCTAGACCCATGTCCACCGAAGATATTGCAAATATGTTCAGAACAAATAGGACCAGCACTTCAAAAATTATTTGAAGTAATTCTGAACACCAGCATATTTCCAAATGACTGGAAAACCATTTCAATCAGGCCACTACTGAAAAAACCCCATCTGGACAGCGAAGTCCCCAGCAATTACAGACCCATAGCTAGGATTCCTTTTGCCGCAAAAGTGCTGGAGAAACTACTGAACAAACAGTTCTCACGGTACCTACTGGACAACAATTGGCTTGACCACTCTCAATTTGGATTCCGGGAAGAGCACGGAACAGAATCAGCCCTCCTCACGGCCACCGAGGAACTTAGAAGTATACTAGACAAGGGAGAAAAGGCCGCCTTGGTGCTATTGGATCTCTCGGCGGCCTTCGACACGGTCAGCCACGAGATACTAATAAAACGCATTAGGGAAGCCGGAGCTAGCGACCACGCGTGCAATCTCATTGCATCCTACCTCAAGGACAGAAAATTCACAGTTGAATTAGGAGAAGCAAAGTCAGACTCCTTTAAAGTACCATGCGGTGTCCCACAGGGCTCTTCATTAAGCCCAACACTTTTTAATTTATATGTGGCCTCCCTTGCCGAAGTTATAAGAGAAAATGGCTTTACACCAATATCCTACGCCGACGATACACAAATCGTCATTTCTATAGGCAAAGACAATAAAGCAACAGCCAAGAAATTCCAACTATGCATGCTAAAAGTTAGCCAATGGATGCAACAAAATTGCCTCAAACTCAACGGAGAAAAGAGTGAGGTAATGATTCTGGGAGGTAATGCTGATATCTGGTCCCCAGAGTGGTGGTCTCCTGAACTGGGAACAAGACCAGAACCCTCAGAGAAGGCTAAAAACTTGGGATTCAGGATAGACACCAAACTAACATACGAAGCCCAAGTAAACAAACTGGCCTCGTCGTTCTGGCTGATATTAAAAATGATAAGAAAAATACTCCCATATCTGCCTCAAGACACACGCAGAACGGTAGTGACAGCCCTGGCACTATCTCGATTGGACTACGGTAACGCATTATATGCGGGAGCCAGAGTAAAAATCATGGAAAAAATGCAGCGACTCCAGAATGCAGCGGCACGACTGATACTGGAAATTCCAAAGTTTCAGCCTATTAGTCATAAACTAGAGACACTCCATTGGCTACCCGTGGCCAAAAGAGTCAAGTTCAAATCACTGTGCTTGACCTACAAGGCACTGCAGGGCAAAGGCCCTCACTTCCTGAAAACACACCTGAAACATTACGAACCTTCAAGGCTTCTCAGGTCAGGTCAAAAAAAACTGATAGCGATACCCAAGTTTAAATGATCAAGCTGGGGAGGAAGAAGCTTCCTTGTTCACGCAGCACGGACATGGAACTTACTACCACTTAACGTAAAAAACAGCCCAACTCTGGAGATATTTAGAAAGAAAATCAAGACTTGGCTTTTCACCGCATAAATTTCCCTAACTCCAGACCTGCACCGAAAACTGGACAATTCATAGCGCCAAGACACCTCCGGGCATTCGTGCGCTTTATAAATGGACAACTCAAATCAAATCAAATCAAATCAAATCCCATGTTGCTCTTTTTCTCTTGCTTCTCCACCCACCCCGTGAACACCGTGTTGCTCACCAACCTCACCCGGCTCTATTTTTGTGTAACTCCCCACCTCCCTCCTTCTTCCCCCTCACCTGCTCATCTGCTGTAAGCCTACCTCTCACAGACATTTACATGTTTATTAATTAGCATTTGTTGGAAGACCCAACAGCTGACATTTGCTGGTGGGCACTCTATGGAAAAAAAAGTACTTTTGCACACTTAAAATTTCATTTATTTTATTTACTGATCTAAGTGATGTCCACGCTCTAAGACCGATCTCTAAAAAAGTGAAATGGCAGGGGCATCATTCTGTATGCACACATGCCTGGTGATGCACGCTCGTGAGCACTTCATAACGCATGTGCACTCCTAGAGAATGACGGTAACAGCTGCAGCAACATTGCACTTTTGTTGCTGATGCTGTGCTGAATTGGCAAAAAGCATAAACATAGTGAATTGGTCTACAAAGCATCCGCCCTCTGGCTTCCGGCAGGCTTCCGACAAGACAAGGCAGGAGCAGGGCAGCGAGCCTGGGAGCAGAGCAGAGCGGCCCGCAACTATGATTAATTAGGATCGAGGTAAGGACTGAGGCAAGTGGGGGAAGCACCAATCCCCAGTGTAGTAGTAGCTGAAGGTGGTGGGAGGCCAAAAGGACGGCTGTGATAACAGGCAAAGGCAAGGGCAGAACTCTCATGGGTGTAGTGGTCCAGTGGGACCCTCTCTAGCCATGCAATACAGGACACCGCAGCGCCGCACTTAAGACAAACAGATAACAGTGGTATGCAGTGTCAGCCTGAAGTCACGAACGAACCCAGTCTCTTTATTTAAGCTCTCTGGCCAAGCCTGGCCAGAGAGTGATACATTGTGTGTGGGTGCTTTCAGGGTAGTGTCCTCGCTGGTCTTAGCAGATATAGACTAGACCGCTACAATGGGCAGGGGAGGCAGTGCGTCCAAAGCTGTGGCACACTCTGGTCGCATAGAAACTGCTGGTGTTAGGCTGGTGCGGTTTGTGCATCAAAGGGGTCCTGCTCCCCACCTCCCTACGCTATGGCCTTGGCAGCACCCATCCCCCCATGCCTGCTGTCATACTCGTGGTCACCTGTGTCCTCGACAGGCACTAGGCGAGAACCTATGGACTGAGGTGGTTGTACCCAGCGATTGACCAAGGACCTGGTTTGGCAACAGCGGACCTTGGCTCATGACGAACCGCATCCGATTGCGGGGGGGTTAGGGATGACAGCCTGCCGAGAGGGCCCTAGCCGAGACATTCAAGGTTGAGTCCCCACTCAGTCCCTGCTGACTCAGCACCGACTCACAGCCACCCCAATCGCTGCACCTATTGACGCTCACTTTGTCGCAGGGAGTCTGTGGCAGCCTACACTATCTGTTACCACCAGGAATTCAGAAGCAGCACCACCGCCTTGCAGAGACGTGCAGCGTAAAGAGTCTTGTGTGCAGCTGAGTCACTAATCCAAGTGAGAGCCAAGTGAGTGGTCACCAGTGCAGTGAGGCTAATAGCCAGTCGCCTATAACGAGAAGTGGGCTGACCAGGGCAGAGTTAGCAGAGGACCGAGGAGGACAGAAGAGGAGTCTGCGAGCTGTGCTTTTAGAGGGGCAGCCAGGGACACCTACCACTATAGCCTCAGTGTGCTCCGACTGCAGGGGCCCCCACAGGGACTACACCAAGATTCTAAGCAACTTCAGGGGCAAGCAGCCTGTGTCCTTATCGCTCTGAAGGGAAGGGGAAGGGGAAGGTAAAGACAGCAACATCCAAGTAGTGCACCAAGCACGTACCGGAGGACTTACACCTAGGCACAGGACGAGATACGGAGTCTCACAGACTTGAAGACCAGTAGAAGTAAGGTACCAGAATCAAAACACGAAGTTTATAATTATAATTAAGACACCAACTACCTTAATGACCTTTAACTGGAAACCACAAACATGAGATTGGGCAAAGTCAGAGGCCCTCTCCCAGGGGCCAAGAAGCGCAGAGGTAACCAAAGGGGGATGGGCAACAGTGAAAATAATGGAAGTACCCCCAACAGTGAAAGCAACAGTGATATGTGCGCAAATGAAAGGAGGGGAAGTGCAAAAGAGCTAATGCATATTGAGGGCGAAAATGGAAGCCAGGAATTTGCACCTACCACTAAAAATGTACACCAAATTCGCATTTCTAAAGGATCCTGGCACTGCTCTTTATTCCACCAATAAAGATACAACCGGCCTGCAATCCCAGCTACAGCCAACCCCTGTGAATTCCTCTTTAGAGACACCGAACTTATCCGAAAGTGATTCGCACAGGTTATCTAAATCCTCGCAAGAGGGCAGAGTTGCACCGAAGGATGGAAGCAGAACACTGACGGGCCTAGTGGAAGGAGTAACAGACAGAAGAAGGACAGTGAGCAAAACATGGAGACTACATTTGAGTAATAGGGAACTCTACCTTCCGAACAGTGGTGAACACTAGGAACATCAGGAAAGCCAAAAGAAAAGTACACTTGGACCCGCCACTAAGGATCATCACGGGAAGGCACAGCTGAGGGCACATGCCCAGACAAAGGCAACAGCCTAGACGGCACACCAGACAAAAGACCATCACAGGGGCAGCAAAACCTGGCCAAAGCTACCACTGATAAGCTCCCCATAGCAACTATCTAATCCCCAACAGGAACATTAACAACAGCAAAACAACTCGCTGGTAAAGACACCAGAAGTAGCTTGCGTTGACCCACTAACACAGCCGGAGGACAACTTGCCTTTAAAACAGCCAAAAGAAGACCTCCAGCTGAGCAAGGAGGAATGCTTTGGGTCCGACTACGAGTACGACATGTCATACTTAGTGTAGGAGAGTAGGGTCTGCTTCCTATGTTAACCCCCACTTTTTGCTCTGATCCACTGGTTTTTCGACTCTAGTGTGGCTGTGGGCCTGCTAATCAGACCCACAGCCAAGATGTTCTTCCTCTACATTCATACCATTTACTTTAGGTACATATCCAATTAGGTATTGGGTCACCCTTGTGAGCCCCTGTATAGTGTACCATAGGTACCCAGGGCATAGGTGCATCCAAGGCCTACCAGGGGCTGCAGCATGTATTATGCCACCCCTGGCTGGCCATCCAAACTGACACAACTGGCTGATCACTCAGCTGGGGCAAGGTCATGTAATCACCCCTTGCTTAGGTATAGTATTCCTATACCTACCATTATATATAGACACATATATACCTATAAGTCACTCCTATGCAGGCCTTAACAATCCTGGAGGCAGAGTCCTTGATTTTATGTGAGATGGTGCTCTAGCATGAGCTGAGCCTGTCTGTAGCTTTCAGAACCATGTACTTATAGCTGTTCTATGATATAGCCATACCATATACTCTTAAGTGCATTATAATCCTCACGGTAATTATTATTGTCCAAACATGTCATGTAAGGTGTCATACGCTTTGGAATACTACCCCCCCCCCCCCACCAGTTCTGGTGGCTGGGGTAGCATTCCACCCTTCCAGAGGGAGAAGACATGTTGTTGTAGCTTTACCCGGTTAAAGTTAAACAGAGCCTCAGCATCACAAAATAGATGCTGCTGCCACACGCACGAGTCTGACCTCCTGCTGCTGGATGAAACTTGGGCAGGGGAGGTCTGGACAATAGGTTTCCTATTGTCCAGACCTCCCCAGACAGGCTCTTGTGTATTGGGGCAGGGTGGGTTGAATGAAATGAGACACTGCCTGGGGCACACAAGGTGCCCCATGCATAGCCCGGTTCAAACCAATTGCTGGGGCACTACAGCCTCAACTCTGGCGCAAAACTGGACAAAGGGAAAGGGGTGTAACCACCCTCTTCGCTGGTCCCACCCATAGGAGGGACCTAGCAGGTAATCCAGCCCCTCAAATCAGTATATAGGTAGGAGCTGAGTCTAGAGACTTTAGATTATCCTGAACTGAAACTCTGAAACAAAACTCCGGACCTTCGACATTTTAATGCAACTAGAAGACTGAAGAATCTCCCTTGTGGTCAAGGAGTGACCACCCTGTGCAAACAGGCACCACCAGTAACTTGCCGGTTTGCTTCAGCTATGCTCCAGCCCGATCCTGACAACCTAGCGGTGCAGCCGCTAGACTTCCAGACTTCTCTGACCCCGACCCACATCAGACAGATGGCAGACACGAGAGACGCGGGACCGGACAACCTGCAGTACCTGCTTTTTGCTAACTGTGCAGCTTCTGAGGCATCCTCGAAGTTGTGCATTGGGACCTGAGAAGCCCAAACCCAGAGCAGTAAGTGCACCAAAGCTCAGCCCTCCACACTCCATGAGTGCCGAGTTGGGCCTGCGCCTGCATTTCTCCTCAATGCGTCTTTGTGGTTACTAGCCCGTTGGCTAGTGGCCCTCCTGAAGACATCACCTTGAATCAACACTGCTTACCTGGTTGCTCTGGGCTTGCTCCTGCTTTCCTGCAAAGGGGAAGCTCCTCAGACCTTGCTGGTCTGAACAAGAAGCCGATCTTCACATCCTGTGTGGGTTGACTTTGCCAAAGCTTGTTGACTCTGATCCGGAAGCCGACACTGCCAACAGCGAGAGCCTTTGTGGGACAGTCCGTATCCAGCTCCTAGTTGTCGTCGACGCCCCCTGGTCCACGTGGCTACAGAGACAAGCTTCACTTCTTCACCTGATTGCATCTCAAGATCGCCTGGTTCCGTCCTGGTTCCATCCTGGTCACTGGCTAGTGACCCAGACTCTGTCCCCTCTGCTTTCAGGTTCTTCACTTCCTCGGTCCACCCTTGGATCCACTGGGACATCTTCCTCCTGGTCGCCTGCAGCATCTTCTTGCAGCTCTCTCCATAGGATTCGATGACGAAACCCGACACGACTTGACACCTATGCACCCGGCTTCCCTGGGTGAGGTAACTCGAGTACTCTGGTGCTCCCGTGGGTAATAACTATCCAAGTGTCCTACTTTAACTGGGTTTTCCCGTAGTCCACCTGGAAGTTCCGAAATCAACTAGTTTCTAAACTTTACGTTCCCATTGAAAGTCCATGAGAACCCGCGTGTGTGTTTAGACACTGCACACGCATCCTGTGGGGCTCCTGCTTCCAAACCTTCGGTTACTCTGTGTAGCCCCACCGATTTCCAAGGCCCTAGGTCTATTCACCTGTCCTGAAGTGGTTCTTATACCACTCCTTTAGTATATGGTTAGTGAGGCCACTAGGGCAGAATAGTATTTGTACAACTTAACATATACGTATTAAGTAACTTGTGCTGTATCTCGAACTCTGACCTCATAAAGAGTGCAGAGGGGTTGCGTTACAAATAAATACATATATATTTGATAAATACCTTGTGTGGTGTCCTTTCATTTGGTATTCAAGGGGTAATATTGGTAAACAATTGGCTTCACATGCTCTCTGAAGTGTTAGCCTAAGACTGCTCTGTCCATGCTACCACTAGGATAGCTGGTCTATAAGGTTGACTTTACAACCATCACCATAAGGGTTGTTTGGACTGGTGCAAAGTGCTCATTAGAATAGTGAACATCATATACCTGGCCAACTTCTCACATTGGTGTGCAGCGGTTGGGATAAGAGCTTGCTGATTGTTTTACCATAATATCTTGAGATATCATTTGAAAGATCACATTAAGGTACCTAGAGGTACATATAAAAACAAGTCTTAAAATACTTAAGTTCTACTGAACTTAGTTGTTGTAGAGTAAAGAGCCTAGCACACCCTGACTACAACTCCTAGAGAGGTTTAGTAGATAACACTTAGTGTAGGTAGGTGCACACACCACACCTCACTAGATCATGTCTCTGAGAGCAAAACCAAGTGGATCTCTCTACGTGGAGGTAGATCCATTAAGGATACCTTCCAAATATGATACCCTAACTTTCCATGATTTGAGGCACTTGTGTACATCTAGAAAGTTAAAACAGGGCTCCAACCCTACCCTCAAGCACCTGATTGAGCTCATGGAAGAATATGATGCTCGGAAAGCCTCTAACACAGGTCTGTCAGTTAACACAGATGAGGGGCAGCCCTCAGCAGAAGATTCCCCTGATCATAATCTAATTGATGAAGATGAGGTAGAAGAGGAGGACTCTAATGGGGATACTGATAGCCAGGTCCAAGTGGGAACACTTAGCTAGGCTAACCTAAACCTACATGGGAATGGAGAGGGCCTAGTACCTTCCAGACCCCCAAGCAGGTTTAACACTGAGCCCAGGAGGAGGAGATCCCTATCCAGGAAATCTCACCACTCCGGAGCCTCATTAGGGTCAGATGTTGTTAGGAGAATGTCTTCCCCTGAGAGAAAGGAACATCAGGCCAGAATGAGAGAAGTCAATCTGAGGATTGAGAGGCAAGAACCTGACCTAGCCAAAGAGAGACTTGCTCTTGCAAGAGAGCAAAAGTAAAGTGGGTTAGAACCCACTGATGGCAGCATTATCCCCAAGGATAAAGATAGGTCCTGATAATAAAAACCTAAGCTGCAAGAGGGTGGGCCACCTCTTTGATCTGGATGGCTTGATCTCGTTCTCCTCGCTCTGCCGGGACAACTTCTTCCTCTCCGAGGCCGATGCCTTTCCCTATTCGCAGATAGCTCATTCGGTCACACAACTCCCTAACATCGCTGATATGTCCCGCCCCATGACGGCGCTCGAACGCTGGGTGGTATGCAAAAAAGATGACCGCAAACTTATATCTGATCTATACGCTCTGATCGTTGCGTGCCCTAAAGCGCCACGTACTAAAGCGCAGGTTCGTTGGGAGACGGAGCTGGGCCGCCCACTGTCGCATAAGGAGTGGGAAAAGGTGTTCTATTGCGCGCAGCATACTGCGTCCAATGTGGCAGGTGCTGAATCGGCCTACAAGGCAGTGTTGTACTGTACCATACCCCAGCGCGGATTAAGGCTTGGGACCCGAAATGCTCAGGTCTATGGTGGCGGGGTTGTGGTGCTCCGGGCACTTTGATGCACCTGCTTTGGCACAGCCCGAAACTAGAGCGTTACGGGGAGGCTGTTCTTTATGATATTGATGAGGCCTTTCACATCACATTTCCCAGGGCTCCTGAACATGTGCTGCTCAGGCTCCCGCATCCGAAAGCGTTCCCTTTGCGCTCCATGAGGGGTAAACAGATAGCTCTGGCCTTGCTAGCAGTGCGCTTAGTCATACTTACGCAGTGGAGATCCACTGATTCCCCTGATCCGAGAGACTGGATTAGGCAGCTGTGGCATGTGTTGGCAATGAAGAGACTCTCGTTGTGTGTGGAAGGCAAGGGAGAGGTTTATGTTGAGTTGTGGGAACCATTTATCCATCTTCTTTCCCGTGACCTACGCGAGGTAACGTGCCCCAAGTACCTACATATCCTGCAACTTATCCCGGTGGTCCCTCAGGGTGCAGTCAAATAGGTTTGGGGGGTCTGGAACGCGCTGGATGGCGGGTGGGACTTATTGTGCATAAGGGGAGATGACGAGGCTGATGCGGAGGAGGGAGGCGGGAGGGGAGGGATGGGGGTGGGGTGGTGGAGAGTTCTATTTTGTGTTGTGGTTTCTGTTCTTTTTGTAAATGCAGTGACAGCTAAAAATCGTGGCTGTTTCTCCTGGCATTGCATGTGTCCTCGCCGGGTCACCCTCCGGGGTGTAGACCCAAAGGCTGTGTTTAATGTTGCTGGATCGTGCTCTGCCGGCCGGCGGATGTAGGCAGCTGAGCTGTGTAATGTGTTGATATACTGCTCAATAAAACCGATTGATTCTAAAATGATCATTGATACATTTCACTACCGGGAGGAATAAAGAACATGGTTAGATAAAGTTATGTGAGGGAACGACTTGAATACATGATTGACAAGTTGCTTCTAGAAAAATATGGTGTGATGGCTACTCATCGTTCTCTGTCCAATAAAATTGTGGGATTCACACATTTGCAACATTTAGGGGTGGTACACTGACCTGAAAAATAGTATAACTAGGGTAGGCTTAGTTAGTTAGATTGTCCAACTTGTGCGAATAGTTGACATGTCACTGACCCAGCGCACTCAATAGATGATCGGGAGCAGAGTTGATGGCGGAACTCTCTGTCAGAAGATTCGATAACCCAATCGGGATTCTGGGGAGGAGATCGATGACCCAATCGGGGTTCGACTGTTCACTGCAGAGAGGGTTTACAACGCTAGCGTTTTGAACTTTAACTGTGGTGCTGGTCTTAGCATGTGGTGGTCCTATCCTGATCCTATTTGGTCCGTAACCTGTCCTGATTCTGGCTTGCACCTGTTCTTTCCTGCTGTCACTTCTACTTTGGGATCCTTTGACTCAGCCCATGACCAAGGTTAGTCATCACACCGTTCTAGGTAACTATCAAGTGTGGGTTTGTCATTGTACTGTTTTCCCTTTTTTCTTACCCACCCACTGTTTAAAATGCTTAACGAAATTTTTTCTCCAAATCATTTTGAAAGGTTTATGTTTTAAAATCTGCATTTAGTCTAAACAAAATAAGAAATAAATTTGAGTTTTATGTTTTATAAGTTTTCAAAGATCTTACTTAGATAAAGATTTTTAACCTTTGCCGAGTTTGTGGTCATTTATGAAATGTTAAATGTTATTATTGTTACCTATTCTCTCTCTAAATCCCTTGATCCTTTAGGACTATAGGTATCGGTGACTTGGATTGGTAAGATAAATGGTAAAAAAAATCAAAATGGTAAAACCCCCAATTGATTGAGTGTAGGTTTACCTGTTTAATGTAATATAAACATATTGGCTCAGGTAAGTATATTGAGCAGGTGAGCCCGCGCTATATCAGTTATTTTTGTAGCAGAGGCAAGGTTAGGGATTAGTGTAGATAGATAGTTAGTATTGATTGATTATTGATTTTATTGATTTTTTTGTATTAACCAAAACTGTTCGTACCTGTTTTTATGTTTTGTCTGGAAACCCCGAGGGCAGAATAACAGGTGGTAAATGAAAACCATTCTGTAGTGAGGTCACTTGTCAGTGAAGTAAGTGCATGGTTAGGTAACACCGGAAGCACTGTTTTAGGGATTTTTCTGTAAAAATGAGTGAATAATTGATAGTAAAGAGTTCGTTAGTAAAACTTCGGCGTGATATCACCTAGAAAGGGTCACACTGAAGGAGTAGCAGGTTCTTCTGAGCTTGATTGACAGCAAAGGGGTTAGTTGGTGAAACTTTGGCCTTGCATAACCTAGAAAGGGTAAGCCAGAGGGAGTAACAGGTTCTCCGATGCTTGCGTGAAAAGTAGACGGAAGGGATCTACTTGTAGTGTATGAAGGGTAAACGGAAGGGAGTTACTCGCAGTGAATATAAATCATTCTTTTCTTTTGAAATAGTTACTCGGACACAGTGGCGAATGTTTTTACATTGTTAATTAATGAAAATGAGCATTTAAAATAAATCTCTCATATTACCTTGCAAAGGAGGGAGTCAGTTGCAGAGCTGCGCTGACGTCACTCAGAGCCACGCTGGTATTGGTTAATACAGCAGGTGTGTAGCTGAGGTAATTTTGTAAAGGAGGGGTGAGTACAGGAGCACGAGAACTCGTCTCACGGGAAAAAGCAACGCAACCATGGGTTGAATATATTTTGGATTATAATTGTTGATTGGTCATTGAAAATAAAAAACGTTTTGGTAATGGAGGTTTCTCGTAAACAAACTGAGTGTCATTACGAAGTAAAGCAGCATAAAATATATGTGGCATTTAGATCCAGAATTCATAGGAAATAGACCAGATAGAAAATATCTAGGTTTTGCTAAAGAACAGATGATAAGAGAGAGACCTTATATCATGTACGGAGACAGAAGAAAAATGTCATTTGTCAAGAAAGGTAAAACTTTCTTTAAAAAAGATAAACCGATTAAAACCAGAGAAGGGATTATTATTCCACCACCGAATACGCCTGCATCATACATGATGGTGGAAAGGGGCTACTATACTTGCATATGGTTAGAAAACTGGATAGAATATACAAAAGATGATGGAATTTTGGCATTTCCAGAAAATGGTGCCTTTAACCCCTTTACTGCGCTGAACGTTCTGCGCTAGTGCGGAACTTTCTATTGCGCGGGCGGAGCCACGACATCCAACGGACGTGCGCAGCACTACTGAGGTAGTGCACGACACATCCGCTGGACGTCGCCAGCAGCTATGAGGTTATTGGTAGAGTTTTATATAATTTAATAGCACGCATGAATGCATCAGATCCAAGACCTAGGTTAACCCAATATGAGGCATTAGAGGAATGGGAAACAGAAGCTTTAGTTTTGAGCGAGATCAGATCCAGAAGTGATAAAAGTATTAGTACATTTTATCCTGTGGAGAAGTGTGGCTCACTAGTTAGAGGAGGCAGACCCGGAAGCAAAGGTCAGACCCGGGACCAGGGTTCAATTCACGACGTGGCAGGGTCTGAGGCCAAAGTGTCCACGGACTCGATAATTCTCGCTTCGGTGCCTACTCGAAGCACTGGTTCACACTCTGCAACTCTGGGCAATAGCTTGCTTAATCTCCACTACAGCCCCCCGTGGCGGGATGCCTGGCTTTCACCTTGGGGATTCCCAGTAGGAGTTATCTCACAGGGAAAAGCCAGGACGGGTTCTCAAAGCAAGCGCCTTGAGACCTTTCGGTGAAAAGGCACTATATAAGAACCTTTGACATTGATATTTTATCCTAAGTTTCCTAAAGAAACATGAGGTAAGCAAATTAAACAATGGAGACAGTCTATGCTGGTGGAAGGATTATATCCTGTCCGAGCATTAGAAGAACAAACAGGGAGTAAAAAGTACTGAGAAAAATAAAAATGTAATGACAAGTGCTGATCCAGAAGATGATTACTTGGAGGATTTATTAATGAAAAATCCGCCACCTTATAATGAGGAGCAGAATCATACAAATGCTAGTGCTCCATTTTTAAAGCCACCTTTAGTTCCACAAGTGTTACATGAGGCATCATTAGAAAAAGTGCTGCAGGAAAAGGAATGAGAAGCAATAATTAAGCAAAGGAATTAGTTAATTCAGAAAATTGCACAGTTATATATCAGTCCTGAAGCCTTGACAATTCCGGTGACTATAGGTCCAGTTGTTCCTTTATATGGAGAAAAACAGACTAGTCCCAGACCTCCTGTTTTAACTACACCTGTAGTGCAACCAAGGAAAGAAACATTAATAGTGTATGACCAAGCAAGTGAATGTGGGTCAGAAATTTCTTTGATGGATTTACCTATAAGAGAACCAGTAAGTAGCTCAGCTAGGAAAACTACACCTGTAAATACTAGAGAAGTGCAAATAGACACCATTTGAAGCATTCCAAGATGCCATTGGAAACTTATCTCCTGGTAAGGCAGCAGGCCCGGATGGGCTTCCTGGCGACTTACTATTATATGCGCCTGAATTATGGTCAGGCTTCATTACCCTACTAATGAACTTGATTCTCCAGGGACATCCTGTCCCTGAGTCATGGAAGGGTACTGAGATAGTGACCATATACAAGAAAGGCATTAGGGAGGACCCTGCCAACTACAGACCAATTAGTCTCATTGACACCATCCAGAAAGTAGTTGGCAGGGTCATTGTTACTAGAATAGGGTCCTGGATAGAGGAAGGCAGTATACTTAGCCATTTTCAGGAAGGTTTTAGACGAAATATAGGAACAATAGATCAGGTCTCCAGGTTGTATGCTATTTATTGGAAGACGGTTTGTGTGGCAAAGGGTGGTCTATATCTGGCCTTCATAGATTTAAAAATGGCATTTGATCTGGTCCCCCGAGACAAACTCTGTAAGGTGCTACTGGATATGGGGTTTCCGAGTTATCTCTTGGAGCTGATAGTAAGGTTCCACCAGGGAAATTATGCCAGAATTAGGTGGGGGGCCCAGGGACAATTAACTGGGAGGGTGCCTGTACAGAGGGGAGCCCACCAGGGTTGTGCGATGGCCCCGACATTGTTCTCCCTCTTTATCAATGGGGTGGTAGACCATTTGAGGGAGGACTCTGCAGATGCCCCTGCCCTGGCGGGTGAGAAAACACCTACTCTCCTCTTTGCAGACGACACCCTCTTATTGTCCAAAACCCCCTCGGGGCTCCAGAAGCTACTAGACAGATTCAGTGTATTTTGTGCTGAGAGGGGGCTTACTGTAAACACAGCCAAAACCAAATTGATGGTGTTGTCCAGAGGGAAAAAAGCTAGGAGAATGAGTGTAACACTGAATGGGTCCCCACTAGAGGTGGTGGAGGAGTTTGACTACTTGGGTGTCAGGATTAATAACAGAATTAAATGGGACTCCCATGTGGCCAAAATGCTCTTAAATCTTAAAACAGCTGCTGGAGCAATCGTTATTGTTATTGTTAGTTTAGATTTATAGCGCGCCCAATCACCTGCATGCCTCTAAGCGCTTGGAAATCGATGTCATTACAATAACTTGGTTCACTCCTGAGAGAGACGCAGCTACAGGACTACATTGCAATCAAGGCTCTTCTAAACAGCAGAGTTTTCAGTGATTTCCTGAACCGTAGGAGATTCATCTCCCTGCGTAGCCCCTCAGGCAGCTCGTTCCATAATTGGGGGCCAGGACAGAGAAGGCTCTCCCTCTCTTAGTCACTAATTTGTAGCGGGGGCAGACCAATAACTGAGAGTCTGATGATCTGAGTGTTCTCATCGGGTTGTATACTTCCAGGCGAGCTTTGATGTAGGCCGGCACATGGCCGTAGATCGCCTTATGCGCTATACAGAGGCTCTTGAACTCAACCCTCTCCTTAACAGGGAGCCAATGAAGGTTTTGGAGAAGAGGGGAGGCCTTTGTTTGTCTGGGCACTCCGAAGATTAGCCGTGCGGCGTCGTTCATTACGACCTGGAGTCTGTTTGTCAACATTTTTGGGAGGCCAAGATACAGGGCATTCCCATAATCGATCCGTGAAATGACAGTTGCTGCTACAATTGAACGTATCATAGAATGAGAAAGGAAGGGAGCTAACTTTCTCAATTGTCTGATGATGTTCGTGCAGGTTCCAACAACAGCGGAAACTTGACTGCACATTGATAGGTCACAATCTAATTTAATCCCCAGACTCTTTACGTTGGCACTAGGTTTTGGGGCTGATCCAAGCTCAGCAGGCCAATACAGATCACTCCACGGTGAGGTGGTAGATGGAATTACCAATACCTCGGTCTTATCCGGGTTGATCTTTAGTAGGTTTTTCGTCATCCACCCTACGGTGTACCTCAGGATATTTTGAGCTTGGGTTTGTGCTGTCCCTGTGTTATCGATACTCAGCACTAGCCTGAGAAAGCAGCGCTTGTCCACCAGCAGACCAGCAGCCCCAGCCCTGGCAGTCTACGATGGCAAGGCCTTGGCCTCTGCTATCTATGGCTCGGAGCTGTGGGGTTGTGAAAACACCACAAACCTGACAAAAGCGGAGAATAAGTTTATGAGGGATATGGTTGCCCTTCCGCCCTCTACTCCTCTTAAACCACTTTTTATAGACATGGGAAAACACTCCATCTCAGACGGAGTGCGCCTCCGTCGTTTGCTGTTCTGGGTGCGCCTGAGAAGGACGCCAGAACTGGCAAACTATGCCTTAGTGTTGGACGAGTTGATAATCTTGAATAGTTCAAATAAGATCCACTGGCGAAACAAACTAAAGCAGTTGGTTTTGAATTTAGGTTTGGGAGAATTTTGGATCTCCCAATCCCCTCCCCATAAGCAAATCATAAAACAAAATCTACTGGGAATGGGTTCAGGCGGAGGAATCAAAAAGTACAAAGTGGGGGTCTCTAACTACAAAAGTTTTGGAACACAAACCCACCAAGAAGTTAGATCCTTTCCTAGACTTCATCCAAATCCCAAGAGATAGGTCGCTCTTCATGAAAATGAGATACAGAATACTTCCTCTGAATAAATTCATGGAGGGATGGAAAGGATTGAGGACTCTTTCCCATACTTGCCCTGGTTGTCCATGTTTGAGCGAATCTCTACCCCATTTCTTGTTTGCTTGTATAGAATATAAAAAACCAAGAGCAAGATGGTTAAAACCTGTATGTAGAGAGAGTTGGGAGTGAGAGATTTTAGGATTGCTCTGCGTATTCTCTCATCAGATACTACAGCTTTGTTTGTCGTATGTGGGATTGCTAAGTACTTATCAAATGCATGGTTGATACGAACAAGGCTGCTAAAAACTATTGATGGCTAGACCGTGGCACCCATCTTGTCACTTAAACCTACTACTGCATATGACTTATGACTGTTTTATATATAATTAAGTGTTTTATATGTATATATCCTTTTATCTGTTTAAAATTATGAAATTAATCGAATATGATATTTTAGATATGTGTGTTTTATGTTCGAATTGTTTGTACTTTTATGATATGTATATATCGAATAAAGTATTACAACAACCTCTTCAGGTACGAGAACTGCAACTGTAGCTACTCCAGAAGAAATTGAAAGATGGTCCCGAGAAATAAAAAAAACTAAATCACAGTCAAAGACATTGGATATTTTAAAATTAGGATTGAATTAGTAGAAATGATTGCTGGGAATGTGGGATTAGATCGATTTAATGCATTAAATGAAGATGAATTGTTGTTTATATGTCGAAGTATCACTCGAAATACAAAAACATTTCATGAAAAATTGACGAATTTAGCAAGTGAAATGGGGATTGACATTGGTAAATCAAAAGAGTTACAGAAACCATATCGAGCTGAATTTTCTGACAAAGATTTAGAAAATATGAATGTGTCAGGTCGTAAATTACAAATAAAAGAATTGTTATCATTGTTGCAAAAATGGGGTGACATAGACAAATGGAAAACTAGATGGTTAAAGAAAAAGGAAGAAGCTCAAGGGAAAAGCACTGTATCGGAATTTATGTTGAAAGAAACTGAAAAAATGGGAAGGTTGTGTCCAATGAGAGAAGTACCAGGTGGAGGTTATATTGCATGTTCCATGGTCCCGACAAGATATATTGTAATTTACAAATGAATTTCCAAAACTCAGAGAGAAACCTGTAGATTGATACAGACAGGTTGAGAGATTTGTAAAGGTTTCAAAAGTGTTATTAAAAGATCTAGATGGATTATTCGACATCGTTGTTCCTGTCGATTTATGGACAGAATGTAAAATTGCAGTAAACTGGCCAAATGATGAGTAACCTAGAGGCACGAAAACAGGAGCACCATCAAACGAGGTGATGAGGAAGTATAATCTGGTTATACTGTATTTGAAAGGGAAAGTACATCCAAAAGAAACAGACTGGACTAGAATAGACAGAACTACTCAGAATAAAGCTGAATCTGTGCATGCATATTATGAACGTATTTTACAAGTTTTTAAACAGTATAGTGGTTTAGATAATATTTACACCAAAGATATGACGCATTTTATCTATCGGTTTGTGTCTGGACTAAGACCAGAAATTTCACAATGGATTAAGGATAATAAAATCTGTTGGCAGGCCAAACCTGTAGATGAACTACTGAAATATGCAAAATATTGTAAAGACGAATTGGATAATAAACGAAAGAATTTGGAAGAAAAAGTCATGTGGGCACAGGTAAAATTAGCAAAGCAACAAAAACTTCAATTGAAAAACATTCAGACCCAAGGAGATGGAATTGGTAATAAACCTGGAGGTAAAGTTAATCGAGAAGAGGTTAAAAAGGAGTTTCCTTGTCATGGGTGCGGCAAGTTGGGGCATTGGAAGAACGAGTGTAAGGTCGTGCTAAATAATAATAATAATTTGAATCCACAGACGCAGAATGAGGTATTGAAAAAGCAGCAAAAACAGGTAATACAAAATCAGTTGCCGTTGGCGTCTATGCCAAACCCTGGGAGTCAACCAGCATACAGTATAGATACCACAAGTTGGGAAGGAAGTAGTAAAAGGGACACAGTGACACCCCAATTTCTTTTGAGCGACTCATACTTTGATGAAGATAGTTTCTGACTGTGCCTGAGGGGGGAGGACAAGGAGTGCGTACTTGGCACATCCTGCCAGGTAGATCTGTCAGTTCCATACATTGAGGGAAAAGTTGAAGGAAATGATGTTACCTTTTTGTTGGATACTGGCGCTACTCGTTCTACTGTGAGAACAGCAGATGTTTCAAACCTACCCCTGTCGGGAGAAGCAATCCAAGTAGTGGGCATTTCTAATAAACAAATTAGTACCCCAGTTATAGAACCAATGGAAGTCAAAATAGGCAATTTTAAAGTAGCGCACAAATTTGTTGTATGTGACTCCAGTCCTGCAAATCTATTAGGCAGGGATTTGCTGTGCAAAATGAATTGCACTGTTTTTGTACACCAAATGGAGTTGAAATTCTGATGAAGATGGAATTCATAAAATGATGTTAGCAAAACAAGAAACTGAAAAACAAAAGTTTACCATAGAAGACTTGCCAAAAGAATTACAACATACAGTAGATCCTAAAGTGTGGAATTTCACAGGAAAAGATGTAGGATTAATGGCAAATGTTGACCCAGTAAAAGTGACAGTAAAAGAAGGTGCAGTTTATCCAAATATTCGACAGTACAAAATGAGCCCAGAATTAAAAGCAGGAGTCGCACTAGAAATAAAACGTCTAGTGGAAGCAGGAATTTTACTAGAAATAATGAGTAATGAGTAATTCACCCATAATTGGCATCAACAAACCGAGCGTAAAACACAGGGTCGTACTGGACCTCCCCAAAATTAATAAAATTGTTGTCCCATGTTGTCCAGTTGTGCCAAACCCTGCTGTGATTTTGTATCAAATACCATGGGCAGCAGGCTGGTTCACAGTAATTGACCTTTGCCACGCATTTTTCTCAATACCACTACACATGGATAGTAAGTATCTTTTCTCGTTAAAATTCGATGACCATATCTATGTTTGGAATCGCGTCCCTCAGGAGTACCATCGATCTTTAATCAGATCTTGAAAAAATTTCTTGAATCTTTGATATTGCCCGGACAGTCAGTCCTGGTGCAGTATATAGATGACCTACTGGCAGCATCTAAGAATCGAAAAGACAGTGTTACTGATACAATTGCTTTGTTGAATCATTTAGGAAAAGGTGGACACAAAGTATCACCTGAAAAGTTGCAGTATTGTACTACATCAGTGAAATATCTGGGGCACTAGATAGAGAGAGGTGTTAGAAGGGTTACCTCTGGAAGAATCAGAATAATTTAAAACATGAATCTACCTCAAACACAGAAAGAAATCAGAATGTTTCTTGGAGTTGTAGGTTATTGCAGACAATGGATTGTGGGATTTGCAGTCCTAGCAAAACCCTTGATACAAATGACAAAGAAAAGAGCAAAAGACCCAGTAGAATAGGATGATGAAAGCATGTAATCTTTTCTAAAATTACGAGATTGTCTGTGTTCAGCTCCAGCATTAGGGATGCCTTGATATACAAAAGATGTTGCATTGTTTTGTGACACACAAGACAATTGTGCACTTTCAGTTCTGACTCAAACTCATGGTCTAATGAGAACACCTGCTGCATATTTTTCCTCTACTCTGGATCCAGTGGCAGCAGCATTGACAGGATGCCTGAAAGCAGAAGCAGCAACTTGTGCGAGTCTTGAGCAAAGTGAGTCCATTATCATGGGACATCCAGTAACAGTGTATGTCCCACATGCAGTTGGGATTTTATTGACCTGAGTGGTTAACACTGGTTATAGAAATCAGAACCATGGAACTTACACTCGCAAAACATAGAGGACCAAAAACTTTAGCTAAGAAAGAAAAAATCTGGAAGCAATTTTTTGAGGTATAAAAACTGTGGATTAGTGTTGATATATGAAGTTATTTGTGAGAACTATTCAAATCACCACTACTTGTTTTTGTGAAATAGCTCTTTTATTACTAGGGCCGTCCAGAAGTTGTATAATTTAACTTTTGCTCTACCTCATGTCTCTTTTTATTTTTTTTTTTTATTTT
Source organism: Lissotriton vulgaris (assembly GCF_964263255.1). NCBI lineage: Eukaryota > Metazoa > Chordata > Amphibia > Caudata > Salamandridae > Lissotriton > Lissotriton vulgaris. The sequence continues at coordinate 247,707,359 of NC_141687.1, forward strand.
TGTTTTTGTATTCCAATACCCTAACCCTTTATTACAAGTAACGTAAATTTATGTTTTTTTTAAAAATACTTGAAAATGTAATTGTACCTATGTATGATGTTTGTTTCTTATCGATTCCTGCGACAATAAAAATATTTAAAAAAAAAAAAAAAAAGGCATTTTATTGACCAGGACTAAAACTCAGTATTTAACACCTAGTCGGCTGACTAAGTATGAATGAATTCTTGTAGGCGCAGAGAATGTGACAGTTGCTAGATGTAATATTCTGAACCAAGCAACATTGGAACCAAGCAACATTGTTACCTGAATCACAATTTGCGGAAGTCAAAAATGAAATCAAACATAATTGTATTGATCTTACAGAATATTGTACTAAACCATGCCCAGACATAAGAGAAGAGCCACTAAAAATTCAGAACATGAGCTATTTGTAGATGGTTCATGTATGCTACATGAGGAAGGTGGTTTGAGTGCTGCTTATGCAGTTTGCACTTTATGGGGTCCATTTGAAGCATCAAATTTACCTGGAGTAAAATCTGCACAGATAGCAGAATTAATTACATTGACAAAAGCTTGTAAATTTGGGAAAAATCTGAAAGTGACTATTTTTGCTGATAGCCAATATGGCTATGGAGTTGTGCATGATTTTGGCCAACTCTGGATGCAAAGAGAATTTCTGACTTCATCAGGTACTCCAATTAAACATGGAAATGTTGGGAAAATTTTAATAAAAGCAATTCAATTACCAGAAACAGTAGCTGTGGTCAAGTGTGCTGCTCACCAATCTGGCAATGACAAAGTGACAGCAGGTAACTGATATGCTGACCAACTAGCTCAATAATGTGCCAAGAATAAAATGGCAATAAACACGAAAATTGAACCAAAAAGAAACTGCTGCCAACTTATGTTGCTTGAGAAAGTGAAAACGAGGGAAGAAGTGAAAGATTTGCAAAATGATGCAGAACAGGAAGAGAAGGAAGAGTGGGCAAAAATACGATGTCAGAGAAGGGCTGAATATGGTGTCATCGTTTACCTTGATGGGAGGCCTGTGTTGCCAAACTGTATGCTTGCTCCTATGGCTAGGATGTATCATGGTGATTCTCATCTAGGGCGAGACGCTATGGTAAGACTATTCAGACAAACTTGGTTCAATGCAAAGTTCAGGAATGTTGCAGAGAGTCTTTGCCATAGGTGTTTGGTAAGCCAACAAATGAATCCTGGGAAAAGAACTGTGGTTTTGTCAGGAAAGATTGGAAAGGCAGAAGGTCCATTTATTCGACTTCAGATTGATTTCATTCAGTTACCCCCTTGCAGAGGAAGTAAGTATGTTTTTGTCATTGTCTGCCTATTTTCAAAATGGGTGATAGCTTACCCTACATGTAGGAATGATAGCATCACAGTAGCCAAACTATTACTTAGAGAACTCATACCACGTTTCTGTTTTCCAGTAATGATTGAATCAGACCGAGGAAGACATTTCAATAATGAGATAATCGGGCTAATCTGTGAAGCATTTAAAATTGAGCAAAAGCTGCACTATGCATACCACCCAGAGGCTGCTGGAGTGGTAGAACAACTGAATGGCACAATCAAATCAATATTGGGAAACATTTATGAAACAACTCGATTAGAATGGCCAGATGCTTTACCTCTTGTTCTGATGGAATGCAGAAGCATTCCAGACAGAAAAACAGGGTTGAGTCCTCATGAAATACTCATGGGAAGAGCAATGAGGCAGGCATGGGTGCCAGGACATAAGTTGATAAATATATCTGATGACTAGAGTACTGCAAGGAACTGGCTGACCAAGTGCGTTCTATCTCTCACCAAGTTGGAGAAGACGATGTCACCAGGCAAATAACTCCAGCACACGATCTGATTCCTGGGTTGTAATAAAAGAACATACACGAGAATCTTGTCTAGCTCCAAGGTGGGGGAAACCAACACAAGTGATATTGGTTACCACATTAGCAGTAAAGTATAAAGGAGTTCCGAATTGGATCCACGCAAGCCATACAAAAAGAGTGGCTGAACCTGATGAAACTGAAGCTGAAGGTTGTGCAGATGAGGGGTCTCGTAAAAGTGATTCTGAAGTAGTTGATGATGAACAACCGAGCACCAGTCAGGATGAATGGATTCCAATGATTGACATTCTTGCAGATGTTGTGAGAACCAGAAGCCAGACCTATTTAGACAGACAAAGTGATAGTGAGGATGAGACAGGAATAAAAGAACGTACTCAGGTTACACAAATCAAAGTCAAAAGTAATTATGAGGAACAACAGACAAGGAAAGATCAATATACTCAGACATTCCAAATACCTGTCACAGTTCCAGAGTCTGAGAAGGGACAGATTGGTAAATGGGTGAAGGCTCAGGAAGAAGAAGAGCAGGATCAGATAGATGTAGATAAATGTGTTCAGGAAGAAGAAGACAAACCAAATAAAAGTCAATTGCAGCACATACCTGAACAAGGCCAGAATAGTATCCAGGCAGAAGAAACAGAAGAAAGACCTGGACCAAGTCAGATAGAGAGTGATACAGATAACGAAGATATACAAATTGTGCCAGAACTGAATGAAAACAAAAGAACAATTGAAGAAAAACAAAGCTTAGTGCCAGCTAAAAGACTCAGAAAAGGAGATAATTGGCCTGGTTTTGTTAAGAAACTAAAATTTCGTCTTAAATCAATAAATGAAGAACCAGAGCAAGTAAACGAAATATCAAGTCAAACTGAGCTTTCCACAGAACAACCAAAAAGAAAAGGTCCGCGATTGAAAAGACTGAATAATAAGTTCAGAGTTACTGAATGGACTTATGTCATCATTGATGATCTTGCAAAATTAGAACTGAGCGATGAAGATGATGAATTAATTGATGAACCAACAGACAAAGAAGTAAGACCAACTTGAAAATTTCACAGGTTGAAATTCTGTGAAAAAGTCTCAAAGAGGGGCTAAGTCTCCCTAATCGAAAAATGGCTGATAATACTGTTAATGGTAAACCGAAAAGAAATTGCTTAAAAACATGCTGTAGAATATGCATATGTACTATAGTAATAGTACTTATAGTACGATCAGGACTGACCGTAGCTATTCCTTATCTAATGAGTAAAAGTGAAAAGAATGATACTAACATTCATGAAAAGGTAGATGCACCTGAAAAATTAGATACACATGGAAATATAGACAATATTAGGCAGCAAAGAATAGAAATAGAAGCATCAAATGAGGAAGGATTGCATTACGATAAAGTTAGAAATAGAACACATTTGAATGTATTTGCAAATCTATTAGTACACTATGTAGAGGCAATGGAAATAAGCGATTGCTACGTATGTATGGAGCTACCATTGTCTGTAGCGGAAGGAGTCACTTATCATCATTTTCCCCTGACTTATGGTATTTCGTGTAGTATTTTAGCTAGCTTATTTTACAAGAAAGGACCCTTACAATATTATTATTTGAATTTAGATGTGATTTTCTCTGAACTTCCTATTCATAGTAACCTGAATTCTGTACATAGTAAAGGTCACATAGCTCATTATATGGGAGAATATTTTCTAACAATAGGTACAATAGATATAGCTGAAGCACACAAGAATAATTTAACATGCATTTTACATGAAGAAAAGAAGATATTTTTGAATGTAGTTGAGAAAAGGAGAGAAGATTTCCAAAGAAAAGCTACAGAACAGAAACAAAAGATTCCTAAATGGGCAGAAAATAAAGAATACACCTTGAATGGCAAAACTCATGCTGTTATGTTGCTGGACTTTGAAAAGAAAGGGAAACTCTGTCTTCACAGGGAGAGAACAAGATATTATAATAATATATTAATTGGTTCCAGTGAATGCGAACACAATTATAAAATAATTGGGGGTTGGGGTTTCAAAGATGGAACTGAACCGGTGCTTCCTGGAATTTTTATATCTGTGAGAACAAAGCGTATTATAAATTGCCTGATCATTGGTATGGGAGTTGCTATTTTGGAATAGTATTCCCAAAAGTATACCATATAAATAGAATCACTGGAAGTAATGAAGATACTAATGGACTAATACGTAGTAAAAGAGCTAGTATAGCAGAAATTGTAGGTGACATATTTAGTGCATTGATACCTTCAGTGGGAGTGGTTTTAAATACTCAAAGTATTTGCAAATTATCGACAGTGGTAGATCGGTTATCGACAGACACTGCTAGAGGTTTCTTAATGATTAATACAGAATTAGTTGAGGTAAGATAAATGGTTTTACAAAATCGACTTGCTTTTGATACATTGTTGGCAAAAGAGGGCGGGGACTGCAGAATGCTGAAAGCGCAACATTGTTGCACTTACATACCTGACAATAGTATAGAACTGAAAGGGTATGTAAGGAATATTACATATTTAGACAAAGAACTTAAACCACTGGAGGTTGATAGTGCAAGGAAAAATATAACTGATGTTCTTTTCTCTATAGGTACTGGGTTTTCTAATGTAGGGAAACGTTGTGTAGGTAAAATACTGATGCCAATGGTGGTATTAGCCTTAATGATTTTAGGGATAATACTTTGTTGTAGATGTCGTGAACATAAAAAGACATATGCAATAAATAAAAAAGGTAAAGAAAAGAAATATCAATGAAATAGAATTAGAGGAATATAATAGACATTTATATAAAAAGATGAAAGACCTCCATATGAAGAATGAAAAGAATATTAATAGAAAGTTTGAAGAAATTGAGATGGGTGTAATGTAATTGTTGGCATCTGTTTAATTAATTAGTGATGATATAAAATATCATCAAAGAGGGGATTGATGGAGCAAAGTTTCACACGTAAAGTGATTTGCTCGTACTCACCCTCTCGATAATAATATTAATGTACTAACTAACATGTTTTGTCTTATTAATATTGCATTACACAACATATTAGGCATCTAGGGGAAGCTAGCCAATGTGCTTTTACTAACTATAATCCGCTTGCACTAAAATGGCTGCTGCTACGCAGGATTTACTGCGCAAGCGTCTGTCATGCCCACATGACATGCTTGGTGGGAAAACATTTACTTCTGCGCAATAGAACTAAGATGGCTGTTATGTGCAAGAAGCTTGCATCGCTGCTTTGCTAAGCTGTTTGTTTTCGCTTAATATTTAATGCAATAGTATAAAATAAAATAATGGGAATAGAGTAGAAAGAAGTGGTATACAGTGCATTCCTTTATTCTGTGATTCTAAAACTGTTTCTTTTCTATTTTTACATGTTACAAAATTACGGGCCTAAATGCTTTGCTGAACTCCATCTTGGGAGAAACTGCCCCTGTGCAACAAATGTCCTGAAGCCACAGAAGCTGTATCCTTGAATCATGGCCAAGACGGACATGGAAGGCGGAGAAGGGTGAACTCCTTGCCTTGCCAGAGGAAGCTGAAATGATTACATTGTTTTAAAATGATCATTGGATCATTTCACTACCGGGAGGAATAAAGAACATCGGTAGATAAAGTTATGGGAGGGAAAGACTTGAATACATGATTGACAAGTTGCTTCTAGAAAAATATGGTGTGATGGCTACTCCTCGTTCTCTGTCCAATAAAATTGTGGGATTCACACATTTGCAACATTTGGGGGTGGTACACTGACCTGAAAAATAGTATAACTAGGGTAGGCTTAGTTAGTTAGATTGTCCGACTTGTCCGAATAGCTGACCTGTCACTGACCCAACGCACTCAATAGGTGATCGGGAGCAGCCTATGACCAGGGTTGGTCATCATACCGTTCTAGGTAACTATAAAGTGTGGGTTTGCCATTGTACTCTTTTCCCTTTTCTCTTACCCACCCTCTGTTTAAAATGCTTAACGCCATTTTTTCTCCAAATCATTTTGAAAGGTTTATGTTTTAAAATCTGCATTTAGTCTAAACAAAATAAGAAATACATTTGAGTTTTATGTTTTATAAGTTTTCAAAGATCTTACAGAGATAAAGATTTTTAACCTTTCCCGAGTTTGTGGTAATTTATGAAATGCTAAATGTTATTATTGCTACCTATTCTCTCTCTAACTCCCTTGATCCTTTAGGACTATAGGTATCGGTGACTTGGATTGGTAAGATAAATGGTAAAAAAAATCAAAATGGTAAAAACCCCAATTGCTTGAGTGTAGGTTTACCTGTTTAATGTAATATAAACATATGGGCCCAGGTGAGTATGTTGAGCAGGTGAGCCCGCGCTCTAACAGAGGTCCTGATGATTTGACCTCCTGTCTTTTGATGAACTTTCTTCTTAAATGACCCTTTTTCCGTTCTCCCGTTACTTCTTGGAATCTTTCCCTGGTGTTACATAGGCTTCAGGGTCCTCCTTTTAAGCCACTTGAGTCCTCAGTTTTTGTCGGCGAAAGTTGTGTTTTTGGTGGCAGTCTGTTCCGGTAGTCTTCCCCTCCTTTTCGTACTTTTTTTGGGATCAGGTGATTTTGAGCTCCAGTCCTTCTTTTCTCTCTAAGACACCTCCGTCTGTACATTGTTCTACCTGTGTTTTTTCTGGAGCCTTCATCAGAGGACCAGGTCCGGTTGCATACACTAAGGGGTCGATTCTGATTCTGGACTAAGCATGGGCGAATTTTGCGAATCTCGCGTTCGCGAATTTTGCGGATTTGCGAACTCGCAATCCGCAAAATCCGCGAATTCTCGCGAATTTGCGGATTTTTTTTTGTGTGTTCGCGCGGGTTTCTGCCAGTTCGCGAGGGTTTTGTACAATTTCGCAAACGCGAACTTACCTGTCGGGTCGCAAGTTTTGCGAACTTGTTGTTTCTACGTGTCCAGCCTGTTTGGGACACTCTTCTTCATCACTGCCACTCTCTGTCACCACTGCCACTCTCTGACTACTCATACCACCCTCTGGCCCACCCATGCCACCCTCTGTTTCATCACAGCACCCTCTGGTTGTCCAGTGTACATTATTGTGGCAAAGCAAAGCACACCTTCCCTGCCTCAAGTGACCTGAATTAATTTGGGGCTGATTAATGTGTCACATAATATTTTTTTAGCTGGCACCTGCTTCCTTAGTGCTTCCTGATTAGTGATCTTTTGCACTTGCTAAGTGCTTTCATTGTTGCAAAATTAGTTACAACACCTGCCCTGCCCCAACTGACAATAATGAATTAGGGGCTGATTAATGTGTCACTGGATTTGAACTTCCAGCCTGGCTCCTGCTTGTCTCCCTTAGCTGTAATTCAGGACCTTTGTGGCATATGTGTAACTATTCTGAGGGTCAGAGCAGGGTCACATAATAGTTGCAAGTAGGCAACTGAACTCTGGAGGGGCCCCTCAGGAAGCACTACAGGAAATGGCTACTAATGATGAGCTTGAACTTTTGAACCTGGTAAGTAGTTTCAGTTTTGCTAAAATCGTATTTCTGCAATTTAGCGCTTATTCGCGGGGCGCGAAGTTGAACTGGGAAGCCGCGAACTCACGCGAACAGTGCGAGCAAGCCATAAAATCCGCTGCTCGCGGATTTGCGGATTTTGCGGGAAATTCGCGAATCTCGCGGATTTTGAGTTTACCGAAAATCCGCAAAATCCGCAAGCGGAACGGATTTTCCGCCCATGCTTATTCGGGACACAAATCCATACGACGATTCGAATTCGTAGCTGTTTCCCTACGAATTGTACAAATCTGTCCGAATAGCGTAGTACGATCCATAGTAAAAAAATACGTCCGAATCGTTGCAAACCGTACGAAAAGCAAGGGAAAATCCGTACGATACAGACCCTGAAAGTGAACCGTACGAATCCTAAACATGCCATACGACCGGACAAGTACGATCTCGACCGGGAAATGAGTACCCGATTCGTACGGTAAATGTTGCGTATGAGCAATTCGTACGGAGAGCCACACAATCACGTAGGGTATGGTTCGTACACTCCATGATCCTAGGGGTACGGTTCGTACACCTACGATCATGGGGTACGGTCCGTACACCTACGATCATGAGGTATGGTTCGTATACCTACGATCATGGGGTACGGTTCGTACACCCCATAATCATATGGGCACGGTTCATACACCCCATGATCGTATGGGTGCGGTTCGTACACCCCATGACAGTAGGTGTACGAACCGTTCCCATACGATCATGGGGTGTACAAACCGTATCCCATGATCGTAGGTGTACGAACCGTACCCCTAAGATCATGGGGTATACGAACTGTACCGGCGGTCCATTTTGCATGCATTTTGAGTCAATTCTGCTTTTCCGGGCGTTTTGTCGTACAGAGTGTTGACTGGACGAATCGTACTTGCTGGGTCGGAAAATGATGCTTCGAGCCATTCGGACATCACGTACTGTGCGTTCCAAATGCGATTCGTACGGATTATTGAGTCGTATGGGCTTTGGTACAATTCGACGGAGAACTGCTTTGGGTACGCATCGTACTACATCGTACGTACGGGGACGTTCGAGGATACAATTCGGACGGGAAAAGTGCTCCGTACAGCTATTCGTACGGGATTTTACTGAATCAGAATCGGCCCCTATATGTTCAAAGGGCATTGTCTATTTATTTGTCGTGAATGTAGTCTTTTCATGAGGTGGATTTTTTGTTAATTGCTTTTGGCCTTTCCACTAAAGGTCTTCACCCCTCTAGTGCTACCTTGTCCAGGTGGCTCAAGCTGGCAATCACAGGGGCATCTGACTCTGTGGGTCAACAGCGGCCATCTTCTGTTTCAGGGCAGGCACACCATGGGAATGTCCACCTCCTGGGCAGTGTTTAAGGGAGCTTAGCGCTGTGATATTTGTCACACTTCTACTTGTGTGCCTCCCATACCTTCATGTCTCACTAGAGGTTGCAGGTGGGTGGTGCTTCTTCCACTTCTTTATCAGGTCATGTTTTGTCTGTGGTACATGATGTTTGATTCTTGTGTTCCCGTATTGATTAAAGACTTGGCTTAAGACTTTAGGTTCAGTGTTTTTTTTGTCTATAACTTGTTAAACTAAAATGTGTCTGCTTTGGTAGGATTGGACGTATGAGGAGGTAATGCTCAGTTACTTACCGATACACTCCATTACTCCGAGTACAAGTCTTCTTTGTCTCAGTCCTGAATTCCCTAACCATCCGGTCTGGATTTGGGTTCTTTTCAGTAGCAGACGCTTGCTTTCTAAAACCGGCACATGTTTGACCCACTTACAGTGCACACACACTCAATAATGTAATCATTTTTTCTTGAAAGACTCCTTCCATGCACAGTATCCTCCAGTGCCTGCAGCTGGCCCTATCTTGGCTGCTGCCTCCTACCTGCTTGCTCCATCTTACAGACCTGCAATCTGTCAGCATCCTGACCCTGGCTCTGCTGCCAGAGAGGGTGATAAGAAATTGCCCTCCCCCACATTTCCTGTCACTCATTCACTCCACCTCCCTCCTGCCATTCACCCCTTTCCCTCTCCTTCTCCCTCGCTATTCTCCCACACTCACATCCCTTCCCGATACCTCACCCTATTCCTCCTTTTAACGTTCTTCACCCTTTCCGTAGATCTGTCCTCTCTTTAATCCATTCTCCCTTTACCCCTTTGCTGTCTCTCTTCTTTATTCCTCGCTTCAATTATTGATTTCCCACCGCTCTCTCGCTTAACCCCTTCCACGTTTTCTCCTTTCCTCGCCCTCTTTACCCCTCCCTCCTCTTACCTCTAACTCTACCATCTCTCTATTTCCTTCCACCTCGCCCTGTCTGCCCTCCACCTCTCCTTGCCCCCTAGCCCCTTCGCCCCTATCTCCCTCGAGTCCTCTCGAGGTCCTCCAGGGTAACAAAAGAGCAGCCCTTAACATAACTGTACATTTGGAGCAAGGCATGAGATGCTCCCTTCACTGTGACCTGCAGGAGGGGGAGTGTCCCTTTCAAGGGGATTTAATGTTAAATATTCCATCCACTGTGGTCTTACCATTTTTAAACTCCTGCCCACGTAGTCAGTCCTGGGTAATTCAATAAAGACAACTTTATTTCAGAATTTTCAGGCCACAAGATATGACTTCTATTCTGCAAAATAAGATCAACACACACAAGTCCAAATATGTGAACTGGATCTGCAAAAATAACTTTCACCCAAAGGTGTGCTATGCTTTTTCATATTTTTGACAGTCTTTTGACACTTTATCCTACTTGCATCATTCTGTAACCCGTGTAATTGACAGGACAGCCAGCTTGGCTACTGGAAGAAGCCAAACGTACTACAAAAATGTTCATTAATGACCCTGAATTCAGCCTTCGATAGTTTGGGACGGCTAAGAGTTTCCAATCTCTCTGATGACAATGATACGTTTCAAGGGTTATTGTGAACTATTCAGCAGCACACATGGACTGACACTTTGCAGATAAAACACTTGCCTTTGACAAACCCTTGCCAGATACCAATATTTAGCAGGTACAGAGTTTTCATATATAATCTCTGAAGGTGAAGGTCTTTTATTGTTGAAGGCCTTTTGGCACTAAAGTTCACACAGCAGTATCACGCTGATTGTGCAAAAACAGTCCATCTAATATGTGCATTGCAAACCCCCTGTTGCTTTGGAACACATCATTTACTACCACTGCCTGCATTTGAACAAGTATGCTGCCTTTCTGGCTGCATTTGCATACATACATCTTCACCCTGATTCTGAATGCCTCCACAGAAGAGGCATTCTGTAATTCCCAGCAGAGTTTGAGGAATGCCTCCCCCCTCATTGGTTTATTTAGAACGTTTCGATGAGAAAACTCGGCTGACATTTCTCAGAATAGGCTTTTGTGAAGATATCAATGATGACTTGCACAAGTGACCTCTCCATGGTGGACTTATTGATCTCATCTGGCTGGTACATAAACAATTATGAGAAAGTTGAATGAAATGGAAACAAGCATTGGCATGGCCACTAGGTCTCGCCTTTGGGACTTGCTGCAAAACTAAATACTTATGAGGTCCCAAAGGCGAGGCCTATTGGTTAAGCCTATGCTTGTTTATGACTTGTACCCTGCCTACAATTACCTGAAAAGGGAGGTTTTCAGCCCCTTTTTCAACATGGCTTCCGAGCTGACCTTTCTCTTTTCTAACGGCAGCTCATTCCACTGCTTTGCTGCCAGTAGCAACAAGAAGCAATTGCCCCTCAGGCTTTGCAGACTCTTGGCATGCAAAGCAGTACATGATTGAAAGAGTGAAGAGCTCTGGCAGGAGTAAATTCACAAAATCTGCTACAAAAATAAAGAGGCCCCTTTTTCTGGATTACTCTAAACGTGACAAGCAAGGCCTTGGAGCAGTGTTTAACTTGAGCCACTGGTTGCAAGTGTGGGACACCAGCCATTGAATTTAGGAACCGGCAACTATATTCCCATATCAGATATTTATGGATTGCAAGAGAGGGAAAAACAGAACACACAGATCGGAAAGACAAGGAAGAAAAAGATGGCAGCACTGACCTAACCAGAAAAGGGGACTTGCAAGTGTGAGAAAAAGGGTCAGGTAGTAAATTAAAATACCAACTTTGGTATTATTAGCGCTGACCTTTAATTGCACTGGCCACCGGTTTCTGAGCAGAGCTTCGAGCACCTACACTTTCTTTCACAAACTAAGCACGGCCTTGAAGTTGATCGTTTTATTGACTGGCAGACAGTTAAGTTACTTTAGACCTGGGCGAATGGATTGCCTCCTAGGGCATTCAAGAATCAGACGTGCAGCAGCATGAAATGAAGCAATTGAGGATAAGTTGAAGTAAGTTCTTTAATATAATCGAAGAGCTCAGTAGTATGCCTCCAGCTCAAGCCTGCATCCAAATACAACTGTCCACATCCAAAAAATGCAATACATAGTGACATAACTACATTCTAAGGATTACATATACAAAACTCTAAGATACATCATGAGGAATGTTAATAACAGCATTCTAAGACTGCAAACACAATACATCCCCCTTTCTCTGAACATAAAAAAAGAAAAAGAAATAAAATAAAAACAAAATATGATACACTTGGTATCCTAATAATACACAATTATTTATCTACTTTCAATATCCTAATAATACAAAATTATTTATCTACTTTCAATAATGTAATCTTTTAACCAAGAAGGCACCACCCTTCTCCTTGATGAATGACTAAAAGAGGTAGAATCATCACTTTGCGATGTAGAAGGAATGGGTTCCTCTAAAACAGTATTTTGCACAGATGAACCATTCACACTCTGGGTAGCATTAGACGTTACCTCATTCTCATTGACACTCTGGGTTGCATTTGACGCTTCCAAATTTTGAGTATCCAAACAATCCTCTGAAGGAACATTTCTAAAATGTTCTCCATCTAGATCTTCAGGTTTCCATTTATTGTTGTAAATTTCCGGCTGGCATTTAGCTATTCTATTCAAATTTCATACTTTTCCATCACTAACTCTCACAGCATTCAATTACTTGACATGGATCATAGAATTGGGAATCCCCTTTCCGAACCTTATTGGGTTTTTTAACTCAAACTCAATCTCCAATATTAATATTAACATCTCTTTTGCCATGTTTTGAATCGTAATAAGTTTTGCTTTTTTTGTGTACGTTTCATGCGTGTTTTCACCATATCCCTAGACCACGTCTCAGTCTCATTCGAAAATAACCATTTGGGATAGGTTTAGACCGTGGATTTGCGGTAATTCCACACTGTTTTCCCTACTTGAGTAGGCCACTCAAGATTACTATTCAATAATAACTGAATAGTATTTTTCAAGGCACGATTACATCTTTCTACTAAACCATTCCCACTTGGTTTCTGAGTAATTCCTAGTTTCTTGAAATATGTTTTGGCCTTTAATGACAAAAATTGTACATCATAATCCGTAAGGATGCAAGAAGGAATACCTTCCGCAACAAAAGTTTCATCTAGGAAGGTGACAACAGAATCAGTGTTGCTTTACTAACAATCCTAACTACAGGCCATTTAGAAAATAGGTCGATGAGAACAATTAAAAAACAATGACACCCATCAGGCTACTGAATAGGACCCATAATGTCAACTGCCACACATTCCCAATGATTCTCTGGACAAAATCCTTCCAACACAGGAGGGCGAAATGTATGTAGAGTCTTATCAGCAGATGAACATGAAATACAATTCCTTACACCTTTCTCCGTATGTGAGTCACAGCCCGGCCACCAAAATAATCTCTTAACTAAGGATTTAGTCCTAACAATTCCTGGATGCCCTTCATGGCAAAGTTCAAAATTCCTTCACGTATTTTCTCAGGGGGAATTATTCTTTCACCTCTTAAAAGTGTATTGTGTGCGACAGATAACTCAGATCTAATTTCCCAAAATGGTCTGTGATCAGCATTCAATAAATCTTTCTTTACTGGCCAACCATTAACACTATAGGGAATGACTGCTTGTAAGGTACTGCCCTTTGAATATTCGGTGTCCCATTCCTCTCTACTAAAAGCAGACAATCGTTCATCATGTACAAATTCAATTTGTAACTCATTCCACTAATCACTATCACATTGTTCCAACATGACCGGCATTCTAGACGAAAAGTCTGCAATCACGTTACTTTTACCTGGAACATAAATTATTTTGTAAATTAAATTTTGCATCCTCATTGAAATTCTTCTGTAGTTAAAATGTTCACTAATGGTTTATGATCACTGCGCAAAGTACACATTTTCCCCCAAATAAAAGATTCAAAATGCTCTAAAGCCCATGCACAGGCTAAGGCTTCTCTTTCTATTATTCGGTAGTTCTCCTCACATGGGGATAAAGACCTTGATGTATAGCAATAACCTTATCTTGACCATTCCTATCAATTTGTGATAAAACTGCTCTGAGGCACTTATTACTTGCATCGGTAGTAATCATACTTTCACGTGAAGGATCAAAACTGTGAAGTGCTGTAGCCTAGGCAATAGCTTCCTTGATGTTTTTAAAATCCATGTTACAACTATGTGAGCACTCTAAAGTAGAATTCTTTTTTAAGAGTTGGCGAATATTGTAAGTTATATTAGCAAAATTAGGTACATATTTGGAACAGAATTCCGCCATGCCCAAAAATGACCTAATGTCATCCTTACAGGTGGGTACATGAGCCTCAGATATGGCAGAAACCAAGAAAGGTTTCGGTCTAGCACCCTGTTCATAAATGACCTGACCAAGGTATGTCACACTTTTTTGTGCAAATTTGCACTTTGAATGCTCAACAGTAAGACCCTTGCTTTCAAGAATACTCAGAATTTTTTTCAACCTCAACAAATGTTCTTTCTCATCACTTCCAAATACCAGTCATCTTGAAAAAATCTAACCCCCTGTAGATTTTTCAAAAGTTGGAACATCAAACGTTGAAAAACAGCGGCAGCCGAAGCTAAACCGAAGGGCATTCTTTTATATTAGAATACCCAAAGGGTATGACAAAAGATGTAAACTTCATTGATTCAGGGGACAAGGAGATCTGGTGATACGCAGACGACAAGTTTATAGTGGAAAACCACTTCGCATTATTTAAACTAGAAACCATTTATCCACAACTATGTTATTACTCAGGTACCTTAAGTCAACACACAACCGGATTTCCCGTTGCTCCGTCTTGCCACGAAAATCGGGGAAACCCACTCACTTGCTTTAATTGGCTCAATAATATTGTTAGAAACAAGTTTGTCTAATTATTTACTTAGTTCATCTCTTACCAAAATGGGGACATTACTGCATTTGTGTACTTTAGGACAAGCATTTTGCTTAATGATGACTATTAGGGTCTACAATAATATGCAATTGTTTTTGATCAAACCAACCAAGGGCTGCTGAGCCTTTTCTTGCAACATACAACTTGCCCCTACATACTCTTCCCTTAAATTTAAAAACGAACCAACGGTATCCAAGAAGGTCTATATGTTCACCTCCATAACCTTCTGGATGAATATCAGCGTCTAACAATTTCTCACCTACTTTGTGTATAAAGGAAGATTTCCACATTTCTTCGTTGATAATAGTATAGTTTGAGCCAGAGTCAGAATACTATTTTACTTCTACTCCTTCAATATCCACTAAACAAATTGGTTTGTTTATGACATCCTCATCACGGATTTTCAACAGAAGTTTATCATGTAAGTTCTTTACCAAACTGTTTTTCTCATTGTTCTCACAATTATCATCATCTTCCTCCATATCATTTCCAAATTTGACCTTATTTCTTTTCCTATTGCAAGGTTTGGCAAAATGGCCCTTAAGACCACAATTTGTGCATTTAAATTTCAAGGCCTTATATTCTGCTAGATGTTCTAGACTATTACGCCTAAAACATTTTGGTTTAAAATTTGTGGAAACTTGTGAATGTTTTGCGTAAATAAACCTTGCGCTAGAATTGTTTTTAGGATTAGAAGTACATTTCTTCCTTTCAGTAATATTCACCTTACTCACAACATCGGTAGTGGTAGTGGTATTATCTTGTTTAAGAATTTTTGCACACCTACCAGACATCTCTACCTTCCGCACAAGAGCTAGGATCTCATCTAAAGAAGAATATCCATTAATCCATAATCTATCTTGTATGGAGGAAATATAAGCATGCATAACAATTTGATCTCTTATAAATTCTTCTTGTAACACACCAAATCTACAATCAAGATCTAATTTTTTTAGATCTGCAAGGTAACAATCAATGTTTTCATCTTTAAGTTGTTTCCTGGAAAAGAATTTGTATCTAGTTCCACCAATACAAACCTTGGGAGCAAAATACGTATCAAGATGAAGCAAAGTCAAAGCATAAGCATTTAAATCGCCAGGAAAACAAGGCTTAGTCATACTTTCAAATGTCTTTAACCCAACAGGCCCTAAAGCATGCAACAGTAAACTTTTCTTTTGGGCATGTGACATTTTTCCTTCTTCATCCAAAGCATCAATATAATTGCAGAAGTAAGGTTTCCATTCTAACCATTTCAGTGGTGGTTCTGTTCCTGAAATCCAAAATGTCTGTGGAGGGTTTATATTATAATTAGGCTGGGTCATGGTGTTCAACTTCATGGTTCAACTTGGAATATAACAAGTGATAACCCAGTAAAGTAAAAATGTTGAATTCACTGTTTCCACTGTACTCTCAGTTCAATTTAAGAAAGTAAGGGAAAGAGGTCTAACAGAAATAAAATGTGCGATATAAATAACCAGTTAAAAGTGCTTGAATGAGTTCCAAGGAGTGAAAGTGAAACAATAACTTTAGAATAAAAATGCTGGAGTACATACTCAAATAGAAGTGAAGAATAGGTGTGTGAATCACCATCTCCGATGTCACACAATCATAAATTCTTGACTCGAAGTGAAGAAAGGTGTTGCAATCACCGAGTCCGATGTCGCACTAATCGCTTACTGTTTGGTGTTGAAATACGAAGAAAACATTTTATTAATTTGATAGATATGGCCATCTATGTATGTAGACTCCGATGTAGAGGTGTGCGAATCACCGACTCCGATATCGCACTAATCGTTAAATTTGCTGAAGAAATAGCCTTTCAACTTAACTAATATGGCCGCCAAGGTACGTCAGACGTCATGCGCTCCAACACTCCCAAGAGGCAAAGCGAGAAACGTCACACGCTCCTAACGCTCCCAGAAAGCAATGCGAGACTCGTAGCTCTAAGGAGTTGCGAACTCAGGAATCTGGAACTCTCTCAGTTGTGTACGTCCAAATGAACAGTGCGCGAGGTACAACGTATACTAATCTTTTCAAGGTAAACACGTAGCATTTAAAAAAATTATGCAAAAGAACACGGCTGAAATTACATCGGACCGGCCCCAATAGAAGCTGTTCACTATAGCAAATAAGAAGAACATATTCCCAGAAGACAAAAATATTTTTGAAAAAGCAGTTCAAGTATTGAGTTGCAGGACTCAATTAGGGTGGTCAGTCAATAGTAACACAAGCCGGTAATAATTAACAAAATCCCTGTAATAAGGAATCGTCGAGATGAGTCCAGGATGAATACTCGGTACTTCCTTAACGAGATGAATCCAAATTCGAAAATTAAAATATATTTAAAATTTGCTCATGTAGGTTCTGCTCTCTGAATCCCGTCACCAGTGAAATAAAGCAATTGAGGATACGTTGAAGTAAGTTCTTTAATATAATCGAAGAGCTCAATAGTATGCATCCAGCTCAAGCCTGCATCCAAATATAACTGTCCACATCCAAAAGATGCAATACATAGTGACATAACTACATTCTAAGGATTACATATACAAAACTCTAAGACACATCATAGGGAATGTTAATAAAAGCATTCTAAGACTGCAAATACAACACAGCATTTTGAACAATCTGTAATTTTTTTATTAGTCTGGCAGAAATTCTTAAATATAGCAAATTGGCGTATTTCAATCTAGAGATCACTAGAGCATGTACGAAGAATTTACCGTGTATGAGCTGGTAAGTTTTTTAGGGTCTTTTTTAACAATTTCAGTACAGTAAAAGAAGTCGCTGTGATTTCTTGGATTTGGTGTTTAAAAGAAATGTAACATCATTCGAGAAATTAAGTAGAGGAGGTGGCGACTTTTATAGTACAATGCATTGCATCGCCTCACAATATACACTACACACTGAAAAATGTATATTAACTACACCCTTTTAAGTGGGAAGTATAGACGCTTAGAAACTTCAATACTTTTGTCCTTACATTCAGGCTTCATAAAAACATGAGTATATTTGTAAGAGAATAAACAGTCAGTATGTGTGCTTGTTTAAGCAGGGGGATGGCAGACTGCTTCAAATTAGTTTTTGTAGCAACTAATCTGTTTAAAGCCAGAGATTGACCTGTTTTAAAACTACTCAGTTTCATACTTTGTAAATTCAAACTCTAGAGTGACTTCAATTTATTAGTGGTTGCCCTTCAGCAGATTGTAGCGCGGTGAGTAAAGTGCAGGGATGTGACAATTGACCTATGTGGCTACATACTGATAAGCTCAGGTTTTTAAAAACATCCCCGGACGTTTAGTGCAAACAAAAGCACTAAATGGGGCGTTCTGCTGTAGAGTCATTCTGAAGTCATAATGAAAAAGAGAAATTCCACTCACAAATAAACATCAGATATCATTTAAATAACAATAAAAAGTGAAGCCAGATCGAGGCATTACTCATAGCATTCTCGCATAACGTCCTGCTTAAGGACAGGACCAAAAGCAGCGCTGTGGTAGCGGGTAACTTAGAAGTGCAGTCAAAGGCAGCGCGCGGCTGCTCCTCTCTCCACCAGGAGCGGGCGGCAGAGGGAGCAAAGGCTGCAGTGTGCGGGAAAGAAAGTGGCAACAGCGGGGCTTGCACAGGGGCGATGACATGGCGTGAGCGAGACACCGCCCGTGCGCTCAGTTGAGGGGTACTGCAGCTCAGAAGCACGTGAACTATAGCACCCAAACTTCAGCTCTGTACGGGTTAGCCGACGACACACAGTTGGTGTTCTCCTTCCGGGACCACTCGGACTCCGCATTCCTCAACTTTCGCCAATGCCTGAATAACATCAGCGGCTGGATGACTACGAACCACTTGAGATTGAATGCAGACAAAACGGAGGTCCTGTTTTTCAATCAGAAAACCTCTATTCCCTCTTCTTGGTGGTGGCCGACAGCTCTCGATCCTGCCCCAACCCCGGTTCGCTCGGCGCGGAATCTGGGCTTCCAATTTGATGACTCTTTGTCATGTAAAACCCAGATCAATAAGGTCACCTCCGCCTGCTTCATGAAACTACGGATGATAAAAAAGATCCTCCCGTACCTTCCCACGGATTCCCGCCGCACAGTCACCCAGGCCCTCATTACGTCCCACCTGGACTATGCTAATAGCCTCTATGCAGGGGCTCCGCAGTATCTGATCGGTCGACTGCAGATTGTCCAGAATGCTGCAGCCAGACTGATCGGCAACATCCCTTACCGTCAATCTGTCTCTGCATATCGAAGGCAACTCCACTGGCTCCCTGTGGCTAGCCGCATCCAGTTTAAGGTCCTCACCCTTACCTATCGAGCCGTCAACAACTTCGGCCCTACTTACCTGAAAAATCGGGTCTCGATATCCTGCTCCACCAGATCCTTGAGGTCCAATGACCTCCGCCTCCTGATCTCGCCCCGTTTCAGACTTTCCAGAACCGGAGGCAGAGGTTTCGGTGTCATTGCTGCCAGACTTTGGAATTCCCTTCCACTTGAGCTGAGGTTCTGCCCCTCTGAAACCATCTTCCGAGCCAAACTCAAAACCTGGCTCTTCTCCGGACTCTAGATTCCCTTGCATCACATTTTTTTTCTCTTCCCTTTTCCACTCAGCAACCCCTGGATTTTAGCGCCGGGACACCCCTTCGGGGGTAGCTGCGCGCTTTACAAACTCCATAAAATAAAATAAAATAAATAGCTGCGCATTGCTGGGCTTCGCACACAATGGAAATTCAGGACGGGAAGCAGTTCACTTAAATGTGAAAGCGCAGCATCTAATATCGACCCTCTCAGACACACGCACACCATATATACCCCAATAACCAGTGCTCGTGGACCCCTGTCTACGGGTCCCAAACTGTAACTCAACTATGAGCTTTATTTTCAACATTTCAGTTGGCTGACAGTGTGTCACCCTAGGAAAACCACTGTATTTTCATGTTTCCTTATCTACAGTAGTAATACTACTATAATACATAATATTAATAATAATGACTTTTGAGCAAACTGCTATGCCCAAAGGTTCCCAAAGATTCTGAAAGGGGCTTTTTTCAGATGCTGCTCTATTAAAAATCCGCCCTCACTGCGCCCCGTGAATTTAGTCCCAGAGTGCGAACTCCCACGGGTGGTCGATGCGCCTTTAGTGACCAAGACTAACCTCGCGCCAGCTCACAGAGATGGCTGGGGATGTCAAGGACCCACTGCCCCAGAGAGCGCAGTTCCATTGCTCAGCCTTGGGGCAAAGTGTGTTTACCCCTCAGTTACTATTATTGAAAACATACCCTGCTGCAGAGACCCTTCCTGCTTCCTTTCCAGACACTGCTGTGCGGACTCTATGATGACAGGACCCCCTGCTAATGCTCTTCTGAACTTATCTGAAACTAGTGCACCGGCCTCAGCCAAAACGTATCGGAACGCTAGTCGGATATAGCCAGCCACCCGTGCTCAGTCTGTGCAGAGCCGCCATGACTCCACTGCACCGACACGCTGCCCGCCGGTCGCACTAACGGCACCAGCCCATTCATCCCGAAACCTCATTAACAGGCGAAATGTCTGCACCGAAAGCAATCATCCCAGCAAATAACTGAGACAAGTTGAGAGGGTCAAACCGGCACAGCAGAACACACCAAACTGTAGCAAGCTGCCGATCCCCCGCTCGACTTCCACAAGTAAGACCTGTCCATTTTTAATTGCAATCAACAAGACAAATTTGGTGCATGTGCATGAACTGGAGCCGAGATTTGAAGGGCTGGCAGGCATACAGAGAGGTGAGGCAGAGCACACACAAACAGCACTGTGAAGGAGAGGTGGAGTAAGGTCATTAACATCGGCATGGGGACCACTTACCTGTAGAGTGTGACGATTAAATCCCTGCACACTTAACCATGAAGGCTTCTAAGCTGCTGCATTGCTGGGAAGTTCTTGGAGTGAGTCTCTCAGGGAGCGCATAGGGGTAGGTAGCACTGTCCTTATTAGTCTCACTCCCTTTGACACATGTACCCAGTCAGGCGAAAAAGCACATTGCGAGACAAGACAGGCAGCACATGCTCTCAGCTGGCTCACAGCCTCCGCCTGCAGCGGTAGCAGTGCTCGCATTGGCCTTGCGGCGCTGGGGACACCTGGCAGCGCTCGTAATGCTTCGCCGCACTTCGCCACACTTCTGCTGTGCTGGCCTGCCCGTGATGCATTTCACCGAAAGGGGGAAAAAAGTAGAAAAGGACCCGACCCCGCTGGCACTTAAAAACTGCTTGAATGTGGAAATACAGTTTTCTTAACCCCAGGCCCTTGTTTTTTACAACATAGGAGCTACACCAGCAGAGGAAAGAAAGCGGACAGGGCCGAAATATATAAATGGAATAGGCTGCTGCCTGGGGTTAGAATTTTGACTAATTACGAATATTCAGTGGCCACGCTTATAAGAAGAGAGCTGTCACTTCATTTCTAAAAATAAAACCAGTGCGCGCCTCGCTCCTCACTCCTCACTTACTGAAAACCGTGACTTGAAGAAACGGTTCACAACATCTCTTTCCTTCTTTCATTTAGTTGCTTCCCTATGAAATGGATCCAAAAAAGAACCAGCGCGTGCCTCGTGCTGAAAGTAAGAAAAAACGAGATGGGAGAGATTGAGGCAGCAATGGGAGGGGAGATAGGAGGGGCACTGCGGCTGTTTCCCTTGCGGGAGTGAACAGGAACCATATAATTTCAAGGCTCGCTCCCGCAAGGGAATCGCCAAACGCAATGCGTGCACGTTTTTCATTGAAAAACAGAGTCCATTGCTAAAGGTCTTTTTCCTATACAGCGCATGCGTGCTGCATAGGCGAGACCTAAAAAAGGAAAGGCTCAAGGATAGTTAGCTCAAACTATCCTGGTCAACAAACCAGATTTGCCAACTGCCTCTGGCTTTATTCTTCTTTTATTCGCGCACCAGTTAAATAGAGAGTCGAAGGATTGATCTCTCAAAGAGAAAGAAGGCTGGACTCATCACATGGGGTTGTGTCTCTATTGCGTTGAAAAAAACCAAATTATTCTATTATAAGACCCACTAAGCTTCCCAAAGTTTGGGGTATTTTGGGTAAACAGAATTAAGGCAGTGATAATAGTGCTAATAATTTGACCATGATGCAGATTACATCCACTTTCTTTTTGTAAGTTCATGCACTCTCTGATTGAGAAGCTTCTGAGCCATATTCTGGACAAGCTTCTGTCTATAGGCTATTGAGCGCATTGAAAAGTAGATGTTGGCTATGGTTGGGCCATCGGAATTATGCAGTTCCGCTGCTGTGAAACTGCCACTTTTGCCAGATAATGTATTATATCCTGCATTGTGGATTTCATCCAACCTGCCCTTTCCTGACAAGTGCTTCCTTTCATATACATTAGTAGTGCGAAACAATGGTCTGTTGGACTGATCCCCACAGCCTAGTTCAAAGAGTTGAACAGGTTTTCCTTAGGGTTCATTGGCTCACCCTTAATAGCCAGTAGAGACCAACAAGGCGATCCTTAGAGGAAATGTGTGAAGCGTCATAGGCAATCACACTAAAAAAACGACAACACATTTGAGATTACGACAAGACTAAGGGGCCCATTAGGATGTCGGGCAAATTGCCTCTGCCAGGGTAGCGGTGGCCACCGCCACCCTGGCGGAGGCAATCTGCCCGACATCCTTCCCTGCATTCCCCCCGCCATATTACGATGGCGGAGGGGACCGCAGCGGTGGGAAACACCGCCCGCCTGTTTTCCGCCCCGGGCGCCTTGCTGCCGGGGTGGAAAAGGGATAACATGGTGGCAGTGTCTATCAGACACCGCCAACCATATTAGAATAGGCATTTTTCAATGCCTTTCCGTAGCGGGAATGCCGCCACGGAAAGGCATGCGGTGTTTACTCTGGGGGGCCCCTGTTGGCCCCCAGAGTGACGGCCAAAGGGGGGTGGCACACGGGGGGTACCTGTGGTACCCCCCTGCATTTGCATAATCGCAGCGGTAGGCACAGCGCGTGGGGGTGTGGGAGCGGTGTGGCACGTCACCACCACGCTCCCACACCGGCAAACTCCACTGCTGCCTGCCCTCTGGATTCTGGGCGCAGTCCTGCTTTGGCTTTCAAAAGCTCATAGGAGAGCCTTAAAAAACAGCACCGTGGGACAGTGACAGTGTGTTCCAGCAGGGCATGGACTGCAAAGTCCATGCGGTGCTGGAACAGGGGGTGTATGCACCCCCGTGCACCGAGGCACCAGGGGCCCTGTAGGGCCTCCTAAGTTTCCTCACTGCCTCCCTTTTCATGGCAGGTTCACCTCCATGTAAAGGAAAACAGTGAGGAAACTCATAAAATGCTTTGCGGTGCTGCAGCGCCACCGGCAAGCATAATGTGGCCTCAGACCGCCGTGCTACTCCCAGGGATCAAGGATCCCTGGCGTTTGCAGCAGTTCTCTGGAGGTCCGACTGACGCATTTGTAATACCGGGTCAGACCTCTGGGGCCTTATTTATGAAGGCCTTGCGTCAGTTTTGCGCCGCCGGTGCGTCACTTTTTGTGACGCACCAGCGCTGTAAAAAATGCGCCTCGTTACGCCATATTTAAAAAGTGACGCATCTAGGTAGATGCGTCACTTTTTAAACCCCTGCGCCACATTATACCTGCGTCAGGTATAATGTATGCAGAGGGGGCGTTCCCCCGCAAAAAGCCTCGTAATAGTGACGCCGTGAAATCTATGAGATTTCACTGCGTCATTTTTAGGACGCTGTTGCGTCAAAATCTTGCGCCTGCCTCACAGCAGGCGTAAGACTGACGCAAGCCCTTTCACATGGGGCTTTCCCCATGTGAAAGGACGCATTGCTGGAGTTGCGTCACTTTTGTGACACACTCCAGCAATGCGTCACTTTTGCGCTTACAGATACGTCAGAAATACTGACGTATCTGTAACTCCTTGCGACATGATGCGTCATACATTAAATATGACGCATCAGGAATGTCGCAAGGAGTGTGCAGTGAAAAGTGACGCATCGCTGTTTTCACGCAGCGATGCGTCACTTTTCATAAATGAGGCCCCAGGTGCGGCGGACCCTGACAGCCACCGCACCTTCGCCACGAATTTGGCAGTCCCATGGACCACCAAACCAGTAATCAGGCCGCTAGTCAACATTTTACTAGACAAGATACGTCGAAATTGGTAAGAATAGGATTGAGGAATCAGAGGATATACCAAAAACAAAAGTAGTAAAGATGAACAAACTCGAAAATGGCAAAAGTAAAGCAGGAAGAAAATGCGTGATGTATCCTAAACAGCGACTAGGGGACAGCAATGTACTGGCGCATTAAGCGAAGGGGAACCCACAAGTACATTTCAATCAGTTCAAAGGGGCCGGTGCACAGTTAGTAGTCATGTTTTGATGCACACTGGTCATCTGATAGGGACATGGTAGAACAAATCGGAAGTATTTTCAACATTAAAGTAATTTTCAAAGCCTTAAATTAAATAACTTAAGTAATTGTGTTTTATTAGATATTATAGTGTAGTGGAGAGAAACAATTGTAAAAGGAAGAGCTCTGGGGAGTAGGCTGCTGAACGGGGCAAGGACTTGAAGCCTTATGGATTATTTATTACAACATATCCAGTGTCTTTTGTGTCTAGTTAATTTATTGTAGATTGTTACCTGTGGGGATGAGAATATCTATGCTGTGTGTGGATGTGAAACATCAAGGTTCTGTGTCAGCGGCAGAGATGTAGGATCTGTTCTGTTGAGAGTAGGTGCGATTTGGATTTCTTTGAGGATCTTGAGATTGGCAGTGCCTCTGTGTTTGGTGCAAGAAAGGTGTGTGTCTGTGTATGTGGGAATGATATTGGGAATTGTGTGGCAGAATGTGAAAGCAAGTTCATGATGGCAACTTTTTCAGGTGTGAGAGACTGGCTGTGGCAATTTGCCTTTTTCTAAGTTATTTCTATAGATTTCTCATCTTTTATGGACTTTTGTTTGTGCACTGTGACACTGCCATTCATTACGCTTTGCCCCAAATTTTATTATCAAATCAGTTACACAAGATTGGTTCATTTAACTTTCTGCTAAGCCCATAGGACGTTGGTGCAGGAAACGTACACGTGAGACAGAATTATTTATAGGTAAGTGTTTCTATATTTTCTGCACCGAACTTCATATCTACGTACTTGAAGATATGCATATCTTCAAGCTACATAGATTGGAGTTAGGAATAGGAAAAATATACTTTTCTTTATGCAATTACCTTTTAGTATTTTTGCCCTCAATATTTTCGCTAACATAACACGGTATCATAATATTCTCTACAATCATTGAGAAAGAAAAAGCCTTTGGGGATCAAGGGCAAGTAAGAACTAACTATTTGTTGAAGATCAATGAATATACAGACATGGATGCAATATAATTGTTTCCATCTGATTACAACCAATAAGTAATTCCTCAACAGGGAAACCCCTGGAGCAACCAAAGTTCTTTTTCTATGGCTGGGCACATAAGAAAATTGTAGCTACTGTGTGTAAAAAGATGATTATATATGATCAGAGTGCATTATGAGCAGTGATGATCATGCTTTCCATCTAAATTCTTTACACAGCATCACTCCAGAGGTCATCACAGATAATAAGATTGTATTAGTCAGTGCAATTACTCTTTCTGTTATTGACCATGCAAATTATGTTGATTTAGGAACACAAGCATAAGGGGCTTTACAAACTTTATAAAGGGCTAAACAAGGTTGATTTAAATATTATACCGAGGTCCTGTTTAGTTTTACGGCTCTGGCTACTACTTACATAAAGACCCAGATTTAACAACCTCTAATGCAGGTGTTAGTGCAAACCACAGGGGTTGAGCAACTTTCATGTGTGTTATGAATTGTTTTTTTAAACATATTTTTTTATTAGCATTTGAATTTTTACAGTCGTACATATGACCAGGTATACTTCATTCCTTACACGTCACTATTCCCCAAAGGTGTATATTTTTACCAAACCTTAAATATGTAGTTCTTATGTGTCCTTTAAGCATTTAAACTCTTTTCATCAGCAAATGACACTAATTTCCTATCCCCGCCTGGTTTTCCCTTTTTTTCACCTGATCTGTATAGCAGCACTGTGTACTCGGGGAGTAACATCTATCTGTATGGCTGCTAAGTGTCCCATATTCATTATAATAATCAACTTGTCCCTTTAACTGGGAAACACTATAACTGTGCGTCATCTGGTGGTACTTCTTTCTGCTTCTTTTATTATCTTTTGTATAGGGTTAGTTTGAAGGGCCGGGGGGGGGGGGGGGGGGGAGTCTGTCATGTGAGGTGGCGGAGCTGGTCCAATGTTAGTCCTCTGCTATCTATGTCTACTTATGGTTCCATAGATGTGTCTTGTTCTACATTCCCTTCCATATTCACCTGCTCCCCCTGTCGACCTCCTTCTCTGGAGTACAAAGCCCTTATTATATCTGTCCGCAGGTCTGCTATAGGGTGTCTTTGGAGTCCTCTGTGTTCTTCCCTTTGTATGGCCCGTTCTGATGCCCTTCCCCATCAATCTACACCCTGTTCCCACAGTGCCACCGTGGGGCCCCTCGCCACGCCAAGCCATGGCCACCCGTCTATGTGCCAAGAACAGGGCCAGGTCCACGAATCTTCACCTGACTCTATAGCCTTCAGTCTAGGGAATAGCCCCAGGATGTAGAAAAAGGTAGGGCTATGGCCTTTCTCAAGATTTGCCCGGCGCTAACCGCCTTTGTACCGTTCAAATTACCAAGCAATGAGGCAGGCGCCGGAGACCAGAAGGCGGGAAACAGAAGTTTTTATTCCGACGGAGCAGAACACATCAGATCAGACAACAAGGTATCGTCTCGAGGTGCTCTCACAGCCTCTCGGAGGCCTGGCCTCTTATACACTGGTTTATGGCATGTGACCTTTCTTTATTACAATCAGAACATTGTGAAGCAAGGAAAAGACATCCCCATAATCCTCGTGTCAATCCCACCCCCGTATACCTTCACAATAGAGGTCCTTAACCTGCTGATAAGGAGAGGGGGTCATCACGCAGCTGAGTGTTCCACCAAGTCTTAGGATGTGTGCGCCTGATCATACCCCAGGGGGTGGTGAGGCCCTGGTCAACAGTGTGTCTTTTGAAGAGGGATGACTCCATACAATGAGGGGCAGTAAATGGTATCTCCTAGCTTAGGCGATGGCCTCGGACCTGTGTGGACAGTCGGACACGGGGTAAGGGGTCATCAAAGGAGTGGTATTCATGCCGCGCGGACAATTGAGCGTGGAGGGAAGGTTTATCAACAGAGGGGCATTCATGGGTGGAGAGGAGGTGCTGGTCAGGCGCTGGCGTGACTTCCAAGGACAGGGTCATGCAGAAGGGTTAGGCTCATGAGAGGGAGGGAGGGGGAGCCAGGAGGCGCGGAGGATGCTTGCTGGGCCAGAGGGGCGAGCTGACGATAGATCGCGGACAGGGAGACCATGATACCTAAAATGGCTGCCGTGCACGTCGTACGTGGGTGACAAGCTGGCGCAGATGATGTTTAGATCGCAAACTAAAATTCCACAGTCCTCCCTTTTAACATGTCTCGCCAACTTGTCAGTTTGGATTTATCCCCATAAGGCCACGTATTTCTACTTCATAGAGGGGACTCATGTGCTCATTTCGGAAGTCCAAAGTCTTTGGGCACATACAGTTAGAAACAAGGCCGCACAAAGATGGCAGACATTGGATACCTAAGCAACACCCACATAATATCACAACAGGTATCAGCACGAAGGAAAACAACCTCCAACCCCAGTTCTTCAAAGTGTCCCAAAACCAGCTCCCGAGCGACCATCCTTCTTGTTCTTGGTGAACCTCCGAGGAAAGTCTGTGGAGGTGCTCAATTGCTTTGTAGACGGAAGGCGAGTTATCTGGCACATAGGTGCAGCAGCTAGATCCGATGATGCGGCAGGCTCCTCCTCGGTCGGCTAGGACCACGTCTAGGACAAGACGGTTTTGAAGGGTCACAAGACGGACTGCCTGAAGCTCCGCCGTGTTGTTGGCGAGGATGCCAGCCGTGATGTTGATCGTTGTTTCTACTGCCTGGGTCAGGTGTCGGATAGCGCGGCTGTTTGCCATTGGGCCCCACAGAGGAACAAGTCCCTTTGCTGCGTCTAGGAACTGGGCTCCAGTGGAATCGGCTTGTCCGATATCATCTGCACGCCTCAGCCGGTGATGGTTGGCAGGGGCTACATATGTGGGTGGAAGAACGAAGGCAATGTAACAGATACCCTTCCATCCTTTCGGGAGCCAGGTGTAAGCTTTGGTGCCACACACAAAGTACATATTTGGAGAGGCGACAAAAGAAGGGGGGTCAACTGAATCCAGTGTTCTGATGATTCGGCAGGAACTGTGACCCACCAGCTGCGTTCCCTGGCCTTCGAGGCACACAAGGCCAGTGACATTGATAACAGACAGAGCCACAGTCAGGGTGGCGGTAGTTTGTTTCTGTAGATGAGAGAAGGTGGTTCTGGCTGGATTGTGGAGCACCTGTA
The DNA here is from genome assembly GCF_964263255.1 of Lissotriton vulgaris. Classification (NCBI taxonomy): domain Eukaryota; kingdom Metazoa; phylum Chordata; class Amphibia; order Caudata; family Salamandridae; genus Lissotriton; species Lissotriton vulgaris. Next base: position 247,735,517 of record NC_141687.1, read on the forward strand.
CTTCGACTCGTTCTTTGGCTGGAATGTCTTTAAGGAAGGTGGCGCCTGTGAGCGCAGGACACAGGGCAGCAGAGGTCTTTCCGGTTTTGTTCAGCCAGAACCCAGAGTAGAAGTGCGACACTGTCTGGCTGGAAGTGGCGTTGTCCTTGTGGCTCTCTTGCATGAGGATCAACCAGGCGAGGCAGGAGCCATGGACTGAGAAAGGAGAAGGGATGAAGGGGATGGAGTGTCCAGTGGCAGGCGGGAGCAACCCGCAGATCCAGCAGTTCGTAGCATTTGCAGCAAGGTTGTGTTGGTGCAACAGTTGCACGAAGGAATTGTTCCAGAATTCCCTGCGCCTTTCTCGGAGCTGAGGCGACAGAGAGAGTAGGTGATGCTCTTTCAGGGGTGTTGGCTGTGCAGTAGGTAGCAATGCCTCATGTGCCGGTGTGCTTTCCTCCAGAATCCAGAAGGAGGTCATGAGGAGGAGGCAGAAGAGGAAGACAATAAAAAGGGCGATTGTCTTTGATTTGTGCAAAGTGTCAGTCTTTGGGTTTCTATAGTGGGTATTTCCTGTTTCTTCCATCATCTTCTCACCTGGCGCTTCCATCATCTTCTTATCTGGCGCTTCCATCACCTTCAAGGGGCTCGGTAGCGGGCAGAACCACAGACTTCGTTTAGCTTCTCTCCCGGCAACCCTTGGTTGTGCTTAGGTCACCGTTCTGAGATTCAACTTAGTCCGTGGCCTACTTAGCCGAAGCTCCCTCCTTTCGACGCAGGAAATACCCTTCTCTGGATGGCACAGTGGGATCAGAGAATTTTGCAAGTTCAAGTGCCTCAGTATCGGGATAACAGTTCAATGTTGGTCGGTCTTTGTTCAGGAGCTCTTCTTGGGTGTTGACGTTTTCAGTCGTGGCCAGGTTCGCAGAGACCTTTCGGCAGTGATGTGCGTGCAGCCAGTGCCTCTTCCCCTCCACTCGAAGCGCCGTCCGTGTGGTAATCAGCACTTGCCAGGGGCCCGTCCACCGGGGTTCCAGACTCTTGGTCCGCTGAAAATTTCGTATTAGAACGAAATCTCCCGGTTGGATGTCGTGGCCGGGGCCCCTGGAAGCATCGGGGATGGCCTGTTGCACCTGTTGATGAATGACAGACAACGTCTTAGTTAATTTGCACAAATAATCAGACAGTAGGACGTCCGGGACGTCATGAATGGAGGTCGGCTTGGGAGCGGTCCAGAGGTTCATCGGTCACCCGAATACGACCTCGTAGGGGGTCAAATGGTGTTTAGTGGGAGTGGAGCGCATTGATAGTAAGGCCAGTGGGAGGGCGTCTGGCCACCTAAGTCCGGTGGTGGCCACTATTTTTGACAATTTCAACTTCAGTGTGGCATTATGGCGTTCCACCAGACCGGCGGATTGGGGGTGGAAGAACGCATGAAACCTTTGCTTCACCCCCAACCCCTTTAAGATTAATTGGATAACCTCAGCTATGAAGTGGGGGCCATTGTCGCTCCATAAAATTCGACAAAGGCCATAGCGAGGGAAAAATTCTTTCAGTAGTACTTTGGCAGTAGTCATGGCAGTGTTGTCACGGGTTGGATAGGCTTCTACCCATTTGCTGAAGGCACATACAATGACTAGTACATACTTCAAGCCCTGGCATCTCTCTAGTTGGATGTGGTCCATCTGAAGGACCTCAAAGGGGTGATTGGGGGTCCCAAACCCTCCCCGGGGTACCACAGTTCCTTTCCCGGGGTTGTGTTGCAAACAGATAAGGCACTGTTGCACTAGACGTCTGGCTGAGTCGGGGATTTTGTCGTTGTGCCAGACTTTGGAAATGAGTTCGATCATGGGTGCAGATCCTATGTGTGCGGGGGAATGCGCCATAGTCAGTATGGGGATCAGGTATGAGTCAGGCAGCAACCATCTGTTTGCATCTTTTGTTCGCCAGCAGCCCTCATCATCCCTCAAACCCACCCCTGCCCATTCAGTCAGTTCGTGAGGGGTGCTGGCCGACTGGATGTCTCTGATCATTTCCCTTGCGTCAGTCCATCTCTCTGCTTGTGACCTGGTCATATACATGCGTGTTATCGTCCTGTTCTCAGCTGTGGTTCGTGCAGTGATGTCGGCCAGTGCATTCCCTTGTCCAACTAAGTCTGTCACCCTTTTGTGTGCCTGACATTTGATCACCGCTAATCGTTTGGGGAGGAGAACTGCTTCAATCAGGGCGGAGACTAGATCTCCGTGGAGGATAGGGGTGCCGTGGGACGTCAGGAATCCCCTCTCCCTCCACAGGAGCCCAAAATGGTGGACCACCCCGAAGGCATACTGGCTGTCTGTATATACGTTCGCGGTGGTCCCTGTGGCTATGACGCATGCTCGGGTGAGGGCTATCAGCTCTGCTGCCTGGGCAGATCGTTGTGTGATGCAGGCTGTTTCAACTACTGTTCGGGTTGTCGTTACTGCATAGGCAGCTGAAGTGGTGCGATCTGGGAGTTTGATGCATGAGCCGTCTACCCATAGCTCTCCATCGGCGTCAGTGAAAGCAGTGTCTCGGAGGTCAACTCTACTCCTAGTTTGTTCGTCCGTGAGGGTCACACAGTCGTGTATGGGAGGGACGTCGGGGTCATTTTCAGGCAGGGGCAACAATGTGGCAGGATTCAAAGTCGTGCATCTCTTTAGTGTGATGTGGGGTGCAAGTAGCGTCAGTTCGTACCCTGTCAGTCGTGCGCTAGTCAGGTGTTGGGTCTTTGTCTGGTTCAAAAGGGTGTCGACTGCATGGGGTACTAACACAGTGAGAGGGTTTGAAAGTACGATTCCTTCGCTCTGGCGGATAGAGACAGCAGCGGCAGCTACTGCTCGAAGGCAGGCAGGTAAAGCTCTAGCTACAGGATCAAGAGTGGCGGAGAAGTAGGCACAAGGGTGTTGCTTAGGACCAATCGATTGAGTTAGGACAGACAATGCGCATCCCTCCCTTTCGTGGGTGAAGAGGGAGAAGGGTTTGGAGTAATCCGGCGTTCCGAGGACGGGTGCTGAGCAGAGTGCATCCCGTAATTCCTTAAAGGAGGCTTGACACTCAGTGGTCCAAGGAAACGGGGAGGGGACATCTTTGGTCAACAGGGCAAGTAATGGTTTCACAATGAGGCTGTAATTAGGTAACCACTGTCTGCAGAAAGAAGTTAGGCCAACCAAAGAGCGGACTTGCTTTTGCGTTTTTGGGACAGGGGTGTCTAGAATGGTTTGGATTCGGTCGGGTGTGAGTTTCCTCCCTTCTTTGGACAGGAGCTGGCCTAGGTATGTCACCTGTGGCTGGCAGAACTGTAATTTCTTTTTGGAAACTTTGTGGCCATTGTCTGCAAGAAAGTGTAGGAGTTGGACAGTGGCTGTGATTGCCAGTGGGGTGGTGTCGGCTGCCAAAAGGATATCATCGACATATTGGATCAACACCACTCCATCTGGTAGCTGGAAGGCATCCAGCTGTCTTTTGAGGGCCTGGCTGTAAATGCTCGGGCTTTCAGTGTACCCCTGGGGAGCTCTGCAAAATCGGTACGAGCGGGATTTTAGGGTGAAGCCGAAGAGATAACGGCTGTCTGGGTGGATGGGGATAGAGAAAAACGCATTCTTGAGGTCGATAACAGTGAAGGTGGTGGCAGTGGACGGGACCAGGGTCAGAATGGTGGTGATGTCTGAGACCACGGGGTATTGGGGTACCACCACTTTGTTAATCTCTTGCAGGTCGATGATGAAGCGGTACGCTTTCTCATCTCCTTCACCTTGTTTCTTAACAATGGGTAGGATTGGGCTGTTACAGACGTTGCTAACCACCTCTTCAACCACTCCTGCATCCACCAGAGATTGAATGATCGTTATCAGTGCCTTCTCGCCCTCGGGGGATATCCGATATTGTGGGAGTTTCGGGAGCATAGCGTCCTGTCTTACAGTTATACGGATGGGGTCAATCATCATTCGTCCCACATCAGAGTCATTTTTGGCCCATAGGTGCAGAGGCAGGGTATCAAGCAAGGACAGGTCAGCATCAGTTATGGAGCACATGTGTCGTGTCGGGCAAGATTTGGGTATATCTGGGTTGTCGTACAGGATGACTCGGATTCCATCTGGGGAACACCTAATGGTCGCTCGAAAATGTTTCAGTAAGTCGATGCCCATGATGGCGTCAGGGGAGTTGGAGGAGAGCAGAAATGTTGTGTCAGTGATGTTGCTTTCTAGGTCAAAGGTGATAGGTACGGACAGGGGGTTAGTGGAGGGCGTCCCATCGAAACCTATCGATGTAATGTGTGAGCCATACAAGGGTGCCCTTGGAATCAGTCGTTTCGATAACACACTACGTGTCGCCCCGGTGTCTACCAAAAATGGAGACTCTGTACCCAGGACCTTAGCGGTGACATAAGGACCTTGCTGGTCAACACAGAGCTCGACTGGATCCCTCCCTTGCCCCTGGCAGTCCTATGCAAAATCAGGGGTATTCTCACCGTCAGATACTTGATACTGGTTCTGTCGGGGACGGTCAAATGTGTTCGGTCTCCCTGATCTGTCATTGTTGGTGTCGTTTGTGTGCCCTCGTCCTTGTTCCCTATTTCTTGGTCCACCCGCTACATCCTTGGAGTCCCTATTTCTGTTCATCTCTAGCAGGACCGGACACTGTGATTTCCAATGGCCGAATCCTTTGCAAAAGGCACACTGGTCATTGCTAATGTCTCTACGTCCAGTGTGGGGTGTTGGGGTGTAGTCTTTAGGAGGTATATTTCTAGAGGTGGTCGATTGGTAGTTCCCCCGTTGGTGTTCTCGCCCTACCGCTAGACCTTGTATCTGGGCTATCATCACCCTTTCCTTTAAATCTTTTTTCTTTTTCTCGGACGCCCTATCATTCTCATTCTTTTGGTGCTCGTAATACTGGGCCATCTGAAGGATAGCTGCGGGTTTGGAGGCCCCCCAACTACTCTCACTCGTCTGCAGCTTTTGGGAGACCTCTTGCGATAGGCCCTTTACATAATTTTGTACAAATAGGTGCTGTCCGGTTGCGGTGGTCATGTCTTGGCCACTGTAGTCGGAGAACACTGTCTCGAATCGGGAGAAGTACTCTGACACATCTTCCTGGGGTTTCTGACGACAGGCCGTTACTACCGACCAATCCACCTTTTTCTCTGGGATCAGTGTCTTTAATTTCTGGACTAATTTGTCTGGAAGTTCTAATATGTCTTTTACTGGTTTCCTTCCAGGCTCTCGCTGTCTATCTAGTTCACTGAGTTGGTTCCAGGTATGTCCAAACAGATCCGTGTGGTCAGCCTTCCGGATTTGCTTCCACACGTCAGCTGGCAGGCATAACCCGAAGAACAAGTCAATGTCCGCTAAAGTCATTATCGTCGAACCCAAGGCTGTGCCTAATTCGGTATAGAATGCTGTCGGGTTCTTTCTCAAATCGGGCAGAGTTTGTTTAAAGGTTAGGATATCTTGTCGATCCCATGGTTGGTAAACCCAATTGTACACAACTCTCCCTTTTGCATCTGCATGATTAATATCATCGCTTGTTCCCTGACCACGTGGCGGGATCCAGTAAGGGGCCGCCTCTCTGATAGGCATCATGGTGTTGGCTACTTCTACCGAGGTCGTTTCAGGGACTGTAACCTTGGCTTCTGGTTTTTGTTCCGTGAGGTGGCGGAGGACCTCAAGCGTCTGCATGAAGAGCTCCGTCGCCTCACATTCAGTCCCATCTCCAACATCAATCTTCCTATACAGCGTTGTTAGTTTAGCGGGACCCTTACTTTGATACCTATCTTCATATGCGTTCAGGGTGTGGTAGCTGAATCGCAGGGTGAAATGCCGTCTGTGGCTGTCGGCATGTGAGTTATATACGCTCATTGTGTAATCCTCGCTCTCTCTTCGTTCTACTAATGTCTTTGCTATTTTGTTGATCCCATCCCGCTCATCTTTGCTCAACCTATTTGGTCTGGCTGGTGATTGTTTGCTAGCCTCAGGGTCGTCTGACGATGTTGTTAATGTGGCTGGTGCAGAGGCCGTGAGGGCTGGTGCACTGGCACTAAGGTTACTTTCGCTTGCACTCGGGGCTTGCAAGCTTTGTTGGCAGGGGGCATTTGGAGGGGGCATGTAGATGATTGGGGGACCTAGCAGTAACTCATCGCTCGCCCGTTGTTTGGAGGGCAATTCAGGGTAGAGTGCAGAGGGGGTCCTCACAGGACATTGACCTGTCGACCCTGATTCTTGGTTTTGTGCAGCTTCTTTTCTTTCTGTTATTTCTTCTTCTAGTTGCTTAGCGGCTAGGTGGGCTGCCTTTCGTAATTCTTTCCCTATTTTTGCTTCTTCCCTTTTCTTTCGTTGTTCCGTTTCTTTGTGCCACATGCCTATACTATCGAGCATAGTGGGCGTGGTCTTATTTTTCTGGAGCGCTATTTCCAATGTTTTTATTTTATTTTCATTAAAGGAACCTATCAGTGGCCACTGACTTTCAGGGTTCTTCTTGGTATATTTATGCCATAGCTTAGTATAAGCTATAGCGACTAGTCCATGCTTAGTGAACATGTCCTTATTTGGGGTGCCTTCCAGTGGGGCTGGATGGTTCATCTCTAATAAGCGGTCCGGGCTGAACAGGCTACCAACCAGTGGGGAGAAGATAGGCATGACGGGTTACAACGGGGACAAAGGTCTGCACTACCTATCTTATCACGGCGGGCAAAGACTAGACAGAATATTTCTATTCTCCGTTGTTTGCCGGCGGTGAATACCTCAAAAGAACCAATACTGAACAATCAATGTTCGGTCAATCAAACAATCAGTGGGGAGAATAAGTGGGTGCGAAAAAGGTTTGCGTTACCCACTCTTTCTCTACCTGCAAAGAGAGACCTTGTTCTTCCCTGTTTGCGGACAAAGAATCTCCAGACAATAATCCACGAACGATAGTTCGGGAAAACAGTGGGGGAGGAAGATAGGCACGACGGATTACAATGAGGACAAAAGTCTGCGTTACCTATCCTTCACTGCTTGCAAAGAGAGAGCCTGTTGTTTTCTCCGTTTGCAGACGGTGAATCTCCAGAGGTTTCAACAAAGCGTAATACTAGTATTATTCAAACAAAACAATCATTTCTCAGTTTGTCGTGTCTACACGACCTTACCCGGACCGCATGGACGGTTTCCTGTCTTCTGGATCCAGCGCCCGATCGTCCTCTCTTCTTCGTGATGTTCGTGGCACTCCTGATGGTTCCCAGTCAGGACCGTAGATCACTCGAGAGAGGTCTGTTCGGAACTAGTGAAGGTCGGATGATCGGCTGTCAGACGAGGGTCTATCGGACACGAGCTCTTCCCGATCGTTGCAGTCGTTCACTCTGTCGTCAGGACCTCTCCCACTGGATCCACGTGTCGCTGATGGGCCCCATGCTTTGGGACGCCAATTGTAGAAAAAGGTAGGGCTATGGCCTTTCTCAAGATTTGCCCGGCGCTAACCGCCTTTGTACCGTTCAAATTACCAAGCAATGAGGCAGGCGCCGGAGACCAGAAGGCGGGAAACAGAAGTTTTTATTCCGACGGAGCAGAACACATCAGATCAGACAACAAGGTATCGTCTCGAGGTGCTCTCACAGCCTCTCGGAGGCCTGGCCTCTTATACACTGGTTTATGGCATGTGACCTTTCTTTATTACAATCAGAACATTGTGAAGCAAGGAAAAGACATCCCCATAATCCTCGTGTCAATCCCACCCCCGTATACCTTCACAATAGAGGTCCTTAACCTGCTGATAAGGAGAGGGGGTCATCACGCAGCTGAGGTCTTAGGATGTGTGCGCCTGATCATAACCCAGGGGGTGGTGAGGCCCTGGTCAACAGTGTGTCTTTTGAAGAGGGATGACTCCATACAATGAGGGGCAGTAAATGGTATCTCCTAGCTTAGGCGATGGCCTCGGACCTGTGTGGACAGTCGGACACGGGGTAAGGGGTCATCAAAGGAGTGGTATTCATGCCGCGCGGACAATTGAGCGTGGAGGGAAGGTTTATCAACAGAGGGGCATTCATGGGTGGAGAGGAGGTGCTGGTCAGGCGCTGGCGTGACTTCCAAGGACAGGGTCATGCAGAAGGGTTAGGCTCATGAGAGGGAGGGAGGGGGAGCCAGGAGGCGCGGAGGATGCTTGCTGGGCCAGAGGGGCGAGCTGACGATAGATCGCGGACAGGGAGGCCATGATACCTAAAATGGCTGCCGTGCACGTCGTACGTGGGTGACAAGCTGGCGCAGATGATGTTTAGATCGCAAACTAAAATTCCACAGGGAGACATCCCTTGATGGAGTTTGGGAGGTTCCTGGCTAGCCTCGCATTTATTTGGGTTAGTACTGTGTCCCGAATTCCTGTAGTGTTGTTCATCCCCAGGTCATATGGATACAGCCCTCATCTTGTTGTCCACATCTGGGACACTCCAGCATCTCCCTTCTATACATCACATTCAGTCTGTGAGGCGTAAGGTAAACCATGTGCACATAGTTGAACTGAATGAGTTTCAGTGCAGCATTTCTAGAGATTTTCTGGGTCCTTTCCCTATCTTCTAGGTCCCTCTAACTGATTCACTCCATGTGACCCTTACCCTTTCTAGTGGTGCCTTCTCCATCCTTATCAGAGCTCTGTAGAGCCATTTTACTACGTGTCTCGCGGACCCCTACGTGATCAAGGCTTGTAATGTGTCATGTGTTTGCGGTGGCAGCACTGGGAACAGCTCCAACACCCACCGACCACGCACGTAACCTGGGGTTCATCCTCGACTCAACACTTTCCATGACCAAGCAAGTCAATGCCGTCTCTTCCTCCTGCTTCAAAACACTACGCATGCTCCTCAAGATCTACAGGTGGATCCCCACAGAAACAAGAAGAATGGTCACCCAGGCCCTCGTCAGCAGCAGGTTGGACTACGCTGAATCTTCGGCCAAACTCCTGAAACCGCTTCAACGCATCCAGAACGCCTCTGCACGCCTGATCCGCGACATCCCCCACCGCAGCCACCTCACATCTCACCTGAGAGACCTGCACTGGCTCCCCGTCAACAAGAGGATAACCTTCAAGCTACTCACCCATGCAGACAAGGCACGCCACAACACCGGACCACCTTACCTCAACAGCTGATTCAGCTTCTACACCCCCACCCACCAGCTACGCTCCGCCGACCTCGCCTTGGCCACAGTCCCCCGCACCCGAAGAGCGACCACCAGTGGCAGATCATTCTCCCACCTTGCCGCCAAGACCTGGAACACCCCCCCCATTCACCTACGGCAGACGAAAGACCTGCTGTCCTTCAGAAGACTCCTCAAGACCTGGCTCTTCAAGCAGTGGCAGCATCCCACACCCCCCAGAGCCTTGAGACCCTCACGGGTTAGTAGTGCGCTTTGCAAATGCTATGATTGATTGATTGATCGGTTCTCGTTGGGCAGTTCCCCATAGTTCCTTAAACATTTTCACTACAAAGTGAGAATTAAGAAATTGTCCACTCGGCAGATCAAGCTGGGTCAAAGATTCCTCAAGTGGGATTAATGCACTGTCCTGATATAGGTCCCCCACTGTTGTGATTCCGCCCTCAGTCCAACTGGTCACTGTGCCCCCAGGAAAGGAGTAGTTGAAGTACCATGCGGGAATCTGACCAGAGGTAGGTCCAGGGCATAGAGTGGTATTCGGGCCGTACATCTTTGGGATTTTTTCCAGCAATATAGCGTTCCCTGTAGGAGCACTCCCGGATGTGGAACATTCCAGGAAGGATGTACGAGTGTAGCTAGGAGTAGCCTCTGGGCGGCAGTGTGGTTCATGACAGTCAAAAGGTCAAGGTCCCGTCTGTCCACCCATTGGGCTAACCATCGCAGCTGTGCTGCCAAATAGTATAATTCAAAGTCCGGTAACCTTAGGCCTCCTTCCTCTGGGATTCGCTGCAGCACGGCCAATGACACCCTATTTCTTCCCCCATCCCATATCAGGTCGTGTACCAATCTATTTAATCCCACAAACCACAGGGGTGGGATTGCCACCGGTAAATTTACAAAATAGTACAGCAGTCTTGGGAGCATGATCATTTTGGTCAGTGCAATTCGCACCATCGTGGGAAGTTTTAACGAGCACCAAAAAGGAATCCTCGTCCTGGAGGACAGCAATACTGGCTTTATATTCCCATCTTTCAGATCTGCCAAATCATGGACTATTTGTATCCCTAGATATTTAACCACATCGCTGCTGTGCATTTTCCCCTCCTGTGCTGTTACTTGAGATTCCCCATTGTTCATGACGAGCTCAGCTCGTCATCAGCACAGCTCCACTGTGCCTCATGACGAGCTGAGCTCGTCATGAGCATGGAAGGGGTTAAAGGAGTGGGGCCTAGTTCAGTCCCACAGGAAGATTGGCTGGGCATGTGGTACCCTCTGTCACGGAAATATATAGGTTTTTGCTTTGGTCAATTTTAAGCCTACTAATGTTGCATAACGTTCAGAAGGTTCAGTGCCTGCACTTCAGCTCCTTTCCTCTGTGCCAAGTATAGCAATATATCATCCGCATATAATGAAATTATATGTTCTCTTTGCCCCAAAAATATTCCATGTGCTCTTCTGGTTTGTTTAAACACCCCCGCCAGAGGTTCAATGGCCAGGGCCGACAGGAGAGGGGACAGTGGGCACCCCTGTCTGGTGCCTCAAAAGATGTTATAGGGTCCTGAAAACACCCCTCCTGTCTTAACCCGTGCCGTGGAAAGGGAGTATAGTATTTTAAACCTTTTACCCACTCGTCTCCTAGCCCCATTTTGGTCATTGCAGCACATAAAAAGTTCCATCTAACAGAGTTGATGGCCTTCTCTAAGTCTATTAACATTACCAAAGCTTTAGGGTAACGATCCCTGTCTGCATTGTGCAGATTATGAAGGAGGCTCAGGATATGAGCTAATGTGGCCCTTGTCGGTATAAAATCACTCTTGTCATTATGAATGAGCATTTTCTTATGAAGTAATATTCTCAGGGCCAGAACTTTACTCAGAATTTTAAAGTCTGAATGGAGCATAGAAAGTGGTCTAAACTTAGACACCCGTGCAGCTCACTTCTTAGTCTTAGGGAGGGAGATCACTCAGGCATCTCTGGTAGAGACCGGCAATATACCCTTGTGTCAGGCTTCGGCATATTGCTCTTCCAGTTTTGGGACCAAAATCTGCACCAGCACCAAGTAAAACTCTGCTAGTAGCCCATATGGACCCAGTCTTTTCCCCGTTGCCATTTCCCGAAGGGCCTCCCGTATTTTGTGGGCCGCAACAGGGTCCCACAGTCCACCCCTTAAATGTGGGTCTAGGGTCCGCAAAGGAAAGGGTGCCAGAAACTCCACTATGTCCCCTACCGGCTGTGGAGTCGGGCCTCATAAAGATTCGTATAGTATGTGCTAAACTCATTATTTATACTTTTGTGGAGGTTTAACATTTCCCCCTCTGCTTTCATAATTTGTGTCATTGGTGCTCCTCTATTTTCAGGCCGTACTAGCCCTGCTAGTAACCTACCTGCTTTACCGCCCTCCTCATGGATTCTGGTGTGATATTCGCGTAGGTCTAATTTACGTATCCGTTCAAGCGCACCATTATATTCCCATCTTGTGTTTTCTAACTGCCGATGCGTATCTATGTATTTCGACAATTTACGTCCCTCCTTGTACAGGACAGACTCCAGTTGGGCTACCTCCCTCAACAGATCTTTTCTCAATCACACCGTTGTGCCTAGAAGTGCCCCTGTACCACCACTTTAAATGCTTCCCATTCTGTAGATCAGGTGGCAGTTGAGCCCTGATTGAGCAGAAACTAGTCTGCAACCTTCTCCTCCAGGGATTGCGATCGTCTTATAAGGCGGGACTGAGGCGCCACAAAGGGGTCTCTGTTGGTTCTGACAGTGGTCAAAAACAGAGAAGGAGGGAGTTGTGGTCAGAGAAGATACAACCCAAGTATTCTGTGTGTGCTGCCAGGGATGTCAGTCTATCAGAGCAGACAAACAAATCTAGTCTAGTGTGTAGATTGTAGAGGTGCGAATAGTATGGATAATCGTGTGACAGTGCGTGTCGCACTCTCCAAATGTCATCAAGTTTCCACTGTGCCAGCCACTCTTTACAACCCCGTGCTAGTTTAGTGACAACTGTGCCGTGTAGCGGAGGGGTTAAGCAATCTAGGTTGATGTACGCTACACAATTAAAGTCTACACCCAATAACACCTAGATTCCATGTAAAGAAGCTAGAGATTCGGACACTCTCTCTAAAAACATTAGTTGGTCATGATTCGGGGCATATATGCTACCCAGTACTATTTCTCTCCATAGGAGTCGACCCTGTACCAACACAAACCTGCCTTCTGTGTCTATAGGTGTATTTTGCATTGTAAATGGAGTGCCATACTAGCATACCCCTTGAGAAAGCAGAATATGATGTTGTGTAAAGTTGGCTCGGCCATCTAGTGGGTTTCCTACATCAAGACAATGTGTGCACCACTACCAATTGAGTAACTGTGTATTTTATGGTGCATAATATGTGACCCTAGGCCACAAACATTCCAGGACATCATCTTGAACTCCTGATCAACTTGTGCAGTCTGTGTCGCAGTCATGTTGCTGTGCCCGTCTGAGAAATTGGGTTGTTGGTTGACTGGGATGTGAGCCCTGCTCAAGCAACATCCACGATCCCTCTCAGGGTAAGACACAAGCAAACCCCAAATGATCCTGTGCTTAACCCCCTGGTACCTCGGCACAGACAGTATAACAATGAAAACACCACACAAAAAGGATACCATGCTGTGGATACCTGGTTACGTCGGACTGGGACAAAGTCACAAGTTCAGGCCGACCGTGATGGAGTACGGGCTGGCTAGTTAGGTCAGCTAAACAAATTACCTTAAATCTGGCTTGCGGACCGGTGTGTGTATCCGTATAAAAGATGCGTCACGCAGCCCAAGAGATGTGAAGGTTCCGAGATGCTGCAAGGTTATGATGCAAGGGCCTGCATCATCATCGAGAATCCTGTTGACAGTTCTTGTAATGTGACGTCTGGCATCAAGGATGCAGCACGCAGTCAGGGCAATGTGTCAAGTCCAAAGATCTGCAAGCCTGTCTATACGAATTCCTGCAGCGTCACTGAGGCTCCCGTTGATGAGGAATGCGAGGGCCTGCACCATGAATAATGTGCGCAGTTGGAGCAATGCGGTGGTACTGAAGAGATGCAATGTGGGTTTTTGTGACGGGTCTTTGTGACGGGTCCAATCCAAGCAGCAGTGGCAATGCATTGGTTCGGCTCGGGGTTGTACTTGCCAGCAGTGGCAATGCGTCAGTTCTGCTGGAATCACAGAGGCTGGCAAAGCACCATTAGTCCATTTCCAAGGGTCCCAGACTGGGTTGGCACCACTTGGTAGGGTAGACCCGCAAATGGAAAACTCCAGTGGAAGATGCAAGGTTGTTGAACGCTGTTATGTCCCTGAGACCTCAGACCAGTAAGCCAGCCAACTAGCTCTTTGAGTCACTCTGGGTAAAGGAGATGCAGATCCAGTCCATCTCACCCAGGCAAGAGAGCAGCAGATTAGCACAGCAGGGCAACAGTCTCTTTAGACCAGCCATTGTAGTAACACAGCAGTCCTTCTTCCTGGCAGAGTATCCACAGGTCCAGAAGTGTCCTGAAGTGGTGGGGTCTGAGGTCCAGTATTTATATCCAGTTGTGCCTTCAAAGTGGGGGAGAAGCTTCAAGAGGCTTCCCTTTGAGCTCTCCAAGCATTCTACCTCCAGACTAACTACAGGAGGTATGCAGCCCTTTGTATGGAGGCAGGACACAGCCTATTCTGGTGTAAGTGGGACTGTGCCCAGCTTCTCCCTCCCATCCTGCCAGTGATGGGACATCCAGGCACACCTAATCTCCCGTTGTGTTTTGCTTTCTAGGAGGAATACACAAAGCCCAACTGTCAGCTGCACCCAGTCATGTAACCAGAGACAGGCTACAGGCACTAAAGGAGAAAAATGACAACTTTCTAAAAGTGCCATATTTAGAATTTCACTTTAAAGTCCAACTTCACCGTAAGTTAGGATTTTTAAATTGTGATTCCAGAGACACCAAACATGAACGGGTTGTCTTTTCCCATTTTGAATTACACTTATAAAATGTTATAAGGTAACTCCTATGTTATCTTATGGCGGAAATAGACCTTGCAGTAGTGAAATACGAGTGTAAGACTTTTTAACTACCAGGACATGTAAAACTTAAAAGTGCACGTCTTACTTTTTAAATACATTGCTCCCTGCCCTCTGGCTGTCCCTGGCCTACCCTAGGGGTGACTTAAGTTTTAAAAAGGAATGTTTGGCCCTAGAAAAAGGTTTATTTTGCCAGGTCAAAATCGCAGGTTGAAACTGAACACACACAGGCTGCAATGGCAGGCCTGAGACATGTTTAAAAGGCTACTTAAATGGGTGGCCCAATTAGTCCTGCAGACCGACTACTAGTATTTAATTTACAGGTCCTGGACACATACAGTTCCACTTTATTAGGGACTTATATATAAAATAAATATGCCAATTGGGGATTAGACAATGCTTTCATGCTAAGAGTCCTAACACCAGCAAAAGTGGGAATAGAAAAATGGAGGAGGAAGGCAACAGGTTTGGGGAAAGACCACTCTAAGGCTGACACGTCAAGCAATGTGCAATAGGGATTTTGCACCAAAGGCTGAGACATGCGCAAAACTAAACTGCTTAGCATGAAATTCCTGATAATCTATGAAAAGTAATGTAACGAACAGTACACCGCAATTACTTCAAGGATCCCCCCCGAAAATCCAGATCAATGAGAGTCACATAACATAGCACAAACAGGTTTTGTGTGGCATCCTATTGTCAAATAAAAAACAAGCGAGACAATGTGCAAGAGAAAAATTGTACATTAATTCAACACATAATTTCTGCAAAATTACCCATATTACACAATTCACCCTTGCTCAGTTGTCTCATTGTAGAGATTTGACAGGAGTGTGTGCCTCTAGTGCAGAGCTAATACAAGGCACTCTATGCACGGTGGCACAAAGCTAAATCGTATTAAGCATCGCGCAAACATGACATTTATGGTGCCCAAATAAATACAGCTCGCACAATTGTAATGGGCCTCAATTGTAATGCTAATTGTTGCCAGGATTCCTGATGCCAATCTTGACCTATATAGGTGCTGCTTGCTCCATATAAAATAAATGAAATGTCTTAACCCAAGTTAGTACGGTGGAATCTTCTCCCAAAATCTTACCCCCAGTGGGTGGTAGGGAGTGAAGAATCGCTGTACTGCTTCCAATACATGCCGGCAGCATGCTGGGATGTATTGGAAGCAGTTCAGCGATTCTTCACTCCCACCCACCGTACCCACTTGGGTTAAGACATTTCATTTATTTTTATACATAATGCCAGCTCCCAAACGCGTAGAAGTTGTGCACCAAAGGTGCTGGAGTCGCGCACCCTACAGATTATAAGTGGTGCATCCAGCGCGTGCACACCAGAAGGCTGCACTGAGCGCTGCGCTGGGTGCGCGACTTTTACTTTTACCGTACAAAATAGCCCCTATCAGTAATTTCAAATATTCCTGGGGACCATATCCCCCGGGTCTTATAAAAAATGTTGGGGACCGTGTTGGGAGCCACAATGTCCCCACCGTCCCGCCGGCTTCCCGCGTCTTCGGGAGCCGGCATTGCTTTTCCCCGTGGGGAGATGCTAACTTGCATGTGGAAATACAATCTGGTTTGGATTTTGAAAGTGAGAAAAGATTTCACTGATGTGTCTTTCAAAATGCAAACTAAGTTTGCTATGGGAGGGCGGGAGCCGCAAGACTCCCTCCCTCTCATAGCAAAGAGCAGTGTCCCGGGAGTAGGCACACCGGGACATTGCAGGAGCCGGCCCTGGGCGTGGCGGTCCCCAGGGCCCTCGAGGGCTCCAGGCGGAGGGCCACGCAGCCTGCCTCCCACAATACACAAATCCCCAGGGGGGTGATGGTTCCCGGGGCTTGAGGGGTGTTGTTGAGGCCCACACACTTCTAATTTTGTAGGGGGGCCCTTGGACGTGAAAGTGGTGCAAGGGATTTATAAATCTGGTATACAGTGTTTTGTTTTACTTTGCATTTCTCTCTGTAATGTAGAGGATCCAGGGTAAATATAACGGTTTCTGTACAGCCTGTACCTTTCAACCGTACCCCCCAAATGGCTTTCTGCCTGTTATCATAGTAACAGTTCATGGAACACTTACGTGAGCACAGAGATTAGAAGTTCACCACACTATGTTGCTAATGGAAAAAGTTACTGTGCTGGAGTTTTAAAACTTTTCCATAGGAACCATTAGTCCTAGCTATAGACTCTGGTAAAGATCTGGTAAAGAGTTAGCCTCAGAATTATACTTCAAATTATCAATATCATTCCTATTGGGGACCGCCACCCCCAAAAAAAGAAGATGTATATATTTTTTTTTAATTAACTTTTATTGAAACAACAATAAATGACTGGAAACATAACTTAAAAAAACAATATAATAAATAACTAGAAACAGAACTTTAACAAAACAATATAATAAACAAAATGTCATATGGACTCCAATAGAATTACGGTAGGTAATCTGCAAAACAAAAAGGAAAATTAGTGTTTAAAATGAGATCGATGTTACTAAATGAGGTTAAATATTATAAGTCAAGGTAATACTTGGCGATATTGCCTTATTTTTACATCTGCAGTGTGCCTGATACATTTCACTTGTCTTATAGGCCCATGTTCAAGAGGTGTCTGTATTGAAGTGCCTACTGCGTCAGATTTACACTATAGAACTACAGGTCTTTAAAATGATTCAGAGATGAGACAGAATTAGGTGAGAGATCAAGTCATTATGCCAGACAATATTCGTTTGGGCTTATTTACAAGATTTGCACCACTTTTGTGTTACGTTTCCCACGTTGAAAGTGATGCAAAAGTGGCGCAAGGCGCTTGTAAATAAGCTCTTTAAATTCTAATGCATTTAATCGGAGGGATTGTATATCTAGGCCACTCTGCTTACCTTGTGTAAACACTGTGACCAACACAGTTCACAATTTGAACTCAGCTTTGGTTCTACACGTCAGAGTGGACAGCAGCATCCATAACTTTAAAAGAGAAAGAGAAACGATGTGAGAGAGAGTGAGAGAGGAAGAGAGAAAAAACAACCTTAAAAGTGTGAGAGAGAGAAAGTTGTAGATGGAGCAGTTAATACTGGAGAAAATACTCGTAGCTCACCTTTTGCCTCTGTTGTGTGTCCAAGCACGTGCTGGTTCATCGTGCACCCTTCAGTTTAGTGATCTGAAAGATAGTATATAGAGTTAATCAATCAATCAAATCATTTGTATAGCGCACTACTCACCCGGAGCAGGGTCTGAAGGCGCTTGTGGAGGGGGGCCCGCTACTGCTCGAACAGCCAGGTCTTGAGTTGCTTCCTGAAGGCGAGGTGGTCTTGGGTCAGGCGGAGGTGGGTGGGGAGGGAGTTCCACGTCTTGGCGGCCAGGTAGGAGAAGGATCTTCCTCCCGTTGTGGCTCTTCGGATGCGGGGGACGGCGGCGAGGGCGTGGCTGGTTGATCGAAGCTGGCGGGTGGGAGTGTAGAAGTTGAGGCGGTCGTTGAGGTATCTTGGGCCTTGGTTGTGGAGAGCTTTGTGTGCGTGGGTGAGGAGTCGGAAAGTGATTCTCTTGTTGACGGGGAGCCAGTGCAGGTTTCTTAGGTATGCGGAGATGTGGCTGTTTTGGGGGATGTCCAGGATGAGCCGTGCTGAGGCGTTCTGAATCTGCTGAAGTCTTTTCTGGAGTTTTGCAGTGGTTCCGGGGTAGAGGGAGTTGCCGTAGTCCAGTCGGCTGGTGACGAGGGCCTGGGTGACCGTCTTCCTGGTTTCGGTGGGGATCCACCGGAAGATCTTCCATAGCATGCGTAGGATGTTGAAGCATGACGAGGAGACGGCGTTGACTTGTCTGGTCATGGAGAGGGAGGAGTCCAGGATGAAGCCCAGGTTGCGTGCGTAGTCCGTTGGTTTGGGTGCGCTGCCCAGGGCAGGGGGCCACCAGGAGTCGTACCAGGCGGATGGCGACGATCCCAGGATGAGGACTTCTGTCTTATCTGAGTTCAGTTTCAGGCGGCTGTTCCTCATCCACTCGGCTACGTCTTTCATCCCTCCGTGTAGGTTGGTTCTGGCGGTGGCGGGGTCGTTGGTGAGGGAGAGGATCAGCTGGGTGTCGTCGGCGTAGGAGATGATGTTGAGGTTGTGTTGGCGTGCGATGGCCACAAGGGGGCTCATGTAGATGTTGAACAGCGTGGGGCTGAGTGATGATCCTTGTGGTACGCCGCAGATGACTTCGGTGGCTTCTGATCTGAACGGGGGGAGGCGGACTCTCTGTGTCCTTCCGGCGAGGAAGGAGACGATCCATTCCAGTGCCTTCTCTTGGACCCCGACGTTGCTGAGGCGTTGCACTAGGGTGCGGTGGCAGACAGTGTCGAACGCCGCGGAGAGGTCCAGGAGGATGAGGGCCGTTGTTTCACCGTTGTCGAGCAGGGCTCGGATGTCGTCAGTGGCTGCGATGAGGGCGGTCTCGGTACTGTGGTTCGCCCGGAAGCCGGACTGCGAGGGGTCGAGGGATCCATTCGTCTCGAGGAAGGCGGCCAGCTGTCTGTTGACGGTCTTCTCGATGACTTTGGCAGGAAACGGGAGGAGCGAGATGGGGCGGTAGTTTTTGAGGTCGGTGGGGTCGGCTGATGGTTTCTTTAGGAGGGCGCTGAGTTCGGCATGCTTCCAGCTCTCCGGGAAGGTTGCAGTGTCTAAGGAGGCATTGATGATGTCCTGGAGATGGGGTGCGATGACGGAGTCGGCCTTGTTGAAGACGTGATGAGGGCAGGGGTCGGTTGGAGATCCGGAGTGGATGGAGTTCATCGTGCGCATGGTCTCTTCGGTGTTGATCTGGGTCCAGGCGCGGAGGATGGTGGTGGAGGGCGCTGGAGTGGTCGTAGGGTGCGTCGGCTGTGTGTTGAAGCTGTTGTG
The DNA here is from genome assembly GCF_964263255.1 of Lissotriton vulgaris. Classification (NCBI taxonomy): domain Eukaryota; kingdom Metazoa; phylum Chordata; class Amphibia; order Caudata; family Salamandridae; genus Lissotriton; species Lissotriton vulgaris. Next base: position 247,754,546 of record NC_141687.1, read on the forward strand.
TATGTCTGCGATCTTGTTGTGGAAGTACGAGGCGAGTGAGTTGCAGAGGTCTTGCGATGGGGTGATGTTGTTGTTTCCGGCGCTGGGGTTGGAGAGCTCTTTGACGATGTTGAAGAGTTCCTTGCTGTTGTGGGCGTTGTTGTCCAGTTGTTCCTTGAATGCTGTTTTCTTGGTGGTGTGGATCAGTTGGTGGTGTTTTCGAGTGGCGAGCTTGAGGGTGGTCATGTTGTCTGGTGTCGGGTCTCTGCGCCAGGCTTTCTCGAGGGCTCAGCAGTTCTTCTTGGAGCTCTTGAGTTCGTCGGTGAACCAGGATGCTTTCTTGCTGCCAGGTTTGCTGGGAGGGATCCTCAGTGGGGCGAGGTCGTCTGCGTAGTTGCTGATCCACCTCAAGAGGTTGTTGGCGGCATGGTTGGGGTTCGCTGAACTGGCGGGAGGGTTCTGGCTCAGGGATGCAGCGAGCTGGTCGGCTGTGATCTTGTTCCAGCTTCTGCGTGGAGCCTGTTGCTGGTGGTGGTGGATCGTGTTCCTTCTGAAGCTGAAGTGGACGCAGCAGTGGTCCGTCCAGTGGAGTCCGGTGGCGTGGCTGAAGGAGATGTCCTTGCTGGAGGAGAAGACGGGGTCAAGCGTGTGGCCGGTGTAGTGGGTGGGGGTGGTCACCAGCTGCTTGAGTCCGAGGTTGGCGAGGTTGTCCAGCAGGGTGGTGGTGTTGCGATCATTGTTGTTCTCCAGGTGGAAGTTGAGGTCCCCGAGGAGGATGTAGTCAGCGGAGGGGAGGGCGTGCGGGCTGATGAAGTCGGCGATGTCTTCGCTGAATTGTGTGCGCGGTCCCGGTGGTCTGTAGATGAGGGTGCCTCTGAGGGAGGTCTTGGGGTCGGTGTGGATCTGGAAGTGCAGGTGTTCGGCGGCTGTGAGGGTGTCGTCGGTGTTGGTCGTGATGCGGATGGTGTTCTTGTGAGCGATGGTGATGCCTCCTCCCGTCTGGTTGACGCGGTCCCTCCGGGTGATCTAGTAGCCATCCGGGATGGCGATGGCGATGTCGGGCGCTGAGGAGGCGTTCAACCATGTTTCCGTGAGGAAGGCGACGTCTGGAGATGTCGAGTCAAGGAGGTTCCAGAGCTCCACGGCGTGTCTGTGGACGGAGCGGGTGCTGAGCAGGATGCACTTGAGGTGGTTGCTGCTGGGGGTCGGCTTGGCGGGTGCAGTGCCGGTCCGGATGCCGGAGAACTTGCAGGAGTGGCAGGTGAAGGGTCCGTGGGTGCGTCTCGGGGTGGCTCGGTAGCAGCCGGGGGTTCGGCCGGTGTTGAGTGTGTTGAGGGGGCGGCGTCGTAAGTCTGGCGGGTGGGCTGGCATCCTCGGGGGCCAGGGGTTCTGGCGCTGGGTGCGGTCCAGGCGAGGACGGGTGCAGACGGGCTTACCTTTGGCACGCCTTCAGCGCACAATCGGCGCGCCCGCTGCACACGCGTGGGGGTGTCATAAGAAGGGAGCCGGGAGGAAGGGTCCGCTGGGTGGCGGGAGCGTGGGAGCCAATCGGCTGGCGGGGGCGGGGCCGCAGGGGGGCAACGGCGGGAAAATCGAGTGCGGGCTGGCGGGCGGCTCAGCGGCGGCTGGGGCGCCTGCAGGGAAATGAAGTCAGCGGCAAAAATGAAGTCAGCGGCAAAGAACAGGAACAGCGGAGCAAGAGGCAAGAGGAGCGTGGGGGCGACCAGGCCTAGGAAGGCGCAGTGGTCGCTCCCGAGATGGTGGCAGGGACCCCTTAAGAAGGGAGCCGGGAGGGAGGGTCCGCTGGGTGGTGGGAGCGTGGGAGCCAATCGGCTGGCGGGGGGGTGGGGCCGCAGGGAGGCAGTGGCAGGAAAATCAAGTGCGGGCTGGCGGGCCGCTCAGCGGCGGCTGGGGCGCCTGCAGGGAAATGAAGTCAGCGGCAAAAATGAAGTCAGCGGCAAAGAACAGGAACAGCGGAGCAGGAGTATATACAAATGCACACGTATATTTTTGGTGTATTTATTTGTACATTCAGGATACTATATTACAACAAGTTCCACTGTAAGGAGGTGTCTGTGCGTTGTTTTTTTCCAAAGTAGTATATCCCATGCATTGCCACTGCACAGCGGTGAGTTCTCAATATTGGGTATCTAGACTGTTGCACCCCATTGACTCGCAGAGTCCAGAGGTGAGTGTTTTTCTTGGGAAGTCAGAGGCAGATTTAGAATCTACTTGCGCCACTTTCCCCATGTTAATAGTGACACAAAAGTGGCGCAAGGGACTCGTACATCTGCCCCTCAAACTGTTGTAACCTATCTATTCTCACTGCCTGGAGGTAATTGTACATTCCTACGCAGTCAAGCTGCTGCACACTACTCTCTCCTTTCACAGATGAATTGTTGTTTTGGAAACAAGCTTCTTTGTTCACCTTGTGCCATTGGCCTGATTTAAAGAGAGTGCACTACGTGTCGAAGCAGCCTTCTCAGAAGTTGTTACGATGGCCAAGCATCATCGCAGAATCCTCGAATGTTGGGTTTTAGAGGCATTGGGGGGACGCCAATTTGTGAAACACAACCAGTAAGATAAAAAAGAAGTTAACATTGTGTGTAATTTTTTTATCAAAGGAGAGAGGAAGTGAGAGAGTGGCTGCAAAGAATATTCTCAGCTCACCTTTCTGTCACCGGTGTGTTTTTCACCACATGCTGGGACGTAATGCACCCTGAAGCGATATATCTAAAAGATATTAAAAGAAAGATGTTATGATTGGTATTTGTTACTATCTTAATGTGGAGTTGAATAACATCGCCCTTTCACACACCTTCCCTCTCGCTTTTAAAAACAACTATTTGTATAGTTTATATTCCGGACGTTTGACCGATTATAAAAATGTTCCTGCTATTGGAAGAAAAATATATACATGCAATAAGATACGCTGTATTGGACTGCGTACGCCTAAATCGCTGCGTCACTTTTTTGTATTCAGTCTGCTGCAGCCCATCGACTCTCTCCGATGCGCACCCAGACCTCACTGCTCACCTTTTCGTGGACAGGACACCTTCTACATCATGCAGTCCCGCTCGGCCACCAAGAAGGCTCACATATGGTGCTGAGTCTGGATATCGCTATGGCTAACGACATACTCGAGCTCTAATCATCATCATCGCAGGTTCTTTACCCGCTCAGTCCTTCTGGTACCATTAACTCAGTAACCATAGAGGCCACACACGTGGTGGTGGGCCCCCTGTTCGGTGGTTCGGGCCTACATGAGGCGTTCAAACCACCAGGACGGGCCATCACAGCACTTGCAATGGAGCAACTCAAAAATGGCGTGGAGCACATGCGGACCGTCTTTTTTATAGGTACGGTCACGAGTGTAGTGACGGATGCGTTGGATGGGTGTGATGTGGGTATGTATACCAGCCATGAGGTGTGTGCCGTTCTGACAACTAGACCTGGAACTAAGAAATCACTACAATGGAAATCTGGGCAATGTTGCGTTTTTAGTTTTTTCCTGGAATAGAAAGTGGAGTGGGTTGGCCTGACGTATGCCAGTGCTGCGTGAGGCTCTGAACCATGTTTCCAGAGCTATGGGCATGGTCCCGTCGTGAGCTATATGAGAAATCAAGTGATTAGGGTGTCCGTTTTGTAGTGCTGACGTCACCCGGGTCTTAAAAGCAAATGTGTCATTATATCTGTAAAGTTCCACAAATTGGCCAACATGGAAGGTACCACTGACTCTATATTCGTTCATAGTTGCATACATAAAAGAAGGTGGACATGCGATTATGAATGTTTGTTGTACTTTCAGTAGAGTGCTGTAGCTGTAGTAATACAGGGCTGTGAAAGGTTTAAGTTAGTGTTTTTGGCACATGAAGGGCAGCTAATATATATACGTATGTATTCATTCAGGTAGACTGTAGAACTTGATGCTGGAAATCACTGTTCGGGTCTCAGAGTTGCGTCCACATCCTGTTATTGTTGAGTAATGACGTAATGTACGCTTGTTTGAAAATGTATTGTAAATACGGTGCTCATGTAAATAGCTGATATAGTTTTGGGTTGATTTTGCGCTATATAAATATGCTTTTAAAAAAAAAGGAGGAATAGTCCACACTGACTGTCACAGGTAAGTTGGTTGCATACGCTATTTATAGCACAAAATAATGTGGTAGGGCTGAGGAGCCATTTTACAAACACAATAAATACACAGGCACAGATAGATAGTTGGAGTGGTCACGGGCACCTGTGTTCGACTCCATTTTATTACGTTGTTGTTGGTAACAAGTAGAATAGTAATCATGATATCATATACAGATATTTAATCATAACGGTTTATGACTTCTGTTGTACAAAGGTAGGAGCATTGTATGTGAAATAATACACAGAACATTCTATCGTAAATGGTTCATGAGTTGTGGTGCACTGAGGTAGGCACGGTTTGTGTGGATCCTGCGATGATGCGTGGTTCAAGCAGACAGCACTGGTAGAAATGTGTTTTGACTATTGTATTTTACCTTAACAAGGGCACATGGTGATTATTTACGGTGTACTGAGTTAGTGGTACGTCTGGTGTTTATCGTGTGCTCACCCTGCGATGATGCGTGGTCTGAGCGGGCTGTACTGAAATCATTCACTGGTGCATACTGGACTATATGAACTTTGAGGGGGAAAAAAACTAGCATCGATGGTTATCAATTGCTCTGTAAACTAAGTCTACTGATTGCCCCCATAACAAATTAAACGATTGCATTTCACGTAGTGCATTCTTACTTTCTCAAAATGGGGACGTATGTCTGGTGGCGATGGTGAAGGTGATATCCCAGAGTGAAGGACTGGGTTATTTAAGACCCAGCGGTGCCAGGGGACAACACCTGAAACCTTCGTGGGTAACCTGTTCCGGCGTACAAATGACAGAGACACGGGACACTTCCTTCGGCGTCAAAGATTCGAGGTTTATTTACTGCAGGGAACACAGAAATCACGTGAAGTACATAGAATGCAAGTTCGCGGGATCTGATTCAATTTGCTACTGTGGATCGCTCCTTTTTATACAGTTTTCTCCCATACGTTAACATGATACACAAAGGTTTACAACTTGGTTCCCATCGTTATCCCCAAGAGGGGTCGCTTTGATGTATTCAAGGTCCGGAACATAAGTACAGAAACATTTGGTGGTTCCCAACTGTAAAAACCCATCTTCCCACCATTAGTACATTCCAACGGACAGCGTCCGTTCGCTGGCTACTTGAGGGCAAGAGACAAAATGGATGCCGTATCTAAGATGGAACCCGTGGGTACAGATAGATAAACCCACGAAACAAACAAACGGTTCAGGTTAGCACAGCGAAACTGCGCACACCCACTAAACTCGTCATTTGCGGTTCATAGATACCAGACTCGACCATATTCGGGCGAGTCGAAAACACCACTTACGATCGTCACGGAACCTCAGACGCTCCTTTTGCCCTCATGTAGGCAAGCACTAGTCAGAATCATACTCGATATTCATCAGACCATCTAGATGTTGCTGCAACATAACTCTGTCCAACCGAGCTCCTTTGGTAACAGGCGGCTGTCTTATACACGTCGTAGCACAGAGGCCACATAAGGCAGGACCACACTGCACACAAAGGCAACAAGTGAACAGAAACGCTACAACAACTCCGATGATCATCAGAATTTATTTATTTATTTATTTTATTTAGCTGTTTTATAGCGCGCTCAGATACTACCAGAGTGTCCTGGCGCAAGAATAGAAAAAACAAGCAGGTGACCAAGAGAAAAAAAGGATGAAGTTCATGTTTGTTTTTTATTTCCAGAATTTTAAATAAGCTAATAAGCAGTTCTGAAGAGATATGTTTTAAGTGCCTTTTTAAAGGATACGAAATTTTCAATCAATCTCAGGGAGTTGGGGAGAGTATTCCAAGTCTTCGCCGCGGTGACAGCAAGCGACTGGCCTCCCAAACGTACTCGCTGAAATCGGGGCACTCTTAAAAAGTTGCAGTCAGCTGAGCGTAACGCCCGAGTAGGGACATAACGATTGAATCTTTTCCTCAGATAGGAAGGGCCAAGATCGTGAACTGCTTTAAAAGCGATGGTAAGAATTTTGAAAGTTATCCTCTGTGCTACTGGCAGCCAGTGTAGTTCCTTCATGTGAATCCGAACACTTTCTCTACACGGTACATTGCACAGCAGACGAGCAGTCGCATTCTGGATAATCTGAAGTCTTGCAATTAAGAAAGCCGGAGCACCACACAGCAGAGAGTTGGCATAATCGAGCCGAGATAGAATAAGGGCCCTCGCGACTGATTCTCTAGCTGAAGATGGTAAATACGGGAAGATCTTTCTCATGGCTTTTAGGGATCCGAAGCACAACCAGGCAAGTCTCTTTATGTGTGCTTCAAATCGCAGATCCTCTCCAAACCAGACTCCCAAGTTTTTAGCAGGAATATTAACGGAGTTTGGTTGGGGAAAGTCAGAAGGCCACAGAGTTTCTCTGAAATTAGATGGAAACTGACCATACAGCAAGATTTCAGTTTTATCTTCATTGCACTTCAGCTGTGCTGCTGCCAACCAGTTAAACACAGCAGAGAGACATGAACGAACGGTCTCAGTGTTCGTATTCGCATCCGGCCACGTAAACAAAAGTTGCGTGTCATCCGCATACGCTACTATTTTTGCTCCCATTTGTTCAGCTAACACAATGAGAGGGGTGAGATATACATTAAAAAGGAGGGGGCTCAATACAGAGCCCTGGGGAACTCCTGTAGTGAGGGGTTTGGTCGAGGATGAGAAGGGTGGGATCCAGACCAGCTGAGACCTGTCTGATAAGAAAGATTTCACCCAATTCAGTGCTGAGCCCAGTATGCCGATGTTCGCCAGACGCGCCAGGAGTAATGAGTGCGGAACAGTGTATAACGCGGCAGAGAGGTCTAATAAAATCAGAACCGCTCTGCCGCCACTGTCTAAGCACTCCCTGATCGCCTCTGTAACCTCAACAAGCGCTGTCTCCGTGCTGTAGGCTGCACGGAAGTCAGACTGGGCTGGATGTAACGCCCCTGAGGATTCCACAAAGGCATTGAGCTGGGAAAATGCAAGTTTCTCACCAATTTTTGCCATGGCTGGCAGAAGAGAAATGGGTCTATAATTACTCGGCACTGCTGGGTCCGCTCCTGTTTTTTTTAGCAGTGGCAAGAGCTTAGCCTGTTTCCATTCTTTGGGGACTGTTGCAGTACTAAATGAAAGTCCTATTATTTGAGAGACCTCAGGAGCCACTATTTCAGCGGCTTCGGCCAGCACCCGGGCCGGGCAGATATCCCCAGGAGCACCAGATTTCAGTGATTTGATTGCTACCAAGGTATCTGCAGTCGAAGGGGGGATAAATCTCTCCATAGTAATGCTGGGAGGAATCGTGGTTTCACCGTTGGTTACCATCTCATTTCCTCCTCCAATTATTCTCAAACTATGTTGGATATTAGCAATTTTTGTTAGGAAAAAGGAGGAAAGATGTTCACACCATTCGGTAGAAGGACTCATAGATATCTTCTCAGCGCAGGGAGAGAGAAAGCTTTTAACTATCGAAAAAATTTCGCGACTATTGTTATTAGCTCTCTCAATTCTTCTTGAGAAATACTCTGTTTTTGCATGTTTAATGCTAACGTAGTATTCTCGTTGAGCTGAGCGATACAATGCTTTAGCCCGAGGGCAGTAAGCAATCCTCCAAGCTCGCTCCAGTTTCTTGCAGGCTAATTTGAGAGTACGGAGATGAGGGGAGTACCAAGGTTGTGAGGGGGTCATCCTATTTCTGCCTGAATCCGCCCTCTTTGAAGAGGAGGACACTGCCACTTTCATCCAACTATCATAAGTCTGCAACGCAGAATCCAGATCTGTCCCTAAGATGGGCCTGTTCAAATCTAGATAGGACATAAGATTACCCACGTTGATTTTTGGGGGGCCCATTGTTTTTGCAGACCTGGGAAGATCTCTCAAAGCAGTCCAGGAGAATCTAATAAGCTGATGGTCAGTCCAGGTAACAATTTGGGGGGCCTCAACCGTCAGTGGAAAGTTAGAGCATACCACGTCTAAGATGTGGCCCCCTGAATGGGTAGGGGAGGACACCCATTGAGTAAGGGAGGCCAGATCGAAGGCGTCATATAGCAACTTGCTTTCTCGTCGATCCTGAACGTCGGCATGAATATTAAAATCACCGAGCATTAAGAAGCGAGAGAATCTCAGGGCACGGGGGACAAGAGTCTCTAGAAGAGCTTTAAGAAAGGTACCGGAGGGAACAGGGGGCCGGTAGATAAGGGAACCACCCAGTATGAAATGAGGGGATAAACATAGGGAAAAATTCATGATCTCTCCTTCTGCTAAATTATCTGAATCCTCCACCTTAAGAGCCCAGCAGTCTCTGAAAATAATCGCTAGCCCACCGCCCCTACCAACCATCCTGTCCTTCCGTCGAATTTTGAACCCTCTAGGGATTGCCAGTTCAATATCAGGGGCACAAGAGTCATTCAGCCACGTCTCTGTGATGAATAACAGATCTAAAGTACCATCTTCTAGTAGGGAGTAAATGTCAGAGGCATGTTTGCTCATAGAGCGAGAGTTAATTAAGGCGGCTGAAAACAGAATCTTCCAACCCCAGGTCGACATCAGGCCCCAAAACCACCCAAGCAGCGTCCAATCCCCTACGTCCACGTGTATGGACTCAGAGATTTTATGCAACTTTGAGATGGCTTGATAAACAGTCGGAGCGTTATCTGGAATGAAAATGCAGCAGCTCGAATGGATCACCTTACATACTCCACCTCGATCTGCTAAGACCACGTCTAAAACCATACGGTTTTGTAACGTCATAAGCCTATCCGCCTGAAGTTCTGTGGTGATATTACCAAGGGCACTGGCAGTAATATTAGCTGTCGATTTCACCACTCGAGTCAACTGTCTCAGGTTCCTACTATTAACCATAGGTCCCCAAAACGGGAGGAAACCCTTGAAAAAGTCTCCTGCCTCTTGACCGGCAGTGTCCTCTTCGCTAATTACGCCTCTCACAACTCTAGTCTTGTGATAGTCTGCATCTACAGTGAACGTCGGAGGCAACAGATTTGCGATGAAACATGAGCCCACAAAGTCGGAAGGCAACCATGTATACGCACGATCATGGCAAACAAAGTATGTACCCTTGGCAGCCAGAAACACAGGGGACGAGACCATCGGCAGGATATAAGTCTCGGAGCAAGCACTCTCTCCAAGACGAGCTCTCGATCTTCGGCCACGACCCATTAGACAGAAGTTACCAAGGTGGGGTACGACCCATATCGGAGGCGAGCTTCTAAGCTGTTTTTCACTCGTGAGCGCACTATACTCGACCTTACTCAGGACCCTATAGGCTTGTACCTCTTCTTCTGGAATGAGCGACGGCTCATAGATATCTCTATCTAAATCCTCTATCGCTATAGTCAAAGGCTTTTGATACGAACCAGGACCAGAGTAGGGAGAACGTGGCTCTCGATTGGGGTAAGAATCTAGTGCGCTTGGAAACATTGTTTGGAATGCTCGAGCTGAACCCTGGGAACTATAAGGTAGGACCAAATATGGAATTCCCTTATCCGTGGTATGTGGCATTAATCCACACACCCAACAATTAGTAGTGTTAACTACCAACTGGTGCTGATGAAGGAGCTGAATAAAGGAATTATTTCTGAATTCTGCACGTCTAGCCTGTTCGTGTTCGGGTAAGATATGGAAAGAATGAGGGGATGCAGTGGAGGTAGGTTTAGGGTCAGAAGTAGGAGTAGGTATTGCAGAAGGTAAGAAGTATGACATCATGTAATACACCCCACCCGCCAATAGCGAAGAAACAGTCAAAAACAATAGGAACACTTGAAACATAAAACATTTGGTATGAATAATTTGTTGCAATTTGAATCTTTGCCTCTGAGCTTCTTCCAAGTCCATCAGCTTTGAAAACGCCATCCCCTACGACCGTCCGCAACGTCTCTTGACGCACTTCGTTCTGTGTAGCAGTAGTCAATCCATAGGAGTTCCCAGGAACCGACGGTCTTTTGACCTAGTGTCAAGACCTACTAACCAGAAGGAAGTACACGCGCGGCCCTACGGTACACCTGGATGCAAGGTATCTTACTCGCAATGTATATACAAAAAGTCTCTTAGCTGTGGAAGTAAAAACACATATGTGGAACGAAACTCAATATTTACAAGAATAATCACAGTTATACGGGTGTTTTAGACTGATCGTGGCAAATGGGATAATGTAGATGTCAAGGGACAAAACGAAATCTTTATTAGTCTCTGGTGCTGGATCGCAAAAAGTATCGGGTTTTCCCAGGACGTGTTTGGTCATCAAACAAAGAATCCGATGAGGGGACAGAGTTCTGCTGATCAGTCGATTGTTCAGATCTTGAGTCTTGTGATGACAAATGTTTAACAATGTCTTTCTGCTGCACTGAGGATTCTCCGTCAGGCTGTGCGTCGCTAAAGGGTACAACGGTCTGTAATCCTTCGGTTTCAGATGAAGCAATGCCCTTCCTCACCCACGAGTCTGCCGGTAAAGGTATAGGAACCTTCTTAGTATGAGTGGCATGCACCCAATTTTTGCGCCCTTCCAAACGAACGGCAGTTCTCGTGGCAAGGAGGACCTGGAAAGGTCCAGTAAAGCGAGGTTCAAGATTCTTCTTGCGAGCAAAATTGCGAGTAACCACCCAATCTCCTGGTTGGAGCTGGTGGCCTGGACCCTCAGTCTGCGTCGGCAGTGCTTCGTAAACCTGTTGGTGAATTAACCTCAGTTTAGCAGTCAGATCATGAAGATAATCAATCAACATTGGGTACTCAAGATTAGAAAATACACCCGGTCTAGGGACCCCCCAAACATTCGCAGGACGGCCAAACACTATTTCATAGGGACTAAGCCCTACTCGGGAGTGTACGGTCGCCCTTGTTGACAACAAAGCTAAGGGTAAGGCATCAGGCCACGAAAGACCAGTCGTAGCCTGAATCTTCGCTAGCTTGAGTTTAAGGGTGCCATTATACCCTTCAACCAAACCTGCTGACTGGGGATGATTGGCGCTATGGAATTTCTGATTAATTCCAAGGCCCTTACACACACTCTTCATCACACTCCCCACAAACTCACTTCCGTTATCAGACCATACAATCCGGGGCATTCCATACCGGGGAAAGTATTCCTTCAGTAGGATTTTCGCAGTCGACAGGGCAGTGTTGTCTTTGAGAGGGTAGGCTTCAATCCATCGGGAGAACGCGCAAACCACAACTAAAACGTATTTCAGGTTATTGCATCGCTCCATATGGATGAAGTCTAGATGAATCACCTCAAAAGGACATGAAGGGGGAGCAAAATGGCCAGGAGGTGTTGGGGTTCCCTTACCAGGATTGTACAACATACATACCATGCAGTTTTTAACCAACCTTTCAGCACATTTCGTGATACCATCATTCTTCCACACAGGAGACAGCAACTTACAGATACCTTTCACGCTAATATGTGCTAACCCGTGTGCCATCGTCACGACAGCTAGTATATACGCATCTGGCAACATCCATCTCTTATGCTCCGACAAATCAACCCAACAACCATTCGCATCCAACTTTCCCGTACTCTCTTTCCACTTCGTCTTTTCAGTATCAGTGGCCTCATTCTGAATCATTCTCACACTCTCGATGGTATCCTCGCACATACTAGTCTCTGTAGGCCACCTAACCGAACTCGTCACATACATTCTAGTGCTAAGGTTCCGGGCAGTCTCCTTAGCAGTCTCATCCGCAAACGCATTACCACGGCCAACATCATCCGTCACCTTACGATGCGCACTACATTTAACAATCGCTACCTGCTTAGGCAGCGTAAGTGCATCCAAAAGATCATTCACAAGCTGTCCATGCTGAATCTTCGTACCATGCGACGTCATAAAGCCTCTCTCTCTCAACAAACGTCCAAAGCTATGAGCGACGCCAAAAGCGTATTGGCTGTCGGTAAACACATTCACTCGTTTCCCTTTCGCCAACACACACGCTCTAGTTAAAGCGATCAGCTCTGCAGCCTGGGCAGAGTTCTGATTCAATCTCGCAGCTTCCACAACAGTATTCAACGTTACCACAGCATACGCAGTAGTCACATCACCATTTGGCAATTTAAAACATGAACCATCCACATACAAGGTTCCATCGGGATCTTCCAAAGGAGTATTTTTAAGGTCCACTCGACCTTTTGTTTCCTCCTCAGTCCTTAAGTAACAGTCTTGCGCTGCTACTTCATCTGACTCTGCACTAATTGGCAATAAGGTCGCCGGGTTTAGAACATTACAACGTTTTATCTGAATATGACTTGCCAAAAGCGTCAACTCGTACCCAGACAACCTCGCACTCGTCAAGTGCTGAGTTTTCGTACGATTCAAAAGAGTGTCAACTGCATGCGGAACCATCACCGTAAGCATATTATCCATGACCAATCCTGCTGATTGTCGGATGGACACCGCAGCTGCCGCTGTTGCTCTCAAACAACTCGGCAATGCTCTAGCTACCGGGTCCAAGGTCAAGGAAAAATATGCACATGGACGTTGCTTACCACCAAAAGGTTGCGTTAAGACACTCAACACACAACCTTCCCTCTCGTGAACATACAATGTAAACGGCTTACTGTAGTCAGGGGTACCTAACACAGGAGCCGAACACAGTGCGTCACGCAGTTCAGAAAAACTCTTCTGACAGTCTTCCGTCCATGGTAAAGGAGTTGGAACATCCTTGCACGTAAGAGCCACCAATGGTTTCGCTAGCAATGAAAAATTTGGAATCCACTGCCTGCAGTATGACGTGATACCTAGAAAGGCACGCACATCTCTTTGGGTTGTTGGCACAGTCATTCGCGCAATTGCTGCAATTCTCTCTGGGGTCAACAGTCTTCCCTCCTTTGACAATAAGTGACCTAGGTAGGTTACTTCTTGACAACAATATTGAAGTTTAGAAGGTGACACCTTGTGATGTAAGTCACAGAGATGTTGCAACAACGACACCGTAGCAATTTTGCAGATGTCCCGAGTATCTGCAGCCACCAATAAGTCATCAACGTATTGGATTAAAGCCGCACCAGCCGGCAACATAAACGCATCCAGTTGACCCTTCAAGGCTTGACTGTAAATCGATGGACTCTCACAGTAGCCCTGAGGAGCACGTTTAAACCGGAAGCTACGGCCACCAAGAGAGAAACCGAAAAGGTCTCTGCTTTCCTCGGCAATCGGAATGCTAAAGAAAGCATTCTTCAGATCGATCACCGAAAACCAAGATGCAGAAGCTGGAATCAGAGTCAGTAGCGCCGTGATGTCAGGCACAACAGGGAACTGAGGAATCACAATTTTATTTACCTCCCGTAAATCGATAACAAAACGATAAACAGGCGGTTTCGAAGGATCGGTACGTTTCAGAATAGGCAGTACAGGGCTGTTGCACATGTTTCCCCGAGTCTCCTCAATAACATCTTTCTCGATCAGATCATAGATGATCGCTAACAGTGCTCGTTCACCATCAAGAGAGATTCGATACTGGGGAATACGTGGCAATCGCACATTAGATTTCAGCTGAACAACATAAGGGGAGATGTCAAGCAGGCCCACATCATTGGGACCTGTCGCCCACAAAGATGCAGGAAGAGAGCTCAATTCCGGTGGAAGCTTATCGAGAGACAAGTACATTGGAGAGACGACTCTCTCACCCAAAGTAAGCTTTACTCCCGCAGGAGAACAGTACAAAGTCACATACAAACGTTTTAGCAAATCCAGACCCAAAAGATTTTCACCACAACCAGTAGTCAAAATCAACGGAGCTTCGAGCTCGCGTGGCCCAATTGTAAGTGGCAAAGGACACGAAACCGGATTGCTAACAGGGGCGCCAGAGAATCCAACGGAAACATTTGTTAAGCCAGACAAAGGTGCGCCAGGGAGTTTCGAATGCATGATGGAACTTTTCGCTGCACCAGTGTCCAACAGAAAAGGCTCAACGACGCCCGATGTGGCAACTGCGACGTAAGGCCCTCTCTGATCAACCGGAACTGATACCACTCCCTCTCATTGTCTATGGCTGTCCTAGTAATTACTGTCATCAGTTCCCTGATCGACGTAATAATCATCTACATTGTACTGCGCAGATCGTCCTTGCGATGATCCACGTTGATCAAAACAATTGTTGGAATTTGACGAATTGTCTGAATGATCATTTTGAGCACCACGACCCCTACCACGTGGTGTCTGCTGAGAACCACCACGACCTCCTCTAGATGCGTTACCACTGTTACGCTCATTCAGAACCGGACAGTTGAATTTTAAATGACCCTCCTGTCTACAATAGGCACACTGATTGTACCCTAACGAAGTTCTCTGCGAAGAGGAGTCATTTCGCGATTGCGACCTATTAGATTGCGACTGCGATCGATTACGTTGTTGCGAATCATTCTGATTCGAACGCGGAGGATACGCTTGCTGCAACAACACTTTAGTTTTAAGTTCTTTCGTCTTTTTATCAGCACGGTCATTCTCTTCTTTCTCCCTATTCTCATAATACTGTGCCGTAGCCAATATTTGAGCAGATGTAGAGACAGCCCACGCACTCTCAGAATTTTTCAGTTTATTGCTCAAGTCGGGCAAAAGGTTGGAGACAAATGTATCCACAAACAACCGCTGACCACCCTCAGTACTCATATCCTGACCACTATGGTCGATGAATGCCTCCTCAAATCTCGTAAAGAAATCAGAGACACTCTCGTCTTTCTTCTGTCTACAGGCTGACAATTTGTCCCAGTTCACCCTCATAGCCGGCATAAGTGTTTTCATTAGGGTAATTATTCTCTGAGGGAGATCAGAAATAATCTGTTCAGGTTTAGCCCCACCAGTTTGTCGTGCGTCTGCCGCAATAAGAGCAGCCCAATCTCCACCTAATTCGTTTGCATGATTTTCCTGACGAATCTTAGCCCATACCGGTTGCGGTACGACATTGCCAAACAGCATATCGATATCGGCAAGATTCATTATCGTAGCGTCTACGAGCTGCGACAATTCCTTATAGTACCCTGCAGGATTTTTGCGAGGGTCAGGCAAAGATTGCTTCACCTGTAACACTTCTGATCGTTTCCATGGGAGATGTATCCATACTCTCTGGAAATGTGCCAATACCGGAGGTTGAGCCTGAGGATTAGCTGGCATCCATACTGGAGGAACCTCGCGCATGGGATACTGACCAAGTGCATCTAACTGTCTTTCAATGTCCTCAACGAACAAGGCTTGAGGCATCGGAGAGGGACGGAGGGCCAATAATTGCTCGATGGCACGTCGAACATTGGTACCCACTACCATTCGGCTCGAAAACTGAAGCTGTAGGTTGGTCAAAGCAGTTAATACATCTTCCGATGCATCTGCCGATATTTGATCGCGCAAAACCTTGCACATTTCTTCAAAAACATACCTCTGTGTCGGTATATTGAATTGACTAAACGTATTCAATACCGAACGCAGAGGATTTCTATAGGGGTGCAGCATCCATGACATCGCCATGTTGTACAACGCGGCACGTTCCCTATTACCAGGGAGCTGACTACGTCTTTGTGGACCGTCCGAATCAGTGGACTCAAGAATAGGTCCAAGAGAATTTGCAAAATTAGCAGCCATTGAAGGGGTACGACGTCGGGTAGTCGGAGAAGTATACGATAGAGTAGAAACAAGAGAAGAATCGGGAACAGAAGAAACAACAGGAGTAAGTAAAACAGGAGCAGTAGCGGGAACAGGAGTATAAGGAAGTACAGGCGGAGGAGCAGTAGGAACAGAAACGGGCAAAGGAATAGGAACAGTCGGAGGGACAGGTTGAGGAGCAGGTACAGGAGCAGGTACAGGAGGAACCACTGGAACTGTGGTACCCTGTGCATACGGAGGTGGTGACTTCATAAGATAGGACATTAAAGGATCCTCAACTAATTCCTCCTTCTTATCCATCTCCGTTGGCAAAACGGGATAACATTTATCTATCGTCATACGTTGAAGCCTGTCAAAAACTTCCTTTTCCTTTTCCTCCTTATCACGCTGAAACTGCTCTGCTTTCTTTACAATGGTAGCAACACCATCTCTCTGATTACGTTTTGTCTGTCTGATCTCTTTCTGTCTGGCTTCTTTGCGCCATAACCGAAAGGCATCAAACATGGCCGGCCTTGACTTTTTCTTGAACAATTTAGCCTCGAGGTTATCTAAAATCGGGGTCTCAAAACTACCATGAGGTGGCCAACTAAGGCCACCATCTTTTATGGTGTAACGAATCCAATATTCATTAAAAGCAATCGTGCCTAGCCCGTGCTTACTATAGAGCTCATAAGTGGGAGTTCCAACCGGAGGTATCGGACAAGAGTCCTCCAGTCGGGAATCCTAACCACAACATCTGAAACAACTAAACAAAGTACTACGACCAGGCATCTTGCACACTAGCCGAGCTTCACAAACTTCAAGGGTTATGGGATTTACCAAGTCCCAGCAAAGAGCAAAAACCCTCGGTTTTTGGCGGCTGCAGTCGTCAAATATCACAACAAAGAACCAAGTACAAAGAACCACAAATGCAATGGAACCATGCAACAACTAAACAACCACAACCAAGGACTCTGGGAGCGACCCACAAATACTTAACTCAAAGATCGATGGCGTCACCAGGAAGGCCCGTCAATCGTCTCGCTGTACCAAGGTCTACGCCGGGCGCCAAAACAGGTCTACAGTCAGGGCAGCAGTCCGTCGCAGCCGTCAGGAGGCGGGAATCTTCCCGGGAAAAGTCGTCGGGCCACTTATTTCGACAACGGGATCGATGAAGCGGGGTGCACCTTCCCTCGGAGATTTCACACGAAGTTCCTCACGATCGTCGGGCTTGGACCGGTACCACTGATGCAGCCCCACGGTGGGCGCCAACTGAAGGACTGGGTTATTTAAGACCCAGCGGTGCCAGGGGACAACACCTGAAACCTTCGTGGGTAACATGTTCCGGCGTACAAATGACAGAGACACGGGACACTTCCTTCGGCGTCAAAGATTCGAGGTTTATTTACTGCAGGGAACACAGAAATCACGTGAAGTACATAGAATGCAAGTTCGCGGGATCTGATTCAATTTGCTACTGTGGATCGCTGCTTTTTATACAGTTTTCTCCCATACGTTAACATGATACACAAAGGTTTACAACTTGGTTCCCATCGTTATCCCCAAGAGGGGTCGCTTTGATGTATTCAAGGTCCGGAACATAAGTACAGAAACATTTGGTGGTTCCCAACTGTAAAAACCCATCTTCCCACCATTAGTACATTCCAATCGGTAGTAAACAGATCGAAGAAGGAACAAGGACAGGTGCAGAGGAAGATGGAAACAGTGGGGAGATCGAAAAGGGTGTAAAAGGGGAGGTATCGGGAAACACGAGCTGCAGGCATCAAAGGGACGTGCCTAATGAGATGCACGGCTGAGACAATAGACCGGCACGGCAAGA
The DNA here is from genome assembly GCF_964263255.1 of Lissotriton vulgaris. NCBI lineage: Eukaryota > Metazoa > Chordata > Amphibia > Caudata > Salamandridae > Lissotriton > Lissotriton vulgaris. Next base: position 247,772,054 of record NC_141687.1, read on the forward strand.
TGAGCCTCGAGCGGGGCCATCTGCCTTACAGTATCATCCCCCTCATCATAAAGACACTTTCAAAGGAAATGTGTCTTCCGCAAGAGTCTTGGGAATCCCAGGGTCGCGAAGCGGACAGCGTCCGTTCGCTGGCTACTTGAGGGCAAGAGACAAAATGGATGCCGTATCTAAGATGGAACCTGTGGATACAGATAGATAAACCCATGAAACAAACGAACGGTTCAGGTTAGCACAGCGAAACTGCGCACACCCACTAAACTCGTCATTTGCGGTTCATAGATACCAGACTCGACCATATTCGTGCGAGTCGAAAACACCACTTACGACCGTCACGGAACCTCAAGAGGTACTTGGAATTGCCGGTGGTAGAGGTACATTGTGGCACTATTTTCTACATTCTTTGTTATCATAGTTCACAGATTGCAACGATTGAAGGTGCTTACGCATACTAGCAGTGTACCAGCATTATTTTTTTTCTGGTTTAAGTAAATCGAGGCAGAATTTAATGCTGTCTGTAGTGTAGATGAAAAGGTAAATTCAAGTTGTGAACCCTACTGTGAACAGTGTACATGGAAGCTAGAAGTCAGTACAGTTATAGAACAATGCTTTTTTTCCACTTTTTAAACAAAATCTGAATAATACATTATAACTGGCTCTGCAATAAATAAATCAAGGTTGAATTTTCTACTGTCTATAGTGTTGATGCAAAGGTGAATTCAAGTTGTAAACCCTGCTGTCTGCAGTGTACATCTTAGGGTGGAGTGCATCATCTGCAATTATAGTGGAAGTGGAAGATCGAACATGTATGCAGCGTGCATTTTATTATTCAACTAAATCTATAAGTGATATAAAAACAATTTTGAATGCAGCATACTAAAGGGATATTGTGTAGGATGTGATAGGTGTTATACTTAGTTTGGGTTCCACTGAGTTAGTGGCACCTGAAACAACAAGGTTCTGTGGAGCCTGCGATGATGTGTGGACTGGGCAGGACGTACTGATAGGAATGTTTTTTGTCTTGTGAATTCTGGCTTAGTAGGGTCAAGTGGCGATTTTGTGTAGGTTTGAGGGACGTTACTTTATTTGCTACTGCACTTCATACAAAATGAATGAAGAATCAGTTAAATTCTGCCTGAATACGACCATGTGGTGATGAATTATGGTGCACTGAGTTAGTAGTACCTTTGGGACTGAGCATATACATAACCTGCGATGATGCGTGGTCCAGATAGGCCGCACTAGTGATAATGTTTTTACTACGGAATTTTGCCTTAATAAAGGCTTGTGGTGATTATTTATGGTGTACTGAGTTAGTGGTATGTCTGGTGTTTAGCATGTGCTCACCCTGCGATGATGCGTGGTCTGAAAGGGCTGCACTCAAAGAATTGAATGTTGTATACTGGACTGTATGTACTTTGAGGGGGAAAAAGTGCTATCGATGGTTATGAATTCTTCAGCAACAAAATTATCAGGATCAGATGATTCTTCCAGTGGTGTAGCCATTTTTGTCTCCAAAAAAGAAATTCAGGTTTCCAATGAAGAAAAAGTGAGGTTCAAATTGTGACCTATGCTATCCACAGGGTAGACTATCATTAAGGGGTCGATTCCGATTCGGGGAAAAAAAATGTCCGTACGATTTGTATCCGGAGTCCTCTCCATACGAATCGTACCTGTCCGTCCGAGTCGCGCAGTACGAACCGTATTTCGTGAATCCGTCCGAATCGTCGCGATCTGTACGTATTGCAAGGCTAAAACCGCAAACCGTACGACTCGTACACATGCCGTATGACCCGACGAGTACGATCCGGACTGGGGTATGAGGACGCGATTCGTATGGTCCACGTCAGGTAAGGGCGAGTCATACGGTAAAGCACACAAACACATACACACCGTACGGTCCGTATCCCCCATGATCGCAGGGGTACGCACCGTACCCCTGTGATCATGGGGTGTACAAGCCATACCCCATGTACGATGGTTGTACGAGCCGGCTCGTACAACCATCGTACATGGGGTATGGCTCGTACACCCATCGTACATGGGGTATGGCTCGTACACCCCATGATCACAGGGGTACGGTGCGTACCCCTGCGATTATGGGGGGTATGCACTGTACCCGGGGGGGCCGTTTCATACCTGTTTCGGTGCGAACTCTGCTTTTACAGCTGTTCTCAGCTCCCGTAGAAAAAGGGTCATACGGTGCGTACCAGACACGTATCGTACTTGCTGGGTCGTAAAAACCAGCCTCAAACCGTACAGATGTCGCGTACAGCGGGTTCCGAGGGAGAATCGTACGGAGATTAGAGTCGTTTTATTATTCAAGTAAATCTATATGTGATATAAAAAAAGTTGTTAAAGAAAGCATAATAAAGGGATATTGTATAGGTTTTGATAAATGTTATACTTAGTTTGGTATTGTAGTCTGCAAATAATAAATCAACAGTGTAATTAATTGTGAGCTCTGATGACCGCAGTGTAGGCAGGAGGCAGCGGTTAGCAAGAGCCCACGACTATGTGGCATTGATTAGAGCTGCACAGTATTGGTAATTTAGTGTGTGTGCAGGCAGCAATGATAAGTGGTGTGAAGAGTTAGTGGCACCTGAAGCAACAAAATTCTGTGGAGCCTGTGATGATGTGTGCTCCGAGCAGGACGCACTGGTAGCAAAGTCATTAAAATCAAGTTTTCTAATAAATATTGGTTGTCCATTCACAAGAGTAAGTTGAAGTACATCTCTAAAAACTATGATATATTTTCTTCTAAATAAGACATCTGAGTAATACGGTCATGTGGCGATGATTTTTGGTGCACTGAGTTAGTAGTACCTTTGGCGCTGAGCTTGTACGTACCCATCGATAATGAGTGGTAAAAGGGGGGGGCATTCTGACCAATGTCTGTTCTCTATTGAATTCCGCATGAATATGGCCACATGACGATGTATTAGGGTGCAGTCAGTTACTGGTACCTTTGGTACTGAGCTTGTGCGTAACCTGCGATGATGCGTAGTCTGGGCAGGCCTCACTGGGACTAATGTTTTTTGCCTAGTGAGATCTGTCTTAATAAGGCCACAGGGAAATGATTTTTGTGACTTATGTAAAAAAATCTGAACACATACAATAGAATTGTCTCTGCATTACATAAATCAAGGCTGAATTCCCCCTGTCCGTAGTGTAGATGGGAAACTGAATTCAAGTTGTGAACCCTGCTGTCCGCAGAGTAAATTTTGGCTGTAGTCCACAGAAACATCAACAAATGCTTTTTGTCACATACGTTAACAAAATCTGACGACACAGTAAAATTGTCTGTCTTCAATAAATCGAGAATGAATTCAATGTTGTCTGTAGTGCTTCTCCGCTTCTGGTATCAAGTGGTAAACTCTGTTTATCGCAGTGTACAATTGAAGGTAGTACTTAGTACAGACATAGATGAACGTTTTTTGTGGCATCCATTAACAAAATTGACTCTGCCTTTCATAAATCAAGGCTAACTTGAATGCTGTCCGTAATTGTCTCTGTATGAAATCAATGAAGGCTGAATTTCCTAATGTTCAAACTTTAACAAAATCTGAGGACATAGTGCAATTGTCTCGGCTTTAAATAAATCAAGACTGAATTCAATGTTTTCTGTAGTGCAGATATGCAACTGGTATCAAGTTGTCAACTCTACTAACCGCAGAGTAGATTGAAGGCAGTTCTCAGCACAGATACCGATGACAAATTTAGATCCAAAGATGAATTTAGGTTGTGAACCCTGTTGCCTGCAGTGTCGATGGAAAGCACTAGTCGATACAGACATAAGTCTGCGGTGGTAGGGTGCTGATTTCGCAATGGGCCTGTATCGAGGAGGCACGGGGTCATGGCGGCAGCCACTTGGCAGGGTGCGGACCTCCACTGGGGTGCAGTCTGTTCTCTTTGCAGAAGTGAACCAGGCCCAATGCGTAGACTACTTATTTATAATCTTACGTTGACGTTGTTTACGTTGGACTAGCCCACTCCACTTCTGTTTCAAAGGAGGGGTGAACTGAGTTGTGTATGCAGAGAAACTGCTGATACATCCCCTGTTGAGGCACACCGAGGGCGATCAGTGATGTGATTCGCAGTATAAACAAATGTTTAGTTCATAGTTTTTGAAGACTTTATTCACAAATATTTACACTGATATTAACAACATATCAGTGACAGCGTGGGTCCATTGGGTTGGTGCATAAACTTGTCCCCCAAGGGGTGAACACAGCTACATGACCAAAATATTCCCCAGTGTCTGAGATAATATGGTTGCGTCCACTATTCAGTACTCTACACGTATCAATGGTATATCTACACACTGTAAAGTTTTTGATTTCTATAGTGAATTGTGTATATTATTTCACCGGTCGTCTTATCGTTGCGTACATTATTGTTGATGTTCGAGTTCTTTCTCTTATACATACTTGGTTGCCACATCTTTGTACATTGAGCTAGTGTGTTGTTGAGGGCATATATTATTTTGGAAAGGTCCGTTATCCTGTTTTGCGCTGCCTCTAAGGTAGTAGGGGGGAGGGGTCCGTGGCGATGGTTGTGGTGATCGTGGCGCTGGGTATTGTGATTTTGTTGGGTGTCGGAAGTGTATTATTAGAACCTCTATCACAAATTGCTCTTTAAACATGGGTGTGAGTTGAATGCAATTCACGCAGTACATATGCGACGTTCTTACAGTACTTAAATGTTGATGTAAATTTGTTAGTGCTAAGTGGAACTATTGCCTGATTTTTTAGGTGGCATTGCAGATTTAGTTTCTTGTTGAAAATATGGGGAAGTGGTCAACATTATAAGTAGGAATTGTCATTTTAAAAACCTTTGAAATTCACTGAAAAAACCATAGGTTTCAGGCAGGTTATATTTAGGAATTATCATTTAGAAAACCTTTAAAATTCACTGAAAAAACTATAGGTTTCAGGCAGGTTACAGTTAGGAATTATCATTTAAAAAACCATAGAAATTCACTGAAAAAAACATAGGTTTTAGGGGTGTTATAGTTAGCTCGACATTTCACTCATACAAAATTCATTGAAATACAACCATTGAAATTCCTCCGTTATAGTTAGTTGTACTAACTGTAACTCTCGCGTCCACAAACCACTGGTGATTGTGTCACATATTACATTATTCATTACATGGTCAGTGACATCACTGATGACATCACTGATGACATCATCCAGTGAATGGATAAAGTGATAAAATATTAAAGCAAAGTCATTTTACATCATGTCCCTGTTTTCTTGACATGAAATGGAGCAGAGCAACTGTTGCTTCAATACATAACCCGAAACATATGTTTCATAAGAGCAAAAGTAGAGAAAAGGGAGTGTTTGCCCAAAATATTGGATTAGAAATACAGAGTTAAAGAGATATCAGAGAAAAAATATTGCGATTCAAAAATATCATGATGCAGAAATATAATTGTCAAGAATATCAACTTTACCGGTAAGTAATATCATTTTCAATAATATTGTTGTTGTTAATATTGTTTTCAATAATACAGCTGTGAGAAATATCATTTTTTAAATTATCTTATTGTGTTAGTTCATATATAAATGTTGTTTTATTATCATTTGTATATTTTTTGATATTATTTTCAGATATATTTCGTAATTTTAAGTTATGTATACATTTTTTATGTATTTGCATATTAATAATTTATATTGTCGTAGCGAGTTGCTAGGGTTTTAGGTGTGTTAGGTGGGAAGTTCATTAAGTAATAATTAATTAATTAATTCATAATGTATTATTAATTAATTGATTATTAATAATGTGAATTGTGTACTACTTGTATTTTTTAAGGTATATTAGGTGTGTGTTGCTGGGTGTGTAGGAGTATAGTGTAGGAAATTAATTATGTAGTATTTAACTAACAATTTATTAAATAATTGATTATTAAGTATGTAGATTGTGTAATAGTTGTATTTTTTAACTTATATATTACGTGCAAGCTGCTGTGCTTGTAGGCGTAAAAGGTGGGAAGTTAAGTAGTAATTAATTAACAATTAATAATTAATTACTTTTTAATTATTTAATTGATTAAGAAATATGTAAACATGTGTAATAATTGTATTTCTTAAGTTATATATTAGGTGTGGGCTGCTTGGTTTGAAGGGGTATAGGATGGGAAGTTAATTAGTCATTAATTATTAAATTATTAACTAATATTTAATTGATTATTAATTGTGTTACATTTATTTATTTTAGTTATGTTTTAAGTGTGGGCTGGTAGGTTTGTGGTGGTATAGTGTGGTAATTCAATTACGTAATAAATAAATAACAATTTATATATTTATTGGATAAATATTAAAGTTCATATTGAGAGGTATATATTTGTTTTGAAATAATAGGCTTATGTTTCATAGTTCATGTTTCATGTATGTTGTGTTTGAAGTGAAGTACTTTCTCTACTGTTGCACAGATTGGAGTGAGAATAGTAAATTTCACCCGTCCGAATGCCAGTGCTTTTCCTACTGTTGCACAGACTGGAATGGGATTAGTTATTGTTAGCCCTTCGGAGTCCAATGCTTTCACTACTTTTGTAAAGACTGGAGTGGGAATAGTAAATGTGTCCCCTCCAAAGTCGAATCCTTTCCCTCCTGTTGTGCAGACTGGAGCGGGAATAGTAAATTTAACCCCACTGAAGTTAAACACTTTCCTACTGTTGCACAGACTGAAGTAGGAATAGTAAATTGTACACCTCCGGAGTCCAACGCTTTCCCTACTGTTGCACAGACTGGCAAGGGAATAATAAATGATACCCCTCCGAAGTGTAAAGGTTTCACTACTGTTGCACACACTGGAGTGAGACTAGTAACTGTTAACTGCCGAAGTTCAATGCTTTCCCTACTGTTTCACAGAATGGAGTGGGAATAGTAAATGTTACCCCTCTAGAGTCCAACGCTTTCCCTACTGTTTCACAGACTAGAGTAGATATAGTAATTGTTACCCCTGTGGAGTCTAGCGCTTTTCCTACTGTTGCACAGACTGGAGTGGGAATAGTACATTTTACACCTTCAGGGTCCAACGATTTCCTTACTGTTTCACAGACTGAATTAGGAATAGTAGCTTATACATATCCGGAGTGCAGCGATTTCCCTACTGTTGCATAGACTGGAGTGGAAATAGTAAGTTTAACCCCTCCGAAGTCCAGTGCTTTCACTACTGTTGCACGGACTGGAATGGGAATAGTACATTTACACCTCCAGAGTCCAACGCTTTCCTGCTGTTGCACAGACTGAAGTAGGAATAGTAAATTGTACACCTCAGGAGTCCAACGCTTTCCCTACTGTTGCACAGACTGGCGAGGGAATATTAAATGATACCCCTCCGAAGTGCAATGGTTTCCTTACTGTTGCACAGACTGGAAAGGGACTAGTAACTGTTAATCCCCGAAGTTCAATGCTTTCCCTACTGTTTCACAGAATGGAGTGGGAATAGTAAATGTTACCCCTCCGGAGTCCAACTCTTTCCCTACTGTTTCACAGTTTCACAGACTTGAGTAGATATAGTAAATGTTACCCCTGTGGAGTCTAGCGCTTTTCCCACTGTTGCACAGACTGGAGTGGGAATAGTACATTTTACACCTGCAGGGTCCAACGCTTTCCTTACTGTTTTACAGACTGGATTAGGAATAGTAATTAATACATATCCGGAGTGCAGTGATTTCCCTACTGTTGCACAGACTGGAGTGGAAATAGTAAGTTTAACCCCTCCGAAGTCCAGTACTTTCACTACTGATGCACAGACTGGAATGGAAATAGTACATTTAACACCTCCAGAGTCCAACGCTTTCCCTACTGTTGCACAGACTGGAGTGGGAATAGTAAATGTAACCCCTCCGAAGTCCAGTGCTTTCACTACTGTTGCACAGACTGGAATGGGAATAGTTTTTGTTAGCCCTTCAGATTCCAATTAAGCATGGGCGGAAAATCCGTTTCGCTCGCGGATTTTGCGGATTTTTGGGAAATTCGCAATCCGCGAGATTTGCGAATTTCCCGCAAAATCCGCAAATTCGCACGCAGCGGATTTTTTTTGCGGCGCGCGGCGTTGGTGATACAATTTTTGCGGCGCGCGGCGTTTATCATTGTTTGCCGGGTTGTTTTTCTCGATAGTTTGCGAGTGCTGCGCCATTTTGGATCTTGCTGTGTGATCCCGCGGGAATTGGCGAGCGCGCAACGTCATCGCGGATTGCCAGCGAGAGTTTGTCAACGCGAGTACGGCGAGATCACGTCTCGCAGTACTTCGCAATTGCGAGATTTGAGATGCGGCGAGCGAAAATATAAAATTTGCAATTCTGCACAAGAAATCCACCAGCAAGCAGCATAAACCTTCTAGAAATGATGATTTTTATCTGAATAACTCCTTAGGTTGACATTTGCCTGCACTTTTTTAGCGAGGAGTCCATACTGGGGAGGGGGGAGGGGGGTGGGAGGAAGGAAGGGCCCCACAGTCTTCAACTTCCTGTTCCTGTTCAGCAGGCTCCTCCCAGTGCTTTGTCCATCTCCTGGTCACTTTTCATTTGGATCTGGAGCTGGAAGGATTACTTTTTGGGGATGCTGCTGGATATTTGGATTTGAGGCCTTTTTGTTTTGACTTTCTTTGGATCACTGTTGGATTAGAAATTTTACAAGTAAGTTTGTTTGGGGCATTACAGTTGCTGCAACTAAAATTTTGGAATTTTCGATTTTTGGGCTGTTTTGGGGCCTTTTGCCCAGGGGTACTCAGTGGTGGGTGGACTGAGTCTTTCCGTGGGTTGTCTTGAACTTAAACATCATGGAGGCCATGGATGGATTGGGATTGTGCTGATTTTTCAGTGATTTTCGTTTTTTGGGGCTGTACTTGTGGCATTTTCACCAGGGGTATTTGAGTCTAGCATGGGCCTAGTCTTTCTGTAGGTTGTCTTGAATTTAAACATCATGGAGGGCATGGATGGATTGGGATTGTGCTGATTTTTCAGTCATTTTCGTTTTTTGGGGCTGTACTTGTGGCCTTTTCACCAGGGGTATTTGAGTCTAGCATGGGCCTAGTCTTTCTGTGGGCTAGTTTGAACTTAAACATCATGGATGGCATGGATGGAATGGGATTGTGCTGATTTTGCAGTGTTTTTCGATTTTTGGGGGTGTTCATGGGGAGGGACAGGCCATGTGGCTGGTGGCCATTTTGAGTGCAGCTACAGGCACTGGCCATGTGCTGGCAGGCAAGTGGCCATTTTGAATGCAGGCTTTGTTGTTAGGCCTGCAACCATTTTGCCTACTTTTCAACCTTTATTTATGCCCAGGGGTAGTGAGTCTTGCATGGGCCTAGTCTTTCTGTGGGCTGTCTTGAACTTAAACATCATGGAGGGCATGGATGGAATGGGATTGTGCTGATTTTGCAGTGTTTTTCGATTTTTGGGGGTGTTCATGGGGAGGGACAGGCCATGTGGCTGGTGGCCATTTTGAGTGCAGCTACAGGCACTGGCCATGTGCTGGCAGGCAAGTGGCCATTTTGAATGCAGGCTTTGTTGTTAGGCCTGCAACCATTTTGCCTACTTTTCAACCTTTATTTATGCCCAGGGGTAGTGAGTCTTGCATGGGCCTAGTCTTTCTGTGGGTTGTCTTGAATTTAAACATCCTGGAGGCCATGGATGGAATGGGATTGTGCTGATTTTTCAGTGATTTTCGTTTTTTGGGCCTGTACTTGTGGCCTTCTCACCAGGGGTATTTGAGTCTAGCATGGGCCTAGTCTTTCTGTGGGCTGTCTTGAACTTAAACATCATGAAGGGCATGGATGGAATGGGATTGTGCTGATTTTGCAGTGTTTTTCGATTTTTGGGGGTGTTCATGGGGAGGGACAGGCCATGTGGCTGGTGGCCATTTTGAGTGCAGCTACAGGCACTGGCCATGTGCTGGCAGGCAAGTGGCCATTTTGAATGCAGGCTTTGTTGTTAGGCCTGCAACCATTTTGCCTACTTTTCAACCTTTATTTATGCCCGGGGGTAGTGAGTCTTGCATGGGCCTAGTCTTTCTGTGGGTTGTCTTGAATTTAAACATCATGGAGGCCATGGATGGAATGGGATTGTGCTGATTTTTCAGTGATTTTCGTTTTTTGGGCCTGTACTTGTGGCCTTTTCACCAGGGGTATTTGAGTCTAGCATGGGCCTAGTCTTTCTGGGGGCTGTCTTGAACTTAAACATCATGGAGGGCATGGATGGAATGGGATTGTGCTGATTTTGCAGTGTTTTTCGATTTTTGGGGGTGTTCATGGGGAGGGACAGGCCATGTGGCTGGTGGCCATTTTGAGTGCAGCTACAGGCACTGGCCATGTGCTGGCAGGCAAGTGGCCATTTTGAATGCAGGCTTTGTTGTTAGGCCTGCAACCATTTTGCCTACTTTTCAACCTTTATTTATGCCCAGGGGTAGTGAGTCTTGCATGGGCCTAGTCTTTCTGTGGGTTGTCTTGAATTTAAACATCCTGGAGGCCATGGATGGAATGGGATTGTGCTGATTTTTCAGTGATTTTTGTTTTTTGGGCCTGTACTTGTGGCCTTTTCACCAGGGGTATTTGAGTCTAGCATGGGCCTAGTCTTTCTGTGGGCTGTCTTGAACTTAAACATCATGGAGGGCATGGATGGAATGGGATTGTGCTGATTTTGTAGTGTTTTTCGATTTTTGGGGGTGTTCATGGGGAGGGACAGGCCATGTGGCTGGTGGCCATTTTGAGTGCAGCTACAGGCACTGGCCATGTGCTGGCAGGCAAGTGGCCATTTTGAATGCAGGCTTTGTTGTTAGGCCTGCAACCATTTTGCCTACTTTTCAACCTTTTTTATGCCCAGGGGTAGTGAGTCTTGCATGGGCCTAGTCTTTCTGTGGGTTGTCTTGAATTTAAACATCATGGAGGCCATGGATGGAATGGGATTGTGCTGATTTTTCAGTGATTTTCGTTTTTTGGGCCTGTACCTGTGGCCTTTTCACCAGGGGTATTTGAGTCTAGCATGGGCCTAGTCTTTCTGTGGGCTGTCTTGAACTTAAACATCATGGAGGGCATGGATGGAATGGGATTGTGCTGATTTTGCAGTGTTTTTCGATTTTTGGGGGTGTTCATGGGGAGGGACTGGCCATGTGGCTGGTGGCCATTTTGAGTGCAGCTACAGGCACTGGCCATGTGCTGGCAGGCAAGTGGCCATTTTGAATGCAGGCTTTGTTGTTAGGCCTGCAACCATTTTGCCTACTTTTCAACCTTTATTTATGCCCAGGGGTAGTGAGTCTTGCATGGGCCTAGTCTTTCTGTGGGTTGTCTTGAATTTAAACATCCTGGAGGCCATGGATGGAATGGGATTGTGCTGATTTTTCAGTGATTTTCGTTTTTTGGGCCTGTACTTGTGGCCTTTTCACCAGGGGTATTTGAGTCTAGCATGGGCCTAGTCTTTCTGTGGGCTGTCTTGAACTTAAACATCATGGAGGGCATGGATGGAATGGGATTGTGCTGATTTTGCAGTGTTTTTCGATTTTTGGGGGTGTTCATGGGGAGGGACAGGCCATGTGGCTGGTGGCCATTTTGAGTGCAGCTACAGGCACTGGCCATGTGCTGGCAGGCAAGTGGCCATTTTGAATGCAGGCTTTGTTGTTAGGCCTGCAACCATTTTGCCTACTTTTCAACCTTTATTTATGCCCAGGGGTAGTGAGTCTTGCATGGGCCTAGTCTTTCTGTGGGTTGTCTTGAATTTAAACATTATGGAGGGCATGGATGGATTGGGATTGTGGTGATTTTTCAGTGATTTTCGTTTTTTGGGCCTGTACTTGTGGCCTTTTCACCAGGGGTATTTGAGTCTAGCATGGGCCTAGTCTTTCTGTGGGCTGTCTTGAACTTAAACATCATGGAGGGCATGGATGGAATGGGATTGTGCTGATTTTGCAGTGTTTTTCGATTTTTGGGGGTGTTCATGGGGAGGGACAGGCCATGTGGCTGGTGGCCATTTTGAGTGCAGCTACAGGCACTGGATAGGTGCTGGCAGGCAAGTGGCCATTTTGAATGCAGGCTTTGTTGTTAGGCCTGCAACCATTTAGCCTACTTTTCAACCTTTATTTATGCCCAGGGGTAGTGAGTCTTGCATGGGCCTAGTCTTTCTGTGGGTTGTCTTGAATTTAAACATTATGGAGGGCATGGATGGATTGGGATTGTGCTGATTTTGCAGTGTTTTTCGATTTTTTTGTGCTGTATAACTGAACTGATGTTCCTCTGTCTTCCATTGTTTTTAGGTGCACAAGACTCAAGAGAACCACCAGTGCCAGGAAGAAGTCCTGCAGCGGTGTGTGTGTGCAGCATAACGTCACGCGACGTCACGTCTGGCCTCAGACAACTCTATAATTCGTGCAACTGCGGCCTGCTGTCTGACCTGCTCTGAAGAAGATGGCCCCAAAAAAAGGTCTCCGTAGCTCCTCTAGCAAGAAAGTTGCTAGTAAGGAGCAGAAGAAGCAAGTTACCAAGGAGGCTGGTGTGCCACCCGCCACGTTTTTTGGGAGAAAAAAAAAAAGTACGCCTGCAGCAGCAGGATCTGCTGGGGACCAAGCTGGGAGCAGCACCCCTGCTCCATTGGGTTCAGTGCCTCCACCACCACGCCAACTTAAGTCAAAACCCTTGAGTGCTTCAGAGGCAGTCAGTGTACTTCTCCAATCACCATCGACCAGTGATGTTGGCTCATCGCAAGAAAGTAGCAGCAATGTCCCTGAATCAACACAGGTTGTTGTAACTCATCTGACAAGTGTTGAACAACCACAGCCGCAACAACAACACCATGTGCAAGTACACGCCCAAGTACATGTGGAAGGAGAGGCATCAAAAGGAGATGCACAAGCAAAGGTGCATGGAGGTTCACAAGTGCCCACAATAGTTGTTCCTCCCGAAGTAGGGGCACATCAGGAAATCGACAATGAAGCTGAGGTATCATTGGAAGCCACTCCTCCTGATGATCATTCATTGTCTTCCACATCCCTAGCAAGGAAAAGATCAAGGGGGGTGTCTACATCTTCTTCAAGCCCACCACCTTCTGATGATCTGGATGACGAATGGGTACCACCACGGCAGCCTGAGAGTGAGGCACACCATGATCTGACACCGGTACCTAAGCGTAAAAGGAAGGTCGTCGAAAAACTCATACCTATGGAGTGTGATGAGGCTCAACAAGAAGTGACAGATACTGCTGGTGATGAAGCCTCTCACGATGACGATGAGCCAGTCATCACAATGGTCACTGCAGCCCCACCGGGCATGCAGCAAAGAGACATTTTGACCCTATCCCGAGAAGCTGCTGAGCGTGATGATGATGTCGACGAGGAGGCAATGGAAATGGAATCATTAGATTTGGAGTTAAGTAGTACACCAAAATCTACCGCTTCCATATTTCTTCCTCGCAAGAAGGTACCCACCTCGACCTCAATTCGTGGTGGTGAAAGTGCAAAACGTACTGAAGTTCGGCAATCCACATCCTCCACTTCATCTGGCATTAGCAGCAGGACCACCACCACCAGTATCGCCGCCTCCTCCGGCCCCCAAAGACATTTCAAGTCTCCAGTTTGGAACTTCTTTAGTGTTTGCCCAAAAAAGGAAAACGTAGCCATTTGTAGCATTTGTAAGCTTCGAGTTAGTCGTGGTAAGTTTGGTACCAACTATGGTACCGGAGGCCAGAGAGGTCATCTTAGGAGAACGCACGCTGTCCAATGGTTTGCGCACCTAGACGCGGTCAAGGAAGCCCGAATTGCACGTAATGAAAACGTTGATTTTTCATCTGATGATGACGAGGAGGAAGAAGACGATTCAAACACTTCACTTACACCCAGTACCCCTGTCAGCAGCACACCCCATGTGAGCCACACTAAGAGTGTGGGAGAGAGTGAGACATCAATGCGGAAAAGTTCATCAGCGAGCGTAACTGGGTCGAAGATATCATCATCATCCCGTAAATCCTTGGTCCAGGGCAACATTAAAAAGATATTGTTTACAGAAACGCAATATGAACGCAACCACCCACTGGCGCGTCTGTATAACACTAAGCTGGCTAAAATGCTAGCTCTGGACCTTCTCCCTTTTTCTTTTGTAGAAGGGGTTGGTTTTCTAGAATTTGTGGCAGCGCTCTGCCCTAAATGGAAGGTTCCTAGCCGGTTCTATTTTGCCCGAGTTGCGGTTCCAGCACTACATGAAGATGTTCTGAAGGTGATTGGGGCAGCTTTTGCAGAAGAGTGCTGTTCACACTATACATTTTCGTCCCTATTCACTATTATTCCTGTCTGTCTGTCTTTCTTTGTTGTGCACAGTTAATATATTTCAAACTTTAATCAGATAATCACAAAATCAAGCCCATCAGCAGAACTGTCTTCACTGGTTTGCTAATTGATTTGAAGTTGCCGCAGTCTGCATTCCTCAGGTTCACAATTTCAGAAGAACATGCTCCTCTATCCTCCTCCTCCAGACTCCTATTTGCATCAAACCAGAGGGCTGGTTTACGCCCAATGAAGAAAGACTCAGCACTTGTGGGGGTGTTGTTGTACCTCTTTGCAGGTGAGTTGACGGCTCTGGGGCCATTGCTGGGAAGCTCTAATACCGGATAAAAGTGTTTTGGACCAAATCCCAGGCGGAAAATTATTTGTGTTTTTGATGACTTGCTTGCCTTTGAGGTGCTCTTAGGGGGGCTTCCTGGTGTTTGCGGGTGAGTTTCGTGGTCTGGGAGCACTGCTGGGACACTCTAATCTTGATTGCATTTGCTTTTCAGGAAATCCGTCGTGGCAACCCCGACTTATGGCCTAGCTACGCAGCGCGTTTGGACCGAAGGCCGAGAAATATTGCAAGTATGAGATTTTGCTTTTGGCCTGTTTGGGGGTGTTATGCTTCTTGGCGGGTGGGTTGGGTTGGCTGGTCTTGGGGCATTCCTGGGAAGGTCTAATACCGGGTAGAAGTGGTTGGGACAAAATCCAGGCCGATTTTTTTTTGGCTATTTCTGACATTTTGCTCAATGTAGCGTTTTCGGGGGCCTGTTTGGGGGGCTTCCCGGTGTTTGTGGGTGAGTTTCGTGGTCTGGGAGCACTGCTGGGACACTCTAATCTTGATTGCATTTGCTTTTCAGGAAATCCGTCGTGGCAACCCCGACTTATAGCCTAGCTACGCAGCGCGTTTGGACCGAAGGCCGAGAAATATTGCAAGTATGAGATTTTGCTTTTGGCCTGTTTGGGGGTGTTATGCTTCTTGGCGGGTGGGTTGGGTTGGCGGGTCTTGGGGCATTCCTGGGAAGGTCTAATACTGGGTAGAAGTGGTTGGGACAAAATCCTCGCGGAAAAGCCTTTTGGCACTTTTTGTAACTTAGGGTTCGTTAGGGTTAGCCCTAGCAGCAGGATTGCATGTGTTTCGGGGTGTTCTCTCTTAGAGCACTCGTGAGAATGTGTAATTTTGGTTGCAAGTCATTTGAAGAAAATCCATGGTGGGAAAGGGGGGATTTGGCATAGTTAAAGAAAGCCTTTGCCACTATTCTTAACTTAGGGTTCGTTAGGGTTAGCAGTATTTCTATTGCATGTGTTTGAGTGGGGGGGATTTCGAGTCTTGGAGCGATGCTGGCTATGGCTAATTTTGCTTGGTTGCTTGCAAGTGGTTTGAATGCAATCCACGGTGGGTAAGGGGTAATTAGGAAGGGGGTACTTCGGCCTACTTTTACTTTCAAAGTAAGTTTTGTCACCAGTTTTCTGCTAGGCCTCGTTTTTTGAGATTTGATTGGGGGTCTTCTACATTTTTCCGACTGGCTTTAGTAAGGGTCTGGGTGGGAGCACTGCTAGGAAGATCTAATTTTGTTCTAAAACACAGTTTACAGTACACCTAGCTTGAGGGGAAAGATCCGCTACATTAATTTGCCCATACTTATTTATCCTTCAAAAGGTGACTCAGACAGAGTACGCACTTTCAAAAATATTGTACTGTCTACTAGGAAAATCAAATTGTGACTTTTTGCACTCCACAGCCTACATACCTTATATTTATTTATCAGTGGTGTTGTAATATTATATCACTTCCTGTTTTTCGTTGAATAATTACAGGCCGGGTTTCAGTCTCTGCAATGGGGAAAAAAGGATGGAGTCAGGCTTCACAGTAGCGAGCCACAATTCAGCATCAGGCAGGCAGTGGACAGGGTGTCTTCTGGTCACCAACATTGATGGACGAAGCGTCAGCTGCAATGGAGGAGTGCCGCTAATAAGAGGATTTTTTTTCTGCAGGCAACTTACTTACCACTTCCAACAGGACCACTACAACCACATAGATACAGTATCCCTTGCCTTTTTCTCTGACTGTGACTGCATTTCTTGGATCTCTCTCTGCTTCTAAATTGATCCCTTAACACATCACTTACTCCACTCCACTATCACATCTGCACCACACATAGTCATTTGTAAGTGCTCCTACGTAATTCGCAAGTCGCAGCACGCCCCAGGCCGTAGAGGACTGGGATGGCCCCAATGATGAAGCATGTCACCAAGGGGCAACCCTGGTGAGTGAGGGGACACCTAGAAAAAAAGCAATTTCTCCTTTTCTATCTACTATACCTTCCAGACCAACCCCACTGAGTGTTGTTGTGAATGGATTTATAGTGACCAGCAAGGCTCTCGGGTATCTGGCTACAGAGACCTTATGTTGAATATCGTTATCCATAATTCCACACAGGCCCTGTACTGTCGCATTCTTTCTTCCACAGTTGTCGAAAGTACTACTTACTTTTCACTGACATGCATGCAGTAGTGCATGCACTTTCAAAGATTGATGGATAGGTTTGTACCCAAAGAATTGTTTATGTTCAGTTGTTTGTCTATGCTGTGCTTTTTTTTACAGGGCGTCTTCTGGTGACCAACATCGATGGACGAAGCGTCGGCTGCAATGGAGGAGTGCCGCTAATAAGAGGATTTTTTTTCTGCAGGCAACTTACTTACCACTTCCAACAGGACCACTACAACCACATAGATACAGTATCCCTTGCCTTTATCTCTGACTGTGACTGCATTTCTTGGATCTCTCTCTGCTTCTAAATTGATCCCTTAACACATCACTTACTCCACTCCACTATCACATCTGCACCACACATAGTCATTTGTAAGTGCTCCTACGTAATTCGCAAGTCGCAGCACGCCCCAGGCCGTAGAGGACTGGGATGGCCCCAATGATGAAGCATGTCACCAAGGGGCAACCCTGGTGAGTGAGGGGACACATAGAAAAAAAGCAATTTCTCCTTTTCTATCTACTATACCTTCCAGACCAACCCCACTGAGTGTTGTTGTGAATGGATTTATAGTGACCAGCAAGGCTCTCGGGTATCTGGCTACAGAGACCTTATGTTGAATATCGTTATCAATAATTCAACACAGGCCCTGTACTGTCGCATTCTTTCTTCCACAGTTGTCGAAAGTACTACTTACTTTTCACTGACAAGCATGCAGTAGTGCATGCACTTTCAAAGATTGATGGATAGGTTTGTACCCAAAGAATTGTTTATGTTCAGTTGTTTGTCTATGCTGTGCTTTTTTTTACAGGGTGTGTTCTGGTGACCAACATCGATGGACGAAGCGTCGGCTGCAATGGAGGCGTGCCGCTAATAAGAGGTTTTTTTTCTGCAGGCAACTTACTTACCACTTCCAACAGGACCACTACAACCACATAGATACAGTATCCCTTGCCTTTTTCTCTGACTGTGACTGCATTTCTTGGATCTCTCTCTGCTTCTAAATTGATCCCTTAACACATCACTTACTCCACTCCACTATCACATCTGCACCACACATAGTCATTTGTAAGTGATCCTACGTAATACGCAAGTCGCAGCACGCCCCAGGCCGTAGAGGACTGGGATGGCCCCAATGATGAAGCATGTCACCAAGGGGCAACCCTGGTGAGTGAGGGGACACCTAGAAAAAAAGCAATTTCTCCTTTTCTATCTACTATACCTTCCAGACCAACCCCACTGAGTGTTGTTGTGAATGGATTTATAGTGACCAGCAAGGCTCTCGGGTATCTGGCTACAGAGACCTTATGTTGAATATCGTTATCAATAATTCCACACAGGCCCTGTACTGTCGCATTCTTTCTTCCACAGTTGTCGAAAGTACTACTTACTTTTCACTGACATGCATGCAGTAGTGCATGCACTTTCAAAGATTGATGGATAGGTTTGTACCCAAAGATTTGTTTATGTTCACAATTGTTTGTCTATGCTGTGCTATTTTTTCTTGTCTCCCAAAACCTTTCCCAAAAACCCCCGTACCCATCCATTTTTCAAACCCTAACCCTCTTCCCCCGGGCTGTGTGGTTTTGATTGATGTGTGACTAAATTACAGCAATAAATCCACACACTTGCTGGGGAGGATAAGGTGATAGCAACAGGCTGGTGAAGAAATCCGAGGATATATTCTTACTCTGCTTGACAAAGAACCATTGCTAATGTGAAAGAACTTCAACCGAATTAGTAGTTATACTTTACCATTTGTTAGGCTACAATGTGGCACTGTTCTACTGTACTTCTGTCACCTGCTATATTCTCAGTTGTACCGTTGAATTGGTCAGGAGGACAAACCAGATTTCATTTTCTTTTTTTTCATAGGCATGCAACTGCCACTGTGTCACACCACTAGTACCACCGCTATGAGGAAATTTTATCGGACCAAGATTGCCAACCTTATTCGCTGTTTCCCGTGGAGCCAGCCCTGGGTCTAGCCCTACTTTCAAACACAAATTACAGGTAAGATAAGCGTTTGGTGGTTTGGGGGTATAATGGAGTATTAGTAGGAGAGACGAGAGACTGAAGGTAGTACTACTAAAGTCCTAGGACTCTTGGATTCACTTCACTTAGTCTGTGAGAGGCACTTAGTGTTGAAAACATTTGGGCATTTACACTTAAAGGAAGAAAATGGAACTAAACTTTGAGGAAAACAAAGTCACTGTTAAACCCCCACCCACCAGGCAAGCAGTAAGAAACGGGTATGCTCAGATAAAGTTTGAAAAAGTATATTTATATCCCTAACAAAATAATCTCCCGCAAGACCCTCCCTAACCCCAACGATTGTCCTTCAAAAGTCCCCAAAAACCCAACTCCCAATTCCCACCCCCCAAAAGTCTCTAAAAAAGGGGCAAGGGACACTATGGGTGGATGCTGTCAACTTTTTGGGCCAGGGCATCATGCTCCTGGCGGAGCAAGGCGTGCTCTACGCGGAGCCCCTCCAACTGGTTGGAAAAGTGGTGGAGCTCCTGCTGGAGGTGGGACACCATCAGGGTACTGCGGCGCAGGCGTGCCTTCAATGCCTTGTAGGTGCAACGGCTGTGAGAGGAAGCTGTAGCTGTTGTCCTTGCTACTCGGCGGTGGCGTTTGGCTTTGGCAGCCCGGCTCAGTCTGGGTGGACCACTGTGCTGGGTGGCACTGGCAGCCCGTGGGGGAACGGAGGCCGATGCAGACGACGTAGTTGTTGTGGTCGACTGCACACTTTCTTCGTCCTCCAGGGCCACCAGCCGCCGATATTCGGCCACAGTGGCATTGATCCTCCGTTGCCGGGCCGCTCTAGCCAGCTCCTTCCTCCTTGTTCGTTTGGAAGGAGAACCTATATGAAGAAAGAAAGACATAGTCTGTAACCAATGCTCTTTAAGATTAACTCAATCATTCAGCAGAAATTTGTGTTGCACTACAACTAGCAACTTGCAAACGCATTACATAACTATTGAGGCCAGTATCTATCTAACCTCACACTTCTTCATCCTTGCTCTAACATTAGTGGGAGTTTAAGGAACAAATTCTACGAGCACTATGGACTTCCATTGGAGTCGACTATGAAAGTACACCAGTCTTATTCTTCTTCTTGTCTCTTGTTTTGGAAAATTGGTACGTTATCTTCTGCAAGCCGGCATAATGCCAGCGCAGTAAACTTGCACCCGAGAAAAAGAGACGCACGCCATGAGGAGTGACCTAGACTTGCGTTGCGTTACTGTACCCGTCCAGTAAATGCAGGTGGTGAAGCTCTTACTTTTCTATTACGGGTGGCACTGAGAATACTCTGTTACAAGTCAAGGGCTACTGCTTAATTAATTTAACTTTCACCCTACAGTGGAAATGAGTACTAGAAATGGAAAATTGAAGAAGATAAATAATCTGATTATCTATCACTTCACATGGGATGTTTTTGCTTATATATGGGATGACTTTAGGTGCTTTGCTTTTTATTGAGTGACCAGTGATACATCCACACATGAATGACTAAGTACTACTAAACTTATTAAGAGAGGTAGGGAGTGGCCACAGTAATAACCGGATCTATGCAGTGCTTGCAATACAAACTACTGCTACTATTGATGGTAGTATTTGGACAAAATTAAAAGTTCTTTTCCTTGCCTTTCCTACACTGGAACGGACGTGCGGGTGCAGTGTTACATGCTCTTCAAAGTTACACTTAGTTCATCCACTGACCGTCTACTCTCTCTAGATCATGGGTACTCACAAACTTTCTCTCAGGGGCTACATTTACAGTGTAGTTTGGGGCCGAGGGCCGCACTGGTGGGGGCGGAGTCAGAGGGGGCGTGGCTAAAGCAAAACGATAACTTGTGACCATGAGGTTGCACACAGGTCCCTGCAGCAGATGCCCTCATCCACTGAGCCACCAGACCCAGCATTTACATACATCTCTCTCCCTCCTGCTCTCCCTCCTGCCCTCCCTCTCCATCTCTCTCTCCCTTCTGCCCTCCCTCTCCCTCCCCCTCTGTCATCTCACTGTGTGTGTGTCTATCTGTTTCAGCCTTCAGCCCGGGTTGAGACCGCTTCCTCAACGCGCACACACAGACAACAACACCAAAGTACTTAACAGGTCTTTAAAAGACCATTAACATATTATTGAGGCTTTGTTTGTTGTAGCGCCCCTGCTTCTCCACCCTGACAATCACTGCTTGCCCGGCCCCACAGAGCAGAGGCTTTGTTCTATTTCACCTCTTTGTGGCCTTGCATCTCCACTCTGCTCTGTGGGGGCCGGGGGAGCAGTGATTGTCAGAGTGGAGATGCAGGGGCGCTAACAGGTGAAATACAAAAAAGCCTCTGCTCTGTGGGGGCCGGGGGAGCAGTGATTGTCTGCAAGGTCTGCGCACTGCCAAGGAAGGCTTGCCGGGCCACCACCGGCCTGCGGGCCGTACTATGAGTACCCCTGCTCTAGATACACATATGCTATCTAAGAGTCAGATAGTAGCATGATCCAGGTATATGGACACATACAGTTTCTGTGTCACCCACCCAGGCTGTTGTCCTTCCACCCATCATTGCTTCATCATTCACCCAGCCATGCATCTCATATTCTTGCCTTCCCAGCTAGTCTTCAATCTCAATAAGTAAGGAATATATAAGAGCTTACCTCTGGCCGCCACCACCACCGTCTCAACTCTCACAGCCGCCGCCTCCTCCCCTGAAGAATCGCCCTCCGCCTCCGTGTCGAGCACCACCACCTCCACACTGGCCCCGCCACCAGATGTTCCACCTACAAAGTCAATTTAAGAATGTTAGAATAAAGCACTCACTAGTCTTTGGTCTAGGAATGATGACATGTGAAAACAATGTAATTTGTGACTGTCTATGTTAAAGTTAAAAAAAATGTCCCTTTTTCCAGGGAAGGTTGTCTTGCTGCACTTTTTGGCACAACTGATGAAGGCTGTTTTTTTAACACGCACCATTTTTCTCCACACAGACAGAAGATGGACTTCTAACAACAAGATCAAGTTGAAACCAGGTGAGAGCTCGGCTCGACCACAAGAAATGTCTTCAATTAATCGTCAGCACTAACCACTTTTCCATTATCAGTTAAACATTTAGTTTTATTATGACTTCATTTTAATAAATGTGTTTACTTTTAATAAAGCTTTTAAACTTAAATACAATCTGTGTTTTTTGGTCCAGACTAGAGTGACTGAGCGAAAGGTTTTGCAATTTTTGCAAGCATGAGTCCAGATAGAACACTTCAAAAGACATTATGGACAATCCCAGAGGACTGCACTAAGTTGATAGAGCTATTGCTGACTAGAATCATGGGAGTTTCGCCAACCGTGCAATCTTAGTTAGCTACACAGACAGACTAATAAGAATAATCTAGTAATACCATAGGGAGTCATAGTAGAGGCAGGATAAGAATTTAGATACAGTCTACAAGAAGAGCAAAGACAATTTTGAAAAAAGTCAAATGAGGAACGCTAGGAAAAATAGGTACTAGTCTAAAATGAAAACTTACTGGGGCCAGCAGAGGAGCCCTCGCCTGCCCGATCCTGGCCCTGTTGAACAGCATCCGCCGCCTGCTGCTCCTGTGTCCTCCTCTCGCCCCTGGGGGGAGCTGACGTACAACATGAAAGAAAGAACAGAAAACATGGATGATTGTTGCTTGTCAATGTCAACCAAATCAAACATTTCAAAAGAACAATAACAAAATATTTCCGCGAAATTATATTGATTAGGGTTAGTTTTCATTTATTTGCGGACCTGTGACTTCGAAAGTCACGTAACTCACTAAACAAAGTACTGAAACGTTCACCTAGGACTGGCAGGCAGCAGTCCGCAGGCAAGACGCAAAGTGACAGACAAACTCCATTGTGATTTCAGTCAGATCAGTGACAACACTAACAGTTGCCTGCTACATTACCAGTCATTTAAATAGTCAAACTATCAATCCACCGCCACTATTTTTCTTATTGTCAGGGGTACAAAGGAAGGGGCAGATTTAAGCCCCTTGCAGCTCTTTTGCGCCGTTCTTGCGTGACTTTTGTGACGCAGCAGCTAAACAAAAAAGGGCGCCATGGTGCGGCGTATAATATTATAACAACGTGACGCATTTGGGAGATGCATCCCGTTATAAAGCCCTGCGCCATCAGGGGGCGTTCTGGCGCAAGGGAGGGCATTCCTGCGCTGGAACACATCCTAAAAGTGGCTGAGGGAAATCTACAAAATTTCAATCAGTCACCTTTAGGACAATGATGCGTCACACAAACCCTGCACCTGCTTGAAGCAGACGTACGGCTTGACCCAGCATTGGGGAGATAGGGTACCCCAGAGCATTGCTGGAGCTGCGCCATCGTTGCGACGCAACTCCAGCAGTAAAGCTTCGGTGACGTTTTGGGCCCATGGTGCGCCCCATTGCAAATACGGCGCACCATGTTTGGTGGTGGTAGCGGGCCGCACAATTAATGGCGCATCCCTGCTACTTTGCAGGGATGCGACGGTAATTGCAATTCTGCCCCTTAGGGGCATACTTACTTACGCGTTCTGGCGCATCTCCAGAGATGCGCAAGATCAAATGCGTCACGCAAAACTACCCTTGCGACACGGCAGATGCGCCTCATTTACAATGCGGCGCGCCCTGGCGCAAGGGTAGGCACTTGCGTGACGCATCTCGTCACGTAAGAGCGGCGCATCGCTGGAGTCACGTCGCCAACGCAATGCAACTCCAGTAATGCTCAGGGCCACCCAATACTTAACATGCTGTGTCAGTCCTTTCGCCTGCTTCGAGCAGACATAAGGAATTGAATTGACGTAGCAGCGTCGCAGAAGTGCCTGCGTTAAATCTTGTAGATTTCACGCAGGCAATTTTGTGAGGCGCACAGCCGCCGGACCGCCCACCCTGCGTACTAGGAACGCACCCATTGTGGTGCAGGCCCATGGCTTTATAACGTGACACATCTCCCTAGATGCGTCATGCTGTAAATGACTCGCAGGGATGCAGCACGTTTACGCCGCTGTTGCGTCACGCAAGGCAACGTAAACGTGGCGCAAGGGGCTTGTAAATGTAATCTGCCCCCTAGTGTCTAGCATTACGCAGTTCTGTAAAGTACACTCATACATAATAGTTACTCAGGCCAATGAGACCACGAAATAGAAAACAAATAAGCATAGTAGCAACGCCACTGAGAAGGAGAGCAGTGCACCTGAAATGCACAGAAGATTTTGAAATATAATTTAACTACAATGTAATAGTCATCAGCGGCATTATTGGCTTGCTCCATGTAAAAAACAAATATTTGCAATACAACAACACAGAGCAGGAGAAAACATCATAGTAGTGAGTGATTAAATGGCTACTACTACTCACCAAGCCCGGGGATCTCCAAGCCGAGCTGGTCCAGCAGGTCGCGCTCGCGGTCCAGGAGGTCCGTCCAGCGATGGGTGACCTGGCTGTTGGTGCGCTGGACCCCGTAGAGGTGGGATATGGCCCAGCACACCTTCTCCCACCGCTTCCGGCGCTCCCGCATGTTGTAGCCGCCAGCCGCGATCCTGCCGCCTCCCGCGATGGTCCTGGGCAGGCGGCGCTGGACGAAGTAGACCAGCGCGCCCACTTCCTCCGGACTGAATATCTCCCGTCGCGTCACCTGCTCCCCCCTCAATCTCCCGCATGCTGTCCTGGCACTGGGTCCAGCACTACTCCCCGCCGCCGCTGCGGCCATCAAGTGCCTGGGCAGCTTCACGGCACCTGGCTTGACCATGGTCTGGGCAGGTAAGGTAGGAAGAAGTAGAAAATTAAGAAAGAATAGGATAGGGAAGAAGAAAAGAAAAGAGTTTAAAAAAGTAGTTTAAAAGTAAAGAAAAATAGCAGAAAAGACAAAAATATACAGCTAGGAAAAGAGAGGGATAGATAAGAAGCAAAATCGTAAAAAAAAAACTGAAAACAAGCAGAGGATGGCAAAGATACCAAGAGGATTAAACACCATGCCCAGACACAGGAAATGAATGAAAAACAAGATGGCCGGCGCCCGTTCACGAGCGCGAAAGTAAGTTCGCGCAAGATTTTCCTCGCGATCTCGTGCGAACCTCTAGATTTCCCGCGCGATCTCGTGCGAACCTCTACTCGCAATGCGCTTACTGCGCGAGATTATACATAGCGGGCGGAAACGGAAATACGTCACGCAAACAAAATGGCCGCGCTCGTACCCGACCTTGGGGTAAATTCGCGTGTTGAGCTGCAAGCGGCTCGCGAATACTGCAAAAAAACTCGCGAAACAACAAGCCGCAAAAAAATAAAATGCTCATTCGCACGAATTGGCGGCTTCCGCGGTCGGTTTCGCACGACGCCGCGCCCCGCGAATAGCGCGAAACAACCGAAAAACCATTTCAGCAAAAGCAAAAGCAATGAGCAGGTGCAAAAGGTCAACCTCATGATTTGTAACGATTCTCTGTAGTGCTTCCTGAGGGGGCCCTCCAGAATTCGGTTGCCTGCTTGCAACTATTGTGTGACCCTGCTCTGACCTTAACTGTATGCCACAAAGGTCCTGATTTACAGCTAAAGGAGCAGACAAGCAGGTGCCAGGCTGGAACTTGAAATTCTTTCAGTGACACGTTAATTAGCCCCTAATTCATTATTGTCAGTTGGGGCAGGGCAGGTGTTGTTAATAAACTAACCCCAAATTAATTCATGTCAGTTCAAGCAGGGCAGGTGGGCTTGCTTTTCCCCCCCCATCTTCTACAGTGATGATGAACCAGAGGGTGGCATTGATGTAACAGAGGGTGGCATGGGTCAAAGAGAGGGTGCCAGTGGTGAAACAGAGGGTGCTGGGAGGCTGTGATGATGAACCAGACGTAGAAACAACATAGTCGCGACCGTTGCGAGCAGACAAGTAAGTTCGCAATTGCGAACTAGTACCAAATCCTCGCGAACTGGTAGAAACACTTGCGAACACAAAAAAAAAAATCCGCAAATTCGCGAGAATTCGCGGATTTTGCGGATTGCAAATTCGCAAATCTGCAAAATTCGCGAACGCGAGATTCGCAAAATTCGCCCATGCTTAATTCCAATGCTTTCACTACTATTGCCCAGACTGAGGTGGGAATAGTAATATTTAGCCCTCCTAAGTCCAACACTTTCCTTACTGTTGTAAAGACTGGAGTGAGAATAGTAAATGTTAACCCTCTGGAGTACAACTATTTCCCTACTGTTGTATAGACTCGAGTGCGAATACAACATTTTATCCATCTGAAGTCCAACACTTTACCTCCTGTTGCCCAGACTGGAGTGAGAATAGTAAATTTCACCCCCCGAAGACCAATCCTTTCCCTATTGTTGCACAGACTGGAATGGGAATAGTTATTGTTAGCCCTTAGGCGTCCAATACTTTCACTACTGTTGCACAGACTGAGATGGGAATAGTAATATTTACTCCTCTTAAGTCCAACACTTTCCTTACTGTTGTGAAGACTGGAGGGAGAATAGTGAATGTTGAACCTCTGGAGTACAACAATTTCCCTACTGTTGTACAAACTTGAGTTGGAATGCAACATTTTATCCCTCTGAAGTCCAACACTTTCCCTACTGTTGCACAGACTGATGTGAGAATACTAGATGTAACCCTCCAAAGTCCAATGCTTTCCCTACTGTTGCACAGATTGGAATGGGACTAGTAAATGTTAACCCTCCGAAGTCCAATACTTTCCCTACTGTTGCACAGAATGGAGTTGGAATAGTAATTTTACCCCTCCGGAATGCAATGCTTTTACAGTTGCACTGTCAGGGCGCATCTTCTCTACGTACACTGTCAACCAGCAGTGGGAATCGGAGTGAGAAAGGCACTCCGGGGCAGCAAAAACTCTAATTCCTTTCATCCTTCACGTTCCTGACGCATCACAGGGTATTGGCGTGCCATCAGGGAAACATGATATTGCAGAGGGACGCATCCGAGGTGCTGCCGATTATTTTCTAGATTTTCCGAAGCTGAGGCTGTTCATGAGGATGTACGGTCTGGTAAGGGTGCTCGTTGCACCATCTTACATTCTTTCTGAAAGGATCAAATTTATCTGGGGATAGCACTAGGCTTGTTCCTTTTCTCCCATTGGCGAGATCGGCAATTTTGTGTCTCTCTCATGGTGGGAGAATATTGCGGTATACTCAGGATTTAGCCCGCGATACCTTTGCCCTTACGTACTTAGATGAATAAGTTTTCAATCTCCTCCGTTTGCAAGTCGTTATTCATGGGACTGGTATGGAGGAGATCTCCTTTTGTTGTTTCATAGCTAGGTTGTACTAGGGAGGACCTGATCTCCCGCCGTGAAACTGTATTGACATTTGAGAGCTTTGCGATCTTTGATAATTACTCACCCAAAGCTTGCTGCGTACTCTCAAACTTATGATTGTAGAGTGAAGGAACTCCCAATCGTGATCCTTGTTATAATTTCTTTAGGTATTGGTAAAGTACTTCGCTCTCTGGGAGCTATTGCTGTGCACGTTTATCTAAGAGACTGCAATCTCTTTTATACAGGATTTTTACCTCGGGAAAAGAGATTTAACAGTGGACTTTTCTTTTGTGTGTTCTTCTATGTTCCTGACAGGGGAGATAAGTAGAGGGTGACCAGGAAGTTAGTCGCCTTGCGCACCTCCGAGTTCAGCCAACGCCCCGAACTGGGTAGGTGAGGCATCCTAGGTATTGCATGGGACTTAGTACAGGTGACTGCTTGCTATAAGTATTTATGCATAGTATTCATGTTGTTATTTCTCCATGAAGGTATTCCTGTTGGTACCCTGAAAACACCCTCCCATCTCTCCTGGTATAGAGTCGCTTCTTTTCCTTTAAAGGGAGCTCTTACATACCTTTCACATACACCTAGACCTAGCATCATAAGAAAGTGGTTAAACAAAAAGTAGAGGAACAAGAGTATTTACTAAGGGTGGGCGTAGTTCGCGAAGTATCGCTACATGAAGCTACGCAAAGTGCACTTTGCACTACACGAACTTCACGTAGCACTACGCGAGCTGCGTAGTAGCATGTTCGCACTGTGCAAGATGCGTTTTCAAGGATTGCACAGTACGCACAAGCATCCGGCACTGTGCAATCATTGAAAACAACATCTTGCACAGTAGGAGCTGTAGTTTTCTGCTGCTCAAGTAGATTTTTACTCGAGCAGCAGCTTTCTCAACGCGTACTGGTAGTTTCTCATTACGAGCGGTCGTGAGCATGCGCAACCACTCGCAATGAGAAACCTGACCTCCCCGCGTTGAGAATCTCGCCGGGATGTCATTTTGCTTGCTCGCGGTCGCGAACATGACGTTGAGGACCGCGAACAAGCAAAAAATGACCGCTGCACTACGCTACGCTGCACTACGCGTGTTCGCACTGTGCTACATGCAGCTCGCATAGTGCGAAGTTGCGCAAACTTCGCAAACTACGTGAGCGTAGTGCTTCGCCCAGGGTTAGTATTTACTACCTTTTATTGTCATTCACAGATCTCCTTCCCTGCAGTTCCTACCATTTCCTTCCCCCGCTTGATCATCCCACTTGTCCAAGTTATTCTATACATTCTGGACTTGGGGCTATTGAGAGGTGGACCCCTCTGAGCATCAGCACAACCCTGAGGATACTGCGGTGAACCGTGACATGCACAGACTGGAGAGGGAATACTACATTCTAAACCTCTGAAGTGCAATGCTTACCCTACTGTTGCACAGACTGGAGAGAAAATAGTAAATGTTAACCCTCCGAAGTCCAACACTTTCCCTTCTGTTGAACAGAATGGTATGGGAATAGTAAAATATACCCCTTTGGAGTCCAACGATTTACATACCTTTGCACAAACTGGAGAGGCAGTAGTTAATTTTACCACTACGGAGCCCAACGCTTTTCATGGTGTTGCAAAGACTGGAGTGGGAATAGAAAATGTTAACCCTCTGGAGTCCAGCGCTGTCCCTACTTTTGTACAGACTCGAGTGGGAATACAACATTTTATCCCTCTGAAGTTGAACACTTTCCCTACTGTGGCACAGACTGGAGTGAGAATAGCAAAATGTCACTCCTCCGAAGTCCAACGCTTTCCCTACTGTTGCACAGATTGGAGTGGGTATAGTATATGTATTATTCCCAGATTTTAGTATTTTTTAATGTTGTTTTAATATATCTAATATTATTATTTGTTAATTTGTTCAATTTAAATAAATAAATATATATGAATATGTTTGTATAATTTTGTTTTGAATATTTTTTGTAATTTTTTTATCTTGTATTTAATTTTGTAATTTCAATATTTTGCATTTGATTTGTTAATTCTTTTATGTAAAGCTAAATATATATGTTTTTGATAGTAGTAAATAAAAAATAGTCTGTAAAACATACTTTTTAATAATAGGGTTATATTATATATATGTATATATAAATATACACACATATTCATGTGTATGTTTGTATAAGTCTATATTTATATATATATATATATGTATATATATATATATATATATATTATATATGAATATGTTACATTTATTTAATTTACATTATATCAATGTTATATATTAAAATACAATTTTAAACTACATATATACTAAAAAATGAGTGCAACAGTAGAGAAAGTGATAGACAGCGTAGGGCTACAAATTACTATTCCAAACTACCCCAAAATCTATACCTACCCTAAAACTAAAAAAACTCCATGACTAACCTTATAATGCGTTGTAATGGCATGCGTTGTAATGACATGCGTTGTAATGTCATACGCTGTAATGGCATGCGCTGTAAAGGCACTTGCGTTGTAAGAGTTGTGTTGTAAAGGCACAATATTTGTGTATGTTTTTAAATGGTATTAGTGTAAAACAAATTTTATTGGGGTGATATTTTTGTACTTTCCATTATAAGTATAGGGAAACAATATTTTTTAAATCAATATTTTTGACTAGATATTTATGTCCCTCTATTTTGTTGGAATTGACATTCTGTTGGAGATACGAGTGGAGCTATTGATATACACGTAAAATGCACTTTTTCCTAGTAAACTTGTAACCCATTTTCTTTTGTAGCAAAGATGTTAACAAAGAAACCCTAATCAACACAAGCACGTTGAAAAAAACAGAACACATTGATTTTGCACTGGAAAACTAAAAATGCACCAAACAAAATTTGCTTCAAGCGTAGTCATATGTTTCTAATTTAAAAATTGGAGCAACTCCATTTCTTATAAAAACACAACACAACAAAAATAGTCTGAAATCTGCTTGGTCTATTTCATCTGTTACGGATACAGGTTGCCATATTCCCTATCGTGCGGACATGAAAATGGTTCAAATATATTAGCTTTGTTTTTTGTCCTTTATATAAGCAGGTCCCTGGTGTTTTAATCAATGCCAACTAGACACACACTGTATGTTACCTAATGTAGCTAGTCTATTCCTGCTAGTGGCAATTAATACAGTAATTAAACTAACGCTAAAAGGCAGAAGCTGCAGCATGAAGGGGTTTGGGATGCCCAGATATATGTTATAAGCTTGACTCTCGGCGCTGACTGTCTTCTTCATTTTCTTAGCAAAAATAAAATGGTGAACGTGCTTGCAGGTGGCTTCAGGAAAGACTGTGAGGCTCGGAATATTAAACCTAGATCAAAGCAAATGAAGTGTTTGGTTGAACATCCCAACTTACCTGAAATAGCAAAAGAATTCCCCTGAAAACCTAATGAAGCTTGACAGCTAATATCGTTCTCTCCCTTTATAGCTGAAACACGGCTCTAGGAACTGAAGAAACAGGCTTGGCAAGACCTAGGAGCAGGCAAAATAAAATAAAAGTAAATTACAACGAGCGACTGGAGGAATAGGTTTACAGTGTAAGTCCTGGCGAAAGAGACATCCAGACAGCCGTGCTGCAAAAAATGCATTCTGCCATCGCCAGCGGAATGGGGTCCGCGTGGACCTTAATGCGATGCTACATTGAATGTGACAGGCCAGCATGGGATTGGGAAAAGTGAGACTGTTCAATTTAGCGACTTCTCATAAAAATTCTCATTTTTTATTTGGATAACACACCTCCAGGCGCATTCAGCTGTAAACTTACAAGGTCGGAAATGACACTCCATTTTTACAAATTATGTCCCCGATTATAGGATTTTTTTTATTTTAAGACTAGCATTGTCCAGGCTCCTGCACGTCATAGGTTGGTAACTTTGCTACTGAAAGAACGATGGCGATCCTTTGCCTTTAAACATGTGATCTCATTGTCAGAGAAAGGGGTGTAGGCTGTCTTGATGAGGAAGGCAATGACCAGAAGCAGGGAAACATTTCTAATTACCCGAATGAAAAAATCAAAAGCAGCCAAGGAAGGGGGGAACGGGGGGGGGGGGGGGAGTGGGGCACATTTCCATTTCACAAAACATATCTGTGCAAACATTTCTATTTCCCTACATTCTGTTGAGAAAAATGTGAAATTAGTGAGGAAGGTTTTCACTAATGGCACATGTGTATGTTCATTCAGGTTATGTTATGTTATATTGAGCTTATAAAGCGCGCAGCTACTCAAAGTGTCCCGGTGCTAGCTCCTGAATGAAAGAATGAACGTGTGTCAGATTAAAACAGCAAGGTCTTGAGGTTTTTTGGGCTCTCGCTGGTACTTGAACTCCATTTAATGACCTTTTACACACATATGGTCATTTCGATGGGTGTGATCCCATATAAATGTATTGATGTGGTTTAGTCGTGCATCCTATGGCATGCTTTCACTTGGTGCAGGAGAAAGCGCAAGGCACACAGAAGGGACTGGTTATCTGTCAGTACAGCCACACCGCCCAGCCTTGCAAGACGAGCTACTGCACTTCGCTAATACCTACATCTTACAAAGCGTAAACATATCATATTTCAGATGGGCCTTCAGAGGACCATCGGAAGGCTAACCACTGGATTTCAATGCTGGCACCGCTGGGTCCAAGTGGGTGCAAGATTGTGTCCAGCCGCTCAGTTTCATACCTACCATCATTATGGCACTGCTTTACACCTGCTACTTGAACACATCTCACCATTTCTACATGGCAGGTAGCATTAAAGTCCTATGCGCAGCCTTCTATACCAGCTGTTACTTTGACAGAGGGGGAGCATGGAGAATGTCTTCTGTGTTCTGTTACCTTCTATTATCATACCTTCTATTATCTTATGGTATGCTATACAATGCTGTGGTCTTCTATGTTATACTACTTAATGCAGAATGACGCCTCAGCAAGTAATTCGCTCACTGTTGACGTCTGATGTAACCTGCAAGTCGGGAATTAGAAGCCATCCGGCCTTCGTTCTGAATGGTCAAAATACTGAGTGCCATTAAATGGAGAAGTAACACCTGTTTTTCTGTACAATTAGAAACAGCAAACATTCTTGTTTTAAGCACAATATTAAAAAAGAGTTATTGTGTTACTGTAATATTGCATGATTTTATTTATTTACTTGTTTAGAGAGCATTTGCGAAAGCATTTCAGCAACACGTGCTATCAATTGGTGCTTTCACATAACATAACACATTTAACAATCTCTAAAGAAAAAGTATAACAAGCATTAGCAAAGCCAGTAGGTGTCACCTTTATAATGCTCGTTCCCTGGGACAAGCAAAGTACAGTCCTGCACGGCAGAGGACTCAAGCTCCCAGCCGCGCCTGCTGAAACACCGCGCATATGGCTGAGATACCCGCCACCCCCTCTCAACACAATCCCCAAAGGAGGGAAACCGGAAACAGTTCTTGAAGTTTTTGGAAGTGGGAGGGAGTGACCCTCCCGGCCGTATTTATTAAAACAAAAAATTATAAACATTTTAAACATTAATGTACAATTTCATACCACATTGCGATGTTTGGCTAACCTTAACAGATTCTCTAATACAGAGGTTCTCCTAGCCGAACTAACATCCTACAAAACATTTACTTGAAATATTGAAATTGTACATCCTAACGTTTAAGGGCCAACGGCAAGGTCGTAACCGGTGTCAAGATCCCTAACCAGACATACCCCCCCCACTTGGAGGGGCGACAGCACTGAGGCGTACTCAAGTGCAACTACTACCAATTTCCCTTGACTTGACGGGGGCACTTATCAACTCGACGCCAGTTAAAGGTCGTTCGAAGACTCGTGTGAGGTATCTAGAAGGTATCGTAGACCTCCCCCCAACCCCACACAACTTACCGCATCTGCCGTCGCAGATGTCACTGGCCCCGGGAAATTCCCCAGGAGGGGGCTGTAACCCCTCCTACACAGGAAGGGGCCTTGACCGCCTTTCCTCTTCTTTCGGCGACCCATCCTTAGAAGGGACCGCCTCCCCGTTGAGGGGCCAAAGGCCGCCTCCCCGTTGAGGGGCCAAAGGCCACCTCCCCCGAGCGCTCCCATCCGTGTTGGGTGACGCCCACTCATAGGGATCTTCCAATTAGTGCTCACCGATCATGACCTTACCGCCCGACCAAAATAAATACGACAATGCTAACTAAATGACTAAACTAAAATCACAGTAGCAACTATACTTTCATTAAAAGCATGCTACCAATGAACACTAAAGCAGAATTTCTTTATTTGCAAAACGTACCACAAATCGACATTCTTTATTACATACTCAAAATCATCACGATAATACCACAACCTGTAAACGAAAATCAGAGTTATCCATCAACTTTGTTCAAAACCACTTGCTGTCATCAGGGGCTGGTGGGTGGGTCAAAATTGGCTCTTCGTTCCGTCTCGAGCTCACGTGCAGCGAGGAGGTGCAGCTTCAGAGCACAGGAACAAGAGGATGTCTTCTGGTCTTGCTTCTCCTTTTATCCGTCTTCAGGGCGGGCGTAAACCCGCCCCTGCCTGCCCCGAGGGCGTGGCCAGCCGCGTCAGTGTCTAGGCCAGCCCACTCTAGGGCGGGAAAAAGCGCGCCCCGGCTACGCCGCTTCGGGCATACCAGCCGAGACGCGCCTCCCGCCCAAAATGGCTTCCCGGGGGGATCGAGGCACTCTGCCATACGTTCGGGGGGACCGAGTGGTCGCCCCTTTCCATATGGCTGAGATACCCGCCACCCCCTCTCAACACAATCCCCAAAGGAGGGAAACCGGAAACAGTTCTTGAAGTTTTTGGAAGTGGGAGGGAGTGACCCTCCCGGCCGTATTTATTAAAACAAAAAATTATAAACATTTTAAACATTAATGTACAATTTCATACCACATTGCGATGTTTGGCTAACCTTAACAGATTCTCTAATACAGAGGTTCTCCTAGCCGAACTAACATCCTACAAAACATTTACTTGAAATATTGAAATTGTACATCCTAACGTTTAAGGGCCAACGGCAAGGTCGTAACCGGTGTCAAGATCCCTAACCAGACATACCCCCCCCACTTGGAGGGGCGACAGCACTGAGGCGTACTCAAGTGCAACTACTACCAATTTCCCTTGACTTGACGGGGGCACTTATCAACTCGACGCCAGTTAAAGGTCGTTCGAAGACTCGTGTGAGGTATCTAGAAGGTATCGTAGACCTCCCCCCAACCCCACACAACTTACCGCATCTGCCGTCGCAGATGTCACTGGCCCCGGGAAATTCCCCAGGAGGGGGCTGTAACCCCTCCTACACAGGAAGGGGCCTTGACCGCCTTTCCTCTTCTTTCGGCGACCCATCCTTAGAAGGGACCGCCTCCCCGTTGAGGGGCCAAAGGCCACCTCCCCCGAGCGCTCCCATCCGTGTTGGGTGACGCCCACTCATAGGGATCTTCCAATTAGTGCTCACCGATCATGACCTTACCGCCACAGGCCGGATAGTTGACCGGCTATCCGGACCCCCCACACAACTCCTACCTAAAGGTCATGTTTCAACGATTTTAACCATGCTAAGAAGTCTCCTAAGAGTAACTCATTCCCCACCCAAGACAAATGCACACCATCCCCCGAATACATACTGTCATCATTAATACAGCTATGAGAAATAGAATGCAATGCCCTGGAACGGAACAACCTACTCACTTTATTGTTAAGCTTTCTAACAGAGTGGTTCAAAGCAGGAATAGAGATAGCCCCCCGCCACACCTTTCGTGGAATCAAATGGGACCATGCAATCGTGCACCCCGGAACTCTCCTCGCCAACCAACTTACGGTGGAAAGCATTGCCTCCAGGAGTAGTCGTCTACCGATGGTGACCAAATCATTACCCCCAACATGCACTATAACTATAGACGGCGGTGACCTTGTCCGCCCTAACAAACCCTCGAAAAATGTTTGAAACTGGTCAATACAGAGACCGCCCCTTCCGTAGAAGGACATCCTGTACCCGTATTCCCCAGCTACGTGAATCATGTCACCTGCTTTGAATACGTCTGCGGCACGCCTCACGTATGAGTGGCCCACGACCCACACCTCCTTTTTCACAGCCGGTGATGTCTGACCGCTGGCCCGGTGTAGGGTCGACTGCATAGTCCGCCCCGCCTCGTAGGCTTGCGTAACTGAAAACCAAACAAAAACAAGAAGCGTGAGTACATTATTACAGCTTCACAACATGTGCAACCGCACGTATCTTTTGTAACAATTGGAGGACCAACGCCCCACTCGTTTCACTTGCTCAACATTAAGACCCCTGGCTGTAGCTTCCGTAGCAGCCCCTATCCGAAAGGAATGGGTCCCAAATTCGCCCGGGTTCAAGCCCGCAGCGGCAATTGACATCGCAAGCACCCGCTGAAACTGAAATTTCGTCAGTGGGGTGGCGTCAGCGTGTCTTAACAAAGCCCCCCCCCATGATGCCACCCTTCGTGCTAGGTAATCCTCTAAACACTTTACCGGACACATGGAGGACCCAGGAATCCTGCGTATGATGACGCAGTCACCCATCCCATCTTGATCAGTCTTGGATTTTACAAAGGAGACAGTCATTGTTTCTCCCCTGATCTGAACGTGTTCCTGGCACAAACCCCCTGCCACATCCAGTTTGTTCCTTGCAACTAGTTCGCTTACCCGCATTGCTCCGTGAAATGCTAGCGTAAAAGCGGCTCGGAACAGCACCGCCTCAAACTGAGATGAACATGTGGCCGGGAGTGTGGCCAACAACTGGGACAATCTATCCAAACCTATCGGGCGCCTTTCATCTACTCTGCGACCCTCAAGGCGTTGCCACCCACGCAGCGCTTTCTGTACAACGAAAGACGCTGTTGGGTCCTGGATAGCGTGCGCTCTGGCAACAAAGGAAATGGCAGCACGATGCCTCTGGGCCGTAGCCACCGACTTCCCAGCCCTACGTAAGGACATCAGGAAATTCACAACCCCTTCCTCGTGACCCCAAAGTCGCTCTCTATCACTCCCCAAAAAAGCTAAATAGGCCCGAAACGCCCCTTCGTATGCCTTCCTCGTCCTTGGTGCTAGACTCTCTCCCACGAGGTGACAAAGTTCGGGGCACCGAGAGACCAGAGAGCTTCGGGAAAGGGTGCCGGCTCTGGGTCCGCTGAGGGGAGGAAACCCGAAAAAGCCTGCATTTGAAAACGAGACAGTGCGTCAGCCGCCTGATTCATCACCCCCGGCACATGCTTTGCTCTGAATAGCACGTTCAATTGCATACATAGTAAAACAATTTCCTTAAGCAGTCTTAAAATCAGTTTACAACGTGCTGCCTGACTATTGATGCACTCGACCACGGTCATATTGTCAGACCAAAATATGACCGAGTGATCCTTGAACCCATCGGGCCATGTTCTCAAGGCCACCAAGATGGGAAACAGTTCCAGGAAAGCAATATTACTCGTCAGACCATTCTCATGCCACCATGTCGGCCATCTTTGTGCCGACCATTTCGTGCCGAAGATGGCGCCAAAACCTATGCTTCCTGCTGAATCTGTCCATAGCCCCAGCTCTTCAGAAGACACGGCTGGTTCATTCCAGACGATTCTACCATTGAAGTCCGCCAGAAATGCTAACCAAATACGCATGTCCTGGCGGATCTCGGCCGATAGTCTCGTGCGATGATGGCACTCTTTAAGGCCGACCATCGCTTGGGCAATTGAACGGGAAAAGGGGCGGGCCATTGGTATTACCCTCAGGGCAAAATTCAACTGTCCCACCAACTGCTGTAATTGTTGCAGCGTAACTTTTGATGCATTTATACACATTTGCAGCGCAGCCCTGAACTTCAACACTTTCTCAGCTGGCAAACGGAAACACCCTTCAATGGAGTCCAACTCGATCCCCAGAAACTCGAGGCAAGTCGTAGGACCCACTGTTTTACCCGGCGCCAATGGCACACCAAACTGTTTCATTAACACACAAAATTCGGCCAAGGCCCGGCCACATTCAAGATCCCCGGCCGCCCCAAGAAACAGAAAATCATCAAGGTAGTGCATTACATCTTGGAAACCTGTTTTCTTTGTGAAGACCCATTGTAGAAAACTACTGAATTTCTCGAAATAAGCACAGGATATAGAGCACCCCATTGGCATACACCTATCCATGTAATAACAACCCTGAAACCTGAATCCCAGGAGACGCTGGTCGTCTGGGTGTACCGGGAGCAATCGGAACGCTGACTCGATATCTGACTTCGCCATCAGCGCCCCGGGCCCCAGGCGATTCAAAATGGCTACGGCCTCATCGAAGGATGCGTACCGCACCGAACACACTTCTGGATTGATTGCATCATTTACGGAAAGACCTCGCGGAGCTGATAAATTGTGAATCAGTCGGAACTCACCGGGGTCTTTCTTGGGGACTACCCCTAAGGGAGAACAAACAAAATTCTGGACCGGGGGTACACTAAACGGGCCGGCGACCCGACCTCGAGTCACCTCTTTTCGGATCTTATCCTGTACCACGGTCGTATGCTGCAGGGCGGAAAGTTGATTTTTACACTTTTCCACACCCCGAAAGTCCCCTACCGGGATGCGGAAACCATACGAAAAACCGTTCCGCAGCACCCCAGCAGAAGTACGATCCGGGTATTCACTGAGCCAGGGAATCATCGCCAGGGTATCAATCGGGGTAGGTAAAGGCGCCCCTCGGACTATATTAGACCAGTTTGGCACCTCCTCTCCCCCCATTATCACCCGTTCTGGCTCTGCACGAGGACTCAGGATGGGACGACCCACAACCACTACATTCATGCTTGAATTTACACGATCCCTGGGGTCTAGTACATTTACCCCTGTTGAAATTAAAGCAGAAACCCTTTTTCCCGGTACTGCCGGCAGGTTTCGAGTACTCGTCGGTACCCGTACCTGATCGAAAGGGCGTCCCCGCATATTGCCGGGAGGATTCGCCAACATTACTTCCCACCAACGGCATTTTTAACATCCCTGACTCCTTCATTTTATCCCAAGTCAAGGAATCATAACAATCCCAGGTTAAACTTTTATTATGCTCCTTTTCCTTTCTGAACAGATTATCGTAACAGAACCAATGATTACCCTGGTGCGATGTCGAGTACCCCATGATTCGTGATTGATAGATTGGGAACTCGGAAAGCAACTCAGGTCTACGTTCCCCCAAGATTGATGTAAAGATTCCCCAAGCATTGCCCCAATTGCCGATATTCTCATTCACTTTAAAGGCGGCCATTTTTGCGCGCCAAACACTCGGATGCATGAGATCCTTCTGACTCTTTACATGCTCTACCTCATAATGATCAACAAGCAGTGAGAAAATGTTCACATACTCCCCCGCCCAAATCTTTTCCTTAATTGCCAAAGGAACATGTTGCCCCAACCTTTCTTTCCGCGAGGGTGTTGACTCATCCCTCGCGATCGGCAATGGCCGCTTACCTGCACCTGACGCTGCCTCTGTGGTCGCAATCGTCCCTGGTGTCTTGTTCCCTACTGCAGCCGGCACGGGCACCTTGGCTGCTTCCCGTTTCTCACGCAATTGCTTCATCAGCGCCTGCGCATCGACAGCCGTGGCGCCCTCGTTACCTTTACCCAACCACGCTGCCAATTGTGCTGCCAACTCGGGCGGCATATCATCCTCGGACACGGGGGTGACCACAACGGGAATTGGATTCCCCTCCTCCGGCACGGGAGTTGGAGCCTCGAGCGGGGCACTGTGACCCGGGATGTCTTCACCCGCTGCCCCCCTCCTGGGCCTCTTGTTTTTCCCTCCCGGGGCTGCTCCCGCCAAAGGACGTTTTGGACCCCCTTCCTCATTCTTGTCCACCCGCTTCTTTAGCTCGGACATCTCCTTCATGAGAACACGAAGCATCTGGTCAGTAGTCATGCGCTTTCCCACCTTCTTCGGCATTCTCCAACAAAGTAACTGTAAAACAAACAAGAACGATTAAAACGCTCAAAATTGGCTCTTCGTTCCGTCTCGAGCTCACGTGCAGCGAGGAGGTGCAGCTTCAGAGCACAGGAACAAGAGGATGTCTTCTGGTCTTGCTTCTCCTTTTATCCGTCTTCAGGGCGGGCGTAAACCCGCCCCTGCCTGCCCCGAGGGCGTGGCCAGCCGCGTCAGTGTCTAGGCCAGCCCACTCTAGGGCGGGAAAAAGCGCGCCCCGGCTACGCCGCTTCGGGCATACCAGCCGAGACGCGCCTCCCGCCCAAAATGGCTTCCCGGGGGGATCGAGGCACTCTGCCATACGTTCGGGGGGACCGAGTGGTCGCCCCTTTCCATAAAGCACCGACGAGCTCCCGCGGCGCGGGACGCGCCAGGGCAAAGCCCGGGCCAAGGGCGGGCCCGTCCACGCCCGTCGGAGCCCGAAGGAGGCTGGGCTGGGCCCACTCTCCAAGAAGTGGTACCCACACTCAAGCACCGGTGGGAACCTTTGTTTACCGTCGTATTATTGTTAGCGCCCTGCCCGCCCTGCCAGTGGTGTAGGAGACATTAGAGACTTAAAGCGGGCACTAACTATTTTTGTATAATGAATAGGCGCAGGGGTCGAAATGATCATCTGGGGGAGGGAATTGTGGGAACACTTGACTCGTTCATATCAAGAGCAACATCGGTTTTAGCGCATGAAATTGAGATTACAGAACGCTGTTTATCACTGGAACCGGTCCTACAAATTACTTCTCCTCAAACGGCTGAAATAGTCTCCCCTATTATAAATCGATCACAATTGCAAACTCAGGGGGAAGGCATAGAAAGGGATGTATCACCTGCTCAATTGACAATAAAAACAAATCCTGGAGTATCGGGCAGAGGCGAAGGGGGGAAATAGGCCACCGGAGCTAATCCGGAAAAAGTAGGGAAAAGGAAAAGAGGTACGTGCCCACAGAATCAGAAACCGGCAAAGGTACCCAGGCAAGCCAAACAAGCGAAAATAACTGGAAATTGTGCAGATGGGAAGCTTGCTCAAGAGATACAAGAAGAAAGGAGTATCTTGGCGATCCCCGAAATATCTGGCAGCTCCCCGTCCTGGGAGGAAATGTGGCAGAGATTAGAGACTTTAGTGGCTACAATGTTGAACCCTATTACTGCTACATGTCTCTGATGGAGAGGAAATTAGAAACCCTGGAGCTACTGATAAAAAGAAATGAAAAGGCCCTACGGCCATTAGTTTGTGTCCCAAATACGGGGACACTGGGATAAGAAAGGCTAAATCAAGAAGCTCAATCCCAGGGCTTGTCTGATAACATAGAGGGTAGGGGGATTTATCAAAACATAATCTCCATGTCTAATAACCCCAGAAATAGCCCATTAGAGATCTTACAACGGCAGGGGAGAGTTAACCTGAGCAAACCCAGCATCACCCATTCCCAC
Source organism: Lissotriton vulgaris (assembly GCF_964263255.1). Taxonomy (NCBI): domain Eukaryota; kingdom Metazoa; phylum Chordata; class Amphibia; order Caudata; family Salamandridae; genus Lissotriton; species Lissotriton vulgaris. The sequence goes on from NC_141687.1 coordinate 247,812,477, forward strand.
CAATTAAATGCCATGGACGTTGTAACAACTCAACAAACCCTACCCTTGAAGATGGATATAAGCAAACGAGGAGGAATAATGCATGATAACCAACCAAATCTCACAACGGAGGAAAGGGCGAATCTCCATCCAATATTGAATGGAATACGGACATTAGATATCCCCCTGGCTGTCGCACCACTGGTATTCATACTGGGGAACACACCTGTAATAGCGGAGGGTGCATCAGAATCTATAAGTCAACTGATGTTTAAGGTTCTTCACTGGCTGACAGAAAAATTGAGGGAGAGGGGGGTTGAGCCAGAGACCTGTCAAATCAGCTGATCATGGCTAGAAGGATAGCATGGGTGGGCCGAGCAAGGAAAGGAATGGTGAGAGATTGCGTTGTATTACATTTTAATAATGAGTTCATAGTCAAATACATTTTGGACATTTTAGGTAATATTTCTTTAAATCATTCTGAAATTGTGATTTTACCGTTAGGTTATTTTTATAAACCGAATTCCATGTCACTCCAAAAGATTTATTTCCCCCACTGAGTGAAATAAAAGAAAGTTTAATGTCATGTGGTTCAGGTAAGGCCCCAGGACCAAATGGCGTCCCAATTGATTTCTTTCAAGGAGTACCAGAGCTTTGGGCGCCCCTATTAACCAACGTTATGAATAGTATAGCCTAAGTAGGCCCCCCATAGTCCTGGTCAGCATGCATCATTGTTCTGATATATAAGAAAGGAGACAGATCTGATCCAAAAAATTACAGACCAATTTCCCTGCTGGATATGACAGCAAAACTTATGGGCCGGCTCCTCCTTTCTAAGTTAGAGGGTTGGGCGAAGGAAAATCATATCTTAATCCAGGCCCAATATGGTTTCCAGTCAGGAAGGGGTACTATAGATCAGTGTCTGAACCTGGCGCTTATAACAGAAAAATATACCAGGATGAAGGGGGGTAATATATATATGGTTTTCATAGACCTGTCTGCAGCCTTTGACTGCGTGGCCCATGAAAAGCTATGGGCAATAATGAGGGAGATGGGGGTAGACCCAGCCATTTTAAACTTTATTAGACAACTGTACAGGTCTGTAAGAATCTAGAGGGCCAACCTAGGTTGCAGATTTTAAATCTTGAGAATCGTTTTGCCCCACTGACCGATGTAGAGGCTTGCGATTGACTGCAACCTTTTCTCAAAACTCCAAAGGACTCGCAAACCAATGAGGTTTCTTACTGACCTGACCCTCAAAGGGAACCCACTAAAACGGTCCTCAAGATAGCCTCATGGAACGTGTCCAGTATCTCCCAAAATCTAAGTGATGAAAATTGTTTGAAAACATGGCAAGGTCATGATATCGCCTGTTTTCAGGAAACCTGGTCTACTGACCAAATTTTCGTGAATGGATATTGTACTTACCAAAATCCAGCTATATCCTTATCTTCAGGAAGAGCAAAGGGAGGTATTTTGACTTTGATTGCAAATAACTTCCCGGGGAAGGTAATAAAATTCGAAGACCCAAATGCAAATTTCCATATTCTTACGCTGGAAATCCATCATGAAGGTAGATGGCTTTTAATTAACACCTATAACAATGATTTTGGTCCACATAGACATGTTATTGTTGGTGAAGTTGATAAGGTTTTAGACCACTGTGTAGACAAGAAGAGGAAATATGATTTGAATTTCATTTGGCTTGGTGATTTTAATATACACCTGTGTAAGTATAATGCAGCCCCTATATGTGGCGTAGAGGACTTGAGGGGAAACAACATAAACCATTTCGAACACAACGAATATGGAAATTGTTTAAATAATACCTGAGCAACGCGAAACATGGTAATGTTGTGTGACTTAAATTTAGCATTAGGTCATAAGGCAGGAACCTATTATAGAAATGGTTTAGAGTCAACTATTGATTATATGTTGGTTACTACCCCTATTAGCCATAGAGCCACTAGAGCGCCAAATACATTTACAATTTTTAGTGACCACGCTATTCTATCATTATGGATAAATGTCTCCATAGGGCAGTCTGCACATATCTTAAATGTTGACACCCCAATAGTGGTAAGGAGAAATGGCGTACAACTAAAATGGGCTCGAGTTGACCAGTCCAAATTAACTACAGAAATTATATCAACAACATTAAATACGATAGCTATCTGCTTAGACCTAGAGGCAGAAGCAGGAGAAATGGTGAAGGTGTTAAGCAACATACTAGAAGACGTAAAAAGGGCTCTTACATGTAAAAAAAACTAGGAAAAAGAGCCTGGATAGGGGGTGGTTTGACTTCCCTGTACAAAAGCAAGGAGAGCTTTGCTAAATGCCCTGAATAGAAATCCCGGAATCCCGAATGAAATCAGGGAACTGCGGAGTATATATAAAACTTAATAGAAAATATATAGAAAAGGCCATAAAAGAAGAAATGTGGGAGGATCTTAACAAAGCAGCAAAAACGGGTAATAGCCGCGACTTTTGGGGGATTGTAAATGCACCACATTTTAAAAATCTGGTGGATCCCACATAAGATAATAACGTGGCCGAAGAGGCATGGATTGCTCATTTTGAAAATATCTTTGCGGCGACAAGGAGTACCAGAGCTTTGGGTGCCCCTATTAACCAACGTTATGAATAGTATGAGTAGGCCCCCCCACAGTCCTGGTCAGCAGGTGTCATTGTTCCGAAATATAAGAAAGGAGACAGATCTGATCTGAAAAATTACATACCAATTTCCCTGCTGGATACAACAGCAAAACTTATGGGCCGGCTCCTCCTTTCTAAGTTAGAGGGTTGGGCGAAGGAAAATATTATCTTAATCCAGGCCCAATATGGTTTCCAGTCAGGAAGGGGTACTATAGATCAGTGTCTGAACCTGGCGCTTATAACAGAAAAATATTCCAGGATGAAGGGGGTTAAAATATATATGGCTTTCATGGACCTGTCTGCAGCCTTTGACTGCATGGCCCATGAAAAGCTATGGGCAATAATGAGGGAGATGGGGGTAAACCCAGCCATATTAAACTTTATTAGACAACTGTACTCCAATGCGACAGCCTTGGTCCGATACACAAAAAATGGGGACTGCACACGTTCGTTTAAAATTCCCAGAGGAGTGAGGCAGGGATGCGTCCTTGCCCCATTCCTCTTTTCCATCTATACAAATGGAGTAGAAAACGCTCTCTCTAAGGTTACGAGAGACATTCCCATATTTAATTCACAACTCCTACCAATTTTAGCATACGCAGATGATGCGGCGCTGATCTCAAGGACAGGCCGCGGACTACAACATTTGATAACTTCATATTTAGCCTTAATGGATTCAATAGAACTAAGAGTAAACCACACTAAGACCTTTGCTGTAATAGTGGGAGCGAGAAAAAGAGATAGAACTCCCTATTTACACATGGAGAAGGAGAGAATACAGGTGATTGACTCCTTCCCTTATTTGGGGGTTCTCTTCGATAAAGATCTATCATAGTCAAGGCTAGTTGAAGGACGAAAGGGGGTAATGGAAAGAACCCTATCTGCCGTAAAATACTTTTGCCAGAAAATTAGGGGATAGGCGGCTTGTGCCGATAAGATATATTTATCAGGCGAAAGTCAAAGCAGCAGTTACATATGGGGCAGGGTTGTGGGGCATTGCAAACACTAGCGTATTACAACCCATTGAAAACAAGTTTTTAAAATCTTTAGTGGGCCTCCCAGCCTCCGCCTCTAATTATCTTTTACACATAGAACTGGGTCTCCCTTATATATCAGATACACTGCAGTTGGACCCTATCCTTTTATGGCACTCAATATGGAGGAGAGATACGGTGCCACTGACTCAACTAATAATAAAGAGCTTTTTAAACATAGACAACCCGAGGATGTCGAGATGGTTGGGCTATGTTGAAACACTCTTGAATAAAATTGGTCTTCCGCAACTGTTCAATGACCCATCTACATGTAATAAAGGGGCAGATGTATCATTACCATCATTTGCGATTCCCAAAAAGCGATTTTTTTTAGAAATCGCTATTTGGGAATTGCAAATTGGGATGTATGTAGAAATTCGCAATTTTTTTGCCATTTCTTAAAATTCCTTAATTGCGATTAGCAACTAGTTAATCGCAATTAAGGAATACATTCCCATTCGTTTCTATGGGCCAGGAGGTCCATAGGAATGAATGGGAAGTTATTCTCAATTTGCGATTCGAAATTTGCGAATCGCAAATTGAGAATAATTTCAAGTGTCCAGGGGTGTCCAAAGGACACACTGTTGCACCCCTGCAATATGGATGGGTTCGCATGTGGCACACATACATGCCCTAAGGACATGTATGTGCATCACATGGCACTTTGAAAAATGCAAAAATTTGCATTTTTCAAGGAATCCGCAACTTACAACCAACTAGAAGTTGGTGGTAATTTGCGATTCCTTAAGGGCATTTTGCTATTTATTTTTGCTACATACATTGCATTTAATGAATCGCAAAATTTGCGATTCTTTAAATGCAATTGCAAAATAAGGAATCGCAAATTTTGCGATTCCTTATTTTGCACCAGATTTTGCTTCATACATTCCATTTAGCAAATTCGCATTCGCAAAGGCCGAAATTCTGCGAATTTCGGCCTTTGCGAATGCGAATTTGCTTGATACATCTGGCCCATAGTCTCCAAACAAAAGATTAAAAGCTTGCTTCAGGAAATGGTGGAGAATGAGAGAATGGAGCAACATACAAAGATGCAGGCAGTCGTAATACATGAGTTAAACCCCTTAATCTCTGAGAGAGGCTTTTTTTATTTGCCAGATGTCCCAAATCCACAGCATAAATTTATAATGCTAAGGTTTCGACTAAATATGATTCCATTCATGCTAGGTTATCCTAATAATTATTTAAGAAAGAAATTTACCAAAAGTCCTATTCTTTATTTAAAAAAATCACACTATATACTTTTTGTGATTTGGGTTGTTTATTTACCCATTCTTATTTCTTCTTTTTTTTGGAGAATATAAAAATATTTCCTCCTACTTTTTGGAGAATCACACAAAAACTTTACACATACATTTAACATTTACTACAAATTACAAAGACAAATTTGCAAATCATGAAACAATCACATAATGACCACATGAAACACATGATATGTCAATAGGCTATTCAACATTAACTACACCATATACATGTGATGTATACAAGTTCTTGCATACGCCAACACCTATTTAAGCATATGCACACAAAAGTCAATTTTGACTAATTTGAAAAACCATTATTCAACATCAAATATTGGCTGAGTCAATATTTGATGTTGCTAAAGAAAATGAATTTTAACCAATGCCGGGTGGCATTACATTTTTAAAAAAGTTTATCAGATCCACTGACATGTTTTTCACTAGCTTTGTTTCTGTGGGCCAGTGTTAAAAAAACAAATATGAGGACGATGTTAATAGTAAATGGCCCTGTACTTTGAAAATTATTCATAGCTTTTTGGGGTCTGAAAATGATAAAATAGATCAGTTGAAATGAACTATGTTAGGCATCATAAAGAAAGTGAATATTATAAATAGGTTTATTTTAATATATATAAATAAATATACATATTTTATCATGTTTTACTTGTATTTAATGCTGGAAATTTTACCTTGTACCTTTATGATCAATTTGCATTTGATCGAATAAAGTTTATGACTATGACTATGACTATAATGCTCGTTCCGAGCTGTTGGCTTTACCAATATTTGTCTGTAAGGAATCGTTTGAAAAAAGGAAAAAGAAAAACATTTCAAAACACTGGAGGAAAAGAAGATATCTTATGAATTTGAAAACTGTACATTGAAATCATTGTTTTTAATCTTTATAAATGTCATGGTTTATTTTTAAAATACATTTCAGGAAAATCTAAACAGAATTTAATAAAAATAATGAGGAATCTGAATGTAAAGGAAAACACTTGTCAAGAACGAATTCACTTTCCGCATGATCCAGCCATTTGGTCCTTCTGTAATAGCTCAGAGAGCAGATTTATGGACTTTCAGGAGAAGTCCCATTCAGATTACACCTTATGCCTCAGATGCCAGCTTAGTGGGTGCAGCAGATTTCACTTCCACCACCCATAAAAGTATATGGGTGCCAGAGCTTGTGCTTTCATACAATATGTGGAATGTATGAGATAAAACAAAAACAACCCTTAAAGTCTGATCTTCAGCCACACCCTAGCACAAATATCCCTGTTGTGGTTTATAGTCAAGCTGGAGGGGTGGGGAGCAATACAGCATGGAGGTTAAAGTAGAACACAAGGGAGAGAACTATAACACACGCACTCTTGAAGCGAGCTGAATGAAAAAAATAGGTAGTTCTCTAAATGTGAGTGCTGGGAGGATACAAGTCAGCCAATCAAAAAGGATTGGAAAGAGGCTGTGCCCTGGAGGACTGACAAACACAATAATAGGAAGGCAAGCCATCGAATGAGAAGTAAGAAAACAAGAGTGACAATAACGGCTAGACCCAATGTAATTTAGCAATAAGTCTTGCACACCCAGACTGTGTGTGCTGTCTGGTAGGCAAACCCTTTAAGAAGCCAGGATTATGGCAGCCAGGTACAGCAATATACACAAATCGAAAAGAGAAGGTAAGAAAGTGTGCTTCTTTCAGGCAAATAAGAACGAAAGAGTGGGAAATGAATGCAAATAGGGAGAACAAATGAAAGCAATTAAATAAATGACAGCAGGAAGGAGCATAGAGAGGGGGAGGCTGAACAAGGCACATTTGAGAGGCAGAAAGAAGATATGTGGGAACAAAGACGTTGTTAAAGGATGACTAATAAGGAAGATAGAAATAATAGACACATTAGAACACTAAAAAGAGAAAACTAAATTGAAGATAAAGATAAAAATAATGCCAATAGAGACTGATCAATGTAGTGAGAGATATGAGATAAGAGGATGGATGTAAAGAAGTCTAATAGAAAAATTGAAGCGCTAAGCAACCAAATCTGCATGTTATTCCCCCAAACCTTGTGATAGGCGATAATTATTACACTCAATAAATTCCAAAATCCATGGTGTCAGTTTATATAGGATGCAGTAACTATCTAATATTTTAGTAGTCAACTCGTAATGATGGCTTTAGACTTTGAAATCTAAAAAGCTCCTTTAGGAAATTGATTTCCGTATGTGCATTTCCAGGGTATTTTGGAGTTGCAGCCAAGCCAACCATAATAATGTCCACGCAACTCCACACCACCGCCTAGAATTAATAGTGTATCCCTCCCATTCACCTGCCAGAACTTAATCTTTCGCCTACGTCCTACAGACATGTTCAGTGCTTTCAAGAAGACCAGAAAAGTCCCTATCTCCCAAGGCATTAACATGTTTAAAAAATATCTTAAGAGCTCACTTTAAACAAAGACAATTTGGAGTACCACCTGAAAATAAAGTTTGACGCTCTCAGCCAAGGCAGCTTCACCATTTAGAATATTCAGGTGTTGGTCCCCAGTGAGATCCCAGTGCACCCTGTCACTTACAGTTTTTCACATCACATCCATTTTATTGTTAATGGGTTGGTCCTGTGCGAGTCTCCATCGTATTATGGTACTTGTTGTCATTCATATTCTTTTTATCAGTTTAAAGTTACTATCATATTTCATGTAAGCAATCTCGCTATGAATGTTTGAATTTTTATCACAATGTTTATTAGTTTTTGTGGGCAGCTCAGCATGCAGAATATGCTCTGCCTGCTTTAAAATGCTTCAAACATCTAAATACTAAAAATAAAGCGAAATGAAATACTAAAAGTACTAGACTGAACATAAGCTACAGAGTTTCTGGGGAAGAAAACAGTCTTGAAGGGCAAAGGGACTGAGGAAAAGAGGGATGGAGAGAGATGTCACATAAAGGTGAATGAAAGTCACATAAAGTCACATAAAGGTGAATTAAAGGTTGGGCCATGGATTATTTGTACACCAGACGGAGGCAGCAAACTACAACACATGCTGGTAATGCAGTCTGCAAAGAGAAAATATATAGCAATAATTTAATTTTCATGGTGTGGTGTAAATCCATTCAGTAGGTTTTGGGACAGTGGCATGTAAAAAGAAAGGTGTCACGTGGGCTTGAAATAGTTAACACTTGTGTATATTGCTCACAAAATAATTTCTAAACTCGGAGTTTCTGTCAATCGCATCGGAGATTTTGGGGAGTGTGATTGGCCGATGAAAGGGATCAAAACATTGTTTTCTGCCATCTTAAAAATCACAGTTTTGGTCAAAACCGCAATTTTAGCGCTGGGAAAACAATTTCCGCAGTGAAGAAGAAGCACTATGAGAAGTGCCCAGCCCAAGGCAATGCTAAAGGCACTCAGAGGCGAAGAAAAGGGGGTAAAAAACTGAAAAATTATTAATTAGCTGTTAAAAAAAAAATCACAGTTTTGTTTGAATTTGTAGATCCCACACGAGACTCTGTACTATTGAAACCATGAAAAGCACGCTTGCAAAATAAAGTTCTAAATTAATTCCCAGTTTGGTGTAAATCCATAGTGCCCACACCGCCATCACTCGCTCCACTTGTACCCACAACATTCACCCAAGAAGACTCATGAGACATGCTTGTGGGAAAACGGGGTGCAGGTTTATTTGCATAGTACAGCAGATATGTGGGTCATCTTACGGGCGATCCAAGACGGCAGCCCCTCGCTGACCCGCCTGCCTAATTAGCCAACTTGCACGGTAAGTCGATGCTCTTGACGGTGCAATACCTTTAATGTTTATCTCGTTACTCCCGCCCCCCCTGTCGGGGCGGAGCGATGAGGCCACCCCCGGTCGGTTAGGCCCCCCGACCGCCCGAAGGACTAACGGGGCGCCGACGTTGCTTCCTGGAACCCCCTCGGCTCCAGATCTTTGGCTCGGGCACCCCTAATGTGCCAGGCAGAGGTATTACTGTCTCCTTCTGCCGCAGAGGTACCCTTACTGTCCATCTGCTTCCAGATCGCCCTGTGACTCCGCCTGCAACACAAAAAAGACCATTAATTGTTCACACCAACCTGCTGCTCTGCCGCTGGGTCTGGGCCAGGGCGGGAACAGCGCAGAGTAGTTCTTCTCACACGCGGCGGGAAAGAGGGATTGTTGAAACCAGGCTGGCCTAGATAAAGGCCTTGGGCCCGCCTACCCTCTACCTGCAGCGCCTGCATTGGCCACCTGGCCGGGGGGGGGCGGCGCCCCGCCTGTCGCGCTGGTGACGTTCTGCTCGCGAGGCATGTGTCACTAGGACGCTGTCTCGCGTTACCTCCCCTTCGTGTCGCGCGGCCAGCGGCATAGTGCCCACACCGCCATCACTCGCTCCACTTGTACCCACAACATTCACCCAAGAAGACTCATGAGACATGCTTGTGGGAAAACGGGGTGCAGGTTTATTTGCATAGTACAGCAGATATGTGGGTCATCTTACGGGCGATCCAAGACGGCAGCCCCTCGCTGACCCGCCTGCCTAATTAGCCAACTTGCACGGTAAGTCGATGCTCTTGACGGTGCAATACCTTTAATGTTTATCTCGTTACTCCCGCCCCCCCTGTCGGGGCGGAGCGATGAGGCCACCCCCGGTCGGTTAGGCCCCCCGACCGCCCGAAGGACTAACGGGGCGCCGACGTTGCTTCCTGGAACCCCCTCGGCTCCAGATCTTTGGCTCGGGCACCCCTAATGTGCCAGGCAGAGGTATTACTGTCTCCTTCTGCCGCAGAGGTACCCTTACTGTCCATCTGCTTCCAGATCGCCCTGTACTCCGCCACAGCTCTGGATGAGGCCTCCGCCGATGCCAGAGTCCCCCACCACCTAGCACTTCTGCTTAGACCTAGCACCCGTATCTCAAACACAGCCTGCTGCCGCCAAAGTTTCCTGTAAGTCAAGGAGAAACACATCCATCCCCGTCTCAGACAAGTGAACCCCATCCTTTTCATAGTATCCCACGGCCCTGTCCTGTATTAATGAATGCCTAATAAAACCCATCCCTCTTCTTTCGGTGAATTTCTGCATGGCCCTGTTCACCCTTCTCCTGCTCTGCTCGATGGCCTGCGGTGACCGCGCTCCTTTCCAAGTCCTGCGTGGGACAATCTCTGACCATACCAATTCCGTTGTACCCAACTCGTTTGCTAATGCCGTGAATTCCCGCTGCATCGTATCCACTAAGGCTCTCCTCCCCCTTGTAACCAGGTCATTACCGCCCAGATGTACTACTAAAATGTTGGGAGGTCCCCCCGCGGCTGCCACTCCCTGCGCCAGTCTACGCTGAAGCTGATCCCACTTCATTCCAGGTGAGCCCATCCATACTATCCGTGTCTTTGTAAAGGTCAATTCCCATTTCCTGAATGCAGCCCATCGCTCGAGTCTGGAGACATACGAATGCCCCATCACCCACACGCAGACGCCGACTGAAAGAAAAGACACATCTCGTATAACGTTTTTATTCTAACTTCACTGCAAACCACAACAACAATAACACACCAAAATTCAATGACACCAACACATGTAAAATTGCAAAAGACAGCTCCGCATTGCTTTGCATTGTATTATGGGCGTACATATCTTTGATAACATGCTGATGACCATCTCCCCACTCTTTTGACCCCTTCTTCACCCAAGCCCGCCTTGTAAGCAGCTGTGGCTGCCCCAATTCTGAAAGAATGGCTGGAAAATTTTTTGCCATCCCCAGCTGCTGCCAACCCTGCCTTTGCCAGCACTTTCTCCATTACCTTTTCAAATTGGAACTTAGTTAAAGGCGTGCCATCTGCGTGTATCAAAAAAGGTCCCGCCAGCAGCGGTCGAATTCTCAGGTATTCCCGCGCCAAAGACACCGGACAATACCTGGGGTCCTCGAAAGCGCGCAATGTTATCTCAACACCCCTCCCAGCCTGATCAGTCTTGAATTTGCGCAACCATAGTATCAGGGAATCCCTGGCATTGACATCCAACATGTCCAGTGCTCTCCCCGACCTGTCGTTCTTGGATCTGACCACCAGCTCACTGGTCCGGAATGCCCCAAAAAAGGCCAGGCAGAACGCAGTTGCAAACAGGCGGGCCTCAAAGGCCGAACTGGCCACCGCAGGCATTGTGTCTATCATGCATCTCAGGGTAGGGAAATCTATCCCGGCTCTCTTGTCAGGGCTCCTAATTTCGTCCCTCGCCCAGCCTTTCAGTGCCGCCCTAATCCTAAATGCTCCCGTGGGGTCGTCTTCACCATTCAGCTTGGTATCATGCCTGAGTGCGGCCAGGTGGCTGCACACCCAAGAGTGGGATTTGCCGGATTCCTTCGCCCATACGACAAAGCCTTCAACCTGTCCCATCAAACCACCCTCCGTCGCACCAAGGTACTTCGTCACTGCCTGGAATGTGTCCAGCTGGGCTGCATATCTCCTCCTTGTCGATACCGCCAAGGAACGCTGGCCCATCTGCTTTAAGCGTTCCCCCACCGAAGGAGTCGCCAGTATACTGCTGGGAACGGTGTCATCTCCTTGCTTGCCTGCGGCCATGCCTCCCGGAAACGTGACAGCTGAAAGCGAGAGAGAGCATCAGCTGCCACATTTTTGACACCCTCCACATGTCTAGCTCTAAACTCAATGTTGTGTCGAAGCCCTGCCCTGACCAACTCCCTCAGCAAGCTAAGGACCAACGGGCAGTTTGCACTCAGGCCGTTGATCGCCTGAACCACAGCAAGGTTGTCAGACCAGAACACCACCTTCCTGTTGCCCAGTTCCGCCGACCATAGGTGCACTGCCACTACAATGGGAAAGAGCTCGAGGACAGTGATATTTGCTGTCACCCCTTTCTTACGCCATGCATCCGGCCATTTCATTGCACACCATTTCTCGCGAAATATGACACCAAATCCCACTCTCCCTGATGCGTCAGAAAATAAACAGATACCTTGGCTGCTCTCCCAGGGGGCCCTCCAGATCACTGTACCGTTGAAATTACTCAGAAATTCATCCCACATGTTCAGATCAGCCCTCAACCCGGGGCCCAGGCGAACTAAGTGGTGCTTCTTTACAACCCCTGCTGTAGCCTTAGCCAACCTGCGAGAGAACACCTTGCCTGCTGGTATAACCCTTGCGGCGAAGTTCAATTTGCCTAACAAGCTCTGCACACGTTCGAGTGTTGCGCTGCCCTTCCCCAGCATTGCTGCAATCTCCTGCCTCAAGTCAGCAACCTTGTCAGCCGGTAACCTAGACTGCCCATTGACCGTGTCTAGCTCCACGCCCAGGAATGTCAGCACTTGTGCAGGCCCTTCAGTCTTCCCTGGTGCCAGTGGAACCCCCAAGTGCTCAGACAAGTTCTCAAAAGCTCGCAGTGCTTCCTCGCACTCCTGAGAACCGTCTCTGCCAAAAAAGAGGAAGTCATCCAGGTAGTGGGTGACTTGTGTAATACCGTACCTGTGCGTGAGTGCCCACTGCAGAAAAGAGCTAAAAGTCTCGAAAAGGGCGCACGACACCGCGCAACCCATTGGCATGCAACGGTCAAAGTACAGCGCCCCTCCCCAACTGAAACCTAGCAGATGTTGGCTGTCTGGGTGGACCGGCAAGAGGCGGAATGCTGACTCTATATCTGCTTTTGCCAACCAAGCTCCCCTGCCTGTCCTCCTGATCAAATCAATGGCCATGTCTAGAGAGCAATAAGAGACCGAACATGCCCCTTCATCCAGCCAGTGGTTAACTGAATTGCCCTCAGGGTACGAAAGATGGTGGATCAGTCTGAAAGAACCCTGCTGCTTCTTTGGGACAACACCTAACGGGGAAACTAGAAAATTCTGGAGGGGTGGGGAAGGATATGGCCCCGCCACCCGCCCCAATTCAACCTCCTTCTGTATTTTCTGGGTCACCACTTGGGGTAGATCCCTAGCTGATCTCAAGTTCAGCGCATCCCTGTGGCCCAGGGGGCCCTTGTATGGAATCCTGAAGCCATCCATGAAACCCTCATTCAGTAGCTCTCGCTCCTTTTTCAACGGGTATACCCTAAGTAATGGCAGCAAGTTTAGCAGTCTTATGGGGGAAGGACCCTTGCAATGCACCATCCCCTCACCCAGCTGGGGGATTACCAAATCACATCTAGAAGCCAAGTCTTCTCCTATCCTTGCCACATCACGTTCAGAACCTAATTCATCCCTACCTAACGGACCTGTCTGCCCATGGATAACCTCATTACCTGGTCCCGTCTGAAACCGCCGCTGTGTTGGTGGTTGTGTTCTGGACTGTGGTGCAAGAGATCGCTGCGTGCTGGGACCCACACTTGCTGCACTCATGCGCGAACTTACATGCTCTCCCCCATGTGCAAGCGCCATTGTTGAACAGCCTACAAGTCCCTGAATTGAAACGCCTAGGGCCTGCTTCATAGCCCCTCCCTCGACCCCCCCGAAAGGGCTGCTGAAAGGACCTCCTCGGGTATTGTTCCCACTTCCTATCCCGGTCCCAACGCTTGGCCTCCTGGCCCTCACCTTGTGACCTCTGTGATGTCTCCTTCTTCCCATTACCCGTCCTGCACATATGCTTGAACCATAGCTGTATGTCAGTGTGGTCCCAACCCATATCGGGGCAGCTGGCCATGGACTTCCTGAACTCCTGGTCGTAATAAAACCATCCCATCCCCCCAGATTCTCTTGCCCCTTGCTGGATGGAATTGGCATACTCCATTAAAGCCTCACTTTGTCCCGGATCCTTCTGTACGATAATGGCCGCCAAGATATTGAACGCCTCCGTCCAATTCTCGATGGTCTTATCTGGTCACCGCTGGAACTTGACCTTATCCTCCTCCTTCTTACCCATCCTTCTCGTGTCAGCCCCAGAGTGTTCGTGCATGAGCAAAGTCAGGATGTCTATGTATTCCCTCCTCCATATGCCCTCTTTTGCCGCCTGCGGCACTTGCCTTGCCAATGAACAACCCCCTTTATTTTTGGGCACTTGTTTCCCCATCCCTGTTGGCTGAGCCCCACCTGCCGGACTCGGAGTGGCCCCGCCCCCTGTCCCCACAATCGCTGGGCCAGGAGCCGCCCCACCCACAGCCCCCCCGGAACATGGACCAACACTAGCCACCCCTTCTGTGGCGAGTACCCCACCAATGGTATGCAACCCTGAAGCGTTGCCAAGCGGGGGCGCTGTCTGGGGGATAATTACCGGTGTACCAGGTGGTCCACTCTGATGTACACTGGGGGGCACACTCAGTTGATTCCCTGCTGACACATTCTGTGAGTTAACTGCATTAACAATCTGTGGGGCTCCAGACAACGGAAACACGGGACCCGTGCACGGCTGAACCGCAGCTGCACTGATCTGCTGTGTGACGGCCGATACACTCTGTGAATTGATAGCATTAATAATCTGCGGGGCGGCCGCAAAAGTACTGGGCCCCGCTTGTGAAGCGCTGTTGACAGTGCTCTGTTGACTGGCTGGTACGGCATCCTGCAATGCCTGTGCGTTGGTACCCCGACAGGCGGGTGGCGGTATGACCACCGACGACACCCCCCTTAACGGCGGCGGCCCTGCTTGAGCCCAAACCTGGCTCACTGGGTCAGAAGGTACCGCCCCCAAAAGAGGAGCCAATTTCTCATGTGCCACAGTTATGGAGTCTAAGCGCTTCTGGAACATGGCCATCAAACCCATCATGTTCTCCATTGTCTTACCCAGTTGGGACAAGTCATTCAACTCCGCCACAGGCACCGGCGTGGGTGCCACTGCCGTGTTTGTTGTGTTGACCACCACCTCCACCGGGATCGCTGGTGAAGCCGCCTCAATCCTACGTGGCGGTGCGACTGGAAAGTCCTTCCTTGTGGCTTTCCTTTTGCGGGTGGACCGACGCGTTCCCTCTCCTGACGTGCCCGGTGTGTCGTCGCCTGCATCTTGTCCGCCCGCCTCCTCCAGACGGCGAGCCTCGATAAAGCCCTGTGCCCATGCCGGCCCCTTTGACTGTGCGACAGCCAAGAATTCCGCCCATAATCCGTCCTGTGGCAAAGCGTCACCGCGGGAGCTCATCGTGGCTGCTCCTGCCCCCTGAACCCTACAAGTAAAAGGTACACATCAAGCACTGTAATTTTGCTAAAACATCTACCTACCCCTGGCGGGACTAAGTCCTGGGCCTTCTTCAGCGTAACAAATATGTTTCTGGCTCATGATACCCTCGCGCCACTACTCGATGGCGTGCCCGAATCGATTATTACCTGAATGTTCCTCGAAAACGTCCGCTGTCACGCGCTCCTAGAGCCGCCCGCGCCGAAGCCGAACCTGTACCGAGCCGGACCTGTAAAACAACACGAGTTACTTCCTGTATCCACACACGACCTCGTCCTAACTACTGCGACACACGCGTTCCCGCTGCCAGGCACGTGACGTTTTATGGCCCAATATATTACCTGGCGTCCTTGGATATGGCCACCTGATCACTGCCCGCAATCCCCGCGTATCCTGTGTAACCTGAAAAACAAAATGAATTGAACGGACTGCACAAGACTCTGTCCTGTCCTGTTGGAGGAAAAGGTTCATACCCCGACGTCCCCCACCAAGCGTTACCTAAGCGGCCCCTCTCACCTGAATGCCCTGTGCCGATGATGCTGTTTGATTATGCCCTCGTTGAAGATAAACCCGACACTTGCTTCTCCTACAACGGAAAAGATGGAGGGAAATGGCAACCGGTTAATTAGAGCATAATAAGTGTGTTAACCACAGCCGTGAGAAAAGTGAAAGGCAACCCTTAGAACACCATACCCTGACAAGCATAGTTGCCCAATAAAGGCGACACCATAGAACACACTACCCTATGTAATGCGAGAAGGCGGACATGCTGCGAATATTGTTAGCAATGCGTGGTCCAGAAGACGGGGACACCGACGTTACGGCCCACCCCAAGGATGGGTCTAATTTAAATCCCCGCAGAAAACCCCCGTAAATGCCTACACATATTTAATGTACATTAACTGTTATGCCTCCACTTGGCACATGAACCCGCGCTCCCCCTCTGAGGAGAAACACCAAGGGCCCAGGCGCCAGTCGAAATGTGACTTTATTACCCCAGCCATACCAACTGACACGTTGTCTGCCTCCGACCTACGGCCTTGATCGCATGGTATCATCTCTACGTGTCTTTGTGTGTGCGTGTATACATCCCCACCCTGAAACTGACACAAAATTTACAAATGCCTTCACAGCGAGTAAAATTTACAAATGCCTTCACAGCGAGTCCTGGCACTGGGATAGGAAAGCAGAACGCAGCAAGAAGATGCGTCAGGGGCAGCAGCCAGGAGCCTCTGTTCGCCGTGGCCACCCCTGGAGCTCGGCTGTGCCACATATCATCGTTCCGCTGTTGCTAAAATGAGGACGACAAGTGGCTGAGTTAAACACCAACACAATGAATTGTAAACCTACTGAAGCGCGTGCTAGTCTTTCATTACAGAGGAAACTGTGGTAGTCTTATTGCCTCCACAAGCGCATTAACCCCACGAGCTCTTTTACCGGCTTAAGCCTGTGTCTGGTGCATTTCCTTTACCAACTCGGATCACAATTCTGCGGGTGTTCGAACCCACTTAGGGATTCGCTTGGGCCATGTCTATGGGGCAGTCTTAAATACGGATGTCATTAGTTAATGAGCAAGTGGACAGACACATTAAAACTACAGAGTAGACAGCGAAGGAATGCTCGTATGGACAACTCACTCCCGACTTAACAAATGTGTTGTGCCCTCCCAGCGTAGTCACGGGCTTTGAGGAGTTGTGCCCTCCCAACGTTAGTCACGGGCTTTGAGGAGCAATTCGTTACCTTGACTCATTTCTATGTCATTGCTTTTAAGTTAAAATATTCTACAGCTCTCAATTCGATAGTGAATAGCTCACCCACTCGGCACGTCCAAACGCGAGCTGTTTTGCAAAGGCACGCGATTTGGCGCCTCAGTAGCCGAAGCATATTTCTAACGGCCGCTGTGCGTTGGCGCCAGCTCCGGCCGCCATTACCGGCCATGCGGTTGGCGCTAAGTTCGGCCCTCCGACTAACGATAATCGTGTCAGTTGTAACAAGCGAGCCAACTGATCAAATAACCGATAATGCAGCAGTGTCCGTGCACTTGCCGATGTCGGGGAAGCACACAAGCACTCCCGACCACTTGCACAGAATTTACATTTAATTACATTGGGCATTTAAATTGGAACGTTCAAACGAAACTTTTTTACATACGCACGCGATTTTAGAGCCTCAGTAGCCGAAGCCTATTTCTAACGGCCGCTGTGCGTTGTCGCCGACTCCGGCCGCCATTACCGGCCATGCGGTTGGCGCTAGGTTCGGCCATCCAATCAACGTTAAATGTGTCAGGTGTTACGATCGAGCCACTGGTACAAATAACTAATAATGCAGCAATACCCGTGCATTTGCCGCTGTCGGGGAAGCACTAAAGCACTCCTGCCAACCCGTACAGAATTTTACATTATTGCTTACATTGGGCATTTAAGCGCCACAATTTTGGAATGCTCCCCCTCGGACAAAGCTGCTAGCGTTCAACAGGGCATGTCGTTTGTAGCTGCTCCGCCTTTCTTTGTCCTGTGTCTGTCCTAGCGGCCTTTCTCGCTTCCCTGTGCAGAACTTATACTCCCGCCTTCCTGAACGGAGCTTCCACCGCCGAACACAGCGCCGCCCCGTGCCACCTATAAACCCGCTCTCCCCACCGGTTCTCGCCCAGCGCCCGAGCCTCGCATAAGGACGTGGCTAAGCGACACGCAGCTAGACCGACGATCGCAACTAATGCACCCTAACTCATTACCCGCCGTCCTATTCCCGCGCTCCCTGTGGGCCAATCCCACAATGGCCGTCAAGGTGCCCCGCAACCCCCCCCGTGGACAAGCCACAGGGCCCTATCAACCTGGTCATGCCCAGGGACGGGGCCGGGGGGAGGCCGGTAACACGCATACCTCCTAGATGATCCCAACGGATGAAACACGCGACGACCAACAGCGACCAACAGCGACGGCGGGAACAGCGCAGAGTAGTTCTTCTCACACGCGGCGGGAAAGAGGGATTGTTGAAACCAGGCTGGCCTAGATAAAGGCCTTGGGCCCGCCTACCCTCTACCTGCAGCGCCTGCATTGGCCATCTGGCCGGAGGGGGGCGGCGCCCCGCCTGTCGCGCTGGTGACGTTCTGCTCGCGAGGCATGTGTCACTAGGACGCTGTCTCGCGTTACCTCCCCTTCGTGTCGCGCGGCCAGCGGCATTCATCAGTTTTTGCTGTAGTGGTAAGCAAGATTTTCTGTGTGAGCTAAACATACCCTTTATGTGACAGAGGGAATTACAAATTATATAAACGACGTTACAGGTAAGACTACACAATGCATTGGCATTAATACCACCAGTGACACAATCAGTGACATAATTATAATATATAGTATTATTTATTCATTTGAGCATGTGTTATTCTTTATTGATGTGCATTTAGGAGTTATTTGTTATTATACATTTTGTGAAATCATAAACACTGCATTTAGCTTTAATTCATATCTGTGAATTATTTAACCTACTTAAGGTCCTAAAACCGGTCCTAACCCTAACTTAAATTTAACTGTGATTTTGTCGGTGAATTTCTGAGTTTTATCAATGATATACTCCCTCTAACTTTCAGCTCACCCTGCCCTGCACAACCGCCCTGTGGCAACCGGGCTTGGCCACAGAGCATAGCTTCTACAAGGCCTGGCACCCAATCATGGCAGGTACCAAACCACTGCTGAACACAGCCTTCAGCAGTGTTTGGGGGGATTAGCCACAAGGCCTTGCTTTCAGCTAGGCCATACACCCAACAATCATGGGCAGCCTATCCCACACTGCATATGACCTTCATGTAGGCCTTGTGCCCAGCTGGCCGAAGGTGAATTTGCAGTCAATGTATATGATATAAGAGTGTCACCAAAGGAATTTCCATCTACCTGATGTATATTTGTAATTTAATGTGTATGTGTAGTATGTAGTAGAGTGTGTGTGCATGTGTGTTTGTGTGTGGTGCACTAGGGGTGTGGCGAGACGCCAAAGGGATTAAGGGTTAACAGAGACAAGCTCTTGTATTGAATTTTGTGTTCAGTTTTGAAAATAAATGTTAGTTTTTTTAGTGTGTTTTATAGGGTTTCTTTTGGATTTTCAGCTTTTTTGTTTTGTTTTGTTTTTCCTGGAAATTCACGCAGCTTTGGGGGCAAAAAGCCACTTGTAACCTTACAAAAAATGTTTGTGGTGGAATTTTTATAGTGGGCTTCTATCTTCTTGTTCCCAATCCTGAGTTTAGCTCTCTGTACTACACATTTGTTTCGCGCTCCATTCAATACAAGGCAAGTATTTACAAGTGGGGATTGTTCACCTGTTCTGCTTGCTACAGCATCTGTACAGCAATTTGTTGCAATGTTTCCATGTCCTATCTTTCGGGTGTGTGGGAGGTTTTGCCTGCTAAACCAGCAACGTAAAATATTCTTTTACCTGCTTTGACTTGAGATGTCTAGTCATCGTTAAAGTTTTACTTTCTTGGGATATCAGTAAAAAACTCCCAAATGATAGAATCTTTTGTGAGCTTTTCTAGTTTCACTGTCTCTCCACTTTTACTTCTTCTGATGATGGTCCTGGTATCTCCTCTTCTGCTCTCTCTGTTTACTTGTAAAATAGCGCCTGCTGAAGTCCCCTGATCCACATGAAATAGTAGGTGTGCCTCGTGTTGGTATGGATTAGGCACTTTTAAAATGGATTTCAGTCACTGAAAAGCTCAAAACGCTCCTAAAACGTTCATAAAGTCAGCAGATTTGGCTCCAGGTCGCATACTTTACAGGAACTCCTTGATCTGCAGGCTCAAGTTCGAGGCAGTGAACTTATTGTGATTTTAAAATGTTTATGTTCACCAAGAACGCATGCCTTGTAGCAGGAACCCTGGCCCACTCCTAATATTGGTAATGTTTGTGTATTTTCAGTTCGGTTTGTTTAGAAAGAATAAATAACGTTTTCCTAACTAATACAAAGGGTTAACCTTTGGTTGTTTCATTGAATTTCAATAGTTGTTTATTTTTTATAAAAATGTGTTTGAAATCGAAATCGTAGAGTTTACTGTAGTCGAGTGGAGTGTCATTCAATGGAGTGTGGTACAATAGAGTGGAGTAGGGTGTCAGAGTGGAGTGGAGTAGAGTAGAGTGGAGTGTGGTACAGTGGAGTGGAGTAGAGTGGAGTATAGTGTTCAGTGGAGTACATTTTTATATAGTGTAGCATATTGTATAGTACAGTGGCATGGAGTACACTAGAGTTAACAGGCGTAGAGTATGTAGAGTTGGGTAAAGTGTTAGAAACTGGAGTGGCATATTTTTCAGTACAGTGGAGTGATGTGTCAGAAAGTGTTGGATACTGTCGTAGAGTGGAATAGAGTGTTGTACACTGGGGTGTAGGGGCATAGAGTGGAGTAGAGGGCTGTGAAGTATAGTGTATGGACATACAGTGGAATACAGTGTTGTATAGTGGCACAGAGTGTAGTTGAGTCTGGCAGAGTAAAGTTGCGTAGAGAGTCGTAAAGTGGAGCTGGATGGAGTGGAGTGTTGTACAGTGCCATAGAGCGGGATAAAGTGTTCTGTAGTGAGGTAGAATGGAGTGCAGTCCACTGGAGTGGTGTAGCATAGGGTGGAGCAGCATATGCTAGAGTACAGTGGTGTGTGGATTCGAGTTGAGTGGTGTGGTGTGGTATACAGTGGAGTAAAGTGTTGTAGAGTGGGGTGGTGTGTGGTACAGTGGAGTGGACTGGTGTGTTGCAGTGTCAGAAAGTGTCATAGAGTACAGTGTCACAGATTGGATTAAAGTGTTGTACAGTGCAGAGGCATGGAGTAGAGTAAAGTGCAGTACATTATGGTAGAGTGCCGTGGGAAGAACTGTTGTTCAGTATCTTAAAGTAGCGTGCAGTGGAGTAGCGTGGAGTACAGTGGGGTAGTGTCTCAGAGTATAGTATATTAACTTGGGTGGAGCAGTGTAGAAGGAGTTGCATAGATTGTTCTAGAGTGGAGTACAGTGTCGTTTAGTGCTCTTGAATAAAGTAGAGTGCTGTACACTGGCACTGTCAGGAGTATATTGTAGTAGAGTGTTATGCTAAACAGAGTATTTAAATAGAGCGTTCACCTTAATAATAAAGGCTTTCAATTAATGAACCATAAATACAATATTTAACAGCATTAGCATATGGACAAAAATATTACCATAACTGCAGACAGTGCCCTTCCCTGATCTATAATGTGGTACTGCAAACTGGCAGCCAAAGGGTTTGTGCTGCAGGAGGTTGGGCCTACTTGTTCCAAGGACAAAACACACGGGGGCCCACATGCATGAAGCATTTTTGTAGTCGCAAACGGTGCGATTACTTAAAATCGGCCGTTTGCGAATGCAAAAGTGCTTTTTGGGATGCATGAAGCAATTTTAGAATTCGTAACATTGTTGCGAGTTCTAAAATTGCGGGTGCTTTTAAGAAGTCGCAGATGTGCGACTTCTTAAAAGCAATGCATCATTACTTTGACAAGTGGAAATTCGCAATTAGGGTTCCAAATTTACCGAGTGGTTGAACCACTCTGTAAATTTGGAAAAAGTGTTTTAAATGCTTACAATGTTTTTTTTTCAACATTCATGTTTCACACACACATGTCCTTAGGACATGTGTGTGTGAAACATGATGCGAAAAATACATTTCAGGGGTGCATGGGGGGGTCCTTTGGACCCCCCCCTGCACCCATGAAATTTTCTAAGTGCCACTCGCAATTCCCATTGACTCCTATGGGCCTTTTGGCCCATAGGAATCAATGGGAATTGCGAAAATTAACTTAAGAATTCGGTATTCATTTGGGATTCGGTAAAAATTGCGATTTTTACCGAATCACAAATGAATACCGAAAATAATGATGCATAGCATTTTGCACTTCTTAATTTGCGATTCCTTATTTTTCGCAAATTAGGAAGTGCAAAATGTCACAATGATGCATGTGGGCCATGAAAACTTGTTGCCCTTGACCCCAAACAATATATCCCAGGTGCGGGCTATAGGAATTCCACATCCCTGGTGGCATACAGTGTAATAGCATATTGTGGACTGGCGTACATTGGACTGAAGTAGAGGGGAGTGTGGTGTCATAGAGTGGAGTTGCATACAGTAGAGTAGTGTAGTGTGGGGGACTTCAGTGGCTTGTAGAATGGAGTGTCGTATAATGGAGTGGTCTAGGGTGTAAGAGCATACAATGGAGTGGTGTAGATTGAAATGTCAGAGTGGAGCGGAGTAGATCAGCGTGGTGTACAGTGGATTAGCGTAGAGTGGAGTGGCGTATAATGGAGTGGCAGAATGGATTTCAGTAGAGTGTAATAGCGTAGAGTGGTGTGATGTAGAGTGGAGTGTGGCAATTGGAACAGACATAGTGGGAAAGTGGGTGAACGGATGTAGAAGTAACGTAGCGTAAATATACGTTATGAGGTATAAATATACATTTTTGGCAGTTTGTGTAAATAGTATAAGTAGTGTTACATTTATGAGTTTTAAAATACTCAGTTACTGCGATATATTTCTGGTATACTTTGGTACATGCCAATGAGAAGCCAGTATGTGACTGGCTAATGGCTTTGCTTGCCAAATGTAAAAGGCAGCCATGTCATTTTCAGCATAGTTTGGCAACTTTTTCTGCACTGCGTTCTGGATTAGGGCCTTAGATTTAGGTAAGCAGTAGGTTTTATTGTTTGTTCCTACCTATAACCATTATATTAAAGTGCTAAAAGAGAAATGTATTTATAATTTTTTTTACATTTATTCAACAGTTTAGGGACAGCTGCTATTTTTAAAACATTATTTGTAGGTATAAATCTGAAAAGTTTATTGGCAATTCGTCAAACGTGGGGAAAGTAATTAGTGCCCAATATTCAGAGGAATTCCTATACCAGGGAATCCTAACTATAACTACATAGTGGCTACTGTCACTCTGCAATTAATATATATTGAGAGTGAGAATATTATTTATTATATTGTGATAAGGTCAGCTCAGACATTTTGTGGGACATATTAAAAATCATGCAGTGCAGCACAGCAAGCCACCTTGCTGTGCTGTGTGATAGGGAAAGGATAGGAATGTGCAGTATTTAACATTATGCAGCTCTTTACTGTCTTTCCCATGCGTTGGTACACAATGTGCTGCTTAGTGCCAATGTAGGCCCCTTTGCACCATGGTGCAAGTGTGTCTGTGTTGAATGCAGCATTGTTTTTCCTTCCTGCACAAAAGCAATCTCCTGAGATAATTTCCTTTCTATGTGTTCTGTGGAAAGTGGAAAAAACAAGGAGAAATAGAGATAAATCTCCTCTTTATACCTCACCTGGCAAGGCGTAGCATTTTGACACATTCCCAGGTCTACCAGTAATGGTAAATCTGGAAATGCGCCAAAATCCATGGGTGGAGGTGTGGGAACATCCACTCTCCACTCATGGAAAATCTCACTGGAACAGAGTAACGCAATGCAGTGATTTGCGCTGCATTGCATTACTTCAGAGTTATAAAGTCACGCAGGGCCACATAAGGTATTGATAAATTTTACTAAGATTGCTTCGTCCTTGCACCACATTGTGTGGCGCAAGGGCATCGCAAGTCTTTGATAAATTTGGCCCTGTGTATAAAAGAGTAGAGTTTCTAATTGGTCCCTTACCATTGAAAAATACATGCCGCTGTTGAAACGTGTCTGACATTGTGTCTTTTCTTGCCTGAGGGAATCCTCCAGTACAGATTTTATTATGTTTTCTAAAGATGGGTTTATTTTTAGAAATCCTGTAGTATTGGGAACTGCTCTTGATTAGTCTATTGGAGCACCTTGGGATAAATTGCCATTATGTTTGCCGATAGGAAATACGTTTTTACGACTTTAGCAGTACGTTGCTGGGTCCACCTCTCCGCCACACCACCAAAGCCGGGGTTAGACTACCTGCTAGATTAGTAATTTTCTCCTTTCTGGCGGGTGTTTTTTTTTTTACATTCCCACGACAGTGCCCTGAAAATGGACACCGCAATGGGAACGTCAAAAACAGTCCCTGCACGGCATGGACTGAAAAGCCCATGACGTGCAGAAACTGGAGTCCACGCACACATGTGGGCACATGGTGTGCCCTCTGTGTGCATCCACATGCAGAGGATGCACAGGGACCCTGCAGGGCCCCCTTTGTTTCCTTTCCGGCACAGTGTTCATGTGGGAGGAACCTCCATGACACCGTTGGTGAAGAGGAAACTTGCAATATGCTTGGCAAGACTGCGACGGTCCCGCCAAGCATTTTGTGGCCTCCTGACTGCCACAATGCCGCCAGGGAACAGCGGTTCCCTGGTGTCTGCGGCAGCGCTGTGGTGTTCCGACCACTCAAATCATAATAGGCCTCCACAAATCTAGCAGTCTGAGGACCGCCCGGCTTGTAATGAGCCCCCTGGAGGATAGCTGATGCTGGACATCCACCAAAGAAAGTGGATGCCTCGCCCTCGAATCTCAGCCCCATTTAGTTGCAAGGGAACTGCAGGCTTTCTGATACTAGAGCCTCGATTTGCTCTGGGGCTGTAAACCCTTGACCTGATGGCCCATCCATCACAGGGCCACCAGTTCACAGTGACAGCCGCCTCACCGTATTTTGGATAATGAGACTGTCACTGATTTTCCCAGCCTATGTCCACCCTGATATCCTGATGTGCAGAGAGAAAACCACCTGCACATCAGCCCATTGTAGTTTTGTTTTACTGATAAAACTCCCTCTTTGAGAGTTTGTTTCAGTGCACCAAAAAAGTATCCGGAACAGAGCTATCAAAACATGGCGCCGACATGCATACTGCTCTGCCCAAAATGCATTTGCAAACCTGGTGGATGCGCTGTTTGCAGTGGGATCCCCGCTATCACAGAGGAATCTCCGAATATTACAGGTGGTCCTCTGGTAGGGTGTTGGAAATCTGGACATTCACCAACCTGACAGGTTTTTGGTCGCCCCCATGATCAAAATAAGGTCATCTGTTTGCCCCATGCCTTGCACACTGCCCCCTCTGTGTGCAGTTCAACATCTGTTGCAATCCCTAATCTCCCTAAAACTCGTTTCTTGTAGCATCCAGGATGTTGGCCTGGATAACTTAGGGGCTGCCTTCTTCTATTTTCATGAGCAATATCAAGTGGCCACCTAACAAGCCAACACCTTAAAAAACAAAATAAATGAATAAACAAATTGATCAACTATGATGAGCTTTTGATAACAGTAAAAGGATCAACAAGCCTAGCTTTTCATTTCTGGCTTGTTATTAAGCCGCTCAGCTAAGTGAGCCTCTTCCCTGCACGCTGGCTCGCCTGATGAACATCAATTGTCTGCTTATCGATTGATCATGGTGCTTAAGGATATGAACCTGCTTTTCATTTCTGATGTTTTATTAATTATTAAGTTGGTTGAAGCTTTACTCGTCTAGCGGAAGCTTTTCCTCCCAGTGCTCTGTGGTTAATACCATTGTGCCTTCCCCTATTCAGAAACATTCCAGAATAGAGCATAAAAATTTAAATTTGTAAATCAAAGAACTACAAATCTACAACACCCCCATCCATTAGGGAACTATTATCTTCAGGGGTTTCAAATGCCCTAAAACTCCAGTCCCTTCTGTCTCAGTGGTGTTTTGTTGAAAATCTTGGCAGCGCAGAGTATTTTTACTTCCTGACTAACACAATTTGCAAGTGTTCATCAATACTTAATATGTTGAGACAGTTGCAAGCCATTCAAGTCAGCTGGAAACTTGAATTACTGCGAGGCAGAAGCATTGTAAGAAAACCCTTCCATCCATCACAGCAGTAAACAAATGCGCCTGAATATGATTATTGTTGTGATATTATAGCTGTTTATTAAATATTCCGAATCATATGTATTCACTCTGCTGTCATACTGTTCGTTTCTTTTCACAATGATAATATCCTGTTTGTCTTTTTTTATTGTATGAGGAGAGTGCACTATTTACAATTTTCCCTCTTTTCAGTGCTTTAAGTAGGTTGGTTGCATTTTTTTCGTCTGCTTCCTTCTCACGAAGTACGGGTTGGCATACAATTTTTGCCGTAGCATGGATGGTAATCATTACTGATGGTTGGCATGGTTTGAAGCTAGCACACATTGTAGCGCAGCATTGTTATTTGATAGTTGCTGTTCTATTTTTCACTTTGCAGCACCTAACAGAATACTACGGCATTTCGGGATTCCCCTTTTGAATGGTTAGAGTGCTAGAGCTAGACCCTTGGCTCATATCATATGTTTTAGATGTGGTGTATTCATTCAGCTTTGAATTTCACCAGGTTTCTTGTTTTGGTCTCCTACATTATTATTATTATTATTTGGAATCTTGTATAGCGCACGGTTACCCTCGGGCATCCTACATGTAACACTTTATAAATCACAGGGCGCATGTGTAGTATAGCATATTGCAGTTTTTGTTTGTTGGCAGATTAATTTGGTCAGGTGAGATTAAGTCACCTCATGGGCATATTCATGTTATCATGTTGCACAATGAATGGAGTCTTGGGTAAGTATCAGGGACCCCCTGTTAAGGATCTAGCTCCTGGGTCAGGGAAACAACAATTTTTGAAAAGGTATACACCCAGGCAGACTTTAGCTACAAGGAACTGGCTAAATCACAACACATCTTAATAACAACATATGATAAACTCAAAAAATGATAAAAACCAGAAAAATCAACAGACTGTTATGATATCAAAAATACATTTTAATTTCAATTTGTTTTTTTAAAAAAATTAATCTAATCAAAGGTTTAGTAAATATCACTGTGTGTACATGATTTGTATAGTCAAAAAATTGATACATTGATTAGGAATGACATTTCTAATACATTGTTAAAATACAAAAGAAAACAAATAAAAAATCAGTTTTAAAATTGTTTCTCCAAATTTTTTTGTTAGACTTGGGCTGTGTCAACGCGTTTCGACAAATCTTTTGTCTTCATCAGGACTTTAGAATATGCAGCCACTTTTTTCTAAATAGAATAAAACAGGTTTTAGATAAATGTATGGTCAACACTTTTTAGGTTATATTTAGCGGTTCTTGTTACAACTAACCGAAGGTGACCAACAGTTAACACCAATTTATAACAATCTGTTAATAATTTTCATACTTGATAAAAACATGTTATGCGTTTAGATCAAAAAGCAAACGTTAGATAAAAATTCATTTTCTTAGCCAGGCTTGTGTTTTACATTTAAATGATCGTACAGAATCGTAGAGGCCCTAAAGTGCATTCGTATTGGAAACCTATAGTCGGGCAGGCCAGGTAGGTAGGCATTTTGTTAGAGACAGGAAAGGAGAAAGGTATATTCCCATTTGTATAGGTTACGTAACATTTTTTTAAAAAGTTTATCCCTATTAAACAACGTCATCCAAAACTTTATCAGACTAAATTTTTATATCTAATCTTTCACAGTAAAAGATAGTTGCTGATTCTAACAGTCAGTGTTTAGAGAACTATTTTGATGACTGCTAGCTATATATTATACCTATGTTATCCATTGGTTCCTCAAAATTCTCGAATAATCTCTTACCTATAAAAAGAGAGAATCTTGAAGTGACCTTCCACTGTAGTATTTTTTTGGAAGACTGAACAGGAATGCAGTGCTTTCTCTATATTTTGACGTGGACGGTAAACGCTATCTGTTTAATACAAGAATCAAAACATGTTGGTGTTTCAGTATTTTGTGCCACATTTGGTATTGAATGCAGAACGGTTTGCTAACTCTGACCTCTATCATGTATTCCTGGGGGGTTTACCTGAGAAAGCAATAATCGCTGCGTACTTCTTGCTTCTATGGCTCAGGGTCGGTTCCTTTAGCCGTCAGCGACAGAACGGTTCACTCAATTGTTTACAAGGGGTATGTTCCTATATAGATGGGAAAATGGATTCAATCTACTTGTCTTTAGGTTGGTATTTATCTAGGCATCTTCAGGCAGTGTCCAGAGTTGTTAGTTATTTCATAAATTACCTCATCTAGTGAACGCAGTTGTTCCAAACCAAAAGGTGTGTGATATAGAGCTGTGGTCTTTCAAAGACGTTTTTCAGTTCTAGCCGCTCCCTGTGTCTAGCGATTAACGATGGTAAATAGTCAGAATACTATCAGTATCGAGAAGTTAAAACCCTGAGGATAGAAGGAAAAACAATCAAACAGTGTTTGTCCCTTAAATATAGATCAGAGGTGACTCCGGCTCGTTATAGAAATTTACCCGAGTCCCTTGGCGTTTGTTTACCTTTTGGATTCAATACAATATGGCGACGGAAGGTGGAGCCGTTTACATATCTTTGGGCTTCTCAGGGGTTTGTTCAATGCGGTTCCTCCATATGGGTATCGATTAAGGTAATCAGGGGTGCCCGGGACAGTGCAGCCTTGACTTGAAATCTAGGGGAGATATAATGAAATTACTATCCTTAATAATTAATTTAAAGTCGGTAATTATCTGGTTCTTATGTTGGAACTCTAACGATACGGCTTTCAGTAAAAAGCCGACAAGGAAGTTTGCAGTGAATCAAATAGATACGGCTTCCAGCTAAAAGCCGACAATACAAGTCTGTAGCGAGTCAAACAGACTTGACACGGAGTTTGATAAGTTCTTACCGATTTCTAGAAGCAAAAGCGCCGTGCGTCTCCTTCCGTCAGGGGTTCAAGTGAAAAAATGGAAGATCACAGAAAGTCCTTCTTCCATTACTTTATATATGCTTCCAATGGAGGAGGCGGGATTCGTTTTTAAAAGGATATCACCTATTTTCCAAAATTACCTAACCCAAGGAGGAGGTGGAGCTAACATTTAAGGGGATATTGCCCACTTATGTATCCAGGGATTAGACATTTAGCCTCATTGTATAAGGAGTGTGTTTATTAATGGTAGATTATATATTTATATAATCGCATTCTCCCAGGGTAGATCTTGATTTAAACCCTGTTCAAAAGTCCCAAGGGTAAAGATCCAGTAGACTTCACGTTTCTTTCGTATTTCATTACCACCTTGGTTCTCTTGTACGTGAATTTTCTCCAGGATGCGCCATCTTATGTCCTCTGGTTTATGTTTATACTCAGAAAAATGATTCACAAGTGGGGCTGATAATCGTTTTGTTTTGATTGCTGACCTATGTTCCGTAAGTCTTGTTTTGATCATGCGTGACGTTTCCCCAACGTAGCCTAAGTTGCAGGGGCATATGATCAAATATACCACGTTTTTCGTGTTGCAATTCCATAGCTCTTTGGCCCGAATAGTTATCTTTTTGAATTGCATACTTTCTCCAGTCATAATGCTATCGCATGAGTGGCAAGATCCACACCGTGACGTACCTTTGATTGCATTTAATCCAGTAATTGATTTCTGGATAAATGTGGTATTCTGTGTTTTGGGTTTGTGACGAGAATGAACTATTTGATCTTTTATGTTTCTGTTCCGTCTGTGTGCGAACATAGGTTTCTGTATCTTTTCTTGGTCATCAATGGTGTTTAAAAGATGCCAATTAGAATTGATTATCTGTCTCACTGTTGAATCCATCGTAGAATGTTTTGTTATGCACACTAATTTGGGATCATTTTTTTGTTTTTGGGAATTCAATAGCGTATCTCGGTCATAGAATGCGAGCTCTTTTGTAAGCTGTTCTTACCAGACGGTGCGGATAGCCTCTCTGGATGAACTTTTCTTTCATCTTTGCAGCTTGGGCATCAAAATCTTTGATATTTGTGCAGTTCCGTCTGACTCTCAAAAATTGAGAGAACGGTATACTATCTTTCTGACACCGCGGATGATAACTGCTGAAGTGTAAAAGTGTATTACGTGCAGTTGGCTTTGAATACAGGTCCACTTCAAGGGAGCCCTCATTATTTTGTATGTTGATATCCAAAAATTCAACTTTTGACTCATTTATATGTGCGGTGAAGCGCAAGTTGTTATCAGTAAGGTTCAGCCAAAGCAGGAATTCCTTCAGAGTCTGTTCCCCATCGGTCCATACAAAGAAGATGTCATCTATGTAACGGTACCAATGGGAAACAGACTCGAAGAACGGTGCCATTTCATTATAGATGAATCTGCTTTCGAAGAAAATCATATAAATATTAGCTATTGAGGGCGCCATGGAGGCACCCATGCTTACGCCCTTGATTTGTAAAAATAGGTCACTGCCAAATTCGAAGAAATTTTCTTTTAACACTATAGTAAGACAATCTCTAATGAATGTTTTACAGCACGGGATCTGATGTAGGTCGATAAACCATAGAGTGGCTTCAATGGCTTCTGTTTGGGGTATATTGCTATACAATGACTCTATGTCTAGAGTCACGAGTAAATCTCTACCTTTATTGAATGACAAATTTTCTACTCTTTTTATGATATCGCCTGTATCTTTTACATACGATGGAGATAATGAAATGTATGGCCGTAAAACTTGATCTAAGTACTTCGAGACTGCTTCCAGAGGGGTCCCAATCGTGGAGACAATTGGCCGATAGGGTGGATTATTCTGATCCTTGTGGATCTTGGGTAGTCCGTATATGCAAGATGTTTTCCTTTCTGACTTGTTCAAGTATTCAAATTCTTTTTTGTTTATGACTCCCTCATTCAGAGCTTTCGTCGTTAGTTTGTTTATGGTTTTAACTATTCTTTCCGTGGGGTTCGAGTGGATCTTTTTATAGAACGTGGTGTCATTAAGCATCTTTTGCATATTTTCCTCATATGTGGTATAGTCCAAAAGGACTATTCCTCCACCTTTATCACTACTCTTGACGACAATCGTGTTGTCATTCTTCAGTTTCTCAAGGGAGTCATGCTCAGCTTTAGATATATTGTACTTTGGTTTAGGGATAAATTTAAGGGCCTGTTCTAGTCTTTTTATAATAACCTTTTCGAAAACAGCTACTTCGGGACCCAATTGTTGTAGAGTTGGAGTGAAACTGGAGGGTAAGGATACAATATTGTTACCTATATTGTCTAATTCTAATGAATCATTTAGGATAAAAAACTTTTTTAGTCTAATTTTTCGTAGAAAGGAATGGATGTCACGATAAAGTTCAAAAATGTTCACTTGTGCATGAGGGACAAACGTTAAACCCTTCGATAGAAGGGACACATCTGAAGATTCAAGGACATGGGAGGATAAGTTGAAGATCGGGATCACATCCCGTTCCTCCAGTATTGCTTGTTCCTTGTCTCCAGGTATCTCTGAGGTTTTCTGGTTTTTATCATTTTTTGAGTTTATCATATGTTGTTATTAAGATGTGTTGTGATTTAGCCAGTTCCTTGTAGCTAAAGTCTGCCTGGGTGTATACCTTTTCAAAAAAGCACAATGAATGGAGTCCCTGACAGAGTCATTTCTTGTAGGTTGCTACCATGTTTTGCTGCCTTGATGAAGACCGCACCCCATCTGACTCAGTTTGACGGGGCCAAAACATCAATTTATCGGGTTGAGCACATACCATTGATTGTTGGACTGTTTGAACCCAAATGTCTATGACATTGGGTTTCCAGGAAGTTTTTTTGTCCTGTTGGTGAGGCCTTTAGACATATTGTAAATATTGCTGATGTATCATATCTTAGTTATTGTTTGGCTCATTTTTTTGCGCTTGACTACATTTACCCGTGCCAAAGTCGGACCCACTGGGGTGATAGACCGCCATGAGATTAGATGGAAGAAATGGGTGTTGAGGCAAGGCTGAGCGAAAGAAAGCAAGTAAGTTTCATGGGCATGCGAGGTTGTTGCTCCCCGATCTGGAAACGATGGGGCCCACTTGGTTACACCTCAACCTCCTTACATGTAGTAACCCCCAGAAAGATAGCATGACTAAATAGGGCCTATATAGTTCATAAATATCTGTGAAAGAAATCTGAATTGGTACTATAATCCAAGTCTACATAACAGAGCAAAAGCAGCCACCAGTAAAGAATGAGACAAGAGTATCAAACGCCAAAAGGCACAGCCCAGTAATGGCCTCTGGTAAAGACAAAAGAAACACCAACCTGGACAATATGTTGTTAAAAACAATGATGCAGAAAACAGAAACCCCAAATAAAGTGAACCACACAATCACACACCACCACAAGTGTGGTGATTGCTCCCTCTGCTAAGGCCACAGAGCAAGTAGTTCCTATATCTTGCTCCTCATGAAAGACACAAACAGAGATGTCCACAAACTCAAACAAGATGTAACCGACCTGTGGAATCAACTATCAACCCTGGAAGACACAGAAGATGCTAGACAGGGAGAAATGAGGATCTTGGGCAGGAGCTGCTGATGGATAAAGATCAAAATGTGGAGCTGCATTGTTACCTCAAAGACCTTGAGAATCAATCGAGCTGGCAAAACATAAGGATTCACATAGTGTTGTGAGATGCATGGGGCAGATACAATGAGCTAGCACCAGACTCTCTTCCAGGATTTACCAGCAGACACTTTGCAAAAATGTTGCGCCTCTCACTTATAACAAATTTTCTGTGGGATAAAGGAATTAAATACAGATGGGGGACACCCTTGCTGTATCATTTTTCAGCAGAACAACCAACTTCATCATCTGAGCTCACTCTTGAAAGCCAAACAACTCTTGGGTCTCAGGGAGGAGAGGAGAGCGTGTGAGAGGCCCGACCACTACACACAGTCTGAAGATCCCAGAGGTTTGACAAGTGGAAGGTGGATGGAGATACCTGGCATGCAGGGAGAGTCGAAGCCTACTGTGGTGCAACGGCGCAGGAGAAAAAAATCAGATATCAAGACACTGAAATAAGATGGGGATGCTGCAGAAATCAAGTAAGAGCCAACCCAGAGGGTTCAGAAATAGACCATTGTATAGAGATTGTCGCTGAGAAAGCACACTTGTATATTCTAAAGCAGGAGGAAGGGGTGGAATTTGTTTGGGCAGGACAGGGGGGCAATGGAACAAAGTAATATAGTGGCCGTGGGTCTGCAATCTTGCAGGGAGGGAACAGAGATATCCCGGTTGAAGAAAGTTCCCAGTAGTGTGGAGAAATGCAGAGGTTTTGAGTTGTGTATGTGTCTGGGATATCAAAAGAAAGGGGTGGAGACTTCCACTCTACTCATCTGTGTCCAGAAAATTGCAAGACACACTTACATTCCCACAGGGAGAGACCCCAAAATATTCAGATAGTCAAATCAGTAATGTACCCATAATAAAGGTAGTTATTCTCAATGTTCGAGATCTCAATGCCCCTGTTAAGAGACTAGCATGGTACATGATTTAAAATGTAATATTTGCCTCCTGCAAGAAATGCAATTACTGAAAAAGACGGGTTCTAAATAAAGCCCAAACGGTTCTTGAGACCATCTCTATCTTCTGGGCCCAATAAAAAAGGAGGAGTGGCTATTATTTTGCCCAGCACTTTTAAGGACGAGTTTATGGGGGTATCTTGGTGGATGACAGAGGAAGATTCTTTTTGATTTGAATTTGAATGGACGGATTTGCATTTAACCCCACAAATGAGGGCCAAGAGCGGTTTTTAAGAAAGATGATGCCCAACAACCTGCAAATCCAGGTTAGAGAAGTTTTAATGGGGGACATCAATACAGTGATGGACAATGCACAGGGCAGAGGCAAAGAGTGCAAGGACTGGCTGGGGGAGCTAAGTCAAGAAGACGTTTAGCGTCAGCACCATCCAGACACGAAATACTTCACCTACTTCTCCACCTCACATTGTATTTATGCCAGTTTGGGCCATTTGTTGAAACTCTTCAGATGATTACAACAATACCAAGCTCAAAACGATATCAGACCATGCCCAACTACATTCTGTAGTTGTAATGCTAAGCAGCTTGAAATATGGAGTAAATGGAGACTGAGAGACGCTTTTCATAAAGCAAGCAGAATAAGACCAAAGTGCTGAAAGCAAAGCGAACCTTAGCACCCGCATCCTGTAGAACACCGTTAAGTTGGTGATAAAGGGTATATTAATTGCAATCTCAGCTAATATGAACCGGGGAAAAAGGGAGAAATGGAAGAAATTACTGTTGCAACTCAAGGAACTATGGCAGATGCATAAAAGGTCAAGTACACCCAAGATATGAAGAACGCTTCCAGTGGACAAAGCATAAGTCAGAATCATGAATATGTACAAGGTCGAATATGCACAAAAGAAATAATTGATGGACAGGATGCTAGACAATGTAAACATTCACCCCCAGTCACAAGGATCTGTGTTAAATCCATCATTCTTTTGCTCACTACACCACCCCAGTTTGGACCCAGCCATATGCAAATCAGCCTTGATCCTGTTCCTTGTGGAAACAGTCCAGCTCAAACTGCCAAGCCAGGTCCTTCCCGGACCGGAAACAAGCATCCTGGGACTGGTTTCAGGGCATCATCCTTCTTCAGCCAGGCTAGCTTGAGTCCAGTGGTTTATTGAGCAAGGAACCCACGTCTGGGCATACCCTTCCCACTTAGGGTGACATATGCAAAAAAAACAACATTCCCCCCCCATTATGGTGGTCGACTGCTTAGTTGTTCGTTCTGCCTCCTTCCAAATTCCCCTCACCTGTGTACTTATCTATCGTCCCCCGCAGCCAATGTTGCATTTTATTCCCGCTGTTCAGGAATTGTTGGCGACCCTAGCAGAGAACAACTCATCTGTTCTCGTGCTTGGCAACCTCAATTTTTGGCCCTCTGACCCTTTTGAGAATTCTATGTCAAAAGAATTCACCGAACTTCTCCTCAGCTTAAATTTTTCATCACATATCCACGTTCCTACCCATGCCCGCGGCCACATCTTGGACCAGCTTTATCACTCAATGTTCCTGTCTCCTCCCCTGCTATTTCCCACTGCTCTTGGTCCGACAACTCTTTGGTCTCTTTTTTTTTGACCAAAGTCTTGCTAAAAGACCTCCCCTTCCCAGAAACACTTGGGCGAGAAACTGGAATCATGTAGATGTGGCTTCCCTCTGCTCTTTTCTTTTTGCTTCGTGTCCTAACCTTGAAGAGCTACCCCCCTCGTCCCAAGTAGACACTGATGGAGCAAGATAAAGAACAAAATTTTGTTCAAACTTGCAAAATTAATCTCTCTTAACAGAAAGTAATAAGTCTAATACGTTTGTGATAACATTATTAATCAACTTAGTCTAAAGAATACATCCATCATTACATGAGGGTTGAACTAATGTGCTTTATGTTGCAAACGCAAAGAAATGATAAACTAACCTTGTCTATTGTCTTTGTCAGTATTAAATGCGGCAGTTAAATTAATAGCATGTGCCTATTTTAGGTGCTTATGTTATGTCTTTTTGTGAAAAAAGCTCATGGAGTTCCTGCCATCTGAAAAGGAGAGGTAAATTATAAAGCTGCCTATATGTGCTTTGCTAGGTAACATAATTAACAGGGTCAATTAGCAAAGGGGGAGGGTAACAGAATGGGTCTTAATTCTTTAATTAATTGATGTCTTGTGTTTGTTTAATAATAGTTTCCAAATAGAGGCCTAAAGTTGGTGCAGAAATATGGCTGACAGAGCTGCAGACACGAAAGCTTGTCCAGAGGGATTTCTTGCACATGTGCAGTTGTGAAGAATTTTGCTGCCTAGTCAACGTGAAATTAGAGAGCATTTCTTTTTGTCGTGGTGAACGTGTTCACGGAGGCCAGCCAAGGATGGCATTTTTGATTTGCTTGCCAAGGTTAGGAAGTTAATGTTTGGACCTCGGAAGAAAAGTATCAAATTAAAGGAAGCAGAGAGATATGGAAGTGAAAGACAATAGGGCTTGTATGAAGCCTGGACTTGGTCAAGAATCGAATGACCTAACAGTGGACTGACACAGGACAGCCAATTAGGAGCTCGGATTCTCTAAAAGAATGTAAAATGTAGAAAGATTAGCTAGAGAGAAAGGTATAAAGTCTGACATTATGAGTATGGAAAAAACTCTTGCTTTCCGATTCCTGATGAGATGAGACATGCTGTTGGACTTTTGGCGCATGTAAGGACAGCAGATTTTAATTGATTTCTTCCCTTTTAGGTGAAGTGAGAGATAGACAGGGAAATTGATTTAGGGAATGGAAACAAACATTCTTGCTAATAATTCATGTTTCTGAGCTTACTTCTGAATTTCAGTTCTAATTTCATTTCTTTATTAAAATGCTGCTTTCTTATTTGCTTATGAAATAAAGATTCTAAACGTTAAAATGCTCTTTCTTTATGAAAATAAAGTAAATGAAAATTAGATTTGAAGTGACAAGCTGGTCTTGTTTATTCATGGTCTAGTTTCCATTAGTTGATCCATCCACCATAAGTGGTTTGATTTAAGCTTAAAATCATGATAATGAAGAATAAACTGCAGTTGTATATATTAGTGTAAATATTTTGTGAATAGTTTGATAAATCAAATCACCTGATTCAGTTGCTCAAAAATTGTCTCATTGGTGTTATGGGCCTGTATATGTGTTTAAAGGTGTATGGTAAGTATAGAGGTGACAGATAGTGTTTGTGAGACAGTTTTTCAATCGGAGGGCTGGATCAATAACTTGGTAGCAGAGTTCGGTTACTATGGTAACTGGCATGTTACATGGTAATTACATGTCTAAACCATGTTAAGTTAGCTTTGTTGTTAGATGTAGTCAAAAGGTTTTTTCCAGCAGTGTGAAAAATCCTAGTGTGACGGCAAGAGTAGTGTGACAGGTGAAGTTACACAGTGCATTTGTTCTGTTTCAAAATAGTGGTATCGTCGTGTATCACTAGTGTTGTAGTCGTACAGCACAAGTTTAGGGATCTTAGGTGTGAAAGGTAGAATGTATAGTGAGGATTGACTATGAAATTATAGCTTTCGAGTATAGGAACTACTTTTGTTCTGTTCTAAAACTCACTGTGAAGAGAGTAGTAGAATTTATCTGAGCTTGAGTGAAGGGTAAGGAGGTGTTCTCAACCTTACTGGCTAATGAGGATTTCTATTGGTGGGTTAGAGTCCTACTAAAGATTCATGTATGCATGGTTAGGGATTTTTCCGTATGAATGTGTGTAAATGAATTTGTAATATACGATCAAGTGAAACTCTAAATTGTCTCTAAGGAGGTGTAAAAATCTCTGTATGTGCATTTGGAGAGAAACAAGTTCGTTATTACCTGCTAGAAGGGTAAGGTAGCCTTACTTTATCGACGAATTTAAATATTCTGTGAAAATAGCGTGGTCTATTTCACGTAAAAGAATACCTGAGTGTTTGAGAAAATTATCACTTTATTTTAGCAAAACAGACAAATGTTTTTTTTTTGTGGAGTTGTTAACCGAATTTCATCGAAAGTTTTGTAAATATGGCGTTGTGAAAAATTTTGTAAAGTCGGTGGCAGTGTAAGGAGCAAGAGACATAGGAGCTGCAGCAGTAGCATACGTCACCAGTGCAGCGCTGTGATTGGTTCATGTGACTAGACAAGCTCGCAGCTGATTGGCTTATTCTGAAAAACAGTAATTCTATTGGTTGAGTAGAACAGTGACGAAGCTTAACCTGATTGGCTTGTTAGTGAGTTTCGCGCACGGATTGGTTGTTGTTGCGGAATAACAACTTCCTTGTTACTAAAGTTGTTACGATCTTTTCCGAAGTAAAGGAAATTGTTTAAAAACATGGGTTATTATTATATGAAGGAGGAAAAGAAACTTATATGGTTTCAGAATTTGAAAAATAAATTTAAACCTGACAATAAAAATTCCAAGGCGAGGTGGAAAATTGATTCATAAGTACAAAACACCTGCAGCTTATATGTTGGGTGAATATGGGTACCATACTTGTCTCTGGACGGAGAATTGGATGAAATATATTGAAAATGATGGTGTGCTAGCATGGCCAGAAGACGGATCATTTAACTTAACTGAGAGAAAGAATGATGAATCTTGTACCAAGACCTAGACCAACTCAATTTGAAGCCTTAGTTGAATGGGAAGATGAGATGCATGAATTAGAAGAGAGAGTAAAGGAGTTCCAAAAAGAATATATACAGAAACTTTTATGCTCCTCTTGCTCCTCAGGATCGAAGTGATGCTATAAGGGTTCCACTTCCAAATCGTTCCGAACTCAATCTGAATTACACTGAGTTCAGGTCGGATCAGGCAGGGGACAAAGGACGGGAAGGGACAGCAGGGACAAAGGATCTGTAAAACACAAGCAGACAGATTAGCACACACCTCTCATCCCTCAAGGCTACTCTCAATAGATATCACTAAAAAGAGAGGTACCCTATATGCAGATCCTCTGCCAAATGAAACAGCAACTAAACCAAGACCACTTCAGTGATTCAAACCATAACCTGCACAGCATATCCCCTGATTACCTTATCAGTGTCTGCAAAGTTTTTCCCTTCCTTGTCCATTCTTGTAAATACAAGTTCAGAGTATATGAATATCCACAGTCACTAACCAGTGTACTTATTTATCCACGGTGTAACAACCGCTTTTTTAGAAACAAATGTTAGCGCTCCTCCTCTGTGGGAACCAACACGCATTCCCGAATCCAGAAGAACTTGTCGCCCTAATCCAAAAGCGCTCCTCCTCTCTGGGGGATCAACACGCTTCCACTAGGGCCAGGTTTGTTATGAGTGCAAACATTAACTTCTAGTATCAACCCCCGGACCCTCCGTTGTCTTCACAAAGCTGTCCTCAATCAAATCCGCTATCAGAGCTGTGCTGTGACAAGTCTCGAGAGAACGAGCAACTGCTCGTCTCTCCCTACCTGCTGCCGCTCTTTTCCTCCAACTAGCTGTCCCTGGAATTACAGCGGATCCTCGCTCTCCAGAACTTCGTTGGAAACAAACGGTCGGCTTCTCCAAGTCGGCGTCTCTCCTCCTCTGCCCCCTAAGCCTTATGGGACTTGTAGTCCCTTGTTCGATATTACTGTCTAGGTAGGCGCATAAGCTGGATCCCGACAGAAACACATCAGGATAGAATGCGTCGATGGAGAAGTGCAGATATGTGTGATGGCTTGTACCCAGTGAGACTAATTGATGAGGTAACTGGTAAAAAGCATGCCCAAAAGAGAAATAATAATAGAGAAGAGAGTGATTCAGAAGATGCGGTTTTAGAAGAAATTTATACTAAGAAACCGCCACCTTATCACCCAGTTTGTACATGGACTTCCCCAAGTGCCCCATCCAGAGAAATAATTGATTAAACATCCCCTGAAACAATTTTGAATAAAAGTAAAACTCCCGAAAGAGTAGAAACAGGATGAAATTCAAGTATATCACCAGAAAATGGTAATTTTACTGAAACTCCAGTTCAGAGAAGTGAAACCCCGAGAAGTGAAATCAGAACAGAAAGGTATGAGGGATTACCATTACCAAATACATCAGAATATATTTGTTCTGCGAATGAATTAATACAGCAGTTAACTAAAAGCATGGAAGCAGTAACAATGCCTGTAACGATTGGACCTGTTCTTCCAGTATTTGATCAAAAAGAAATTAGACATTCAGCTTTAACAGTTCCATTAAATTCAGAAATACAGAAAGTGACTGAAAAATTTTATTCAGATTTAACAGAAATACATGGAGAAAAAATGATGATGCCTGACTTAACTTTTAATCAAAGTTTATCATGTAAAACCCCAAATGGTGCAGACTCTGATTCTGGAACTCCGGGAAAAGAATTTGAATAAAATAGATTTAACGCAAACCCCAGAATGCAAATTACTTGATGTTGGAAAATTGAAAGCAGATTTGGAAGAATTGATAATTGGTACAATTGGAACTGACAGTTTGAAGGCATATTAGGATGATGAATTGTTATTTATCTGCAAAAGCATAACATGGAAAACGAAAAACAAATATGACAAATTAGAAGAAATGGCTTTTGAATTAGAAGTAGATGTAAGTAAACAAAAGAGTTTGCAGAAAAATTATAGGGTGGATTTCTCTGAAAGAGACATTGAAAATATGAATACTTCAGGAAGAATTACGCATATAAAAGATTTAATTGTGATTTTGAGAAAATGGGGTGAATTAAGTAAATGGAGAGCGAAATGGACAAAGAAAAGAGATGAAGACAGAACACGTTTAGCTTTTCCTGTAAGAGAAAAAGAAAAAGTAGCAAATGAATTTCCAAAGAGGGAAATAGCAGGAGTAGGGTTTGTGCATGTCCCATGGACAAGACAGGACATTCTGCTGTTCACAAATGATTTTCCCCGATTAAGAGAAAAACCCGTGGAATGGTATCGACAGGTAGAAAGATTTGTGAAAGTCTCAAAAGGTTTGTGGGTAGATCTTGAGGGATTATTTGACATAATTGTTCCATCAGACCTTTGGACAGAATGTAAAACTGCTATAGATTGGCCTAGAGAAGAACCTCAACGAGATAAAGTAACAGGTGCTCCTTCAGCAGATGTAATGAGAAAATACGAACAAGTGATTGTGTTTTTGAAAAACAAGATTCCCCCAAAAGAGATAGATTGGGTTAAAATTGATAGAACAATTCAAGAGACAAAAGAATCAGTACATTCATTTTATGAAAGATTGCTGCTGGTATTTAAACAATACAGTGGTTATGAGCATCTAAGTGAGAAGGATATGAGCCATTTTATATACAGATTTGTATATGGCTTGAGACCTGAAATTAGTGAAATGATAAGAACTGGAATAGTTGGTTGGCAATCACATACAGTTGATGAAATTTTGAGAAAGGCAAAATACTGTAGTGATGAGATAGATGCTAAACAACAGAAGCTAAAAGAAAAAGCAATGTTGGCACAGGTGAAAGTGGCTGAGCAACAAATAGCAAATTTAGGAAATAAAAATGCTGATCAGAATCAAGGGAAATTTAAAGGTAATTATAATAAGCCAAACTTGATGGGAAATATAGAAGAGTTGAAACAGAAACTTCCATGTTTTAATTGTGGCAAAATTGGACACTGGAAACGCGAGTGTAAGAATCCGCCCAGAATCTTTGTAAGAAAGACATCATTAAACCCACAGATGCAGAATGAGATAAATGAGCATCAACAGCTACAGCGACAGGTAGTGAATCACCAGAGTCAGTTACCACAACCGCCACTTCCAAACTGTGTAAATTTGCAGAGATACAATACAGAATCAGGATTCAGCGGAGGTGAACAGGTAAACAGATCACCAAGAGTGAATGTGTCGAATGTATCTCAACAATATTGGTTGAAAGAAGATGGAGGGAGTGAATCTGAGGATTATTTCTGATGGTGCCTGAGAGAGGAGGAAGAGTGCGTGATTGGAGCCACTCTTGAGGTAGATCAATCTGGTCCATTTGTGAATGGTAAAGTGAAGGATGTAGAAATTACTTTACTAGTGGATACAGGTGCTACCCATTCTACTGTTAGATCAGTGGAAATAGAAAACCTTCCTCTCTCTGGTGAAAAAATCCAAGTAGTAGGTGTAGCTAATCAGCATATCAAAACAGATTTAACTGAACCAGTTTAAGTTGAAATAGGTAAATTTAAAGACATGCATAGATTTGTAGTCTGTGATAGCAGTCCTGTAAATCTGTTAGGTAGGGATATTCTTATTATAATGAACTGCGCAATTTATTGCTCACCGGATGGTATAGAGCTCCAAACTTCAGAAGAAGATGGGTTTTACAAATTAACAATGTCAATGGTTGAGGCAGAAGAAAGTAAATTGTCTCCTGTATTTGATAAAAAGTATTTGCCAGAAGAATTGAACGACACAGTGAATATAAAAATGTGGGATTTCACTGGAGATGAAATGGGTTTGATGAAAAATGTAGACCCAGTACAAATAACAGTAAAACAAGGAGCAGATTATCCAAACATTCCACAGTATAAAATGAAAGCTGATGTGATTGAAGGAGTTATTCCTGTAATTGAAAAATTCATAAAACAAGGTGTTCTAAAAGAAATTGAGAGTAGCCCATGTAATTCACCGATTATAGCAATCAAAAAGCCAAATGGAACTTACAGAATTGTTCAGGACCTGAGAAAAGTTAACAAAATTGTTGTTCCATGTTGTCCAGTCGTACCAAACCCAGCAGTAATTTCATATCAGATTCCGCATGATGCAGAATGGTATACAGTTATTGATTTATGTAATTCATTCTTTACTGTTCCATTGCATCCAGAAAGCCAACAAATTGTTGCGTCCCGGTTCAAAGAGCGTATCTTAGCATGGTGTAGAATCCCTCAAGGGTATACTGAAAGTCCATCTATTTTTAATCAATTGCTAAAGAAATCATTGGAAAATTTGGAGTTACCTGGAAAATCTACGTTAGTACAGTATATTCATGATCTCCTTGTTGCTGCAAAAACAAGAGATAATTGTGTAACAGATACCATTACTCTTTTAAATCATCTGGCAGATGAGGGACATAAAGTATCACCTGCGAAATTACAGTTTTGCAAACAAGAAGTAAAATATTTTGGTCACAGAATTGCAAAAGGAACCAGACAAGTAACAACAGAAAGAAAACAAATTATTCAAGCAATGCAACCCCCAAAAACACAGAGACAGGTTAGAATGTTTCTAGGAATGTTAGGTTATTGTCACCAATGGATTAGTGGATTTTCAGTAATTGTAAAACCATTGCAGAGACTGACAAAAGCAGACATAAAAGACCCAATTAGTCTAACAAAAACTGAATTAGAAGCTTTTGAACAGTTGAAAAGAAGTTTGTGTGAAGCTCCAGCATTGGGAATGCCTGATTATGAAAAAGAATTTGAGCTGCATTGCAGTGAAATAGAAGGATGTGCATTGTCAGTTTTGATTCAAAGACATAGAATAATGAGAAAGCCAATAGCATATTTCTCAGCAGTTCTTGATCCTGTTGCAAAAGCATTACCAGGTTGCTTAAAAGCAGTTGCTGCAACAAGTGTGAGTTTGGAACAAAGTGAAGGAATAATAATGGGTTTTCCTGTAAACGTATATGTGCCACACTCAGTTGAAATTCTGCTTACTAGAAGCAAAACACAGCATTTGACAAGCAATCGGTTGACAAAATATGAAAAAGTTATTCTTGGATCAGATAATGTTTCAATTGAGAGATGTGTAAATTTGAATTCTTCTACATTGTTACCTGACACTACTGAAACAGAAATCAGGAATGACGTTGATCATGAATGCCTGGATGTATTGGAATATTGCACAAAACCAAGGCAAGACATTAAAGATGTCCTGTTGCCTGAATCAGATTATGTTTTGTTTGTTGATGGTTCATGCTTAAGAACAGATGAAGGTGTTCTGAGTGCAGCATATTCAGTGTGCACAGTTGCAGATGTGATTGAAGCTTCCAGTCTCAAAGGAATTCGTTCAGCTCAAGTAGCAGAAGTAATTGCTTTGATTCGTGCATGTGAATTGGGAAAAGACCAAAAGATCACCATAGTGACTGATAGTCAGTATGGGTATGGCGTAGTGCATGACTATGGCCAGCTCAGGTCTCAAAGAGGTTATTTAACTTCTGCGGGATCACCAATAAGGAATGCTCAAATGATTAAAAGAATAATTGATGGAATTCAACTACCAGAACAAATTGCAGTAATAACATGCACAGCACACAGAAGAGGGGAGGATTACATAACAAAAGGAAATTCATATGCTGATGCAATAGCAACATTCTGTGCAAAACATAATGTGTCTGTGATTCGGGAAAAAGAAAATGAACATGTTTTGAAATCACTTATGCTAATATCTGTAGTTGAGACTTGGCAAGGAGTAAAACAGTTACAAGATGAGGCGAGTGATGAAGAGAAAGACACATGGTTAAAAGCAGGATGCAGACAAAGAGAAGATAATGAGAATTGGGTTTACAAAGATGACAGAGCAGTAATGCCAGATAGTATGATTTCTGACATTGCACGCATGTATCATGGTCCAGGACACATAGGCAGAGATTCCATGATCAGATTATTTAGGCAAACATGGTACAATCCAAAATTCAGAATAATTGCAGAATCCTTTTGTCAAAGATGCCTGATCTGCCAACAGATCAAC
This sequence comes from Lissotriton vulgaris, assembly GCF_964263255.1. Lineage (NCBI taxonomy): Eukaryota > Metazoa > Chordata > Amphibia > Caudata > Salamandridae > Lissotriton > Lissotriton vulgaris. The sequence continues at coordinate 247,856,370 of NC_141687.1, forward strand.
CCGAACAGAAAAACTTATGTAAGCATGGGAACCATAGGACGGGAGGGTGGTCCATTTACCAGAATACAGCTTGACTTCATTGACATGCCACCTCACAACAAACTCAGATATGTTTTGTTGATTATCTGTTTGTTTTCAAGATGGGTGGAAGCATTTCCAACACGTCACAATGATTCAATTACTGTGGAAAAATTGCTCTTGAGAGAGTTCATACCAAGGTATGGATTCCCAGTGTCGGTCGAGACAGATCGCGGCACACATTTTGAAAACAGATTGCTAAAATTGATTTGTGAAGCATTGGGTACAAAACAAAAATTACATTGTGAATTCAGACCAGAAGCATCAGGTGTTGTTGAGCAAGTAAATGGAACAATAAAAAACAGAATAAGTAAAATGTGCTTAGCAACAGGAATGAAGTGGACAGATGCACTACCCCTTGTTTTGATGACTTTGAGAAGCATTCCAGATAGAAAAACAGGTTTGAGTCCTCATGAAATATTAATGAGCAGGGTCATGAGGCAAGCATTTGTTCCAGTTGATAAGTTGTTGAGTATAAATGATAGCGTCATTATGGATTACTGCAAAAATCTATATGACGTGGTGACTTCTGTGTTCCATCATGCAGGAACTGAAGTGCTCACAAAAGAGAAAGAACAAGCTCATGGTCTGTTATCAGGAGACTGGGTAAGGACAAAAGTGCATCGAAGAAGAAATTGCCTAGTACCAAGGTGGCAAAAAGCAAGACAGGGGATTTTGGTCACTACAAATGCAGTTAAGTGTAGGGGACTGAAAAGGTGGATTCATGCGAGTCATACCATACGAGTGCCAGCACCTGAGAATCCTGACGAAGAAGGTGATACAACAGCTGATTCAGATTCAGAAGAAGAGCCTGAAAGACATCCAGATCCTGAAGATCGACAAGAAAGTCGAGGTCTGGAAGATTCAAATGCGAATGAAGCATTGAATGAAGAAAATGATTACATTGTAGTACAAGACTCAGAAGAAAATGACAAAGATCTGCTAAATCAAGAAGCAGAAACAGAAACTGATCAAGAAGTGATTCAAGATCAAGATCAGGAGAGTATTGAGAAGCAGATTGGAAACTTTGGATGAAAGAACGGAAATTCTGAAACTGGTGAATTGGAAGTAATTGAAGAAGAAGAAGAAGAAGAAGAAGAAATTCCAAGAACCAGCTATAAATATGTTGTTCCTAACAAAGTGAAGCTGCCGAGTAAAGAAGTACCTGAATCTGATGAAGACTCTGACTCAGAAAAACTGATCATTGATGAATCAGCTGAAAACACAGAAAGTGAAAAAGATGACAGTGAAGTAAGGGTGGGCGTAAAATCCGTTTCGCAGGCAAATTTGCGGATTTCCCGCGATTTCGCGATCCGGAGAATCTCGCGAAATCGCGGTAAAATCCGCGAATCAGCGGGGACGAATTTTCAGCCAAGCAAGGGTTACAGCAGCAGGTGCAAAAGTTGAACCTAATTTCTTTGTAACCTTTTACAAAAGGGTTACAAACAAACTAACTTTAACTTGGACACCTGCTGCTAATTGCTTCCTGGCGCCTCGTTGCCTACTTGCAACTATTCTCTGACCCTGCTCTGACCCTTGAAGCAGGGTCAGAGAATAGTTACAAGTAGGCAACGAGGCACCTGTCCAAGGAATTAAACCTCATCAGGAAGCACTTGCAGATATAAAAAACAGGAAGAAGGGAGAGGATGGCAAATACACCCATTTTGAGTTGTCAGGAGGGGTTAAACTAAAAGAGACCTTTACAGCACAATTTTCATATGCATTTTGCTAAAAATAAAAAGCTGTATGTTCTGTAGGGGCAACTCAGGAATCTGGCCCTTCAGAGATCCGGCCTCTCTTTCTTTCTCTCGTTCTCTCTCTCCCTCTCTCTTTCCCTCTCTTTCTCTCTCTTTCTATCTATCTATCTATCTATCTATCTATCTATCTATCTATCTATCTATCTATCTATCTATCTATCTATCTCTCTCTCCCTCTCCCATAAACGACTGCATGGGTAACTTCGCTATGCAAGCGGCTCGTGAAGACGCAAAAAGCCCTGCGAACACGCAAAAAACCCCGCGAACACGCAAAAAACCCCGCGAACACGCAAAAAACCAAAAATCCGCAAATTCGCACAAATTCGCAAATTTTGCGGATCGCGAATTTGCAAATCCGCAAATTCGCGTATCGTGAATTCGCAAAATTCGCCCATGCTTACAGTGAAAATGAATCTAATTTGAAGAGAACAAGAAAAAGAGCTTGGAGAGTGGAGTATAATTTGAGAGAACAAAATAAGAAGCTAACAAGAAAAGGAGATAATTGGCCAAAAGAAATTGAAGGCATAAAATTTAAATTAGTGAATGAAGCAAAGGAGCATGTGAATGAGATCACAAGTCAAAAAGAAGTTTTGAATAAGAAAAAACAGACAGGAAAGAAAATAGAAGTGATAAGCAGCAGAGCAAAGAGAACAATTACGCCAAATCAGAAATATAAGTCGCCAGAGTGGGCGTACATTATTATCCCACCAATAGTAGAAGTAAATAGTAGTCAAGAAAATGTTGATGATGCAAGTGACAATGATTGAACTTAATCATTAGGTGACACAAGGTTGAAGAAACTGTGTTAGGAGACACACGGTTGAAGAAATTGTGTTAGCTGGAAAACACATTTGATGTATGACATAAGGTCGAAGAAAAGCTGTTAGAAAATAAGAATATTTGTTAAAAAAAATAAAAAGAGGGGAGTATATTTAGTAATTTTTAATTTTTAAAGTAAAGTTGTGGTCAAACTTGACTAATCTGATAAGACTAATAGAATTATTGAACATAAACCAGAGATTCGTCAAGATAGATCTATTGGAGATTTTTCTAGCAATACCTTCTCAAGACTTTTATCTGAATATGTTAAGGTGATGGACACAAAGGATTGTTATATCTGTGTGAAATTACCTACTTCTGTGTCTGAAGGTATCACTTATAATATGCTTCCTCTTACTTATGGTATAACATGTAGTTTATTGCTAGTTTGTTTTATAAAACTGGTCGTTTAGAATATTATTATTCAGACTTTGATGAGATTTTTGAAAATTTAAAAGTTGAAAATAATTTGAATAAAGTGAGACCTGCTAAACAGATGAGGGAATTTTTCCTAATAACTAGTGAACTTACTTATGAGTATGCTTTTAGAAATGATTTAACATGTAAATTGAGGACAGAAGAGAAGTCATTTTTAAATATGGTGGAAGAGAGAAGGGCAATTTACAAGCGAAATGAGGTGATGAAAACTACTAAGTCAAAATGTTGGCAAATTTAAGATGAAAAGCTCAACGGTAGAAATGAAAATGTTGCTATTCACATAGATAAATTTGTTAGTGGAAATTTTTGTATATGAAGAGAAAATACTTTGTATGATAATTATTTTGTAGGTGCAAGTCAATGTGAAGATACTTATCGTATTATAGGGGGTTGGGGATTCAAAGGAGGCAAAGATCCAATTTTTCCTGGAATTTATTTTATTTGTGGGAATAAAGCTTATTATAGCCTTCCTGACCACTGGTACGGGACATGTTATGTAGGTTTAGTTTTTCCAAAGATTTTTCATGTAGATAGAAATGCAAAAGGTTCATTTGAAATTAGCAATCATGTGAACAGATTCAGAAGAGAAAGCTTTACAGAAATAATGGGAGATATATTTGGTGCATTATTACCAATGGTAGGAATAACCCTGAATGCAAACAAAATTAAAAAAATGTCAACAATTGTTGATAGATTGTCAACAGACACTGCATGTGGATTTCAATTAGTAAACACAGAACTTATTGCTATGAGGACAATGGTGATGCAGGATCGTCTCGCACTCGACATTCTGTTGGCAAAAGAGGGTGGAGTCTGTGGAATTTTGCATGTTCAACATTGTTTCATAGAAATGTACATAAAACATATAACTGAGTTACACGAAGAAGTAGAACCTTTAGAAGACCACAGTTTTTCAGAACGTCTAAGCAAAAGATTTACAGCAATTAAACACTGGTTTCAAGAGATTGGTAGTTCAATTATAGGTAAAATAGTCTTTCCTTTAATAATTATAGCCATAGTGATACTTTTGTTAAAATTAGTTCTATGTTACACAATAGAAGAAAGCATGTTTTGGAAAAGAAGAGAATTTATAAGCTGAGAAAAGAAAAAGAAATAGAATTAAAAGAGTTTCGTAGAACTCAATATGAGAAATGCAGAAAAACAGACGAATCTAAAGTTTAGAAATACTAATATTAAGAAAGTACAAAACATGTTCAAGGGTTGAAAAATTATAAATTCATAAATTTTGGGTAATGTTGGGTGATGTAGAAATCACCAGATGAGGGAGTTGATGGAGCAAGGTTAAGAACAACTTTTGTTCAAACTTGCGAAATTAATCTCTCTTAACAGAAAGTAATAAGTCTAATAAGTTTGTGATAAAATTATTAATCAACTTAGTCTAAAGAATACATCCATCATTACATGAGGGTTAAACTAATGTGCTTTATGTTGCAAACGCAACAAAATAATAAACTAACCTTGTCTATTGTCTTTGTCAGTATTGAATGCGGCAGTTAAATTAATAGCATGTGCTTATTTTATGTTCTTATGTTATGTCTTTTTGTGATAAAAGCTCATGGAGTTCCTGCCATCTGAAAAGGAGAGGTAAAATATAAAGCTGCATATATGTGCTTTGCTAGGTAACATAATTAACAGGGTTAATTAGCAAAGGGGGAGGGTAACAGAATGGGTCTCAATTCTTTAATTAATTGATGTCTTGTGTTTGTTTAATAATAGTTCCAAAGAGAGGCCTAAAGTTGGCGCAGAAATATGGCGGGCAGAGCTGCAGACACAAAAGCTTGTCCAGAGTGATTTCTTGCACAGGCGCAGCTGTGAAGAATTTTGCTGCCAAGTCAACGTGAAATTAAAGAGCATTTCTTTTTGTCGTGGTGAACGTGTTCACGGAGGCCAGCCAAGGACAGCATTTTTGATTTGCTTGCCAAGGTTAGGAAGTTAATGTTTGGGCCTCGGAAGAAAAGTATCAAATTAAAGGAAGCAGAGAGACGTGGAAGTGAAAGACAGTAGGGCTTGTATGAAGCCTGGACTTGGTCAAGAATCGAATGACCTAACAGTGGAATGACACAGGACAGCCAATGAGGAGCTCGGATTCTCTAAAAGAAAGTAAAATGTAGAAAGATTAGCTAGAGAGAAAGGTATAAAGTCTGACATTATGAGTATGGAAAAAAACTCTTGCTTTCCGATTCATGATGAGACGAGACATGCTGTTGGACTTTTGGCGCATGTAAGGACAGCAGATTTTAATTGATTTCTTCCCTTTTAGGTGAAGTGAGAGATAGACAGGGAAACTGATTTTGGGAATGGAAACAAATATTCTTGCTAATAATTCATGTTTCTGAGCTTACTTCTGAATGTCAGTTCTAATTTCATTTCTTTATTAAAATGCTGCTTTCTTATTTGCTTATGAAATAAAGATTCTAAACGTTAAAATGCTCTTTCTTTATGAAAATAAAGTAAATAAAAATTAGATTTGAAGTGACAAGCTGGTCTTGTTTATTCATGGTCTAGTTTCCATTAGTTGATCTATCTGCCATAAGTGGTTTGATTTAAGCTTAAAATCATGATAATGAAGAATAAACTGCAGTTGGATATATTAGTGTAAATATTTTGTGAATAGTTTGATAAATCAAATCACCTGATTCAGTTGCTCAATAATTGTCTCATTGGTTTTATGGGCCTGTATATGTGTTTAAAGGTGTATGGTAAGTGTAGAGGTGATAGATAGTGTTTGTGAGACAGTTTGTCAATGGGAGTGCTGGATCAATCATGTAGATGTGGCTTCCCTCTGCTCTTATCTTTTAGCCTCGTGTCCCAACCTTGAAGAGCTACCCCCCTCGTCCCAAGTAGACACAATTAATACATGGCTTTCCAGAGCATGTGACCAAGTGGCCCCACTCAGACACGTCAGAACCAGACACGCTCATGACGCAAACAGATGGTTTAACACCGAGCTCAAGGAGAAAAAACTCACTGTGCGGCAAGCAGAACGCGCCTGGAGACGTGCCTATTGCCCCGCGCTTAAATTGCAGTATATTCTTACTCTTAATGAATACAAAAAAGCTATTCTCCTTGCTAAGATCGACTACTTTTCTTCAAAAATTCTCTCAACAGAAAACCAGCCTAGGGAAATTTTTGCCAATGTCCAGGAGCTGACTTCTTCAGATAGAGTCACTCTCAAACCATCCCCTTCCCAATCCCTCTGTTATTCTCTCAATGATTACTTTATTGAGAAAATCAGAACCATCAAGTCAAACATACCACTACCCTCCTCTTCCTTCCTTGATCCCCATCCCCCGCCCAACCTGTCTCATTTCGACCAAATACCCCCTTTGACAAGGGAAACTTTCCTGCTTCTGCTTGCCAGGATCAAGTCAAGATCCCCTTCTGACATCTGCCCCGCACATATCCTGAGACAGATTTTTCTGCCTGCCCTCTGCCCCCCCTTATTTTCCTCAATGGCTCTTTAGCGCAGGGCATTGTCCCGGACTATCATAAGTCAGCTACAATAATCCCTATATTAAAGAAGCCCGGTGCAGATCCCACTTCCCTTTCTAAATACCGCCCCATCTCCCTTTCTCCGTTCCTGGGCAAAGTCCTAGAATGCCACGTCACTAAAGTTCTTAGTGTGTTTGTTGAGGGCAGTGGCTGCTTAGCCCCCTGCCAGGCGGGCTTTCGCCCGTCCCATTCTACCGAAATGGTAGTTCTTTCTGTTATGGACAAGCTCAGAGAGGGGATGGACGCCAATCTGCCCCAGGCGCTGGTCCTCCTTGATTTGTCCGCCGCCTTCGACACGGTTGATCATTCCATCCTTCTTACCCATGTCGAGGCTGCTGGCATAGGGGGGCCTGCCCTGGCCTGGCTCACCTCCTTTTTGAAGGACTGCACGCAGGCCGTTATCTGGCCGACTTTTCTGCGCCCTCACGCAAAGTCCTATGTGGTGTTCCTCAAGGCTCCTCCCTCTCCCCTCTTCTTTTTAATTTATATATGTTTCCCCTAATTTTTGCTCTACAGGAGATGGAGGTCACGGTATTCAATTATGCCGATGACCTTCAGCTCATCTTTACCCTTTCATCTTCCCTTGAGTCCATTCACAATTTCCAATCTGTTATGATCTTCATCAGGGACTGGATGAACTGCAATCACCTTAAGTTAAACCCTGATAAAACCGAATTGGTACTTACAGGTGGCAGCTCCAGTCCCTGGACCCCTTTGTTTTGGCCCTCCTCCCTGGTTACCTTTCCCTCACCCTCTCCCTCAGTTACAACACTAGGGATAAAACTCAATAGTCACCTCACCTTGCACCCCCAGATTAGCTCTGTGGTCTCATCTTGTTTTTTGACTCTCCGCACTATACGTAAGATATCACGGTTCTTTTCATTCTCCGCCTTAAAACGTATTCTTTTGGCCATGGTCATGTCACGTCTTGACTATGGCAACAATTTGTACACTGGAGTTCCTGCTTATGATCTTCGGCGCTTCAACTGGTCCAAAATCAAGCTGCCCGACTCATTTATAATCTCAATAAATCACACCATGTCGCTCCCTTACTCAAGGCCCTGCATTGGCTCCCTATTCGGGAACACACCCTCTTCAAGATGGGCTGCATGACTTTTCAGGCCCGTACAGGCACTGCTCCAGCCTTTATCAATTCTGAGATTAAATTCTACACTTCCAGCAGAGAGCTGCGCTCCTTTACCCAGTCCCTTCTTTCCGTTCCTCGTTTTAGGAAGAAGAAACTTGAGGGCGTTAGGTTTTCCATCCTTGCCCCCATCTTTTGGAACTCCCTTCCCCCTACTGTTAGATCTTCTGCTTCTTACCCTCAGTTTCGCAAAGCATTGCAGACCTTTTTGTTTTCACAAGCCTTTCTGCCCTAGTGGCCGATCCCTAGCTCCCCTGGGTCTGTATCCTCAGCGCCAAGAAACCGCCTGGTAGTCGTTCGCTTAATAAGTATCTTAACTTCAACTTCAGGTGTTCCTGCTCAATTCACACTGCTCGCGTAGGGCCCTCAGGGGAGAATCATTGCTTTTTATTGGCAGATTTATCTCAATGTCCTTTGTTATTGAGGATTCGGCAGCGGAGCCGTCGTGGATCACCTCCATGTGGCCATCTTGGCTGGCCACGCCCCGGCTGATATTTTTAATTGCTGAAGACCTTCTGTTATCTATCATCGCATGAGTGTCCAATATATGGTCCCCAATTTGCACATTCAAAATCTTGCAGTGACACTTAGTGATTTTATGTGATATTTGGGGGTTTAGGTGTAGGAACCAAGTATAAACATGATAGCACTAGAAAAAAGAACATGAATGAATGGTTATATAACATGAAGATTTGAGGCCCCAAAGTACTCCAGTTTGAGAACTGAGTATAATGACTGGATTCATTATGATGAGATGTATGTGCAATATATGTCCTGAAGAGGGTGGGGTCAACCTGTGATCCCACCGAAACGCTGCGTAGACAGTCTTCCATACTCATTTTATATAATTGCAGACAATCATTGTTGGTATGAGCTGTAATGAATTTCATGTGAAATGGTAATTAGAGCGGCTACATGTTTACTGTCTCTCTTTTATGTGGATTTATGAAATGTGAACTCAGAGATATGTTTTAATAATAAACCCGGAGTCTTATTATATCACAGAAGTCTTATATTTAATGCACAGCATATAGAGCTAAAGTATAGAAAATAATTCTCTTTTATATGACTCTTCGACTATACAGGATTTTAGGTTGGTTGTGAACTATTTGTTGTTGAGTGTTACATGAGCATGCGGTCAAAGCTGTGGTTGTAGAGAATGTGAAAAAAATTATGGTAATGGCACATTTTCTATTAGTGTTCTCTTGTGTGCCACAAGGTAATTGCAACCTATGAATTGTATTGCTACAAAAGCTACTAGAAAACTCCACCCTGTTTACCACTATCATCTGGGAGGAATGAGAACTGAGTTAATTCATTGGGATCCTCCATAACCATTAAAAGTGATAAGATAAAGACTAGCACACCTGGGCCAGTACAGACCAATGCACCTCCAGTGAAAAGAAGAGTGATGAAGTTCAAATAATCTGATGAACACCCGACAGTATTAGCTGATGAGTATGTAAATCTTTTTGGGTTCCTTTCTACAAACCTGCATGTAAACACTCCTCTGGCGGAGGATCTTGTGGGATATACCTAGTTAGGCCAATACCTTCTCCACTCAACCCAGCACCACAAAACAAGTATAAAAACAGTGGAATAATATTGGGCAAAGTCCAAGAAGAGGCACATTTGCAACACTGAATGGTCACCAACTCAGCTGATCTTCAGGTCCTGAGAGGAGAAAATGCTCACTATCTGAGGCCTGACTTTTTGGACATAGGTCAGAGAAGGTGTTGACGTACGCGGAATGTCCCTGCACAATTAAGTAATAGAATCCACCAGAGGCAGATGAGGTTGTACTGTAATACATCACAAGACTTTAATAGTTACCCAAGATTATTATGATTAGAATATTGAAAAGTTCTGAGACCACCACTTCAGGATGACAAATGAGGACTATCCAATTGGCAGCAGAAGCATACTTACCCCATACTTGTGAAGGTAGATAGTTTCAAGTTTATTTTATGTAGCAATTACTTTAAACCATTGCTACAAATAACTCATTGCAAGTACAAAAATTTAAATCGATTAAAAGACATTATAGTATTTACAATCCATTAAAAAAGCAATCAATTATTCTTGCAGTCAGTCTCCTTCCTTGTCAGCTGCAATGCTGATCTGATTTAGCATTTTCTTCTCCACTTTTCCTAAACATTTCACAAACGTGCAGTTAAGCTGCGTGTCCCCAGGTGCAAAGCACCCTAACACAGCCTGTCTCCAGGTACGGATACCTCTCTGATTGAAAAGTGGTTTTAAAAGCTGTCTCCTTTCCTCAGTTAGATCTTTGCACGTACAGAGGAGATGCAGCATATCTTCTTGCGCTGTGCCACACAGACAGCAGTTGGAATCAGATTGGTTTTTCAGCCAATGTGGAAAGTGCTTTGTGCATGGCAACAAGCCTAATCTGTATTTTAAAAATATGTATTTTTATATGTTTGGCGAAGCCAAAAGCTAAATACTGTTGTGCCGCCTGAGAAGAATAGGTGCCCAGGATCATCCAGCCATGCGACCTCTTTGTTACGGCTGCCTTATCTTCAATCCAAGATTCCTGTTTTACTTTTTCTTTGTAGCTTTTTTGAGAAGACAGTGACTTGTCGGATTTGCCCAATCTTCGGTAAGGCCCAGGATTGACACACTAGTAGCTAAATATTTTGCTGCTGGAGATTACTGTTTCTGTTGTAGCTCAGTCCACAAGTGCCAGTTTAAGGTACCTGGTTTAGATTTCCTTACTCTGTCTCAGAAAATAACTGTTGCGCCTTTCCTTGCAATGGTCTGTTTTTGCACGCCAAACTCGAGCCTGATTTGTGCTGGAGAGACTCGTGTAGGGAGACCTAAGACCATTCTGTATACTTTTGCAACCACGGCGTCTAAGACCTTCGAATCCCTTCCTCTCTATGCCTCGCTCCCGTAGGTTATTGTGGGAAGAAGTTGTGGTCGTATAACTTCAACCAGACGGGCGAGTGAGGGGCCCGCTAATCTGAAAATTAGGTTTCTCATTGAGACGGCTAAGGCTATGCCTTTCCTTTTAACCCCTTCTGTGCTCATGACGGAACCACTCCATCACGAGCCACGGACGCGCTGTGCTGGTGACGGAGTGGTTCAGTCACGGCGCGGCCGCCCCGCCCACGCTGCAGGAATTCCGAGCCTGTGCAGCCATTCTAATGAGTGGGCGGGGCCATGACGGAACCACCCCGTCCCAAGCACAGCGCGCCTGTGGCTCGTGACGGAGTGGTTCCGTCACGAGCATGACGGCGCCACGAGGCCCCCCCCCCCACCGCCGTGGCGGTAATTCCGCCAAGGGGTTAATTGCATCTCTTTGGGTTACAAAGTGCCCGCCTTTATCAATGGTCACCCCAAGTATTTATACTCTGACACTGAATCTATTGGAATCTTATCCCAAAACCAGACAGGTATTTTCTTACGGTTCTTTTTAATTGTCATGGTTTTGGTTTTCTCCAGGTTGATGGTTAATTCATTAGCCTCCGAGTATTGGAACATGATGTCTAAAAGACGCTGCAGACCCACCTTCGTTTGACTAATCAATACTAGGTCATCAGCGTAGAGCAGGCATGGTAGTGCTAGATTCCCAATCTTTGGGGAGTGTGTGTTGCAGGCATTTAATAATGGGATCAAATCTGAAAGAAACAGATTGAATAACGTTGGGGCCAGTACACTGCCTTGATTAAGGCCTTTTGTTGTTGGAATTTACCAAGATGGTGTTGACCCGTCACCGAGCTTGACTTGCACCCAAGTTTCAGTGTGCAGGTTGATTAGCAGGTTCAGTAAAACCTGGGGGTGCCCCAGCCTGCCAGTTTCAACCAGAGTTTCTGTCGGTTCACATGGTCAAAGGCTTCCCAGAAATCGATGAAGCATAAATGTAATGGCGTTCTTGTGGCCTCAGCTTTGTCAATTAACAAAGCCATTGTTATTATGTTTGTTGAGGTCCCCACAGATTTAGAGAAGCCTGTTTGATTTAGGGGAATGATTGAGTTATCTTCCGACCAGAGTTGAAGTTCGTCCAGCAGTGTTCCAGCAAAGTATTTTGCATTGTTATTCAAGAGGGCGACTAATCAATAACTTTTGGGCTGGGTCTTGTCACCTGATTTAAAAATTGGTGAAATTATCGAAATTCAAAAGGATGGAGGGAGTCGGCCTGTTGTTCTCATTTCCCAGAACAAAGGACTAAGAGCCTTTGCCCAGTATTCTATATTTAGTTTGTAGAGCACGGGTGGGATTCCTTTAGGCCCCGGTGCCCCTACTTGCCTTCCGTTCTTGATGTATAATCATTTAAAGGAATAAATCCTGGTGATTCTCCTTTATACAGTTCCTCAGAAGTTACCTTTCCCTCATTGGCTTGATGCTTTAAGACTATAGGCGGCTGTGTAGAGACTATGCTAGTTTCAGCTGGCGAAACAGTTCTTCCTTGGTGAAAATGATTTCCAAGAAAAGTGTCCCAGTCCTCCTCAGATATATTTGATGACAGGCCCTCGTGCGTCGGGTGGGTAAATCTTTTTATGGTTTCCCAAAATTTCGCACTATTATTTAGTTTAGTGTCCGCATGCAGTTTCGCCCATAGGGTATCCTCGTTGTCGTGCCTGGCTTCCCAGATTGCTTGCTTTAAGCATGTTTTCTGCTGTCGCAATTCAACAAGTTTTGTGATGTTAGTTGGATACTGGCGCACCTGCCGCAAAGAGTAGTTGATGCCTTTCTTTATGGTTTTTATCTTACTCTTTTGTTGCATGGTAAAGTTAGAAGGGCCCTGCTTTGTATTACATTTGATTGGGGTGGAGAAAGTTGTTGCCAAGGCATGAGTAAAGTTTGTCCATTTCTCTATTTCATTATCCCTTTCCCGTGATTCAAATAGAGATTTAGCAGTTTCCTGAAAATCGTCTTGCGATGCCAACGTGCATTTTAGTTTCCTGAAGATAATAGTTGCAGTTGTGCCTGGTAAGCTCTTCCATTTCTAAAATCCTGAGATGTTTGTGCGCAAAATAAGTTCCTGGGACCGGTGATCGCTATCTGCTTTGTCTCCCATATTAAATGAAAACATTTCTTTGAAGAGAGTTAGGGACACAAAGGTGTAATCCAGCGTTGAGTTTTTTGTAAAGGATTGATGAGTGAATGCAGGGGGTGTGTCGCCTGTGATTCTGCCATTTACTGCTCGCAGCATATTATGTTCAAGATCCTCTATAAGAAGCTGACCAATTTTAAAGGGAGCTGTTGCTGAATTAGTTCCCTGTTGCGGTATGTTCCATAACTGGTTGAGTAAAGAGACTTCCTCTGCTTTTGATGAACCAAGTAGATGTAAATTAAAGTCTCCTGTCAATATCATGTCCGATGTATTGATTTCACTCATACAAGACTCTACAAAGTTAAGCAATTGCTTTGCATCATCAGATTTCCTCTTAGGATATATGTATGTGTTTATTATTATTATCTCTTTGTACCTATTCCATAATGGCCTTATTATGGATGAAATTTTAATAGCGATAGTTTCCAGTATTAGAGCAACTTGATGGACTGAATTTGTGCAGATGTTGCTTACGTAAGTCGCCAGACCTCCCTGCAGATGACCAAATCTTGCTCTTCTAAGAGCTGGGGCAAGGAAGTGTAAATATCCTTGTAGGTGTGGAGGATCCGTCATCCACGTCTCCTGTAGAGCAATGATGTGGAATGAATTTAGATAATTCATGGTGGCGCAGTCCGACAACTTGCTGTTTAACCCATTGATATTCCAGGAGCATATCCGTAATGAGTTTATTTCACCTTCTAAGAGATTATGCCTGCTGTCCTGTCATTTGCTAATTTCATGATTGGAGACTACCACTCTCATGGGCCATCCTGAGTCTTCGTAGCAGGGGTCTTGATAGGAATGATTCTGATGATGACTCCCTCTGTCCTGAGACTACCTCATGTTGACCGGCGATTGACCCCTTGCCCCTCTCAATATTGACTTAGAGGTGTTGGGTCGTTCTGGCACCCGACAATCCCCTTGGCTTTGTCGTAGAGGTGCAGGATAACCAGAAGAGGTGATGGGTTTCATTTCTATGCCCCAATTTTCAAATATCTGAGTTTCCAGTAAAAAAAATGTGGGCAATGAGTTCCGACCCCCATGTTGTCCGTGTGGACTCGCCCCCCCCCCCCCCCCCCTAAGTCCTTCATGACTGATAAACTCTACTGAATCCAAGTCTTTGAGTTTACCTGTGAGGGTATGTGTGTAAATAAGCGAAGATTGTTACCGCGGTTTAATATGTCATGAGTCCCTCTAGATATGTATACTGGTACAAATTCTATTGTTTTCACATTCCTGATGAAATCTTTTGCTATATTATCACATTGTGGTCTGTTAATGGACTCATAGGGGTTAGTCCTTGCTTTGAATGACTTTACAATAGTTTCTGGCCTGCTCTGGGCATCTAGTGATGTATTTGTGGCAGCCCCAGCACAGAGCTGCCTCGTGGATTCCGCGCAGGCAGACTAGGTTCTTAAAGTCCCATGTTTAGGTTCTATATGTTCATCTCCACCAATTGTGGGGGCGGAGATCAGCATACAGGTTGACGTCCTTCCCATTTGCTGGTCAGGCTGGGTTCCTGAGATGGTAATTGTGGAAAATGTGTTGTCTTTAACCATAGTTCCTGCAGATGTTCGGTGGAGAATAAGAACCTGTGTCATAGATTCTTTTATTTTCATTTTGCGTGGCATTGATTGATGTTCAGCTTTTTCCCTGAGTAAGTTGTGATCCTTGGGAGTTTGGGTTCCTCCTATTTCCCCTGGTGGATTTTGTTGCGGGCAGCCCTCTAGAGCCAGCTCTTGTTTGGAGTGTAAGACCAACCCTGGCCCAGTGCTTGATATACTCAATTGTATATTGCCCTTCTCCTCTAGAGGAGTTTGATTGAACAAGTCAAGTTTAGCAGATGTTAAGTGTTTTAAGAGACGGGCAAAATCCTGCTTTTTTGTGGTTGTTTTTTGATTCCTGCCTTTTCTCCTCTGAGTTCGCCTTTGTTTGGCATTAGAGGTTGCTCCTGTTTCTGCTGGCTCATTCTCCGGACCCCGTGAGAGTCCTGTTACTGGTTCCTGTTTCTTTATGATCTTGTCTTTATTTGCAGGTCCTGTACTTGCAGGGTTTATGGCAGACTTTATCAGACCTGGATCTCCCATGTTATTTATAATTGTTCCGTGCTTGACTTCCGCAGGGTTGGAGGCCTTTTGGCTGGGCTCGATGTTTTTCTGTGCTGACTCTTTAACTTGGGCGCACAAGTCCTCCGATATCAGGGGGAGGGAGGTAAGTTTATCAACTATTGGGCCACAGCCACAGTTTATCTCCCGGTCTTATAGTTTCCCACGGGAGCTCTGAAAGAGTAAGTTCTGGACATCAAGTTTTTCATCGATTGCCACCACAAACACTGCCAAAGTATTTAATAAAGTTAACTGGGCATCAATTTTGTCCGACTGGTATTGAAGTGCTTCTACCAAGAGTTGCACTGTCTTAAGTAAGCTGGCCCAGGAATTTTCAGAGTTCATCTGTTGGCGAGCTTTGGTTCCTAGATCGGGTGCCGGTGAGAGAAGCTCCCTGCCCCGAGGCCCTTTCAGCTCTATGTTCTCTGCTGGAATTTTCTCCATTGAGGGGGAATTTTGGGAATTCAACCTGAGTTTCTCCAGTGTTTGTTGTGTGTGGGTTATCAGTGAATTATCCCAATCCCCCTCGTCCGACTTATGTATTTCCTTCACATTTTCCAGCTCATATTCGAGTACAGGTTCAGTGATGTGCGGCATTGATGTCAATAATTGACAGAAATTTGTCGATGGTGCAAGCTGATCCTTGGTTTTTTAGTACTGATAGGTGGAGTACCTATCTCTATTATGGACAATTCCTGATTTGTAGTGCAGGTATTCCCCTTCCCCTGCTGAAGGTTCTCACTGCCTCCTTCTCATTGATGTTTCCTCCAGTTTGTCCTTGAGGCATTGCCATCTTGTTTGCTGTTTCGAATTCGCTTGGTGGGATGGCTTTTGATATATCGGCTACTGGATAATCCTATGAAACCTGCCGCAGTGGCGGTTGTTTAATTTTACTTTGTGCAGCTGATGTTAGGTCCAAAGGGCTCTGTGGTTGGTAAGATAGTTCGTTTTATCTGGGGATACTTTTCATGCTAATTGTTGCTCTTTGATCCTTGGCTGGAGGCATATTCTCCCCATTATCTGAGAGTTTGAACGGAGAGATCGGAATTTTAAGGCCTTGTGCTGCGAATGAACTTGATAGAAGAGCGTCCCCCGGGTTTCTTAGGAACTGAAATTTAGTGTAGATCTTGGGCTGTGACCATTTGTAACAATTTTCCTCCAGGTTGATGCCACTTATAGTAGAACCCACATCTGGGGATAAACTGCTGATTCCAGATTTGGTTTGGATAAGTGACTCAGCCATGCTGTCCTTAGATGACAGAGGTTCTCTTTTGTGCTTGCTAATTTTTATCACTTTTTTTGTTCCAGATGGGCACCCCCTAACCCTGCAGAATCTCCTTTCTTTGTTAGGGGCAACAGCTGAATTGTTGGTTGTCCTCCTTGACTTTTGGCTTTTGTTCAGTATTTAGCTCAGAGAAAGTGGGTACCCACAGCTGCGCACCTCACCTCTCCTCCTTCCCGGGCCGAGGCACACTTCGCTTCACCTCTCCTCTCTTCTTCTCTCTGGCTCCTCTATCTCCTCCGCAGCTCGTCGGCCAGCTCGTTGGCCACAGTGGCAGGACTGGCAGAGCTAGTGGGGATGGTGGAATGGTGGAGACCGTTGTTTGCAGCTGTGGCAACTCGCACCATCCACTGTGCACCACTGGAAGCAGGTGTGAGGTACGAAATACTCCTCGTGGTTCCTGCTGTGCTGCTCCTCCGCTTCTCCCTTGAGGCGATGGATAAATTAGGGGCCACCATGAGCTGCAATGGGCCGCAATGGGCTGGAGGAAGCCTAAGGAAGCCTTCCCGTCCAGCCGTCAGCCACCAGCCACCAGCCGAAGTTGTGAACCGTGTCAATGAAGCAGAATCGCTCCAACCCAGGAATGGAATCTGGATGAAACGAGTGTCAACCCTATGACAGAATGTGACTGCACACTTCCTCCAGACAACGCGACCGCAGTGCTGAAGTTTGCAAGGAATTGCTAAATTGCAAGGAAAGTTACTGAGAAAGTGCCCCCTTACTAAGACAGTGTCACTGGTAGCTAAAGAAACAATGAGGGGAAGCAGCAGTGGTTAAGTACACTTTAGTCCTCATGCCGCTCTTCCACTCCCACTCCCACTCTCCCCTCCGCGTCCTCACCCTGCAACGCTGTCCTCGGTGACCCACAACACAGGCGACGGCAGAGGCTGAGCTCAGCAGCAGCGGGGGGAGGGCTCACCGTGGAACAGTGCTGGCTTCACTCATGGGGGTCTCGTCAGTGACAAGGCAAGCTTCGGCAGCGGCAGAAGCGGAGGCAGTGGCAACCTCCGAGGCCCAACCACTGACCGCCGACAGCACAGCACACAAACGGGATCGGCTCCCGGTGATGGCGGTTCACTGTGTCTCACTGCGGCTCTCTACAGTTACTCTCTGCCGCTTCTCGCTTCTCTCTCTCCACGCTCCACTCCTGACAGCGGCTCACAGCGGGCGCCGGTAGAAGCGACTTGCTTGCTCGTCTGCTCTCGTCTGCTCTCGTCCATTGCAGGGGGTCCTTCCTACTTGCCTCATATTGGGAGGTAATGTCACTGATATTCTGCCCAAAATGGTAGATAGGTTGTGAGGTCCTGACAAAAATGTGAACTCCAAAAGGCCATTTCACAGTGCTCATCTGTTGGTAATGACATTCACTTACATTTATTTTCTGATTTTTTACCATGCTGTACTTTACAATGCATCTACCTTTGAGCATATCCTAATTAGAAAATAGTATTTAAGAAGAGACAATTTTAGTTATTACTTCTGGTGCTTTTTTCTGCAGTTGAATACATGTTAAGTACATGTAAGTTGTTTGCATTTATCGAATCTCTGACTTAAATGTATTCACAGTATGCAGGCTTCTAGCATGTGCTTACCATGGAAGCTTCAGATATGTGCACGGTGTATATTTGCAATTTAAGTCAGAGGAAAACAAATGGATTCTGCCTGAATCACACAATGTATTGGTCAATCATAGAATCATAAAACACCAAAATCGCAAAAATTCACCTTTGTCTGTAAGTTGCTTTATATTCATGTTTGAATCATTTGCAACAATTTGCACATATTTCACAATATATTTTCAATGGCATAACAATATGAAACTGAAAAAATACAGAGAGGCATTGCTTATTAATATCTAATCATACTTAACATATTTTGAAAAACGTCCCTGTATGTAGAAAACCCCTTAACCACGAAAAACCACTTCTTGTAAACCTTCAGTTTACTTCTTTTATACTGTCATCATCACTGGGGACCATGACCCCCCAAAAACTACGATCCAGGGCAGAGCCAGCGATAGATCGATGCGTCTGGTGCAGCTGTGCCTGACACTGACTGTGTTTAGAAATAACAGGTTATGAGGCTATTTTGAAATTCGATTCTTCCTGAGGTAAATTAATGGAGAAATTTAAAGTGGAAGATACAGAAGTGTTTTCCTTATCAGCACTCATAATAAAAAAGGGTTTTTGGGGGCTGCCGAGCCTCGATGTCTGCCCCCCTGGCAGATTGGGAGAGGGAGAGGGGCGAGATGGCAGCAGCCATTTTGTGCTGTCGGGCTGTTTTGGGGATAGCCCAAAACAGCCCAAGTTTCAAATTATAGCCCAAGGGTTTAACTGAGGTTTGGTGTTCAGGAACGGGGATAGGTTAAACAGGTTGGAGGTTTTACATTGGTGCTCATTAGTTACAGTTTCAGGAAGACAGATAGGAGGTTAGGTTTTGGGGGGGTTAAGAAGGTCAAAGGTTATGGGATAAGATTGTGTATTATGGTGTATTTATGTAATGTATTTGCATTTTATGTATTGTGTTTTGCAGGGTGGGGGGATGTTTTATCATATGGGGATCGTAAGGGCAGGGGGAGGAAAGGCAAGGGGTCAGGTACTCGATGTTTAGAAAGGTTTTAGTTTTGTAAGGCGAGGAGCCAGTTTTAATAAAGTTTGTGATGTGCATCTGTTTCAATAAAGCGGCCTTTTACACACACAATCCGGTTGTCAGTCTGGCTTGCCCCCTCCTCCCTCCCAAATGCCACTAGACGAGCTTCCACACTTGTACAGCACGGGGCTTTAAAACTTTCTTGACTTGACGAAGGCTGCATGAGTGTATCGCCCTGCATGTCTAATGAGAAGTGAAATTGAGAGCTGAGAAATTGGCGATGACAACATCACACTGCCAAAAGAAATCAGGCTATAGCAGGGCTTTAAGTGGAATGAAAAAACTAGGGGATCTCTGTAATGACCTACGTATCATCCTTATTCGTGTAGCATTCTGCAATGACCTGTGTGTCAAGTCATCCTGTTCCACGCTTCTCATTGAGGCTAGAGTTCCTCCTTCTAGAGCCTTCATCTGGTTTGAGTTGCTCTAGAACAATGAGAATTCAATTACTGCCAGCGCTGTGTGGATAGGATGTCTTACCAGTAGACACATGCTGTTCATGAATAAAAGACCTTTCTTCAACCTTTACCAGTGTACTACGGCCGTACTTTATTACAGTCTCTCTAAGGGGTGTGACCAATGCAATTAAGGGTGTGGCTTAAAAACACAGAAGCTAAAAATATGTGCTTAGCATATGATACAACAAGTAACATCATACCTACAACAAGTCAGGACTAGTGAATTTATCAATGGTTGTTAGTTGCATTAAAAAATAAGCAGCAACTATGGCTTGTATATAATATTGAAAAAGCTTCCACTTAAAGACCTGGTGGCACCACGACAATGGTGCTGCTTCTGATTTCAAAAAGAGAAGGGAAATCCAGAGAAAAAATGACTCTCTTTAAAGGATTTCCCTTCCCCTACAACACTCACCTGGCATGACGACATGCCGTAACTTCTCCACTAATAAGAAGTGCGCAGTGTGAGCAGGGGGAAAAAACGGACCGCCTGTGCCAGGGCACAACCTAGAGCCTGATAGAGACCTGTTTCGAGCCCCTCTTTAAAAAACTGCTGGAGCTCAGCACCCGGCCCACTTAAAGCCCTGGGCTACAGCATGTGTGCAGCCCCACCCTGCGTCAAAGACATTCTCTCTCCTAGAGTGAGGGCGTGAACAGGCCTCTACATGCGGCTATGCTGCTGAGGAACATGAGGAGTGAGGTTCCGTGACAATTGTAAGTGGTGTTCTCGACTCATACGAATATGGTCGAGTCTGGTATCTATGAACCGCAAATGACGAGTTTAGTAAGTGTGCGCAGTTTCGCTGTGCTAACTTAAACCGTTTGTTTGTTATGTGGGTTTTTCATCTGCACCCACGGGTTCCATCTTAGATACGGCATCCATTTTGTCTCTTGCCCTCAAGTAGCCAGCGAACGGACGATGTCCGCTTCGCAACCCTGGGACTCCCAAGATATTTGCGGAAGACACATGTTCTTTGTAAGTGTCTTTATGACGAGGGGGATGCTACTGTAAGGCAGATGGCGCCGCTCGAGGCTCATCTTGCCGCACGGACTTATTGTCTCAGCCGTGCATCTCATTAGGCACGTCCCTTTGATGCCTGTATCTTGTGTTTCTTGATACCTCCCCTTTTACACCCTTTCCGATCTCCCCACTGTCTCCGTCTTCCTCTACACCTGTCCTTGTTCCTATTTCGATCTGTTTTACTGCTGATTGGAATTTGCTAATGGTGGGAAGATGGGTTTTTACAGTTGGGAAATGCCAAATGTTTCCGCACTTATGTTCCGGACCTCATGTGTTTCAAAGTGACCAAAGCGACCCCTCTGGGGGATAATGGTGAGAACCAGGTTGTAAACTTTTGTGTACCATGTTGTCCTATGGGTAAAAACTGTATAAAAGGAGCGATCCACAGAAGCAATTTGAAGCAGTCTCCCCGAACTACACTCGATGTACTTCCTGTGATATCTGTTTTCCCTGCAGCAAATAAACCTTGAATCTTTGACGCCGAAGGAAGTGTCCCGTGTCTCTGTCATTCGTACGCCGGAGCAGGTTACCCACGAAGGTTTCAGGTGTTGTGCCCTGGCACCGCTGGGTCTTACAGAACCCAGTCCTTCAGTTGGCGCCCAACGTGGGGCTGCATCAGTGGTACCGGTCCAAGCCCGACGATCGTGAGGAACTTCGTGTGAAATCTCCGAGGGAAAGTGCACTCCGCTTCATCGATCCTGTTGTCGAAATAAGTGGCCCGAAGACTTTTCCCGCGAAGATTCCCGCCTCCTGACGGCTGCGACGGACTGCTGCCCTGACTGTAGACCTGTTTTGGCGCCTGGCGTAGACCTTGGTATAGCGAGACGATTGACGGGCCTTCCTGGTGACGCCATCGATCTTTGAGTTAAGTATTTGTGGGTCGCTCCCAGAGTTCTTAGTAGTTGACACTTTGCTGGTGCTTTTGTCGTATGCACCTTTGCGAGTGTTTTTGTTGTTGACGCTGTGTGAGTGTTTTTGTCGGTGACACTTTGCTAGCGTACTTTGTTGTGTTGTTTGACGACTGCAGCCGCCAAAAACCGAGGGTTTTTGCTCTTTGCTGGGACTTGGTAAATCCCGTAACCCTTGAAGTTTGTGAAACTCGGCTAGTGTGCAAGATGCCTGGTCGCAGTACTTTGTTTAGTTGTTTCAGACCTTGTGGTACGGATTCCCGACTGGAGGACTCGTGTCCGATACCTCCGGTTGGAACTCCCACGTATGAACTATATAGCAAACATGGGCTAGGCCCGATTACTTTTAATGAATACTGGATTAAATATACGAAGAAGGACGGCGACCTTCGCTGGCCACCTCATGGTAGCTTCGAGGCCCCGATCCTAGATAATCTAGAGATTAAATTATTCGCGAAAAAGTCAAGGCCGGCCATGTTTGATGCCTTTCGGTTGTGGCGTAAGGAAGCCCGACAGAAAGAAATCAGACAGACTAAACGTAATCAGCGAGATAATGTTGGTACCATTGTAAAGAAAGCAGAGCAGTTCCAACATGATAAGGAGGTTAGGGAAAAGGAAGTGTTTGATAGATTACAGCGCATGACTATAGATAAATGCTATCCTACTTTGCCTACGGAGCCGGAAAAGAAGGATGAGTCAGTTGAGGATCCTTTAATGTCCTATCTTATGAAATCGCCACCTCCGTACGTACAGGGTACCACAGCCCCTGTGATTCCCCCTGTACCTGTTCCTGCGCCTATTCTTCCTTTGCCTGTTCCTCAACCTGCACCCGTTCTTCCAACTGTTCCTGCTCCTCCGTCTGTTTCTATTCCTACTGCTCCTCCGCTTCCACATACTCCTGCTCACGCTACTACTCCTGCTTTGTTAACCCCTGCTGCTGTTTCTGTTTCTACTCCTTCACTTGTTAGTCCTGTGTCCTATACTTCTCCCTCTACTCGTAGTCGTAATTCTCCTCTTGCGGCTAGCTTCTTTCATTCGCTCGGACCTGTTCTTGGGTCCGCTGGTTCCGACGGTCCTCAGAGACGTAGTCAGCTTCCTGGAAACAGAGAACGCGTTGCGCTATATAATATGGCGATGGGTTGGATGGTTAATCCCCTTAGAAGTCCACCCCGCGTTGTCCTCGAAACATTTTGTCAGTTCAATATACCAACCCAGAGGTATGTGTTTAATGAAATGTGTAAGTTCCTTCATGATCAGATAGCGGCCGACGCACCTGACGAGGTGCTGACCGCGTTGTCTGATTTGCAGCTTCAGTTCTCGAATGGACTGATAGTGGATACTAATGTTCGACGTGCTGTTGAACGATTATTATCTTTTCGTCCCACTCCTATACCTCAAGCCTTGTTTGTTGAGGATGTCGAAAGACTGCCAGATGAGTCTGGTCAATTCCCTATGCGTGAAGTTCCGCCAGTTTGGATGCCAGGTAACCCCGCAGCTGCTCCTCCGATCTTGCCGTTCTTCCAGAGAGTATGGATACATCTCCCGTGGAAGCGATCAGAGGTGTTACAGGTGAAGCAATCTTTGCCTGACCCTCGCAAAAATCCGGCAGGGTATTACAAAGAATTATCGCAGCTCGTGGATGCTACGATAATGAATCTTGCCGATATCGACATGTTGTCTGGCAATGTCGTACCGCAGCCGGTATGGGCTAAGATTCGCCATGAAAACCATCCGAATGAATTAGGTGGTGCTTGGGCTGCCATTGTAGCGGCAGATGCCGGACAAGTTGGAGGTGCTAAGCCCGACCAGCTGATTACTGATCTTCCCCAAAGAATAATAACATTAATGAAAACTCTTATGCCGGCTATGAGGGTAAATTGGGACAAATTGTCAGCTTGTAAACAGAAAAAGGACGAGAGTGTTTCCGACTTCTTTACGAGGTTCGAGGAGGCATTCATCGACCATAGTGGCCAGGATATGAGCACTGAGGGTGGTCAAAGGTTGTTCGTGGATAAATTTGTTTCAAACTTACTGCCCGATTTGAGTAATAAATTGAGGAATTCAGAAAGTGCATGGGCCGTTTCTACTTCAGCTCAGATATTGGCTACGGCACAATATTATGAGAACAGAGAGAAAGAAGAGAATGACCGTGCTGATAAAAAGACGAAAGAGCTAAAAACTAAAGTGCTGCTTCAGCAAGCGTATCCCCCACGTTCGAATCAGAATAATTCGCAACAAAACAGATCGCAGCCACAATCGAACAGATCCCAGACTCGTAATGATTCCTCTTCCCAAAGATCCTCGTTAGGGTACAATCAATGTGCGTATTGTAGACAAGAAGGCCACATTAAATTCAATTGTCCTGTTCTAAACGAACGTAATAGTGGTAACTCATCTAGAGTAGGTCGGGGTGGTTCACAGCAGGCACCACGTGGTAGAGGTCGTGGTACTCAGAACGATCGTTCAGATAATTCATCAAATTCTGATAATTGTTTTGATCAACGTGGTTCGTCGCAAGGACGATCTGCGCAGTACAATGTAGACGATTATTACGTCGATCAGGGAACTGACGACTGTAATTACTAGGACAGCCATAGACAAGGAGAGGGAGTGGTATCAGTTCCGGTTGATCAGAGAGGGCCTTACGTCGCAGTTGCTACATCGGGCGTCGTTGAGCCTTTTCTGTTGGACACTGGTGCAGCGAAAAGTTCCATTAAGCATTCGAAACTCCCTGGCGCACCTTTGTCTGGCTTAACAAATGTTTCCGTTGGATTCTCTGGCGCCCCCGTTAGCAATCCAGTTTCACGCCCTTTGCCCCTTAAAATTGGGCCACGTGAGCTAGAGGCTCCGTTGATTTTGACTACGGGTTGTGGTGAGAATCTTCTGGGCCTGGATTTGCTTAAACGTTTGTACGCGACTTTGTATTGTTCTCCTGCGGGTGTAAAGCTTACGTTCGGAGAGAGGGTTGTCTCTCCCATGTACTTGTCCCTCGACAAGCTTCCACCGGAATTGAGTTCTCTTCCTGCGTCTTTGTGGGCGACAGGTCCAAATGACGTGGGCCTACTTGATATCTCACCATATGTTGTTCAGTTGAAGTCTAATGTGCGATTGCCACGTATTCCCCAATATCGTATCTCCCTTGATGGTGAACGAGCACTGTTAGCGATCATCTATGATTTGATCGAGAAAGATGTTATTGAAGAGACTCGGGGAAACGTGTGCAATAGTCCTGTACTGCCCATTCTAAAACGTACTGATTCTTCGAAACCACCTGTTTATCGCTTTGTTATCGATTTACGGGAGGTGAATAAAATTGTGGTTCCTCAATTCCCTGTTGTGCCTGACATCACGGCGCTACTGACTCTGATTCCAGCTTCTGCATCGTGGTTTTCGGTGATTGACTTGAAAAATGCGTTTTTCAGCATCCCGATTGCCGAGGAGAGCAGGGACCTTTTCGGTTTCTCTCTTGGTGGACGCAGCTTCCGGTTCAAGCGCGCTCCTCAGGGCTACTGTGAAAGTCCATCGATTTACAGTCAAGCCTTGAAGGGTCAACTGGATGCGTTTAGGTTGCCGGCTGGTGCGGCCTTAATCCAATACGTCGATGACTTATTGGTGGCTGCTGATACTCAGGACATTTGCAAAATTGCTACGGTGTCGTTGCTGCAACATCTCTGTGAGCTAAATCACAAGGTGTCACCTACTAAACTCCAATATTGTTGTCAAGAAGTAACCTATCTAGGTCACTTATTGTCAAAGGAGGGAAGGAGATTGACCCCAGAGAGAATTGCAGCGATTGCGCGAATGGCTGTGCCGAAAACCCAAAGAGATGTGCGTGCCTTTCTAGGTATCACGTCGTACTGCAGGCAATGGATTCCAAATTTTTCATTGCTAGCGAAACCATTAGTGGCTCTCACGTGCAAGGATGTTTCAACTCCTTTACCATGGACGGAAGAATGTCAGAAAAGTTTTTCTGAACTGCGTGATTCATTGTGTTCGGCTCCTGTGTTAGGTACTCCTGACTACAGTAAGCCGTTTACGTTATATGTTCACGAGAGGGAAGGTTGTGCTTTGAGTGTCTTAACGCAACCTTTTGGTGGTAAGCAACGTCCATGTGCATATTTTTCCTCGACCTTGGACCCAGTAGCTAGAGCCTTGCCGAGTTGTTTACGAGCAACAGCGGCAGCTGCGGTCTCCATCCGACAATCAGCAGGATTGGTCATGGATAATATGCTTACGGTGATGGTTCCGCATGCAGTCGATACTCTTTTAAATCGTACGAAAACTCAGCACTTGACAAGTGCGAGGTTGTCTGGGTACGAGTTGACGCTGTTGGCAAGCCACATTCAGATAAAACGTTGTAATGTTCTGAACCCGGCAACTTTGTTACCAATTAGCACAGAGTCAGATGAAGTAGCAGAACATGATTGCTACTTGAGGACCGAAGAAGAAACAAAGGGTCGAGTGGACCTTAAAAACACCCCATTGGAAGATCCGGACGGTACACTGTATGTGGATGGGTCATGTTTTAAGTTGCCGAATGGCGATGTGACTACTGCTTATGCTGTTGTAACGTTGAATACTGTTGTTGAGACTGCAAGATTGAATCAGAATTCTGCCCAGGCTGCAGAGCTGATTGCTCTTACTAGAGCGTGTGTATTAGCGAAAGGGAAACGTGTGAATGTGTTTACCGACAGCCAATACGCGTTTGGCGTCGCTCACAGTTTTGGACGATTGTGGAGAGAGAGAGGTTTCTTGACGTCGCACGGTACGAAGATACAGCATGGCCAGCTTGTGAATGATCTTTTGGATGCATTGACTTTGCCTACGCAAGTTGCGATTGTTAAATGTAGTGCGCATCGTAAGGTGACGGATGATGTTGGTCGTGGTAATGCGTTTGCGGATGAGATTGCTAAGGAGACTGCCCGGAACCTTAGCACTCGAATGTATGTGACGAGTTCGGTTAGGTGGCCTACAGAATCGAGCATGTGTGAGGACACTATCGAGAGCGTGAAAGCAATTCAGAATGAGGCCACCGATACTGAAAAGACGAAGTGGAAAGAAAGTACGGGAAAGTTGGATGCGAATGGTTGTTGGATTGATTTGTCTGATCAGAAAAGATGGATGTTACCGGATGCGTATGTGCTGGCCGTTGTGACAATGGCGCATGGGTTAGCACATATTAGCGTGAAAGGTATTTGTAAATTGTTGTCTCCGGTGTGGAAGAATGATGGCATTACGAAATGTGCTGAACGTCTGGTGAAGAATTGTATGGTGTGTATGATGTACAACCCTGGCAAAGGAACCCCAACTCCTCCTGGCAGTTTTGCTCCCCCTTCATGCCCCTTTGAGGTGATTCAATTGGACTTCATACATATGGAGCGATGCAATAACCTGAAATACGTTTTAGTTGTGGTTTGCGCATTCTCCCGATGGATCGAGGCTTATCCTCTCAAAGACAATACTGCTTTGTCTACTGCGAAAATCCTACTGAAGGAATATTTTCCTCGGTATGGAATGCCTAGAGTCGTATGGTCAGATAACGGAAGTGAGTTTGTGGGTAGTGTGATGAAGAGTGTGTGCAAAGGCCTTGGAATTAATCAAAAATTCCACAGCGCCAATCATCCCCAGTCAGCTGGTTTGGTTGAGGGGTATAATGGCACCCTTAAACTGAAGCTAGCGAAGATTCAGGCTACGACTGGTCTTTCGTGGCCTGACGCTTTACCTTTAGCATTACTGTCAACTAGGGCGACTGTACACTCCCGAGTAGGGCTTAGCCCCTATGAAATAGTGTTTGGTCGTCCTGCAAATGTGTGGGGGGTTCCTAGGCCAGGTATTTTCTGTGATCTTGAGTACCCAATGTTGATCGATTACCTGCATGACTTGACTGCTAAACTGAGGTTAATTCACCAACAGGTTTACGACGCATTGCCGACGCAGACGGAGGGTCCAGGCCACCAGCTCCAGCCTGGAGACTGGGTGGTGACGAGAAATTTTTCACGCAAGAATAACCTGGACCCGAGGTTTACTGGACCCTATCAAGTGCTCCTGGCCACGAGGACTGCCGTTCGTCTCGAGGGACGTAAGAATTGGGTGCATGCCACCCACACCAAAAGAGTCCCCATTCCTTTGCCGGCAGACCCGTGGGTAAGGAGAGGTATTGCGTCATCTGAAACAGAAACATTGCCGGCGTTTGTGCCTTTTAGTGACGCACAGCCTGTTGGAGAATCCTCAGCACAGCAGAGAGACACTGTTGAACAATTGTCAGCAAAAGACTCAAGACCAAAACATTCAGCTGATCAACAGGACGCTGTCCCTTCAACGGATCCTTTGTTTGACGAACAGACACGTCCTGGGAAAACTCGATACTTTCTGCGATCTAGCACTAAAGACTAATAAAAGATCCTGCTTTGCTGTATTGACAATTGCATTATCCCGTTTTCCGTGATCAGTTTTGAACATTCGTACCACTGTAATTATTTTTGTACGTATTCATTGAGCTTCGTTCCTTACACTTTTGCTTCCACAGCTGAGAGACATTGTTTTTGCATACATATATTGTGCTTTGAAGGCCGTAGGGCCGCGCGCGTACTTCCTTCTGGATAGTAGGTCTTGACGCTAGGTTAAAGGCCGTCGGTTCCTGGGAACTCCTAGGGATTGACTTTGCTACACGGAACGAAGTGCATCAAGAAACGTTGCGGACGGTCGTAGGGAATGGCATTCTCGAAGCTGAATGATTTGGAAGGAGCTCAGGCTCATAGATTTAAGCTGCTGCAACTCAGTCGTACCAAATGTTTTATGTTCCAACTGTTTGTATTGTTTTTGACTGCTTCTGCATTATTGGCGGGTGGAGTGTATTATACGATGTCTTACTTCTTGCCTTCTGCTACACCTACTCCTACTCCTGATCCTAAACTTACCTCTACTGTTTCTCCCCATTCCTTTCACATGTTACCGGAACACGAACAGGCTAGACGTGTAGAATTCCGCAACAATTCCTTTATTCAGCTCCTTCATCAGCATCAGTTAGTGGTTAACACTACTAATTGTTGGGTGTGTGGGTTGATGCCACATACTACGGATAAGGGAATTCCATATCTGGTGTTACCGTATAGTTCCCAAGGGTCTGCTCGAGCATTCCAGACAATGTTTCGAAGCGCACTGGGTTTCCACCCCATTCGAGAACCACGTTCTCCCTACTCTGGTCCTACCTCGTATCAAAAACCTTTGTCGATAGCAATAGAGGATTTAGATAGTGATATCTATGATCCCTCGCTTATTCCTGAAGAAGAGATACAGGCTTATAGGGTCCTAAGTAGAGGTGAATATAGTGCGTTCACTAGCGAAAAGCAGCTTAAAAGCTCGCCTCCGATATGGGTCGTACCCCACACTGGTAATTTTTGTCTTATGGGTCGTGGCCGAAGATTGCAAGCCCGACTTGGAGCAAGTGCTTGCACTGAAAATTACATACTGCCAATGGTCTCGTCCCCTGTGTTTCTGGCTGCCAAGGGTACATACTTTATCTGCCATGATCGTGCATATGCATGGTTGCCCGCTGACTTCATGGGCTCATGCTTCATTGCAAATTTGTTGCCTCCGACGTTCACTGTAGATGCCGATTATCATAAGACTAGAGTTGTACGAGGCGTAATTAGCGAAGAGGATACTGCCGGTCAAGAGGCAGGAGACTTTTTCAAGGGTTTCCTCCCGTTTTGGGGACCTATGATTAATAGTAGGAACCTGAGACAGTTGACTCGAGTGGTAGAATCGACAGCTAATATTACTGCCAGTGCCCTTGGTAATATCACCACAGAACTTCAGGCGGATAGACTTATGACGTTACAAAACCGTATGGTTCTAGATGTCATCTTAGCAGATCGAGGTGGGGTATGTAAGGTGATCCATTCGAGCTGCTGCATTTTTATTCCAGATAACGCTCCTACTGTCTATCAAGCCATCTCGAGGTTGCATAAGATCTCCGAATCCATACACGTGGATGTAGGGGATTGGACGCTACTTGGATGGTTTTGGGGCCTGATGTCGACTTGGGGTTGGAAGATTCTGATGATCATCGGAGTCGTTGTGGCGTTCCTGTTCACGTGTTGCCTTTGTGTACAGTGTGGTCCTGCCTTATGTGGCCTCTGTGCTACAACGTGTGTGAGACAGCCACCTGTTACCAAGGGGACTCGGTGGGACAGAGCTATGCTACAGCAACATCTCGATGGTCTGATGAATATCGAATATGATTCCGACTAGTGCTTGCCTACATGAGGGCAAAAGGAGCGTCTGAGGTTCTGTGACAATTGTAAGTGGTGTTCTCGACTCATACGAATATGGTCGAGTCTGGTATCTATGAACCGCAAATGACGAGTTTAGTAAGTGTGCGCAGTTTCGCTGTGCTAACTTAAACCGTTTGTTTGTTATGTGGGTTTTTCATCTGCACCCACGGGTTCCATCTTAGATACGGCATCCATTTTGTCTCTTGCCCTCAAGTAGCCAGCGAACGGACGATGTCCGCTTCGCGACCCTGGGACTCCCAAGATATTTGCGGAAGACACATGTTCTTTGTAAGTGTCTTTATGACGAGGGGGATGCTACTGTAAGGCAGATGGCGCCGCTCGAGGCTCATCTTGCCGCACGGACTTATTGTCTCAGCCGTGCATCTCATTAGGCACGTCCCTTTGATGCCTGTATCTTGTGTTTCTTGATACCTCCCCTTTTACACCCTTTCCGATCTCCCCACTGTCTCCGTCTTCCTCTACACCTGTCCTTGTTCCTATTTCGATCTGTTTTACTGCTGATTGGAATTTGCCAATGGTGGGAAGATGGGTTTTTACAGTTGGGAACCGCCAAATGTTTCCGCACTTATGTTCCGGACCTCATGTGTTTCAAAGTGACCAAAGCGACCCCTCTGGGGGATAATGGTGAGAACCAGGTTGTAAACTTTTGTGTACCATGTTGTCCTATGGGTAAAAACTGTATAAAAGGAGCGATCCACAGAAGCAATTTGAAGCAGTCTCCCCGAACTACACTCGATGTACTTCCTGTGATATCTGTTTTCCCTGCAGCAAATAAACCTTGAATCTTTGACGCCGAAGGAAGTGTCCCGTGTCTCTGTCATTCGTACGCCGGAGCAGGTTACCCACGAAGGTTTCAGGTGTTGTGCCCTGGCACCGCTGGGTCTTACAGAACCCAGTCCTTCAGTAGCATGACAGAAATAAATTAATTAAGGTGCAATATCAAATGTACTAAACTACACCAGTTACACGTTAAATGAGTAAATAAATAAAGTAGTTTTCTGGGCTGTGAGCAGCAAGAAAGGATAACTTCAGGGACGTAGCCTTCATTGGTGCAGCAGGTGCAATGACACCCCGATTATTGCTATAATTAACAGCAGTGCTTAATTTGAGCCAGTGGTTTCCGGCGCTCGGCAGCAGCACTTAATTGTCAACACTGGCGTTTATGACAGTCTGCCAAAAGGTGATGCTGTCTGGCTATTTAAGAGATGACCACAACAATAGGTGAATATTAATACAAGGTACAATAAAAATTACTATTACCTGCCGTCCAAGCCATTCTGATAGCTTTGGAGGACTGAAATAGTCTAAACTGTCACACTTGTAGGAGTGTGATGGTTAGTAGTAGTGTTGTTACTAAAATTGGCAGCATGGCAGGGTCAATATGTGGTGCAAGCTGCATTGGCCTACAGGCGAGAGACCTGGCACTTATGTTTTTTACAAATTAAGCACAGTTTAACAGTTCCAGCCAGGGTCGGTGTTTCTCTTTTTTTCAGTGCACTAGGGCCCATGACGCATAATTTTATTTATTGTTACTCTTGGGTGCTGTTAAAATAAATTCAATGTTGGATGGATAATAGGAGCCTCCGCTCTTGCCATACAAAGCAACTACATTTGATCACTCAACACACGTTATTCGGGTGATATGTATTCAAATGAAGTAAATACTGATGAAAGTAGCAAACGGAAGTCACATATAAAACGTTTTGAACTAAAGTGAGCATGCTTTGGCTAGAATAGAATAGAGACGGTAGCATGTAATACTATTAGACGTAGTAAATAAGCATTCGATAGCTTGCTAGAGCTGTACAGTGCAATCGACTGTACATCCTCTGTCCATATTAGAAAAACTCAGAATGTTAAGTGTGCAAGTAAAATCTGACATTTACATGTAAGTAATTGAAAGTGCAGCATGCAGCCGCATTAGGCTGATAACAAGCTGTTGACCCGTACACAAGCAGTGTGCTGAGCCTGTCAGGCTGGGATAAGACGGGCATTTACCTTCATGGAAGATCACAGGCCTCCTTTTTCATGTTGGCTGAGCTGTGACCCCCTTGAAAGCTGCTTGCCCTAGAACAAGAGTCGCTAGCTTGTAATGATATAGAAACGTTATCGTCAGACGTACAGCCTGCTCCAGCCGAGAACTCGCGCAGAGGGGACGGTGACCTGCCAAGGGACTGAGCGAGCATCTCCCTATCGCAGGTGGACGCCGTGACCGGTTCACCCACTCCAGATAAATGGCGAGCAGCAGAGAAATGAAGAAATGGGCTTGTAAATATGTGGCACTTTCCATCCCTCGCTCTTGCTCGCTCTCTCGCTGTGTCTCTCTCACAATTTCTCTCTCTCTCTTCAGCCAACGTAAAGCTCTCTTTCTGAAACCATCACTCATTATGTACAGTTTAGCATTTTCAGTTATAATTTCTATTGCGCACTATAACAGTAAAAGATGCATAAAAGGTGTGCAAAATGAAGGAGTACCGATGCATGTCAAATTATCAGGATTGACAGATGTACAAAATTAAAATTTTGAATTTCCTAAATAGCAAACCCTAAAAAATCGCTATTTAGCAAATGCAAAATTGAATGAACACAAATAGAGATTTTCTAATAGAGTAGGAGCTTTTAGAAAATCGCTATTTAGTAAATACCAAACCATTCGTTTCTATCAGCCTGATTCATCATACTCCCGTTTTGCGAGCCCCTAATAGCGATTCATACCGAATCGCTATTAAGGACTCGCAAAACGGGATTCATGTAGGAATATG
Source organism: Lissotriton vulgaris (assembly GCF_964263255.1). Lineage (NCBI taxonomy): Eukaryota > Metazoa > Chordata > Amphibia > Caudata > Salamandridae > Lissotriton > Lissotriton vulgaris. The sequence continues at coordinate 247,888,675 of NC_141687.1, forward strand.
CAAAAAAAATGCGATTCCTACTAATTCCTTATTTGCGATTAGCAAATTGCTAATCGCAAATAAGGAATAACTCCCCATTCATTCCTATGGGCCAATGGGGAGTATTCCTTATTTGCGATTAGCAATTAGCTAATCGCAAATAAGATAGCAATTGAAAGGGTGCAGGGGTGTCCAAAGGACACCCTGTAGCACCCCTTAAATGCTAATATGAACAGGGGTTGCGCACACACATGTCCAAAGGACATGTGTGTGTGCAACATGCAACTCAGAAAAATGCTTTTAAAAGCATTTTTCTGAGTTATCGCTATTTACCACGAGGTTTGACCTCGCGGTAAATAGCGGCCCGAAATTGCGATTTCGCAATTTTTAAATGGCTGATGAATTGCATTTAAGGAATCTCAAATAGAGATTCCTTAAATGTAATCCATCGCAAATTTGCGAAAACGCAATTACCGATTTTTGCATTTGGGATGATGAATCCCAAATGCAAAAATATCACTCGCAAAGGGCCAGATTCTCAGAATCTGGCCCTTTGCGAGCCGAATCGGGCTTCATGAATTAGGCTGTATGAGCCGAAATGCCCAGAGGTACAAATGGTTTTGCATTTCCAAGTAGGAAATGCTAAAGAAAGGGTGATTATCGGCCCCGTTTGTACACCCCATAAAACATGTAAAACGCACATATGTGTGCCTTTTATAACACTTTAAAAAAAGCATTTTGAAGTACTTTTTTTAATTTGCACATGGTTACTATCGACTTGGAGTCGATGGTAATTGCATTTCCTAAATGCCCATTTCGTATTCAGGAAACGCTTTAGTAAATTGCAAATAGGAAATCCCTATCTGCAATTCCCAAACAGCCTTTGTACATATGGAGAGGCCATTTAGCATTTCTTAAAGGCCCAAAATAGCAATCCGGGGCCACATGTACGTAGCTTTAGAGTTGCGATTTCCAAATAGCGAATTTTGGCGATTTGCTGTTAGGAAATTGCAAAAGCTATGTACAACAGTGTGTTTAACACTGTTTGTGATTCCCAGTGGATCGTAAAGGACCCATCTCACTAATGTTTATGAGGTATGTCACAATTTGCAACCCATTGGGAATTGCTAAAAAACACAGGGACGGTGGCCTTCTCGGGAAAGCACACCACAATGCCTGCATTTGCATTTAAATAAAGCAATGCTTTTTCAATTTAAAAAATGCTGCTGTTTTTCTTTAAAGGAAAATGGGATACATTTCACAAAGAAAAATGAAACATTTCAGTTTAATTTTTCAAGAGTAGGCAGTGTGTCCATGGGACCACTACCTGCTGTTAAAACATTTTTTTGCATGCATTTACAAAGGGGAAGGGGTCCCCTAGGATCCCCTTACTGTTTGCGAATGCGTTAGCATCAAATTGAAATTGGTGTTATAAAGCTAATGTTTTGCAACAGCATTGCAGTCGCAAAACTTTTGCACATTCCACTGCAAGTCGCTATTTTAACAACCCCCTTCCTAACACCGACTCGTTTAATTTGTTAATAGGTTACCGAATCACAAAATACGGTTTTGTACATTGAAAAATGCTTTTCTTTTGGTTGCAAACAGCCCGATTCTTAAAATCAAGCCATTTGCATTAGAAAAAAGGTACGTACATTTGGTTTCAGGTCCGATATGAAATGCTAACTGCTTTCGTACATCTGGCCCTATGTCTGTTCCTTTTACATTCACTTCATGTAAATGTATGGTATGTGAGTATCCTGAAACCCTGAGAGGGAACTGGCCTTCTCACACTTAATTTGGACACTCTTGATGTACAAAATGTAACAATAGAAGAAGGTGGTCATACACTGAGAGCCCAGTGTTGTTGAACACAGCAAAACAAGGACTCGTGAGTAACCTAAAAGATGTTCTGGGGTAAGGAAGGGCGACTCCATGACTGACTGCACCGCCGCTGGATTTAGTCCACCATACGAGGTCTCCCAGCAACAGTGCCCGACCCATGGGACACCGAGGAGCCATTAATAATTTTCCTGCAGATGTCCTCCGTAACACGGCACAAGCTTTAAACCATCTGCCTGATGGTTTCTGCCCCAGGATCTCCGGTTACCGTTGGAGACCTTCGACGCCGGTCCTCCCGGCCACATGTTCTTGAGAATTTGTGCCCTCCCAGCACCGCAATCACCCACAACCCGGTCCTGAAGATGATCCTGATTAATAGGATCGAAACGTCATCGACCCATCAGCGCAACTGGTGGCGAACTTCCTTTTGTGGCTCTGCTGAAATTGTTCTCAATCTTTTATATCCAACATTGTAAATCATTGTTTAGAGCCACAAGTTTCATTGTATATACTCATGCACATCTGCACCATGCACCGTTTTTGCTGATTACACAATTGTCACTTGCGTAGCCACTTTTTTGAGTCATGTACACATTTTGAGCACCAAGTCCAATTTGGGTTGTTTTTCGTATTTATTTACCTACAGTGCTGCTACAACTACCTTTGTGATTTTGATCACAATTATATGATGCCATGTGCACATTTCAAAATCATTACAGAGTCTTCCGTTTTCTGTTCATATAATTTTTTATACATACATGTCTAATTGTCATTTAGAGTGATACCAGTTGAGATATTGTTACTTTGTCCTCATGTACCTACCCTAATCTCAAAGTGGTTTATGGCTCATACTCCTGTGGTTAAATACAAGGCTATTAGCTGTTGGCACTCCTCTATGTTTTGCCCCCGTTATTTTCCTCATAAGCTCAATTTCCGCCATCCTCAGCTGTTCAACCCATCTCCTAATTTTGTCCAGTACTACCTTCTGGCGAAAAATGAAAAAACTGAGAGTTTTACCACGTACACCAGCTTTAAAAGCATCCCAAACAATAATTTCAGAAGCTGTACTTCTGTTAATATTAAAAAATTCCATAATCCACTTGGCCATATGTTCACAATATGACTGATCCAACAACAGCTTTCTTTCAAAATTCCATGACCTCTGAGTTCTTGGCATGCCGCTTAGTGGCAATTCTACCACTAATGGGTTAGAGTCTGAAATAACCCTGGGAGAAATCTCAATTTTGACTCTCTAGCCATTTGGTTAGAGATAAAGAAAAGTAGTCCAAGTGGACTAGTTTATTATGAGGAGTAGAATAGAAAGTAAACCCTGGGTCATCTTGTCTATGTCTATACCAAGCATCGACCCGCCTGTGTTCCCTAACTAGTCCTTGAAGAGCCTTGATGATTCTAACTTTCCTTCCCTGGTATGGGAGATTCCCAATTAGAATAAAATCGCTATCTAAATGAATATTGAAATCTCCACAAAAAAGCAAAGGTTGCGGCCATAAGGCCAATTCTACACTTAGATGATTCAGAACATCCAAGTCATCTAAGTTAGATCCATAAATGGAACAGATAGAGAGAGGAACATCATTTGCTATAAATTCTATAATAACCCAGTGTCCCAATCTGTCTTCCTTGACTCGATTACAGAATTCGATACCTCGTTTTGCAACAATATCCACCCCTTTGGTTGTTGTACCATGTCAAGTGCAGGCTAACACATCAAGACCCAGATCTCTCAACCATCCACGTTTGCTCCAAGGTATATGAGTCTCTTGCATACATAACGCATCAACGTGCATGAATTGAGAGTCTAGGCCACAATGCCTCTCTTTTTCCTGTTGTTCAGGCCACATATATTCAATGAACAAATACGCATTCTACCTGTCATCCCTATAGCTAACAAACTCCATCTCAAGTCTTGCCAACCAATACCAATAGTATACCCATATATAGCGAGCATTTTATTCTTTCTTATATAGATAAAAATGCCATGTCAATATGTGAAAAGCAGCAACAGTTACACCCACCTAGCCCCCTAACCCATCCACCCCTCTATTGCCCCTCCCTAACCACCCTCCACCCCCCCCTTCCACCAAATGAGGCATATGGACCAAGGTCCTCAGTGATGAAGAGCTGACAGTCAGCCCTCCCATGGACTCCCTCCTCCCCTTAGCAGAGCAGAAAAGGTAGACAAAAACAACAACAAAAAAAGGGAAACGCAGTCAGAAAAGAGACCGAATGGTAGCATTAAAGTAAGCATCAGATGAACATCAAGCAACCCACATGAGCCAGCAGACACATTATGTTTATCTGTTCACTTCAAATCGATTGCAAACATTCTTTTGCTAAAAAATTCAGAAGAGAATAATTGTGTCTGGCCCTTAAATCTAACTTTTAATTTGGCAGGGTTAAGCAAGAAGACCTGCTCCCCCTTTGCCTGAAATAATGGGATCAATTGCAGCAGCTGCCACCTTTTCTCCACTGTTGCCTGACAAAAATAGGGTCTCACAAAAAATTCACAGCCCTTTCCCGCCCTTTTCCTATCCGGTCTGACCAGATCAAATATTACTTCTCGAGCCAGAAAGTTGTTAAGACAGATCAGGATAGCCCTAGGCCTATCAATCGACTGCCCTGTTTTTTTACGTTGATTAAAAGGAAATCTATGGGCCCTTTGCAATTCAACTTTCCAATCCCATTGTGTAAGTATGAGAAATGCTTTAAAAAAAAGTTCCACCACAAATTGCCAGACATCTGCACCATTTGTACCTTCTGGAACACCCAGAAGCTGCAGATTGTTTCTTCTTGAATGCTTCTCCAGATCAGTCAGCTTCCATATTGTGTCTTCCTTCTGAACTTTCAGGGAATCAGTGAGAGTTTCTTTTACACCTCAAGCGTCGATATTCGGGCTTCAGCCTCTAGAATCCTGGCTGCAAACTCTGAGCATGACTTTGCGACCCTACGCACTGAGTTCTGTAACTTATGGCATGTACCTTGGATCCATGAGCTCTCTGCCCAGGTCTCTTCCCGATGGGCCATTATACTCTGATAAATAGTAGAGCATGTAATTTCATTTGGATCTCCTGAATTTAAACCAGAAGCTCCTGTGGGCACTCCTCTGACAACTGCTTCATTGCCGTTCAATTTAGGAGAAAACGAGTAGTCCCATACCAATGATCCAGCTGGGTCTAAGGCCTTCATTACCAAGGTTTCACCTTGCTCCCTGTGTTTATGAACAGTTCCGGGGTATATGAAGAATTATCTCCTGTCTCCCCCTCTTCCAAGTGCAAGCTGCTTGTATCGCTTTCATCTTCTGCCCAATGTCTTCCGGGGCTTTCATCCTAGAGGAATTGGAGTGATCTGACATAGAGTAGAACTTAACCCCTAAGTCCCCCTCTTTTGCAGGACCCATAGCTGAATGATCTTCATTTTGAGGCCCCTGCAGGGGGTCCACATCCTCTACTTCACCCCTCTCACTAGGGCTACTTCCATGCTCGACCCCGTCTTCTCCTCAAGCCCGCACATCTCCGCCAGTCACACCACCGAACTTCTCTGGACCGACCACCGCTGCATCCACTTCACCTTCCAGAAACCCACCACACACCACTGCACCCAGCAGATCTCCGGCCGCCACTGGAGCAAAATCACTGAAGACCAACTACATGCAAACCTCGCTCTCAGCCCACCCACCGAACCCTCCAACACCGACGTCGCTGCCCACAACTTCAGACGCTGGATCGAGTCTGCGCCAACACCCTCGCCCCGCTGAAGAAACCCCCCCACAGAGACACCAGCAAGAGGGCCAGCTGGTTCACAGCAGAACTCCTAGATTCCAAGCAAGCCTGCCGGAAACTAGAGAAGAAATGGCACAGTGAACAAACTCTGGACAGCCACGCAGCACACAAGGACGCCGTCCACTACCACCACCACCTCAACAGGGCTGCCAAGAAGACCTCCTTCAAAGACCGCCTCGACAACAATGCACATGACAACAAGGAGCTCTTCAATACCGTGAAGGAACTCTCTAACCCCAGCTCCAACACCAACGACATCCCGCCGTCGCAAGCCCTGTGCAACTCCCTCGCCACCTTCTTCCACCGCAAGATAGCAGACATCCACTACAACTTCAACACTCAGACAGCAACATAACAGACCCTCCGCACACCAACGACCACGTCCTCTTACTAGCCTGGACCAGCGTCGATGACACCATCAAGACCATGAGCACAATCCACTCCGGCTCTCCTTCAGACCCATTCCCGCACCACGTCTTCAACAAAGCAAGCAGCTCCGTCGAACCCCACCTACGCAACGTCATGAATCTCTCCCTTGAGACCGGGACCTTCCCAGAGAGCTGGAAACACGCAGAGATCAACGCCCTGCTCGAAAAACTAAAGGCAGACCCAAGAGCCCTCATGAACTTCTGACCCATCTCTCTGCTCCCCTTCCCGACCAAGGTCATCGAGAAAATCGTTAACAGACAGCTAACCCGATATCTCGAAGAGAACAGAATCCTGGACCCTTCCCAGTCAGGGTTCCGCAGCAACTACAGCACCGAGACCGCCCTCATCGCCACCACCGACGACATCAGGACCCTGCTAGACAACGGGGAGACTGCAGCACTCATCCTCGTAGACCTCTCTGCCGCCTTTGACACCGTCTGCCACTGCACACAACGTGCACGCCTCCACACCGCAGGGATCCGAGACAAGGCTCTGGAATGGACCACCTCCTTCCTCTCCGGCAGAACCCAGAGTGTCCACCTCCCCCCCGTTCTGTTCCAAAGCCTCCGAGATCATCTGCGGCGTACCCCAAGGATCCTCCCTCAGCCGGACACTGTTCAACATTTACATGGCCCGCTTGCACACGTCGCCCGACAGCACAACCTCAACATAATCTCCTACGCTGACGACACTCAACTGATCCTCTCCCTCACCAAGGACCCCATCACCGCCAAAGCCAACCTCCATGAAGGAATGAAGGCCGTCGCCGACTGGATGAAGAGCAGCTGTCTGAAGCTGAACTCGGACAAGACGGAGGTCCTCATCCTTGGCTTCAACCCGTCTGCCTTGGATGACTCCTGGTGGCCAAGAGCACTGGGACAAGCCCTGACCCCCACCGACCACGCACGCAACTTGGGAATCATCCTCGACTCAACGCTCTCAATGACCAAGCAAGTCAACGCCGTCTCCTCCTCCTGCTTCAACACCCTCCGCATGCTCTGCAAGATCTACAGATGGATCCCGACAGATACAAGAAAGACAGTCACCCAGGCCCTCATCAGCAGCAGACTCGACTACGGAAACGCCCTCTACGCAGGAGCCCAGACCAAGCTCATCAATCGACTACAACGCATCCAAAACGCCTCGGCACGGCTGATCCTCGATGTACCACGACACGGCCACAACACCCCCCACCTGAGAAACCTACACTGGCTCCCCGTCAACAAGAGGATATCCTTCAAGCTCCTCATCCACACACACAAGGCACTCCACAAGACCGGCCCAGCCTACCTCAACAGACGTCTCTCCTTCTACACCCCCAACCGCCAGCTACGTTCCGCCGACCTCTCACTCGCCACCGCCCCGCGCATCCGAAGAACAACCACCGGCGGGAGATCCTTCTCCCACCACACCGCCAAGACATGGAACACCCTCCCACTGAGCCTACAACAGACCCAAGACCTGCTGACCTTCAGGAGGACACTAAAGACCTGACTGTTCGATCAGTAGCGGTTCCCACTCCCCCCCCAGCGCCTTGAGCCTCTCACGGGTATGTAGTGCGCTTAACAAATGACCTGACTGATTGATTGATTGATGCTTCTGGCCTGTCATACTTTTTTCCAGGCCAATATTTTTCGAGATTCCAGTCTCCATAGTTTAATTTTTGCTGATTTATAGGCATATACCCCCTATAACACATGGCGCTTCAGCATTATTCAAAATATTCGAATTTCCCTCAGAACCGATGAAACCAACAGATTCCCTTGAATCTTCCTGCATCACCCCCTTTCCAGTACTCTCCTCACTCAACCCACTCCTATTTCGAAGAGAGGTAGATGCAGTACATTGAGTGAGTGCTTCTTGATGCAATGCAGAAATCTTTCCTGCAGCATTGTCTCCAGTTGCCGTTTCAGCCGTATTTTTAACTCTTCCCGCTTGAATTTTGAAGAGAACAGGGACCGTCTGACGACCGTGAGTAGGGACACCTTCTTTTCCCACTGGCTCGCCAGATCCTGGAGACAACCCACCAGCCAGCCGGCATACTCCTGCATCACTGCCATTCATGCCAGTAGGAGCCTTTGCAGGACTTCCAGAACCGGCGAGCGGCCCCTGGGTCCTAGTGCCTCTAGCAGTTGTCTTTGGGGGTATTGGAAAGATTAAGCGGGTGAGAGCAGCTGTGATCACTGTAGAGAAGAAAGGACCCGCGTGGACCAGCCAAGACGGTGCAGGCAGCTCCCATCGCCATTACCAAAATTGCCAAATAAGTTCAAGTTCAAGTTCCAAAATTTGTATAGCGCACTACTCACCCAGAGGGTCTCAAGGCGCTTGAGGGAGTGAGGTGTTTTACTTTTTCTAATATCCAAGTTTTTAGTTGCTTTCTGAAGGAGAGGTGGTTCTGTGTAAGGCGGAGGTGGGTGGGGAGAGAATTCCAGGTTTTGGCCGCTAAGTAGGAGAAGGATCTTCCCCCCATGGTGGATCTGTGTATGCGCCGAATTGCGGCGAGGGCTTGATTGGACGATCGTAGTTGTCAGAAGGGGGTGTAGAAGGATAGACGCGTGTTGAGGCATTTGGGTCCTTGGTCGTAGAGGGCGTTGTGTGCGTGGGTGAGGAGACGGAACGTTATTCTCTTGTTGACAGGGAGCCAATGGAGGTCTTTCAGGTGGCCGGAAATGTGAGCTTGCCGAGGGATGTCCAATATGAGTCTGGCAGAGGCGTTTTGGATGCGTTGGAGTTTTTTCTGTGGTTTCGGCGTAAAGGGTGTTTCCGTAATCCAGTCTGCTTGTGACCAGTGCGTGGGTGACCGTCTTTCTTGTTTCGGTGGGGATCCAACGGAAGATTTTTTTGAGCATTCGTAGGATGTTGAAGCAAGATGATGAGACGGCGTTGACTTGTCTGGTCATCGAGAGGGAGGAGTCCAGGATGAAGCCCAGGTTACGTGCGTGGTCCGTAGGTATGGGTGCGGTTCGAGGGCCGGAGGCCACCATGACTCGTCCCAGGCAGAGGGGGATGACCCTAAGATGAGGACTTCTGTTTTGTCCGAGTTTAGTTTTAAACGGCTGTTCTTCATCCACTCGGCTACTTCTTTCATTCCTTCGTGTAAGTTGGTTTTGGCGGTGTTTGGGTATTTGGTTAGGGAGAGGGTCAGCTGGGTGTCGTCTGCATAGGAGATGATGTTGAGGTTGTGTTGGCGTGCGATGGAATTTGAGGGGACTCGTGTATACGTTGAAGAGGGTGGGACTGAGTGATGATCCTTGTGGGGTGCCGCAGATGACTTCGGTGGCCTCTGATTTAAAAGGGGGGAGACGGACTCTCTGGGTTCTTCCGGTGAGGAACGATATGATCCAGTCCAATGCTTTTCCTTGTATTCCGACGTTGCAGAGGCGTTGTATGAGGGTGCAATGACAGACTGTGTCGAAGGCTGCGGAGAGGTCAAGTAAGATGAGAGCAACTGTTTCTCTGTTGTCCCGTAGTGTTCGGATGTCGTCTGTTGCTGCGATGAGGGCGGTTTCGGTGCTGTGTTTGGCTCGGAAGCCGGACTGTGAGGGGTCGAGGGATTTGTTGGATTCGAGGAAGGCGGCGAGCTGACTGTTGACGGCTTTCTCGATGACTTTGGCTGGGAATGGGAGGAGCGAGATGGGGCGGTAGTTCTTAAGTTCGGTTGGGTCTGCCGTGGGTTTCTTCAGAAGGGCGCTGAGTTCGGCATGTTTCCAGTTTTCCGGGAAGGTAGCGGAGTTGAGGGAACAGTTAATGACATCGCGGAGATGGGGTGCGATGATGGAGTCTGCTTTGTGGAAAATGTGGTGGGGACATGGGTCGGTTGGTGATCCTGAGTAGATGTAGTTCATCAGGCGGGTGGTATCTTCGGTGGTGATTGGGTTCCAGGCGCAAAGGTTGTGAGAATGCGGTTTTGGTTCGGAGGTGGGTGGAGTGGGCTGGTCTTCGGACTGGTTTTCAAAGCTGTTATGTATTTCGGCGATTTTGTTGTGGAAGAATGATGATAGAGAGTCGCAGAGGTCTTGGGAGGGGGTGATGTCGTTAGTGCCGGCGGAGGTGTTAGTGAATTCTTTGACGATGTTGAATAGTTCCTTGCTGTATTGGGCATTGTTGTCAAGTCGATCCTTGAATGCTGATTTCTTGGTGGATCGGATCAGTTGGTGGTGTTTGCGGGTGGCGTTCTTGAAGGTTGCTAGGTTGTCAGTGGTTGGGTTTTTTCTCCAGGTTTTCTCGAGAGTACGACAGAACGTCTTGGATTTCTTAAGGTCATTGTTGAACCAGGGGGCTTTTTTGTTACCTTGCTTGATTAGATGGTTTTTCAAGGGTGCTAGTTCGTCGGCGCTGTGGGTGATCCATTGTGTGAGGTTGGTGGCTGCTTGGTTAGGGTCCGATGAATTGGCAGGGGAGTTTTGTTGAAGCGACGTGAAGAGCTGGTCAGTGGTGATTTTGTTCCAATTTCTTCAGGGAATAGGTTGTGAGGGGGTTATGGGTCGTGGACTTTTTGTAGTTGAAGTGAACGCAGCTGTGGTCTGTCCAATGGAGAGCTGTGGTGTGATCGAAGGAGATCTGCTTGCTGGAGGTGAAGATAGGGTCAAGCGTGTATCCGGCAGAGTGGTTGGGGGTGTCAACGAGTTGTTTGAGTCCGAGATTGGCCAGGCTGTCCAGAAGGGTTGTGGTGTTGTTGTCATTTTTCTTATCCAGGTGGAAGTTGAGGTCTCCCAGTAGAATGTATTTCTCGGATGAGAGGGCATGTGGGCTGATGAAGTCAGCGATGTCTTCGCTGAATTGTGTGCAGGGTCCTGGGGGTCTGTAGATGAGGGTGCCTCTGAGTGTGGTTTTGGAGTCGGTTTGAATCTGGAAGTGAAGGTGTTCGGCGGTAGCGAGGTTATCGTCGGAGCTGGTCGTGATGCGGATGGTGTTCTTATGGACAATGGCGATGCCTCCTCCTGTTTGGTTGATGCGTTCCTTTCGAATGATCTTGTAGGTGTCCGGGATGGCTATGGCGATGTCGGGGGCTGATGAGGCATTCATCCATGTTTCTGTAAGAAAGGCGACGTCCGGCGATGTAGTGTCAAGTAGGTTCCAGAGTTCGATGGAGTGTCTGTGGACTGAGCAGGTGTTGAGCAGGAGGCACTTTAGGTCGTTAGTGTCGGAGCTCTGTTTGGAGTTTGTGGATTTGGTGTGGGTCCTGATGCAGTCGAACTTGCAGGAGTGGCAGGTGAAGGGACCATGGGTTTGACCTGGGACGGCTTGGTTGCAGTTTGGGAGCCGGCCGGGGTTAAGCGCAGAGAGGGTTGCGGCGTCGTACATTATGCGGGTGGAATGGGATTTGCGGGGAGCAGGGGGTCTGGCGCTGGGCGTGGTCCAGGCGCGGACGGGCGTAGACGGGCTTACCTTTGGTGCACCTTCGGCACGCATGGGGCGCGACCGCTGCGCGTGGACGCTGCGCGCGGAGGCATCTGTCATGTGTGGATAGTGGAAGGGGAGGGGCGAGGGAGGAGCAGCTGGGAGGCGGGAGCGGGAGCGGGGTGGAGATCCAGGCAGGAAGGCCCAACAACAACAACAAAATGGCAGCAAGCCAAAATCAAAACAGGATTGGGGCACAATCGGAATTAGCGTGATGCAAATGGCAGTGGCACCGGCACAATCAGGCACAAATGAAATCTACAGGCAGCACAGCACAATTGAAATTATCGTTAAAGCGCACCTTGGCAATCTAGCGCTATGATCTAATTGAGATAAGCAATTAATAAACAATCAGGCAATCTAGCGCTACGATCTAATAATAATAATTAATCAGGCAAAAGCAGTTGTGGGAGCAAGGCGAGATAAGCAATCAGCAGTCTGGCGGTATAGCGCTACGATACCAGGCGGCAGGCAGAGCAGGGAGCAGCGTGGGGAGCGACCGCTTCTGATGGGATCAGGACGGTCAGAGCGCTACCACGGGAGAGCGGAGCTAACAGTATCAGTGGGAGGGAGGAGCAGCTGGGAGGCGGGAGCGGGGTGGAGATCCGGGCAGGGAGGCACAACAACAAAATGGCAGCAAGCCAAAATCGAAACAGGATTGGGGCACAATCGGAATTAGCGCGATGCAAATGGCAGTGGCACCGGCACAATCAGGCACAAATGAAATCTACAGGCAGCACAGCACAATTGAAATTATCGTTAAAGCGCACCTTGGCAATCTAGCGCTACGATCTAATTGAGATAAGCAATTAATAAACAATCAGGCAATCTAGCGCTACGATCTAATAGTAATAATTTATCAGGCAAAAGCAGTTGTGGGAGCAAGGCGAGATAAGCAATCAGCAGTCTGGCGGTATAGCGCTACGATACCAGGCGGCAGGCAGAGCAGGGAGCAGCGTGGGGAGCGACCGCTTCTGATGGGATCAGGACGGTCATGCCCGATGCCCGATATAATTATTTCCCCATTGCTTCGCATGGAGACCAGGTAGGAAGAGGGGGAGAAATTAGCCAGGAGAGAGCTGGTGAGCCAGCTCACTCGGCCGAATGCACAGCCACCATCTTGCCTCCGAGGCCGAGTTGCAGTGATGTGGCTGCTTCTTTGTCAGGAATCTTTTGCATCTGCAGATGAGTATGGGAGAGTAGGGTCAGGTTGTCTGTAAAGTCAAGGTCGTCGATCTGTGTCCAAGGTGTCCACTTTATACCATTTCTTTTCCTTGCTGTGGGTGTCTTTATGATCCAGTCTTTGGCCAGCAGGAAGAGAAAAGGCGAGAGAAAACCACCCTGGTGGGCTCTGGTAGTCACTTTAAACGCTTCCATGAGTGGGCCTCCATGGACTGTCTGGAAGCTCATTCCTTCATAAGAGTGCCTGATGATTCTTACAAGTTTATCTGGCACACTGTAGTTGCAGAGGAGTTTTCAAAGGGTCTCCCTGTCCACACAATTGAATGTCTTCTCATAGTCAATAAAGTTGACATAGAGGGGGGAGTTCCATCCCATCGCCTACTCAATGATGATGCACAGTGCTGCAATCTGGTCTGTGCAGGATCCCCATTCCATTGCCTGACGAGGCAGTGGAGAAAGGGATTTTTGTGCCATGATAAAGTGAAATATACTGAGGAACGAAAAAAATACTATGGCCTTATTAGGCGGGCAAAAGCTACCTACTATAAGGCGAAAATTGGGTCTGCAGAAAATTCCACCAAAGAACATTTTAAAATATATAAGGAGATGTCCTCCCTTGCAGCTACCGCCATACCAGTAGCTGGCTCGGCCGAGTCATGCAACCGGATTGCTAACTTTTTCACGGAGAAAGTGGAGAAAATGTACTCCTCCTTTCCAGGGATTGGAATGAGGGGCGTGGATTTCGAGGAAAAGACTGGGGAAGCTGAGGTGGGTCAGAGATTATATAATTTTACTATTCCCTCCCCCGAGCTTCTCAGGAAAATCTGTAGTAGCATCAAGTCTGGTTCACCCAGGGACCCCGCCTCACCCAAGTTGTTGGGCGGAAGTATGGATATTCTAGAGCCCTATATCAGGCATGTTTGGAGGTCTCATTTAGGTCTCAAATGGTGCCTGGCAGGTGGAAAGAGCCATTGTTCTCCTTCTCCAAAAGAAGCTGAACATCAGTCCAGACATATTGGAAAATCTGCGACCTATCTCGCTTCTGCCATACATGGCCAAAATAGCAGAGAAGGTCAATCAACAGCTGATGACCTATGCTGAGGAATCCTGCCTTAAGCACCCGTCCCAATCAGGCTTCCAGGCTTTTCATTCTATGGAGTCCGCATTACTCCTGGCCACGGAATCCATTAGATAGGGGGCAGACGCTGGAAACACTATGGCCCTGGTTATGATAGACCTTAGCGCTGCCTTTGACACTGTGGCACAGTACACCTTGCTCCAGTGTCTGAATAAAGGCGTTGTCTCTGGCCCGGCTCTGAAATGGCTGAAATCATTCCTGGTAGAGCGTAGCTTTCAGGTCAGACAGTGGGTGCACTATTCCAGGGATGCCAAGCTGGAACAGGGTGTGCCTCAGGGCTCTGCCCTGAGCCCTACCCTGTTCAATTTGTATGTTGCTCCTTTGGCTGAGATAGCGCAGGGTTTTGGAGTAGAGGTTGTCTCATATGCCGACGACACCCAGCTAGTGATCTCCCTTTCTCGGGCGCTGGATGTTTCTGCCTCTAATTTCAGGGCATGCATGCAGGAGCTTGCCTCATGGATGGCAAAAAACTGCCTGAAGTTGAATGGCAGCAAGACCGAGGTGCTTGTGGTGGGGGGGGAAATGCATGGTGGCCTCCGAGTTTGGGCCCCACTCCGGTTCCATGTACCCTGGTAACAAATCTCGGAGTCTGGCTGGACCCCACTCTCTCCTATGAAACACACACTAGATGTGTAGTGGGGAAACGTTTCGGAGTCCTCAAAAATGTACGGAAAACAATGGATCTCCTTCCCATAGAGGCGAGGAAGACGTTGGTGCACGCCCTCATTACATCTCGCCTAGACTATGGCAAAATCCTCTATCTGGGTGCTGCTATTAAATGCCTTGGGAGATTGCAGGTTGTGCAGAACGCCTCTGCGCGACTGGTACTGGCGCAGCCTAGGAGGGCAGCCTCCAAAAGAGCCCTTGATACTTTGCATTGGCTGCCAGTTAGGAAGCAAGTGATGTTTAAAGCACTTTGTACTTGCCATCCCATCACCCAGGACATAGGCCCCTCGTATCTGAAGGACCTTGTCACCAGTTATGTGCCTAGAAGGTAAAATTGATACTTGTACAGCGCACTACTCACCCGCAAGGGTCTCAAGGTGCTTGTACGAATACCGCTGTGGAACCCATCCTGGCTTTCCCTGTGACGCATCCACTCATGGGCACCCCAAGGTGGAGGCCAGGCATCCTTAGCATTGAGGGGGCCGTTTTGGAGATCAAGCTAGCTATTGCCCAGAGTTGCAGAGTGGGACTCCATGATTGGAATAGGCACCGAGGCGAGAATTATCAGGTCCGTGGAATTTTGAGCCCAAGACCCGCCGATGCAGGGAATTGAACCCTGGTCCCGGACTAGACCTCTGCATCAGGGTCTGCCACTCTAATCATTGAGCCACACTTCTCCACCCTGAGATCCAGTGGGACTGGCCTGTTGATGGTGCCTAAAGTGAAGAAGGCCAGAATTGGAGGTAGATCCTTCCGGGTCTTGGCAGCTCAGAACTGGAATAAACTTCCTATAAGTCTCCGGATGGAGACCTCTGAAGTTAGGTTTAGGAAGGCGCTTAAAACCCACTTGTTCTCTGGCTAGTTAGGCTGAGCGCCTTGGAGCCGGATCGCTGCCACTTTATCTCACTGTAGCGCGGGGACACGCAGAGATGGCGTAACCATGCGCTTTATAAATTTCTTTATTATTATTATTATTTTTGACTGCTCAATGGTGATGCACAGTGCTGCAATCTTGTCTGTGCAGGATCTATCTTTGAGGAAGACAGCTTGCTAGGTTCATAACTGAGCATCAACTTGTTCCTTCATTCTGTTCAGAATGACTCTGTTTACATTTTTGCCTGGGGTTGATACAAGTGTTATCCTCTGCAGTTTGCACAATTACTCAGGTCACCTTTCTTGGAGATATTGATCAGATATCACTCTTTCCAGTTTGATTGCACCCTTTCCTCTTCCCAGATCCTTCAACATATGGTGTATAGCATGTCCACTGAGGTGTCAGTCTGTGTTCAGTGCCTCTGAATTTTGTCAGACCCTCTGCCTTCCCATTTCTCAGATGTTTGCTGGCTTGCCATATCTCTTATTTGGTTGGTCTGTTGTAAACAATTGGCAAGCCCTTGTCAACAGGCTGTATATCTGATGGAGACTGCAGCATAGGTTGGTTCAGCAGTTCTTCAAAGTGCTCCACCCATCTCAGCCCTGGCCGGTCCCAAACCCAGCTGCCAAAGGAGGAGGGTTATGTGTGGTGCTAGCTACCCCACCATATAAAAAAAAATCCAATTACAGAAATGTCAACCAAAAGACACCTCGGCCTTGAGGAGAGAGGAATATCCTTCACGGAGATCTGTGATGCCTTGTAGTGAAAGCCAGAGATCCCTCGAAGCCAAAAGCCAATACACTTACTTTCAACTAAGACCATATTCATTGGGACATAGTCTGTGAGAACCATGTTTGAGACAGGCAAGACAGCCCAAGTGGCAGCAGAGGTGTACAAATACAACCTTGCCCTGTTTGGCATCAGTGAGACCAGATGAGCATAAAAGAACAGAAAAGGAGGAATGTTGCTGTATTCTGGACACAAGAAAGAAAACTCCCCACATGCTCAAGGAGTAACACTGATGCTAACGCCAACAGCCAATAGAGCTTTGATTGTATGGGAAGGCCAAGGTCCAATAATCTTCACAGCAACCTCACACAGAGAGAAAAAGGGGATCAAATGAATGTTATTCAGTCTTATGAACCCACAAACGGAAGCAAAGAAGAGGAAAAAGAATAGTTTTACAACAGGCTCCAGTCCATCCTGTAGAAATGCCTTAAGAGAGATATCACCATGGCCGACAGGTAAACTCAACGCAAAGATTGTAAGCAAAAACACTGGGTATGAATAAGTCATGGGCAACCATGGCCCTGGTGACATAAACGAGAATGGTGAAAGGTTCGCAGATCTCTGTGCCTTGCACAGTCTGGTGATAGGCAATGTGGGTGTCATTAGACTGTTCAACAGAGAATCAGAGAACCATGTTTGCAATCCCTACAGGATGTAAGGGTGATGAGAGGAGCGGATGTGGCATCAGACCATCACCTTATTGTGGCCAAGCTAAAGCTGAAGAATGGATGGAACCGACAAAACAACACCAGCGATTACCACCCTCCTCAAAGATGCACATAAATGGAGTGAATACTTAGTCACCCTCAGTAACAAGTGTCAATTCCTGCAACAACTAGATGACAACTGAGACCCAGTAGAAAGCCAGTGGGAGATGATCAAAGAAACACCAGCATAAAGAATGGATCTCCATTGAGACTCTTTGCAAAATCCAAGCGAGAAAGAAAAGAAAGCTGCAGTCAGTCAACACCAGCCAAACAAGAGCAGAAAAAGCAAAAGCTCAAGGCAAATACACCAATACCTACAGGAAAGCAAAGAGAAGCTTAAGACCAGACAAGCAAAGATTCATCAATAGGCTTGCCACAGAAGCCCAGGAAGCAGCAAGTCATGGAAACTTGAACAAACACTACGACATAACAAGGGAACCCTCTAGCAGATAAAGAAAGCCAGAAAGACCTGCTAAAGACAAAGTTGTGAAGACAATCATGGGTTGACTGCACCTGTTTTGAAGAAACATAGGACAAATTACTATATTTGCATTGAAGAAATATACTACAAATATTGTATTGAGATGATGATAATTTATTTCTGTAATTTCATCAATTAGTTGATTTTTTATGGTTAGAAGTGCATATAGTAGCATGAGAGGATTGTATTATAAATACTACATTGAGATAATGGCATTGTTTTATTTATAAGCTCATCATTATTGTGACTGATTTATTGCATATAAGAAATGATTCATATGAAATAATAAATTGTGGCATTTTTGACTCAAACGCAATTGTATTATGCATTTGTTTTAGAATTTGGCTTTTGGGGTTTACCCCATATATATATTTTTTTTTGTAGTGCAGATATTAGCCTGGTCAGCGCCATGTACTTGAGCCAAAGTTTGTTATATACCTCCGCTGTGATTTACACAGGTCTAGACCCCCTCTTCGCCCTTAACGCCTCATTATAGCATAGCCACATCATGTCACTATGATGTCCATACATTTGAACAATGCTGCACTGTATGGGATGTTTTTTGCACCATATGCTGGTGTAAATGGTGAGCGTTGCCGTCCATGTGTCGAGATAGGTGGGAACCCAGAATCTTCTTGCCAACTATATCTTCCTTCTTTGATCCTTCCTTACTACAGGTCTCTCTATGCAACAGTTTCAATACGCCTCTGAGTCTGCACAGGTCTGGATTTGCCCTGAATTCTGCTGCTGCCTGGCTGGATATCGTTGGGGCCCGGTTGCAGTTGAGCCATCACCAGCCTGCCTGGCTTCAAGGAAGGGATCCGGCTCACCGTGGCACCGCATAGCAGCGTTTTTGTCATCCCACCTGACTCCTCCTAAGACCCAACGTCAGTGTCATTGGCCCACTTGTTGCCGGGGAGATGTGGGGGACTGTGGGTCACATGACTGCTGATCCTGTGGGAGTGGTCTAGCAGGAACTATTCCACTTGGTTGGAGGTGGAGGGTGAGTCAGTTTCTGATGGGCCGTTCCGCTTGGAAACCAGAAAACAGGAATGGGCCTTGACTCAGAGTCAGTCAGGCTAAGTCAACAATACTCTAAATAACAATATGTGTGCCAGGACTGATAGTTTTTTTGAAACCTGCAACTTATTACTGACCCCTATGAATGAAACATAAACGTCTGCTTAATCATTTGCATCATTTAATGATATTGCTTGAATTTTCTTTTTTAGTTAAATTTTTTGAAAGAAATATTCTATGTGCGAAAACACCTTATATAACAAATTCTATATACAAATATGTATACAATATACAAAACATTACAATTGAACAAATTGCACTTACACCACATCCATACCTCTTACATACTTCACAAACATACTGCAAAATGGTCCCTAGGTACACCGAAATGTAAACAAAAATTGCACTTCAATAATGAAAACTGATTATGCTACAGCATTTATAGTGATTTTTCTATTTTAACTGTAAATCCACTAAAGGAACAATGATGACTCCTTGATTCGTGTGACCTGGGACCAGGTCGACGCGTTTCGAACCCTCAAACTGGTGGGGTTCTCATCAGGACCAGAAAGACTCTACAAAAACAAAAACAAAAAACCATTTTGTGGAAAACTGTTTAAAAACTTCATCTTAAGTGCCTGACCGATTGATCGCTCCCCTACCTTAGGTCTTCTCAACAACCGAGATCGTATGTGGTGGAGCTGTCTTGGAATCTGAAAATCATATAAACCCATATTCAAACCTTCTGTACTTGGAATGTCAGACAAATACTCACATTTAAACACCAGTTAGTAACGTTCAAACGAAGAACACTGAGCTATATGGCCAAAGGGACTTACCCCTATTGTGATGAATCAGGAATCTTTTGTAGAAAAAGGGGGGCGGGGGCGCCTCCTAGCTGCCTGTTGGAATGAAACTAAAGTCAGCCTTGCTAATTAGGAACAATCGTGTCAACAAATATGACAGCACGCCTTGGTATGGTGGTTTGCTTACCGAGTGACGTCCTAGCTCCGCCGTAGGCTAGTTGCGTGTCATCGCTATATCGGTTCGTTTTTCTCCGTTTAAAAAAAAAAACTGCCTGTGGAGTAATAAACGAATCTCAGTTAATCTGGACCTCGGAGAAGTCGAACGCAGCGCGGTTTAAAAATTATCGGCGGGTCTGCAAGCTTGAGGGTTGGCGGGATGTTGTATGTGCTAGCGGCGTTCACACTCGCGGCACGAATGCCTTTAGTTTAGTAAGTCCGTACCTTGCGAGGCTAACGTTTGAAAGCCTTTTGAGCGCAGGTGCTAAAGAAGCAGTCTCTTACCTAAGTTAAGGTTCTTTACTTCATTGGTGACGCGGAACAGTCGGGTCGGGGTCAGTCCCTCCGTGAACGAGTGCAAGACTGATTGGGATCTTGGAAACGGAGCATTTACTTCCTTGAAGTCACATGGGCTGAGGTGCTGCTCGGCTTTCTGGGAAATGTAGTATTTTAGAGAATCAAGAAAAATGGGGGCATGATGTTTATTTTAAGTGGAACAAATATAAAAGAGAAACCCGTTTTAAGGTCTGGAGTAAGGTAATCATATGCTGACCGTGGGCTCATTATGTTTTGAAAATTTCCGAGATTTCATTGAGGCCATTAGTTGCCGTGTTGTATTTCATAATTAGTAAAGCTTCCCGTTGGCTAAGTCTCGCATCCATGTCGCTGCCACATTTGTCCATTTCAATTTTAGATATCACCGTCAATCTAAGGTCAGATTCCTTATGGTTTTTTGCCATTCAATGGTTAACCAATGGTGCGTTTGCCACTGTTCTTCTAACCCGTGATTTGTGTTGGGTAATCCTCTGGCAAATTTCTTGTGTGGTCTTCCCAATATACAACTTGGGGCATGGGCAAACTATGCCATACATCACGTTTTATGTTTTACAGTTAGTGAAACTGTCGTGTTTCCAATGTATTCCCTCAAAAGAGAAGACGGTTCCTTCTAGTGTCTGGTCGTAACATGTACAAGTGCCACACTTATGATGTCCAACTATTGGTGGCAGGCGGAGCATATTTCTGAGGTTAGCTGGTTGTTCACTTGGTAGGGCTGCCCTTACTAAATGGTTGGCGACGTTCATGTCCTTCTTAAAGGCGAACAGCGGTGGTTCTGAAAAATCCTTGTGTACATTTTGAAGTAAATGCCAATTGGTGGTAATCATTTTCTTTAGTTGGTGTGCATTAGGGCAAAATGTTGTTACACAAACAATTCTCTTTGTTTCAGGTTTTGGCTTCTTTTCCAATAGGAAGTCTCTAGGCACCCACCAAGCTCGCTTTGAAGCGTGTTTTACAAGTTTCTTCGGATAGCCTCTTTCTATCAATCTTTCCATAAGTTTAAACGCATGTTCAAAGTATTCATCCTTACAGCAACAATTCCTCCGTATCCTCAAGAATTGACCGAATGGCAAATTTTGCCGCAGACTTCTCGGATGGTAGCTTGTGTAATGGAGGGTTTTGTTTCTATCCGTTGCCTTTCGATATAGCGTGGTTCCTAAGCCTCCTTCCCACGGATATACCTTCACGTCTAAGAACGTGATTGCTCTGTCTGATGCTTCTGCTCTAAATTTGATGTCCTGTGATCTCGAATTTATCCAAAGAACGAACTCATCCAGTTGGTCTTGACGACCGGTCCAGATAAAGAAGACATCGTTGATGTACCTCATGTACTTTGAAATGCTGTCTGAATAAGGATTATCCTTATAAATAAACTTATCTTCATAGAGCCCCATGAAGAGGATAGCCAGCTCCGGGTCAAAGGGGGAACCCATGGTTACTCCCTTCGTCTGGAAGAAGAATTCTGAATCAAATGTAAAAAAGTTCCTCTGTAATGAAAATTTAGCTAATTCCAACAGGAATTCTGTAGACACTCGTCTGGGGCATGGTCTAGTCTCCAAAAAATGCTCCAAAGTTTCCAACGCTTGTTCCTGAGGTATCTGGGTGTAAAGCAAGACTACATCCATTGTGACTAATAATTGTTTAGAACTGTCAAATTGTACTGTCTTGAGTTAGTTTAAGAATGCTGTAGTGTCCTTTAGGTGTGCTGGAACCTCATCCAAAAATGGCTTTAGAAAAAAATCTATATATTTAGCCACTGGTTCTATGAGAGAGTCGCACCCCGAAACAATCGGGCGTCCTGGCGGGTTGGTCTCGTTTTTATGTATTTTGGGGAGGACGTAGAACACAGGTGTTCTTGGATTTTTGTTTTGGAGATAAAGAAATTCCTTAGGGCCGAGGATTCCACAATCAAAACCTCTCTGGATAATAGAGAAAAGTTCAGCTTGGAGATCGTTTGTGTGGTTCTTTCCGATCCTTCGATAGCAGTTGGTGTCATTTAGTTGTCTGAATATTTCCTCCTTGTATTTATTTATATCCCAGACGACCACTGCTCCTCCTTTGTCCGCCTGTTTTATGACAACTGTCTTATCATTTTTTAATGTCATTAGGGCGTCCTTTTCACTTTTTTGGAGGTTGTATTTGACATATTGCTTTTTATGCTCGATTGCTGAGATACCAGAGAGTAAAGTTCTTTCAAATGTTAGAACTTCTGAAGGACTGGGTTCTTTAAGACCCAGCGGTGCCAGGGCACAACACCTGAAACCTTCGTGGGTAACCTGCTCCGGCGTACGAATGACAGAGACACGGGACACTTCCTTCGGCGTCAAAGATTCAAGGTTTATTTGCTGCAGGGAACACAGAAATCACAGGAAGTACATCGAGTGTAGTTCGGGGAGACTGCTTCAAATTGGTTCTGTGGATCGCTCCTTTTATACAGTTTTTACCCATAAGACAACATGGCACACAAAAGTTTACATCCCGGTTCCCACCATTATCCCCCAGAGGGGTCGCTTTGGTCACTTTGATACACATGAGGTCCGGAACATAAGTGCGGAAACATTTGGTGGTTCCCAACTGTAAAAACCCATCTTCCCATCATTAGCGAATTCCAATCAGCAGTAAAACAGATCGAAATAGGAACAAAGACAGGTGCAGAGGAAGACGGAGACAGTGGGGAGATCGGAAAGGGTGTAAAAGGGGAGGTATCGGGAAACACGAGATACAGGCATCAAAGGGACGTGCCTAATGAGATGCACGGCTGAGACAATAAGTCCGTGCGGCAAGATGAGCCTCGAGCGGCGCCATCTGCTTTACAGTAGCATCCCCCTCGTCATAAAGACACTTACAAAGGACATGTGTCTTCCGCAAATATCTTGGGAGTCCCAGGGTCGCGAAGCGGACAACGTCCGTTCGCTGGCTACTTGAGGGCAAGAGACAAAATGGATGCCGTATCTAAGATGGAACCCGTGGGTACAGATGAAAAACCCACATAACAAACGAACGGTTTAAGTTAGCACAGCGAAACTGCGCACACTTACTAAACTCGTCATTTGCGGTTCATAGATACCAGACTCGACCATATTCGTGCGAGTCGAAAACACCACTTACAATTGTCACGGAACCTCAGACGCTCCTTTTGCCCTCATGTAGGCAAGCACTAGTCGGAATCATATTCGATATTCATCAGACCATCTAGATGTTGCTGTAGCATAGCTCTGTCCAACCGAGTCCCCTTGGTAACAGGTGGTTGTCTCATACACGTTGCAGCACAGAGGCCACATAAGGCAGGACCACACTGCACACAAAGGCAACACGTGAACAGGAACACTACAACGACTCCGATGATCATCAGAATCTTCCAACCCCAAGTCGACATCAGGCCCCAAAACCACCCAAGTAGCGTCCAATCCCCTACATCCACGTGTATGGATTCGGAGATCTTATGCAACCTCGAGATGGCTTGATAGACAGTTGGAGCGTTATCTGGAATGAAAATGCAGCAGCTCGAATGGATCACCTTACATACCCCACCTCGATCTGCTAAGATGACATCTAAAACCATACGGTTTTGTAACGTCATAAGTCTATCCGCCTGAAGTTCAGTGGTGATATTACCAAGGGTACTGGCCGTAATATTAGCTGTCGATTCTACCACTCGAGTCAACTGTCTCAGGTTCCTACTATTAACCATAGGTCCCCAAAACGGGAGGAAACCCTTGAAAAAGTCTCCTGCCTCTTGACCGGCAGTATCCTCTTCGCTAATTACGCCTCGCACAACTCTAGTCTTATGATAATCGGCATCTACAGTGAACGTCGGAGGCAACAGATTTGCAATGAAACATGAGCCCATGAAGTCAGCGGGCAACCATGTATATGCACGATCATAACAGATAAAGTATGTACCCTTGGCAGCCAGAAACACAGGGGACGAGACCATCGGCAGAATGTAATTTTCAGTGCAAGCACTTGCTCCAAGTCGGGCTTGCGATCTTCGGCCACGACCCATGAGACAAAAATTACCAGTGTGGGGTACAACCCATATCGGAGGCGAGCTTTTAAGCTGCTTTTCGCTAGTGAACGCACTATATTCACCTCTACTTAGGACCCTATAGGCCTGTATCTCTTCTTCGGGAATAAGCGAGGGATCATAGATATCACTATCTAAATCCTCTATTGCTATCGACAAAGGTTTTTGATACGAGGTAGGACCAGAGTAGGGGGAACGTGGTTCTCGAATGGGGTGGAAACGCAGTGCGCTTCGAAACATTGTTTGAAATGCTCGAGCTGACCCTTGGGAACTATACGGTAACACCAGATATGGAATTCCCTTATCCGTAGTATGTGGCATCAACCCACACACCCAACAATTAGTAGTGTTAACCACCAACTGATGCTGATGAAGGAGCTGAATAAAGGAATTGTTGCGGAATTCTACACGTCTAGCCTGTTCGTGTTCCGGTAACATATGAAAGGAATGAGGAGAAACAGTGGAGGTAAGTTTAGGGTCAGGAGTAGGAGTAGGTGTAGCAGAAAGTAAGAAGTAAGACATCGTGTAATACACCCCACCCGCCAATAATGCAGAAGCAGTCAAAAACAATACAAACAGTTGGAATATAAAACATTTGGTACGACTGAGTTGCTGCAGCTTAAATCTATGAGCCTGAGCTCCTTCCAAATCATTCAGCTTCGAGAATGCCATTCCCTACGACCGTCCGCAACGTTTCTTGACGCACTTCGTTCTGTGTAGCAATAGTCAATCCCTAGGAGTTCCCAGGAACCGACGGCCTTTAACCTAGCGTCAAGACCTACTATCCAGAAGGAAGTACGCGCGCGGCCCTACGGCCTTTAATGCACAATATGTATATATGCAAAAACAAAGTCTCTCAGCTGTGAAAGAAAAAGTATAAGGAATGAAACTCAATATGTATGTACAAAATAATTACAGTGGTGCGAATGTTCAAAACTGATCACGGAAAACGGGATAATGCAGTTATCAATACAGCAAGGCAGGATCTTTTATTAGTCTTTAGTGCTAGATCGTAGAAAGTATCGGGTTTTCCCAGGACGTGTCTGCTCGTCAAACAAAGGATCCGTTGAAGAGACAGCGTCCCGTTGATCAGTTGAGTGGTTTGGTCTTGAGTCTTTTGATGATAATTGTTCAACAATGTCTTTCTGCTGCGCTGAGGATTCTCCAACAGGCTGTGCGTCGCTAAAAGGTACAAACGCCGGCAATCCTTCGGTTTCAGTTGATGCAATGCCTCTCCTTACCCACGGGTCTGTCGGCAAAGGGATAGGGACCTTTTTGGTATGGGTGGCATGCACCCAATTCTTGCGTCCCTCGAGACGAACAGCAGTCCTCGTGGCAAGGAGAACCTGATAGGGTCCAGTAAACCTCGGGTCCAGGTTATTCTTGCGTGAAAAATTTCTCGTCACCACCCAATCTCCGGGCTGGAGCTGGTGGCCTGGACCCTCCGTCTGCGTCGGCAATGCGTCGTAAACCTGTTGGTGAATTAACCTCAGTTTAGCAGTCAAGTCATGAAGATAATCGATCAACATTGGGTACTCAAGATCACAGAACATTCCTGGCCTAGGAACCCCCCACACATTCGCAGGACGGCCGAACACTATTTCATAGGGACTAAGCCCTACTCGGGAGTGTACAGTCGCCCTAGTTGACAGTAATGCTAAAGGTAAAGCGTCAGGCCACGAAAGACCAGTCGTCGCCTGAATCTTCGCTAGCTTTAGTTTGAGGGTGCCGTTGTACCCTTCAACCAATCCAGCTGGCTGGGGATGATTGGCGCTGTGGAATTTCTGATTAATTCCAAGGCCCTTGCACACACTCTTCATCACACTACCCACAAACTCACTTCCGTTATCTGACCACACGACTCTAGGCATTCCATACCGAGGAAAATATTCCTTCAGTAGGATTTTCGCAGTAGACAAAGCAGTATTGTCTTTGAGAGGATAGGCCTCGATCCATCGGGAGAATGCGCAAACCACAACTAAAACGTACTTCAGGTTATTGCATCGCTCCATATGGATGAAGTCCAATTGAATCACCTCAAAGGGGCATGAAGGGGGAGCAAAACTGCCAGGAGGAGTTGGGGTTCCTTTGCCAGGGTTGTACATCATGCACACCATACAATTCTTCACCAGACGTTCAGCACATTTTGTGATACCATCATTCTTCCACACAGGAGACAATAATTTGCAAATACCTTTCGCGCTAATATGTGCTAACCCATGCGCCATAGTCACAACGGCCAGCACATACGCATCCGGTAACATCCATCTTTTCTGATCAGACAAATCAATCCAACAACCATTCGCATCCAACTTTCCCGTACTTTCTTTCCACTTCATCTTTTCAGTCTTGGTGGCCTCATTCTGAATTTCTTTCACACTTTCGATAGTGTCTTCACACATGCTCGATTCTGTAGGCCACCTAACCGAACTCGTCACATACATTCGAGTGCTAAGGTTCCGGGCAGTCTCCTTAGCAGTCTCGTCCGCAAACGCATTACCACGACCAACATCATCCGTGACCTTACGATGCGCACTACATTTAACAATCGCAACTTGCTTAGGCAACGTAAGTGCATCCAAAAGATCATTCACAAGCTGGCCATGCTGAATCTTCGTACCATGCGACGTCAAGAAACCTCTCTCTCTCCACAATCGTCCAAAACTATGTGCAACGCCAAATGCGTATTGGCTGTCGGTAAACACATTCACACGTTTCCCTTTTGCTAACACACACGCTCTAGTAAGAGCAATCAGCTCTGCAGCCTGGGCAGAATTCTGATTTAACCTTGCAGTCTCAACAACAGTATTCAACGTTACAACAGCATAAGCAGTAGTCACATCGCCATTCGGCAACTTAAAACATGACCCATCCACATACAATGTACCGTCCGGATCTTCCAATGGGGTGTTTTTAAGGTCCACTCGACCTTTTGTTTCTTCCTCTGTCCTCAAGTAGCAATCATGTTCTGCTACTTCATCTGACTCTGTGCTAATTGGTAACAAAGTTGCCGGGTTCAGAACATTACAACGTTTTATCTGAATGTGGCTTGCCAACAGCGTCAACTCGTACCCAGACAACCTCGCACTCGTCAAGTGCTGAGTTTTCGTCCGATTCAAAAGAGTATCGACTGCATGCGGAACCATCACCGTAAGCATATTATCCATGACCAATCCTGCTGATTGTCGGATGGAGACCACAGCTGTCGCAGTTGCTCTCAAACAACTCGGCAATGCTCTAGCTACTGGGTCCAAGGTCGAGGAAAAATATGCACATGGACGTTGCTTACCACCAAAAGGTTGCGTTAAGACACTCAAAGCACAACCTTCCCTTTCGTGAACATATAACGTAAACGGCTTACTGTAGTCAGGAGTACCTAACACAGGAGCCGAACACAATGAATCACGCAATTCAGAAAAACTTTTCTGACATTCTTCCGTCCATGGTAAAGGAGTTGAAACATCCTTGCACGTAAGAGCCACTAATGGTTTTGCTAGCAATGAAAAATTAGGAATCCATTGCCTGCAGTACGACGTGATACCTAGAAAGGCACGCACATCTCTTTGGGTTGTTGGCACAGCCATGCGCGCAATTGCTGCAATTCTCTCTGGGGTCAATCTCTTTCCCTCCTTTGACAATAAGTGACCTAGATAGGTTACTTCTTGACAATAATATTGGAGTTTAGAAGGGGACACCTTATGATTCAGCTCACAGAGATGTTGCAGCAACGACACTGTAGCAATTTTGCAAATGTCCTGAGTATCAGCAGCCACCAATAAGTCATCGACGTATTGGATTAAGGCTGCACCAGCCGGCAACCTAAACGCATCCAGTTGACCCTTCAAGGCTTGACTGTAAATAGATGGACTTTCACAGTAGCCCTGAGGAGCGCGTTTGAACCGGAAGCTGCGTCCACCAAGAGAGAAACCGAAAAGGTCTCTGCTCTCCTCGGCAATCGGGATGCTGAAAAACGCATTTTTCAAGTCAATCACCGAAAACCACGATGCAGAAGCTGGAATCAGAGTCAGTAGCGCCGTGATGTCAGGCACAACGGGGAATTGAGGAACCACAATTTTATTCACCTCCCGTAAATCTATAACAAAGCGATAAACAGGCGGTTTTGAAGGATCAGTCCGTTTAAGAATGGGCAGAACAGGGCTGTTGCACACGTTTCCCCGAGTCTCCTCAATAACATCTTTCTCGATCAAATCATAGATGATCGCTAACAGTGCTCGTTCACCATCAAGAGAGATACGATATTGGGGAATACGTGGCAATCGCACATTAGATTTCAACTGAACAACATATGGGGAGATATCAAGTAGGCCCACATCATTGGGACCCGTTGCCCACAAAGACGCAGGAAGAGAACTCAATTCCGGTGGGAGCTTATCGAGGGACAAGTACATGGGAGAGACAACCCTCTCTCCTAGCGTAAGCTTTACACCCGCAGGAGAACAATACAAAGTCGCGTACAAACGTTTAAGCAAATCCAGGCCCAAAAGATTTTCACCACAACCCGTAGTCAAAATCAATGGAGCTTCTAGCTCACGCGGCCCAATTTTAAGGGGCAAAGGGCGCGAAACTGGATTGCTAACGGGGGCGCCAGAGAATCCAACGGAAACATTTGTTAAGCCAGACAAAGGTGCGCCAGGGAGTTTCGAATGCTTAATGGAACTTTTCGCTGCACCAGTGTCCAACAGAAAAGGCTCAACGACGCCCGATGTAGCAACTGCGACGTAAGGCCCTCTCTGATCAACCGGAACTGATACCACTCCCTCTCCTTGTCTATGGCTGTCCTAGTAATTACAGTCGTCAGTTCCCTGATCGACGTAATAATCGTCTACATTGTACTGTGCAGATCGTCCTTGCGACGATCCACGTTGATCGAAACAATTATCGGAATTTGATGAGTTATCTGAGCGATCGTTCTGAGTACCGCGACCTCTACCACGTGATGCCTGCTGCGAACCACCCCGACCTCCTCTAGACGAGTTACCACTATTACGTTCATTCAAAACAGGACAATTGAATTTTATGTGACCCTCTTGTCTACAATAAGCACATTGATTGTACCCTAACGAAGATCTTTGGGAAGAGGAGTCATTACGAGTTTGAGATCGGTTTGATTGCGGTTGCGATCTATTCTGTTGTGAATTATTCTGATTTGAGCGTGGAGGATACGCTTGCTGAAGCAGCACTTTAGTTTTGAGCTCTTTCGTCTTTTTATCTGCACGGTCACTCTCTTCTTTCTCTCTGTTCTCATAATATTGTGCCGTAGCCAATATCTGAGCCGAAGTAGAAACGGCCCATGCACTTTCTGAATTCCTCAATTTATTGCTCAAATCGGGCAGTAAGTTCGAAACAAATTTATCCACGAACAACCTTTGACCACCCTCAGTGCTCATATCCTGGTCACTATGGTCGATGAATGCCTCCTCGAACCTCGTAAAGAAGTCGGAAACACTCTCGTCCTTCTTTTGCTTACAAGCCGACAATTTATCCCAGTTCACCTTCATAGCTGGCATAAGAGTTTTCATTAGCGTTATAATTCTTTGAGGAAGGTCAATAATCAACTGGTCGGGTTTAGTAGCAGCCGCTTGTCCGGCATCTGCCGCTACAATGGCAGCCCAAGCACCACCTAATTTATTCGGATGGTTTTCATGGCGAATTTTAGCCCATACCGGTTGCGGTACGACATTGCCGAACAACATATCGATATCGGCAAGATTCATTACTGTAGCATCTACGAGCTGCGATAATTCCTTATAATACCCTGTAGGATTTTTGCGTGGATCAGGCAAAGATTGCTTCACCTGTAACACTTCCGATCGCTTCCACGAGAGATGTATCCATACTTTCTGGAAATGCGCCAATACCGGGGGTTGAGCATTAGGATCAGCTGGTATCCAAACCGGTGGAACTTCTCGCATAGGAAATTGGCCAGACTCGTCTGGCTGTTGCTCAACATCCTCGACAAACAATGCATGAGGGATCGGAGCGGGGCGAAAAGATAGTAACCGCTCAACAGCACGCCGGACGTTAGTATCCACTATCAGTCCATTCGAGAACTGAAGCTGAAGGTCAGACAGGGCGGTCAGCACCTCATCAGGCGCGTCGGCCGCTATCTGATCATGAAGGAACTTACACATTTCATTAAACACATACCTCTGGGTTGGTATATTGAACTGACAAAACGTGTCGAGCACAACACGTGGTGGATTTCTAAGGGGGTGCATCATCCAACCCATCGCCATATTGTATAGCGAAACACGTTCCCTATTACCAGGGAGCTGACTACGTCTCTGAGGACCATCTGAACCAGCGGACCCATGAACAGGTCCGAGTGAATGAAAGAAGCTAGCCGCAAGAGGAGAATTACAACTACGAGTAGAGGGAGAAGCATAGGACACAGGACTAACAAGTGAAGGAGTAGAAACAGAAACAACAGCAGGGGTTAACAAAACAGGAGCAGTAGCGTGAGCAGGAGTATGTGGAAGCGGAGGAGCAGTAGGAATAGAAACAGAGGAAGGAGCAGGAACAGTCGGAAGAACGGGTGCAGGTTGAGGAACAGGCACAGGCAAAGGAAGAATAGGTGCAGGAACAGGTACAGGGGGAGCCACAGGGGCTGTGGTACCCTGTACGTACGGAGGTGGCGACTTCATAAGATAAGACATTAAAGGATCCTCAACTGTCTCATCCTTCTTTTCCGACTCCGTAGGCAAGGCGGGATAACATTTATCTATAGTCATACGCTGTAATCTGTCAAACACTTCCTTTTCCCTAACCTCCTTATCATGCTGGAACTGCTCTGCTTTCTTTACATTGGTACCAGCACTATCTCCCTGATTTCGTTTAGTCTGTCTGATTTCTTTCTGTCGGGCTTCTTTACGCCACAACCGAAAGGCATCAAACATGGCCGGCCTTGACTTTTTCGCGAACAATTTAACCTCTAGATTGTCTAAGATCGGTGCCTCGAAGCTACCATGTGGTGGCCAACGAAGGTCGCCGTCCTTCTTCGTGTATTTAATCCAGTATTCATTAAAAGTATTCGGGCCTAGCCCATGTTTGCTATATAGTTCATACGTGGGAGTTCCAACCGGAGGTATCGGACACGAGTCCTCCAGTCGGGAATCCGTACCACAAGGCCTGAAACAACTAAACAAAGTACTGCGGCCAGGCATCTTGCACACTAGCCGAGTTTCACAAACTTCAAGGGTTACGGGATTTACCAAGTCCCAGCAAAGAACAAAACCCTTGGTTTTTGGCGGCTGCAGTCGTCAAACAACACAACAAAGTACGCTAGCAAAGTGTCACCAACAAAAACACTCACACAGCGTCAACAACAAAAACACTCGCTAAAGTGTCAACAACCAAGAACTCTGGGAGCGACCCACAAATACTTAACTCAAAGATCGATGGCGTCACCAGGAAGGCCCGTCAATCGTCTCGCTATACCAAGGTCTACGCCAGGCGCCAAAACAGGTCTACAGTCAGGGCAGCAGTCCGTCGCAGCCGTCAGGAGGCGGGAATCTTCGCGGGAAAAGTCTTCGGGCCACTTGTTTCGACAACAGGATCGATGAAGCGGAGTGCACCTTCCCTCGGAGATTTCACACGAAGTTCCTCACGATCGTCGGGCTTGGACCGGTACCACTGATGCAGCCCCACATTGGGCGCCAACTGAAGGACTGGGTTCTTTAAGACCCAGCGGTGCCAGGGCACAACACCTGAAACCTTCGTGGGTAACCTGCTCCGGCGTACGAATGACAGAGACACGGGACACTTCCTTCGGCGTCAAAGATTCAAGGTTTATTTGCTGCAGGGAACACAGAAATCACAGGAAGTACATCGAGTGTAGTTCGGGGAGACTGCTTCAAATTGGTTCTGTGGATCGCTCCTTTTATACAGTTTTTACCCATAAGACAACATGGCACACAAAAGTTTACAACCCGGTTCCCACCATTATCCCCCAGAGGGGTCGCTTTGGTCACTTTGATACACATGAGGTCCGGAACATAAGTGCGGAAACATTTGGTGGTTCCCAACTGTAAAAACCCATCTTCCCATCATTAGCGAATTCCAATCAGCAGTAAAACAGATCGAAATAGGAACAAAGACAGGTGCAGAGGAAGACGGAGACAGTGGGGAGATCGGAAAGGGTGTAAAAGGGGAGGTATCGGGAAACACGAGATACAGGCATCAAAGGGACGTGCCTAATGAGATGCACGGCTGAGACAATAAGTCCGTGCGGCAAGATGAGCCTCGAGCGGCGCCATCTGCTTTACAGTAGCATCCCCCTCGTCATAAAGACACTTACAAAGGACATGTGTCTTCCGTAAATATCTTGGGAGTCCCAGGGTCGCGAAGCGGACAACGTCCGTTCGCTGGCTACTTGAGGGCAAGAGACAAAATGGATGCCGTATCTAAGATGGAACCCGTGGGTACAGATGAAAAACCCACATAACAAACGAACGGTTTAAGTTAGCACAGCGAAACTGCGCACACTTACTAAACTCGTCATTTGCGGTTCATAGATACCAGACTCGACCATATTCGTGCGAGTCGAAAACACCACTTACAATTGTCACGGAACCTCACTTCCTTGGGAATTTTGAAACCAGGAGGGATGAAAGTGGACTTCTTTTTAAGTCCAGTGACTTCCAAGTTGTTGGAGTCCGGTACATCTTTGAAGAACGTTTTCAAACGAATCTTACGGCAGAACTCCATTGCTTCCAGTTTCATTCTGACGAAATTTGTTGGTTTAGACGGGACAAAAGAAAGTCCCTTATTTATTATGGCAATTTCTGTTGTAGACAGGACTCGTTCTGACAGATTGAAAACTGAAGAAGATTTCAATTCTTGTAGTATTGACGACGAGTTGTCATCTCCCATGGTTGTAGGTAGTAACGTGTTCGTCCGCTCCCTCTCCGTTGGCCTCTCCCTAAAAAAGTAGTTTGATTTTGTTGTTGTTGAAGATGGGGTTGTTGATTCTGTTGATTTGCTCTTCTGTTTTGATTATTCTTTGTGTCACCAGAATCTGACTCTCCTCCTGATGAGGATGATGAGGTATCAGAAAAGGTAAGAAACTTATTTCGGGATCTTCCTTGATTGTCCTGGAGGAACCGTCTTGACTCTGTTCTTGTATAAAAGTCTTTATGCAAATATGGATATGTTGTTTCCAAAGAAAAACTATTTTTAGCAAGTTCAAATGTATTGCTTTTCTGGTTTACCGTGAAATCCTTGAACTCTAGAATTTCTTTCTCAATTTTATCCAATACTGCTTTTGAGTCCGTAATCAATTGATTGTTTTGGATTTCTGTTTTCAAGATGCTGATCTCCTCTAGTTGTTTTAACGAGATTCTGTGTGCTGTTTCAACAGTTAAGACCATTAGGTCCCTGCTGCATTAGTCTCAATGCAGCTGAAACCCTTCTTATACTCCGGGTCGTCAGTGAAGACCCCTGGAATATTATGTATTTGGAGCCCTGTTGGTATGGTCCCTGCTCTCAAATGTTGCAACAAAAAATGCCCGTGCAGATCCGTCCGGATTTGCTTTTTGCGTAGTCTGATCAAGTTGTCAGATTCGTTCTGAGTTTTGGCTGCGGTGCTCAAGGTAGCAGATGTGAACACCGGGGGGGCACTAATGAGTTTCTGAATATGCTCTTCACTGTAAGCGAAGGTATCTTTCTCTGCCATAACATATACTCAAACACTCCACTAGGTGTACCTAGGGACCATTTTGCAGTATGTTTGTGAAGTATGTAAGAGGTATGGATGTGATATTTATGTTTATGCAATTTTTATAGCGCGCAACTACCCAGGGGTGTCTCGGCGCTCAGAATACAGAACCCTCACTGTAGCAGAAAATTATACTGAAAAAAACCAAGTTTTTAGTTTCTTTCTGAAGCTGATGAGAGTGGGGGCGGTTTTGATATGAAGGGGTAGTGAGTTCCAAAGTTTGGCTGTGGAGATAGTGAAACATCTGTCACCCCAAGTGGCCCTTTTTGTACGTGGGACTTTCAGCAGATGAGCTGAAGATGAGCGTAGTGTTCTTGAATGTTCAAGCGGGCAGAGTGCATTTTTAAGAAACTGTGGGCCTGAGTTGTTAATGGCTTTGTATGCAATGCACAGTGCCTTAAATTTTGTCCGGCTCCTGATTGGGAGCCAATGCAGCTGTCTAATGTAAGGGGAGATGGAAGTGAACTTAGGAATGCTCAGTAAGATTCTGGCTGAGGCATTCTGGACTAGCTGCAGTTTGTTGAGGACTTTTTCCTGGGCACTCAAAAGAAGGGCATTGCAATAATCTGTTTTTGAAAAAAACAAAGTGCTAATTAGGGTTTTACCGGCCGACGAGGGGAGGCATGGCATCAGTTTTTTTATTTTTCTCAGGATGTAGAAGGATAAGGAGACCACGGAGTTGACATGTTGATGGAAAGTCATTTTATTATCAATTATGACTCCAAGGTTACGAACCTTGGTGACAGGTTGAGGTGGGGCTCCCATCTCGGATGGCAACCATAGGGGGGACCAGATTGGTTCCAGTTTCCCGAATGTCATCACCTCTGTTTTGTCAGAGTTTAATTTAAGACAGTTTGATGACATCCAGGAACTGATTGCCTGCATTCCCTCTTGGAAATTTGCCGCAACTGATGAACCATTGTTGTATACAGATAACACCAGTTGAGTGTCATCAGCGTATGTTGTAAGGGCAATTCCGTAAGATTTTATTACCCTCGCTAAGTCCGACACATAAATGTTAAACAGTGTCGGACTTAGCGAGGAGCCCTGTGGAACTCCGCAGGGAAGGGTAAAGGTGTAAGAGGTGTACTGATCCATTTTTACTGTCTGTGGGCGGTCAGCCAGGAATGAGGCGAGAAGTTCTTTAGCCTCATTCTGGATTCCTATTGATGAGACACGGTCGATCAAGGTGACATGATCAACCGTGTCGAAAGCTGCAGAGAGATCTAGCATTATTAATACTGCCGCTCCTCCCTTGTTCAATGTCATCCTTATTTCGTCTGCAGCTTTTAGTAACGCAGTCTCGGTCCAGTGACCCTGTCTGAACCCAAATTGATTGTCGTCCAGTAGGTTGTTATTGTCTATAAATTTCGATAGCTGTATGTTCATTATTTTTTCGAAGATTTTTGCTGGAAACGGAAGACATGCAATGGGTCGATAGCTGGCGGGCAGGAGGGGATCGAGAGAAGGTTTTTTTAGAAGGGGCTTGATGATAGCTTCCTTCCAAACTGATGGATGTATGCCCGTTGTGAACATAGCATTGCAGATGGTAGTGAGAGCGGGGGAAATAGCTTCTGGAATGAGATTAAGGATGGCGGGAGGACAGGGGTCTAGAGGTGATCCTGATTTTGTGGCGGAGACAAGTCTTTGGACTTGTTCCTCCGAGGCAGTATCGAAGGCTGAAAAACTGGGTGCATTACTAGGAGGTGGTGGAACGATGGTGGCAGCAGAGTGGGAGTGGGTGAAGGCTGCGAAGATAGTGGTAACTTTGTCTTCAAAGAACTTGGCAAGAGAGTTACAGAGATCCTGTGATCCATCAGAGCGGGGGATGGGAGGGTTAGAAAGATGGGTAACCACCTGAAACAGTTCTCTTGCGGAATTCTTTGCCTGATTGATTTGAGCAGTGAAGTAACGTGACTTTTCCAAGGTGATGAGTGATTTATACTTTAAAGGGCACTTTTATAAACGATTTTATCTGTGGAATTATAGTGGCGGCGCCAGTGCCTTTCCAAATTCCTGCAGTGTTGTCTCTGCAGTCGTAAGGATTCTGTGAACCACGGGGCCGCGGGAAGATTTCTGGTGCGATGAGAGATTTTAAGGGGAGCTAGATTGTGACAAGCTCTGTTTAAGCAGTTGAGGTAATTAGTGGACGCTAAAGAAGGATCCTGTTCATTCGTGGTCAAGCTGTCGAGCAACAAAGCTGCTAATTGAGGGGGGTTGATATTTTTCCAGTCTCTGAAGGAGAAGGGTGAGGATGATGATGAGGAAAGTGGAAGGGGGTTATGATTTATTGTAAAACAAATGGCTGAGTGATCAGTCCAGATAAGAGGGATTACAGTCGTAACCAAGATGTGAGGATTGCTAGTAAATAGCCCATCTAATGTGTGTCCCGCTTTGTGTAAGTGCAATTTGTTCAATTGTAATGTTTTGTATATTGTGTACATATTTGTATATAGAATAGTATTGTTGACTTAGCCTGACTGACTCTGAGTCAAGGCCCATTCCTGTTTTCTGGTTTCAAGTGCGGGCGATTCCCCGCGAGGTCTACGAGGTGGGGTAATTAGCCAATTCGAATAGGCAGTTTAGTACCCTTGGTAGGGTTCTCAAAAAACTTGCCCCATTTTGGGGTTTATCTGTGGTGTATTAGAGCAGGGGTCTTCAAACTGTGGGGCGCGACCCCCAGGGGGGCCATGGAGTGGTGTGAAGGGGGTCGCGCATTCACAGTCACAGTCTGCTCTGGCTCCAGGGCTTCAGCCCCCCTCTTCCCCCGTCCTCTGTCTCAGCCCGGGCTGCTGCAGTGAAACTCGAGCTGCTGGGGGCTCGGCTGGGCAGTGTCTGGAGTCTTATCTCCGGCATGCCTGAGTTTTTCACAGGTCTTTGAAGACCATTAGCATCTTTACATGCCTTTGTAAACTGGTTACAGAGGCTTAATGTTTTTTATGGTTCCAGTACCCCCTGGGCCCCCACTCTGCCTATTCCTTACATTTGTATTTTTACACTTCTTGCTGTAGTGTGAGAATGCATTTAATTAAAAAGAATATAAAGCTGGGTTGCCAAAAGAAAAATGCCTGCTCTTGACACTAAATAGAGTTATAAATAAAAAAAAGTATGTATTAATTAGTTATGTGACTTTTCTGTCTTTGTTTTCTTTAATTTTCAGATCATTGAGGCAGCCCCAGAACACAATTAAAAGTGACACGATTAAAAGTGCTTTCTATTTATATTTGCTGTTCTAAGTATTCACAGATAAGTGATAAAAATACAGCTTTAGGTGACTGCTTATTTCTGGGCCATCAAAATAATGAGCTGGTAACCCTAATCATTAGACTGGAAGTTTGTTGCAGGATCAACACAATATTTATTTCCTCCACCCTCAATCCTTGATTAATGCCATTATAGCAATAGTTTAACTTATATCTGAAACCCTATACTTCAAGTTTCTGGGAATGCACCCTGCTTTCAGACAACTCACTTCTCATTCTCGCCTTCACTTTCACGCTCACCGAGCACTCGCAGCGATCACAATGCACTCGCACTGATCACCATGGACTCCATGGACTCATAACGATCACAATGCACTCACACTGATCGCCATGCACTCACACTGATCGCCATGCACTCACACTGATCGCCATGCACTCACAACAATGCACTCACACTGATCACAATGCACTCACACCATTCACCCGCTCACCCTGCATTCACAGTGATCACAATGCACTCACACTGATCACAATGCACTCACACTGATCACCATGCAATCACAACATTCACCCGCTCACCCTGCACTCACAGTGATCATAATGCACTCACAGTGATCACAATGCACTCACACTGATGACCATGCACTCACAACATTCACCCGCTCACCCTGCTCTCACAGTGATCACTCTGCACTAAAAATGTGATTGCATTGTTCACTCTGTACCTCACCCTGCACTCACACGAGCACACTTCTCATCCTGCACTCATGTGACACTTCACTCACCTGTCCACCCCCCCTCACTGCTCAATCTGTAGCTCACTCAAACAAAGCCATCACTGACCATGCATTAATTTGTCCCACTCTGTACTTACAGCCAAACCCAAATTCATATGGTCACCTCACTCAACCTGTAGTCACTCCTTTTACCCTACTCTCACACTGTTGCATTGCTCTCCGTGCAGTCATATGGGCACTCTTGTCACCCACACAGTGCAGAAGGTTAAAGTACCTGGTACACAGAAGATGTACCATTCACATCACAGAAGTGAGTGTGAGTAAACTATTAGTATTTTGTCAGACAGGTGCTATAGAGAGATGAGGTGCATTGTTGGTGAGTGGTAGTGAGGGAATTCATTGAGAAGGTGGAAAGACTGTTGCACCGTGTGCGACCAGTGCTAGGGCCAGCCCTGCCTGGGAGTGTTAAAACCCCCATGAAGTTTGGGTCTAGTGGATCCCCTGCTTCTGCCTATTATTATTTACATTTGTAGTGCGCTACTGTCACCAAAAGGTATCCTGGGGCTAATAACCATCTGCCTACAATGTGAGAGAGGGATCCGGGGTTGGGAGAGAAGAGAGGGATGGAAGGAAGGGGTGAGAGGAAAGGGGCATGGGTAAACTGCTTAACTCTGCACAAGACTGCCAGGGTTTGAAGGGACCCTTGCTGCTCCCGGCCATGGCCGGGTGAGCTTCTAATGTGGCAGCGCGTATTCCTGCGGAGTGGGAGGCCCACCACAAAGGTTGACTGGACATCTTTCAGATGTTAATTGCTGTATTTTGGTTATAAACTGGTACTGATGGGGTGACATCTTTCCTCAGTGTTACTGTGTTTAAAAAATTTCAAAATAATAAAGCAATGCTATCCCAAAATACGCAGCATCACAGAACATTATTTAAATTTTCTACTCACACAATTTAGTCAAGCCTGTCGCATAATTTGGTACTCACCTGCCTCATAATTTCAGTAGCCCTGCCTAGAGGTGTTAGAAATTTTTGTCAGGAGGGGGTCCTTAAGCCTGTAAATGTTGACAGGGGGGTCTCTGCTTCCAAAAGTTTGAAGACCTCTGTATTAGAGGGTGTTATGTGTTTGTATATTTGTTACTAACTAATCTATACGTGGAGTGTTTGAGTATATGTTATGGCAAAGAAAGATACCTTCGCTTACAGTGAAGAGCATATTCAGAAACTCATTAGTGCCCCCCGGTGTTCGCATCTGCTACCTCGAGCACCGCAGCCAAAACTCAGAACGAATCTGACAAATTGATCAGACTACGCAAAAAGCAAATCCGGACGGACCTGCACAGGCATTTTTTGTTGCAACATTTGAGAGCAGGGACCATACCAACAGGGCTCCAAATACATAATATTCCAGTGGTCTTCACTGACGACCCGGAGTACAAGAAGGGGTTCAGCTGCATTGAGACTAAGTGCAGCAGGAACCTAATGGTCTTAACTGTTGAAACAGCACACAGAATCTTGTTAAAACAACTAGAGGAGATCAGCATCTTGGAAACAGAAATCCAAAACAATCAATTGATTACGGACTCAAAAGCAGTATTGGATAAAATTGAGAAAGAAATTCTAGAGTTCAAGGACTTCACGGTAAACCAGAAAAGCAATAAATCTGAACTTGATCAAAATAATTTTTCTTTGGAAACAACATATCCATATTTGCATAAAGACTTTCATACAAGAACAGAGTCAAGACGGTTCCTCCAGGACAATCAAGGAAGATCCCGAAATAAGTTTCTTACCTTTTCTGATACCTCATCATCCTCATCAGGAGGAGAGTCAGATTCTGAGACACAAGGAATAATCAAAACAGAAGAGCAAATCAACAGAATCAACAACCCCATCTTCAACAACAACAAAATCAAACTACTTTTTTAGGGAGAGGCCAACGGAGAGGGAGGGGACGAACGCGTTACTACCTACAACCATGGGAGATGACAACTCGTCGTCAAAACTACAAGAATTGAAATCTTCTTCATTTTTCAATCTGTCAGAACGAGTCCTGTCTACAACAGAAATTGCCATAATAAATAAGGGACTTTCTTTTGTCCCGTCTAAACCAACAAATTTCGTCAGAATGAAACTGGAAGCAATGGAGTTCTGCCGTAAGATTCGTTTGAAAACGTTCTTCAAAGATGTACCGGACTCCAACAACTTGGAAGTCACGGGACTTAAAAAGAAGTCCACTTTCATCCCTCCTGGTTTCAAAATTCCCAAGGAAGTTCTAACATTTGAAAGAACTTTACTCTCTGGTATCTCAGCGATCGAGCATAAAAAGCAATATGTCAAATACAACCTCCAAAAAAGTGAAAATGACGCCCTAATGACATTAAAAAATGATAAGACAGTTGTCATAAAACAGGCGGACAAAGGAGGAGCAGTGGTCGTCTGGGATATAAATAAATACAAGGAGGAAATATTCAGACAACTAAATGACACCAACTGCTATCGAAGGATCGGAAAGAACCCCACAAACGATCTCCAAGCTGAACTTTTCTCTATTATCCAGAGAGGTTTTGATTGTGGAATCCTCGGCCCTAAGGAATTTCTTTATCTCCAAAACAAAAATCCAAGAACACCTGTGTTCTACGTCCTCCCCAAAATACATAAAACGAGACCAACCGGCCAGGACGCCCGATAGTTTTGGGGTGCGACTCTCTCATAGAACAAGTGGCTAAATATATAGATTTGTTTCTAAAGCCATTTGTGGATGAGGTTCCAGCACACCTAAAGGACACTACAGCATTCCTAAACCAACTCAAGACAGTAAAATTTGACAGTTCTAAACAATTATTAGTCACAATGGATGTAGTCTCGCTTTACACCCAGATACCTCAGGAACAAGCGTTGAAAACTTTGGAGCTTTTTTTTGGAGACTAGACCACGCCCCAGACAAGTGCCTACAGAATTCCTGTTGGAATTAGCAAAATTTTCATTACAGAGGAACTTTTTTACATTTGATTCAGAATTCTTCTTCCAGACGAAGGGAGTAGCCATGGGTTGCCCCTTCGCCCCGGAGCTGGCTATCCCCTTCCTGGGGCTCTATTAAGATACATTTATTTATAAGGATAATCCTTATTCAGACAGCATTTCAAAGTACATGAGGTACATCGACGATGTCTTCTTTATCTGGACCGGTCGTCAACACCAACTGGATGAGTTTGTTCTTTGGATAAATTCGAGATCACAGGACATCAAATTTAGCGCAGAAGCATCAGACAGAGCAATCACGATCTTAGAC
This sequence comes from Lissotriton vulgaris, assembly GCF_964263255.1. Lineage (NCBI taxonomy): Eukaryota > Metazoa > Chordata > Amphibia > Caudata > Salamandridae > Lissotriton > Lissotriton vulgaris. Next base: position 247,929,338 of record NC_141687.1, read on the forward strand.
GTGAAGGTATATCCGTGGGAAGGAGGCTTAGGAACCACGCTATATCGAAAGGCAATGGATAGAAACAAAACCCTCCATTACACAAGCTACCATCCGAGAAGTCTGCGGCAAAATTTGCCATTCGGACAATTCTTGTAGATATGGAGGAATTGTTGCTTTAAGGATGAATACTTTGAACATGCGTTTAAACTTATGGAAAGATTGATAGAAAGAGGCTATCCGAAGAAACTTGTAAAACACGCTTCAAAGCGAGCTTGGTGGGTGCCTAGAGACTCCCTATTGGAAAAGAAGCCAAAACCTGAAACAAAGAGAATTGTTTGTGTAACAACATTTTGCCCTAATGCACACCAACTAAAGAAAATGATTACCACCAATTGGCATTTACTTCAAAATTTACACGAGGATTTTTCAGAACCACCGCTGTTCGCCTTTAGGAAGGGCATGAACGTCGCCAACCATTTAGTAAGGGCAGCCCTACCAAGTGAACAACCAGCTAACCTCAGAAATATGCTCCGCCTGCCACCAATAGTTGGACATCATAAGTGTGGCACTTGTACATGTTGCGACCAGACACTAGAAGGAACCGTCTTCTCTTTTGAGGGAATACATTGGAAACACGACAGTTTCACTAACTGTAAAACAAAAAACATGGTGTATGGCATAGTTTGCCATTGCCCCAAGTTGTATATTGGGAAGACCACACAAGAAATTCGCCAGAGGATTACCCAACACAAATCACGGGTTAGAAGAACAGTGGCAAACGCACCATTGGTTAACCATTGGATGGCAAAAAACCATAAGGAATCTGACCTTAGATGGACGGTGATATCTAAAATTGAAATGGACAAACGTGGCAGCGACATGGATGCGAGACTTAGCCAACGGGAAGCTTTACTAATTATGAAATACAACACGGCAACTAATGGCCTCAATGAAATCTCGGAAATTTTCAAAACATAATGAGCCCACGGTCAGCATATGATTACCTTACTCCAGACCTTAAAACGGGTTTCTCTTTTATATTTGTTCCACTTAAAATAAACATCATGCCCCCATTTTTCTTGATTCTCTAAAATACTACATTTCCCAGAAAGCCGAGCAGCACCTCAGCCCATGTGACTTCAAGGAAGTAAATGCTCCGTTTCCAAGATCCCAATCAGTCTTGCACTCGTTCACGACCCCGGCCCGACTGTTCCGCGTCACCAATGAATTAAAGAACCTTAACTTAGGTAAGAGACTGCTTCTTTAGCACCCGCGCACAAAAGGCTTTCAAACGCTAGCCTCGCATCATACGGACTTACTAAACTAAAGGCATTCGTGCCGCGAGTGTGAACGCCGCTAGCACATACAACATCCCACCAACCCTCAAGCTTGCAGACCCGCCGATCATTTTTAAATCGCGCTGCGTTCGACTTCTCCGAGGTCCAGATTAACTGAGACTTGGTTATTACTCCACACGCAGTTTTTTTTTTTTTTTTTAAACGGAGAAAAACGAACCGATATAGCGATGACACGCAACTAGCCTACGGCGGAGCTAGGACGTCACTCGGTAAGCAAACCGCCATAACAAGGCGTGCTGTCATATTTGTTGACACGATTGTTCCTAATTAGCAAGGCTGACTTTGGTTTCATTCCAACAGGCAGCTAGGAGGCGCCCCCCGCCCCCCTTTTTCTTCAAAAGATTCCTGATTCATCACAATAGGGGTGAGTCCCTTTGGCCATATAGCTCAGTGTTCTTCGTTTAAACGTTACTAACTGGTGTTTAAATGTGAGTATTTGTCTGACATTCCAAGTACAGAAGGTTTGAATATGGGTTTATATGATTTTCAGATTCCAAGACAGCTCCACCACATACGATCTCGGTTGTTGAGAAGACTTAAGATAGGGGAGCGATCAATCGGTCAGGCACTTAAGATGAAGTTTTTAAACAGTTTTCCACAAAATGGTTTTTTGTTTTTGTTTTTGTAGAGTCTTTCTGGTCCTGATGAGAACCCCACCAGTTTGAGGGTTCGAAACGCGTCGACCTGGTCCCAGGTCACACGAATCAAGGAGTCATCATTGTTCCTTTAGTGGATTTACAGTTAAAATAGAAAAATCACTATAAATCCTGTAGCATAATCAGTTTTCATTATTGAAGTGCAATTTTTGTTTACATTTCGGTGTACCTAGGGACCATTTTGCAGTATGTTTGTGAAGTATGTAAGAGGTATGGATGTGGTGTAAGTGCAATTTGTTCAATTGTAATGTTTTGTATATTGTGTACATATTTGTATATAGAATTTGTTATATAAGGTGTTTTCGCACAGAGAATATTTCTTTCAAAAAATGTAACAAAAAAAGAAAATTCAAGCAATATCGTTAAATGATGCAAATGATTAAGCAGACGTTTATGTTTCATTCATAGGGGTCAGTAATAAGTTGTAGGTTTCAAAAAACTATCAGTCCTGGCACACATATTGTTATTTAGAGTTCCGCTTGGAAGCGGCTGCTGAGAGGTTCACAATGCCGGGGCTTGTGCATATCTGTTGTGCTTTGGCTGGCTAGCTGACCTTGGTTTATTCAGTGGGTGTCTGTATGGGGCCCTCCCCCCCACTGACAATACAGCTGCTCTTTTTTGCACAAGCACTGTCAGGGCGGCCAGTGAGCTGAGTGTGCTGCCGGTTTGGTTGTCGGGGAGTTGTATGTTCTGGGGCATATGGTTGGCAGGGCATCTTTGGCTGTTTGCATCAAGCTTTCATGTGGTTGATGTCGGCACTGCATGATGCATGAAGTCTGATACTTGGCTTGTTGGGTATCTCTTGTTGCCATTTCACAAGTGGTTTGGTCTTGCTAGGTATTGGCCAATCTCCATTTTAGGGTTCTCCCTCTCCAGCCCTGACATGAAGACCTCTTCTCCAAGATGGCGCCCGTTTTTCAGATTGAGTGAAACAGACATAGGACTGTCGGTTTAGCCCATGTATAGAAAGGAAAAAAGGACTCTGCACAACTTGACACTGCATAAATATTGAAAGATTGGTAGAAGTAGTCACTGTGGTCCTTCTAAGGAGCAGCCATATTGTGTTAGTGCTTCTCTACTGCCCATCATAGATCTGACAGTTTCACTGATCCTGTTAGAGTCTGCCTGATGCTTTGTAACACTAGTAGGTCCCTTGCCAACATGCCTACTCTTGGATTAAATAGTACTCACTATTTGAAACAGGATGTCAGTTACATCTAGACATAGAACCTAAACCTGACTAGCTGAGCAACAAAATATATTTCCACACAAATAATTGTCCCATATTAATCCTTCCACTTCTTTACTTAGAAATCTACGCATATCACAACATTGCTTCCTCTTCCCCATGGCTCCAAAGAACACCCACCCTAACGATTGCCTGCTGTCACAGGTGGGTCATAATACATTTAAGATGGTTTAGCCCTTAATCTATCGAAAAACGCTGCTAATTACTTTACACATAATATACTCAAACAACACCCCAAAACACTTGTCGCTAATGCCTACTTTTGTACCTCAAAAGGCATTGCGGTTAATGACCTAATCTTCTTGACTAACAGAAGAGCCCAGTGGAAAAGAGTCCTACCTACCATGTTCCAGTCCAAACCAATAAGGAAAACGCAGCACAGTTTTAGAATGACCATAATACCCTCACCAGACTTCAATGCTGATCTCGCAGTTTCCATATACAACAATGGTAACATCCTTATATAAGCATCAGACCAAAATCTTGAACAGTTTGGCAAAATCTTAATGAAGATTAAAAATACTTTGGCTAACACTGTACCATCCACCCTGACATATCAGAGTCTCTCCTCCACGCTGAAACCCCTCGCCTCACCTACCACCTCTATCTCCTCCTCCGCGTCATCCTCAACTACTCACACTTAGCATGACTAGTCCCCTTGCACTAATAATGAAACCATTGCAGATGGACCAAGTTCTTGGATCACAATAAAAGACTGCCCTAGTTCCTACGTAGAGGACTTGCCTTCGCTTGCTACTCACATGTCATTGATACTTAAGGTTCACCCCCCTAAAACGTTCAGCAACAACGTGGGGATCTTGAGGTCTACTAACTACCTCTTCCTCACCTTTGCCCAAATGGGCACCCAACTCATCCACTGTGCTCACCAACCCTTGGGTTTCAACTGCCCCTCAGGACAAGAGACCTGTCAATAACTGCCCTATTAGTAAAGGAGGGGACTTGCCTTCTCCTGTTACTCACATGTCATTGATATGCAGTGCTCACCCCCTAAAATGCTCAACAGCAACACTGTGGGGAACTTCAGGTCTACTAACTACACATTTGCCACATCACCCTCGCCCCAAGGAGCACCCCACTCACTAACTGTGGTCCCCAACCCCCGGGTTTCAACTGCCCAACAGCAAAAGAGGCCCATCAATTAAAGTAATTTAAGCCTTCTTCCTTCCCCTCTACAGCTCTCTGCCTCCAGGACACCAACCTCTAGCTACTAACTGCCCATCACCTCCCCGTCTACTTACCTCCTTACCTACCATTGCTCCCTCCTCTGAGAGGTCTCAATTACTATCTACCCTCAGACCAGCCACTCACACTTTAAACCCTCCGTTATTGAGGATAAGCTGATAGACCTCAAGCATGATCTTTAACTAGTTAAAGGTGCTCTTCAGAACCTATTACACTTCTCTATTGTTGCAGGGATTTTGCTCATACACAGAACTGTGCACAGAGACCCAGGACATCAGTGAATTGTGGTGGACCTCAGTACCTAGAACCCCTAACCGACTAGCATCAGTGTCACTTTAGCTCTTCATTTTATAGCAAAAGTACTAATGATTAGACAACCCAGAACATGCTCTCACGAATGGTGGGAATCAAGAACACTCTTTCATTTGTTATTCTCATACCAGTCCACAACATGGGTAAAAAGAGACACGAGGAAGTTTAAAATGTTTTCTTTAACTGCGTTGTTAGAACTGGGGGTCTCTAGTTGGCAGAGGTAGGTACCTCTGTCCAAATAGGGACCCTTGCTTCTAGTCAGGTTAAGAAGTATACACTCTTTAGATAACCCCTGCTCACCCCCTTGGTGGCTTGGCACAAGCAGTCAGGCTTATCAAAAGCAATGTGTAAAGTATTTGTACCAACACTCACAGTAACACAGTGAAAACACCACAAACTAACTCCACAGTCAATCTAAACTATACAAGACCAAAACGACAAAAATCCAACATACACAGTTCAAGAATATGTTTTCAAAAATGTTCTTTAAGTTGCGTTAAAATAATCCACAGTTGCATCACGTTTTAGCCAACAGTACGTTTAGATGCAACAAAAGTTCCCAGTGAAAGCTGTAGCATTGAAAAACAAGCGATGCGTCACTCCTGAGACCCCGGGGAGGTAATGCGACTACCCCGCTGGATGCAGCAGGCGTGTTGTGATGACTACGGTCTGTATGGGGGGGGATGCGATATCTTGCGTGGATTCCAGTGCACAGGTTTCGGTGGAAGTGGCTCGCAAAAGGTACGATGCGAAAATCTTCGGGAGTGATGCAGTCCGCAAGCAAGCGGTGTGACGATCTCACCCAGTGACCACAGGCTCCGCGACCATTTTCGCAGCGATGGTAATCTTCCTGCACCAGACTAGTGCATTCCGCAAGCGAAGGATGCAACGACTCTGGCAGCGGCAACAGGCGCTGCGATGATCTCGGCCTTCGCGGCGGCGGGAATTTCCTTGCACTGTCGGGAATGCGCTCCGCAAGCGAGCAATGCGTGAAAACTTGCAGAAAGTTCTTAAAATCTTGGTTTCCAGTTTCCCAACACAGGTATAACTTCCAGAGGCACCACAACTGGCCCAAGCACTCTAGGAAGGACAGAACTCTCTCATTAGAGTTCAGGGAAGCTGGGTTTGAAGTCCTTTTGTTCCTGGGACTTCTTAACAGGGAGCCAGCTCTTCTTCAGGCCCTTGGAGGGTCCTTCGAGCAAAGTCCTTCCCCTCTCCTTGGCAGCAAAGCAACTGCAGTTCAGTCCAGCTAAGCAACAGCAGGACAGTCTTCCTTCTTCAGTCTTCCAGCTTTCTCCTTGGCAGAGGTTCCATCTTGATTCCAGAATGATCTAATTTCCAATAGTCAGGGGTCCTGTACTTATACCCCTAAAAGTCTTTGTTCCTTATGTGCAGGAGGGCTCTAAGCCCGGTCCAAACCAGTTCTGAAGCACTCTGTTTACATGACTCCTTCTTTCCTTTCACAGTGCAGAGCAGAAACATCAAACACACCACAGGGGGTGGAGCCAGCACTTTGGGGTGCAGGCACAGTCCTATTCAGGTCGCAGGTGCAACTCCTCCCTTCCATCTAGATGCAGATCTCTCTATTCAGCACAGGGAAGACTCATTCTGTCTTCTGGAATCCCCCAGTCCTGTCACTCACAAACCAGACAGTCAATTCACAGACAGCCAAAGGCACACAGAAAGGTCAGACAAGAAAGTAGCCACTTTCTAAAAGTGCCACTTTCAAATAGTATTTAAAAAACACCTTTCCCAAACGATGTGTTATTAAATTCTGAGTTCAGGGATACCAGACTTTTATGTCCTACCTTGCTCCTATGGGAAGATATGCAGGTAAGCACTGTAAACAGCATTCCCCATGATAGCCTATGGGCAAGATAGCCTTACAATAGTGAATAACATAAATGGCTGTAATTCACTACCAGAGCATGTCACCTGCACTAGTACATGCTCTACCTTTCACATACACTGCACCTTGCCCAAGGGGGTACATTGGGCCTTCAGTAGGGGTGGCCAATGTGTACAGAAAGGGAAGGGTTAGGCCTGGTCAGTGAGGACACTGACCAGGAGGACATGGCAGTTCACAAACTGCACACAGGCACTGCAGTGGCAGGCCTGAGACACCATTTTAGGGCTACTCATGTGGGTGGCACAATCAGTACTGCAGCCCCAGTAGTAGCATTTGTATCACCAGCCCTGGCACACTCAGTGCACTTTACTAGGGACTTCTTGGTGATACAAATATGCCAATCATGGACAACCAATTACAATAACAATTTACACAGAGAGCATATGCACTTTAGCACTGATAAGCAGTGGTAAAGTGCCCAGAGTTCTATTGCCAACAACGACAGGTCAGGAAAAACAAGGGAGGAAGAATTAAAAAGTTTGGGGATAACCCTGCAAAAAGGCCCATTTCCAACAGACGTGCTCTAAGATGCAGTATTTTTGCTAACATAAGCAGGCATATGATTAAAAATAATATGATCAGCATTGTTACATTTCCATAAAACACAAAAGGAGAAATCATATTATAATGATGGTGGAAACAGGTTCTATAGTGCCTTGTATGCCACCCTCCCTAGCTAGGAACAGTGGTTTATAAAATATAGAAAGTCTCTTAGGCTTGAATAGGGGACCCCATACCTCCAAGATCAGCAGGAGTGAATCACATCAGGATCTGCCAAAGCTCTCAGGCTCTGAAAACTGATTTTCTCCGAAGTGTCCAAAATCATGTATGCAGTGCAATAGTAAAGACGCCAGAATTTCAGTTAGCTGCAGCTGCATGCATGTTGTGTCTAGAGCATGAGCCGATCGGCCCGAAAAACACCTAAGATTGTCATGATAACCTTGGAGGCTTCAGCACTCACTGTGCAGACTAAGGTTGATATGTAAGTCTAGGCATATTTGAAAACAAGCCATTCTCATATGAAGAATTTCACGCAGCCTAATTTACAACAACAGTTACATGTAGTGTTGTGTGCAAAAGCAGCAAAAATGTAAAATGGTGTTTAAACTTCTAATAAGCCTTGCTGACATATCAATGAGCGCAAGCAGGGCCCTATCTTCACTACACCCTCCCTTGATCGGAAAACACACAGAAAGGGGGACAATTTGGAACTCAGAGTTCAAGTTCGAGTGAGACAGAACCAAGTTCAAAATTTGCCAAACTGGACAATTGGGAGTAAAATTCTGAATTAGTAACCACAAAAAATATTCGCTTTATTTTTTACTCTAAACTAAGCAGAGGTTGCGTGGTGTTTAAAGCACGAAATGTGAACAGAGTAAAAAATAAAAAAAAATAACCAACCCAATACGCGTTTGAAGCTGGAACTATGCTACTTCAAGCCAAAAGCGTATAGGCACAGTACGTTGCAACTGCCTCCAAGAGGAAGTCATTGTTCTCATCCGAAAACATTTCAGCCATCCAATTAAACAAGTGGAAGGAACATACATGTTCCTCAACAGCCAAAGCCTCTAGTACAATCAGAGGACAACTCGGGTGTTCTTCGAGATAACTGCGTGCCTGAAAGTCATGGGCTGCAGACCATATGTTCCAATTACCCAGGACTACATGTGCCGCTGCGCAGGCCATTATTCCAATACTAGATCAGTCTAACTCATGAGGAACTAAGGGACTCATTAGTAGATCATAATATGGGTTAGGAGACACCGTGTTGCAGAGGCACACATCCAGAGCCCATTCAAAATTGCAATCCAGGCAATGTAAGACAGGCTGCACGCACGTAAAGTACGAAAACCGGAAAGATAATCCATACGCCACACTCAGAGTTGTCAGTGGTAACGCTCCATAGTATTCAAGCATCCGATTACGAAGCTGGAGCAGCCGGGGCAGGTTGTCGTGTGACACAGATTGTACAGCCATTTTTGAGCAAGCAAATTAACAGCAGTACACCGGCAGCCAAGGCAAAAATCAACGGTAAACCGCCGAAGAGGCTGGAAAAAATAGAATGAAAAGATGCCAGTATCACACCAAATATAGTTTGGAATGAGGTTTCAAACCCAGAACGTACAATTTTAAAAAAGTGCGCCAAGCCTGTGGTCGACGAGGCATTGAAGATGGTGTGAATCAAGGTACCGAAATGCAGGGGGAGATCAGTATTCAAAAGGGCATGCACCTCGGCTCGAGTGTTTGCCACATGAGGGACGAATGTTTCACGCGAAGAAGTAAGGGCGACTTCTTTTTGAGACAATAGAGCCCTTATTCGACTCATCTTATTGAACTCTGTTTTCAAGGTCGAAATGGAAGGCCAGATGGATACATCAAGCTTCCCATGTGGAGGAGGGAATAGCACATTTTTGCAACAAACTACACGTTGGGAAACAGTCACAATGTACAGAATCCCTGCCAGGGTACCACAGCAATCTTCATTATTTAAGAGCAAATAAATACTGTTTGCTATCAATGTGAAAGTCGGAGTTATGGCCGGGACAGGATTTCCTTTTAAAATGCATGCTGAATTCGGGGCGTCAGAATTACAAGAGCCATGCAATTGGATGTTCCTGCAAACTAATGAATGATCAGGTATGGAAGTGCAATCTTCACCTTATAGATAAACTTCTGTACTCTCCCTCAAGCACAATAGGTAAATGGCAGAGACAAAACTTCATGGCGATAAGCGCTACCTAAAGGTTCATATCTGCCTATGGATTAGTGTTTCATACGTGAAACAAATTTAAATAGCGGAAAAGGCAATATTATTAACCCATGAATGAGCCATACCGCTGAATTATATTCGGCAACAGAAAAAGGCAATGGTCTAACTTTTCAATATGCAAAAGTGAATACGCAGCATCTTTCATAGACATGAATTGTTGTTTCACAGTCAAATTAAATGATAAAAATAGAGAAGAGGTATTCATGTAGTCCCAAGGCATTTTACCAGCCTTTAATGTTTGTAATCTCCCAAAAAATTGCATATTGAACGTAATTGATTTTGACCATGGTACAAAACAGACACTTCATCCTGTACGATTTCAACAACAGATGAAACAATATTGTCCAATGTGTAAATCCGGGAAGAAAGGGTATTAATGCAATTATCAACAACTGTAAGCACTTTTTCTAAATTTGCTTGATCTATTTCACGTAATCTAGAAGCTGCTTCAATTTGAGAGAGTTTCCAAACTTCATTGTAAACAGCATATACCCATCTTTTCTATCTGCCTCCCACAGGGCCTTTGACAAAGTCACTAAGATCAACGTCTTCAGTTAATTTGGACAAATGGAGTTTAACTGACGCTAAATTGGAGTGTTTGAGATGATTTTGACATAATTTGCCTACCGAATAGGTAGTAACAGTATTGTCACTTTCAAAACGGGGATCCACCCTAACCTGTGTATATCCAGGGACCAGACCCAGAAAATGATGTTGGCATAATTCTGAACTTTTTTGCCATAACAACAACCTTGGGGATCAAAACTGGAAATGTTAAAAGACAAATTTAGCATGAGAGACTGCAATTCATTAAGGGACCTATCAGTGTGATTGAACCATGTAGGATACTCTCCCAAATCAGGAAGAGAAGGAGCATTTAATTTTTAGACGTAGCCAATCTAAAGCAGGTGGTTTGTGAAATAGTCGAATTCAAAAACAACATATGGTTCGGGATGAGACATGCATGATGCAAAGCCTCAGTGCCTTGTACCTTCCAGCGTTTAGAACCCCAGACAGACTTAAGATCAATAGTATCTTGCCACAGTTTATGGCCCCCTACAGCTAAGGTCAAGAAAGGACTTAGAATATAGTAATTTAATGTGGGTAAGTCTAACTCTGGAAGAGGACTTGCCAGTCATCTTAAAATTAAATGTGTCAGGATTAGATTGATTAAAATCAGTAAAATATGTAAACTTTTTCAAAAGAGTTTTTGAGCTGCCTTCAACGGGAGCAGGACAATGTTCCCACTGTGTGTAATTAACCACATTTCTAAATGTGTCTGCTTTGTGCAGAAAATGGTTACTATAATGTTTGTAACAAAATAAATCAGCCTAATTTGCTGAGTCTTAATCAAATCTGCAGCATAATATTTCAAATCAGAAAACAGAACCTCTACGGCCTGCACATCCCAGTCATCAGAGCGTACCACATCTCCCATTGAGACACGTAGTACATTGGGAACATTAATAACCTCCGTGGGGCCATGGATTTGAAACTTTACAGCATCCTGTACAATCCCATCTAAAACGGGCCAAGCACTGATATTAACAAAAGTCTGGTCCCTCTTCATGATGTGAGATGAGGAATGGGGTGCCAAAGTTCCATAATTAGTTTAATCTAGTTAACTGCAGATGTTTGCAAATCATGCATCGACAACTCTGTAGGGTAAGTATACTTAGTATCCTTAAGGGGATCACCAGCCGGTGCATTCAAAAAGGACTTGCAACTGTAGGCATCTCGATTTCAACGGCAGGCCTGGTGATAATTGCCGGAGCCAAAACTGAATTTCTTAGCATCTCTAGACAAGAGACCGCAGGAGTCATACTAAGAAGAATCGGCCACTGGCTGTAATTTGACATTGTCAATGGAGATGTACCTGTTTTCCTTGCGACCAGGAAGTGGAGGTAAAATGACTGTTCTTGTACCCTGCACGCCAAGCACAGGAACTGGTGCATGATATGAGTGGCCGAACTCCTTCTTGTTCTCCACCTTCTCACGGACCAGATCACCAACTTGGGGTAGCCAGCCAACTACCAGAATCTGAAGAGCAGCATCAGATGCGGAGGGCAAATGTTCCTTTGCAAGACTGTCTCTGGTCTTTTGTGGATTCTGTAAAACAGCAGAATGTTCATCTAAGTCAAAGGATGCGGCAGACGCTGCCATTTCTAGACCCTCAAGGTCTGGAACAAACAATTTGATGCCAAAGAACATTTCATATGGGGTCCCCCCACCCAGAGACCTTCTAGAGAGATTATTAAGTGCATGCACACTGAATGCTATAGAGATGGGCTAGCCAGTTCCGGCTTGTACCTATAACATTTGCTGTCAAGGATTGTCATAAGTCATGGTTCATTCGCTCCACAACACTATTGCCCTCAGGCCTGTATGGAGACAAACATTTGACTTGGACCCCCAATGAACCCATGGCATCCTTGTACGCCTTTGAGGCAAACGCTGGACCCTGGTCCGAATGAACGGTACCACATGCAAAAATTCCCACAAAGACACGCAAGTCCCTGATGACAGTGCGGGCATCAGCACTCCTTTGTGGCCACACCCAAACAAAGCGTGTGCATGAATCAACTGCAACTAAGATGTACTTATAAGCAGTATCTGAGGAGAAAGGACCACAGTGATCTAAATTAACACACCCAAGCGGTTTATTAAATATGTACAACCGTGTCTGGCGCGGGCACGCAGCAGTTGAAGGTTTAAACTGCTGGAATATGTCACAATGAAGGACATAATCACACGTCTGTTTGTACAATCCATGCCACCAGTAACGCTGGTGTAGAAGAGATACAGAAGCTGACACGCCTGCGTGAGCCAAAGCCATGCCCTGGTGAGCTGCTGTTATCAAAGCCTGCCTGCAGTCTGTGTTGGGAATCAACCTGTCACCAAGGTCGTTAATTCTCACATAGGGAACTTTATCAAGACTTAAAAGATGAAAGTATTTAGAAGGGAAACCTCTAGGGCAATTACCTCCCTTCTCTGTTGCGGCAATTGCTACCAAGGTGTCATCATCTATCTTACTTGTGGAACATGTAACTGCTGCTACTAAGTATGTCGCAACTGCGGTCTTGGCTGCTTCATCAGCAAGACAGTTACCAACAGCGTGTACCCCCACACGTTTGACCATGAGTATGAATTACAAACACGAGTGGCAGCCGTTCTTTAAGCTCAGCCACTCGAACCCATAGCATTTTGTGTTTAATCGTGCTACCTTTGGAATCGCGATAGTCATTCTGAATCCAAAAGAATAAATTGTCATTGTAAGACTGAACACAGTAGTAAGAGTTACTCACAACAAGTGTAGTCACACAAAGGTCAGTGTACTCTAGTGCAAGCACCAGAGCACGTAGCTCTGCCAATTGGGTGGTACAGTCCCCTAATAACTGTGTATGCACAACATCGGACTTGAACTCTCTATTCAACATAGTACCAACCACTATTGCGCAGGCTGCCGAATACACATGCTATGATTCTGTTGCGGGCTGAGCCACTCCATCTGTGTATATGATACAATGGAAATCCTCCATCGGGCGCATGGTCAGAGGAGCCGGATGAACAAATTCATACTGCAAATACTCCTGAGTCTGCAAAGAGGAATCAAAGATGAACATGACATCAGGAGATGTCAAGGACTTGGCCCAATGTATCCACAGAGGATGCAAAGCTTTTGAATTAGGTACACTGGCTTTCATCACTGCCTCCAAGGCAGTGCCTGTTCTTTCAGAATTGTCATCTGCACTGCAGTCAAAACTTTTTCCACAGTGGAAAACCGCATTTCAGCCAAAGTGTACAAGTGTGACTTGTAAGCAATAGGGACTGTGTCACTCTCATTAAAGGTCAGGTACGTGAAACCCACCGCCCCAGGCGCAATTCTTATTACCAGGTTGGTGTGGTTGTCACGAGTCAGTAAGTATTTAGATTTAAGAAGATCAGTCTGCAAAGATCATAAAATTGCAGAATGTTCAGGCAGCCAGCAAGATTTGGTGAAAGTAGGTTGTACCAAGGCATAAAGAGGTTGATACGCTGGGCATAATCGGGAATGTAAGTACGCCCGAAATTCAAAAAACCCAGTAAAGATTGTCGTGTTTTCAGAGTTGTCGGAGCACGCAGCTGTGCGCATTTCTCCAGGAACTGAGGTGCTAAACCTCGACCTTCATTGTTGAGGTCATAGCCCAGGAGCAACACCGTGTACTCTGAAATGTTTGATTTTGCAAAGTTAAATTTGCAACCGAAGTCCGCAAACATGCAAATGATGCGGTCAACGCGACACAGATGCGGCCATAACTCGTCGTCTGTGAGATGAATGTCATCAACATACGAACACGTATCAGGGTCGAGTCTCTCCAAAAGAGATACAATATGGGCGGCAAAGATGCCTGGACGGTTCTTATAGCCTATAGCTAATCTTCGGAACTGTTTTTGTTTACCGCCACATGTGAAAGCTGTCCTTTGACCACTAATAGAGGACAGATTATGGCTAAAAAAGCCATTGGATATGTCAAGTGTGGTCTTAAACCATTTAAGCACAAGACTATCCACAAGGGCAGAACTGTGAGTATTCTGTACCTTGCAGGTCCGACAATGAGAGTTTAAGTGCTGGTAATCCAATACCAAATGGTATGAGCCATCAGACTTGGTCACAGTAAAAAGAGGATTATTCATCGAAGACACACACGTTTCAATCAGACTTTGATATTCCAATTGGTCAAGGATTTCTGCCACGTGAGGTTTCGCTTCACGTCGCGTAGGATATTGTGGTTGAGGCTGTGGCATAGACCGCAATGGTATCTCATGTCTGGGGGAACATTTGTACCATCCACATTGAGTACGGTACAAGGCAGGTGCAAGCACCTTAGCCCATTCTTCTGCAAAAAGCAGGGCCTGCTCCTTCGGTACCATGTGTGCGAAAGCAGGGAGGATAACCTCCTCCCCTTGTGGAGCGGCCAGGACAAAAGGTGGGGGCCAATAGGCCTCCGCCAACAAAATGTCATAGGTAGTAGTCAGATTTTCCCAAAATACCGCTTTTATAGTACGGTGTATGTTTCCTTCCATTAAATCTCATAGAGTCTTTCAGGGGGAGCCACTCTAGTGTCAGCTGTCTCAACAGTAACTAACAAGTCAGTTACTGTCACCTTCAGAAATGGATGCAATGATTCCCGCACTACTGTAATTTTCGTCGCGCTGTCTAACAACGTCAGCGCCCATGTCAGGTTCCAAAGCTGTGTTCTCACTATCCGTGGCATACCTCGCTGTTAAAGCGGTAACTTTCTTCTTCTGAAACTGGGGTCGATGAGGCTGAAAGTCATCTTTCTTGCCTTTACCGTCTGTCTTGCGGGGCTGCTCACAGCTTTGCTGGGAACCCCGACCTTTGCCGCTGTCTCCTCCACCGGTTGGGGAGACCGATGTATCCTGCAAAAAGTGAGAACGTTGATCAGGAACCTGAAAACGATCAGGTGACTTAATATTAGCGCTGCCAGGCAAATCATATGTGCGCTCAATAGACACAGGTATTGGCGAAGAAGGACGTGACCCCTGTTTCTGCTGCTTTTTCCACTGTTTTTTATTCTTGTTGGAAAATTGGGGCAGTCATCTTTAGTAGACTTCTGCTCCTGTGTTTGCTTCTGTGCTGCTTTACCAAAAGGCTTAACACTCAAACTATTGTGGCCAATTGTCATAAAAGCCTCCACAATTATTTTTGGTAACTGTCTGGGTTTATCGGCATCGGGGACTTCGCGCAGAGCATTAGACATCTGGAAGTTTACCGCATCTCCCTTGACATTAGCAAGGACCAGTTTGGAAACCACCTCAAAAGCTCCAAGTCTCATTCCCAATTCAACAGCCGCCTTCGCTCCGTGTTCATCTTGGACACGTTCATGACGGAGGGTAGGACAGCCATGGACGGAGTGCTGAAACACCATGTATAGACTGTCACAAATATCTTACCCCAGGTTTCACAATCAGGTACCTCCGGTATTAGGTCTTTCTGCAAACTTATCATAAGAATCCTGTGTTTCTCAATAGGAGTCGTATTAGGAAATACTGCTTTCAGCTGGGCAAATTTCTCGGCAAGCCAAAAAGGCATGTCATCCTTATCTGTGGGGCGCTTGTCCATAACCAAATTAACCATGGCGGGATTGATTTTTATCCCTGCTTGTCCAGCTGGTTGCGCCGCAGCACCAGGTGGCCCCACCTGGACGTCGCGGGAGACGTATTGCATTAGAGCCCGATGCACCCCAACGAGGGAGGCATAGAGCACACGCAATTCATCAACAGTGACTTGCAGGTAACATGGATGCGGCATGTAACCAGCCAAAACCGGCCACGTGGCCCCAGGAATAGACAAAGGGCCCAACTGAACTGCCATTACTGATAGGGGAAGGGAGCCATTAAACCAAAGTCGATGCAGCCAAGCCGTAATAGGAATCTCCAGTGTTGTATAGGGGGTGTAGTTTAGAGGCACTGCCATGGGAGTCTAAATGTGAGACAGACCAGAATCTGCATTGACAACAGGAAAAGTAACCCATGAGTAGAAAAGCACAAAAGGGTATGCCGCGCAGCACTCACCACGAAAACTACTGCCATGCCATTCACAGTGATGCCATACGTCTGCAAATGATTGCGTACGGCCACCCTACTATGTTGAGGGATCTCGACATCAGCCATAAGGACACAGTAGAGAAAAGAAAATGCAAAAGAATTGTAGCACTAATGGGTTGTAATTCAAAGTATGAACTGTTTTAAATTATCAAGTTTGAAAAGACCTACGTAACTATAGGTAGGTTAATCCGTCACCACTGTCAACCAGAAACAATAGTGAGGGGGTCATGGCCTGATATAAGCACTACCCAAGCCTCCCAAAATGAATACCACTACATTAGGTGCTCCATGTTACAGCGATTCTGCTCATACTCAGAGCTGTGCACAGAGACTCAGGACATCAGTGAATTGTGGTGGACCAAAAAACTCACCTCAGTACCAAGAACCCCTAACCGACTAGCAACAGTGTCACATTAGCTATTCGTCCTATAGCAAAAGTACCAATGATTAGACAACCCAGAACATGCAACTTAGGTTACTCTCAGGAATGGCGGGAATCAAGAACACTCTTTTGTTTTGTAATTTTCATACCAGTCCACAACATGGGTAAAAAGAGACACGAGTAAGTTTAAAATGTATATTTTAACGATGTGCTCTAAGATGCAGTATTTGTGCTAACATAAGCAGGCATATGATTAAAAATAATACGATCAGCATTGTTACAATTCCATAAAACACAAAAGGAGAACTCATATTATAATGATGGTGGAAACAGGCTCTACAGTGCCTTGTATTCCACCCTCCCTAGCTAGGAACTATGGGGCATATTATCAAGGGGGTTTATCTCCGCTTTTTTGGCTTTAAAAGCCAAGAAAGTGGAGATAAAATTATCTCCCTATTACCAAGCTGTCGCTAACACCAGTTAGTGACAGCTAATAGGAGATAGCGACCATCTTGGGCCCCGCTTTGCATGTCAGTGATATTTATCACTAATGACATGCAAAGTGGGCGTGCCAAGATGTTAGCTACTGGAAACAGTCCCTAACATCGCTATCTCCTATTACCAACTTTTGGAGATATTCGCGCTAAGCGCGAATATCTCCAAAAGCTAACACCTGCCCTGAGCAGTTCTTAGCCATGTTATCCAATGGGAGGTGGATAACATGGCTAAGAGCATTTGCTCGATAATGCATGAATATCGCTGACTTTTCAGCGATATTCATGCATTGCGGACGTTTTTTATCGCATTTGCGATAAACCTTGCTAATAGCAAGGTTTATCTGCGATAAAAATCGCCGATGTGCGGCGATAATTTTTGTCTCTAAACAAGTTAGAGACAAAAATTATCGCTAGTTGTTGGTAATATGCCCCAACGTTTTTTAAAATATAGAAGGTCTCTTAGGCTTGAATAGAGGACCCCATACCTTCAGGATCAGCAGGAGTGAATCAGGATCTGCCAAAGCTCTCAGGCTCTGGAAACGGATTTTCCCCAAGTGTCTAAAATCATGTATGCAGTGCAACATTAAAGACACCTGAATTTCAGCTAGCTGCAGCTGTGTGCATGTTGTGCCTAGAGCATGAGCCCATCAGCCCGAACAACACCTAACATTGTTATGATAACCTTGGAGGCTTCAGCACTCACTGTGCCGACTAAGGTCGATATGTAAGTCTAGGGATATTTGAAAACAAGCCATTCTCATGTGAAGAATTTCATGCAGCCTAACTTACAACAACAGTTACATGTAGTGTTGTGTGCAAAAGCAGAAAAAAGGTAAAATGGCAGTTAAACTTCTAATAAGCCTATGCTACCATATCAATGAGCACAAGCAAGGCCCTGCCTTCACTACACTATGAAGATGTAGAAGCGTTCGAACCTATACATGACCTCTAAGACTAATCAACCTAGCTGTTCCACAAAGGTTAACACTACTGGAGAAAAGATTTATCCTTGAAAACATTGGCATATTGATAGTGAACTCCAGTGAATTCAGGAGGTCCGCTGTAGTCTGGAGATGGGAGACGACAGCCGGGGGCGAACCCATCTTCAACAGCCAGTTGTTGAGATAGGGGAAGACTCAAACCCCTAATCTGTGCAGGTAAGCTGCGACCATCACCATCACTTTTGTGAACACCCGAGGGGCGCTGTTAAGGCCAAAGGGGAGCACAGTAAATTGAAAATGCTCGTGGCCTACCATGTACCGTAGGTAACGCCAGTGGACTGGCAGGACGAGATGTCCTCCAAGTCCAATACCACATCTAGTCTCCATGATTGAGGGCAGGAAGAGCCTGAGCCAACATGAGCATTCAGGCCCTGAGGTCCTTCTTGGGTACCAGAAAGTAGTGGGAATAGCAACCATGACCTACTTTTGGCCCAGGGACCCGTTTGATAGATCCCTTGGCCAAGAGAGCTGTAACTTCCTGGTGGAGAGGGGCCAAGTGATCCTCTGACATGTGATGGAGTGCTGGGCTATCTGCAAATCCTGACTGTCTGACGTGATGTTGTGCCAGTGGGGGAGGCGATGGCGAATCATGACGCCCACTGGAATCTGTTGGTTCTGAAAGGTCGGACTAGGAAGGTGGTTTGGAGGCTGCTGCAGGGGGTAGTATGGGTAGACTGCCCGCCCGCTGGCCACCAGACCCACCTCACTGGGTCCCACGTCCACGGTCACGCATAGACTGGGTAGCTTGCTTGGCCCTGTTTCTCAATTAGGTGGAACCTGGTGGGGCACCTCTTCTGTAGCCATAAAAGGGGCAAAAAGCAGACGGCAAGGGGCAACAGGTGGCTTTGAGGCCCAAAGATCTGGCCATATCCCTAGATTCCTTGAAGTACGCAGGAGCTGAGTTAGCCTTGTCACTAAACAGGCAACGGCCATCAATGGGCATGTCCAAAATTGTGGATTGGACATCCCTCGAAAAATCAGACGTCCTCAACCAGGCGTGTGGAAACCGTTCTACCCAGAGAGTCGGCGGTAGGAGAGGAAAAGTGGGTCACCTGGTGCCAGGTGGTGGCGTTGAGCAATCATCCTGTCCACAGGAGCCCCTGTGTTGGGCTTGGACCAAGTGCCCAGAAGGATGTTTGTGAGGGCTTCATTAAAAGGCAGCAGGGGCTCCAAAGAGGCCGTTGCCGGCTGAAGCACCTCTTTCAGGACGTAAGTCCTGACTGCCACCGTATGAAGCTCGAGGAGCAAGGCCACAGCCACCCTACACAACACCTCTGCTTAGGAAGTTCCCTCCTCCGTAGCCACTGTAAGGGGAGAGAGAATGCCAATGTCTGGGGAGGTATCCAAACCACTGGCATCACCCAACTCCTCTTTCCAGTCCAGCTCTTAAAGCTGGTCAGCCAAGGGTCAATAGACCCCTCCCAGTCCTCCTCACCTTCCCCTGGCTGCCACTCAGGGTGATAGGGAATGCCAGGGATGAACAGCAGTACAAAAGTGCCCTCCAAAGTCAGGTGATGTCAGTCCGGCACCAGGTCTAAGTCGGGGGTGAGGCTGGGGTCAACGCCGGTTGGCAGCACAACCGGCGTCGGAGTCGTTGTCACTGGAATTGGCACCAGGGAAGGTGCCGTGAGGTCGACCGTTGCCGATCCGGATCCAGGTCTGGATCCTCGGAGGCCCTCCGGGTCAGGTGCTCAAAGGTGCGCCTGCAGAGTCGGGCTACCCAAAAAGGCTGTGGAGTGCTTCGTAAAAAGCTCAAAGCTGGGCAGGGGGCAGGGGGCACTCTGGCAAAGGGAAGGAAGCACGGAGTCATCCCAGGAGCAGGCTCTGAAGATGGAGCTGGATTGCGACGTCGCTCCGGGTCCCTCGTCGCGTCTGCCGACGGACGGGGAGAAGGCGAAGTTGCTTCTTTGCCTTCTTTTTGTGCTTCGAATTAGCCGATGAGTGTGTGGACTCGAAGACGAGTGGTGGTGGTGTAGAAAAAGGTAGGGCTAGGACCTTTCTCAAGATTTGCCCGGCGCTAACCGCCCTTGTACCATTCAAATTTACCAAGCAATGAGGCAGGCGCCGGAGACCAGAAGGCAGGAAACAGAAGTTTATTCCGACGGAGCAGAACACATCAGATCAGACAACAAGGTATCGTCTCGAGGTGCTCTAACAGCCTCTCAGAGGCCTGGCCTCTTATACACTGGTTTATGGCATGTGACCTTCCTTTATTACAATCACAACTTTGTAAGGCAAGGAAAAGACATCCCCGTAATCCTCGTGTTAATCCCACCCCCATATACCTTCACAATGGAGGTCCTCAACCTGCTGATAAGAGAGGGGGTCATCACGCAGCTGAGTGTTTCGTCGAGTCTTAGGATGTGTGCGCCTGATCATATCACAGGGGGCGGGGAGGCCTGGATCAATAGAGGGTCCTTTGAAGGAGAGCGACCTCATACAATAAGGGTCAGTAAAAGATATCTCCCGGCTTATGCAGTGGCCCCGGACCTGTGTGGACAGTTGGACACGGGGTGAGGGGCCATCAATGGAGGGGTATTCATGCTGCGTGGGCAATCCAGCGCAGAGGGGAGGTTTATCAACAGAGGGGCATTCATGGGAGGAGAGGAGGTGTTGGTCAGGCGTTGGCGTGACTCCCAAGGACAGGGTCATGCAGAAGGGTCATGCTCATAAGGAGGAGGGAGGGGGAGCCAGGGTGCGCGGAGGATGCTTGCTGGGTCAGAGAGGCGCGCTGGCGATCGATCGTGGACAGGGAGACCATGATATCTAAAATGGCTGCCGTGCACGTAGTACATAGGTGACCTAGAATGGCTGCCGTGCACGTAGCGCATAGGTGACAAGCTGGCTGCCGTGCACGTAGTGCATAGGTGACAAGCTGGCGCAGATGATGTTCAGATCGCAAACTAAAACTCCACAGTCCTCCCTTTTAACATGTCTCGCCAACTTGTCAGTTCGGATTTATCCCCATAAGGCCACGTATTTCTACTTCATAGAGGGGGCTCATGTGCTCATTTCGGAAGTCCAAAGTCTTTGGGCACATACAGTTAGAAGCAAGGCCGAGCAAAGGTGGCAGACATTGGATACCTAAGCAACACCCACATAATATCACAACAGGTACCAGTACGAAGGAAAACAACTTCCAACCCCAATTTTTCAAAGTGTCCCAAAACCAGCTCCCAAGCGGCCATCCTTCCTGTTCTTGGTGAACCTCTGAGGACAGTCTGTGGAGGTGTTCAATGGCTTTGTAGACTGAAGGCGAGTTGTCAGGCACGTAGGTGCAGCAGCTGGATCCGATGATGCGGCATGCTCCTCCTCGGTCGGCTAGGACCACGTCTAGGACGAGTCGATTTTGAAGGGTCACAAGGCGGACCGCCTGAAGCTCCGCAGTGT
Source organism: Lissotriton vulgaris (assembly GCF_964263255.1). NCBI lineage: Eukaryota > Metazoa > Chordata > Amphibia > Caudata > Salamandridae > Lissotriton > Lissotriton vulgaris. The sequence continues at coordinate 247,950,656 of NC_141687.1, forward strand.
TGTTAGCGAGGATGCCAGCCGTGATGTTGATCGTTGTTTCTACGGCCTGGGTCAGGTGTCGGATAGCACGGCTGTTTGCCATTGGACCCCACAGAGGAACAAGTCCCTTTGCTGCATCCAGGAACTGTGCTCCGGTGGAGTCGGCTTGTCCGAGGTCGTCTGCACGCCTCTGCCGGTGATGGTTGTCAGGGGCTACATATGTGGGTGGAAGAACGAAGGCAATATAACAGGTGCCCTTCCAACCTCTCGGGAGCCAGGTGTAAGCCTTGGTGCCACACACAAAGTACATGTTTGGAGAAGCAACAAAAGAAGGGGGTTCAGCTGAGTCCAATGTTCTGGTGATTCGGCAGGCGCTGTAACCCACCAGCTGCGTTCCCTGGCCTTCGAGACACACGAGACCGGTGATATTGATAACAGACAAGGCCACGGTTAAAGTGGCGGTAGTTTGTTTTTGTAGATGAGTGAAGGTGGTTCTGGCCGGATTGTGGAGCACCTGTACTTCGACTCGTTCTTTGGCTGGAATGTCTTTGATGAAGGTGGCGCCTGCGAGCGCAGGACACAGGGCAGCTGGGGTCTTTCCTGTTTTGTTCAGCCAGAACCCAGAGTAGAAGTGTGACACTGTCCGGCTGGAGGTGGCGTTGTCCCTGTGGCTTTCTTGCATGAGGATCAACCAGGCGAGGCAAGAGCCGTGAACTGAGAAGGGTGAAGGGATGAAGGGGATGGAGTGTCCAGTGGCATGCGGGAGCAACCCGCAGATCCAACAGTTCGTAGCATTTGCAGCAAGGTTGTGTTGGTGCAGCAGTTGCACGAAGGAATTGTTCCAGAATTCCCTGCGCCTTTCTCGGAGCTGAGGCGACAGAGAGATTAGGTGATGCTCTTTCAGGGGTGTTGGCTGTGCAGTAGGTAGCAATGTCTCATGAGCCGGTGTGCTCTCCTCCAGAATCCAGAAGGAGATCATGAGGAGGAGGCAGAAGAGGAAGGCAATGAAGAGTGCAATTGTCTTTGATTTGTGCAGGTTGTCAGTCTTTGGATTTCTATACTGGGTATTTCCCGTTGCTTCCATCATCTTCTTATCTGGCGCTTCCATCATCTTCTTATTTGGCGCTTCCATCACCTTCAAGGGGCTCGGTAGTGGGCAGAACCACAGACTTCGTTTAGCTTCTCTCCCGGCAACCCTTGATTGTGTGTAGGTCACCGTTCTGAGATTTTAACTTAGTCCGTGGCCTACTTAGCCGAGACTCCCTCCTTTCGACGCAGGAAATACCCTTCTCTGGATGGCACAGTAGGATCAGAGAATTTTGCAAGTTTGAGTGCCTCAGTATCTGGATAACAGTCCAATATCGGTCGGTCTTTGCTCAGGAGCTCTTCTTGGGTGCTGACGTTTTCTGTCGTGGCCAGGTTTGCAGGGACCTTCCGGCAATGATGCGCGTGCAGCCAGTGCTTCTTCCCCTCCACTCGGAGTGCCGTTCGGGTGGCGATCAGCACTTGCCAGGGGCCCGTCCACCGAGGTTCCAGACTCTTGGTTCGCTGGAAATTTCGTATCAATACGAAATCTCCCGGTTGGATGTCGTGACCGGGGCCCCTGGAAGCATCGGGGATGGCCTGCTGCACCTGTTGATGAATGACAGACAACGTTTTAGTTAACTTGCACAAATAATCAGATAGTAGGACGTCTGGGACGTCATGAATGGAGGTCGGTTTGGGAGCAGTCCAGAGATTCATTGGCCGCCCGAACACGACCTCGTAGGGGGTCAAATGGTGCTTGGTGGGAGTGGAGCGCATTGATAACAAAGCCAGTGGGAGGGCATCCGGCCAGTTAAGTCCAGTGGTGGCCACTATTTTTGCCAGTTTCAGCTTTAGTGTGGCATTGTGGCGTTCCACTAGACCAGCGGATTGGGGGTGGAAGACCGCATGGAATCGTTGCTTCACCCCCAACCCCTTCAGGATTAGTTGGATAACCTCAGCTATGAAGTGGGGGCCATTGTCGCTCCATAAAATTCGGCAAAGGCCATAGCGAGGGAAGAATTCCTTCAGTAGTACTTTGGCAGTAGTCATGGCAGTGTTGTCACGGGTTGGATAGGCTTCTACCCATTTGCTGAAGGCACATACGATGACTAGTACATACTTCAGGTTTTGGCATCTCTCTAGTTGGATGTAATCCATCTGAAGGACCTCAAAGGTGTGATTGGGGGTCCCAAACCCTCCCCGGGGCACTACAGTTCCTTTCCCGGGGTTGTGTTGCAGACAGATAAGGCACTGCTGAACTAGGCGTCTGGCTGAGTCAGGGATTTTGTCGTTATGCCAGACTTTGGAAATGAGTTCGATCATGGGTGCAGATCCTATGTGTGCGGGGGAGTGAGCCATTGTCAGTATGGGAATCAGATATGAGTCGGGCAGCAACCATTTGCTTGCATCCTTCGTTCGCCAACAGCCTTCCTCATCCTTCAAACCCACCCTTGCCCACTTAGTCAGCTCGTGAGGGGTGCTGGCCGATTGTATGTCTCTGATCATTATCCTTGTGTCACTCCATGTTTCTGCTTGTGACCTGGTCATGTACATGCGTGTCACCGTCCTATTCTCGGCTGTGGTTCGTGCAGTGATGTCGGCCAATGCATTCCCTTGTCCAACTAAGTCTGTCACCTTTTTGTGTGCCTGACATTTGATCACCGCTAATCGTTTGGGGAGGAGAACTGCTTCAATCAGAGCGGAGACTAGATCTCCGTGGAGGATCGGGGTGCCGTGGGACGTCAGGAATCCCCTCTCTCTCCACAGGAGCCCAAAATGGTGGACCACTCCGAAGGCATACTGGCTGTCCGTATATACGTTCGTGGTGGTCCCTGCGGCTATGATGCATGCTCGGGTGAGGGCTATCAGCTCTGCTGCTTGGGCAGATCGTTGTGTGATGCAAGCTGTCTCAACTACTGTTCGGGCTGTCGTTACTGCATAGGCAGCTGAGGTGGTGCCATCTAGGAGTTTGATGCATGAGCCGTCTACCCATAGCTCTCCATCGGGGTCAGGGAAAGCAGTGTCTCGGAGGTCAATCCTACTCCTAGTTTGTTCGTCCGTGAGGGTCACACAGTCGTGGATGGGAGGAATGCCGGGGTCATTTTCAGGCAGGGGTAACAATGTGGCAGGATTCAAAGTCGTGCATCTCTTTAGTGTGATGTGGGGTGCAAGTAGCGTCAGTTCATACCCTGTCAGTCGTGCGCTAGTCAGGTGCTGGGTTTTGGTCTGGTTCAAGAGGGTGTCAACTGCATGGGGTACTAGCACTGTGAGAGTGTTGGAAAGTACAATTCCCTTGCTCTGACGGATAGAGACAGCAGCGGCGGCTACTGCTCGAAGGCAGGCAGGCAAAGCTCTGGCTACAGGATCAAGAGTGGCGGAGAAGTAGGCACAAGGGCGCTGCTTAGGACCAATTGATTGCGTTAGGACAGACAATGCGCATCCCTCCCTTTCGTGGGTGAAGAGGGAGAAGGGTTTGGAGTAATCCGGCGTTCCGAGGACGGGCGCTGAGCAGAGTGCATCCCGTAATTCTTTAAAGGAGGCTTGACACTCAGCGGTCCAAGGAAGCGGGGAGGGGACATCTTTGGTCAGTAGGTCGAGTAATGGTTTCACAATAAGGCTGTAATTAGGCAACCACTGTCTGCAAAAAGAGGTTAGGCCAACCAAAGAGCGGACCTGCTTTTGTGTTTTGGGGATGGGGGTATCTAGGATGGTTTGGATTCGGTCGGGTGTAAGTTTCCTCCCTTCTTTGGACAGAAGATGGCCTAGGTAAGTCACCTGTGGCTGACAGAACTGTAACTTCTTTTTGGAGACTTTATGGCCATTCTCTGCAAGAAAGTGTAGGAGTTGGACGGTGGCTGTCATTGCAAGCGGGGTGGTGTCAGCCGCCAAAAGGATATCATCGACATATTGGATCAACACCACTCCCTCTGGTAGCTGGAAGGCATCCAGCTGTCTTTTGAGGGCCTGGCTATAAATGCTGGGACTTTCAGTGTACCCCTGGGGAGCTCTACAAAATCGGTACGAATGGGATTTTAAAGTGAAGCCGAAGAGGTAACGGCTGTCTGGATGGATGGGGATAGAGAAAAACGCGTTCTTAAGGTCGATAACAGTGAAGGTGGTGGCAGTGGACGGGATGAGGGTCAGAATGGTGGTGATATCAGAGACCACAGGATATTGGGGTACAACCACTTTGTTAATCTCTCGCAAGTCGATGATGAAGCGGTACGCTTTCTCATCTCCTTCACCTTGCTTCTTAACAATAGGTAGGATTGGGCTGTTGCAGACATTGCTAACCACCTCTTCAACCACTCCTGCATCTACCAGAGACTGAATGATCGCTACCAGTGCCTTCTCACTCTCTGGTGATATCCGATACTGCGGGAGTTTCGGGAGCATAGCGTCCTGTCGTACAGTTATGTGAATAGGATCAATCATCATTCGCCCCACATCAGAGTCATTTTTGGCCCACAGGTACGAAGGCAGGGTGTCAAGCAGGGACAGGTCAGCGTCAGTTATGGAGCACATGCGTCGTGGGGGACGGGATCTGGGCATGTCTGGGTTGTCGTACAGGATGACTCGTATTCCATCTGGGGAACACCTAATGGTAGCTCGAAAATGTTTCAGTAAGTCAACGCCCATAATGGCGTCAGGGGAGTTGGAGGAGAGTAGAAATGTCGCGTCAGTAGTGTTGTTTTCTAGGTCAAAGGTAACAGGTACGGACAGGGGGTTAGTGGAGGGCGTCCCATCGAAACCTATCGACGTTATGTGTGAGCCAGACAAGGGTGCCCTTGGAATCAGTCGTTTTGATAACACACTACGTGTCGCCCCAGTGTCTACCAAGAATGGAGACTCTGTACCCAAGACCTTAGCGGTGACATAAGGACCTTGCTGGTCAACACAGAGCTCGACTGGATCCCTCCCTTGCCCCTGGCAGTCCTATGCAAAGTCGGGGGCATGTTCACCTTCAGATACCTGATATTGGTTCTGTCGGGGACGGTCAAATGTGTTCAGTCTTCCTGATCTGTCATTATTGGTGTCGTTGGGGCTCCCTCGTCCCTGTACTCTATTCCTCGGACCACCCGCCACATCCCTGGAATCCCTATTTCTATTCATTTCTAGCAGAACTGGACACTGGAATTTCCAATGACCGAGCCCTTTGCAGAAGGCGCATTGGTCATTGCTAACGTCTCTACGTCCAGTGTGGGGTGCTGGGGTGTGATCTTTAGGAGGTAGATCTCTGGGGGTGGTTGATTGGTAGTTCCCCCTTTGGTGTTCCCGTCCTAACGCTATACCTTGTATCTGGGCTATCATTACCCTTTCCTTTAAATCTTTCTTCTTTTTCTCGGACGCCCTATCATTCTCATTCTTTTGGTGCTCGTAATACTGAGCCATCTGAAGGATAGCTGCGGGTTTGGAGGCCCCCCAACTACTCTCACTCGTCTGCAGTTTTTGGGAGACCTCCTGTGTTAGTCCCTTTACGTAATTTTGCACAAACAGGTGCTGTCCGGTTGCGGTGGTCATGTCTTGGCCACTGTAGTCGGAGAACACGGTCTCGAATCGGGAGAAGTATTCTGACACATCCTCCTGGGGTTTCTGTCGACAGGCCGTGACTATCGACCAGTCTACTTTTCTTTCCGGGACCAGGGTTTTTAACTTCTGGACCAGTTTGTCTGGGAGTTCCAGTATGTCCTTCACTGGTTTACTCCCCGGCTCTCTATCTAGTTTACCGAGTTGGTCCCAGGTATGTCCAAACAGATCCGTGTGGTCGACCTTCCGGATTTGCTTCCACACATCAGCTGGCAGGCATAACCCAAAGAACAAGTCAATATCTGCTAAAGTCATTATTGTCGAACCCAAGGCTGTGCCTAATTCGGTATAAAATGCCGTCGGGTTCTTTCTTAAGTCGGGCAAGGTTTGCTTAAAGGTTAGGATGTCTTGTCGGTCCCATGGTTGGTAAACCCAATTGTACACAACCCTCCCCTTTGCATTTTCACTATTAACATCATCGCTCGTTCCCTGGCCCCGTGGCGGGATCCAGTAAGGAGCCGCTTCTCTGATAGGCATCATAGTATTGGCTACCTCTGCCGAGGTTGTTTCAGGGACCGTAACCTTGGCTTCTGGTTTCTGTTCCGCGAGGTGGCGGAAGACCTCAAGCATTTGCATGAAGAGCTCCGTCGCCTCACGTTCAGTCCCATCTCCAACATCAATCTTCCTATACAGTGTTGTTAGTTTAGCGGGACCCTTACTCTGATACCTATCTTCATACGCGTTCAGGGTGTGGTAGCTGAACCGCAAAATGAAATGCCGTCTATGGCTGTCGGCATGTGAATTATATACGCTCATTGTGTATTCTTCGCTCTCCCTTCGTTCTACCAATGTCTTTGCTATTTCGTTGATCCCATCCCGCTCATCTTTGCTTAACCTACTTAACCTGGCTGATGATTGTTTGCTAGCCTCGGGGTCGTCTGACGAAGTTGTTAATGCGGCTGGTGCGGAGGCCGTGAGGGCCGGTGCACTAGCACTAGGGTCACTTTCACTCACACTCGGGGCTTGCAGGTTTTGTTGGCTGGGAGCATATGGAGGGGGCATGTAGATGATTGGTGGACCTAGCAATAGCTCATCGTTTGCCCGTTGTTTGGAGGGTAGTTCAGGGTAGAGCGCAGAGGGGGTCCTAACAGGACATTGGCCTGTCGACCCTGATTCTTGGTTTTGTGTAGCTTCTTTTCTTTCTTTTATTTCCTCTTCTAGTTGCTTTGCGGCTAGGTGGGCTGCCTTTCGTAATTCTTTCCCTATTTTTGCTTCTTCTCTTTTCTTTCGTTGTTCCGTTTCTTTGCGCCACATGCCGATACTGTCGAGCATAGTGGGCGTGGTCTTATTCTTCTGGAGCGCTATTTCTAATGTTTTTATTTTATTTTCACTAAAGGAACCTATCAGTGGCCACTGACTTTCAGGGTTCTTTTTCGTATATTTATGCCATAGTCTAGTGTAAGCTATAGCGACTAGTCCATACTTAGTGAACATGTCCTTATTAGGGGTGCCCTCCAGTGGAGCTGGATGGTTCATCTCTAATAAGCGGTCCGGGCTAAACAGGCTACCAACCAGTGGGGAGAAGATAGGCATGACGGTTTACACCGGGGACAAAAAGTCTGCACTACCTATCTTATCACGGCGGGCAAAGACTAGACAGAATATTTCTATTCTCCGTTGTTTGCCGGCGGTGAATACCTCAAACGAACCAATACCGAATAATCGGCCAATCAAACAATTCAGTGGGGAGAATAAGTGGGCACGAAAAGTTATCGTTACCCACTCTTTCTCTACCTGCAAAGAGAGACCTTGTTCTTCCCTGTTTGCAGAAAAAGAATCTCCAGACAATAATCCACGAACGACAGTTCGGGAAACAGTGGGGGAGGAAGATAGGCACGACGGATTACAATAGGGACAAAAGTCTGCGTTACCTATCCTTCACTGTTTGCAAAGAGAGAGCCTGTTTGTTTTTCCCCGTTTGCAGACAGCGAATCTCCAGAGGTTTCAACAAAGCGTAATACTAGTATTATCCAAACAAAACAAGTTTCCTTAATTCGTCGTGTTTACACGACCTTACCCGGACCGCATGGACGGTTTCCTGTCCTCTGGATCCAGCGCCCGATCGTCCTCTCTCCTTCGTGATGTTCGCGGCACTCCTGATGGTTCCCAGTCAGGACCGTAGATCACTCGAGAGAGGTCTGTTCAGAACTAGTGAAGGTCGGATGATCGGCTGTCAGACGAGGGTCTATCGGACATGAGCTCTTCCCGATCGTTGCAGTCGTTCACTCTGTCATCGGGACCTCTCCCACTGGATCCACGTGTCGCTGATGGGCCCCACGCTTTGGGACGCCAATTGTAGAAAAAGGTAGGGCTAGGACCTTTCTCAAGATTTGCCCGGCGCTAACCGCCCTTGTACCATTCAAATTTACCAAGCAATGAGGCACGCGCCGGAGACCAGAAGGCAGGAAACAGAAGTTTATTCCGACGGAGCAGAACACATCAGATCAGACAACAAGGTATCGTCTCGAGGTGCTCTAACAGCCTCTCAGAGGCCTGGCCTCTTATACACTGGTTTATGGCATGTGACCTTCCTTTATTACAATCACAACTTTGTAAGGCAAGGAAAAGACATCCCCGTAATCCTCGTGTTAATCCCACCCCCATATACCTTCACAATGGAGGTCCTCAACCTGCTGATAAGAGAGGGGGTCATCACGCAGCTGAGTGTTTCGTCGAGTCTTAGGATGTGTGCGCCTGATCATATCACAGGGGGCGGGGAGGCCTGGATCAATAGAGGGTCCTTTGAAGGAGAGCGACCTCATACAATAAGGGTCAGTAAAAGATATCTCCCGGCTTATGCAGTGGCCCCGGACCTGTGTGGACAGTTGGACACGGGGTGAGGGGCCATCAATGGAGGGGTATTCATGCTGCGTGGGCAATCCAGCGCAGAGGGGAGGTTTATCAACAGAGGGGCATTCATGGGAGGAGAGGAGGTGTTGGTCAGGCGTTGGCGTGACTCCCAAGGACAGGGTCATGCAGAAGGGTCATGCTCATAAGGAGGAGGGAGGGGGAGCCAGGGTGCGCGGAGGATGCTTGCTGGGTCAGAGAGGCGCGCTGGCGATCGATCGTGGACAGGGAGACCATGATATCTAAAATGGCTGCCGTGCACGTAGTACATAGGTGACCTAGAATGGCTGCCGTGCACGTAGTGCATAGGTGACAAGCTGGCTGCCGTGCACGTAGTGCATAGGTGACAAGCTGGCGCAGATGATGTTCAGATCGCAAACTAAAATTCCACAGTGGCTCCGCGACTGGTCCCGAGACCGTCCTCTTGACTGGGACCTTGAATGACGCGGATCGGACTGTCAGGCCTCCAGGAGCTTTCGGGACCGCTCCCGCAAAGACTTCGGATTCATGGCCCGGCAGTCGGAGCACAACTTTGGGTCGCGATCCAGGCACCAGAGGCACACGAGGTGCAGATCAATGACTGACACAAGCTTGTGAAATGCGTCACAAGGCTTGAAGCGGGTCTGACGATGGGACATCCCTCATGCACCAGGAGTCGAAGACTCAAAAAAGATGTCAACAAAATTCGAAAAAGAGTAGTCGAAAAGTGACTAAGCGGCAAACTCTCTCAGGATCTGCACTGGATGGCACGGAAAAAGAAAGAACTGGGTCTAAGTAGACATCGCAACATCATCCCGGTGACCACGACGCCTACAACAGACGCAGAGTCGACCGACGCCACCTACCGATGCACAGGGGTACTTCTGCTAAATAATTCTCCAGATCCAGTCTGAAGCCTGGGGGTAATTCTAAAGGTAAGGAATCTATAACTACAGTCTCTTTCAGATTAGCGGTTCGACTATCCCTGACATTAGTCTTGACCCTAGACTCTTGCTCTCAGCCAGTCAGATACCTAAGGCTCGATAGGTAGGTAATGTTACATTTTAATGTAATGTTTGTAAGATGCTGGCAATTAAACCATTCCTTCTGGAAAATAGAATGACAGTGACATTTTTATTAAGAAAGGATCTGGGAAGTCCGCAGCCAGCCTAACAAAGAGGTTACAGCTCTCTCTGTGTCCTATGTTGTAACGTTTAAGAAAAGATCAAAAAGAAGCATTCTGGATTTTGTCGTATTGTGAGCTTAGGGTAACTCATCTGAAAGTAACTTTAAGGATTGCATTCTGCACCTTTATGGCTCTGACATCATTTATCCACCCAAGAGGAGATGGGTTCCTATCATCAGTCTCATTCGATCTATTGACTGACCATATTCATCTGATGTGTCACTGTATTAATCTTTTTCCTTGAATTACCCCCAGAGTATTCTGAGAAGTCTGTATTTGGGATACAGGATTTTAATTACAAATAAATTAGTAAGTATTATAAAAAAAGGTATGTCACAGTACTGTGCTTATTGTGTGCCATTATTTATGTGTATTACATAAAGTCTTGCCTTTTCTGCCAACATCACACCACATTCCTTTTGTGGCCTCACGTTTTCACTGTAGACAGGGCTACTACAATTGTTTACATCTGGGTCTTCCACCCTGTCTTTTGGCTTCTCTTCAACAGTTTCAAAACTTTGCATTGAGAATGGTTCCTAATCGATGCTGCCTGTAGAAAGTTTAATTAACTTGACTCTGGCCTCTTTAAGGAAAGGATTTATTATAGTTTTGAGGGGGTGCTTGCACAGCCCAATATGATGCAAAGCAAATGCTCCTATTTTATACCTTTCATAAAAGTCTGGTAGCACAGTACAAAAATGCAGTGCACTAAAAGAGCGTAAATCTATCCCTAAAAGTCTCAAAATTATAGACATTAAAGGTAGAACCTCTGCCCTTACACTAGAGACATCCCTGTGCACTGCTCAATATCCCTGCAATTCTCTGCCCCGGAGGTGAAAAGTGTCATCATTCGTTTCGCTTTTTGGCACATAAACTGAAGAACAAACTCCCTCCGGAGAGAAGGAAATTGGGCAACGTGTATTCCTTGCTTTCGGTATGAGTCCAGGTGACCAACCATTAACAAAAAATTCAATGGGAGCCAATACATTTTAATACGGCCATAGAGAAAAGTTAGACCAACTACTGTTTATGAGGCATGATTGGCATATGGCCCTGTGTACAGTTACATTCACACTTGCCTTGCTACTTACTGGTAATCTTCATTACCCCGATTAGGGTCCTCCTCATCCCAGTCCTAAACATATTGAGGCAATCCTGACTCTCGACAGCCAATCAGAATGCTTATAATATTTTCAAAGGATATATAAGCCTCTCCTACCCCCCACCATGCCTGTTATCAACAAGTCCAGACACAAACACAGCGGGAGGGAGGGAACAGGACTGGGGCGAGGAAGACCCTAATCGGGGTTATGAATATTACCGGTAAGTAACAAGACATTACCCCCCCATGGGTTCTCCTCGTCCCAGTCTTAACATAGTGAGGAATTCACAAGCAGAGACCCAAGAAGAAAAAACACAGTACACCAGGGATCCTTGCAAAAGTACAAAACTCAATCAAACAAAGGATTAAGGAACAGCAGCATGCAAAATGCCAACAGCAAAACGGGCCACAGAGGCAAGGAAAACAGCAAAGCGACAATGCAAAAAAATGTGGGAAGGAACAGCCAAGTAGCCGCTCCACAAAACACCTGAACAGAGACCCCCCTCCTCCGCAGCCCAGGAAGCGGACATAGAATGTGCCGAATGACCCAGCACCAGAGACGGAGGAGGCAGACCCACAGGATAAGCAGACCGCCAAACGTACAAACCGAGTGAAGGTGGAAGGAGAAACCAAACACCCCTGAGCCACACCCCCACATGAGAAAATCAGGGCAGGTGAAAGACGAAACCCCAAGGAACGGAGAAAGAAAAAGCAAAGGGTGCGAACAACCAAGGATGAAGGAACAAAGGAATCCTCAACCCAGGCAAAATAGGAAGAATCACCTCCAGCAGCTAATGGAAACCGAAGGAAGCCCAGGGAAAAAACTGGGCCCAGCCACAAAACAACCCCATCCAGCAGAAACTGCAAATAAAGTAAGGAGAGAGGCAAAGCACCCAACTCACCCAACCACCACGCGGAGGAGACGGACAACAAAAAAGCCACAGTTGCAGACAACCACAACAAACAGCCTCCAAAAAAGGCACACAAGTGAGCAACTGCAGACTCCGCAAAACAGTAGGCAAACCCAAGGAGGCGCAATCACAAGAGAGATCGGATGTGGAAGCCAAAAACAACACAGAATCCAACACACCCAGGGAGCAACAACCTCCAAAGAGGCACTGAGAGCCTGACAATGCCTGAACCACAGCCCAACGAGCATACACGGCAGAAGGGGAATGGTCCATCAAAAACCCATCTCGGAGAAAGACAAGAAGAGAAATCGGACCACCAACCATGGATCCAAACCAAGAGAAGAGCACCAAGAGACAAAAGAGCCTCAATGCCCACCACAGTCCTTAAGTATAAAAGGCCAACGCGACAACGGAATGCCACAGGCCACCACAGAAGAACAGTCCAAAGACGCTGGCGACAGCTGCTCAAGAGCCAGACTGACAGATGCAGGAGGCAAAGACAGGTGCAGACACAGAAGGTGAGCCGGAGTCAAGGGAATCCGGCCAAACCTGCCCTGCCCCCCTCCCTCCCCCCTGCAGCAGAAGGAGTGGAAAACAAAGGCAGCAAGGTCAAAAGGGAGCAATCAACTGCACAGGCACCTTCACCCCTCCCCCCCCCCCCGAATCCACTGCAGTACTGCAGGAAGAGGGAAATAGGCCTACAGATAGCCCGAAGGCCAATGAAATTAAATGAATTGAAAGTGATTTTTATAGAGCGCACATAGTTGCCCTGAGGCGTCCAAGCACTAAGACTGAGAGTGTTAACTATGGGGACGCAGAATGGGGAAAGCTTTATCTATTAAATAGAAATGTTTTTAGTTGTTTCCGAAAAGATGTCAGTTCCGGATTGGACCTTAGATGAAGAGGGAGGGCGTTCCACAATTTAGCAACATTGAAGGAGAAGGAACGACCTCCAGCTCTGGTTCTTCTGACTTTAGGCACTACAGCCAAGAAGGCATTGGCTGAACGTAATTGTCTTCTGGGATGATACGGGGTGATTAAAGGGATGTTAATTGCAGGGGTGATCTCCCAGAAAGCCTGATGGGCAATGCATAGGGACTTAAAACTAATTCTGTCCTGAACAGGAAGCCACTGCAGTTTCCTCAGGCCAGGTTTAGCAGAGATCCTGCGTGGAATTTGCAGTAGCGTGCGAGCAGCACAATGTTGAATTATCTGCAATTTCCGCAGAGTAAAGTCCGGAGCTCCTAAGTAGAGGGCATTTCCAAAATCTAAACGTGATTGAATCAAACCTTGTATCACCATTTGTCTGGCTGTAAAAGGTAGAAGGGGAAGAATTTTCTTGAGAGCTCTGAGTAAGCCGAAGCAGGTCGCGGCTAGCCTCGTGGCTTGGTAGTCAAATGTCAGGGACTTATCAAGCCAGATACCCAGACTCTTGATGGCGGTTTTGGCTACAGGTGGCGGGCCTAAATTGAAGGGCCATATGGAACTGATTGATGCTGGGGCTGTACTATCCAGTAGCATGAGCTCTGTCTTGTCCCTATTGAGTTTGAGACAAGACAGAGTCATCCAGCTGTTTACCTTCTCCAGGCAGCCTACCAGGTCCACCTTGGTGGAATAGTCATTTTCCTGTGCCAGAGAGACCACCAGCTGAGTATCGTCCACATAGGTAATGATCTTAATACCATACGGTCGGACGATCTCAGCCAGCGGTCTCATATAGACATTAAATAATATTGTGCTCAGGGACGAGCCCTGTGGGACACTGCAGCCAAGGGGTTTACTGGAGGAAATACTATTACCTTCATATACCTGGAAGGTTCTACCACTGAGAAAAGACTTGAGCCATTCCAGCGCCCTACCTTATATTCCAGTATCATATAAACGCTGCAGTAAGATTTTGTGATTTACAGTGGCAAAAGCAGCACTTCGATCGAGGAGGATGACCGCCACTGATCCTCCTCGATCCAAGATTTTCCTGGTTTCCTCCATGACTGCCAACAAGGCAGTCTCTGTTCCATGTTTGGGACGAAAGCCCATCTGTGACGGGGCAAGCAGGCGATTACTCTCAAGGAAGTTTTTATGAGGCCGTTTATATACTTCTCGCCAATTTTGCTAGCCCACGGGAGCAGGGAAATGAGGCGGTAATTGCCTAAGTTGTTAATATCCATATTGGCTTTCTTTGCAAGTGCCCGCACCATAGCCCGCATCTTCACCGAAACCTGGACCAACGCCACCTCAGGACCGGACATCGCCATCGCCATTCCCCAAGGATACAAGATCTACAGGAAGGACCGCCCCACCCACCCAGGAAGAGGAATCGCCATCGTCCACAAATCCCTGACGAGTCCACAGAACTGATGGAACACCTTCACTTCAAGATACTGGCCAGCCCCACTGCCGCCCTCCTAGGAACCCTCATCTACTGACCCCCTGGACCCCGCGTACCCTTCGCCAACTCCATCACGGACATTATCTCCCTGCAGGCCATCGCATCCACCAACTACACCCTGCTGGGAGACCTCAACTTCCACCTCGACAATCAACTGGACCCCAACACCACATGCCTCCTGGACAACCTCCACAACATTGGACTCTGCCAGATCGTGACCGAGCCCACGCACTCAGCAGGACACACCCTCGACCCCCTCTTCACTACAGGAAACTCCATCACCTTCAGCCACACCACCGAACTCCCATGGACCGACCATCGTTGTGTCCACTTCACCTTCAGAACACCCACCATCCACAGACACCAGCATCTGCTTCCACAAACAAACTGGACCAAAATCACCGACGACCTGCTCATCTCCTCACTCAACACCTCCACCCCAACCATCGCAGAAAACGACGACCCCAACACCGCAGCCCGAACCCTGCATAGATGGATCTCGGACAGCACCAACACCATAGCCCCCCTCAAGAAAAACAACAATACCCGTGCCAAGAAAACCAGATTGTTTACCACCGAACTGCGAGAGTCCAGGCGCACATGCCGCCGCCTAGAAAAGGCCTGGAGAAACACCAAATCCACACAAGCCCACAACAAATTCAGAGCCGCCACCAACGCTCACCATCAACTCATCAGAGAAACGAGGAAAAAAGCGATTGAAGACAGAATCTCCACCCACGAACACAACAGCAAGGAACTCTTCAGCATCATCAAGGAGTTCGCCCAACCCACCAGCGAGTCTACCGACATCCCTCCCTCACAAGACCTCTGCGACAAACTCAGCACCTTTTTCCACCACAAAATCAAGAGCATCTACGATAACTTCGACGAAGACAACCAACACACTGAACCCTCACCAACCACCCCCGACACCCGGAAACCAGCGATTGATGACTGGACAGCCCTCACCATCAAAGACTCACTGAAGACAATGAAGTCAATCCACTCAGGGGCCCCCACGGACCCCTGCCCCCACCACATCTTCAACAGAGCCACTGACACCATCGCACCCATGCTCTGCCACACCATCAACCGCTCCCTGGCGATCGCCTCGTTCCCCGACGACTGGAAACACGCCGAGGTCAAGCCCCTCCTGAAGAAACCCTCAGAGGACCCCACCGACCTCAAAAACTACAGACCCATCTCCCTGCTCCCTTTCCCAGCGAAAGTCATCGAGAAAGCCATCAACAGCCAACTCGCCACATTCATTGAAGAACACAACATCCTCGACTCCTCCCAATCCGGCTTCAGAAAAAACCACAGTACGGAAACCGCCCTCCTCGCCGCAACAGACGACATCCGCACCCTACTTAACAAAGGAGAAACAGTAGCCCTCATCCTCCTAGACCTATCAGCGGCGTTCGACACAGTCTCCCACGCACCCTAATATGCAGTCTCTACGACGCAGGAATCCAGGACAAGGCCCTCAACTGGATCTGCTCCTTCCTCTCCGGCAGGGCGCAACGGGTCAGACTCCCCCCTTTCCTCTCAGACCCCACACCTACCACCTGCGGAGTCCCCCAGGGCTCCTCCCTCAGCCCGACGCTCTTCAACGTCTACATGGCTCCACTTGCCCCCATCGTCAGAACCTACGGACTCAACATCGTGTCATACGCAGACGACACCCAGCTCATCCTCTCCCTATCCAACGAGCCCAACACCGCCAAACACAACTTTTGGAAAGGGAAGACCACTCGGTCCCCCCGAACGTATGGATGGGTGCCCCGATCCCCCCAGGAAACATTTTGGGCGGGGGGCGTGGTTCGGCTGGTATGCCCAAAGCGGCGTAGCCGGAGCAGGCCCTTCCCGCCCAGAAGGGGTTGTCCTAGACACCCACCCGGAAGACCGCGCCCAGGTGGTCGTTCCCGAGGAGGGCCCCCGCCTTCCCGCAGATGGATAAATAGAGCGGGAATCCAATGAAGCGTCCTCTTGTTCCAGTGCTCGGAAGGCTGCACCACCCGTTGCTCGTGAGCCCTCGACGGAACAAGCAGCAATTTTGAGAACTTGTAATCTTTGTTGTTTCTCTTTCACTGTCAGGCGTGTGGAGGATCTAGGACCTTGTTGATCAAGTCGGACGGAGTAACCGAAGGCATGTCTGTCAAAAAAGCGGGAAAGAGCTCCGAGATGGAGAAGATGCTGCGCACCTTGGTGAACCGAATGGCGGTAATGGAACGAAAACTGGGTAAAGTGGATTCGATCGGTCGGGGCTTGGCAGAGGTTAAGAAACATATAGCAGCCCAGAACAACCTCGCGGGGCGGCCTAAGAAAGTGATAGGACCGGCCTTGCCTGGCGTCGCCCCAGAGG
Organism: Lissotriton vulgaris; assembly: GCF_964263255.1. Lineage (NCBI taxonomy): Eukaryota > Metazoa > Chordata > Amphibia > Caudata > Salamandridae > Lissotriton > Lissotriton vulgaris. The sequence goes on from NC_141687.1 coordinate 247,967,027, forward strand.
GTAGGGGGAAGCATAGTAAGAAGAGGGCGGGTTCCGGGGATGGCCCAGTCCCGGAGGTGCCCCCAGCTGGCCCAGTAGCGCCGGTAGACAGCCCGGTACCAGGTCCGGATGTGGGTTTACCAATCCCCGTTGTGATAACCCCGGTTGAGGATGATCAGATGCCCCCAGAACTGGCCCTTCAGTTAGCAGCAGTGTTACCCTGGCTAAAGAAGAAAACAGGGGGGGCAGTGGCTGCGGGGGATACGGCCGAAGAAGCCAGAATAATAATTGAGCAGTTACGGCAGTCAAGGGAAGCCGGGACAGCGAATGTTCCTTATATTCCCCCACAGGTGGCACCGGGAGTGATGGCGGATGGCCGAGGAAAGACAGCGGACACGGCGGTTGAACCCGGTAAGAACCCATTGCCAATGGTGTGGGAGAGTTCAGTGCCTTCGAGGCGGGAAAGGTTGGCCCAGCACATCCCGGCGGCCACGAAGGAAATGATATGGAGGGACAAATATGTTAATATGTTTTCACTGTTGACCGACCATCGTGAGATAGAGTACGCAAAGACCCAGAAAGATTTATGGCACCCCAGCGTATGGCGGGCCAAGATGGCGGAATTTAGGGTCGACGAGACCATAGCGAACTGGGTGAAGGCCTTTTCTATATTTACAGCAGTAATGGGGGAACGTAAACCCGAAGTGTTGCCCGATCTATCATGTTACCAGAACAGGATCATGGATTTTTATACAATGTACTGGGGGAATGAATGGAAAGGTTACGATGTTAACTTTCGAAAATCTAAAGAGTTTGATGTGACTTTAACGTGGGATTGTCTCGACACGGTGTCATGGCACAAACAGCTCTTGCCTGGATCGGCGGGTACGTCCTCGCCAGGCGGGAGCGGGTCTGGGACAGTTCAACAAAGACCGGCACAGCCCTTTCGAGCAAGCGCCGGTGGGGAATCCCAGCCCAAGACCGGCGGGAATGCGGGCAAGCGTGGGGTTTGTTGGGGTTTCAACAGAGGTAACTGTAACAGGCCCCAGGGAACATGTAGGTTCCGGCATGCTTGTGCGGGCTGTGGGAACTCCTCACACCCAGAAAGTAGCTGTAGGTCCAAGAGCGGTAGTTCGGGAGGAAAGGGGGGATCTAAGCAGGATTGATGTGATGCTTGGGAAGCAATCATCTTCACCCATCGACATCATGGCTTTGACTCCCTGGCTGAACAAATACCCTTATCATGGATCCGCCGGGATTTTGAGGAATGCTTTCCTATATGGCTTCAACATCCCGGCGGGGAATTTTCGGGGGAGCCCCTCTTGTAAAAATCAGCTATCTGTTCAACACAACCCGGCAGTGGCAGCCAAGAAAATTACCAAAGAAGTCAGCTTGGGACGGGTAGCAGGACCTTTTCCATGCCCGCCAGTGGCGGATTTCGTATGTTCACCTCTAGGAGTGGTGCCGAAGAAAGACCCAGGGGAGTATAGACTCATTCACAATCTGTCGGCCCCGAGGGGGGCCTCGGTGAATGAAGCCATTGACCCGGAAGTCTGTTCAGTTCAATACGCATCGTTCGACGATGCCGTCGACCTACTGAATGACCTGGGCCCCGGTGCTCTGATGGCGAAATCAGACATCGAATCAGCATTCAGGTTGCTCCCGGTACACCCGCGGGACCAGCGCTTGCTGGGATTTACGTTCCAAGGGAAGTATTACATGGATAAATGCATGCCCATGGGCTGCTCGATTTCTTGTGCTTATTTTGAAATGTTCAGCTGTTTTTTGGAATGGGCGTTCACCGAGGCCACAGGGCATAGACAGGTGATGCACTATTTAGACGACTTCCTGTTCTTAGGGCCGGCAGGCGCTACGAAATGTGCACAAGCACTGCAGGACTTCTGCATTCTCATGCAGGAGTTTGGGGTCCCATTGGCACCAGGTAAGACAGTGGGGCCATCTACTTCACTGGAGTTTCTGGGAATTGAGCTCGATTCTGTGGAGGGATGCTTCCGTCTGCCAATGGAGAAGGTGGCCAAGTTCAGGGCTTCCTTAATACAATGCCTGGGTAAAGAGAAGGTGACCTTGCACCAGTTACAACAAACAGTGGGCCAGCTTAACTTTGCATTAAGAGTAATACCGATTGCTCGCCCCTTCTCACGTTCCATTGCGCAGGCTATGGCCGGCCTTAAGGAGTGACACCACCGCACGAGACTGTCGGCGGAGGTTCACCAGTATATGCGCATTTGGTTGGCATTTCTGGTGGACTTCAACGGTCGGGTGGCGTGGAACAAACCCCCAGCATCATCAGATGAACTGGGTTTATGGACCGACTCAGCTGGGAGCGTGGGATTTGGCGCAATCTTTGGTAACCGATGGTCGGCGCAATTATGGCCGACGTGGTGGCACTCCAGTGGCCTAACAGGTAACATTGGGTTCTTGGAGCTATTTCCCATTTGGGTGGCTCTGTTGGCATGGCCAGAAGATTTTACGGACCGCTCAGTAGTGTTTTGGTCTGACAACATGACAGTGGTCGAGTGCATTAATCAGCAGGCAGCACGCTGCAAGTGGATCTTGAGGCTGTTGAAAGAGATTGTATTACGTTGCATGAGATTGAATGTACAGTTCAGGGCAAAACATGTGCCGGGTGTACTGAATAATGCAGCTGATGCACTCTCTCGTTCTCACATGCAGGCTTTCAGGGGCTATCTACCTACAGCGGATCTAGTGGCGGCACCGTTCCCCGAAGCACTATGGCTGATCGGTGCCCCGGATTACAGGACCTCGTGGCAACCAGCTTAGCGCCCAGGACGAGGAAAGCTATGAGGGAGCGTTTCGTTCATACTGCGCCTTTTTAGGGCCGGCAGGGAGACATAGCTGGGGGCAGGAGGAATCCTTCCTGGGGTTCTTAGTGGCGCTTCATAAAGAAGGCCGATCAGCCGCAACTGCCAACAGACATAGGGCGGCCATATCATTCATGGCACAGCTCCACGGCATACGGGACCCAACGGGTTTCTTCTTAGTCAGGAAGGCGCTCCGCGGTTGGCAACGCCTGGAGGGTCGCAGACAAGATACAAGGCACCCGATTGGTTTAGAGAGATTGTCTCTGCTACTAGCAAAACTTGATGAGACATGCTCCTCCCCTTCCGAGGTAGTTCTGTTCCGAGCGGCTTTCGCATTGGCATTCCATGGGGCCATGCGGGTAAGTGAACTCGTGGCGAGGAACAAGAAGGATATGGAGGGAGGCCTATGCAGGGATCACGTTCAAATACGGGGTGATTCAATGCTAATCTCGATAGCCAGGTCCAAGACAGGCCAGGAAGCTCTGGGGAGTAGTGTTATTGTGCAGCGCGCTCGAGGGTGCCCCAGTTGCCCGATAAGGTATCTAGAGGACTACCTGGCTCAGAGGCCGGCGACTTGGGGAGGGAGCCTGCTTAGACACAAGGATGGCACCCTGTTGACGAAATTTCGGTTTCAGAGGGTGCTGGCACTTACAATTGCTGCGGCGGGCATGAATCTGTGCGATTTTGGGACCCACTCATTCAGAATAGGGGCCGCTACTGAGGCTACGGCTCGGGGTCTGGGTGCGGAAGAAGTGAAACAGTTAGGCCGTTGGTCCTCGAACTGTTTCAAGAGGTATGTGCGACTGCACATGTTGTAAAAGACTGATGAAATGCACTCACGCTTGTTGTCTTTTGTTTGAATTACAGTTTCGCAAGCCTGTGACGCGGGGCGGAATTTGGGATCAACCCATCACCAGAGGACCAGCGGTCAAGGATCACCGACTGGAGAGCAAGTGGTATGGGTCGTGGGCCACTCATACGTGAGGCGCGCCGGGGAAGTATTCATGGCAGGTGACGCGACTCACGCATCTGGGGAATACGGGTTCAGAGTGACCTTCCAAGGAAAGGGAGGCCTCTGTGTTGACCAATTTCAATCGTTTGTGGAGGGTCTCTTAGGGCGGCAAAGGTCACCGCCATCTGTAATCATAGTGCATTTGGGGGGCAATGACTTGGTAAGACTGGGAAGGCGGGTGTTAGTGGAACACATATTGTCAGCAGTCAGCTGGTTGGCTAGGAGGCTTCCGGGGTGCACAATTGCCTGGTCCCACATGATCCCCAGGAGAGTTTGGCGGGGGGTTTCTCTGTAACAGCGTTGAACCACTCGGTAAAGAGGGTCAACAATAAAATAGGGAAATTGTTTCGCTCCGCGCATTTGCAAAGCATTCCCCATGGGTGTATTCGGGGTGATCACTATTACTTAAATGATGGGGTTCACCTGTCCAGGGCGGGGAATGATTTACTCATAGGAGACTTCATAGCATGGCTAAGGGGATTGAGGAGGCATGACCTTTAGGAGGTGTGGGGGGGCCGGATAGTCGGTCAACTATCCGGCCTGTGGCGGTAAGGTCATGATCGGTGAGCAGTGATTTCAAGGTCCCTAGGGGGGGCGCCACCCAGTATGGATGGTAGCGCCCGGGGGGAGGCGGCCATTGGCCCCTCCCACAGGGAGACGGCACCCACTACGGATGGGTCGCCTAGGGGGAGACGGCCATAGGCCCCTCCCAGGGGGGAGACGGCTATATGCCCCTCCTACGAATGTCCCAGGGGCCGGATATCCGCTCCGGTGGAAGAGAGTGTGGGGAAGGGGGGGAGTCCACGCTGTCCTTCTTACAGATACCTTACACGGGAACTCGGACGACCTTTAAGATGGCGTCGAGTGAAGGGGGGCCCCCACGACAAGGGAAGTTACAGTTGGCAACGAGGGTAAAGTCCTCTGCGCATGCGCCACTCACACCGTGATGGCGGGAATTTGGTAGTAGGGATCTGACACCGGTTAAGACCTTGCCGTTGGCCCTTAATGCTAGGTTGTACAATTTTATTTTAGAATGTTATGCATTTTCAGGATGCTAGACTCGGCTAGGAAACCTTTGTATTAGAGATCTGTTAAGGTTAGCCAAAGAACATGTCTTCATCAAAATGTAATGAAAGTAAAATTGTACATAATTTATGAAACGTTTTAATTTAAAGTTTTAAATTTTGTTTCATATTTTAATAAATACGGCCGGGGGGGTAACTCCCCCCCGTCTTCCAAAAGCTCAAACTTGTGTCTGTCTCCTCCCATGGGGAATTGGTGTTGGGAGGGGGTGGCGGGCATCCCGGCCATATGGAAAGGGAAGACCACTCGGTCCCCCCGAACGTATGAATGGGTGCCCCGATCCCCCCGGGAAACCATTTTGGGCGGGGGCGTGGTTCGGCTGGTATGCCCAAAGCGGCGTAGCCGGAGCACGCCCTTCCCGCCCAGAAGGGGTTGTCCTAGACACCCGCCCGGAAGACCGCGCCCAGGTGGGCGTACCCGAGGAGGGCCCCCGCCCTCCCGCAAACGGATAAATAGAGTGGGAATCCAATGAAGCGTCCTCTTGTTCCAGTGCTCGGAAGGCTGCACCACCCGTTGCTCGTGAGCCCTCGACGGAACAAGCAGCAATTTTGACCCACCCACCAGCCCTTTTTGCAATGTTTGTTTGAATAAAGTAATTGTTGGTGATATTCGAATGTATTAAAGAGATACAGTCACAATTTTTACAGCATTGATGTATGCCTTTGATTGAATAGATGTGTGTAGGCCTTTTTTCCCTAGTAGAAAAGTGAAGGAGTGTATCAAATAATAAATTGTCTTGTGCTTTAGGACTTTTCTCCCTTTGTAGAAATGAGAAAGTTGACGAATCGTCAAGCTGTGGCAGATAAGGCGTTTTTTCTTTCCTTAGTAGGTAAACAACTGTCGTATTTATTTTGGTCGGGCGGTAAGGTCATGATCGGTGAGCAGTGATTTCAAGGTCCCTAGGGGGGGTGCCACCCAGTATGGATGGGAGCGCCCGGGGGGAGGCGGCCATTGGCCCCTCCCACAGGGAAGCGGCACCCACTTCAGATGGGTCGCCTAGGGGGAGACGGCCATAGGCCCCTCCCAGGGGAGAGACGGCTATATGCCCCTCCTACGAATTTCCCGGGGGCCGGATATCCGCTCCGGCGGAAGAGAGTGTGGGGAAGGGGGGGAGTCCACGCTGTCCTTCTTACAGATACCTCACACGGGAACTCGGACGACCTTTAAGATGGCGTTGAGTGAAGGGGGGCCCCCACGACAAGGGAAGTTACAGTTGGCAACGAGAGTAAAGTCCTCTGCGCATGCGCCACTCACACCGTGATGGCGGGAATTTGGTAGTAGGGATCTGACACCGGTTAAGACCTTGCCGTTGGCCCTTAATGCTAGGATGTACAATTTTATTTTAGAATGTTATGCATTTTCAGGATGCTAGACTCGGCTAGGAAACCTTTGTATTAGAGATCTGTTAAGGTTAGCCAAAGAACATGTCTTCATCAAAATATAATGAAAGTAAAATTGTACATAATTTATGAAACGTTTTAATTTAAAGTTTTAAATTTTGTTTCATATTTTAATAAATACGGCCAGGGGGTAACTCCCCCCCGCCTTCCAAAAGCTCAAACTTGTGTCTGTCTCCTCCAATGGGGAATTGGTGTTGGGAGGGGGTGGCGGGCATCCCGGCCATACGAGAAGGCATGTAAGCCTTCGCCAAATGGATGAAAAACAGCTGCCTACAACTAAACACCAACAAAACAGAAGTACTCATCATGGGCCCAAACCCCGACGCCTGGAGCGACACCTGGTGGCCCACCGCCCTCGGAAACCCGCCAACCCCCACAGACCACGTACGCAACCTGGGAATCATCCTGGACTCCGAGCTTAAAATGGACCACCAGATCAACTCTGTCTCATCATCCTGCTTCCTCACCCTCCGCCTCCTTTGTAAGACCTTCAAATGGATCCCCCTCGAACACCGAAAGACAGTCACTCACTCCCTGGTCACCAGCAGACTCGACTATGGCAACGCACTCTACGCCGGAATAAACAAAAACCTCATCCGCAAGCTACAGAACCTCCAGAACGCCGCCGCAAGACTGGTCCTCAACCTGCCAAAACACTGCCATATCTCCCAGCACCTGCGCACCCTCCACTGGCTCCCCGTCGAGGCGAGAATCACCTTTAAGATGCTCACCCACGCACACAAGGCCCTCCAAGGCACCGGACCAGCATACCTGAACAGCCGGCTCAAATTCCACGCACCCCAAAGGACCCTACGATCAGCCCATCTCTCCTACGCCGAGGTCCCCCGCACCAGAAAGACCAGATCGGAAGGCTGCTCCTTCTCCTTCCTCGCGGCAAAAGCATGGAACGCCCTTCCGCTCCACCTCAGACAGACAACATCGCTCCCCATCTTTGCAAGAAACCTCAAAACCTGGCTCTTCAACAGACCCCCTCCTTGATGGAATGGAACCTGCACCCCCCCCCCCCCCACCCCTAGCACCTTGAGACCCTTACGGGTGAGTAGTTGCGCTTTAACAAACTCTTGATTGATTGATTGATAGCCTGTTCCCACGCAGGAGGTACCGTGCTAGTGGCAATTGAAGCGTTTAGTACTTCTAGCAGGGTGGGAAGGATGGTCCGGGTAACGGTGACCAATATATGTGGGGGGGCTGGGTCAGAAGGGGATCCCGATTTTACTTGTGTCATTAGAGTAGCAAGTGATTCTGACTGTAATAGGGGATCTCATCTAACGAAGGTGATTGGCTACACATAGTGCTCTGTACAAAAGTCGTCGAGGTGTTCATTGGGCCATTTAAATCACTGTCCGACGAGAGGGATGAATACATGAGATCAATTTTATGAAAAAAGAAATCTGCTAGATCGTCACAGCGAGTTTGTGAGTTGTTGCTTATAGAAAAGGATTGAGGGAGTTTGGTGAGAGTTTTCACAATCTGATAGATCTCTCTTGAATTAGAATTGGATTCCGTGATTTTTTGTGTATAATACACAGCTTGTGCGGTCTTTATCTCTTTTTTAAAATTTCTCTGTAAATGTTTTTTTCTGACTCGGCGTACCCTAGGCGCCATTTTCTTTCTAATCTCTTGCATTGGCATTTTTTCTCCCGGAGCTCCGCCGAGTACCAGGGAGCAGTGGGTCTGGATCTTTTTAATGTGTTTTTTTTGATGGGCAATATGATATTAAGTGACTGTGTTATCCAGTTGTTAAATTTGGCATATGCTATTAGGGGGTCTTGAGTAGTTAAGGGCTTTGTGGCCTCTAACTTATGCACCCACTGGTCTAATGAGAGTCTGGACCAGAGAGCAACCCCCCAGCCTGAGGACAGACCACCACGGAACAAAACCGGGAGAATAGTGTCATGAGAGGAAGCAAAAATATCGATCCAGAGAGTCCCGATCTAAAAACAAAAGTCTCTGAACAGAGGAACAGACAGACAGCACAAAACAGAGGACGGGAGGAAGTGGCCCAAGCCATCCCTGACAAATACAGAAGCCTCTGAACGTAAACAGCCCTTAATGCCAACAGCTGAGAGGGCACCCAGACACAAACACGAAAGGAAGCAGGCACAGAGATGTTCACCGGGACCCCCCCAAGAAGGCGCCAGTAACAATGAGCCACCTGAATGAAGGGACAAACTAAGAGACTTGTCAGCCACCAAGGACCCCAACCCCAAGGACAGGCGTCCAAGGTCAACAAGAGGAGAGGAGGAAGCAGAAAATACACCCCCACACCAGGGCAGGAGAGCAAAGCCACCATACCAAATTAGGAACCAGAACAGGGCAGAGAGGAACCAGAGCCACGCAACTGGTATGGGAAGGGTCCCAACGAGCCAACAGAAGAATCACCAAGAACCTGAGGCGCAGGCAAGGGCATGGAACCACAGCCGTGGAGGCAGCCACCAACCCCCGGACCAGCAACCAACCCTGAGCAGGGGCAGAAGGGTGACCCAGCAGCACCCTTAAAAGAGTTAAAAGGGCAGAGAACCGAGCCAGAGGGAGAAAATAGCCCCCCGCAAAGCGTCAAACTGGCCTTAAGAAAACTGAAGTCCCAGAACAGGAACCAGATGAGAAAAGGCCAGATCCAACATCAACCCCATATTCTGGAACAAGGCCAGCAACGCCACCACTGTCAGAAGAGCCACAAGGAGGGTAAAAGAAACCAGACAAAAGCAACATAGGGAAACACACAGGGAAACCCAGACTCAGCAAAGCCTCCACAGCAGGAGCCAACACTGTGGAAAAACCTGGGGAGCAGTAGAGAGGCCGAAAGGCAACACCTGAAACTGGCAATGGAGCCTGCCCACCGCAAACCGCAGGAACTGATGACCCACAAGATAGACGGGAATGTGAAAACAGGCCACTTCCAAAACCAGGGAAGCCAAAACATCACCCACCAGGATGAGGGAAACTAATGACACCAAGGGAATCATCCAAAAATGACCACGCCGAACCAAACTGTACAAAGCCCGGTAATTCAGAAACTGAGTTCAAGGAACCACCGGGCGCCTGGACCAGGAACAGACAGAAAAAGAACCCTTGGCCATGCACCGTCACCAGAACCAGCACAACAGTGCCCCTTGACAAGAACAGGCCGACGCCAGAGAAGATGGCAGAGCGCACCACGGGGCCTACGGGCAATGGGGTAACCTCAAAAACAGTCCAAAAGGGGGACAGCCACGAAACAGAATCGGTAACCAAGATCGATGACTGACAAGACCCACCAGGCAGAAATCAGACCGGACCAACGAACCAGGAACAACTGAGCCGAGTCCTCAAAATGCAACATTGCCAACAATATAGAGAGGGAACTCACAACCAGTGAAACACCAGGAGTGGAACACAACCCTTTGAGGAAGAGACCCAATTGGAACCACCAGGCCACGGTGACCCCTCCTGGGCATAACAATAACTGAACAACACCCAGGGCCAGCAACAGGCGCTGCAGAGGTCGGGACCAAAACAGAATGAAGCTCCCTCACCAAAGGCCCGACCACGAAAGGGCCGAGAAGAATACAGAGAATCTGGAAACTCCAGAAGAAGGTAAAAAGACAAGCCCCTCTGCACAGACCGTATTTGGAGTAACCCAAAAAAGCCTAAAAACCACAAAAGGCAGGTAACAGACCAAGGCATCTGCACATCATGAAGGCACCAAAGCGCGGTCCAGAAAGACCTCCTACCACCCACCGCCGCCCCAGCGGCCGAGGAGATGACCCTCAGGGCAACAAAACACAGCAGACAGAAACTTAGCCAAGACCTCCATCTGTGCCAAGATAGGAGGGAGATCCTTCAGATCCGGAAGACAGAAAAACAGGTAACCAAACCCCTAGAAGGGACCTGCGAAGCAGAGACTGAGGAAGTGCAAACACAAACCCCAAAACAAGAATCAGTAGAAGAACACATGAGAGCAGACTCCTCCGAAGACAAAGATGAGGGAAAAGGCATGGGGGTCAAAACAGACAGACCTGAGGAACCAGAGGAAAATGAGTAACTGTTAGACCTGGCACCATTGGCGTGGGTCTCCCTTCCATTTTTGCTGTTGCCTCGTGTGCTTTTGCTGGTGTTAGATGCTTTGGGCACTGTGCCACTGCTGCTGCTGATGTATTGATTAGTGATTCCATGATTGGCTTGTTTGGTTTACCTGTCAGACCTTAGTATAGTGCACTTAGTGTGCCCAGGGCTTGTAAGTCCAAATGCTGCTGGTGGGCTTGCAGAACTGGTTGTGCCACCCATAGAAGCAGCCTTGTAAAAATGTGTCTAAGGTCTGCCATTGCAGAACCTGTGTGCAGTCTGGTACGGTCATGCTGACTGGGAAAGTGCACCCACTTGCCAGTCCCTAAACCTTCCCTTTTCTTCATATCAGACACCCCTATGGTAGGCCCAAAGGCAGGGTGCATTGTAATAATAAGGTAGGACAAACCCTGATGTGTGTGGCATGTCCTAATAGTGAATTACAGCCATTTTCGTTTTTCACTATTGCAAGACTGCCTGTTCTCCATAGGCCGGAATAGGCAGTTTGATTATTACATCTTATAATCCTAACTGACTCAGGGAACACTGTAGAAATTCGAGTTTAGTATGCCTGAACTCAGAATGATAAAATACATATTTTAGTGAAGTTGGTTTTAACATTCTGTGTTTGAGAATACCACTTTTAGAAAGTAGGTATTTTCTTGTCTAACTATCCAAAGCCTGTCTCTGCTAGGTTGTGTATTCCTTGTCTGGAGTTTGAGTGACAGGGCTGGGGGATTCCAAGAGACAGAATGAGTCAGCCCAGTGGTGAATAGAGAGATCTGCATCTAGATGGTTGGGAGGAGTTGCACCTGGGACCTGAATAGGGCTGTGTATGCCTTCCACAATGCTGGCTCCACCTCCTGGGGTGCGCTGATGTCTCTGCCCTGCACTGTGAAAGAAGAGAAGGAATGATGTCAACAAGGTGCTACAGGGCTGTGCTTTCCCTCCACAATGCTGGCTCCACCTCCTGTGGGGCGTCTGATCTTTCTGCCCTGCACTGTGAAAGGAAGGAAGGAGTCCTGTAAACAGAGTGCTTTAGAACTGGTTTGGACTGGGCAAAGGCCCCTCTGCCCTCAGAGGACAAAGGATTTTGGGGCATAAATATTGGGACCCTGATCCCAAGAAATTAGATCACTTTTGGACTACAAGAAGAAACCTCTGCTGAGGAGAAGAACTTGAGGAGAGACTATTTCTAAGCTGAAGTGCTGCTTAGGGGATTAGCCTGCAGTGCTTGCCTGACAGCCAAAAAGAGGAGAAAGAACTGTGTGTGCTTTACTTTCAACTTGTAAAGGACCTCCAAGGTCTTGGAAAAGAGCTTGCCTCCTGCTGAAGTCTCAGGGACAACAGACTTTACCCCCCAGCTCCCCAGAGTTCTTTGGAAGTTACTGCTGCTGTTTTGGGCCTTCTGAGGGACTGTGTGTCGCAAGGAGCTGGAAGCGCGACTCAACGAGGCAGAAGCGTGTCGCCGTCGCTGCAGTGGTTGCATTGTATGGAAGCTTCTTGCAAATGTCGTAGAAGAGTGTCCCAGAGGAGGCTGTTGCCGTCGCCTGGCTAAACAAGGGTGTCGCCGCTGCAGTTAATTCATCAAATCGAGACTTCTCGCATCATCGGAAAAGCGCGCTGCGTCTGGAAGATCTTCACGTCTTTATTTCTTTGCACCGGAACTTTGCCGCATTTCCATCGCTGCAACATTGCCTGTTGTGGAAGCGCAACACATCGTAAGGTACATTGACGCAAAGTGTCGCATCTTAAGAACTGAACTGAACTAAGCTAAAACTACCATCTTAAGTATAGTATTGTGTATTTTTGTCATTTATGGTCTTGTGTTAAATCATATAAAGAATACATATTTTTAATATACAACTGTGTGGTGTCCATCTGTCGTGTTATCACTGGGTTACAGTATGTGGTCACAAATGCTTTACACACTGCCTCTGAGATAAGCCTGCCTGCTCGTGCCAAGATACCAAGGGGGTGAGCAGGGGTTATTTTATGAGTGTAACCCCTTTCCCTAACTAGAGGCAAGGGTCCCTATTTGTCACAAGTACCTACCTGTGCCAACTAGAGACCCCCAAATCTAACAGTAACAAACACCGTCATGTGACACTGCTTCCCCAGAAAACGCAGAATCCCCTGCATGTCGACCTCAAGCCATGCGACAGCCAGAACCTCTCAGATGACATAATGGAAAGGCAGGTCATGCACCACCGAGAAACAATAAAGGGAGTCACCCCTCCGCAAACAAGGAAGCAGGTGTAAAGTTTTCACTGGACACACCCCTCAGCAGGGAAAATGACCACGTACTCTCACTCTCCGGAGAGGAGGTAGCAGAAGGCTCAAGCAGCGCAGCCCGCATGGGAAGGCTTCACAGCAGAATGAACGAAATCCCGCAGGCTAGACCCTGAAATCTGCAACAGGTCAACCACCTGCAGCTCCCAAAACATGTTGATGCATAAACAAAGATCCTGCATATACTGGAGCGGAAACCTCAACACCCCTGGCCACATGCAGCAGTATCAGTAAGCCACAGCACACACCAGAAAGTGCCCAGCAACTCCCCTAAATAACTGTCCCCAAACAACCAAGTCATACCAACACTAGACCTGAGAAAGGAAAAGGGATAGCCCTGCAGTCTCCATCACAGCCACAGTACAAACTTTATGGCCATAGGAGCCGGATGCTGCTAGAAGACGCCAGCACCAGAACGACCCGGGGCCAGAACGCAAGACAAATCTCCCAGCCCAGCACATGCGCTGGGAGCGCCTTCTGGCCAAGGAGCAGGAACGCAGCTAACCGGAACACCAGTGCAGCAGCGCGCAACAAAAGAAGTAAAACAAAAACTTCAACAGTAAAGAAAAGAAAAAACTCACGGAACCGCAAACCCAGCCCTACAAATTCAGGAACCGGTAAGCAGGAAACACTGAGCACACCAGCATTCCGACATATGTTGGACAGCAAAAAAAAACAGGCAAGGTGGTGGGTGGGAGGGGCTTATATATATCCTTTGAAAATATTATAAGCGTTCCGATTGGCTGTCAGGAGGCAGGATTGCCTCACTATGTTAGGACTGGGACGAGGAGTTCCCATGAGGTGGTAATACATGTTTTCCTAGATCTCAACCATTTTCTAGCTTTGTTTGTCTAGAGGATGTATCTGCCAAAAGCCACAGTTTCAGAGAGGCAGATCCAAGGCTTGTGGTAAAGTGTCTTGAATAACAGACAAAAACCCTGATTGGTAACAAATCACCTTTCGGGACAGAGGACAGATGTCAAGTCTTCAGATGCACTAGACCAGTGGTTCCCAAACAGTGCGCCGTGGCTCCCTGGGGAGCCGTCAAACCTAGCCAGGGGAGCCAAGCTCCAAGCACTTTAATGCATTTAATATTGAAGTGTCTGTTGGTTTCAGTTAAACTAATCAGACTTAAATGCATGATGTCGAAGATTTGTAAGTGACATGCCTAAGGCTGTAAACGTAATTCTTAATTGATGGCATGTCGAGGGAGATGGCCTCCATATTTCACTGCATCCCCATGTTCTAACACTCTCAAAGTAAGTGGCAGATGTCTGATTTATTTTGTTAGACTTGTTAATAGTTTTGTTTTTTTCCATATGCATTTTACACCAATGCGAGTTATAAGGAAGATACACATGTCCTGTTTATTAAACACACCAAGGGCTAGATGTAGGTAAATCTTATTTACCGATTCATAAATACCGAATTTTACCGATTCGGTATTCATGAATCGGTAAATAAGATGTAGGTAAAAATTCTGTACTTTTTACCAAATCGGTAGGATTCGTTATTTACCGATTCGGTAATTACCGAATCGGTATTGCCCATTGATTCCTATGGGCCTTGAAGCCCATAGGATTCAATGGGGAATACCGATTCAGTAATTACTGAATCGGTAAATACTGAATCCTGCAAGGGTGCAGTGGGTGTCACTTTGACACCCTCTAGCACCCCAAGTACAGGCTTGTGTGCCATGTGGCACACCAACATGCCCTAAGGGCATGTCTGTGTGTCACATGGCACAGGTGTACATGCACAGATGTGCATGTACACCAGAATTCGGTATTTTACCACCCAATTGGATTGGGTGGTAAAATACCGAATTCTGAAGGCCTGTAGCACTGTTAACAGTGCTACCTACATAGCAAATTACAGATTCGGTATTTTTACCGATCGGTAATTTTACCGATTCGGTAAAATTACCGATTTGGTAAAATTACCGAATCTGTAAGTTTTTCTAACCCCTACATACCAATGTCCAAATACCGGTCGGAAACGGCCGAAAATCTGTATTTTGGGCCGTTTCCGACCGGTATTTGGACACCTACATCTGGCCCCAAGTATTATTAAGTATTGACATTTCTACTTGAATTATAGGTACTTCCAGTACACATTTCTTTCAGTGCACACCCATTTCCAGACAGGCCTGTTCTCCTTGAGCACAGGGAAGTAAAGCACCATATACAGCATAATGTAAACATGTGGAAGCCAGGAAGAGGGACATTTAAAAAAAACATGAGGAATTAATTTTACTTGCATTTATTTAGAGGCAGTTTTAGGGAGGAGACATCAAAAATAAGGCTGTATGTGGTTTAGAATATTGTGAGTCACCCTGCTGAGACAGTGCTTCCTGCGGAACAATACTTAATATTTATTGATAATACAGATAGCTAAATTTGCATTTATAAGAAGGGATTAAGTGGGATGTCAAATAGAAAGAGACTCAAATGCACTGGTTTAGGTTGTACAATGATTGTATTGAATAGAACAAAAAATTAAATCAGAAAGATTCTACAATAATTATTTACAATCGTGTATTGTGTCCCAAGCGAAAAAATGTACCAAAGCATACAGAAACATTTGTGAAACAATATGTGCAAGGTTTCAGATAAATTTTGTTATATACAAAAAGCGACCAATTTCTTTTTCCAAATACATAACATATATAGAATGATAGAGTGTCAGTTCTATTGGTTCGCTTTTCTCAATTGTCGACGGCGTTTCGACCCAGACATGGATATTGGGTCTCTTCAGGACCTATGATGTGGGGGACATCTGGTGTTGGAGTTGCTCAATGTTGATGAAGTGCGTGGGAACCATGTGCAAGTGAAAGTAAAAATTAAAGATACTCACTTAGAAACCCAGCCTAGTGAATATGTGGGCTTCGCAATTCCAATTGTGAGGCTCAATAGCTGTCCTTTCTGCTTCAAGGTTTGAAGGTGCTGTCCTTGGTTTCTGCGGGCACTGGGTAGCAGACACCGCAGCCTGGATGAGATTCTGTTTTTTCAAGGGTCTGTGCAGAGGAACTGCATCCGTTCGTCCTCCGTGGTATTTACCACCGAGGACGGACAGATGCAGTATTTACCACGTCTACCAGGTCGACGACAATTGTATTCAGTATCTTCCCACAAATCATGAGTGGGCATCAATAATCACCACTCCCAACAGCTCTCATCATTGCTGGACCCTCTTCACCCATGACAGGGAAAAACCATGGTGGGCAGGAGGGCGGTACACTGCCCTAGGGGCTTTGTGAGTTCATGATGCCCCGTAGCAGCGAGGTCACAACATACACTTTTCTTAAAGGCAGGCAGATTATGTGCTATTTCACAGAAATATTGCCACTGTTGGCAAGATGGCACACCATTAGCATCTGATGTGGGTTACGAGTTTGAATCCTGGCACCTCCAAGATTGGCAAGTTGAGTGTTATTCAATTCGGTATTAGTAATAGATGTTCAGCTTAGAAATGGCAGACGTGCAGTATGAAGCATGAACTGAGAAGGTTATAAAGTACCATCATACTAGAAGTAAGTAGAACATTTTACACCTTTCTCTTTAGGACGACTTACATTAGATGGAATGTTGGGCAGTATTTCTGAAAGACTGTATTGTAATATAACTTACTTGCCGCCCCTTGGAGCATATTCCGCTTGATTGCTTCTCTTTCTCACTGATAATAGGAGTCTGCTATTAAAAACCAAAAACATTCCAGACATAATTGAAACAGTGCTTAATTTGTGCTGGTGGGCGCAGGTGGTGCCACTGGCGCTCTGTTTTGGACCTGGGACGTATTGTTCATCATCAGACTTTCACCAGGAGAAAGGTAGAAGGTGGGATAGAAAGATAAGAAAATAGTGACAAAGGGAGAAAGCAGGGATGATAAAGAACCTGCAAGAGTGAGATAAAGAAACAGGAAATCTAGGATGGTGGAAGAAAGAGGCATGGGGTGGAATGAACACTATGCAGCCTTGGTATTCGCACCCCCAATATTTGGCAGCACTAACAAAAATTGAGCTTGTGCTCTTTTTTTTTTTACAAACTATGCATTGTCTTTATCCCCCTGGGGCAGTCATGGGCCCCCTTTAAAATCTGATGCAGCGGTCATGGATGCCAGGAAGGCGGTAGCAGTGGGTGCAGCCGGGCATTGCCAGTACCTCTGCCCGCGCCCCCTCGCCGCGGTGAAAAGCCCTCGCCGCAAGTCCGAGCGAGCTGTGCTCGTGTTCGCCTCCTCCGCACATGTCACCTTGAAATAATTCCTGTGGGTCTGTTCGACTGAAAGAACACTGCCGGCCGCCATTCCATGACAAGCGCTTCAAAGTTCTCCCTCGGATTTAGATAGCATCCTATCAAAATAATCTGTGGATTACTACCGGCAGATTTATCAGC
This sequence comes from Lissotriton vulgaris, assembly GCF_964263255.1. Taxonomy (NCBI): domain Eukaryota; kingdom Metazoa; phylum Chordata; class Amphibia; order Caudata; family Salamandridae; genus Lissotriton; species Lissotriton vulgaris. Next base: position 247,984,092 of record NC_141687.1, read on the forward strand.
TGCAAAGATGTTCTCTGCCGCACAGGAGAAGCGAGATAAGGGAGCCGGGAGCACCGAGGGGAACTTGACTGAATGACTAAGATGAATTTACTGGGCTAATGGAAATCGAAGTGTGAAATAAAGATCTTAAGCAAATAAAATACATTTAAAAAACGCGCAGGAGTCCCGTGCTCGTGTCAGACATTTCAACTAGGCCTGATGATGGCGGGGGTGTTCGGGCGCATGCGCATCCCTCATCGACCCCCGGAACCCTCGGAGATAACGGGGCTGGCAGAGGGTTTAAATAGAAGGCGAAGCTGGCTGTGGCTGGCATCAGAGGCCACGGACAGCCCGGGTGCTTCCGAAATCAAGGCTGTAGAACGATGTCGTGGCACCGCGCTGTGGGTCCCACCTCCGTGGGTCCCTTCCTTCCTGTGCCTGCATCTCACTGATGAGGCCTGATTTTCCGGAACTGGTTTGGTGTGCCTCATGTTCCTGTCTAGAGGGCAGCGGGCCTGGCAGTTCAAGCTGGTCTGCTCCTATTGGACCCGGACCAGTTGCACAGGGCTGGTCTCTGTATAAAGTGGTGCTGTGAGTGAATTGCGATAGACTGTAATGCAACCCAAGGGAATGCCGTTTGCTGAGATTAGTTCAGCCATTCCTTCAAGCACTCTGTTGTTTGTTGTAATATAAACCCTAACACGGGGATGCCCAGGCGTGGGTCCAGTGTTCACTGAACCAAATGACTCAAGCTGTACCTCCCTGATGAGGCATAAGTAGGCTGAAACTATTCTTTGGTCGCCTGTGTTCCTGTCTTGATAGGGCCTGGCCTGCAGTCCAGGCTAGATTGTTTCTATTGTAGCAGGACCAACACTATTTTCTTTACAGCTGCTTACTGTCTAGAGTAAAAACCACAGTTGATGGACAGAATGCAGAACAATGTCATACATTCACCCCAGTACAGAGATCAGGGCCTAAATCCATCGTTTTTTTACTCACTGTGCCATTCCAGTTTGAATCCAGCCATATGCATGGCCATGTCTGAACTGGGGTGGTGGAGTGAGCTAAAGAATGATGATGGATTAAACCCAGATCAGTTGACTGGATGTGAGTGTTTGATTTGCTCAAACGCTCCGTCCATCATCCCCTTTGGTATCGCTTTGTTCGCCCTAAGTTGGCAGGGCATGCCCAGACGTGGGTCCCTTGCTCACTTTGCCACTGGATTCAAGATACCCTGGCTGATGAGGGTTGTGAACCCGAAACCTGTCCCAGGATGCTTGTTTCCGGTCCAGGGAAGACATGGCTTGGCAGTTTGGGCTGGACTGTTCCCATGAGGCACGTGGTCAGACTGATTTGAATATGACCATGTCTGAACTGGGGTGGTGAGCTAAAGAATGATGATGGATTAAACCCAGATCAGTTTACTGGGGTGAGTGTTTGATTTGCTCAAGCGCTCCGTCCATCATCCCCTTTGGTATCGTACTCTATAGAGTGGCACAGTGTGTGAAAAACAGTGACCTGGAAAGCGGGCAAGCAAATGCTACTGGCCAAGATTAATTCAACCATTCCTTACATAACTTTGGGCCAGATGTAGGTAAGTATATTTTACCGATTCATAAATACCGAATTTTACCGATTCGGTATTTATGAATCGGTAAAATAGAAGGGGGGAGATGTAGGTAGAATCGGTAATTGAATTACCGATTCTGTAAGAATCAGTATTTACCGAATCGGTAAATACCGATTCGGTAATGCCCATTGATTTCTATGGGCATTGAAGCCCCTAGGAACCAATGGGCATTACCGAATCGGTATTTACCGATTCGGTAAATACCGAATGATGCAAGGGTGCAGGGGGTGTCACTTTGACACCCTCTAGCACCCCAAATTCAGGCACGTGTGACATGTGGCACACAGACATGCCCTAAGGGCATGTCTGTCTGTCACATGGCATAGGTGTGCATGCACACATGTGCATGCACACCTGGATTCGGTATTTTACCACCCAATTGGATTGGGTGGTAAAATACCGATTCTGTAAGGCCTGTGGGACTCAGAAGAGTCCCACCTACATATGCAAGTTACCGAATCGGTAAAAATACCGATTCTGTATTTTACCGATTCGGAAAATTTACAGAATCGGTAAAATAGGGCCCCTACATGCCAATTACTAAACACCGGACGGTAACGACCGAAATCAGCCGTTACCGACTGGTATTTCGGCTCCTACATCTGGCCCTTTGTTGTTTCCTACATATTTCAACAGCAGGCACATGGATATCCCATTGTCGCCGATTCCCCTGCAGAGTTCATATTCCTGTGGCATGGTCACCAGTCATGCATTGGACTGTGACTGCATGCAGACAATTCTTTGAGAGCCCACATATAATATGGGGAAAAACATAGATCTGTCAACCCAATAAAAAGTTACAGTTCACCACTACTTTTTATCAGTATTGTTTGAATTATTTTGTGAAACGTAGATGAAAATTCAATAAATTATTTGGCAACAAGAACAATTCATTCAGTAGAACTGGAGATATTGAATTTTAAAGTTTTAGATAGAAGTAACACCAAAAAGCACAAGCACCAAATGTGGGTATCGGTTGGTGCCGGACCAGGACAAAGTCACAAGTTTTGGCCTACTACGATGGATTGATACAGGGACCAGGTTAGCCCCACTAAGAATTGTATCTTATATCCTTGATGAGGAGTTTTGTGTTGTGCTGCATCAGTTCCGATGTGGAGCTGAAAGGCCTGCGATGTGAAGCCCTGCATCCGTTTCAATGAGGCTGCTGAGGTCCTTCATTGAGTTATGTCACGCTGCATCGGTTTTCAGGGAACCCAACTTGAGGCCTGGTGGAGTACACTCTGATGCCAGCCAATAATCTAGGTATCTGTGGGGACACCTATTGAGGATCAACACTCACTCCCAGAGATGCAAGCAGCATGGTACATGCAGGTCTAGTTGAGTCTTTGCAGCTAGGCAGATGCAGGGAGGGTCTCTGATGCTTGGTATGTCCCTGCATCTCAGAACAGCAGGCCAGTCAGCTAGCCTTTGGGGTCAATTTGGCTGTTCTGGGTTAGATCCAGTCTTACTTCCTCACCTTCCACAGGCAGTAGGGCAGTCCTTCTTCTAGCAGGGCAGCAGAACAGTCCGTTTTCTGAGTCTGTCACAGGGCTAGAATTGATCTAAAAAGTGGGTATGAGGGTTCCATTGTTATACCTGGTGCCAGATTTGAAATAAGAGAAGCTTCTGGAGTTTTCCGCCCACAGAGGTGTTCAGAATTTCCTGCCTACCTATCCTGGTCCCAGTCTGTTAGCAGTCATGATAGGATAGTGTGAAGTTCTTTACGTATGAGATTTGGCAGTTTCTTAGGATTGCAAGTAGGGCTGTGCACAGCTCTGTCTCCCCATCCTGCTTTGGGTGGCCCATCCTGCCATCAACCAGGTCCTCTATTGTGTGGCTGTCTGAGAGGAATAGACAAAAGCCATCTGCCATCTATACCTAGTCATATGACCCAGGAAGCACGCTGCAGGCATCAAATGTTTAGGACAAGACATTTTAACTTTCTAAAAGTGACATTTTCAGAATTGTGACTTAAAATCTGACTTTACCATTAAAGAAGTTTTGAAATTACATTTCCTCAGACACCAAACATGATATTCCCACCTGCTCCTGAATGAAAGTTATCACTTATTGAATTTAATAATGTAACCCAATGTTATCCTATAGGAGAAATAGGCCTTATAGTAGTGAAAAACTAATTTGTGGATTTCTCACTACCACTGCATGTAAAACTTAAAAGTACATTTTCAACTTCCTAAATACAATGTATCCTGCCCTATAGGCTGTTTAAGGCCTACCAGAGAGGTGACATATATATTAAAAAGGGAGGTTTGGTAAAAGGTTTATTTTGTCGAGTTGAATTGGCAGTTGCACACATTGGCTGCAATGGCAGGTCTGAGATATGTTTAAAGTTCAACTTAAGTGGGTGGAACAATAAGTGTTGCAGGCCCACTACTAACATTTAATTTATGAGTCCTGGGTACTTGTAAGAACCACTTTAATACGTACTTATAAGTGAATGATATGTGCCAATTTGTGTAAGTCTGTTTTACCATCTTTAAAGGAGAGAATACAAGCACTTTTGAACCGGTTAGCAGTGGTAAAGTGGACAGAGTCCGAAAAACTAATACAAATGGGATCAGAAAACAGGAGAGGTGAAGGCAAGAAAGTTTGGGGGACTACCACCCAAAGATTTCAGTTATAACAGTTTGCATTAATGTTCATTGACCAGGGTGTCCACAATGAAAGACCCATCTAGGTCTGTTCCCCTGGAAGCCATTCCTGGCATTTGAAAGGTTGCCTTGTCTCCCACCCCTGCGACTGATAGCTGTGGGTCTAGAATCATCCATTCCAAAACTCTGTGTTGTCGAGTTATAACAGAATCTTATTCATGGCTTCTTCTATAAGAGTAATATCATTGGTATAACAGTTGTTCTTGCCTGAGAGTTGGACCATCTATGATTTTTGGAAGGGGGTGAGAAAATGTGATGAGGTGAGGCAGAAGGCTCATTATTAAGGCAAGAGAGAGAGATAGAGAAGGAGGTGCTCTGTGGATAAGAAAGTATCCAGAACCACCACGAGATCCCAAAACTCTATGTGATCCCAGTGAGGGAGATCCACAAGATCTCTGCCTCTCCTGAATCTTCCGTTATATCAGCAGGATCAACAGAAATAGAGGAAATGCACATCTCTGACTCCTGACGTACGGATTCAGCAGAAGACCCAGCTCCCATGTCACTGGGTCATCACACATGGCACAGAAGTGAGGTACAACTTCATTTCCTGCATAGTGAAGAGGTTCAGGATCTTCAAACCAGGGTGTCCATAGATGGCCTGAAACACCTCCTTTGAAACACAGTGTTTCTGGGAGGACAAAAATACTCGCCTAAGCCTATCTGCCATCTAATCGTTCAAACCATTTAGATGTAAGACCAGCAGAGACATGAATGATTGTCCAGCCCACTGAAAAATCTAGTCTGCCACACTCACCAAATAATTGAACTTAGTATGACTCTGGCTATTTATGTACACTGTGGCTATCATATTGTCAATTGTTGCCAACACTGGACGAGATGTGGTAACAGAAAATAAATGCCTGAATGTTGTCTGACATAATTATCGTGTCATAAATATTGTTTACAGAAATATCCCCGAATTGGACTTAATAAAAGAAATTGTATACCCAATATACCAATATTTTTGTAAACAATATTTCGGACACAAAATTTATGTCAGACAATATTTCTATATACAATATTCTGACATACAATTCTGGGTGACATTCCAAGCGAATATCAAGTGTAAACAGACTCCTTCATGATTTCAGCTCTCTCCAGTTGGAAGACTGCAGACGCTCAGACCAAGTCCACTGTCCTTGAGCATCCAAGTTGTTGAGATTCATATCCTAACCTGAACCATTTGCTTCGCTGGTAACAACACAGGGACTGGAGGGACGAGGCCAACCCCAGCCATGAGATGTTAGTGGCTGCCACTACTTGAGATGTCTGTGAAACTTTGAGGCAACTCCACCACCTATTTGCAGTCCCCTGATTTTTGGTACAATTAGCTCATCAGACGCAGCATCTGGGCGTTGAGGTGAACACGTTCTCATGGCATAAGAAAGGCTGTGGAGGACTTTTGACCCTGTGCTTGAACAGGAGGCATGCCAGCATCTAAATGTCAATATGGGCTGGAGAGCTAGAACTCCCTTGTCGAGAAGAAATAACCTGCCCAACTATGTCGGAAAGGAAGCCCTATTGAGCTCTAGAGTCTGGGATGGAGTGAGACAGAATTTTGAAAGATTGAGCACGAACTTTGGCAGATGGAGACTAAAACCAAAGCTTAACCAATTGTCTGGATATGGATGGAGCCTGGTATCCTCTCTATGCAACAATCTTGTCAGCGAGCTTTGTCAATACTGTGGGTGCAGTCTTGAGGCCAAAAGGCAAACATGCAAACAGGAAATGAAATTAACCAAGCAAATTGGATAAGCTGCTGCAATGTATCATCCTGAAATGGAGGGTGGACACCCAGGCATTTAAGTTATTAAGTTCCAGCACCAACTTTAACCCCCCTGTAAGTTGTGGAACCACAATGACTGTCAAGTAAATTCATGAGTAAATTAATTCAGAAGTACTACTCTTCCACATCAAGTTCAAAATCCGCTGTGCCAGAACTCTGCTTGACTGGGCACCTGAGCAATGGATTGGCACAATGTCAGATTCCACTGGAGGCGTGCCAACCTCTGTTCAACAGCTGTGGCCCGGAAATGATGGAAACCAAGAATCCGGCCTCCAGAAATGACTTAGATCATATGCTTCTGTACTGGTGAAGGCACCCTCCCTCCTCCCCCCTCCCCCCCCCACCACAAGAACCCTGTAGCACTGGGGGCGGGGGGAGGCATATAGTCAGAATTGCTACTGTTCCTTAAAAGTGGAGGCTGGGAAACGTGTTGTGGTAGCAGGTCTAGTGGAATAATTGTGAGCTTGAGCATAATACATATCCCAGAAGCCTCCCCAGACTGATGTTCGGAATAACAAGGCTTAGACTTGAACTTGTCCCAGAACAGGAAGAGTACAGGGTTAGACTGGCCTATAGGGCAATCTGGCAATGCAAGAGTGGCTGGTCTGACAGGTCGGTGTGGGGCTGGCTTTTTAGCTGTTTGTTCACTTGTTTTATGGTCTGGTGGGTCAGTTTTTACTGTTGTTTGCTCTGATATTATCACAAATATTGCCTGCAGCATGCTCCAAAGCATGCACGCTCCAATACCTTGCAAAACACCCATACAGCATGTCTTCAAAACAGGCAGGAATAGGAAATGTGAACCACTTTTGTAGCTCTTTGATTCACTAATAGGGGTCAATCATATATTGGTGCCTGGGTCTGTTTTCTGCCCCAGTCCGACCGTGAAAGGTTCTTTCCTGTTTTCAAATTTATTCTGCAAAATCTCATCCAAATCCTCACCAAATGCCTTTGATCATTAGAAGAGCGTGTACAGTACTGCACAAAGTCTTCTTGTCACATCTGCATGTTTTTCACAAACCCAAACATTCATTTTAGTAGGCACCCCCAGTGAAAGCTGCAGCATAGATGCAATCTAATACATTCAGGCAAAACAATGCACCTGTTGCTTCAGAATGGCATAGAAAACAACCCAGGATAATCCTACTTTCCTGCATTAGGTCCCAAAACACCTGAAAAGCGTGCTTTAAGAAGAGAGGGCCCTTGGAGGGTACTGATAACAGACAGGCAAATCAGGGGTAAATAGCACAATAGGGTATACAAAAACTCTCCTGCCTGTGCATTACTTTAGTAGGCGTAATCTCTCACCATCTTAAAATCGCTCACTAGGAGTCCAGAGAAAGCCAAGAAACAGCAATGACTACCAGGGCAGCTGAAATAAATGCACATATATTAAGCAAATATCATACAGTGAAAAGAGCTAATATATACATGTTATCCTTTTTATTGCAGATATTAGAAATCAAATAGTTTAGATAATATGTAATCACACCTATACCCGCTTATATATAGATAAATAAAACATAAACATCAGACACCAAGAAAAAATATCCCAATCTCTAATCTAAACTTCCACGCATACCACATTCATACAACATCCAATAAAGACATCCTAAAAACAACAAAAGATATATACAGGTCTGGAGAACCAGAGCCCAGACAGGATTCAGAAGAGCCTAAAACTGAAATGAAAACTTCTAAGTAAATGATAATCATATAATAGATCTCAATATCTCGAGTTGGTGCTCTGCAGTCATTGATTGTAATAGATATTTCTACAGACATAATTATGGTATAATCAATCTCAATGTCCGGAACAATTGCTCTCTCCATTAGCTATATACAACGGTCCTATTTTGGTGGTCTTCAGAGCTTGTCCCAGGGGCTTGGTCACATACAAGATGTAGACATCAATATGCAAGTAGACCTGCTTCAGTGTGGAAGTGACTTTCTAACCAACAGAATCTTCAGGTGTCAAGTCATCAGCAGCCATGGGAGCCAGGGTCATGCATCTTGCCATCCACAAATTCTACTCATTCATGGAATACATCCTGGATATGAACTTTGGAAGGATGAGCTTTTCTGGGGCCTTCCATTCATTCAAAATGACCAATGTATTGATTAATGAAGAGAGAAATGAGATTTAGAAAGCAAGGCATACTTGTTGATAAAAATGTCTGCTGGTACAGCCAACTCATAAGCAGCAGCACAAGAGGGGAAGCCATAGACCAAAATGTTGTTTATGAAGCCAAAGACTCTGTAGATCTGTCAATGAGGCTCAGAGGTGTAGCTTGGGGGGACTTTTGGGGTGCTGAGTCAGATCTTCCATGTCTGTGTCGGTTTTTCTTGTCATCTTGATTTTACTAAGAGTTGTTAACTTTAACCTAAATATATATAGTAACTGGATCACCTAAAAAGTAGCAAATCTGCACCCATAGAAGTACTCTACGAATGGATGCAATGTACTATTTTGTAGGATTTAGAAACATTGCCAGTAGTAGGCTTGGAAAGCTATGCCCATCTCAGGTTTCCCGGTATACTACTGGCAATCAAACACTCAAAACGTGATGGGATCCCTGGATGCAAATTGTCTAACCACTGGCAATTCCTCAGGACAGCACTTCAAATTATTGTTTTTCGTCCAATGTGCCACTCTTGGCAGAGAGCTTAATTAAGGGTTCGGCAGACAGAGTAACGGCAGACAGTGTGACAGAGAACTGTACTGCCTTACTTTGCACACCAAATTTAGAGATGCCCGCCAGCCGTCAAACCATTCCAAAGTTTCTTATTTTTCAAAAACAAGCTCCCACGTTGGGAGTTTGTTTTTGAAAAATGAAAACAATATAGACCATTGCACATTGTTGTTGGGGGTCATTTTTCTGTTTTTACCATGCCTCACTGCCAGGTTTCACCTGACAATGGTGGACAGTAAAAACAAAAAATCCAACCAACCTCTAAATACGGTTGATGGTCAAGATGGCTTTCCTTTAACGCATCAATTCCGACCGGCCATTGGAGGAAGGTTGACAGGGTACTCTGTCACTGTTGTAAATGATTATCTGTCTGTCAAACCCTAAATCTGCCCTAGAGATCCATCCTAATGCAAATCAGTACTGACCCTGGGCCTCGTGGGAATAGCTCATCCCCAACTTTGGCCATCTCGCCCATTGACCCTGTGGCCCCCTACTTTTTAGTTTTGAAAATTGAGATTCACATTTGCTGAATCTCACTGTTTTCAGCTACACCGCTGATGAGAAGGCATGTGTCACATTGTTGTAACAAGGAAGTGGAGCTGTGACTGTCATCTCAGCTGGATTGAGACATTTGGATTCCACTATAGTGGCAATATAAGAAAGAAAGAGTAGGGATTGCATTCAACACAGATTCATTAAATATTTTATTTTAAAATTATTTTTATATTCCATTTTGTGAGATGAGCACCAACATGTAACTTTAAAAACAATCACTCTTTCACCTACTTAATCCCCTTTTTGCCTTGCACTTTCTAAATACAATAACAAGAGACTGCCACGTATTACACTTCGGACAATTAGTATCAGACAGAGAAAAAAAATACATATTGGGACAAACTATATACATTAAAACATGTAACTCTATAAGCTTCCCATAGACAAGAATGACAGAGTATCACATATTACATATCAATCAGTAACATACAGAGTAAAAAACACAAATCATATGATGGAATGCACACATTGTGACATACTATACACACCAGGTCAATCACTCTTTCCCATTGACACCTAGGTACCATTATCAGCTGTCTTTGTAGCAGCAGGCCATCTCAACTCTCGCTCAACTCACTCCACACCCTCTGGTCTGCTGGTGTCAGTGTTCGAGATCCATCAAGGAACAGTTGCCACTGCCTCCTTACTAAGGCCTTCTTTGCTCAGTTCAAGCTCCCATCAGTCCTGGTCACTTCACAGATTTCCTTGTGGGTCAGAGCCTTGGGATGGGTGCCTTGCACGATCATCTGGATGAATTCCTATGTCCCTTCCTCATCTCCTTTTGGGACTTTCATGTCTAGTGTGAAGGGTGGTGTATAAAGTCTGCGGGGTTGTTGGCCCCTGGGCGGCAGATAACGTTGTACACTTAGGGTTGTAACTGCACGGCACATCTCTCGATCCTTGGAGGGTCAAGGCAAGTGGTGCCTTTGAGGACATAGGTCCCTGTTGCAGTACCCCCCCCCCACACACACACACATTTTTTGGCTAGTTTTTGATGCAACTTTAACTGAGGTATACTGGGTCCTTACTAACAAGGTTCCCAGTACCAGTTTTCTTTCCATAAAACTCTAACACAATCGGCACAACTTCAGCCACCCCTGTAAGTCCCTGGTAATTGGTATGTATGTATCTATTGGTAGCTCGGGCATTGGAGATAAAGAGAGCCCTCTGGGGCTGCAGCACCAATTGTGCCACCCCAGGGCCCCTCACCTAGACTATGCAAACTGCCATTGCAGGCTGCGTGTCTTGGTGCAGATAAAACCAAAGAGTCGACATGGCTCCCAGCTATGTTTGCCATGCCCCCATATACTGCATGTGTATAGGTAAGTCACCTCTACTGTGGCCTTACAGCCCTAGGGCAGGGAGCTTCACTGTATCCAAAGATGTTTGGTAACAAACATCTCATCTTAATAAATCCTCACTGATGCCAGTGTTGGATTTATTCATAAATACCCATAAGAAACCCTTTGGAGGGCCTACCAGCACTGGTGTGGTGTCTGTCTAGTTTCAGCCAGCCTGCCACCACCAGACATGTTTTTGGCCTCATGGGGTGAGGGACAGTGCTCTCAGAGGCCAGGAACAAAGCCTGCTCTGGGCAGAGGTGCTTCACATCTCCCCATGCTTCTCTAGATAGTGGAGTATGTGGGAAAAGTAGTTAGATGAGGAGGTGTGCCCACAATCAGCCTGCACCACCCCTAAGGTGTGGCAGGCAATGTGGGCCCCACTTTGGAAAATTCACCATCTTGAGATGGTGGGAAAACAACCTATCAGGACTAGGGTAGTTCCCCTTCCCACTGGAAGTTGTCACTTTGAGGGTGTAGACACCTTAAAAGTAAGTAGGCAGCCCACTAGCTACTACCTGTCTCCCCAGATAAAACCCCGAAACATCGACCTTGAACTTTAGATTCAATGGACAAGGAGAAGATAGGGAGAAGGAAGAGAGGCTGCCCGAGAACTGAAGGCTTGCTGCACGAAAATTGGTGCCAAACATTGCCCGCTGCCTCAACACTTGACAATTGTGGTTGTACTGTCTCATCATGCAATCTGGATCTCAATCTGGATCTCAATCTGGATTTCGAGCCAAACACAGCACCGAAACCGCCCTCATTGCAGCGACCGACGACATCCGAGCACTCCTGGACAACGGAGAAACAGCGGCCCTCATCCTACTCGACCTATCCGCCGCTTTCGACACAGTCTGCCATAGCACCCTTATACATCGCCTCAGCAAAATTGGCATACAAGGAAAAGCCTTGGACTGGATCATCTCATTCCTCGCCGGGAGAACTCAAAGAGTCCGACTTCCCCCATTCTACTCAGAGGCCACCGAAGTCATCTGCGGCGTACCTCAAGAATCCTCACACAGTCCCACCCTCTTCAACGTCTACATGAGTCCTCTCGCCTCCATCGCGCGTCAACACAACCTCAACATCATCTCTTACGCCAACGACACCCAGCTAATCCTCTCCCTCACTAAAGACCCCAACACCGCCAAAACCAATCTTCACGAAGGCATGCAAGAAGTAGCCGAATGGATGAAACATAGCCGCCTAAAACTCAACTCAGACAAAACGGAGGTACTCATCCTAGGATCTTCCCCCTCAGCGTGGGACGACTCCTGGTGGCCTCCCGCACTGGGCGCAGCACCCACACCCACAGACCATGCACGTAACCTTGGCTTCGTCCTTGACTCCTCTCTCTCGATGTCCAGACAAGTCAACGCTGTCTCGTCCTCCTGCTTCAACGTACTTCGCAGTCTTAAAAAGATCTTCCGCTGGATCCCCCTCGAGACAAGAAAGACTGTCACCCACGCACTGGTCACGAGCTGACTAGATTATGGTAACACACTTTACGCCGGAACCACAGCAAAATTACAGAAAAAACTCCAGCGCATCCAAAACGCGTCAGCGAGACTCATATTAGACATCCCACGCCAAGATCACATCACCGGACACCTAAAAGACCTCCACTGGCTTCCCGTTAACAAAAGAATTACTTTCCGCCTTCTCACCCACGCACACAAAGCCCTCTACAATCTAGGACCCGAATGCCTCAACACTCGACTGTCCTTCTACAAACCCACCCGCCAACTAAGATCGTCCAATCATGCCCTCGCTGCAGTCCCGCGCATCCGGAAATCCACCATGGGTGGCAGATCCTTCTCCTTCCTGGCTGCCAAGACCTGGAATTCACTCCCCACCCACCTCCGCCTTACTCAGAACCACATCTCCTTCAGAAAAGAACTCAAAACCTGGCTTTTCGACAAATAATAAACCCCTTCCCTCAGCGCCTTGAGACCCTCTGGGTGAGTAGTGCGCTTTACAAATACCAGAACTTGAACTTGAACTTGAACTGTGAGTACGCCAAGAACCCTGGAACCCCTCAAGCCGTTGCCAAATGGCCAGAGTATCTGCATAGGAGTAGAATCTAAATTCCCCTGCACCAGCAAGCACCAAGCAGCCGAGTAGGTTCTCACTGACTTGCTGCTCCCCGGCGAGGCAGACATAGCACCCGGACCAAAAGTGGCACCCCAGCTCTGAAGGATCAAATCTGTCCCCCCACCAAGTTTGGGGAAACCAGGATCTACCAGAGCCATGCCGCACCAATACGGGGGAACCAGACCCCCTGCAACCTGCACCGAGATGAATAGTCCTCTCCAGACTACTCTGCACAGGAAGCAAGCACTCTTCAAGGGACTTTAAGACCCCTGACAGTTCATGAGTGACCCAGCTGTCCCGAAATCACCTCTCCAAGCTGCCTGCTCCTTATTGCGAGGACATCTTGATGCACGCCAGCCAGCTGACCTATATGCTCTTCACCTGGTCTGACCTGCTCCGGAAACGATGGACCAGCTGTGTTCCCATGGTCCTGAGGTCCTTGCGACCAGCTCCCTCTAGTGGGCCCCCTAGCACTTACCAGTGTGTCCCCTTGTGCTGTGTGTCTTCAAGTGACCCTCCTCTTCGTAGCACATTAGCTACCTACAACCTCAACACCCTGCTCCCAGCCAAATCCAGGACGCTCCAGAGAATCTGCTGGTGCAACATTGGACTATTGCAATGCTAACTTCCAAAATCCAAAAGGTGAACCTTGAAAGTCGATTGTATGAATTTATGAGCATTTTTGTCTTTTTCCCCATTGACTTCAATGGTGCATAATTGAACACATAGGTGATCTATTTTGCGAACTATAAAAATTCATAACTTGTGAAGCACTTACTATAGAACAAAGTTCTGGTCTGAAAAAAGTACATAAATATCAACATTATTTTTGCCAATTGGTCTTGGATTTATTCTTGAGTGTGTGTGTCTCATTTATTGCCTCTGTGAGTACAACAAATGCTTAGCACTACCCTCTGATAAGCCTTTTTGCTCGCCCAAACTACCACAAATAGAGCGTTATCTACATTTGCCTCTGTATACCAGTTTCGGCTCACTGGACTCTCTGCACAGTGCCCTTCTTCTTTGGTGCACTATATAGAGAGCCAGCAGCCTACAGTGCCTGAGAAGAGAGGGAGAAGAGGCTTATGGTCAGTGACTACATTTAACTCATGGGCACATAGTTATAGGTGGAAAGGGTGGCATGCCCACCTAATGGCAGTGTGCAGACAAAATATTGAGTTGGAAATGTTGAACTACAGAAATATATAGTCCTAAATATCGTGAGTGAAAAACATCGACAGCAAGAATATCGTGGTCAAGAATATTGATTTGACGGTAAGAAATATCATTAAAAAAAATATAGAATTCATGAATATAATTTTCTAAAATATAGTTGTCTAGAATATCGATTTTTTTTATTAGTGTTATGTATTTAAGTATATATTTTAAATGTATGTGATGTATTTCTTTGTATAAGTAATGTTTATGTTTTTTAATATATGTGTTACATTTTTAGTAGTTAACAATTTTATTTTGAATAAATGTAGTATTTTTTAGTTCTGTAGCGTGTTGTGGCTTTATAAGGGAACAGGATGGGAAGTAATTTAATTTTAATAAATGATTGGTATTTTTTTATTTATTAATATTTATTTTATTTGTAATCCATAGTGTTAATTGTGGGAAAGTAATGTATTTTTATTTCTCAATTTGTTTTTAATTATTGTTAATTAATAATTGAAAATTAAATATGGAAATTGGGTAATTAATTTTAGATGCGGTTTGAGGGGTTTATAGGGGTAAAGGGGTGGAAGAAGTTTATCTTTAATTAATTAATAATTAGTTTAATATTATTTAATTAATTTGGAATTAAATATGGAAGTTGTGTAATTAATTTTAGGTGCGGGTTGTGGTGTTTATAGGGGTAAAGGGTATGAAGTAATTTATTTTTAATTAATTATTAATCAGTTGTTAATTAATATTAATTAATTATTTGAAAATTAAATATTGAAATTGTGTAAATAATTTTAGGTGTGGATTGTAGTGTTTGTAGGGGTAAAAGATGGGAAGCAATTTATTTGTAATTATTAGTAATTAGTTGTTAATTAATATTAATTAATTAAAAATGAAATATGGAAATTGTGTAATTAATTTTATGTGTTATTTGTGGGATTTATACGGGTAAAGGGTCGGAAGTAATTTATTTTTAATTGGTTAATGATTAGTTGTTAAATATTATTAATTAATTGAAAATTAATTATGGGAATTGTATAATTAATTTTAGGTGTGGGTTGATGTGGTAAAGGGTGGGTAGTTAATTAATTTTTATGTGTTTTAATTTGTTTTTTTAATTAATAATATGTATTTAATTAATAATTATGTTAATTATGGAAGTACATTTTATTTCTAATTTAGTTGTGGAATGTGAACTGTGTGGTGTCATAGGTAGAATGTAATTTAAATAAATGTATGTAATAATGTTTTTATTTATAAATAATGTCTAACTAAAAATATTTGTTTAATTTATTTAATATAATATTTGTAGGTATTTGTGATATTTATTTAACATTATAATATGTTTTTATTACTTTTAAGATTACATTAATAAATATATTTGTATTTTAATTTTTAACATATTTATAGATATTTTTTATTTATATTGTTTTTCAAATATTTGTTGTTGATATTTTGCTTGTTTTTAATTCTGACTTGATTAATTTATACCCCTTCGCTACCCAACACTTTCCCTACTGTTACACTGACTGGAGTGGGATTAGTAATTTTTACCTCTACCCTATCCAACACTTTCCCTACTGTTGCACTGACTGGAGTCAGATTTGTAATTTGTACCCCTCTGCTATCCAACACTTTCCCTACTGTTGCGCTGATTGGAGTGGGCATAGTAATTTTTATCCCTCTGCAATCCAACGCTTTCCTTACTGTTGCACTCATTGGAGTGGGAATAGTAATTTTATTTCTCTGTTATCCAACCCGTTCCCTACTGTTGCACTCATTGGAGTGGGTGTAGTAATTTTGACCCCTCCGCCAGCCAACACTTTACCTACTGTTGCACTCAGTGAAGTGCGAATAGTAATTTTTACCCCTCTGCTATCCAACACTTTCCCTACTGTTGCACTGATTGGAGTGGGCATAGTAATATGTATCCCCCTGCAATCCAACACTTTCCTTACTGTCGCACTCATTGGAGTGAGAATAGTAATTTTATTTCCCCGCTATCCAACACTTTCCCTACTGTTGCACTGATTGGAGTGACAATAGTAATTTTTACTCCTCGCTAGACAACACTTTCCCTACTGTTGCACTCACTGGAGTGGGAGTAGTAATTTTTACCTCTCCCCTATCCAACACTTTCTCTACTGTTTCACTGACTGGAGTAGGATTAGTAATTTTTACTTCTCCGTTATCCAACACTTTCCCTACTGTTGCACTGACTGGAGTCAGATTAGTAATTTTTACCCCTCCGCTATCCAACACTTTCCCTACTGTTGCACTCATTGGAGTGGTAATAATATTTTTTATCCCTCCGCTATCCAACACTCTCCCTACTGTTGCATTCATTGGAGTGGGAATACTAATTTTTACCTCTCCGCTATTCAACACTTTCCCTACTGCTGCATGCATGTGGGAATAGTAATTTTTACCGCTCCGCAATCCAACACTTTCACTAGTGTTGCACTGACTGGAGTGGGAAAAATACATTTTATCCCACTTCTATCTAACACATTCCTTACTGTTGCACTGACTGGAGTGGGAATATTAATTACTACCCCTCTGCTATCCAATACGTTCCCTACTGTTTCACTGACTGTAGTGGGAATAGTATATTTTATCCCTCCGCTATCCAACACTTTCCCTACTGTTGCACTCACTGGAGTGGGAATAGTAATTTTTACACATCCGCTATCCAACACTTTCCCTACTTTTGCACTGACTGGAGTAGGAATGTTAAATTTTATCCCTCCGCTATCCAAAACTTTCCCGACTGTTGCACTCACTGGAGTGTAAATAGTATTTCTTACACCTCCGCTATCCAACACTTCCCTCTAGTTGCATTGACGGGAGTGGGAAATGTAAGTTTAAATATTTTGATATAGTTGAAGGTTTAATTAATAATAGAATGTTTTTTTAACATACATTTTCGGGCCGATTCCGATTCGGTAAAATGCCCTCCGAATAGCTGTACGGAGCTTTTTTCCCGTACGAATCGTATGCAGAACCGTACCCGTACGTACGATGTGTACCCATTGCAGTTCTCCGTACGAATCGTACCAAAGACCGTACAACTCACTAATCCATACGAATCGCATTCGGAACGCGCAGAATGCGATGTCTGTACAGATCGAAGCTGCATTTTCCGACCCAGCAAAAACGAATCGTATCGACAACACTCCGTACGACTCTTTTTCTATGGTTGCTTAAAATGTCCGTAAAAGCAGATTTGGCCTCGAAATGCGTACGAAACGGACCCCCCCGGGTATGGTGCGTACACCCCATGACTGCAGGAGTACGGTGCATCGGGGTACGGCGCGTACACCCCTGGATTTCAGGGGTACGGTAAGTATGTCCCCGTGCGTACACCCCATGATCGTAGGTGTACGGACCGTAGGGGTACGGTTCGTACACCCCAAGGTCTTAGGTGTACGATGCGTACACCCCGTGCAAACACCCCTTGATTTCAGGGGTACGGTGCGTATGTGATAGTGTTGCCCTCCATATGAATTGCTCATACGCGACGTTTACCGTACAAATCGCGTACTGATTCCCCAGTCCGGATCGTACTTGGCGGGTCGTACGGCATTTTTATGAATCGTACGGTTCACTGTGGGGGTCGATGTCGTACGGATTTACCCTTCATTTTTGTACGGTTCGCAATGATTCGGACGTATTTTCTCGCAACGGATCGTACTACGCAATTCGGACGGATTCGTACGATTCTTACGGAAACGGCTACGAATACGAATCGTCGCACGGATTCATTTCCCGAAAAAGAATCGACCCCTTTATGGTATTGGTATATGTATATATATATATATTTATTTGTTACATTTTTATACATTTGTAAAATTATAAAATGAAATTAATATGTTAATAATTGTTTCACAGTAAATATGTATAATTATTATATGTGTGTTTAACTTTTTTAAGGTAAGTTTATTTGTTATATTTGTTAAATGTATATCAAATTATTTTTTTTAAATTAATTTTATTATTTAATATATATTATTTTATTTTATTTATACATAAAAAAACAATATTTTTTACATCTTTCAGTCCATCTTGCATAACAATGCATCCGAAAAACTCTACAGAGTCCTAGTAGAAGAAGCATCTGATTTTTTTCAGCATAAGGATGCAATCCGCCAGACAGTGGAAGGTGGCTCTTAATCAGACATGGTGCTCTTCAAGGCTTTCCGAGATGATTAGGATGTTGATCACCCCCATCAGTCTGGAGAGGGTTTCCTTGATGGCATTCTGAAACACCTCTGCTGAGGATGAGATGCCGAAGCTCAGTTTCTTGTATTGCAGGAGGCCTACATGTGTAGAAGAAGTTGTGATTTAGCGATTCTCTGGGGCTAATTCTAACTCGTGATAACCTGAGTTGAGATCCAGTTTTGAGAACCAGTTTTATTCATTGAGATCGGCCACGATGTCATCCATGGTTGGTGTTATGTGGGGTTCACGTCGAATGGCTTGGTTAGTGAGCCTCATGTCCACACATAGCCATATGGCTCCAGGCTGTTTCGGCTTTGGAGAGACCAAGGGCATGAGGCCATTCACTTTTCAGTGACTCCTTGCTCCTCCTGTGCTTGCAACTCACGTTCCACCTATGGCCTCAAGTGAAAGACCAGACAAGTCAACGCCATCTCATCATCATGTTTCAACATCCTACGCATGCTCCGAAAGATCTTCCGTTGGATCCCCACCGAAACCAGGAAGACGGTCACCCAGGCACTCGTCACAAGCCGACTGGACTACGAGAACACCCTCTACACCGGAACCACAGCCAAACTACAGAAAAGACGCATCCAGAACGCCTCCGCACAACTCATCCTGGACATCCCCCGACACAGCCACACCTCCGAACACCTGAGAGACCTGCACTGGCTCCCCGTCAGCAAGAGAATCACGTTCCGACTCCTCACCCACGCACACAAGGCCCTCCACGACCTGGGGCCCAGGTACCTCAACAACCGCCTGACCTTCTACACTCCCACCCGCCAGCTACGATCAACCAGCCACGCCCTCGCCACCGTTCCACGCATTTGAAGAGCCACCATGGGAGGAAGATCCTTCTCCTACCTGGCAGCCAAGACTCGGAACTCCCTCCCCATCCACCTCTGTCTTACCCAAGACCACCTCTCCTTCAGGAAGCAACTCAAGACCTGGCTGTTCGAGCAGTAGTGGACCCCTCTCCCCCAAGCGCCTTGAGACCCTCCGGGTGAGTAGCGCGCTTTACAAATTTCTTGATTGATTGATTGATTGATTGAAAGAGGACTCTTCGTTGTCTTAGGGCCATGGCTTTGATGTATTCTTAGATGTGCAGCTTGACCTGTTTGCCCTTCAATTTCCCCAGACCTTTAAATAGTTACAGGAATTCTGCAAGTGGGCAATCTGCGTGTGACTCATGCACTTGCCTTGCGAAAAACACCAATTTGAGATCTTCAGCAGTGTGGCACCTGAGTAGCTGGCCCATTTCCTCTTTTGTGACATGGAACTTTGCACACGTTAAATGCCCATCACTTGTGAGGTCTACCTCTATGGGTCCTCTGTGTGGTAGCGGTTCTGTTGCTCCATGTGTGTAGATTATTACCTGGCTGGGGAAGAGTGGTGGGCGTGGCTCTAATTTCTTGAATTGCTCAGAATCCATTACATTCACGGAGAACCTTTACGGGAGTATCTTATATCTCCACCACAAACATTGGGGCGGCCGCCTCTTGTGGAGTCTACCAAAGGAGACAACGAAGACATTGTCTTCCTCCTCATCTGGATGGGTTGCTGACTCGCAGCCGCTGGGTGCGCCACTTTCTACTTTTTCCTCTAGCCATAGCTGACGCAGGGCCACTGTTGCTTTCCTTGGGTATTCCGTGTTGGGTTTCGGTCTTCCAATCTGGCACACTTTCGCGAAAAGTTTGGCTTTCCCACATTGTGATCACCTCTTTTTTTTGGTAGGGCACATTCCAGGATCCTTTATTCTAGGCCACAGTTTCGGCAGGTTACACTTGTTTGGAGTTTGCAGCCTGCCATCCTGGGCCTTAACTTCGCTGTATGGCATTGACCCACTCTTCTTTGATGTTAGGAGCCTTCTGGGAGCTGGGCACGTCACCGACTTGCACCAGAGCACTTTCATCTTATCAGCCGGGCTATTCAATAGTTCATGAGATCGAGCCAAGATGAGACTGTCATTTAGCGAGATACCTGAGTGTTTCAGGATGAGCCATCGTTGACCAGCAGCCATCCATTATTTGCTCTTGTATCTCCTCCTGTTGATAGATGTTGATGCAGGTGCTTGCTAGTTTTTTCAACCTGGCATAGAACATGTCGACCGACACAGTGTTTGTTTCTGTAGCCAGGCGCAGCTTAAAGCATTCGCAATCGGGGTTGAGCTGGAGGCCAAAATGCCTGTTTAGTGCTCTAATGGCAGTGTCATAATAGGCATCATCCCCAATGTTTGGTAGTGTTATAAATAGTTCGTAGAGTTCTGCACCTCCGAAATGAATTAGTAGCGATCTCATTGTGGCGCCATTCGTCTGCCGTGTGGCGCGGAAGTAATGCTGTAGACGCCCAATCCGTGAACGCCACCTGGGTGCTGCTGTGGCTGGATCCGGCAGGTCACTGAAAGGTGGCAGTGGCATCACTGAGGCATGCGCATATGGGCCTCAGTCAGGGTGAGCCTGGTTCTGTGGTTGGGCTTGGTTGTCTTGTGGGGCCTAGTTCTGTTGTTGCTGTGGTGCACTCATGTTGCTAAGTATTTGTTTCTGTAGTGCAACACCCTGTCTACCGCCTTGAGGGCACGTGGGGCAGGGGCTGGTGGTTGGAGAGAGACTATGCAGCAACACTGTAACTGGGTGGACTGAGACCTAGTGGCATGCTGTCAACCCTTTTGCACTGTCTTCATGCACTGTGTGCGTCTTTCCTGTTTCTTGTGTAGCTGAACAGGGAGTTACTGCAGCAAATGTGCCTCTTCACCAGCTTTCTTTACGTTCATAGGCGCTGGTGAACTGACCTCTACTTGAAAGCCCCTTCTCAGGCAGTTCACTGGTTTTCGTGGCTCGTATATGCTCTCCCCTGCTTGGCAGGGTCGCAGGCCGCAGGCTTCTCTGATGCCCTTGCCTCACAAGGAAGTTGCGTGCCACAGTTGCTTCAGGCAGCACTGCAACCGGGCCGCTTGCCAGTAGCCCCACCTGCAGGAGCGCGAAGGCCCTCACGCACGACATAAACAACACAGGCTGTGTTAGGCCAATGCAAGAGTGCAGGCAGGTAGGGCCAGGAAGATGGAGGGCAGTCCAAGATGAGGAGCATCCTGAATGTTTGGGGCCAGAGCAAGAAGGCCCCAGGAAATGCCCAGGGGCAAACGAAGAGAACCCACAAGCCAGGCCTATGGGTAGCTGGACCATGAATACCCTTGACTGAACTTAAAGGAGAAAAGAGGACTCCCACCCCACCCGTAAGCTGCACCAACATGTGTTAATGAGGAGTGGAGCAGCCAGGAGTCAGAGAGCCACAGCAAAGTATGAGCTGCACAGGCAATGTAGGCACCAGCAGGGTTTCAAGGATACCAGATTGGAAGGGATGGATGTTGGAAAAAGTGTTGGAAGACCGAGGACGGTAGGGAATAGTATGATCCCGGCAGTAGAGAAGGCTGGAGTCAAGGAAGTGGCTAAAGGCTAGGGAGGCAAGGGCAGAGGAGTAGTGATGGGCCTGGGAAGTTCATAAATGAGCATCATACATACCATGGTGAATGTGAATGAGGAGGGATCACTGCAGAGCAATGAAAGTCAGCGGCACGCCATAAGGCAGAGAGGCATTGGACATGGTAAAGAGTGTGTGAGGACAGTGGATATACTAGATGAGTTGTCAGAGTCCTTATTGGTGGGTGGAGGGAACTTCGAGCATGAACAGGAGATCCAAGTTACAAGGGAATCTGGCCAGGGGTTCAGTAAGTGGGTGACACCGGTCCTGGAAATGCTGAATAGGGGAAGGAACACAGAGGTGGAAAGGCCCACGAGGGACCTTTGGGACAAGGTGAGAGACAGAAGGTAAGGCTCAACCCCGGATGGCAACAAACAGCTGATGCCGGGATGGAAAGAAAGGAGGAGAGAAGGTGATAAGAGACCAAGGTAGGGCCATTGCATGCTATGGCATAGGATTCAGACAGTGAGTATGGGTATAATTGGTGTGCTGTATGAAGGCTTGAGAAGTTATGAAGAAATAGGGATGGTGATGAGGGAGGAGTGTTGGAAGATGGATATATAGAAATCTGGAGAAGCTTTAAGAAAAATTGTGGGAATGTTGGGATTCATGAAAAGGAAAGGGGAGGTAGCAGCAACGAAGGGGGGCACAATATCTACAGTGGCACAAGAAGGGGACACAGAAGTGAAGCAGCAAACAGGGGTGAACAAGCAACTATCGCTGTTATATGGCCCTTAAGGTCATTCTCAACATTGCTAACTTAGCATGAGCTCAGCTGCCATGTTGCTGCTTTTGTGCACGGTACTACATGACTTAGTTTTGCAAGACTCTGTTTGTGTCTTTCACATGAAAACGGTCTGCTTTCTGCGTTCTCTGCTGTTCCTGGAGTTTAGTCTGAACACGATGTGCAAGGTCCAAAAACATGCCCCTTGTTATTCTGTTCTGGTCAGTCCCGATTACCTAGACAAACATGCTACACACACAGCTGCACTGCTAGAGAACTCGTGCTTTGATATTACGTTGTTGCATGTTGTTCATAGACACTTGGGGGAAATCTTTCCTTGGAGAAGGACTATGTTGTTCCTATGATGTAAAGCTACCATTTAGACTTTAAGGTAAGGAGTCTTCTGACAAAGCCTAGAGATCTTCTTTTATATAATAAACCTCAACTTACAAACGGGAGAGTGGTTGGGCCTTATAGTCCTTTTTCCACTGTCTATATATAATGACTTCCCCCTTCATATTCTAAGGTATTGTAACAATGCTAACTGTGCTAGGTTTATGCATTTTTGCTGTTGGTACTGGCTTGTATACTGCATTATAGAGCACGATAGTTAAAATAAAAATTGTGAACTATACAGTGACTCTGACTATCCTTATCGTGGACAAATAAGAGTGAGTGAGCAAAAGGGTATGTCTTGCTACCGCAATTCCTGAGAGAGTTGGGAGTGTTGGGCTCTAGGGGCCAGATGTAGGTGGCCGTTTGAGGCCATTTACCAAGCGGTAACGGCCGATTTTGGCCGTTACCGATCGGTAAATGGGTGACAGGTATGTAGGGGGCATTATTTTACCGAATCGGTAAAATTACCGATTCGGTAATTTTACTGATTCAAAGCCCATAGGAATGAATGGGCATTACCGATTCGGTATTTACCGAATCGGTAAATACTGAATTCTTCCGATTCGGTATTCCAGCACATCTGGAATACCTACATATCCACCCCTTAGATTTACCGATTTTTAATTACCGAATCGGTAAAATTCGGTAATTAAAAATCGGTAAATCTATTTTACCTACATCTGGCCCTAGGTTGTTTAATCATTTGTAGCTTCGTGATTTGTCAGAGAAGGAATTAGACACTATAGCTAGTCGGTCCTGGGATTTTGGGCACTAAGGTTTTAGGAAGGTACAACCCCTGTGGACCGAGGTCCTGTTTTCCTGCGCATAGTTCTGTGTGTGTGCAGAATCCCTGCAACACCGCGGAGGGTAGGGGAATGAAGGTGAGTGCTAGAGCAACAGGACACTGACTGGGAAAATGACTGGGGAGACAGGAAAAAGGGAGGTGAGGGATATAGATGGAAAAACAAACAAAGGGAAACAGAAGGGACTAGTGTCCATGAGTATAGTGGCCTCCTTGGGCCATCAATAGTGCAAAATACCAAGAAGAAGATATGGGCCAGTGAACATGGTGAATAATTTTTTTGAAAGGTTTTATATATCGTAAACATGACCCATCAGGATATCAGAGCGCTGTACAAAAAAGCATGCAAGATAGACGGGAAAAGGTTTAAATACTAAACATGTGGTAATCAGGTAAGCAGAACGTGAAAAAAGAACAACATGTGTCATAGAAAATATAAAGCAGTACAAATTGCATCGTTGAATCTTAAAATCAGTGCTGTAAACAAGAAGGAAAAGTTTGTTTGGGTGGCTTCAGGTCAATTGTTGCAGGTAGCTATTCAGGAGCAACCCTTCATCTTCATTTTTGAACGAGGCAATTGAAGGGTTAATTCTGATTTCGGGAGGAAGAGCATTCCATATTCACAGAGCAAGACAGGGGAAGGCTTGGTTATAAGTTCTCTTCTTTTTGAATTTTTGTGGTTTCAACAATAGAGTAATTGATCTTCTTAGGGCTGGATTCAAGCTGGACAATTCAAGTTTTTTTGACGATAAACTGAATGGCTATAATGAAGCGCTTAGTGCATAAAGCAGGCTATCTTGAACCAAATCCTTGATTCGAAAGAGAGCCACTTGAGTTGAATTAGGTCTGGAGTGATGTGATCATGTTTTCTTGAACACGTGATGAGTCTGGCAGCAGAGTTCAGGGTAGCCCTTACAGGGGCCGTCTAGCTTTTGGAAGCCCTGCCAGGGTCACAATTCAATAATCTAAGCAGGAGATAACTAGAGATTGGACTGTTACTGCATGTCGTCAGGAGGCAGGAACGGTTCGATTTTCCTTAAAGTGTTGAGGTTGGTAGTTGACTCCTCTAGTTGTTGCACTTATGTGGTCTTTCATGTTCAGGTGTTTTTACAGGGTTATGCCTAATGTTCTGGTGGAGTCAACAACATGTGGAACGCTATTGAGGGCCGTTTGTTGTTTGAACCAGGGTTGAATGGGAGTAGAATGATTATGGAGGGGCAATCAGGAGGAATTTCGTCTTTAATGTATTCAGCATAAGGTGATTGCGAGTTAACCAATTTTGAGTTTTCACAAGTGCAGAGTTAAGAATTATGATATCATCCGGTGAAGAAAATTTCATGTACAATTGAGTATCATCGACGTACATGTGATAGTGTATGTTCAAACACTTCAGAATTTCGGCTATAGGTTCCATGAACAAGTTGAAGAGCGTGGGTGACAGTGCAGATCCGTGAGGCACCCCAATTGAGACCGGTGTACTGTTAGAAAGGGGATGGTTGTCTTTGATTTTCTGTGTTCTGTTATGTAGGAACGAGGCAAACCAATTTAAAACTGGTGCCAGAAACCCCATCCTTTTTTCAAAAACCTCAATCAAGTTGTCCTGTTTGTCTGTGTCAAACGCCGAGGAAAGATCAAGAAATATAAATAGGCAACTTTCATTCTAGTCAAGTAGTCTCAGGGCGTCATCAACAATGTCAGAGCAGTTTCAGTACTGTGTCCCAATCTGAAGCCTGATTGGTATTGATTGAGGGGTTGAAACTTTTGATGTGAGTGCAGAGTTGTGTGTATGCATTTCTCAAGTAGTTTGGCTAAAGTCCTGATTTAGAAATCGGTCTGAAGTTGTTAGGATCAGTTAGGTCTGCATTTGGCTTCTTTGGGAAGGGATTGACTTGAGGCAATCAGGACTCAGGTCTTACAGGAGGGATTCATGGACAATCTCAGACTAGAGTGGGAGAATTGCTAATTTAAGTTCTTTGAAGAGCTTGGGGGGCAGAGGATCAGTGAAATGTTTTCAAGGTTTTAATGAAGTTATAGTTTTGAGTAGCTTGACATCGTCTGGTAGTATAAAGGTATTCCAGGATGCCTTATTTTTTGTAGAATAAAACATAGAGCCAGAAAGAATGGAACTCGGCAAGGGTAGTGAAGAGGGAGTGGACTGGATCAGGCAATGTGTATTCGGTGAGGTGCTTTGCAGTTCTGATTTGATCTTTCTTGTCTTTTAAATGAATCATGCAACAAACTCCTCACTGCTAGGGGATGAGTCATTGAGTGTAGAGTGTTGGTTAGTTGGGTGTTTAACTTGCTGTTTGATAATTTCAAACTGTTTTTTCGGTCTGTTTTTGGCGTTATCGAGTTGTGACGTAAAGTAAGTGGTTTTGGCACTATGGATATGTTTATTATACTCACTTCTTGTCGTCCGCAGCTGCTTGAGGTTTGTTATGGAGGGAGAGTTTCTCCATGACTTCTCTGCCAGCCTTAGTTTGCGTCTGTCATCGTTAAGGGAGCATTTGAACAAGGGTTTGGAGGGTTTGCTGGGTATCCTTTTGAGTTGCTTTGGAGTAATTGAGTCGAATATATCAGTCAAGGAGTGGATGTAATGTTTGGTAAGTT
Source organism: Lissotriton vulgaris (assembly GCF_964263255.1). Classification (NCBI taxonomy): domain Eukaryota; kingdom Metazoa; phylum Chordata; class Amphibia; order Caudata; family Salamandridae; genus Lissotriton; species Lissotriton vulgaris. The sequence continues at coordinate 248,010,247 of NC_141687.1, forward strand.
CATCCAGATTTGTCAAGTTAGGGGGCGGAGGAAGTAGGTTATTACTAATGTTGGTTAGATAATTTAACCTTTTGCATGCTCATGACGAGCTGAGCTCGTCATGAGGCACGGTGCTCCGGTGCTCATGACGAGCTCAGCTCGTCATGGGCCGTGGAACGCACAGGTACGGGGAGATTTCCCCTGCTGTGCTGAGCGTTCCACAGGAGCCAATGCACCTGTGACGAGCTGAGCTCGTCATGAGCACAGGAGCACTGTAGCTCATGACAAGCTCAGCTCATCATGAGCATGCGTGCGCTGTGCACGACCCCCTCCCCCCAGCACAGCGGGGGAATTACCCCCGCAGCGAAGGGGTTACATTGATGTTCCTCAAGTCTCAAGACCGTTACTTGGCCTTACGGGGTTCTCCTTGTCTAATCAGCACCCTTTCCAATTTGATAAATGAAATTAGGTAATGATCCGACCTGTCACGGGGTGATATGGCATCCAGTTGTATAACGTTGTCTCTAGCAATGATTAAGTCAAGGGTGGAGCCTTGATGTGGGTAGGGCTGTTGCAGGACTGGGTTACGTTTAGGCTGGTAAGGAAAGCCTTGAAGGTGCACAGGAAGGGATAATTTGCATTGTTCCAGAGTGAGTTGAAATCTCCAAATGAGATATGGTTAGGGTGTTGGTCAGAGTTGGAAGATATGGTCTCTATTATGTGTTCTATGAAGAGAAGATTATCACCTGGGGGATGATTGATCGTGTGGACTATAGAAACTAACTTGTCACTATTCCAGATTTCAATGCCCAGGTCCTCACATATCGCTATTTGAACAGTTTGTGTATATCTTAGCGCAAGAATTGAGCGAAAGATGCATGCTATGCCGTCCTGAGGTCTAACCAATCTGATGATGTCATGTTCGGGGGGAACTAAAATGTCCAAAATTGGTAAGGAGGAGACATTAAGCCAAGTTTCAGTTAAGATCAGAAGGTCCAGTTCTTGCAAAAGTATGAGGTCGGCAATTTCAGCAGCATTCCTTACTACTGACCTGCAATTAAGAAGCAATGATTTGATGTGGGATTTAGTTACTACTGCTTGTAGGAGAGATGTGGTGACAGGTAATACATTAACCATGTTAATAGTTTTGAGATTGGCACTGGATTCTCTAAACGGGTTGGAGCGATTTGTTTGGATATTGAATGGTAAGAGTGATGAATTACCACTAGAAGCATTGTAAGATAGTAGAAAAGAGTGAATGTCAGCATCCAACACACGGTCAGTGATCCTTGGGTGAAGGACAGAAGCACAATGAAAGCAAGTACATGTAGACCAAAAATGCACCAGATAAACTCCAGTTTTCAAGTGTAAATGTACTTTAATTCTTTTTTTTTAATGTTTTTATTTTTTAAACAACATAATTATTCTACATGTTTATACAAAGCAATACACAAAGATAGGTACATATCTGTAGGGAAAATAAATGCTTATATACAGAGTGTTATGCTGTAAATTTCTGTTTGCGTATGGTGCTTATGTGGGGAAGAGCAAATTCTTGAGTAGCTGAAGATAAGGAGGCTGTCCATGGCTCTTATGTTGGGGGTAAAGAGTTCCATAGTTTAGCTGCTTTAACAGAGAAGGATATGCCACCTATGTTTTTTTTCTTGTATCTTGGAATTTTGAGGCGAGGTGCCCCTTTAGAGCGGAAGTGCCTTTGTTGAATGTGTTTGGTGATTTTATTCCTGATAAAGAGCTATCCCAGTCCATGTATTGCTTTGTGGTGATACAAAGCAGCTTGAACGTGGATCTTCTGGCAACCGGTAACCAATGCAGGGCTTTCAAGGCAGGTGAGATGTGGTCTCGCGGTTTGATATGCAGGAGTAGTCTGGCAACCGAGTTCTGAATCAGTTGTAGTCTTTTCATGGTTGTTAAAGGTGATCTGTGGTAGAGGCTATAGGCGTAATTGAGTTTGGACAGAAAAAGGGAGATGGTAGCTTGGACCTTGTGTGGAAATCCCAAATGATGGAAAATGTGTTGCAGCGTTTTTATAGTTCCAAAGCTTGATCTGGCTAGTTTGTACACTTGGGCATTCATCGATAGCGTGGAGTCCATGGTCATGCCGATGTTTCTTACTTCCTTTGATACTTTAGGTTGCTGTGTTGCCTCTATACAGACGTTCTCATGCAGATGTTAATGTTCTCATTATGTGAAAACTTAATAAAAACTATTTACAGAAAAACAAATAGAAACACCATTCTAGCTATTAGTCCTCATTCAATTCTAACTTTGGATATTACAGTTATGGGTGTGGGTACAGGGTTACAGGAATCACAGTATTCGCCTGACAGGTCCAGTCTACACTAAGTAAGGTCTCAGTGTAGTTCTGAGCATTGCTTGTTTAATCAATAGGTGTTCGTTTTTAATTAGGATAAACCATTTTTAAATATGGCCTAAGATTCTTAAAGACACATCTCTGATGGAGCAAGGATTTGCACGTAATGCGACTTGCTTGAATTCAGTCCTCTCGACATAACGTTAATGCGCTAACCAACATGTTTGTTTTATTAATATTGCATTTCACAAAATCGTTGGGTATCTAGAAGAAGCTTGCATATGTGTTTCTACTAACGTTAATCTGCTTGCACTAAAAATGGCTGCTGCTACGTGGGATTTCCAACTGCGCATGCGTATGTCATACTCATGTGATATGACGTCTTTCTCGGCTTGAAGGGAAACTTTCGCTTCTGCGCATTAAAACTAAGATGGCTGCTCTGTGTTACCGCATGCATGAAGCTTGCACTGCTGCTTTTGCTAAGTTGTTTGCTCTGCCTAAAATCCTAATGCAATAGTTAAAATAAAATAATAAGAATAGAATAGAGATAAGTGGTATACAGTCCATTCATTTATTCCGTGTTCTCATGCTGTTTCTTTTCCATTCTTACTTGTAAATCATTTTTGGGAATGACTCCTATCGCTGAACTCCATATTGAAAGAAACAGCGTCTGCGCAGAAGAAACAGAAACCCTGAAGCACTGGCATTGAAACCCGGCCAAGACATGACTTGCTAGAAGATGTTTCTGGGAAAGTCAACTTCTGACCCCTGTGAAGGAAGCTGAACTAAAATATGGACTACATTGTAATCATTATTGATACATTCACTGCCGCATTGGAATAAAACATACGTGAGAAAATAAAACGATGGGCGGGAACGCAAACATTAATATTCATTCAAAAAGTCTCATTTTGGTATGGTGTGATGACCTCTTCTCATTCTTTTGTCTAATCAAAATTGGGGATCCTTACACTTGCAACATTGGGGGGTGGTACACTGACCGGGAAAATAGTATAACTAGGGTAGGCTTAGCTAGTTAGTTCGTCCGACTTGTCCGAATAGCTGACCTGTCACTGACCCAACGCACTCAATAGGGATCGAGAGCAGAGGTGCCGGCGGAGCACTCTGTCAGAAGGTTCGAAACCCAGATTGGGGTTTGCAAGTCAAAGTGCTGGCCAAGTCAAGTCAAGTCAGAAATTTATATAGCGCGCTACATACCCAAAGGGTCTCAAGGCGCTTGAGGAGGGGAAGGGAATTACTTGTCGAATATCCAGGTTTTAAGTTGCTTTCTGAACGCTAGGTGGTTCTGTGTGAGACCTAGGTGAGTGGGGAGTGAGTTCCAGGTTTTAGCTGCGAGGTAGGAGAAGGATCTACCTCCCATGGTGGTTTTATTGATGCGAGGAATGGTAGCAAGGGCTTGGTTGGAAGATCGTAGCTGGCGAGGGGGGGTGTAGAAGGAAAGTCGTGTGTTGAGGCATTCGGGTCCAAGTTCGTAGAGTGCTTTGTGAGCGTGGGTTAGGAGGTGGAAAGTAATCCTCTTATTGACGGGGAGCCAGTGGAGGTTTTTCAGGTGGCTAGAGATATGGTCTTTGCGTGGGATGTCTAGTATGAGTCTGGCTGATGCGTTCTGGATGCGTTGGAGTTTTTTCTGGAGTTTTGCGGTGATACCGGTGTATAGGGTGTTTCCGTAGTCCAGGCGACTTGTAACCAGTGCATGGGTGACTGTCTTTCTGGTTTCGGTGGGGATCCAGCAAAATGTTTTTTTGAGCATGCGGAGGATGTTGAAGCATGAAGATGAGACTGCGTTGACTTGTCTGTTCATCGAGAGAGAGGAGTCCAGGATGACGCCCAGGTTTCGTGCGTGGTCCGTCGGGATGGGTGCTTTTCCAAGGGCCTCTGGCCACCAAGAGTCGTCCCAAGCGGAGGGGGAGGTGCCTAAGATAAGGACTTCTGTTTTGTCTGAGTTCAGTTTCAGACGGCTGTGCTTCATCCACTCTGCTACTTCTTTCATACCTTCATGTAGGTTGGTTTTGGCGGTGTTGGGGTCTTTGGTGAGTGATAGGATCAGTTGGGTGTCATCTGCGTAGGAGATGATGTTGAGGTTGTGTTGGCGAGCGATGGGGCTCATGTATACGTTGAAGAGGGTGGGGCTGAGTGAGGAACCTTGGGGTACGCCGCAGATGACTTCAGTGGCCTCGGACTTGAATGGTGGGAGGCGGACTCTCTGGGTTCTTCCGGTGAGGAATGAGGTGATCCATTCCAGTGCTTTTCCTTGGATCCCGATGTTTTTGAGGCGCTGTAGAAGAGTGCTATGGCAGACTGTGTCGAAGGCTGCGGAGAGGTCGAGGAGGATGAGGGCGACTGTGTCTCCGTTGTCTAGTAGAGTTCGAATGTCGTCTGTTGCTGCGATGAGGGCGGTCTCCGTGCTGTGTTTGGCTCGGAAGCCGGACTGTGAGGAGTCGAGGGATTTGTTGCTTTCGAGGAAGGCGGCGAGCTGGTTATTGACGGCTTTCTCAATGACTTTGGCCGGGAATGGAAGGAGCGAGATGGGGCGGTAGTTTTTGAGTTCGGTGGGGTCCGCTGTGGGTTTTTTCAGAAGGGCGCTGAGTTCGGCGTGTTTCCAGCTTTCCGGGAAGGTGGCGGAGTAGAGGGAGCAGTTGATGACGTCTCGGAGGTGTGGTGCTATGATGGAGTCTGCTTTGTTGAAAATGTGGTGAGGACATGGGCCTGTGGGGGATCCTGAGTGGATAGAGTTCATCAGGTGGATGGTGTCCTCAGTGGAGATTGGGTTCCAGTCGTTAAGGATGTTCGAGAGGGTGCAGGTACGGCAGAAGATTGGGTGGGATGGTCTCCGAGTTGGATGTCGAAGCTGTTGTGGATGTCTGCAATTTTGTTGTGGAAGAACGAGGCTAGGGAGTCGCAGAGGGCTTGAGAGGGGGTGATGTCGTTGGAGTTGGCTGAGGGGTTGGTGAATTCTTTGACGATGTTGAATAGTTCCTTGCTGTTGTGGGCGTTGTTGTCTAGTCGGTCTTTGAATGCGGCTTTCTTGGCAGTCTGGATCAGTTGGTGGTGTATGCGGGTGGCGTTTTTGAAGGCGTCCCTGGTGCTGGTGTTTGGGTCTTTTTTCCAGGCCTTCTCGAGGGAGCGGCAGAGTTTCTTCGATTTCTTAAGATCATCATTGAACCAGGAGGCGTTTTTGCTGCCCAGTTTGATTTGATGTTTTTTCGGCGGTGCTAGGATGTCGGCGCTGTTGGATAGCCATTGGGTGAGGTTAAACGCTGCTTGGTCGGGGTTTGAGGAGTGGGCAGGTGGGTTTTGAAGAAGCGATGAGGAGATCTGGGCGATGGTGATTTTGTTCCAGTTTCTTCGTAGAGTAGGTTGAGGTCGGTTGTGAGTGGTGTTTTTTTTGTAGAAAAAGTGTACGCAGCTGTGGTCCGTCCACTAGAGGGTAGTGGTGTGACTGAAGGAGACATGTTTGCTGGAGGTGAAGATGGGGTCGAGTGTGTGACCTGCGATGTGGGTGGGCATAGAGACAAGTTGTTTGAGTCTGAGGTTGGCGAGATTGTCCCGAAGGGAGGTGGTGTTGCTGTCGTTGCTCTTTTCCAGGTGAAAGTTGAGGTCTCCCAGTAGGATGTATTCCTCGGAGGGGAGGGCGTGTGGGGTGATGAAGTCAGTGATAACGTCGCTGAATTTTGCACGGGGTCCTGGAGGCCTGTAGAGGAGGGTGCCTCTAAGTGTGGTCTTGGGGTTGGTGTGGATCTGGAAGTGAAGTTGTTCGGCGCTAGCGAGGTTGACGTCTGAGCTGGTTGATATGCGGATGGAGTTCTTATGGACGAGAAATCTTTGTCCGAGAAATCGATAACTCTTACCGGGTTCTGGCTGTTAGCTGCAGAGAGGGAGTAACGCAGCCGTTGCAACTTTAACTGTGGGTGCTGGTCTTAGCCTTGGTGGTTCTATCCTGATCCAATTTGGCTTCACCTGTCCTGATTCCGATCTGTACCTGGCTGCCTTTATGGTGCCTGCATTTTCGGGGTTCTGTCCTTTAAACTGACCCGTGGCCAGGGTTAGTTCTTCACACCATTCGGGGTAAATATAAAATGTGGGGACTCTCATTGTTCTGTTTCCTTCTCTCTTCCCACCCTAAGTGTTAAATGATAAAAAATGTGCATATTGTCGTATGTTAGTGTTCTATTTCCTTCTCTTTTTCCACCCTCTTGTCAAATGCGCAAAGCCTGCTTAATAAAAAATCTGCATTATTTCATTCTATTCATTATTTTCCTAATTGAGAATTTTCTATTATTCAATGCTTGGATTATGACAATTTAAAGATTTAGATAAAGAGTTTAAACCTTTCCCGAGTTGTGATTTATTTTATGAGTGCAAATGTTCTTTTTCTACCTATTATTCTAACACCTCTGATCCCGTAGGACTCTAGGTACCAATGATCAAGGATTGGTAAGTCAATGGTATAGGTCCTAAATGAAATGTATAAATCACTGATTAGAGTAAGTGCACAGGTTACCTGATTAAATCTCATCACATTTTGTTTATGGGCCCAGGTGAGTATGGTAATCTGAGTCGGGTGACCTGCGCACTCTATCATCTCTATGCTTCTTAGGGCAGACTGAATTAAGCAATACATGGTGCAAAACATGAATTTTGAAACCGTTGGCAGCATAGTGCATTCAGGGGTGTAGCTTGGTCAGTAAGACGGGGGAGGGTGTGAGCTTCAGATTTTGCACGAATCATGCTGGCATAGCATGTCAATCATATGAGAAGCAGTGCATGGGGTGGGCTTATGGATCAGTGGAAAGCAAAAGGAGTGTGGATTGTGATGGGTACATATTACATAAAACTACGGGGCAGATTTACAAGCCCCGTACTCCACATTTGCGCCACCGTTGCATCACTTTTGTGGCGCAGCGGTGGCGCAAAGCCAGCGCCATGCTGTGGGTTATTTACAATGTGACGCATCTAGGGAGATGTGTCACGTTTTAGAGCCCTGTCCCACATATGGGAGTTCAGGCGCAGGGGGAGGAAGGGGGCATTCCGGCGCAGGAACGCCTCCTAAAAGTGGCTGAGTGAAATCTACAAGATTTCACTCAGTCACTTTTAAGGCCATACTGCGTCAAAACCCTGCGCCTGCTTGAAGCAGGCGTAAGGATTGACGCAGAATGTTAGGCATAGGGGCACCCGAGCCTTGCTGGAGCTGCGTCGCGCTTGCGACACAACTCCAGCAATGCGTCACCTTTACGGCAGCAGATGAGTCATGCATCTGTCTATTCTTCCCCCATGGTGTGCCGTATTGTAAATGCGGCTCAACCATGGTGGCGCAAGAGGTGTCTGCCGTGATGCACAATAATTGGCGCATCCCTGCGATATGCAGGTATGTACCAGTTATTGTAAATCAGCCCCACAGTATTTTGTAAAACAACCATGGTTTGAGTCCTTCAAAACAAAGACAAGTGTGTGTATGTTTTTGTTCGAGAACAACAAAAATTCCAGGTGAAATCCAACAGACATCTTACTATACCCGACTGAAAGCTCCTGTACCCACCTAGTTATTAAATAATACATTTATTAAAGTGGGGGTAACATCCCCCCACCACGAAGCTACTCCCCTTGGAGCACTGGCAGGAGGAGATGACGCTATCCTTTCTCTGTGAGAGGGAAGTGGCTGCATCTTTTACACAAAGAAAACGATACATCATATTGAACAAGGAAAATGATCCAGAGACCACATGCGCCCAACGTCCTCGCCGCCCCTTACTTATGGAGGGTCTTCATGGCTAACCTCACGCCGTGCCTGCTCTCCCCGAGCCACGCGCTTTCCCAGATTCAGCAGTTGGAAAGCGCGCGCTCTCAGACTGCCCACTGGTGCGCGCGTAAGATTTAGAATTATATATAGACATCTTATATCTTTTCACTGCTGAGTGTGAGAAATGAGATGATTCATATGACACACAGACTCAGGGCGCCCATAAATACCCGTCCTGCTCCCATGTGAGAACGAGCGACAAATTACACTGCCCGCTGGTGCGTGCACCGCGCGCGCCAAATTACTCTAGAGCTAATATAGGGCAGTGGTCTGTTTTCTGGCAGCACTCTGTCACAATAACATGGTTTATTGGGTGATTTGATGTCTCTCGCAGGCACGGCATGAGCCCCACACGCTCCCCTCCCCTCTCGAGTGCTCTGCTCTCGTTTCCTCAGACAGGGCCTCAGCGGGGCCACCTGGCCTCACGCAGGCAGCGCATTACACATCACTGGCCCATCCGCATCCTGACGGCTATCTGATTCCGCCAGGCGGGAAGCGAGCACGCCTCACACCGGCCCGCTCGCGGTGCTGTCAGAAAACGTTTCCCTTTTTAATGCCGCGGTGGGCCTTCATGCTTCCGCGAGCCGCGAAGGGCCCTGCCGCGCCCCGGCGCGAGCCATCGGCCAGCGCCTCCGCGCGCTCGGCCACGGGGAGGCAGGCAGGGGATACCATGACATAACGAGATAATTTCTCATTTTGCATCAAATGCCGGCTGAAGAGATGACTAACATAATCCTTTCCCCGTGAGCTGGAAAGACAGGCTTTGCCCTTGAAAGCTGTTCAGAAATCACGAAGGGCAGTTCAGTTTTGGCTCGCCATATCAATTGCTTCGCATATTCCATCGACTGCTCCGCAGTGTATTTATAAACACATTAGATCGTAGAGCAGAGAGAGGCAGAGAAGAGAGAGAGAGAGCGAGAAAGAGAGAGAAGTCAGTGTGTGCGTTTCTATCTATTCATTGGTTGATTCAGCATCTCTTCTGGAAGGTTAACTATATGACAAATATAAACTGTTAGGTGGAGCTGGCCTTTATATTGAGGTTTTCTGCTGAAGAAAAAAAATCATAAAGCTCGTATCGAACATAATAAGGCATTTAAAAATAGTTGGCAGCATTTTCACATCATCTTAATCGAATCCCATCTGTCATTGTACTGGAGTGAGGTACATTGGACTGGAGGGTGTGGGGGCTTCTGAAACGGATTGAAGTGGGGTGGATTGGGTGGAGTGGGGTGAGCTGAATTACAGTGGGATTGATTGGGTTGGAGTGTGGTGGGTTATATTAGAGTGTGGTGGATTTGATTGTAGTAGGATGGAATGGATTGAAGTACAGTGGAATATGGTGGATTGGATTGGACTGGGATGGATTGGACTGGAGTGGGCTGGATTGGGGTGGACTGGATTGGATTTGGGTGTCTTAGGGAGGAGGGGTGGATTGGATTTAGGTGAGGGGATTGGTTTGACATAGGGTGGATTGGATTGGACTGGGGTGAACTGGATTGATGTGAGTGGATTGGAGTGGGGTGGATTGGATTAGAGCAAGGTGAATTAAGGTAAATTGGATTGGAGTGGGGTGGGGTTGATTGGATTGGCGTCTGGTGGAGTCTGGTGAATTGGGGTGGGTGGATTAGAGTTGGGTGGAATGGAGTGAGAATGGGTGGAATCGATTGGAGTGGAAAGCTTGTAGGGGAGTGGATTGTATTGGAGTAGGGTGGGGTGGATTATTTTGGACTGGAGTGTGGTGGATTGGAAGGGGTGGTTTGAGGCAGATTGGATTGGAGTGGCATAGACTGTATTGGAATGGGGCGTGATGGATTGGGGTGGTTGGATTGAAGTGGGGTGGGCTTGAGTATAGTGGATTGGACTGGAGTGGGGAGGAATGGAGTGGGGTGGAGTAGACAGGAGTGCAATGTATTGGTGTAGGGTGGATTGAGGTGGAGTGGGGTGGATTGAATTTGGGTGAGGTGGATTGGAATGGGGAAAATTGGATTGGGCTAGATATGAGTGGGTAGATTGGGGATTGGGGTGTACTGGAGTGAGGTGGATTGTTATGAGGTGGAATAGGTTGGTAAAGGATGTATTGGATTGGTTTGGGATTGGAATGGTGTAGGGTGGATTGGATTGTAGTGGGGTGAAGGGGATTGGTGTGGGGTGGATTGAATTGGATTGTGGCAGATTGGATTGGTGTGGGGTAGGTTGGGATGATTGGAGTGGGGTGGATTGGAGTGGGGTGAGTGGTTGGGCTGGGGTAGATTGAATTGGATTGAAGTAGAGAGGGTTGTGGGGTGGATTGGAGTGGGGCGGATTTGATTGGCCTGGGGTGGATTGTATTGATTGGGATGATTTGGAGTGGGGTGGATTGGATTGGGGTGGATCGGTATAGGTTGAGGTAGGGTGGATTGGAGTAGGGCGTATTGGATTGGAGTGGGGCTTATAGGATTGTGGTGGATTGTTTTGGGGAGGATTGGGGTGTACTGCACGATTATGTGTTAAGGCATCATTTCAGAAATCCCACAAAGAAAGAAACAATGTCAATTTGCAATATTTAGAACAAGATAATCGTTATCTTTTGAGAACAGCGGCCATGAGCAAAAAGAAAACACGAGTCTGCAAAGTGAGAAAAGAAGACTTGCAAGCGTAAAGAAAGTTAACTGGAGAAAATACAACTTTGCAATGTTGTTCATTCTGCTGCGGGCGTTTTTGCCAGTCACACACCTTCTGTTTGCAGAACATTAGAATTTAAAAAGAACAACATAGCAAGCGCCTCAGTCAGGTTAGGAGCAACAGATGGGAATTGACTAAGTTGAATCAATCAGTGCTTGATCCCTGCTCCATAGAAAGGAACGTAAATGATGCTTGGCTCACAGTGACCAATCAAAAAGCTGTGAAAAAGAGTGCCACACAAGCCAACACCAAGGGGCAGATTTATGTTAACTGGCGCATCCCGAGGGATGCGCCAGTTAACATGCGCCACAGTGCGCCACAGCTACGCCACCCATGGTGCGCCGCATTTATGATGCGGCGCACCATGGGGCAAAAATGGCACAGATGCGTCACGCATCTGTGCCGTAAAAGTGACGCATTGCTGGAGTTGCGTCGCAAGCGCGACGCAGCTCCAGCAATGCTCTGGGGGGGCCTATTCTTTCAATGCTGCCTCAAGCCTTACGCCTGCTTCAAGCAGGCGCAGGGTTTTGACGCAGCATTGCCCTGAAAGTGACTGAGTGAAATCTCATAGATTTCACTCAGCCACTTCCAGGAGGCGTTCCTGCGCAGGAACGCCCCCCTCTGCGCAGGAACGCCTCCTCATGGCGCAGTGCTGTACAACGTGACGCATCTCCTAGATGCGTCACGTTGTAAATAGGGCGCAGGGATGCGCCACGTTTCCGCGCCGTTGCGTCACGCAACGGCGGCGTAAACGTGGCGCAAGCCCTTCATAAATCTGCCCCTTAGTCACCAACGATCGGGCTTTAAGCCCATTCTGTTAACAATAGTGTCTCGGAAACAAGACACATGCACAAGCACAACCCTAAAAAGGAGCTATTAACGCTGGTCATGTCATAGCACTTTCTTTTCACTTTTAACTAAAAGCAGACCCTGCAGCATTTGCGATTTTGCGATTCACAAAAAAATTGCGAAACGGCTGATTAGCGCGACAGCCGCGATATTTGTTTTTTGAACCGCTAAAAAAGGTCTCCCAGAAGAAAGGAAAAACATATGGCTTCTAATTGGTTGCACGTGCACACTTCACTACGTGCCGCCATAAAGCCATAAAATAGCTTGGTTCAGGCATCTCTGTATTCCGTACTTCAAGCCACTCCATCACCTTCTCGGTCCTATTTCTCCCAAAGCTGTAAAACTGCAGACTCGTCTCCAGCGCAGGCTTTGTTCCAGCGCTGGGGTTATTAGCCTGTGTTTTCCCCTGGGCTTTTCAAATTATATTACGAGTTTCGCCCCGGCAACCCCTGCTTGTAGAGGCAGTTCCATGCATGAACAGTTTTTGTAAAGCATAATTCCTCCTCTTATTTACAGCGCTTAGAAAGAGCAGTGGTGCCATAATAGCGCTATATGGAAGTAATAGCTGGGAATGTGTTTCCTTCCCCTTATACCATTCTTTCTGTGATTGGGGCCATGTAACTCTGTTCTTACTCTCTGACCCCCGGCTGCTGTTCTGGCTACACCCTCCTTTACCAAACCTATTTTCAGAATTTGCCTTTTTTTCACCATTCAAGAGATGCCAATGCATCTCTACTAATTTTGACATAAATTTAATTTATTAAGCACTAAACAAAAGTGGCATTGTGAGGGGTGGGCAGAGAGGTCACAGGCGGCTGATTGCTGGCAGTCGAGGAGTATGCGGGTGCGCAGCCGGCTTTCACACTTCCTCTATATAAAATTGGAGACACTTTACAGCAAGACGTGAGCATCTGAATACACAGAATATTCCAAAAATTGCACAGGTCTTGCGGAGAAACTGGAATGTGATTGTCATGTCCTCCTCTTTTGGTATTGAGGAACGGTAGTTTTGTGGCCAAATCATGTTGGATGTTGTACAATATAGAGACTGCCCATGTATGTTTTAAGCATAGTTATTTTTTAAATCATTTTTATCTTAACTGAGTGAATTTTAATTGATGATGGTATTTCAGCTTCTGTCGAGCTGTCTGTTTCTATATGCCAAAAATTAAATTAAATCAATTCTGCACAGGGCCTGCACAGGGGCTGTGGTGTCTTAGTCAGCCTGGACAAACTAGTACCAGATTCCTCCAAACGAGATATGGCTGACATGCCCCAGGGAGTGTGTGCCCTCAAACAAGGAGAAGCCCAAAATGGTCTAATCGTGCAGAAGAATTTAAAGGTCTGGCTGCTTCACTTGCCTGCTACCGAATGTAATATGAATTCGGCTGATTTTCAGCTCCCCAAACCACCAAGCTGAATATTGTGTGCTAGCACAATGTGCCACCCTAAGCCTGTCTCCGGCTTATGCTATTCATTTCCATTCTGCACATGGGGTGAAGCCTCATGAGTACAGAGGGAAGAGGCCTGGCTCCTGTGGCTGGCTGAAGCGTTCTGATAGCACAAGCAGGCTTGGCTGTGGTGACAAGAGATCACATCTCTAATTACTCCACTGGCGTTAATAAATGGAATAATTTTCTTTGAGGTCACAAATCCATCGACACTGGGGCCCGGGCATGGTGAAGAAAGCCCCGCCCAGTTCATTACTTTCCCGCATGGGAGGGGGAAATGAAAGGATTGGCCTTTGAAGTTCCCTAGAATTGCCCAGGTGAGGTGATAGCTAAGTACAGTTAGGCTAGTGTAGTGATTTGAGAGCCTGCAGCAGTGACCTGTGGCCAGCTAGCCACAGGTTACTATCCTGGCAGGTCAGATTCATCCTTTCATTTATTTATTTATTGGCATTTATAAAGCGCAGCATATACCCCAGGGTGTCTTGGCGCTGATTAATTTGCCCGCTTGATGTTAAATAAGCTGCCTTGCTCAGACCTCTATTCTATACCGAGAACTTATTTATTGAACAGCCAGGTTTTCAGTTTTTTGCGGAATTGGAGTAGTGTGGGACATGCTCTAATGTCCTGGGGTAGAGTATTCCAAAGTTTGGAAGCTGCTATCACAAACCGTCGGTCTCCCCACATCACTGTTCTGGTGCGAGGTACCGTTAGTTGGTTGCTGTTGGTGGAGCGCAACTGGCGTATAGGTTGGTAAGGACGTAGATGGTCTGAATGGATGAAACACAGCCGTCTGAAACTGAACTCAGATAAAACAGAAGTCCTCATCCTAGGTACATCCCCCTCTGCATGGGACGACTCTTGGTGGCCGGAAGCCCTTGGAAAAGCACCCATCCCGACAGACCACGCACGGAACCTAGGCGTTATCCTGGATTCTTCACTTTCAATGAACAGACAAGTCAGCGCCGTATCCTCATCCTGCTTCAACATTCTTCGCATGCTCAAAAAAACATTCCGCTGGATCCCCACCGAAACCAGGAAAACAGTCACCCATGCTCTGGTCACGAGCCGACTGGACTACGGAAACACCCTCTACGCAGGTACTACCGCTAAACTCCAGAAGAAACTCCAACGAATCCAAAACGCCTCAGCCAGAATCATATTAGACATCCCACGCAACAAACACATCTCTGGTCACCTGAAAGACCTCCACTGGCTACCCGTCAATAAGAGAATCACTTTCCGACTGCTAACCCACGCACACAAATCACTCTATGACATTGGACCAGAATGCCTCAACTCACGACTGTCCTTCTACACCCCCTCCCGCCAACTACGTTCTTCCAGCCAAGCCCTCGCCACTGTACCTCGCATCAACAAGACCACCATGGGAGGCAGATCCTTCTCATACCTGGCTGCTAAAACATGGAACTCACTTCCCACTTACCTTCGCCTCACCCAGAACCACCTAGCATTCAGAAAGCAACTTAAAACGTGGATATTTGACAAGTAATCCTCCTCCCCTTCCTAAGCGCCTTGAGACCCTCTGGGTATGTAGTGCGCTATATAAATTCTCTGACTTGACTTGACTTGACTTTAAGGAACTGCGGCCCCTGTTTGTTTAGTGCTTTGTAAACAATGCACTGTGATTTAAATCTAGCTCTGTTCTGAATCGTCAGCCAGTGTAGTTTTGGAATGGCGTCAGAGAGAGGAGCAAACTTAGGAATTCCCAGAATAAGACGTGCTGCCGCATTCTGTATGGTCTGCAGTTTTTTTATAACTCTAACTTGGGAGTTGATGAAAAGCCCATTGCAGTAGTCTAGGGATGTCAGGACTAGTGATCTCACCAGAGTTTTAATGGCAGTAGTAGGAAGATAAGGACTTATTTTTCGTATCATGCGTAGTTTGTGATGGGCTATAGAGGCCACTTTGCTAGCATGGTCCATGAAGTTTAAATGGTTATCAAAAAGTATTCCTAGGTTTCTTACTTTAGTCACCGGATTGGGGGGGGCACCAAAAGTTTGGGGCCACCACGAGGCGGGCCATTCTGGTGAAAGTTGTCCAAAAATCATTACCTCGTTTTTTTCCGAATTAAGTTTTAGGCAGTTCGCTGCCATCCACTCACCTATTTCCGTCAAACCTCTCTGGAATCTTTTAGCTACCTCTTCTCCATCACCTCTTATTGCCATCACCAATTGAGTGTCGTCCGCGTAGGAGGTTAGGCTCATCTCATGTGCCTTGATGACATTGGCCAGGTCCGACACATAGATATTAAAAAGTGTCAGACTCAGGGATGAGCCTTGAGGTACCCCACACGGTTGTGACAGTTTAGCAGATTGGTAAGGGCCAAGAGTGATGGCCTGCGTTCTCTCAGAGAGAAAGGAAGCGAGGAGAGCTCTTGCCGTGGAGGAGATGCCCATTTTCCCGACACGGTCGACCAAAATACTATGGTCGACCGTGTCGAAGGCTGCTGAAAGGTCCAGCAGTACCAACACAGCTGTACCGCCTTGGTCTCTTATTATTCTTATATCTTCAGATGCTTTAATAAGGGCGGTTTCGGTCCCATGGTATTTCCAAAAACCATATTGAGTGTCATCTAACTTCTTATGGGTTTCTATATACTCAGTTAATTGTATGTTCATGGCCTTTTCCACCACTTTGGCTATGAACGGGAGACTTGCAATGGGTCGATAGTTTTTTAGTTCTAACTTATCGGCTCCTGGTTTTTTTAGCAGTGGTTTGAGCAGTGTGGTTTTTAGATTAAGGGGATATATCCCTGAGAGCAGGATGGAGTTGCAGACTTGGTTCAGGACTGGTATGATCGAGTCCATCACCGGTAAGAGCGCCGATAGTGGACAAGGATCCAGCTTGGATCCAGCTTTGACTGTCGACACAATTTTTAATACCTGATCTTCTGTCAGTGGTATGAAATTAGTGAAGGATGATGTTACTGTAGGTTTTGAGACCTCCTGAATAATGTTGGGAACCTTGGTGTGCGTGGTTTTAGCCAAAAAAGATTGATAAATATCATCCACCTTCGTGAAGAAGAAGTTGGCCAGGGCATCACACATGTCTTGGGTTTGAGGTGGGGTCAGATCGGGGGTGTTACCCGAGAGCACTTTAGTTATGTCATATAATTTTTTGCTAGAGTTCTTTGCCTGCTCAATTTGCATCATGTAATACTCTCCTTTTGCCTTTATAATCATGGCTTTGTATGTTGCCAAAGCATCCTTGTATTTAGTTTTACTTGTTGGATTATAAGACTTTCTCCATTGTTTTTCCCAGTATCTGTTCTGTTGTTTTTGTGCTTTTAGTTCATCCGTGTACCATGGTGCGGTAGGGGTGGACCTGTTCTTAGATAGTTTCTTAATGGGGGCTAATGAATTCATGGCATGTCCCAACCAGTCGTGGAGTTGTTGTATGGCCAGGTTGGGGTTAGCCGAGATTAGCGGGCAAGTATCATCCAGGTGGTTTTTTAGGTCCAACTGGTTGACATTGTGCCATGCTTTAAAGGATATAGACTGGGGAAGAGAAGTAGCTGTAACTGGTCTTTTATCCATAGCCAAGGTACAGAAAACCGCATAATGGTCTGTCCATAGCAGCGGAAGGATGTCGCGTACATGGAGCCCCTGGACACTTGAGAATATAGCATCTAAAATGTGTCCAGCTTGATGAGTAGGTGAAGTAACCAACTGATGTAACCCCAGGACTTCCATATCCGCGATGAGAGCTTGAGTCTCCTTGTGGTTATTATCATCTAGGTGGAAGTTCAGATCACCTAATACTGTGATCGAGTCCTCTAGTGCTAGAGAATCCAAGTGTGTACTAATACTCGTTAAGAAGCCAGTTTTGACTCCTGGGGGCCTATATATAAGAAGCCCTTTAAAGTTGAATTGTGGGCTAAGTTTGATTGAAAACATCAAGGCCTCGCACGAGATGTCCTGTATTTGAGTCACTATTACCTCCAGATTTTCTCTAGCTATAATGGCGATCCCTCCACCTTTCTGTCTAGGTCTATCTTGTCTATAGGCTTTGTAGCCTGGAGGTGTGGCAGTGACCACGTCCGGACTGGACGAGTCATCTGTCCAGGTCTCTGTGATAAAAAGTACGTCTAGCTTTGAATCTGTTATCAGGTCGGCGATTTCTTGGCTATGTTTACATAGGGACCGTGCATTAATGAGGGCTATGGCAACATTATTCGATTTAGGTTTTTGTTTTAGGGGGTTCTTCTCGCCTTGACGCAATGTCGTAAAAAGGCAGTGAGGACAACATTGTTTGATTTCATTATGCGTTTTACAAAAATCGAATGTAGCACAGGCATGATTCCTTGGTATTCTTAGATTGAGGAGAGCGTCCTCGGGGTAGACCATGATGGAATCTTTAAGAGTTGGGCCAGGGGTCGTGGCCCTCGGCCCGGTCCCGGCGCGGACGGGCGCAGACGGGCTTGCCTTTGGCGCGCCTTCGGCGCACCGCCGGCGCTCCCGCTGCGCGGGCGGGATGGTGCCATGTTTTTATTCGTAATTAGGCAGAGGAGGGTGGGAGGGTTCTATGCACTGCAGCGCTGACCTTCCCCCACCAAGATGGTGCCTCGGGAGGGTCAGGTGAGGTCAGGGCGCCTTCTAGCAGCGCGCTTTGCCTGGCAACTACACGGAGACCTCTGGTGAAATAATCTCACCCACGAGGTAATGTCAGGTTAAAAAAGCACTTTTTAAAATATTTTACAATTCTTAAAAACCATCGTTTGTGAGTCAGCGACGAGATGTAGAATTAGCAGTATTCACAGGTATAGGAAGATTCCCCCGGCTTCCACCTCAGGGGAGAGCAAATAACAAATTACCTTCACCGACCCGGTCCCTGCCTTAAGTATCCTGGGAGGGCGGGAGGGTTCTATCCACTGCAGCGCTGACCTTCCCTCACCAAGATGGCGCCTCGGGAGGGTCAGGTGAGGTCAGGGCGCCTTCTAGCAGCGCGCTTTGCCTGGCAACTACACGGAGACCTCTGGTGAAATAATCTCACCCACGAGGTAATGTCAGGTTAAAAAAGCACTTTTTAAAATATTTTACAATTATTAAAAACCATCGTTTGTGAGTCAGCAACGAGATGTAGAATTAGCAGTATTCACAGGTATAGGAAGATTCCCCCGGCTTCCGCCTCAGGGGAGAGCAAATAACAAATTACCTTCACCGACCCTGTCCCTGCCTTAAGTATCCTGGGAGGGCGGGAGGGTTCTATCCACTGCAGCGCTGACCTTCCCTCACCAAGATGGCGCCTCGGGAGGGTCAGGTGAGGTCAGGGCGCCTTCTAGCAGCGCGCTTTGCCTGGCAACTACACGGAGACCTCTGGTGAAATAATCTCACCCACGAGGTAATGTCAGGTTAAAAAGCACTTTTAAAAATATTTTACAATTCTTAAAAACCTTTGTTTGTGAGTCAGCGACGAGATGTAGAATTAGCAGAATTCACAGGTATAGGAAGATTCCCCCGGCTTCCGCCTCAGGGGAGAGCAAATAACAAATTACCTTCACCGACCCTGTCCCTGCCTTAAGTATCCTGGGAGGGCGGGAGGGTTCTATCCACTGCAGTGCTGACCTTCCCCCACCAAGATGGCGCCTCGGGAGGGTCAGGTGAGGTCAGGACGCCTTCTAGCAGCGCGCTTTGCCTGGCAACTACACAGAGACCTCTGGTGAAATAATCTCACCCACGAGGTAATGTCAGGTTAAAAAAGCACTTTTTAAAATATTTTACAATTCTTAAAAACCATCGTTTGTGAGTCAGCGACGAGATGTAGAATTAGCAGTATTCACAGACTAGAATAACAGTAGTATCTGCTATCAAAGAGATAAAATGCTCTGCACTGTATACACTGTTTATATTCAACATTACATATATGATCAACTTTTGCACCACAAGAGGAAGGGCTTGGGTTTTGGGTCCCCGGCAGGGGTGCACATATGGGTGCTAAAACATTCCAGGGAGAAATAGTGCTCCCTCTCACAAGGTTAAGATTAGAACGGTGCTTCTGTAGAGTTGCAGCCACTTTGAACATGCCTTTTTCAAAGTGGAATACTCTGAACATGCCTATTTCAGAGTGGAATACTCTGAACATGCCTATTTCAGAGTGGAATACTCTGCTACAATAGTTTCCATTGATTTAAGGCTGAAAAAGAATGATTCCAAGTAAAATGAAGTGCTGCAATAATGGCGCTAAATTTCAATTTTTATGCTGCTAAATTTCCATTTTTGTGCCGCTAAATTTCCAAATCTATGACGCAATATTCTAGGGGGTCAGTAAAAGGTACCATTAACGCTGGTCATGTCATAGCACTTTCTTTTCACTTTCAACTATGCTGCAATGAAGCCAGCCACACTGCTGTACTTCATGGCCCAAAAACCATTTACAAAGCTAAATAGCTGAACTACTTGGTCTTGTCAATATTTTTTAAGCTACATTGTACAGCAGCATGTCCGCTGTGCAGCATATTTGAAAGTAAAATAAAAAAAGAGATGTTACGTGGCCAGCATTGACTGCGTTATTGCTCTTTTTGTTTTAACTTTCAACCATGCTACATAGCATTCATGCTACCTTTTTTTACAGCATGGCTAAATACATTGACAAAGCCATTAGATCTCGCATCAGCAAGACCTATTGAATTTGCTAATGTTTCTCTTTTTTGTTACTAATTTGTGTTGGATCGGTAACTAAAAACAAAACAGAATGTGAAAGCATTTTTTAAGCGGGTATGCAGAGCAATGCATGCCTTATCAAATTTCATTGTTTGATCATTTGTACATTTAAGAATGAGGCAGTTTGTCGAAGAATTGTCGCATTATGCTTAGCCTACAGCATGTATGAATAAATGTTCCTGGTACAGTACAAGAGATGTTTGAAAGATGTGCAATTGCCCACAAATGCACATCTGCTGACCACTGCCGGAATCTGATCGACTTATTGCGCACTTCTCAATAACTCCTTTTTCATGCCACATTAGCATCTCCGTGATGACTCCTTCCTTTGGCTGTAGTAAAGCGTTCCTGTATTAGTCCTTAAGGAAACTACATCTGAACATCAAATGAGATGTTTGTTTTATGGAGCAGAACCATCTAACATTGGTGTGATAATGAAATTTGTTAGGAATGACAACCTTAAGCTCACAGGTATTCAATTCACCGCACATTCATCAAGCTATGCACTAAAACCCCTTATTGTATTGCAAGCATTAGTGGTTTTGCTACATTAATTGTTAAGCTCTTTTATGATTCCTGCCCACCTACTAAATTGATTATTTTAATATTAAAGGTACGCAGCTGTACACTAATGAGGTGGGGAGTGATTTGATGGCCACCTCTCACATTGATCTACAAGCCGCACACTTCTCAACAGCATTTTCTCATTATCTAGGTTGATGATTCCTTAAAAAAGAATTAGTAAAGTGTTCTTTTTGCAGCCTGGGGGGACATTGCTGCAGATACAGAATTTTGTCTGCTCTGCTTGGTTTTATATATTTGCCATGGTTGTCAATGACTAAATAAACATATTGATTGATTGGTTGACTTAAATATCATCTAGGCAGCTGTAATTTTTTCGACATTGGGGATAGTTTGATGACTGTTACCATTTCCTTTATTGAAGTGGCATATCTTCAATGCACAAATGATAAATGAGTTTGGACCATCTTACCACATAAGTCAAAGATCTCAGGGCACTGATGAATAACCAAGGAGATTCATAAGGGAATGTCCATTCCTATCCTCTTCTGAGAGACATCAAGTCTCCAATTTTTATTTTGTGTCTCAATAGTCTATTCAACAGTAAAGTTGAAGGTAGCCAACAAGTTGCAAAGGTTAACAACTGGTGGAAGGCACTGATATTTCACCTGCAGCAGCTCCTGCCTGCTATCAAGTTGAGTGAGGTCAGATTCATGCTGGGGCTGTGCACACAATGTTATGTTCCTCTTTATGTGGATCCTTCTATATCATTGCACACTCTCACTTTGGGCACACAAGCTTTAGTCTGAAGTTGGCCCAGGAAGGAAGGGTCAAGCTTTGGTTTCTCTTGGATTGCTTCCATAACAGCCTTTTTCAGAGGCGCTAAGACTCTTATCTTGGGAGAGGGAAATTATTGTTGTTTCTGCTAGGTCTTGAGTTCTGTTGTCTGGGGTCATGGCTTTACGCCCGCGGAAGATGGCGGCGCCCGAGTGAGTCTCCTTGGGACGACGCAGACTGACCAAGCTTCGGAGTCCTTTAAGTGCTTTTGGCAAGGCGTTTTAACTGGCGCAAGATATGCTGATACGTCAGACACATCTTACGTGTTGGTTTTTGGGACATGCTAACTGGCTTTCATTAGGTCGCACTTTCACTTCATTCCGCACTGACCGCGACTGCCATTTAGACGCAACAAATCCTCATGCACAGGACACCTGAGGAGAATCATTTGGAGGTCTATGTACTCTGGCAGCACACACGATACAGTACTCTTTGAGGAATGCACTTAACTAAACAAAGATAACCTACATAGCCTATGTAGTTTTTTTTTTTTTAACAAGCAAACAAAGGCAAGAATTTCCACATCTGCCATTTTGTCTGTTCTGAGTGATATATTCCTGTCACAACTATAATGGAATTAGCCATGTAAGCTGTATTTAACGCTACCCTTCATAGAAGAGTTTTGTTAGTGACAACGGAATGTTTGAAACTGAAAAAAGGCTGGGTAGGGAAAGCTTTTTTCTCACCAGGTGATGGCAAACTAAATGGAGTATTAATTCTCTGTCATAAATCGATTTCTGTTAAGTTACTCTCTCAGTTATCTGATGATGATGGAAGATGGTTATACACTAAATTGCAAATTGGGAATGCTCCGGTTTCTTTGCTTAAAATGTATGCTCCCACTGATGAAGACCCCTTTTCATGTATGTCTTTTGCTCAACAAAGCTCATCTTGTATTGATAATTTCATCCTTGCTGGAGATTGCAATCAAGTAGTAGATCCCGTTATAGATCGCAACTCGCTGGTCTCTTTTAAACCGCATAAAGCACATACATTTTGTCTTCATACCATCCAGCAATATAAGCTTATAGATGCCTGGAGAATTTGTAATCCCACCACGAGGGACTATACATACTACTGTCCGGCTTATCAGACCCAAACTCGAATAGACCACTTTTTTGTATCACACAATATATCCCAAACTTTAAGAGATGCAGATATTGGGTCCATTCTAATATCTGATCATGCTCCCATTACTATTCACTTGGATGTAGTGCCTAAATCTAATATACCAAGAAGATGGCGTTTTAATAACTCGCTCCTTTGATATCCAAAGTTTAACTCCTCTTGTGTTTCATTCTTTAATGATTACTTCTCCTTAAACCAATCTGATACTTTATCGTTCTCTGTTATTTGAGATGTATTTAAAGCAACCGCCAGAGAAAACCGCAAAATTTCACATAAATTAAGCAGAAATCTTTTGGCGAGGATAAAGAGATTGGAGCATTCCGATTATTCCTCGAAGTCCTAACATTGTTTGTCTTAGCTTATTAAGACAAACTTTCCATTTAATAAGGAGTCAACAGATAATGCCTCACTTTATTTGTTAAAATCTAGTGCAAAGCTTTATGGTGGCCAGAACAAAGCTGGTAAACTCTGGGGGCCCGATTCACAGAACTAACTTAAGAGAAAATCCTAAATTTACTACCATTTTCGTATTCACAGAAGGCACTTACTCATTTTGGTATTCACAGAAGACACTTACTCATTTCGGTATTCACAGTAGTTAGGACTCCTAACTTTAGGACTCCTAAATGCATTCTGTGAATACCGAAAGTCTTAAAATTAGGATTTTTCTCAATTTAGTAGTAGTAAAGTTAGGACTCCTAACTTTAGGACGCTTAAATGCCTTCTATGAATACCAAAAGTCTTAAAATTAGGATTTTTCTCAATTTAGTAGTAGTAAAGTTAGGACTCCTAAATGCCTTCTGTGAATACCGAAAGTCTTAAAATTAGGATTTTTCTCAGTTTAGGAGTCCTAAAGTTAGGAGTCCTAACTTTACTACTACTAAATTGAGAAAAATCCCAATTTTAAGACTTTCGGTATTCACAGAAGACATTTAGGACTCCTAAAGTTAGGAGTCCTAACTTTACTACTACTAGATTGAGAAAAATCCTAATTTTAAGACTTTCGGTATTCACAGAAGGCATTTAGGAGTCCTAAAGTTAGGAGTCCTAACTTCTGTGAATACCGAAATGAGTAAGTGTCTTCTGTGAATACCACAATGAGTAAGTGCCTTCTGTGAATACGAAAATGTTAGTAAATTTAGGATTTTGTCTTAAGTTAGTTCTGTGAATCGGGCCCTTGGAGAATTATTTAAAAGTTAAACATAACAAGTATGATATTGAATCTATTATGAATGAGCAAAATATGTTAAGGTTTAAGGATAAAGAAATATTAAAAGAATTTCTTCTTTTTTATAAAGCATTATACACTCCTGAAACCATACCCTTGGAAATTGATATTTCTCAGTTCCTTTCAGGCATTGAACATTTCTCAGACATCCAAATGGATGTCACTCCTTTAGAATCTGATAGTTCACAACAGGTACTCCTCATTGCTTTACAAACACTCAAGAAAGACAAAGTCCCAGGTCCAGACGACTTTGCAGTGGAATTCTTCACACATTTCGCAACACTACTTCTTCCAACATTACATACTCTTTTAAAAAAAACTCACAATCGGATAAATCCTCTGGTTCATTTTTAGAAGCCTTAATTTGTCTTATCCCTAAAGAAGGGAAAGATTTAAATTATTGTAAAAAATTACAGGCATATTTCAATGGTTCAAAGTTTTTCGAAAGCTTTGGCCATGCGCCTGGAATCCCATCTCCCTCAATTGCCAGGCGCGGAACAATCCAGATTTGTTAAAGGCTGCCTTATCTCGGATGATACTCATCTGTTTTTTGATATTCTATCCAGGTCCTCTCACTCACCTAATTCAGTGGCAGCTGTGGATTTGGACGCGGAGAAGGCACTTGACCGAGTTAACTGGTCTTATTTCTTTCAAACGCTTAAATGGTTTGGTTTTGGCCCAAGGATTATATCTTTGATTTTGGTTTTACACTCTCATCCAAGGGCAGCTGTATATCTAAACAGTAACACATCCCTTTATTTTGATTTGGGAATTTGTGTTCTTCAAGGATGTCTATTGTCCCCATTCCTTTTCAACCTAGCGTTGGAAATGTTTCTGTCTAGAATTCGTCAAAATAAAGATTACATGGATTTGACATTAATAACAAACAAATTAAATTGGCTGCATATGCCGATTATAAACTATTATTTATCTCAAGACCACTATCCTATATCCCTACATTTTTACTAGAGGTGGAGCTCTTTGCCTCTGTTTCTGGCTATAAAGTAAATAGAGATTAATCTGAAATATTAGCTTTGACCAAGTATACTTTAAAGGAAGATTTTATTACTTCAAACTTTACTTGGAATTCTAAGCACATAAAATACTTAGGACTATATTTTACCCCTTTAATTCCAACAACACTTTCACTGTGTATGGAGAAGTGTATACAGAAAATTTCCACATTAACAACCAAATGGCTCCCCCTATATCTCTCATGATAGGGTCGTTTAGACACTATTAAAATTATGCACGTTCCATAGTATTATATACAATCTCCAATATTCAAGTACCCATTCCCTTAAAATTAAAAAAAAATGTATACTATCATCATTTTTGTGGAATAATAAAAGATTTTGCATTGAGATCAACAAGGCCAAAATAAGAAGGTGGTGTTTACTTTCCTGACTTTCCCACCTATCACAAATGTTTCTTACTTCGTCAATCTTCGAGATGGCTTCCTGAATCTCCACTGGATTGTCCTTTGTGGGTGAATCTTGAAAGTGCATATCTTTCTCCTTTTACTTTTAAAGAATATATTTCTTTCACTGTAAACCACAATCTATATCTACTCCTATTCTCAAACACATCTGTAAACTTCTAGAATCTAGTAAAACAATACCCCCCACAGATTCAAAATCTTTTCTTAATTCCACACTGTGGCACACTAAGTTCTTACTGATCCATGGCAAACCCAAAAAGAAGTTTAATTTGGTCACACCAACTTTTTTTCACAATGAAGTCATATGCTTTTCACAAGCTAGTCAGCTTTTCGGCCTACCCCCCACTTTTCAGTCCAACTACACTCTTCTAAAGCAGGCCCTCTCCATTGCGCATGCTCAAGTTTTATCCCATACCACTCCACTCCTCATCCTGTTAATGGTTTTCACACTCTCATATACTCATGCCCTTGAGCTTCCACTATTTACACTTATCTATGCAACTTGCATACTGATAGCGAGACTAAAGTAGAACTATCTTGGGAGGAGCATCTCGAGGTGGATTGTCCAATTCCCTTTTGGAACAAAATATGGACTAAAATCAAAAAATCCTCCAGAGCAGCAAATACTACACAAACACTAATATTTATTTATAATAGACTTTTATTGCATCTGGTTATCTTACATAAAAGACATTCTGACATCCCTGATACCTGTTGGACATGTTCTTCGACATCTGCTGATTTAAAACATTTACTCTTTACATGTCCCCATGTGCACACTTTCTGGAAAAACGTCTGGGTTCAAATTAACTTAATTTTTGGCTCCAAGATTCCTTTCCCCATTGTTCACTTATTTTTTGGAAGTCCATCACCCGTCTGGGATAAGTGTATTTATAATACAAGGGTTGTGGATCTATTGTTGGCAGTTGCCTTTCAGCAGATTACCAAAAACTGGAAAGATTGTACTAAACTATCCTGCCAAGCCTGGTGGTATGCAGTATGCTTTAATCATAGACTGGATACAGCATTTGTCCATCCTACTCATTTAGCTACAAAACGCTTGAATTTATGGTCACCTGTCACAATGTACATTGATGCAAGGGCTCTTTCTCCCAATCTCCTATTCAGCAAGAAGTTGATCAACTTCTGTGACATTTCTCACCTTAGTAACTAGGGGGCCCATTAGGGTCTTGGGCGGATCGCCACCGCCTGCATGGCGGTGGCGACCTGCCTAAGATCCGTCCCCGCCCTCCACCCATTTCCCCAGCCATATTACTATGGCGGGGGGACCGCAGCGGACAGAAAGACCATCCGCTGCTTTTCCGCCCATTCAACAAGTCGACTGGGCGGAAAAGAGTTTAATATGGTGGCGGTGTCTGTTAGACAGCGCCAGCCATTTTACCATGGGGGCGGAAACATGCCTTTCCGTGGCGTCATTGCCGCCACAGAAAGGCATGTGGGAATTGCTTGTGGGGTCCCCAGGGACTCTGTGGGTGGGGGGTGCACATGGGGGGGTACCAGTGGTACTCCCCTGCAGTTCCTTGCACATCATGGCAGGCACCGTGCGGTGCCTGCCATGTTGTGCATTGAAGTGCACGACATGCCTTCCTGGCATTGTGGCAGGTGGTGCTGAGTGCACTGCCTGCCACAATGTCAGGAATGCAGGATGTGCCCGCCACTGTTGCGGGCGCATCCTAATGGCCCCCAAGGGACCCCGCCCTTATGGCGGGCAGTCCCATTTCACGATAGGATGGCGAGCAGACTTTGTCCGCCCGCAATCCTAATGACCCCCCGGTGTTATATTTCTGTTAATATCATTGTACATTATCTTATTGATTATATTAATATATTTTTACTCTGTCAATCCATGCCAGCCATGTTTGACTGATATTTTTACTTGTGTAGGTCAACTTCAATGCTTAGTTTATATTTATAGGATTATATATTGCTTACTGTAATATATATTTCTATTCTATGTTTCTTCAATAAAATTACTTTTGAACTGTGAAAATAGAGTTCTGCTGTCTGCAGTGTTTTTCATAGTGACTACTAAAGAATTGCCCAAGTTTTCTGTAATGCTCATGACAAAGCCCGGGTGAAAATAAGTGAGCGTTGCGTTTGGGACACAGGTGTGCTCAAATGTATCAATGATAAATGTAGTGACTCCCCATAGAAATACATCCATTACCTGCATACCGAAACAGAGCACACATGTGCAGACCCTCCAGCTAGGTCTACGCTATCAGGATGGGTGCATGGTCTTCCAGCATACCATCACCTGAAGGGACAATCTACCTCCTCTCACAAAGTGCCTCACTTGGAGAAGTGCATGTTCTCATTGGTCGCAGACATTCAGCACAACCCCGGGGGCTTTTCAGCCACTGGGCATACTTCTGAAATGTAAGAGACTGCATAAGCAAAGGGGGATTCCTATGGGGGGGACACTATGATGCAAAACATGTGGCAAACCTGCTACACATATGCTGTAAAGGTGAATTCATATTGGTTGTTACCGAAGGGGACCTTCTGGGGACTCTTGTGGACCTTTTAGGGGTGATAGCACCATGCCTTGCATAGGAGGTATAGTTTCATTGATGCATTACCAGGGGGGGGGGGGGGGGAGTTGTATACTATCCTACCTAAAATATCAAAACCTATAACAGCAAAATACCAATCAACCATAATACATAGTAGTGGAGTGATTGTGCAAAGATCTCTAGTCTGAGAGTAACATATTGCTTACACTGTTTACTACACGTTGGGTTAGCTGGGAATTATGGGATGCATCAAGCATCTTTAGAGCAACAGAATGTGGGGATAGGCTCCATGTGTACTAGTCTGTCGACCTCGACTATTCCCGGGATGCTTCAGCGGTTAGACACTGCACATTGTTATGAGTTCATCAACCCCGTTATGAACAAATACGATTTTATCCAGTTTCAAATATTGACCCTCTTCATTAAACTTTCAGGAAAAAACAGACGAAGTATAGCAAAGGGTTATCACCATTTCCACATATGACAAATGTGCTAAAATTACTAATTTTAGAATATACCTGTAATTAACTGAGAAAAATGCTTTCCATTCTTCTAGAAGGTAGACAAATGGCACTGGTGAACCTGCAGATGTGCATGTCAAGTCCACCATCAGTAATACAGCAGCCCACTTCAATTGAATTTGTACCTGCTAACACCTATCCTATGTGTATGGGCAGACCTAAAGTGATGGAGATCAACCCAGATACCAGAGGTAGAGAACCAGTCTAGGTCTTACATTCCATTGCTTATAGACATAAACTGGTAGACTGCTGAGAATTGAATGCATAGACATGAGGAGAGGGCACAGGATACGTTACAAATACAGGATTTGGCGTGGAAGTATCAGATTTCCCTCCAGTCTATACCACTTCTCTACATACATAGAACATGAAGGACTACGTGGTATGACCAGAAGATTCATAGATGAGGTGGATAGGTACCAAATGCTGCGCACCCATGTCCAACATGGTGGCCACCAACGTCATATTAGTGCCTACAAGGAAACAGCATTTACCAGTCAATACCATGCATATAAAGCAAAACACTATGCAAGGCTCTGTGCAAGCACGGAGACACAATGCATGTTTATTACACAGCACGAGAATTCCCCTGCCACCTCCATTAAATCTGCAATGTCAGCTTCAGATCCTTGCCTGTAGGAAGCTCCCTCAGAATTAATTCTGCACTTCACAACCGTGCTCTTGCTAGTGTTTATGCAAAACAAAAGAAGAGTGTCATATGCACAGGTGTCTATGTCAAGGCACAGAGGCAAAGACTGTGGAAAAGGATTATAGAAAGATACCCTCTTGTTGACACATTGGAAACCTTCAAGGGTTTTGTGGGAAGCCCTCACTCACCAACCTGGTTGGTGACATGCTTCATCATCGGGCCCACCAGGAGAAGCCGAGTGCCTCCCTGGTGTGCTACAACGCCAGATTACTGCGGAGCTGGATTTTGTGACAGTGATGTGAAAAGTGATGTTAAAAATGTCTAATGCTGTACCACTCAGAATGATTTATTTACTGGTCAGTTTAGACATAGTTAAAAAAGAATATGTGTGGAAAAACGACCACAGATTATGATGGGAGTTTCAACTTAAAGTGGGGTCAACATGTTTCTGCCATTACTAAGTGTAAGAATTACGTGGGCATTCGTCAGGACCGTGTAGCGTGTACCTCGGCGGTATGGGCGCGCTAAGACCCACCCTACCAGAGGACGTGAAAGTTAAAAACTGTGCTATGTGTATAAAAGGGTGCAAAACAGAACACAAAACACAAACCACAAGTTGTGGGATTTACCTCCACTCAGAGGAACCTGTGTAGTTTGTGTAGAAAAAGATCCACGCCCCATGGGTCTCGGGAGGGGGGTGTAGGCGAAAATGGCACACCACCCGCAACGCCCGGCACCCGCTCGGCACCTAGCTTCTCCTGCTCCGGACCCTGTGAATTTAACTTTCACGTCCTCTGGTAGGGTGGGCCTTAGCGCAGAACGTAGAGTATTCAAAAATCCACAAACTCCACCAGCGGAGCGGAGTTCCTGCCCAGGGTTACTGTGTTTATTAGCTATGTCTTAATGGTAGGTCTGTGTACTGGCAGCTCCATGTTTTCAAGACGGAGCGGTGATACCATTTCCATGAGTCAGTGTACTGTTGTGTGATACCAGTCAATTGTGGTACTATTCTGGTTAAGTGGTTCCCCCGAAGAAGGGCCCAATTCCACTGTTGTTCGGAAGGCCTCCGAATCGGATTTGGCTTTCCCGTATCCGATTAGTAGCCCTTGTTTCCGACCAAATCGTACACAGGTCTGAACGACCAAGTATGATGTGAAGATCGCGTACACATCGACCAAATTGTTTCCAGGACCTGAACCTGTCCGTACAACTCGTTCGTAGCCGAATTGTGCCGCCCAAAGAAGCGGAATTCCGACCGAGCGAGTACGATGCAGGATTCAAACAGCTGCTTTGCCTCAGTCTCAGCGAGATGAAACGGACGTCGGAATCATAATTTGGAGGGGCCGTAGCAGGCCCCCTTTCCCCCGGGGCCCTCTGTCCAGGCATGCCCAGTGTGTCAGGCACAATGGGTTGCCCGTCACAAGGAGGCTCCCATAGACTTCAATGGGAGTCCGAGCGAACCAAGTCCGTAAGCATTCGGTTGCATCGTACTTGCTCGTTTGGACTCCTGCAGCATGTTTCGCTCGGAAAGCCCCCTTCCGGATCCGAGTCGTATGCCAGATCGGAATCAGGCCCGAAGTCTGCTTCTTCCTCACTGTTTGATTCACCAGTTTTACTTTTGCCTTCATTCGTTTTTGACAGTCATCCCTTTGTACAGCCATTTAACTGCACGTAAAATTATTGAACAGGAGCCTGCGGGTGGACAGGTCGAGACTGGTGCTTTTCCAGTGAGCAACTCAGGCATTGCCAACAAGCAGATGACTCGTGCTGTACCGTGTGACTGACTCTGGCCTTGTCCCACTGCACACCCAGAGGTGTTTGGTACGGAGTTGCAGGCGCTTCCTTTTCATGCCGGCTCCTTTCCTGCTGCCTCAGGTGACAGAATGCTTGCTCCGCTCAGTCAACAGTTGTTGCTGGTTTTGAACATGGTTTCCCCATATTATTTTAAAGGTAAATGGCCTCTCTGGCAAAATAGAAACAAATCCTTCTGGCACTAGGAGCCACTGTTAAGGTGGAGAAGAACTCTGTGGAAATCTATGGAGTTTTTATGCAACTCTGTGGAAGTCTGCGTAGTACAATTCTGTGCACTTGCCACCCTTATCTGTAGTGAAACCCATTGTTTTTCTACAAATCTGTCACAGTGTAAAAAAATGTTCAGTGGGATTTGCAGAATCCCTGGCACATTAAAAGGAATAATGCCTGATTGAATTGTTGAATGACTCAGCATGCCTGCAAATGCTGATTTTTAATGCAACCGCAAGGGGTAGGGGCAACAAAACTCTCATGTTGCAAAAAGGCATTGGTTGAAGTGTGCCAGTGCCACCTGTACAAACTCCCCTCAATTTATAATGCCACATTCACAAAGTGGAAGTGTGTTTTTGTTTTTTTAAGTATTTATTTTCAAATTTTCAATTGCGTGTCATCATACAATTGAGCAGTCAAGAAAATCACAGTGTGAATAAGGAATTACTGAGCAAGAGACGTAACCATACAGCAGTTAAACACTTTTAACGTTCTTTTCCCTGCCCTGTACTTGGAAAGCATACTGGCTCTGCCCAGCAGGTCCCTGTGCACACATTGACACACAAACTGTTTATTATAGAGAAACACCCAACCCATCCCACCCTCATCCTCCTCCTCTGGCTTCCAATCAAATACAGAAATATCATACAAGGATATCTACTCAATAAGGTCACAGTGTCATTCCACGAAGTCAAACAAATGTAATGAACTATTTCTAGACTAGAAATATAGCTCTAGATTTTCTGACTCTCTCTGGCCTCACCCGCCATCTCAATAGTCTTCAATCCGCTATCCTCCTCCGGGGGTTCCAGTAATATTTGTGTCATACCGCCCCAGGAAAGCAAGGCATCTGTAGCCCTCTTGTCTATGTGCGTTTTTTCAAGTGTGCCCCCTTCAGCCCTGGCCCATACAATTAGGTTCCATTTCCAGGTCTCAACTTTCAGGGGGTGGCGGCTAATGCAGTTGATCGCTATGCGCCACTTTGACACAATAAGCTCCAGTATAATGTATCTCCTGCTCACATTTTTTTTAGGCTGATTGGGGATTCGTCCTAGCAGGCAATTGAGAGCCAGTTTGGGGACCTCATGATACCTGTGTTGGATGGGTGTGGGGTGAGTGTGAAACCAACCCTCTGCAGTTTTTTTAACTGTTTTTATTGAATTTTTCAAGAACATACAGCAGTCCCGGCATGAAAAGCATACGGCACGTTTTCATCGATTATAGACATGCACATCACATTGAAAATGGCGGCGACTGAGAAAGAATAGAATCAAATTAAAAACTACATTTAAACAACCTTGCAGGTACATACAATAATAAAATCTTAACCACTAGGGGCCAGATGTACTACCCTTTTATTTAGCGGCTCGTAATTTGCAACACATTGTAAGTTGCAAATTGCGAGGCGCTAAATGAAATGTACAACAGTGTGTTTGCACTGTTTTGCGATTCCCAATGGGGTCGCAAATTGTGAGGCTCATTATTAATAATGAGCCTCTCGCAATTTGCGAGCCCATTGGTAATGCCAGCCCTCCCAGGGATGGTGGTCTGCTGGGCTCAGCAGACCACCATGTCTGGGACTACTTTTTAATAAAGTAGCTTTTTTTTAAAATGCAGCTCGTTTTCATTAAAGGAAAATGGAATGCATTAAAAAAAATGAAACGTTTTCGTTTCATTTTTTAAGGTCAGGCAGTGGCGCCTGGGATCACTGCCTGCCCTTACAAATTAGGGCCTGCCCTTCCCACTTGCAAATGCATTACCACCTACTTGAAGAAGGTGGTAATTGCGACACAGTACATTGTTTTGAGACTAGCTATTTGGAAGGGTTCGCTCTTTCCAAATAGCGAGTCGCAAAAAATTGCAACTTGCTAAATAGGCAATGTACATGGCCCAATATGTTTTTGCATACACAAACGGGTTCGCAAACCCATTTGCGCATACAAAAACAGGTCGGACATCTGGCTCTAAGTATAGTTCAATCGGCTAGCTGCCACAGTAGTTATGTCCTACAAAATGGACCCATCAATCAGTAAGTTCAGAGTGGAGTTGCAAATATTAGCGGAATGGCTGCCAGATGTTTTAAGGGTGGGAGGCAAGGGGCAACAGAGATGCAATAACATCGCTGGTGATGTCGCAGTACTTCAGGTCCTGCAGCCAGGCCTTCACAGTGTCGCCACAATGTAAGGAGAATTGTCCCTTAGCCAATAGCAGTGCAATTGCGGTAAAGCGTCTTATTCCAGCCCCCAGCGGGAGCACATAACCCAGCAGGGCCAGCAGAGGCGAGGGCGCGAGTTCAGACTCGACCATAAGCTCTAGGTGTCCAAACACCCCCTCCCAAAGAGCTAGAACTGCCGGGCAATTCCACGCCAAATGAATAAAATCAGCATGCGCAGTTAATAATAATAATAATCTTTATTCGGTTTTTTAGCTTTTGCAAAACCATAAAAGATAATATTCAAACATTCACAGTAAAATTACAATTAAATATACGTTTAAAAAGTTAAAGAAATGCCTAAAATTTACATGAGATATAAGATAATCTTTTCGTTTACAGATTGTTTCTGTGTCTCATAATGCACTTTAAGAAATTCAATACATGGTACACAATGGATTCAGAGTCCAAAGATTGAAGTGCCAGCATAGCTGGGCGACATTGTCTATAGCCCCATTTTTTTAGTAAAGGGATAAGCCATATTTTTCGATGGGTGTGAAAGAACCTGCAAAACAATATTGTGTGCATGGTGGACTGTTGAGAAAGATCATCGCATGGGCACGGGTCCATCTGAGTTTTCCAGTTATTTTTTTCCGGAAATGTCACTAATCTGAAAAAAAGATTCATTCTGAACCTTGTTAGGAGCATCTTTTCGTATGCGGTGATCTCTAATGTCAAGTAAAGCTGGATTTTTGGAGACTGCTGTATCAGAATTGCGTGCATGGCAGATTTTTTCGAGATCAGCGAGGACAATCTCAAAGATTCCAAATGGCTCAATGCAGTCTGTTTCAGTTCTTTTTTGGATATGTCTTTTAGGTGTTCTGGTTTATAATAATATTGTTGTAGACCCAGGTCGGAAAAAAAATGTCTTACATAGGAGAGCCAAGCTATTTTTTGGGCGTGGTCCAACTCCATAATGTCCTGTAAGATGCCTTTGGTCAGACTATTTTTTTCCGACAACCAGACTCGCCTCCAAAGTAAGAGAGGTTGGATTTTAATTAGATCCTCAATATATGAGATTCCCAGTTCTATGTGTGAGGCATAGGTGGAGGTGCCTTGTGGAGTTGATAGAAGGAATCTTATGAAGATGTTTTCCTCTTTTTGAATAGAGCCAGTGGGTATGTGTCCCCAGATCCCTGCACCGTATAGTGCGATGGATTGGCATTTCGCAGCGTAAATCTGTAGCAGTTCTACTTGGGGTCTTTTCCCAAGTTTATTTGAGAATTTCATCAACGCCATGATTGCTCGTTTGAATAGATGTCTCCTGGCCTCAACCGCCGGTTTCCAGTTTAGGGCGTCATCGATCATAACCCCTAAATAGGGATATTGTGAGGTCTTTTCTATTTTTTGTTCCTTCAAGAAGATGGACTTAGGTGCTTTTCTTGGTCCACCGACCACCATGACAAAAGTTTTTTTGATGTTAATGTGCAAGTCCAAAGCACCCATGAAATCTGCATATTTAGATAGAGATTTCTGCAGTTCGATGGGGGTACGCGCTAATATAACTGCGTCGTCCGCATAAAGTAGTGCGGGGATCAAGCGATCTTTTGCTCTGGGGAGGTCCCTCCCTCCTCTCAGCATGGTCTCTTCTAGTCCGTTGGTATACAGAGAGAAGAGGAAGGGGGCAAGGACACAGCCTTGCCTCACTCCCCGCTCTACTTTAAATGGCCTCGTCAGTTCCCCTCTTGTCCCGTACCTCACTTTCGCCGTGGCTTCGCTGTAAAGCTCTCTTAAATAGTCCAAGAGAGGGGGGTCTACCCCCATTTCGCTCAGCAGTGACCAAAGCTTAGCATGCGAGACACAATCGAATGCGGAAGACAGATCCACATATACCATGTATATGGCACCGGGTTTGGCATGGGTGTATTTTGATGTTAACAGGCTTAGGTTTAAGGCCTGTTCGATGGTTCCAAAACCCTCCCTGAACCCTAACTGTAGGTCCGAGAGGATGTTTTTATCTTCTACCCAGTGTTGTTGTTTTTCCAGGAGGACTCTGCCCACTACTTTGCCCAGAGAGTCAAGAAGCGATATTGGTCGGTAGCACTTAGGGTCTTGTCGATCCCCCTTCTTGAAAATTGGTACCATGGTAGAGGATGACCATGAGTCTAACAGACCAAGTTTAGTTGTTGCCAAACATACTCTTGTGATTATTGGTACCCAAAGGTCAGGCAGATGTTTAAATAAGTCGACTGGGACCCCATCAGGGCCGGGGGCTTTCCCGCTCTTACTTAGGGATAGCGCCAGTTCAAAGTCCTGTAGATCCACCTCCATTGGTATAGGATACGTTACTGGATTGATGTTAGACTGGGGTTCTTCACTAGTAGGTGTCAAGTTGAAGATTTTCGAAAAGTGATTCACCCATGTGTCCTCATCAATAGCCACATCGATTTTTGGGCCGTTGGAATCGGTTAGGAATGGGGTTTTGGCTATTTTCCAGAATGCCTGGCTGTCTTTCATGAGTGCACTCTGGTGCAAAGCGTTCCACAAGGATTGTTTTAGTACTTTTTTCCTTGTTTTCCTGGCGGAGTTATACTCCCGTCGAAGAGATTGGATGTTTAACTTGTCTCTGTTTGAATTTCCGAGAGCTTTCCTCAGATTGGTCTGCGCTTTGGTACAGTCTCGGTTAAACCATCCCGTGGAGCTGTTTTGATTAGATGTTTTGGTTAAAAGGTTTTTAACCTGTTCTATTATTATCTTGAAGTTTTCCAATATTTGATTTGGCTCCGCGTAGGGATCGAGACAGATCATAATGTTACTATAGGCAGATGTTATTAACCGCTTTGTCAGAATATTAGGGTCCACTTTTTCCCATCTTATGGTGAATCCGTTCCTTTTACCCAATTCGAGCCTATTCTGCATTAATGCAGATGCTATGTTTGTCATCAGTGTTTTTGATTGGTTTGTTTGTAGATTTAGGCTTATGGCAGAGTGATCGCTGAGATTATTTTCCAAAATGTTAAAGTTGTTAATTTGACCTTTCAAAGCTTCTGTGACTATTGCATAGTCCACGGTAGTCTTGTAGCCTCTTCGTCTGTACGTCGGTTCTGGTGTATTATTTGGTTGATGGATAGGATTTAAGATTTGCAAATCCAGGTCAGAAAGTATTTTGTTCATGGCTGACCCTACTCCTGAGTGGATAAAGTGGACTAAGGAGTTGTCGTGCTCGTCCACCAGGCCGCAAGTATCATTGTTCGGACAAGGGTGTAGGTTAAAATCTCCTCCCCATATTATGTGGGCATTTTCCATTTTCTGTTTAGAGTGGCAGTGTTCAGTTATTTTTTCCTGAATTATGGAAAGAATACTCAAGAAGTTTTCATCCTCTAGATTTTTGTATATATTGATTATGGAGATGGAGAGTTTTTTCCCTACTATAACAGTGAGGATCTGGAAGTTCGATAATAAATCTACCTTAAAAATCTTCATATCTGGAATTGTGTTTGCCAGATAGATTACCAGTCCCCCTTTAGGTCTGCCTGCAATGCTGGGAAGGGCAGGGGACATAAAGGTCCTATACCCTACAAGGTGGAGGGGCGTCGTTGCCCAGGTTTCTTGTAGGCAGATGATTTGGGTGTCCTTTAGGAAGCCGGCGGCCGACCCATCCTCAATTTTGTTTCGGAGGCCAGCCACGTTCCAGAAAATCAGAGAAAGCTGAGTGGACGTGTTTTCTGGAAGTGTGTTTTTCATTTGTGAGGGGGCTGGAACAGGGACAGGAGGGGTCAAGGTTATTTGTGAGGGGTCAGGGGGTATGATTGTTGGTCAATCGACCGTTTCCAGGCCACTAAACCGGTTCGTGGTTGGTATGCCCAGCCAGTTTTGCCATTAGTTGTTATCTCTGTAGTTGGGTCCATAGGGTTGGTGGAGTGGTCTCTCCCACTGCTCCCAGTTTCTAAACAGACCTGCCTCTGCCTTCTTGGATTTTGTGAGGACACTTTGTGCAACTTTCTCCACGCCTCGCGGAACCCGCTGCGCGGGTCCCGCTTCGCAGAGGGGCGCTTATCTTCCTGGGGTGAAGCTGCTGCTGGGGTACATCAGGGGCCGAGGGCTGCGAGCAAGAGGGCTGGGACTCCATTTCCCAGGAGCCCCAGCAACCCGCCCCCGCTCCACCTGGGCTGCTCTCCCTCCCCGCCCCGCCCCCAACGACCAGGTGAATTAAATACCGGCTTGCCCTGCAGTTCCTGGGACCTTCCAACAGACCTGCCTCTGCCTTCTTGGATTTTGTGAGGACACTTTGTGCAACTTTCTCCACGCCTCGCGGAACCCGCTGCGCGGGTCCCGCTTCGCAGAGGGGCGCTTATCTTCCTGGGGTGAAGCTGCTGCTGGGGTACATCAGGGGCCGAGGGCTGCGAGCAAGAGGGCTGGGACTCCATTTCCCAGGAGCCCCAGCAACCCGCCCCCGCTCCACCTGGGCTGCTCTCCCTCCCCGCCCCGCCCCCAACGACCAGGTGAATTAAATACCGGCTTGCCCTGCAGTTCCTGGGACCTTCCAACAGACCTGCCTCTGCCTTCTTGGATTTTGTGAGGACACTTTGTGCAACTTTCTCCACGCCTCGCGGAACCCGCTGCGCGGGTCCCGCTTCGCAGAGGGGCGCTTATCTTCCTGGGGTGAAGCTGCTGCTGGGGTACATCAGGGGCCGAGGGCTGCGAGCAAGAGGGCTGGGACTCCATTTCCCAGGAGCCCCAGCAACCCGCCCCCGCTCCACCTGGGCTGCTCTCCCTCCCCGCCCCGCCCCCAACGACCAGGTGAATTAAATACCGGCTTGCCCTGCAGTTCCTGGGACCTTCCAACAGACCTGCCTCTGCCTTCTTGGATTTTGTGAGGACACTTTGTGCAACTTTCTCCACGCCTCGCGGAACCCGCTGCGCGGGTCCCGCTTCGCAGAGGGGCGCTTATCTTCCTGGGGTGAAGCTGCTGCTGGGGTACATCAGGGGCCGAGGGCTGCGAGCAAGAGGGCTGGGACTCCATTTCCCAGGAGCCCCAGCAACCCGCCCCCGCTCCACCTGGGCTGCTCTCCCTCCCCGCCCCGCCCCCAACGACCAGGTGAATTAAATACCGGCTTGCCCTGCAGTTCCTGGGACCTTCCAACAGACCTGCCTCTGCCTTCTTGGATTTTGTGAGGACACTTTGTGCAACTTTCTCCACGCCTCGCGGAACCCGCTGCGCGGGTCCCGCTTCGCAGAGGGGCGCTTATCTTCCTGGGGTGAAGCTGCTGCTGGGGTACATCAGGGGCCGAGGGCTGCGAGCAAGAGGGCTGGGACTCCATTTCCCAGGAGCCCCAGCAACCCGCCCCCGCTCCACCTGGGCTGCTCTCCCTCCCCGCCCCGCCCCCAACGACCAGCCCCCCTCCACCACAGCCATAAACTAACACGTGAGTACCGCTGCGCGGGAGCGCGCGGGAGCGTCCCGGGAGAAGCCCGGGACAAGGGCGGGACCGTCTGCGGCCGTCAGGGGCCGGAGGAGGCCGGGCTGGGCCTGACCTCTTTCGTTTGCAGTCCGGAGGACATTGTTCATTACATATTGGATATGGCAACAGAAGAAGAAACCCCGGGGAAAAAATCTAGATTACGTAATGGATCCCTGGAGAATTATTTTCCCAAGAGGAGCGAGGGAGAAAAAGATTCCATCCTAGCGGAGCGGAGGGCAGAGCGGCGTCGCTCTGTTGAGAATATGAAACATAGACCCCTCACTGATAGCCTACTTGAATTAAATCGGGAAGGTGATTCGATTGGCCTAAGTGAGGATAACGTAAGTCAAGATGGAGTCCCCCTATTGTTTCGTGACTTTGTAGCCACTCCTAGTTTGCCCGGGGATAATATTATAACTGTTTCACCCACCCCTAGTGGTAGTCGTGTGGCCGACAAATCCAAATCTAGGAAGCAGAAAGTTAATATTTATCCTGTAGCCCAGATCCACCGCCCGCCCCCTAGTAAAAAAAGAAGGAAACAAAGGGTGGTATCAGGTAAAGCAAAAACATCGCATACTGATTTTGGTAAAGGGACAAAAACCCCGATTATAACTGAGACCCCCACAGTAGTAGAGCAGGAACACACTCCACAGGTAGTTGTTTCACCGGGTCTTTGTCCATCTTCAGTAACTATACAAGATGAGGTTCCTGATAATAACACTAGAGTCACCCCACCTATCACTTCACCAGTACTTCCTTCTTCATTATCAGGGAATCTGGAATTTTTGTTAAGATCTCTCCTTTTACCCATTAATGAGTCAATTAAAAAGGTGGAAATTAGATTAACCATATTGGAAGCCGCCATAACTAGTATGTCTACCCATACCAAAAATAAAGGAAGTGTGGCGGTACATCCCAAACCACCTTCGACCACACCTCAAAGTAAATCTAAAATTCCTCCCGCTCCTGCTCCGGCTAAGCAAACTCGCCAGCTGCCGGGGGGAGCTGTGCCCCCAACTCATAATACACCGCAGCCTAAACAACCAAAAGCACCAGCTACTGGGTTGGGAGTGGGCCCCTCCAACCCATCTCTAAAGGCCCCGACGAGTAACAACCAGAGTGCACACGGGGATGATGGAAAAAGCAGAATGCCTCAGAAAAGGGTTCCACAAGTAGAGATTCCCCCAGAAGCTGTGCCCTACGTGGTGATCTTAACGGGGGTCCCGCAGCTAACTGAAAATAAGAAGGAGGGATTTGTTGACCTCAAAAATAAAATTATCCATTGGTTGCGGTTGCACAGGCCGATAGCACCTAACATAGATGGGGACATAGTTCATGTTAGACGGATCAATTGGCTGGGGAGTAGAATTAAAGATATTGAGGGGGACCTAGTGGTGGTCAATTTTAGAGACCCTCGGGCAGTTGATTACATCCTAAACTGGCCACCTGGGAGTGGGGAAACCTGTGTTATCCCACGGGCTTTAACATACTTTTATCCCAGGTCAAAAGTCACCAACTCTAAATATTTAAACAGACCACAATTTTATAGGCCGCCCATTATTCCGCCCTACATTAATAATCAACCTCAGTATGGTCATCAGCTGACTAGGGTGCCTGATCTACACTCCGCCTGGTCCATGGTCCCTCATGGACATAGGCAGAACCAGGGTCCCAGTATGAACCATCTGATGCCCTTTACCCCATTGGACACCTATAATCGGTTTTCTCAGCTGTCTGGGCTGGAAGACTGTGATTGAAGTTGGGGGCAAGGGGGGGGGGAAACTGATAATGAACCTCCAAGGGTGGAGGATCCTCGTCCACTCTGGGGTAGCATTGGTACTGAAGAAGTTAGTCTATCTACAGACCACATGGTGACCACCATTGACATTACTGAGGATTCTAGGCCAGCTGGGCCCGTGATGAGTACGGTTGATTGTTTAGCAACCCTAACTTCAATGGCCCAGGAGGGGGGGTGCCCCTTGACTAGGGTGGCTAATGAGAGGTTGCCAAAAGTGGGTTACACTTCCACGCCTAGAGGAAGGAGGGTAATAAACCTCCTCTCTTGGAATATTGCTGGGCTAAAGAGGAAGTTAGATATTCCAGAGTGGCACATACAAATTGAGCAGTTTGATGTCTGCCTGTTTCAGGAGACATGGAGTTTTGTTCCATTACATAAATCGGGGTATACCACCCACTGTGTGCCCGCAGTAAGTAAGGGAAAGGGCAGACCATCGGGCGGGCTCATAGTCTGGATAAAAATAGATCTGAATTGGGTGGTTACAAGACATATTGTGGAGTGTAATGATATACTCCACCTCTCGGCAAAAGGAGAGGAGGATGTTGTCAGGCTTGACCTTTTTAATGTTTATGCAAGAGGGACACAGGGTGACTCCCCCTCTTTGACCCTAACATCCCTGGATTTGGCTTTAGCCAATTGCCCCTGCTCAGCTAAAATTCTGGTGGGGGGAGATTTTAACTGTACATTTGAACCCCTTCTCGGAGACGACCCTTTAGGAATCGAAGAGGAGGATTCAAAATGGTCTATTCCAACTCTTTCCCTGTCCCCTGTTAGGAAGTGGTCGTCTAGGGCCATACAAATTAATGCATTAACAAGGGACCATAAACTAAGAGCCCTCAATGGTAGGACTATGTCTGACCAGTCAGGGGCATGGACCTTTAATAGACTTTCGGGTCCGTCCCGAATCGATTACATCCTAATGGATGTTGGATTCTGGCCGGACCTGATCGACATGGAGGTCGTCCCAAGCCAGGATAGTGACCACAATCCCCTGTGTTGCAAGTTCCATTGGGGTGTTCTGAATGACAGGTGTGCGATGGCCATCCTAAAAACAACTAAAGAAGTTATCCCATTTAATAACAACCGTAGATTGAAATGGGATAAGGCTAAGCTTAATGAGGGCGATATAGGAAGCATCAAAGCAATGGTTGAGGGTCTATCTTCCACCTTAGAAATATGGGCTGGTGAAAATTGGACCGTTAGTCCCCAATACCCCTCCCTTGACTCTGCCTATAAATCCACAATAGACCAAGTTGGCAAATTTTTTATCTCGAAGGGGAAAAGTAATAGGGCTCCTGCTATACCCTCTACCCTTAGCAAAGTATGGTATAATGAACTTTGTAAAAGTAAAAG
This sequence comes from Lissotriton vulgaris, assembly GCF_964263255.1. Lineage (NCBI taxonomy): Eukaryota > Metazoa > Chordata > Amphibia > Caudata > Salamandridae > Lissotriton > Lissotriton vulgaris. The sequence continues at coordinate 248,051,667 of NC_141687.1, forward strand.
GAAAAAATTGACAGAAGCTCTACTTTCAGGGGACCCTCCACTGGTTAGAGCGGCCAGGAAGGATTACCTGAAAGTATTATCATTGGCCAAACGGGAGTGGGAGGAACAGCACTGGCAGGACCTTTCCAATGCAGTGAGTGGCAGGAACCCAAACCTCTTTTGGGAACTGGTTAATAGATCTAGGCAGAGAAAATCGCAACCATTGTCTGATCATATAACTTGCCAGCAATGGTTTACACACTTCTCATCCCTATATGGAGACTCGGAAGAAACAACTTGTCCTGGGGTGAATAGCCTGGGTGAAGGGGTCCCCGTGGATGATACCGAGCTTTTGTTTTCAACGGGAGAAGTAGTATTGGCGATTAGACACCTAACCCCAAAAAAAGCCGCTGGGCAGGATGGGATCTCTGGGGATCTATTGTTGGCGGAGCCGGAGGCCTGGGCCAAACTAATAGCGATTATAATGAACCTGATCACGAGGGGACACCAGGTTCCAGACTCCTGGAAAGGGGCTGAGGTAGTTACTGTGTACAAGAAGGGGGCTAGGGATGACCCTGCAAACTACAGACCCATCAGTCTGATAGACATAATCCAGAAAGTGGTCGGCAGGGTCATCATTTCAAGAGTAGGCGACTGGATAGAGGAGGCTAGTATCCTCTCCCATTTACAAGCGGGGTTCAGAAGGAAGGTAGGTACGATGGACCAGGTCTTTCGTCTCTTTGCCATCTACTGGAAGGCGGTTACTATCATGAAGGGCAGTTTGTATATGGCCTTCATTGATCTTAAAACCGCATTCGACCTGGTCCCTCGTACAAAACTTTGGGGAATTCTAGAAGAGATGGGTATTCCCAGTGGTCTTCTGAGCCTAATCGTAAAGCTGCACGAGGGGAACTATGCGAGGGTGAGATGGGGATCCCAGGGTCAACTTACAGATAGGATCCCTGTGCGAAGAGGAGTGCGTCAGGGTTGTGTTATGGCTCCGACTCTCTTCTCCCTATTCGTAAACGGAGTGGTTGACCATCTGATGGGGGAGGAGTCGGATGCCCCATCCCTGGCGGGGGAGAGAATCCCCACACTTCTCTTCGCTGACGACACCCTATTAATTTCTAAATCCCCGGTGGGCTTGCAAAAACTCTTGAATCGATTTAGCTCCTTCTGCACCAACCGAGGCTTAACTATCAACACATCAAAAACCAAATTGATGGCATTTGCACCCTCAAGAAGATTTAGAAATAATTTTGTGCTTAATAACGCCCCCCTTGAGCTGGTTGAGTCTTTTGACTATCTTGGTGTCCGAATTAACAGTCACATGACCTGGAAGGATCATTTGTCTAAAATGCTATTAAACCATCATAGAGTATCCGGGGTGACGCTGAAGGAGATCCGGGAGTCAACCAGCAAACCGGTCTCCCCAGCTATGACCATCTATGAGGGCCAGATCCTTCCCGCAGCACTCTATGGCTCTGAACTGTGGGGGTTTGAAGGGGTTTCTGACTTGATGAGAGCGGAAAACAACTTTTTTAGGAAAGTGGTAGCTCTCCCCACTTCTACCCCAATGATCCCTCTAAGATTAGATCTGGGCAGAAAAACAGTAAAGGATTTGGTGAGGCTTCGCCCGTTGTTATTCTGGTCCCGACTAAGAAGAACTGAGGAGCTCGCAAAGTATGCAGAAGGGCTGGATGAACTGCTACTATTGGACACCTGTAAAAAAATAAGATGGTTAAATAAATTGAAAGAATTGGTTTTCAGCTTGGGTCTTAGAGAGGCATGGGAGTCGCAGTCACCACCACCGAAAGATGTTATAAAAAAACTGTACTGGGACTGGGTACAGAATAACACTATGAGGTCTACGAATTTGGGCTCACTCACTGACCAGTTTTTGTCTATTAAGTGTGTGCGTAAATTGGAACCCTTTCTAGACTTAATAACCAAACCATTGGACCGAGCGCTGTACCTCAAGTTGCGATATGGGACGCTCCCGGTGAATGAGTTTACGGTAAGATGGCTGGATGCAGATGCCTGCTCGCGTGTTTGCCCGGGCTGTGCGGCCCCTAAGGAATCGGTGGCTCACATGTTCTTTGCCTGCCCAGCTTACAAAGGGGCACGGAAATTTTGGTTGAAACCCGTCTGCAGGGAATTGGGGCTGAGGTGCCATAGTCTGGCACTACGCGTCCTTTCTACAGAGTCCTCATCTGCCAGTATGATCTGTGGGGTGGCTAAGTTTTTAGGAAGTGCGTGGATGACACGTTCCCGGTTACTGAAACTACAAATTGGAGGTCCCACTAACTGAGGACGATTATACTGTCAGTAAATTGATGAATGATGTGTCCATGCTTTTACTGTATTTTATAATCTTTTATTGGGATTGAAATGTTTATGTATTTGTATTCTTTTATGGTGAAAAATTGCCGAATAAAGATATTAAAAAAAAAAAAAAAAAAAAATCTATTTTGTGGGACGGTGAACTGCCATGGGGCTTCTCTCTGCTGGTGGTTCTGATTTACTGGCCACCAGGAGTTATCGAGGTCATTAAGCCGTGGTGGTGGTTTAGGACCGGTGAAGTCTAGCTCCCATGGCTGTGGGATTGGTTTCCGCCAGAAGTTGTCATTGTCGCGTATGTGGTTATTATTGTTATACCTTTTTGGGTAAAAGTACGACAGAGATCTTGTTGCAATCCCCCCTGAGGTGTTATTATATTCCCAGGAGCATATGTAATCAGCGATGCTGGGATCCTCAAACGTGATTACTATGCAATCCCCCCGGATGGTTTTTTTCCTATGGCCTACCCACGGGGTCCGGGATACTGATGCTATTCTGCTTTTCCAGGGTGGCGGGACGGGGCGGTTTGTATTCAACCAATACTGGACTTTGTTCTTTAACGACCAGTTGGGTTCCGTCCCCTCAGCTGTAAGTTCGGGGACCCCTGTCATAACTACCACATATGGAGATGCCTCAGGGGGCAAGTTTAAAGTAGGTCTTTGATCAGTAGTCCCTCCCGGGTGACCTTTTGTTTTTGCAGGATTTGTGTTTGTTGTAGCGGAGGTTTTGGGAGCAGGTGTGTTTATTGTTGAGGTATTTACTATTGGTGTCGGTTGGGAATTGGTTTGTGGGGGAATGGTCAGGGGCTTTGGAATTGTTTTTTGTGCGGTGAGAGGGTTTGTCACTGTGGGGAGTTTTACTGTAATTTGTTTTTTGGTCTGTGGTGGAGGTAAAGTTGCAGGTTTCTTAGGTGCGGAAGGTGTGGTTGTGGGGATTGGGGCTGGCTTAAGCTGGGGTTGTGGTAATATAGGTTTGAGAGAGCCAGAGATTTTTGTTAATTGACTCTCAATATTACTAAGTCTGGTTTCCAGGGGGCGAATGTAGGAATTTAGGAGGGAGGCTATCTCCTTAATTAGCCTCGCTGATTCTCTGTCTCTACCTAATTGTTGTGAGCTAAGAGGGTCTGGGATTAAGGAGTCTTGAAGATCGTGTGATACATGATGGATTGTTACAATGTTATTGTTTGGGGGAACAGGGTGGTGAGGTAGCGTTACCAGATTTGTATCATCGACCAAGACTATATGCTCGATCGCATTGGTATTTTTGGTGTGCTCTGGGTTTTTCCTAGCTGTCTTTTTCTTTATGGCACCCTCCCGCTTCCCTCTCATTTGCCTTATTTCTTCAGGGGTTGGGTCAGGGAAGATGTCAGGGGTTTTCTCTAACTCACTCTCTGTGAAAGTTACAGATAGTTGGGAGGCTGAAAGGTCTACGTTGTTTGGAAGACTGAGTCTATTTGCGGTCGCCGAGATTTGATTTGGCGCTGTCTGTACTTCTGGGGTTCTTGCAGTTGCTAGTAGCCCCATTGAAGAGCGGCGTGCGATTGCAAGTTCGGTTGAAACTCTCCCCTCCATTAGACTTATGCTCTGGTCGATGAATGAATTAGCTTTAGCTAAAAGGTCATCCATTGGACCTAATAGTTTTTCTCCTATCCCGTTCTTTTTGGGGTTTTTCTGCTTGCTAGATCTCGTGTTCATTTTTCAGTGGTAAGTTGTTAAGAGATCCTTCTGAGCTGTCTATCGAGATTATTGTAGAGGTCAGAGAGATGATAGATACTTGTATCGGGATGACCAGGATGCAGTGCTTAGGGGTATGGGCCGGACCGGACTCTCACGTTCTCGAACGGCCTCAAACGGCCCGCTCTTAGCCCGGTCTTAGCCCCGGCCTTAGCCCCGCACGCGTCCCGCGTGCGCGTTACTGTCTCAGTTTATCAAGAAGAAGGGCAGGTGGAGGGGGCGGGAAGAGGACCAGCTGCGGCCGATGAGCGCCGCTCAGCACGCTGGTCCTCGCAGTCCCGCCTCTGGCCTTGCTCTGTAGATGGACAATCGGCAAGCGCGTTGGTGCTCCTATGCACGGACAGGGAATCCAAGGACACAATCCCCACCAGGGTTCTTAGCCTTCGAGCGGCTCCCGCGGAGCGGGGGCCGCGAGGCGTGGCGTAGCGGCCAGACAGGAAAGCAAACAGGATAGCGGTAGCAGCACTCCTTCAGGGTCAGAGGAGAGTCCCAGGCAGCTCACACTCCGCAGTGATTTTAACGGGTGGAGGGGGCGGGAAGAGGACCAGCTGCGGCCGATGAGCGCCGCTCAGCACGCTGGTCCTCGCAGTCCCGCCTCTGGCCTTGCTCTGTAGATGGACAATCGGCAAGCGCGTTGGTGCTCCTATGCACGGACAGGGAATCCAAGGACACAATCCCCACCAGGGTTCTTAGCCTTCGAGCGGCTCCCGCGGAGCGGGGGCCGCGAGGCGTGGCGTAGCGGCCAGACAGGAAAGCAAACAGGATAGCGGTAGGAGCACTCCTTCAGGGTCAGAGGAGCGTCCCAGGCAGCTCACACTCCGCAGTGATTTTAACGGGTGGAGGGGGCGGGAAGAGGACCAGCTGCGGCCGATGAGCGCCGCTCAGCACGCTGGTCCTCGCAGTCCCGCCTCTGGCCTTGCTCTATAGATGGACAATCGGCAAGCGCGTTGGTGCTCCTATGCACGGACAGGGAATCCAAGGACACAATCCCCACCAGGGTTCTTAGCCTTCGAGCGGCCCCCGCGGAGCGGGGGCCACGAGGCGTGGCGTAGCGGCCAGACAGGAAAGCAAACAGGATAGCGGTAGCAGCACTCCTTCAGGGTCAGAGGAGAGTCCCAGGCAGCTCACACTCCTCAGTGATTTTAACGGGTGGAGGGGGCGGGAAGAGGACCAGCTGCGGCCGATGAGCGCCGCTCAGCACGCTGGTCCTCGCAGTCCCGCCTCTGGCCTTGCTCTGTAGATGGACAATCGGCAAGCGCGTTGGTGCTCCTATGCACGGACAGGGAATCCAAGGACACAATCCCCACCAGGGTTCTTAGCCTTCGAGCGGCTCCCGCGGAGCGGGGGCCGCGAGGCGTGGCGTAGCGGCCAGACAGGAAAGCAAACAGGATAGCGGTAGCAGCACTCCTTCAGGGTCAGAGGAGAGTCCCAGGCAGCTCACACTCCGCAGTGATTTTAACGGGTGGAGGGGGCGGGAAGAGGACCAGCTGCGGCCGATGAGCGCCGCTCAGCACGCTGGTCCTCGCAGTCCCGCCTCTGGCCTTGCTCTATAGATGGACAATCGGCAAGCGCGTTGGTGCTCCTATGCACGGACAGGGAATCCAAGGACACAATCCCCACCAGGGTTCTTAGCCTTCGAGCGGCCCCCGCGGAGCGGGGGCCGCGAGGCATGGCGTAGCGGCCAGACAGGAAAGCAAACAGGATAGCGGTAGCAGCACTCCTTCAGGGTCAGAGGAGAGTCCCAGGCAGCTCACACTCCTCAGTGATTTTAACGGGTGGAGGGGGCGGGAAGAGGACCAGCTGCGGCCGATGAGCGCCGCTCAGCACGCTGGTCCTCGCAGTCCCGCCTCTGGCCTTGCTCTATAGATGGACAATCGGCAAGCGCGTTGGTGCTCCTATGCACGGACAGGGAATCCAAGGACACAATCCCCATCAGGGTTCTTAGCCTTCGAGCGGCGCCCGCGGAGCGGGGGCCGCGAGGCGTGGCGTAGCGGCCAGACAGGAAAGCAAACAGGATAGCGGTAGCAGCACTCCTTCAGGGTCAGAGGAGAGTCCCAGGCAGCTCACACTCCGCAGTGATTTTAACGGGTGGAGGGGGCGGGAAGAGGACCAGCTGCGGCCGATGAGCGCCGCTCAGCACGCTGGTCCTCGCAGTCCCGCCTCTGGCCTTGCTCTGTAGATGGACAATCGGCAAGCGCGTTGGTGCTCCTATGCACGGACAGGGAATCCAAGGACACAATCCCCACCAGGGTTCTTAGCCTTCGAGCGGCCCCCGCGGAGCGGGGGCCGCGAGGCGTGGCGTAGCGGCCAGACAGGAAAGCAAACAGGATAGCGGTAGCAGCACTCCTTCAGGGTCAGAGGAGAGTCCAAGGCAGCTCACACTCCGCAGTGATTTTAACGGGTGGAGGGGGCGGGAAGAGGACCAGCTGCGGCCGATGAGCGCCGCTCAGCACGCTGGTCCTCGCAGTCCCGCCTCTGGCCTTGCTCTGTAGATGGACAATCGGCAAGCGCGTTGGTGCTCCTATGCACGGACAGGGAATCCAAGGACACAATCCCCACCAGGGTTCTTAGCCTTCGAGCGTCTCCCGCGGAGCGGGGGCCGCGAGGCGTGGCGTAGCGGCCAGACAGGAAAGCAAACAGGATAGCGGTAGCAGCACTCCTTCAGGGTCAGAGGAGAGTCCCAGGCAGCTCACACTCCGCAGTGATTTTAACGGGTGGAGGGGGCGGGAAGAGGACCAGCTGCGGCCGATGAGCGCCGCTCAGCACGCTGGTCCTCGCAGTCCCGCCTCTGGCCTTGCTCTATAGATGGACAATCGGCAAGCGCGTTGGTGCTCCTATGCACGGACAGGGAATCCAAGGACACAATCCCCACCAGGGTTCTTAGCCTTCGAGAGGCACCCGCGGAGCGGGGGCCGCGAGGCGTGGCGTAGCGGCCAGACAGGAAAGCAAACAGGATAGCGGTAGCAGCACTCCTTCAGGGTCAGAGGAGCAGTTGCGCATCTCTGACAGGTGTCTGGCTTTCGGCGGTCCATCTTCACGAGCAGCACAGGGGTGATATAAACACTATGTATGTATTTAAAATGTAGAAGCTTATGTTTGTAATTACTGGATATGTAGCATGTTGGTTGGGTCAAAGTCTATCTGTGCACTGTAGGTGGGACCCGCTTGCTCTGGCGGTGGCATGGCTGTTGTCAAAAGTTTAAAATGGGGGGCATCGGGACCTTCGGTGGAGGTCCACTGCAGATCATACTCGCGGAGGTTCTTGACTCCATGAAGGACAAACTTGTTAGAACTGGGACGGCGTTGATGATGTTTGTCTCCCTCTACGGACCTGGTGCCTCCGGGTATCGGTCGGGGGAGCAGCTTCAGGCCCATATTTCATGTGGGATTGTCTCGAGTCCTTTTCGCTAGGTCACCACAGCACTGCATGGACTGTGCTGGGCTGCGACTTGGCCATGTAGGGGGGTCACTGCAAGGCCACCAGCAGAGCAGGGCCAAGTCATTCATGCAACCACAAAGGTAGACGTCACTGCTCGCATCCATAATTTAACCAGATGACTCTGGGCACAAACACGGGTGTGGATGGAAGCCGGATTCTTCAACAGCATGTCGATTCGTGCATATGCGTGGCTTACTTTCAGTTCTCGTGCGGAACTGTCGCCAGTTCTACGTCGGTGGTCTGCTTGTGTCAGTAGGGGCACGCTCTTGTAGTGGTACAATTCCTCAGTCTTGTCATCCTTGATCAATTTCTCCTGTGCCTCAGTCCTGCCATCCTTGATCATCTTCTGCTGCACATTAGTGGCCGTCGTGATCTTCAGTGTGACCAGTCAGGTCACACACCTTTCTCTCCTCTTCTTTTTCTCAAGTTCTTTCTTTTCAATCTGGTGTTGTGCCATGCGTCACATGTATTCTCTCCTCCTGGTGCGAGGTGGCCTCATGGACCTCTTGCAGGTCTTGTCCAATCTGTAATACTGTACCTTTTCTCTTCATGGACATTTCGCCGGTCCTCTCCTGTTCATAGGACTGTGCGGTTTCACCCATCATGGGCCTCTCGCAGGGCCGGTGTTGTCTCTGTGACTGTACATCTTCCCCGACCATGGGCCTCTAGCAGGTCCTGTCCTGTCCCTAGGACTTGATTCTTCTCTCCCATTGTGACATCTCGCAGGTCCGGTCCTGTCTGTAGGACTGCGCGTCTACTCCCAACATGGACCTCTCGCAGTTCCTGTCCTGTCTCTAAGAGTTGACCCTGCTCTTCCGGTTGGTGTGGTATCCACCCATACTTCCCATTTCCCCTACTCAAGGATCTTCGTGGATGGCAGGTAACCTTTCTTCCGCCTCCCCTTCACTCGCGGACACAGAGCTGCTTAGGGTCACGAGTGCTTAGCAGGGTTGGTCACTCATTGACGGACCATTGGTGGCCATTCAGCGCTGGGCGGCGGCTGGTACAGCCCCTGTCATGCTGCCATGCATTGTCTGTGTCACCCGCTTCCTTGGCAGTGTCTCTGCTGTGGTAGTGCTAGGTGCAGGTGTCTTGGTGAAGTACCTGATGGTGTTCCGACGGTCGATGGGTTGCCATTTGCGTGCCCTCTCACGTCGTTTGCTTGTTGAGGGTGAACCTCACTTGTCTGTTAGCACCACAGGTTTTGCTGGGCCTCAGGACCCTTCGCTCAGCCTGATCTCCCCCTCTGAGGTCTTTCCGTGGCTCCTGCCCTTGCTGTAAACTTCCTGGGTGTAGCCCTTTGTGCACTTCTTGCAAATCATGCTTTCTTCTGCTGGATGAGGGGCACAGCTGGTGGTGGTGCTGGGTGCGGTGTGGGGTATTGTTGGACAAATACTATGCCCTGAGTTTTTGCTTTCTGAGCACCTTGTTGGTCTTCTCTTGTGTTTTGTGCTGTGACTCCGAACCTTTGTCTCTGCTGTGACGTCCTGCTGCAGCCCTGGTTAGATGCAGATGGGCTGGCTCGGGCGGTGCCCTCTGGTGGTGTTCTGGCAATAATGTGGTACAGGAGCAGGCTTCTTTATAATATCTCTCGTGAGCCTCCACTGGGCGCACTCTTCCAAAAAGACTGCAAGTGTGCGCGCGCTGCGCGTGGTGTGGGCGCACTGCACTGACTTCTCACTAGCATGCACCTCTCACATGTTCCTCACAGCCGCGGGTTCTGGGCTGGTGCTGCCCGGTTCTCACAGGAGCAAGTGTTTTTTTCTTCACTGACAGGCAGTGCCGGTAGGCAGGTGGCGACCTGGGAACAAACCTACCACCACCATGACTTGGGACGGGGGCTCTCTCTTCCGATCTCTATGGCTGGGGTGCGGTGCTGTGACTTTACATGGCTGGCTGTTCATTTGCGGGTATCCGGCATGCCTCTCACTAGGCTGATGCACTGCTCTTGTCCCGTTGCTGAGGGGCAACCGATAGGGGTACTATAGCTGCTTCACAAAGCCGCGGCAGACTTCCTTGATGCTGGGGCCCAGGAGGTGCAGGTTTGGTGGGGGGAGGGGGGTGGAGAGGGGTAGCAGGTGCGGCCTCGGTCCGCTCCCCTGCAGGTGCTGGTTCACGCCTCTCGCTTGGCCGCAGCATTTCTTCTAGTGCACTTTGCCTGGTACGCAGCAGGTAGGTGGCAGCCGTGAGTGAGAGAGAGAGAGAGATTGAGATTGGGTGGGTTGAAGCTGGTTTGGGCACCTTTGCCATGGCCCTGCTTTTGGTTCCCTAGTCCGCCCTAGTCATTCACAGAGCCCTGCACGTCTGTGGCACAAGGTTTCATTTTGTCTACATCTCTTCTTTGTTATTCATGTTGAGAGGGCAGTTCTTTTTATTGTTGGCAAGAGCTGCTACCCCCTAATTGTTGAAATGGCAACATGATAAGGGGTGGCTGGACGAAGGAGTGAGTGCAATGTATATTTCCGTGTCTGATTTCTTCATTTTCACAGTGTGGCTGCAGAAGGATGTCTATAGGGAGAGTTGCATCGAAGTAGTCTTTTAACCGAGGCCTCTTTGTAAAGGAACATAAACAAAATCCCTATCCCTGAGACACAGAGCCCATCCCATAGGCTTTTCTGAGGTCGATAAGCTTTATTTTCTGGTATGAATGCCATATTTGCAGTGCAGGGGAAAAGCAAGGAGGTGGAAAGAAGGTGCTGTCGCGTGTTGTTATTTCAGCACACAAGGTGATGCGATCCGCAGTATTCCCTCTTGCTGCTCGTCTGCAATTTCCATATCAAGCTACCTGTGAGCGCGCGGCTGGGGGCTCCGGCTAAATCTGCCACCACCGCAGCGCAGCTTATAATTTGTCAGCATCATCGCAGATGGGTACCTCCGCTGGGAGGTGGTGGGGAGCGACTGGCTGGTTGGGAGGGGTCCGAAGTGCTCATTATCCCTGCCAGGGCCCTCGGTGGGGTGTTTTCCCCCCACCATGAAAGTCAGATGCTCGGAGACTGAGTCAGTGAAATATTTCCATTGAAACATGAGGCCCTGACTCAGCAACCAATTCCAGGAGAAATGAACGGCATCTCTAGCGTGCCCTCTGCTAGCTTCTACCAGCAATGACCTACAAAACCATCCCTGCCCTACCCGTGCATCAAACACCGCAGCAGCATCAACGATCCCTGCCCTACCTGAGCATCAAACACCGCAGCAGCCTGGAGGATCCCTGCCCTACCTGAGCATCAAACCCCGCTGCAGCATAGACAATCCATGCCCTACCTGTGCATCAAACCCCGCTGCAACAAGAGCGATCCCTGCCCTACCTGTGCATCAAACCCCGCTGCAGCATGGAGGACCCCTGCCCTACCTGTGCATCAAATCCTGCTGCAGCATGGAGGATCCCTGCCCTACCTGTGCATCAAACTCCGCTGCAGCAAGAGCGATCCCTGCCCTACCTGTGCATCAAACCCCGCTGCAGCAAGAGCGATCCCTGCCCTACCTGTGCATCAAACCCCGCTGCAGCAAGAGCGATCCCTGCCCTACCTGTGCATCAAACACCGCAGCAGCATCAACGATCCCTGCCCTACCTGAGCATCAAACACCGCAGCAGCCTGGAGGATCCCTGCCCTACCTGAGCATCAAACCCCACTGCAGCATAGACAATCCATGCCCTACCTGTGCATCAAACCCCGCTGCAACAAGAGCGATCCCTGCCCTACCTGTGCATCAAACCCCGCTGCAGCATGGAGGACCCCTGCCCTACCTGTGCATCAAATCCTGCTGCAGCATGGAGGACCCCTGCCCTACCTGTGCATCAAATCCTGCTGCAGCATGGAGGATCCCTGCCCTACATGTGTATCAAAGCCCACTGCAGCATAAACGATCCATGCCCTACCTGTGCATCAAACCCTGCTGCAGCATGGAGGATCCCTGCCCTACCTGTGCATCAAACCCCGCTGCAGCATGGAGGATCCCTGCCCTACCTGTGAATCAAACCCGGCTGCACCATGGACGAACCCTGCTCTACCTGTGCATCAAACCCCGCTGCAGCAAGAACGATCCTTGCCCTACCTGTGCATCAAACCCCGCTGCAGCAAGAACGATCCATGCCCTACCTGTGCATCAAACCCCGCTGCAGCAAGAGTGATCCCTGCCCTACCTGTGTATCAAAGCCCACTGCAGCAAGAACGATCCCTGCCCTACCTGTGCATCAAACCCCGCTGCAGCAAGAACGATCCCTGCCTTACCTGTGTATCAAACCCCGCTGCAGCAAGAGTGATCCCTGCCCTACCTGTACATCAAACCCTGCTGCAGCAAGAACGATCCCTGCCCTACCTGTGCATCAAACCCCGCTGCAGCAAGAGTGATCCCTGCCCTACCTGTGCATCAAACCCCGCTGCAGCAAGAGTGATCCCTGCCCTACCTGTGCATCAAACCCTGCTGCAGCAAGAACGATCCCTGCCCTACCTGTGCATCAAACCCCGCTGCAGCAAGAGTGATCCCTGCCCTACCTGTGTATCAAAGCCCACTGCAGCAAGAACGATCCCTGCCCTACCTGTGCATCAAACCCCGCTGAAGCAAGAACGATCCCTGCCCTACCTGTGCATCAAACCCCGCTGCAGCAAGAGTGATCCCTGCCCTACCTGTGCATCAAACCCTGCTGCAGCAAGAACGATCCCTGCCCTGCCTGTGCATCAAACCCCGCTGCAGCAAGAGCGATCCCTGCCCTACCTGTGCATCAAAGCCCACTGCAGCAAGAACGATCCCTGCCCTACCTGTGTATCAAAGCCCACTGCAGCAAGAACGATCCCTGCCCTATCTGTGTATCAAACCCCGCTGCAGCATGGAGGAACCCTGCCCTACCTGTGCATCAAACCCCGCTGCAGCAAGAACGATCCCTGCCCTACCTGTGCATCAAACCCCGCTGCAGCAAGAACGATCCCTACACTGTGTATCAAACCCCGCTGCAGCAAGAACGATCCCTGCCCTACCTGTGCATCAAACCCCGCTGCAGCAAGAGTGATCCCTACACTATCTGTGTATCAAACCCCGCTGCAGCAAGAACGATTCCTGCCCTACCTGTGCATTAAACCCCGCTGCAGCAAGAACGATCCCTGCCTTACCTGTGCATCAAACCCCGCTGCAGCAAGAGTGATCCCTGCCCTACCTGTGCATTAAACCCCGCTGCAGCAAGAATGATCCCTGCCCTACCTGTGCATCAAACCCCGCTGCAGCAAGAACGTTCCCTGCCCTACCTGTGCATCAAACCCCGCTGCAGCAAGAACGATCCCTGCCCTACCTGTGCATCAAACCCCGCTGCAGCAAGAGTGATCCCTGCCCTACCTATGCATCAAACCCCACTGCAGCATGGAGGATCCCTGCCCTACCTGTGCATCAAAGCCCACTGCAGCAAGAACGATCCCTGCCCTACCTGTGCGTCAAACCCCACTGCAGCGTGGAGGATCCCTGCCCTACCTGTGCATCAAATCCCACTGCAGCAAGAACGATCCCTGCCCTACCTGTGTATCAAACCCCGCTGCAGCATGGAGGAACCCTGCCCTACCTGTGCATCAAACCCCGCTGCAGCAAGAACGATCCCTGCCCTACCTGTGCATCAAACCCCGCTGCAGCAAGAACGATCCCTACACTGTGTATCAAACCCCGCTGCAGCAAGAACGATCCCTGCCCTACCTGTGCATCAAACCCCGCTGCAGCAAGAGTGATCCCTACACTATCTGTGTATCAAACCCCGCTGCAGCAAGAACGATTCCTGCCCTACCTGTGCATTAAACCCCGCTGCAGCAAGAACGATCCCTGCCCTACCTGTGCATCAAACCCTGCTGCAGCAAGAGTGATCCCTGCCCTACCTGTGCATTAAACTTGCAGCAAGAGTGATCCCTGCCCTACCTGTGCATCAAACCCCGCTGCAGCAAGAACGTTCCCTGCCCTACCTGTGCATCAAACCCCACTGCAGCAAGAACGATCCCTGCCCTACCTGTGCATCAAACCCCGCTGCAGCAAGAGTGATCCCTGCCCTACCTGTGCATCAAACCCCACTGCAGCATGGAGGATCCCTACCCTACCTGTGCATCAAAGCCCACTGCAGCAAGAACGATCCCTGCCCTACCTGTGCGTCAAACCCCACTGCAGCGTGGAGGATCCCTGCCCTACCTGTGCATCAAATCCCACTGCAGCAAGAACGATCCCTGCCCTACCTGTGTATCAAACCCCGCTGCAGCATCAACGATCCCTGCCCTACCTGTGCGTCAAACCCCACTGCAGCGTGGAGGATCCCTGCCCTACCTGTGCATCAAACCAAGCTGCAGCATAGACGATGCCTGCCCTACCTGTGCATCAAACCCCGCTGCAGCAAGAGCGATCTCTACACTATCTGTTTATCAAACTCCGCTGCAGCATCAACGATCCCTGCCTGTGCATCAAACCATGCTGCTGCATCAACGATCCCTGTCCTGCCTGTGCTCCAAACCCCGCTACAGCACAAACGATCCCTGCCCGACCTGTGTATCAAACCATACTGCAAAATGGACGATCCCTGCCCTATCTATGCATTAAACCCCGCTGCAGCATGGACGATCCCTACCCTACCTGTGTGTCAAACGCTGCTGCAGCATGGATGATTCCTGCCCTACCTGTTCATCAAACCCCACTGCAGAATAGACGATCCCTCCCCTACCTGTGCATCACAATCCATTGCAGCATCAACAATCCCTGCCCTACCTGTGTATCAAACCCCGCTGCAGCATCAACCAATTCTGCCCTACCTGTGTATCAAACCCCACTGCAGCGTCAACAATCCCTGCCCTATCTGTGCATCAAACCCCACTGCAGCAAGAACGATCCCTGCCCTACCTGTATATCAAACCCCACTGCAGCATAAATGATCCCTACACTACCTGTGCATCAACCCTGCTGCAGCATTGAGGATCCATGCTCTACCTGTGCATCAAACCCCGCTGCAGCGTCTATGATCCCTGCCCTACCTGTGCTTCAAACCCCGCTGCACCATGGACGATCCCTGCCCTACCTGTGCATCAAACCCCGCTGCAGCTTCTATGATCCCTGCCCTACCTGAGCATCAAGCCCCGCTGCACCATGGACGATCGTTACCCTACCCGTGCATCAAACCCGACTGCAGCATCAACGATCCCTGCCTGTGCATCAAACCATGCTGCTGCATCAACGATCCCTGCCCTGCCTGTGCTCCAAACCCCGCTACAGCACGAATGATCCCTGCCCGACCTGTGTATCAAACCACACTGCAAAATGGACGATCCCTGCCCTATCTATGCATTAAACCGAGCTGCAGCATGGACGATCCCTACCCTACCTGTGTGTCAAACGCTGCTGCAGCATGGATGATTCCTGCCCTACCTGTTCATCACAATCCATTGCAGCATCAACAATCCCTGCCCTACCTGTGTATCAAACCCAGCTGCAGCATCAACAATCCCTGCCCTACCTGTGTATCAAACCGCGCTGCAGCATCAACCATTCCTGCCCTACCTGTGTATCAAACCCTGCTGCTGCTTCAACTATCCCTGCCTTAGCTGTGTATCAAACCCCGCTGCAACAAGAACGATCCCTGCCCTAACTGAGCATCAAACCCCACTGCAGCGTCAACAATCCCTGCCCTACCTGTTCATCAAACTCTACTGCAGCAAGAACGATCCCTGCCCTACCTGTTCATCAAACCCCACTGCAGCAAGAACGATCCCTGCCCTACCTGTATATCAAACCCCACTGCAGCATAAATGATCCCTGCCCTACCTGTGCATCAAACCCCGCTGCACCATGGACGATCCCTGCCCTATCTGTCTATCAAACCCCACTGCAGCATCAACGATCCCTGCCTGTATATCTAACCACGCTGCTGCATCAACGATCCCTGCTATCCCTGTGCACCAAATCCCACTGCAGCATGGATGATCCCTGCTCTCCCTGTTTATCAAACACCGCTGCAACATGGACAATCCCTGCCCTACCCGTGCATCAAACCCGCTGCAGCGTCAACGATCCCTGCCCTACCTGTGCATCAAACCCCACTGTACCATGAACGATCTCTACCCTACCTGTCTATCAAACCAAACTTCAGCTTCAATGATCCCTGCCTGTGCATCAAACCACGCTGCTGCATCAACTATCCCTGCCTTACCTGTGTATCAAACCCTGCTGCTGCATCAACTATCCCTGCCTTACCTGTGTATCAAACCCTGCTGTAGCAAGAACAATCCCTACCCTACCTGAGCATCAAACCCCACTGCAGCGTCAACAATCCCTGCCCTACCCGTGCATTAAACCCTACTGCAGCAGGAACGGAGCCTACCCTACCTGTATATCAAACCTCACTGCAGCGTCAACGATCCGTGCCCTGCCTGAGCATCAAACCCCACTGCAGCGCAGAGGATCCCTGCCATACCTGGGCATCAAACCCCACTGCACCATGGACGACTTCTGCCCTACCTGTCTATCAAACCCGACTGCAGCCTCAACGAACCCTGCCTGTGCATCAAGCCACTCTGCTGCATCAACGATCCCTGCCCTGCCTGTGCATCTAACCCTGCTGCAGCATGGACGATCCCTGCCCTACCTGTTCATCAAACCCCACTGCAGCATCAACAATCCCTGCCTTACCTGTGTATCAAACCCCACTGCAGCATAAATGATCCCTACCCTACCTGTGTATCAAACCCCACTGCAGCATAAAAGATCCCTACCCTACCTGTGTATCAAACCCCGTTGCAGCATCAACCATTCCTGCCCTACCTGTGTATCAAACCCCGCTGCTGCATCAATGATCCCTGCCTTACCTGTGTATCAAATACTGCTGCAGCATTAACAATCCCTGCCCTACCTGTGCATCAAACCCCGCTGCAGCATGAACAATTCCTGCCCTACCTGTAATTCAAACCCTGCTGCAGCATGACTGTTCCCTGCCCTACCTGTGTATCAAACACTGCTGCAGCTTGGACGATCCCTGCCCTACCTGTGCATCAAACCCCGCTGCAGCTGGAACTAAACAAGCCCTGCCCTACCTGTGTATCAAACCCCGCACAGCATCAACGATCCCTGACCTATGTATTTATTTATGGGTTTTATATAGCGCCTGAATCACCGCTCAGGGGTATCTCTGCACTTTGGACTGTGCTACTGGGCAGGCTGACGAGCGTTGTTAAAATAGAACGGTCGTAAGATGTTTTCTGAAACGGAGATAGTCAGAATATTGTCTCAGGTGAATGAGGAGCTGATTCCAATAGTGGGGCGCAAGGTAGGAAAAGGATTTCTCTCCTAACCTTGATTTCCTGACCCAAGGGACCAAGAGAAGTGACTTGGTTCCTGACCTAAGGGTCCTAGTAGTGAGGTTTTGTAATTATCGAGTCTGACTCCATTTTGTTCTGTGCCACCATTTTGTGTTGTTCTCACGTAGGCCTGTGAAGGTAGCCTGGCGAACAAAGTGGCCTGGTCTTCTTAGTTCGTGTATACATTAACTAGGTTTCTTTTTGACTCCGAAATAAACTGTAAGAAACTGACCTCTTCACCTGAAACTGACCTCGCAAAGCCAATTTCCCTGATCGATCTTTGTCTTAGATTGCCAATCAATGTTCAGGACATCGTTAACTTTTAGATACCTTGCACATGCCTTATCTAGTTCAGCATCTGTTACCATTTCTTTTTTATGTTTCTTCATTACATGGGTTATGCTTTCAATTATAGGTTTGTTCGGCTTGTGAAAATTGAATTTGGGACATTCCTAATAATTAACTTTTGGGTTGGGATACTGTAAATTGAGTTTTTGTTATGTGACACTTTGTTTGAAAATGTACCTTATTGGCTAGAATTTTGTGCAGTGGGTGTACATTTATAAAGTGAATATTGGATATAAAAAGAGACGTCTCGCCTTAGTAAAATGAGCAGTCTCCTGAGAATTTATACCGTGATGTATTTCTAGGATCACTGTTACTAGCTGCAGCTAATAA
Source organism: Lissotriton vulgaris (assembly GCF_964263255.1). Classification (NCBI taxonomy): domain Eukaryota; kingdom Metazoa; phylum Chordata; class Amphibia; order Caudata; family Salamandridae; genus Lissotriton; species Lissotriton vulgaris. The sequence continues at coordinate 248,069,135 of NC_141687.1, forward strand.
ACTTGGTCTCTGACGCCATCCAGAAGTATTCCGTGTCTCTGTATGCCAAGACAGGTGAACTCGAAGATCTTAGGCGTGCCCCTGACGCCGCTGGGTTAAACCCCGGTTCTTCAGTAGGAACATAGTTATTACATTTAGCAGAAATGTAGAGGGGGCTTTTGTTATACAAGGCCTTGTGGACGATGCAGCAGATTTTCAACTTAACACACTTGCGTACTGGAAGCCAGTGTAGCTGCTGAAGGAGAGGAAGGGAGGCAATTCTTGGGGGAGAATTCAAGACAAGGTGAGCTGCAGTGTTCTGGACCACCTGCAATCTGCTAAGTGAGGACTCATTGGCCGAGACCAAGAAAGCGGTGCAGTAGTCCAAGAGGTTTATAACCATTGTCTGAATGAGGATTTTGCGAGTTGAATCAGGAAGGAAAGGAAAGATATAGTCGTAGCAAGCCCAGTACATAAAAACAGGAGCCAGCAGTGTGAGCAGCATGCTCCTTCATGGACAAGGCCCGGTCAAGGCCAATGCTCAAGTTTTTAACAAGGGTCTTAGGAGGGGGGGGTGCCAAGGGCTACCGGCCACCAATCTGGAGTCCACATTGGTATTGTTACATTGACGCTACCTGTGCATCAAACCCCACTGCAGCATCAATGATCACTGCCCTACCTGTGCATCAAATCCCAGTGCAGCATAGACGATCCATGCCTTACCTGAGCATCAAACCCCACTGCAGCAAAGACGATCCATACCCTACCTGAGCATCAAACCCCGCTGCAGCATAGACAATCCCTGTCCTACCTGTGTATCAAACCTCACTGCAGCATAGACGATCCCTGCCCTGCCTGTGTATCAAATCCCACTGCAGCATGGAGGATCAATGCCCTACCTGTGTATCAAACCCTGCTGAAGCATAGACGATCCCTGCCCTACCTGTGTATCAAACCCTGCTGTAGCATAGACGATCCCTGCCCTACCTGTGCATCAGACCTGGCTGCAGCGTGCATGGTCTCTGCACTACCTGTGCATCAAACCAAGCTGCAGCATCAACGATCTCTGCCCTACCTGTGCATCAACTCCCAGTGCAGCATAGACGACCCATGCCCTACCTGTGTAGCAAACCCCACTGCAGCATAGATAATCCCTACACTGCCTGTGTATCAGACCCCGCTGCAGCGTGCATGGTCCCTGCCCTACCCGTGCATTAAACCCCGCTGCAGCATGGATGATTCCTGCCCTACCTGTGTATCAAACCCCACTGCAGCATCAACGATCCCTGAACAACTTACAAATTTTCTTCTTTCCAAATTGTCTGTCGCCGATTGCTTTTATTGGGTTTGTTTCATGTTGTTCTCTTTTTCATGCCCACTACTGTGAAGCGCTCTGATACCTTCGGGTCTTGTTAGCGCTATAGAAAACTTCTAAATAAAAATAAAATAAAATATCAAATACAGTTGGATCCTCAGCAATCTATTCCCTACCTGTGTATCAAACCACTGCAACATGAACAATGCCTGCCCTCCCTTTGTATTAAATAGGGTTGGAGCAGGAAAGATCCCTGCCCTACCTGAGCATCAAATCCCACTGCAGCAAGAGTGATCCCTGCCCTACCTGTGTATCAAACCCCGCTGCAGCATCAACGATCCCTGCCCTACCTGTGCATCAAACCCCGCTGCAGCATCAACGATCCCTGCCCTACCTGTGCATCAAACCCCGCTGCAGCATAGACAATCCCTGCCCTACCTGTGTATCAAACCCCGCTGCAGCATAGACGATCCCTACACTGCCTGTGTATCAAACCCCGCTGTAACATAGACGATCCCTGCCCTACCTGTGCATCAGACTCTGCTGCAGCGTGGACAATCCCTGCCCTACCTGTGTATCAAACCCCGCTGCAGCATCAACGATCCCTGCCCTACCTGTGCATCAAACCCCGCTGCAGCATAGACAATCCCTGCCCTACCTGTGTATCAAACCCCGCTGCAGCATAGACGATCCCTACACTGCCTGTGTATCAAACCCCGCTGTAACATAGACGATCCCTGCCCTACCTGTGCATCAGACTCTGCTGCAGCGTGGACAATCCCTGCCCTATCTGTGTATCAAACCCCACTGCAGCATCAATGATCCCTGAACAACCTACGTATCAAATACAGTTGGATCCTCAGCAATCCATTCCCTACCTGTGTATCAAACCACTGCAACATGAACAATGCCTGCCCTCCCTTTGTATTAAATATGGTTGGAGCAGGAAAGATCCCTGCCGTACCTTTGTATCAAATGCTGATGAAGCCTGAACCTTTGTAGCCAACCATGTTGAAGCATGAACGAACCCTGTCCTACCCTTCTGTTAAATCTGCTGGCGTACTGCACACGGGCCCTGGATACAGCACACCTATAATTCATTTAAGCCTTATGCACCCTAACATATCATTGCATTCGTTGAATTTATCAAAAGTTAAAGCCCAATGGTGAAATTACTGATGCCCCACATTGTGGTTTTTCTCCCAGGTAATTTGACATCAGAAACCCAAGCTCCGCTGGTCGGGATGAAGGATAACATGGTTTCAGTGTTGGTTAAAGAGCAATTAGGACTTTTCCTTCACGAGGAAGATTTGACATGCAGATACATGTGTTGCTCTAAATCCCATGAAAATGGGTGTGGGGAGTTTGGCGCGGGGCTGCGTTTGGGGACGTGTCCTATTCTGACTGCACACTTCTAATATTGCTTACAACCAGTTTTAAGGGAGTACCATCGGACTTTGTGAAGGTACAACCCTTTCCACCGGCCATCCACCTAACACCAGCCGAGCTGGTTCCCAATTTCGCACGACTTCCTTCAGCTTATGCAGAGGAATCCAGCTGTGTGGTGGGTCTCCCACAGCTGCAATGTCATCTTCAGTGTTTTATTTCTTTCTGGGGTTGCGAGGGGTGAGCGCCAGCACTCATCCTTGGGGACCAAGATTTCTTTTTCATCATCAGTCATTATCCCAAAGCAATCAGGAGAGAGACAGAGAAGGACAAGATGAGGAAGAGAAGAGCATGAAAGCGGTGGCTGTGAGAAAGTAAGGTTAAAAACGTGCAACCGTCAGCAAAAGCGTCAGGAAGTGTAGTGTGGTGAATAAACCAGACAGGAGGTGGAAATGGATTCAAGACTAAGCAACCTTGGTACTCTGCACCAGGGAGCACCAGGTGGGTGCGCCTAAGGAAAACCTTGGGCCCCTGCATTTATTTATTTTAGATTAAGCACCGCTCTTCTGCCCCTCTTAGTTCGCACAAGTCCCGAGTCTGTCTCGCCAGAGGTGTCATCTGTGACGCTGGTAGCGATTTTTGCACATTTAAGTTTGACTTAGGCCAGCACAACGTGCTGTGAAACTGGCCCTACAATAGCAATGTTTTACTTGACCACTGGATGCCCAACTTAAATTGCTTGCATTTAATAAGGGCATAAAGTGCTATTTGCTTTCCAACATGATGCACCTCTCACACGCCCCTGTCTGATCACTTTAAGTCAATCAGATGTTATGCCGTCCACCTGGTGTCAATGGATGGCATTCGACGGGTGCAATCCTTATGCTCTGATAAAGGTAAGGTTTCCAGCGTTATCGGCGTGCTTGTTTTAACTGTGGTTGCCTGCATGTGCTGTTCTTTAATGGACAGCGTCAATCAAACTCTTTCCTGGACTCATGGTGCAGAGCAGGCAATGCACAGATGGTCTACACTGATGTTCAACCGCATTCAGCAGAGAATTCTTTCTCCAACGGAATAGGTAAGGTGGCCTTCTTCCTGCCCCAACACCCACTGCTTGAGGACCTTGGATCTCTTTGAGCTTGTTATGCCTGTGGTACCCCTTGAATGTGGCTGGCTGTGTTGTTTTGGAACATTCTGTCTGTGGCCTTATCTTTTAAAGGCTACTTCTGCAGTCATCTCGGATGCTGCTCGGGCCTCACCTGCCTGTTGAGCCACACTATAGGGAACCCGCAATGCTGCTTATTCCCCTTCTGTCTCTGGTCCTAACGCACCCTACCTGAGTAGAGCCCTCCTGGCCGCTGAGACTTCCTTATCTGTGACTCCTCTTTGCATGTGACTCTGTGCTAGTTTAGTCATTTCACCCTGTGTCCCATTCTTGCCTGTGAAGCTTGGTGTTTGCCTTGTCTAGACCCTTACTTCATTAGTCTGTGATTTTTCTTTTGGTCCTTCACCGTACAGCTATCGTGCTAATTGACCCGCCCTCCCTCTATGATTGACTCCCAGTGTATTATACTGTGTTGCAAATGTACAACTGCTCACAGCAATTTGTTTCTTCTTCAAAAAAGCAGGTAAGGAGACCTTCCTCTTGCGCTGCCATACCCTTGCTACAGCTTGTCCTCGGCGCTGTTCAGGCACCTCCAGCCTATAGTACACCTCTCCAATGCAGTTCAGGTCATTCCTGCATATGGCCTCTTGTTCAAATGCTTCCTTCACCACTGCATGCCGTTGGTGCACCAATGGCTTATTCAGATCTCTACGGTTAGAGTGAAATCCACCAAGCTATCCAGCAGACAAAAACAAATCCCATACATAACTGCCAAGTGGCACTGTGTCATTCATGTGTGTCACAGCAAGAACATATCAACATGGAGTGAGCAATGGCATTACTTGTACCTAGCTGTAAACAAATTCAGAAGCATGATGATTTAAAATGAAACACACAAAACAAGCAAGAAACAGTACAAACCTGACTCAATGCCCCACCCTTGATGGCTTCGAACCCCACTGACATTGATCCACCACCACCAGCTACAGGTTGCACGAAGAAGCTGGAACAAGATCACGGCCGACCAGCTCACCGCAGCCCTGAACCAGCACCCTCCCGCCAGCTCCGCGAACCCCAGCCAGGCCGCCGACAACCTCACGAAGTGGATCAGCAACTGCGCAGACGACCTCGCCCCACTGAGGACCCCGCCCAGCAGACCCGGCAGCAAGAAAGCATCCTGGTTCACCGACGAACTCAAGAGCTCCAAGAAGAACTGCCGAGCTCTCGAGAAAGCATGGAGAAGAGACCCAACACCGGACAACATGACCACCCTCAAGCTCGCCACTCGAAAACACCATCAACTGATTCGCGCCACCAAGAAAACAGCATTCAAGGAAAGACTGGACAACAACGCACACAACAGCAAGGAACTCTTCAACATCGTGAAAGAGCTCTCCAACCCCAACGCCGGAATCAACGACATCACCCCATCACAAGACCTCTGCAACTCCCTCACCTCCTACTTCCACAACAAGATCGCTGACATACACAACAGCTTCAGCACACAACCAACGCTCCCCACAACCGCACCAACGCCCCCCACCACCACCCTCAGCGCCTGAACCCCAATCAACACCGAAGACACCATCCGCACAATGAACTCCATCCACTCCGGATCTCCAACCGACCCCTGCCCTCACCACGTCTTCAACAAAGCCGACGCCGCCATCGCACCCCAGCTACGGGACATCATCAACGCCTCCTTCGACACTGCAACCTTCCCTGAGAGCTGGAAGCACGCCGAACTCAGCGCTCTACTAAAGAAACCAACAGCAGACCCCACCGAACTCAAGAACTACCGTCCCATCTCGCTCCTCCCGTTTCCAGCCAAAGTCATCGAGAAGACAGTCAACAAGCAGCTGGCCGCCTTCCTCGAAACGAATGGATCCCTCGACCCCTCACAGTCGGGCTTCAGGGCCAACCACAGCACTGAGACCGCCCTCATCGCTGCCACCGATGACATCCGTGCCCTGCTTGACAACGGAGAAACAGCGGCCCTCATCCTCCTAGACCTCTCCGCGGCATTCGACACTGTCTGCCACCGCACCCTAGTGCAACGCCTCAGGAAGGTCGGAATCCAGGAGAAGGCACTGGAATGGATCATCTCCTTCCTCGCTGGAAGAACACAGAGTGTCCGCCTAGCCCCATTCAGGTCAGAGGCCACCGAAGTCATCTGCGGCGTTCCTCAAGGCTCCTCGCTCAGCCCCACCCTCTTCAATGTCTACATGAGCCCCCTTGCGGCCATCGCACGCCAACACAACCTCAACATCATCTCCTACGCCGACGACACACAGCTGATCCTCTCCCTGACCAACGACCCCGCCACCGCCAGAGCCGACCTACACGAAGGGATGAAACACGTAGCCGAATGGATGATGGCCAGCCGCCTGAAACTGAACTCAGACAAGACGGAAGTTCTCATCCTGGGCTCCTCGCCCTCCGCCTGGGATGACTCCTGGTGGCCACCCTCCCTGGGCTCCGCACCCAAACCAACAGACCACGCACGCAACCTGGGCTTCATCCTGGACTCCTCCCTCTCCATGACCAGACAAGTCAACGCCGTCTCCTCGTCTTGTTTCAACATCCTGCGCATGCTACGTAAGATCTTCCGGTGGATCCCCACCGAGACCAGGAAGACGGTCACCCAGGCCCTCGTCACCAGCCGTCTGGATTACGGCAACGCCCTCTACGCCGGAACCACCGCCAAGCTCCAGAAGAGACTCCAGCGAATCCAGAACGCCTCAGCAAGACTCATCCTCGACATCCCCAGACGAAGCCACATCTCCAGACACCTGAGAGACCTGCACTGGCTCCCGGTCAACAAGAGAATCACCTTCCGCCTCCTCACCCACGCACACAAAGCCCTGCACAACCAAGGCCCGAGTTACCTCAACAGCCGCCTCAACTTCTACGCTCCCACACGCCACCTTCGATCGACCAGCCACGCCCTCGCCGCCGTCCCCCGCATCCGAAGAGCCACAACAGGAGGAAGGTCCTTCTCCTACCTGGCCGCCAAGACTTGGAACTCCCTCCCGACCCACCTCCGCCTGACCCAAGACCACCTCGCCTTCAGGAAGCAGCTCAAGACCTGGCTGTTCGAGCAGTAGCGGACCCCCCTCCCCAAGCGCCTTGAGACCCTCCGGGTGAGTAGTGCGCTATATAAATGCTATGATTGATTGATTGATTGATTAAGTCACCGGGATTCACCCTGGACACAAACCTCAGCCTCAAGGAAAACAAAGCCAAAACCACAATGACAGCATGGTACTATCTCTCGCTTCTAAGGAAAGTTAAATAATTTCTTCCAAAAACGAACTTCAGAGCTGCTGTTTAAACCCTCTTACTCTCGCATTTGATGGTGGTAAAGCCCTGCTACATGGCATCCCAGCCTCCACACGCATCCCTTCATGGCACCCTACACGCTGCAGCACGCCTGATTCAGAACCTGAACAAATATGATCACATCACCCCCACCCTGATGGAAGTCTATTGGCTGCCCTTGCCAGCTTTTTGCCATCTTCAAAACCAGCTGCTTCAGTTACAAAGCTATCACAAACAACATCCCCACTTATCTTGCACAAAAAGTCACAATCTATTGTGGTTATCTGCACACCTGCAGCCTAGACACTATCAGACTTCAGAATAAGAAGCGTAGAAAAGAATAAACAAGGCAGCAAGCCTTTTCCATCTATGCACCCTGGAACTTGAACAACATCCCTGTATCCATCAGGACCGCCCCAATAATGTAGCAATTTAAAAAGAGTTGAAGACACCCTCTTTAAAGAACAATACATCACACTGTATTAACAGTTCACAAACCAGATGCCTCTTCTCCAGCTTGTTGCCCTTATGCAAGCCTTTGATCCTGTGTGGCACCATGCTGCCTTTTCTCTAAGTTCACGCTATATAAATACCACATACATAACAGCAGATGACTGACTTTCCCTAACCCAGACAGTGTGATCCGTCGCCCAGCATGAAGCTTAGTGCAGACCACTCTGCAATACATAAGGTACCCTGGTTTGGGAACCAGAGTTTGCTCTACCTCTCAGGAGAGATGACCCCACTGCTGAATGTTCTCTGAGCGGGGGGGGGGGGGGGGTCGGGGTATTAGGGTAGTGCTGCTTTTTGAATGACAGATGTATTTATTTTTATTTATGCAGTTTTCTTTAGCACTAAAGTGGCTCAGGGGCCCTAGAGCGCTTTACTGGGACAGAACTAAACAAAACACAACTATGGATACAAAACATTAAGCAGTCACCCCTACTAATGATAAACAAACAGGATATAAACGACCATCAATGGTAAAAACATTTTCCGTTGAGTTGGGAGATGGGACTGAACATTGAAGCCCAATAGCAGTTTTCAAGGTGTTCTGTGGCTTTGCTGATTGTGCTTAAGTGCCTTATTTATTCTGATGTGAAATAATAGCTGCACAAAGAGTTCAACATGTACAGCAAACTTCAATGTCAGGTGAGGGAAGCTCTTGTAGTTTTATGTTTTTCACTTGCGTTCAAATATCGACACAAGTATTGATATTTGCTTAAGCTGAACAACACGGATTCCCACAAAAATACAGGGAGAGAAGTAGCACAGCCTTACAAGCACCAGCAAACCAGCACTGCCTGAGCAGCTTAGGCAAGGAGGCAATAACGTTCCTTTACTTAGATCAGAGTATACAGCTTTCAGATGCTCGTATTTACATTTCCCCCTTCTAAATGCAGGACCGCAAGTGGCAACATGCAGAAGTGATGGTGAGCTCCCAAGGTTGGACGAGGCGAACCTCACACACTTGGCAAGAGGGAGTTTGGGAGCTCGGCAGGAGGCTGATGCCTAAAGTGCACATACAACACGAGCGTTTATTTATCATGTAATGCAGTGGGGTTTTGAAACTCGCAGTGGAGCAGAAAATGACACATCTGCACTGTGTTTGTGACATTAGCTGTTCTAAAAAGTGATGGCGATAGGACTGCATATTTCGGGGGTGGAGTGGGTGTATTTCCACATTTCTCCTTTCGTTGAAGAGCTCTAATACACAGTTCTATGAAACGCTTCTGTAAAAGCGTGGGCTCTTTGAATGGGGCAAGGCACTGTAAGTGACAGACAGGCAGCACCCTCACACCGAAAGCTCCAACAACTGTGCTGGGTTCTCGGCCCAAGGTCCGACTACTAGCCTGGTCTCTAACCAGAAGCAGAGTCTCTTATCCTGACTTGATTCACCGGTGGTTCAGATTCCTTCACAGGCCATCTGACTTCGTGGACTCTTTTGGATAGGAGATCAGTGGCCCCTGGAAGCAAGACAAGTTAGACAACACAATCAGGAGATTCAAGAAGTGCGGAGGGCCCTTAGATGGCAAGATCCCTGATGGCAGCACACTCAGGAGCCAGAGCAGGGGAATGAGGTAGGGCCATGCAATGGTTTGTGGCCCCTGAGTCTGTGAAGGTGCACAAGGTCATACTGATTCCTGTAGTTAATCAATCAATCAGTGAATTGTAAGTGCACTACTCACCCGTGAGGGTCTCTAGGTGCGGGGGTCAGCAGTTCCCGTCAACCAAGGAGCCAGGTCTTTAGAGCCTTCCTGAAGGTTTTCAGGGATGGGGTCCGTCTGATGTCGATCGGGAGCTTGTTCCAGGCCTTAGCCGTGATGTGGGAGAAGGATCTTCCTTCCCCCTGCTTTGGCACTGTGGACGCATGGGATTTTGGCAAGGACGAGGTGGGCGGATCAGACGTTCCTTTTGGGTGCGTGGAGGGTGATTCTGTCGTTGAGGAATTGGGGTCCAATGTTGTGTAGGCATATGTAGTAGGTATCTTGAAGGTGACTCTCTTCTCGACGGGGAGCCAATGGAGCTTTAGTAGATGTTGGCTGATGTGCTCCTGTTGAGGGATACCAAGGACTAGTCTAGTGGCAGTGTTTTGAATCGTCCAGAGCTTGCGGAGTAGAGACTTGTTCATGCCGGCATAGAGGGCATTCCTGTAGTCCAGCCTGCTGGTGATGAGTGCGTGGGTGTCTTTCTGGACAAATAGGAATTCACGCACTGAAAACAGACACTATTTAAATTACTTCATGTAGGAAATTGTATGTTAAAGCTATAGGGCACACAGCAACAGTCTTACTAGGTGCTATGACTGAGTTCTGAAAGACCGAAACATTCTGACCCCTAAAGCTTAACTTGCTTATGTGAGGAACACCCGGCTCATCCTGAGTAACCTGGCTAAAGCGGCAAGGCCTTCTGCAGGTAAATGCATGTTCCACAACCCAAAACGAACATGCAGTTGAGAAAATAAATAATCTAAATGTTATGTCCGAACTGAGTTAGGTCTAAGATAAAAATATGGAAATCTGATGTAGGCATCAAAAGTTATTGCAAACGTGAATAAGGGTTATATTGGCTAAATAGCTTTCTTCAGCCCGTACAAAATATTTATTTTCGGATAATTGCCATTTGCGGGCCCAGTGCATTTGCAACTAGCAGTGAAAAGAAACTACCGGTCCACTTTCCATTTTTCAAGGTTAAAACGTCTTTTGTAAAGCAGATTTGTTTAAATACAAGTTCTGCTCAAGTGCAACAGAATTGCCCAGCTATACAAAAATCTACTATAATGATTAACTGTCCAGGTATTATGAGCTTGTTCCTCAGACACCAGTCTATAGTTCATGTTACAGGAAGGCTTCTCACAACTCTAGTTTGAATATAGTCAAGTGTCCAGTTGCAACTGGCCTTTGGAAATTTCTCTGTGGCAGTGCCAGCTTTCTTTGTCTACGTGGCCTTCTGCCTTCACCAAAAACATGTAAAATGTTTTAGAGGAGCAGGCAGGCGAAATATTCTTGTAACTGGTTCACTGTTTTTCTTCCAGGTGAACAGAGTGTCCTCTGTTTCCACATCTCTCTGCGCTCTCCACCCAATGAAAAGAAGCTCCACAGAGGCAAACAGACTTCCCTTGCAGGTCCTGTGCCCCTGTATCCTTGGAGAGCTGCCACAGCAACTGTCTGGTAAAAGGCTTTAAACAGAGCTGGGGACAACTCTCTCCACAGTCACCTATCAGCCAGCCAGGAATTCCTCATTGCAGCACGCAGCTCCTTTGTTATCCATCCCATGGGTAAGAATGGCAAGTCTTGGGAAACCAACTGTCTTGGTAGTGATAGGTAAAACCTGAAACACACTCCCTCTTCCTCCCTGATACACTGAAAACTACCATCAGGCCCGCAAGAATCTGAAAACCTGGGGGCTTAGTTACAAGGAGTACAACAAAGAGGAGACTGGGCTGTTCCTAGGAGACAGGGTGAAAGGCAGTCACTGTGGTGAAGGAGGTGTTGCTCGAAGGTGAGTTAGCCCTGGGTATCCATTATGTTGGATATAATGGCCTCACACACCCTTGCGAGTGTCATGCTTCATCATAGGCAATGCTCCTCGCTGGGCAGGCGGTGCAATACCCAACGGGCACACCTCAAAGAGGGGCTCTTTGTCGGAGATCTTCTATCCAACTGCCTATGGGTGAAGTGGGGGTGAGGGGCCAGAACAGAGTAGATGGTGTTGGTGAAGTTAAAATGAGGCACAAGGTACCGGAAAGCAATTTTATTCTGGTGGTCCTCTGCCGCACGTAAAATCAGGTGTAGTCTGTAGTCGCTGGAACTTATGTTTCCAGAAGCGTTAATACTAGGGTGTGAGGGATGTGGTCAACATGTTTCTCGCTTCAAGTATATTAGCTGCGATTCTTCAGGACCTATTATTCAAAATAACTACTATCTACAGAAGCCTGACCTCCTAGAGTGTCAGTTCAAAAAAAGCACACAAGTTGTACTACCTTTATACACCTACTCTTTGCCTAAATTGGGAGACAAAAGAGAACGTTACCACAGGTAAGTGACAATCTAGAATCTCTATGGTGATGGTAAGCACACTGTGACAAAGTGACATACTAGTGAATTGTGTGGCTAGTATGTGGCTTAAAAACCAAAGTGACTGATACTTGGTAGAAATAAGTAGAGAACAGTTGTGAGATATAGATAAAGTTAAAATTAAAATAGCAGCGCCAATCTAATCTGGCCAAGTGTCCAAACAAGTCGGTGTACATTACTCACCTACTAGCTAAAGTACATGGGTGTCAACAGTACCCGGCAGGTATGACATCAGGGGGGAGCCTTAGTGATTGAGGCTGGGAAGAGGAAGATGAGTAATGGCAATTATTGGGGTTTGCAGGGGTGACCTGGTGTTAGCACTTAAGCTAGAATACACACTGGTGTATGGCTTAGTTACAAGCCCATTGTGTCACTTTATTTGACACACTGGTGACCCATTGTGCCTACCTATATTTATAAGGCCACGTAAAGCCACCTTGCATGGCTTTTCGTGGCCTGGTAAATATGGCCCCCTCCACGCATTACTCTGCATGAAAGGGGGTTCCATGGGTGTTCCCACACAACATACTTGGAACCTGACGCATTCCCAGATTTACAAGGTTTAGGGAAGGTGTAAGGGAGGCGCAACAAGGAGAAATTCCTTTATTTCTCTTAGTTTTCCCTTTTTCAATGTGTGCTGCATTCTCACACATAGAAAGAGGAAAGCACCTTTCATGATTGTTTGTGTGCAAGAAGGTGTCCCTTCCTTCGCAAAAACAATCACCCTACAACGCAGACACCCTTGCACCATGAGTATTAATGAGGTCTTATCATCCTGGGTTGATACTGAACCTGCATATTTTGTACCAGATATACTCCAAACGACCACCCTAGTGCAATATGGCCCTTCCAGGTAGATTGAAGTGTCCTTAGCATGCACTAAACACATGACTGACAAGGTGTAGATTTCCACATATTATACATACTATATGTTGGGGGCCATTGGCTTTAGTGCAACAGGCATTGCTAGTATTAGCTACCTACACTTCACAACCTGAAGGGGACCAACACAGTGTGAACGTAACTAAGGAAATGTTAAGACAGGTGATAGAGATTTATTTACAGCTTAGAAAATATGTGCAGCAACAGCAAAGTACAGAGATGACACAAACGGTTCAGGCCCCCTTCATGCTTAAAACATCTGTTACTAATCCTCAAAACTATTAATGTGATAATGCGGTGTTGGCCGACCAAGCGAAATGTGATTCTGTTTTCAATTTTAGAAAACCATAGCCTGAGGCGGTGTGCCCTCACTCCATACTACAGGAGAAATGGAATAATGAATATGTGTCTCCCTGGGGAGGGTAGCTAATTCTCAACAATAAGAATCGTATGGAAATATATTTTCAATTTTATATACAGCCACGTACAATATTCCTTCAAAAGAGGTATTACTTGTACTTTCCACCAAAAATAACTTTTCAATTATGGTTGACCACTAAAGTCTCAATTAAAATCAAAATCTGAAAGTGAAGGGAATTTGAAAAACAAAAGGCAGGAAGGATTAACAGAAGTTCCAGGAGAATGGTTCTAAAACATGGAGTGTGTTCTGCAAACAGCAAGAATCTACATTATCCTAGAAAGGAGGATCCACGGGGATAGAATTGAAGATCCTGAAAATATATTGGGGCTCTTGGCAGGTATCAATCCTTTGATGAGGATTTCTCTCACTCTATGCAGGATCATGTGGATAGGAGAACTGGTCAACTCATGCATGCCAATTCTACCCAGGGACCTGACAGACTATCAGTATGGGAAAATGGATGTCAGAGCCTGTTCAGAGGGCCACGGGGCAGACAGAAGCTACAGGTCCCCATCCTTAATGGTTGATGTCATTTGTCTCTGGTGTCTTGGGGGTTAGTCCTACTAAGGGTCTGGAAACTGGGTCAAGTACATCCCTTTCCAGAATTGACACCCAGTGAAGCCAGGGCGAGCAGTCACCAGCTTCTCAGCAAGGTAGGGTGGGGGGCAAGAGCTCAAAACTCAATAATCAACCAACAGACACAATATCTCAATGTCCAGCCAGACCTCTGACTCTTTGTAAGAGAAAGTCCTTTAAATCACAAGGCGATTTTGAATACTACATAATCCAATCTGTCTGCAAATGCAGGGTATTACTCCTAAACACAAGTCTTCCTCTTGTGGGAACTATACTACTCCTCCACTCAATGCTGTACTCCCACCCAGGTGAACCTATGTATTGCAGTCTCCCAGCAGTCTCTAACAGAGGCATATATTAGACTCAAGTGCAGGTAACAGTCCCCACAGTTTTAAATGCTCAATCAGTCACGTTGATCTTACCCTAATCATGGTTGTGAGCGGAATCAGTCTCAAGTCTTTTAGTTCAAGTGAGTGCATTGCAGTTCTCCGTCATGGCTGCAAACAGAGACTCACGGTACTTGTTTGTTGTTTCCTTAGCAGTCAAGACTGGAGGTTGAGTGCAGCCCATATCTTCAACATGTGTGGCCTTCCGACACAACAGATGATGCAGCGGAGTGGGCTTTGGCGTCGTGATCCAGGTGCATTCTGCAGCTGCAATCCTTGTCTAGGCTGATGCAGGTGGATCCTACGGCAAGATCATTGACCACTCATGGGAGAGTGCAAACAAGTCTCACAGCATGGTAACTGCAACCCTCTTCTGGGTTGGTGCAGACAAATCTTACAGCAAGGTGGTTGTAAGCCTACTCTGCATTCATGGGTCAGAAAGCATGTGCTCTTGACAGATGCAGCCTTCTGAGGCCAACCACATTGCAGCCCACAGTGACCACCATAGGCAAATACAAATAGTTGATCGTGGGCAGCCGTTTGGGTGCAATTCTTGACAGTAACCGTGGAGGGATTACCAAGGAGCAACTTGTAGCACAGTATGCCCTTGGAGTACCTTCTCAGACCAAACTATTTTTTCCGGGTTTTCTCCACACTAGGAACACATAGGCTGGCTTCTGGAAACCAGGCAGGCCTTTAGCCCCTCCAGCAGAAAGTGCAGAATTCAAGTGATGTGCCCTCAGCATTGGGGACTGGCTGTTGAGCAGACATTAGCCCTGGTCACATAGAAGCCCTTCAAATACTCTGCAGAGCACTTCCTTCCTAGGTCATGAAGAGTGTAAACTATAACAAAGTGTGGTGATTTGGGTCCCATTTCTATACACATGTTCTAGACAGGAGATGTAACTCCACTCTCTTCAACTTCAGAAATTCTTTAGGTGGTTCTCCATTCATGTTACTTCTCAAGCTGCACTCCAGGCATAGTGTTTGTATAAAGCGATGCTTCTCACATCAGATACTACTAGGGCTGTCTCCATGCTGGAGCACCTACAACATGAGCACAATTAAGTGTGAGGTTTCTGCACCTGATTGTCATCATCCTACCTGAAGTATTAATCAGGGATAGACAAAAGGACAGACACAATCTAAAAAGTTCTTCTTGTAGAACAACAGACATTGCAGTCTCACACTTCACCCCTACCACCAACCACATGGCAGTATTCAGGAAGAACTAATCAGGAACACCTAGCTGACAAAGTCGTCGTTGAATTTCTAAAGGTAGCCCTGCCTCTATACTCTTGACTTTGGTGTCTGAATATCCACCGTCCAGCCACAGGAATTCAGGCAATACACTTCCACTATCTGGAACATATGGGCCTCGTTCTCCGTCTTGGGCTATGCTAAATCAGGGACATTTAAAATGGATTGCACTGGTTTCAGTACTTAGACTCTTACACACAAACAGTAGAGAACTACTATCAACCATGTATTACGCACTATACATATACACTCATTAGGCATACAGACAGGATGTCAGCACAAGGTTCTGGATTTCACATAACAGTTTCTTTTTTATCAGAGAGGGAGCAGTAGGCTTCACTCACTGACAGGGTGTGTGACCAGACCCTTCTATCTAAGTATTGGCAATACATGGTACGCTGCCACTACAGCTTTATGTGTTCAGCTCAATACAGGAAGAGTAGTCCCATGATCCACTATGAGGGGATGCTTGCAGAACCCTCCAGGTCACAGGACTGGTCCTGTACTTCCCATTGTCAGGCACAAGCCTATGTCTCTGCCCACAGGCTAGATTAGCATACTGCCAAGACCAAAATAGAAGTCAGGATGCCAGGTTCACCAGCAGTGGTTTACTCAGGGAAAGGGTACATCCTAGATCATCAAGCAGAGGTCATTCCCATCTCAACAGGAAAAAATGGGAAAAGATAGATTTATTTATCACCAGGAAGTGGAAGGTGGTCATCCTAAACAATGTGGTACATATCACGATAGCCCGCCTGAATTTCAAGCCACTCCTGAAATGAAGGAAAGTATAAATAAAAACTCAAGATGAAAATGTAAGTGAACCAAGCTTAATTAATTCCCAAAACTCAAGTTCAGATTGAAGGTGATATTAAGTGGGCAATTTCAATGATATAATATTGGCTGAGGAAGACTGACCACCACAGGGTATATTTAACGCACCCAATGGAGAAGAAATTATAATAGATGCCTTCTTCTTTCTGACTTCCAAGTCGCCTAAGGCCCAATATGCCACAAAGTGAGCACTAGAGTTTCCTTTTGCCTTTACAAAAATTGCACTGGTTGGGAAAGGGTCTCTATTCCACATTGTATTCCTCCAGTTGATGTTTCTCCTACAAAGAGAGAGGCTAAAAGAGATCTTAAAAGAATTCCATACTTACCTCAAAGTAGATTTAGTCCATGTCATTCTACAATGAATAACCTGATTTTGTAATTTGTTAAACAAGTGCAGTTCAAAATACCTATAGTACATGACCAATGATTTAACTAGTGCCCAAACAAAATAAGAGCACAACTGACACTGTAAATTATTTTCCACACAAAGTGTCATAACTGAGTCACAATACCCAACTGCCTTCACATTTGGAGGCACACAATATGGGCCCATGCGTTTACTATGGGGGTATAAGAATTATCCTCTCACCTTTTCAACACACATCACTGAACTATTGATACAACATGAGTGTAGTTTTATAAGTTCACCATCTACATATAAATGATGATCATTTAGGTGGGCACTTAAAAAACTTAGATAAAACACTCATGATAGTTGAGCAAATAGGACATACAATGAAATTCAGAAAGTCAAAAATTGTTTTTTTGAATGTGATCTTTCTGGACTAACAGTTGCGAATGAGGGAGAAGGTCTACCGCCTGATGTGCTAGATACGTTTTGTGGACAAGAACTCAATTATAATCTCTGAAATATGTAATATGTAACTGCTTTTTTATGTGAACTAACCATACTTGCCACATTTTGATGAAAGGTTACACCACTATCTCAATTCATCACCTCAACTTCCATGGGAAAGTGTTAGACTGAAGATCATACTTCTATCTTAAAATAATAATTTTTTGAGGTGGGTGATATAACATTTCCTTACTCTTTGCAACATTGCACTGCGATGAACCTTTACGGCCCGAACTGCTGTAACTGCCACACCACGATATTGGTTATTGGCGGCCACAGGCTATCGCTTTAGCAATTCACATATTTGACACCCATATTTGACTGACACAGCCTCCCATCTACTTTATAGAGTGGCTCTAGCCTCGCCAATCAAATATTGATGCTCCCAGTCACAATGTGACGTAACGGACTGGTTTGCACCCCATATCTACTGGTACCTCCTAGGGGCAGGCTTTGTTGCAGGGACTATGGGTAGCTTTGTGTGTTTTTTCAGACTAACGGCCCGTATTGAGCAGCGTAGGGTGGCTCTATGGTTGCATTACACACAATTTGTATCAGACTAGCACTTTCCATTAATATATTTCCACCAGGACATGGTCACATGCCCCTACCATGTCCTCTGTTTCGTTTACATAATCCTTAAAATGTAATGGTACTCAATCTCTCTGTAATTGCCTCAGTGTGGTATCTCTTTGTTTCTCTATTCCTCTATGACTTTTTTACAACTCTGCGGTTAAGGCGCTACCCACAGGTTCAAGTGTGGATGGTATCTCCTCTATTATTGGTAATATGACCCAATTAGTTCAATCACTGGGCATCAATTTCGTTGGTGTTAGGTACTAAATGTATCTGGTTAGAGCATTAACAGAAACTGTGCCAACTTGTTTTGTGGTTGGATTGACAACGCTTCTTGTTAAACCTATTCTTTGTCTGTTATTTCTACAGAACGCCGGTGAACCCAGGGCACTGTCAGGCCTTCCCGGTTCCTACCAGTCTTACCCTTGCAAGCCCAGTATTTTGCTTTGTTTCACCTCCTTCTAATTTTTGTTATCAGCACAGTGACTAACTATTTAGGTCCTGACAAATGCCTTAGAACCCCTCTCGGAGCCAACGACGGGCAGAAGGATTTTGACCCCAAAAAGGGGGTATATTTGTTAGAATACCCAAGTCCTCTTCTATTTTAGTTTTAGCTTCTATCATAATTTTGCTCTGCACTCTTCCATCTCCCTGATAAATATCTGGTCATCATTTTTCAAAACAGCTCCTCCTCATTGGAGAGTTGTAGCCCACACCAGGTACCTTGCGGTCCTGGAGTGAGGAGGGAACCCAATGATAAAGCATGTCTCCCTTGGGTAAGTGGGGTTCTTGTCCTTACAGTTGCTTGCTGACCTTTCTCTCTTTTTTCAATCAAGATACCAGTCGTACTTTTGTGTGAGTTTCATGTTATGTAGGGAGTAGTACGGCTCTGGTTGAGCATCTTCCTTTGCATCCTCTGTGTGTAGGTGGTACTGAAAGAAAGGAGATAGAACTGTTTAAAACTATGTTGGGCTGGATCAAATCAGTTTCCAAAAAGAATCAGTTTCCAAAAAGAAAAAAGTAAATACAGACTTACAGCAGGCCAATGGTTACCACGAGTACGCAGCATCCATGAAGAGGATCTGTATATGGCTGTGCAGAGAACTGTGTCAATTCTACAACTTACCCTCTAGATGTACCACAGAGGCAGGACACTTGTTTCAAGTTCACTGAAAATTAGCAGTAAGTTTGAGTAAAATTAACTTGTCTTCAACTCTAAGCAATTTTGTAGTTTGAATGCTCGAATCTACAAACTGATTTTGTAGACATCTAATTGTAGATCTCTTAGCCAGGACTTTTGATTTTAGTAAAAATTATATATAGAATATACTTATAGGTGCTTTTGTACTAGCTCTCTTCATCCATTGGTCAGTTGTAGTCAGTTGCTCCCTACAATATGATAAATTTAACATTTCTAGGAGAGTTTAATCTTCATGCAGATGACTACAGCTGCGCCCAGGTGACCCAGTTTTTCAGCATACTAGAGCGGGGACCTCCTTAGGCTCGACTTGGACGACTACTTTTTGGTACTGATTACTTTTAGTTATGAGTCTAGGCCACCAGTGCACAGAACGAATGAGGCAATGAGAAGAGATTGGCAGAAAGGCCCTTGGGCCTGTACTTCTAGAAACTATGCCACAGATGACAGGCAATCTTGTTAGCGACTCATCTTGCTTTAATGTATGGGTTATGACTACCTTAGACACAACAGTTGCTGTAAGAAGCTTGAACGGTCCGGGAGAAAGTCCTATAATTTGGCAGACAAAGGCCTCTATAAAAACGACTTGAAAAATTTCACAGGCTGAAGCAGAGCAAGATGAGGGAAAGCTGTTGTGTAGTTCCCATAACTCTATATAGGATCTTCGTGTTTAGACAACATAAACTGTGGGATATGTGTCCAACTGATTCCAGACAGCCCCACAGGATATGTTCACATGTATACCAGCTGGCTCACAGGGCCACCAGGAACTCTTCATACCAAGGAGTGATTTGTTTCTGGCAACTATCGAACATGACATCCCTGACCCCTCAGGGATCGTGGAAACAGTATGGTTCTTTTGTCTCAGAGAGATACACGGAATAAGCAATGGGGGCATTTTTAATAAGCATTTATAGAGCCAGCGTCTTTCTAGTGTAAAATATGTGCGCTGTAACAACCATAAGACAGAAACAGATATAAACAAAGTTGAGCCGCAAAAGAGTAACTGTATGGTAGATTTCTATCATAGTGCTGAAACAATAGATATATGTAGGTATATAGATACATGATAGTAAAACGATGTACTCCCATGATGCTAATCCTAACTATAGGTACCTAAAAGTACCTAGAATGTATGTAGGTGTATAGCCAAGAATCACCCTAGGATAGAACCAACCCCATTACCTGATGTGAGAGAATGAAGGACTTCGTCTTGGTCTTGAACGGACACCCTGCAAGGGATGTCAGACCACTGCGCGCTGAAGTTTCTGCATGCAGGAACCTCAGCGTCTCGCGTCAGTGTGTCAGCAAGGAAGTCTTTCTCCTCTAACTATCTTATTAAAATGTCGTGCTTATATACCCAAAATGTACCTTGCTGTTTCATGTCAGCCGAGGATGACGAAAGGAAGGACCCTTATACATAACTCTTATGCAGAAGGTGCAGGAGATGGTAGTCCCGCTGAGATTCTGAGAATCCTCATGCATAATAAATGAGGCTAGTTTTCGGAGAAAACCACACAACATTTTATACAGCACACAACTAGGTAAAAGGTCAGCACAGACCCATTATGTAGTACAATGGCACTGTAAATGTAGGTAAAAGGTTAGGTGGCTACCCAAGCCTCTTTTGGGGGACATTACAAATCATAACACCCACTCCTCATCTGACCGGACGATATACTAAAAGGGGAATGTCCTTTTAATCAATCATAAAACATGGTTGTTAAAACTTTTAAAAAAAGAAAGAATTAAAATTTTTAAAAGTTTATAAAAGTATCTAAAAATATTCTATAAGTCCTTTAAAATGTGTTCATATATAACGATTAGACACTTTCAGAGCATCCGCAACCGATGGAAGTGTTAGACAGAGATCCAACATGCATTCTTGTCTGCAGAACAAGCAGCGGAGAACAGGCAAAACACAGTCGATCCAGACAGGTTGAAATGAAAGGGACCAAGACTCGCTTAGCTCCCGAAAGTCAAGGTGTGCCAAGATGGAGTACCATGCGGTCATAGTAACGTCGTTCCAGGAGCTTTTTTTCAATCTCCTTCGTGACTGGGATCTCCATTGAGCAGCTGAAAAATAAAAATCAGGATTCTCACTACCAATAGCAAGACTAGAGGAAGCCCTCCAAAAATGCTTCCAAACACAGAGTGTATAAAAGCTGGAATCACTCTGAAGACTGTGTGAAAGGTGCTTAATATATGAAGACTATTATCGCAGCGAAAGCGGCTCACTTTTATTCACACATTCTTAACTCCAACAAAAGCTCCAAACAAATCTTTGATATCATGAACGAACTTTCCAACCCAGACAGGGTTCTTACAAAAGTCATGCCCTTTCAAGCTCTATGTAATTCTCTAAATGAATACTTTATTGAAAAAATCATTACCATCAAAGCCAGCATTCCTCTGCACCTCCCCATGTCACCCGCTACCATTACACATAGTAACGAATGCACCCTCAGCTGTTTCCCCCCCATTAGCACTGAGACTCTTCAGGAGCTACTCGTAAAAGTCAAATCTGGAGCTCCTTCTGACTGCTGCCCACCCCACATACTCAAGGACTGCTTATCAGTCTATCCAGGTCCAGCACTGACAGTACTGAATGAGTCACTCACTACCGGTCAAGTTCCTAAAGCATTTAAAAAAGCCACTGTGGCCCCTCTTCTGAAGAAACCCGGTGCTGATCCTACACTCCTACCTAATTATCGTCCCGTCTCCCTACTCCTGTTCTTAGTAAAAGTGCTAGAGGCTCACGTAGCCAAATGCCTGTCAGCCTTCCTGGAAGAATCTAAATATCTCAATGCCTATCAGGCAGGTTTCCAGGCAGCCCATTCTACTGAAACTGTCATCTTGGCTGTCCTGGACACTCTCCGTGATGGTGCGGATAAACGCTCTCCTCAAGCACTGGTCCTTTTTGACCTCTCTGCCACCTTTGACACGGTCGACCATGCTACTTTGGTTGACCGTGTCAAACAACCCGGCATCTTGGGTACCACAGCTTGTTGGCTCTCCTCCTTCCTGGAGGATCGCTTCCAGGATGTCCGCCTAGGCCATTTTATGGCCCCACCATGCAAAACCAACTGTGGTGTACCACAACGGTTCCGCTCTTTCTCCCCATCTGTTCAATCTTTACATACTTCCCTTAATCCAGTCCCTTAAATACAGGAATGTGACAGTTTTTAACTATGCAGATGATCTACAACTAGTTTTACTGATTAATAACTCCCACAGTTCCATCGCCGAATTTCAGGCCACTATGTTACATATCCAACAGTGGATGGACCAGAACCACCTGAAGTTAAACCCTGGGAAGACTAAACTTGTTCTCACTGGGGACAGCCTTAAGTTTTGGGGTCCTCATTACTGTCATTCAGAGTTAGGTCCTTCTCCCTGCCCCTCCCACTCGGCCAAAACATTAGAAGTTACCCTCAACCATGATGATCTGTCACTAAAAACCCAGGTTGGCACGGTCATATCCAAATGTTTCTTTCAAATAAGGAAGATCAAAAAGATACATCGGTTCTTCACACAGAAAGCCCTGATACAAGTAGTGGTCTCCACTGTCTTGTCTCTCCTGGACTATGCAAACTCTGTATACTTGGGCATGCCTATACATATGTTTAAACGGTTACAGATGGCCCTAAACTAGGCGGCCAGATTGATCCTGCATCAACCCAGGTGGGAGTCTGCCACCCCATTGCTGAGAACACTTCACTGGCTCCCAATCCCTCAACCCTGTGGGCTGCCTCCTCTTTAAATCTTTGCATGGTAAAAACCCCCAATTTATTAACACCTTAATATCCAGACAGACCCCATCCTGGAAACTCCGCTCTGCCCACCTCTCACTTCTTACCATCCCCGTATTCAGACAAGACCGTCAGGGCGGCTGTAGATTTGCCACTCTTGCTCCCAGACTGTGGAACACTTTACCGTTGGAGATCCGTTCCTGTACTGAGGTAATGCAATTTAGGAAATCCCTTAAAACGTGGCTATTTGCACAAGCCTATAACTAGAGCATTACTAAGATGTCCGTTAACAATCTCTGAGCCTTTACAGCACCAGGAAACAAACCACCCGGTGTACTTCCGCTTTATAAATCATTTTTAACATTAACAGTCCAGAACCTATGGTCTTAAATAGGTGTACTATACCCTTCGTATCAGACATGTTAAAGATACGTTGTACTATTTCCTTGACCTGGAAAGAGCAGATAGTTCGTACCAGTGCTGGTATCTTAGCTGAGGACCTTGCAACCTGAAGATCAACAGTCTCTTGGGCTGAGGTTAAGGACACAGCTTTCTGAAAAAGCATGGCTTTCATTCAGTTTAAAGTATCAAACCGTATAAAGGAAACATTCAATGATGGCCATAATAGCGCCTTCCTGACTGTGTGGTTCGGTGGAAACAATACTAGCATACAACAAGTAACCTTGGAACTTACTATGACTAGATATGCAATGCCTGGAAGCATCCCACACAAATCTTGATCATTCGGTATTAAGTAACTACCATTTGAGAGGAACCCGAACACCGGATTAATCACGGCAGCTCGGGAACCCTTTAAATGACAGGACAAGTTTGCAACCACACCATTACAGGCCGGTGTAGCATAATATCCTGGCAAAGTAGAGACCCACTTAATGAAGTCTTGCAGTCTGTTCCACTGAGAAACACTTCAGTGTCCCCATTCCTGCATCTACATCTATATGGTAATTCCCAAGATTCATGGAGGAAGTCCTTACCCAGTGCTTCATATCTGCCTCGCAGGTGGTTTTCTAGTCATTATTGAAATTGGAAATGTGTCACTGGTAATATTATATTGCCATGGATTAACCAATCTGTGGACGGTGACTCTGCCACGGTGAAAGGTAGTTGGTCTAATTTTTCAATGTGCAGCATTGTATATTTGGCATCTCATTGTACCATTATTGTCTGTCTCTCTGATAGATTGTATGCAGAGAACAGAGACGTACTGTTAACATATCACCGGGGCACATGACCAGAGCGCAATGACAGTAGAGTCCATTTAATGGATCGTAACTGCGATTGTCCGTTTTGTAAGATGGACACGTCCTGTTCCATTATATCTATTGCAGAAGACACAATGTTGCCCAGTGAATAAATCCTGGATGTCAGTGTGGTCATACCATTTTCAACCACTGCCAAAGCCTTTTCTAGGTTAACTCTGTCAATTTCACGCAATCTCTCTGCAGTTCCCTGTTGAGAGATTTTCCAAATTTAATTTTATAAAGCATATAAGAAGCGTTTACGACGTGGTTTCCGGGGACCTAACAAAAAATCCCTTAAATTCATGTCTTCTGAGAGTAAGGATACATGTTTTTACACCTGGAACAGTGTGTAGGTTTTTAGCCAATCTAGGCATAACTTCCCAACACTGTATGATGTCACCACCCCCGGATGTTCTTGTTGTACATAGCTCGAGTCAGGCCTAGGGATACTAAACCCTTCGGTGGAATCCTTGAATCTTGACAGACACTTACTTAATTACAATAGAACAAACTAACCATCCCTTCCAATTGGGGTCTGATGAATTGTGTTAAATGCCATGTGTGATGTCATCTTGTGTACCCTCACGATTTTCTGTTTAGTTTTGCAATCCCCTGAAGTGAGAAAGTGAGGGAATAAGAGGTGTGTTCAAGTCCTTAATC
Source organism: Lissotriton vulgaris (assembly GCF_964263255.1). Lineage (NCBI taxonomy): Eukaryota > Metazoa > Chordata > Amphibia > Caudata > Salamandridae > Lissotriton > Lissotriton vulgaris. The sequence continues at coordinate 248,093,481 of NC_141687.1, forward strand.
TCTTCTAACCCAAGCCTGGAAGTCTGTTGCACAGTGTCGTTCAGGAAGATATTTTGTTGTGGTATGAGGCATACTCTGAAGAGTGCCTCAGGTCCCTGAACCTGCCATTCCTAAGTATCCCAGACAGATGTTATGTCTACAGTGTCTTTCCATAAGTCAAAACCCTTGTTGGGTAATAATGGACGCAGAGTATATCTGTTTTGTATTAGTAAGCATATTTTTCTTTGCTGGTATAGGTGCAAGCCTATAATAATATGAGCCTGGGTCTGATGTATTGAACCCTGAAAAAGAATCAAATTTCTGTGCAAATGTATTTTGTGACCGCAATTACGGTCACAAAACACTCACAATTTACCGCCTCTTCAAGAGGGTGGTAATGCAGTCACAAGTGGGAAGGGGTCCCCAGGGGACCTCTCCCCCCTTTACAAATGCAGGGGAAAATATTTTATAGGGGCAGGCAGTGGTCCCATGGGCAACTACCTGCCCTTAAAAAATTAAACAAAAAAGTTCATTTTTTTTTATGCATGCTGTTTACCTTTATGGAAAACGGGCTGCATTTTTAAAAAAAACTGCTTTATTTAAGAGCAGTCCCAGACATGGAGGTCTGCTGAGCCCAGCAGGCCACCATCCCTGGGAGGGCCAGCCATTCCCAGTAGGGTCGCAAATTGCGAGCCTATTGTAGACAATGGATTCCCAATTTTTCACTTTTGGCGAAACCATTGATGGCATTAACGCTGAAAGATACACCCCACCCGCTCCCTTGGACGGATGAATGTCAGAAAAGTTTTGTTGATTTACGTACTGCTCTGTGTTCCGCTCCAGTGTTGGGTACCCCAGATTATAGTAAGACCTTTACATTGTACGTTCACGAGAGAAGGTTGCGCGTTGTCAGTCTTGACACAGCAATTCGGAGATAAGCAAAGGCCATGTGCCTATTTCTCCTCTACATTAGACCCAGTAGCTAAAGCTTTGCCCAGTTGTCTAAGAGCTACAGCAGCTGCCGCAATTTCTATTAGACAGTCTGCCGGATTAGTGTTGGATAACACACTCATTGTTATGGTTCCACACGCAGTGGATACTTTGTTAAATAGAACCAAGACGCAGCATCTCACGAGTGCTCGTTTGTCTGGTTACAAGCTGACACTTTTAGCGAGTCATATACATATCAAAAGATGTAACACGTTAAATCCAGCTACACTGTTGCCACTCCCAGATGAGAAAGACGATCAGGAAAAGCATGATTGTTTTCTTCGAACAGAAGAAGAAACCAAGGGGAGGATTGATTTAAAGGACACTCCGCTCAAGCACCCGGACGGGATCCTATGGGTGGACGGTTCTTGTTTTAAGCTTCCAAATGGAGAAACCACTTCTGCCTATGCTGTTACCACCTTATGCACAATTGTTGAGATGGCACGTATCGGACATAATTCAGCCCAAGCAGCTGAATTGATAGCTTTGACTAGAGCGTGTGGGCTGTCGAAGGGAAAGAGAGTGAATGTGTACACGGATAGTCAGTACGCCTTCGGTGTTGCGCATAGTTTCGGAAAGCTGTGGAAGGAGAGAGGATTCTTTACCTCCCACGGGACAAAGATTCAGCATGGTCAGTTAGTGACTGATCTTCTTGAGTCACTTACCTTACCTGCACAGATAGCGATCATAAAGTGTAGCGCGCACAAGAAAATTACAGATGATGTGGGTCGTGGAAATGCGTTTGCAGATGAGGTAGCGAAAACTACAGCTAGAAACACTACTAGTCGAATGTATGTGGCAGGTCCTGCAAATTGGGTGAGGGAAATTGGAATGTGTGAAGATACGATTGAGAGTGTGAAAACGATTCAGGGAGAAGCAACAGAGAAAGAATTGAGTACGTGGAAAGAAAGGACTGGAATGTTAGATTCGACGGGTTGTTGGACATGGTTGTCGGAACATCAGCGATGATTGTTACCGGACGCTTATGTGTTGCCAGTCATGACTATGGCTCATGGTCCTGCTCACATAAGTGCAAAAGGCATATGTAAGCTCTTGGCTCCGGTATGGCAGAATGAAGGAATTCTGAAATTGCAGAAAATGTGGTTAAACATTGCATTGTTTGTTTAATGCATAACCCAGGAAAGGGTACCTCAACCCCAGCAGGTCATTTTGCTCCCCCGTCATATCCTTTTGAGGTGTTGCAGATCGGTTACATTCACATGGATCTCTGCAACAACCTCAAGTATGTTCTGGTGGTGGTATGTGCCTTTTCCCGTTGGATAGAGGCCTACCCCTTGAAGGATAACACTGCTCTGTCGACTGCTAAAATATTGATTAAGGAATTCTTTCCTAAATTTGGTTTGCCTCGCATTGTCTGGAGTGACAATGGAAGTGAATTTGTTGGCCAGATTATGCAGAAAGTATGTTCTGGTCTGGGAATTAAGCAAAAAATTCCATGCGGCAAACCATCCACAGTCGGCGGGTTTGGTTGAGTGTTACAATGGTACGCTCAAGCTTAAGCTGGCAAAGATTCAAGCCAGTACAGGTCTTGCTTGGCCTGACGCCTTGCCCCTAGCTCTTTTGTCAACCACAACTACCGTGCACTCTCGTATGGCACTTAGCCCATATGAAGTAGTATTTGGATGCCCAGCTAATGTTTGGGGTGTCCCCCGTCCCAAAAGATACTCAGACACACCATATCCTTTGTTGATTGACTATTTACATGATTTGACTACTAAATTAAGTGTCATTCGTCAACAGGTACAGAGTGTTCTGCCAGAGGCCTCCACAGACCCAGGTCACACCATCTTGCCCGGTGACTGGGTCTGCGTGAAAAACTTTCAACTGTCTAAGAATTTGGAGCCTCGTTGGTCTACGCCTACGCAAATTTTGCTCGTTACTCGAAAACGAAATTGGGTGCATGGAGTGCACTGTAAAAAGGTGCCACTTCCATTACCCTTTGATCAGTGGATCCGCAGTGGTGTAAGAGAGTCGGACACTGCAGCAATTCCTTGTTTTGTTCCATTCAGTGATGCTCAGATTTATTGGACTCAGTCTGAAAAAGCAGATGACGACATTCTTCAAGCTGCTGTGCCTGTGAATCGTCGAATAGACACTACGAATCCAGAAACATTGTTTAAAGATCAGACCGTGCCGAGCAAAACGCGTTACAACGTGAGACCAAGACCCAACGAACTGAACTAAATATTTTTCTTGAACATTTCTTTTATTAATTAAAGACACTCCTTATGATCTTTTTTTACCCTTTTGTGAAATTAGTATTGGATGTGCCATCTGTCTCAGTCGCAGGGTCACGGTAGGAGACTCAGACTGTAACCTGATTTTGTTCTTTTAGTAAGTGGCTAGTGCCTCAGGATACAGAAGTGATTAGCTGAGTGATTAAGGAAGAGTGCCGTGAGCGACATTTTTTTTAGATAAAGATGGATGGTACAATAATTGTAAGTAGGGAAAATAGGAAGCAAGAAATGAGATCAAAATATTGTAAATTATTACGCAGTCGATTTGGCGTAACTTTGTTTAATCTTATGTTTTTGTGTATTTTATTAGCCTGCACAGGATGGATTGTACATACTTTGCAATCAAGAAATGTTTCTAATTCTACGACTTCTTTGCCATCTTGTCTTTCTGTCTTTTCACACAAAATGCATACTTTATCCCCTCATGAACAGATAAGGAGAGCCGAGTATATGAATAGTACGTTTATTCAGTTTTGCACCAACATCAGTTGGCCATTAATATGACTGATTGTTGGGTGTGCGGACTCATGCCACACAATACACAAAAGGGAATGCCATATTTGGTTCTTCCTTTCTCATACGAAGGTTCAGCTTGGGCCTATTTGACAATGTTTTCAGCCGCATACCACAACAGACTTAGAAGCCCTGTGAGAACTTCTGGGAATGAACAATATTTTAGCCACAGCTCCTTGATCAAAAGTATAGTGGTAATGGCCAAGATTGTGGAGAAGAGTAAGATTCCATTAGATGAAAAGAAAGCTTATGATGGATGGAATGTTACTCACTGTGTCTCCATTCTCAGTGACAAAACTAGAAAAGGCGAGTCTTCCTCAGCGTGGACTGTGCCCCATAAAGGTAATCTTTGTCTCCAAATCAACAGCAAGAAAATTGATGACCACCAGAAATGTACATACACATATGTTTTCACATCTCTTGATTTCCCTCCGTTAGTTCCGTCTCAAGGAACGTATTTTGTTTGTAACGATCGAGCTTATACTTGGTTACCTTCCAACTTTTCTGGAACCTGTTACATAGCTTTCCTCCTTCCCCCTACATATACGGCTTTGCCAGGCCATCATAGAGTTAGACATAGCAGAGGCGTATTCAATGCTAAAGACACGGCAGAACAAGAGGGAGGAGATTTCCTAAAAGGATTCCTTCCCTTTTGGGGTCCGATGGTCAACAGTAGACACATCAGGCAACAGGTTCGAGTGGTTGAGACCACTATTAATGTTACTGCAGGTGCAATAGGTAACATTACAGCAGAACTTCAAGCTGACCGTCTTATGACGCTGCAAAATCGAATTGCGTTAGACGTGATCTTAGCAGACCGAGGAGGTGTCTGTAAATTGATCGGATCTAGTTGCTGCATTTATATTCCAGATGACGCTCCAGCAGTATACCAAGCCATTTCCAAATTACACACTGTTTCCGAGTCGATCCATCAGGATGAAGGAGATTGGTCTTTTATGGGATGGTTTTGGGGAATATTGTCAACCTGGGGAAGGAAGATCTTAACGTTCCTTGGAGCAATTTTGGCTTCCTTGCCTATGTTTACTAAGGAGTGTCAGGGTCTGGCCGAATACACTAATTCCTGTCTGAGCTGATTAATCCCCGTCCGGACTACATGTCATTTCACACCATTGTTTCCTTTAAGTTATCTTATCTGCTGTCCTTCGCTACACGTCTCATGCATTCTCCTGTTTCTCGACTGTCCTTCTACAACACGCAGCTGTGATTTCTCTGCTTGTAAATTGAATTGTGTGGATTCACTTGTGATTTACTTTAGGGTCGAATGACAAACAGAACCAGGAACTTGAGTTGCTTTGGTCTTAAAACATTGTCTATAACATTTGCCTATAGCTCATGCTCGTGTGTGATTGCATTTTTGCCTTGTATTGTATTGTATATAAACCTGGGCGCCACGGAGTTAAGTGGCAGTCTCTTTTGAACCTCGTTGTACTGACGACTTCTAAGACAACTGTACTAGCTGCAGCTAATAAATATCATCTTCTACGCCAGACGAAGAGTCTGTGTCTCTGTTTTTGACAAGGCAGGTGAATCCCAGGGATTTAGGCGTACCTTGCGCCGCCGGGCCTTAAGGCTGCGGTTCTCCAACCCTGTGTCCAATTCTTGCTTGTGAAGCTTGGTGCTTGCCTTGTCTAGACCCCTTACTTCACCAGTCTGTGATTTTTCTGTTGGTCCTTCACTGTACAGCTATCGTGCTAATTGACCCGCCCTCCCTGTATAATTGACTCCCAGTGTAAATGTACAACTGCTCTAAGCAATTTGTTTCTTCTTCAAAAAATCAGGTACGGAGACCTTCCTCTTGCGCTGCTATACCCTTAATACAGCTTGTCGTCTGCGCTGTTCAGGCACCTCCAGCTCATAGTACGCCTTTCCAATGCAGTTCAGGTCATTCCTGCATATGGCCTCTTGTTGAAATGCTTCCTTCACCACTGCATGTCGTTGTTGGTGCACCAAAGGCTTATTCAGATCTCTACGGTTAGAATGAAATCCACCAAGCTATTTAGCAGACCAAAACAAATCCCATACATAACTGCCAAGTGGCACTGTGTCATTCATGTGTGTCACAGCAAGAACATATCAAAATAGAGTGGCATTACTTGTACCTAGCTGTAAACAAATTCAGAAGCATGATGATTTAAAATGAAACACACAAAACAAGCAAGAACCAGTACAAACCTGACTCAATGCCTCAACCCTTGATGGCTTCGAACCCCACTGACATTGAATGCTAAGTCACCGGGATTCTCCCTGGACACAAACCTCAGCCTCAAGGAAAACAATGCCAAAACCACAATGGCGTTATGATGGGTTGTGGTGCCCACCTAATCGCGCACTGTCACTTGGTGCTCCACACCTTATAATTTTAGGTTTTATACGTACTATGAATCAACTCTTTTTCATGTGTCAACAATTTAACATTTAATCATATTTTTCATTGTCAACATTTCATATTGTTATTCATTATATTCATGACATCATATGTTCAAACTCAATCTTTGATTTATAAACATTTGAATTCCACTTGGTTTCAACATAGTTCAAAATAACATTTCAGCAATTTTCACGATGAAGCCCAATGCATTTCAGCACCATAATGGCGCCTTCATCAGGCGTGCAGGGGTGTCCAAAGGACACCCTGTTGCACCCCTGAAATTGATCTGTGCACATATGTTGTGCACACACATGCCCTTAGGGCATGTGTGTGCGCAACATGAAACTTTGAAAAATGCACAAAAGTGCATTTTTCAAAGTTTTTACAAATTACAATGAAGTTGAACTTCATAGTAATTTGCTACTCCTATTAGTGAAATCGCTACTTATTTAACTTTGATACATTGCATTTAAGGAATCTCAGTTTGGGATTCCTTAAATGCAATTGCAATTTAAGGAATCGCAATTTAGAGATTCCTTAAATTGTGATTTTTGCATTTGGGATGATGCATCCCAAATGCAAAAATACCGGTCGCAAAGGGGCAGATTCTGAGAATCTGCCCGTTTGCAACCGGTTTTTGCTTTGATGCATGTGGGCCAAAGTCTTCATTGAATTTCTAAAGGTAGCCCTGCCTCTATACTCTTTACTTTGGTGTCTGAATATCCACCCTCCAGCCACAGGAATTCAGGCAATACACTTCCACTACCTGGGACAGATGGGCCTCGTTCTCCGTCTTGGGCTATGCTAAATCAGGAACATCTAAAATGGATTGCACTGGTTTCAGGACTTAGACTCTTACACACAAACAGTAGAGTACTACTATCAATCATGTATTACGCACTATACACATACACACAGTAGGCATACAGACAGGATGTCAGCACAAGGCTCTGGATTTCACATAACAGTTTCATTTTTATTAGAGAGGGAGCAGTGGGCTTCACTCACTGAAAGGGTGGGACCAGACCCTTCTATCATATACATGGTACGCTGCCACGACAGCTTTATGTGTTCAGCTCAGGACAGGAAGAGTAGTTCTTGATCCACTATGAGGGAATGCTTGCAGAACCCTCCAGGTCACAGGACTGGTCCTGTACTTCCCATTGTTAGGCACAAGCCTATGTCTCTGCCCACAGGCTAGATTAGCATACTGCCAAGACCAAAATAGAAGTCAGGATACCAGGTTCACCAGCAATGGTTTACTCAGGGAAAGGGTACATTTTATATCATCATGCAGAGGTCATTCCCATCTCAACAGGAAAAAATGGGAAAAGATAGATTTCTTTATCACCAGGAAGTGGAACGAGGTCATCCTAAACAATGTGGTACATATCACGATAGCCCGCCTGAATTTCAAGTCACTCCTGAAATGAAGGAAAGTATAAATAAAAACTCCAGATGAAAATGTAAGTGAACCAAGCTTAGGGGCTCATTAGGATTGCGGATTTTCCGCATCCTCTGGGCCGGCGGAAGCCACCGCCGGCCCGGAGGATGCGGAAAATCCGCTGCGGACCCACCAAAGACCCACCGCCACATTAGGATGGCTGGTGGGTCCTGGTTTCAGTCTGCTGCTTTTCTGCCGCGGTTGGCTTTCAACCGCGGTGGAAAAGCTCTAATATGGTGGCGGTGTCTCTCAGAATCCGCCAGCCATATTAGGATGTGTTTAAAAAAATGCTTTTCAGCGGCGGGCTTTCCGCCGTGGAAAAGCATGTGGAACTTCACTGCGGGGGCCCGTTGCGGGCCCCCTGGGTGAAGGGGGTGTGGGGGGTTCACATGGGGGGTACCTATGGTACCCCCTGTATTTGTATGCAGAAATCGGCAGGCACCGCACGGTGACTGACGCTTTCTGCATACAAATGCAATGTATGCATTTTTACCATTGCGGTGGGTGCAGCTTGAAGCCGCACCAGCCGCAATGGTAAAAATAGAGGATGTGACCGCCAGGGTGGCAGTCACATCCTAATTTCACAGGAGGGAACTCCGCAGGCCATGCGGAGGTTCCCTCCAACTCAGGGGTCGCGGACGGACACAAGTCCGTCCGCGATCCTAATGGGCCCCATAGTGTAATAACTGAGTCACAATACCCAACAGCCTTCACATTTGGAGGTACACAATATGGGCCCATACGTTTACTATGGGGGTATAAGAATTGTCCTCTCACCTTTTCAACAAACATCACTGAACTATTGATACAACATGAGTGTAGTGTTATAAGTTCACCATCTACATATAAATGATGATCATTTAGGTGGGCACTTAAAAAACATAGATAAAACACTCATGATAGTTGAGAAAATAGGACACACAATGAAATTCAGAAAGTCAAAAATTGGCTTTTTGAATTTGATCTTTCTGGACTAACAGTTGCGTATGAGGGAAGAGGTCTACCGCCTGATGTGCTAGAGACGTTTCGTGGACAAAAACTCATTTATAATCTCTGAAAGATGTAATATGTAACAGTTTTTTTAATGTGAACTGAACATACTTGCCACATTTTGTTGAAAGGTTACCCCACTATCTCAATTCATCACCTCAACTTTCATAGGAAAGTATTAGACTGAAGATCATACTTCTATCTTAAAATAATAATTTTTTGAGGTGGGTGACATAACATTTCCTTACTCTATGCAACATTGCACTGCGGTGCACCTTTATGGCCCGAAATGGTGTTACTGCCACACCACGGTATTGATTCTTGGCGGCCACAGGCTATTGCTTTAGCATTCATTTCACATATTTGACACCCATATTTGACTGACACAGCCTCCCATCTACTTTATAGAGTGGCTCTGGCCTCGCCAATCAAATATCAATGCTCCCAGTCACAATGTGACCAAACGGACTGGTTTGCGCCCCATATCTAGTGATACCTCCTAGGGGCTGGCTTTGTTGCAGGGACTATGGGTAGCTTTGTGTGTTTTTTCAGACTAACTGCACGTATTGAGCAGCGTAGGGTGGCTCTATGGTTGCATGACACACAATTTTGTATCAGACTAGCACTTTCCATTAATATATTTCCACCAGGACATGGTCACATGCCCCTACCATGTCCTCTGTTTCGTTTACATAATCGTTGAAATGTAATGGTACTCTATCTCTCTGTAATTGCCTCAGTGTGGGATCTCTTTGTTTCTCTATTCCTCTATGACTTTTTTTACAAGTCTGCGGTTAAGGCGCTACCCACAGGTTCAAGTGTGGATGGTATCTCCTCTATTATTGGTAAAATGACCCAATTAGTTCACTCACTGGGCATCAATTTCGTTGGTGTTAGGTACTTTCAGGTACATGCATCAATATTGCTTTTTGCGACTCCTTAATGGCGAAAAATAAGGAATCCAGTTAAGGAATTGCAAAATGCAATGCATTAAGAAATCGCTAAATAAATAGCGATTTCTTAATAATCCTTAATTGCGACTCGCAAATTGCGAGTCGCAATTAAGGAATACCTCCACATTCATTCCTATGGGCCTATAGGCCCATAGGAATGAATAGGAAGACATTCTCAATTTGCGATTAGCAATTTGCGAATCGCAAATTGAGAATGTGATTTCAAGGCTGCAGGGGTGTCCAAAGGACACCCTGTTGCGCCCCTGAAATCAATCTGTGCACATATGTTGTGCACACACCTGCCCTAAGGGCATGTGTATGCACAACAGCATACTTTGAAAAATGCACAAAAGTGCATTTTTCAAAGTTTTCGCAAATTGCCAGGAGGTTCAACCTCATGGTAATTTGTTCCCCTTATTTGCGAATTCGCAAATTTTTTAAGTTTGATGCATTGCAATTAAGGAATCTCAATTTAAGATTCCTTAAATGCAAACGCAATTTAAGAAATCGCAATTTTGCGATTTCTTAAATTGCGAAAAAGGACAAAAATGGTGATGCATCCCAAAAAGTGAAATTGCATTCACAAACGGCCGATTTTTGCAATTCGCACCATTTGCGAATGCAATTTACAATGATGCATGTACCGGTAAATGTATCTGGTTAGAGCATTAACAGAAACTGTGCCAACTTGTTTTGTGGTTGGATTGACAACACTTCTTGTTAAACCTATTCTTTGTCTGTTATTTCTACAGAACGCCGGTGAACCCAGGGCACTGTCAGGCCTTCCCGGTTCCTACCAGTCTTACCCTTGCAATCCCAGCATTTTGCTTTTTTTCATTTCCTTCTAATTTTTGTTATCGGCACAGTGACTAACTATTTAGGTCCTGACAAATGCCTTAGAACCCCTCTCGGAGTCAACAATGGGCAGAAGGATTTTGACCCCAAAAAGGGGGTATATTTGTTAGAATACCCAAGTCCTCTTCTATTTTAGTTTTAGCTTCTATCATAATTTTGCTCTGCACTCTTCCATCTCCCTGATAAATATCTGGTCATCATTTTTCAAAACAGCTCCTCCTCATTGGAGAGTTGTAGCCCACACCAGGTACCTTGCGGTCCTGGAGTGAGGAGGGAACCCAATGATAAAGAATGGGTAAGTGGGGTTCTTGTCCTTACATTTGCTTGCTGACCTTTCTCTCTTTTTTCAATCAAGATACCAGTTGTACGTTTGTGTGAGTTTCATGTTATGTAGGGAGTAGTGCAGCTCTGGTTGAGCATCTCCCTTTGCATCCTCTGTGTGTATATGGTACTGAAAGAAAGGGGATAGAACTGTTTAAAAGTATGTTGGGCTGGATCAAATCAGTTTCCAAAAAGAAACAAGCGTTTTCAATGCAATAGGTCTCGCATTTACGAGAGTTTGAGCTATTGGCATTGTAAATGGCAATGCCTTTTATTTATGTGTTGATTTTTAAAACATAAATAAAAGGCATTGCCCTTTACAAAGCCAATAGCTTACTCAAACTTTCGCAAATGCGAGCCCTATTGCATTGCAAATGCTTGTTGATTATATCGTGGGGTTACTTTGAAAAACTATTGGGGGTTGTCGGAAAGCTAATGTTGCAGATTTCAGAAGCAAAGTAAATTAAGTTTTTTCGCTGAAAACGGCAGCTATTAATTTATGACTTTTTTGGCTCATTGTTCAAGTGTCGAAATAAAGGCAGGTTGTGTTTTAAAAAAACTGATTTATTTGCACTTCTGAGCAGAGATATTTTTATTACCCTTTTATTGGCAGTCCCGACTCGGAAACTCTCAGGTTTAGTCGCACTTTACAGAGGATAAATCCAAAGGAATGCATTTTCAAGGATCACGGCTCTAAATGTATTTCTGGCTAAATAAACGTTATTGTCGGGTTAAATGATTACATTGAGAGCTGGTTCGAGCGGGACAACAGTGAAAGGAAATTGAGGTGGGGCAGTCAGTTTGGCTACTAGTGATCTCGCCAGAGCGTACTCGGTAAATTGCCACTATCTGTACAGCTGACATTGCGAAAGCAAATTTACAATTCAAAACCCAGTCAAGCGGCATTTTGACTAAATGTACACTCTAGGGGTAATTGTATCCTTGAGTCTTTCGGTGTAAGTTTAACAGCTCGACAGATCAAAAGTGCTGTGTCCCTCTCCTGCAAGTATATGAAAAAGCATTTTCAATGCAATAGGTCTCGCATTAGGAAAGTTTGAGCTATTGGCATTGTAAATGACACATTTTTTATTTAGGTGTTGTTTTTGAAAATAGATACATTAATAGCATTGTCATTTACAATGCCAATAGCTTAAACCTTCGCAAATGTGACACCTATTGTATTTGTAATGCAATATGTGTTGATAGTGAGTGAGTCAGTCAGTGAGTGAATCAGAATGAGAGGGAATCAGTCAGTGAGTGTGAGAGTCAGTTAGTGAGTGTGAGAGAGTGGGTGAGTCTGTCAGTGAGTGGGTGAGTCTGTCAGTGAGTGGGTGAGTCGGTCAGTGAGTGGGTGAGTCGGTCAGTGAGTGGGTGAGTCGGTCAGCTTCACGCTGCAACGCCAGCGAGACCGAAAAATGACACACATATATCCAATAATTCAATCAAGATCTGTCCTTTTACAATTCTCTATCACGTTTCTCCTCAAACACCCTAACAACTTACTTTTTGGCTTTGGGATGAGGGAACTGGTGGACATGGTGTAAAGTAGTGTATACATTTCGATCTTCTGACTGGACTGCCCAAAACGTAACTTTCTCCCTCGAAAGCTGTGCTCCATGCTACAGGGTGCTTCGATTCCGCTGTTAAAAAGCATCACCACAGTACTTCAAATTCTCAAATGGCTTCCCATTGCAGCTATAGCTATATATGAAACACCTTCAGCACTCATAAAGTCCTACACATCTCTGCTCCACAACACCTAGCATCGAAGGTAAGATATTTGGCATGCTCAGGTTCACACAAAAACCAGCACACTGCTTCTTGAACCACTGACTTTCAGAGAGGAACATACATTTAAACAGCCCTATTTTTGTCTCTGGTCTAGACGCCGCACATTTGTTGTCTTAAAGAGAGACATGTTGTATCTGCTTCTGGGCATACAGCCCACCTATAGGCTTCCCATTTGCTGAAAGCCTCGTTGCTCTTTTTTTCCTTCTCCCCATTTATCAAGGGCATGCATAAGCCATGTCTCTTCTTTGTTTTGCCCTCCCCAAGCCACCCGCCCAATTACTCCTCGACCAACGCAGAGGCCAATTTAGGACATTATGTCTGCACTACTTTTTTGATTGTTTGTTAACAGCGCTTTTCATGAGGCTCCCAGTGCTTTTCGAGACCAATCTGCTTTGCCACTTGAGGCGCTTTTCCAAAGTCCACATTATATTTTGATATTCTTGTGCGCTGAGCTAGAATGAATAATTTCTAGGATTACGATCTAGATAGAGTTTTCAAATATATGTGCGTTCTGTATTAGCAGGATTTAAACAGGTGGGGGGTCATGAGTTTGTTCTCCCACTATCAGCCACCTAATTCTCATAGTTATACCTCACTCCAGTTTTCGATTCTCCCTGTTCTCAGCTCCCTCTAGTCGCGGCTTGTTAACTGGCCCTTCGTTTACCTCCCCTGTTTTGACCAGTGCTTTACGTCAGCATGTACTATCCGGTATTTAGTACCTGCACAGGTACTCTAAATAGTAAGTACCACCAAGTCCATATTTCCATTTATATCACTTACATTGACTTGGAGCACAGCGCCCCCTGTGTGCACGACTGGGGCCATTTATTTTCTTCAGTTACCCCTGGTCTACTCCAACACCATCCACAATTTCCCCCTCATTATTAGCCCATGATGTTGGCTCATGGAGGAATCGCCAGCTTAGACAAACATTATGTCCACTGCCAGTAGTCACTGTTTATGCCCCAATCCGTCAATATAAACCAATGGTGAAACTACATTCCCTCATTTTTCAAAAGGATTCTCCCACCTTGAAAATGTTGCCATGTATGTACAGTCACTTAAGGTGAATGCGAGTGGCAGCCCCAGGTATTGAATACACACTGAACTGAAGCACCATCTTCTACTCTCACTTTTTCACAAAATGTCCATGTAATAATGCTAATTGGATTCACGGTGCTACGCTTGTCTTTCTCCTCTTACATTAAATAAAACCTGTGTAAATGTGTTTGTTCTTTGCTACTCCATATAAAATGCGTGTAAAAATTCATTTCCGTATGTAACGTTCCTATCTTTATGTAAAGCAGCCTTCGGGTATTACCTTTGCTCCATAAATAAATAAATAAATAAATAAATACTCACGCCTTTTCTATCACGCATTTCTCCCACGCTCAATGGACTTTCTCGCCCATGATCTCCACTTACACTCCCCACGCCCTGTCACAAGTCCTCTCCGGCAGGCTCATACTTAGTTCTCCATTATCACTTATCAATCGTGGTCATCTTCCTCTCCATATTGCCTGCGCCCTCTGCTGTGGCCAGGTTCCTGCCTCTAATCCTCTACCCCGCATCCTCCAGTAGTGATAGTTTCCCTTGCACCAGGCCGGGTTTATCTCCGCCTTTCCCGGGCCACCTTCTCCCCGTGCCGCCAGGCCTCTCTCAATCTACCCTTAGGCCGGTAGCTCCTCCGTGAAGTGCGACGCTCGCCCCCTGGGCTTCGCTGCCGTTGCCCGGGTGCTGTCACGGCTTCCCAGCCCCACACGCCTCGCACAATAAGGCAACTTTATGGGGAAGAAGATCAGCGTCCAGTGCAAGGAAAGGCGGGGGAGGGAGGGCAGGACCGGAAGTGGGAGGAAAGAGTTGAAGGGGCGGGCGAGAGACATGGCAGTTGGAGGGCTGGGCTTGGGGGAGGAAAAGCGACAAAGACAGAAACAGGGCGGGTGTCAAAGACACGAGATGACGAAACCTTGGGACTGAAGGGGAAGGCGAGGTGAGGAGCAGAGGTAGCGACCATTGCAGTGAAACAAAACCAACTGAGTGCGACTCGAACCGAAAGTGGGAGGCGTTCGCGGCGAGCGGCGGACAAAGGCCGGTCGAAATAAATGATGGACAACTTTGCGACTGAGAGCAGTATACTGTAAAATGAGGGGAATAAAGCACAAGAGTTTAGAATGGCGGTAAGTGGGGCTGGGGGGGCGCTTGTATGTATGCGGTGGCAGTGGCGGCGGGCGGGGGCGCTAGTATGTATGCGGCGGTGGCGGCGGGGGGGGCTCTGTATGTGTGTGTGTAGGTGCGCTCCTGTGTGTGTGCGGCGGGGGGTGCCGGTGAGTGGGGGGAAGTAGGGGGGTGCGCGCGTGTGTGTGTGTATGTGTGCCTTCCTGCCTGCGTGTGCATGTGTGTATGTGTGTTCAGGGAATCTGTGGCAGGGGACGTGCACGGGGCCGGGCTGGGCGTGCGCGTTCGCGCACCCAAATCCGGCTTTCAAGCTCGTAACACCCTCTTGTCCCTCATTCCCCAGAGACAGGCAGCTATAAGTCTCCGCCTGGACGCATCCTTCGGATGCTTATTCCAGGCGAGCCATAAAAAGTAAATACAGACTTACAGCAGGCCAATGGTTACCATGAGTACGCAGCATCCATGAAGAGGATCTGTATATGGCTGTGCAGAGAACTATGTCAATTCTACAACTTACCCTCTAGATGTACCACAGAGGCAGGACACTTGTTTCAAGTTCACTGAAAATTAGCAGTAAGTTTGAGTAAAATTCACTTGTCTTCAACTCTAAGCAATTTTGTAGTTTGAATGCTCGAATCTACAAACTGATTTTGTAGACAGCTAATTGTAGATCTCTTAGCCAAGACTTTTGATTTTAGTAAAATTTATATATAGAATATACTTGTAGGTGCTTTTGTACTAGCTCTCTTCATCCATTGGTCAGTTGTAGTCAGTTGCTCCCTACAATATGCTAATTTAACATTTCTAGGAGAGTTAATCTTCATGCAGATGACTACAGCTGCGCCCAGGTGACCCAGTTTTTGGAAATGGTAGAGGGCCATAATCAATTTCCTCAAAAAACCAGCATACTAGAGCGGGGACTTCCTTAGGCTCGACTTGGACGACTACTTTTTGGTACTGCTTGCATTTAGTTATGAGTCTAGGCCACCAGTGCACAGGACGAATGAGGCAATGAGAAGAGATTGGCAGAAAGGCCCTTGGGCCTGTACTTCTAGAAACTATGCCTCAGATGACAGGCAATCTTGACAGCGACTCATCTTGCTTTAATGTATGGGTTATGACTGCCTTAGACACAACAGTTGCTGTAAGAAGCTTGAAAGGTCCTGGAGAAAGTCCTATAATTTGGCAGACAAAGGCCTCTATAAAAAAAGACTTGAAATATTTCACAGGCTGAAGCAGAGCAAGATGAGGGAAAGCTGTTGTGTAGTTCCCATAACTCTATATAGGATCTTCGTGTTTAGACAACATAAACTGTGGGATATGTGTCCAGACTGATTCCAGACAGCCCCACAGGATACGTTCACATGTATACCAGCTGGCTCACAGTGCCACCAGGAACTCTTCTTACCAAGGAGTGATTTGTTTCTGGCAACTATCGAGCATGACAACCCTGACCCCTCAGGGATCGTGGAAACAGTATGGTACTTTTGTCTCAGAGAGATACGCGGAATAAGCAATGGGGGCATTTTTAATAAGCATTTATAGAGCCAGCGTCTTTCTAGTGTAAAATATGTGCGCTGTAACAACCATAAGACAGAAACAGATATAAACAAAGTTGAGCAGCAAAAGAGTAACTGTATGGTAGATTTCTATCATAGTGCTGAAACAATAGATATATGTAGGTATATAGATACATGATAGTAAAACGATGTACTCCTATGATGCTAATCCTAACTATAGGTACCTGAAAGTACCTAGAATGTATGTAGGTGTATAGCCAAGAATCCCCCTAGGATAAAACCAACCCCATTACCTGATGTGAGAGAATGAAGGACTTCGTCTTGGTCTTGAACGGACACCCTGCAAGGGATGTCAGACCACTGCGCGCTGAAGTTTCTGCATGCATGAACCTCAGCGTCTCGCGTTAGTGTGTCAGCATGGAAGTCTTTCTCCTCTAACTATCTTATTAAAATGTTGTGCTTATATACCCAAAATGTACCCTCAGGCGTTCTACCTTGCTGTTTCATGTCAGCTGAGGATGACGAAAGGGAGGACCCTTATACATAACTCTTATGCAGAAGGTGCAGGAGATGGTAGTCCCGCTGAGATTCTGAGAATCCTCATGCATAATAAATGAGGCTAGTTTTCGGAGAAAACCACACAACATTTTATACAGTACCCAACTAGGTAAAAGGTCAGCACAGACCCATTATGTAGTACTATGGCACTGTAAATGTAGGTAAAAGGTTAGGTGGCTACACAAGCCTCTTTTGGGGGACATTACAAATCATAACACCCACTCCTCATCTGACCGGACAATATACTAAAAGGGGGATGTCCTTTTAATCAATCATAAAACATGGTTGTTAAAACCTTAAAAAAAGAAAGAATAAAAAATGTTAAAAGTTTATAAAAGTATCTAAAACTATTCTATAAGTCCTTTAAAATGTGTTCATATATAACGATTAGACACTTTTAGAGCATCCGCAACCGATGGAAGTGTTAGACAGAGATCCAACACGCATTCTTGTCTGCAGAACAAGCAGTGGAGAACAGGCAAAACACAGTCGATCCAGACAGGTTGGAATGATAGGGAACAAGACTCGCTTAGCTCCCGAAAGTTAAGGTGTGCCAAAATGGAGTACCATGCGGTCATGGTAACATCGTTCCAGGAGCTTTTTTTCAATGTCCTTCGTGACTGGGATCTCCATTGAGCAGCAGAAAAATAAAAATCAGGATTCTCACTACCAATAGCAAGACTAGAGGAAGCCCTCCAAAAATGCTTCCAAATACGGAGTGTATAAAAGCTGGAATCACTCTGAAGACTGTCCGAAAGGTGCTTAATATATGAAGACTATTATCGCAGCGAAAGCGGCTCCCTTTATTCACACATTCTTAACTCCAACAAAAGCTCCCAAGAAATCTTTGCTATCATGAACGAACTTTCCAACCCAGACAGGGTTCTTACAAAAATCATGCCCTCTCAAGCTCTATGTAATTCTCTAAATGAATACTTTATTGAAAAAATCATTACCATCAAAGTCAGCATTCCTCTGCACCTCCCCATGTCACCCGCTACCTTTACACATAGTAACGAATGCACCCTCAGCTGTTTCCCCCCCATTAGCACTGAGACTCTTCAGGAGCTACTCGTAAAAGTCAAATCTGGAGCTCCTTCTGACTGCTGCCCACCCCACATACTCAAGGACTGCTTATCAGTCTATCCAGGTCCAGCACTGACACTACTGAATGAGTCACTCACTACCGGTAAAGTTCCTAAAGCATTCAAAAAAGCCACTGTGGCCTCTCATCTGAAGAAACCCGGTGCTGATCCTACACTCCTACCTAATTATCGTCTCGACTCCCTACTCCTGTTCTTAATAAAAGTGCTAGAGGCTCACGTAGCCAAATGCCTGTCACCCATCCTGGAAGAATATAAATATCTCAATGCCTATCAGGCAGGTTTCCAGGCAGCCCATTCTACTGAAACTGTCATCTTGGCTGTCCTGGACACTCTCTGTGATGGTGCGGATAAACGCTCTCCTCAAGCACTGGTCCTTTTTGACCTCTCTGCCGCCTTTGACACGGTCGACCATGCTACTTTGGTCGACCGTGTCAAACAACCCGGCATCTTGGGTACTGCAGCTTGTTGGCTCTTCTCCTTCCTGGAGGATCGCTTCCAGGATGTCCGCCTAGGCCACTTTATGGCCCCACCACGCAAAAACAACTGTGGTGTACCACTAGGTTCCGCTCTTTCTCCCCATCTGTTCAATCTTTACATCCTTCCCTTAATCCAGTCCCTTAAAGACAGGAATGTGACAGTTTTTAACTATGCAGATGATCTACAACTAGTTTTACCGATTGATAACTCCCACAGTTCCATCGCCGAATTTCAGGTCACTATGTTACATATCCAACAGTGGATGGACCAGAACCACCTTAAGTTAAACCCTGGGAAGACTAAACTTGTTCTCACTGGGGACAGCCTTAAGTTTTGGGGTCCTCATTACTGTCATTCAGAGTTAGGTCCTTCTCCCTCCCCCTCCCACTCGGCCAAAACATTAGGAGTTACCCTCAACCATGATGATCTGTCACTAAAAACCCAGGTTGGCACGGTCATCTCCAAATGTTTCTTTCAAATAAGGAAGATAAAAAAGATACATCGGTTCTTCACACAGAAAGCCTGATACAAGTGGTGGTCGCCACTGTCTTGTCTCTCCTGGACTATGCAAACTCTGTATACTTGGGCATGCCTATCTATCTGTTTAAACTGTTACAGATGGCCCAAAACTAGGCGGCCAGATTGATCCTGCATCAACCCAGGTGGCAGTCTGCCATCCCATTGCTGAGAACACTTCACTGGCTCCCAATCCCTCAACCCTGTGCCTTTAAGGTGGGCTGCCACCTCTTTAAATCTTTGCATGGTAACAACCCCAAATTTATTAACACCTTAATATCCAGACACACCCCATCCCGGAACCTCGGCTCAGCCCACCTCTCACTTCTTACCATCCCCGTATTCAGACGAGTCTGTCAGGGCGGCTGTAGATTTGCCACTCTTGCTCCCAGACTGTGGAATACTTTCCCGTTGGAGATCCGTTCCTGTACTGAGGTAATGCAATTTAGGAAATCCCTTAAAACTTGGCTATTTGCACAAGCCTATAACTAGAGCATTACTAAGATGTCCGTTACCAATCTCTGAGTCTTTACAACGCCATGAAACAAACCATCCGGTGTACTTCCGCTTTATAAATCATTTTTAACATTAACAGTCCAGAACCTATGGTCTTAAATAGGTGTACTATACCCTTCATATCAGACATGTTAAAGATACGTTGTACTATTTCCTTGACCTGGAAAGAGCAGATAGTTCGTACCAGTGCTGGTATCTTTGCTGAGGACCTTGCAACCTGAAGATCAAAAGTCTCTTAGGCTGAGGTTAAGGACACAGCTTTCTGAAAAAGCATGGCTTTCATTCAGTTTAAAGTATCAAACCGTATAAAGGAACATTCAATGAAGGCCATAATAGCGCCTCCCTGACTGTGTGGGTCAGTGTCAGTCAGTCAGTCAAAGATCACTTTATTCGATTAAATAAAAATCATAAAAGTATGCTATACAAATACATAAAAACATCATACAAAACTTTAAAAATACTGTACATTTTAAATTTCATTAACAGTACATATAAAATGACATAGCGCACAGGAATTACATTGTTATCTTTAAATAATTCATGAACACGTTTTTGAAAATATATGAAAGATGGAGCAGAGCTTAGAAGTTAATTCATACTACCAAGTATGGACATACATTTACATTAACTCCATCTAGACTCGTATGAGATCTCTTCCGTCTAGCACGAATAGAAGCAATCAAAAAATTGGCTACACAAAACATCACTCGATGATTTTCCATTAATTGTAAGAACAACAATGCAGGTTTCACCTGTAAAAACCCCATTTCCCTTAGAAGAGGCTTGATATACTTTACCCTACCTTCCGAGAAGAAGGGGCAAAAAAAGATAAAATGTGACATCCTGGTCGGAAAAATTATCGGTTTCACATGGAGCATTTTCCATTGGCGTGCACCAATTTTCATATTTACCCAACAGAAAGTGTGCCTGGTTGAATCTAAATTTGGTTAGCAACCAACGGTGATAAGGACGTGTGACAACAGTCAGATATGGTTGCATTGACATTGAACTGATCAACAAAAAATGTGATCTTACTGTCGATTTAGAAATTTCAATCGACTCTCGCTCCATTTCACGGCACCTAATGAAATTCTGTTTTACCCAGTTTATGTCATCTTTATTCAAATTTTCCGGATGTAAGTATAATTCCGGGCGACCCAGGAGTGCAGTAGATGTTTTGATGTATGCCAGCCACTTGATATCAGCCACTCTATCCCGCCCCAAACAGTCCTTAATAATTTTATGGTTCAGTGTTAGTTTGGGGTTAAGCCAAGTTCTGATCCATAATAAAAGCGGTGCCATGTTTAGCATGTCCGCAATATAGCCCATACCCAGCTCTACATGGACCGCAAATGAGGAAGTGGATTGGGGAAGGCCTAGGAGAGCTCGCAAAAATTTGTTTTCCTCTCTCTGAATCAAAGTTAGCTCTTTATAACCCCAAATTGCTGCCCCATACCTGGCTATGGCCATAGTTTTGGCTCTGTAAATCGCCAAAATGGCCTCAGGAGGTTTCCCACTCAATCTTTTTGCGAAGCCAAGTATTGCAGCCGATGACTTTTTCACTGCTACTCTTTTATTTGCCACTTGGGGGGCCCAGCTGCCCAGGTCATCAAACACTACACCCAGATATGTGAAAATGTTTACTTTTGATATTACTGAGCCATTGCACAAGAGCGTCTTGGTATTATTCCTCCCTTTCCCCACAAACATCACATGCGATTTCTCCACATTAATTACAAGTTCCAGGTTTTGCATAAAATTCCCAAAGGAGTTTAAGAGGCGTTGCAAACCTACGGGAGTCCTTGACAGCAGAACTGTATCATCAGCATATAATAATACTGGTAATTTAGTACCCCCCATACATGGGACGTCTGCAGATGCCGCCGCCAAATTTACACTTAATGCATTAATGTATAAAGAAAATAGTATTGGGGCCAAAATACACCCCTGTCGTACTCCCCTCCCGGATTTAAAGTCAGCCGTGCACTTCCCATCTTGTGACATGCGTATAGCCGCTTTCAGGTCCCTATGCAGATCGGCCATGAAGTACACCAATGCCTGGTCTAGGCCCATATCCAGGAGCATAGTCCACAGCTTTGACCTATTCACTAGGTCAAAAGCTGTGGACAAGTCCATAAACGCCAGATAGATTGACCCCTCTGCAGCCACAGTGTATTTACTGACTATTAGTTGCAAATTGAGGCACTGGTCCTCAGTGCCTCTGCCAGATCTGAAACCATACTGTGCATCGCACAAGATGTCATTATTTGTTTCCCACGATACAATCTTATTTAGGATCACCTTCCCTAATATTTTAAAGGACGAATCCAACAATGATATCGGCCTATAACATCTTGCATCCCCCCTCTGGCCCTTCTTGAAAATGGGGACTATTATAGACCGTGACCAGGTCGTAGGCAATCTACTTTTATCAATGCTGGCTTTATTAAAAATATTTGTAAGGGCGATTGACCATATTGAAGGGTTGGATTTATACATGTCTGCAGGGACCCCATCTGGGCCCGGGGCCTTATGAGCAGTTGTATCTTCAATAGCCTTTAGGACTTCCTTAATGGTGAACCGCAAGGGTGACCCTGGATGTTCACTTAATGGTGGTACAAATGGGTCTATCTGGAGATTACTCCCATAATGTGGGGTCAGTGGAAACAATACCTGCATACAGCAAGTAACCTTGGAACTTACTATGACTAGATATGCAATGCCTGGAAGCATCCCACACAAATCTTGATCATTCGGCATTAGGTAACTCCCATTTGTGAGGAACCTGAACACCGGATTAATCACGGCAGCTCTGGAACCCTTTAAATGACAGGACAAGTTTGCAACCACACCATTACAGGCCAGTGTAGCATAATATCCTGGCAAAGTAGAGACCCACTTAATGAAGTCTTGCAGTCTGTTCCACTGAGAAACACTTCAGTGTCCCCATTCCTGCATCTACATCTATATGGTAATTCCCAAGATTCATGGAGGAAGTCCTTACCCAGTGCTTCATATCTGCCTAGCAGGTGGTGTTCTAGTCATTATTGAAATTGGAAATGTGTTACTGGTAATGTTATATTGCCATGGATTAACCAATCTGTGGACGGTGACTCTGCCACGGTGAAAGGTAATTGGTCTAATTTTTCAATGTGCAGCATTGTATATTTTGCATCTCATTGTACCATTATTGTCTGTCTCTCTGATAGATTGTATGCAGAGAACAGAGACGTACTGTTAACATATCACCGGGGCACATGACCAGAGCGCAATGACAGTAGAGTCCATTTAATGGATCGTAACTGCGATTGTCCGTTTTGTAAGATGGACACATCCTGTTCCATTATATCTATTGCAGAAGACACAATGTTGCCCTGTGAATAAATCCTGGATGTCAGTGTGGTCGTACCATTTTCAACCACTGCCAAAGCCTTTTCTAGGTTAACTCTGTCAATTTCACGCAATCTCTCTGCAGCTTCCTGTTGAGAGATTTTCCAAATTTAATTGTATAAAGCATATAAGAAGCGTTTACGACTTGGTTTCCGGGGACCTAACAAAAAATCCCTTAAATCCATGTCTTCTGAGAGTAAGTATACATGTTTTTACACCTAGGACAGTGTCTAGGTTTTTAGCCAATCTAGGCATAACTTCCCAACACTGTATGATGTCACCACCCCCAGATGTTCTTATTGTACATAGCTCAAGTCAGGCCTAGGGATACTAAACCCTTCGGTGGAATCCTTGAATCTTGACAGACACTTACTTAATTACAATAGAACAAACTAACCATCCCTTCCAATTGGGGTCTGATGAATTGTGTGAAATGCCATGTATGATGTCATCTAGTGTACCCTCACGATTTCTGTTTAGTTTTTCAATCCCCCGAAGTGAGAGAGTGAGGGAATAAGAGGTGTGTTCAAGTCCTTAATCTCTTCTAACCCAAGCCTGGAAGTCTGTTGCACAGTGTTGTTCAGGAAGATATTTTGTTGTGGTATGAGGCATACTCTGAATAGTGCCTCAGGTCCCTGAACCTGCCATTCCTAAGTATCCTAGACAGATGTTATGCCTACAGTGTCTTTACATAAGTCAAAACCCTTGTTGGGTAATAATGGACGCAGAGAATATCTGTTTTGTATTAGTAAGCATATTTTTCTTTGCTGGTATAGGTGCAAGCCTATAATAATATGAGCCTGGATCTGATGTATTGAACCCTGAAAAAGAATCAAATTTCTGTGCAAATTTATTTTGTGACCGCAATTACGGTCACAAAACACTCACAATTTACCGCCTCTTCAAAAGGGTGGTAATGCAGTCACAAGTGGGAAGGGGTCCCCAGGGGACCTCTCCCCCCTTTACAAATGCAGGGGAAAATATTTTATAGGGGCAGGCAGTGGTCCCAGGGGCAACTACCTGCCCTTAAAAAATTAAACAAAATAGTTTATTTTTTAATGCATGCTGTTTACCTTTAAGGAAAATGGGCTGCATTTAAAAAAAACTGCTTTATTTAAGAGCAGTCCCAGACATGGAGGTCTGCTGAGCCCAGCAGGTCACCATCCCTGGGAGGGCCAGCCATTCCCAGTGGGGTCGCAAATTGCGAGTGCCTCATGAGAATATTGATGAGGATCGCATTTTGTGACCCCATTGTGAATCGCAATCAGTGTCTCAGAAACTGTTGTACATTTGAAATTGCGACTTGCAAATTGTGACTCGCAATCGAGCCCAATTTTTGAGTCGCAATTTCAAATAGTCATACATCTGTCCCAGAGTTCCTGTAAAACAGCCAAACAGTTATCGATGTCAAACTGTTTTTCATATGCCACTGTGCTGCCACAATCAAAGTCAGGTACCCACATTCTCATCCCAAATAGGACCCTGTAAGGAGTGCAGCCTCTTTGGGAACTTCTTGGCATGTTATTAAGTGCTCTCTGGACCCCATATAGGTGATTGACCCAACTACCACCCAAGTCTAATACCCTTGCTGTTAAGGATTGTTTTAAGTCCCAGTTTTTCGTTTCCACAATCAAATTTCCATCTTGATGATATGGAGAGGAGTACCGCAATGCTATGCCAAAATATCCCATAGCTTCCTTGTAAGCCCGAGAGCTAAACACAGGCCCATGGTCAGAATGTAGAGTGCCAACTGCGTATGCCCCTATCAAGACTTGCAAATCGGGTGTCACCCTAGCACTGAGGCCAAACCAACAGGAATCTAGAGCATGAATCCACTGCCACCAAGATGTACTTGTAAGCCCCGTCTGATTGTAGGGGGCCGCAGTGGTCCAAGGAGACACAAGTGAGAGGTCTGTCTGAAATCAGTAGGGGTGTTTGTGGCGGGCGTGCTACGGTTGAGCCCTTTATCGGCTGACAGTTGCCGCACTTAAGGACAAATGTTTTTGTCTGTTTTGTTAAACATGGACACCAATAGCGTTGTTTCAGTAGAGAAACTGCTGCAGTAATCCCTGTGTGTGCTGAACCCCAGACCCTCGTGAGCAGCTAGTATTAGACCTAATCTGCGATCCATGTTTGGTATTACTCTATCCCCCACTCCTGGAATTTGAGCATACAGAATATTTTATGCGTCTAACTTGTAAGAGATCTTGAATGGAAAGCCTTTAGGCAAGGCTCAGCGGTTTTTGCATGAAGCAATGACAGCTTCCGTTATCTGTCTGTCTACTCTCGTGCCAGAACAAGTGATTGCAGCTATGGCAGCAGTTCGCACTGTCGCCTTGGCAGCTTCATCAGCCAATGAATTCCCTTCAACGTGCACTCCGACACATTTATGACTCAGTGTATAAATCACGTGAGCCCCTGGCAAGCCTTTTTTTCAGCTCTGCCACTTGTACCCAAAGCAGTTTATGCTTTATTGTGCAACCTTTTGAGTCTTTAAACCCATTCTAAGCCCAGTAGTGAAGATATTTATTATAAGACTGGACACAGTAAAATGAATCACACACTATTAGTGTAGGGAATTCCAAATCCGTATTTATTAGTGCCAGTATTACAGCTTTTAATTCTGCAAGCTGTGCAGTGCAGTCTCCCAAAGACTGCGTCTTTGTACTGATAGGATGGAACTTGCCTTCCTGAATGCGTCCTTTTACAACCACACAAGCTGCGCTAGATTGCTGTCTTCCTATGGAAGGCTGAGCAGAACCGTCAGTGTAAATATTGTATTCATACTGATCTATAGGCATTATCTCATTCTGGAGTGGATATTTTTGTTCATACTGCAGAAATGCTTGTATTTTTAATGTAGAATCAAATTTGTAATCTACATCTGTTGCAGTGAGAGAATTAGCCCATTGTATCCATTGTGGATGAAGTGTGTTTGCATTTGGAAGACTAGCTTTTGTGTTGGTACTGGGGTCACAACAATTATCCGTTTCCCCTGAGCCAGTGCTCTTTCTCTCACTACAGCAGTCTGTACTGCCTATAAAATCGTTTCAGTAGATGCAAAGCGCATCTCAGCACTTCTGTACAGATGAATTTGTATGTGTCATGAATTACGTTCTTCACAAGCCTTACATTCATCTACACATGCATTCACATGCAGGCGTAGTTTTTCCCACTCAAGAAACCCACCCCTGTCCCGTGCAGCCAGCACGCCAGTAGTATGTTAGTGTGTGCTTATATAATGCTTCTATGTATGTTGTTACTATACTGCCTTTGAGAATTGTGCTTCTGATGTTATACTTATTTTCACGAAGTTATTTGCATTTACCAAGTGTTGTTTGTAGAGCTGTTGCCGAGTTTATTAGAATGATTGCCGAGTAGAGGTAAGCTAAGAATAGATCGGTTATTGTAGACAGGACGGGAGAGAGAACAGCTCTGAGCAAGGTTGAAGGTGCTGGGTCAGCGCGCTCGCTGAAAAACGGCACGCAGAAGTTTGGCGCATGATGCGTCATCAGAGGAAAATCGAAGGTGCTGGTTCAGCGCGCACGCTGAAAGACGGCACGCAGGTGTTTGGCGCATGATGCGTCGACGTTCCCTGGGTGTGGCTGGGTGTGGCTCTTCTATAAATAGCCACACCCAACGTAGAACGACGCTTTGCAAGCTACCAGTCAATTGTTGAAGTAAAGACTTACCTGGACAGATTTCAAGAAATTAAGACTGTAGAGAATCTCAGAGAAAGGAGCATATTTACAAGAACTTTTTGAAAAGGATTGAAAGACTTTGAGAAGTATCAAAGTAAAACAAATGTTATTGTTGTTTGCAAAATGTGTCTTTGTTTAAATATTGTTCATACTAGGGAAGTGAAGGAGAAGAACAGCATGGTGAGAATTCAGAGTAAGTGAAAGGTGATTTTAGAAAAGGCACTGTGTAATGCAAATAATATAGAAAGACAGTAACTCATAATCCCTTTTTACATATTTGCCTTTCAGAGGACTATCACTGACTAAAACAACCTTCTGCACCGTCACAAACCTTCTCCCAGATTTCTTCCTTCACGACGACAACACGGACGCGACGCTACGTTATTACCAGTCGCAGGTAGGCTTTTACTTGAGAACAGGGGCAAATCTTTAGAGACATGTTAGGAGAAAATCATTAGAAATACAGGAAACAGCTTTTACAAAGATTTTCCTTATTGCTTCGCAGGTCGACAATCAAGGAAGCAGGCAGCGTCCACGATCCGGCCTACCTCCCTGTTTTCTATTTAATTGCCTCAGTGTTATTTAACAATCACTAGGTGTTGCCTAGAAATTGGGGAAGTTGGTCCATAACGTCTCTGCGAAAACCCACATCAAGCAACCTACAGGTAAGGGTGCTTGTAACCTTGTCAGTATGCTAGGGGTACAATTTCGCCTTCATTGAAGGTTAGGTAAGTGTAATCTGATTGACCTGCGATTACACAGATCACCAAGTTTGTGGTGTTCACATGTGTGTGTAAGTGTTTGAAAGCTATTATGTCAGCTTGTATGGAATGAAGGATATCTGTGTGTTCATGTGTCCAATGTCTAGTTGAAAAATGAGGTCTGATAAAATGGTAAAAAGGTTTTACTTTTTCTGCGTAATCCAAAATGTATGTTCTGCCAAAATTTAGGAATCCTAGTATGGATGTTTTTCAGAGTTTTTGGAGGTTGGAGCAGCGCGCACTTTTCTAAAAAGTTAGCAGCCAGTCTTTTCCTTTCACTTTAGAGCTCATATCCCAAAAATAGGACATTGAGGTGGGCTTTTTTTTTTTAAAGTAAAATTTGTAGACCTCAGAGGCGAACCCCATTATTATGTTGTTCACCATAGTCAAGTGATCCAATAAAGCATCGTCCATCAGATAGATCTCATCTACATAAAACAACGCCTCCTCATCAAAATTGTGAAGTAACTCTGTTAGTCTTGCTGAGAACAGTCCGGGGCTAATCTGATACCCTTGGGGCAGTCAACAGAATTGGCACTGTACGCCTAGAGCTGAATATGCTGTTAAATGTCTGCTTTCAGGTGCTTTAAATTCTGGCAGAAGAATCCAATCGAGATATCTAGCGTTGTTTTGTATTTGTTATTCATTAATGCGGCACTATGTGCATTTTGTACTGCAAATGTCTTCGTGCGTTTATTCAAATGTCTGTAATCTAAAACTAGACAATATGAACTATCTGGTTTCATTACGGAGAACAAAGGAATGTTCATGGAAGATGTTCAACTCTATTACACCTTCGTATTCAAGTTGCTCCAAGATCTCCCTGACTTGTTTTTTAGCATCATGCTTTATTGGGTATTGTCTCCGTGGAGTTGGAATAGTTTTTAATGAGATTACGTGGTGAGG
This sequence comes from Lissotriton vulgaris, assembly GCF_964263255.1. Classification (NCBI taxonomy): domain Eukaryota; kingdom Metazoa; phylum Chordata; class Amphibia; order Caudata; family Salamandridae; genus Lissotriton; species Lissotriton vulgaris. The sequence continues at coordinate 248,121,590 of NC_141687.1, forward strand.
TGACTCAGCATCCCACTGTAGTATCGTGTTTACCCTGTTATCTATGGTAGAATATAGAATGTAGTGATGTCACTTGGAATGGATTTGTATTGGGGGAGTAGAATGTTGTTGGGTCATTACCGCATCTGTGTTTGTACTGCTGGAAGCATCCTTATTTACAGCTTTGCAATAAACTTAAGTAAAGGATCTTCGTGTCAGAGTAATTGCTACAAGGATTTTGGCGACGAGCTGGGGAACTTGTGGAGGCCGGCATGTCAAGGGAGATTTATGGTCTAGCTAATTTACACTGTGCTTACATGTTAAACAAAGTTTATGTTCCAGCCAGCTGATCCACACAGTGTGTCCTACTGTGAGTACTTTGTGAACGACAAAGGAGTCCTTACAAGCAAGAAGTAGAAGGAAAGTCGTGGAAACCTGTGAGTGCCTTTAAATTTCGCAACAGCTTACCAACAGAAGATCTCTGCAGCTGAAAGCAATATTTTCAAATGCCGAGTTCCTCTCCCGTGCCAGAATTCGAAGCTCGTGGGTGACGGCATACAGAGCCAGTGACCACGACAGTGAGGAAGGACTTTGCGCTGTGCTGACGCCATCGCACACGCAAGGGCACGCTCAGCGGCCATTTTGGATAGGGCTTTGATTGGTTCTGCAGTAACATAGGCCCGTTTTCAACTATGTGTGCATGCCCTGCAACCTGTGTGTGTCAGTTTTATTTCATTTTGCACATGCCTCGCATCAGCGTCTCAGGCAGTGGTGATTTCACCAGACATTTTGCAAGATTTCAAACAAAGTAATGGCACAGAGTTTAATAGTATGTGATTACTTTTACCAAGGGTGTTTACAGTGGGGATAAATCAGAGTTAAGTCCTTGTGAATATCCCCCTGAGTGTTTGCCTGCTACAGTGTCTTTAGATAATTCTGTGTCTGCAGAACAAAAAGTAAGCATGGACGGAAAATCCGTTCCGCTCGCGGATTTTGCGGATTTTTGGTAAATTCTTAATCCGCGAGATTCCCGAATTTCCTGCAAAATCCGCGAGCGGAACGGATTGGGTCAAAAGTTCAAGCTGACTTTTGTAACTCTTTTAGAATGGCGCAGGCAAGCTGCCAGAGCCATTCTAAAATAGTTACAAAAGTCAGCTTCAACAGGAAGCTCTAATAGATAAAGTAAAGCAGGTGCTCGAGTTGAAGCTCAAATTCAGTTACACAATCATTAATCACCCCAAACTTGAAACTCTGCTCAAACTGTACGAGCTGATGCCAACTCGATTGAATACTCAAAAAAGGAACTGGAAGCCCTAAAGGGAGCGGTTCACCCTTCCTGTCTGCACTCACTGGATGCCAATGAATCTCTGAACTGCCACTTTTGTGGCTTCACATCAGAGATGTTGGCCCAGCAAATAAATTATACAGGAATGGGGAAACACTACTCTAAACACTGGAAGATGGGGCTTATCAACTGCAGATCCCTCCCAAAATACTCCATGGATCTCAAGATATTGATAGAGGAGGAAGACTAGGAGATATTGTTCCTTACAAAGACCTGGCTTCGAGAAAGCTCCCTCCCTGAGATTGTAAATACTCTCCCCATGGCTTTGAGATACACTGACTTGACAGAGTCGGATAAAATAGGAGGTGGCATTGCCATCATATGTAAAGCACATTTGGCCTGCACCATCACCCCGCTTAAGATCATCCCATTGCGAAGCCTTCGCATTTAGACTGTCCCTTAGCCTGACTTCCTCCTTCACGGGCAGTCTCATTTACAGGCCACCAGGTACCTGTACGCCATTCATAGAGGCAATCCCAGACATCTTGGCCGGCTTGATGATAGAGAAAAGCGCCTTTACTGTATTAGGTGACTTTAATATTCATCTGGACAATCAGAACAATCCATTAACTAAAATATGTATAGCTGATCTTGAGGCCCTACAACTAACACAACTCATGCTTCAGGCTACTCATCCTGTATCCGACCAGCGGCAGGGCAGGCATAGGGCCATACCGAAGGGGCTAACTTATATCCCCTCTCGAGACTGCGGGGAATCGCTAAGGAGGCACTCCATTCTTTTGAAGGGGTAATAACAGGAACATGATTGATATGTTCCCATGAGCGCTATGACACACTAACACCTTAATAGAGGTATCACAGGAATATAGGGTGTCCTTTTTCCTGCTCTGATTTGTATTCACAAATTCACACTGCACGGTACTGAAGAAGCACACCAGGGTCCATTAGGAACCTTTTTTCCAGCATGAACCATGTTGACCAGGTTTCACATTCAAAAACAAACACGGGTACTGAGAGCAGCAGAGTAATACCTCAACCTCTTCGATATTTGTTACTAGAGGTGCCCCATCTCCCCTGTATAATTCTTTTACATTTACCCCTCGGACCTACGAATAAAAATTTACTTCAGGGTACAGGTGGGGTAATTTTAATACACTTGCACTAATTCCTTTTAGGCCCACACACCCACATACACAACTGCGTCGTCTCCTAAAATATCTTAAAATAAAGAGCCCTCTCCACGAGGAGTAACGCCCGATGATGAAGCATGACACTTGCAAGAGTGTGTGAGGACACTACTTCCTAAAGGAGAAATGTCCCCACCTTCATCAGTTTGAAACCATATATAGAGATCACTTTCTATATTCTTTTCTATGTAACCAAGTAGGGTATAGCCTTCTGTTTAGGACAGTTACCAGTCGATGAGTACATTCTAGTTCTTGGGAGCAACAATACTGGACCTACCGTTTTCTTTAACGCTCCCTGTCCCCCCTTCTCATAGTGTTTTGTGGCACTCATAAAAAAGGCCATACTTTGGATCCCATTTTTTCCAATGATACCAGACTAGAGGCGCTTGCTCCCATGCGGATGCCCTGTTCAGATCACATTTTCATCCCTATTCGGTACTTAAAACCCCATATAGTAAAGCTCAAGGGTAGTCACCCAGCACTTGGACGCAAATGGCCAAGGTTGACCCCTGAAGGTTGGCTCACAGATCTTGAGGCGACTGCACCATTAAAAACTAACAATCTAGAGCAAGCACAAACAAATTGGTAAACCTGGTTGAATGGAACTGTGGATAGGAATTTTAGGAAATTAGGTCCAATAAAACCTAATTAATCCAATAGATCTTCCTGGTTTTGCCCTCAATTGGTTACCCAAAAGAAAAGCTGTAAAAAGCTAGAGAGGAGTTGGAGGAAATACCCCCCAAGCTCAAAATAGCATACAAGGCAGCCATACAGTAATACCATAAGAACATCAGGAATGCAAAGGCAGCTTTTTTTGAAGCACACATAGAGAGGTCTGCAAACAGCTTAAAGGAGCTGTTCAAGATCGTAAAATCACTCACAACAGTTGAGTCAGGTACCCACATTACTCAACACTCGAAAGAAAGATGTAATGAGTTGGCCACGTTTTTCAAGAATAAGGTGAAAAAGATCTATAGTGCTCTTCATTCAAACTTGAGCCTGATGCCTTCAGCAACCATAGTCCCTAAGAGCTCTCAGGTAATCCCTATTAGCACGGCAACGCTCACAACCCTCCCTCTTCCAGCTATGGTTGCACTTCCCAAGTTAAGTGAAGAACAGGCTGGTTTCCTTCTACGGAACATCAAATCAGGGTCTCCTATAGACCCTGCACTGCCTCATATTCTCGTCCAGGGGGGAAACTGTGTTTTAATTCCACACGCCAGCCTTATCTCTCTATCTTTTGAAAAAGATAATGGCATCTTACACCAGACCCAGATGGGCTTTCGGCCAGAGCATTTTACAGAGTCAGCTCTAACCTGTGTCACCGAAAAACTAAAATGTATACTAGATCAGGGAAGGGCCGCTGCTATTGTATTATTAGATCTAAGCACGGCCTTCGACCTGGTAGACCACAAAATTCTTGTCAGTAGGCTAAAGAATATTGGGATTAAAGGCACAGCCAACTAATGGGTGGCCTCGTTCTGGAGTGACATATCCTTTCAGGGCATGGAGGCCGGCATTTTGTCAGACACCTTTTCAGCTCCCTGGGGAGTAACTCAGGGATCTTCCCTTAGTCCAACTCTCTTTAATGTCTATATGAGTCCGTTGGCTAATATAGTACAGGAGTTTGGACTCTCCATTGTGTTATATGCCGATGACACCCAGTTAGTGGTGTCAATTGCTGACTCCCTTACCTCCAACCATAGGCAACTGACCACGTGTTTGGAAAAAATTGGAACATGGATGGCAGAATGCATTCTTAAACTGAACGAGGACAAAACCGAGCTTATGATCTTGGGAAGCAATTTCAACCCTCATTTAGAGATCCCCTGGCCAGCAAACTGGGGCCTCCCCTTACCCCTAAATGCTCCATAAAAAAACTGGGTATGTGGCTCAACCAGAATTTAACTATGGAGATGCAAGCCAAAAAACTGGTGGGGACATGCTTTGGATTATTTCAGATGCTCAGAAAAATTCTTAGCCTATTCCCAAAGAACTCAAAAAGGACAGTGGTACAGACCTTGGTTTTCTCGAGACTCGACTATGGAAACTCTCTTTACCTTGGGTCACCTAAATACGTCACTGATAGGTTACAGGTTGTACAGAACGCGGCAGCCAGACTACTTCTTAAGATACCCAGGAATCAGTCAGCTAGAGCATCATTGAAAGAGCTACATTGGCTACCTGTTCAGGCCAGGAATAAATGTAAGTCCCTCTGCTTGACGCATAGAGCCATGGATGGTTGAGGCCCAGCCATGCTACGAACTCTGATCTCCCCCTACTCACTCCGCTGTTGTCTTAGATCAGAGTCACATTTTTTGATGAACACTAACACTAACAGCATGGACCCCGAGTTGTGTCTGATCAAAAAAGAAAAGTCTTTCAAAAAGAAACTTAAAACCTGGCTGTGCCCCTAATTCGTTCCCCAGACAGCTGACCTTACCTGTCATAGTGCTGGGATGCATGGGTAGCCATTCACTCTATAAATCCCTAAAACTAAACCTAAATCATAGCTCGCCAGAACCTGATGGAATATCTGGTGACAGTAGTGTCGAATGAGCATATCACGGTGGAAACTCCAATAGAATGGTAAGTTTCCAACATCAGTTATACAAAATAACACTCCATACGGAGGGGAACATATCAAGGAAAGTGGAAGGTTTGTTTTAGGAGAACCTGTCTTTTGGATACGACATTCTTTTAGCAGAAAAATATTGGCCTGAATTTGTTATGGATTATCCGAAAGGAGAAACAGTGATTTTACCAGCTTTCTCTGACCTCGTCCCAGAATCTTCTAAGCATTCACACGCACCGGAGTGGGTGGTAGCATTACCTCCTGCATTATACTGCAATCATGTAGGGTGGGTGTAGCAATTACTCTGACACGAAGATCCTTTATTTAAGTTAACAAAAAAATCTACTCCCCCGATACAAACCCATTCTACGTGACATCACTACATTCTATATTCTACCATAGATAACAGGGTAAACACGATACTGCACATTCCCTTTTCTAATTACACCAATGTAAAAGATAAACATATGTACAGAAAAATTGCATTAACACATAAACAAAAATACAAAGCTTAAGTTCAGTAATAAATCAAAAACAATAAAGCAAAAAACTTACATATAAAGTCTTCCAAAGACTATGTGGTTTTAGTACATCTGCCAAATTTGCTATATTTACCAACAACTGTTTTACTCATCAAACCAGTCAGCACCTCTTGCCTTTCCACAAAAATCTTGCATACCACTTTCCTCTCCTTTTTGTTAAGCATGGGCCAATTTTGCGAATTCGCGATCCGCGAATTTGCGGATTTGCGAATTCCCAATCTGCAAAATTCACGAATTTGTGCGAATTTGCGGATTTTTTTATTTTTGCGTGTTCGCGGGGCGCTTTGCGTGTTCGCGGGGCGCTTTGCGTGTTCGCAGGTTTTTTTTTGCCTGATTAATCACTGCCACCCTCTCGTTTATTATGCCCTTCTGCCCTCTGTTCCACTCGTTTCTGTGCCCTTCTGCCCTCTGCCCCACTCATTTTTTGGCCCCTTCTGCCCTCTGTCCCACTTTTGTGCCCTTCTGCCCTTAGCCCCACTTAAAATGGCGCTGGCAAGCTGCCAGCGCCATTCTAAATAGCTACAAAGATCTTCAACAGGAAGCACTAATAGATAAAGTAAAGCAGAGTTTCTGGTCCCGGTCGGACGCGGACGGGCGCAGACAGGCTTGCCTTAGGCACACCTTCGGCATGCCAGCCACGTGTCCTCTGCGCGTCAGCACCATTTGCTGCGCTGTCTAGCATCATCAGAGCCCATTGCCCATTCAGAAGTTGAGCCCCCAGCATTTCTTACTTTAAGGCCAGCTGCTTTCTTCTTCTTAAATTGAGATTTTGGTTCATCTTCATTTTTGATATTATAGTCCGAAGTACGATGTGTATCTCTGCACTTTGTTTGTTCTTCTGATCTGTGTTTTGACCGTCCTTCCCTCTTGGACTTTGTTGATGAACCCTGAAAGGAACGAGAGAAGCGTGTATCAGTATCCTGATAACTGTCAGGTTTTTTAATGTTATCACAATTCCTAAGGTTGTACCTCCTTTCAGAGGGCTCATGTAGAGGATACCCATCGCTTGATTGTGATCTGTTCTCCCTATTTTTTATTTATTCTTTTCTCGTGGAAGAATTAGGGGCCTGTTTGGTGTTATTCTTTTCCGGACCACCCATGAGTTGAGGTTTAGTTGATCTAGATCCCAAATTATCTCTATCTAATTCGGCATATGTGTCTTCGATTCCTGCTCCTGTAGCATAGGAGTGAAATCCCTTAGGCGTTAGCGTATCAACTTTCTTTTTATGTTTGCTGACATAATCGTAGAACCCTGGGCAAAATTTCCTAACAATTTCATCCCCAAGTTCAGAGCCGGTTCTGCTCCATACTCATTCTGTATCTGTCTCAATATATCTGGTATCACTGCTATTGAAGGGATACTATGAGTTCTGGTATAACTGGTTGTGAAAACTGTACCCCAAGAGGTACCTCTAGTGGAGGCAGGGCCAGCTTTAGCGCTGTTGGCACCCGGTGCGAGAATCATTTTTGACATCCCCACATCCCATGAGCACCCACTACCACCTGGCAAAAGTGTCCCTCATCTCTCCAATCATAAGCTATTGCTAAACACAGCGCCCTCTGAGGTCGGCACCCTCTCCACAGGTCAGAGCCCAGTGCGGCCGCACCAGTTGCACTGCCCTAAAGCCTGCCCTGAGTGGAGGAGCTATCCCCATTGGTAGGCACACTGTTAGCATTCTGTGTTTTTCTTGAGAGCCTGTGTGTGGGAACACTACCTCTAACTGTGTGATTTTCTGAGCTATCCAGAATGGTATCTGCTCGTGTTTAGTAGGCATTCTGCCCATAAATGCTTTCAGTGTTTGTTGAGTAATTCTAGTTGCAGTGTCATGTATTTGTTCTGCTGGTGTAACCCTTTGTGATTGAAGTGTCAATGTTCCTATAGTGAACAGTGTCATATTTCTGTAAAGTTTTCTTACTTCTTTGTGTAGGGGACATAAACCTGCTACCAGCATTGTATCAATGTCTGGATGCGACGTCTAAGCCGCTAGGACCGCTCAAGTAGCTCTATCTCTGCTAAGCGGACCAAGTATTACTTTATCTATTCTGTGTGGAAGGGCACCTTTAAACCAGTTTATATGCTCTTGGTAATTGAGCGGAACTTCAATGTCTTCATACGGACGATATTCTTCTGGTATTTCATCTGGAATATAAAAATGAAATGTTCTTGTGCGTGCTTCTGGAGTTGGGAACTTGACCCACAAATAGAATACCTCTGTCCTGAATAGCTTGTGTGCCTCAATCACAAGTGTTACAGTCCCACCTAATGCTGAGACTCCAAACTCTACTAGTTTTAAGCAGAGTGCATTTCTGACATTTTCTGAAATGCTTATCTCACAGTCATGCTCTTCATTCCCTGCTGCTTTCTCATGTGATGCTCATGTGATGCTGGTGCAGCGTCGCCTTGGATAGACATTGTTGAAAATAGTTTCAAGGAAAAGGACATAAGGGTTTATGCACAGTGTAGGGAACAACAATCCTTCAGGCTTGAATAAATCTACATCCAATACATAGGATATGCCTACTCAGCTGCGGCAGATTTTCCCTCCCCACTCCAGATGTCTCTGGGGACATGTGAGTTAAGATATCTGAGAAAGCATGACTGAATTACTCAGATTTGACCATTAAATAAGAACCAAACCAATGTTGGTTGTACCATGTCGTGTAGTTCCTATAACTCTATGTAGGATCTGTGCATTCAGACAACATAAACTGGGATAGGTTTCCAGACTGATTCCAGACACCCCCACCGGATACGTTCGCCCGTATACCAGGCAGCTCACCATGAACTCTTCCTACCAAGGAGTGAATAGTTTCTGGCAACTCTTGAACATGACAACCCTGTCCCCATTGGTATCGTGGAAACTGTATGGTACTTTTCGTTTTCGTTTAATCACTCGTGCTCACTTTGTCTCAGTGAGATACACAGAATAAACGAGGGGGGAGTTTTCAATAAGCATTTATTGAGCCAGCGTCCTTCTAGTGTAAAATATTTGTACTGTAACAATGATAAAACAGATACAGATATGAACAATGTTGAGCACCAAAAGAGTAAATGGATAATAGATTTCAACCATAGTACTAAAACAATATATATATGTAGGTGTATAGATACATGACAGTAAAACTATGTACTCCTACGATGCTAATCCGAACTAGAGGTACCTAAATGTACCTAGCATGTATGTAGGTGTATAGCCAAGAATCCCTCTAGGAATTAACCAACCTCATTACCTGGTGTGAGTGAATGCATGATAGAAACTAATGGCCTCCTACATGATTCTCAATCAGGCTTCAGAGCCGGTTAAAGTACTGAGACCGCTCTTTTAGGGGTCTCCAAATCAGCACAAGAGTCTGTGGATCAAGGCACTTCTGCCATGCGGGTGCTGTTAGATCCATTGGCAGCATTTGATATGGTGGCACACCCTATCCTGCTTAGGAGATTGAACCAGGCGGGAGTGCAGGTAACAGCACTGTCCTGGCTATGATACTTCCTGGAGAATTGTTCCCCACAGGTGTTTCCTCGCCCTTTTCTTTCTTCAAAGAAACCTTGGGTGTGTGGGTTGCCGCAGGTATCAGCACTGAGCCTACTGTTTTTCAACATCTACCTCGCTGCATTGGCCACACTTATTGAATCCTGGGGTATAAAGGTAGTCTACTATGCGGACGACACACAGATGGTGTTCTCTTTTAAAGAACACTCAGTGGCGGCTTTTCAAAATTTTAAGGAATGCCTGAAAAATATCTTGGATTGGATGAATAGGAATTGCCTGAAATTGAATGCAGGACTATTTAGTCAGGCATCACAGGCTACGTCTAATCTTTGGTGGTCTTCAGAGCTGAATCCACCGCCAATTCTGACAGATTCAGCTAGTAACCTGGTAATCAGGCGGAATAAGGACCTATCATTCACCACTCAGGTGTGACACATCTTCTCTACATGTTTCTGGAAGCTGAGATCCATTAGGAAATTCATAAGCTTTTTGCAGGAGGAATACCGGAAGACTTCGGTCCACACTCTCGTGACCTCACAGCTGGACTACGCTAACAGCCTGTATCTGGGGCTACATGTATACTTGATTCGCAAGCTACAAATAATTCTGAATTATGCTGCAAGATTGATTAGGCGGGTACCTCTTCGTCTCCTATCTCCCCTCATTTGAGACAGCTTCACTGGCTCCCAGCAATCAGGAGGATAGAGCTCAAGTCATTGATCTTGACTTTTAGAGTAACCAGAGATATAGGCCTTAGGTACCTTAGGGAGAGGTTGCATTTGTATCATCAAGATTGGGTTCTGAGAACCAACCACCTGCGTCTCCTGTGAGTTCCACGTTTCTGCAAAGCCCATCAAAGTGGCAGCTCCTTTGCGGTAAAGACAGCAAACCTTTGGAACTCTGCTGGTTCACCTTTGCCTGATGGAATCAGAACTAGAATTTAGGAGAGCATTAAAAACCTGGCTCTTCACTCAGGCATAATTGCCAGCCTCACCCTCGTGTGAGCCTGCTGCTAGCGCCAGGACACTTCCGTAGAGGTAGCCATGCGTTTGATGAATGTTATCACATTACATTACATTGGTCAGTTGTTGTGCCAGTCACATTTTACATACACCCACTACAGCATACCGCATGCGGCAATGGGACTGCCGACTTCAGCCCATTGGTTAACTTCATTGTGAGAGACGTTATTCTGTACTTTCACAAGGAAGCCATTTCTACACAAAGTACTTCCCTTCAGTACTAGGGACTAACATGGCAATGGGTGTCCTTTTTGAGACCAAAAAGTATGTTTTTTTCCAATTGTTTTTAATATTGGGAGTACCGGGAATGCTCCACAACAATGTTTTCTAAAAAAACATGGCAAAATAAAACAGGCCTTGATTAACCCTAAAGGCTGGAAGCTAACACCAGACCAACTGAGTTTGCCAAAGCTTGTCCTTCTGCTATCATGCCTATAATTCATCACAATTTACACATAAATGACAGCACTTCAAGAGATGCGTCTGGAAAATCTGAATATGAAACCCTTTTTAATATAGCGGTCACAACCAGGGAGATTTGTTACCCCCCTGAAGAAGATTGTTGCCTCTGCGTAGAAAACGAAAATGGACATATATTTGCCAACTGTTAGACCTGGCATCCTTCGCGTGGTTTCCTCCTAACTTTTTGCCTTCAGATCTCCCTTTTTTGCTGACCCCGTTTTTACTGGACTTATGACTCTGCGTACTTTACCACTACTAACCAGTGCTAAAGTGCTTGCACTCTCTGCTTAAAACATAGTAACATTGACTTATACCCAATTAACATATTTAATGTACTTATAAGTCCATAGTAAAGTGCACTACATATGCCTGGGGCATGTAAATTAAATGCTACCAGTGGGTCTGCAGCACTGATTGTGCCACCCACATGAGTAGCCCTTTAAACATGTCTAAGGCCTGCCATTGAAGAGCCTCTGAGTGCAATTTAAACTGCCCTGTCGACCTGGCAGAATAAACATTTTGCCAGGACCAAACCTTCCTTTTTAATAGATATAAATCACCCCTAAGGTAGGTCCAGGACAGCCCCAAATGCAGGGTGCAGTGTAATTAAAAGGTTGGACATGTATTTTAACGTTTTATATGTCCTGGTATTGAAAAACTCTTAAATTCATTTTTCACTACTTCAAGGCCTTTCTCTTCCATAGGATTCACCTTATTACAGGGTCGGATTGGGATCACAATTTGGCCCGGGCACTGACGAAAAAGTGGCCCACATTTGCGGAGCGTGGCCCACATTCGTGATTGTGTCTTTCATGAAACACACAAGGAATGTAGGTGGGAGGATATTGTTCTTGGGAAGGAGACAGGGCCTAGGTGACAATGTCCTACAAGCTGAGCAGCTGAAAAATAGCCAGGACCATTTCTATCACCAAATTATTCCCAGCCCTCCAGCGCAGGAGCATCTGAAAACAGTAGGGCCCCTTTCTCTTAAAAATGTATTCCTCAGCTCTCCAGTGCAGGACAATCTGAAAACAGCGAGGTACCTTTCTATTACAAAATTATTTCGCAGCCCTCCAGCGCAGGAGCACCTGAAAACAGCGAGGCCCCTTTCTATTAAAAAATGATTCCCCAGCCCTCCAGCGCAGGAGCACCTGAAACCAGTGAGGTCCCTTTCTCTTAATAAATGATTCCCCAGCCCTCGAGTGCAGGAACACCTAAAAATAGCGAGGCCCCAGCTACTGGTAAATTACTCAGCCCTTCAGTGCCTCAGGGCAATTGCGTGGCAGGAGAGGGGCTAAAGCAAAAACACAGCTTTTGGGCCTTCCATGAGGATGGGGGTGAGGCTAAGGTGAAGATGGTGCGAGTTCCCCAAATCACCTGGCCCCCTCAGCGAGACCCATTCTTCCTTCCCACTATGCCCTGAATGAAGGGCTATGGGCGAGGAGTTAAAGCAAACACTGTTTCTGGGCTGCGTGGGCCCCAGGAGGGCCGAGGTTAAAATGGCTCATAGGCATGAGCAATACCTGGCCCCCTGGGAGGCCCATTCTGGCACACAATCACCACTCCCTACCCTACCATCAGCATGATTGCTTGGCAGGGCAGGGATCAAGGAGAGGCCATAGCTGATCATAGCTGAACGGCCAGCCACACAGCAAATCTGCTTTCCTCTCCTTGTCAGTGCTCTCTGTGAACTGGTAAAGGGTGAAAAAACCAGCCCACAGCATGCACTAAGACACTGGCCCTTAGGCCCATGCCCGAGTGCCCGCTGTGCCAATCCGCCCCTGCCTTATTACATTGTATAAGTGTAATTTCATAATCGGAAGAGAATACTGATTCATGTTTGGTGTCACTGGAATCCTAATTTAAAATCCTAACTTATAGTGAAGTTGGTTTTCAAATTATTATTCTTGTCTTAGCCATTTTGGGGCCTGCAGCCAGTCTCTGGTCACATGACTGGGTGTAGTTATAAGATGGCCTTTATGTATTCCTCCTAGACAGCCACATTCAATGAGAGCTTAGGTGTGACTGGATGACCTTCACTGGCAGGATGGGAGGAGGAGCTAGGCCCGCATCACATACACCTGAATGGGCTGTGTCTTTTCTTCACACAGAGGGCTGCTTAGTTAGTCTGGAGCCAGGGCAGGGATGACAGGGTATCTGTGCACTTCAAAGGCATGCCTCCAGAAGCTTCTCCCCACTTAAAATCAACAATTATGTATAAAAGTAAAACCTCAGACACCACCACTTGAGTCCATTTCTGGACCTGTAGATACTCTGTCAGGAAGTAGGACTGCTGTGCTGCTGAAAGGGCTGTCACTCTGCTGGACTGCTATCCTGAAGGAGCTGCTGTCTTGCTGTGCTGACCTGCTGCCCTCTTGCCTGGGGAGGGATAACTGGACCTGCAACCCATCTTGAACCCAGGACCCCCGAGTGACTCAAAGGTCTAGTCTACTGGCTTCCTCATCTGAGCCTCAGGGACATAAAAGGCTCCCCAAACACTCATAGACCCATCTTCAGCGAGTTGCTGACCCCCAAAAGGTGTCCCTCAGGTCCTGGACCCTTGGTGTGGCTCTTGAGCTCTTTCATTTAAGCTTTTCGTCACTTCACGACAACAAGCAGGCCCGTTCGGACTGGAACTGTGCCGCTCACAGTTAGAATGAGCCCAATCCACCACCAGTCCATCTCTGTACATAGCAGCATCGACCACTCGCAGGGGACAACCAGCACACAGCACAAGCATTCACATCTGCGATACTCGGCCTGCTCCTTGCACAATCACAATTACCGCCTGTGACGCTGCTCTTGCTCCTCGCAACCCCCTCCAATGCAAACGGGACTCTTACCACAAAACTTGAGAAGGTAAACCTTTAGCGATACTAATCTGGGACTGTACCCGACCCGCACTCCATCAGGGTCCAGTTGAACTTTTGACATTGACCTGGTTGAATGCAACTAGATAGCCGCATTGGCGCTTTATGCTTTTTGGCACTATATTGCAGTTTATTCTTTAAAATGAATAACTCCAGTTTTACTGATGTGATTTTCTTTTGTTTTGGTCCGGTTTTATTTATTAAATTAAGCTCTATTTTTTGCGCATGGTGTGGGATCTTTTTGTGTGGTATTTTCACTATTTTGCTGTTTGAACTGTTGCACAAATACTTTACACATTTACTGTAAGTTAAGCCTGACTGCTCTGTGCCAAGCTACCAGGGGGTGAGCGCAGGTTAATTTGGGGTTTACTTGTACCTTACTAGGATTGTGGTTGCTGCTTGACCAGGATTCACACCCCAGTCAACCACTAACCCAATTTCTAATGACAACCCTTCCTCCCGATTTTTTTTAAAGTTGTGCATGGGTGTTTATAATCTAATAGAGCTGCCAAAGGAGCTCATCCACTTTCATGGTATAGATAAGGGACCCTGTTCTAAACCCCCAAACTCAATACAGATACATGCCCAGGTATTTTAATAATTATTAGTGTATATTGGGTACTGATTTAAAGTAAATCATATGATATAGTATTGTAATCATGATACTAGATAACTCAGCAATCATAAATTGTATCAAAGTTTTAAAAAACATTGTTCTACAATTCTTTTTTATCACAGAGCACAAATTAGTCTGGAACTTCCTCTCTGCCTTGCTGCAGTATTTGACTGTGCTTTCTATTGCTGAGTTGTTTCATCCACTCCACATATCCACTTTCTGCAGCCTAGACGGTCTTTTGTTAAATACCCTTACAGGCAGTGTGGCTGCCCAGATTACTGTTGCGCTTGCCACCTCTCCCAAATTAGGAGGTGTTTATATACCTTTCTTCCCATAACATTTCTATAGAGCTGTTGGGTGCATTCTCAGAACCCAATGTTGCAACATCCAGGTGAGCACAATGCTTTCAATTGAAGCATTCAGAAGTGTTAATACAAGTTACTTCAGAACCCCATTAGTACAGAAAGCAAAGCTTTTAGGAACAACACTCAGCCACTGGAAATGCAGGGCATCAAGCAAATGGAAAATTCACCTTCAGCTGAAGCGGCAGAACAGAAAGCGTGTGGCAATTTTGCACACATAAAACAAAACATATTCTACTTGCTTTGCATGGCAAAGCAAGAATATGTTATTCATAATAAAGGCTCATTCTGAAGCCTACTACTAAGTGAGCACATTCAAATGCACCAGCGCATACACAGGTAACCTATATTTAGGACTCTTTATACATATTAACACAGTTAAAATACATAAAGAACGCTGCTGCATGCCACAATGTACAGAGAGGAGCCTAGGAATGGCTGAGGCGTGTAGTGTGAAGTACTATATAAAAAAGGTTATTATTTCTTTTGTAGATATCCCTGTGAGGAGAATTTTATTGCAACCAAATGTCATTTTTTAAAACTTTTGTTTGCACTTTTATATTGTGTGATCTTTGCCTCATGGCACTACAGAGCTATGTCTCAGCACATAATTATTTTACACAAAGTCAGATTAATTTTTTGCCCAGTTGTAGGCACAGGAAGATTTAGGGGCCGATTTAGAGTTTGGAAGAGACGTTACTCCATCTAAAACATCAGAGAACGGATTGTACTTAACCAGGGCATCACAGTAAAATACTGTGCACCTCTGACGGAGTGCCAGACCTCCAAATTTACAGATATCCACTGTCCCAGTGGATATCTCTAGTCATTGACAAGAACCACCATTACCGTGCTTTCTATCAATGAGTTAAAAGTTTGGTGATGGTAGGTACTGTCTAAATGACAATACCGTTTGAACACATTTTTACTTCCTTTAGCGTCTTCAAAAAATCCCAAAACATCATTTTGTTTCTGAATAACCAAAAACGAATGTGCTCCACACCATGGGAGTGTTCTCCCATAGTTCGGGGCCATTTAACCCCTTCGCTGCTAGGCCTTCCCCCCTGTGCTAAGCCTTTTTTTGGCTATTTGGGGTAGTTTGCACATAGGCCCCTGTAACTTTTTGACAACTTAAGGTATCAATGCCAAATTTGCGTCCTTTTTTTCCAACATCATTGGAATTCTAAAGGTACCCAGAGTTTGTGGATTCCCCTGGAGGGGACCCAGAAATTAGCCAAAATACTGGTAAATTTTGTTTTGGGAGGGGGAGAATGGGAAAAAATGGATACAGCGCCTATTTTTTTTTCCCTGCAACTGGTATCAAAAAAGGGGTTGTGCTGCTGAAATCACCATTTTCCCAGCTTTTAGAGACAAGCAGACTTTTGTCAAAAAAACAAAATGTTTACACAGTTTTGGCATTTTTCTGGACATAGCCTATTTTTGCTATTTTTTGTGCTTTCAACCTCTTTCCAGTTAATGGTAGAAATGGGTATGAAAGTAATAATGGATCCTGGAAAGCTATACATTTTAGAAAAGTAAACACAGTTCTGAATTCAGCAAGGGGCCATTTGTGTAGATTCTTCAAGGTTTCTTTATAGAAACTAACCGTTGAATATAGGCCAAATTGAACATTAGTTGAAAAAAACAGCCATTTGTGTCAACGTTTTCATCTGTAACTTCTTCTAATTATGACAGCTGTTTGAAATCAATATACCGTTATATCATCTGGACCTTTTTAGTTGTGGGAATATATAGGACTTGTAGGTTCACAAAGAACCTAATGAATCCAGAGCCAATAGCTGAGCAGCATCTTACAATGGTTTTTTATTATGTACCGGCTATATAGCAATTAATTTGGGAAAATATATACATGGAAAAATCAGTATGAGAGACTCCTATGTATTTCTGAATTTGGAACAAAATATAAAGTTTAGAAACAGTAGATCTTTGCACATTTCTGAAATTGTGAGTACCTATACTGGCATGAGAATTATAGGTCATTTTTCAAAATGACTTCTTTTTTACACATTCTCTTTCATTTGGAGGCAGAAATGCATCGTACGTTAATAGGTAATAACAGTTGCTCTACAACTCTGTGTTACCCTAAGTCTCCCAATAAAAATGGTACCTCACTTGTGTGGGTAAACCTAGTGCCCGCGACAGAAAATGTCTCAAAACGCATAGTGGGCACATTTTATTTTTACAGTGAAAACTGATCCTTTTTTTGTAAAGTGCCTAGCTGTAGATTTTGAACCCTAGCTCTGCCGGCACCTAGGGAAACCTAGCAAACCTATACATTTTTGAAAACTATACACCCAGGGAAATTAAGGATGGGGTGGCTTGACTGGCTTTCACCAGGTTCTATTACCCAGAATCCCTTGCAAACCTAAAACTTTGTTTAAAAAAACACATTTTCCTCACATTTCTGTGGTGGAAAGTTCTGAAATCTGCGTAGATCCACAGAATTCTCCCCTCCACGCGTTCCCCAAAGTGTTCCGAGAAAAATGGTACTTCACTTGTGTGGGTAGGCCTAGGGCCTGCGACAAGAAACAGCCCAAAACACAACTTGGACACACCACATTTTCAGAGTGAAAACGGACCCTTTTTTAGAAAGTGCCTTGCTCTATATTTTGAACCCTAACTCTGCCAGCACCTAGGGAAACCTAGCAAACCTATACGTTTTTTAAAACTAGACACCCAGGGAATCCAGGATGGGGTGACTTGACTGCCTCCCACCAGGTTCTGTTAGCCAGAATTCCTTGCAAGCCTAAAAATGTGTAAAACAAAAACACATTTTCCTCACATTTTTGTGGTGGAAAGTTCTGGAATCTGTGTTGATCCACAAAATTCTACCCACCCCACGTTCCCTGAAGTCGTCCGAGAAAAATGATTCCTCACTTGTGTGGGTAGGCCTAGTGGCTGTGACAGGAAACGGTCCAAAACACAATGTGGACACACCACATTTTCACAGTGAAAACTGAGCCTTTTTTTGCAAAATGCCTAACTGTAGATTTCAAAGCCTAATTCTGCCGGCACCTAGGGAAACCTAGCAAATCTATGCATTTTTGAAAACTCGACACCCAGGGGAATCCAGGTTGAGGTGACTGCACTGGCTCTCACCAGGTTCTGTTACCCAGAATCCCTTGCAAACCTAAAAATGTGTCCAAAAAAACACATTTTCCTCACAATTCTGTGGTGGAAAGTTCTGGAATCTGTGTGGATCCACAAAATGCCACCCATCCCGCATTACTCAAAGTCTTCTGAGAAAAATGGTACCTCACTTGTGAGGGTGGGGCAAGTATCCGTGACAGGCTAGGGCCCAAAACTAATTGAGGCGACTTCAAAATTAACTATCACAAAACAACCTGGTTTTACAAGGGGGGTCCCGTGAGTTTTTGGCCACGGTGGCTATCTTGAAAAACTACCCAAACCACACATTTCTGAAAACTAGACACCCGGGGGAGTCCAGCGAAGTATGGCTGGGTGGGTCCCCCAACGTTTTACTACCCAGAATGCCATTTAAACCTCAAATTTAGCTGGAAAAAATCACTTTTTTCTCGAATTTCTCTGTGGGAAAGTTCTGGAATCTACACGGATCCACAAATTTCCTACCACCCAGCGTTACCCCAGGTATCCTGATAAAAATTATACCTCACTCGCGTGGGTGGGTCAAGTACCCGCGACAGGCAAGGGTCCAAAACGTATTGAGGAGACATCAAAATGACCTATCACAAAACAACCTGGTTTTGCAAGGGGGTCACCAGGGTTTTTGGCCCATGCTCGGCAGCCTTCTTGAAAAACTACCAAACCCACACATTTCTGAAAACTGGACACCCCGGGGGAGTCCAGCAAGGTATGGCATGCTTAGATGCCCCAATGTTTTCCTACCCAGAATGCCCTGCAAACCTCACATTTAGCTGAAAAAAACACATTGCCACATATTTTTGGGTAGAATCACCGTGCCGGCACAACTGTTCTGCCCTACAGCGTTCCCCTCAGTCTCCCGAGTAAAATGATACTTCACATTGGCATTGGCATTGTCAGTCCCCAATCATAAAAAAGCCAGCATAATAGCTGGTGCCTAGTGGGCTTTCGCCTCCCCCCCCCCCCCTGGGGCAAAGGTCAGGGGCCACTGCCCCCAGGAGGGCAGAAAGACTGGAATTTCTCTGGGGGGGGTATTGTCATGCCCATTTTGGGTAGCCCCCACCCTACATGAATAAAAAAAACTGGTTTCTAGTGGGCTTCCTGCCATGGGTGGGCAGATTGGGGGCTACTGCCCCATGTGCCCCCCAGGGGCGGAAGAAAGACTGTAAATCTTTTTTGGGGGGTGGGGGCATTGGCATGCCCATTTTGAGCAGACCCCACTCTAATTTCAATTGCCGAAAATAGGTCCCTGGCGTCTAGTGTGTTTTCTGCCTCCCCGGGAGGGTAGAAAGACAGTAATTTGTTTGGGGGGCACTGACATGCCCATTTTGGGCAGCCCTCGCCCTAATTTAAATTGCCCAAAATAAATCCCTGGCGCTAGACTGTTGTGCCCATAACACAATGGGGGAGCAAAGGCCCTTGCCCAAGGGGCCGCTCCCCCCCTCCCTGGTGCTAGTGGATGGATCCCTGCTTGGGGATCGCCCTCCTGGGGTGACCCCAAGCATGGATCCAGTAGGGAAGGGTACCATTGGAAAAGGGAGATTCTCCCCTTTCCAAGGATACCTCTCCCAAGTGTTTCTGTGCTCGGAGGCTGAGATAGCCCCATGAGCACTGAAACACTAAAACTGAAACTAAGTTTCAGTTTTGTTTTCAATGTAATGACGACAGCACGCCGTGCATGCCGTCGCCATTACAGAGAAAACCAGGCAAGGGCCTCAGTAGGTTGGGGAAGCTCTTCCCCACCTCTAGAGCCCCCCCCAAAAAAATGCCATTCCGTCATGAGCACCGAAGGAGTTAAACGTTTTTGCTGTCTCATACCACAACATTTTTCGTAGTGGTAAGGGAGAGTAAAAACTGCCCATTCCACCGCCCACTCTAAATGGGACGGGCGGTCAATGGTCAATAGCCAAATCTCTGACAGTCCTTACTCCCTCAGGCCGTCAGAGGAGTATGTCAGAGACGGAGTAGTCTCTGTTGCTGGCATACGTAAATTCCACTCTGAATCAGCCCCTGATAATTTTGCCAAGAATCAAAGGAAGTTGAGCCAATGCCAGAACTCAAAGCTAGTCACTCAGTCCACAGTCAGCAGCTGTGGTCATTAGGCAACATCTCCTCCCTACATTCAGCTTGTGTACACCCACCCACCCAGTTCAGCTTGTGTACACCCACATGTGAAAACAAGGTTCGGTGTTATTTTACTGGATTTGCAAAATGCTTCCCCCAGGCTATATCACTGCCGTCAGGACGCACGCCAGGTGTGTATGTGTACTAGAATGTAATTACTCATTCTTGAGTTGGGGCTATATGTTTTCACGTGCTCCTGTTCACCACCGACAGGAACAAAATAAGTGTATAAACACTGCTTCTGAGGTTCCGTGACAATTGTAAGTGGTGTTTTCGACTCGCACGAATATGGTCGAGTCTGGTATCTATGAACCGCAAATGACAAGTTTAGTGGGTGTACGCGTTTTCGCTGTGCTAGCCTAAACCGTTTTTTTGTTTCGTGGGTTTCTTCATCTGAACCCACGGGTTCCATTTTAGATACGGCATCCATTTTGTTTCTTGCCCTCAAGTAGCCAGCGAACGGACGCTGTCCGTTTCGCGACCCTGGGATTCCCAAACTCTTGCGGAAGACACGTGTTCCTTTGAAGGTGTCTTTATGATGAGGGGGATGATACTGTAAGGCAGATGGCCCCGCTCGAGGCTCATCTTGCCGTGCCGGTCTATTGTCTTAGTTGTGCATTCATTAGGCACGTCTCCTTTGATGCCTGCAACTCGTGTTTCCTGATACCACCCCTTTTACACCCTCTTCGATCTGTTCACTGTCCTCGTCTTCCTCTGCACCTGTTTCTGTCTCTTCCTCGATTCGTTTACAGCCAAACGGAATGTACTAATGGTGGGAAGATGTACTTTTACAGTTGGGAACTGCCAAATGCTACTGTAATTATGTTCCGGGCCCTGAATACATGAAAGCGACCCCCTATGACCTTTACTATGGGAACCAGGTTGTAATCTTTTGTTCACCATGTTATCCTATGCCCAAAAACTGTATAAGAAGAGCGATCCACAGATACAATTTGAAGCAGACTCCCAGAACTTGCACATGTTGTACTTCTTGTGACTTCTGTGTTCCCTGCAGTAATAAACCTCGAATCTTTGACGCCGAAGGAAGTGTCCCGTGTCTCTGTCCTTTGTACGCCGGAACAGGTTACCCTCAAAGGTTTTAGGTGTTATCCCTGGCACCGCTGGGTCTTAGAAAAACCCAGTCCTTCAGTTGGCGCCCAACGTGGGGCTGCATCAGCGGTACCGGTCCAAAGCCCGACGATCGTGAGGAACTTCGTGTGAAATCTCCGAGGGAAGGTGCACCCCACTTCATCGACCCTGTTGTCGAAACAAGTGGCCCGACGACTTTTCCCGCGAAGATCCCCGCCTCCTGACGGCTGCGACGGACTGCTGCCCTGACTGTAGACCTGTTTTGGCGCCTGGCGTAGACCTTGGTACAGCAAGACGATTGACGGGCCTTCCTGGTGACGCCATTGATCTTTGAGTTAAGTATTTGTGGGTCGCTCCCAGAGTCCTTTGTTGTTGTGGGTGCTTAGTTGTTGCATGGTTCCATTGCATTCGTGGTTCTTGGTATTTTGTTCTTTGTTGTGATATTTGACGTCTGCAGTCGCCAAAAACCGAGGGTTTTTGCTCTTTTGCAGGGACATTGTAATCCTATAATCCTTGACGTTTGTGAAACTCGGTTAGTGTGCACGATGCCTGGCCGTAGTACTTTGTTCAGTTGCTTTAGAAGTTGTGGTGCGATTCCCGACTGGAGGACTCGTGTCCGATACCTCCGGTTGGAACTCCAACTTACGAGTTATACAGTCGACATGGTTTGGGTCCAATTGCATTCAATGAGTGTTGGGTTCGCTACACTAAAAAAGACGGTGTCCTTAGTTGGCCACCTCATGGTAGTTTTGAGGCTCCGATTTGAGATAATCTTGAAGCTAAATTGTTCCAAAGAAAAGCAAGGCCGGCCATGTTTGATTCCTTTCGGTTGTGGCGTAAAGAAGCCAAGCAGAAAGAAATCAAGCAGCTTAAACGTAATAAGAGAGAAGGGATTGTTACAACGGTAAGAAATTCAGAGCAGTTTCAGCGAGATAAGGAGGAAAAGGAAAAGGAAGTTTTTGATAGATTGCAGCGCATGACAGTCGATAAGTGTTACCCCGCTTTACCGACGGGTACGGATAAGAAGGAGGAAGTAGTAGAGGACCCTTTGTTGTCCTATCTATTGAAGTCGCCACCTCCGTATGCACAGGATACCGCAGTTCCTGTGGTTCCTCCCGTTCCTCAACCTGCTCCCATTCCTCAGCCTGTTCCTGCTCCCCTACCTGCTCCCGTCCCTACTGCTCCCCCGCTTGTACTTTCTCATACTCCTGTTCCCGCTACTTCTACTGTTTTGGTTACTCCTGCTGTCCCTTCTGTTCCCGACACTTCTCTTGTTACCCCGTTGCTTTACTCTTCTACCCCGTCTGCTCGACGTCGTGTCCCTTCTGTTGCTGCTAACTTCTTCACTTCTCTTGGACCGATTCTTAGGTCTGCTGGTTCTGATGCTCCCCAAAGACGAAGTCAGCTTCCTGATGGTAGGGAACGTGACACGCTATACAATATGGCGACAAATTGGATTAGATATCCCCTAAGGAATCCTCCACGTGTGGTGGTTGATACGTTTTCTCAATTCAATGAACCGACACAAAGGTTTGTGTTTGAAGAAATGTGCAAGCTCTTACGTGATCAGATATCAGTTGATGCGGCTGATGATGTATTGGCTGCTCTAACTAATCTTCAGCTTCAGTTTGCGAGCGGAATAATAGTGGGTAGCAATGTTCGACGTGCTGTCGAGCAGTTGCTATCTTTTCGTCCTGCTATAATGCCTCGGGCATTGTTTACAGATGACACTGAGGAACCGCCAGCAGCGCCTGGTCAGTATCCCATGCGTGAAGTTCCCCCAGTGTATATGCCAGGTAACCCTAGTGCTGCCCCGCCGATCCTGCCACATTTCCAGAGAGTGTGGATACATCTTCCGTGGAAACGGTCAGAAGTTTTGCAGGTGAAGCAATCTTTGCCTGACCCTCGCAAAAATCCTGCAGGGTACTATAAAGAATTGTCTCAGCTAGTGGATGCTACGATAATGAATCTTGCCGACATCGATATGCTGTTCGGCAATGTCGTACCGCAACCGGTATGGGCAAAGATTCGTCAGGAAGACCATGCGGCAGAATTAGGCGGTGACTGGGCTGCACTTCTTGCTGCGGATGCCTTGCAAGTTGGTGGGGCTAAGCCCGAACAGTTGATTGCTAATCTCCCTCAGAGAATAATCACTCTTATGAAAATGCTTATGCCAGCTATGAAAGTAAATTGGGACAAATTGTCCGCCTGCAAACAGAAGAAGGATGAGAGTGTCTCTGATTTCTTTACAAGATTTGAGGAGGCATTCATTGATCATAGTGGTCAAGATATGGATACTGAGGGAGGTCAGAGATTGTTCATGGACAAGTTTGTGTCGAATTTGTTGCCGGACCTAAGCAACAAATTAAAAAATTCAGAGAGTGCGTGGGCTGTTTCCACTTCTGCTCAGATATTGGCTACGGCCCAATATTATGAGAATAGAGAGAAAGAGAAAAATGATTGTGCCGATAAAAAGACAAAAGAGCTCAAAACAAAAGTGTTGTTGCAACAAGCGTATCCTCCACGTTCGAATCAGAATGATTCGCAACAGCGGAATCGATCGCAGTCTCAGTCGAATAGGTCGCAATCACGAAATGACTCCTCTTCGCAGAGATCTACGCTGGGGTACAATCAGTGTGCCTATTGTAGGGGAGAGGGTCATTTGAAATTCAATTGTCCAGTTTTGCGTGATCGAAATAGTGGTAATTCATCTAGAGGAGGTCGTAGTGGTCCACAACAGGCCTCACGTGGTAGAGGTCGCGGTGTTCAAAATGATCGTTCTAATAATTCTTCTGATTCCAATAATTGTTTCGATCAGCGTGGATCGTCGCAAGGCAGATCCGCACAGTACAATGTTGACGATTATTACGTCGATCAGGGCACTGACGACGGTAATTACTAGGACAGCCATAGACAAGGAGAGGGAGTGGTATCAGTTCCGGTTGATCAGAGAGGGCCTTACGTCACAGTTGCCACCTCGGGCGTAGTTGAGCCTTTTCTGTTGGACACTGGTGCAGCGAAAAGTTCCACCATGCATTCAAAACTCCCTGGCGCACCTTTGTCTGGCTTAACAAATTTTTCCGTTGGATTCTCTGGCGCCCCTGTTAGCAATCCGGTTTCGCGCCCTTTGCCCCTTACAATTGGGCCTAGAGAGCTGCAAGCTCCTTTGATTTTGACTACTGGTTGTGGTGAAAATCTCTTGGGCCTGGATTTGCTGAAACGTCTGTATGCGACTTTGTATTGTTCTCCTGCGGGAGTAAAGCTTACATTGGGTGAGAGAGTAGTCTCTCCTATGTATTTGTCCATCGACAAGCTTCCACCGGAATTGAGTTCTCTTCCTGCATCTTTGTGGGCAACAGGTCCCAATGATGTGGGCCTGCTTGACATCTCCCCTTATGTTGTTCACCTGAAATATAATGTGCGTTTTTGCCACGTATTCCCCAGTATCGTATCTCCCTTGATGGTGAGCGAGCATTGTTAGCGATCATCTACGATTTGATCGAAAAAGATGTTATCGAGGAGACACGGGGAAACGTGTGCAATAGCCCTGTGCTGCCCATTCTGAAGCGCACTGATCCATCAAAGCCTCCTGTTTATCGTTTTGTCATCGATTTACGGGAGGTGAATAAAATTGTGATTCCTCAGTTCCCTGTGGTGCCCGACATTACGGCTTTACTGACTCTGATTCCAGCCTCTGCATCCTGGCTCTCAGTGATCGATCTGAAGAATGCTTTCTTCAGCATCCCGATTGCTGAGGAGAGTAGGGACCTTTTCGGTTTCTCTCTAGGTGGCCGCAGCTTTAGGTTTAAACGCGCTCCTCAGGGCTACTGTGAGAGCCCATCGATATACAGCCAAGCCTTGAAGAGCCAACTTGATGCGTTTGCGTTGCCGGCCGGTGCGGCCTTGATCCAATATGTCGATGACTTATTGGTGGCTGCGGACACTCAGGACATTTGCAAAATTGCTACGGTGTCGTTGTTGCAGCATCTCTGTGACTTACATCACAAGGTGTCACCTTCTAAACTGCAATATTGTTGCCAAGAAGTAACCTATTTAGGTCACTTATTGTAAAAGGTGGGGAGAAGGTTGACCCCAGAGAGAATTGCAGCGATTGCTCGAATGACTGTGCCAACAACTCAGAGAGATGTGCGTGCCTTTCTAGGTATCACGTCATACTGCAGGCAATGGATTCCAAATTTTTCATTGCTAGCGAAACCATTGGTGGCTCTTACGTGCAAGGATGTTCCAACTCCTTTACCATGGACGGAAGAATGTCAGAAAAGTTTTTCTGAATTGCGTGATGCATTGTGTTCGGCCCCTGTGTTAGGTACCCCTGACTACAGTAAGCCGTTTACACTATACGTTCACGAGAGGGAAGGTTGTGCGTTGAGTGTCTTGACGCAACAATTCGGTGGTAAGCAGCGTCCATGTGCGTATTTTTCCTCGACCTTGGACCCGGTAGCTAGAGCATTGCCGAGTTGTTTGAGAGCAACAGCGGCAGCTGCGGTGTCCATCCGACAATCTGCAGGATTGGTCATGGATAATATGCTTACGGTGATGGTTCCGCATGCAGTTGACACTCTCTTGAATCGTACGAAAACCCAACACCTGACGAGTGCAAGGTTGTCTGGGTATGAGTTGACGCTTTTGGCAAGTCACATTCAAATAAAGCGTTGTAATGTCCTGAACCCGGCGACTTTGTTGCCAATCAATATGGAATCAGACGAGGTAGCACCTCACGACTGCTACTTACGAACTGAGGAGGAAATAAAAGGTCGTGTTGACCTGAAAAATACTCCATTGGAAGACCCCGATGGTACCTTGTATGTGGATGGTTCGTGTTTTAAGTTGCCGAATGGTGATGTGACGACTGCGTATGCTGTGGTGACGTTGAGTACGGTTGTGGAGACTGCGAGATTGAATCAGAATTCTGCTCAGGCGGCAGAGCTGATTGCTTTGACTAGAGCGTGTGTGTTGTCGAAAGGGAAACGGGTGAATGTGTTTACGGACAGCCAGTATGCGTTTGGTGTTGCTCACAGCTTCGGACGATTGTGGAGAGAGAGAGGTTTTATGACGTCGCATGGTACGAAGATCCAGCATGGACAGCTTGTGAATGATCTTTTGGATGCACTTACATTGCTCGAGCAGGTGGCGATTATTAAATGTAGTGCACACCGTAAGGTGACGGATGATGTTGGTCGTGGCAATGCGTTCGCTGATGAAGTTGCTAAGGAGACTGCCAGGAACCTTACAACTAGAATGTATGTGACGAGTTTGGTAAGGTGGCCTGCAGAAACTGGTATGTGTGAGGACACTATCGAGAGTGTGAAAGCGATTCAGAATGAGGCCACCAAGACTGAAAAGACGAAGTGGAAAGAGAGTACGGGAAAGCTGGATGCGAATGGCTGTTGGATTGATTTGTCGGAGAATAAGCGGTGGATGTTGCCGGATGCGTATGTGCTAGCTGTTGTGACGATAGCACACGGCTTGTCACATATTAGTGCGAAAGGTATCTGTAAGTTGTTGCCCCCTGTATCGAAGAATGATGGTATCGCTAAGTGTGCTGAGAGATTGGTTAAGAATTGTATGATATGTATGATGTACAATCCTGGTAAGGGAACTCCTACACCCCCTGGCCATTTTGCTCCTCCTTCATGTCCCTTTGAGGTGATTCAGTTAGACTTCATCCATATGGAGTGATGCAATAACTTGGAGTACGTTTTAGTTGTGGTTTGCGCATTTTCCCGATGG
Organism: Lissotriton vulgaris; assembly: GCF_964263255.1. NCBI lineage: Eukaryota > Metazoa > Chordata > Amphibia > Caudata > Salamandridae > Lissotriton > Lissotriton vulgaris. Next base: position 248,148,110 of record NC_141687.1, read on the forward strand.
ATTGAAGCCTACCCTCTTAAAGACAATACTGCTCTGTCCACTGCAAAGATCCTACTGAAGGAATACTTTCCTCGGTATGGAATGTCACGGATTGTATGGTCTGATAACGGAAGTGAGTTTGTAGGGAGTGTGATGAAGAATGTTTGTAAGGGCCTTGGAATTACACAAAAGTTCCACAGCGGCAATCATCCCCAGTCAGCAGGTTTGGTTGAAGGGTACAATGGCACCCTTAAATTGAAACTCACGAAGATTCAGGCTACGACTGGTCTCTCGTGGCCTGACGCTTTGCCCTTAGCTCTTCTGTCAACCAGGGCGACTGTACACTCCCGAGTAGGGCTCAGCCCCTATGAGATTGTGTTCGGCCGTCCTGCCAATGTTTGGGGGGTCCCTAGACCCGGTGTGTTTTCTGATCTTGAGTATCCAATGTTGATCGATTATCTTCATGATCTGACTGCTAAACTGAGGTTAATTCACCAACAGGTCTTTGAAGCACTGCCGACGCAGACGGAGGGTCCAGGTCACCAGCTCCAGCCCGGGGACTGGGTGGTGACGAGGAATTTTGGCCGAAAGCGCAATCTTGAGCCTCGATTCACCGGACCCTACCAGGTGCTCCTTGCCACGAGGACTGCTGTTCGTTTGGAAGGGCGCAAGCATTGGGTGCACGCCACCCATACCAAAAAGGTACCTATACCTTTGCCAGCGGACTCGTGGGTAAGGAAGGGCATCGCCTCGTCTGAAGTTGAGACCGTACCGAACTTAGTCCCATTCAGCGACGCTCAGCCTGTCGGAGATACCTCAGTCTAGCAGAACGATATTGTTGAACATTTGTCATCCCAGAACTCAAGATCTGAACAATTGACTGGTCAACAGAACTCTGTTTCATCGTCGGACCAACTGTTTGACGATCAGACTCGTCCTGGGAGAAGCCGATATTTTCTTCGCTCCAATACCAGAGACTAATAAACAAATATTTTTGCTTTCTCCCCTGACATCCACGTTACCCCATTATCACTCTTCAGTCTGAACACTTTTGAATAACTGTGATTTTGTAAATTTTGAGTCTTTTTCCACGTATGTGTTTTTGTTTCCACAGTTAGGAGATTTTGTATATATTGTTGATTACAAATACCTTACATCCGGGTGGAACGTAGGGCCGCGCGGGTACTTCCTTCTGGTTAGTAGGTCCTGACACTAGGTCGGAGACCGTCGATTCCTAGGAACTCCTGGGGATTGACTACTGCTACACAGAATGAAATGCGTCAAGAACGTTGCGGACGGTTTTAGAGGATGGCTTTCTCAAAGCTGTCAGAATTGGAAAAGGCTCAGGCCCAAAGATTCGAACTGCATAGAATTGCGCGTACAAAATGCTTCATGTTTCAGGTGTTCCTCCTATTCCTAACTGTATCTTCGTTATTGGTGGGTGGGGTGTATTACATGATACAGTCATTGTTGCCTACTGCCTCACCTACCCCTTCTTCTGAACCTAAACCTACCTCCACTGTCTCTCCTCATTCCTTCCACATCTTACCACAACACGAGCAGGTTAGACGTGCGGAATTCATGAACAATTCCTTCGTTCAGCTCCTTCATCAGCATCAGTTGGTGATGAACACTACCAATTGTTGGGTGTGTGGGTTAATGCCACATACCACCGATAAGGGGATTCCGTACTTGGTCCTTCCTTACAGTTCCCAGGGTTCAGCTCGAGCATTCCAAACAATGTTTCGAAGCGCACTAGATTCTTATCCCAATCGAGAGCCACGTTCACCACACTTTGGTCCCGGTCCGTACCATAAGCCTTTGGCAATAGCGATTGCTGATTTAGATAGGGATATCTATGAACCATCACTCATCCCAGAGGAAGAGGTGCGAGCCTATAGGGATCTGAGTGAGGTTGAGTATAGTGCGCTCGTGGGCGAAAGACAGCTCAAAAGTTCATCTCCGATATGGATCGTACCCCACCTTGGTAATTTCTGTTTGAAAGGCCGTGGCCGAAGCCCGAGAGCTCACCTCGGGGAGAGTGCTTGCTCTGAGACGTATGTTTTACCAATGCTCTCTTCCCCTGTTCTCCGAACTGCCAAGGGTACGTACTTTGTCTGTTACGACCGTGCATATACATGGTTGCCCCTTGACTTCGCGGGCACCTGTTATATTGCAAACTTGTTGCCACCAACCTTTACGGTTGCCTCAGATTATCACAGGACCAGAGTTGTGAGAGGCGTTATTAGCAAAGAGGAAACTGCCGGTCAAGAGGCAGGAGACTTTTTCAAGGGTTTCTTGCCGTTTTGGGGACCTATGATCAATAGTAGGAACCTGAGACAGTTGACTCGAGTGGTGGAATCGACAGCTAATATCACTGCAAGTGCCCTTGGCAACATCACAGCAGAGCTTCAGGCGGACAGGCTTATGACATTACAAAATCGTATGGTTTTAGACGTTGTCTTAGCAGATCGAGGTGGAGTATGTAAGGTGATTCATTCGAGTTGTTGTATATTCATTCCAGACAACGCTCCGGCTGTCTATCAAGCCATCTCGAAGTTACATAAGATCTCCGAGTCCAAACACGTGGACGTAGGGGATTGGACGCTACTCGGGTGGTTTTGGGGTCTAATGTCGACTTGGGGTTGGAAGATTCTGATGATCATTGGGGTTGTTGTAGCATTCCTGTTCACGTGTTGTCTTTGTGTGCAGTGTGGTCCTGCCTTATGTGGCCTCTGTGCTACGACGTGTATAAGGCGGCCGCCTGTTACCAAGGGAACTCTGATGGATAGAATTATGTTGCAACAGCATCTAGATGGTCTGATGAATATCGAGATCGATTCTGATTCCGACTAGTGCTTGCCTACATGAGGGCAAAAGGAGCGTCTGAGGTTCCGTGACAATTGTAAGTGGTGTTTTCGACTCGCACGAATATGGTCGAGTCTGGTATCTATGAACCGCAAATGACGAGTTTAGTGGATGTACGCGTTTTCGCTGTGCTAGCCTAAACCGTTCGTTTGTTTTGTGGGTTTCTTCATCTGAACCCACGGGTTCCATTTTAGATACGGCATCCATTTTGTTTCTTGCCCTCAAGTAGCCAGCGAACGGACGCTGTCCGCTTCGCGACCCTGGGATTCCCAAACTCTTGCGGAAGACACGTGTTCCTTTGAAGGTGTCTTTATGATGAGGGGGATGATACTGTAAGGCAGATGGCCCCGCTCGAGGCTCATCTTGCCGTGCCGGTCTATTGTCTTAGTTGTGCATACGTTAGGCACGTCTCCTTTGATGCCTGCAACTCGTGTTTCCTGATACCACCCCTTTTACACCCTCTTCGATCTGTTCACTGTCCTCGTCTTCCTCTGCACCTGTTTCTGTCTCTTCCTCGATTCGTTTACAGCCAAACGGAATGTACTAATGGTGGGAAGATGTACTTTTACAGTTGGAAACTGCCAAATGCTACTGTAATTATGTTCCGGGCCCTGAATACATGAAAGCGACCCCCTATGACCTTTACTATGGGAACCAGGTTGTAATCTTTTGTTCACCATGTTATCCTATGCCCAAAAACTGTATAAGAAGAGCGATCCACAGATACAATTTGAAGCAGACTCCCAGAACTTGCACATGTTGTACTTCTTGTGACTTCTGTGTTCCCTGCAGTAATAAACCTCGAATCTTTGACGCCGAAGGAAGTGTCCCGTGTCTCTGTCATTTGTACGCCGGAACAGGTTACCCACGAAGGTTTTAGGTGTTATCCCTGGCACCGCTGGGTCTTAGAAAAACCCAGTCCTTCACTTCTCCCACACACTATTTGAGGACATGTGAACAGGCAGAGTAAGTGCAAGGATCCTCTAAGCTGTAAGGATACAAAAAGATTAGCATCTTTCCTGACAGTAACGCACCACATACCACATCCCCTTGGTTGTCTTGTCACCTACTGTGGGATAGTGGTGGGAGGACTGGGACAGCCTAGTTTGGAGCATATGACACCAGAGAAAAGGTCAATTACAAAATTCGCAGAACAAGGAGAAAACAGAAATCAAAACCTTGATTCCCCAATACAAACCAAAATACTGAAGGTATAACCTAGACTACCAGCCATTGAAGTCTCAGACACACAGGACCACCAGAGCCCCCTTCACAATATTATTTTAAAAAGCCAAGATTGTCAAACAGGTCTAAACCAATCTTTTAAAAAAACACAAGTAAAAACAAACTTCCAAAGTCCAAATTCGTATGGTAAACCACTCACTCGTACAGCATAGGCCTTGCGGGCAGCATTAGCTTTTTATACAGCCCAAAACCCCACACCCTCGTGGCTCCAGATCAAGTATGCTTAGGGTTGCTACCCTTCAAAAGAACAAAAAGACGGCCATTTGTTCACTTTTTAGGATTCTGCAAAGTCCCAGACATGGTAATTAAATAGAACGTTATATAAAATTGTTTGTATTAATTTTTAACATGGCCTTTCGGTCATTTGTTTACATTAATTATCAATCAGGAATCATCAAGGGAGCTTTAGAACATACTCTGTTAAAAGTATTTAGTGATAACGGCTTCTTTGTTTTTCTATGTTTGGTACCACCAGGACATTAGAATACTGGTGTTGCAGGTATAAAAATGTATGGGAAGCAACTCTGAGTGTACATTGCGATACAACATTCCTTTTCGCCCGAAGCTAAATTTGTGGAGTGGGGGTATGCCCCCTGAAGGAATGGGCATCAGCTGCAAGGCCTGGTCTGGCTTCCAGTGTAACTGACGGTGTGCCACCCACCGCACCCAATATTTTTGAGAGTGGGATTGGCGAAACCAGAGGACTGCAGACACTGGGTGTGTCAATGGGTCTCCTGGGTGCAGGAGCTCTCCAGGAGGCAGCACATATGCTTGCCCACTGCTCTCTCAAAGGATGAAAGACCCCCAGTCACAATAGAGTACTCCTCACCATGCAAAGGCAGATGTCAGTCCCACTTGTGTGCATACCCAGCTGACATCAATGAAAATAGAGCGTCATAAAAGCTCCCTCCTCCACTCTTCTCCACCTGCCACTTGCATTGTTGAATGTTGTGCTTTCTACAACTTCAGAATTTTTCTTCTGCGTATGTAAATACATTTGTAAATTGGTAACCTAGCCATGAAGCAACTGGACCATGCATGGGAGAAGCCCACTGGTAGGACTCAGGATCTCTTACAGAGACAGATCACAGGGGTGTTCCTAGATTCAGGAGGGATTTTGCTGAAGAGATGAGTGTTCAGTTTCTTTCTAGACTGCAGGACATTTGGAGAGGTTCTGATGTGATGTGGTAGGCATCAGCTTCTCAAGCAAGGCAGGATTAAGTGGCAGGAGTTAACATGAAGAGTACTATTATGGTTGCCTCTCCCAGCATACACCGTCCTTTGACAGTGGACATAATTTCCCCATCCTCCATCCCCTCCCACGGATGCTCTAGGGTTGGGTGTGCGAGAGACCAAGTCAGGTAACAAGTGATTCTGGCAAATTGCTAAATGAGAAGTTATACGTAAGGGGAATACGATGGTGTAGTTGTAAACCCAGAAAGGCTTCAGTGTTATGAATACAAATCAAGGGTAATATTTTGAGTTTAAGCCATTAGTATATAGAGCAAAATATGTCCCATGATGTATCCTAAATTGGGTGTTTAAAATTGAGTTTTGTAATTTACCTGGATATGAAATAAGTTGTGGCAGATCTTGTGAGGCTGGTGAGGATTGTAGACAATGAAAGCAATGAAGCAAAGTTTTAACTTTAGAGTGTAGCTTTTCCCCCAGGGAGTAATGCCCCTTTCCCTTTTCATTCTATTGAAAAGTCTTTGGAACAGCCGAGCCTGGATAGGGGATTCTGGAAGGCTGGGAGCTTCCTGTTGCGGCGCAGAGGAGACGAAGCAGAGGCGGCAGTCAGTTTATTTTAATTAGTTTAATTCTGCTCCCCCCACCGCATCTCCCCACCACCACCCATGGTTAGTAGCACCCGGTACTGGGTTTGGGTGTGCAGCACTGGAAAAATTGCAAACAATTTAACTACTGTTACAAAACTGGCTGCCAGGGACATGTCCTCCACCTGCTGCAATATTAACAAGCATTTGCAATGCAATAGGTCTCGCATTTGCGAGATTTTGAGCTATTGGCGTTGTAAGTGACAATGTCTTTTATTTATGTGTTTTGAAAACCTGCAAGCGACGACTACAAGTACAAAGTGCACATAACTAAAAGGCATTGTCATTTACAATGCCTATAGACCAAAGCTTAGAAATTGCGAGACCTATTGCATTGTGAAATGCTTGTTTATACCTTGTTGCACTGCAGAACCACAGATAAATCACAATGCTGACTCTACTGTAAAAGTGCTAGGCCATGTCTTGCTAAAACATGATCCATCTGAGGGCCTGCCGGGTCCTCAGGGTTGTTATTTACAATACCACAGGGCACTGACAGGCAATGTGGTACTCTGAAGAGAGAGGCCCGGGCTCCCCTTGATTGATGCCCCAGTCACGCTGTGCGTTAAGTTAACTGTATCGTCGAACTAGTCAGATATCATATGATCGTGAGTCAAACAAGTTCAAGAGAGGACACAGTGCGTTTATGAAGCAGCGTGAGGCTCAGGCAGCACAGCGCACTACTCGCCACCGCGCTCCATGCACAATGCAGCTCCTCACTGAGACGCCTCACAGATGGTCCTTGGGCGCTACAAACGCATGACCAATGCACTTAAGTGCGGTAATGCAGACACCACATTAAAATGTATTAGTCTTATCCCTGATGTGTGGTACTTGGCAGTGCTGGTGATAGTCACAAGACGTGAAGCCTGTCTTTTCCTCTCTGTCCATGGTTTGGGTGGGTGGAAGTGAACCATCTCCAGTAGAGCCACCCCCCCCTCTTCCCCCACCTCCCGCACCAATGTACCCTGGACCCAAAGAAAGCGGCTTAACTGCTGCAGCACAGATACACGAAGCGGCTCATCCTGCCTGATAGCGTCTCAAATTTCAGATGCGAAATAAAAAATTCTCTGTCTGAAAAGTTCCTATAAGAGAAGGACTGAGGCATGCAGTTGTTGTTCTAGGACTTCTTGTTGACCGGTGGCGGCACCGCCCAGAGGAAAGTGGAGGGATCCGCGAGGATCCGCGCTGATGTACCTCAGAGGCGTCTCTCTGGAAACCTATGGAGAAATGGAGGGGGGGTTAAGGCATCACCTGGAGGAGAGAGAGGGGCATGGGAGTACTCCCTGCCCACAGGGTAGCCCAGCTGTTGCCCTGGTGGAGGAGCGGTCCAGAATAAAACACACTGAATAACTTACCTGCACGACTGCACTACGGTGCGATGGGAGAGGGGGAGCCTTGGGTGGACCTACCCGAGCCCGAGATGAGCCCTACACCCCTATTCAGAATTTTGCTTTTTGATTTAGAAACTTATTTCATGGCACATCTCATTATTCACGACAAGGAATTACTTATTCTGCCTCATTTGTGCATGCATATGCTCTTTCATGTTGTCTTAATTATAATTTGTGCATATTTTTATTTTATTGTATCAATCAAAAAACATGAGTTAGTTAACAGACACAAGAGATCACTGCCCTTCTGCCTTGGTTCTATAAATGACTTCACATGCCCTTCAGGAGTGAACTTCTCAACATGAGTTGTGACCGAGTAAGTAAAATTCTACAGACACTTTTGATTTGTTGTATCCACGGACAGCTGTGAGAGACCCTCTTGCCATCTTCTGAGCAATTGATACCTTTGTGCCACCCATTCTGTAAATAAAAATATTTTATTGCCATATTTCTTTCTCTAAGAGTCTTAGAATGATCTCATGTGTGTTTATAAATAAGACCAGAAAAACAATACAGGCAGGTGTGCTAGACGTGTGACAAACTTGTTCTACCCTGGTTGGTTTTTCAGAAACACCATAGGCCTGTTGGGAAACCGGCAGATCTTCTGTACTGAGTCAGTGTGTCTTTGAATACAGCCTACCTTTCAAGTGCATATCTGAGAAGATCCGGAGCGTTCACATTTTTTAAACCCCCTTTGGGTGCAGATAAAATAAGATGCCACAAAGTGACAGCTTTTTAGAGGGGAAATGCCTTTTGACACTGGGCAACATAAGATAATATCCACGGACAGCTGTGAGACACCCGCTCGCAGTCTTCTGAGCAATTTATTCCTTTGTGCCACCAAAGAAGAAAACTTGGAAAGTGAAAGCGCGCCATGGGGGCGTTGTACTCCGCGAGCCGTATGCGCGCACATCACCTGTCCGGGCGCATGCACATCTCCTGTCGCCCTTCACAAGGTAAATCAACAACAATAGATCTCACCAACGCGAGCAGCGCATGCACTGCGTCGCTAGGCGAGACCTAAAAATACCATTCCTCTTAACCCTTTGGCCGCTGCGCTATTTCGGCCGCAGCGCTGGGGGAGGTTGGGGGTGAGAGCGGCGTAGCCATGCTCGTGACCGATCCCCCCCGCCATGAGTCACAGGCAAGCTGTGCTCATGACGGTGTGGTTCCATCACAACTCCGCCTACTCACTAATCTGCCCGCACAGGCGGGGAATCAGTGCCATGTGGGCGGAGCGGCCGCAGCATGACGGAACCACGCCATCATGGGCACAAGCCGCCCGTGGCTCATGACGCCATGGTTCCGCCATGCGCAGGGAAGGGGTTAAGAAGGGCTACCAGCAAGAGTCTGGCTGCCAGTCAGAGCTTAGGCATTTAAAGCACTGTCATGGCCACAGACCACCAACATGAGAACTAAGAACAGATGACAACACAAATTGTCACAAATTGCCAATATAGCCATGATTTTGTTCAATAAAAGGATGTTACCAACTCAGATTCCATCTAAACATCTCCCTTCTGGTGATATTCGGACCAAATACAACACTTAAACAAGCATTGAAAATGCAACAGGTCTCGCCTTTGAATAAGTTAAAGCAATTTACTTTGCTAATGGTATTGTATAGCCAAGCAAATGGCTTTAACCTAATAAAACGCTAGACCAACTGCATTTTTAATGCTTGTTATAAATATTTATTACTAACACCCCCCACCACGTGACCACCCTCCCCCGCCTCCCCCTCCCGCGTTGCATCCAGCTGCCTCAACACCCTTTGTTTGTGGCGGACGCCAAGGAGCTGAGGTAAGTAAAATAAAATGCCTTTAAATATATGTTGTGTGTGTACTTGCGGGTGAGTGTGTGTTTATGTGATAGAAAGTGCATGTGAGTGTGAATGTGTAAGCATGTGTGTGAATGAAATTGAAAGTCATAGGGTGCGTGATCTCATTTCCACTACCCAGGGCACTGTGGTGAATTTAAATTCATGAGTCTGACCCAAGATGTGCGGCACTTTGAAGGCTGGATGTAGTACGAGAGGTCAACACCAAGCACAAGCTAAACGTCCATAAAACCCTTTCTAACGAGTGTGCATGGCAAACATACCAGGGAGGAGGCTTCGTGTTCAGAGATCAAGAAGAGGGCTGCGAGTACAGAAACGCATTTCCATCAATGGTAATTACATAAGGAATAGAATGTTGACAGGCGATGTTTCAGAGAATTGCTTTGGCACCAAAGATCAACACACTGAGCTAAAAAGTCTGCTCGGAATTTTTACACAACTGCCAGCAATAACATGAAATGGCTTAGACTGAGCAAAAAATATAGAAGTCATGGTGAAGGGAAACAGTAGTCCCAGTGCCACTGACTTACTCAATCCATTTGTGGGCGCACACTCAGGAAATACCCAGCACTCACCGCAATCAAGCCCGAGGCCCACGTATCAGAAGGCTCCTCCTGGAACTAATTGTGCGCGATCAAGACCGTGATTGACAAGAGAAAGCATTCTGGGAGTTGAAGGCAAGGTGTGCAGCGTATGTATGAAGCGGTAACGAGCCACGCTAGTAGGACAATTTAGCACAGTCTCAAGGAAAGTTAAGGACGCATACTGGGGTTACCGGTTTACTACTATTTATGTATTCATTTAATGTTGTAGTTTTATATAGAGCGAACTCAACCCGAAGGTACTGAAACGCTTTGCATGAGCACCAGTTATGCTACACATGTACACATTTATTTTTGGTAGGCAAGGAGAGATTAAGTGTTTTTTCCAGAATTACAGGATGTTGAGCCTATGCCAAGGCTGGAACCTGGTTCCCCAGGTCCAAGGTCGGCAGCTCTGGTAGTAAGTAGATTTTACGGCAGAGTAACTGTAGCACAGAGCTTTTTATGTGAGTTCTGGGGGACTGTTTGATGAAGCATGTCACAAACCAAACCCCGTAGTGCTCATTGCTGAACGTTTCTTCCCAAATTTCCTGACATCCCTATGGTCACGCACAGTGATAACATATTAGAAACCTCCCCACCCTTCCAGCCCAATGCATCTTATCGAACGTAGCAATGTTACCTGGTACAGCCATTACAAGTCTAACCTATTCTACTGCAGGATTTGTGTAGCTCATTGCCCGCTTCACAACTTCAAAACTTCCCCCAAACAAACGTCTTGCGCCCTGGAGAAGCAAGTGGCTCTCGCTCTCTAGCCCGTGTTATTTTGGTGGTGCACCGGATCGTACCATTGCAGTTGCAGGGGAGCTTTGTGTTGTCTACCTAATACAGCTTAGTGGCCTCCATGGAGTGTGGCCACTCCACTCACCCAGAATAAGGGTCACTATCCCGACTCTACCGTCTACTCGTTTTTTTTTTATATAGCATAGGATCCCCCGCCAACCTCCTGGTGAAGGGTTCAAACTGCTCCCCAACAAGGAAGCGTCAAGCGTACTGTAGAGTGTGTAAACTCAAATGTTTTTGCGGGACCCCTGGAACACGTAGTGGGTGCAAATTGCGTACTGAGTTGTTTTTATCTGCTGTCATGTGCACCCTATTTACGAATAGGTTTATTTGTAAAATACTAATTCCCAGAGTGTCACAAAATGACATGCCTAGGCCAAGAGAGAGCTGCTGGCAAATTGCTGCGAGGGTGGGGCATGGTCAGGGCTTGCTCAGCAATTCAGAAAGAAGAGCTAATGTAGTACACAGCGGAAGGGAAACATACTGAGACCCATAGTGGGACCGAACGTGATACACAGATGACAAAACAAGGTATGTAATACTAAAAGGCAGATCATGGAGTACATAATAAAAGCATTGATAGTTATGTTACAGGGGTTCTGGTGAACACCTGTAAACTGTCAAGTCTCAGGTTGGAGTGAAAAGTCCTAGAACTATGACAGCGCCATAAACTCGCAAGTCCTTGCTACTCAACCCCTATTCCTTCAGCCGAAGTAGAAATAAGGATGTCCGTATTCGGTATGGTTAGGCATAGTGTTTATTATAGGGTTTGAACAGGTTACAACCACAAAAATCCCGGTATCCGCAAACATCACAGTGACCCCAGCCCAGGGTTCTTACCAGTATGCGCTTAAACAGCGCGTTCTCCTTGGGCGGCAGGTTAATGCTCGGCATCTCTGCGATTCCACTTCCCCCTTGGGCCCGTGTGGCTCCAGCCTCTGCCCGCCTCGCTCAGCTCCCGAGGCCGCTGGCAGTGCTTCACGTGCTCGCTAAACAGAGAGACAGCAAGAACCAAAATGGCCGACACCCCAAGCTTCCCCTCCCGGGTCACAGCAAGCCACACCGCGCCTGCTCGGTGACCCCGCGTCACTCTGCGGTGCCGGCGCATGGAAGCCTGTGAACGCAACATAGCCTCCTTAGTTGTGCGTACATGGAAAGCGGGTGCAGTGCGCATATGAACGTCAGCAGTTGACCGCCTGAGGGTTCTGGGCGTTTTGTATGGGAACAGTAAGCTGGTATATGCTGTACTTTCTGTTGGCCCACTAGAGGGTATTTTTTGCTGGAGGTCCTTTTTGGTGGCAATGCGTGTTGTCTCGACTACAAAAACCAGAAACAAATATTGCCTTTATTGGAATATGTGTGTATATTTGTAAGAGAAATGAAGGAAGCCTTTTAGATATGCTCGGATTACAAACTGCGAACTACAGTGATGAAGATGTTTTGCCAAAACGTAACAGCAAATAAGCGCTCGCCACGATGCCCGAGTTTTCTCTTTTTCTGCTGTCCCACTTGGACGGCCTTGGCCTGCTTTCCTTCTGCCACAAAAGGTTTTGATTATAATTATGGGGCCATGTGTTTGACCCTCATTAAGATAACAAACCTTTTGAGGCAGAAGGAATTCAGGGCAGTCTGTCAAGTGGGACGGACGAAAAAGAGAAAACTGTACGTCACCGCAAGCTCTTTCCCAATAGCTGGCCACCGTTTAGCATAAACGGTGATGCCGGCCAATGGGAAAGAGGGGCGGGGCTTAATGCCCGCTAGAGAAAGCTCCTCAGATCATAAGATTTGCCAGCGAGACTGCGCATGTGCGGAGTCTTATGCTAGGCTTCGACCTAAAAAGGGATGTTTGCTGATATGAAGCAAACACTATAATAATATTTACTTAAAATAGGCTAGATGTTACCTCTTCATTGTATTCTCATCTTCAATCAAATTTTTACGAAGCTGGGTAGAGTACACAACTTCTGATACTTCCTGATGTTGCAGGAATGCACTTCACCACCAGAAAATCTCATTTTTCAGCAAAGTAAAAAAGTTAAAAAAGGACAGTCTCTCACTTTTAGCTTTGGATTTTTCCAAGCTTTCACTGTAGGTTTTGATTATTGTTGCTAGTCAGACTGATTTATGTGTTTATTTCTAGTGATTTATCAGGTGACTAGTTGTTTTTAAAGCGCTTGTTCAGGCATAGTAACATACAGTGCGGCCTGTGCATGAAAGTCGTAGATGTGCTTACAGGTTCTTATGTTTATAATGCGATGTTGACAAGGGGGAATTTTGCATGTTAAGTATCGGGTTTAGTACCCATGCTGATTTGTGCCATATAATTTACAAGTGTACATATAATTCTTCGTCCCCATTCAGGCCAAATGGGGTTTTAGTTTTGAATCGGATAAGTGAGAGATGGACTCTGAGAACAAAATCTTGGCAGATGTATGTTCTCCTGAGAAACTGTCTGTAAAAGACACAGATCTCGAGATGTGTCAAACTTCCTGCTAAGAGAGTCCATTTGAACGTTGTGCTTTCCTCTAATGTATGTGGCTTCCAGAGAGTAGAGAAATTGTTCCACCCAATTCCTTATCTCTCCCCTCAATCCACCAGATTGAGGGGGGAGGACTTTGACCTTGCACCCACCCCACAAGTCTGTTGATATAAGCCTTTGCCACACAGTTGTCTGTCCTCACCAACACATGATGATATAGAAGATGTGGCTTTAAAAACGGGCAGCTGCCCAGATTATTGAGAGTCCTCTCTAATTGGATGACTGATGTCTCTGGGTTTGTTACCATAAGCCTTGTGTGAAGATCTCTTCAAGAGTTGCCCTCCATCCCAAAAGACTGGCATCTGTCGTTAGGACTTAAGGAGGATTTGGATTCAGAGGAAACCCCTGAGCAGAGATGAATCTTTTAATCCCCAACTGAAGTTGAGATAAGATCTTAGATGTCACTGAAAGTGTCTTTTAATCCATAGCTGCAGGGTTCTAAAACTTGAGGAGACGTGCCTACAGTTGTCTCATATGCAACCTCCCCCAAGGAACCAGAAAGCACATGATGCCATGAGCCCTTGAACCCTCTGCCACCATCCTACTGAAGCTTTGTCACATGATAACAGATGCATTAAAGTCTGTCTCAACTTCACAGCTCTGTTTTGAGGGAGATAGATCATGCCATCCTGAGTCTTGAAAAGAGCACCAATAACAATCCTCTCTTGGGATGACGCAAGCTGACATTTTACATAAATTAGGAGACCATGAGTTTAAAGACATTTCTCCATTAGATCCAAGCCCTTCATTGTTTCCGTATTGAATCTGCCACCAGAAGCCAATCGTCTAGTTATGGAAATATCTTTAGAACTTGCAAGTGGAGGGTAGCGACAGGAGGAGCCATCATTTTTGTGAAGACTCGAGGGGCAGATTTGATGCCAAAGGGCAGTACCTGAAATTGATGATATCAAAAACACAAACCCCAGAAACTGCTGATGTTTCATTCTCATTGGGGTGTGGAAAGAGCCATTCGGCAGGTCTATGGTAATGAGAAAGGGGATTTTTTTTTTTAATGTTTCCATCCTGAAAAGTATATTTCTTATTCATTTGTTCACTTCTTTGAGGTCTATGACCAGGCGGAATCCTCCCATTATCTTTGGCTCTAGATAAAATAGGTGTTTATCTCTAGTTGATCCAATGGGCCCTGCTTCAACTCCCCCTTCAAAAGAAGTGTTTGGACTGCAAGCCTCAGGTCCTTCACTTTGTCCTGGCATCGAGGTTCCTCTGTAAGAACACAGGTACTCTATTTTGTAGCCAATCTCCGCAATCTGCAGGACGCAAGCGTTGGAGGTAAATAGTTTACAGGCATCCGGAAAGTATGAGATTCAACCTCCGACAGGCCAATCTAGGACTTAGGGATCACAGTGAGGATTTCGGCTTACAACTGCCTGTGGGAGATCTACTCTTGACATCATTTTTTTATTTGAAGGACTTTCCTTTCTGTCATCTCGGCCCTGATTGCACTGACGTCGATAAGGCTGGCAAAAAGATGTGTATGGCTTAGCATGAGAAGAGAGGGATGCAAAAAAAAGGTGAAAAAAATATTCTTCATCTTAAACATCCTGTGCAATTTTCTATCCAATTCAGGTGCAAAATGTTTCACACATTGAAATAGCATGTGAAGTGCAGCATTCTTCTGGACATAATCAGTATGCCAGTCTCGGAGAAAGACATTCAGTCTTGCGGCTCAGTTAGCCCCTTCTGATGAAGATGCTGTCCTCACCACATCCAACAAAATGTCTGGAAAGAATTCTGTCTATTTTCCAAGGCTTTCAATCAAGCTAGAACATGCCTCTCCCTCCTGAATGGCCTAAAACATACCTTTAAATTCCGTCAGCATAGATTGAGCCATATATGTGCCATAAATTCCTGCACACATTGCTAAATTCAATCCTGCATAGGACGTCTTTAGGGCTCAATCAATCTTTTTGTCAATTGGATCATTAAAAATACTTTCTTCAGCCATAGAGGTACGACCCACAAGACTGGCCACCCAAAGAATCTAATAAAACCGAGTCCGGGAATTCCTTGTCAGCATCCTCCAGAGGGTATAGTTTTGACATTAATTTAGGAACCACAATCCTGTTAAGGTCTATCTATTCCCCGAGAACCACATCTGTCACATGTCGGTGGATAGGCAGCAAAACCATCTGGGGTGTGATCAACTGTTGTAAAACAAACAGGCTCAATTGAGGTAGATGGCAAATCTAAAGGAGGGATCTCCATATTGAGGAGGACTCTGGACAGGGTCTCAGGCAACACGTCCTTGTCAAAATATTTGCTCCTAAGTTCACGGAGAGCCGTGGTATCCTCTTCTCCTTCCTCAGAAGTATTTGAAGAGGGATCTCTTCTGGGTTTATCCACCTTCTTAGGGGCGCTCTTAAAATCTCCCAAGGTCTTTATCAAACTTTTCTTGACTTTCTTCTCAAAAGAATCATCTCAATGCGGAGACCTGGACTTTCTGGATCGCTTCCAGGGAGATCTAAATCTAGAAGATGAATCATGACTAGAAGAAGAGTCCAAGTGTTTGCTCTTCTTAGAGTGTTTCCCCATAAAAACAGAAAGCCACGCACAGCAAATAGAACCAAATGGCAATTGCCACACTATACATATAGCATGAAGTCACACTGCACCTTCACTGCTGGAGGGCCTTCCTTTAAATACCCCGATGCGGAGCACCGACAGTACGAAAGCTCAGGCATGCGTATAGCTCAAATTCGCTTACATGCAGGCTCCAAAATAAGACAGAATTCCCTTCATGCATGCTCCATGAGAAAAACAGAAAAATATACATAAACACAACTTTTTTGTCACAGACAGGTAGCGGGACTGCCTCATAGCCTTGCAGGGTGCAGGCCTTCTCTACCAGGCAAGAGGTCACGCAGACCCCAGTCCTACCACACTGTCTTGGTCCTCGGAACAGAAACAAAGTAATGAAGAGGAATTTAATTTGTCATTCCTTATACCACCCTAATTAGGTGAGATTAAATCAAGTCCATTCCTGCTTCCTGATTTTGTCCCTGTCAATGAGGTGGGTTCACCTCATGAGTAAGTGACTGTGATGAGGACATAGGGATCAGAGCCGGACTGGGATCGCAAACCAGCCCTGGCAATTATGTCCGACCGGCCCGGGATGGTGGGCGGGGGTTGCTGATGGAAACAAGGCTGGTGCGCTTTTGTTGCAAATGGACGATTTTGCAGCATTGATGCTAAAACCGGCCCTTATTAACAAAAATGGCCACCATAGGTCCAAAACCGGCCCCCACCCTTCCGGCCCACCAGGGAAATGCCCAGTGCCCGCTACGGCCAGTCCAGCCCTGATAGAGATAATGCAGAGACATCCGTGCCTTCACTGCATTTCAACAAAAGGAGAAGCAGACGGTTTTTCTTCCAGGGCACCATGCCTCACTTAATGGGCAGCCCAATTCCATTTGACTAAGAGAAATATCGGCTAGAAACTATTGAAGTTCCAACTTAGAACAGTTAAAATATAAAACCTGACAGCACAGCAGCCCACCAAGCGAAACAAAAATACCCTGCAGTGTGACTTCACGAGTAGCTAAGATTAAAGGAGATTTCAAAGAGTTTTTGACTTTCTTGGGGTTTGGGTCTGTGTAAGGTATGTAGAAATCTTGACTGTCTCTGTAAATATACCAGGTATGTGTTTCTGTGTGTGGGAATACACAAAAAATACACATTAACTTGCGGGTATCCTGGGATCTCTCCACAAAAGCAATAGAAACTGAGCTTTCGTACATAAAATACAAATCTTTGACCCATACTTACACGCCAAGCTTTGCAGCAGGCACTTAATTCAGCATTCCTAATTAAATGAAAGTTTGTTATGGTGGTATGGTGCCATACTGCCACGAACAAATATTAGAACTTTTATATTCCGTGCTGTATAAACAAATGCTTAAATGTGATTTTTAGTTGTGCATTAGTGATGTGCGGGTAACGTTTTATAGTGTCATTTCTAAATAGAAAGATGTATCGTTGATTAATTATATAAGGCCATACCTACAAAGATAAGAACAGACACATTATTTGGGATACGAGTGAATCTAATCTGTTCTTTCCGGCTTCGAATTCAGCCTCTCTTCCTATTATAAGCCCTGAAAAGAGAGCTTTATTCCAAGAGCTTCCTTTGTTGTGGTTCGATGTGACACACTTGGGCTAGTTTCACGCTCTACATTATTTTCAAAATAAAGTAGAAACATAAAATTCAGTACGCACAGCCAATTGGCCATGGAGTCCTTTTTGGGGCTTTGATATGACTCGAAAATAATGTTTACAAAAACAGAATTCAGGAAAAAACCTGTGAAGCGAAGCGTACATGAGTTTGAGAAAGTTCTCCGAGGCCCAGGCTTGTTTTCTTCTAGTACGCAAACGATCGGGCAGCCACAGTGAAGATTCTGCTTCACTGCGCAGCGTGGCATCCGGGGTCACGTGCCCAGAACAGCTGCAGAGAACAGGCTGCGTCAGTGCGTCACGTATGACATTTCCAGAAAGGATCCCATGATGTAATGCCTTCTTTGTCCCATCCTGCCTCTCCCCGGGACGTTGTGCGTTTGCAAAAAAGCTAATACAAACAAAGCACCCCAGGACTTAGACGAAAAGATTTCTTCTCTCACACCCTTTGTCCTTTGGTTACTATTTATTTTGAATGAACTGATTTTGTATAGAACAGCACTGCAAACTGAATTGCTTCTAGGCTGAAAAGAACTTTTTTTCTCCATATAGTGTTTAATCATGTTAGCACTGTTCTAGGACTTCGGACGGCAAAGAAGCACGATGGGTCTGACGTATTACTTACAGGTCACAAAATATTGGTCGTAGTTCACGTCCAGTATTTTTTGAATAGTAAATATTTTTATGCCTTGGCCTATGTAGTGAAAGGTCAGTTCTTAAAAATCCAAATCATAGTGGGTCTCATTCGGAACTACCTCAGGAATATTAATGAGAGAGGTTTTAAATTGTGACTCACTACGATTGGAGGCAATCACAGGAATAATAGTCTGCTGAGGACATGTGACACCATACACATTTTATTGGATTGCCAACTGGTTTTAGATACACAGAAAGAATGTTTACGTCCGATTTTTAAAAAGTATAGCATAAAAAACGGCACAGGGAGCAGAACTTTTACTAGAAATCAGAGATTTGGATATAACCTGTGCTATGGGAAGGTTTATGAAAAAAGTAAAATAATTTTTAAAATGTGAATAGCATCCCAAAGGGTGCCTGATTGCAGGATATGTGCAGGAAGCACAGCTGAAAATAGGATAAATGATCGTACCCTGGATTCGTATGGTGTTGCGTTTAAAGTTGTGCCTCAGGGAGAGCATGCAACAAGCTAAAGTAATTCGAAATACGCCCAATAATGAGTCTTGTTTTAACCTAAGAAACGTATTAGGATATATTTTATGGCTGGAACTAAAGGAATTAACAATTTTAACTCAATAATTGTGATGTTGTTTTACTGTTAATTGTGTAATTTGTGATTTTGAAGCACTGTTTTATGACGATTTTTATATGTTTAAGGACTGTACAGTCCAACTAAACTTTGTCTTTGAACTGAACTGAACTGAACTAGTCTGCTGAGGTCAGCAGACCACCATGTCTGTGATTGCCTTTCAATTAAGTACACTAGTTTTATTTTATTTAAATGCAGTCTGCTTTCCTTAAAGAAAATAGAAGGCTTTAAAAAAACAGTTTACTATTTTTGTTTATTTAAGTGTTGGCTATTCTTCAACAAACTTTTTTAATTCACAAAGGAACCCTTTCCATTTTGTGAATGGGTTACCACCTCATTTGATGTGTCAGTAAAATATAAATGTTTTGCAATCAGATTTCAGTTGCAAAACATTGATACATTGGATACTGATTTGGTATTTGGAAGTACACCTACAACATGCCCCTTCCAGATAATTAATTGGTATTCATTCGCAATCCAATTTTAGGAGTCGGAAAAACTTTTCCAATTCCAAAGAAGGGATTAGCATATAAAAAATGAAGCATTCTAATGGCCACAAACACCGAATTGGAGCATTTGTGACCATTAAGAAAATAATTAGTACATCTGGCTCTTAGTGCTCACATGATCCACGGCAGGTTACCAGATTTAACCGGAATAGTTTTTAGTCATCTGCCCTGTGCAGTTCTCCAAAAGAAAGAAATGTTCGGAAGGTTAACTAAGGGTTTTTTGTGTGACGTAAAGCATTGTGTCGCAAAATTGTGCAGCACCTCTCATGTGCCTCTGCAACCCTGACTAAATGACCTTCAGGATTTTGAAAGAAGGCAAAATGATCTACGGTTAAAATGTTAAATATACTCACACCTCGTCCTCAATAGGTCTGCTGCAACTTTATTAATATGGATGCAAGGCAGGCATAATTGTACATGCTCAACTGCCACACTTTCTGTCACAGACATGACAGGTAACACAGTATGTCACAGCATATTCAGACTTTTGTTGCATACGTCATTTTTTTGTAACTCAATATGAAGACTGATAGTGACATTGAACAAAAGGACTACGATGCAACAGCACATAGCAGGTCAGGCTATATAGCATTGGTAGTTCACCTCGGAACAGTTTCACAAGCCTAACTAAACCTGCCTTCATTTAGCTAGTCATCGCCATGCATCAGTGCTGAGATATGCAAATGTAAAATTGACTACACGTATCATATCAAAAGTCTTTATTTCGATTGAATTTTTACAATCATAAAAAGTACATAATAAGAAATTACATCAAACTTCTAAAAAAGATTTTCACATACACATTTTTTACAAATAGGTTAAAAACGTTTCAATTTAAGAAAAGACAGTTGATATCAATTAGGTAAGAAGTAAAAGGATATCTCAAGTGAGCGACGGTACTGATTGTAAGCGAATTTTCAAACATGCTTTTAGAAAACAAGCTATACATTTGGCAACAAATTGAGTTTCTAATGACTGTAAAGCCAGGAGCGCAGGCCTACATCTTCTCAAGCCCATTTGTCGGAGGAGAGGAATAATCCAGCGTTTGCGGGGGATCAAATAATAGCTACAGAACAATCAGCCTGATTCATCATAGACCCGTTTTGCGAGTCTATAATAGCGATTCATAAGGAATCGCTATTACAGACTCGCAAAACGGGATTCATGTAGGAATCGCAAAAAGATTTGCGAATCCTACACAATCCTTATTTGCGATTAGCAAATTGCTAATCGCAAATAAGGAATAACTCCCTATTCATTCCTATGGGCCAAAAGGCCCGTAGGAATGAATGGGGAGTATTCCTTATTTGCGATTAGCAATTAGCTAATCGCAAATAAGATAGCGATTTAAAGGGTGCCAGGGGTGTCCAAAGGACACCCTGTAGCACCCCTTAAATGAAAATTGAAACAGGTGTTTCAATTTTCCACACACATGTCCAAAGGACATGTGTGTGTGCAACATGCAACTTAGAAAAATGCTTTTAAAAGCATTTTTCTAAGTTTTCGCTATTTACCACGAGGTTTGACCTCGCGGTAAATAGCGGGCCGAAATTGCGAATTCGCAATTTTTTAATGGATGATGAATTGCATTTAAGGAATCTCAAATAGAGATTCCTTAAATGTAATTCTTCCCAAAATTGCGACATCGCTATTACCGATTTTTGCATTTGGGATGATGAATCCCAAATGCAAAAATATAGCTCGCAAAGGGCCAGATTCTCAGAATCTGGCCCTTTGCGAGCCGATTTCGGCTTGATGAATCAGGCTGAATGTTACATGTAGGGTTGACTGATGTGCAATTCCATCACAGGGACATCTAATCATTTTGTGAGACCAATTTGAAACCCCAGGAAAAGAGACAAGACGGAAAAAGGAATCAAAACGAAACCTGGTTAAAACAAATTTTTCGTGGTTAGACAAAAAGAAGGACAAATACAAC
Organism: Lissotriton vulgaris; assembly: GCF_964263255.1. Lineage (NCBI taxonomy): Eukaryota > Metazoa > Chordata > Amphibia > Caudata > Salamandridae > Lissotriton > Lissotriton vulgaris. The sequence goes on from NC_141687.1 coordinate 248,169,119, forward strand.
TGAATGCCAGGTGAGGTTTGTACCATCAGTAGATGGGTATTTGTACGTTTGCCTACCTCTGTGCATAAACGTAAATCTCTAAGGTGAGTTACACACAGATTTTTCAGGGCCTTCCTGGATATATCAAAAAGTGATGAAGGGTCTGTAAAAAATAGTGGACAATTTAAATCTTTCAGAAAGTTAAAAACATACAATAACCATGGAATCTTTTTCCAGTGAGCCAAGGATAAGCAGTCAGTTATTAATGAGCGAGTAAGGTGGCATTGCTGTTTAGTCCAAATACGGTGCCATAAAAGGATCGGCTGGTATCTGATGGTATCCGATAGATAATCAATGCCGAGCTCGGTATGGCAACCATAGATTAGGGCGCTTTGAGGAAGGGCGAGAATGTATTTTAAAAACCCATTTTGGATTTTTTGGAGCTCGTCAGAAGGAGCGTAGCCCCAAACTCCCGCACCGTAAGTTGCAACGCTGTGACATTTAGCGTGGTAGATTTTAAGCAACTCGGCGGGAGCGGGTTTGCCCAATTTCCTGGAAAAAGAAACCAGCGCCGCAGTTGTTCGCTGGAATAACAACTTTTTGCTCGCCATGGCAGGTTTCCAGGTTATTTGGTCGTCAATGAGAATACCCAGGTAGGGATATTCCCTAGCATAATCCAGTCTAGCCTTTTCTACAAAGAGAGGTTTCGGTTTCTTCACTTTCGGGCCAGTATGCATCACGAAAGTCTTGCTCTTATTAACTTTTAACCCCAAAGAGAGCATAAACTGGCAATACTTGTCCAGTTGTAGTTGGAGCTGTTTTAATGTTCTCGCCAGGATGACAGAGTCATCGGCGTACAATAAGGCTGGAATAGGCCGAGTGTTTATGCATGGAAGGTCCTGGCTACCTTCCAGCATCGCCCGTTCTAACCCGTTAGTGTAGATATTAAATAAAAACGGGGCAAGGACGCACCCCTGTCTAACTCCTTTTGTTACGCTAAATGACTGAGATAGTTCACCGTTTATACCGTACCTCACGCACGCGTTGGCGTCGGTATAAAGCTCTCGGAGGAATTTTAGGAGAGGGGGATCGACCCCCAAGTCCCTCAGGATTACCCACAATTTGGAGTGAATCACGCAATCGAATGCGGCACTGAGGTCAACGTAAACTAAGTACAAATTGCCTCCTTTTGCCCCTGCATATTTGCCCATTAAGAGAGTCAGATTCAGGGCCTGTTCTACAGTGCCCAATCCCTCCTGGAACCCATACTGTAGGTCGGTTAGGATGTTATTCTCCGAAGCCCAATCCTGGAGACGCTCCAGGATTAACCGGCCGGCAACCTTCCCCAGTGGTATACACCTGTTACAACGCAACTTTTACAACTACCTACTATTACAACGCAACTTTTACAACGCATACCATTACAACGCATTGCGCTGGGGGGCGCTCTAGGATAGGGAATAAGTATAATTTACTATCCAACACCTTCCCTAGTGTCCACGGGGACTGGAGTTAGAATAGTAAATTATACTTACCACTATCCAGCACCTCTAAGCGCTATGCGTTGTAATGGTATGCGTTGTAATGGTCGCGTTGTAATAGTAGGTAGTTGTAATGGTATGCGTTGTAACATGGTACATCCTCCCCAGTGAGTCCAAGAGGGAAATGGGCATGTAGCAGGCTAGGTTATCCCGTTCGCCCTTTTTGAAAATTGGCAGCAATACTGACGAGGACCAGGATTCTATTAAGCCAGCCTGGGAGACAGCAAACATGACCTGAGTGACTATTGGGGACCAAAGATCAAGATTACTCACAAAAATATCGAGTGGTACTCCATCGGGGCCAGGCGCTTTGCCGGTCTTCGAAGTGGATAGTGCGGCTGTGACCTCTTTAAGGTCGAAGGAGAGGTCAATTGGGTAGAGATTATCCAAAGTAAGGCCTTCTTCGTAGAGCTGTGCGTTTAAGGCTTCAACGGAGGAGTCACCAAATATTAGCGAGTAATGGGCCACCCATTTTTCAGCTGGCACCGCCACGTCTAAGTGACGGACGGCTAAGGCATCTGCTAGGAAGGGTGACTTGACTGTCCGCCAGAACAGCGAGCAGTCTTTACTCCTTGTGCTCTCGTGTAATTGGGCCCATAGGTTTTTCTTTATTTCCCGTTTCCGGCTCTGTTGGGCCGATTTATACTTCTTTCTGAACGTGGCTATTTCTGCTACATCTCTGTCTTGTTTATGCAGTGCACTTTTTAAAGCAGAAAGAGCTTTTCGGCAAGGGCCGTCGAACCACCCCAGCGAATCCTTATCGCAAGGTTTGTGATTTCGGGTTAACTCATGCCGGATAGCTTTTAATATTTCCGAAAAGCTAGAAAGGATCAGCTGGGGCGACGAGACCTCCACCAAACAGATATTTATAAAAGGGAGAGTTTTTTGTATAACCTTCCTAGTGATGTCTTCAAGGTACACAATTTGCATTTTTTGTCCCTGTGTATTTATATAAATGCCTACTCTGTGTTATTTGTGAACTGGATATCTATCTTGTTTTTACTTTGAAAATTGAAGTGTATATAACAATGACTTGGAGCTTCGTGTTATTTTCTAGATGTACCTTTACATAGCGACTCACAAGACTATCATAGTCAAGAGACATTAGAGGGCTCTCATGTTGCACCTTTCAAATTACTTTTACCTAGATCCTTGTCTCATTACTCTTGTAACATGGAATTACTATTAAATTCTGCAGGTCTGTCTGCCGGCAGAATTATCAGCACTGGGAATATCCCATTATGCAGCCCTACTCAGCGGTCCAAGTGGGAGATGTTACAGGGGTGAGGTAGTGATGTAGACCAAGAGAAAGCGGAAGTTGTGGGCTGAGATCGAAAGTGGCAGCTGAAGGAGGAGCAGGAAGCCAGAGGAGAGGGACCGAGGCAGGCATGGCATGCGTGTGCATGCAGACTGCTGTGCTGCTGGGGCACACATAGCGGGGATGGTCATCCAAGCCTGCCTGCTGCTGCTGGCCATCTTGTGGTTGGGCACTGGCCGGGCTCAAAAAGGTGAGTGCCATCACCTGAAGGACCCACCTCATACCTTCCCCATACACTTCTGTCTGAGACTTGAGGGGTGTGTAATTCCATCACCTCATCAGGGTTTCAAATTGGTACGGGTTTGTTGGTTGTCTTTGGTCTTAATGTATCAACAGGAAACTTTGTAACATGCAATGTTTGCACCATATACCTTATTTTTTAATTGTTGACAGGGGTTTTCTAATAAATACGACTCTGAACAATACATTAAAATACCACCAATGCGGGGGGCGTGACTTGACTGCTGAGCATGGCCATCGCTCCCTAGAGGAGCTCCGCTGAACTGCGCCTTCAATTCAATTGTAGCCGTGCTCCCAAGGGCAATGCTGCCCGGGTTCAGTGTGTATCGGCAGCTGACATCAGGCTCCTCTCCTATGCAGAGAATTAGGGCATGGCTGAGCAAGAGGGTGGCATTGAAAGCTGAGGGCCAAATGTGCTTGCAGCTGGCAGGGCCGCCTGGCGGCTGAAGCAGCGACCTCGTATAGCGTGGAGGAAGGAGTGGGTCTCAGGGCTGGGACCACAGTCTAGCAGCAGATTCAGGAGGTGGGGAGTTCTCCCCTTTAGTCACCGGACAACTGGCTTCCCTGTTGGGATGTGGATATCATGCCTGCGCCCTCCGATGGCAGTGTCTGTTGCTGCTGAAACCATCCATGGCGGCGGGCGAGGTCCGCAGATAGGGCAATGGGGGCCTAGATTGGCCAGACTACATCACAGCACCAGGGAGCTGAGAGGAGCCCAGAGCTGAGCGACCGTTCGGATGTGGCTAAGAAGGTGTGAGAATCTCACCCACACTGAGAGGGAGAACAATTGCAGCCTGTGAGGTCGCATGACGACAGAGATGTTGCCTCACTTTCTGGAGGCATACGGTGTGACCAGGGACCTCACTTGAAAATAAAGGAAAAGGGGACCCACCCTACTGACATTTACTGGGTCCAGATGAATGGATGCGCTAGCACGCACCGGCTGTCCTCTTTGCGTCCTCCGAGACCGGCACCCAATATGACTGCAATGGACTTCGATCGCAGTCACAGTTGATCCCTGTGGCCGCTGCAGCAACAATTAGTGCACATCCCTAGAGCCTGGCGGGAGGCGCTATGGCCTGCAGGGAGACTCCGAAGTTAAAGGCCTGGAAGGAGAAGGAGTGCGGTGGTGCTGCATTCGCAGCCTTGATTGAGGTGCTGCAGGCTGATGCCTTTCCCTCTCACCCCCTCACGCTCTTCTCCCACCCTGCTTTCCTACCACTGTGATGTCTCTGCTTATCCTCTGAGGTAGAGAGGGATTTGTGGAGGGCTGTTGCCTGGATCTGGCGTGGCCCGCTGGGGCTAGGCCTGCATCACTGCTCCTTAGGCAAAACAAAGCAGGGTTGCCTGCACATACATCGAGGGACTACACAAATGTTTACTTGAGGGCCAGTGAAGGTCAAGAGGTACACAAAACACCATGGAGTGGCCCCATTGTGTTGGCGAGCTTTGAGTGAGTGTGGCCACCGGGGGCACAGCGTGGGCAGCGGCCGAATCATTTTTTCTCCCCCTCTCCCACTTTGGGGTTCACTGACGGTCAGAGGTGGTCATCCAGGACACAGGGAGCATTTGACGTCCTGTATCGGGAGCAGCGATCAATTCTCAGGGCCATGTGGAGCTGTTGCAGCCAGAGTAAAACGTGGGCCTGCGTACACTCAGACTGCCATAGATGCTTCCTGTCCCGAGGCCTCTCCGGAACCTTCACTCTGCTCATTAGGGATTACCAGGTGGTCCCCCTGTCCCACCACTGTGAAGCACTGATGGCATAGGTTGGGGTGCTACCTATGCATCTGATTCATCATGGCCCCCTGAGTCTGACCAGACTTTGCTCAACAGGAGAGTGGCCTGCTTTGTAAAAGCGAGTGCCTCATTGGTCAGAGATAACTTTCGCAACACCAAACTGGCGTAGTGAATTCCCCATAGGAGCGCGAGGTGCACAGGGCATTGAGTAGACCATGTTGAGACTTGCCTCCTTGACTCTGATGGATATAGTTCCCCTAGACACATCATTGTGAGAGACAAATCGGTGGCTGCCTACCAGCAGAAGATTGATGACTTCACTAAGCACACAGCCCCCACAGACGAGGCCGTAGTGGCTGGGGGTGGCCCTCAACATTGGAGGGCAAGAGGGGGGAACTAAAGGTTGGCCTGGCTCTAATCAGACAAGACTTGTGGAATTCAACTCACAGGGTCTCAGAAGTAAAGTGTAGGGTATCTGAGATTGAAGACACAGTCAAGTCACATGTGGCTTGACTAGTAACTCTGAAATGCCTAGTGAGACAGTTGGAGGCCGGTGCTGAAGACATGGAGGGAAGATCACGGTTCAATCATTTGTGCATTGTAGGCATACCACAAGGAGCTGAGGGGACTGTGCCCACCATATTCATGTACAAATGGTTGCTAAGCTGGGTTCCTATGGTAGAGGTGTCGAACTGCTTCATAAAGCACTGATCGCTAAGCCCCCAGTGGACTCACCACGTCCCCCGTTCATCTCTCAGGTGGTTAACTATGCCGACCAAGATGGCGTTCTGAGAGCTGACCAATCAATCCTCTCCCATGATGATCTTTCCGGATTATACCCTGAAGGTCCAACAGCAAAGATGGTTCTTCCAAGAACCGAAACAAAAGCTAAAGGCAAAGGATGGATTAAATGCTTCTCTTTCCGGCCTACATCAAAGGTCATTTTTAAGGCAAGACATTCTTTTTTGACACTCCTGAGGTGGTCTGGGACTGGATAGAAGAACACACTGCACACAAGAGATCTTCCATCTCTAGGGGGTGGGGAAAGGACTGAGGGAGGTACAGGGGGTCCTCCTAGAGAATGTCACACAGCTTTAAGAGCGAGGGCCCGGTCCATGGGTCCTGAAAGATCCCCTCTGCTGGATGACTCTTCAGTGGTGGCGGAGGAATCTGCTTCACAGACTACCTGTAATGACCCCTAACTAGCCCTGCCATACACTCAGTGATAATTGTGTGGGTACAGGTTTGTAGGAGCTTCTGCAGAATACAGTGAAGGCGCATTGAGGCTCTGCACAGCTTCACAGGCTAGCCCTCTCATCCTTTTGCTTTGTTTCCTTTCCCTCTTTTCTTCATTTGTGGGTTTGAGTTGGCTTTAGTTGGGGTGGGGGCATGCACAGTAGGGAAGATGCACATCTCAGGTTAGTCATGTTGGCTAATGTTCCTAGACGCACCACAACAGGTACTTCCAGTTCACAAAGTATAGGGGGGGGAGTTGTAGGTAGGGGTGGGTACAACTGAATTGTTTTGGGTTACTCCTCAACTGGTACTGTTAGATAATAGATGCACAATATGCAACAAGACACACACACACGTAGATAATTGACATGGTTAGAGAATGACTGGCACACCTGAACTCATGGCTGGGATGCAGTGGTACGTCACTCCAGGAAAACTTACAGTCCTCTAGTGGAATTTTAATGGCATGCTTGACAAGATCAAATGGGGGAGTAGTACTCAAAGCAATCTCAAAAACCAACTCACCTTCTTGGCAATCACTGCCCCTTTCTAGCCTGCCAAGGTTAGGCTCAGGCTTATCATTCGGGTTTCCACTGGAGCTCGTGAGGCATAGCCATCATGAGCCGAAGACACAAACCGTTGGTGTCCAAGTTATGGAATGATGATCTGGGCCGGTATGTAGCGGTGACGGGCACCTTACAAGGCTTCCCGATCTCTTTGATTTGTATCTACGCCCCTCCACTTAAGAATCAGAGAGAGAAGCTATCAGAAAACTACATTGATTGCCAGTTATACAACAGTGTAAGTTCAAAGTCCTCTGTTTGGCATTTAAATCTTTGCAAGGACTGGGGCCTGACCAGTTTAAGAAAAAATGTAAATGGTACATACCAGCAAGAACACTACACTCAGGCTCGACCAGGAACATGATGGTCTCTCCATTTAAAAAGGCTACATGAGTGGGAGAAGCATTTACAGGACAACAGCAATGCTTTGGAATAATTTGCCACTTTCCCTAAAAACAGCTGCTTCTCTTCTCAGTTTCAGAAAAAACCCTAAAAATGTTTTTTTTTTACACAGGAAGATTAAAGCATCGTAGCCTCCCACATATCACAGTGGCTATTTCTGCTGCCCTGGATCTACAGCGCCAAGAAGCCCTCTGGAATAAGCCTAGCTTTATAAATTCTATTTACTTTACATTACATTACACCTCTTACATCTGAGTTTTTGGTATGGTTCTGCATAACCTGACTGTGATTGACGTTTGGAGAGCACATCACCGAGCAAGTACGGTATACTTTTTTACTCTGGAGCTCATCATCCCTTCTCATGTCTAGACCATTTTCTGATGCCATGCCATGAGGGACACCAAGTTTTAGATATTCCACCTTTGGCACGGGGCCTACCAGATCACTACCTGTAGGTGTAGATTTGGACTGGGGCCCACCCCCGGCTGCAACAGGCTCCAAAGTGAGGAGTTTAGGGAGAGATGTCAACACATGTGCCGACGCTTCCTCACTGAAAACCAGGGATCAGTGAAATCACAGGAAAGATGTGGCGGCCCAGAAGATCACCCTGCAGGCAGACATTATTAGTTACTCCAAGAGTCAACCAGACGGCGCTCAGCGGAAGGTTACAGATCATCAGGAGCACGCGATTGACCTTGAGAGCAGTTGGATGGCATCAATGGAGGAAGCCCTCCAGAGAGACTCACAACACACGCAAACTCTGCTTCCGCAGGAACTCACACTGGAGGCACAAGAGACCTAGGTGGACACCAGAAGTCGAATTTACCAAAGGGGCCACAAGCCAAGCAAGACTTTACATAGGCTGTTTACTCCTAAGGAGGCTGGTGCCTCTGTAGCCTACTTAGCTGCCAAGGATGGCTCTCAAGTGACCAGCAGTGAGCCCATCACGCATGCTTTCACATCCCACTATTGAAGCCTGTAAAGCTCTGATCCTGTAAGCCCCCATACAGATCTGCATCAATTTGTGTGATAGCTGCTCGTAACATGTCAAGCCTTGCAGATCGCAAATCTTTGGAGGCTGCAGTTACCTGCAATGAACTGTGCGCAGCTTTTGCACGGCTTCAGGCAGGCAAGGAGTCAGGACTTAACGGCTTCCAGGCAGAGCTTTGGCATCTGGTTTGCCCCAGATTGGTCCCTTGCTGCTGGCGGCCTTCAAGGAGTCTGTAACACAAGGCGAGGTGCCCCCCGATCTCAGAGAGGCAGAAATCATTGTAATCCTGAAGCCAAGATTAGAGGATGTAGACTGCAAGGATTGTGGACCGATTTCACAATTGAACTCGGAGGTAAAAATCTGGGGCCAGATGCTGGCCAACCGACACGCAGAACCCATTACTCATCTAGTCTACCCAGATCTATCTGGGTTTATGCCCCACCTACCTACTTGGCACAGCTTACAAGGGGTCCACTATGCCATTGAATTGAGCAAAGGGCATCCAGGGTGTAGAGCCTTGCTCTCTGTTACTTTAGGAAACCCTTTGTTTCTGTGGACTGGGAGTTCTTGTTTGCTCTTTTACCCCGTCTTGGATTTGAGAAAAAGATCATTGGTTATGTGTGCTTGCTCTGTATCAATCTCAGGGCCAGGGTACACATCGGAGGTGAGCTCAGATTGGTTTCCAAGGGAAAACGAGGGACACTTGCCAGGGTTGCCCCTCATTCCCTTGCTGTTCACCTTGGCAATTGAGACTCTGGCGGCATAGGTGTGAGTCGACGCTTTGTTCCAGAGCTTTCAATGGTCCTCCGAGTTGAGCAACATAATCTCGTTGTATGCCGATGACGTCTCGAGGTTCCTAGATGACTTGGAGATGGCGGAACCCGGGCTCTTCAGATCTTTCAGATCTTTGGAATGTATTCTGGCCTGCACATGAACACTAACAAGTCCTCAGTCTATCCTAATGCCCCCTGCCCACTGGATATGCCATGGGCTCCAGAGATATAGGAACACCCCTTGAGGTGCAAATACCTAGGGGTCTATAATACAGAGAATGGTGCACAGTCCTATGCACTCAACCTTCTCGCTCAGCTGGAAGGTCTTGCGAGAGACGTGTAATTCTGGTTTACCCCCCCCTTTTTCCCTTCCACGCCTCCTATATCAGCTGTTAAACGACCTAGTGGGTTGGGCCTTCTTCTCTGAAGTAAATGCATTGATTAGAACCCTCTTGTGAGTAGGGGGTCCCCCCCCGAAATATCCTTGGGGAAATGCTGTCAACTCATCCTTGAGGGGAGAGATAGCTACTCCAGACATGCTTTTATACTACAGAGTGGTGTACTTACTAGTGAACGAATTTGTGATTTGAGGGCTTTGATGATCGGCATATGCTACGGAGGGATGGGTCATAGGTGGCAGCAACCTTCCACACTAGCTTTATGGTGGCGATGTTTCTCCGATCCTGCCTTCCGCGACCAGAGTGGCACTGGCGGTCTGGATATGTTACTGCAAAACCCATGGGATGGGTGAGCAGGTTAACGCCGGAGACTCAACTGTGGCAAGGTAGCAGACTCCCACAAGTCGTGGTTCTTCATGGTTTCTCTGCCTGGGATACAATAGTTATATATACATTGGAGGATGTGGTCTCAATGGGTCATTGAAGTCCTTTCTAAATGTACACATAGAGTACAAAATGCACCGCACACAATCCTTCCAATACCTGCAGCTCCACCATGAGATCCTACCCGCTATATTGTCTGAAGAGGACATCCCTGAATACTCCCCACTTGAAGCAAAAATTCTCCTTACCAATATTAAGGACCATAAATTGCTGATAAGTACAAAATGCTCATCTGAAACTTGCCGGATCCGATGCTGGGGTTAGGGAGGCGTGGGAGTGGGAACTTGAACTGATGGATGACGAGAACTGGCAGGAAGCAGTAGTAGACCCTAGAGAGACAGTAATATTCTCCGAATTTTGACTGATACGGCTTAAGCTGCTTCACCGCACAAAACTTACCTGAGCAAGGTTGCACCGCATGGGACTGATAGCTACGGGAAATTGCCTGCAATGCAGTGACCCACACAGAGATCTACCCCATACATTCTGGCTCTTCCCTGTACATTCACTTTTTTGGAACAGGGTCCTGGCACCCCTGGAGGGAGTGTTGTGTCTGGGTATACTCAAGGACCCCAAGCTCATCCTCTTGCATGTTAAGTATGGCCTAGAGGGCAAAAGGTATCAGTGGGTACTGCTCTGGTTGGGTCTGATCATTGCAAAGTGAGATATCAGGTGAGCCTGTAAAGACATGGAGGCTTCCCTGTCTAGAAGTGGGCCAAGGGCATGGACTACTGTATGGGATTGGAACGTCCCATCTACCAGGCAGGAGGGTGCCCCCAGAAACACCATATGATTTGGAAGGATTGGACCGGGTACAGAGGTATACAGTTAGAGCTCTGCCCAGCTAGACCATGGTCCATTTGTGGGTTTACATGCTCATGTGACCCCGACACACATAGCTTGCACACAGGGTGAGGAGCTCAGAGTTTGCCATGCTGTCATATGCTGTTGGAATATGTTTTGTACATTGCTGCCCTAACGTTCGATCTCCGTTGACAAAATTCTGTTGTTAAAACCAATTAAAATGTTTATCAAAAACAGTACCACCAATATGTTTTACTGCTGAGATATTGGATTACAGTTTATCTATATTTGTGATTTTGTATAGCGCTGACGAGACCCTGGGGTAGCAGAGCACTTTACCAGGGGTGTTACAAAGGCCCCCGTAGCCCCCGCATTGCAGGGGGGCCCCACACTCCAGGGGCCTCCTCCTCTGCCGAGCAACCAGTAAGCACTACACAGGCCAGTCTGGGATGTGTATTGTGGTTACCTTATGCTTGCTGGCGTTGCTTTTGACCCTGCAGAACTCGCCTGATCAGTCATCATCAATTAAATTATGCATGGTGCGCAGATGCGTCAGCGCCTGCGTGGTGGTCTTCATGCTTAGGGTGGGACATAGGGTGGGGCTGTGCTCAGTGGTATTGCTATGCGTAATTAGAACAGTGCACATGACGTGAGGCATCCGAGGCGGCTGAGAGGCACCATGCAGCCATAATTTCATAATTGCAAGCGGGCCTCGCCCGGTCTTCTGCCGCCTGCGCCTGCCACCAAAGCTGCGGTGCAGGCGGGATCGGAAGGGCACAGCGTGCCCCTACTTTTTAAATTTAACACAGTCCGTTTCCCATACTTCTGGATTTTAAAAAATGCGCCCCAGGATGGCAGGAATGGTTGAACGTATAAAATATTGCGTGATCGTCCAGCCCTGTGTTTTGCACATTAAGGAAGTTTCCACAACCTCCTCCCTCTTCTCCTCTGTATCTGGGGGCAGGGGCCTGCAAAGCAATACTCTAGGAGTAAATAACCAGCACTCGAAAACGGCAACCTTTGGTGGCTCTGCTGCTAGAGTGTGATTTACACCTAATTTAGCGAGGAGGCTACCTGCCTGCCCCAACTGTGACCAATACAATGGTCACATCAGGATGCATTTTAGGCACCACCCTTAACCTCATCTGCCCTTTATTTTTGGGCGCACACAGACTGATGACGCCACAATGAAAGGAAAAGCACTCCAACGTAGAATTTCTGGCAGACCTTAGCGCGTTAAAAAAAACAAGCATTTACAATGCAATAGGTCTCGCATTTTCAACACTTTGACCTATAGTATTGTAAATGGCACTACTTATTATTGCAGGTTTTTTAAACATAAATAAAAGGCCTTGTCATTTACAATGCCAATAGCTCAAAATCTCTGGAATGTGAGACCCATTGCATTGAAAATGCTTGTTGAAGTTTGTTTGATATAATCTGCAAGTTATGGATTATGTGGGGTCGAAGTCAACTACATTACTACTCAATCCAGTTCATTTTTTCTGGCTACTGGAAGTATGTGATTGTGCTGGTGTGGAGATTTCCCTCATAATTATGAATATGCTGCACTTGCATAATAACTGACCATCTCCGGCAGAATAAACAGTTGTGACCCAAAACAATTTTGTTTCTAGCTGGAGCCGATGTGAGATTCGTAAGAGAAAGCGCCCAATGTGGTGTTGTAAAGTCTTAGAGATATTGGAAAGCTTAACCAATCAACTTTAGTTACTGATTACAGCATTCGGATAATATTACACTGGTACTAACAAGGTGAAATTTACACCCTGGCAGAATTCATTAGTGTTAAAATAACAGCATGGCAAACTAATAATGTCACAGGATGCACTGTGTTATACCGCATATTTTCTAATTTTAATTTAGACAAGTATGCTTTATAACCCGGAACTCCTTCACCCTACTACGCTGTTGTATCATCATAAGTCAGATGAGTGGCATCTTCTGCTGTCCTTCTGGGACACGCACTGCTTTCCTAATGCATTTTGGTCGCAGTTTGCGACACTCATAGTCACCCTCACTTGCTTAGGGAGACCAGCAATAGCCGGTAATCAAATATATTTAAAGGTGGGCCCGCCAGGGAATAATGGTAACTAGTCCAGCTGCATTACTATAAGCAATAAATGCATTCTGGGATCTGTAGTGCTAACATTAGCCCTGCAAATTGGGCCTGCTTGTAAGTCCATAGCGCATTGTGTCTAAGGTTAAATATGGTCGTGGAATTTCGGTGCTGTTTTACCTGGAATTCACTATAATTTATCATCATAAAATGTTATTGGTCAAATTAATGTTATCTTCCCCAGCCCAGCTGAGAAACAGGAATACATCTAATCTAAGAAACCTTGCATGGAGATAGAGTATTGCGTAACATTGTAGCATTTATATAGCGCTTTTCTCACTCTGTGTGTGTAGGGATGCTGCAACACTTGCCCGCAGGCATGCCTGGCAGGCTGTGTGGCTGATAGGGTGTGATCCTTGTTCTGATCCCATGTGGGAAGTGCTTACTTGTCATGCGTGATGACCACAGAGGTGCAGTTACCCACTTATGAGACGCAGGATTTAGTAGTGTGTCTAATGGATAAACAGTGAGAGAACATTAGCCTAGCCAGAGCCTGTTTTTATTCTGATGTTAAGAGTTTTGTTGTCAGGAGTCAAATCCCGGACTACCCAAATTACCATGTAAAGAAACAAGAACAAGGCGTAATATTGAGTGGTTATTATATCTGTGTTTCTGACTGTTAGCATCCACCTCTGTATGGTTTTACCACCATTTCACACTTCGCATTGGGGCCTTCTTCCATTTTACTGCCACCACATTTTCTATATCAGGGCTCAGAAGAAAATGCTGTTTTATAGATAAATAAATTAATTATTGGCTGGCTATATTCGGACCAGGAATGCACCATAATCCCACACCCAGTTCTTGCAATATCCCCGTTAGTGTGCTGAAAAACGCGGGGTGTATCAGCAGTTCTATTACAAAGCCTGGTCCTCGTGGCTCCAGAACCACAGTGATACTCAAAGTACGGCCCCTGGGCCACATGCGGCCCTCCTGACCTTTACATGCGGCCCCCTGGGCATCAACAGCACTGGGCTGCTGTTTACTCAATTCAGCACTAACATGGAAAAAAATCAATATAGCAATCACTTATTTAAAGGTTAATTGCAGTTAGGGAAAGGAAGTAGCTAGGCCTCTAACTTTAGGATCACCTTCATTTTTAAAGACAGCCACTAAATATACATACTTTGTTACCCCTACACGTATCATGTTTATCGACCCCTATCCTTGGGCTTGCTTCTTGCCAAGGCCTCCTTTACTTTCCCCAGGTCACAATTGCTGCCTCTGAAGTTGCCATTACTGGGTGGGAAATTGTTGCATCCATTAAAGGCTGATGCCATTCAGAGATGTTTTAAGGCATGGGCAAAGTGGGCTCTGGCTCAGGGCCCCAGACTTTCATGGGCTCCCTTGATAAAACCAGTGGAGGCCGGGCCGTGGGGGAGGTAGGGGACTCCATGTGCTTTGCAAGGGGGCCCCCTCAAGTATTGTTACACCACTGCACTTTACCCTTTAAAAAGGGTAGCCTAAAATTATGATACAAGATAGAAGCTGCTGCAAGAGGTATGCACATGATATTAACTTAAGTTTGATGTATGGAATATGTTCTACAAACAAGTGTGCTGCACAACTTTTTCTATTACGAGCCCTTTACAAAGGAACCCTGTTATCTACAAATTTGAATACTGACTTTGGAAGTTCACTTCCGTTCCCTTGGTGTTCACAAGAGAAAAATCCCTGTCAGATATCATAAGAGAGCCGGCCCTCGCTGGCACATTCAATGGGACGCAGAAAACAGGTGGACTTGATATCTACTCAGTTCTCTTTTCTTAATTTGCCTCTGCAGACTCTGTATATTTATGTCACATCATAAGTGGTATTCTAGTAACCTGCTGCCAAGGCTTCTGGTGCAACGCTTATGCAGGAGTGAGGCCTCACCGATACGGTATGGTAAAATGCATACGGCACGTACAGTACATACTGGCAGGAAAATCATAATTCTATTTGTTTAATGTGTTTTTCAAAACTCAAAAATGTTTGAAACACCGTTTGAGAATTCGAAACAAAGGCATACTAATGGGAAGAGAGTCACCCTTCACTGTGAGAAATACCCTGCACGCTGAGCCTGCCATGTGGCACAGCGCAGAAGGTGCAGGAGGAACTAGAGTTGGGCGGAACTCCGGGGAATCTTGCTGATTTTTCATGTAACTCCTTGGAATTCTGCAGAGTAAAACTCTGCATGATCAGCTCACTGCTACTATAAGCTAGTACGGTCTGCAGGAGAGATCATGAAATATTCTAATGCTATCATGGTATATCATGAAAACCTAATGTTTGCCATAGTTATTGAAGGTTCACCCTTATTCATAAACTTGAAACCATTGCCAAAATGGGGCATTTCTCAGCACCCTTTCTCTAAAAATTGATTCAAAAGACCTTTTAATACATAGGTAGTTGAAAACTTCTTATTATGTAATTTTATATAGCCTATCATTATAACATTATGTACTCGTGTTTTCTCAAATTCTACATTCCACTTACTTTCATTTCTCCGAATTATCCCTGCTTAGCAGATTCACAAACATATGTTATGACACAGAAGCTACTTGATGGGGGGGAAGCGACAACAGTTTAAAAGTTACATAGATGTCACATTCTCAGGCATAGACCTTTCAAGTTCAGAGAGCCCACTGAACCACCAGTCTAATAGGCTCAGGCCTCAGTAATCATTTACCAACATTCAACCTGCCCCAGACATCCTCCGCCTTCCCTAAACCCACCATAATCCACTCACAAATCATCCTCAGACACTCTTTGCTGGCCCTAAGAGTACTCTGAATAATTTAAGACAACCATAAGAGTGCCTTAACCGACCCTCAAAAGCTCCTATCAGGTCCTATATTTCCTTAGCCAGAACCCACAAATCCTCTGCTGATCCTCGGAGAACCTCTGTTAGCCTTCATAGATTACAGACTCTATTCTGCCAAGATCCAGAACTCAGCTAGTGGCTGTTAAAGTCTCACGACTGATCCTCAAATACCTGTGGCAAGCCCATAGGGCTTTTTGACAGTCCCTATTGGTTTTCAGACTACTTCAATGTGTCTCAAAGATGCTTTAAAATGAAGAGACAAACTCTATTATTTTGGGCGTTAGAGCAAACAGTCGAAATATTATAATTCACTTCACTTACATAGCACTCAATGATGGCACAACCCCTTTTACTGATCCTCAGGGGCCTTCATCTACCTCTCAGATCCTTTCAGCTACTCCCAGATCCTCCAAGGATCCCTCAACTACCTGCTAAATATGAGCTTACAGCTTTCAAAACCTCTTACCTGGTCTCACTGTTGACTCAAGGGTTGAAGAACACAGTCGGTCCCCCAAAAAGCTTCTGAAGCCTCCATCCTTCCTCAATCATCCTCAAAGCTTTCTAGACCCTCTTTACCGACTTCCACATCAGATTTCTCTACACTCAAAGCTAATCATACTCCTTGTCATCTTTCTATCAGCTCCCCTTTGCAGTTCTCAGAGACCTTTAGAGGCTCCCTTTCAGCACAAGAGCCCATTTCCTGCTTCTCCTTGTACATGAGACACCTTATCGACCTACAAACCTACCCTCAGCTTCCCATACAGAGGTCCCAGGCAGCCTCATTCACTGAGCATCCAGGTATTTTAGATATGGCTTTGGAAACACATTCCAATATGGCGCTCATGATGTTGTTTGAGGGGTTAGTCCTATGTTTGTGTCCATGATTGTGTTGAACTTTATTAACATGCTGACCGTTTGGTGCAATTGACACACTGACGAAGGCAGCACGCCGAAACGCGTCTGTGCAGTTTCCCTGAATAAATCTTTCTGTGGTTTCTACAATCCTCCTTGAGTGCTGTGCCTTTTCTGCAAAGATAAGAAAAGTTTGAGCGTAATATATATACGGGCGGGATTACTTGAAATGCTTATCAGCGTTCCTGCAGAACTGCCGGTCATTTGCCTTTACTTTGCCTGTGAACAAGAGCACCGTAGTGCTCGAAACGCGTTGGGCTGCGCATTGAATTTTGAAGCGGGTATGTCATCCCGCCGAGCTACAGCATCTCATTAAAGGCATTCAACTCCTAGCTGTGTGGCGTCCTCACTGTTTTGGCAGACTTTGACTGATTTTGAGCGGCCGGCCTGGTCGCGAGGACGCTCTGCTGTTGGTATGCAGATCCGGGGCTGGCACGCACGAACCGTTTGGAGCTGGGAGTGCCGTGTGATTTGTCCGTGAGGAAGGCTCTGCGGATGGTTGCCAGCTCCCTTCAACCCACTGGGGGAAGAATATGGTTATTAATTGAGCAATGACAAGACACTCACTTGGACAACTTGCAGGAACTCTAAGTACCAGCATGCTTGGCGTGCACACGCCCATACAGGCGGGATTACTTGAAATGCTTATCAGCGTTCCTGCAGAACTGCCGGCCAGTTGCCGTTACTTTGCCTGTGAACAAGAGCACTGTAGTGCTCGAAACGCGTTGGGCTGCGCATTGGATTTTGAAGCGGGTATGTCACTCCGCCGAGCTACAGCATCTCATTAAAGGCATTCAACTCCTAGCTGTGTGGCGTCCTCACTGTTTTGGCAGACTTTGACTGATATATATATATATATATATATATATATATATATATATATATATATATATATATATATATATATATATATATATATATATATATATATATATATATATTCCAGGAATAATCCGGTGTAGCGCAGAGCTCTCAGCCAGCTGCCAAAAACGGACTCGAACCCAAAATTCAGTGCAAAGATGATTTATTCAGCCAGTGGTATTCCCCTAGTCATCACGACGCGTTTCGCGCTTCACAGAGCGCTTGATCACATGACACAGGTAATCACCTGAAACACGTTTAAATACATTCTGCCAATACAGGTCAGACTACAAATACAATGGAAATAGAAGAGTTAGTTCCCTAAGGACTACTCTCTTTTTGCTCTAATATCTGCTAATGCATAGAAAAATTGTAGCATAATGGAATATATAGCTTCCAGGTGTCTGAGGACATATTCTCAATTAATTGAAACGATATTGCACAATAGGTATAGAAAAATAATCTCTGTAAAATACATGTTGTTATCCAAGTGCATATCGTCCTACCAGTAGTAACATTATCATTGTGTACAGTACTAGAGAAAATATAAAAACCATTCATGTAAGACCATTTATACATTATACCAAAAATAGCCCAGGGATTTAAACGACATAAAACCATTCATAATTCATAAAAGAACCTATAAAAGACCTTAGAGTGGTTGTTTTTTTATATATAAAAGGCTAGAATAAATGAATATGAGTCACATGTCTAAAAATCTTCATATAAATACTAATTGATAGGTATGGTAAAAAAGTACAAAAGGACATAAATAATCTAAAATATTTCTCTATGTTGAGGAGGCCCATACAGCACTTGAGTAAATATTGTTATAGGCAGGTGTATAAATCCTCTGTGATATTTAAGCCTGAGGGATGCTTGGTGTTAAGCTCAATGATATATTGTGTCTCGAGGCGGCGTAGTTTGTCTTCTCTGTTGCCTCCTCTCCTACTGGCCTGTACACAATCAATCACATAGTATCTGAGGTCACTGCTTCTGGAGTTGTGTTTTGACTTAAAATGCCTCGCTACAGGATAAGTATTATCCTGGTTCCCAATTGCCCGAAGGTGCTGCAGAATTCTTTTGTGTACTGGGAGCTTGGTGCTCCCAACGTACAGCAGATTGCAGGGACATATTAACACGTAGACGGCAAATTCCGTCTTACATGTCAATAATTTGGTGATTTTGTGTTCCCTGCTATCAAAAGGGGAATGGTAGCTCTTTTTGTTGATAGCTTGTTGGCATGCTTTGCAGACTTTGCAATTGTAAAAGCCTGCATGGGTTAAGTACCAGGTTGATGCTTCCAGTACCTCAGGGCTGGTTTTGACCAGTTCATCCCTCATCGACTGCCCTCTGCTGTAAGTTATGCTGGGCCTCTTAGGGAGATCCCTCCCTATCACTGGGTCACTCAGGACCAATGGCCAGTTCTTACTGATGATTTTAGCTATCTCCTTGTGTTGGGTGTTGTACTGTACAATGAATCTGAATTCACAATTTGTAATGGTAGTATCCTCAAGAGCTGTTGTTAAAGATGAGTTACCAGCCAATAGTAGAGATCTGTCTTTCTGATTAGCTTTCAAGATTGCGGCATCTATGATTTTGGGCGAATACCCCCTGGCTAAGAATCTTATTTTGCTATCCCTTTGTGCCAGATCTAGATCTGTTTGCCTGCTGTGTATCCTTTTAAGGCGTAGCATCTCGCCATAGGGAATGCTATTTATGAGGTGCTTAATGTGAGAGCTGGTAGCGTGAAGAGTAGAGTTACCGGCTGTTGTCTTGCGGTGTAATCTTGTCTCTATCTTGCCCTGTTCTATAAACACCTCAGTATCAAGAAATGTAATGGAAGATTTGCTCAGTGTGGCTGTGAACTGGAGGTTTAGACTGTTGTCGTTGAGGTCAGAGATAAAATTTTCTGCTGATGACATGTCCCCCTTCCAGATCACAAAGAGATCATCAATAAAGCGTAGCCAGGTAACTACCTGAGTCCGCATAGTTGTTGAGTGTGAGACCATGAGGACCATCTCCTCCCACCAGCCCATGTGGAGACATGCATAGCTGGGGGAGAAGCTGGCCCCCATGGCCACACCCCGCAACTGCCTGTACATCAGAATATTAAACATAAAGACGTTGTTATTCAAACACATTCTAACCATTTCTAACAACATCATCCTATGTTCAGGCATGTTGGGTAAAGATCTCTGCAAATAGTAGTCTAGAGCATTTAGTCCATCTGTATGTACGATGCTGGTATACAGCGAGCAGACGTCCAGAGCGATGAGTATGTAGTTTTCCTGCCACTGAATATTCTTTATCTTGTTCAGAAAATCGCTCGTGTCGCTGACATATGATGGGAGTTTTTTAACCTCCCCCTGCAGGAAAAAATCTACATACTGGGACATATGTTCCAAACAGCTGTTCCTAGCTGAAATGATAGGACGTCCCGGGGGATTTGTGGGATTTTTATGAAGCTTGGGCAAAAAGTATATAGTCGGTACCACAGGGTAATCATTTAGTAGGAATTTGTGCTCCTGGTTGGTGATAAGACCCTTTGATTTCCATTTAGAAAGGTTTTTATAGCAGTTTGAGTACATATTTTTGAGTTCTGCACTGGAAAATCTGGTATATATATATATATATATATATATATATATATATATATATATATATATATATATATATATATGAGACAATCCCTGCTTACTCTCGCCTGGAGCCCAATCCTGGATACCACAGCGCAGAAGAAGAGAGGAGACCCGGGTGCAGGTGAGCAGTGTTATTTATTTAATCGGGAAGACGGCACACCTCAGCATAACGTTTCGGCCTACACAGAGGCCTTGATCACATGACGCATGCGAGGGAGGAGGCAACATTTAAAGTGCAAATGCTGGTCAGAATGTATAGCCATTGGTGGAACATGGTCACGTGCAAGAATGCCTTGTATCATAGACATAGACAACATTACAGTGCTAACTGCTAAACATATCACGGGATAATCCCTGATTTCAAATTTTGTCGCAATGTGAGAACCACTGTTAATAAAGTGCTAAATGCATTACTGTCATTTTTAAAACATTGCAAGGCTCAAATCACGGGATAATCCCTAATTAAAAGATTTCAAATGCAGTGCAAAATTGGCAATGTGCAACAAGTCAGTAAAGTGCAAATAGTGTCATATAAATAACTGTAATCTCAATAAATAACAATTACATACATGATCAACAATACCATGGTAAAATCAAGTGTAAACAAAATATATATATATATATATATCCAACAAACAGGAACCACAATTTGAAGGAGACCACAGAAAGTGAAGGATACGCTCTTTATTTTGCATTATGGCAGCTTGCTGGCAAAAGTCTTGTTCAGGATAGCTAATTCACCACATAACAGCCGGACGCGTTTCAGGATGCAAAGTCCCTTCCTCAGCGGCGTGATTATCAGCACGAATGCAGGTGCTGGAACGCCACACTAAATATCCTCATCCCTTCCCTGGTAGGCGTGGCCTTCACTGTGGCCTTATGGGATGCGTAGTGCGTGTTAATGTTACCTCAGTGGCTGGGCTGACAGTCAATGCAAATTAATCCATAGTCTTTGATATTGCCGTCCTAGTAGACGCCTGCCCCGCTTTACAGTTGCCATAAAGAGCTCAAAGCAAGCGCTTCCCTGTAAAGCACCAGCATCGGTCTTTCTCCCCAATTCCGACATCAGCGTGATGTTCGAAGCGGGACCGCCTCCGGCGGCGGGTCTACTTCACGACTCGGGCAAGCCGTTACAAATCCAACAAACAGGAACCACAATTTGAAGGAGACCACAGAAAGTGAAGGATACGCTCTTTATTTTGCATTATGGCAGCTTGCTGGCAAAAGTCTTGTTCAGGATAGCTAATTCACCACATAACAGCCGGACGCGTTTCAGGATGCAAAGTCCCTTCCTCAGCGGCGTGATTATCAGCACGAATGCAGGCGCTGGAACGCCACACTAAATATCCTCATCCCTTCCCTGGTAGGCGTGGCCTTCACTGTGGCCTTATGGGATGCGTAGTGCGCGTTAATGTTACCTCAGTGGGTGCGCTGACAGTCAATGCAAATTACTCCATAGTCTTTGATATTGCCGTCCTGGTAGACGCCTGCCCCGCTTTACAGTTGCCATAAAGAGCTCAAAGCAAGCGCTTCCCTGTAAAGCACCAGCATCGGTCTTTCTCCCCAATTCCGACATCAGCGTGATGTTCGAAGCGGGACCGCCTCCGGCGGCGGGTCTCCTTCACGACTCGGGCAAGCCGTTACATATATATATATATATCTCTGCTCCAAATCCGTACCAAGGGACAATGTCCAAACGGCAAAAAAGCACTCGCGGGGAACAGTTTGGGTTAGTTTATTTCAACACCAAACAGACACTCCATAAACAGACGCGTTTCGGTAGTAAACCTTCATCCATGTTTACCGAAGCGCCATCTTGGTCACAGTTATGAACACAAGGTAAATGAAAAGCAAAAAAGGACTCGAGAAAATCAACAAGATCCTAGTGTTAAATGAGCGCCATCTTAGAGTGTCAAATAAACCTCTAAAACAATAACTGAACCTAATTGAGCCCATAGATGGGCACATCTATATGAAATCCATAGAGTATATACAATAAAACATATATATAACAAAAATTTTGGGCGCTTCGGTAAACATGGATGAAGGTTTACTACCGAAACGCGTCTGTTTATGGTGCACCCCCACTTTGAGGAGCACCCGCCTGTGAGTGCATCGTCCTGGTGTTGTTCAGGGCGGATACTGATCCAATCCGAGCGAAGCAGGACACTGAAAGTGAGGCTGTGGCCATTGTTTGACTGTTGCTGAAACCATCGAGGGCGCTGATGAAGGCTAGATGCCGAAATGCATTCGCCCGTTCAGATGTTTCTTTATTAAAATTCCTCCATGGTGTCTCCTACTGCTGGCCTCTGCCCTTTCTTTGAGAAGGTTACTTTTGGATATATATATATATATATATATATATATATAGTCCGGCGGCCGAAATGCGTCATTTGGACCCGTTGATGTTGCAATAAACACCGCTTTACATCCACTTGGAGTCTGAGCCCGAATGTCCCTCTAGTGTGACTGAACCTTGGGATTTCGCTTTTGGATATTTTGGCGGGGAAAGATTGTCTCCGCGTAACAGGCCCCTCTTCACCTTGCATTCCTTGGCATATGTGATTGCTTGCAGTCATACCGAGTGTTGCCTCCAGGAGGAGAAAGGACTTATCTCTGCCCCCTGCCAGCACAGAAGTATTTGGGAAACCGCCAGGCACGGCCCGTGCCGGGCGTTATACTGGGGCGGTGACGTCAGGCAGGGGAGGGTCAGGGTCAGGGGTTGTAAAATGTGGGATATGGACCATTAGAGGTAAGTACCGAAGAAAAAAAAAACGAATTTCATTGCCCACGCTGCATCGCCAAATGTGATGCAGCGTGGGCAACGAAATTCGTTTTTTTTTCTTCGGTACTTACCTCTAATGGTCCATATCCCGCATTTTACAACCCCCCACCCTGACCCTCCCCTGCCTGACGTCACCGCCCCAGTATAACGCCCGGCACGGGCCGTGTCTGGAAACTGCCACCGAGGCAGGGTTGTACCACGGGTCGGAGGACACGTTTGTCATTTCTTCGCCAAGTGGTGAGTATACTCATGACTCTGTATGATTGGCAGGTCTGAAGAGGTTCTCTTTTGTTGCGTCAATAGTTAGCACTTGCTTCCATTGGCAACTTGACTATTTCAATGCATTCATCATGTCCAATAAAGCGCTGCATGAGTGAGAGGCCGCAGCAGAGGCGCTTTTTGAAAATCTGCCAAATGTGCACAATCAAACAAGAGCCAATGATCAAGATATGGGCTCCACCAATAACTATTATAAAACTTTGTTAGAACAAGCTGAGAAACTCATGCACACAGAATTGACCAAGTGCGAGGGCAAGTCTCTACAAAAATACCAGGATGTGGGCAGTGTCCCACGTGGACTGAGAATCATGCTGGTCCCTAGCTTTGAAAGGCCTAACCCACACATGCTAGAGGAACTGGCAGAGAGCAACCTGGACGCATCGATGTGACTGGTTTTAATCCTAATAAAATATGAAGAAATCGATCGCATATCCACACTTAAAGAGATTGAACACATTAATAGTGAACTGGATAAAATGGATCAAAAAAACTTGATAACCAAAGGTCGTGATGACATTAATACAAGACTTAAGAAGCATGAAGAGACAATTAAGACAAGCAAAGCCTTCAAATTTGCCTGCGACAAGGTGGATTATGAATCAGGGCAAAGATTCACCTTCGCCAGGAGATACGACTCTGTAAAGAAATAGAGAATTACCAAACCTGCACTGACTACAGGAGGAGCCGCAGCACCCATCCAAGAGGCAGATTCTGCTTCAACCTCTGACCTCATTCAGCACTTGGAAGTGACCCTGACTCTGAGGCTAGCAGCAGAGGGAGTGGCCGGGTTGACAAAACCGCATGCAGTTTCAGTCTCGCAGAGGAATTGGATTTTTTAAGATTAGACCGTGCCAAACCCTGCGCCCGCGCCTACCCAAGCAACAAAGAAACGACGGAATCACAGGAGATGCAAGCGAATGAAATGGATCCCATCCAAAAACAAACAACAAGAAGAGAAGCAATTGGAGACGCAAATGAATACAGACCCAAAAACGATAATCAATCTCACTGCCCTAAACCTCACCAAAGCCGAAAACCAACTCCTCTCCCTAGGTTTGTCCTTCTGCCCGGAAAGCAGCTTCAACTAAAGCAGCACACAAATTGACATTTTCAAATTCATTAGAAAATTGAAGTTAATCAAATTCTTTAAGTTGAAACATATGAACACTGCCATTCCAGAACCGACTGCTATTACTACACCCTCAGGGAGTAACTTACAGGTATCTTACAGTGCTACTATCCGCACTCTCTATGAGCTGGAATCCACTTCTGAGACCGCTCCTACACAGCAGATCCTACTGAATGAGGGTATCTTGTGTAATAAAGCTATCTCCAGTCCATTCAAACCCAATCCGCATTTATCACTATGATGCCGAGAGATGCCATTGATACTTTCAATGATGTCATTGTTGAGGAACTAAAGTCTCTACCCCAAATCAATAAACTACAGAAGAACAATGAGGTGATAATCAATAAATCAGACAAAGGTGGGAACATCGTGATTTGGCCTAGAGCTCTGTACCTCAAAGAAGCTAACAAACATCTCAGCGATGACACCTGCTACAAAATATCCAGACACAAGATAGCAGCCTCTAAGAGCAAGAAAGCATCTGAAGGCCCGCGGCTGTCTGACGTCTCGGTGGGCATGTGCGGAGGACGGCAGCGGCCGTCCAAACTGCGCACTTGTAGTATTCTTCAGCACTACAGGGGAATTCCGGCCGCAGCGAAGCGGTTAAAAAAGAACTGAACTCAATCAGACTAGAGGGCATCATCATGAAAGATGAATTTCAATTTCTCTGCAATGATTCTCCGGTACTCCTGGTACTCTACTTCCTTTCCAAGGTACACACAGGTATCTCTCCTGTCCCAGGACACCCAACCATCAAAACCTATGCGAGAAAATATCTAAATATGTTGAATTTTTCCTCCAGGAACTGGTCACCCAGCTACCTTCCTATCTGAGAGACACAAGCGATTTCTTGTGGAAAATCAAAGATATTCCATGGTCTGATGACTACGTCCGCCTGTCTTTGGACATCAACTCGTTACACACGAGTATTCGACACAGTGATAGTCTCTTTGCTTGTCATCATTTTCTCAAAAAATGACCTATCCAGTGCTACAAGCATAATGATGTGCTCTTTTTCATGATTGAGTGGGTCAGAATACTAACTTTCTCATGTTTAACAACACAGTCTACCAGCAGCTCAGGGGTGTGACCATGGGAGCCTGTTTCTCCCCCAGTTATGCATGTCTACCTGTGAGCTGGTGGGAGGAGCGGTCCTCAGGGTTACACATGCTACTACCTGGAACAGTCACATTGTAATGTGGCTACGTTATATTGATGACGTGTTTGTTATTTGGGATGGGACCATCAAAAGTGCAATGTCACTTGTTTCTGCTTTTAACCCTAATGATCCTAATCTTGAATTCAATGCCAATGTCAGTGCTTTGTCTGTTGAATTTCTCGATGTCAATGTTTGTATCTCCAATGGACACTTTACTCACAACTACACAGGAAACTCACTGCTGGCAATTCCACCTTGCGTGCCTCTAACTTCCATCCTAGATATCTCATTGCCAGCATCCCTTATGGGGAAATGCTCAGGTTACTTAGAATCTGCAGCTCTCATAGCGACTTCGCATTATGCCAAAGGGAGGCGCATTAGAGATTCATAGCACGAGGGTACTCCGAACACATCATAGCCACTACAACCAATAGGGCTAACTCCATACCTAGAGAAGTGCTCCTCACAGGCACACCAAACATCAACTCAAGTAACACTGATGCCCCTGCAGAGGTTCACAAAGAGGAGGTGGCAGTCAACACGTCTCATTATTACATACAGTAGGGAGGAGCGAACAATAAGAGCTATCATTAACAAACACTGGAAGATCATTGCGTCCGATCCTACACTAGGGACACTGGTAGCACAATGCCCCACCATCACATATGGACGTGCTTTTTCCATGCATGATGCTCTAGTTAGGAGTAGCCCGAAAGTCATCACTAAATCCAATTGGCTTACGGACATCAAAGGGTTTTTCAAATGCAGTAGCTGCAAAGCATGTATCTTTGGCATAAATCCCACTCAAGTCAATGCCACTTTTCACAATGAACTACTTACCATCAAAAGCAGACTCACATGTAGAACTGAATTCACTGTCTACGTCTTGCAATCCGATTGCTGCCTCAGGTATGTTGACATATATTTTCACAAGAACAAGGGGAACCCAAAAGGTATATCATAGGGACCTTGGGCAGTATCAATTTACAAAAGACAATGGTCCCTATATGTGGACAGGATAGCAAAAAATAATAATCATACACCTAATAAGTAGTATGTTTCTTTGTCCAGCCGGACAAGAATTTTATTTTAAATGATCAAGTTCATAGAGAGAGTTTTAAGACCAAGATAACAAGTGGGCACAGCCGTGACCCACAACATTTAAGACAAAACAACAAAGAAATGGCCAAAAAGGCAAAGCGAAAATCTGTCTGTATACTATTGTTCAGTGCTACAGACTCAATGTCTTAAACATAACCATACCATTGTGTCAAACAATATAGCATTCATCATATTGCACATGGGGTTTTTTGTCGACGACGTTTCGATGCCTTTTTAAATTATGACATCATCATCAGGACAAGAATTATCAGCATTATTGTTTTGTTCAACAATTATTAACACATTACCTATTATCGCATTACTTTACATGAAGGAAATGGGAGGCAAGGGGGAAGGAAAAACAGAAATTGTATATAAGTATCAGCATGTAAGGAACAATTTTTAAAAAAACATGAGTGACATGGGAATTGCGGCGAGTGAAAAACCATGCATATAGCTGAGTGGAGTCGATAATCGGCGAGTGAAGGGGAGTTCCATGTCTCTATTAAGATCAATAGCAAGTGAGGGTAGAAAATATTAGTCACGATTGCCCGACCGTTCCGGTGATGAAAAGGCTAAGTCGTGAATGGCGTAAAAAATTACTGTGGCTAAGTTCATGGAAGTGTCAATAATCACGGGCGATGGTACGTCGTGGATGGCGTGAAACATTTATTGGCTAAGTCATTGCTATGGCAATAATCGCGGGCGATGGCAGGAGAAGAAACCTACATGTCGGTTTACTTGCTGGTTGTCTCGTTCTGGGTTATTGAAGAGAAACCGCGGGGCTAATGGCATTTTGAGGAAAGAAAAATGTGACGTTAACGGTATCGGTCTGTGAATGAGGCGGGGTGCCGGATCGAGGGTGGTGGACACAGGTACCTTTCAAAACAATTCCGGGGCTTACGTCAAGGTTGTATGGAAACGCCAGGAGCGCGATGGCTCAATCTGAAAGGGAGTGGGCGGTTAGATACTTGCATGTAAAAGTATCAGGGTGCCCAATGCACCACTAGTTGAACATTTCCAGGAAATAGCTATGGAGGCGAATTTTCCTAAAGAACTGTAATAATTCCACCTGTATATCTTGAAAATTGGGGCGTACTGTGGGAACAAATGACAGGCCTCTGCTCAATAATGAGACTTCAGTACTGGACAGGATATGTTCAGTGAGGTTAAAGATGGGCAAGAGACCGGTCTCTAAATCCGTGCTGATATCATTGGGAGTATGATCTGATGATGTTACCATCGGTGATGCTGTCTGCGTGTGAAACGTTCGCCTGGGGGGTTTACTGGTTTTTTCCATGTCGAGGGTTGCTTTCCTCTGCCCCTTGGTTGACCCCGACCCTCTTCTAAAAAAGGACGGTTAGAAGGGCCTGGGCTGTCGCTTTGGTCTGACTGTCCAGAGGAGTCAGCTGAGCTATCAGTGAAGCCAACAAACTGTTGCCTCCTGTTGAATCGTCCCCAGGTTCTTTGATTTTGTGGACCATTATAAGGGCGAGTGGTGTAGTAATCTTTGGCAAGATACAGGTACGTTCTCTCTTGATTAAAGTTTTTGATATCTTTGCATACTTTGTTTTGTTTTTTGTTTAGTTCAATTTTATGGAAATCTTCGATAGTTTTATTGATTTTTTTAAGAAGTTTACTTGTTTCTGATCTGGTGTTGTTATCCTTGATCTGTTTCTCGAGGTCTGTTATTTCTGTATTTAATTTTTGGAGCTCTTCAGTAGCAATGTCAATCCCGAGCACCATCCAGTGCCGGGAACATGTAGTGCTTATATAGCTGAAACCATTCAAGTATTTAGGATTATTGGTAAAAACTCCCGGTACATTACGTACTTGTAAACCTAATGGGATTGTATTGGATTTGTGGTAGTCAGTTAGAAGTCTGATCATTAACAGTAGACGTACCTCCTTTTTCTTCAGTTTCTCTAGGTCATCTGCTAGGGAAGTGCTGGACCCAGATGGTGTTTCTGCTGTATCAGAGAGGAGAGAGGGACCTCCTAGAATCTTATTGATATATTCTAAGTTATATAATGGAGGGTGAGGATCAGACATGCTTTTTTAGAAAAAATCCAGGAGGGAAAAATAGTGGGGAGAGAAGACTTTACAGTGACGGGTGAACAATACAGGGGTGGACAAGGTGGACCCACTTGCGAGGAAGGGGCTAGGATTACCTGAATCCCTTGCAATCCAGCGATTGCGCTAACTATATTTTCACAAGAACAAGGGAACCCAAAAGGTATATCATAGGGACCTTGGGCAGTATCAATTTACAAAAGACAATGGTCCCTATATGTGGAGAGGGTAGCAAAAAATAATAATCATACACCTAATAAGTAGTATGTTTCTTTGTCCAGCCGGACAAGAATTTTATTTTAAATGATCAAGTTCATAGAGAGAGTTTTAATACCAAGATAACAAGTGGGCACAGCCGTGACCCACAACATTTAAGACAAAACAACAAAGAAATGGCCAAAAAGGCAAAGCGAAAATCTGTCTGTATACTATTGTTCAGTGCTACAGACTCAATCTCTTAAACCTAACCATACCATTGCGTCAAACAATATAGCATTCATCATATTGCATATGGGTTTTTTTGTCGACGACGTTTCAATGCCTTTTTAAATTATGACATCATCAGCAGGACAAGAATTATCAGCATTATTGTTTTGTTCAACAATTATTAACACAATGCCTATTATCGCATTACTTTACATGAAAGAAATGGGAGGCAAGGGGGAAGGAAAAACAGAAATTGTATATAAGTATCAGCATGTAAGGAACAATTTTAAAAAAAACATGAGTGACATGAGAATTGTGGCGAGTGAAAAACCATGCATATAGCTGAGTGGAGTCGATAATCGGCGAGTGAAGGGGAGTTCCAGGTCTCTATTAAGATCAATAGCAAGTGAGGGTAGAAAATATTAGTCACGATTGCCCGACCGTTCCGGTGATGAAAAGGCTAAGTCGTAAATGGCGTGAAAAATTACTGTGGCTAAGTTCATGGAAGTGTCAATAATCACGGGCGATGGTACGTCGTGGATGGCGTGAAACATTTATTGGCTAAGTCATTGCTATGGCAATAATCGCGGGCGATGGCAGGAGAAGAAACCTACATGTCGGTTTACTTGCTGGTTGTCTCGTTCTGGGTTATTGAGGAGAAACCGCGGGGCTAATGGCATTCTGAGGAAAGAAAAATGTGATGTTAACGGTACCGGTCTGTGAATGAGGCGGGGTGCCGGATCGAGGGTGGTGGACACAGTTACCTTTCAAAACAATTCCGGGGCTTACATCAAGGTTGTATGGAAACGCCAGGAGCGTGATGGCTCAATCTGAAAGGGAGCGGGCGGTTAGATACTTGTACGTAAAAGTATCAGGGTACTCAAAACAGAGTTACCGGCTGGCGAGATTCACTTACTTGTATTGGCAGGAGCACTGTGGCTAATACGGGAGTCCGATGGAAGTGAACTTCCGAGCAACCATGGGAGCTAGCTAATCAACCCTCATGGTCTCTAGAAATCGATGATGGACTTACTGTGACTAGGTAGAGTAGTGCAGCGGCCATATTGGAGTGGTGATAGCCACATGGTCTCTAAAAATCGATGATGGACTTACTGTGACTAGTGCGGCGGCCATATTGGAGTGGTGTAAGTGATCAGTGTGATTGTGTATAACTAAAAATGCAGCATGCATTAACCGCAATATGTGACTTCTTTAAAAAACTGTTTAAATGATAGGAATGACATATAACTGAGATTACAATAAGGAGGTCCAGTCCTCAAGACGGTTAAGGCCTTTTCTGATACTGTCAGTTTTTAGAATTCAATGCAGTTCCTCTTTATTCAGCTATTGGGATAGATCCGCTCCTCTTGGAGGTGGTTTGATGATAGAAACAACTGTCCAAAGTAATTCATCTTCGCTGTGGCCTTTTTCGTGGAAATGTTCAACTAGTGGTGCATTGGGCACCCTGATACTTTTACATGCAAGTATCTAACCGCCCGCTCCCTTTCAGATTGAGCCATCGCGCTCCTGGCGTTTCCATACAACCTTGATGTAAGCCCCGGAATTGTTTTGAAAGGTAACTGTGTCCACCACCATCGATCCGGCACCCCGCCTCATTCACAGACCGGTACCGTTAACGTCACATTTTTCTTTCCTCAGAATGCCATTAGCCCTGCGGTTTCTCCTCAATAACCCAGAACAAGACAACCAGCAAGTAAACCGACATGTAGGTTTCTTCTCCTGCCATCGCCCGCGATTATTGCCATAGCAATGACTTAGCCAATAAATGTTTCACGCCATCCACGACGTACCATCGCCCGTGAGTATTGACACTTCCATGAACTTAGCCACAGTAATTTTTCACGCCATTCACGACTTAGCCTTTTCATCACCGGAACGGTTGGGCAATCGTGACTAATATTTTCTACCCTCACTTGCTATTGATCTTAATAGAGACCTGGAACTCCCCTTCACTCGCCGATTATCGACTCCACTCAGCTATATGCATGGTTTTTCACTCACTGCAATTCTCATGTCACTCATGTTTTTTATTTTAAATTGTTCCTTACATGCTGATACTTATATACAATTTCTGTTTTTCCTTCCCCCTTGCCTCCCATTTCCTTCATGTAAAGTAATGCGATAATAGGTATTGTGTTAATAATTGTTGAACAAAACAATAATGCTGATAATTCTTGTCCTGATGATGATGTCATAATTTAAAAAGGCATCGAAACGTCGTCGACAAAAAACCCCATATGCAATATGATGAATGCTATATTGTTTGACGCAATGGTATGGTTATGTTTAAGAGATTGAGTCTGTAGCACTGAACAATAGTATACAGACAGATTTTCGCTTTGCCTTTTTGGCCATTTCTTTGTTGTTTTGTCTTAAATGTTGTGGGTCACGGCTGTGCCCACTTGTTATCTTGGTCTTAAAACTCTCTCTATGAACTTGATCATTTAAAATAAAATTCTTGTCCGGCTGGACAAAGAAACATACTACTTATTAGGTGTATGATTATTATTTTTTGCTATCCTGTCCACATATAGGGACCATTGTCTTTTGTAAATTGATACTGCCCAAGGTCCCTATGATATACCTTTTGGGTTCCCTTGTTCTTGTGAAAATATAGTTAGCGCAATCGCTGGATTGCAAGGGATTCAGGTAATCCTAGCCCCTTCCTCGCAAGTGGGTCCACCTTATCCACCCCTATATTGTTCACCCGTCACTGTAAAGTCTTCTCTCCCCACTATTTTTCCCTCCTGGATTTTTTCTAAAAAGCATGTCTGATCCTCACCCTCCATTATATAACTTAGAATATATCAATAAGATTCTAGGAGATCCCTCTCTCCTCTCTGATACAGCAGAAACACCATCTGGGTCCAGCACTTCCCTAGCAGATGACCTAGAGAAACTGAAGAAAAAGGAGGTACGTCTACTGTTAATGATCAGACTTCTAACTGACTACCTCAAATCCAATCCCATTAGGTTTACAAGTACGTAACGTACCGGGATTTTTTACCAATAATCCTAAATACTTGAATGGTTTCAGCTATATAAGCACTACATGTTCCCGGCACTGGATGGTGCTCGGGATTGACA
Organism: Lissotriton vulgaris; assembly: GCF_964263255.1. Taxonomy (NCBI): domain Eukaryota; kingdom Metazoa; phylum Chordata; class Amphibia; order Caudata; family Salamandridae; genus Lissotriton; species Lissotriton vulgaris. The sequence continues at coordinate 248,200,966 of NC_141687.1, forward strand.
TTGCTACTGAAGAGCTCCAAAAATTAAATACAGAAATAACAGACCTCGAGAAACAGATCAAGGATGACAACACCAGCTCAGAAACAAGTAAACTTCTTGAAAAAATCAATAAAACTATCTAAGATTTCCATAAAATTGAACTAAACAAAAAAACAAAACAAAGTACGCAAAGATATCAAAAACTTTAATCAAGAGAGAACGTACCCGTATCTTGCCAAAGATTACTACACCACTCGCCCTTATAACGGTCCACAAAATCAAAGACCCTGGGGACGATTCAACAGGAGGCAACAGTTTGTTGTCTTCACTGATAGCTCAGCTGACTCCTCTGGACAGTCAGACCAAAGCGACAGCCCAGGCCCTTCTAACCGTCCTTTTTTAGAAGAGGGTCGGGGTCAACCAAGGGGCAGAGGAAAGCAACCCTCGACATGGAAAAAACCAGTAAACCCCCCAGGCGAACGTTTCACACGCAGACAGCATTACCGATGGTAACATCATCAGATCATACTCCCAATGATATCAGCACCGATTTAGATTCCGGTCTCTTGCCCATCTTTAACCTCACTGAACATATCCTGTCCAGTACTGAAGTCTCGTTATTGATCAGAGGCCTGTCATTTGTTCCCACAGTACGCCCCAATTTTCAAGATATACAGGTGGAATTATTACAGTTCTTTAAGAAAATTCGCCTCCATAGCTATTTCCTTTTGAATCCCTCTCCTTCTAAACCTGGTAACACTCCATTCAAACCACCATCTAAATTTTCCCCTACCACTGGCATGATCCCGCCAGAGATACCAACTTTTGAAAAACTAATCCTAAAAGACCTTACTGATCTGGAAAACAAGAGGTCCTTTATACCTTATAACATCACGATAGAAGAGAAAAATGCCATTGCCTCCTTGAAAAACAACCAGTCATTAATAATAAAACCTGCCGACAAAGGCGGAGGCATCGTGATCCAAGATATCAACCTGTATAAAGATGAAATAATGCGTCAACTGAGCAACCATGAGCACTATTGTAAACTTCCTCGCAACCCCACTGCAGAGATTCAGGACATGATTGCTAAAATCACTTCAGAGGCACTTCACCTAGGCTTCCTATCTAAAAAGGAATTTGATTTCCTTAATACTAAATCTCCTCGCATCCCTGTGATCTACTGCCTCCCGAAAGTGCATAAAAACCCACAATCTCCACCAGGCCGCCCCATAGTATCTGGGTGCGGTTCAGTCCTCGAACCATTGGGCCACTATATAGACTTCTTTATCAAGCCATTTGTACCAGATACCATATGCTATATCAAAGACAGTATGGCTATGATTAATATGATCGAAGACTATCCATTTGATCCCACATTCAGCACCATGTGCACGCTGGATGTGGAATCACTTTATACTAACATCCCCCAATACAAATCTCTTCGTGTGATTGAAGGGGTGTTAGAGACACGAACACGTCCTCACAATGTCCCATCTAACTTTATCCTCCAGTTACTGGAAATTTGCCTGACTAAAAACTTTTTTCTTTTCGAAGGACAGTTTTATGGCCAGGTTAGGGGTACCTCCATGGGAGCAATTTTTGCACCTAACCTGGCCATTCTGTACATGGATCATTTAGAGACCAACAGTATTTTGAATGTGTCCAATCCTTTCCACAATGGTATCAGATTGTGGAAACGTTACATTGACGAAATTTTTTTACTTTGGACAGAATCACTTGATAACCTCACACTTTTTCAACACTGGCTCAACAACAACAGTGGAGGCCTCAAATATACCTTATCCACCAGTAAAGAGAGCATACCATTCTTAGATCTAGAAATAAAAAATACAGAAGGTCGCCTCACTACCACTCTACACCGTAAACCTACTGAACGCAACACTCTTCTTGAGTACAGTAACCATCACCCAAGAGCTTTGCGTGATTCCCTGCCTTTCTCCCAGTTCCTACGCATTAGGCGCAACTGCTATTTCAAGGAGGATTATTTTACTGAAGCTAAAACCCTCAGCCGCAAACTTAGGAACAGAGGTTACCCTCGTAAGCTAGTGCGCTGCTCTTTAAAAAGAGCCTGGTATTGCCCAAGGGAAACCCTCCTGGAGCCGAAGGAGAAAAAAGATCAGAATAGACTCATTTGTGTCACCACATTTTCCCCAGCCTCCAATGCTATCAGAAAGAGTGTGCTCAAGCACTGGCCAGTCCTCAATGCTGGTCAACTGACACTAGAACGTTCAATGTTCGCTTTCAAACGGGCCAAAAACATCAAAGACCACCTAGTAAGAGCATCTCTGCCTACACAACCCCTAAAAACGACTATAAATGATGCATGGGGTTTCCCACCTTTAACTGGTCATTCTAAATGTGGGAATTGCATTTATTGTGACTCTACTATTGAAGGAAAATCTTTTGAATATGGTACTATCAAATTTTACCGAAGATACTTTTCCAACTGTAACTCTGTAAATTTGGTATATGCAATTTTCTGTCCCTGCATGCTTATTTATATAGGGCAGACAAGTGAGAAAGTAAAACTAAGAATTGGCCAACACCAAAGCAGGATCCGGTGTAACACGCCCAATGCACCACTAGTTGAACATTTCCACGAAACAGGCCACAGCGAAGATGAATTACTTTGGACAGTTGTTTCTATCATCAAACCACCTCCAAGAGGAGCAGATCTATCCCAATTGCTGAATAAAGAGGAACTGCATTGGATTCTAAAAACTGACAGTATCAGAAAAGGCCTTAACCGTCTTGAGGACTGGACCGCCTTATTGTAATCTCAGTTATATGTAATTCCTATCATTTAAACTGTTTTTTAAAGAAGTCACATTATGCGGTTAATGAATGCTGCATTTTTAGTTATACACAATCACACTGATCACTTTCACCACTCCAATATTGCCGCCGCACTAGTCACAGTAAGTCCATCATCGATTTTTAGAGACCATGTGGCTATCACCACTCCAATATGGCCGCCGCACTGCTCTACCTAGTCACAGTAAGTCCATCATCGATTTCTAGAGACCATGCGGGTTGATTAGCTAGCTCCCATGGTTGCTCGGAAGTTCACTTCCATCGGACTCCCATATTAGCCACAGAGCTCCTGCCAATACAAGTAAGTGAATCTCGCCAGCCGGTAACTCTGTTTTGAGCACCCTGATACTTTTAAATGCAAGTATCTAACCGCCCGCTCCCTTTCAGATTGAGCCATCGCGCTCCTGGCGTTTCCATACAACCTTGATGTAAGCCCCGGAATTGTTTTGAAAGGTAACTGTGTCCACCAGACTCGATCCGGCACCCCGCCTCATTCACAGACCGGTACCGTTAACATCACATTTTTCTTTCCTCAGAATGCCATTAGCCCCGCGGTTTCTCCTCAATAACCCAGAACGAGACAACCAGCAAGTAAACCGACATGTAGGTTTCTTCTCCTGCCATCACCCGTGATTATTGCCATAGCAATGACTTAGCCAATAAATGTTTCACGCCATCCACGACGTACCATCGCCCGTGATTATTGACACTTCCATGATCTTAGCCACAGTAATTTTTCACGCCATTCATGGCTTAGCCTTTTCATCACAGGAACGGTCGGGCAATCGTGACTAATATTTTCTACCCTCACTTGCTATTGATCTTAATAGAGACCTGGAACTCCCCTTCACTCGCCGATTATCGACTCCAATCAGCTATATGCATGGTTTTTCACTCGCCGCAATTCTCATGTCACTCATGTTTTTTTTTTAAATTGTACCTTACATGCTGATATTTATATACAATTTCTGTTTTTCCTTCCCCCTTGCCTCCCATTTCCTTCATGTAAAGTAATGCGATAATATGCATTGTGTTAATACTTGTTGAACAAAACAATAATGCTGATAATTCTTGTCCTGATGATGATGTCATAATTTAAAAAGGCATCGAAACGTCGTCGACAAAAAACCCCATATGCAATATGATGAATGCTATATTGTTTGACGCAATGGTATGGTTATGTTTAAGAGATTAAGTCTGTAGCACTGAACAATAGTATACAGACAGATTTTCGCTTTGCCTTTTTGGCCATTTCTTTGTTGTTTTGTCTTAAATGTTGTGGGTCACGGCTGTGCCAACTTGTTATCTTGGTCTTAAAACTCTCTCTATAAACTTGATCATTTAAAATAAAATTCTTGTCCGGCTGGACAAAGAAACATACTACTTATTAGGTGTATGATTATTACAAATCAGGTATGTTGACAGCACCAAACTGCAAGTCACCTGCGCAACCTACAGCATTTGCGCACCATTGTCAACAGCGATCCCACGACCCAGTAGCTAGAAAATTCATGGACAGACACAACAACAACCTAGATCACTTCAAATATTTTGTGATTGACAGTGTACCCCCTCCCAGGCACAGTGGCAACTGCGAAAAACAACTTGGACGACTTGAAACATGATATATTCTTGAGCATAACACTGGGCCTCCAGCAGGCCTCAGCATCACAGAGGACCTACACAATTGCCTATAATATTCCTGGTTACCTTGACTTATTGTTTCCTCCATTAACTCAGGTGTCTTAGTGCCGCCCATATTAGGCTCCTTGTCTGACTCATGGATCAATTTCCTTGCATTTCGCATTTGCTTGCATTTCACTTTTCTAATCAATTGATCTCTCTTTTGTGTCCTGCTTTCTTGTCTACTTTCAGCCTCGGTTTGCATGTTCCTTGGTTGGTTATGCTTGCCTAAATACTCCATAATGTGCCTTTCTTGCATTTTAGTCTCATTTGATATGTATGAAATGCGAAATGTATACGAGTTCCGGCTGGAATCAGTTGGTGGGTATGAGCTTAACTCTGTGACGCTTCCTCGACACCCCAGTGTTGGGACTATGTCGCTCTTTTAACTCTTTTAACTCTTTTAACTGGGTTACAGCTCCTTGCCCGACCACTATGATTCTTACGACTTTAGCTCCTGTGCACAAGTCAGCCTCTCTAGCCTGACTATCTTTCTTTTAATCTTTCTTTCTTTTTTGTACTTATTATCATTATCCCACATCTAACCTGGCCATAGTTTGACATCATATGCATGCTTCGCATTTGTGCAACTGATACTACTGCCCACCTGCGTAAAAATACCAAGCCTTATCACTTTTAGCATGCCAGGCTCTATAGGGCCTTATAGCTGATGCAGGATCTTGATAACCTCTCTAATCACACCAGCTTAGGTTAAATCTTTTTCCCTTGTGGTGTTAGGCACATTTCTTACTCCTGTGCATTTGTATGGACGCCGTCATCTATTTTAAATTTATTTTTACTTTTACTTTGAGAGAGCATGTTCTCACCTCTTGCAGCAACTTTCACGGGTGGCTTGGCAGTGAACTACATGATTCGAGTCTGTTGATTATGTCTCTTGAAGACAGGCTTTACCATCTATGAGTCACAGGTATGTGAACCTAACTGGGTAGAATTCACGCCTAGTTGAAAAAAAAATTAAAAATGAAAAAAATGTAAACATAGTAGAAATACTTGCTGTTCTACTTAAGTTGTAACGTACTTACAGCACACCATGTGATGAAGGCTGCATACCAGAGGGGCGAAACGTGTTATTTGGACCTGTTGATGTTGCAATAATCACCGCTTTACATCCACTTGGAGTCTGTGCCCATGTGTTCCTGCGTGACCGAACCTTAGGTCGCCAGTAGGTAGTTATAGTTAGGATTTTTTTCAATGCAAAATCTCAAAATTCTATTTGGAATAACTTTGGCGCCGGTTGACGAATCTGCCTGAAAATTTCCTCAAATTTGCCTCGCGGAGCTCCGGTCCTTCCTTTCAAGTTTCGGGGAGATTCGTCAAGCGGGGGCCGAGATAAAAGGGGGGTCCCAAAACGTGTTTTCCCCATGTTAATTTCCATAGGGCGGTCGAACTCACTTTTAGCCCGAACGGCTGAATGGATTACCACCAAACTTGGCACAATTGTAGGGACTGGTAGCCAGATGTGCCTTTGCTATGTCTCAAGATATGTGCTCCAGTGGATTTTGCGTAATTTAGGTTAAAAAAATATATATATCTATGGCAGCGCCCCAGTACACGCACCGGGGGGCGCTCCGGGCGCGCCACGCGAGGTGCGTATGGAAAGCTGATTGGCTCTCAGGTGTCTGTAAACATTCGAAACAGTTCGGAGCGGCCGCCATCTTGTGTCTCGGTAGGATCGAGACACAAGAGGTGGAAAAAAAAAGGGGGAAATGACCATAAGGGGGCAGGGATAGACCCCACCTGACCCCCTAGGTTTGATGTGGGGGCCATAAAAGGGCCCAGCGGGGCAAAAAAAATTATTTTTTTTTATTTGCGTGGGGGGAGCGCCCGGTACGCGCACCGGGGAGCGGACCGGGGAGCGGACCATGGGGAAAAAAGAATTGCAGAGTTTTTAAAAAATGTAGCTTTTTGTATAAATTGGAGGTAGTTCTAAAAAGAACTGTTTTTTTCTTCTTTTTGTTGTTTTATATTTTTACTTTTTGGGGGTTTTCTGAACAGTTTTATATTGTTTTGTATTTTTCATGGGGAGAAACGAAAAAACAGGGAATTGAAAATGGCTCAACTGGAGCAAAAAAAAGAAAAGAAATAATTAGGGTTTATTGGGGCATTTGTGGTTGTCCCCAGCAAGGACATTGAGCTTTACGCTCTGTTCTCCGTAGGAGATGGTCTTCCCACAATGTTTACAGGTTATTCGGAAATCCTCAAACCGTGGCTGAATGCAAGGCATCGTCTCTCTTGCCTCTTGTCCCGACGGAGTGCGTTGCTTTCTTTTCGAGGTGGTGCTTGTAGTTTGGGGAGGGTTTCTGGCCAGTTCCCTCATCTCTGCAGCAGAATAGTTTATTGGATGCTTGCGCTGCATGTGTCTAATCATTGTGTTGTTGCCGAATGAATATTTTTTATTAGGGTTCCCCCTAGAACGTTCCATGTCACAGATTAGGCAAGTCACCTTGGCTGCATTTACTTTTTTCTTCCCCACTGGGATCGAAAAAAACTCCCATATAATGTGTGGTCTTGGCTGGTATGGGGTATTGTGTTCTTCAAGCCATCTTCTCCTCCCCTCCTCCTCCTCCTCCTCCTCTTCCTCCTCTTGTTGACCACCAATGTAATCTTGTGGTGGTCCTCTTGGTGGTTGTGGTGGTGGTGGTGGTGCAGATGCACCAGCTGCTGCTGCTACTGAAGCCATTATATAGATCAAAATGGTACAGAGAGGTACAATCAGGTCTTCCTCAGTCTAAGGACAAAGTCAGAATAAGGTAAAAAGGTGGGGTCTGTCATCATTTGGAAGAAAAAAAAAGGCCTGAACCAATGAGAAGTGTTATTTTCAGGTCACATGACCGACGCGCTTACGCGACGCGCCCCCGGGCGCGCCCCGGGATGCGTCACGTAAGCGCGTCAGATGTTTACGTTGCACGAGCGTATTCGCTCGAGTGCTTCCGGGTGCGCTTACGCCGTGCGTATCACGCGGACGCGGCTACGCGATACGTCACGATCATGTTTTCATTCGCGACATTGGCGCTAACTGGACGCTTCCCGGTTTGCGCACCGGGGCGCTTCAAACGACTACGCTCCCGGGGCGCTCAATGGGGCGCGCCCCGGGAGCGCTCCAGGGTCAAAGTAAATAAATAAATAAATAAATAAAAATTGTTTAAAATACAAATAAAATATAGGAATCATTCATTTTCAAAAATATTACATTTCATAGCTATAGACAAGAAAAAAACATAGGTTTGGGGCCTTATATATAGTTAGGAATTAGCATTTAAAAAACCTATGAAATTCACTGAAAAAACCATAGGTTTCACACCAGTTATAGTTAGGAATTAGCATTTAAAAAACCTATTAAATTCACTGAAAAGGGGGGCGTGGCCAAGATGGCGGAGTGAGTTGTCGCACTTGCCGCGATCTCCTCCACACCCAGGCCCCTAAACTACTGAATTGCTGCTGATCTCCCCCCACGCTGCGATCTATCGGCAGCGGAAGGTGTGGAGAACTCAGGCGTCTCACCCCGAAGGGTAACGAGCCTTGGGGACGCCGCTAGCAAGCTCCGGAAGCTGAGCCGGGACAGGAGATGGCCTTCGAGTCCGGCCGGAAGTGGTGTTGAGCCCGCCCGGCGGCAGTGGCTGGGCCCGGGGAGCTGCCCTGGGGCGCCGGATTCGACCCGGACCTGAGCAGCGAACCCCTGCCGGGGCTGGCGGACGCTTGTGAGGAGCCGGGCAAACTATCCCCCGAGGACGGAGACGCAGGCGCTGAAGGTCCGGGCTGTGACCGAGTGCGGAACGAGGCCGAGTCGCGGCCGTGAGGAAGAGCCGGGTTGCGCAGGGTGAGTCCACGGGCTTGGTTGACCTCGAGGGCAGTTCAGTGGCGGCCCTCCCCGGCGGCCCGGCAGTGACGGATACCCACTTCCAGGGGGGTGAGACCGCTCGAGGCCGACTGCGTCCCCGGCGGCCGTTGGGGCAGCTGACCTACGCGAGGCCCCGGCTTCCTCCACAGAAGGCCTGGTGGTATTGGAGGAGGGACGCACAAGCAGCGGACCGGCGCTGCCTCTCCGGTGCCCAGGGACGAATCTTGGACAACTGTGACTGGGGCTTGGTGGACATGCACCGGGGGTGATTCGCTGCCGGCCCACACGCCAGAGGGTGGGTGCTCAGACACGGAGGCCTGCCGGAGACTGCGAGCAGCCCTGCGGGGGGGACTGGGGCCCATCCCCCTGCCCCTACCAAGCCGGAGAGGTGAGGAGCACATCTAACTGGGAGACTGGGGACTGCGTGGTCTGTCGGCGAGGGAGGCAATGCGACGCCACAGCTGAAGGCCCTGAGTTGCTAGTGTGGTGCAGGCCTCGGAGGGGGAGGTGGAAGCATACCCGCCCGGCCCTCTCCCGATATTCCTTAAGGGGGACTGACGCCGGCCGGCCGGTCTGGCAGGTGGCTGGTCAGAACTATTAGCGGCGCAGTGGCACAGTGAGACGGCGGTGGGCTTCAATAGCCCCTGAGATATACTCGGCCTCGGAGCGTGAGGTCCTGCCCCCACCCGGTCCGAGTGGTGGCGGAAGACATTGACGTGGCCCTAGGAGGGGTCGGCGGGCCTGGTGGTGGTCTGGGATTTTCGGAGGAGTAGTGCAGTGCTCCGGTGGACCACCTCCCCATCATTGCCTACGGTCGAGCCGGGCCCGGTGCCTGGAGCCAGACCCCCGGGGGTTGGCCGGATTGGGACAGACCGGACTTCTGGAGACGGCATAAGGGCGCAGGGATCTCAGGAGACTGAGGCTGACCGACTGCCTGGTGGTCCGGTGGCACAGTGTTCTCTGATATTCCCAGTGGTGTTTGCAGGCTCCGGAATATTGTTCAGAATGGCCGGCAGTAAGGGGAACAAGAAGGGTGATCGCACCCTACCGGATATGCTGAGCAGGGGCGCAGCACGAAAAGACCGAGGACAGCATTCCCCAGGACAATCGAGCAGCTGCCAGGGGGCAGGTGGAGGGGAGCCGCCGGTCACCAGGTCCTTTCTAGAATCCCTGTTTAGCTCCCTCCGCGAGGACTTTCAGACACTTAAGCAGGAAGTTGCGGGAGAGGTCCGAGAAATACGGAGGGAGGTCGATGGCCTGGGAGAGAGGGTGTCCACCGTGGAGGAGGCCGGACATGCCCGGGATGAGGAACTCACGCAGCTTCAACAAGAAGTGATACGGCTCCGGGACCAACAGATCGATCTTCAGTCGCACGTGGAGGATCTCGAGAACCGTTCCCGGAGGAACAACATTCGGGTCCGGGGTGTGCCTCTCGGAGAGGAATAGGAAGACGCTGCAGCCTACCTGCAGGATCTGTTCAGGGACGTATTGGGGGAGCCGACCGACTTTCTTGTTAGAATCGACAGGGCGCATAGAGTGGGTCCGCGGCGCAGATCACTAGCGCCCCCTCCCGACCTTTTGGCCTACTTGCCAGACTACCCCTTAAAGGAGAGGATCCTCCGGGTGGCCCGGACCAAGTCTTCTCTGGAGTTCAGGGGTCATCAGGTGGCCCTCTTTCAGGATCTCTCTGCGGTCACACTACAGAAACGCAAGTCCTTTAAAATTGCGACTGACTTTCTACGAGAGCATGACACTCAGTACTCTTGGGGCCACCCGTTTCGCCTCATTTTCCGATGGAATGGTACATTGCATCAACTGCGCTCCCTTCAAGACACCTGTGCGGTATTGGGCATCACAGCAACTGATGAGGACGCGCCCACCCCGCGCCGTCGACGCGTCACGAGAGACGGCTGGCAATCAGTCCCTGGCCGCCAGAATTCAGCTTCTTTGGCGAGGCCTGACTCGCCTACTATTCGAGCGGAGATGGATAGTGCAGTGAGAGAAGTGGCTAGAGACACGGCGACCAGTGACGTTGCACTGACCGCTTAAAGAAAGCTCCGGGGGAAGATCGATATCGCCTTCTTGAAATTGCAGGTTTGGGGGCCAGGGGGAGGGGGGGGAGCGGGTGTTGCGTGGTGGCTGGACGTCCACTTTTGTGACTTTCCATAGACTTATCCGTTATGGGCCGGACTTGGACATTGGTTCCTTTGGAACAGGTTGTGGGGAGAAGGGAGTGGGGTCTTGGGGGAGGGGGGGGTTTAGTTGGGGTATGGGAATGTTGGGGTGGGACCCGGGAGTTGGGTGAGGGGACAGAGGTCGTCCAGTGCACCAGGCAGGCATTTGTTACTTTAGCTGTTTTTCTTTACCTCGTTTTGGCCGGGTGGGGACGGGTTGGGCATGCGGAGAGGTGGGGATGGGTTGGACGGTGCGCTGCGCAGCATGAGGGCGCGTTGGACTCAGCCGCGCGCAGCAGTTGCCCTAACAGGGACCTGGGCTGGGGGGGGACACACACACCTTCCATTACCTTCGCACAGAGTGACTACGCTCCCACGTACACTATCCACTATGCCTCCCTACACTTTTAAAGTCGTGACCTTGAATGTCCAGGGTTTGAACAACCCAGTCAAGAGACGGGCAGTGCTTTCCCTGCTGGAAAATGCTCAAGCGGACATATGCCTCCTTCAGGAAACGCACCTACTGCCACATGACACGCACAGACTGCGCTCCCACAAATTTCCGATACAGTTCTTTTCCTCTTGTGCCACCAAGACTGCAGGGGTAGCGATTTTGGTGGCCAGACACTTTAAGGGGGAACATCTCCACAAGTTCACTGAGCAGAAGGGCAGGTTGCTGGCGCACAGGTTCAGAATGGGGGGATTTACGTTCACGATCGGCTCCCTCTATAGCCCCAATGACAAGCAGGAACGTTTCCTGCAGTCGGCAGTGGAAGATATCACTGCTTCGCCAGACAGACACATCATCCTCAGAGGGGATTTTAATATGGTCTTCGACTCTTCCGTAGATAGATCGGCGCAGCGCTCTCCGCAGGTCGGGGAATTCTCGGCCTGCTGTAAGGCACGGCTTGCGGAGGTAGATCTCCTGGACCTCTGGCGTCGCATGCACCCCACAGACAGGGATTACTCGTATTATTCCCATGCGCACAAGACCTATGCGAGGCTCAATCACCTTTTAGTCACCTCACCGGTGCAGGCGTTGGTCTCTTCGGTGGACATGGGAGTACTATCCTTATCGGACCACGCTCCGGTGGAGGCTTCGTTGTGTCTGCCCCCTGCCACTCAACCCTCGAGGACTTGGCGCCTCCGGGATACTTTGCTACATAGGAAGATGGTGGTGGACCGTATTGAAGAAGTGCTCCGGGACTATATGGCTCACAATGATAACGCCGATACCACCCGGGCCACACAGTGGGCGGCATTGAAGGCTGTCCTCAGGGGGGAATTTTTGTCAATCTCCGCGGCTGACAACAAAGAACGAAGGGCCAAGAGGGATGAGCTTACGGATAGGGTTCGGGAGCTTGAGTTGATCCATCGTAGGACGGGGGCGCCAAGGATTTGGCGGCAGCTCAAAGAGGCAAGGAAACTTTTGGCGGCCTTGGATATGGATCGGGCAGAATACGCGACTCTCCGACTGCGTCACGCCTTTTACACGGGGGGTGATCATAGTGGTAAGCTGCTAGCCAATAGACTCCAGGCTGCCCGGCAGAGCCAGGTGGTGAAGGAGATCTCCGACCCCACGGGAAGGCTGGAGACGGAAGATGCCTGTATCTCAGCAGTGTTCCGAGGGTTCTACGAGAACTTCTACGCTGGTGATCCGCCGGACGTAACGGCCACGGCCTCCTATTTGGCTTCGGTCACCTTGCCGTCCTTGGAACCCCTGCAGGCGGACCACCTGAATAGGAACATTGGAATAGAGGAGGTGGTGTCGGCCATTGCCAAGCTCAAACATGGTAAAGCGCCGGGCCCGGACGGCTACTCCGCCCTTTTTTATAAGACGTTTTGCACGTCGTTAGCTCCTATCCTCACTCGCCTTTTTAACTCATTCGTGGAACCTGGAGCCATCCCGTCTGATCTCCTGAGGGCCTCCCTCACGGTCATCCCTAAGCCAGGGAAGGACTCGAAATACTGTGGGTCCTACAGACCGATATCCCTCTTGAACGTAGATTTAAAACTCTACACCGGGATCCTGGCCAGTCGCCTGGCGCCCCACTTGCCCGGTCTCATTGACCCGGATCAAGCAGGCTTTGTCCCAGGGAGGCAGACGGTCGACAACACAAAGCGGGTGGTCCACTTGTTGGAGAAGGCTTCTCGGATCCCTGGAGAGCGAATGATGCTAGCGGTTTACGCGGAGAAGGCGTTCGACCGAGTACATTGGCCCTTTTTAGAACAGGTGCTGGTGAAGGCGGGCATTGGAGAGAAGTTTCGCTCCATGGTCCTCAACTGCTACAAAGAGCCAACAGCCGTGGTCCGTGTGAACGGACACACCTCCGCGGCCTTCAACATTGAGAGAGGCACTAGGCAAGGTTGTCCACTCTCACCCTTGCTCTTTGCTTTATACATGGAACCGTTCGCTCAGAGGGTGAGGGCCAACCCGGCGGTGGAAGGGATACGGATGGGTGGCTTTACCCAAACGTTTAGCCTCTACGCTGACGATGTCATCTTCACGTTGGCCACGCCCCGGACAGCCTTGCCGGCTTGTATGGAGGAACTGGACACATTTGGCGCGGTCTCAGGCTTTATGATGAATGTGGGGAAGTCGTGGCTTTGGATATCTCCCTAGAACCGGCCACCAGGGCGTACCTACAGAACAGATTCCCCTTGCTTTGGTCTTCGGAGACGGTACCGTATCTAGGGATTAAGATAGCGCCCACGTTACCGGCTATGGTTTCAGCTAACTACGCGGCCTTGGGGGCGAAGATCAGGGAGGAACTTGGCCGATGGAGCCGCGGCATCCTCTCCTGAATGGGAAGGATCGCGGCCATTAAGATGACGATTTTGCCGCAGGTTCTTTACCTGTTTAGGGCTCTGCCGCTTCAGCCTCCGGCCGGGTGGATCCCACAGCTGCAGTCGGATGTGGAGCGCTTCATTTGGCAAGGGAAAAACCCAGACTGCGCAGGGCCCTCTCCCTTTTGTCTCCTGAAGCGGGAGGTCTGGGTATACCCGACTTCCGTAAATACTTTCAAGCGACACAATTGCGGTATTTTGTAGAATGGTGCAGGTGGGAGTTGGATAAGCATTGGCTATTCCAGGACCAAGCGGTGGCAGGTCGGCCGCTGCAAGAGATACCGTTTTTGCACCGGTCCCATCGGCCTAAGAATCTCTACGCCTCCTTTGTCACCAGGGTGCCTCTGCGGGTTTGGGACGCTACTTGCCTTAAGTATGACCTTACCTGGTTTCCGTCTCCACTCTCGCCGTTGGTAGACAACCCGGCTTTTACTCCCGGAATGGAGAAGGGAGCTTTCACACATTGGCGGCAGGCAGGATGTAGAGCTTTATGTCATCTGTATGGGCCCAAAGGGGTCATCCCGTTCACGCAGTTCCGCCAGGAATTCTCTTTCCCCAAGATCGAGAGGCATCGCTATATGCAGGCCTGACACTGGGCTCTCCAGCCGCAAGTGAGAGAAACGGCGGATAGGCTCTTCTCACCATGTGAGAGGTGGCTGTTGTCTCGTACATCGGACTCGAAACTAATCACGGATTTATATAGGTTTTTACAACTACCCTCTACACATGTTCACAACCCCGGGAGGGAGAGATGGGAGCGGGAACTCGGGAGAACACTGAGTCCCAAGGAGTGGGACCACATCTCCTATAGGGCGCGTCACTCAGCTTATCATATGGGCCTCACTGACACATTCACCAAAGTTTCCACATACTGGTACTACACGCCTGAGCGGATACACAAGTTCGACCGCAGTAAGGCTGATACATGCTGGCGAGGGTGTGGACATCGGGGTACGCTTACTCACATTCTATGGGACTGCCCTCTTCTGGCCACTTACTGGAAGGAAGTGCTGGACGAAATAGACTCCCACTTTGGTATTGAGCTCCCGCGCTTCCCCGCATATACCCTATTAGGACTCCCAAATGACTTAATGTATCCCCTCAGGTCCAGAAGAGGTAGGTAGATCGCCATCGCCTTAGGGTCTGCAGTCCAGAATATTCTGATACACTGGCGCACTGTCACACCGCCCACCATCACAGGCTGGCTCCACAGATTGTGGCATGTGCTGGGTATGGAAAAGTTGTCTCTCGTAGTGGCTGGAGACTTAGCACAATTTAACAAACTCTGGCAACCGTTTCATTCTTTATTGCTCACGGAGTTCAGAGAACTCACCTGTCCGAGATATCTCCGCCTCCTGCGGCTCACAAGCCCGCCGACACCTGATCGGTGAATTGGTACGAGATCCCCCTTCCTTGTGACCTACGGCCTTGAGGTACATATTAGGTGATGATTGTGCACTGGACGATGGGTGGGGGGGGTGGAGGGAAGTTGGGTTGGGGTGACTGGAAGTTGGGGTGGGGGGTAGTATTTGTGTTAAAATGTTGTGTCACACTAGGTTTATGCACTCTCTCTATTGCTAGGCTGGATTACCATGTGTGGCCTATGCCTAATAGCTTTCTACGAACGTTGGGTCTCTCTGGCGAACATGGGTTGCTCCATGATGATGTGTATTTGCCTTGGTTTGTCATGATGAATAAAATACTTTAAACCTAAATTCACTAAAAAAAACTGACCATGTCATGAGTGATGTAATATGTGACGTCATCAGCAGTGCATTACATGCGCAAGTTATAGTGAGTCCAACTAACTATAACGTGGGAATTTCAATGGTTTTATGTCAGTAAAATTTCCAGCTAACTATAACTAGTGTGAAACCTATGTTTTTTTCTGTGAATTTAATAGGTTTTTTAAATGCTAATTCCTAACTATAACTGGTGTGAAACCTATGGTTTTTTCAGTGAATATATATATTCACTGAAAAAACCATAGGTTTCACACCAGTTATAGTTAGGAATTAGCATTTAAAAAACCTATTAAATTCACTGAAAAAACCATAGGTATATATATATATTCACTGAAAAAACCATAGGTTTCACACCAGTTATAGTTAGGAATTAGCATTTAAAAAACCTATTAAATTCACTGAAAAAACCATAGGTTTCACACCAGTTATAGTTAGCTGGAAATTTTACTGACATAAAACCATTGAAATTCCCACGTTATAGTTAGTTGTACTCACTATAACTTGCGCGCCTGCAATGCACTGCTATTGACGTCACATATTACATCACTCATGACATGGTCAGTGACATCACTCATGACATCACTGATGACACCATCCAGTGAATGTGTGTCTTTCTGAAAAATAAATATGTTTTATATATGTATTTGTAAAGGTCGATGGAAGAATAAATGTTTAAATAAGTGTGTAAATGGATGTTTTTAAAAAAAAATATTGATTGGTTAACTGGCTTATTAAGTGTATCTTAATGAATACATATATTAGCGAGTAATTTTTAAATATTTAAATAGATGTATCAGTGTTTCACTTTGTGTATAAGTGACTGCATGGGTTGGTGACTGACTCACTGTTTGTATGTGTCTTGAAGACATTATATGTGCAGGACTGTATGGGTGGATGAGTGTGTATATGTGTGTGTTAGTGAGTGAATGACTGTCCCACTAGTGTCTTTATTAGTAACGACGTATGTTTTAATCTAGTATATGTGAATATTGATGTATATAAGTGAGTATATGTGAGAGTGAGAGAGTGTAAGAGTTCCTGTTTAAATAAATATGTGTTTCTATAAGTGATTGTTTAAGAGAGTAAGTATGTGTAAGTTTCCTTAGCAGTAAGGTGGTAGTGTGTGTATAGTTGTATATGCAAATAAATGGATGTTCAATAGTTTATTTGCATGTGTGAGTATGTGTGTGAGTAACTTTTGGATGACTGTCGGTGTGTAACAGGATGTATAGGTGTATCACTACATATGATGAGTGAGTATATGTATGAGTGACTACATAGAACTGTTGGTGAATGAGTGGATGTGTATATAGATGGTGGAATTACTGAATTGGTTGTTGTAACTGGTATGGGTATCTCTATTTTTTTGAAAATGTTAGTTTCTATTTTTGAATATGTGTTTCAAGGGTTACATTACACTGAAAGGAGGTCTGTCACTCTGTCACAAGGATGGTGTCATCAGTGATGTCATGAGTGATGCCACTGACCATGTCATGAGTGATATAATATGTGACGTCATCAGCAGTGCATTGCAGGCGCGCAAGTTATAGTGAGTCCAACTAACTATAACGTGGGAATTTCAATGGTTTTATGTCAGTAATTTTCCAGCTAACTATAACTGGTGTGAAACCTATGGTTTTTTCAGTGAATTTAATAGGTTTTTTAAATGCTAATTCCTAACTATAACTGGTGTGAAACCTATGGTTTTTTCAGTGAATTTCATAGGTTTTTTAAATGCTAATGCCTAACTATAACTGATGTGAAACCTATGATTTTTTCAGTGAATTTCATAGGTTTTTTAAATGATAATTCCTAACTATATATAGGGCCTCAAACCTATGTTTTTTTCAGTGAATTTCAAAGGTTTTTTAATCGCAAATTTCTATTGCTATCAAATATAATATTTTTTATAATGAATCCTAAATTGTATATTTATGTAATACTATTTTTTATATGTATATTCTTCATTTTTTTATTTTTTTATTTTTTTTCCTTGGGGCGATCCCGGTGCGCGTACCGGTGAGCGCGCCGGTAAGCGCAGTCTTCCGGCGCGTCCCGGTACGCGTACCGGTGAGCGTCCCGTTAGTGCTATTGCCGCGAACAAAAACATCTCCGTGACGTATCGCGTAGCCGCGTCCGCGTGATACACACGGCGTGAGCGCACCCGGAAGCACCCACGTGCATACGAACGCGCTACGTAAGCGCCCCGGGTTGCGTAGCGTAAGCGCGTCAAGTCATGTGACCTGAAAATAACACTTTTCATTGGTTCAGAACAGTTTTGGTTTCCAAATGATGAAAGCCCGAGTCATGTGACCTGAAAATAACACTTTTCATTGGTTCAGGACAGTTTTGTTTTCCCAATGATGAAAGCCCCCACCTTTTTTCCTCATTCTCACTTTGTACTTTGAGTGAGGAAGACCTGTTTCCAAACCTATTAGTACCTATTTGTACTGAGAAATGGCTACAGTAGCAGCAGCAGCAGGAGCATCTCAGCCACCACCAGCACCACCACCAAGAAGACCACCACAACACCACAGTGGTGGAGATGAAGAAGGGGAGGAGGAGGAGGAGGAGGGGGAGAGGAGGAGGTTCCTGCCTGAAGATACTACCCCATATAAACCAAAGGAGCACATTATCTGGGAGTTTTTTTCAATCCCAAAGGACCTCAAGAAAGTAAATGCGCCAAGGGTTACTTGCTAATCTGTGGCACTGTACTTTCCAGGGGGAACCCTAACAAAAAGTACTCTTTTGGCAATAACACCATGATTTGCCACATGCAACGCCGGCACCCTAACACTTATGCTGCGGCAGAGGTCAGAGAACTGACCAGACACCCTTGCCAATCTTCTCCCAGCACCTCCAAAAGTAAGTAACCAACTCCATTGGGTCCAGAGACAAGGGAGATGGTCCCAAACATACAAACCCAGTTTGGACAATACAAAATCGTTTGTATATTTTGTGGAAAAACAATTACCTATGGTGAGCAAAGCATTAAACTCATCAACCATGCTGGTGACAACCACAATTGCCCAAAAAAACCTTAATTTTTTCCTGATTTTTTTTTGCTCCAGTTGAGCCGTTTACAATTCCCTGTTTTTTGTTTGTCCCCATAAAAATAACAAAAAAATATAAAATTGTTCATAAAAGCCAAAAAAAGTACAAAATGTTCAAAAAAACAATTAAAAAATATAAAACAACAAAAAGAAGAAAAAAACAGTTCTTTTTAGAACTACCTCCAACTACCGTCCCGGGCGCTCACCCCGCGCAAATCGAAAAAAAAAAATTGGCCCCGCGGGGCCCGTTTATGGCCCCTACATCAAACCTAGGGGGTCCGGGGGGGGTCTATCCTGCCCCCTTTTGGTCATTTCCCCCTTTGTTTTTGCCACCTCTTGTGTTTCCATCCTACCGAGACATTGTTTGGAATGTTGACAGACACCCGAGAGCCAATCAGCATGGTTTTTCACTCGCCGCAATTCTCATGTCACTCATGTTTTTTTTAAAAATTGTTCCTTACATGCTGATACTTATATACAATTTCTGTTTTTCCTTCCCCCTTGCCTCGCATTTCCTTCATGTAAAGTAATGCGATAATAGGCATTGTGTTAATAATTGTTGAACAAAACAATAATGCTGATAATTCTTCTCCTGATGATGATGTCATAATTTAAAAAGGCATCGAAACGTCGTCGACAAAAAACCCCATATGCAATATGATGAATGCTATATTGTTTGACGCAAAGGTATGGTTATGTTTAAGAGATTGAGTCTGTAGCACTGAACAATAGTCTACAGACAGATTTTCGCTTTGCCTTTTTGGCCATTTCTTTGTTGTTTTGTCTTAAATGTTGTGGGTCACGGCTGTGCCCACTTGTTATCTTGGTCTTAAAACTCTCTCTATGAACTTGATCATTTAAAATAAAATTCTTGTCCGGCTGGACAAAGAAGCATACTACTTATTAGGTGTATGATTATTACAAATCAGGTATGTTGACAGCACCAAACTGCAAGTCACCTGCGCATCCTACAGCATTTGCGAACCATTGTCAACAGCATTCCCACGACCCAGTAGCTAGAAAATTCATGGACAGACACAACAACAACCTAGATCACTTCAAATATTTTGTGATTGACAGTGTACCCCCTCCCAGGCACGGTGGCAACTGCGAA
The DNA here is from genome assembly GCF_964263255.1 of Lissotriton vulgaris. NCBI lineage: Eukaryota > Metazoa > Chordata > Amphibia > Caudata > Salamandridae > Lissotriton > Lissotriton vulgaris. Next base: position 248,220,258 of record NC_141687.1, read on the forward strand.
AAACAACTTGGACGACTTGAAACATGATATATTCTTAAGCATAACACTGAGCCTCCAGCAGGCCTCAACATCACAGAGGACCTACACAATTACCTATAATATTCCTGGTTACCTGGACTTATTGTTTCGTCCATTAACACATGTGGCTTAGCGCCGCCCATATTAGCCTCATCGTCTGACTCATGGATCAATTTCCTTGCATTTCGCATTTGCTTGCATTTCACTTTTCCAATCAATTGATCTCTCTTTTGTGTCCTGCTTTCTTGTCTACTTTCAGCCACAGTTTGCATGTTTCTTGGTTGGTTATGCTTGCCTAAATACTCCATAATGTGCCTTTCTTGCATTTTAGTCTCATTTGATATGTACGAAATGCGAAATGTATACGAGTTCCGGCTGGAATCAGTTGGTGGGTATGAGCTTAACTCTGTGACGCTTCCTCGACACCCCAGTGTTGGGACTATGTCGCTCTTTTAACTATTTTAACTCTTTTAACTGGGTTACAGCTCTTTGCCCGACCACTATGATTCTTACGACTTTAGCTCCTGTGCACACGTCAGCCTCTCTAGCCTGACTATCTTTCTATTAATCTTTCTTGTATTTCTTTTTGTCCTTATTATCGTTATCCCACATCTAACCTGGCCATAGTTTGACATCATATGCATGCTTCGCATTTGTGCAACTGATACTACTGCCCACCTGCGTAAAAATACCAAGCCTTACCACTTTTAGCATGCCAGGCTCTATAGGGCCTTATAGCTGATGCAGGATCTTGATAACCTCTCTAATCACACCAGCTTAGGTTTAATCTTTTTCCCTTGTGGTGTTAGGCACATTTCTTACTCCCGTGCATTTGTATGGACGCCGTCATCTATTTTATTTTTATTTTTACTTTTACTTTGAGAGAGCAAGTTCTCACCTCTTGCAGCAACTTTCACGGGTGGCTTGGCAGTGAACTACATGATTCGAGTCTGTTGATTATGTCTCTTGAAGACAGGCTTTACCATCTATGATTCACAGGTATGTAAACCTAACTGGGTAGAATTCACGTCTAGTTGAAAAAAAAATTAAAAATGAAAAAATTTTTAACATAGTAGAAATACTTGCTGTTCTACTTAAGTTGTAACGTACGTACAGCGGACCATGTGATGAAGGCTGCATACCAGAGGGGCGAAACGTGTTATTTGGACCTGTTGATGTTGCAATAATCACCACTTTACATCCACTTGGAGTCTGTGCCCATGTGTTCCTGGGTGACCGAACCTTAGGATTTCCCTTTTGGATATATATATACATGAATTTCTCTGCGCACAACAAAATGCTATTAACCATGATAAGAATCTGCCTTGAACAAAACTTCTTCTTATTTAACAACCAATTATATCAGCAGGTTCGAGGGGTCGCCATGGGGTCGTGTTTCTCCCCGAGTCTGAAAATTACAAAAAACAATTTGATGGACAGAATGTAGATCAATGTCTTACATTCACCCCAGTACAAGGATCTGGGCCTAAATCCATCGTTTTTTGCACTCCACACCACCCTGGGTTAGATAATGGCTTTATGCAAATCAGCTCTGACCCTGTGCCCCATGGGAACAGTCCAGTCCGAACTACACAGCCATATCTTTCCCAGACCGGAATCAAGCACCCGAGTCTAGCATGTCTTCACATGGGACTCTGGGAGGAGTGCGTGCTGGCGGTCCCCTGTTAGACACCATGCGGCAACATGTACCATTGTACTTATGGTACATAAACGATTTATTCTTAATTTGGCGGGGTTCTAAAACAGCAGCGCAGAGGTTCATTTCAGAACTTAACAAGAACGACCTAAATCTGGAATTTACTTCCTGCATAAATGAAAAAGCAGTAGTTTTCCTAGACACGGAAGTATATGTGTCAGGTGACAGATTGGCAACTAGAATGCACAGAAAGCCCACGGCAGGGAACACAATCCTACACGCGTCTAGTCAGCACCCCCGCCACCTGATTGACAGCATTCCATTTGGGGAAATGCTGCGAATCAGGCGTATTTGTAGTTCAGAAACGGAGTGCCACAAATTACAACTTGAAAGCAAAGAACGCTTTTTGGCTCGTGGATACTCTGTTAGAACAATTCAACGTGCTATAAACAGATCTCATACAATATCTAGAGATGAAGCTCTACTTAGAAAAGAGAGACCAAAGGAAGGGGTTACTGACAAAAGCAAATCGATCGCACCCAGAGTCATTGTCACTTTTAGTAGGCAACATAAAGAGATCAGACGAATCTTTTATAAAAACTGGAATCTAATAACGGGGGATCCCGTTATTGGCGAACATATGGTCAAAAAACCTGACATTACCTTCAGAAAGTCCGCTTCAATGTCAGACAGGCTAGTCAAGAACTTCCTGGAAAAACATATCTCTGACACTTGGGGAGCATTGGGAGGCGGTTTCAAAAGATGTGCTGTATGCAAAGCATGTAAAAACCGGTGCAGCAAAACTCAGTACACATCACCGTTTTCGACAAAACCTGTACAAATAAAAAAACGCATGTCCTGTAAAACTGACTTTGCTGTATATGTGCTGCAGTGCCCGTGTGAGCTTCGATATATAGGCAGCACTCGCTTGCCGGTGCACAGACGGGTATTGCAGCACATTAGAGCAATAGTGGGTAAAGACCAAACCTACCCTGTGGCACGCCACTTTGAAAAGGTCCACAACAGTGATCCGAAGGGCCTTTTATATTATGCTATAGATTGTGTGCTGCCCTTAAAAAGAGGAGGAGACAGGGATGCCAAACTACGCCTTCTTGAAACAAGATACATTATCGAACTTGACAGTAAGGCCCCTAGGGGCCTGAATGCAGGTGAAGATTTGTACACTTGTTTATAAGCAATCAATAATGCAGCTTATAAGCCCCTGAACAAATAGTGTGACATCTCAGAGGAATGTACATCTTTTACAGTGATCTTAGATCTGATAATTGACTGAATAGGTCGGGAGTTGTGGGATTAGTGATGAACTTACATCTTGGAGGTGGTGCGCGCAGGCTGCCATAAATAAGAAAGAAATAACATCCAATATAAGTAAAAAACATATTCTTTCACCTCCCACTCCATGAATGTGAAAATGAACTATATGTCATTTTTTCGCACAAATGAAAACTTAAAAAGGATAAAAAATACTAAAAGGAAAAGATATTAATCACATTATTATGTTTCACAGTTGTACAATATTTGCACTGGGGTCTTCTTTTTCGTGGGGTCATGAGAGGTTACAGTACTGTGGCACATAAGAACCAAGAGTTTCGTTGAAACTAGATTACAAATGTGGTCTTTTGTTCGCCTTTTAAAACTTAACAGTGGTTATTATTTTTTCATGTGCACAATTAAGTCGTATGATCAAGTTCTTAAAATTCTAATGGTACTTTGGTAATACAGGTTAAAAAGGTACACAGCACGTTGCACTTTACCTGCTTGAATTTGCACAATTTGATATTTTTATAAATATGAATTACATATAGGATTTGCATTATAGACACTAAGTCTTTTATTGTAAATAGTATGTATATATCATGAATTTTAATTATTTATGAAACTGTATATATATATTTGTCCTAAATAATGTAATTTCAGATTTCTGTACATTTGATATTTTTCTACAGAATTTTCAGTAGAATGTACATTAGTGCCATTGAGAACTCAATATGCATAGATAATTATGGCACTACGCCATTTATATGTGTTAACAATGAACTAAATACCGCTGTGTATATATGTATAGAAACTCAGACCACAATGAGTTAATTTGGGCGGTTTTTTATGTATAGAACTCCGCCTTTCATTGGTTCAGAAATGCCTTAAATACCCTCTTTTGAGCTCTACTAGCGTATCATGTGATCAAGCCTCTGGCTAGAGGCGAAACGCGTCATGCAGGACAGCTTGGGTGTTATTTGACGAAAATAAAGAACACTTAATTTTGCCCGAGATCTTGGGTCTGACTTGTTCGTTTTTCCGGAGCAGTGGAATTGTGATGCCGTCGGCATCAAGCGATACAGGACTTCATATATATATATATATATTACCTACTGGCGGTCGCCAGTAGGTATATATAGTTAGGATTTTTTCTCTATGGGATTTTTGAAAATTCTATGTCTAATAACTTTGGCGTTTGTGGACGGAATTGGCTGAAATTTTCAGGAAAATGGAACATTTTGTTTCTGAGCAGCCCCTGACAATTTGGGGGGGTTTCATCAAGGGGGGGCCGAGAAAAAATGGGGGTCCCAAAACACATTTTTCCCATGTTAATTTCCATAGGGCGGTTGGCCTCACTTTTAGCTCGAACGGCTGAATGGATTTGCACGAAACTTGGCAAAATTGTAGGGACTGTTAGCCCGATGTGCCTTTGCTAGGTCTCAATATATGTGCTCCAGTGGATTTTGAGTAATTTAGGTTCAAAAAAAGATATATATCTGGGCGGAGCCTAACCACACATCTGATCTGATTGGCTGTCAGCACTTCATCCAAGAAGTGTTGGCAGCCATCTTGGGACCAATATACATGATAGCACCTCATTAAAAAGCATTGTAGTTAATAGATGGTTTTAGGACTTTAGTTACATTATAAATCATTTGTTGATGGTACCATACTCGTTTTAGGAATTGTGGTGGGTTCTAAGGTGATTTTACCATGTGAAAAAACCTTCTGCTGTGATATCATGAATATTGTTTGAAAGAAAACTAATATCTCATGATTTTCCCACAGTGGTTTGGAAGGGGATCTATAAGCTAAACTGAAAACATATTTTCTGTAAATTCACATTATCTTTCTCAGTCATGTGAAAATGAAGTCTGACATTCTCAGTAAAACATGTACATCCAACAAGGACAGAGACTGTCAGTTGATTCCTTTGTGTTCTACTGCAGCCTCCTAGAGTGTTCTAAAGAACAACTAGAGCGCTAACAGTCCTACTTATTACAAAGGTATGGCACACCTGAAGCCATCTTGATTGGAATAAAGTGGTAACTCTTAAAACATTTAATTTAAAAAGAAACAACATGAGGGGGTATATTTTGCCATAGAAAGTATGATTAGTGCTGGAGAATGAAAAATTAGGGCACATTTTGAGTGACTTCTCAAATCCTTTTCTATTTCATTAAAACATTCTGACATGCAGTCTCCCAAAATGGCCACCAGAGACAAAAGAGCCCAAATGTAGCCCAAATATCACCCAGATGTAGCCCAAGTATAGCCCAATGACAGAATGTCCCAGAGTGTTCTAAAGAACAACTAGAGCGCTAACAGTCCTACTTATTACAAAGGTATAGCACACCTGGAGCCATCGTGATGGGAATAAAGTGGTAACTCTTAAAACATTTAATTTTAAAAGGAACAAAATGAGGGGGTATATTATGCAATAGAAGGTATTATTAGTGCTGCAGAAAGAAAAATTAGGGCACATTTTGAGTGACTTCTCAAACCCTCTTCAATTTCATTAAAAAAGTCTGACATACAGTCTCCCAAGATGGCCACCAGAGACAAAAGAGCCTAAATGTAGCCCAAATATCACCCAGATGTACCCCAAGTATAGCCCAATGACAGAATGTCCCAGAGTGTTCTAAAGAACAACTAGAGCGCTAACAGTCTTACTTATGACAAAAGTATGGCACACCAGAAGCCATCTTGATTGGAATGAAGTGGTAAGTCTGAAAACACTCAATTTAAAAAGGAACAACATGAGGGGGTTAATTTTGCCATAGAAAGTATGATTAGTGCTTCAGAAAGAAAAATTAGGGATCATTTTGACTGACTTCTCAAATCCTCTTCTATTTCATTAAAAAAATTCTGACATGCAGACTGAAACATGCACTTTGAATACCAGCAGCAGACGTCCCTGGTGAGCAGTAGCTTTACTACAGTGATCTAATGTGCAACTAGAGTGCTAACATTCAGAATTTATGGCAAATGTGTGACACATCTGAATGCCTTCTTGATGGAACCAAAGTAAACAAGCATTGAAAATGCAATAGATCTCGCCCTCGTTTAAGTTAAAGCCATTCTGTTTGTAATGAGGTGGCTTTTTAGCTTTGCTTTTATTAGTGTTTTTTCAACTTTCATGTAAATAACATGCATCTGTATGCATATAAGTATATGTATGCATGCATTTATGTTTGTATTTATATAGATATACAGATGATATATGTTTATATATGTATGTATATATATATATTCACTGAAAAAACCATAGGCTATAGACCATATATAGTTAGGAATTAGCATTTACAAAACCTTGAAAATTCACTGAAAAAACCATAGGTTATAGACCATATATAGTTAGGAATTAGCCTTTACAAAACCTTGAAAATTCACTGAAAAAACCATAGGTTATAGACCATATATAGTTAGGAATTCGCATTTACAAAACCTTATTTTACTCACACAAAACCATTGAAATTCCATATATAGTTAGTTGCACTAACTATATATCGCGCACCCGCAATCCACTGCTGATGATGTCACATATTACATCATTCATGACATGGTCAGTGACATCACTGATGACATCACTGATGACATCTCAAATGACATCACTGATGACATCACTGATGACAACATCCAGTGACTGTATGTTTCTGTAAAGTTAAAATATGTCTTACATATTGAAGAATGAGTGGATGTATAAGTGTCTGGATGAAGGATTTTGTAGGTGCATGACTGACTGTATGAGTGAGTGATTAAAAGTGTCTCACTGAGTGCATGGGTTAGTGACTAAACTGTCTTAATTTGTGCATCATTATGTCTGTTGTTCTGTAAACTGTTGCATGTGTTGATAAGTAGCTATATGAGTAACTATATGGGTTATTGATTGGTTGCCCAAGTATTTGTATGGGAGACTGAGTGTGTGTGTGGGTGGCTGGGAGGTGTATGACTCTGTGCATAGATGTGTGAGCAGTTGATTCACTAGATGTATGGTTTCAAAAGTGCATGTGGAAACAGCTGTATGGGCGGTTGACTGTGTGCATGAGTGTATTGGTGAGTGAATGGATATCTCAGTGCTACATGTCAAAGTAAGTACATATGTAAAACACAGTACATGTGAGAGTTGACATATAAATAACTGTGCATAAGAGCCAGTGAATGTGTGAGTGGCTGTATGGATCATTGTGAACTTGTATCAGGGATTGTATAAGAGAGTAAATATGTGTTAGTATATGTTTGAATAAGTAAAGTTTGTATAACTGTATAGTTGAGGAAATGGAGGTGTGATTGATTCTTTGCATGACTGACTAGGTGTGTGAGTAACTCCATGGATGAGTGACAGTCTGTGAGTGTCTGTTTACACTGATTGTATCTAAGGTTATATTAGAGTCTGAAGAGGTTCATCGTATTATCACATGAATGATATCATCAGTGATGTGATCAGTAATGTCAAATGAGATGTCATCAGTGATGTCATCAGTGATGTCATTTGAGATGTCATCAGTGATGTCATTTGAGATGTCATCAGTGATGTCATCAGTGATGTCACTGACCATGTCATGAATGATGTAATATGTGACATCATCAGCAGTGGATTGCGGGTGCGCGATATATAGTTAGTGCAACTAACTATATATGGAATTTCAATGGTTTTGTGTGAGTAAAATAAGGTTTTGTAAATGCAAATTCCTAACTATATATGGTCTATAACCTATGGTTTTTTCAGTGAATATATATATATCTCGCTCCTCCGTGCGCCATTAGCGGGGCACTTCGCGGTCGGGTGCCGTTTACGCGGTGGCGTTTACGCGCTTAATATCTCGCTCCAAATTTTCCCTCGTAACCAGGAAAAAACATAGCACTCTCGAGGCTTCTTAGGCTCAGCAGCAGTTTTATTTTAAGACAGACGCGTTTCGGAGTATATCCTTCGTCAGTGTCGCGATTTTACCAAAACATTGTAGTTGCGGCCATTTTTATGTAGAAAACCACGTTGCATAAGGGTAATGGTAAAAAACGGACTTGGTTGGCCCTACAGTTACATGGGCGCCATCTTAGAACAGTCAATATTCAATGTCTATTCATCACAACGGTCAATGGTCGATTTCATATCTCGACTTGAGTCAAGTTTTTCAAAACATTCATCTCAAAAAACAATTACATTATACACAATACATATTGTAATTAAATAACGCAGTGAATCGGCACTCGCAGCCTAATTCACATGAGGCTGCTTAAGTCCTTTGTTTACCAAGAGATTTCGCCGTGTATCGGCCCCTAAAAAAGGTTTTCACTTTGTGGTGTACGGATTACATACAATAAATAATACATTTCATTCATATTGTCTTATTTATTTTCTCAGATGGACTGCCAGTTCCTCCCCCCCATTAAGGCCTTTTGGTGTCTTTGTTTCTAGGTCAATTATATAGCGGGATTCGAGTCTTCTTAATTTAAGAACTCCATCATCGCCTCTAATGTGTGGAGGTAAGCAGTCGAAACAATAGTATTGCAACAGATCCCTGTCACTGTTATGTTTGACTGCAAAGTGTCGTGCTACGGGATAACTGAAATCCTTGTGTTTAATAGCACGCATGTGTTCCAGTATCCTGAGTTTTACCATATTAATAGTGCTTCCTACATACTTTAGTCCGCAGGGACAAACTAAACAGTATATTGCAGAAGCTTTTTGACACGTCATGAATTTGTTGTTGTGTTTCTTCTGCTTCACACCCTCAATTTTATATGATATTACTCTTTTGCTGGAAATACACGCTTTACATTTTCCACATGGAAAAAATCCTTTCATGTCTTTCAGGGTGCTTTGAGATTTAGGCACAGCTTTGTCTAGATGACTAAATACCAGACTGTCTCTGAGGGAACGAGCTTTTCTAAATGTCATCAGTGGGTTCTTAGGAATGTCTTTTGCTATAGTGGCATCTGTTTTTAGAATGTGCCAGTTTCTTTTTAAGATCTTTCTTATTCTGCCATATTCGTCAGATTAATGATGGTTCGATTGTACCTTGCTTCTACCATCTTTTGCCTCTCTTGCTACTGGTGATTCTAGTCGTTAAAGGTGCTTTTGCCCGACCTCTTCCTGCCCCCCCCCGTCTTGTTCTTCTGGTTTTTCCGGGGGCCTGGTCTTTCCTCCCCGAAGCCAAGTCTGTCGCATTAGGAGAAACTCCTGTTGAAAAGGGGTTTGCTGTGTGTCGGTAGATGGTCCTGGTAATTCGTCTCCCGATTGGTCCACGTCAGTCATTTCTGATTCAGATGTTTCTACTCTTGACGGTTTTCCTTGACTGGCATTTTTGTTTCTCGCCAAATCCTTCCGAGGTAGGTCGTTTTTTTGGGAAAACGTTAGGACACGTCCCAGCGCGTAATCCCTCTCATCCCGATCAAATTTTTCTTCTTTGCGTTGGCGGATTTTTGTTTCATATTTGGCCAGTCTATTCTTCATCGCTTCTCTTAATTTTTCCATAGATTCCTTATCGATATTTTTCTTAAGCTCTTCCTCCAAGAGCTCAATTTCTTTAAGGCCTGTGTCGCGATCGCTCCAGGCGAACTGGACCAAAATTTCCAGCATACCTTTGCAGGATGCTGCTGTATGTGCCGCCCATGCCTCTAGGAGTTTAGGGTCAGGGTTCTCGTAGGCTGGGACAGTGTAAATTCTCAATCCTCTCAGGACTCTTGCCACTTCTATATAATTTTGTAGGGAGGTGGCCTCCCACCATTTCCGCACCTCACGTTCACACAATCTTTTGAGTTTAGTAAATTGTGTCGACAAGTCTTTAGAAACACTTTCAGTGGCATTGCTCTTTTTGTTGTTGTAATCCGTGGTATTTTTCTTTTTAAACATGTTGGCAGCCGCCGCATTTCGCTCATTTACACTGTACATTTTTAAGCGTTTTTGGTTATTTGCGGTTCCTCCGAGCCCGGAGACCGCTGTCAGTTCAATAAACCTGCCGCGAGACTAGATCCTCTCGACCCGCTCCTCACACCGGTAACACACAGGGTTTCAAACACACCATATGGCTTACCGTGGTTCAACGCGGTTTGCCTCTTCCGTTTGGGTGTGTGTTCTCTTCCGATAGAATTCGATTTCCCCGGATCCGTGTTGTAGCGGTGCCTCCGCTTTTAATATCTCGCTCCTCCGTGCACCATTAGCGGGGCACTTCGTGGTCGGGTGCCGTTTACGCGGTGGCGTTTCCGCGCTTAATATCTCGCTCCAAATTTTCCCTCGTAACTAGGAAAAAACATAGCACTCTCGAGGCTTCTTAGGCTCAGCAGCAGTTTTATTTTAAGACAGACGCGTTTCGGAGTATATCCTTCGTCAGTGTCGCGATTTTACCAAAACATTGTAGTTGCGGCCATTTTTATGTAGAAAACCACGTTGCATAAGGGTAATGGTAAAAAACGGACTTGGTTGGCCCTACAGTTACATGGGCGCCATCTGAGAACAGTCAATATTCAATGTCTATTCATCACAATGGTCAATGGTCGATTTCATATCTCGACTTGAGTCAAGTTTTTCAAAACATTCATCTCAAAAAACAATTACATTATACACAATACATATTGTAATTAAATAACGCCGTGGATCGGCACTCGCAGCCTAATTCACATGAGGCTGCTTAAGTCCTTTGTTTACCCAGAGATTTCGCCGTGTATCGGCCCCTAAAAAAGGTTTTCACTTTGTGGTGTACGGATTACATACAATAAGTAATACATTTCATTCATATTGTCTTATTCATTTTCTCAGATGGACTGCCAGTTCCTCCCCCCCCATTAAGGCCTTTTGGTGTCTTTGTTTCTAGGTCAATTATATAGCGGGATTCAAGTCTTCTTAATATAAGAACTCTGGGTAAACAAAGGACGTAAGCAGCCTCATGTGAATTAAGATGGCGCCCATGTAACTGTAGGGCCACTCTGCTGCTGAGCCTAAGAAGCCTCGAGAGTGCTATGTTTTTTCCTGGTTACGAGGGAAAATTTGGAGTTGACATGAGTGATGTCACTGACCATGTCATGAGTGATGTAATATGTGACGTCATCAGCAGTGCATTGCAGGCGCGCAAGTTATAGTGAGTCCAACTAACTATAACGTGGGAATTTCAATGGTTTTATGTCAGTAATTTTCCAGCTAACTATAATTGTTGTGAAACCTATGGTTTTTTCAGTGAATTTAATAGGTTTTTTAAATGCTAATTCCTAACTATAACTGGTGTGAAACCTATGGTTTTTTCAGTGAATTTCATAGGTTTTTTAAATGCTAATTCCTAACTATAACTGATGTGAAACCTATGGTTTTTTCAGTGAATTTCATAGGTTTTTTAAATGATAATTCCTAACTATATATAGGGCCTCAAACCTATGTTTTTTCAGTGAATTTCAAAGGTTTTTTAATCGCAAATTTCTATTGCTATCAAATATAATATTTTTTATAATGAATCCTGAATTGTATATTTATGTAATACTATTTTTTATATGTATATTCTTCATTTTTTAATTTTTTTATTTTTTTTCCTTGGGGCGATCCCGGTGCGCGTACCAGTGAGCGCGCCGGTAAGCGCAGGCTTCCGGCGCGCCCCGGTGCGCGTACCGTTAGCGCTATTGCCGCGAACGAAAACATCTCCGTGACGTATCGCGTAGCCGCGTCCGCGTGATACGCATGGCGTGAGCGTACCCGGAAGCACCCACGCGCATACGAACGCGCTACGTAAGCGCCCCGGGTTGCGTCGCGTAAGCGCGTCAGTGCATGTGATCTGTAAATTACACTTTTCATTGGTTCAGAACAGTTTTAGTTTCCAAATGATGAAAGCCCGAGTCATGTGACCTGAAAATAACACTTATCAATGGTCCAGGACAGTTTTGTTTTCCCAATGATGAAAGCCCCCACCTTTTTTCCTCATTTTCACTTTGTACTTTGAGTGAGGAAGACCTGTTTCCAAACCTATTAGTACCTATTTGTACTGAGAAATGGCTACAGTAGCAGCAGCAGCAGGAGCATCTCAGCCACCACCACCACCACCACCACCAAGAGGACCACCACAACACCACAGTGGTGGAGATGAAGAAGGGGAGGAGGAGGAGGAGGAGGAGGAGGAGAGAAGGAGGTTCCTACCTGAAGATACTAGCCCATATAAGCCAAAGGAGCACATTATCTGGGAGTTTTTTTCAATCCCAAAGGACCTCAAGAAAGTAAATGCGCCAAGGGTTACTTGTCTAATCTGTGGCACTGTACTTTCCAGGGGGAACCCTAACAAAAAGTACTCTTTTGGCAATAACACCATGATTCGCCACATGCAACGCCGGCACCCTAACAACTATGCTGCGGCAGAGGTCAGAGAACTGACCAGAAACCCTCCCCAATCTTCTCCCAGCACCTCCATAAGTAAGCAACCCACTCCATCGGGTCCAGAGACAAGGGAGATGGTCCCAAACATACAAACCCAGTTTGGACAATACAAAATCGTTTGTATATTTTGTGGAAAAACAATTACCTATGGTGAGAAAAGCGTTAAACTCATCAACCGTGCTGGTGACAACCACAATTGCCCAAAAAAACCTTAATTTTTTCCTGATTTTTTTTGCTCCAGTTGAGCCGTTTACAATTCCCTGTTTTTTGTTTGTCCCCATAAAAATAACAAAAAAAATATAAAATTGTTCATAAAAGCCAAAAAAAGTACAAAATGTTCAAAAAAACAATAAAATAAATATAAAACAACAAAAAGAAGAAAAAAACATTTATTTTTAGAACTACCTCCAATTTATAAAAAAATGCTACTTTTTAAAAAAAATCTGTCATTCTTTATTCCTTATGGTACGCTCCCCAGTACTCTCCCCAGTGCACGTACCAGCCGCTCCCCCCGCGCAAATCAAAAAAAAAATAATATTTGGCCCCGCGGGCCCTTTTATGGCCCCCACATCAAACCTAGGGGGTCAGGGGGGGTCTATCCTGCCCCCTTTTGGTCATTTCCCCCTTTGTTTTTGCCACCTCTTGTGTTTCGATCCTACCGAGACACAAGATGGCGGCCGCTCCGGACTGTTTGGAAGGTTGACAGACACCCGAGAGCCAATCAGCTTTCCGCTCACAAACTCGCGTAGCGCGCTGGTCCGCGCCCCGGTGCGTGTACCGGGGCGCGCTTATAGATATATATATTTTTTTGAACCTAAATTACTCAAAATCCACTGGAGCACATATCTTGAGACATAGCACAGGCACATCGGGCTACCAGTCCCTACAATTTTGTCAAGTTTGGTGGAAAACCATTCAGCCGTTCGGGCTAAAAGTGAGTCCAACCGCCCTATGGAAATTAACATGGGGAAAACACGTTTTGGTACCCCCCTTTTATCTCGGCCCCCGCTGGACGAATCCCCCCCAAACTTTCAAGGAAGGAGCGGAGCGCCGCGAGGCAAATTTGAGGAAAATTTCAGGCAGATTCGTCAACCGGCGCCAAAGTTATTCCCAATAGAATGTTGTGGATTCCCTATGGAAAACAATCTTAACTATAACTACCTACTGGCGACCGCCAGTAGGTAATATATATATATATATATATATATATATATATATATATATCCAAACAAAGCTGCTTCTGCTGCAACGCTGTGACCCGTTGAAAAGTGGCGTACACTCCGGCGAAGCAACCGGAAAGTTTAGTATTCCACACAGATATCAGCATCTAGTACGCTCTCAGGAACCACACATCAATCCAGGAGTCAACTTTAAGTCTTCAGTTTATTCACACAACGCGTTTCGGCGACTTGCCTTGATCACGTGTGATTAAAGTGTGTGAGTAAGTGTGCCATTAAGTAAAGTTACATAATCAAAATCAAGGTAGGACTGAAACAATATGTGGAAAATAGTGTCGGCCATCTTGTAACGATGTTATCAACTTTGGAGTAAAATAACACAAATCATCAGCCAACCATTCGGCTGGTCAGATGTACATCAAGTATAAGAGAGACAGTTGAAATAGTATTGTAGTCCCCAATAAAACTCTTCATAGCAAACAATATCCGTAGTGCGGTAAATACAATCAAATATTGCAAAATTGCTGCACAGAGAGCCATAAAACGTAAAGCTTTACATATTTACATCAGGAGCAGGAAATCACAATTGGAAATGAGATTGTGATATCCAGTAAACTCATCGTAGGCAACAATTCATTATTGTAATCCACGCAATCAAAATATTTACAAAGTTCCTGCAAATAAAGGTAAAAAATACCATCCCAATTCGCACATACGAATTGCCAAAACCTCAGGGGTTGAGGATCATTGACAAGTGTCCTGGATTATGAGAATATGAGCGGCATGCCCATGCACATTATCACATACTAGCAGCAAAGTGCACAAGTTTAATCTCCTATAGAAATCACTAGAAGATTAAATGAGGTAAAGGGGATCATTGACAAGTGTCATTGTTAAGGTGTATAACTAGACATATTAATGTACCAGGGATGAAGTAAAAACAACATGTGTGTAACTATCTCATCAGTTATCCAAACATACGTAGTCAAAGAAGGATATATTGTGCATCAACAGAATTAGTTGACCAGTGTCCATGTGAGTATAGTCCAAACATCACATAAGATGCAACAACTACTAATGATGAGTTTACTGGATATCACAATCTCATTTCCAATTGTGTTTCCTGCTCCTGATGTAAATATGTAAAGCTTTACGTTTTATGGCTCTCTGTGCAGCAATTTTGCAATATTTGATTGTATTTACCGCACTACGGATATTGTTTGCTATGAAGAGTTTTATTGGGGACTACAATACTATTTCAACTGTGTCTCTTATACTTGATGTACATCTGACCAGCCGAATGGTTGGCTGATGATTTGTGTTATTTTACTCCAAAGTTGATAACATCGTTACAAGATGGCCGACACTATTTTCCACATATTGTTTCAGTCCTACCTTGATTTTGATTATGTAACTTTACTTAATGGCACACTTACTCACACACTTTTATCACACGTGATCAAGGCAAGTCGCCGAAACGCGTTGTGTGAATAAACTGAAGACTTAAAGTTGACTCCTGGATTGTTGTGTGGTCCCTGAGAGCGTACTAGATTCTGATATCTGTGTGGAATATATATATATATATATATATATATATATATATATATATATATATATATATATATATATATATATATATATATAGCCACAATCTTGTGAGCGATCCTTTCTTGATCCAAAGAAATTACGCACCACAACGTGGAGGTAAATATCCTTTTTATTTTGCAGATTTAAACATGCAAGTGCATAGTAGTTACAAGCAAGTGCCCAGCCTGACGCGTTTCGACTGCCTAACGGCAGTCCTGATCACAACTATCTATATATACACACACACACTCAGGTATTCCGATTTCTGAAGCCTCGTGATGAGGCAATGACTAATTAAAGAAGATTAAAGGACTACAAGTGCGATAGGACAGAGAAGAAGACAATGAAGAAAACTGGGAAAGGAAGAGAAATTGAAATGACACTAAAAACAAGCATTTGCAATGCAATAGGTCTCGCATTCACCCAAGTTTGAGGTATTGGCATTGAAAATGACAATGCCTTTTATTTATGTTTTGGGTTTTAAAACATAAATAAAAGGCATTGTCATTTACAACACTAATAGCTTAAACTCTCACAAATGCGAGACCTATTGCATTGCAATAAAGGGCCTTGTCAACCGCTTGTTAGATTGTAAATATCAGAGGAATAGACTGGCCTGCGATGTCTTCAAAGTAGTGATAAATAGTAAAGTGAAAAAGATGGGTAAGTGTTGTAAATTACACAGACACAAAGTGTGAAGTGAGAGTTACATATGATCCGAGTTATAAACACTAACAAAACGATCCATTACCTTTCGCTATGTGATTACACTGTCGTGGCTCAGGAGGAAGAGTGGGAGGGGGGCTATTTCCTGCCCTCTACATGATTTGAGTGTGCTGTGTGGCATTGCGTTATGTTATTGCTATCTTTGGCCTAATATAAAATACTCCAGCTGTAGTAGGGCCCTGGCCTCCCCTCCAGGTGCAGGGCGGGCTGTGCTTTATGGCAGGCCTGGACGGAGGGATGGTCTGGGCTGCAGCACCAGCCTCGTACAGTGCCCCTTTTATGACTATTGGTGGTGGTGGTATTGGTGGTGGTGGTATTGGTAGTATTGGTGGTAGTATTGGTGGTGGTATTGGTGGTTTTGGTGGTGGTGATATTGGTGGTGATGGTGGTATTGGTGGTATTGGTGGTGGTGGTGTTGGTGGTATTGATGGTATTGCTGGTGGTGGTGGTATTGGCGGTGGTGGCATTTATGGTGGTGTTATTAGTATTAGTGGTGGTAGTATTGGTGGTGGTTGTGGTATTGATGGTGTCATTGGCGGTATTGGTGGTGGCATTGGTTGGTGGTGATGGTGGTGGTATTGGTGGTGGTACTGGCAGTGGTATTGGTGGCGGTGGTATTGGATTGGTGGTATTGGTAGTGTTGGTATTGGTGGTGGTGGTATTGGTAGTAGTGGTATTGACAGTGGTGGTGGTATTGGTGGTGCTGTTGTTGGTGGTGCTATTGATGGGGGTGGAATTGGTGGTGGTGGAGGTGGTAGTATTGATGGTGGTGGCATTGGTGGTGGTGGTGGTATTGGTATTGGTGATATTGGAGGTAGTGATATTGATATTGGTGGTGGTATTGATATTGGTATTGTAGTGGTGGTACTGGTATTGGTGATGGTGGTATTGGTGTTGGTGATATTGGTGGTATGGTGGGGGCATAGGTGTTGGTGATGGTGGTATTAGTGGTGGTACTGGTGGTGGTATTGTTGGTGGTGGTGGTATTGGTGGTTGTGGTATTGGTGTTGGTAATGGTGGTATTGTTGGTGGTGGTGGTGTTGGTAGTGCTATTGGTGATGGTATCGGTGATATTAGGGGTGGTGGTGGTATTGGTGATGGTATTAGTGGTGGTGGTGGTATTGGTGGTGGTACTGGTATTGGTGGGGGTGGGGGTGATGAAATCGGTCGTGGTGGTGTATTGGTGGTGGTATTGGAGGTGTTGGTATTGGTGGAGGTGGTATTGGTGGAGGTAGTGGTATTGGTGGTGGTGGTGGTGGTGGTATTGGTGATGCTGGAAGTGGTGGTATTGATGGTGGTGGTAGTATTGGTGGTGGTAGTGGTATTGGTATTGGTGGTGGTGGTATTGGTGGTAGTGGTATTGGTGGTGGTGGTATTGGATTTGTTGTTGGTGGTGGTATTGATGGTGTTGATGGTGGTAGTGATATTGGCAGTGGTATTGATGGTGGTTGTGTTGGTGGTGGTGGTAGTATTGGTGGTGGTATTGGTGGTGGTGGTAGTGGTGGTGGTATTGGTGGTGATGTTGGTGGTGGTGGGATTGGTGGTGGTGGAGGTGGTGTTATTGGTGGTATTGGTGGAAGTGGTGGTAATGATGGTGGTGGTGATATTGGTGGACACAGTGGTATTGGTATTGGTGGTGGTGGTATTGGTGGTAGTGTTGGTGGTAGTGGTGGTGGTATTGGTAGTGGTATTGGTAGAATTGATGGGGGTGGTGTTACTGGTGGTGGTATTGGTAGTGGAATTGGTGGTAGTGGTATTGGTGGTGGTGGTATTGGTGTTGGTATTGGTGGTGGTATTGGTGGTGGTGGTATTGGTGGTGGTGTTGGTGGTATTGGTGGTGGTATTGGTGGTGGTGGTGGTATTAGTGGTTCTGGTGGTTGTAGTGGCATTACTGGCGGTTGTATTGTTGGTGGTGGTGGTATTGGTGGTGGTGGTGGTAGTGGTATTGGTGGTGGTATTCGTGGTGTTGATGGTGGTGGTATTGGTGGTGTTGGTGGTGGTAATGCTGGTGGTGGTGTTGTTATTGGTGGGGGTGGTGGTATTGATGGTGGTGATGGTGGTGTTGTTAAAAAAAAACAAGCTTTTGAAAACAACCCGTCAGATGGCTTTAGTGCAAATGGCATGTAACACAGATGTGCTGTTGTGAGCTTCATTTATTTCATCAAAGGGAGAGGTAGGGAGAATCGAGGACACTCTCTTAATCCCCGGTTAAATGTATTTCAACAAAAGAAGAGAGGTCTGGTCAGTCATCAGACTGCCATGGATCTGGAGCAAATGATAGAAGGGTAACACAATCACTCTATTTGAGTAGGAAGGCCCTCACACACCGACCTAGTGAGTGTCATGCTTCATCATCGGGCCCCACCGAAGAGACCGAGTGCCTCTTTGGTGTGCTACGACGCCAGAAAGACTGCAGAGCTGGTCGTGTGGGGAGGGCGTGATGTGAGTGAAAAATAATTAAAAGTGCCTAAGAGGGTATCAAAAAAACTTTTTTAATGAGTGATCCCTAAGACACAAGTAAGTGGTATATGTGTCTGAATTTACAAGCCAAGGTTGTTAGGATTTGGTTAAATTCAGCTAAATACCACAGAGTTAGTTTAATCAGTCAACATGTTTCTGCCGTACTAGTGGTATAGATTCACCAAGGCATTCTTCAGGACTATACCCCGGCGGTATGGACACTCTAATAGTCCACCCTGACCTGGGGACGTGAAAGTGAAAAAGAAAAGGTGAAAAAAGTGCTTTTAAAAATAGAAGAGCTTGATGCTCATTCTAAGAAAAAAGCCCCAAATTCAGGGGTGTCTCAGCACTTTAAAATAGGGCGCTACTAGCACCATGGGTCTCGGGAGGAGGATTGGAGCGCGCCTGGCACATCGCCCTCAGCGTTCACAACCCGCGTCTTAACCTTTGAGAATCCTCAGAACCGGACCCCGATGATTGGTTGTGAGCTTCAACACATTAGCACAGGATTATGTGCTACCTGGAATTCACATGACTTAATTCGCTAATCATTTCTAAATCCATTTTATTTGGGGGCTTGAAACAGACACGAGATAATGCAGGATCAAAGTGAGTGAAAGCAGGTGCCAGTGTTACGGGGGGGCCATGCTGCTTAAAAAAACACAGGCGGTCTCAGCTGAAGCAGTGTATGTCTGGCCTGCAGAAAGAGAAACTCAATAAAGTATATAGTGTTTACAAACTAGATACCAGGTCCCGTGTAACAACTGGAGTAAAAGTGCCAGTCACCATCGGAAGGGTAGAAATGAAGACAAGGCTGTACTACCGAGGGACTAACAAGCCTATTAACGAATCTGAAGGCAGCATTTACGAAAGACAATGACATATGCCAATGAAAAATATGGGAGGAGAGTGGGCGTGGCTTCTCTCCCATACTCTACTCCAGCAGTCTCGCAGAGCAAGCAGCGTATGCACGCTGCCGCTAGGCTCGACCTAAAAAGGGTACTTATTATTAGGATCTAATTTGGCGGACCCCTACACCGAGAAGGAATTAGCAGTTGGGGAAGGGTGAGTGGCTGCAAAGTAACACTTTAAGGATTCCATACATTCAAATCATTGTGATGGGAAGATCTGATAGTATTTTATATGGGGTTTTTGTTAGCCAAGGCAGTGTTGAGTTATTAGCTCTAATTTTTTGTCACCATCAGCCTACGTTTACCTCAGATCTTACTTTCTTTTGAAGAGATTTACATTTTCTGTACCCACCCAGGACAACGTTGGTTCCTCCCATATATCCTTTCTACTGGATAGAGCCCCCAGTCAGAAAGAGAACCCCTTCCACCTTAAGCAGAAGGAAGCATCGGGGACAGAACACATCACTACAGGCTCCTGAGACCTCCAGAGAAAGCACCACTCTCCTGGCAGGACCAACTGCATTCACTTCCCCACAGATCATGTGATGCACATATATAGCTCTTCCCCAGGGCCTCTCCCTCAGGCATCAGTGCAAAGTGCCTAGGTTACTACATGTGGCTCACATGGCGACTCCTGTTTGAAGGCCGTGGGCCAGAGAACATATGGAATGTTTGCAACCTGTACAAGTGTAACTGTACCTTCTATCACCCAGAACAATACACAAGACCTGCTGTGATTGTAACACATAATAGACTCTGCACTTTATAATATATTATGAAAACATAACACACTAACTAACTCTACATGCACAATATGCGTCATGCAATCGTGGACATATTTCTGACATGCTATATACTAAGTTCTAGTTCAGCCATCAACTGTTTTCACATACACAGATAATCTGGTCACTGAGTGGGTTTTATCACCTTCTGCTTTCAAATTGCCCCAACAACACACACAAAATCATACAGGTGTGCGTCAAGCTGTCACCCAACATCAACTACAAAATACTGAAATGCTGTTGCCAACGTGATAGAGCCAAAGTAGTCCTGGAGCACTTGTTCACCTTGCTATTCAACCTCTCTCCACATCCAATTACCTGATAATAATAGCCAAACACTGCAGCTTCTGGCAAGAAGATGACTCAGTAT
Organism: Lissotriton vulgaris; assembly: GCF_964263255.1. Taxonomy (NCBI): domain Eukaryota; kingdom Metazoa; phylum Chordata; class Amphibia; order Caudata; family Salamandridae; genus Lissotriton; species Lissotriton vulgaris. Next base: position 248,240,574 of record NC_141687.1, read on the forward strand.
CCTCCATAAAAGAATTTCTAGAGCTTTGTGACAGCCTCAGCAAAATAATGTCTGAAGGTGGCACAAAATACCAAGGTCACTGTCTGGAAGTCATTCTCCAATCTGGGCTGCAGATCAGCAACATAATCTCAGTCACCTGTTCTGATTACAAAACTCTACCCTTTACCATGAAGCTCATAAAGCCCAATGCCCTATGACTCGGAAACAAATCAGTAGATTCAACAAACAATGACATATTTGGATTAAAAACACACTGCCTCAATCAAACGGACCTTTGCAATCAACCACAACCTCCTTTAAGTAATCAGAACAGATGTCTCCAGAACACTTGACAATTAAGAAGCCCTGGGAAAGGAGAGCACAGGATTCACCACGACCCCCTGATTAGAGACACAATAAATACACTCAGAGTGACTGTCACAGATAACAGATATTTTGTTGCAAAACACCAAACCCTATCTCCACAACCAAGCTCAAGCATGCACACGCCAGCAACTACAAAGCAATCTATGGCACCGCAAAAGAACAATTCCCTGGAAGTGTTAAGTGCTTAGCCATCAACAGTCCCTGTAATATTTTCATGGTTATATGAATGTTCCCCACACTTCAATGCACAACCGCTGACATAATTCAAATACAAGAACTTTGAAACACCTGTGGTACCTTTTTCACTAACGAAGTTCAGAAAATGACTTCATTTATGCCTATTCACACCTCTGCCTCTCTACTGCACCACAGCAAGTGCCAACCAAGATCCCCTCATTCACCGCTGCCAATGGTACAGACATACTCATTCCCCCACAACACCTACCTGCCATTATCTACTCTTTCAGACCAGTCTCACAGAAACACTGCATTTAGTAAAAAGAACACTTTGAAATCCAGCAGAGACAGAAGGCTCATGCCACGCCATGCTGAGCACAGCGCAATAGTAGCACATGAGGCAGGCACCCTGCTAGCCCAATACACCGCTCTGTCGAAGAGGGCCAAGTTCCTGCTACCCTTAAACACTCTTGCAGAAAATCAACACATGCACTACAGTCCCGCCTGCTACTGCCACAAAGCAGGCCACCCAAGGATTTTAACAATTCTGAAATAGGTTACTTCCAGCGCATAATTTGAGCTCAGCACCAGCACTTTAATCATCAACACTGGCACTGTACATGAGAACCAGTCAAGGACATATTCATTTGTTGTATGCACGGGGAGATTAAGGAAGGTATTCACAAGGACACAACTCCGAATTATCCCTCCTACCGTAACGCAACAAATGTGGAGCTAGAATTAACACCCCATTCACAAGCTGGTGCAAACTACAGACATCGCCTGTATTCCCGCAATAACTGCCCAAAAATGTATCTCCACGGTGGACACCACCAACTAACTCTAATGAGATGCAGAGTAGGCGTACCCATGCAAAAACACGAAAAAACCACACCAACACTTTCATAACAAAATGCAAGATCTGCGACGTGAACCACAACCACGCGATAAGCAGCGGTAGTAGCAGGTATTTAACACCTGCCTCCTGCAGGTGTTAAGCCAGACAACTACCTGCAGTAGACAACAGGTCCCCGCACACAGCCACACCCAAAGAACAAATGACGCCATGGAGCTACTCATCGTGCAGCTTGGAGACCCAACAGGGCCTCAAGACCCACCGCCACCACCCCCAGGACCGCCACCACCCCTAGGATCCTGACCCGCCCCTCCCCCCCGGACTTCCACAGAGGCAGCGCTGAGTAAGACAGCGGACCTACCGTAAAGCACCAGTCTCACAGACCTAACCCCCTTGGAAGTAATTGCCCACTGCAGGCTCAAAAGGTCAACAATCATCCGCATCATGATCCACATCGCCCACAGGTTGGCGGTCCCAACACAGCGGAGAACCAACAACCCTCTGCAGACAAAGCTGCTGGCTGTGCTGCACCTGTTGGCCTCTGGTACCTTTCAACCAACAACTGCCAGAGTCGGAGGGGTCTCAGAGCCAGCCTATCAAAGTTCATCACACCTGTCCTGGATGCAATCCTCAGCTTCATACCCCAGTACCTTCACTTCTCCTACACTGCGCAGAAACAGCAGGAGACCAAGCAAGGCTTCTACGCCATAGCTGGATTCCCAGCCATGTTGGGGGCAATGGACTGCACACATGTCCCACTTTTGCCCCTTGCGGATACAGCATACCACTACCATAACTGAAAGCACACGCATTCCAACAATGTGCAGGCAATAGTGAACCACCGGGGACTGTTCACCAATGTTGTCACAAACTACCCAGGCAGTGTGCACGATTGCTACATCTTCCGACAGTCCATCATCAACCAGAGCTTCCAGGATGGCACATATGGAACTGGACTGCTTGATGGTAAGTGCCAAATCAACACCTTACACACCTCAAAGCCACCATCACACAACGCACAATTGTGGAAATGCACACGTGACCAAACCACATACAACATGGCACTCAACATGCCCACCTACCAGACACGACAACACCACTCCATGGTTATCCTGGCCTACCCTGCACACAATACACCCATATCATGGCACCACAGCCACACAACAGTGGAACGTGTGTAGATACGAATGTAGCCGTGTGCGAAGGATGCAAGTGACCCATGAATGGCAATGTACACAACGACAAGTGAGGCATGGATGTGCAGGACAGACATGGGTAGGCAAACCACAGTTATTTCCATGCAGACCACAACTGCTGGTGACTAGAGAGTAGCGAATAGTGGACGCAACCATGTCACACCAGGCTGGGGCTCAGATAGCGGAAATGTTGCTCGCTCCCCCGCTTGTGTGCATGAGCGTAGTGGGAGGGCCCTGAGTATGCCAGGGCTGCACAGTGGTGTGGACAAAAACCTTGTGGCGCAGAGCGTAGTTCTCTCCCAGAAAGGCCAACGTCACTGACAGGGCGTCGCCTCAAAGTCTGCCACGAGGCCGACACTGTGAGCAACGTGGCCTGCGACCCTGTGCGCCTGGGACGCCCCAGGATGCTGATACCCAGACCAGGCCTGCCTGCACCAGCGCCCCAAGGTCACACCGCTCACCTGCTGACACCGTAGTGTGTCAAAGAGGGCCCACCACGAGCCGGGGCAAGCTCCACGCCCCAGTCCCGCAAGCTCTGCAGCCTCCGCAGACCATCGCTGGACCCGAAACGCTGGTCCACATTACTCCTCTCTCATTGACATACTCCACCGGCATCCCCTTCATCACGGTGGGCCCCACATGTGGAAATGTGTCCTGAGTCCTGAATGGCAGTGACCCCAAATCCGTTGCAGCGGCCACAATGCCAGACTCCGTTCGATCAGTGAGGCATAATTCCATATGGCCGGCCATCAACACGTGGTGCCGCTAACCCTGTTCAACGTAAGCCGGCGACACGTGGTGCCACTGACCCTGTTCAACGCAAGCCAGCGACACGTGGTGCCACTGACCCTTTCAACGCAAGCTGGCGACACATGGTGCCACTGACCCTGTGCGCCATGAGTGACCGTCAGCCTCCAGCGGAACATCATTGATGTCTGAGCCTGTGGCCTGGGGGTTGTCATCAGCAAAGGGCAGGTACGGACTTGGTGTTTGGCATGAATCTGTGGCATTCATATCCTACATGTTGCAGGACACAGCTGGCATGTGCCCTCTGCATCATGCCCTAGAGGTACACCTTCCACTGTCCACTGAGTCATTCCACGACACGCTCCTGCAACATCGATGAGAACCTGCTCCGCACTTGTGACCCTACCCCAGTGTAGGGTCCCGTTGCGGTGGTCCTGTGTCAGCCGCTGTGCATCCGGGGACACTAACCCTGTGCGACTCAAGTCATCCCCCCTTGTTGTCCTGCCATTGCTTGTCTGAGTGCCTGATGACTGTTGGAGTTGTTGCCAGCACCAGCTACTCCCTGAGGGCTGGCTTACAACCACCACATACACAGTCAGCACAGTTGTCACTGAATTAGTGGGCCTGCCATCACATCCTGCCGAACCAAGTATTGACTCTTTTCTCCCTGCACTGTCACAGGTGAACAAGGATATGCTCTCTGCCCTTGGATGATGACACCCCTCCGAGATCCGAACACACCCACCCAGAGGCAGTAAAATGCGGCCCATATATGCACCAGGGCATTGTTGAATGCACATTTGGCGTGTGGAAGTCACGTTTAAGGTGCCTGGACGGCACGGGTGGAAAGCTCCTGTACCCCATGGAGATCGTGTGCAAGATGATCGTTGCATGTTGTGTCTTGTACAACATCTGTGTACGCACCAATGCCCCATGGATCCCAGACGATGTTGGGGACGATGGGGCAGGTGGCACACATCCTATTGCAACTGCGGCCGGATTTGCCCTTAGGAACACCATTGTAGACAATTACTTCTCATGAGTATGTGACATTGTGGCCGTCCCTGGCAATCATGGGACAGTACAAAAAGTCAGAAAACAGAGCATGTGTGAATAAAACATATTTGTAGGTTACAGGTTGTACTAATACATTGTGATGTCACGGTTCCCTGCTGGACCAGATGTGATTTGCCATGTGGTGCACGTTTGCAGTACCAGTTGTAGCCTGTGTTCTGTTGTGGAGGTGTTGCTGTTTGTACTGGGATTTTGTCAATGTTGAGGTGCACTCATACTTATGTGCGTATTCTGCACGGTGGGTGATTCACTCCTGTGACTCTGATTTGTCTGCCACTGGTCTCTTTCATTCTGTGTACCTGTCAGTTCAGTGCTTCCATGATGCTGAGATGTTGCAGACTTGGGTAACTTTTACTCTTTATCAAGTTGTGACACTTGGGCATGGTTTGTCCACAAATGTATTGTTGATGTCGAGGTTTGTTTGTGCAGGTGCTTGTGTCCGAGTGTGACCTGATTCATTCCGGTTGTGGTCCGCACTCAGCCACCTCAGTGTTGTGCCATGTACATTGTCATGGTGATTGGACACCAGCCATACTACTCGTCATGTGGTGTCTCTTGCATTGTCAGTGTGGCTGACGTATATGCCTGTTTGCTGTGTTTCGCACATGTGCATGTGTTGGTTGTGTGCTTGTTGTTGTGCTGTGAGGGTGCCGCTTTGGGCACATGGTGTACATGGGACTACTTTGTGTTTGTGTGTGTGCTAAGGTGTTCCCGTGAGATTAGGAGCATGATCCTGCATTATTGCGGATGTGCAATTTGCACTGCTTACTTGTGCATGTGTGCCATTGGGCCCGTCTCCCCCCGTCCACCCACTCCCTGGTCGGTGCGCACCCTGTTGATGTGGTGTCAGATCATGTTGGACAGTGTCCGGATCCCCAACTCTTGTCACCATCTCCCACCTGGTGACTGTCGCCACCATCTTCTCGATGTCATTCAGCTCCTGGTTTTCGGCTGGCCCCCATCCTCCGGGGTGCGTTGCTGCTTCTGTGTTGGCAGCAAGTTTCTACTTGGTTTTGCCATTCACATCAGTCCAGGGCCTACTGTGCTCTTCAATTGGCCTCCACTGCCATGCAACGGCAATCAGATGGTCCGAAATGGTGTGCCATCTCTGCCTCTTTGTTGCCAATGACATGTTGGAGGTGACGTTCAGTTGGTGGTGGTCTTCTGGCTCATCCGTGGCTGTACTCGGGTTTTCCTGGCAATTGTGCCCTGTCTCTTCTTCCTCTTCTCATTGGTTTTCCACAAGCCCTGTATTCCTGGGTGTTCCTCCATGGGGATTGTGGGGTTCATGTTGTCCTCGGCAGTGGGTCCGTGCATCCGTGGTACTCGGCAGTTGATGTTGTTTTTCAGTGGCATTTTCTGTCTGCTGTTCTTGTCCTTTTTCAAGCATTACGCGTGGGTATTGCTGGCCTCTCGCTGGTTGTCACGGTTTTCTTATTGCGTCTCGGCACATCGAGTGTTTTTCCGCCTTGTGGTTTGTGTTTTTATGGCCCCGGTTTCGGCAGATTATCGCATGCTACCGCCTTGTTTTGAATTCCACATTAACTGTGGGTTATGTTTCCATGATCGGCTGTGATGTGTAAAGGTGCGTCAGCATTTTTTCGTGATGTTTAGCACACTTTCTTGTGAATATACCCCTAAGTGATTTGCACAGAATCACAGGATGTTGAGCAGACGCCTAGGCTTGAACCTGGTTCCCCAGCTCTAAAGTCAGGACTCTGGTCATTACGCCACAGACTCTCCTCATTTTCATGGTTTGTAGTTGGTTCTGTTACAAGCGGCGCTAACAGGAGAAATGGGCTGGTGCAAGTTGCCTCCTGACGAGAGCCCTGACACTTAGGACCCCATTAGGACGGCAGGTGGATCGATCCGACCACCATCCTTGCTGAAAAGACCCCCGCCATATTACCATGGCTGGGGGGTCCGCGGCGGACGGGAAGACCGTCCGCCGCCTTTCCACCCGGTCGACAAGTCGACCGGTCGGAAAGGGGTCAATATGGTGGCGGTGTCTGTTAGGCACCGCCAGCCATATTAAGATGAGAGCGGTGACATGCCTTTCCATGGTGGCATTGCCACCACGGAAAGGCATGCAAGGATTTCTTGCAGGGGCCCGTTGCAGGCCTGGTGCCTATAGTACCCCCCTGCATTTCAATGTACAACGTGTCAGGCAACACGCGGTGCCTGTCACGTTGTGCATTTAAAAGTACAACATGCATTTTTAGCATTGCGGTTGGCGGTGCTTTCAGCGCCGCCCGCCGCAATGTTAAAAATGCGGGATGCGCCCGCCAGCGTGGCAGGCGCATCCTAATGGGATGTGCGGGACCGCCGCTAGCATTAAGGGCGGTCCCATTTCCCACTAGTATGGCGGGCGGACAAAGTCCGCCAGCCATACTAATGTGCCCCTTAATGTTTTTACAAATAAACCAATGGTTACTTCCCACCTCTAAAACATCCATCCCCATCCTCATCAAATCCTTGACACTAACCAATCCAGCTTCTGCCCAAGACATGACATTTAGATGTCCGGTGAACAAGTCCTGTTAAAATAATGGGTGGGTCTAATTAGCATATAGATTAGTGACGTCACCTCCTTAGACTATCTCTCATGAAAAAGTAAACAGACTTGCTTTACAGTCAAACCGAGACACAGGTGGAGATAGGAATGTAAATGCCTTATCTAAATATATATCCAAACAAAACATACATGTACTTAAACTTATTTGTGAACGCAAACATCTGAATGTTTTAAACAATTCATGAGTCCACATTTAGAGCATAATCCATTCGATAGTATGAAATATGAGAAAATGAGTTCACTCGATGTACAAATATAAAATTGATGAATAAACTTTTATTGATTAGGAAGCTACACGCTCTTAGCACAGTCATGTATATTTGGAACTAATGAAGTTGGTTTTAGGATTACATGCAAAGTTAAAAGCAAGTATTTGTATAATGTATTCTGCACCCCCACCCCCGATTCATTGGATAACTTCCTAAATGGACACAAGATGTTTTAATCCTTCCTGTCTAACGAAAGCCAAGAGCAAGAGTCGGTGCCCTATTGTCTCCACCTAGCCCAGGCACAAGGAGGACTTTGTAACACAGGCCCCTGCAGGCCCCGCAGTGCGGGGGGGCCTCACGCTCCAGGGGGCCCCTCACTCCCAGCAGAGGAAGACTGCTGCAAGCAAGGCAGCACGCCTAAATTAAACAGTGCACACAACCCACGGAACGGTGACAGCCTCTATTTAAACGTTAAATTACAGGGAAGTAATAAGACAGGCCCCCGCCGGGGCCCCCACGCTCCAGCCAGGTCCCCCTCACGGGGCCCCCATGCTCCAGAGGCCCCCTCACGGGACACCCATGCTCCAGAGGCCCCCTCACTAATCTCAGCAGCAGAGGCAGAGGCAAGCAAGCCTATAAACGGTGCGCACACACCACGGCCGGTGACGTGCCTCGGCTCGGCCTCTATTTTAAAAATTAATTATGGGGCCATGTGCTCGCCTTGCCGGCCTGCCTGAGCCTTTTTTAATTAATTAATATTTGGTGCGCACTGCGAAGTACAGCTCTCTTGTTTTCATAATTAAAACGGTCCGTGGGCGTGGCGGCGCGCAGTTGTTGTCTATGAGTCTGCGCGCCGCGGTCTTCAGGGTGGGGGGTTGGTGAAAAATGCATGCAATTTTGTCATGCGCATTGTAAAGTGTGCGTGACTTTAGTACAGACAGACTTCGAAGAAGGATGGGGTACAGACAGACTTCGAAGAAGGATGCAGACACCGTTGACCGTCAGCGACGGCTCGTGGAGGGAGTTACGGTGGGGCAGGAGGGTGGGGAGGGGGAGGGGCAGGGTGGAGGTTGCTAAAAACCGGCATATGGATAATTGCAGGTAAGTAAACAATTTAATTAATAAAACGAATTTCGTAGTGCGCCTTGCATCGCAAAATGCAATGCAGTGCGAGCTACGAAATTCGTTTTATTAATTAAATTGTTTACTTACCTGCAATTATCCATATGCCGGGTTTTAGCAACCTCCACCCTGCCCCTTCCCCTCCCCACCCTCCTGCCCCACCGTAACTCCCTCCACGAGCCGTCGCTGTTGACCGTACTAGAAGTGAGTATTAGCCCGGGCCCTGCCTGGCCCTGGTGTGGCTAGCCTCGTCCAGGCCCCAGTCGCCCTGTTTTCTGCTGCCCGCAGCCCGCCCCGCTCTCCTTCAAAGCTGCAGGCCAGCCAGGCCTAAGGAGGTGAGCTATCGCATCACTGTAGGGAGCTCCAACCTGTGTGAAATAGGTCTGTGATTGCCGTATTTCTTTGAAGTCTGTCTGCACTCTGCCTGAGTCTGACTTACCAGGTCACATTCAAAGTGGCACCACCCACAAATCATGATATTAAGCTGAGACATTTTCTTAAAATCAGCACAGTAAACATAGATTGCTCTAAAACTTTACAGTTCCTCAGTCTCTCCCCTTGTGATTCTGGGAAGTCTCGAACAGGAGCGTAATGCCACATGTGGGGGGGCGCAAGGGCTGCGAATGGAATGGGATGCGTGCATTCATTATCATGGGCTGGGCAGTGGGCGGGTAGATGGGCCGGGATTTAATGCCGAAAGTAATATAGGCCAGGCGGGGTTCTGCGCAGAGGACGGAGTCTGTGAAGATACACTTGCCGCAATTTAGGAGTATATTACAGGCCCCGGTTCTGCCAGGCGCTGCGCAGTGGAGACCGTGACGAGGACTGCCAGCCCCAGTTTCAGTTTGTGAGTGAGAGCGAGGTCGGTCGGTCACTGTGGTTACTGACATTATAAAAACATGAGATTACATAATGAGCTGCAGTAATCTCACTTAAATGTTTTCATTTGCCCATATGCATGTGTATATAACCTTATAAATCGAGCCTTTCTCATCCTTACAAGCACATAACTGTCTTGCCGACTCAGGGAGCTTTGCCTGTTGTAACTACATGTGCTGATTTCAGAACTACCAGAAAACTGTAGGGTTTTGTTGACGTTTTTCGGCATTATAAACACGGTTGCCGGTGCACGAGTATTAAGTACTTAAGTCTGTATTTTAAACACATGATCAGACATTGTTGTTACATTGCCAAACGTGCATTCGCACTGCAGCTTTACAACTGGGGGCGACTGGCTGTCAGGATTACGCACTTTAGGACCCAGGGGTGTGGACCTTCACCTAAGCTTTTGTGAGGAGACAGGACTTGACTGCTACCGAGCTCAGGTTTACTGTTCACAGCGTTCGTAATGGACTGCAATGGTGACCTTTAACACAGCACAGGAAGAGGAGTACTGGCGCTTGTGCACTGTCATCACATCACATCTTGTACATATGTACTACGCAGCCTTAAGGGCTCAGCTTCCTGGGGAACTTTCTCCTGCTTTTACTCCACCCTTCCTAAATTCATCACATAGTGCAGTGGATGCAGTTTGCATACTGTCGAGAGGCAGGCTGCAATAATTAAAAAAGTTAATCACAACAGTTGGTTGTCACGTGACAATTATCATGATTCAAATGTTTGATTAATTGCAGCCACGCGACAGTGCGCAAGCTGCAACCACCATCGTTGCTCTCACAAACTGCACCCCCACCGCCGCGAATTGGAATTGCAGAGGAAGTAAAATATAGCTGCAGGCCAGAACTGGAATGGCAGGCAGCCGGCCCGGTCAGCCCACCCCGCGGTAATTGTAAGAACATTCACTGAATGACTCACACAGTAGGTCATGACTTGTGTGTGAACCTTTCATGCTCCTAGGAGAGGACCCGCCGCTCAGCTCTTGCAGTGAAAGGCCTGGTGTCACTGCCATGACTTAGGCCTGAATAGAAGTGAAAGGCTATGCATCCCAGAGACAATTGAGACCTAGTGATAAAAGGTCATGAATGAATGAACACCTCTACTAATCTAGCTCTACATTTAAAAGGCATCACAACTAGGTAGTAATCCAGCATTACTAGTTAAAGGTTCTTCCTCACTAATAACCCACCCTTGAGGTGATTTACCATCTATCCGCATGATGAGTTAGCCGTATAAGTAAAAGGTCCTGTATTCATGTGAATGTAATTGTAATTTAAAAGGTTATTTATTCATCCAATGGCTCCATATTGCCACATTATTCCATTAAGAGGATCAAAAGTTGATATTCTCAACTATTTTCGGAGTTGTTAGTGACACACAAGGGCAGCCTCATCACCAGGCACACTATTACTGTGTAATAGTGCACTTTAGAAATATATAAATCGCTCAAATTATCCAGTCATGAAGTCTACCAATATGCTTGGCTGGATTCACGAGATAGCCACCATTGGAAGTAAAAGTATATGCATTTTCGGCTGATAAAATGGTCATACGGGCTAATACATTCACTGTCAGTCTGTCAGTGTAGGGCCTTCAAATCAAAACTTTGAATCCCGGCGAGTCTGCTGAGTCGCCTATATTCTGATGGCAATAAAAGTATTAATCACGGAGCTCTGCAATAGTAATCCACCATGTTGTAAGAGCTTAGAGATGGTTTAATTCATTGTGTGTGCCATAGGTGAAAGCTACTGCATCCCTGTGTCAGCCCACTATGTAATGTAATGATGATACTTGTAAAGCGCACTGTTACCCCATCTCGGGGTGTCCTGGCGCTGAAGACCGCTGGGGAACCCGTCCTGGCTTTCCCTGTGAGATGGTCCCTTCTGGGTATCTCCAAGGTGAAACCAGGCATCCCCGGCGTCTGTGGGGGGCCGTTGTAGAGATGAGGCAAGCTTAATCCCCAGAGTTGCCGAGTGTGATCCCTGGTTAGAGTAGGCACCGAGGCGAGAATTATCGAGTCCGTTGACCCTGGTCCACTACCCTGCCGCGTCAGGAATCGAACCCTGGTCCCAGGCCGTTCTCTGCTTCCGGGTCTGCCACCTCTAACCAGTGAGCCACACCACTCCTACTAGATGTGAAAGGTACTATATCCCCTAGATAACCCATCCCTTTGATGGTTCAGTAACAGAAGCAAACGGGTCCTAATCCCCACTGTTTTTTGCTTTAGTAGTGAACAGTTCTTAATCCTATGACCTACCCATGGGCGTCAGAGGCTCTGAATCTCTAGCGATAATCCAGACCTAGGCGTGAAAGGCCTGTATCCTTGTTCTAATTCAGTCACAACTGCAAAGATCATAGATGAAAATATGTAAAGGATGTTCACCCAAGGGAATCCATACCGTCATGGTGCAAGGCTCTGTGTCCTTACGGTAAACTAGCCTCAGATGAAAGACCTTGTATGGTGGTCGTAACTGAGCCATAGGAGGGGAAGTCTCTGTAGTTCTATGAAAATGAAAAATGTACATTACAGGGTGTAGCACATTATATCCTGGATGCAACACATGTCCTATAAGAGAAATAATGCATCCTGGTTTGGTTTTCATGGGCTATGCAGAGCTAGAGGTGAAGGGCTCTATCTCACTGGCTGGGGAAAGGGTTACACTCCTGGAATGCCTGCACATTTGCTCATTCTTCTGACGCACGTACAATGAACAACAACCTCTTGGGTAACAGCCTGCATCCAGTCCCTAGAGGTAAACCAGAACGTAGGCTGTGCTGTAGGTGAATATATGTGCAACTGAGCCAATCTAGCCATATAACAATCAGCACAACAACCCTAAATCGGTGTAGAGCTTGGGGTCAAGTGACTCTTGGCACCAGCCATATGGTGATTCCCATGAGGAACTCTGCCCTAGTGGTGGGTACACTGGTGATTACACAATACTTTACATGCGTAGAGCTTTTAAGAATGTGTGTTTAAAGTTTAGTAACTGTTTCCTAATGAGGCCTCAGAGGCTGGGGTCTAGATTAGCTTTTTATGGTGGGCCCGAGGGACACTTATATTAAATAAATGGTTGCATCCATATAGTCTGCTGTGGCTAAGACAGACTCAGCTCTTTATTTATCTTGTAAAAGTGACAAGCAGTAAAACAGTAGTAAGGCTGGTCTAGATAGGACTTTCTCAGGCTAAGTTACACTGATGTAGGCCACTCAGTGGGTTTCCTTACTTTTATTTATTTCAATTTTAATTATACAGCCCCCTCGCCCTAATAAAAACTTTAGTTTGAATAATTTGTGCCGTGACTCATTTCTTCCTTACTGAAGTGAGCAACTCAAGATGAATACATTCAGACTGAATATTGTCAGACTGAAAAGGAAAGACCGTATTTAGAATTCGCAATCAATGTTACAATAGCTTAAGTACTCCTATCACACGTGCAAGCACAGTAACTCCCCTGAGCCATAAGCCAGATGGAATAAGTTGATCCCACCCTGAGCCAATGCCCAAGTAAGGTCAGTACTGTAATGAGCCTCAAGCTAATAATACCTTTAAGCCACATCGAGACTAGACCTAGTAACTTCATGCTTCCCTGAGCATGGGTGCAGCAATCTCAGGCTCTGAGAAGAGGCCACACATTGCAGAATAAAATAAAGCCCATAAACAATGCCCCGAATGGGTCCAAGTCTGTAATATATATATATTTTTTAAAGAACACTGAATTTGACTATCTCCTTCTTAAAAAGATGATACTGCATACAATGTGTGTTTGGAAGGCAGTATTCATGTTCTTCTTAAAATACTGTACAATACTGTAGCTGTTTTGGTTAAGTCAGCAACACAAGACAGTTAATGACACTGGATCATATTGACTACTGGTACCAGTATTAAAGAAGGGTTTATCCACTGGAAATGTGGCAATGGGGTCTACAAATGAGCTCAAAGGTGAAAAGGCTGAGGTACTGTCGAGTCTGAGTAGTACACTCAGTCTTTGGAATGTCACTCATAATTACACTGAAATTATGAAAATGTCACACATGGCAATCAAACCTTGGCAGCTATGCCCACAGCAGCCCCCGTGTTCCAGCCTCCAGGGGCCCCATCAGCGCTGTAGCGCACACAGTCAGCACTACACTCTCTTGCCGGCGTTGGCTGCACCAGTGAGTTGCCTCATAACAGTCCTGCCTCATAAATTAAACGGTGCTTGCGGTGGGTGCAGGTGACCAGCTTCCAGGCCCAGCAGCAAGGGGGTTGAAGGCAACTAGGCCAGAGCACATTTGCATATTTACATACTTTGGTAAACTGGTTACTGAGGCTTAGCTTTCTTTTTAGTTCCGGTACCCCCTGGGCCCCCACTCCGCCTATGCCTTACATTTGAAATTTACATTTACTGCTGAAGTGTGAGAATGCATTTCATGAAAAGGAATATATAGTAAGGTTGCCAAAAGGAAAATGCCAGCAATGTGTTTAAAGAGGCTGGAAAGACCTCTTGACACTAAATAGGGTTATAAATAAAGTATGTGTTTATTTGTAATGTGACATTTCTGTCTTTGTCCTTATTCTCGCCCATCCCTTTCATGCTCACCATGCACTCACAGCATTCACAATGCACTCACACTGATCACCATGTCCGCCTGGGAGGGGGGCCCCCTCCATGTGCTTTGCAGGGGGGCCCCCTCAAGTTTCGTTACGCCACTGGCTCCCCACATTCACCCAGCCTCTTCAATATGTATTTTAATTCCCTCATACATCTCCTCTGCTCCCACCATATCCACTTCTAACCTTATGCAGAAGTCACATAAAAACACTGCAGATCCTCGAAAGATAAAGGATAATTCTTAACCGATGCTTTTGACACCTCGGTGGGGAATACCAGCCTACAACTGAACAACTCAAGAGCAGAAATACTAGTCTTAGGACCATCACGCTAACTTAATAAAACAACCTTCTACACCCCTCCAGCCGTGGCCTCTGCAGGTAAGAGGGGTGGGGCAGTGGGGCCGGCGGGGGGGCGGGGGGGTGGGGGTATTTTCAGAAATGACCACGAGGGAAAATGTGTTATTTATTTAATTTCCCCTTGTGGTTCTCTCTCGCAATCCCCCCCACAGCTGGCCCCACCGCTCTTACCTGCAGCAGCCGTGGCTGCACCCCCCATTCATCTGCTTTAGTGAGAAAGTCCCCATAAGAAAACATGCATTTGCAATACAATACATTTACTCGAGACCTATTGCATTGGAAATGGGAGTACGGGTGGAGGAGAAGGCACGAAATGTAGTGCGTGGTGGGGCGGGGGGGCGAGAAGTCACAGACTGCGGGGGGCATGAGAAGAAAATTGTGTTTGAAGTAAAGGGGCCAGTAACCATGGAAGGATACAAATGACAACATGGCCGTCATGAGGAGAGACTAACAAGCCTAAAACCAATCGGAAGGCAGCATTTATGACCTAAGCCAATGAAAAAGATGGACGGAGAGTGGGCAGAGCTTCCACGAAGCTACCACGCTCTACTGAATACTGCATGCCTCGCACAGCAAGCAGCGCATTCACTGCAATGCTAGGCTCGACCTAAAAAGTGAGTAACCTGTGTGTCATTTGAGATGCAAAACTCAACCCGTAAATTTGAGTCGTAAGTGGAGGCAGCCTTCTTCCAGATCAAATTCCTAAAAAAACGGGTGTGACAATTTATAAGAAAATAGATCCACTGCCCACGTCAATTTGCAAACAAGTTCGGTCAAGCTGAACACAGTCTATTGATCTGCACTCTTTACTGCATGATACAAGCGCTTACGTACCATTCAACCACTGCTGAATCTAGACATCCATCACACCATTAGGACACATGGAGGTTAAATCACGCTACGTCAGACTCCCAGACAGTCCTGCTTTATCAAACTTCACTATGCAAGCATGTTGAGATGTTTAGTTTCACTTTTCATTTTAGACGTATGGGCCTGTAGGGGCGTGGCAAACCCGGCAAAGATGGTGGATGCAACCTCCATGTCATGAGTGAGCCAAAGCACCATGAGGACCACCTAGAGTCAGGGAGCCAGAGCCACCCCTTCCACTCATTGCCAACCCTGACACTGCCTCTCTGGTGCAAGTCTCCTCCCCTGTGCCTAAAAAATTGGAGGAACTCCCAGCGGATATAAGGTTACCTAGAACGAACGAAAATAGACTTCTTATCAGCCCGCTTGATCCACCCTGTGGAGGCTTCATTCCTCCCTCCCCAGCTGCAGGGATCGGACTGCTCATGAACCACTCATGGTTGGCTTAACTAAAGAGTGAGGGGTGAGGCGGGGCCAAATGAGACTGAGGTGGACCATCATTATGTAGTAACGCTTGAAACCAGCTACTGGGCACGGCACACCTGTGGTGCATCAAACAGAGCCTTGACGGGTCCATGTGACTGAATTAGTCTTCTAACACACAGTGATGCCGAGGGGACTGCGCGTGCTGCCCTGACGTCTGCTCCCCCAGGTGTACCTTTGGGTCTGGTGGGTCTCGCTGAAGAGTGGTATGAGAACATCCGCACATATCTATTTCCTGATTACAGAATGGCGGTACAATGGCGCAGAGCAGCTTTCCTAGGTGCACAGAGGAAACTCCAGCAGGTTGGCCTCCGGTATTCTCTACTATTCCCTGTCAAACTAAAAGTTATAGCTAACAACACTAGCTACCTTTTCACCGAGCCCACAGATGCGTTGGACTGGGTGGAAAAACGCCGAAATGATGCGGACATTTCGGCCTTTCCGCTGGTGATGGCGAGAGAGGGCAGACTCAGAACGACGAACCGGCGCCAGAAGAGAGGACGCAAGCCTTTCCAGCTGAACGGGACTCCCACACCAACACAGGCGAATGAAGAACAGCCTCTGTTCCTGACCATGCCAACTCTGGTGGTCTGAGCAACAATCCCCGTCTCCTGACTTGGAGGAGGACAGCCTGTCAGAAACGCACGCCTGAGACTCCGTGACCAGCACAGACTCCGTGGTTATCCCAGATGTCACGCCACAGACAGCTGACACTCTGATTTGAAACTAGGGTCACTTAAGGGCGAGTATTACGCTACTCACAGTAAGACCTGCTCACCTGGACAATGAAACTGACGAAGCAGTGAACCCGATCCACAGGACCTGGGTGTACTCAATGACTACATATGTATCCCTGCCACATGGGGCTCAGGATGGGGCCGGAGAGGAGGACGGGGCTCTGCCTGCCACACACCGGTGATTCTGAGCAAGAGCCATCAATCTATGTACACGCTGCAGAAATGGGTCAGCACGTTACCCTACCTTTTCTCTTTCCTTTCTCCTTAGATTACCTCTAACGACCCCAAGTGAAAGAGGCCTAATTGCTCACAGCCTTCCTGCTGGGTTCCTTGCCCCAAGAGCATGCTGATAATGGTACTGGAATATATTAGAGATTTTTAGAGTACACTCGAAATGGGACTTTGGTTTATAGTTTGAGCGTTCTCATGGTTGGCGACAGTCCTGGGTTGGGAGTTACAGGCTTTATTTGTTAAATCTACCATACAGATTACACAACGGGGGGGGGGGGAGTACCTCCTACACTTGGGGCTTCCCTCATGACATGCAGGCGAGATACACAAGGCCTCATTCTTCCTCCTCCCTTACTGATGTACCTAACCTTCCCCGACTCCTCACTCCCTCCTTGAATCTGGCCATGGCTAAAATTGGAATTGTGACATGGAATGAGAGGGGGTGGAAAAAGCACAGAAGGCACACGCAGTACAAGCAGAAAGCGCTTCTCCAATAAACCCTCATAGCTAAAGGCAAAGATGATCTCTTACAAGAGCATTGGCGGGGTCAGTGCTTCAGCATTACCTGCTCAGGCTTTGCAAGAGGAGCGCTCACAAGGGTTCGACTGGAGGTTTCATTTCATCCCATGGTTGCGGAAATGGACCAGGAGGGCTGCTATGTACTGGTAGAGGGTCAGCTGAATAGTAGGTCAAAATTACTGGGGAGTATCTATGCAGCCCAGAGAGTCCAATAATCTGATGGGAATGGCCTACGCGAGCTACCGCAGGAGACTCAAGCTCATGCCATAGATCCCCCCATACTCTCCAGATATTACCCCCACACAACATAGCGCCCTTGGTGAAACAATCACACCAGAGGGCGTCGCGGCCTGGGCATCAGCAGGAGTGGGACCTATGCTGCGAGGGTGTACTTATCGTCTTGGACCAGCTGCGAGAGGAATATGAATTACTGGCTTATCATTTCCTAACACATGGTCGGCTGGTAGATGTGATAGAGGGGCTATGGGGCATTGTGGACTCAGTCATCGATCCAGTGCCTGAAATTCGAGGCGGCAGTGTCTGGTTCGGTGAGGTTGGTGGGTGGGTTCTGGGCGAGGGTGTCAGCAAGCTGGTCCTCAGTGACCTTGTTCCAGCAGTGGCGGGGAAGCTGTTGGGTGTGATGGTGCGTGGTGGGTTTCTTGTAGGTGAAGTGGCTGCAGCGGTGATCCGTCCAGTGGAGTTCAGTGGTGTGGTCGAAAGAGACGCGGGTGCTCATGGTGAAGATGGGGTCAAGCGTGTGGCCGGCGGTGTGGGTGGGAGTGGTGACCAGTTGTCTGAGGCCAAGGTTGGCGAGGAGGTCTGCAATGGAGTCGCTGAACTGTGGCCGGGTTCCGGGGGGGTCTGTAGATGAGGGTTCCTCTGAGGGTGGTGTTGGGGTCGGTGTGGATCCAGAAGTGTAGGTGCTCAGCAGTGCTGAGGATGTTGTCTGCGTGAGTGGAGACCTTGAGGGAGGACTTGTGGATGATGGCTATTCCTCCTCCGACTCCGTTGGTGCAGTCTCTGCGAGAGATCTTGTAGCCGTCCGGGATGGCTATTGCGATGTCCGGTGCCGAGGAGTCGTTCCACCAGGTCTCGGTCAGGAAGGCAACGTCTGGGGCGAAGGTGTCGAGTAGGTCCCAGAGCTCGACGGCATGTTTGCGTGCGGAACGGGTGTTCAGGAGTAGGGTCAAAGGTTGCTCCTTTGGCCACTGCGCAGCCCCCTTAGGAGCGTGAGAGGGAGGAAGGAGCAGCTGGGAGGCGGGTGCGGGGTGGTAAATCGGAATGCAGGTGGGCGGGGCCGCAGGGACGCATCGGCGGGAAAGGACGGCGAGGATCAGCCGGTGGGCACCGCGGGGAACCCAAAAGGAGGAGGAGAAAAACAGTTAGCCAGGCAGTGGGGCAGACATAACAGGGAGCAGGAACCAGGAACACAAGTCACGAGGCACAAGCAGCTGGTAGCCGTGTAGTGGTGAGGGGATCGACCTGCCTGCGAGCAGGGTCAAAGGTCGCTCCTTCAGCCAATGCGCAGCCCCCTTAAGAGCAGGAGAGGGAGGAGCAGCTGGGAGGCGGGAGCGGGGTGGCGAATCGAAATGCAGGGAGGCGGGGCCGCAGGGACGCAGCAGCAGGAAAGGACGGCGAGGATCAGTCGGTGAGCACCGGGGGGAAACCCAAAAGGAGGAGGAGAAAAACAGTTAGCCAGACAGTGGGGCGGACAAAATAGGGAGCAGGAACCAGGAACACAAGTCACATGGCACAAGCAGCTGGTAGCCGTGTAGTGGCAAGGGGAGCGACCTGCCTGCGAGCAGGGTCAAAGGCACTATTTGATGGGATGGGTTTGGAGGGACTCCTTACAATGGAAGAGACACTACTGGGTACATTCACTCTGAAAATAACACAAGTGGTAACAAATAGATTCCTAGACGTGGCACTCCCCATAGCCTGGGGGTCCATAGCAATGCACTAGAAAGCGCACACTCTCTTTAATTGCAACACTGGTGTGTG
The DNA here is from genome assembly GCF_964263255.1 of Lissotriton vulgaris. Classification (NCBI taxonomy): domain Eukaryota; kingdom Metazoa; phylum Chordata; class Amphibia; order Caudata; family Salamandridae; genus Lissotriton; species Lissotriton vulgaris. Next base: position 248,259,585 of record NC_141687.1, read on the forward strand.
GCCAGCATTAAATGGGGCAAGGCTGAAGCAGTGGCACTGAGATGGGAGGCGGTCCGGGGATTGTGGAGGGTCCCTAAACTGCTCTGTGGGAGGGGTTACGACATGAGCTCCAGAATTACAAAGATTCCCTCATACCCTAATGGGGCACCTTTTCCACCCTATGCGATAACTCTTTTATGTGGCACTGGGCCATATTGGCTCGCAGGAGTAGTCTGTGGAGGTAAGAGCGGTGGGGAGGGGTAGGGGGGGATTCGACAGACGATGACGAGGGAAAATTAAATAAATAATTGGCTAGTTGACTCCTCGGCTGGGCAATGGACCCAATGGTTGTTTTTTGTGGAGAGTTGGGCTGGGGGGGAGTTTACCTGTCCCCTCAGGAGACACGCGGGAGCCTTATACTGCTGGGAGATGGGAGGTTGAGACCTAACCGCTGGTTGTGTTTGCCTTCAATGTAGAATAGTAATGAGGAAGCACTGCTCAAGGGAATGTAACCGATTATTATCCCTTAGGGAGGTGATGTGAATGCCCCGCCCCCCAGTTATGGTTAGACGATAGATTCTGTTAATGTTTGTATTACTGTTGCGTAATAATGAACCGAGTGCCCCTGACCAATAAATGCGAATATCAAACCATATATTGCATGCAACTGCCTCAGATTGAACTCCTCCTGTAACACATGCACTGAGTTGGAAAACATTAAAAATGGTTTCTAAAAAAAATATAGGCCTACAAAACACAAGGGGGCAGATTTACAATTACTGGCGCATCCCTGCTTATCGGCAGGGATGCGCCAGTAATTGTGCGCCACAGCTCCTCCACCCTTGATGCGCCTCATTTACAATGCGGTGCACCATGGGGCAAAAACGGCACAGATGCGTCACACATCTGTGCCGTAAAAGCTGCGGATTGCTGTAGTTGCGTCGCAAGCGCAATGCAGCTCCAGCAATGATCAGGGGGGCCATTCTGCGTTAATCATTACGCCTGCTTCAAGCAGGCGCAGGGTTTTGACGCAGCATGAGCCCAAAAGCGACTGAGTGAAATCTTGCAGATTTCACTCAGCCACTTTTGGGAGGTGTTCCTGCGCCGGAACGCCTCCCCCTGCGATGGTACGCCTCTTCTGGCGCAGGGCTTTACAATGTGACGCATCTGGGAGATGCGTCACGTTGTAAATACCCCGCACCAAGGTGCATCTTTTGCGCCGCCGCTGTGTCACAAAAGTGACGCAACGGCGGTGTAAAAGCTGCGCAAGGGGCTTTTTTAATCTATCCCAACACGCTTAGTGGTGTTGGCTGGAATCTATAACCGGTTGAAGGCCACCCTGTTGGCACGGGGTTGCCTGACAGTTGTAAGAACACGTAGAGGAGACTGGCATGGCTGTGACCCGGGGGCAGCAGGTCGCTCATGCCACACAAACACTACAATAAGATGGATTATGTCTAACAAAAAGGAACTTGAAATCTAATGTGTGGAGAAAGGGGCGGGATCTTTACACTGTAAGTGCGTTCGCGCCCTTAATGGTGTTTTTCGTTAATTACTCCATTTATTACAAATCTTCCCTTTCCTTTTGCAGGCTGACGAGCGGCAGGCCGGTGACTGCGAAAAACAAGATGTTTTCTTGCTGCCCACGACACCATGAGACAGTCTCTCAACCTTATCAGACAACTGCAAACAGATTGACAGATGGAGCTGTGCGCGGGGACATTACACCCAGGGCTGCACATTCCATTAGCACCGTGACCTGCGGTTCGTGGTGGAAAGAGTGTTGTGCCGACGGATTTTACTAAATTAGAGGCTACTGACTGGTGGCGATGATTGTGGGGGAGCGGGGGGGTGCCGTGCCTGTGTGTGTTCTGTCTGTGTGTGCGTGGTGTGTACAAAAGAACATCTTTCTATGGTCATGTAACGCTTGGAGGAAGATCAGCAAGCAAACTAGCACCACGAATTGAACATTAAAGATAGAAAGGAAGTAAATAAAAAAACGGGATTCAATTAAACAATACTTAATGTAAAAGCAACTTACATTTAAAATGCAGTAAATAATAAACGAAACGAGATATAGAAAAAACAAAACCTGTAAGTAGTTAAAAAGACAGTAAAAGAACTCAACTGAAATACAGAAAATGGGTAAAACAGATAGTACACAGTACACATTAGAAAATTGGCAGAGGTTGTATTACTGATAGCAAAATGTTACGTGGCCATAGGATTGGGTCGGGGGACAATTCCTGGCATGGGTAATTGGATAAGAGACTAGTTTATTGCAAAGAACAACTTGAACTATGTGCAAAATTGTTACCCAGAGCCTCCCAACGGTGATGCTGTCATCTGTCAATAGGATAGACGTATAACAGTGAGGTCATTGATGGAACTGCCTCGTTTACTGTTTCCTTTTCATGGTGGCTTTTTTCCTTTCTTTTTTACAATATAATAATAACAACAAAAACAAAAGTAAAGAAAATAGACGAAACAAACTAAGAAAGGAAGGAACCGCGGAAAAGGCGATCAAGGATGGATAAAAATGTACAGAAAGAAGGAAAATCAATAGAATGCATCGGACATAAAGGAACATGCTAGAGAACTGAAGGGAAACTGGCAAAGGAAGGAAGACAGAAAGAAAAGCAAGAGCGACAAAGGGATTGTGTAATTATAATTTCATTTATATAGCCATTACTACCCCTGACGAGGCCTCAAAGCGCTTTATCGGCAAGTAGCACGCTACTCAGGAACCCAAAAAGGATTACTGGTTAATTAGTATAGTGAAAATATCAGAAGGAGAGAAGAAGGGTAGGAAAGAGAGTACAATGAAAGAAAATTACATTGAAAGGGAAAGGAAGGGAGGGGGAGAAGAAGGAAACAAATAAATGAAGGGCGATTAAGAAAGAAGGACAAGAACGACGAAACATTGCGCAGAAGCAACAGATTCCCAGAATAAATGTATTTTCCCAACTCACCTACTCAAGATTAACCAGTAAGTGCACAGCGCCCTCTACCGTCAGCAAACCGTAAAGAAACAGAAACGCTAAAATCGTGCTAAAAGGCATTTTCTGTCTGCACTGCCAGGCAGTTGTTGGAATGGAACCTCGAGCCGCCCTACTCTTAGTAGCTGTATTTTTATTATATTTTTGAATGGCTAAATGCAGGATTTCATTAAGTCCTGGAAACAGAAGACTATGCTCCAAGAACCCAGACTGGGAAGGACAAATGCAATATTTACCAACTCTTCTCTCGAAGAAATTGAGGTCAGGGATACTCTCGATAACAATATAATAATAATGTTATAATTATATAAGGTTTTATATAGCGCGCTTTATGACTCTTTGACTGTGTCCAAGCACTGTGACCAAAAGCTGTTAGAATTACCTAAATTAATGTAACTTCATTTCCTGGAGGGATAATGGAAGCCTGAATTGTAAGGATGGATTCAAGCTCGGAACATGCTGTGGAAGAGCTGTGGCGCAACGGCCAGGGTGCATGACTCCCGACCACGGGGTTCACTGTTCGAGATATATATTGCCCAGCATTCTTCTGGGCAATATATAGCTTACTTAATCTTCCCGAGGGCCCCCAGCACCGGGAAACCACTTCAGAGGTAGCTGTGCGCTTTACAAATTCAAGGTTATTATTGTCAGCACCCAGCGTTTAATCCGGTGAACCGACCTGTGATAGTAACGGTGCTCCGAGTGGCTTTACAAAATACTTTATTTGAGATACCTTACGGTGTTAAGGCACCTGCAGCAGAGATCTATAGATGATGGAGTGGAGAAATCCGGTGTGTATACGCTAACAGTGATGCGGTGTGGTTTTAGTGGCGGAATTATGATGTTCATTTGGAGAACGGTTTTTACTGTAAACATGTTTTTAGATGCATTAAATGCAATGTCCACTTGCTGCAGACATCTGTGTAATCTGGTCAAGGATTGTAATCAACATTAAATAGTTTAGAAAGCTAATGTGCCAGCTGCACAACAGTGAGTGTAACCTACAGGCGTGGTATGCTTGTTTGTTTAGAGAATATTCTGTAACCAGCATGTCCAACATTTCAGTCCTAGTACAATAGGTGTTGGTAATGCACCACCAGGAAACAGCTGCATACAATATGTTACATTCGTACCAGGATCTGTGCAGAGGACAGTAACCTGAGTCTAAAGTAGACTGCCCGGGTTCAGAGGAAGCTTGCCATGTGCTCTCCATCAATGCGTGGTCAGACTCTGCACTGAGACAGCTGCTGAGTATCCTCACTGCTTTGATGGTTCCAGCCATTTCACTGTTGCTGTGATCCGGAAGGATTATCTGCTAGTCTCTTAGAGTGCAGGATGTGCAAGGAGGCAGCAGCACTACATAATTCTGCACATCTTCAGGATATCAAAATTGCGCTTCTTTTTAATAGTCAAATGAATGCCATTTACATGCAGAAAGAGGTGGAAACAAACCATATAAATATTGTTCTATGAATGGTGGTCAGTCCATTGCTGAAAGTTTGAGCTTTCCAATTCAAGGTGTTGCAGTCTGTTTTTTGTAACAGGAGCTCTGGGTTATAGCATTAAGGAAGTCTTAAGAGAAGCAGATGCATTGCAGCACATTTCATTCCCTGATTATGTCATAATATTCACACCTTGCTAATATTTTTGTCCATGGTTACTTTTTTTATTTTTTCCATAGTTTTATATAGCGCAAACTTAACCCGAACGTATCAGGTATCAGAGCACTTTACATGAGCACAGTTGCATTACACAAGGAAACATCCATTTTTATTTTGTTAGGCATGGGGAGATAAAGTGATTTGCCCAGAATCACAGGATGTTGAGCGTGATTGCCGAGACTTTTACACGGTTCTCCATGTTTGAGATCGACCACCCTAGCCATTAGGCTACATCCTCTCCCCTTTAAACAAGTTTGCGGTTTTTTCTACTTGATCTTCTTTTGGTTTATCCACACAGCATAGAGTTAGGAATGTATGTTGTGGTTCAATTATTTAGGGTATGTGGCATGTGCTCTGTGCAAATGGACTGCCCTAACTCACAATTTGTGACATGCTTCATCATGAGGCTTGCTAACAGACCCCCCTGTGCAGACCAATGCCTGGGGTGGAGCAAAAGTAAGGGGAAGACAATACACACATAAAATAGTGGGATCACCAATGAATGTGTAGTTGGTGAATATTAAAACTAGCTGTGGTGTATCCATTGTTCCACTTTATTCCTGGATCACCCACACAGGATTAAAAAAGTGAAGGATGGTGGTGAAAGAAGATGATTAGGATCAGTTCACCCCTCTTTACTGCAAATGTGTCGACCTGTTTCAGCCGATTTACCTTGCCCTCAGTGTTGGGTCAATACGGCATTCATCAGTACTAGCTGGATCTTTTGGTTTAGCCAGGCTCTTTTCTCCTTCATGTGAGGAGTAGTTTGGTGCTTTGCTGATATCCCCAGCGCTATCTTCATTTGTCGTCTGGAACTGCATGACCCTCCTAAGGAGACAGCTGAAACCTTTCATGTAAATTATTCTGTGCAGGGTGACACAAAGGCTACTGGAAAGAGTCGCCCCTCTCTAGAAGGGGAACTCAACTGAGTATCCAGTCTTTGACACATTAAAAGGTATCTTTGCACATTTGTACTAATTTTTTCTTCTAAGGTTGATGGAAATGTCATGGAATTGGATAGCAATTATCACCAAATATTAAGGGGCCCATTAGGATGGCGGGCGGAATGCCACCGGCAGGCTGCGGTAGCCACCACCAGCCTCGCGGGGGCAATCCGCCCACCATCCGCACCTGAATTCCCCCTGCCATATTAGGATGGCTGGGGGACCACAGCGGACGGAAAGACCGTCCGCCGCTTTTCCGCCCGGTCGCCTTGCGGCCGGGGAGGAAAAGGCTTAATATGGTGGCGGTGTCTATTAGACACTGCCAGCCATATTAGCATGGCCCAAAACAGATGCCTTTCCGTGGCGGAGGCATGCAGACTTCACTTCCGGGGCCCCCTGCGGGCCCCCAGAGTGAAGGACAGGTGGGGGGTGCACACGGGGGGGGGGGGTACCTGTGGTACCCACCTGCATTTGCATTAACAAAGCAGCAGGCACCACATGGTGCCTGCCGCTTTGTTAATGCAAATGCATATATGCATTTTTAGCATTGTGGCGGGCGGTGCTGAGAGCACCGCCCGCCACAATGCTAAAAATGCAGTATGCGCCCGCCACAGTGGCGGGCGCATCCTAATCCCCCCACGGGACCCCCGCTCTTATGGCGGGGTGTCCCAAACTCCGATAGGATGGCGGGCGGACTAAGTCCGCCCGCTATCCTAATGACCCCCTAAGTGTCAGAAATTCAATTTGACGTATTGTGTGGTATTTGGATGGTCATTATCAATGTCTCCACAGACACCGAGATTAGTATACTCACTTAAAAAAAAACCTCTGCAATCAGTTTTTCGCACTGCATCCCTCCATCTGAATTCGCCACTTTACAGAGCCCGCAATTACAATTATGTAAAGTATGTTCATTATAGAATCTTGGTCACTTATGAAACCTTGTACAGTATACCTGCTCCTCCTTCGCTTTTGTAAATGCCTACAGGCTTCTATGAACAGGGCTTTGTCTACACTGCATAAGTACCCCTAAAATAAAAAATAATATAGGGCCATATTATCAAGAAAGGGCTAAATATGCCCTTGTGAATTCCCATAGAAGCCCAGGTTAACACCAGGACCTAGGCTTCCATGGGAATTCACAAGGGCGTATTATCAAGCCTGTTATCTCCACTTTAGCGGCAGTTTCCTGCCGATAAAAGCAGTGATAATGTATCGCCCTTTCTTGATAATATGGCCCACAGTTCCACTCTGGAGAGCCTCTTCCCACAGCTGTGTTCAGATTTTCTCACAACTGTGATTATAAGATGAAGATGCATTTTGATTGATCTACAATATCAGTTCTAAGTATTAATGTATGTATGTGATATTTGGACAAGGCAAACCAAGCCAAAACATTCTAAACACAGTCAATGAGTGACCGGACAGGTAGCAGGGTTTTGGGAGTAGAAGCGTGCTATTACTTCTTTGTGATGTAGTGGCCTTTAAAGAGGTGTATCAACTATTTCCCAAATAGGAGAAGTGTTGGGGCAATCTAATGGAGCATTCTGGTAGTAGAGCTTAGCTTGCAAATATTTATCATTTATCAATGTGTCAGTGTGGAACCTGCAGATTCTAGAACGTGGTTTGTAAATAATACATTTGCCAGCTTTTGGGACCCGATTTATTTGTAATCGTTTGCTTTAGGATCTTATGAAGCATTAATCGGTCCCAAATAGCATCAGCGCTCTGTACAGGCAGAGAGGTGTTTACCCGCAAGCGTGGCGGACACACCATGGTAAAATAAAGTCAATGGGCACCATAGTTCACCTGGTGAATAATAAACCTGTTCGAGGAGTATTTGGGGGGGAATTGAACCAACCCACCAGATCTGCAGCAATACGTCTTCCAAACTGCAATAAAACTTCCAGCAAGGATGTAAATGGGTGCTTGGGTTGGAGAAAGCCTGACAGAGGAACTGAAAATGAGCACATATAATCCAAAATTAAGTTGTTAACTAAAGGCAGCAAGGAGAATGAATGTCTAGGGTTTGGGACTTAAAAAGGGAATGTGAAGCAGAATTCTTTCTGAACAAGAAATAAGAGAGAAGCTTTGGGTAGACCATGGAGACTTAAAATGTATACAAGCTAACATATAGACATTACACTTGGTGGTTTGGGCTTACCAGCAAGTTCCAATTGATGGATAGTAAATACCCATTGGATGGGAAGCCATCAGTATGTTGGAAAGATACTGTCATGGACAACTTTGAAAACAATTGTCAGTAACTTGAAGATGCAGACGTACTTACCTTCAACCCATCCAGAGTTATACATAAGGGGGTTGTAGGTGCTGGCCGGGCAGGTTGAAAAGGTGCTTCATCACAAACCTAGGAACCTTGTCCAGTAGGGAGATTACAAGTAGGCTTTTGAATTATGCAATTTACTAAGTGCTCAGGAAAGGGAGATATGTGTGAATTGTCCTTAGGTTAAGAAGTTTATATTGTGCAGCAGTGGATGTGGTACTGATAAATGATTCCCAGCACATCAAAGGGCCGAAACATACACCAACCAAGGTTTCTACTCGAGAGGGGGAAGTCAAGATGCCAGGGAGCTCCATCCTGAGCGATCACCCACATTGGAAGTCCTGTATCTGAAAGTATCTAAACTGCAGTCCATGGAACTTTGGGGTATCAGGAATGCCATGCATTAAAGACATGCCCCGGAAGAATGGAGGAAAGCATAATTAGGTGGCATTTTGGTACAGATTGTCATATGCTGTTCCTCATTCACAAGCCTTCTTTCAGTCATATATTTCACCTTCTTGGAGTAGGTAAAATACCCGCTTGAAAAATCCAATAGTGCTGTGTGCCTGTGACACTTGTAATTAATGATGCATCCTCTAAGAGGAGTTACAGGCGACATAGATGATTACCAGCCATTCATAATGAGGGCCCAGGAGATGTTGTTTGTCAGAATGTCAATGACAGAACTGTAGTGCTGCAAGGGTATTGCAGCAAAAATATCGACAACCAAAATGTCATGGAGATAAATATTATATTGATAAATATAGATTACTATTCTTTCCTCCAAACCTACAGACTTTAACGATAAATATACTGTCAATGTACATTTATGTGGACTTAAATATAGTAGACCCATACTTACCCTTTGTCAAATCCTTAGTTCGACATAGAGCCGTAAAAGCACATACAATATCAAATCAAACATGCAGTGTAAAAATACCAAGACATTTGATATACACACATATATATGTATGTGCGGTGATCTTCTAGCCGTAAGGAAGAAGCAGGACCCCAGGGAAACAGTTGAAGGCTTTTATTCAGTGTTTGTGGCGGATGCATTTCTGGCTGTTGATATGCCGTCGTCAGCGCCTCCAGCCTTCACAAGTAGTGCAGCACACCGTAGACTTGAGCCCGCCCTTTTGTAGGCCTTGTTGTTTAAGGTCAGCTCCACCCCCTGGTGATCCACGCAGCACACCTGTGTAGCAGTCCGTCTGAAAGGAAACTACACATCCCAGAATCCTTCATGTACTGGACACCGGGAAAGTTGCTGCGGGGGGTTATGATGTAAGTATTAACACCATCCAGCTTGCAGGTGCGGGAAGCCACAATGTGTCCAACACGCCTTGTTGTGTCAGCTGGAAAATCCTGAACAAGGCCTCCTCTGTTCCCCAGTGACGCTTCAGCCTCAGGTGCCGGGGGTAGAGTAACAGGGACTGCTGCCCAGCGCGAGGTGGAATACCTCGCTACTGTTAATGTTCGTCCCGGGTTCTGTGGCGGGCTGCGGACTTTTATATATATATATATATATATATATATATATATATATATGTATATATATATATATATATATATATATATATACATACTACTATTATAAAGGAAGAACTTTGAGGCTTTGAGGCGGGTAAACTCGGGAACCACAGCGCCAATCCACACACCCGATACATCGTTATAATCCTCAGGGTGTGGAGATGGACATAGGCTATATAAATTAAAAATAAATACGTTATTAAAAAATATAAGTTAAAAAAAGTAGTCCCTTCAAAGTAGCGCCAGCCGCGACGTGCTTGCTGACATCAGGAGCGGCGTACACGCGAGGAGCGGCGTACAGGAGCGGCGGAGAACAGCGCGAGGAGGAGCGCCGGAGATCAGCGCAGGGAGGAGCAGTGACGAGGAGCGGCGGAGATCAGCGGAGCAGCGGACATGACCGGCGGACAGGCGGTGAGGATCGGCGGGCAGACAGTGAGGGGTTGCAGAGATTGAATATTCACTGTACTGTACGGCTCTAATAATTTAGTGAGAGCTGGTACCGGGGCCTATCGGAGGAGCTGCACTTGCTCTCCTATTAAAGAGCCTGCACCAGTGTTTTTAAGGCTGCAAACACTGTGAGCTCTTACGCTTTCTTCCCCATGGCAACCACTGTACCACTGCCATCTTTTCAGCCCCCCGCTGCAGCCGTCCGGACATCGCCACCAGTGCTGGGAAGGTACAAGCATGCCATCTCTGCATTGTTTTGGTATGCTGTTTTATGTTAAGGTAGAGGCTGTTTGTATAGCACCTGTGGCAGCCATGGATTCCTTCTAACCGCTGAAAATCATGTTGAATCGTCAGGTGTGTGCCAGAGCGGAGCAGCTGCCGTGTTCTTCTCGGATGAGAGCGTAAGGTGCTGATAACATGGAATTGTGAAACGCGCAGAGCACTGCTATCAGGCCCATGAGCACAGTGAATATAAAGCGTGTCTGCTGTTCAGAAAAGGCATTTCCTTTGAAATTGAATCAATTAGTTGTCGGGGAAGTGACGGGACAGTATAGGAACTTCTGAGGGGCAAGCAGGTACTCTGTGACGCTAACTACCTGTACTTTTTCATTAAGGAGACAAAGGAGGCTCAATAAAAAGAGCATTTATAAAAAATTTAAAAAAGCAAAGAATGTATAAAGAAAGAAAGAGAAAGCACACGTAGACAATCTGTTCTGTTACGTTAATCCCTGGCAGGTGGATGGGTAACGTTCAACACAATGAAAATAGAGGGGATTAAAAATATAAAAAGGTAGTGGACACAGCCTGTGCGTCACGCAGAGCACCCGGGTCACCCCTCTGTGGAGAACAGTCAACAAGTGCTAATAATGTGTCTCGTGGGCAGGTACCAAACGGGGCATTACAGCAGGAAAAAGTGACATGAGCAGTGACGTGGGCAGGTCACACAACGTCAGGGCGGGTGGGGGCCCTGAGCCATGATTGCTCCCGGACAACGTTGGGACGGGCTGCTAGTATATATATATATATATATATATATATATATATATATATATATATATATATATATATATATATTCACAGAAAAAATCATAGGTTTCAGGGACGTTATAGTTAGAAATTAGCATTTAAAAAAACAAAGAAATTCACTGACAATACATAGGTTTCAGGGACGTTATAGTTAGTTGGACATTTCACTCGTACAAAACCAGAGAAATTCGGCCGTTATAGTTAGTTGAGCTAACTGTAACTCGCGCCCCGCAATGCACAGCTGATGATGTCACACATGACATCATTCATGACATGGTCAGTGACACCACTGATGACATCACAGATGACATCTCAAATGACATCACTGATGACATCATCCAGTGTCTTTGTGTTTCTGTAAAGTTTAAATATGTTTTATATATATATGCCAAGGTGCATTGAAGAATGAGTAGGTGTATAAGTGTCTGAATGGATGATTTAGTAGGTGCGTGACTGACTGTATAAGTGAGTGAATAAACATGTCTTACTGAATGCATGGGTTAGTGAGTAAACTATGTAAATGTCTGTATCAGTCTGTCAGTTGGTGTGTAAGCGGCTGCATGGGTTTGTGAGTAGCTACATGAGTGTCTATATGGGTTATTGATTGGTTGTCTGAGTATCTGTATGGGTGCCTCATTGTCAGTGTTGGTGGTTGGGGTGTGTGTGACTGCATAGATGTGTGAGTGGGTAATTCACTGGGTGTATGGGTTCAAGAGTGCCTCTCTGAAGGGCTGTATCGGTGGGTGAGTGTGTGTATGGGTGTGTTGGTGAGTGAATGGATGTCTCACTGCTACATGTGTGAGTAACTACATATGTGAAAGGCAGTATATGTGAGTGTTGGAGTACATGAATCACAATATGTGAGAGTGAGAGATTGTGAGAGTGGCTATATGGATGAGTGTGTGCTTGTATCAGTGATTGTATAAGAGAGTAAGTATGTGTTAGTATCTATATGAATAAGTGGGGTGGTGTGTGTATAACTGTATGGGTGAGTAAATGGGAGTGTGAATGATTCTTTGTATGAGTGACTAGATGTGTGAGTTACTCTATGAATGAGTGGTGATGTGTGAGTGTCTGTATAGGTGTATGAGTGTAAATGATAGTGCTGTATTGATAAGTGACTGTATGTATGAGTGACTATGGGTGGATGAGTGGACGTGTGTGTGTAGACCTAGGAATCAGTGAATGGGTATGTGGTAACTGGTATTGGCGTGTCTATGGTTTTGAAAATGGTATTCTGTATTTTAGAGGGGGTGTATCAAAGGTTATATTAGGGCGTGAGGAGGTGCATCAGATTATCACATGGATGATCTCATCAGTGATGTCATTTGAGATATCATAAGTGATGTCATCAGTGATGTCACTGACCATGTCATGAATGATGTAATATGTGACATCATCAGCAGTGCGCTGGGAGTCGCAAGTTATAGTTAGCTCAACGATCTATACTGGCCGGAACTTCTCTGGTTTTGTATGAGTGAAATGTCCAACTCACTATAACGTCCCCGCAACCTATGTTTTTTTGTGTGAATTTTTATGTTTTTTTAAAATGCTTATTTTAATTATAATGTCCCTGAAACCTATGTTTTTTCAGTGAATTTCAAAGGTTTTTGAAATGATAATGTCTAACTATAACGTCCCCCCTGAAACCTATGGTTTTTTCAGTGAATTTCTAAGGTTTCGTAAATGCTCCTTTCTAACTATGCCTACAGAGGGAGGACATGTGAAGAAAGAGGAAGAAAGGCACAGAAACAAGCAAGAGAAATGCAGAAAGAGGCAACATAAGTCCAGAAAGACGAAGAAAAGTGCAGAAAGAAGTAAGAGGTATGCAGAAAGAACCAACAGAGGTGAAGAAGGAGGCTTTGTTTCAAAGTCATCCTGTGCCTCCAACTTTTCACTGACTTGTACTGGTGGTAACTGACTCTGACTAACCAGGCCCGGAGCCAGTGCTATGCTGAAAGACACCTTGGGGTCCATTACGATGTCGGGCGGTTTGCCTCCGCCAGGCTGGCGGTGGCCACCGCCGGCCTGGCGGAGGCAAACCGCCGATATCGCAAGCCCAAATCCCCCCACCATATTAGGATGGCGGAGGGGAAGGTGCCGGTGCAAAATACTGCCCGCCTGTTTTCCGCCCCGGTCACCTTGCGGCCGGGGCGGAAAACGAGTAACATGCAGGCGGTGTCTGTCAGACACCGCCCGCAATATTACAATGGGCTTTTTGCGATGCCTTTCCGTGGCGGCAATGCCGCCACGGAAAGGCATGCGGTGTTCACTCTGGGGGCCCCCTGTGGGCCCCCAGAGTGAAGGCCAAAGGGGGGTGGCACATGGGGGGTACCTGTGGTACCCCCCTGCCTTTGCATAATCGAAGAGGCAGGCACTGCGCGGTGCCTGCCGCTTCGATTGTGCAAAGGCGTGCTTTTGTTTTTAACATTGTGTCCGGCGGAGCAGTGAGCACCGCCCCCCACAATGTTAAATTGAGGAATGCGCCCGCCACTGTGGCGGGCGCATCCTAATGGCAATGGCGGGACCCCCGCCCTTTAGGCGGGCGGTCCCAAGTTCCGCTAGGGTGGCGCCATCCTAATGTGCCCCTTAGAATACAGTGAAAACACCTACATACACTAGGGTACACCATGGGTGGGGTATCCCTGTGATTAGCATGACCTCCCCTGTAAGGCCATAGTACATAACAGGGCAGGAGGATTAAAACTACTTGTAACTCAGAGGTGCAGAAAGAGGCAAGAGAGGTGCATAAACAGACAGGAAAGGTGCAGAAACCGGTAACAAGGGTGCAGAAAGAGGCAAGTGAAGTGTAGAATGGAATAAGAGCAGTGCAGAAAGAACCAACAAAGGTCCAAAAAGAGGCAAGAGGGGTACAGAAAGAGGTAGGAGGGGTGCAGAAAGAGGCAAGAGTGTTACAGAAAGAGGGAGGAGGGGGGCAGAAAGAAGGAAGAGAAGTACAGAAAGAGGCAAGAGAAATTGCTGTATGAAGCAAAAGAGGTGTAGAAAGAACCAAGAGAAGTGTAGAAAGAGGCAAGTGAGGAGCAGAAAAAAGCAGGAGCCGTGCAGAAAGAACCAATAGAGGTGCTGAAACAGGTGTGAATGGTGCAGAAATAGTAAGAGAAGTGCAGAAAGAGGCAAGAAAGGCACAGAAAGAGGCAAGAGAGGTACAAAAACAGGCAGTAAATGTACAGAAACAGGGAACAGGGGTACAGAAAGAGGCAAGAGAGGTGCAGAAAGAGGCAAGAGAGCTGTAGAAAAAGCAACAGAGGTGCTGAAAGAAGCAAGTGAGGTACAGGAAGAAACAAGAGAGGTGCAGAAGAGGCAATAGAAGTGCAGAAAGAAGTAACAGATGTGCAGAAAGAAGCAAAAGAAGTGCAGAAAGAGGCAAGGTGGGTGCAGAAAGAAGCAAGAGCAGTGCAGAAAGAACCAACAGAGGTGCTGAAAGAGGCTTTTGAGGTGCAGAAAGAGGCAAGAGATCTGCAGAAAAAAGCAACAGAGGTGCTGTAAGAGGCAAGTGAGATACAGAAAGAAGCAAGACAGGTGGAGAAAGAAGCAATAGAAGTGCAGAAAGGAGTAACAGAGGTGCAAAAAGGGTGCAGAAAAACATAAGAGGGATACAGAAAAAGGCAAGTGAGGTGCAGAAAAAGGGAAGAAGGGTGCAGAAAGAGGCAAGAGGGGTACAGAAGGAAGCAAACGAGGCGTAGAAAGAGGCAACAGGTGTGCAGAAAGAGGGAAGAGAGGTGCAGAAATTAAAAGAGATTTGCAGAAAGAGGCAAGAGAAGTGCAGAAAAAGAAAGAAATATGTAGAAAGTAGCAACAGAAATGCAGAAATAGGCAAGAGAGGCACAGAAGGAAGCAAGAGTGGCTTGCTTACTATTAGTACCAATTTAACACCCACATTTAGCAATAAGTTCTAGGTTTGCAAAGGGCCTTCCACCACGCTGAAACACTTGTTGCTGCATTTTTGGTAATGTTTGAGCTAGAAACAAGGCTTTTTTTGTTCAAATCTGCAGATTATGGAGCAGATGATGAATTATATGGCTAATGCGGAAAATTTATAATTGTGCGAAAGTTGGGGCAGCCAAACAGTCACATAATTCCAGTGTCCCTGCTCATGCCTCTGACTAGGTTCACAAGTACTCCTCAGTGATTCCTTCTTTTTTTGTCTCACTGAGTTCATAGTTGAACTTCTATGGAAACGAAGAAGATTAAATCTGAGGTTACCACTCCACAACAAAGACTACCATACCACATAATTACAATCCATAGCACATAATCCCACTCTACATAATTCCTACACACTAAATACCACATACTTTTTATCCACATAATTTCACTGCACACACGTGCATCCACTCCACTCCAAAAAGCATTAGTAAATAATGTTTACATTTACAACGCCAATATCTCCAACTCTCGCAAATGGGAAACCTATTGCATTGCAAACACTTCTTTAACTAGTAGATGCGTATGCAGTGTGGTGGATAAAGGGTGCTGGGCCTCCAACCAGCGCTCAGGAATTCCGATGTGTAGGACTTACAGGAGGAACAAGAAGTGCTTCTTGCCCCCAAAGTCCCTCTGGAGTAAAGTGGACTTCATCCCCCATCCCGTAGTCTGCTAGGAGATGCATTTGCAGGGTGATTGAGAAAGGGGGGGACGTGACCACCATAGACGTCTTAGCAATCCCACTGTGTGGGACACACTGGAGGAAACAGGAGGGGTATTGGCCCCAAAGGACAACCTTGTGGCCAACTTCCCCTCCTATTACCTCCAGTAAGTCCCACACAGCTAGATTGCTAAGTTCTCATAGCAGGCCACACCCCCTTTGCCCATCTCTCTGCAAATGCACTCCCTTTCGTGCTCTTGGATGGGGGTTGAAGTCTCCTTCACTGCTGGGGGTACTTAGGGGCCAACTAGCCTGCCTCTTACCTCCAGTAAGCCCCACACAGTGGGATTGCTGAGAGGTGGACAAAGGCCATGCCCCCTTTCTCCACCTCTCAGCAAACATGCCTTCTGGTACTTTCTAAGTTGGGGTATTAAGCCCCCTTCATTCCTGAGGGTCCCTGGGTGCCAAGTAGCCCACCAGGTACCTCCAGTAAGCTCCACACAGCTGGATTGCTGAAAGTGGTCTGAGACCATGCCCCATTTTTACACCTCTCTGCAAACGTGGCTCCTGGCGCACTTCTGCTTGGGGGATGAAGTCCACCTGTGTCCTGAGGTCCTCAGGACACAAGAGGACCTCATCGCCCCACCAGCAGTGCGCCAAGAGGCGCCTTTGCAGAGTGGTGTAAAATGTGGGGTGGCCTCAGACCACCTCTCTGCAATCCAGCTGAGTGCTGCAGGGAGGAGGGGAGTCCTTCGGCGACATGCCAGCTTTTTTTGTTTGTATATATTTTTTAGAAGGGGGGCTGTGTGGCCCCCCTTCTTTTAGTATTTTTCCCGACCTGGGGACCCCATTCCCCAGGGCATGACCTTTTAAAAAAAAAAAAAATTAAATGGGACGGGACAGAGCAGCTCCCCTCCCAAGGCTAATTGTGGCCCAGGAACCCCATCCCCCGGGGATTGCCTCCGTTTTAATATATTTTTATAGGGAAGGGGGTTACATGGCCCCACCTTCCCTGGGCCAGATTTGGCCCCGGGGACCTTATCCTCCGGGGCATGGCCTCTTTTCAAAAAAATATTTACAGGGAAGGGGGGCTGCGAGGTCCCCCTTCCCTGGGCCACTATTGGCCCTGGGAACCCCATCTCCCGGGGCATAGCCATAAAAAAAATATTTCTTTTTGAGGAGGGAGGCTGTGCGGCCACCCTCCCCAGGCCTATTTCAGCCCCGGGGATCCCATCCCCCGTGACCCGTCCATTCTTTTTTTTTAACTAAAGGGAATGGGGCCGCGTGCCCCCTCTCAGGCCACTTCCGGTCCAGGGACCCATTCCCACGAGGCCGTCCCTTAGTGTTGGGGACCGTGGGGGAAGTCCCAATTCCCCCATGGTCCCAGCTGGCTCCCCGCCTCCTGAAAGAGCCGGCATTGCTTTTGAGCAAGGGGAGCTGCTAACATGCAGCTCCACTTGCTCAAAATCAATCCTGCTTTGCTTTGTTGAAGTGAAAGCAGGTTTCCTGCTCTCGCTTCAACAAAGCAAACCGCAATGTCCTGGGGGTGAGCACCCGGGACATTGCAGGAGCCAGCCCTGGAGGGTGGCGGTCCCCAGGGCCATCAAGGGCTCCAGGAAAGGGGCCACATGGTCCCCCTTTTCCAACTGTTTAAAGTGCCGGGGAGGTGGTGGTCCTCAGGGACCAGGAGTCCGCAACGGACCCTGCATTTGAATATTAAGTGCCTTGGGAGGTGGTGGTCCCCCGGGCAGTATGGGGGGAAGGAGCCCCCCATACATCTTTATTTTAATATATTCCCCATGGCGGTGGTGGTCCCTGGGGCTTCAGGGGGCCCTCAAGGCCCCCAACCCATATTAATGAATGCCCTGGGGAGGTGCCAGTCTCCGGCGCAGCGTGGTCAGAAGATGGCTGCCAACACTTCCTGGTGTGGTGTGTTTGCAGCCAATCAGGAGTCAGCTTGTGCTCGGGAGGAGTCGCGACTCCTCTACGGTGCACAGATTTAACACAGACCGCTAAGCTTATGGGAAGCAGTGAGAGGCATACATTCTGTAGTGACATTTGCATGTATGTGAACTGCAATTCTTTTGAGGGATGCCACTGCCATGTCATGTGCAGCAACAATCCTATTGTTGCTCTACACCTTTACATATCAGGATGTAATTACATACTTTACTGTTACTTTAACACGTTTATCAATGGCGTTTAGAGAAACGAATGCAGATTACAAAATGTCTATGAAGCTTGTTGTATTTCGTACTAACACGTAGTCCTCTTTTTATGTTCATTACCCATCCGGAAATGTATGTAAGACTTGTTTGCTTGTCGCTCAATTGTGTAAATAAGACCCTAAGGGGGTTTAGGATGTGAATAAACCCCCTTTACTACATCTTGGATTGTTGGTTGGGTTTTAGCCCGAGAGCACGATTGGATCGCCGTTCGTGTATTCATTGATTCACCGGTGTACTCTGCCTGCATGGCGTCACCCCTCCACGGACTCGGAAGTCCGGAAGGAGTGACTTTGTTGGGTGTTGGGATATATATATATATATATCTATATATATATTCACAGAAAAAACCATAGGTTATAGTGGATATATAGTTAGGAATTTGCATTTACAAAACCTTGAAAATTCAATGAAAAAACCATTGGTTTTAGGCCATATATATTTAGGGATTTGCATTTACAAAACCTTATTTTACTCGCATAAAACCATTGAAATTCCATATATAGTTATAAGCGCTAACTATATATCGCGCACCCGCAATCCACTGCTGATGATGTCACATATTACATCATTCATGACATGGTTAGTGACATCACTGATGACATCACTGATGACATCTCAAATGACATCACTGATGACATCACTGAAAACATCTCATTTGACATGACTGATAACATCACTGATGATATCATTCATGTGATAATACCATGAACCTCTTCAGACTCTAATATAACCTTAGATAAAATTCGCCGAAGTGCGGCGATAATTATTGTCTCTAAACAAGTTAGAGACAAAAATTACCGCTAGTTGTTGGAAATATGCCCCCGGGTTTTTCCTTGCAGGAATCGGGAAACGAAAGACTAGCACTGAAATCAGTAGTCTCACACCTGAATCGGGAGGGTTGGCATGTCTGGATACTCTACAGCTGGAGCCATACACTACATCCGCAGGGCTAGGTGATAGCCTAGGTCCGGCCTGGACAATCGGACACAGAGGAAGAGAAGTGTCAGAGGGTGCGGTAGTGAATAGGGTGAAAGGGAGGTGTCGAACGGGCACAGGGTGTGATTCTCAGAGAAGAGCAGCGCAGATGGGGGAAGTATATGGCCCATGCATGAGAGAGAGAGCGGGGGTGACCATTGCGTGGGGGAGATGCGTGCGAGGGTGGGGAGCCATGCTGAGAATCGACGGCGTGCAGAGAGTGGCCCTGGTCAAGGCATCTAAAATGGCTGCCGTGCACGACAAAATTGTGGCATTGGACAAAAACGCAAGATGGCGCAGACAATGTTTATCAATAAGGATTCATTTATAACAAAATATTTACTCGCAGTGACAAAATGGTGTTCAACACTTCCTGATTTCCATCGAATCGAACGTTAACAAACGTCACGCAGCAAAAAAAAAAAAAAAAAAAGCTCACGCACAGAGCGGTTTTTAGCCATGTTATCCACCTTCCATTGGATAACATGGCTAAAAACCGCTCTGTGCGTGAGCTTTTTTTTTTTTTTTTTTTTTTTTTTGCTGCGTGACGTTTGTTAACGTTCGATTCGATGGAAATCAGGAAGTGTTGAACACCATTTTGTCACTGCGAGTAAATATTTATATAAGAGCATTTGCTGGATAATGCATGAATATCGCTGACTTTTCAGCGATATTCATGCATTGTGGCCGATGTGCGGCGATAATTTTTGTCTCTAAACAATTAAAACGAAGCACAAAATGGCGAATTCCCGTTTCGCTACCAGTTTGCGGCCCAGTTCGCGGCCCGTGAAGCGCTTCTACCGTGAAAAATAATTTTTTTTTTATTTTCCCCACGGGACCCTTTAATAACCCCAACAACATTCCTAGGGGGTCAAGAGGGGTATACCTTGCCCCCTTTCAATAAATTCCCCCTTCGTTTTTCACCTCTTCTTCTCTCTCGATCCTACCGAGAGATAAGATGGCGGCCGCTCCGGACTATTTAGAATGTTGACAGACACCGGAGAGCCAATCAGCTTTCTGTTATCCAATGGAAGGTGGATAACATGGCTAAGAGCATTTGCTGGATAATGCATGAATATCGCTGACTTTTCAACGATATTCATGCATTGTGGCCGATGTGCGGCGATAATTTTTGTCTCTAAACAATTAAAACGAAGCACAAAATGGCGAATTCCCGTTTCGCTACCAGTTTGCGGCCCAGTTCGCGGCCCGGGAAATGCTTCTACCGTGAAAAATCATTTTTATTTATTTTCCCCACGGGACCCTTTAATAACCCCAACAACAATCCTAGGGGGTCAAGAGGGGTATACCTTGCACCCTTTCAATAAATTCCCCCTTCGTTTTTCACCTCTTCTCTCTCGATCCTACCGAGAGATAAGATGGCGGCCGCTCCGGACTGTTTAGAATGTTGACAGACACCGGAGAGCCAATCAGCTTTCTGCGCGCAAAGTTCCGTTTCGCGAAAAGTAAGCGGACCGGATCGCTGCCCAGAGCGCTGTTACAGATATATATCTTGGTTTGAACGTTAATTTCTCAAAAACTACTGGAGCACATATATTGAGACCTAGCAAAGGCACATCGGGCTAACAGTCCCTACAATTTTGCCAAGTTTCGTGCAAATCCATTCAGCCGTTCGAGCTAAAAGTGAGTCCAACCGCCCTATGGAAAAATGAATGGAAAAAACGCGTTTTGGGACCCCCCTTTTTTCTCAGCCCCCCCTTGACGAAACTCCACCAAATTTTCAGGGGCTGCTCAGAAACAAAATGTGCCATTTTCCTGAAAATTTCAGCCGATTCCGTCCTCAAACGCCAAAGTTATTAGGCATAGAATTTTCAGAAATCCCATAGGGAATTAATCCTAACTATATATACCTACTGGCGAGACGCCAGTAGGTAATATATATATATATATATATATAGATATATATATATATATATCTATATATATATATATATATATATATATATATATATATATATTTACACTATTGAGTAATCAATATTTTGTCAGAGATTCATATATATATATATATATATATATATATATATATATATATATATATATATATAAATATGAATCTCTGACAAAATATCGATTACAAAAATATCTACCTACAAAAATATTGCAACAAAAATATCGATTACAAAAATATCGACATGCTATCTCTAACAAGGTAAGTACAAAAATATTTTTAAAAAATGATATCAAAAATATGGTTATTAAAAAAAATCGTTTTTTTAATTAAAAAAATATGTAATATAAATAAAATAATACTTATAAATGTAATAAACATAGTTAAAATATGGTATAATATTTAAAATTAATAAATAATGCATAATGTAATTAAAAAATATTAATAATATAAATATAATACATAGTATATACTTCCTTGATACTAGCTTTTAAAAATATTTTTAATAACTTATCAATAAATAAAAATATTATAAATTACAATTAAATGTATACACATAAAATTATAATACAAATAAAAATTTATAAAAATATAAAACAAATTAAAAAAATTAAGTAAATGCTGGATAGCGTAGGGGTAGAAATTACTGTTCCCACTCCAGTGAGTGCAACAGTAGGGAAAGTGTTGGATAGCGTAGGGGTCAAAATTACTATTCCAACTCCAGAGAGTGCAACAGTAGGGAAAGTGTTGGATAGCGTAGGGGTAAAAATAACTACTCCAACTCCAGAGAATTCAACAGTAGGGAAAGTGTTGTAAAGCGTAGGAGTAAAAATTACTATTCCCGCTCCAGAGAATGCAACAGTAGGAAAAGAGTTGGATAGCGTAGGGGTAAAAATTACTATTCCCACTCCAGAGAGTGAAAAAGTAGGGAAAGTGTTAGATAGCGTATGGGTAAAAATTACTATTCTCACTCCAGAGAGTGCAACAGTAGGGAAATTGTTGGATAGCATAGGGGTGAAAATTACTATTCCCACTCCAGAGAGTGCAACAGTAGGGAAAGTGTTGGATAGCGTAGGGGTAAAAATTACTATTCCCACTCCAAAAAGTGCAACAGTAGGGAAAGTGTTGGATAGTGTAGGAGTAGAAATTACTATTCCCACTCCAGAAAGGGCACCAGTAGGGAAAGTGTTGGATAGCGTAGGGGTAAAAATTACTATTCCCACTCCAGAGAGTGCACCAGTAGGGAAAGTATTGTATAGCGTAGAAGGTAAAAAATAACATACTTATAAATAAATTAATAATTTAAAATAATACAAAAATTAATTATTAAATAAATATAAACTATTTACAAATGCCAATACATAATTATTAAAAACAGGATTAGCAATAAATAATTAGGGAAAAATAAACTAATAATAAATACCAATTAATAATAATAAATTACAAATTAATAATTCATTAACAATAATATAATTAACAAAACAATTAATTAAAATGAATTATTACTTAATTACATTTAAATTACTTACCACCCTATTCCCCTATAAACCCATAACCAGCTAAAGAATATAATTATCAATTAATCAATTAATTAAAATTAATTACCAATTAATAAAAATTAAATACCAATTAATTAAAATTAATTTATATTTCCTAAAAATTAATAATTAATTTAGTATAAGACTAACTCCGCCCGCCATCCTAATGGGCCCCTAAGTTTCTTTAAAAACCATCTTTCAGATCTATTTTCTGTTTTCGCAGTTATTCGGTACATTGCAAAGTCGCCGATCCTG
Source organism: Lissotriton vulgaris (assembly GCF_964263255.1). Classification (NCBI taxonomy): domain Eukaryota; kingdom Metazoa; phylum Chordata; class Amphibia; order Caudata; family Salamandridae; genus Lissotriton; species Lissotriton vulgaris. The sequence continues at coordinate 248,281,969 of NC_141687.1, forward strand.
AGAGGATTGCGGCTTTGCCATAAAGTGAAAACACATATATGCACACATATTACAGTATATTACACACCAGGGGTTTATTACTGTGCACTCCAAACTCATGTTTTTCTATTGTATTTCTAGAACAACCATCTCTAAAACCTATTTTCCATTTTTGGGCTCCATGATACTGGCAGAGAAAATTGTGGGGTGTATCTCTTTTCCGTAGTTTGAGGATGAGATTAAGATTTTATTATCTTCCGTCGATTTGACTCCTTGGTTGATGGATGCATCATTACAGTTGAAGGATGGATTATTGTTTCATGACACGCAGTTGTTTATTCCACCGGAGCTACGAACTAAGGTATTAAAGTGGTGTCACTCGTACTCTCTTATGGGTCATCCTGGTGTGACTAAAACACAAGATATGTGTCTTTGTTGGTTTTGGTGGGCCTCAATATCCCATTATATTCACGTGTTTGTTACCTCATGTCTAATATGTGCTGTTAGCAAGTCCTCACTTACCCCTTCTGTAGGGTTATTGCAACCACTACCTGTTCCTCCTACCCCATGGCATACCATCAGTATGGATTTTGTCACGGATTTGCCGATTGATGCAGGGTATACTACTATTTTGGTGGTTGTGGATTTATTCACTAAGTCTGTCCATTTTGTGCCATTACCCATGGTACCTCCGGCTCAGGAGTTGGCTATAGTGTTTATAGCTCAGGTACTGCGTCTACATGGTATACCCACCGCCATAGTGTCAGATAGGAGAGCACAATTAATGTCCCACTTTTTAGAGGCAATTGTGTTCCTAGTTGAATATGGAGCTCCATTTGTCCTCGGCTTACCATCCCCAGAGTGACGGGCAAACGGAACGTACCAACCAAACTATGGAACAGTATTTGCGTTGTTTCCTTACTTCTCTTACTGGCAGTTGAGTGAAGGCCTTGCCCATTGCTGAATTTGCATATAATAACAGTTTCAATTCCCATTAGGTGTTTCGCTCTTTTTGTGGTCTATGAGTTTTCATCTTAGGGCGGTTCCTATTAAACCTTCAAGCAGGGTTCCGTCCGTGGATGCGTTAAGTCGAGAGCTTACTGTCGTGTGGCAGGCTACCCATGAACATTTGGTGGCCACCAAGGCTAAGATGAAGACGATTGCTGATAGGCATCGTATTCCTGCTCCTTCTTATGTTCATGGAACCAGGTTTGGTTGTTGTCTAAAAACCTACATTTGGGGGGACTCGGAAGCTGCTGCCACACTATTTGGCCCTTTTCGGGTTTGTTGGGTGGTGAACTCTGTTGCTATGGAATTGGAATTGCCTGATGACTACCATGTGCACCCTGTGCTTCTTACCTCTCTCCATAAACCCTATATCCTTACTGCTGTGCCCTTGCCCCCTACGCCTCCTTTGTTGATTGATGGTGATGTGGAGTATGTAGTACATGCCATCTTGGATTCTAGGAGGCGACAGGGGCGGTTGTTTTACTTGGTGAATTGGGAGGGTTACCCCCCTGAGGACCGTACTTGGGAACCTGCTGGTTTTGTTCATGCTCCCCGGTTGGTTCATTTTTTTCATCATCGTAACCCTTCTAAGCCCCGGCCTGTGGGTGGTCTTTTGAGAGGCGGTACTGTTGCGGTCTGACTGTTGTGTGCCTACATTTGTATGATAATTCCTTAAGTTTTCATTTTCTTTTGTGGGTGGGAATTGTGGGCGGGAATTGCGGGCGGGACTTGTGGGTGGGAAATTCAGGGCGGGTTCGCTAGGGTGGGAGTCTGGATTTCAGAGCGTGTTGGCGGGCGGGATTTTTTTCATTCTTTGAGCTGACTTGTCCATCCTAATACAGCTGTGGGTGGGGGTGGGGGCTTGGGCGGTATTTAAGCGCTGTTTACCTTCCTTTTTGTGCTTGGGTTCACTTCCGGTTTTTGGCCCCGGAAGCACTGTGGCTTTAGCGTCCTGGCGTCCTGTTTCTTTGATCCACTTACCCTGCTCAACTGCTGATTGTCTGGATTCCTGCTGTCTGCTCTTTTTTAGACAGCTCTCTTTAAGGATGGATTTGTCTGTTTCCGGGTGGAGCAGACTAAACAATGGAAATTAAAACCCTGCAATGAGTGTTATGTTTCCAGGAAACGTCTTGGGAGGAAAACGAGCAGTGGATATTTGTGGACTCTTGGAGAGTTTGTTGCCTTCATTTAGGAAAACCTTTTTTGTTTCCTTTTCTTCAGTGCACTGGGAAGTTTTTGGGACTATATTATTTTGAATCAACCCTTACCTGGATGCTATCTTCCTAGCCAAGCGGAATTTTGTCACACGCTTTGCGGTGTTCTTTTTCCCCCGCATTACTGGAGGACTTGGTGTTACGGGACATTCCAGGAACACTTACACTAGGATACCCCCACAATAGTTTTGAGACCTCTGGATTGCCTTACATGCTGTTGGGAGACACCACACACTTCTCTGGGTATGTTTAGGGCAATGTGGAAGGGGTCTCATCTGGTATATCTAATTTTGATAGCATTCTTGCCTGTGGGTCTATCCTGTTCTCATTGTTTGTTATTGTGTTTTCTCTCTACTGCAGTATGTTCCTGGTATGGAGATGTGGTATGTCTGCAGTCTAGAGGATGGCCGTATGAATGTACGTACACCTTTCCATCAGTTACCCTATCCGGTTTTCCTCCTGGTGCGTTGCCCACTCGTGTGATCTTTATTCAGTGTCTCTCGAGGGGCCAAGACATTGTGGAAGGGGGTGGATCGGGCTATATTCGCTTCTGTGGTACCTGTGGTTCAGGTGAGAGGGGCCAGAACAAGATGACCTCTACTATGACTCCTTATGTTAGCTTTTTCACCCGCAGCAACCATTCCTGACAGATAAAATAGTGGCCGCATCTTTTTGTTCATGTTGAGTCCAGCCTATCAGAGCATTCCTGTTGGCGCGTGCATTCGCTATCCATCGTGAAACCACAGCAAAATATCCGCAGCCAGAGATATCACTATAATTTTAAACTTACACTTCTCAACAACTTCCTAACTGATTTACACCAATTAAGCAAAAGCCACTTCCTTGTACCAACATCTACCTCCCTGCCAAATTTAGTGTAAGTCAGTTCAGAAGTTCGGTTTGTATGTGTGGCTAAAGGTTCCTATGGGAATAAACATTACAAACGCAACCTTATTTTACACCTCAAATTCTTGGTCCCCACTCCATGGATCACCCCCAAAACTTTCCATAACAATAGAACCCACCTTGACACTTTTTGGGAAAAATGTCATGAAGATTGGTCAAACGATGCCAAAGTTTTAGCCAAGGCACAAAATGAGTTTCCTTTGGAAACTAGGTCCTAACTATAACTGCCTACTGGCGACCACCATTAGGTTTTATAGATAGATAGATAGATAGATAGATAGATAGATAGATAGATAGATAGATAGATAGATAGATAGATAGATAGATAGATAGATAGATAGATAGATAGATAGATAGATAGATAGATAGATAGATAGATAGATAGATAGATAGATAGATAGATAGATAGATAGATTGATAGACAGATGAATAGATGGATGGATAGATACACACACACACACATATCTCATCAGAAGTTGATCCTTCTGGGACCAAGGACCCAAGAGGGGTGGTGCGCGTGCGGACGAAGGAAACCGGCAGGCAATCTCACAAAAGTTGATACGCACACTGAGGACCCAAGCACCTGTGCAGTATGAAGTTTTTAATGTAGATCTCATAACTCGTTTCGACTGACAAGCAGACTTGATTACATAAGATGTGAATAAGGGCCTGCAGGTTTGTACAGCCATTCCAGTGGCATAGCTAGACCTTTTGCCGCCCACAGCAGCATGTAAGAGCGGGCGGGTGCTGACGAATTCCCGCAACGGCCAGGGAGGGTTGGGGCTGCTGTTTCCCACGCGTCTACTGTCTCTCAATGGTCACAGGTACATGGCCGCCACCCCAAAAACTCGTGTCACCTTGGGCAGTCCACCCCCACCTGCTATGCCACTGAGCAGTTCAGTAAACATAAACAAAGGACAATGCTTGTAAAAACACTTCTTAAATGACAGCCATGATGTAATGTCGATCAACTGCCCGTACAACACATAAATGCATAAATTCATTGATATTGCACTTGAATTGGTGTAAACGCCGGTGAAAAATGTGCATAATCACAATTATAGTTCATTGGACTGAACAGTGTGGAAAGTAACTGTGCACAGAGGCCACAGTCATATAAGACCATGCCTGGGTCTGGCGCATTGTTACGCATCAGTGTTACCACAACTAAAGGACATAATCATCCGGTTTAACCATGAGTGAAGTACTATGCTACGCTCTCGTAGATTGCGAAGTTTGCACTACCTCGCTCTACCAAATTGCACGTAGCACAGTGCAAACACGCGTAGCGTAGTGGTCCTTTTTTGCTTGCTCGCGGTCCTCAACATCAAGTTGGCGACCGCGAGCGAGCAAAATGACTTCCTGGCGAAACATTTTCCTCGTTCGCAATCATTAACATCAAGTTGCCGATCGCGAGCGTAGAAAATAAGCCTCCCGGGGAGATTCTCAATGCGGGGAGGTCAGGTTTCTCATTGCAAGTGGTCGCGTATGCTCGCGACCGCTCGGGATGAGAAACTACCAGTCTGCATTGAGAAAGCTGTCGCTCGAGTAGAAATCTACTCGAGCGGCAGAAAACGACCGCTTGCACTGTGCAAGATGGGGTTTGCACTGATTGCACAGTGCGGACAAGCATCCTGCACTGTGCAATCAGTGCGAACATCATTTTGCACAGTGCACTACACAGTTCGCGTAGCTACGCTTAGCTGGCATAGTGCGAAGTGCACTTCGCGTAGCTAGGCGTAGCGCTACTACGCGAACTACACCCAGGGTTAGTCCGGTTACCACCACCATGAAGAAAAGTCAAAAGTGAAAACAGATTAAGAGAAAATGGAGAATAAACCATTGCATGCCATGTCCCTAGTATGAACAGTCCATGGAATTCAAACAGCAGTATCCCCATAGATATACCAGCACCAAAATCTGTATAGGGCAGATGACTGAGTATAGAGGCATGTGCTGTTCAGCAGGGTAGACTGCAGCTCCAATCGGGGTTTCGACGCATGGGGAATTTAAAGACTGTGTTTAAAGAATATGCACAGAAATGCCCTGTTGAAGTTGGGTATAGGTCAGGAAACCAGATGAGAGAGTGTCAGCCATGGTGCCATGGTAAACAGTTTTTATCCGTAACCCACATCATGTCCCTGTGGGCAAGTCTGTCCCCAGAAGGGTTCAGTGTAAGTCATCCCATTAATCGCCCCCTTGATGGGCATAAATATCAACATATAGGGGTATACCAATCTAGAGACAAATCAACTAATGGTAGGTTGTGACTCCAGACATAAGAAACACAAATCCCAGGTCAAATCATCAATCTTGTCCCAGTGGGCAGATGCATCCCCCAAGGTGTGCAGTACAAATCTGGGCTATATTATCAATTGTGCCCCAGAGGACGAGTCAATTCCCCATGAACAAAAAATCAAGGCATTGTCAAGATAAACAAAAGAACAGCCCAAACCACACAAGAAATAATCAAAAGTGCTCAAATTCTTATCTATGAAGGAGCATCACCCAGCCTGTGTGGATGAAGAAAAGGGTAGGGGACGCATAGAGGTGCCATTGTAATGACATTGAGGACCCTTAGTTTCCCTTTGAAATAAAGGAAAAATCGTAATTTTAATAAAGATAAAAATTTGACATATCCATTCCAAAACTTCCTACCAGAAATCCAACAAATAGAGGAAGACCAGCGGTCGTGGAGAGACATGGTTTAAATAAGGAATGCTCGGACCAAGGATGGAGTAACAAAAAAGCATAATAAGAACAGGCCCAGAGACCAACTATTCTTCATGTAGGTGGACCCCAAGTTCTTCATCAAGACTAAGCCCCCCTGGACTCTTAGCCTCGAGATCAAGAATATACCTAAACTCCTTTCTTCTCAACCTCAGAATTCTATCCCCACCCCTGTAGTTGTGGGGACTTGTTCAATGGCAACGTTATAGAGGAGTGAGTTATCAGAGTAGTGTTTTGCCTGAAAGTGTCTCGCCATTGGGTAGTGGGGATCCTTATTGTTTTTTTTTTTTTAATTTTTAAAACCTTTATTTGAAAAGTGCACACAGCTATTCAGCCTGACATCCCGGAGGCAAGGCAGCACATGTAAACAGGAGAGCGATAGTGCAAGAATCAATGTCACAGTACAATGAAGGTTGATTTTATGATTTTGTTTTGTAAAGGAACATAGAGAGAAAAGAAAAAAAAAGGCGCCAGAAAGGCGCAGAAAGAGTGGCAATGGGGTAGAAAAAACCAGTGAGGCGTTGGCCGCGGGGCAGGGGGGGAGCAGTGGGAACACAAGCACAGAAACAGGAGAATAGATCAGGATAAAGGGGGGGGAAGAAGAGAAAACAGGATAAAATTTTCAACATATCACAGTTGGTGTCACAGGCTATGGCGACAAATGTTCCTCTAATGAGATAGGTTCCGGGGGTACACAAATGTCTCCCCTATAGGCATTCCAGGCTCCCCACACCTTCAACCACTTTCTGGGCTTACCCCTGGCAACATAGACCGTCTTTTCCCTGAACATACACCAATCCATGTTGGTTTTCCATTGCATCACCATGGGAGCTGCCGAAGCCCCCCACTTCTGAGCGATATCTCGTTTAGCCACCATGTTGCCAAGGGTCACCCACTGTGTCTGAGCCACATTGTGGTCCGTCGGTCCCCAAATGTTAAGGAGGCATCTCCTAGCTTCCGCATGCGCTACCACCCCAGTCACTTCATACATAATCCGGTGCACTCGCCTCCAGTAGGGGCATTCCCAGAGAATGTGCATAAAAGTGGCAAGGGCACCGCAGCCGCGGCGACAAAGCCCATCGACCGAGTAGCCCATATGCACAAGCCGGGGGCCAGTCACGTACACTCTATGCAGGATTTTGAGCTGCACCAGCAGGAGACGGGAAGAGATGGCGACCTCCTTAGGGGAAGAAACTGCACTCTGCCAGTCCTCATCGTCGATTTCCAATCCGTCACGCACCCACTGATCCCGCACACCCAGGAGGAGGTCAGTGCGAACATTAATAAGTTTCTTATAAGACAGTGAGATGGCACTGTCAGGCATATGGCCGTCCAGCACCCTGTCTTCCAACGGGGAGCTTTCTGGAATCGCCCCCTCATCTGGTTTAGCAGAAAGTAATGCATGTCGCAACTGGACATACCGGTAAGACTCTGAGGTACCCAGCTGGTATTCAGCCTGCAGCTGGGAGAAGGTTTTGATCTCACCTTTCGACACCATATCATCCACCCTGGAAATACCTATAAGGTCCCACTTATCAAACCCTTTGGTGTGCCATAACTTGCCCAAAATGTCTGAATCGTACAACGGGGTGAATCTAGTCAGCCTACCTTGCCAACCCTGGGCCTTGGTGATTGCTCTCCAAATATGGACCGCCGTTCTCGTTGGGCCCGACATCCGCCTGTCCAGAGACCTCAAATAAAGCGCCCTGTAATAATTGCCGCCACTCAAAAGCCACTTATCCATCGCGTATCCAGGGTTATTTTCCGGACCATAGAAACCATGATTGATGGCCGCCAATTGGGAGGCCCAGTAGTATCTACGCACATCCGGTAGCGCTATGCCCCCGTCGTACCACGGAAGCGTTAGATTCGTGATAGCGATGCGGGGTCGGCCATCCCAGAGCAGGGCACGTTGAAGGCCCTCGATCTCCCGGAAGTATCTGGCGGGGACCGGATCTTGGGTGTTCTGCAGGGCGTACAAGAACCTGGGCAAAGACATCATCTTAAATAATGCCGCGCGCCCGAGTAAGGAAAGCGGAAGTTTGCGCCAACCCTCTACGTCTCGCCGGAGGCGGAGAAGAGGGGGAAGCAGATTGTGTTCATAGCGCGCCTTCGCATTACCCGAGATATAAATCCCCACGTATTTAAAGCCCTGGCTGGCCACCTGGATGCCGCAGCCTCTAGGAAGGCGCGGTGTGTCCCATTTCAGTACATAGAGGGAAGACTTGGCCCAGTTAATAACGAGGCCAGAATACTGGCCAAAAAGTCTAAGTACATCACATGCCACAATAAGTGACTTGCAGGGGGAAGTGAGGTAAAGCAGAATATCATCCGTGTAAAGGGAGACTCTGTCCTCGAAGCCAGGGGCCCAGCTGATACCATGTAGATCCGGGTGTGTTCGTAACAAGGCCGCGAGTGGCTCAAGAGCGAGCGCAAACAAAAGAGGCGACAAGGGACAACCCTGCCTGGTGCCCCTGTGAAGGGCAAAAGTCGCCGAGATACGGCCATTGACGGCAACGTTGGCTAGTGGGTCAGCGTACAAAAGCTTCACCCATCCCACAAACACCGGGCCAAAACCGAGCTTCGCCAACACCGCCCAAAGGTAACTCCATTCGAGAGAGTCGAAAGCCATTGTGGCATCCAAGGACGCAAGGACTGCCGGCTCCTCAAGAGTGTGGGCCCTGGCCAGGGCGCCGTGGAGTCTACGCAAGTTAAGGGCAGTGTTGCGGTGTGGAATAAAGCCCGACTGGTCCGGATGCACTAAGTCGCCGATAACACCAACCAGGCGATTAGCGAGTATCTTGGCGAGAATCTTAGGCTCAGCGTTCAGGAGAGAAATGGGACGGTATGACCAACACAAATCTCTCGGCTTCCCTTCCTTATGGATGACCACAATAGTGGCCAACATTTGGTCAGGGGGAAGTAGGCCAGTCTCCCGCGCTTCCAGGAACATTTTACGCAGGTGTGGGGAAACCACATCCGGCCTGATCTTGTATAGCTCAACCGGGATACCATTGGGACCAGGCGCCTTGCCCGATCGCAGTGATCGGATCGCAAGTGCGACCTCATCCACAGAGACGTCCCTGTCCAGGTCGCCGCGCTCCTCGTCCGATAGGCACGGAAGATCGACAGCCGAAAGAAACACTTTCGAATCGGTCTCAGACCGGTCCGAGGCCGAGGTGTAGACGCCTCGAAAGTAGTCAGCGAAAGACTCGGCTATGGCACTGGGATCAGTGACGACAACTCCGTCCTCCCCCAATATCTCGGGTACAACGCGGCTAGCCATCTCTCTCCTGTCCAGCCAGGCCAGCAACTTCCCGGCCTTGTCGCCAACGTCGTAGATCCGACCCTGATGTTCTTTAGCTAAGGCGAGGGCAGCGTTTGTAGCAAGGTCACGGTACTCCGACTGCTTGAGGCAGAGGTCATGTAGGAGAGTGGAATCGGGATCAGCCCCCAATTGGGAGTCAATCTCCAAGATCTCCTCCTCAATGCGTAGTAAATCAGCATCCCTAACTCTACGGGCTTCCGCTATAAGAGCAAAAGCCTCGCCCCTCAGAACTGTCTTGGGATCCTTATTGTTGAAGGCCCGAATATGATCCAGAACTCTCTTCTTAACCATCTGGCTGATGCTCCCTATGCACCAAAGATGGCATGGGCACTCCAAGATATATACTACGTAGAAGGAGCTGCAAGTGAGGAACTGGGGATTTCTTCTTGTTTAGCCCTGTCACGGGTGGAATAGTCCTTGTGCATGGTACTTTTGCTGCATGCCTTGCAGGGGCTGCATGGAAAGAACTTTATGTCAAATCTTTATTTCAGCTCAGAGCCTTAAAAGCAAATAAAATATATACATTCTATCAATATCAAACCAAACATGCATTTTAAAAATAACAAGACATTTGATTTACATATATATAATCACAATCCAAATTCTTTTGGACAAAGATCCCTCCTCAAACTAATAAATACTTTAAAACATCTTAAGAGGAATGTAAAAGTCTCATACTTCCCTATTTATATTTACATTGGATTCCTATGTCTTTACCAAGAATGCAATGACTACCCATGGCCTTTCCCCACAGCCTTCACCTCATAGATGTATTTACCATGTATGGTGTGTATGTATACCTATCTCTAACAACCCCACCCTAGCGAAACTCCTTGAAAAATGCATTCAATCCCAACTCTGTGCTCACACAGAGAACTACCAACTCCTAGACCAGCATCAATCTGCCTTTCGGAAGGGGCACAGCACCGAATCGGCTCTCACACATGTTATGGATGACATTTTAAAAATGCTTGATCAAAACGAATCCTGCCTCCAGATTCCCCTTGACCTTTCCTCCACATTCAACACGGTTAATCATGACAACCTCCTATACATTCTGCAAAACAGGACAGGTTTTTCTGATCAGGTGCTACAATGGTTCTCGTCCTTCCTCCACCACAGTCAGGGTAAATCCCTCTCTCTCTCAGCTCTCTCCAGTACTCATGGGGGTCCCCCAAGGATCTGCTTTATCCCCTATCCTCTTCAACCTTTGCTTAGAACCATTAGCCAACTCACTAAATTCCACTGTATTCTTTTCCATATGTATGCTGATGACACGCAACTCTATTTGAAAATCGCATCCCCAGAAAACATCAGCTCACTCAACACTACCCTAACATCTACTCAAAACTGGTTAACTGAGAACCATCTCCTGCTGAAAGCCTTTAAAACTGAATCCCTGCTCACCTCTCCTCTGGACCACATCCCCAAACTAGACCTGTGGATGCCCTTACTGCTTTCAACTGCACCCCTCTCATCATAGACTCAGCCAAATCTCTCTGAGTCACCATGGACAAGCACCTGAATATGAAAAATCTTAACAGCAATATATGTAAGGGAGAAATCCACTTATCAAACCTTTCCTTCCACTTAATGATTTCAAGCAGATGGTGCAAGCGCTAGTCCTGCCGAGGCTAGATTACGGCAGCGCTACCCTCGGTGGCCTTCCCAAATATACCCTGGTTCCACTAAGGGCATCACTGAATGCTGCTGCTAGACTATTTACGGGTACCAATGAGCACAAAGCCATCCACTTCAATACTCCCAGGTATCTGGTGCAAAAACTTCTTGTGGTGTGAGAGCCTCAAGAAGCCCCACTACTTTCCTCTTGAAACTACTCATCCTTAGCAAAAAGAGAACTTGTCACCAAGCCTTCTCTGGCACTGCCCCAAAGATATGGAACTCTCTTTTACTGGAAGTACGCAGAATCTCAAAAGATTTCTGATGAATAAATTGCTACTGTAAGTGGGCTAGGCTCTCCTGCTCGATGACATTGTACCTACTACCATGGTACCATCATTTACTACTACTCTTCTTGACCACATACTGTGCCCCCCTTCGCTACCCGTGTACAACTGTTTATTATAACCTTCCGTGTTGCAATTGTCTTGTAATCTGCAATCATTCCTGTTTTTACTCCTACCTGATGTTGATTTTGCATTATTGTCCTTCCTTCCTTCCTAATGTAAAGCTCTCTGATATCCTTCGGGATCTTGTTCACGCTTTATAAAACTTTATAAATACAATTATTTATATATAAATATATATATATATATATATATACATATATATATATATATATATATATACACACACACACACACATATTCCATGTTCATGATCCCATCACAACCATGTAGAAATTGAAGCGCACACTCAGAGCTTAAGTTTATCAGCTTTTTATTGCCAACACGCTAGAAATGCTGGACAGACGCGTTTTGGAACAATCGCCTTCGTCAATGTCAGCGTGGCCATAATTCATTAAACATTTTAAAGAAACAAAGAAAGGGGGTAGTTCATTAATTCCATAGTGCAGCTAAATCGACAAAGGTCAAATCATTGAAAAACATGCAATTCCATGGTGGCCATCTTAAAGTGGTCAAAAAAAAACCCCTTTCCATTTACAAACCTCGGCTAAGGTCAGCATAATTAATTTTTTCTAATCAATCCACAATGCAAAGAGATCTAATTTTATTTCATTTACAATTACTTCGATAAAGTGTCTCGGAACATCTTGTGGAGGATGCTGAACCAATAGGGGATTCCGCACGACCTACTAGGAGCACTAATCTCCCTGCATAAGAACACATGGGTGCGAATTAAAACCGGCCCAAAGACACTTTCTTCAAGAATTGCCGTTAAAGATGGGCTAAAGGAAGGCTGCGTTCTTGCGCCGCTGTTGTTCAACCTTTATACAGCTGATCTCGGTATATTCCTGGAGAATAGTAATCTTCTCCCGCCAAAATTAGGACCCGCCAAAAAGCCTCTCCACATATTACAATACGCCGCCGACATTGTAATAATGGACCAAGCAAAATCGGGTCTCCAACGGGCACTAAGTACGCTCCACACATATAACATTGCCAATGCTCTGCAAATCAACCAGGCAGAGACGAAGGTACTGGTATTCGGCAGATGCAAGAATAAGAAAAGGCTGACATGGAACATTGGGCCCGTCAGGATTAACACAATAGTAAAATACAATTACTTGGAAGTGTGGTTCAATGAGATGTCTAGGCCTACAGCTCACCTAGCTACCTTGCAAAAGAGAGCCGGCGCAATTTCATACTCCCTGACCCGGCTGAACCAAACCCCGAGCAGCCCTTCTGCAGCAGCCATCTTGAAGGTGACTAAAGCTATTCTACTTCCTGCGTTAACTTATGGACATCAGGCCTTTCCTGGCGCATGCTCCCCCAGTCTTGAGCTCGCTCAAATCTCCACCTACAAAAATGTTTTCCACCTGCCAACTTTCATTCAGCGGGCAAGACTACGATTGGAGCTGGGTCTACAAAGACAATCTCTTTACTGCAAGGCCGACACCCTGAAATATTCTATAAAGATCCTAAAAGCAGGTGATAGCACTCTTAAATCCCAGCTAAAAGGAATCCTGTCCACTCCTGGCAATCCCTGGAACACCCAGATTGTAAAGGCCATAAGAGTGTTAGAGATTGACAAATCATCTCTCCTCTCAGTTACTATTCCATACTCGGCCTGGAAATGCGCCATCAACAAGCAAGTCAAACTTATCTCTCAGTCTATGGATCTGCAGGCTGTAAAGTCATCAACTGTTCTGCTCCCCTTGAACTCTTCGTATCTTCCTGGGATCCCACAAGCATATTTCCAGGAAAATTTAAGCGCAGTAGCTCGGAAGAATATAATGTTTATGCGACTTCTAGGCCTGCGCTCGACGGCCTTCAAAAAATGGGCTCCAACAAGCGAGGGGGGGCTTGTAGGCTGTGTAAATATCACTCTGAATCATGGCTGCACCTCCTGTGCTGCTGCCCGGCACTAGCAGCCCCCAGAAGGTCCCTCTTGAACCCCTTGTTTTTAAAATGGGGTGCCAGGACGTGCTGGGAGGCCTCGGCCTTGTGCTTTACATCTACTGACATCCAAGTGCTCGCAAGGTTTGGTAAATTTGTGAGACTTTTTGACAATCTTCTACTACCTCCCTTCCCCGTTATGCTTCCTCTCCCTCCCCCTCAAAGACTTATTACAGACTTTTTCCGTCCTTTGGCCCAGTACCCTTTGTCTTAATTATTTTTATCAGACCAAGCACAGAAAAACGTTCACATAGGCAACTATAATGCTGTATTCTCAATAAGCATACCGGTCTCTAAGTCTGGAAAATTGTTTGTTAGCCCTGTTTTTATATGATAAATGTGCCAAAAGCTAAATTGTATAACTGTGCTTAAGTAGATTTTGTATAGCAATGGTTTTAAGTAACTGTGCTAAATTAATAAAACTTTGAATCTTTGAAACTTTGAACAATTACTATTAATGTCCTAAATGTTGTATTCTTACTGGTGGCTATATGTACTGAATGTCTTTTTGTGAGACCACATAAAGTTTATTCAATCATGCCCTGAATGGGCTATTGGACCATATGTTTTTATTCTTTGGAATGGAATGGGCAATCTCAAAGATGTCTTGCTATTTTGAGGTATAGTCTATATGTACCCATAATTCTTCTTCATTGTTCAGCTCTCTCAGATTATTAGTCTGAAACTCAATTATATATTTATATTCAAGAACTCTTAACCTTTTAGTTCTATCCCCTCTTCTCTCTTCTCTTGGCACTTGGTCCAAACAAAAATATATCACCAGATTACAGTTGCTGTTGTGTTTTTGTTCAGAATATTGGGCCACCGGATACATATGATCTTTAATCGTGATGGTGCGCATGCGTTTGAGCATACTTTTCTTGCAGGGTGTATTGCGCTTCTCACATATTGCTTCCCACATGGGTAAAAAAGACAGTAAACAGCGAATTCAGAGTTGCAATTGAGAAGTTTAACATTTTCTTTTGGTTTGACTCCCTGGAATCTTGAATTTACGAACTTTCTGATTGTTTTTTACATCCTTTGCATCTCATACATGGGTTGAATCCTGTAACAGGATCCTTTCGTCGATGTTCAGCTACAAAGTAGCTCTTTACCCTGGGATCTTTCAATGAGGGGCCTCTCCGATAGGTAATGAGAGGAGATGGTGGGAGATGTGATCCTATTATCATATGACTCTTTAGGTGGAATATCTGATATACATCAGATTAATTAACTGTGTAGTCAGTGATCATTCTTAACTTATATTCCTCCTGTTTCTCTCTTTAAGTTTTGTCTCTTTCTAATAATAGCTGTTGTCTTTGTATCTCATCTATTTTATTTTCAGCCTGTTGTAAGATCCCTTTTTTGTATCCCCTCCCTCTAAATCTATTTAAAGAAATGTCCCTTGCTTTCTTGTATTTCTCCATTGTTGAACAGTTGGATTTGATACGCAAGAGTTCTCCATATGGGATACTTCCGAATAACACTTCGGGGATGGAAGCTGCCTGCAAGTAATATGCTGTTTCCTGCAGTGGATAGAGGGTGGTCTGTAGCTTCTTATTTTCTACATAGACCATAAGATCTAAATATGCCACTTTCGTATCACTAATGCATTCTGTGAAGTGCAAGTTTAAATCACTGCAGTTCAATGCAGCAATATAATTTTCAGCCTCATAAGATGTGCCTCTCCAGATGATAAATAAATCTTCCATATAACAGGCTCAGAGGGCGACGTTGTCCATCCATATTTCATTATTGTCTGCCCAGGCCACGTGCTTCTCTCACCAGCCCATGAATACATTTGCGTAACTGGGAGTGAGCCACATGCCCATGGCAATTCCCTGTTGTTGCTGGTAAAACTCGCCTGCAAATACAAAAATATTACTATTCAAGCAGAACAATATTAATTCCAGCAACATCACATTATGCTCTTGATATTTCAGGGCCCTCTCATTAGGAAAAAAATGGTACTGCCGCCAGTCCATTCTCATGGGTAATGCATATTTAAAGACTCGTAATGTCCAGGGTTATGAGCAGCATGTTCTTCTCCCATTGTATGTCCTCAATAATGGGTAGGGTGTTTTTCATGTCCTTCACATATGAACTTAGATTGTTTTACAAATGGAGAGAGGAGACAGTCTATATATGTTGAAGCATTTTCCAAGAGGATGTTCGTTAAAAAAAAATAGAATGTCCTAGAGGGCCCAGTTGATTATAATGTTTTTTCCAAAGATGCTAGAAGTTGGGTAATTTCGAGTATTCTTACTACATAAAATGATAATTTTGCTGCTCCAGGATGATTTTTTTCCTACATTTCCCCAAAAGTCCTGTCAGGACCTGAACATTCATGGGTCACTGATCGGCATCGGTGAGGACACAAACCGCCGTAAACTACAGTTCCCGGCATGCCCGGGAAGAACGTTGTGTGCTTGACGTAAGGCACGCAATGCGGGAAGTAAAACAAGGCACCTGAGATGATGGCGGGGCCGATAATTCTGCTTAAGTCAGAGGCTGTGGATTGTACGTTACTGAACTGCCGGTAAGCGCTCCATCTGTGTTCGTAAATTAGATTCCTGTGAACCCCGTTCCGGATTGGGTTCAAGTCCTTTTGGGAGGCGAGGCGGAGTCTGCCTCGTGCAAGTCACGTAACCTGGGGTTGCTCTCTCGGTAGAGAAAGAGAGAGAGATAGAGCTATGGTTTCCCGTTGGCGAAATCAGACATCCTGCTGTTTTGTTATGGGGAGCAACAAGGCACCATCAGCACTCCTTGAAATCAGGAGACCTGTGCCGAACGAGTATTACACAACTCATATGGTGAACAAGTGAGTGGATTAAGGATTGGTTGGGGCTCCAGCCATACTCATTCATCTACTTGTTTCCTGACCTGGGAGTGCGGTTTAGGGAGTTCTAAATCACCAAACTTTATTTCAAGGTTGTTTTCCTACAGCTGGCAAGGTTAAGAATCGATTAACCCAGGCTTGATATATTTACTTTTGTTATCTTCATTTGCTGTTCATCTTTATGTTCTAATACAGGGGAGACGAACTGGGGGAGACTCCGAGGGATTTATCTATCTACAAGACGTGAACTCATGTGTATATAGGTATGTTGTGGATACACTAACAGGAATTGTTTTGCACTAAAGATAGGAGAGTCTCAACACCTGCCTTATACTTTTCTATTACAGTTGATGAACCTCTGATCTCGCCTCATTCCTCATCCCTGATTTACGCCCTCAGTATTTTGCTTTACAGGTAGGGAAGAGGATAGTACAGGGTTCAGAAGTAGAGTGTTATTGTTGATGTTAAACTGAGTGCTTGCTGGAGATATGTACTAAGTGTATGCTCTTATCGTTTCAGGTCTCCCTCCCTGCCGTCCCCTTCCTTTCCTTCCCTCGCGTGACTATCCTAGGAGTCTGTGCATATGCTCCAGACTCTTGGGGACGTCGTGAGGGGGAAGCCATAGGCAAGTCAGCATAATCCCGAAGAAGCAAGAAGGTGGAGCCTGACAAGTCCATAGAAATACTGCACACTTTCTTCATACTTTGCCCTGGTGGTGGATCTGTAACATTCTTTAACTGAAAGTTGTCTTCAGGCCTACTTCTCATATTGTTCCTTATCGAGCAGTACTACATTTCCTGCCCTTGTCTGAGCATTTAATTACTAAAGTTTCATCAATTTTAGGTCCATAATCGCTTTCCATTGACCCTGGGGATATTGTTCTTCCCTATATCTGGGCCTTACAATTGCACCTTCTTTAATTCTTCTATTATGATTTCCTGAAAGGTATCTATTGCATCATGGGGAGTGTGAGAAATAAATCTTGATTTGGCATTTAGATGACTGATGTCACTTTTCTGAGTAATTGCTACATGTTCCAAAAGTTGTACTATATCTCATTGACCTTCTGCATACCACTCTGGATTAGAGTATTTTCCCAATTCTTGCAACGTCATAAGTGCTTCCAGGGCTCAAATCATGTTTACCTCACTATGGCCTTCCCAACCCCGGAATTGTACTGCACAGGTGCCAATGTTTTAAACATTTGGTTCTTTCAAACTGCTACGTTAGGATATGCTCTTCACTATTTGGGAACAGCTTTTGACTTTTACCAATATCCAACTCCTTTGTGAGCTAACAGCTATTGGAGTATATATCTGGAGACATTGCATGCGCAAGAGACAATATCTATTAGATTTTCTCTTTTATTTTAGCGTGTGGCAAACTACCTGCTATGGTGTGCCTTAATGACATTAGCTCTTGCTCCAGTCCACATTATGCATGACGCTAGGATTAGTATGAGGTGATACTTCAAGCCACATAACTCAATATGCAATGTGTATTTTAAATATCGTATGTTTAATGTTGAGTACTTAACGTATTTATTCGTTTACTAGCAGCCCGTCCCGACCTTGTCCGGGAGCAACAGGCTTCCCCGACCCCCGCCAGCCCTGACATTGTGCAGCAGCCCGGGCCACCGCCCGGCCCGTCCCCCGCCTGCCCCGACCCCCACCTGCCCCGACCCCCCGTCACATCACCGCTCCTCCCCCGCGCCATGTCTGCCGCTCCTCGTCGCGCTCCTGGACGCCGCTCCTCCCCGCGCTCCTGACGTGAGCACGCACGTTGCGGCCGGCGCTACTTCGGAGGGACTACTTTTTTTTTTACTGTAAATTTTTTAAATAACGTTTTTTTTTTACATTTATATAGCCTATAACCATCTACACACCCTGACGATTCCAACGGTGTATCGGGTGTGTGGATTGGGGCTGTGATTCCCGAGTTTACCCGCCTCAAAGGCTGAAAGTTCTTCCTTTATTATAGTAGTATAGATATGTAGCAGTTTCAGCTGTAACCATGTTATTTAAGGCACTGTGACAGCGCTAACATTATAAGATGGCTTAGGCGGTTAGTTTTATAAAAACCGAGCTACTATATAGCATCGAACATTCTGTTCATTGTTTACAATTATTCCCGCAATAAATATATATCTTGGGCTGACCGGCTATTATTATATTGAATATTCAGTGCATTATGCATGTGAGCACCTTTTATAGTTAAAGTGCAGGCAGTCATTTATTATCATTGCTGTGATTCGCAATTTCCACTATATTTGTATTCCAGGTGTATACTTTTTGTGTATTTATTACACATGTTGTTTTTTAACTACAGCTGTATGTCTTTGATATTTATGACGAACATTGTTTCTATGTCTATGATTGTCACAATATATAAAAAGGTTGCAAAATGGTGTAGATTGATAAAGGCTGCTGGGTCAGCCGAAACAAGTCTCTCTTTCCTTCACGGGCTAGGAAGGCTTGATTCAATAAAGAAGCATTGTACTTTGCAGCTTCATGTGCATGCTCTCTGTCCATCTGGAGCGGGAGGTATTCCGTATATATATATATTCAAACTATTCACTCGGAATTGAGGCCGCTCACCACTCGCAGGTCGGTTTCCAAAACCTTTATTAGAGAAACATGTATATATATATATCACATCGAGCAAAGCGACAGGAATGTTGTTCAAATTATAAATAACAAGAACGAAAAACAATTACTGGTGCATTATGGAACATGGAGTTCACACCGCTTCCGTTCTTGTTTCCTATTGGAGGAACTGCCGCTTTGAACTAATTGAAGCACCGCCAATGAGGTGATTAGAAGCTTGTCAAATTTGGGGGCTGAGCAGAGGACTAACTAGAGGCCTGGCACTGAAGAAGGTAAAAAAATACCGAAATGCATTTGCCGAAATAAAGCCATCATGTTGACTTGTCCCGAAGTGCTCCGTGTGTTACTGTGCTAGCGAGGCAAAAAGGTTTCACCCACCTGACGGAGGCACCCGCTGCAGTGTTCGAACGACCAGGTGAATGGAGTTGTGGATATAAATTGGTATGTTTGAACCCCCGCTAAACCAGCGCTTGGTGTCGGAAGGCGCGGACTAGTCAAGCCTGGGGTGCTCCGTTCATAGGAGGGTCACCCACAAGCGCCTGTGTTTGTTGTCATCAGCGGGAAGCGAGGGGAACCTGCTCAAATCCGACAAGAAAGCATAGGGCTTCACATCGAGCAAAGCGACAGGAATGTTGTTCAAATTATAAATAACAAGAACGAAAAACAATTACTGGTGCATTATGGAACATGGAGTTCACACCGCTTCCGTTCTTGTTTCCTATTGGAGGAACTGCCGCTTTGAACTAATTGAAGCCCCGCCAATGAGGTGATTAGAAGCTTGTCAAATTTGGGGGCTGAGCAGAGGACTAACTAGAGGCCTGGCACTGAAGAAGGTAAAAAAATACCGAAATGCATTTGCCGAAATAAAGCCATCATGTTGACTTGTCCCGAAGTGCTCCGTGTGTTACTGTGCTAGCGAGGCAAAAAGGTTTCACCCACCTGACGGAGGCACCCGCTGCAGTGTTCGAACGACCAGGTGAATGGAGTTGTGGATATAAATTGGTATGTTTGAACCCCCGCTAAACCAGCGCTTGGTGTCGGAAGGCGCGGACTAGTCAAGCCTGGGGTGCTCCGTTCATAGGAGGGTCACCCACAAGCGCCTGTGTTTGTTGTCATCAGCGGGAAGCGAGGGGAACCTGCTCAAATCCGACAAGAAAGCATAGGGCTTCACATCGAGCAAAGCGACAGGAATGTTGTTCAAATTATAAATAACAAGAACGAAAAACAATTACTGGTGCATTATGGAACATGGAGTTCACACCGCTTCCGTTCTTGTTTCCTATTGGAGGAACTGCCGCTTTGAACTAATTGAAGCCCCGCCAATGAGGTGATTAGAAGCTTGTCAAATTTGGGCGCTGAGCAGAGGACTAACTAGAGGCCTGGCACTGAAGAAGGTAAAAAAATACCGAAATGCATTTGCCGAAATAAAGCCATCATGTTGACTTGTCCCGAAGTGCTCCGTGTGTTACTGTGCTAGCGAGGCAAAAAGGTTTCACCCACCTGACGGAGGCACCCGCTGCAGTGTTCGAACGACCAGGTGAATGGAGTTGTGGATATAAATTGGTATGTTTGAACCCCCGCTAAACCAGCGCTTGGTGTCGGAAGGCGCGGACTAGTCAAGCCTGGGGTGCTCCGTTCATAGGAGGGTCACCCACAAGCGCCTGTGTTTGTTGTCATCAGCGGGAAGCGAGGGGAACCTGCTCAAATCCGACAAGAAAGCATAGGGCTTCACATCGAGCAAAGCGACAGGAATGTTGTTCAAATTATAAATAACAAGAACGAAAAACAATTACTGGTGCATTATGGAACATGGAGTTCACACCGCTTCCGTTCTTGTTTCCTATTGGAGGAACTGCCGCTTTGAACTAATTGAAGCCCCGCCAATGAGGTGATTAGAAGCTTGTCAAATTTGGGGGCTGAGCAGAGGACTAACTAGAGGCCTGGCACTGAAGAAGGTAAAAAAATACCGAAATGCATTTGCCGAAATAAAGCCATCATGTTGACTTGTCCCGAAGTGCTCCGTGTGTTACTGTGCTAGCGAGGCAAAAAGGTTTCACCCACCTGACGGAGGCACCCGCTGCAGTGTTCGAACGACCAGGTGAATGGAGTTGTGGATATATATATATATATATATATATATATATATATATATATATATATATATATATATATATATATATATGTATATATATATTCACAGAAAAAACCATAGGTTATAGTGGATATATAGTTAGGAATTTGCATTTACAAAACCTTGAAAATTCAATGAAAAAACCATAGGTTATAGGCCATATATAGTTAGGAATTAGCATTTACAAAACCTTATTTTACTCGCATAAAACCATTGAAATTCCATATATAGTTAGCTAACTATAAGCGCTAACTATATATCGCGCACCCGCAATCCACTGCTGATGATGTCACATATTACATCATTCATGACATGGTCAGTGACATCACTGATGACATCACTGATCACAACATCCAGTGATTGTATGTGTCTGTAAAGTTTAAATATGTTTCACATATTGAAGAATGAGTGGATGTATAAGTGTCTGGATGAAGAATTTAGTAGGTGCATGACTGACTGTATGAGTGAGTGATTAAATGTGTCTCACTGAGTACATGGGTTAGTGACTAAACTGTCTTAATTCGTGCATCAGTATGTTTGTTGTTGTGTAAGCTGCTGCATGTGTTGATCAGTAGCTATAAGAGTGGCCATATGGGTTATTGATTGGTTGCCCAAATATTTGAATGGGAGGCTGAGTGTGTGTGTGGGTGGCTGGGAGGTGCGTGACTCTGTGCATAGATGTGTGAGCAGTTGATTCACTAGATGTATGGTTTCAAAAGTGCACGTGGAAACAGCTATATGGGCGGTTGACTGTGCATGGGTGTGTTGGTGAGTGAATGGATTTCTCATTGCTACATGTGCAAGTAAGTACGTATGTAAAACACAATACATGTGAGAGTTGAGATATATAAATAACTGAACATAAGAGCCAGTGAATGTGTGAGTGGCTGTATCGATCACTGTGAGCTTGTATCAGGGATTATATAAGAGAGTAAATATGTGTTATTATATGTTTGAATAAGTAAGATGTGTATAACTGTATAGTTGAGGAAATGGAGGTGTGATTGATTCTTTGCATGACTGACTAGGTGTGTGAGTAACTCCATGGATGAGTGACAGTCTGTGAGTGTCTGTTTATACTGAGTGTATGTAAGGTTATATTAGAGTCTGAAGAGGTTCATTGTATTATCACATGAGTGATGTGATCAGTGATGACAAATGAGATGTCATCAGTGATGTCATTTGAGTTGTCATCAGTGATGTCATTTGAGATGTCATCATTGATATCATTTGAGTTGTCATCAGTGATGTCATTTGAGATGTCATCAGTGATGTCATCAGTGATGTCACTGACCATGTCATGAATGATGTAATATGTGACATCATCAGCAGTGGATTGCGGGTGCGCGATATATAGTTAGCGCTTATAGTTAGCTAACTATATATGGAATTTCAATGGTTTTATGCGAGTAAAATAAGGTTTTGTAAATGCTAATTCCTAACTATATATGGCCTATAACCTATGGTTTTTTCATTGAATTTTCAAGGTTTTGTAAATGCAAATTCCTAACTATATATCCACTATAACCTATGGTTTTTTCTGTGAATTTCATTGGTTTTTTAATAGCAAATATGAAAAGCTTTAAAATGTCAAGTACGTGATAGATAAAAACATTTTCGTATTTATGCACGCTGATGTGCTTTGAACGCTGCCCCCCCCCTCCCCTCCGTTGTAATCCGTCGTACCTCCTTGTCTCTCCATTTGATTGATTGTTGTCCAAGCATTTACTGTTTTAGAATTGGTTCTCTTTGGATCATTCTCTATTTACAAACAAGCACAAAGTCGCAATACTCTGTTTAGTCTTTGCAGATAGTGAAAAATCGTGTAAAAAAAATAAAAGTAATCGAGCAAAATCAGTAGGCCACTAATTGGATCTCTTTTTGACCTCGCTAAAATAGAAATATTAGGAACAACCCTTCTTGAGAAATACGAAAATAGTGAGATGAACTGAGCTCCACACCATGAGGGCTGCAAGACAGCTCGGCTCCATCACCCATCCCGCACAAAATAATGACAAACCCTATGCAAATATTAAAAATATAGACAACACACCAGCAAAGAAACAGGGTAAAACATTTTATTAAAAAACTATTTACATAACGTTGGTTTATAAGATGATGTCAGTAGTGGACCGATGTGTGAATAGATCGAAAACAGCACAAGGCTCCAAGATCCGGATAGCAAGCTCCTGGATGTTGGGTGCCATAGTTTAGAGTTCTGAATTTCAGCCTTTTTCAATGCCTGTGCTTTGTTGAATCAAAATGGCGGCTTGACACAAAGCTGACTCAAGCGTTGCTACTGATGCTATGCAGACCAAAACTGGTTTTCAGTTTGTACATTTTTCTAGATTTTTCAATCCAAGTTTGGTTGACTTTGTAGAACGATGGCTTCAGATTTTCAACATACGGTGTGGTGGCGCTGACTGGGAGGGGGCGCTTCGCTCCTGCCCCCTCCCCAAGTAAGATTTTCATACGTGAAAGTACGTTAATGGTTTTGGTCCCTGAGATGCTTCGATGTCACTACCATTCTCAAATAGCATAAGTTCTAGATGTTGGGTGCCATAGTTAAGAGTTCTGAGCAGCGCTTGTAACACTGTCTGAAGCTTATTTCCACCTACTGCAGCTTCACTATTCTCAAAGTAAGTGAGTGTCGTTTGTGGACCTGACTGCATTAGAAAACAATGTAATATGTTACCTTCCTAAACAGCTTGACGGAGGCCCCTGAGGGACGCTGTGATGGCCATGGACTCGGAGAAGACGCTTGGCTCCGACACCCTCCCCAAGTCTTATAGCACTGGTGTAGCCTGAGATCGCCCCCGACATAGGCGGCCGGCTCCCGGGGTCCGGCGGTACTTTTTGCCTTTTGATGACTCTTCAATTCTGGACCTTGTCCCACAATCCGTTTGACCTGAAGACAAGCTGTAGTGGGGCGCCCCTTTATCGTTTTAGTTGCCATTCCGCCCGCTTTTGTTACACTGTGCCTCTTCCGCCATTCAGCTGTTTTCCGCCCGCTCTTGCGACTACAGCGTCTCGCTCACCATGTAGTTGAGATGCGCCCGCTCTTGCGGTGCAGCGATAGGCGGCTGCCACAGGACTCTCAAAATGGCGGCCGGCTCTTCGGTTTTGGGCCTGGTCCACTAAAATGGCCCTGGGACACCTTGGAACTCGGACGCTTGTCTGCTAGGGCTTGGGTCCCATTCTCGAAAAGCGTCCCCTCAGCCGTGAAGATTCTACAAAAGTCTTGGGGGCCTCCGACTCCCGCAGGCTTCTGGTGGGGAGCGGCTGCCATGATTGCTCGTGGAATGGCCACGACGGAGCTACGAGATGGTAGTGGTCTCATGCTGACGCCAGCTTTAGTCTGAAACATCCAGAAACACTGTAGACTACCAATTCGATCAGTTCCGGTAGCGCCCCAACATGACCCGGAAGAGAAGAACTTGCCCTCCCCTCTTTGACTGATGGTTCTTGTTGCCTGTCCCCTCTGTTGTCATTTAACAGAACTTTTTGGACTGCTGAAAGGGGTTGTGTTCTGAACGCTGGTTGGTGGAGACATTTAGACTATATTCTTGACCTACGTTGTCGCGTAATGCGTTTTATGACACGCCGCGTTAGCGCACCCGGAAGTGATCCGAGGCGCGGCGCGCAGCGCGTAACGTAAGCATAACAGGTCATGTGACTTGTTAATAAAACTTTTCATTGGTTCATTTTACTTTTGTTAATTTAATGATGAAAAGCTTGGTCTTATGACCTAAAAATTACGCTTTTTATTATTTTCGAACAATATTTTTTTTTCAAACATATGTTATAATATTCCAGGCTAATGTACTTTCCCGGAAAATTTACAACTGTCTTGCAAGTAAAATATATTCCTTTTTCGAGAAAAAGGGCGTTTCTTCCTTCCATGACGGAGCCGTTGAGTA
Source organism: Lissotriton vulgaris (assembly GCF_964263255.1). NCBI lineage: Eukaryota > Metazoa > Chordata > Amphibia > Caudata > Salamandridae > Lissotriton > Lissotriton vulgaris. The sequence continues at coordinate 248,306,670 of NC_141687.1, forward strand.
AAAGAGATTCGGCCTGCTGTCTTAGTCGCCGATACGCCTGATTATCAGATTCTTATCGATCACTTTATGTTGCAGACATGAAAAACACAACTGCCCTTGACCATTTATCTTTACTGCGTTCCTACATATTATACCTTTTATCCGTCATGTAATTGGACTGCTTTATTTCACTTGCCTTTTACTGATTCGAAAACAGTCACTAAAAGTAAAAACTTTACAAATGAAAATACTACTACCGTGTTTTGTTTTAAAAACCTTTATTGTGAAAATGTCAGTATACAAATACGGGCCTATAACCACGTGGGCCGGCCACGGAGCAAACTCAAATCGTATATGATGAGGAGACATTTACACTGTAGAAGAACGTAACGAGCGGGCCATTAGGTGACAAGAACAAAGGTGTCTAACAGTTGCGGAATCGGTGGACGTACATTTTGTAATTAAAATACGACAGGGCCACTTACAATAACATTTTCTAGATATACATTTGCGGGCAAAGAGTTACGAGTCCCATTTATACCGGCGCCATTTTGGGCGAGGCCGGGCAGGTCCAAGATATAGTCAAAATGTCTCCACCAACCATCGGCCAGACCAGAACCCCTTTCGGCCCTTTATGTTACAAGATGGTGTCTTCTATTCAGAAAATATTGGTGGCAGCATTTTGAAAGGAAACAGAAACAGCCGTTCTCCTAGTGAGTTTCACATTGTTACATTTAGGAAGAATGTTGAAGAGTAGTATGTGGAAAATCTGAAGCCATTTTTCTACAAACTCTCAATCAGACTTGGATGGAAAAAAAAACCTGAAGAATGTACAAACTGAAAACCAATTTTTGTCTGTATAGCACCAACAGTAACGCTTGAGTCAGCTTTCTGTCAAGCCGCCATTTTCATTCAATCAATAGCGTCCCCCTGCACACATTCAGGGACCTGGTCGTGTCTTCAGATGAAACGCATTGTAGGAAAAGAAGCAGAAAGGAAAAGGAAAAATGTTCCGCCGGACCTAGTGAAGCTGCAGCAGGTGCAAATAAGCTTCAGACAGTCTTACAAGCACTGCTCAGAACTCTCAACTGAGGCACTCAACATCCAGGACTTGCCATTCGGATCTTGGCGCCTTGTATTTTTGTTTTGTTTTTGATGGAGGGGAAAGAACAAAAAACAGACATTGAAAAAGGCTCAACAGTGCAGGGCGCCTTGTGCTGGTTCCGACCTATTCACACATCGGTCCGCTACTGACATCACCTCATAAACCAACGGGGCACCCCACGCCGACTTTCGGCGCAGCATTGTAGGATGGCCACACCAGTGCGGCAATTTGCTGGACACCACCTCGGTGCCATCCAGATCTCGGCGCGTTCATTCATTCAATAGCGTCCCCCTGCACACATTCAGGGACCTGGTCGTGTCTTCAGAAGAAACGCATTGTAGGAAAAGAAGCACAAAGGAAAAGGCAACAAGTTCCGCCGGACCTAGTGAAGCTGCAGCAGGTGCAAATAAGCTTCAGACAGTTCTACAAGCACTTCTCAGAAATCTCAACTGAGGCACTCAACATCCAGGACTTGCCATTCGGATCTTGGCGCCTTGTGCTGGTTCCGACCTATTGACACATCAGTCCACTACTGACATCACCTCATAAGCCAACGGGGCACCCCACGCCGACTTCCGGCGCAGCATTGTAGGATGGCCACACCAGTGCAGCCACTTGCTGGACACCACCTCGGTGCCATCCGGATCTCAGCGCGTTCGAGTCACTGTGCCGGAAGAGTAACCGGAACTCAGCTGAACACGCCGTCTTTCGGCGCAGCATTGTAGGATGGCCACACCAGTACGGCAATTTGCTGGACACCACCTCGGCGCCATCCGGATCTCGGCGCGTTCGAGTCACTGTACCGCAACAGTGACCGCAATTCAGCTGGACACGCCGTCTTTCGGCGCAGCATTGTAGGATGGCCACACCAGTGCGGCAATTTGCTGGACACCACCTCGGTGCCATCCGGATCTCGGCGCGTTGTGCTGCCTTCGGCCTATTCGCACATCGGTCCGCTACTGACGCCGCCTCACGTGCCAACGGATTTTCTACGCTTTTTGTAGCCCTATGTCGCATAACAGGTCATGTGACTTGTTTATAAAACTTTTCATTGGTTCATTTTACTTTTGGTTTCCTAAAGATGGAAGGCTTGGTCATATGACCTAAAAATAACACTTTTCATTGGTTTAGAACATTTTTTTTTCCCAAACGATGAAAGCCCCACCTTGTTTCTGGATCATTCAGACTGAAGCTGGCGTCAGCATGAGAGCACCACCATCTCGTGGCTCCGTCGTGGTCATTCCGCGAGCAATCATGGCAGCCGCTCCCCACCGGAAGCCTGCGGGAGTCGGGGGCCCCCAAGACTTTTATACAATCTTCACGGCTGAGGGGACGCTTTTCGAGAATGGAGCCCAAGCCCTAGCAGGCAAGCGTCCGACTTCCAAGGTGTCCCAGGGCCATTTCAGTGGACCAGGCCCAAAACCGAAGAGCCGTCCGCCATTTTGACAGCCATGTGGCAGCCGCCTATCGCTGCACTGCAAGAGTGGGAGCAACTCCACAACATGGTGAGCGAGACGCTGTGGCCGCAAGAGCGAGCGCAACTCAGCTAGATGGCCGCCACCTGGGGAGACCCGTTCACGCCGCCTCCCCCCCCCCCGGGCCGCCGCACGCCAATTTTCGGAGCAGCATTGTAGGATACCAAAACCAGTGCGGCAGTTTACTGGACATCACCTGGGTGCCTGTCGTACATGTTGTGTCAGCCATGTGACACTGGACACAGACCGCTACTGACGAGGCCTCCCCCCGCACCACCCGGGACGCCCCACGCTGTTTTTCTGTGCTGCATTGTAGGATCCCTAAACCAGTGCGGCACCCAGGCGACATCACCTGGGTGCCGTCCAGAACTCTGCACGTTGTGCTGCCTTGGGACTATTCGCACAACAGACCGCTACTGACGAGGCCTCCCCCCGCCCCACCCGGGACGCCCCACGCCAATTTTCGGAGCAGCATTGTAGGATCCCTAAACCAGTGCGGCACCCAGGCGACATCACCTGGGTGCCGTCCAGAACTCTGCACGTTGTGCTGCCTTGGGACTATTCGCACAAAAGACAGCTTCTAACCATTGTTGCTTTTTGTGTTAATAAATGTTTAAATGTTTTTAGTTTTTGTTCTGTTCATTATCGTTAAAAGTTAATAAAGTTTTATAACCTTAATTTGTTGGAGTGTTATCTATTTTTTGAAAAACGGGTGAATGGGGCCTTGAATCGGGTTATTGTCATGTGTGGGCTTTGGAAGTGTGCTGCTGCAGGATCGGACATTTCAAACTCAAATGCACGTTCTTTTTCTTACCTTTCCGAAGCATGGAGCGCAATAGCAAGCAGAGAAAGAGTGATGCACGTGTTGAACACTACCTGACCTGGCAAGTTGCTGGCAGTGCCCCCCCGCCCGCTCCTGAAAGAGGGCACACACACACCGCCGCCCCGAGTACTTCACAAATCTTTAAAAGACCATGCGCTTGTTCATGAGGCTTAAATGGTTTATCACCTCTTCTAGAACCCCTACATCGACCCTCTGACGTTTCATGGAAAAATTACCATGTAACACAATACCAAGCCCTGTCAGCTGAAACCCCCAAGGAATCGTGGGGCATATTATCAAGGGGGTTTATCTCCGCTTTTTTGGCTTTAAAAACCATGAAAGCGGAGATAAAATTATTTCCCTATTATCAAGCTGTCGCTAACACCAGTTAGTGACACCTAAAAGGAGATAGCGACCATCTTGGGCCCGGCTTTGCATGTCAGTGATACTTATCACTAATGACATGCAAAGTGGCGTGCCAAGATGTTAGCGACTGGAAACAGTCCCTAACATCGCTACCTTCTATTACCAACTTTTGGAGATATTCGCGCTAAGCGCGAATATCTCCAAAATCTAACACCTGCCCTGAGCAGTTCTTAGCCATGTTATCCAATGGGAGGTGGATAACATGGCTAAGAGCATTAGGTCGATAATACATGAATATCGCTGACTTTTCTGCGATAATAGCAAGGTTTATCTGCGATAAAAATCGCCGATGTGCGGCGATAATTTTTGTCTCTAAACAAGTTATAGACAAAAATTATCGCTAGTTGTTAGTAATATGCCCCCGGGTTTTTGCTTGCAGAAATCGGGAGGCGGGAGACTAGCACTGAAATCAGTACTCACACGCCTGAATCAGGAGGATTGCCATGTCTGAATTCTCTACAGCTGGGGCCATAAACTACATCCGCAGGGGTAGGTGATAGCCTGGGACCAGCCTGGCATCTAAAATGGCTGCCGTGCACGACAAAATTGTGGCATTCGAAAAAAGGCAAGATGGAGCAGCCGCTGGAAGAGATATATCAACATATATCAGCCTCCTCAGCCACCCTCAGGAAACATAGGGGATTAGGATATGTCTCCCGCACCCCCTTATACCTAGTACTTTAATTAACGAAGCACAAAATGGCGAATTCCCGTTTCGCTACCAGTTTGCGGCCCAGTTCGCGGCCCGTGAAGCGCTTCTACCGTGAAAAATCATTTTTTTTTTTATTTTCCCCACGGGACCCTTTAATAACCCCAACAACATTCCTAGGGGGTCAAGAGAGGGATACCTTGCCCCCTTTCATTAAATTCCCCCTTAGTTTTTCACCTTTTCTTCTCTCTCGATCCTACCGAGAGACAAGATGGCGGCCGCTCCGGACTGTCACGCAGCAAAAAAAAAAAAAAAGCTCACGCACAGCCGCTGGAAGAGATGTATCAACATATATCAGCCTCCTCACCCACCCTCAGGAAACATAGGGGATTAGGATACGTCTCCCGTACCCACTTATAACTAGTAATTTAATTTACGAAGCACAAAATGGCGAATTCCCGTTTCGCTACCAGTTTGCGGCCCAGTTCGCGGCCCGTGAAGCGCTTCTACCGTGAAAAATCATTTTTTTTTTCTTTTCCCCACGGGTCCCTTTAATAACCCCAACAGCATTCCTAGGGGGTCAAAAGGAGGATACCTTGCCCCCTTTCATTAAATTCACCCTTCGTTTTTCACCTCTTCTTCTCTCTCGATCCTACCGAGAGACAAGATGGCGGCCGCTCCGGACTGTTTAGAATGTTGACAGACACCGGAGAGCCAATCAGCTTTCTGCGCGCAAAGTTCCGATAAGCGAAAAGTAAGCGGACCGGATCGCTGCCCAGAGCGCTGTTACAGATATATATCTTGATTTAAACGTTAATTTCTCAAAAACTACTGGAGCACATATATTGAGACCTAGCAAAGGCACATCGGGCTAACAGTCCCTACAATTTTGCCAAGTTTCGTGCAAATCCATTCAGCCGTTCGAGCTAAAAGTGAGTCCAACCGCCCTATGGAAAACTCAATGCAAAAAACGCGTTTTGGGACCCCCCTTTTTTCTCAGCCCCCCCTTGACGAAACCCCACCAAATTTTCAGGAGCTGCTCAGAAACAAAATGTGCCATTTTCCTGAAAATTTCAGCCGATTCCATCCACAAACGCCAAAGTTATTAGACATAGAATTTTCAAAAGTCCCATAGGGAATTAATCCTAACTATATATACCTACTGGCGATAGCCAGTAGGTATATATATATATATATATATATATATATATATATATATATATATATATATATATATATATATATATATATATATATATATATATATCCAAGTGCATTGTGTTTCACGACACCAGAGCCAAATATTTTAGAGTGGACCCACCTCCACTTTACCTTGCACCCGTCAGAAGAGTGCAGTGTACAATAAGGTGGACTTTGGAGCGAGGTAAATATAGTGTCTTCCACCGCCACTGGGCGTAGAAATATCAGCATCTTGACGAAGCACCAGCCATTCAGACTAGAGGAGTATAGGGAATGTGCCGACCCATGCGCTGACTGTTATGAAACCTGGTGGCTGACGAGGGGTGCCTTCAAACATTTACATGACGTGGAGGGGTGCCAGAGTCAGCGGTAACGGGAGATGAACAAACCAGAGGGGCCCAAGGCATTGGACATTGATCGACATATCCCTCTCTCCCTACCAACTATTGCGTCCAATGAGCATCGAGCTCTAATATCTTAAAGAAATGACCCACCCACGTTCTACATAGCGCACGCGAGCTGGAAGAAGGCAAAAATGCAGAACCGCGACCTTGCGATGTGTACTCTGAAAATAAAGGATTTAATCCACCCCACGATTGCACTGTGTATCACGACACCCGAGCCAAATATTTCAGAGTGGACCCACCTCCACTTTATCTTGCATCCGTCAGAAGAGTGCAGTGTACCCCAAGGTGGGCTTTGGAGTGAGATAAATACAGCGTCTTGCACCGCCACTGGTCGTAGATATATCAGCATCATGAAGAAAGTGTCTGCCATTCACACTAGAGGAGTATTTGGAATATGCTGACTGTTATGAAACCTGGTGGCTGACATGGGGTGCCTTCAAACATCTACATGACGTGGAGGGGTGCCAGAGTCATCTGTAACGGGAGATAAACAAACAGGAGGGGCCCAAGGCATTGGACATTGATCGACCTATCCCTCTCTCCCTACCAGCAACCGCGTCCAATGAGCATCTAGCTCTAACATCTTAAAGAAATTACCCACATTCTACTTAGCGCACGCGAGCTGGAAGAAGGCAGACATGCTGAAACGCGTCCTCGCGATGTGTGCTCTGAAAATAGATGGTTTTAATCCACCCCGCCAGTGCATTGGATTTCACGGCACCCGAGTAAATATTTTAGAGTGGACCCACCTCCACTTTACCTTGCACCCGTCAGAAGAGTGCAGTGTACACCAAGGTGGACTTTGGAGCGAGGTAAATACAGCGTCTTACACCGCCACTGGGCGTAGAAATAGCAACGTTGTGACGAAGCACCAGCAATTCAGACTGGAGGAGTATCAGGAATATGCCGATCCCTGCGCTGACTGATATGAAACCTGGTGGCTGATGAGGGGTGCCTTCAAACGTCTACATGATGTGGAGGGGTGCCAGAGTCAGCTGCAACAGAGATGAACAAACTGGAGGGGCCCAAGGCATTGGACATTGATCCACCTATCCCTCTCTCCCTACCAGCTATCACGTCCAATGAGCATCTAGCTCTAATATCTTAAAGAAATGAGCGACCCACATTCTACATAGCGCACATGAGTTGGAAGAAGGCAGACACGCGTCCTTGCGATGTGTGCTCTGAAATAAAGGGTTTAATCCACCCCGCAAGTGCAATATATATATATATATATATATATATATATATATATATATATATATATATATATATATATATATATATATATATATATATATATATATATATATATATATATATATATATATGTATGTATAATATACATGTATATTATGTATATAAATACACACACAAATATATATTTTAAATAAATAAGGTGTGTGTGTGTATATATATGTATATATATATATATATATATATATAAAAATACCCTTTCAGGCATGGAGTGACGCATTAATTATGCAAAAAAAAGAAGCAGAAAATTCTGGGTGGTTCTCAAGTTAGGTGGAAAGCAGCTCCAATATAGAGCACTCTCAACACTAGCGGCAACTTGTAGTTGGTGGTAAATAACAAATCCTTAACTGAGGAATGCACTAACTTGAATACTCCCTACATCCTGGATTCAGTAATTTACCGAATCGGTATGTTAAGAATTCGGTATTTTACTGAATCCTTACATTACCGATTCGGTAAAATACTGAGTCCTAAAGAAATGCCACCTACATCTAAAAAGCCAATAACCATCGGTAACGGCCGAAATTCTGTAATTTCGGCAGTTACCGACCGGTATTGGGCCACCTACATCTGGCCCCTAGACTGGTAGAAAGGTCAGTTGGTATATTTTAGAGTTTCATCCCACTAAGAAGAAGTGAGCTGCTAGATACAAGGAGCACAATTGTACAGCAAAGGGTTTGATGGCAATGGTGGGACAAGCTGAAACTAATATTGTGTAATCTACACTGTTGAATACTGTGGATAGGTCAAAAACAATAATAATGGCACATATGTGGCTGGGGTGATCACAGGAAATAAAACTTGAAACAGGGGAGAGTACAGTTTAAGTTAAATGAAGGACGACCTATAGAAAGGTATTTAAGAGGTTGTTAAAAGAGAGATGTGTAGTAGGTCAATTGAACACTAGGTGGCATATTCACAAAGGTGAAGTTTCACATGAGTAAATCTACATGTATAACTTGAATCTCACATTTTTGAGTAATTTTAGTACTTTGTGCTATTCACCATATGAGAGTAAAGTTACTCAAAAGTGTCAACTTATACATCTTCACTTCCTGAAACAAGGAGTGTAGCAAAATTTACAAGTGTAAAGTTACTACAGTCAAAAAGGAGAAGCAGTGAACACAGCATTTCTGCACCTCACATGGCCAGCCACTAATACCCCCCCAATACAAAATAATGAATGTAAGGTCTTAAAATAACACACAATAATAAATAATGGTACATTAAATTAATGTATTTCGACTTTTTAAAACTATATGTAAATTTAATTTAATTTATAGAATTCACGTATAAATAAAATGTAAATATATTATGACAAGATATTGTAAACCTTTTCTTTAATTTAAAAATAAATGAAAGCTAAACATAATGTTTTTGTAATTTTTAATATATGATTAGCCAATACAAATATTTGACGTTCATACAACATTTAATTTTAATAAATGTAATAGCCTTAAAATCCTTCAATATTTAATTATAAATTACTTTAATAGTGTAAAGTTACTGCTATTACTGCTATTAACTTCTCACATATAGGCAGAACTCTCCACCACCAGGATGGAGATCATCCTTTTGTAAATTGCCTAAAAATTGAAAAGGTTTATTTAACTTTACAAAAATTAGTAAAAACATTTTATGGTAAATATTACTGTAAGTTGTTTACTTTATTTGCTTGTTTTAAATGTACAGTGAAATAAAAAAGTTAAAGCACTATTGACTTATTTATTTAAATATATAAAATAAAAATATATATTTTCAATGATTTAAACAATCCTACCTAGAGTAAAATGTTTATATTACACTACTATTTATTACAAAATACAAAAAGGTATGTATAGAATTAATGTAGAATAGTTTAATTATTGTTTGTAAAAAAGAATAAATTACCTTTTCTATTTTAATTCATCAAAATATTTTATTCTAAATGGTATTTTTTATTTATATATATTTTTATTAGCATTAATATAACATTACATATATTGTTAATAAGTCAAAAGAAATTTATTTTCATAGTATTTTCTACGGTCCTCCATTTTAAGTACCTACCTCCATTATTTTCTATGGAAGGGTGATGCAGTACCAGTGGTTGGCTATATATGGCAATGCAGTTACTCTATATGTCTGGGCTGGATTGCATTTACTGGAGTTTTGGGTCCTTTTTGGCAGTAGCAACTTTTAAAGTGGAGTTTGTGCATAGTAATGGGCTTACTCTTTTGTGGGTGGGCATCTGTCCCTCCCTAAAGCTCTCTTTAGCCCTCTCAAATCCCCTTATTACTCACCCTAAAGTTCTCCAATTTATTGTTAAGTATTCCTTTTCAAGCCATTACACCTGAATCTTCCCACATTTACTACTAAGCAGCCGATTATATTGTCGTCAGGAAAGCATTCCCACCAAATCTGATTATGATTGCTTTCCGAACAATTCGTATTCGGGGAGTCCTACCGACCGATATAGATGTGTCGGGATACTTACGGACTCGGTTCTGTGGGACTCCCATTGACTTCAACGGGAACCTGTATCCCAAATTGGAACATAGGCTGGGGAAAACCTTGCACCCTGTGAGGGTACCCCATGGTGCCTGCCACAGTGTGCTTGGCTGTGAAGGGGGGCGGTCCTTGGGTTCCCCCACGAGGGCCATCCAGAGGCCTACGGGTGACGGGGGGCCTGCTACGGGCCCCCGAAGTCTGATTCCTACAGCTGTTTCATTCGGCTAAACCGATTTGGAACAGCTGTCCGAATCGTTCATCGTACTCGCTCGTTCGGAAACCGACTCAATGGGCTGTACGACTCAGCTCTGAACGATTCGGGCTGCCTGAATCTCTTTTGGAACCGATTCGGACAGCCTCGATGGCTTTCTTGCATCATAATTAGTCGTCCGGCAAGGTGACCGATTCAGTCAGGAACATAGGTCCCGATTGACCAAATCGGATTTGCAGAATCCGAATCCCGTTCGGAGCCTTTCCTGATGACATTGTAATTGGCCCCTGAGTGGTAAACGTACATGTGTAACAATCTTCCCATATCACAGGTGGGAATGGTGGAGGTGGAAATTTACACTTGTAGATTTGGGAACCGTATGTTGTAGTGGGTAGCTCTAGTTGCAGAGTGTGAATTGGACCCTGGGTGTTCCAGTATCCTGCAGATGAAAGGTATGTGGATGGTAGTTAGAGGGAGAGAAAGGGACAGTGGTGTGTTTTCTTCAATAATGGTAGTACAACAACGGATTTGAAGCATTGCAACCGCTAGATAAAATGGAGTAAATGAATAGAAATGTTAGACAACTAACATGAGGGCAAAGCATGTGATTGGAAGTTTCCATAGCACCTAATTTCTCTTCTAGGTGCAGATTTCAGCCATCATCTTCTTACATATCACAGCAGTCTCTTTGTGTGGTGACCTGAGAGACAACACAACAACAAATGTTGCATAGATCATTAAAAAGGTAATTAGATAGGAATGGTTACAACAGATACCTACACCAATGAGGCATTCCTGCATCCCAAAGGTAACCATTGAATAGTTTCAGTGATTAAATATTCCAAAGTCCAGCTCTTTTCCTAAAGCAAGTTGTTGTAATGATCTGCATGGTAAAGGAATGAGTTGGAAATGAGCATGAATGGTTCGAGCATACAAACTGTAACAGCACTGCCACATAAAGGGCCAACAGGAGCCGTCAATGCTAGGCTCTCTCGTCTTCCCAATTCTTTGCACTGCAGAATATTACTGCTGGTAAGTACTCTTACATATGAGTAGACTACATTCATTTTTTTATTTAGTCAATGAATTTACAAAACAAATGTGGTATGAAATACATTGTTTGCCTTAATGTTTAAAACACATTTCTTGAGCCAATGTTCCAGAGATAGTTCACAGCTACTCTAATTTGAGTGAAATAAAACAAGTGGGTCAGAGGGGAACTGTCTCTCTTTTGCACTGATGACTTGCTTCTGTTCCCCATAGCCTTTGAATATGCCAAAGCATATATCAGATAGACATCCTTGTAAGAGCATCAACTACCTATTTGTCATGTCAGGCACAATAATCCATTTATTTTCCTTGACATGAGAAATTGTTCCATAACTTTTTTGTGCTCTGCACTTTCTGGTCAAGAAGTGTGGGAAAAAAAACACTGTCAGCTCATTTTGTCATTCTTATGCCTTTGAAATCAAAACAATGTGTCAGCAGAAGCAGATTTCAACATCAGGGAAGGGAGTCCGTCGACCATTGTAATAAATGCTATATTTTTATTTTTATTTTGGGCCAGTGGTGGCAGGCGGTGGGCACAGGCGCTCAATCTGGGGGACCGGGGCTCATTTCTCATCATCACACAGTGACCCTCGAGAGCGGAAAAGAGAGGTAGATAATGGGAAAAGGAGGAACGAAAAGAGAGGAAATAGGTGAGAAAAGGGAGAGGAAAAAGCAGATATGAAACCCAAACGAGTCTGCAGGACTGAGATAAAGAATAGGACGTGTAAAGTAGTGGAAGAAAGAATGAAAATCAGGCACCTTTGTTATTCCACAACCCTGGCATTCGGCAGCTAAGAAAACCTTTGGGTTCTGCATTATTTATTTTATTTTATTTTAAAAATTACAAAATAGGATGCAAGAGCCTTTTGTATGATTTACGATGCAGTAGCAATACCAGTAGAGTGCCCATATCTTCTATCCAGGATCTCCGGTAGCGAGAAGAGATACAAGAAGACAGACTTAGTAGAGGCTGTCGGCAAAAAGGTTTAAAGACCCTGACATCTGGCCTTTGCAGCGTATTCAATTAGTGTGGGTTTTATGAGATTTTTTTTCTGTCTGTCACAAAAAGGAGCCTCTTCAGTTTCCCAAAACAAGATGCACAGCCAAATGAAGAAGGAGTCCACGAATTTCAAATATTTTTTTCATATGTTTATTCCAAAGGTACTCCACGTTTAATCCAATAATGTTATGTAGTCCATTCATTGGTTTTCATCAGTATTTCATCACACTTTTAGACAAGTGCCTCGCAAGGCTTCTCTTAGCAGCACCAAAGGGTTAAAAGTTCCCCTTGACACGTCATCTTTACATAGTACCCAATGCATTTTGGGATTTCTCCCTTCCTCAGGGGTAACTTTAAACGTAAATTGTAAAAAAGACACCCATCAGTAATACCCATTTAACGTAAACCAAATACAATTCTGTAAACACAACATCAATGCCTAATGCCATAATTCCTTCTGGTGTATGATAACTATTTATTGACATAAATATCTTCGACCTACATTGCCCATAATCCCTTATTCATGACACCCACTAACTTCTTTTTAATAATAATCAACCAAAAGCATACTAATTAACTCCCCCAACTCCTTTTTGTGATATACATACAGCGCACGGAGGGAGCGGAAATCAAGGTGGCGCGCCTCCAACAGTGTTGAGCAGCTTAAACATTGGATTACAATTATGAGTGCATTCTTCCATTCCTTGTGTGCAAATGTGTTTTTTCTGTCCTCATAAGCAGTCCTGGTGACAAGCCTCTCAAAATGATAAAGTCTTAATAGCATATGTCTGGTGCAATCTAATTGTGAATGCTTGCTGTCTAAACCCCCACAAAACAGGTGGCAGGAAACACACCACATTAGGAAGGAGGTAGACAGAGCCAGGCAAATTAGAGATACAAAGAATCACAGTAAGTAAATATAAATATAAAGGGGCTTATTTACAAGCCCCTTGTGCCACTTTTGCGTCATGTTTAACTTGGGAAAAGTGACGTACGGGTGATGCAAGGGGCTTGTAAATAAGCCCCAAAGTGGTTTAATGCTTGGAGGGAGCTGTTACATAGAAACAGAGTAGCACACAGAAGATGATGGACGGAATGTTGCACAATGGCTACACATTCACCCCCAGTCACAGATCTGGGTTTAATCCATCGTTATTTTGCTCACCAAGCCATCCCAGTTCAGACATGGCCAATTGCAAATCAGTCTTGACCCTGTGCCTCATGGGAACAGTCCAGACCAAACTGCCAAGCAATGTCTTTCCTGGACCGGAATCAAGCATCCTAGGACCGGTTTCTGGCTATCAGCCGTCTTCAGCCAGGATAGCTTGACTCCAATGGCTTAGTGAGCACGGGACCCACGTCTGGGCATACCCTTCCCACATAGAGTGAACAGCAAAACACACAAGATGATGGACGGAATGTTGCACAATGGCAAAACATTCACCCCAGTCAAAGATCTGGGTTTAATCCATCGTTATTTTGCTCACCACGCCACCCCAGTTTAGACATGGCCATATGCAAATCAGTCTTGACCCTGTGCCTCATGGGAACAGTCCAGAACGAACTGCCAAGCCATGTCTTCCCTGGACCGGAATCAAGCATCCTAGGAACGGTTTCGGGCTATCAGGCGTCTTCGGCCAGGATAGCTTGACTCCAGTGGCTTAGTGAGCACGGGACCCACGTCTGGGTATACCCTTCCCACATAGGTGAACAGTAAAACACACAAGATGATGGACGGAATGTTGCACAATGGCAAAACATTCACCCCCAGTCACAGATCTGTGCATGTGCACTCACCAAAAAAATAATGATATTGTCTTTAAAAGGTTTATAAAGAGTTGTTCAACAAAAATGTCATGCCACCTAATCTTGTGTCTTGTTAGTACTGGGGTGTTCTGCTAGAAGAGTATATAGCACCACCCCAAAACCTTTTTCAGTAACATGATGTGACAGGCATACAGCTTCATTCGTAACAAAGATAATCTTCAGTGATTCCATGTAGGGTTCTTCTTTTAGCCAGTTCTGGGGATCAATTTTCTGTAGTTCCCTCTAAAGAAATTCAGTATCTTTTTCCTGGGATGATACCAAGATGCTGGAAATGACAGCAACGTTTTCCTGTCCCCTTCCTTCTGTCCGAATAATGGCTCTTTTCTGCTCTGTTAGATATAGTACAAGCCCTCAGAAGAATATAATATTCTTGCATGTCTCGTATTAGCTCATTGGATGGATTTCAGGAATTTAAATTCGTTTCGGTCTGTGCACATTATCACTAGATGCTTGTCTCCTTCAATTTACAAAATGTTCCCTTATGTTCAAGAGTTGATTTAATTGAACTTTGTCATGGAGAGAATGCAAGAAAAAAAGTAACAGCATGTAGAGCATCATTTTCTGGATGATGTTGAGAGACAGCATCTTTGACTGCATAAAATTAAGCATCAGTTCAAGGATGAATGATAATTAGAAGTCAGGATGATGAAGTATAAGTGCATAAGTCAGTGAAGACCGATTTTAAATGATGGAAGTTTTGTTTCTGGATTTGCATCACACTGGAAGAGATCTCCTTTCACTGTAGGTTCAAAGATGCTCGATGATTTCAGAGAAGTGAAAAAAGGAGTGCTTTTTAAATTTGCACCAGTAGACCTCTCAATGTTTTTAATGATCTGGGGTTGACGACATTCCTTTACTGCCGATACGTTCTGTGGATCCATACTGATTTCCTATGCTGAAGTGACATATCCTAGGAAGATAGCATTATCTTGTTTGAAACAGCATTGTATCAACTTAGCATTAGGTTTAGGTTTCCCTAACGTAGACAGAATTTTCCATGTGTGCTGACAATGTTGCTATAATGTGTCTACGAAGACCAGGATGTCATCCAGATAGAGGATAATTAAGGAATCCAACGAATCCCCACAGAAGGCATTGGCCAAATGTTGAAATGCTGCTGGGGCATTACACTTTCCGAATGCATGACTAGATATTCAAAATGCCGCAGCGAGTGTTAAAAGCTGTTTCCCATTCGTCACCAGCCTTCATTCTGGTTAGGTTGAAAGATCTTTTTTGTGAAGACCCTAGCACTTTTGATCTGGTCCAAAAGATCGGAAATAAGAGCTTAACAGTAACAATTATGAATGGTTATGGCATTTAGGCCCACATGCATCAAAGGAAAAAACGGTCGCAAACGGACAGATTCTCAGAATCTGCCCCTTTGCGACCAGTATTTTTACATTTGGGATGGATCATCCCAAATGCAAACATTGCAATTTAGGAAATCGCAAAATTGCGATTACTTAAATTGCGATTGCATTTAACACCTTCGGCGCTGATGACGAGCTCAGCTCATCATGAGGTTTACCTGTCGTGCGCTCATGACGAGCTGAGCTCGCCATGAACCGCGGGATTTCGCATTTTTCAGCGCACAGCGGAAAAATGCGCCTCAGCGATGCGGCTAAGGAATCTCAAATTGAGATTCCTTAAATGCAATGCATCAAAGTAAAAAAAATTGCGATTTTGCTAATAGGGGGAGAAAATTACCATGAAGTTGAACTTCATGGTAATTTGCAAAAACGTTGAAAAATGCACTAAGCTGCATTTTTCAAAGTTCCATTTTACACACACACATGCCCTTGGGGCATGTGTGTGTGCAAGATGTACTCATAGGCAGATTTCAGGGGTGCAACAGGGTGTCCTTTTGACACCCTGGCACCCTTGAAATTGCATTCTCAATTTGCGATTCTCTAATTGCGAATCACAAATTGAGAATGTCTTCCCATTCATTCCTATGGGCCTCTAGGCCCATAGGAATGAATGGAGAGGCATTCCTTAATTGCGACTCGAAATTTTCGAGTTGCAATTAAGGAATTTTAAGAAATCGCTATCTTTTTAGCGAGTTCTTCGTGCATAGCCTTTTGCTATTCCTTATTAGCGAATCCTTATTTTTTGCTAATAAGGAAACGCAAATGTCATTGTTGATGCATGTGGGCCTTAGTTCTCTATCTCAAAAGAGGGTCTGTATTTTTCATTTGGTTTTAAAATGAAAAACATCAGAGACCCTGCTGGAGATGATGAATGTCGTATGAAAACCTTTGTGATATTTCCTATAAATAATATCACAATACTTCATCCTTCTTTAAAGTTAGAAGATAAGTTCGTTGGTGAGAGATCTTTGCTCCTGGAATTAAATTAATGGCATAATCATAGTCTCTGTGTGCAAAGTATCAGCCCCTGTGATGCTGAGCACATCTGCCCAGTCTCGGTTGGTCCTTATCTTTGAAGATTGTCTCCTTGACTGCATAGCACTGTAACTGTTGTGAATTTGCGGACTGTGGAACTGGATAACAGTACTGTTTTTAGTTTTCATTCTCAACAGTAATGGTTAGGATGGTCAAACGAATTTAAGGGTTGTGTTATTTCAACTCCAGAGTCTTCATGAATGTGGCTAAGGGAAGAGAATTAATTATGTCAAACTGTAAAGTTTCCAAGTGACTGGCTTGTGTAACCGTAATTGTTGGTTCAGTCTGCCACACTACATCTCCTGAAGTAATACCTTATCATCTTTCTGGCATCTCCTACTTCTGAATGTTGTTATTGGAAAACATAATCCATTAAGCATCAGGAGACTTCAAAATACCGATATGTGGAAGGGACTTGCCTAATAATACTGCAAAACTGTTGGATGGAAATGAGACTTATTGTTGACTAGATCCTCTTCCATGATGTCCCTCTTTCAAGGATTGTCAATCAAGAGAGGCGGCCATTTTCCCAACCAGGAAGGTCAGCTTTCTCACAGTGCCCAGATTTACCACAATACATTCAGCGGGATAGTTACTAGAAAATGACATGGCGGTGTGCTGCAAGCCATCTTGCTGTGCGGAGCTGCGTCATTAGTAACAACACATCCCTGTGCTTTCCTCTGCGCTGGTGTACAATTGACTGCCTAGCGCCAACGCAGGCCCCCTTGCACCATGGTGCAAGGATGGCTGCTTTGCAAGGATAATTTTTTTCGTACAAAAAGGGACCTTCTGTCACTAAACAATCATTCATGGCATTTTCCTCCTTCTATGTGTGCTGCAAAATGCAATAGAGGTATTTCTCCTCGTTGTGCCACTTGATCATCTCCCCTGGGGAGGCGTTAGAACCGGACGCATTCCCAGGTTTATGAAGCATTGTAAATCTGGGGATGCGTCAGAATCTATGGGTGTTACATGGGAACACCCACAGCAACACCCATCGAAACCTTCTTTCATGCAGAGTAATGCGTAAAAGGGGTCATATTTACAAGGCCATGAAAAAGCCACTCGGGGTGGCTTTGCATGGCATGGCAAACATGGCTCAGCATTGTGCGCCACTGGAGCATCATAAAAAGTGCCGCTCCTGTGGTGCAGGGGCTTTGTAGAAATGCTCCTCAGAGTCCTAATTTTCTGTGTTTCTCTCTTTCTGCAGCGGTACAGTGATTGCCAATCTGCCTCAGCACCTCTTGTGTGGCCCATGTTTTTTCCTGGCGTTACTGCAGAGGGGTCTGTAGATGAATGAATAGCAAATCTTCGTATCAGCCACCTTCTTTCAATCTTTTACAATTTCTGTTTTACGTCAATTTGTAATGTCAAATCAATGAAGGTTGTAGTAGGTGTTGGTTGGCTAACCACTAAAGCTAATGCATCTTTCAAATCTTCTCAAAGACCCTGGTAGAAGACAGCAGCTGCCGCCTAGTCAGTCCAAGTGACTATGGAACATAATTGTTAAAAGTGTCCAATATATTGTACCAGGTCTTAAGTCCCTTGTCTTAATGCCAAAAGCTTTATATATGCTGCCTTGGTAGGGTGTCATTTGCCAAAAACAGAAAAACTGTGTAATGAAAAGTACTGTAATCTTGTAATGAAAGGTTATTACTGATAATCGCGATATAGCCCAAACCATAGCATCTTTTGTGAGATAAGAAACACTACGTTGGCACTATCTGATGCAAATTGTTGAGGTCAATCCAAAAATGGAAGATTACATTGAGCAAAAAATGACAAGAATAAGTGTGGGTCTCCAGAATATTCATCTGGGAATATAGTGGTGTGTTGCCACCTAACCTAACACCTACCATTACATTTGAAGAGTCAAGCTCAAAGGATAAGTCTTAGAAAATCACGGCAAGTGGAATAGTTCCCAAAAAACAAACTTACAAGTCAAATTGCCCCTCCCCGAAAGGAAGGGAGATAGCAGGACTTCTAGAAGGCAAGGTTAGGCAGCAGCCTTGGAGTACCAACTAGTTTTTAACGAACTGATCAATTACCTTAAGTGTATGAAGAGGGCTCCATAGGCTCTGAAACGATTGTGAGATAACCCTCGTTCTTCTAGTCTTCGGGTCAGGTCTGCTCCTCTCTCGAGCACCTCTGTAGAAGGCTTTGATGCATGTGTGCGCTACGCAACAGGGCGCTGATAACAACTGGAGCACACTTCGTCTCCTCACATTTGAGTGCCACAGCTGATAAGTACCCCAGGTCTATGGTGATAAGCTGCTCCAGTCCAGGGTTTTTCTTTGAATGCTGGGACTTGTGGTCCCTGTTTTATAATGTAATAAACTACAAGTCCCAGAATACAAAGCAAATACGTGGAATGGAACAGCTGGTAATTCATGAATCTGTGAAGCTTGGCAGGGCTGGAGTACTGGGCCAACCACTGGTCTCCTAGTTGCAATCATTTCCTGGGTTATGGAATCAGGGGCGGATTGGCAAGACGGGCATTCGGGAATGGGCCGAAGGGCCGGTGCCTCAGTGCCCTCTGTGGGCCGTTTTTTTCTCCCCTGTCCCAGTCCACAGAGAGTGGACTAGGAAAGGGGAGAAAAAAAAAACGGCCCACAGAGTGCACGGAGACAGAGACTGAGAAAATGAAAGCAGCCTCGCTGTGCGGCCAGACAGCGATTGTCAGCTGTGGGCTCTCCTTCACCCCTACCCTGCCAAGCAATCAAGCTGAGGCTGGGCTGGGGAGGGGTGATTGTTTGCAATAATCGGCCTCCCTGGGGGCCAGGTGTTTCTCAGGCCTTTGAGCCATTTGCACCTCGGCCCCCTGGCGCCCATGCAGCCCAGAAACGGTGTTAGTCTTAACACCTCGCCCACAGCCCTTCACATTCAGGGCATAGTGGGCGAGGAAGAATGGGTCTTGCTGTGGGGGCCTGGTGATGTTTGGAATTTTTTTGTTTTATTTATATATTTATGCCATTTTTATATAGCGCGGACTTTACCCGAAGGTGTCAGATCGCTTCACACTAGGAACAGCAATAATACATGAGGAGAAAATTATAAATGGACAAATTACAAAAGCAAACGTTAAGTTACATGAATCAAAAGTGACAATAGTGGGCAACCAAAATACAAGAGGAGCAAACGATACATTACAGGAGGAAAAAGAGATATGTGTGCAGGTTACAAAAGCATACAAAATACAAGTAGAGGTATAATACTGCAATTAATGGCAGACACTCCAGCACAAGAACAAACGTTACGTAGGCAATGGTGGCACTTGTGCAAGTATCTAAAGCAAACAAAAGTGAGAGGTAGCAAACAGTGTGTTACAAGAGAAAAGTGACTTGTGCAAGTTACAAAAGGGTACCATACGCAGGTACAAGGGTAATACTACAGTAAATGGTAAATACTCAAACTGCCAGAACACACTGGGAAGGCACTTCCCATGCACCAGCTTCACCTCAGCATCCCCCCTGGCTACCTGGCTACCTGGCTACCTTGGATGACCCAGAAATCTGTGTTTTGTGCTCCCCTGCCAGGACATTTTCCCAAGGCCTGGATGGTTGATTAATTTACTAATTGCAGGGGCCTTACCTCTGTTCATGTGCTCCTGAGAGGAAGGTCTGGGGAGGGCTACGTAGGTTATTAATAGCAGGGTCTTTGCTGCTTTTCAGGTGCTCCTGTGCTGGAGGGCTGGAATAATTTTGTGACATAAAATGGGCCTAGCTATTTTTTTTAGTTGCTCAGCATGTAGGCCATTGTCACCTTGGCCCTGTGTCGTGTGCAAGAACAGTATCCTCCCACTTTCATTCCTTGTCTGTGCAAATGAAGTTTCATGAAAGGGCACGCCCCTTGAATGTGGGCCACGCCCCTTAAATATGGGCCACGCCTCTTGAATGTGGGCCACTTTTTTCGTCAGTGTCCGGGCCGAATTGTGATCCCAATCCGACCCTGTATGGAAGTCTTCAGGTTTGCCAATTCCAGCTGCTGGCCAGCACCAGATCTGTGGGGCACCGTTGTATCAACGACGTCAATTCTCTAAGGTCCCGAAGATAGTGTAAGTGTTATTTTGCGTCATTTAACACTCCTTACCCAATGATGTCACAGGACATGACACAGCAGAAACTGGTTTTAGAACAAAAAAGAGGTATTTCATCGCTTTTCACAGTAATGCACTGCAGTGGATTTTTTTTAGAAGCACTAGAAGATCTTTCTTTGTAAAGACAATGTTTACAATGACCTGTACTTTTGTCTCTATGTAAATATATGTGCAGAGTCTCCAAAGGTGTCATTTAATGGGATTTAATTTTTTCCTTTTTGTATCACTGATTCCCATATATGGATTCCCACCTTTTGCATCTCAAGGCATGAGCTCACTGGCTGTCTGATTATCTATAATGTGAGTGATAATCAATAAGAGGGCAGACAGCATTTGGACCAGAGTGAAATACTGACTGCAGGTCGACATGGCTCCAATCAATTTCTCTTTCCCCTTAGTAAATGAGTTTGAGAGAATGACAGAAAATCATCTAATACACCTTATTCTAACAAGTTAATCGCTACGTTCATTTTACAAGCTTACAATCAATTAAGTCATCCGAAAATCAAGAAATACAATGCCAAACACAAATTACTAATGACAAGATGAAAACTTAAGAGTTCTTCTCCAAATGGAAATTACTTCTGTAGAATATAAATCTAGTGACAGTCTTAGAGATGTCATACTTCGCCCCTCTCCCCGTCCCCGATGCAAGGAGCTGAAGAAGGGGAAATAAATCTAAACATTTTGTAATAAAGAGACACTGAAACCGTGCAGCAGATTATAGCAACTCACAGGAAGCTTGCATCTTTCATTCATCAAAAAGTAAGAGGGACCCATGACCTCGCCAGAAGCAGTTACTGAGAAAACACAGGTGTGTTGCAATGGGAATGTCCCCAGTCGGGTCTGGTGGCTCAGTGGACTAATGCATCCACTGCAGGTGCTTGTTTTTGACCTCATGGTCACAGGTACAAATCCTGGCAGGTCCACTCAGCCTTTCATCCATTTGAGGTCGATAAAATGAGTACGATTACGTTGCTGGGGTGAACGTGCGCTTTACAAATACACCTGTTATGTTATACAGTTGTGTTCAAATGCCCTGAGTGCCTAACTGCGAGTGTCCGGTCTATTCGATTTTGAATTAGGCCCCGGCGTCACTCTCATCTAATGTGTGCAGAGGCCTGTGACTATTCCTTGACACTGGTGAGGTCCTGCACCAATCCTGTGACCCTGAGGGGCACACCAAGAGTGCCTTCATTGATAGACACTACACTACTGTCCCTGTGATGTGTTTAGTAAATAGAACAGTGATGGCAGAATATCATGATTTATAAATCCATAGTTGTAACCAGACCTTTTTATCTGTGTCGCTGGAGTGGGGGCATTCTATCCCACGCATGTAAACTTTTGCTTCTATGTGCTTACCCAACTCCTAGAGCTAAAATCCCAAATGTATGGTTTGCGTGGTAGTGTATGTAGCCTGCATGGTACATGCATGGTGTGTGACTAAGTCAGAGGGATAGCAAACTGTGGATTCCAGTTTGGATACACTTGGCCTCTTTGTTTGCACAAGATATGATGCCCATCCTTTTACATAAGATGTGCGTGAGGGTGCTTTCTTAGACAGTGGAGGTGTGTTGCTGTCATTCCTTTAGCTGGATGGAGAAGACATAGACACTAAAGTGAAGGGTGAGGCGACAAGGCTCCTTTAGAAAATATAGGGCTTATTTACAAGCAAGCACAAACAGATGATGGACGGACTGCTGAAACTTTTCAGACACTCACCCCCAGTCACAGATCTGGGTTGGATCCATCATCGTTCTTTAGCTCACTTCGCCACCCCAGTTCAGACCCTGCTATATGCAAATCAGTCATGACTCTATGCTTCATGGGAACAGTCCACCCCCAAACTGCCAAGCCAGGTCTTCCCTAAACCCTAAACAAGCATCCTGGGATCGGTTTTGGGGTAGCACCCCTCATCAGCCAGGCTAGCTTGAATCCAGTGGCAAAGTGAGCAAGGGACCCATGTCTGGGCATACCCTGCCAACTTAGGGTGAACAAAGCAAACACAAAGAGATGATGGACGAAGTGCTGAAACTTTTCAGACACTCACCCCCAGTCACAGATCTGGGTTGAATCCATCATCGCTCTTTAGCTCACTTCCCAAAGAGCTGATCAGCCCCAGGTGGTGAGGAAGTGAATAAACTCTACTGGAAGCACGTTAGAGGGGTGAGCTGCAGCTGAGCTATATTCACGCTTTTATCCTAACCCGAAGAGGGGAGGAACCTCACAGGACAAAAGCTGTGACAAAGGAGAGGTAGAGCCTAGAGGTGCAGCCTTGTCTAAGCGCACCTAAAATGTTTTGTGCCTATATTGATGTGCAGTATTCTGTTCTAGTGTGCATCGAAGTACTTTTGTTTCTTGAAAGCCAAGCCCTGGGTGGCACATTCAGTTAAAGTGTTGCTGTGTAACAGTTGCATTCTGATTTAAAAAAACACCACGCTACCTCCCTGAGAAGCCTGTGACAGCTCACCATTGCTACCACTGAGAGTGAGGTGCTGAAGAGGTTGTGCATGACCCAGTTTGCCGAGCCACAGTAAGGCAGACCTCCAGACATCAGGGGCAAATGACCCAAACACCCATGGTTGAGGAAAAGTCAGACCCATGGTTGAGGTCCAGTAACTTGTTTGCCTCGTGGCTTCCAGAATGGTGTTTGAAAAGATTCAAATATTATTGTATCAATGTACCCTTTTAGCTTATGTGTAAATTAGTAAGAATTGAACCAACATTTTCAGCATCTCCAAAGTAGGAAATGTGTTCATGGCACAGACCCATCACAGTAAATTTAACCAATGCCTTTTCAGATGTGAGAAAGCGGGCCTGGAGGTGCCACTAACCATATAGTCTAAATGGAGTTTGGAGAAGCAGTCCCTTCAGATCCTCCTCGCTGGGTGCCTTTCAGCGAAGGAAAGCCTGGTCCTCCTTACAGAGCATGGGCACCGCCTGGATTCAGACTGGGTGCACAGAGGGAATGTGCTGTATGGAAAAGCACTAACAGCAAACAATGTTTTCTGATGTCCCAAGGAAGATTCTCACTTGTCTAGAGAGATGAGGGCCATCTTGGAGCTTCAGGTATAACTTCTCTCTTGGTGGTAAAATGTTGCTGCAGTCACACCTCACTACAATCATGTTGGTTTTCAATCATCAATATATCTAGTTCCTAGAGGATTGGACTCTGGACATTTTGGTTTACAGAGGCGTATCCCAAAATTGTGTTTAATTTAAAAACAAGCTGTAAACTGTTCTTTCCGCACTTTTTTAGAACTCTGAAGACTGGGATTGTATACTCTGCTAAGAGTTCATGTGATGGAAAAGGGTGGATTCTAAGAGAACATTTCATACGTATGTAAATGTTAATGTAAGTAGTGTGTATAGTATTAAAACGGCAATATGTGTGTGTCTTTTGCACGACGCAGGGGATCACAGGAGGTTATTGATTTCCTTTTTTTCTAGTTCTACAGCACTCAAGTAAAATCTAAATTCATTTTCAAAGAAGAGCATATAATGACACGCTTGGGGTGGTTAATATGTAATATATATTAAGCAAAATATTTATGGTCCTTATGTTCAGTTTTCATGAATTTCCAGTTAGCGGTCAGAGATCGTTGACTATACAGAGATATTCCTAATGTATATCGCGTCATAATTACGGCTATGTTCAGTGCTCCAATCACATGTTTCCCTGAGACATCTTTTTGTCTAGTAGACATCACCTACAACCTACAGGCCTCCTTGACCCCTGAAGTAACGAGGCAGTCAGGAGTGTAGGGGGTAAGTTGAGAGTGGATAAGGTTTGGGCAGAATTGTGGGATAGTAGGCTACAGTCTGGTGTCTGGGCTGGAGTGTAGTGGTCAGGTGGGTAGGCATGCTAAAGACAGAGGTGTCTGTGGGGTCGGTGAGTAGTGAAAGGAGGGATTGAGAAGTTGCATTGGAGGCAGCTGTGTAGGATGGGGTGGGGCAGAAGTAGGGGTGAGCTGATAAACACTGGGGTGGGTGCAGAGGTGTGGGGGCTCGGGTGTAGCTGCTGAGGTGGGGTCAGGGCAAAGGACTTTCTGTGACCCTCGTAGTCCCTGTCACACATCCAATTTATGTAAGTTCACCCTTCCCTGACACAATCTCAGTGCGCTATGGGATGTCAACTTTCAACCCCCCATAACCCCCCCACCCCCCAGGCCTGTTGACTGCTAAAAAAGGGAAAATTGAACAGCTTTGAATTTATCACCCATGCTCAGCTGTTTCATGCCCTCTTTGGCCAGGTCACTGACAGTGCACAGGCACACTCCTCCAAATTCAAATGCTTTTACATCTAATATTCAGGGAGTTCCCCATCTCTCTGTGTGAACAGATGGCCCATCTTAAAATCAACCATGCATAAATACTGCTGATACGCAATTTTAACTACTGGGCCAACAACACACTGGGTGGACCTCATTCTCGAGAATTGACTGAACTACTTAACGGATTAAACTTTCATCAGCAGGTTACTTCTGCTATCCATAATAAGGGTCATACTCTATATCACCTCTGGACAGCCAATCCCACAGTTTCTCCTTGCATATGGTCTGACCACTATTTAATACAGTTTGTTATGAACAATATAACTATGGCCAAACCCCTAGCTGCCAAAGGACTCATGGCCAGGAACTGGAACAGTGCTGACAAAAATCTTTTGCTGAACACTTGACAAATGCAGTCCCTGATTCCCAGCAATCAATTGCCACCAGTGAGGAAGCTCTTGCAGCATGGCTAACAGTGGCCAGCAATGTACATGCCCCTTCCAGGACAATAAGATCTGCAAGGCACCATGAAGCACAGCGATGGTTCTCTACAGATTTAAAAACTCAAAAACTAGCCCTCCGCCAATCTGAAAGGAGAAAGAGGCGTAGCTACTCCCCTGAAAAAAAAGAGATTCATGAAGCCGCAACATAAACTATACAAAAAGTCAATTTCCATAGCTAAGGCTAGCTATTTGTCCTCTAAAATCCTCAACTCTTCCAATAGGTCTAAGCAAATATTCTCTATTGTCAATAAATCATCCAATCCCGATATAGTTACAGAAAAACCAACACCATCTCAAGAACTTTGTAATTCCCTTAACACCTTTTTTATAGATAAAATGTGCGTGATTAAAGCCAGCATCCCTACCTGTAATACCTCTAAGGCACTCCCAGTTACACCGAACAATTCCTATTCCCTTGACCAGTTCCTGGCAATAGAAAGTCCAATATTCCTGGACCTTCTGTCCAAAGTAAAATCTGTGTCTCCCACTGACAGCTGTCCACCCCACATCTGCGAGAAGTTTTTTCTCTACTCCCTAGGCCTGCCATCTCCATGCTAAATGAGTCACTGTTTCAGGGCTTCGTATCAAGAGCAAGGCCGGACTGTGAACCGAAACTGGCCCTGGCAAACTGCTCGGCCAGCCCCCCTGGGGATTAGAGGGGGTGAGGCTGCGATGTTTGCTAGGGATGGTTTCGGATGATTTTGTTACAGGGAGGTGATTTTGCCAGCACCCGGTAACAAAAATGGCCCCCCAGGGGCCCAAAACCAGCCCCCACCCTGGCGGCCCACCAGGGAAATACTCAGTGCCCGCTATGGCCAGTCGGCCCTGATCAAGCGTCTTTAGAGAAACGGTCATTGTTCCCCACTTAAAAAAGCTAGGGGCCGACCCCCAGACCTTGACTAACTACCGCCTAATTTCTCTGCTCCCTTACCTGGCCAAGGTACTAGAATCCCACGTGGCTAAATGCCTCTGTGCCTTTATTGAACAATCAGAATACCTTGACCCCCACCAAGCAGGATTTCGCCCAGCCCACTCAACAGAGGAAATGTTACTGACTACTCTGGACACACTTCAGAAAGAAGCCGATATAGGATCCCCCCAAACCCTGGTGCTGTTGGACCTCTCTGCGGCATTTGACACGGTCGACCAGGGTATTCTGATCGACAGTGTCCAGGGTTCAGCTCTTGGCTGTGTAAGGTCGTTTCTGGAGGATCGTTCCAAGTAATTCCGCCTAGCCCAGTTCACAGCACCCAAAATGAGTATAACATGTGGAGTACCCCAGGGTTCATCGTTGTCACCTCACCTGTTCAACCTATATCTCCTTCCATTGATTTGGTCCCTAAAAGAAAGGAAGTTGTGTACGTATAATTGCGCTGACAATCTACAATTAATGTTTATCATCAATAGCACACCAGACTCTGTGTCCGAATTTTAAACTACTATGCTGCACATCCATGACTTAATGAACAGCAACCATCTAAAACTTAATCCGTACAAGACCGAACTCTTTGTGATAGGAAGCACTCAGAACCCTAGGTGCTCCCATTTCTGGCCAACTGAGTTGGGCTCCTCCACCACCCCACCCCTTTGGCCAAGAGCCTTCGGGTAATAATCAACAGCAACCTGACCATGAAAACCCAAATTGGTTCAGTTACTTCGACCTGCTTCCTCCACTTGAGAAAGATATTAAAGCTCAGTAGCCTGTATCAATGCCTCCTTACTAGGGAGGCATTGATACAGGCTGTCCTAGCCATGGTCATATCACATATAGATTATGCCAACTCTCTATACTTTGGCATCCCAATATATGTTATGAAAAGACTGCAATTGGTGCAGAACCAGGCAGCA
Source organism: Lissotriton vulgaris (assembly GCF_964263255.1). Lineage (NCBI taxonomy): Eukaryota > Metazoa > Chordata > Amphibia > Caudata > Salamandridae > Lissotriton > Lissotriton vulgaris. Next base: position 248,333,698 of record NC_141687.1, read on the forward strand.
AGATTGATTTTCCAGCAGTCCAGATGGCAACATGTCTCCCCTCTTATGAGGAAGCTGCACGGGCTCCCATCCTACAACTATCAGCATTCAAAGACGGCTGCCTTATTTTTAAGGCCTTGCATGGCACAAGCCCATAATTAATCTCCAGCTTCATTCTAAGGCACATACCTACTCGCAACCTGTGCTCATCCTATATGAACCTTTTGGTCATACCTTCTTACAAACTGAAGCACCAAGGTGGATGCAGGTTTTCTGTGCTTGCACCTAGATTCTGGAACTCTCTTACAGCTGATATTAGAGTCTGCACGGATCTTCTGAGATTCAGAAAGCTCGTTCAGACATGGTTATTTACCCAAGCCTATAACTGAAACTTAAGCTCACGATAAACTAACAGGGCAACAGTAGATCCTGTAATCAGCACCAATAAACCAATCGGTGTACATGCGCTTTATCAATCAACACAAAAAAAAGTGTAGTGTGTTTTTAATATTGTATAACAGCAGCAGCTCAATACTATTACTACAAATTATCTCTGTGATCCCGCCCATCTCTCATATGTGAGGTCCTGTTTTGAGCTGAAAGAAACGTTTTCATGGATGTTCTCTACAAAATATCTTTAATAGACCCTCACACATCACCCGCTTTAAAAAAATTAAAGGAAAATTGTATTTAAAACAATCTGTTTAAGAATTATTCAAGGTCACCATGGCAAGACTCTGCAAAACAGAGCTGGCTCTATCAGGGGGTTCTGGGCCATAGCCCACTTTACCCATGCCTAAAACGTCTCTGCCAATCACATTCATACCTGCCACCCTCTCCGTGCCCTTCTCCATTCCTGTCTACCTTTCATCCCCTTTGACTCACCTCTTCCCTTTTACCTTTCCAATCGCTGTCACTGTCATACTCCATTACCTATCACCCCTCGTCTCTGCCATCCTTCCCATCCCTGGCATCCTCCAGTCACCCTCACCATCCCTATCACTACCCCAGTCATTGTCATCTTTCCCATCCCTGTCATTGCACCCCTCCATGTCATACTTACATCCCCTGCCAACCTCCCCACCCCTGTTGCACTTTAAGTACCTGTCGCCCTTCCCACCTCTGCCACCCTCGCTGCTGCCCTTTATATCACCCCTATTTTGAAAGTTTCCCTCAAGCCACATTTGGCACCCTCTTGCACAAAAACCTAAAGGGTCACTACAAATGAGCTGCTGGGTGTAAAAGTCTTAATAATTCAAATCAGCAATGTATTTAATAAAAATTAAGGCATTTTTTTCAAGAAAAAGTTTGTAAAAGTATGGGCAGAGATTCAAATCTCCTCCTGAAGGTACTTTTATGACTTTTTAGGTCTCGCCTGAGATAGCGCGCTGTCTCTTCGAGACATTTAGTAAGTGGCTTTTAAAAGTGCCACCAGAGGCTTTTGCTGGCCTACAGCTTGTGATCACGAGCTCGTGCACATGCACAGCTGCCATCTGTATTTTTATTACCGTAATCAGGCTCCTCTGCTTGCACTACCCCTCTCCCTTTTCCCCCTCTCTCCAGGTCAGCTTCAGTTGTGTCTTCTAGCTGTGAATCATGCTCCTCTGCTCGCACTCCCCCTCCCTTCTCCCCTTTCTTTCCCCCCTCATCTTCGTCAGTTGCATTTGTGTCTTCTATCACTGTGAATGCTCCTGCTCCCACCAGGCACACACACTGTCTTCTAGCTGTGAATCATGCTCCTCTGCTCGCACTCCCCCTCCCTTCTCCCCCTCCTTTTCGTCAGTTTCATTTGTGACTTCAATCACTGTGAATGCTCCTGCTTCCACCAAGCACACACACCACCAACCGTCAGTGCACGTTTCCACCAGGCATACACACCACCAGCCATCAGTGCACGCTTCCACCAGGCACAGACACCACCAGCCGTCAGCGCATGCTTCCACCAGGCACACACACCACCAGCCATCAGTGCACGCTTCTACCAGGCACAAACACCACCAGCCGTCAGTGCACACATTAACCAGGCACACACAATACCAGCATTCACACACTACCAGCTGTCGGTGCACGCTTCCACCGGGCACACAAACTACCAGCCGTCACACACTACCAGCTGTCAGTGTCCGCTTGCACCGGGCACACACCAACAGCCGTCAGTGCGCGCTTTCACCAGGGACACACACACCACCAGCCGTCGGTGCACACCTTCACCAGGCACACGCACCACCAGCCATCAGTGCACGCTTTCACCAGGCACACACACCACCAACCATCAGTGCAAGCTTCCACCAGGCACACACACCACCAGCCGTCAGTGCACACTTTCACTGTGCACAAACACCACCAGCCATCAGTGCACACTTTCACCAGGCACACACACCACCAGCCGTCGGCACACGCTTTCACCAAGCACACACACCACCAACCGTCAGTGCACGCTTCCACCAGGCACACGCACCACCAGCTGGCAGTGCACGCTTTCACCAGGCACACACACCACCAGCCGTCAGTGCACACTTTCACTGTGCACAAACACCACCAGCCATCAGTGCACACTTTCACCAGGCACACACACCACCAGCCATCAGTGCACGCTTCCACCAGGCACACACACCACCAGCCATCAGTGCACGCTTCCACCGGGCACACACACCACCAGCCGTCAGTGCAAGCTTTCACCAGGCATTCACACCACCAGCCGTCAGTGCACGCTTTCACCAGGCACACACACCACCAGCCATCAGTGCACGCTTTCACCAGGCACACACACCACCAGCCATCAGTGCAGCAGGCAGGCTCTTCTCAGAGTTTCTTGGTAAATATGTGTTCTATGCCTGGGAGGGAGTGGGTCGAGTTTCCTTAAACCATGCTGAGTATGCAGATGAAGTGCATGAACTCCTTTGTGAGTGAGTCATGCTGCCTGGGGCTCACTCATTCCACACTTGTAAATTGCGCCTGCACCAGGCTTTTTCTCATTTGCAAAGTTGGGCGCATGTGCACAGCTAGGCAGCCCCCACGCACCCGGGAATGACTGCTTCCTACAACCAGAATGGAAACAACATTCAGAGCAATGAAAACAAGTTCATTTGATGCAAAGAACTGTTAACAAAAACCATGTCAAGCTATTGTAGATCTGGCAACTTAAACAAAACAGCAACAAAAAACAAACAAGCATTGGCATGGCCAATAGGTCTCGCTTTTTGGACCCTTAAGTATTTAGTTATGCAGCAGAATATCCTTGGTGCAACAACACCAGCTGTTGCATGGCTACACACTTATAAGGTCCCAAATGCAAGACCTATTGGCTATGCCAATGCTTGTTTCTATTCTTACACAGTGAAAGAAGTACACCTGGAAAGCAGCACCATGCGCAACTTCCCAAGCATACTTCTAGGAATGTCATAGGATTTTATTTTAATGGCTTCTTTAGCAACTATTCATAGCAGAGAACTGCGCACAGGGCGAATGGAGACCCCGGTGCAAATGCACATTTATTTTTCTCCATGGGGAAGGAAAGCATTTTTCCTTGTGAAGAAAGTCGTTTCCCAGGACCCCCATTCTTCCTTAATATCACTTAAAAAATAAATGGTCCTTAATATTGTTGCACACATTTAGAGGTGTCCAGAATATCTTGAGACATAATATTGCAGGTAAGAATATATTTATTTTTTATTCAATTTATCATATTGAAGTATTTCATGTAACTTTGCAAAGTATCGCATTGTGTTTTTAAAATTGTTTTATTAGTTTGAGTGTTCTAAGTTATTATTTTTAATTGTTAATGAGTTAAAACATTTATTCTTAGCAGAGTTTATTTATTTTGTTTGGTAATATATTTCAAGAATTATATTTTATTCAATGTGAATCTTCTTCATTTGTTGGAATGAGATGTCAAGCCTTATAGTTATATGGGAAGCCAACTTATTTGACTTGTTACTTCCATGCTGTAATTAACTTAAAAAATAACACCACAGAAAAAATATAAATTCCAGATTTGGGTGAGACAATTCTCAGCTGGCCGCAATCAACCAATCAGGGAATTATGAAGTGCGCTATTAACCCGAGAGGGTCTCAAGGTGCTGGGGTGGGAGGGGGGTGAAGAGCAGCTCCGGTTAGTCGAAGAGCCAGGTCTTAAGGGTCTTCCTGAAGATGTGCAGATTGGGGGCGCATCTGATTTTGATCGGGAGCTTGTTTCAGGTCTTAGCCGCGATGTAAGAGAAGGATCTTCCACCGGTTCTCGCTCTGGAGATGCATGGGTGAGGTCGGCGTAACGGAGGTTTCTCCTAGGTACGCGGATGGAGATTCTTTCATTGAGACATTGGGGTCCAGTGTTCTGGAGGCATTTGTAGGCATGGGTGAGTATCTTGAAGGTTACGCTCTTCTCGACAGGGAGCAAGTGGAGGTCTTGCAGGTGTTGGGTGATGTGTTCGTGTCGAGGGATATCGAGGACGAGTCTGGCTGCGGTGTTCTCTATGGTCTGGAGCTTGCAGAGCAGAGACTTTTTGGTTCCGGTGTAGAGGGTGTTTTTGTAGTCCAGTCTGCTGGTTATGAGTGTGTGGGTGACAGACGTATTTGATTTGGTGGGTATCCATTTGAAGGTTTTCCGAAGGATGCAGATGGTCTTGAAACAGGAGGAGGCAACAGCTTTGAACTGTCAGGTCATGAAGAGGGAGTAGTCGAGTATGATGCTGAGGTACCGGGCTTGGTCAGTGGGGATGGAGGATTGCCGAGGGCGGTGGGTCACCAGGTGTTGTCCCATGCAGTGGGGCAGGGTCTGAGGTTGTCAGTCTTCTCCGAGTTCAGCTTCAGGCAGCTGCTGCTCATCTAGGATGTGACATATTTCATTCCTTCCTGGAAGCTGAGACTGGTGGTGACGAGGTCCTTGGTGAGAAAGAGGATGAGCTGGGTGTCAAATGTGTGGGATACTACGCTGAGGCCGTGCTGTCTGACGAGTGTCTGTTGGCGAGTGGGGCCATTTAGATATTAAAGAGCATAGGACTCAGTGATGATCCTTAGGGTACTCTGCAGTTGATCTCTGTGGGTTCTGAGAGGAAGGGCGGCAGTCTGAATCTTTGGGTTCTACCGGTGAGGAAGGAGCAGAGCCATTCTAGGGCTGTTCTCTGTATGCCGGCGTCATGGAGTCTGGAGGTGAGCGTGCAGTGGAAGACGGTGTTGAAGGTTACAGAGAGGTCGAGCAGGATCAGTGCTGCGGTGTGGCCCTGGTCGAGGAGGGTGCAGATGTCATCTGTAGCGGCGAGTAGAGCAGTCTTGTTGCTTTGGTTACTGGGGTTAAGGATAGCGTTCTTTTCGATGAATTTCGTGAGTTGGATGTTGACGGTCTTCTCGGTGACTTCAGCCATGAAGGGGATGAGGGAGATAGGTTTGTAGTTTTTGAGGTCCGTAGGATCGGCCAAGGGCTTCTTGAGTAGGGGCTTGACTTCTGCATATTTCCAGTCATAGGGAAAGTGCAGGTTTCGAAGGTGGTGTTGATGATGCATCGCAGTTCAGGTGCGATGGTGGAGGCGGCTCTGTGGAAGATGTGCGGAAGGCAGGTGTCCATGGGGGTTACTCAGTAGATGCCTTTCATGGTCGATTCGGTGTCTTCGGTAGTGACTGTGGTCCAGGAGGATATGGTGGGCTGGCTGGTGTTGCTGGAGGAGGGAGTAGTTTCCGGGTCAGGGATATGTACGTCGAAGTTGTCATAGAGGGACTTGATTTTAAGAAACAAGTAGGAGCTGAGATTGTTGCAGTGGTCTTGGGAGGGGGTGATGTCCGTGGCTTCGCTATGGGGGGGGGGGGGGTTGATGAATTCCTGGAGGATGCTGAAGAGTTCTTTTGATTTGTTATAGTTGGCGAGGATTTTGTTCTGGATGAAGGTCCTTTTGGTGGATCTGATGAGTTGCTGGCATTCTGTCATGGAGTTCTTATATGTGGCGTGGTCTTCCGAGGATTTGCTGTTTCTCCAATTTTTCTCAAGATGTCTGCAGGTGCGTCTTGATTCTTGGAGGTTGGCAGTGAACCAGGTGGCCTTTCTGAGGCGTTGTCTGTCGGGATTGCGGAGGGGTGCGAGCTCGCCTGTGCAGTTGGTGATCCATATTTGAAGTTCTTTGGCTGCGAGGTTGGCATTGGTCGAGGTGGAGGGGGCATCGCGGTTGAGGGCGGAGTTGAGGTGCTCCTCGGTGACTTAGCTCCATTTCCTTCGCGGCGGGCGTGGTGTTGGTTTGGAAGCTGTGGATTTGTCGATGAAGAGGTGTACGCAGTGGTGGTCCATCCAGGTGGGTTGCATGGTGTGGCTGAAGTGGATGTAGTTTCCTCCTGCGAAGATGGGGTCGAGGGGGTGTCCTTGCCTGGTGGGTGGGGTGGTGATGAGTTGTTTCAATCCAAGGTTGGTGAGGTTGTCCAGTAGGGTGGCAGAGTTGGGGTCGTTAAGGTTGTCGAGGTAGAAGTTGAGGTCGCCGATAAGTATTATGTAGTCCCGGAAGGCGGTGGCGTGGGGTGCCATGAGGTCAGCGATGGTAGTGGTGAATGCGGTTTGAGGTCTGGGAGGTCTGTAGGCAAGGGTGCCTCATAGGGTGGTTCTAGGACTGGTTTGGAGCTGGAAATGGAGGTGTTCAGTAATGGGCGGGCTGTCGCTTGTGCTGGAGGTGGTGAGTCGGAGGGAGCTCTTGTGTGCAATGGTGAGTACTCCTCTGGGGCGGTTGGGGCGGTCCTTTCTCTGGATCTCGGGAATGGTGGTGGCAATGTCGGGGCAAAGGTGGAGTTGGTCCAGGGTTCCAGGAAGAAGGCGATGTCTGTCGAGATGGTGACAATGAGGTTTTAGATCTCTACGGCATGTCTGTGAAGGGAGCGCACGTTGAGGAGGATGCACCTCATGGCTTGGGCGGGTGCTAGCGTCAAGCGTAGGGGCAGCAGCTGCGGGGATGCATAGGCTGGTGAATATTTGACAGCAGTGTCAGCAGTAGAACTGATCATGGATGGCGTTCGGAGTAGACCGCTGGCTGTTGTTGTTCCTTCCAGGCTTGAGTGCGAGGAGGGCCGCTGAGTTGTAGCAGTGGGTGACCGGAGAACCAGGGTCCCTGGCACTAGTTGCGGACAGGGCGCGGACGGGCTCAGACGGGCTAGCCTTTGGCGCGCCTCTGGCAGCTATTACATAGGGAAGGGGGAGGGAAATTCAGCTGGGAGGCGGGAGTGGGAAATGGCAGGGGGGAGGAGTTCGGGGGCAGCAGCGGCTGGAAAAAAGGGCAGCAAAAAAGCGGCACAGAGGACAGGGGCACAGGTAAAGAAACAGGCAAAAAGGGCAAGATCCAGACAATGAGAGAAAATAACAAAACACGGCACAATAAAGAAAAAAAAGGACAGAAAAACAGAAAGTGGACACAACATGCAGACAGAGGGCCTCAAACCCTACCTACATAGGGCAGCTGCACAACAGTGGAGCTGCTGGGGGAGAGAGAAGGTCTCTGACCAGGACCAAAAGCATCAAAAATAACTTGATCCCAATGTATCTCTACAGGTAGCGGCCAGTAAAGTTGATACCATGAATAAAAATTACATGAAATGTTATTGGAAGATTATCCTGAGGTTTTTTCCACCAAAGTGTGTATAGAAGGTAATATTAACCATATTGCCTAAACAAATGCGCAAAATCATGTATATGCAAAATGAGAGGCATACTGATTAGTATCAGAGAGGCGGTTAAAGCTGGAATGGATTGTTTATGTGAGGAATAAATTACCCTGGAACAGTGCAGAGATATGGGGAAGATGTTCTTAGGTGTTTATACTCAAAAAGCGAGACAAATTTGATTAGAATGATGACTGCCAGACAGAATCTAAAAGTATTGAGCACAAGCATACAGCAGCTCAGAATCTCCAAAGGCGTGTGCCCAGCTTACCTTGTCATCTAGTTACTGATGCTAGTATTGTTGGGTTAGGGGCTATTCTAAAACACTTTCAGGGTGGTAACACATCATCACAGCTGTGCATCTATAGCTTTACCGGGGCAGAATAAATTACTCTGCTATAGGAACAGAGTCTCTGGTTGTATTCTGGTGGTCACCACATACAGAGCTGTAGGTTTTCTAGTAAATGTGGGAGTGGGGTGAAAATAGCGAATAATTACTAATAAATGGGGGGTAGGGAACTTAAAGAAATGGTTTAGGGAGGGACATGTAAATTCAAAAACACACCTACAAATGACTCAGACAATTTCATTTCACAATATAGTCACCTATATCTACTGTAGTAGTTTTTCTGCCAAAAGATGCTTACATCTACTCCAGTCAAGCACTGAAATAAGTAAAGCACCACACATGGCCAACACACTCCAGTAGAAATCAAACACGGCAGGAAATAAAACTGATACAAACAACATATGAAACAAATCTAAAATAAATTATATTTTAATGTACTTTTATTTTTAAACATTTTTAATGTTTGATTTTTTCAAATAAAAGAATTGTTTATTGTTATTTAAATGATTTTAAAAGTTAACCATTAAATTGCATTCTAATTTAATTTAATTTAATTTAATGGTACAAGTTTAACTTGCAACCAAGCTTGGAATATTTGTAATACACCTGATATTGTAAGTAGAACTTTACATTGTATATGTGTTATTATGTGGCCTGTTCTGCAGGGTCATCCCCAAACCTTTTATTTTCACCCTCATGTTTTCTGAACCAGTTTTTGTTGGCTTTTAGGACTCTGCACACATTACCACTGCTAACCAGTGCTAAAGTGCTTGTGGCCTCTCCTCTAAACATTCGCATTAATGGTTTACAACAAATTGCCATATTTAATTTATTTGTAAGCCCTAAGTAAAGTGGTACTACATGAATCCAGGGCCTGTAAATTAAATACTAGTAGTGAGCCTGCAGCACATATTATGCCACCCACTTAAGTAGCCCTTTAAACATGTCTGAGGACCTGTCATTGCAAACTGTGTGTACAGTTTTAAACTGCTATTTTAACATGGCGAAATAAAGCTTTTGCAAGGGCTAAACATTATTTTTTATGCATATAAGTCACTCCTAGAATAGGCTCTAAACAGCCCATAAGGTAGGGTGGAGTGTATTTAAAAGGTTGTGCAAGTGCTTTTAAGTTTTACATGTCCTGGTAGTGAAATACTCATATTTATTTTTCATTTCTGTAAGCCATCCGCTCTCATAGGATAACATTGGGTTACATTGTTACATTTAATAAATGATAACTTTCAATTTGGAGCAGGTTGGAATATCGAGTTTGGTGTCTACAGAATTGTAATCTAAATCCTTCTTTAATGGTAAAGTCAGATTTTAAGTCACAATTCTAAAGATGGCACTTTTAAACTGTTGGCATTTTCTTGTCCTAACCATTTGGTGCCTGTAGCCTCCATCCTGGAACACATGACTAGATGTAGCTGGTCGTTGGTCTTGTTGGATTGACAGACTACGAGACAAAGAGCAATGGGTGTTGGCAGGATGGGCCATCTCTGACTTCATGACGGAGAGGCGATGTCACCTACTACACTTGCACATCACAAAGGCTCTGCCTAAGCACACTCACAAAGGGATTGAGACTAGTTTTTGGGACCCCAGACAAGCTGGGGCCAGGGCAGGAAGGTGGGAAATTCGAGACACAGCTGAAGGTGGAAACCCTCAGAACCATCATATACTCCAAAACTGACACCAGATGTAAATAATGGCCCATTAGACCCAACTCTTCAGTACACCTCTGGAAAAGAAGGACTTCTGTGTTGCTCTGCAAGAAGTACTGCTACTCTGTTTGCCTTGCTATCCTGCTGCCTGCTGTCTGAATAAAAGCACTGGACTTGCATTTTGAACCCAGGACCACAAGAGTGACTCCCAGGGCTAGTTGGCTGGCCTCCTGATCCGCACTGCAGGCACAGAAAAGGCTCCAACCTTTAAATCCAGCACCTGGACTCGACTTTCTGTAATTCCCCCCCCCCCCCCCCCCCCCCCCCCAAAGTTGTGCCACTCCAGTCCTGGACCCTTAGAAGTGGGCCTGAAGGTGCTCTGTCTGCCCGGCAGTGGTCCTGTGAGCAGAATCGAGGCAGCGTGATGCATTACCTCACAGCTGCTGTTTGAAACAGACACAGTGTGAGGCACCCCAACATCGGACTTTGCATCACAGTCTGCAGTCTCATCGGAACTACCACTGCGCGACGCATCCTTAATGCAAGCTTTCACATTGCATGCCCCTTGTCAACGACATCCTCAACAATAATGTAGGCCTTCACATCGCAGCCCCGTCGCTTCTCCGGAAGGGCCGGTGTGCGACTCGTCTTCAACGCAGGACTTTGCATCGCAAGCTCCTCATCGATAACATTCTCGATGATGTAGTAGGACTCCGCATTGCAGCCTCACAGCTCCTCGGAACAGGCGCTGTGTGATGCAATATCGACACAGGATCTCGCAACACTTTGCAAGCAGGATTTAAGGTAATTTGTTGAGGCAGACTAACCTGGTACCTGTATCCGGCCCGCGCTCTATCACAGTCAGCCTGCACAGTCAGCCTGTCCCAGACTAGTGCGCCCAGGTAACCAGAGTTGGCACTTTGTACTTCTAGGCAATATTGCCACTTACATCTTTGAAATTGCATACCTCTGTTTCTACTGATTGGCTTGGGTTTGGTTTTTTAAATAATATATTACATTTTACTCTACTTTTCTAAAATAGTGTGGGATTTTTCTTATGTTCTGACTTCACTTTATTATTGTTTGAAGTGCTGTATAAATACTTTACATGTTGCCTCTAAGTTAAGGCTAGTTTCTCTGTGCCAAGCTGCCAGAGGGTGAAGCACGGGTTATTTTGAGGTATACTTCGGACTTCACAATGACAGAAATTGTGGTTGCTGCTAGAGTAGGGTTTCACCACCCACAACCAGTAACCCAATTTCAAACAATATGAATCCATTAAAAATCAATTAAATATAAAACAACTGAAAAAAGAATTAAAGAAAATGAACATCAGGTGTTTTGAGTTGGTGTGTCTTGTTAGTGTGATAGTCCTATGAAGAGAACTGAAGTAAGGGTGTTTTTATATTTTTAATGACATTAATAAATGTTACTTTTAAATTATTTTTTACTAAAATGTATACATTTTTGCTCTCTTTTTTTACATGGAGATCTCTGCCCCAGTAGTGGAGCTTTCCACCAACAACCATAAAGTTGCTAACAGTAACTTTACAATCATATATTGGGTCATAGGACTTTTCACACCCTCAGTTGATGGTGCGGAAATGCATACATCTAAGGGCCTTATTATGAACTTGGCAGTGTGAGAGCGGGACCACCACACTCCCACATCACCACACCCATGTGTGAACCACATGCTAGATAAGGAGTTTTCTCCTGTCTGATGGGAGGTTCTTTGGTGCTCCCACGGTGGTGCCTTTCAAATAGGCGCCACAATGGGAACGTCAAAATCAGTACCTGCATAGTATGGACTGGTGCAGTCCATGCTGTGCAGGTAATGGGGTGCATGCACAAAGGGGAGCACAACATGTGCCTGTCTGCATGCTCCCCATGGCACAGAGGCACACGGGAGCCCTGCAGGGCCCCCTTTGTTTCCTTACTGCCACACTTTTCATGGCGGTCGCACCGCAATGAAAAGTTTGGCGTGAGGAAACTTGTATTATGCTTGGCACGGTCGCAGCAACCCTGCCAAGCATATTACGGCTTCAAGACCACTGCAAAACTGCTAGGGATCTATGATCCCTATTGGTTGCAGTGGTCCCAGGGCGGCCCAACCCTCTAGTCGTAATAGAGCAGTTGGAAGACCGCCACTTCCGTGCCCCGCGTGTCTGGCGGTTCATAGACTGCCAGACTTGTGATGAGGCCCTTAATCTAGTCAGAGGCTCCACACAGAAGTTGTGAATTCTATCCGTGAGGAGATCGCTGCCTAAATGAGGTTAGGGGGAGCTATCCACATGCGCTGATCTCTGCAAGTAAACGTATTGTTGCACATAGGACCCTAACACAGTAATTTAGAGCAGAGCAGTAACAGAAACTCCATCATACGTTGCTGATCTACTGTCTGGACAGCCTAACACTTTGGGCTCCCCTAACTCTACCAACATGTCTGCCAAGGTTGGAGGTAACTCCAATGTAAAGTGAGGTAATCTGCCTACAGTAACGCATTATGTTAACCAACTGAGTTTGACATTAACCTATACATTTTTTATTTAAAAGCTCCTGCTTTAGCTTCTATATCCCCAACTACCTCAAAAACAAGACGGCCCACATAAGTGCTGTCCAATGTCCAAGCCAGATCCATGATTTTTTTCATTTCTACTCAGGCCAGAGAAACAATGACTGTCTTTATTTGTTGTTGGCAGGTTGGCTCATTGAGTTAAATGTGTGTTGCTGAAATATGCATCTCACATGTTGAAGTCCTGGTAAAGCTGATTTGGCATTCCATACTTCTATGGTAGACAGATTGAGTGTGATTAAATTCAATCATATTAACTCGATTTATGTACAGTGCTTAGAAATAGCATACGCATAGTATGTTTTGCTAAAAAAACTAGTTATTATAATTCAGAATCTAAACTTGAAGTTCTCCAAAGATATACTGGGGAAATATACTGGTCAAATTCTAAAATACAAAAATTAAGATATCAAATTCATGGAAACCAAACAAAAAAATTAGAATAACAATAGGTACAGATGAGACTATTTCTAAAGGCAAAATTAATTAAAATAATGTATTTCATATTGTGAGTACCTCCTTACCTAAATGCTTTCAACTCTTACCTTCTCTCATTTGCTTGTTTGCAGTATTTGTATATCAGTGGAATCCTCAAATGTGAAGCTTGCCACATCCCAGTTTTTCAGTGCCAGTGACCTTTCCTTCCCATCTCCTGCAGTTCATTGCAGGTTGATCATATTTTGTGACACCATCAGTGCCAGTGGTTAAGCAATTATTCTAACAGTCAAAATCTGAGATTATATTGCCTAACACCTTGTGTCTTTTCTAAAACTAATATGGTCCAGCACTATGGGGCAGATGTATCAACATTGTATTTTGCGAGTCCTCAATAGCTAATTTGACTGATTCGCTATTAAGGACTCGCAAAATTTAATGTATGTAGGTTTCGCAATTCAAATAGCTATTCCTACGCATTCCTTAGATGCGATTTGCATATTGCGAGTCGCAAATAAGGAATGGCTTCTCATTCATTTCTATGGGCCAAGAGGATCATAGAAATGAATGGGAATTGCATGCGCAATTTGCGAGCACCCAATAGGTACTCGCAATGTGCGCATGCAATTTCAAGGGTGCAAGGATGCCAAAAGGACACCCTGTTGCACCCCTGAAAAAAGGACAAAGTGAATTTTTCTAGGAAATCGCAAATTACCACCAACTTCAAGTTGGTGGTAATTTGGGATTCCTTAAGGCCAGATGGCAAATTTTGGGTGCTACCAAAATTGCATTTAAGGAATCGCAAATTGCGATTCCTTAAATGCATTCACAAAATAGGGAATCACAGATTTAGCGACTCCTTATTTTGCGATGGCCTTTTGGGGTTGATACATCTCAAAAGGCTCTTTTCTCGTTCGAAAAAGCGGCCAATTCTCTGAATCGGCCTATTTGCGAACGGGAAAACCCTTGATACATCTGGCCTTATAATCCGAGTATAAAAATAGATTTTCATTGAAATGCAACTTTTTACAGTTAGGCAAGAAGGCGGTGGAAAAGTTAAAAAAAACTGTACAGAAGAGCCAGCAGGTCTAACCCATTGTTGAATAATGAAAAAAAGATGGCCTGTGGAAAAGTAGGTAGGTAACCCACCACACTCTGTCGCTGCCAACCGAACAAGGAAGGAGGGGCCAGCATCCCTGTGTTTGCATTCCAAAAAGGAATAATTGTTTGTTTTCAAAACAACAATGTTTCCTGTTTGGGAAAACATCAGGGGGAGCAGGCAGTAGTCCACCACTTCCTACTTCCCGTTTGCGAATCAGTTACCACCACAACTCAGGGATCGGTAACTCATGAATGGTTTGCAACTGCAGTCACTGTTACAAACTACTGAAACCTGCCTCTCTAAATTGAAAATAGTAAGGTGACGCCCCATTCATCTTCCCCTTCTTTTTGCGATTCACAATAGATCGCAAAAGCCCTACATTGTTCTAAATCGTAAAAGGGATTTGAACTTTCCAAAGAGTTTTTTTGGGGGTTGGAGGTGGGGTGATTTTGGAAAACGCATGTTTTGGAATGGTAAAAGAGCTTTGTGCATCTGGCTAAATGTCAATACAGACTTCACATGTACTTTGCTATTTGAAAAAGAAGAATTGTTTCTTGTAAGAAATTGAGCCCAGGCTTATGTATTTTCTGTAATAATCGTTATGATACAATTATTATTTTGTTTGTATTTTTCTAATATTTTTACCCAATGCCATAAGTTAAGTATTTATCATTATTGATAACATCTTTGTAATAGCTTTCGCAGAACACACCTTAAAACACTCCCTTTTTGCCAATAAGTAGTTTTTCCCTGTCTTGGCTTAAATTCACATTACAGTTTCTGGTATGGTAGTTCACGGGAGCCTATTCACAAAGGCATTTTGGAGTACATACACCCCTATAGTACTCTTAAAACTAAGGCTTTGTGAATTGGTCCCAAAACAATTAAAATAGAAATACAATGGGAATATTCAGGGAATATTTTGATACATATAGTACAAATAGAAAGGGCTATACTCTCTTTCCACTTTTAGTAATAGAGTACCTGGAGTTTTGGGGCCAATGCACAAAGAAAAGTAAAAGTATGTAAAAGAACACTACTGTAGAAATCCTTTCCATATTCATAAATTATTTTATGAATCCCCCCTGTAGTGTTTACACCAGGATAGTTCATAACCACCACAGACTTGTGTGTATCAAAATGTACATCATATTTAAAAACCCATCAGGCACTACTGACCTTGCTATTTTCTAAGGTTGATAAGATTAGTAATGTTATAATGACATGAAATAACATATGTCACTGCAGTTCTTAAATAATCCAAGGTTAATACATCATTAATACAAAATGCATGGAGCAAAAGCCAAATACCTTTTATACTCTATCCATTGATCGATTAAGAAAGCACTTTTTAATGTGATGCAGTGAATGTATTATCACCGACTATTTTACCTTTGCTTTTTGGCCCTCCTAAAGGACCTCTCACCTTTGTCAAACAAAGTTGGTATAGGAGAAAATATTTTAATATAAATTCTCAGTAACACATCAAACTAGGAAGAAAGGGTTTATTTCCTGCATATTCTAGGTTTGTTCAGCAAATCTCACCACTGTCTTGTTATATGTGATTCCTAAAGCCCAAGTACAAAATCCAATTTTACAAAATTGTTTCTAGTTTACAAATATATCCATACAAATGGATAAAAAATGTTTTTATTATATATGTCCCATAAGGTTAATTTAAAAGAGTGTCCACATTCAATAATGCATACAATTTCAGCTGACTCGTGTTTCGCCTCATCTCGTTGCTTTTTCAAGTCTTTAAGAAATTATAAACTTAAAAGTTTATATGGAGCTCCTCCTCATCCCCACCTAATTACACAACTCTGATCCTCAATTAGTACTTGGGCTTAACATTAACTTTTATTTCTCTGTTCACAACAATAAAGTGGAAACAATACAATGAATCCCTTTCAAATAAACAGAAACCCTGATACGTCCCGAGCATCAGCAGTTTCCCCTCAGGTTTGCAGATAGTTAGTGCCTCATTTTTTGGGATTTAATTTTAATTAAAAAAGTTAGTTGGGAAGGAGACTGGCTTAATGTACCTAAATTTTCTTTCTACTCCCTAACCTTTACATCCCAACACCACCTCCTGGTAATTATTCCTGGGGACAGATTACAGAAACGAGCACAGGTGCAAATTAATGTGCACGATTTAGCCTGACTGTGTAATGAAAAATCGAGCAAGTGGGGTATATTTGAAGGAAAACATGGCACACACCTTTGTCACGTTATTGCTAATGTGCATA
Source organism: Lissotriton vulgaris (assembly GCF_964263255.1). Taxonomy (NCBI): domain Eukaryota; kingdom Metazoa; phylum Chordata; class Amphibia; order Caudata; family Salamandridae; genus Lissotriton; species Lissotriton vulgaris. Next base: position 248,349,674 of record NC_141687.1, read on the forward strand.
ACTAAAAACTGGAGAAAAGATGTGTACATTTTCTTCACTTGTAAAATAGGAAAGCAGAGACTGTCTAAAGTTGTTTTTTTGCATTTTTTATGCAAGTAGCAAAAACGTATCGCTCTATTTGTAGTGTCGCGCTCAAGTCGTCGTGCGAGAACGCGATGACGTAGAGTGCGGTGGCCATCTTGGAAGCGCATTCCAGCGCCGAAAGCCGAGCGATCCGGACACGTTCCCGGCGCTCTCTTGTATTTAATAAATAATTACTTTAATCTTTCTCCAGCGTGTGCACTTCATTTTGGTGGCGCCCCCCATCATTACAGTGGCGACGAGGTCGGGATCACAAAGGAAGGAGACACCAGGACCCACCAAAGAAAAGGAAACGAGGAAGACACATGGAACAGTGACCCGGGCGGGGGCAATGCAGGCAGCAAGAGAGCGTGGCAGAGGACACCACCACCACCACAGGCAAGCACCAAGAGCAGGGGAAAGAAAGGATAAAGGGGGCAGGAAAACCTCCCAGAACCAAGAGGAAGGAGGGCAGCCCCATCCCAAGCAGAGCAGGCATAGAACCCCCACGGGGGAGAAACAGGCACCACATAAGCGCCCCAAAGATGGAGGTGACTCACATAGTGGGACCAACCACCATAGAAAGGACGAAGAGAAGCGGAGAGGAATCACATCCCACCAAGAGCATCGTCACCCACTAAGGTGCCCACTGGACATCCAGTGGGCACGATGAGGAGGGTGCCTTGGAGCCCCAACAGAACCAAACGCACCCCAGAAGCGCAAGCGTGCCAGGCAGTCCCAGGGGAGAAGAGGAAGAGCTAGAAAGACGCGCCAAAATGTGTGCCAGGCGTGAGCCCTTGATGAAGTGGGAGGATTGGAGAGAATATTTCATGAACTACTTAGAAGCCCTAGAGGATGAAAGTGGAGAAGCATTTCCGAGCAAGAGGAGGAAGAGAATATTACTGCACAACTTAGGCCCAGAATGAATCAGTCTTCCAGAATCTGGTCCCCACTCCACGACAGGCCACAGACGCTGACGTGTTTCAGCACACGATAGAAGACCTCAACAACCATTATAGACCGGCTGTGTGCACTTCCATAGACAGATACAACTTCCAACAGAGGAAACAAGCGACGGGCGAATCCATAGACGACTACGTTGCAGCATTGAGGAAACTAGCAATCACGTGCAAATTTGGCGCCCTGCATATGAGTTTATCAAAGACCAAATAGTCATGCACACGACAAACACGGCGATCCAAGACAAACTATGGGTGAACCGAGACGCTACCCTGAAGGAAGTCATAAGTCATAGCCATGGTGAAAAAGGTGGAACTTTCCAAAAGATGTGCAGACGCGGCGAAGAAAGAGACCGCCACGAGGCTCATGTTCAACAAAGTCGACGAAGCAGAACCACCAGAGAGAGGCAAAATGACGGCAGGGGAAGGGAAGGCGCAAAACAAGTGGACAACACGACCCACACAGCCAAAGAGATCGAGCAAAGAGGGCACAAAGATGTGCTACAGATGCGGAAGGCCATCCTATGCGGCGTACGACAAAGGTTGTTCGGCATTCCGAGCGAAATGCATGTATTGTGGAATCGTAGGACAATTTGAAAAAGTGTATTGCCTCAAGATGAAGAGACCAACAGTGAAATACGTGACGCAAGACCAGGAAGTTGAAGAAGAAGGGGGAGTGGACGAAGAAGACAATGTCCTGTGCGTCGAAGAACAAGTGCTAGGCATTGACTGCAGATGCCCCCAGAAACCACAATTGGACATGGTAATAGGAGGTGTACCGATCAAGATGGTAGCAGATTCAGGTTCCCCGTACACCATTGTTCAATGGACAGTGTGGAGCGAAAGCTTCAAACGTAGCCTGGGATCACACCTTGAACCCCCAGACATACGTCCTGTTACGTTTACTGGAGAACCCATTCCAATGGTAGGGTACCAAGTCCTGAAGTTCGAGTTCAAAGATCGCAGCGCAGAGTGCAAACTATATGTAGCAGAGAAGGGTCCGTCTGTTCTCGGGTGGATGGATCAAGGCGACTTGGGCATACAATTGAACCCAGAAGGGGACACGCAAGTCCTGATGACCAGCACAGAGCATCAACCGAACTTTAAAAAGATGAAAAGCGAATTCCCAACAGTGTTCGGAGGAAAAGTGGGTAAACTAACGAAATTCACGCACAGAATAGATCTCAAGCAGAACGCCACACCAGTTTCCCACAAAGCAAGGAATATACCCATTGCGATCAAGGATGCTGTACAACAGGAGTTGCAGAGACTGGAAGATAACAGGATCATCGAACCGATAAGCTGCTCGGAATGGCTGGCCCCATTGGTGGTGGCGATGAAACCCAATGGCAAGGTCCGTCTATGTGTGGACTTACGTGAACTGAACAAGTGCATCATTGCAGAGGAATTCCCGTTACCACTGATAGAAGAAATGCTGGCAAAAACAAAAGGAATAAGATGGTTTTCCGCCATCGACCTCACTTCGGCCTATCACCAGATAGCCCTACACCACACGAGCCGGAAACTGACATCCTTCATAACACCCTTCGGATGCTACCAGTTCCGCCGGATGCCCTTCAGCCTGGCGTCAGCAGCGGCAGTGTTCCAAAAAACATATGCACAAACTGTTCAGAGACATAAAAGGATTACAATACTTCCAAGACGATATCTTGGTGATGGGCAAAGATCAAACAGACCAAGACAAAAAGCTGGCAAAGGTGTTGCAAATCTTGGAAGGAAATGGCCTGACGGCCTAATGGGAAAAGTGCTGGTTCGGAATGACATCAGTCACCTACCTAGGTCATGAGGTCAGTGAACTGGGTATTACACCCAAACAAGCTAACGTCAAAGCGATATGTGAAGCACCAGCACCGAAGAACAAAGAGGAAGTGAGGTCATTCTTAGGAATGGCGGAATACTACAGTAAGTTTGTGCAGCATTTTGCCACAAAGACGCACCACATGCGCCTGCTCATACGAGACAAAACAACATTTACATGGACAGAAGAGGCGCAAGGAGACTTCCAGAAAATCAAGGAAGCCATCAGCAAAGCAGTACCCCTTCAAGGATATGATCCACAGGGACAGTCCGTGTTGACTACTGACACAAGCGACAAGGGACTAGGGGCAGTACTTTTGCAAGAAAGGAAGAACGGAGAGATGGCGACCATCAGTTTTGCATCCAGGTCCCTATCACCAACAGAACAGAATTTCAGCGTGATAGAAAAAGAGATGCTGGCAGTGGTGTGGGCCATGGGGAAATTTCGCCAATTCTTATGGGGCACGAGGTTCCAGCTTAGGACAGACCATGAGCTCCTGGTCAAAATACTTACGTCCTGCGGTCACGCTAGCGCTACACCCCACATCGCCAAAATGACTCTGAAGCTGTTAGACTACAGATATGATGTGGAGTACATCCCAGGAACTAGGAATAAGGTAGCGGATTATCTCAGCCGAGCCTCAGCGATGGAGGAAGCGCCGACCAGCACAGACGAGGATGAAGTATGTGTGGCTTTTGCAAAAGACCCGGAGAAAGTGATAAGCGGTCAAGAATGGGAACAAGCCTATGAAAATGATCCAGACATCAAAGACGTTAAAGACGTCTGGCTACAAGGTTGTCCCGAAAAAAAAGCATCTCAGAGCAGAACTCAGGAAATTCTTCGAGGTGCGCGAGGAGTTGTCCATTGGAGATCAGGGGACATTCCTGTTTGGAGGGGATAAAGTCGTCCCGCCAGCGTCATTGATACCGCACCTGCTAGCTGTTTTGCATGAAGGACGCCTGGGTATCATGAAAACGAAGATGAGAACCAAACAGGTGTACTGGTGGCTGGCAATGGACATCCAGATCGAAAGGCATGTAAGGGAATGTGACCAGTGTCAGAGAGCAGACAAGTCTCAAACCCTACTACGGCCATCACTGGGGAAGTTCAACGGTCCTGCTAACCCTTGGGAAGAGTTGTCCATAGACATCCTTGGGCCAGTACTGGATGCACAGGGAACCCCGAAGTATGTGTGTGTTCTCATTGATCGGTATTCAAAGTGGGCAGAAGTAGACATACAGGAGGAGATGGACACGGAGGCAGTTCTCAGATTTCTTACGCCCACTTTCCTCCGAGAAGGCATACCTCGCTCTATTCTAAGTGACAATGGACCCCAATTTACATCGGAAAAGTGGTACAAATACATGGAACGAAACGGAATCAAGACTAAACACACATCCATATACCACCCAGCGGGCAATGGTCCAGCCGAAAGGGTTAATCGTGTTATAATGTGTTCCATACAAGCCGCCATAGCAATGGGCAAGGATTGGGAAAAGGAAGTGCGGAGTATGCTGTGGGCCTACCGAATTACACCCACTGGCACTGGCACTGGGTATGGTCCATTCCAAATCCTAAGAGGACGTGACCATTTCACCAAGGACAATCTGGCGTGGAAGGAAAAGACAGTCACAAGTAAATGGTCACCAGCAGTGGTTCAGCACAACTTGTAGAGGGCACAAATAATATACACAGAACACTACAATAAGAGACGCAATGTGAAAGAGACCTCGCTAGAAAGAGGAGAGTGGGTCAGAGTCAAACTTGCCCAGATGAGAAGGAAGGGGGACAGCAAATACAGCCTACCGATGCAAGTAAAGGAGGTGTATGACAGAGCAGCATTGCTTAGCGATGGAAATGTCTGGTCACACGATCGCATGTCCAAATGCAACAAGATAATGCAATGGACCAGTGAAGAAAGATCAAGGACACAACAGAGCCAAAGATCACCTACAGACAACGCGTTACCGCGCGGAGGAGAAGAAGATTCAGAAGTAGAAGGAAGAGAAGCTGAGCACGATGAAGGAGACAATCCCATCGCAGGGGAACATCAGGAGGAGGCTTCTGAGACTTCTGAGAGAGAGAGCCCTAAGGGAACTGGAAGGAGATTGGTGATCCAGGCAGAGAGCAACTCGGAGAGTTTCGCCTCCACTCCAGTAAGACGTACGCGAGCAGGGAGAACAGTAGTAAGGCCTGCCAAATACAGAGACTATGAACTGGGCGAAGTGAAATAACTGGTACCCTAGAGAAAGACTTTAAGTTTGTTTATTGTTCTATAAAGAAGGGAGATATGTAGTGTTGCGCTGTAGTCTTCGCGCGAGAACGCAATGACATAGAGCGCAGCGGCCATCTTGGAAGCGCATTCCAGCGCCGAGAGCCGAACGATCCGGACACATTCCCGGCGCTCTCTTGTATTTAATAAATAATTACTTTAAGCTTCCTCCAGCGTGTGCACTTCATTTTGGTGGCGCCCCCCCCATCATTACACAATTGGAGTATCTGTTTTTTTAAAGACTCTTCTAAACAGATGCATAAGCACAAACTTGTTATATATGTTAAAGGATGCTTAAAGTATTTTTTTCTCTCTTTTGCCCTGGATTCGGAATCCTGGATTCAGCAACATAGATTGGGTCAGCATGGTTCTGTACCATTCTATAGTACACGAGCAGAAATGTAGTGCAAAATGTGTGTACCCTGTTGCACCAGTGCAAATTTCCTATGTGGCCTGCTCAGAGACACGAGAAGCAGATTTCTGAATTTCCTCTGGAGAGGGGAGTAGCAAAAAAAAAAAAACGTTGCCTCTATTGTCAGGTAATGGGGGGAGAAATTGAGGCCATGGAGGCGGTGCAGTGTTTCCCCTCACAGACAGCAGGTGCGCTCCAAGATGTGGCTGCGGCAACAAAAATAAAGGGCGGATAATTGCTTTTGTGACAACTTGCCAATTAAATTAGGCTCAGCAGAATAGCATAATGACAATTTGTTACGCTCCGGTGGGCACTAACATACCGATCATAATTAAACGCTATGACTGAAATAGAATGCCACTCCATCCAGGAATGCCTCACCTCCAGCCCCTCTCAGTGAAACATTATAGGTTTGCGATAATAACATTAGTGTACGGCAGAATTAGTCCTGGTGTACACAGCATTTAAACCGAATACTACACACTTAATTGGCAATGGGGGCGGGATGAATGTTTATTTCCTTGTTATCATCCCCTTCCTCTCGAATGTTCCCTTATCAATGGAGAGCGTCATGGACAGAATATTGCATTTTCAAGAGTAGAGTCTGTCGTGTGCGACAGCGTTTTCTTGGGATGATAATGTATATTGCATGCAAGATGTGCTTGACTGCATGTAAAACAAAATGTATTTAATATCAGAGAATGCGTGTAACAGACATGAGGCCTAGGAAAGGGGACTGTTTGAATGGTAATGCTAACAAATGTGTGCGCCGTTACTGTTTTCGGTTTGTTTTTTGTTTTATGCCAGAGAGGCGGAGCAGTGGGGCGTGGCGGGGGCGAGGGTGGGGGGCATATCAGGGGGGATGTCGACAGATGACGGGATAGGGAAAGTAAAATAAACAAATAAATAAACCACTTAACCTTCCGTTCGTCGCATCACCGAGTCGGCGATACGGCGAGTGCAAGGAAACTAGTTTTATTATTTTTTTAATTTACTTTCCCTATCACGCCTTCTGTTGACTACTTCCCCACCCGCTGCCCCACCGCTGTTTTCAGTGCAGGTGTTGTGTAATATGTGGTATCCCCACGATATCCTGTATCCCCTGCTCCGCACCTGCGGAGAAGGACATCCTTGTCGCAGCTTTAGAGGTCCTGCTGTAAAGGGAAGATGGTCTAGCAGTGGAGAGGTGTGGAGAAGCAGCCAGGGCAGCTGATTATAGAGCACAGGGTTCACAGATCCCCGAAATCCAGCGGCAGTTCAACTCAGCACCATGTAACTCTGGGCTCACTTAATTTCCACGACTGCACCTTGAGACCCGTAAGGGTGCGTAGTTCGTGCTTTACAAATACGAATTAAAAAAAATTGAGAAGGAAAAGGATTATGCAGCTTACATATGTTTATGCAAAGTTGAACATCTGTGTAGAAATGAAGTAGGTAATCAGAAGGGATCCCTCTCCTCCCTAGGACATCACTGATAACTTAAGGTACTGGTGCAGACGGGGTTATACAAACAGGGGATGGATAGAATGCTTGAATTGATCACAGCTGCTGGTATTTACTCGGGCCACATCCCAATCCCATCGTATTTTTCACACCATGTCACTCCAGTGTGGACCCAGCCATATGCAAATCAGTCTTGACGCTATTCCAATGGGAACAGTCCATCCCGAACTGCCAGGCCAGGCTCTTCCTGAACCGGAATACAAGCAACCCTGGATTGTTTTCGTCCTTATTACGGCTGATCAGCTGGGTCTAGCTTGGTTCCAATAGCACAGTGTGCATAGGACCCACATCTGAGCATACTCATCCGACTATGGGCGTCACACTGAAGTATACAAAAAAGTGATGGAAGGAATGCTTGAACTAATCACAGCCAATTACTCAGGACTGCAACCCAGTTCATTGTCCATTTTGCATGCCATGCCACTCCAGTTTGAGCCCTGCCATATGCAAATCAGTCTTGGCACTGCTCCAGTCACAACAGTCCAGCCCCAACTGCCAGGCCAGGTACTCTCCAAACGGGATCATATGCTGGTTTCACCCTTGTTAGGGTCATTAGTCAGGTAAGCATGCCTCCAGAATCAATGTGCTCCCATATCACACTGCACCCAGTTCCATTTCCCAGTTTTGCATTGTGGCGGTTTGAAAGCATGCTTCAAAGAACCTCATCCCTCAAACCGAAGGACCATAGACCATATCATGAACATCTTCAGTGGCCATGTGCACTCCCAGAGAGGTGTATGCATTGGTTTTTCTAAAACTGTCCTGAATAAAATATATGAACTGTAAAAAATACTTTCCAGAAATGTGAAGAGTCAGACACGGATCTGTGTTTTCTAGTATGTGCTGCAGAAAGAATAATTTCAACAAAAGCAAGTGCATGGACCCCTCTTCAGCCTGCACACCGTGGCAGAACACATTCATGGAACAGTCACAGGATCACTAAGTTCTACTTTCCTTCCTGTTGCCTCCTTGTCAAAATAAAGTTAAGAAATTGCGGTGCAGAAACAAAGCTTGACACTTTGCAACATTACCTGTACAAACCGCTGAGAGCATATTCAATGGTTGTAGGTTGAGCTTTGCTTGTTCCTTCACATAAAACAGAAACGTGCTAAAAGAGTGCACCCAGCACAGAACACAAAGGTAAAAAGCATTGTGTAACTCTCCGATGCACAGCAGGATCACAGTCTCCGCATGACTCATACATATAAAGCCCCATATGCTTGACCATAATCAGTGCTAACCTGCCGCCATTCTGGCTTTCAAATAAACTCCTAATTTCATGGACACAATTCAACCAAAGTAATATGAACTTCGTTCATTGTGTGAACTGACAAAGCAAATGACCAAAGTCGTTTTGAGGACATAAAGTTTCTTTACTACCTCAGCCGCTTTTTCATAGAGCAACATTTGCTGTCACCAAAGGTCCTATGCCTAATAGTAGGCATATTAATTCCTTAGTAGACTTCTTTCCTATGACCAGATAGAGCAGGAATCTGGCCAGATCAGACTACAATAATGCATTACCTCCTCATCCGTCTTCCTTGCCCAGTCCTTACATATTGAGTAATTCCCCAATTTTACAAATATTATTCACCTAGCCGGACCAAAAAACAACTCCTATCATGGTGGCCATTATGCACAGACTCCTATAACCACTTCCTGTTTTACCTTTTGTCGATGCAGAAGATGTGCTTTGCCAACCAGCGAGTATCGAAAGTACTCTTTTTGTGTATGCATTTTAGTCTTATGTCTTCTTATACTGAGTCCTTTTAAATATGTTTTATGTGTCCAGCTCCAGCGGCTTCCTTGTGGTTGGCAGGTTCTAGTCAGTACTGTTGGTGCTCAGTAGACTAGACTGTCAGGAAAGGCTCTTCTATGGTGACTCTCTTAAGTGGTCACTTGAAGCTATTTAATTTTATTTAATCTCTGGTGGTCTAGTGGTTCTTTCAAGCTTGTTTGACACGTACATTTCAGAGTTATTAGTAGAATCAGTTTTTTCTTATCTGTGTTGCCTGGTTTGAAGATGGCAACCCCGCGAGACTTCATTGGCCACTGTCTCCTGGTAACCAGTGGAAGAAGAGAGTTTCAGCTGGGTCCTGGGATACCAGGATGGGGGAGACAGATCCTTTAAGGAAGTGCCATCATACTGGCATGACCCATCTTCCTGAAGAGAAGGCAGTGCCCTCAGATAACTATCCTTCTATGATGGCATTGCAACAAATGATAGAGGCTCCGATGGAAGCAGCCTTTAAAGCAAGGGAGGGGTTCGCTTTGGCAAAATGACTGAGAATGGACGCCAGTGATCTGGTGGTACCCAGATGAGGAGGAGTTCAGAGGCTGCTTCATCCAAGGCTCTGACTTGACTGAGCTGATGTAGCATTTGCAAGATAATCTAGGTTTCCCTCCTGTAGCCTCTGGGGAGAGTGATGAAGACTTTTTCTTGCAGTATCATCACCATGAACTAGAGTATCTCCCCCTCCATAGTGCTGTATGACGAGTACTGACTCGCGAATGGAAGGAGCTTGACAAGCAATCCATCCCGAGTTTCTTGACCAAGCATTATCCTTTAGAGAACTTTGCAGAGGAATTCACAGCTTCTGTCAAGATAAACAATCTTATGGTGGGGCTATCTTCGCAGGGTATGGATGATGTCTATCAAAACATCCTTATTGAAGTTTAACCCCTCCCCTGCTGATGACGGAATCGCTCCGTCATCAGCTACGGTTGGGCTGTGCTGATGACGGAGCGGTTCCGTCATGGCCCGGCCGCCGCGCCTGCGCGGCGCTGATTTCGCGCCTGCGCGGCCGTTGTATTGAGCGGGGCGGATCATGACAGAACCGCTCCGTCACCAGCACAGCTCAACCGCGGCTGGTGACAGAGCGGTTCTGTCACCAGCATGCGGCCGCTGCGCGGCCGCCCGCCCCTTTAGCGCTGCGGCGGAATAGCCGCCGCAGCGAAAGGGTTAATAAGGCTGCTGCCTGAACTGTGAAGAATTAGCATGTTTGTTCGTTGCATTGCTAAGACGAGGCACCCCATCTGATATGGAATACTTTATTACCCTCCAAGTGAGAAAATTGTGCTTCTGGGCTGAATATGAACTTCTTTAAAATGGGTTGGAAAAAATATTAACATTTCAAAAGGTTCAGCTTTACTACTTCTTGCATGCCTAATCTGTGGCTATGGCATTGCATTGGTAAATGGAAGACTGTGTTTTGTGCGAATCATTTTTATATATGAAAAAAAAAAGCTTGGGCCATTACTATAAAATTGCTTCGATGCCTACCTCTCTTAAGAGAAATTGGCACTGCCAGACTGCAGTGTTTACACAAACCAGTATGTAAGAATAGGTTACCCAGGACAAAATCATGCAATATTTTGTTATGACAAGGGAAGCTTCAAAGTAGTTTCCTCTGCAATTTGACAAGTATGTTGTTTAAAGGTTTAGCTCCTCATACAGTTATATAAATAAATGTATAAAACGTATCGTAGATTTAAGGTAAACTCTGCAAAAACACATTAATAGGAGACTTATGTGACAGCAAATGTTAGCACAACAAAATTCTTTTGTCAGAACCGATTTTACGTGAAAAAGCTTTCCTGCAATTGAAATTTGCCTATGTTGGTATAAACAGAAAAGTTGAAGAAAGGCAAAGTTTAGGACCTTAACCTGCCCCTTTTCTAAGTTATTTTTCAGAATTATGAAAAGCACCTGTGCAAGAGTGGGGTCATAAAGAGTTTAGTGGTCAGATCTGTGGGCAATCTAATGCTACAGCAGATATCTATGGGCAGTATAGCTGATCACATATGTAGACATGCATATTTCATGCACAACACTTACCTGTGTAAGTTGATTTTAGGTTACCTTTGAGAATGGGAGTGGTGGTATTGCGTATAATAGTGCTAACCCACAGAGTAGTGGTGGACAATGGCAAGCGCAAAGGTGAAGTCAAAGTTGGAATTATTTACTAATGTCCCTAGATTTGAAATTCCTCACAAACTGAGCTGAACTTTACAGTACTCCTCGTTGAATCATAACAGTCTGGTGATGGTAAATTTAATTGAAGTTATGTTTTCTTGTACTGCTGCCACTAGATGTAACCACTGGAAGCCTGTAATGCAAAACCATCTTTCTCTTTAACTACACTTACTTCACATGCGGGCTCAGGATTAGAGTTGGGGCAATGGAAAAGTTTCAAACAATCACATGATGTTTTTAATGTGGATCCAATCAATGGCGCAGCGTAAAAAAGAAGGAAAACCCTGAGGAGTGTGTTGGAAGCCATTCTTAAGGTTCATACCACTCATAAATGCAGGTACTGATGCAATGACCAGCACAGAGGAGTCATTTAAGCCACTAAACAATTATGCAGAGACTCTGGGATGAGGGGATGGGGCCACCTGCCAGTTATGAAACCACTTGATCTGCAAGATTTGAAATTGTGCCTGTGTTTATGACTTTAATGATTAAAGGTGCATAATGCTAATTGGCAAAGCCATTATAGATATGTGGCAGTGGAGGACTAAATCATTAGGCAGGGTTGAGTAAACAATGCGACAAGGAAAGACAAATTACTTAGCCATTTTGTGGCTACTCTTCAAAGGGGCGTTGCCAACAAAATGGCATGTGGGATGTAAATCTGGTATCCTCTTCCTAAACAAGTTTCCACCGCCCTTTCTAAATGATATAGGGGAATTCATTTACTGCTTTGGAAAGAATGTGTGGAATATTTTGACTCATGTTAGCAATCATGGGGGTAAAATTCCCCTTTATGTAAACAGCATATTTTATTGCACAATCTAGGTAGTCATGGTGGAAAGGGTTTGAAAGTTTACCCACACTGAATAAAGGAGAAACAGGGGGAGCACGTTTATATATATATAGATTTATATCAAGTGACCTTAAAAAAAATTAGAGGCACACTTCGGAGGTAAGGTTATTTGGAACTTGAAAAGCACAAGTTCTTTAGCAAAAAGCAAGGTAAAAACAAAAGGGTAATGAGCTACATCTCTGTGTTCAAAGGATTATCTATGACATATGGCTTTGGACCAATGTATGCATCGTTAAGATGGACCAGTTGATCAGATGTACTAATAACCTACAACCCAACCCAAAAATTCAGTCAAAGTTATTAGTACATAACTATAATCTAACAAATGCACTCGATATTGGCAAGGGTATAGAACATTCTGCAGTTTATATAATAGAAAAGAAATGAGTAAATTATTCCTTACGTGAAATAACAGATGATAAAAAAAATGAGGATGGAGGCAGTGTACAAGGTTAAAGACACACAGAAGAAAAACCTAAAGTGCAATCGGAGAATTAAAAATATTTCAGATGCAACAATAGTAATCATTTAACTAATAGCCCTAGTTGCCCAGCCCAAGGCGTAACATGCAGAAAATGTAATAAAACGGGACACTTTGCTAGTGCTTCTACGAAAATAGATAATAAATATGAACATATAGCTGGCATAGAAGAGTAAGAAAAGGTAACATTGATGTTCCAAGTCAAATCTGAAGAACATATAATGGCAGGCGTAAAAGGTATTCCCCTTTGTGTTGATCTCAGAGACCCAATACAACATCTGGCTGGATAGATAAGCCTTACAGAGAATCAATGAAATGCTGTTTCTATTCAGGGAACTAATTGTTTCATTGCCATCATTCTATCCGCAGCCTTCCACCAGGTCATCCTGCATCCTGAGTCTACGTCTCTTCAATCATTCATTGCTCTGTTTACCTCATGCAGGTTCTCCAGGGTGCCATTCAGGCTGGAATTGGCAGCAGCAGTGTCCCAAAGGATAATGCAGCCTATTCTGGGTCTACAAAATGTTCTGGGTTTCCAGGAGGATATACTAGTGTTTGGTTCATCAGAGATCGGGCGTGACAATTCCCTAAGAAAACATTTATCCACCCGCAGCAGGACGAGATTTACAATTACAATAGAGATATATATTACTGGTGTTTGTTCAGTAGGTTACTTGGCTACAAAGTTCCTGGAAAAGGAATACAATCTAAGTGTGATTTAGTAGAGGCTGTGAAGAAAGTCCCACAACCCTCTAACAAGGAAGAATTCAAGTCATTGCTGGGCCTAGTTGAGTACATGTCCAAAGACATACAAAGATTTTGCTGATCAAGCTTATCCTTTGCTAAAATGGGCACCCGATTCATGTGAAGCCCACAGTGCCAGATTGCTTTTGATGGTGTCAACATCACTATCATTAAGGCCCCTACCATTGGTGATTTCAATATGATCTTCACTACAGATGCCAATACCAAGAGACTAGGAGCCACACCAGTAGGTAGAAGGGAAGAAAAGGAGAGGGCAATTTGCCTCTGGATCACTTAAAGGATCTGAGTGTAACTAATTCATAGTGGAAATTGAGGAACTAGCTTGTTTTGGGGCAGTAACTCTTTAAAAAGTATTACTGTGAGGCTTACCATTCACTTTTAGAACAGACCATGAACCCTGAATCTCAGAATTTGCATCCAAGAGAATAGAGCGGACCACTCGAGGCATAGCCCAAATGGGTTTAGAAGGTTACAATTTTAAAATGGAATATATCCCAGGAACCCGCAATTAGGTTTTGGACAGCCTTTCTTGATTGACAGTTGACAGCTGACAGCTGCATGCAAGAAAATACACTGGCTGAAAAATTCTGTATTAGCTGTAACTGTTCCAGCTATTCTAGACCCAGAATGCGAAGAATGCACGTTGAGTGATGAAACCATGGCCAACATTAAAGTAATTATTTAGAATGGTTGGCCAAGCAGATGAACGATTTATCTGAAGATTTTAAGGCTTACTGGCAAGTAAGGAATGAATTAGGATTAGTGGGAAATCAAATCATGCCATGACAGCGGACAAAATTGTATCTCCCAAGTGAAAGTGGGAACGTATTGCTCAACTAGCCCATGAAGGCCACCTGGAGAGAAGTCTTAACAGATAAAAGTATTGGTTTCCAAGCTTGGATACTGTCGGTGAGCATAAGGTGTGAGATTGTGATGCTTGTGAGATGAGCGGTAAAGCTAAACACACATACACAGCCCTATTGTCTCCTGTAAAAGTACCACAGCCCTGGGATAAATTAGGACTTAACATCATTAGCACAATTTGGGGCTAACAGAGAGGGACGAGTCTGCCCATAACACTCCAGAGAGTGGGGAGGGCGGGACGGATGAGAAAGAACACCTTGATAATGGAGGCCAGGGAGAGTTAATGCTCTAAGAGTACGTCTTCTGTGTATTTGGTTTCCCCATGCTTCTTTCCTCACTGTATCATATATAAGGATGATTGTGTACCCCTACTGTGCTTGTTTATCTCCAATACTGCAACCTATGCCAAGTATCAAAAACGAAAAAGAGGTTATCACGTTATATGTTGTATCGTTGATGTCATGTTTTTATTATTGTGAAATGAAAAATAAAGTCTTTAAAAATTAAAAAAACATAATTGGCCCACTTAATCTGCTTAACATCGATAACAAATATACGTTTGTTTTAATAGATTATCACTCCTATTGGATGATAACAAGAATGGTGAGTGCCATCACCATGAAAATGCTAATAGCAATCCGTAAGTATGCCTTTTTAATTAAAGGCATCCCCTGAACTGTGGTGATTGACAATGGGGTACAATTTACTTCTGAGAAGATGAAGTAATTCTTGGAGGAATTGCCCATATGTCACCACAGGATGACTCTATAGTGTCCAAGGGCTACCATCCTAGTAAAGACAACCAATAGGATGAATAAAGATTGGCTCCAACTTGCTTGTGGTTATGGCATTCCAATTTATAAAGTAACTTCAAAATATGTTATGGTCACACCACATTAATCCCAACTCGGTAGCAGGAGTTACTCCATATGTATTGCACAAGGGTAGGCAACCGGGTATTAAGTTAACTCCTAACTGGTTAAATGGAGAATATCTTGTGTGGCCCAAAATAGCTGTAGTGATAATACAGGTATTACAAATCCAAATGAGTTACAAGAAAAAATATGACACAAAATTTTGTTTGAAATCAGACTTGGTATGTGGAACTGGGTGGTCAATCGTTTTCAAATTCAGTGCTTTCACCAAACCTTTGACGATAAATGTAAACATAATATTGCCATCCTGGATGATGGGTGCACTTGGAGCATGGATACATTGACCAGGTGTTCCAGTATGCCTTCAGGAACAGACCAATTCCCCACACGAGCATTTCTCATTGTGTAGCTTCTAACCAGTGTACCAAAGCCATGAGGAGTTGAAGTCAACCTAGGTTGGCAAAAGGACTATGAAATTAACTGAGCTAATATTGATGTGGAATAAAGTTTGATGACTATTATCCTGTTGTATACTTTTGTCCATATCCACAATAGTTGTATCTCCATATTTCATGTTCCTTCCTATAGAAGGGAGCTGGGTTAAAGTTAAGACTCTACCACCTCTACTCCCTAATCAATTCCCCTCCCCCTCCCTCACACTGGTCGTTGGAATGATCCTGAGAGGTGACTGGTAGAATTTTGGAATGAGGCAGTTAGTGAGAGGATTGATGGCCTTGTGTCGAGAGCTGTGAGGGTGTTTCTCTACAATAAAGTTGTCTTATTCAAATTAGCTACATAGTTTCCTCATCATAATCACATAAACACACATCTTTTTTATAGAACACTACATCAAAATGCATTAACAGTGCACAGGCCAGCTACCTCTCCTATCACTTGTTGATTTTATGCTTGTCTTTATCCTGTACAGTGCTCCTCTATCTTTTGGTATGATGTTGCCCCCCCCCTGCTATACAGCTTTGTGAATAAACATCATTGCATTGCGTTTTTAGGTCTTGCCTACGCAGCGCGCATGCTCTGCATAGGAAAGAGACCTCAAGCCATCGATTGTGTTTTTCAGGCTAAAACGTGCACGCGTTCCATTGCCTTCAATGGCAACGCGTGCTCGTACGGCGTTTCCCTTGCGGGAGCGAGCGTTGGCAACATATGTTTGTAATTAACTTACAAACACATGGTGCCCCTGGCTCGCTCCCGCAAGGGAATCGCACAGGCTCCCTCCTCTCTCCCTCCTCACTGCTGCCAGCGTGAGGCACATGCTTGTTTTTTTATGTCAGTCCCCCCGGTGCACAAGCAGGCATCAACTTCTGTCTTTTTGCTGCGATCAGCTGTAATGACAAAAGTGGATGCCTGCTTGTGCCCTGGGGAAACTGCAGGACAGCCGAGAATCTGTCCCAAAACGGCAGTCTTTAAACCGATGCCACCATGCCTTTCAGCAAATACGAACCAGGAATGACTAGTTTGCAAAATGGAAGGGCAAATCTGCCTGTCACACATTTCAGGATGATAATTGAAGTGCCACAGATAGGGGCAATCGTAGTAACCGTTTCAAAGTGGCAAAATGATTCCGTTTGTAGTGTGTGCTATACAATGGCCACTATCATTTGTATTATTTTTGTTAATTTTGATACATTACTCCAGTAATGATGCTTGTCAAATGGCACTCTTTTCTCTGCAAAATGCAAAGAAAGCAGTGATTGGCCGTGAGAGATTAATCAATGAATACAGCATTTATTATGTAGAATATTACACCTATCCGCTAGGCATCCAGACACCTCGTGCTTTGAGACACTTCCCTTTATGGAGAGACTCCTGTGTGTAGCTCTACAGAGATGATACCAGCAGTGAAACCGGAATCCGAGTCCAGTGTGTCCTACTTACCAGGGCGAAAGTGTCTCTAGATGAGGCCATTGTGGTCTATGACATCATCGAGTCTTCATGCAGATAATGAATGGGCTTTAACTGGAAACGTAGAACGAAACTATGGCCCACGTCAATGAGTAATCAGTGCCGTGTGTAAGAGTCGAATTAAAGCTTGGTAGATCGGTGATAAGCTCTAAAGGTCAAACTGTGAAGGACAAAAATGTTGTCTTAGCGCCTAGAGGCACTACATTGTGTACACACAAAATGGTGCAGGCTTGGTGTTTGCTCCCAGTTTGTGCTGCGTTATGAACAGCATATACATTGGAGTGTGAACTGATACGGTGTCAAAATATTTTAAATGTGGTGTTTCTTTAGCATATTCACAGACGTTGATTCACAGTTTTTGATCTTCATGACATCGTAGGAAGTGACACCATATGACATTTGACCCTGAATCTTCCGAGCTGGTTATGTCAAAGGACCTTCATCCTGATAACAACCCAACACAGACAAATGGTCGTTTTAGATACCACGTATATTCTGGCCCACTGGAATTATGAAACAGGAAAAGGCCTAATGTGGCTTAAGAGTTGACTAAATTATGAGGCATGAAAAAACAATGTACATTGTGTTGATCCGTTCGACCTAGAAATATTTTTTTTTATATCTGCAAATTATGCAGCAGATGATGGATTATGTGTCCAATACGTAACATCCATATTTATGCTGAAAACTCTGCACCACGCAATCTCATAATTCCAATGCCCAGCCTATATTGCAACGCTAACATGAATTATTAAGGTTTTGAGCTGTAAACATTTTGTTTAATTGTAGGGGGCAAGCAATCCAGATCTTTTCTGGGAGTGTTTCAGGTGGTGCTCCGCAAGAGAAATATTTGAAAAAAATGGATCAAATATTACATTTGAAAGCACAATTCTCCCATAAATTTAACAAAAGTCCATAGCCTCTGGAAGTGCACTCATTAAATATATCAATCCTTTTATCACCTGCCAAGCCAAAGAAACCTGATGGTCCCATGGAGTTGCAATTAACAACTGAAGGTAATCAATGAATTTTCACAAAGTGATTGGTCTCCCATTTGCAACCCGCGTGCAGCCCTTTTGATAACTTTTGATCTGTTTGATCTTGAAACAAGATTCTTTAGTAAAAAAGGGAAAATTATGCAGCAGAAGATGGATTGTGTGGCGAGTGCAGCAAATTCATATTTACATGGAAAGTGTCATGGCCCCCTAGCATGTGTTTCTCATGATCCTGATAATGAATACACAGATATTTTTTAGAGTAAAGCAACATATAGAACCTCAAACAAAGTAGAATGAGAAACATTCTGCTTTCTTAGAGTCTGCTTTACAGTCATTTATAACAAAATGTATCCATGTTCCGCTTATTAAGCTGACAAGTTGAAATGCTCGTAAATTCTCTACATTCTGTACAATATTTGTTCTGAAAACAACTTGAAGAAATGTTGTGTTCCAGCT
This sequence comes from Lissotriton vulgaris, assembly GCF_964263255.1. Lineage (NCBI taxonomy): Eukaryota > Metazoa > Chordata > Amphibia > Caudata > Salamandridae > Lissotriton > Lissotriton vulgaris. The sequence continues at coordinate 248,367,890 of NC_141687.1, forward strand.
GTTTCTTGGCTCTGACGTTCAAGGGTCACATTGCTATGTGAGAACACAATCAAATGTCGTGTGGCGGCTATGCGTGGGGCAGGGTGTGCACATGTGCCGTGGGACTTTAAACCTAATTTAGATCCTGGCGGATGGCCCGTTACTACACTAGGGTGACGGAGTAAATTAGTCTGTCACCCTAAAGGAGGTAAAGACGCCAGATTTAGAAATGACCACCAGGCAGGCTCTCATTTCTGAAAGAACTGCCAGGAACCACCATCACAGCGGTTCCTGTCAATGCATTTTAGGGTTCCGTCTACATGATGGAATCTTGCACCAAACTGTTTTCTTTGTTTTTTCAAAAAGAAAATCTTGAGGAACGATAAAAAAAAAAAACGATAATGCCCCTCTAACCATGGCAGTCATTTCCCATTGCAAGCGGGGCATTTTCAGTTTTTTACTGTCTTTTATCGCCATATTTTTCCTGGTAGTGGCGGCAGCTGCGGTCCGTGAAGGTCACAGCAGTGACGCGGTGGGGCCGGGTAAGGGAAGATTTTGAAGGACGATGCAGAGGGAAAATTAATTCTTTCTTTAATTTTCCCTTGCCATCGTCCCTCGAAATCCCCCAACATGGCTCCACCGCTGTTATCTGCATGGACCTCGGCTGAGTGATGCACAGTAAAAATTAGCTATATGTCTGCCCATCCGAATTGTGTGGACGGACAAATAGCCACTTCTGAGACAGCCCTTACTCCATCAGGCTGCTGGAGAAGTTTGGCCATGGCAGTGACAGAGTAGACACTGCCGTAGAACAAACTGTGGTCCGCCTACACTTAAATTGGGTTGGCGGGCGGGCAGACTTATTGTTGGCAAGGAGGGAACACTGTCACCATTGCTATGGAGTTTCCTATCTGCTAACCTATAAATTAGGCCCTTTGTCTCTTTCTTTTTAATATTAAGACTGAATGTAGGAGAGAAACTTTTGGCCAGTAGGTTAGAACTTAAAAATGGATTGCTAGAAAGTTGTATGTAAGTATGATAGAATGGTAGGTGTAATGCATAGGTCTTAATTATTGACTCAGTTTGAAGAAAACGTGCACTGCATATTTATGAGTTCCACTGCAAAAACCAAGAGGGAGGGATAAGGTTTCATATCCAATTTTTCAGCCTGGAAGGGTTTGTTTAGTTTCTATATCTATGGTGTGATGTAGTCCTTGTTTCTTTGGGTATTTCTCCTTGTGTCTCTCTATGAACATTTATTATCGAAATTACTCGCTGTATGTCCATATTATACATCCTTATAATTTAGAACGGTTTTGACAGATCATTATTTTGTACTAATTTGTATGACTTGAATTTAGAACTAAGGGTTTAATAATTGCAGCGCCTAACCCAACCCCCCACTGCTGTAAATGCATTGGGATTGAAGAGCATGATACTTTATTGGACAGGTAGAAATTATCATTAATATCACCTCATTTAACATTGACATAAGTAAATAGTCATAGAAAGAGGACAAAATCCTTGCTCATCTTTACAGAAGGAAAGTAAAATTCGTATTTTTGCAGAAACTCAAGACCTTAAAAGGAATAAAGAGCATATAAAAATATTGTGCCCTATTTTCTGATTTCTTCACACATAGGCGCACAAAAAATAAAATTTTACACACGTAGGCCTCGATTACGGGTGCCTCGGTATTAGTATGATATTTATTATACCTGATAAATTATGACACCCTGGGGAGCATTATTTGGTGGAAGCAATAAATATCGCTAAGTGTGTAGTTCCCTGTGAATATAGTGCATAACGTGCTTTCTGTATCAAAATCAGCATATCTTGGAATATACTGGGCCTTTTTCACCCGAAACCCTGACAAGTGTGCAAACAGGGGATTACAATTTCAAATGGCACTTGTAATTGAGGCCTCAAATTCCGCCCCCTAATTCAAAGACTAACCAGTGGTAGAAATGTATCTTTCTAAAATAATTCTAGGCAAAAATTCTGCCCCCGTGGTGGAATTATTACATTTCCAAGTTCAGGCTCTGAGAGGGTTGTGGACATATTTGTGTGGGCATAATGCATATGTACATGTCTAGTGGCGTAAAACAGACCCTCACAGTCCCCACAGTGCGGGTGGCCCCCAAGCTCCAGGGGGGCCCCCTCAGCACAATATTCTGGCCGCAGAGCTCCTGATTGAGTCCGGTTGGGGCCCCTCTACGGACCTTACTGGGGGCCCCCACCTCAAGTTTCGTTACGCCAGAGTAGATGCCCAGGAATCTATTGGGCTTTGCTGCAATGGGTATAGTGTATATCATTTGCATGCTTCTAAATCAACCAGGTCCCCTTGCAGCACTTCTGTTTTTCTCTGTTGTGTTAAAAGGTAAAGGCACTGTAAATCTTTAATTTTCTCCTCCATTGTCCTCTTGAATAGAGTTGAAAGCAGGGGTGGGCATATTTCACATATTTCTCTTTAACACAATTGCGTGGAATTACCTAAACAATCCGTTAAATTATGCACAATTACATGAGAAAAAAAATTCAGCATTTAGCACTATTTTCTTATCAAAAAAATTCCCCCTCATACCCAAAATGAATAGGAGGATGCATTTTGCTCTAAGAAAAAAAACGAAATGCAACAGAACATGACTAGCAGCGCAAGCAGCCTCTAAAGCTCGCTAACCTTGCTTGCGGTAGGATTTCCTCCCAACTTACTACCGGCATTTAGCACTAGTTTCTTAGCCCAAAATGCACCCCTGCACCCAAACTTGATGCAGGGGTGCATTTTGCGCTAAGAAATGAGCACAAAATGCAAAACAACATAAACAGCAGCAGCTACATTTGTTGTTTCAATGGTAATTTACCCCTCTAATTACTTTGAACTATGCTCGTGGGTAAAATCAAGTCATTATTGGTAATTCTATGTCAAAGAGTAATGAGGAATTACCAAAATTATTCCATTTATTCTGGCATAATTGCAATTACTCCCATGCCTAGCTGACACCCTCAAGTCCCATCCTTTATATACCTGGCTTCCACGTGCATATGGTAAAACTCCCTAAATCCCCCTTTTCCTCCTCTCAATTAGTTTTGGACCACATCCGACCCTCCAAGCGTTCACTTCCTATCCCAGTTCCCATTCACTGTCTTAAGCTTCAGGCCTGTCTTGCTCGCCTCCATGTGTGTTGACTGGTTTGCTGCACAGCTTATCTACATCTAATCCAAGTCACTCAACAGGACGTTGGTTGTTTTGATTCATATACCTCTTACATGTAGTTTTCAAATCTCACACAAAGAAACACAGCAACATTTTTAATACACAACGTAGATTCACTAGAGACGTTCCTATGCCATTTTGGATGAAAGGAATACAGCTCTTCAGGAAAAAGTATCATTTGCACAGCAAAGCATGAGAAAGTGCCGAACCCTGAAGGGATGAATTGAAGAAGGCGCCTAAAGAACCAGAAAATGTCTCTAGAGTTCAAGTCAGATTATCTTGAAAAACAAGTACAGAAGGGGACATTGTTAACAAGACAGGTTTTCCTGAAGCAAATGGGAAAGATCTGGGAGACTGCTGGTAAATCGGTGGAAAACTTAATGAAAAGCCTATCAGTATTCAATGTGCAAAGGGAAGTGTATAACCAATGTGAACATAAACGGGATGTTTGCAGAGTAGGATAAGGATATGTACACTGAGAAGTAGAAAACGTCACATAATGAACTAGATGATCTTGTGGAGATAACGCTTCCTGTACTGGATCTGAGTCAATATGCGTCTCAGTAGAGTTGGAGGTTGTACAGGACACAATTATGTTAATGAAATCAGAGAAGTCGCAAACATTACTTGGGTTAATAACAGAGTTTTAGTAACAGCTTTCTGAGACGAGGAAAGGACTCCCTGAGTTGAAGCATTCTCTCTCGGTCAGACACCCTAAAGATTGAAAGGGACAAACCACATTGAACAGGGACAGGCTACCTTCATTATTACATGTGGATGTAAAGATGCAGGCCCTCCTTTAGAGTCTGGTGGAGCAGGAGGCCTGTTGTAAATTGGCAGGGCTCCTTCCTTGCAAAATGTGTAGCTCCACCACTTCACTAAGAGTTGGTTAAATGCAAGGTTTTAGATAGTTGGGTGTCAGTTGGTCTGCATTGGAAACCTATGAATCGAGGCACATCCTTCCCTGGGCTGTCAGTGACCATGGGAAGGCTTGCCGTACCTTGCACAGGCCTCCCTACATTCATTTTTAGGTCTTGCCTAGACAGTGCATGCACTGTCTTTTAAAGACCTGGTGTTTTCTATTAGTGGACTTGGAGACAACCCGAAAGGAGTAGTCAGAAAATGTAAATAACCCCCACTTAGAGCCAAAGTTCTTACAAAACCAAGCAAGTGAAGCAAGTCATTGCAACCCTCCCCAGAAGAGCTCTCCTGTTGCTTCTATCCAAGCATATCTACATTCATCCTCCCATTCACCCACTGATATCTACCATTGCACCTTTTCATTCTGTCATCCATTCATTCTTTCAGCCATCATTCAGTCTTTCACCATTCTAGCTGTCCATCCATCCATCCGGTCATTCATATCCAAACCTATCCAACCATATGCAAACCTATTCATCAAACCTATCCATTCATCCATCCACCCTTTCAGTTATTCATCCCTCTTTCCACCCTTTGTCCATCCCTCCATGTATTTGCTCATTGATCCACCCACCCTTTCGCTCCATCCTTCTATCCATCATCAATTCATCCATCTACCATCCATCTATCCATCCTTTGACTCAGCCATCCACTCTTCCACCCATCCATCTACTCATCCATCCATCTTACCTTTCACTCCATCCAACCATGCATCTTATTTTTTCACTCATCGATCCATCCACCTTTTCACTCAGCCATCCATCGTTTCACTTACCCATCCAACCACCCACCCCCTGCCCACCCATCCATCTACCTTTTCATTTAACCATTCATTCATCCTTTTACTTAATCATCCATCATTTCACCATCCATCCATTTACTCATCCATCTTTTCACCCTAGCATTCATCCATCCATCCACCCTTGCACTCACCCATCCACCCACCCACTCATCCATCCATCCACACACCCAGTCACTCATCCATCCATCCACCCTATCAATCAGCCATTCATCCACCCTTCCACTGTCATATATCCTTTCACTCAGCAATCGACCCTTTCACTCATCTATCTAGCCATCTATCCATCCATCCATCCATCCTTTTACTCACCCAACCTTTCATCCATCCTTTTACTCATTCATTTTGCCATCTCCATTCACCCTTTCTCATCTATCCCTCCATCCACCCTTTCACTCATAGATCCATCAATTTGCTCATCCATCCATCCACTATTTCACTGCATCAATCCATCCTCCCTTTCACTCATCCATTGACTCATCCATCCCCACATCCATCTTTACACGCAATCATCTTGCCATCTCCCCATCCACCCTTTCACTCACCCATCCGTTCAGCCTTTACCTCACATCTGTTCATCCATCCATCTTTTTACTCACTTACCCACAAATCCTTTCATGTACATTTTAAGTCTTTTTCTGCCAAGCTGCCCCTGAACAGCCCATTCCTTGCTATTTTATGGGTTGGCTTCATAGTCACTCTCATTTGGTTGCTTTCTATAGGTCAGCTGCCATAGGCTCCTTTCCTCTTTTTGTGTTTGTCCGTCAACTGGAGTATGAATGCCTTACTTGTGTCCTTCCACTGCTCATTTTTAGGCACTGCTTTTTCTTTGGTTTTATGTACTCTAGCAGAGTGCATAATTTTCGGTTGGCTCCCTCGTGAACTTCTACCCCTCCTTATTCCTCTCCTGTCTATCTGCTTGCCTCCTCCCATCTTCCTTCCTTCCGTAGACTATGTTGGCTTTCCCCACCCCGCAACCTCACTCCGTTCATTGTCTGTGTTGACTTGTACTCAGCCTCCGTCATTGTCAATGTTAGCTTGCCACACTCAACCCCCCGTCCATTCGTTATGCTTGTTGGCTTGTCCCACCCACACTTGCTTTCCATCCTTTCATTGTTCTTGTTGCCCTGACCCCTGCCTCTGTTGTCAATATTTGCGCCCCCACACATCATAACAACAAAAAAGTGCTATGACATAGATATTGCTGACTGCGTCATAGTGCTTTTTACCCCACACACACCATGTTGTCTCTCACCTTGTCTGTTTTGCCACCTGGCTCACCCTCCTGCCAGCAATACAAAAAAGAAATCACTGAGATGGCAAGTGCTGGCCTCATCATGGCACTTTTCACATTCACCACCCTTGTACTTTAAGGTCAGATCTATAGTATCTGTACCTCAGACGCGGTTGTAGGTTGCTACATCAGAGTGCCAACGAGCCAAAGGACCTGTTGCTGGTGTTCAAAAAACAAGGATCAGATTACTGGCCTTTTACTCACGGTTTTCTGTAGTACGTACGTCGGAGGTACAGATACTATAGATCTGACCTTAAACTACAAGGGTGGTGAGTACAATATCCCCCCTTTTTTCGCTTTAAGAGCCCCAATGAATTCTTAACCTATTGGTCCTGACAAAAGCCTCTAGAGGTCCCAAGAGGCTGAAACATGTTGACCACCATCACCAGTGCGATAGACCAGTAACTGGGTCTACACACGCACAGCTTTGTTTTTAGTTTCCCACATCAGAAATCTCAGGAATAAAGTACACAAGACTTGATGTGAGGAATTTTATTTCACACTTTTTTTTAGCACAAGCATACCCTCTTGGATTCCTGGCCACTACTGTCAATCCAGTTGGTCTTCTTCCATGCGGAGGTCAGCATACCGAACAAAGGAAAAGACACAATGATCATGCTGTTGCGGCACACTAAGGCAGAGAATCAACATATACCGCCCAGAGCCTGTGTCCGTATATGAGGGTATTTTACAATGATGGTCTCCTACGTTAATTAAGACCCTAGTGACACAGGACAAGTGGTACATTCTCCCCCCAGCTTGATTTTTGTACTAGCCATTGGAAGCCGAATGGATCACAGCTTCTCTTTCCCTCTTCATTAATGTTTTGACTTTTCACTTTCAGCCATGCTGCACAGCAGCTGCTGTACAACATGCCTTAAAACATTGACAGAGCCAATACCAAATGTAGGCGAGACCTATTGGCTTTGCCAATGATTGTTTCTCACACAAACCTGTTTCCTGGTAGGAAAAGTAATTAGTGATCCCCAGGCACTGGAACAAAACTCCATGCAAAGTTTATTTATTATGATACGGAACTCATTTTGAGGTCCACATAAAAACAACATATACATACAAAGCACAAATATTAAAATAGAAGGAAAGCAAAAAGATAATTTCATCATAATCACAAGAAATATCTTAATACAAGTCCAAAAAACATTTACAAAAGTTGTACAGTCTACAAACAAACATTTCATTAGGAGGTTTAATTAAGGCTGCCTTAAATGAAGACGCTGATAGTATATTAAGTTGTAAGCAGATTGATCTTAACCATCTACGCCTGCATGGCATCAGTGTAGGGCAAACGAACATCACGTGATCTAAATCCTGATCATGTAATTGGCAAAGATCACAGCGTGCCGAACAACCATACCAGCTGGCTTGTAAAACTTTTAGTGGAAGCAAATTATGTCTTAATAAGTACACCAGGCGTCTCACGCCATGGGAGATGTTCCAGTACATATATGGTTGAGCTTTCCGCAGGGTATAAGATTCAATAACAGGCGTACAACCTTTTTTCATTAAACAAAAGTCTCTATCAAGACAAAACCCCAATTCCCAAGAGGCTGACTTCAAAACTGTTTTTAATTGATGAGAGGAGAGTGAAAATAAAGTCTCCTCATCCAGTTTCAATTGCAACACAGCAAATCTGAAATTTTTTACAATTGAAGAGAAGCCATTAAAAGATCCTAGCAATTCCTTTTTTATCAGGTCTCTCAAGGTATTGGGTTCACCTTTAGATAATGCTACTACCCAACGTATGATACTAGCAAGACCTTGAACCCTACTGCTGCGTAAACCCAATTCCTGACGCAAGGAAGCAGTCGAATTTACAGTGCCAACAGACATTAAACTCCGAAGAATTTTTCCCTCTGCCGAGTTTAGAAAACTCCATTTTTTTGGATCAACTAATTCAATGCCATATAACAGGGAGGCTGGTACTTTCGCTCTAAAAACATCTAACAAAATAGAGAAATGCCTTCTACCTGTGGCTTTATATAGGGAGACTAGGCTCTTTCCCTGGGAAATCGCCTTCCGGGAATTATTGTCTATGTGTGATTTGTCACTTAGATTGTGAGTGACAATTTTACCTAAAAAGGTATAAGATTTCACACATTCTAGTTTTTCCCCCCCTACAACCCATGGAAAGGTAAAACATTTAGGCTTCTTTCTACCAGAAAAACAAATTATCTTGCTTTTTGCCGTATTTATTGATAGAAAATGACTTTCGGCGTATTTATGAAGTGCGTGCAATCGGTCATTTAGGCCCTTTGGGGTGAGATCCAAAATTAAGATGTCATCTGCATACATCAAGCATGCAATTTGAACACCCCCCAAAGATGGGGCAATACCGGCGCATGCAGAAAGAGCGATGGGTAAATCAGCAGTGTACAATGAGAATAGCAATGGAGCCAAAAGGCAACCTTGCTTCAACCCATTAGATGTTTGGATTAATTTGGAAGCGCCGCGATCACCTCCAAGTAAGACTCTGCACCAGGTGTCAGAATATAGGGCGCGGACCAAATTAATTAGGGAAGCAGGCATACCAAGATTAACTAACTTTCTCCACAGCAGATTTCTATCTACTTTATCAAAAGCGGTGGTAAAGTCAATAAAGGCGCCATATACCTGACCACCCCGCACTTTCACATATTTTTCATTGATAACTTGCAATGCGGTCAGGTTATCTAAGGTTCCATGATATCGTCTGAAACCTGTTTGCTCCAGAGGCAGAATATTATGTTCAGATACCCAATCGTAAATTAAAGAAAGCACACACTTTGCAAACACCTTGCCGATGGCATCAAGCAGGGCAATTTGCCGATAATTTTGTGGGAGATCTCTTGCCCCTTTTTTATATAAAGGGACAATAATGCTTCCTTTCCAGGAGGGGGGGACTGTTCCGTTAGAAAAACAGAATTTAAACACGGGAAAGAGTATTTTACTCCAGAGTTCACTCTGCTTTTTTAATACTAGTATTGGGATTTTATCAGGACCCATCGCCCCTGAGGAACGCATATTCTTAATGGCACATTCGATTTCTTTTTCTGTCGGACCGTCAAGTATAGCCGCAGCGTCTTCAAATTCAACATTAATACCTTGAGACTTATTATTACTGTACAACTTTTCAATATAGTGAACCCATACCTGTTCCTCGATGGCAATGGGCGTAGGACTGGCTCTAGTACCGCATCCTTTGCCAATTAAGGACCAAAAGGTCTTACTTTGATGATTAAAAGAAGCTTCCCTCAATTGAATCCAGAGGGCATCTTCCTTAGAGCGTTTTAAGCGAGCCTTGAGTCTAACTCTCCTTCTTTTCAGGGTAGATAACCTAAACTTAGCTTCTCGAGTAAAACATAAAAATTGCCCCCTTATAATTTTATTTATTTCTCTATTTATAGCCCGCAGAGGGTAAGGAGCTACAAGGGACTGTTTCCCACCTGATTTCTCTTTTGCACAAGCTGTTACAGAGTCTAAAAATTTTACAAAACAATACAACTCTTTCCCCTCCCAAAGAGGAAGATTCTCGACAGTATTACACAAGAGAGGTGCCAGGTTTTCCACCGTGCTGATGTTCCAAAAACATTTCCCTGTGCTGGAGTCAAAATTCACAGAATCTATATCCAGCCTCCATGGAACCACTTTCTGAAGACTAATAGAAACAGAAAGCGTCAATACATTATGGTCACTAAGATTCGATTCAATGACCTTCATATCTTTTAATAGGTGAAAACCGGCATAATCTATCATGATAAAATCAATAATAGATTTTCCCTTATTAGATTTATGAGTAAAAGCTGCCGGAATATCAGACGGAAGCCTCCCATTTACAATTAAGCAATCCGCATTATGTAAACCATCTAAAATAAGTTTACCTCTTTTGTCAGTTTTTATATTTGGGGGAAATTGAGCTGAAGGTATATTCAGAGACTCTTCCAACGGAATATTTCTAAACAACTCCAACCCACTGTTAGATACCTTACAATTTAGATCCCCAAACATTAACACATGCGGAGTAGGTGAGGTCTCCAAAACTTTTGTTAAGAAAGTGAATAAAGTTTTTAAACCATTATTAAAACAACAATTGGGAGGAATATAAATATTTAGCACAATCAGCAATCTATTAGGGCAATCTTCAAAAACATCTTTCAAAGTTATTGCTTGAAACATTTTTCCTGGATCCAAATAATGAGTAAAGTTCCATTGCAATCTATTAGATAATAAACATGCTAATCCTCCCTTAGCATGGCCTCTTCTAGTGCTGGTTGCGCTACAATCCAAAACAAAATAATCTTTATCCAAAATAACACTTCCATCAACCCAAGTTTCTTGCAAGCAGATTATATCTGCCTTTTGAGCATGAAGGAAACCCAATTTATCCTTATTATCTTTAAAACCGGCCGTGTTCCATGAGATAAATCTCAGCTCCCTGTTAAAAATTGGAATCCTGACTGGAGCGGGGAGCGGATTTACTCGCAAGAACTCCCGGGAGCCAACTCCATTTAAATTGATCAACCTTCACTGTTTGTTTGAGGGAAGGGTTTTTATAAGAAACCAGCCTTTCATTGCTAGCCACACAAACTTTTAGGTTCTCAGATCCGAGATTAGACCAATCTGACAATCGCGCATCAAAATTGGAGGAAAATGATAATGCGGGATTAACCGCACTATTTACAATACGTTTTTCCCCAAAATGAGGCATCACATCTATCCCTCTAATTTGTAATTCCTCAGCCCATTGTAAAACAAGATTCAACACAACTTTTGAATAAAATTTCACCCTTGTTGATCTTAAAGGTTTCCCCGCATAAGATTTGAGGAGAAGTACAACATCTAGATCGGAGGTTTGAACTAATTTCAAACCTTCGATCTCTTTAAAACAGAGTAACAGGGCAGATCTATTCAAAATTAAATCTGGTTCAAAAAGGGGCGAGAAATCAAGGAATAATGTATCCACAATTGTTTTTTCCTTTGGAAGGACAACTGTCGTTAAGGATGGAGCCTGAAAGGGTACTGCTATAGGATTTAAATTAGAAGGGGGTAGAATAACAAATGGTGGGGTAATCTTGGATAAAGCTTGGCAAGGATCTTGACTAACCTTACAATAGGAAAAGGGATTAGTAGATGGGAGAGAAACCTTAGGAAGAAAGGGATTAGTTAAGTTTACTGGACCAAACCCAGAGGAGGTGGCATCTTCTTTAGGCGATACCACCCTAATTTCAACCTTAGGGGTAAGACACTGCTCCGCCTGCGGGGGGTCATCTATATTTACCTCCACATTATTATCAAAAAGAAGTTTCCACTGTCTTTTTTTAGCAAACCTACGAATAGGTTTCCTCTTCTTCATTCTAATCTTTTTATGTTTCTGAGAACTCGTATTTCCCATCAATCCCGTTTTTCCTTTAGGAATTTCCTCTTCCTTTTTTGATGGCAAAGAAAATATTGGAAAGAGGGAAGGCAAATCAGATTTGGCATCAGGAGGGGGAGTTGTTATTACTTCTATCTCATCACTAAGCGGGGCTATACAATTAGCGCCAGCCGAAACCGCTTTAGAGGATTTAGAGATAGTTGAGAGTACTATGGGCTGCCTTTCCTTTTGACTTTCTAACAAAGGAGAAGAAAGCTCTACATCCAACTCTACTGAAGAACAAGGAGCACTTATTTTCTGTGGCATCAACCGTGGGGCCACTGGACTAGAAGGATCTGATACTAGTTCTTCTCTGTTTAATATCAGAACTTGCAGAATCTGTGTTACGGTATCGAAGATACATTCCGAGCCTCCCACAAATTTTTCCAGCAATCTTAAGATCGAAGACAAGACTGATTCCAGAGATGACAAGGAATTAGAAATTAGTCTCCCGTTAATATTTGGAGAACCCTCCGCTAAATTGTTCAACACAGGGCCTGAACAGGTTGTAAGATTTAATTGTGGGAGGGAGAAATCCAATTTATTAGAGGGAGTACTACTTAGGGGACCAGTACTTGAAATCGTAATAACTTCCTCCACAGGAACACCTGTAGAGATCCCCTGAAACACTTCCACCCGCGCCCTATGAGCTGTTAAATCAATATCAGGCAGAGTGAATTCATTCCCTACTACAGGGGATATAACTTTAAGTGTTTCCCTTAATGTAGCCGATGCGGGAGCAATATCTTCAGATTTTGTAGGCATACTGCCCGTAGAGTTCAGGTAATTATTCTGATTTGGCTGTACATTATTTAAGGACAAAGGTAAGCCCCTTAATTCTTCCGAACTGACTACAATTGGCAAAGATTGACTGGCCACCATACTTAGACTAGAGGAGACATTAATGACCTCATTAACTGACACCGCTACATTGCAACCTGGAATTTCGCTCGTGGACTGTGAATCTGTGGGTTTATCTTTCCCTTTGTCCCAAAGATTAAAGAGCTGACATTGGCCCTTCAACTGCATCGTAGACGCTATTTTGTTTCGTAGGGGATTAGATTTAGTTTTAGACCCAGATCTCCCCACAATCACTCGTCCAGAACGTAATTTTTTAGCCGTCATGAGACTATTTTAAAGGGAAGGGGGGAAAGATTAAGAAAATAGCAATTATAAAGTATAATATCAAATTTAACAAAATCGTTAAAATACGAAATCAGCTTGTGAAAACAACAAAACAGGATATATAGCAACTATAAAACCAAGGGAGGGGGCCCAGCCCAGCCTCCTTCGGCCTCTGACGGCCTCAGACGGTCCCGCCCTTGTCCCGGGCTTCTCCCGGCGCGCTCCCGCGCGCTCCCGCGTTGCTGGATTAGGAAGGAGAATTATAGCCGCGCTGAGGCGGGGGAGGAGCCAGCAGGGAGAGCGGGTCAGCTGCTGGTAATGCCGAGTGTCAGGCGCTCCTGGGACTTGAAGTCCACGCCTGACCTCGCTCGCAGCCCTGCACACCCCACACCACAGAGGCACAGTTGACAAAGATCTTAGAAGTCTCAGCGCTATTCCAGCAGCGCTGACAAAGTACCCAAACGCGAAGCGGGACCCGCGGAGCGGGTACCGCGAGTTGCTGGCAAAGGAGAATTACGAGAGGAGCAGCTCCAGCGTGCTCACAGTCCGAGGCTCCAACTGCTAAACAAAACGAAGCACAGGTGAGGAAACAGTCAGGAAGGCAGCCGAGCTGGATTTAGCCGCGCTGAGGCGGGGGAGGAGCCAGCAGGGAGAGCGGGTCAGCTGCTGGTAATGCCGAGTGTCAGGCGCTCCTGGGACTTGAAGTCCACGCCTGACCTCGCTCGCAGCCCTGCACACCCCACACCACAGAGGCACAGTTGACAAAGATCTTAGAAGTCTCAGCGCTATTCCAGCAGCGCTGACAAAGTACCCAAACGCGAAGCGGGACCCGCGGAGCGGGTACCGCGAGTTGCTGGCAAAGGAGAATTACGAGAGGAGCAGCTCCAGCGTGCTCACAGTCCGAGGCTCCAACTGCTAAACAAAACGAAGCACAGGTGAGGAAACAGTCAGGAAGGCAGCCGAGCTGGATTTAGCCGCGCTGAGGCGGGGGAGGAGCCAGCAGGGAGAGCGGGTCAGCTGCTGGTAATGCCGAGTGTCAGGCGCTCCTGGGACTTGAAGTCCACGCCTGACCTCGCTCGCAGCCCTGCACACCCCACACCACAGAGGCACAGTTGACAAAGATCTTAGAAGTCTCAGCGCTATTCCAGCAGCGCTGACAAAGTACCCAAACGCGAAGCGGGACCCGCGGAGCGGGTACCGCGAGTTGCTGGCAAAGGAGAATTACGAGAGGAGCAGCTCCAGCGTGCTCACAGTCCGAGGCTCCAACTGCTAAACAAAACGAAGCACAGGTGAGGAAACAGTCAGGAAGGCAGCCGAGCTGGATTTAGCCGCGCTGAGGCGGGGGAGGAGCCAGCAGGGAGAGCGGGTCAGCTGCTGGTAATGCCGAGTGTCAGGCGCTCCTGGGACTTGAAGTCCACGCCTGACCTCGCTCGCAGCCCTGCACACCCCACACCACAGAGGCACAGTTGACAAAGATCTTAGAAGTCTCAGCGCTATTCCAGCAGCGCTGACAAAGTACCCAAACGCGAAGCGGGACCCGCGGAGCGGGTACCGCGAGTTGCTGGCAAAGGAGAATTACGAGAGGAGCAGCTCCAGCGTGCTCACAGTCCGAGGCTCCAACTGCTAAACAAAACGAAGCACAGGTGAGGACATTTTTTTATTCTGCTGTAAAATTCTCCTAATGACTGCTGTACAAAAAATGTTGAGCAGACGGTCATAGCATGGAGGTCCACCTAGCACTACATTATTAATATCTTGCTGGCTCAGTTGAAGCACTTTTGTCGCTGGCTAGCTACAGCGGACTGGCTAGATGTAGGGCCTTAGCCAGACCAGCAACTCACCTTCTACAAGGAGGTGTGCCTTCGGATCTCTCCTAAATTAGAGCCGGGTTGTGGGGGTTGATGGATGTGAAGGTGTCATTCCAGCCCATGGCTGAATAGAAGAAGAAAAACCCGTCACCTTCTCTTTTTTCACTTCTCCATCTCCAGGCTGATGGTCTCCTGGCTGCAGGTGTGGCGGCAGTCACCAGAGCTGGTGAGCTTGTCAACCAGCTAAGCCGGGTGCCAGCCATGATGACTTTGTAGATGATATTGCTGGTTCTGGAAACTGGGTGGGCAAGGAGAGCCAGTGGTGGGCAATCTGTAACACAGGGAGAGATAGGGCCGTATTTCTTCTGATCCTTGATGACACATGCTACTGTGTACAGGATGCCTTTAAGAAGGGGCCTGTGTGAAGTCTAGGAGCCCCGGATCAGGGGGTTGCCACAATCCAGATGTGGGAGAATGAGGTCTTGGACCGCAGGTCTGAAGTCACATTCCTAGAGGAACAGTTCCACTTTCTTTAGCCTCAGTATTGTTTGGTATGAGTGACAGCATGTTGGTGATATAATAGTGGTATGCATCAGAGGGAAGTCACGTGGAGACAAAAGAAACAATGTGGCAAAATCGTCAAAAGCAGAAGCATGCGAGAGGCTGAGGGCAGAAGAAAGAGTACATGTGCTGGAGCTAGAGAGTTAAAAGTGGGAGCCTAGATCAGAGGCGTTTGATGCTGTTAATGCCAAGCATCAAAACTTTTCTGCCATCTCACAATAATACAGGAGGAGCCTTAAGCAATCCTGGTGTCTGGGACTGATCTTTTCATTTTCCTGCTCTGTTTCCATCGCATGCACAAAAGAAATTGCTTCAGACAAAGGCGAATGAAAGAATGGCAGAGACATCTCAGAATGCTGATATAATCTTACAAAGAACACAAAGGGAAAAGCTGGGTGGAAGAAAGAAGCCGGCCTCCTTTGTTCAAATGCTTTTTAGAAGCAGAGGCATTTGATTGTTTATAATAATAATAATTTGACGCATTGAACATCTTCCATCCAAACAGGATCACAAAACACTTTGCAGTCGAGGTGCCTTGGAAAAAGAGCGTGCCTCTGCTCCTGCTACCTCTGAGGGGCAGCATCTGCTGATGTTTCAGTACAAAATGTAAGGATACATGTAATAGTAGTGTTGTAATTACACATAACCCGTGTAATGTGAGTTTATTGTCTGTCCTCAAATGTCCCCTTTGCCAGCTATACCTGACACCACTATAAACTAATGCTAAACGTCATTTTTTTCCCCCTGCAAATTACTATACAATAGAAGTCTAAGGGCCGATTACAAGTTTGTTGGTCCATAGGACCGCCAAACTCGTAGTGGAGGTGCCGTGGCGGTCGTGGACCGCTGCACACGTGATCCGACCGCTGTATTAAGAGTATTAGGGGTATGGCAGTCGGACCGCAATAGGACTGCCTCAACTGCCAGGGATACGCAATCTCTGGTGGTGGCACAGCGGTCTGAGGGCCGCAATAGTATATTACGAATTTCCTCACATCCACCCTTGTTATGGCGGTGAGCCGGCCATGAAAAGGGTAGCGGTGAGGAAATTTAGTGGGCTCTACAGGGCCCCCTGTTTCTTTAAGGCCATGGGATGCATGCAGAGGGGCACATGGCATGACCCGTGTCTGCAAGCGCCCCCTTTCCTGAACTCCATGAACTTTTCAGTTCATGCCATGCAGGAACAGGCGTTGGCGCTCCCCTTGCAGTGCCTTTTATATAGACACCACTGTGCGAATGCCAAAGGACGCCCACCAGACCACGAGATAACTCCTAATGCGCTATATGGGGGCATAAATAAGAAATCCCTACATCGTCTCCAGATGTTCCAAAATTCTGCAGCTAGGATGGCCCTAATGCTGCCTAGGCTTTCATCGGCAACACAAGACAGAAAGGACCTCCATTGGCTTCCAATGCATGCCAGGATTTCCTTCAAACTTATCTGTCTGACCAACAGGGCTGTGTTTGGATCTGCCCCCAAAGGTATAAAGACTCTTGCTAGACTTTATTCCCCTAATAGATCCTTGCGGTCATCCTCGCGAAATCTGCTTGTTATTCCCAGATTCAAGAAGGCTAGATGGGGTGGACGAGCTTTTTCCGTCCTGGCTCCCAAATTGTGGAATAGCCTCCCTCCCGAACTCTCTGGCCAGCCCTCTCTGGCTATATTTCGGAAACTTTTGAAGACTTGGCTTTTCTATCAGGCCTATCACTAAATTCATTTTATTTTGTATGAATGTATATATATGCACTGCGCCTTGATGCCCGTTGGGCTGAGTTCGCGCATTACAAATTACATTTCATTCATTCATTCATTCATCTGGTGGCCGGCCAGCTGTGAGGTTTGGAGTTTGGGAGTGGGGTGGTGGCCTGGCGGCCCGCTTCCACACCACCAAACTCATATTCAGATCCTAAGGCCGAACATCATTGCATTGTCCTGTGAAAATTTAAGGAGAAATTCAGTGCCAAAGAAATGACATTTTGGAGCGTGGATCATGCAAAGGAAAGAAAGATTGAAAAGACAAAGCTCTTGAGGAACTGCTAGATGCATGGAAAATAGCTTTGCCATATCTTTGAGGTCATGACCTCGAAGGAGATGCAGTAACTTCAATGGGAGCAGGTGATCTAGAGCAGTGTCTAACTCTTGGAAATTGGGGCATCCGGTTCAGGAAAACTGTTTGGCAGAATATGTAACGATTTATTGGATGGCACAGGAGCCTGCTACAGCAAGGAGTGGTAGTTCAGGTAACATTAAGAACTTGAAATGCTTGTGTTCAGGAAGGGAAGGGTAAAGATGCCTTCAAGGGAATTTATTTTGAAAGTATTTGGTAATTCAAAGTAATTTACAAAGGATAAATTAATAATCCTTATCAGCAATCAATTGAGCAGAGTGATATTCTGGTTCAATATAAAACCTCTATTAGGTCAAAACATATAAACAACAGACACAAGGTGTATTAGAAAAATATAGTTTTATCAAAGAGTCATTTCAAACTGAATAAAACAAGACAGGGATAAGATGAATCATCTTATCCCTGTCTTGTTTTATTCAGTTTGATCTGGGATAGGTGTTCTTAGGTTCTGTTGAGTCACTTGTTAATTTATTTGTGTGTGTACCCACAGGCCTAAGTATTTTTGTATGTTCACTCATCTGTATATGAAACGACTCATCCAAATGACTCTTTGATAAAACTATATTTTTCTAATACACCTTGTGTCTGTTGTTTATATGTTGTTTATATGTTTTGACCTAATAGAGGTTTTTTATTGAACCAGAATATCACTCTGCTCAATTGATTGCTGATAAGGATTATTAATTTATCCTTTGTAAATTACTTTGAATTACCAAATACTTTCAAAATAAATTCCCTTGAAGGCATCTTTACCCTTCCATTTAACTACCCAAGCCCTCAAGGGTATTTTGGGTCGCTCACTTTTTGTTAATCATGTGTTCAGGAAGATCGCCAAAAGCAACTATGAATATCATACCAGTGACAGGTGTCTACAAAATTAAGGGTGGCTTTAACCCGTTAAGTGCGTGCGTTGGCCTACCCGCGCAATAGAACGCCCGCACTGCGGCGTATTTTACGCAGCGGTTAACGGGTTAAAGAAATCTCACTATTGTTGGCAACATTGAAAAACGTCATCATAAGTGGAAAATGAGACCTAGGTATTGATGTAATACAAAGTGGCAATTGCTCCTCAGAAAACCAGCTTAAGTACCCAACAGGAACAAAATCTGATAGTACTTGAATGGCGTTTATAGACAATTACTCGGATTTCACAAAACAATCAAAAGTAAAAGTGTATTTACTTGTTCTGACTTTTCTTACTAAAATACAAGCATTCCTGTTTCAAGGAGTCCACGCTAATCAATCATGCTACCTCTACAGCTACATTCTTAACACAGTCTACATGCATCCTTCGAAGGTTGTAGCTTGCAGCCAAACTGGACATAGTACATTTATGATTAACAAATGGGTCCTAGGACAGTAAGTAAGTAATTTGTTTGCACAGTTAATTAAAACCAATGCAATGCAATACAAAACATAAAAATTGAAGCACAATGTAAAATCACATATGTTTAAAACCATCATTGTATGAACATTTATGTTCTTTTCTTAGTAATTTTAAAATCATATCAGCCATTCAGTTATCTCTCAGTATTTGATATTAAGCATGATTTGTGTTACAAGACAAGTTGGAACCAAGTCAATTCAATATTCTGGACCTGGCATTTTGTCCCCCACAGACTACCTTATTGAATCACAAACTCTTGCAATGGATCTGTTAAAAAATAAAACTCACAATATTGGGAAGCCTAAAGTCCAACTAGCGTTTAATGTAAAATAGCAGATAGCAAAAGATGAAAAGAAAATTGCCATTTCAACTGCCCATGGCTCTCACAAGAAAATGTTTGTTGGCGCTAAGAGCTGAAAACAAGTAAAAAATCACCCTAGTATATATACAGTTTCTCTCAACATTAATCAATGTAACATGACAGAAACTTGTTATTCTCAGCTAAAACGTATACACTGTGCAAGTGTCAGGATCGTCCCCTCAAGGAATCCCAGGACTGCCTCGAAGGTGGGAATATCATTCATATACACAATACTAGCCTTATTATTCTCACAAAATTCTGCTTCCCTTGGCAAGGTGTGAAAACAAGAGTATGCTGCTGGAAATGTGCAATGTACAACATGGAGTATTATGGCTTTTCGGCCTGCTAAGGCCATAAAGTTTTGAGATTAATACAATACCATGGGAAGGTTCAAGCAAATAGAAGGCAACATTCATATTTGATTAATATTGATTTATTTTCAAGTTTTATTAAAGAGGAACTAGGCCAGAGGGCATCAGAGCACTTTACATGGGTTGGATATACAGAGATTACAGGGGATATAGAACTATAGGATCCATATAGGAGATATGGTACAAATCGGAAGCATAAAACAATACGCAATATAAAACAAAAGACATAATACAAGTAGGAAGCATACAGTAATACACAGTATAAAACAGGGTCTACTTTACTGAGATACATGAAAGGATTGGCAGTGCAGTTCTGAGGTAGTTAAAGTAGACTGAGGTAAGGGACTCGGAATCATAGGTCGGGCAGAACCCGTTTGTTCCGAGGTTTGGATACGTAGCTGGTTGGGAGGGAGGGTTTAGGTATTTGTTCAGGGGAGATAGTATGCAGTTTTTCCTGCAGTATAGGAAGAATGGCTCTCACGTCGTTCTTTTGGAAGGGAGTTCCAAAACCTGGAAGCATTATTTGAGAAGGAGCAGATGCAAAATGTATTAGTCTTGAAATTGGGAGTAATCAAGAGAAGGATGTTAGAGCTTTGAAGGGGTCTCTTATGGACCCTTTTTGGGAGTTTGTCAATATGGTAGGTTGGTTTTTCATGGCATTTATTCCGGGTTTTGTATAGCACAAACTTGACCCGAAGGTATCAGAGCATTTTACGGAGTTAGCACAGCAGCATTTACAGGAGTTACGTATGGAGTAAATAAAAATACATAGAAGCAATATACAAAAGAAGAATATAATAGACAGCAGGATATGTGGATGATACGTTCCGGAGGCAGGTATCGTATAAAAGTAGAAGAGGTTGACGTACGGTTATATTCTAAGGTAAGGATGTTCAGGCTCTTTGGTTGGTGTGAGGGAGGTGCATCAGGCAAGTCAACAGATTTAGGGGGGAGGGTTTAGGTATTCGTTGAGAAGAAGTGGTTTAGGTTTTTTTCTGAAGTGAAGGAATGATTTATGGAATGGGTGCATCATTTTTCTTTTTTTAAATTTGGGCAGACTCAAGAGTGGAGTGTTAGAACTTCGAAGAGGCACAGATCTGGCTTCATTGCCCTGATCTGTTTTTCCCCCTCTCCTCTCCTACTTTTTCCATACCTCTTCCTATTCTTTCTCTCTCTGCTTCCTATTTCCTTTTCTCTTATCGGTCACTCTGTTCTTCCATTTCTTCTTTCTTCATATTGTTGTTTGTGTCGGAGTTTGCTTGTCTTGCTCATGTTGTTTTTCCTGATGATTTACCCTTTTGTAACATTTTTACTTGCTGTATTTTCCTTTGTAGTCTCCTGCCTGAAGTGTCCTCCCTTCATATGTTTCTCATACCTCCAATCCTCCATTATGTGTAATCTTGTCTCGTGGAATGTCTGTGGTCTTGGAAACCCTGTCAAACGTCAAAAGGTATTGTCACATTTATCTAAACTTCAATCTCAAATTGCGTTTCTCCAAGAGACTCATTGTTCTGATGTGGAGTCGTTAAAGTTAAAGGGAAATTGGGTGGGTCAAGTTGTTTTTTCCCCTGCTGCTAACAAAAAAGGTGGTGTCGCTATATTATTCCATAAAGCTTTGTCAGTTCAAATTGTGTCTACTGAACATGATGCTGAAGGACGATGGGTAATGGCCAAGATTGTAGTCCAGAACAAGACGTTAGTTCTATTAAATATTTATGGCCCTGTTCGACCAGATCCCCAATTTTGGTCGGAGATTAAAATTCTTCTATCCTCTATCGATTGCCCTAATATTGTTGTAGCTGGGGATTTTAACCAATGGTTGGATCCTTACTCTGATAGGTTATCCAAGTGTAAATTTCAACCTGACAAAACTCACAAATCATTCCAATCGGCCATTGCCTCTCGTCCATTTTATGATGTGTGGAAGACGTGCAATCCTGACTCTTTTGAATATACTTTTTTCTCAAATATGCAAAATACTAGATCTAGAATCGATTACATTCTAGTTAGTAAATCCCTGCTTCCATCCATTCAGAAATCGGAAATTGGTTCTATTTTGTTGTCTGATCATGCCCCGGTTTATGCAACACTTGATTTCTCCCCCACTTCCTCGAAATTTAGTCGATGGAAATGTAATACTTTCCTGTTATCTGACACAGTTTTTATCAAAAATGTCACCACCTTTATTAATGAATTTTTTCATTTTAATGTTCCCTCGGATACATCT
Source organism: Lissotriton vulgaris (assembly GCF_964263255.1). Taxonomy (NCBI): domain Eukaryota; kingdom Metazoa; phylum Chordata; class Amphibia; order Caudata; family Salamandridae; genus Lissotriton; species Lissotriton vulgaris. The sequence goes on from NC_141687.1 coordinate 248,389,476, forward strand.
ATACCTAATACGTGGGATGCCTTTCAGGCTATTTTGCGTGCCTTTGTTATATCTTTTGTATCTCAGAAGAAAAGAGATGCTAAAGCTAAGTATGAGGTTCAATTGCAAAATAGCAAACGACTTGTACACACTTACTTCACCTCTAAAGACCCCACTGCCCTTCATGACCTCATTGCAGTAAAAACGGCACTTAATAAATTAGCAACTGTTGAGGCCTGTAATGTTTTACTTAAAATCAAATCTAAATATCATGGTGGTCAAAACAAAGCGGGCAAGATGTTAGCTAATTATTTGAAAATTAAGTCTGAACGCAAAACCATTGGCACCATTCTTAATGACTCCACCAACAAATTAGTGTCATCTGATGAAGATATTGCTGATGTCTTTCACAAATACTATCGGTCTCTTTACTCAGATGACACTTTTCCATCTACTCAAAACCTTGATTCTTTTTTCTCAGGTCTTCCACCTCCTCCAGCCCTCCCTGATGAATTTGCTAATTTAGAAAAGGATATTACCCTCCAAGAAGTAATTACTGCCATTCATGCTTTGAAAAAATCTAAAGCACCCGGTCCTGATGGCCTCCCTATTGAATTTTATTCTACTTTCCACTCGATTTTTGCCCCTAAAGTCCTACAACTTTTTAACTCCTTTATTGCCGAAGCCAAAGCCTCAGGATCCTTTATGGACACATTAATTATTATTATCCCCAAACCAGATAAGGACCATTCTTACTGCAAAAACTTCCGCCCTATACCTTTAATTAATTACGATTGCAAAATTTTTGCCAAGATCCTTGCTGCTCGACTTGATAACATTATTCCCCTTTTGATTAAAACTGATCAGGTTGGCTTTGTAAAGGGCAGGCTAGCGTCTGATAATGCACGTATGTTTGCTAATATTATTTCCCTTAGTAAAAAATTTAAAGACCCCCTTGCTGCTCTCTCTCTGGATGCAGAAAAGGCATTTGATCGAATTAATTGGCAATTTATGTTTCGGACCCTTCAATGGTTTGGTTTTGGACCCTCATTTATCTCCTTTATTAAATTATTATATTCCTGTCCCCGTGCCAGTATCTTTATCAATAATCAGTTTTCTAAATACTTTTCTTTATCTCGTGGTACAAGGCAAGGTTGCCCCCTCTCTCCTTTATTATTTATTTTATGTCTTGAACCATTTTTAGAACGCATTTGCAATAATTCCATGATTACAGGTTTCAAATTTTCCTCTGTTGAAACAAAAATTTCTGCCTATGCGGATGATAACTTACTGGAACTCACTCCCACTGGCTCTAAAATTAGAGACCAACCTGTTCCACTTCCGCAAGGCCTTAAAGACATTACTTTTTTCACAACGTGTCATATAGTCTGTTTGACTCATTTCAGGTGAAGCTGCCTCCTTTCTTCTCTAGTCTATCCCTTGCGCCGGGAAACCCATTGTGGGTAGCTGTGCGCGATACAAGCTTAAATAAATAAATAAAATAAATATATGTCCAAACCTGTTGATTCATTACCACATTTTATGAATGAAGTTCAACTCTACTCCTCCGTCTCTGGCTATAAACTTAATTTATCTAAAACTGAAGTCCTACCCTTAAACTCTGTTTGTTCCCAATTTATGTTCTCTGATACTGATTTTACATGGTGCCCTTCCAAAATTAAATACTTGGGTATTTGATTCTCATCCACCCTAACTGGCACCCTTAAATTTACTTTTAATAATTTGATAACGAAACTCCAATCCCTTCTCCTTATATGGTCTCCACTTTTTCTTTCTCGGTGGGGCAGATTGGACGCTATTAAAATGATGATTACTCCCCATGTATTGTATACTGTATCTATGCTTCCTATTCAAATCCCCAATGTGTACTTTTCCCGAATAAACTCTATATGTACTAAATTCCTTTGGAATAATAAACATCCTCGTATTGCTTTGCTTAAACTTACTCGTCCTAAAGCTGAAGGTGGTGTCAGATTTCCTAATTTTAAAGCTTATCATTCAGCTTTTCTAATTAAACAATCGCTTTCACTAGCTTATGATTTTTTAACCACCCCAATCCCTAAATGGGTTCTCTATGAACGCTCACTTTTAAAAGATTTCCCTTTTAAACATATTGCTTTTATGTCCAATTGCTCCTTTTTATCCTAACATCCCATTTTAAAATACCACAGGCTCTCATTTCAAATACCTTCTCTAAAGATGTAACCCCCTTACAGTGTTTTTTATCCTCCATTATTTGGTATAATACATTTCTCAAATACAAAGGTAAATCGTTTTATTACAAATACTGGAAGGAAAAGAATATATCTTTTGTTTATCAATTTCTTAATAATTTCACTATTGTTCCCTTTCAAGACTTGCAACTCCGTTATCAATTACCTGACACTCTTTTCAATGAATATACTATTATTACTACAGCTATCCAATCTCATTTAGCTACATTTCCACTTCCAACTGACTTTCCCTCCATCACACCTTCAACTCCGTTATATCCTTTATTCCCTACACACAGACCTAAGGCTGCTCTTTATACCATATTGTTGTCTACTGTTCAAACACGTTCCAAATCTAATGTTGAAGTTATTTGGGAAACTGATTTATCTGTTTCTTTTCCTATTATTTTGTGGGAAAAACTTTGGTCTAAGTTATTTAAAGTTTCTGCAGCTGCACGTATAACTCAATCTTTATATTTTGTCTATCATAGAGCGATTATTACTCCTGTTAGCATTTGTAAATTTTTCCCTCATTCCTCTCCCCTATGTTGGTCTTGTTCTAATGCTACAGGAACTTTATTACATTTATTATATGATTGTACTGCTGTTTCATCTTTTTGGAATTCAGTTTGGAAGATTTGCATGTCAATTTTCAAGTTTAATACTAATATATCATTTATACATGTTTTTCTAGGATCTTTATCATCTGACATAGATATAGCTACTACTGACTCTAAGCTGTTTGACCTTTTTATTGCTCTAGCTTTTAAGGTTATCTTATCGTCATGGAAAGATAATTCTAAACTATCATTACCCATGTGGTGGAACTTTATTTGTGATGAGCATAGGATTGCCACTGTTTCCTCCGCTTCCATCCCTCAAAAAATAAAATCTGATCTTTTATGGCTTCCCTTTACTTCTTATCTTTCCTCTGCTACCCCTGCTAGATGAGTTTTTTCTTTTTTTTTTCTCTCTCTGCTTCTCTCTCTTTCTTCTTCTTTCTTTCTTTTCTTTCTCTCTTTCTTCTATCTTCTTTTCCTCTATCATATCCCCTGCCATCCCTTTTTGATATACTTGATAGTATAATACTATGCCTGTTTGTTTTTCCCTATTCATGATGATAATATGTTCACTTTTGGCATGTACTTTGTTCTCTGCAAAAATTTTCAATAAAACTTTATTAAACAAAAAAAAAAGAACTTCGAAGAGGCCTGATCTGGTCGGCTTTTGATAATTTGTTAGTGAGGTAGATTGGTTTTCCAGTGTAGAGAGCTTTGTGGATTATGGAGGCAGTTTTGAATATACATCTTGCCTCGATTTCAATCTGGCAAAATAAACCCTTTGCCAGGCCTAATCCTTACATTTTAATACATATAAGTCACCCCTAGGGTAGGCCTTGGACATCACAGAGGGTGTGGGTGCAATGTAGGCCATGTGCTTTTAAGTTGTACATGTCCTGGTAGTAAAAAAGTCTTAAATTAGTTTTTCACTACTGCGAGGCCTACCTCTCCCACAGGATAACATTGGTGTTACCTTACTACATTTAGTAAGCAATAACTGCCAAATGGAAACAGGTAATTCATTCATCTTTGGTGTCTTTGGAATTGTAATGGAAAATCCTAGCTTATGGTGAAGTCGGGTTTTAATTTACAATTCTGAAATTACCACTTTTAGAATGTTGGCATTCTCTTGTCTTAGAGAATTGGTGCCTGTAGTCTGCCTCTCGGTCACATGACTGGGTGTAGTTGACAGTTGGGCTTTTTGTATTCTTCCTAGAGAGCCAAACACAATAGAGAGCGTAGGTGTGCCCGGATGGAATATCACTGGCAGTATGGGCAGGAGGAGCTGGGCAAAGCCCCACATACACTTTTAATAGGTTGTGCTCTACCTCCACACAAAGGACTGCATACTTACAGCAGTTAGTCTACAGCCATGGAAAGGGAAGCAGGGCACATGTGCACACCAAAGGCAACCATCTAGAAGCTTCTCCCACTTCAAAGGCAGAAATAGGTTTAAATATTGGTCATCAGACACCAACTCTTCAGTGTACCTCTGGATCTGTGGATACTCTTCCAAGGAAAAGGACTGCTGTCCGGCTGAAAGGACTGCCACTCTGCTGGACTGCTGCTCTGAAGGACTGCTGCCCTGCTGTGTGGACCTGCTGCCTGCTGCCCTCTTGCCTCCATGAGAAGGACTGGACCTGCATCTGGTGAACCCAGGACCCCAGAGTGACTCCAAGGGCTTGTTGGCTGGCCTCCTGACTTGAGCCTCAGGGATAGAAGGCTCTTACAACCTCGACCTAAGCACCTGGACTCTGCAATCTGTGAGTCTACCCTCCCAAGTGGTGCCATCCCAGTCTTGGACTCTTGGAAGTGGGCCTAAGGTGCTCTACCAGCCTCTGTGGAACCAGCGGAACCAACACATCTCCTCTGCTGTGTAGGACAACCCGAGCAAACCCGACACATCACCTTCGCTGAGTGGATCTTCCCAGTAGCACCTCATCTGAACCGCCAGCCCCCGCATCCCTTGTCGACAGTAGCCTTAACGGTGATGCTGGACTCCACATCACAGCCTTGTAGCTCCTCGTAACTAACTCACCGCCCAATCTGCGCAGCATATCCTCAACACCAGACTTCGCATCGCAAGCCCTTGTCAACGGAAACCTCAATGACGACACATGACCTCGCCCTGCATCCTCCCCACATCTCCGAACTGACTTATCACCTTGGCTCTATGATGCATCTTTGACACAGACCCTCACAATACTCTGTGTTGGACCTAGATTACCCAAGTCTACATAAGGTATCTTGGCACAGTAGTGGCTACAGCTAACTCAAGGCGTTGGTTAAGTACTTATAAGTCTCACTCACAGTAACTCAGTGATGAACCACTAAAATAAAGACACAACACCACTGTTTGGAAAAATACCGTTACCTTTTATAAAAATAATATGCTTTTCTTGTTATACTTTTTAGTCAGAGATAAAAGACAATCAAGTTACACCTGGGACATGAAATTCAGATCACACTTCAATATCTTTCCTGGTCAGAATTTGAGAATCAAAGGTACATTTAAGGTCTGTAGTTATTCAGGTCACAATACACTTCACTAATAGATTTACAGAAAGGAAAATGCAGTTTGACAGTGCAATACGTTTTTAAAGACTCATTAGCAGGTACATTACCCCACAGCTCTTAAGCACCTGCTCAACTCAACAGAATGACCTGGTTGTAGATCTTCACTGCATAACCCACCAGTTATGTAACTAAAAGGGAAGACACAATAATATTAGCAAGGTTCCCCTCACTCTAATTTACAGGCACACCTATCTGGTAGAGGATCTACTTCTTCAATTATCAATAAGCTGTAAGGGTTTTTACCCAGGAACCCTGTGGTTCTCTACACAACTTCCTCCTCTTTCCTCAGTGCCACTTATGGGATATTTTAATCAGGATTAGGCAGTTCACTAGCCCGCTTCCTCCAGTCAGGCTTCCCTGGACAGTTCAGTTTATGGTTTTAGACGCAGCCCCACTGTCCTGTTTCCTTCACTCGGTGCTGCCGCCTCCCGTTCCCACACTACCCAGCTTACTTGTAGGCTTGTAGGCATGTTGCGCTTGGGTCCTCTACACGCGATGGAGCCTGGCAGCAGACGGCTGTCGGGGAAGGTCGGGGAAGGCTTTCCTGGCCCCAAGGCTCCCTACCGCAACGTCCGCTGTGGCGCTTCTGCCTCCTCAGGGGGGGGGGTCGAACACCTGAAGCTCCGACGCGGTCGGCTTTCTTGTTGACGCGACCGGCTCTCCTCAGGCGGCACTACTCCGCCGGGCATGCGCGGAAGCGCTCGCTCTTCTCCCGCCTCCGCACTCACTCCAAGGAAGGACGCTGCTCTTCCGGTGACGCTGCTCTCCCGGGCCTGCCCGACCCTAGGCCCCTCCTGCCTTCACAGAAGCGTTCGCGCTCAAGGCATGCGCGGCAGCGCTTCCTTCTCGGATTGACGCGGCTGGTGCCCCCGGGGTCCCACAGCCGATCGTAGCAGCGCCGCTGCTCCTGGTCAGTCACTTCCCACTCCGGCCTCTCAGGAAGGATGTGCATACACGGCGCCCTCGCTCTTCAGGTCGCTATGGTGCCACAGACACCCGCCTTCACCACAGCTGCTCCACAACACCGGTAAGCGCAGCGCTGAGTATGGGAAGTCAGTGATACCCTCAGTTAAGGGTGTCCTGAGAGGATTCACTGGGGCTCCAATATAGAAGGGTCTTCTTCCTCAAGTAGCTTAATGTTCTTATCAGCAATTGTTGTTTTGAAAGGGATCGGTCAAAGGTTGAAGGGGGAACAACCCTCTGAAGAAACTGTCAGCCTCAGAGACAAACTAGCTGCTCTCAGTGTGTCCACCTCCTCTCACCACTGCCTCACTCCTCTACTCTTGGGTCAGCACAAAATGGCTGCTGGTCACTGGCCTTATATAGGGTGGCCTGAGACCTGCAGAAGTCTCTAGTTAATTCCAGAAAGTTCCCTAATGTTATCCTATGGACCTGTCCTCCAGTAGTGTCCGTTATGGCAGTTGGTGGACACCATTTTAGGTTTCTGGAGATCCCTAGATTTTCAAGGGGGCTGACTAGGCCTCACAGGTTATGAGGGAAAAATGGCGTCATCGCCAAGGAACACCTAGCCCCCTGACAGCATTAAAAAAGATTCCTGATGGACATATGTAAAAATAAAAAAATAGAAACTCTGGGAGGCTAAGGGGGACAAAAATAAATCATAATGGTTAGAGTCTCCCCAGAAGCAGACAGGTCTAACACGCGTCCCCCCCAGCTGAAAGTGGGGAGAACTACCCAACCCCTTGGGAGTCCTCATCACTAAGGCGGAAATACCTGGATAGACCGTCTGCGTTGGCATGGTCCGTCCCAGGTCGGTGTTCCACCCTAAAGTCCATTCCCTGTAGGGAGATGGACCACCTTAGCAACTTGGGATTCTCCCCCTTCATTTGCATCAGCCAACGAAGGGGGCGATGGTCAGTCTGAACTAGGAAGTGCGAGCCAAACAAGTATGGCCGCAGCTTCTTCAGAGCCCAAACCACCGCAAAGGCTTCTCTCTCAATTGTACTCCACCTCCTTTCCCTGGGGAGTAGCCTTCTGGACAGGAAGACCACTGGTTGATCCAAGCCCTCATCATTTAGCTGCGATAACACTGCCCCAATGCCATGTTCTGACGCATCTGTTTGGACAATGAATTCTCTAGCAAAATCAGGGGCCTTGAGAATGGGAGCGGAACACAATGCTTGTTTCAAGGTCATGAAGGCTCGCTGGCAAGCCTCCGTCCAGACTACCCGTCGGGGTTGCTTTTTGGAAGTAAGTTCAGTGAGGGGTGCCACGATAGTGCCATACCCCTTCACGAAGCGACGGTTGTATCCAGTGAGGCCCAGGAAGGCTCGGACCTCTGTTTGAGTCTTGGGGGGCTCCCAGGCGATGATAGCCTCAATCTTAGCCTGGAGGGGCTGCACCGTCCCTCTGCCCACCAAGTGACCTAGGTACACCACCGACCCCTGTCCGATCTGACACTTGCTGGCCTTGATTGTCAAGCCAGCCTGTTGCAGGGCATGAAGAACAGCTTGCAGGTGCTGCAAATGGTCCTCCCAGCTGCTACTGAAGACAGCAATGTCGTCCAGGTATGCAGCAGAAAAAGCTTCCATTCCAGAAAGGACCCTGTTCACCAGCCGCTGAAAAGTGGCAGGGGCATTCTTGAGCCCAAAGGGCATCACATGAAATTGGTAGTGTCCCTGAGGTGTAGAGAAGGCTGACCTTTCCTTCGCCTCCTCGGTAAGGGAAATCTGCCAGTACCCTGAAGTTAGCTCAAAGGTACTTAGGTATTGAGCAGCTCCCAGCCGGTCAATAAGCTCATCCGCCCGTGGGATGGGATGTGCATCAGTTTTGGTTACTGAGTTCAAGCCTCGGTAGTCCACACAGAATCTCAATTCAGGTGTGGTGCCTGGTGGGGCAGCTTTTGGTACCAAAACCACCGGGCTAGACCAAGAGCTTCCAGAAGGTTCAATCACTCCCAGCTCCAGCATCTTGGCGACTTCACTCTTGATGCTGGCCTTCACCTTGTCCGACAGCCGGTAGATTTTAGACTTCACAGGTGGGCTGTCTCCTGTGTCCACGTCATGGGTACACAGGTGGGTCCTACCCGGGACAAGGGAGAACAGAGAAGAAAATTGCTCCAGGATCTGGCGGCAATCACTCTGCTGTTCAGGAGTTAGGGATGGCGAGAGAATTACTCCCTCCACCGACCCATCCTTTTCTTGGGACGAGAGAAGATCAGGGAGAGGTTCACTTTCTTCTTCCTCTGCTCCATCGGTTACCATCATCAAGACAACCTCGGGCCTCTCATGATGTGGCTTGAGGCGATTGGCATGCAGCACCCTGTGGGGCTGCCTCGGGGTCTTAAGATCCACCAAGTAGGTAGACTTCCCCTTTTTCTCCAAAACCTCAAAGGGGCCTGTCCAACGGTCCTGGAGGGCATTTAGCTCTCCAGGTTCCATCACCAACACCTTCTGTCCAGGCTCCAGTTCCACTGGGTGAGCGTTGTGGTCATACCACTCTTTCATAACTGCTTGGCTGGCCTCCAAGTTGTCTGAAGCTTGCTTCCACAACTTAGCCATTTGGCTCCGGAAGGCCAGCATGTAGCTCACCACGTCCTGGGGAAGCTTCCTGGGAGTCCGTTCCCATCCGTCTTTCACCAGGCTGAGAGGTCCCCGTACAGGGTGCCCGTACAAAAGTTCGAAGGGGCTAAAGCCCACTCCCTTTTGCGGCACTTCCCTGTAAGAAAACAAGAGACAGGGTAGGAGGATGTCCCATTTCCTCCGCAGGCTCTCAGGTAGACTCTGTATCATACCTTTCAAGGTTTTGTTAAACCTTTCCACAAGACCATTGGTTTGTGGGTGATAAGGAGTGGTAAACCGATAGGTAACTCCGCACTCCTTCCACATAGCCCGCATGTATGCTGAAAGGAAGTTAGTCCCCCTGTCGGACACAACCTCCTTGGGGAAACCCACTCGGGTGAAGATCCCCATCAGGGCCCTTGCCACCACAGGTGCAGTGATGGTCCTCAGAGGTATTGCCTCTGGGTACCGTGTGGCATGATCCACCAAAACCAGTATGAACCGGTGACCAGCTGAAGTTGGTGGATCCAATGGCCCCACAATGTCGATGCCCACCCTCTCAAAGGGGGTGCTAACGACAGGTAGTGGTTCCAGGGGAGCTTTAAGCTTCACCCCTGTTTTCCCACTAGCTTGGCAGGACACACACGTCCGACAATATGTATCAGACGCCACTTTCATTCGAGGCCAGTAGAAGTGGGGGACAAGCCGGGCAAAGGTCTTGTCCTGTCCTAGATGTCCTGCCAATGGTATCTCATGAGCCAGTTCCAGTAGAAAGGCTCTAAAGCATTGAGGGACCACCAAGGCTCTGGCTGAACCATGGCCAGGTGCCTTGGGCTCACTGTAGAGGAGTCCATCCTCCCAGTAAATCCGGTAGCTCCCTTCAATGTTTCCTGCTGCCTGGGCGTTGGCCTGTTGCCGCAGCCCCTCGAGAGTAGGACACTCTTTCTGAGCTTCACAGAATTCTTCCCGGGAAGGACCTCCCTCCACATGCCATTCAGTAGGGATGGGTAGGTTTTCCAGGGAAGCAACATTCTCCCCTGTGGACTCCAGATCCACCTCCGCAGGTGGTCCATCTGTCTCACGAGGTGGAGATGTCGAGGCAGGGTCCTCCGGCCTCCTGTCCTTCTCCTCTCTGGCAGCCGGCTGGGCCATTGTTCCAGGCTCCAGCGTAAGTGAACTCCCCCTTCGGGCAGTCGCTGACCTTGTGCTGACACAAGTCCAGTCAGGGGGTCCCAGCATCTCAGAGTGAGTCTGGTACTCCACCCTCCTCCAAGCATTGTGCTCCATATCATTCCCCAACAGGCAGTCAACAGGCACGGCAGGGCTTACGGCAACTCGAAGTGGACCTGCAACCCCTCCCCACTCAAAGGGAATCTCAGCCACAGGGTAGTGGCCCAATCTGCCGTCAGCCATTACGGCGGGATGGAGTACATCTGGGATGACCTGCTCTGGAGACACCAGCTGACTCCTTACCATAGTCATGCTGGCTCCTGTGTCTCTCAGAGCCTCCCCTCTACGGCCATTGATGGTGACCCACTGCTCATACTTAGTAGTATTAGAGGGCAGCTGGGTCTTTGGAACCATCTCCTTATCTCCCAGGGACACTAAAGTGACACCCGCCCGCTCCCCTCCATTAACCAAAGGCATCTCCTCCCCGAGCACTACACTAGTGATTCCCGGGGCTTTTCCTCCAGTGGGAGGGGGTGGTCTTTTTGGGCATCTCACATCTCCTTTATAGTGTCCCACACCACCACATTCAAAACAATGAACAACCCTTGGCTGCTGGCTTTGGCCAGGGGTAGGGTTGCGAGGGGGGTTACTCTTAGGGATGAATCCTCTGCCCCTTCCTTGCGAAGTGTTTTGTGGCCCTTTTGAGAACTCCTTCTTAGTTTCCCCTCCCTCTTTCTTCTGGGGGGCGCCCTGTCCTTGCTTCTGGGAATTCCCTCCAGTCCCCTTAGTCGACACCCGGGTACTAACCCAGATGTCCGCCTCCTCAGCAAGCTTCCTGGGGCTGGTCAGCTTGCTGTCCACCAGATGCTGTCTTAGTTCGGGAAGACACTTCTCGAGTAGGTGTTCCTTGAGTATGAGGTCATATAGTCCCTCATAGTCTCCTACTTCGCTGCCTCTTACCCAACCCTCCAGGGCCTTCCTGGAGTAGTCCAAAAAATCTACCCAGTTTTGCGTGCCCAGCTTATAGCTGCCCCGGAACTTTTGCCTATATTTCTCAGGGGTCAACCCAAACTTCCTGAGCAGCGCTGACTTCATAGCCGGGTAGTAGGTCTGTTCACTCTGATCAAGGGCCAACAAAGTATCCCTGCCAGTGGGGGGCATGTATTTATATAACCCACCTCCCCAGTGGACTTCCAGAATCCCATGGGCCCTCAGCGAGACCTCGTAGGCGGCTAGCCATTTAGCAATGTCGTCACTGGGTACATAGCAAGCCATAATATCTTTTGGTAGGTACGGTCTGGGTTCTCTGGTGTTGGTCTGGATATCGCTGCCACCATTCTCTGGTTTGGGGGTTCGTAAATTTAGGGCTTGCAAATCCATCTCTTTGATGGTCCGCTCATGCTCCAACCTCTTTTCCTCCCTCACCATGTCCATCCTGGCTAGTTCTATTCTCATCCTCCTCTCCTCCCTCCTATCTTCTAACTCGGCGTCGGTCAGGCCCCTCTCTGACACACTACTGCCCACTCTGGAAGGTGTTCTAGGACCTGTTACAAGGTTCTCCCCTCCCGCCTGGTACAGTGTTGCGGTCTCCAGGACAGTATCCTTGTCACTCTCCTCAGGTTCTACCTCCTCCCCGGAATGAGCCTCTACCCATGCCCGAATACTGGTCAGCAGCTCAACTTTTCTGGCGCCTTTCTTGAAAAACACCCCCTGCTGCTGACACCATTCCTTCAATTGGGTCACAGTATAATTTTCCAGCTCTTCCACATTTATCTACATTTCTATTTGGAGTATAAACTGCTACACAGGAGAAATCCACAAAGTGACCTGAGGTCAACCTCCACCCACCGCCAGTAGTCAATTTAGAAAAATCAAAATTTAAATTAGGAGGGCCGCAGGGAGAAAACTCCAGGTGAGGTCTCGTGGTTGGCACTGCGTTACTAATAAGTGAGTGTAAGTACAAATCCGTTATCCCACCGCTGAAACACCAATTATGTTGGACCTAGATTACCCAAGTCTACATAAGGTAGCTTGGCAAAGTAGTGGCTACAGCTAACTCAAGGCGTTGGTTAAGTACTTACAAGTCTCACTCACAGTAACTCAGTGATGAACCACTAAAATAAAGACACAACACCACTGTTTGGAAAAATACCGTTACCTTTTATAAAAATAATATGCTTTTCTTGTTATACTTTTTAGTCAGAGATAAAAGACAATCAAGTTACACCTTGTACATGAAATTCAGATCACACTTCAATATCTTTCCTGGTCCGAATTTGAGAATCAAAGGTACATTTAAGGTCTGTAGTTATTCAGGTCACAATACACTTCACTAATAGATTTACAGAAAGGAAAATGCAGTTTGACAGTGCAATACGTTTTTAAAGACTCATTAGCAGGTACATTACCCCACAGCTCTTAAGCACCTGCTCAACTCAACAGAATGACCTGGTTGTAGATCTTCACTGCATAACCCACCAGTTATGTAACTAAAAGGGAAGACACAATAATATTAGCAAGGTTCCCCTCACTCTAATTTACAGGCACACCTATCTGGTAGAGGATCTACTTCTTCAATTATCAATAAGCTGTAAGGGTTTTTACCCAGGAACCCTGTGGTTCTCTACACAACTTCGTCCTCTTTCCTCAGTGCCACTTATGGGATATTTTAATCAGGATTAGGCAGTTTACTAGCCCGCTTCCTCCAGTCAGGCTTCCCTGGACAGTTCAGTTTATGGTTTTAGACGCAGCCTCACTGTCCTGTTTCCTTCACTCGGTGCTGCCGCCTCCCGTTCCCACACTACCCAGCTTACTTGTAGGCTTGTAGGCGTGTCGCGCTTGGGTCCTCTACACGCGATGGAGCCTGGCAGCAGACGGCTGTCGGGGAAGGTCGGGGAAGGCTTTCCTGGCCCCAAGGCTCCCTACCGCAACGTCCGCTGTGGCGCTTCTGCCTCCTCAGGGGGGGGGGGTCGAACACCTGAAGCTCCGACGCGGTCGGCTTTCTTGTTGACGCGACCGGCTCTCCTCAGGCGGCACTACTCCGCCGGGCATGCGCGGAAGCGCTCGCTCTTCTCCCGCCTCCGCACTCACTCCAAGGAAGGACGCTGCTCTTCCGGTGACGCTGCTCTCCTGGGCCTGCCCGACCCTAGGCCCCTCCTGCCTTCACAGAAGCGTTCGCGCTCAAGGCATGCGCGGCAGCGCTTCCTTCTCGGATTGACGCGGCTGGTGCCCCCGGGGTCCCACAGCCGATCGTAGCAGCGCCGCTGCTCCTGGTCAGTCACTTCCCACTCCGGCCTCTCAGGAAGGATGTGCATACAAGGCGCCCTCGCTCTTCAGGTCGGTATGGTGCCACAGACACCCGCCTTCACCACAGCTGCTCCACAACACCGGTAAGCGCAGCGCTGAGTATGGGAAGTCAGTGATACCCTCAGTTAAGGGTGTCCTGAGAGGATTCACTGGGGCTCCAATATAGAAGGGTCTTCTTCCTCAAGTAGCTTAATGTTCTTATCAGCAATTGTTGTTTTGAAAGGGATCGGTCAAAGGTTGAAGGGGGAACAACCCTCTGAAGAAACTGTCAGCCTCAGAGACAAACTAGCTGCTCTCAGTGTGTCCACCTCCTCTCACCACTGCCTCACTCCTCTACTCTTGGGTCAGCACAAAATGGCTGCTGGTCACTGGCCTTATATAGGGTGGCCTGAGACCTGCAGAAGTCTCTAGTTAATTCCAGAAAGTTCCCTAATGTTATCCTATGGACCTGTCCTCCAGTAGTGTCCGTTATGGCAGTTGGTGGACACCAATTTAGGTTTCTGGAGATCCCTAGATTTTCAAGGGGGCTGACTAGGCCTCACAGGTTATGAGGGAAAAATGGCGTCATCGCCAAGGAACACCTAGCCCCCTGACAGCATTAAAAAAGATTCCTGATGGACATATGTAAAAATAAAAAAATAGAAACTCTGGGAGGCTAAGGGGGACAAAAATAAATCATAATGGTTAGAGTCTCCCCAGAAGCAGACAGGTCTAACACTCTGCATACCAGGAGTTAAGGTACTTTGTTCAACTGGCCCAACTGGGTCCCTGTAGGCAGTCCGGACTCCATCATGGTTGAACTGAAGTTGTAGCTTTGTCCCAGTACAGCGCAAACTGATATCCATAGTCAGCATTTTTTGCTTTTTGGCGCTATTTTCTCTGAAATCTCTAAAATTGCAAATCTCACGTTCTACTGATTGGATTTTTGTTATTTTAGTCTTGTTTTATTTATTATAAATTACTCTGCTTTTGTTATCTGGTGTGGGTTTCATTTTGGGTGGTGTTTTCACTTTATTACTGTTTAAATTGTTGCACAAATACTTTACAATTTGCCTCTAAGTTAAGCCTGAATTCTCTGTGCCAAGCTCCCAGAGGGTTTAGCATAGGTTAATTCAGGGTTGGCTTGTGCTTCACCCTGACAAGGACTGTGGTTGCTGCTTGGCCAGGGCTCCCACTCCAGTCAACCAACAACCCAATTTTTCACACAGTGGAGGTGCTGGTATATTCCTAGTACCCTACAAACTGTCTGCTCCTTGATTACTACTGATCTGGCTTGGTATAGCGAATCTAGGGATGCCCAGGGTCAATCAATTTGTGTGTTGCTTTGCTTGTTTTCCAGGCTGCAGCTGCTGGCTGCTTGACGTAATGACCTGTGCCAATGCAGTGCAACCTAACTTTTCAGGAGGAGAGGTGCCTGTGCGCAGTGCGTGCGCACTGTCTCCTCCTCCACCCTGTCTGCGCGCCTCTCTAGGGCTGGGTGCAGGGGGCTGAGGCATTGTTTTGACCACCGGAGTTAATTGTGGGCCACCATGATGTAATTTTATTCCTAGGCGGCTAGCCCGCCGACCGACGTAGCCCCCCCTGTCTACCACCAACACAGCAGGTGAGTTTCTCCGGCATTGATTCCCCTGATTGATGGGTGGTGATCAGGCGGTTATGTGCCTGTGTTGTGTTTTGTGTGTCCTGCTGTGACTTCTTGAGCAGGGCGGAGGGCGCAGGGAAGCAGTGCGGAGCGAGGTGGCCTGCCTCTGATCACTGATGACGTCTTCTGCTCGTAGAGGACATCATCAGTGATCAGAGGCAGGCCACCTCTGTGGGGCCATCTTTTGAGCTGTCAGGAAGCCTGCAAAGACAACTTTCAGCTGCCACGAGGCCGGGGGTCAAGACCTCCTGTGTCAAATATTTACTGGAGCGCCCCACAGTCAGGGGAAAGGGACCCTTCACCGCTTGCTGCAGCTCCGTCCTGCAAAGGGTAGGCAGACAAAATATCGAAATTAAAATATCGATATACAATAATATTGATGTTTTAATTTCGACAGTATAGAATATCGATGTCCAAAATATCGACAGACAGAATATCGTTTTTTTAAGGTATGTATGTTACTAATATCGAATTTTACTAATATCGAAAAAAATTTTAGTGTTATGTATTTTATTATGTTGTTTATATGTTTGTTAAACATGTTTTGTAATTTATGTTTGAAAATTTGTAAATTTGTTTACATTTTGCGTTTTAGTATCAGAGCGGGTTGTGGGTTTATAGGGGAATAGGGTGGGAAGTAATTTAATAATAATTAATTAATTAATATATGTTTGTAAATATTTTTAATTAATAATTAATTGGTAATTAATTAATAATAATTAGTTAATTAATTAATATAATTTTGTACATATTTTTAATTAATAATTAATTGGTAATTAATTAATATTAATTAGTTAATTACATTAATTAGAGTATTTTTTTATATATATAATTTTTTGTTATTGTTAATTAATTAATTGGGAAAAAATAATATTAATTATTAAATTTAATTAATTACAGCTAATGTGCTAATATATTTACTTTATTGTTATTGTTAATTAATAATTAATTGGTAATTAAATAATATTAATTAATTTTGGGTAAAGGAGTATTTTTAGGGTTCAGGGTCAGTTTGGGGTTTTTGGGTAAAGGGGTATTTTTAGGGTTCAGGGTCAGTTTTGGGTTTTTGGGTAAAGGGGTATTTTTAGGGTTCAGGGTCAGTTTTCAGTTCTTGGGTAAAGGGGTATTTTTAGGGTTCAGGGTCAGTTTTCAGTTTTTGGGTAAAGGGGTATTTTTAGGGTTCAGGGTCAGTTTTCAGTTTTTGGGTAAAGGGGTATTTTTAGGGTTCAGGGTCAGTTTTCAGTTTTTGGGTAAAGGGGTATTTTTTGGGTTCAGGGTCAGTTTTCAGTTTTTGGGTAAAGGGGTATTTTTAGGGTTCAGGGTCAGTTTTCAGTTTTTGGGTAAAGGGGTATTTTTAGGGTTCAGGTTCAGTTTTCAGTTTTTGGGTAAAGGGGTATTTTTTGGGTTCAGGGTCAGTTTTCAGTTTTTGGGTAAAGGGGTATTTTTTGGGTTCAGGGCCAGTTTTCAGTTTTTGGGTAAAGGGGTATTTTTAGGGTTCAGGGTCAGTTTTGGGTTTTTGGGTAAAGGGGTATTTTTAGGGTTCAGGGTCAGTTTTGGGTTTTTGGGGTACAGTCGTACAGGGTAAAAATAAAATAAATTTAAATTAAATCAATTAAATGAAATTTAAAAAAATAAAATTACATTAAATTATTAAGTTTTTAATTTATTTTAAATGTATATGTATTAGTTTTAATTTTTTAATTATGTTTTAATATTTTTATTTAATATTTGTAAAATTATATGTATTTTAAAATAATTTTATTATTATTATTAATACATTTAAAAAACGATATTTTTAATTTCGATATTTTTGTACTACAATATTAATTTTTCGATATTTTTGTACTTACCTTTATGAAGATATGACTCCGATATTTTTGATTTCGATATTTTTGTGTCGATATATTTGTATGTAGATATTCTGTCTGTCGATATTATGTCAGACATTCCCTGCAAAGAACAGGCAGATCATGCACCGGTAGCTGAGAAAATGAATACAAGTAATTCATATACCTTTACGGAAACACCTGCACTGAAGAACCAGTTAATGGTTTCTCTCTGTGCATTGTCAAGAAAACAGCAGTGCTTATCAGAGAACAAGCATTTACAATGCAATGGTCTCGGCATTGTTAAAGTTAGAGCTATTGGCATTGCTCATGACATTATTTTTATTTATGTTTTTGTTTTTAAAACATATAAATAAATGGCATTGTCATTTACAATGCCAATAGCTTAATCTCTCGCAAATGCGAGAGCTATTGCATTTGCACCCACACACAGAGCCACACACACAAAGCCACCCACACACACATACAGAGCCACCCACACAGAGCCATTCACATAGAGCCACCCACCCACACACAGCGCCACCCACACAGAGCCACCTACACACACACAGAGCCACCCTCACACAGACCCACCTACAAAAAAAGCCCCACGCAGAGCCCAACACACAGAGCCCAACACACACACAGAGCTAAACACAGACACAGAGCCCAACACACACACAGAGCCCAACACACACAGCCACACACACACAGCAACACACACAGACAGAGCCACACACACAGACAGAGCCACACACACACACACACACACACAGACAGAGCCACACAGACAGAGCCACACACACACACACAGAGCCCAACACACACACACACACACAGACCCATACACACACAAACACGCAGACCCACACACACACACAGACCCACACACCCACACAGACCCACACACCCACACAGACACCCACACAGACAACCATACAGACACCCACACACAGACACCCACACAGACACGCACACACAGACACCCACAGAGCCCTACACACACCCACAGAGCCCTACACACACACAAAGAGCCCCACACACACGCGCCGTGGGAAATAGGAGCAGAGGAGGCTCAGGATCCCTGGGATTCTGCCAAGCTGAAGGGGATGTGACCCAGGTGGGAGCCGAGGAAGAAGTTGGCCGGCGGTGGAGGACAACCAAGGCTGCTGGAGAAGGTGCCCTCCACCCCTGGAGCATCAGCGCCGGGGCTGCTTGTCTGCCTCTCAGCGGCTGAGAGTGGATCGCAGTTTCTAGTGCACTCCTGTGATTTCAGCAACCCGCGAGTGAGCATCGTGTGAGCCCCTGGACTCTCCCGCTGCCGGAGAGAACCGGGGGTCCTGGGCATGGCTTCATCTTCTAGTTCCCAGGGGTGGCAGCGCTCAGTCCCGGGGGTGGCAGCGCTCAGTCCGCAGCTGAGGGGCTTGTCCTGCATCGCCCTCAGCAGTTAACTCAACTGCTGAGGGACGGCACCACACCCGTTATTTCCACTGGGAGCATTTGCGGGACCGGAGTGTCAGATGAGGTGTGACCGTGGCCGCCTCAGTTGCTGCTGCACGGAAGCTGCAGCCCTTCCCACTGAGAGAAGCCGCGTCCTTCCTCCTTCCTCGATGCAGACAGAGCCAAAATGGGGGTTCTCCCTCGAGTGCCCCTAGTTCCCATTCAGTCTCGGAGCGTGGTACTGCGCAGACTAGGTAGGCCACTCGCCAATTCACACTACACTAGTTGGCCCCCCGTACCTCCTGGTGACCACTTCAGTAGCCGGTGCCACCCACGCTCCCTTGAAGTTCTTGCGCTCCTGATCCGGCACATCCCGCAGCCGCATCGCGCCCCGGGATTTCGTCTGCCACAAGCAAGCCCACACCGGGTCCTGGACTCACACCCCGGGAAAGCCCTTAAAATGACGGAAAACTCAGTTCCTCAGTTCAGCAGCCTCACAGTGTCTCCAGTCCCAGAAAAGCCCTCCGTTGTTCTCCGTGAGCCTCCTTGCATCCGCTAGCGAAACAGGCCCCCCAGCCGCCTCTCTTCCTCCACTGCTTACTTGCAGTGCAGTCCCGGCGAGCAGGCCCCCTCAGTCGGCACGGCTTGCAGCTCCCGCTCAGCACCTCCCAAGGAGTGGCTTAAAAATCCCTTCTGGCGCCACCTCTCACGATCTGTTGCAGTCCACCCTCCTCCGGGGTTCCGTCCCGCAGCTATCTTCGGCAGTCAGACGGGCTTCAGAGCACTCTCATCAGCGCCATTTTGGGGGAATCCAGAACAGGCTTCCACTTCTTCGTGTTTCCTTAGTCGCCTGCAGTCAGTGAGGACAGGATTTTCGCTCGCAGCTCCATCCTCGGTTCCCCAGGGCAGGCAGCCCGGTCATCTGGCTCCAGGTACTTTTCGGCAGCTCTCAATCCAGGACAAACATCAGGTCGGCACTGTGCTTTAGGCTCACGAGTCCGTCCTCATCTACCGACCCTTGTCCCAGGTGGGTTTAATGGTCACTGAACGCGCATTACCAAGGGGGATATGTCAGAATTCTGGGGCTTTGGCCAATCAGAGTGCTGGGTTCTAACGTAGAGCTTAGAAAACGGAGGTATTTGCATAGAAAAGGTTGTGGGTAGGTCTAATAAGCATCGGGCAGACGGGCAGCAGGAGTCTGTAAGCCCCGTTCTTTTCGGGGGGCGTGTTTTTCTTTAGAGAAAGAAACGAAAAAAACACACCCCTCAATCCGAAAAGGACGGGGCTTACAGCGAAAAGAGATCGTCACAGAGACCTCTTCTCCAATGGCTGGCCGCCATTTAGGAGGCCAGCCAATGGAGAAGAGGGGCGGGTTTAAGCCTCGCTACTCTGAGGCATAAGATCTCGCCAGCGAGACTGCGCATGCGCAGCTTACGTTAGCCGAGACCTAAAAAGGACGGGAACCAGGCGTAAAAGTGGATTTTCTACAATAGATTCCAAGGTCAAGGCTTCTGAACAAACAACGTTTCCGAGAGCAATGATTAATTGGTCTGGGGTAATAAATGCGCAGTGATTCCCAAGCTGGGGCTACTGAACAAGCATTGTTTCCCTGGACAGGGCTCCTGAAACTGTGATGATTTCTGGAGCATAGCTCCTAACAGGAAGCAGCTTTTAAATGGCAAATCCAGGATCAGGGCTCCTAGAAGAGCAGCGATTCCCATGTTTTATCAAGTGGTCATTAGTCAAGGGCCAGCCCGTCCTGTGCAGTGATAACAAGTCCGAGGGTTCAGTAGCAGAGTTGTCAAATAGCTGGAATTCCAGGGCAGGGTCTCCTACAGGGACAGCAATTTCCAGAGCAGAGATTTAGAGGGGGCAGCACCTTCCAAATGGGCACAGAGGAGACATCATGATGGAACAGTGGTTTGTGAAGAGCACCTTGAAGTGGGGAGGAACTTAAACCGTTTTTTAACACTCAAAGTTTGCTTTACCTAGGTCTCCCAACATTATTAATAGGGTATAGAACTTCCCTCAACCGGTTTTTCCTCGTGTTTGACAAATCTTTGCTCCAGCAAAGACGGAATGTCTACCACTACATCTTTGGCTAACCATGTTTAATCATTGTTCTGCCTTCCTACCATTTCCTGGACACACTGAAAATTTCATGTTGGGCTTGTTCTATATTTCTGCGCCATATGTTTCACAAAGGCTTTAATTGTCTCCCATTCCTATGTGAGGAAGCAATAAGGAGTCAATGAAAAAGAGTTAAGGGATAGTTTTGATTGATTATGCTAATTTTGGAGGATATTCCTCATAAAACAACAAAAACTTAAATACTACATGTTTAAAATAAGAAAAACAAGTATAGAAGATCTAAACTATTTACATACCTAAATACAATTTATTGCATCATAATAGCATGTTACTTTGTATGTGTCAAGTTGTTTGTAAACAACGAACCAAACTAAAAACTACTGCACTTCTTGGATTGGGTTTCAGTATAGGAAAGGTCTCTTTATACTGTGCAACCCGTAAAAAACCACATATTGGTAGGATCCAGGGGGAATATTATCAAGGGCCTTAATTCATGTGTTAGCGACCTTTTCCGGTTGCTAATGCATGAATTAATTATCGCCCTATTGTCAAAGCGTCGCTAACTCTGGTTAGTGACGCATTTCATGCGTTATTCATCGCCTCCACGCTGGGGGCGATGAATAACGCTAATGAGATGCAGGGTGGGCGTTCCCACGTCCAACCACATGTAAAATGTGGTTGGAGGTGGGATTGCCTTATTCACAAGGCAGGCCTTGGGAGAAGGAGACCTGCGATAAACGTGTCTATCGCAGGTCTCCCAACGCCTGCTTTTAGTACCTGTTAGGCATTGCTAACATGAGGGGGTGGATCATAAAGCTGAATCCACCCCCCCCATATTATCAAGGCACACATTAGAGCGTGAAAACAGCACTTGTTTTCACGCGCTAATGCGATCTATCAACGATTTCACATCGCCTGTTGGCATTAGCGTTGAGAATACGCTGCTAACAGGCGATGTGAAATCGGCGATAGATTTTTCAACGTTATCAACGCTGTGCGATATTTTTTGCACAGCGTTGATAATATGCCCCCATGTTTCCCAATGAGCCAGATACAGTGGAGAAAAGAAAGATAACGTGGTTCCGTTTGTTCTATGAAACACATCTTGGGCAACAGTCAGGGGGCAAAGGAAGGGTTAAAGCTGACCAATGACTACCAAAACCTCTTAGAGGTAAGATGCCATATCTGAATCTCATTTGTAGATTTGTGGACAAAAAAGGGGTAACTTTATTTAAAACAGCTGAAACTTTGGACACTGTTTCATGTCCAAGATATGGTCAGTTATACTTCCAACTCTCAATGATTGACACCAGGACACCTTTACATGCAACCAGAAATGTGACTTGAAAAGATTACGAGTACCCCTGGGGATCATAGTGGTTTGATCCCTCATTTCTTGGAGTCCCAGGGTCATCAGCCAAGATTTCATGTAACTGAGCCACAGTGTCATAGCTATAAGCTCTTGTAGACACTTTCTGAACGGGGCTAGTTCTTCTGTGTGCAAAATTCTGCACCAGTAGAACAGTGGTCTGAACTTAATTATGTCTGCAACACCTTTGGTTCCTATATCTAAGTAAAGCAGTAATGTTGGGGTACTATAAGGTAGGTTTAACAAAGCTTTTAAGAATATATTCTTGGCACGAGTAAGACCATGAACATAACCAAAGCCCTTAAATCGGAACATAGATTGCTGCCCCTATGGCCTTTGCCTTGTAACCTTCCAACCCTGGTGACACTAGCCTAATAGGTATTGATTTGGAATACTTTAATAAGTTATTGCTGAATACTGGGGTGCTAGCGGTCTCTTAGAAAGTTGTGGGGACCAGGGCATAGACTTCGAGATTGTCACCCCAAGAAAATCATAATAGAATACTTTTCTCTATCACGGTCTTGCGCATAGTCCATAAACTCCTCTACGACTTGCGTGGATTGAAACACTTATACTTTGTTTTTTCGGAGTTTAGTTCAAGACCTATAACATCGCAAAGGCCCATGAAGCAATCGAGAAGAGATCAGAGACCCATTATAGCAAAGCACCATCAGCAAACAGGAGGGTGGGTTCCTCATTCCAGCCATTTTAGGAGAATTATTATTACTATTCTTAAGAAGGTTGGCGTCAAAACACATCCCTTGATCATCTGGAATGGTGGTCAGTTAGATCCCATCCTTCCCTCATCTGACACGGGCAAAGGTGTTATTATGAAGTCTGACGAGAGTGTCCAAGATGCTGTTGGAATACTAATTTCCCTTAATACTGCCCATAATTTTGCTCCGGGGATAATGTTGCCTGAAGAATGACAAATGCAACATACAGATTATGATTTAATATGATTTTTTACTGTACAGGAATACTTTTCAATTTTGTTTATTTTACTACACCAATTCAATCCGCTGATTCTTTAACAAACTGACGACAGTCATTCATAGACATCATGTTGCCATAAAGAAGATATTGCACTCTGTCTTATTGAGGCAATTAAACATTCAAACATTGGTAAGGTCATGGTGTTTTGAGTTTTATGTTGAATGTTACCTTTTTCCTATGTCTTAGCCGCTGATGCACTGCTACTCTGGACGTCTATGAGATATGGTACTTTGATTTGCACTGTGTGTTATATAAGCTACGTATAAAAAATATATTAGGAAAGTTTAAGCTGTGACCTTGTCCATGGGAGGTGTGTTCGGAAAAGCAGCAGCTCTTCCACAAACGACCAGCTGGGTGCATGGGCTTTGTCAATGAGAACTCTTCAATCCTTGCGTTAGTATGATCCTGATAAGCGGCCACTGTATAAAAGGACAGTTTTGTTTCCTCCCAAAGCCTGCACTTCAATCAGTAGCATGCTTTGTGATGTAAAAAGATGAACATTAAATGTAATAAAGTGCATTTCAAGGTGCAACTGTCATTGTGACTCTCAAGACACACATTGCCAGTCTTTCGAGTCTCAAGGCAAAGGGAATGGCTCAGAATCATTCTCCATATGTTTGCAACTCTCAAGGATGAACATGAATAATGTGTGACTGTTCCTGCAGTTCCAAAGCATTCAGAGGCCACTGGTAGCTGCTAACCGTTTGCAAAATGGAAGCGATACACGAGGGAAACTGGGAACTGAAAGCAAACACACTTGGATAATTTTCGCTGACATCTGGGTAGATGGGACAGTCTTAACAATAATAGTGCTTGGAGAAGAAAATTATTAAAGGTAGCGTTCTTTGAGGAAAAGTCCCTAATGTTGACATTTGAAAACAAACGTATTGTACCATTTGAGAGAAAGAATGAACTAAAGAGAACATCCATCTACCAGTGGGGAAAGGATGAATAAATGTCTGGAGTGGTGGCTTTGCAGCCATGTGTGTTGTGCATGATTTCCTATGGACAAGTGAGTGAAAGTTACACTGAATATTGCCCAGGTTTTTCGGGCCCTCTTTGAGGGCATGAACATCATGGTGGCGCTTTATATGGATCGCTGTCTCAGAGAGTCCACTGGTGTCTGACTGACCAGGGGAATGTTCATCCTTTCCTCCAGGTCCAAGATCTCTATCCAACAGGAGCACCTCGAGCTGCTTTGCCCTTAGCCTGGTGCTCTGCTTAGCATAGCAATGGAGAGTCCGGCCCTGAAGCTGTCTATCTGGACTCTCATTAAAACACAAAAACACACTGTTGCCTGTCAGATTCCCATCCCTATAGAATAGAAGTTCCAGCTATAATGCTGAAAGTTTGAACAGTGGTGGTGAAGGCTGATTTCAAAATGTAAATGTAGCTGGGTCTTTGTTTTGACCTTGTTGCATCCAGTGCCTCTCGATTAGGATACTTACTGGCTGCCTCAAACCAATAACTGCTACTGCATTTGGACCACTAGAGCATGCTCTATTTTACTAGTACAGAAAAACAGAAACAGGGCTAGGCATTTCACTGTTACCCCTGAAAGACATGACGACACCTAGGATCTGGGGAAGCCATACACCTATAATCTGCTGTAGGAAAAGTAGCTAAAATGCTCAGTGTTGCTGTCTACTGTCCAGAAAGATGAATGGGAAGGTCCAGTGGACACAGTCCTTCTTGGAAGCTATCTTGAGGAATAAGCTGCCTTGGACCCATGAGGACTTTGCAGTACAGGAGGTTATAACTGACCCTGTAGAAATTGAAGAAATTGATGTACATAAACAGCATTCATTTCCCTTCTTCTCCCCCTCCTCTCCCTGTGAGCACCATGAATACCGTAAATTATTGACCGTATCCCTCAGCCAGTAAGAGCCCATACCCCTATGCATATGTACAGCCATTCTAGGCACCATGGCCTTTTACCCATTGGAATCCCCGGCTTCCCTCCTGCGCGTATCTTAAACCCCCTCTCTCATGCATAGACCATGAAACCCTCTCCCTCTGCGCGACCCTGCTGTGAAAGGCAACTCTCCTGCTTGACCCGCACAAACCCCCCCCCCATTCCCTCTTGAAGAGGCATCCTTCGCCTTAGCTGACATAGCCCTCCCCGGCTGCACCTGACTGCCCCCGCTCTCTCTTGTACGGGTCATAAGATCTCTCTCTCTCTATGTGACTCTGTCCCCGTGTCCACCCTGGCTCCCCCTCCCTTCTCCTCACATGGGCAAGCCGTAAAACCTTCTTCTTCTGCAAGACCCTGTCCTTGAGAGCCACGGCCGCGCCTGACCAACACCTCCTTTCCTTCCATGAATGCCCCTCTGTTGACAAACCTTCCCTCCGCGCTCGATTGTCCACGCAGCATGAATACCACTCCTTTGATGACCCCTTCCCCCGAGTCCGGCTGACCACACGTGTCCGAGGCCATCGCCTAAGCCAGGAGATACCATTTACTGCCCTTATTGTATGAAGTCACTCCTCTTCAAAGGACCCACTATTGATCCTAGCCACCCCACCCCCTGGGCTATGATCAGGCGCACACATCCTAAACAGTTGACGGAACACTCAGCTGCGTGATTGCCCTCCCCTCTTATCAGCAGGTCAAGGGTTCCTATTGTGAACATATGTGGGGTAGGATTGACACGAGGATTACAGGGATGTCTTTCTTTTGCGTCACACTGTCCTGATTGTACTATCAAGTGTTTTGTAAGGTATAAAAGAAAGAGTCTCAGCTCACTTGTTAGAGCACCTCCCGAAAGACACTGTGTTTCGTGTCCGAAATGACTGGCTCTCCTCATGAGAATTAAACTCTGTTCTTGATTCCTGCTTCCAGCGCCCGTCTCTTTATTTGGTAATTATTCAACATGGGAACTAAGAGGCAGTTTGCGCCAGCGGCCTGGGCATCGATAGAATTATGGGCACATGTTCCACAATTGGCGTCCCAACGCGGGGCCCATCAGTGACATAAGGTTCGGTAAGAGAGATCCAGACGAAGAAGTGAACATCTAAATGATCGGGGTATGCCTGCCTTGAGAGGGCCCTAGCCCGGCTGCCGATCGAAAGAACTTCACCAATTCTGAACGGACCTCTCTTGAGTGACCTATTGTCCTGACTGGAATCCCACAGGAATGCTACATGGAGTAAGAGAACGATCGGGCGCTGGAGGAGGGAGTCGAAGAACTGTCCGTATGGTCCGGTCCGGGTAAGATTAAGTAGGGTGTTTTTACGCCTGATTGGTAGGGTGGTTCTATCCACCTGATTGATTGATTGTTTGTATTGAAATCGGTATTTGTATACTGATATTGTTGGTATTGGTTCATTTAGCTTTGAATGCTACTTGACATATTGGTTCTCTTTTGAGAACGAGACATTCTCTGTTTGCAAACAGCGGCGAATAGGAACGTCGTCCCTCTTTGCAGATAGAGAAGGGTAGGTAATGCAGACTTTTGTCCCCGTTGTAATCCGTCATGCCTACTTTTCTCCCCACTGGATTGTTTGAAATCGATTAATAATCGATTGTTTCTCTTTGAGATCTTCCCTGTCTACAAACTGAGACGAGTAGAAATATTCTGTCTTCCTTTCTGGATAGCGAAGGGCAGGTAATGCAGACGTTTGTCCCCGTTGTAATCCGTCATGCCTGTTTTTCTCCCCACTGATTGGTTGGTTGCCTGGACATTGTTGCTCCAGGAATTGTTTCGTTTGAGGTATTTTCTGCCTGCAAACAACGTGGAGTAGAAATATTCTATCTAGTCTTTGCAAGTAGTAAAGGGTAGGTTATGCCCCTTTGTGAATTCGTCAGTCCTACCCACTCCCCACTGTTTGGTTATTTGGGGGGTAGCTCGCATGGTCCGCCCAGGAGACTACCCTTATGGAGGACATATGCTCCCCGCTCATGGGCCATTTAGTGGAAGTAGACCATCTGGTCCGTCCAGGAGGCTACCCTAGTAAGTGGAAGTACATCGCTCGGTCTGTCCAGGATGATACCCTAATGAAGGAATATATGTTCCCCTTTTTGATCGATAATCTCGTTCCACCCCGGACCATTTATTGGAGGGAACTCGTCTGGTCCGTCCAGAAGTACCCCCTAGTGAAAAGGACACATAAAAATATGAAGTGATCACCGTTCCCTACTAACAGAAAACTTTAGCTCGAAACACGCTAAGGAAGAGAAAGAAAAATAAAAAGAAATCAGGCTAAGTCAGTAACCCCCTGATGAGCTTTTGACTTCACTAAAAATAAGAAACATTAGAAATAGTTCGTAATAAGAAATATAAAATGGCGAAAAGTTTGGCAGCAAAGATAGCCACGAGGTAGCTAGGCTCTACTGCCTATTCCTGCTCCCAACATGTCTGCCTCATTGCCCGCCACGCCCAAATAACGGTCACATGAAATAGAAACAACTCAATAGGTACCTACCCCCATTCCGAAAGCTCCCGAAGTGCAACAGGTCCGCGGTTACGCCCATCCGGAAGGCGAGGCCTCGAGGCACGAGGGGCTCGCCTGGCCGCGGTCAGTAGGAGATGATGTTGGGCAGGCGGTCCAAAGAATGACAAGGACCTCTCCATCTCTTCTCTTCTGCCGCCCTGCAGGCCGCGGGGAGAGAGGGGGCTGTCTTGCCTCGGCCACCGACCACCCCTCTCTCTCACCCGATCCGGCTTTCGTTGATGGGCGAAGCCAAGGCAAGGATGGCGGCATTTCTTTGTGCTATAATGGCCGCAACTACACCCAACGCCTGACAGTTGCAGGTAGTCCCGCCACATGCCATCGCCTGCATAGTTACAGGTAGTCCCGCCACATGTCCACCCCTGGAGAGTTGGAGGTAGTCCGGCCACCTGTCAAAAAGGAAGGGGGGGGGCTGTCTTGCCTCAGCCGCCGACCACCCCCCCCCATCTTCAATAGCCAGCACGGCCAATGTCGAAGCGACGGAGCCGAGGAACGGCGCGGGGTCGCTGGAAGGGGGAGGTGGCGCGAACGAGCCTCCCCCACCTCCCTCCAGGTGGAGGCTTCCAGCGACACCCCAATGCTCTTTGCTTAAAGAGGGTCAACATCGAAAAGCGGTCTTCTGCCCAGGACGGGCACACGCCCCATGCCTTCTCTCCTCAACCTTGAAGATTCTATAAGAGCCGGGGGGCACCCCGATCCCTCCGCATGGGCGCCCCCGCCCCCCTCACTGGGAACCACGACATCGGTGCAACTCCTGCCGGCGCCAGCCTCGGATTGGAAATGGCTAAAATGCAGCCACGGCATAGACTTGTTCAGTTCCGGTGGAACACCAGAATGACCCGGTAGGAAAATTGTTGCCGCCCTCCCCACTCTTTGACTAATGGTCCATATTGTTAGAACTGTTAACCACATGATTCGAAACTTTTTTTTGAACTTCCAACGGAAGGCTCCGGTCCAACCACGAGTCATTGGAGACATTCTGACTGTGCTGGAACTCGCCTGACCCCACCCAAAATGGCGCCGACACAAAATGAGACGTTTTGAATAAACTTTGTTGCACCCTGATTGCGCAGCTTTTTGTCCCGAGATATATATATGCAGTTTTTGGATAATGAAAGTAGATATGAAGGATGTTGAGTATGTGCTTGGACAATGAACTGACTTAGGGTGGGTACTGATTATGATTTGGAAAATGAATTGGTGTAATTTAGGTAATGAATGAACATTGGATAATGAATTTATGAATTTATTAAAAATGAATTACTGACATGCATCATGCTTGCTCTGTAGGGAAGTTTAATACGATTTTATTGCACTGCTGCACTTTATGCAATGAACTGCCACCAGCTTCGTTCTTCTTATGTACAATCTGCTTCGTAGCCGGCCCACTGAGTTGTAGGCCTGTATTTGTACCTCAACACTTTTTATTAAAGGTATTTTTAAAAAGAAAGCATGGTTGTAGAGGTTGCATTAATGAGTTTTGGATGTTTTTCTACTATGAGCGAAGAATAAGTATGATGAAAACTGAAGGTTAAAAAGGATCAGATATTTAGCAGCTACATTATGTGTCACGGGCAGCCGGAAAAGTGTTTTAGACGCCCTTAAGACGACACCACAGAAATGCCACCTGACCGTCACCCTTGCACCCAACAAAGAGGGTTGCGACCAAGTAACTCATGTAGATACGCAGATCGTTGATGATTATCTATCTGACCACTGGTCCCTCTGGGCTTAAACGCCGAGATGGTAACGAAATGCAGTACGTGGAGATAGGTCGAGTAAGTGGTAGGTAAAAACGTTTTCGGACTACTGCATGCTGATGTGTTTTGAATGCTGCCCCCCCACCCCTTCTTTCTCCTCCCTTCTGCAGGTCACGTCAGAACGTCGACTGAAGTATGGGAGAGCGATGGTTGAACCACCGACGAAACGGGAAGGAGGGAATATGTGCATAGTCCTCATAACGATAAGTTTTTTAAAGACGTAGACTTAAACATGACTGTTCCTCCTTAGAACATAGCGACTGGGAGGATGGACTGACATAGAAACTGGACAGGTACTGAATGACGAAAAATTGACTAGGAAGGACGCGTTAAATAATGTAACTGGACGTTTGACTAGGTAGGGAAAGAAAAATATACGGGTAAGGGTTGCCACGGCACCACCCGTCTGGGAAGTTAGAAATGTTGCTGATGTTCAAAATGCACTGCCCCCCTTTCTCACACTCTTATAGATATAGCCAAGCTGCCCGACTGTTCTCCCGATCAATACTTGCCGTTGCCTCAGCCTGGAGAACTTCCCACCAAAGGAAGGAACTGAAAATGGTTTAAGATCCAACCATGGGTAACTAGCACGACCAGGTTAATTTCTGATCGACCAACCAAGGTGTGAGTATTGGCAATTGGGAACGCTCGCAGACGTGACAAGCGAGAAGAAAAAGGAGGGAAGGGTAGAAAGAGCTAAGCACGTAGATAAATAGGATAGTAAAGATACGTAGGATATATAAAACAGATCTTGTTGGCTAACAATTGTTTCCTGTCTTGTCGTGAATGTCTTATATATGTGTAATACATGTGCCGTCTTCCCTGTCTGAGTTTGTGTGTGTGTAATGTACGGATTTATGTCTTCCCTCTGTCTGTATCTGCGTGTTACCTGACCTTTGCTGTTCTGTGTTGTGAGCGCACTAAATGACCTATTTTCGTACACGTCTCTCTCTCTCTCTCTCTCTCTCTCACCACCCCCTTATCTCTCTCTCTCTCTCTCTCTCTCTACATGTCATACGTGTACCGAATGGCTCGTTTAGATTGCGGACGACTCTCACTCTCTATGAGAGTCTCCCTATTTTCTCTCCCTCTTTTTGGTAAAATTGTGCCCCACCGGCACCAGTCTGATTTGATACATATTGAACGCGAAGGTGTTCAGCGAAATTGACCGAAACTAAAATGATTGTATCTCGCCATATTACTGCCTCTCCTTTCTGCAAAATGAATGAACTTGAATTGGCTGAGAAGGAAAGGACAGGTAAGACGACTAAAGTCCACCAAATCTGGCCATTTATAGGGGAACTGTATGTCCATGGCACCTTATGTCTGTTCTTCAGAGATGAACGCCAACGTCTAGATTGACCCCCCAATGCCCAGATTGCCCCACCCCCTTTTGCACCCAAGCGCGAGCGCCCGAAGCATCCCCGCCCCATTTTTGATAGACCCCAGTCGCTGTCCTGGATACAAACATGATGACCATGAGTAACTGTTGACCATCGAGAAAATATTGTTCTGCCTGACTCTCGATGATGGCACCCCCGCCCTGTTTGAAAAGATTAGCCAGTCCTGAAGTGAAATGCTCCGTAATGTTGAATATGATGAAATGCACAGTTGATGGGAATATCATTTACCCTCACTTGAGTTATAAATAGGGCGATGAATAAACCTGCCATGAACTCAGTAGGAATGCTGACACATGCACTGCTTGGTAATGGACCTCTGACTGTGACCAATGAGCGTATCTCCCAAATGCGTAGAATTGAGGGAGGAATTCACATGCGTAGATATCTTCTTCTGCCATTTCTCTAAAACCTTGTCTTGTACCTATTCAAAGATTCACGATCACCGAAGGAGATGGGTCAGATGTGACGTACAGCCTGACTGCAGATCTTGGGACACGTGTGACCTCGACCAAAGGTGGAGCTGCAGAGCAACAAGATACGGGACGAGACCGCAATTTCAACGTGGAAAATGAAAAATGATGGGCCGCCTTGAAGCCCTCCGTCTGCTAACCCACGTGTGCCTGGAGTCTCCGTCCCCCTTCTTTGGGCTCGATTGATGGGCCTGCCTGCTTGTTATCCTTTGCTCCCTTGGTCCCTTTTGTGTGTCCCAGGAACTCTGACCCCAACTCCGCTCGCTCTCTCTCTCCTATCGACTATTTGAACCATGCTCACCCTCTTTTCCACGTGACTTTTTGCCAAAAGGAAGAACTGCCTTCATATGGGAATAGGGTGTTGCCACAGAAATATAGGTGCCGAGCATAAGGCGCCGCCAAACGGATTGTTTAGGGAACAGGACTGTGGTCTAACAGCAGAGGACTGACCGCACCCTGCAACGCGAAAGGATAGAACTGAGCTGGACCTATAGCTCCACCGCCGGTGCTCAACAGCGCCAACGAAAGTACTCGGACTAGAGCCTACCAGTGATGGCTCAATGATAAAAAGACACTGTGACGAAGAAATCTTGTGTATTGAACTGAATTCCGCTCTCAACTACCTGGTCAAAACTGTTCATTGGTCACATTTTTAAGTTAGAAAGATTTATGCTATGTAGTGCGTTTAATTGTCAGGAACACAACGAAATGCAATTTCCTATGTGCTGCATTCTGCCCATCACCTCAACTGTCTATGATTGTACGCCAAATGTTAGTATCGACAAAATGCTAATTCATCAACGATGCTTGTCTGCCTGTAACCCCATCAATTACAAAAATGACTGCTGTAATGTAAAAAGGGGCGACTGTAGAAATTGAAGAAATTGATGTACATAAACAGCATTCATTTCCCTTCTTCTCCCCCTCCTCTCCCTGTGAGCACCATGAATACCGTAAATTATTGACCGTATCCCTCAGCCAGTAAGAGCCCATACCCCTATGCATATGTACAGCCATTCTAGGCACCATGGCCTTTTACCCATTGGAATCCCCGGCTTCCCTCCTGCGCGTATCTTAAACCCCCTCTCTCATGCATAGACCATGAAACCCTCTCCCTCTGCGCGACCCTGCTGTGAAAGGCAACTCTCCTGCTTGACCCGCACAAAACCCCCCCCCATTCCCTCTTGAAGAGGCATCCTTCGCCTTAGCTGACATAGCCCTCCCCGGCTGCACCTGACTGCCCCCGCTCTCTCTTGTACGGGTCATAAGATCTCTCTCTCTCTATGTGACTCTGTCCCCGTGTCCACCCTGGCTCCCCCTCCCTTCTCCTCACATGGGCAAGCCGTAAAACCTTCTTCTTCTGCAAGACCCTGTCCTTGAGAGCCACGGCCGCGCCTGACCAACACCTCCTTTCCTTCCATGAATGCCCCTCTGTTGACAAACCTTCCCTCCGCGCTCGATTGTCCACGCAGCATGAATACCACTCCTTTGATGACCCCTTCCCCCGAGTCCGGCTGACCACACGTGTCCGAGGCCATCGCCTAAGCCAGGAGATACCATTTACTGCCCTTATTGTATGAAGTCACTCCTCTTCAAAGGACCCACTATTCTAGTGGATCCTAGCCACCCCACCCCCTGGGCTATGATCAGGCGCACACATCCTAAACAGTTGACGGAACACTCAGCTGCGTGATTGCCCTCCCCTCTTATCAGCAGGTCAAGGGTTCCTATTGTGAACATATGTGGGGTAGGATTGACACGAGGATTACAGGGATGTCTTTCTTTTGCGTCACACTGTCCTGATTGTACTATCAAGTGTTTTGTAAGGTATAAAAGAAAGAGTCTCAGCTCACTTGTTAGAGCACCTCCCGAAAGACACTGTGTTTCGTGTCCGAAATGACTGGCTCTCCTCATGAGAATTAAACTCTGTTCTTGATTCCTGCTTCCAGCGCCCGTCTCTTTATTTGGTAATTATTCAACATGGGAACTAAGGGGCAGTTTGCGCCAGCGGCCTGGGCATCGATAGAATTATGGGCACATGTTCCACAACCCAACAACTTCTGAAACATCACATGCCCTTTTCAACCAGACAGTGGAATACTATAAGACGTGCTTCCATCACATGATACCGGGAGTCGAACGAACCGCTAGACCTTATGGGTGTATATGCACAGCTCTGTGTACATGCTGAGGCCTCTCGCCTGCTAGCGCGGCAGTTCTTCTCTTACTGAAAACCTTGACTTCACAATGGGGTTCTCACTCTCTTTCCTCTCCTTTCTTTTATTTGCTCCCCTGTGAAATGGATCCAAAAAAGAAAATTACTTTTGCTGAAAATCAATGTCGTATTTTTCTGACATTTAATTCTAAAGTTCTGCATCAGGAATACAAGTTTAAAAATATGAAAAATAAATAACTAAATAAAGTAAGACAGAGTGGTAGCAAACTGGCCAGATTGATTTTATTCACACCCAAAAACATTAGCGCCACTTTTACAGAGTTTGCCAGTGAAGTTCTATTTTTGTTGTCTTGGCTTTGTTTTCCCTGGGCTTGGAACTAGTGCACCAATCCTGGAGGTACTGCAATGTGAGGAGTGAAAAACAAAATTTGTACTGCTGCTCTGCATCTAGGGATGTTGTCTTTTTTACCATACTGCTTACGTTTTGTAAGGATATGAGCAATGGTCATTGAAATGACCCATTCAGGGCCCTGTAGTCGTGTCCTTACCTTTTCAGGCAAAAGCACTCATTGATTTCTGAACAGTGAGTGTTAAAGCGTTAAGGTAACCATGTTGTTCCTGCTTACATTTCACATGGTTTGCAAAATGTTGCATTCCCAATGATTGTTTGCTTTTTCCAGGATGCTGTCACTTTCTAATTGTAGGCCACATATTGCTCTTGCCCAGTGCGTAATTTAAATTGAGCCGCATCCAGGTGTTTATAGCTGGCAACAATTGGGTTGTAGTTGAAGGCAGTCTGAGTTTTTCTCAGTGGGGAATTATGGTGTTCAGTGGGGGAGAGGATGTGGCACTATGGCCAGAACTGCTGAATTTGGAACTGGGGAACCAAGTTCAGCCTTAATAACCCGTCCGCCAGACCACTCTCCTGAGAGAGCACTATCTCATGCTAGACCTTAGAAGGCTTCGCAAGACATTAGAAACCCTGGTGTCGTAGCACCAACAGGTAGACCCTAGCATGACAAGTGTAGGTTAACCTTCAAGGTTTGTCCACCGCTATCCATACTGAAGTTAACCTCCAGTCTTGCGGGCAGGCCTATGAAGCAGAACACCCTAGAACAACAGTGACCCTGTCACTGAGATCACAGGACCGTTGAGAAGGGCCAGCTCTAGGGCGGTGCAACCGGTGTGACCGCACCAGGTGCTGACTTTAGGTGGAGGCATCATTTTTTCAGGTATATTATGGTTTTAAAAGCGCTTGCAGCTTCCATCCTGGCCTCCAGTAATTTTCGGTAACAATAAAAATGTAATGATGACTCTGGTGATTAATGTTCTTCCTAGAGAGAGAGCGCAATTTTGTCTAATGGAAGATTTGACTCATGGAAAGGTAGCTCAGAGGGTTAATGTACCATGCAGATCACAAAGTGCACATAATGTAAATAGGCCAGTGGGCTACTGCTTTTGTCAGAGAGATCCTTTTGTTACTTGCAATTTATAAGTTAAAATCATAACATAGAACAGTGAGCTATTAACTGTCATCTACTCTGCAGCAACACAAGTCACATTTTTTATTATTTGATAGGTTTGAGTTACAAACAATTTATTAGTTTAAATGGTCAAATCATGCAGCAGATATTGCATTATGAGGCAAATATGGCAGAGCCATTATTATTTAGAAAACATTTGCAAACTAGGATATTTAGCCATTCATGTCTTAACTACTGTTGTGGAAAAGGGAGAAGTGCTGATGACAGAAACTCCATGGCTCGGAGACAAATGGCTTGTGCTTCCACATTTTATCGTATTTGGGGACATTCTGTGATTAGAAGCATATCCCACTTTGTTAATACATTTTACAGTCAATAACTCATTATAAACTAAAATAATCATGTGTATCCATTGGTTGATAAAGCTGGGCAGTGACGCCAAAGAAATACAAAAAATTGAGAGGTTTGCGCATTCTGGCCACACCTCTGGCTCCGCCCACTGATCCAATCCTTGGGTTATTCCCGCAATCAGATTCTCCGCCCACAGTTCCACCACTTTTTTTGACTAGCAGGTAGCCCACTGTACGATTGGGCTCGCTCGCTGCGCACGCTCGCTATGCGCTGGGCGGGGGCTGGTCTGGCAAATTTTGCCAGGGCTGCTTTCAGTTCCCAGTCCAGCCCTGTTTACAGTGAGAAAATGCAGTGTTCTGAAGGTCATGTGTCAAGCTTGGCAGGGCAAGCACGGCATTGAATCATTACGAGTAAACTGACTACCGTAAAATAGGTAATATCTGTTATTTATAGCGCTTAGAAAATGGCATTAGTGTGGTACGTAGCGCTATTAAAAACATTATTTATATCAAGTAATATCCTTTAATCGGATAGCAGAATTTTTTTCCGACAAAGTGAAGGATATCTACTCTACCTTCCCGAATGAGGCTAGGGTTCGATCTGGCAGTGAGGAGACACCTATTGGTGGGCTAATGGAAAAAGAATGTCTAAAGGTGTTTAGGGTCCCAGATGAGGATTTGCTGCAGAAAGAAGCCAAGGGTGTGAAATCTGGCTCATCTAAAGACCCCGTCCCAGCTAAAATCTTGAGAGGAAATATTGAGGCCTTAGCACCCTATATCAGATATCTGTTAGAGCTGTCATTTGGATCTGGTACAGTGCCAATAATTTGGAAAGAAGCAGTGGTTCTTCCTCTTAAGAAAAAAGCCACAGATTAGTATGGACCAACTGAGTAATCTGCACCTCATATCACACCTTCCTTATTTTGCTAAAATAGCTGAAAAGTTGGTTAATCAGCAACTGACAGCTCACATCGAAACCCACAGGCTTTTACATCCTTCACAGGCGGGTTTCCGAGCCTGCCACTCTACGGAGTCAGCTTTGCTCTTCTCCACAGAGGCCTTACGGAGAAATGTGGACGAGGGTCATACCGCGGCACTGATTCTTCTCGATCTCAGTGCCGCGTTTGACACTGTTGCAAAAAACACAGTTGATGGACAGAATGTAGAACAATGTCATACATTCACCCCAGTACAAGGATCTGGGCCTAAATCCATCGGTTTTTTTGCACTCCACACCACCCTGGGTTAGACACTGCCTATATGCAAATCAGCTCTGACCCTGTGCCTCATGGGAACAGTCCAGTCCGAACTATCAAGCCATGTCTTTCCCAGACCGGAATCAAGCATCCAAGGACCGGTTTCTGGCTATCAGCCTTCATCAGCCTGGATAGCTTGACTCCAGTGGTGTGGAGAGCCTGGGACTCACGTCTGAGTATACCCAGCACACTTTGGGTGAAAATTGCAAAAAATACAGTTGATGGACAGAATGTAGAACAATGTCATACATTCACCCCAGTACAAGGATCTGGGCCTAAATCCATCGTTTTTTTGCACTCCACCCCCCCCCCTGGGTTAGACACTGCCTATATGCAAATCAGCTCTGACCCTGTGCCTCATGGGAACAGTCCAGTCCGAACTACCAAGCCATGTCTTTCCCAGACCAGAATCAAGCATCCAAGGACCGGTTTCTGGCTATCAGCCTTCATCAGTCTGGATAGCTTGACTCCAGTGGTGTGGAGAGCCTGGGACTCACGTCTAAGTATACCCAGCACACTCGGGGTGAAAATTGCAAAAAACACAGTTGATGGACAGAATGTAGAACAATGTCACACATTCATCCCAGTACAAGGATCTGGGCCTAAATCCATCGTTTTTTTGCACTCCACACCACCCTGGGTTAGACACTGGCTATATGCAAATCAGCTCTGACCCTGTGCCTCATGGAAACAGTCCAGTCCAAACTACCAAGCCATGTCTTTCCCAGACCGGAATCAAGCATCCAAGGACCGGTTTCTGGCTATCAGCCTTCATCAGCCTGGATAGCTTGACTCCAGTGGTATGGAGAGCCTGGGACTCACGTCTGAGTATACCCAGCACACTCGGGGTGAAAATTGCAAAAAACACAGTTGATAGACAGAATGTAGAACAATGTCATACATTCACCCCAGTACAAGGATCTGGGCCTAAATCCATCATTTTTTTTTGCACTCCACACCACCCTGGTTTAGACACTGGCTATATGCAAATCAGCTCTGCCCCTGTGCCTCATGGGAACAGTCCAGTCCGAACTACCAAGCCATGTCTTTCCCAGACCGGAATCAAGCATCCAAGGACCGGTTTCTGGCTATCAGCCTTCATCAGCCTGGATAGCTTGACTCCAGTGGTGTGGAGAGCCTGGGACTCACGTCTGAGTTTACCCAGCACACTCTGGGTGAAAATTGCAAAATTGCAAAATTGACACTGTGGCGCATCACTCCTTGCTGCAGTGAGGATGGGTGGAGTGGTAGTGAAGGCATGGGACTGGCTGGAGTCTTTTCTCCATGAGCGTAGTTTTCGTGTTGAGCAAGGGTCTCATAGGTCTAAGGCTATTAACCTGGATCAATGGGTTCCTCAAGGCTCCAGCCTGAGCCCTACCCTTTTCAATCTTTACGTGGCACCTGTGGCGTTAATAGCTGAGAAATATGGAGTGGAAGTGGTGACCTACGCAGATGATACGCAGCTGGTTGTGGCCCTGACAAAGCCGGCTGAGCAGGCAGCCAGCAATTTTGCATCTTGTCTTCAAGATCTTGCTGGCTGGATGGCCCATAACTGTCTCAGACTGAACGGTGATAAAACGGAGGTGCTGATTGTGGTCAAGGCTCCGTCTGTCTGGACATCGGCCTGGTGGCCCCAGTCTCTGGGTCCTTTACCTGCGCCTAAGGATCAAGTTAAAAATCTTGGAATCTGGATCGATTCTAAAATTTCTTATGAATATCACACCAGACGTGTGGCCAGGACTTGCTTTGGCATTCTGCGTAGTCTTAGAAAGACGCTGGACCTGCTCCCTGTCACAGCTAGGAAGGCCCTAGTCCATGCTTTGGTTACTTCCAGGCTGGACTATGGGAATGTATTTTATTTGGGAGCTAATGTGAAATGTCTTCAGAGACTACAACATATCCAGAATGCAGCCGCCCATCTGGTGTTGATGCTACCTAAGAGGGCCGCATCAAAAAAGCCTTGAAATCGCTCCACTGGCTGCCCATTAGTGAGCATGTTTTGTTTAAAGCACTCAGTGTCAGTCACAGGATTACGCAGGGTGCTTCCTACGTAATCTGTTAACATCGTATGCTCCGACTCAGTTGCTGAGATCGCAAGGGGCTGGCATGATGCAGGTTCCCAAAATTAGAAGGGCCAGAATGGGAGGAAGGTCCTTCCGCTTTTTGGCCGCCTGGCGCTGGAATGCCTTACCCCTGAGGCTTCGAGTGGAAACCTCTGAGGTGGTCTTCCATAAAGATCATAAAATCTATTTATTCCCGAGGGACTAATACCGCTGTGGCAGACAGGGGGAGGCTGTAACAGTTAGGAGCTAGTGGGCAATGGGATCACTGAAATAATATCGACTGACAAAATATCGACTTGCCAAAATATCGTGGACAAAATATCGACAGTCAAAATATCGAGTTTGTATCTACAAACAGGTAAGTACAAAAATATCGAGTACAAAATATCGTTAACAAAAATATAGATGTAAAAAATATCGACTTTATTAAAAACAGTGTTAAATTAAATTAATATTAAATTTTAATTACTAAAATATACTTAAAACGACTTAAATTAAATTATAATAATAAAATAATAAATGAAAATAATAAAAATAATTTTTTTAAATCTGATTTGTTGACCCTGAACCCTAAAAATACCCCTTTACCCAAAAACCCAAAACTGACCCTGAACCCTAAAAATACCCCTTTACCCAAAAACCCAAAACTGACCCTGAACCCTAAAAATACCCCTTTACCCATGACCTGAAAACTGACCCTGAACCCTAAAAATACCCCTTTACCCATGACCTGAAAACTGACCCTAAACCCTAAAAATACCCCTTTACCCATGAACTGAAAACTGACCCTGAACCCTAAAAATACCCCTTTACCCATGACCTGAAAACTGACCCTGAACCCTAAAAATACCCCTTTACCCATGACCTGAAAACTGACCCTGAACCCTAAAAATACCCCTTTACCCATGACCTGAAAACTGACCCTGAACCCTAAAAATACCCCTTTACCCATGACCTGAAAACTGACCCTGAACCCTAAAAATACCCCTTTACCCATGACCTGAAAACTGACCCTGAACCCTAAAAATACCCCTTTACCCATGAACTGAAAACTGACCCTGAACCCTAAAAATGCTCCTTTACCCAAAATGTATCAATATTATTTAATTACCAATTAATTATTAATTAACAATAACAATAAAGTAAATATATTACAACATTAGGTGTAATTATTTTAATAATTAATATTATTTTATCAAAATTAATTACTTAAAAATAACACAAAATTATATATATAAAAAATGTACTCTAATTAATGTAATTAACTAATTACAATTAATTAATTAACAATTATTTACTAATACAAAATATATTCAAAATTATATTAATTAATTAACTAATTAATATTAATTAATTATCAATTAATTATTAATTAAAAATATTAACAAACATATATTAATTAATTAATTATTATTAAATTACTTCCCACCCTATTCCCCTATAAACCCACAACCCGCTACAGAATTACATTACGCAATTATTATCAAAACAAAATTCATGTAATAAAATATTTTATAACATTAATACACACTATTCACACATATTATTACATAAAAATACACTATAAAATATTATATATTATTAAAAAATCGATATTTTTGCTATCTATATTTTATACAGTCGATATTACTTCACTTACCTGAAAAACGATATTTTTGTAGTCGATATTATGTCCAGTCGATATTTTGTCCAGTCTATATTTTAAACTCGATATTATGTCCAGTCGATATTTTGGAGTCGATATTTTGTCTCTATACCTGGGCAATGATTAGCACGGGGACAAACTGGCTAGTGTAACCAGGCGCTGTATAAGCTCAGGATTATTATCATTATTATTATTATTATTAAGTGCAGAAAGAGCCTTTGAATACGTCCGTCAGCCTTGCTGTAAGCTAGTAGTGCAATGACATTGCACTACTCAGTTGCTCAACTCAGTTGCGGCAGGCATGTTCGGGGGTGGGGGTTACGCGCGGGATTAATTTAATGACTAAAATTAAAAAGAAAAACTTAGCAGGCATCTCCTCCGGTCCCGCGTCGCATCCCGTCTTTTCTCCATAGAAGACGTGCAATGGAGCGAACTTATCCCCGCTCTTTTCTTTTCCGCTCGGCTTCGGCTGTATCCTGGCATTTGACAGGGCATGGGGCAACTGTGTGAAAAACACGTCACCGCCCGAGCAGAATCCTATCTTCAGACGGCTGCACTACACTAGGCAAGCACAGCCAATCTAATGGTTTGTGAATGCGATTCAGGAGCTGAAATGAAGAGTGCTCCTCTTTTGCATGCGCAGTCCATCTTCTGGACTCCTGCTCTCGCCTGCGTGCGCTGTGCGTTGACATGCGCACTTTCACCCGAGTGCAGCACAGGCTGGAAATGTAAACAGACGAATTGTGAAAGCTGTCAATTCGTCTGCTTACATTCCTGTTGCCGAAGTGCAGTGAGCAGTTTCTTTTTGTGTTGAATATGCGTAGTGGGGCACCGCTCCGGCACCCCTATGGACCAGCCGCCGCTGCTCTGGCAAAATGGCTTAGGTCACACTGTTGAGGAGTGGACTTCAGCAATCTTCAGACATGCTGTGCAGTTCTCAACAGGTACCACAGGGGGTAGACTGCTGACCAACAACACAAGGGTTCACACACCACTCTCTTCCAGTAGACCCCACAGTGCCAGGGCCACACTGTACTATTCTCCTCCTAGACAGTCATTTTTCCTGCATGGTTGGCAGTCCCCTTCCATCTCCCAGATGGCAAACTGGCTTTAGTGACTTTGGGACAGATTAACAGCATTTACATTTAGGGATATACTCAGGTGATGTCTCCTGATCTCTTGGAAGCTGCTGAGAGGCAGACAAAACCTCTGGTTGCACAGTAGTACACTGAGTGCCCAACTGTTATGCAGTAAAAGCAGGCAAGGACTGTGGATCCTCTGTCTGTACTTTTAGAAGTGTCCTTTTAAAGCTGCTCACCAGACACAGCCTTCGTGAAGAGTTTGCACAGCACTGTTGTCTCCAGACTGGAGCACCCACAACAGCGGCACAAAGATGTGTGAGGTTTCTGCGCCTGGCTGTCTTCAGCCAAACGGAAAAGCCTGATCAGGAAAAGACAGAAGGCTGAGCTTCACCTAATGGGTCCCCTTCACCTTTCATAACGGTCTATCATCCCAAACTTTACCCTCACTATCTACCCAATGGCAGTATTTCAGAAACACTAATCAACAGCTCCTTGCTCAGCAAAAAGCCTAATTTTCTAAAGGAGTTCTTTTTCCTCTTCCCTCACTTCAGTGTCCAGATATCCCCTTTCAGCTTCAGGTAAATCGGTAATACACTTCCACAGTCTGGTAAAACAACCACATTTGCATCTTGTGTAGCCAGTCAGGAGAGAGGTATCCAAAACAGATCATCCAAACAGGGGCATCCAAAATAGATCCTGCTTCATTATCCTAACTCACTTACACACACCATGCATGTACCAGACAGGCTACATAAAAAAACACATACACTTGGGTGTTAGCGTTAGGATCTGGGTAAGCACACAAAAGCAGAACCCTACATGAGTGGGGCAGTAGGACCTACTCCAGTGGCACAGATAAAAAGATATAGTCACAATTATGGATTCACAAAACACAATGTACTACCACCATCGCTCCACAGGCTAAACCCAGAACAGGGACAGTAGTCCAATGTCAGTAAGCACTGAAGCAACAATTAAACCCAAGTCTCTGGGTTACAAATGGAATATCTCCCTCATTTGTCTTACTGGACCCCAGCCAGAATCCACTTATCGTTCTTTAGCTCACTTCGACACCTCACTTCAAACCCAGCTACAGGCAAATCAAACTTGACTCTGTGCTTCATTAGACAGTCCAGCCCGAACTGCCAAGCTAGGTCTTCCGTGAACCAGAAACAAGCATCCAGGGAGGACATGGCTTGACAGTTCGAGCTGAACTGTTCCCATGAGGCACAGGGTCAAGACTGATTTGCAAAAGGCCCGGCATGGTGAGCAAAAGAATTATGAATTTAATCCAGATCTCTTGACTTGGGGTGAATGTTTTGATTTTTTCTGCATTCCGTGCATCAATTGTGTGTCTTTTATCTGTGTATAGTGAGCACAGTGTGAGACTTTCACCCTTCATAAAGTAGCACACATAATTCCTTGGACCTTGTCGTATGTCAGCGCCGGACTGGCTGTACCGGGCATCAGGTGTTTCCCCGGGAGGATGGAAGGGTGTGGTCAGTTTGCAGCTGTGGTGGCCAGTTTTGCAGCTGTGCTAGAATATCGGTTCCCAGTAACGAAAGCGCCAAGCAAGCATTTCCAGCCTCCTGGCGTCAGGCACTGATTCACATGGGGCTGTTGTAAAAAATTTGCCAGGGCTGTTTCGGGTTCCCAGTCCGGCCCTCTCGTATGTAATGCCATTAGTGGTGTCATTTATGACGTTATCTATGAAGTCTGTGAGGTCGTGATCCATGCATAGTTACCTTACCTGGAGTAGTGTTAAGCCTGTCTTTAGTGGCCATAACATTCCCTCAGCTGAAGCTTTTCCCGAAAGAAAACCTCCCAATATAAATAGATTACAAAAGTATATAATTATACATATTAAATTAAACACATTTTCATGTGTGTGAAGGTCACAACTGGTGCAAAGAACAGCATCAATACGTGAAATCTTACTTCAGCACTAAAAATCGTAAAAGAGCTCAATTCTAAAGCATCAAGGTGGCTATGCAACCATCAATATCCTCAATGACATTATTTTATAAAACTTCATTGTTGAATGTCGTAAAATGCTGACATTAGGCCTACAAATGACTGCTATGAAGTGGCCAAAAGGCTACTTGATAGTGCTTGACAAAACACCAAAATAAATCCACGCAGACTTGCCACCCTAATTGAGCCGCGGTGATGATACATTGGGTTGTGTTTGCACCGTGGTGTTGATCATTAAGGGTGACTGAATGCCTTCCTTCAGCAACTGCAAAGTACTAATTTGGCATTTTGATGTCAGAATTTTAAGGCAGTGGAGAATTTACAGGGTTTTTGAAGCTAATAATGGTTGCATTGGCACCTTAACACCGGCATCCCAGAACATCTGTGACAAGAGTAGCCAATATACAACAGACATTTGCATTGTGTCTAACTAATTCAGCTTCTGAGGTCATGAAAAGGAGAAATGCATTATAACAGGAGACACATTTTAGAGTATTGTAGCATTGTAATTCATGGCGATTTTACAAGATATATTGGGAATGTTAATAAAAAAGGATTTGTCCTATTGTGTGCTTTTCACCTATCCCATTTGAAAAAATACGATCTTGCATTGAGCACTGAGTCAGTTCAGAGACGGTCATTTAGGGATAAGAATGTATAGTCTTTACATCTATACTGCTTCTAGGCACCGAACTAACATAGTGCATTGAAAATGTCACTGCAGAGTAAGTTATTTCCTGACCATCGATCTTTTAATTTATGCTGAATGGATATCAATATAATATATTGGTGTCTTTTAGAATACTGTCAATCTATGGCAGGAGGTGGCGCTCTACGTATCACTTGAATTAAATTACATCAATTACAAATTTAAAAGCTCAAGGGCTCCTTGAAGGGAATAATGAACATGGTTTCATAAACTGTACAGTTCACCCTGGATTTACACCCGTTTCTGAATTGGGCTGATGGTTGTGATCACACAGTGAACAGTTCAGCTTAGAGATCTTATTTTTTCCTTCACTGAGTTTCTCAGCACCTTTTGTGCACATCCACCTCTCTGTTTGGGACTCACAGTCCCCCCCTTATTCAAAGTAAAAAGGACAACATTAAAAGGAGGAAAAGAGGGGTAGCATATCACTGGCTATGCAATGTAGCCAGGGCCAGACTGGCTACCGGGCGTTTTGGCATGCTGCAGAGCTGGGGGCTGATTTTACTGCGGTGGGGGCTGATTTCGTTGATGGGGACCTACGTGTGCTTTGAAATAAACAAAGCAAAACAAATGTTTTTCAGCACACGCAGGTCTCCATTAACTAAATCAGCCCCCAGCTCGGCAGCATGCCAAAACGCCCGGTGGCCAGTCTGACCCTGAATAGAGCGAGGCAGTCAAACAGACACTGGCACTTTATGTACCGGGCACATTAGAGCAGGCATGGGTTGGCGTGGCACACCTGCTCAGACAAGCTTCAGGGGTTGTGGTAGTCGGAATAGCGATGTGCTCCCCTCCTCGGAGCATGTCCAGGAACAGAGGGGCGACAACTAAAAGGAAACAAGCATTTGCAATGCAATAGGTCTCGCATTATTAAAGTTAGAGCTATTGGCATTGTAAATGGCAATGCCTTTTATTTATGTTTTTGCCTTAAGCATTACAGTGCATATACTAGAGGTCTGCAAATGTCACATGCCCGAGCC
This sequence comes from Lissotriton vulgaris, assembly GCF_964263255.1. NCBI lineage: Eukaryota > Metazoa > Chordata > Amphibia > Caudata > Salamandridae > Lissotriton > Lissotriton vulgaris. Next base: position 248,433,991 of record NC_141687.1, read on the forward strand.
AGAAATGTCCACTTGTGCAGGCTTCTGTTTGGTTGGTATATTATATGCGGCAAGTTGTGAAAGCCTATGCACATCATATGGGCAGCTGATATTTGCAGACTACCACATGCCTTTGGCTAATTCATATTAAATAGCCAGCTGATATTAGCCCAGTGCTTCAAACCTTTGGCAAATGCATTTTTTGTGGACAATGAATGCCCAGTAGTCCAGGCCTCAGGGATAGGCAAGTGATGTGATCAGGGAACATTCGTCCAAATTTTAAATGTGTTTACATCTAATATTGAAGGATTATGACTCATGTTTCCAACATTTAACACAGCAGCAGCATAGTAATATTGATGCAAATAATCTCTGTGATGTTTGAGAGGTACCGTTTTGGTCTAAAAGAAACTTTTTTATAGAAGTTACATGAAATATAAAAACAGCATGTCTCTTCAAAATGTCCATTATAGACTCTCAGATATCACCCACATTAACAAGCATTGGCAAAGCTAACAGGTCACGCCTTTAATATGTGATGTATGGTATTGTAATACAGTGGATTGTGTTTGAATGAGTGTGTGTTGTAATTGTTAGTTTTCTGTGTAAATTTGTTTTACCAGTGCTTTTGTATCAAATGCTTTTATTAAATTTTGCCCTAGTGATATTTGTTTATTGTGCATAAATATTTTGAAAATATTTATTTTTTTCAAATAATCAATTTGTTACTGAACCGTGCACTTAGTATCCCGTGGGAGTGGAGCCTCTTTACAACAATAAATATATTGCGTATGCAGTAGTAAAACATATAACAACACTTTTGTAATTCATATTTTGTATTCTCTTGTAAAGTGCTGCCTGCAAGCGGGATTTTTTAAATTAAAGTGCACTTAGTAGCCACTTGACCTGACCCCCGTTGGTTTAGAAAAGATATTGTGTACGCAGTAGTATTGCTGTCATCTGGATGCTGTTTTAAAGGCTTTCCATGGATTACATTGTATCAGAGGCAGCGTACATCCAAAAGTACTTTAGGAGGAACAGAAATTCATTAAAAAAAAACACATATTTTATTGACTTTTAATGGTACCATTTGGGCAGCAGCTTGACAGTTACACATTAAAGACAGGATCGAGCCAAAGTACCAAACGTCGAAACCGTATTGACTACAGATGTCTATATAACAACAAAACGTTGCGCAGACAGCTCCATTCCTCATACAGTATAAGTGTTTGGGTGAGTACCCGTGTAGGTAACAGTAAGAATGCGGAGTACGGTGTAACGTGGAAAAGGACGTATGGGGGCGCTTACTGATCAAGGGGCCTGGGAAGGAAAGGGAGGAAATCTATACCCCCATATGTAGCCCATTGCGACCATATTTTCCTATGTTTCTAAGGGCACCCGCGCGCCTGGAACACAGCAATCTCCGCACCCATGCAGCTATCTAGCTCTAAACAGCAATTGATTTTTGCCGCTACAGGAGCATTTTTATTCAGGCTCTCCTGGAGATCATTTTGAAATTAACTTAGTGGAAAGAGATAAGCGTTGCATGGATTCCTTTTTAATAATCTGTTGAAATAAAATTATTAAATTGAAAGAAGTGATGTTCAGCAAAATTAAATATGGAAACATTAAAAATGCAGATGGAAAAAAAATTGCCAATCCGAAACAAAAAAGTGTTTGCCAAAATAAAGTTATCAGAGGGACTCACACCGACTGTATTGTAACAGAGGCTGTTAATTGAAGCATGTTTTTGGATTGCTTGTGTAAAAAGCCTACGGGAGTCTGGTTTCAGACTAGTGTATGTTTGAAAAACACATATTTTGTAACAGGCGGAGTTCATATGAAAGGGCTTTAGTAAGTCCCTTAGTATACCTGCGAGTGGTGCCTCTTTACAAAAGTAAATATATTGCATATGCAGTAGTAGGCTGTGAACTTAATGTTCTTTAAATCACTTTCCATGGATTCCAGTGTAACAGAGGCAGAGTACATATGAAAGCCCTACAGGAGCAGTTTTACCCAGACGGCGCTTGAAAGCGTTTTGCAATGAACTTTGAGGCAAGAGATAAACACATTGCACATGATCAGCACATTTAATTATAATAATTACATTAATTTGTTTCAGATGTCCAGGGACTTTAATAGATGTTTTCAAAATCGGAGAATAATGATGTGGCATGATTAATAGTGTGTGCCATCTAAAGAAAGGCACACAGAGCAAAATGGCGATATGAAAAAAGGTAGAGGAACAAACGCATACAGTCACACCGACTTCTTTAATAATCTGTGATATTGAAAGAAAGTGAAGAACAACAAAGTGATACGTGGAAATATTAAAAATGCTAATGTAAAAAATGCACTGCGCTTACAACATCGCGGGCGCACTCTGGAAGTCAGGCAGCCTTTGTTTGGACGTGGGCGGGGCTCGTCAAAGAAACAGGAAGTAACTGCCGAGGAGGACGTCCGAAACATGCAGGCTCCACGCTGAAGTCCCGGGGCGCTTCAGAGAGACCGGGCGAAAGAGCGAGGGCAGACTGCATGGCAACAGAGGCAACACGGGGCTCCCGAGTGGTGAGGAGACCCCTGCGGCGTGCCAAAAGACGGCCCAGGAACCTGCACACCGAGCCGGTAAGTGAGAGCTTGCAGGCTGTTAGAAGAAAAGTGTGCGTGCGCGCGTGTGTGTGTGCGCGAGTGTGTCTGTGTCTGTGTGTGTGTGTGTTTGTGCGCGTGTGTGCCTGTGTGTGTGAATTTATGCATGCATGCGTGTGTTAAAAGAGCCGATGACTGGTGGTGGATGGAAAGCGAAAGTAACCAGCGCGAGTGTGTTTTAGTCAGTGTGGTGGCTGGCTGTGTGCGCACGCGTGGACGGAGCCGACGTGCGCGTTCGCGCACCCAAATCCAGGGAAAAAGCGCGTGGCACCCTCTTGTCCTAATCCCCCCGAAGTCGATAACTATAGTTGTCAAGCTGGACTGGAGCATCCTACGGATGCCTACTCCAGCTCGACCTAAAAATGATGCAGTTTAAAAGGAAACTAAGCCCCTGCATAGGAGGGATAGCTTACCAGTGTGTGTGGTGCCAAAAGAGATAAACAGACAACCTGTTTCAGAATGGGAAAATTGGAAGGGGGGGATGATGGTGAAGGTCCTGGTCTGAGTGCATGGGAGATGCATGGGGAGGATGAAATGGTGCTGGATTATGGTGCTGATAGTGACGACTGTGAAGAAGGAGAATTGAGAGAAGATGAAAGGACAGTGATGCAGACGCTTGCAGAAAAGAAAGAGAGCAGTGCTGACCCGCAAGGGAAGAAGTATTGGTGAGTTTGAGAGGTCACAAGCAGAGAAGGGAAACACCACAGAATTTTGAAAGGCTAAAGGAAAGAAGGTGTCCAAAACCAGGGAACACGGAGGCAAAAAATGAAAACTTCAGCCAGGTGACAAGGACTGGTGGTCAGTGTGGGATCTGGGGGACATGGAGTCAGGCAAGAAAATAAGTAAATCAATTGGTATTGGGGGAGGAATTATTGAAAAACAAGATGAAGGGAATAAAGATAAAAAGACATCAAATTTGTGAGTTATTTTGAAAAGCAAAAGGAAGCAGTTGATAAAAACAATGGGTGGTAAAGAAATACAAAGATATGTTAAAGATGAAACTAAAACACAAGAGGGCAAGGATGGGAGGAAAGTGAGAATGAGCTACTTCATAGGAAGACGCTTCCCTATATGGGATTAGCTATGCCTTTAAGGTCACACATATCTGAGAAAACAAAAAGCCACATTTGGCAGCAGGAATATGTGGATGTTTTTTAACTGTTACAGATAGACATTTAGGCTAAAGAAGAAGAGTGGGAACTAGCAAAGCATCCCAGGGCATTAATAAATAGGCAAAACTGGGCATTTGTGCATTTTTGATTTACGCCAAAATATATTGTTAGAAGTATACAGATAGAGTATTAGCAATTTCAAAATATATCTGGACATAAATTAGAAAGCTCTGATGCATTTTGGGAAGGTGCCTGGGTTAGATATGAGGAGAAGTTTAGGGCAAGGCTAAATTTGAACCCCAATAAGGCTTGAGGGATGTGGATTCAGAATTATGGTTGCAATGGATATCCTGTACACAGCCACCAGCAACAACACATATGACAAGTGGCCTTCGGATAACATACCGGCCCTTTCACTATCACCAAGCACAACAGGGACAGGGTTTATGCAAGATGACAAGGAAACAGTATACGGGCATGCTGAAATTTCAACAAAGGTTTCTGTTGCTTTGCAAATGTAACCACAAATGTTTTAGATGAGGGTGTAGGAACTCAATTCCACAATGTTTCACAATGGCCACTATCGGAGAACAATGGAGACGACCCAGAGAGAGAGGATATCTGGCTCAGACTAGACCAAAGTGCTTCTACACCAGTTAAAGTGGTACAACTTAGTTAATTACTCAGGGCATACTGTGATCCGAAAGCAGCCTTGAAACTTGAATGGGGTTTTAGGGAAGGTTTTCGATTAGGATACCAAGGTCCAGGTGTGCAAAAGTGAGTAAACAATTTACAATATACAAAACTTCCAAACACATTGTAGCAAATAAACTTGATAAAGAGGTGAAGGAAGAAGTTCAAGACCATTTTATGAATGGCCCATGCAGGAATTGATAATTTCTCCATTAGGTGTAGTTCCAAAAAAGAAGAAAGGAGACTTTAGACTTAGTCATCACTTATGTTGACAAGAAGTGACATTTGCTAATGATTTATTTGCACCAGATAACACAAGGGCTGTCTATGCTTCTGTAGATGATGCTTTGAAATTGGTGGAGAGGCTGTTGCACTAGCCAAATGTGAAATCAAATCTACGTTTAGACTGTTGCCAATACATCCAGCTGACTTTCCCTTTTAGGCATGCAATTTGAAGGGGCAATTTATGTGGCTAGAGTTCTGTTGACGGGCTGTGCAATACCCTTCTCACTTTTTGAGACATTTAGTACATTTTTGCAGTGAGCTTTTTCAAAAACAAGTGGGTACAGAGGTGACTCACATTATCTGGATGATTTTCTGTCGATTGAATAGAAGGATACAGGAGAGTGTCAGAGAGCTTTACAACAGTTGGAGGACACATCATTGGAGTTAGGAGTACCTTTAGCCCCAGAAGAAACAGAAGGCCCACATTCTCTAATGATGTTTCTGGGCATTGAGATGGACACTCAGAAATTGGTGGCGAGGATGCCATTCAAAAACGTGGTTAGAATAATAGATTTTCTGGAGGCAGTGATTAGCATGAGGCATCTGGAAGTGAGTAAGGTGTTGGGTTTTCTAAACTTTGTATGCAGAGTGTTGTGAGGAGATAGAATTTGTTTTCGACGATTGGGCATGGCAATGTCAAGAGCAAATTTACCACACCATAAAGTAAAGATTTCAGTGGCAGTGTGAGGCGATTTGTGCAATTGGGGGACTTTTTTAACAGAGTTTGATGGGGTATCTATGTTTTTCCTTGAGAACAGCACAATTTTGCAGGTGCAGACTTTTTCAGATGCATCAGTTGCAAAGGGTTTTGGCCTTTTTTGGGATGGTAGGTGGAGCACTGAGAAATGGCCAGAGCATTGGTTAAGACAGGGCAGAGGCATTGCTTTCTTGTAATTCTTTCCCTTCATTGTAGCACTGATGCTATGAGGGAAAGAATTATCCAACAGATCAGTGATGTTCAATGTGGACTACATGGAGGTGTTGGAATTGGTGAACAAACAGAAAGCACATGTCCTCAGAGGTTTACGATTGTTGAAACAATGTATGCTCATTTGTTTACAATTAAACACTGATTTTAGGACAAAGTATGTGTCAGTTGTGAACAATAGTATAGCGGATTCTTTATCTCTTTCACAGTGGCAAAGGTTTTGAATGCAGACTCTGGGAGAAGAAGAATGGAAGTCTCAGTTACCACACAACATTTGGGCATGGGGGGAGTAAAAGTGATTGAGCTAGTGGGAAGGTCAATAGCATTATCTACAATGAGAAGTTATCAACAAACATGGTGGGAGTTTAAGAGTTTTGATTTGAATGCAAAGACGTAAAATATTGATGATCATGAGAAAAGTGAATGTAGATTGATACATTTCGTCCTGCATCTAATAGACAAACGTTTATCTCCAACTACAATAGCTGGGAAACTTGCAGGAGTGTCATTCTAGGGAAAGTTATACTGGGGTTATGGTCCTGCACAGAATAAGCTGTTCAGGAGGATTTTGAGTGGTTGGGGGAGAGAACGTGGATCTATTTCTATGGTACGAGAACCAATAATGTTTGAACTGTTGCAGAACATATTGGAAATATTACCAGAATGCTGTTATGATTTCTTTGAAGTTACATGCTATTGATGTTTTTTTGTGCCTTTATGATTACAGGATTAATAAGTTCTAAAATGAAGGCAGCTTTGCACTTCATAGCGAAGTTTGTGTGGAAGGAGGGAAGTTGAAGTTAAGAACATGGTTAAGAAGTTTGAAAACAATCCATTACGCAGGAGTAGATTTAAGCGAAGGAGGAATGGCAGAGGCTTTTCTGTTTAAGAAATAGATTAGGTTTAAACAATGGCCTGGACAAAGACAGGAAGAATTTTTTTTTTCATGGGGGGAGAAGGGTTACAGCTTTTCATTTGTTAGCAGTGTTGAGAATGTCTTGGCATAAAATGGGCTTGGACCCCGGAAGCAACAGGACACACTCATTTAGAATTGGAGCAGCTACGGAAGCAGCACACCTTGGGTGGAGTTGAGGATTGATAAAACGGATAGGTAGATGGAAACCAAAATGTTGTGAACACTATGAGAGGAAATAAGAGTTAGAGAACAGTTGTTCTTTGTGGTCTCATACTGCATTTCTTGATATTGCCATAGGATGCGTGAACAACCCCTCGAGGAGTAAGATGGTGTCATGGATTGTGGGACATTCTTTTGTACGTTGAGCAGCTAAACATGTAGATCAGCGAATGTATGGAAGATGCATCGGATTATCGAGTGGAAGACAAGCGGTGACATGGTGGGAAGAAGTGGTATGCGATGGGTTGGCTCATTACCTTTCCTACCACACATGCTTACTCAGAGTGATTGCCCTGATATATTGCTTATACACTTTGGGGTAAATTATTTGGTTAGACTGTCTGGTTAAATGCTGTTGCAGCACATGAAAGCGGATTTAATGTTGTTAAAGAGAACGTTTTCAGGGATACACAGCTGTTGACAAGGCAAGGCGGGAGTTGAACAGAACGATGAGAGTTTTTTGCATTTTATTTGACATTAAGGTCTATCACATGATTGTATCAAAGAAGACGTGTTTGTTGAAGGGATAATGGTGTTCATTTGTTTAAGTTCGGCAATGCCTATTACTTGTTGGAATTGAGGGATATAGTGGGAAAGCTGTGGAATGGAAAGGTTTTGTGTAAAGGAGTTTATTAATAACATTGGCCGCAGCAGTTGGCTTTTTGAGGGGTGGGGGGCAGACTACCCCCTTTTGGGTTTTCCTGGAGGGCAGAAGTTTGGGGGGGATGGAGAGTCAGGCACAGGCATATTCCCCTCTCGAGGAGTACAGGGGGGGGAGAAGACGAAGTTTGGGGCTGTGAAGCAGGACAAGAAGGTTTTATTTGTGGATGTTTTGTAGGATGAGAGCAAGAGAGACTGGAAGGGGCTGGTAAATGAAAGAAGAAATAATTAAGTTTTCGGTCAGGGAGACTTGGTTGTGGAATGGTTTGTACACCTTGTGAGAGTTGTTTAAGGGAGTGGGGTTTGTCAGGAATTTGATGTATTAGTGAGGTTGGTACTATGTTGTATTGGTAGTTGAATGAATCTATCCGACAACAAAACTGTCCTAATAAAGTTGTCTTTTATGCTACATGATGGTTTGTTGTATGCAATTATTTCACAACAGATCTTTCCATGCTGAATCCCACTTCAAGCAGGTAAAGTCTCTGGGTGAAAAACTCCTGACATGATGCTTTGCAGCAAAACCTGTAATTCTGATGAGGCCAGTAATTCCCATTCTGCCAGTTATGTCATGGGAATTACCAGGCCACTTGTAATGAGGTCCATAGCCTCTGCTCTTGTTCTACTGGTACTGACTGTATATAGTTGGGTTGCCATTTTAAAGCGGGGCAGAGCCAATGTATGTTTCCTCACAACTGCAACTGGTAAAGCAAGTAATTCTTGCTTCCAGAAACCTTTATAAGATTGGTCTGTTACTAAAGTCCATCAATATCCCATTCTCCCATGAGCCTTTCATCATGGCTGTGTAGTAGCCTACACATTCTTTTGTCATTGGTATATGCTGAGGAGGAGAAAGGCCCCCTGCATTGCTCTGGAAAGCTTGCTCCCCTGCCCTGAATTCTCAGCAGCAAGCTATAGCTTTTTTAACCTTACTTCAGTACACATGATGTTCATGCACTTGTGCTGAAGGTACCTGGACAGAGACCCAAAGTCACGCTCTGTGATTAATAGGGAACACCATGTGCACCCTCCTTTGGTGAGCGTGACTAATGTAAGCCTAAGAGAGTGTAGGGGACCGAGTGGTATCAATCGTACAATATGACTTCAGCAGCAGGCCTTTTTAACTGTCACCTCTATTTATGTATGTATGTATATATGTTTGTATGTATGTATGTATGTATGTATGTGGTGTTTCTATAGTGTGAACCAATAACTAGTGATAGGAGAGGTAGCTGGTTTCTGGAATGTCAATGCATTGTGATGTAGTGTTCTTTAAATGGGTAAATGGGTGTTTCTTCAGCTCTTTCCCAAATTGGAGCAGTGCTGGGGCATTCCAGATGGATCTGGTATTTTTTTTGTCCTCATATCGCCAAAGCTACTGCAAATTCAGGCTGTACTCTGTTGGGGGACTGGCCATCAGCCTGCTGCACTTGCATTGGCCCCGGCACCACTGTCTAGGCTAAAAGCTTTGGTGTAATCATGGTACCACTCAGCTTCCTGCACCCGACATGCCACTCCACCTTATAATATCGTCCCATATTGTATCCGCCCTGCCTGGAGTGCTTCCTATGTCCAGCCTTCAGGTCTGGTGTGATGCTTTTAACCATCTCCCCCGAGAGGGAAGACAGAAGTTTAGCCAATGTGTGCAAATCTCCCTTCTGGTAAGAAGCACTAAATAAACCAAAAAGCACCACTAAAGTCTACTGAGAAGACTTCTTGCTGCAATATCAACCCCTAACAGAGGCAATGAAGAGGTCATCTTTATATTTACCCACCCTACTTTTCCAAGCTGGTATTATTCACGGTCACCCAAAATCCTATGATCTTAGGACAGGTGGCAAACATGTGTTCATTATTTGCTTCAAGAGTGGATGGATCTGGTATTGTTCCTGATCTTGTGTGCATAAATGGAAAAGGGCTGCTGTCTTGAATTTGTACTTTTTTTCTTGTTCTCCAGTCTGGTGGTGTACTGGCTGCAAGTGTGGGTATGTGAACATTACGTGTGGAGCACATTTTTCCAGGCCCTAGAGGACCTCTTAAGGATGCCATTGGGGGTGGCGTGGCTTGGCACCAGCCAGTATGGCTGCGTAGAGCGAGTGCTCCGCTGGATCCTGTTGGATAGCCCGCAATATCCGCACATAATCAGGAAGCTGTGCTTCCAAACAACAGCTAGTCAGAACCCTTGAGCAATGCCCCAGGGCCGAGAGAGGAACATCGCGGCCGTGTGAGCGTAATCCTGAGAGTGACGGTGTAAGGCCTGTATGACTAGAAGGCCCGTAAGAGGAGGGGGGCAGCAATGTGGGCGGAGTTGCACAATCCAGGAGTCCCAGATCAAAGCGAGAGGCCCGGACGTGCAGCTGGAGAGGACCACGGTGCGAGGATCAAGACCGGACCCCTGACATGCTGCATCGCCTTGGCCTGGTTGGAGCGTGGGAGACCTTAAGATATGGAGCTGGTCCCGGGCACAACCAGGGAGTCGGCTGACTCGCGCCGGGACTGTCAGTGCCAGTACAAGCGCCTGCAGTATCGGGATGTGGGTCCGGGAGGAGACAAACCTGTATAAGAGCTGGTGAGATTGAACAGTACTGCCGCAAGAGGGGAGGAGGACTCTGGGCAGCCAGTGCTCTCGGCTGGGTGTGACGGCCGGAGTCTCCAGAGAGCATGAGGGGAGTTAATGAAAGCATTGAAGCAGGGCCCAGCCCAACCCGGATACTAGGGACCCGGGGCCAATAACTAAAGTGAGAGACATAGCAAACTGAGAGTAAATCCCCATTTTAGATTGGGAGCTACTCCAAAATATAACAACGGGCCTAGGCGGCGAATAATGGGCATATGAAAATGACGACCGGCACACCCTTGGGCCAGGCACACCGGGGGTAGTCGCAGAGGAAGTGATCCCGAAACCTATGTGAGATGACAAAAAGTAGGCCCCAAACCTATCAGCAAAGTAGGGCAGAACTGATGCAGAAAGGTTCCCCACCCGAAGAAATCTCAGCCGTTCAGCTAGACAGAGACCTAAACACCCGGAGGGGTGCTGTGAAGGAAATGCTGATCCACTCTTACATTTGAGAGCGTAATGCATTGGTAGCGCTGCTACTAACCGGCCATAACTGTGCGGATGAGACTGTGGGGTTAGGAGGGAGACTCCCTATTATTCTGCCCCCACTTTATCGGCCAAAGAGTAAAGTCTACAGAAGTTTAACAGCTAGACCGGAGTGCTGTGGGCCACGCAGGATAGTCGCAGCTCGTAACAGAGATATACTCCACCATGACAAAACCGAAGGGTGCTCCACTCATGGTGCAGTTCAACAAGCTGGATAAGTATGCTGTCCCGCAACAAGCAGCGTCGTAGGACGGAACTGTCGGCAACAAGGAGGCGATGGCAGAACCCTCCCTGAGAGCAATTATGATGCCATTCAAACCCCAGGTACGACCCTGGAGATGAAGATTGACAAGGTCACAATCAAGATGAATCTAACGAGAGCGGATATGCATAATATCTCAGAAGGAGTTACCATGACTGAGACGAGCATGGCGGAGTTAGAGTCCACAACACGCAAGCTGGAAGAAAGAGTACAACATCTGACACAGCAACACAAGCAAATGGCAATGAAGTTAGAAGATCAGGAAGGGAGGGCCCACCGCAATAATATTTGAGTAGTAGGGGTCCCGGAGGGGGTGGAGGGCCAGAACATGGTCTGTACCTAGAGGGCATTATACTGAACCATCTTAAGCCCAAAAGACTCTCAACCTTCTTCACGGTGGAAAGAGCACATAAGGCTCGGGTCCCTCCGCCGAGACCGGGGGCCCCGCCTCGAACAATTATCGCCAGAATCCAAAACTATAGAGACCGGGATGCCATTTTGCAGGCGGCCAGGATGCATGGGGATCTCATCTATGAGAATTTGGTCATAAGATTCTTCTCAGACTTTACCCTGAGGGTGCAGCAGGAACGACGCACCTTCGATGGGGTGAAGCGCGCTTTGAGGGAGAAAGGAATAAAATATATGATGCTCTTTCCAGCAAAACTCACAGAAATTGACAAGGATAAATCCTGATATTTCACTGCACCATCAGAAGTTCAGCAATGGCTAGCTGAGGGGCGCCCTCAGGAACGTTGCCGATGACACGAGGAGGATTGGTGGGGAAACTGGACCCACAATCTGGAGTCTCCAAATCGGCAAGAGGTCTAAGACATGGTCCAGAGGCTAGCGCTCTAGAAGTCCTGCAGCCGGAGCGGCGAAACTGGGAAAATAACAACTCTGCCTGGCTCTAAAGTACCCAACATACTGTGGATGAAGCACTACAGGTATAGATCGAGACTTGTGGGATGGGAGTCAAGACCCAAAACCATGGACAATCGGGTAATGACACACAGCCGCGATGGGGCACTACATTGGACTAAGCAACACAGTGACACTCTAAAACTGTTGGGCGAAATAGGACCCCAGGGGGGATGCCAAGTGGTGGTGCATGTTAGCCCTACGCCAGTTGGCTGTTCTTTTTAAGTGACAGGCACTCTGCTAGTTGGGGATGTGGGTAGTTGTAGACCTACTAGACAGGGTAGCAGGCAGGGGGGGAGTGGCTTTGGGGTTTTTCTCTTTTATAGTTGGGTTACAGATGCTTCAGAAATAAGGATATGTCAACAGAGGGTTGTGACCAGAGAACTGCAACTGTACATAGATCCTCTGGGGGGGGTGGGGTGTACGGATTGACTGCCCAGGGGGGGTGGACGGGAGGGAATGGAGACGTTTCCCAGATGGTTGAACAACAAATTAGAAAGCTGAAAATACTCTCTTGGAATGTGAATGGTCTGGGAGGCAAGATAAAACATACTGTGGTGCTAGAATCTCTACATAGGCACTCACCAGACATAGTGCTCCTACAAGAGACACACTTCAAAGGTAATAATTGTTTAGCTTTGAAATGATTCGGCTATACACTCCTGAGGCACGCCGGATTTACACCGGGATCTAGGGGTACAGCTATACTCATTAAAAATTTGGTCCCACTAGTAATAAATCACAAATGGTGTGACCTCATCGTCCCTCCCCTGTCAGAGACGTGGGAGGGACAAGTTTTGAACATTTGCTCAGTATATATACCACCCCCTTTGCACAAGACCATGCTCCCTGACCTTAACAAACTAATACTCGAGTTGCCCCTGGGCCCCCTGATTCTGGGTGGAGACAGGAACGACACAATGGCCCCAGACATAGACAGGGGCATGCCCCCCTCCAGAGTGGGGGGACCCAGAGCACTGAGCCCCTTTGCATCTGCACTGGGACTGGTGGGTATCTGGAGAAGCCATAACCCAAGGACAAGGTAATATATACATATTTCAGATGCACATGGAGGTGGATCGAGGCTTGACTATATTTTTACACTCACTACATCGGTGGGACTTTTCCAGGGAGGGTGTCACAAGGCACGAGGGATATCGGACCACTCACTGGTGGAGGTCCACATGCATGGCCCTATGCGGGATTGGTCTCTCCCGCCGAGGTTGGACCCCTTCCTCTTCAGGGACCAGGAGTTTCAGGAACGGTTCAAAGAGCATACGGACCAATACTTTACTGAAAACATTGGCTCTGTGCAGTCGGATTGTATACTATGGGAGGCATATAAGGTGGTGGCCAGATATTTTATCCAAGCAACAATAGGGGCTATACAAAAAGAAAAACGAGCACAGAGTGACAAACTGGAGCAAGAGATATTGCACCTTGAGCAGGAGTTGGGTTCACACTCTAGGGACGACAATAAGCACAAACACATACAATCTTAAACAAAAGGAACTCAGGGACCTGGAATAAAATGCCGCCCGTACGCACGTGATTGCAATACAGAGGAGAGTATATGACCTGGGCTATAAGGCGAACAAACAAATTGCTTGGCTTGAGAGACGGGATAGAAGCCGAAACTGGGTTTCTGAAATTTGTACAGGGGAGGGCGTGCAGAGTGGAACTGGAGCAGAGCTCACCAAGGTATTCGCAGAATATTATGAGAACATTTACCAGTCACAGACCAAATGGGGGAGGAGGACTGCTATGAACTACTGAAAGACATGGCACTGCCGACCTTGGGGACGGAAGACAGAGAGGTGCTGGACCTCGACTTGAGTGTAGAAGTAGAAAGTGCTATACAAGATCTCCAGTCTGGGAAAGCAGCAGGTCCAAATGGTCTCCCTACGGAGCTATACAAGTGTGTGGTGGGGAAGCTCGCTCTGCACATGCTAAATATGTTCCTGGGGCAAGAAAAGGGTCAACTCCCAGAAGACGTGAGGATGGCAACTATAGTGGTCATCCTGAAAAAGGGTAAACCCCATGATCTATGCAGTTCCTATAGACCCATTTCTCTCTTGAATTTTGAAGCCAAAGTTTTGGCGAGCCTCCTTGCCAATCGCTTGAGCTCAATCATTCAGTCCGTGATAGACCCAGACCAGTCCGGCTTTATGCCGCACAGTAGCACTGGGCTCAATCTGCACCGACTATGCAACATAATACGCATGACCCATTAACATCCAGGCGTACCAGCTGCTTTCCTGTTCCTTGATGCACGAATGGCATTCAACAATATCTAATGGACATATTTATTTACCATTCTGGATAAGATGGGAGTGGGCTCAAATCTACGGCAGTGGATACGACTACTCTATACCGACACCAAGGTATGGGTGAGAGTTAACAAAACGATATCCCGAGCTTTTACACTCCACAGTGGGACTCGGCAGGGTTGCCCGTTATCGCCAATGCTGTTTGCGCTCGCACTTGAGCTGCTGGCCATCTGGATATGAGGAGACCCACTGGTGAGAGGAATTGATCTGGGTGGGGATTCGGAAGAATGCATATCCCTATATGTGGATGACAACCTGCTCTATGCCCATAGATCCTGACAAACATTCCATAGACTCATTCACATAATACAGACTTTCGGTACACATTCGGGATACTGCATAAATTGGGATAAACACTAGTGTTCTCACTGGCGGGGGATCTTCCAAACCTAACATCTGCATGCCAGGAGATGGTTCCGAAAGAGACGCTCAAATACCTGGGGATATGGAACGCTCAAATACCTGGGGATATGGATAAGTCAGATGAGGAATTTATGAAGTTAAATGTACTGACACAGCTAGAAAGACTGCAGGAGGACGCGTCACATTGGAGGCGATTACCGGTCTCCCTTATGGGCAGAGCAGTCTCATTTAAAATGATTGCCATCCCACTCCTGCTATACGTAGTACAGAATACCCCATATCAGATACCGGAGACCTTTTTCCAAGCTGTTGAGTCCGAGAAGCGAATTCTGCTGTGGGGGTGGGGGAGGCAGCCCCAGGATTGCACTTAAGAAACTTCAGAAAGGAGTATACGAAGGGGGATTGCCTGTTCCGGACATTAGGAAATATTACTGGGCCTCTAAACTTATTAATATCAATTGTTGGGTATTTGCACCGCTCGAAGAGCCGGCATATAGAGTGGACCGATGGGCAATGTGTAATGGTAGTTACCTGACTGAGTTAGGGAAGATGTAATACACATCTCCCAATACACACATTGAAAGTGGCCGATGCATGGCATAAGGCAACCAAAATAATGGGCTGTGAGACTAAACTTACAGAGCAGACACCACAATGGGAGGCCAATCGCCATGGGGAAGTGAAGCGGCTAGAGGGCTTCCGGAAAGGGAGCCTCATAGGGATTGACCAACTGGGTGATATCCGGAAGAGGGGGGTAATTATTGAATTTGGCGCCTTGAGGGAGGATTTCCAACTTGGGGGGGAGAGTACCTTCGATATAGACAGTTGGGACATGCGCTCCACTGTCACCTGAAAGAGGGGGACCTGCTACCGGATTATGCACCACTCGAGGATAGACTCCTCCTAGACCCTTTGATTGATAAATCTATATCCCTCACATACAGAAAACTTATGAATAACTCCCTGGACTTTATGAGACTCCTGAGGGAGGCCTGGGAGTCGGATGTGGGTCTGCTCGAGGATGATATTGGACCGAAACCCTATGGTGCCCCAGAGAAATAGCTATCAGGGCACGATTCAGGCTTATTCAGCTCCGTATTCTGCATCGATCCGAAGCATCCCGAATGGTGCAATTTTATATAGGTAATTGTGTGTCCAAAGAGTGTGCGAGGGCCTGTGGCTAGAAAGGGATATTTTTCCACATACTATGGTCCTGCCCTAAAATCCAACGGTATTGAGAGGGACTGTCCCCAGCAATGACAGCAGTGGTGGGAGAGACGGTCCCTATATAGCCGTGGTGGCATATCCTGCGAGTAACGGTAGAGACAGTATGGCCACAATGGGCCAAGACTTGGTTGATCTTAGCAGGTGGGGTGGCCAAGAGAAACACTGCCCTGGCATTGGGGGGCAGGGGAGTCCCCGTCACTGGAATCATGGAAGAGAGACATGAATTGGTGTCACAGGGCGGAACAATCGATTTATCAGAGCAGGGGCTGCCCACGTAACTGGGACAAGATATGGGGCGCATGGGCAAAGAACAAAGGCCAATGTTCTGTGATATAAAGAGTGTAAAAGACTTGTGAAGAAATTATGAGGTGGGTGGTTATCCGGACCGTACTGGTCGCAGCAGCGGACAACTGGAAACAATATACTTTGCAATTGTATGGTACTTGTTGCAAATTTTAATCCACCAAATGTACGCAGTTATATGCTGTTGATCTGAAGCATGTTTAATGTGTTTAATAAAAATATTATTTTTTTAAAGGCCATTAGGGGTGTCATTGTGAAGACTGAGAAGCCATGGATTAGGACATTAGTATCATCCAGATGCAAGCATACCAGAGAGGAACACCAGGGTATTACACAAGTGCCCTGGAAGGGCACAACAGGAGTGTGCACCCACTTTGTGCACCCCCAGGGCACGTTGCTATTACAGAAGCGGCTTCAGATGCTAGTGCCACCTCTTTGTAATACTGATAGCACTGGCGCACATTTAGCACCAGTGCTATCTTGAGAAGGTATTACCTCATTTGCATGGTGGCAAGGCCTCATGCAAATGAGGCAACCTCTTTGCATTTGCACCCACACCATATTATGGTCTTGGGCGCAAATGCAAAGAAGGCATCAAGAGGCTTACTGACAGTGCACCACAATAAGATGGTGCACTGTCAAATCACCATCTGAGGGCAGTTTCTGGAGTGGAAAAATTGGGTTTTCCCCCCTGCAAGCGGGTGCAGTCACTCACTGCTTCCGCCTGCAAGGGAATTCTAATCCCTCTTGAAAGTGCAGGCAGATTGCTGCTTGCACAGAAAAATATAGAGCAGCTTTTAAACAACTGTTCTGTATTTCAGGGAAGCGCAACTTCACAGCTTCCCTCAGAGCAGTGCATTCATCACAATAGGGTGCATTTTCCCTGTTTGCAGTCGGTGTACCTGTTAAAGGTGTGCCATGGCACAAATAGGGAAAATGCACCCTTTAAGTAATATAAGCCCAATTCGGAAGTCATTTTCACCAGTTTATCTTTCTTTAGAAGATAGAGATAGTAGTTTGCTGTCTTTTTTTTTTTTTCGCAATGTGTTCCATAAGGGTTAGGTTGGTGTCCAGAGGAATCCAACTGGCTTGGCACTCAGTGAAAGTTCGGGATCAAAGTTGTCAAGATTCATGTAATTCAGCCATGTTCGGAATGATTCTTGTTTGGTGCCCTTGGTAAATAACAGGAATTCTGTCTTGGTTAGGTTGAGTTTCAGGTAGGCTCTGGACACCCAGGTCCGGATGATGTGAAGGCTGGGTTTGAGACCTTGGATGTCTGAAGCAAAGGAGAATAGCCTGCTAAGAAGAATGGCCTAATGACCCTTCCGGTATTTTTAAATAAGTATGTGTACATTACTTGTCTGAATAGAGTATATATGTGGAACATATATGAGACAAAGCAACAGCCACACCATTTTGTATTTTCTACACGCTAGGGGTACCTTAGATAGAAGGTCGAAGGGAGAGCCCACAAAGCAGGCTTAAACTGCAGGCCTGTGGTACCATGATGAAACGTTTCAGGGAGCCTTTGTAGGTGGTCAGCATGAGGAGTGTTAAGGAAAAGAGAAAAGAGAAAAAGCTACAGAGTACCCACTGTTTTTTTCTGGCCTGTTATTCTCTGAAAGGCTATTTCTGAAAGGTTAACAGATGGATAAGTGAGACAGCCTCTCTTATCTGTGTCTCCTTGTTGTGGTTTTCTCCCAAAAGAAGACTCCTAGCACTACGGCACCATAATTATTACACCTGAAGAAAAAAAGAGTATGGGTGGGTCAATCTGAGAGGTAAAGACAAAGCCACATCTGTGATGACTGAGAAACTCTTTAAGCTGTAGGGGCTAGGTAACTACCACCAACTCCCCTTGCTAGGTCAGATCATGTCCAGGAACCAGGAGATATTCAGAGACTGCCTACACCCTGTTCCAAAGAGAGAGCTGGTTGACTGCACAGGAGTGATATTTAAGCATGGGCGAATTTTGCGAATCTGGCGTTCGCGAATTTTGCGAATTTGCGAACTCGCAATCTGCAAAATCCGCGAAATCTCGCGAATTTTTTATTTTTTTGTGTTCGCAAGGGTTTCTGCCAGTTCGCGAGGGTTTGGTACTAGTTCGCAATTGCGAACTTATTCGTTGGCTCGCAACGGTCGCGACTATGTTGTTTCTACGTCCGGTTCATCATCACAGCCTCCCAGCACCCTCTGTTTCACCACTGCCACCCTCTCTTTCACCCATGCCACCCTCTGTTACATCAATGCCACCCTCTGGTTCATCATCACTGTAGATTATGGGGGGGGGGGGGAAAGCAAGCACACCTGCCCTGCTTCAACTGACATGAATTAATTTGGGGTTAGTTTATTAATGTGTCACTGTTTTAAAATTCCAGGTCTGGCACCTGCTTCCTTATCAGTAATTTGCTTTCTGTTGCAGTGCAATTTTTTTTCCAGGACCTTTGTGGCCTAATTGTAGCTATTCTATGAGCCTGCTGTGAGGGTCAGAGCCGGGTCATACAATTGTTGCAACTAGCAACTGAACTCTGGAGGGGCCCCAGTCAGGAAGCACTACAGTGAATTGTTACTAATGATGAGTTTGAACTCTTGCACCTGCCGAGTGCTTTCAGTTTTGCAAAACTCGTTTTTCTGCAATTTCGCGGGATACGCGGGGCGCGAACACGCACGAGATCGGATTCGGAAGCCGTGAATTCGTGCGAATATGCAATTTCTTTTTTTGCGGCGTGTTAGTTCGCAAGGTTTTGTGCGTTTTCGCGAGCCGCTTGTAGCGCAAGGCGCGAAGTTACCCTCGCGGTCGTTCAAGGGCGCGGCCATCTTGTTTGCATGACGTATTTCCGTTTCCGGGCGTGAAGTGTAATCTCGCAAAGTGTGCGGCTCGCCAGTACAATTTCGCGAGTGTTCGCGAGGAACATCTCGCTCGAACTTACCCGCGCGGTCGTGAACGGGCGCGGCCATCTTGTTTCTCATTCATTGCTATGGTTCTGGGCATGCTTCTTGTATCTTCTCTAAATCTGTGCCATCCTTTGCTTGTTTGAAGTTTTTTTTAATCTATTTTACTTATTATCTACCCCTCTATTTTTCTAGCCCTATATTTTTGTGTTTACTGCTACTTTTTGTTAATTTTAAACTACTTTTTTAAACTCTTTTCTTTTCTTCTCTTCCTTGTTCTATTTTCTTTATTCCTTTCCGCCCAGACCATGGTGAAGGGAGCCGGGAAGCATCCCGAGAAGGGGAAGGGTCCCGCACCCCGTGCCTGGCTCCCGTGTGGGCGTTTGATTGGGGAGACAGTCGCACCCCGGGAGATTTTCAGCCCGGAGGAGGTGGGCGCACTGCTGTTCTATGTACAGCACCACCTCCCCAGGACCATAATGGCAGGCGGCAAGATCGGAGGCGGGTACGGCATGCAGGATGGCTGGAAGCGGTGGGATAAGGTGTGCCGGGCCATGTACCACCACTCTCGGGTCCGGCGCACCTACAACCAGGCCACCCACCGCTGGACGGATGTCCTGACCCGTGAACGAGATCTGCTCGACCTGCTTGGCCTCGAGATCCCCGGGCTTGGTGAGTAGTAGTAGTAGCTATTTCTTTACTACTCTGTTTTCTCCTGCTGTGTTATTATATTGCAATTTTTTTTTTTACCAAGAGCAATAATGCTGCTCATTACATTGTAGGTATATTATATTTCAAAATCTTCTGTGCATTTCAGGTGCACTCCTCTCCTTCTCAGTAGTGTTGCTACTATGCTTATTTGTTTCCGATTTTGTGTTCATTTCATTGGCCTGTGAAATTATGTATGAGTGTAGTTTAAAGAACTGCGTAATGCTACACACTAAGGTTCAGATGTTTAATTACCGGCGCATCCCTGCAAAGTAGCAGGGATGCGCCAGTAATTGTGCGCCACGCCACTATCACCAATGGTGCGCCGTATTTACAATGCGGCGCACCATGGGCCCAAAACGTCACCAAAGCGTTACGCATCTGTGCCGTAAGGGCGGCGCATTGCTGGAGTTGCGTCGCAAAGATGGAGCAGCTCCATCAATGCTCTGAGGTGCCCTATCTCCCCAAAGCTGCGTCAAGCCGTACGTCTGCTTCAAGCAGGCGCAGGGTTTGAGTCACGCATCATTGTCGTTAAAGTGAGTGATTGAAATCTTGTAGATTTCCCTCAGCCACTTTTAGGATGCGTTCCTGCGCAGGAACGCCCTCCCTTGCGCCGGAACACCCCCTGATGGCGCAGGGCTTTACAACGTGATGCATCTCCCATATGCGTCACGTTGTTAATATACGCCGCACCATTGCGCCTCTTTTGTGCTGCCGCTGCGTCACAAAAGTCACGCAATAAAAGAGCAAAAGAGCCGCAAGGGGCTTCTAAATCAGCCCCTACAGACTCAAGTCCAGTCCTTCCTTTGTACACATGGCGATAAGAAGAAATAGTGGTGGTGGATTGATAGCTTGAGTATTTTAATGACTGGTTAATGTAGTAGGAAACTTTAGTGTTGTCGCTGATCTGCAATCACGATGGACTTTGGCTGTCACTTCGCGTGCTGCGGACTGCTGCCTGCCAATCCTAGGCAAACCTTTTTAGTACTTTGTGTAGTGAGTTACATAAGAAGTTTAGAATTCGACGGTCCGCAAATCAAGCAATACTAATAACGTAGTAGACCACATGAGATTGGTCAATAATATATCCCGTTGAATAGTTGTCTATTTGCTATTTCGCCAAAATATTTTGTTAGTTCTTTTGAAATGTTTGATTTGGTTGACAAATATCATCCATGTTTCCTGTTTTTCTTTCTTTCATGTTGTACATCAGCTTCCCCCAGGGGCAAGAGGAGGACACAGGAGGAGGAGGAGGAGGAGGGTGCTGTTGAGGATGCAGGCCAGGATCGGGCAGGCGAGGGCTCCTTTGCTGGCCCCAGTAAGTTTTAATTTTAATATAGAGTACTTATTTTTTCCCAGCGTTCCTCATTCGATTTTTTCTAAATCGTCTTTGATATTCTTGTACACTGGATCTAAATTCTTATCCTGCCTCGACTATGACTCAGTGTGGTATTACTAGATTATTCTTATTAGTCTGTCTGTGTAGCTAACTAAGATTGCACATTTGGCAATTCCATTGGACTCCCATTCTAGTCAGCAATAGCTCTATGCACAGAGTGCAGTCCTCTGGGATTGTCCATAATGTCTTTTCAAGTCTTCTAAATGTTTATGCTTTGACAATTGCCAACAATAAAAAGGTGAATGAGCTCCAAGAAAGAATAAGATACTACTTTACTTTTGGTTTGGATAGGAGGACAATCCATTCTACTACTGTTGCAGGGACAAATCTGCACAAACAGAACTATGGACACTAAATAATGCATTGCTTAGCTTATCAATTATAATAGGTGCTGTTAGACTTTCCACATACCTCAGTGATAACAGACTTTGTAGTTGAACCCCCAATCTCCTTACTGACTTGATAGTGTGGCAGAGTCATTTAGCTCCCAAAGTCACCAATGATTATGATTATTCCCCAATGATGTCAGAGGCACGGACTCATGCTTGCAAAAATTGCAAAACCTTTAGCTCATCCAGTCTAGTCTGGAGGACCAAAAACCACAGAGTCTATTTAAGTTTAAAAGCTTTATTAAAAGTAAACACATTTATTAAAATCAAGTTTGTCATAAAAGTAAACGTTTCAGTGAAAATGGAAAAGTGCTTAGTGCTGACGATTAATTGGACACATTTCTTGTGGTCGAGCTGAGCTCTCACCTGGTTTGAACTTGATCCTGCTCGTGTTCTTAGAAGTCAAGCTTCTGTCTGTTAGGAGAAAAAGTGGTGCGTGTTAAAAATAAAAAGCAAGCATTCATCAGTTGTGCCAAAAAGTGCAGCAAGACAACAGCCTTCCCTGGAAAAAGGGACATTTTTACTTTAGAGTAGACAGTCACAAATTATTACATTGTATACTGTTTTTTTCACATTTCTTTCTTCCTCCTAGACCAAATATTATATAGTAGTGAGTGGTGTATTCTAACATTATTAAATGTACTTTGTAGGTGGAACATCTGGAGGCGGGGCCAGCGCGGAGGTGGTGGTGGCATTGGACGAGGACAACTCTGGGGAGGAGGCGGTGGAAGTGCCGGACAAATCTGTGGGGGATGACACAGTGGTGGCGGGCAGAGGTAAGCTATATATTCCTTGCTTATTGAGATTAAAGACTGCAGAGTGTGCTTTTTGCACGGATGTATTATAAATAAACCAGGTAGTAGCCTCCTCTAAATGTACTTCGACTTAGCTGTGAAGTTTTTGGCGAGAAGAATCCCAATCAGATCTGAGATGAACTTGATGGATGGGATGAACGAAAAGCGAAAGAAGGGTGTAAGTAAGTGTGGAAGGACGAGAAATGTAAGATGACTGGCAAAGAAGAATGATATGTGTTTGCTTGGTCCCCTAGGTGGCTGGGAAGGAAAGAATATGGTATGGTGCATGGCTGGGTGAATGATGAAGCAAGGATGGGTGGAAGGAGAACAGCCTGAGCGGGTGAAACAGAAACTGTATGTGTGCATATACTTTGAATGGATGGATGCCTGGATCATTCATGGTACTATCTGACTCTTAGATAGCATATGTGTATCTAGAGAGAGTAGACGGTCACTGGATGAACTAAGTGTTACTTTGAAGAGCATGTAACACCGCACCCGCACGTCCGTTCCAGTGTAGGAAAGGCAAGGAAAAGAAGTTGTAATTTTGTCCAAATACTACCATGAATAGTAGCAGTAGTTTGTATTGCAACTGCAAGCACAGCATATATCCCGTTATTACGGTGGACACTCCCTACCTCTCTTAATAACTTTAGTTTAGTAGTAGTACGTCATTCATGTGTGGGTGTATCACTGTTCACTCAATAATAAGCAAAGCACCTAAAGTCATCCCATATGTCATCAAATACATCCCATGTGAAGTGATAGATAATCAGATTATTTAGCTTCTTCATTTTCCTTTTCTAATACTCATTTGCACTGTAGGGTGAAAGCTAAATTAATTAAGCAGTAGCCCTTTTAACAGAGTATTCTTAGTGCCACCCGTAATAGAAAAGTAAGAGCTTCACCACCTGCATGTACTGGACCGGTACAGTAACGCAAGTCTGTCTCACTCACCATGGTGTGCGTCTGTTTTTCTCGGGTGCAAGTTCACTGAGCTGGCATTATGTCGGCTTGCATAAGATAACGTACCAATTTTCCTAAACAAGAGAGAAGAAGAAGAATAAGACTGGTGTACTGTCATAGTCGACTGTAATGGAAGTCCATAGTGCTCGTAGAATTTGTTCCTTAAACTCCCACTAATGTTAGAGCAAGGATGAAGAAGTCGGAGGTTACATAGATACTGTCCTCAATAGTTATGTGCTGTGCTTTCAATTTGCTACTTGTACTGTGACAACTTTCTGCTCAATCATTTTGTGTTAATCTTAAGGAGCATTGGTTACAGACTATGTCTTTCTTTCTTCATGTAGTTGCTCCTTCCAAATCCAAGAGACCATCAGGGAGGAAGGAGCTGGCTCGAATGGCCCGGCAACGGAGGCTGGATGCCACTGTCGCTGAATATCGGCGGCTGATGGCCCTGGAGGAGGAGGAGACGCAGTCTGGTACAACAACAACGTCCACTGGGACAGCTGCATCCTCCTCCGTGCGGGCTGGCAGCCAGCGCAGTGCTCCAGCAGTACGGAGCCGGGCTACCAAAGCCAAACGCCACCGCCGAGCAGCAAAGACAGCAGCTGCCCCCCACAGGATTTGCAAGGCACGCCGGCGCCGCTTATCCCTCAGACTGTCCTACCTGGAGCAGGAGGTCCTGAACTATAAGAACTTGGTGGAGGGCCTCCGCTTCGAACATGCCACCCTCCGCAAGGAGCATGATGCCCTGGCTGCTAAAGTCAACAGCACCCTGCCATAGTGTCCCTTGCCCCTTTTTTAGAGACTTTTGGGGGGTGGGAATTGGGAGTTGGGTTTTTTGGGGACTTTTGAAGGACAATCGTTGGGGTTAGGGAGGGTCTTGCGGGAGATTATTTTGTTAGGGCTATAAAAATATACTTTTTGAAACTTTATCTGCCCATACCTGTTTTTTACTGCTTTTGAGTCTGGTGGGTGGGGGTTTAACAGTAAGTTTGTTTTCCTGAATAGTCCTAGGACTTTAGTAGTACTACCATCAATCTCTCGTCTCTCCTAATACTCCATTATACTACCTCCAACCAAACGCTTATCTTACCTGTAATTTCTGTTTGCAAGTAGGGCTAGGCCCAGGGCTGGCTCCACGGGAAATGGCGATTAAGGTTGCAATCCAGGGCGGCTGAAATTTCCTCCTCATTGTGGTGGTACTAGTCGTGTGACACAGTGGCAGTTGCATGGCTATGGAAAAAAGAAAATGAAACCTGGTTTGTCCTTACTGTAGCATTACAACGGTACGATAGAGAATATAGCAGGTGACAGTACACTAGACTACAACAGTGCCACAATGTAGCCTAGCAAATGGTAAAGTATTTATAGTATAACTTGTACTTGTTTCTTTGACATTGGCTACTACTACAAGAAATAGTACTGAAGCTGAGTAAGTCTAGAATATATCCTCGGATTCCATCACCAGCCTGTTGCTATGACCTTATCCTCCCCGGCAAGTGTGTGGAATTATTGATGTCATTTAGTCACACATCAAGCAAAACCACACAACCCGGGGGAAGAGGGTTAGGGTTTGTAAAATGGATAGGAATGGGGGTTTCTTTTTGGGTAGGTTTTGTTGAGAGAAAAAAAAAAAGCACAGCATGAACAAACAATAATTGAACATAAAGACATTTTTGGGTACAAAGCTAACCATAAATCTTTTACGTGACATAAAGGAAGTGCATGCACTACTGAATGCATTGTTACAGAAAAGTAAGTAGTACTTTCGACAACCGTGAATGACAGAATGCGACAGTACAGGGCTACATTAAATTAGGTTTAAAAAATAGCCGAAGTAAAACCTATAGAATGGCTGTTGGGATCAATTTAGAAGCAGAGAGATCCAAGAAATGCAGTCACACACACTCATTGAATAAAATAATGGATAGTGTATCTGTATTGTTGTAGTTGTCCTGTTGAATTTGGTAAGTAAGTTGCATGCAGCAAACAATTCCTCTTATTAGCGGCACTCCTCCATTCCAGCTGACGCTTCGTCCATCAATGTTGGTGACCAGAAGACACCCTGTCCACTGCCTGCCTGGCGGATGCTGAATTGCGGCTCGCTAATGTGAAGCCTGACTCCATCCTTTTTTCCTCATTGCAGACTGAAACCCGGCCTGTAATTATTGAACGAAAAACAGCACTGATAAATAAATATAAGGTATGTACGCTGTGTAGTGCAAAAAGTCACACTTTGATTTTCCTAATAGACAGTACAACATTTTTGAAAGTGCGTACTCTGTGTTATGGTTGAATCGCGCCTCACCCGAAATGCCGCAATGGAATGTGACTACATGGTCCAGAATGCTTAGCGGCATGGAGGCGGGTATATAAGGCAAATACTTCCTATTGTCCGTGTCGGATATTTTGACTCTTGACCCGGATGGTTCGTGTCCAGGCTGTTCCTGCTATATAGACGATTCGGTTCCTTGCTGCTTTCTTCGTGTTCCCGGATACTGGAGGAGCTGAGGTGGTGCACTACGTCCACATGAAACAGCGGTGAAGTTAACCGCTAACCCTTTGGAAACCGGGCTTTTGTTTTCCTTCGTGCATATCCTTCCCCGTCCCTCCGTTGGCGAGCCTACTTTCCTCGGCTCATGCGGAAACGGAGTGTATTGTGTTCATGTTTTCCTTAACCCTTTCCGTTGGCGAGCCTTCTTGCATCGGCTAATGCGGAAGGGGTTCTTTTGCTTATTGTCTGTTCGCATTTAATCCTCTGTTGGAGAGCCTTATTTCCTCGGCTATTGCAGAGGATTAATTCAAGAATTACTTCTGGGGCAGGTTCGATGGTGAAGCTCAACCAAGCATACCCCCCGCATCTTCTGGAGGCTGCTGGCGATTGTTTCCCGCAGCGAAGGTATTCATTAATCTTACATTACTCGGGTGACGTAACCCATGCCTTTCCTATTATCATTTATGGGCTGAAGTTACGGCTTTAATCCTAGACCCCCGCACTCAACCCTCAAAGGAAGGAGTTAGGGTAGGTGACGTCAGTATTAGGTCTTACGTCTTTGCTATGTTATAATTTAAGTGCATGGATAAATCATTCCTTGAATTGTTTGTGTATTCCAGAAGGGAGGTTTTTTCGTTATTCAGACAAGACCTGTTCTCAGTAGACGAGAAGTATCTCCTGAGTATCGCAGCTTTTTTCCGTTTTACAGGTAGGGAGAGGATAGAACAAATTGCCTTGTTGTATATTCTGATACAAGAAACGTCCAATCTCTTGTTCTCTGTTTTACAGCTCTCCCTCCCCGCTGTCCCCTTCCTTCCCTTCCCGTTTGTTCCTGCAGCCCTCATCTGATCCGTCCTTAGCCCAAGGCTTTTATAGCACGCTGGGTTTGGATAGATCTGGAGGGGGCCTTTTCTATCTACACGCTGATCCTGAGGAAGAAGAGGATAACAGAATATCCGACCCACGGTTATACGTCCTCCCGGTCAGTGTGTAGATATGGCCACTCTAGATGATGTGTTGGCAGCATTAGTAGTAGTGCAGTCAGAACTGCTATCCTCTGGACAAGAAACCACTGAGTTACGCAATCGGTTAGACAATATACAGAAAAACCCCTTTAATGCAGGGGCTTCTGGTTCTAATCCACCCAGTCCAGTGGTACTCGAAATACCAACTAGCGTCCCTCTTGCCAACCCCAAACGGTTTAAAGGCGATGCCGGTTCAGTACAAGTATTCCTGACACAAGTAATGATGCATTTCACTTGCAAACCACGCTCCTTTCCCACGAATCAGACTAAGGTAGCGTTTGTGATTTCTTACCTAGCTGGGGATGCTGCTCAATGGGCGGTTCCTTTAATTCAAAAGAATGATCCTCTGATGCATGATTGGGAGTCTTTTCGGGAAGAGTTTGTTAAAGTATTTGATAGAAGGGCTGACACGTATACGGCCGACAAGGAGTTGTTGGAGCTCCGACAGGGAAATCAGGATGTTCTGACATACCTAAATTCCTTTAGGAGATTGGTCACTGAGACCAAGTGGCCAGAGGCAAAACAGTCTTCTCTGTTTCATCAGGGGTTAACGGAGGAAATGAAAGACATCATTGCTCAAATCGATCCCCAGCCTGCGAATTGTGAAGACTTAATCAGTCTGGTGTTACGCTTGGATCACCGACTTAAGAATAGAAAGGGTGATTCCAAGGCCAGGTCTAGAACCATACCTGTATCAGGCCCTACGAGATCCTCTGATAGCCCCCTTGCTACTACTTCAGAACCTATGGAGATAGGTGCAGTACGTGCCGCTCTTACGCCCATAGAAAAAGAACAGAGACGTAAGAATGGCCTTTGCTTGTATTGCGGGAAAAAAGGACACTTTGTTAGGGAGTGTCCTGTAAAACCCAAATTCTCCAATTTTCGATCTAACAGAGGAGTGTCCGCTGCTCTGGAGAAACCGGCGGAAAACTAACAGACTCTAGGGTGAAAGGAGGGGTTCCTTGGAGTCGCGTTTGTATCCCTTCGATGGTGCAGAAGGTATTGGGGGCACAACATTTGTTTATAAACATAGTATTGTTGATCAGCATGATGGAAGTCCCTACACGTGCAATGGTGGACTCAGGGGCTACCGGTATGTTCATGGATAGAGCTGAGGCAGAGAGGATTGGAATTTCTCTGATACCTAACGATATGTGTGATGAGGTATATGCTGTTGATGGGAGGAAACTAGACTTAGGTCCCGTTTGTTATCAGACAGCCGAAACAGAAATGAGGTATGGGAGTCATAGCGAAAGGGTCACTTTCAGTGTCATAAACGCCCCCCAGTATGGAATAATCATAGGGTTACCATGGTTGAAGAGGCATAACCCCGAGGTTCATTGGGGTACAGGTACCGTATCCATGAACTCAGAGTATTGTAGGGAGCACTGTTTTAGTTGTGATCAGAGTCCTTCTTTTGCCCTTGCTAATGGGAAATGTTTGGCCACCGCGGCTGAAAAAGAGGTGGTATTACCGAAAATCTATAGCAATTTCCAAGATGTTTTTGATGAGGTGTTGGCAGAAGGACTCCCCCCCCCCATAGGCAGTATGACTGTCAGATTGATTTAGTACCAGGGGCAGTGGTGCCTTCAGGACGCCTGTATGCCTTAACTGAACCCGAAAATCTCCATTTGAGACAATACTTGGACAAACTCTTGAAATTGGGGTTTATTCGTCCTTCCAAATCTCCTGCTGCATCCCCTCTTTTCTTCATTCCTAAAGCAAATGGGGAATTGAGGGCGTGTGTAGACTTTAGAGCTCTCAATGAGATAACGGTAAAGAACCGATACCCGTTGCCCTTGATCAACGTATTACTAGAACAAGTGAAGAAAGCCAAGATATTCACTAAATTGGATCTAAAAGGGGCATACCATTTAGTAAGGATGAGGTCGGGTGACGAATGGAAAACGGCCTTTAAGACCAGGTATGGGTTGTTTGAATACCTGGTCATGCCGTTTGGACTATGCAATGCTCCTGCAGCATTCCAATTTTTCCTTAATGACGTGCTGCGGGAGATCTTGGACCAATATGTCATAGTGTACATTGATGACATTCTAATCTATTCTGAATCAGAGGCCATGCACGAAATACACGTGAAATCTGTCTTGGCAATCCTGCGTCAACATAGTCTGTACTGCAAACAGTCCAAGTGTGACTTTCACGTGTCTACTGTAGAGTTTCTGGGGGTTATGCTTAGCCCTCAGGGGCAGGAAATGGCTGAGCGTAAGATACAAGCGGTTCGTGATTGGCCGGTCCCAAGGAACGTCAAGGATATTCAGTGCTTCTTGGGCTTCGCTAACTTTTATCGCCGCTTCATTGATCAGTTCTCAAGAGTAGTGGCACCCATTACTAAGTTGTTGCACAAGGATCAGCAATTTGTGTGGGATATGGAAGCTCAAGCCGCCTTTGTGGCGTTGAAGCAAGCGTTTGTGTCGGCACCAGTGTTAATTCACCCTAACCCTGAGTTGCCATTTATTGTTGAGGCAGATGCTTCCGAGGTGGCAGTAGGGGCTGTTCTGTCCCAACGTAACGCGCAGTCTAGGCTCTTGCATCCTGTGGCATACATGTCCCGGAAACTTAATAGGGCCAAAAGAAACTACTGTATCGCTGAGAAGGAGCTTCTGGCAATCAAGATCGCCTTCACTGAATGGCGTCACTTTCTGATGGGTGCCAGACATAAGGTCTACTCAGACCATAGGAACCTGCAATTTATGTCTGCGGCACGACACTTGACCCCCAGACAGCTTCGGTGGATGCTTTTCTTTTCGGAATTCGATTTCACTAACACTTTCCGTCCGGGAGTGGATAATCGAAAGGCGGATGCACTCTCTCGCCAGTCTTCTTTGAAGACGAATGATAAGGGAACAGACACCTCCATAGTGAACCCAACTCAGGTAATAGGTGCCATCCAACCTGATGTTTTTCTGCAGGGGATACTCAGGGGCGTCAATTCCGAGCAGTGGAAGAAATGGTTACAAACACATCCGGAATGGCAAATGAGGGATGGATTCCCTGTCAACCAGGGGCGTTTGCTGATCCCTACAGAACCTCTTCGGAAACAAATGTACTTCTGGTGCCATACCTCACCTAGTGCTGGTCACATGGGGGTGGAGAAAACGGTGGATCTGATCACGCGTAAATCTTGGTGGCCGTCAGTAAGGTCTGATGTCAAGAGGTGGATATCGTTGTGTGCTGTTTGTGCCGCCGCGAAGTCGGATCATAGGCGTCCTGCTGGTCTTCTTTGTCCCATGCCTACCCCCTCCGTCCCATGGGAACGCATCTCTTTGGATTTTGTGGTGGGTTTACCTAGAGACCAGGGATGTACTGCAGTGTTAGTGGTCGTTGACTTTTTGACCAAGATGGGCCACTTCATCGCCTGCCCTCAGGTTCCCACAGCAGGTCAGTTGGCACAGTTGCTGATCGTACACATAGTACGTCTACACGGACTCCCTGCAGTCATAGTCTCGGACCGGGGCTCTCAGTTCACCGCCAGGTTCTGGAAGACTTGGTGTTCATCCTTGCACATTGAAACGGCACTGTCCACAAGCTTCCACCCCAAACTGACGGACAGACCGAGCGTCTCAACCAGTCTTTGAAACAATACCTGCGGTGCTTTGTGTCCCAAGGGAAAGACAATTGGGTGGAGTATTTGTGGCTAGCTGAGGTGGCGTACAATAATGCCACGCATTCGGCCACCAAGGTATCCCCTTTCTATGGCACGTATGGTCATCATCCTAGGTTCCTACCTTTTTTACAGCCGGTCCGGGAGGGTTCGGTACCAGAGGCGGCTAGGAGGATTGCTCAGCTCAAAGACATTTTGGTGAGAGTCAGGAATGAATTGAAGGCATCTAAGGTGGCGTATAAAACCTTGGCAGATAAAAAACGACGTCCTGGCCCCCTGTATCAGTTGGGTGACAGAGTGTGGTTGTCGACAAAAAACTTCAGTTTCAAAAAGTACAGTGTGTTCAATCCTCGATACATCGGACCTTTTCCTATCGTTAAATGTATCAATCCTGTGGCCATGCAATTGAAGCTACCTCAACATCTTTGGATCCACATTGTGTTCCATGTGTCCTTGTTGAAACCTGCGGCAGTGATCGTTCGACGTCTGCCTCCGCCATTGGTTGTTCCGGATGGGGTGGAATTCGAAGTGAGTGGTATCTTGGATTCTAGGTGGCATAGAAGGGGTCTGCGTTATCTGGTGGCATGGAAAGGTTACGGCCCAGAGGAGAACTCTTGG
Source organism: Lissotriton vulgaris (assembly GCF_964263255.1). NCBI lineage: Eukaryota > Metazoa > Chordata > Amphibia > Caudata > Salamandridae > Lissotriton > Lissotriton vulgaris. Next base: position 248,464,842 of record NC_141687.1, read on the forward strand.
GAGCCGGCCTCTGGAGTGCATGCCCCCCGTCTGGTGGACGAGTTCCATAGGTTGCATCCTTTGAGCCCAGGTCCTGTTCGGCGCTCTAGGTGAAGGGGGATATACTGTTATGGTTGAATCGCGCCTCACCCGAAATGCCGCAATGGAATGTGACTACATGGTCCAGAATGCTTAGCGGCATGGAGGCGGGTATATAAGGCAAATACTTCCTATTGTCCGTGTCGGATATTTTGACTCTTGACCCGGATGGTTCGTGTCCAGGCTGTTCCTGCTATATAGACGATTCGGTTCCTTGCTGCTTTCTTCGTGTTCCCGGATACTGGAGGAGCTGAGGTGGTGCACTACGTCCACATGAAACAGCGGTGAAGTTAACCGCTAACCCTTTGGAAACCGGGCTTTTGTTTTCCTTCGTGCATATCCTTCCCCGTCCCTCCGTTGGCGAGCCTACTTTCCTCGGCTCATGCGGAAACGGAGTGTATTGTGTTCATGTTTTCCTTAACCCTTTCCGTTGGCGAGCCTTCTTGCATCGGCTAATGCAGAAGGGGTTCTTTTGCTTATTGTCTGTTCGCATTTAATCCTCTGTTGGAGAGCCTTATTTCCTCGGCAATTGCAGAGGATTAATTCAAGAATTACTTCTGGGGCAGGTTCGATGGTGAAGCTCAACCAAGCATACCCCCTGCATCTTCTGGAGGCTGCTGGCGATTGTTTCCCGCAGCGAAGGTATTCATTAATCTTACATTACTCGGGTGACGTAACCCATGCCTTTCCTATTATCATTTATGGGCTGAAGTTACGGCTTTAATCCTAGACCCCCGCACTCAACCCTCAAAGGAAGGAGTTAGGGTAGGTGACGTCAGTATTAGGTCTTACGTCTTTGCTATGTTATAATTTAAGTGCATGGATAAATCATTCCTTGAATTGTTTGTGTATTCCAGAAGGGAGGCTTTTTCGTTATTCAGACAAGGCCTGTTCTCAGTAGACGAGAAGTATCTCCTGAGTATCGCAGCTTTTTTCTGTTTTACAGGTAGGGAGAGGATAGAACAAATTGCCTTGTTGTATATTCTGATACAAGAAACGTGTCCAATCTCTTGTTCTCTGTTTTACAGCTCTCCCTCCCCGCTGTCCCCTTCCTTCCCTTCCCGTTTGTTCCTGCAGCCCTCATCTGATCCGTCCTTAGCCCAAGGCTTTTATAGCACGCTGGGTTTGGATAGATCTGGAGGGGGCCTTTTCTATCTACACGCTGATCCTGAGGAAGAAGAGGATAACACTCTGTCTGAGTCACCTTTTCAAGGATAAATAAGTATGGGCAAATTAATTTAGCGGATCTTTCCCCTCAAGCTAGGTGTACTGTTAACTGTGTTTTAGAACAAAATTAGACCTTCCCAGCAGTGCTTCCACCCAGACCCTTACTAAAGCCAGTTGCAAAAATGTAGAAGACCCCCAATCAGATCTCAAAAAACGAGGCCTAGCAGAAAACTGGGGACAAAACGTACTTCGAAAATAAAAGTAGGCCCAAATACCCCCTTACCCACCGTGGATTGTATTCAAACCACTTGCAAGCAAGCAAAAGTATCCATAGCCAGCATCGCTCCAAGACTCGAAAACCCCCCCACCCAAACACATGCAATAGAAATACTGCTAACCCTAACGAGCCCTAAGTTAAGTATAGTGGCAGAGGCTTTCTTTAACTATGCCAAATCCCCCCTTTCCTACCATGGATTTTCTTCAAATGACTTGCAACCAAAATTACACATTCTCACGAGTGCTCTAAGACCCCAGAACTCAGTTGCAAAAATCTAGAACACCCCAAAACACATGCAATCCTGCTGCCAGGGCTAACCCTAACGAGCCCTAAGTTACAAAAAGTGCCAAAAGGCTTTTCCTTATGGATTTTGTCCCAACCACTTCTATCCGGTATTAGACCTTCCCAGGAATGCCCCAAGACCCGCCAACCCACCCGCCAAAAAGCACAACACCCCCAAACAGCCCAAAAGCAAAATCTCATACTTACAATATTTCTCGGCCTTTGGTCCAAACGCGCTGTGTAGCTAGGCCATAACTCCGGTTTACCACCACGGATTTCCTGAAAAGCAAATGCAATCAAGATTAGACTGTCCCAGCAGTGCTCCCAGACCCCGAAACTCACCCACAAACAGCCGGAACTCCCCCAAAGAGCTCCTCAAAGGCAAGCAAGTCAGCAAAAACACAAAAAAATTCCGCCTCCGATTTGGTCTAAACCACTTTTATCCGGTATTAGAGCTTCCCAGCAATAGCCCCAGAGCCGTCAACTCACCCGCAAAGAAGTAGAACACCCCCACAGGTGCTGAGTCTTTCTTCATTGGGCGTAATCCAGCCCTCTGCTTTGATGGAAATAGGAGTCTGGAGGAGGAGTATAGAGGAGCATGTTCTTCTGAACTTGTGAACCTGAGGAATGCAGACTGCGGCATCTTCAAATCAATAAGCAAACAAGTGAAGACAGTTCTGCTGATGGGCTTGTTTTTGTGATTAGGTGATTAAAGTTTGAATTATATTAACTGTGCACAACAAAGAAAGACAGACACACAGGAATGAAAGTGAAAAAGGACGAAAAAGAAAGTTATTGATTCATTGTCTCATTTTCAGGGCTCGGTGTTAAGGTCCAGGAATAAGAATAAGGCTTCGTCTTCATACTCTGCGAATTCAGGCAGGGTGAGCTCAGTGTCACCTGACAGAGTAGAAATTCCCTCATCTACGTTGCTGTCCACCTCGTCTTCATCCGGCGCGCTTTCTCGTACTCTGTAATCTGGTGGTATGAGGTGCTGATTCATCTTGATCATTGTTAACCTCTCCACATTTTTGGGCGAGAGGCGGCTCCGTTTGGGAGTTACAATGGCACCAGCAGCACTGAAAACACGTTCAGAAGACACGCTTGCGAGTGGGCAAGACAAGTAGTTTAAAGCCAGGTTGGAGAGCTGTGGCCACAATTCTTTTTTTCCCATGCCAATACGCCAATGGGTCAGCATTAACATAGACCTCTGTTGAGTCATTCAGACAGCCCTTCACCATCAACTCAAGGTCCTCATCCAAGGTTCCTCCACTTTGCTTAGCCGTTGCTGTGACTGTGACCTTTTGAGAACCAAACCCAAGCCGAGCTAGCCAATCCTCTTCAGCCTCCAATGTTTCTGTTGTGTCTGGTGCAGATGATCCGGTTGCCGGTGTCTTTAACGGCTGAGAGGTCACTTGTGCCACAGCCACAGGTGCAGAAGTGGATTGTTTTGGCTGGGGATGGCCTGCTGATGCTGATGTACTGCCTTTTCCTTCAAATTTCTGCTGTTCTCTTTCAAACCTCTTGGCAGACAAGGCTAGCCAACGTTTGTACTTTGGAACATGTTCATCATCAAAAGGAAAGAATGCTTGGCCTGCCAGCGCCTTTTTGTAGCGTGGATCCAGAATAGTAGCACAAATGTAATGCTGTTCTGAGTGGATCATTTTAAGACGTTCATCACCACGTAGGCGCTCTAATAATTTCTCCGCCAAAACAAAAGGGTCTTTGTTTTTTTCATCTTTTTGAAACACAGAACACACCTCTTTCAGTTGGTGCTCCAGCATGTACAACAATGGGATAGCTTTTCCCAAATTACAGTCCTCCTTGCTGACTGCACGCGTGAAGACCTCAAAAGGACGAAGCATGCGTGTCAGGCTTTTAACTATGTGCCATTGCTCCGCACCCATCCTCAGGTCCTTCTGAGCTGTACCCTGTGTTAAGAAATATTGATCGAGTACCGTATACTGCTCATACAGACGCTCAAGCATGTAGAAGGTTGAGTTCCAACGTGTTGCCACCTCCTGGATGAGTGCTTTCACTGGCATTCGACGGTCATGTAGCAGGCTCCTCAGATGCTTCCGAGCCTTAAAAGAATGGCTGAAATGGTTGCACATTTTTCGGCAGGTCTCCACTACCTCGTACGCTGGAATTTTTTGACAACCAGGTTTATACAGTGCGCCAAACACGGCACTCTGAAATACTGATCCAGCTCCATGGCCTTAACTACATTGGCGCCATTATCCGTGGAAACATAACCAATCTGGCGTTTTTTGGGGACAGCCAGTCAAGGACCTTTGTGTTAAACTCATCCAAAATGTTTTGTGCTGTGTGACGTTTCTCCAAACCAAACATGGCTAGTGTTGCATGTTTCCGAGCAGCTTTGAAAACTTGGTCCGGGTCAACACCTGCGTTTAGCTTTGCTTTAACCCCTGAAAAAGAGACCCAGTGTGCAGTGATGCACATGTAATCAGCGCCTGCGCCACTGGTCCACATGTCTGTTGTCAGATGTATAGTGTGAACAGCACTCTTCTGCAAAGCTGCCCCAATCACCTCCAACACATCTTCATGTAGTGCTGGAACCGCAACTCTGGCAAAATAGAACCGGCTAGCAACCTTCCATTTAGGGCAGAGCGCTGCCACTAATTCTAGAAAACCAACCCCTTCTACAAAAGAAAAAGGGAGAAGGTCCAGAGCTAGCATTTTAGCCAGCTTAGTGTTATACAGACGCGTCAGTGGGTGGTTGCGTTCATATTGCGCTTCTGTAAACAACATCTTTTTAATGTTGCCCTGGACCAAGCATTTATGGGATGATGATGATATCTTCGACCCAGTTACGCTCGCTGATGAACTTTTGTGCATTGGTGTCTCACTCTCTCCCACACTCTTAGTGTGGCTCACATAGGGTGTGCTTCTGACAGGGGTACTGGGTGTAAGTGAAGTGTTTGACACGTCTTCTTCCCCCTCGTCATCATCAGATGAAACATCATTACGTGCAATTCGGGCTTCCTTGATCGCCTGTAGGTGCGCAAACCATTGGACAGCGTGCTTTCTTTCAAGATGGCCTCTCTGGCCTCCGGTACCATAGTTGGAACCAAACTTACCACGACTAACTGCCAACTTACAAATGCTACAAATGGCGAGGTTTTCCTTTTTTGTGGAAACACTAAAGAAGTCCCAAACTGCGGACTTGAAATGTCTTTGGGGGCCGGAGGAGGCGGCGATACTGGTGATGGTGGTCCTGCTGCTAATGGCAGATGAAGTGGAGGATGTGGATTGCCGAACTTCAGTACGTTTTGCACTTTCACCACCACTAATTGAGGTCGAGGTGGATGGAGGTCCCTTCTGGCGAGTAAGAAATATGGAAGCGGTAGGTGTTGGTGTACTAGTTAACTCCAATGATTGTGGTGTTTCTTTCCATTGCCTCCTCGTCGACAACATCATCACGCTCAGCAGCTTCTCGGGCTAGGGTCAAAATGTCTTTTTGCTGCATGCCCACTGGGGCTGCAGTGACCTTTATGATGACTGCGTCGTCGTCGTGAGAGTCTTCATCAGCAGGAGTATCCGCCACTTCTTGTTGAGCCTCATCACACTCCATAAGTATGAGACTTGGGTCGCGCTTCCTTTTACGCTTTAGTACCTTTGTCAGATCATGGTGTGCCTCACTCTCAGACGGCCGTGATGGTTCCCAATCTTCATCCAGATCATCAGAAGGAGGTGGGCTTGAAGAAGATGTAGACACCAACCTTGATCTTTTCCTTGCTAGGGATGTGGAAGACAATGAATGATCATCAGGAGGAGTGGCTTTCAATGATACCTCGGCTTGATTGTCGATTTCCTGATGTGCCCCTAATTCAGGAGGAACAACTATTGTGGGCACTTGTTGTGACCCTCCATGCACCTCTGCTTGCGCATCTCCTTGCGCTGCCTCTCCTTCCACATGTACTTGGGCTTGTACTTGCACATGTGGTTGTTGTTGCGGCTGTGGTTGTTCAACACTTGTCAGATGAGTTACAACAACCTGTGTTGATTCAGGGACATTGCTGCTACTTTCTTGCGATGAGCCAACATCACTGGTCGATGGTGATTGAAGAAGTACACTGACTGCCTCTGCAGCACTCAAGGGCTTGGACTTAAGTTGGCGTGGTGGTGGTGGTGGAGGCACTGAGCCCAATGGAGCGGGGGTGCTGCTCCCAGCTTGGTCCCCAGCAGATCCCGCTGCTGCTGCAGGCGTACATTTTTTTTTACTCCCAAAAAACGCGGCGGCCGGCACACCAGCCTCCTTAGTAACTTGCTTCTTCTGCTCCTTACTGGCAACTTTCTTGCTAGAGGAGCTACGGAGAACTTTTTTTGGGGCCATCTTCTTCAGAGCAGGTCAGAACAGCAGGCCGCAGTTGCACGAGTTGCAGAGTTGTCTGTGGCCAGACGTGACGTCGCGTGACGTTATGCTGCACACACACACCGCTGCAGGACTTCTTCTGGCACTGGTAGTTCTCTTGAGTCTTGTGCACCTAAAAGCAATGGAAGACAGAGGAACATCAGTTAAGTTATAAACCCCCAAAAAATTGGAAAAAAACAGAAAAATCAACACAATCCCAAGCCATCCAGCCCCTCCATGATGTTTAAATTCAAGACAACCCACAGAAAGACTAGGCACATGCACCACTCACTTCCCCTGGTGAAAAGGCCACAACAGGCCAAAAAAACGAAAATCACATACAAATCAGCACGATCCCAAGCCATCCAGCCCCTCCATGATGTTTAAATTCAAGACAACCCACAGAAAGACTAGGCACATGCACCACTCACTACCCCTGGTGAAAAGGCCACAACAGGCCAAAAAAACGAAAATCACAGAAAAATCAGCACAATCCCAAACCATCCAGCCCCTCCATGATGTTTAAATTCAAGACAACCCACAGAAAGACTAGGCCCATGCACCACTCACTAGCCCTGGGCATAATGGATGAAAGCTAGGCAAAATGGGTGCAGGCCTGAGAACACTGCCTGCATTCAAAATGGCCCCCTCCCTCCCAGCACATGGCCAGGGCCTGTAGCAGCACTCAAAATGGCCCCCGCCCACATGGCCTGTCCCCATGAACACCCCAAAAAATCGAAATCACAGAAAAATCAGCACAATCCCAAGCCATCCAGCCCCTCCATAATGTTTAAATTCAAGACAAACCACAGAAAGACTAGGCACATGCACCACTCACTACCCCTGGTGAAAAGGCCACAACAGGCCAAAAAAACGAAAATCACAGAAAAATCAGCACAATCCCAAGCCATCCAGCCCCTCCATGATGTTTAAATTTAAGACAACCCACAGAAAGACTAGGCACATGCACCACTCACTACTCCTGGTGAAAAGGCCACAACAGGCCAAAAAAACGAAAATCACAGAAAAATCTGCACAATCCCAAGCCATCCAGCCCCTCCATGATGTTTAAATTCGAGACAACCCACAGAAAGACTAGGCCTATGCACCACTCACTACCCCTGGGCATAATGGATGAAAGCTAGGCAAAATGGGTGCAGGCCTGAGAACACTGCCTGCATTCAAAATGGCCCCCTCCCTCCCAGCACATGGCCAGGGCCTGTAGCAGCACTCAAAATGCCCCCCACCCACATGGCCTGTCCCCATGAACACCCCAAAAAACTTGAAAAACACAGAAAAATCAACACAATCCCAAGCCATCCAGCCCCTCCATAATGTTTAAATTCAAGACAACCCACAGAAAGACTAGGCACATGCACCACTCACTACCCCTGGTGAAAAGGCCACAACAGGCCAAAAAAACGAAAATCACAGAAAAATCAGCACAATCCCAAGCCATCCAGCCCCTCCATGATGTTTAAATTCAAGACAACCCACAGAAAGACTAGGCACATGCACTACTCACTACCCCTGGGCATAATGGATGAAAGCTAGGCAAAATGGGTGCAGGCCTGAGAACACTGCCTGCATTCAAAATGGCCCCTCCCTCCCAGCACATGGCCAGGGCCTGTAGCAGCATTCAAAATGGCCCCCACCCACATGGCCTGTCCCCATGAACACCCCAAAAAATCGAAAAACACAGAAAAATCAGCACAATCCCAAGCCATCCAGCCCCTCCATGATGTTTAAATTCAAGACAACCCACAGAAAGACTAGGCACATGCACCACTCACTACCCCTGGTGAAAAGGCCACAACAGGCAGAAAAACGAAAATCACAGAAAAATCAGCACAATCCCAAGCCATCCAGCCCCTCCATGATGTTTAAATTCAAGACAACCCACAGAAAGACTAGGCACATGCACCACTCACTACCCCTAGTGAAAAGGCCACAACAGGCCAAAAAAACGAAAATCACAGAAAAATCAGCACAATCCCAAGCCATCCAGCCCCTCCATGATGTTTAAATTCGAGACAACCCACAGAAAGACTAGGCCCATGCACCACTCACTACCCCTGGGCATAATGGATTAAAGCTAGGCAAAATGGGTGCAGGCCTGAGAACACTGCCTGCATTCAAAATGGCCCCCTCCCTCCCAGCACATGGCCAGGGCCTGTAGCAGCACTCAAAATGGCCCCCACCCACATGGCCTGTCCCCATGAACACCCCAAAAAATCGAAAAACACAGAAAAATCAGCACAATCCCAAGCCATCCAGCCCCTCCATGATGTTTAAATTCAAGACAACCCACAGAAAGACTAGGCACATGCACCACTCACTACCCCTGGTGAAAAGACCACAACAGTCCAAAAAAACGAAAATCACAGAAAAATCAGCACAATCCCAAGCCATCCAGCCCCTCCATGATGTTTATATTCAAGACAACCCACAGAAAGACTAGGCACATGCACCACTCACTACCCCTGGGCATAATGGATGAAAGCTAGGCAAAATGGGTGCAGGCCTGAGAACACTGCCTGCATTCAAAATGGCCCCTCCCTCCCAGCACAAGCCAGGGCCTGTAGCAGCATTCAAAATGGCCCTCACCCACATGGCCTGTCCCCATGAACACCCCAAAAAATCGAAAAACACAGAAAAATCAGCACAATCCCAAGCCATCCAGCCCCTCCATGATGTTTAAATTCAAGAAAACCCACAGAAGGACTAGGCCCATGCAACACTCACTACCCCTGGTGAAAAGGCCACAACAGGCCAAAAAAACGAAAATCACAGAAAAATCAGCACAATCCCAAGCCATCCAGCCCCTCCATGATGTTTAAATTCAAAACACCCCACAGAAAGACTCAGTGCACCCACCACTGAGTACCCCTGAGCAAAAGGCCCCAAAACAGCCCAAAAATCGAAAATTCCAAAATTGTAGTTGCAGCAACTGTAATGCCCCAAACAAACTTACTTGTGAAATTTCTAATCCAAAAGTGATCCAAAGAAAGTCAAAAAGGCCTCAAATCCAAATATCCAGCAGCATCCACAAAAAGTAATCCTTCCAGCTCCAGATCCAAATGAAAAGTGACCAGGAGATGGACAAAGCACTGGGAGGAGTCTGCTGGACAGGAACAGGAAGTTGAAGACTGTGGGGCACTTCCTTCCTCCCCCCCCTCCCTCCCCAAAATGGACTCCTCGCAAAAAAAGTGCAGGCAAATGTCAACCTGAGGAGTTATTCAGATAAAAATCATAATTTCCAGAAGGTTTATGCTGCTAGCTGGTGGATTTCTTGTGCAGAATTGCAAATTTTGTATTTTCGCAAGTGCGAGATTGTTGCTGCTCGCCGCATCTACAAGCTCGCAATTGCAAAATACCGCGATACGTGATCACGGCGTACTCGTGTTGACAAACTCTCGCTGTGCAAGTTGGCAAGGCGCGATGACGTAATCGCGCTCGCCAAGTTCCCGCGGGATCTCGCAGCTAGATCCAAAATGGCGCAGCACTCGCAAAATATCGAGAAAAACAACTCGGTAAACGCTGAATGACGGTAAGTAAACGCCGCGCGCCGCAAAATTGTATCACCAAGAAAAAAAATCCGCTGCGTGCGAATTTGCGGATTTTCGGTAAATTCGCGAGCGTTTGCGGATTGCGAATTTACCGAAAATCCGCAAAATCCGCGAGCGTAACGGATTTTCCGCCCATGCTTAGTGATATTGAAGAGCCTTTTGCACGAGGAAGCCCATGCTCTGAATGCTGCAAAATACCTGAGATAAGACAAATCAATGCCACTGCTGTGACTTGGGGAGAGACGTGCACAAATAGGGCAAGGATGAGCCTGAGGTGTTGTGGAAGTCCACCAGATGTGATTTCAGTCACAACCATCTAGCAACCAGAAGCTTCTGAGAGCTAAAACATTTCAAATGAAGTCTGTGGTTGTACTACAAAGAATTGCCAAGGACAGATCAACACCAAAGAACGATACTGCACCAGTAAGAAACCACCTTGGAAACCTAGCTTTAGTGGGTGGTGGGTTTTGTAATTAGGCCCGAGGAAGAACCCAAGATCAAGATCCCCAGGACCACGTGCAACACAACTCCATTGTAACCTCCTTTAAACTGGTGTTGGCGCTGCTTACCTGAGTCAGCGAGTGCCACAGTCTTTGTCCCAAAGCCCAATCACTCCAGCTGGGCTAGGGCACAAACCTCAACATCTCCCGTTGGGCCGTGCAGGAAGATCATCCAGAGTGGACCTATTCCTGCTAATCAGTGAAGACAGCAGGTGCTGCCTGCACCACAAATACTGAATACGCACACAAAGGTACTGTACACCCAGATGGGGGAAAACCAATCTACCAGAAAGTGAGGAGTGAGAACGGAAGAAAACATGCACTGGCTACAGCTAAAGCGAGATTGGCCCGCATGAATACAGACTATCATAGATCCCATATCGGAAATCCCACAGAGATATATTTTTCTTGCACAGAATACCAGCGAGAACTGTTCTTCTAGAATTATGGTTTAACAATTCAACAACCCATAGTAACTGCAATGTTTACCAAAGTATTTTTTCTAAAGTAAAAGCACATGCTGGCATTGATGTATCGTTGCTGTTGCAATGCATATTGAGTTCTGAGTCTTTAACTACACCCCACCTCCCTGAGTAAGTCTTGGTATTCTCGAATTCACAGGCCTGAGAGTCAAGTGCTAAAGAGGTGTAATTGGTACTCAATTCTGAAACCAACAGAAAGGTTAAACCCAAAGAACCCAATGGTAGAAGGGTCTGAATTGCACAATTAGAGCCCAGTAACCTCAGCCGGCCCTGAAAATGTTCCTGTTGCAATGGTGTTTTATCCTTTGTGGCAATATGACGCATTCTGGATTTGTGACTCATTGAAAAGCGACAAGTGCTAAGCACCCTATCTGTCTGCGCATGTCCACAAGCCTGACAACGGCTCAGTGATGTTGGCCGTTGAAGGTGGGCAACCACATGAGTGTAGGCCTATGGTAAGGATAGGGTGGACACAGATGTAGAGTTCAAGCCTGGCTGAACTCGCGTTGCGAGTAGGGCTAGGCATTTGGCTCATGCTGCGGCAATACCAATACACACAACACTTGGTATGTATGAGCCAAGACCTCAAGCGGTCCTGCGCTCCTACATTTCTCCATTCGTGCGAGCTTGCCCTCCGGGTGCATGCTACATTGCAACATTATCGATTGCGGGCCGGGTGGCGCCGACACTACAACAGAGACACATGCATTAGTTACTTCCTTGTCCATGCTAGAACTGAACCATGCCCAGAGCCCCGGCCAAATTCTTCACACCCCTATGCTAGACTGGTGTACGCCGGCCCAGCCCACTCCACTTTCACTTACAGGGGGGGAACGACAAAGCCACATGTCCAAGGTCTTAGCCACTGCCTGAGGTGACATGGTTGCGTCTGCTGTCCACACAACAATGTAATGTAGTAGGGCCCGGGCCATCATGCATACATAATGACCACACAGACACACTTCGATAGATAGTGGAACTGGCTACGGGCACGTGCGCCCGGCCCCTTTTTATTACCAGAGTCACATGTTCAGTGAGGCCTGTGCTGGATGGGTGTGGTGTGAGTGGAAGCCAGCCCTCAGGGTGTGGTTGGTGCTGGCAACAACTATAAGAGTGATCATTGGATCACACACACAGATTCAATCATAAAGGGTCCAGGAGCTGCACTGAGGCAGGGGCAACAGTTCTGGAATCACACACAAACGATTCAATCATAAAGGGTCCAGGATTGAGCTGCACTGAGGCAGGGGCACCAGTTCTGGAATCACACACAAAAGATTGAATCATAAAGGGTTCAGGAATTGAGCTGCACTGAGGCAGGGGCACCAGTTCTGGAATCACACACAAAAGATTGAATCATAAAGGGTTCAGGAATTGAGCTGCACTGAGGCAGGGGCACCAGTTCTGGAATCACACACAAAAGATTCAATCATAAAGGGTCCATGACTGGAGCTGCACTGAGGTAGGGCACCAGAGCTGAGCAGGCTCATGTGAAGTAAGTGCTGTTGGTTGTGTCCCTTCGGGATATTCCTGTTGCAGATGCAGTCGAGTGTGGTCCACCTGCCTCATCTACATCATCATCGTCCCAGGTCTTCCCCACTGCCTGAGGTGGCATTGTTGCGTCCGCTGTCGACAGCACGAAACTCAATCATAAAGGGTCCATGAGTTGTGGTGCACAGAGTTAGTGGCACCTGAAGAGCTGAGTGGGTGCGCAGCCAGCGATTATGGCGTGTCCTTGCAGGTCAGGATTGGATTTGATATGTGTGAGCCCTGCTGACCACAGTGTAGGCGGTAGGCAGTGGTCAACAAGGACCCACAGCCATGTGGCGATGACTTGAGCTGCACAGGGTTAGTGGCACCTGAAGAGGTGGGCGGGTGCGCAGCCAGCGATGATGGCGTGTCCTTGGAGGTCAGGATTGGATTTGATATGTGCAAGACCTGCTGACCACAGTGTAGGCCGTAGGCAGTGGTCAACAAGGACCCACAGCCATGTGGCGTTGACTTGAGCTGAACAGAGTTAGTGGCACCTGAAGAGCTGAGCGGGTGCGCAGCCAGCGATGATGCATCGTACGGGCAGGCCGCACTGGATGCAATGTCTGTTGCCTACTAGACTGCGCCATAAATAAATCAAGACTCGATTTGAATTGGGGACCTGCTGACCACAATGTAGGCCAAAGGCAGTAGTCAGCACACACATAACCCAGCAGTGCTGTACCGCTGGGTGCGCTGGGGGCTTGTGTCCCGGAAGCCAGCGATCGGCTGAGGAGGCTGGCGGTCACAATGGCAGACTCATGGCAAGGTGAGGAGCCCCGCCTTGGCAGACGCGTTGGCCATCCCGGAAGTGAACCACGCTCTGAGCCCCGGCCTATTTATTCACACTTCTACACAGGACTGGCGACTGGCGTACGCCGGACCAGCCCACTCCGCTTACGCTTACAGGGAGGGGGACAAAGCTACATGACCGAGGTTTTCCCCACTGCCTGAGGTTACATGGTTGTGTCCACTGTCCACAACACTACAAACACCAGCGGCATATGTCCACAAGCACATGTCTGTGCTCTGCATACTGAAGTCTGTCCAGCACATCACTTCCACACTTGGCATTGTGTACATTCTTATTCATGGGTGACTTGCCTCCTTCACACATAATTTGTTCCGACCTCTCCCCACATTCTGCCATTGTGGGCTGCGGGCCATACCGTTTTCGGAAGGTCAGCTGTCTTGTTCTGCGCTGCCTCAGTGGTAGTCCGGGAGGGGGATTCTGGGGGGGGTGGTCCTGGGGATGGTGGCGGTGGGTGTTGTAGCCCTCTTGGGCCTCCGAGCTGCATAATCAGTAGCTCCATGACATTTGTTGGTCTTCAGATGTGGCTCTGGGCCGGGCTCCCTTTCATACTGCAGGTTGTCGTCCTGCTTAACACTAGTAAAAGGCAAGTGTTAAATCCCTGCTGCTAAAGGGCCTTATCGCCTGTTTTTGGATCGCATCGCAGATCTGGCTGGTCGATGAGAATGTTGAGAAGTTGTGTTTTCCTGTGTTTTTGCACGGGAAAGCCTACTCTGCATCTCATTAGCGTTTGTTGTCGCTCTCATCCTTGGCGATATTTTTTGCGGCAGCTATCCCTGTAAAACTGGTGATGTCGGCATTTTGCACCAGCTTGGGAATAGGGCGATACATCTATCGCCACTTTTGCGGTGCTAAAGTGCTGATAGATCGGCGATAAGTGCTTGAGAATATGCCCCTGTGTGTTGTACTGTAGCAGTGGCTTTGGTGTGAATTATGCTTACTGTACTGTAAGAATATATATTTTTTTTTTAACTATGCTTGTTGTAGTGTAGCAATAGCTTTGAGTTGGAGTGTTAAAGGGAGGCAGAGTGAGAATAAAGGGAGGAAGTAATCCAAGAAAGGGCCCAGGTCCACTGTAGTGTAACACTAGCTTTGTTTGTTGCTTGTTTTACTGCGGCAATAGCTGTGGTTGAACCGATATCATGAGTAGAAGGAGCGAACTAGCTTTTAATGTCACACCTTACATTACATGCGAGGAAGGAAGGGAACATTGTCGTGTCGTTGTCTGAAGGGGCTGTACACCAGCACTGCACTCGTTTACTTGGTGAAGAAGAAAGAACAAAGAGAACAGCGACAGCCTCGACGTCGGTCTGCACTGACACACCCCCACCCCACCCCGCGAAATGATGACTTTAGCTCTCCCATGGACACCACGGTGGAGGCATCCGTGATGCTCGTGAGTGTTCCCAGCTACCGAGGAGCACGCGCAGATGAGCTCATTGCGTCTGAGACGTATTGCATCAGCTGTTGCCCCGATTGCAGCAGCTGGGTCTGCCCGGCAGCTCTGTACTCCAGGGAGGCTTGCTCCTTGTGGGGCCCTGACTGCGATGCTGCTCTGCATCACTCTGGGACAATTTCCCTTGGATGACGCATGGCCTAGTCATTAAATTCACAGCTGTTAATCCAGAGGCCCCGGATTCCAATCCTAGCTCTGCCTCTTGACCGCGCTGTGTGACCCCGTGCATATCGTTTTACCTCCCAAGTTGTCTGAGCAACCAAAACTGGTAGCGCCTGGCACAATGTGCTACTAGCTTTAAGCACTAGATTAAACCCGGACGTAGGCATCGCAAATCACGAGCGTTTAGGAGCCGCACTGTTTTGTTCGACTGTCTAGAAATGCACTGATACAAGGGAATGTGGTGAAACGTGCACACCCTTAGTAACTTAGAAATGCCTCAACTCTTTCTGCTCAACGTGTTGACTCTCCCAACATTTTCCGTTGCTCTCCGCAGATCCTAGCACAGATTGAGGAGCCATCCAGTAATTTCTTCAATCAAAAGTGAGCGGTGCGTCCTTTAACGAGAAGGAGCACATATCACTTCCATCCTCCGATGATGAGGGTGGTTAATTAAACGCCGAGGAGCGATGCTGTCACCGCGGGGTATTGAAAGGGCTTGAAATGCGGCAGGCAAGAAAAGGCAAAGACGAAAGACTGTGAATGCGTATATGAATTACATCATTAATATTTCACGGGCTCGATGTGGGCGCACAGAAAACAGCAGCAGAGCTGCTGACTCGATGCTGAGGGTCAATGCTCAAAGGTGGCGTGTGCCATAGCTGGGACCTCAGGCTGTAAAGTGTCCACGCCCATTTCCACTGAAGTGCATCAGGACACCTGGAGCACGTGCTGGGTGGCTGAGGGTATGAATGTGCAAGGGTATGGTTCTGTATTCGTTGCCCAGACAGTTTAGGGCACTGTCTTTGGTGCCCGCCTTTGTTGAGTTGTACACTACTGTATTGGTATTTGTATAGCCCTTAAATGCATCTTAGGGGTCGCGAAGCACTTTGGGGAGTGGTCGAGTAAGAAGAAAGGGTTGGTTTGGGATCAAAAATAGGCCCGGGCACTATAACAAGAAGCGGCCCGCATTTACAGCCAGCCTTTTCGCAAAACACTGCTTCAGTGTTTTAAGTAATATGAAAAGAAGGAGGTTGGTCTAAAAGCAGCATGTTTTCTAAACTTCACTCAGATAAAAAGAAAAATGCAGATGTTGCCGGGACTCTTTGTGCAGGACTAGTTCACTATATGGTGAGCCACACCCAACTGTAAGTGAGGCCACTTCTGCTCAGGCCCCCTGTCCCAGTTCATGCATACATTAATGGGCCGGCCCAGCGAGAGGCCGGGAATGGCACCTCTACCCCTTGGTAAAAGGGAGGTAATAAAGGCCCATCTGCCTCAGGAAAGGCCACTCAGGCCCCTGCTGGGCCACTGGAGGCATCTACACAGCACAGAACACAGCCCAAATCAGCAACCAGACTGAACAAAAAAGCAGCCCACATCTGCAACTCCAGTACCGGCCCACCAGCCATTGCCTGAGTGCCTGCCGTACCAATCCGAACCTGTTAGAAGCTACTCTATTTGGAGTGCATGGCTGGAAAAGTGGTGCGTGCAGAGCCTGTCATTTTTGTGGTTTGGACATGTGCTCTCAAGCACGTTTCTGCATGAATTGAGAAGTAAAGGGTGTGAGAGATAGGACTGCGTATACAAGTAGGGGCCTGACCTCTGGGCATTGGAGTGATCAGTAGCCCTGTCATTCATGAACTAACTAGATTCAGCCTTGGCAGCGTGAGACCCTGGAAAGAGCGAGGCCTGGGGCAATACCCCTCCCCCCCGCTCTCCCTTGGGACAGCCCTGTATATGAGTCACTCAAGCCACACTGCACCTTCTCCAGCTGCCTTGTATTTTCTCAGTTGTCCCTCTTTGGGTGTCTCCTTCCTCTCAGGGCTGCTCGAGTGGTTGCAAGCTCCTTCACTGCAGCCCTGAAAGGAGGGTTGAAAGGAGTCAGAGTGACAATACACAATCTGTTTACATGGAAGGAAGCAGGCCAAAAAAGGGCCATGGCCTCAGTGTCATTTAGTCTTTGGAGCAGTAGCCGATGGTCCACCGTGCCACCGTGCCAAAAACTGCTGAAAGTTTAAGAAGGAGGATTTCAGCGACTTCCTTGTAGTACACAGTGTTCTGGAGGTCAACCATTAGAAATGACCATCAATTCAAGCCTCGTGCAGGTCTGACGTCTGTCTGTTTCTCCAAGAGGAGGCGGTGTTGCTCAAGGAAATAGGAGACCTGGTCCAGAGCTTACCCAGAAATGGTCCATTTCCTGTATGAGTTTAGTTAACCAGTTCTGCATGGTCAAGCCTTTGCTTCTTCAGTACTGGTTGGCCATAGGATGTGCTTGATTTCCTGGGAAACTCTCCAGCTAAAAGTGATGCATTAACAATTAGGGTCAGTGATGGAGATGGGGGTGTTGGGATGGAGACACCCGAGTGATTTTAGGGGAAAGGAGAGGATTCCTAGAGCTTCTTTCCTGCTCCCAATGTGGATATGATGGTGCTAATCACTTGTTGGAGTTAGGAGATGGGCGGCACAGGGTACCAGGATTTGCTTAGGTAATGGGATGGTGATGAAGAGGAATATCAGATAGAGGCAAAAGTGCTGTGATGTCTTGAGCTCGGGGTGTCTCCTTCTGGTTGCCTCCTTCTAGAAGCAGTCTGAGTGGAAGGCTCTGATGCTTGAGTGCTGTATGCACTTGCAGGGCTGGAGAGGCCACTGAGAGCAGAGACTGAGCCGGCGACCTTCCTCTAATCCTGGAGGGGTGCAGCTACCTCTGCACTGCCTGTAAACAAGAATCTACATTGAACATGACTCTGCCGTGCTTAGTCTCGGACTACTCTTGTGGTGGTCAATGCAGGACCACAGATGTGGGGTGGGTTCTAATTTCAGATACAATTACACATTAAAATTATTTTTTTAGGTATGGATGAGTCCTAGACATTTGCCTTGGTGCATCGTGATTGCCTGTCCTAGGACCTCCATATATCCCTCGCTAACTATATCGTTCTCGCTTCCTCTCTTTTTTTTTTACAGTTTTATATAGTGCAAACTCGACTCCAAGGTATCAAAGTGCTTTACATAAGCACCAGTTGCATTATAGACGAACACATTCATTCATTTTTTAAAAGGCACGGGGAGATTAAAGTGATTTGCCCAGAAACAGGATGTTTGAGCCTCCCACCCGATTCGAACCTCAAATTCAATCTGCTTCTTTCATTCATTGTAGTTCCTCACTGTTTCATCCTCCTCTCTTACCCCTTCAGTTCTATCTTTCTTTCTACGTTTCTTCGCCTCCCTCATTCTCCATTCCCATTCCCTCTCACTTCCCATGCGCTTCTTCTCCCTTTCTCTGTGCTGTCCCCTCTTTGTCTATCTCTGCCACTCGTCCTGTCTTGTGTTCCTCTCCCAAGTGCACTGTGACTTAAGGTTTCAATGAGTACCAGCTTATGTTCTTTCCCAAACACACTTCCCTGCGCCCTGGATAGAATATTCTAGAAACATGCCCCTCCCTTCTCATTACTGCACAATTATATGATTTAAGTGGCAAAAGCAATAACAGGTGACAAAAGGCACCAGCATTGTTGTGATTGCTTCTCATAAATGAATGCTGATTGTAAGGTTAAGCTTTCGCTAATCCTCTTAGCTTCTGCCTGGCCGCCCTGAGGCCTGGTCCCCTCTGTGCATCCGACAGATGCCATCTACGCTGGGCGCACGGTGCCCAGCCTGCTGCCGCGACAATGCCGCCATTTCACGTCAGCTCTATTTACTAATAAGTATGCTTGATTTTTTTCCTCTTTGCTTTAAATGTTGTGATGTTTCTTTTATGTGAACGAAAAGTGAGGGTGTCATTTAACTTCATAGCCCTGCCAAATGTACTGTGGCTAACGGGAACAATAAAAACATGTATTTGCCTGTAGGTCAGTACATTTATACAGGAGCCACACCAAGGAAAACTAACATTAGCGGGCACATATTCACAGTAATCCAATCAAGCACAGGTAATGCACACTGATGGATGCAAAGAAGAAGCAATAATCATATGTACCACTGACAAACAAGAACATCCCTGATTACACGTTTAATAAAAAGTTTTATATAGCGCAAACATGACCCCAGAAGGGTATCAGAGCGCTTTATAAGAGGCCAAGGAAAGAAACAGTAAAACAAGTACCAACATCAGGATGAAAACAGGATGGGAGGGACCCAAAAGAGGCATGAGGCCATCTCAACGCCCAAGCAACCACTACATATACATGATCACGGAAGTCCAATCATTTACAAGGTTACACCAGAAGTTAATGTCAGACAGATGCAAAGGTAATAATGAGACTGACTAGTAAACTATATCACCCCCTGATCAGAATATTACCATTGGTTAAAGCCCTCTGCAGATGGCATTAACTACTCTTAATTGCCTGTTTCATAATTATGGGCCCAGGATGAAGGCGGGAGCACATAAAGAGGGAAAGGGTGATTAGCAGTTGCTAACACCCAACACTCAGGGTCATCCTCTACCCTGCCGAGGACAACCTTACTACTACTATCAGCAGCTAGGCAATAACAGGAAATTACATACAGCAGAAATGACATCTCCTTCTACCCTGACAATGGTTCTAATGCACATAAGAAAAGAACGGAATCTGACAAAGTTAAATACAAACTTATGCAACTGAATATCATGTATGCTCTGATGCCCCCAGCTCAACTCTTCGTAGACTGTTCTGAATCTTTAAGAAATTCAGTTATTAGTTGCAAAGCATCTACATCCTTCACAAGTAATAGGTCCAGAATTACCTTTGTACTGGAACCAAGCACCCACTGCATCACTTGACTCCCCCAGGGTAGCGAAGCAGAGCAGTCCAAGGCCTACTCAGCAAAGGTGGGGTGGGCTTGCAGTCCCAGTACCCTGGAATGCAACTACAAGACTCGAAAAATACTCAAGAAATTACTGTCCAATCAGTGCTTTTCCTTTTAAAAGGAGCAGTACTTTTATTGCATACATGTGTAAATACTATGCATTAAATAACATATGTATACACATCAGGTAGATGGAAATACTTTTGGTGACAGCCTCATATCATATTTCAACCAAAGTGGGTCCTGACTCCCATGATCACCCCCCCTCCCCCCAGATTCCAAATCTCATTATATGGGGATGTCACTTTAAATTACCTATGTGCAATAACTGGGCTGCACATGGTAGCCTCACACATGCAGCTTGCACGTGTTCACACTTGCTTTTCAACAGGTGTTCATCTGTAACCAGCCCAGTGCCCCTTACCCTAGCTGTGAGCCAGTGACCTTAACTTACAGGGTGGAACTGGTGGTAAACATGCACAGGCCAAATACCATGAATGTGCAGTGAGTGAGATTCAATTTGTGAGGTTTTCTCACAGTAAAAGTCCAACAACTGGGTAGTTAATTACAAAAAAATCCTGGTGGACTAAATCAACAAACCCATAAGGTACAATATCTAACACCCTTCCAACCAGACACCTTTGAAAGATTGTCCAGGAGAAAAGAAGAATCGAAGTGCTTCATTGCTACGGTATGAAGCGCTATAAAAATGTTGCACTGCAATACAACACTATCCCACCTCATCTTATACCCAACTCAACTAAGCTAGGACTGACACAGAGTATTGAAGCTAAGCTATACCATCAAATATTTACAGATAGGTGCATGAGGTCCGAAAGTGCCTTACTTGCAGGTGTGTAGCACCGCCCCAGGCACATAGGCAGACATTCTGCAAGGTCTGAAACAAGATCCATGCTGGTGTGAGATCAAGGACATGGAAAGACTGTGAGAGTGACTGTTGATACTGTCAACCCTTGACTGGGAATGGATGTGCCTGGGAGGCAACATCTGAAAATCAGAGGTCCAGAATCCTGCTCTGGCCCTGGAAAAGGGTCAGCTGTTCCTAAATAAACTGGGAGGCCAGATTATTGATTGCAATGTTCACTCTCAGTGTCATCCTGCAGTTAACCCGTTCGGATTCCATGATCAATACGCCATTCGCTGCATCACCCTGAAGTTCCTTAGCTGTTGTACTATATGCTACTTTGCAGACCTTGACTCCTACTTTTGGACCGGAACCAAATCCCTGAGATTCCCTCGTGAGTGTGATGGTGTTGATGTTCTCTTGAGATTTCGATAGTACAGTGACCTGGGCAGCCTACATGGCAGTCACCATCTGCCCAATGTCTGCTACTGTTTCAGTATTTAGATCATGTCCTTTGAAAGATCACCAGCTGTATGTGGGGGCTCTGGCCTGGAAGCTGTGGGGGGAAGGCAAGATTGCCGATATTTACCCATCTCAATATCAACTCCACATGCTTCATGTTCAGCAGCGGTTTCAAGCAACAACTCTTCAACTGTGCTCTCTGATTGCTCCTGAATAATGGCCAATGCTACCTGCCACAACAGACACTGATGTGCCTCCCGTGGCCACAGGGGTAGCAGTGGTGCCTGAGGCAGAGCCATTAGAGGCAATGGCAGGTGGTGCAGTAGTGGTGGTGGTAGCTGCAGTTGATGCAGAAGTGGCAGTATTGGTGGTAGCTACTGTAATTGCAGGAGTGGTGCCAGTGAAAATGATTGGTACAGCCAGTGCAGGTGTGGAGGAGGTTTTAGATGGTACAGATTCAGGGATGGCGGTGGCAGATGTTTCCAGCATGGACTGCTCATCTCTCAGGCAGAGCAAGGCATATGAATGGTCTGGCATATTCCCTTTTCTGCATGTTCACTCCAACATTTTCATCATTGGCTGGATCCTATTTTTGCTAGTATTAGAACTTTTTGCACTTTGATGCTGCTATTCAGTACCACAGTGGGACAGTCATGGCCCTAGAATGGTATTGGTAACATTGGCTTAACTCAATTGGTCTATTTAACTGTCCTGTGAGGCCATTGTAGATGGCCTAGAAAATACACCGACGGAAGATAAAAGTGCATCTGCTAGGGCCCCAGCCAGAAGCACCCCTGTCCTCTGGGTGGGCTGCAGTTTAAATTTGCTGCAGTGACACGTGGCGAGGAATAAGCCTATGCTAAGTCAGAAAAGCCTCTTTTTTATTATATGCATAAACCATCCCTCAAGTGTGCATACTATGCACACAGGGTAGGGTGTTAATACATAACAATAAGGCATACTACATATTGGGGGTTGTCTGCTCTCACAGTGAAATAAAAAAACAAAAGATATTTCACTTTGTAGGCTTTACTAGACCCACTATCATCTCCTATTTCCACCTGGGAAAATGCTAGGAAAATGCTTCAAAGTAATGTCTAAATTAATTTTTAAAATATGACCGTGGTAAAATCAGATTTTTGAAATATGAAGCAGGCTAACCCAGTGCTCCATTTCAGGCTGAGGACCTGTGTCTGCAATCCTCCCGGCTGTTTAAAACAGCTTGAATTGGTGCAGTTTGAAGTGCGCATGTCGGGCTGGCCGTCGCAAGAGAGCTGGCTAATCAGACATGCACGCTTTAAGCTTTTGGCGAGCTATCAATGCTGCCAATCAGCAATAATGGCCCTACCCATGCACTCAAGCTGGACCAGCGCTGCTTTAACCCCTTCACTGCGGCGGCTATTCCGCCGCAGTGCTAAGGGGGCGGGGCAGAAATGTGGCGGGCGCATGCTGGTG
Source organism: Lissotriton vulgaris (assembly GCF_964263255.1). NCBI lineage: Eukaryota > Metazoa > Chordata > Amphibia > Caudata > Salamandridae > Lissotriton > Lissotriton vulgaris. The sequence continues at coordinate 248,487,101 of NC_141687.1, forward strand.
ACGGAACCGCTCCGTCACCAGCATCGGTTGTGCTGTGCTTATGACGGTTCCGTCATGGCCCCACCCGCTCAATAGAACGCTCAGCGCAGGCGCGGAATTCGCGCCGCGCAGGAGCGTCGGGCGGGCCATGACGGAACCGCTCCGTCATCAGCACAGCGCCACCACGGCTGATGACGGAGTGGTTCCGTCATCAGCAGGGGAGGGGTTAAATAAAATAGTAATGACCATTTTATTTATGTTTTCTGCTGCACTCACAGCAAGTGGGGCGACAAGACTCCTTCCTAAAGAAGGAACCGCCACTGCTTATAGTGCGGATTCAACCATAAGTTGTTGCATCAACATGGTTCCTCCCTGACAACATCATCAGCAAACACCTGTAACTCTCAGAACATAATTTGCTTTCACAGCTGGTCAAAGTGGTATCTAGAATAGGTGGTAGATGTTTCATGATTGCTTTTCTATCCAGGTGATGGGAGGAATGCTTGCAAATATTCTAACTTCTGGAAATTGCTCAGGGTAGCACCCCAACCTATTGTTTTTCACCTACTGTGCCACTCTAGACAGAGGCCAGCATTAGGCAAATAATTATTGACCCTGCTCCTCACGGGAGCAGGTCATCCTGACTGCCAGGCAAAGCACCCTGCAGAAGGGGCCATAAGTATTCAAGTCCGGCTTCACCCTTATTAGGCCTCATCAGTTAAGTTTAGCTTGGATTCTTTGTCACGGTTGTAGCATCCTTACAAGCCTGGCAGCGTGTAACAGATCATGCCGCTCATGGACCTCTGGTTTGCACGTCTTTATTCTTCAGCATGCAACCATAACTGAACGCACTGTGTCACAAACTTTATTAACCACACATAGCCACACCCACCAGATTACATAATACTTGTGAGGAGTCTGTCGGGCCACTAAAGTCTTCATGCACATAAACCCAGGACACATCTCCCACTTTGTTAAATAAAAAGTACAAACAAATATATACACATTACAATTCCTCGATGAGTCATTGGGGTGCTCGCGCCTGCCTTCCAGAATGAGTCAAGAAACAAAAGTGAGATGCCAGTGCTGATATGAATAATTTTAATGAAACAAATGACCAAACAGAACTTGAAAGAATATTCAAGAACGGGAGTTACTACTTAATAGTTTTTTATTTTAACATTATTAGAAAGACGGAAAACTTATATTTTTTCATTTTTTACAAGGGGACATATTTACAGAAGGACACATAGGACTTGGGGAAGCGACTACTATTCGTCAGTCATACAATGTTCCAGACATATCACAGGCATTCAAAAAACATTCACACCACTCGGGAAAGGGGACTATAAAGGGCATAAACTACAGTCTAAAAATATGTACAATCTATACTACAAGGGAAACAAAAGGCCACAGTCTGCGGACACAGTTTAACAAATATGGAAAGACAGTTAATTTTTATAATGTACAATCCTAATTAGATCTACAAAAAAACTTTTTTACTAAAGAGACTTGGTATTGTACTAGCGACTAGGGAAAAATAACTGGATACTCTTGTCGCTCTCGCAGACACAATGTGGCAAGGGCCTACGCGTTTCGAATCCCACTGGTTTTCCTGGGATTCTCTTCAGGGCCTTATGTAGTATCTTTATGGCGAAGAAAAACGATGAGTGAGAATGCCAGTTGAGGAGGGGGATCGGGAGGAAATGGCAAACTCAATTGTCTTTATCTGGTATGCACACTGTGCAGATCTTAGTCTTAGAGAAGGGGGAACCCGGTAGGATCTCGATGTGAAAAGAAAGACCGAAGCGTAAGGATTCAGTGGAAGAGGTAGTCGGCGTGACTCCAGGCGGCAGAATGGTTTTGTTCAGTTATAGTAATTGTCTAAGCTGGTCTGAATCCATCAAGAAAAAGAATTGAAAGTGCCAAGGCGGTGGGACTGATTTAGGATCGCTATTCTTAAAAAACGGGCGGTATGTCAGGTGACAAAGAATCCAATGAGCAATTGCCGCCTAGTAAGTAAATAAAGGCTCAACAGAGTTCGAGCCAACGAGCAAATATGAGTCAACATGGCAAGAGTGAGCAAGGACCCACATCTGGGAAAACCCTTGCACTCTTAGGGTGTAACATCAATCACACAAAAGGTGATGGTAATAATGCTTTCAAATAGTCTAACCACTGACAATTGCTCAGGTTAGAATTCCAACACATTATTTTTTGCCCACTGTGCCCCTCTAGACGGAGGCCTGCCTTATGCAAATCATAACTGACCCTGCTCCTCATGGGCCAGTGCATCCCATACAGCCAGGCAACTCCCCTTCCAGGGGGGACCACAAGCAAACCCAGACTGGTTTTGTCCGTATTAGGCCTCATTAGTGATGTATAACTTAAATCCTGTGGCACAGCGAACAAGGGATCCACGTCTGGGTAAAACTTTAGCCACTTAGGGCACGATCAAACACACAAAAGGTGATGGTGGAAATGCCTGCAAATAGTCTAACCACTATAATTGCTTGTGGTACCTTTTCAACCCGCTGTGTTTTATCCCACAGTACCACACTAGACAGATGCCCACCTTATGCGGGAGACGACCATAACAATGCGGTCTTTACACCGCGCTACCATTACGATGCGGTCATCACAAGGCAAGTCGTTACAACGACCTGCGCTGGATGGCGCTATATACTAAGGATTAGTATGATTTACTATTCCAACACCTTCCCTACTGTGACGTAGGCTGGAGTTGGAATAGTAAATTATACTATTCCTAAGTCCAGCGCCCTTAGCGTAAGTTGTTGTAACGACTTGGTTGTGATAACTGCGTTGTAATGGTAGCGCGGTGTAAACACCGAGTTGTAACGACATACATCCCCTTATGCAAATCAGTACTGACCTTGCTCCTCGTGGAAGCAGTCGATCCAGAACTTCCAAGCAAGGTCCTCGCCATTAGAGAACATAAACAACTCCAGCCCAGGTTTGTCCTTATTATGCCTCGTCAGTGAGGTATAGCTTGGATTCTATCCCACAGCAAACAAGGGACCCTCATCTGGATTTGTTTGTGGCCCCTACCGGAGGAGAATTCATCTGGCAGTCCAGGGTAAACTAGTCTCCTTAGCTGCCAGGTTTCCCAGGTATATACATGATGTGATACTCTAGGCCAGGTTTTATTCTTTGTATTCTGTGGCTTGCAGTTCTAGTTTTATAATGGAATAAAAATTACTACAAGTCCCGGAATTCAAAGTTAAAAACCTGGACTGGAGCATCTGGTCACACATGGACCTCAGAAATTTGGCAGGGCTGGTTCCCATAGGGAGCAGAGGCTACACTGGTTTGACAGGCACCACATTGTGATTATGTATGAATTGGAAGCACAGGAATACAATCAACACTGTCCTCTACATTTCCCCAAGTAAAATAGTTTATTAGTTTGTATAAAAAAATCATTCAGTATTGCAGAAGGTAAGCCTGCATTTACACATTTCTTGTAATACAAGTTATGTCTTTTTCTGCACATTTGAGTCTTGTTTTAAAACTTGTTTATAGTTCAGGTTTACCAATTCACAAACTTTATTCGACAATTAAGTCATAAAAGTATACATACATATATTACATGAATAGAGATAAAAAAGACATTAAAATCCATACAATAAATATATATATATTTTTAAAGTATTAAACTAGAGTAGACTATGTCGAATTACAGTTTAAAAGAGATATAAAAACTATTTCATAAACATACATTAGTACAGGTGAATATTGTGCAAACTTCGCAAGTGGTGGCCCGTAAGTGCAAGGACAAATACAATTTGGTCTTCACATTTTTACAGCTATGTATTTTGTGCGGATTACCCAGGCCCATTTCAAAAATTTAGCCACGGCAACAGCAATTGTAGGCATCGGGTCTGAAGTTAAAATTTCTCAGTGCCTCGGCGTGTCTTTGAAGCCCTATTAGTTTACATAAAGGCTTCATCCACAATGATCTGGGGGCTTTATACAGGGGACAAAAGAATAAAAAATTGCTGATTGTCTCTTGTTCCTCCTCACAATTGGGGCATCTATCGATTCCACTTTTATCTGCCCATTTAACCGTAAAAGATCTTACTGGGAGTGATCCTACTCTAAGCTGGAAATAGAGCTTACGATCCTGTTGTTTGGCAATAATGTCCCAGTATTGTTCTAGTTTCGGTAGGACTTTAATGTCCATGAAGCGACTAGTTAAGTGTGGGGAAAGACCCTCTGACCTTGCTTCAGAGATCACCATTTCCCAATATTTTTCTTTTAATAATTTTTTGGAGGGAAAATTAGCATTGCCTGGGTCCTCCCATAAGTCAGTCATCCCTAACCTGGAAAGTATCGACTTGAGCCATTACCTCCTTCAGGCCTTGAGCATAATGCTGTAGTTCTTCAGTCGTCCACAGCCGGCGCCAGTAAAGAATCGGACGCAAAAAGGCTAAGTCCTGGACCGCCTTTTTTCCAAGGTCCCACATTAGCGGCACTAAGGGGGTACTTATGGGGACGCTAGTAGCTTTTCTAAGAAATTCATTTTCAGCTAGCGTTAACTTACTAAGATCTTCGAAACCCCATAGTTCGGCTCCATATAAGGCCGAACCTAGGACCTTCATCCCATATACTTCAAGGAAGGGACTGATGGGCTTAGTTGTTGAGGTGGAATTTTTTTTTAGAAGGATACCTGCCTGCTGGCGGAGTTTTAGAACCGCAATATCTAGTTGGCTGGACCACCCCAAGTCTTTCTGAAGGGTGACCCCCAGGTAAGTAAAAGCGTCTACACGCTCCAACGGGGAACCATTCATATTGATAAGCCCTCTAAAAGGTTGGTTTACCCGCACGTTTTGTGACCAGTTAAAACCATATACTTAGTTTTTGTAATATTTATTTCTAGTCCCCTGTCAAAACAGACATTTTCAAACCTTTTCAGTGCTTGCTGGAGTCCACTCGGAGTCTTTGAAATGATGAGAGTGTCGTACGCGAACATGAGGATCGGGACCCGCTCACCAGACATCACAGGGGCCTCGGTCGGGACCAGGGAGAGGAAATCTGCAACCCCATTCACGAAGAGCGAGAACAAGGAGGGCGCCATGACACAACCCTGCCTTACTCCACGCTCCACCGGAAAGGGCTCGGTCACCCCCCACCTGGGATCCCCACCGTACCCCCCCGAAGGTATCGTCATGCAGGGGGATAATTAGACTCAACAAATCAGGTGCCATCCCCAGATCTGCTAGAACTTTCCATAATATATTACGAGGGACCAGGTCAAATGCCGCTTTTAGATCGACAAAATCGCATACAAAGTGCCCTTTTCCAAGACCACGGTGCGCCAATATAACATGATGAACCTAAAGACCTGGTCAATGGTGCTTGTTTTTGGGCGGAACCCAGCCTGGAGGTGACTTAAAATATTGTCATTATCCATCCAGGACTGAATTATGCCCAAAACCAACCGACCCGCGATTTTTTGTAAGCAGTCAATTAGACTTATTGGTCTATAATTGGCTGCAAGTGACTTGTCCCCCTTTTTGTACACCGGCACAATTTCTGCCCCTTTCCATGAGATGGGCACTTTCATCCCTTGAGCTATGGCGTTTGCCAGATAAAGAATATAAAGTCGCCAACGCCTTCTATTGTTCAGAAATAAATCTGCAGGGACACAATCCATGCCGGTAGCACGCCCCTCAGCGACTAGGTCCAACGCCCTGTCCGCCTCATTCAAAGAAAAGGGAGGTTCCTTGTACACAATATGTGGGTGATCGCCTATGCTTTTACCATTGGCACGGGCAGCATATTGGGGCTTAAAATAGTCGACCCAGGAGTTACGGTCAACATTATTGTGGGGACTCTCTCCATAACCTCCCCTGTCCCACTTAAAGATTTCCCAAAAAAGTTTGGAATTCTTTGCAGAACATGCCACTTTCAAATCCTGCCACAGGCCCTCTTCCCAGTCCTTTTTAGCAGCAGTTTGCTTGCGCCTGTAGTTTGCCCTAGCCAGTCTTACTGCTCCCATATCTTTAAGCTTTAGGGCTATACCCAGATCCCTCCTTGCTTGGCGACAAGAGCTATTATACCAGCTCTCTGTTTTTTTTAGTTATAGCTCTTTTATTCCCTAAGCTGGGTTTACAGAAATATGATTTCAGTTTAGTAAAGAGCCTGTTGTGAGCCTCTAACAAAAAGTAGGGGGGAGATCCTTTCCGTATAACGTCCTCCATCGCCTCTAAGGCCCCTTCCAGGTCTACATCAATAGAACTAATTATTTCTTGATGCCCAGCAACTTGGCACCATTTAAGGTGTTGTTCATCATTTGCCATTACAAGGTCCGGGTGGGAATTCCCTTGGTGAGCGTCATCCCCTGTATGAATGCCCAATTTTAACTTTGCGCACAAGGGGTTATGGTCGCTTTCAATACCTGCCACAACCTCCATATCAAGGAGAATTGACCACAGATTGAGAGAGACTAGTAGATAATCAATGTTGCTTGCCCTAGTACCATTATCAAAAGTTTCCTTCCCCATTTTATCAGAAAGTGTACGCCCTTTGGCGGCCCTCAGCTCATTCTCCAAACAGAAACCCTTTAGCTGAATAGCAGCCTCGGTCCACTTTTTTATAGGTTTAATGCTAAGTTGGGGAACTCCCCACCTAGCATCCTCCTCTTCTGTCAAATGGATATCATCTAAACCAAGGGGTTCAAAAGTGGTGTTAAAGTCCCCAGCAATCAGTGTTTTTGTGTTATTAGGGGAAGCCTGTAGTAATATATCTAGTTTAGCTACAACTTCCGATTTCCTACCACCTGGGAGCCCCCTGGCGTAAGCATTAAAGATGTCAACTTCTACATTTGCGTGAAAGGTAAACCTGACACCAAGAATGTCATCACATTCAGTTGGGAGCAACTGGGCTTTACATTTTAGGGACTGCTTGACCCATATAACCAGCCCTCCCATAGGTCGCCCTTTTGATTTTTTTATAGCCGGGACATAAAAGTTAAGATAGCCAACTCTAAACATTGGTTCAACTGCCCAGACTTCTTGAAATAGACAGATATCAAAATGATCAATGAAGTCTGCCCAAACCTCCGAGTTAAGTTTTGACCCCAGCCCTGCCACATTCCAGGAAACCAGTGATGTCCCACTTGGAGGGCCATCAGATAGAGTGGCCAGTTCACTCCGAGCGGGCTGTCCCTCTAGATCAGGATGTATATTAAGGTGTCTATTTATGGACTGATCTACCTCTAGGGCTTTTAGGGTGATGTCGCATGTGGTACCTTGCCCAAATTCAGCCAGCCCTTCACCATTACTACCCTGTGCCTGCACATTCTCTTTAACAGTCTCAAACCCTTCTCTACCATCCCCTCCCCTACTAACCAATATGGAATTTTCTTGTTCATACTGTCAATCACGGTCCCCTAACCCCGACAGGGTCTGGAATCTGTTGAACAACCTAATATTCCCTAAGGGGCAGAAATTAGGTACAGAGTTCTGAGAAAACATATCCCTCTCAAAGGAAACTGGGGTAGGGGGGCCACAGAAATAGGCTAGGGGTAGAGCTTGTATCCCAGTAGTCATATCGTTATATGACCAGTTACAGATGAAATTAACACATGTCTGGTCTCTAAAGTTAATAACGATACAATCTCCTGCCACTGTCTTACATCCCATGCCTATCCAATTAACTCTCCTGACACCCATGATTTCAGCACGCATATTCACTGGCAATGGGCGATTTTTATTTACCCAGAAAATAGATTTGTGCTTTAGATCTTGGTAAGATTCACGTTTCCCATGTGCTAGTGGGGGGACCCCCACCAGAACTACCACGAAAGGGGCTGCTGAGGAGGGAGGCTAATATAAGGAAGGGGAGGCGCACTATGCGCTCTGCTTGAAGTAGGTATACTTGGCTGTTTGTCCTGCAAATTGGTTCCATCACCCACAGCTCTCTCTCTATTCGATGACTTTGCACCCGCCCCTGCGGGATTAGTTACCGGGGAAGGAACTACTCCTGACAGGGTAGCTTGTGTTATCGCACTAGTTTGGTGTGTGTTTCCCACTCCTTTTCGGGGAGCAGATTGTTGATTAACAATTGGCCCCTTTTCAACAGCCTGAACAGGCCTTACGGACTGACCTGATCCGGTTGCACTATTAGAGGTAGAAGGGTCCTTGGCTACATTCGATTTTGGTCTGGGAATGTGTGTACTACGGCTTGGGCCTGCCTGTTTCTGAGCTGATGCCAGTGAAAGTTCAAGACACACCAGTCTATTTTCGATGGAGTCCAGCCGATTATGCAGAGGATGACACATTTTCTTGAAGGTGGCCCCCAATCTTTTCCAGAAAGAAGGACCCAGCTCCACACGTGGATCCTCATCCCTATTGTCCAGATGGGTTCCCTGCCCACTTCTGTCTACCCCATTCAATAATACGGAGCTGCTTTGCGACGTCACGATTGGGTCATCGGGTGGATCATTAGGTGGAACATTACTTTTACAAGATCTGGCTTTTTTTCCCACCAGCGTTAATTTGAGGACCAGGGCGTTTCCTTTTTGTTTGCTCCCTTCCCTTTGGTTGGATCATGATAGCTTTCACTTGGCCAGCGGATCGAGTCTTAATTTTAGGAGAGGATTCTCTGACTAAGTCACTGCTGGACACTCCTTCTTTTGGAGAATTATCGCTTATAACCATAATCGCCGATTGGGATGGGGAAGAAATTACCACCCCTGACGTAGGAAGCGAACCCTGCAAATTGGATTCTGGAATAGTAGGTGATCTAGCGTGTGCCAGAGGGCCCAGAGAAGACCTTTTGTCAAAGGATGTATCCAAGGATAGTCTTTTTTCTGTGAGTTCTATGTCTTTGGCAAGTGCAGTTGATACCCTTATAAGAAAGTTATCAAGAGTCCCTAATAGTGTACCACCAGTAGATTTCCTACAGCTAGGTTCGCCATCTTGTAGGGTAGACATCCTTTAGTGTAGCTCAAAACAAAATTTAGGGTGAGTCAATATGGCACTAACCTTGTTTGTAGAGTAGCCGGTGTTAGAGGGGTGGCCCGTCCCGTCCTTTCTCGGCCTTGAACGGGCTTAAACGGGCCCGCCTTTGCCGGGGCTTCGCCCGGCTCGTCCCGCGACGCAGGGCTGCGCGCTGTTTTAATGCGCCTCCTGGCGCTGCTAGGATGTCTTCAGGGCGCGCCGCCGCTGAGCCTACCGGGAATTGTAGTCCCGGGGCGGCGGCGCGAGTCTATGCGTCCGGTGACTCTTGGCGGTGGCGGCAAAGTGCTGGCTCGTCCTGTCCTGCTGTGAGAATGCAGGTAAGTGGTCCCCCCAGGTTTACTCTTTGCTCACAATGTAGGGCTAGCACAACCAAAAAGAAGCATGCCTGCAGAACAAAATTGTGCATTTGTATTTACTATGTAAGCTTCTCGATGAGACGCACTTTAAGATGTAAATTCATCAGACTTTAAAAAGAGATGCTAAATGTACGGTAGACTCCTACAACTTATTTGCAAGAAGAGTCAAACCATACATTTCCACTTTGAGAGCGGCTCATTATCTTGACCTTTTTTAATTACATTTAAACATGTAGGCTTTTTGTTTCCTGCTATAGGCAAAAGACCTCCCTGTATTTTGTTATCTTCGCTTGCATTCCTGCTGCCAATACACTTCCTAGATTGTGTGCTTTAAAAATGGGGGGGGAATTGACTATTCACTTAAGTGAATAGTTCTGTCAATGCTGAATTAGAATCTACTAACGGTGTCAAAAAGTTCTGCACCCACTCCCTCTGCCTGCATTGAGCCCGCGGGTCGCTAGCAGCCAGACAGACCGTAGACTTTACTCTCCGGGAACATGGCAAACTGCAGCAGAGAAATAAAGCAAGCTGCTCGATTGCATGTTTACTCTGTTGCTGCTAACCAAGCAACATCAGCCAGCAGGGAGCTAAAAAGAACAAACTGTTCTGTAAACATTTTCTTGGTCTTTAACCTAATGGTAACTGCATATAACTTGCAATGCACACACCTTAAATGAAACATTAATGCAGGTTAAACTAATATCTGAAAAGGCACTGTTTTGGTAGGAAAGGACATTATTATCACAACAAACCTCAGTTTAAATGGAGGGTCATTGAATTGAATTCTGGCTGGAGTACTGGGGAAAAAGCAATGGTGTATTTGTAATGCTTTTGAGGGAGGCCCGAGGTCCCTGCAAGGGACCCCCCATGGGAGGGCAAACCCCGTAGTAGGGCGCAGGGAACCGAGGACAGCCCGTGGGCGGGAAGGGGCGGGGGAGGCGGGTCATGCCAGGTCTAGCCCACTCCCCTTTTCCTGGGAGATCTTAAGGGAGCTCCTCCCGCCCGGCGCCCTCTTTGCTGCTGCCCCCCTTGCCACTATCACGGTCACCAGGCTGTCCCCTCGCCAGCCTCAGGCCCGCTAGCCCCCCCTCTAGGCCCGCTCCCTCTCCCCTCCATCCCGACGTCGGACGCGAGGCCCGCGGTTTCCAGCTCCCATTGAGGTAAGCGGACGCCCGATTGCCTCCCCCGGGGGCCCCGTCCTTGGGCGAAACCCAGGTTGTACAGGGGCCCGGTGGTTGGGACCACGGGGAGGCATGGGTCCGTGTGTTATGTCGGGCTAGGGGGGACTAGAATGCGCGGGAGTCGGGGAAGTGTGGGGGGCATGGCCAGGGCACAGGTCGAGTTCACGGAAGGTCGGGGACGGCCTTGCGGGCATACCGTTAACGGGATGCGAACAGCAGGGGTAAATCGACTCGCCGCAACTCTTGCGCGAGTGCCAGGCCGTCTCCGGCCAGCCGATCGTGATGGGGGGCGGGCCACGGGTCATGGGACTGCCTTTGTGTGCGCGGCGCGAAGTGGGGGATGGACTGCACGGCCAGCTGCTTGTGCGGCCGGTTGACGAGCAGTATCAAAAGCCCGCCTATGATCCCCCTCCACGCTGCCCCGGGGTTTCAAACAAATTGGCCACCTCCATCCACCCGTGGCATTAGGCACAGAATGACTCACACCAACCACCCCCCCCCCACCCCCGCAGGTCGCCATCTTTTACGGCCTTAGTGGGGGATGGATTGCACGGCCAGCTGCTTGTGCGGCCGGGGGCGGTTGACCAGCAGCATCAAAAAAGCCCGCCAAAATTCCCCTCAACGCGGCCACGGGCTTTCAAACAAAGTCGTCACCTCCCTCCACCCGTGGCATTCAGCACAGAGAGACTCACCCCTACCCCACCTCCCCCGCAGGTCGCAATCTTTTACGGCTTTCAAAGCGCGGTGCATCGGGATCAGCGCGGGTGCGGCGCAGCGCGCTCCCTCCAACCCCAAACGCTCACCGGGTGCATGGGGATCGGCGGATGCCTCTGGTCCTTTATGCGGGGCCCTTCAAATTACAGCCAGCGGCTCAAACCCCTTTCTGCGGGGCCCCTCAACGTGGCGGACCCCTCGTTTCGGGGGGGATCCTCGTGGAGGCCAGCTCTCCTCCTCGGCGCGTGGGGAAGCCCTCAATGTCAGGCCAATACCTGCGCGGTACAGGAATGACGGAATGGAGTTTCGTCGGTCAGAAGGCCAATGAGCTGCCGCGTTGCTTGCTTCGGGCCGCCATTGGCGGCGCGGCCCTGGGTAAAGAGGCGGGTGCAGCGCCTCACAGCCTGTTAGTTAAGGTAGATGCGAGGTGGCCACTCGCTAGGGCTGCCATAAACAGAGGGGCATCCTCAAGCGAGTTTACCAATTTGTACATTAATACAAACAAAAAAGTGAAGCGCCCCCTAGGTTGCATATTGCGTTGTGTAACATTCTCATGGTTTAAGTGTATTTAAGCCATAAACAGAGTGGCATCCGCAAGCGAGTTTAATATTTGTACATTAATGCAAACAAGAAGTGAAGCGCCCCCCCCCCTTGTATGTCACAGGCAGTGATGACAGCTGCCGAGGTTGCATATTGCGTTGTGTAACATTGTCATAGTTTCAATGTATTTATGAGTGACAATCAAGCGTTTATATTAATAGCAGTAGTACGCCCACTGCGGCGCCGTCCAGCCCGAAGGCTGCTTTAAACCGAGGCAAAAACAAGAGAAAGGGACGGGCTTAACTTAACAGGAGGGCCTGGCGGTGATAAATAAATGCCGAATTACCGAGTATTTGAACTTAAAGAGCTTGTTTAGGCGGGTCGGTACGAGATGGCATGGAAGGATTGATGCATAACGTGACGACAAAATTTTATCTGTTATGAAGAACTAAGTTATAGGCTTATATTTAGGGAGCATGTGTATGTTAAAGTTCTTCCCCCGCTGATTATATAATTTCGTATTACTAATTTTAGGAATTTAAGGATTACTTCATAAACGTGACGATTGCACAGCACCACCCCTGCACGAGGAAGGTAAGATCACAAAAAGGGGGGTTGGCCATTCTAAGGGGACATGGTCTACGCAGCCTAGGGGGCCAGTGTTCATGGTCTGGTCCCCCTAGGGGGAGGTTAGAAGCAGTGGGCGGGGCTGGGGACCCAGGTGGGGCAGGGCCCTGCAAGGTCCCCCCACCCCGCGGGTTGGCTAATAAGGGGTTGGGAATAACCCCAAAAATTTTGTTATATGAATCCATACAGGAGCGCATCTCGACGGGCGTCGCCACGACAAACCCCCACGGGAAGGGTGGTCTTGGAGTACTAAGGACACTCAGCGCCCTCTACCCCCACACCCCCCCCCCAAACCACACGGCTGACAATCCTGTGGAAAGTAAGTAAAGATAGGAAAATGATGCAATTAAGGAGTATAGAGAAGAATGCATAAAGTGTAAGATCAGTAGTCACGACGTTTTTTCCTTTCAGGAGGTGAGACCGAACAGGATAAGATGTCAGGAACGGGACAAGGTTGTGCAGGAACAGGTTTCGCAGTCACGGAGGCGCAGGCGGCGCATGCGGCGCTCTTCCTGCAGCTAGTCGAGACAAATGGAGTTGCTTGGGCCACTAACTTGCTTAAGGCCAACCCGGGGAACCCTTGTGTGAATAATGACATTTTAACAGTCAATGAAGAGGATACGACTAGTGTGGGCAATGTGAGAGCGTCAAAAAGGGTTAAGGTACCCACGAACAAGGACTTTCCGCCTCCCGCTAAAAAGAAGGGGAGTGTTGCTCCCACAGGAAGGGTCGTTCAGGAGGATTTGAACGGGCCAAGCTTGCCGCCTAGGGGCCAGGAATTGCCTGGTACATCTAACGGGCCCGCTAACGCCCAGCCAGCAATGGAGTACGCTACCAGAAGCGAGCTGGGTAAGATGATGTCCACATTAGAGATATTCATGAAAGAAATGAGGGAAAGTGTGAGGCCGGGAAGTAATGTAGAGGTCAGACCTTCCAATGTTTGGGCAAACGGAACTCCTGCTCCTGGCACACTGGGAGTGACAGGGGGAAGGCAGGAGGGGACTGATTTATCCATCATGGCAGATGTGCTTCCGGCGTCAGGGACAACACCATCAGCACCCCCCCCCCGCTCCGCTCCCTGTACCTTTAGCTTCGCCGGCAACGCCCAGCCCCCCTGCACCGCAGCCTATGCCCTCGGTGCCCCCACCACCTGCTTTGCCAATCCTCCCCCCCCCAAACTCGACAGTGCCTACTCCAGCATTGCCTGCCCCTTCCCAGTTGCTGCCTAGCGAGGAAGAGTTACAATTCGACGCCCCTTTGCTATCAGGTCGATCGTGCCTATCCTGGGAGGTGCCACAAGCAGCCAAAGAATTAATTTGGAAGAGAGAGTTTATTGACATTTTCTCTCTACTCATGCTGGGTCAACAAGGGGCGGATGTGCGCAAGGCAGGGCTCAAGGATGAAGAGAAAAAAGTGAGGTTTCAGACATGGCCAGAGAAAAACATTGATAACTGGCTGGAAGCGTTTGCCATCCTACATTCAGTGATTGTAGAAAAGTTTAGTGACCACGGACCAGGGCTAGTACAGTACGGGAGGCTCATCCACAATGAAGCAAAGAAGTGGGGAGGAGTAGGTTGGCTCGATTACGACAGGGAATTTAGGAAGAAAATGTCCAGATGTCCCAATATGCGGTGGGATCATAAGGAGGTGCAGCTTTGGATGGACCATATGGGGTCCAGGGCACTGCAAGGGGTTGCAACAAAGGGCAAGGCGCAGGAACCACAGGCAGGGTCTTCAGACAAGAGCTCTTCTGGGGCGCATTACGAACAGAGGACGCCGCCCTTTCGTGGGGGCCAGAGAGGGAGAGGTCAGAAGAAAGGAGGCGGGAAGTCTTCGCCAGGGTCATGCAGGTTGTTCAACGGGGGCTATTGCCATTGGGGTACCTCGTGCAAATTCACCCACACATGTAGCAATTGTGGAGGGCAACACCAAATGGGGTCTTGTAGAACAAGCAAAAGTCAAAAGCCAGGTAGCTACCAGGGAGGGAGAGGGAGAGGTGGGTCCTGGCAAAACAAGTAACCCACCCACACCCCACTTAACGACGGCCCCCCCAACCCTGCTACCCCCCTCTCCATCTAATACTCAGAAAATGAACATGCCTGGCCCACTTGGTATCCCCCTGGGGTGCCTTGCAGCCCCCCCGGAGCGAGGCGCAGTTAAGGGCCCCTCGCCGATAGTGTTGGAGCGAATGTTGCCACTGTTAAACAAATACCCTAACAGAATTGACAGGACATTGCTCTTGGGGGGTTTTGCAGAAGGATTTGTCATACCATTTGTAGGAGTGCCGGTCGCCAGGGAGGCAGATAATTTGAAATCCGCAAGAGATAAACCCGAAGTAGTGAGAGCCAAGGTAAGCAAGGAACTCGAGCTGGGGAGGGTGGCTGGCCCTTTCACCTACCCACCACTGGACAACTTTGTGGTGTCACCACTAGGGATAGTACCAAAAAAGGACCCAGGAGCCTTCAGGCTGATCCATCACCTGTCCTACCCCGAGGGAGAATCAGTAAATGACAATCTTGAAGAGGGGGTTTGCTCTGTGTCGTATTGTTCATTTGACGTGGCCATGGACCTCGTGCGAAGAGCTGGGAAAGGGGCATGGCTGGCGAAAGCGGACATTGAGTCTGCCTTCCGTCTGCTGCCGGTTCATCCGCTTTCCCAGAACTTACTGGGCTTCAAGCTGGGCAATGAATACTACTACGACAGATGCATGCCCATGGGCTGCTCTATTTCTTGCGCCTTTTTCGAAGCATTCAGCACCTTCTTGCAATGGGTTCTGCAGGACATTGAAGGGGTACAGGGCGTAACTCATTACCTGGATGACTTCCTGTTTGTGGGTAGGCCAGGGACAACGGAATGTGCGGAGGCACTGGCTAAATTCCAAGGAATGACTGAGCATCTTGGCGTGCCCCTGGCCCCTGGGAAGACAGTGGGACCTGCGCAAGCGTTAGTTTTCTTGGGCATCCTGATTGACACTGCGTCAGGCGAGGCGAGGCTACCGGCAGACAAGGTCCTGGAGCTAGCAACACAGATAAGAAGGGTGCTAGGGCAGGACAAAGTGACATTAGAAGACATTCAGAGCCTGCACGGGAGATTGAGCTTCGCCACGAAAGTCATTCCGGCAGGTAGGGCGTTTGCGCGCAGGTTGGCCAGGACAGCAGCTAAGATAAAACGCAAGCACCACCAGGTGAGGTTGAGTTTTGGGGTCAAGGAGGACCTTAAGGTGTGGGGGGAATTCCTTGAGCACTTTAATGGTTCAGTGATATGGAGGGCCCCCTGGACCAGCAGCCAGGAGCTGACGCTGTTTACCGACGCGTCAGGCAGGGATGGGTTTGGGGCTATCCTTGACAAGGAGTGGTGTGCGGCGGGGTGGCCCAATGCTTGGAGGAAGAAGAAGATAACCTCCAACATAACAGTGTTGGAACTATTCCCAGTAGTTGTTGCTTTCCACCTCTGGCCTGCCTTGCTGTCCGCGAAAAGAGTGGTGCTATGGTCAGATAACATGGCGGTGGTCCAAGCCATCAACACCCAGTCAGCGTCCTGTGCTCTTGTGTTATGTCTACTCAGGGAACTGGTCAAGGTCTGTCTTTTTAACAATGTGGAATGCAAAGCTAAACACATCCCTGGGGTCCAAAACACGGCTGCTGACGCTCTCTCACGTTTCCATTGGCAGCGGTTCAGAGAGGCGTGGCCGCGAGCGAGGGAGGAGATGACACCTTTCCCGGCGCGACTTTGGCACCTGCTGCAGTGGCGCAGCGCATCAGAGAATTAGGAGAGTTGTCTCTGGCGCCGAGAACAATGAGAAGATACCAAACCTGTGTTAGAACATTCTGCGAAATTATGGGCCCATGGGAGCAGGACGCCTCAGGACTAGGGGACCAAGTGCAGGCTTTCATGGTTTGGGCGAAGGACGAGGGCAAGAGTCACTCTTGGATGGCAGGGCACTTAGCAGCCATAGGGCACCATGCTCGCCTGCTAGGTCAGAGGGACCCGACCACGTATTTTCCAACTAGGGCGGCACTCAAGGGGTGGGCCAGAGTGATGCCGAAATCAATCGATCAGAGGACCCCCATAGATTATGACACGTTAAAGAACATGATAGACGCCTTGTCCATAGTCACCCATAACTCCTTTGAGGAAGCTCTCTTTGCAGTTATATTTAGCCTTGCTTTCTGTGGAGCATTTAGGATCAGCGAGCTAGTAGCTCGGTCCAAAAATGAGTCCTCCCCCAGGGCAATCTCGATCCGGGACGTACGCGCAACAGCTGAGTCAGCCGAGATCTTTTTGCAAATATCCAAAACAGACCAGTCAGGTAAAGGTAGGACAATTACTTTACAGCGCTTGGGTAATGACAAGTACTGCCCGGTGGCCCTGCTGAACAAGTTCCTGTCAAGCCGCCCGCATGCAGATGGGCTGCTGCTCATCCACGCTGACTGTTCCCCAGTAACAAAGTACCAGGTGGACCATGTAATGCAAGGGTGCTTGTTCAGGGCAGGGTACACCTCAAATGGCGCAAAGTTCAGCTCACATTCATTCAGGATAGGAGCGGCCACCACAGCCTTTAGGGTGGGCCTCCCGGTCGATGCAATAAAAAGAGTAGGGCGCTGGGATTCCAACTGTTACAGGAGGTATGTTAGACCATTGAGTGTGATACGCCCGTTGACCAGACCCGTGGTCTAGGACTTGTAATTTGTATATACCCCGCGAACGGGGACAAGAAGCGATATTATGTGCCACAATTAGATGTGAATTGGAGTGTTGTGTTTGGATTGCTGTGCTTTACTTTTAATAAACATCAATATCAACACACTGTGTTTTATTGCAGGGGCAGAGGTGTGGGTGATGGGGCACTCTTATGTCACCAGACTGGCGAGATGGGTGAGGGCCAACACCTGGAAACATGGCTTTACCAACACAAACATATTATGGTTCGGCATCCCTGGAATGCGCTGGGCAGCACTATTAGGGACGCTGCGGGGAATCTTGAAGGAGCACAGGCGAAAGCCAAACATCTTAGTGGTGCATCTGGGGGGGAATGATCTGGTGGCTTTAGGCAAAAGGCGTTTATTGGACACAATGAGGAAGGACTTAAGCACCTTGAGCGGCGAATTAGGACAGTGCAGCATATGCTGGTCAGAGATATCACCCAGGCCCATATGGCACGGGGCAGTATCACATGGGGCCCTGGAAGTCACTCGCAGGCGAGTCAATGCAGCAATGCGGAAATTCAGCGAACAAATAGGGGTAGGTTTCATTAGGCATGGCTTGCTGCACGCCAAGTCCATCGGGTGCTGGGAATCTGATGGGGTCCACCTGTCCAAAGTTGGTATGGCGATCTTTCTACTAGACCTGGGTGAAGCGCTAGAGTTAGCCGGGTGTAGATAGAGGAAGACTAAGGCTAGGTAGTGGGGGCCCTGGGCGCGGCGGTCGCCACGCCCAAGGCTGTGGATAAAGTGCAAGGCGACCCCCCCCACACATGCAGAACAGGCGCAGGAACAGGACCTGAAGCCCCAGCACAACTGAGTCATATGTAAGCCGAGGGGCCCTTCTCGGGGACTTGGTTCAACGGCACCCCGTTAGTCCTTAGGGCGGTTGTAAGCCTGAACAACCGGGGGTTTGCTAATAAATGCCCCGCCTGGATGGGCAAGGTGTGAGTTGACTCTCCCTTGTCTGGAGGGCGGGGTAGGTGGACGGTAGGTCCACCGGGGGGAGGCTGGTGCCTCCCGGAATCGACACCTGGCCAGGGCCAGGGTGTCTGCGGTATTGGCTCATCTTCAGGCGCCCTGCAACAAGGGGTTGCGGGGCCAGGGGGGGTCGCCTGTCAGTTAACCCACTCTGTTATTTGGACCGCAAATAAACCTGCAACTTCTTACTCCCAAACTTCGTGTCTGTGTATCATTTGGGTGGTGAGGGTTGTGGGACGAGGTGTACCGATGCAACTACTATGAGGGAGGCCCGAGGTCCCTGCAAGGGACCCCCCATGGGAGGGCAAACCCCGTAGTAGGGCGCAGGGAACCGAGGACAGCCCGTGGGCGGGAAGGGGCGGGGGAGGCGGGTCATGCCAGGTCTAGCCCACTCCCCTTTTCCTGGGAGGTCTTAAGGGAGCTCCTCCCGCCCGGCGCCCTCTTTGCTGCTGCCCCCCTTGCCACTATCACGGTCACCAGGCTGTCCCCTCGCCAGCCTCAGGCCCGCTAGCCCCCCCTCTAGGCCCGCTCCCTCTCCCCTCCATCCCGACGTCGGACGCGAGGCCCGCGGTTTCCAGCTCCCCTCCCTACCGCTCACCCGCTGGAAGGGGGGAAGTGGGAGGGGAACATATTAATGTTGTATTTATGTTTTCTAGGTTGCAGGAGGTGTTACAAGGGATCCCCCCACACATGCAGAACAGGCGCAGGAACAGGACCTGAAGCCCCAGTGCAAGGCACAACTGAGTCATATGTAAGCCGAGGGGCCCTTCTCGGGGACTTGGTTCAACGGCACCCCGTTAGTCCTTAGGGCGGTTGTAAGCCTGAACAACCGGGGGTTTGCTAATAAATGCCCCGCCTGGATGGGCAAGGTGTGAGTTGACTCTCCCTTGTCTGGAGGGCGGGGTAGGTGGACGGTAGGTCCACCGGGGGGAGGCTGGTGCCTCCCGGAATCGACACCTGGCCAGGGCCAGGGTGTCTGCGGTATTGGCTCATCTTCAGGCGCCCTGCAACAAGGGGTTGCGGGGCCAGGGGGGGTCGCCTGTCAGTTAACCCACTCTGTTATTTGGACCGCAAATAAACCTGCAACTTCTTACTCCCAAACTTCGTGTCTGTGTATCATTTGGGTGGTGAGGGTTGTGGGACGAGGTGTACCGATGCAACTACTATGGTTCCCATCCTATGGTAGTAAGAACTGTGAATATAGTAATTTGTTTAAACATATATTACACACAGTAGAACATACTACAAAACGTATAAAATGAATAGAAAAAAAACAGAGTACGAGATGCTGCGGTTAAATGTACAAAACGACCTCACAGAAAACTTTTTCTACTAATGTTTGGAAAAGGTGTGTGCTTCTTTTCTGTCCCCCACAAACCCCCACCTCTCCCTGTCTACGTGGGCTTTCGCCAGCACGGGTGTGGCCCTCGGGCGCACTCCTTACTGTACTTTTTGGACCCGAGAAATGTTTGTGAGCGCCCATCGCCTACAGTATGTAGCACACGTTCTTTGCCAAGTCACTTGATGGTGAAAGAGGCAACGTACGCTCGGTCGCGGCTCAAAAGAAGCCCTGCACTGCCCTCTAGAGGCCTGGCTGCAGCAGGTAGTCGCGCAGGCGCCTATGACATTTGCAGACAATCAATAAACTCAATTATTAACTGTAATCGGAATCCAGATTGCCGTTGACAAGGGGTCTTTTCTTTACTGAGAACGTCTTGACAGTTGGCATTGCGCATTTTAAAGCACTTCGCAGGGGTTTCCAGAAAACTGCAAAAACGAAGGCCAAACGCCGTAAACAAACAGCGACGCGCCCGGGGATCGATGGCGTAATCTCTCCACGCGGCCCGCTAAACAAAAACAAAGCTTCAGACGGAGCCACTGACCTTTCGGTAACTGCTGGAAGGTAACTGCTTAATAAATAATAAATGGACGGCCGCGGGGTTCTGCCTGGAAGCCATTTCTAATTAAAATAGTAGAATGCCCCAAAGGCCGCAGGGATTGACATTTGAGCCGGTGCTTAGAATGCATCAATCAAGTGTTTCATGTTGGCAGCCATATTCGGATGTTTCGTGACATTTGGAAGCGCTGGAACAGATTTCATTTTGGGCACGTGAACTCCTACTGAGTGTCGTTCAAGGACACGTGAAGCCTTTCGTATGTTGGTCCTTCGAGCCCGGCCCTCGGATCATCAGAGGGAAATGGGGCATCCAACCTTATTCCAATAATGCTACTCCCACCGCTGGCTAGTATCAACGTTGGGTCCCCTCTCCCGCCTTTTTGTGTCTCAATGCCATCTATCAACAGATATGCGCGCACCCCCATTTGATTGTTCACTGGGTTATCTTGAGTGCCACGTTCAGTTTGTATTTTGCATTGGATGTCATCACATTATTCCGTCAATACTTGTTTAACAAAGGGTTTGATTGTAATAAAAAATGTGGCCCTCATTTGAGGATTGAGGCTTATTTCAAAACACAGCTTCAGTATTTTGAGTGTTAGTAAAAGGAGGGGGTTTCTATGAAAGAGGCATGTTTTCTTAACTTCACTAAGATAAAAAAAAAAGGCAGATGTTGCCAGGACTCTTCGTTTACGGATTCGTTCACAATGTTGAGCCACTCCTGAATATAAATGAGGGCACTTCTGTTCAGGCCCCCTGCCCCCGTTCAATCTGCATACATTAATGGTCCGGCCCAGCAAGAGACCGGGAATGACACCTCCGCCCGTTGGTAAAACGGAGGTAATAGAGGCCCACCTGCCTACTGAAATGCTGCCCAGGGCCCCACTCGGCCAGTGCCGGCATCTGAACTGCACCGACAGCCCATATCGGCCACCACTCTGGCCACAAAAGCCGCCCATAGCTGGAACTCGGATACTGGCCCATTGCCCGTGTGCCCGCCTTACCAATCTAACCCTGGTTTAACCTGTATGGAGAAGAATTGCAATGTGGGAAAGATGACTTGAACTGCCTTCCCCTTCCTGTGGCATCCCCTTTTAGCAGTTTACACATACAATCTCACTTCAGTTTGGGTATGAACAAACAATGATGCCTTATATAGCGCAGACTTCAACCAGCATTGTCACAAGGCGCTCAAAACAAGAGTTGCTATTACCCAGCAGAATGGTACTCATTCACCTGTAACTGCTGAATATGAGCCCTGCAGTTGCTCCACTGCTGTCGAAAAAACGTGCTAATTCTTGCTATGGGCATGTCCCGCCTGGCCTTCCACAGCAGCTAATACAAATGATTATTGTGTTTGACAGGATTGCAGAACCAATTTCGCTTTGAACTGATATGGACAACCAGAAACACTTTGTATTGTCTGGATATACACCCATGTCATTGCTTTAATCTCTGGACAAATTTGGGTCTGGAGTTTTGGACGGATTGGTTTTATACACATATCGAGGTGACATATCGCTGCCATTGAAAATGTGTTCTCTGCTGACTTTGACTATATGTAAAATTGATTATTTGTGATGTGGGTCACATTCCGTACTCATGTACTGACTTGGATTTGAGTAAACCGGAAACTTCCATCTACAGGCTGTATAATGCATGGCCAGCAACTTTGATAAAATAATGTTCTGAATTGGACTTGATTAGGCGTCATCTGATCCGATTGCCTACCACTTGGAATCCTATGTGGTCCACTCATTATATTATCCGCCCTGACGAAGTTCTTATAACAGGAACGAAACACGTTGGCTGTTGTCCTATTTCTAAAAAAAGAAGAATAATAAAAGAATATTGACAAAGTTTACATTTGGCTCTTCTGTGACTGCATCCCTGGTGCTGCCTCCACTCTTCTTGAAGTTTTGTCTCTGGATTTCCAGTGGGACCTAACCGCAGGAGGTCCCGGTGGCCTTATGCACAGGTTTTGATATATATGGGACTGTAAGACTGAGGTGCTCAACTTGTAGTCGGCTGTGGGAGCGTTAGTATTTTTTCAAGCAACAAAAATAGTAACTTGTTTTGGAGTGAAGTATCTGCACTAAGGAGAGGGAAACAATTGGCAACACAGTTACATTTTCAGATTGCTAGTGCTACTTGGGAGGCACACTTTTCTAAAATCTATGCTTCTGTTTATGATCAAAGTACAGAAAAGGTGAAGGGCCATTGTAATGATTGTTTTGTCTCTGAAGATGAAGTGGAGAAAGCAATTGCACCAAGTCTAGGTGGGAAGGCTCGCGGACCAGATGGAGTTCAATTACATCTTTTTAAATATTCCATTGAGTTCTGGGCACCTCTGTTACTGAATGTTTTTAATGGTTTGACTCACTCCCAGCTACCTGAATCTTGCTCAATGTCTATCATCGTGCCGATTTACAAAAAGGGAGACTGCCCCCAACCTAGTTGCTATAGACCGATCTCCCTTATCAACACCACGGCTAAGATTCTAGGGAGAATCTTATACATCTGTTTGAAGGACTGAGTAGAAGCAACGTCAGTTTTATATCCCTGTCAATATAGGTTTAGGGGTAATGTTGGCATGGTCGAACAATGCTTAAGCTTGACACTGATAATAGGAAAATATACAATTGCACATAAGTCACCAATGTATTTAGTATTCATGGATCTATCCCAAACTTTTGACTGTGTAAACTGGTCTAAGCTTTGGACACACCTTTTGGCTCAGGGACTGGATGAGGCACTAGTGTACTTTCTTGCATGTTTGCACACATATATGAAGGCCAAAGTTAGAATCACCTCAGAGGGGGAGGTTTGTTCTCCAATTAATGTATCGCGAGGAATGCGGCAAGGTTGCATACTGGCACCACTTTTATTCATATTATATATTAATAACTTTTCACCTGTTTTTAATGCACATGACCCCACAGGTTCCTCTAATCAATGGCTCGGCTTTACCTACACTTTTATATGCAGGTGATGCAGTTTTAATGGTGCGCACGCTGAACTTTCTACGATGCCTGGTATAGGGCTTTGTTGATTTTATGGCCACCTTAGATTTGCAAACAATTTTTAACACATCTTTTATTATGGCCTGTATCCTCTTTTCTTGCAGGCAACAAAAACAAGCTGTAACAAGTTAGTACTTTTTCCTATTTGGGAATATTATTTGCAGCTGAAGGCTCATGGTGCCCACAGGTTGCGCAAAGCAGGCAAAACTAACAAAATCAATTTGTGCACTATTTTCCTAACAGCAACCAAAGGGTGGGGGTGTGCTCTCCCACTTTATTGCGAATATATAAAACGCAATGTTTGCCTGTGGCCACGTATGGCACTGCTGTCTGGGGATTTCAGAATTGCAACGCAGTACAATTGGAAGAGAACAGATTTTGAAGAAAGGCCCTTATGGCTCCTATTTCTTCTTCTACTTCCATTTGCCATAGAGAAATAGGTATCCCAAACATTAGGATTACATAAAGTCCCGCTCGCGGTTATTATGGCTTTGCCATCTGGAAAAATGAAAAGGTTTGTTAAAGCAGGAACATCGTTAAGGATTACCTCAATTGTGTGAAGGGGATTGACATCCCACGGCTAGCAAAAAACAGCAGGCCCTATACGACCAGGTATAAGGAGAGCGTGTCAAATTACTTGTTAATCGCCCCCTCAGATAACATGGCAATGTACTTAACTAGAGTGAGTGGGCATTGGGTACGGAGCCTTTAATTTCGGTATAGGGCTTGTACAGCAAAATATCTGTTATGTTTACCGCTGGTTTTTCACATTAATTTGAAATTCATCCCATCTCTCTGTGATGGCACTTCAGGACAGTCAATGTCACATTTTAATTTTTTTGTGGGTTTTATCTTATATATACCAAACATTTTCTGGTCCCTTTTTTTACGAGGAGTTCGACATTTCATAGAGGCATGTGAATTGTTTCTCCACCTTATTGATTTGAGTGGGAACGTGATTTTGTTCGGGAGGCCAAGAACTGTGTAAGCGGGAAAGTGGGGATTTCTGATTCAAAGTGTTGGTCTATATCCCGTAGCACCGCTTCCCAGTATTCCTGCACTTCCGCACATTCCCATAACAGGTGCATCATGGTCCCAGTTTGTCCGCAACCCCTCCAGCAGGTGGCATCACGACGCGGGTTACTCTGGTGGAGCCGCGCCGGAGTCAAGTGCCAATAATATGCCACCTTAACTGCCGATTCCCGGCTGGCCACGTTTCTGGCTGTGTGGTGGGCTCTGTAATAAATATCTTGCCATTCCTTATCTGTGAGTGTGCGCCCTCACTCTCGCGCCCAACGTCTTTGACCTGCGGATCGTGTTGTGAGAGGGGGTGGGGGCAAAAGTTTATACAGTTCTGGGATGGCCAGACTATCAGTGTTTTTTGTGACGAGCAATTTCTCGTACGCTGTGAGGTGCCAGCTAACATGTGGTACGATGTCCTTATTCGTGAGCCAGTGTCGGAGCTGAAAGTACTGGAACCGTTGTGGTTTTTCAATCCCATACATGTCTTGTATATTGTCCAATTGCATGAAGCCCTCTGTGTCAAACAGGTGCCCGGCTGACCTACAGTCCGATCGTCGCCATTGAGGAAATGAACTGGGGGCCATCCCCGGCGGAATGGCCGGGTTATCTAGCAGGGGTGTCATCGGCGATGGGAAAGAGGTGAGGCTTTTAGCGACCGCCACCGCGTCCCACACCTGAAGGAGTGTCCGGGTGACGGGAGATTTTTTGATGTATGCCGGTCTGTTCGGCCGTGCCAAGAACGGGACTCTCCATGGTGGCATGCCAGCCATTGCCCGGTCCTGGAATTACCAGCGTTTCTCAGAAGTTGGGCGGGACCATTCTAAGAGGTATCGAAGCTGTGCCGCCTGAAAGTATCTTTGTAAATCCGAAATGCCCAGTCCGCCCTCAGCGGGTGTCCGCATGGCTCTGTCCCGGCGGAGCCGGGGGCGTTTTCCAGCCTAGACAAACTGTTGTATGGTGTCTTGCAGTTTCTTAATCATCCCTATAGGTGGAGTGATCGGGATAGTTTGAAAGAGGTACAGCACCTTGGGCGACAGGGACATTTTGACCGCCGCCGCGCGCCCTAGCCAGGAGAGCGGTTGCTGTCGCCATCATTGAATGTCCCCCTGGAGGTGGGCAAGAAGCTTTGTGTAGTTGTGTTCAACCGTTTGGGCCGTATTAGGTGTCAGGGTGATCCCCAGATATGGCAGCGACATACTGGTGGATAGCCCCCCTAGTTGTAACAGACCTCTGTTGGCTAGGCGTGCATTGCACCCTAGTGGTAGAATCACCGATTTCCCGACGTTCATTTTAAAGCCAGAAACCCTCCCAAACATCGCCATCTCGCTTAGGAAGGCAGGGATCGACGTCCCAGGGTTGTCCACGGCCACCAAGATGTCGTCCGCGTATAGGCTTATAGTTTGTCTTTCTCCCCCGAAGCTGATGCCTGTGATGGACGGATTGTCCCTTACACGTTTTGCGAACGGTTCTATATACAGGGCGAACAAGAGCGGTGAGAGTGGCCATCCTTGCCTGGTGCCACGTCTGATGTTGAAGGGTCGTGAACCTATTCCATTGACCTGGATAGTTGCCCGCGGTGTCGCGTAACAGCTGGCGACCCAAGAGCGGAATCTCTCACCTACACCGAACCTCGCCAGCATTCTGTCCTGGTGTTTCCAGTCTACCCTGTCGAATGCTTTTTCAGCGTCGACCGATAGAAGGGCCGCGTCCGATTAATTGAAGTGGGCCTTGTCGATGACGTGCATCAGGCGCTTGGTGTTATCAGCACATTGCCGGTTAGGTATAAAACCTGCCTGATCGGGCTCTATGATACCTGGGAGGCATGGGCCAAGTCTAGCGGCCAGAATCCCGGTAAAGAGTTTTAGGTCCAGGTTAAGCAGTGAAATCGGTTGGTAGGCCGCGCATTGGGTCGTGTCTTTGCCAGATTTCAGCAGGACGATTATGTCTGCTTCTAGCAGGTCCTGTGGAATGGAGCCAGGGCCCTGAAAGGAGTTGAATAGTCTAGTCAATATTGGGGCTAGAAGGGGGCAAAGCCGTCCGGGCCTGGAGCCTTCAGCGGTTTAAGGCGTGCTATCGCTGATATTACTTCCTCCAAGCGTATTGGGGCATCTAGAGACTGAGCGTTTGTCTCATTGAGGGCTGTAACCGCTGCCTCATCTAGGTATGCTTCCCCTGCCTCAGTGTCTAGGGTCGAATCGGCTGTATATAAGGAGGCATAGAATGCCCTGAATGCTTCTGCTATTTCATCGTCTTCTCGGACCTCTCCACCTCCCTCTCCATGAATAACAGGGATCGTGGAGCGGAGGACTTTGGCTTTGAGTTTACTGGCCAGCAATCGTCCGGTCTTGTCACCCCCCACAGAATACGTGTGGTGGAGGCGCAGCGCCGCATACTCTGCGCGGTCGAAGTCTAGGGTCGTGAGTTGGGCCCTGGACGCCCTGAGCTTTTGCCAAATCCTGGGGGCCCCTGTCCGGCTGTGAACCCGTTCGAGTTCCAGCACCTGCTCCGACAACGCCTGGCGTCTGTCTTTACGTTCCCGGTTGTCCGCCGCTGCGAGCGCAATTAGTTCCTCCCGTACCACCGCCTTGAGTGCTCCCCAGACCGCCGAGATGGCCACTTTGCCAGTGTTATTTATGCTCAGGTAATCTGCAATGCTTTTGGAAAGCTGCTGTGCGACCCCTTTACGCTGGAGCAGGTTCTCACGAAGGCGCCACTTGCCTTTACGTGTCTGCACGTGCGGGACTGTCAATCGGATCGCCACCGCGTCATGGTCCACTAGGGCCGCCGGGGCAACCTCAATATCTCAGACCAAGGGGGCCAGGTCTGTGGAGCCTAAGAAGTGATCAATCCTGGCGTACGTGCAGTGTACATGTGAGTAAAAGGTGTACCCTGGGGTTGTGGGATGAGCCCCCCTCCGAAGATCTATGAACCCTCTACTGGCCAACCATTGACCCCCTTCGATGGAAATTGCCCCTGTGGCGCCAAACCACTGTCCCAACCTATCTTTCTCGGTGTCCATTACCAAACTGATGTCCCACCCACCAGAGTGTACCTCGTGTTTGTCACTATCACATCAGCTAGAGCCCCCTTAAGAAAGGCTTCCTGTTTAGTATTGGGAGCGTATACGGACCCTATTGTGATCGACAAATCCCCTATGAGGACGTTGTATGCCAGGAGTCTGCCTTTGGGTTCTGCGATCTTGTCTCCCACCCTGCCCTTGAAGTTTTGTGCGAATAGCAGAGCAACCCCAGCCTTTTTCTCATTGGTGGAGGAGTAGAATTGTAGTGGAAAGGCCCTGGACCTCATACGGTGCCCGTCCTTGGAGAGTAAATGCGTCTCTTGCAGCAAGCATATGGCTGCTTCTGAGTTCTCCAAATAGGATAGCACCGCCCTTCTTTTGATGGGGTTATTGAATCCCTTGACGTTCAAGGTGAGAACCTGAATTGTCTCCTCAGCCATAGATGTGTGTGTATCTTATCTCTCTGTGTCGTGAGCTGTAGCCATCACGTGAGACCCTGCCCGTTTTTTGTCGAACAGAACAAACCGGCGCCCTCCCACCCCCCTCAACCTAAGCCCCGACCTACCCCCCTCGCCCCACCCTACCCAACCCCCCAAACCATCCCCCGCGCTCCACACCTCCCCCCCACCCTGCCACCCTCCCCCAACAACCCCCTCCCTAACCCCAACCGCGAACACCCAACTAGCAATCATAGTCCCAGGCCTATTCAAACACAGTCCAGGCCTGTGGTAGTGTCATGAGATAAGGGAGTAAGTGGCAGTGGCGACCCTGTTGGCCCCCCGTCCCGCCCCTCCCAGTCCTATGCAATGGTAATGCAGAAGAAACCCCCCGCACTTGCTGCGACTGGAGTTGAGTCAGTCCGCTGCTGCCCTGTCCTTGGACACCTCCTGAATTGCTGATGCTTGTTCTTGTGCCATTGTTTCCAGATCCGGTCTGAGAGATGCCTTGGGGGAATGTCGGCGGCCCACTCGTTGCCAACCATCCCATGGGGCGCGTGGTGTGCTGCTTTGCGAGGATCGTAGAGCTGCATCTTCCTTCGATGTGTCCTCGTCCGGATCGATGCCTAGTAGAGTGCAGGTGTCTCGTAATGATCTGAGCTGATGAAGGGCCCCATTCCATTTAAAGATTAACCGGAAAGGGTGTCCCCAGGAATAAGGAATCCCTTTGTCTCGCAAGAATGTGGTAGCAGGTCTGAAGGTTTTCCTCTTTTGCAGGGTGATTGCCGACAAGTCCTGAAACAGCGCCACAGGGACGCCGCCGTAGTGGAAGGGCTGTTTCTGGCGTGCCTCTTTTAGGATCCTTTCTTTTAAGGGAAAGTCCAGCAGGAACGCTAGGATATCCAGGGGAGGGGCAGGTGCCCGGCGTGCAAGGCCCACCCTGTGTGCCCTGTCAATGCGGATTACAAAATCGTTTGTTTCCCCTAGGATCTTCCGAAATAGGCCTTGCAAGAAGTGAGAGACACTGTTCCCTTCTGCCTGAGGTGGCACGCCCCGGACCCGTATTTTATTCCTTCGGGAGCGGTTCTCCAGGTCCTCCACATGCGCCTGGAGGTCGACTTGTTGCTCACAGAGGCGAACCTCTTCTTGTTGAAGTTGCTCTATTTCTTCGCTCCTAGTTTGGTCTCCCTCCTACACCGCAGCCACACGTTCCCCTAGCCCATCCACATCCCGGCGTAGCTCCCGGAAGTCTCCCGCCATGTCTTGCTTCAAAGTTTGGAAGTCTTCGAGTGGAGTGGTGTGGCTCACTGGTTAGAGGCAGCAGACCCGGAAGCAGAGGTCGGCCCGGGACCAGGGTTCGATTCCCGACGTGGCAGGGTCTTGGCCCATGGTCAGCGGACTCGATAATTCTCGCCTTGGTGCCTACTCCAACCATGGGTCCCACTCAGCAACTCTGGGCAATAGCTTGCTTAATCTCTACTAACGGCCCCATCAGCTCAGGGGATGCTTGTCTTCACCTTGGAGATGCTCAGGAGGGACCATCTCACAGGGAAAGCCAGGATGGGTTCCCCAGCGGTATACAGCGCCGGGACGCCCCTTTGCTGGGGCAGCTGTGCGCTTTACAAGTATACAACATTTAACATTCGCGGAGGGAATTGAAAAGGGTTTCCAAAAATGCTTTAGTGATGGGGGCCCCTCCCTCTTCTTGCCCTGCGACATCCTTTACCCCCCGCCGGTGGGGACGGGCTTTTCTCATTTTTAGGGGCGCCTTTTGCTAGCATGTCCGTTATTGTGCGCCCTCCTCTGCGTGGCCCTGTCGCCATGTTGCTTCAAACCCTGTCCCCCCAGGGTATCCTGAGTGTCCGGCTACTCGAGAGGAGTGGCCCTGATGATTATGTGCTCGCACCACTCCTGAGATTAGGCCTCTATTCGGTCCCTGCAGTCTGCTCCCGCTACGGCTTAGTCAGGCGTTCATTCTGGCCGGCTCACCAGAGATCATGGTACCAGCGCCTCGAGACCCCGCCGCCGGGGTTCCCGTTACCCCGCGGGACCAGCCGGTCTGTTCACGTTCCCGCAGGTCCGGGTCAAGGTCACCTGTCCCCAGTGAGCAGGGTTGGGGCCCACGCCAGGGAGAGACCGCGTCTTCTTTATGAGCGGAGGATATGGATTACGCTCTGGTGTGGTGGGGACAGGAGTTCACTAGCTTCTGGTTGTCGCTCCCAGTGCGAGTCACAAGTATGGGGCCGGCCTCCACTTTCCCGCCTCTCCGGGCCCCTGCCAGCAAAGCTTGTGTGGGTGCAGTTTTGCCCCGTGGCCGTAACTTAGTCCGGGCTTTGAGGCCACCTATCACCCTCCTCGCGCCGCTGCACCACCATGGGGTTAAAGTTGCTTGAGATGAGGGTGCACTAGGCCTGCGCCTGGGGCTCAATTTGTCTGTTGCCACTTCGCCCACACTCTGATTGCGCCGTCTCCAGCCCGCCTTTCTGTGCCTCACCTTCGCGCCCTGGCGCCGTTGCTGCTTCCTGCTGCCGCCTTTTACCTTTGTCTGCTTTTGCAGGTGTGAGCGCTGTTGCGGCAGCTCACGACCCCAGAGTTTGGGCCCTATCCTAGGCCTTAGCTTCCGCGTTAGGCGCCTTCAGTCCTCCTTCCTCGCCCGCCTCGCTGTCTGTGGGTGTCCGGCCTTCTGCTAGCTGGATGTGCTAGGCCCCAAGCCGGGGGCTTGATTTTCGTGCTGCCCGTGCCTTGCTGCCTCCTCCTCTAGCCCCCCTCACCGTCTCACCTCCCGGCGCTCTAGCTTCTCTGCTGCTCTCCGCGGTCTCCCACTGTCTTGGTAGGGGCACCCTGCCGCAGCGTCTGCTATGCTCTGTGCGCCGGAGCGCTGGCGCTGGCCGGCGGCGACCCGAGGCAGGCCCCGATCCTGGGCTTTGATTATGCAGCCTCCCGGGCCGAGTCGCAGTTATCACCCACAGCGCCTCTCACCTACCGCCGCCAGTGTTGGATGTCCCCGGGCCTCTCAATCCATCTGACCTGGGCCAGCAGCGCCGGGCAGCGGCCCGCCAAAGTCAGAGTCCGGGCGGAGCGTTGTGTGGCGGCTCAGGTATAGCTGTTGGCTGGCTCCGCCGCCATTTTCTCGGAGTCGGGACTCACTGAGTGGAAGTGGGGAAGGCTCCCCGGCAGCGGCCGCTCAGTCTAACATCCTACCTGCACACTCAGTAGGTCCCCCGTCACTGCTGGGCCAGGTTTTGACCAACTGGGGGGTCCAAATGGCTGACAGTTAAGCTACTTTCTTTATTGGCACACATTTCACCTTCTGTTGGTTCATTATTTGATCTCTTGATTTTTTTTACCATTATTGACTTCTTGACACCATTTGTCATCAACACTCCATCAGCAACTACAACTGTACATTTAACAAGCAGTTCTGTGAGCAATTCAAAACTGAGATATCTAACCAGCTATCCTGCCAACAATTTCAAGCTGCAAAAATATAACATCATTACAAATGTGGGTACGAGTACAGCTTTTCCATTTGGTGGCTTGGGGTGGTCTTTCGTTGGATGTACTGATCATGATACTTTACTTTTGCCTCTGTTTTTTTAAGAACAAAAATATGTAAAGCTTGAGTATCAGGTTGAGGACCAGCTGCTAATATCTGTCAGCCTTGACAGCAGTGTCTCAACAAAACATTAGGGGGCCCCCATGCAATGTACAGGGAGCCCCCCCACCCATGCTCTGGACCCAGTAAAGAGCTCTCAGAGCTAGAAAACGCCAGCTGTGCACAGTGCCAGAGGGGACCCCCAGGGAGCTCGGAGGCCGTGCAGCACCGCGGGGGGCTTTGTGGGCTTATGTTGCACCACTGCTCGACAGATAATCCTATCGTCTTCAATTCATCCATCTTAGTTCTCACTCGAAGTCCTGCCTACCCGGGCACCTAGGACAAGCATGTCTCTTCACCATGGCTTCATGATTTAAAGCTTTGGCATCTTTGTATCTTCAACACCAGACTCTTCAAAGCACTATCCTATTGCCTGCTTTTATTGTATGTACCCACAAACCAAATACTCTGAGGCCACAGAAGGGTTAAAAGATGAGTGTTCCTTTACCAGGATTGAACCAGTGAGCTAAAGGTCTTTGGCAGGCACTCAACCAACTGATAACTGGAATGTGAACTAGAATGTGTCCTGAGCAATTGCCCGTGACTAAGACTTTTGCAAGCGTTTTGCTCATCCCTTTGTTGTTGCTTTAATGTGATTTCCTATGTGTGATGGGTATGCCTAGATATAGGTCCCTTGCTCATCGTCCTGTATGATTTGGTCTGCACATCAGTGATGAGGCTCAAAAGACTGAAACCAGCCTAAGGTTGTTTGAGTTCCCGCCTAGATGGGGGCATGGAGTGGCAGTTTGGGATGAAATGGTTGTTAATGGAGCTAGACCAAGACTAGGATGGATGCTGATTGTGAAACGGACACAGAACCCCGTAGTAGACCTCACACTCCAACACTGTAACAACCTAACACAGGTGGATTGAATAACTGCTCTCCATGAGAACACACCGTAATGCATGGGCCTCCTGGCACGCAGCATCGAAAACTCCAAGTGGACTACCAACAGCGCCAACACTCTGGTCCCCATGAAATTAAGCCTCAGAACAAAAAATCAGAACATGCCAGATGGTACATGGAAGACTTCAGAATGATCAAATCACACTGCAAAGGAAAAAGAGAACCAGCAAATGGGAAGCAGAAAAGGATGCTTTCAAAGCCTCCTTGAGAAGGTACCACCAGCTAGTCTGAAAAAATAAGAGGACAAATAAACATGCGGTTCAAAAGCAAACAATAAATCTCGAATTGTCAAGGACTTCACCACACCTACAGCTGCTACCAGCAACATCAGCCCATCACAAGATCTGTTTAACAACCTCTCATCTTTTCCAGCGAAATCACATCTTTATGCAGCAACTTTGCCCTTGAACAGGCTGCCTGACCCTCTCTAGTAGTCTCCTTTGGGAAGGACTCCTTGCCATGCGAACCCACCTGGTGGCCACAGACCTTTGACCCACCCACATGCCTTGTTCGCAAGTGAGAAACCTGGTCAAAATCATAGATAACAAACTGGACATGATCGCCCAACGCAACACAGTGGTCTCTTGCTGTTAAAAATGCTGAAGAAAATCTTCAAATGGCTACTAGGCAACACCAGGAAAACGATTACCCAAGCCCTCATCACCAGCAGACTAGACTTGACAATGGGAACACCCTGTATGCAGCAATGACTAACCAGCTCGCAAGAAGATTGCAGACCGCCTAAAACACATCAGCCAGACTAGTCCTCAATCTCCCACACCAAGCCCACATCACACCACACCCTATGGAACTCCACTGGCTCCTGATACACAAGCATGCACACTTCACACTTCAAACTCCTCTCCTACGCTAACAAAAAACTCCATCACAAAAACTCCATCACACAAGCTTACTTGAACAGCCGCATTCACTTCCACTAACCTTCCAGACACCTTCGCTCTGCCGGTCTCTCATTATCACACATCACACGCCTACACAAAAGCAGAGCGGGGTGCCACTGCTTTTCATACCTGCTCCTAAAGCCAGCAATGATCTCCCACAACACAACAGATCCTCCTCCTCACTTCTTGACTTTCACAAGAAACTGGAGACCGGGCTTTTTGAGTAAGCCCTCTAGGGCTGGCCTCACACACCTGCTACAGAGCGCCTGCATACCTTCATACTATACTCTCATACTATAAAAATACCATTAACATAACATAACAGTATAAGGTCTTGAGCTCAGTCTGTCCTATTTAAAGATGCGCTAAGAGTATTTTAAGGAGGCATCTGATTTGCCTCTGCTTGTCCGCTTCTGGATTAGTCTGGTCTCAGAGCTGAATTAAAAAATACTAAGGTCCTTGTTTATGTTTTTTTTGCCGTAGGGCAGAACAGCAGGCCTTGCTGTTCCGCTGGCCTACAACAAAATAAATTGGCAGAATGTGCCATACCTATTAGATACAGCGCATTCCTGTCCTTTTCCCTTGCACCGGTCCATAATGGGCTGTTGTGCACCAAAGCAGGCACCTTTGCACCATGGTGCAAGGGTGCCTGGTTGCGAGGATGATTATTTTTGTGCAGGAAGGGAAACGTTCCTGCACAAAAACAATCACAAGAGGCTTTTTCCTCTTTCTATGAAACAGGCATAACGAGGAGAAATAAAGATATTTCTCCTCGTTGTGGCTTCCTTGGAGGCGTACGGTTTTAGAGCTGCTTCAGACTTACGATTTCTCGTAATTCTGGTTCAGTGTCAAAAAGCCATGGCTGTTGCTGGGAACGCCCCCAGCAACACCCATTGAATGCCCCTTTCACACAGTTTTCTGCGTGAAAGGGGCACATATTTTTAAGGCCATGAAAAGCCCCATAACGTGGCTTTTTGTGGCTTTATAAATATGTCAGTGGCACATCGCGCCACCGAAATGTCAAAAAAGTGACTTCCAGTGGCGCAAAAGTGCCGGTAGGGCCCTCAGCCTCTTGCCACAGCCTCACCACTTAACTTGCAAGCTGAATACTAATGTTTGTCTATAGGGCAAGTTTTTTTCTCCTCCTTCCTTACAACGGCCCCTGCTGGTGGCACGGCTTCACATTGAAATCCTTACTCTTGTCTCTGTACGAGTTACCACTCTTTCAACACTAGATTTTGCATAGCAGATCCAAACTACAAGTGGCGCATTCAGTTTGACTGCCTAATAAAATGTGATTGAAGTAAAAGCAGCCAATGACCGAAGAATCATATATCGCCAATCCATCCTGTGAGCGTTTCAAGCTATGCTGCCTGCTCCAAGGAACTGAGACTGCCTCTCAATCTTAGGCTGATGGAGAAAACCACCCTGTTACTGAAGCTACTGCACATGCAGCAAAAGATGGAGGACAAGACTAACATCCTCTGGTATGGGGAACACACTCGAAAATACTGATCTTCAAGTATCCATCACGTCTACTGTAAAAGGACATATTATCAGATCTTGCGTAATCTCACGTCATGTTGTCTGTGATACTACTATACACAGAGCCTCATGGTAGCTGTCCCATTGTGGCATTGAACGCATGCATTTATTGCATCCCACAGAA
Organism: Lissotriton vulgaris; assembly: GCF_964263255.1. NCBI lineage: Eukaryota > Metazoa > Chordata > Amphibia > Caudata > Salamandridae > Lissotriton > Lissotriton vulgaris. Next base: position 248,521,698 of record NC_141687.1, read on the forward strand.
GGCCTCCTCCTTTTCCTTTAAATTCACCCCTGCTTCCTGATTCTTTCTGTGCTGTTCTTCATAGCCACCTATATGATCCTCATTTAGGACCAGGCAGCATCAGTTTGAGTTCTTGAGCTTCGGGCTCTTTCTACTGCTACTTCTTTCTTTACATTAATGTGCTTCAAAGTTTGCCTTTTCCCTTGGTCAATTAATTTGACTAACCCTACATGCAGATAAAACACATTCCTTTTAAAAAAATATATATTTTATTTTCAGTTTTCAACAGTAACCAAAAGCAGTGTGTAACATGCCAATAGTACACATCACATTACATTAAGTGTCAGTGCATGTATCACACAATAAATATCATGCATATTAAAGAATGAGATAGGCAGGGCCTTAGTATCACGATTACTGAGTTATTCTAGGAATCAAATCAATACATGCTGATATGGAGCAACCCATTTCTAATCCTTTTGTAATCTCTGTGCAACAAAACATCCATTACATATCTGTAATCATATGCCATAGGTCCTTTTCCCATTTGGCCTTCATAGTTAATTCTCCATAATTTGCTTAATACACAGCCATACATCAGGTAAACCTTGCTTGGACTAGCAAAATCCACTCTGTGGGCTCATCCAGCAGAGTAGGTAAACATTCCCTCATGGAACCTCTCAAGCAGGGATAGACCAGTGTATTCAATAGTGTACTTGAGTTGTCGCCTATCAAATCTGACTATGTTGAGGAGTGGCCCTCAGCGAATAGGTTTCACAAAGATTCCCGGTTGTTTCTCTTTTAGTGTTTGAGTATCCCAAGCTCTGATATTATTATGAGTCTCAGATGGTGAATCAATGGTACATGTTCAGAGTACAATGTAGGAGTGTTTGACAGGGTTCCTAAGCTATGCCATTTCCATCTGGGGCATCCCACTGTGTGCATCTCTGTGGTGGGGTGGCAAGCCTGTGCGAACGGAGCTGTGTATAGCAGGAAAGGAGCTGAAAGACCTGCTTCTAAGTTTTGATGAGGGGGTGGGGGGTCTGCCTGTGTCAGGTGGAACCAATTGTTTGCGTATTAGGGGTGTGCTAATAAGTAATATATCTTCAAAATGTCGCAGCAAAATCACCCTTATCATATAGCATCTGTAGCTTGTGCCAGGCACCCCTTGGCTGCTTGCCAGCCCATACCAGTCTGACCAAAAGAGAACTACATTATCTAAAGAAGAGCTTATTTAGGGCCATTGGGAGGTTCTGAAATTGATTTTAGGAAGAGCGACCATCTGTTCAGTGCCACTCGTCCCGTCACAGTTAGAGATAGCTTAATCCAAGCCTCTATCAGCCTGGCAATGTGAATTATGCATTTTCCATATTTTCCTTCATAAGCGTGTCTAGAATCCAAAGATATTGAATACCTAAATATAAGATCGTACCAGTCTGCCACTTGAGAATGTTAGAGGTCTTTGTGGTTCTAGTTAATGGGGCCAATACCAACTTAGACCAATTTATGTTAAGGCAGGACCGTGTACCATAAGCTATTATTTCATCGGGAACAGGACTAGGTTGAGGGTGAGATTTTTCACGATTCGGAGGAAATCATCTACGTATGATAAGATAGGATGAGCCTATATGACCCAAACTGCATTCCCCTATGGTGATGAAATTCATTTAATACACAACCTGAGGGATTTACCGCCAAAGCCAAAAGGATGGGCCCTTCTGTGTCGGTATTGGTGGAGACAGTAGATTGTTGGCTTTAACTGTAGCAGTAGGTTTGGTATATAGAAGAGTCACCCATTTTAGCTTTACCCATTCCATTTGTTCTAGGACTGTCAGCAGAAATGTCCATTCAGTGGAGTCAAAGGCTTTAGCTGCATCTAAAAAGCAACTGTCACCTCCAGATCGGGGTCAAGTTGGTTGTTGAAGGTGAAGAGTGTGCAGAAGTTGTTGGATGTCGATCTACTAGGAATGAAACCCGACTGATCTGGGTGGACCAATGCAGCAGCAATGGAATTATTCTATTTGCAATGTTTTTAGTTAAGATCTTATTGTCTGTATTGATGAGTAAACATGGGCAGTACTGTTCACGTAGGTGCGAATGTCTTACCAGGTATTAGCAGTGTGATCAATATTGCCTCACACAATGAGGGGGAGTATGCCAGCCGCAAAAGACTATAGACTTTCAATAGGAAGGGAGCCAGTTCTTCGGAACATCTTTGTAGAGCCCTGCAGGGAGTCCATCTCCCACTGCTGCTGATCCATTCCTTAGGGACTTCATCACTCCTTTGATCTCCTGAAGCGTGATAGAAGCTCGAAGGTGCTCACCATGACCTGTCTCTAGCCAAGCAAGAGTTACCCTGTTGAAATAGCCATTTATGTTCAACCTGGAAACTGTAATTCTTTTTTAGTATAGATCTATGCAGAATTCAACAAAGGCCTAGGATATATCTAAATGACTGTGGATTAGACCATTTTTACGAGTATCAATCTGTATCACATCAGCTGAAGCCCAGGGAGGTTGGATCGTACTTGCAAGAGTGCGGCCATAGTGTTGTCCTATCTCGCAGCTGCAGCATATTTGCTGAGAGAGTTAACTTCTTGATCGGCTGCCTTGGGGAACTCAAGTCTTTTCAAATTTAGGATCTCATTCATGGGAAAGTCATACAGTGCAAGGCAGCAAGTCACCTTGCTGCACTGCACTGCATGACAGGGAAATGGTAGGAATGTGCTGTATATAAGGCAATACAGCACATTCCTGTCCTTTTTCTTGCACTGGGGCCCTTTAGGCAGCCTAGCGCCAAAGCAGGCACTCTTGCATGGCTTTGAGTGGGTCAAAAAATATGAAGTAATGCAACGCAGCGCAAATCACTGCGTTGCATTACTCTGCCCTGGGAAGGCATTCCATGGAAGTTGCGTGGGTGTTCCACGCAACTCCCATGGATTTTATTTTAAAAAACTTGTAAACCTGGGGTTGTGGCAAAGCCTTTCACCTTCCCAGAGGAGGCGTAATGAGGAGACATATTGCTATTGCATTCTGCAGTACACATAGAAAGAGGTATATTCCTCCCAGGATTACTCCCCCTCTTGGACAAAACCCCAACAGAAGAAACAAGTTCACTGCCTGCATGACCGAGGTCACTAACAGGATGAAAGCCAACTGTCTAAAGCTCAACACTGACAAGACATAAGTTGTGATTTTCGGCAAGAACACCTCACATTGAGACTCGGACTGGTGACTGGCCGAACTCAAACCCACACCCTAAACCAACAACAGGAACCTCAGAATAATCATCGATAGCAAACTGGACATGACCTCATACGTCAACGCTATCACTACATCCTGCTTCTTCAACCTGAACATGATTTAGGAAGATCTTCAGATAGCTCTCAAGCAACACTATCAAAACTGTCACTCATGCCCTAGTCATCAGCAAGTTGGACTATGGGAACACTCTCTATGCTGGGATCACCAAGCAACTCACCAAAAGACTACAATCCATCCAGAACTCGGCAGTCAGACTCATCCTCAACCTCTCACACAAAACACGCATCACAACACACCTCAGGAAACTACACTGGCTCCCAATACACAACTGCGTTCAATTAAAACTCCACACATACATTCACAGCAATACTCAACTCTGGCCCCACCTACCTGAACGGTCGAATCTCTTTCCATCAACCACATAGACACCTCTGCTCCTCAGAACTCCATCTTTCCCAGAACCCACACATACAGAGAACCAGATCAGAATGACAGGCCTTTGCTTATGTCGTTGTTAAAGCCTCTTCCTCTCTTTCAGGAATTCAACGAAAAGCTTAATACCTGGCTTTTCAATTACCTGGGCTACAATGGGCAGGCCTAGGCACACACACCTGCTTGGCGACAGGAAACCCTTACAAGTAATAATGCTTTTTTACAAATACACATAACATTAAACATAGGATTCCAAAAATAGGGCATCAAGGGCTAGAATTGTGTCAGTGGTGACCCAGCCATGCCAAGGATACCCACAATTTACAAAATAAATGCTGCCATTATGCCAGGGTTAGCATTATGTCATGATTAGGTTGCATGTCATGATATGTGTGACAAAATATTTTTCTGCCATATTATTGCGTCCATAGTTTCGGCTATCTCAATATTGTGACGGTAAATATATATAGGTTAGTTTAAAATAAGTATTCCTAACTCTTCATCTGCATATCTTGAAAATATACATTACCAAGACACAAGATACATAAATATGGAGTTATCTGTTTATTTCCCTTCTTGATATTAAAAATAATATTCTGGTAGAATACCACACCCTTATGCCATTGATGCCCACTGTCTTCAACGAGTGGCTCGCATTTTGCCAGGGTTGGACTCCATTATGCAGGGAACGGGCTCAGTATGTCTTGCTGGAGTTCAGCAGATGCCAGGGGTCACCCAGGTCAGGGAGGGATACTACAAGGCAGGTGAGGACCCATCACACTCTTTCTCATAGCCAAATGTACAAAGGCGTAAAAACAGATACAAAAAAGCAAGAATGCACAGTTCAGCTCCTTGCCTGGAATTTAATCAAAGGCGCTGGAAGTAGGAGTGCGGGGGGTTTGCTATAACACCCCCAAAATATTAGTGCTGAAATATTAGTGCTGAAGGTCTGAGGGTGAATGAGCAATAAAGATACCTTTACATTTTGTTTAATGTTATCACATTTGCTATGATTCAAAGACAGATGTCAAATGTCAGGCTGCCTTCTGACAAATTGCTGCTTGCGCTTTTAACGTGGAAATTGGTGTTTACTTTTCTTTCTCGGACTGAAAAGAGAAAGCGTTTTGTAAAATGAACTATAGTTCAGTGTTTCTAGTGTGAAAGGAAAGGCTCTGTTTTGAAGTCCCTGTGCCGGCAATGCGAGCACATGGCAAATTATTCCACGCCTTATCAGCAGCGGTGCGTCCATTAGGGCGTAGGGGCGTAGCCCCCCTAAGCTGCTCTGGACGCACCTAAAATTTTTGTGTGAATTCTGCCTGCAAACAAACAATATTATAAAGCGCCGCAGCGCAGCGCTTCAATCCGGGATACACCCGATTGAATCCGGAGACAGTGGAGAGTGCGCATGGGCAGGGGGTGGGGCTGGGAGAGTCTGCAGGCCAGCAGCAGCACTGCACTGCGCATGAGGATTCCAGGCTCGCACCTGGCCTGAGCATGCGCGCTGCTAACCTGACAGTAGAGGGTCCAAGGGGGTGCTGCTTTTACAGCCCCGGGGTTTCAAAGGCTGCCCAGGGCGAGCAGCAGCGTGCCCCCCTAGCCGCCAGGATTGGCTGGTCCCACCGTGGCAATCCATTATTGGATGCCGCAGGTGGGTGGTGGCACACTGCCTCACTGCACTGCATATGGCCAATCACTGTGACTTCAGCATGTGAAGTCATGCAGTGATTGGCCATTCGATTCGGGACGTGCGCCATGACGTTTGTTTCTGTACTGTGGGCAATTTTGAAGAGTCCTTCGGCGCGCTGCTGTCCGAGGCTGCAACCGGGTGCCAGTATATAATCGGAGGCTTCATCGAGACCAGGACTGGGCCCCCCGCGGACTCCCGATTTCACACCCTGGTGGAGCATGCCCGGGGCACTGGATGCCGCTTGGCCCCGGCGGTGGGGTCCGGTTTTGAGCAGGTGTACCAATTGGAGACAGGTGCTGGTGCGAGCACCGGGCGATGAGCTGGTGAGTGCATTGGACCCCATACTGTCATCGGGAGCGTGGGGGCTGTTGGCGGGGCCCGTCTGCAACCGTGACAGTGAGGTTGGGCTCCTCCTCTCCCCTAGAACATTACCTCTGGGCCCTCGGCTGTCCCTCGCGCCCACCCTCTTTTCTAATACCAGCCAGGCAGTGCTCAACTTGCGTGCCTAGGCCTGCGGTGGAGTAGCGGCCCAGACGCGTGGTGTGCTTCGATCCGGAGCTCCAGGATTGTGAAGTGCTGTGGGTTCGTCGGTCTGGCTGAGGCTCTCCGCTGGCAAATGATCTAAATACAAGTGGATAAGTGGGGCCTTTTCCCTGATCTCGCGGAGGACATCCTGCGAGGGGCCCGTAAACCAACTGGGCAGATGGGTGACCCCTATTAAGGGGGGGCGCAGACTGCTTAATGTAGCCATCTCTGATGTGCCCATTGCCAGGGCAACTGACTATGATGTGAATGGGTCGAAGGACAGATGGTTATCTTCATTCAAGTGCATGAACAACAAGGAAAGTCCCATTTCTCCCTCCCACGCCTCGTCGTTATACTGTTTACTTAATTCGTGGTTTTCGGTAGCCTGCCCACGTAAAGAATCCTTGTCCCGTCTTAATAAATAAAAGATAAGAAATACAAAAATATAAAATATCACTCGCCTCTCCAAGTAAAAAATGTCCATTGTGAGCTCATCTTTTTAGATTGACTCGGAAAGTAAAACCCACGGAAACTTTCTCAGCAGTCCAACATTTCAAAAGAGTGTAAGAAAAAAAGCATTGTCAAAACTGGATGTATCGCAGCAATGGGCAGAGTAGTAAAGTAAGGCACTGGGCGGCTTCTCCTCTTGCCTTTCATGCGGGGCCCCAGGGAGGGTGATGCTCGTTCTCAAGTAAATGAGTCGAGGCGAGGTGGGGCCCACGTGCGGCACTTTCTCTCCTTTGTTACCTGTGTTTACTATGCGCTTTTTTTGTGTCACTCACACACACTACCCTCTGATGTGAAACTACGCAGCGCACGTGAACTCACGAGTCGTTATTTAATCACCGCCAAAATAAGATTTTCTTTCCCTCAGTTGCTTTCACCATGACACAGGGATTTGTGCGCTCGCTGTTGATATCTGCGGTGATTGCAAGGTCACGAGTTTTCCGGGAAGGGCAGCAGAACCTTCCATTCGCCCAGGGGCTTTAAATTCGGTACCGTTAGAAAGAATAACAGCAGCATCTATTCTGTATGGCGCGCAGACAATTCAGAAGTGAGGCACGAAGCGCTCTAGAAAACAGATTGCTATATCAGGCCTGATAATTTGGGAGTGCTGCATAGACCGGCTCCAGATTTCTAAATCCGGATGTATAGTGGTAGTGGGGGGTATGTAGTGACTGCACTATAGAGTGCACTTGCATTTTCAAAATAATGTGATAACTTCACATCATTATTCACCAACTCAAGCATTATCCTTCAATCAACCATAAAAGGATAACATGCTCTGTTGGCCCTGCTGGGATGGAACGCTGTCATAAAGATACAATAAGCAATCTATTTCACGTAAGTAGATGGGTGTAACTGTATATACGTTTGCATATTATGTACATCAGCCAGCATAATGTATAGCGCAGTCCTTATTTCAAAAGATGAAAGGATGCACCAGACATTAACTCGAATCTTCAGCTCTTAATTTTTATATATCGGTAAGAAAATAAAACTAACCACAATCAAGATATATAAGGTCTAGTATAGTGCACATTAATATTAATTTTTTTCACGAGAACTCTTTTGTCTTTTCAGCTTGTTTCATCGATTTGACTTTAAATTCTCTTTCGGTGGGGGTGGTAGTTTGTGTCTCTTATTAGTAATGATTCCTGCTTGTTCCCTGCTGTGTCTGAATGGATGGGGCAGCCTGCAGTTCCTCCCTGCTGACTTTACACCTGTTGCCAGCTGGCCTCTTGCCAAGTGTCCAAGCTAAGCTTTCACAACCAATGCAGAACGTCAGGCTGTGAATGGGTCTTGGAGCTCTGGGTTGGTGCCAGCCCGAGAACCAGACAGGAATTGTATTCTTGAGATGAAGTTGCTAACCTGGTAGAATAAACAGCTTAGTGCATGCTTTTGCCAGCCATGTCAATCGGCAGGGCTGGCGAAGAGTTCAGACTGGACCCAGCAGCAATAATTGAACTTGCATTTATATAGCGCTTACTACCCCTGACTAGGAGTAAAAGCGCTTTCCGGCGAGTAGTACACTACCCTGGAGCCCAAAATTAATGGTCATCCCAGTGGTTATTGGATTTAGGCGCACATGCATCAAAATAGACAATAGCGATTTTTTAATTGCGATTTTTAAAGAATCGCAATTAAAGAATCGCTATTGCCTATAGGAATCGCATAAAAATGTGTGATTCCTACACATTCCTTAATTGCGACTCGGTAATTGCGAGTCGCAATTAAGGAATTAATTCCCATTCATTCCTATGGGCCTAGAGTCCTATAGGAATGAATGGGAATTGCTTGCGCAATTTGCGAGTTCCCAATAGGAATGATGAGGGTCATTAGTTCATAATTAGTGATACACCGATATTGTTGTACATTACATGTGTGTCACACTTTGCCTGAGCACCGAGCACACTTGTTCACCTCACTGCACCTTGTTATTTAATGATGGTTCATATTTATGGATTTTTTTAATCCTTGAGTAAATTCAAACAAACAAATGTTTAATCAGTTTTTAATAGGGACGATTGCGTTAGTTATATAATTAAACACCAGGTCCTTAGTGATCTCAAGACAACCTTGTATTATAAAGCTAGTCCTCTAGAGGTGAAAATATGGACTAATTCACACACGCTCCCTTTTAGTGGGAAAGTCACTTGTGGTGTTTCATACAGCCCTTGGATCTTTAGGACAGGCTTCCAGGCACTGGGTTTCTCTCCATCTCTCCAGATCGTCCATTGGCTGGTCTTAAGTTGTAAGCTGGACCTCCTTCAGAGAAGGGAGGCCTTCTGCATTTTGTGTACCTATGGGAGCTCTGCAAAAGCCTTGGGTTTCCTTACACAACTCTGATGAAATGAGGTACCCTGCCTCTGTGATAAACCTGCTTTCCCCTCCAGCTGGTAAAACCGGAAAGTCTTAGTCGACTGTATGAACAGATTTCATTGCATGAGAACCCCACTGGGATCTACAGTTCAAAAAGTAGATGTGTTGTAGCAGTGTTTCCATTTGTTTAATCGCACTCCAGATAATTCCTCCCTGTTATGTGGTCGCGATTGACAAAATCCAGTTTGTTCCTTGACAGCCAGCATAAAGTACAGTTTTTCACATTTTGAGTTCCACTATACTTACAAAAATGTACTTTCTTCAATGAATTGAAAATTAATAAGCGGTAAAAAAGAACTTTGAAGTATTTCTCTATTCGTTTTCTTGTGGGATTTGTTATGCCATTAAGTGTTAATTTACAGTGGGGCTTGGTAATGAAACATTTGTTTTTGACTACAGCGTGGCAAAAGGCCTTGTGTAGCTGTTGACTGTGGGGACAAATGTTTCCTTGATATTTAATATATCTAGTATTTATATATTGGGTCCCCATGCCTGTGGACTTAAAACAGTTAGGAGTGACGTTGCTGGTATATGGAAGTAGATTTCCTACATGTCAAATCACATTTCCCTGCCACTTGTCATTGCAGTAATTTTAAAACTGTGAGCCCAGCCAGGGCACAATAACTCAAATTTGAACTCCACAATGGATCTTCAATTGTTTTACAATTGTTCCTAGTCTGCACTCATGGATCATGGACATATATGTTTGTGAATATTTAATAGGCCTCTGGACACACTTGGGTTGGTGCTGAGCTTGGTGCAGCCCTAGAGGAACCCAGGGGAGATCCCAAATAGAGTCCATCTCTAACTCACAAAAGTGAAGTGAGGCATGGGCCCAAGAGGATTGAACATCCTGTTGATGCTTATGAGCAATCCCATCTCCCATAGGTAAGATGCCGACTGTCTAGCAGGGAATGCAGGAACATGAGCATCTGCTGGTGCTTGCAGAGTGGATAGGCGATGGCAGTGCTAAAGAAAGGTGTGGAGCTGTGAAATTGCATCTCGCAAAGCTTCACTGCAGAATGACAGACTGCTAGTCCTTGCGTCAAGGCCTCACACCATTGATGCTGGTCTGTTGTATGAGAGCCAGTAGATAGTTCAGTGCTGATAGGACACTTTTAAAAGATGGGAAATTTGTCTCAAGATGCAATAAAGGTGTTGTCTTTGATCATGTGAATTATTACCTAATATCACTCCTGGATTGCCTTGGTAAATTCTTTGGGTGATGTAATCCAGAACCTTCAGGAAGGGGCTTCTGATCAAGGCTAAGACTAGATTCTTGAAGGGCAATAGGACTTTTGATCAAGCTTTTCAGAAGTGTACTCATGAAATCCGTCCACCTTAAAAGTCAAACTAAACATTTTGCCTAAAATTTAACGAGTGATTTAACACAGCTCATAGGCCACCTACCCGTTACTTTTTGTATCCTGCTCGTACCAAGTCAGATCCAGACCCAGACCAGTCCCGACAGTTGCTCCGGATTAAGGGACATTGTCATGTCATCTCAGGCGCGAAGTAAAGACTCCCAGTGAGCTGGGGACTCTTTTGGCTCAAGAACCAACTAGCTGGAGACCCTTGTGGTTATTTAAAGATTTAAGATCAGCCTGTAACTCAGTCTTGAGCTGGGTGGGTGACCTCGATTACAAAGTGGCTGTGCCAGATGTCCCATTATGACCCCTTTTGCCTGTCTCCCCTTCAGACGCAGAGGGCATAAAACTGGGGGGTGCTCAACCCTGCCAAACAACTGAGGGGTGACCCTAAGAGCCATCCAATCAGGGGTGGGATGCTTTGGTGTGCTGGTCTGGTTTTCTGGGTGCATTGGCTCAAGTTTTTCCCATGTAATTGATTGGGTGTCTTGGTAAGTTGCTTTTATGTGAATGTCTGACTTACGACTGCGCATTCCTTTCAGTGTGCACTTGCTTCAGTTTACTTTTTGAGTCACTGTCTAGTTTGCTGGATGTATTGCTTTAATTTTTCTTTGATTAAACTGTTTGACTTGCTTGGTGCTTTTATGTTGGTGCCTGCATGCTGAAGTGTACTCTTCTTCAGTTTAAATGTATGTGACTGGCCTGTTGACTAGCACCCTGCTTTCAAAGTGAAGGTTCACAGGTTCACACTTGCTTTAGTTTACTTTTGTATGGTTGACTGCATGCACTGTTTTGCTGGATGCATTGCTTTAAGTTACTACTTGATGCATTGCTTTCAGTTTGCTTTCAAGTAATTGCCTCTCATTTTCCTAATGCTTTGTGAAGGCTGTTTCCCAACTGCTGTGCAACTTCTTCTACTCTTAGAGCTGAGATTTTCATGAAAGTCTTATAGTCTGAATTCAGCACCTGAGCGTAATAGGACGAAATGTATGAAGCTCTGTGGTTATACTGAATAAGCAGCTACCTATGTTATACCATCTATTAATGTAATAACTGCACTTTCACAATTGCTTTATTAACCTTCCTGCTTTCTCAAATTTTCTTGGGGGGGTTATCCACCCAAACCCCCCTTTTGGAGTTCGGGCTCGCTCGCTCCGCTCGCTCGCTACGGTGCTGTATGCAAATCACTTTGCGCCCCACCACTTTGAAATGTCACCCACCGCCCCTGCGCCTTATGCAGTCCTCGTTGCCAGGTCGTGAGCTCAGAAGGTGCACGAGGGGCAGCACTAATGAACTGCACGGCAGCAAATAAGCAATGCTCCCTAATGTTGGCGAATATATATTTACCACTTCGAACAAAAAACAAGCATTTAAAATTAGTCTTTCTCAGTTTTACCTTCTATGATATCGTATAGGCTCCCCACTTGCCTACATTTGGCCTATCAAGATTTAAAAAGGCTCTGAAACCCGCCTTTTTTTAGATCAGTCCAGTCCAGTTGGAACTCTTCAAGCGCCGAGATACCCCTTAGGGGGTGATTCAGGCGCTATATAAACCTATAAACATATATTATTTTAATTTTGTTCAAACAAAACTCACGAGTTAATCATCTTGGGGCCTCAATAATGTTTCTTCTCCTTTTTCAATGTGGGTTTATGTTTTGTAAACCTCTCCCTTGTACATTTTCTCAGTTTAAATGATTATTAACGTCTTTGAACTATTACAGTTTTTCTTTAAGCAGCGCCTCGCTGCCTAGGAAAGGTATGTATTTATAAACTTTCAAAACAAATCAGCATAAACACAGGGATGTGGGGTGAAATAGAAAGCGACTAGGATTAGAAAGAAAGATAAAAGAGATTAAAGGTAGTAACTAGACATTTAGGACTAATAGATAATGGGCAAGAAACTAACCACAGATATAAAGGAAGGCAGCAGTATACATGGCCCGGCATCGCCGACGCCTCCCCCTGATCCACGCACCCAGCCACACCCATTTACCCCCACCCCCTAAATCATCAGCGAAGGCGGGAGGGAAACTTAGCGGTAAATGTATACGGTAACCGTTTTCATATTACCAACATAACGAGTTACATGTAATGAGAGTAGAAGGTACGGAGCGTAGATAAACACTGATGTAGGTATATTCCGTAACGCGCCATAAATATAGTACACATAAGACATGGAGCGTAGATTGAATATGGGTGTAACGATTGTTATTAACGATTACAATGCAGTTTAACACCTTGGCTGCTAGGCGTTTTCCCCCTCCTGTGCTGAAAATTACCATTTTGCTGGTTTCATGACGAGCTCAGCTCGTCATCAGCACAGCTCAACTGTGCATCATGACGAGCTGAGCTCGTCATGAGCATCGAAAGGGTTAACAATAGGAAACATAGCCATATGTAAGGAGTCAATATACTGATAATCATGAGCATAGTTAAGAACGAATATAGTCAGGACTTATAATACAGCACATAATTGGGATGGAGAAAATGTTATAATAGTGAACCATGGACACTGCTTGAAATTAAGTGACATATACGGTATGTTTATATTTTAGAACGTTTCCCTGACGAAGGCGAAAATGTCGCCGAAATGCATTGGAAAGAAGAATGGTTGTGATGCATAAGAAGAAAGTTTTGTCAGGATGATATAACAGAAAAGTTAATGTGATTTGAACATTCAACTAAGAAGATATTGAACGAATAAATGAAATTTCAAAGCAAACATTGAATATAATTTGATTTATTGAAACATAGCTGGATAGTACAGCATATACCCAGTGCCCTGGGAGACAGTCCTACATCCGATAGGACTGCTACCTACCAGATTCAATGATTACACTCCAGGCGGGGAGTGATTCCTAGGCAGCACGGAAACACTATAAAAACTTGGAAAAACAGAGGTAGTGCACGCCCCAAATCCTAAGCTAAACTACTGATTACGACATCTATGGCCCGGTTGAACTCTTGAAATATTCACATCAATTCAAGATTTCTTTAAGTGCCTTTGTATCACCTAGTACTTTCTCTGATGATTGGGACTTTGAAAATATTAACAATATGATGTCAGATTTAGAAATGTCAGCTAAATATACAGAACATGATTATTTACAAGGTTCATCAAATTATGAAGAAATGTATTGCTATAATCATTATGGGCATCCCTATTTGCATAAATCAGCAAATCCTAGAAATGTTTTAATGTATAATCAATGGGAACATTGCCCAACTCCGCCGAAAGGCAGCTCAAAAACATTTTATGAAAAATTCCCATACTTTTCAGGATTTAATATCACTGATCCAGAAACGTTTTATTTTAAAATTATGAATAAGACAGGAATGAAAAACATGTTGACAAATACTAAACTTATTTATTCTGAAAAATTTTATGAAAAAGTGTCTACATTTGGTTTTGAATTTTGGAAAAGAAACATTGAGACAAAAACTGTTTGGGGTACAAAAGAATGGCGGGTACACGGTTTAGAATCATTATTCAGAGCCGGCATGATCCCAGAACAAATAATGTTCCTGAATGAAACCATTCAACAAACGACCTGTCTTGGCTTAGCCAGGATAAAAGACTTAAACAAACCGTCTATACCAAAACCCATACCTGATAGTAACAGCACTACAGAAGTAGAGATAGATGTATCCCATATTTTAAAACATAACAGAACACTTCCTAATTGGAAAAATGGTTGATCTGGCCCACAGACACTAATAACTGTCAAGATAGATTCCTGAACAAAGTACAGGGGTTTAAAAAGAATAGGCCAGACCCAAGATATTCCCAGAAACAACATCCAGGGATAATTACAACATATAGTGTAGGAAAACTATGCCTCGAATGGCTACAGTAATCCTCACTACCTGAAATTAAGCAACACTTGACTTTACTTAAATAAGGTGCTGACTTGCGAGATTTCATACTGGGACCTCGCAAACAGCGTCAAAAACGTTTCATATACGCTGGTATATACGCAGCTTACAATGAAGCTTGGAAAATAACACAAATTGAAACTGCAGAAAAAATACGAGAAATTGATTGTATTAATTTGGAAAAATCACTTTCTGTTATGGACAATGGGTTAACAACTCTGTCCTCCAGAATTTATTCACTGGACAGCATTGTATCATCTACTATTGATATAATAGAACAGGATATGCTAATGTTACAACATGGCCAGTCCCAACTACGTTCTATTGTACAGTTAGGCGGGACGTTACAAAATCTGCGTTCAGGCTACGTGCCATGGCGTCTGATAAACACAATGTCATTATTTTCTATCTATAACCTTACTGATAAATAAATCTCTTTGGCACAAAGAGGGGCAGACTATACGGTCCTGAGCATTGAAAAACTAGAAAGATTACCGTTGACAGTCTCCGAAAGACCTGTCATTGAATGGATAATACATGGCACCATTACAATTCCGATAACCACTTTTCAGTTTCAATATTGCCAAAAGTATATACCAGCAGGCCTGTATCAAAGGTTGGGTAAAGGGTACATCAAGTCAACCTGGAAATTACCTTACACACATAGATGTTGGAGTGGGGCAAGAAAGAGGTATTCCTTAGTGGTAACAACTGTAAAAATTCACTAAGCGGTACACTTCTGTGTCAAGGAGTTAACTTACACAGAGCCTGCAAAGGTTCATCAAATAACCTTTCATGCCACCTGCACAGCACCCCTGCTACACAGATAGAGCCTTTTTTCAGACAGCTTTCCAACTGCAGCTACGTTCTAATAAGTGACCACAGCTGTTGTGGCATGGTGCCAGGAATGGCCTATCTTGTGAGCATTACTTCCAGGGTCACTTGTTGTATGCAAGTATTGTATCCAAACAACAAGACATGGAGGCCGCAATATGGCCTTCTTTGAATATCTCTTCTATTCGAATTGATATTTTAAGCAGAATGAAGTCTATTCTTTTACAAACAACTGTGCCTTTAACCTCTTCTAGAGAAACGTATGACCTGCAAGTTGCAAGGACAGCAGCAGAGATACATACATTATTATCAACAAATTGCCCCGTACATTTCGTAGAAATGTTGAGCCAAATCTTAAACATGTCTGATACCAGTGGCATCGCACATGTATTTAAGATAATTTTTTCGGGCCTGTTAGCACCCTTTAAAGCAGTCCTGAGCATCTTCCCGAATTTCGTGCACTCTGTGTTCGGCGGCCTGCCTCTCCTCTTGGGACTCGAAGCAGGAATCTTATTTTTGTTCCTTCTGCTCCGATATGGCAAGTCAAGTCACAGAAAAAACTCAGGCTACAATGGAAGACACGATCCTAGCAATAGAATACCGAGAGCGGAGTAAAGTCCTCGGCTTGGCTCGGCTAAGAGATCTGAATACTACTTGGTTTCTTTCATTCAGACCATCTGGCAAGATTGCATCTTGCCTGTTCTACGATGCCTGCTATGCGCAGAAGAATGTGTGTTGGACGTCTGTCTCATACTTCCATCAGCAGTACCTATGGATGTCGATACTTTGCTTGGTTTGGTAACGGCTCATGCAACATGTTGTCCCCAGTGGCTACCTATTCTGATGACGGCATTCGTTGAGACCTCACCATTACGATTAGGTGGCGGTGAGGTACGAGATGAAAGCGGCACACAGGTACAACCTTCTGTGAACATTGCTGATCCAGATTACGCTGACGGTAATGCATCTCACATATGCACTATTTCCACTTTTTCGGAAATGGGCCAACTTTCATCTACTGTTGTAGACAAATTTTTTGCCAGCCGATCTGAATTAATGTTCTCTCCTAGCAACGAGAATAACTTTTTAAAATACGAGCACACAGCATTCCCTGAACTCTGAATTCGGCCTTCAGTTTTGGTAAACAGAACCTAAAAAACTTTGGAACTATTTTTTCCCCAGGGAGTGAAATTGATTTTTTTCCAGTTCCCAAAATATTTACCTTTTTAGCACATGTTAATCTGCTTAAAGTAGAACTATTTTTAGAGAACAAGATTTCTATTTTAGAAACTCTAGAGACAATATTTATACTTAGTCTCTAGCGCATGTACAGTCTTGTATAACTATGTCATGAAATCGTCTCGACCTTCTCTTCTCTATTAAGAGCCATTTCATAAATGTAAATTACGTGATTCATTCAGTCAACATTCTAAATGTACAATATATGCATTATCTGAATGATACCACTACTTGAAAACATACAGTATAATACTCAATTTTCGTGTAGATACCATTTCAAATGCATTTTATGTATTTTGGGGTGGGATGGAAAACACATGCTTAGATATGCTTATACATTGCTTAGTATTTAGTAATGATGGACATTATATGTGGAGTGGGTGTTGTAGATGATTCTAGGACTCTAGTAAATATTCCCGATTTCATGCCCTTATGTGGTTATATAAAATCATACCCTTATACAGGCATTAGAATCATACCCATATTAAGACATAGCCAATGCAGTCCAAATACATCAAGGCTACTCCCATAGACTCCTAGAAAGCACAGTGTGTTCTTAAACAAATCAAGCCTCCAGCAGCCCGGGAATTCCCCCTGCTTCTGTATTGATTTGTCCTAGAACTCCTGGAGTCCTGAAAGAACTGCGAGTTCTTAATGACGTCTTATGTCCAACCTTACGTCAAACTCGGCACCTTCCAGGTATAAATATACCAGCCTCTGCCTTAAGCAACACACAGTGGTTTGGAGCAGATTGGCTATCTACTTGCCCGACGCCCTGCTGATGCGAGTGCCGAAGGAAGCCGACCCTCCCTGCTGACGCACTG
Organism: Lissotriton vulgaris; assembly: GCF_964263255.1. Taxonomy (NCBI): domain Eukaryota; kingdom Metazoa; phylum Chordata; class Amphibia; order Caudata; family Salamandridae; genus Lissotriton; species Lissotriton vulgaris. The sequence goes on from NC_141687.1 coordinate 248,538,611, forward strand.
AGAGAGACGCTGTCTTTTCTCCTGCCGAGAAATCCAGCTCCAGTGTTTTCCGGTCACCCTTGCGGGTTGCTGGGAAATCGAGTCCTGAGAGAGAGATACAAGACCTCCTTCATTCTATAACCAAGGTGCGGGGCTGATTAGACCCACAGAGAATTCTTGATTCAAATTCTCGGCAAAAACTGTAACTCATCTACTCCTTCCTTGTACTAGGCTTAGGTTAGGTACACTGGGGTAGGCGTATCTTAGAAACACCAGTTGAGTACGTTTAGTCATTATTTTATCGTTGTATGTCTTTTATCCATTTTAAGTATCTTATGGCTTAGAAACCATATAAATGCTTTTACAGTATTATTTCATAATACTCATTTTACTGTACTAACTTTACTTTATGACAAGTATTGCAATTGTAGCAATTCACTTCTCTTGCATGAGAAAGTAGACTGCTCAATAAATAACCCTTTTATTGAAAACGCCTGTCTCTCTATTTCTCTGCACCTCTGGTGAAACGAAGCATGCACGAGTGAAATAGCTATCTATTGTTTCTGCAACTCTGGAGATATACTCCTTATTCCGGGGGAGGAAAGTTGTCATGTTTATGGGGTTGTCAAAACCTAATCCCTTCTTGTCTATTCAGGAAAGTTAATACCTTCCTGTTCACACGAGAAAGTTTCTAGTGACCTCTGAGCTAGCTGGCATTTCATAATTAAGTCTAACATATTTAATAGAGACCTAGTCGACCTCAGTCCTACGTCTACACTATCGTTTATGTTATTCCAATGCGCAGAGCCTATTGGGAATATAGGAACTACACTACACCCTATTTTTCGAGTCGGTAATAGGTTACAGACTCGCAAAATAGGGTTGGTACATAGGAAAATGCATTTGCCATTTGCAACCAGTAGTCAATCAATCAACCATAACACTTGTATAGCGCGCTACTCACCCGTCAGTGTCTCAAGGCGCTTGGGGGAAGGGGACTGCTATTGCTCGAACAGCCAGGTCTTGAGTTGTCTCCTGAAGGCGAGATGGTCCTGGGTCAGCCGAAGATGGATGGGGAGAGAGTTCCATCTCTTGGCCGCCAGGTAGGAGAAGGATCTGCCACCAGCGGTGGTTCTTCGGATGTGTGGTACGGCGGCGAAGGCGAGGCTTGTTGATCGTAGCTGGAGGGTGGGCGTGTAGAAGGTCAGGCGGTCGTTGAGGTACTTGGGGCCCAGGTCGTGGAGAGATTTGTGTGCGTGGGTGAGGAGCCTGAACGTGATCCTCTTGCTGACGGGGAGCCAGTGCATGTCCTTCAGGTGGCCGGAGATGTGGCTGCGTCGGGGGATGTTCAAGATGAGTCGGGTGGAGGCGTTCTGTATGCGTTGGAGTCTTTTCTGTAGCTTGGCTGTGGTTCCGGCGTAGAGGGTGTTTCCGTAATCCAGTCGGCTGGTGACGAGTGCTTGGGTGACCGTCTTCCTGGTTTCGGTCGGGATCCATCGGAAGATCTTGCGGAGCATGCGTAGGGTGTTGAAGCATGATGAGGAGACGGCGTTGACTTGTCTGGTCATCGAGAGGGAGGAGTCCAGGATGAAGCCCGGGTTGCGTGCGTGGTCTGTTGGCTTGGGGTGGCGCCCAGGGCGGGGGGCCACCAGGAGTCGTCCCAGGCGGAGGGCGATGGTCCCAGGACGAGGACTTCCGTCTTGTCTGAGTTCAGTTTCAGGCGGCTGTTCTTCATCCATTCGGCGACGCCTTTCATCCCTTCGTGTAGGTTCGTTCTGGCGGTGGCGGGGTCTCTGGTGAGGGAGAGGATCAGTTGGGTGTCGTCGGCATAGGAGATGATGTTGAGGTTGTGCTGGCTTGCGATGGCTGCAAGAGGTCTCATGTAGATGTTGAAGAGGGTGGAACTGAGTGATGATCCTTGTCGGACGCCGCAGATGACTTCGGTGGCCTCGGATCGAAACGGGGGGAGGCGGACTCTCTGTGTTCTTCCGGTGAGAAATGAGATGATCCACTCTAGTGCCTTCTCTTGGATACCGATGTTGCTGAGGCGTTGAACTAGGGTGCGGTGGCAGACGGTGTCGAACGCTGCAGAGAGGTCCAGGAGGATGAGGGCCGCTGTTTCCCCGTTGTCGAGCAGGGTTCTGATGTCGTCGGTGGCTGCGATGAGGGCGGTCTCGGTGCTGTGGTTGGCTCGAAAACCAGACTGCGAGGGGTCGAGGGAACCGTTCGTCTCGAGGAAGGCTGCAAGCTGTCTGTTGACGGTCTTCTCAATGACTTTGGCAGGGAAGGGGAGGAGCGAGATGGGGCGAAAGTTCTTGAGGTCGGTGGGGTCTGCTGTTGGTTTCTTCAGTAGGGCGCTGAGCTCGGTGTGCTTCCAGCTCTCCGGGAAGGTGGCGGTGTTGAAGGAGGCGTTGATGATGTCCCGTAGTTGGGGTGCGATGATGGAGTCGGCCTTGTTGAAGACGTGGTGGGGGCAGGGGTCAGTAGGAGATCCGGAGTGGATGGTGTTCATCGTGCGGGCTGTGTCTTCGGTGGTCACCGTGGTCCAGGAGCGGAGGGTGGTAGTTGAGGTCGTTGGTTCGGTGGTTGGGTGCGTCGATGGTGCGCCGAAGCTGTTGTGGATGTCGGCGATCTTGCGGTGGAAGAACGAGGCGAGAGAGTCGCAGAGGTCTTGTGAGGGAGTGATGTCGTTGTTGCCGGTGCTGGGGTTGGAGAACTCCTTGACGATGCTGAAGAGTTCCTTGCTGTCGTGGGCGTTGTTGTCCAGTCGTTCCTTCAGTGATTTCTTCTTGGTAGTGCGGATAAGATGGTGGTGCTTGCGGGTGGCGTGTTTGAGGGCGGTCATGTTGTCTGTGGTCTGGTCTTTCTCGAGGGTGCAGCAGTTTTTCTTGGAGTCCTTGAGTTCGTCGGTGAACCAGGAGGCTTTCTTGCTTCTGGGTCTGCTGGTAGGGTTCTTTAATGGCGCGAGGTCGCCGGCGCAGTCGGTCAGCCACTTTGTGAGGTTGCGTGCTGCTTCTCTGGGGTCGTTGTGCTGGCGGGTGGGTTCTGACTGAGGGAGGTGATGAGCTGTTCGGCGGTGATCTTGCTCCAGCTCCTGTGGGGAACCTGTTGCGGGTGGTGGTGGGTCGTGGTTCTCTTGAAGCTGAAGTGGACGCAGCTGTGGTCGGTCCAGTGAAGTCCTGTGGAGTGGCTGAAGGTGATGTGCTTGCTGGATGAGAAGACTGGATCAAGCGTGTGGCCGGCGTAGTGGGTGGGGGTGTTGACCAGTTGCTTGAGTCCGAGGTTGGCGAGGTTGTCCCGCAGGGTGGTGGTATTGCAGTTGTTGTTGTTCTCCAGGTGGAAGTTGAGGTCCCCGAGGAGGATGTAGTCGGCGGAGGGGAGGGCGTGCGGGCTGATGAAGTCAGCGATGTCTTCGCTGAATTGTGTGCGGGGTCCTGGGGGTCTGTAGATGAGGGTGCCTCTGAGGATGGTCTTGGGGTCGGTGTGGATCTGGAAGTGAAGATGTTCGGCCACCGTGAGGGTGTCGTCGGAGTTGGTCGTGATGCGGATGGTGTTCTTGTGGACGATGGCGATGCCTCCTCCAGTCTGGTTAACGCGGTCCTTCCGGGTGATCATGTATCCGTCCGGAATGGCGATGGCGATGTCAGGCGCTGAGGAGGCGTTCATCCAGGTTTCTGTCAGGAAGGCGACGTCTGGAGATGCGGTGTCGAGGAGGTTCCAGAGTTCCACGGCGTGTCTGTGGATGGAGCGGGTGTTGAGCAGGATGCACTTCAGGTGGTTACTGCTGGTGATCGTCTTGGCGGGTGCGGTGCAGGTTCGGATGCAGGAGAAGTTGCAGGATCGACAGCAGAAGGGTCCGTGGGTGCGTCTCGGGGTGGCTCAGTAGCATCCGGGGGTTCGGCCAGCGTTGAGTGCATTGAGTGTTGCGGCGTCGTAGGTCCGGCGGATAGGATGGCCTCTGCGGGGGCCAGGGGTCCTGGAGCTGGGCGCGGTCCAGGCGCGGACGGGCGCAGACGGGCTTGCCTTTGGCGCACCTTCGGCGCACAATCGGCGCGCCCGCTGCGCGTGACCGCTGCACGTGCGAGGAGGCGTCATAAGAAGTGAGCCGGGAGGGAGGGTCCGCTGGGTGGCGGGAGCGGGGTACCCAATCGGCTGGCAGGGGGCGGGGCCGCAGGGAGGCAGCGGTGGGAAAAGCGGGAACACGAGTGCGGGCGGCTCAGTGGCGGCTGGTTCGCCTGCAGCGGCGTGAAATACACAGGAGGCAGAAACTGGCAGCAGCAGCAGGAGGAGCATGGGGGCGGACCGGCCTAGGAAGGCACAGTGGTCGCTCCTGAACGCGGTGCAAAAGTCCCCTTAAGAAGGGAGCCGGGAGGGAGGGTCCGCTGGGTGGCGGGAGCGGGGTGCCCAATCGGCTGGCGGAGGGCGGGGCTGCAGGGAGGCAGCGGCGGGAAAAGCGGGAACACGAGTGCGGGCGGCTCAGCGGCGGCTGGGTTGCCTGCAGCGGCGGGAAATACACAGGAGGCAGAAACTGGCAGCAGCAGCAGGAGGAGCGTGGGGGCGGCCCGGCCTAGGAAGGCACAGTGGTCGCTCCTGAGAAGGGAGCCGGGAGGGAGGGTCCGCTGGGTGGCGGGAGCGGGGTGCCCAATCGGCTGGCGGGGGCGGGGCCGCAGGGAGGCAGCGGCAGGAAAAGCGGGAACACAAGTGCGGGCGGCTCAGCGGCGGCTGGGTCACCTGCAGCGGCGGGAAATACACAGGAGGCAGAAACTGGCAGCAGCAGCAGGAGGAACGTGGGGGCGGCCCGGCCTAGGAAGGCACAGTGGTCGCTCCTGAACGCGGTGCAAAAGTCCCCTTAAGAAGGGAGCCGGGAGGGAGGGTCCGCTGGGTGGCGGGAGCGGGGTGCCCAATCGGCTGGCGGGGGGGCGGGGCAGCAGGGAGGCAGCGGCGGGAAAAGCGGGAACACGAGTGCGGGTGGCTCAGCGGCGGCTGGGTCGCCTGCAGCAGCGGGAAATACACAGGAGGCAGAAACTGGCAGCAGCAGCAGGAGGAGCGTGGGGGCGGCCCGGCCTAGGAAGGCACAGTGGTCGCTCCTGAACGCGGTGCAAAAGTCCCCTTAAGAAGGGAGCCGGGAGGGAGGGTCCGCTGGGTGGCGGGAGCGGGGTGCCCAATCGGCTGGCGGGGGCGGGGCCGCAGGGCGGCAGCGGCGGGAAAAGCGGGAAAACTAGTGCGGGCGGCTCAGCGGCGGCTGGGTCGCCTGCAGCGGCGGGAAATGCACAGGAGGCAGAAACTGGCAGCAGCAGCAGGAGGAGCGTGGGGGCGGCCCGGGCTAGGAAGGCACAGTGGTCGCTCCTGAACGGGGTGCAAAAGTCCCCTTAAGAAGGGAGGGTCCGCTGGGTGGCGGGAGCGGGGTGCCCAATCGGCTGGCGGGGGGCGGGGCCGCAGGGAGGCAGTGGCGGGAAAAGCGGGAACACGAGTGCAAGCGGCGCAGCGGAAGCTGGGTCGCCTGCAGCGGCGGGAAATACACAGGAGGCAGAAACTTGCAGCAGCAGCAGGAGGAGCGTGGGGGCGGCCCGGCCTAGGAAGGCACAGTGGTCGTGGTCGTGTTGTACATCTGGCCCATAGTAGAATAATAAATATAAGAATTAAAATGTGCGTCCCCGCTTAATGAAAGCTGGGCTAAAATATTCTAGCAGTTCAAATACAAATAAAAATGTAAAGCCTTGTAACAAAATGCAGTCTGTGTGGATGAACTAAATGCCAGAGGTACTATTCCCAATCACAAACTAGTAGTGTGCCAATTGCACACTGACTGGTTTGTGAATGGAAATTCAATTTGCGATGCGACCTGTGTACTAATAAGTTGCATTGCAATACATAAAAAGCAAGTCCCAAAATGACCTGACTAATAAATATGACTTTGGCAGATGGCTGTTTATGAGCCCCTGTGATTGACTGCAAAGGTAGGGATGTAGGCCTGAAAGGGAAAGCATATCTCCGACCCTTCTTTTGTGTTCTCAAACTATAATTCTTTTTTTTTAAAGCAACCAGAAGGTCTTCAAAGGGACCAATGGTGCTTTAAAAAAGAGGTTTCAAATTTGGAAATGCATCATGGAGAGGTCTCTCTGTGCCTACAGAGGCCACCATCATGTACTAGAGGTACATGTCCTACGGGGTCAGCTTTCACTTGCAAATCAGAAACCCTTTTTAGGTCTCGCCTACGCAGCACACATGCGCTGCATAAGAGGGGACCTCTTGGAATCAATCAGCTTTTTTGCCCAAAAACGTGCATGCTATGCATTGCTTTCAATTGCAGCGCATGCACGTTTGGTGTTTCTCTTGCAGAAGCGAGTTTTGGCGACATCTGTAATTATCTTGCAAACAGAAGGTGCTCCTGCTGGCTCCCGCAAGGGTAACGTTGTGTGTGTCTGTTTTCGCTTCCGCAAGGGAAACGGCAGATATGCCCTTGGCGTCTACAGGCGCAGGCGCGCAGGGGCCATATGTTTTTTTAATTATCGCGTGCTGTACCCACTTTCACTTTCATAGAATCAGGCGCGCTGTCCCAGACCCGCCGGATACCTCATCCACCCGCTCTCAAGGAGTTTGTGCTTGCTTCTGTATTAAGCAACAATGTGGAATGGCCGGATTGCAGGTCGGGAGGGATATTTGGGTGATTGCATTTAAGCTAGGAATTCGCTGTGAAAATAAGCCAGCAGGCTACGCATAGACGATCCAATCCTCCCAGAGGTGTACACGCAGCCTAGTGTTTCTTTCAACAGGGCAGGCCTATCTTTGAAGAGAATAATCACTTTCCTGCAGTCGGGCAGCCGCTACCGGACAACTGGTGTAGGCACCGAACTTTGTCCCAGGCTCGGAGGCAACTGCAGACCTGCTGCCTCTTGCTACAGGCAGCTCTGCCCCGATCAGTAAACATTATCCCAAAAGCGCAACAAGAGACGAGACATTGATGGTATTTTCAGTAGAAAAATAAACCATTAGCACAGGCTTCCAGCTAAATGCCATTGTTGTCATCCTTTTTTAATGAAATGGGGAAACCCAACAGACTTTCAGGTTTCAGTTTAAAAATTCCCCGGTGCATTTGGAGTGGAAAGCCTGTCATTGCATTCATTTTTTTTTTAACGTAGTCAAACTTTGTTCGTGTTTTGGTGGCAGGTATTTGAATCTGGTGTCTAACTATGAAGGCTGCAGACTGCTCTCTGCATCTGTTTTTCCTTTTCACCGTAGTTTGGTCTATTACCAGTTTCAAAGCTGTTTGGGGAGAGGGTGTGCTTGGCTTCGGCTCATTCCTGTGAATAACACGAGTGTTGGGCTGCAGCTCTGTGTGCTTATGGTATAGACTGTAAACAGGAATCTGTTGCCGGTGCCATACTGCACGTAGGAGTTCTCTGTGTGTTGCTGCGCTGTTCCTTAGGTCTGTTGGATTGTGGGCACTGGCTATCCAATCATGCTTATGCCAGCAGCCCATGAGAGCCGCTTTGCTTGACTTATTGATTGTCTCTGAACAAGACTTTCAACTTCACATGCACGCCAGCACAACCATTTAATGCTGCAATTCAGCTGATCTGCGGTCAGAAAAGACCAGACTTCTCAATAATTGGCGGGCGGGTGGTCGCCAGCTGTATGTGCGGGTCTATTATTAACCATAAGCTGTTTCCTAAGCGTTAGAATTCCATTACAGCCCCCCTCCAAGATTGGACCGGCTGCCAGTTAATTTTATTAAAGCTATTTATTGATGAGATCAGTGTCTCTTTCCCCATTGATCTATTGCTGTATCATTCACATTTTTTTCTGCTTATTACTGCCTACGATATGGGGTAGTGGGTCTCCTCATGCACCCATTGTCTAACTCCACTGTGAGTGATGGCATTATTTCTCAAGGAGGACATCTGCTCAACGCGGTACTGTTACCACGCAAATTTTACAACGCAAGTCGTTACAACGACTTGCGCTGGGGGACGCTCCAGGATAGTAAATAATTTAATTTACTATCCAACTCCTTCCCTACTATCCACGGGGACTGGAGTTGGAATAGTAAATTAAAATATTTACTATCCAGCACCCCCCAACGCAAGTTGTTGTAACGACTTGCGTTGTAAAGGTTGCGTAGTAATGGCACGCGTTGTAAAAGTACGGGTTGTAACGTCGTACATCCCTCAAAGTTAGCTCACTTTAGGGCTAGTGACTTCTATTGCAATGTGTGCTTTGAAGACCACAAAAAATGTGTTTTTCCATTGGTGAGGGACCGGTCAGCTCCCACAAAAGTTTGCAAAAACCTTGGCAAAGCAGATAAGTATTGACAAAGCCAAAAGGCTGGTATGCAGCACTAGGTCAGTTGGCTTTGCCAGTGCTTGTCTAAAGATTAGAATGTGCTTGGAGCCTGGTAGTGCCTGTCAGGAATGAACATGGAGGTGTGAAATAGCCTAGTTCTCAGGGTGTAGGTTTGGAGGGAGGCTGGGGCATCAATGACATTTCAGTAGCAACTTGATTACCAGGAGACCCGGACTCCTGAGTAAACAACTCAAGATATTTACACACACACATTCTTCCCATTCCATACCCTTTGGGTGGTATACGCCTCGTCGCTGCATGGGCTCTAGACCTCAGTGCTGCTTTTAAGCTATGGTAGTACACAAACGCATCATGTCCATAGACAAATGGAAGGCAGGAGGCTGTCTTATGCTGTTGGATCTATACCCAGAACAGCGGTTCATTAGGTACCAGGACGCAGTGGAATCCTTTGGACTAGGTCCGGGGCAATTCCTACAGTACGCCAAGATTGCTGCAACGGCGCGACAGCTATGGCCTATGTTCCCGGACTCCCCGGAGCACTCACGCACCCTGGTCACGCGGATTACTATGGCGGGTGGGCGGAAGCTTGTCACACACCTGTACAGGGCTCTCAGGGCGGACAGGAAGGGTGCACTTCTTGGGGTGGAGGGTAGATGGCAGGAAGTGAGCCAATAAGAAATAACGCCACAGGAGTGGGAGAAGATCCATGAGGGTGTCCCTAGGTGGTGGTCTCAAATAGATTTTAAAAAATTCAATACAATATGGTCCATATCAGGTATCTACCCCCCAAACGCCTACACACCATAGACAGTTCAAGGGACCCGCGTTGCCCCAGATGCCACTATGGCCAGGCAGATTTTGCACACATGGTTTGGTCGTGTCCGACGATACAGGGATTTTTGGTTGCAATCTTAGAGGACCTACCCAGGATAATGGGGTGGAGGGTGGCTTTAGAGGTCCGCACCTGTATCCTGGGATTAATTCCCCGAGACCCTAAACGCAAAACTAGTCAGAAGTTCCTAGTATTGGGACTGGTGACAGCCAGGCGACGAATAGCAATCCACTGGCTGATGCCACAGGGGCCCATACCAACACGCTGGAAAAAGGACCTGAAAGAATGGGCATTGGCGGATGAGTTGCACATGCGTAGTACTAGGAGGGATGCCAAACTCCCGGAGGTGTTACAGGCATGGGGGTTAATGGTCCCGGAGATAGAGGGGAATGCCCTTGATTTTACACAGACGACGACCACAGGAGATAGTCTGGAGGGAACGGAGCCCCTCCAGGTAGAGGGAGGGACGGGGGATGCCCCAACTTGAATGGTAACTAACTGGACCTTGAGATGGGTGAACCCAGTGGGGGGAGGGAGAGGGCTTGGAGGGGGGGGTTGTTGGGGTGTTTGTTTACAAGTTTTACACACGAATACCGTGATTCATGTTCATGTACATGACGCCTTCAATGATTGATTGGTTCGGTGGGCGCCTCAGTGACCACCCGTAATGGTTCGATAACCCCGGATGGGGGAATGTAGTACTTGTTGTATGGGGTGGTCCAGGTGAGGCACCTGTTTCCATGTGTAATGTCTGATAAGAAAACTACAATAAAGAAAGTTAAAAAAAAAAACTACTTGTTGCCACATGTCTATCATTTTGAGTATCTATAATGTTCCTCATATTGGCTACCCTTTTCTTTGTTTTTTACTTGCATTGGTTCAGGGCTGCGGTGATAGAGACTTCACTAACCATTTTTATTTGGAAAACGTTTCCTAGATCTAGGTTCTGGTACATTGATCCTCTTAGTCAGTATCTGGGTTATTTGACTCGCCAATTCATTGTGAAAGACCACATTACCTAGACTGGAATTTCACACGTCGGCTCTATAGTTGGATCACCTCCTAAAGATCACACGAAGGACCACTTTCCATACCTTTTGGCTTCAGGTCTGGTATGAGACCATAGCTGCACAGAGTATTGGCATTAAATTATTTGTGGACAGATAATCTGGCTTTTCATGATAAATATAATATTTTTGGACATCAGAGAAATATGACTGTCTCGACTAGATTTGTCAAGGCACTATGCAAATAAATTACAGAACTTCTATAGCACTTTTACAGGCTCAACGTACTGGAAACCATATGATAAGGTGAAAAAATAAGGCGGTGCAAGAGACACTAGTATATACTAATGTGACAAGTAAAAGCAGTGTTTACATCCTAAATATGCTTTAAATTGGTCACAAATCCCATAGTTCTCCAACAACAGTAGGGAAGACCACATGGTTCAGTACTGTAACATGAAAAAACACACTGACATTACAGCTGGAATCCAGCACCCCAGCAGCTGAACTAGCAGTCCAGTAGACACTCCCCAGCCCATGAGTTCTAACCACTAGAAAAGCATGCAACCAGAACACCACATTTAAAACACGCTAGTCGAACACCCATGGTAAATCTCAAGATCAAATCATCCTGAACTTAGAAGTCCATGTGACAGCCGCAAGATTCTTAAACCCCTCCGCCCCACCTCGCTCATACTAGAAGTCCACATGGTGGGGACAAGAGTAATAAGCATTGGCATAGCCAATAGGTCTCGATTTTGGGACCTTATAAGTATTAAGTTATGCAGCACAATATCCTTGGTGCAACAACATCAACTGTTGCATGGCTAAACAATTATAAGGTCCCAAAGGCGAGACCTATTGGCTATGCCAATGCTTGTTTTTTGAGGTGTTGATATTGATCAATGATTTGCCACCGAAATTGCGGGCACAGAAAAGCACTCTGCCAAGTTGGGGAAGCGGGCGGGGAACGGTCCGTGGAGCAGGGGAGCAGGGAGGGGGGTTGGAGGGGGAGTTCGAATGTTAATGTTATTGTTTTTTGTCATCACTTCTACTCTATGGTACACTACACTGCCACAAGCCACACAATTATGGTACACTGTCACATGGTGCCGCATCTGGGTTGATGTCAGCTACCGATCGCCTGCTACAATGATTATGCGACCCGATGGCCCAACAGTTAAACGCAGCGTCCGTTGAGGGCGCGCCTGCGACGGCTGATGTGCCTCCCCTACGTATGTTGACCTGGAATGTTCGGGGCCTGGGGGATAAAATTAAAAGAGGTCTAGTCTTGCAAGCGATTAAGCGTCAGGGACCTGACCTAGTGCTGCTCCAGGAAACACACCTCGCAGGGTCCACATGTAAAGCACTCAACAGACGTGGGTATGTTATGGCAGTACATTCAGAATTCACAACGGGATCCAGGGGCACTGGGATACTCATGAAAAAATCGTCACCCTTTCTTGTAGAGTGCCACAAAATAGACGACCAAGGTCGCTTCGCGGCATTGCATGGACAGTGGGAAGGACGACCTTTAAATGTGGTCTCCGTGTATATCCCCCTGGCACTTCATTCAGCAGCACTGCCAGCTCTTGGTAAATTTCTCCTAGACCTCCCGGAGGGGGACACAATATTTGGGGGAGACTTTAACGCCATAATAGACCCTGCACTGGACACCTTACCTGTGAGAAATCGCCCAAGTGGATCTGCCGCGCTTCCTGGCTTTATAGAGGCGATGGGCCTTACAGATGTGTGGCGACACTTGAACCCAGCGACCACCCACTACACATATTATTCTGCTGCTCATAATAGCCTTTCACGAATAGACTATGTTTTATTCTTGGGGGTGGGTTTAGGATCGATAGATAAAATGGATATCCTGCCAAGGGGTATTTCTGGCCACTCTCCGATATCTCTATCACTTACCACCAAAGAAAAGAAGTGTGCGAGAACATACCCAATATATCCCAATTATTTGAAAATCCCTAAGATAAGGAAAAAACTTAAACGGGCGACCGTGCAATACTTCACTGAAAATGAAGGGACCGTTTCCTCGCCCTCTGTCCTTTGGGAGGCATATAAAACAGTCCTCAGGGGGGAGGCGATAGCAGCGATAACGGGTCACAAACGGGATTCTAGACGAGAACTCACGGAACTAGAACTCACACTTCACAATGCGAATGTTGCTCACATGTCGAATCCCACACCGGAAACGACACACTTATTACAGCTCCGCCAACAGCACTACCGAGATCATCTCAAAACAACCGTCCACAGTCATCAGGCAAACACGTTACACAGAATATATGATATAGGAGACAAGGCCGGGAAAATGCTGGCGTGGCTGGACAAGAGAGGGGGTAGTAACAGAGGCATACAGAGACTGTACACGCACGATGGTCAACTACAGACACACCCTGAACAAATCGTACACACTCTGGCAAGTCACTTCCGGGACATATACACCCCAGACCGTGACGTCACTGCACAGACGGCGATGATTTCCCTAGAGAATATTGTCATCCCTGCACTCGCACAAGAGGCACAGCAAGACTTAGATACTGCTCTTTCAGAAGAGGAAATTCAATTGGCGATCAGCAGTGGCCCCTATGCTCATTAAGCCATTGCTTGATATGTACACTGACAGCCTTGATAGGGCGACACTGCCGCTTGACCAGCGTACTGCCACCATAGTGGCTATACCTAAACCGGGTAAGCCACCGACTGCATGCACCTCCTACGCCCCATCTCATTGCTTAATGTGGAGGCTAAAATCCTAGCTAAGATCCTGGCCAGCCGTCTGACACAACATCTTCACACGCTAATACACCCCGACCAATCGGGCTTCATGCCCCACAGGAGCACGGCAATGAATCTAAGGAGGGTCCATGGGGTGATGGCGCGTGCGCACCTTCTTACTGAGCAAGCGGTGATCCTTTCCCTCGATGCCACAATGGCTTTCGACCTAGTGGAATGGGAATACCTATTCGCAGTGCTTACTCGTATGGGCTTTGGACCTAAATTTAGAGCATGGATACGCCTGTTGTACACGTTACCGGTGGCGCAGGTGGTAGCAAATGGACATATTTCAGCGTCGTTCCCACTGAAGCGGGGGACTAGACAGGGGTGCCCGTTGTCTCCTTTGCTCTTCGCCCTGGTGCTTGAACCATTGGCAATCCTGATTAGAACAACGCCGCTGTTTCGAGGTATCAAGTGGGAGGAGGGGTGGGAGGATAAGATATCCCTGTATGCCGACGATATGCTCATCTACATGATTGACCCCGACAACGGAATCCCTGCCCTACTGCACCTCTGTAACACACACGGGGAGTCATCGGGTTATACCTTGAACTGGTCGAAATCTGTGGTATATGTGCTCAAGGGCCTGGAGCCATTGTTGCGGGAGGACTGCCCCTTGGCCTTAACGACAACCTCCTTTAAATATTTGGGTATTTTCATTACGGGAAGCGCCGCTGACTTCTTTGATGCAAATTTAAAACCACCTCTAGAACGTCTGCGTGCTGACGTTAGACACTGGGCGACTTTGCCCCTGACCCTGCTGGGAAGGGCGGCTTTATACAAAATGATGGCGCTCCCCATGTTTTTATATGTCTTGGAGAATACCCCTCATTTGGTTGCACCGCGCTATTTTAAGCAGATTGCGGCGCTGGTCTCCAGCTTACTCTGGAATAATGGCCCGGCACGTATCGCCCATGATAAACTGGTGAAGAGTTGGTACGAGGGAGGGATTGCACTACCCAATGTACAACTATATTACTGGGCGGCCCAACTTAAGATAATTAATCAATGGGTTCATACCCCACGTGCGGACCCGGCGTACAAAGCGGACTGGTCTCAACTTGGAACAGACGGCATGCTTTCAGTCTTATACAACAAATCCCAGGTTAGAAAAGTGATTGGCCCGACGCAACACACAGCTGCACTATGGCACAAAGCACAAGCACGATTGGGCTGGGCAGGGAAACTTACCAGACTGACACCACTGTGGGACACAAAATCATTGGGAAACCTTAGATCATGTAAAGGTTTTGCACAGTGGGACCACATAGGAATCTCCACAGTAGGGGACCTGTGGGAGAAAGGCACAGTGATCGCATTACCACAACTTCAACAGCAGTATGGGTTAGGCCCCAATGAGATGTTTAGATATGTACAGATACGCCATGCACTACTCCAGGCAATTCCAGCAGGCACTGATCTACCAGAGTCGTTGCCACTGGAAGACAGACTACTGACGGATTATATGCCTCAGAGTGCTACTTCTCTTACATATAAAAAGTTAATCAATAATCTGGCGGACCCCACATTACACCTTCAGGAGAAATGGGTAAGGGACATAGGGGAGGTTGATGAAACAGAATGGAATGAGGCGCTTGCCTCACCGAGGGAAGTGGGCATATCGGCGAAATTCAGATTAGTACAACTCAAAATTCTGCACCGAGTCTACTACACGAGAACGTTACTGCACAGGATACAGCGAACGCCACATCCATTTTGCCTCAGGGGGTGCGGGGAGGAAGGGAACCTGTACCACACCCTGTGGGAATGCCCGCTGATACAAGAGTACTGGAAACAAATTATGCGTACTGTCTCTCAAGCAGTTAAGGTGTCTGTCCTGCCTGAACCTCGAAAATGTTTGTTGAACATTTGGGACCCCAATGATTTGGACAGGTATGGACTGTTGTGGGTCACGCTAGCCATCACAGTTGCCAAGAGAGACATAGCACAAAAATGGGGTGTTCCAGAACTACCTACAGCAACTCGATGGGCAAAGAATATGGACTTGTTGATGGTGACGGAAAGGGCGGTGTATGTGCTCAGGGCGTGCCCCCGGAAATGGAACAAGATCTGGGCTCCCTGGAACATTTATAGAGGAGAAATTTGTGAACCTTTGCCAGAGGACGATGATTTGGATTCTGAGGAGGAGGATGATTAGGAGGGTGGGTGTTTACTTCTTCGTGCACCGGGCAGGCACACGATTATGCTTGTTCAGGTACCGAATTGTGAATAACCTAAATGGCTGTTAGATGTGGGGGTGTACCGGAGACACACGTTACACGATGACAAATACGTTGATTTTCTTTATCTTTTTCTTTTTTTCTTGTTCATACCTTTAAAAAGACTTACACACATGGCTGAACATGAAGTTAGGTATAGAAGGGGTTACTTTAGTTAGAACTGAGACGGATTAGTATCGTTCCAAATAATGTACTGAGACCAATTTCTGCTATGACTCCATGTATCTGTTGGGACTCTATTCACTACTTGTTCGAACACGCATCACCATATTGTAATACCAGTCTAATGTGAAGTAGGAACAATTTGCATCCTTCTGCGATATTGTATATGTCAATGATATCTTCATGTTAATAAAGATTTTTAAAAAAAAGAAATTGCGGGCACAGCCATTGATACTTTCCTGTCCGATTCACATGTAGGAGGGAGACGCCGCTCTCATGGAACACCTATGTGCGATTTGGACAGAGTCAGAAAGACTCTTCTGACTCGTAAAAAGTTTTTTAAAATAGTTATAAAGATGTATTTTGTGGTTGCAAATCATGTCATTTTGCAAATCGCAAGCGATGTGGCCACAAAAAAACCTTTGTACAGGCTTCACGTTCTGTAAGGTTCAGATTTAATATTTCTGCCTTGCACATTTTAAGAAAAAATTATCTAAAGCATTGAGTTATTATATATTTACGAAGGGGAATAATACAATTTAGGATAACAGCTGCTCATCTGGCCCCTCATTGAATATACATAGGCTGGGAAACTCGGTCCATGAATACCCATTAGCCTAGATGTTCAGGCTGCGTGGAGGGAGCCCAGCCAGAACGAAGAACAGCGTCCTCGCAGGCAGGGCAGGCCTCAGCTGTCCTCCCCTGTTCCGCATGCAACACAAGAGAGACGAAACGAGGCTGCTCTTGGCCAACACTGGTTCTGAATGTGCACAGTTCACAAAGGGGTAAAGTCTAACCAAGTTCAGAATGTGGAATCCCTTCCAGTGGTCATAGCCGGTGCCCGGGTTAGCCCACCTAGGCTCAAACGCCTCTTGGCAAGGAGAAGTGAGAGTCTGTAACATTCCTGAAACTATTGTGTGTTAGTGCTATAGGGAATGAGTGTCCCTAATCATCCTTTAAAGCAACATGGAATCAGCTCTTTGAAGAATTCACATCACAGATTGAGGACCTCACCTCTATCAGCAAATATATTGCCAGGATCTTTCCTCCTCCCCAAAATCTCAGACTTATTTCTGATTTGGAGTCATTCTTTTTTACATCAGTTGGAGTTGTATCTGATCTGTGCTGATGTTTTCATTTTCTCTTCATTGATATGGCTTCAGTCAAGTAGTTGAACATGACCCAGACCCACTGACAGTCCACAGTGCCCAAGATAATCAATCGGACCACTTCTGCTCTGGACGACTGTACATTTGGGTGGATGTACGGCTTTACAACGCATACATTTACATCGCGTGCCGTTACAACGCGTTTTTTTCAACGCAAGTCGTTACCACAACTTGCGTTGGAGGGGGTGCGGACTTAGGAATTTTTTAATTTACTATTACAACACCAGCCTACGTACAGTAGGGAAGGTGTTGGATAGTAAATCAAATAATTCCTTGTCCAGCAGCGCCCTCCAGCGCAAGTTGTGGTAACGACTTGCGTTGAAAAGACCGCGTTGTAACGGCACAGCGGTGTAACAGCCGCGTCGTAAAGGCTGTTCACCCATTTGGGTGGGTTCAAGATAGGTTGGTGGTTCCTTTCCGTCATTTCGTTGGTGTATAGGCAGATGAAGTGGGTTAACTATTTGGAGAAGGTATTTGGCTCACAAACACCTGCCATACTTGTATTATCACATACATTTAGTGCAGTAACTGAGAATCTGGGCTCAGAAATTGGGATCAGGTCTATAAAAACCATTCACATGTGTCAGTATTGTAAGGTAACATAATGTATGTTTAATAATAAGAATAGCTTGTTTTTTAGAGTCCTTCGTAACGCAGTTCTGCGGTGATAAAGCGTTGAACTGATATCTCAAGTGAAAAGCATTGCACACACTTTGTAAGTATTGCCCTATACCTTTCGTGTCATGTCCCCAAACCTGTGAGCTTGTTTATTCATTGACATGTGCTTTAGTCAAACAGATGTTGGTAACAGCCCGGGTACCATCATTATGGTGAGCCGGCTGGTGAGGCAGCCTGATCGCTCTCATAGCTTTTATCCAATATATTTTACTCCATGCTCAGATCTGTAGTAGAGTTCGTTTTGGAGTGGGGAGTTTAATGTTCATAATACCCGGACGCTCGCAATCCCATTATTAAAGCCCATTTCTAATTTACTCATTACAGTCGACATGTGACATCTCTAGTTACTTTTAATAAGAAAATGGCTTAGCTTCTCAACGATAAAAACATCTTTCCACAGTTGAATTATGACATCATAATGCCTACTGCCAAAACCAGCTGCCAAAGTAAAAAGTAGCACACAGAGCATAATTACAATTGCAATGTAAATTTTGGATACATTTTGCAGAAACTCTCTGCAAGGTTCTACATGCGAGCTTCAGCATTTGTTTAATGTGACTTACATTAAACTGATTGTACTATTTTTTTGCACCAAATTAATGATTGTTGGTGTGTTTAATTGCGCACTACATATTTCTCATGTATTCCATAAGCCTGCAACCATGCTATCTCTTTCGTATGGGGGACCAAGACGCCAAGGATACAAGCAATTTTTGCAATAGGTGATTGGGTGAACATAAATTATAAGGAATAAAATACTCTCTGATATTCATTAAAAGGATATTGTAAGTATCATCAGAGTAAAGGAATTTGGCCTTCAGCTTCAGTCCTCTATGACCATGATGTGCAAAAATGTATGGCAGGGCATATTTTATGACATATATATCTTCAATCTGCACTGTTGGTGCAACATACACTACTTTGTCCCATTGAGCAACTTGGTGTAACTGAGTCACCCAGTCATGAAACTTATTCAGAATACCAATTCGAACAAAAATATAAACTATTTTTTTTAATGATCAAGTATATCCACTCCTCCAGACATGAATACTCACTGAGTCCAGAACAACATTTCTTCTGAAAACAGTTCACATTTAACTTAATTGCTCATGTTAATCGCTGCTATAAAGTCCAACTCCTCCTGTTCATGTACCTTATGTTTTTTAAGACAGGGGCCTTGCTGCTTTGTCTCTTATAACCATACATAGTCCCCTTTTTTTATAAAAAATCTTCCTCACATGTATCGCTTCTTGTGCAAAGTACCTAAGCAATATGCCTTGAAGGAACGACTGCAGTTCACAGACATGAGGGTGGACCAGAGGTACCTCAAGGAAGTGGTGGGCTCAATCTAGTGGCGTCTTCTTCATCCCCATCTACAACTTCAAGAGAACCAGGAGATAGCAGAGTTTAGTGCTAAACCCAAGGATTTATTGAAACTGACACAAACAAGAGTGTGTGCACATCAGGAAGACAAAAACAAAGGTGCCCTGGACCCAGATTCATTGGCTGATGGATCTCTCACCTGTCGCCTGTAGGGCACAGAGAGGTGGATGGAGAAACCTACACAAATCCCTGAGTCAGGGGTTGGAGCAGAGCAATAACTTACCTCCTGGAATTGTCAGTCATGGAGATGGGAGTCTGAAGTCATCAATGGAAGGGCAGAACCTAGAAAGAAACCCAGAAGAAATGAGAATGGATGAAGGTAAGGTACAGTTGGGAGGAAATTATAAAAATGAGAGAAAGAAACAGGAAGGAGGCGGTTTAATAACTTGGAGAAAGGAATAAAGTGTGAGGGCAGATAAAGTAAAGGGAGACTACCCTCTGGACGCAAGGAGGACGCGGGCAGTAGCAGGCTGGCAACAAGGAATTCAAAAGACATGAGGGAGTCAACCTACCAGCTGGGAGCAAAGCGAGGCAGAGACTGGCCAGAGACCACCTTACCACTGAAGAGTGGAAACTAGAGACGCTGCAGAGCTCGGCAGCTAGAACAGCGCATGGAGAAGTCTGGAATTGGAAGTACTCCGAGGAGAAAGCAAATCTGCAAGCAACAACAAAGGAGTATGGAGAAGAGCACTGGTGGTACCCACAGTTGCACCAAGAAACACTTTTTTGATCCTCTCCACCGCCCAAGGACGCCAGGTAGGGGTGTATAGGAGGGTGAAAGAGGTGAGCCACATTACGAAATTATGGTATTATTCCTCCATGAATAGTATATATTGGATTTTCTTTGGAATACATTAATTTTCTCTTTGACTTTAGACATTTGTAATCATTTAACTTTGGAAAGAGAACTTGTTTTGTGTAACCCTTTTGATCTAAACTGTAGAGTAAGGACATAGATAAAGACTTGAACAATAAGAATTAAGGAAGTGAAAGAAACAAACGAACGGAAAGGAAAAGACCATAGAAGGAACTATGGCAGGAAACACGGAGAGGAAGAGGTAAACTGGAAATATTTACGAAGGACTGCTGTTAAAAAGACGAGTGAAAGGAGAAGTCAAGGAGAATACAACTTACCGGTGTTTTCTCGAGGGCAGCCATCCTGGTGGAGGGAAGAGATCTGGAACCACAAGGAGGACGCCAGGGATCTGAAAGAGAAAAGAAGATGCTTGAGATTATATTTTACGGAACACTGACTAACAGTATTGAAAATATTGAAACATTATTAAATCTCTTTTATACTAGAAGACACCTGTCCCACTAATAGAGATGAAGAGCAATCGCCAAACCAATTGACAATCTCTGCTGCTATAGGCTTAACTTCTCGCCTTCTAGGTCAATAGACAAACACAGAAGAAAGTCACTGTTGATGGTTCTGGAAACCTCAGGAAAGAAGGGACAAAGAAAAGAAACCAGTGCTTAATTTGTGCCAGTAGTTGCAGATGGTACCAACTAATTACAGAAAAGATTTACCATTATTGTCCCACTCCTAAGCTATTGTGCAAGGGGTTCAATATATAGGTAAGCCTACACAGGTGAAAGTGTTCAGCATTATCTGGTCCTCTGAGTAATTTTTACCTATGGGCTCAGACTTCCAGTCACAAGTATTCTAGTGGGAGGAGTGGAATATATTTGTTGTAATGTCTTCTAAAACCCACCTCAAAAACAAAATCTGGCGAGTACTCCCATTAGGTATTTCCAATTCACCCAATCAAATTCCTTCTTTGCATCAAATTTTAAAATGGCTAAAGGTGTTGTATATATTGTTGTAATATCTATAGAACGTATAGAAGGAGTATGTCAACTCATTCATATGACAAACCAGGAGGAATCTTCTCTGATATTGCCTTACCGACATATTTACCATTTTATATAGCCTCTTCGCTAGGCTGTTAGAAAATATTTTATAATGCCCATTCAAGAGTGAAATCAGATTATATGATTCACCATCCATTGGTGCCTTATTAGGTCTTACGCTTATAGACATAACTGCCTCATTCTAGGAGGGCTTTGCATTCTGTCTAACAGTGTTTCATTAAATAATTTACTACATACTGTAATCATATTGTCCCCTAATTCCTGATATACTTCATTCAGGATACTGTCTGGACCAGATGATTTTTTTAACTTGAAGCTTCTTATTTCCTTCCTTATTTCGTCTTTCTCTATTTCGTGAGGCGAGGGAGTGCATTACGGTTACTACAGTTAACAATAACTGATGAATGTCAGTGTTTTTTTAGTTTACAATTTGACATCTTAACTGACATTTTCACCCAACTATAATGTCACTGTAACCTTTGCATCAGTGAATCTTCCACTTATTTAAATATAAATTAAGATATCTCTACTATACCCAACTATGATATCACTTTAACCTTTGTTTTTTCTGTGAATTTCGAAGTTTTTTTTAACATAATGTAACAATTTAAAGAGCTGTCATTTTAAGTAACACAAACCTACTAGCTTTATCAAAGGGTCAGATCATCAAAATATAAAAGGATAGCCTGTTGGCTTTAGCAGAGGGTCAACACATTAACCTATATAAAGTAAACCTTCTAACTTTGTCAAAAAAGTCACCCCAATAATTTAGCAATAAACATATCCTATGTATCCCTTATACTTACAAACATGCCAATGCATAGTATTAATTGCCACAACAATATTTTAAATAACGATTTTTTATTCTAAACAACCATAAACACATGTTAGACTCTTTGGGCCGCAAAATCAGCCATGGAATCAATAACAAGGGGTCCCTGCACTTTAAATGAAGAGCATACAGCTCCAGATCTGAATTCTTTAAAACTGATGGTAATCTCGCCTGTGGTCATGCATTCAAGGACCCAGGAGACTTGCAGTGTTTTAAATAAGCATGGGCGAATTTTGCGAATCTGGCGTTCGCGAATTTTGCGAATTTGCGAACTCGCAATCCGCAAAATCCACGAATTCTCGCGAATTTGCGGATTTTTTTTGTGTGTTCGCAAGGATTTCTGCCAGTTCGCCAGGATTTCTGCCAGTTCGCGAGGGTTGAGTACCAGTTCGCAATTGCGAACTTACATGTCGGCTCGCAACAGTCACGATTATGTTGTTTCTACGTCTGGTTCATCATCATAGGTTCCCAGCACCCTCTGTTTCACCCCTGCCACCCTCTGTTTCACCCATGCCACCCTCTGGTACATCAATGCCACCCTCTGGTTCATCATCACTGTAGATTATGGGGGGAAAAAGCAAGCACACCTGCCTGCTTCAACTGACATGAATTAATTTGGAGTTGATTTATTAATGTGTCACTGTTTTAAAATTCCAGTCTGGCACCTGCTTCCTTATCTGTAATTTGCTTTCTGTTGCAGTGCAATTTTTTTTTCCAGGACCTTTGTGGCCTACTTGTAGCTATTCTATGAGCCTGCTGTGAGGGTCAGAGCAGGGTCATACAATTGTTGCAACTAGCAACTGAACTCTGGAGGGGCCCTTGTCAGGAAGCACTACAGGGAATGGTTACTAATGATGAGTTTGAACTTTTGAACCTGCTGAATGCTTTCACTATTGCAAAACTCGTTTTTCTGCAGAACAGCATTACAGCAACTGTAATGCCCCTAACAAGCTTATATGAGAAAGTTGATTTCTAATCCAAAAGTTATCCAAAGAAAATCAAAAGGCCTCGAATCCAAAAAAGTGCAGGCAAATGTCAACCTGAGGAGTTATTCTGATAAAAATCATCATTTTCAGAAGGTCTATGCTGCTTGCTAATAGATTTCTTGTGCAGAATTGCAATTTTTGTAATTTCGCGAGTGCGAGATTGTTGCTGCCCGCCGCACCTACATGTTCACAATTGCGAACTTACACCGCACGCCGCAAAATTGTATCACCAAGAAAAAAAAATCCGCTGCGTGCGAATTTGCGGATTTTCGGTAAATTTGCAAGCGTTCGCGGATTGCGAATTTACCGAAAATCCGCAAAATCCGTGAGCGGAACCGATTTTCCGCCCATGCTTAGTTTTAAAATAAAAATAAACTTTCCTGGAGGCTGTGCTCCTTGCAGCCCAACCATTACACTTTTATAAATCAGTGCTGCCCCTGCTTGGGGCATCACAACAACAATAGCTAAAAGCGAAGCTCCCACGGGACTTTATGGGTGCTCCCAGGAGGGAGCAGTCAGTGGCGGCTCTAGGCATCATGGCGGCCCTGGGCAGGAAGTGTAGGTAAGGGGCCCCGGAAGAGGGGGTCCGAGCTGGGCAGGGCACGGACGCCAGTGAAGAGGGGGGTCAGGGTGTTTGGAATAAAAATTCCTGCCAGGGGCCGCCACGCAAATATGTATCCATCATCAGAGGATTATTATATTAAGGATATATATTTGCGTGGTGGCCCCTGGGGCTTGGTGGCCCTGTGCAGGTGCATAGCTTGCACATGCCTAAGGCCGTCCCTGGAGCAGTGAATACTTAAAGAACTGCCTCGCTGCTTCAATACTGAAGCAGTGAGGCAGTGACTATTTTTGTGTCATCTGGGTGGCCCGGTCTCACTCGGGCATCCGATTTAAAGCGGCAGGCTAGAGATACCTTGCACCCTACGCCCGGAGAGGGGATCCAGAGAGACTCCCCCGTCCCCAGGCCGTTTTTTTAAAATGTTACTTTGAATTTGCAGTGGGTCTCTGGCAAAATACTTTTAAAGGGTGCAGGGTGCTGTGCTTGAAATAAATAACCCTGCTCGGGTAGGTCAGGGCGGGGAGGGTGGGCGGTAATGGAGTAATGCTAACATTTTAAAGGAGAGCGGTGGCACAGCACCCCTCCCTGATACTCTGAAGCCCGGACCCATACCCTGAGCTGATTCTAGAAATAAAGGGTAAGGGAGTCCCTCCCCGAGCATCTCTGAGGCACTGGGAACTACATCTGCTGGGAGTGATACAAAATTAAAGGGAAGGCTGTGCAGCCACCCTCCTTGATCCTCACAAGGCCTGGGGACTGCATCCTCCCGGGCCAACTACATTGTTGTGTCCCGGGGAGCCCACCCCACAACACAGTTCCTCTGCCCACAAGAGCGCGGAAAGGGAAACAAACGTATGCTCCCACTTGGTAGGAGCTGCTAAAATGCTTCCATTGAGTGGGAACACACATTTTCCCTGCTTGTACTCTTGCGGGCAGGGAAACAGAGATTGTTCCCGCCTGGCGGGAGCAGAGACGAAAGCCTGTACTAGCCAGGCGGGGGAAAAACCAGCTCCCTCCGGCCCCCAATGTTCTGTAATGTTGGTGCCCCTGTGTGCGCATCCACCAAAGGCTCCAGGGGATGGGGTCCTTGGTGCCTGTATAGGCTCAGGGAGGGGGGACCCGCACCCCTCCCCCCCTGAAAAATGATGGGGTCCCTGGGGCTTGTGAAGGCTCGGGGAGGGTGGCTGCACAACCACCTCCCCAATAATTTTAAAGAAAATAAATTAAAGAATTGCCATTTCATGCCAGCACCCAGTGCGGGGGCCCTGAGGCTCACCCCACAACACCCAACACAAAATAAGGATCTGAGTGCTCTGGTTGGGCATCAGGACACCCAAAATACAAAAAATAAATAAGTAAACACAAAAATGAATAATGAATGAGCAGCAGGAGCCGCTCATTTATTATTCACTGCTCCTTGAAAGAGCGCCCCATAACCCACTATGCCCTGCGAGGGAACTTTAAACTTTTTTTTTAGCTTGAGTATGTCCCTAGAAGGGGTAGGTGCACCACCAATAATTGTATTTAACATTAGTGGAGTGCTGCAGAGAGTTCAGCAGCCCCCCAGCAACATAAAAAAATAACTCTTCTTACATTATTTTATGGCAATCACTTTTATTAAACGTGATTTGTTTAAAAATTCATTGAATTCTACTTATGGGTCATTTTCAAACAATGTCAATACATTTGCTTTATGTATGGTGATATCCTGATCCCTTCATAAAGCCACTTTCTATATTTTGGTGTTCAGATTCTTTGACAAAGGCAGGAGGTTTGTCTTACTTAAAATGACATCCTGGACCCGCGTTCACCCCCGCCTCCTGCTTCCCATGGCTCAGGCACAGAGGGCTAGGGGTTGGGCACAAGGCCTGGCCTGCGGCCAACTCCATGCCATAGGTGTGCGTGGTGTGCGGTTGGCGTTACTAAATTCACTGACAAAAATAAATGTTAAAGTGATGTTACAGTTAGGTATGGTAATATCTTTCCTTGCATTAACAAAAACCTTAGAAATTCACTGAAAAAAAACAAAGACTAAAAGGAAGTTATAGTTTGGGGAAATGTCAGTTAAAGCATACCGTTTTAAGCTAACAAACCCCACTGAAATTCACTAGTTATAGTTATCTTGAAGAAAAGCAACAAGACTCCCAAGACTTTCGATGCTGCTTGGTGCAAACCACCTCTAATTCACCTTGAGAATAGCAATCAAAATAACGAGGCAGGCGCTGGAAGTTGGAAGGCGAAGAACAAGTTTATTTGCTCTAGTGTAGAGCACATCGCATTAGACACCGGGGCTATTGTCAGGAGGTGCTCTAACTGCATCTCTGAGGCCTGGCCTTTTATATGTTTCTTTCATCACTTTATTGCATGGTCAAACATTCCTGGCGTTACTTTATTACATAGTGAAACATCCTTGGAATCCCCGCCTTAAGCTAGTTCTCACACAAGTCCAGTAGCAAATGTTCCTCTACCCGGATCTTACAGATGATCGATATCTTGCAGCTGGATATTCTGACAGGACCTAAAACATGTGGGATCAGTCAGATCAAAGGGGTCGAGTCACTGATTAAATTCCGGCCCCTTTGTTGGTGAGGAAAGTTCTGTCGTTACATGGGCAATAAACTAAGTATGCAGGCATGTTAGCGCCTGGGGCCGGATTGAGTAGCCAGGTGCAGTGAAGGAGATTATCAAGGAGGCCTGATTGCGCGCCTCAAACTAGACTTTAGTGTTAGATGTGGGTGGACACTAAAATTATCATAATAAACACCCCACACACACACCCAATCCACATCCCCAAGCCTCAGCGCCCAAGCTTAGTATGGCCAAAGATGTTTGCCATATTGAAAGTGCCCTGACACATGGCATTTTGGGCCTGTTTGCAGTAAAGCTTGTGTGGCTGTAGGGAAACAACAAGTTGCAAGAAGCCTTTTCCTGGAAGTACTCAGCTGACCAGTGGCAACTGGACCTACTGTTGGCCTCTGCCTGATATCTTTAGTCTTTAAGTGCCTCTCCTGTGGTCCTGAGAGGGTTGGTCATGGGAGTTTCAGTAAGCCACTCCTGTGGTTAATTGGGACTTAAAAGACCAGAGACATCATGTATGAAGAATGAATTAGGTAAAATGGTTTGCAATTTGTGCACAAACTCTTACCAAATGCATTCCTATTTTTCAAATCAACCTGCGTTAATAGGTCAGTTTGCAAAATACAGAATCATAGTGGGTCGCAATTCGGCCTACCTCATAAATGTTTATGAGGTAGGTAGCAAATTGTGACCCACTACGATCGGCTACCTTCACAGGCATGGTAGCCTGCTGAGAGCAGCAGGCCACAACGTCTGTGATTACTTTAAATAAAGCAATATTTTCAGGATGAGTTTAAAATAAAATTAAAATGTTTACAGGTTAAGATTAGGACCACTAGCAACTCTTAAACATTTTTTTTCACCATTCCCAAAGGGGAAGTGGGTCCTTGAGACCCCTTCCTGATTGCAAAGGGGTTACCACCTCTTTTGAGTTGGGGGTTAAATATTAACGTTTTGCAACCGGATTTCAGGTGCAAAACATTCACACATACCTAAAGGAATCGGCATTAAACACCCATTACAAGTAGGATTCCTCAATGTTGCCTAAACCGATTTAACGATGTGCAAAACCTTTTCCAAATGGTTAAATCGGTGTAGGACATTTAAAAAAAAGTGTTTTAGCAGTTGCAAACCCTCAGATTAATGGAATCGGCAATCATTAATGTAACCTGAGTGTCATCAGCGTATAGAAACAGTTGAACCCCTGGGAGTGGACCCATCCTGCCAGAGGGGATATACAAGATTGATTTACCACAGAGACAATATTGAGTCCTCAGAATACAGTAGTTTGAAGTATCTACAGGGGAAGAGTACCTATCCTCCTTTATCTGAAATTATCTGTGTGACTAAAAGCTGCTAAACCAATGCCATGCGCTGCCAACATTGACGAGAACCCCCAGATGATCACGGAGAACCTGGTGGTTCATATTATCGTAGGCAGACGTAAGATCCATTAAGATTATTACTGTAGGAAGGTTGGCATCTGTCCATCTACGTAGTTAATCCATGGCAGACCCCACCAGCACTGCAGCATTGCCACCTCCCTTGAATCCAGCCTGGGAAGAGCGCTGTAGTAAGTTGTTGTTATCCACAGAAGTGGTGAGTTGTTGGAAAACTACCCTCTTCAACAGTTAAGCTAGGAAAGGCAGCTGCAATATTGAGCCATAGTTCAATACCTCATTCAGGTCCAAAGACGATTTTTTCAATAAAGTTGTTATAACAGCCTCTTTGAGGCTTGGCGAACCAAACCATAGGTTAAAGGGTCATTAATGATAATCATCAGCAACAGAGGGTTGGTGTGTAACAACCCTTTGTATATCAGTGCAGGTAATTGATTAGTAGATGAACCAGTTTGTTTGCTCTGCCACCAACTCCACAAAATCTGCTTCAGTAAGTTAACTAAATTTGACCAGTAAGCTGTGACACGCAAGCAACACTTCAGACCTTGGGTTATTGTGCCCAGGGAGTGTACTGAGGCCTGCTGTCCGCAATATTTGTGATCAATGAAATAATCTGCCACCAAGTAACACTGAGTGGGGCATGTCTCAGTCAGAGACTGGTGATAAATCTCTGATGGCTGAGAAAATGGCCACTGATAGTTTTGGGAATAAAAAAGTATGGAGAGACAAAAAAAGGTTAGCTCTTAGTCATCAATTTCGGAAAATCTGAGTTGTTTAGTTGACTAAACTTGACCAGGGAGCTTTGAGACGCGAGACGCTTGTGAGAACTGGAGTTATAAGGACCAGGGGGTTGTATGTATACGTGCTATCCATGATATATTGGATCTTATCAGTGTAATTATCTGCAATTAAGTTACAGTAGTGGGAGATGTCTCAGAGATGGTGGTGGTAAATCTATTAAATCGCTACTGGCTGACAATATGGTTACTGATAGTCCTGGAGATGGAAATATATGGAGTGACAAAAAACTGACCTTGATTTTTTTGAATCACATGCTTGTAGACATCATTCAAGTTTTATGCACAGGTCATAGTTACGGTGCCAACAGGTCTCCAGCTCCCTCAGTTCATGACAAGAGGCAGCTAGACGTCTAACAAAATTTTTGGGACGGATGGAAAGATTTAGCCCACTGTACCGAAGAAGGTACAATACCTCCAAATCAACCTCAAGCTACTGATAGTACCTGCCTAGCTTACATTGTAGGTTATCGGAAATCATATCCAATTCAGAGGATAGACTAGTCTGGTGACACCAGCTCCCAAAGTCGGAAAAAAAGATGGCTGAGGTTGATGGTTCTCAAATTTATGGTGGTTTGGAAGCCTACGTGTAAAAGTCATTGAAAAGTGATCGGATTATGGCACGTGAAGTGGAGGAAATTACATAGAAACAGGGGGGTTAGAGCATAGATCATCAAGTGTCTGACCCTGTGACATGTGAATGAAACGGGGTGCTCAAAGTTAAATTTAAAGAAGTGGAAACCTTGTTAAAATTAATTGCAAGCGGATCCACCAATTTATCTAAATGAAGGTTAAATTCAACTAAAATCACAGTTCTCGAGACGCACAAAGGTGGACAGCTCTTCTTTTAGTTTTAACCAGAAACGTTCCCCTTATCTTCTATTGAGGGTGCTGAAGCCACCATCCAAAATATCCTCCCAGGGTACTAGGAGTTCCTTCCCATTCCCCACAAAAGCCACCACCAAACAACGCCAGTGGACTTATACAGAACACCTTGGAGGAAGGACTATGTTTGTGTACTATGATTTGAAAGGCCGGTGGTCCTTAGATATTAATGCCTCTTCCTGCCCCCAGAGGACTGCTAAAGAACACACTCGAGGACCAACCCTGCAGCGGCGAAGGTAATATACTAGGGGGATGAAGAGGAGAGAGAGGCGAAAGGAACACAGCAGAGGACGTGATTGAAAGGACGTCCTACATAGAGAGAGAATAGATAGACCAGGTGCGAACGAGTGATAGAGAGAGGGTAGAGAAAGCAGGGATGTAGAGAAGAGAATTGAGAGTGAAAAAAGAACAGAGAAATGGTAGAGCGAAGGGGTGGGTAAAGTGGAGGGAGCTAAAGAGGGCTAGAGCAGAGACAGTAGAGCTGGGGTGGTGAGGAGAAATAGCAGACCATGATTAGAAGGTGCGAAGAAATATAGGAGGAAAGGGTGGAGAGAAGGGAATCAGAGATAAGAGCAGTGAGGAGACAGATAATGGGTGACAGAGGACAGAGAGCGAAGGAATGGATGAGGAGAGCAAGGGTAGATGAGGAAGAGAGCAGGGGTAGCTGATGGAGGGGTGGCAACAGCATTGATGGAAATAGGCCACTCCAGTGGGGAAAGTGAGCCACACCCTTGGTGGAAATACGTTCCAGCCTCATAAAAAAGGTTTGGGCACCAGCACTGTAAAAAACAAATAAGCACTGCCTTGCCGTTTGAATTTTCTTGATTATGAAGAGTCTGCTCTATCTGCCTACCAGTCCCACAGAGTCACACAGCACCTGCACTTTGCATCTCTCAAAATGTCCCAGATTTTTCATGTCCTGTAACCCTTGGTGCTGACCAGCAGCAGCCTGTGCAGGTAAGAGCGGTGGGCCGGGTTGGGGGGGATTCAACAGACGACCACAAGGGACAATTAAATAAATAATGATTTTTCCCTCGTCCTCGCCTGTCAAAATACCGCCCCACCACTCTTACCAGCATGGGCCGCTGCTGGTGCTGAAAGGCCTGTGGGAAGCCTTGGTGGGGCCCCAGTAATAAGCTTTATGTGGGGCCACTCTCTTCCAGCAGAAGGTCATCTCATTCAAAGTACCAACAAATGCCCAGGGAAACATTTGGGGTCAGCTCCAGGATGTGGCAACAACTCAATGACGTAATACAAAATGATGCCCCTCACTCTTTGCAGAATGTGGTGAGGTGTTCTGAGTCTCCAGTAGCTCCCAGATTTATTACACCCCTGAAATGCGGGCCCCACCACCGCATGCCAGAGGAGCAAGGGATTGCATTACACCGCTGCACCAAGGTGGAGATACCATTACCTTACTCATCATGAATCAATCACAAAAGCAGGTAAGGTTGGCTTTTGCAGTATACAGGGGCGTAGCTAGGTCAATGAGATTTGAGGGTTGTGAATCAATAATTTGTCAACTAAAAAATCAGCAGGCTGCAAGGAGGAGCGATGAGATGACCAGTTTTTCAACAGGTTAGACTATTTGCAACCATTCATCCCATGACCTCTTGGGTGCTTGATTGTCTGTAGTACCCTTGGAAAGTGATGCTAATAAAGCTTTCCAAGCCTATTACTGCCACGTTTGTGAATTCTATAAAGTGAATTCTATAAAGTAGTACATCTGAACCCCTTCAAGGTATACTTCTATAGGTGCAGATTTAATACTTTTTTGGCAAACCAGTCACCATATATATTTAAGATTCTGACACAAAAAATGAAGAAGTTAAAATTGCTTAGTGAAATGAGAATGACAGGAAAAACGGACACAGACATAGCAGACCTGACTCAGGGACCCCAGACTCAACTACCAAGCCAAGAATGCATTTGAGGAGCGTCACACCCCAAACACCTCTGCTAAAGCTATGGCCCTGCCTGTCCTACCTGGGCCTCGTAGTTCTCCCTCCTTGCTCATTACTGTGGTCACGAACAACACAACGGCCCGGAGTCCCTGCCCTAAAATAACTTATTTCAAATGTATTTTCACTGCACAGACTTTTCTTTATCTCTGCTACAAGAAGCCTTAATGGTAGAGTTGTCAAATCAGAGCACGTAAGCAGGACTCCATGTTTCTAGTCCTTGCTTTTTACAATGGTTGAGTTGTCAAATCAGTACATGTGGGCAGAACTCCATGTTTCTAGTCCTTGCCTTTTACAAATTGGTTTATCAAGTGACTGACAGCCCCATATAATAAGCTCAAGTTGTAAATAGAGGGGGCCACTAGGACAAATTAATAAGGGTGGCCAAGACAACGCCGTGCCATGGGCCTGGCTTTGCTCTAAGACTTCATGCTCAAGCCTAATCATGAAAACATTTGCAACAAAAAAAATATAAAAATATCATACAATCTCTTCAAAATTCAAAAAAGTGTATTTATGTATCATGCGGAAGCTTTTCACCTTAGTATATCAGATTTCACCTAAGTGCAGCACAGACAGATGTTTATTAAAAGTGATTGTTTTAGAAACAATCATGGGTCTCCCGCCTACAACTTGGTTCATTAGTGACATAAGAGGCATGTGAAATAAGAGGCATGTCAGTAGTCTTGTAAACCCTTAATGTGGCCTAGATTCTTAAAATAGATGGAGCAACGGTATAGTCTATTAAATCAAACATAAGAGGTGCTTGTACAATGCACATACTTAGGTATTTAAAAGTACACGCTCAAATGTGATAATAAAGAAATAAAGAAGGCTCTGTGAAATAAAATATTTGCTTAGGATCATACAATCCGGACAAGCAGGAAAGTTGGTATTTGTTCCAGGTTATCTCGTTTTTCATTTTGAAATTAAACCACCAAACGCTCTCTTTTATTTATATAAAAACTCACAGTTTTGTCTTTCATTCTTGGTTCAGAAACAGAAAACCAACAGAGAGATAACAAACCTGACTCCGGGCCCCCAGACCCAACCACCAAGCCAAGAATCTATTTGTGTGGGAAGGGGGTGTCACACCCAAACACCCCAGGAAGCCAGGACCATGGCGATATATAAATGCAAGGAAACGCTGGGCAATGAAAAGTGCGGGGCTGGTGGTAATGGTAAACATGCCCCGCCACGCGTGTCAGTCACGGGCGGTGGCACAAATTACGGGTGCAGGAAGCTACTAAAACATGTCATCGAAACTGTTGACATTGTAGCCGGAACAGGTTTTCCCGTCCAGCTAGAAGAGATCATTTGTTTCCAAATGCTTCTTACTAAAGTATCCAAACCGTTTATTGATTTCTTGTCAAAATGACAAATGCGCTGTGTGAATGAGCATTAATGGTTTAATTGTTTAGTTTCAATAGGCTTTGAATGAAAAGCCATTATTGGATGAGTTTAAATGGACTGTTAGAACAATTAATATGAAACAAGTGTGGTGATTAATGAACAACACAAGCAAAATGTGTAACGCTCATACACTGACTGTAAACGAGAACTGAGGCTGCTCTGTTTGCCATTTGGCTCCAGTGAAACCACCGATGAAGGGTTGTTTAGCAGCTTTGTTTGTGTGTAATTGATGTAGGAAAGTTATTGAAAAATATGTAAATGTTTTTCCACGATGATACAGGCAGAAGGAAGTCTGGAAAATGACCATCTAGAGTGCTTTCAACCCAGATAAAAACAAATAATAAAATGCATTTCAGTAGCACAGATCTGCCCCTCTCTCGTTTAAGATTGAATTCCCTACAGAAAATGATTTAAGACTGGGGGGACGGGCGCTTGCTTGGCAAAAGTGAGGCAGGAATAGCGACCTGGTACTAGGAAAAGGAAGGTGTACTGTTGTGCTACACTCGCCTTCTTTTACTCGCCCCCCTCATCTTGCTCCATTCTCCCAGAGCATGGGTGACCTCAGACTCTAGGGGAATAATGAATGATGCAATCAAATGCTTGTCCTTCACACTCTACAGAAACTTTGCACATTTGGGATGCATCATGGTGCTGTGGTATACTTGCAGAACCCGGCTAAGCTTAAAGTGTTGTTTAAGGGGCAAACAACATTTTTTGTTTCGGAAATTAAGGCCAAAGAGTACCTGGAAACTATGTAGTAGGATGATAAGAGGGTAATTTACAAATGTGCTGATATCTGGGTCTGAGGTGTGATTCTCTCACGCTTTTTTTCACTTCTAGTTTTTCTCAGTAGAGTGATTGTCGTATTTGGCTTCTGAATCTGATTTCAGTTCTTTTCGGATGGACCCGGACTGAGGGGGGCACGGTGCCTCATATTATGCAGGGACTGTTGGTCCCTGGGCCTCATGTGTTGGGGGGGATTCAGGGGCGGGGGGGTGAGGGTTTCAGGGTGGGAGTAGGTGGGGAGGGCTGGGTGGCCGGGGGGTGGTGGTGGGAAGGTGAAAAGTCAGCATCAGAATGCAGACAATTTGTTCAGATTACGGCAAAAAAGAGTAATGTTTATTTGGGAAATTTTCTGGTATGGAGTGCGGAGGATGTATTACTTGTGAAGCTTGGTGGAAATTTTTACGATGGATAAGAAAATTAATATATGTACATATGTGGCCTTAATAATGTTAAAAAACAACAGGTACTGGCAAAAAATATACAAATATTGCAAATTGACATATTATGTCTGCAGGAGACCCACGTATCATGGGCGAAAAGGGGTATCCTGAAGAATTTGGGTTTGGAACTGGTAGTCTGCTCTAGACAAACTGGGGTGAAACGAGGGGTCGCCATATTGATGAAACATGGACTACGCAGAGGTAGTAATTTTGTTGCAGATAAATGGGGTCGTTGGGCATTAGGAAAGGTTAAGATTGGATACAGTATGTTCACTTTATGTAATATTTATGGGCCAAACGTGGATGATGTGGAGCTGTTGAGCTCTATTAATGTGGAATTAGCACAATGGCCACAACCTGTGGTGTTGTGCGGGGACTTGAATATAAATATTACTGCAGATTTAAATGCTAGATCAGATCATCGGTATATAGGAAGAAAGACGTTAACGTATGGTGCCCTACGTGGGTTAATGTTAGAACAAGTGTGTGATGATTAGAGAGAGACCCCGTTCAAGCCAGGGGATTAGGGTACTAGTCAATAGTAAAAAAGAAGAATCCCTTGGTGACACAAACTGATATCAAACTATGATGTATCATTTACATCAATTCAGCCCATATATCAGAAATAGATGTTTGGAAACCAAACCATGAATTGTATAAGTCCTCTTTATTTTTTGTTAAAAACTGAATATTTGCACAAGATTAAAAACAGTACATTACAAATGCATTCAAATACATATACTTTAACAACACATAATATTAAAAACAATCCTTTACTAAAAAAGGTTACTAATACATGTAAAATCATAAAAGGTAGAACAAGGCTTTCATGATGTATGGAATGCTTTATATCCCGATAAGCCTGGTTATACTTTTTTTTCCGCCCCACACTCTAAGTTTGTGCGCTTAGATTACTTTCTTATCTCCACGGCTTTATTAACAAAAGTCAATATCGAGATACACCCGAAAGTAGTCTCTGATCACAATCTGGTGATTTTAGAATTAATTATGGAGGGTGGTCAGTGGGTAGCCCCACGGACCTGGTCCTTCGACAGGAAACTTTTGGCCGATGAGGAGTATTGTCAAGCTATGCTTAAACATATACAGGATTTTTTTTATTTGAACAAAGGTACGGCTTTTCAGGAGGTAGTATGGGACACATTTAAATCAGTTGTCCGAGGGGAAACTCTCAGCTTCTCTAAATTTAAATATAAGAAAGCGATGGCCAAATGTCAACATGATTTCGCACAGGTCATTTCTAAAGAGCACAACTTAGCTGATATAATATCCCGGGGTGCTGAGAAAGATTTAATTCAAAAGGCTCAGCAAGAACTTACTATTACTAGAGCTTTCGCCTATGCCAATATCGCAGAACAGATTGCGGAGAAATATACACAACATAAAGAAGAGGCATACGAATACAGTGAAAACACAGGGAGACTTCTGGCAAAGAGGCTTAAGGAGAAGGCCGTTTATAACGATATTGCTAAAATCAAAGACATGAGTGGGAGGATACAAGAGTCGAAGCCAGGGGTACTTCAAGCATTTCAAGCCTTCTATCAAACATTATATAGTAATCTGGATTTGGGTAGGGGAGCGGAGGATGAGCAGGAATATTTTCGATTGTTAGTGTCTGACACATTCGCAGAACACCATAGGGCAATTTAAGCTATACCACCAGATTGGTCTGAAGTAGAAACAGCGCTCCTAGGGCTAGCACAGGGGAAAGCAATGGGTCCTGATAATATTCCTTTGGAATTTTATCGAATATTCCGGGATACAATACAGAAGGAATTGCTGGAAGTTTGTCAACAGGCCTTTCTGGGAAGGGCACCTGATTCATGGTCTCAGGCCACGATAGTCATTTTTTTAAAAAAAGGGAAAAATGCACTGGAAATGGGTTCATATCGGCCTATTTCACTACTGAACGCCGACAGCAAGATCTACTCAAAAATTCTCGCTAATCGGCTTAATGATTTGATTCCAGGATTAGTTTCACCTCGTCAACACGGGTTTATTAAAGGTTGAGATACCACGGACCATATCAGAAGAATAATATCAATACTAGACTGGGCGCGGAGCAGTAGCTCACCCGTCGGCGTGGCCCTGTTGGATGCTGAAAAAGCATTCGACAGGGTCAGGTGGCGGTTTTTGTGGGCAGTTTTGGCCTGGAAGGGGTTTACCCCCGAGTTTATAAAAGCTATACAAACGTTGTATACTCATCCAACTGCGACAATTCGGGTAGGTGGTGATGTTTCTAAGGAGGTCGCGATAGCAAGGGGGACGAGACAAGGGGTCCCTGTTCCCCTTTGCTGTTCGCGTTATACATTGACCCTTTCATCACCACAATGGAGGCTGATAGTATAATTAACCTGGTTCAGATAAGAATGCAATGTCATAAAGTATATGCCTACACGGATGATATTGCCGTTGTTACATCTAACATCGCAGAGGCGTTACCCAGAATCATTGAGGCAGCGGATGCCTTCGGGAGATGTTCTAGGTATAAACTGAACGTTTTAAAAATCCAGATGATTCACTCGCTGGCTGGACGCCCAACGAATATCGCATTTGACTCGGAGGTAACATATCTGGGTATAAAGATTTCACCGAATGTAGAGGATATTGTAGCCAAAAACCTCGACCCGATTATTGCCTCATCTAATAAAACACTGGAAAGAATTAACAACCTTCATCTTTCACTTTTTGGCCGTAGTAACGTCATAAAAATGCTTATCTTCCCCAAATTTCTTTATGTTTTCCGTGCTATCCCTTTCTTAATACCTGCTGGTTTTTTTCTCGTATAGAGAGAATGTGTTCAAGGTTCCTCTGGAGTTACCACCGTGCCAGGCGGGCCATGAATAGATGTATCTTGCCCCGAGAGAGAGGAGGTTGGGGTATACCTGATTTTCAATTATATCATTGGATCGCTATCCTACAACATATGGGGGTGTTATTGTTACCAATAGATCCAACCCCTGATTTTGCGGCTCCCTCAATTTTTGAGATGCTCTTGGGACAAGAAGCTAAGCAATGTATAAATCGTATTATTGAGCCCAGTTACTTTAAAAAGACAACGTTTAAGGTGGTTCTAGCCGCATATGTAATATGGAGGAAAACCAAAAAGAAGTTGGGTCTTGGTCCGAATCTGAATATCTATACTCCGCTTCAGAATTGTACTCTGTTACCTGAAATTTTTGATGACTCTGTTATGAGTAGATGGCATAATTTGGGAATTTGTTTTTTAGGGGATTTATTTCAGGGGACACAATTCGTCTCTTTTGAATGTTTACAAAGGAAATATAATTTACCCCGAGGGGATTTTTAAAAATATTTACAGCTGCATAGTTATTCTGAGCGGAAAAAAATCAAAATACGATTATATTTGGCAAAATTGAGATTATGGAGGCACTTAGGGTTAGAAGTAAAATGTGCCCCCTCTACCATCTATTTTTGGATAGCATAAAGGACGACTTAGAGTACTATGAGCTAAAGTGGGCTAACAAACTTGGCACTGTAGGGGTCAATTTGACTAGAAGTATCGAGATTGCAATTAATTTTTTATTTAATGGCCCTTTAAAGAGCCAGCACTACATGGCAATTTTTGAGCTTTATTACACTCCGGGGAAACTGGCAAAATGGAACACTGGTAGGGGTACTAACTGTAATCGTTGTGGCCAGTACGCAGCTGATGCAGCCCACATGTTTTTTAATTGCCCTAAACTTTGCAATTTTATAAAGGAAATTGAGACCTTTATCATGAGAAGCCTGGGTATTCCACTGCAGCTCACAGCGACAATGGTGATCTTTGGATAGCAAGGAAGTATTCAGAAGGCCGCGGAGGAGGGTCTGGTATTTATTTGTATGGCCATATATCGCTTATGTATTTCATCACAATGGCTAGATAGCGATCCTCCAACTTTTGTAAATTGGCAAACCAGGCTGCTTACAACCTACCATCTGGAGATGGCGCTTTATAGAACGAAGGGAATTCGAAAGAAAAGGCAAGGGGCCCAACTATGGGAGCCGATTGTCAACTGGTTAGGTTCTTAATACTACTTAATATGAGGATATGTATGAGTTTCATATGTTTTTGTGATGTTTCTGATATGTATAATTGATAACTTTATATGTTTACTCGAATTGGCTGTTTTCCTTTGTCATGCTTATTGTCTTTTCATGTACCTCTTAAATTATCCCGGAAATTGGATGTATATTGTATTCTGTGTGCTGACAAAAAAAACTCTAATAAATAAAAAATAAAAAAGTAAATGGGATGCATCATGGTGTATGACCCAGGTAGCTGTGCAACTAAACCTTTTCAAAGGGAAACATGGTATACAACACGGTGTTTACACCGCACGACTGTTACCACTCAGCCATTACAACGCAAGTCATTACAATGACTTGCGCTGGATGGCGCTCTAGGTTAAGGAATAGTGTGATTTTCTATTCCAACACCTTCCCTACTGTTACGTGGGCTGGAGTTGGAATAGAAAATCATAATAATCCTCAATCTAGCGCCCTCCAACGCAAGTCGCAAGTCGTTGTAACAACTTGCATTGTAAAAACCGCGATGTAAAGTACTGCGATCAAAATGATCGCGTTGTACTGTCATACATCCTTTTCAAAGGCCAGCCTTGCACTTCTAGCCAGGCTAGACATTTCAAACCTAGATCCCCCTCTATCACCAGTCCCCTCCAGATTGGGAACACCTCTGGTATATGCATCCCTCCGCCCTGTCAGGTCTAGCAGCCTGCAGGGCCAGACAGAGTCCCCAATCATAGCCAGTGTTAGGGGCTCTCACCACATAAAGTAGGCCACTGGCTGTGGTGTTTGAAGACTTTAAAAACATATAGGAACTGTGATCGTGAGTGCAATGGGGGACCCTTGGGTGGTGGGATCGGTGGGTGTGGAGCAAGGTCAAAAGCATGGCTCAAAATAACAACACATCCTGCAATTATTTTTTGGCCATTCACCTACAGGTAACTGCATATAAATGTTTGGTCTAATTACACATTTAACTGATGGCTGAATTGTGTTTTATTTTATTTGTAATATATTGATTGTTGGCATTTACTACCTCAGTACAGATCTTTAAGTGGGATAAAAAAAAAGTGGAGGTTCTCTAAAGGACCTATTTCCATTAAGGGGTTGGCTTAAATATGCATACTACATTTCTCTGGTTTCCATAGTGTGCCTCCCACCCAGTATTTTGGTTCCTCTCTGAGCTTTCTGTTACTGGATCTAGATCAGGGGTCTCCAACGAGTAGCTCAGGAGCTACTGGTAGGTCGCAGGCACCCTCAAAGTGGCTTTCGAAGGTGAAGCCAAGAAAAGTATCTCATTCAGAGAGTCTATGCATGTTAAAGAAAGCAGCATTGCTTCCCTCAAGACCCATAAAGTGACAGCAAGCCAAACCAATAGATGGGCCTCACGAAAACACTCAAAAACCTGTCTGCCTATGGGTCTGCCACATGACCATCTGTTTCCCGTCTCAGTCTAGCTAACTCACAAGGAGACTGGCCATATTGTAGATCCTGTTCTATCAGTCGCCTTTTCTGTAAACAATGGACCATGAAATAAGAGTGCCAGCGGTTGCAGTAACCATTGCTGACCTCCAAAGTGTGGTACTGCAGCAGCCATAGTAAAAATGTGTTAGTTGTTTGCATGATCAGCCCAATAACTGAGAAAAGGAGGGTATATATCCAGAGGGTAAACGATTAAGAGCCTCATGTGCATTCATCTTCGTATGTGTATGGATGTGTACACATTTGTGTGTGTCACTTTGACATTGTGCCCTTCCCATATAAACATTGTTGTTCCCTGAAAGCTATGCTTGGTGTCAAGGACTGTCAGTCTGTATGCTACCTTCCTACCCCATCATACGGGGTTAATCTCTGGCACAGATGTGTCCGTTCATGGCATAATAGGACCAGTGGTATAGTGATGGTCATCCTTGACTATGTTGGGCATCCCTGGTCTAATTGTGGCATACTGGAAGCCATCACTGACATATGAAGAGCATGTTGTTATGTTATCTTAAAAAAATTATAGAGCGCAACGTATATCCGAAGGTTTCTTGGCACTGATCTTAGAAGAGGACATGGGAGGAAGACTGTGGGGAGTAACAGATTAAAAAGCCAACTTTGGAGAAGTTTTCTGAAAACCTGTAGCAGTGGATCTAATGTGTAGAAGCAGATTCCAGTGTCTATTTGCTGCTGAGAGGAAACTGCTTCCACCCCATTTGGTTTTCTTGAACCTAGAGGTCGTAACTTTATGGTTTCCCAAAGATCTGCGGTTCCTGCTAGGACATACCAGGAGATGGATTGTTTCAGCAATTCTGGACCCGTGTCATGTAAGGCCTTGAAAGTGAGGCAGAGGGCTTTAAATTTGATCTGATTCCTGTCAGTAAGCCAGTGCAGATATCCTTGATGGCTTGGGACACTGAATGATGTTTAGTACGGTTAAGCAGTAATGTCACAGTGGACCGTTGTAGCCATACAGAGTTTTGTTTGATTGGCATACTTTTAGCCATCTCTGACATAATGGTAGCTACCCCTTGCATAATAATGGCTATGACTTCGGTGGTCAGCCTTGGCAATATGGTTAATCTGGTACAATGGTGGGCAGTATTGGCATTTTACAGGCATTCTCAGTGTTATGGTGAGAAACGATAGCATATTATTGTAACTCATGTTCATTTTAAGCAGAAACTATCCAAATAAGGGTTCTGTACATGTAAACACTCAATTAAAATTACAGGCTGATATTTAGGGACTCTGCAAAATTATGGTTTTTAGGGGAGGTTTTTCTTCTGGTATTGATTTTTTTTTGCCCAAAATGGAAATCAGTGTTTGCCAGAATAATCTGTGTGTTTTTAGAAACCGATATGCTGATGAAGACAAAAGGTTGTAATTCCTAAACCCATTTAAAGTTGATAGTGAAGTGATCACTGAAGCTGAGTTGGGGAGACATATTGTTGTGGTTATGTCATTTGTGCCGACGGGAGCAATGATGCTTTGGCTTACTTCATTTCACTGGTGGAGGCATTTAATATTGATAAGCATTTTAATGGTATTTCTGCTAGTAGCCAGAGGTGGCTTCTCCGTTAAAGTGGAGAAGCGTAGCCCCACTGCTTTTCAGGAGTACAAAAAAGAAAAGAAAATTATAATAACGCATTGTTATTATCATTTTATTTTTCCATAGTGGCTCAGTTCTAGGTGCGGGGGGGGCTGGGCAGTCCAGAGCAGGGGGAAGAGTGGTGGGCACTCGCTAAATGCACATGATGGTTTGGCAGGCCGTCTTGGGCCAGCCAAATAATCATACACACTTAGGGCCAGATATAGGTAAATCCGATTTACCGACTCTTAAATACCGACTCATACCGATTCGGTATTTAAGAGTCGGTAAATTGGAAGGAGGCAGATGTAGGTAAAAAGTTACAGATTCTGTAAGAGTCGGTATTTACTGAATCGGTAAATACCGATTCTGTATTTCCCATTGATTCCTATGGGCCTTAAAGCCCATAGGAATCAATGGGAAATACAGATTTGGTATTTACCGATTCGGTAAATACCGAATTCTGCAAGGGTGCAGGGGGTGTCACTTTGAGACCCTCTAGCACCCCAATTCCGGACTTGTGTGCCATGTGGCACACAGACATGCCCTAAGGGCATGTCTGTGTGTCACATTGCACAGGTGTGCATGCACAGATGTGCATGCACACCTGAATTCGGTATTTTACCACCCAATAGGATTGGGTGGTAAAATACCGATTCTTAAGGGCCTGTGGCACTCTTAGGAGTGCCACCTACATGTGGATATTCCGAATCGGTAAATATACCGATTCGGTATTTTACAGATTCTGTAAATTTACCGATTCTGTACATTTACAGAATCGGTAAAATATAGGCCCCCTACATCTGGAAACCCTAATACCAGTCGGTAACGGCCGAACTCCTACATCTGGCCCTTAACATGTTCGACACCTGGCTGTTTTGCACAGCCTGGGTGGAGAACATGCAGAGGCTTCCACTCCCTGTCTGAGTGCCGAATCATGGCGCCCAGACCAATCACGATGCTGCTGTCATGTTGGTGACAGCAGCAGCGTTATTGGCTTAGGACAGCCTGTGTGCTTCCTGCTTCTGGGACTCGTCAGGAAGAGAAGCG
This sequence comes from Lissotriton vulgaris, assembly GCF_964263255.1. Classification (NCBI taxonomy): domain Eukaryota; kingdom Metazoa; phylum Chordata; class Amphibia; order Caudata; family Salamandridae; genus Lissotriton; species Lissotriton vulgaris. The sequence continues at coordinate 248,579,848 of NC_141687.1, forward strand.
GAGGAGAGACGGAAGAGGAAAGACAGTGGCCATAAAGAGGTAAGTGTAATTTGTTTTGTTTTTCACTCTCCTCCCCTGCCGTATCATCACTAATCCGTGCCAGCCACCACTGAATCCTTAATAGGATGTTCATGGTGTAATGTTAACAAGTTGTCATTATTTTACAATGATAACTTTGCTAATAGCTTGGGATGACTTTCCTTCAGCAGAAGTAGCTCTCATTAAAAAAGTTGGAGACTTAGATATATAACACAATAAGAGACATTTACCTATTACCAGCCTGGATTATTGGCTTTGTCAATGATTGTTAGATGTTTAAAATAGATGAGTAATAATGATTTTGTTGTAAACAATATTGAAAGGGTTTCAATTCTGAAAATGAGACTGAATTAAACACTACTGAGATCTGTGATAGGGGTAATGGTTTTCAGAGTGTCTCAATCACTCCCATTATGTTCACTCTATATTAGACATATACCACCATTATATTCCTTCATCTCGTCCATCAGTACATCTTCCATCTCATCTATTTCTTCTTTAGTATCCTCTTTTCACTCACTCTTGAATGCACTTCCTCACATCGCATACACTTCACCACCCTCTAAACACACACCGCACAAACTCAACTGTAAGGTGAGGGCTGCAGGTTTCCCCGGGGTCTAGGAGGTGCAGACGTCATTTGTGGCAGCGAGGAGGGAGGTCTTGGTGCTGTGGTTGCTTCAGAATATGGACTGGGAGAGGTTCAGGATGTGGTTTGCTTCAATGATGGCCTTCTCAATGACCTTGGCTGGGAAGGGTAGCAGAGAGATGGGTCTGAAGTTCTTGAGGTCCATCAGGTCCATTTCTTCAGCAAGTGGTTAATCTTTGCATGCTTCCAGTCTTCCGGTAAGGTGGCAGAGTTGATGGAGCAGATGAGGGTGTAGCAGAGTTCGGGGGCGATGGAGGTGTCGGCTATGTTGACGATGTGGTGCATGCAGGGGTCCGAGGGGGATCCGGAGTGGATGCTCTTAATGGTCTTGAGGGTGTTGTCAATGGTGATGGGGCGTCCAACTGAGTAGGGTCTGCTTGGGTCCAGTGCATTTGAGTGTGGTAGTTGCAGGTGGGGTGAGAGGGTCTTGGGTATGGAGGCTGTTGAAATTGTCGTATGTCTCTGTAATCTTGCGGTGGAAGCAGGTGCAGAAGTCTTGGGAGGGTGGGATGTCTGCTGTCTTAGTGCTGGGTTGGCGAATTCTTTGAACACTGCAAATAGTTCTTTGCTATTGAGTGCTTTGGCATTGATCTTTTCTTGTAGGGCAGCTTTCTTTGTTTCTTTAATGAGGTGGTGGTGTGCTGTGACAGCGGTTTTGAAGGCTGAGTGGTCTTCCAAGGTATTGCTGCTCCTCCATCGCTTCTCGAGATGTCTACTGGTGTGCCTGGACTCATGAAGGGTGGGAGTATCGCTTGCCTGGGGTTTTCTAAAGGGGAGCCAGTGTGTCAGCGCAGTTGTCGATCCTTCGTGGAGGTTACATGCTAAGGTTTTAGAGTTTACTTTGGAGTTGAGTGGTCGTCCGAGTGGGTTGTGAGACTGAGAGCACTTTGGGTACGATGCCGATGCCTCCACTCGGTTTGTTGCTACAGTCCTTGTGAATGATGTTGTAGCCATACAGGATGGCGGTGGCAATGTCTGGGGTGGAGGTGGAGTTCATTCAGGTTTCCCTGAGGAAGGCGATGTCGGAGTAGACAGAGTCGAATATGTCCCAGATCTCCACGGCGTGTTTGTGGAGAAAGCGTGTGTTGAGCAAGATGCAGCTGAGGCAGTCAGGTCCGATATTTATTGGTAGTGCAGGGGGTGGGGTTGGTGTGCAGCGGCAGGCAAAGGTGCAGATGCAGTTCCGGCAGGAAGAAGGGACCTGGGTGTCATTCGGCGATGCCCGGCGGCAGGCGGTGTGTAGTCCGGTGTTGATGATGTGGAGGGTGTTGGCGTTGTAGCGGTGCATGATCCGAGAACCAGGGTCCGTGCCGCTGAGCAAGGCCCAGGCACAGACGGGCATGCCTTTGGAGCGCCAGCAGCCATGCAGCAACAACCATTTAGTAGTGTGAGGGGGAGGGCTGGAAAACTGGGAGGTGGGGAAGCGGGAAAGTAGCATTGGAAGGGGCGGACCGCGGGGGACAAGCAGCAGCAGGTACACGGAAGGAAAAAGGCCCAAAAAGTGAAATGAGGCAAGAGTGAAAGAAAAGGGACTAAAAGTGACAAAAAGCAAAGAAAGATGAAAGGAAGGAAAAAAAGATCAGAAAGACAGAGAGACAGAGGGCGGAGCAGCAGGAGAGAAGCTCCCCAATGGACCACCAGAGATAAGGCACAGGTGGGTGCCTGCAAGTGGAGGAGGGCCTCAAACTCAGCAGCAGCAGCTACCTAGGCAGAGCTATGCAGGAAGGTAAGCAGTTAACTGACAAGGTGCATTTCTCCATCAACTTTTCCGACTGGGATTACAATCCATTACCAGCAGGTTACACATGGGTCTCTGTAGACAGTCAATTAACCCATAGGACTATCTTACAAGGATTGGAACCATTGGCCTGCAGATCTCACACATGACTAAAAATCTGCCTGTTTAATTTCTGCACTTTTACTAATTTCACGCTTAATCATTCCTATCCCTTTTTTCCTAATTTCTCTTTTAAATCTTTTCTTCTTACCCTATTATTTTGGTTATAAATGTATTGATCTCTCCTCATATTCTGCATTTTGTATGACATATATTAAACTTTGTGTGTTTTCTGCATTTTCAGTTTTACTCCAGACTCTTCTTTTTCTCTCCCCCTTTTCTTGGTCACCCCATTTCCTGTAGATGTTTTTAGTTTTGCTCTACCCTTTTCTATTTTTCTGTCACTATGTGCTGTTGTTGTCTTTCTTTCACTTCTCTCTTCATTCTGTTCCTTGCTATTTTGTTTGTTTCTCTTCTTTCCTGTTATCTCTCCTATGTTTCTTTGTGCCTCATGCACAAAGGTGTTTGCAATGACAATATGACACTAAGGGGCATATTTACAAGTTGGAACGAGACAAAGCTCGCTGCACGGGTACACGCGGTAGATTTACGACAACAGATGGTGTTGTATAGTGGCTTATGATGGAGCGAGCAGATGAATTAAATTTCGTTCAAACTCGCAAAGTTAAACTTCCATAACAAACGTAATTGTATTAACAAGCACGTGTGTTGAAATGATTAATCAACTTAGTTTTAAAATGCACTCATACAGAAAAACACGTGTGGACTAACTTATATGCTCTATGTTCCAATCGCAAGTGTGTGAAAATAATAAACTAACTTTGTCTATTTATTTATTTATTTATTTTTTTCTGAGTAAGTATTTATTTGTTGATTAATTAAAATCATTACAAACAAGAATAGATAAAAGCAACCTACATAAACAAACATATACTATGCACAAAGTTATTATCATCTTAAACTGATCATCAAAAATTGCATTAATACAGTCAATTCCATATTAATATTTAAATGTTTACACACTGATTAAATTACAGGTATTAGCTAGAGTACAATATATTAGCAGCAATCTCTGTTATAGCAGCATTTAACTAAAGTGACAAGTGTTAGCAGTAGGAAATACTAGTATAAATACATTTTTTGCTGTTTTCCATTTGCAAGCTATAGTAAAGTGCAATGTGCATAACTATAGTAAATTATACTAATAGACCCTTCAACTGGCATACATTTTGATTTAAACAATTCTTAAAATAAGTTTCTTTAATTATTTTGGATCACGATAAATAGTTATTTACTTGTTCTTCGTCTTTGAGTTTCTTCTCAGCAATAATAATGAACTTAACAAAGTGATAAATAAGTTTTATATTGGCCCCACTCAAACAGGTAATAATTGCTTGCCTGCATGTTCTAATTCCTAGTTCATTAAAAATTGGTTTTAGGATCAACTTCCGAGCCTCTGCCAAAGCTGGACACAAGGTTACAATGTGTGTTAGTGTTTCCTCCCTTTGACTACAAAGCCTGCAAATGCTCGATACCCATTGATTTTCCCATTTTGGTATACCATCCTTTGTCGGATATCTTCCCAGCCTTAAATACATAAATTTATTCTTGAGCCTAGGTTTTACATTATAAGACAAGTAAGATTGAGGTGACAGCCTACCGAAAGAGTTAACAACTGTCCAGAAATTACTTATTTTCCTTAATTCCTCCTTGTCCGCTATAGTCGTTAATAATGCGGCCATTTGATTCATTTCTTTTTTAAAAACTATCCTGCTCCTCATTTCATCAGCCAAATTAGAGCAGTCAAAATTACTTATGCATTCATTAAAATACAGCTGCCAATTTTTTGAATATTCCCTTTCTGAGATTTCAAGCCAGCATAACTTTGCCAGTGAACCTTCCTCTGAACGCACTAATGTTAAAAGAGACTTCAAGAATGTAGATTGACGCGCCAGAGATTGGTTTTTCAAACCAAATTCCAGTCTTATGTTTGCTCGACTAATATATTTGGGGATTTTAAAAACAGTTTTATATATTCTAATCTCTATATCGTCGAGCACTTTCGCGTCTTTGCCCCTAAAGATGAATGAGCAATATTCCAAAGATGGCATTAATTTTGCTCGCATCACCTTTATCAGATGGTCGTAATTGGGGCATAATAGTTTGTCTCTTAATTTTCTAAAAGCAAATGCAAGTGAGCAACCCCTGGCTTCAAGATTGTTAAAATGCTGTCTAAAAATCACTTTGTCTATTGTTATTGTCAGTATTAAATGTGGCTGAAATATTAATGGCATGTGCCTATTGGTGTGCTTATGTTGTGTTATATCTTTTCTGGGGCTAAAACTCGTGGAGAATCCTTATGGCCTAAAAGAAGAAGGTTAATATACATGCTGCTATATGTGCATAGCTAGGTAACATAAATTAACAGGGTAATAATTAGCGAAGGGGGTGGGTAACTTAATTCTCTAATTAATTACTGTTTTGTGTTTGTTTATATACTAGTTTCCGTGAGAGGCCTTTAGGCCTACAAAAGATGGCGTTTTCGAATCCTGTCCAGAAAGGAGCCTTGCACACACGAGAAGTGGAAAGTTTTACCACGTTGACAATTTTGTCCGAAAATATTGTTGAATAAGTTGTGCATAATGTGCTCATGGAGATTGTCCAAGGACAGGAAGTGGCAGGTTTGCCAAGGCAAGGAAGTCATGAACTGTAGCTCGAACTTGGTTACATTTTCGAGGAAGCGAAATGACTCGAAAGCAAAGGAGGACAATAGGGCTAAGGAAAAGCCTGTTCTCGGTCTGGAGATGGATATGACATGCTGGTGTACTGACACGGCTCAGCCAATGACAAGTGTGGATTTATGGAAAAGAATGCAGAATTTAGTTACTTTAGCTAGTTAGAAAGGTATAAAACCTGGCTCACGGGGAGGAGGGAATCTCTCCTCGTTTTCTCATTCCTGAAGGGTGTGATGTGCTGTTGGACTCTTTGGCCACGTAAGGATAGCAGACTCTTATGATTCTTTTATTAGGTGAAGAGAGTTTTTAGACAGGGAGATAGAATTTAGGGAATGGAATCTTATATTTTGCTTTAAATTCATGCTAACTGATTTGCCTTTAATATGTCAGTCCAAAAGTTTTCCTTAAAATGATGCTTTCATCTTGCTAATAAAATAAGATTCTTAATTATAAAATGCTCTTTCTTTGAATAAAAGTTAATAAAAATTAGATTTTGAAATGACAAGCTGGTCTTGTTTATTCATGGTCTAGTTATCATTAGTTGATCCATTCACTTTTGTGACTTAATTTAATGACATATGTTTTTAAAACTGTTGGACCCGGCCCTTTTGGCAGGTTCACCCCGAGACTTTTTGCTTTTTCCTAGCCTGTTTCTGGAACCTGGTGGTAGTGATTTTAGGCCTCTGCGCACTTTTTCACTGTGGTACAGTGTAAAGTGTGTGAGCTCTCTGTGTATGAGTGGTGTGTGACCTGCCCTCCCATAGGAATGAATGGGGAATATGTATGCCCATGGTAGTTCCTGATGTGTGGGGAGTGCAGGGTCGAGTTTGGTATGTGCGAACACGTGAGATTGAATGCTGCGCAATGGTATATGCGGCATGATTGTGTCTAGTGTAGAAGTGACACTTCTAGAAGTTGGCATATTTGTGTAATTTGTGTCTGTCGTGTAATTGGCTGAGGCTGGCTGGTGAGCCTGGCTCCAAGAGTTTGGGAGGGTCTGCCCCGGTGGTGAATGGAGTGTTTAGCATGCTGATGTGAGGGGAGGAGTGAGCCTGGGCCTGCTTGTGGATTGACCATCTGGTTTGAGGGTCCTGAATGAGGCTGGGTTTTCCCCACACAATGCTGGCTCCACCCCCTGGGGTGCGTCTGATGTCCCTAGCCAAGCCAGTGAAAGGAATTCCCTATAACCAGTTCTAGCTGGTTCTCACACTGCCTGCACCCTGCTAAACAAAGGATTTCTCTGTATAAAAAGGGGCTGTGTCCCCTTCCAAAAGGTTCTTGTTTCTGTCTTTCTGACTTGAATCCTGCCAGGGGCGTGCTGCTGCTTGGGCTCAGGGGAAGGCTTGCCTCCCTGGGCCCTGCCGAGCCCTTGGATGCCTGATGGACTTGTCCTGGACCCCTGAAGGACTTTTTGCTGGACCTTTGTTGCCCTAGCGCTGGCAGCGCTTCTTGGGGGTCTGCCTGATGCCACAGCGCTTAGGAGCGCTTTATTTGTGCTCTAGCGCCCCCGAGCGCTTGATTTGCTATTTTAGCACAGGGAGCGCTTTAAATTTCCTTTAGCGCTTGGGAGCCCTTCAATTGTGCTAGCGAGAGCCCACCTCGCTGCTTTCTGCCCAGATTCATGTGTATGTTGCGGGGGCCGTCCCGCGTAATGGCCGCCAACCTGTATATTTAAAAGCAGGTGCCCACCCTGCGTGTTGTGCCCTCAAGCGAGTCCCTCATCGCTTGATAATTTAATTGCAACGGGAGCCCACTCTGTGCTTTTTCGGGGAAATCGCAGCGCTGGCCTCGACAGCGCGACCGGAGCCAGAGGGGCTCGTCAGTGGGGCTGGGCTGCCATTGGCTGGCCCAAGGAAGAGTTGCCGCGCAGCCATTGGCTTCCCCCCGGAAGGAGAGAGCCGCGTCATCACCGGGGCTCCCATGAGCGAGGGAGAGCCCCGGTCTGCTGGTAGAGCCCAGCCGCCTTGCCCAGCCGCCCAGGAGGAGGAGCCCCTGTGAAGGGGGGGCTTCACGACGTGGCGCGAGGACAGGCAGCACCAGAGCGGGACCAGAGCCACGAGAGGATTCCCTCCCCCCCACGGAAGCCGGTGAGTTGAAGCCGGCTGGGTGGGAGAGGGAGTGAGGAGGCGCTCTGCCGGTGCCTTCACCCTGAGCAGCCCCACTTGATAGCGGGCCATTCCCACGGTTGCGGGGCATTTGTTCTTTTGAGTCCCCCAGAGGGGGGCTCCACCGAAGGCACCAGCCTCTGTTAGAGAGCCCCGAGAGGCTCATGCAGCCCCTTTGATGTTGCTTGATGCCGAGTCCCCAGAGGGAGGACTCCAACGCTGGGGCCACATTCGAGCAGAGCCCACGAGGCTCACGGCGCCACATTTGTGTCTAGAGCCTTGAGAGAGGCTCGAGGCGCCCCACGTGTTCCCGGGTCCCCCGTGAGGGACCCCACCGCCGAGTAAGGCTGCATCGTGGTTTTGCGAGCCCAGAGAGGCTCGAGGGGGCATTTCTTTGTGTAGAGCCCCGAGGCTCCCTGCCCACATTGTTGTTTTGCGAGCCCAGAGAGGGCTCTTAGGGGGCAAAGTTATTTACAGAGCCTGTGTGGCTCCAGCTTGGCGCAGCTTTTGTTCTAGGGCCAGTGAGGGCCTTGGCGCAGTTTTGTGATTCCCAGCTGCCCAGCAATTAGTGGGCAGCTGCACCATTTAGGCCCCTGACTTTTGGACACAGGGCGTCCTAGACCCAACGAGGCCAGTAGGCCTAGGGACTGCCACAGGTAGTGGCTTATGTAAGTTTTGCGCGATGTGATGTGGTGCTAGGAAATGTAATGCATTTAATATGATTGCGCACCTTGATCTTACACCTCTGAATGTTTTTAGGCATCATGTGTTTTTGCGCTATTGAGTTATGTTCTGACACCTCTGAATGTTTTTATGCATCATGTGTCTTCCTTGATTTTACACCTCTGAATGTGTTGGTTTATGCATCATGTGTTTTTCCTTCCCTGCACCTCTGAATGTGTTTTTGATGCGTCATGTGCCATGTTCTTACACCGCTGAATGTATGTTTTTTGCATCATGTGTTTTCCTTCCCTACACCTCTGAATGTTGTGATGCATCATGTGTAATGTGTTCTTGCTTATACCCCTAATTGTATTGTGATACTTAGGTGGTTGTTCTTTCTAGAACAGGTGGTCCTAGTGAGGTCCTGGTTCACTGCGTGACATTCTCCTAAGGTGTTTAGGGTTGCGTAGGTGGTACTTACCTGTTACCAGTAGTTACTGGTTGTGATTTATAACTGTTATTTTGTGCTATACTTATTCTAAGTTCTAGAAGTGCTATTTCTACTAAGTGCTGATTCTGACAGTGGCCCATGTGGATTGGTCCTGGTGTAAATAATCCCTTGTGAATATTGCCCGTGCCAGTTGGCACAATGTACATGTGTGATTCTATCTGATGTGTTTTGACAATACAGAAGTTATTTTTATATAACCTTGTGTGGAGTTCCTTTTGTGGTCTGCCTAGGATGTTGTTGCTGTTGTGTGCTGGCGCAAATGCTTTACACATTGCCTCCGGGATAAGCCTGTCTGCTCGTGCCAAGCTACCAAGGGGGTGAGCAGGGGTTATCTTGGCGTGTGACTCCCTTGCCCTGACTTAGGAGTGGTGGTCTCTGACTGACTTTGGCGCAAGCCCTGGCCAGCCAGGGATCCCATTTCTAACAAAAACTATGGTAAGAAATTATAAACTGCAGTTGTAAATAAATGTGTAAATAGTTTGTGAATAGATCCGATTAATTAGGTCACATGATTCGGTCGATCAAAATTGCTGGTTTATGGGCCTTAGTAGTGATTCATAATTAATGGTGAGTATTGTGGAGATGGGCAGTGTTTGTGAGACAGTTTTTCATTAGGAGCGCTGGATCACTTGCAATAGAAAGAAGTACCCTGTGATAAGGTGGAAAGCTGGTACGAGGGGGCTTGGCTACCACATGTCACTCCATGTACAAAGTTTGAAGTCCAGTAAGGTGATCCGTGACCTCGAGCCCGGACGAAATTACCACAACAAAGAAACAGACAATGAAACATGTTGGTCCAACCTCACGATTTTGAATAAAACTGGCATATGGTAGATGTGAGTCTTAACTCAATTTTTATTAGAGATATTCTTTATATAATAATATCAAAGGGTCTCTATTTTTCTTTGTTATATACAAATCATTATTTTCACCTCTACTATTTGTACTGTACACTCTTTTCCTTTTCGCAGGTGAGATAGCTACCAATGATGAGAAACGTGGGCACAAATGGTGAGAGCCTACCAGTGGCTCCTCTCGTGTAGCGCAGGTGAGGGGCTATCTCACCTATACACAATTTTTTGTTTTTTATACACCTGTATAGTTGGGGGGTATACTTGGAAAGAGGTGACTGACAAACCAAGGTTTTTATAAGTTAAAAGAAATTACTGTGGGCTATATGGATTGAGGAAAATTGAAATATTTCTAAATCAATAGGTGGGGAGATGAAGTTGAAACCCCACTCCCAATCCTATAAAAGAAAGTGGACTATGCCCCGTGTAATCTGGTCTTTTGGTGTTTTTTGGCATATTTTCAAGCTTCAGGCACCACCAGAGAGTCACTTTATTGGACGATCCAGTGGTGCTGCGTGCTGGCCCATATTTACAAGGCCACGCAAAGACACCCTGTTTGGCTTTTCATGGCTTTGTAATTTTGTCTCCTTTTCACGCATAACTTTGCATGAAAGGGCTTGCAATGGATGTTGTTGTGGCGTCCCACTGCAACACCCATTTTGCTTTTTGACACTGCCCCATATTTACAAGCATCTGAGACAGTGTCAAAAACTAACACCATTGAAAAGCAGGTGTTAGAGTGGCGCAACTATGAAAAATACTTTTATTTCTCATCTTTATTTTCCTCTTTCCTTGTGTTCTGGATTCTGCAATACACATGAAAGGAGCAAATCGTCTTTAATGACTGTTTTTGTGCAGGAAGTTGTCCCTTCCTGCACATAAACAATCATCCCTATGGTGCAAGGGAGCCTGCGTTGGCACTAGGCAGCTTTCTTAGTTTCAGCACAAGGGAAAACATAGGGGTACTCCGCATTCTTGTAAATACGATGCATCCCTGTGTTTTATAAATGACAGCAAAGCGCAGCTAACTTCCTTGCAGCACCACGTTGTGTCATTTGTTTGCAAATATGCCCCTAGGTTTACCAAATCATTAGAGAGACCCGTTCATGGCCAATGGCAGACTCTGACCTATCTGCCTGACGTCTAATGGTAATGACATAGAAATGGCCACATGCTGCAGACGCCAGATACAAGAACCATGCGTAAGTTTGTTAATTTTGTATTGTGCAAAGCAGCGTTTGGGCTGTTTGCATTACTTTTCCATACAAACCAACGCTAATACCAATTAGCGTTGTTTTGTTAATCCCCAAAAAGGTTTAGCGAAGGGTTAGCATTAAAAGAGTAATGCTAACCCGATGCTAAGCCTTTGTAAATCTGGGCCTAAGTCACAGGAAAAGTTGCAACCATGTCATATACATCACCTAAATGGGAAAGTTTTCCTGTCATATTACGTACATGTTATTATATAAGGTATACATTTCAGGGGCGGCTCCTCCCCAATGGTAGTGGAGCATCGCCCCACTGGCTACGAGCCAGCAGGTGAAACCTAAAACAATATACCATAATAGTTTTATTTTTCATTTGCCGGCTCTCAGCAAGCATGTGCAGGGAGGAGCAGTGCCGTGGCATGAGAGAGGGGAGAAGGAGTAGTATGCGCACTTCTAAGTGTATATGTGTGTTTGGCCGGTCGTCTCAGGCCGGCCAAACACACATGCGCACTTAGGTTTCTCCAACCCAGTTAAATTGAACAGCTGGGCTGGAGATACAGCACAGACTCCCTGTCCTAAGCTGAGCGTCTTTTCAGCCTGTTCAGGCCACTACCCGCGCTGCTCCCATAGCATGAGAGCAGCGTGGGGTTCGCACAGGGAGTCTGAGGCTGCCCCAATGGCTGCTGGGACAAGGAAGACCGAGGCACAATGCGGTAGATGGTCGGAAGCTCTATGTAAGTGTTTTAAAAAAAAATTATTACCCACCTGTGTTCTCCCTCCAGCGCTCCACCGTGCCCCCTCCCCCGACTTACCACCTCTTAATTGTGTCAGCCGCCACTTATACATTTATATTTTGATACTTATTTGCCTGTTACTACAGATCAATGAATTTTCGAGGCACTGTATGAGCCTACATTTAAAAAATAATCTATATTTCACAAAAACTCAGGGGCATATTATCAAGCCTGGGCGATAAAATTATCGCTGCTTTATCGACAGGAAACTGCTGATAAAGTGGCGATAATGGGCTTGATAATATGCTCTATGGAATTCCAATCGAAGCTCATGTTAAATGTGAAGGACATCTAACATGGGCTTCGATTGGAATTCCATAGAGCCTATTATCAAGTCCATTATCACCACTTTATCGGCAGTTTCCTGCCGATAAAGCGGCGATAATTTTATCGCCCAGGCTTGATAATATGCCCCACAGTTACCCCAGCTATCGAATAAAACAAAAACTAAGGAATGCAAAGGATTGTGCTCCCATGCGTTTATCCTCCATAGATGAAACTCATCAAGTGAATATCCGTGATGACATCATGAAATGCACTTTACGTGGGACACATTAAGAAAGGGTGCCATGGGATATGGGTGTATTTTGCATCCAGGGATCGCAGAGGTTTCTTTCCTTGAACTGTGTCAGCGCTCAATGGAGATAATAATCAAAGTGTTATCACACGTGTAAATATGTGATTAAGTATTGCACGATTGTCTGTCAGGCCACCCTAGGTCTATTAATGGAAGGGGGACGTACGGAAGGGCTCAGTTAGGCCTGGTGATCGGTACGTATGATTCAGGCAATCTGATCCATCAAAACCTAAAAGCTCACCTATTGGTTTCTAGCTCGGTAAAGACATTGTCCCTTACTTGTTTTCAAAATTCTTTATAGAGTATTCAATGTTTAAAGCAAAGTATACAGCACATGCGTCTGATAATAGGTGATGCAAAGGGCTTTAAGTGGCCCGGGTCCTGCCAGGGCTCAGCACCAGCAGTTCAAAAAGCAGGTGCTGAGACGGGTTCTCCACTTTTGCCCTCACCTTCAGGGTGAAAAAAATACTCTTACCGCTGCAGCAGTACCAACCTTCACTGCCTTTGATATAACTTCAAAGAGCCGCTATAGTTCTTTCACAGTCTCATCATGTCAGAACTGAAGCCTTTTGAATGTTATATACAACTCAGCCTAAGTTGTGGCTTATTTATCTTAAGCAACTAACAACCATTGACAAAGCTAAGAGTCCTGGCTTGTTATAGGTGTAATCTTACTTGTTGCATCATATATCTGGATGTGACAGAAGCTGCAAAATACCAGTCCGCCAGCACACTCTGCTAAGCACAGATTTTTAACTGAGGTGTTTGTAAGCCACACCCTTAATCACATTGACCACACCCCTTTCAGAGACCCTCCATCCCCCCAACCCAGGTTTTTCTTCCCACTTAAAACCCTGGCGATGCCATACGATAATGCATTGACCTGATGTACGTCACAGGGGGTCTGCAGTATTCCTAATGAAGTGTATGAGGGGCAGTGCTTTAAATGGGAAAAAATAAGTGCAGGTACTCATTAACATGAGATAGCGGTGTAGTAAGTGGGCGGGGCCAGGGGCGGGGCTAAGGGCAAGCCATGATGATACTTAACGACTTCTATGACAGTTGCACCACACAACAAAACACATGATAAATGTGTGTATATAAACAAAGCAGGTTAATATTACACAAAATGAAAGAGAAATGCGATATGTTAACATTTCCTTTTTTTGCAATAGTTACACCTTCTAAACACCATACTGTTAAATGCTGTTGTTTGGCACAATACTATATATTTTTGAGCACACGAGTAGGAAGAAAATGAAAATACCTCCACTACGAACCAAAGGTCTTGTGGCACCAAGCAAATGAAGCAAATCATCATGACCCTCCCCAGAAGATATTTCTTGTCTCTTCCATCGATCTATCCATTCATCCTACCATTTACCTGCTGATGTCCACCATTTACCCTTTACATTCTGTCGTCTATTCAGTTTTTCATCCATCATTCAGTTTTTCACCATTCTGTCTGTCCACCCTTCATACCAAACCTATCCATCCATCTTTAAACCTATCCATTCATCCTTTCACTTATCCATCTCTTTATCCACCCTTTCACTCATCCATCAATCCTTTCTCTCATCTATCCATCCACCCTTTCATTCCATCCACCCTTTCACTCAATCCCTCCTTTCATTCATCCATCATTCACCTTTTCATCCATCCCCCCTCACTTTCATTCACCCATCCAATCTTTGACTTATCCACCTATATCCACCCTTTTATCCAATCATCCACCTTCTTTCACCGATCCATCCACTCATCCATCCATCCATTCATACATCCACCCTTGCTTACTCATCTATCCACTCACTCACTCACTCACTCACCCACCCACCAACCCTCCCTACTACAATATTTATGAACCTTTGTCACCGAGCAGACATGTACACACAAAGTGCCACCCATTTTTCTTACAAAAAACAAGCATACAAATGCAGGCAAATACACAAAAAAAGCACACTAAAGACTCCGGTATGTTAAAAGCCATGTCATACTCTTCATCATGGCTTTTTTAATTGCCACTACCAGGGGACTGCCATGATTCCTATGTTTGTGCAAATGCAGAGGATAGTGTGAATGTGGTTGACAGCATAGGGCCTGAATGGACCCCGTAGCTGCCAAGGTTTCAGATTGCTATGTGTGACATTTTCATATTTTCATTGTAATTGTGAGTGCCATTTCAACGACTATGAGTGACACTTTCTTTCTCGCTAGCAAAATTAAGCAAGTAAGACGAGGTGATCATATAAATATCAGAAAAAACCTCCATTTGAGTATAGCTGCTAATGTTTCAGATTGCTTTTGTGTGACATTTTCATAGATTCAGTGGATTTACGAGAGTCAGGCAACAACTAGATGTGCAACATTTAGAGTGGCACTTTCTTGCGAGCATAATCATGGTATGAAGTCAATAGAAATAGACAAATATCAGAAATCACACTCATTTAAGCAACAAGGAAGTCAAACTCTGCAGTAGGTGCTTTTGAAGCTATTCAAATTCTAAAAAAAATCAGCACCCTCCACCCCAACCTCAGCTTCAGGTGTGGCCAAACCACATGTAACAAAGGGATCTCTGTGACAAAAGCAGCAACCTACTGAGCTATCCACATACAATCAAGTACAATACAATATGCTTTTTTTGAAGGAGGCATATTAACCCTCTACGCTACTTAATGGTCAGAGTGAAAAGTGCCAGTGGAAAAAACTCTGACCTCTCTCCAGCAGGAACAATAATCACCTGACTTAGCAAGTCTAACTATGCTGAGAAAATAAAGGGTGCTGCTTCATAGTGTCACTGTCAAGCAGGGATGTTAAACGCTTGGCACTACTAATAAATCAGCAAAGCTGCTAGTTTAGAGAAAAGGTAGCACTGGGCTGGCGGTGAGTGTGGGGCAGAAGTTAGGCTCGGGGCTGGGCACAGCAATAGCCCATCATGTGGAGGGCAGGAGGAGGTGAGCAGGTGATCGAGTCTCGAACACCGGCTTGCTCCTTCAAGTCCATGTAGCAGGAGAATTCCTGGGTGCTCTGGGGCCCGGCTGGCAGACAGAAAATGAAACACCCTGCCACAGCATGGGCGGCGACCACTGTGTGACCGAGGAAGATGGGAGCCAGGCGCATCTAAAGGAGAGTGTTAGGAATGTGGGGAAACCATGGGCTGGCAGCGCTAGTTTTGAGCATATAAGAAAGCCTTCTATGCACACACCAGGTAACTGAGGCATGTGGCGTTAGGAAGGTAGGTGCATCAGTGCAGAAAGCAGTTAGATTAGTGCTCCAGGGGCCACTTCGATCGCATCGTCTGGGCATTAACCCTCTGATCCAGAGACTGTACGGGAAGTGTGAGAATCCGCTCCTGATAATATGTCTATCTATATATAAAGTGTTACCCTGCACGGAATTTTCCCTACCTGAAGTTCTGCGCTTTGAAAATCACAGCGCACACTGTAAAACGAATCTCGACCCTGCTCTGTCCAGCACAGCGTGACGGCGAGCACCAGACATTATTCAGATGAGCCCTGCTGAATAGCTCATCAGGGGCTCAGATCAGGAGACAGAAGCGGTGCCTTTGCTCCCAGAGACACGTCCCACTCCTGCTTGCCACTGCGCCGGCACTCACAGCCACTAAGCCTACCTTTTCATGAGTACCGGTACTCTCCTCGGGCAGTAGAGAAGTGCCGGTACTCAGAGCGATAAATTTAAGAAGTGCTGGTACTCCGTACCGGTGAGTACCGGCCCATTTAAAACACTGATGAGGGGCCGTCTCAGGACCGGGGGAATCCGCCGCACAGCGCAGTAGAACTGAGGACTACGCTTGACTGCGGTAACAACCACCACCCTAGAACCAAGGCCTTCCAAGCTGCTTGTCTCCTGTTGTGTCAGAAGGAAAGGGTGTTTGGGCAAGGGTGCAGTTGGATGTTTAGGAAGCAGTGTCACTAAAGTGGTCCTACCATGCCACCCTCCCTCCAACTTTCCACATGTTTTTGGCAGCATCTCTGGCTCTATAGACCTCTTCCTCTAGATGTGAGTAGTCGTCCATACCTCACAGACATCCCTGCAGCGAAGGCGACTCCCTTATTGATCAGTGTCGGCCAATGTCTTTCTTGGCTACCAGACAGGCCAACACAATAGGCATGGCTTATGGGAGCCACGTGGGCCTCCCACTCCTTCGAGTATGCCAAAAAAAGTGCTATCTTAAGCAGTGGTCAAAGTGGGCGGGATCGGCAGGACACCTACTTTTTTATTTAATTTAATAGAAACCGTTCCCCTACTTTTTTAGTTAAAAAATTCATCACCGGACGGCAGATATAGCCATGGCCTATAGATAAGGCTCGACTGCTCGTGGCCGTTTGGGGACGGGCGTGGCAGGCAGAGAAGGAAAAGGACACAGTTTCTTCCTTCTTACCCAGAGAAGGACAGTGTCCCCTTTTCTGCTCTGCTTCTGGCAGCTGCCCCGCCTCTTTCTTCCTCTTATTCCCTCTCTTTCTGTCTCTGTCTTGCTCCTCTTCACTTCCTAAAATCCGAGACTTCAAGAAACGCCTCTTAACCCATTTTCTCTTCTTTCCGTCATTCGTTCCCTTGTTAAATGGATCCAAAAACCTAAATTAATAATTTTGATGGAAATGACATTTTTTTATAAAGATGTGGATTTAATAAAAAATATATATAAGTACGTAATACATTACTGGCAAAGCTGAACCAAAACGGTGGCAGAATGAATACATATTCAAATACAAACATATTTCTATTTGGTAAATTTTCAAAATTTAATGCACAGTAAAATGGGCATTTTTGTTTGCATTTCAAAATCGGTGTTACTTCAACTACTGTTGTGAAAACTTATGCAGCTTAGTAAGCAAAGAAACCAACTTCAGACAATTTTAAAGTACCTTGTAAACTAAAGTTTCAGTTGATCAAAAAATATATTAATAAAACAGTTCTACTAGCAAGTTGTATGTTAAGCAGCTGCATCATGACAAAAGATTTATTACGCTGCAGGAATTAAAAAAGAAATTTCTAATAAGGAGGAACATTTACTGCACAAATCCAAGCCAAGGAGCAAATCTGCTCTTCCTGGTGCCCCACAGAAGTCAATGCTAGGGACTGCTGGATCCCCCATGGTGCAGTTATGGACCCGTGTTTCCACTCCCTGGGATTCAGGGAGCCCCAATGATCTCTCCCTAGAATTCTGTGTTTTATTATTTGTCATGCACAAGAACATCAGAGAAATAGCTTCCAAGCTGCATGTGGGCAGAAAGGAAAAGGAAAGGAAAAGGAAAGGAAAAGGAAAGGAAAATGAAAGGAAAAGGAAAGGAAAGGAAAGGAAAGGAAAGGAAAGGAAAGGAAAGGAAAAGGAAAGGAAAGGAAAGGAAAGGAAAGGAAAGGAAAGGAAAGGAAAGGAAAGGAAAGGAAAGGAAAGGAAAGGAAAAGAAAATGAGAACGATGGGCTCCACTGTTGGCCTGTCTCGTCAACGAATCATGTTGCAATCATGTAACAAGTATGGCCACTCCATTGGCAGCTTCTATAAAGAACATGGATTATGACATCTAAATAGCAGAATAGCTGTATCTAAACAGTCTTATAATTGGGAGCCCAAGGTCTGAATCCTCCGCCAATATCTAAATAAGGAGGACTTTCTTATTAGAGACAGGGTGCATCGGCATGGATATATGTCTGTTCTACTGGTCTGAAAGGGTTTTTAGTCAGGTTTTGAGAAAAGGGCGCACTGCTAAGTGTTGACGCAATTCTATCTGGCGATTCTCAGTGGAATTTGAGGTGCAAAAGAGTGAGGGGATGAGCCCTATAACCCCTCCATGTAGTATCAGCCTAGGCTAATACTGCGTACGTTAAGTAACAGAATACCCATGCACACTCTAGCAATGTATAAAAAGTTATGTCAGTGTAGACACTTTAAACAACGGAGACAAAGCCTAATATTAATACAAAAAATGATTATTTTCTTGACATCAGTTGTATGAATGTAGTTTCTTTAATGTTCTGAACAAGAAAACCAGCCGACACGTGTTTTGTCGCGTGTGGGACAATCTTCCCACGACTCCTCAGGGCTATGGGAATTTGGAGTGTCGTAGGGAAAGTCGCTCCGTCTGTGATACTTCCGACCCGACAGGGCCCTGGACTTTGTAGGATAGCGTGGGGATGTAGGTTTAGAATTCTTGTAATGGTTGATCGTTGTGTTGAAATGGCACGGTAGGTAGATATGTGGGACACTCTAGGGCGCGTGGAAACTCAAAGTATAGAGGTCTTGAAGTGTTGAAGTTCGTGTCTCCATTGTGTAATCGGGTAAAGTTAGATCCCATCTCATGAAAGGTAGTGCCCTTCGGTCTTCAGACGGATGCGTCTGAAAAAAGATGCCGTTCGGACGTGGTCCATATATGTCTGTATACTCACTGAACTGCGACATAGTCAACAAATGCGGATGGCACTGGCCAACAGAGGAAAACGGATATTTTGAAACCAATTTCCTACAGGTCATCTCTAATATCTTTCACTTCCTAGGAGTAACTGATAACAAATATTCTGGAAATATAGTGTTCACGCTTTAAAAATTATGTTAATTATTTTTTGACCTATAACTGATTATATTGAATAGGAGGGAAAGAATAACCATATCAAAAAAAGCTGCAGAACACACAAGTCAATTTCATTGGGAGTGGCAATTAACTCATCATACTTCTCTGAGGAAAGGCTGTATTAAGACTAGCGCTACCAGTTTTATTGTATTTATTTTTTTACATTTCTGTCTGTATTTATCCATATTTCGTTTTTTGCTGATTTTATCTGAATTTATCCATATTTATTTTGCGTTTTGTGAAAAAATTAAGCTGAAATGAGTATATTTCCACATTTATTCAACCAATAAATATGCACTCATGCTTGAATGTCTGTCAGATTTCAATGGCGTGAACACTCGCTGATGATAAATCAGTGCACTTATAAGAAAATATGCAAATTTCAGTATCAACCTAGTGCATGTCCACTGCTGTTTAAGCCTCTTTACTAAAATTCATTTCTTTTTTAATCCCCTTACCTATCAATCCACACAGATATGGGCCAGGCAGTCATGGCAGAGAGAATTTAGAATTACTCAAACAGCAACCCAATTTCAGTTTTTATCCACATTTAAAAATAAATACAGACACGAATATTAAATGTTTTCTGTCTGTATTTATCTGTAAAAAATCAGTAAAAACAGAAAACAGGGAGCCTTAATTAAGACAAACATTGAGGTGATGAATTGAAATCACCAGGAGGAGATGATGGAGGTGGTAAAAGCATTGATGAGAATGGAGGACTCTGAAAATGTGGGGACTGATGTGGCGATAGTGGTGGAGGCCTTGATGAGAATAATAGTGGCATGGATGAATATGAAGGGTTACTTGAGTGGGTAGTTGAAGTAGTTTGAAGTGCTGGGGTTGATGGAGGGGGCAGTGACGGGAATTGATGTGTGTGTAAAAATTGAGTTGGTGGAGGAATTGTTGAGAATTGGTGGCTATGGAATCGTTCATAAGGGCTTTCTGTTGCAGGCATTGGGGCTGAAGGTGGTGGATTATGTGGTGGTGGAGGAGGCACAGAGTATACTTGGCTATAAAAATGTGCCTTGTTATGCTGTGGCCAATCATGTTTGTATTAATAGATGGGGGAGAACTTTGCCACATTGTTTCATAGGTTGGTTACCACACCTGGTTAGGTAAAGTATTTAGTTCCTGCTTTACAGTAAATCATTGCCGATAATGTGGTGGGCACTTATTGGGCATCTGGTTCTACTTGTTTTTAGGAAAACCTCTTGAACATGCCAGTTTCGAACTGCTGTATTGGCGTGAGGGATATTAACTGCTCTGGTGTCGAGATTCATTCAGATTCTGATGCTTTAAAATGTTGAAATTCTTTACACATACTAACAGTCTCTGCCAAGATTTTACCTTATTACTACCTCTGTAATATACAAATGCAGCAGTGAGAAAGGTGACTAGTCAAACTTTGCAAAGGACCGTCCACTTATTAGCAACACAAGTCACATGTTTTAGTAACTTTTGATCCATTTGAGCTACAAACAGTTTGTTTAGTTAAAATCATCAGATTATGAAGCAGATGATGTATTCTGTGGCAAATATGGCAAAGCCATAATTATGTGGAAAACATTTTCAAACTAAGATATTTTGCTATTCATGTTTGAACTGTTCTTGCTGAAAAAAGGAGTAGTGCTGATGATAGAAACTTCATGGTTCGGAGACAAATGGCTTGTGATTCCACTTTTAAGTGAATTTGAGACATTCTATGATAGGAAACGCATCCCACTTTGTGAATGTATTTTAATGCCAAAAAACTTAAATAAACTTGACTATCCATTGGATCAATTAAATAACATAATAAGCTGTAACTGGTCAGTGAAATGGCAAATACAAAAAAATGGGATGTTTTGCTCTTTCTGGCCACACCTCTGACTCCGCCCACTGACCAATACTCCCGTTATTCCCACCCTCTGATTCTCCACCAACAGTTCCCCTACTTTTCTTTCCCAACTTCGACCTCTGTTCTTAAGTAAGGATGATGGGTGTCCTACTACTTCTGATAAGAACATACACTACTGTTGATCTTCGCCAAAAGGCATAGTGGCAGTTTCAGCAGACAAGGACTTATGCATTTGTGACCAGTACTGTCAGACTTTTGGGTAGTCTTATGCTACGTGTATGAAGATACCAGCAGTATAACTGGCAGGTGTGCCGGTGCCCTATCTGCATAGACTCTCTTGGGCATATTATGTTCTGTGGAGGTAGGTAATTTATATGTGGCAGAAATGACCAGCAAGCGGGACACTATCTTCGCCTCTCGCCAGTCATCATCATCTATCGTACTTATGTCCCACTCTCATCTAGAGTGGAGGGCTTTCAAAGTGTGAGGGATGTTAACTACAGTAATTTTTAGGCTACACCTCTTTTTCCTAGAGGTTCTAGAACTGGTGGGTAAACTCTGGGAGCAACATCATTCTTTCTTGGTAGGGCTACAAAGCATATCGTAGCAGTAGTAACTGGAAAAATTGGGATTTGTGTAACAAGAATTCGTCCTTCGAGTCTTTGAATGGTATCATTTGGTTCCTCTCCCAGATATCTCCCAGCATGGAGATCCCGATAAAATCCCAGGCCCTGAATCCCCTCACTTTTATGAAGCTGTCTTTTTTTAAACGTCATCTTATCTTTCAGATTTTATAAAATACTTTTCTTGGTTGACTAATTTCTTACACATTCTTTATTTATTACTTCGCATCTGGACCACGCCGACAACAAACTATAGGTGGCAGAGGAAAGGAACTTAGCACTGCAGCAGCCACACCTTAGGATGGGCACTATTCTTCGCCTACGTTTGCAACTTGAATTTCACAACACTATATCAATATATCAGGCTCTTGTATAGCGCAGCTTATCACCTGTGAGGGTATCCAAGTTCTGGGCTGCGGCATTCAGTCAACAAGCCGGTCTTGAGTTTCTTCCTGAAGTCTTTCGGAGTGGGTGATGCTCAGAGGGGAGGGCGCTCCAGGACTTTGTGGTGAGGTGGGAGATGGAGTGTCCGCCTGAGCTGCAGTGGTGGATTTATGGGGTCTGTGAGAGGGAAAGGTGGACCGAGTGGAGGTTTCTGGATGGTTGGTGGACGTTCAAGCAGTAGTTCATGTTTGCAGGTCCCTGGTTGTGGAGGGCTTTGAAGGCGTGAGCCAGTTATATACCTAACCTTTTGCACATGCAGGCACTGAATGGAAGAAATGAAACAAAGCTGCTGGAGACAAGGAATGGGCCAGGGAGTTGGGGACATGGCAGGAGGAGGTATGAGGAAAAAGGAGCACTGAAAAGTGGACCAGGCAGGAAGAGGAAGGGCTCGGTGAGTAGGTGGGAGATGGGACACATAGCTGAAACGGAGGGCATTAAGGCTCAGAGACTAAGACCGAGAAGGAATCGGGTGAAGGGGCAGTCAAAGGCAGCCAAGTAGAAAGAGGTGGGAGGAATTGGATGCAGATGGGGAGCATGACAGATTAGGAGAAAGTGTGGAGGAAGGAGACAGTCCAAGAGTTCTAAAAGAAAGCTGACTAGAGAAGAGTACGGGTGAAAAAAGTGATAGGAGAAAGGAGAGTGAAAGGAAGGACGGGAGCAGGCTGGGCTCGGCCATGTGAAAGAGTGTTGGTGATCCGCCTGATACCAGTGGGGGGATAATGTGTTTGGGGTCTTGCATGAGACATTGAAACACATTTCACACTCATGAGAGAACAAGACAACATGAATCTCAGTGACCTGCAGCAGCAGTATCAGCAACTCAGCCAGCACCACCCCCCGTACAAGTGAAAGTGAAGTGCATCTCACCGGTCACTACTTCTCCCCAGGTTGCCACCAACATTACCAAGACAGCTTCTCGCTGGCAGCCAGCGGTTGCAATGTAGGCCTTGTGTTTATTTGCTGTATCAAGGTGCTCAATAAATGTCAATGGAATAAACAGAATATCACACAGCCCTCAGGGTATGGCCATGCACTTGTATTTGGACTGACTGCTCAGTGACATACATCAGTGACACTTGCATCATGCATGAAGCCAAGAATTCAGATCCCACAGGCAGAGCTAAGCTGCTGCTGGCTTCCTGAAAGGAACAGACTCCCTATTGTTTTGCCCATGGCCATTCAGTTTCAATGACTCCCTCATGTAAAAGCAAATACTGTTCTCTGCAGCTCTGCCTCCATTGATACAGTAGTGTTAGTGTAGAGTGAGACACAGAGGGAGACAATCCAAGGCCGGCTACAGAAAGGGGTTCTTACGGAAAGCCCTGCAGCTGTCTAAGCAGACAGTCCTTCCATTAGATTGTTACCTGCCAGCACGTCCTGGTCCACAGGCCACTGGGATCCTGTTGTCCCACATGAAAGATGCCCTCTGTGTTTTTAACTCTGCCTTTTAGTTACAGCGAATCCTGGAAATAAAGGCCAGAGTCTATTGCACACTGTGCAAAGCGAGCAAACAATGGAGAAAGATTTTACACTGCAATAAGGTTCGACTTTTCCAGTCTTGGCAAACCAGTCACCGGGCACCCGCAGGTGATGTTCATAGAGCAAACCCGTGGTCCAATTACAGAAACCGAAATGTGATCAGGAGGCTGGAAATTGTTTTTTTGTTTTATTTGAACTTTAAGACAGCATACTGTGCATAATACACATTTGCAATTTAAGATGTAAGGATATGCAACAATCCTTCCACAGTGACACATTTATGGTGATGTCAAATGAGGAATAAAACTCAGGTCTGCAGAGGTTAACAACAAAAACGGTACCTTTTGGATGTAGTTATAATAAAAGCTTTCTAACAGTGGGCGGTAGGGCAGAGGAGATAAATGCAGACCTGAAAGTCAGTGTAGCACAGGAAGAAAGAATAGATGTTTAGCACTTTTTTAACACACACTATTTCCCCGATGAAAATGGAAAGGGCGAGAAAGGATGCTGTGTACACTCTATGCTTGACCTAATGACAGCCTAGGCTGTCTCACCAGCCTCTTAGATCAAAAAATATCATAAATAAAAAATAGATATGTACTTAAATAGAGGGGCTTTGGGTTAGCACTCTTCATCAATTGGTCTGTTCAACTAGCATTCACACTGCGCTTCAACCAGAGCAGCATACTGCAAGGGGCCAAATAGGTCAGCCACTGGATCTCTGGCACTGAAAGTGACAGCATTTGTACACATCTATCTAAAAAGAACTGCATTTGAGTCCTATAACTGGTCAGCCAATAAATTACTATATCAGTGTTTTTATTTCTTTCTATTCATTCTCTTTTGTTACATTTTTAGTCTTGCTTCTGTGTTTAAAATATGTCCTCAAATTACAGTAATGCAACGCCGATAGTACCGTTTCTTTCTGCCAATAAGAATCCTGTGTTCCTGTGATCTGCATTAAAGCTAAATAAAGGTTTGCATGCCTGTTACAAGAACAGCTGACTGCTAGAATCATCTACAGCTTTCTATAACTTGCAATATTATTTTAATGTACATTTCTATTGCAAGCACGTTGCACCCATGTTTAGATTTTTCTTTTTTAGGTTACGCCTGGCGAACAGCTGCGCAAGCAGCGTTTCGCTCAGGTGAAATCTTATGTTAGAACAGTATGGCCTTAGTTCCGCCTCTCTCTTCCATTGGCTAGCTCCATAAATGTAGGCTAGCCATTGGAAGAGAGATCTGTCCGTCATTCACCGAGGCGATTGGTGGTCGTTTCGTAGAATTTTTCCCTTTTGCCTACGTCATGCGGCTGTGGGCGTGTTTATTTTTTTTGGGGGGGGGGGGGGGGGGGGTTTGTCATTCCGCCGACCGCCACCAGAAGAAGTCGTCCTTGGTGAGTGCTTGCTGTCCTGTCTTCCCCCGCCCCCCTCCCGCTGTCCATGTGTGCCCGTTCCCGCTCCCTCCCGCTGTCTGTATGCCCGTTCCCACCCCCCCTCCCGCTGTCCGTGTGCCCGTTCCCACCCCCCCCCCCCTACGCTGTCCGTGTCTCCGGCATTGTAAATGCTTGTTCTGCACTGTTATTCATTGACTCCAACGGCTCGGAAACTTTGTGCCAAAAACTGGCCATCGACATTCTGCCTGCGCCTCTCCCGCGCGGGGTCCAAAGGGCTGCAGGCAACGGTGGGAAGAAACGTGTAGAAAGCGCTCTCCAGTGCGCCTATAGGGTCCTTCGTCCTCCTGGGGAACTGAAACCGGCTCCGAAGGGCCTTCCATTTTGATGCTGCAGGGAGCGCAGACCGGCCTTGACTTTCAAAATGTTTGCTTACCCAGCGTCCCCCAGCTCAGCAACACAGACCTCGGGGGCCCAGAGAATTCACAAAGAAGGGCGAGTCTCCGTCCCTGGCCGAGGACACCCTGTTATCATCAGCTGTGCGTGTCCCTGAGCCGAGGGGACGGGAAAAGAGAAAGGGAGGAGATGGGGAAGCACTGTGGAAAGTGAAGAGGAAGCAAAATCTTAGGCTGAGTGGAACTATTGGGAACAGTGTGACTAGTCTGAAAGAACGCAAATACGAGAGGAAGACGTGCCAGAAAAGAGAGTTTAGCCCTGGAGTTGGAGTGGAGACTCCTGTTCTCCTTGAGAGCCGTGAAAAGTTCCCTGTGTGCAGCAACAAATGCAGTGCGAGAAGGAACCCTCGGACCTTGCATCATGGGAGCTCAATGGGACCCCTGCGGAGAGCGCTTTCTCTTGGACCGACTCGGATGCTAAGGGTACCCCGGATGCTAAGGGTACCTCGGATGCTAACGGTATCTCGGACGGTACATGCAGGCTATTTGCAGCAGGAGGGAGCGCGAGGCGTTCCATAAAACTAATCTTGGCTTTTCTTAGCAGAACTCCGGTAGGTGTGCGGGGGGCGTTATTAGGGTTTTGGAGGATTTTACAATCTCCCAGAGAGACCCAGGGACAATCCTGCATCTGGCATGTGGAATTGCCAGATGCAGGATTGTGTCCGTTGTCATTACATGTGTTGCTTTGTATTTGTACACAAATCCTTCAATATATAGTTTATTAAAATTCTCTGTCCGGTTGGACACAGAAATCTATAGTACCCATCAAGGTCTATATGTCATCTTTTCCCATATATAACTTACTCAAGGACCGTTGTTCTAAAAAGTACAGACTAAATAAGACATACCATGTAACAACAGAAGTAAAAGGGCCAGTCCTCATGGGGGGTTACAATTGAAGACAAGGCGGTACTCTGGCGGGACTAACAAGCCTATTATAATCACAAAGCAGCATTTACAAAGGATAATGACACAATCCAATTAAAAATATGGGCAGAGAGTGGGGGGAGCTACAAGTCCATATTTGAATACAGCATGTCTTGCAGAGCAGTGCAGGCTCTACTCAGGATCGACCTAAAAATAGGAGCTATGGAGTCAAAGATTTCAGTGTGTTTAGAATATGACTTTGAGCTATGTAACCTCAGAAATATTTTTAAACTGGCTGGGAGACATTTTTGCCTTGAACATGTAGCAGACTTCCTCCCTCGATTGCCTGTGTTCCCGACTGGAATTCCTTTAACTCTGATTAGCTACTCTCGCAAAATGGAAGAAGGAAGGCTTTATTCTGTCACCTTGTCAATGCAAACAGAGGGGCCGAACAATCCAAAGGGAAAGGACTCTGTAGAAGACTTTCCAGTCATAAATAGTTCTCTTTGGAAACCACTTATGTTCCTTCAACTGCACATACACACACCCAATCACCAAACAGTTTTATTAGTATATCAAAAATTGCTACAGTTATTTAATAGGTTAAAATTTCATTACAGTGCAATACTAAACATAAAAAATATTTGCATAAAGACTACATGGATACAATAATATAAAGGAGAGAAAACATGCAAGACAATTACATCTGTCATTGATTTGCACTAATTTGTAGGAATCAATCAAAACAACGCACAGCAGACACCAATTCCTTTTCTAATGTGATCATCTGTTCCGCAACTTTAGCACAGTATTTGTCTCCTCCCATAACTAAAAAAATTCAAATTTGGGCATGCAAGTTATTTCCTGCCTAACTGTTAATCATGAGGTATTTACACTTCCCAAACTTTGAGGTCCTCATTACAAGTGGCCTATTCTTGTCCCAGTAGTTTGCACTGGACTCAATACTACAAGTTTCCTTGGTAGTTACCAAATGTCTTGAAATTTTCACCAGCTACATTAATACTGGGGGAAATGTCCAGTAAATGCTGGTTCATGTGGATTTTGGAGCAAAAAGCACCGAAAGTGAAATGTTATGATCTATTTTAAAGGGCACAACTTGTAATAAGTGATAGAAATCTCACCTTTTAAATTGCAGTCTCGGGGTTTCAGATTTTGAAAGGTGCGATCATAATTGCCTTCCCAGATGGACCACTCAAAACGAGGGCATTAACGTTTATATCTTTTTAAGGATGAGTTTTATGACTTTCCCTCACAAAACGTTGAATGAGGCAAGGCCCATACTGTGAACAACCTTCAGCTCAGCTCAGTTCCACTGCAAATGCCTGGATTTCTTATAACTGCAACAGTGTCCAAAAAGGTAAAATTTAAAGATAGAATATCATCAATTATACAATACTTGAAAAAGGTATTGCTATGTGCTATAATTTGTTCAAATAATCTTAGACAGCATCAGTATAAATTGAAAGATAAGTGCTGCATGAGCAGGGTGCACTCACAGTGCTCGTAAAACTTGTGCAGGCAGCGCAAAGTGGTGCTCAAAACAGAAGAAAGGCAGCAAAATGAAATAATAATTTGACACATTGATTCTGCCAATGATTATTAAAAAAAATCTGAATACAAGGATGTATTTCTGAAGTTTATTGGCCATATCCATGTTTATTGATAAAAATATATTTCTCAGGTAATATACGATTGGTGATGTGCGGTCTTTAAATGATACCTTTTTAGAAACTGTTGCAGAGGTAAGTTATACCCTTGCCCTCTTAGATCTATGGGCGACTCTTGCTGTATATGCTAATGCTTGAATTTGATCACAATGACCCTCATTGGGAGTAGCCCGTTAAATCCACAGGGAGATATTAGGGTCAGAGTTATTGATTTCGGCCGGTAGCTTCCCTTGAGTTAATAGGAGTTACAAGTTATTTCTCAGAGATGGTGCGTAATTTGAGCTAGGGGTTTCCGGTGCTGGCACTGGTACTTAATTGTCAACACCAGTACTTATGACAACCAGCCAAATGGTGGCGCTCTTTGTACACTTTTGTGATGAACCCAGCAACAGCGGTTCAATAATTCTGTATACATCAAAAATAACTAATATCTGCCACCGAAAGCTATAAAAATAGCTTGGGTGGCAGTATTAGTTATCTTTTCCGTATAAAAAGTCTGAATTGTCATTAGTAGCGCATTGGGTGCTGCAAGCTGCTAAGGTCTGCTGACAAGGGCCCAGGCACTTATTTCTTTACAAATTAAGTAATGACTGCATCCAATGCCGCCTGTTTTCCTCCTGTCCCTTGTTTCCTCTTAAAGCAGTGGAGAAGCTTTTCATGCCGGCGGGCAAAGGTCAATGACAGCAATAGCTTCCGCTGAGGATTCTGGGTCCAGCGTCTCCAGACCTGGAATGATCAGGCCCGGAGTTTGCAGACCCGACACCCCCAGGCCCAGAGACACCGGGAACGTCAGAGCTGGCTGGAGCAGGACCCCTCAGAGCCTCTCGTAATGAGGGCCTCAGTCGTCATCCACGTTTATTTCACGTTCGGTTTACTGCAATATGTGTGGATTACTGGCACACTGACAGATGGCATCATCTGATCCACTGGGAATATGAGAATAACTGTTTTTGAGGGCTAAAAATACAAGAGGGTTCTTTGAAGAAGCAGTTTGATGTGCCATGTGCTAGCATCAGGGCCATCAATTACTTCAGGATTAGTCTCGGGAGAGTAAAGTCGAAGTAATTAATTTTTGGTCTCAACGGTTTTAATTGTTATTGCACTGACAACGGATTAATCACATTGTTTCAATATGTTGATTTTTTAACAGTAGACAGTAGATGGCAGTGTTGCTTTAGCTACTCAATTGTGAGGTTAGAATTATTTTTTTCTTTCTTTCATTTTTTTGTTGCTTTAAGAGGCGCGTTTTCCCACAGTCTCTTTATTGTCTTCTACATGCATTTGGAACCACACCGCCGGTTTTCCGACAATTTTGCCCCGATTATATTTTTGCCTTTTTTATTTAACCACTGAACGTTTTTGATCGATTTTTTTCACTTCATCCATTTGATACCTGACCCCATTCATGTGAACTGTGGAAGTAAAAGTTCTTAAGAGAGCTGAAAATACCAGTTATTTGAAGCATATGAGAACTGTCAATGCCAGTCACTGGGTAGGATGAACAGTGGGCATATCTGTTTCTGAGGGCATGTGGGCAATGGCAGAATTTATTAGTGGTGTCACCAAGGCTGAAAGGTAACCAAGCCAGACTCAGGCGAGGGACTTGAAGGTCCTCAAGAGTGCTTTAAACTTACCATTCAATACCTGATCCCAAACATGGCCTACTAGTGGGGCAGTAACTGATGCTGCGGGCATCAGAAGCATGGCAATAGCTGCTGCAAGGGAATGTGGGAGCTCGCGTTCCTTGTCACTGGGGCTCAGTGGGATCTGGTCACTGCTAATGGGGGGATGAAGGGTCTGGCAAAACTACAGGGCTAAGGAAAGGGCTACTTGTAGTGTCCTCTTGACACAAGTGGAAGTGGACCTTTAATTTATTTTATTTATATGGCCTTGTATTGGCAATGTGAATCTTGCAAAACTGTTTTAAGTCAGATTTCTTTTTATTTTGTACGTGCCAAAAAGTTTAATCGGGTTAAGAACCCAAATCTCTCTGTAAATTATGTTGTGATCATACCAAAATGTGTGTTAGTTATGCTCGCCTACTATGCTTTACAAGGCCCTATAAGATATTCTTCGGGAGAGAAAACTTAACTTCCCTAGCAAAACAACTGTCAGATTCCATAAAGTTTTACTCAAGATCATTACCACTTGCCCAGTGCTCTCTCGCAAATATTATGTGTTAGGAACCACTCTGTCATGGAATTCTAGCACAATGTACCAGGCACAGTTTCACTAGTGACCTAAACATGTATGCTGTGTGTCACATATTTCTACCTGGCTCACAAGCTTTGGTTGTGCTCCTAAATGTATTTGCTGCTGCACTAGAGCAAAGCTTCTGAGTAGGGAGTACTACGAAGAAACTAATAACCTGTTACTGAAACATGGGCTGGCAAAAATGTTCTCTTCTTTAAGAACTGGTTGTGGTGGCCAATCTGCCCTTGCTAGAGCATTTTAAAGTTTAAGGGGCCAGGCCTGTCTTCGTCGCAGACATAGATCACAAAGTAATGACCAAGATGGAGAAGGCTGATAGTCTAGTTGTTTCCATCATAGCCCTCCCGTTCTCTCAAGTGTTTACATGTTAAGATTCTGAGCCTAAAAAGAACCAGGCTAGACCAGCGGTTCTTAATCTGTGGTCCAAAGATCCCTGGGGATCGGCCACATCTAGTCATGGGGTCCACAACTACTTAAAAATGTTTATAAAATAATATTAACAGATTATTAAAGAGTGTGTAAAGAAAGGAGCAAACTCTAAAACAGAACATTTTGAAATGTTAAGAAAATGAGACGACATTTGCAATTGGAGGCTGAAAGAAAAATGCAACTATCAAACAGAATACAGTACAGATGATGGGTGACCTGATTTCAAATAAAAAAAAATCCAACCCTCCCATTAAAATGGCAATTTTTATTTTTTCAGGGGCAGCTCCTCCGCTACAGTGGAGGAGTGTCGCCCCACTGCTCTGTGAGCAGTAATTAACCCCTTCACTGCGGCGGCTATTCCGCAACAGTGCTAAGGTGGTGGGGCGGCGGCCGCATGCTGGTGACGGAACCGCTCCGTCATCAGCCGCGGTTGGGCTGTGCTCATGACGGAGCGGTTCCGTCATGGCCCCGCCCACTCAATAGAACGCCCAGCACAGGCGCGGAATCCGCGCCGCGCAGGTGCGGCGGCAGGGCCATGAAGGAACCGCTCCGTCATCAGCACAGCGCCATCGCTGCTGATGACGGAGCGGTTCCGTCATCAGCAAACAAAGGGTTAAAGGAACACTAAAATGAGAATAACCAGCGTTATTATCATTTTAGTATTCCGTTTCCTGTTGTGGGCGGGGCTGGACTGCCAGGGCAGGGTCCAGGACGAGGAGCGGTTGCTCCACTCTAAAGTGTGCATAACTGTTTGTAACAGTCATGCACACTTAGCATATTCTGCAACTAAGTGCATTACAGCCTGGGTGCAGAAAATGCCCAGGTCCCCATTGCCTGTGTGAGCGCTGAATCATGGCACTCAGACCAATCACAATGCTGCTTTGCAAAGTTGTGATTGGCTAGGGGAGTTAGGAGCCTATGTCCTTCCTGGTTCCTGCTTCCAGTGAGAGGCACGAGGGGACTGAGAGGCGGCAGCCGGTCAGGTGGCGGACCTGATGGTGAGTGTTGTTTTTTAATGATATATTATGTTAATTTACTCCCCATCCCCTTCTCCTTCCCCAGCTGTAGGAAGCTGGGTTTCTGTTGCAGTACCCCCCCCCCCCCGCCCCCCCACACACACTTTATGCCAGACTACTGATACACTTTGACTTGATGTACCCTGGGTCCCTGCCAATCAGGTTCCCAGGGCCTGTATTTTTTCCAAAATTGTACCTTGCACCCCTAATTGGCACCTCTCTGGCCACATGTCAGACCCTTGTAAAAGGTACCATGGGTACCAAGGAATTTGTGGCCAGGAAAGGCCTCTAAGGTTTGCAGCACTTATAGTGCCACTAAGGCCCTGTACCTTTACACACACACACACACACACTGCCATTGCATGCTGAGTGTTTTGGTGCAGAACAAAGTGAAAAGTCAACATGGCACACATCCCTGTGTGCCCTGCCTACAACCCACTGCCCAGGCACCCCTCTAGCTGGGTGCACTAGAGCAGTGGTGAGGGTACAGGTGCATGAGCCCTGTACCCCTACAGTGTCTAGACCAATTCTTAGACATTGTAAGTGCAGTAATGCCATTAAGAGAATATGGTGCTGGGAGTTTGTCTTTATAAACTCCACAGCACCATAATGGCTTTACTGAAAACTAGGAAGTTTGGTATCAAACGTCTCAGCACATTAAACCCACACCAATGCCAGTGTGGGATTTAATGAAAAATGCACTCAGAGGGCATCTTAGAGATGCCCCTTGAAAAACGACCAGCCTCTGGTGGGTTCACTGACTTTTACACACCAGGCTGCCACCACAAGACATTTTTCTGGAGCCCTGGGGTGGGAGTCTTCACTCCCTTAGCCCAGAAACAAAGCCTTTCCTTGGGGGAGGTGGCCACACCTCCCCCAGGTCAGGAAGAGCGATCTGTGGCAGGTGAGCTGGAAAGGCCTTAGAACCTTTGTAATGCGGCCCCCAGCCTCTCCTGCTAACAGAAGATGGCCCCCTTCCTGTCTCCCCTCCTTTTCAGCGAGAAGACAGGCACTAAAAATTAGCACAGCCCAGAAGGTGTGCCTACCTCTGCCAACCCCACCCCTCAGGTGGGGGAGGCGAGGTGAAACCTACTCTTCAGTGCTCGCCATCTTGCAGATGGCAGGCTCTCCCCAATCAGGATTAGGGATTGTGCCCACACCCCCATGTGGCGTGAGAACACCAAGGGTGTAGTCACCCTAAGGTCAGTAGCCTATGGGCTACTGACTTCGAGACCGCTAAAATGTTCTTATATACAATATTTAGGGTGCAGCCCTGGACCAAGAATCCAAGAACTGACCAGAACAAGAGAAGAAGGACCAAAGAAGCTGTGCTGAACTAAGAAGAGGACGACGCCCACTGACTTTGCCCCAGACTAATCCTGGTGTGTTCTGCAGCCAGCAGCCTTCAAGAACCCGAAGGGCGTGCCCTGCCTTCCAAAATCAAGACTTTGTCTCCTGTGAGCACCTGTTTTGCTCATCAACAGACTCTGGCTCTGGCCAAATCCACGAGTTTGCACCACTCTGCACCCGACGCCCACGACCTGAGTTCGAGTGGCCCAAAACCACGAAGAGGTCTCCCCAGTGATCCTGACCAGAGAGCTGGTCATTTCTAATCAGCATTGAATTTGCAATCAACGCCGTTAGCCCCTTTCTGGTGGATCCCCCTGACTGCGACCGGAGCTAGTAAGAAAACCCGACGCCTAAAGACATCCCTGCACCCGACATCCCATGGCCTTGGGTGGACCAACCGACAGCGTCCCAGCATCCCCAGGCATCCCAACTTACCTCTCCAACCTGTGGTCAGCTCCAGAAGATCTTCGTCCCTGAGCCTGTAGTGTTTGTTTCAAGCAGAGAATCAACAACCAGGATAGCAATGGGCCAAACAACTACAAACTATCTGTGTGTCTATAGGGTACAGCTGTGAAATCCACTTAGAGTATTTCGTGGTGGGAAAATTGTTCCCATCAGATTACCGACCTGTACCACCCTACATCATTTCGGATCCTTCACCATGAAGGAAAGTGGTAGTTACCCACAGTAGATTTGGCAGGTTGTAGCCTAATCTAATGGATATGCCTCAAATGTGAGTGTGGTGTACTGTAGTATCAGGAGGTAATTGTGTATTGTGGTATTGTGGTATACTTATATAGCGCAACCTGTCACCACCAAGGGCATCCTGGCGCTTTTGACCCATGATCCAAGCGAAAGCAATAGCTCAACCTGTCCTAGGGAAAAGGTAAGTTTTCAGAGCCTTTCTAAAGGCTAAGAGATCCTCAAGACTTCTCAGGGATATTGGCAGAGAGTTCCAGAGTTTGGCCGCCGCTACTCTGAACGAACGGCCGCCCATCCTCACTCTCTGGAAGCGCGGAACTACAAGTAGCCTGGACGACGAGGAGCGTAAAGCTCGAGATGGAAGATACCAGGCAAACATTCGCCGCAGAGGGATTGGGCCCAGGCCATGGATAGCCCTGAACACAATACACGCTGCTTTGTAGCGCACACGTAGAAGAACCGGCAGCCAATGGAGTTCCTGCAACGCTGCCGTAGAGGAACTGTGGTAAGGGCGGGAAAGGGCGAGTTTGGCAGCCATATTTTGCACCCTTTGCAGCTTGCCCAGAAGTGTTACCGGGGCCTCCAGAAGCAGTGCGTTACAATAGTCAAGTCGACTTAGGATAGTACTACGCACTACTTCTGGTCTGGCTTGCTCAGGGAGGAGGGGTAAAACCTTGCGCAGCATACGGATCAGCATCATGCATGTTGAGGTGGTCTTATTTACATGCAGATCCAGCTGCAGGTTAGGCCCAAAAATGACGCCCAGATTGCGCGCCGATTGTGCGGCTGACACCGTCTCTGAAAAGGACGGAGGCCAGAAATCGTCTGGGAGATCTCGGGGAACTCGGTCAGTGGAACAGTGCAGAACCTCTGTCTTGGTTCCATTGAACTGTAACAAGTTCAAACGGAGCCATTCCGCTGTAGCCTGCATGCACCGGTGAAAGGTCTCCAGTGGGACTGCATCCTGTCCCTCCAGAGAGAAGACCAGCTGGGTATCGTCCGCATAATTAAATGCGGAGATACCAAATGATTTAATGAGCTGGACTAGAGGGCGGAGGTAGATATTAAAGAGTATAGGGCTGATGGCTGAGCCCTGGGGTACTCCTTGTCCCACTCTCCGCTCCTCTGAGCTGAAGGGAGGTAGCGAGACCCGTTGCTGACGACTGTCCAAGTAGGAGATTAACCAGTCCCTGGCCTTGTCTTTGACCCCGAATTCTTCCAACCTCGAAATCAAGGTAGGATGACTGACCGTGTCGAACGCGGCCGACATATCGAGCAACACCAAGAATGCTGCCCGACCACTGTCGACTCGCGCCCGCAGATTGTCTAACACGGTCACCAACGCGGATTCCGTCCCGTACGCTGGGCGAAAACCGAATTGCGTCTCATCCAACCAGGTGTTCCCTTCTAAGAAGCCGGACAGAGTGCGGGTGACCAATTTTTCCATGATTTTGACTGGAAAAGGAAGCAGGGAGATTGGCCGGTAGTTAGAGAGGCACACAGGATCGAGCGTAGGTTTTTTTAAGAGCGGAGATACCACTGCCTTCTTCCAGCAGCCCGGTACAGTACCTGTTTCAAACGACTGGCAACAGATGGCATGCAAGGGCTGGAAGAGATCCTCTTGAAACACCTTCCATAATTTTGGAGGAAGAGTATCCAGAGGCGAGCCAGATGAAATCGTGAGGGCTAGACTGCCAAACTCCTCCAAAGAGGGAAGGGGAAAGCTGCTCAGCTGGGGTCGACTGGCCTCAATCGCCGGAGCTCCCAGGCTGAGAGCCGGATCCAGAGGAGGAGGAGAAAAACTACTCAACTGGGGTCGACTGGCCGCAATCGCCGGAGCTCCCAAGCAGAGAGCCGGATCCAGAGAGGGAGGAGATAAACTACTCAACTGGGGTCGACTGGCCACATTCGCCGGAGCTCCCAAGCAGAGAGCCGGATCCAAAAAGGGAGGAGAAAAGCTACTCAGCTGGGGTCGACTGTCCACAATCGCCGGAGCTCCCAAGCAAAGAGCCGGATCCAGAGAGGGAGGAGAAAAGCTACTCAGCTGGGGTCGACTGGCCTCACTCGCCGGAGCTCCCAAGCTGAGGGCCTGTTCCAAAAGGGGGGAAGGAGAACTACTCAGCTGGGGTCGACTGGCTTCCATTGCCGGAGCTCCCAAACTGGGGGGCTGATCATCTGGTCGGGGTCAACTGAAGGGGGTGGCCGGAGCTTCCAAACAGAGGTGAGCGACCCTCTGCAGGGGTCGACTGGCCATCTCCTCCGGAGCTCCCGCATCAGTGGTGGGATTAACTGGGTCCTGCAGACCTGCTAAGATTTTACGGATTTTCTCCTCGAAGGCATCAGCAAGTGAATCACAAACAGCTTGCGATGAAGGGACTGCACTAGCCACACACGTGGGGTGGGCAAGGTCCCTAACGATTTTAAAGAGGGCCTGTGCCTTGTTTGGGGCCTGATTCAAGGTGGATTCAAGATAGGTCGCTTTAGCCATCTTGATTTTAGCCTTGTATTTTTGCATAGCAAACCTAAATACCATTTTCTCAGAGTCTAGATACTGTTTCCTCCAGACCCTTTCTGCGCGTTTACAGTCAAGTTTAAGCTGGCGTAGTTCGCTCGTGTACCATGGGCTGGCTCGATTCACCCTCCCTCGTGACTTCCGAAGGGGTGCCAACTTATCCAGCGAGCTCGATATGGACTGGCAGAAGAGAGTATAGCTCTCTTCGGCTGTGTTGCCAAGCTTGAAGTCCTTACCTAAGATGTTCGGCAAGGGAGAAGTTTTGAGGATTCGGGACCAAGGTCTCTCTAGCTTAGCGAGGGGTAGTCCAGCCTTTCGCGAAGTAAGGTCCTCAGAACAAAGGGAAAACCTAATAATCTGACTAGCAGTGCTAACTGTGATAAATTAATATGTGTATAATGTGAGAGAATCTTAAAATTGGGTAGTAGAAGGGGAGAAAAAGAACAATTTTAATGAGATCCTATCCACTTCCAAAGTAAAACCAGTGCATAGTACTGTAAATAAAAAACTACTGGAATAGATGTTTGGTCGACATGTTTCTGCAGTAAAGGCAGAGCCAGGAGGTCTCCTACTGCTTCTTCAGGACCTTGACTTATGCTACTGCTTAGTGTAAATTAAATCGGTGAAAAATGATGAAAAAATAAAGGAGATATATTATATCACCTGAGATTTGCCTAATTTTTAGGGAATGTACGCCCCACCTCACCTGGCCACAGCTCAGGTAAAACGGACCACCAGTCTGTCCGTCGGTACCCCGGACGTCCGACAGCCTAGACGGACGTCCGGGGTACCGACGGACAGAGCGGTGCTCCGTTTTACCTGCGCTGTGGCCAGGTGAGGTGGGGCGTACATTCCCTAAAAATTAGGCGAATCTCAGGTGATATAATATATCTCCTTTATTTTTTCATCATTTTTCACGGATTTAATTTACACTAAGCAGTAGCATAAGTCAAGGTCCTGAAGAAGCAGTAGGAGACCTCCTGGCTCCGCCTTTACTGCAGAAACATGGCGACCAAACATCTATTCCAGTAGTTATTTGTTTACACTACTATGCACTGGTTTTACTTTGGGAGTGGATAGGATCTTATTAAAATTGTTCTTTTTCTCCACTTCTACTACCCAATTTTAAGATTCTCTCACATTATGCACATATTAATTTATCACAGTTAGCACTGCTAGTCAGATTACTTCCTGATACTACAGTACACCACACTTGAGGCATATCCATTAGATTAGGCTACAACCTGCCAAATCTACTGTGGGTAACTACCACTTTCCTTCATGGTGAAGGATCCCAAATGATGTAGGGCGGTACAGGTTGGTAATCTGATGGGAACAATTTTCTCACCACGAAATACTCTAAGTGGATTTCACGGCTGTACCCTATAGACACACAGATAGTTTGTAGTTGTTTGACCCATTGCTATCCTGGTTGTTGGTATTCATAGTTGTTAGGGGTGATAGCAATGCCCGGTCGGTAAATATTCCCTAAGACCCTCCTTCGTTTTTTTGTATCAACCAGAGAATCACCATTGAAATCAACAGGGCACCTGACGCCAAAACAGCACACTGCACCCAGCTGCCCCTGTGCTTCAGCATGTGTACTTTTGGGGCTAACTTGGATGCCCCTTTTGCCCTGAGCCTAGCACCAGGAGCTTTGTTCCCACAACCTTGTGGCCTGCTCATGAGGTCACCAACCGGAGGCCTCATATCCCCTATTGGATAACATTGGGCCTCAGCACTCTGCACCCGGCCACCCTAGTGCCGCTGAGGGTGTTCTGAAAGTGTATCTTTGACCATGGGGGAACCCTGGTTCTAACCCCATAATACCAACTCCCACAAGTAAGTACTTGTCTGCAAACCGCTAACTTCATTTCTCTCCATAGGATGACATTGACTGTTTTTCCTTGAAAATTGTTGTGTGTGGAGTTGGTTTGTATAGAAACTTGAAAAACTGCAAAAGTACAAAAAGTTAATTACTTACCTTTTGTCCAGGAAATGTCTCAGTGTGATATCTAGGCTTATCACACTCCTTAGCAAAAGTAACTTGAAAAGTAATCTAAAAAGTAATGTGTAAAGTAACTACAAAGTAATTTTGAAATGTTGACTTACCTGTAATTCAAC
This sequence comes from Lissotriton vulgaris, assembly GCF_964263255.1. Classification (NCBI taxonomy): domain Eukaryota; kingdom Metazoa; phylum Chordata; class Amphibia; order Caudata; family Salamandridae; genus Lissotriton; species Lissotriton vulgaris. The sequence continues at coordinate 248,617,496 of NC_141687.1, forward strand.
CAACTGCATTTAAACCTGCATTCAACTGTATATCACTGCATAAGATTTTGCAAAGTATATTTTCACTTACCTGCAACCGGCTTGGCTTGGCTCTGGAAATAAAAGAAGGAAATAATATTTTTGATACAAACAAATTGGTCTGAGTTCAGTCTTTGAGTATTTGACATCATTTCTTGCCTGAGTGTGTACAACAAATGCTTAACACTACCCTCTGATAAAGCCTTACTGCTCCCCCACACTTCCTAAAATAGAGAGTAAGGTGCTATCTACTTTTACCACTGCCTACCTTTGGGGTGCCACTGGACTCTGTGCACAATATACCTCACTTTGGTATAGTATACAGAGCCAGCTTCCTACACCCACCCCACAATCCCTGATAAATATTGTCCGCCACTGGATTTATTTTTATAGGTGTTTGTGAATTAAATAAAATATTACATCATGCTGGTGTGGCTTGGCGCCCAGAGAGTATGGCGACCTCCTGGTGAAGCTCTCCGGCGTAACCAGGGGATTCTGCGTTTTTCGGATGCTTCTTGCAACGTAGGAGACGGATTTGGATTCATTAACTTCTCGGCCTCACTTTAACATCGCCAGCAACTTTAAACTCGTCGTGGCGGATGATTTTTTTGCGGCAGTAAGTTCGGTTGCGGCTCCGTTTCTGCCGCGGCCACCATTTTCTTTTTTTACGCGCAACGCGCGTTTCTTCATGAAGTAACTAATATGCCGCCATTTATCTACATTCCTCACCCGCTTGTCTCCTAAAGGGCCCAGGACTGTACATTTTTATCTTTCATACTGGAGATACTCTATTTTGATGAGACTTTCAGCTAATCATGATCTTTTGTGGCACATACATTATTTTCTATGAGGCAGCCATTTTGTACTCCACTGAAGGCTTAGTGGATATTTCCTCACATTGCTGTTCCCTTTGCTGAATGCTACAACTTTCGTGTATTACTACCTTCATTCTCCAGGATTAGAACATTGTGCTTTCTGGGCAGGAGCCCTTTGAACCATTGCTACTCAATGTCTGCTGACTTACATCTTCACTCATTTTTTCCTCATGCGCAGCAAGACCATTTTGCATATAATGCTTTATCCTTGCAGTAAGCAGTTCTAATTTTACTTGATTGTTCACTTTGTCAGTGGCTACAATTCATCTCAAAACTCACACTGACGCACATTTGTACCCTTGCAACCATATAAAGAGTAAGCATGGGCGAATTTTGCGAATCTCGCGTTCGCGAATTTTGCGGATTTGCAAACTCGCAATCCGCAAAATCCGCGAATTTGCGAATTTTTTTTTTTGTGTGTTCGCGCGGGTTTCTGCCAGTTCGCGAGGGTTTTGTACAATTTTGCAAACGCGAACTTACCTGTCGGGTCGCAAGTTTTGCGAACTTGTTGTTTCTACGTGTCCAGCCTGTTTGGGACACTCTTCTTCATCACTGCCACTCTCTGTCACCACTGCCACTCTCTGACTACTAATGCCACCATCTGGCCCACCCATGCCACCCTCTGTTTCATCACAGCACCCTCTGGTTGTCCAGTGTACATTATTGTGGCTAAGCAAAGCACACCTTCCCTACCTCAAGTGTCCTGAATTAATTTGGGGCTGATTAATGTGTCACAGAATATTTTTTTAGCTGGCACCTGCTTCCTTAGTGCTTCCTGATTAGTGATCTTTTGCACTTGCTAAGTGCTTTCATTGTTGCAAAATTAGTTACAACACCTGCCCTGCCCCAACTGACAATAATGAATTAGGGGCTGATTAATGTGTCACTGGATTTGAACTTCCAGCCTGGCTCCTGCTTGTCTGCCTTAGCTGTAATTCAGGACCTTTGTGTAACTATTCTGAGGGTCAGAGCAGGGTCACATAATAGTTGCAAGTAGGCAACTGAACTCTGGAGGGGCCCCTCAGGAAGCACTACAGGAAATGGCTACTAATGATGAGCTTGAACTTTTGAACCTGGTAAGTAGTTTCAGTTTTGCTAAGATCGTATTTCTGCAATTTAGCGCTTATTCGCGGGGCGCGAAGTTGAACTGGGAAGCCGCGAACTCACGCGAACAGTGCGAGCAAGCCATAAAATCCGCTGCTCGCGGATTTTGCGGGAAATTCGCGAATCTCGCGGTTTGCGAATTTACCGAAAATCCGCAAAATCCGCGAGCGTAACGGATTTTCCGCCCATGCTTAATAAAGAGACCTCTTTCATTTTGGTGCTGGTCGGACTCCATTTTTCATGCCTGCTTATTCTCTTTGATACTTTCTGCTTCACTGAGTTGCTCTGTTTTGGCTTAATTGGAGTGACTTTTTATGAGTACGTCATATGGGCAGAATCAAATCATCATATTCTTCCTCTTCTGAACAAAAGCACATCTTTATTAAAAACTCAAAAATATTCTCTGAGTTTTCCAGATTCGAAGATTCTCAGTCATCTTCCCTTCAGAGTTCGCAGTCAACAATGGAATCTTCTTCTGTAGCTCCAGGGATGTCTAACAGCAAGCGGTTAAAAAAAAGACCCTCCTTCTCCACCTAAGTCAATCTCGACTGTTTCTATGGAGCTGCTGCTGGAGGAGATCAGGGCTCTACGCCCATTTATGGAAGAAACTAATGCAAAATTGCAGGTTCTGACAGACAACTGGGCTCAATTGGAGACAAGGGTCTCATCAGTGGAACAAAAAGTCTCATCCTTAAAAGAAACATTTACCACTGTCTCTCATCTCCACTCACAGATTTCCTCACTCCAAAAGCAAGTGGAGGACTTTGAGAACCGCGACAGATGGAATAATCTCAGCATTTACGGCCTAGGGGAGGGTATTGAGGGATCTGACCCTATCACTTTTTTCAAGTCGTTCCTCCCCAAATTATTATACATGCCAGACGGTACGATGCTCAGTATCCAACGTGCACACTGATTAGGCCGAGATCCTTCTCAACGTTTAACCTCGCAGAGGCCAAGAGGAGTCATCTTATATTTTCTAGAATACACTGACTTATTGAAGGTACTGTCGGCAGTAAAGGCTTCTTCACGAATCACTTGGTCAGGATCGTCTCTGTTCTTTGAGCAGGACTCTGCCAAGGACGCTGCAAACCAACGCAAGGCTTTTTTGGATATGAGAGCTGATCTACGGGCAATTGGGGCCCGCTATGGCCTATTCCACCTGTACCTTTTTAAAGTTACATACAACAGAACGACGACCTATGAGGATCCTTTACGTCTCCAGAGTTTCATAAACTCTTGTACATCTTCCAATATGGACTCTTCAGGTCATTCCTCCTCAGACCACACTTGAGACTGACATGTTTTTCCAAAGGATCTCTTTAGCCTTTGTTCTCTTTCCTAATGGTTGCTACTCCATGTTTTGAAGTTTTTGATCTTTCACATAATTGTTATATTTATCAATCTCTTTTAGTCATGCTCTTATTGTAGCCTCGTTATCTGTCATTATTCGTTATTTGTCTTACTGTTTTTTCCAACATTCTCTTTTAACCTTATTGCTTCTTATCTCCACAGATTACATACTTTCGTTTTGTGGTGTCTTCCCGTTCACCCGTTCGGTTGACCCTGGATGTGTCACCTATTCCATGTGGCTCCACCCTCTCCTCGTGTTTTCCTGATTATTCCTCCTTGACTCTCCCTCCTTGTAGGTATGTCCTCCCTCTATTTATTTCTCATATTTATCCTCTCCAATGTTATCCTGCCTCTCGTCCTCTCCCTTCCTTATTCTATTTTTAGGTGTCGTTCTTTTCTTACCTGCTTTTAGTTCTTTTCATTACATTATCTGCTCTGGTTACTATACTCTTCCTCCTTTTTGTGACATTCTCTTTCTTATTACTTCTTTTCTCTCCTTATTTTTCATCTGTTACTATTTTCCTAAGGATCTGGGCCTTCTTTTGTCTCTTTTTCCCATTTTTCTAGATTATTATGTTTCTAATATTTCATGTCGTTAAAAGTTGTTACTTGGAACGTTAAGGGTTTGATTCCCCCATCAAGAGTCAAAGAATTCTACCTCATTTAGCCAAATTAAATGTTGATTTTGTATTCCGACAAGAAATTTACCTTTCAGACACTGAATCATTAAACCTAAAGAGAGGTTGGGTGGGTGATGTTTTCTATTCTCCAGGTGATGGCAAACGTAATGGTGTGATGATATTATGCCGTAAATCCCTCACATACTCTGTGATATCTCAAGTCGCAGATATGAATGGTAGATGGCTAAATGTTAAATTATCTCTTAAGGGTGTTCCAATCTCTCTTTTGAATGTGTATGCTCCCACAAGTGGCGAACCCACGTTTTGGCCCATGTTTGCCAAACATATCACTCATTGCTTAGATGATAATTTTATCTTGGCGGGTGATTGTAATCAACCGTTTGATCCTTTCATTGACAGGAACTCCCGAGTCACTTTCGTTCCTCATAAATTGCATAAGTCTTTTGTTCAGGCAGTCACGCAACATAAACTTATTGATGCCTGGCGTCTCTGTAACCCGACTACTAAAGAATTTACCTTTTACTCCCCATCCCATCATTCTCAATCAAGAATTGATTATATTTTTGTTTCTCATAATATTGCACAAACTCTTACTAATCCAGAAATTGGTCCCATTCTATTGTCAGATCATGCCCCTGTCTCAATGAGTATTGATATCTTACCTAAAGCTGTGGGTCCCAGGAGATGGTGTTTTAATAACGCTCTTATTTTAGATCTAAAGTTTACTTCATCTTTTACCTGTTTTTTGATGAATTCTTTGAGATAAATAAAACTCACTCCGTGCCCTCCTCCATCTTATGGGATACTTTTAAAGCCGTAGCATGAGACTTCATAATTGGCTTTGTTGCAAAAAAACGAAAAAATGCTCGTAAATCCACTGGGAATCTTCTTCAGAAGATTAAGAGATTGGAGAACTCTTACTATACCTCACATTCCAAAGATTTTCTAACAGCCCTTATTAATGCCAAGTTGCAATTCAACAAAAAATCTACAAAAGATGCTTCCTTATTTTTATTAAAATCTAGTGCGAAATTTTATGGGGCAAAAATAAAGCGGGGAAAATGTTGGCTAATTATTTAAAAGTTAGACATAATAAGCTAAATATTGAGTCTATTTATGACGTCAATTCGGATTTGAAGTATAAGGATGTTGATATTTTGAATGAATTTTCTCTCTTTTGTAAAACACTATATACCTCTGAAACTCAACCCACTACACACTCTTTATCGCATTTTTTCTCTAGCATTCAGAAACCCCAACATTCTCCTCCTGATCTTTCTTCTTTAGAATTAGATTTAACACAGCAGGAATTATTCAAAGCCCTCCAAAATCTTAAAAAAGATAAAGCGCCAGGACCTGATGGCTTTACGGATGAATTTTACCTTAATTTTTCCAAATTGGTATTACCCAGGTTGTTTTCCCTTATAGATTCTTTCACCACATTAGGCAGTTCCTCTGGTTCCTTTTCTGACGCACACATATGTCTTATACCCAAAGAAGGAAATGACTCTAAACATTGGAAAAAGTATAGACCCATCTCCTTGGTTAACATTGATTACAACATTTTTACCAAAGCATTAGCAATACGATCGGACTCCTATTTACCAGACTTGTTAGGCAAGAAACAATCCGGGTTCGTTAAGGGGCGTTTTATAACTGATAATAATCCTTTTTAATGTTCTATCCAAATCCTCACATTTAAAACATCCTCTTGCAGCGATTGCATTGGATGCTGAAAAAGCGTTTGATAGAGTCGATTGGACTTATTTATTATTATTTATTTATTTATTATTTAATGGTTTTATAAAGCGCGTAGTAACTCAGAGAGCATCCCAGCGCTGACCTGCTTCTCCAGGGGTTCCTGCCGTCTGATGAGATTATGTTTGAGGGAAAAGGAGAGTCTTTAAAGTTTTCCTGAACTGGAGGTAGTTCAGTTCTGTCCTAAGTCTTCTTGGTAGGTGATTCCAATGTTTGGCCGTGTGGACCGAGAAACGACGGCCACCGGTTTTGGATTTTCTGACTCTGGGAACCGAGATAAGATTTTCTCCACTCGACCGGAGATCTCTTTCCGCTTTGTAGGGGATTAGGAGTTCTTTGAGAAGGGGGGGCCGTTGTTGTTGAGGGTTTTGTGGGCCAAGCAGAGGGCTTTGAAGACGACCCTTTCTCTAACTGGGAGCCAGTGGAGAGACTTGAGAGCCGGCCTGGCAGAGGATCTTGCCGGGGTGCCCGTAAGTAGGCGGGCGGCGGCGTTTTGGACTTTCTGCAGCGTGTTAAGGGTGGCTTCGGGAGCTCCCAGGTAGATGGCGTTACAGTAGTCCAATCTTGCCAGAATTAGACCCTGAATGAGGAGCCTCCTTGCGGTTTCGGGAAGCAAGGGGAAGATCTTCCTGCAGGCTCTAAGTAGACCAAAACATGTCCCTGCCGTCCTTTTTGCCTGAGTTTTAAAGCTCATGTCCTTCTCGATCCACACACCTAGGCTCTTGACCTCGTCCTTGGGTGCGGGAGGGTCACCTAGGCAGCTGGGCCAAAGGTGAGGTGGCAGGGAGGGCCCCTTGTGACCCATCAAGAGTATCTCAGTCTTGGCCCCGTTCAGCTTCAGCGATGAGAGATTCATCCATCGGTGGACTTCGGAGAGGCAGCTGTGAAGATCAGAGGGGGCGTGGTGGGGATGTGAAAGGGTTACGACCAACTGGGTGTCGTCGGCGTAGTTAATAATAGACACGCCGAACGAGCTGACCCTCTTCTCCAATGGGGCCATGTACACGTTGAATAACGTAGGGCTCAAGGATGAGCCCTGCGGTACTCCGCATCGGAGGGGGATGATGGGTGAGTGGCTATCATTTTCCCGGACCTGAAAGGAACGTCCTGATAAGAAGGATTTTAGCCAATTCAAGGCCATGCCCTTTAATCCAATTTCTCCCAGTCGGTGGATTAGGGTGGGATGGTCTACAGTGTCGAAGGCCGCACTGAGGTCCAGGAGGATCACTGCCACTGATCCTCCCGTGTCCAGAATGCTTCTGGCCTTCTCCACTGCTGCCAGGAGGGTGATGTCCGTGCCCTGACCTGGACGAAACCCTGTCTGGGAGACCCCTAATAGGTTGTTGCTCTCTAGGTAAAGTGATAATTGCTTGTTCACCAGCTTCTCTGCGATCTTGCTATTTCCTGGGAGAAGGGAGATGGGCCTGTAGTTGGAGAGATCCTGCGGGTCTAGGGAGGGAGGGTCTAGGGAGGGTTTTTACTTATTTGTTTTATGCCCTCAAATGGTTTGGTTTTGGCCCTACATTTATTTCTTTGATTTCCCTTCTTTATTCCAACTCCGGTGCGGCGGTCTGTGCTAATGGTTTAGTATCTCCATTTTTTGATTTGGGAAGAGGCGTATGCCAAGGATGTCCTCTATCCCCTTTGCTTTATAACTTGGCCTTGGAACCTTTTCTTTCTAAATTACGTCAGAACTCCAATATACATGGCTACCAAACATTGCATTCTCACATTAAACTTGTGGCATACGCTGATGACATCTTGTTATTCCTGTCTAAACCTAATAATTCAATTCCTGCTTTTCTTGCAGAGGTATGTGAATCCTTCAAAATTTCTGGGTACAAATTGAATAACGACAAATGTGAGATTTTACCTTTAACAAAATACACTTTTAACTCACATTTTAGCGCACCCAACTTTACTTGGAGTCCTACGCATATTAAATATTTGGGTTTACATGTTACTTCATCAATTTCTGATACAGTCTCGCTTTGTATGAATAAATGTATTCAAAAGATATCAGATTTGACTGCCAGATGGCATCCTCTTTATTTATCATGGTGGGGTCGCCTTGACACCATAAAGATGATGTTATCACCTATAATTATACAATTTGGAAAAAGGGGACCCCTACTCCTAATGCATTCACTACTCGTAGGAAATAAAGTAAACTATATTTTGAAAAGCGAACAGTAGTGGGATTAATAATTAAGCCAAAAAACCCAAGGAGGCCAATCAGCTTATTAGATGACTATTGTGACATGTAAACAAATTTGATAGAGACAAAACTTACTGTATATATACAAAATAGTTTTTTTAGTTTATTTAAAATATTTTCTTCATTTTTGTTGAGAGTTTATCTTATGAAAATACATATATTCAATTAAAAAGTCAATGACACAATTTGTGATTCAAGAAGATTGTGAAAACATACTAAAAAACAAAAACAAAGGGAAACAAACATGACACAAATGACTATGTTGTTAGTTCGGGCTAGTGGAGTAAGCAAAGCGGTGGATGGAGACTCTACGCGCGTTTCGGCTATTGCCTTCTTCAGGAGTCCGTCATTTGCAATTGGACATAAAACACAACAACAGTAACTTGGTGAACCACTATTTGGATATATTTCGTAGCTTTATTCAAGGAACATATATTCAGCTGAAGAGTAACATTCTCAATACCTTATTTTAGGGAAGAGCTCCTACAAATAAAACCGAAAAATGAACTGAAAAAATTGGTTTGTGTCACCACATATGGGGCCCATACCAATAAATTCAGACAAATAATACTGCGAAATTGGCACCTACTTGAGGGACTGGAGAACCCTCTGGAGAAACCAATGTTCGCGATGAGAAAAAATCCAAGTATCGGCCAACAAATCATCCGGGCGGACAGTTATGTCGCAAAAACCAAGAGCGATCTCATATCGCAATGAAAATTAAAACCAATAACTGGACACCACAAATGCGGTATGTGTGCCTCCTGTAGTAGTACTATGGAAGGAAATGAATTTAATCACAACGGCATCAAATGGAGACATGAGATGCATACAAATTGTAAAAGCAAGAACGTAATGTATGCAGTAATGTGTGCCTGCAACAAAATATACATCGGTAAAACTTGTCAACAAGTGAATGCCAGAATCTCACAACACCGTTCACGACTAAAGAAAAGAGTCCCGAATGCTCCAATGGTTGACCACTTTGTGGCTCTTGATCACAAGGAGTCCGATTTTACTTGGACGGTGCTATCAAGCATTGACCCGAAACATAGGTCACCTAATGTAGAACAAGCGCTGCTACGTAAGGAAGCATACCTCATCATGAAGTTCGATAGTATCAACAAAGGATTGAACTCAATGAGTGAATTGAACAGACTATGAAAACTCTATCATACTGTGTCATTCACTACAGCTCCCAGAATGCACCTTTCTGGTGTTCTCGCAATACTCTCCTCTTATTGGTCAAAAATGTTTCAAGATTCAGACAGGCAGTTGCCGGTCCAAACAACACTGGTGACTCAGACTGAGGATTGTAGCAAGAGGAGATGCAAGCGGAAAGAATAGGTAAGCGTGTACTTTTAGCCCGCTAAACAAGTTCGAGAATTCACCTTTAAGTACAGCGTCCCTGAACCGGTCCTTTTAATGTTGCAGATTCGTGAAAATTGCTCGAGCACTGCCCCACAAGATTGGTGAGAGACACCAACTTACGCGTGAGAATTATCGCGGTGAGTGGTTCAGCGGCTCACTAATCTGAGCAATTAACAAAATTCTAAATGTAGGCAGAGACTATAATGGCATGTCGGTCACTCTTTTTTTCACAGAAATACATGGCACGAGTGGTCCCGCTAAACCATAATCAACTAGGAAGGAAAATAGTAAACACTACTGAACCCTCAAAATACATCGGGAAAGGTAAAAACGCCTTGCCTTGGCTTCACTTAATAATTATTGACTGCAAGCAGCGAGTGATGTTAGACAGTTTGATCTAACATAAACACAATGACTTTTATATATTTTTAGAAGCACGCACACAGCTTCATACTAAAGCTCCGAGTGTGACCTTTACCTCCACACCTCAGAGGTAAGGTGCATTGTTTTCAATCTTATAGCTTCTTTTTTTAAAATGATTGGGAAACCCAAGGAAGGGGTCCTAATAAGCACCCATATGTTGTTTTTCTATCACTAGGATAAGGATTGGAAAAAGATTCATTCAGCCCTGATGAGAGTGTGGGTACAGGAAACCCACACTCGAAACGCGTCGGCATAAAGGACTAAACCCCACAAGTTTGGCATAAAGGATTAAATCCTACAATGTTTTAAATATTGTTGACAAAGGGGACTGAACCTTATCGATTGAAAATATTGTTGATACATATACTGAATAACTACAATACTTGATGGCATTTCGGTATCTTGAAATAATTGTATTTATGTGTTGATGTCTATTTTGATAATAAGTTTGACATCTTTTTTCACTTTAATATTTTCTTTTTCCACCTGATTACACGTCATACCATGAAATGTAATGTATTGACTGTATGTTTTCATTTTTTGTACATATGTTGTTGCACAAGTTTTGATCACTAAAACGTGTGGCTATATTTGTGGAAAACTCCTTCTTCTCTTTCTAAAAAATAGTACTGTTCTAAAAAAACGAATAAAAAGGCATAAGTAACTGCCGAAATGAACATGATAAAGTTGGTTCATTTCTTTTTCTAAGTGGAATTTGACTAAATAACGTGAAGTGTGGGTATCTTCTTTTGTTAAAGTTTTCCACATTGTAGCAGGTTTGGGGTGGTTCAAAAGGATACCGGTATATCCTTCTGGATCCTGGGTGCACGGAGAAGCCATAATGACTTGTTCTTTTCTTTTTTTTTTGCACAGTGGTGTTCTGGCTACTAGTATGCAGAGACCCACGAGACCTAGTTAGTTGTCAGACAGAAATGCAAGGGTGCCGGTTGTGGTGACTTTGTAGATAACACTGCTGGTTTTTAAATTGGTGCAGGTCAGCAATGGGTGCGACTGGAGTTCCACCAGTGTAGAATCATGTGGTATATTTCTTCAGGCCTTTAGGGCCCGATGTAGGTAAGTTCATTTTACCACTTCTTAAATACCGAATCATACCGATTCGGTATTTAAGAAGTGGTAAAATGGAGGGGGGGGGGGGGTGTAAGTATTTCAGAATCGGTAAATACCGAATCGTTAAGATTCGGTATTTACCGATTCTGTAAATACCGAATCGGTAAAGCCCATTGATTCCTATGGGCATTGCAGCCCATAGGAATCAATGGTCATTACCGAATTGGTATTTACGGATTCGGTAAATACCGATTTTTGCAAGGGTGCAGGGGGTGTCACTTTGACACCCTCTGGCACCCTGAATTCAGGCATGTGTGCCATGTGGCACACAGACATGCCCTAAGGGCATGTCCGTCTGTCACATGGCACTGGTGTGCATGCACACATGTGCATGCACACATGTATTTGGTATTTTACCACCCAATACGATTGGGTGGTAAAATACCGAATCTAACTGGCCTGTGGGACTCAGAAGAGTCCCACCTACATATGGAAATTACCGAATCGGTAAAAATACCGATTCGGTATTTTACAGATTCGGTAAAATTACCGATTCGGTAAATTTACCGAATCGGTAAAATGGCCCCCTATATCAGGAATGACCATTTACCGGTCGGTAATGGCCGAAATCGTCCGTTACCGGTCGGTAAATGGACACCTACATCGGGCCCTTAATGAGGCAGGCTGAAGGTGTGTTTAGGTTGAGGGCAGTGTGGAGTCTGGAAGGGAAAGAAGCAGAGCACTGCCACCTTCTAAATATATGAGGATGAGGGTGTGGGCAGCAATTCAACTTTCTGGGAGAAATGGTGTCACTGTCTACAGTAGAAATAGTTGGAACCAGGATGTCGATGTTTTGGTTTTCCTACTGACAGCCCTGCTAAGTACCATGTATCAGGGTTTAGACTAACTCATATTAGTGCTGGTATCTGCATTATTGCATGAAAATTAATTAGTCACACATAAGTAGTACCCTTTGGATCACCCCATTATAAGTTGCAATCTCAATGAAACAGCTGCATTAATATCCAGCCACAGCGCTAAAATTGTCCTCCTTTGCCTGCTGTTCCACTGCTGATGCAGCCCAGGGCCTGCTTCCAGACAATATTGTCTCACAGTATGCCTCACAAAATGAAATCTGCATTTATACATTCACTGAGAACTGCCACATCAGTCTGTGTTGTTTTCTACACATTGACAAGTATAGGTGGTCCTGGGCTGCTGATCAATCAAACCAAGCCCCTCCCGGCCGACCTCTGAGTTTCTCTGGACAGACCACCTGTCCACGGCAGGTTGAGTCTCTGCTACAAGGCAGCACATGGATGATTTCGGCAGCACCTTGCCTGCTGTTTTCCGGTAAAGGCGGTACTCACTGGAAACCAGTGCAGACAATGGTGGTGGCAACTTTGTTTTTTCCTTGCCTCACCAGTCGTCATTCAGCATTGTAGACAGTGCTTGCTCACTGCTACTTAAGTTACTATATACCAGCGGCCATGACGACGGGGGCGGCAGTGCTTTAAGGCATGACTTTGCATTTTAGTGCACTGATGCGGACCACCACAATAAAATGTGTGAGTCTCACGCCTGATGCGTGGTTCTTGCCAGAACTGTACCAGTCTCTCTGGCACTTCCTTTCCCTTCAACCGCTTGCAGTGCTCTGTACTAGGGAGAAGGTCTTCCTGTTGTCAGGATGTTGTTTTCCTGGAAACCTGCAGTGCTGTGCCACCACCAGGCCTCAGATCAGCCAGGAAGGAGGAAAGAATAGGCTCATCATCTGCTCAGATTTCTGGCCACATCTGACCCTGGGGTCACAGCAGCTGTGGAGATAAAAAGCTCTAGCAATTGCTGCTGAGCACTTGCAGTGAGTGCTACTAGAGAGAGCTGCAGCAGGGAGAAACCCGGAGATAAGTGCAGCAAGTGCTGCTGCAGCAGTGCTCCAGTCCAAGGCCAGTCCAGAGTCCCTGGTACAAAAAGACGAGGCTATCAGTCCCTGGCTTCCAAAGAAGAGCTTAACCGAAGATTGTAGCGCATAGAGTCTAGGTTAGTGTGAGAAGTTGGCCTGGTATTCGCTGTCCACTAATTAAAGTGGGCACCTCGCCCCAGTCCAAACAACCCTTATGGTGATTTTAGAATGATAAGATAACTTTAGAAAGCTATCCAAGTGGTAGCTGTTGAGAGCAGCCTTCAGGCTTAGGAATGTTAAGCAGCTTGCTTTACCAGAATGCAACCTTGTAGTATTGGTTAAATGAAAAGAGAACCACCCAATAGTTATAAAAATATGTATTTATTAATATAACACACTCTAAGTACGACACAGTATCTTCTACATGAAGATACTCACAAAACACAGAATATTGTAACACGGAAACAATAGTAAATAGCACTAATACACAGTGGGCTCCATGGGGAGACCTAACCATATACTAAAATAGTGGTATAGAAAACCACAACTGGATTCAAGAAAGTGTCTAGAGGATGTAGAATCGCTGGGACCCCAAGGAACCACCCAAGGTGAGTAAGTAGGGACCCCACGTAGGACGGGTGCAGTGTGGGAACATAACTGCATGCACCATACAATTCTAAGGGAGAGTCGCGGTTGCAGTTTTAAAGTTTAAGGACCCTTCTTAGTGGACTTCGAAGAAACCCAGTGGAACTTAGGAAGTTGGAGAGCCACCCCACCATTGGATACCGTGGTACCAGAGTTACCTAGCCTGGGGAAGCCGGTGCATAGGTCTGAAGTGGCGTCGGAAATTGCCGTCGATCTCTATGGAGGACTTCAAAGAAGAGCCACTGCTGGGAAGAATAAAAGTGTTTGTCAGAATAAAAAGGTGGATTCTAGGTAAAGAGTACCTGAAAGCAGAGGGGACAGAGTCTGGGTCACTCAGGAGTGGCCAGGGGCCCGGTAGAGGAATGCCCACCGATGTCAGGTGCTTCAGGTGAGTTTAGAGGATTCTTGGCCTTGCAGCCACAGGGACCAGGAGATTTCGAGGATGACCATGAGCCGGATGCAAGCTGTCCCAAAAAGGATGTCGAGTGCTGAGGGTTCTGTGTCCGGCAGAAGCACCAACAAGCTTTGGCAGCAGCAACCTACGCAGAGGGTCAAGGAAGGTTATGGTTCGGACCAGCAAAATCCAGGAGACTCAACAAACACAGGGGAGTCAGGGCAAGCCGGAGGAACCAGGGGAGCCCAAGAAAAGCAGTTTTGACCCTCAAGCGGACCCACAGGCCGAAGGCACAGGAGCCATGAGGTGACCTCAAGCAGTTTCACAAAGCAACAGCTCACAGAGCACTCAGTGCGAGGAGGCCGGAGTTCTTTGTTGGAAATATTGGCAGAGGTTGGGGCTACTTGGAGCCCAGTGCATTGTTTTGTAAACACCAACAAGCATATGCACTTGCAAAAGCACGCAGTGCACAGGGGTACTTGTATTGCAGCCCCCACAGGGATTATGGCCCTCAAACTTGGTGATGGCAGCTCGGACCTCGAGGGATGTAGAAACCTACCTCCTCTGTTGCTGAAGCCTTTGGAGTCCAGAGGAGCTCAGGAACAGCAGACCGGTCAGTTGTGATGTGGTGCCTGCAGTTGCAGGGGAGTAACTCCTTCACTCCTAGGGAGATATCTTCAGTTGTCCTTGATGCTCTACAGGTCCTGCATAGAGCCTGTATGGTGTATGGGCACAGACGATGCTTTCATATGAGAGGGAGATGAAGTCAGGCCCAAACGAAGTCCAGCGAAGACCAGAGAGCCCAGATAGTCGAAGTTCAGTGGTTTATGGTTCAGAATCTTGTCCATGTCGGATCTAGGGTCCTACAGCCAGGTAAGACCTTTTGTACTCATGGGAGAAGGTTGGAAAGATTCAGGGGACCCTCCCAGAGGAGGCTTTGGGCAGTGGGGAAGTTACTCCCATGTCCTTTGTCCAGTTTTGTGCTACAGCAGGAGCCAGCGGCTCCCAGAACTGGTTTGAATTGGACTATGCACAGGGACACCAAATGTGTCCCTCATGCAGACTTTTGGTTGATTGCAAGCGCAATCACCCAGGCCTAATACACTAAATCCTGTCTGGGAGGTGGTCACACCTCCCTGTGACAGGATGCCTATTATTCTGCCTTCCCCTGCTAATGCTTGGCTCAGCAGCAGGAGGGCAGAAATGTGCCTCTGGTCTGCAGAAACCATTTTGGGCTGCCCAGGACTAGAAGGCTGGTACCGGGAACACCAGGGTTCTCACATAGCTCATTTCTGATGGGTGGAATCATACTTCCCATACCGGTTACCAGTGTGGGGGTATGATTCCAATGTTTGACACCAAACTCAATAAGGTTACTTTCAGCCATTTTTGAGTTGGTCATCATGTGGTTCACATAATGCCACTCTATATGTTGTAAATGGATGCAGCACTAACAACCCGGGAGAATGGACTCCGTAGGCTGCAGGGGTGTTATGCTCATGCAGTGGCACCCTCTCACTTAGAACCAAGCACCCTGCCTTCAGGATTGTTAAGGCCTGCTGTAGGGGTGACTTATAGGTTTTCAGTGTAGTGACCCTTAGATATAGATAACTTATATCTTAAATAAGTGGTGCATGCACCAACTTACACAGGCTGCAATGGCACTCCTGTAGATCCATTTTGCATGGCCTCTCATTGGTGGCATAAGACATGCTTCAGCCCATGAGAGGCCTCTGGGGTACCTATGCCCTGGGTTATTGGGTACCAAATACTAGGGACAGACAAGGGTACCCCAGTATCCAATCTGGAGTGTACCTAAGTACATAACATAACAGTTTAGGAAGAATGCAGATAGACTGAGGTCCTGATTAGCAGTATCCCAGTCAGACTAGTCCAAAACCAGCAGAGCACCAGGCAAAAAGTGGGGGTAACTATGCAGAAAGTTCCTACCTTCCTACACTTAGGCTGGACCCATCTGGCACTTGCGTTAGCACAGGTCAGTCCACCCATGAAGGATGGAATGATTTCTTTGGCTCACCACACAATGGCATTTTTTTCTATAAAAACATACTGAATTTTAGAGTGGCTGTGGTGCTTTTGCATTGTATTAGGAGGACTTGTAACTGAATGATTAAAAATGATCTTTAAATATTCCTATTTTTGTAAACTCTGGCCAAGCTGCTTTGATTGGATGAAGTTTTTGTATTGTGGTTTATTTATTTATTTATAAAGTTTTATATAGCGCGAACTTGATCCCGAAGGAGCCATCTTCTTCTCCGCCTCTTTATTAGTGTCCTTGCATGTCACTGGTTTTTAGGGAGTGTCAAGACCTGTTTAAACTAAAGTCAGTCTCACATAGCTCAAAATGGTCACATCTGATATTAATCACTTTTACAGGGACTTCAATGCTTGGTTTTACTCATAAGAAAGTATCATTCGAAGTACTACACATTTGGCAGTAGAATGTCTCTCATAATGGCACTGAAACCATGGAAACGTCATAAATGAGCAATCTGAAGACTAGGCAGCTATGTAATAGTCTGCTACTTAGGGTGAGGTAAGTGTCCTTGATGATTTCAAGTGACTATGGAAAAAGTTGTGTATAAAATGTATTCAGGTTCACATCATTGAGCCCGGACTCGAGTATTTGTTGCTTGTTGTTTTTTGCAAATTGCAGGAATTTTGACCTGGCTGGGTTGAGCTTCAGGTAATTGCTGGATATCCAGGTCTGGATGAGGTGCAGGCAGTGTTTGATGTTTTGGTTGTCTAGAGTGAAGGTGAAATTCAACTAGATTTGGGAGTTATTGGTGTATTAATGAACTTAAGTGCTCTACTCGGTAAGTAAAGTGCCAATGATCTCCAAGTAGAGACGAAAGATGATGGCTGGAAATATGGAACATGGGGGACCTTCACAGGTGATCACAATCTTCTGGGACCTGGAGGGGGCCATTCAAATAAACTGAAGTTAATTGCATAAGTAGGAGGGGAACCATTGATAGGCGTTGCCAGAAAAACCTATTCAAGTCAAGCGGGGTTTTGGATGAGGGTGGGATGATCAACAGTGTTGAAGGTTGCTCAGAGGTCGAGTAAAAACAGGAGGGGGAGTCTTCTTTATATATGGTTACAAGGGCATTCACAATTATTAATATGATTTGTAATGTCGCCGTTTCTGTGATACAGAGTGATCTGAAGCAAGATTGATAGTCAAGCAGTAGATGAGTGGCACTGGTGTGATTGTGGAGCTGGATATGGGTAGATTGCTTTTCCCATGATCCCACTTATGAATGGTAGGTGTGTAGTGTAGTTCCTATATTCCCAATAGGCTCTGCGCATTGGAATAACGTAAACAATACTGTAGGCGTAGGACTGAGTTCGGCTAGGTCTCTATTGAATATGTTAGACTTAATTATGAATGCCAACTAGCTCAGAGGTCACTAGAAACTTTCTCTAGTGAACAGGAAGGTATTAACTTTCCTGAATATACAAGAAGGGATTAGTTTCTGACAACTGCATAAACATGACATCTTTGCTCCCCCAGAATAAGGAGTATATTTCCAGAGTCGCGGAAACAATAGATAGCTATTTTACTCAGTCAATCGTGCATGCTTAGTTTCACCAGAAGTGCAGAGAAATAGAGGGACGGGCGTTTTCAATAAAAGTAGTTATTTATTGAGCAGTCTACTGTCTCATGCAAGAGAAGTGAATTGCTACAATTGCAAAACTTGTCATAAAGTAAAGTGCGTACAGTAAAATGAGTATTATGAAATAATACTGTAAAAGCATTTATATGGTTTCTAAGCCATAATATACCTAAAATGGATAAAATACAAACAACGATAAAATAAAGACAAAGCGTACTCAACTGGTGTTTCTAAGATACGCCTACCCCAGTGTACCTAACCTAAGCCTAGTAGAGGGAAGGAGTAGATGAGTTATAGTTTTTGCCAAGAATCTGAATCAAGAATTCTCTGTGGGTCTAATCAGCACCGTACCTTGGTTATAGAATGAAGGAGGTCTTGTATCTCTCTCTCAGGACTCGATTTCCCAGCAACCCGCAAGGGTGACCGGAAAACACTGGAGCTGGAATTCTTGGCAGGAGAAAAGACAGCGTCTCTCTCAGTGCGTCAGCAGGGAGGGTCGGCTTCCTTTGGCACTCGCATCAGCAGGGCGTCGGCAAGTATATAGCCAATCTTCTCCAAACCACCGTGTGTTGCTTAAGGCAGATGCTGGTTTATTTATACCTGGAAGGTGCCGAGTTTGACGTAAGGTTGGACATAAGACGTCACTAAGAACTCGCAGTTCTTTCAGGACTCCAGGAGATCTAGGACAAATCAATACAGAAGCAGGGGGAATTCCCGGGCTGCTGGAGGCTTGGTTTGTTTAAGAACACGTTGTGCTTTCTAGGAGTCTATGGGAGTATCCTTGCCATATTTGGACTGCATTATCGATGTCTTAATATGGGTATGATTCTTATGCCTGTATAAGGGTATGATTTGATATAACCACATAAGGGCATAAAATCAGGAATATTTACTAGAGTTCTAGAATCATCTACAACACCCACTCCACGTATAATGTCCATCATTACTAAATACTAAGCAATGTATAAGCATATCTAAGCATGTGTTTATCATCCCACCCCAAAATACATAAAATGCATTTGAACTGGTATATACACGAAAAATTAGTATTATACTGTACGTTTTCAAGCAGTGGTATTATTCAGATAATGCATATATGTGTACATTGTAGAATGTTGACTGAATGAATCACAAAATTTACATTTATGAAATGGCTCTTAATACAGAAGAGAAGGTCGAGACCATTTCATCACATAGTTATACAAGACTGTACATGTGCTAGAGACTAAATATAAATATTGACTCTAGAGTTTCTAAAATCGAAATCTTGTTCTCTAAGAATAGTTCTACTTTAAGCAGAATATCATGTGCCAAAAAGGTAAATATTTTGGGAACTGGAAAAAAAATCAATTTCACACTCCGGGGAAAAATAGTTCCAAAGTTTTTGTTTTTTTTAGGTTCTGTTTACCAAAACTGAAGGCCGAATTCAGAGTTCAGGGAACGATGTGTGCTCGTATTTTCAAAAATTATTCTCGTTGTTAGGAGAGAACATTAATTCAGATAGGCTGGCAAAAAAATTGTTTACAACAGTAGGTGAAAGTTGGGCCATTTCCGAAAAAGTGGGAATAGTGCATATGTGAGATGCATTACCGTCAGCGTTATCTGGATCAGCAATGTTCACAGAAGGTTGTACCTGTGTGCCGCTTTCATCTCGTACCTCACCGCCACCTAATCGTAATGGTGAGGTCTCAACGAATGCCTTCATCAGAATGGGTAGCCGCTGGGGACAACACGTTGCATGAGCCGTTACCGAACCAAGCAAAGTATCGACATCCATAGGTACTGCTGATGGAAGTGTGAGACAGACGTCCAACACGCATTCTTCTCCGCATAGCAGGCATCGTAGAACAGGTAAAATGCAATCTTGCCAGATTGGTCTGAATGAAAGAAACCAAGTAGCATTCAGATCTCTTAGCCGAGCCAAGCCGAGGACTTTACTAATCCGGTCTCGGTACTGTATTGCTAGGATCGTGTCTTCCATTGTAGCCTGAGTTTTGTCTGTGACTAGACTTGCCATATCGGAGCAGAAGGAACAAAAATAAGATTCCTGCTATGAGTCCCAAGATGAGAGGGACGCCGCCGAACACAGATGCACGAAATTTGGGAAGATGCTCAGGACTGCTTCAAAGGGTGCTAACATCCCCGAAAAAATTGTCTTAAATACATGTGCGATGCCACTGGTATCAGACATGTTTAAGATTTGGCTTAACATTTCTACGAAATGTACGGGGCAATTTGTTGATAATAATGTATGTATCTCTGCTGCTGTCCTTGCAACTTGCAGGTCATACGTTTCTCTAGACGAGGTTAAAGGCACAGTTGTTTGTAAAAGAATAGACTTCATTCTGCTTAAAGTATCAATTCGAATAGAAGAGATATTCAAAGAAGGCCATATTGCTGCCTCCATGTCTAGCTTGTTGTTTAGATACAATACTTGCATACAACAAGTGACCCTGGAAGTAACGCTCACGAGATAGGCCGTTCCGGGCACCATGCCACAACAGCTGTGGTCACTTATTAGAATGTAGCTGCCGTTGGAAAGCTGTCTGAAAAAAGGCTCTATCTGTGTAGCAGGGGTGCCGTGCAGGTGGCATGAAAGGTTATTTGATGAACCTTCGCAGGCTCCGTGTAAGTTAATTTCTTGACACAGAAGTGTACCGCTTAGTGAAATTTTACAGTTGTTACCACTAAGGAATACCTCTTTCTTGCCCCCACTCCAACATCTATGTGTGTAATGTAAGTTCCAGGTTGACTTGATGTACCTTTTACCCAACCTTTCATAGAGGCCTGCTGGTATATACTTTTGGCAATATTGAAACTGAAAAGTCGTTATCGGAATTGTAATGGTGCCATGTATTATCCATTCAATGACAGGTCTTTCGGAGACTGTCAATGGTAATCTTTCTAGTTTTTCAATGCTCAGCACCGTATAGTCTGCCCTTCTTTGTGCCAAGAGATTTGTTTATCGGTAAGGTTATAGATAGAAAGTAATGACGTTGTGTTTATCAGACACCATGGCACGTAGCCTGAACGCAGATTTTGTAACGTCCAGCCTAACTGTACAATAGAACATAATTGGGACTGGCCATATTGTAACATTAGCATATCCTGTTCTATTATATCAATAGCAGATGATACAATGCTGTCCAGTGAATAAATTCTGGAGGACAGAATCGTTAACCCATTGTCCACTACAGAAAGTGATTTTTCCAAATTAATACAATCAATTTCTCGTATTTTTTCTGCAGTTTCAATTTGTGTTATTTTCCAAGCTTCATTGTAAGCTGCGTATATACCGGCGTGAATGAAACGTTTTTGACGCTGTTTGTGAGGTCCCAGTATGAAATCTCGCAAGTCAGCACTTTCTTTAAGTAAAGTCAAGTGTTGCTTAATTTCAGGTAGTGTGGATTTCTGTAGCCATTCGAGGCATAGTTTTCCTACACTATATGTTGTAATAATCCCTGGATGTTGTCTCTGGGAATATCTTGGTTCTGGCCTATTCTGTCTGAACCCCTGTACTTTGTTCAGGAATCTATCTTAACAGTTATTAGTGTCTGTGGGCCAGCTCAACCATTTGTTTCAATTAGGAAGTGTTCTGTTATGTTTTAAAATATGGGATACGTCTATCTCCACTTCTATAGTGCTATTACTATCAGGTATGGGTTTTGGTATAGACGGTTTGTGTAAGTCTTTTATCCTGGCTAGGCCAAGACAGGTCGTTTGTTGAATGGTATTATTCAGGAACATTATTTGTTCTGGGATCATGCAGGCTCTGGATAATGATTCTAAACCTTGTATCTGCCAGTCTTTTGTACCCCAGACAGGTGTTGTCTCAATGTTGTTTTTCCAAAATTCAAAACCAAACGTAGACATTTTTTCATAAACTTTTTCAGAATAAAT
Organism: Lissotriton vulgaris; assembly: GCF_964263255.1. Classification (NCBI taxonomy): domain Eukaryota; kingdom Metazoa; phylum Chordata; class Amphibia; order Caudata; family Salamandridae; genus Lissotriton; species Lissotriton vulgaris. Next base: position 248,638,805 of record NC_141687.1, read on the forward strand.
CAGTTTAGTATTTGTCAACATGTTTTTCATTCCAGTCTTATTCATAATTTTAAAATAAAACGTTTCTGGATCAGTGATATTAAACCCTGAAAAGTATGGGAATTTCTCATAAAATGTTTTTGAGCTGCCTTTTGGCGGAGTTGGACAATGTTCCCATTGATTATACATAAAAACATTTCTAGGATTTGCCGATTTATGCAAATAGTGATGCCCATAATGATTATAGCAATACATTTCTTCATAATTTGATAAACCTTGTAAATAATCATGTTCTGTATATTTAGCTGACATTTCTAAATCTGACATCATATTGTTAATATTTTCAAACTCCCAATCATCAGAGAAAGTACTAGGGGATACAAAGTCACTTAAAGAAATCTTGAATTGATGTGGATATTTCAAGAGTTCAACCGGGCCATAGATGTCGTAATCAGTAGTGTCCCACGCTACACCACCAGGTATAGGAATGGCTGTGATGTTCACTGATGATAGTTCTCTTTTTTCAATGTGAGAGGATCTGTGAGGTTTTAGAACCAAGTTGATGTTCTGACTTGCTGTGTCAATTGTACTGTATTTTCCATCAATCATTCTTCTCAAGCTTAGAACTAAAATGAGCCAGAGCAGGAGGAAAAGTACACCTAACACAATCGATAATTCAATCCACCACGGTGAAATCAGATATGTTTCCCCAAGTTGATGAAAGAGTTCAGTAATTTTGTCTTTGAAAGTTTTGTTTGCTGGCTTGTCCTCATGTTCACTTGGATCATCAGAAAAGTCATCGAAATTGATGAAGTAGCCAGATGCAGTTCTGTCAATTGTTTGGATGGCATCAGGATTGTTAGGTTATGTTATGTTATGTTAATATAGTCTTCTATAGCGCACGGCTACTCCATAGAGTGTCCCAGCGCTTTTATTGACAAACCTGCAACAGAGAAAAACACAACACAGTAAAATAAAACGGACCAGGCAAAAAGAAAAGAGAGCGACCTAAAGGGCAAAGAGCCAAGTTTTAAGGCCCTTCCTGAAGTTCAGCAAGTTAGAGGTGCTGCTCAATGCTAGGGGCAAAGTGTTCCAAAGCTGTGGGGCCGGCAGCTTAAAAGAGCGACCTCCAATACGAGCCCTTTTTACTCGTGGGACCACCGCAATGAACAGTGATTCAGACCTCAGAGATCTGGCCGGATGGTAAAAGGCAAGCCTCTTTTGGAGATATTTTGCTCCTGAGGCGTGGAGAGCCTTATGGCCCAGGTCAAAGCCTTAAAAACTATCCGCTTCCGGATAGGCAGCCAATGGAGCGACTGCAAAAGACCGGAGACTCTGGCTCGCCTATACAGACCAAAAATGGCCCGTGCGGCCGAGTTCTGGACCCCCTGCAGCCGTTACAGGAGATATTCCGGCAGGCCGAGATATAGGACGTTGGAATAGTCCAATCTTGAACCTATTAAGGCCAGCACTGTCATCTTCCTATGATTCTCTGAAAGCAGAGGAAGGAACTTACGGAGCATCCTGAGGAGGCCAAAGCATGTTCCCGTAAGACCAAGGATCTGAGATCTTAACGTCAGACCATTGTCAATCTTGAGCCCCAAGTTCTTTGCTAGCTGGGACGAGCCCGCTGGAGGGAACATGTTAACCGGCCACCATTCCTGCCAATCTGGATCGGATGGACAGCCGAACAAGAGTACCTCAGATTTATCTGAGTTGCACTTGAGGCTGTTAAGCTGGAACCATTTAAAAACAGCCCCAAGGCACTCACAGATACTCTCTCCATCAAAATCTTCTCCTTTCCTGCACGTAAAGAGGAGCTGGGTATCGTCGGCATAGGAAACGATCTGGGCCCCAAAAGACTCTGCCAGTGCCGCCAGAGGGGTCATAAAGATGTTAAAAAGAGTCGGGCTCAACACAGAGCCCTGCGGAACTCCGACTCCCAAAGGCGGCATCTCGGCAGAGCTAGGTGGGACCCAGACCGTTTGTCGACGGCCAGCCAAAAATGATTTAAACCAGCTGAACACCGTCCCCCTCAGACCGATCTCATGAAGTCTGGCGAGGAGACCCTCATGGGGGACGGTGTCAAAAGCCGCCGACAAGTCTAGCATTACGAGCATAGCTTTGCCCCCCCCGAATCCAATGCCTCTTTAATGGCTTCAGACACCTCCAAAAGCGCTGTCTCGGTGCTTAAATTGGGGCGGAAGCCAGATTGAGTAGGGTGCAGCAGATTGTACGATTCCAGAAAGTTGGAGAGCACGGTGTGCACATGCTTCTCCAAGATCTTGACCAGCGCAGGGGGAAGAGAGATGGGCCTGTAGTTGGCCAGGGCCTCAGGATCTAGGCCAGGCTTCTTGAGAAGGGGAATAACATTTGCCTGTTTCCAGGCCTGCGGAACCACCCCCCGACTCAAGGAGAGATTCAAGAGTGGGTTTGCCAACGGATTTACAACTTCAGCCATTTTAGCCAAAAATGTGGCCGGACAAGGGTCAAGAGGCGACCCAGATTTAAGATTGGCCATAAGTGCCAATGAAGATACAACTGAGATTGGCGGAAATTCTGCCAGGACTGGACCCAACGGGGCCAATGAAACTGACCCGTCCTCAAAACTGGGGGGTACTTCAGCCACCCTCAAGGGAAAAGAGTCCTGGATCAGTTTAATCTTGGTGGTGAAGAAATTGGCAAGGGCAGAGACCCACGACTCAGAGGGAGCGGCCTGGGTCGAATTGGATCGTGGGGCTGTAAACTCCCTGACGATCGTAAAAATCTCCTTACAGGAATTAGAGGCAGCCTCTATCCTCCTTGCCAAGTAGTCTTTCTTTCCAAGGAGGATATCCCGATGGTATGCTTTAACCGCTGTCCTATAGGCAAGCCTGGCCACGGGATCATATTGAGACCGCCATGCCCTTTCAGCCACCTTGCACTGCCGTCGAGAGGCCGATAGTGCTTCAGTGAACCAAGGGGCCGAGACCCGCTTAGATGTTAATCGGGGGGTCATCTCAGGGGCTAGATCATTCAGCCTGTCCATTAACCACGCTTGCAAGGACTCTAAATCCCTCTCCAAGTCTCCCGTCAAAGGGCAGGGATGATCAAGAGCTGCCTGGGCCAACATTTCAGGAGTCACCCGATGATACGCCCTAGGGGCTCGTCCCTGCTGCCTAGGAGCAATGCTAGATGGTTTCTTAGTGCCAAGTACATAAAATTTAGCCAGCCTATGATCTGACCAAAGCACCGGCAGAAGTGCCAGCACCTCTATGGGAGACGTAGAAAAGACCTGATCCAAGGTATGACCCTTTTCATGCGTTGGTCCAGAGAGGTAGGGGACAAGACCTAAAGAGGCCATGACATCAACCAGCTTGATCGTGTCAGGGTCCTGTCCCTCATCCCTGTCCCTCATCCATATGGAAATTAAAATCCCCAGCCAGTACACAGTGCTCAGCTCTCAGAGCCAGCGCCGAAATTACCGACTGGAGCTCGTCAAAAAAGGATCCCGCTGGTCCAGGGGGCCTGTAAACTAAAAGCCCTTTAAGAGATTGGTGGGGCGCCAATGCTAAGGAAAAAGCAAGGGATTCCGATCCTGTGATGGCATCCATAGGAATAATGGAGCAAGCGACAAGTTTGTTCACTACCAGTGCCACACCTCCCCTCCGATATATCTTGCCTATAGATATTGTATTCTGGGGGGATTGCTATAGCTATATCGGGGTTAGATGAATCTCCTAACCATGTCTCTGTCATCATCAGACATAACGGTTTTTCAGCGACCAGGAGGTCATAGATATCCTGAGCATCTCTAGGCACAGATCTAGTATTTAAAAGCAGACAGAGATGTTTCACACTAACCACCTCCCTATTAGGTATAGAAATCGGGGTATTGAGTGGAAGCCAACCACAACCGGGACATCGTCTCTTACCCCTGTAGCGGCCGGGAAAAACTTTGTGGCAAGCACAAGAGACCACTTGCAGAGCCCGTAACTCAAGCGACGTATAACATACCATAATGGCAGAAAGGATTGATGAACGCGTTGATACAGCCCAGTCCGCCGCTCCATCCGCCTCCGGGACGCTGACGGGCACAGACGGGCTGGACTCTGGCGTGACTCCGGCGTCACTACGGCGAAACGCTGCACGCAAACGCTGCGTGTGGAAGGAACGCTTTAAATGCAGGCCAGCGTGTCCTTGTGGCAGCTGGTCTGCTCGCACACTCTGGTGCTGCCCGGCGACCAGGAAAACTACCCCCACTATGGCGGCTGAAATCCGGAGGAGCCGGGGAATCCAGGGACCCACCAAAGAGCGGTGAATTGCCAATTATCGTGCAAGTGAGGGGCAAAGCTACAATATAAGAACAGGGTAGAATGCAAACAAAGTATTAAATAAAATACAAAAACAGGTCCAATTAAAAAACGCTGCTGCGTCCAACACTGCTGTGCGCTGAAATGCGCTGTTCGTATCCCAGGTATCCCAGGTCAAAGGTGTTACTTAGAGAGGGAGCCCGCCTAGAATGCCCTCCTTAAATGCAGGCCAGCGTGTCCTTGTGACAGCTGGTCTGCTCGCACACTCTGGCGCCGCCCGGTGACCAGGAAAACTACCCCCAATATGGCGGCCGAAATCCGGAGGAGCTGGGGAATCCAGGGACCCGCCAAAGAGCGGTGAATTGCCGATTATCGTGCAAGTGAGGGGCAAAGCTACAATATAAGAACAGGGTAGAATGCAAACAAAGTATTAAAAAAAAATACAAAAACAGGTCCAATTAAAAAACGCTGCTGCGTCCAACACTGCTGTGCGCTGAAATGCGCTGTTCGTATCCCAGGTATCCCAGGTCAAAGGTGTTACTTAGAGAGGGAGCCCGCCTAGAATGCCCTCCTTAAATGCAGGCCAGCGTGTCCTTGTGACAGCTGGTCTGCTCGCACACTCTGGCGCCACCCGGTGACCAGGAAAACTACCCCCAATATGGCGGCCGAAATCCGGAGGAGCCGGGGAATCCAGGAACCCGCCAAAGAGCGGTGAATTGCCGATTATCGTGCAAGTGAGGGGCAAAGCTACAATATAAGAACAGGGTAGAATGCAAACAAAGTATTAAATAAAATACAAAAACAGGTCCAATTAAAAAACGCTGCTGCGTCCAACACTGCTGTGCGCTGAAATGCGCTGTTCGTATCCTAGGTATCCCAGGTCAAAGGTGTTACTTGTTATTATTCTTTGTAGTTGCTTCTTCCTTTTTCATATTTGTACAGTTTGAGGCTACATCATTGTAGACAGGCGTTTCTTTACGAACTGTTGCAATTTGGGTTTCAAGAGGCACAAGTTCCATGGCTTTGTTGCATAGTCCTTTTTTATTCACTGCAGGTTTATCAAATGTGATTAGTCTCTCAGTTTGAACCTCTTGGATTGTAGCAAGGTTTGGTCTTCTGCTACTTTTTGGGAGTCCACTGGGCCTACTACTTATTATTGGCCACATGGTTGTGGTTTTACCAGGTCGATTGATACAACTCTGTTTTCCCTTTTACCAGCAAGGGGCGGTAGTAAGACTGATCTTGTTCCGCTGATAGCTAAGACAGGTACTGCTTTTCTGTAAGAAGGCCCAAATTCCTTCTTTACCGCGATCTTTTCTCTGACTAGATCCCCAATCTTTGGAATCCAGACAGGTCTGGCTGGGACAGGTGGTTTTTCTTCAGTGGCCGTTGGCTTTAGCTTTGTGTTACTTAGACTTCTTCTCATTTCATTCAAGTCCTGTAAAACAGCTAAACGATCTTTGATATCAAACGCTTTTTGTTCCACCACTGAAATTTGACAATCGAGGTCTTCGATTATCATTCTTGTACCAAATAAAAGTTCATACCGAGTGATTCCCCCCAGAGAATTTCTTGGCAGATTATTAAGACTACGTTGGACACTTATTAGATGTTTGACCCACCCATCACCCGAACCTAATACCCTCGCTGTTATAGATTGCTTTATGTCACGTTTTTTTCTCTCCACTACCGCATTTCCCTCAGGATGGAATGGACTAGAGTATTGCAATGCAATGCCCAAGCTGGTCATGGCCTCCTTGTAAGCTCGAGAGCTAAACGCAGGACCCTGGTCAGAATGTAGCATGCCAATTGCGTATGTGCCGATAAAGACTCGCAAATCTTTTATAACAGTTCTGGCGTCAGCCGTGCGCTGGGGCCACATCCAAATGAATCTCGTCTTAATATGTATGGGATCGCATTTGTCTGGTTGGACGCTTGCGTGTAGATAGTCTAATGCTGTCTAATAGAGGCGTCTGGACTGATCTTACTGTGCTAGAGTCAGATATCTGGTCCGGTTTATAACTGCGATCTCTATTGCAGTCCTGACAATCCATTACAAAGTTATAAACTTGCACGCTCATTCCCGGCCACCAGTATCTTGATTGCAATTTATTAGAGATTTCAGGATCTCTTGGTGCCTCAGACCCATTCCCATGTGTGCTTCTTGTATCAAGAAGACACTCCGGTTCGTGTTTGGAATTACTCTATCCCCCACTCCAGGGATTTGAGCAAAAGGAACGGAGTTCGCATCAATTATGTATGTATTTCCGAGTGAATAATTTAGAGGTAACGCTGCATAATTGCCTTACAAAGAGGCTTTTACTGCTAGTAGCGTTTCACCATCTATTTGTTTTTTAGAACGCTTTTTTGTAGCTACGGAAGCCGGTTGACCAATTGCCGCTGTGGCTTTATTAGCCAATGAATTCCCTGCAACGTGAACGTCATCACGTTGAAGACTCTGCGTATGTATCACGTGAGACTTTCATAGTTCTTTCTGTAAAAGAACTACTTGTTCCCAAAGCTTTTTATGCTTTATTGTGCAACCTTTTTCATCTTTGTAACCATTTTAAATCCAGGTCTGTATGTAATTATTGTAAGATTCGACGCAGTAATGTGAATCGCACACTATTATTGTGGGGAATTCGCGATCTGCATTTTCAAGCGCCATCTTAAAAGCATGTAGTTCAGCTCGGTGAGCTGTACAGTCTCCGAGTGATTGAGTTTTTGTGGCTATAGGTCGGAATTTACCTTCGAACCAGCAACCTTTTAAAATCGCACACGCAGCACTATACGCTTGTTTTACCCCCAAATGCGGGCTGTGCTGATCCGTCTGTATATATTATACAGCCGTAATGTTCCAGAGGCAGAATTTCAGCTGGCAGAGGACATTCGTATTCGTATTGGAGGAATTCTTGCGGTTTCAAGTTAGGATCAAATTCGTAAACTACTTCTGATGCAGCAAGAGAATTAACCCATTGTACCCATCTCGGATGTAATGCTTTAGCATTCGGAATGCTTGCTCTTGTTACTGCTTCTAGTGCAGGTATCGGTGTAATGATTATTATGCGTTTACCTTGTGCCAGGGCTCTTTCTTTTGCTACAGCAGTTTGTACCGCAGTTAGAATTTTTTCAGTGGAACTGAATTTCATTTCAGCTTGTGTGTACAAGTGTGATTTGTAAGCTATTGGTACAGTTTCTCCATCATTAGAGGTCAGGTATGTAAATCCGCATCTTCCTGGGATGACTCGGATTACAAGGTTGCATTCGTTCGCGCATGTTTGCAGTTTTGTTTTAGTTAACATATCTTTTTGTAAGGATGTTTCTGAGTCCAATTAATTGATTTGAAATCAGGTTTTATTAGTTCATAGAGTGGTTTAACCCTCTCTGCATAATTTAGAATATAAGTTCTTCCAAAATTCAGGAAATCTAGAATTGATTGTACGTTTTTCTGCGTTTTTGGGGCTTGGAGTACTGCACACTTCTCTAAGAAGTTGTCTGCTAGGCTTTTGCCTTCACTTGATAACTCATATCCCAAAAATAGGACAGTGAGGTGGGCAATTCGTGACTTTTTAAAGTTAAATTTGTGCCCTTCAGATGCGAACCCAAGTATTATGGTGTTCACTCTTTTCAAGTGTGTCTCCAGGTCATCGTCTGTTAGATAGATATCTTCGACATAGGATAATGCCTCATCATCATGTATTTATAGTAACTCTGTTACTCTGGCTGAAAATAATCCTGGGCAATTCTTGAATCCCTGTGGGAGACGCCAAAATTGCTTTTGGGCCCCCATACTGGAGAAAGCGGTCAAATACCTGCTTTCTGGTGCAATGTTCTGACAGAAGAAACCTTTTGAAATATCTTATTTCGTTTTATATTTTTTGCGCACAATGTTATTCATCAGTGCTGCACTGTGGGAATTTTGTACTGCAAACGTTTTGCAACAGGAGTTTAAGTGTCTGTAGTCCAATACTAGACTATATGAATTGTCTGGTTTGGATACAGGAAACAAACGATTGTTCATTTGTGAGGTGCATGTTTCAATCACCCCTTGGTACTCAAGTTGATCTAACATCTCCCCGACTTGTTTTTTAGCTTCTTGCTTAACAGGATACTGTCTCTGTGCAGTAGGTTGATTTTTTAACTGAATTTTATGGTGAGGAGAATCCTCATCCCATCCTACATAATTTTTATATCATGCAGGAGCTTGGGCCACTGCCCATTTTCTAGCATATGTGTATATTTTATGAATTAGAATGTGATTTGAGAAGGCAGGCATAATCATTTCTTCGCCATGTGGGCACTCCCTGACAAACTCTGGTGGCCAGTCCTTTTCTGCTAGAAGGATATCATAAACTTTAGAAGAGAAGAGACCTCTTATTTTCCTAGTTTTGTCCCCCTCTATACGTAATGTTATTTCATATAATTTATGAGGCACACTATCTCTGGTGTCTGCAGTTTCCACTTGAATGTATTCATTCGTGTCCACTGTCTCCAGAAGATTCATCAGGATCTTGTGAGCTATGGTCACTTCTGCTGCGCTGTCTAGCATTGTCTGGGCCCATTCTCCATTCTTGAGTTGTGTCTTCAGAATCCTCGGCATGGTTTACTTAAATACTGGCTACCTTCTTTTTGGGAAACTGTAATTTTTTACTTTGATGAGCAGGTTCTTTGTCTTTGGACTTGTCGCACTCTTCATTATGTTCTGACGCCGTCCTCTTCTTTCCGATTTCTGTGAGGAAGTCTAAAAAGATCGAGAGGGACGTGTATCAATATCTTGATATCTGTCAGGTTTTCTCAAATTTTCCCTATTCCTAAGGTTATATCTTTTTTCAGAGGGCTCCCGTTGTGGAGACTTGCCAGGCCCCCCCACCCCCGGTCTAGAGATATATCTCTCCGTTGGGGAGACCTTCCTCTGGTCCGAAACTGTTTTTCTCTGGAAGTGGTTTGCTTATTACCCTCCCAATTCTTTTTAGGAGTTATTAAGTTATTTTTAATAAAAGTCTTTTCAGGGTTTTCTGTTAGTTGTGGTTTTAATGGTTTCCCACCCAAACTGTCTCTACCTAATTCTTCTTAGGATTTTTCAAATATTCTGGCAAGTTCAAAAGGCTATATCTGTTTCTTTTAATTTCTGGTGGATTGCCACAGATGCTGCTTCTCCTTTTATGTTGGCTAGTAGTATAGCCGAGACTTGCTTAAAGTCTTTCAGTAATTTCATACCTAGATTTAAAGCAGGTTCTGGACCGTATTCATTTTGAATCTGTCTTAGTACGTCTGGTATAACCGCCATAGATGGAACACCATGAGTTTTTGTGTAGATTGAAGCAAAGACTGTTCCCCAAGTGTCACAGTCCTCCACATGTTGTGCAATCCCCATTGGTAGGCAGATAGTCAGAATTCTGTGTTTTTCATGAGGGGTAGTATCAGGAAAAACTGCCTCTATTTGAGTAATTTTTTGAGCTAACCAGAACGGAATTTATTCCCGTTTTGCGGGTAATTTACCAATGACTGATTGTATGGTCTGTGGTGTTATTTTATTTGTGTTCCCCTGGTGAGGGGTGTGCTGTGGAATTTTTATTGCTGGTTGAACTGCTAAAGTCCGCATGACATATTGTACCAATTGTCTATGTATTTAAATTAGTTGTTTTAGTTGAACTAAAAGTTCTCTGTCTGACATTTCTTCAATGTCCGGATGTGGTGTATAGCTGGCTAGAACCGGCCATGTGGCTCCTGGTCAACCTAGTGGACCGAGCCTGGTAATGTGATTTTGATGTTTTAGGGCGCCATTAAACCAGAGCTGATGCTCTTGGTAAGTTAGTGGAATTTCAATGTCATCGAAAGGGACGTATTCCGCTGGTAGTTCCCCTGCTTTGTATTAGTGGAACTCGTGTGTTACAGCATTTGCTGCTGGAAAATGTATCCATGAATAGAATACCTCTGTCTGCCGACATTCATGTGCCTCTACCACAAATATGACTGTACCACCTCTCGATGATACACCATTTTCTATAAGTTTTATAGTTGCACTCTTCCTTACATTTACCGGGATGTTTTTCGCATCCAGGTCATTTTCATTAAACCCTGTAACGTCAAAACCCGGTTGATTTGCATCTACTGCAGCTTCACCGGTTTTGTTGTTGTCGCCGTTAGTTGCATTGTTTTAATGAAAGTTTGCAGAACAAGTTTCAAGGAAACAAAGATTCGGTGCACAATATTTTGGAACACTGTATCCTTCAACGTTGATTAAACTAAAAACTATTACATAGGAATCTTTTCCTACTAAGTTCTGGCGGATATTAACCTTTTTACCCACTCCAGACGTCTATCTGAGTTTTTTCAGGAAAAAAGGGGTCTGTGTGAAAAGCACGACTGAGTTACTCTAGTGTCTAGCGTTAAATTATCACCTTACCAAACGTTGGGCGCCATGTAGTGTAGTTCCTATATTCCCAATAGGCTCTGCGCATTGGAATAACATAAACAATAGTGTAGACGTAGGACTGAGGTCGGCTAGGTCTCTATTGAATATGTTAGACTTAATTATGAATGCCAGCTAGCTCAGAGTTCATAGAAACTTTCTCGAGTGAACAGGAAGGTATTAACTTTCCTGAATAGACAAGAAGGGATTAGTTTCTGACAACCGCATAAACATGACAACTTTGCTCCCCCTGAATAAGGAGTATATCTCCGGAGTCGCGGAAACAATAGATAGCTATTTCACTCAGTCAATCGTGCATGCTAGTGGAAAAAGAAACACAAGGTCAGTTCCTTTTTGGCTTCTGTGTCATTAGTGTGCTGGCTTCAGTGCTGAATTGAGTTAATTGTTTTTAAGTTTTTAGGACAGGGAACACCAGTAACTTTGGGAAAAGTATGTTTATGTTTTTTAAACTTGAGAAAGAAAGCAAGTTTAAGCGCCTGTACTTTCAGAAAGCATATGTTTATTAACTCACAGCGTAAAAGAAAGTTTTTATGTGTTTTTTTTGGATCACTGACAGAACATCAACAGACAAAATATCGAGATGACAAAATATCGAGGATTAAATATCGACTGACAGAATATCGACTTCCTAGCTTCAAACAGGTAAGTACAAAAATATCTACTCCAAAATATCGAGTGTAAAAAATATAGAATGTCATAATATCGAATTTTTTAAGTATGATAAAAGTAACTTAAAAGTAATATAACAATAAATTAAATTAATATAAACATATTTAAAATACTTAAATAAATGTAAAATTAAGAAATAATTAATGTAACTTAAAAAAAATTATTAATACATATATATATATCTACATATTATTAACAAAACATATACAATATTTTTAACGTAGGATAGCAAGAGGGTTAAATGTACTCCAACGACTCCAGTGAGTGCAACAGTAGGGAAAGCGTTGGATAGCGTAAGGGTAAAAATTACTATTCCAACTCCAATGAGTGTAACAGTAGGGTAAGTGTTGGATAGCGTAGGGGTAAAATTTACTATTCCAACTCCAGAGAGTGTAACAGTAGGGTAAGCGTTGGATAGCGTAGGGGTAAAATTTACTATTCCAACTCCAGAGAGTGTAACAGTAGGGAAAGCGTTGGCTAGCGTAGGGGTTTAAATTACTATTCCAACTCCAGTGAGTGTAACAGTAGGAAAAGTGTTGGATAGCGTAGGAGTTAAAATTACTATTCCAACTCCAGTGAGTGCAACAGTAGGGAAATCATTGGATAGCGTAGGGGTTTAAATTACTATTCCAACTCCAGTGAGTGTAACAGTAGGGTAAGCGTTGGATAGCGTAGCGGTAAAATTTACTATTCCAACTCCAGTGAGTGTAACAGTAGGGTAAGCATTGGATAGCGTAGGGGTAAAATTTACTATTCCAACTCCAGTGAGTGTAACAGTAGGGTAAGCGTTGGATAGCGTAAGGGTAAAAATTACTATTCCAATTCCAGAGAGTCTAACAGTAGGGAAAGCTTTGGATAACGTAGGGGTTAAATTTACTATTCCAACTCCAATGAGTGCAACAGTAGGGAAAGCGTTGGATAGCGAAGGGGTAAAAATTACTATTCCAACTCCAGAGAGTGCAACAGTAGTGAAAGAGTTGGATAGCGTAAGGGTAAAAATTACTATTACCACTCCAGAGAGTGCAACAGTAGTGAAAGAGTTGGATAGCGTAAGGGTAAAAATTACTATTCCCACTCCAGTGAGTGCAACAGTAGGGAAAGCGTTGGATAGCGTAAGGGTTTAAATTACTATTCCAACTCCAGTGAGTGCAACAGTAGGGAAAGTAAATACTTCTTATATAAATATAAATAACATAAATAGTAAAATCTATTACAAAATATTTTAAATATTTTAGAATTGTGTAAATTATATGAAATAATCTATTAATTGTAAAATACAAATGATTTAATAATATAAATTACCTACTAATACTAATAATTTACCTATTAACAATCAATCAATTTAAATTTTAAAATTATTTTACAAAATAAACTCAACATATTTTTTTAAACAATGTAATTACTTACAATTAAATTAATTCCGAGACTATTCCTCTATAAACACCCAACCCACTACAGAAATTAAATTAATTAAATTAACCCATTTATCAATTAATCATGTAAATGTATTTACCTATTATATTGTAATTAATTACCAATTAATAATTATTGAACAATTAATTCTAAATAAATAACTTTTAATTAATTTACATATTTAATTAATTATATTAAAATTACTTCCCACCCTATTCCCCTATAAACGCACAACCCGCTAAATTATCAATTAATCAATAAAAATTAATTACCAATTATATTTTAATTACTTACCAATTAATAATTAATTAACAAATAATTTTAAATAAATAACAATTAATTAAATAACATATTTTATTAATTATAATTAAATTACTTCCCACCCTATTCCCCTATAACACCAAAACCCGCTACAGAAAATAAATGATAAAAAATATAAAATATATCATTTAAACAATAAAAATTAATTACCAATTATATTTTAATTAATTACCATTTAATAATTAATTAACAATTAATTCTAAATAAATACCAATTAATTAAATAACATATTTAATTAATTATAATTAAATTACTTCCCACCCTATTCCCCTATAAACCCACAACCCGCTACAGAATTATATTACACAAAAATTAAACATGAATATTAACTTACCTTAAATTCGATTTTTTTGTTGTCTATATTCTGTCTAGTCGATATTATGTCCATTCTATATTTTTGAATCGATATTATTGCTATTCTAGTCAATATTACATTTTTGCAGTCGATATTTTTGTAGTCTATATTATGTCTAGTCGATATTATGTCTAGTTGAAATTAAAAACTCTATATTATGTCTAGTCGAAATTAAAAACTCGATATTATGTCTACTTACCGTTTTTTTTTATTGGCTGCCTTAGTGCGCAACAACAAAAATGTTACAATGTGCTCTTAGAGCATCAGGATGTGGCCCTATGGCTAGAGCTGCCGACCTTAGAATTGTGGAACCAGGTTCGAGCCTCGGCATTGGCTCAACATCCTGTGAGTCCGGGAAAATGACTTAATCTCCCCGTGCCTACCAAAAATGAATGTGTACGTGTATAACGTAGCTGGTACTCATGTAAAGCGCTCCTATTCAATTGGGTCAAGTTCGGCTGTATAAAACGCATAAAACCACTAAAAAACAATTAAATAAAAAAATCTAGGGAAAGAAACATATGACATATCAATTAAATGCACTTAAGGTGATATTCCGTGATGCTTGACAGTTCAAGCTGTGTTGCAGTTATTGCGAAAGTTGACAGCTAGTGAGAATAACAGAAAACAACCGAAATGAGCAATAACAGATCCCAAGCATTCACTCACCCACTCATTGGAACCAGACATTGTACACAATCATCAGGTTGTGGGTTTTAAATAGTACGGAAGGGCACTTTTAGGGGCTCACGTGATTACATGTTTTGGTAAATAAGATAACTATAATAGGTAACATTTCAGTGGGGTGTGTATCAGAATTACCTTTTAACCCGGCACGGCCGCGCTGTGCTCATGACGAGCTGAGCTCGTCATGAACGTAGTGCCGCGCCCACGCAGGGATAATTTCCCTGCTGTACTGGGCATTCCATTGGAATGGGCGTGGCTCGTCATGAGCTCGTCATGAGCGCAGCGCCACCGTGCTGCATTAGGAGCCGAGCTCGTCATGAGCACCGCGGCGCTGCGCGCCCCCACTCCCCCCAGCACAGCAGGGGAATGAGCCCCACAGGGAAGGGGTTAAGGCCTGCAAAATACTGTCCCATCAGTCGAGGGGTGTGCCTTTCTCCTATCTAAGGCCGTTGGTGTGGCAGTGGTTCTTAACTGGTGCTCTGAGGACCCCTGGTGGTTCTCGAGACCTACACAGAGTGTCCACTACCGTTTTACATAATTAAATAATATTAAAAAATGAATAAAATAACATTTCTTAAGTATATGCAAATTTAAAAAACTGATTGTGAATTACACAAAACATTTCAATATCTGAGTATTTGTTTGGTTTATACTTGTTTTTGTATTTTTGTTTACTGTTTTGGGGTCTAAATCATAATAAATGCTTAGTCTGGGTGTTCATGGCTTCCAATAATGACTCAGTGGGGGTCCCCAGATTCCAGTAATGATTCAGTGGCGGTCCGTAGGGTAAGCATCACTGGAATAGACTGCCATGGCAACCATTTTAGGACATCCTGGAACCATCTGCTCACCTTTGGAGCTTTCTTAGCTTTCCAATATTTTGCTAATATTGTTCGTTCAGCAATGATCGATGATAAGTTAATGAACCTACAAGTCGTCGTCTGAGATTTACTACTGTGGATCAAGCCCCAAAAACATTGCTGGGGTTTGAAGGGTATATCCGGATCAGTAACTTCTTTGATAATACTCAATGTATCACCCCAGAATGCTTGTATATGACAGCATTCCGAGACCATATGGTAAAATCTGGCTTCAGGGATTGGCTCTATTCCAGAGTCTCTGCCAGAGTTTGTAGATTGGTTCCTACACTCTTTGGTCTCTCAATTCAATTCAATTCAAAATCTTTTATTCGTTTAACCATTTTGTTAAACATAAAAAGTACATCACATATAGGCATTGCATCATAAAAGCACAGTTACTATTAATACACCTAAAAATGTAACAGGTAGAGAGCTACATTGTCCAAGAAAGTACAATTTTAAAATATTTACAACAGTAATACAGATGACCATGTAATCAAAAGGGATTCGTTTCCAACGTTTTACGAATGGTTATGCATGATTTCAGGAAGAGAGCTAGGCTCTTTGCCACATACTGTGAATCAAGATGTTGCAGAGCTAAGAAAGCAGGGCGACAGGTCCTCAACCCCATTTGACGCAGCAATGGTAAAACCCAGCGCTTGCGTATTTCTGCGTAGTAATGACAAAACAGTACTACATGCATCGTTGATTGGGAGGAGACTTTGTCGCAAGGACATTTATCAAGGTCACGGGACCAATTTAGGATTCTAGGAAAAGTAACTAGTCTAAAAAAGAGGTTAAAGCGTAACCTAGTTAATAGGTATTTTTCGTAGTTAGAAACATGGTACGATAAATATGGCTGAGTTCCTAGAGACACCTGAACCATCAAAATATTTACATTTGATTGCTTGGATATTTCATTACATAAACGAAGTTCCCTTAAGTGGGTGAGACAATGATGCTTCAAGGTTTTTCTACTCATCTCAGTGATGGATGAAGGCTCGATGGTGTACTGCAAGAGGTCAAGATCCTTCAGGAATTTAACTACATAGTTCAACCATGGGATGTTTTTCCAGGCCGACATCTCAAGACATTCTGAGATAAGTGCACGGGTAAGATGACACTGTGGCTTTGTCCAAATGCGATGCCATAGGAGCACTGGTTGGCATTTTATATAGTCTGTTAAGTAATCAATTCCAAGTTCTATGTGGCAGCCATATGTAGGGGCACTCCGTGGAAGAGCCAAAAGGTACCTTAAGAAGCCATTCTGAATTTTTTGCAGTTCATCAGTGTTTGCATATCCCCATACCCCGGCTCCGTATGTGGCAATGCTCAAGCATTTAGCTTGGTGGATTTTAAGCAGTACTGAGGGAGATGGCTTACCCATTTTTCTGGAAAAAGACACGAGGGCAGAAGTTGCTCGTTGGTAGAGCAATCTCCTGGTAACCATCGCCCTTTTCCAAGTCAGCTTGTCATCTACTAGGATGCCCAGGTAGGGGTATTCCCTGACACGTTCCAGTTTTGATTGCTCGATACAAAGATGTTTAGAGCTTTTTATCTTGGGCCCAGATTGCATGACGAAGGTCTTGGTCTTATTGACCTTTAGCCCAAGTGAGAACATAAAATTGCAATATTTATCAAGCTGCTTCTGGAGTTGTACTAAGGTCCTAGCGAGAAGTACGGAGTCATCAGCGTAAAGAAGTGCTGGAATTGGGCGACTGTTGATAGTGGGTAGGTCCTGGCACCCCTCTAGCATGGCTACTTCCAGGCCATTTGTATATAAATTAAATAGGAGGGGGGCGAGGACACAACCCTGCCTTACTCCGCGGTTTACTGGAAAAGAGGGCGTTAACTCCCCAGCCGTACCAAATCTTACGCGGGCCGAGGCGTTAGAGTAAAGCCCTCGCAGGAATCTGATATGGGGTGGGTCAACGCCCAGCCTGTCCAAGATGGACCACAGCGTGGCATGGCTTACACAATCGAACGCCGCACTAAGGTCGACGTAGACCATAAATAGATTGCCCCCTTTTACTCCAAAATACTTCCCAATTAGAAGTGAAAGGTTTAAAGCCTGTTCAACAGTGCCCAACCCCTCCCGGAATCCGTACTGCAGGTCCGTTATGATGTTCTTTTCTGCCGCCCAATCCTGTAGACGATCCAGGATTAGGCGACCCGCAACCTTACCCAGCGAGTCCAGGAGGGAGATAGGCCTGTAGCAGGCAGGGTTATTTCTCTCACCTTTTTTAAAAATTGGGAGCAGTATGGAGGTGGACCAAGAGTCCAGTAGACCGTCTTTTAACGCTGCAGCAATTAGTTGGGTTATTAATGGGGACCATAAATCTATATTTAGAAGGAAGATATCTAATGGTGCACCATCGGGACCAGGGGCCTTTCCACATTTAGAGGTTGATAGTGCTCTTTTAACCTCTCCGAGGGAGAAGTTCAAATCAATTGGGTACACCCCTTTATCGTGGGTCCCAAGCACTGGGTTGGGAGTTACAGCACGGTCCGTTGGAATGTCGCTAAAGATTTTGGAAAAGTGTGCCACCCATTCATCTGAGGGTACGGCGACATCCAAGTGCTGATGCGAATTACTCTCGCTTAGGAAGGGAGATTTTACTATTTTCCAAAATAGGGAGCTGTCGTTACTGGTACAACTCTCGTGTAGTTGAGCCCAAAGGTCATTTTTATGGTCTCTCTTACAGCTTAGTTGGGCCTGCTTGTAATTAGATCTTAACAGAGCTATTTTTGTTTGGTCTCTTACTGGGTTGTGAAGCTCCTTTTTTAGGGCATTTAAAGCTTTTCGACATGCCGTATTAAACCAGCCTGGTTCAGTGCGACAGCCTAATTTGCGGGTGCGTGAAAGGACCTTCTGTATAATTTTCAGGATTTCTCCAAAACTAGAAATGATGTCCGATGGGGAGGATGACTCGTTCAAACATATGTTTATCCAGGGTAAAGCTTTAGAGATCACTGAGCCAGATGTTTCTAGTGGGTCTATCCTTGACCATTTCACTGAATAGCCGTTAGTTTTTGCCATGGACAGTGATTTTTGAGTTAGTAAGCTATTTTTTATAAGGTTTGACGCCCTCGTAGGCAGCTTTAGCTCTATTGTAGTGGGAAAATGATCTCCTGAAATTTCTGTTCCTGTATTAAACTTAATAACAGTACCCTTTAAAGAACTTGAACAAAGTATAAAATCTATGGTGCTAAAACAACCCCTGCCGTGAAAGGTAGACCTAAATTCCACTGGAGGGTCGGTGAGTTCATTGGCATATATCAATTCCAGTGACATTAAAATAACATTAAGAGAATCACCCACTAAGGAGTGCGTAAAATGTGACAAAGGGCATTCATTTTCATCAAGAAGGCCACAATCAGAATTCTTGTAACGAGAACACAGTTGTACATTAAAATCCCCTCCCCAGATTACATTCCAAGTGGCTGATGCATACTTTGCTCTTTGTTCGTCTAAACAGTGTGAAATTTCAGAGACTATTCTTATGCACTCTGTCGGTGGGAGATTATTATAAAAATTAATCAAACTATATGTTGTACCATTTTTAAAAATGATCAATAGAATTTGGTAACAGGGAGTGTTGCACAGAAGGGAAATATTCCTTACTTCTAGCTTATTGGATATATATACGACAAGACCCCCCTTGGGTCTGCCATGTGTAGAAGGACTAGCGGAAGAATGGAACGTTAAATACCCTTGAATGTGTAGTGGATCGGTAGTCCAGGTCTCTTGAAAACACATTATTTCGTGGGAAGTGACGAAAGCCAACCATGATGCCGATAGCATTCTGGGTCGCAAACCAGCCACATTCCAGAATAATATGGGCAAAGTGGGTATCAGTGTTGTGCCAATCATGGATGGTGGGCCAGTCATAGACGATGACCCTCCATTTTGAGACAGGTTTCGTCGTATTGCTGGGAGGTCAGGATTAGGAGATGGCAACAAACTTTCTTGATTATTGTCACTTAGGTTGATAGGATGGAGCTGACAACTGGCGTGATTAAAAATGTGAATATCCAGTGGATCCATTGGCGTGTCCTCTATTAGAGAGGGCGTTATTGTAGTTGGCAAATGAATCGGTGCGAATGTCAATGCAGAGGAATCAGTTTGTGTGGGAGGGGAAGGGCCTGGGGTGGTGGAGTTCCCACCAGACAGATCAGTTACTGTTGGTGGTCAGTCCACCATCTCCAAGCAGTCGTACCTATTGTACGTGGGAACGCCCCTCCAATCCGACAGGGGCATGGGGTTTCTACCTCCTTGGCCCTGCCAGTTTAACCGATCTGAATTTCTAAGCCTAGACCCCACCTGAGTCCAATTCCACTCCAAAGATGATGCAGGGTAATGGGCCGGAGGGTAGAAGAAAGCTAGCCTTTTAGTTCCTATGCCATCGGATGATGTTTGCTCATCCCTTGGACAAATGTACTCTGCAGTTTGGGGATCTTCAAAAGTTATTATAATGCAGTCGCCTTGGATGGTTTTTTGCTCCTTCCCTATCCAGGGGACTCTACGAACTGAAATAATGTTATTATTAGAGAATGGAGGAAATGGTCGATTTATCGTTAACCAATGGAGTACCTTATTTTTTAATGACCATCCGGGTTCCTCAGAGTTAATATGCAACGCTGGAACCCCGGTCATAATGACTACATATGGTGTTGCTTCTGGAGGAAGGTGAACAGGGCGGAATGAATTGTGTCTTGTATTATAAGCCGCGTTCTTAATGGCTGGTGGATTAGCTGGGTGGCGTGTAGTTGACACGGTAGGATGGTTTGTCGTTTGAGCTGGCGGCCCAGGCTGAGAGGGAATGATAGCTTTTTTATTTACAGCGTGATTAGCAGGTGTTTGCTGTGATTTACTTGCAATTGTATGGGCAGGAGTGTGAGTAGAAGAGTGATGGGCTACCGCTGTGGTGGTTACCGCTTTAGGAATTTGTCGAGTTTGTTGGGGTAGAGGGGCCCCTGAGTTCGTCAAGTTTGATTTAGGCTGTTGGGGTACGAGGACAGCAGGGGTAGAAGACGTGGATTTCTTTGATTTTATTTCAGATGATAAGGTTGCTAGTAGCTTTTCAATCTTAGATAATGCCAATTTAACAGGTTTAAGATTACTTTTAATTATTGCCTCGAGTGAAGCTAGGATATGGGGATCTTGCTCCGGGAGAACCCGCCCATTACCTATATTACCGCTTGAAGCAGTAATAAGATGGTCGGAAGGAGGATTAATTATTTCCGACGTTATTAAGGTGGTAGACTGTTGACAGATTTCAGGTTGGATTAGGGGTTGAGCTAATGTAGGAGAATCATCGTTCAGTTGAAACGAAGAGGGCTGTTGTGAACCATTAGTAATTAATATAGGATTTTTGAGATCTTTTTTACCCTGTCTCTTTTTCGGAATGGCACCTTCACGCTGTCCCCTTTCCGTGGGGGATTGAGGGATCTCCTCCGTGTTGGAAAAAAGGATAGGAGTTCTCTCAATCGAACGGGAGGGATGGGGTGAAGGGAGTTGGGATACTTGCGTAATAGACAGGTCTATGGATACTGATAGATCCACTATTCCTGGGACTGACGGGGTCTCGTGATGTAAATCAGGCAGTGGGAGACGTTGCGGGGTTACAGCAGCAGCCAATAGGCCTAGTGACGAACGCCTTGCTGCTGCTAAATCTTGAGAGACCCTTCTCTCTAACAAAAGAACACCCTGGTTAATGGCGTCATTAGCCTTTGCAATGAATTGGTCTATTGGACCTACAATCTGCGCAACATGTGCGGCTTTGCTGTTGCGTGTTATTCTAGGGGACATGTTGATAAAATGCACAGTGATGAATTACACAGCAGATATAATGACAGCAGTCCAACAGACAAACGTCAAGATACAAATGACATAGATAGCAGATATTACTTTTTGGGGCACTCTAGGACGTTGTTAATAAGGTGGCCCAGTCCAGTCTTACCAGGCTGTAACGGGCTAGAACGGGCCCGCCCTTGGCCCGGGCTTCGCCCGGCGTCCCGCGAGACGGGGGTGACGCGCTATTTGAACGCCTCCTGGCGCGTAGATGGCGCGGCGTGTGCCGCTTTGACTGCTGGGTATTGTAGTTTAGTAGATCCCCCTCGCACCGCGCTCCGCTCGCCTGCGGGACTCAGATGACACCAGAGCCGGGCAGCGGGAGGCGGGAGAAGGGCAGTCAAGGTGTGATGGGCTCCAAGATTTTGCTACGGCAACAAAGGCAGGTAGGCGGCAAAGTTTTCCGCTTCTGTGTGCTTCCCCCCCTCGACCGGGGTGACGCGCTATTTGAACGCCTCCTGGCGCGTAGATGGCGCGGCGTGCGCCGCTTTGACTGCTGGGTATTGTAGTTTAGTAGATCCCCCTCGCACCGCGCTCCGCTCGCCTGCGGGACTCAGATGACACCAGAGCCGGGCAGCGGGAGGCGGGAGAAGGGCAGTCAAGGTGTGATGGGCTCCAAGATTTTGCTACGGCAACAAAGGCAGGTAGGCGTATTTGTTTGGTTTGGTTTGGTTTATACTTGTTTTTGTATTTTTGTTTACTGTTTTGGGGTCTAAATCATAATAAATGCTTAGTCTGGGTGTTCATGGCTTCCAATAATGACTCAGTGGGGGTCCCCAGATTCCAGTAATGATTCAGTGGCGGTCCGTAGGGTAAGCATCACTGGAATAGACTGCCATGGCGACCATTTTAGGACATCCTGGAACCATCTGCTCACCTTTGGAGCTTTCTTAGCTTTCCAATATTTTGCTAATATTGTTCGTTTAGCAATGATCGATGATAAGTTAATGAACCTACAAGTCGTCGTCTGAGATTTACTACTGTGGATCAAGCCCCAAAAACATTGCTGGGGTTTGAAGGGTATATCCGGATCAGTAACTTCTTTGATAATACTCAATGTATCACCCCAGAATGCTTGTATATGACAGCATTCCGAGACCATATGGTAAAATCTGGCTTCAGGGATTGGCTCTATTCCAGAGTCTCTGCCAGAGTTTGTAGATTGGTTCCTACACTCTTTGGTCTCTCAAATTCGATCCTATATAAAAGATTCCAAGCACCTACAAACCTGAAACATGCAGAGTTTGACCCTGAGAAAGAGCTACTTATTACTCCTGGTGCGGAAGGTGGAAGGTGGAAAGTATCCATGAAATTGAGAATGTACTCTTTGAACGGGAATGGGTTTTCAAAGCCCCGACCTAATTAGCCTGATGCGCTTTGTTTTGACAAAAAGCGTTCTTTCAATGGAACCATTGATCTAGAACAACATGGGACGTTGATGGGCAGCAATTGTGCTTCCATCATAACATACATGTATGTATACAAATTTGAAATTGAACATTTCTTGTTGAATGACCCATTTAGGTATCATATGATTATCTGGAAGGGGTATATTGATGATATACTGATCATTTGGCAGGGCAGTAATGAGAAAGCAGAGCTTTTTCTCAGTTGGTGGAACACCCACAACTTTTTTTTTTTATTTAGCATGAGGACCAATCACAATGAGATACCTTTTCTCTACATTAAAATATATGGAGCCAGAGGAAAATTGAAGACAGACATGTATAGAAATTCGACTGATAGGAATAGCCTCTTAGACTTTGAGAGCTCCCGTCCTCGATCTCTCAGGGAGAACCTACCAATAAGACAGTTCTTAAGGGTCCAAAGAAATTGGTCAGATATCACGGAATATAAGAAAGAAGTAGCTAGATCCTATTGCGCGTCTTGGCTCAATTCACATCTTCACCATGGGTTCTGGGATGGGATTATAACTGCACGTTGGATCTCAACCTAGATAGATCTTACCCACCTGCCCCAACGTCACAAGCCCACACGCAAAAAGCCTGTTTCCGGGCCTGGTCAAGCCACTGGTCATTGACGGACGCATGGCGACACGCACATCCAACAACTAAACTCTATTCCTTCCATTCCATCCCCCACGATTTAAGAGTGCAGCTGAACTGGTTCATGTGCACAAGCACGATCCTCCCCCTAGCTCAACACTCAAACTATCTAGGCAGGGTGATATCAGATCACGATGCACATGTAATGACTCTCAAATGGTGCCCACCGTCACCACCGGTCCCCACCTGGCAGCTCCCACGAGACTGCTTGCAGGATCCGGTGTTCCAACATGAACAGAAAGAGGGAACACACAGAACTTCTTTTCCTAAAATGCACAAACCACAGGTTCTACGAACGGGATGCCTTCAAGGTGGTCATGAGGGGAGCATGCATCAGACAAATCTCGGGGGTACAGTAAATATTGAAGCAGGTGGTACAAGCACGCAGCAACACTTAGCGCAGCTATCTAAAGAGGCAGATAAGCAGGCGATTCTCCCTACACAAATAGCGTAAGCTAAGACTAAGGATGCAGAGGCCTGCGCAGATACAGGGGAACCGGGCTGGAACCCTGCTTGCATGGTTTGTCCGGCAGGACCTAGGTACACAGTCCATTACCAGCATCAGAAATACGATAGGTGAGATCACTTACACGCAAGCGGGCATTATGCTGGCTTTCCATGAGCACTATCAGGACCTGTACAGAGAACAGATCCCAGACATTCACAACATTTTACAATCCATTACTATAATACAGATGACGGAAGAGGACCAGACCTCTCTAGATGAACAACTCACAACAACTGAGATCAAACACAAGATCCATCATCTAGCCAAAAACAAAGCCCCCGGCCATGACGGCTTCCCCATAGAATATTATAATACATTCTCCCAACAACTAGCTCCACAGTTGGACATAGTCTATAAGGCAGAAAATACTCCCTAAGACCATGCGGGACTCAATACTTGTGACTTTCTCTAAACCAGATCGGGATCCTTTGCTTAGGTCATCGTATCAGCCTGTTACCCTGCTAACTGCTGATTGCAAAATATTAGGGAAGATTCTAGCATATCAGGTTACAGGGGTGCTCCCACGCCTAGTACACCCAGACCAGTGTGGGTTCGTGCCTGGGAGGAACACCTCCCAGTATATACGTCGGTTATTCCATGTCCAAGACAGTGTGCAGGGCTGGTTCCTGCACGCCGCATGCCTCATACTAGACCTAGAAAAGGCCTTTGACACCCAAGTGTGGCAATATATATTTGCGGCTTTGCAATGGGTGGGAATGGCACCTCAACTCATGGCATATATTAAATTGTTATACACCGACCTCACCACCCTGGTCCGAATAGGCCGGCATATCTCCCCCATCCAGGTGACCCGTGGAATGCATCAGGGGGGGTCCTCTCTCCTCGTTGCTGTTTGCCCTTGCAATGAAACCGTTGGCGATAAGACTTAGAGAGAGGGCAAAATTTGGGGTATACCACTCGACGGACGAACTCCTAGTGTGTCCAAGTGTATGCAAATGGCCTCCTAATATATACGTCAGAGACATCACAGCAGACCTCACACCTCTCTGGGCCACACTCAACAATTTCGGGAGGGCAGAAGATTTAAAGGAGAATTGGGCCAAGTCCAATATCTACCCCCTTCACCCAGTTGCACCCTATTGGAAAATAAGCGCGGGAGAGGCCAAGTTGGCATGGAATGGGGATGCCCCAAGATATCTGGGAATTAGACTATACCAGACTCCGAGAGATCTCCTTGAGGGCAACCATTATAGGACCCTATGAGGGATTAAAGCCCAGGTCAACTTCTGGCGAACGCAACCCTTGGCCCCCATAGGGATGGTGGCTTTATCAAAGATGATAATGCTACCCCGTCTCCTTTACTATTTTGCAAATGTCCCAGTGATCCCCTTGCGACCTCTTTTCGAGAGCTAAACTCCTTACTGATATCGCTAAATTGGGGTGGGAGCCGCTGCAGAGTAGCTATGACGACACTGAAGCTGCCCCAAGAACGTGGCAGGCTGGGCGCCCCTGTCTTTGAGGCCTACTTTCCCGCAGCGCAGCTGCAGTGGCTCTCACACTGGACTGCTGGGCATCACCTAGAGGAAACGGAAGCACAAAAGGGGATTCTGTCGACTCCCGAGATCATTCAAATGCTCCTCCCGGGGACCAAACCTAATTCAACCCACTCCATTTTAGTGAAGGTGGCCAGATCCTGCATTTTGAGGATCCATTGCCTCTCCTGAGCGACGCCAATATACTCCCCACTATTACCACTAGCGGGTCTCCCAGGGAACACGGACACTACACATCTAGAGAATTACAAACCTGGACCGAATATGCACTCAGGTGGAGACCCTGTTCACAGAGGATGGGTTCTTCTCATTTGAGTGCCTATCGGAGGAGAGCGGGCTCCCCGAAGGACAGTTCCTCTTTCACAGACAGCTTATAGCAGAATGTAGGAGGACGTAGGACTTGATGGAGGGAGAATCCAAAACACACCCCACACTGCACACAATATTACAAATGGGAGCAGGGAGTCACCTTATCACTTGGATATATAATTCAATCATGAATCTCACATGTGCGCCCTAACACGAATCCGACTTATATGGGAGGAGGAATACGGTCAACTTCTCAATCATTTTCACAAGAACCATGCATTTTGCATGAAGGTTTTATGCATGTATTCACAGTTTTTATAACATAGCTGCATACAAACGAGCATGAATTTGAAGAAACACATAGTTGATTAGTTAAGATATACACTTGGAGACATGCATGCAAGCACCTGGTTTCCTTTTTTGCATGAGATATGGTTTGCCAAGTGGACAGAGGAGTGAAGAATAAACATGGGATAAACTGCAGCAAATCCTGACAAACAATGGAAAAATATGTGTTACTTTGTCTTGCTTCTTCGTTTTTTTACAGGAACCCTAATTTAGGAATCCTGCACAAAATAAGGGCAAATTAGTAATTTAACCCCTTGGCCACTGCGGTAATTCCACCGCAGGGCTGGGGAGGAGTGGGGGTAGCGCGGAGGCGCCATGCTCATGACGGAACCACTCTGTCAAGAGCCACGGGCGGGCTGTGCTTATGACGGCGTGGTTCTGTCACAACTCCGCCCACTCACTAATTCGCCCACACCGGTGGGGAATCAGTGCTGCGTGGGCGGAACAGCCGCAGCATGACGGAACCACGCCATCATGAGCACATGCTGCCCGTGGCTCATGAAGGCGTGGTTCCATCATGAGCAGGGAAGGGGTTAAAGCATGTTATATGTGTTACTTGTTGTTTGTCTTGTCTTGACTGAATAGCTTTGTCTGGACAAAAATAGAAAAATACTTTTTCATGGGCAAAATTAACTCCTTATAGTCCTGATGAATGCCCTGGTCCCTTTGGCCTATTAGATTGGGGGCTGAAACATGTTGACTAACATATCGAGGGCGTATGATCATCAATTCCACAGACATCCTTAATGTATATTTTTAATCATACCAGAAACACCACAAATAAAAGGGATGCCTTTGATGTTTTCAGGTATTTTTATT
The DNA here is from genome assembly GCF_964263255.1 of Lissotriton vulgaris. NCBI lineage: Eukaryota > Metazoa > Chordata > Amphibia > Caudata > Salamandridae > Lissotriton > Lissotriton vulgaris. The sequence goes on from NC_141687.1 coordinate 248,665,232, forward strand.
GTAGGGCCCTGGCAGGAGAAATTAGCCGAAGTGCTCCCTGGAATATGGTTGAGCCCATCTTGGTTTTTCGAAACCAGGATGAGACCCTGATGACAAAGCATGACAGCAGTAGGGTGTGTGAGGGTCTACCTAACAACACCAAGTGATGTACTGACTAAGGACAGATCTTCACTCAAAATTAAAAACCATCTGGTGGGATAGGTTAATACGTGTAAGATACTTCAGGTGATGACATAGTTAGGGAGGGCACTTCCTATACCCCCTTACCTCTCATCCCCTTTAGGATTCTGGATGCATAGCTTGAATTCCTGGACACATGTGGTGAATTCAGCCTGCCATCACCTGGGACAGGAGACATTTGCACTGTGATACATCTTAGAAATAAATTCTATGAGGGGATAAATAGGTCACTGAATATAGTTGATTTTAGTTAATTTAAATCTTGAGTTTCTAGGGTCATGTGGTCTTGTTTAAGCCCGAGTAGGTACACCATGATTTTACAAGTTTACGTTATAAAAGTTTACATCTTTTCTTAAACGTTGACATTTGGCACACATTTGCTTGGGTGCCTATGAAGGATAATACTCTCTGAAATGCATTTGCTTACATTTACACTTCTTCACATGCATATTACCAAGTGCCTTAAACATTCTGTACAAGGGCTACGTTTACTATGCAAAATGCTGTTGTTTGTTTTTGACCGCTCGGCGACTGAGCTATCACGAAATAATCAAAAATAGCGACTTGAATGGGCTCCGGCATGATTACATGAGTACAGTTTATTATATTAACATCATCACTCCTTTGTTAAGGCAGAGGAGATTTTGCTGAAACTGCCGAGGTTGCCCCATACCAGAATTCCAGCCCAGCTGGTTCCTGTTTACCTATTGCGAGGGATGATGCCCAGCTCACCACTAAGGCAGGCTCCCTGACGACACTTACCGACCGGCAATGTGGGAGTTAGATCACCCTAGAGTGATTCCGGCAGATTTGCCCATCCTAGACACATTAGGATAGATAGAGTTAGGTAGGAGCACAAAATATAACAGTACTCATATGCAAACATTTATCCTATGTAACAGCACAATAGTTGAATTGTTTTTTTTTTTTTACCATTCTCGTAATGCTCATTACACTGTTCTGTTCCTTTTCATTGATTATTGAAGCACACATATTTTACACAAGAATAATGATGCTTCAATTAATATTGAAATGGTACTTACTGCATTTCTTGTGGATCTATTTGAATATGCATGAGTTACCAAACAAATGGGTTCTAGATCTGTTTCCACAATTTCCTTTGGGAGTTAGGTTTGTCCTGCTCACAGGTTGCACATTCAAGCTGTTACCTTGCGAGGTTAGGGATACAGATGATGCACTGTGAGCTAGCAGGACTAAGGTCAACATATTCTGATGGTGTGCGTAGAATCAGTCTTGCATAGTTATGAGGTTTATGTTGTCCGACAAACACACAGTTTTACTGAGAAAGTATGAACCGTACAACACTAGTAACTGATTTAGCATACTTCAAAAATTTCCCCTAAAGTATTATCTTACGCCAATAGACTCCACCCACACAGACCAGACCCTTTGATGTCTCCACCTAAAAAGTCATGTATAGCGATTTACACATAATAGACACAGTGTGTGCACTGTTCCCTAGTGTAAATATTGAAGAAACTATTTCTAAGCGGACCGGTTCTACTGGGACACATGTCCAGTAAACCCCATAAATTGCCCAGCACTAAGATTAAATTGCACTCTAATAGCACTGAATGGTATGTAAATTTAACATGCAAATAAGTGCTACACAGTTTGTACCCCAGCTCCGGGTCAACACCACAAGTCAAAATGTTTAGTGAGTGAACCAAATGTCCCCAAACTCCTTAACAGTATTCCTTCGGTATAAAGAGTTAGCCCCATACAGAGCTCATGTGTAATGGAGCCACCAATATTTGGCAACCTTAAATATATGTGGCAGGTTTTCCATGGGCACCTTGATGTCTAGCATTGTGTTCATACAGTTGTACCCCCACAAGGGGTGAAGTAATTTCAATTGTATCACATTCAATTGTGTCTCCTACCTATCTGCCAAGCCAGACTAGTTGTGCAGCCAGGTAGCACAGTTTTAAATACAACAATCCAATACCCCCAAATGCAATGTTAACATCATTTTTCCCAACCACAAGTCTATTCAGTTTATCTGCCAACAAAAGGTCAGATAAGAGAACGTCTAGCTCCCTAAAACAGGTGCTTCCGTAATACTGAATGTGCCAAGAATAAATATATAAGTCAGAGCATTATTAACATTTTTACAATAGCCACTCTATTCATTGGAGAGAGGGGAAGGCTTCTCCAAAATACCACTGAGAAGTGAATTCAGGAGATTGCTCTACCTATATTTCCTTCTATTAGCAGTTCATCTTCATGATGTATCTCAACCAGAGCCGGTCCTAGGCCTTCTGAGGCCTTCTGAGGCCCCGGGCGAAAGGGAAGATGTGAGGCCCCTCTAAGTGCCTTACTGCCTGCGCGAGTGCGCTTTTCCCTACTCTGCGGGGCCGGCAGGGGGCCCCCTGAGCGCGAGGCCCTGGGCAGCTGCCCATACCGCCCATGCCTAGGACCGGCCCTGATCTCAACACCCGGGTATTTAGAGGGTCTGAAGAACAAGTTACCGTAATGTCCAGTCCCACCGGGTGATGTCCACTTATGGATGTGTGGATAGGAACGAGCCTGGATTTACTCCAGTTTACCCTTAACCCTGATACCTCACTGGAATATGCCAACAACAACATGACGCCTGGTAGAATTGGACTCAGGTCAAGAAAGTATGGGAGAGTATAATCTGTGAATAAAAATAGAATCTATGGCTTGCACGTCAGAGTAATGCCCCAGTTGCTTGCTCTGTTTCTGAACACAGATGCAAGTGGTTCCTTCCAATGCTAATGCAACAATCAATGGGGAGAGTGGAGAACCCTGATGCATACCCTTGTGAACGCCGCATGCATCAAAGAACGTCAAAATAGCCATGAGTCTGGAAACAGGCAAAAAAACAAAGTTAATTTAGGCATAAGTGAAACAATATGATTTTTTCAGATTTAAAAGTTCTCTAAAAAAAAGCTATTTATTCTGGAAAGACAAATTTACAAAATTATGGAGGATTACAACCCAACACATCAGAATTTGACATATCTTTCCCTTTCTATGAAGTGGAAAGACTAAGGAAAAGCCATTACATAATTCGGAGGTCTTCAAACAGTTTTGCCTTGAGCCCTCCTCAGCAAAAATGTTTTGAAGTCAGGCCCTCTTTCAAAACTTTATTGCAAGACTTGGAGAAGCAAGAGGGGCAGGGCTGATCATAGTCGGCTAGACTTATTAGGTCATTTTAGGTTTACTTTTTCTTTAGCTCATAATCCACAGTCAGGATGTCTAAAAATGATAAATCACTAAATATTCACAAATTGTATTCAATGTCAATGAAACGTTGAAAGAAACTAGACAACAAAACAGAGAACTAGAGCCAAAACGAACAACTGAGAGACCCCGAAGGCTGGATATAATACTTTATTATCCAAGTTTAAAACTTATTTCTACTTTTCTTTTTTTCCTCTCCTCTATCCTTTATCCTACCATCAACCTATAACCAGCACAAGGGGACCCTGCCGAAAATGTACACTATTAACGTCAGACCTTGTAACCTCAGGGGCGGTAAACCCATATAACAATTTTTCTTTTGCTGTATGTATATAAAATCACAAAAATAAAATAAATAAATACATTTAAAAAAAGCGTAAACAAAGATTCAACATGTAGAATTGAATCTATGATTAATAACCTCATGTGAGATTGTTGTGTAGTCGTTAGAGGACAAAGCCTCGAACTTACATGAGATATTCACAAGCACTTAAATTATGCCATGAGACGGATTGAGCGCCAGCTCCTGCATCACGAGTCAGAAGCAGTGGCAAATTCGGGTCTTATACAACGACGTTGATGCAGTATGCAGCGAGCACATCGAATTACTAGAGCAACTTCAATGTCTGAACTATGCAGCACACTCTGCGCGCACACATGCAAAGTCAGCTAGAACTGGTCGGCCATTGGTATGGCTGCCGCAACATCCCATACACGCTTTGCATACGAACACGGGGCACATGGTATACACCCAGCTTGAAATCCATGCAGGGATGACGTTACACTATGCAGCATGATATGAGCCCACGCCCGACATAAGCAAGAGCAGCTGGACGCCTTCCTCAGCACAATCAGGCTGTCCATGGTCGCCTCTGAACAACAAGAGGAGCTCAGTGCACCGATTGCCTATGAGGAGGTCCATGCAGTACTATCCCCATTGATATTCTCATTGGTATGGAACCGCTGGCGGAGGCTATTCGACAGAGGGAAACAGAATGGGGCATTCTACTAGGGGACGAGGTGCACACAATTGCTTTGTATGACGATGACTTACTTTTATATATATATCAGGAACGCCAGGGAAGTTCTTCTTTCGTTAGCGCACTATCTAGGAGACTTCGCTACCCTGTTGGGGCTGAAAGTGAATGTGATCAAAATCCTGACTATACCCCTTTGATCGTACATGCCTAGACCCTATATATGAGGTCAACGGAATTTGTATTGAGTGGCGAGTAGACACCTTCTGCTTTCTAGGGTTGCAGATTTATCCCCAAAATGCAGACCTCACAAAGGGCAAACTAGATAGGGCGGTAACATCTATCAGGTCCCAGATATTTTTTGGGGAGCTTGCTCCAGCTAGCGGTGATGGGCCAGGCGGCGCTAATTAAAATGGTGGTACTGTGAAGGCTTCTGTATTACTTCACTAATTTACCCTTACATATCTCTCGCCCTTCTTCCGTGCCCTGGAACACACCATCATGGACTTGCTATGGGGAAATTCCCACTGTCGGGTAGCCATCAAAACGTTATACTTATCTATCTACCGAGGTGGCCTGGGGTTACCTAACATGGACCAATAATACCTCACCGCGCAGCTGTAATAAGTGGCTTGGTGGCTGGCCAGCTGTACCTTGTCAGACACGGCCACCTCTGCCTCGCCATGGTACCTAAATGCCCTCATCCAGTTATTTCATCCTTGTAAAAAGGGGAAACCTGTGGCTCCCTTACTGCTTGACCTGGCGCATTGCTGCCACCACAGGTCCTTATGTATCACCAGAAGCGCGAAGCCATACGCGCCTGCTCTGCTGTTACTGGGCACACCCAGAGGGTGCGTAGTCACAACGGCGACGGAACTACGTCAATCAGGAGCAGTGGGGATCCATGATGTGGTGGTCTTATACAGGGAAGGTGCCCTAGTGCCATATGACACACTGATGGCTGAAGAAGGGTTACACCCAGGACAATTTCTATTACATCACTCGATATTGGCGGACATAACTAGCCCAGGGGGCGACATGTTGACTGAGCCTCCAACACATCTAACAATCCAATATTTACACATCATGGGACAAGACAGGCATCTCACAAAGTGGTTTGCAGCATCACTTATACACCACACCTCAATAACGTTAACACCACAGAGACAGCGGTGGGAAGAAGATTGGCACAGACCATTTACAGACAAGGCGTGGAAGGCTGTATTGGAGAGTCCAACCTGGATCCTTAGGAACATGGGGCCTGATTTACAGGACTAACTTTTGGTGTTCACAGAAGGCACTTACTCATTTCGTTATTCACAGAAGTCATTTAGAAGTCCTAAAGTTAGGACTCCTAACTTTACTACTCCTAAACTGAGAGAAATCCTAACTTTAAGACTTTGGGTATTCACAGAAGGCATTTAAGAGTTCTAAAATTAGGAGTCCTAACTGTACTACTCCTGAACTGTAAAAAAATCCTAACTTAAACACTTTCGTTATTCACAGGCATTTAGAAGTCCTAAAGTTAGGACTCTTAACGTCTGTGAATACCAAAATGAGTAAGTGCCTTCTGTGAATACCAAAATGGTAGTAAGTTTGGGATTTTTGTCTTAAGTTAATTCAGTGACTCGGGCCTCTCTCAGTTTAGGAGTAGTAAAGTTAGGACTCCTAACTTTAGGACTCCTAAATGACTTCTGTGAATACTGACATGAGTAAGTGCCTTCTGTGAATATCATAATGGTAGTAAGTTTAGGATTTTGTCTTAAGTTAGTTCTGTGAATCGGGCCCATGCATTTCAGGCTAATACAGTACCACTCGTGCAAAGGGCGTACCTTACATCAGCCTAAGTTGTTTCACACGCACAGATGCCGCTTGTCCATGCTGCTGTCTTGCAGACGTGAACTTGCTGCACATGCTGTTGGGCTTCCCGCGCATACAGCGATACTGGAATGCTGTAGTGGAGGCCCTGACCCGATGCATGGAGTGCATGCTTCCCTTTAAGTGGGAGGCCTACACGTTCTAGAAAATAAGTAGTAACTAAACACATTGGGTGGGGAATCAGGTGTTGCTCTAGTCATGTTATATTGCCACCTGTATTTTTTTTGTCCCACACATTATTACAAGCCTCCCAAGTTAGTAGACCATCACAAAGGTGCTTGGATAGACACATCAACGGGGCACTGGCATAGACCTAAGCTCCGCATGGAACAATAGCGGAGAACGAGAGAGCTATGCAGGATCCGCAGGAGATATTGGTAAATGCAATGAGCAAGCAGTTGTTACGCCGGAACAGGTACGATACGACTACGCATACCGTATAGTATGTCCAGAGAAAATGTAATAACATAGAATGACAAATGTGAACGTCTACTTTTGTTTGTGAAACCTCTAACAACACAGGTTTAAACAAAAAAACATCATGTGAGATTGTTGTACAATTTTCTTTAGTTTGCAGTGTCAGATAAATGTTACTTTGCATTCGCCGGACCACTAATGTACATTCAAACATAGATCAGTGCTGTAACAGCTGCTTGATTGTAGAAACCCAATGCATTTCGGGTGATTGTACCCTTCATCATGGCCAACTATAAGTAAGTAAGAAGAACATTGCCTTGTCAAAATATTGTTCGTATAAGGTAAATTCCCATCTAGAACAGAGAAAATAACTTTTTGAAATAGCAGAGAAAATATGGAAGTTTCTTTCCTTTTGATAACCATATTTGAAATAACAATGGTTTTGAGTAAGCTATCAGATGATACGCCTGGACAGCAGGGTTCTGATCGTTGAACAGGCATGCATGCCCTATTTGGTACCCCATGGAGTCTGTGTGGCTTTGACAAGAGCACTCATTTCCTAATAACTCACTCTTGTTAACCGCGGGTTGTTCTCATTAACACCCTGGTCAATCAAACGAGGCTTCAGTTTACAAAGCACAAAGGGAGTAACAGGGAGAAGGTTTTCTGTTTCTCTTTTCTGCCATCTTTTCTCTGCTATTTGAAAAAGTTATTTTCCCTTGAACAACATTTTGCTCTTTTTAGTCGCTTCTTTGACCCCACCTCCATAGCACTCAGGATCACAGTTGCTATAATTTTTTATGAACTTCAAATGTGGCATCCAAATGTAGATAGGCACTAAACGTGACAAGTAAAGTCTTGCTTCCACTCCATCTTCATTCACAAGTACTTACTGAGGCATTGGAGCCCCGCTGGGAACACTGCCACGGACCCCCACAAGGACGCGCCACGGAGTTTGAAGACCTGTTATATAATTATAATATTGTGATTTTCTAAAAAGATGATTATTCTGAGTTAATCATGGTATATGAAAATATTTGAACACGTAGTTGACAGTGAGAGATAAAAATGTTTTTGTTTTTTGAAAACTGAAAGTATAAAGAAGATCCAAATGGTTCCTGCAGTGCCCATGTCTAACATTAATTTTTAGTGAATTCGTCAAATGTCCAAGTTCTTGGCATTCAGCTGGCTCTTGCTTGTTTTACTTAGAATGTGACTATTCACCTGGCTTTACAGAAAAGCACTGAAGTTGTTCAGAAGGTTATTGATGTCAGATGTGGACGTGGCAGGTGGATCTGAAGATTTGTTGTTCTCTGTTGGGTTGAAATTTGTGTGTTAGAAGCTGGCACACCGAACCTTACATTTTGGGAAGTAAAAGAGGCAGCTATTGCGGGTGATACATGTGTCTTCTTCCAAGGTGTTCTTGCATTCCTTCCCCAAGAAAATCCTGGCACCTGAGAATGAGCGCGGATCTGTAGGTTCCTATTTTTTAATGTATTCCTACTTCATTTATTTGCGTTGAGAAACAGCAAAGCACCAAAATGAAAAGATTTTAGCATTACATGCTCCAACAGATTTTAGGAGACGCTCTCGGCCATTGATTAGGCAACTGCCTTGCTTATTTCTGAACGGTGTGGGCCTATTTTTGCATTAAACACATATTAGACATATGTGCTATCCTGGGAGTCTGTGTTTTCTTTAACAGCATCATCTAGTAGTTGTTTGGGGATAACAATTGCTAATCTAATCTCATAACTTGTACTCCCTATGGACAGCTTTGCACCTCCAGTAAATCTGCATTTAACTTTTAATACATATTGTTTGAGGTTGTTTCTGGCTGCTATCAATCAATTTTTCCTAATAGTACAAGGCTTTTAGTTCCAGGCAAACTAGCATTTCACCTGCTTGCGTGCTCCTCATACAATGGTGAATAATTTATTTTTCAGCACTTTTGCTATAATTTGGTACTGCTACTAGGCACTTTACATAAGCACAGATGCAGTTAATGACCGTGCTTTCACAGAAAGTGTTCAATCAATATATTTACAAAACATATAATGGCGCATGATAAAGGTTAAATGCTATGTGACATCACTTCCTTGTCTTTGGAGGAACTTTTAAATGACACTTATGCTACCCCTATGATTTTGAACAACTAACATCGCAGAATGGAAGGGAAGGATACTATCACTTATTTGTTGTTTAAATTCTATACTATTGGCAGGGCTGGAGACAGGGTACCACGCGGGTGCACGGCATCCCCCCCACTTCTTTTAACTTTTTTTACCGAGTGGACGCCGTCCCCCCTGCCCAAAAGCTGGACTGGACAATGACGGCGTTACTTACCGGACCGGCCGCCCCGTAGTTCTCCCAAAAATGACGTACTTCGTGCATACGTTCACTCCGTTTCCTATTTCCTTTAGAACCATTTCCAACACCCCCTCCAGTTAATTCACACTACTTTGACCCTGCTTTGCATTAAACATTAGCAACGCTTTACAGAGTTTGCCAATGAAGCACACTTCTGTTTTCTAGTCTTTCTTAGAACAACATGGTTTCCCTTAAGAGGGGAATTGCAGCATTCCCTATGAGTGTTTTCTTTTCCATTGATAGAAGTCTATGTTTTTTACCTTTCGTGATATCACTTCCTGTTGTGACGTCACTTCATGTCTTTGAGCGTCCCCCACTTCCATGTGTTTTACCTTTTGTGACGTAATTTCCTGTCGTGACGTCACTTCCTGTCTTTGAGCGTCCCCCCACTTCTTTATTTAGTACTTGTGCCCTGACTATTGCCATGTTATTATAACATAGAACTGGTAAGATCTCAAGAAGCTTAAAAAGCCAGTAGGAGATAGGCAGGAAGCCCCCAGTAACAGAAAAGCAGCGTAATGCTCTTCAGAGATGCAGGACGATGACAAAGTCCGTCTTCAAAGCACTCCGTATTTCCTTTCTAACATTCTGACCTTCTAACAACTGGCCTTTCCCTTTGAACATGCGCACATCCATGAATTCAGTTTGTGCCTCAAATCCATGATTCAATCCCGTGAGTCATCAGGTGAGCACCATGGAGCGGGGGTCTAGCATTAGCCTAGGAGCAGACCGACTGTTGGCCTGATTCTAGTGCCTATCAAAACACCGAATATAGCCCTATCTTCGCATGCACATAAGGTTGGTGCTGGCCGTGAATCCCCAAATTGCATGCAATCTCAAAAAATCCTCTATATCCATAAAATATGACCTGAAAGACTGGCTTTTATTAACATCAGACAGTTGCCTCTCCTTTTTCCCCACATGGCACTCTCCTTCCCTTCCATTCTCTAAAAGACTCATGTTCCAGAGCACAACCTGTTCTGTCACACACGCATGTTCACATTAATCTCTATTGTTGTATTTCTGCAAACTGCCCTCAATGGATTAACAAACTCACAACCTCTCCTCCTCTGAGAGTCATACCCCTGCATTCTAACGTTAATCCACCACAAGGACACTGGAATGAATGCATCACATGTCTGCTTGGGCACACTAGACTTGTACCAAGAGCAACAATAACCACTAACCTTGGGTTCCGGAGCAGCGTGCTGCCTGGCATAAAGCACTTCAACGATTCGCTATATAAATTGAATTACAATCCAATTACAATAAAAGACTGCAATGGGATTTGTATGAGAAAGCACAGTAAATTACCAGTATATATTTGTCAATTGCATCCGTGGATCCGTTTTGTTATATGGTCACAAGGTGGCAGTGTTCACCAAAGGTTTTAAATCAGGAGGCCACAGACATGACATGCATTCTGTGCTTCAACTGAGTTCATCGTAATGATCTGAACAGGTTTCTGAATGCACACAGACATGTGTTTTAACATAACTGTGTGATCATTTGGGAAATGGGATATCACATGACATCCGCCTCATGCCTAAATGTTACATTATTACTTAATAATATAGCAATCTGGGTTTTGCTAAGTGAAGAAAAGGCTTATATCGTGCATAAACACACTTATTCCAAACCTTGCTTTAGTTTCAATAGAAGCGAAGTCAGTAAAGATTTCTTTTCCCAGCGGTCACTTGTAGCGAAACCGCCAATGAAAAAGTCGGTCAGTCATGGAAAATAAGAAGGGTAAACACACTCCACTACAGACAAGTTACGAAAAACCTTTTGGGTATATGCTAGAAGAGTGGAGGCTCTAATGCGGACTGGAAGGCCATTCCATACTTTAGGAGTGATGTAAGAGAACGCTCAGTCATCCTGACCTGGCTCTATGTATGCGTGGGATGTTGAGTTCTGCAGAGCGGAAGTGTCTGGGTGGTTGGTGGGGAGCCAGTGGGGTTCCTAGGGCTGTGGTGTGATGTGTGGTCTCTGTGGGAAGTTGAGGATGAGTCTGGCGGCCGAGGTATGCATGGCTTGTAGTCTTCCAGTGAGTCGCATGGTGATCCCAGCAGAGAGGGTGTTCCTACAGCCAACTCCCTGGAGACTAGGGCGTGTGACCATTTTTAGGTCTCGCCTGTCGATGCGCATGCGCATCGAGCAAGCGAGACTGTGAGGGCTTATCCACTCTTTATCCACTGCAAGGAATCGTGGCGATTCCTTGCAGTGCCCGTGACTTTTAAGCTCAATGCGCATGCGCATTGAGCTTAAAAGCGCGTGCACGTCCGTCTTGTTTTACCCGCTCCGCCCCCTCCCCTTCCCGCCGTGTCGCATTTCTCCTCCCCCCTCCCCTCTCTTCCCTCCGTCTTCTTTGTTTATTTTACCTGCTCCGCCCCTCCCCTTCCCGCCGTGTCGCATTTCTCCTCCCCCCTCCCCTCTCTTCCCTCCGTCTTGTTTTTTTTTTTTTTTACTCATGATGGGACAAAACAAAGTCTCTCGTGGTCCATTGAACGCAATGCCCTGGGTAATAATTCAGTGGGCAACAAGCGAACCACAATGAGTCACGTGACGAGGATGGAAAGCCATGACCGTCGAACTTCAGTAGAAATCGTGGCTGTAGAATCAAATAAGCTTTATTGCAAAAAGTGTTCGGAGCGGCCATCTTTGAGAGAGTTTACTCCCGTAACATCCACCACCCTCTCAATGCAACGAAATTTCTACATTAGTGTTAGCTTCCATTAGTGAGCATGAAGGGGCAGCATAATATTTAACACGTGATTTTAAAACTGAAAAAACAAGTTTGATGCGTATACAATTGTCTATCTAAATGACTTGACCATTTTATTTTCTGTGTTACTCTCTCTAATAACGGAAAGTTATCCGTTCCCTGGGACAAACAGGGAGCGACAACCACATTAGGGACAGGCTCGTTACCTTGCCCTGCGCATTAGGCCTATAAAAGGCCCCTGGACAGTGCAGTCAAGTCCATAATCCCCCTGCTTGCTGAATGCAGATAAATGCACCCTCTCCAGAGCTTTCCGTGAACCTTGTTGATGTAGTCTTTCTTTTATGTCTAGTGTTAAACAGTTATCCGAACATGGCAGCGCTGGAGCTGGCTTTGACGGGAAGAGTTCTAGTTTCCTGCTTTAAGGGGCGGTCTGATCTGTAGGTCGCTTCTCTGCTTTAGCGCCAAATTTAAAGATCGCCATCTTGCCGGATCTTCGTTCTGTTTATTTATTCTGGTATAAAGGAATATTTCAAAGAGGTTTCTGCTGAGTTTGCAGTCTGGATGGCGCCCGTAACTAAAGGTAGGCACCGGAGAGGTGCTCATTGTGCCATGAACATATCGTAGTTTGCATGTAAACGCAGTCTAGTAAAGAACTAGGATATCTTAATGAGTTCAGAGTTGAAAACACTAGAGGTGCTGTCACTCATGTCTTCTGTCAGTTGCACATGTTTGTCATAGATATGAAATATTCTACAATCGTAGAGAAAATGTCAAAATGACAACAGATTATGGTTTAAGTAATTCGGCTCTGGACTTTTGTTTACATGAGACTTCCCGTGTCCAAACAATGTTACAATCACTTGTTCTAATGTTGCTTGGGAGCCATTTAAAGATTTTTCTCAGCATCTTCAGGGTGTGGAAGCAGGATGCGGGGACAGTGTTGATTTGTGCAGTTATGTTTAGTTTGCTGTCAATGATTATTTCGAGGTTCCTGTCGTTGGTTCTGGGTGTTGATGTATATTGGAAAGCAAATTTCTACGAAGAGTGCAATCAGTCCCTAACTCCACAGCTACTATATTGTCCATAGGGAAATGGACGTACCTTTTTTAAGCGACCTGATTAGCGTCTCTGCCCTAATTTTATGGTACCGAATCTGGACAAAGGAAGAAAATTATTTCAGTAAGGATATAATACACGATTCCTCAACCATTGACCACTGGAAGAATATACCCTGGTTGAAATATATCCACAGGCTCCTTATACAGTGTGATGCGAGCACTAATTTTGGAGATCCAATGAGTATCGAGAAATTTAGCAAGGGGAGATAAAAAGGAGATTCCTTAAATCAAGGGAAACAGCCATGGAAGCAGCAGTGTGTGTTAAACCAAATGTTAGATTATACTGTGAAGGGCCCCTAACTATGGGCATTCAGCCATACCTTATCTTCATTAGAAATACTCAACACTAGATTAAGACTGAGTACGCTGCATTTTCAAATTGCTTTCCCAAAGATGGCCAAATGGAACGCAAATCTCCCAATATGTCCGTGTGATGGTAAGTCCATCCAAAGCACTGTGTACTTTGTACTATTTTGTAACTTTTATAGGGATTTAAGGAAATCAATTTTACCCCCACTTTTTATCTTGAATAGACTGTACTCCTATAAAACCGCTTTTTATTTTATTTGTGATTTAGAACACGCTTATATATGTAATGCAGTAATTGCCTACACTCAATTAGCTATGAAGCAAAGAAAGGAGCTTTCCTATTTGGAATCTCTTGTTTACAAATAATTTGTACAGTCTGTGTTTTTTTGGTTTTTTTAAAACATATTTTAAAAATATTTCATGACTTTTGCATTTTTAGGTGCAGATTTGAAGAATTAATTGATTGCCATGATGTATTTATATTAATGAAACATGAGCTCTCCTTTTAAATAACTTTATTAGGGGGAAAAGGGTAAAAGGAGAAATTACATTTGAAAAATCTATTGATTACTGTTTAATTTATGATGGTTTGTCTTGTTATGTAGAATGCTTTTATGGATATACTCTTTTATATACCGAATAAGGCTTGTTTTGACTTTGAATAAGATGGTGACTTTACCTCCGGGCTTATGCTGGTCATCTTGTAGTTGGCAGGAATGGCTATAGCGAGGTCTGTTGACAAGGTTGTGTTTGGCCATGTTTCAGGGAGAAAGAGAAGGTCCAGAGCGTGGTCATGAGTATGCTCCATATCTCTGTGGTTTGGTGAGTGGGTGGGAGTTAAGGAGCGTGTGTGTGAGTGTGGCTTGTTTGGGTGGTGTTTGGTCTGTGTGAGTGTGTGTGGGTGGCTGGTTGGTGTGAACCAATGGGGTGGTAGGTGCGGTTGGTGTGGGAGTGGTGGGTATAGGGTGTGACAGAGTTCATCAGAACTTGCAGGAGGCACATGTGAATGCTCCTTCTGTGTTGTGTGGTGCAGTGTGGCACAGCATGGTATCAGTGAGTAGGGAGAGAGCCAGGGTTTCTTGCACTGGGAGCAGTCCAGGCAGGGATGGGCTCAGATGAACATAAGATACTAAATACACGAATAGTACAGAGGCTCGGACGAACACAGTAGGCTCCAGATGTTTCGCTGCAGATCACAGCTATTGGCCTGAGATGGGTATATGTAAGGGATGGGCAGTGGGGCCACAGAAAGAAGAAACTGTCATAATAGAAAGAATAAACAGATCACCAGCGCAAACTGCTGCACCAATAATATTTGATCAACACGCATTCAATATATACACACCCCAAAATGGACATAGTAACACCAGGCTTAGTTTTCGGTCGAGCCTGCTAGACAGGGCATGCACTGTCTGTTACAAGACACATTGAGGCTTATCAAAAATATACAGGTGCTTGGACCCATCTGTTTATCATTGGTCGCCCTAAATTGCTTGCTTCTTATTCAGTGGCTTGCCTTGTCCATCGTGTGTCTCTCCCTCACCCCGATGCATGAACAATTTACTTATTACTCGTGTCCTTCCACTGCTCACTGTTAGGGAACTACTTTTTCTTTTGTCTGAAGCATTCCATGAACTGGAAGACATGATACAGTTGAGCTATTAGTGGTAAAAGGAAAAAATCCCATGTCCTTCTCAGCCTCTTATCATAAGGTTATCCTGGCTGATTGCTCATTAGACATTAGCATATGGAATTGCTGGCATTGGCTGTGCAAAAGTAAAAGAAAATTGTAAGATGCAGAAGATTATCAGAGGATAAAGATTTTGTGAAGAAAGTAGATTTTGAATAGTAATTTAAAGAAGAGGAGAGTTAAGGTCTGGATACAGTTCTCGGGACAAGCTATCGATACATGATCAGAATAAATTTTTTATATAGAGTGTTAGAACCGGCTGTCTCTAGTTGGCAGAGGTATACACTTCTGACAAATAGGGACACTCCTTTTCCAGTTAGGGCAAGGGGATCACACCCTTCGATAACCCCTGCTCACCCCCTTGGTAGCTTGGCAGAGCAGAACAGGCTTATCTCAGAGGCTGTGTGTTAAGCAATTATGACCACATACAGTAATAAAGTGAATACACTACAAATGGACACGACACAGTAGTATTATAAAAATAAGTATTTTTATATAAGACTTAGCACAAGACCAAAATAACGGCAAAACTGTACACAATCGGAATAAATACGTTCGGGAAGGAAAAAGGATAGTTCAAAGGTAGTTTCTTCTTTAGCACAATAGTCTTTTAGTATCAAGCAAATCTTCTTCTTGGAAACACAGTTCTTAGCAACAGGGTAACTCACACGGGAGCTACACAACGCTGGGCAGAGATAATCCACAGGTTCGGCGTCGACCGCGAGGAGCGCTGCGTCGGGCCTGGAGTCACACGGACCCCCAACAACACAGTACCTTAGGAAACTGAAGCACACGATGACCAGCGGCGTCGAGCAATCCGGCGTCGCTTCTTCGGTGTCGATCAGGCCTCAGCAGGCGTTGTCGATGATGCAGTTGCACAGAGTGAGCAGCGCTCACGGCGTCGAAGGGCCCACGGTTGATGCGATCAGCAGCGGGGCAGACACGAGGTCCTCTGGAGTTAGAGCCGTACTCCTACTCACTGGCGTTGCTGCTGGCGTCGGTTGGGCCCAGCGTCCGGTCGTCGTGATGCTGTTCTTTTCAGAGGTGCTGGATTCACACTTCCAGCGGATAGCACTTTTTAGCAGGTGAAGTCTTTTGGCCCTGTGACTTCGGCAGGAGACTGGCACTCTTCCAGTCCTTGGAGATTTTCTTAGCAAGCGTGAGAGTACACACCCAGTTCCTCTCTCCTGGTTCCTTGGCAAAAATAAAGAAGCACTGCAGGATTCCCCCAACAACAGCACACCGGCAGAAGGGGTAAGCAGTCCTTTAGATCAGCAGGCTTCTTGTCCTTGGTTACAGGGTTCCTTGTCAGAAGTGATCTAAATTCTTGGTTCAGGGGTCCTTCTCTTATACCCCTTTTCGTCTTTGATCCCTTTGTCTATGCCGGGGATTTCCCAACACCCTGGGTCTGTGGTGGGTGGAGCTAGGCAGTAGCACCTGGCCTATTCATTGAGCCGGGCCGGGTCCTCAGACGCCCCGCAGGAGGTGGAGCCAGCATTGACACTGGCAGGAGCAGAGCTATCGCCCTCCTGGCAGGAGGTGGGGCTAGGATCGTCCATGGCAGGTACAGAGCCATCAGTCGCTCGGCAGGAGGTGGAGCCAGCATTGTATCAGGCAAGGCAGGCTATCAACAACTACTCTCCCCCTACTCTCAACGTAATGTTCCACTCATCCCACACTGACTCATCCAGACCTCTTGGAGCCACCCAGCTCCTGTCACACACACGCAAGACCAGCAGAGACCAGATATGGTTAGACAAGAAAATAGACACTTTCTAAAAGTGCTATTTTCGAACCCAGAGTCCAAAGACCATCCACACCAACGGATGCGTAATTAAACCCCGAGTTCAGGGATACCAAACTCGACATTGCACCATGCTCCCCGGGCCAGCTAAGATTATAGCGTTAATAATCCCGGCGGCCCATTCTATCCAACGGAGAGCAGGCTACCTCGCAATAGTGAAGCCCTAAGATGGCGGCACTTCACTATCAGGACATGCCAACTTGGTCAGGCTTGTCCTACCTTACACTTACAATGCACCCTGCCCATGGGCCTACCATAGGGGTGACTAACATGAAGTTAAGGGAAGGTTGGAGGGGCTGGCAAGTAGGTATACCTGCGCAGCCGACGTGACAGTGCAAGACTGCACGTGGGTCTCGCAATGACCGACCCGTAGACATTCTTTTACAAGGCCGCTCCTGTGGGTGGCACAACACGTGCTGCAAGCCCACGAGCGGCATTTGCATTTACAAGCCCCGGCACTCCTGGTGCACTAGACTAGGGACTGACAGTAAACCAAATAAGCCAAACATGGATACAATAGGTACATCATTTTAACATAGGGAGCACTTGCGCTATGGCACTGATCAGCAGTGACACGGCGCCCAAAGCATATACCAGCAAAACATCGTAAAACAGTAGAGGTAAACAGAAAAAATGGAGGAGAGACTCAAGCCAATGATGTCAGGTCTAACACGTGTCCCCTCCAGCTGAAATGTGGGGAGAACTACCCTTAACCTAGGGAGTCCTCATCACTAAGGCGGAAAAATCTGGACAGACCATCAGCATTGGCGTGATCTGTACCAGGGCGGTGTTCCACCGTAAAGTCCATCCCCTGTAGAGCAATGGACCACCTCAACAGTTTCGGATTCTCACCCCTCATTTGCATCAACCATCTGAGGGGCCTGTGGTCTGTCTGAACCCGGAAGTGAGTCCCAAACAGGTAGGGTCTTAACTTCTTCAGCGCCCAGACCACAGCAAATGCTTCTCTTTCTATCGCACTCCACCTCGTTTCCCTGGGAAGTAACCTCCTACTGATGAAGGCTACAGGCAAGTCTCGGCCCTCTTCATTCACCTGAGCTAGAACAGCCCCCACGCCATGCTCTGAAGCGTCCGTCTGAACAATGAATTCTTTCGAAAAGTCGGGTGCCTGGAGTATAGGTGCTGTGCACATTGCAGTTTTCAGGGTGTCAAAGGCCGTTTGACAGGCATCAGTCCAGATCACGTTTCGTGGCTGCTTCCTGGAAGTCAGCGAAGTCAAGGGGTGCACAATGTTACCGTAATCCTTGACAAACCTCCTGTAGTAACCCGTGAGTCCTAAGAAGGCTCTCACCTGTGTTTGGGTTTTGGGCGGTGCCCAAGCCAGGATGGTATCAATCTTGGGTTGCAGGGGGGCAACCTTGCCGCTCCCTACTTGGTGCCCCAAGTACACCACAGAACCCTGCCCAATCTGGCACTTACTGGCCTTGATTGTGAGACCTGCTCCGCGCAGGGCCAACAACACTTCCTGGAGGTGGCGCAAGTGTTCCTCCCAGCTGGCGCTGAACACTGCGATGTCGTCCAGGTAGGCGGCGCTGAATTCCTCCAGTCCAGCCAAGACCTGGTTGACCAACCTCTGGAAGGTGGCAGGGGCATTCTTCATCCCAAAGGGCATTACCCGGAACTGGTATAGCCCATCTGGTGTGGAGAACGCCGACCTCTCTTTTGCCCCATCAGTCAAGGCGATCTGCCAGTACCCAGACGTTAAGTCAAACGTGCTACGGTACCGGGCAGCCCCCAACCGATCGATGAGCTCATCAGCTCTGGGGATGGGGTGCGCGTCAGTCTTCGTGACTGAATTGAGTCCTCGGTAGTCCACGCAGAACCGGAGTTCCGGTGAAGCACCAGGCGCTGCAGCCTTCGGGACCAAGACCACTGGGCTGGCCCAAGGACTGCTAGAGGACTCAATCACCCCTAACGCAAACATTTTGGAGACCTCCTCCTTAATGTACGCTCGGACCTTGTCAGTCACCCTGTAAGCCTTGTGCTTCACAGGAGGGCTGTCTCCGGTGTCGACGTCATGGACACACCAATGCGTGACACCCGGAACCAAGGAAAACAGATCCGGGAATTGTCCCAACAGGTGGCGGCAATCCTGTTTCTGCTCAAGGGTCAGTGTGTCAGAGAGGACCACACCATCCACTGACCCGTCTTGCTCTTTAGCATACAGGAGGTCAGGAAGAGGCTCACTCTCCTCCTCCGTTCCATCATCTGTAGCTAGGAGCATGCCCACTTCGGACCTTTCTAAGTGGGGCTTCAAACGGTTGACATGCAGGACCCGCAAGGGGTTCCTGGGAGATTTCAAGTCCACCAGGTAGGTGACATCGCTCTTCTTCTCCACAACCTTAAACGGTCCAGTCCACCTGTCCTTGAGCGCACAAGGTTCCACAGGGGACATGACCCACACTTCCTGACCAGGCTGAAGCTCTACCAGAGTGGCATTCCAGCCGTACCATTGCTTCATCTCCTCCTGGCTGGCCTCCAGATTTGCCTGAGCAAGTTCTCTGAAGCGCCGAGTCTGGTTCCGAAAGGCCAGCATGTAGCTGTATACATCCTGGGGAGGTTTCCTGGGAGATTGCTCCCAGCCTTCCTTGACCAGACTCAAAGGCCCTCTTACCGGGTGACCGTATAAGAGCTCAAAGGGGCTGAACCCTAGAGCCTTCTGCGGCACCTCACGGTAAGCAAACAACAGGCATGGCAAGAGGACGTCCCATTTCCGCCTCATTGGTTCTTCAAGACCCATGATCATGCCTTTCAGGGTCCGGTTGAATCTCTCAACCAGCCCATTTCCCTGAGGGTGGTAAGGAGTGGTGAACTTGTAGGTTACCCCACACTCCTTCCACAGAGACTTCATATAGTTCGAAATGAAGTTGGTGCCTCGGTCTGACACCACCTCTCTGGGGAACCCCATCCGGGAGAAAACACCCATCAGTGCCCGTCCCACCACGGGGGCCGTCACTGTCCTGAGAGGGATGGCTTCCGGGTACCTTGTGGCATGGTCCACCAAGACCAGGATGAACCTGTTGCCTAGGGCTGTCTTGGGGTCCAGGGGCCCAACAATGTCAATACCCACCCGGTCAAAGGGGGTGCTGACCACTGGAAAAGGTTGGAGGGGAGCCTTCTGCTTCCTTCCGCTTTTCCCACTTGCCTGGCAAGTGCGACAAGTCTTACAATGGATGTCTACATCCCTACGCATCTGAGGCCAATAAAAATGGGTGACAAGCCTGTCATAGGTCTTGTCCTGCCCCAGATGTCCAGCTAACGGTACGTCATGAGCCAAACCCAGTAGGAAGGCTCTGAAGCGCTGGGGTACCACCAGCACACGGGCTGACCCAGGTTCAGCAGCCTTAGGCTCGCTATACAGGAGGTCGTTCTCCCAGTACACAAAATGTGACCCTGACTGATCACCTGAGGATTGGGCTGAGGCCTGCTGCCTCATGCCCACAAGAGAAGGGCACACTTTCTGTTCCGCACAGAATTCCTCCCTGGAGGGACCACCATCCTGCTGCCAATGGGTCAGCTCGGGCAGATCTCCCAGTTCGGCAATTTGTTCCCCTGTGGGCTCCAGGGCATCCCCCTCAGGGTCTACCTCCTTCTGGACCACGGGAACAACGGGGGCCGGTTTCCTGCGCCTCCTGCCTCTTCTCTTCACAGCTGGGTCCTGGGCCGTACTTTCAGGCTCCGGGACCCCATCAACACCCTTACTCGCTGTCATGGATCGAGTGGTTGCACACACCCACTCTGGCACACCCAACATTTTCAAATGCGCCGCTCGCTCCACCTTAGCCCAAGGGGAGTCTTCCAAATCATTGCCCAGGAGACAGTCGACAGGCATGGCGGGCCTCACAGCAACCTGAAGAGTACCTGAAACTCCCCCCCATTCAAAGGAAACCTGAGCCACCTCACACTCTTTCTGGGAGTTATCGGCAGCTATCACGGGGTAGAATGCGTGGGGAACCACCTGCTCTCTGGACACCAAGTGACACTTGACAGCTGTCACACTCGCTCCGGTGTCTCTGAGGGCTTCCACTCTATGGCCATTAATGGTCACCCACTGCCTATATTTACTAGTGTTACTAGGCAGAGGGGGTGGAGGGACCATTTGCATGTCTCCTAGCGAGACCAGGGACATTTCCGCGGGACCCCTCCCACCGTGGACAACCATCTCCTCCCCTCCCAAGGCTACACTTGCCAACTGACGAGGGGGTGCACGCGGCGGTGCATTCGAATCCTTCTTGGGACACTGGGGGTCATAAAACCGGTGTCCCACCTGCCCACAACCGTAGCAGGTTAGGGGGCCCCTATGAACAGGTTTACCCGTCGGGGCCCCTGACTTCTTCTCAGGGGGAGGCTGGGAACCTTTCCCTTGGTTCCCTTGGGGATTACTTTGGGGCCCTTTCTGAGACTCCTTCTGTTTTCCCTTGTCCCCCCCACTCTTCTGCTGGGGACCCTGCCCACCTTTGGCTGAGTCTCCCACTGGACCCTTGTGGACCCTGGTACTGACCCAGCGGTCCGCCTCCTCAGCAAGTTTTCTAGGGTTAGATATCTTGCTATCAATCAGGTGCTGGCGCAGCTCTGGAAAACAGTTATTAGACAAGTGCTCCCACGCAAACAAATCATAAAGAGCTTCATAACTTTCCTCTTTGCTGCCCTTTACCCAACCATCCATGGCTCTGCAAAAATAAGACACATATTCAACCCACGTCGTACCAGGCAACTTCTTACATTCTCTAAAAGCTTGTCTGTACTGCTCGGGGGTTAAACCATATCGCAACATCAAAGCATCTTTCATATGAGCATACGACATCCTATCTGCAACAGGCATGTCTAACAGGATATCTCTTCCCTCATTCACAAAGCGACCCCACAACCCCGCTCCCCAATTCTTCTCAGGGACCTGGTGGGCCAACAATGCTAACTCATATGCTTTAAACCATTGACCAATATCTTCATTCTTATTGTAATCTTTGATCACATCTTTTGGGAAGTAAAACTTACTTTCTGCAGGCTCGGATGGAATGCTGCCACCAGAGGGATTCAACTCTAACTTTTTAGCTTGGATATCCAGTTCCCTCAACCTGGCTTCACGCTCCAAAGCTAACTTCTCTCGTTCAAACTCTAACTTTTTGATCTCTAAATCAGCTTCCCTTCTACCTCTCGCATTTTCTAACTCCAACTGCCCATTTATCTTTAGCCTTGCCATCTCCATGTTGTAAGCTCGCTCTTTCGCCCTTTCTTCTCTTTCTTCAGGGGAAAGACCTTTGGAGGAAACACTGCTTCCGGGAGAGGGCACAGGTCCATTCACTGGCACCTCCTCATCCCCTTCCTCTGTGGGTACCACCACCACATCAGAGGGATTTCTGGATTCCCACCAGGCCTGCAATGCTTTATAAAAATCATCTTTCCTCGAGAGGCCGGTGGTAGGAACTTCAAACTGGTTGCAAAAGTGTTTCAGCTCATCTTTCTTGTATCTTTTGAGCTTACTCCTCTCGAACTCTTCAACAACAACGATAGCAGGGGCAGTGACTCCGTTGTCACTCATGGTTAAAACTGGCAGTGTTCAGAAAATCAAGTTTCAGGAAAGCGGAGAACAAAAATAGGATCCTTCCGAATCAGATTGTGACTGCGTTACGGTCTGCTTTCACTACGTAGCGCACACTAATCACTGTACATGGGTCATAAATGCAAGGTCCAAATCCTCACCGCTGCATCCAATGTTAGAACCGGCTGTCTCTAGTTGGCAGAGGTATACACTTCTGACAAATAGGGACACTCCTTTTCCAGTTAGGGCAAGGGGATCACACCCTTTGATAACCCCTGCTCACCCCCTTGGTAGCTTGGCAGAGCAGAACAGGCTTATCTCAGAGGCTGTGTGTTAAGCAATTATGACCACATACAGTAATAAAGTGAATACACTACAAATGGACACGACACAGTAGTATTATAAAAATAAGTATTTTTATATAAGACTTAGCACAAGACCAAAATAACGGCAAAACTGTACACAATCGGAATAAATACGTTCGGGAAGGAAAAAGGATAGTTCAAAGGTAGTTTCTTCTTTAGCACAATAGTCTTTTAGTATCAAGCAAATCTTCTTCTTGGAAACACAGTTCTTAGCAACAGGGTAACTCACACGGGAGCTACACAACGCTGGGCAGAGATAATCCACAGGTTCGGCGTCGACCGCGAGGAGCGCTGCGTCGGGCCTGGAGTCACACGGACCCCCAACAACACAGTACCTTAGGAAACTGAAGCACACGATGACCAGCGGCGTCGAGCAATCCGGCGTCGCTTCTTCGGTGTCGATCAGGCCTCAGCAGGCGTTGTCGATGATGCAGTTGCACAGAGTGAGCAGCGCTCACGGCGTCGAAGGGCCCACGGTTGATGCGATCAGCAGCGGGGCAGACACGAGGTCCTCTGGAGTTAGAGCCGTACTCCTACTCACTGGCGTTGCTGCTGGCGTCGGTTGGGCCCAGCGTCCGGTCGTCGTGATGCTGTTCTTTTCAGAGGTGCTGGATTCACACTTCCAGCGGATAGCACTTTTTAGCAGGTGAAGTCTTTTGGCCCTGTGACTTCGGCAGGAGACTGGCACTCTTCCAGTCCTTGGAGATTTTCTTAGCAAGCGTGAGAGTACACACCCAGTTCCTCTCTCCTGGTTCCTTGGCAAAAATAAAGAAGCACTGCAGGATTCCCCCAACAACAGCACACCGGCAGAAGGGGTAAGCAGTCCTTTAGATCAGCAGGCTTCTTGTCCTTGGTTACAGGGTTCCTTGTCAGAAGTGATCTAAATTCTTGGTTCAGGGGTCCTTCTCTTATACCCCTTTTCGTCTTTGATCCCTTTGTCTATGCCGGGGATTTCCCAACACCCTGGGTCTGTGGTGGGTGGAGCTAGGCAGTAGCACCTGGCCTATTCATTGAGCCGGGCCGGGTCCTCAGACGCCCCGCAGGAGGTGGAGCCAGCATTGACACTGGCAGGAGCAGAGCTATCGCCCTCCTGGCAGGAGGTGGGGCTAGGATCGTCCATGGCAGGTACAGAGCCATCAGTCGCTCGGCAGGAGGTGGAGCCAGCATTGTATCAGGCAAGGCAGGCTATCAACAACTACTCTCCCCCTACTCTCAACGTAATGTCCCACTCATCCCACACTGACTCATCCAGACCTCTTGGAGCCACCCAGCTCCTGTCACACACACGCAAGACCAGCAGAGACCAGATATGGTTAGACAAGAAAATAGACACTTTCTAAAAGTGCTATTTTCGAACCCAGAGTCCAAAGACCATCCACACCAACGGATGCGTAATTAAACCCCGAGTTCAGGGATACCAAACTCGACATTGCACCATGCTCCCCGGGCCAGCTAAGATTATAGCGTTAATAATCCCGGCGGCCCATTCTATCCAACGGAGAGCAGGCTACCTCGCAATAGTGAAGCCCTAAGATGGCGGCACTTCACTATCAGGACATGCCAACTTGGTCAGGCTTGTCCTACCTTACACTAACAATGCACCCTGCCCATGGGCCTACCATAGGGGTGACTAACATGAAGTTAAGGGAAGGTTGGAGGGGCTGGCAAGTAGGTATACCTGCACAGCCGATGTGACAGTGCAAGACTGCACGTGGGTCTCGCAATGACCGACCCGTAGACATTCTTTTACAAGGCCGCTCCTGTGGGTGGCACAACACGTGCTGCAAGCCCACGAGCGGCATTTGCATTTACAAGCCCCGGCACTCCTGGTGCACTAGACTAGGGACTGACAGTAAACCAAATAAGCCAAACATGGATACAATAGGTACATCATTTTAACATAGGGAGCACTTGCGCTATGGCACTGATCAGCAGTGACACGGCGCCCAAAGCATATACCAGCAAAACATCGTAAAACAGTAGAGGCAAACAGAAAAAATGGAGGAGAGACTCAAGCCAATGATGTCAGGTCTAACATAGAGCTTAACAGAACTT
Source organism: Lissotriton vulgaris (assembly GCF_964263255.1). NCBI lineage: Eukaryota > Metazoa > Chordata > Amphibia > Caudata > Salamandridae > Lissotriton > Lissotriton vulgaris. The sequence continues at coordinate 248,689,908 of NC_141687.1, forward strand.
TGCCATTTTATAGCAATGCAAATAATAGGTGCTATTTGTATTGATAATAACATTCAGAGCTGCGTCACACACCTCTTAAAAATTACTCACCTGTAACATTTGGTCCGCAGCTTGACCAAACACTCAAGTCAACACCTAAATGTTAATTTTTCTTTTTCTAATACATAAATCCAGATTAGACCACTAGAAGACAGAAGAATGTTAAGAACACAAATCTATGCTGGAGAACCTAATTCACCAAGCTAGAAACAAACCTGAACATCATGTCCTATGTATTAGAAATGTGGGAAGGGAGATATGAGGCAAAGTTACCTCATCCAAACATTTGCATGTAAAGGTATTTGTTAAGCACAAACCTAGACAGAGCAACATATTACTGACAGTAGGCAACATTCAGCAAATGTATTTTAAATATAGAAAATACAAAAATTGACTTCCTTGCCAAGACACTGAGGAGGCAAATTGTTAAGTACTGGAAGGTTTATTTGAAGATATAAGCATAAGCGATGACGCCAAGGACTAAAGAAGCCCGTCTGCAACAGTAGTCCGCCCCCACTGACAACTAGATCAGTTGGAGAGAACCTCCATGCAGATCTTTCCATAAAACAAGAGCTTCTTACAGCATTATGTAATGAAAGATTATAATAAAGGAATGTTACACACATTGCATCTTCCTTTTTCACAACAATAAAGTTAATACTCCAAACTCCAATCTTGGAGAATTTTCCATTACTAGAGCAGGACTTATTAGCTAGCCTAATGACCCAGGTAAAATCGGGCTCCCCCAGCGATTCGGACCCTCCCAAATTCCTAAGGACAGTCAGCCAGGTCATCCTACCGGTCATGTTAAAAGTACTTAATGCCTCTATCTCCACCAATATAGTTCCTCCTAAGTGGAAGGAAGCGAGGGTAAAAGCACTTGCTAAGAAACCGAATATTAGTATCACCAATCTCAGCAATTATCGCCCTATCTCCTTGCTCCCCTGGACCAGCAAGTTATTGGAAAAATACATCAATGGCCTTTTGACCAAGTTCCTTGAGGAAAATAATCTCCTTGATCCCTCGCAGACCGGCTTCCGCCCCAAGCATGGGACGGAATCGGCTCTCCTGGCGGTCTTGGAAGAAACTAGGGGCATCTTGGATCGGGGAGGATCGGTGGCAGTCGTCCTCCTCGATCTCAGTGCCGCTTTTGACACTGTAAATCACACTATCTTGTTGCAGCGCCTGAAGGAAATTGGGATACAAGGAGGAGCATTGGAGTGGATCCGCTCTTTTCTTTCCAGCAGGCAATTTCAGGTCTTTGAGGGAGCAACTATCTCCACAAGCAAGCCCTTGAACTGTGGAGTTCCGCAGGGCTCCTCATTGAGTCCGACGTTGTTTAACGTCTACATGAGACCACTGGCTGGGGTCGTCCGTCCATATGGTATTAAGATCCTTACCTATGCGGACGACACCCAGCTGGTGGTCTCCCTCACGCCGGCCGGAGACCCTGGAGGTACAGTGGACCTGCCCAAATGTCTGAGCGAGATTAATCGATGGATGACCATGTCTTGTCTCAAACTTAATGGAGACAAGACAGAGGTCATGATGATGGGACATCTAGCACCTCCCACGATTAATCAAATCTGGCCAACCTGCCTGGGCACCCCTCCAGTCCCCAGAGATACCATCAAGAGCCTGGGAATCTGGCTGGACAAGTCCCTAACATTCAATCATCAGGCCGCTGTATTATCTGCTACCTGCTTTGGCCTCATTAGAGTGCTGAAAAAAATTCTCCCATTACTACCGTTTGAGGCCAGACAAATCGTGGTCCAGGGACTGATACTTGCCAGGCTGGACTTTGGAAATGCGCTCTACCTTGGGACCCCTGACTCCACACTTAAAAAGTTGCAGGTAATCCAGAACTGTGCGGCCCGAACCCTGCTTCAACTCCCTCGCAGGACCTCTGCGAAGGCCGGACTGAAAAAACTACACTGGCTCCCGGTGAAAGACAGGATCAGCTTCAAATCCCTTTGTGTTGCCCATCAATCTTTTTGGGAAACCGGGCCACTGATTAGTCGCCCCCTAATTACCCCCTACCTCCCCAGCAGACAACTTCGATCCACAAATGCCTTACTAGCGGTAGTACCAAAGGTTAAAAGATCTAGATCAGGAGGTCGCTCTTTTTCCCTGAATGCGGCCAAATTATGGAACAGTCTTCCCTTCCACCTTAGGTCCAACTCTGACCTCACCTCCTTTAGGAAAAATTTAAAAACCTTCCTGTTCAATAAATAAGTAACCTTTCCTGGACTCAGCCCTATAGGCAACACCTGTTAGTTTTTCAGCGCTAGGACGCCTCCGGGCAGCTATTTTGCGCTTTACAAAATTCATTTTCATTTCATTTCATTTCATTTTATTTCAATACATAAAATCTTCATACTTCGTGTATAATGAAACATTATGTGTGGAATTTCCACGTCTTCCAAAAAAAGAGGTTTCTCTAAGAACACTAGGTGCTTCTGTTATCCAAACAAGGGAAGCTCGTTTACTTCTAACATCATCAAACAAATCCGGGGATCAAAGGGGTTGTACACTTGTGGAATCAGAGTCAAAATTCAAAGTATCAGTGGCGTGTGCACCAGCATCTGTGCAAAATACATTTCTAGTTGAAGTGACACCAACTTCATGTTGAATAAATCACATGTACCTGCCCTGAGCATCATCACTCTTATTATCAGATATAATCTGAGCTTGCTCTTGGGTCAGTTTTGCTACACTTCTTCTGCTCCACCACCCTTTACCGTTCAATAGTACTGCTCGCTTTGAGACTTTCTCAATTATAACTGGAGCAGTACATTTGGATTCACCCTTCACAACTTTCGTAGTTTTTCATTAGAACCAAATCTTCACTGAAATCAATCATTTGAAATGGTTTATCATGATTTCTTTTACTCTTACCCTGCTGTAGTGACCAGCCACTCTAAGGGGTACTAAATTCACAATCTGCTTCTGAACGATGTGTTTGTTTTTCCTCCAATTTGGACACAACAAATTCCTCACATTCCTTTTGCGTAACAGTTTGACTGGAGAAATAGCTCTGCTGCTTTGATGTGTGATTATGTATGTCCACTACATATTTCTTAAGCATTGCTCCACTTGTGTACCTGTAGCAATAGCAGTCTGCATTCCTTCCTTGAGAAATGTATTCATTCTCTCACCCAACCCATTTGAGGCCGGTGAACACAATGCAACTTTCAGATATACGATATCATGAGAGTCTATGAATTCTGTCACTTGACAGAAGTAAAGTGCTTGCCATTATCAATCAATCATCAACACTTGATAAAGCACACAACAGCTCGAAACAGAAGCGTACCGGTGCTCAAGCAGACAATGGAAGACTAGCCGAGATATCAGAAGAGCTAAACAGTGTCAAATAGGCAGGTTTTGAGTTGCCTTTTGAAAATGGCAACTCAGCTCTACACAGAATAGGTGGGAGGCTGTTCCATAATTTAGCTGTTAGAACAGTAAAGGAGCTACCTCCACGGCGTGACTTCGAGAATTTTGGAATCTGTAGGAAGCGGCTCTTGTTAGACGCGAGTACTCTTTCTTGAGTGTACGGGACAAGTCTATTCGACAAATAGCTCTGAAGGCAAAGGCTAGAGCTTTAAATTGAATGTGCTGTTCCCCTAGGAGCCAGTGCAGATGTCTCAGATGTGATGACAGTGAGGTACTCTCCTATAAGTCGTGCCGCTGCGTTCTGGATTAGCTGAGGTTTGCGTATCAGATGTGCAGGGATTTCAAGATAGAGCCTGTACGAGTAGTCCAGACAAGTGGTAACTAATGAATGAACTAAAGTTTTTCTAGTCTCCTCCAGAACCAATCAATCCATCAGGGTTTTGTAGAGTGCACTACTCACCCGTGAGGGTCCCAAGGAGCTTGGGGCTGGTGTGAGCAGCTCCGTTGGGGTCATTCGAGGAGCCAGGTCTTGAGGTCCTTCCCGAATTGGTGCAGTGTTGGGCTCCATCGGAGGTGAAGGGGCAGTTTCCTCCAGGTCTTGGCTGCGAGGCAGGACAAGGATCTTACACTTGCTCTGGTCCTGTAGAAGCGTGGGACGGTGGCTAGAGAGAGGTTGGCTGAGCAGAGGTTTTGCTTGGGGGCATGGAAGGAGATTCGGTCGTTGAGGTATTGGGGTCCGGTAATATGGAGGGTCTTGTAGGTGTGTGGGAGCACCAGATGAAGAAACCTCTTTAAAATGTTAATTTTCAAGAAGCAGAATGCAAAAATATGTTTAATTTGAGTGGCAAAGGAGAGCATGGAGTCGAAAATGATTCCGAGATTTCTGTTCAAGTAGGTCAGAGTTTGGTCACAAGTTCTTTAGGAGGCCCTTCAATTCCAAACAATCTTTAAAAGAATTATTACACAAGTGGTATTAGGTGCTGGAGCAAAATCAAAATACACCCAATTAAAGTAATAGTCAATAAGTACTAGTAAGTATTTTTTGTCACAGGAAAGAAGTTCATATGTAAAGTGTAGCACAATGTATCCCAGACTTCATTAAGGAATGGCACTGGATGCAAAAGTCTTTCTACTGCTTTCCAGTGCTTATTAGATGAAAACACATTTCACACTTAGCAATGTGTGGACTGATACGTGAATCCAAAGAATGGCACCAACAACACAATCTTAAATTCTTTACATGTTGCTGAAATTACCAAAGGCCTTTTATTGGCAATATATATTAAAACATCATGTCAAGATGGTGGAAGAACAAATAAATCATGGCATAAAACCATATATCTGCAAGAGATAAACTCCCTGGCAACTTGAGCAAAAAGTCGAAAACCTGCATCCACATTTCTATCCTTAGGCCATTTATCGTTGACATACCTCTTGACAACTTGTGTTATGCTTCGCCTCATCCCAGTCATTAGCAAAAGAGCACCATTACCCTCTTTTACCGCATCAATAGCAACAATACACTCAACTTCACCACAAATGTCCTCAACATAATCCTCATACAAAGGTGTTCTTGATTCTAACATTTTTGCCTCCCGGAATATGTTTAATAGAGAGATTATGTTGCAGAATCCTAGACAGAAGGCTGACCAATCTCACTGATGCTTTTGCTGTACCATTACCATGTAGCATATACAAACAAATGCTTGTGGTCTGTATAAATCCCAAGAAGAACCCCACAAAAAGGTTTTTAATTATTCATCCACCCACCTGAAAACACATGCTTCTCTCTCTAGAGCACTGTAGTTACATTCAGCGTTTTTTAAACAGTGGGAGGTGAAAACAATAGTTTGTTCTTTTGAATCCACCCGTTTTGACAAAACTGCTCATAAACCATATTGGCTAGCGTCCTCAAAGCTGGTGTTTTTGATCAATTAGATCTTTTGATTTTGAGATAGGATTCATTCCCATTTTCTGACAATAAAAACTTCTAACCTTTCCAAAGTAGTTGGTGTAGTCGCTGGCCCAAAAAAGCATAACCACTTATGAATCTTGCATAATATTCACATAAATCTAATAATGTCATTAAGGCATCTTTGTCTTTAGCATCCTTAATTGTATGAATAAGGGAAAAATGAGGTGTAGTTCATCAGATGTAACCAAATCCCCTAGATCCTGTGTCAGGAATTTGCATTTAGTATGTCTGAGAGTGAGGCCTTCATTTTTTAAAATGCCCAAGACTTTCTAAAATTAAACTGTGTTCTCTCTTGACTCTGCAAAAAAAGAGTATTGTCTTGGAATGCTTCTACCCCAGAAAAATGTGCAAGAATGTTTTCCATCAGCTTCTGCAACACTTACTGCAGATGCTAAATCAAATGGCAACCTTAAAAATGTATGATCTCCAAATGGTGTTAGATAGTTTAAGAGCTGGGATTCTGCAACAAGTGGAATCTGATGATAAACAGATCTCAAGTGTAGAATTGTAAAGTATTCTGCTTGTCCTAGATTTGCCAACATAGCCTGAATCTTGGGTAGTGGTGATAATCATATTCTTATTTAAAGTGTGCAAATACATACAAATGCATATCTTGTAAGATTTAAAAAAAAACACATTTTTTACAGACTAACACTCACCGGGACTGACCCATTCGGAAGAGTTTGTTTCTTGAAGTTACCCTGTGCACACACATTAAGTAAAAATGTAAGCTCCTCTTGTATACTGAAGGCTACTGGCCTAACTTTATATATGACAAGAATAGTATTTTTGTGTAACTTACTAAGTTGTTCAAAACATGTGATTTTGCCAATTCATTCTTGCAATACTTTCAGAAATGCTTCCACAAAATCAGTTATAACACTCTGAGTATTCTCCACTCAAGAAGTTGAAACGTCTGCTATAATGACTGGATTATCAGCTCCAAGTACTAACATCAAAAGTAATCTGGCTAAGTCCTTCCAACCCACAATATTTCTGCCTTTGATGGCAACATAAATGTTAGTGATAGTTTTTCTTCCAAGCCATGTGACTCTATAAAATAACCTAACATGACAATATTGTGTTCCCCATGTGCTTTATGTGAACATATGGTATATTCGAGTCATATTCTTTTGCCATTGTTTATTAAATAGGACATCCAAAACAAATGTAATTCAGGAACTAGAATCCGCCATCATCAGTAGTTTCACACTACCTGCCTACCAACATATCACACCACACACCTCTTGCTTTCTGGGTCCTTACATTCTCAGTTTCTATTGTGAAAACAACTTTAGAGACATCCGACTTCCATTCTTCAGGCAGAACTTCTGCCCTGCTTACTTTTACATACCCATTATGCTGCATTTGAAGGCACTGCTACACAATTAAACACACCCTATTAGAAGAACTGCTGCACGTTCGCCGGCTAACACACGCCACCACTAAGCATTTTATAAAAGCTGAGACTATTTATCTTGTTTCTCTAGGTATCTGGGTTCAGAGTTTTACTGTGATTAGTGCTAGACTTTAGTTGCTGTATCCCTTGTGCTTTAATTTTCCCACCATTCTCTCCTGATCGCCTGTTATAGGGTTACTTACCCCAGGGTTCCAACAGCATATTGGACTGCTTCATGAAAGAGTTTCTCTCATTACCCTAACTGGGCTCCTGTGAATTGAGTTCACTGAAAACCTACTCATTTTATGAAGCATTTCCTCTAGTTACAACAAAGCCAATTGCTCACAATTGTGTATGGCTTCAGAAGGCACACGTTGTGCGTGCCAACAAGCCTCTCTGAGGAGTCCAGCTAGATGTTCATACTGCTGGGGCAGCAAATATCCCCTATGGACAATCTATTTGGGCAGTGAGAAATTAGCTTCGGTCGTGGGGGCAAGAACTTATCTTTGGTGACCAGGACTTACTTTCATCATCAGTCTTTAACCCAGAACAAGAGAAAGAAAGGCACAAAAGTGAGAACAAAGAAGGAAGAGAAAACAACCACTGGCAAACCAATAGGTCACCAGCGTTGCATGACCAGATGGTAAGTGTTCCCCAGCATATGCAGCATCAAGGCACCCACAGCTGATGCGCTGTTACTCCTTTGTGTAACCACAGGCATGAATAACAGCGTTGGTACCACTCCATGAGGCAATCGCAACTCGCATGCCCAGGTTTTGAATACCTGACATTACGCCAGGACTAGTTGTTTGTTGAAGGATGAGCGCTGTTCCTAAGGCAAGCTAAACTTCCTTTAGAAACAAGCCCGACCAAAAATAAGAAAACGATGTTGGGTGGCTACAAAAAACGAAAGATTGAAAACAAGTCAAGAAAATATATCTAATCCCTCATTAAATAGAACAAATATAGAATTTTTATGTTAAGCATATTTTAATACTTATAAATAATATACATGGCTCCTTAAGGCCTACATCTCTTCACCCTTGGAGCTTCCACACTACACTTCACCAAACCCTCCCTCCCCTCCTCACTGAACCCGGTTGCCTACTATCTCTCGGCGAGCTGAAGTACTTTTTAAGAAGAAACTCCTGCTGCAGATCCTCGAGGACATGGGAGAGCTGCCCTTTATTTCAAAGTGCCCTTGCAGCTTGGCATCAGAGGAGCTGAGTGAGGCTAAGCTGTCTGCAGGCAAGGTATAGATGGCCTTAAAGCGGGTGGCGAGGGGAGGCTGAGGGAGGGTAAGTTTATGCTAGAAAAAAAGCCAGCAACTTGTGTGCCCTTTTCAAAAGTTTCTTCCTTTTCCGCGCTGCAAGCGAAGTCGCAGAGGCAGATGAGGGCGGGGGACAATGATTGTCCACGCATGCCCCTTTGATGCTTTTCATAGAAAATGCAGCCTCTGATAAATCACTACAGGAAGAAATGGCACTGTATATGTGACTGCTGTTGTTTTTCACAGGGACCTCATGGAAAGGCCTGGTGGGCTGAAAGTGGTCTACAGGCTGTACTTTGAGTACTGCCATTTTAGAACAAGCAGCATAGCGGGAAGGACAGGTGCATTGTGAAAACAGTGGCTGACAGTTCTTCTTGGTCTTTGAATGCTCATCAAATGTGATGTGATAAGAACATGATTTACAGCAAAATTTACAACGGCGCTCAGAGCAAACGAAAACGAGGGCTCTTAAACAATGAAAAAGAAGTTCATAAAATGGTCATTAAATGGGAGCAGTGGATGGATAGTAGTAATTGGTCCATGCTCTTGTGGAGGGTTACACACAGGAAGAGGCATGACGCATGCATGCCATGAAAAAATAGGGAGAAAAAATAGAAAAACGACAATGGAGCCAGCAAATGGGAACCCTATTAGCGGGTCGAGGCCCACAAAGTATATACAACATGTCTATTTCAAGACCATGCATGCGTTGTCTAGAGCCAAGACCTAAAAAAGTGACAGGACGAATGCGTGGGATGAAAAAGAAAATGGAAGAATTACGTAAAAAGTCATGAAGTACAGGATGGTGTTAGAAAGAAGAACAAGGTTATAATCATGAGTAGACAGACAAGGTATTCTGTAACCATAGCATTTGGTAACAGGCCCATAAAAAAGTTTGCACTTCCACAATGCATTCGTCTATTTATTTATTTTACAAATTAATACCGTTTCTGTGCCAGTTTTGCAGAGAAGACAGCAGGGCAGGACTCCAGGCTCAAACGCAAACCAACTCTCACGTTCTTCTTTAGACTGAGGATTTTATGGCAGTGGCATTAAACGCTTTGTGATCCTGGCTTTAATTACAGGATGCCAGTGTCTGCAATGACAGGCTTATGGGGCAAAAAAACTACACTTGCAACCTCAGCAATGTTCCTGTTGAACATGAATTACGTTGTAAAAGGAAAGGTCACGGCAAATGGTATGATTCTTTACCACTATTTTGACTAAATTATACTCTGGTAACTTGGTTACATGATGAAATATTCCCATTTAAACAATTTAGTGCCAGATAAACACACTTCTACTGTGAATCATATTAAAAGTCAACCTATAGGGGGCTTAGCTCTAATTGCAAGACCTCATTTTAGAGTGCTGACATTACCAAACACTCCCTCAGAGCAAAAACCAGGCTAGCAGACTCAATCACATCATTCCAATCAACTGTGCACTGTTTATTTTTACAAATCAGCCGACCCATTGGGTTAACAGCTCTCTTGCAGTATTCAAATCAATTTAAAATTATTTATTGAGCACATGGCTACCCAGAACAGGAATCCCTGGACTAAGGTCCACTAGGCTCAAGTACAACGATCTTAGGCAAACAAATAGGTCTTGAGTTGTTTCCTAAAGCTAAGAAGATTAGCATTTACAGCCTTATTTGCAATTGAACGCAAGGCCAAGTTCTTTCTCATAGAAGGTAAGATCTTGGCTGACATCTCAGCTCTCAAACTGTTTCCATCAAATCATGACGTCATACATTTCAGTCACTTAGGGGCTAATTATAATTGCGGAGTTCCCGCATCCTCCGGGCCAGCGGAAGCCACCGCCGGCCCGGAGGATGCGGGAAATCCGTTGCGGAGCCTCCACAGACCCACCGCCAAATTAGGATGGCTGGTGGGTCTGCTTTTATGTCCGCAGCTTTTCCGCCGCAGCCGCCTTCCGACCGCGGCGGAAAAGCACTAACATGTCTGGCGGTGTCTATCAGACACCGCCAGGCATATTAGGATGTCTGCAATACTATGCTTTTCCACTGCGGCTTTTCCGCCGTGGAAAAGCATACGGTTCTGCACTGCGGGGGCCCGTTGCGGGCCCCCTAGGTGAAGGGGGGGTGGGGGGTGCACATGGGGGGTACCTATGGTACCCCCCTTCATTTGCGTGCACGAAGCGGCAGGCACCGTGAGGTGCCTGCCGCTTGGTGCATGCAAATGCACTGTTGTCATTTTTTACATTGCGGCGGGTGCCGCTTCAAGCAGCACCCGCCGCAATGTAAACAATACAGGATGTGACCGCCAGGGTGGTGGTCACATCCTAATTGTCATGGAGGGACCGTCGCTGCCCATGCGGACGGTCCCTCACACTCAGTGGTGGCGGACGGACACAAGTCCGTCCGCCATCATAATCGGCCCCTAAGTCAAAGTCTGGTTGCATTTCCATAACCATTCCTTAAATCTGTTGTGTTCAACTAGGGGGAATGGTTGGAAACCCCTTTCACATACATTTATATCAGAGCATTTTATGGTGAAGTACACTTTCAAAGTTGTGATCTATTAATATGTACAAGATCCGTAAAACTACTTGTTAATAACCAGTTAGCTATATGTTAAATCGGTCTCTCTCTCATCTCTACGACTAGGAATTCAGTTTCCCATCGTTCACTACTACAATAAAACCTGCTTAATTAAGGCACATGGTATAGAAATAAATCTCCATTTCCGATCTTTGATGTTTCTTAGAGCATATTTGTAGTTCAAACCCTCCAATTCAAAGTTAGGATCAACAGCAGCACTTCAGAACAAGTCTTCATCGGAAGCATAGATCTTTACACAATTTTGTTAACAACAACTCCTTTACTCAATTCATTTTGGTGAGCAAATTTCCTGCGGATTTCAACAAATAAGTGACATCCTGAGATAGTTTCACATCTCTTACTTAATTAGCTCATTATTGTGTAGCGTTTTGAAGACCCATAGTAATAACCTTTCAATTGTCCAATGAATTAATTCCAGATAATATTCTTCCCCTAGAATTATACCACAGTTAATAAAAAAATCAATCAAGATTTTACCCGTATTTTACATACGTTGATGGAACTCCAAGCATGTAATATTTACAGAGTTTAGAGACATGATCAATAACTTAGGGCCCGATTACGATGCGAGCTGAAACTGCTCTGACCGTTGGTCAGAGCCATTCAACCCATATCGTAATCCGCTGGTCAGAATCCATTCCGACCAACCCATCTTAATGGGGTCGGTCCAAAGGGAATCCGAATCGTTTTTCCGAATGGTCTCCGATGGGCTCAGAGAGGCTGTCCGGCTGAGGGATTGCGATGGCAGAATCCCACTACCTTTCTGTGCCGGCCTTTCAGACACAGAAAGGCATTGGGAATCTGTCCTTGGGGGCCCCCAGCTGGGCCCAAATGGGTGCAAGGCTGCCAAAGGTTGGCCTAGGGGGTGTCTATGGTGCCTAGGGGGTGTCTATGGTGCCCTCTGTTGATCCCTGCACCCGGTGGTAGGCACCTTGAGGTGTCTGTCACCGGGTGCATGGATGGACTGCACATCTGCTCTTTGCAATGAGAGCATGCATTCCGTTTGGAATGCAAGCTCCCATTGTAAAGAATAGGACTGTGACCGAACAGGGGCGTTTGGTTCCAGTTCACAACCAATGTCGGACGAACTCCGGTCCGTCCGATATCGGAATCGGCCCCTAAATCTGTTAGCAGTCAGGAAGAATCTTAAAGAGAAACCAGTGAGGCATCAGAGTCCATTTGGCAGGAATTCCGAAATTAGTTACCCTACCTCTCATATCTAAAGCCCCTAAAACAAATAAGACCTCAATCTCAAGTGGGGTACCAATCCCAATTGAGGGCAATCTCCTGTTTGTGCCAAAACAGGGTTATGCATGGCATGCAAAAAAAAAAGCGAGTGTGTGCTGAAAAGGGAAACATCATTTACAACGAAGTCTTTTCCACGCATGACGTTTTCAACGATCCACTTACCCCGCAAACGTCTCTTCAACGAGGGAGCCTTCAACGACCGTCTTTACCACGCAAGTGGTATTCCTTTTGGTCGTCCAGCATGTAAGTTCTGCGTGGCCTTGGGGGGTTGGGGGGGTCCCCCCCCTCCATAAAAAAAAAAAACGAGCAGGCTACATACAATAAAAAAACGCACTAAAGTGTCATTAAAAAAAAAAAGAAAGGAGCCGCACCGAAGACGTGGCGAGTACGTCATAATTGAAGTTCTTTTTTAGTGTTGGTAGACGTGTTTTAACGCATATTTCGATGGAGGATGGAAGTAATAGCTGGTGAACGTAACGTTTTTGTAATGCGAGTTTAGAACTTGCGTTCTAAAAAGCTGCGTGGTACAGCCACTTGCGAAGTAAAATTCACGTGGTAGTGCCATGCGGAGTATTTGTATTCGTGGTAAAGTCATATATTCTGCTGAAAAAGCCTAATGAAAATCTCAGAGGAAAACACCGCAAATGCACTATTTGCACATGAAAGAATGGGAAATAAGAGTATATGTTATTCACAATTACCACATAATTTGGAGTCTAAGAGTCACCTGCTAATTTGCAAAGGATGCACCATTGCAAATTTGCCACCTGCAATTTGCAGCTGAAATAAGCGCCCCAATCCTGATTGCGTGATTGGTGCCCTAAAGCTTCTACAAACTTAACAGACTTTGTAAACTATCACTATTTTAACTTACCATTTTTAACTTACTCCACTTAGTTAAGTTACTAGAGAGATGGTGGGGGCAGCATCAATTTCAACCATTGACTGAAGGGTATAACTCTGCAGATCATACTCTAACTGCATTCAGACCTATTGGGAATAAAGTCTGTGATTACTTTTAAAATGGATGATTTATGCTGAACGGTAGACATCAGCTGGGTGCTGAACTGAATCCATCCATTTGCTACCAATGTCTTCAACTACAAAGATGACATAAATTTTCCGTTTAGATTGTCACCTCATTCAGAAGAGCATGTTAGCAGCATACCTTCTGACCACTGCCACTGGATGCAAAGTAACCATATGATGTTGAAGCCAACAGTAATAGAGATTTTGTTGGTGGGTATCACTTTTAGCGTGCTTCACCTCAGAGGCACAAATGTAGAAACTCAGGGGCACACATGAAGCATCTGGGGTTTGGTGGTAATGAAAGATGCCTAGGGTTTTAACATCTCAAGACAGTAAAGAAAGCGCTCCCTTTACCATCCCCACCAACATTAGACCTATGCTCACTTGTCTCTTGTTCTTTCTAGGTATGACTCTTCTAATATAGCGCATCACCAGTTTTACTGAATTCCTGCTCCTTGAATGATCAGAAAATGTGGAAGCCAATTTAATGACGGGGCGAAAACTTCTGAGGTATGCATTTATGATGGGCCATGCAACCTGCTGGCTGCTAATTGAGAAAAAAAAGATTTTAAAATGTCATGTCATTAACATGAGGGACCCTCAATTCCTCTGGAAAAAACATTCAACTATACCCATCTTCTAGAGTCCTGTGCTCTGTGGATACCTTGACACTGCCAATTTCCTTCAGCTGGAAGGCCTTTTGGGGAGGGATGCTCATCATCTCCATTGACGATAAAGGCCTGGTCTGTTTTAGGAAGATGGAGAATACCTACAACTACTAGCGACAGTTCAAGTATTTTCTGTTTCTAAGCTATCCTTCCTTGGTCTTACCGACTTTTGATGATTTTGACTAATGGATTAAATAAAAATTACACTGCACTGAAACTACACTACAATCACACATCATTTTTTCAGTCATTTTCTGGCAACTGATGCACTCTGTAAAGGGCTTTAAAACACACCTGCTTCCAAGGCTTCCCTGAATTGGCCAATTAACCTTGGGGGCGTGAGTGGCTGCGAGGCGGAGTGGGGCCGATGCTTAGTGCTGCACCTGATCCGGCACGACAGCTGCTGTGGAAGTGCAGAGGTGTGGCCTGCACTAAGTCCTACTTATGGTTTTTACGAAGGGCGGCTAGCATATATACAAGCCGCAATGAGGGTCTGTTTAATGCAACAGCCTTGAATACCTAGCAGGAGGTGGGGGCACATTAAGATATATACATACATGTTTGGAGGGTTGTAATAACATGTGCAATACATTATAGCATATGGTTTTATGTTTTCTCCCCAGTAGTTGTATCCCGTGATGGCGGGATTTTCCTCCACACGTCTTTGATCGACTATGATCTTTTCACTCCATCTATTTGCCTGATTGAGGTAAGGTGGAAAAGTGGACTGGGACGGGTATACGTCCTGATGAATACCAGGGTGACCTGCTTATTAGGGGCACAGTAAGATGGTCGAAACATGTTGGCACTGGCGGTTTAAGGAGGGGTGTTTTGAGAACTTGACATTCTCTTTAAACACTGCCCATCCTTCACTATTTTAATCCTGGCCGTGGAACCTATGAATAAAGGTCCTAAAGGTATCCATGAGCCAGTTTTAAGCACTTTCTAATGCTGCACTTTGTTCTATCACGGTACCCAGTCACAGGGTGATACTCACTGTGTTATCACTGTTCTGTCACGTTTGTGTTGTTTTGTGTATGTCTTTCTCCCCCCTTTACCCCTCCCTGTGCTCCTTCCTGTGCGTGGCTACGCCAGGGCGTTTTATTAGCAGACCTGATGATGAAGCATGTCACACACATTTGTGGGTCATTGAGGGTAGTTTTCAAAACATACTAGTTTTTTCAATTCAAACCTGTTATATGTGTTGGGTGCTTTTCCTCTTAACATATCATATTAGGGGGTTTGGGGTAGTGGAGAGTTTTTGACCCTCTCCCCTCTTGTGCTATTTATGATAAAGATAAGATTTACCTTTTCTACAAAATGGAAACAGCAGTTTGTATTAATAAGTGCCTGTATCTCAATTGGAGACCTTAGGATCTTGGTTCAAAAGTCTTTCGAGCAGAGGTTAAGGGCATAGACTTCTGTAAAAGCATGGCTTTCATTCTGCCTAGAGTGTCAAACCGTATTAAAGAAACATTCAGTGAAGGGCATAACGGCGCCTCCCTGACTGTATGTGTCAGTGGAAACAATACTTGCATACAACAAGTAACCCTGGAGCTCACGGTTACCAGATATGCAATGCGATATGCAGCATCAAGTAACTCCCATTCAAAAGTAGCCAGAAAGCTGGAGTAATCACGGTAGCTGGGGCACCCAGCAGATGACAGGACAAGTTCGCCAAAGAACCATTACAAGCTCTTTCCAGCTTAATATCCTGACATATGAGCAATTCACTTAAAGTGCTCTCTCAGTTTGTACCACGTAGAAACACTTCTCGATCCCCACTCCGGCATCGAAATCTGTATGGTAATTCCCAAGATTGCTTAATGTATTCCTTACCCATTGTTTCATATTTGCCTGCCTGCTTTTGATCAAGGCAATATTGAAATTGAAAAGTAGTGACGGGTAGAGTTATGTGGCCATGGATTAGCCATTCTGTGTGGAGTGATTCTGCCACTGTGAACGGTAATCTATCCAGTTTTTCGATGCTCAGCATTGTATATTTTGCTCCCCTCTGTGTAATTTCTATCTGCTTATCTGTTAGATTGTATCCAGAAAAACAGAGACGTACTGTTTATAAAATGCCAAGGCATATAGCCTGCACGCAGAGATTGCAGTGTCCAGCTCAATAACATGATAGAACGAAACTCAGATTGCCTGTGTTGCATTATGGCCAAATCTTGTTCTAGGATGTCTATCGCAGAAGATACAATGTTGCCCATAGAATATATCCTGGAGGTCTATGTTGTTATCCCATTGTCTACCACTGGTAGAGATTTCTCTAAGTTAATACTGTCTATTTCCCGTATTCTTTCTGCGGCCTCTTGTATGGACATTTTCAAAATTGTATTGTAGGCAGCGTAAAAGCCAGCATATATGAAATGTTTCTGACGTTGTTTCCTGGGACCTAGTAAAAAATCCCTAAGATCCATGTCCTGTGTGAGTAAGTATAAGTGTTGTTTCATTTCTGTGAGTGTTGAGGTTTCTAGCCAATTAAAGCACAACTTCCCAACACTGTAAGATGTCACTACCCCTGGATGTTGTCTCTGTACATAGCGCAGATCTGGCCCTTCGGTCCTACCCAAGAATCTAGTTTGACAGCTAATGGTGTCTGTGGACCAAATCACCCATTTCCTCTAATTGGGGTCTGATCTGTTGTATCTAATGTAACCCCCTCTTGTGATGTTTCATTACCCTCGGCTACTGATGGTGTTGGCATCCGAGGTGTGTTCAAGTCCTTGCATGAAGGCCAAGGCAAAATGTCTGTTGTACTGTCTCGTTTAAAAACATAATTTGTTGAGGGATAAGGAATGCTCTAAATAAAGCTTCAGCCCCCTGCACTTGCCATTCCCTAGTACCCCAAACCGATTTTAAGTGCATGTTGTCTTTCCATAAGTCATAACCTTGTTCAGACACCTAGGCAATAAAGGATGCACAGTAAATCTGTTTGATGTTTGTTAATACATTTTTCTGTGCTGATGTTGGTGCAAATTTATAATAATATGAAGCTGGGGTAGACGTATTGAACCCCGAAAAATATGGAAACTTTTGTGCAAACAAATGTTTTTGAACTGCCTTTTGGTGGTGTTAGACAATGTTCCCACAGTTGGTATGTGAACACATTTCTAGGATTTACAGATTTAATCAAAAAATGATGACCATATTGTTGTCAACATTACATAGATTCATAATCTGCTGAGCTCCCCAATGTTTCACTATTAGAAAATGCAGCAGATTTTTCTAAATCAGACAACATGTTATTCACAGTTTCAAAATCCCAATCGTCGGAAAATGTACTTGAGGTAATGATATCACTCAATGATATTTTAAATAAATGTGGAATTTTTAAAAGTTCAGTCGGGCCGAATATGCCGAAATCAACCTTGTCCCAAACTATACCATCTGGTAATGGAACTGCTGTAATGTTCACTGACGACAAATCTCTTTGTACTCCATGAGATGATTGATGTGGTTTTAAAATTAAGTTCACCTTTTCGGCAGTAGAGCTTTGCCGAATGTATTGTCCACTAATAAGCTTGTTAAAAACTATCACTAGGCTTAGCCAGAGAAGAAAGAAAAGAATCCCGGAAGATACCCATGGTGATACCAGGTAAGTCTTTAAGGAAGTTCAAAAAGTCTTTAACTTGCTGCTTGCGTGATTTTCAGGCTGACGTTGTTTCAGGTTCACTTGGATCCAAAGAAAACGTATCAAAGTTTATGAAGTAGCCAGAAGCAGCTTGATCAATTGTTGGAATTGCATCAGGATTTGTTGAAATCGTATTTTGCTCTTGTCGAGGCAAGTTGACGTAGACGTCTGTATTTGGTTTAACTGCAACTTGAGTTTTATTTTGAGTTTTATTCTGAAGTTGAATTTCAGGTTCAAGGGGAACGAGTTCCATATCATTGTTGCATAGTCCATCATTCCGTATAGGTGACTCTTCAAACGTGATGAGACTTCCAGTTTGAACTTCTTGGATAGTAGCGCGAGGAGGGCGTCTGCTACTCTGCAGTCCACGTGGCTTACTGCTTAGTATCGGCCACATAGTGTGGTTTGATTAGGTCAATTGAGTCAAATCTTTTCTCCTTTTTTCCGGCAAGAGGCGGCAGAAGTATAGTTCTTGTTCGTTCAATGGCTAGGAACGGTACAGGTTTTCTGTAGGATGTCCCAAATTCTTTCTTTTCCACTATTTTCTCTCTGGCCAGGTCCCTGACATTTGGGATCCAGACAGGTCTTGCCATGACTGATTTGACTTCCCCAGGTGGAAGTTACTTAGTTGTGTCCTGGATCCATTTAGATCCTGTAAAACAGCCAAACGATCATGGATGTCAAAAGGCTTTTCATCCACCACTGCGCCTTCACAATCAAGATCAAGTACCCACATTCTTGTCCCAAATAGGACCTCACATGGAGTGACCCCCGCCCTCCTAGAGAACTACTTGGCATGGTATTAAGAGCCCGCTGGACTCCATAAAGACGTTATACCCAACTTTCGCCCGTGCCTAATACTTTAGCTGTTAAAGATTGCTTTTAAGTCTCAGTTTCTTCTCTCCACTACAGAATTTCCCAGGGGATGGTATGGAGATGAGTGCCACAATGCTACACCCAAACTTCCCATTTCCTCCTCGTAAGCCCAAGAGTTAAATGCAGGGCCCTGGTCAGAATGTAATGTGCCAATTGCATATGTCCCTAGGAAGACTCACAAATCTTTTATAACAGTTCAAGCGTCAGCCGAGCGCTGGGGCCACACCCATATGAATCTCAAACAGGCGTCCACTGCTACCTTAATATACGTTTTAGTTCCATCTCTTTTTAAGGGGCCGCAGTGGTCTAGGTAGACACTTATCAGCTTTCATCAATGGTTTCTGCACAGGTCATGTTACAGTGGAACTTTCATCTGCTGGCAGATGTCGCATTTCAAGACATAGTCCTTAGTCCGCTTTGTCAAACCAGGCCATCAATGGCATTGTTTAAATAGAGAAACAGTTGCCGTAACTCCTGCATGTGCAGAACCTATCCCTTTCTGTGCTTCCAGGATTAAACCTAACGTACGATTCATGTTTGCAATTACTCTATCCCCTACGCCAGGGATCTGGGCAAATGGAATGTTATTGGCATCTAACTTATAGTAGTACTTGAGTAGAAATCTTTCTGGTACCGCATCACTGTTTTTGCGTGAAGCAATAACAGCCACCCTAATCTCACAGTCTATTCTCGTTTTTGATCGAGTATTTGCAGCTATGGAAGCCGTGCGTACATCCCCCTTTGCGGCTTCATCAGCCGATGAATTCCATTCAACGTGAACGCCATCACGCTGATGACTCAGTGTATGTATCACGTGAGTCCTTGGTAGTTCGGATTTTAACTCCACTGCCTGTTCCCATAGCATTTTATGCTTAATTGTGCCACCTTTTGCATCTTTGAACGTATTTTGAACCCTGTATTGTAAGTATTCATTATATGACTGCACACAGTAAAAGGAATCGTACACAATTAGTGTGGGGAATTCTCAATCCGTATTTACAAGTGCCAGTATCAGTGCTTTTAATTCTGCCAACTGTGCCGTGCAGTGTCCTAGAGATTGCGTTTTAGTGCAACTCAGATGGAACTTTCCATCCTGCATGCGACCTTTAACGATTGCACATGCCAAGCTATATTGTTGCTTACTTCCTATGGCCGGTTGAACAGATCCGTCAGTGTAAATGATATATTCATACTCATCTAGAGGCATGATTTCATTAGGTAGAGGATATTCTTGTTTGCATTGCAGGAATGCTTGTGTCTTTAAGTTAGGGTTGAATCTATATTCAACATCCGTTGCAGTAAGAGAATTAGCCCATTGTATCAATCTTGGATGTAAGGTTTTTGCATTAGGAATGCTAGCATTGTTAATAGCCTCTGAGGCTGGTAATGGGGTTACGACAATTATGCGTTTTCCCTGAGCTAGTGCTCTTTCTCTTGCCACAGCGGTTTGTACTGCTGTTAGAATTTTCTCTGTTGATGTATAACGCATCACTGCATTTGTGTACAAGTGGGATTTATATGCAATTGGTACTGATTCACCTTCATTATATGTGAGATAGGTGTACCCCTATCGACCCGCAATTATATGGATCACCAGGTGGCGTACGTTTACGTGTGTTTGGAAGTGTTTGGAAGTTTACAAAGAACGTAGTGTATCTGTATGTTCCAGTGTCCAATTTCTTACTAAGAAATCAGGCTTAATTAAGTTGTAGAAAGCTTTTACTCTTTCTGCGTAATCCAAAATGTATGTTCAACAAAAATGTAGGAATTTCAGTATTGATTGTACATTTTTCAATTGAAAGCTCATATCCTAACTGAGGTGGGCTATTTTTGATTTTTTATAGTTAAATTTGTAGCCCTCGGATACAAATCCCAAAATTATGGTATTCACCCTGTTCAAGTGTTCCTCTAGGTCATCATCCGTCAGATTAATATCATCCACATAGGACAATGCCTCTTCATCTAATTTTTGTAGTAACTCAGTTACTCTGGCCGAAAACAACCCCGGACGGTTCTTATACCCCTGGGGGAGTTGCCGAAATTGCAGCTGGGACCCTAGTGCTGAAAAAATGCTGTTAGATAACTGCTTTCAGGTGCTATATTTTGGCACAAAAATCCATTTGAGATATCAAGTGTTGTTTTGTATTTTTTCCGCACAATGTTATTCATTAATGCGCCGGCGTGTGCATTCTGAACTGCAAATGACTTGGTGCAAGTGTTTAAATGTCTGTAATATAAAACTAGACTGTATGTATTGTCAGGTTTCATGACTGGAAACAAAGGATTGTTCTTTTGAGAGGCGCATGTTTCAATCACCCTGGTTTTCAAGTTGATCTAAGATCTCCCTGACCTG
Organism: Lissotriton vulgaris; assembly: GCF_964263255.1. Classification (NCBI taxonomy): domain Eukaryota; kingdom Metazoa; phylum Chordata; class Amphibia; order Caudata; family Salamandridae; genus Lissotriton; species Lissotriton vulgaris. Next base: position 248,710,397 of record NC_141687.1, read on the forward strand.
TTTCTTAGCTTCTTGCTTAATTGGATACTGCCTCTGTGCAGTAGGAGTGTTTTATAGGAATTATGTGGTGGGTTGAATCCTTATCCCATCCAACATGGTTTTTATATAATTCTGGAGCTCGTGCTACTGCCCACTCCCGTGCATATTTGTATTGAAAGTGCTTGGGAATTGGATTTGAGAATGCTGGCATAGTTACTGTTTCCCCTCTCAGGCAATCCATGACGAATGCAGGCGGCCAATCTTGTTCAGTTAACAGAATGTCACAGCCAAACGTAAGGTTCTCCCAAAAGAGACCTCTAACTTTTTTACACTTGTCCCCTTCCATTTGGAGCATTATTTCATACAATGTATGTGGGGCACTTGCCCTAGTATCAGGTGTTTCCACTGTGATCTAATCATTCAAACCCCCGTCACCAGAAATTCCATCAGGTTCTGGTGAGCTATTGTTACTTCTGCCGCATTGTCTAGCATAGTCAGAGCCTATTCCCCGTTCAGTAGTCGAGTCCTCGGAATTCTGGGTGGCCATGTCTGATCTTTACACCTGCAACCTTCTTCTTTTTGAACTGTGGCTTTTGCTTTGGCTTCTCTTCTTTTTTAGAAGTGTAATCTTGAGCGTGCTGTTTGTCTCTGGACTTTGTACACTCTTCTTGTCTTTCTGACCTTCCTTCCATCTCTGAGTTTTTTGATGAACCCTGAAAAAAACGAGAGGAACGTGTATCAGTATCCCGATACCTCCTGTGGAGGAAATCTACCTCGGGCTTGAGATCTCTTTCCCTAAAATGTTTGTTGTTTTTTATTTTCCCACTTTTTTTTTTTTTTTAGAAGAAGCAGGTGTCAGCTTGGAAATGTCCTTTTCAGGACTGCCCCTTAGCTGTGGTTTTAATGCTTTCCCACCCAAACTCTCTCTGCCTAATTCTGCATAAGCAGTTTGAATTATTTTTGGTAGTTCATGTTCCTGTTCTAAAAGACTGAACTCCCTTAGGCGTTGACAGATAGCCACTGACGCTGCTTCACCTTTAATATTAGCTACAATTATGGCTGATACCTGGGCATAGTTACCCAGTAACTTCATCCCTAAGTTCAGAGCAGGCTCTGCCCCGTACTCATTCTGTATTTGTCTTAATACATCTGGTATCATGGCTAATGAAGGAATGAGTTCTGGTATATATGTGGTACAATCCTCTACTTGTGATGTTACCCCCATGGGCAAGCAGATTGTTAGCATTCTGTGTTCTTCATATGGAGTAGTATTCGGGAATATTGCTTCTAACTGTGTCATTTTCTTAGCTACCCAGAATGGCATTTGCTCGAGCTTAGTGATATGATTTTAGTTGCTGTACCCTGAGAATGAGTACCATTTTCTGCAACTGTTGCTGGTTGGACTGTGAGAGTCCTCATGACGAATTGCATCATGTTTCTGTAGATTTTAATTAAATCTTTGTGTTGGTTGAGTAAGTCTCCTTGCGGCATTGTTTCAATGTCAGGATGTGATGTGTAGGCCGCTAATATCGATACACAAACAATATCCAAGGGCCTAAGACTGCAACTCTGAATGTTATACTGTCCTGAATAAACCAAATGTGTGCGCTAACTTACTTAGTAGAAACTGCTATATTTGAAAATAATTTTCAAATAGACGGATACCCATCACTCACCCTTGGGTGACACGCTAATATCAGCCATGTTGCCCCTTCTCCTCCGAGCGGGCCTAATCGAACTCTTCTTCTTAACTGGGGTAGGGCGCCTTTAAACCAGTGTAAGTGTTCCTGGCACGTGAGTGGAATCTCTATGTCCTCGAACGAACCATATCCCACTGGTGCATCTCCTTCTGACGTGTAGATCTACTATTGGGTCATCTCTGTCCTCAGTCCTTTTTGTAAAGAATACATTTGTTGAAGGGAACCAAGATAAGGTTTTTATGCACATTTTTAGGAACACTGTGTCCTTCAAACTTGATTAACCAACAGCTAATAAATAGGATTTTTACCTACTCAGCTGTGGCGGAGTTTGTGCCCACCTGCTCCAGATGTCTCTGGTGTTTGCGAGTAGGGGTCTCTGAGAATAGCACGAATGAACTACTCAGATTCTACTGTTAAATAAGTACCCAACCAACGTTGACGGCGCCATATCATGTAGTTCCTATATATCCTATACAGGATCTGAGCGTTTCGGATAACAAACTGTGGGTTTGGTGGCAGACTATTCCGAGCATCCCCACCGTATTTGTTTATCCTGTTTGCTAGCTCACAATGCCACTAGAGCACGGGTCTTCAAACTGTGGGGCGCGACCCCCAGGGGGGCCGTGGAATGATGCCAAAGGGGTCACGCCTTCACCGTCACACTTCTGCCGAGGCCCAAGGGCTTCAACCCCCTTACTCCCTCATTGTGCGTCTCAGCCCGGCTGCTGCTGCAGTGAAACTCGAGCTGCTGGGGGCTCGGCTGGGCAGTGTCTGAAGTATTCTCCTGCATGCTGAGTTCTTCACAGGTCTCTAAAGACCATTTGCATATTTACATGTCTTTGTAAACTTGTTACATAGGCTTACTGTTTTTTCCTGGTTCCAGTACCCCCTGGGCCCCCACTCAGCCTGTTCCTTACATTTGCATTTTACAATTACTGTTGTACTGTGAGAATGCATTTAATGAAAAGGAATATAAAGTAGGGTTGCCAAAAGAAAAATGCCTGCCTGTTTTGTTTAACCCCTTCCCTGCTCATGACGAGCTGAGCTCGTCATGAGGCACAGTGGAGCTGTGCTTATGACGAGCTGAGCTCGTCATGAACAATGATAAATCCCACTTGGCAGCACAGGAGGGGAAAACCTCTAGCAGCCAAGGTGTTAAAGGGCCTGGAAAGACCTCCTCTTGACACTATATAGACTTTTAAATACAAAAGTATGTATGCATTCCTTATGTGACTTTTCTGTCTTTTTTCTCTTCATCAGTCATGGATCATTGAGGCAGCCCTAGAACTCAATTAAAAGTGCTTTCTATTTATATTTGCTGTTCGAAGTATGCACAGATAAATGCTAAAAATAAAGCTTTAGGTGACTGCTTATTTTTGTACTGACTGGGCCATCAAAATAATCTGCTGGCAACCCTAACCATAGGACTGTAGGTTTGTTGCAGGATAAGCACATTATTTATTTCCTCCATCCTCGATCCCCGATTAATGCCGCAATCGTTTAACTTAGATCTTAAACCCTACGCCGCCGTCAATAACATGATGAGTAACTTCAAGTGTCTGGGATGTGCCCTGCATTCAGACAACTCTCTCCTCATTCTCGCCCTTCACTTTCACGCTCACCCTGCACTCACACTGATCACCATGCACTCACACCATTCACCCACTCACCCTGCACTCACAGTGATCACTCTGCACTCAAAATGCACTTGCGCTGTTCACCCTATACCTCACCCTGCAGTCACACAAGTACACTACTCATCCTGCACTCATGTGACACTTCACTCACCTGTCCCCCTCACTGCTCAACGTACTCAAACAAGCCCATCAGTAATCATACATTCATTCGTCCCATTCTGAACTTGCATTCGCACCCAAATTCATACGCCACCTCACTCACCCTGCACACTCCTCTTATCCTACTCTTGCAATGTTGCATCGCTCACCGTGCACTCACATGAGCACTCTTGTCAACCACACAGTGTGCAGAGGGTTCATCTGCCTGCTACAAAGAACGTGTACTATGCGGATCACAGAACTGAATGCGAGTAAACTATGAGTTGCGCTATAAAAAATGAAAAGTTTGTCAGAAAGGTGCTATAGAGAGATGAGGTACATTGTTGGTGAGTGGCAGTGAAGGAATTCATGGAGGAGGAAACGGGGGGGGGGCACCAAAAAAAGACTGTTGCACCGTGTGCGACCAGTGTTAGAACCAGCCCTGGCTGGGAGTGTTAGTCCTCTCTGAATTTCTGGTCTAGTGACTCCCCTGCTTCTGGCTATATTATTATTTATATTTGTAGTGCACTACTGTTACCAAAAGATGTCTTGGGGCTAATAACCATCTGCTGCCTGTAGGCAAAAGAGGTCAGGGATGAGGCGAAATGTGAATTGCAGAAGAGAAGTGGGACACGCAAGAAGTGAGTGTGAGCCAAAGGTGAGGGCTTCTGTTAGAACAAAGGGGAGATGTGAAAGTTGAATGGGGGACTGGAGAGGTGTAAGATACAAATAGACAAAAATTTGAATGGAGAGACGAGGTGAATGAGAAGTGCTGAGGGGCACGGGAGGTAAAAGGACCAGAGAGGCCATGAGATAAATGTGAGAGACTTTTAGAGATGAGGGCAGTGAAAAGAGGGAATGGCAAGAGGTGATTAAAGGTGAAGTGAGAGGTTGAATGGGGAGAGTTCAGAAGTTGTAAAAAGGGGTGAAGGAAAATGGCCTGCAAAGTGAGAGAGGGATCCGGGGTTAGGAGAGGAGAGAGGGATAGAAGGGAGGGGGTGAGAGGAAAGCTGCATGGGTAAACTGCTTAACTCTGCAAAAAACCGCAAGGTTTTTAAGGGACCCCGGCTTCTCCTGGCCAGGGCCAGGTAAGCTTCTAATGTGGCAGCACATATTCCTGCGGAGTGGAAGGCCCTTCTCAAAGGTTGACTAGAAATCTTTCTGATGTTAAGCTGTATTTTGGTTATAAACGGGTACTGATGGGGTGAAATCTTTCCTCAGTGTTACTGTGAGTAAAAAATGTCAAAATAATGAAGCAATGCTATCCCAAAATACACAGCATCACATAACATCACTTAAATTTTCTTCACACACAATTTAGTCAAGCCTGTCGCGTATTTTAGTCCTCACCTGCCTCATAATTCTAGTAGCCTTGCCTACAGGTTTAGAAACTTTTGTCAGGAGGGGGTCCTTACGCCTCAAAATGTTGACAGGGGGGCCTCGTCATCCAAAAGTTTGAAGACCACTGCACTAGAGTCTCCTCTTATCGGGGAGAGAATAGTTTCTGGCAACCTCAGAACATGACAACCCTGAACCCTCAGGATCGTGGAAACAATATATTTCTTCTCACTCAGTCACTCGTGCTCACTTCGTTTGTCTCAGAGATACACAGAATAAATAGTCTGGGCATTTCAATAAGGATTTATTGAACAGTTGTTATTCTAATGTAGAATAGATTTGTTGCAACAACCATTAAACAGTAGCAGAGATATATGATTAGCAGTACTACGAAAGTAAAGGGATGGTACAGTTCTACCATTTTGCAGTAATCATGAATAAATACAAATACATAAAACACATGATAAGAAAGTACATACTCCTACGATTCTTCCCTAACTAAATGTACCTAAATGTACCTAGCATCCGTGTAGGTGTTATGCCAAGAATCCCTCTATGGTCTAGTCAACCCCATTACCTTCGAAAGGAGAGAATATGGGACCCCGTCCTAGCCTCCAGTTGGACACCCGGCGAGGGATGTTAGACCACTGCTAGCTGGAGTGTCTGCATGCAGGAACCTCAGCGTCTCTGGTCAGTGTGTCAGCTGGTAAATCACGGTCTCCTCTGTCTATTTAAGCAAGACATGATGTATATTTACCCACAGGTCTCCCCAGGGGTCCTACCTTACTGTGTCGGCCTAAAGGATGACGTCGGGCCTGAGCTTTAACATAGATATTATACAGGAGATGTTAATCCTGCTGTGATTCTAAGAAGTCTCATGCATAATGTAGGAGTATCGAACCAGGGAAAAACCTGCGTTCTGAACGCAGTGTTGTATCTAGGTAAAAGGTCAGTCCCTATGAACCGTTATGTATGAATTGTAGGGAAGGATATAGGTGAAAGGTTGCAGTGTTTCACCGGCACCTATAGAGGGTACCTATATGGAATATAACAGTGAAGTGGCTGATAATTGTGGCCCGCTACCGGGCCGCCTCCCTCCACCCATCCCATCACGATTTATAATGGTGAATGACAAGCTGCCTGGTGTATCCTACAAGCAAAGCACAATGGACAAATATGCTGGAGCGGTGGCCCTAGCGCCCGAACAATGCACCCAGGAGGCGGCTATGCCAGACAAGGCGGCATTGTTGGCAGCAATCCTGCAGTCCAGGGAAACGCTGGAGACCAAGATAGACACTGTGGGCTCAGACGTAATGCTAATTCTGCAGGATCTAAGGAATGCAGTACAGCGCATTACGGAAACGGAGTCCCGGATCTTGACTGTGGAGGACATGGTGGGCACGCTCCAAAAGAAATTAACTACTCTGGAAACGCTCATGAGGGGCCTGTCAGCATGAGTGGAAGATGCAGAGGGGTGCACCCCCAGAAATGATCTCCGCTTCGTCGACTTTCCTGAGGGATGTGAAGGAAACACCGTGGAAGACTTTCTCGTCAAGTGGCTTAAGGAGTGGCTCTCGCCAGATGCGCTCTCCCTGTGCTTCGTACTTGAGCTCGCACATCAGGCTCTATTGCAGAGGCCGCCACGGGCGCTTGTCCTCGCCAAATAATTGTGCGTTTCCTCAATTACAAGGACAGAGACGTTATTTTGCAGTAAACTAGGGTGAAAGACTATGACTCCCAACACATCATGATATTTCCGGATTACACTGAACTGGTACAATAGCGCCGGCAGTCATTAGTCGAGGCTAAGGCTCGTCTTCGCGGTCTCAAGCTCCAATACTCTTTGCTGTATCCGGCTTGTCTGCGGGTGGCTGACCAGTCGTGTACGCACTTCTTTGAGACCCCGGAGGAGGTGCTCCGCTGGCTGGATGTAACCGTGAAGATTAAACCTCATACTCCACCCTACTTCACCTCCTCATCCGGGAGAACTGGATGTGGATCACCTGCACCAGGTAGTAAGCAGGGGCGGTGATAGCGCTCCAAGAAGCGATCTAAGACTCTAAGCAAATCCCGGAGGAGAGCGTCGGACGAACAGCTGGAACCTGCAGCCTCCTAACTGATGCCCCACCGAGATCTGTAACTATATGAATCATGTCTACATCGGATAACATGAACAATCAGGCTCTAACTGTACAGAGGTTCCCCGGTCACTAGCTTTTACTATAATTTTCGTATTTTAATAGTGCCACTGTTTCCTTCTTCACGTGCAACTTAGGGGTTGATTTAGCCATTCAGGTATTTACATTTGAGTTCAAATCATGTGCACACGTATCAGAGTAATTGGCCCTAGTGTCAGAACCAAACAATTGAGACAATTTACATGAAAACAAAAGTAATGCCACTCGTCGCAGCCGGGTTGGAATTGACACTGGTCCTGCAACTCACCATTCTACCTTAGAAACATACAGCCCTGAAGAGTCACATCTTCTACACGGTGTGACAAAACACGTGTCGGCTGGTTTATGTCATATGTACTGATCAAGATTGAATTATAAATCTTATCTTTACGCAATTCTGGTGTTCGACTTTCATTACTTTTGTTTTCATGAACATTGTGAATGAATGAATGTATGAATGAGGGTCTTGTATTGCGCAAACTTAGCCCAGAGGCGTCAAGGCGCAGCAAACGAAAAACATAGAGAGTCAGAAAAGGAAGACAGTTCAGGATTTATAGGCCTGAGAAAAGAGCCAGGTCTTTAAGAGTTTGCGAAAGATCTCCAATGAGGGTTGACTGGAAAGTTCGGGGGGAGAGAGTTCCATAGTTTAGGGGCCAAGGAAGAAAAGGCTCTTCCTCCCCACTTCGCCTTTTTGAATCTGGGCACAGAAAGCAGATTTCTAGAAGCCGAGCGGAGGGTTCTATTGGGAGTGTAGGGGCTGACAAGGGTCCCAATTCCTACGGGGCCAGATCCAAACACTGCCCTGTGGGCCAGGCAGATAAGCTTGAAAGAGATCCTGGCCTGTTTTGGTAACCAGTGAAGATCTTTCCTGGCCAGAGTTGCAGATGAGAGCCTCGGAAGGTTAAGGATCATCCTGGCTGCAGCATTTTTAACCATCTGGAGGCAATGGAGAGATTTCTTATTAATGCCACCGTAAAGAGTGTTACAATAGTCAAGCCTGGAGGAGACCAAGCCGACTAATGATTGTTTGCGGGCATCTGGCGATAGATAAGGGGCAATCTTTTTTAATGTCCGAATAATGGTACAACAGGTGGATACTGTTCTGTTGACCTGGGGGTCAAAGGAGAGGGACGGATCTATTAGAACGCCCAAATTCCTGGCCGAATTGGTCGGGTGGGGGCAGTCTCCCAAGGAGGAAGGCCACCAGTCCTGAGTCCATATATCCTGGTTTCCTCCAAAGACTAGGACCTTCCGTCTTTTCCCCATTTAGTTTTAGATAGTTTCTTACCATCCATTGGGAGACTGCCTCCATGCATGTTCGAAATTTGAGAGCAGCATCCTTTGTCGACTGTGTAGTGGAAACGTTGATCTGGGTATCATCGGCGTATGACAAAACTTGGTACCCAAAAGATCGTACTACTTTGGCAAGTGGGGTTACATAGATGTTAAATAAAAGCGGGCTCAAGGAAGAGCCCTGCGGAACCCCACATTGCACGACCTGGGAGGGGGACAGAAAGTTACCAGCTTTACTCTCTGCTGTCTCTGATGAAGGAAGGAGGATAGAAGGTCAAGGATCAATTGTCTCAATTGTTTGGTTCTGACACTAGGGCCAATTACTCTGATACGTGTGCACAGAATTTGTACTTATTTGTATGGTGTGAGGCGTTTCCCACACCTCTGCAGGGGTTGTTGTCTGGGTTTGTTGCCCCTGACCTGTTGGCACCGTGCATATTGGAATCAGAAGTCTTACTGACAATCGTACACACTAGAGCACCAGATCTTCCTGTTCATTACCCAAACCCATCCTCTTCACTCACAGGTATTTAAATTTGCCGTGATGTCTCAATATCAGTCATGAAGCAGGACTCAATGGGGGTTAGAGGCCGGGAACTATGGATCATTAGTTGGAATACTAATGGCCTTATTGATAGGATCAAGCGGGGAGCCATGCTACGACAGGCCAATCGGTACAAAGCTGACATTCTACTCCTTCAGGAGACTCACCTAATGGGCACCAAGACACCATGCTTGGGGAGATTTGGATATGCACAAACTTATCATCCTGGATTCTTTAGAGGAATCGGTGGGGTTGAAATCCTCATACACCGTGGTGTCCCATTCGTCCTTGGTAGGACATGGTCTATGGAACATTATATGGGGAGCCCCTCGTGCTGGTGAGTATCCATGCTTTCACCCCTTGCGTGGAACCTAGTAGAGCGTTTGACGACACTCTGGACTGAGATCCCATCCGGCCAGACGATAGGGGGGGGGGGATGGAATGATGTATTATGCCCAACAAGGAACCGATGGCGTGCTTCGGAGCAAGCTACAACAATCCGAAACTCTCGACTGCTGCCCCTTGTTCAGGGGATGGGGCGGGTTGACTCCTGGAGGGCATTACACCCCACAGATCATGAATACACTTATTTTTCAGGAGTTCATGAATCCTCTCGCATTGATTGCAACGGTCTACGGTCGATGCCCACAGGTTACTTTCTGCGGAGATCCTACCTCGGGTCTATCAGACCATTCACCAGTTTCCTTGCAATTGTCCAAAGATTCCAGATGCTCCCAGTTCCAGTGGCGACTATCACCATGGCTGCTACAGGACGAGTAAGATAGGTCACACATTTATATGTCTCTCACAGATTACTTTTTACGTAACACGGGCACGGTAGATTCACATTTCACCCTATTGGATACGAAGAAGCCCACACTTAGGGGGGCGGATATAGCTTTCCATGCCACAAGATGCCAACAGCGCAGCAAGAAGTTGCTACAGATTGAAGTCCAGCTGCTCCCTTTAGAGCATGCAAGAAGGGACGAGGATGGGCGTACCGCATGCGGACATCTGCGGAGTACACAGCAACTATATGCTAGTGAGCTCCTAGACCAAGCTCGACTTTATTGGCTCGCTACCCACAGCCGGATCTACCAGTGGGGAGAGAAATTCAGTGCCTTGTTGCATGGCCTGAGTCAACAGACGCTGCGTCCACACAGTCTCCCGAGCATACATGGTGCAGACGGGACAATTCCTACAGACCCGTCACTTATCGCCGACTGTTTTGCCACATATTTTGCAGAACTATATGCCCCCCACGAGACCCTTTCCACAGAACTCATTCAGAAGTTCATTGATGACCTCCCCTCAAGAGATCTATCCGATGATGTGTGAGTGACATTGGATGCCCCATTGACGGTGGAGGAACTGCAAACTGTTACTAGATTTGTGACAGGGAATGCACCCGGCCCAAATGGCTTCTCCTGCGAGTTTATTCAGAAATACCACTCACAATTGATAGATCCATATCTGGCGGCTCTTGAGGCGGCCGTCGAGGACGGAGGGGTTCCGCCGGATTGGAGACATGCGGAGATAATCGTTTTTCTAAAGCCGGGTCAACCCCCAAAACACTATTCGTCATATCACCCAATATCTCCTCTTAACGTGGAGGCCAAGATCAGGGCCAAGGTAATCACCAAACGCTTGGTACATCACATTACAGACTTGGTGTACCCAGACCAGTCAAGCTTCATGCCTGGCCGGGCTACACGGCATAATATCTGACGTGCACATAATGCTATAGCTGCCGTAGACTGACTTGAGGGCCCAGCCACACTCCTCCTCACGGACATCGACATGGCTTTTGACTCCTTTAGCAGCACTTACCTTTTCACCCTGCTTGGCTGCCTAAATATCGGTACCCACCTAATGAATCTCATGTGTCTGTTATATACAGATATAACAGCCTTGGTCCGAGTAGCTGACTCAAGACACTTCGTTATCGGGCAAGGAACACGTCAAGGATGCCCCCTCTCCCCATATCTCTTTGAGTTGGCCATGGAGACGTTGACGGCCTGGGTGAGAATGGACGCACTGGTCTGTGGCTTTGAGTGGTCCTTGGTACTCTCGGACCGCATAGCATTATATTCCTCTTGACGTCTCATGCTATTGCACGGGACAGAAATCTGGCTCCGCTGTGGACACAGTTGGCGATCAGACCCAAGTATGGTCCCATCTGCCGCTGTCTCTGCTTGGCAGATCTGCCATTTTTAAAATGACCACTCTGCCTCGTTTTCTGTATCAGCTCCTGAACCATCCATACCCAATACAACCAACATGGTTTCGTCAATTAAATGCTATTTTAGCCCGGTTCCTCTGGTGGGGCATTGCAGCACGAGTAGCCCTGAGGACTTGCTTTCAATCTACATACCTCCCTGGATGTTCAGGCATACTATATGGCTGCACACCTTCTCATTCTCAATGACTGGTGGTATGGTGATCTGGGGGACCCAGCATATGCGGTCGAGAGTTGGTTGTTGAGCGACAATACCGTACACATGGTCCTTTATTCTGCATCAACACTCAGGGAACTGCCGCCGGCAACCAAAACGGTCTTTAGGATCTGGAAATCTGCACTTCGTACAATCTGCTGGTGGGAGAAGCTTACAAGAGAAACTCCTCTGTGGCGAAATGGAATGCTACCACAGGTGGCGCAGCTGTCTGGCTTTCGGGTTTAGGGGGCTATCGGAATAGATACGGTGGGTGTGATTATGCATGGTCGGAACCTAAAGTCCTTCCAGGAACTCCAGACAGAATACTCTATGCCCTGTTCACAATTCTATCAGTATCTCCAATTTAGGCATGCCTTCTCCCCGTATTTAGCACAACAAGCAGATATACCCAAATTCAGCCCCATAGAGGCGAAGATCTTTATGGGCAGGGTAGGAGACCATAAAATAACCAAAATATACTGCACACTCCTTATCAGTGCACCTACAGCACTACATAAGACTAGAGATGCGTGGCAGCATGACCTGGGTCCACTGGATGAAGATGATTGGATGGAGGCATTGGAGTCCCCGCGCAGCGCAGCGATAGCGGCCTGCCTGTGACTCATCCAATTCAAATATTTATATCGGACCTACTACACTAGACACAGACTATGGCGCGCTGGCCTGATTGCATCCCCACATTGCTTGCGGTGTGGGACAGCGGAGGGTACCTTTATACATACGGTGTGGGCATGTCAACACTATTGAGGTTTTGGAGGGGGTGACCACATGCCTGTCGGAGGTTCTGGGGTAGGATATCCCGCTTTCTCCATGATTGGTTATGTTGCATATTATTTAGGGCCTGGGTGGCAACAGGTATAAGAGCCACCTGTTGTTCCTTTGCCTCACCTTGGCAAAGAGAGACATCGCCAGGGCGTGGAATGATGAATCCCCGCCGTCAGTGGCGGTCTGGAGGAAGGGCTTAGACTTCACTATGGGTGTGGAATTCTCGGGATGTATTTGGAACCTCCTAACCTTGTTTCTACTATTAAAGAACAGTTAAAATGACTGTACTGATCAGGGACTCAAACACTATAGATATTTGCTATAGTTATGAATGGCTTGGACCCCCATATATAAGGTTTATTTGCTTCTCATGCAGATATGGTGTGGAACTGTTGTTAGTTTTTATAAAAAGGTATGTAGTAAAATGTTTCCTTTATAAAAAAATGTGATATCATTAACGGTGAGCATGTATACGTATTACTGGTGTTCATTGGGGCACCAGTCTTGTATCGGCTTTGAACAATAAAATTACGTTGTGAAAAGAAAAAGAAAAACACAACTGCTTAATTAAATTGTGTTCTGCACTTGAAGCTGGAACCTATTTTCAACCTCTAAACACAAAATACTTAAGTCTTCTCTTCGTTTACGTGACCAATCAGATATAGTAGTCTCAGTGTAGCCTCGGCCACTCATGACACAGCAGAATTGGAACAGTCTAACTCCCCAACACTCCCTAGGAAACACTTTTTTAATATCAGAAGCAAAACGCTGAAGATAGCTTCCCAAGTCCAAACCATCAAGTATAAGTATGTGTGAAGTTGGGAGATGTACTAAAGGGGGCTACTGACTGCCAGGGGTCTGGCCAGGCACATCTAAGATAAAGAAGCTGTTGCTCACAGGCATGCAAGTTGAATGGTTCCATGCAAGGTTCATGCTTTACAAAGGGGACTTTGACGCAGGAGGATGGTTGCAAAGGTAGTGCTAGTGCAGACTCTTGGGCTTCATCCACGGTGCTTCTACAGCAGTAGGCATGCTTGCTGCAGCTTTGGTGTTTATTGGCTTTCATAATCCATGTGTGAGAGAGACACTGGCTGCTGATGTCAGAAGCCCCCAGCCTTCCTTCCAAATGGTCCAGGGAGTGCAGCGCCTGCATACCTGTTTGACTTCCTGGGTTGACTCACTGTGTCTGCTTAGTATGGAGGGGGTTTAAATACGCTCAATAAATGGGCCGGATGGATTGAATACATCACTTTATAGTACACAAAAGAGAGATGCACTGATGCAAATCACGCGAGACACCAGCAAGAGAATACACAAAGTGCCATACCTCAATGAATGTACAGGGATAGAAAAGAAGGCGCATATATAAAGCACACTCCACAAAAGAAGTTGTGTTAAGTAGCTTAAACCAACAGCAGTAAACAGAGGTATTCTATGCATTTGTCTGAGTATGGGGTATTTTTAAGAGCAAGCATCAGCGTACCAGTCAATGAGTCTGGAAGTGGATGCCGGGGGGGTTAAGGGTTCTGCTAGAGACGCCGGTTGTACCTCGAGATGCTTGAATAGTCACACAGGTGCAGAGGGAGGGAGCTGGGACATCCTTGGAGATTTGAGGCACCATTTCCCTCCCCGACAGCGGCGTGGGGGGTCCCACATAGCCTAGTCTGGGGAGGGTCGTCCTACCCTGCTCCCTGAGACCTTAACTCAACACCCATGTCTGGCCTTCAGACCTGCCTGATGATCGAGATCGCTGCAGCTTGGGCTCCTCATGGTGAGGTCGAACTGACCTGTCAAACCCCCCATCTCACAGCCAAGGCAGCTCAGGACTCCGGAGTGCACCAAGCGGCAGAGCCTTCCATCAGCCGCTGAAGCTAGTCTACCTGCCCTCCTTCGGCAGCAGCTCATGTTCTACGGGTCTCTGGTAGACTATATATCCTGATTGATCAATCTACCCCCAGGGTGGTGCCAAACACCTCTCCTGCTTCAGCTTCCCTCTCTTCAGTGTTGAAAAGGGTACACATCTCTCTCCACTGTGAATTCCAAGCACAACACAAAAAAGGACAACACCCTTAAAGACCTGTTCTCCAAAACTCGGGCGAAGAAGACAGGCCTGCCCAGAGAAGCGTTCCTCACTCTGGCCCAGACGATGGTGGGGGAGATCAACCGGAGATGACGCTCCAGTGAAGAGACCATTTTTGGAACAACTATTTGGGATCCTCAAGGAGGATTTAGCAGGCCTCCAACAAGACATAGTGTCGGAGGTGAAAGACCTCAGATGGGATATCAGTGAGATAGGCCAAAGAGTGGAGTCACTCGAACAAACTTATGATTCCAGTATAGAAGTACCGGATGGGCACCGCCGAGAACTCCTTGACCTGAGGGCCAAAAATATGGAACTGCACTACCAACTGGAGGATCTCATTACCACAATATCCTGATCAAAGGTCTTCCTCTACAGGCGGTCTTTGGGACCTGGAGGAGTTTGCTGTTCATCTCTTCTGTCATGTGGGCCCAGATCTTGCGGATCAATACATTGGCCTCAAATGAATCCACATAGCAGACCGCCATGCCCATTCCCAAGGCCAACCACAAGACATCCTGAACTGTCTGCACAATTGCAGACGAAAGGAGATCATTCTTTCTGCGGTGTGTGATAAACCCACTGTTGACTTTGAAAGCCTCAAAGATAGGACTGTATCAGGACCTTTTCCCTATGACACTCCAACGCCGATGAAACCTTCGACCCATAGTGGACTTTATCCATGAGAAGGGTGTCAGGTACAAAAGGGGGCACACCCCTTTTGAATCCAATTTGTATGGAACAATGAGACGCATAGCGTTCGAACCATAGAGGAGGCAGGTTTGTTGGTAGATAGTTGTATTTTATTGACTATATTACAAATAAAAGAGATCTTAAACCTAAAGCAGGGTCTCTTCAACGCTCATAAATTAGAGAAGCTTTTCGACAAGCCCCATGATCCTGGGTACTTGGATGGAAAATGCCTGCTCGTTATTTTTTTATCTTACACATTTTAATCTCCAGTCTAATGGTGGTCTGCCTTTGGGTGTTCAGAAATTCACAAGATGGATTTTGAGCACGCCCACAAGATAAAAGGGATACTGGTCTGATATCTTTGTAAATAGTTCAGCTGGATTTGCAGACTGTGCAGGTCTTCAATATACAACCTAAGGAGTTCCAGAATGGAGGTAACGTGCATCCACTGGATATCAAACTAATGACTTTAAGATTACATACACCGTTTAGTAGCAGATGTACTACCCTGCACCACAATCTTACCAGCTCACAGTTCTTTTTAAAGTTGTTCAATTGGTAGTCCGGGTTGAACTGACCCGACATAAAGGCAAGTCTGTACATGCAAGAAATAAACAAGGATCCCACAGATTTTCCTTTTTCAGCCTCACCTGCAACAGAGCCTGTGCTCTCGCTTTCGAGGGATACTGATTTCACAAGGGACTTGGTGCTCTACCACTGATTACCATTCTTTTTCTTAATTCTCACTCTTATTTGCTGCCTCAAAATTGGCCAACACATGCCAGCTTCACTTCCTGTTCTTCATGTGGAGCATGGACCAAGTATTAATTGCTTCATCTTGATTAGTGTCCTTCTGTTGCTCACGGTGTGACTGAGGTACAATTTTCTTTCTTCTTCATATTGTGTTGCTTCTTCCTTTCTATCTTCTTCCCAGTATTGCTGCTTCCTTACCCCGCCCTCACTACCCATCATCTGGATTGTTTCTTCCCCTCCTGACAACTCACACTTCCGTTGTCTGTGCTGCTTCATCACTTTCCTCCATCTACCCTCCGGTTGGCTGTGTTTCTTATTCCAACACCCTCCCATTGTCCATATTGCATCTTCCCTTTAACCTCCATCCTCTATTGTCCTTATTGCCTCCTATTCTCCACCCTCCCCTTGTCTGTGTTGTCCTCCTCCCCTTCTCCATAAGAATAAAATAGCTCTGTGACACACCCAGTGCTGGCTGCTTCAGTGTCCATTCCCTGACATCCTCCCTCTCGTATATATTGCCCACCTAACACCCGCCCTTAGAAAAGAAAAAAAGTGCTAGGACGCGGCCAGCGCTGGATGCATCTCCGAGTGTTTTTTTTTAAAACTTACAACCATGCATACAACATGGATAAAATATACATTGACAAAGCCAATAGATCTCATATTGGTTACACCTATTGGCTTTGCACATTTTATCTTTACACTTTTGTGAAGTTCTTACAAAGAGGCCAATTTTCAACAAGAAAGCCTTAGATTGGTCTAGATTAGTGCATGCAGAGTATCACATGTTGTATTACACGTAATTTTTTTAACCACTCAATCATACTGAAGATGGTTGCAAGTAAAATTATACTTATCCATTTCCATTTTTATTTTGCTGTTCAAGACCTAACAGGCAAGTGGATTTTTGCAGCTAGTGTAGATGCTTTCAAGTGTTCTTGTCTGGGACATGCCCAGCAAGGTCTGTGGTCTTGGCTGAATCACGTTGTCCAGGCAACAGTCTAGACTGCCTTCTTTATTGGGGCAGGCCAAGCTGAAATAGGATGCAAGACCATCCAGTCCCCGGCAGAGCCACGTGTCTCGTACCTAGTCAACCTAATTTGATTTGGCAGCAGAAGCCAAAATAGCACATAACCAATTAGGAGGCATAACGCTTCAGACCCTTGTGAAAGACGCTGAAATGGAGGATAGCGAAGCAGCCCCATGGCACACAAGACACGTACAGCTCAGAACGTTGCCACTACAATGTCCAATCAGCTGCTCTCCTTGGCGTCCCCTGGAAGCACTGCCGATGAGACACACACAGTCAATATGCTGGATGCTCAAGGGGGGACACAAGGTGAATCGGAGGGCGAGACACCTTGATTAAGGAAATCAGGTGGGAATGGGGGACGGCTAGATCTTTTGACCAAGTACCGTTCAATGGCTCTGGCTCATCCTTATATTTACCAACTAACTTCTAGAGTGTGGCGACAGGGCCCACTCCCTCGGAGCAACCCATGTTGTGAAGAATTCCTGCACAGTCCGTAAGTCCCTATTCAGGTAACCTTTTTAACGTTTGTGTGCATGTGTGTGTGACTCAAGCTTAACATTTATTTGCCATCACTATCACTTTGAGACACAGTTTGCCACATATCCAAAGCATGATCTGGAATGCGGTGAGTTACTGTTACTAGATGCTGTATGTTCCAGCATGAGTGGAGCATAGTGCATGACCATTTGCGTCTGCCCAGGCTATGGCATTGTTCCATTAATATGTTTTAAATTGCTACCTACTTAAGTATTGTGTATCCCCCGCCATCCTTACATCTCGGCTAAGGGAAGCAGGTGTCACAGGACCGGCCTTGAGTCTCTTAAACTCCTTCTTGACCGAAAGGGAACAGAGAGTTATGCTTGGGAACCACCTCTCCCCAGCCAAGTCACTGCAGTGTGGGGTGCCACAAGGGTCGGCCCGGAGTCCGACCCTGTTTAACATCTATGTGGCCCCCCTTGCTAGACTGGTTAAATCTCAGGGGATGGAGGTGGTATCCTACGCAGATGATACCCAGATCATGGTATCATTAGCTCACACCTCTGTTAGTACAGCTGCTGCCAGTTTCAGGGTTTGCATGCAGTATGTGTCAGACTGGATGACCATAAATTCTCTCAAACTCAAC
This sequence comes from Lissotriton vulgaris, assembly GCF_964263255.1. Lineage (NCBI taxonomy): Eukaryota > Metazoa > Chordata > Amphibia > Caudata > Salamandridae > Lissotriton > Lissotriton vulgaris. The sequence goes on from NC_141687.1 coordinate 248,728,106, forward strand.
GGCGAAAAAACGGAGGTGCTGATCTTTGGGAAGGGTCAAAATCTGTGGTCGAGTGAATGGTGGCCTTCTTCTCTTGGCATCTGCCCCACTCCTTCCCCTTCCGCCAGAAATCTGGGAGTATTATTTGACACCTCGCTCTCTATGTCCCTTCAAGTCAACAGGACTGTGGCCACTTGCTGGGGTGTGATCAGGACACTCAATAAAATCCGCGGATACCTATCCCCTCAGGCCCGTAAACAGGTTGCAGTAGCCCTGGTTGGCTCAAGGCTGGACTACTGCAACTCCCTGTATATGGAAGTCAATAAAGGCCTGATACATCGTCTGCAGATTCTCCAGAACGCTGCAGCACGCTTTGTCTTGGATCTTCCGAAAGCATCCTCTGCCACCTTAGCCAGGAAGGAGCTTCACTGGCTCCCGGTGCAGCACAGAATTGCCTTTAAAATTCTGTGTCTGACCCACAGAGCATTGAAGGATGGTCCTGCCAGTGCTATCGGATCTCTTCTTATGCGCTATGTCCCCACAAGAAACCTCCGATCTGCGGGACTCTGTCAACTGGTTGTTCCTCGTTTCAAACTGACCAGATGGGGCGCCAGAGCTTTCTCCGTGGTGGCTCCGCAGCTGTGAAACTCCATTACCACAGAAATAAAAACGCTCCCGACCATTGAGTCTTTCAAAAAGGCTCTTAAAACTTACTTTTTTAAGAGGGCCTACCCATGAGTAAATATGACTCCGTAAGTTTTCTAGCTTCTGCATTTGAGAAGATCTGTTTCATTCATTCATTCTTACATCCTCATTATAGAACAGTATTTGTCACAACACATGGCCATTTCTCTTTAAGTTTAAAAGTCAAACGTACTTCTCATATCTTATCATGCATGCGATTTCTTTTCGGTCCTGACGGAAGCCATATTGAGGGGGGCACTAAGTAAGGATGGCTGAAACATATTGGCCATGATTGCGGATACAGGAGACCACAAACATCTCTAAGATATCCATCACTGTTTTTAAAACTAGGCCAGGGCCTCTACTATTAAAAAACCTCCTGCGGTAGGAGACCCTGAATCAATGTTAAACCACTTACAATGCACACACCAAAAAAAACAGCTTTGCTGTAATCAGGCATTGAAGTACACCCTGGAAGCATTCAGTGACCAGGGTGGAAACCCAATGATGAAGCATGTCACTGACTAGCTTGGTGAGTGAGGTTTCTTAAATAAAAAATAAAGAACTAGGGTTTTCTCTTTACCTTGAACTAGAGACTTCTCAAAAGTTTGGATTAGATAGACAGGAAACTCATTCCTTTTTCGTTTTGTTGATGTATGTCAAGGAAGATGGACAAGTTCCTTCTTTGGTTTATTATATTATTGCAACGCACAGCTGTGAGAGTTGGCTCTTTGATAAAACTTCTTTCAGGTAATACACTTGCATATGGGGAAGACCCCCGGTTGATTACAATATTCTTTGTGATAACATAGGGGCACTAACTAAAGATATATTACATTACGATTTAGGATAGCAGAAAATCAAGATTTGAAGTTTACAGATGAGGATGTTAACCAAATCCTCTCAGAACCACTGTTATTATCTGACCCTAGCATGGCCCAAACTATTGCACAAACCAATGACTGGGACACCCTTACTGAGCAGAAAAGAAACAAAATCAGACCAATCCTACATGGGGTGATAATGACGGATTACCTAGGAGCTAGTTCCGCTTTCTGAGGTCTAATAGTGACAAATGCATCCAGAATCTTCCAGGAGGATGTCAAGTCAAGTCATAAAATTTATATAGCGCACTACATACCCAGAGGGTTTCAAGGCGCTTAGGAAGGGGAGGAGGATTATTTGTCAAATATCCACGTTTTAAGCTGCTTTCTGAACGCTAGGTGATTCTGGGTGAGGCGAAGGAAAGCGGGGAGTGAGTTCCATGTTTTGGCAGCCAGGTATGAGAAGGATCTGCCTCCCATGGTGGTCTTGTTGATGCGAGGTACAGTGGCGAAGGCTAGGCTGGAAGAGCGAAGTTGGCGGGGGGGGGGGTGTAGAAGGACAGTCGAGAGTTGAGGCAATCTGGTCCGATGTCGTAGAGTGATTTGTGTGTGTGGGTAAGCAGACGGAAAGTAATCCTCTTATTGACGGGTAGCCAGTGGAGGTCTTTAAGGTGACCAGAGATGTGTTCGTTGCGTGGGATGTCTAATATGAGCCTGGCTGAGGCGTTTTGGATTCGTTGTAGTTTCTTCTGGAGTTTAGCGGTGGTACCTGCGTAGAGGGTGTTTCCGTAGTCCAGTCGGCTCGTGACTAGAGCGTGGGTGACTGTTTTCCTTGTTTCGGAGGGGATCCAGCGAAATGTTTTTCTGAGCATGCGAAGAATGTTAAAGCAGGAAGAGGATACGGCGCTGACTTGTCTGTTCATTGAGAGTGAAGAATCCAGGATGACGCCAAGGTTCCGTGCGTGGTCTGTCGGGATGGGTGCATTTCCGAGGGCTTCCGGCCACCAGGAGTCGTCCCATGCAGAGGGGGATTTACCTAAGATGAGGACTTCTGTTTTGTCTGAGTTCAGTTTCAGACGGCTTTGTTTCATCCATTCGGCGACTTCTTTCATTCCTTCGTGTAGGTTAGTTTTGGCGGTGCTGGGGTCCTTGGTGAGAGATAGGATCAGTTGAGTGTCATCCGCGTAAGAGATGATGTTGAGGTTGTGTTGGCGGGCGATGGCCGCGAGGGGGCTCATGTATACGTTGAAGAGGGTGGGACTGAGTGAGGATACTTGTGGTACGCCGCAGATGATTTCAGAGGCCTCGGACTTGAATGGTGGGAGGCGGACTCTCTGGGTTCTTCCGGTGAGGAACGAGGTGATCCATTCCAGTGCCTTTCCTTGGATTCCGATGTTTCTGAGGCGTTGTAAAAGGGTGCTGTGGCAGACTGTGTCGAAGGCTGCAGAGAGGTCGAGGAGGATGAGGGCGACTGTGTCTCCATTGTCCAGTAGGGTTCGAATGTCGTCTGTTGCTGCGATGAGGGCGGTCTCAGTGCTGTGTTTGGCTCGGAAGCCAGATTGTGAGGGGTCGAGTGATTTGTTGGCTTCGAGGAAGGCGGCGAGCTGGTTGTTGACAGCTTTCTCGATGACTTTGGCCGGGAATGGAAGAAGCGAGATGGGGCGGTAGTTTTTGAGTTCGGTGGGGTCTGCTGTTGGTTTTTTCAGAAGGGCGGTGAGTTCAGCGTGTTTCCAGTCTTCTGGGAAGGTAGCGGAGTTGAAGGAGCAGTTGATGACGTCTCGGAGGTGCGGAGCTATGATGGAGTCTGCTTTGTTGAAGATGTGGTGAGGGCATGGGTCTGTGGGGGATCCAGAGTGGATGGAATTCATCAGGCGGATGGTGTCCTCCGTGGAGATTGGGTTCCAGGCGTTAAGGGTGTTAACGAGGGGAAGATGGTCAGCTGATGGTAGGGTGGGTTGGCTTCCGGGTTGTTTGTCAAAGCTGTTGTGGATGTCAGCAATCTTGTTGTGGAAAAAAGAGGCTAGGGAGTCGCAGAGGGTTTGAGAGGGGGTGATGTCGTTGGAGTTGGCCGAGGGGTTGGAAAATTCCTTGACGATGTTGAAAAGTTCCTTGCTGTTGTGGGCGTTGTTGTCAAGTCGATCCTTGAATGCTGTTTTCTTGGCTTTTCGGATTAGTTGGTGGTGAGTACGGATGGCGCTTTTGAAGGCGTCCTTGGTGCTGGTGGATGGGTCTTTTTTCCAGGCCTTTTCATGGGAGCGGCACAGTTTCTTGGACTTCTTGAGGTCATCGTTGAACCATGAGGCCTTCTTGATGCCAAGTTTGTGTTGACGTTTTTTCAGTGGTGCTAAGGTGTCGGCGGTGTTGGATAACCAAAGGGTGAGGTTGGAGGCGGCTTCGTTGGCGTTAGAAGAGAGGGCTGGGGAGGTTTGAAGGAGCGATGTGGAGATCTGCTCAGTGGTGATTTTGTTCCAGTTTCTTTGTAGAGTTGGTTGGAGGTGGATGATGGGTTTCGGCTTGTTGTAGGTGAAGTGAACGCAGCTGTGGTCAGTCCAGAGGAGATTCGTAGTGTGGCTGAAGGAGACATGGTTGCTGGAGGTGAAGATGGGGTCGAGTGTGTGACCTGCGATGTGGGTGGGGGAAGTGACCAGTTGTTTAAGTCCGAGGTTGGCGAGGTTGTCCAAGAGGGTGGCGGTGTTGCGGTCGTTGATCTTTTCAAGGTGGAAGTTGAGGTCTCCCAGAAGGATGTAGTCTTTGGAGGGGAGCGCGTGTGGGGTGATGAAGTCCGTGATGTCTTCACTGAATTTTGCGCGGGGTCCTGGTGGTCTGTAGAGGAGGGTGCCTCGGAGTGTGGTTTTGGGGTCGATGTGGATCTGGAAGTGAAGGTGTTCGGAGTTAGCGAGGTTAGCGTCAGAGCTGGTTGAGATGCGGATAGATTTCTTATGGACGATAGCGATTCCTCCTCCCGTATGGTCGGTGCGGTCCTTGCGTGTGATGTTATAGTCATCAGGGATAGCGATGGCGATGTCAGGGGCGGAGGAAGCGTTCATCCATGTTTCCGTTAGGAAGGCGACGTCAGGAGGGATGGTGTCTAGTAGGTTCCAAAGGTCAATGGCGTGCCTGTGGACCGAGCGGGTGTTGAGAAGGATGCATTCTAGGTGGTTGGGGTCGGGAATCTGTGTTGTGGTCGCAGCGGAGATGTTGTCGGTGCCGCTAAATTTGCAGGAGAGGCAGGAGAACGGTCCATGGGTGCGTCCAGGAGCGGCTTGGACGCAGGTGGGGGCGCGACCGGGGTTAAGGGCTAGGAGGGTGGCGGCATCGTAGGTAACGCGGGGGGGCTGGGCAGCGCGAGGGGCAGGGGGACTGGCGCTGGGCGCGGTCCAGGCGCGGACGGGGGTAGACGGGCTTACCTTTGGCGCACCTTCGGCGCGGCCGTAGCGCGTGGACGCTGCGCGTGGGGGCATTGGCCATAAATGGATGGTGGGGGGGAGGGGCGAGGGCGCTTCAGCTGGGAGGCGGGGCGGGCAAAGGAGGACGACAACAACAACAAAATGGAGGTGGAGGGGTCAGGGCGGCAGGAGCGCTAGGGGGGAAACGCAAATATTACAATAGTGTCACGCTACGGACCAAAATGCTAATGAGATAAAGCGGCGAGATGAAAACACAATATGCAACAGAGTCACGCTAGCAGTATCGCACTGTAAATGGGCAAATCGGTAAATTCAGCAATTAAATGGGCAAAGCGGCAGTTCCAGCACGCAGCGGTAATGAGGGCACACAGCAGGCAGTAATTATAATCGCAGACCAGGTTAGAGCGTAAGCGCTGCAAAAACGATACCTCAGCAGCAGGGGAGCGACCACTCAGCTTGGAAGCAGAGAGTCCTTCAGGAGGGACTGGGCACAAATAGCCTGGCATTGTACTCAAGATTGGCTGATTCTAATCATAAAAATGCAAAACGCCTCTCGGAGGCCATGCTGATTGAAATCCTATTAACAGGAAGTCATCTGGAAGCAACTATTATCTCACACAAAAAGAAATTAGATTAGATCAATAAACAGATGACTGAGTATAAAGATTACCTCACACAGGCAAAGATCCAAAAGATCCACAAGGACCTCAGAAAATTCTCTTTTGTAAAGGCATACCCCTTCCCAGCAACCAAATATAGCAGTATACAAAAATAAAGATACTCATCAGATAATTATACATCGGATGAGGGGATATAAGACACAGGGATTTGTTCTAGCGGGGAGGAAAACAGTACAAAATCCAGAGGCAGGAATAGAGGCAGACCATGGCCACAGACATGGCAGGAACTAAACTCTTTCCTGAATCAGTTGGGAATGCTCCAACATTTCTATCAACACGCACATCCCCCACAATATTTTGGCCCACCAGCAAAATTCTCCCAGAAACAGAAATTTCCTTTTTTACTTGGATAGTTTCTCACATCCTTTATTGTTTCAATATGCTTCACTTTTTCTGGTGCATTCACAAATGTATTTTTCAATTTTAACAGTCAAACACACTTATATAAGTCTATTTTAGTCATATACCAGTCTGCTGATGTTGCGGGGCAATATCCTAGCCCCTTCTTCAATAAAGAAATCATACTTTAAGACAACTCTAAAGACGATTGATTAATAATCTCAATCTAATTGTTTGATGGACAATGTACACTATTCAGTTCTTTCAACTGAAAACGTTTTTTGTGAATGCACCAGACAAGGTGAAGTATATTGAAACAATAAAGGATGTGAGTAACCTAACTATCCAAGAAATGGATGACACACGATTATTGTCATTAACTGAGAATGAGGAAGATCCAGTTACTGTGTCGAAATTACTTGAAGAACTGGAGGGTAATCGTTATTTGAATGAAAGTAGTGGTCTTAAAACAAGATCGAAGTAGACTCCACAGTTATCAACAGGCAATACTATTGATGCTTTCTTCAGATCTGTTAACTATGACCTGGATAAAATTATAGATAAAGATATCAAAAGGAAGCCTAATAAAATTTGATAATACCCTATCATTCAAGCAACAAGCCATTGGGGTTGCAAGCTCCTGCTTTCATATCATCCGAATGCTAAGGAAGTTTTTCGACCTCCTTCCTCTGTCCACGAGAAAGACGGTGGCGGTGGCACTTATTACATCAAGACTGGATTACTGCAACAGTCTATATGCTGGAGCCAACAAGTCCGTGCTCCACAAGTTGCAGATGGTCCAGCATGCCGCCGCCCGTCTTGTCCTGGGCTGGCCCAGGAAATCATCGGCCTCTGCAGCACTTCGTACCCTCCACTGGCTGCCCATCCATAAGCGCGTGCTTTTCAAAATCTTGACTATTACCTTTAGAGCCTATCACGCAAAAGGACCTAGATATCTGTCCAACATTTTCAAACAACATCGTCCATCTCGAAATTTGAGATCTTCCCACCTCAACTTATTAGTTGTCCCAAAATTCAAACTAGCGACCAAAGGTGGAAAATCCATTGCAGTTTTAGGCTCTAGAGCCTGGAATAAACTTCCTCTTGCACTTCGTCAAATCTCCACAGAATCTCTGTTTAGGAAAGCCCTAAAAACTTGGGTTTTTACACTCTCCGACGCGGCCTGTAAAGAATTGGTGTAATGCCTTAATCTCTTAGAGGTGTTCCAGCTTACTCACCCTTTTCTATGCTGGGTGACAAACAGCGCCAAGATGCTCCCTGGAGTGATAGCATCCGCTATACAAAAGTTTCCTTACATTACATTACATTAATAGCAAATATGACAACTTAACGAGGGGAGAGAAGTTGGCTTTGAAGGAGTTGAGTACGAATAAAGATGTGACTATCCGCATGGCAGACAAAGGGGGGAATATTGTTGTGATAAATACTAAGGAGTATAATGACGAGGTTTTTTCACAACTTAACAGTGAGATACATTATGAGCGGCTGACTTGTAACCCACATTGGGGAATTGACAGGCAAAATTAACAGGCAATTTAAAGAATGGTATGATCAAACATTGCTAGATTATGAGGAGTACAATTATTTACTGGTGGCTTTTCCCAGATCACCTTGTATGTACACTTTACCTAAAGTGCATAAAGATAGAGAAAAACCACTTGGAAGACCGATAATTTCGGGTATAGGACCAACTGAGAAACTTTCCCAGTTCGTAGATACCTTTTTCAGACCATATGTACATAATCTACCTTCCTTTATACAGGATACTAAACATGTGTTGAACATTATGAGTGACATAGCATGGGAACCAGGGATGATTATAGTGACCCTAGATGTGGTATCATTATATACCAATATACACCCTCATTTAGGATTACAGGCGATTGAGAAGTTTTTCAATAAAAGACCAGCAGAGGATTATGACCATACGATGATGATACTACAGATGACAGATCTGGTGCTGAAAAATAATGTATTTTTCTTTGACAATAAGTGTTACAAGCAACGTCTTGGTACAGCGATGGGTTCCAGATTCGCTCCGTCTTTTCCCAACCTCTTCATGGGGTGGTTCGAGGTGGAGTGGATCTGGGGTCATAGGGGGAACAAATGGATAGACTACATTTATTACTGGGGTTGGTTTATTGACGACTGCCTTATGATCTGGACTGGGTCTGTTGATGAATTGAAAAGCTTTTATAACTATTTGAATCATACTGATCTGAACTTGCGTTTTACTACACACTATAATAAGGAACATATTACTTTTTTAGATGTGGTGCTATTTCCTGACAATGGTAGTTTATGTAGTAGGATGTACCGGAAGGAAACCAGTTGTAATTCTTTATTACATGCTGGGAGCTGTCACCCCAGGAGCCAGATAAATGCTATACCATACGGTAACATAGTAAAAGCCAGGAGAAACTGTACAAATGAGAGAGATTTTGAGATGAATTTGGAAGATATGACACGGAGATTTGTGGTAAGGGGTTATGAACACAAGGTGATAAATGAAGCAAAGAAGAGATCTCAGGGTCTTAAACGAGCACGGGCTCTAGAGACGAAGAAGACATGCACTAAAAGTAAGGAGGAGGACAGAGTACGACTGATTACACATTATAATACTGAAAGTCATACATTATTTTCGATTCTTAACAAGCACTGGCATCTGCTTAAAGCAGATAAAGATCTATTTCCATTTGTGAGTGGGAAACCCAGTTTGACATTTAGAAGGGGACTAACACTGGCAAATGTTGTAAGTCCTAGTTACCCTGGCAAACGGGAGAGTCCTAGTTACCCTGGCAAACGGGAGCATGTGACATGGTTGGAAAATAGACTAAAAGGTTTCTACAAATGTGGACGATGTAGCTCATGTAGATGGCCAATAATAAAGTCGCTGTCTTTAACTATAATGATACAGGGACACATGAGATTAATATATTTATTAATTGTGATACTAGTTATGTGATTTATGTGATAGCATTTTCATGAAAAATGATATATGTGGGTAGCACAATTAGAAGATTACGTGATAGGATGATTATTATTATTATTATTAAATGGGTTTTATTAAGCGCAGACTACCCGGAGGCCTCGTAGCGCTGAGTGTGACTGGGGGGCAAGTGAGGATAGTGTTGTTTAGGTGAAAAGGATAGTTTTTAATTCCTTCCGGAACTTTAGGAGGTTGGGTTCGCCACGCAGGGAGGCTGGCAAGGAATTCCATGCCTTGGCCGCATTCCAGGAGAAGGAGCGGCCCCCCCATCTGGCACGTTTGACTTTGTTTTCAGTGGCCAAAAAAGCTGTGCTGGAGCGCAGCGGCCTGCGAGGGAGATATGGAGTGGCCAGCGAGCAGATCATTGCTGGTGCTTCTTTCCACATGGCTCTATGCATAAAGCACATTGATTTGAACATTATTCTAGCCTTAATAGGTAGCCAGTGGAGTCTTTTTAGAGCAGCAGTACCTGAGTCTCGCCTGTTAAGACCCAGCAGGAGGCGGGCTGCTGCGTTTTGCGTGACCTGGAGCTTCTTCGTTGTAATGGCCGGAGCCCCCAGGTACAACGCATTACCGTAGTCTAAACGGGACAGAATGATGGCCTGTACCATGATCCTGCGGGCCTGTGGGGGGAGAAGTGGCAATACCTTCCTAAGCATACGCATCAAGCCGAAGCAGGTGGCAGATATGATGGTTGCTTGGTGATTAAAGTTAAGGTTAGCATCAAGCCATATGCCCAGGCTCTTTATTTGGGGTTTGGACTGAGGCTGGGTGCCCATGCATGGGGGCCAGTCAGGCAATGGGCAGGGGATGTTTGGGTTTCCGAGAATCATGAGCTCCGTTTTGTCACCATTGAGTCTTAGATGGGAGCTGGCCATCCATTTATTAACTGCTACTAAACAGTTACTGAGATTAGGCGGGGAGGTGTTAGTTTGGTTCAAGGAGACGATCAATTGAGTGTCGTCAGCGTATGTGACTAACTCCAGGCCAAAAGAGTGGACAATGTCTGCCAATGGAAGCATATATATGTTAAAAAGGGTGGGGCTCAGGGACGAGCCCTGAGGCACACCCTGAGCAAGAGGCCAGGTCCTGGAGTGAGTAGTGCCCTCAACTACTCTGAATGAACGGTTTTCTAGGAAAGATTGTAGCCATCGAACGGCTGTTCCTGACACTCCTATTTGATTAAGACGGTGGATGAGGATGGTGGTGTTTACAGTGTCGAAGGCGGCACTAAGATCATGCAAAATGATTGCTGTAGTACCGCCTAAGTCCATCTGTTTCCTGGCTAACTCAGTGACTGTCAGAAGGGCCGCTTCTGTTCCCAGCCTGGGGCGGAAGCCTGCTTGGGAATCATGGAGTATACTATTTGATTCCAAATACTGAGTGAGAGATGTATTGATATGTCTTTCAAGCAGTTTACTGACCCAGGGGAGCAGGGATATTGGGCGATAATTGGCCATGTTATCTGGGTCTAAGGTGGGTTTTTTCAAGAGAGCTCGTACTTGCGCTTTTTTCCAGGCCGTAGGGACTATGCCAGTAGTGATGGAATTGTTAAGGATGTTGAGAATGACTGGCAATATTGTGTCTGTAATCTTATTTAAGTGACATGGAGGTGCAGGATCACTTGGGGTTCCAGATTTAACTTTTTTCATAGTGTGAACCAGAGCGTCAGCTCCTACTAAGGGGAACTCTGCTAATTTGTAGGGTGTGATGCAGGATGGCGTAGCTCCTTCCAGGTCTGCTAAAATTGGTGCGGCAAAGGCCGATGAAATTGTTTGTATTTTTTTGTAGAAATATTCCGCCTGATTGTTGCATCGAAATTGTGCTTTACTGGGATCCGAGGGGGTGGATGGGGTATCGATTAGAGATTTAGCAATTTGGAATATTTCTCTGGGGCAGTTATGGGCGTTGTTGATTTTATCTTCAAAGAAACGGGTCTTAGTTGAGTTAATCTCGGCTTTATACTCTTTTATGGCCTCATGATGTTTTGCTTTATCTGCGTTACTGCGAGATTCCCTCCAGGTTCTTTCTAGCTTCCTACAGTGTCTTTTCATTTCTTTAAGTTTGGGAGTGTACCATGGTGATTCCTTGGATTTAGTTTTTTCTTTTAGGATTGTTTCCGGTAACACAGAGTCAAGGGCCTTGGTAATCCAAAGGGAATAGTTGTCATACAGTAGTGTTGGGTCGTCCTTTGTCTGTGGGATGGTGGCGAGCAGAGCATCTATCCACCTGTCGACAGAGAGTTTAGTCCATTCTCTCCTCTGAAGCGATATACGGGGGGTAGTGGGACAGAGGCGGTGTGTTGCCACCGTAGAGGGACTAAGTGGTGGTCAGACCATGTGAGGGCCATAGGGGTCCCTACTGCCAATCTGTGGTCATTACTAAACACTGCGTCCAGAAGATGGCCTTTCTCGTGTGTGGGTTCGAAGCCCTTCTGAGTGAGTTGAATAGCTTCCAGATTATCTAGCAAGGTTTTGGTTGAGGGGTCATCCGGGTTATCCAGATGAATGTTAACGTCACCTAGTATGGTGAAGTTTGGGCTAGTGACAGCTAATTCAGCGACTTTAAGTTGTAAGAAGTCGAGGAAATCTCCCATTTGGTTTGGGGGGCGATAAATAAGTATACCTGAAAAGGTCGCCGTGGGTGATAGATCAAGGGCGAACTGCATACTTTCGCAATTTGATATTGAGCCTGCGTTAGTCCTACATTGGTATTGATTTTTATAAAGGATACCTATTCCTCCTCCCCTGCCCTCCGGTCTATCAACTCTTTGGAGTAGATATCCCTGTTGCAGGAGGGAGGTGATGTCAGGGTCTGACGCCTCTTTGAGCCATGTCTCTGTGAGAAAAATGGCGTCGGGGCTAATGTCCTCTAAAAGAAGCGACATTTGTACCGCGTGTTTAGTGAGCGTGCGGCAGTTTAGTAGAAACATTTGAAATGTTTTGACCGGGTGTGAGTACTTTGCCTGACACGTAGGGCGGTATCTGCAATGGGTACATACGCTTGTTGAGTTGCCGAGTGCAATAGAGTGAAGGCAGCCGTTGGGGATAGGCGGCCTAAGTTTGATTAGGGTTTGGGAGTCGTACGTGATTGTGGTGGCATGGTTTGGGTTTGGTTGGACAGAGGGTGTAGCCCCTAGCCCCGGTCGGCCGCGGACGGGCGCAGACGGGCAGGACTTTGGCACGACTTCGGCGCGAAGTCGGCGCTCCCGCTGCGCTCGTCCGCTGCGCTTCCTCCACAGTGCCATTTATACAGGGGAGGGGATACACTATACCGCTAACCTGCCTGTTCAGCAGCAGGTCAGGGCGGAAGTGAGTTTTCCGAGTTGGGTGCCGGAAATGGTGTTGCTGTGGACCCGCCGCTCTAACGGCACAAGCCGCGGCGGAACGAAGCCCAGTACAGGGTAAATGAATACAGTTCAATTATGCGTTGCACCGAGAGGCGGTGTTTGTACAAAGTGACAAATGTTTAAAATTTTGGAAGTGGCAGGGTGCACAACGAAGAGGTGGATTAGTTAGTCAATGGGTGGCTTCTGAATTCTGGGTGCACTCGTAGGGTGGTGTTATCCGTCTGAAACACCTTTGGATATCAATGTGGTTGTGTATGCGGAGCCCCGCAACTACATCCCCTGGTGAGGCACACCAATATGGATCACGCAAAAGTGCTTCTGTTTACGGTTATAAATCTTTGTTTATTTCATTTCCATTGTTATATACATGTAGTCCATTTAAGGATACTTGGCTTCGATATTAAACAGCATATCAGAAGACGACAAATGTTGTATCCCGTTAACATTTGAACATTGACCTCCAATGCATTTCGGGCTTAGGTGCCCTTGGTCACGGAGAGCTGAGGAGGAAGCAGAGAGGAGCGACAGTGAGGGAATGTATCGCTATTAAGAAGGTCGGGGGGGTCTATTAAAGTGCTATGGTGTGTGGGCTAATGAGATAAGTGCGCGAAGCTACGGTGCAGGGTGGGGTGTGTGATGGGAATGTTACCGCCGGTGAAACGAACAAAATATAAATATTTAAACATTAGTTTCTCAAAGTCTTACTTCAAAGTAACGCGTGGCGTCCTGAGACGTTCACAGTCAGTCATCCATTCGCTGTCTCAAACGCGTGTGAGACAACCTGCTTAATAATTACATGGACAGAGATGACGGACTAGCGCCCGAATGTAACGGGGGCCATATTGAAGTGGTGAAAACTACAGGGAAACCGTATAGTGTTGGGTGAATACTACGTTCACAGACACAAAAATAGATAAGCAAAGGTAAACAAAGGTAAAAACGTGTGAGTGAAACTGAAATAAGGAGGACGGTGAGGCAGCTAAATAGTACAATATAGGTGATGTTACAGGTAGCAGCTAAATTCTGTACGATCATTGAGCCCATGGGGCTTAAGAGTTTGCACGAGGTAAATCCATTCAAGTTCTCTCTTGAGTAACAGTTTGGTATTGTCTATGCCTTCTCTCTTGGGCACGATCTCTAGGACCATAAATTTTAATTGGGCGATGGTATGGCGTGCTTCCATAAAGTGAAAGGCGATGCTGGATTTTTCAGTTTTAAGTCTAATGTTAGACTTGTGTTCATTAAGTCGGGTTTTGATTTTACGCTCGGTCTTCCCTATATATAGTTTGCCACATGGGCATTTGAGGGCGTAAATCAAGTTGGTAGAATCGCAGGTGGCGTCTACATGGAGTTTGATATTGTGTCCTTTCATGGGGTGTTGTATTTCATTGCCCCTAATTACACTGTTGCAGTGGCCGCAGTTCAGACAGGGTTGAGTGCCGCGGTGTCGTTTGGTTGACTCAGTGGGCTTAGCCAATATTTCTTTAATGTTTCGGCTCCTGGTGTGAGCTAATATTGGTGGCTCATTGAAGATGCCTTGAAAGTCGGGTTCATTTTGCAGTATTGGCCAGTGCTTCCAGATGATCTTTTTGTACGCTGCACTCGCAGTGGAAAATTTAGACACAAGGACCATGCGTTGCTCTGTATTTTTGTGAGTCTTAGCCAGGCAGTCCTGTCTGGATATGTTGGCGACACGGGATTGTGCGTCTTGCAGGACAGTCTCTGGGTAGCCACGTGCCCGGAATCTGTCTGACATTTCCATCATCCGTTTGTGGACCATTGTCTCATCAGATACGATGCGCTTGACGCGCAGCATTTGAGAGTACGGGAGATGTTTTTTCAGGGAGCCTTGGTGGAAGCTGGTAAAGTGGAGAGCGTTATTTCGGTCTGTGCTCTTTCTGTGGAGGTCCGTGACTATTCCGTCAGTAGTATTCTTAATGTGGACATCTAAAAAGGCGATGACAGTTTCACTGATTTGCCACGTGAGTTTGATCCGTGGATCTTTGGTGTTAGTTTCCATCAGGAGATTGTGGAGAGATTCTTTGGTGTCTGCCCATAGGAAAAATAGGTCATCAATGTACCGTAAGAATAGTTTCGTGTGTTTTAGAAAACTTGGGTTAGTGTACAGGTATTTCGTTTCAAAATTCTCCATGTAGGTATTGGCGTAGGACGGGGCAGCACAGTTTCCCATAGCCATTCCAGAGAGTTGCAAAAACCACTGATTGTCGACTTTAAAGTAGCTGTGATATAAGGTAAATATCATTAATTCCATCAGGAACGTTTGCATGTCAGGATGAATGTTGCTTTTGAGTAGGGTCTGTTCTATTGCTTCGATGCCCCCCGCATGGGGTATTGATGTGTACAGTGAACTCACATCAGCTGTGCAGAACACTAGAGGTTCATTGCAGGAGGTTTGGATACAGGATAGTTTCGTGAGGAACTCTGTAGTGTCTTTGATGTGACTCAATGATTGAGTAACTAGAGGTTGTAGGTATTTGTCCAAAAATTTACCAGTGGTTTCATGGATTGATCGTTTGGTGGACACTATCGGTCTGAATGGGGGGTCCATGAGATTTTTATGAATTTTTGGACACATGTGGATCGTTGGACTTTTAGGATATTCCACTAGCAGATACCTTTTGGTGCGTTCTTCTATGATTCCTGATTGGTATGCTTTATTTACAATTTCTTTGAGTTGATTGTGATACTCATTGGTAGGGTTGCAATCCAGGGCCATATAGGTATCGGTATCTTGGATGTGTTCCAAAAGTTTGTTCGTGTACATTTCACTATCAAGTATAACAAGGGCCCCGCCTTTGTCTGCTTTAGTGAGTTTTATGCTCGGGTTGTTGGCTAGGGACTTCAACATGTCCTGATCTTTGTTGGTTAAATTGTGAGTTTTTCATCCCACGACATCTACTAACCTCCTGGAACTTGAGGTTAGCACCTTCAAGTTCACCCGGAAACTGAGACTAAGACACTTTTTCGATAATGTATTACCTCCACCTACCACTGAGAAAACAGATGAACTCAAAGGTCTACGACCTCCAAGTACTTATCAGGCACCTACCAGTCATAAATGTATCGATTTGTTTGAAACACTGGTTCGCAAAGATTCAGCAAAAATCAACTTCAAGGCACCTAGAAAAACTCACAATTTAACCAACAAAGATCGGGACATGTTGAAGTCCCTAGCCAACAACCCGAGCATAAAACTCACTAAAGCAGACAAAGGCGGGGCCCTTGTTATACTTGATAGTGAAATGTACACGAACAAACTTTTGGAACACATCCAAGATACCGATACCTATATGGCCCTGGATTGCAACCCTACCAATGAGTATCACAATCAACTCAAAGAAATTGTAAATAAAGCATACCAATCAGGAATCATAGAAGAACGCACCAAAAGGTATCTGCTAGTGGAATATCCTAAAAGTCCAACGATCCACATGTGTCCAAAAATTCATAAAAATCTCATGGACCCCCCATTCAGACCGATAGTGTCCACCAAACGATCGATCCATGAAACCACTGGTAAATTTTTGGACAAATACCTACAACCTCTAGTTACTCAATCATTGAGTCACATCAAAGACACTACAGAGTTCCTCACGAAACTATCCTGTATCCAAACCTCCTGCAATGAACCTCTAGTGTTCTGCACAGCTGATGTGAGTTCACTGTACACATCAATACCCCATGCGGGGGGCATCGAAGCAATAGAACAGACCCTACTCAAAAGCAACATTCATCCTGACATGCAAACGTTCCTGATGGAATTAATGATATTTACCTTATATCACAGCTACTTTAAAGTCGACAATCAGTGGTTTTTGCAACTCTCTGGAATGGCTATGGGAAACTGTGCTGCCCCGTCCTACGCCAATACCTACATGGAGAATTTTGAAACGAAATACCTGTACACTAACCCAAGTTTTCTAAAACACACGAAACTATTCTTACGGTACATTGATGACCTATTTTTCCTATGGGCAGACACCAAAGAATCTCTCCACAATCTCCTGATGGAAACTAACACCAAAGATCCACGGATCAAACTCACGTGGCAAATCAGTGAAACTGACATCGCCTTTTTAGATGTCCACATTAAGAATACTACTGACGGAATAGTCACGGACCTCCACAGAAAGAGCACAGACCGAAATAACGCTCTCCACTTTACCAGCTTCCACCAAGGCTCCCTGAAAAAACATCTCCCGTACTCTCAAATGCTGCGCGTCAAGCGCATCGTATCTGATGAGACAATGGTCCACAAACCGATGATGGAAATGTCAGACAGATTCCGGGCACGTGGCTACCCAGAGACTGTCCTGCAAGACGCACAATCCCGTGTCGCCAACATATCCAGACAGGACTGCCTGGCTAAGACTCACAAAAATACAGAGCAACGCATGGTCCTTGTGTCTAAAATTTCCACTGCGAGTGCAGCGTACAAAAAGATCATCTGGAAGCACTGGCCAATACTGCAAAATGAACCCGACTTTCAAGGCATCTTCAATGAGCCACCAATATTAGCTCACACCAGGAGCCGAAACATTAAAGAAATATTGGCTAAGCCCACTGAGTCAACCAAACGACACCGCGGCACTCAACCCTGTCTGAACTGCGGCCACTGCAACAGTGTAATTAGGGGCAATGAAATACAACACCCCATGAAAGGACACAATATCAAACTCCATGTAGACGCCACCTGCGATTCTACCAACTTGATTTACGCCCTCAAATGCCCATGTGGCAAACTATATATAGGGAAGACCGAGCGTAAAATCAAAACCCGACTTAATGAACACAAGTCTAACATTAGACTTAAAACTGAAAAATCCAGCATCGCCTTTCACTTTATGGAAGCACGCCATACCATCGCCCAATTAAAATTTATGGTCCTAGAGATCGTGCCCAAGAGAGAAGGCATAGACAATACCAAACTGTTACTCAAGAGAGAACTTGAATGGATTTACCTCCTGCAAACTCTTAAGCCCCATGGGCTCAATGATCGTACAGAATTTAGCTGCTACCTGTAACATCACCTATATTGTACTATTTAGCTGCCTCACCGTCCTCCTTATTTCAGTTTCACTCACACGTTTTTACCTTTGTTTACCTTTGCTTATCTATTTTTGTGTCTGTGAACGTAGTATTCACCCAACACTATACGGTTTCCCTGTAGTTTTCACCACTTCAATATGGCCCCCGTTACATTCGGGCGCTAGTCCGTCATCTCTGTCCATGTAATTATTAAGCAGGTTGTCTCACACGCGTTTGAGACAGCGAATGGATGACTGACTGTGAACGTCTCAGGACGCCACGCGTTACTTTGAAGTAAGACTTTGAGAAACTAATGTTTAAATATTTATATTTTGTTCGTTTCACCGGCGGTAACATTCCCATCACACACCCCACCCTGCACCGTAGCTTCGCGCACTTATCTCATTAGCCCACACACCATAGCACTTTAATAGACCCCCCCGACCTTCTTAATAGCGATACATTCCCTCACTGTCGCTCCTCTCTGCTTCCTCCTCAGCTCTCCGTGACCAAGGGCACCTAAGCCCGAAATGCATTGGAGGTCAATGTTCAAATGTTAACGGAATACAACATTTGTCGTCTTCTGATATGCTGTTTAATATCGAAGCCAAGTATCCTTAAATGGACTACATGTATATAACAATGGAAATGAAATAAACAAAGATTTATAACCGTAAACAGAAGCACTTTTGCGTGATCCATATTGGTGTGCCTCACCAGGGGATGTAGTTGCGGGGCTCCGCATACACAACCACATAAATGTTTAAAATTTCTCATCAGGTTTTTAAAATCAGAAACGTTGCGCCGAGGGGCGATTAGTTTTAGCTTTCACAGGTCAATTAAACAGTTTTAAAAGTTGGCATTTACAATACTTGTCTACATGGAGCCTACACGGCCTTCTCTTGCCGCCAGTCAGCCCAGAGTGAGAGCCGCCGAGGTCTTAAGTACCGGTGGCACTAGTATTCACTATACCGCTAACCTGCCTGTTCAGCAGCAGGTCAGGGCGGAAGTGAGTTTTCCGAGTTGGGTGCCTGAAATGGTGTTGCTGTGGACCCGCCGCTCTAACGGCACAAGCCGCGGCGGAACGAAGCCCAGTACAGGGTAAATGAATACAGTTCAATTATGCGTTGCACCGAGAGGCGGTGATTGTACAAAGTGACAAATGTTTAAAATTTCTCATCAGGTTTTTAAAATCAGAAACGTTGCGCCGAGGGGCGATTAGTTTTAGCTTTCACAGGTCAATTAAACAGTTTTAAAAGTTGGCATTTACAATACTTGTCTACATGGAGCCTACACGGCCTTCTCTTGCCGCCAGTCAATGATGGAACATTTTCGGGCATGGAAGAGTGGTGACACACGGTACCCAATTATTGCACATGCACTGCAGAACCATGATAACCGAGAGAAGCATATATTTAGTTTTCATGGCATAGATCATGTTAAACAGGATATAAGAGGTGGCAATAGACAATTGCAATTGAGACAAAGGGAAGTTCTTTGGATGATGAAACTTAAAGCTGTAGAACAAGGAATGAATAATCAATAATGAGTTTCAATATTACTTAGGGCAAAAATAATTATTGTGGGGACAATTCAATTACATGACATGATATGCATTACCATATGATGACCCATCTTGCTTTTAACCCCTTCCGTGCTTCGAACGTCCAACGGTCGTCGCGTGCACTACCTCGCTGGTGCTGCGCACGACCGTTGGACGTCCGAATCCCGTTAGCGCGATCGAACGTCCTCACTGGGGCGGAATGTTCGACGCGCTAAACGGGTTAAATAAGTGATGTTACTGTTTATTTACTTGGTATTGTTAATAATGTGGAATGATGGACAGTGTGAATCTATTGTACTTAATTATGAATTTCGCTTGACTTAAATATTACTGTTGAGGTATATTATATGGGGGGTAGTTTTGCTATCTCCCAAAAATATTGATTACCAGTGTACAGCATCTTGGGATTATTAATACGAAGTAGAAATACGAAGCAGCTTTGAATGATGATGCAATGGATAAGATTTTCTATATTCAGCTATTTTAATTGTGAATCTATGTATTTTATTGTCTTTCTTCTCTCTCCACCTTCCTCTTATTTCCATATAGGTAATTGCTCAAATGTGTGGTACACTTTATTTGTGAAGAGTATTATACAGACTTTTACATAAGAGGATACAATCTCACCTCAGCATGGAATAGGATGATGACGAATGATACATGATTGAGGCTAAACCGATGATATATACCCAATGGAATGGAAATTGGAACGAGTTCACTTAAAGACGGACATGGTTTATGTATAACGTATTGGACTATATATGGGCTTGGAGACAAGCAGTTATGATATTGATAGATATTATTACACTTTTTTTCGGGTATACAAACCTGTTATTTTGAATTTTAAAATTTACGCTTCTTTTTAGTTGACTTGGTTGCAAATCGATAACCCTTTAAATGAGGAAGGGACTTGAATGAGGTTACCTTAGGAGCGACGAGATTTGGTTTTGGCGTACTGGACTAAAGACTAATTTGTTGGCAACCAGCGATTAAATGGAATAATAAAAAACTTTTACTTTACGTGGAAGTGACTTGTGTGTTTACAAATATTGGTTTACAGGAAATTAGTTGATTTGTGAAAATAAATAATGCATAAATCGGACGAGTGTTATCTGGTCACGGTATTGAACATAATTAAGGATCAGGGATAGAGTATGGATTTGGTAAAGAGATTTTTGCGTTTCTATTACTATCTGAAGAATAATGCATTTCTAGACATTTAAAGATGGCGCTTACGAAATTTACAGATACATTGGAATACCAACATGGTGCTCAAGTAGAACGTCGGTTACTGCGCCGAAAGCAGGTCGCTGTTTTCGAGATACAGGGTGAGTGTAGGGGACTCGGTTCTGGGTGACTTTGTATGTTTAATAAGAATGGAGGATGCTATTGGACTTATAGCCTTACATGTTTGTCTTTTTAACTTTGCAGATCACGTACTTGTGACATTGTGTATTGTTTGCTATTGAAATTGGAGTGAGGACTACCTTTCTCCTGATCAGAACACGAGTGAATGGGGTGAGATTGTCATATGTATTCATTATATGTACACTAAGCAAAAGGATGAACGTTATATTAGATCCTTCTCTATTGGACTTTGCAAGTGTATTTGTATAGTGGGTACAATCCTGATTACAGAATACCTGATGTCGTAAGAGTGATAAAGGGACAGTGATTGATGTAAACGGTTTTACGGAGGTGGACATTTCAGAACGGTAACTCTTGCTTTATTACTATTCTAATATTGAATTGAATTTAAATGAAGCTGGGAAGTAAAAGTATGGTAATAGGTTCTGATATGTATATTTCCTTTGTGTAATTAATAGTGAGAGTGTGGAATTTTGATGATTAACTGAAGGGTGTTGGGGCACCAGAATGAGTAATTATTAAGGATTTGATTTTAATGTAGGGAACATTGGTTTCTGGAGAGAATTCGTGGATCATTGACGAGTTTATTGATGGATTGTAATATATGTCAGGTGACTATACATTGTATTACATTAATATATTGTATTGATGTTGCTCTTAGGCCCTAAGAGTAACTAGTGTCTTGCACCTACTTTGGGTGAGGCTTTATTGGGAACTAGATTTTGTTCTATTCTGAGAGCACTGGGTGATGGTTGCGTTGGTACTATCTCTATAATGAACTTATTTTTTCATTTAGACGTTTGCAGAAATGTTGAATTAGTTGCATTTGAATTATGCTTATGTATTGTTACTTTGGGTTGCAGCCCTGAAGAAGTCAAAGTGCTAGATGTAAGCACGACGAAACACTTGTTGGCTGCTGTTTCTTTGGATTGACAATTTTGGATAAATAAACAATAATTTGGAATACACGGATTATATGAACTGTGTTATTTGCAGATACGGAATACGGATACACAGATATAACTGTGCCAACTGAGGAATAGTATTAAGTTGGGGAAAGAATTTCAAGAATGGACACTATTTTTCTATTTTGAATTGAGTGCTCGGGGAGGGTTCTTTGTTATTTGTTATCTGCATTTGTGGATTGTGGTGGGGCTGTGTGGTAACCAACCCCTCTTCCCCTTGGAGCACTGCTGGAGATGCGTTATAGTGTACTTTCCCTGATTTTGTTGAGCACCCTGGTGTATACCTGGTTACCAATTCTAAAGGGTCGATATCATAACTAACTTATCCTCAATTTTCCTGCAAGACACACAATGTAAGGTTCTAAACAAAGGGTTGGGCTTTGTACCTATGGCTCACCCGGATATATTCCACCTACATTGCAAGTTGGCGAATTTTTCAGGAAACTGAAGTTAAGGGCATATTTTTTTTTTAAACAGAACCTTTGGAAGACAGTACAAAGGGGTGACATATGGTTGGAGCTGAAATCTACAATCTACCCCCACCCTCCACAGTCTCAATTCCCATTGAGGTTCTCACCTCTGAACAGGCAGTGTTCCATGACATTGAGCTATTATATGAGGAAAACAAAACAGTCTACAATAATATGACAAAAGCAGAGTCTAGAGAGGAAGACAGGATTATCATAAAACCAGCAGACAAAGGAGGATGTAGCGACCTTCATGACATTGAGGCCTACACAATAGGAATATCTTTGGCTTCTAGGTAACAGAAATACCCATCAGATCCTCCACACAGATCCCACACAAGAACTCCAGATGGAGATCAAACGTCTGGTGGAGACAGCAGAAGAAAACGAATGGATCTCTAAAAAGAAAAAAAGACAGAATTCCTTGTGACTGCCACCCCCAAAAACACCATATTTCTATACACTACCAAAAATTCACAAGAATAGGCTCCCCCACTCTTGGGACGCCAAATAGTGTCAGGGATAGGTTTTGGCATCATTTTAACACTGCTGTGACTTCTATTCAAAACCGTTGGTACAGGACACCACTATATACCTAAACAAGACCAAAGATCTACTGCGCCTGTTAAAAGATATGGAATATGACCCAGAGACGAACCTACTTCTTAGCTTGGATGTGGAAAGCTTATACACAAGCCTCCCGCAAGAAGATACACTGACAGTGATTCAAGAAGATCTCCATCAAGGAGAGTGGGAATACACTATGCCCAAGAACTTCATTCCGGCATGTGCACAACTTGCACTCAAGAACTTTTTTTTAATTCAAAAGAAACCCTAAACCTATAGACATTTGGGACATCGATGGATAGTACCTATGCCTCTACTGTGGCAGAACTGTAAGTGTTTGTTTTGAAAATAAAACCACATATTACAGAACAGCAACCCCTTCAGGAACAACATACTATCATGGAGACGTTACATCGACTACAGCTTGGTGATCTGGAAAGGGGACAATACACCTCCATCGCCCCTTTCATGACCTGGATCAACAAACGTGATCCCAACTTGAAATTCACACATACGATAACTACAAATCCCTCACTTTCCTGGATGTGACCATTTACACAGAAGGTGGTAAGCTGGGCACCAGAACCTATCATAAGCCTACCGACAAGAATACACTTCTGGCGAGATGGCCGCCTAGCACTTCGGCTCCGCCGACCCTTGTGCCTTTCATCAACATCCTGCTTCAAATCCTGCACCTCCGTGCGCCACACTTACCTAGGAGACGCTCCTACTCCCGCTGCTGCAAATCCCGGTGAAAGCGGAGCGATCCCGGTGGTGAAGAGCCTCTGTTTCCATCCCGGCCTCTCGAGTGGCCGCAGCCGGGTCATTGAGTTACGGAGACGGCCGGCGGCGACAACAACAGCAGCGGCCCCTGCGGAGGGGGAGGAGCCGGTGGACTGCATCTACAGACTGGCGCTGGGCTTTTTCACCGTAGCTTTCCTCTGCTCGGCTGCCCAGCGTGCCTTGCCTGCAACACTGTATCGGCTCCCGCACACTGTATCCTGGCCTAGCTGGAAGAGAGCCGGGATTGTTTCTTTGTTGCACTCCCCCGTGGCGGACGCCATTTTCCGCGTCTGCAACCCTGTGCCTGCCAGAGGGGTTTCCTGCTCCGCCGGCTTCTTATTAATAGAAGCTTCCCTACGACCGGCTGCCTTCCTATCACTGTACCAGCTGTGCCCTGCAGACATTACACGGACTTCTCGAGGGCGGCTGGCTGACGAGTGAAACTTGCTTTTCGTGGCGCTTTACAGCTGTGCGCACAAGATGGTGGCCAATGATGCATCCCCCATTCCGGATCCACCGCTGGGGCTTCGGGATATCCTGGATGCACTTGAAGACCTGCGTATGGCCTTTCACAACTCTGCTAATGGTTTGGGGGCCCGGCTCACTGAGGTCCTTCCAGCTGGTCACGATGGCCCCTCAGCGCTGCACACTACGCCACATCCTCCATTGATCGACGGTGGATCACCCGCTCTGGAGTGTACGGAGGCGACGGATGAGCGTGCCTCAGTGTCTGCTGCAGTACTCTTCGGCTTTGACTCGGGGGAGCTCGGCGACACTGCTCCTTCGCGAGGGCCGGTGCTTAAGTCACAGACGCCATGTTGCCCTTCTCCTTTGTTCTCTGGAGACTTGCTTCTTTGCGTCCTTCTGGACTTGCTGTTTGTGCATCGTCTGACCGCTACGCTGGAACTCTCATCTGGTGTTGCTCCCCGTTGTGCTGTTTTCGGATTGGCAGTGAAGATTTCTTGTGCCCCCTGCTATCGATCTCCAAGCCAGTTTGCCTCGTCGCAAGCGCCTCGACTTCTGCACTGGATTCCACGGTGGCCCTTCCCGTCCATGTTGGCTGTTCTGGAACTGGACTCTGTTGTCATGCTGGTTCGAAGGGGACAGGGCTGATGATGCTTTTTCTTATGCTGCAACTTCCTACGTGCATGGCCGGGACTGTAAATGACAATTGTTGGAGGTACAGGTTGATTAGGTACTAGGTCGGGCCTGGGGTTGGGCGGCCGTGGGTAACGTTATTGTCTGCTTTGGTAATATCCTGGGCCCTCCTCCGATCAAACGTGAATTTTTCTTTCTTTTTCTTCTTCTTCTTCTTTCTTCTGCATTTCGGGTACTCCTTTGGGGCGACAGACACACTGCTAGGGGGGGTAGGCCGTAGCCTCTGCATGCGTGTAGGGTGGGGGGTTAATTTTTCGATCGTTTTAGTTTCTATGGGCCTCTTTTTCTTCCTTTTTCTCTTCTTATCACTTTTATCCTTTATTTCCTTCTTTCCTTATTTTCTTGGGTCAGAGGGTGGATTGGGAACTGGCGGGTAGCGATTGGAGGTCACTAGGTGGCGGAATTATTTTCTATCCTGACTTACTTGCTTACAGTCGATTGTTTTGCGGATAATGCTTGCTGATTACTATGATGTTCGTTGCCCACTTCTGTCCTCATCGTATTGTTCTGACTCGGATCCTTCTTGACCTTAATGCTATGGACTCATTTAAAAACTTTAAAATTAAACCTCATTATCCTGCCTCTCGGTGGCGCGATTATGTATAATGTAACTTGGATTACTTGTGCCTGCTTTGATATGCTGCTGAGTCGCCTAATTGCATGCTGATGTGCCTTTTATTGTCGAGGCCGGCCTGTGGGTTGTAGGCCCGTATCTGTTTGCACATACTGTCCAATAAAGGTTTTCAAAAAACAAAAAAAAATACACTTCTGAAGTTTGACAGCTTCAACCCTCGGACAGTTAAGGAAAATCTCCTGTATGGTGTGTGACTATATAGAAACACAATCTCCAATGACATGAACATGAACACAGTAGTCAACAAACATTGGCAGATCTTACATACAGGAAACCTTGATTTAGGAAAAACCCTGGTTTCTCATTTTAAAAGGCTAAGAGCCTAAAATACAGCCTTTGAACAATCTGCCCACAGAAGAAGAACATGCAAACAAGGACAACAGTACTCAACAATTGGGGCCTACCAAAGGTAACCGGCTATTATGCCTGCAGTAACTGCAGATTATCTTACCTCAATAGCACCACCAAGTCTTTGAACTTAGAACCAGGAAAGACCTGGACACTGAGAAAACACACCAATTGCAATTCCATCAATGTGGCGAACCTAATAACCTGTCCACGCAGCCATTGATATGTGGGGATGACCACCAAAGAGATAAAAACACGACATAAGGTGCAAGCGAAACACCACAAGAATGACAACCATTTCTGAAGACAACTAATGATATAAAGTGGGTGGTCATAGAATAGATTGAACGGCCCACCGGGAACACAGAAGGCCTGCTCTTCGAAAAAGAACAACAATGGATATACCAGAAGGCAACCCATAAAACAAGGTTGAACAACAATATACCATGGTACATGGAACTACAGCAATGATAGTAATCTGCCCCTTGATATCTGTGGATCAGGAATTATTGACACAGTAACACTCAACAGTAACACTTCTTGAGGATCAACCACCTCTGTATATGGGGAGCTTTACAATTTAATATGAGAGTTAAAGGGGTATGGTAACACGTTGACAGTGAGTATTGGTTCTCCCTTATGTTTTGAGAATAACCATGGGCCCCTTACCAACAATTGCCATATTCAATATATAGGTCTGCATAAAGGGTATGTAGGGTAATTGCAGAAAGAACAGCACATGGCAATTGTTCTGCTGTGAAGTGGGATCACCCTAATGAGAGCTGATTGTAATATGCCACCCTATTCTTTTTTTTCTAGCTCAGTGTGTAGACATTTATTTAACATATTGATTTTATTGGCAACCTGTTTGGGCTATGTTCACTGTTTTAAGCCCAACCGCTCTGGGACATGCCCATGTGGGTCCTGTGCTTTCCGTGCCACTGGAGTCAAGCTAGCCTGGCTGATATGGGGTGATGCCCCAAAACCAGTTCCAAGATGCTTGTTTCCAGTCCAGGGAGTACCTGGCCTGGCAGTTCCGGCTGGATTGTTCCCATGGGGAACAGAGTCGAGACTGATTTGCATATGGCTGGTTCTGAACTGGAATGGCAAGGCGAGCAAACAAAAAAAAAAAGAATTTAGGCCCGGATCTCAGTACTAGGGTGATTGTTTGACATTTTGCAGCATTCTGTTCATCAATTGTTCTTTTTGCAATTTGTTACCCCGCGTGGGACTGGTATGCCCAGACGGTGATCCCATGCTCTCCATGCCACACGAGTCAAGCTTGCCTGGCTGATGAGGAGTGAAACCCAGAAACCGGTCCCAGGATGCTTGTTGCCAGTCCTGGGAGGGCCTGGCCTTGCAGTTCGGCCTGGATTGTTCCCATAGGGAACAGGGTTAAGACTGATTTGCATATGGATGGGTCTGAACTGAAATGGCCTGGGGAGCAAAAAAATAATGGACTTAGGCCCAGATCTCTGTACTGCTGTGAATGTTTGACACTGTGCAGCATTCTGTCCATCATTTGTTCTTTTGCAATTTGTCACCCGAGTGGGACGGGTATGCCCAGATGTGGGGTCCATGCTCTCTATGCCACTGGAGTCAAGTTATACTGGCTGATGAGGGGTGATGCCCCAGAACCGGTCCCAGGATGCCAGTTTCCAGTCCAGGAAGGCCCTGGCCAGGCAGTTTGGCTGGACTGTTCCCATGGGGAACAGAGTCCAGACTGATTTGCATACGACTGGGTCTGAACTGGAATGGCATGGGGAGCAAATAAACAATGGATTTAGGCCCAGATCTCTGTACTGGGGTGCATGTATGACATTGTGCAGTATTCTGTCGATCAATTGTTCTTTTTGCACTTGTCACCTAGAGTGGGATGGGTGTGCCCAGATGTGGGTACTGTGCTCTCCATGCCATTGGAGACAAGCTAGCCTGGCTGATGAGGGGTGATGCCCCAAAACCGATCCCAGGATGCCTGTTTCCAGTCCAGACAGGAGGACCTGACCTGGCAGTTCAGGCTGGACTGTTCCCATGGGGAACAGAGTCAGGACTGATTTGCATATGGCTGGGTCTGACCTGGAACGGCATGGCAAGTACAAAAAACAATGGTTTTAGGCCCAGATCTCTGTACTGAGGTGAATGTTTAACATTGTGCAGCATTCTGTCCATCAATTGTTTTTTTTGCAGTAATCGGGTGTTGAAGCACACCCTGGAAGCATTCGGTGCCCAGGGTGAGAACCCAATGATGAAGCATATAACTAACTAGGTTGGTGAGTGGTAAAAAAACACCTTAGGGTTCCCCCTTTCCCTTGTTCTTGAGCTAGAGACTCCGCAAGAGTTTAGGTTATTTAGGTAGAACACCGAGTTCCTTTTTTGTTTTGTTGATTTATGTCAAGGAAGACATATGAGTTCCCTTTTCTTCCTCGCTTTGGTTTATTATAAAACAATCACTGACAAAGCCAATAGATCTGGCATTGGTGACACCTATTGGTTTGTACATTTTATCTTTAAACTTTTGTGGAATTCTAAAAAAGACCAATTTTCAACAAGCAAGCCTTACATTGGTCTAGATTAGTGCTACAGAGTATCACATTTTTCTCAAACAAGTCATTTTTCTAGCCAGTCAATCATACTGAATTTGGTTGCAAGTAAAATTATACTTCTACTTATCCATTTCCATTTTTATTTTATTGTTCAAGACCTAACGGGCAAGTGGGTTTTTGCAACACTTGTCTATATGCTTTCAACTCTTCTTGATTAGGTTTTCAAATATGATCACAAATTCCAGACATTTTCAGCGATTACGAATAACTGTTGATCTTGAAAATGTACTCTGGGACTACTCTTCCCTTTCAACCTCCTGGGGTGGTTTGCCCTACAGCTTCAAGAGAGCGTTGAAGCTTATAGTAGATATTTTCTATAGCAATTGTTTATGTTTGACAAACACCCTCTAGTGTTCTAAGAAGTCATATGAACTTTATAGCCTAGCGTTCAATGTACATAAACCATTTAAGTTAATTCATGATTATGACAAAATCAGGCATTTAAGTTAATTTAGAATTATGACAAAATCAGGACAATGTCAATTCTACAGAACAAATACGAGGTCTCCAGTAAGCCTGGAATTCCTATGCACTAAGGAGCATAAACAAAAATGTGATTGTGTGGCTGGACGTTGGTGGTTTACATCATTCAGGAAAGTAGAACAAACAGGCTATACCACCTCGTCTCTCAATGTACTTCATATGCTCAATGGAACAGCTTAAAAACATTGCCCTGAAAGAGTGGTGTTTGTAACAGTGCCTTATGATGAGAAAGTCTTTAAAACTACAGCCGTTCAAGCAGCATCAGTCACTGGAGTGATGGGTCTTTCAAGCTGGCTTCTGTCGATGCAAGATGTCGCTGCTGCTCTTGGGACTCCTGGAAGATATCCTTAAGGTTAATTTTAAACACAGGATCGCCATTTTCAGTTTCTGGAGACAGCTGCTGCCGTACCTAACAATGGGTTACAGAAAACAAGGAAAGTTTGTTTAAAGTTGATTGCAGGATATTGTGCTGGGAAAAAATTCATTTGGTTCATGCAGGATTCGTTTTCGAAGTTCCCAGAGGTAATCTAATGCAAAGTCAATGCCATACAATCTATCACAGCTGGTGATCTACATGATGTATTGATCTTTTTATTGAATTTGGATTCTTCTGCAGGTTCCACACACCTAAAGTATTAAGGAGCTCCAAAGACAAGGCAGAAGAGAAGCTGTCAGAAGTTGAATGTAATCTAATGCTTTTCCTAACAACCAGATATGTATTGTACCTCTGAAACTTAGATGTCCCTGTATATTCCTCAAGCACAGAGGCATTCTAGTCAAAAGAAGTGTCCCTCTTTGGACACCTATATGATTGCCCAGATAAGTCACCAGGTAACACCAAGACTGTGTGGTATGACAGCACCTTTACAGGGCTACTACAATTTTTGCAACTTGAATTGGGAATAACAGGAATCTGGGATTCAGCACCAAATCCTACATGATATTCCACATTTATGAATGACTTTTTGCACCTGAAATTTCGCTTGCCTTGAGCAAGTACAATATCCAGGTAAACATGTATGAATTGTGGTAGCCCCATGTATCTTGTAAAGCCAGTGCTTTTGGTAAATCTCACTGCGTACCTAATTAGGACCGAAAGTTCACCTGTAACTGGCCAACTAATGCAATTTCATAACTAAAAGCCATAAGACCATGATACATTTAAGACTTCTATTCATCCTGATCCCAGCCCCAATGGCATGCTGTAACCAAATTAGCAATGACAGATGGGACACAACCACAGTGTGTTTAGACTATCAGTCTGGATGTCGCAGACATTTTGTCATTTGTGGCATCAGCTTTGTTTCGTAGAAGAAAGTACAAAATAAAAAGTTGCTTATCCCTGGAAGCTATAGAGCCTTTTCACAATTTGTACTACCAAATGCTATACACAAATCGAGTAAACCTTCACCTCTATTATCAATTCTATGGGGAGATCTTCATGCATGTAAGTTTACTGCCTAATAATAAAGGTGTCAGTGGCTGGAAAAAGGGAAGGGCTTCGGCAGGAGCTTAGGGAGAGACATGCACGCAGCCAAAAAAGAGTAAGCTCATTGCTATTCAAATGTTACTACAGCTAAAAATGAATTCAAAACAGTAAGGAATTACTCCAGCTCAAAGCTTAAGTACGTTTAGCACAATAGATGGCCAAATTCAGGTACCCAGACTGTGGAGTCTACCTATGGTAAACTATAGGGGAAAAATATAAAAGTTTATTTAACTAATAAAACAGATAGAAGAATATTATATGTTAAATATCATTATTAAACGTTAAATTTTACTGAAAAGTAATTTTGTATATTATTTTAAATGTAGAGAACAAAACAAAAACATACTAAAGCACGATAAACTTACTTTTAAATAAAACTTTTAATTGATTTGAATTTATTGATATAAACAAAAAAATCCAGTGTTTAAATGAAAAAAATGAATCTTCACCTAAAGTAATGAAAAATATATTCTTTCCTATGCATGTGATGTATAAAAATATTTAAACATTATTTTGTTATATTTTAACGTAAACTAAGTTACATTGATTGATAAATTCAAAAAAGGTTGCTGAAAGTTTTTAATGAAATAATACATATTTTATTTTTAGATCTGTTTTAAACAAATTATATTTATATATATTTGTAATCATTTAACAACATTTCTAATGGGGTTTTATTTTAAGGCCCTACCTCCAATATTTTCTATGGAAGGGTGATGCCGTACCGGTGGGTGAGCATGTGTGGTGCTGGACTTACTAGTGTTTCTGTTTGGCAGTACTAACTTAAACTTATACATTTGGCTCCACCCCCGTTCCAGGGGGTGGAGATGTGCAAGTTTTCATTTTTGAGTAATGTAACAATTCAATTTTATGAATACCTCAATGTAGTACAGTTACTCAAAAGTGAAAGAGTGAATTTACACTTATAACGTACTCATAAGTGGAAGTTACCTTCGTAAATAGCCCTGTAAACGTTCCGATGGATACATAATATCTCCATCTTATGAATTCTTACTGCAGACTAGTCTGGAAAACCTTTCCTCAGCAATGCCTCTCCCGTGCAACCAAGTGGTGCCATGAAGCTACAGTCAGACTCCAACTTCCCGTGTTCCAGTGAGGCATGCAGGGGAGCAGAGCGGAGCAAAACAGTAACAAACAGAACCCAACATCTTTGGATGGATCTTATTACTCACAGCACTAACTCCCAGGGAAGGAGTAGAGGCAGCGAGAAATTGGTGGAAATGATCATGAATCCATCTGAAATAATATTACTAAAGGTAAGTAACTTTTCCTTGATCACTACATCTTCCTACATAGTGCTTATCCGAAGAAAGATGTCAAGCAACACCCCTGGAAGGTCGAACAGACTAGTGCTGGTCAACTTATCATGTAACACTGCATGAGCGAAGAACCCATCACTACATGCCTGAGAAATGTGACGCAGTAGTGCATGGCAGACATATGTAAAAATGACAATGTAGCCATCCATCAGATCTCAATAATCAGGTTGCCGCTGTAGGGGGAAGTGGAGACAGCCTGGCTGAGTGAAGTGGACATAAATGCCCTTTAGATAGATTTTCTTGGCTGATCTAGATACACAGGATAACCAAGCACAAATGGTTTATTTGGTCACCTCATTGCCATTCTTAATGTAGGTAAACCTCACAAAATGTAGATCATCTACTCTGTCCAAAGAGTGCAGATTATGTATTAAGACACACCACGTCTGGGGTCAAGTCTATGATGTTGCTCCTCATTCTTGGATGGATTTGGGGGAGGGAAGAAAGATGGAATAGTAATACACTGAGGTATATAGAAGGCAGTAACAACCCTGAGTAAGAAGAAAGTGCAAAGAATCAACTTATCTGGACAGGGAACTGTGAAGGGTGGATAATCTGATATGGCTTGAAGTATTCTGACAATTTATTTTGAAGTAATTGCCCCTAACAGAAAGGGTTTTGGGGAGGAAGACTAACACTGTGCCTCTACCTAAATGGAG
The DNA here is from genome assembly GCF_964263255.1 of Lissotriton vulgaris. Lineage (NCBI taxonomy): Eukaryota > Metazoa > Chordata > Amphibia > Caudata > Salamandridae > Lissotriton > Lissotriton vulgaris. The sequence goes on from NC_141687.1 coordinate 248,759,855, forward strand.
ATCAAACCCCACTAACGAGCAATAAACAGAGGAAGGAAAAATTCAGAGCAAACCTTTCAGCAAGCATGTCAATATTAAACAGGGAAGGGGGATCAGGTAAACACATGAATGCAGTCAGAGCTGCTCGATAGTCCTCAAATGTCACTACTGTTAAACCCAGCTAACCAAGGAATAACACACACCTCAAAAGTCCAGAAAGGTGAGGCATACAGGTGTTCATGTCTTCAAACTCGTACCACTCGACAAATGTGGCCCAATGACCTGCAGGGAGCTGACTTTCTGCCTGCCATGATGATGTCTTGCTGTGACATGATCGGCGAAAAAAGGACTAACTGGCATGTTAAATCTCCATGTGTGTAGCTGCAGTAACTGGGTTTGGGTTGAGGACCTGACCATCCCGCTCAAAGAGCAGGTCTGCTCTGCACGGGAGAGGAAGGGGCGAGTGCCGAGTGGCTGACTTAAGGTGCATGGAGGCACAAGCCGCAGCATTGTGTTCCGGTCTGAGACATGACATGCAGTCATGAGGATCCAAAAACAATACCTTCTTGATGCACTGTTGAATAAGAGGACAGCACTCCATTTGATGCCTAATTAACTTCGTAATTGTGACGCCCAGTAGCAGAGTAGTGGTTGGAGCCACATGGTGAGCCATTGCTGGGGAAAGTCTTCCAGACACTCTGATGTCTGGAGAGGTATTTCATAGGAGGATGAATCTATAGGAAATCGCCACTAGAAACAGGTCCCTCCAAATAGTGATGCAAAGAACAATAGGAGTTATTTAGAGAGTATTGCTGAAGCGGAAAATTGTCGCTACAGAATGGCGGTAAATTGGCAGTTCATCTGCCTAGCCTATCTTGTGATTCTGGTGCCTCATTTAGTGGAAACCAACAGATTTCAGTCAGGCAGCTAGATCCAGCACAGGGAATCTTTATCAAGCAGCAGTAATAAACCCTTGATTTGGGGGATTGTTTTTGAAATGCAAAAAGAAATGATGACCGGACCTTATGTCATCTTCCACTACATCCACAGGCCACTACAGGCAAAAGAAATCCATTTCAAGCTGTCCAGATCCCTAAATTCGACCGGGGGCCGTGCACTGGGGACCCCCATGATTCATTTGGGATCACAGACAAGTTGTGTTCACCTTTAGGGTGGATGTTATTAAATCTAACTCAATATATTGTTAGAAAGTGAATAGTTTCACCCATTTATATCTTTCTCCAATATCTTTATCAGATGAATACGTTGTATAATTATTCAATGCACTATTTACTTTTGTCATATGGTTAGGCCTTCATTAGAAAAGGCTTCAGATAAAAATCAACAAATGCTAAAATGTGTGTCATGAGCAACAGGACAAATGCTTGACAAGTAATCAGAGTTGAGGTTGTTCAAGTAATTTAAATTCATAATTTCCTACAGCGTGTACATACACACATAAGAACATTCCAGGCCTGATGGGTAGAGAGTTCCAAATTCAATGTTTCACAGAGGCGACATGTTCCCCTTACCTTGTGTTTAGTCTGTGCTAGTGGGCATTTAATAGGTATTAGTGGCTACATCATAATTGACATGTTCCTTTATAAAATCCTCGAATGGGTCACCCTGGACTGGGATCTCTGAATTAGGCCCAATGGTTTCTTTGGTAACCCATGTTAATATGGACGAGTTATGGTGGTTGGTATTACAGTTAGAATTCACTGGTTGGTGAAGCTGCCTAAATATACCTCTGGATGCACTACTGACTTGGAGGATAAAATTGAGGGGTCTAGGGTAACGGCAGCCTTACATTTTGAACCTTTATCGTTTGGATTCTTGAGCAGTGAAGACTTGGTAATCCTGGAGATAAATTGGTGAAAAAGTTGTACAAAGTCAGTATGGTTTTGGATTGGTAGGGCTAGGATTGGAAAAGAGCGTTATGATCATGAAAGTCATTGGTATCTGATGGAAGATAAAAAAAGGGGTTGCTGGTATTTTGAAGTTCATAAAGAACAGCAGCTGCATTCTTTATGGCTTTAAATATTTTGTGACTATCAGGAGATATTTGGCGACTAAGTGCTTGAATTGGAGTTTAACTGGAGAGGAACCAGGTAAATAAAATCAGTCACTAAGCAGACCGGTTGTATGACATTACAACGCATGCGAATACATCGTATGCCATTACATCGCGGTTTTTACAACGCAAGCCGTTAAAACGACTTGCGTTGGAGGGCCCTGGACTTGGGAGAAGTATAATTTACTATTCCAACTCCAGTCTACGTACAGTAGGGAAGGTGTTGGATAGTAAATTATACCATTCCTTGTCCTAGAGCGCCATCCAGCGTAAGTGGTGACTACTTGCATTCTAAAAACCGCGATGTAATGGCATTGCGATGTAACGACCGCGTTGTAAAAGACGTTTCCTATGCAGAGCAATACTTTATACGGGTTCTTATACATTAGTAATATTCAAAACTCCTTATGAGTGAATTTTTCTTGCCAAATAATGTTACAGTATAATTTGCTATGAATTTTAAACTAAATTATACATTTTATTTAGAAATAAATAATAATGGGTAGGTAAATTGGTGGCACAAGTTTATGTAAACCGCAGGAGATGTGGAATTCCTATCGCCTTACGTCCGACCATATAGCTACCTCTAAGGACACGTTTTCATGTTTATTTCTTCCACTGGACCAATAGGCCAAACCCCTGCAGCACAAACATTTTAGCGAACAGTTTGCAACTCCTCAGTATGGATCTGTGAAACAGGATTGTCAGCAATCAAGGCAACATGAGTATCCATATGTAGGAGTTGTTCCAACTTGTATATATGATTCACAAAAGCCTTTAATATTCGGGTGAGCGCTCCAAGGAAATGAACTGAGCTAAGTCCAGCTTGCATTACTTACAGTGAGTCTTTGCAAAATATAACAATGTTGGGCTCCTTACAATGATCCGACATTTCTCCCTGGTTATATGCAAATATACAGAAGCATGAAAGCAAGAAAGGTTGCATGACTGGAGGACTGGTGTGAATATGAGGGGCCACACATGCCGGGAATTTCACTAATGGACCACACTATGGTTATAAACATATTATGAGATTAATTTATCAGGAGGAAAATTCGATGGATTGCATAAATGGAACTTGTATCAGGTTGTTGAAATAACTTCTCATAACAAACTTTTTCTGATCATCAATAAGAACATTAGAAGACTGACGTGAATTTTGTGTCACAGTAGTATAACGAAGCCTTGAAGAAGTCCCGAGTGGGATGAAACGCATTGGCGGCAAGCAATCCTGTTATGCGTTAATGAATTTAGAAAAATAAAGACTGAAACATCCTACAATCAAGTCTTTGAAATTGCTTATCCTCAAGAAGCCATTTGTTGTTATATTGTGTTGTGCATTGAAATTTATTATATAAATACATTGAAATATATACCTGATATAAGTACTCTGGTGCTGGGTCATCTTGTGTGTTAGTTATAAGTGGTCTACTAATTGGGGATATTTAAGGGTCAAATCCCAGACGCCACGCACAGAGAATAGTGACAAACACATAGGCTGACTTTAGGAGTGGTAGAGAGTGCTGGTCTTGTATAGCTCTGACCCTTGTAGCAGTTTGTTTGTAAAGCAAGAAAGGTGATGGATTTCAAAATATGATGTCATACAAATACATGCAAAAGTTTGCAATTCCCATTTTTGCTTGAAAAAATATACATACATTTTTAAATGAAGGAAACTCTGATGAGCAACTGCATCTTCCCATTCCCTGCGCTCCCTTTTTCCCCCACGATGGAAAAAAGGTTCTCCTCCTTTTGTCAGTAGTAGATTTCCATTCTTTTCCAGTTTAAGAAATGATTGGAGGGCAATTGGTAAATCCTCCTATGCATGTAAGCTGGGTGTGCATGAATTGACAGGGAATTCCAAACCTGGACCACCCACATATGTCCAGCAGTTGTATGTAGGTTTGAGGAAAGGTGGCAAAATCAGAGCCTTGCTAGAATCAAAACCTGACATAACAGGTGCCTGATCTAATGAGAGAACCTATTTTCAGAGGCTGATACCATGTAAATGGTGTAACAATCTATAACTTCACTGCAGGGCACCAAAAGGGGCAAAATGTATTTTTACAATTTAATTATATTTCTGAAGCATCCCATCTCTTGGACAAGTAAACATTTTATAAAATTCTAAACTTTGAAGCAAGGTCTGAGAGACCTCTGACATGGAGAGCAATTTCTTTTATTGCGGGCGGTTAATTACAGAAATAGAAAATCAGGGACTTCTGCAGCTCTGATTGCCTGAGGATCCATTAGTTGTATGTCACAGTCATGATTGACTTTCCCTCTGAGTGTTTATTATAAGGATAAATCAGCAAAAGCAGTTCAATATCTTAGGTTTGTTTATGGTAAATGCCTTCCCCCTTTTGTGTGCCTTTTCATGTGTGTTTTCCCCCCGAACACCTATTTGAAGGTCTGTTTTTGCCCTTTGTTTTCCTCCTTGACCCTATGTTTTCAGTCAACTTTAATCTGGTTGATCCCAATTGCATATCCTTTTGCCCTCATTTTTACTACGTATTTCACCTCGTAATATTCCCTTCTTTCCCAACTCTGACTTGCAGCCACCTCAGTAATCAATGATGTTCTTTGATAGTTCCTGTGACCTTCCTCTTAGTTATACCTTTTCAGGTCTCGCCTGACCAAGCGCATGCGCTGGTCTGGTGAGACTTTTAGTAAGGGCTTAAAAAAATGCTACCAGAGCCGGCCCACAGATGGATTGCATGTGCACGCGCTTCTGAGCAGAGGCGCCATAAGGCTTTCCTCGTCATGCTCATTAAGCGCATCGCTCGCCGCGCTTGATCGCGATTGCTATCACTTTCGCGGCCGCTTTGATATTTTCAGTGAGCCAGTATTTTCACGGCCACGTTCCTTTTACTTTTATGCAGACCGCCCAATATGTCTGTGCTTATTTCCCATGACTCTGTCCCTGTTCTCCTCCAACACTCACAACACTTTATAGAGCGGATGACCCAACTATTGGTAACCATGGAATATAAACTGAAAGCCGAATAGAAACAATGAAATAGAACATGGTATCTACAGAGTAAGTTAGGGCCGCCAGCTTATTACGATTTGCACCCTTATCGCTCACACCTCCAGGTCCATCTCACTGCTAGGTGTTGCGCCACACAAAAAGATATGAACACCTCTGTGGCCACTAAAACACAACACCACTCAGCCACCCAAATAGGACCACAACACTCCGACAATTATGTACTCGCCTATAGTGTAGCATACCACTCGCCGCATAATACGCTTCAACTTCGCACCAAGGGGTAGGAAACTATGAAAATGCTACAACACTAAACATCTACATAGTCTCATGAAACTAAATATGAAGACACATCTAATTGTGCTAATCAAGGAAAAGAGTCCCCCCTTCTGTAAATGGTTAGATATGCAGAGTTATATGGATGTAGCTTACTTCCGCGTTCTGGGCTTTGGTATCTCTCAGAAGTCACTACTGCGTCTCATCTAATCTAACTGTATCCAGTTTGGCTTATTTCCAATCAGACGTCTATAGGAAACGTTCTATCTTCCAGTCAGGGCGTGATAACATTGGTGCACCAGAGAGCTAAACCATGTTTTAATTTAAAATATTAATAACTTTAAACCTGTTAAAATGTCCGCATGGAGTAACAAATATATGCTGGCAGCACAACAGAGCACATAACCCCACAGAACAAGACAGGGCAATTAAAACATCGGACGTTACTATGATTATCCCATATTTTGCTGACGATCCCAATAGTGATCGCGAGAGAATGCCACCCATGATGCGCGTCAATTGGGATTCTGGAGGCAGGAGGACCACGCCTTAGACAGTCAGAAAGTGCTTTCATTATGATTGTTTTTCTTCACCTTTGATTTTTATATCTGAAAATGTGATCATGCTAGGCAAAATCTGTGGAATGGCAGACAAAACTGCTTGTAACAAACAGTATAGTACACACAAACGTCCAGGCACTTATAGGATGACTACCCACCTTATTATTTATTTATTTATAGTCATTTGCCCCCAATGTTTGTGTTGCACAAGATAGTAACTTTTCTTTGCTAAGGAGGCTATATCCATGTTGGATATATCGGTATTCTCAACTCCTACCCAGGTTCCCGCCTAAACACTTGTTATCCTTAATGTATAGGGAGAATTTCAACGTCCCACTCCTTTATCCAGAGACCCTGGAAACTAGAGAATTTTCCGCTTTCCCTTGGACTATTACTAGTTTCCTAAACAATGTGAAGAGATGCAGAGCTTGGTCTCCGTGCAAAAACCAAATCACATGGAACCAATTAAACTAGGCAGCCCAGGAACCTTGGGCTTCAGAGCTGGTGAAAGCTGGACAGCAACTCGGAATGCTGAAATAAAAGGAAGGGCATTATTGTGAGCATTTTTTGCCCATTTGTACGTGCACAAACATACGTGACCCGCAAACGTGGATCTAAAGTAGGAAGCAAGAGAGAAAATTAGAAACTATAAACAAATATTGATGTTTCTTAGATGGAACTACATTATAATTGGGGTGTGTTGTGATTTTACATTCCGGGTTTGAAGTGAAGTAAAGGAAAATTGTGCATATCATATTAACTGATCAACATATAGAAAGACGGGACCATAAGTTATTTTGACCAGACTTGTGCAAGCACAGTATACATGTGACTGGCCTACCTAAAATGAAATCTGAGGGACACACGCTTGAATTAGTAACAACAATACCATGGGTAGGTAAATATGGTGAGGATATATAAAGTTTCCAGAAACAGTCTGCAAATAATTTACCAATCTGTAAATGTGCCGTTTTGTCGCCAATTTCACATGAAGAGGATGGGTTACCAATAATGTAGTGTAGACTCACTAGGGATGGGATTAAGAAAGGAAAGGAGGTGTGCCGCGCAGGAACGCCCCATGTATGCCCGTGGCTGCCCTAAAAAGTTTTGAAGGATGTGGGGTAAATGGGTCGGGGTGCTGGAAGACTGAATTTCTTGAAGCTTGTGTGTCGGGGGCTTACTCCCCCTTGTTAATTTGTTGCTCTTGTGTAATGCTCGCTGTGCAAAAGTTGACTGTGTCCTCATTTCTATGTATGTACTCATTTAAAATCAATAAACTTGATTATCAAAAAAAAAAAAAGAAAGGAGACGGGAGGAGCCAAGCGGGCATTCGAAATGGCCGCATAGTCGCTCGGCTCCGCGAGCCCTTTCGCCCCACACATCTATCCTGACGATTATCCTGTGCTGTGGAAGAGGAATTTGATGGGTGAAGGAAGACGGGTGCTTACCGTGTTTTCCCGGAGCTCCCCCGTCTGCTCCGCGGCCTGCGCGGTGATAAGGCCGGGGCGTTGGCTCGGCTGGGTCTCCGGCCGCAACTGTGGCGTCAACGGCCGTTGATGGTGGTGAGGGGCCTGCCGGTGGGTGCCGTTGACGTGAAAGACCGCTTCTGGCGGCGACGACCCGGTCCGCTTGTCAGCGACCCTTGAGGAGCGGTGGGGCGACACTGGACCGGAGGGGGTGCGTGGCTCCTGCCCCCTCCCCAAGTTTCGTTGCCCGGGCATAACCAAGGTCTGCCCCTGATATAGGCGGGCAGCTCCCGGGGCCGGCTGGGACTCTAGCCTTTTGGTGGCTCCCCTTTCTGTAGTCCGCCCCGCAGTCTGTTTGCCCTGGAGACGCGTCCCGTGGCGCCCGCCTGGTAGGGCCTAGTCCCAGAGTGTGGTGAATAGGGACAGGGCCGGCTGGATCAAAATGGCGGCTGGTGCCCTCCTCTGCGACCTGAGTCCAAGTCGGATGGCCTGTGTACAGATGGGGCCGGGATGCCCGCAACATGCAGAGGAGTTCACTTCCCGAGATGTGATAGCTGCCTTAACAGCTCTGCACAAGATTATACTTTGCCATGCTCGAGACCTGGGCAGAAGAATGGACGCCATTGCGGGTTTGCCGTCCTTGGCGGCCACGCCCCGACCCCGGGCAGCCGCCGGTGTACTCGCTGTTGAGCCAGTGGAGGAAGTCTCGGCTCCGCGGGGGTGCTGGGGGCCGTTGGAGAACCGGACTCCCGTGCCGGTGCGGGCCGACTTGATTGCTCGTCTGGATGTCTCCTTAGGAAACCTGCTCAGCTGGCGGCTGGGGGTTGAGCACTGTTTTTCCTCTTGGATTGGCCTATTCGGGTCGCAGCGGTGGCCGGACTGTGTGACTTTCCCCTCCTTGATGGCGTTGTTGTTGGTGAACTTTGGAGGGTTCCCGGGACTGGCGTTGCTGTTGTCTCATCTTTGCTGTTCATACTTCGATGGGCTTGGACTATTGTACTCCTCCATGGCTTCGCCCCAGCCGGGCCCGCTCATACTGTCTGGACCCTCAGGATTGCGCTTCAAACTAATTTATGAGAGGACTTCTGGCGGTGCCGCTGCCAGACGGGGTCAGGGATGATGTGGTTAATGGTTTATGGGTAGTGTAATTGACAGACGGTGGAGTGGGTATGTCGATTGATATTTTATTGTACTTGCACTCGATGTTTGTTATTCTCCAATAGCATTACTTCCATTTTGGGATTATCGTGGTGTTGGGGTGAAGGGCGGGGCCGGGCGGCATGATGAGGGCCCTCCTCCGCTTCTTTTCTTTGCCTTTTTCCTCTATCTTTCTGTATTTCCGGTCTCTATTAGGGCGACAGGCACGCAGCTGGGGGGGTAGGCCATGGCCTTCTGCGGGTGTGCAGGGTGGGGGTTGCGGGATGGGTGTTTTTTTATATTTGTTTCTATGGCCCTTTAGTCTTTCCTTCCTTTTTAGTGTCGTCGTCGCGTATGCTCATCGCGGTATGTTTGGTGTTGAGGGGTGGGGATTAGACTTGCTGCCTGATGGGGTTGTGCCTACCTTTCTCCTGTCTTGTATATTTTGCCCCCCCCGATGATCTCTTCATATCATTATTGTCTGCTGATATCCTGATTTGCTCACTCTTATGGGACTTAGTGCGATTGTGCGACACTTTTTCTTTAGTTCTTATTTGGAAAATGAACCTCTTGAATCCTGATTCCCTGCGGTCGTGTTTGATGAAAAGCTATGCGCTGCTATTTACTTATCCTGTGTTTCGAACTGCTACACCTATACATAGTGCTTGCTTTATTCCAGTTCTGTTTAGCGGCCGGCCGGGATGTTTGTAGGCCCGTACCTGTAACTACATGTACTGCAAATAAAGGTTAAAAAAAAAAAAGAAAGGAAAGGAGTTAAACAAAATAAAAAGGAAAACGTGTAAAATAAGACTTAATTGGAGCATATGAATGACAATAAGTTAAAAGGGACACCATGAAAAATACATTTTGATCTCTCTTTAGCTTGTAAAATGGGATTTCCTGAAGTTAACAGCTACATATCTTCTTTTACCCTTCCCTTAGGGTCATTCGCAAAGGAGCATGACAAAGAAATGTACACCAACGGGCACTTAAATAGATGGAAATGTTAAGGGTATATAAACAGAAAGAGATACAATTGCTGATTATATTGATTTGGGTTATGGATAAACAAAATGCTATCATATCTTATGGAGAGAACAGAAAGTATATTGAATAAACTGATTGCGACTTCATTGGGGACTGAAGGGAAAATGGATAGGTTGAGATTAGATCTGTGAAAGACAAGTTATGTAGAGAATAGGATGAATAATGAATAAAATAGGAGTACTTCATTAGAGACTGAAAGAAAAATGATCAAATGAGATTAAATCTGTGAAGGAAGTGTGCATGAAGATCTACTTAAAAATAACATATGCGCGTTAACAAGCCTCAGTTAGCTTATTGAGATATTTGAACATGATTAAAGTACTAAAAAGGTTAAAGGTCCCTATAACTTATAGGGAATGAAGTTACAGATACACATTATAAAAATGTAGAATCACTCGTATCTTGCATACCTTTTCACGTGCATATCTAATACATCAAAAGTCTTTAAAATTCACAGGACACATACACTTTTAAAAGAGCCAGGAAGAGTATGCTTGTATAAACTGATAAAAGTGAAAACTGGTGAGCCAATGCTTTGTGTAAAGTGTTGCTCGCTCAATATGATGAAAAAAGGAGGCGAGGTAAGGGGAGAATATTGGATAAGACCTATAACAGACAATTCAAAACAGAAATGTCACTTGGTTACATATGGAATCTTTATTAATCATTATTTAACCACAAACTGATTGTGAATTGTCAGGTGTCTGACAAAGTATTTTTGTCAGAGGAACTTAGTAAGTAGATGTGTTATATATTTTAGATTGCCTAGGTGGATGTATGACGTTACCACGCATACTATTACCACGCATACCATTACAACGCAGTATTTACAACGCATACCGTTACAATGCATATCGCTTTGAGGTGCTGGATAGTGGCAAGTATAATTTTATATTCCAACTCCAGTCCCCGTGGACACTAGGGAAGGTGTTCGATATAAAATTTAACTTATTCCCTATCCTAGAGCGCCCCCCAGCGCAATGCGTTGTAATGGTATGCGTGCTAATGCCTGCGTTGTAAGTGTAGTGCGTGGTAAAAAATGTGTGGTAAACGTTGTATACCGCCTAGGTGCATGATGCCTTGTTGATGTGACCAGTGGAGAGGAATAGCTGATCTACACGAGGGGACTGGATTATGCCAGACTTACTTGATTCCTGGAAGGCCTGCGAAAAGCAAAACTCAGAGAAATAACTGTGCGGGGTACCTCGACATACTGAGGTCTATAAGGAGCCATAAGATCCTCGCGGACCAGTCATCTAGGAAAAAAGAAGAGCTGTACAGCATCAACTGACCCATGCAGCTGCATTGTCATCTGCCATCGTGAGGACTGGTGAGCATGCACTGACCAAGGTGTATCATGTAACTTTAGGGTACCCTGCCTCCCCCCTTTAGCCCACTCTAGAGCAAATAGGAGACAATAAACCTACACATGCCCCCAGTTAGAAGCTTGTAAGAGTTCTGTTGGAGGAAGTGTCACAGACCTCAGTCCTGTGTGAAATATTTTTGAAGTGACCGACTTATACACGTGTGGTTACATCCTCACCATAACGTTCAGTTCCCATTAGGATCTGGTAAAGAGGGTGACTGTACTGGGTGCCCCAGTCCAGTGAGTGCTTCTGCTACTGGAAAATCTTGACTGCAAAACTCCACAGTGGGTACTGGTCCACTACTACTGGTACTATTTCAATACCCCTGAATACCATCATAACCAGTTCAGTCGTAAACAGGTTACTGGGCTCCGGTGACTTTGAACTGTGTCCTCATTGGACAGTGGTGAACTGTTCAAAACAGATTTCCTCAATCTATCTTCAGGGGCACCAGTGATTTCACTGGAGTGGGGTCCTTCTTTGCGTGGGTTTTCTTTGGACATAGGGACTTTTTGAGAAAACTCTTTATTTTTCTTGGGTAAAGGAAACTCACTGCGTTGCTCAGAGTCATTCTTCAGGTTATACCAATATCAACTTGGATCCAGAATTCCAGGTCAATATCACTCATGCAAACCTGAATCCCTTGGAGGATAGTAGCTGTTGCTCTTCGAGACTAATAGCATAGTTCTGAAGATCACCAGCACGATCCAAGCTCAGTCCCGGGGGATAACACTGGCCTTTGGGCCAATGGTCAAGAAAATCTAGCAGCTACTACGTAGAACTTTAATAAAGTTTGGGTTGTTTCTCAACGCCAAAGGTTCTAATACCTTCTGGTTTCCTGCATACATTGTATTTTTGACTGAGCTTTACATACATGTTAAGATGAGTAGTTCTCTTTTTGAAAATTAAAGCTTTGACAGGAACTACAAATGTGTTTTATTTAAAATGTGTCATACTGAGATTGTGTTTCTAATTGTCATCAGATCCTTGAATAAGCTTTAAGTGGTCACTCTCACACCCTTGAGAAAGTCAAGAGCCCTAAGGGAGTAATGCAATTATTCAACATTAGTGCAGCAATATTGTGGCCTGGATTTTAGTGCTTTTCTGAAGTTGAGTAGGCTATGGAAGGATCTGATTTTAGGTGGAAGGTTGTACCCTTAATTTGCAGAAAAATGTGTAAAAAAATAAAAATAAGTGTCAGGCCCTCGTCAAGAGGCCAATACATCTTGCACAACTCCTTGCCTCCAGTGACAAAATCAACACAACTACTAATCAACACACCCTACATGTATGAGATTTCAGACTATTCCAGACTCCAAAGCCACAATAATGGCTTGAGCAGCAGATATTAGTCATTTTCAATGTTCATTGAAATAATAAGCAACTGTTGTTGTGTTAATCTCTAATTTAGATAAGTGCCTGGGTTGACAAGTTCCGGTGGAGAGCACAGGAATCCGCCGGCTCAAATTAAGCACAGATTACCACACTAGATCACATAGTGTGGTGGCACCTGCCCCTGCTCCCATCATATGTGATGGATCGCAGCCCCGGCGCTTGCCCTCTTTCCGGCAGAATGGACAATGTCTTGGCCAATGCGAAACACCCGCCATTTAAGCATGTCACTCCTTCAATACCAATCCGCAACCAGGAGCTGCACTCAATGAGTTCCTCTAGAGCTGATAGGTGCCCTACACGTGGTACGTTCCTACACATATTTTGTGAATGCCTACCAATGTATGAGTTATGAATAAAAATGCTAAACTCATTGAGCTCATTTGTAGGCAACCATTTGCCTCAAACGGTGTTGTTCTGTTTTTGGGGCCTGTTGTTTCTATTTGTGAAATATAATTTTAATTCTAAGCTTCTACTGTTTATTATTATTAATATTTTTATTATTTTGCTCTGCCTAAACCATGATACCAGGTGTTATTGCAGGGGCTCCATTCGATTTTTAATAGTGCCAACATTTTGAGAAAATGGTTGAATTTGCGCACCTACCCTCACTGGCGTGTGTCGCGATTTCTTGGGAGAATTCTTTCACTCTATAGAGCCAGCTTTCTGTTTGAAACTAACAACTGAATGTAAATTGTATTACAAGTCGCAATTTGCTAGTAGTGCCCGAGGTAGTCACCGAAGCCAATAATAATATAAAGCTTAATTTCATTTCAAGGAACATAGCAGGACTTAGCAAGAACCTTATGGACCCAGATTGGCATGTGTATATAGAACAGAGTGACGTCTGTCTCTTGCAAGAGACTTGGGCCCTAGAAACCCCACACAGAGTAGGTTATAAAACATTTAATGTGGATGCAACCCCATCAGAGGTCTTTAGGGGGTATAGTAATATGGTTAAAAGTAACACTTGCTGTTGAAATTACCCAACTGTGTATAAATTCAAAAGATATAGTAGGTGTAAAAATTACAACTAAGGATGGTAGAGTACTTTATTTATTTAATGTCTATAATAGACCTAGTTCAGCTTCAAAAGAGTCATTGATTATAGAACATATGGACTCCATTTTAAATTCATTAAGATCTAAAGTAGGCATAATAATAGGTGGGGACTTGAATTGTAATTTTGAACCAGTTGTAGGACTTTGTAATATTTTTAAAGAGGAAGATATTGCAAATAATATTCCTGTACTAGATAGTACTAGCACGGTACCTTGCACTGTTGCAATAGTCCAAATTATGAAATTGGTGGTTGGACATGGATTAAGAGCATGCAATGGACGTCTTCCATCGGACATGCCAAAAGCACTTACATTTTGCAGGGGTAAATGACGCAGTAAAATAGATTATATATTCGTATCATTTGAGATCTGGCCCTATGTAAGTGATTTAAAAGTGGTCCTTAGAATAGAGAGTGATCGTCATCCTCTCCAATTATCAGTCTCTAACTGGCTCCTTCCAATTTGCTCTCAGTCTATCGACTCATATAGATCTACTATTAGGAAATTATACATTTTTAGAATTACATAATGACCTATTGTCAGCATTGGCCGTGTTAGTGACTAAAATGTCAAAAACGGTGAATGGAGAAGTTAAAGCGTCCAGTAGTAAAGTGAATCCTTGGTGTGATAAATGTTGTCGCAAGGTAAAGACAGAATTAACAATGGCAATAAAAAATTGGAATATATCCATCATTAAGGCAGTTAGGCTTAAATATAGAAAAACCACAGAGAAGGCTAAAAAAAATATGGGATGATGATAACCGGTCTGACCTGCTTAATGCAGCCAAACATAAGGACCAATTGGGCTTTTGGAAGATTGTAGCCAAAGGGAGTAAGACCGTTAAAGATATTTATCTTGGCGCAGCTACCTGGTGGATCATTTTACAATGTTGTATGCAGCACCAGAGAGTGGTATGGCTGCATTTAATTGAATACAATTGAAGAGAAACTAGTGTTTGATTTAGATGAAACAAAAATGGCGATTAATGCAATAAAATCGGGGAAAGCACCAGGGCCTGATAAAATCCCAGGTGATTTATTGAAACACGATATCAGAGTCTGGGGTCCCTATATTAATCGCCTATGCAAAGCCATAGCATCAGGTACAGCAATTCCAGAAACCTGGAAAGGGGTGAAAATTTTTACAATTTTTAAAAAGGGAAACCATTATGACCCAGCAAATTATCGCCCTATTAGTTTAATAGATATTTTACAAAAAAAAATTGCAAGGCATATTTTAAATCATATAAATATATGGTTGGAGAAGAACACTATACTTTCCAAATATCAGGCAGGTTTCAGACCTAAAGTTAGTACAATAGACCAAGTTTTAAGATTTTGTTGTTTGTGTTGAAAATATGTAAATCTAAGAAAGGGGCACCTTTATGTCGCATTTGTAGATTTAAAGGCGGCATTCGATCTTATCCCTCGAGCTTTATTGTGGGATACATTGAGACGTCAAGGGTTGCCACCAAACCTACTTGAACAAATAATCAGACTGCATGAAAATAACTATGCTAAGGTTAGATGGGGCCCAAGGGGCGAACAGACAGAACCAATCCCCATAAAAAGGGTGTTCGCCAAGGTTGTGTATTGCCACCACCCTTATTCTCAGTGTACATCAACGATATTCCAAACTTTTTGAATGACTGTAACATGACGCTCCAAAACTAAATGGCGAATTAGTGCCAGAATTATAATTCGCGGACGATACAATACTACTATCCCAAACACCTAAGGGATTACAATGTTTAATAGATTCATTCCACCCATACTGCAAAAGTAAAAGTTTAGAAATAAAGATTAGCAAGACCGAATACATGGCTATAATTCCCCATAAAACTTTTCGGGTAAACATAAATCTGAATGGGCAAAAGTTGGAGAGCGTACAGAGTTTAAACTATTTGGGTATTTCTTTAGATACGAAATTATCATGGAAGACCCCAACTAGAAAAAAGTAAGTTAACCCTGACACAAAACACATTACTTATTATGAAAAGGCATGGGAGCAGCTTCTCTAAGGCAGTCTCTCCAGCCTTGGAGGTGTTCAAATACGAAGCCCAATCAGCAGTACTATATGGGGGTGAAATATGAGGACCCTTCTGCAAAAAGAATTTTGAGGTGGGGGAAAATAAATTTTATAGAGCAGTTTTAAGTCTTCCTGTTCGCACACCACTAATACCAATCACTTTGTACTTGAATATAAAACGGACTGATTATTATGCAATATTAAGACTACTTACACTATGGGTAAGACTATGGTCAACGCCAGAGTTATTGGATTATAAGGCTGGAATTGAGGATATTATGGAACTGGACCAGAATAGAAGTAATAAATGGCTTAGACACGTTAGCTTATGCTTGAGAAAACTTTGCCTATCACAGTTTTGGGATGATCCTTCTTCGTTGTCTAAAGCCTCAAAAAAATTGCTAAAATCTACTTTTTGGGCCCATATTCAAAGTAGTGTGATCCAAGATTCAGAAAGCGGGACGCTAACTACAAGGTTGCTTTTGTTTAAGGACACCGCGTATTTCGAGCCATTCTTAGACGAGGACGCCCTCGCTTGCTAAAACGTTATATATGAAATTTAGATATGGCGTAATGATGACCAATACAACTGTAACAAAAGGGGCAGGTAAACAAAATGATAATATGGCTGATTTATGTACTTTATATTGAGATGCAGTTAATGAAAATGATTTGCACATTCTTTTTTTCTACCCTGCATATTCGCAGGCTAGGAAAAAATGGATTAAACCGATTTGACAATATCTAGGAACAAGATCGTGTAAAGAGGCCTAAAAAACCGTAACCGCTCAAGTCACTGTTTTTGGTGTTAGTAGGTTCTTGTTAGCGGTTAATTTTGTAAGAGCCAAAGCAAGATTAAAGCTATAGTGTTTGCCTGATAGTTGACACCTTAAATCAATCTATAGTAAATAACAGAAAGATATGGGAAATATGTTTTACTATGTAATAACATCCATGGATTCATTTATTAATTGGCATATCCACTTACAATGATAATAATAGAGTGCAGTTTTGATGGATGAAACCACGACCAAATCATGATTTCTCCTCTTTTTAATGGACCGTTGCCTTCTTAATATATTTATATTTATGTTTTAACAAAAGGCTATACGGGTTATGAAGACCCCTTTCCAGTATTTTCCTAATGTAAAATTGCTATGCAGGTCATTAATGGATTATTTTTATTGTATTCAATATTGTATGTGTTTTTAGGTATCTTTTATGGTTTAAAGAAACCGAAATAACGTTTTTTTTAATTTAAATTGTATTCCTTCTCCTGTTTCATCCTCTCTACTCCCAGGTACACATGGCACTACAAATATTTTTCCTGCTATCAACCCAGCGAACGTTGGTCGTCCACGCACTGTGACAAATCACTACTTATTACCTGTGGTCTTTGCCCTATTGTTGCTTTTTCGGGTTTTGTGACTTCCAATGATGGAGATGTGGTCTTTGAAATTAGTTCAAAGAAATTTACAGAAATACATTAATTGAGATTAACGCAAATAGGCATATGACAGAGTATGTTATGCTAAGAGAGAGGAGTCCTGCAGAGCATGGACATGAAAGAGAGGGCCATTTGGAAGAAATAAGGACAAACAATTATCAGTAGTTTAAAGTAAGGATCAGTTTTTCATGTAGAACTTTAGAAATATCGAGGATGCTTCTTGTAAGATAGCGAGGATGCTTTTTTAAGATAGTATAAAATTTGAGTATGCGGTACTGTCTAAAGAAACTGCATTATTAGCATTTAAATATAGTGCTAAATTATCTATTTTTGATAGATATTATAATCAGGCAATGAGAACATTCTCAGATAGGCTACTAATAGGCCACCTCTACTTTAAAGGTCAGCGGATTAGTTCAGAGTTCAAAGCGAAAAGTAATGGTTGGCTCAAATATAGGGAATTATCAAGAGCTTTAGGATTCGCTCACAGGAAGCAGTAACTTAAAGATTATAATATTCAACACTGTTGTTTTTTATACCGTTTTCAGTAACATAGTTGTAAAAATATTGCTTTAATTACTTTAATATGCTCAGTCCCCGGCCCGGCATTTCCTGATGTTCATCCTGCAGTCGCTCTGATTGGAGGACAGTCGTGGATGACATTGTATTCTTTTACGATGTCCTCCAATCAGAGAGCAAATTGAGACACACCATTCTGAATCCAAAACGAAGAGCAAACGTTTTGGATTCTGGATCCAGGCAGTTCCATGCAGGAGTGCAACCGGGAATGCGCGACCCCGTTTGTATGTCCCCAAGCCCCCCTCGGGGGGTCGCACCCCATAAATTGAAGACCCCTGGTATAGGGTCTTAAAGTGTACTAGTTTACCCAGTGAGAGATTTCTATGGGCCAGCACTGCATTGCCGGGATGTCACATGAGTAATACTGTTGGATCTGGAAACATGGATGCAGGTAGAGAAGCAGAGACTGTATCTGCATCAGTTTCTATTAACATAACGTTTAATTTTACATGCACAACTAAAATCTAATAAAGATCTGTACTGGATTTGTTGGTGGCACCATTGTAGAAATGATGCAGATTGCACTCATAAATGCCTCAGGTTTGATAGTAAGGCACTTTAGTTGCTCGTGAACAAAATGCAATTTATCAATTAAATTCAAATAAACTTCCATTATATTGAATGGGAAATCAATAACACATTTAAGCACAAATAGAATAATAGATCACATCAGAAACATTCAATTATAAGCACATTCATACTTCTTTTTGCTCCCACAACACACATGACTACCACAGTAAAACAATATTAACATCCCAGTGTAATATTTCTAGCTTTAAATACTATTTAGAACTCTCTGACCCTGTATACTGATCTATTGTATTTCTGCTAGGATCACACTTTACAAACATAACATACATAAATAATAAAAACTTATATCAAATTATTTTCCACAACTGCAGGTGATCAGACAATTTGCAATTTTAATCTCACACTTGTATTGGAACTCCACTACTCCACTCCTAGGTATTACTTGTGAGCTGAAGATTTTTCAGACATCTGTAAGATCTGCGCCCTTACAAATCCAAAGCTCCCAATTTTGTGTGCTTATATTTTCTGTGCCCTGATGCCATTTTTAGGTCGAGCATAGAGCAGCGCAAGCGCTGCTTGCTCGACTTTTAGTAAGGGGGTTAAACAAAGTGCTACCCACAAGCTTTTCCTGGCATAAAGCTTGCGTGCACGTGTGCAGCCGCCATCTGCCTTTCTTATCTCTTCCTCGATGGCCATTACTTTCACTTTCGCCACATCAATCAATCAATCAGGAGTTTGTTAAAGCGCGAATACTCACCCGTAAGGGTCTCAAGGCGCTAGGGGTGGGGGGGGGGGGGGGGGGGGGGTGCAGGTTCCATTCCATCAAGGAGGGGGTCTGTCGAAGAGCCAGGTTTTGAGGTTTCTTGCGAAGATGGGGAGCGATGTTGTTTGTCTGAGGTGGAGCGGAAGGGCGTTCCATGCTTTGGCCGCGAGGAAGGAGAAGGAGCGGCCTCCCGATCTGGTCTTTCTGGTGCGGGGGACCACGGCGTAGGAAAGCTGGGCTGATCGTAGGGTCCTTTGGGGTGCGTGGAATTTGAGTCGGCTGTTCAGGTATGCTGGTCCGGTGCCGTGGAGGGCCTTGTGTGCTTGGGTGAGCATCTTAAAGGTGATTCTCGCCTTGACGGGGAGCCAGTGGAGTGTGCGCAGGTGCTGGGAGATGTGGCAGTGTTTTGGCAGGTTGAGGAACAGTCTTGCGGCGGCGTTCTGGATGTTCTGTAGCTTGCGGATGAGGTTTTTGTTTATTCCGGCGTAGAGTGCGTTGCCGTAGTCGAGTCTGCTGGTGACCAGGGCGTGAGTGACTGTCTTTCGGTGTTCGAGGGGGATCCATTTGAAGGTCTTACAAAGGAGGCGGAGGGTGTGGAAGCAGGAAGATGAGACAGAGTTGATCTGGCGGTCCATTTTGAGCTCGGAGTCCAGGATGATTCTCAGGTTGCGTGCGTGGTCTGTGGGGGTTGGCGGGTTTCCGAGGGCGGTGGGCCACCAGGTGTCGCTCCAGGCGTCGGGGTTTGGGCCCATGATGAGTACTTCTGTTTTGTTGGTGTTTAGTTGAAGGCAGCTGTTTTTCATCCATTTGGCGACGGCTTCCATGCCTTCTCGAAAGTTGCGTCTAGCGGTGTTGGGCTCGTTGGATAGGGAGAGGATGAGATGGGTGTCGTCTGCATATGACACAATGTTGAGTCCGTAGTTCTGACGATGGGGGCAAGTGGAGCCATGTAGACGTTGAAGAGCGTCGGGCTGAGGGAGGAGCCCTGGGGGACTCCGCAGGTGATCGGTGTGGGGTCCGAGAGGAAAGGGGGGAGTCTGACCCGCTGCGTCCTGCCGGAGAGGAAGGAGCAGATCCAGTCGAGGGCCTTGTCCTGGATACCTGCATCGTAGAGTCTGCGTATTAGGGTGCGGTGGGAGACTGTGTCGAACGCCGCTGATAGGTCGAGGAGGATGAGGGCTACTGTTTCTCCTTTGTGCGGATGTCGTCTGTTGCAGCGAGGAGGGCGGTTTCCGTACTGTGGTTTTTTCTGAAGCCGGATTGGGAGGAGTCGAGGATGTTGTGTTCTTCAATGAATGTGGCGAGTTGGCTGTTGATGGCTTTCTCGATGACTTTCGCTGGGAACGGGAGCAGGGAGATGGGTCTGTAGTTTTTGAGGTCGGTGGGGTCCGCTGAGGGTTTCTTTAGGAGGGGGTTGACCTCGGCGTGTTTCCAGTCGTCGGGGAACGAGGCGGTCGCTAGGGGGCGGTTGATGGTTTGGCGGAGAATGGGTGCATGACATTTTTTGCACGGAAATATTTGAATAAAAATACTGTAAGTCACTTTCAAAATCATCCTTAGGGTTTAAAATGTGTGACATTATGGGGTTCGATTGCTGCTTTCTTGTATTAAATGCCAGGATGGAACCAAATACAACTTTGTAATAATTAAACTCTTTGTTTGCTTATGGTTCAGTTTTTTATTCTGTATGCAGGTTTTTTTTGATTAGAACATTGTGCTGTAGTGTATTAGTAATAAGTAAGCATGGGCTGAAAATTCGTTCCGCTCGCAGAATTTGCGGATTTTCAACGATTTCGCGATCCGTGAATCTCGCGAAATCGCGGTAAAATCCGCGAATCAGCGGGGACGAATTTTCAGCCAAGCACTTACAGGGTTACAGCAGCAGGTGCAAAAGTTGAAGCTAATTTTTTTGTAACCTTTTACAAAAGGGTTACAAAGAAATTAACTTCAACTTAGGCACCTGCTGCTGTAAGTCTGTAAGTGCTTCCTGGCCTCGTTGCCTACTTGCAACTATTCTCTGACCCTGCTCTGACCCTTGAAGCAGGGTCAGAGAATAGTTATAAGTAGGCAATGAGGCGCCTGTCACGAAAATTAAACCTCAACAGGAAGCACTGACAGATATAAAAACAAGCATTTGCAATGCAATAGGTCTCGTATTAGGAAAGTTTGAGCTATTGGTCTTGTAAATTACATTTTTTTTAATTTATGTGTTGGTTTTGAAAATAGCTAAATTAATAGCTTTGTCATTTACAATGCCAATAGTAATAAATTTCGCAAATGTGACACCTATAGCATTTGTAATGCAACATGTTTCGTATTTACGTGACTTAGATGTATTGATATTACAAATTACATTGGCTTTGAATTTTTTTTAATTAATACTTTAAAAAAAGTGATTTTAATTTATAATGGCAATAGCTTAAACTTTTGTAAATAACTTTTGCGAAGATTATGTACAGTGTATTTTATTGTGACGAAAATACAAGAACAGAAGTGAAATATTAACATCTTTTTGTGACATTTGTAATAAAGCTTGAAACATTGAGAGAACATATTTGAACCAGTTGTTGAATGGTTGCGCAGATTGATGCTGGGATGGCACTGAGTGGTGCTGTGGTGGTGCTGAGTTGTACTGGGGTGGTGCAGAGTGATGCTGTGGTGGAGCTGAGTGGTGCTGTGATGGTGCTGAGTGATGCTGTGATGGTGCTGAGTGATGCTGTGGTGGTGCTTAGTGATGCTGTGGTGGTGCTGAGTGATGCTGTGGTCGTGCTGAGTGATGCTGTGGTCGTGCTGAGTGATGCTGTGGTGGCACTGAGTGGTGCTGTGGTGATGCTGAGTGGTGCTGTGGTGGTGCTGAGTGATGCTGTGGTGGTGCTGAGTGATGCTGTGGTGGTGCTGAGTGATAATGTGGTGGTGCTGAGTGATAATGTGGTGATGCTGAGTGATGCTGGGGTAGCGCTGAGTGATGCTGGGGTAGCGCTGAGTGATGATGTGGTGATGCAGAGGGCAGAAAGGCACAAATAGCAGTCTAACAAATGGCAGAAAAACAAGGGAAAAACAAGTCTAACAGAGGGCAGAAGGGCACAAAAAACGAGTCTAACAGGGGGCAGAAAGACACAAGAACGAGTCTAACAGAGGGCAGAAGGGCACAAAAAACGAGTCTAACAGAGGGCAGAAGGGCACAAAAACAAGGGAATAACAGAGGGCAGAAGGGCATAAAAAACGAGCCTTACAGAGGGCAGAAGGGCACAAAAACAAGGGGAAATGAGTCTAACAGAGGGCAGAAGGGCACAAAAAACGAGTCTAACAGGGGGCAGAATGAATCCCGCCCTGCGTGTTTGTCAATGAAGATGCCACCTTTTTGTGCAATACCTCTACTCAACTGGAGTACTTTCTACTGTCTAATCAGTAAGCGCTCCCTCATTTGCTAAATGCATAGGGGCAGATTTACAATAACTGGCGCATTATTGTGTGCCGCAGCTCCGCCACCCATGGTGCGCCGCATTTACAACGCGGCGCACCATGTGGCAAAAACGGCACAGATGCGTCACGCATCTGTGCCGTAAAAGCAGCGCATTGCTGGAGCTCAAGCCTTGCGCTTGCTTAAAGCAGGGGCAGGGTTTTGACGCAGCATTGGCCTAAAAGTGACTGAGTGAAATCTTGTAGATTTCACTCAGCCACTTTTAGGAGGCGTTTCTGCGCCGGAACGCCTCCTGATGGCGCAGGGCTTTACAACGTGATGCATCTCTCAGATGCATCACGTTGTTAATACCCAGCACCATGGCGCATCATTTGTGCTGCCGCATCACAAAAGTGACGCAACTGCGGCGCAAGCGGCTTGTAAATCTGCCCCATAGTGCTTTTACTACACTGTAGCTGCGTAAAGGGCCAGAAGATGTGTCTCCAGTGACCATGTGTGCCTGTGCCTGTGTTACAGGCACACATGGTCACTGGAGACACATCTTCTGGCCCTTTACGCAGCTACAGTGTAGTAAAAGCACTATACATTTACCCAATGAGGGAGCACTTACTGCATTAGCCAGTAGAAAGTACTCCAGGGCAAATCGCAAAAAAATCTGCGATTTTGCGGGGAAATTCGCGAATTCGTGGATTTATTTTGCGATTTCACGGGGAAATCCACGAATTCACGGAACGCGAATGCTTAGTAATAAGGAGAACGGTACACATTTTATATGGGCATTGCATTCATGTCTGAAACTCGTTCTGGAGTAAATCTCACACACTGCTACAAATGGCAGTAATATGACCTAACATAGTAAGATTGCACGTTGCTAACGACTACAGTGAACAAACTGAATCATGAGGTTGCTAGCGTTTATGTCAAAGTTCCAGTCCATATCCGAGTCATGCTGCGGTAAATGTATTTATTCTGGTATTTTATTTTGTGTACTTGCTTCAATCCTATCACAAAATACTTGATATTCTTTAACTCCAAGATGGCCAAGACCTTGTGACAGGGCACACAAGAAGCACACCCACATATCGTGGACCCTTGCAAAATGATAGTAAAATAATTTTCCAATCTTTGACAGGCTTACAGACTAAAATCTCTTTCTTTGAGTCTATGCTTAAGTTGCTCATCCAGTCCACGGTTTATTTTTGCATTCTGACGACACCCAGCTGATCCTCTCCCTGACCAACGTCCCGCCGCCGCCAGAGCCAACCTGCACGAAGGGATAGCCGAGTGGATGACGACCAGCCGCCTGAAACTGAACTCGGACAAGACGGAGGTCCTCATCCTGGGCTCCTCTCCCTCCGCCTGGGACGACTCCTGGTGGCCTCCCGCCCTGGGCACCGCACCCAAACCGACAGACCATGCACGCAACCTGGGCTTCATCCTGGACCCCTCCCTCTCCATGACCAGGCAAGTCAACAACGTCTCCTCGGCGTGCTTCAACATCCTACGCATGCTACGGAAGATCTTCTGGTGGATCCCCACCGAGACCAGGAAGACCGTCACCCAGGCCCTCGTCACCAGCCGACTGGACTACGGCAACGCCCTCTACGCCGGTACCACCGCCAAGCTCCAGAAGAGACTCCAGCGGATCCAGAACGCCTCAGCCAGACTCATCCTCGACATCCCACGAACCAGCCACATCTCCGGACATCTGAGAGGCCTTCACTGGCTCCCCGTCAACAAAAGAATCACCTTCCGCCTCCTCACCCACGCACACAAAGCCCTACACGACCAAGGCCCGAGCTACCTCAACAGCCGAGTCAACTTCTACGCTCCCAAACGCCACCTCCGATCAGCCAACCACGCCCTCGCCTTGAGACCCTACGGGTATGTAGCGCGCTTTATAAGTGTCACTGATTGATTGATTGACTGTTGTCTTAGTTGTTGTATTCTAAATTCAGGACTGCAAGTATCGCAAAGCACCAGAAACACTCAGGCTGGATAAACTACCATGCTTGTGTACAGGAAACGTGAGGGCTCTGACTCACCCAGGTTGCTATAGGAGCCATTTGCCATTAAGATTCATAATATCGATATTTTAGTGAGATTGAGGCTTTTGAAATGTTAGGTTGACCCAAAGATATAGGTCCCTGAGCAAACTAGTAATGCGTCCTTTTCGATCCTTGTTAATAATTAGCATAAAAATAGACTTTGCAACAATTGCTGTTCATGTTCAAATCGTTCACGTACTTTCGAATATGACAGTAGTCTAACTTGTTTAGGATGGCTTTCATGATACGCTACAAGAGGGATCTATAACTGATATTACTCTGGGTGCATTCATTCATATGGTGCTACTACCATGACATATGTACTCTGTTCATCCAGCCATCTTTAATTCCAGGTGGAAATAAATGTATCATAGACAAGTGAGTGCTATCTTGTCAGAAAAATGTTGCATGCAAAAATGTGTGAAAATACAGTGGCCCGGTTTCTTCCTAGTATTTCCAGGTGACTTCTTCTACAAAAATGGGTAACATTCAAAGCCTAGAATCCCAGAAGGTTGGGTTATGTTACAGGCTTTTATAGAACGCAATGTCACCAAAGGTTTCTTGATGCTTAACCCTTTCGCTGCTGATGACGAGCTCAGCTCGTCATCACCCACGGGTGTCGTGTGCTGATGACGAGCTGAGCTCGTCATAAGTGAAGCAAAAGAGCAATTTGCAGCACAGCGCAAAAATCCCCGCAGCAGCCATGTGGTTAAAGACTGAGACATTACTCTTTCATCAGAGAACTAAGAGTAACCAGCATTGGCATAGACAACAGGTCTAGACTTTGGGACCTTATAAGTGTTTAGTTATCCACCCACAATATCCTTGGTGCAACAACATCAACTGTTGCTTCGCTAAACACTTATAAGGTCCCAAAGGCGAGACCTATTGGCTTATACCAATGCTTGCTCTCTGAGTTATACTTGTTCTGTGGCTCGAGCTGCATGCATCTATGAAAAGCAGGCAGTTATGTCTCCAGTACCCTTTCATCAGCTAGGACTGCCAACTAAATTGCCTGCTAAGAGTCCAAAGAAGGCAACCAGACTCATCGTTGTCTCCAAGGAGACTCAATCAAATTACAGACGCATTTCAAGATTTTATGGCTCACCTTCAGTGGACTCACCACCACTGCCACCCAATGTCACCCATTTATCATTGTAAAAACATATTCATGTCCCTGGAAACTCCCTCAGAAAGAGCCAGCCTTAGAAGATTTTACCAACCCACATCAAAAATATTATCCAAGGAGATAGATTGTGTGTGTCTCAATGTATGTTGGTTTATGTGCCCTTTAATATTTTCTTACTGAGTTTTTACAGAACCTTCGGGCTAGCGGGTAATGAGAAAGCTGTGGAATGTCACAGTTTGTTGGTGCATGGTTACTCTAGAAATAAATAAGAAATCAGGCTTATTCAAATAACTGTAAAGTTTAATTTGTAAATTACAAAACTGGTGATGCTCTTCTTATTTCAAGAATGGCTAATCCATTACAGGAGTTGTTACATTAAGTGTATAGAGATTTTGACCTAACCGCAAATCTTTTCAAAACGTATATTCTAGTGACAAATAAAAAATAAAAAAACTTACAATAAGAGTCTCATTCCGTTGGAGGTCGCCTGGGGTAGGAGACTGCCCGACAAGATGTCAGTGGTCATAACGCCCAATTACAATGTGACAGCCAGGCTGACGGGCAGAAAAGTGCTCAATAACACTGCAGCTTGTGTTGTGGCCCTGGAAAAGGGCTGCAGAACAAGTCGCAGTAATATTGAGCACTTTGTTCACATTCATGCATCATGTACCAGGCACTATTTGGTGCCTGCCACACGGTGCATGAATGTGCGTGGGGGTACTACATGTGCCCCAGGACCACATTACAGTGGCCCACGGGGGACAGAGGCCCTGTTTGGGACCCCTATGCAGGAAGCTGGGTTTCTGCTGCAGTAACCCCCCCCCCACTTTTTGCCATACTACTGATGGTCTTTGACTTGATGTGCTCTGGGTCCCTGCCAATCATGTTCTCAGGGCAGGTGTTTTTTCTCAAAAACTGTACCTTGTACCTCCAATTGGTACCTCTCTGGCCACATGCCAGTCTCTTGTAAATGGTACCATGAGTACCAAGGGCACTGTGGCCGGGGGTGGACTCTAAGGGCTGCAGCACTTATTGTGCCACCCTTAGAGGCTTTGTACTTTTACACAGACACACACACTGCCATAGCAGGCTGCGTGTTCTGGTGCAGAGCAAAGTGAAGAGTCGACACCGCACACACCCCTTTGTGCCATGCTTACAACACACTGCCCTGGCATAGGTCAGCCACTCCTCTAGCTAGGTGCACTATACCAGTGGTGAGCCCTGTACCCCTGCAGTGTCTAAGCCAATTCTTAGACATTGTAAGTGCAGCAATGCCATTAAGAGTTACGGTGCTGGGAGTATGTCATTATGAACTCCACAGCCCCATAATGGCTTTACTGAAAACTGGGAAGTTTGGTATCAAACTTCTCATCACATTAAACCCACACTAATGTCAATGTTAATGGACAATGCACTCAGAGGGCATCTTAGAGATGCCCCCTGAAAAACGACCTCCCTCTGGTGGGTCCCCTGCCTGGTGCACACCAGAATGTCACCACAAAACATGCTTCTGGACCCCTAGGGTGGAAGCCTTCGCCCAGAAACAAAGTCTTTTCTGGGCGAGGTGTTCACACCTCCCCCAGGCCAGGAACAGCCATCTGTGGCAGGGGAGCTTCAAATGCCTTGCAGCCTTTGTAATGCGACTCCTAGCCTCTCCTGCTTTCACAAGCAGGTCCCCTTTCCGTTTCCCCTACTTTCCGGCTGTAAGACTGGCGGGAAAAATTAGCCAGCCCAAAGGATGTGCCCACCTCTGTCAACCACATCCCCTGAGGTGGGGGAGGTGAGGTGAAGCCCACACTTCAGTGCCCGCCATCGTGCTGATGGCAGGCACGCCTTAATCAGGATTAGGGATTGCACTCACTCCCTCACGTGTGGTGAGCACACCAAGGGTGGAGTCACCCTAAGGTCAGTAGCCCAATGGCTACTGACCTCGAGACCCCTAAAACGCCCCCTAAATACAGAATTTAGGGGGCAGCCCTGAACCAAGAAGTTGGACAAGTATGACCAAGAAGAAAGGAAGATGAAGGACCAAACTGCCGGGCCGAAGCTAAGAAGGAGGAGAAAGCCAAATGATTTGGCCCCAGCCCTACCGGCCTGTCCCCACCTCACACCTGCAGAAGTGCAACTCCAGTGTGTCCTGCATCCAGTAACCTCAAGAACCGTGAGGACCTGCGATGCCTTCCAAGGAAAAGACTTGGTCTCCCGTGAACACCGGATTTGTTCACCAACAGACCCCAACTCTGGCAAAATCCGCGAGTTTGCACCACTCTGCACCTGTCGCCTATGGCCTGAGTTCGAGTGGCCCAACACCACGAGGAGGTCTCCCCGGCGATCCTGACCTAAGATCCAGTGACCCCTGACCTTCCTCCAGCCGATGCATGCAGCCTCAATCCGGAAAGTTCCCTCCAACCGCGACCAAGAGCTGGTAAGAAGATCCGACCCTAAAGGACACCCCTGCATCCAACTGATGGTGTCTAGCAAACCCCCAGCATCCCAACTTACCTCTCCAAGCGGTGGTCGCACCCAGAAAACCTTCATCCCCGAGCCTGCAGTGTGTTTGCAAACCAGAGAATCCCCATTTAAAGTAACAGGGTACCCGATTACAAACCAGCACCCTGCACTCAACGGCCCTAGAGCTGCTGAGGATGTAACTTTGGGGGTAACTGGAACCCCATTTGCCCTGAGCTAAAGACCAGGAGCTTTGCTCCCACAACCTTGTGGCCTGCTTGTAAGCAGCCACCAACAGGCCCCCTAACCCTAATTGGAGAACACTGGGCCGTAGCACTCTGCACACGGCCAAGTGTGTAACAAGAGTGCAACTTTGAACCTGGAAGAAACCTTGTTCTAACCCTAGAAAACCCATTCCCACAACAAAATACTTCGCTGTTAACTGATAACACTATTTCCCCCCCATAGGATAACATTCACTGTTTTCTATGTGTGGAGTTGGAAAATCTATCAAAGTCTCTAAAACTGCATACAAATAACCAAAATGCGTTTACTTACCTGTTTACAGGAAATGTCCCAGGGCAGTACCCAGGTATTCTAAACTGTGTGAGAAAAGTAGTCTGTAAAGTAATTTACTTGACATCCTATTGAAAAGTCAATACAAAGTATATGTACTATATTTCAAAGTATTATATTACCAGTAATTCTACTGTAATCAAACCAAAGTATATATACACACAACTGCAATTCAAACTGTATTATTACTGCTAAGTATAAATCACTTACCTTTGCCAGGCTTGCTTGGCTCTAGGAAATAAAATAACTTAAAGAATATTTTTTATATAAAAGCAAATTGGTCGGAGTTAAGTCTTTGAGTGTGTTACAATCATTTGCTGATTGAGTGTGTTACAATCATTTGCTTAACACTACCCTCTGATAAAAGCTTACTGCTCGCCCACACTACCACAAATAGAGAGTAAGGTGGTATCTACTTTTACCTCTGCCTACCTTTGGGGTTCCACTGGACTCTGTCTGTGCACACTATACCTCACTTTGGTTTAGTATATACAGAGCTAGCTTCCTACACCCCAGAGTCCCTTTACGGCTACCTTTTCATGGGGGTGCGACCGCCATGAACAGGCAGTTAGAAAGGGACATCATGACCCTGACAGTGGTGTCTGAGCAGGCACCGCCTCCATTCAGGATCACAATTCCAACCGCCGCCCTTGTGGGATCAGTAGATCTTCTTGGAGATTGCAGCGGCGGTCCATCTCCCGATAGTCAATGGTCTGACCACCTGCATCGTAATATGGCAGTTGGCCCAAAGGGGAATCTGTTGGTAGGACCATCACCGACGGCTTGTCGGTGGCAGTCCCACTGATATAGTAATGATGCCATAAGTCAATGTTTGAGGAGAAAAGGCTGCTTCAATCAATTAAGGCATTCAGGCATCATGGTATAATTTGTGATTACCATTCATTCTGGTGTAATCGAGCTGAGTCTTTGAATAGGGAAATTCTGACAAACTGTTTTAATTTAGACTAGTGGTTTAGGAATCCCTAGCTTAAATATGTTAGAATGTGTTGCATATTAATTGGCTGACAGGACCTTTTCACTAACCCTGATAAGAATGTAAAGTTCTGGAAGAGCCCACTTTATATTGTAAACAGTCAACTGGATGGAACCTTATTTGATTAGTAATACTCATGTTAGATTCCTTTTGACTAGGCTAAGGTTTGGTAAGGAACCTGTTGTCTTTCATATGTGCATGCCCTTTATAGAGACTAGACTGAACAGTTACTGTCATGGCACCTCCAGGCTCACAGTGATGCATATTTGTAAATGTAATTCTAATATTCTGAAGAATTACCTCATCCCTTTAATTAAAGCAAATTTGCGTAGGTCCTGCTCTCCTGCTTTTTTATACCTTCTCTCTTAATTTCCCTCTTATGCTTTATTTTTGGTTAGGGACGTTAAAAGAAGAAATACATTCTGTGCATCATCTTCAAATTACCCTTTTGCTAGATATGAGCGTTATGACTGCTTTGCCTTCTTAGTGTTTTTGCTTAGACGACTTTTCTTATAGTCAGTCTGTACTTCTTATTTTTTTTTATTTATGCTTATGAAGTGTAGAGATTTTAATTTGTTATCAGTTTTTATGGTTCAGTCAGAACTGAAAAGGACAATTTTTCACTTGACTTAGGTCCCCAAACGCTGCGACAACCTCCACAACCAAATCAGAGCCCATGCTATGCTCCAGATATTAGGAAAGTGTTGACATGTTTGAAGGATGGGAATGCTGTAAAAAAAGCTTCCCTTCAGTCATCCAGCTAGACTAAGCTAAGTCAGCTGCTGCAGAATACTATCAGTGTTTGCTATGTAATCTGCTTTGTTGCTCGTGGTGGCTTGGGGGTGTTGTGTGATGTCTTGCCATTACAGAATACCTCTACATTAGCACAGAACTTTGGGTAAGATTATCATTTGGGGCGCGATAGGCTGTATGGTGACTGACCTGAGATTTCTGCATTGCATGTGTGCTTATGTTTCTGAAGAAATCTCAGATTGCATTTAAGGGGTATGGACAGAATATGGAGCTAAAAATATTAAAAAGCAAAAATATTGCATAAAAATATTGTGATTACAAAATATTGTGGTATACAAACTTGTCACCAAGAATAAATCGCTTAGTTTAGTAAATAATATTCAATACTGTTGTTTTTTATACCGTTTTCAGTAACATAGTTGTAAAAATATTGCTTTAATTACTTTAATATGCTTTAGTTAATATACTAATTTTAGGTGTTAGTTTTGTTGGTATAAATATTAGTTTTATAAAAACAGTTTGTAATTTTAAGCAATCTAGTTTAAAAAAAATGTTATTAGTCATTTATTTTACTGTAGCAGGTTGTTGTGTTTGTTGGAGGTTAGGGTGGGATGTAATTTAAATTAGATATATTTCTATTTTAATGGTAATTGTTAATTGAATATTATGTCAATTATTTGATTGTTAAAGCTTGAACATTAACATTGTACTTGAAATCTCTATTTTAGTTTTATTATTAGTAATGGAAAGTTATATTTTAGTTGTGAGTTTTTGGATGAGTAGGAGTATAGGGTGGGCAGTAAATGAAGTTATAAATAATGAAATTAAGTTGCTAATTATTTAATTTATAATGAAATGTATTTTATTTTAAAATAATATTGTTGCTTAAATAGAATGTGATTATTAATTATGTAAATTAGTTGATTACTTATTGTGCTACTGTATTATTTCTTTTAATATATATGTTGCATGTTATATGTTCATTACATATGTATTGTTTAATGTGGTTTTATTTTTTAGATGAGTAGGTTGGGAGGAAATTAAATATATAATTTTTTGTAATAATGTATATGCAATGTATTAATTGGTGATTAAGTAAAATAATTATATTTACCATTTAAAAAAACATTTATTTAATGGTGTTTGTGAAATTTGGTTGTGGGTGTAACGTTTTCTTTAAATTCAATTTCTGTTTAAATTATTAATTGAAATGAAATAAAAAAGTAATTTCATCATTTTTTTATTTTATTAGTAGTTCAACAAGTTGATATATGTAATTTTGGAATGTATATATACTTATTTCTCTATCTTGTAATTAAATTATGTTTTGTATTACGAATTGTAAATGTTTAGTTACATTAATAGGACTGGTATTCATATATGGAATCCTTGTGACGTCAGTACTTTACCTACTGTTGCTTAAACTGGCGTGGGAATAGTAAATTTAACCCCTTCAAAATCCATTTATTTCCCTATTGTTACTTACACTGGAGAGGGACTGGTAAATGTAACCCCTCCGAAGCCCAACACTTTCCCTATTGTGGCTTAAAGTGGAAGGAGTATAGTATAGCCTATCTTTAAGGAGTCAAACACTTTACCTAACATTGGTAAAATTGAATTTATATTATTTATGTATATTTAATATATTTTATGTTAATTTTCTATGTTTATTTTTAGTAACTGTGTTTTTGGGGTTGTAATAAGTTACTATTCAATATATTTCTGAAATTAATAATTATTTGGCTATTGAATTTTTTTATTGTTTTTTTATTTAGATGTGTATTTTGCATTACATTTATATGTATATTATATACATATAGATAATTATTATTATATATTTTTTAAACTGCTAAAAAGAAATCATTTGTTTTAAAAATATTTGATTTTTTTAATTAATATAATGTAAAATAAATATGTTCAATATTTATGTAATATTATAACTATATATTTATAGAAATACATACAGGTTAATGCGTTTATATAAATATATATGTATTTATATATAGTATTAAATAATTAGCGTTATTCGTTTTCTTTACATTCATTTTATAAGTTATATTTAACATTTACTACTTCAAATTGTATACATACTAGAAACACAATAGTCCCTTTTTGATGATATTGCTGTAAACTATATATTTTTTCAGATACTTTGATATTTACAAGTACAGGAACACAATATTGTGGTAAACGATATTTCTCACATGATATATTTGTCAACAATATTATTTACCATAATATTGAGTCATTGAATCTCACTTGGTCTTCCATATCAGATTCAACTTAGACACAATGTCGTATAAAGTTTTGCACCGTATGGGTCCAAGCATCTGCAGTCAGGGGTTATGGAAATTTCCCACACCGAAGCTCAGGTGTATTCTGTCTCCCTTGGGTGCAGGTTTGTTGATATGCTCGTCACTTTCATCTACTTTTCCTTATTTTTGAACTATAATCAAGCATTTAAGTCTGAGGAATTATCTACATGTACAGGGCGTGGGGGTGCGTTACAGCAGGATGGCACGCTGATATGATCACTCACCGCTATCAACAAGACATTCTGCGATCAGGAGGTCAAATCCTGCTAAGATAGCTTCAGCCTACCATCCCTCCCACGCTCAGTGAAGTAAGTGCCATACATTGGGCAATAGTAATGTCTGTTATTTAAAGCACTGAAGAAAAGCAGCTGCTATATCAGAAGGAAGCTATCATTTTCATCAAATAAACAAAGAATTATTTTTAATGATTAAAGACCGCCACTTCTCTTCTAGCCATGAACTCGGGGATAAAGTAAATGTGTAGCCCCTAACTATGCATCAGTTTAAGATGTGTGGTCTGTATGCCCTTTTAAAAAAAGTAAAATAATGCAAATTGGTCACTTGGGGAAATAGAGGGTTTGTGATTCACCGTTAAAAACATACTCAGCTGGGCCATAATTGATGAATAGGGCACCAAGTGATTCACTCCTGACCCTCTGCCACCAACCTGACAGTGATGAGCAATCACCTTGCAAGAACCTCCTATTTGCATTAAAACGTGAGCCAACAAGAACTATTCACCACACAACTTACCGGGACAGTTCCTTTTCTTCTCAATATTACTCCTTCAGCCAAGAGGGCCTTCCCGGTATCTTCAAAAAGTTTTTCTTCATCCGTTTCTCCTGCTTTTTGAAGCTCAAGGAATTTTTCTATGAATCTACAATGCAAAGATAAATCATGTTCAGCATTTTCACTGGTGACTTACGCTAAACCTGGCAGTCTCTTGCCTAGTTTGTGAGCGAGACAATAATGTGTCACATACCCATATAAAGATAACCTATTGTCGACTCAATACAAAAATATACAGCTGGGCACCTACAGAATCCTCTAAATCTGAAAATATTGCACCTGCTCACACATTAATAAATAGTGTATTAAGTCATAAAATCCCAAAATACTATGCATCTGCATTGGACTCCTGAAAAGTGTAAATATATTATATGGGTTCACAGTAAAAAAAAACTTGAAATCCAGTAATGTGCACAGAGGTACCAGGGTACACTGGTACCAGTCTGACAAAATGTATACAGCATATATACAATCACATACATATGCACCCCTCTCCATCCATAAAAGATATACATGTATGCTTTGTCAGAATTAATTTTTGGTGAGCACTGCGTGAAATCACATTGCCTATTATGGGTTAAACGGGAATTACATCCAGGTTTTAAGCTGCATCTCTGCCCCTATTGTTATTTACTTCAATGTAACATCAGTGATAATTACCTTAATATGAGAAGGTATATTTAATCTAGCTATAAAGAGTTAGAGCGATATATTCGTATCTTTAAATTACTTGCATTGGCATGAGCAGGGAGCATAATATTCGGGTGTCAATGAAGGGGGGGGGGGACAATAAGATGAACATTTGCAATTACGGAGAAATCCTGTGCCTGCTCCTTGTCATTTGCATAAACCCTTGCTATAGAATTGTATTATAGAATAGTTGCATATATACAGCATGTTATGTCTCTGACAAGGAGTTCAACTGTCTTTTTGTGAACAGGTAAGTTGCCCTTAGCATCACGCAGTTCTAGCCACGTAGATTTGACTGATCTATTACAGAAATGTACAGCTTTCAGTCGATAAGATATTTACATAATGTTTTGGTCCCCAGGAGAGTCTGGTGGGGTAATATAACACCGATCGTAAGAGTAGAATTTGGGGCTCTCGGTCGATGAAGAATGGATTGATACATGATGATCTTAAACCATTTTGGTTCATAGAAGGCATTATGTAGGAGAATATACACTTAACAAAATGTGAAACTAAAAACGTAGCTCACTAAAAAGGATGTTTTACATGTTTTTTTTTATTTTTAGGTCTGGATTTTACAGCTCAGCTGCCGAAGAAGATCCGTTACTAACAACAAAACAGTATGGACTTTTTGTCCATCGGTATGGAT
This sequence comes from Lissotriton vulgaris, assembly GCF_964263255.1. Classification (NCBI taxonomy): domain Eukaryota; kingdom Metazoa; phylum Chordata; class Amphibia; order Caudata; family Salamandridae; genus Lissotriton; species Lissotriton vulgaris. The sequence goes on from NC_141687.1 coordinate 248,794,364, forward strand.
CACTGGCTTTCTTCAAAAAGTCTCTTTAAGCCACCAGCTTGAGACCCTAACAATCACAACTTGCCTCGGCCAAGTGAAGTATACATCACACCTAATGCTACTGGCTGTTTGTGTGTATCCTTCCACCTACATCGGAGTACGTCCATTGAAATGCATGATAAGACTACTTTACCACTATAGCAGCCTCTGTTCGCTCCCTAACATGCGTCTTGCTTTACTGTGCCAACGCTGCATGCGTTAGCCCATTGAATTTGGCTTTTGCCGAGTCTAGGTAGTTACAGCAGTTCCATCTCTCCTGTGTATGTTTATCATAGGTAGTTTTTGTTTGGATGCTATTTGTTTCTCTCTATTTTAACCCCTTGCGTGCTGATGACGGCCCAGTCGTCATGCATCACAGTGCTCGTGTGCTGATGACGGCTGGGGGCCGTCATGAATCCGCCCACTCTTCAAAACAGGCGCAGATTCGCGGGCGTGCCCAAGGGGTTAAGAAACCCCAGTTCACAAACATGACAACTGTAGGACAAATATGAACCCACACGAGAGTGGTTATAGGTTTCAGAAAACATTATGCTCATTTGGGGAAAAATGTTTTGGGTTTATTCATTGTATACTTACAAGTTTCATTTAGTTTCTTTTCCATTTTTAATATTATTTTATTTTTTGGATTTTGGAAAAGTGGAGTAAAATCTCCGGACGAAAAGTGATACCAGACTTAAAATGCACTGCGAACATATAATTAAGTGTCACCTCCTTATGAATAATCTAAAATACTGAGCGAAATACAAACCATGAAAAGTTCATATAGAATATGGTTTAAGAATAAACACACACACACACACATATATATATATATATATATATATACATATATACAATTTCAGAAAATGTTACCTTTGCGTAGAGTACACTCGCAACAAGCCTTTAAATATTAGGTAACAGAACAAATGCGATGCAGCATGCCTTGGCTGACGTGTTTCCTAATCCTGACCTTTAGGATCACAATTCCAACCTCCGCCCTGTCAGGGCGTACCCGTACCCCAACAGTCAAGGGTCCAACCGCAACAGTCAAGGGTCTGACCGCCTGCAACGTAATGAGGCAGTAGGCGCGAAGGGCTGTGTGTCAGTGGGACTGCCATCTGCAGCCTTTCTGTGGCAGTCCCTCTGGCATCGCAATGATCCTTCAAGTGTCAGTGTGGAGCCCACATAGGGGTGGTCAACCCATCATGCAGTCTGGATATGGTGTCCATGCAGCAGTGTTCAATTAAGCACCAAACGTTTATTTGAGTCCTCTCATTAGCACAGAACTAATGTTGATGCAAGTGCTGGTCATATAGGAGAGTCCATTTCAGCACCTAGTCTGAGACTATGCACATCACAGAGCCTGGTGTCAACAGCATGCTCATACAGTACACCGATAGCCAGTTTTATGTATATATATATAGGTATGTTTATCCAGCCTTTAGTCAGAGCCTAGTGCCCAAAGAGGGATGTTCATGACAGCAGCTAATGCCCGTTGTTGCGCCAAAGTGTTTATATTTACTCCACCATCTAGTGTCAGAAAGGTACCCAAATAAATGTCTCAATAACCTGCACCTAGTGACAGCACAGTGTACATGTAAGGGTATTCATTCCAGCATTTAGTGTCACTACTGCGCCTGCAAAAGGTGTTTTAACCCATATGGTTGCTTGATGATCAATTTTCACATCCCATCATTTAGGCTGTCATTTAGATAATTCGGTATGTATTATGCAGGTCCCCATTCTCAAAAGTACCGCTTCTTCAGCAGCACGAATGCATTTTGTGCAGTGGCAAAAATACTTTGGAATGGTACACCTGCATTTTTGTGTTTCAGACTAGTTTGCTACAGAGGGCACAAAAATGTTATCATTTGGAGAGGGAGAAACAATCGCACATCAATTTTCTGCACTCTGGAAATATTTTTTTTTTAGGTCTGGTGATAAACACCTTTTGTTTTTCGAACAGAAAACCTTAAAATACATACATATGCATAGGTAGTTTTAGTCAGCATACTTTCACCATTGGTCTGTTGTAGAGTCATTGACATTTTATTGTTACCCACTAGAGCATACAGTATAGGGCAATAGATCAGTCACTTCAGCCACTGCTGTACTTCTGTGTAACTGATGGCATTTTACACAAGCACAATATCATCACCCACACAGAAATGTGCTCCCTTCAGTGCCAGGGACTGCTGGCCAAATTGTGCTTTTTACCCTTTTCTAGCATTTTTTTCTTCTTATAAGAGGGGACACACTAGCTCCCAAGACACGGTTATAATGCATAGTTACCAATACTTGAATTGTTTTTGTTTTACTTTATCAAAAAACTTTCAACGTTGCTCAACCATGTGTGCGCATTTGTGCCCATACATGCAGACACAGGCGATCGCTTCGGAATTTGTTATGCAAAACTTTATTACAATAACCATTCAAAGATGGAACGGTTGCACAAATAAATGTGTGTTTACACTGCTACGTTTTTATATCCTTTATTGAGATTCAATAATACTGGACAACATAGACTTGCTTTCACATATTTGCAGACTCAGAGACCACAAGACCATTTTCGCTGCTGGATCTATTTTTAAATATATTGTACGCTTTTGTAAGTGTGGATTTTTTATGTTTTTATGTATTTTAATAATTTGTATGCAATTGTATGACTACTGTGTAAAGTCGTAATGTTTTTGACTGACCGATTACACAGGTGGGTAACAAATTCTTACAAAAACATTTCCAAAGGAAATATGCAGGAGGCATGCGTTAGCAAAGCTCATAGGTCTGCAGGCAATCAAAGACCTACTGGCTTTGCCAATGCTGGTTTACTTCATGTAAAGTGTTCAGCGGCTCACTTCTGCATGAGTGAGGTTTAGTAGGAGGATAAACCTATTAAATACCAGTTGCCGAAATAAGGATATGAGGAGCTCAATGCTCCTTTAGAATCAGTTATTCAGCAAGTTGGGGGCGTGTCATCAAAAATAGAACAGGCTTTTACAAAATGCAAATATTTATAGGCAGCAATGAACAATGTTGTTTCAACTGGATCCTGCTCAGATTATTACCTTGAACTATGGGCGGGCCATTGATGCATTAGAAACACAAGTGGATAAGTGTCTTCGGCTGCCCTTATCAATAGTGGGCCGAATAGCAATCAAAAAGATGGTGGTGCTCCCCAAATTTTTATATTATTTTAATAATATCCCAATTCTCCACACAGTTATCTTTTTTCAAACGCTCGGCACACTCCTCACACTAGTTTGGGGTGGTAAGCAAGCTCGGGTCAACTGGTTCGTTCTTACACTGCCATACGTTGGAGGTGGTTATAGCGTTCCAGACCTACAGTTATATAATTTAGTAGCCCAATGCAGCTATTCACATTCCTGGTTCCATCCTGATGCCCAGATACCATACCTCCGACCGGAGGCAGACTTTGTTCTCCCAGAAAAACTTTCCACAGTTTTACTCAAAGGCATCCCCCGGGACTCCGGAGACATTCAAACCGTTTCCACCACAAGTTGGGTTTGGGAAAGGCAGAGACGACTGACTGGCATTCCCACTTTATGCTCTTCGGCATTGTCCATCCCCAAAGCCAGTTGGATCCCGATCATGGGGGAACGCTTGTTTCAGTGCACCCTGACTAAATTTGAAATCTCCACAATGGGCGATTTGTACCCCGGTGTTCAAATCTTCTCCCTTTTAGAGGACGCCCGCTTCCGGAAAGTAGTGTAATGGATAGATTTGTAATGGGCCGTATTAAGTCTGCGCTGCGCTCTACACTACCTAACTTCCAGATTGAGCCAGACTTCTTCCCCCGCTCACATTGATACTTGAAAGCACAAGCAGCGCACATTTAAACTCCAAATTATACAAAGCCTATGCTAATATGAGGTCCGTCAATGACAACAAGATCCGCTGCAAATGGGAAGCTGATTTGGGACGTCCGATAACGGATGAGCAATGGGCCAAGTACAGTCCCGCAAGAGGTTTCACTCAACAGCAAACACAAACTCCTCCACTTTAAGTTTTTGAGTCGCATTTACTTTACCCTTGCTATAGCGCATGGAATTGACCCATCCAGACCACAAAATCGTCGCAAGTGCGCGGTGCCACACGCTGACTTTGCTCATCTCACTTGGACATGCCCTAAGCTACTGGCATACTGGGAACCCATTCATGATATTCTTGGGAAAATAATAAAACTACCCCTGATCCCTACACCGGAAATGGCTTTGTTGGAATATACAGTCCATTTCCCCAAGAAGATTAGGCGGTTCGCTTCGCTGCGGTTGCTATTAGCGAAGCGAGAGATTGCAATACATTTGGGACGGAAATCAGCACCCTCTGCACAGGGCTGGCTCCGCAGCTTAGCATACTGCAATGTCCATAGCGAAAATTACGCAAACATAATGCCCAACACATCACGTCCCAGAGACATATGGGGTCCATATCGTTCATATGTGGAAAACATGTCTCGCACAGCCAACTCCCCCGTAGAACAGGGCATTGTTCCGACAGGTGTGGTGTGATCCTCCTGACCCAATCCTTTCTGGCAATCTGTCAACACCCGGCTGTTGTGATGAGCCCTGGCATAGGAAGGGCGATCCTACACAATTGACTATCAGAATGCATTCATACGTTGTGGTTTTGAGGGATCGGTTCTCGCTGTAAATTGTAAAAGGTTCCTTTGATATATAATTTCTTTTTTTCCAGCCTGGACAGGCATATCACCTGTATTGTATTTCTTTTTCTTTTTCTCTCCTTTCTGCGATATTGGACAGCAACAATGTATAATAATTAATGAGTGAACGGATTTGCACATGTGTATCCTCTATATGTACGTAAAAGGAAAATAAAGTTTAAAAAAAACAATGTTGTTTCAACATGAACAAATTATTTCTGTCTCAGTCTTAATAAAGTAATTTATCAAAGTGTTATTAAACTAATCTAGGTCCTAAACAGTGGGAACAAAATGAAAATACATTTAGATGTTCGACACTGCACACATTACACTCTCAGAACAAAATTCACAAACCTTTTCATGCGAGTGACATACTCCCAGAAATAAATACCCTAGCCAGGAGTAAGACTACACTGCTCACAGAATAAAACTTTCATGAATAAGGCCCTCGGTGACTGAGTGAATATACAATTGCAATGTGAGATCGGTTAACTAACAAATATGGATGAACTCAATATGTTGAATTGTAGAAGGCACATCCCGAAGTGTAGACCCCTCCCAAATGACTTCCAATGATCCTTGCAGGAGTTTTACACATATAAAGGAAGTGGCCTAAAGTAAGCCAGTTGTTTGTTTCTGATAAATACTTTCTGCTGTCCTGAAGGCAGAAACACAAAATACAAACACATCACTAAGCCCAATCAATACAAGTAGCTGGACATTTTGTAGCACATTCAGCATCCACTAAACTGCAGCACCTTGGGTAGCTTCTAATCTTTAGCTACGGAAGGCTTCACTAAGCTACGAACAGAAGAGCTTTGTATTTCAAGTCCGGACAGTGAAAAATAACTGGGTGTAAGTAAGTGGTATTGGTATAGCGCAAACCTAGTTAAAAGGCAGGGAGCTGTATACATAAAGCAAAGACACAGTCAACAAGAGGCTGGGCGAGAAGCCACGTTCTGAGGGTGCCGGTGGACTGTTACTTCGTCGTGCTATATAGAACACCAAGTCACATTTCATCACAACTCTGTAACAAGATTTCAAAGATTTGTTTTACCTCTGGCTTGTTGATTTGAAATTATGCCGAGACAGATCAAATGCTTTTGGTCCATTCCCATAAATCTCGTAAAACTTTCTGTTAGAAGAGGAAAAACAGTCTTAAATTGTGTGGTATGTTTAAAACGCACATCCATGTCAGCTGCAGTGTACACTTAACACAGTAAGGAAGGAGATTAGACGTCGATGCATTGTCATGGATACTTTGTAAAACGGAGACAACGGGTAAAAACAGTTATGAATACATTACATATACGTTAGTTCAAATTTTTCAGTAAAGTGAATAAAATAAATTACATGGCCCCAATATATTTATACTATGTGAGTAACTTCTTCTGAACACAAGATAAGGGCTTCTAGGAAACTATAATGTTAGGTTAAAAAGTTTGCTGCACACCACTGCTATGGAGTGCAATTCACTAAAATTGTAGTTTTGAGTGACAGTTTCACAGAGTGCAGAAACTTGGATATTTTGTCATTATTATTATTATTATTAATTCACATTTGATAAATCGCATGGCTAACCTTAGGCCTCCCAGCACTAGCAGCAGAAAGTGAAGGAGAGAATTCTCACGACAAGTTCTGAAAGTGCCATGTTTTTAATTGCTTCCAAAATGAGAAATAATGGGTCAATGAACGGAGATAGGTCGGGAGCATGTTCCATAGTCTCGTCGCATTGTAGGCGAACATACGGCCTCCGGCTAGAGCTCATATGACTTTAGGTACTGTTGCCAGGAACAGATTAGCTGATCGCAGGCATCTTGAGGGCCGGTGAAATGCCATAAGGGTGATATTTATTTTAGGGCCAATCCCCTACAGTGTTTTGAACATTATGTGTTCCTTTATTAGCAGCCAGTGCAGTGATTTCTGTGCAGGCTTAGCAGACTGTGATCTGGGGATGTTGTGCAGCAGCCTGGCTGCACAGTTCTGCATAACCTGCAGTTTTGGGGTGCCCATGTAGAAAGAGTTTCCACAATCTAACCGGGACAACACTAGTGACTGTACCATGGTCCCTCGTGCAGTTTCAGGAAGCAGGGGGGGAATTTTACGCATCTGTCCGATGATGCCGTAACAAGAGGCTGCTAATTGTACTGCTTGGTGTTCAAATTTAAGTGCCTTGTTCAGCCATACTCCAAGGCTTTTAATCCTTTCTTTGGGTTTTGGAGACGGGCCAAGACATTTGGGCCAACTCAGTGCGGGAGTAGTGTTGGAATAGTTACCAAGGACCATTAAATCCGTCTTGTCTCCATTGAACGTAAGACATAACTGGTCCATCCATGCAGCCACCGTTCCCAATCAAGATTCTAGTTGGCTGACACCTTCTTTACTCAGATTTACACAAATTACTCAAATGTTGAAATGTAAACAGCCATTGTAAAATACATTTATAATTGTTCTAAGATTTGCCAAGCTTGCCCCAATTGTGAAGCTGAAGAGACCTTCGGGTGCCATTAAATGGTCAGTGAATTGTACAACCTACACGGAGAAGGTTAATATGGAGCAAGCAAAAAAACATCTTGATACACCAACTTGCCTATAGGTATGAACTAGGTTGGCCTTCTCCTCATGCTCGGTCGTCCATTAATTCCACTCCAATTCCGCCCCAATTTGGACCAATTAAGATAAGTGTTTATAGCATGTAATACTATCACAAGACAGGTCGTTTTGTCTTAATTATATTGTGCCCAGTCTTGTGTGTCAATGCTTACTTTATCTGGTGTACATTCTGCCCCAGGCTTTCACTCTAGTGGAGAAACGAGTCTTGCAGCACTCTGAAACAACCACAGTAAACCTAGACAAAAACTGACTTATATAAAAGTGTTGAAATACAATTTTGTTTGTGCAACCATCAAAGAATTGTTTCCATTGATATAAAGGCTCACATACCAACAGAGTAACACAAATGCAAAGGAAACTCGGATCAAAATTATGGTGGGGACTAATTTTATTAATTTGACAGTCTAAAAAGCACAAAAATCTACTAAGCTATGGAAATGGCTACAGAAAATAGTTCACACGCTTATGCACAATTTAAAATCTACATTTGATATCATTCTATGTGACGTCGTAACTTGGCCTATAATAAGAAAAGACAATATTCAGAAGGAGGCAAATACATAAGAGTTTAAAATACATAGACTAACAAATTATTTATGGTGCTTTAAAGAATAAATGTAATATGTTTGAAATGAAAGGGTAACATTAAGGAATCGATAATGAAGCCAATACGTTGTTTTGGTAGCAGTTACATAGCTTACAAAAGACTAATTGTAATGCGAGTAATGCTCGGTTAACTGACAAATATGGATGTACGCAAAATGTTGAATTATAAACAGTACATCCCAAATTGTAGCCCCCTCAGAATTTCTTCCAATGATATTTGCAGGAGTATTGCACATATGAAGGAAGTGGGTTATCCCTAATCTAATTTAGCTATCGGCAATAAAATTCAAAACTTTGATGAAATAATGTACGGAAAAATTTTATTAGTTAATACTAGGAGTCCTAATTCAATGTATTTTACCAAAACGATTAACTGCACCAAAGAATAGATGCCCAATACAGCTCACACAAGAACGAGTGGGTGGGGGAACTAACTACAGGTATAGATGCAGATTGGTCACACGATGGTTGGCCTACAACGGCAGCCTGGGGACCAGTGATGAGCTAGGAATATTGACCGCCACCTGTGTTTTGCACAAATGCCAGAATTATAAGGGGGGTAGTCACCAGTACTCGACACAGTAACATAGTTACTTGCTGGCATGTAGGTGGGCAGTACTGCTGTTCAGTCTCTGGATGGATAAGGCAATGTATTATGTAAGTTGAAAATGTCAATAAACATTCTTTTTTAAAAATGTAATCCTCCGAACGGAAAGCAAAAATGCTTTATTGTGCAGACCCCCTTGCACTGACAGACGCGTTTCGCCTTGCGGTTTTTTCAATGTCAGTTACCCTATGCAAAACCGGCAGCATTACACGTCACATGACCATACAAGTAACCTCAAAGACGGACTTACAAACATTGTTATCAAAATTCATGGCATCCATCTTTTAGAATGTTTTTCGTCACACAATTGTCATACCACCAAAAAATAAAGTGCTTTAGTGAATTAAATGTTAAAATCACATGTACAAATAGACAAAATTCATTCCTCCAGTATTTGCCATTAAATAGAAAGTAATTCGGCATTATTAATAAAAGCCGTCATTCTATATAAAGATTAATTTTCGTCGAAACACTAATTTATTTACATAACAGAGAATTCTTTTATAAGGTGCTATATTGCTCCTTTTGTATCACAACTGAACCCTGAATGAGCGATTTCAACATCCGTCTTAATGGATAGGCAATCGGCTCTATTACATCTTTTGTTGCCCCAATCCTTAAGCTTTCTGACATCCTCGTTGAAGAGTGCCTCTTCTACTCCAAGTGGACTCACAACTCTTCATCGTTATTGAGCCCCGTGGGAGACTTAGTTTGCAGATCTATAATAAATTTAGATTCTAACACCGGCAATTTCTTAGTCCTGTGGGCTCCTCTTTCCCCTCTCTCCACTTGACCAATACAGTAACATTCAAAAGGTCGCGATTGCTTTGATGATATTGCTCGAAATGGCGCTCAACTGTATAGGTGGCACCTTTATTTGTTATTGCGCGCATATGCTGGAGGATGCGCTTTTTGGCTGGATGTATTTTGCTCCCTATATAACGTTTGGAGCATGGGCACTCCAGGCAGTAAACTGTATTTTGAATTACAGTTACGGAGCTTTTTGATTGGTCTGAGAGGCCTAGGATCCCCTGGTCTCCACTTAAAAGTAGTGGCCTTGTTGCTATTTTTACAGGCCTTGCAGCGAAAGCACGTATAAAATCACACCATGTTGATTTTACTATTAACCCTCGCTGATGGATCATAATGGCGAAGTATTAAATGATCACTGAGTGATTGGCAGCGCTGATATGTAATTAAAGGGTGGGTCAGGAGATGATTTTTCAAGATGTTATCCATCTGCAGGATATGCCAGTTTTTCTTAAAAATATGTACAACCTAAAGGGATGATCAGGATATTGATCAAGTACGCATGGAGTGATAGAGAAAAGTTCCTAGCAGAGATTCAAAAACTTGAAGAGGTGATTGCGAAGGACAAGTATGTCAAACAGAGTGAAACCTTAAGGACTGCCATGATGAAACGTCTAAAAGACTATGAAGCTGTAATTAGACGTAGAAAGCAAACAAAGTTCCAGAGAGACAAACAGGACTATCGCACTGGTCGTATTTTAACCTTTGCACGGAAATTCGATGTCCCGAAGAAAAGGATGACACAACAAGGCACTGCTTGTAATCTAAACAAGGAGACCTCAGAATCGGATATTGAAACATCTGAAGTGGAACAATCTACTGGCGTGGATGATGGGAAAGGTAACAAAGAGTACACTAATTTTCAAGAATATCAACTAAAGAGGGAGAACCGTCAGGGACCCATGCAGAGAACGCATCCTCCGCAAAAGTCACAACAAAAAGGCGCAAAACAAGGAGGGGCAAGAAAAGCAGGGGAAGAAGCACCATCCCCAAGAGTCACACGCAGCAAAGGTAGGAGGGGCAAGTGGTAGATGGAGAAGATCAGAGGAAAGTTATCAATCTCTCGGATAGACCACTTACAGAAGATTAGACTAAGGTCCTCCAATTAGGCCTTACTTTCTGCCCAGCATCCAAATAACATGTTGTGCAAACAAGGATAGACCTGTTCACATATATCAGGAAGATTAAATTGCAAAAGATCTTCATCCTCCACCCTAAAAAAGATAAAATAAAAAGTAGAACCAATTGGGAGGACACTGATTTCAACCAACTGAGCGGCCACGATTTGGAGACTCTCTTGACCCTACAAACTCTGGATTTTGGTGAAACACAAAAGGAAGAAATGGACGACGTGGATACTTGTCTTGAGGTAGCAGGCATAAAACAGCCCAGTGGACCCAGCAACTTCAAAAGAAAGTCACGAGTTATGCCACAGGTTCCCTTTGACACCATTGATGTTTTTAATGATGCAGTCCTTAAGGATCTTAAACACCTAACAAAGTCTAAACCACGAGGGAAGAATAACTATAACATCTCAAGAAAACAATGGGAGGTGATTAAGACACTCAAAACTGATTTGACTGTGGAAATCAAGCCCTCCGACAAAGGAGGAAATATTGTTATTTTCAATAAGGAGCATTATCAGAAAGAGGCCTTACAACAGCTGGAAGATATAGAATGTTACACACCCATCAACAGGCCGGACTATCTGGATTGTATTAAAAGATACCATACATTCCTAACAGGTTGGAGGATGAAGGAATGTTAGATAAGGATGAATTCCTATTCCTGTACTGTGAATCTCCAGTCCTTCCAACATTTTACCATTTAACTAAAATACATAAGAACTCTGTTAACCCGCCAGGTAGGTCCATTGTGGCCTTAATTAATAGCCTCTTAGAAAATACATCTTTGTATATTGATTCTTTCCTGGCAACCTTTGGTCAAAGATTTGGCATCATACATCAGTGATACCCAGGACTTTCTGAGGCTAATGGAGGGTATTGTATAGGAATCAGATATTGCATATTACCAGTTTATATACCTGTACTAACCACCAATACGGGATAGCAGCTGCCAAATGGTTTTTGAACAAAAGACCATTGAGGTTTCACAAGCCTAATGTAATGCTCCTTGAAATGATCAGTTTTTGTTTGAATAATTAAACACCTTTTTATTTGCAGGGTAACTTGTACAGACAGCAGCGCGGGACCGCCATGGGCACGTGCTTCGCCCCCAGCTACGCAAATATTTTCGTGGGCTGGTGGGATAAGCACAAGGCCTGGGGAGAGACCCATGAACAATGGTTGGACAGCATTATTCTATTGGCGAGGTATATAGATGACCTCTTTATCGTTTGAAGGGGGAGTCGCTTCTTGGCTGAGTATATAACCTCTCTGAACGATAAGGAGTTGAATCTCACATTCACAGGTCACATTAGTGATAGATCAGTCAACTATTTAGACTTGGAAGTCTTCATTGAAGACGAGGTGTTACAGACACGACTCTACAGGAAGCCAACAGTGGGAAACACTGTGTTACATGCAGCCAGTTATCACCCCAAAAGTCTAGTAAGAAATATTCCATTTGGGGAACTCTTGCGTTTTAAACGCAACTGCTCTAACCAACGAGATTTCTCAATCGCTAAAAATGAAGCTTTGGGAAGATTTAAAAGCCGGGGATATAATAACATCACCCTTCAACAACCAGAAGAATGGGTAGGGAAGATAGACAGGAAAACCCTACTGCTTGCGAAAACAAAAGTAACTCATGTACAGGAGGAACATGCGAGAATGATTAAAACGTACAATATTAAATCAAGTGAGGTTGTACATATTTTTAAGAAAAATTGGCACGTCTTGCAGACGGATAACATCTTGAAAAATCATTTCCCGCGCTGGCCTTTAATTACATATTGACGCTGCAAATCACTCAGTGATCATTTAATACATAGCCATTATGATCCATCAACAAGGGTTAAAAGTAAAATCAACATGGTGGGTTTTTTATCCTTGCCTTCACTGCAAGGCCTGTAAAAATAGCAAATGCCACTACTTTTAAGGAGAGACCAGGGGATCCTAGGCCTCTCAGGCCGATCAAAAATTTACTTAACCTCAGAATATACAGTTTATTGCCTCAAGTGCCCATGCTCCAAACGTTACATAGGGAGCACAATACACCCAGCCAAAAAGCGCATCCTCAAGCATATGCGTGCAATAAGAAATAAAGAGGCCACCTATACAGTTGTGCGCCATTTCAAGCAATCACATCAAAGCAATCACAACCTTTTTAAATTTTACTGTATTGATCAAGTGGAGAGAGGGGAAAGAGGAGGCGACAGGACTAAGAAATTGCGGGTGTTAGAATCTAAATATATTATAGATCTACAAACGAAGGCTCCCATTGGGCTCAATAACGATGAAGAGTTGTGGGTCCACTTGGAGTATAAGAGGCACTCTTGAACAAGGATGTCAGTAAGTTTAAGGATTGGGGCAACAATAGAGGCAATCAAGCAGATTGCCTATCCATTAAGACTGATGCTGAAATCGTCCATTTAGGGATCAATTGTAATACAAAAGGAGAAATATATCACCTTATAAAAGAATTCTCTTTTATGTAAATAACGTAGAGTTTTTCGCCGAAAAGCAATCTTTATATAGATTGACAGCTTTTATTAATAATGACAAATTACTTTCTATTTAATGGCAAATACTGGAGGAATTAATTTTGTCTCCTATTCGTATATGTGATATTAACATTTAATTCACTAAAGCACTTTACTTTTTGTTGGTATAACAATTGTGTGACGAAAAACATACTAAAAGATAGCTACCGGGGGGAGGAGCCTGGCCAGCGACCATGATGGCCGCCTGACTTCTCGGCTCCGCTTGCCTTTGAACTGCTCTCCCGGTTTCCGCGACATCCTGCACACAATTCCTGGAATGCTCGGCGCTGGCGGAACCGGGAGGGCGGCCTGATCCTGCCGCTGTGTCTTGAGGTCGGATCCCGGTAGTAGAAGCGCCGCAATGCCCTCACCTCCCCCGGACTCGGCGAGGCAGGCTCGGGGTCTTTGTTACTGAGGTGCGCCTGGCCCGAGTGCAACGAAGATCACCGTGGGCTGCGGGACGGAGCTGGCGGCCGTGTCCCGCAGTAACTTCGAGATTCAGGAGCCCTGCTTGCCGCTTTCTCCGGCCTGCGCACGGACGGCCCAGGAGTAACATTGTAGCGTTCTTTGTGACCGGCATTGCTTCCGCCGCTACTTTGTATCGCTGCAGGGCTGGGACGAGCGCCATCTTGCAGCCTGATTTCATTCCCCAGAGGTAAACACCCGGGACTGGCTCTGTTTCAGCTTTGCTGCGGGGTGAATATAACTATTGCCCTGCGCCCTTCCAGTCCGGGCTCCCTTCACCATGGACCAGCTGAAGCTACTTGAGACTGCTGGCAAGGAGAGTTACCGACCGATGGCGCGACAATGCACGCACTTGCACCGTCTGGAGGACGATGCTGCGCCCTTTCTACCCTCGGTGCCATTGCGGCTCTGCGATATCCTGAGCGCCCTGTCCGCCTTGAGGGCTGACCTACGCACCGTCGCTGGGGAACTGGGGGGTCGGATGGACGCGATATTGTCCGCGGCCCCCCTGCCTGTACGTGAAGATTCGCAGCATCAGGCCGCTACGCCACACCCGGAGAAACATCCTTGTGGCCCCTCTGCCCCAGTCTCTGCTGACATGGCGACGGCGCGGAACTCTGATCCTGCTAGCGTGCTGGAGGAAGCACCCCGAGGTAGCCCTGAAATGTTTGCAACTGTTTTCCGGATGGTGAGATGGTATCGGGCGCCATTTTCTGAAGATCTCTTAAAGGCGGCTAGCGAAATGCGATTCCCTTCCCTGGACTGGTGGCGTCTGTTGGGACTGACTGTACGGGGTGACCCCGCACCTTGCAACGCTTCGTGTGACATTACCGTTTTCTCGGCAACGGGCTGGATGTTCGTTTGGGACCATTCTTCTATCCTGACAGGGCCCCTTCACCTCCTTCTTTCACCTGGGTCGTCTTCGATCCAGTTGGACTGCGTCGTTGCATCCTATCGTACGGGGCAAGGTTGAGGGTATCCTTTCTCCCTTCGGAACTGTCTTCCTGGTACTGCTGGGACACTGATGGACTGTTGGCGGATCTCGTATGTTGGTACTGTATTGGTGGTGGAGTCGGGCGAGGGTGGCCAAAATGATGTAATTCGACAGTTTTGGACAAGTTCTTATGGCCCTCCCCCGGACTTTTGTGATTTATGTTCCTTTCTTTCTTTGTCCTGACGGACCTCTTCTCTAGGTGAACTGTGCTCTTTCTTCTTTCTTCCTTTCTCTCTGTCTTTTTCTCCCTCTCAATTTTCTCTTTCTCGCTATATTTCGGGTTATGGGGAGACAAGCACTCTGCTAGGGGGGGGGGTAGGCCGTAGCCTCTGCATGTGTGTAGGGTGGGGGGGTATTTTTAGTTCATGGTTTTTTGTTTTCTATGGTGCCTTTTTTGCTATTATATGCTTTTTCTCTTCTCTCTTGGCCCGTGTTAGGCATATTGGGGGATGGGTGGTAGCGTGGTATTAGTTGAGAAGTCGCGTCCTCTTTAGGGGTGTGTATATTCTGTGGCCATCCTCTGGTTGGGAACTGCAAGTTGCAAACTGTGCTGATTGATAAAGGTGTCTATAGGTAGTCCCACCTACACGGACCTTGTTTTGTTTTCCTTTAATTGTATTAGTACGGAGTAATATGACCTGCTTTTAATGGTAGCGATGGAAACTTTTAAAATTAACCTTCACGGATTCTGAGGCATGGTAATACGATTACTACAGTGTAACCCTTCTTACTGCTTGCTTTCATGAGAGATATTACTGTGTCGCTGTAGCGTTGCATTGGTGCTTTACTGCTTCCGTGGCCGGCCGGACGGTTGTAGGCCCGTATTTGTTCTGATTTGATGCACAATAAAGGTTTCCAAAAAAAAAAGATAGCTACCATTAATTTTTATAACAGTGTTTGTGAGTCAGTCTTTGATGCTACTTGTATGGTCATGTGACACAATGTGATGTGAAATACTGCCGGTTTTGCACAGGGTAACTGACATAGAAAAAGCTGCATGGCAAAACGCGTCTGTCAGTGCAGGGGGTACTGCACAATAAAGCATTTTTGCTAAAACTGCTCCAGTGAGTGCTTTCCGTTCGGGTACGAGGAGGGCGTACTTTGTTGTTGCATGGAATGCGGCTCACCACCGCAGGAGTGAACACCCAGGAAAAGTAGGAGCGGCGGTGGTGGCTTCCGTTTTTTTGAAATATTATATATATATATATATATATATATATATATATATATATATATATACACACACATACATAATAAAAAAGAAGACCATATGATACTGGTTGGTCCCACTCAGGTTTGCAATTAAAATGCCATTTTAAATCAGCAGCCTTCCAGTTAAGTGAATGCCATTTCTTCAGAGGGAGTTCTGTGGTTTCCACCACTAATCACTGTTGAGGTCCAGTGAGGAAGGGTTCTGTTGCTGTGCAAGAGTTCTTCTCTCGCTGTCTGCCACTATTTATATGATTTTCCACACATCTTTTATTGAAGCCTCTTGCAGTAACTTTATTTTACCCTGAAATATATGCAGTCTTAGAATTGGGCACTAACGTTATTAAAAACAATGTGCCTGTTCTCATCTTATGTCACATCACCTGTAATTAGTGTTTTGGAAAGAATTATAAATGTCACAATACTTGTCTATTTTATTTTCAATAATCTAATTTCGAAATATTCAAGAGTACCTAATTTTCATATTCCTACCACACTAAGATATCTTGGGACTAAACAGATCAGGAAGTTCTGGCACGTCTATTAAGAAAGATTGTGAATGAAACACACACTAATATGGGGATGCTATGATGATATTGGACTGTTTTCTAGAACACATTGTCATTTTTAATTGTCACGTACATGCACGGCTTTAAGTGGAGAAAAAACGGAGAATGCTCTAAACGGGGAGGGGCAAACCTCTTAAAGTATGTGGCCTATCCAAGTAGAGGCGTGGTCTAAAGAAAGATAACTAGTTTAGCAGTACACCCTGCTCTGACAAGCCGTCAGCTCTAGGACTCCTCGGAGTGTCATCAGATTTGGAATTCCCCATTCATGCTCGCTCTCTCCCCTTATTATAGCAAAGCTTTGTATGGATAACACATACACCCTCCCCAATACCCCAAGACCGGTGTTGCCATCCTGGGAAATGCCCAGGCAGACACCTCCCGTATAGGGTGGCTTCACATGAGGCTGAGTGTACTAGAAGCACTGCTCCCAGAAGGCAACGCGGCTTCACTGGGGTGAGTTTTAACGAAGCCACCTCCCCGTCAAAACATGCCAGAGTCCTCCTACAACGCGGCTCACCTGGCATGACATCATGCCTTGACCTCCACTACTCAGTAGTGAGCAAAATGAGCATGCGCACATCGATGTGTATGCTCCCACTGCAGTCTAAGAAAAAAAAAAACGGACTACCTCTGCGAGGCCCAAAAACAGAGCCAGATAGAGACCCGTTTCGAGGACCCCTGAAAACAACTGCCGGTGCTCAGACCCATACCACTTAAAGCCCTGTGGACATGTAAAGTTGCTCTCTGTCTCTGAGAACACATTAATCCTTGTTGCTCTACCCAGTTAATGATTAGTCACTTGGCCTCCAGAGAGAAGAGAGAGATCGGTTATGAAGCAGGGCACCTTTGACATCCCCTCCACTAAGCTTTGAGCGGAACAGTGCAGGGCCCAGAATCCAGAATATTTTATGTTCTCACTTTAGGTTCTCTAGCACTTCACCTAATATTTGACCTATAAAAACGTAATTATGCAGATACACACATTCAGATGGCAGGGCTACCTTGATATATTGTTACTCCACACTGACCAGACTTTTCATATTACTCATCACAGGTTCTCGGATGGAACCGGAGAAGAACCCGGCTTACAGAAAGGCCTATATTTCAAAACGGGAAATAAGGGCCTGGTGTGTAGAATGTACTGAGGAAATTTAACTACAAAGCCTAATTTCAAAGTATTTGTCTCCTGAAACTACCTATCCAACAGTTTGTGATGAATGGTGCACCATTTTAAATGCGTAGTCGTAGCGCCCAGATTAAACACAAGGAATACACAAGAATTGTGCTCCCAGTACACAGCTTCAATACTGTAAAATTCCATTTGTCCTTCACTATGCAATGCACAGCGGTCAACGACAGTGAATCACTCCTCCTCCACGTGAAACACGTATTGGAAAGTAAACAGTTCGGTGATTTTACTTTTAACTGGCATGTTTTGGTGTGGTGTGAAGCAAGTTAATAAAGCCATTTTGTAGATTTCCTCTGAAAACTTTAGCAGTATCTTAAAAGTGTCCAGAAGCAATGATAACTCACTTGACTTGAGGATGTGCACCATGAGCTTAAATCAATGTACCTCCTGAAGGAGGAACAGGTTTTAAAATGGAGCCTGGTGGTTTGAACTGGATTCCTGTCAGAATTGTCATTGTGTCTGTCATCTACCCACTTCATGGCACTCCTCTTCTACTAATGACTAAGTGCAGAGTTATGACGAATAAGCAAGAAGTTAAGGAAATATTCTCTCTGTTGAGTGATGGCAAGAGGATGTGTCTTATAATATCCATCATCCAGAGGAAGGAGGAGCATGTGTTCCTGTAGATGAAAGCCAGGTCCTCTTGTACTGTTAACAGTGTGAAGAATTACAACACTTCTACATAATAGACCAATAATATTCCATAATAACTATAGATGCTACTAGAAATACTAAAGGCCACACAGCTAGGGGTAGGTATAGTGTGTCTGTGAACACTAGATAGACCTCCCCACAAAACCCACTCTTCCTGACACATGAAGGAAGTACAAAGTGCGTGGCACTAGCAGTAATACCACCCAGCAGGATGTAGCCATTCAAAGAGCAGAATTGCTCTACTTTGAGAATATATTGGTTATTCCTCTGTCACCCATACCAAGTTAGAGACGAGATATATGCCTCATTGTGGAAAGATCCCATTTAGGGTCTGTCTCCAATTTATGATGTACTATTAGGGATTGGTTTAGAAAAGTCACTTGACATCACTGGACGCACTTTTACAATTGCAGAAATCTGTATGGGAGAAAGTAATATACTTTCAAAACGAGGTTTTTGGAGAAGCAGAATGAAAATGTAAAGAGATTTAGTTCATATTTCTTTTCAATATTCAAGAGATCTTCTTTATACTTAGTGTCAATGTGTGTTCTGTCACGTATGGGAGAACCAACAGTAGTTGCGGGAAGCAGTGAGTGCAGGGAAATACTAAATATTCACTAATCACCCAGAAACAAAACTTGGGTTTCTGACAGTGGGTTAAGATAGAGGTCCTTGTACCTTTGTACAGCATCAATATGTAGTGAGTCTGGGGTCGACAATTTGTCCCTAAAAAAAAAGATAATTCTAAAGGTGCGGTGAGCAATGCAGTATAGAATTCCATGGTATTCAAATGCCATTCCAAGCTATAACTTTGATCCATTCCATTTAGTGATAACAAAACACCACAATTAAAAGAATACTGTTTCACACCTCTTTGGCAGCCACCACATTCCTCTTGCTAACTTCTTACCACAGTGAAGTAGAATTTAATGACATGTCTGGTCATCCCAAGCTCACAATGGCCCTGCACTTTCTTGGGTAACAATCTAAACCTTATTTTTTTCTGAAGAATGGAATACATTCTCAGATGTGGCACAGAGGTAAAAATCAAAGGTTCTTGCAATATTTTATCTGCATTTATACAGTTGCCGTCATCTGCCCATATTCACACTCACCATTTTATTTTATTTTTAAAATGATTCTTAAATCGCTTTAAGTCACTTGACGGAGCTATCCTTTTCTAATTCTCTAATTCATCTAGCCAGTGAAATGGAATTATTACCCAATTGTTAGGATGCTCATCACTGCATGCCCGAACAACCCCAAGGGCACTAAAATTAAAGTATGGGATGATTTCCTAATCTTTCCAAGATACTCCATTGTAATGTTCCCCCACATCCACCATTTGGCTTCAATCTGTGCATCACCTATTAGATACAAGAATACTTTATCTATAGCATTTTATCTTGAAATGTTTGGGTCAGTATTTGTGAGTCTCTCAAAGAGAGAAATATGAGAAACAAACAAATGGCAATAGATCAGTCTCTTCAAATTTGATAATTTCTTAGACGTATCGTAATTAGATTTAAAGGTAGACTCCCACACTAAACAAAAAGAAAAGTCTTTCTACATTTTTATTTTCATATTGTACAACACAATTTGGACAGTGGACCGCTCTTACACTCTCAAAGCACCAACCCACATGTCACCAATACCTATATATAATTTTCATTAGAATTGCGTGCAAATTTTCAAATACTCCCTGTCCTAAGAGTATATCCCAAAGCTTTGGGAAAAAGTCAATATTTTTATCAAGCTTGAAAAGCACCGCTTAAGAGTTTAAATCTCCACCAAACGTGGGTGATAGAATACGTAGTCAAAGACTGTCCCAAATGAAAAGACGCTGAATCGTGATTGCAAAAAAGTTCAAGGTTCTTTTAATAATCCATTAAGGAAACCAGCCAACGCGTTTCGTTCCGTCAAGTGGAACTTCTTCAGGGCGCAATAGATGTCATCACACGTGTATGTGTTCCGAGGCAAAACGTCGGGTTAGAATATATCTGTTCCCTCTGTGCGGGTGATCAAAGATGAAGTAGATCCAAAATAGAATGGATGTTTTTCTCAAAATGTATCTCTCACAGATTATTTCAAATGATGTGAAGATGTGATATTCGCCTTACTATTTAGACGAGCGTACTTCTCACAATCCAAACGATCCTACTTCTTCTGCCTAGCTTCGTGTGTGCTGCATAAGTCACTATGAGGTAGTAACCTTAATAATGTGACGTGCACGTTTTGCAGTATTAGCTAATACTTGCCGAAAAGAACTTGGCGCGTGGACTTTCGAGACGCCAACTGGGGGTATCGGGACCGGCCCTGACAGGTGACTACCTCAAAGTGACTTTGAAATTGTGTGTCAACCGAAGATTTAGGAGTCTGACCACTTGACCTTGCAAAACGTGCACGTCACATTATTAAGGTTACTACCTCATAGTGACTTATTCAGCACACACGAAGCTAGGCAGAAGAAGTAGGATTGTTTGGATTGTGAGAAGTACGCTCGTCTAAATAGTAAGGCGAATATCACATCTTCACATCATTTGAAATAATCTGTGAGAGATACATTTTGAGAAAAACATCCATTCTATTTTGGATCTACTTCAACTTTGATCACCCGCACAGAGGGAACAGATATATTCTAACCCGACGTTTTGCCTCGGAACACATACACGTGTGATGACATCTATTGCGCCCTGAAGAAGTTCCACTTGACGGAACGAAACGCGTTGGCTAGTTTCCTTTATGGATTATTAAAAGAACCTTGAACTTTTTTGCAATCACGATTCAGTGTCTTTTCATTTGGGACAGTCTTTGACTACGTATTCTATCACCCACGTTTGGTGGTGATTTAAACTCTTAAGCGGTGCTTTTCAAGCTTGATAAAAAAAATTATTTTCATACTTTGGAGGTCCTGAGTTGATGATTACATTTTTGGAGAGACATAATATAATCAAATATTTGATTTAAAATACTCCCCTCTTGGTAATACAGAAATATTTTTCACATTTTGAGGTCCTGACAACATCAGCTATATCCTTCATACTGCTGACAGACTCCCCCAGAATTCGCCATGGTAAATCTTCTTCTATTGTAGCCTGTCACCAAGCTCTAATGAACTGACACATACGTAAGGCATGAGTCACCCAAGTGCCATAGATCAACTAAAGAAACTGTCCGGCTTGACACAACCTTCGAGGGGTGTTTTTAGTACCTTGTATTGTATATGTGCCCTTCCCTCGATATCAAAAAGATCTTCGGTTGAATGGGTGGAGAAAGGGGAGAGTATCATACTTCCACATTAAGCAAATTATTATTGGTAACTAGTTGATTGTCTCAACATAGGTAGCCGCAATGCACTGGTGGGGACGTGGTAGGTTTGGACATGTGTGAAGCTATACAATAGGAAAATAATGTTTCCAGAAAAGTTGAACTTACGCTCGGATGAGATCTTCTTCATAGAAAATTGGCCTTATGTTATCCTCTATAGCCACAGTGATATTCTTCTTAGGTTCCTGATACAAAGGTTCCCTTTTCGGGGGAAATGCTACGTAAACATCATACCAGACAGGCTTCTGTGATGGCTTTATCACGCCTGCCCGCATCAGATCACGCACTCTATTAGAAGGAAAGTTAAACAAAACAAAATAGGTTACAACACAGATATCTTTAACCCCCTTACACAGTAGAAAAGACAAATCCCCCATGATAATCTCAGAACACATGCACACTTCAAATATTCCATGTGGGCAATTCTCTTTAAAACTGCCCAAGCCATCATTCTTGGGTCAAAAACATCTAAGAGCAACAAGGTATTTGGGTAGTGTGTAAACTATCACAGGCAGTATATAAAGTGTTCCACAATATTACTGTGGATGAATGTCACATTATATTTACACACTGTAGCACTGAGGGGGTTTGATCATGGTGCTTGAGGTGACATGTTTTTGCTCATCATTTGAAACAGGGCATCAGGTCTGTCAATTTACTAGGTAGGTGATGGACCCTAGAACGCAGCAACCTGAATTCTAATCCTGTCGTCAGCAACTTGAAAATAACTGTGTGTCTGAGCAAACCACAGATTATTCTCATAGGGATTAACCTGCACAGCTGTTTGTATCCACTATCCCCATCTTGTATGTGCTCCCAAACCATTCCCCATTTGTTGATGTATCCAGCAAGCCTCTAATTCAGAGGTCTCCAAACTGGGGGGCAGGCCTCAAGGGAGCTGGGGTTGGGCGGGACTCTGGCCAAAAGAAGCATTATGCTGATAGCACTGCTTTGTTTTCAGCTGAAAAAAAAGGAGCAGCAGTAAACCGCTAATGGGCCATCACTCCATCTTTTGTCATTCATATCCTGACTTGGCGAAGGGGTTAAAAGTGAGAGGACATCAAATATTCTTCAAACTCCCACCCCCATTTCTAATAATCACACTGTGGATACTTTTACACGCTAGTAAAACCTGCCTGACCACAACAGTATGTTTGGAAATCATGTATTCGATTGCAATTTTAAATCACTAACATAATTTAACTGCAATATTTAAATATGCCTAGACATATTTAAACATTGCCAGTATAATACAGTAATTTTGAAAAATGGGGGAAGTGGGGCCCCAATGATTTTTTTCCCCACAGGAGGCATTACAAATTTTTTGAAGACCACTGCTCTAATTCAAAAGACCACACCAAGTCATGTGCTCGCAAGACGACCACCGGTTCACTGGGCATCCTAATAGTAGCCTGAAAAGTAGGATACCAAGACAAGGGTTAACCCTCAAAATGGGCTTCCTGCAATGTGTTCTTAGGAAGACAGTTCTATTGAATGTATCTACCTGGTGGGTGCAACATGGATTAATCTACAGGCATTGTTTAATGACCCTCCTTTCCCATGTCAAATCCGGACTCTCCCTGCAAAGATGGCCCTTTCCCCTCTGATCCAGAGAGAGCGTAAGCCCTGTGAACGTGGGCACGAATGTGCAATGTGGAACATGGCTGTGTTGGATATGATGGTGTTTCTCGAAGCACAACAACCTGGCTGTTCCCACTACCCCTTCATTCTACACCATCAGAGGAGACTACACAACTGCCCTGCCAAATAAGCTTTCCTAATAATGCACCGGTAGTAGAATTTGAGATTTTCCTGATAATAGCTCCTAAGCCAAGAAGGGCGTGGCTAAATCCTGGGCCCAGCCGGAGTATCTTACCGCACTGATTAAATAAAAGAGGCATCCGAGAACCTGATCCTCATCAGGTAGCCCCACTGGTCGCTCCCGGTCCCCGGAGAGCACCTACAGATGGGGGCTTGGCCGGGGCAGACTCTGTTGGCATGGTGGCAAGGCCTACTAACCGGAAACACAAGAAAGCGCTGCTACTACCACAATTTAAGAGCAGCTGGGCTCTTCGGCGTCTCCTGTACGCCCAACTTGTGACTTTGGGTGGCAACTGCCTCACAAAATACACCCAGACACTGCCATGGCAGGAAATGTGGAAGCGATGGGCCAGGTGGCACACTGATGGGCAAGACCCGGGGGGCACGCCAGTCCGCGGCAGGGCCCCTCAAGATAATTGCCTTGCTGACCAGGTTTGACTCGCTGAGGCCTGCCTGCGATGAACTGTAAAGACTGGCAGGTGGTGGAGGAACTGAAGCAGGTGGGTCTGGTGCGAATGGTGGCGGAAAGCTGAGCACCCTCTTGCCACACACTGGGGGCTGCTCTTCTACCTACCTGCGTCTCCCATGCGCTTAGGCTGCGAATATGACTGCATGATCTGATGCCTGGCCGTTAACGGAGAGAAAGTATTGCTGTGCCCGGAAGACTGGCATCTGTCCTTCCACGTGTCTCAGTGTGGTAACCTTATGTTTCCTCTCATACACAGGTGATTTCTGGTCACTGTCGGCCCATGCTTATCTTCACATTTTAAAGGGGAGGTTCTCGTTGACCCTGCAAGACCTGACGCTTCCCCATGGTCCTTGCCCTGCCAGAATTGACATATAGACTGTACCCCAACTGCACTTGTCTGGCGAGAGGTGAGGTGTTGAGGTAGAGGCCTGGAAATTTCTCCTTGACATGACAAGTTCAGAGAGGTCTGACTCCTCTGACCGCATTCGACAAAAAGCCCTGGCCTCGCCCAAGCAGGATGGGTCGCACCAAAGCCAAAACAATGGACCACCAGGGCACTCGCATGCTCCCTCTCCCATCGCAAGGTTCCTCCTTGGTGACCACGGAAAAGTGTGTTCCGCCAACATTAGCAAATCCCCATGTGGACAAGTTGGATAATATTTTACAGGAAATCCGAGACTCTAGAATGGCCATTGAACAACGCCTTGGTGTACTTACCACGGACCTCTCCCTCCTCCGAAATAATCTTAAAAATTGACTGACAAGAGTCAAAACGACTGAAGCCACCATCTCCTCGCTGACACTATGGCAGAAGGAACTAACAACGACAAAAACGATCCTCCAGCAAAAAGTGGTAGAGCTACAGGTACAAACCAAAGATGCAGCAGGACGTGCGCCCCGCAATAAGGTTAGAATTGTTGGCATGCCGGAGGGAACAGAAGGCCCCAATGCAATACCATACATAGAGGATTGGCTCCACACCAGAGTGGCACCAAAGGCCGTATCAGATCTGTTCACAGTGGAAAGGGTGCACCAAGTACCCCGAGCGCACCACCACGACCACTTGTGGCCTGTGTACTGAACTACAAAGATTGGGATGCAATCCTCCGTAATACCAGAGAAAAATCACTACCCTGATTCCAGGAGACCCAAGACCATGCAGTCCAGCACAGCGCCCACCCACATTCAGCGAAGGCGAACACTCTGGAACAAAGGTGGGTCCCATCCCCCCAACAGGCCCTTGAAAGTCAGAATGTTGAACTCCTCTCAGTGTCGTACCCTCCGTCCCAGCTGACCTATCATCAGCCCCAGTTTGTCCCAGGACAGTGCTTCAAACTCCTAGTTGAGTGGGGGACGAAAGGGGAGGGGTTGGCTCAGCACTTTTCCCCACGATTCCCCCACAGGTGACTCATGATTTGCTGGGCTGATGTTTTTCATAAGTACTGTTCTTTTCAAAATCCTCATTGTCTGCACGTTATGATTGAGGGTTCTACCCCTGACCCCACACCCAAGGACTGGACATTTGACGCTCTGGGGAGCTCCACACGCCTCCCTGAGAGGGAACACAACGGGCCAACGTATATTATCTGTTATATGCCTCTTATTGCATTTCTTTGTCTTCATGTTAATCTAAGGTAAAAGGATTATCCTTACGCTGGGGCCCTCTTCTACCTTACCTGGGCAGAGACTAATCTTTATGTTGCATGACATGAAATGCTTCTGTCTATCCTACTTCATATTCTGCTCCAAATATTGTACTGTGAATTGCTGCTTAGATTGTTGCCTGCCAGCTATTGTCCTTTAATATGATGTTCTGGACAGTATTCAGCACTAGAGCCCCTGGCTCGGGATGAGTTCTGCTCCCGGCTATATCACTGCCCCTAATGCTAGATCAAAAGCTGTGTCATTAACCCCAATAGAAAGTGCACCCATTGTAATGTTTCCTTTTACATTTCTGGTCGAACAAGGTTTCATTGCTGGACCTTGTATTGAGACTGTTTTATGTTTTTGTTCTTGATAATGGGTATCCAACATAGTCACACCTCAATTCTATCACCACCACTCGTCATAACCAGCTTATATTTGTCTGTGTAGGCTTACGCCCCTTTAATAACAATGCTAGTTTCACATCAATATGATATGATCACTTGGAATGTCAGTGGCATGGGATTTATACCAAAACAACATAGAATCTTAGCCCAGTTGCACTGTCGACACGCACATGTGGTGTGCTTACAAGAGACCCATCTCATAGCCAGTGAATCCCTCAGACTCTGTAAGAAATGGCAGGGTCAATTGTCCCATACTTTCTATTTTGCATTTTCCCATGGGACAGCTTCATGAATCAAAGCAGAGGTCCCTTTCACAGTGGTGGAGATGAGGATTGATGCGCAGGGGAGGTATGTTCTGCTCCACGGCACGATGGGTGGTACACCCATCCTACTGGGCAGTAAATATGCCCCTAACTTGGAGCAGGAAGTCTTCTTCGCACATCTATCCACAATCTTAGAAGATTGGGTACATTATTCATGGTTTCAGGAGTGCTGGGGTATTGCTTTATTGGATATAGATCGCATCCCCTCCTCTCAAATGCTGATTCAGTGCAACAAGTCAAAGCCCCACAACAGTGATTGTAGGGATGGTCACATGCAGATGTTTGGCAAAGCCGTAAGTATTCATTTTACTCCCCTCCTTACCTATTCCATATGCGACTGGACAGAATCCTATGTGCGGCTTCCCTCCAGTCCACAGTCACACATGTGACCTACTTAAACAAAAGTCTCTTGGATCATAAGCCATTAGACATTGCGTTTACATGGGGCCGTGTCCCAGCCCCTATCCCAAAAAGGCGCTCACACCCCAGACGTTGGAAGATATTGTCTTCAGAGAAACATTGCCCACCACAATAGATAATTACTTTACCGAGAACACAATACCACTTCCTCTATTTTAACAGAATGGGGAGCGTTTAAAGTGGTTGGGCGATGGGACATTCACAGGCACAATGATGGGAACCCATCAGATGGTCCTTAGGGAGCTTGCCAGAGTGGAGGAGAGCCTGGGTTCCCAAAAAAGGCTGCGACAGATAATGCAGCGCATGCACCAATACTGCAGGATAGAATATGCAGAGCTGTTAGAATGTTAGAGCTGTTAGAATGTTTATGGTTTACTGACTACAGGGCTTACATTCACAAAACCCACACAGAAGAGGACAAATTAGGTGACTTACTAGTTCGACTGATTAAACCACTGCCTTCACCCACTTCGATACTCACAACAGCTACCTTACAGAATACCCAATTCCCTTCCTAAATTGAAATTAATTTGGCATACTGTGATTTCTATTCAACCCTAAATGCGGCCCCACCACTAGTTGAGCCGGAGCCATTCCAGAGCTTTTAGTATGGATTGGCCCTCCCCAAAGTGCTGGATGTGGAATGTGATGTGCTGGGGGCCCCTATCACGGCCGAAGAGAAAAGAGGGGCAAGAAACGAACTAGCTAGGAACAAAACCCCCAGCTCTGATGGCCTCCCTACAAAATGTTATGCCACATTTGCCACCCAGCGGACCCCACAATTAGAATGCCTTCCTAAAACTTCCGTGAAGGAGAGTATGCTGCCCCCTACCACAGCACAAGCACTGGTCACCTCTTTATTGAAACCAAACAATCAACCATCTGACATGCCCTTTTAAAGGCCTATTTCTTTACTTAATACAAAATACTCAGTAAAGAGCTGGCCAGCCACTTACTATTTTTTTTTAAACATATTTTTATTGCCATTTATAGTTTATCAAGACAATTTGCAATACAAATACATACAGTCAAGTGATATACGTAATCAGTTACAGCTGATGATCTCATTAGCTATATGTGAAGCTGATCGGTAGGCAATGTGTCAACGGTGATAGTTGGGGCTGTGTAAATGCCATAAAGAACAGGGGTATAAGACCTGGGAGAAGGTTCGTGGAATTACTGGGCATAGGTATCAGATGTGGTGTCTGGGTGTCGTGATTCTCACAAATCAATGCAGCGTTATACTATAGAATCGTGAAGAGGATTACGTTCAAACCGATTTCAAAGTCCGACCGCCTAGTGTGATGTAGTGCGCAGTGCAACTGGCAGCATCACAAATGTGCCGTCGGAGAAAAGTCCAATGTTTTCGGTTGTGGTTTGCACAGGTGGTTGGGGGTCTGCTGGGATGGGCGTGCCGGCGTCCAGATCGTCATTGGGTGATGATTGCTTGAAGCTGTGTAACATTAGGGCCCACTCCATGGAGATGGGGTGTTTCCGTATCCCCTTTACTTCTTCCTCGCGCAATGCATCCTCCTCTGCAGCCGCCCATTAATGCATTGCTCCCACCAATGCCGCAAGCGGGGGGCCTGTGGGGGATCGTCAGTGCATGGTTATGCTCCTTTTAGCTAGTAAAACGGCTAGCGAAGTAAAGCGAAGGTGCACTTTGTGATGTTTCTGTGTGCGGAATATGCCTAGCGCGCTAGCTTCCCAAGTGTGGAGGTATGTAAGCCCTGTGAGGTCTCCCAGAGTGTCATGAATAGTTTGCCAGAAGGATCGGATGGTGGGGCAACTCCAAAGCATATGATGAAAGTCTGCTTCCTGCGATTGGCATCTGGGGCAAAGGAACTGTGTGTCGAGATAGAATTTTTGCAGGCGTGCCTGTGTTAGATACGCCCTGTGGAGTAAATAAAATTGTATGTTTTTAAAGCATGCGTTTCTGGATTCCTTTTTGGGGTATTCGAGGGCCCTAGCCCATTCTTTCTCATGTAGTGGACGCCCAATTTCATCCTCCCAAGTGGTGCGTAAAGTCGTTAAGGGTTTGTGCGTGAGTTCTCGGAGGGCTTTATAAAGCCATGTGACTAAGTGTCGCTCCACTCCCATGTGCAAGACCGTATGTATGACCGGATGTGTGTTTGGCTCCCCGACCAAGAGATTGTGATATGAACGGTAGCTCTCGAGGAGGTGTCGGTACAGCAGGAACTGGCCCGGGGGGAGACCGTACTCCTCTATAAAGCGTTGAAATGATTTGACCTGTCCGTCCTCAAATAAGGACTCCATGTCGGTACTCCCACATTCTGTCCATCAGTTAGCATGTTAGCCGTGTAATGGTTTTCGCATTTGGGCCATCCGACTAGCGGTAGCATAGGGGAGTAAGGGGGTGTCCCCGGTGACAGGCGATGCACTCTTAGCATGCATTGGCGTGCTACTGTTACTTGTAGGGGGTACGTATGCTTTGGCTTGGAACCGGGTAGCAGAAGGCGAGTAATTTCTGGGACAGATATTCGACCAGTCATAGTATGCGTCTCGTTGGTATGTCTGCCTGCCGTCCAATAAGATAACCATTGAAGTTGTGCCGCTAGGAAATAGGACTCGAAGGATGGGGCTCCCAGTCCTCCCTGTGTGGTAGGTAATTGCAGTTTCTTCAATGCTATTCTATGTCTGCTAGGTCTCCAGATTAATGTGCTGGAAAGCGAGATTAGGTCACGAGGGAAGGTTCTGGCCGGGATCACTGGTAAGTTTGTGAAGTGGTATAACAACCGGGGGACCATTATCATTTTAGCGAGAGCCACTCAGCCGATCGGGGCCAAAGGGAGGCTGCTCCAGAATCCAATTGCCGATCTGATGCCAGCTAGTGCCCTACAGTGATTACCCTCAAAGATGTCGGTCGGGGAATGGTAAAGGCTGGTCCCAAGGTAGCGGGGGGCTCCATATGTCTCGGGGGCAGATTCGGATGGAGGGGGTACACTGTGGATTTGTCCCAGTTTACTTTTAGTCCAGAGGCACAGGGTCAGACTGATTTGCATATGGCCATGTCTGAACTGGGGTGGCAGAGTGGGCTAAAGAAACGGTGATGGATTAAACCCAGATCTGTTGACTGGGTGTGAGTGTTTTATTGGTTCAGATGCTCCGTCCATCACCACCCCCTTTTGTACCGCTTTGTTCGCCATAAGTTGGCAGGGTATGCTCAGACGCGAGTCCCTTGCTCACTTTGCCACTGGATTCAAGCAAGCCGGGCTGAAGACGGCTGAAATGCCAGAAACTGGTCCTTGGAAGCTTGTTTCCGGTCCAGGGAAGACATGGCTTGGCAGTTCAGGCTGGACTGTTCCCAATGCACAGGGTCAGACTGATTTTCATAAGGCCATGTCTGAACTGGGGTGGCAGAGAGGGGCTAAACAACGGTGAAGGATTAAACCCAGATCTGTTGACTGGGTGTGAGTGTTTGATTGGTTCAGATGCTCCGTCCATCACCACCCCCCTTAGTACCGCTTTGTTACGAGCTAGGGCATGTAATGCTTGGGTAATGTCGGTGGATGTTATCTCAGTGTCTAGTGTCATCCTATCTGTCTGCGTAACCTTGGGGACTGTTAGGGGGTCTTGAAAATGATCTATTATGGCCGGTTCGGTCGGCGTCGGGTGACTATATACCTCTGCATAGTAATGTTGAAACACTAGGAGGACCTTGTCCTGGGACCATACCAAAGTACCCCGAGGGTCAATGTCCGTGTCCTGTTTGGCCAGCCACGCCAGCAGCGTGCCCGTTTTATCCCTCTCTTTATGCATCCGGGTGGCATATGTTCTGAAATTATACCGACAAGATCAGCACAGGCCGCTTGGTATTCTGTTTTGGCATTGGCCGTGAAAGCTACCCTCTCCTCAGACAGATCGTCTCGTTTAGTGGCCGTGGCGAGTTGCTTTTCAGCCTTAGTGAGCACCCGTTCTAGCGTCCGCTTGACCCCTATTATTTGTTTAATACATTCTCCACGGGCCACTACTTTGAATGTGTCCCATTCCACTAATGCTGAAGATGCTGTGCCGGCATTGTGAGTGAAGTAATCCTGGATGCTTTACCCCTGGTCGTGTTTAAAGACCTGATCTGTTAGACAGTCTCGGGGTAGACGCCATGTGGGGACTGGGGGATGCGGGGCCTCCAGCTTAATCGCAATATATGGGCATCATGGTTCGATACGATCCTACCCATATAGCGTGTGTGCAAAATTTTGGGAAACACCACCGTGGAGCATAGGAATCTGTCTAATCGTACCCGCAAGGTTATGTGGGATGGAGTGAAACAAGTATAGTCGAGTTTGTGGGTGGTTCAGTCGCCATGCATCCGTGAGTGCCCATTGTGTGATTCAAGTCCGGAATCTCTCAGTTTGCTTATGGGCGGGGGAGTGTGTGGGTGGGGGGTGGGAGCGGTCCAAGGTAAGGTCTAGTGTGCAATTGTGATCACCACCTAGAATCCATGGGATGGAAGTAAATTGTGCTAGGATCCCAGTGAGACGGTCCCAGAATTTGTCATGCTCTACATTCTGGGCGTATATGATACCTAAGAACACTGCTTGTCCATCTAGAAGCCCTTCAAGTAGAGCTGTCATGATATGGCTGTGTTGCATATGTGTAGCAATTGAGTCCAGATTGTGCCGGTCCTCATGGCGATGTCAGTGAGATCATCTCATGCCGAAAGAGTGCTCATTTGTCCATCTAGGATAGAATCAGCCATTCGAGGAGTGACCAGGGGAGGTGTGACGGAGTCCCCGCCAGATAGTGTTCTATCACTGTCGTTCTCTCCTTTCGATGAGAATACAGGGGGGGGGGGTCGAACTATGTCCTGTGTTAAGGGGGTGCACGCAGGTCGATCACTGCCTGTAGTGCCTCCAGTCGTTCTTTCACAATTTGCGTCAGGTACGGAGAATCCTGAGAGAATGATCTGGTCACCCGATTCGCCCCACCGCGTTGATACTTCGGGCCGCGTCTTCTGGGTCGCGATGGCTTGCGACTGGGGTTGCGTGCAGTCTCAGCTCTAGTTTGTAGTGGGCAGTGCTGATCTGCCCAGTCATGTGCTTCTTCTACGGTGGTAAAAAAGATGACTGAGCCTTTATATAGGACCTTGAGGCAGGCTGGGTAGAGCAAGGAATATTGGACATTGTTCGCCCGTAGCCATCGTTTCACGCCCAGAAAAGGGGACCTTTGTTGTTGCACTGCTCTTGCATAGTCGGGAAAGATCATTATTTGTTTGTTTTCTACGTGCAAGGGGCTAGCCATGCGGGCCGCACGCAACAACGCGTTCCTGTCGCGAAAGTGTACAAACTTTGCCAACATCGGTCTTGGGGCGGTTCCTGGTGGCGGTTTGCGGGCCGGGACCCTGTGGACACGTTCAAAATGGAAAAAAAATGCAGTCCTGTCTGTCACCGAGGTAAACGATTTCACCCATGTTTCCATGTAATCCAGCGGGTTTGAT
This sequence comes from Lissotriton vulgaris, assembly GCF_964263255.1. Taxonomy (NCBI): domain Eukaryota; kingdom Metazoa; phylum Chordata; class Amphibia; order Caudata; family Salamandridae; genus Lissotriton; species Lissotriton vulgaris. The sequence continues at coordinate 248,826,312 of NC_141687.1, forward strand.
CCTTCAATTCCCTCCGGCAGACCCAGCACGCGGATGTTACAGCGTCTCGAGCGCCCCTCCAAATCATCTGTGCGTTCTTCCATGATGGTTAGACGGTGGAGGACATCCTGGAGCGTCTTTTGGTGCGTCTTGACTGTGGGTTGTAGGTCGGCAAGCGTCTTCTCTCCGTCTTTCACTTTGTCTGCCAATTTGCGATGGTCATCACGGATTAGGCTGATGTCGGTCGCCAGAGTGCCCAGCAGCTCCTCCATAGACAGCCTGGATAGTTCGATGGCTGCCAATACCTGGTCCAATTTATCTGACACCGATGGGTCAGCCTGTGACGCGTTAGCATGTGTCCATGCCCGGGTATTCAGCATGTTCTCCGGGGCAGTCTCCGGCACTGATGTTTGCTGCGTTGCCCTCGGTTTTCCCATGTTGATGATCGCGGAGCCGCCCGAGGTGCAGGGTTTAGCGAAGGTTGCGTTGTTGGGTAAGCCCCCCTCCGAACAGGCAGTCCGTGTGATGGGCCCGTACCCACCAGGGACGGGGTCGTAACAGTCTCACTTGCGCCCAACCAGGTGCGGGGGAAGGGTTCGCTCTGATGGTCTAGGTGTGTCCAGAGTTGGATGCCGCCCAGCCAGGGCATTGCGCACTGTCCCAGGAGGCAAATTGTGTGGAGACTGTGTAGTTCAGGGGCTGTGTCTTGTGGCTCTATGAAGTGCCCTGGCACGGCCTGGTGCAGGGATAGGTGAAGTGGTTGTGCCTCCACGTTGAGGTCAGGCGGTCTCTCTCCACGACAAGTCCGATTTCGCTGCAGCTACTGACTGAAAGGGGCGCTCAGCGGGGGTAGCTCTCCACGGAGGGGTGGGACAACGCCGCTCACCTCTGTTTTCGTGCTAGTGGGCACTCCCTGGAGGTTTTCAGCAGCAGCCTCGCCACTCGCGATGATCCTCGGGCGTGGGCTCCCCCAGAGAGGCACGATCGGCCCAGTGGTCACAGATAGTCCCCCAGCTCCAAGTTACCGGTGGAAAGGGGAGTGGTTGCCGCCTGGGAACGCTGCGTTGTAGGTTGCCGGTGCGGGGCAGCGTTCTCTTTTGTGAGGGTCCGTTCTGGGCAAAATGGCGGGTCCACGCCCGCCCAACGTCTCCTCCTGCAGCAAGTTGGGGGCAGCGGTGGGAGCACACACTGAGGTGTGGCCCCTTTGTGTCCACTCCCACTTTAGGCAGCATCCGACGTCGGACACCGAGCACATAAAGTCAGTCCAGCTCCCCTGGGCGCAGTGTCGGGGACATGCGGGCGCCATCTTGCCGTTCAGCGCCAGAGTCCAATATATTCAGAGATTGCTCAGGCTGGATGCTGAATTTCCAGGAGTTTAGGGTCGCTGCATGTACAGGACAAGTTCCGATTTCTGGATTTTGTTTTCAGTGTTCCAGACGACCCCAGGAAAAGGGCAGTATGCTGGCTCGATCGCGGAGCCTCAGCCAGACACAGCCACCATCATGGCTTGCTTGGTCACGCTTGCCAGCCACCTACTAATCATACTTCCTAAACTCCTTCATACAGATCATTTCGGCTTCGTCCCTAATTGCAATACCTCGCCTAATATCTGAAGATTACACCCAATCAAGGACACTGTACATGGGCGATTTCGCTGGGCAGGTTGCATCTCCTTGGACTTAAGACAGGTGTTTGACACTTTAAGCTGGGATTTTATGATCGCTGCCCTTATAGGTTTTGGCATCATACCACCTATATTCGCTGGGTACAATTATTGTACGCAGCCCCCACCGCACAGGAACGCAAGGGCCGATATATTTCAGATCCATATCTGATATATCATGGCACAAGGCAGGGTTACCTCTTATTGTCTCCTTTTTGTTCTAGCATTAGAACCCTTAGCTCAATGAATAAGACAGGATGCCCACAACTGAGGTATTCCAATCAGAACTGCCACCCACGCAACATCATTGTATGCGGATATGATCCTGTATGTTGAAGATTTTCAGATAAACGTGTCATAAGTGGCTTGACAGTTGAATGAATGAATGAAGAGATTCTTATTGTGCGCAAACTTTGCCCCATGGGCGTCAAGGCGCCTACATCAAAAATAACAGCTTGTCACCACATGTAGCATTCTATCATTGGTAGGCCCTCCTGAAGAACCAAGTTTTAAGTTCCTTTTTAAACAGGTCAATTGAGGGTAGCGTTTTTATCTCAATTGGGATGGAGTTCCAAAGCTGCGGGGCAACAACTGAAAAGGCTCTGGCTCCCCATCTAGTCAGCCTAAAGCGGGGCACGACAAGTTGGAAAAGTCCAGCGGACCGAAGACCTCTTGTTGGAACGTAACGAGTGAGTAAGGAACTGGTCGCACTCGTTGATCCCTCCGCCAGTGCTCTATACGCCAAGCAGAGAATTTTAAAAGAAATTCTGTGCTGCACAGGAAGCCAATGAAGGTCTTTCCTGGCCTTGGTGGCAGATGATGTCTTAGGAAGAGCCAGAACAAAGCGTGCAGCAGCATTCTGTACAATTTGCAGCCGATGTATGAGGCTCTTATTAGACTCCATATACAAAGAGTTGCAATAGTCTAACCTGGAGCCAACAAGAGCGACTGCAACCTGTTTGCGCGCCTGGGGGGAGAGATAACCACGGATTCTGTTAAGTATCCTAATCACGCCCCAGCACGTGGCCACGGTCCTGTTAGCTTGTAGGGACAGAGAGAGTGAGGTGTCGAATATCACACCAAGATTTCTGGCTGATTGGGATGGAGTGGGGCAGGTGCCAAGAGAAGAAGACCACCACTCGCTCGACCAAACATCCTGGTCCTTCCCAAAGACCAGTACCTCTTTCTTTTCGCCGTTAAGCTTAAGGTAATTAATAGTCATCCAGTCTGCCACATACTGCATGCATATCCTAAAGCTGGAGGCGGATGTCCTGACAGAGGAGTGACGTTTTTTTAAGGAGAGGCTTCACAATAGCCGTCTTCCATACAGTTGGAAAAGAGCCCTGGACAATAGTTTTATTCATGGCCACGAGCATGGGAGGAAGAAGACTACTTCTACACTCTTTAAGTTTTTTAAGAGGAAGAGGAAGAGGATCCATGGGGGAAGCGGATTTAGTCCTGTCAAGTAGAAGGTTCAGTCCCTCCAGAGACAAGAGAGGAAACTCCATAAGTGGTTTGGGAGGGTCTTTACCTAAAGAGTCAAGATTTAATATGACAGGAGGGATGTTCTGATCCAAAGAGTGGCAATGGGCTTCCAAAGAGACATGAATATCCAGGATCTTCTTATGGAAAAAGTCTGAGATATTATTGCATAGTTCTTGCGAACTAACTACAGGATCCGGGAGTTGAAGGGAGCATAACAAATCAGCGATTTTAAAAAGCTCCCTAGAAGATGTGAGAGAGCTGGTAAGATTGGAAAAGTACTCCTGCTTCTCCATTACCACTCTCTGTTTATACTCCCGCAATGCAGACTTGTGAGCCTCTCGATCATTAGGGTCCCAAGATTTCCTCCAACTTCTCTCACTGCACTAGCATCCCTGCCTCAGAAGTCTCAGCTGGTCAGAGAACCAAGGTGCCGTGGGCTTCCGCCGGGCTACATAACGCAGAGATGCAGGGGCAAGCTTTTCCACTGCATTGGAAATAGAATCCATCAGATCTTGAGCTGCCTCAGCTGCGTCTTTCCGGGAGAGAGATTCAGTAGAGGAGACCAGAGAGGCAAGAGCCTCATCCGTGATGTTCCTGAAGTTTCTCCTAAGAGTAAGTGAAGAGGTAGCCTGGATGCCAGAACAAAGGGCAGGAAGAGCAAATTCCAACGGTACTGCAAAGTGGTCTGTCCAGACCAGCGGCAGAGGGGGGCCAGTAGAAAGTCTCAGGTCATTAGAAAATACCCCGTCAAGTATATGACCAGCCTTATGAGTGGGACTATTCACAAGTTGAAGAAAGTCACAAGCTCCAAGTGACTCAACCAATGATAAAGTATCTTTTGAGTTGGCCTCATCAAGATGAAAATTAAGATCACCTAAGATGGTGAGGCAAGGCTTACCAAAGTAGGGTTCGAGAATTCTTAATAAGTCCGAAGAGAAGCCAGATCTAGGACCCGGCGGCCTATAGATCAAAATCCCTGTGAAAGAGGCCGATGGGGCACACGTGATACAAAAATAAAGAGCTTCGAACCGATCTTGAGGCATGGATAGTGATTTGATCGTGCAGGGAAGAGAGGATTTTGAAAGAATAGCGATCCTCCTCCTCTGCGCAACAGTCTATCCTGCCTATGCAGGGAATAGCCATCAGGAATGGCCATAAGCAAATCGTGACCGGAGGTGTCAGAGGCCCAGGTCTCCGTAATGAACACCCAGTCCGGCTGTCGCTCATCCACAAAATCATGAAAGGCCACGTTATGCTTGATGAGTGAACGCACGTTGATAAGAAAGCCAGATCTCAGAAGTAACAGGCTGTTTTTGAGGAAGAAGGGGTTTAATAGGGTCAGTAGATGAGAATTGAAAAGAAACTGAACATGTCCTACAACTATAAGAGTGCAGTATCCCTTCAGGCGAGAAACGATGTAAACAAGGTCGAAAACTTGGTTTAAAAGAGGATTTCAGACATGGAATAATGCCTAATTACCTCAGAGAGTGAAGATGGAGTAAAAGCCGAGTCCAGCCTGACCTGCAGCCCGTCCTCAGCGCGGACGGGCGCATACGGGCTGAACTCAGGCGTAACTCCGGCGTCAGTCTGGCGTCAGTCTGGCGTCCCCGCTGCGCGTTACCGCTCCGCGCAGGCATGACTGACTTTATACTCGCCTCGCAAGAAGAAAGCGGACTAGAGCGCGCGATGTCTGCCCCTCACCCAATATGGCCGCCAACGAGACAGGGGCAAAGGACCCGCGAAATGCGGTGCTTTCCACAGATTATAGTGCGGGTGAGATGACAGCAGTGGGGGTATGCGTGGCCGGCGTTAAAAGCAGGGGTAAGTGTCCAAAAGAAATCACAACTAAAATGGCAAAACGGGAATTAAAATTCAAGAGCTGCAAATGACAGGCACTGCTGCGAATAGTGCGCTAAAGCCGAGTAGGGTGAGCTGCACGATTTGCCTGCCTTTATACTCGCCTCGCAAGAAGAAAGCGGACTAGAGCGCGCGATGTCTGCCCCTCACCCAATATGGCCGCCAACGAGACAGGAGCAAAGGACCCGCGAAATGCGGTGCTTTCCACAGATTATAGTGCGGGTGAGATGACAGCAGTGGGGGTATGCGTGGCCGGCGTTAAAAGCAGGGGTAAGTGTCCAAAAGAAATCACAACTAAAATGGCAAAACGGGAATTAAAATTCAAGAGCTGCAAATGACAGGCGCTGCTGCGAATAGTGCGCTAAAGCTGAGCTCAGTCCAATACATTTGTGTCGGTATCTGGCCTGCGTTCATAAATCCTATGCATATTCATACAAAAACACTTATCACAAACCATCTTTACCTTTCGAGGCGATGGAAATCCTGGTAATACCTCAGACCTTTCGTTATTTGGGGATCCAGATTTGCCGGGATGCTCAGAATGTGTTGGAGAGTAATCTCCTTAAAACTATTGCACTCTCAAATCACATGTGAGCTTTTGTACCACCTTCGGTGGCAGGCAAATTGGCCCTTACTAAAATGGTCATGCTGCCTCACTTACTGTACCATTTTGTAAACATTCCACGGCTTGTATCTGCCCAAATCTTTGCACGACTAAACGCCCTTCTAATTGACCTAATCAGGGCCAGTGGCAGCTGCAAGGTTGCCTTTCCACGCTCCAACTATCACCTGACAAGGGATGGGTGCTTCAAAATTAAAATCCTACTGCATAGTGGGGCAGTTGCAATTCCTTTCCTACTGGCTGGAAAACTGTAACCATTCTGAAGTTGACTATTCTGATGTCATGTGGGCAAGCTACACAGTATGTTATGTCAGGGCTCCACATTCCCCACAGATGGCACCTTATTACTGTGAATTGCACTTACATATCGGAAGATGGTCTTGTGTTATATCACAATGCACGTGCCTTATGCACCGAATGTACCTCTGCTGAGCCTCCCCACGGCATCCGGGACTCTCATGACAAATAGAGTACAACCTTGATTACAGGGAGGAGTCACTACGATGAGTAACCTTTTTGCAGAGGGCACCCTACTAAGCCACAAAAATGTTATATACACATAGAGTCTACCAGTTACATTATTTTTAACTCACGCCAGTATCGCCCTTATATACATTGCCATTGGGCACCTGAAGAAAATGAACTTCCCATATACTAATTACTTCAAGCATTACACACAATGGGAAATAATCAGCACTTGGTCTGTTGGTTATATAGGGGCATTAGTACTCCTCTTCTGCTCCCCCTTACCAGCTCAATGGGAAGGCTACCTAGCTCGGAATCTTCTGGACAAAGAATAGGACTTCCTTAGGGAATACCCCCAGGAAATCTCTCCCAACATTCTGCTTCAAATGTATACCATTTTCTATATTACACCGGGCATACCTTACTCTGCATAGGCTCCACACCATGTTCCCCACAATAGCGGTGGCATGTCCAAGGTGTCATGCTTCGTATGTAAAACTTTACACGTTATGGGATTGTCCCTGCCTGACCCCCTACCCCCACTGGATGCAAGTCATTGCTATCCTGTCAGAACTTACCTACCTAGACCATTACCACTCCATGTATATTGGGTTTATTCAGTCAAAAGTGCCAAGGTGCTGTCAAGGTTTGTGGCTTTGGCGCCATTACTGGCAAAGTGCCTATTGACGAGAAGCTGGAAATCCCACACTGCATCCACGGTTTCTCAATGGCGGGAGGAGGTGGAGAAATGAGGCCTGGCGAAAAGTGGTGCACCGCCAGGGAGGAATACTGGGATCTGCAAAAGAAGCCCATAGCATTGTAATGGGAAGCCCTGTTGGAATCTTTTAAAACTTTGGAGGTGCCGGACAGTAAGTTTGTTCAGCCAATCCTCCCCACACACGTTTATGCTGAACAGCCTGCACTTGCTTACACCCCACATGCCCTTACATAGGCAGCGTATTGCTCAGACTAAGCTGAGATCCCTATCTCTATATACCAGGAAGAACAAACGAGCAATCTCTAGTTTTGTGTTCCCACCATTCTGCACTCATTAGAATAGCACATAGGTGGTTGTTGGCATGCTTGCTCATATTAGCGACAATGTTTAGTTACGGGAGGATTAATCTGTTTAGATCACATTTTTGTGTGCTGTTCTCTCACATGCTAGAAGGCAAGGTACTTTGTATGTTTAAGCATAGATCCTGACCATTTCCTGGACCTATGGTTTACTCAGCTATGGTTTACTGACATGTATCAGATGCTAACAATGAGCAGAAGTTCACTGGCTTAAGAGACCCCAGGGTCAATATCACCATGAGAGGCATGACACTTGGTGTCCCATATGTACTTAAAGGGACACATAGGCTTGTGCAAGGCAGTCACTGGCCACAGAATCAACTGGTAACAGGTAACCTATTCTTGACTTAATGATGCCAGGATGAGGTCTTCCAAAAGGTTATGCGGGGTGGTCTGTTAATCGATTGTCATCTGGGGGATTACCTTACTGGGTTGAGGAGGGTGGATGAACCAAGCCATTTCAAGTGTTCTACAGAAGATACCCTTTGGACAAATGCTGCACAATAACAGCAAAGAAACGTGCATTATGTACCTGCAGCTGCAGAACCATGAGAGCCTACAGAGGTGCCTGTGCTAACCCGGGATGAGCCTGCCCAAGTCTAACTAAACGGATCTTGCTGCATGGCAAGTAGTAATGAGAGTGATAAACGAACAAGGCAAATACTTCCAACATCAAATGGGAGTGTCCCACTCTAGAGACGATGTACCCAAACAGTGGCACAATCTGATGTTGAGGCAGCCGAGTGCTTCTGAACCATATGTTGGACTTTTGTCCAGTGATTTGGCCCTTTGTCAGTCTGGAGATCATTAACACCTTCGATGCTGATGACGATCTCAGCTCGTCATCAGCCACGGTGGTTGTGTGCTGATGACGAGCTGAGCTCGTCATGAATATATGGCATCAAGAATTTCCCAGCACAGGGGAAAAATAACCACAGCAGCCAAGGTGTTAAGGCCACACCATTAACTATTGAACATACTGCTCTATGCTCCGTTCGCAGCACACCTCCTGGTAAAGAAGAGAAACTTGTGCGTCACTCTTACTGGCCCTGGAGGATTGTAAAGATGTGGCTTTGATATAACCCCTAAGACGTCAGCATTATCCACCAGCCCTTAAATAAGAACCGTTTTTGTGTATATTTTTGACCAATGAACAGTTATTTCCTGATGTGTGTACCCAGTGTGGAAAGGCACTTTAGATGTGCTCTGTCCAATACAAATGTCATAAAATAAAAAAAGTAAAAAACATTTTTTTTTAAAAGCATGACCAATCTTAATACAATCACAATTGTGCAAAATCACTGAGGTACTTTATCCTTTACTGTTGTGGACTAAGTTTTGTGAGCTACCCTGCTAGCTCCTAGGCAGAAATTAAATTTTTTTCCTCCTTCCACGTCAGTTTCTCTGAAGGCATGTAGTGTGTGCAAAAGGTACTCTGATCTCACACTTTTTAGTTGGCTTAAATGTGCAACATGGTGTAACCCATTTAAAGATATTTAATGTTGTGCAGGTCAAACTATAAAAAGTAGCAGGTAACTTTTTCAAAGATCGCTTTTATTGTAGCATGTTATATTACAGAGAACTTGTAAAGCGCATCCATCACCATAAGGGATCCTATTGCTCTAAGTAAGCACAGTGCTGCTCTACCCTTCCCAGGCAAACATACAACCAAGCAGAGTCACTACTCCTGTACTATGCAGCACTCACATCTACCTGATGTAGGCCAAGAGTGAGTTAAGCAAGCAGCAGCGGAACCTTTAAAAGGGAAGTGAGTCTGGAGGCCTCACTCCAGTAACACACGTAAAAAGGTAATGTTCACTACTACTGATCACTACACAGCATACTGCTACCACTTTGCCTGTGCTGCTTAACTCCTGGTGAAGGCAGTAACCTTCCACCACTAGGAGGGTAGCTCTGTTGGCACCTCTCCCAGTCCCACAAAACCGCCATTTGTGAGACAGGCCTATGTCATGGCGCACATGCATGATCTGTGTTCCGCTATGACAACACAATCAGCATTAGTGATCCAGACAACAGTACAGTTGGGTACTTAGGAAAAGGGTACACTTCATAAATATTAGACTAGATAGATATTTTACTTATGTTATTATACTTACCATGTATGGTAAAGGCATGCGTTGGATTACCATACAACTGTTAATGTTTCAATCATAGTCTGTTGCCATCCACATTTTGTTGAAAATCATCAAACCTAAAGAAAACTATGACCTATGCTGACCTGCGTGAATGGCATGGAGATGCGAGTCAAGAAACGAAAGTTTCAATTGAACTGAGATAGGATGGAGATGACCAAATTTGGATACAAGCCCAGACTGAAATCCTTAAAACGAGAATTAAGACCTAGGGTTCTACCTAGAAGATATTTCGCAATGAACACTCTAGTCAATGCTATGATTAGCAATATCTGGATTCATTTTCTGTTTTTAAAAAATGGCTCACTGAATTCAGACTTAAAGGTGCGACTATATACTCTTAGTTGGAGAATGGTAGTATTCTGTGTTTTGGCATAGCCACAGAAGAATTCTCCAAAGAGCTCAGTATTTAGGGGTTTTATTAGTTCCAGAAAACAAAACCAGAAACCAGAAGCTGTATTAGAATGCAGCCAAGACATTTTCCCTGTGTATCTGTAATCGAAACTTACAGTCAACTGGCATACCTGTACACTTCAGTATGCTGTCTAATCGTTTGTTCAGAGGTGAGTGAATAGGTAGATGATGGACTAGGTTTTCAAAAGCTCTTCCTCATTCCCCCAAATTAGGAAATAAATAGTATATTTAGGAGAAATCTTAAAATTTTCTGTTTTGAGTTCTAACTCTTCCAATGGTCGGTGTTTATATGTTGTTGCTAATATTTTGTTATATACATTTTCTTGCCTTTACTGCAGTCTTACTGTGTGCGATCTGGACCAGCAATGAAATCGGAGTGCACTCCTGGGAGAGATACAGGGACAACCAAACTTCTCCTTTGTGAGTTAGAAATAAATATTTATTTTTTCATATTTTCTTTACAGCTGATGGTAGCTTAAACTAAAGTGTGAAGGTGAAAGGAGAGGGGCCACATCTGTAGGCATATGTTTTTCAATTTTCACACCTCTGCCCAACCATATGCTGACTGTTGTGTTTTGGAGAAAAATATCTGAACAGGCCAGGCCCACTCATCCAATTACATGACAGGGCTTTGTTCTACCACGATCATCCCTGCTGGGTCCATTACGCCGAAAGAAGACCACGAGGGGAAAACTCCTGGAAAGAATTTCCAAGAGCTATACTTATTTGTATATTTGGGTATGGGTGTACAAGCCACACTTCTAGGTTTGTGATCCATAAGCTTTTCCTGCTCCGATTCCTTTCCATTATAGGGTCTGTTAAATATCTACATAAATATGATATGTCTATCTGTACATATATATTTACAATGGCTTCTCTATAGGGTCAGATAAGCTGGAGACCAATGAACACTGAACAATGAGCAAAAACTAGAGCGGATTCATGACCATTTACAAGTCGAAGTATGAGGGCCGGTAGATTCCTACAGAGTGCATAGTTAGGGTTCTTTGAAGGGGTGCATATTATTTCCTTTCAGAATTGCAAACGGTCAGAGCAGTTTTGATGCAAAAGTACATCGATAGTTATCTAAAAAGCCGTTTAGAGAGCCAAAATGTATACTGTTGAACACTCGGAGTTTGGACAATAGGGGAACCGGAGATAAGAACTCAGGTAATTCCCCTCAATGTTTATAATTTATTCAACAAGCTACATATCTTTAATTAGATTTGGTAACCGCAAAACAGAGATCAAAAACACTAAATGAGTGCCCTGAGATTCTTCCCTTCTGGACCAGGGTCAAAGACACTATGTCTGCTGTAGAGGGCGACACGGTTCTGCTAATGATTAAAGGCGATACTGACTGGTCCAGGTATGTGGAGATCTGGCTACCATTGGCAGCGGGGGTAGCGAAAATAAATATTGCCAGTGGGTGGGGGTCACAGGCACCTCCGCAATGGTAACAGTGGAGGCGGGACCTTGACTGGGGCCAAAGGGCCGAAGAGACTATATACAGGAGTAGGGGTTGTATTAAGAAATGGAGGAAAGTTTGGGGGCCTTGGTTGAAATACAGAGGGTTGGAGGGAGAGTCTGGAGAGTAACTACAATAATTGAATATCCCACTTCTGTCCTCATGTGTCTTAATTTGTTAAACACAATGCTATTCCCTGACATGCTTTTTGGATGTTATCTGTCATTGTATGGTACTATGAGCTATGTTAATAAAAATATATATATATTTTTTTTTTTTTAAACATTAAACGGAAGCAAGGAGAAGTTAATTTTGACACGTAACGGATTACTGAAAAGTATGTGGTTTATTTGTAAGACATGTTAGTGAAATAAGGAAAAGGAACCAAAAACAATGGAAAACTTGGATCCATCATTATGAGGCATATATTTTATTTGGAGGAGTCTTAAGTGAAACTAAAAAAAGCATATAAATGATTTTTTTTTAAACAGCAAACAAAAGTGATGCATTAGTCCTAAACTAAAAGGAACAGCCCAGCACAAACTACTACCCTTCTGTATGGCTACCTATTGCTAATTTACGCTTCACTACTGTCCTTCTTCCTGCCCTGTCTTGCTTTGTACTAGTCAATTGTCACTTCCAATTCCCTGCTAGCGCGTATCCCCCCTCGTACAGCTACGCCATTACCCCTTATACGCCGCTGCCACCCTTGCTCTCTATATCACTCCTCTCCCATCTCTTTCCCCTCTTCTCCTTACATATTTACTAAACATGTCACCACCTAATCACATCATCGCCACTCAATTCCCTTCACTAACCAGACATGGCCCCAACTCTTGGACCATTCCTTACCCTCCCAGTCTTTCCAAAAACGCAAAGAAACATTTTAAACATAAAAAACTGATCCGTCACCCTGAAACTTTAATTGTAGATAACTACCACAGCCTCTCCTCTCCTATAAAAACCAATTACATCTTCTACTCCAAGCGCCCCTCTAAATGAAAGAGCATCTTCTTACGCCCTCTCCCAGTCACAAAAACGTGCAAAATCCCTTATGGGTTCAAACTATCCATCTTCAACCTTTTCCGGGAATATTGACATCTCCATTTTTAAAACTGGAAACTTCCTCATACAAGCCTCTGAACATAACCTCACCATTTTCGAACTTCACTTCAGCACCTTGTCCTTCCAACTATCTAATTCTTCCCCAAATCCCACACCTACACTACCACAAGATCACCCTGTGTTCTTCCCTTCCATCCCCACTAGAACACTTCTTCCCCCAGACAACTCTAATCTTAATTATGTCTCCCTTTCCTCGACTTCCAATCTATCACTCTTCTTTGAATCCCCCATGAAATCACCAACTCACTCTACAAATCCCCAACTCTCACGCTTTTTAATAACCTAACTCTCACTTCCTCCAATAACCAATGCCCCAAAACTCCTAACCCCATTTCTAACCCCTCCCACACCACACGACCCCTCTATATGGCTCTTCCCTCTATTCGCCCACTTTCCCTTACTCTTCCTCCTCTAAACCACACTACAACCCCAAACTCTGATGGTGCCTCTCCCCACACCCGTCTCGACCTCTCCTCTTCTCCTCAATCCCCTTCACCTGCCCCTACATCTAATCAATCACTCTCTCCTGAATCCCCCCATGACATCTCCAACTCACTCTACATCTCCCTAACTCTCATGCTCTCTAATAACTCAACTCTCATGCCCTCTAATAACCTATGCCCTCCAAATCCTAACCCCACTTCTTTTCCCTGCCATGCCACCCTAACCCCCCATAACGGCCCTTCACTCGATTCCCTCCCTTTTCCGACCCTTCCCTCCCTAAACTACACTCCTTCCCCCAACTCTGAAGTGACTTCTCCCCACACTCATCTTGACCCCTCCCCTTCTCCTCAATCCCTTTCTCCTACCTCATTCATTGCCCCGTCCTCCTTCACGCCCCACCTCCATCCTTCAACATGAGTTCCCTTCTCTGCCCTACACCTGGCCCCTCTCACTCCCTCAACACTAGCGCCCCTTTACCAACCAATATCGAAAATACACCCCTCATCCACCCCAGCCCCAACTATGTACCTGCTCACCCTTCTTACCCAAACACTTACCAACATTGACCGAAATATTTCCACCTTAGTGACTGAACTCTCTCTACTTAGAGAGGATTACAAACAACTCAAATGCCTCAACCCCAGGACCCCCCACTTTTGTTCCACTTCTCCCTACTACGGTTTACAAAAGTTCCCTAATCTTAAACACTGGAGAACTACTCCCCTCCGCAGCCGTTCTCATAGGCCTCACCACATATTGAATGATCTCTCTGACTCCGACCTCTCTGACCTTTGTAACTCTTACATTTCTACATCATCGCCTAAGGATCTCGCCCTTCCTCACTCGTTCATTCCAGTTATTCTGGGGACTAGCAGATTCCCCCTCACTCCCAGCTCCCCCCCAACGTAACACCATCCACAGACGCTCTCCCCCCAAAAGTAACCTTAATCCTCTAACCTGTATGCTTATCAACTGCCATTTGGCAGTTTGTCCTGCTTCCGAAATCTCTGAAACCATCCTGAGTGAAGATATTGAAATCGCCTTCCTCACTGAAACATGGCTCAACGATCACCCAACACTCATCCTTGACCTACTCTGCCCCCCCCCCGTTACTCTATTATCAGAAAGGACAGACCAGTGGGGAAAGGGGCTGGAATAGCGATAATCTTTAAACATCAACTCCAATTCTCTCTTGCCAAGAAAACTGTATTACTCAACTTTCGAATACCTTGGTGTGGAACTTAAAGTTCTAGGCTCTTCCCTGATTCGCCTACACAATCTCTACTACACTCCTGGTGACAATCTTAACTTTGTAGATGAATTATCCAACCTTCTTACTCAATCCTCTCTCTCCAACTCTAAAAATCTCTTCCTTGGAGATATCAATCTCCACTGGAACGAACCGGAGAACCCCTCAGTTAACCTTCTCTCTAATCTTCTAGAGATTAACGACCTCAAACAACTCTGACTTTCCCCAACTCACTCTAAAGGTGCCATTCTTGATGTCATCATTACAAACAATGACTTGGCCTCCTTTTCCAACATCATCCCTATTGACTGGTCAGATCACCACCTCATACTGTTTACGATCTCCCCCTCGGCCTGATCCCCCACATCTAAAAACACCCAAACCGTGAAATTGACTAGAAACTTTAATCTTATGCCCCCAGGCGTATTAGAGTCCAAACTCCAAACACCACTTCGTCTCACCCCTCTGTCTCTCAACACCAATGAGCTCACCGCGCATTTCAATAAATCTGTCTCAGAGGTTTTAGATCAAATTGCCCCGCCTAAACTAAAAACTCAAAAAAATATCCCTTCCAAATCTTGGTTCAACTCAGACCTAAACAAAGAAAGACGTGATCTTAGAATGACTGAAAGAACTTGGAGACTACACCCTTTTCCCTCCTATCTCGCCCTACTCAGAGCTACCAGATCTTCCAACAAGCAACACATTTTTAATGAAAAGGCATCCTTTTTCCTTTTGCAACTAACTAGTGCCAAAAATAGGCCCAGAGAACTATTCAACATTGTAAGAAATCAACTTTCGCTACCCCCCTTAAGCTTACGGCCTCCACAACCAAATGAGAATAAATTGCTAACTTCTTCTCTGAAAAAATTGCCAAGATTAATCTATCTTTTCTTCAAATTCAGATCCCTCTCAACCGTCGAGGTACCTCTGACACTACTCCTTCACCACCCCCCTTATTTATCCTGCCCCTCGTTTCCACCCCACACTTTCCTACCTCAACCTCACATGAAACCAACCCCGCCCAAGAACAACTTAAAAACAAAGCCTTGTGGCATAATTTCCACACTGTCTCCGAATTCGAAGTCTCTAACATCTTGTCTAAATTAAAACCGTCATTTCACACAAAAGACCTTCTCCCTTCTAACCTTGTCCAAGATCTAAAACATGGCACTGTCCCATACTGGACACATATTTTCAACTCCTCCCTACCTCGGGATGTGTCCCTGTCTCCCTCCAACTCGGACAAATCACTACCATTCTCAAAAACCCTAACAACCTCCGCCCTATCCCTAACCTCCCCCTCCTTTCCAAAGCCCTTGAAAAATGTGCCCTACTCCAACTTGATAAGCACATTGACACTTTCAACCTTCTTGACCCTTTCCAATCCGGCTTCCGTAAAGGCTGTAGCACTGAAACTCCATTGCTGTAAATCGTTGATGATATCCACCATGCCCTGGATAAGGGTGAGTCCTGCCTTCTCATTCTCCTCGATCTCACTGCTGCATTTGATACAGTTAACCACACAACCTTACTTAATACACTCAAATGTCGCTTCGGCCTTAATGGCCCTGTCCTTAACTGGTACACCTCCTACCTCCGACATAGAACTCAGCAAATCAAAATCAGAAACTGTCCCTCTAACCCCACTCACATCTCTCTTAGTGTCCCCCAAGGTTCTATTCTCTCTCCAGCTCTCTTCAACCTCTTTATGGAACCCCTCACTGCCATACTAAAACAAACCGGAATCAACTACCACCTATATGCCGATGACACCAAACTATACTTTAAAATTAAATCCCACTCTGATGTCTTGCACCTAAACAACACCCTGACTAAGATCCAATCCTGGTTCCACTCCAACCATCTCAAACTCAACCCCAATAAAACTGAAATTACTATTTTCTCCCCTAAAAACAATTCACTCCCTATCCAATCTTGGATCTCTGACCTTAATGCCCTCAACTGCACACTCTCCTTATCCAAATCAGTTAAATCTCTGGGCATAACCATTGACAATAAGTTTACTCTCAATTACCATATAAAAAACTCTGCTGAGGAGAGCACTTTTCACGCTCCGCCAGCTCAAAAAAATAAAACCCTTCAAGATTTCAAATCAGTTGTCCAATCTCTAGTCCTCTCGAAAATCAACTACGGCAACGCTATCCTCTCCGGAACCCCCTAAGTCCACCTTGCCCCCCTCAAAACTATATTCAACCTTCCGGCAAGGCTTTTTACAGAATGTAAGCGCTTTGACCGCCTCTCTCCTGCCCTCGAAGTCCTTAAATGACTTCCTCTCGAATGCAGATCCGCCTACAAAATTGCCTGCATTACACACAAAGACCTTCATCGAAAGTCCCCGATCTACCTCTCGAGTAAACTCAAAATAGTGGGCAGCTCCCGGCCGATGAGAAGCACCAACACTCTCCTCCTCGACCCCCCTCTGCTAAAAAAGAAAGCCTCACAATATCGCTCCTTCTCTGGTATGCTCCCAACATCTGGAATGCCCTCCCTATAGATTTGAGCTGTAACCCCTTGTACGTCAGTTTAAAAAAAGACGTCAAAATACACCTGCTAAGCAAATATTGGGGCCCTTAAATATTCTCTTATCTCACGTGCTATACTCTCTCCTTCCTCACTCCCACCTATCTACCCCACAACACCCTTTGACATTTTACTTGCCCCACTTCTTCCCTACCCTTTCTACCCTTACCTCATCCCTCCATTCCTACACCCCTCCTTTCACACCTAACTTACTTCCTAAATACCCTGACCACTGAGCGTACCTCCTGTTGCTGTAAAAATGTGTAAATTCCTCTACCACTTTAGTTTGTAATAATGCTTCTGTTACTTATGTACCAGTGCAAACTATATTTTTTAATGTGTTCTCTATATTGATCCTGTCTGAATGCTGCATTTTCACTGTATTTATTCACTATGCTATGTGCATTTCTGCTAAAACATTGTACTTTATATTTTTCAGACTTATGTAAAGCGTTCTGATACGCAGGGCCCAAGTCCTAAAAAAAGAAGTGGGGGGACACTGACGTCGCGACAGGAAGTGACGTCACAAAAGTTGGCTTGCACCATCAGACTCATTGCCTCCCCTCGCTAACCTCTTAGATGCGATTGCATCAGAGAAGCCAGCGCGTGAACAGTGTTCTGAATGGGCTCCGATTTCTCCCCAGAGAGGCCAAAGAGTGAATGTGTGGCTCCATTTGCTCCAGTTATCAAGCTCCCGGTAAAAAAAGTGGGGGGACGCCGTCCACCCGCGTGGTACCCCGACTCGAGCCCTGCTGATACCCATGGGTGAAGCCAGCGCTATATAAAACCTTTTTAAATAAAAATAAATAAATAAATACTAGGTCATTGACTTTGCCTGGAAGAAATACAATAAACAAATGCATTACGAACTTTATAAGCTCCATCGGTGAGGTGCAGGTTGACTACCTATGTGTAGAGCTGTGTGAGGTAGTCTAGTGGTTGGGGGGCGGAGTCGTAGGAGGAGCAGGAACGGGAGGAGCCGGGGGAAAGGAACGAGGCAGTTAGAGTAGGGACAGTGAGTGAGTAAGAGGTACTGAATAAAGCTCTTGAATATTAGCAAGGTACTTGAGTCATATGTCACCAGCATCCTCAGCTCCTTCGTTGAGGACTCCAACTTCCTGGACCCTCAACAGGCTGGGTTCAGACCAGCCTACTCAACCGAAGCGGTCATTCTCTCTGTAATGGAGGAACTCCGCAGAGGTGCTGACTCTAACGCCAGCCAAGCCTTAATCCTCCTGGACCTGTCGGCAGCCTTTGACACGGTCGACCACTCCATCTTGGTCGACCGTGTCAAGGAGGCTGGTATTGGAGGGACGGCCCTTGACTGGGTTCGTTCCTTTTTGACGAACCGCCACCAATCTGTTCGAATCTCCCAATTCTCGGCGGATAGGATGAAACTCACCTGCGGAGTCCCGCAGGGCTCGTTTTTGTCCCCACTCCTTTTTAATTTATACCTTACCCCCCTGATCCGCTACCTCCGGGGCAGGAATGTCACTGCATTTAATTATGCAGATGACATCCAGCATCTTCAACCTTGACTCGCAGGAAGCGGCCCAGGATTTCCAGTCCACCCTCTGCCATATCAGTGACTGGATGGGCGCTCACCACCTTAAGCTCAACCCCGACAAGACGGAGCTCGTTCTTGTCGGAGTCTCAGCCAATCCATGGAACTCCACCTTTTGGCCCCTTTCCCTCGGCCCCCCTCCTCGTCCCGCCGAAAAAGTAAAAAGCCTAGGGGTCTACATTTCACAAGATCTTTCCATGAACCATCAGATCAGTGCCACAGTATCCTCCTGCTTCCACCAGCTCAGAAAAATCCGGAAAATAGCTCACTTCCTGACCACTGAAGCTCTCACCTTGGCGCTGCTGGCGCTAGTCATCTCCCGGATTGACTACGCCAACGCCCTATACGCAGGCATTCCGCAATACCAAATAAAGAGACTTCAGTTAATCCAGAATCAGGCTGCCCGTCTCATCTACCGTCAGCCAAAACATCACCACGTCCGTCCCCTCCTCAAAGCCCTTCATTGGCTTCCTGTGTCGGAACGCTGCAAGTTCAAACTTGGCTGCCTAACCCATAAATCCCTGGCCGGCATCGGCCCCTCTTTCATCTCCTCTCTTCTTCATCCGTACGCCCCCCCCAGACACCTCCGCTCCTCCCATCACGCCCTTCTCCAGACACCTAGGTTCAGGCGAAAAAAGCACGGAGGCCTTAGATTCTCCTTCTTGGCCCCCTCACTCTGGAACTCTCTACCTCTAGACCTCAGACTCTCCTCTTCTTACCTTCACTTTCGGTCTCTCCTAAAAACTCACCTTTTCCGTGGTGTCTATACATAACGCTCTCCTTTCTCCCCTCTCTGCCTCTTCATGGGTTAGTGATCAGCGCCAAGAAACCGTCCGGTGAACGCAGCGCTCTACAAATCCTTTTTACATTACATTACATTTTACATTACATAAGCAATGGTGTCTGTGGTTATTAGTAGCAGGACGCTACAACTGGCGACGAGGGTGGGATGAGCAAAACCCCACAAGCCACAGCACCTCGTGAAATCATCCTGTCCCCGCAGCGTCGAAACGAGCTCCGCTGCTGAAGGAAGGCGGCGCCAAGAAGAAGAAACCGCCGCTGCACGGAGCTGCCCCAGAGAGAAGCTGGCAGCCGGTGACCCTGTCCCTTCAGAGGTTTCGAGGGAGAAGAGAGGGAGCCGCAGTAACGAGCGTTGGAGCGCTCGAGAAGTCGGAGCAGTTCGCGCCAAAACGCGACATTGCCGAATGCACGTACCCCCAGCATATGCAGATAGAACAGAGGTCGGGAGCCCACCCCGACTCTGCCCAACGCCCAAGAAGCGGAAAAGAGTGCCCCGAGTGAAGAGCATCGCCCCCAGAAGATTTGGCGGCAAGCGCCGTCGAGCGCGGTGGAACCGGAGCTCGAGTGGGCCTGACGCCAGGAACCTCACGCCTGATGCGTGTGTTTTGACACGCTGTCGCCGCGTGGAAGCGGCCCCTAGCGCAGCGAAGCGGGAACTCGCTCCAACCTCACCTGTGGATCAGCGTGGAGACCGGGAGAAGTACTGATGTCCCTGGGACCGGCGGCCGGTGAGTCCTGATTGAGTCGGCCCGGGTCTGAATGAACAAAGTGAAAGTCTCGTGCAAACTGGGATTTCAGGGACGGCGGCCATATTGGAGTCAGGCAAGCCAATGGGACACCCCTGTGAATATCGGGAGCGGCCATCTTTAAGTCAGGCGAGCAGTGTTTGGAAATAAGCATTGGTAAAGGACAAACAAACAAACATTGGCGAAGACCAAACAAGCATTGGCAAAGGCAAGAGACATACAAACAAGCATTGGCAATTGCATGCAAACAAGCATTGGCGGAAGTGAATCAACAAGCCTTGGCGAAGACCAAACAAGCATTGGCAAAGACCAAACAAGCATTGGCAAAGACCAAACAAGCATTGGCAAAGACCAAACAATCCTTGGCGAAGGCCAAACAAGCCTTGGCGAAGACCAAACGAACAGTGGCAAAGGCCAAACAAGCATTGGCGAAGGCCAAACAAGCATTGGCAAGGAACAAACAAGTACTGTCAAGAGCCAACAGACGAGTCTTGGCGAATAGAAACAACAAGCAGTGGCGAAAGAAACAAACAAGCACTGGCACATGCAATCAACAAGCCTTGGTATATGCAAATAAACATACGCTAGTAACTGCCAAGGAATAGGCAGTGGCAAGGCGAACTTATAAGCGTGGATAACGGCGCGTGAACAATAACGAACGAGTCTTGGCAACCAAAACAGAACAAGCACGTGCACACACGAGAGTGAATCAACTAACAAGCACGGGCAACCACAAGAGTCACTTACCTAACATGCGTTGACAAAAAACAAATGTCAGCACGGGTGGCAACGTGAACATTGAGAAACGCAAACGAATGCGCAGTGGCGAATGTACTGAAGCAACACGTGTCTATAAAATAAGAGGCACGAGCGAACACAAGAACCAAGCAACGACAACAGCACAATGGAACAAGCATTAGCAAATGCAAGAGGCGGATAACGACGACGCTGAGCACAAACTGAAGAGCGCCGAAGAGTGAAGAGCTGCTGGACAGAACTGCAGAAGACCCAGAGGAGGGCAGTCCTACAGAGGACCCCGGAGAGAGCAGAACCATCCAAGTTCATTCGCCGGCGCATACTCCGTTGATTACAAAGACCATCTATCTCTAAGCAAACGACCAGACCAAAGACTCTCCCTCTCTCATGGCGGGAGGAGACATAGCACGGCGGGTCACTCCATATAGTGAAGTACCGCCCCCAGCGATGCAGACTGATGATTGGATCTCGGATCTCAAACGACACCGGTGGCTCGAAGCATTAGAAGATTTCTTAAAAGCCAATGGTGAGCAAAGAGAGAGGAAATGTCTGATACTACTCCTCCATCTGGTGGGCCCGGAGGGCCGGTGCCCAATCAGGACATTTTCCAAAGAGGACACAGAAATCTATAAAAGACTCCAAAGGGAGCTCTGTGCTCATCTCAACGCACAGACAGATGTGGATCATAATCGCATGGCTTTCAATACAGCACGGCAGGAACCAGGCGAACCGTTGCCAAGTTTCATCACTCGTCTGCAAAGTATGGTACGAGGCTGTTACTTCAACACTTTCACAGATGAGGATGCGGTTCGACTTCGGATTGTTGAAGGTTGCACAAACCCTGCCACAAAGCGCAAGATCCTGCAGGGGCATTGGTCCTTAAAGGAAATCATCAAGAAGGCCGAAATTGGAATGCAAATTGAAGCAAGAGAAGGAGTAAAGGACGTGCACCTAAGCGCAAACCATCAAGATACCTGGGAAGATAGAACTCAGAAGACAAACAGAACTGAAAGGAGAGAGAGGGAAGGCAGACCAGCAAAAAGACAACGGGAAAGATACAGTGACAAAGAAAGTGACACGGATTACTCAGAGTCAGATTCCTCAGCATCCGACTACTCAAAGTCAACCAAGAATTACTCGGAGTCAGATGACCCAGGGTCAACCATCCAAAAGATCGTTCCACGAAGTTATTCACCCCCCAGGAGTTCCTCAAGGAGTCACTCAAGGTATGACACACAATGCTCCATCCAAAAGATCGTTCCACAAAGTTATTCACCCCCCAGGAGTTCCTCAAGGAGTCACTCAAGGTATGACACACAATGCTCTGATGGGGAAAGAGCATCAAGTGGGACAGATCGCACTCCTGGACAAGAGGGCATCCTGCACAGCAAGTGGGAGAGAAAGACTAACCATAGAAGAAGGGGTCGCACTGGTCAACACCGGAAGTCGGCGCAGGAACATCAGTCGACAAGCAGTGAAGACGAGTCCAAGGAAACATCTGGCCGAAGAACACATACAACACAAATCAGAAGTGTCAGAGCATCAAAAAAGAGAGAAGGAGAAACAGGTCGCACAAGACGGACTGATCCTCCACAGCAACGAACCAAAAAAGAAGACAAAGAGGCCAAAGCTTGGGACCAAGCACAAGGAACAAGCACAGGATCATCAAACAACCTCCCAAATGAGACAGCACTGAAGACGTTCCAACAAAGGCACACGGAGAAGCATCTCAACGACAATTCAAAGGGGAAGAGCAATTCGTCATGGACTACGGAATTCAAAAATCCATTTCCAAAGACAGTTTCAAAGAAACGTTGGAGAAGGAATGGGGAGAAGGATCTCTCTGACACAGAGTGCACATCCATCCGATCCTGGAGGTCGACAAAAGACTTCTCTGACCCAGAAAGCACGTCCATGGCCAGGAACTCCTCTGGTTCAGAGAGCGCGTCCGTCCGATCCTGGAAGTCAACAAGAGACTTCTCTGACCCAGAGAGCACGTCTGTTCGATCCCGTGAGTCGACCAAGTCATGGTCCCGACAACAGCCATGGCGTCAACCACCCGAACGCACCACAGAACCAGAGGACACCCTTCCTGTCAAAAGCAACATGACACACACAAAGGTCTCTGAATACTCAGTCACGCCACAAGACAATCTGTCGTGTCAATCACAAATATATCCGGACATAGATCAGACACCGTCACCCCTGAAGGGGTCCGAGAGGCTGACTCGAAGGACCTACAAAAAGAAAACAGAGACAGTGGAACTTAGTCACCGGACGGGAAGGGACCTGCCAGCCATTCCGCAAAGAAAGCCGGACATGTCAGTATAGAGAGATCATCAGATGAGAGAGAAACGTGCCTATGCACAGATAGCCCACGAGTTCGTCAGACAACCCGAGGCTGTGAATGAGTTACCGAACCAAACCAAGACAGTCTCGTCAGATAGTACCGTACTGTCTGATGTGCATGACCCTGAAGTGGAAGATAGTGTCGCCCTCGACCGGACAAGACAAGAGGGAGCAAAAGTAGGCGCAGGTGCCCATAAGAGGACCAGAACATTATCCACTCATGAAAGGGACCGAGCACCCGAACCAACCGTTACACCACCAGAAGGAAACATGAGGACTGCAGACTGTGAGAGTGAACAGCTCACACGCAACGTGGTCAAGAACGCCCTGATCAAGACACCGGAAAGAGTGACCAAAGCCAAACCCACCACTGATTCGACACTACTGAGGCTTGAAGAACAGACTGTCCGCCAACCCGTGTGGTGGATTGAAGAACTGCGAACACTGAGGACATTAAGCTCACTTTGTTAAGAAAGGGGGAGATGTAGAGCTGTGTGAGGTAGTCTAGTGGTTGGGGGGCGGAGTCGTAGGAGGAGCAGGAACGGGAGGAGCCGGGGGAAAGGAACGAGGCAGTTAGAGTAGGGACAGTGAGTGAGTAAGAGGTACTGAATAAAGCTCTTGAATATAAGCAATGGTGTCTGTGGTTATTAGTAGCAGGACGCTACACTATGGTACATAGAAACTGAGAAACAAGCTTTGGACTATGCTTGGCACAGTGGGCAACATACTTGGACAGCTAAAAAGTGATGCATATATTTACTTTAGAAAGGTGATTGAGTACAACTGGATTAGAACTCTAAGTCAACTGGACATAGGTGTACATCAATTTGGACACAAGGGAGCTGATTCCTGTGATTCAATAATGAAAATGATTTCAACTTGACCTTCATTCAAATAAATCGTTTTATCCCCAAAACATGTAAAGATAAGGAAAAGGAGGTAGTCTAATTATTGTGTCCTTCAAAATGAAACTCAATATGTATTTGGAGAATTGGAAATCTTTAAGACAAGTGTACATATATGTTTTGAGAAATTCGAAGCAGGACAATTCCTGTAAGAACTTTGCAACGGGGGCAGTAATAGGAGTACAGCTAATATGTTCCTACCTGGTGAAGACGGTACCTAGCTTCTCCAATCTGCTGCCTGCCATTGCCAGGCAACGTAATATGAGCTTTGGCACAAACTGATCAACTGGTACAGCCCTTTCTCCGAAGAATTCCTCTTGGATGTTGCTGCATGCAACTCACGCAGGCAGACAGCTCCCGTAGCTGTAAACATAGACAGTGGACTATGACTGCAAGTGTAAAAGAAAAAATACTTATCCCTTAACGTGACGGCCATCTTACAACGGTGTATGTACATACGAGTGCAAAAACATGGTAACGCAAACAGAAACTATCTCCAAGCCGATTGATACAGTTACCGAATACCTTTTAAAATGGGCATATTGTTTTCAATGATGATACCTAAAATATATCGTGTATTTTTTTAAAGGCTCAGACTGATTCTAAATCATGCGGAGCATTGTATCTTGTTCTTATATGAGTGAATGCCAATTTCTAGCAGACATATAAGCTTTCCTTTACATGGTTTTCTTAAACATTTCTGTGAAGACACTAGTTAACCTCAGATATTATATTCATTCGCTACTTCCTCGAATAGTAGCAAGCACCGCGGCTCGGTAGTTGATATGGAATACGTGGCGGCCATCTTAGAGTAGAGTTCGTTCTTCTAGACCAGAGCTATGTTGTCACAGCGGGGAAGCGTCCCCTGTAACAATTCTTCCGGCGAGACATACTTTCTGCATAAGTTCGCGTAACAAAGAGATTAGTGAAGACTATGTACACGGTGTATCTTATTTCAACGTTTACGTATTTTTAATATAGACGGGTGGACAACATTAGTAGGCATTACCGGTGCACGATAAACTAATACTCCCCATCCCTGGCCATAATCAATAGGGAATGTGCTACCTTACATTTAGGGTTGCCACTTAAAAAAAGATAATTTTTAACGTTGTGTCATTTTGAAGAAGGTAAGATCTAATATGTGAAACTGAATTTGTGTATAATTATCTGGAATACTTTGTAGCATATGACAATTATTCCTCTGTTTACTCTAAATTTAGAAATTAGTTAGTTCTCATATATCTTTTTAACTGATTTCTTAATGTGTTTGCTGTTTTAGGTTTATGTGTCAGAAGGGAAAATACCAGAGGTCATCGCTTTTCTTAAGATTTTTACTGGACTGCAAATTTCACTCTTCAGACATGAGAATAAAACTGGTTGGTCAGAGAATTAGTTGCCGCAATCAGGTGGCCGATTCTCATGCACACCTCAGCCGCTGACTGCGGCAGACAAATGGCCCACTTGAATGCAACCCAAAGCCTGTCCTGAATGTCTGGACTAATTTTCCCAGATCTCCTTTCTTTTGGTGCCCTCACGTGAAGGCTGTACAAAAGGGGGTGGTGATGGACAGAGCATCTGAACCAATCAAACACTCACACCCAGTCAACAGATCTGGGTTTAATCCATCACCGTTCTAGAGCCCACTCTGCCACCCCAGTTCAGACATGGCCGTATGCAAATCAGTCTGACCCAGTGCCTCATGGGTAAGTATGAGCGGAAAATCCGTTCCGCTCACGGATTTCGCGGATTTTCGGTAAATCTGCGATCTCCCGCGAATTTACTGAAAATCCGCGAGATCCGCGAGCGGCGGATTTGGTAGTGCCCTGATGAAGCTAATTTAGTAACTATTTTAGGATGGCGCTGGCAGCATGCATATAGGCTATTGCAGTAGTCAAGGCGTGATGTTATAAGTGCTACTGCAGCCACTTTACGTGCCGGGTGTGGTATCAGGTCAAATAATTTTCTGAGCCCTTTTATAATGCCGAAGCATGTTCCTGCCACCGCCACTGCTTGATTTTTAAAAGTCAGAGAGGAATTAAATCTTATCCCTAGATTTCGGGCTGCCAGAATAGTGTTTGGAGGGACGGTAGCGTCTTCCGGCCACCATAATGAGGGGTTAAACAGATTTCCCTTTCCATATGGCACAATCTCTGTTTTCCCTGAGTTGCATTTAAGATGGTTCGTGCTCATCCATTGGAATGTAGCTTTGAGGCAGTTTTTAAGCTTCCTTTCAGCCTCACCGGTATCATCTTCCATCACAAGGATGAGCTGCTTATCATCTGCATACGAAATGGTGTTGATGTTAAAGGATGATATAAGTGCAATCAGGGGGGCCATATATACATTGAAGAGTGTCGGGCTCAGACAGGAGCCCTGAGGCACTCCCGAAGTGAGCTGTTTTTCTTCGGATCTAAACTGACCTAAGGTGACGACTTGTCGCCTGTTTGCTAAAAAGCTTTTTAGCCAGCTCAAGACATTTCCGGCTATCCCTGCAGCGGATAGACGGTCCACCAAGATGACATGTGAGACATGTGAGATCTGAACTGCAAGAGTCTACTCTAAATGCTTTTCCTCTTTATTCTGAATTGAAGAATATCACCAAGGAGAAGAACTTATTATTTTTATGTGTAACCAATACCTTTTATTTCAGGTATTCAGAGATTTAGTGTCAAGAATCCAACTTAGTCTCTACGGTAGATCTACGTTCCTGTGTTCCAGTTTTTTGTGTTTATCTCGTTCCAGATCTCCCTCCCCGCAGTACCCTCCCTTACCTTCCCTCGTCTAGCCACTTCGATCCTCTGCGGAACTCATAGTGCAGAGTCGGAGCTGCTGGAAGGTGGGCTTTTGGGTACTGCTCCTGAGGAACAAAAAACTGCGAACCTTTATATTAGGTTCCTGACAGAATAATCCGCCCAAGAATTTAGTTCCTCTCGAGCAGTACACAAAAGATGGCCACCATGAACGATCTCTGTGCCTTGATGAATAATCTCCAGAAGGAGCTTACGGCTAGCCGTCAAGAAACTGCAGCCTTAGCTGGTAAAGTTATTCAATTACAAACTCGATTGGATTCTGGGCATACCACAAACCCTTCCCAAACAAACGTTACAGGTTCCTCTTCGTCTATTTCAGTGTCAGTACCTACATCTGTTCCTCTAGCGCCACCTGAGAGATTTGCTGGGGAACCAAATAAATTCCAGACCTTTTAAACTCAAGTGCAATTGCATTTCATGGTTAAACCAGCTTTTTTTCCAGATGCTCAATCCCGCATAGCTTTCCTAATGTCCTATCTCAGTGGGGATGCAGCAATGTGGGCAGTCCCTTTGGTTCAAGCTGATGATCCTTTGCTTTATAATTGGACCAACTTTAAACGTGAATTTGAGAAGATTTTTGATAGAAGGACTATTATAGGATCAGCTGATAGAGAGTTACTTGAAATAAAACAGGGGAATAAGGATCTCGTTCATTACCTTACACAATTTAACCGTCTGGTAGCAGAAACTGAGTGGCCCGAGGGAAAAAGGGCAGTCTTATATTATCAAGGTCTTAGGGATGGACTTAAAGATCTCATTGCCCCTATAGATCCCCAACCCCGGTCTTGCGCCAATTTAATAGCCTTTAGTTTACGATTGGATCATCGAGTTGCGGATCGCAAGGTTGATAAAAGAAAAACTGATGTAAGGATTTTTACTAAAGCAAAAGAAAAATTACACCAAGACGGTGGAGAACCCATGGAAGTTGGTAGTTTAAGAAAACCATTAACCACAGAGAAAAAAGACAATAGAGGAAAAAGCGGTCTCTGCCTCTATTGTGGGGAAAAAAGGTCACTTTGTCAGAGACTATCTTCTTAAGCCAAAAGGTTCCTGGCCCCGTGATAAAGCTGTGAATAAATCGGAAAACTGGGAAACTCAAGATTGGATCAGGAGGCTTTTTCGAGTTCATTATCCTCTCCTGCACAGTCGATTGCTAATACTTTACAGTTAACTGTACCACATTTAATTCTTAATGTTCAGCTCAAGTTAACAGAACAGAAAAGTCTGCTAGTAGCGGCCATGATAGACTCAGGGACGACCAGGAACTTTATTGATACCCTGTTTGCTAAAGAAAGAGACATACCGATTTTAGAAAAGTCCAAACCAGAACTGGTGTATGCTGTAGATGGGACACAATTAACATCAGGAATGATTACTCATTGCACTAGTGCTCTTCTTATGACTTGTGACATGAATGGTAAAAAGCATCAAGAAAGTATTTCATTCGAAGTGATTGACGCACCGCAGTTTGGAATAATATTGGGTATACCCTGGTTGACCTTACAACAACCCGGCAATAGACTGGGTAAACCGTGCTGTTGATTTCTCTTCTCAGTGGTGCCAACAGGAGTGATTTTGTTCTAACAAGCTATCTAGAGATACTCCAAGTGCCTTGTTGCAAAGTGCTTCAGCCCTTTTTGTATCCACTGCTGCTGAAAAGGATATCGAGTTACCATCTGTTTATGAATCTTTTGCTGACAGTTTTTAGCGAGCAGAGAGCTGAAAGTTTACCTCCTCATAGGGATTATGACTGTGCTATTTATTTTTGTGCCTGGGGCCAAAATTCCTTGCAGCAGGATTTACGCTCTAACTGAACAGGAAAACCAACATCTCTGAGAATATTTGGATACGTTTTAAAAAAAATGGTTTTATTAGACCCTCCAAGTCTCCGGCTGCCTCGCCTCTTTTTTTTAAAGTAGTGGAGAATTACGCACTTGCATAGACCACAGAGCGCTCAATAATATCACCATTAAGAATCGGTATCCACTACCATTAATACCAGTTCTCTTGGACCAAGTGAGATCAGCCACTATCTATACCAAGCTTGACTTGCGAGGAGCCACCCACTTAGTCCACATAAGACCTGGCGACGAGTGGAAGACGGCCTTTCGAACTCGTTTTGGTTTGTTCGAATATTGTGTAATGCCCTTTGGCTTATGCAATGCTCCAGCCGCATTTCAATTTTTCATTATTGATGTCCTTAGGGATTATCTAGATAGATTTGTCATTGGTTATATTGATGACCTCTTAATTTTTTCATCTTCTACGGAAGAACATGTACAACATGTTAAAACCATTTTATCCACTCTAAGAACACATGGTTTGTTTTGTAAACTGTCAAAATGTGAGTTTCACACTAAAAAAGTTGCATTTTTGAGTTTCATCCTTTCACCATCTGGCATAACTATGGCTCCTAGAAAGATTCAAGCAGTAATGGAGTGGCCCACTCCATCTTCCGTGAAAGACATCCAACGGTTTCTAGGATTTGCTCATTTTTACCGGCGATTTATTAAAAAATTTCAACCTTGGCTACTCCTTTAACCCATCTTTTGAGAAAGAATGTGAAATTCAATTGGACTCCGGAAGCAGAACAATCGTTTCAAGGTCTCAAAAGAACTTTTACACAAGCACCGGTCTTACGTCACCCTGACACTGAAAAACCCTTTATAGTTGAAGCCGATGCTTCTGACTACGCCATTGGAGCAATTTTGTCGCAGAAGGATGTAGAAAGCAATGAATTAATTCCGATTGCCTTTCTTTCAAAATAAATTCTACCTGCAGAAGTCAACTATACTGTAGCAGAAAAAGAACTCCTAGCTATTGACACGCTTTCAAAGAATGGCGTCATTATTTACTTGGGGCCAAACATACCATAACTGTTTATACGGACCATCGGAACTTACAGTTCTTACGTTGTGCAAAAGCTTTGACGCCCAGACAGCTTCGCTGGACATTGTTTTTTGCAGAATTCGATTTTGTAATTACCTTTAGACCAGAGATCAAGAACAACAAAGCTGATTCATTATCGCAGTAAGACATAAAACCTGATGAAACACTTCCTATTTCCAGACCTACGAACATGCTATCTAGTAACCAGGTTATTGGTGCCACAATGTCTGATATTTTTTTGAACAAATAAGACAAGCTATGCCAATACCAAAACTGTTATCATGGGTCCAAGAAGAACCAAATAGATCCATCCATCAACATTTACCCTTTTACTCAGATTTACCGTGTGTACCAACAAAGAAACTACAAACGCAGGTTTTGCAGTGTTGTCATACAAGACAATTAGCTGGTCATCCAGGGATTGCAAAAACCAAAGAACTAGTACGAAGACATTTCTGGTGGCCAACCTGGAGTAAAGATGTAACTTCTTTTATTCAACTGTGTGACATTTGTGCTCAAGCCAAGACAGAACATGGAAGTAAAAAGGGTTTGTTATTTCCTCTTCCTACTCCAACTGAGGTTTGGGAAGATATTGCAATGGATTTTATCACTGACTTGCCAGAAGATCA
Source organism: Lissotriton vulgaris (assembly GCF_964263255.1). Taxonomy (NCBI): domain Eukaryota; kingdom Metazoa; phylum Chordata; class Amphibia; order Caudata; family Salamandridae; genus Lissotriton; species Lissotriton vulgaris. The sequence goes on from NC_141687.1 coordinate 248,856,309, forward strand.
GGGAATGACAACTGTTTTAGTTGTAGTGGATCGTCTGTCAAAGATGGCACACTTTGTAGCTTGCAAAAAACTTCCTACTGCTTCCCAACTTGTACAAATACTTTTATATCAGGTAGTGAGATTACACGGTTTACCACAATCTATTACTACAGATCGTGGACCACAGTTTATCGCACAAGTTTGGAAGAATTGGTGTGCTTCCTTGAATATCAAAAGCAATTCATCCACAAGTTTCCATCCCGAAACAGATGGACAAACGGAACGGGTTAACCAGATTCTGAAACAGTATTTAAGGTGCTACCTATTCAAGAAACAAGGTTCCTGGACAAGTTTTTTTATGGGAAGCAGAATTTGCATACAACAACTTGCAAAACTCATCAACAGGAATGTCCCCGTTTTTTGCTGTTTATGGTCGACATCCACATTTCTCTCCTCTATTACTGACTCAATCAAAAACAAACATACCTTCTTTGGATACACATTTCCAGGAAATGAGAAAGGTCACTAAATCATTGCAGAAACATTTAATAAAAGCCAAAGCTTCTTATAAGAAGTTTGCGGATAGAAAATGAAAAAAAGCCCCAGAGTATCAACCAGGAGACATCTGGCTTTCTACTAAAAACTTTCAGTTTAGGAGACAATATAAATTCCATCCAAAGTTCATCGGACCTTATAAAATAGAACTACGTGTAAATCCCAAAACTATGAGAATCTATCCAGTGTTTCATACCTCCCTCTTGAAACCAGCTTCCAACAAAAAGAGACCTCGTCCACCTGCAATACTCGTCCTAGGAATCTTGTTTCCGGTCCAGGAAAGGCATGGCTTGGCAGTTGGGGCTGGACTGTTCCCATGAAGCACAGGGTCAGACTGACTTGCATATGGCCATGTCTTAACTAGGGTGGCAGAGTGGGCTAGAGAACGGGATGGATTAAACCCAGATCTGTTAAATGGGTGTGAGTGTTTGATTGGTTCAGATGCTCCGTCCATCACCACCCCCTTTTGTACCGCTTTGTCCGCCATAAGTTGGCAGGGTATGCTCAGACGTGAGTCCCTTGCTCACTTTGCCACTGGATTCAAGCAAGCCTGGCTGAAGACGGCTGTAATGCCAGAAACCGGTCCTAGGAAGCTTGTTTCCGGTCCAGGGAAGGCATGGGTTGGCAGTTCGGGCTGGACTGTTCCCATGAGACACAGGGTCAGACTGATTTGCATATGGCCATGTCTGAACTGGGGTGGCAGAGTGGGCTAGAGAACGGTGTGAGTGTTTGATTGGTTCAGATGCTCCGTCCATCACCACCCCCTTTTGTACCGCTAACGTGAAGGCTAGGTGGCACTAGAGGTGTTGCTTGACTATGTTGTTTTACCAGCCTGGCCTGTATTTTTAAGTCCAGACCACTAAAGAATATGGGGAGAAGCAGTGAAATTCAATATTTTTCCTTTCTGAAGCATATTCTTGAACAGCAAACACATGTAGAAATTAATTACGTACAATCTGGAAGCTGTCTAAACCATCTCAAAACGATCAGGTCACCTTCTAAAAGGATTTCAAGTGCCTCCTATTTGACAGACACCTTGGTTAATCCCCTACAACCATACTTAAATACTCTCTACACCAGGATCTGAACTACCTTTGTAATGTGACACCGCCCACCCCATCTAAATCGATGCTTTAATTGCGACCTTTGTCCAACTGCTGTAATTGTTTCATGTGGTAACTCCCGCACGCATCTCCAGATGTAAACATTCAAGTTTAATCACGGCAACTGGAATTTGCTGTAACCCTAGTATCCTGCTACAGTTGTAAAGCGATCTGAAGCCTTCTGGCCATGTCCACACTATATAAAATTGCAAAAATAAAAAATGATTTTTAGATCAAACAGAGGAATAATTGTCATGTTATAAGAGGCTCCTGACAATCGTACACAAATCTTCCTAAAAACCTGCACTTAACTTGGATACCACCTAATATATCTGAGGTCAGGCTGATTGCTCAAATAACTTAAAGAGTTAACATTCATTCTACAAAGCCACTTATGGGTTAAATTAATACTATGCTAACTCTACACTAACACTTTGGTGCTACCTCCAGCTGAGGGATGTCAATTCTTTGTTGTCATGGTTACACATGCATGCTTTCCACAGTGAGCAAAGAGTCACAAACAACTCAAACTGAAAGGAAGGAGGAGGATGGGTTGGGTATTGGCGTATAACAAGGAAAGAACTTGAAAGGAATTATTTACTAAGGGGTGTGCAGTCACTCATGTGACACTGCACACTTTTGCACTGCACTCACAGGCTTTTTGTATAGTAAAGTTAATTGATACAATGCTTTATAGTTTGCGGATGCCCATGCAAAACCTTGTAGCAGGAGCAATAGTAAAGGGGCACCAGGGGCTAGATGGCCCACTGTATTTGTGGTATTTCTAAAGTGCATTGGACCAAACAGTATCAAAGCACTATATATGAGAAGGGACGGACAGAACAGTGGATCACAACAACATGTGAATCACCTACAAAGTTTGTACCAATCTATTCCGCAAAGTACCAGGTTTTAACTCAAACGAGAGCTCTGACTCCTGATAAACTTCAGGAAGAGAATTCCACAACTTAGCAGCGGCTACACTAAAGACACATTCTCCCCACCTACCTGTCTTGCAGAGTGAAACCGCTATCTTATACTGTTTCGCAGATCTCAGCGATCTCCTGGGAAAATACGAATTTAGTGTGGTCTTTAAATAATTAGAACCACATAGAATGAAGGGCTTTATGCGTAAAGCACAATGATTTGAACACCACTTGTTTCTTTATTGGCAGTCAATGCAGGAATCTCAATCCTTCTCTGACAGAGGCATGTTTGGGTACTCCCAGGACCAGGCGAGCTGCTGCATTCTGGATGACTTGGAGCTTATTCAAAGAAGATTGATGTTTAAGTATAGGGCATTGCAGTAGTCTAAACGCAAGATGATGAGTGGGATGACCACTGATGCCTAAGCTCCTTAGGAAGCAAAGGTAGGATCTTCTTTAAGATCCTTACTATCCAAAAGCAAGAGCTCACTGTTCTATTCACTTGGGAGTCAAAGGTCAAGGTGTTATCGAACCAAATCCCAAGGTGTTTGGCCATTGTCACAATAATGGGACGGGTACTACAGTTATCGTGCCACCAACAATCAGTCCAGATGAGACTCTCTGCTCCAAACAACATAATCTCATATTTTTCCCCCTTCATTTTTAACTAGTTGTCCCTCATCCATCTACAGGTTCCTGCATACATACCTTAAACCTGTCCGCTACCTCTTCCCAGTCATCCATGAGGGAAATAATGATCTGTGTGTCATCTACATAGAATGACACCTGGAATCCAAAAGACTGTATCAATTTCGCCAGCGGGGCCACATACAGGTTAAACAGGGTAGGACTTAGGGACGATCCTTGAGGGACACCACATGGAAGCTGAAAGGGGCTGCTCTAATATCTTTATTTATCAAAGAAAGTGGAGGGAGGTAGAAGTCGAGATCCATTCAGCTTCCAAGCTTAAGTACAAAAAATCAATTGGGGGGAATGGATCACTTGGAACTACGTTGCCAGGGTTTTTTTTGGTGCTCAATGACTCTAATTAAAAAACCCTCATACACGCACGAAGAGGGTTGGGCGGTGTATCTTGGTTCTCCGCCAGTATACGTTGCGTTCTTGCATCATCATAGGGTATTTTTTTGTCATATGCTATCCTCCACCCGGAGGTAACCTTGGTTACGTAGTAGTGACTAGAGAAAGGGAAAGTGCTCAGAAAACTAGAAGATGAAAATTCTTTGAATCCTCTCACAGGAAACTTTATTAGAAAAGGAAGATCCAAGAAGATAAAAAAATTCTGTGTAGATTGGGATCTAGTTATTGGATCCTATCTGGAAAACGGTTGACATGTTTCTCCCCCACTGTGCCCAGCCGGGTCTATGGGGCTTTCATCAGGACCAAGAAAGCAAGTTAAAACTGTACTTACAAAATTTGTGCAGCACCTTTCGGACTTCCGGGGGCAGAGTAAGCACAAGCAAGGAAATCCCTAACTGCCGGACACTGATAGACTTTGTCTGATCCCCGAGGAATAACAAAACTAAAGACCTCGAGGTACTATTGGCCTCAGAGGTAAGAGTGTGGAGTACAATACCACCTCCAGGTGCTGCAAAAATTTACTCCATGACCTTTGCCATGAGGTCCGGTACTAATTGCAGGATCCTAGGTGGACACAGGTCTTCTGAAGTTGTGCCTGCCAACAAGACTTTGATCTTGGACACCAGCAGCGGGGGAAATTTGGCTAAGGCACTGGCGATAGAATATTCTGATGCAGTCTTAACCTCATCAGAGAGTGACTGAATTCTAAAAACATCTGGCCCAATTGAGGAAGCTAGAAAATACACATAGGTCTTCAAAATGTTCTCTTTAAAAAAACTCTGCCACCTTATTACAAAATGTTTGGATGTTTTCCAACACCAGAGACATTGGGGGTGCCATCAGGGAGAGCACTGTTTTAAAAAGTTATCTTGGGACGTTAATGGCAGACCTTATCCTCTGGGAATAGTAGGCAGTTTTCATTTCAGTAATCACCCTTTTATATTCAAGGATAGACTCCCTAAGTTTAGGTTTTTCCTCCAGCTCCAAGGCCAGTTTTCATTTCTGCTCCCGCCTTCTACAGTGGTTTTGAGCTCCGTGAGCTCATTCGAAAACCAAGGGGCCGAGGGTGTCTTCCTCCCATTTGAGCAGACTTTCCTAAGGGGTACCCCCTGCTCTACCACTGTTATTACTCAACTGTTAAAATTTTCTGCCAGAAACCCCGACCCTGAAGGTTCTTTTCGTTAAAGTTCTCCAGGGTGCTAACAAGTTGCCCCACAGCAATTTTACTCCAGTTTCTGATATTCTTAGTAGTGCTCCATGTATGATCCACTACGCTTACTTCGTGGACCAACAATATCCCTAGACTATGATACGCCCAGTCTAGCTGCGAGCACTCGTTAATAACACTACTATGGCTGTGATTTACTACCCACCTGGGGACTACCAAGTCTATTCTCCTTACTTGCATTAAGGTCCAGAGCACCCCGGGTACTCCAATGTATGCACTATTCATGTTTCCTGTTTAAAAGCCTAAGTTGCAAAACTAGCTTAGCTGAGGTACAGACATGCCCTTCAGACGACCTTATTTGATTCTTGGTCTAATCGTGTGGAGGCCTAGGAACGATCAGCTCCTTGACCTGATGACACCTCCCTCTATTTCACCACATGTGTATGGGATAATCAATAAAAGGGGTAAGTAAGTCCATCCTAGACATCTTTTTGTATCACATTAGTTCTTTGGGTCCTCCTCCATGACACATTACGATTTAAAAATTCTCTGATGGTTAGTGACGGTCGCCAGATGGATTCAGGGAACCATACACACAAAAAACGTTTATCCTCCCATGGGGTGAGTTGACCTGCCTACTGTAATCTGCCTCACTCGGTTAGTGGGCTGTCGGGTGTGCGAACGGATGATGCGGCCTGACATGGGGCACGTGCTGGTGTAGCTCAAGATGCCAGGTGAACCTGTCAGACTGTGGCTTATGGGTCCCCAGTCATCCGACTGGTATTGCAGTGAAAGTGCACCGCAGCAGACTTCCACTATCTGCCTACAGATGCACAATGACCTTTGCAGCAGCCAAGAATAGGGCCGATGAGCTCAAGGTAATGACAGGCATCTGAAACCGGGCTTGGAGAGAAGGGGAATGTCGCCGGGGAGCTGCAATGCTCCATGATGTGCAGACTCTGGAGCAGAGTCAGTGCTCCTTGTGAGCAGCAGAAAGCAGCAGCAGCCAGGATCATCACCCCTGAGGAGATAGGGCAAACCTTACACCTTTCCCCGGTCCATGCATGATGTGTGGCTCGCATCCATCTTTGTTCTTTGAATTCTGAGACTTGTAGACTTGTTTGTTACATTATAAAATAGGATTGCAAGCCCTGGAATTTTAAGGGATAAAACCTGGACTGGAGAAGCTCATCAAGCATGGACCTGAGAAACTTGGCAGCTATTGGGAGAGGGGGGTAAAATATGCAGCTGAAGTGCACAGCAGATGCTCTGAGCCAGAAAAACACATGTTCACAATATATGGCAAATTTGTTCTAAATGCATTAGCGCTCCATCCATCATCTCCTTGTGTTTGCCTTGTTCTCCCTTAATGCATTAGCATCATGTCAGTGTGTACATGAAAACTTGCCGGTGAATCCATGTTCTCAATGTGCCAACAGAGAGACCAAACTGGGGCTGTTGTGAATGAGATGGCAGCCAGGGGGTCTACAAGGCTCCATGACAAGCGTCCTCAGGAGCAAACCTGGTGCTGCTAGAGTGCAGCAAAGAGCAGCACCAGGCAGGAGTATCACCCCGTAGGTACTAGATTGGTGAGTGGCAGAAGAGCTTTGTAGGTCCGGGCATGTAAAATGCTAATATGCAGTGTAAACACCAGTGCAGGTCCATGAGGATCAGGTATGTAACACAGGCCCCTGTAGCCCCTGTGGTTCAGGGGCACCTATAATCCTCCAAAGGGGTCCAATTAAGCCCTATGGGAGACTCATGGCCCATCATCACATTCTGCAGGGCGGGCCCTCCATTTTTCTTTATGGCACTACAAGAGATGCAGGCTACCAGAAGAGCGAGGTGGCTGAGAAAAAAGGTTAAAGAGCAAATTAAGAGGCTGAGTCCAAAGGGGATGAAAAACTGGGTGTGTGCGATGAAACACATTCTTGTGCATGCCCGAGGCCAAACTAGAGAAGAAAGAATAAAAATAGCGAAGAAAGTGCGCAGACAGCGCTGCAACAGACAGACTTACATCATTAAATATAATTGATCTAAAAACACATTTTTAGATAAATTAGGCTGATCGATAATGCTGCCAGAGGGTTTTGTATTTTAAAACTTGTATAGGGAGTCAAAAATATAGTGCTTGGGGAGACTGGCTTGACAAGTCAATTGTAATGTGTAAGTGGTCATGTTGATGTCATGCTTGTTCTGTCCTTGCGTATTTTTCTTTCTATGGGAGTTTACCAGCAAAGCAATTGGTTCTCATTAGGGGTGGGCGGTGAACTTCTCTCTGCCGGCGGAGTACGCAGAGTTTTCCTCTCACGCGGCTCGCCAACGTTAAGTTGGTGAGCGAGGAAAATCCTATGCTAGACTACCTCCAGGCAAGATTCCTCAACACAAAGAAACTTGTTTTTAACTTCTTTTGACAACTCAGTTGGGGACATTGTCATCTCATTAATGCTGGCGAAGTGATTCAACATATCAAGTATTATCAAAGGTATATATGAAGGCCGCCGGCATCCTATCTTCAAGGGTGTTTAACCATTAGTGATTGTTTCACATTGGTTCATCCAAAATAGCTCCCTTCTGGAAAGAAAGCTGGCTTTGTCTCCTCCACGAGGTCCAAGTGAGATCTGTTCAGTCACTTGCCATTTGAAGTCATTGTTGCTCTGTTAATGCCTCTGGTAGTGTTCGACAAGAAGTGCTTCTGCTGTACCACATTTTATTCTGCTCCTGTGTTGCAGGATTCTACATTTCCCCTTATGTGTCGTCTGTCTTATGTAGATTAGTTAATACGGGCATCAGATCGCATAAATGACATCATGGGTGTTACAGTTACTGAAGCTAGTTAAGGTAATGTCAACATTATTATGGGTGAAGTTGTTAGTATTTGGCAGTACACCAAATCAGTGGGTTTGTATTGTTTCAGTTTGTTATATGGTTAAAAATATTATATATATAGGGGCATGGCCAAGCGGTCCAACATGATGGACTAGTATTAGACCAACTTCGCCAGCCTGATAAATAATCCTGCTGAATCCTTGCCTATTACTGCCTCGCTCACAACCCCCAACAAGCACCGGTTGACCGTGGGCACGGCCAATCAGGGCCGGATCAACCTGCCTGCAGTGAAACAGAGCCCGGAGCCACGCTGCATATCGGGCCAGCACGTTGGCGGCCTTTAAATCATCTGCAGGACGCTGACGTGCTGGAGCACAGACACACCAAGCTAGGACAGCCGGGGTCCCGAGCCAGCAGCACAACCGAGGAATCGTCGCATTCGTGGCCCCGCAGCGGGGAGCGCTGCCGCTATAGGCCAGGGCCGTATGCATCCCACGCAGCCTCTCAGATGGTGGCTACTGCAAAGGCGAGGGACCGGGGGCCTAAGCGCAGTGAGCGTTTGCGGTGGGGACGCGCTGCAGCCGACCATGTCTGATTGTCGTGGGGCCCACCCAACAGGGCACTGGTGAAGGGTGGCTGAAGTAATGAAGAACAGGGTCCATGAAGAAGATGAAGTGTATTGGTAACAGACAGCTTATACATCCACAATCCATGAAGAACATATTCCTACTCCCTACTCCCAACTCCCCACTCATGGAATGTTAACCCCAGAGAGAACAATAACATTCTACAGAATGTGCCATACATTCTACAAAGAAGTGCAGTACCAACAAACTAATGGGAATACTACACATCTTTCTCCTATAAAAAAAAATAATTATGAAATAAACAAAATGAGATAATAAACAAAAAAAACTATTTTCAGTGAACAAAATCTTTCAATTTAACAGGTGTATGCTTGATGCCAGAGCTTTTCCTTAAATCACCAACATTACTACCTGATTCCCTAACGCTCTCGCTCCTAATCTCAATATTGTTAGTACAGACATGAGAAGATGATTCACCAGAATTAGATTCTCTATCAATCAGAGGTGACAATGCATTGTTAAAGGAATCAAACAGAGCAGAATGACATTCATCATCTTCACGAAATTTCTGCAAATCAGACTGTGAAGCTTGCATACTAGATTGAGAAATATTATTAGGATTCACCTCTTTGCACAAAGAGATACGTCTAAAATTCCAGATTTTACCACCTTCAACTCTAACTGCCTTGCTGAAAACTTCAATTACCCTACAAGGATTATACCATTTAGGACATTGCTTTTCAACTAAACCACCAAATTTAACACGTACAAAATTCCCAATTCTTATTTTTGGAACATGACAAGAGCGTGACCAAACATTGCCTTTCATTTTCATTTGATAAGTCTGAACTTTATCCTTTAATTAAGACAAATCAATGCTAGCATTAAGTGGCAATTTAATTTTCATCCACCAAGGTAACAATTTTGATCCAGGCTTCCTTCCATGTAACATCTCAAATGGCTAGACACCAGTGACAGAATTGGGAGAAACACGATACGATAATATAGGAGCACGTAGAGCCTTCCTCCACTCCAAACCATTCCTAATGGCCAATTGGATAGAATCTTTGATAACCCTATTGATACGTTCTACTTGACCATTGGCCATTGGATTATAATTAGATACCCTTTTATGAACAATACCACATCTTTCAAGGAAAGAAACAAAATCTTTGCTAATAAATTGTGGACCGTTGTCCGAAACAATCTTCGCAAGGATACCTTCACGACAAAAAATTTAATCTAAAAACTCAATGACCTGACTAGTACCAATTTTATCCACAACTTTCAACTCCGGACATTTTGAGAAATAATCAATTAGAACCAACGCATATACCTCTTTATTGGGACACAAATTGAGAGGACCAATAATGTCGATACCTAGTTTCTTCCAAGGACTGGAAACATACTCAACAGGAGAAATTGAAGTAGAAAGAGCCTTGCCAGATTTGTCACTGTTAGCACAAGGAGAACACAAACAAACCCATTTATCTACCATGGCATCTACACCTGGCCACCAATAAAACTCTCTGATGCGTCTTTTTGTACTGGACATACCCATATGTCCTTCATGAGCCATTGAAATAATTTTCTTTCTCATGTCAAGTGGAGGAACAACTTTGTCACCTCTAGTAACAAAACCCTGTGAAAACATAAGTTCATCTTTTATCTTACAAAAGGAAAACAAATCACCAGTTAACTTCCTTTCCTTAGGCCATCCAATTTGAATAAATTTAACAACATTAGACAAAGAAACATCTTTGCACATTGCCGCCTTCCACTCAGGTTCAGAAATAGCATCTGAAGACACATTAGAATCACCATTGTAACATAATCAATGGTGTATGCAACATCAAAATCATTACCTTTATCAAAGGAATTATGTGTATCAAGCAACAGTAAATGAGACATACAGTCTGCATGTACATTTAAACGACCAGGAACATACTCAACCACACATTGGAACTCTTGCAATTTAGCAGCGAGGCGTGCTAATCGAGCAGTAAGCGTTCTTCCACCACCCGCAGCTAACATGTTGATTAAAGGCTTATGATCCGTACGTAAGCGAAATTTTGTGCCCCACAAAAATTGTTGAAAATGTTGTGCAGCCCAGGTACATGCTAACAATTCATTTTCTATAGTTGAATAATTATATTCAGCACCCCGCAAGGTTCTAGATACATATGAAACCACATACTCTTCACCTTTGTTACTTTGCATCAAAACTGAACCCAACCCAACATTGCTTGCATCTACAGCAACAATGCAATCTTTTCCAACTTCAAAAGGTCTTAGAAAGGAGCATTTACTATTTCTTTTTTTAACAATTCAAAAGCACTTTGATGTTCGACATCCCATGCAAATTTTGCATTTTTCTTTAACAAAGATCCTAAAACATGAACTTTAGATGAATAGTCCTGTACAAATGTGCTATAAAACTCTGTGAGACCAAGAAATGACACAAGTTGTTCTTTGGTTGACGGAGATGGAGCATTGGAAATACTTTGAATATGGTTACATTTTGGCTTAATACCATCGCTGGAAATTTCGCGTCCCAAATACTCTACTTTGTTTTGTCTGAACTTACATTTAGCAAATTTTAAAGTTAAACCCTTGTCTTGTACACGTTTTAATACTAATTCAAAATTTTTATCATGGTCTTTAACATCTTTTCTAAAAATCAAGATGTCGTCTTGGAACGCTACTGCACCCTCACAGCCTTCCAACACTTCTTTCATGAGTCTTTGAAGGACTGACGCCGCACTAGCCAAACCAAACGGCATGCGGCAAAATTGGAACATACCTTCGGGTGTAATAAAAGTTGTTAAAAATTTCGAATCCTTATGCAATAGTACTTGATGATAAGCACTAGCTAAATCAATAGTAGAAAAAATACAGGCACCAGACAAAGTTGAAATGAGTTCATGTATGTGAGGTACAGGATGTTTATCTATCCAATGCTATGCTAATTAAGTTACTTGTATTGTACTTTTACCTCTGACCTCATAAAGAATGCAGAGGGGTTGTGTTTAGAATAAATACATATATATTTGATATATACCTTGTGTGGTGTGCTTTCATTTGGTACTCAAGAGATTATAAATGGTAAAACAACTTGCTATGGTTACCACAACTTTTTGCTGTCATTCTCTGGTTTTTCAACTTTAGTGTGGCTGTGGACCTGCTAATCAGGCCCACAGCTCAGCTGCTCTCTCTCTAAATTGATACCATGTACATTAGGTACATACCAGATTGGTTACTGGGTCACACTTGTGAGCCCCTATATAGTGTACCATAGGTACCCAGGGTATAGGTGCAACTTAGGCCTACCAGGGGCTGCATCATGTATTGTGCCACCCCTAGTTTGCCTTCCAAACTGACACTACAGGTCTAGTCTTACAGCCTGGGTAAGGTGGTGTAATCACCCCTTACTTAGACATAGTATACCTGTATCTATATACATATATAGACACGTATACACCTATAAGCCATTCCTCAGGCAGACCTCTACAATCCTGGAGGTAGAGTGCTTGGTTTTATGTGTGAGGGTGCCCTAGCATGAGCTGAGCCCCTCTGCAGCTTTCAGAACCATCTCCTTAAAGCTGTTCTATGATATAGCCATACCATATACTCTTAAGTGCATTATAATCCTCGCGGTTAATGCTAACTTTGGTTTGGCTTAATCAAAACATTTCGTGTAAGGTGTCAGACACTTTGGAATACTACCCCCGGCCAGTCCTGGCGGCGGGGTTAGCATTCCACCCTTCTAGAGGGAGAAGACATGTAGTTACTGGTTTACTCGGTTAAAGTTAAACAGAGCCTCAGCATCACAAAATGGATGTTGCTGCCACAGACATGAGTCTGCCCTCCTGCTGCTGGATGAAACTCCGGCAGTGGAGGCCTGGACAAGAGGTTTCATGCCAGGGAGCTGCTGGCACCTCCCCAGACAAGCTATTACTGTATTGGAGCTGGGAGGGCTGCATTCAGTGAATGCTTTCCAGACACTGCCTGGGGCACACAAGGTGCTCCATGCATTTCCCAGTTCAAACCGGTTGCTGGGGCACTCAGCCCCAGTTCTGGCACGAAACTGGACAAAGGGGAAGGGGTGTAACCACCCCCACCCCAGGCCCACCAATAGGAGAGACCTTAGAGTTATTCCAGCCCCTAAACTTACTATAAGAATGGAACCCCAGTACCTAGGACTTTAGATTACCCTGGACGAAACTCTGCAACATATATCCTGGACCTTCGACATTCCATTTTGACTGGAAGATGGAAGAAATCTCTCTTGTGGTCAAGGAGTGACCACCCTGTTCAAATAGGCACCAAAAGCATCTTTGCTGGTCTGCATTTCTGAGGCTCCCTCCGGATGTCGAAGAATCTGAGACACAGGACATAGACTTCCAGCCATCTCTGACCCCGACCTTTGCTCACTGCAAAGCCGAGACCCGTGGCAGACACGAGAGATGTGGCCCAGGAACTCCTGGACATCCTGCACTTTGCTACCTGCACTGACCTACCGAGGTATACCAAAGTTGTGCATTGGGGTGCTTGAAGCCCCAGCCCGAGCACCTTTTGCACCAAAGCTCAGAGGTCCACACTCCACGAGTGTCCCGTGGGTCCGCTTTGTGCATTTCAGCTCGACGCGTCTTTGTGGTTCCTAGTCCATTAGCTAGTGAGCCCCCAAGAAGACCAACATTTGTTTTAACTTGCTTTCCTGGTTGCTCCAGGCTTGCTCCAACTTCCCTGCAAAGGAGAAAGTCTACAGACCTTGCTGGTCTGCACCAAAGCCAATCTCAACATCCTGCGTGGGTTGCGTTTGCCAAGGCTTGTTGGGTCCGAACCGGATACCAACACCGCATTCAACTAGATCCTTTGTGGGGCAGCTGGAATCCAGCTCCTAGTTATCGTCGACGCCTCGTGGCTGAAGAGACAAACTTCACCGTTTCACCTGCAATCACCTAACATCTGGTGGCATCTTCCTATCGCCACCCTGGTCACTGGCTAGTGGACCAGAGTCTGTCTCCTGTGCTTTCAGGTTCTTCACATCTCCGATCCACCCTTGGAATCACCTGGACACTTCTCTTCTGGTCGCCTGCAGCACTTCTTCGCAGCTCTCCATTGGAATTGACAACGAAACCGGACACGAAAAGACACCTATGCACCCGGCTTCCCTGGGTGAGGTAACACGAGTACTCCAGTGCTCCCGTGGGTATTGACTCTCCAAGTGTCCTACTTTAAAAGGGTTCCATCGCAGTTCACCTCCTTGTACCCTTTTTCTTTAAAAATGTAACTTGTTCATTCCCCAAAGAAAGTCAATGGTAACCAGCGGGTGTGTTTAGAAACTGCATGCGTCTCCCGTGGTTGTCCTGAGTAGCCCCAGCGATTCCACAGGCCCTAGGCCTGGTTTCTATTCCCCACGTGGTTCTTATACCACTATTATAGTATATGGTTTGTGAGGCCCCTAGGGCAAAACGTATGCTGTGCAACTTATTGTATGCTAATTAAGTTACTTGTATTGTACTTTTACCTCTGACCTCATAAAGAGTGCAGAGGGGTTGTGTTTAGAATAAATACATATATATTTGATATATACTTTGTGTGGTGTGCTTTCATTTGGTACTCAAGAGATTATAAATGGTAAAACAACTTGCTTAACTCGTCTCCAAGTCTTAGCCTGAAGGCTGCTCTCTACAGCTACCCCGCCCTAGGATAGCTTTCTATAAGGTTGACTTTATAACCTACCATCAATTAGGGTCGATTGGACTGGTGCAAGGTGCCCACTAGAACTAGTGGACATCATATACCAGGCCAACATCTCACACACCCTCTCCCCATGTTTCATATTAGAGTGCGCACAGAGAGCCCTTCACCAGCAACCACCCCAAGGGGCTAGACCGCGGCCCATTATTGTATGAATCTTAAACTACTGTGATCACGACCTTGTCCTTAAACATGCCAGGATGAATGGAAACCTCTTATGAGTGGCATCAAATTATGATATTCCCAGACTATACCAGGCTGGTCTAGCAACAGTCTTTCCAGGCGGCTAGGGCGCACCTCCAAGACCTGAAGATTATATACACACTCCAATTCCCAGCTCAACTGTGTGTAGTGTATAACTCATGCACCATGTTTTTTGACACGCCAGAAGAAGTCTTTAACTGGACAGATGAAATAAGACACTGTAAGCAACACACACCATCGCACCACGACTCAGACTCCTCGTCTGGAGAATCCTACCAAATGCAAAAACAAGACAAGGACAAACAGAGACATCACTCCAGATTGCCAGGGCACTCTAAGGTCTGAATTGAGGAACGTGGACAAACTCCCACAGCTGTATCTCCTAATCAACACAAATGACTTCACACTCAAATCCTTATCTGGTGACCTGTGGACACTGCGGACCTTTTGCTGCTGTGCCGAGTGGTGGGGGATGCGTGTTCCTTACATCTGACACTCCCTGTTTGCCCTGGTGGGACTCGTGGTCCCAGGGCGCACTACGAATTTCATCCAGCCGCTTGTGAGCCTAATTGGAGACAGCTGCTGCTGCTGGCGGAGGCGCTGTCATCGCGCTTAAAGCGCCGCCTTCCCCCACGCAGCGCGGGGCCCTCAAATCCTTATCTGGTGACCTGTGGACACTGCAGACCTTTTGCTGCTGTGCCGAGTGGTGGGGGACGCTTGTTCCTTACATCTGACACTTCCTGTTTGCCCTGGTGGGACTCGTGGTACCAGGGCGCAGTACAAATTTCATCCTGCCGCTTGTGAGCCTAATTGGAGACAGCTGCTGCTGCTGGGGGAGGCGCTGTCATCGCACTTAAAGCGCCACTTTCCCCCACGCAGCGCGGGACGCGCGCGGGCGGTGCCGGGAGAAGCACGGGACAAGGGCGGGACCGTCTGTGGCCGTCGGAGGCCGGATGAGGCCGGGCCGGGCATTCCCTCTTTCACTTGCAGTGGATGCCGTAAACGCCTATATTATCAACTAAGGGTACTGTCAACCAACAAATATAACCCCTTGGCTCCACACGCCTGCTAAGCCGGTCCAGGTCCTAGCCTTGTAGAAATAAATACAGAATCGGTGGGGGACCCCTGCCACTCCCACCACTGAATCAGCAATCACCTGTAAATAATGAGTAATGTGGGTAAAAGGGAAAAAAAGTGCTATAAAGCGCCCAAACACCAGGTTGCAAGCAGCTATGCCGCAGCCCCTACCTAGCTTAACTGCAATAGACAGGATGCTACAACAAACCATAGGGGTGGTTGCGACGGCAATTGAAAACCCTGAGAGAAGGTTCTCACTCAAACCCACTGTTTGCACCCAAGACCCAGGAGGGGATTGTTCAGCTATTGTAACAGACGGCCCCGATTTAAGCTCATATTTAACATCATCCTACGTTGAGCTTCCATGCGCACAGGCACCCACAGAGACCCCCATAGTGGTGGAGGACACCTCCATAGATCTGAACCCAGCCCCCAGATCGGAAATCCCCAAAACAAGCAAATCATGTCCCAGAAGAAGAAAAGACAGCCTTCCAAAAAAGAAAATGGGGAAAAAAAACATAACAAATCATAACCTGGTGACGCCAATAACCAACAAGCAGCAATTGACACCAGGTATACCTTGCTGGGTCACTAATATGGTGGCTGACCTACAGGCATGCCTGGAACAGACTATTTTCACCCACATCAAACCTTTGGTGTTTAAGATTGACAGATTAGCTTCCATTTTAAACAACAGGGGGGTAGGAACCACAAAGCCCTTGCATCCCTCAAGTAATCTAGCCCCATCTGAGCAGAGCGGCACAGCAAGAATTACACATAGGGATAAGGTAGCTTCACCAGTAAATTCTCCTACACCGAACATAAACATAGGAACATCTATAACCACCACCAAGCCCACTAGAACTCCACCACCCGAGTCCCACAACATCTACTCATGGCCAGACCCACCAGCGAGCAGGAAACCCTAACCCCAACATTGGTGAATTCGGTCCCAACCCGAAGGAGGGCAGAAATGATATTAAAAAACAGTTTGCCCAAAACAAAAAATATACCAGTTAAAGCTGGTCCAGCACGATTGCTGACCATTAACCTCCCACCGGAAGCTCTGCCCTTCGTTGTTGCACTTACAGGAGTTCCGCCCTTACATGAAGGGAGAAGAGAAAATCACTCTTATTTAAAAAACAAGTGCATGCAATGGCTAAGTGCAAACAGACCATTACCCTCAAACATCTCAGGGGAAATACTCACTGTCAGAAGAGTGGAGTGGATTGGGGAGGGACCAAAAACCGTGTCAGGAGACATCGTAGTAATAAACTTTAGGGATACCTATGCTGTGAACTTTATCTGCAATGCCCCCCCGGGTGGATCAGGCACCCAAATACACCCACTACATCTGTCATACTTCTATTCCACCCCACCCTGGAGATTAGTTCACCCTAACAGGGCTCCTTGTAGGAGGGGCCACTATGGTCCATCAAACAGAATGCAACAGTGGCGAGCACCGAGGGAAAGCTTTTTCCCACACAAACCTATAAATCCATTACAAGCCCACTGGAATAGGTTCAGTGTATTGGAGGAGGTGGATTGACTCCTATGGGTTGGAAATTCTCCATCTCAATCTGCCAAGGGAAAACTTATAAAAAAAGTCCACATTGTAGGGAAATATTCCATCTACTGCCCTTGGAGAAAGTATGAGAGAGGGATGTAGCGTGAAGGGTGAACCAGAGAAAAAATGGGAAACCCAGCTTACAGATCAGGAGGCATTTAGGAAAGATATGTGGGTCGCTTCCAGCTCAGAGATAATAGAAGGGACTAAGTTAGACACTATATTTGTCCCAAATGGTATAATTATAGCTGAGGGAGACAGGTCCAATTACCCACCCGGGGTTGGGGTAAACATACCAGACCGGCAGGATGGACTCAAAATTGTATCCTGGAACATAGCAGGACTCGCCGCCAAACACAACGTACAGGAATGGCGAGAATACATCACCAGGTTTCAAGTTATATGTTTACAGGAGACCTGGATGATTGATTCTAATCACTTTACCATGGAGGGGTATAAGTGTTTCCCAGTTCCTGCACAAAGGTCCTCCTCAGGGAGAGCGGTGGGAGGGCTACTTATATATGTAGATCTCAGGATAGAAGGGGTAGGGTCCAACTATAATTGGAAATCGCAAAACATGCAGGCAATAGGCCTTCGCTCTAAAGGGTCAAACATCTTACTGGTAAACTGGTATAACGCTGTGGGTGCTAATAGTAGGGGAAATGCAACAAAAGAATTAGACTTTTTCTTAAATGCCCAGCTATCGGAGACAAAAGCAGTATTGCCCCTCGTGTCGTCCTTGTCGGCGACTTTTATTGCCACCTTTGCGAGAATTTAAGACCAATAAACAAGGATTGGTCACGATGTACAGTGGAAAAAGTGCCTCACATTGTACACTCCCCAGAGGGGCGGGAAATAGACAAGGTAACGAAAAGGTATAATTTGGCCAACACAATGGACATGATTGAGAGAACCCAGCCCAACTTTTAATGGGAGAGGATGTCACTCGTACGTAGATTTTATTATGGTTTCCCCTACACTTAAAACATGTGTCAGTAGGGCGGCAATCGAAAATAGTACGTTTAGTGACCATAACCCATTGGTGGTGGAGATAAAATGTTTAAAACTTAGGAATGCACTACCTAGAGTAGACAAGACAGAAAGGATTACAGACCAAGGGAGAAGGCTCAGATGGTCCAAAATAGACGGGGATAAGTTTTATAAAAGCCTAATAACTATAGTGCCAGACGCATTAAATATATGCCTTGACCTAAACAAAGAGGGAGTAGCGGTAGTGACTGCTTTCGAGGAGATTGCACAGCTCATCGATGGACTTTTAAAGACCCCCAATACCAGGACACGAGCCATTACACCTCGATGGTTCGATAAAGAATGTTGAAAGGCTCATAAAGACCTTAAAAATAGCCTAAAACAGCACCACAGGGATAAAACTCGAATAGCCCAAAGCAGACTGAAATACAAAAAGACGCTAAAAACTCGTAAAGCTAGCCTCCAAAGACAAGCCTGGGAGGATTTAAGGGAGGCGCAGATAGAAGAGACCTGTCAGAGTTTTGGAAAATTATAAATAACCCATGCTTCCAAGAGTCAGACGCTCCACAAATCCTGAACATCATCTTACCCGAGCAGTACGCTTGAATTCCTTATCATTCCAAAGCGGCACAATATTCAATTACCCACCCTCACTTGGGCTACCCGAATCCAGACCCAATAAAGTCCTACTTCTGGCTGTCCGGGTATATTAACTCACTTCCCGAGCACTTGTCTATCCACGATCACTACTGTTTTTAACCAAGGGTAAATCCTCCAGGTGGAGGTTGCATAAACACTGACCCAAGGATTATGCACACACGTGTATGAAAGCGCGGAGACAACATATACCGCTACGACCATCTAAAATACATGTGTATGAGGGTCTTTTAATTTGTGAGACACCACGTACCAACCTGCATACCCTTGTTATGCAGGACAAGTGATCCTTCCCCCATGATTTACTCTTTGTATGTTTTATGGCCACACTTGATCTGTCAGCAAATCTGGACAAGTCACATGTTATGCTAGCGGGGGCCAGACCAAATAAGAAAATCGTTTTTAAGATTGGCCCCCATAAAATAGGCCTGGTCCAGTCCTTTTCTTCTCTAGGGGTACTATTCGATGGGCTCCTAAAGTTTAAATCCCTGGTAGACAAACATGCTGCAAAATTGGCGGCTTCGACAGGGGCTATAAAGGGCTACTGGAGAAGACTGGGTAGATGGTCCCCTGACCAAGTGATGAATTTGCACAGATCAATATGCTGCGCCAAGGCAGCCTATGGGTCGGAAGTTTGGGGCTTTGCAAACACACACCAGGTCCAGGCAAAAGAAAACAAGTTTTTTAGAAGGATCTTGAAAGTACCACAAAGCACCCCATCCTATATTACAGACGAGGAATTGGGAGAACCCTATATTGAAGACTAAATCAAGACCTGGCAAGGGTTAAAATCTGGTCAAACCCTGAGGCCGGTCTGAGCAGGCAAATCATCAAAGAATGCCTGAATCGTGACAAAGGGAGTTCCATCCCATGGATAAAATATGTAAAAGACACCCTAGAGGCCATCGGATGTAAGAACGTTTTCACCGTGCCTGAAGCCCTTAACGCCCAGAACAAGACAATGGTCAAGAAACTGTTTGGCGAATGGACAACCATGAGTAGGGCGGTCACAGAAGAGCGTAAATCCACGGTTGTGTCTTATAGATTATTGAAAACGGAAAGTGGAATGGAACTCTATCTATCAGTGACTCACATTGCACAAGACAGATTTTACATGACCCGTTTCAGATTTAACATGTTGCACCATTTATTGTCTGTTCCCTCTGGTTTTACTTTATCAGTGGAGCAGAAGGGTACCTGGGGCTGCAACAATAGGTCTCCGCAGAATACCCTTTACTTTGTACTGTTATGCTCATTTTATTCATCTCCCAGGCGTAAGTTCATAATGGGAATTTTGAAACAAGCTAAATTTAAACACGCCAAGGTAGCCCTATTGTTTTTGCAGAAGGCCACAGACGCTTACACATTGTCTTGTATATTGAGTTTTATTAAGGTGGCAATGAGACTAAGGAACACAAGAGAAATAAGTGATTGTAATGCCCTGCAAACAGAGACCGGACACTAGGAAACCTCCGAAATGTACAAATGTAATGGTTTTTATCTTTTTAATGTGGTTTTTAAATGTTTTTTTATGTACTTTTATGGTATCTCTTGAAGTGCCGAATAAAGAATTGAAATTGAAATTGAAATTGACTTCACACTTGTCTGAGGAATTGACGATGAGACTAACATTTTACTTGAGTTGCAGTACTCTGGCACTATATCATGGGCTGGTATATGAAGCCTTTTTCTTCATATTGACACGATGATGCAAGGGATTGGGGGATCTATTGGATAGATACTTTAAAAAAAAAACCTTGGAGTCAAAACTGCTTTCCAACCGTGACAGATGCTTCAGTTGTTCTGAGGTATTGGTAGAGGGGGGAGTTCAGTGGGGTTTAAGTTTGTTGCTCTACCCCATTGCACAGATTCTGTTATCACAGGAAGATGCTCCTCCGTTAGCTTGCAACACTATTATCAATTTGGATCAAATTGTAAACTGGAATGTAGGGGCATGCTGTAAAAAATTAAACAAGGCGCCATACTCCGCCAGGCAAAACATGTTACAGGGGACACACCTCATGGGCACCAAAACACCCTGTCTGGACTGGTTTGGCTATGTACATGTATTTCACACCAGCCTCATGTGGGGCTGTAGGGGTGTAGCAATCCCAGTACATCGTAGAATACCATTCATACTCTCTTGGTCGTCGACTGATCTACAAGGGTTCACAGGACTATTTCAAGAGAACACATAGTGATTGGTAGCTTGTACGCCCCTCCCCCACTTACTCAGAGCCTTATTGATCGCCTAGTAGATATCGGGGGGCTACTACCCGAGGGCCCCTGCAGTTATGGGAGGGCACTGGAATGATGTAATAATTATGTCAGCTGGCGAACCTCAGGGGCTGTAGAGAAACAAAGGGAATCAAGGCTTAAATCCTTCACTGACTTGGCTGGCTGGGTCGATACCTGGAGGGCACACCACCCATTTGCAACAAGTTGCACATACTACTCCCCAGTACACAACTCTTTCTCTAAGTTAGACTGTATTTTTATTCCGGATCGTTACCTCTAGAGAATATCAGATGCCATGATAGGGCCCCAGCGTCAGACAACTCCCCGATTCGGTTACAGGTCTTGATGGGCCCAAGTCGGCGCCCATTCCAGTGGAGGCTTTCCCCATGGCACCTACAAAAACAAGGTTATAGAACCCATATTCACAAGGCACTGACAGACTACCACACTCTTAATATAGAGAAGCCATCGGACCTACCATTCGTGGGGTCGACATTAGTTATTGCACAGTGGAACGCAAGCACCGGAAACATGGACTAAACAATTAGAAGCCCGTCTGATAATGCTAGAAAGACGGAGAAAGGAGGATGGAGCGCACATGACGCATAGACAACTATGCCTTACCCAACAACAGTATCAAGGTGAATTAATGGAAGAGGCATGATGCGCATGGTTAGCATCCCAGAGCAGAATCTATCAATGAGGGGACAAGTCAGTGAAACTATTGTATTGCCTGTGCAGACAGGCTACAACATCAATCCATCTCCCTATCATATGTGATACACAGGGAAGGGTTCTCAAAGACCTGCCAAAGATAGAGCTTAGCTTTGCAGAATTCTATGAGGCACTATGCACGCCCAGGGAAATCATTCAGCTCTCCCTCATCGAGAGTTTCCTCAATGCTATACCACCAAGAGCCGTGTTGGATGATACGCGGAAGGTCCTGGACACATCCATTACTTTAGAAGAATTAGCAACAGCAGTATCAGAATTACAAACCGGCCAAGCACCTGGCCCCAACGGGTACCCCAGTGAATTCTACAAGGCATATATGCTCCAACTAGGACCCCCATCTCCTTAATGTCATTCAAGATGCGGTCAAAGTACCCCGCTTACCAGCAGATTGGACACACGTGGAAATTGTGGTATTCCCTTAACCAGGCAGCCCCCTTGAACAAAATGCTTCCTACCGCTCTATATCACTCCTGAATACTGAGGCAAACCAACAGTCAAAGACCTTGCAAATAGATTAATACCACATATGCTGGACCTTGTCCATCTGGACCAGGCAAGCTTTATGCCCCACCGCTCCACCCGCCATAATCTCAGAAGGGTTCATATGCGATAGCAGCAGTGGACTGCCTGGGTAGTCCAGCCACCTTGCTGTTGGCAAATATGGATAAAGCCTTCGACTCAGTCAGCTGGACCTATCTTTTTGTGCTGCTAAAATGATATAACTTTGGCCCGCGATTTATAGCATATGTCCGGCTATTGGATACAGACTTGACCGCATCTGTCTGAGTAGCAGATACTGTCTCAGCCCCCTTTCCAGCTAGACGCGGTACACGGCAAGGGAGCTCTCAGCTTCGCCTCCTATTTGCACTAGCTATTGAACCTTTAGCCATCTGGGTCTGTAAAGATGTGCTGATTAGAGGCATTGAATGGACAGCTAACATCTTGGACTGCATAGCATTATACATGGATGACATTCTATTCTTCCTTACAGATCCATACAAATCAGTACCTAGAATTTCACATATAATGCGAGTATTTGGGGAAACGGACAGTCTTCATATAAATGTACATAAGTCAGCTATCTGGTCATTGCGGGGTAAGCTGTGGAACAGTAAATTGGCAGCAAATCTGACATAGGCCTTAGAGGGGCTGCAATATTTGGGAATCTTCCTGTCAAAGGATCAAAAGAATTCGTGGGATCAGAACATCGTCTCTATGACTGAAAAATTATGGACAGATAAACAATCCTGGTCGGGATTGCCACTATCCCTTTATGGGAGGTCTGCCATATTCAAGATGATCTCTCTCTCACAACAACCCTATCATCTGCAGAACCACCCCTACCCGGTTCCAGTATCCTGGCTCCCCCACATTAATGCTATATTAGGACAGTTCCTATGGGGTGGGGGGCATCTCGAGTAGCTTTGCACGATTTCCAATCTACATACTGTGATGGAATTGCAGTCGCAGAAGTTCTGGCCTACCAAGCGGCATCACATTTACAGGTGTGAATGACTGGTGGTACGGATTCAGTGACGACCCGGCCTATGCTGTAGAACACTGGCTACTTGATGACCCCACACTCACTTCATAAGTATACATGGGGCGGACGTCCAGGCCATGCCACTCGCTACCAGAGTGGTAATACTTACCTGGCGGCAGTTTCCCTGATGGATGAGCTGGTGGGGACGTATCACACGTTAAACATTGCTATGGCGAAATGGACTACTGCCCCACTTAGCGGATTTTCTGGGCTTCCACGGTTGGGACCGGATAGGGATCTCCATTGTTGGAGATGTGATACACGGCCTCATGCTTAAATCATTCCAAGATCTAAGAACTGAATATTCAATGCCCAATTCTCAGTTTTAAAGATACCTACAGTGTCACCATGCCATCACGCCCCACAAAGCCACAATAGAGTCACCCCCAGACTTTAATCCATCGGTGGGAGAGCTAGGCGATCATAAAATTAAAAAAATATATCAATCTCTCATTACACACCGCATCATAAGACTTTGAAGACCTCTTCGAAAGTGGATATAGGCCCCCTAGATACTGATGACTGAACAGAAGCTTTGGAATGCCCATGGAGAGCTGCCATTTCATCACACTTGAGACTAATCCAATTCAAATATCTACATAAGGCTTACTACACAAGCTACAGGCTATGGTATGCCGGATTGAGAGAAACCCCCAACGATGCTGGAGAGACGAGACCACATTTATACACACAATATGGACTTGCATGGTCTGAGATGGATTCTGGTCAGGGGTAATTGCCTAACTAGCAGACATTTTGGGAAGGGAACTCCTCAAGTCCTCCAGGTTAATGTTACTGCATATTGCTGATGAGACTGGTAGTAATAAACAGAAGCGCAATCTTCTATGGCTGGTCTAACCCTTGCTAAGCGGGACATAGCCAGGCTATGGAAATTTGACACTCCTCCCACAGTAAGGGCATTGAAAAATGGGATGGACTTCTGCATGGGGCTAAAAATCTCAGTTGCCAACAGAAGCTTATGAAAATATGGCAGCGGAGGGCTGAATCCTGTTGTCTTGTATTGGAGCAACATCAATATCAGATATTATAGATACTGAAATCCAGGCCTTTGATTCAGTGGTATCTTGTGAAACTTTCTTATTGGAATATGGATACTACCTGGGACATTGTTATCAAAATGGAGGAACAAATGCAATGGGTTACATTGTTGTAATTTGTCTGTTATAACCTGTGATACAATACTATTCATGAAAACATATCAATATGTATGTAGCCAGTGGGCAGTGAGATCACAGATAATGCAATCCAATTTGTTATGGAAAAAAATAGTCTATATATAATATATATATATATATATATATATATATATATATATATATATATATATATATTATATATAGACTATTTTTTTCCATAACAAATTGGATTGCATTATCTGTGATCTCACTGCCCACTGGCTACATACATATTGATATGTTTTCATGAATAGGTTCATATGCGATAGCAGCAGTGGACTGCCTGGGTAGTCCAGCCACCTTGCTGTTGGCAAATATGGATAAAGCCTTCGACTCAGTCAGCTGGACCTATCTTTTTGTGCTGCTAAAATGATATAACTTTGGCCCGCGATTTATAGCATATGTCCGGCTATTGGATACAGACTTGACCGCATCTGTCTGAGTAGCAGATACTGTCTCAGCTCCCTTTCCAGCTAGACGCGGTACACGGCAAGGGAGCTCTCAGCTTCGCCTCCTATTTGCACTAGCTATTGAACCTTTAGCCATCTGGGTCTGTAAAGATGTGCTGATTAGAGGCATTGAATGGACAGCTAACATCTTGGACTGCATAGCATTATACATGGATGACATTCTATTCTTCCTTACAGATCCATACAAATCAGTACCTAGAATTTCACATATAATGCGAGTATTTGGGGAAACGGACAGTCTTCATATAAATGTACATAAGTCAGCTATCTGGTCATTGCGGGGTAAGCTGTGGAACAGTAAATTGGCAGCAAATCTGACATAGGCCTTAGAGGGGCTGCAATATTTGGGAATCTTCCTGTCAAAGGATCAAAAGAATTCGTGGGATCAGAACATCGTCTCTATGACTGAAAAATTATGGACAGATAAACAATCCTGGTCGGGATTGCCACTATCCCTTTATGGGAGGTCTACCATATTCAAGATGATCTCTCTCTCACAACAACCCTATCATCTGCAGAACCACCCCTACCCGGTTCCAGTATCCTGGCTCCCCCACATTAATGCTATATTAGGACAGTTCCTATGGGGTGGGGGGCATCTCGAGTAGCTTTGCACGATTTCCAATCTACATACTGTGATGGAATTGCAGTCGCAGAAGTTCTGGCCTACCAAGCGGCATCACATTTACAGGTATATATATATATATATATATATATATATATATATATATATATATATATATATATATATATATATATATATATTATAGTAGGAGCGGGGCACTTGCCCCCCCCCCCTCCTCAGGCCTTTAGAGGCCCCAGGGCCCACCACCTCCCCGGGGCTCTGCCATTAAAGAAAGAGGGGGGCGTGCGGACCTCCCTTCTATATCCTAAATTTGCCAGGGACCGTCACCTCTCCGGGGCACAAAAGAACTGTCAGAAAGGGAGAGGGGGCCGCGCAGCCCTTCGCCTGGGCCGTATTTGACCCTGGGGGCCACCACCCACCAAAGGCCAGCCCATGCCAATAAAAGGATGGGGGCCATGCCCCCTCCTGGAGCCACTAATGGCCAGGCCCGCTCCTGCTATCTCGCTAGGTGCCCACCCTCAGGAGATAGTTGTTTGCTTTTGCTCAGCGGGGGATGGGACAGCTCCCACCAAGCAAGAGCAAACACTAATTCTGCTCTCAGCATGCGCGAGCTGGAAAACTGCTCCCGCTTACTAGGAGTTACGTTTTCCTGCCCGCTGTCAAGGGTAATTATCTCCTACCTCACCCCAGACTTCATCTTCCCCACAGAAACCTAGCTAAACTCCACCTCTGTACCAGACAGCGCCATCGCCATCCCTGAAGGATACAAGATAACACATCAGGACTGAATCAACAAGCATGGAGGTGGAAAAGCCATCATCTATAGGGACACCATCCCTTGCAAAACCCCCCGATGCCCCAACACCGGTAATGGAACACCTCAACTTCCAACTACCCACAGACGGAAAAAGCACAATCAGAGGCACTATTGCCTAAAGACCACCAGGACCATACCCCAGCTTCTTCAATGTAATCCCAGACATCATCACTCCACTCGCGATCGACTCCGAGTACTACATCTTCCTCTGGAACCTCAACTTCCACCTTGATAAACCCAGCAACGCAAACTCCACCAACCTCCTGGAAAGCATGAGCAACAGTGGCCTCACACAGCTCATCACAAGATTATGGGAGTATCTTGTTACTCCCTCCCCAGAAGCACTGCTTTTGTTGCCCATTGCAATAAATGTACCACAATTAAATCCGTTGTTTTTCCTTTATTCAAATTATTCCAGTGTTTTCAATAGTTCATTCCATTTCATTCTGTCACATGAAAGCCATTATATGCATTATGATTCTAATGCCATAGACATGTCCATCAGGACCTTTTTCTTCTAAAGCAGGAACTTTACATAATCCATCCTCAATAGTGAATAATTTCCAATGCATTTCAGGACATTTTTGCTCTTCGTCAGGGATTCACTATAAATATAAATGACAGCATAAACTGTATGTTTAAACGGACGTGAATTATACTAACTCAAAAGTCACTCATTATGTATTCAATTAAAAAAAAATAATGCTTCAATTGGCGTTTTCCCTCTAGCTAATCAACATAAAACTCAAAAGAAATAACTCTCCCTTCTTTTTTCCTCCTTTTTCCACAGAACACCGATTCTTAAGAAATCATAAGACTGTTAACCCCACTGATTAAATTCATAGGTTCTATGGTGCCCCACAAAAACAACCTTGTAGAACTCCCCTCATACCTGTAATGCGTGTAGTGGCCTTATTCCTAGTTTGTTAAACCATCTACCTACTCTCTAACACCTGCTATCCTTTTAACCACGTCATCTATGACTCCTCCCCTGTTCATTAACAGGTCATAACCGTTTTACTACAAGACCCACAATTCACCTCGATAGATAAAAATGACATTGGTGCTTCCATCCACTAGATTACTCCGCCCACCCTTATGATGTTAATAACTACGGCGTTTCATTAGATGTAATATTTAAGCATTACTCAAACGATGAACATTTGTTATAAATTGCGAAAAACTGATAACATAAGGTGAAAACGTATGCTGTTCGGTTTGCTCTATATGACGACATTTTATCCGCCATGTCCGTTAGCTTGGGAGCAGTTCAATTTAACTCCCTCCTGTGAGGAGAAGTGGTTTGACATGTGACCGTCCAATTTGTTTTTCCTTTTTAGGTCTCGGCTAAGCGCGCGGAAGCGTGCTCTCGCTGAGAACTATTGTCGGCGTGTGTGCTTCCCAGGAGACAATCCTGGCCGCGCGCATCGCCTTGGAGGCGATTTCAAACTGACACGCGCACACACGCGCACAAGTATGAGCGCTGAGTTGTGCGCTGTTTGGACTTTTTCGCCTCAGCATATCAAAGCCAGTAGCATCTCACACCCCCCCACACATACACGCGCGCGCGCACACAAACATGCACACACACAAGCACACACACACTGCCGCCCCCTGCCCCCGCCAGGCAGCCTAGCGCTGGATACTGTTAGACGTCGGGCTCGGGCCTGTCACTCAAGGCAACGTGGTAATGACACTAGCGGCCACGGGAAGCCCTCACCTCTAGGTCGGACTGGGTGCCTCGGGGTATTAACGGGATCTGCCTCCTCTCCACGCGGGTTGGTCGCGGTGCGTGTTTCGATAAAGGTGCGCCTCGGTGTGAGCTCTGGGCGCCGCGCCTAACTGTACCAGGGCCTTCCCATCAGAGAGGAGGCCCCGCCTCACTGGGCCGACGCCAACAAGCCAAGGGCCTATTACAGTGGCAAGCCGGGAGTACTCTTCTAAACCGAGCTCCACCCAAATCCTACTCTCGGGCATAACACCGCCTAGACATCACAGCTCTCGCGCTCGGGCGGACTCCAGATCCGAGCCCCGCCCCCACGCCTCCTCGCGGAGCCCTTACTGGTTAGCAGGTGATATTTCAATAAACAAAATCCGTGCATTTTTTTGTATTTATTAACTTTTCGTTGACAACGAGGGCACCAGCGCTTAGACTTTGAACATGTTAAGCTAAAGCGCGGGTGCTTAGACTTTGAACATGTTGAGCTAAAGCGCGGGTGTCACAATACCTTTAAAAGTAAAGAAATAAAAAAATAGTTACTTTTACAGCAATAGCGACACCCAAACTGGCCTTACCTCAGCAAGAATGACAACATTGCACATGTTGGAGCCCGTCTGCCCAGGCCATAGCACATAGCAGGAACTTCACATGGTATGATGAGCATGCAGGGAGTACGTTTTATTTTAAAATAGTCAACATGAGTGGGTAGTGAAGTGACTACGGAAGCAGTTGGGCAGAGTCTGACAGCGTTTCAAGCAAGAAGCGAGGTACGGTCAGCTGGCACCACGGAGCAGAGTGACCTGGCAGCAAGGTGGCTAGGTTTGGGAACCCAGCACAGGTCTATGGTTTGTTATAATGCTCATGGGTAGTCCCCCCGCACCCCTCGTAGTCGTGCTCGCCGTACTCCCTGCCCTATCGCTGCCTCCAGCCCCGTATATCCCCCCCCCCCTCAAGTGTTTGGAGAGGGAGCGGGTGAAAAGCTGCCTCTGCTGCGGGGGTAGTAGAGTCCCGTATGAGCCTTGAAGGATTGCTGGATTGGGGGCCATTTGAGGCTAGTGATAGCGAGAAGGCAGGCATTAGGTTGCGGTCCTCTTGACGGTGGTGAAGAAGTGGCCAGAATCAGCAAGTGCGGTTTGCGCCACATCGAGGGACCAGCGCGCCCATATGCGTGTATTTGCTACTATGCATAGGCTCTCTCACAGTTAACTTCCTGAAAATAAAGGACACCTATAATTTGGAGCCATGTTTAGGTGAGATATAACTGGCCCTAGCCAGGAAACCCTATGTACAGTTTAGGCACGGTTCTCTCCCTCTGCGTGCATTTTTTATTTTTATTTTGTTGCTGTGCATGTTTAGCCGTACTGACATATTTTTGTCTAACTCGGCCTACTTTGCAGGGCTGGCATAACGGTGCATAGATGCTTATAGCAGCTACAGGCCGCCCGCTTGTTGCACTCTATCCAGTCTCAGCTCTGTCTTTGTGTTTGTACTTGGATTACTTTCCTGTGTCTGTCCGGGTATTTTTCCGTCTTGTTATAGCTCACATGACCTATAGCAAAGCATATCCAGTGCATAGAAGGGTGCATTTTGAATGGATTTCTTCTGGGGTGATTACATGTGGAGGGTGTCGATGGGACCCAGGATCTGCACCGGGCTGTCTACACGATAAAGGATTCACCCTCCCAGAATACAAAATATCTAAATAGACCCTTTCAAACCCCTCAGAACACTTTTTTTTGTCCTACAATTTATTGACTTTTGTTGCAATTAGTGATGCAATATTAAGCAATGCCAAAAGCTCAAACTTAATTACTGCGAGACCTATTGCATTGCAAATGCTTGTTTCTTTTGTGAACATATAATCCATGGGTGCTACCTCGATGAGGGCTGAAAGAGTTCATCACACAATTAGGTAGTTTAGTGCACTCCTGTTTAATCACGTTGGTATTGTCTTCAGTTTCATTACATTTTATTTTTTTAGCATGCGTCCTCCCGGGTCCGTGGTTTGCCCTCCTACCACGTTGTATGAGTGTTTAGCACAAGATTATAGGAGTATCTTGTTACTCCCTCCCCAGAAGTACTGCTTTTGTTGCTCATTGCAATAAATGTCCCACAATTACATTCTTTGTTTTTCCTTTATTCAAATTATTCCCGTGTTTTCAATAGTTCATTCCATTTTATTCTGTCACATGAAAGCCATTATATGTATTATGATTCTAATGCATTAGACATGTCCATCCGAACCTTTTTCGTCTAAAGCAGGAACTTTACATAATTCATCCTCGATAGTGAATAATTTCCAATGCATTTCGGGACATTTGCGCTCTTCGTCAGGGATTCACTACAAATGTAAATGGCAGCATTAAACTGTATGTTTAAACGGACATGAATTATACTAACTCAAAAGTCACTCATTATGTTTTCAATTTTTAAAAAATAATGCTTCAATTGCCGTTTTCCCTCTAGTTAATCACCATAAAACTCAAAAGAAATAACTCTCCCTTCTTTTTTCCTCCTTTTTTCAGCACACCGATTCGTAAGAAGTCATAAGACTGTTAACCCCACTGATTTAATTGTAGAATTCCCTTCATACCTCTATGCTCCCAACTCCCAGACTCTACACACGACACTGAACAAGCTAAGAGGTTCTCCCAGTGGATCACAGAAAGCTCTCACGCATCACCCAGCCAAGACATCCAGAATCAAAGAACAAAGCAAAAGAGCAAGGTGTTCCATCGAGAAACTACACTCCACTAAATGCAACTGTCAACACATAGAAAGGAGGTGGGGCATTAGCAAAAACAACCAGAAGACTACACCGCCTTCAGGTCTGCTCTGAAGCAGTACCACCACCTCCTGAAGGAAACCAAGAAGAACACCCTAGCAGACCGCATCAAAGCCAGCGCATACCACAGCAAAGACATCTTTGCCATCGTGAAGGAGTTCACCAACCCCGCAGCCACCCACAAAGACATTACTTCCTCCCAGGAACTGTGCGACAACCTTGAAGACCTCTTCCTGACAAGATCTCGGCCATCTCTAAAAACTTTGAATACCAACCCTTTGCCACAGACAGCAACAACCCTTCCACACCCACAAACACAAACCCCAAACACCTTCTCACCCATTGGAAACTCCTCACCACACAAGACACTATCTCCATCATGAACTCTGTGCACTCGGGAGCTCCCACAGACCCATGCCACCACCACATCTTCAACCTTAAAATTAAGACAAGCAGTGATGAGCTCAGGAAGGTCCAGAACATCTACATCACTGCAGCCTCCTTACCTGAGGACTAAAAACACGCTGAAGTGAGGCCCCTCTTGAAAAAGCCATCAGCCGACGCAGCTGAATTGAAGAACTATCGGCCCATCTCTCGGCTCCAATATCCAGAAAAAGTCCTTGAGAAAGCGATCAACCAGCAACTCACCCAAAAACCTAGAAGACTACAACCTCCTGGACCCCTCCCAATCTGGATTTCGAGCTAACCACAGCACAGAGACTGCCCTGATTGCAGCAGCAGACAAATTCAGAGCACTCCTGGACTGTAGGGGAAACAGTTGTCCTAATCCTCCTGGACCTGTCCGCTGCATTTGACACTGTCTTCCACCATGTCATAATCAACAGACTCCATCACATCAGGATTCAGGAAAATATCCTCAAATGTATGATCTCATACCTCACCAGCAGAACCCAAAGGATCCGTCTTCCACCATTCACCTTGGAGCCCAAGAAGATCATCTGCGGAGTCCCCCAAGGATGGTCCGTCAGCCCGACCCTCTTCAGAACCTACATGACTCCTTTCAGATCATACGGACTCAACATCATTTTCTACACCAACGACATGCTGCTCAACTCTCACTGTCTGAAGATCCCTCCACTATTAAAGCTAATTTTCACAGATGCATGACGAACGTCATGGACTGGATGAAGAACAACTGTCTCAAAACCCAACACTGAAAAAACTAACATCCTCATCTTTGGGAAGAACAACTCGCCATGGACCGACACATAGTGGCCCATGAACCTCAGCACACACCCTGCCACAACAAACCACACCCGCAAACTCAGCATTATCCTGGATAGCCATCTATCTATGGAGACGCAGGTCAACGCAGTCTCATCCACCTGCTTCCACATCCTTCTGATGTTGCGAAAAAACTTCAGGAGGCTACCAGCAAACACCAGAAGTACCGTCATGCAGGCCCTCATTACCAGCAGACTGGACTACAGAACACGCTCTACATAGGAATCATTGCATGCCTCCCAGTTGAGAAACAGGGTCAAGACTGATTTGCATATGGCTGGGTCTAAACTGGGGTAGCATGGTGAGCAAAGGAACAATGGATTTAATCTGGATCTCTTGACTGGGGGTTAATGTTTGATTTGCTCTGCATTCCTTCCATCATCTGTGTGTCTTTCGCCTCACCAAGGAGACTCCAGACAATTCAGAACTCAGAGGCAAGACTCATACTCGACCTCCACAGAAGTACCCACATCACACCACATCTCAAGAAACAACACTGAGTTAGGCGCCCAGTGTGACGATCCCTGGATAAAATCTTTCACCCTCTTTATAAAATCGTTAAACCGGCGTGGTTGAGACGTAACCAGCTGTTCACGGCACATCAGGCCTATCTCTCGCCCCTGAGACTGTCTAAATTCCTCCCAGGAAATAAATGTAATAAATGCAACTACATTGAAGCATCAGATGTGCATATGTTTAAAGTCTGTCCCTACATCGGCCGGTTCTGGGAAGAAGTGAAATCAACTTTTGACTCTATTTTAAATACATCTCTGTCCATTTCGCTGCCACTAATAATCTTCGGCTTGGATGCTGGCATTACCGGTCAGGCAAGGTCCTTTCTGTTCTATGCAATTCTCCTGGCCAGGAGTCAATTCTAAAACGTTTGGGTGGAAAATAAGCCCCATCACACTCAGTCTGGTTGACGTCCCTATATGAAACATCTAAGGTGGACTTGGCCAGAACCTGTAGTAAATGTAACTTGGCTTTTTGGGATCTGTTGGTCTAGTGGAGATAGTGTTCTGGGTTTTGTTTTTTTCCCCCCCCCCGGTCCTATGATTATGCCTAGTATACTCCAAGGACCTGGGCTTCCCGTTTCACTGTTGGTTCTACAGGTTGAAAAACACTGAGATGGAGTAAGTGCAAGCTCACTGCCCCCCTCCCCCCCTCTGGGCTTTGTTTCAAGTTCCATCTCCTACCAATAATGCCAAATCGTGTCGCGGTGCGGGAGACAGTCAAAATCTTAAGTCTCTCGGTGTTGGACACACTAGGTGGTTGGCGGTTTCTTGAAAGGAGGGCAAGGCAAATGAGGTCAAAAGAAAAAAAAAGAAAAAATAAATAAACAACACTGGCTTCCGATTCAGAGGAGATGCCAGTTCAATATGCTGACCCATGCCTACATGGCCCTTCCACAACGAAGGGCTAGCATACATGAAGAAACGCCTGACCTTCCACCAACCAACCAGACACCTTCGATTAGCTTCCCTCTCCCTCGCAGACACCCCGCGGTCCGTCAAGCCAATAGCGGAGGATGCTCCTTCTCGCACTTGGCAGCCCCCTGCACCTCAGGACCACACCGTCGCTCCAACAATTCAGAAGATAACTGAAGACCTGGATGTTTGAATTATCAAACCTCCCTGCAGCAGAAAACAGCTCAAGTGTCTTCAGACCCTTACGGGTGATTTGCTGCACTATATAAATGTTTGATATATATATGTATATATAGTAGGTATATATATTACCTACTAGTAGGTAGTTATAGTTAGGACTAAAGATTACACAGGACAAATGTGTTTTATTTTGCCAATAACATTGGCGCTGCTTGACGAATCGCTATGACATTTTCACAAAACTTCCCTGTTTTTGGTTCAACTGCTGTGTTGAAAGTTTCATTTTTTGAACATGACTACAGCCCGAACTGCTGAACAGAATTACACCAAACTTGGCAGAAAGCTAGATTTGGTGTAAACCTGTTCAGTAGTGTTCAGAAATCTATCTGTAAATAATAGAGATTTCTGGGGATGTGAGTCCTTGCAGTGGACTCAGTAATCCCAATAAAATTTGTTTGGCTGCCAACATTTTAACCAGGAAGTGTTGGCAGCCATCTTGGGACTCGGCTTTAAGCAGAGTCCTAGAAAAAAAACATTTTTTTTTAAAAAGAAAAAGGGTCTGGGTAGGAATCCCCTGACTTTCTAAGATATGGTGAGAAGTGTCCCTGTGGGACCCCGGCGGGAATAAAATTAATTTTTTTAAACAAATTGCTGCAGACCTGCAAATTCAAAAGACACACAATTGATGGGCGAAATGCAGAACAAATCAAAACATTTACCCTCAGTCAAGAGATCTGGGTTAAATCCATCATTCTTTTTCTCACCATGCCACCCCAGTTTCGACCTGGCCATATGCAAATCAGTCTTGACCCTGTGCCTCATGGGAACAGTCCAGCCCGAACTGCCAAGCCAGGTCCTCCCTGGACTAGAAACCAGCATCCTAGGACCGGTTTCCGGGTGTCACCCCTCTTCAGCCAGGATAGCTTGATTCCAGTGGCACATTGAGCCCAGGACCCACGTCTCTTCACTGGGGGTGAATGTTTTGATTTGTTCTGCATTCCGCCCATTAATTGTGTGTCTTTTTCAGATCTTCGGATCAGCGGCAAAAGGAAAAATAAGCAAACGCTGGCTCCCGCGCTTGTTTTAAAATAAACCCTGGGTGGGCCAGGCCCAAGGGGCATATGCTAATTATAGGAAGGGTAAGGAGTTAGGCCCATGTGGGCAGGTGGTTAGGCTGGACCCTATTCAGATAAGAAAAACACAAAAATGCCTGGACCACCATTGTTTTTAATTCGATAGGTCAAAAACACCAATTGTCTAATTTGACCAGGTATTTTTATTCATACCAACTATTTGTATCTATTTTTTTAATTTTTATGAGAACTTTTTTTAGCAAATAAGACAACTGTACATCCATATATTTACACTATTATACAATGCAATTTACAAACAAATAATGACAATACAAAAAGTATTAAATTAAATTAATACTAACATCCTACATACAACACAAGACTGTTAAACAAGACCATATATCATATAATCATGTATCTTGAAATTTGACACTTCAATCAATTCAAAACTAAAGGAGTTTAGTCAATAAATGACAACTATTTGGACCAGCAATTGCTGGTTTAGTGCTTTGAATAACCAAAAGTCCTCCTTTTTAAATGCCGACGCGTTTCGATTCCAGGACACCAGTTCCTGGGATCTCTTCAGGGCGCTGTCATTGTATCAGATGGTTTCAAAAGAAGTGGGAGCTGCGGAATTCATTCTTGTGATTACACAAGCCTTGTCTCGTGAAAGTGCAAACTTTTAAGTCTTCCTTGCCTGTTTGGTAATCACCCCGGCATTACATGCAGCACACCATTCTTTTTTGGCCGCTATTTGCAGGGTTTAGCTGATTAAATTCATGGGCCTCTTAATTGTCAACCTCCGGATGTTTTGCTCACCTCACGATCGCATCTTGATGCGATCATGAAGTGAGCAGCAGCAACGGAGGGAGAGAAACGCTACCATCACTTTGGGAATTGCACGGAAAGGACATCGCGCTACACTTAAGTTACAATCCCGCCGGAGCAAAACATCCGGAGGTTGACAATTAAGAGGCCCATGAATTTAATCAGCTAAACCCTGCAAATAGCGGCCAAAAAAGAATGGTGTGCTGCATGTAATTGAAAGCACTGCCCCCCTCCATTAAATGTTTTTATTAAATTACATTTTAAAAAAGAAGCAGTCCGGGGGGTTGCTTGTCCCCGGTTCTGAAAAAGGCCTTTGAATTAAAAATAAAATAAAATAAAGGCCTTGTCCCAAGGGATGGGGTTCCCTGATCCAAAATTGGCCTAGAGGGGGGGCCGCGTGGCCCCCTCCTGTTTTTTAGTACCAAAATGACAAAACAGTCAGGCCCCAGGGATGGAGTCCCCATGGCCCAAAATAGTTCAGGGAAAGGGGACCACGTGGCCGCCCTTCCAAACAAAAAGCTGGCAACTCACCAGAGGCCCCACCTCCTTTCTCCACTACTACTGTGCCTCCTGCTGCTCTCCTGATTGGGGGATGAAGTCCCCTTCACTGCTGAGGATTCTTAGGGGCCAACTAGACCTCCTGCTAACTCCAGTAAGCCCCACACATGGGGATTGCTGAGAGGTGGTTGGAGGCCACGCCCCCTTTATCCACCACTCAGCAAACACGCATCTCAACGCACTGCTGGTAGGGGGATGAGGTCCTCTTGCCTCCTAAGGGCCTCAGGACTAAAGTGGACTTTTCCCTCCAACGAGTAATGCACCAGGAAGTGTGTTTGAAGAGTGGTGGAGAAAGGGGCATGACCTCTGATTACCTCTCTGCAGTCTACCTGTGTAAGTCATACTCGAGCTACCAGGAGGGCTAGTTGGCCCCCAAGGGCCCTCAAGAGCCAAGGGGACCTCATCCCGAAATGAGTAGTGCGCCAGGAGGCGTGTTTGCTTGCTGAGTGGTATAGAAAGGGGGCTCGGCCTCCAAAAACCTCTTAGCAAACCGACTGTGTGGGACTTGCTGGAAGTAACAGGAGGGGTAGCTGGCCCCCAAAGACCCTCAATATTGCAGGGACTTCATCCAGAGAGGTAGCCTAAAAAGTCTAACTACAGCAAAACCCAATAGCCAAAGGAAGCAACAAGGAAGGAATCTTTCTTTTCTAAATATAGTCTTCCATATGAACCAATCACAATCCTTCCTTCGGATGTCTTTCCTCTCCCGGTTGTCTCAAGGGTGTCTCACTAGTGTCTCATGAGAGGCTTGCGATATCGTAAAAATTTGGGACTGTCTTTATATCTGAAATGCAACAATACATAAACAGTTTTTCCACTTTAAACAACACTTCTCATGTCTTACTTTCTTCAGAACTACAATAATACACTTAATTCCAAATGTACGATCATGCGAGTGGATAGAGTGAGCCAGACGTGAAGTACAGCCCCTCCGTTGTCCACACAGAGGATTGTGTGTTGTAAACAAAATATTCAATATAATATACATAATGTAATTCAACATTAGAATTCAATAAGAACTGACCAGATGAAAAAGAACTCTATACAACAGATTAGAATGACATTTATAACTCTACTATCTCGTGAGTCTACCGCAAGCGTGCTCACACACCTTAGAAATGGATGAACATAGTGAAAACACAGAGTTTATAGAATAGGAAAACGTTTACTTCCTCGCTCCTGCATTCTCCAGGATTCAATCTCCTTGCTGTGTGGTGCCACTGCCTTCTGGGGTTCTTTCTGTCCGCCTAGTTATCTTGGGGTCACGCTACAATTTTGGAGGTTTTTAGGTCTCGCCTTTTCCATTCCGAAGGAATGGGAAATGGCGAGAATTCAAGTGCTCAAAATACTCGTGAAACCACGGGTTTTTTCGTGCGGTTTTCTTCGAGTTCACGTGGCCACAGGCACGCGCTTTTGGGCCATAAACTTTCACGGCCATCTGTTCCCCAGCTCCAGCAGCTCCCCTCTCTCTCCCCGCGCACAATTTCTCCTCCCCCTCCACAGCCAGCTTCCCCCAGGCCGTGTTCCCGCCCCTGCTACCCCATCCTCACTCATCCCTCGCACCCCCTCCTGTTTCAGGCCCCCACCATTTGCCCTATCTTGACATCTACCCTGATTAATGGGCCTATACCTACATACTTACTCATACATTAAGCGAGAGCTATTAAAAAGATGAGTACTGACTGGATAAGAGTGTTAATAGTTCTTCAATCTTGAAGAGTCCAACATTTACATCTATGATGGTTCTATGGAATTTTGTATTTTATTTTTATGGTCTTCGCTACTCCCATCAGTACCAATAATGTCTACATTGCAGGCCTTTGTCCTTCCTTCAAACCGGATTCCTGCTCTCCAAATTCTCCTCCTTTCCTCTGCCCCCTCCAGGGTCGCACCGCGGTGATGGTCAGGAAATCCCCTTCTTGGTCTCTCCCAAGAATTGGCCCTACTGCAAAAGCACAACATTTCACAAAATGCGTGCATGTTTTATTCAATAGCTTGCAAGCAGGCTTCGTCTCAAATTTAAACTACATGGGAGGCATGCCGCCATAATTTCAGCTAGGTGTAGAATTAAAATAAAAACTCCATGCATTGCCAAGGCACCGCGGTTTCTGGGCTAAACTGGTAAAACAAGACTTTCTCTAGCGTGCCCTTCGCTCCACCTACCCCCCCCCCCCCACCCTCCCCTTTTCCAAACCTGCTCCACAGCTGTGTATTCCATGATTTAATTATGATGGTATGCAGTCCTGTCAGGTTTTTCGGTATCCAGATTAACAAAAGCAACACAGAAAAGCCAAATTCCATAGCTGCCGACTGTGCAATTAAAACTAAACGTTTTCCAATTTCCAAGAATGTTGATGCCTGGCAATGCTTCAGCGCCTGGGCGAACTCCGCCCACGGCACCCCCGTCTCACTGCTAAATGCGCCATCGCCCACGGATAATTACAGATGGAAGGTTTACCGCGTTTAAGGCCACACCGGCTTACAGAAAACATGCCACATGGGTTTGACTCAATGTTTCCAATATCGGAACGGAGCTGCAGTGCCAGACCTGTGGTACTCTGAAATCATGAAAGACGAACATTCAGCCTGCGACAGGGTTAAGAGTAGGCCTCGCCAATTGGACACGAGAAACATCTGAATGGCACTTGCAAAGTGAAGGTGTATTAAGGGGCAATGGCAATGAACTTAAACAGATTTATGGTAATGGCCCGCCCATAAAACGCATACAGGCAGAGGTTATGAAACTACGTTGCTTTGCCTGCTTTTGTTTCCAAAAAGTTGTTTCGCCACTTTCTCTCTGATGCGATTCTTTACTGTAGAATAGACGCTAAACAGGGTTTGTAGATTGTAAGAGACCGTAAAAAAAGCATTCAGAAATGTTAGAAATTATTAAAAAATCAATTTCACACAATCATCTCCCAATAGCAGACCACAATAAAATCTGACAATTTGGCAAATGCAGTAGTGCTCACTTGGTTAGCGAGAAAACGGGTATAGCACAGTAGCCATTTCAGTCTGCATTATTACTCGTCCATATGGCTTTTATAAAATGCATTACAAGGAGTCAAGTCAAGGTAAGTGTGGAATAAGCAGGTCCACATGGCCCAGATTTTCGCGGCAGCATTTTCCGCATAAATGTATATTTGCCGCACTTGCCACATAAACCATTATCCACTGCATAATCTGCAGAGATGGCACAGTGCATGTGCCCGTGCACGTGCTTTTCTCCCGAGCCTCGGCATCACACTTCAAAGGAATTCCTTCCGCTCCTTATCTCCTCAGGCACTTAGCGTCTACGTGTGTCTCCCAGGCTCCTCACAGTGCCATATGTCCTCAGGGCATCACACTTCTAACGCGAACGACCATCTGCTCCTTGGAATGCTGGCATGGTTGCCCAGTGCTGCCTGATCTTCTTCAAAGGCAGCTTGTAACCCGAGCTGCCCTCTGTCTTTGCATTCTGAACTCTTTCTTGGATTTCACACACAGTCCATAGCGCTTCCTTCTACCTTTCACCAGGCACACACACACACACCACCAGCCATCAGTGCACGCTTTCACCAGGCACAGACACCATCAGCCATCAGTGCCCGCATTCACCAGGCATACACACCACCGCCGTCAGTGCACGGTTTCACCAGGCACACACACACACCACAAGCCTTCAGTGCACGCTTTCACCAGGCATACACACCACCGGTTATCAGTGCACGCTTTCACCAGGCATACACACCACCGGCCGTCAGTGCACACTCTCACCAATTGATTCGGCTGTGGCGGCCTGGTTCTGCCAGACCGCAATCTGCCAGACCATCAGTACTGTCATGCGTTACTACTTACTGGCTGCCAGACAGTTGATCGATGCCTGCTGCTGCACACAGGCTGCCCAGCTCTGCCCTTATCGGCGTTGGTCGGGCCGGAGCTGCAGGGCTAACTTAACCTCCACGATGAAGCTGCGCTGCTGTGGTGGTATGCTGGGCGTGGCAAAGTGAAAAAATGTGCGCGCGCTACCGCGCGCACAGCCCCTGCCTACCCCATCAGTACCCTCCAGTCCGGCCCCACGGCCCGACCAAATACATTACTGTGTTCAGTACTGAGTGTGTGTGTTCCGAACTTCCGCGGCCCGCCCACTAGCAAGTCAAGTGGCAAACAGATAGTCAACACTGCGTATGCATAAACTAAGAAGGGCCGGGCGGGCCGTCGGCCGCCATGATGATAACACATATTAGATTTCTTATTCATTTGAATATATATTTTCTTGGACTTGGGCAGGGTTGCCTGCAGGCTAAGTGATTAAGAGTTGAGTCGCAAGTAAACGCTGTGACTCTCACACGGCGGGATACATGAACAACACGCTGCGGGCCTGTGGCTGCACCGAGTACAAAGGTACATTTTAAAAAACATCAATCAATGTGGGCGTGCGCCTCAGATACATAGACCCGGCCCTAATACTTAAGTGCTGGTGCTAAGCACCGGAAAGCACCGGCACAAATTAAGCACTATCTGCCAGTTTGAGGGGTCTTGTTTTAATTATTTCAAGAGCTGGACATAATTCAGCACCCCCGTGTGTGGTAGTGTAGCCAATATGATTCCCAAGTAAGTTATAGTTTTAGCATCCAGTATGAGAGAGGAAGGCTTCTTAGGGAGTCTGATGGGGTAGTGTATGGAGGAGTAAGGCTTCAGATTTAGTAATATTAACTTTAAAACTAGAAACGGATTTATATTCCACCATTTCCTCCAACAGTGGGGGAATGGATGTTAACAGGTCTGTCATTGATACCATATCTGCAGTGTCTGTAAACATAGTGAGTTTGTACATGTTTGTTCCCAATTTACCCCTTTTTATCTCATCTGTTCTCCGAATGGCTTTCACTAGTGGTACCAGTATCCGAGCAAAAAGAAGTGCCACGAGAGGGCAGCCCTGTCTCCACCCACTCTCTGTTGCTTTTGGAGTGGCTTTCATTACACCTACCCTAATGAGGCCTGTGAGCAACTGTAGCTGGTCATGGCTCAGGTTTGGAAACATGGAGCAAAGCCCATTACATGGTGAACCCTTGTCCAGTCCACTCTATTAAACACCTTCCAGGCACTAGATATGTCTCCTGTTCTCAGAGGAAGAGCAGGAGAACATTTCTCGGCTTACTCTGTGCGCGTTCCAGGATATGTATACTTTTCTTAGTGTTACCTTCACACTGGTAGCCTGGCATGAAGTCTGGGTCTACCTACTCTGGTAATGGAGTGCCCAGGCAGGCTGCAGGTATATTGGTAAAATGGTAATATTCAAGATTAAAATTAGATAGGTCTCTAGGATGGGCATGTGGATGGGTCCTTGCACCAGAGTTTAGTGGAACCAGTGCGCCTATGCTCCATCTCCGTGGCAAAGGGCTGTGATTCCAACTCTTTCCTTGATGTCGCCTTAGCTTTTTTGAGGCATGAAGGTTTCAAGATAAACATGTCCATAAGGACTGTTTTATGGGTGTCCTATATTACAACCAGTGCAATGTTTGGTGAATCAGTGTTTGATTAGCATAGTCTATGACTTTCCCAATTTCCTCTCGCGACATCGGGTCGTGAACGAGAAAGTCATTTAGTCTTTAGGAACTTTCTTGGAGTGGTTGATGTAGGGCGTTTGCATGAAGTGAGATAACAGCATGGTCAGAAAGGTCAATATGCCACATGGTAATATCTGTCATCCTAGATAGGGGCCCTCGGCGTAGGAGGATGTAGTAAATTGGGCATACATTTTGTATGCCGATCACTGTTAAGTGTAATTCAAAGACCCCACATGTTACTCCCTCCAGGCATCTATAAACCTCACCTCTCCCAGCCATTCCCTAACGCTAAGGGTTGCAGCTCCTCTTCCATTGAATCTATTATGAGACCAACCCTTGTGTTTATCCAAGACCAGATTCAAGTCACCTACAATGATTACCTCCCCTTCTGCAAATTCAAATGCCCTCAGGATTTATTTATTTTTTAATTATTTTTATTAAACCATATACTTAGTCCACCAATACAGTCAATAAGCAACAATCAAACCTGCTTTGCCATTACAGGAGTGAGGTATACAATATTTCATACATATGTCTGGGTCGTGGAAACAACACCCTATGCACCTTGAGGCACTCTCCCATTGAATTTCCCCTTCCACCCCCAGCCCAGTCAGGTCCAGTACTTCTCCCACAGGCTTCATATTTTTCACAATTTTTGGAGCAGCCTATACTTTTATACACGTCTCTCTCTGCCTGTCGGCACCAATCTGGATCCTGTTTCCAGTTGATAAGTCTTGGCGGGGCCATTACTCCCCATGACCTTGCTATGTTTCGTTTCACTACCACTGAGGCCAACATGAGCCAGATTTTAGTATGTGTGGGCCACCTGACCTCTCTGGTGACTGCCCACAGGTGCCACTGTGCATCAAGATGTATGTGTAGGCCCTTTACCTCGGGCATCACCCAGGGTATTTTTGCCCAGTATTGCTGAATATTCGGGCATGCCCAATCTCCCGAACGTGCCCATCTCCCGACACCCTGGGTGCAGTGATCGGTACCACCTCTACCCAGCTTGTTTTGGAGTGTTCTGGGAAGGTACGACCTATACAGGACACAGAGTTCCAATAATCTAGACCGCGCCCTTATGGCAACCTCAGTAGGACTCTGAATCGCTTCCAGCCAATTGTCATCTTCCAGTAGCCCCACGTCTGATTACCATGCTTCTCTTAGCGGGCCTAGGAGATTGTACATTAGTTTCTAATATGTAAGGGAGACCGTCTTATCGATCATGGGGTCAAGTAACAGTTGGTCTTCCAGCGGAGAGTAGTCAGGCAACAACTTCTCCCCTTCTGGTATGTGGCAGCGCATATCATGTCTCAATTGTAAGGTACAAAACTGTTCACCGTCCGT
This sequence comes from Lissotriton vulgaris, assembly GCF_964263255.1. Lineage (NCBI taxonomy): Eukaryota > Metazoa > Chordata > Amphibia > Caudata > Salamandridae > Lissotriton > Lissotriton vulgaris. The sequence continues at coordinate 248,899,112 of NC_141687.1, forward strand.
CATTTGTTGGCCACATGCTCTCTCTTCTTATTCAACCTTCCTAGGAATGGCCTTCTTAATTAAGCAGAAACGTAATGTCCTTATAATTCCCTGAGACTTCTGAAATCTCAAAGTCTTAAAACAGTCTTTTCCTAGACTTCCATCCAAGTCCTTTGTTTGGTATTATCGAATGAGCAACAGAAGATACTCACAACCCAACTGGGAACTGACTCAATTTCTTCACTCAGTAAGGAAGCTCTCATGATTGTCAAGGACTTCAGTTTTTCATCTACTGCTTTTTTGTAAATAGCATGGTTAATGCAAAATTACCTGACTTCCACTGTAGATACACAACTTTTGCTTACATCTTCTCTTTTTAGGCTATGATCTGTTGTATATACTTTGTGGGCTTACAACCCACCCATTAACTTTTTATTTGTTCCTTCCATTGGCCTTTAAAAATGCTTCCTTGCTTCCTTCATCTTTCTCCCTCCTTTTTGTGTTTTGTTTCCTCCCATGGAATACTCCAAAGTACTGAATCTTTACACTTTGGTTGTTTATGTGCTTGTTTCTGGGACAATGTTGTACTTTCTTTCCTGCTTGTGTTACTTTGTGTTCCTGATTCCTGTGTTTGGTGGGTGCATTTGTCTCTCCCACCCTACCTATGCTGTCATTGCATGCCCTTTCCCACTTGCTTTCAAACTTGTTTTAGAAATGTTTATTTAAACTTTAATTATGTTATTTTGGAGGCCGCGCACCTTTTATTTGATCAACAACGCACTCGCTTCTGGCCGCCACGCTTCAGCTTTTAGCATGGCGGCAGCGTGTCCACTTTACTTTTATCTACACAGCGCACGCTTTCAGACCGTGTTCGTGAAATGTTTATTTAAACTTATTTTGGAGACTGCGCCCTCTCACTATATTTCTCTTTGCCCCTGTTGCTTGTTCTCCACCCAGGCTCAGTGAAGACAGAACACCGGGCCTGCACATTTCTGTACTGCTTGGAGCCGGCCATCCTATACCCCCTGCCCAGCCCTGCAGCATAGCAGAGATCAGTTGCTTTGCATGATCCTGTGCTATTAAACTAGGCTGGCACAATAGTAGCTACATTACTTAGGGGTGAGGGAGGTGGGATTCCTTCTCATGGTATGATCCCTGGTTTTATACGTTTCATATTTGATTTACGATCGCCATTTGTTTCTGTTCTATTCATATTTAATTATTTATTTAGGCACAGAGACACATTTGTTACATTCATTTGTATTTGTATTTTTGTTTAAGCTGCATTCAATTAGGTGATTTACTCACAAACACAGGATGTTGAGTGGATGCCTCGACTCAAACTTGGCAGGCTGTGCAAATTTACAGCATTTGTGGCCACATGCATCATTGTAAGGTTTTGCGATTCTTAGGGAATCGCAAATAAGGAATCGCAAAATGGGATGCATGATTTAAATCGCATAATATTTGCGATTCGGTAAAAATCGCAATTTTTACCAAATTGCAAATATTATGCGAATTCTAATTTGCGATTTCGCAATTCCCATTGATTGCTATGGGCCAAAAGGCCCATAGGAATCAATGGGAAGGCATTGACATTTTGCGAATTTCAATTAGCGATTCGCAAAATGTTAATGCATTCCATGGGTGCGGGGGGGGGGTCCAAAGGCCCCCCCTGCACCCCTGAAATGTATTTTGAAGTGCATGTTTCACACACACATGTCCTAAGGACATGTGTGTCTGTAACATGACAGTGTTTTAAAATGCAATTTTGAGCATTTTAATACATTTTCGCAAATTACCACGAGGTTCACCCTCGTGGTAATTTGCAACCCCTAATTGCGAATTTGTACTTTGAAACACAATCATGCATTGCTTTTAAGGAATCGTAAATTTGCGATTCCTTAAAAGCAATCGCATTTTTGGAAATCGCTAATGTAGTGCGGTTAGCACTCTAGCAGACGCACGCACGCATCCACGCATCCGCAGGCCAGGCGTGGCCTGCGGGGTCCAATAAAAGAAGGACGCGCGCTCGGGCACGTCACTTCCGAATGAGACGAGTGTGTGGTTTACTGGCTGATGCTCCGCGCTTCCACCCCTGCGCACGTGGCCATGCTGGTCGCGTAGGCATACCCACACACCCCCACTACATTGGCGACGAGTGGAGGGATACCAACCCTCGCTCCCCTCATCGGGTGGTACCATCGACACCAACCCGCGGTGCCTACCGCGTGGAGCTCAACGTACCCTCATTCTGGCGGGTCCGCCCCAGTGACCCGAGGTTGCCTGAATCACGCCGAGGCAGCACCACAGGTTGTCGACCCACTGACTTTTGAGCACAACCGTCATGGTGGACGAGGCAGCGGCTCCAGTCATCAACATCCCGTTCCAGCATGCTGCTGCGGGAGTGCTACCGCCGTTCAGCGAAGCGAGTGACCCATCCACAGCTTCACCCCGATGGAAGGTGTGGCTAGAGAGACTTGAAAATTACTTCGTGGTCACCAGAGAAACGGACGACGCGGTGAAACGATCGCTGCTCCTTCACTACGCGGGGGACGAGGTGTTCTGACTCTTCAAACACCTACCCAATTCGGCGGGAGTGACCACGTACGCTGCTGCGGTCACCGCATTGAACAATCATTTTGACCCACAACTGAACGTAGATTTCGAAGTCTTTAAGTTGGGACAAGCCCGCCAACGAGAAGGTGAATCGATGGACCAATTCCACACCCGGGTCCGGGAACTGGCCAGTTCCACGGACGAAGACCAACCCAAGGCCATCAGGCGCCAACTAATACAAGGGTGTCGGGACAAAACGCTAAGGGGCCATATCCTAAGAAAGCCCGGGATCTCGCTCGAGGACATCCTTGTCTTGGCCAGAGCCCATGAACTGTCAGATGCCAGGGCCACGGCCATGGAACAAGCGCTGCACAAGATTCCCGCCAAACCGGAAACGACCAGGAGTGAGCGGGCTGACGCAGTACGGGCACGACCACGTGGCCCAGGAAGAAAAGGAGCCCGGCGAGACGCACCACAGGGCCGGTGCGGATACTGTGGACACGAACCCCATGCGGCCAGAGACTGTCCTGCCCAAGGCCAAGTCTGCGGGAACTGCGGAATCCCAAATCATTTCGCAGCGGTCTGCCGTCGGAGGAACAAACCTCCAAACTCACAGAAATCATGGACAACAGCCAAAGCGGTCCGCCAACTATCTATAGCAGAATCACCCCCGGGGAGGACAGGCGAATTCCTACCAACATCACAGGTTGAATCAGACTCGGAGGACGAGGAGGAGGCGTATGTAGTCTCGTTCGCCAGGGAACTAAAACTCAGACGAAGGCCGCAGCCAACGTGTGTGATCCACGTGGGTGAGAGCGAAGTGAAGGCCGTCATTGACACAGGGGCCACTGTCAATGTCATGGGCCTACAAGAATTCAACAAGCTGCGCCCTCGCCCGGAAGTCTTAAACTCCAAGACCAAGATATTTGCGTATGGCGCCGACACCCCACTTCCCCTAAAAGGGAAAATAATCACACCCATACGGGCTGACGACGTGGAAGTCACCGCAACGATCCACATCATTGATCGAGAGGCCGACACCCTAATAAGCAGTCACACGGCGGAAGACCTAAAGCTCATTGCTTTTGCCAACCACATACGGAACCACCAGGTAGAAGAACTTCTGGAACGCTTCCCCGAGCTGTTCAAAGGCCTGGGGTGCATCAAGTGTGCACCGATCAAGTTGCACATCGACAAGACCATCGCCCCCACCGCTCTCCGCCATCGGAGAATTCCATTCCACCTGCGACCATTGGTGGAGAAAGAGCTGGTGAAACTCGAGAAGTTGGGAGTCATCGAAAAGGTAACCGGGCCCACCCCGTGGGTGTCGCCCATGGTCATCGTCGAAAAACCCAAGCAGCCGGGCGAGGTCCGGCTATGCATAGATATGAGACTACCAAACGCGGCAATCAAGCGGGAAAGACACCTGACCCCGACGATGGATGACATCATAGCCGACGTGAATGGCTCGAAGTGGTTTTCCAAAATCGACCTTAATGCAGGATACCATCAACTGCCACTTGCTGAAGAGTGCCGTTTCATAACCACGTTCAGCACCCACCTGGGCCTCCGGAGGTACAAGCGACTCAACTTCGGAATATCCTCGGCCGCCGAGGTGTTTCAAAACACCATCAGGGAACTGCTCTCAGGACTGCCAGGAGTCATCAATGTGAGTGACGACATCCTCATACACTCAGCCACGGCCTCCGAACATTACAAACACTTGCGGGATGTGTTGAAGAGACTCAGCTCACATGGAGCGACACTCCACAAGGAGAAATGCCAATTTTTCCAGCCCTCGATCGAGTTCTTTGGCTATGTGTTCAACCAGGAGGGAGTCCAGATTGACCCGCGGAAGTCAAAATCCATCAAAGACGCCCCAGCACCCCAATCGCCCACAGAAGTGAGGAGCTTCCTCGGAATGGCCACATACTGCGGCCGTTTCATCCCAGGACTAGCCACACGCAGTGAGCCTCTCCGAGCGTTGACGAAGGCAGATGCCGCCTGGACCTGGGGCCCCAAAGAACAAGAAGCCTTCCGGAGCATAAAGGAAGCACTTCTAGAGAATGCCACCCTCTCCTACTTCGACCCGACCAAGCGGACTGAGGTAATCGTGGATGCCAGCCCCGTAGGGCTTGGGGCAGTCCTGACACAAGAACATGAACCGGGAAAATGGACCGCCCTAGCATTCGCAAGCAAAGCCCTAACGCCCACTGAGGCCCGATATGCCCAGATCGAGCGCGAAGCGCTAGCCATCAAATGGGCCTGTGGACACTTCCACCTTTACCTTCACGGACAAGCATTCGTCATGGTCACAGACCATCAACCTTTGGTGCCACTCTTCAAAGGCACTGCCCCCCATCCGCCGCCACGAATCAAGAGATGGGTGATCCAGCTCCAGACCTACGACATGGAGGTCATCTACAGGCCCGGAGCCAAAAATCCAGCCGACTACTTGTCACGGCACCCACTGCCGCGAGAACTGGCAGCCACTGATGAGGAATGTAATGGCTATGTTCAGTGGGTGGCTCTCACTTCATGCCCCCAGTGTATGACTCTAGACGAAATCAAGGAGGCAGCCACGGAAGACCTCCCCTACATGCGATCACTCCAGGCGGTGCAAGAGGGGTCCTGGACGGATTACCTCCGGCCTCCCCCGAGCTGGTCGGCGGCCGACAAGGAAACCCTCACCAAGTATTGGCAGATCCGCCATGAACTCAGCGCCACAGAGGAGGGCACACTACTTAGGGGGACGCGCCTTGTGATACCAAGGCAACTCAGACATCGGGCCACACAACTGGCACACGGAGGCCACCAAGGGGCCACCAAGATGAAGGCGCGCATGCGCGAGAAGGTGTGGTTCCCCGCACTGGAAAGCACCGTGGACGAATATGTCAAGAACTGCATGTCCTGTCAGTTAACCAGTGATCCGGAGCGACCAGTCCCCATCATCACGGAGGAAGCCTGCACAGCTCCCTGGGAGAAGGTCAGTGTGGATTTCGGGAGCTTCCCCGGTGAGGGACACACTCTGGTGGTCATAGACTCTTATTCTAAATACCCCCTTGTAGAGAAAGTGCCATCTGTCATACAATACGTCACTGACTCCTTCTCTTTAGTTGCTTCCTAGTAGTTGTTGCATGCAGTTGTCGTCGTTCAAGTATCTGCTTCAAATGTACTGGCTTTGCCATTGCTTAATTTATCACTTGGTCCTGCTAGCCCAGATTTCTTTAGAAGATCTTCTAGCCCATGCCTGTTGCGGAGCTTACTTTCATTTTTGTTGAGACAGATATCTACTGAGCAGTGATGTATTCTGATGCCTGCACGAATGACAACTACTTCCCTCAGGAGGTGTGTCTAGTGAAATGCATGTCTTTAAGATTTGTATGTACGGATTTGTTCCTGAGTGCATTGTGTGCATGTTACTGTCAGCCTGGGAACTTCAAGTTTCACAAATCTGTGAAAGTTGTGTTCATGCATCTGCGCAAGCGCTGCCACACGCACATCTTAGCTTCCAGAGTCTTGGCTTCAGCTCAGTACAATCCATGCAACCATTAATCCTTTCACAGCAGATGCTGTAAAACATGTGCCAGGCCCACTGACTTCTGGAGGTTGGGAGACAAGCACTGTTAACTTGAAATGCCCTCGCTGGGGCTAGGCCCGGATGGGGGGCATCGGTAGAGGTTTTCTTAAAAGTAAAGCCATATGATACGCATGCTGTTTTTGTGTAACCGAAGCACATAAGATCAGGATTGAATTCAATTGCAGCTTGGTATGTTTTCGGAACAGTCACTAAATCACTCATGATGGGCTGCCTATCAGTCATACTCTGCCAGTGCAGAGCCCCAGAGCTTAGCTTATGGGTTTCAAATGCACTGCTTGATCGTGTTTATTTCTTTGCAATACGTTGCTCAGTAAAGTTGTTTGTCATCTTATTGTGTTAAGCATAACTTGCCCCTGACGCGGATTCTCCAGGCTATTCAATACATGCAGTCACACACAGAAAGTTATAGTGCTATTGACTTGCATCGAAGCACTTGTCTTTCTGTCAGTGCATTAAAAAGCATTGGAATGTGTCTATAATTGTTTGCTGGGGCAAGCACGTATTCCCGAATCAGACTGCATGCACGACCCACTGTGGTAATTATGTAGCTCTTCCATCCCTGACGGCACAGCACCTAGGTTAATGTGCTGCATTGCTAAACACTTATAAGTCCCAAAAGCCAGACCTATTTGCTATGCCCTTAATGACAACCAACTGCATAGGATTGTTAAATTCAGACGTTTTAATTTTTTCTGACTTTGACAAATAATTGTAAAATATGGCCCAGTGATTTGTTCTGATGTGTGACAGTCATATTTTTATCTCACTGCACGAAATTAACCACTTATACTCAGGATTGACTATTTAACAACCTTATTGCAGCAGACCAAGATGCATCAAAGCCTCGTCTGAAGTAGTAAGTGTTATATAATGCAATTACACTACAATATACAATACACACTAAAACTATTACTATACCACTCAGCAGTCAGAGAGTCGATTATAGTTCACAGAAGATGCTTAAAAATTCCCTTGTACTGCTTGACACTAAGGGTCATATCCATCTTCCAATACTATACCAGTCCACAGCAGTAAAACACCTATCACCAACTGAGTAGACACAAAATTACTAATGTGGTAATATGGCAGGGGCGGATTTCCTACATGTGGCCTGGCTTTGCCCAGGTGTAGAAACGTATTGGAGACATATATTAAAGGTCCTCACTGACATAATTGAATTGCTGATCGCCTCATACCCTCTATTGGTGCTGTTGGGTTATACTAAGCCGCTCAACAAGGAAATAAGAAAGTTAGTAGCCATGGGGCTCTTGTTAACAAAGCGTAGAATAGCAATGCGATGGAAGCAGGGCCAAAACCTACTATTGCTGAGTGGTAGAGAGATATGTTGTTTTGTAATACTCAATCTGATGTGTATAATGAATTGCTCCCTCCTAGTAATAGGCGAAGAGTTTTTGGGCCTATATACGCAGTACTATCTTGCAAGACAAGCTGCAGATAACGATTCAGATTGAGTGCACACTGTCAGGGGGCTTTTAGTAGTTGCAATGGGACCAGTTCTAATGTTGGGATACATTATAAGTGCACTGAAGTTGATATGTGGCTTCTGTGGTTCACTGTTATATCTGCTGCTGGGTGTGACTTACATTGCTTTAGGTTAAGACGTCTACATCTCGAATTTTCTTAATGAAGCATGGAACTGTGAAGTATATTTTCACTTATCAGGGTCAAATTGGATGGCTATCCAGTTTAGGAATGTTTGATTCTCCTTCCCAATGTCTAGATGATGCTAAAATTTGTATTCAGTATGGATTTTTGTTTTTTCTGTTGCTGAATTGCCTTTTTGTCTTTATATGCCAAAACTTTATAAAAATATTGAAAAAAAATTACTAATGTGATCTGCCACATATCCCTTTAACCTATGCCGGCTCAGGACCATAAAGTTTAAACAAAATATCAGAATGGGCAACCCAGTACAGTAACCAGCTAAATGGGTTGCCACGTTAGAAATACCAACAAGCATTTACAATGCAGCGGTCTCGCCTCTGCAAAAGTTAGAGCTATTGGCATTGTAAATGACAACATTTTTATTTATGTGTTGGTTTTGAAAACAGATAAATAAATGGCATTGTCATTTACAATGCCAATAGCGTAATCTCTCGCAAATGCGAGATCTATTGCATTTGCTTCCACAGAGCCATACACACACAGAGCCACACACACACAGAGCCACACACACAGACACACACACACAGAGCCACACACACACAGAGCCACACACACACACACAGAGCCAGACACACACACACAGCCACACAAACACACACACATCCACACACACACACACACACAGAACCACACAAAGAACCACACACACACACACACACAGAACCACACACACACTCACAGAACCACACACACACAGAACCACACACACACACAGAACCACACACACAGAACCACACACACACAGAACCACACTTTGACACCTTGCTACCTGGTCACGCCCCAAATCACTAATGTATATTAAGGTCGTCAGCTACCCTAACTTTAGAGTCACTGCAATATATGGCAACAAAAGCAGTTTGTGTGATTTGCACTGACATTAACAATAACACAGGTCATTCATAAAAAATAGTCTCGACTGACGTCTCCACCCTTAAAACTGCGTTATTGAAGTGACGAAAGTTTAATACTCCGTATAACTGTTTGCCATGTAATGCAGCTGTGTCGATACTGTGGCAAAACGTCTATGCGGAACACCAGGTGCAAAGTCTCTGCAGTGGTAAACGGCAATTTATCTACTCCAATGGGGTCAAACTGCCCATGACAGCTGCTTACAAGGAAATCCTGGTGTCTCGTTACTGCCTCAGACAAACAACCACACTTCTCCAAAATAACCCAAAACTATTTAAAAGCGGGCAATTCATCCCCTTGCGTTAGCGCAAGAATAAAAAACAATCCATCATAGAATTACATGATTTCAGTACAGAATGTTTTTCTTTTGCAAATATCAGACACTTTGTTTCCTTCTGATATTCAAACCTGACTGTCCAGCGTTATGTCACTCAGAAAGGAGAGCCTATTAGCATTGAAACCTTTCACCATCCCACCACACGTAGATGAAAGTGCATAGTCGATTTAAAAGGAGCCCCCACATCTTTGAGTTTCCATACATATGAGCAGGCCAATGATATTTACAAGACTTTGACTTGATTACCCATAGGCACAACAGGTGCGGTTTCTTATCATACACTTAACTATTCACCTGGCAATACCTTCACAACTGTAAGAGCAGACAGAGCTTGGCAGTGTAATAGCAACAAACAGCCCCTGTCCAGCATGGCCCTTCTGCATGTGTCATTTAAGCTGGTTCTGCGCCCAAAGGCCACAGGAACATGACCCTTCCCCACCGCTCCTTCTCACGGCCCAGCTCCTGCATGTGCGGCAAACTCCACGTGTCATCTCCATGGCCCGGCCTCAGACTTCCGGGTCTGCCGGCACGGAGTCTTGTTTAGGCGGAGACTGAGCTAGGAGGCCACTGAGAAGGGCAACTTCACCCGTAAACGCAGGCGACGTGCAGGTAGCCACACAGGCCCCTTTGAACCGAGTGGTACAGCAGGCGGGCGCGGCGCCCATCCACGTGTCACCGGCTTCCCGGCGCAGGCATGAACAAAACGGCAGGCCAACAGCCGCCATGCCTGGCATACAAGGACACGCCCGGGCGCAGGTTCCAGCCTACCTGGCTTGGACTTCCAGATGTAAAGAGGTCCATGGTGCTGATACTTCGCTTCCTCACCAGGGCTCCCCACCGAGCCGCCATCTTTAACCCTTGATTTTCTATGGGTTCGACCGGCAGCAGCGTGCGGAGGAAGACACGTGGGGCAGCTGCAAGGGGAGGGGTGGAGCACAAGAGTCGGCAGAGCGAACTCGTCCCAAAGTATGGCACAGGGAAGGGGGGAGGAGGGGAGGCGTGCGGAGCCGAGCAGCTCCGGAAACACCACCACGTTTCTCCGAGGCCAAGCAGAAATGCCTCGGAGAAACGTACGGTCATTTTGGGATTCGGGGGCGTATGTTTCGTGCTCTCCCCTTCCCATTGGCTGGAAGGTAAAATTCCAGCCAATGGGAAGAGGAGAGAAAGAAAGTAAAAAACACACCCCTGACTCCCAAAAAGACGGGGCTTAAACGGAGTGACGCCCCTCTCCTCCAATGTCTGGCCTCCGTTTAGGAAGCCAGCCAATGGAGAAGAGGGGCGGGTTTAAGCCCCTTACTGAAAAACATAAGATCTCCCCTGCAAGACTGCCCAAGCGCAGCCTTCGCAGGCGGAGACCTAAAAAGGAGCCAGCATAGCTGCTCAAAGCTGCCATCTTATTAAACTATAATCTTTGTGCCTATGTCTCATACTTCTTTATATATCACACTCCTATATGCTGAATCCCATAACATGATAACCGCCCTCGGTGGTCCTCACGCACAACATGGAAGCACTTCCCATACAGGATCAAAACAAACATAACACACTTCTAACCAAACACCCTACATGTATGGAAGTCAGTTGGGAGTTGTAGCAGTGACCCCTAGACAGCCGCTTACTGCCGGTGCAGGCTGCTTGCGAACCCTAGTGAGAAAGGGTCCTTGTTTGGGTGTCTCACTCAGCATGGTATAGCTCTAAAAAATGTATGCATATAACGGATTGTTTTATTAATTGCTGCTTTGTTGCATGTTTAATTAATATGTTGGTTGTTCCTATGTTAGAATGTATTTGTGCACGTATGTGTTTTTGGAACGTGTGGACGTTGTATGAATTAAGAATATGTGAATGCCTGTGACTATGTTGGACACTCATGTCTTACATAGTCACAGTCATACACACATTCTTGACACATACACAACCTGCCACACATTCCTAAAAAAACACACACAAAAATATATTGTAACATAAGTAGAAGCCACGCACATTGCTTAAAGACACCGCAAAGTGCAGATTAAAAAACACTCAGTTACACCCTCACTGTTCGGAGTGAGACACAAAAACAAGGTCACTCTCTCCAGAGTAGCGAGCAACCTGCCTGCAGCCGCAAGCTGCAGTCTAGAGGCTATACAGAACAGGTGTAAAATGTGGGTGGGAGTGAGTGCTCAAAGTTGAGGAAGGATTGCAGGGCACAGATTAGAGGATGCTTTGTACCTATTATTGATTGAGCACTAGGTGCAGAATTGTGACTGGGACGTATGCGCCTGCGCCTGCGCCTACATGTGAGATGGAGCTAGGTGCACCTAGTCGGGGGCCTTATATGCAAACAGATGAGGGAGTATATGTTGGAGTGATAGCTGTAAATTGGTCAGAGAAAGACAGGTTTATACAAGTTATAAGGCTATGTGCTACGTGCACACAAGTAAGTATGGTTAAAAGCCCACCTATTAGAAGGGGGTATGCACACAGAGAGAAAAAGGAGCCACATGCATACAGGGTTACCCTGGAAATCTCAAGCTGTTCAGTTTAAGTCTAAGTAGATTGGGTGGTTCTGTTGAAAGGCATGGTGCACAAAGCTCAAAGCGATACAGGTCCTCAAAAAGGAGAGGCTCCTGACTGCACACAGATGATGGATACTATTTGGATGCAGGTGATATGAGCGTTTCCATACAGGTAAAAGGGGCAAGGTGTACGAAGGGGAGACGTGTCTGGGTGCACAGACGCAAGATGTGGGTCCCATGCCCACACACAAAAGAGATGCAGTCAGAACATGCACGCAGGTGAGATCAGCAGATGCATTCTGTGTGCAGATTATCTCCTATAAAGACAGCTCGCTCAGCAGATGCATTCTGTGTGCAGGTTATCTCCTATAAAGAGAGCTCGCTCAGCAGATGCATTCTGTGTGCAGGTTATCTCCTATAAAGAGAGCTCGCTCAGCAGATGCATTCTGCGTGCAGATTATCTCCTATAAAGAGAGCTCGCTCAGCAGATGCATTCTGTGTGCAGGATATCTCGTATAAAGAGAGCTCGCTCAGCAGATGCATTCTGTGTGCAAATTATCTCCTATGAAGAGAGCTCGCTCAGCAGATGCATTATGTGTGCAGATTATCTCCTATAAAGAGAGCTCGCTCAGCAGATGCATTCTGTGTGCAGATTATCTCCTATAAAGAGAGCTCGCTCAGCAGATGCATTCTGTGTGCAGGTTATCTCATATAAAGAGAGCTCGCTCAGCAGATGCATTCTGTGTGCAGGTTATCTCGTATAAAGAGAGCTCGCTCAGCAGATGCATTCTGTGTGCAGGTTATCTCGTATAAAGAGAGCTCGCTCAGCAGATGCATTCTGTGTGCAGGTTATCTCGTATAAAGAGAGCTCGCTCAGCAGATGCATTCTGTGTGCAGGATATCTCGTATAAAGAGAGCTCGCTCAGCAGATGCATTCTGTGTGCAAATTATCTCCTATGAAGAGAGCTCGCTCAGCAGATGCATTATGTGTGCAGATTATCTCCTATAAAGAGAGCTCGCTCAGCAGATGCATTCTGTGTGCAGATTATCTCCTATAAAGAGAGCTCGCTCAGCAGATGCATTCTGTGTGCAGATTTTCTCCTATGAAGAGAGCTCGCTCAGCAGATGCATTCTGTGTGCAGGTTATCTCCTATAAAGAGAGCTCGCTCAGCAGATGCATTCTGCGTGCAGATTATCTCCTATAAAGAGAGCTCGCTCAGCAGATGCATTCTGTGTGCAGGATATCTCGTATAAAGAGAGCTCACTCAGCAGATGCATTCTGTGTGCAAATTATCTCCTATGAAGAGAGCTCGCTCAGCAGATGCATTATGTGTGCAGATTATCTCCTATAAAGAGAGCTCGCTCAGCAGATGCATTCTGTGTGCAGATTATCTCCTATAAAGAGAGCTCGCTCAGCAGATGCATTCTGTGTGCAGGTTATCTCGTATAAAGAGAGCTCGCTCAGCAGATGCATTCTGTGTGCAGGTTATCTCGTATAAAGAGAGCTCGCTCAGCAGATGCATTCTGTGTGCAGGTTATCTCGTATAAAGAGAGCTCGCTCAGCAGATGCATTCTGTGTGCAGGTTATCTCGTATAAAGAGAGCTCGCTCAGCAGATGCATTCTGTGTGCAGGATATCTCGTATAAAGAGAGCTCGCTCAGCAGATGCATTATGTGTGCAGATTATCTCCTATAAAGAGAGCTCGCTCAGCAGATGCATTCTGTGTGCAGATTATCTCCTATAAAGAGTGCTCGCTCAGCAGATGCATTCTGTGTGCAGATTATCTCCTATAAAGAGAGCTCGCTCAGCAGATGCATTCTGTGTGCAGATTTTCTCCTATGAAGAGAGCTCGCTCAGCAGATGCATTCTGTGTGCAGGTTATCTCGTATAAAGAGAGCTCGCTCAGCAGATGCATTCTGTGTGCAGGTTATCTCGTATAAAGAGAGCTCGCTCAGCAGATGCATTCTGTGTGCAGGTTATCTCGTATAAAGAGAGCTCGCTCAGCAGATGCATTCTGTGTGCAGGATATCTCGTATAAAGAGAGCTCGCTCAGCAGATGCATTCTGTGTGCAAATTATCTCCTATGAAGAGAGCTCGCTCAGCAGATGCATTATGTGTGCAGATTATCTCCTATGAAGAGAGCTCGCTCAGCAGATGCATTCTGTGTGTAGATTATCTCCTATAAAGAGAGCTCGCTCAGCAGATGCATTCTGTGTGCAGATTATCTCCTATAAAGAGAGCTCGCTCAGCAGATGCATTCTGTGTGCAGATTATCTCCTATAAAGAGAGCTCGCTCAGCAGATGCATTCTGCGTGCAGATTTTCTCCTATGAAGAGAGCTCGCTCAGCAGATGCATTCTGTGTGCAGGTTATCTCCTATAAAGAGAGCTCGCTCAGCAGATGCGTTCTGTGTGTAGATTATCTCCTATAAAGAGAGCTCGCTCAGCAGATGCATTCTGTGTGCAGATTTTGCCTGACATATACTACTTTTACCTTGTCAGATGGACATTCTGCCTGGGCTTTTGAGGCTGTATTTTGGTCTTTAAGGCTGTAGCTAGGCTCTTTATCGTTTGCACAGACAAATTACGGTTGACATATGAAGATGGAGGCCAGGATACGAGCCAGTGTTTGGTACATTGTTAAGAGAATGATGGTTGTACCTGGTCTATGATGGCTGCTTTCTTGGTCTGTGATGGTTGCCCTCTTAGTCTATGCTGCTGGCCTTTTGTGGGGGAGCCCCTGGAACATCCAAACACCAGCCTAGTGAATTTGGTTGATAACCGAAACACAATTTTGTTTATTTTGATTATGTTGCTGTTTCTCATTATCACACATTGTAGGTTTCTATTTTTAACAACATCTGTGATGTCACTTTTGTTAATAACATCAGTTTCAGTAAAAATCACTAGGTTCAAAGATCAAGCATATCACTTTCTGCAAGATCCCTAGGGTTAAAGGCCATATGATGTCACTTCTTCTCCTGGCATTTTAGTGAATCGATAAGCATGCCTACATGGTGTATTGTGCTACCAGTGCAGAAAAGCTCTTCAGCGCCCCATATAAGGGAAATCAGCGCTATAAATGTTGCAATACAATTCAATCGATGTACAGTGGGAATCTCATCTTAAATTAGGCCCGCGTCCCTGTTGCATTTTCTTTCTTGTTTCTGATTGAAATTACCCACGAACGACAGCATATCCGTTGTTTATTAACCGGCTGATGTTCAGACCCAGGACGCTGAGCCTCGAGCACACGACTGCAGCTCGTCTTTTTAAGCCTTTATTTAATTATTGGATTATCAGTTCTCGCCAAGGTTATCCCGTCTCCATAAATTATCTTGCTGCTGTTCCCGCATCTCCAGGAACTTCGTTTCTAGGAAACTGATTACGTGCAAGTATAGACATACATTCATTCAAGAGAGTGAGAGAGGAGGCGTAGGAGGGATGAGATATGTGCAGTCAGTCTCCTGCAAGAATCATTGCTTCTAATAAAAGCACTCATCTGTGGCTCCCGCAACTGCAGCTCATGTAGTTTTGTGCCGTTGTAAATAAAAGCTGTCATTATGGCTCCGTGAGTCTACTTCAGAAGGATTTTGCTGTAAACTTTAAAACAAGCTACACGGCGACTTTGCTGCGGCACTGTCCGCATAGGTGGGACAATGCCATCATGGAGTAGACACTTTGGGTCACATGGATCTCTAAACACCAAAGGCTTAAAGTGCTCCAACAGCACCCCCGTTAATAATGACTTTCACATGTGGGATGAAGTATTTATTAAAGAGTATCTGCCCACTTATCCACCACCCCAAGAAGTTCTCTGATGGCTGCCTCTCAGCATTTCAAAAGGGGTCTTTTGCTCAATCAATTAGGGTCTCAAGGCACTTGGGGGTGGGGAGTCCAGATCCGTCTGGGTCATCTGAAGAGCCAGGACTTGAGGTTTTTCCTGAACTGGGGCAGTGTAGGTCTTTGCTGGAGGGGGAGGTTGTTCCAGGTCTTGACTCAATGGATGCTGGCGAGGGTAGTCTTGTCTGTGGCATGTGCCACCAAGGGGTCATGAACTCATTCTGAGAATGCTAACACAACTTCATTCTACATAAAGGAGATAGACTCTACTACATACAGTGAAGACACAGGGTTCAGTGCCAACCCGTAGAGGCGGTGGTGAGAGATCTCACCTCCTTTGAGAAATCTGAGAAACGGGTCACCACTGGCACGGCTCCAAAGCTTTGATCCTTACAATGTACAGGTTATTTGTAAACAAACTTTAAATGGTCAAACTGGAAACATTGGATTAAAGCATCGCGAGACATTGGTGAGGTAGAAGGGGACCGATGTGGAACTATATCACCAGCAGCACCTGTGGTAAAGCGAAGTATATTGTGCGCTGTTGCACAAATATGACTGAGTCCCACCCAATTAATCTACAATGCCGACGCACAATTTGACCTAAATTGCTATTGGGGTACACACCACACACATGGCAAATATCAGGTGGATTATAGCTAATCTGGACCCTTTATTGTCGGTTATTAAGGGCCAACAATTTAAGAACTTTCCCTGTTCTGTGATAGAAGGTAATTCTATTTAATATCAACTAAGTTTGGAAGGGGTTATCTGTGGAGCACGTACCCATTTTTGAGACGCAATAATGGCAGCCCTAAGACCTCTTATCAAACCGAAGGTTCTTAAGAAAGAACCAAGAAGTTCATTCGTCACCACTCTGATCATTATGTCAAGATTAATCATAACTGGTGCAAACCAAGAGGTTTTGATAACCGAGTGTGCAGGATGTTTGAGGACCAGAACCTGATGCCCAGCATTGGGTATGGAAGGGCTAAAAGGACCATGCATATGTTACCCTCAGGATTCCGAATGTTTCTGGTTTACAATGTGAAGGAGCTGGTGCGAATGATGAGTAAACTGGAATTATCACCTTCCCAATGGAAGGCAGATGTTTGATCCACACCTGATGCTTGTTCAAGATTTGCTGCTTGCGTCTCAAATTGAACTACAGGCCTTTACTAATTGCAACAGCAATAACGTAATTTATGGGATTGTCTGCCCATGTGGCTCCACCTATATAGGCCAAACACAACAAAAAATGAAAGCAAGGATACTACAGCATTGTAGTCGAATAAGATGTGATACACAAGGTGCACCTTTCGTGAAGCACTACAAGAATGCAGGACACACCGCAGAGGACCTCCAATGGATTGTCCTTGAGAAGGTTACCCTGGGGCCCCGGGGAGGCAATATTGAGTAAATTTTGAATGTCAGGGAATCAAAATGGATGAGCCGTTTTGACTCAGTACAAAATGGCCTTAATGAACTTGACCCAAGCCATGCACAACTGGCCTGTCTCTGAATTGAATAATAGGTGCCTACTTCACACATACCAGGAGTCTGTAATAATATGTTGTCTCCTGTACTAGTGCCTGAATGAATGAATGAATGAATAAGGTATTTATTGAGCGCACGGTGGCCAAGCGGCTTCCTGGCGCTGAGAGCTCTACTGAACAAAACAGGGCCGAAGAGTTTTAACTGGGGTATGCCTGGGCAAACAAGAAGGTCTTGAGTTTTTCGAAAGTGTGAGAAGATAGGAATTGAACGCATGGATAGAGGGAGGGAATTCCAGAACCGGGGGGCAAGAACAGAGAATCTGGTGCCACCAGTGC
The DNA here is from genome assembly GCF_964263255.1 of Lissotriton vulgaris. Lineage (NCBI taxonomy): Eukaryota > Metazoa > Chordata > Amphibia > Caudata > Salamandridae > Lissotriton > Lissotriton vulgaris. The sequence continues at coordinate 248,916,354 of NC_141687.1, forward strand.
GGGATTTGTGGAAACGGGGAACAGTGAGGAGGGCAGAAGTAGAAGAACGGAGGGTACGGGCCGGGGTGTGGGTAGAGATCAGGGTATTTATGAATGCCGGAGCAGAGCGATCCACAGCCCGGAAAACTAAGCACCCTAGTTTAAATAGGGATCTCTGCAAAACAGGTAGCCAGTGAAGTGACTTGAGGACAGGAGTGATGTGGTGAGTTTTGGGAAAATGAAAAATAAGACGGGCAGCCTGATTTTGGATTGCTTGGAGACGGCGAGTTTCGTAGGCAGGAATGCCCACGAACAAGCTGTTCCCATAATCAAGACGGGAGGTGATAAGGGCTGAAATGATAATTTTAAGGGAATCCAGGGGAAAAAAAACGGGAAATCTTTTGAATCAGATGGAGGGAAAGAAAGCAGGAGGACACTACAGAACTGACCTGGCCATGCATTGACAGGTCCTGGCTGACCTTGATGCCCAATGTTTTAACAGAGGGGACCGGAGTAGGAGGGGGACCAAAGATGGGGGGCCAGAAGGCAGAAGACCAAGGACTGGATGAGCCTCCAGTCAAGACAAGCTCAGTCTTGTCTGGGTTGAGCTTGAGATGATTGGCGCTCATCCATCCAGAAATAAAAACCAGAGTGGAACGAAAAAATGACAGGGAGTGAGAAGAAGAGGAAAGATCAAAGACGAGCTGGAGGTCATCTGCGTAATTATACACAGAGACCCCCAGATCAAGAAGAGAAACAATGAGGGGGCGAATATAAAGATTAAAAAGAAGAGGGGAAAGGGAAGAACCTTGAGGGACCCCACAAGACACCGGGAGGGGAGAAGCGGAGAAACCAGAGAGGTGGACAGCTTGTGAGCGACCTGTAAGAAAGGACGTGATCCAGGATAGAGCAGAGCCCCGAATGCCCGCTGCGCCGACACGGTCAAGTAAGATGGTATGATCCACCGTGTCGAACGCAGCGGACAAATCGAGAAGAACCAGAGCTTGAGGGGAGTTGGTGTCGGCCTTGGCTTTCAGCTCGTCAAGAACCGCAAGCACCACTGACTCCGTAGAGTGGCCCGAGCGGAAGCCCACTTGATGGGAAGGGAGGAGATGGTTCTGCTCAACGTAAGAGGAAAGACAAGAGGTAACATAACTTTCAAGAATTTTATCAAGATAAGGTAGGAGAGAGATGGGTCTGAAGTTAGAAAGGAGAGAGGAGTCCAGACCAGGTTTTTTGAGAATAGAAATAACAATCACAGATTTAAATGAGGAGGGGACCAAACCAGTAGAAAGAGAAGTATTAAGAAGAGAAAGGGGAATGGTAGGGCAAGAGGTAAAGAGAGTTCTCAACACGCGAGCAGGCACACAATCGGCTGGAGAGCCGGACTTGATTTTCATAAGCAAGGCAAGAAAAGAGTCCAAGGAAATGGACGGGAAAGAATCGAAGGAGGAATTGGGAACAGGGGGAGCAGGGTGATGGGAGGGGAAGGGTGTGGTAGGGATGTTAGCTTTTATTTTAGCGATCTTCTCGATAAAGAAGTCGTTTAAGGAGGAGCAGAGGGCCTGGGAAGGAATGAGCTTGGGGTATACACGGTCAGAGGTGGCCAAGTTGTTAACCAGAGAGAAAATCTCTTTAGATTTGTTCGCGGACAAGGCGACCTGCTCAGAGAAATACTTGGTCTTGGACGCAAGGATGGCTTTCTTATAGTCATTCAACAAGCGTTTGTATTTAGCCCTGAGGTCGGGGCAGTAATTACGGCGCCAAAGACGCTCAGAGCGTCTGAGTTCCAATTTAAGAACCGTAAGTTCAGAATTGAACCATTTGTGGGCCTCGTGTGGGCGAACAGACTTACTATCTTGAGGGGGGCAACTTGGTCGCAGGAAGAGGATAGCCAGTTGCTGACTGCAGCAGCCTGGATATCAAGGGGAAGACCATTAAGGTCAGGAGAAGAGGATGCAAGGGAAAGAGAAAGGGAATGCAGATCCGCGCGGTTCCAGCTGCGGGCAAGGATATTCTTAGGGCGAATGGGTTTGTAAGGGGAGCCAAGATTAATGGTAAAAGAAATAAGAGAATGGTCAGACCATATGCAAGGAAGAATGCTAGGAGTAGAAACTATATCCTGAGATGACCAGACTTGGTCCAGTATATGGCCAAGAGTGTGGGTGGGAGCAGAGACATGGGACTGAAGGTTAAGACACAAGAGAGTGGCCGTGAAGTCCTTGGACGCCAAATCCTCCCTGGGATCGCCAGGCCAGTAGTTGAAGTCTCCCAACAGGAGAACCGAGGAGTTATTAACTACAAGCGTAGCAAGGAGTTCCTGCAGGGAGGCCACAAATAAGGGCATACTCGGGGGGGGGGGCGATACACAAGGACGACTGTCAGAGGAACAGGAAGGTTAGTGGAACGGGCAACCAAAAAGTCCACACCAGCTATAGAAGGTTGAGAGAGAAGCTGGTAATAGATACTCTGAAATTGTAGGCTGTCTATTGATGATATGGGATCCCTTGCATTAGTATCTAACAATAGATACCCTGTAACTGTATGCTGTATATTGATGACTTTACCGACTTTGACACATAGCAACAACAATGCACTGAAAACTGTTTGCTGTTTATTAATGATATGGGATATCTGGTCTAATATAGACACCCTATAACTGTATGCTGTATATGGATGATTTTACCCAATTTGATGTTTTCACTTGTTATGTGATATATGATTTATAACGCGCGCAACTACTCAAGAGTATCCTGGCACGAATGGACATAGGCAGAAGGGGCACCGATAAAATTAACTAAGGAGTTTGAAGAGATGAGTTTTGAGAAGTTTCTTGAAGATACCAAGGTCCTGCGTATGTCGCAGCAGGCCCGGAAGCTTGTTCCATAAAACGACCACTTTTACTGACCACGATTGGCCGCCCATCCTAGAGCGGCTAAATCGCGGAATGGCCAGTAGGCGGCGAGAGGGGGAGCGGAGCGAGCGGCCAGGTTTGTAAAAGGCCACGCGCTTCCTAATATACAAAGGTCCTGAGTCATGCAAGGCTTTATGAGCCATGGTTAAGATCTTAAATTGGACCCGCTGGGCCACAGGTAACCAATGCAGGTCACGTAGCAGTAGCCTCGCACTGGATCGTTTGGCGATGTTGAATAGGAGTCTGGCCACCGCATTTTGAATCAGTTGGAGTTTATTCATGAGGTAGCCAGGGATACCGATAAATAGGGCATTAGCGTAGTCAAGCCTGGAGAGGATAAGTGACCGAGCTACCATTTCCTTTGCCTGCTGTGGTAGCAGGGGGAAGAACTTCCTAAAGATCGTAAGAGTGCCGAAGCAGATACCAGTCAGTTTTTTAATATGCTCGGCAAACCGGAGATCTTCCACAAACCATATCCCCAAGTTCTTGGCCGGGCTGCCTACCAACTGTGGGCATGGGAAGTCCGGAGGCCACAAGGCCTCTCTAAACTGCGGGGGAAAGTTGCCGTACAGCAGTATCTCAGATTTTTCTTCATTGCACTTAAGATGCGCCTTGGCCAGCCAGGTAAACACAGCAGATAAGCACCTCTGCGCATCCCCGGTGCCCAATTCACAGCCTTTCCATGTGAATAAAAGCTGTGTATCAATGGCATATGCCATGATTTTGGCACCCAGTTCCTCAGCCAGGGCAATCAAAGGGGTCATAAAGATATTGAAAAGTAGCGGGCTCAAAGTTGATAGCCCCCTGCCAGAGGAAGAGAAAGGAGGCACCCAGACCTGTTGGGAGCGCTCCTCCAAAAAGGATCTCAGCCAAGCCCACACTGCCCAAGAGATGCCGATACAAAAGGGGATGATGGACAGAGCGTTCGAGCAAATCAAACACTCACCCCCAGTCAACTGATCTGGGTTTAATCCATCACCATTCTTTAGCTCACTCAGCCACCCCAATTCAGACATGGCCATATGCAAATCAGTCTGACCCTGTGCCTCATGGGAACAGTCCAGCCCGAACTGCCAAGCCATGTCTTCCCTGGACCGGAAACAAGCATGCCGGTACCAGTTTCGGATTCATAATCCTCATCAGCCAGGCTATCTTGAATCCAGTGGCCAAGTGAGCAAGGGACTCACGTCTGAGCATACCCTGCCAATTTAGGGCGAACAAAACGATACAAAAGGGGATGATGGACGGAGCGTTTGAGCAAATGAAACACTCACCCCCAGTCAACATATCCGGGTTTAATCCATCACCATTCTTTAGCTCACTCAGCCACCCCAATTCAGACATGGCCATATGCAAATCAGTCTGACCCTGTGCCTCATGGGAACAGTCCAGCCCGAACTGCCAAGCCATGTCTTCCCTGGACCGGAAACAAGCATCCTGGGATCGGTTTCGGATTCATAATCCTCATCAGCCAGGCTATCTTGAATCCAGTGGCCAAGTGAGCAAGGGACTCACGTCTGAGCATACCCTGCCAACTTAGGGCGAACAAAGCAATACAAAAGGGGATGATGGAAGGAGCGTTTGAGCAAATCAAACACTCACCCCAGTCAGCAGATCTGGGTTTAATCCATCACCATTCTTTAGCTCACTCAGCCACCTCAATTCAGACATGGCCATATGCAAATCAGTTAGACCCTGTGCCTCATGGGAACAGTCCAGCCCGAACTGCCAAGCCAGGTCTTCCCTGGACCGGAAACAAGCATCCTGGGACCGGTTTCGGATTCATAATCCTCATCAGCCAGGCTATCTTGAATCCAGTGGCCAAGTGAGCAAGGGGCTCACGTCTGAGCATACCCTGCCAACTTAGGGCGAACAAAGCGATACAAAAGGGGATGATGGACGGAGCGTTTGAGCAAACCAAACACTCACCCCCAGTTAACTGATCTGGGTTTAATCCATCCCCATTCTTTAGCTCACTCAGCCACCCCAGTTCAGACATGGCCATATTCAAATCAGTCTGACTCTGTGCCTCATGGGAACAGTCCAGCCCCCACTGCCAAGCTATGTCTTCCCTGGACCGGAAACAAGCATCTTGGGACCGGTTTCGGATTCATAATCCTCATCAGCCAGGCTATCTTGAATCCAGGGGCCAAGTGAGCAAGGGACTCACGTCTGAGCATAGCCGATGGCAGAGAGCCGATCCAGGAGAAGCTGGTGAGGTACAGTATCGAAGGCGGCAGAGAGGTCCAATAAAATCAGAGCCGCTACGCTGCCCCCTTCCAGGCACTCCCTGATGGCTTCTGCTACCTCAACCAATGCCGTCTCCGTGCTGAAAGATGTTCTAAAACCAGACTGGGCTGGATGGAGCGCCCCAGAAGTTTCAACAAAAGCCTCAAGTTGACGAAAGACCACCTTTTCACAAACTTTGGCCACTGCCGACAATAAGGAGATAGGCCGATAGTTAGAAGGCAGTAGGGGATCAGCAGTTGCTTTTTTGAGAAGCAGGAGAAGTTTACCCGGTTTCCATTGGATGGGAACACTAGCAGAATGAAGTGAGCGATTAATAATGGAAGTGACTTCAAGATAGACACTCCCTTCTACCCCCGCTAAGGCTCTAGCTGGGCATGGGTCCGATGGAGAGCCAGACTTTAAAGATTTGAGGATGGCAAGAATGTCGGAGTCTTCTGCTGGCAGAAAGTGGGAGAACAGGGGGGGTGGAAATGTTAGACAGAATAGCTGAGGTAGATGAGGTTAACATTTCTCTTACATCCGACCCTAAGCTGTCTTAAATAGATTGTATTTTGCTAATAAAAAAGGAGGAGAGCTCCTCGCACCACTGCGTGGAGGCTGGAAGAGGTTTTTGTTCCGCGCTAGGAGACATAAAATTTCTTACGATCGAAAAAATCTCCTTACTGTTATTATTAGTCTTTAAAATACGCACTGCGTAGAAATCACTTTTAGCTTTCTTGATAGGGTCATAATAAACCTTCTGAGCTGCCCGAAGCACCAGTTTAGCTGCCGAACAGTAGGCCGCACGCCACTGACGTTCCAGTTTCTTACAACCCAATTTTAACTCTTTTAGGTGCCCAGAGAACCATGGGTTTGAGGTGGACGATCTATGATGACAAGTGGCTGCGGGTTTAGAGGAGAATTCAACCCCCTGACCAATCCAGATGTTAAAACAATCCACTGCCTCGTCAAGGTCATCTGCAGGTGCCAATGAAGTGTTAAGCAAGGCCTCGGAAAAGGCTGGGATAGTAATCCTCCGCCTAACCGGACCTACAGATGATGATGAGGTGGAAGGAGACGACCCCATATCCCAAGAAAACCTAATGAAGCAATGGTCGGACCCAGTCACAGGAAGGGGGTCCCAGGTGTGCAAAACAAACTTCGAGCAGACCAAATCGATCAGATAACCGCCAGAAGGAGTAGGTCCCTCCACCCACTGAGTCAGATGCGTGAGGTCAAGTAGATCCAGCAGAGCAGCTGAGTCAGAGACCTAGGTGAATATTGAAATCACCCAGGAGGAGAAATTTAGAAAAGTGCAACACACGCGGGGCAGGAGGGCCAGGTGGTCGATACAATAATATGCCCCCCAGGGTGAAATGGGGTGACAGGGTAAAACTGAAGTCTAGCGCCTCCGCCTCCGTCAGTTCACTGACGGTAGAGTAGGTGAAGGCCCAGGCCACCAGGAATATCACCGCCGTTCCTCCCCCTCTCCCCGTTGTGCGGTCAGCACGAACGTGGCAACATTAATGCATTGATTATTCTTAATCTAATGACTGCCATGTCTCTGAGTTATGTAATTTTCATTTCTTACATGTGTAAGACATATGCATCCTCGAAATAGCACCCCCATACATGCTTTTCTCAGAATTAATTTGGTCAAACCATGGCTATTATGGCGAGTCATTTCCCCACTGCCACTTGCATGCAATCATCACGCAGTTGTGGCGCCTGATACTTTGACCCTGCAAATCCATTGGGACCATACTTGTTCTATTCATTCTGATTCACAAGTCTGTTTTCAAAAAAATAACTTTTTGCATTTTTGGGCTAATATTATACTAAGGCACACCCTCATATGTGATGGTTATTTGCTTCTATTGAGAATGAGTTGGTCGCATTACGTTTATCCATATCTGCAATTCCAGCATAAGACATTTTGAGTCTGTTGTCAATGTCTATGAAGTGACGCGGTACAGCTAGCATCTAGCGTCTGGCCTGACCTACGTCAGGAGATGACTTAGCTTTTTCACAGCACTATTTATTGGTTTCACTACACCTGCCTCGCTTCCCTCGATCATACATTGTTGGATGATTCCGCGAATAGCGGGAGGTAAGCATTTGGCCTCCCCTAGTGGCGTTTTCATTAATCAAATTATACGCTAGTTAAGTTCTCCCGAACTTTTACGTAGAACTTATTCCTTATTCATGCTTTATTCTGTTTAGACGCCAGCACCGCTTGAACAATTTTACTTTACCATCACCGAAGACCGGTGAGTTTTTCCAGCATGTGGCATACAAATCGTTTTACATGTGTAGGCCCAGTTTTAGACAATGCCTGACCTATATTTTTGTCAATTTATTTTGCAGATACAGTGTCTCGCATAGACCAGGTAATGAGACACATTTTACTTTACTACCTCTATGAGTGTAGTTCGTTTACTGACTCCTCCGTTGTGGATGTATGACGTTACAACGCAAATTATTACAACGCAGACCGTTACAACACATTTTTTACAACGCAGGATCCATTACATCGCATGCCTTTACAACGCATGACATTACATAGCAGATGCTATTACAACGCATGCCATTACAACGAAAGTATAGGTAAGTATATTATTTTTAAAAAAATGTAATTAATTTAAATTTAATAAATTTAATTATTTTTAAATAATTATTTTGTACATATATTACTTTGTTTAATTATTAAAATTAATTTTTTTAATTAAATTAAAAGATTTATTTTAAAACTAAACCCTAAAAATAACCCTGTACCCCAAAACCCAAACCCAGCCCTGAAACCTAACAAATACCCCTGTACCCCAAAACCCAAACCCAACCCTGAAACCTAAAAATACCCCTGTATCCCAAAACCCAAACCCAGCCCTGAAACCTAAAAATACCCCTGTACCCCAAAACCCAAACCCAGCCCTAAAACCTAAAAATACCCCTGTACCCCAAAACCCAACCCTGAAACCTACAAATACCCCTGTACCCCAAAAACCAAACCCAGCCCTAAAATCTAAAAATACCCTTGTACCCCAAAACCCAAACCCAACCCTGAAACCTAAAATTACCCCTGTACCCCAAAAACCAAACCCAGCCCTGAAACCTAAAAATACCCCTGTACCCCAAAACCCAAACCCAACCCTGAAACCTAAAAATACCCCTGTAACCCAAAAACCAAACCCAGCCCTGAAACCTAAAAATACCCCTGTACCCCAAAAACCAAACCCAGCCCTGAAACCTAAAAATACCCCTGTACCCCAAAAACCAAACCCAGCCCTGAAACCTAAAAATACCCAAACACCCCAAAACATATACCTCAGTACCCCAAAACATATACTCCTATACTCATACTTATTTTTTAAAATTACTTAAATTAATATATTTAATTTATAATATAAAAAACATAAATTAATATATTTATTTATTTTTAATATTAATTACATTAATTAAATAATGTTAAATAAAATATAAAATAAAATGCATGCATTCTAATAGCATCTGCTATGTAATGTCATGCGTTGTAAAGGCATGCGATGTAATGGATCCTGCGTTGTAAAAGTAGCGTTGTAATAGTAGTGCGTTGTAAAGGTTGCGTTGTAACGGTGGTTTCCCCTCCGTTGTACATATGTTTCTTTCTCTACATTTAATTACTGAAAATCGACATGGTCTGCAGAGATGCCACCAATTAAGATCGTTTTTTCACAGAAGGGACACGCTGATTTGTCCGCGTTTTGTGTAAGTTTGGCAACTTTTACCACTACTACTCGACATTTTGAGTAATTGTAAATTAATATTAGGAACTCTTGTGGTTCGGGTTCCGCCCCCCTTTGTATGAAAACACCTTATCTTCAATTTTAGGTGCTGTTGTCGCACTCTTCATTTAGGAGCCCTCCCTGGCCCACCTATCTCTATTGAGTCCTCATTGCAGGATTTTGGTAACTATATTTGGACATTCTCTGGTCTGATTATGAAGCCCTTATGTTTTCTGTTTAGAACCAATTGTGTTCTTATACTTTCACAATAGATGCCCACATGTCAAGACGGTCCTGATGAAGACCCTGATGTAAGGTGTTAATCACCCTACGTCGCAACTTTGGGGTCGAAACGTCGGCTTTCCTTTCTCCTAACGCTAGCCCTTGAAGCAACAGAGACAATATTTATTGTGTTTGATTTATGTGGTATAGCTATTGACTACTTACATGGATAATTAATCTACCATTGGCTTGACATTATGAAAGCCCGATTTATTGAGAATTTGGCATACGATTGCACCCCCTTTTTCCATGCATTCTCACACGACCAAGTATCCTCACCCAATTCACTTACCCCTTCCTTTTTCTCTGTCCTGCTGGGCACCCTTTGTATATATATGACAATTGTGAAATATATGTGTATTATTCAATTATGTGGCATTGTGATTAAATAACATTTGCATGCATACTATTCTTGCTACAGAGTATTGCTATTTAGATACTTATGTGTTTAATGTCCAGTTAATCTTCAGTTACTGGGGCCACTATAGATTGTACTCATCCAGGTCCCAGTACCATTGGGTCTACCCTTTTCATGTACAAATGCATCTCTTTATCAAGCAGCCTCTGAGGCTACCTGTCCCTGTAATCTCAAGAACCCATGGAGCATTTTCTCTTACACAACTGTCTTTAATGTAATCTCATCTTTATTTGATTAAGTTGGTGATTGATGGTTGCTGTCCTTATGAAGAATGGTTGGTCAGGCTGTCAGATCTGAATAGCTGAGGTAACTGCTCTTCAATATCCTCCAATTTGAATTTGGCTTGGACGCAGTAAAGGAGTGAGGCGGTTCTCATGCTTTCATGTGTTTTTTTTCATCTCTGTGTGTGTTTTTGAGTTTTATTGAGAGATGCACTATTTGTATGTATTTCTAAACTAAACCAATTTGGGGGAAAACGTTCAATGTGCTGGTTAATCATTCCATACCATGTGAAATTTGCAAAGTCAATGCCAACACCTTTTGAGTCTGTACATTTGATGTTTCCTTCTAAGCTTAAGTCGTTATTTAGAATGTTCAGTATGGGAATTAAAAGTGTGTGGCACGTGCAATCCCTTTAATCCATTTGGTTGGATCATGATGGCTGGTCCTTACTGGGTCAATGCCTTGCATCAGAGATTCTTTCATGGTTTGCAACACACCAGAAGCAAGCGCAGAGCTGGCAGCGATGGGCTGCTTAGTCTATGGCTGGACACCAGGTGTTGAAGAAATCCCTGAGGGGCTTGTGTTCAGTGTACAACAAGCTCCTGAAAGTGGAGTGTCTCATGCTGGGTGCTAGAGACTCTCCTACAGACACAGATTAGCCAAGTCCCACTGCCTTGAGAAAACAACGGAATTGCAAAGATGGGTGGCTGCTGATGGAAATAGTGGCGCATTTTATACTTAACAAATTAAGTAAAAGTATCCACCAATGTGCCCGGGTCATGTGCAATTAGGTGTTTCCACAAGCCTGTGCACTCCTCCTAATGGGAGGTGTATACTCTCTGATGTCAACCTTGGTTGAACCACTCTACCCCAAGTCTGCACCCCTGGCACAGTCTACATTTTCTAATCGATTGTGAGGAGTCTTTTGGCCAATAGCAGGATCAAATCTATACATTTCGTTGTGGCTCTACAGGGAAAAAGGCCAGTCTCAATCCATGTATGGAATTATCCAGCCTCCTCCTTGTAACCTGGTGTAGTAGATCTATGATCCCAGGTCAGTAAGCTGTGAGCAACCCGCACCACCAGAAAAGATGGTGCCAGTCCGCATCCAGCGCATGGCAACGTGGACAAAAGGACAGTGCTCCCAGGTGTACCTTGCAAATTTGGAGCTGTGTAAAGTATGCCCTATTGAGGATATTGAACTGAATTTGAAGCATACGTTACGAGGAACGTTGTGTGGGTTCTGCAATGTTTGTTTATAAGAAACCTCTAGTCTGATCCCACTGCAGGATGTGGGCTTTCTAAAGCCAACGGACCAAGCTATTATTGTCTCCCATGGTAGAAAATGCTTGGTTCCGAGCTCTGAACTTGTAAAAAGGTGCTCAGCGATCATTTAATCTGGATGTAGGTAAGAAAGTGGGCTGGGGGAATGTCAAACTCATTCATAAAGGTCATAAGGGTAGCGATACCACGCTCCGCCCAGAGATCCAAATACAATTTGTGAACTCCCAAGAGGCTGGCCAGCATCCCATTGAGGGGGCTCACTGGGGTATAGTGAGATGTGTGTTTAAGGAACATTCTTGAACGTGGAAAATAAGCTAATGTGGTGGATAATACCAGAGAAGAACATGCATATGGGTGTTTTGCAATAAGAAGCACCGAGTCGAAACATCCCAAATTCCAGTCTCTCAAAGTTTCACTGTCCTCTTGTAGCACGAAGTCAGCCATTGCACCGGCCATTGCACCAATAGGTAATATTGTTCTAAATCCGGGAGTCCTAGTCCTCCCGCTTCAACTGGGAGTTTGCGGGTAGAGACCATGACCACTCAGCGACCTTTGCGCCAAATGAACTTGGCTAATGCTATGTCTAGACCTTTGAATAAGGTCAAAGGTAGTGCCAGATTGAGGATAACAAAAAAAATACAATAAGCATGAGAGCACTACCGTTTTGCTCAGGGCTATCTAGCCCAGGACCGATAATGACAGTGTTTACCAAAACGCAAACCGTGCCTATATTGACTCGAGCTCCCTTCCCATGTTGCTTTCCTACCTGTCTGCAGTCGAGTGCCTCACTAATTTCCAATGCGTTTGGGGGTCTAGTGGGAATGTCAATGGGATGAGATATCCCATCCTGAGGAGGAAGATGCAAGATATGAACCAATTGAACTGCGTAATCTAGAGACTCTCTCAAAGTCTGAGAGAGCTGCTTTATTGCAGTCAGAGCCAATTGGGCATGCCGGATGTATAAGAAAATATAGACTGCGTAAAGTGTGGTTTTGGTCCAAATGCCCTGTCGCTGTCCCAATTGCTACAGTTTCATTTCCAATTGTTCCATCGCACTTACAAACGGGAAAGGGGACATTCTTGGTGTGGGCCTCTGCGTAGCACAAATGATTGGGAGATAAATTGTCCCGTCCTGACCCTGGCCATGGAGGACGTATATAGGACTCATATCCATTTAAGCCAAGTAGATCCCGCCCCATCTTTTGCATTACGGCTTGGATGTAGTCCCAATGAAAGAATGAAAGGAGTCAAAGCGTTTCTCTAAACTGAGAGCTATGCCTGCTGAGTTGGGGTAAACCTCAGCTGCGCCCATCTTTAGAATAGTTACAAGGATTGTGAATGTCAAGGAACTCCCAGAGGATGACTGTTAGAAATGGGGGTCTCTAGTTGGCAAGGACTTGCACCTTTGTCCAAGTAGGGAGACTTCTTCCTAGTCAGGATATGGGAGTTACACTCCTAAAATAACCCCTGCTCACCCCCTTGGTAGCTTGGCAGGAGAAGTCAGGCTTATCTTAGAGGCAGTGTGTAAAGCAATTGCACATAACTGACAGTAATACAGTGTAAGCACTACCAAAAGACACAAAACCAGTTTAGAAAAATAGCCAATATTTTTATATACAAGACCAAAAACGATCAGAATCCACAATACAGTACTTAAAAGTCTACAGGTATCAAAATACACTTTAAAAACAGTTCCTTGATGTCAATAGCTCCATCCCCGGCTATCATGGCGTCATGAGCAAACAACTCCAAACAGTTCAGGCTGGTCGTAGCAAGACCAAAAACGATAAGAATCCACAATACAGTACTTAAAAGTCTACAGGTATCAAAATACACTTTAAAAACAGTTCCTTGATGTCGATAGCTCCATCCCGGGCTATCATGGCATCATGAGCAAACAACTCCAAACAGTTCAGGCTGGTCGTAGCGTCGCGGACCAGCTTCTGTGTCGGGAAGACCCGCAAACAGTACCTGTTAGAGATGCAGGGTGCCAAGGCCCCTGAAGTCACTCGCATTGCAGGTCGAGCTCCTTTCTGTTGGGATCAGGAGCGCTGGTGCCGGCAGGCGTCGGGTGCTGCGGTGCGAAGTGCAGCCTTCAGTGCCCTCAGCTCGTGGCGCCATCAGATGGCGTCATCTGTGAGACTAGGGTCGCGGTGCGAGATGACGGCGGTGCTCGTCAACGTGCTGGCAGGTCACAGTGCAAGCAACGGCGTCGTCGTTGCTGAAGCGCTGTTGTCGGCTGACGAACGGGAATCGATGGTGCCGGCGTTGGTAGGCCATGGCTACAGTGCGGAAAGGGGGCTGTGCATCGTGTACCTTTATGAGAGGTGCCCTCGAACCACGATGCAAGCAGTGGCATAGATTTTGGCGTGGAGCGGTGGCGTCGGGGAGGCCAAGGCGTTGTCGTGAAGCGAGGCGGTGCGGAGTGCGGTGCCCACAGGTCGCTGTGCGAGTAACGGCTCTGTGGCGGCATCAGCAAGCGTTGTCAGTGAGACCAGGGTCGCGGTGCGGCGTTGTGACGGTGCCCTCTGCAGTGCCTTCAGGACACGGAGTCGTCAGCGGCATCCCAGATGTGGTTTACTTGCTTTTCTTCTGTTGCAGCACAAAACACACAGTCCTCAGTGCTGAGGGCAGAAGAGCTTGAAGTCTTTGCTGTTCCGGAGACTTCTTGAACAGGGGCAAGCTTTGCCTCAAGCCCTTGGAAAAAGTCACAAAAGTAGATTGCAGAAAGTTCAGTCCAGTCCTTTCACTGGCCAAGACAGAAGCAGCCACTGTAGGCCAACACAGCAAAGCACACAGCAAAGTGGTAGTCCCTTCTCACAGCTTCTCCAGCTCTTCTTCTTGGCAGTCTTCTTGATCCAAAAAAGTTCTAAAGTTCAGGGGTCTGAGCCCCAGTATTTGTATCTAAAAATCCTTTGATCCTTTGGGCAGAGGGTGCCTGTGCCCAGCCAGAACCAGTTCTGCCTTCTCTGGTGTGATTTCCCGGCAGGGGGTGGATACTGCATTGTCTCCTCCCTCTTCCCCATCGCAGCGCCGGTCTATTCAGCTCTTTCCTGACATACGTAGACTATCGGGAGTTTACCTTGCTTCCTAACCATCTGTCGTCCAAAACCCAGACAGGCTATCCACATTCCATCAGCGGCACAGGGGATGACTGAGCAAGAAAATACCTATTTCCTAAAAGTGGTATTTTCAAACACAGAATGTAAAAATCACCTTTACTAAAAGATACATTGTTAGATTCTGAGTTCATGGATACTAAACTTTATTTTCCCACCTAGTTTCCAGGACCAGTTATGTTTATAAGATGTTATGAACAAACTTCCCATTCTGTCCTATAGGGAACAGGTTGCCCTGCAATAGTGAAAAACGAAATGGCTGTAATTCACTATCAGGACATTCCACACACACCAGGACATGTCCTACCTTTCACATACACTGCACCCTGCCCTCAGGGGTACTTTAGGCCTACCTTAGGGGTGCCCAACATGTAAGAAACTGGAAAGTTAGGGACTGGCCCGTGGGTGCACGGGCCAAGTCGACATGCCAGTTACAAACTGCGCGCAGACTCTGCAATGGCAGGTCTGAGGTACCTTTTCCGGGCTACTCACGTGGGTGGCACAATCTGTGATGCTCATTGCACCATCAGGATTCAAGCAAACCGGGCCGAAGACGGCTGTAATGCCAGAAACCGGTCCCCGGGAGCTTGTTTCCTTCCCAGTGTAAGAATTGGCTTTTGTAGTTTGGTTTGCCCTGTTCCCATCATGCACTGGGACAGGAACAGACTAATTTGCATACAGCCAGGTTCTGAAACTGGGATGGTGCAGTGAGCTAAAAAACGGTGTTGGATCTAGCCCTGATCTCTTGACTGGGTGAGAGCTTTCTGCTTAATTCAGAGACTCTGTCCCTCACCACCCCTTGTTGTAAATATTTTTGTCCACCCTAAGCGTGGAAGGGTATTCTCAGATGTGAGACCCTTGCTCATTGCACCATCAGGATTCAAGCAAACCGGGCCGAAGACGGCTGTAATGCCAGAAACCGGTCCCCGGGAGCTTGTTTCCTTCCCAGTGTAAGAATTGGCTTTTGTAGTTTGGTTTGCCCTGTTCCCATCATGCACTGGGACAGGAACAGACTAATTTGCATACAGCCAGGTTCTGAAACTGGGATGGTGCAGTGAGCTAAAAAACGGTGTTGGATCTAGCCCTGATCTCTTGACTGGGTGAGAGCTTTCTGCTTAATTCAGAGACTCTGTCCCTCACCACCCCTTGTTGTAAATATTTTTGTCCACCCTAAGCGTGGAAGGGTATTCTCAGATGTGAGACCCTTGCTCATTGCACCATCAGGATTCAAGCAAACCGGGCCGAAGACGGCTGTAATGCCAGAAACCGGTCCCCGGGGGCTTGTTTCCTTCCCAGTGTAAGAATTGGCTTTTGTAGTTTGGTTTGCCCTGTTCCCATCATGCACTGGGACAGGAACAGACTAATTTGCATACAGCCAGGTTCTGAAACTGGGATGGTGCAGTGAGCTAAAAAACGGTGTTGGATCTAGCCCTGATCTCTTGACTGGGTGAGAGCTTTCTGCTTAATTCAGAGACTCTGTCCCTCACCACCCCTTGTTGTAAATATTTGTGTCCACCCTAAGCGTGGAAGGGTATTCTCAGATGTGAGACCCTTGCTCATTGCACCATCAGGATTCAAGCAAACCGGGCCGAAGACGGCTGTAATGCCAGAAACCGGTCCCCGGGAGCTTGTTTCCTTCCCAGTGTAAGAATTGGCTTTTGTAGTTTGGTTTGCCCTGTTCCCATCATGCACTGGGACAGGAACAGACTAATTTGCATACAGCCAGGTTCTGAAACTGGGATGGTGCAGTGAGCTAAAAAACGGTGTTGGATCTAGCCCTGATCTCTTGACTGGGTGAGAGCTTTCTGCTTAATTCAGAGACTCTGTCCCTCACCACCCCTTGTTGTAAATATTTTTGTCCACCCTAAGCATGGAAGGGTATTCTCAGATGTGAGACCCTTGCTCATTGCACCATCAGGATTCAAGCAAACCGGGCCGAAGACGGCTTTAATGCCAGAAACTGGTCCCCGGGAGCTTGTTTCCTTCCCAGTGTAAGAATTGGCTTTTGTAGTTTGGTTTGCCCTGTTCCCATCATGCACTGGGACAGGAACAGATTAATTTGCATACAGCCAGGTTCTGAAACTGGGATGGTGCAGTGAGCTAAAAAACGGTGTTGGATCTAGCCCTGATCTCTTGACTGGGTGAGAGCTTTCTGCTTAATTCAGAGACTCTGTCCCTCACCACCCCTTGTTGTAAATATTTTTGTCCACCCTAAGCGTGGAAGGGTATTCTCAGATGTGAGACCCTTGCTCATTGCACCATCAGGATTCAAGCAAACCGGGCCGAAGACGGCTGTAATGCCAGAAACCGGTCCCCGGGAGCTTGTTTCCTTCCCAGTGTAAGAATTGGCTTTTGTAGTTTGGTTTGCCCTGTTCCCATCATGCACTGGGACAGGAACAGACTAATTTGCATACAGCCAGGTTCTGAAACTGGGATGGTGCAGTGAGCTAAAAAACGGTGTTGGATCTAGCCCTGATCTCTTGACTGGGTGAGAGCTTTCTGCTTAATTCAGAGACTCTGTCCCTCACCACCCCTTGTTGTAAATATTTTTGTCCACCCTAAGCGTGGAAGGGTATTCTCAGATGTGAGACCCTTGCTCATTGCACCATCAGGATTCAAGCAAACCGGGCCGAAGACGGCTGTAATGCCAGAAACCGGTCCCCGGGAGCTTGTTTCCTTCCCAGTGTAAGAATTGGCTTTTGTAGTTTGGTTTGCCCTGTTCCCATCATGCACTGGGACAGGAACAGACTAATTTGCATACAGCCAGGTTCTGAAACTGGGATGGTGCAGTGAGCTAAAAAACGGTGTTGGATCTAGCCCTGATCTCTTGACTGGGTGAGAGCTTTCTGCTTAATTCAGAGACTCTGTCCCTCACCACCCCTTGTTGTAAATATTTTTGTCCACCCTAAGCGTGGAAGGGTATTCTCAGATGTGAGACCCTTGCTCATTGCACCATCAGGATTCAAGCAAACCGGGCCGAAGACGGCTGTAATGCCAGAAACCGGTCCCCGGGAGCTTGTTTCCTTCCCAGTATAAGAATTGGCTTTTGTAGTTTGGTTTGCCCTGTTCCCATCATGCACTGGGACAGGAACAGACTAATTTGCATACAGCCAGGTTCTGAAACTGGGATGGTGCAGTGAGCTAAAAAACTGTGTTGGATCTAGCCCTGATCTCTTGACTGGGTGAGAACTTTCTGCTTAATTCAGAGACTCTGTCCCTCACCACCCCTTGTTGTAAATATTTTTGTCCACCCTAAGCGTGGAAGGGTATTCTCAGATGTGAGACCCTTGCTCATTGCACCATCAGGATTCAAGCAAACCGGGCCGAAGACGGCTGTAATGCCAGAAACCGGTCCCCGGGAGCTTGTTTCCTTCCCAGTGTAAGAATTGGCTTTTGTAGTTTGGTTTGCCCTGTTCCCATCATGCACTGGGACAGGAACAGACTAATTTGCATACAGCCAGGTTCTGAAACTGGGATGGTGCAGTGAGCTAAAAAACGGTGTTGGATCTAGCCCTGATCTCTTGACTGGGTGAGAGCTTTCTGCTTAATTCAGAGACTCTGTCCCTCACCACCCCTTGTTGTAAATACAATCTGTGATGCAGGCATACGTGTAGCATTTGATTCTTAGGCCCTGGCACACTCAGTGCACTTTACTAGGGTCTGACAAGAAAACCAAACAGCCAATCATGGAAACACCAAACCATAACGTATTTTACCACAGGAGCACTTGCAGTTTACCACTGATCAGCAGTGCGAAAAGTGCGCAGAAACACTACGCCAGCAAAATCAGAGTCAAAACCGGGAGGGCAGAAAGGAAATACAAAGGGGAAACACGCCAAAAGATGCCTAGTCTATCAATGACCAACATACTTTATATGCAAGATTCCTTCTGATACCGAAAATTCTCTTTTCTCAGAGCACCCCTCCTCACAACCACTCAGCATCAATACATAGTTTGGTTCTACCCTCTGATAATCTAACATCATTTATTTTTCCTTTCTGACCTCCTAAAACCCCAAAGTTGTGCCCCCGTTAATAACTTTTTGGTTGAAAGTCACCCACAGCCGATCCTGGTCACCTTTATTCCTCTTCCAGCCATCCTCTTAAGGGCTGTTTTCCCCTGTTCAAATACCCGAAATGATGTTTTAGTAGTCACACTGTGCTGCCCCTTTCCAAACATGGACAGACGGTTCTACCTGCCCTGCAGATGCTCTTTGTCGCTGTGAATATGGTAAGGAGATCTGCCAAGCCACGTCTGTGTGTATGGTTACGCAATTAAAATATACACACACCGACTACAGAAGGTAAATGTGACTACACACACTCCAAATTCTCAAATTCAGTGTGAAACAAGATGGTCGACAGCTGTGAACCAAGGCAAAGTGTGACCTCAGATCTCTGCTATTGTAGATGAAATCGAGTTCTAATCAAAAGCCAGTGTAATGCCTGTAAAGGGAAAATCAACAATTATACATACAAATGTACTTTTTATTGAGTAACGTTCATAAAACCATTCTTTTCAAAATATGTTTACATAAATTATCAACACAAAATCAAAATTTGTACAAAGTCATAGTCAAGTGCCCCAATATATAGTTTGATTCCCCTTTTGCCTGTCTGCACATGCTCAGGAAATATTGCTGTTTTAGCCAAAAGGTAACTGATTAAGGGCCATATACAGAGTTTGATGGAGTGGGATGTCTGCCCAAAAAGAAGAGGCTTACCCCTAAACCATATTTAGAGTGCCATTGCCGGGTTTTCCTCACAGCAGCTATCCTGCATCTGCCAAACTTTAAATACGGCCTAAGAGCCCTTTTTCTCAGACAGGTAAATAAATCCAGTTGATCGAAATATTTGAAGAACAGTAAACAATTGAATGATCGGTCTGCAGTGGATCATGCTTGTCTATTTTGTTTTTAAAGTAATTGCATAGAATCAAGAACGGTGATAATACAAAAACAGTACATTGCCAAATTAAGTGGTAATTGGTAAATATATACTTCACTAGAAGTGCAAAGAAGAAAGATGAGATTAGTAAAGATGCAATGTAAAGGCAAACATTTGCAGCTAGATTCATCAAGGTAAATTGCGCTCGCAAAGGGCCAGATTCTGAGAATCTGGCCCTTTGCAAGTGCATTTTTTGCATTTGGGATTCATCATCCCAAATGCAAAAATCGCTATTTGCGAAATCGCATATTTACGAGGAATTGGATTTAAGGAATCTCTATTAGAGATTCCTTGAATGCAATTCATTAACCAATTTGAAATTGCGAATTCGCAATATTTGGTCGCTATTTACCACGAAGTCTGACTTCGTGGTAAATAGCGAAAAAATAGTAAAAAGCACTTTAGTGCATTTTTCTCTGTAGCATGTTACACACACACATGTCCTTTGGACATGTGTGTGTGCAACACCTGTGTAAATTTGCATTTCAGGGGTGCTACAGGGTGTCCTTTGGACACCCCTGGCATCCTTGAAATCGCTATCTTATTTACGATTAGCTAATTGCTAATCGCAAATAAGGAATACTCCCCATTCATTCCTATGGGGAGCAAAAAAGGAATGTGTAGGAATCGCAATTTATTTTGCGATTCCTACATGAATCCCGTTTTGCGAGTCTGTAATAGCGATTCCTTATGAATCGCTATTAAAGACTCGCAAAACGGGTCTTTGATGAATCTAGCAGTATAGTTTTAAGATAGAACGAAAGAAGAGAAAGAGGAGCGAAAAAAAAAAAGAAACGATAAACAGATTGGCATGAAGAGATGGAGGCAGAAAATATTAAATACTGAACAAAAGGAAGTGATAATATTCAATACAACAGTATAAACCTCTCATGAGAGAATACATCATGCAAAAGTATACAACCAGGTGGAATAAAACGCATGACCCTTAGCAGAGCGTGATAAATAGGTAGTGAGCGGCATCCACCATGTTTGTCTGTTGTGAAATTATATTTTGCTTGCCTGCGCCTTTTCAGAAACAAACTAAGGGATGAGGGCCTGCATTTTTCCTTATCCCTTACATTCTAACGGTTGCTACTTTACACACCAATACAGTCAACCTGCTAAAACAAGTGTGGCTTGGCATAGGACAAGCTCATCCATACGTGCTGGCACATACATTTTTCTTAAAGGTGAACATAAGAACCTGACCCCTTGTGCCAAGTCACACTTCCCTCCATTTACCATAACTTGTCTTTAGCACTGTGCTGCCTAGCAAATGGTGAATACTGAGTCTACGTCAGGGGTGTCAAACAATCCATGTCTCTTTTTAGGATTTACATGTTAGCAGCCCTCTCTTGGAAATGATTGGCTTGAGGTTACAACTAGTAAAGACTTGTTATATTGTCAAGTGATCCCTCCTCCCCTTAGTTATTTTGGGATTGTAAGGAGAGGTTGGTTACCCAAACCAAATTCCTTGGAATCTTGGAAATTCCACACCTCTGAAAAAGAGGGTGTTGGCCATGTTAGGGAAAAGCACTAAATAGTATCCAAACATGGAGTTTAATAAATGTATCTTTAATCTACAAATACTACCTTCCTTATGCATATATATACCTTCCATGTACTTATGTATCTATATATTTATTACTTTCCTTCTAATTCATCATATCCAATGCACTACTCTATTTTTCACCATATACCTCTAGCAATATATCCTCCACCTCCACTCTCTCATTAATTCCAAACCCCATACCACTACTGTGATCCCCAAAATAACCCATTCTAGACCCTTCACTACTCTACCCCCCTTGAATCATATCATAACTCTTTTACTATTCAGATCTCCCAAACAATCCTTTCTAAACATTTCCGTCTGACTCTTCTCCCTCCACCTCCCTTTTACTCATCCCAAGCCTTCTCCTACTGCTATGAACTCCCAAAAAGAAATAAATACATTCCTTCCTTCTTCTATATCTCCACTATCCTTCTCAATCCAAATAACCAACTAACATATCAACCACTCAAATTAATTTCATATTTTCACTACATTAATTCACCACTAATCCTTTATGGATTCTGGAGTAGTGTGCTACTCACCGAAAAAAGCTCTAATATTATTAGAGTACAGTGGCATTGAGTGGCGCTTTGTAGAGTGGAGTAAAGTGTGGTGGAGTGGTGAGTAAAGACAGTGAAACAGTGATTATATCTGAAAAATCCCCAAGGATCTGAGGAGCTAGGTTATGAACTTACTGAAGTCCACGAAGATGAGCCCGATGTGCTCCAAGGTAAAGAGTCTTCCCGTAAGCTATCGAGGAAGGAGAGCAAGAAAGATAATGTTTACTCTTAGGTCGCCAGATAGGTCTGAGTGGACCACATGTATGGTTGTGATCAGCATCACATATCACCCGTTGCAGAAAAACATGGAGGTAAGGTACATACAAAGTTGTTAAATTGCTCGATGTACCCATTGCTCAAGCGGGCATGGACTGAGAGAATAAACAATTTCAAACAGTGGTACTGGGTATAAAGGGGCAAACATTTTGAGTGGATTTATGTAGAACTTACAATTTTTTGTTTTAAAATGAATGACTGCTTTTTACAGACTGCGAGAAGCTAATAAACAAACCTTTTTATTTCATTAAGCAGTTCAGTTTCATCATTAGCCTGGCACAAAAACTGGCATCTGAGCACTTGCAAAGTCTCCTGTGACAGTTGTACTAGCACATTCTTGAAATAAATATTTTGTTTACAGCAAATGTAAAAGAGATGATGTGTTCTGAATTGGTCAGTGTCTCCATGCCAGATTTTAAAGAAAAGAAGTGCTGAAGACGTCATCTGTGTTTCACATATTTCTAGAAGGATTTTTGATTACATGGGCAAGCCTGTATATAAATGGAGCCAGCCACCAGATACATTATGAATCAAAGAAAGACGCATTATCTCCACTGACTAACCTATCAGAAAAGTCAGTTACAGTTTATGCATGGTACATAAAATTAGCAGAAGGCTGGTGTCTGATACCCCAATGCAGCCTGTAGAAGGTAGTAGTCCCTATGCATATTACAGGAGCAGGTGTCAAGCTCCAAGGTCATTGTGTAGTAGATATTTGTTTTGTGCACTGCTGGGGTCATTCCCGGCACACATATATAGGTAGGCAAGTGGCATAAGGAATAGCAAAATCATCTATCCAACAACCCACAGAACCCTACCGACTGCATATAGATTATAAAGCAAACAATGGAAAGTGTCAGCTCTTTAAGCTTTGTTATGATATTAAAAAAGGCATCCTGTTTCACCAGACTGTTCATATAAAAAGAGGGAGTAAAGGCAAATACGCATCTCTTGGCAACCTAAAGAGAGGGAAAAGACAGGCTACCTTTGCAGAACAATAAACATTCCCACAGGTGCCCTTTGGAGAGTTTAGACAGAAAACACAGACCTCTGGGTGTTCTACCGAACAGTGGCCGGAGAAGTGTATCTCCACAGGTTTGCTGTACTGGGGCATGATATTGGTCGGCTATGGCTGAGATGGGGGATAGAAGCACACACTTCGAAAAGGGATGGATGTCCGGAACAACCCCCCCTACACACAGGAAACATTACAGATTGGTTGGACAAACACATACCTTCACATGCAAGCTACATGAGAGTTGGGAGTGCAAGGCTCCCCAGAATGTCTGCCACATGGGAACTCCCCAGCAGCTGGAGCACTGGACAGAGTTGTTGGATAGATGGACAATTCTATGGCTCTATAGAGGGGTTGGTACTAGAAGAATATCAGCAAGCACACTCGAGATTAGCTGGAGGGAAGGCTTTCCCACATGGGAACACACTAAAGTGGTAGGAGAACGAAGCCACTGCCACCAGTAAACTGTAGAAAGCACCAGGAGACCTCAGACACCCCCTGCGGTGCGCTACAGTGGAGTAGGAATGCAGACTTACCCATGCATGGCTTGCTGATCACACAGAGCTGCCGCAGGAGTCCTTACTCACTGGCTCGGCCAGGAGCTGATGGCTCGGGCTCACATTGTTCCGCAGTAGTAGGAAGACCTCGGTGAGGAGGCGGGTTGCCATGTCTAACAATGGACGGGGCCACCCACAGGTGCTTATCCAGTTACAATGGAAGGACTAAGGGGCCAGCATCACAGGCCTTCCAGCTGCAGGGACTGGCGAATGTCGCATTGCACCACGCAGAAACCAGTCCTGCAGGGACACAGAACCAAGTTCAGAGAGCTGTTAGGCACAGAGACGTAGAAGGACTCGGTGTGACACCGCCTGCCCTGGACAGATAACTGGGCTGCCATCCTATAAAGATGACTTCTGGTAGATAGCCATTAGAGAATACCATTATTTTATTACTTTTATAGCACTACTCGATTTAAGTTATTTACCATTATTATTATTCCCTCTGATTTACTGGGCACACAAAGATCTCTGGTACATTAACCCCATAACATATTTTCAAATGCAGACTTTGCAGTCAATTAAACTGGACAGATATCCCCGTTTCTCTCATTGTCGCAAATTTCTTTGTGGCAGAGTTTAAAAATAAGTACATGCATCACATATATATATATACCATGTAGCTCCTCCTCGAATCTCTCGGCGTCTCAGGCACAGCCTCGCACACCAGCAAGCAAGGGAGACGGACCACAACGAATCAGCATCAGTGAGTTTATTGATTCACAGAGATCAGCTACGCGTTTCTGGCAAGTTATGCTCATTATATATATATATATATAAATAATCACTGCATACATATTTAAAAAGCCTTAATTCTGAGCAGTATTCCGGGCAGTATTCATACTGCGGAGTTGGTTATAGGCACAAGAGCTTAATTAACTGATTTTGACGTGATTTTGAAATTATGCACTTTGCGTCTATTGTTAGGTGATGTTTTCAGTGGTGTTTTTAGCTCTTTTAGCATTTTTATTGAATGTTAATGATGCTATGCCTTTTAAATATTTATGTATTTATAAGTATTTATTTTTTTCAGCTTTTTGAAATTATCTTGTATTCATACAATGACTTTAAACAGGACGATTGTGCAGATTACGATTGATCGTTTATTTAGGTCTAGGATTACCTTTGAACTCTGTCACATGTTCAGCACTTGCACTTAAAGTGAAGGCACTCCACATGCGCATCATGTGATTAAGGCCTCTCGTAGGTCGAAATGCGTAATGGCGGTGGTGCTGTGTGTTCTTCAATAACTACATTGCACCAAACAAGGGGGCTGCATTTGTCTGTTCCTTAAACTTTTGGATTGCTGGGCGCAGTAAGGAGAAATATATTATATATTTTATTTCCGCAGTGGGCGGATTTTGGGAGAGTTAACCTGAACAGAACCCCTGGGCCCACTGTGGGTGCATTGACAAAAAGAAAAATGCTGGTTTAATAATGGAAAGTATGCGCAGTACCTACCAAGGTTAATACACTGTTTCCAAAAGGACTACAAATCCTAGCATGCAAGCCCACTGCGGAAATAAAAGCATGCCAAATTGGAGTCACCTGCAAACTTTTCCTAATGCAGAGAGACCTCGGAAGAAGAGGCTGTTGCCTCGAAACGCGTCAGGTCGTATGTAAAATGACTGTGGGATTCTGCTGCAGGTTCCCGTTTTTTAAATAAACCGTGCTGGTTTAAATCTGCTGTGTGTGCATTCCCGAAGCCCTGGACCTTTGTAATACATATATATATATATATATATATATATATATATATATATATATATATATATATATATATATATATATATATATATATATATATATATATATATAAAATCTAGGCCCAAATTTTGCATTGGGGTTGCCCCACTTTTTTCGCACAACCCTGACACAAAATCTCATTTAAAAAGAGATGGGTGGTAGTGTTCCCGAAGGGAAACGTCCGCACACACTTTACAGAGCAAATTTGTTATTTCTAAATTTAGTACACATCAAAAAGTAATCTTAATTCTTCCAAGAAAGTGATGGTCAATAGGGTGCTATAGAAACTCAGGGCACCTACCACCTAGAGGTGCCGTTAGTACACACTGAAAATGTGTTACATAAATTTGAACAAAAAAGTGACGCGACTACGGGAATCGTACGGGTGAGGACATGTAATTGCCTGATTTATGTTTATCAACTTATCATGGTTGTCAACGATACTTTTGCCAATTTACCGGTCTGTTCTCGAGTGTTCGCTGATTAGAACCTGACATTTACCTACTTGCTTCTACTGAAGACATAACTGTGTAGCTAGCGCACGAGCGGGGTCGTACTTGACCATTGAGATTGTTACCCTGGACCGGAAGATTTTCTTATTTGTACAACCCTACTTTTACTTCTCACCGTGTTATTATTACATTGGATACCAAACTTCTTTGCTACAATTCCGGCCTATTTCTGCTTATATATGATGCCCAACATACATCTCAGTTCGTTCTGTTTATGCCTTGAAAAAGTCCTTGTGTAGGACGAAACACGTGTTGGTGATTACTAATATCTGCTGGGAATATCTGTTTTTTGGAATGAAAAGAATAAAGATTGAAGAAAACTAAAAATAAGTGGACTATATCTTGAACCTTTTTTTGGACAATTCTTATTGACATACTACCTTGTCATGTGTTTCTCTTTCACTCTATAATTAGTAGAGTCTGATTTACTGAGGGTGCATAACTTACGCCCTCTTTGTTATAATTACTAACCCACAGGAGTGCTGTCAAAAGTCTCTCAATTTTGTTCACAAAATCTCATTTGTTTAACCTCTTAGTGTGCTTAAATTTACTCATGAAAGTCCCGCTAAATAACATGTGTGAGGTCGTGATGGCACTTCTTTTGATGTCATTTCACTGTGAGGTCACTTCATGCCACCTGTGACGTAATCGCCATGATGTCATGCGTTTTGATGTGACACACCATGATGTCACTTGCATTTTGCCCAACTTGGTTAGTCCCATTTCTTTTTTTAGGACTTGTGCCCTGCCCAATACTACCAAATATCCCTAGCCATTCCTAGCTGCATATCTAATCCAAACCTTGCACAATATCCATCATAACAGATATTGCGTTTAATTTGATATTGCAAGGTGGTGAGCAATGACAAACATTGAAAACAGCAATAATGCTAGGAAGTCTCTGCTGACCGAGTAGTGGGTAATACTACTGCAAAAACAGCCATTGTGTGCAATGCCTGCACTGCAAAACTCGCTACACCTGGTCTATGTACATCTGGGCGGGCCTCCTCAGAAGTGCTTGAAATGGAAAAATAGAAGTGCAGGTACTCTGTATCAGAGTACCTGCTTGTTTCTGAGAAGTGCTGGTACTCCCCAATTAAAAGTATTACATTTCTCTTGAGAAGTGCTGGTACTCTCCCTCTCAAAATAAAAAAGTGCTGGTACTCTTTATCGGACAGTACCGGCCCATTTAAAGCACTGCTCCTCAGCCTCTTCAAATCCATGCTGAGTTGATCTGCTGTCCATGTGGGGAGAATCAATGTTGGGTTGGCTGTGCACAAGCTTCTTATTTGTGTATAATTTGAAAATATGTTGCGTGCCACGAAGGTTTCACTCTTTAGACCATAGAATGTTTCTATTATGACCATACATGCGTCCTCTATTCTTAGGGAACAACCCTCTGGGCGCTGAAATCTTGGTCGCGTTTGCGATTCATACAGTTCAACAAAATAGGTCTGCAATTTTTTTTAAAGAACAGTTGTTGGTTGATAGTAATTTTTTTATTCATTCAATCCATGAATACATCCTTTTGTATCTACAATGCTTTATTCATCCTCTGATGTTAACAGGTTTACTTTGACAATTTTCCCAATGCATTTCGTGCCTTCATGGGCACTTCATCAGGGGAGTTCTATAGGTAAATAAAAATGTAACTAAATGAGGGTCTACATCCTAAAGTTTCGTTCATGTCTTACACTAGTTGTAATTGCTGTGTAAATTGACTAAAAGAAAAACAAGCATTGAATGCCATGCATTAAGTCGTTGTCTCTGAATCTTGCCGAATAATGAGAAAAAAATAGTGCAAAACATGAGGGTACCCACAGAAAAATAAAAACTCGAATATTGGAACATAAGAGCAACATCAGGACAAAAAACATCACATCAAAAGTAGCCACTCACTTTAATGAGAGTACACAACGTAGCACAACTGAAATTTACCATTCTAGAAATTGTGGAAAAACCGAAGGAAAAGACAATAACAAAATCTTTTTACAGAGGGAGAACGATTGGATTCACAGGTTAGATTCAATGAAGCCTAAGGGACTCAATGATCGCTTGGAATTTGAAATTTACCTGTGATCCCCCATTTCAACTATGAACTTGCTATGCATACACTGATTTTTGTGTTTATTTCACCTGATGTTCTCATTTTCAATTGATACAAACTTATCACCTCATGTACTGTTCGTTATGTTTACATCACCTTATTTTCCCTTTGTGTATATTTTGTTCGATATTTTTTGCCACAATATGCTACCGCGACGTAGAGTACATCATCCTCCACACATATCCACATAAATACGGTAATCAAATCTATCGTTAGATTCACTAAGCATCCACATTCCATTGTGACTTTTAAATAACCATTTTTCATTAAGGGATGTTACTGTTTCAACAATTCACCATTTGATACATGGTTTTACCTGTAGTCTAGTGTTAAATATCACCTCAACCCACTACAAGATAGCACGCATTTGCACCCTCTGGAACGGGTCACGTCACCGCCAGCCCGTCTTCAATCTGCGTTATAGACGCCAGATTCGAATGGCGTCTTATTCGAAACTTTGAACACACTGCCAGAGCGCGTTTTTCATCCACCGTTAGGTAAGACCCCGGTCTTTATTAAAGAATGACAAGCGGAATGATGTTTTGCGACTAGCTCGACCGAGAATTACCGATACGGCACTGTATAATATAATTAATGATGCACTTTGCGTCATTGATTAAACAAACGTATAGACGATATGCACGTTGATGCTGTATGAAATCTCGATGAACGTATTCTTTACTTTTTTATCACGATAACTCACACCCGTTTCTGTCACTGTAAGAATGGCCAGAATCTGCTCATGTATATAGTCACATCCGACACTACGGCAATTACACGTTCACTGTTAACAAACCACATCGCATTTTCACTGCGAGGTACCCTCACGTTTTGCACTATTTTTTTCTCATTATTCGGCAAGATTCAGAGACTCCAACTTAATGCATGGCATTCAATGCTTGTTTTTCATTAGTCAATTTACACAGCAATCACAACTAGTGTAAGACATGAACGAAACTTTTACACTTTAGGATGTGGACCCTCATTTAGTTTTTCCCTATAGACTTCCCCTGATGAAGTGCCCATGGAGGCACGAAATGAATTAGGAAAATTGTCAAAGTAAACCTGTTAACATCAGAGGATGAATAAAGCATTGTAGATAAAAAAGGATATATTCATGGATTGAATGAATAAAAAAATTACTATCAACGAACAACTGTTCTTTAAGGGGGGCTTGGGGGAGGGCAGCCGACCCCCGGGAGGTCTCCTCCCCCGGGCGGTTTGGGAGATCTGGGTGGGGGTATTTCTTCTAGCAGGTTCCCTTTGGGCGTTTTTGGGCTGGTTTTAGTTGTATTGTGCGCTCCCCTATAAATGGGCGGGGCTCCTCGCTCCGGGCACCATTTTAGGCTTGGTGACCTGGTGGCCGGTTGAGCTTAGAATTTTTTGTCTTGTTTCCTTGCTTTTTGATTCGTGTCATGTCTGGTGAGGATTACCGAGTGTTGGAGGCTATTCGCCTACTTAGCGAGGCGGGGCGTTTGGACCTGGTCATTGGCGACCGGGGTCAGACTGAGACCCCGCGCCCCCAGCGGGAGGCCTCTGCGAGGGTGTCGGCTGTGGTGGCAGCATGTTACTCTCCGAAACGTCGGAGGCAGGATGGGGTAAGTGAGCGGGGTCGTTCCAGGACTCGGCGGGCGGGTTCCAGGGCCCGGCGGGGGAGTGATGTTCGTTCCTCTGATCCGGCGGTTTCTTTGGATTCCTCGGTGTTGGAGGTGGATGGGGAAGGGGGTTTTCCTCATGGAGAAGGGGAGGTTGTCGAGGTGGGTTTGCGGGAAAGAGCAGCTTCCGCTCCCGTTTTGCGGGGCCGTCGTGCTTCCAGGCAACGTGGTTGCACGCGGCGTTCGGCTTCTGCCTCCGCGGGGGTGAGGTCTGACGTCACACGGGCGGAGGCCATTTTGGATGAGGTTTCTGTGGTGCGGCAACCGTTACGGGGTGTTTCGGGTCAGGACGTGCAGGAGGTGGTCGCTCCTTTGAGCGTTATACGCCACCATGTGGTTCAGGGCCCTTTAACGGTTGACGTTGGTGCGTTAGGTGTGCCTGGAGCGGGTCCTTTGTTTTCGGAGGCTGGTGTTGGGGGGCCTGAGGGCCGTGGCGTGATTGTTCGTTCTGGGGGGAGGGACATGCAGAGTCCGTTATTGTTTTCTCCCACGGGCTCTGTTGGGGGGGAAGCTGCGTCCGGGGGTTGCAGTTCCTTGGGGGAGGGGGAATGGGCCCAGATGGGGTTGGGAGAGGGTGTTGGGCGGTCTGACTTGCTGATGTCGGGTGGGGATTTGGGTGCTGTGGTCGGGTCAGTGGGGGGTTACCGTCGGTTGGAGGTGGTGGAAGGCCTTCCTATCGGGGGGGTGGTGAGCGGAGGGGAGGTTGTTCAGCAACGTGAGGAGGGTGAGGGGTCTTTTTATAGGCTGGCGGGGGACTTTCAGTGTCCTGGTAGGTCGGTGGTTTCGGGGCCTGCATCTCGGGGTGCTGTTGTTGAAGGGGGGGTTCAGGATTGGGATCCTCAGGGGATGGCTTCACAGATTATTCAGGCTGTGTTGGATGGTAGTTCGGATGAGGAGGTTTGTCCGCCGTCTCCTCGGCTTTGCGATGCTTTGAAGAGGAAAAGTGCTGTTAGTTCTGGAAGTTTTATGGTGGCTGGTAGGGGTGGTGGTTTTACTGTTGGCGGTCTGTCTTCTGCACATAGAGTTGGTTTTTGTGAGGGACCCGGCACACCAGTCCGGCCTTTTTCTTTACAGGAAGAAGCTCGACCTACGGCAGCAGACTTGGCAGGGCGGCAGGCAGCCCGGGTACGCCGAGGAGAAGTGCGGGTGGAGCCTAGCGCGGCACGTCCCATACCTTCGAGGGATCCCGCCATGGCCATCGCACGCAGGTTTACTACGACCTCGATGGGCCCAACGAGGGATTTCGTCATGGGCGGTACATCCGGGTCCGGCACGACCTTCCCGGCCTCAGCAGTGGAGTCCAGCGTTGTACATGGGAGCGGGTTACGTGCGACCTCTCTCGTGCCACGTGGTGTTTCTGCTACTGGTTTATCTTTTTCTGGAAGTCAACAGGTTGTCAGTAGTTCTGGTGGGGGGATGTATAGACGAGTTCAGTCGTCCTCTCCACCTAGGTCCAGAGTGAGGGCTGGTAAGGCCCATGGTCGTTCGATGACAGTGGAATCAAGGCAGACTTCAGTGGTTGTTCCCCCCCTCAGTTGGAGGAATCACTCATTTTAGATTATGATGAGAATAGCCCTGAGGAGGGCGAAGTTCGTGAGTTGGTGTCTGGGGGGGGGCATGTTAATGTTTCTCGTGACATGTTACAGGACCAAGTGGTTCGGAGTCGTGTGGAATCGTCAAGGCCTCGAGTGCTCGGCCCCGCGGTGAGGGCTCCTCGGAGGGCGGACAACGGTGCACAGACGGCGTGGAGGACGGAAACCAGTCAACCGCCTCTTTTACGTCCAGGTGAGAATATGGTTCAGGCCGTGCGGCCCAATATGGTGTCTATTGGTGTTGGTGTTGATTTGATGTCCTCTGAAAAGGATGGCAAGTTACATAAAGGTCGTGTTGTACGAGATCAAGGTGTAGGTACCAATGGGGATGATCTCAATACGAGTGAGAAAGTGGATAGTGGCACGTCCACGGTTGGTTTGGGTGCTACTAAAAATGTACTTCACAGTAAAGAACTTAAAATCAAAAAGTTGCCGTACATGGGGGTTACGAAGCCTTTGGGGGATCATTTGATGCTCAGTACGAAGGAGAAGATATGGAACGGTGAGTATGTGGAACTGTTGAAGTTACTTCACAGGGAGGTCCGGGCTAAGGAGGGTTCCAAGGAGGAAGAGTTTGAGTTGGCTAAACGCCCCAAAGTGCCTCTGACTATAGAAAATTGGACGGCGGCCTTTTTAATTTTTGCCAGCGTCTATTGTGAAAAATTCCCTGAGCGCTGCGTGTCCTTGTTTAAGTACATGGATGTTATACGTAAGGCTCAGCTGACTAGGAATGATTATGCTTGGGCTCAATATGATGAGGAGTTTAGGGCACGTATGGCTTGGGATCCTGAGGCAAAATGGGGAGAGTTGGACTCTGACCTGTGGCAGCAGACGATGGGGTCGTCTGCCTCTGGTAAAACCATTTTTACAGCCAGCGGCCTTCCTATATTATATCGTCCCTTTCAGTCCCGTCCCACCCGGGGAGGGGTGGGGGCTATCTCTACTACCCAGTCGCCTACCCGCACGTGTTGGGATTTCAACACCGGGACCTGCACTAGACAGTTTTGTAAATTCCGGCACGAGTGTTCACAGTGTGGGAGGAAGAGTCATCCGTTATCCCGTTGCTGGGGTCCTAGGATTCCAGGGCCCCAGGGTTCTCAACAGAGTTCGGGAACTTTCGTGCCACCACAGCAACCCTCAGCTCCCAGGGGAGGGAAGTCTTCATCCGGTGCTGGGCCCAAAGGCTCGTACGCCGGTTAATGTTACTCGACTGGCCGCTGCTTTACGGGACTACGAGCCTGCCGAGCTGCGGTCGGTCTTGTTGCTGGGTTTTCAGATGGGGTTTCGTTTGGGGTATGAAGGCCCGCGTTTACGACGTTGGTCCAAGAATTTGAAGTCAGCGAGTGAACACCCTGATATTGTACAGTCGAAATTGGACAAGGAAGTAAGTGAGGGTCGAATGGCGGGCCCGTTCGAGGATTGGCCTCTGGTGAACCTAATTGTATCCCCTATTGGTGTAGTCCCCAAGAAGGAGCCTGGTCAGTTCCGGCTCATTCAACACCTATCGTGGCCTGAAGGTGGGTCGGTGAATGATTTCATTGACGCTGAAGCTGCATCGGTATCCTATTCATCGGTGGATGTAGCCATGCAGCTGGTTGTCTCTGCGGGCCCTGATGCTCTGATGGCAAAATGCGACATCAAATCCGCATTTCGGCTCCTTCCAGTCCATCCTGAAGACTGGTGTCTTCTGGGCATCCATTTCCTTGGTAAATGGTACGTGGACAAGGCGTTGCCAATGGGCTGTTCCATGTCTTGTGCGTTGTTCGAAACTTTCAGCACATTTCTTCAATGGTGGTTTACTACACAGAGTGGCCATGTCCTCGTCACTCATTATTTGGATGACTTCTTTTTTGTTGGGGCTGCCAATTCGCTTGTTTGCCAAGCGGCTCTCACATCGTTTCAATCATTGATGAGTTACTTGGGTGTGCCATTGGCTCCGGAGAAGACCATGGGTCCTTGCGCGACCATGTCTTTTTTGGGGATCGAGCTTGACTCTCATTTGATGCAGGCTCGTCTTCCATTGGACAAGAAACAGAAAATGCTTGAGCTGGTTGGAACTATGTTGGGGAAAGAGAAGGTGTTTGTGAGAGAGATACAGGTTTTGCTGGGACACTTGAATTTTGCCTGCAGAGTAGTTCGGGCGGGTAGGACTTTCTGTAGACGGTTAGGCAGAGCATTGTCTGGTCATTCCCTTCCCCATCATAGGGTGAGACTGTCTGCGGGTGTGAAAGAGGACTTACGAATGTGGGTTTTCTTCTTACATTCCTTCAATGGTGTGCCTTTGTGTTGGGAGGTGGATTGGTGTTGGGAGGTACAGATCTTCTCTGATGCCGCTGGTAGTGAGGGCTTTGGTCTCTACTGGCAAGGACGGTGGTGTGCTCAACAGTGGCCCATGCAATGGAAGAATGGTGGTAGGAGTATTGCCTTTCTGGAATTTTTTCCTGTGGTGGTTGCGGTCACACTGTGGGGGGCGGAGTTGGCACACAAAAAGGTCCTCTTTCGGATCGATAATATGGCTGTGGTTCAGGTGATTAACAAACAGTCGGCCAGAGATCCCCAGATTTTGAAACTTCTGAGAGTGTTTGTGTTGGGTTGTCTGAAACATGATATTGGTTTTCGGGCCCTGCACGTTCCTGGCGTGGACAATGACATTGCGGATGCTTTGTCTCGTTCACAGTGGGAGAGATTCCGTGGGCTTGCTTTGGAGGCAGACGAGGAGCCGACTCCCATGCCGAAACACCTGTGGACGGTAGGCAACACCGGGTCCTTCACCTGGTTTTAGGTTCCCTGGCCCCTTCCACGAGGACGGCGTATGAGTTAGCCTGGAAGGAATTTTTGGAGTCAGGTGCTTGTTGGAGGGAACTGGATTGGCAACGGTGTGAGGATGTGGTACAGTTCATTTTGGTTTTGATGGATAAGAGGTTGTCTAGGGTTACTATTTCCGGTAAACTGGCTGGAGTTTCTTTCATGGGTAAGCTTTTGTGGGGTTACTCTCCGTCGGCGGGGGAGTTGGGTAGGAGAATGTTGGAGGGGTGGGCTAGAGAGAGTGGTGCTATTCGCACGTTGAGGTCCCCTTTGTCTTGGCAAAGGCTGTTTCAGGTTATTTCTGTTCTCCCGGTTGTTTGCACTGATCGAGTAGAAGCGTGTTTGTTTGCCACGTTGATGGTGTGGATGTTTTTTGGAGCTTTTCGTGTGTCTGAATTGCTTGGCAACCGGTCCTCTTCTGGCCTTCTGTGGGGGGATGTTCAAATAACGGAGCGGGGGGTCCACATCTGGCTTTCTCACTCCAAAACGGATCAGAGGAGTTTGGGCAAGGGGGTCTGGTTGGAGTCGGTTTCGCCTCCGGAAACGTGCCCTTTAAAATGGGCTGTTTGTTGGAGGAAACTGTCGGGTGGGCCTTTGGATCTTCAAGTTTTTCGCCATGCTAGTGGTTTGAGTGTGACGAATTATCAACTGCGCATGGTGCTGCGACATATTGGTTTGGATGGGTCTTCATATGGTACTCACTCTTTTCGAATTGGGGCGGCCACGGAAGCCTTCAACAGGGGCTGGTCGAGGGAGGACATCATGGGTCTGGGGCGCTGGACTTCTAATTGTTTTCGGCGCTATGTTCGTAATGAGGCTGCTGGAGCGCTGGCGTCTTCTTCTGTTTTGCCTGTCTGATTCTGTTTTCTTTTACAGGTTCTGTGGCTGGTCCTCGGGCTGCTTACGTTACAGTTTGGATCGTGGGCCATTCCTTCGTTAAGAGAGCTCAAGTTCAAGCTCGTCAGAGTTATTTTGGTTCATCATTGGGTTTCAATGATCGTTTGTTTGATGTGGTTTGGAAGGGTAAGGGGGGGATGTTATGGAAAGAACTTATCCCTGCCTTGAATTCTTGGTTGGTAGGGGGAGTTTGCCCGGATGTTCTTGTGCTTCATTTGGGTGAGAATGACATGGGTTCTGTTAAGGGGGTTGTCTTGCTCCGGGCAATTAAGAAGGATTTGGCCTTATTACACAGCCAGTGGTCGGGTTGTCATGTCATTTGGACGGAAATGGTACCGCGGAGGGTTTGGCGGTATGCGGTGAAACCGAAGGCGGTGGACAAATCCCGGAGGAAGGTGAATCTGGAGGTTTCTCGTTTTTGTAGGGACCTGGGTTTCGGTCGCATCGTCCACAGTGACATTAAATATGATGCGGTGGAGTTTTTTCGGGGGGACGGGGTACATTTGTCCCGTATGGGTATGGACCTATATCTTTTGGAGTTGCGGGAGGTGCTATCTCGCTGTTTGACGGGTCAACAGTTGGTTGGTGAATAAGTGATGGTCGGTGTTGTAGTTTTCCCCTTCCTTTTTCTGCTTTGGTCTCCCTCGTGCCCCCCACCACCCCCCCCCCCCCTTCCCTCCCCCCTGTTTTAGGTCGTTGGGGGGGCAGAAAGGTGGGGCTCTCTCGTATCAGTCTTTCACCCCACATTTCTGGATGGCGGTTTTGCTATGTGATCGTCAGTTTTGGGCCAAGTTGGACCCGTTAGTGTATCGGTTCTTGTTTGGGGATTGTTCAGACTGATTGAGGTGGGGTTCGGAGAATATGGCTCGGGGGATATGTTCAGTTGATTTATAGTCAGAGATGTAAGAATTTATATTCATGAGGTGATGTTATAATGTTATAATGTTATTGGGATTTGTATGGTTTTGTGTTGGGTATGTACGGGTGGGGGTGGGTGTGATGGAGGGTGTGGGGTGGGGGCGGGGTTTGGGGTTTGAAATAAAAACGAACAAAAACTTGGGTTGTGGTTTAGATTGTGAGGCGGTTGCCGAGTTTGTGTATTTTGTAAATGTGCACCTGTTCCAATAAAGCGGCCTTTTTCACACTTGAAGGGTTTTTGAGTCTGCTCACTCTCCCCCCACCCCTCTCTCCCAAGGGGGGCTTGGGGTAGGGCAGCCGACCCCCGGGAGGTCTCCTCCCCCGGGCGGTTTGGGAGATCTGGGTTGGGGTATTTCTTCTAGCAGGTTCCCTTTGGGCGTTTTTGGGCTGGTTTTAGTTGTATTGTGCGCTCCCCTATAAATGGGCGGGGCTCCTCGCTCCGGGCACCATTTTAGGCTTGGTGACCTGGTGGCCGGTTGAGCTTAGAATTTTTTGTCCCTCCCTCCCTCCCCCTTTGTAGGGGATTTTTTCTATTATTTATTTATTTCTTTTAGGCTGCGGTTTGAAACATGTGTTCATGGGGGTTTAACGTTGTTCTTTTGTCGCTTGGGACAGGTGCGTGGCGGTTTTGCTATGTGATCGTCAGTTTTGGGCCAAGTTGGACCCGTTAGTGTATCGGTTCTTGTTTGGGGATTGTTCAGACTGATTGAGGTGGGGTTCGGAGAATATGGCTCGGGGGATATGTTCAGTTGATTTATAGTCAGAGATGTAAGAATTTATATTCATGAGGTGATGTTATAATGTTATAATGTTATTGGGATTTGTATGGTTTTGTGTTGGGTATGTACGGGTGGGGGTGGGTGTGATGGAGGGTGTGGGGTGGGGGCGGGGTTTGGGGTTTGAAATAAAAACGAACAAAAACTTGGGTTGTGGTTTAGATTGTGAGGCGGTTGCCGAGTTTGTGTATTTTGTAAATGTGCACCTGTTCCAATAAAGCGGCCTTTTTCACACTTGAAGGGTTTTTGAGTCTGCTCACTCTCCCCCCACCCCTCTCTCCCAAAAAATGTTTGCGGATCTATTTTGTTGAACTGTATGAATCGCAAACGCGACCAAGATTGCAGCGCCCAGAGGGTTTGTGCCCTAAGAATAGAGGATGCATGCAAGTCCATGTGGGGAGGACAGAGGCAGCGACGCCTACAGCAACCAGTTTCTGACTCTGCTATAGGGTTGCGTAGAGGAACCAACACAGATGGGTTCTCCTAGAAGAACGGTGAGGAAAAAGAGTGGCTTTTTCGCAGCCATCTTGGAAAGGTGAGTAAGTCTGCTAACCAGAATACCAATTTGCCTGCAACTGAAGGAAAGATGAACATTTATAAATAATTATGTATTAGAAAAAAAAGTGCAATTTCATATTTAAGAATACAAATCATTTGTGTTTCTGAAAAAAATACTTTATTATTAAAAACGAATAACTTATTTTGGTAAAATTCATAGCACTTATCTCAAAGCTTTAATATTTTAAAGGTAGCAAAAAAAAATAATGTTCAATGTATTCAATAAAGCTCCACCCACACAGCTGTCTACAATTAAAGTTAGGTGTGCGGCTTCCTGAAGCGGGTGTCATGCTAAAACATGAAGCGTGGTGGCCATGAAGTGGGTGCTGTGCCTGAAAAATAAAAAGGTGCGTGGATTCCTGATATGGCCGCGATGGTGAAAAAAAATTAAATGGGTGCCATGCTGATAAAAGAAAGGCACGCATGATTTACCGGGCCATTGGAGCTCCTAGCGACTGACAACACTAGCGCTTGTGTTAAGAGCTCAAAACAAACAAAAAAAGAAGTTCCAAAACAGATGCTTGAACACCGTAGAACTGTAGTGCAGGCAATGGTTATTAGCAGGCTAGACTACGGAAACGCTCTGTTCGCCGAAGGAGGGGTCACAACTCTGGCAAAATTGCAATTAATACAGAACACCGCTGCCAGAATGGTTCTAAATCATCCTCCTGGATCCCCATCCGTCGCCTTGCTCAGACAACTGCATTGGCTTCCGGTGGTAAAAAGATCTTTTTTTAAAATGTGCTGCCTCTCCTTTAAAGCACTTAAAGGGGTGGGACCACGCTACCTTCAAAACAAACTTTCCGAACAAACACGTGAATGCAATTTAAGATTTAACGCGCTGGCTCTCTTGAAGATCCCACGCATTTGGTTAACCCGCACAGGTGGCAGAGCTTTCTCTCATATAGCCGCCAAATACTGGAACTCGCTACCCGTGGCCCTGCGAAAATCCAGTACCTACATGTCTTTCAGGAAGCAATTAAAAACTTTCCTGTTCTAAGCTTACCTTTTCTTTCATAAAATGGTTTTTCTCCGTCCCCCGCTTATGGAATCCTATTGGTAAGCGCTGAGATGCCCCTGGGTGAGTCATGCGCTATACAAGAAATCATAACATAACATAACATGCTAAAATGGTAACCAGTGGATTGATATTGTACTTAGTCTCCGATTTCAGGGAGTGATAAACACTGAAAAAGGCATGACAAATGCATGCCATGAACAAATGCGAAGAAAGAATAGGAGAGCGACAATGGAGCCAACAAATGTGAAGCCTAGGGTCAGGCTGTAAATCCATAAAGTGTATACATCTTGTCTAGAAGAGACTGAGCAATCATTACCTAGGCTTTACAATAAAAGAGCATGACTTAAATACCATCTACTATGGTACTATTTACCTTCTTTGTATGCTGCCTCATTAATATTGTATGCTACAGTTTGAATACAGTCAATAACTAGCTAATAAAAAAAATAAAAAAAGTTACATTTATTTTTACAGCACACTAACGCTAAGCTTCTTGGTGTTGAGGAAGTAACATAATGAACCTAAAGTAAAACATGGAAAAGTTAATATTACTAGCTAAAAAGGTTTGATAACCATCCTAAACTTGGATGAATTGGGCTTTGTTTGAAAAAGCAGCTGGGAGCCAGTTCCACAGACTGGCTGCTGTGATGAAGGAAGATCTGTGTCCATAATCAACCATTCCTGCTCACAGCAGAGTTAACAGAAACTGATTAGGTGAGCATTAGGACTTTTTTGATGTATAGAGTGAAGACATAGACATTCAGAGAGACAGTGTAAGGTTTTGTGAACAATGGGGAGCACTTTGAGGGCCACTCTGTTACGAATAAGTAGCAAATACAATGATTTTAGGATTGGCGATAATCTATCATGCCTTGAAACTCCAGATATTAGATGTGTGGTGACATTGAATAGGTTGATGGATACATTTTTCAAGGCCATGTAAATAAACAGGATTTGCATATCACCAACCTAGATTGGATTAAATCATTTGCCACTGGCATGCACCAGCTACTGTCAAAATAAGGTCGGAGTTCCCTAAGGAACTAAAGTTGGCTGAGGTAAAGATTCTGGACCCTTTTTCACCTAGAACCAGTGCTTAATTTGAGATGGTGGTTTCCGGTGCTCAGCAGCAGCACTTCATTGCAACAACTGGAGCTTATGACAGCTGCCACATGGTGGCACTGTTTGTATATCTTCGAGATGAGCAGAACAGCAATTGTTTATAAAATTCAGTATCCATCAAAAACCACGAATACCAGCCCCCCTCCCCAGCTATTTTGAGGTTGAGCCTGGGCAGCGCATGCGTTGCTCTGTGCGTCATGCTGTATTCTGGTAGGGACTTGAAGTTCTGCCCAGTCTATGCCCATATTTTTAATTGGCTTTAGTCATTGTCCACTGTAAACCGTGGCTGTTCATTGGTCAATAGGCTAAGTAGTCCCACCTTAGTACCACCTTGTCCCATTTTGTAACCTCCAATTGTGACTCACCCTGATATGTGTGTTGTTACTCAGTAAGCTTGTAGTACAGCCTCAGAGGAGTAGTTTCTCAAATACCTTTGTCCTGCCAGCAGCAGCAGGCAGGACATGCTCTCTCCTAACACTTTTTTTCAAAATGTATATAGCACGGGCGCTGGCATTACCAATGCAATTAGTCTCGCATTTGCGAGAGTTTAAGCTATTGGCATATTAAATGACAGTGCCTTTTATTAAATAAAAGCCATTGTCATTTACAATGCCAATAGCTCAAACTCTCATAAATGCGAGACCTATTGCATAGTAAATGTTTGTTAAAGCTCTGGGGGCCTGGAATCGTCTGAACTATCACGCTCGTAGCAGTGTGCTGGTTAGTAGTTGTGTGGGTTCTGTCATTGGCAAGGCTGGCAGTGGGTGGTGCAGGCTACAGAGGCCTCCTGACTAGAGCCCTGGCACTTTTCTGAAAAATTAAGCACGGCCTAAACCTCAAGCGACAGGTTGGTGTTCAGGTAAATGGCCAGGTTATGTATATCCTTTGCTGTAGAAGAAAGAGGTTGCATAGATTCATGCCAACATGTCATAAGCCAGGAAGAGGAGGCCTTGGGTGAATGCAGCACCTCTATTTTGGTTGGATTTAGCTTAAGAAACTAAGCAGACAGCCACCAGTTTGGTAAAGTGAGGCAGTTGATTAGCGATTTTACATCCTGTTCTGGGAGTGTAGGGTCACTTCTGTGAGACAGAATGAATAGTTGGGTGTCATATGCATTTGGGTAAAAGACTAGCCTCTGAGGGTTCAAGAGTAGCAAGTAGAGGTCACATGCATAAGTTAAAGAGCAGTGGGGCAGTCAACCATTTACGGTATACCACAATTCAGATTTTGGGCATGAACTGAAAAGGTGGTGGTTAAGTAATCTGCAGTCAAAGAGAAATTATATTATCCATTTGAGGAGAACGCTGTCAAGCCCATCTTTGGGTTAGTGTTTTTTCATGATGGAATGTTCTATGCAGTTTAAAGATGCGGGAGGAGCCAAGAGAACTAGAGCCTCAGAACTTCCATCGATCACTTGGCAGCACAGATCATGCCTTGGCCAACATCCGGTTTGGAAGGCATCCAGAAGGTTACTTTCTTTGACTAAATGCTGGAGCTGCTTAAAGATCAGTTTTTCCATTAAACTATCAAGAGGGAGAATTACCAAATTTTGTTGAGTGATTGAGTTTTCTTTTTTAAGAAAGGTTTCGCAATAGCAGTTGTTCAAGTAGTTAGAAAAATACCAGGTTCCTTCATAAGGAGGATCAGAAGAACACGGAGAACAGGCAAATGGCAATAGTAAAATCTTCAAGCCAAGAACCTCAAAGGTGTACATAGACATTTCACAACTTACCTTAGGCTTATCAAATGGCCCCCCAAAATGGG
Source organism: Lissotriton vulgaris (assembly GCF_964263255.1). NCBI lineage: Eukaryota > Metazoa > Chordata > Amphibia > Caudata > Salamandridae > Lissotriton > Lissotriton vulgaris. The sequence continues at coordinate 248,956,945 of NC_141687.1, forward strand.
TTGTGTAAAGGATCTAGGTTGTAAGTAATTATAACTAGTTTTCCTTCCAGTTCCATGTTCCAATTTTTCTTTAGCTATTTTTGTTGTCTAATATTTTTTGCTTCTTATGACCCCGGTTTGGACCTTACATTCTTTATTCTGTTAACGGTAGTACTTTTTGAATTGTTTGCCCATGCAGCACCTCTTTGAGAGGAAGTCTGTAGCTTAATACGCGCTGCTAATGAGTCTTGGCTAGCATGTCTGGAACCTTTCTGGCAAATGTTTGTGAAATCCAAGTTAAATCACACACATTCGTCTCCAACTCTCCCATCTTATCCTACCGACAGGAGTAAAAAGTCTGGATTCTTCTTCCAGCAGGGCGTTTTCTCAGATGAAGTCTTCCCAGCTCCTGGAATGTTCTGAGGAGGAAGTGGTGCTGGACGAAACGAGGAGGTATGGTGGTGGTGGTTGTGGTGCCAGCAATACCCCTTTGCCTTATTATAAAATTACCTAGGGTCCCTTGCTTCAACATGGCAGGACCCAGCAGTCAGCATGAAGGCTGGTCATCAGCTTCTTGGCTACTCTCCTGTCCAACTAAGTCAAAACAGTTTTCATTCCTATTGTAGCAAGAGCTTGTCTAGAACAGGTCCTCTGGGTGAATAGGAGAATACCTCACTGGCATTTCTAAGTCAAAAGAGATAGTGCTAAAGTTGCTCTTATGCCAATGTCTCCTCTCCACCACGAGATACCTATATGTGATAGGTATGGCCAGACGGGGATTACCATGCTTACTGTGCCAATGGAACCAAACTATACCAGACTGATGAGCCGTAATCAGGGCAGAAAGAGTCTTGGGTTCCTTGTGTATCAGTACAGGGAGGACCTGGCTTGGTGGTTCAGGTTGGAACTTTCCTATTGGAGCAGGGTCAAGACTGATATGCATATGGTTAAGTCCAAACTGAGGTTGCAATGTTGGGCAAAAATGGATTTGGATGCAGCCCGAGTGACTTCCAGTAGCTGAGAATAATTCAAGCATTTCATTTATTGCCTTCTTGTTGTTGCAGTTGATGCACTAATTGCAGCGGGTATGCCCAGCTGTGGGCCACTTGCTCACTGTACCCACTGGAACCTAGCTACACCCAACTGAAGAGCCCCAATTACAGTGAAAAATATGGGGTTGCTTGTGTTCCAGTTCCTAGAGGACCTGGTTTGGTAGTACGAACTGGATTGTTTCTATTGGAGCTGTGTCAAGACTGATTTGCATATGACTGGGTCTAATCTGTGATGGCAAAATAACAATGGCTTGGGTTGGAATGCTATCCTGAGTGACTGTCAGTAGTTAGACTTATTGCAAGCATCTTCCAATAACCTTTTGTGTGTAACTATTAATGCTCTAGAGCCAGATTCATGTTACTGTCATACCTTCTGGGGTCAAGTGATCAAAGGCTCACCTAAGTGGGATTAGCATGAGGGGGACCATAGGGTGTTGCATCACGAGGGAAAATTGCAAACAGGATCACCATTCTGGATACTGAATTGAATTACGTAGTATTTAGTACTACTATGTGATTAAGAAGTACTTCGTTTCTTTAAAACAAATGATCCACACTGTACTGAAGATTGATTTTATTGAGTCTGTTGGCTGATTGTTGACTTCTGAGATTATGCACCCCCACACCACCTTCCTGAAAAGCCTGTGCCTACTCGGCCTTGCTACCCTGAGAGCAGAAAGAGTTGTACTTGGCCAAGTTTCCAGAGTACTAGTTGGACATACACCAAGATACCAGTGCAAAAATCTCAACCAGCATTGTTGAGGCTCTGTAGCCTATGTCTTCCCTGTAGGCACCGAACAGGATTTTGCACATTTAAGAGAATTCTGAGACCAGAAAGAAAATATGTATTAACCTTTCTAGGAATTACTGATTTCTATAACAAGTTCATAAGGTATTTTGCCAGCAGAACCACGGAAATGAGAAAAGTAGTGAAAAAGGGAATTGAATTTATCTGGACAAATGAACACGAAAAAGACTTATAATCTTAGGATGAACCTAGTGTAGCAGGGATACTGCTCCTACACAGAACTGTGCATAGAGACTTGGAACCTCAGTGAATTAGGGTGTGCCAAAACTCACCTTAGTATCCAAAATCCCCTACCGGACTAGCAATCAGTGTCTCATTAGTTCTTACACCCCCCCAATGTTTAGACAACCCAGAACATGGACTTAGAACACCTCAGGTAACGTGGAACACATGAACACTCTTTCATTATACTAACATACCAATCCAGAACGAGGAGTAAATGAGGACACGTGCAAGTTTGAAATGTTTATTTCTAATTCAGTGTTCTCAAGCGCAGTATTTTGGCTAATACAAGCAAACGTATTATAAGGAACAAGGGGCCTCATTTAAGAGGCCTTGCGTCATTTTAGCGCTTCAAATGCGTCACTTTTTGTGACGCATCGGCAGCGTAAAACATGCCTCCTATTGCGCACTATTTACAAAGTGACGCATCTAATCAGATGCGTCACTTTGTAAACTCCTGCGCTACATTATACCTGTGTCAGATATAATGTATGCAGGGGGGGCGTTCACCCGCAAAAAGCCTCGTTGAAGTGACGCAGTGAAATCTATGAGATTTCACTGCGTCACTTCTAGGACACCGTTGCGTCAAAATCTTGCGCCTGCCTCACAGCAGGCGTAAGACTGACGCAGGTCCTTTCACATGGGGCTTGCCCCATGTGAAAGGACGCATTGCTGGAGTTGTATCACTTTTGTGACACACTCCAGCAATGCATCACTTTTGCGCTTACAGATACGTCAGAAATACTGACGTATCTGTAACTCCTTGCGACATGATGCGTCATACATTAAATATGATGCATCAGGTATGTCGCAAGAAGTGCGCACTGAGAAGTGACGCATCGCTGCTTTCACGCAGCGACGCATCATTTCTCATAAATGAGGCCCCAGGTTAGCAGCATAGTTACTATTCCATAAAATACAAAGGGAGAAAGCAGGTTAAAATTCTAAAGGGAAAAGGTCTAAATAGAACCTCAGTTTACCCTCCCTTGCTAGTATATTATATTATATCTACAGAAGGCCTCTTTGGGTTTAGAAGGGCAGGCCCATACCACAGGTCTCCGCAGAACTGGATCACATCATCTCCTGCACCAACTCTCTGCATGCGAATATTCATCAAGCGTGTAACTCATGCTCTGTGCAGTGTATTATTAATCGCGCCTAAAACCCAAAGTTGGCCACAGCTGCATATATATTATGTCTAGCCAGTGCGCTGATCAAACTGAACAACAAGCGCTGTGTTGAAATAACCTTGAAGGCCTCTGCACTCACTGTACAGACATAGCTTACCAAGCAAGGCTGATATTATAAGCAAACATATTAATCTTGTGTGAAGCAAAATATTCAACTAGGCGAAAAGCTTTAAAAACAAAACGTGTCGTGTGCAGAGGCTGCAGAAAAGGAAAATGGCGTTTAAACTTCTAATAAGCTCATGCTAACATAACACAGTGCAAAGGCAAAAACCAAACCACAGAGTCCGGTGTATTATAATCATGGATGCCAGTGTAACATCCATCACCGAAAACAACAGTTAGGGGTGACAAGACACCAGCAATTGCATCATGTGCCCTCAAGGATACAAAAAGAAACAAAATCATAAACCATCCAAATCAAATCTTTATTCGATCTATGTACAAACAGATCATAAAAGCAAAGTATCATCGGATAGGTCACCATACATAATTTATATAAAAACAAAGACCTTTAAAAGATTAGTTAAAAAGCTTATTTAGCCTTTTGTTAGTTAAAATCAAGATTGTCTGTACATTTTTATCCGTACGTACTAACAATTCATAGCAGCGAGCCCATCGCCCTTCTCTTTCTCCAGACAGTCCATTCCCAGTACAATTCTGACAGGCAATTGCAATGATTTATCAGAAGAAGTCAAATTAACAAAACTTTGTATAAAGTGATGCACTTGCCCAAGAGTTCTGGAAAAATGTTATATCCTTTGGTTTAGTTTATTTATTGTTTAGTTTATTTGCTTCACTGTTTATGTTGATTATTGTATTGTTTATATCTTTCAAGAAGTATTGCTTTAGGCATTTGTTAACTATGCTATAGTTGCTTAGCAATGTTGGAATGTTGGGGCTCTTGCTGCTTTATTGAAGACTGGAGCTTGACGGAGTGACACTCTGGCAGTTTGAGTGCTGTACTTATTCCTGAGAATAAATCATCTTTTAACCTACTTTGTTGAACCTGTCTTCTCTGGATATAACATAAATTTGGCGACGAGGTGGTCAAGTCAGCGCTCTTTGAACCCACTTTCAACAATTTTGAACACTTTCAAGATTTGTTCAGGAACTGCCAGACTACAGTGTCTTCTCATCAACAGTTACTTCATGGAAACTGCTTCAGATTGTTTTACTCTGAGACTAAGATAAGTCAATTTACTCTTCTATTTTCTATTGGGAACTTCGCTGCATATTATTAATTTTACTTTCATTCAAGCTCTGCTGGAAGCTTGGCTTTATTCTATTTCTAATTTACCAATTCGATGCAGGCTCATAGAAATAGTAATTCTTAAATTAATGACTTATCTTCTTGAATTTTCATCGATTCTGCTTTTTATTTAGCGACTTCCTGTGCACCCAGTTTTACAGTTTTCTTCAAAACTGTCATTTATTACTATTTTAACTAACTTATGATCTACACAGGAATGAGTTAACGTCGTTCGACTTAATGGGTTGTTTAAATCTTTCAACAAAACATAGCTTCACATTAACTATTTCAGTGCGACATTTAAATTTTGCCTGAAAACGCTTACTGGCTCTTCTTGAAATTTTCTGACGTCTTCCTTTAACCAGCTACTTCAGAATCCTCTCTGCGGAGTCATTCTCCTCGCAGCCATACCTTACGGTGCCTGATAACGTCATCATTCTTCAGTGCTCATCTCATCACGCAACGTGACTGCCATTTTGACGGTATCCTAGCAACAGCCGTCAACTCAGCCTTTCTTCTTGTCTTCGCTTTTACATCGATGCGATATAACAAAAAAGTTGCACAGAGGAGTTTGAAACTGAAACAAGAGGCATACAGTTTATCATCACACTCCACAATGACATGTCCTTTGAATTATTTAAGAACATAAAGACCAATTCTATGGTGTGGCCTGGGTGGAAAAAAGAAGGTTCTTTACTTATTAAAGCGCAGGGATGATTACCGCAGGAAAGATCTAGTGAAATAAAGAAACAATTGGAGAGAAATAAATCAATAAGATATTCACAAGGCAGATGCTTGAATAAAAACAGATGTCTTGTCAGATTTAGGAGCTCCCGGAAGAGGCTTATTCAATTACATATTTCCTTTCAAATCCTGCCACAGTAACAAATGTGTTACCATGGTGAACATGGATTAATTGGCAGCAATTCCTTTTTATGCTCATTAAGTCTTATATTGGGCTGTTTGAAGAGCTGTGAGGTATCAGACATTTGCTCTATGTGAAGTTGAATTGTGGCACATGTTGGGGATATTGCTAGGAAAATTGTGAGTTATTTTGTTCCTGGAATGGTTCTACTCCTTGTGAGTTGTTTGGTATATTTTTAGCAATATTCAGTAGTGATCGGAATGTTATTCTGTTGGTGTCAACCATTTTTTTAGATCCTCAACCAGCATTAACGTGGTACAATGAAATATGTGTCGGCTGTTGTGAAGCAGAGTGTGAGCCCGGGATTTTCTCTAGGTGTGAAACTTTACAAAATGTGTAAAATGTTATATTATTTGGCTATCCTTTTCACTTCAAGATGAAGTGCTGACCAATGTAGCATTGTAGTTTTAGGCTGCATTATTTGTCTTTGATTTTCTCTTAAGTCTCTATACAGGACTGCAGAAGAATCCCGCCCATGTCCCTGCCCATGGGCGGGACTATTCACAAGATTATGACTATAATACAGAATTACATATTTATTCCATTTACCCTCATCAGACATTTGTCTGCTCCCTTTCATCAGGTGAGAGAGGCCAATCCCCTCCTGGGACATACATGGGATGCCTGCTTGGAAAGGCACTGGATGTGGAGGCTGTTTGGGGTGTGCAAGTTGTTCTTTGCTCAGCTCCCGGTTGTGTTTATTGTGGCATCCCCAGGAAAATAAGTAGCCAATCTGTCAGTGTCATTTTCATATGTACTGGAAGTCAGGGAGCCCCGAGAAATACAATGATTCAACTCATAGGCAGAAAAGACAGACAATGCAGGTTGGCCACTGAATTAAATGTGGGTCATTGAATGCAAAATGTTTGAATTATTCCCAGACCAATAATGGGAAATATTCAAAGCGGGCAAATCTACAGATGTTGAGCCTATAAAAATATTAATGTTTTCTTGACTGGTTTAATCTGAGCATTTAGCCCCTAAATTCTCAGTTTATGATCTTTTGTATTGTGATGCATGGGGGTGGTGATGGCAAAGGAAATTTGCATGGTTAGTGTTAAAAATAATGCTAAACTGACCAATGAATTGTACAAATGGAAAGTGAGTGCTACATGGAATAACCCCATGGAGAGCAACATATTGTTAAATATTCCTTCGTGCACATAATATGATAGTAAGGGTGCATATAGCACCTTGCAATTTTTCTTGAGAATGTTCTCTATCCCTTGAACACTAACAATAAGCAATGTATTTTGTATTCTTTTCTTTAACCCCTTACGTTCTCCTGTCAGCCGTTGGCCGAAGGGGGCATTACCGTCCCAGTGCTGCCGTCGGCCAATGGCCGACAGAGCCCTGCCCATCCTTTAGAACGCCCGCACCGCAGCCGAAAAACCGCTGCTGTCAAGGTGTTAAGATACTATTCCTATATTGTATGCACTAGTCTGTTATGTGTAAAGAAATACAAATGTTTTAATCCAACAAACCCTAAATGCTCACCTAATACATTAGGAGGCCCCAATGAATTAGTGTCAACCTCAAACACGTGAGTCAATATTTTAGAGGAAGCTGCCCCCAACTGATCTAATAAAACACCTCTTTTTGAAGTAATGCTCATAATGGGGAAAAAAGCAAGGCACATTTTCTCGATCCGCCTTTAAATGCCCTTCCACAAGGGCATTCACTCTATTCCTATTTGCATAATTTTGTTCTGTTCTGGGTTAATTTGAGCCCGATTGTTCTGAATACTTTTACGCAAGGCTTAGGAATACAGTTATAAAAAACACACTGTTACTAATATTGCTAAGCAAATGAACAGCAATCATGAATGCCAAAAAACGAATAATGGTGTTAAATTATCCCATAAAGATCTTTCTGACAAGTCATGGACCTCTGTTCCAAAGTGGTCCAAGTTTCCCTTCGGCTCAGAAGTTGGCAAAACATTGTCAGGGATAGAAGTGCTGCATTGAGTAAAAATAATTTTGCATACACCTCCCTTTTCAGCTAAGATTATGTCAAGAGCAGATTCTGAAGAGCAACTATGTGTGTCGCTCCTACCTTCACAGTCAAATTAATAAGGGGCTGGCATAGTTTCAATTCCTATAACCTTTAATTACCACCCCATTTGTCATTTGCGAGAGTTAGGAACTACACCTAAAATTGATATAAATCCCTTTCCAATCTCACTAACCTCTTTTGTAGAGATGCCTATCTGGGTACCTTCCCTTTTTCCTCTTGCATGATGCTGCGTGGTCATGTGAATTCGGTAATGTATCTGGAGGGTGTGGGGGGGTCATTTTCTTGGTATTAATAACCATAGTTAACAGGACACAGCCCAGCCCCATGAGATCCAGGCATACGCCTTGCATCCACAGAGGGCCCAAATTTGGTCACCTATAAACAGTGGGCATCCTGTAAGTATGGGCGAAATTTGCAAATTTGCGGTCCGCAAATTCATGCGAAATGGTAAAAAAAATCTGCGAGTTCACGAATTTTCCCGCGAACTCGTGGATTTTTGTGCCATTTGCATAAATATGTGACCATGTGTGCCTGTAACTTTGCCAGCGCGCCAAATGGCGCTGAGGTCCCTTGAGTGAGCAGGCCATTATAGTGGGGACGGACGGGAAGACGTTTCATACCGCTAGTGTGTGGTGGACGGGGCCAAACTGGCGGGGCTTCTATACGAGTTCACTTGCATCTTGTTTATAAAGGGTCAGAGACCGAGCAGAGCAGCAGATGAGGAGAAAGCAGCCTCCTGGTCACAGGAGCTACACGGGGATGGTGCCCGGGAAACTCATGGATGCAAAAATATGTTTGGCACAGGACCCCAGAATCATTCAGATGTCCAAGATAGCTTTGCTGCGCGTGTTGGTACAAAGCCATTCTGATCCTGCTCAGTGGGTTCAGGCTCATGCAGCTGCTGCTGCTGGACAATGTCCCATCTCACACTAAACTGCCCAGTGCAGGCATATGCTGGCGCTGGCCAGTAGGGTGCAGCGGCATGCGGGTGCTCCACGCCTGGTACATGCGCATACCGGTGCCAGGGGGGACACGTGTTTGTTGGTGCTGTGTAGCAAGTTATGACTTTACATTTTGAATGCACCAGACGGTGGTACCACCTACACGGATCAGGAGCATCCAGGCACCAGACTTCATGGTGCAAGAGCATAATGGTGCTGTGCGGTACGGGTATATATGTACTGTGGGCAGGGGGGCACTTAGCACAATGTGTGCTCACATCCAGAGGGCTCCCAGGCAATTGAGCACAAATGATTTTCACACTGAGAGGGTTCCGGGGCAGTTCATCAGCACGGGGGTTCACACCCACTGGGCCCCAGGGCAGTTTAGCAGCACCACCCTCTGGTTCATCACAGCACCCTCTGGTTCATCACTGCCACCCTCTGGTTCACCACTGCCACCCTCTGGTTCACCCCTGCCACCATCTGGTTCATCACAGCACCCCCTGGTTCCCCACTGTCACCCTCTGGTTCACCAATGTCACCCTCTGGTTCATCACTGCCACCCTCTGGTTCACCACTGCCACCCTCTGGATCATCACTGTCACCCTCTGGTTCATCACTGCCACCGTCTGGTTCACCATTGCCACCCTCTGGTTCACCATTGCCACCCTCTGGTTCATCACTGCCACCCTCTGGTTTATCACAGCACCCTCTGGTTCACCCCTGCCACCTTCTGGTTCACAACTGCCACCCTCTGGTTCACCCCTGCCACCATCTGGTTCATCACAGTACTCTCTGATTCACCACGGTCACCCTCTGGTTTACCACTGTCACCCTCTGGTTCACCACGGTCACCCCCTGGTTCATCTCTGCCACCCTCTGGTACATCACAGCACCCTCTGGTTCACCACTGCCACCCTCTGGTTCACCCCTGCCACCATCTGGTTCATCAATGCCACCCTTTGGTTTATCACTGCCACCCTCTGGTTCACCACTGCCACCCTTTGGGTCACCACTGCCACCCTCTGGGTCATCACTGTCACCCTCTGGTTCATCACTGCCACCCTCTGGTTTATCACTGCCACCCTCTGGTTCACCCCTGCCACCCTCTGGTTCACCCCTGCCACCCTCTGGTTCACTACTGCCACCCTCTGGTTCACCACTGCCACCCTCTGGTTCATCACAGCACCCTCTGGTTCACCACTGCCACCCTCTGGTTCACCACTGCCACCATCTGGTTCATCACTGCCACCATCTGGTTCATCACTGCCACCCTCTGGTGTATCACAGCCACCCTCTGGTTCACCACTGCCACCCTCTGGTTCACCACTGCCACCCTCTGGTTCACCACTGCCACCCTCTGGTTCACCACTGCCACCCTCTGGTTCACCACTGCCACCCTCAGGTTCATGACTGTCACCCTCAGGTTCATGACTGTCACCCTCTGGTTCACCACTGTCACCCTCTGGTTCATCACAGCACCCTCTGGTTCACCACTGACACCCTCTGGTTCACCACTGACACCCTCTGGTTCACCCCTGCCACCCTCTGGTTCACCCCTGCCACCATCTGGTGTATCACAGCCACCCTCTGGTTCACCACTGCCACCCTCTGGTTCATCACTGCCACCCTCTGGTTCACCACTGCCACCCTCAGGTTCATGATTGTCACCCTCTGGTTCATCACAGCACCCTCTGGTTCACCACTGCCACTCTCTGGTTCATCAAAGCACCCTCTGGTTCACCCCTGCCACCATCTGGTTCACCACTGGCACCATCTGGTTCACCCCTGCCATCATCTGGTTCATCACAGCACCCTCTGGTTCACCACTGTCACCCTCTGGTTCACCACTGTCAGCCTCTGGTTCACCACTGCCACCCTCTGGATCATCACTGTCACCCTCTGGTTCATCACTGCCACCGTCTGGTTCACCATTGCCACCCTCTGGTTCACCATTGCCACCATCTGGTTCATCACTGCCACCCTCTGGTTTATCACAGCACCCTCTGGTTCACCCCTGCCACCCTCTGGTTCACAACTGCCACCCTCTGGATCATCACTGTCACCCTCTGGTTCATCACTGCCACCGTCTGGTTCACCATTGCCGCCCTCTGGTTCACCATTGCCACCCTCTGGTTCACCATTGCCACCATCTGGTTCATCACTGCCACCCTCTGGTTTATCACAGCACCCTCTGGTTCACCCCTGCCACCCTCTGGTTCACAACTGCCACCCTCTGGATCATCACTGTCACCCTCTGGTTCATCACTGCCACCGTCTGGTTCACCATTGCCGCCCTCTGGTTCACCATTGCCACCCTCTGGTTCATCACTGCCACCCTCTGGTTTATCACAGCACCCTCTGGTTCACCCCTGCCACCCTCTGGTTCACAACTGCCACCATCTGGTTCATCACAGCACTCTCTGATTCACCACGGTCACCCTCTGGTTTACCACTGTCACCCTCTGGTTCACCACTGTCACCCTCTGGTACATCACAGCACCCTCTGGTTCACCACTGCCACCCTCTGGTTCACCCCTGCCACCATCTGGTTCATCAATGCCACCCTTTGGTTTATCACTGCCACCCTCTGGTTCACCACTGCCACCCTTTGGGTCACCACTGCCACCCTCTGGATCATCACTGTCACCCTCTGGTTCATCACTGCCACCCTCTGGTTCACCCCTGCCACCCTATGGTTCACCCCTGCCACCCTCTGGTTCACCACTGCCACCCTCTGGTTCATCACAGCACCCTCTGGTTCACCACTGCCACCCTCTGGTTCATCACTGCCACCATCTGGTTCATCACTGCCACCCTCTGGTGTATCACAGCCACCCTCTGGTTCCCCACTGCCACCCTCTGGTTCATCACTGCCACCCTCTGGTTCACCACTGCCACCCTCTGGTTCACCACTGCCACCCTCAGGTTCATGACTGTCACCCTCAGGTTCATGACTGTCACCCTCTGGTTCACCACTGTCACCCTCTGGTTCATCACAGCACCCTCTGGGTTCACCACTGACACCCTCTGGTTCACCACTGACACCCTCTGGTTCACCCCTGCCACCCTCTGGTTCACCTGTGTCACCATCTGGTGTATCACAGCCACCCTCTGGTTCACCACTGCCACCCTCTGGTTCATCACTGCCACCCTCTGGTTCACCACTGCCACCCTCAGGTTCATGATTGTCACCCTCTGGTTCATCACAGCACCCTCTGGTTCACCACTGCCACTCTCTGGTTCATCAAAGCACCCTCTGGTTCACCCCTGCCACCATCTGGTTCACCACTGGCACCATCTGGTTCATGACTGTCACCCTCTGGTTCACCACGGTCACCCTTTGGTTCACCACTGTCACCCTCTGGTTCATCACTGCCACCCTCTGGTTCATCACTGCCACCCTCTGGTTCACCACTGCCACCCTCTGGTTCATAACTGCACCTTCTGGTTCATCACGGCACCCTCTGGTTCACCACTGTAGATTATGGGGAGAAAGCACACCTGCCCAGCCTCAACCGGGGGCTGGTTAATGTGTTACTGAATTTGAGCTACAAGTCCGGCACCTGCTTCCTTATCTGTAAGTGTTTCCTGTTGTGGTTTAATTTTTGTGACAGCCTGGAGCATTGTGCTTTACTTGTAACTATTCTCTGACCCTGCTTCGAGGGTCAGAGTGTAGTTGCAAGTAGGCAACAACTCTGGAGGCGCCGCTCAGGAAGCACTTACAGGGTTACAGCAGGAGCCCAAGTTGAAGTTAATTTCTTTGTATCCATTTTGTAAATGGTTACAAAGAAATTAGCTTCAACTTGGGCACCTGCTGTAACCCTGTAAGTGCTTCATGTACTTCAGTTTTTGAAAATCCGTCCCGCACGCGACTTCGCAGATTTTTCTGCAATTTCGCAGGATTCGCAGACCGCGAAATTGCAGAAAATCCGCAAATTCCACGAACGGAACGGATTTTACACCCATGCTTAGCATCGAGCCCATAAGGCATTGGCTATTGAAACATTCATAAAGCAATCACTATTCCCTACAAATTTACTACCATTATTTTGTGTAGTCAAATATCCCTTTGAGAGTATTGATAATTGCAGGAAGTCTGAAGTCTTCGTTTGGTAACCCATACTTTGGTTATATAATTGCTGTCGGAATAACACTGCATTCCATCTACTAGAAGTTTCAATAAACATTTCAGCTTAATAAGGGGGACCCCACCTATCTGACATGGAGTTATATATTGATCTTGAAACATATTGGTGAGGTAGCTATTTATTGAAGCAACAGCCAGGGAGTCTATTAGAGAATAATACATACCATAATAAGACTCATTGTACAAAGGAGAGGCTGATAGTACCGGCATGCCTTTTGATATGACCACCAGAAATTGTAAACAAATCCAATAGTTAGTGACATTCATTTTTTGAATGGTATGCATTCATTATCTGTACTACAAAGTTTTCTCTATATTCCCTGTGATGATATTGGTGCAAATCTATTGCTGTGGGTAATGGTTATTGCCAATTAAGGGTCTTGTTTGCTGGTGGGGGTCCATCATCTTCTATATAACAATTGCAATAAAGAGAGCTAAGCACAGCAATACAATAACAGACAGAAATAGGGAGGTTAACAAATGACTTTTTAGTTGATACGTCCTTCCATAGTTGAATTTTGCAAGGTAGAGACCAAGAAGTAGGGGTCCACATCTCTAATGTCACACGGTGCCTCAGAGGTTACCAGCACTATAGCCATTACAGTTACGATAATGCCTTGTCAATACCGTTGGTTGAGACCAGAAGACACTCAAGGTCACAAAATGAAGCAATGGTTTTTGGTATGCACTGTTTGCCGCAAATCTGATACGCACTCGGTCTGTTCGTGACTCGGAGGGGCATGTGCCATCTTTAAATGTGTATATACTAAGAACACAGGACCTAACTTCTGCGCCCATACCTGGAACTAGGGTATGCAATATAGAAAAAACAAAAATGGTTCTGTGGGACTCTTAGTTTGTAGCCAGTACGACTAACTCTTCGTACAAACCTTCAATCAGTATTTATTTTTCAGCAATAGGTATAGTTCTCTCTCTGCATCTTGCGGTCTCCATGCATGAACTACAGTCACGGTCGGAGAGTGCAAGACACAGCGAGAGTGTGGTAGCAGCTCCATATACATAAGTTTGCGACGAGGTGGACCGCGGACCCTATAGACAAGGCACACATACCAACTATAGAGGTTTTTGGCAGGGGAGATGCGTGGCACCCACTGCCATTGATATACATATGTGTGGATCCAGATTCTCCAGCATTCGAATAAGATGTACTACTAGAAGTTTAAGTACCAGACAGCATTTCTTGTCCTGAGGAAACCCTTACAAATTGTCAACAGGGTCAAAAAGTTGACAATTAAATATGGGACTGTCTATTGAATAATGAAATTAGAAACATGATTCTCTGACAAGTGAACAGACTGTTTTGGAATTTGTAGACTTCAATAGATATCCTGCCTGTATATATGAGTCACTTTAAATATTGCACAATATCACACACTTGAGCACTGCACAATCTGCACTTTTTTGGTCTATCGTATTTGTTGAACTATACTTATTTCTGGAAAATCAATGTTAACTGAAGATTTGTATAAAGACTTAGAGACGTATTGACATTTTTGTTTGTCTATATTCTTTAAATATGTTGCATTTACTAAATGTTTATCTCAGCAGATTTAACAGCTGTGTTTGTAGTCAGCTGTACCTCAAAAGGGCCCTTAAACTATTGCTGAAGAAAGCTGCTGCACTTCAAGTTCTTTGTGAATACTCATCACTTGGCTGCAACCGTGTCCCACTGCCGCAGGGCGTACAGGTAGGTCATCATTCCCCTGATTGTGCAGAAGATGTAGTTACTTAGTCAATGTAATGCAGTAGTCTCTCACAGTTCATACACCAAATGCGATATTGCACCTCCTCGAGGAGCTCCCCAAACGTCCATCAATATTCCTGTCAGTTTGGTTGTAGCATTAGGGGTGCTGTGCATGCTAGCAATGCTATGGGCAGTTCATCTACACAAGTTACTCTGCACAAATCTTACCTATCTATTCTTTCAAAATTGCATTTCGTTTCTCCACTGCTCCTGTGGGCGATATGCACAGTGAAACATTTGTTTAATGGCCAGGGCCCTCTATATCAAGTCTATGCCTTTGTTCAGGAATTGAGTGCCAATGAAGGAGGATAGAATCTTTGGATTTCCAGATTGAAGAATTAGTTGGTGTTGGGTCAATATGTAGTTTGCTTAAAGGTGAATTCCTGTTCATCCTCTTTCTGTTTGGTCTGTCAGTGCCTGGTATGCCGCTTTCCTATCTGTGCAGGGTCAAGACTGATTTGCCTATGGCTGGGTCCAAACTGGAATAGTACGCAAAAAACGGTGATTTAGGCCCAGATCTCTGTACTAGGGTGAATGTGTGGCATTGTTCTGCATTCTGTCCATCCATTGTTCTTTTTGCATTTGTCACCCCGAGTGGGACGGGTATGCCCAGACATGGGTCCCGTGCTCTCCATGCCACTGGAGTCAAGCAATACTGGCTGATGAGGGCTGAAAGCCTGAAACCGGTCCTAAGATCCTTGTTTCCAGTCCAGGGAGGACCAGGCCTGGCAGATTGGGCTGGACTGTTCCCATTGGGCACAGGGTCAAGACTGATTTGCATATGGCTGGGTCCACACTGGAATGGCATGGTGAGCAAAAAAACAATGGATTTAGGCCCACATCTCTGTACTGGGGTGAATGTATGACATCGTTCTGCATTCTGTCCATCAATTGTTCTTTTTGCATTTGTCACCCCGAGTGGGACGGGTATGCCCAGACGCGTGTTTCGTGCTCTCCATGCCACTGGAGTCAAGCTATCCTGGCTGATGAGGGCTGAGAGCCCTAAACCAGTCCTAGGATGCTTGTTTCCAGTCCAGGGAGGGCCTGGCCTAGCAGTTCGGGCTAACTGTTCCCATTGGGCATAGGGGGTAAGACTGATTTGCATATGGCTGGGTCCAAACTGGAATGGCATAGTGAGCTAAAAAACGATGGATTTAGGCCCAGATCTCTATACTGGGGTGAATGTATGACACTGTTCTGCATTCTGTCCATCAATTGTTCTTTTTGCTTTCCTATCTGGCCATTCCCTTTTCTTCTGCATTTCTTTAACCTCATCGCTGCGGATGATATTTTCCTCCTGTGCTGGGCCCCAATGATAATGGGTGTGGTCGTGACGGAACCATTCTGTGATCAGCACAGCTCAACCGTGACTGATGACGGAATGGTTCCGTCACCAGCATCGAAGGGGTTAATGTACTGTTTTGCATCATCCAGGGACAAGTCGCCTTTGCTTGCAGTCTGAGAGAATCTCTCCAGTTTGTCAACCCATCTATCCTTGTCAAATAAAGTAATTATTTCAGAACGTTTCTGTGCCATGAGCCTTAGTTCCTTAGATACATCCTACAACAGGAGACTACAGTCATGGCCCAATGCCTTATTGATGAGAGTCTCGACAAGAGACATTTCCACTATCAAATGCCTAAATAGCATGTATAGCCTGTTGTAATAGTACCTGAAACTCTGATGGTGCCCTTCACTGTCATCTACTTTCTTGTCGGTTTCGCCTAACCTTCTATCATATACAATAACCGGATAAGGGGTCAGTTTCCCATCTAAAAAACCTTCAATAACCTCATCCACCTCTCCCTCTCCAGGCGGAGCAGAAGACCTCACCGCGAAAGCTTTGCATTTTTTTTAATTCTTAGTTTTTCGTTTCTGTACTTCTTTTTAGGGTATTTTGGACTGCTTCCTTAACTTTGTTCACACATTGCTCTGTCGCACATACGTTTCCCATTCATTCAAGCATTCGAACTGAGTTAATATAATCTTTTCCTTCTTTGTTAAACAAATACTGTAATTTGGGGAAATCCAAAGCCCTATCCCTATCAAAGGAAAACAGTAAGTGCACATTATACTTGCCATTGTTCCAAAAATAATCCATGCCATTGTTCCAAAAATAATCCTGTCGATATTGAAAACTTTAACCTGATCTTCTGGCGAGGTTCTACTCTTGGTTGTGGAGAAGTGTGGCTCAGTGGTTAGAGTGGCAGACCCTGATGCAGAGGTCTAGCCCAGGACCAGGGTTCGATTCCCCGCCTCAGCGGGTCTTGGGCTCAAAAATTCCACGGACCTGATAACTCTCGCCTCGGTGCCTATTCCAATCATGGAGTCCCACTCTGCAACTCTGGGCAATAGCTTGCTTAATCTCCACAACGGCCCCCACAACGCTAAGGATGCCTGGCCTCCACCTTGGGGGTGCCCAGGAGTGGATGCCTCACAGGGAAAGCCAGGATGGGTTCCACAGTGGTATTCGTACAAGCGCCTTGAGACCCTTGTGGGTGAGTAGTGCGCTATACAAGTATCAATTTACAATTTACAATTTTGGTTACTCTTACTAAATGGGTGACCAATGGTTAGTGGTTAACCTTAGGCACACCAAAAATGTGAATAACCCCTGAGAACTGGAAATATCCTAATATGGAGGAACCAACCTCCTGATCCGAGGAAGACCCAACTTCCTCACTTAACCCAATTCCCTTTGTTGCTTTATTAGTGTCTCAGCCTCCCTTTTTTCCTGCTCGTCAACCTTACCTGGTGACTGACCTCTCAACAGTTCTTGGAGATACAGTATGGGTCACTCATGTGTCAGGGTGATACGGCAGGTCCCCCACAATTGTCAACTCTCAGGAAACCAGTCCTTTCTATGAGGTGCGCACTTGGAGTTGTGTAGGGGCCCACCACATCCCCTTCACCCTGTTTCTGGAAACCGACCAGAATGAAACCTATTCCTCTTTCAGCAGTACCTCCAGGTTGTCAAAGCTGGAATAATTCAGACACCATGAGGATTTTCCCGCATCTTTATTAAGTTCTGCTGTAGCAGGGAACCCTGCCTTAGCTTACAGACTGGTCAGCTTTTATACCCTTATAACCACACAGGACACAACAGAAAATGATGACCAAAGCAGAAACATTATCAGCAATCATAAGTGTCCTTGACAGGATGCAGTTGCACTGGGGCACTTCAGACAGATTGGCAGCTACAGCCACCTTGTAATTTATTGCTTCATCTTTCAATCACTCACCAGCTCAGGAGGCAGATGGAAAAAAACAGTACTTGAACATTTTACGGTTAGAAATGTTGTTATAAAGAATTCAAAATACTTTGGGAGAACAGTTGTAGCCGACTGGTATAGTAAATACGTCTTTTTGAAGTACAGTTCATAAAAAAGCAAGCTTTCCTTTTTCAACTAGGCATGGGCGGATTTTGAGGATTCGCAATCCGCGAATTTGCGGATTTGCGGATTGCGAAAATCCGCAAAATCCGCGAATCCTCGCGGATTTTTTTTGGGGGTGTTCGCACGGGTTACTGCAAGTTCGCGAGGGTTTTGTGCAATTTCGCAAATTGCGAACTTACTTGTCAGGTCGCCAGTTTTGCGAACTTGTTGTTTCTACGTGCCCAGCCTGTTTGCAAGCCTTTCTTCATCACTGCCACCCTCTGTCACCACTGGCACTCTCTTTGTTCACCCATGCCACCCTCTGGCTCACCCATGTCACCCTCTGTGTCATCACAGCACCCTCTGGTTCACCAGTGTACATTATTGGGGCAAACAAAGCACTGCCATCCTCTGTCAACACTGGCACTCTGGTTCACCCATGCCACCCTCTGGCTGTCACACCCATGCCACCCTCGGTGTCATCACAGCACCCTCTGGTTGACCAGTGAGTGTACATTATTGTGGCAAAGCAAAGCACACCTGCTAAGTGCCTTAAGTTTTGCATAATTAAATTACAACAACACCTGCCCTGCCCCAACTGACATTAATGAAGGCTGGCACCTGCTTGTCTGCTCCCTTTCCTTTCCTTTTCCTGTTTGTTGCAATGTAATTTTTTTTTAACAGGAACCTAACCGAATTCTGGAGGGCCCCTTCAGGAAGCACTACAGGGAATGGTTACAAATGATGAGGTTGAACTTTTGCACCTGCTCATAGCTTTTCCTTTTGCAAAACTCGTTTTTCGGTAATTTCGCACTATTCGCGAGGCGCGGCGTCGTGCGAAATCGATCGTGTAAGCCGCGAACTCGTGCGAGTTACCCCAAGGTTTACGGGCGCCGCCATTTTGTTTGCGTGACGTATTTCCGTTTCCGCCCGCTATGTGTAGTCTCGCGCGATGAGCGCCTTGCGAATACAAGTTCGCACGAGTTCGCGAGAGAAATCGCGTGAGAACCTACTTACGCTCACGTGATCGGCCGCCATCTTGTTTTTCATTCATTCCTATGTGTCTGGGCATGGTGTTTCTATCCTCTGTATATCTCTGCCATCCTTTGCTTATTTTATTTTGTTTTTGATCAATTAAACTTTTTTTCTATCCCTCTTGTTTTTTAGGTCTATATTTTTGTGTTTTAGGCTACTTTTGTTTACTTTTCAAGTACTTTTTAAACTTTTATTTCCTTCTTCTCTACTCCTATTCTTTTTCATTTTATCTCCTTACCTGCCCAGAACATGGTGAAGACAGCTGTCAAGCTGCCCAAGCCGGGCACCGCAGCCCGTGCCCGGCTCCCGTGTGGCCGCTTGAGGGCGGAAATGGTGGTGCCCAGGGAGATCTTCAGCCCTGAGGAGGTGGGCACACTCGTTTATTTTGTGCAGCGCCGTCTCCCGAGGACCATCGCAGCAGGCGGCAGGATTGCTGCCGGTTATACCAACAGCCAGGAGCGTCGGAACCGGTGGGGGCAGGTGTGCCGGGCCCTTTTTAAGATCACGGGGGTCCAGCGCACCTATAATCAGGTGACCCACCGCTGGACCGATATTCTGGAGCGGGAGCACGACCTGCTCGATCTGCTGGGAGTGGAGGTCCCCGGGCTTGGTGAGTAGTAGTAGCAATTTTTTCATCACTCACTACTCTGTTTTTTCTCCTGCTCTGTGTGTTAATATTGCAAATGTTTGCTTTAACGTTTTTACAAAGAGCAATAATGCTGCTGATTACATTGATAGGAGAGCTAAATTAATATTTCAAAATCTTCTGTGCATTTCAGGTGCACTGCTCTCTTTCTCTGTGGCGGTGCCACTGCTTATTTGTTTTCTATTTTGTGTTCATTTAATTGGGCTGAGTAATGTATGAGTGTACTTTACAGAACTGCGTAATGCTAGACACAAAGGGGCAGATTTACAAGCCCCTTGCGCCACGTTTACGCTGCCTTACCTGACGCACAGCGACGTAAACGTGGCGCATCCCTGCGAGTCATGTACAACGTGATGCTTCTAAGGAGATGCGCCACGTTAAGACCTGGGCCTGCGCCACAATGGGTGCGTTCCCACGCAGGGGGAGGGGGGGGGGGTGGCGGTCAGGCAGATGTGCGCCTCGCAAAAGTGCCTGCGTGAAATCTACATGATTTAACGCAGGCACTTCCGCGACGCTGCTACGTCAATTCTTTATGCCTGCTTGCTTGAAGCAGGCGTAAGGACTGATGCGGTATGTTGAGTATTGGGCATCCCTGAGCATTGCTATAGTTGCATCGCGCCTGCGACGCGACTCTAGAGATGCGCCCCTCTTTTGTCACGAGATGCATCACGCATCTGCCTACCCTTGCGCCAGGGTTTGCCGCATTGTAATTGCGGCGCATCTGCCGTGACGCAAGGTTAGTTTTGAGTTACGCATTTTGTTCTGGTGCACCTCTGGAGGTGTGCAGCCCAGAACTCGTAAGTATGCCCCTAAGTGTCAGATTAGCAATTACCTGTGCATCCCTGCAAAGTGTGAGGCACGCCAGCACCACCCATGGTGCGCCGTATTTTCAATGCGGCACGCCATGGTGCCAAAACGTCACCGAAGCGTTACGCATCGGTGCCGTAAAGGCGGCTCATTGATGGAGTTGCGTTGCAACGATGGCGCAGCTCCAGCAATGCTGCGTCAAGCCGTAAGCCTGCTTCATGCAGGCGCAGGGTTTCAGTGACTCATCATTGTCCTAAATGACTGAGTAGAGGCTCAGGTGCAGTCCTTCCTTTGTAGCCCTCTTTTTGGCTAAAATAGTTGGTTCTTGTTCTTTCTAAATGTTTGATTTGGTTGACAAGGACATCGACAAGCAGCAATCATCAATTTTTTCTGTTCTTTCTTTCATGTTGTACGTCAGGTCCGCCCAGGGGCAACGGACAGAAACAGCGGATACAGTGGCTCCAAAGGAGGAGGATGATGCAGGCCAGGGCGGCGAGTGCTCCTTTGCTGGCCCCAGTAAGTTTTCATTTAAATATAGAGGACCTATTGTTGTCCAAGCGTTCCTAATTTAAATTTTTCGAAACAGTGTTTAGATAGGAGCTAAATCAATAATACTACTGTTGCAGGGACAATTCTCCACAAACCTTACTATGGACACCAAAGACCAGAGTAATAATATTTCAAAGTGGCGTGTTTGGCACACTGTATACTATAGTATAAACTCGGTAGTGTCAGCGGCACGGACTCCTCCTTGCAAAAATTACAAAACCTTTCGCTCAGTCACTCTAGCTTGGAGGACCAAAAACCACAGAGTCTATTCAAGTTTAAAAGCTTTATTAAAAAAAGTAAAAGTAAACACATATATTAAAATAAAGTTAGCTGGAAAAGGAAAAGTGCTTGGTGCTGAGTTGATGAGTAATGGAACACATGTCTTGTGGTCGAGCCGAGCTTTCACCTGGTTTAGTTGGTTGCTCTTGTCCGTAGAAGTCCAGCGTCTGTCTGTTCAGAGAAAAAAGATGTGTGTTAAAATTAAGCAAGCATTCATCAATTGTGACAAAAAAGTGCAGCAAGACAACAGCCTTCCCTGGAAGGAGGGACATTTTTACTTTAGACTAGAGTAGACAGTCAATTATTTTTTCTGTTTTCAAACTTCTTCATTCCTAGACCAAATACTAGTGAGTGGTGTAATCTAACAGTCTTAAATATATTTTTTAGGTGGAACAGCTGGTGGCGGGGCCAGCTCGGACGTGATCGTCATCGACTCGGAGTCTGAGGGCGACTCTGGGGAGGATGCAGCGCAAGTGGACAATCAGACTGTGAGGAAGCAGGCAGCGGTGGTGTGGAGTACAGGTAAGCTGGATCATGGTACTATCTGACTCTTAGATAGCATATGATGTGTATCCAGTGCTGGACCAGTGACAAATTACAATATGGTAATTACAGCAGGCTGGGACCGACAGACAGATAGAGGCAGAGAGAGAGGAAGACAGAAGGAGAGAGAGAGGGAGGGAGCCAGAGGGAGGGTGAGGGAGGGAGACAGAGAGAGAGACAGCGAGGTAGAGGGAGACCGAGAGAGAGATAGAGACATATCGCCTGGGCCTGGTGCAGATGATACGGTTGCTGGTGTGGTTAACGGCTCAGAGGAAAAGTCACTCACTTTTGCCAGATCTCTTTCATATGAAAGAGCACCAAACCAAGGATACAGGTGAGTTGTGGTGGGAAGGGAAATGGTGATTCAAGCGCCCCCCCTTGCCCCTCCATGCGGACGCCCATGATACTGGCCTCAATAGTTTTGCACTGCGCTGGCTAGTTGCTAGTTGTACTGTGACACAACTTCCTGCTGAATCATTTTGTGTTAATCATATTCTTAAAGAGCATTCGTTACAGATTATGTTTTTCTTTCTTCTTATAGTTGGTAATACCAAAACATCGAAACCGAGCAGGAGTATGCGGGCTGTACTTGCCCGGCAACGGAGGCTGGATGCCACTGTTGCGCAATATCGCCGGCTGGTGGAAATGGAGGGGGACGACACGCCCTCCAGTGTAACATCTTCTGCATCCTCCTCCGTGACCCCACGTTCTGCCGGTAAGCGCAGTGCTCCAGCCAACTGGAGCCGTGCTGGAAGACGCCACCGCCGAGCAGCAAAGGCTGCACCTCCTCACAGTACTGTAAAGGCTCGCTTGCGCCTTGCACTCCGCAGAGTGTCCAACCTAGAGGCGGAGGTCCAGAGATGGAAGGAGTATCATAATCTGGTGGAGGGCCTCCGTTTAGATCAAGCCATCATCCAGGAGAAGTTTGATGCCCTGGAGGCCAAATTCAACAACCTGCATCCGTAGAGTGTCCCTTGCCCCTTTTTTAGAGACTTTTGGGGGGTGGGAATTGGGAGTTGGGGTTTTTGGGGACTTTTGATGGACTATTTATTTGTTGGGGTTAGGGAGGGTCTTGCAGGAGTTTATTTTGTTAGGGATATAAAAATATACTTTTTCAAACTTTATCTGAGCATAGCTGTTTTTTACTACTTTTGAGCCTGGTGGGTGGTGGTTTTGCAGTAAGTTTGTTTTACGGAACAGTGTCATCGTGTTGATTCACCTGTAATTGGCCAAATGTTTTCCAAAGTTAAATGCCTGTCACAGAGTTTCCTAAATCAAGAGTCCTAGGAGTTTACTAGTAGTACCACTGTCACTCTCTCGCCTGTCCTCCTAATACTCCATTATACTACCTCCGATCCAAACGCTTATCTTACCTGTAATTTGTGTTTGTTGAGGGCTGTCTCCACCTGGAATTCACAGTGTCCTAAAGCGTTCTGCAGCAGGGCCCCAACTGGAGTTTCCCGGCGTGGATTTTCTGCAAAGCAAAAGCAACCTGTAGTTGGCCAAATGTTTTCCAAAGTTAAATGCCAGTCACAGAGTTTCCTAAATCAAGAGTCCTAGGAGTTTACTAGTAGTACCACTGTCACTCTCTCGCCTCTCCTCCTAATAATCCATTATACTACCTCCCATCCAAACGCTTATCTTACCTGTAATTTGTGTTTGTTGAGGGCTGTCTCCACCTGGAATTCACAGTGTCCTAAAGCGTTCTGCAGCAGGGCCCCAACTGGAGTTTCCCGGCGTGGATTTTCTGCAAAGCAAAAGCAACCTGTAGTTGGCCAAATGTTTTCCAAAGTTAAATGCCTGTCACAGAGTTTCCTAAATCAAGAGTCCTAGGAGTTTACTAGTAGTACCACTGTCACTCTCTCGCCTGTCCTCCTAATACTCCATTATACTACCTCCGATCCAAACGCTTATCTTACCTGTAATTTGTGTTTGTTGAGGGCTGTCTCCACCTGGAATTCACAGTGTCCTAAAGCGTTCTGCAGCAGGGCCCCAACTGGAGTTTCCCGGCGTGGATTTTCTGCAAAGCAAAAGCAACCTGTAGTTGGCCAAATGTTTTCCAAAGTTAAATGCCAGTCACAGAGTTTCCTAAATCAAGAGTCCTAGGAGTTTACTAGTAGTACCACTGTCACTCTCTCGCCTCTCCTCCTAATAATCCATTATACTACCTCCCATCCAAACGCTTATCTTACCTGTAATTTGTGTTTGTTGAGGGCTGTCTCCACCTGGAATTCACAGTGTCCTAAAGCGTTCTGCAGCAGGGCCCCAACTGGAGTTTCCCGGCGTGGATTTTCTGCAAAGCAAAAGCAACCTGTAGTTGGCCAAATGTTTTCCAAAGTTAAATGCCTGTCACAGAGTTTCCTAAATCAAGAGTCCTAGGAGTTTACTAGTAGTACCACTGTCACTCTCTCGCCTGTCCTCCTAATACTCCATTATACTACCTCCCATCCAAACGCTTATCTTACCTGTAATTTGTGTTTGAGTGCTGTCTCCACCTGGAATTTACAGTGTCCTAAAGCGTTCTGCAGCAGGGCCCCAACTGGAGTTTCCCGGCGTGGATTTTCTGCAAAGCAAAAGCAACCTGTAGTTGGCCAAATGTTTTCCAAAGTTAAATGCCTGTCACAGAGTTTCCTAAATCAAGAGTCCTAGGAGTTTACTAGTAGTACCACTGTCACTCTCTCGCCTGTCCTCCTAATACTCCATTATACTACCTCCCATCCAAACGCTTATCTTACCTGTAATTTGTGTTTGTTGAGGGCTGTCTCCACCTGGAATTCACAGTGTCCTAAAGCGTTCTGCAGCAGGGCCCCAACTGGAGTTTCCCGGCGTGGATTTTCTGCAAAGCAAAAGCAACCTGTAGTTGGCCAAATGTTTTCCAAAGTTAAATGCCTGTCACAGAGTTTCCTAAATCAAGAGTCCTAGGAGTTTACTAGTAGTACCACTGTCACTCTCTCGCCTGTCCTCCGAATACTCCATTATACTACCTCCCATCCAAACGCTTATCTTACCTGTAATTTGTGTTTATTGAGGGTTGTCTCCACCTGGAATTCACAGTGTCCTAAAGCGTTCTGCAGCAGGACTCACTACTTCCAGTACCTCTTTAGGGGACTTGTCAACGTAAGTTTCTTCATTGTGCGGAATCCAGGCATCAGCATTACGGGAAATGGATAGAATGAGTCTGGAGGAGGAGGATAGACGACCAGGACTGAGTTCTTGGCAACTAACTTGTGAACCTGATGAATGCTGCGGCAAGACAGTTCTGCTGATGGGCTTGTTCTTTGATTGGGTGATTACAGTTTTGTTGTGAATGGGATCAAGCACTTGGTAAAAAAAGAAAGACAGACACACAGGAATAAAAAAGAATAAGGAGTCGAACTAAAAATAAAGTTAATGAATCATTGACTCATTTTCAGAACTCGGTGTCAGGGAAAATGAACTCGTCCTCATACTCTGCAAATTCAGTCGGTAGTACTTGTGGTAACTGAGGAGAACTTTCCTCAGGTAGGTCGGTGTCCTCTTCTTCCTGCGTGCATTCTCGTACTTTGTAATCTGGTGGTATGAAGTGCTGGTTCATCTTTATCATGGTGAGCCGCTCCACATTTGCGGGCAAGAGGCGGGACCTTTTGGAAGTCACAATGCCACCAGCAGAACTAAAAACACGTTCTGAAGGCACACTTGCGAGTGGGCAAGACAAGTAATTGATAGCCAGGTTGGTGAGCTCTCGCCATATGTTTCTTTTCCCATGCCAATACGCCAATGGGTCCTCAGTAATATTGACCGCTGTTGAGTCATCCAGGTAGGCCTGCACCATTGAAACAATGTTCTCCCGCATTCCTGTACTTTGCACTTGTGTGTCCTTTCTGGGACAAGCAAACCCTAGCTGACTTAGCCAATCCTCTTCAGACATATCGCCTGTGCCTGGTGCAGATGATACGGTTGCTGGTGTGGTTAACGGCTCATAGGAAAAGACACTCACTTCTGCCACAGGCACAGAAGTGCTTTTATCCGACGCCTGTTGGCCTGCTGATTCGCTAGTACTGTCTTCACCTACAGTTTCCTTCCTCTCTCTTTCAAAACGAATGGCTGACCGAGCTAGCCAACCTTTGTACTCTGTAACATCTGAAGTTTCAAAAGGAATTAATACTTTTCCTAACAATGGCTTTCTGTAACGTGGATCCAGAATAGTAGCACAAATGTAGTGCTGTTGTTTCTTGATATTTACAAGCCGTTTATTGCTAACTAGGCGTTGTAATAATCTCTGCACCAACTCATATGCTTCATTCTTTCCCGCATCCTTTAATTCTGAAGACACCACCTTGACTTGGTGCTCGAGCTTCAGCAACAATGGGATAGCTTTGCTCAAAGAACAGTCCTCCCTGCTGACTTCACGCGTGAAGACCTCAAAAGGACGAAGCATGTCTGTCAGGCTTTTAACTAGCTGCCATTGCTCCACCGCTAGCATCATTTCTGTCGTATCACCACCCAGGTTGTAGAAATACTCATTGACTACTGGAAACAGCTCATGCAGACGCTCAAGCATGTAGAAGGTTGAGTTCCAACGTGTTGCCACCTCCTGGATAAGTGCTTTCACTGGCATTCTACGTACATTTTGCTGGCGCCTCAGCTCCTTCCGGGCCTTAAAAGAATGGTTGAAATGTGTGCATATTCTTCTGCAGATGGTCAGTATTTTGTCGACTGCAGGTTCTTTTTTCAAGAACTTTTGCACGACAAGGTTCATACAGTGCGCCAAACACGGCACTCTGAAATAGTCACCGTCCGCCATGGCCTTAACTACATTGCTGCCATTATCAGTAGAAACATAACCAACCTTGCAATTTCTTTTGGGCAGCCATTGCAAGACCTTTTTGTTAAAGTCATGCAAAATGTTGTCTGCAGTATGAGTTTTCTCCATGCCAAACATGGCTAATGTTGCATGTTTACGAGCACCCTTAAAAATGTTGACCAAGTCACCACCTGCATTTATCCGTTTTGCAACCCCTGAAAAAGAGACCCAGTGTGCAGTGATGCACATGTAATCAAGGGCTTGGCAACTTGTCCACATGTCTGTTGTCAGGTGTATAGTGTGAACAGCACTCTTCTGCAAAGCTGCCCCAACCAACTCAAGCACCTCTTTATGTAGTGCTGGAACAGCAACCCTGGCAAAATAGAACCGGCTAGGAACCTTCCATTTAGGGGCCAGTGTTGCCACGAGTTCAAGAAAACCCACACCTTCGACAAACGAAAAAGGGAGAAGGTCCACCGCTAGCATTTTAGCCAGCTTAGTGTTATACAGGCGCACAATTGGGTGGTTGCGTTGAAATGGCGCATCTGAGGAGAACATGTCTGTAATGCTGCGCTGGACAAGTTTAATGGATGATGCTGATGCCTTCTTCGACCCACTTCTGCTCAGTGTTGACATTTTCCGCATTGGTGTGTCTCCCAGACTCTCAGTGTGCCTCCTATGTGTTCCGGAGGGTGTGGTGCTGCCAGGGGTACTGGGTGCGCCCGGATAAATGTCTGACGCTTCTTCTACCTCCCGTCATCTTCAGATGAAACACCTAGTACGGGTTTATTTTGGCCACTTGCCCTTTGGGATTCCTTTGCCTCGATGTTTGCTAGGTGCGCAAACCATTCTACAGCGTGCCTTCTTTCAAGATGACCTATCTGGCCTCTAGTACCATAATTGGTACCAATCTTACCGCAGCTAACTGTAGTCGTACAAATGGAACAAACGGCTAGGTTATCATGCTTTGCATGGACACTAAAATAGTTCCAAACTGGGGACTGGAAACTTCTGGTTTTGCCGCACGAGGTGATGATTCTGCCAATGCCAGATGAAGCAGTGGTGGATGAGCCTTGCAGACATCTACTGGGTTGTGCAATTATTGCAGCAACCCTACTTGAGGGAGTCGAGCTGGATGGAGTTCCCCTCTGGGGAGAAAATATGGGAGCTGTAGGTTTTGGTGAACTTGTACTACATGACTGCGTTGGTGGTGCTACCAGTGCCACATCGCCAGGGTCACGCTCAGCATGACGTCGGGATAGGGTATAAATGTCTGTCTGCTGCATGGCCAGTGTGGCTGGAATGACGTGTGTGATGACTAGGTCATTGCTGTCATCCTGTTCATCAACATCAGAATGCACCACTTCATCAAGTCCGACGTTCGGATCCATAAGTATGAGCTTTCCGGGGCCCTTCCTTTTAACATTTGATACCTTTCTCAGCTCATGGTGTGCCTCCCTCTCAGACGTCGGAGATGGTTGCCAATCTTGATCCAGATCATCTGAGGGAGCGGGGCTTGAAGAGGAACTTCTACACACCCTCCTTGATCTTTTCCTTGCTGGGGAGCTGGGAGAAAATGAATCATCAGGAGGAGTGGCTTCGTCTTCCGGACTTGATACCCCGGGTCCAAAGTCAATTTCCTCCTGTGCCCCGACTTCGGGAAGAACAACCATTGTGGCTCCATGCGCCGCTACATGGCCCTCTTCACTGACCTCTACTTGCAACTCTCCATGGACCTCTCCTTCTGGGCCTTCTCCTTCTCGGCCTTCTCCTTCTCGGCCTTCTCCTTCTCGGCCTTCTCCTTCTCGGCCTTCTCCTTCTCGGCCTTCTCCTTCTCGGCCTTCTCCTTCTCGGCCTTCTCCTTCTCGGCCTTCTCCTTCTCGGCCTTCCCCTTCTCGGCCTTCCCCTTCTCGGCCTTCCCCTTCTCGGCCTTCCCCTTCTCGACCTTCCCCTTCTCGACCTTCCCCTTCTCGGACAGCTCCTTCTCGGACAGCTCCTTCTCGGACAGCTCCTTGCGCATGTACTTGTGCTTGTACTGTTAGCTCATGCAGTTGTTGTTGCGGCTTTGGTTGTTGAATAGTACTTGAGCCAACATCACTGGTCGTTGGTGATTGAACCAATAAACAGGCTACCTGAGCAGCACTCATGGTGGACTTTGGTTCTTTTTTCCACATAAATTTAGTGGTCGAGGCACCAGACTCCTTGGTAAGTGGTGCCACTTGCTTCTTCTTCTCCTTAGTAGAGACATCTTTCTTGCAAGAGGAGCTACGGGCACCTCTTTTCGGACCCATCATCTGATTCTTCTTCAGATGTCGGAACAGCAGGCCGCAGCAGGACTTCTTCCTGGCACTGATGCTCAACGATGATGCGGAGTTCTTGACTTTGTGCACGTAAAAGCAAACGAAGACAGAGGAACATCAGTTAAATATATGTTGCATATGTGGCGCTTTAATTAATAGTTTGCAAGTAGGCATTTATGAATACACACGTGCACACCACAATATGGAAATATCAAAAATAAGAATTGCTACATTTTTGGGAAACAGGAATTCAACATTGATCCAAGAGAGCCCACAGAGAGGCTTGTAGTTTCATGTACCACTGACTCAACCTGGGCACAAGGGGTGAAAGCAAGGAAAAATGGGTGCAGGCCTATGGCACAAAGCTCACTGCCTGCCTTCAAAATGGCCGCTTGACCCCCATCCACATGGCCAGGAGGACCATGCCTCAAAATGGCCCCACCCAACATAGCCAGCCCCCAACCCCTACTCCAAAAAGTCATAAAGACAACACAAATCACCACAATCCAATGCCATCCATCAAGTTTCAGAAGGTTTATGCTGCCTGCTGGTGGTTTTCTGGTGCAGAATTGCACTTTGTGCAATTTAGCGAGTGCGAGATTGTTGCTTCACGACGCGAACGCAGCAAAACACCCGCTAAATCACCAAAACAACCGCAAAAGTCGGAAAACACACACAAAAATCACCACAAAGAAAATCAACTTATCAACTTACTTGTGAAATCAAATTTCGAATACACACGTGGACACCACAATATGGAAATATCAAAAATAAGAATTGCTACATTTTTGGGAAACAGGAATTCAACATTGATCCAAGAGAGCCCACAGAGAGGCTTGTAGTTTCATGTACCACTGACTCAACCAGGGCACAAGGGGTGAAAGCAAGGAAAAATGGGTGCAGGCCTATGGCACAAAGCTCACTGCCTGCCTTCAAAATGGCCGCTTGACCCCCATCCACATGGCCAGGAGGACCATGCCTCAAAATGGCCCCACCCAACATAGCCAGCCCCCAACCCCTACTCCAAAAAGTCAAAAAAGACAACACAAATCACCACAATCCAATGCCATCCATCAAGTTTCAGAAGGTTTATGCTGCCTGCTGGTGGTTTTCTGGTGCAGAATTGCACTTTTTGCAATTTAGCGAGTGCGAGATTGTTGCTTCACGACGCGAACGCGGCAAAACACCCGCTAAATCACCAAAACAACCGCAAAAGTCGGAAAACACACACAAAAATCACCACAAAGAAAATCAACTTATCAACTTACTTGTGAAATCAAATTTCGAATACACACGTGCACACCACAATATGGAAATATCAAAAATAAGAATTGCTACATTTTTGGGAAACAGGAATTTAACATTGATCCAAGAGAGCCCACAGAGAGGCTTGTAGTTTCATGTACCACTGACTCAACCTGTGCACAAGGGGTGAAAGCAAGGAAAAATGGGTGCAGGCCTATGGCACAAAGCTCACTGCCTGCCTTCAAAATGGCCGCTTGACCCCCATCCACATGGCCAGGAGGACCATGCCTCAAAATGGCCCCACCCAACATAGCCAGCCCCCAACCCCTACTCCAAAAAGTCAAAAAAGACAACACAAATCACCACAATCCAATGCCATCCATCAAGTTTCAGAAGGTTTATGCTGCCTGCTGGTGGTTTTCTGGTGCAGAATTGCACTTTTTGCAATTTAGCGAGTGCGAGATTGTTGCTTCACGACGCGAACGCGGCAAAACACCCGCTAAATCACCAAAACAACCGCAAAAGTCGGAAAACACACACAAAAATCACCACAAAGAAAATCAACTTATCAACTTACTTGTGAAATCAAATTTCGAATACACACGTGCACACCACAATATGGAAATATCAAAAATAAGAATTGCTACATTTTTGGGAAACAGGAATTCAACATTGATCCAAGAGAGCCCACAGAGAGGCTTGTAGTTTCATGTACCACTGACTCAACCTGGGCACAAGGGGTGAAAGCAAGGAAAAATGGGTGCAGGCCTATGGCACAAAGCTCACTGCCTGCCTTCAAAATGGCCGCTTGACCCCCATCCACATGGCCAGGAGGACCATGCCTCAAAATGGCCCCACCCAACATAGCCAGCCCCCAACCCCTACTCCAAAAAGTCAAAAAAAACAACACAAATCACCACAATCCAATGCCATCCATCAAGTTTCAGAAGGTTTATGCTGCCTGCTGGTGGTTTTCTGGTGCAGAATTGCACTTTTTGCAATTTAGCGAGTGCGAGATTGTTGCTTCACGACGCGAACGCGGCAAAATACCCGCTAAATCACCAAAACCACCCCAAAAGTCGGAAAACACACACAAAAATCACCACAAAGAAAATCAACTTATCAACTTATTTGTGAAATCAAATTTCGAATCCAAAAGTAATACAAATGGCCCACCACCAACATAGCCAGCCCCCAACACCACCCCAAAAGTCGAAAAACACACACATAAATCACCACAAACAACATCAACTTATCAACTTACTTGTGAAATCAAATTTTGAATCCAAAAGGCCTTAAATCCAAATATCCAGCAGCATCCACAAAAAGTAATCCTTCCCAGTCAAGATCGAATCCAAAATGGCCAGGAAAGGAAACAGGAACAGGAAGTTGGAGACTGGGGCACTTCCTTCACCCCTCCCCAATGGGAGGAACTTGCTGGACAGGAACAGGAAGTTGGAGACTGGGCCACTTCCTTCCTTCACTCCTCCGCCATTTTTATTTTTTTTTGTAATTTCGCGAGTGCGAGATTGTTGCTGCCCGCGCCGCGGGCCGCGAGCAGTGCGAACACAAGCAAAAAATCCGCAGCGCGCGGATTTGCGGATTTTGCGGGAAATCCGCGAATCTCGCGGATTGCGGATTTACCGAAAATCCGCAAAATCCGCGAGCGGAACGGATTTTACGCCCATGCCTATTTTCAACACAGACTAGGCAAACAGAAAACAGGACTAAATCAGGACACAGTATGGCCCTGAACACCTAAACCCACTGAAGGTAGCACAACACTGTGCACGAAGGATGGAATTTTGCACCAATTCTCATTAGGACTTTCTGCAAAGTAAAACTGATCTTTACAAGTTTATTTTTTAAACCTAAACTCCAGTCGTACCTTAAAGATAAACCTAAGAAACAGGCACTCATGGGTGATCAGCAACTACAATCTGTATTTACCTCTGTAGAACTTAAAGAAAAACATATCTACTCCACAGTCTTCGACATAGGACTCAATAACCATTGTGAAGTAGAAAACATGAAAAGGGATCTTGGTATTGACACAACATTTTCTTGAAAGTGTTTATAAACCCAAATCAACTTCTGCATTAACCTTAGCCATTTGTAATATAGTAGACCCGTTCAGCATAGCAGTCATCAAAGAACTTAAACACCAGTTCAACCTGTAAGAGTAAAGAGTTACCTTCCAATGTGAATCCGGGAAAAAAAGTGACACAAAAACTCAAAAACAAACATGACATCATAATTGAAGAAGCAGTTAAGTGAGGAAATTTAGTTCTTTTACATACA
The DNA here is from genome assembly GCF_964263255.1 of Lissotriton vulgaris. Taxonomy (NCBI): domain Eukaryota; kingdom Metazoa; phylum Chordata; class Amphibia; order Caudata; family Salamandridae; genus Lissotriton; species Lissotriton vulgaris. Next base: position 248,989,104 of record NC_141687.1, read on the forward strand.
ACAGCCAATTCCTTTTTGGTCACCCACAGTTGCCATCTAAGAACATAGTGTAGGGAGAAATTCTGAGGGCTAGGTGTAATTGTAGTAAGGATAATATCTATGAGCATAGCACACTGGAAATCATACATAGGCTAGCAACAAGAGGATATGATAATGACAAAATGCAGTACACAGCAAAAGCAATTGGACTACTAAATAGAAAATCTCTCTTAAAGTGCTGAAACAAACCACAGTGTGAACCAATCAGATTCTTCCAAAATTCTATAACCGGCGTCTTCATATTTTGAACTCCACAGAGAAGAACTGGTAGTGGCTCCTAAATACCCTACCATCAATTAAATAAATCCACACCTTGGATTCTGGACTGCAAAAAAAAATCACAAACCCTGTCTGTCAATCTAAGTTCATTGATTAAAGACTAAATCTTTGGGAAGCCACACTTGTGGTACTATCTGGTAGAGGTAGACGAGCCATACAATTCATAGGTAGAGCCGAGGCGGTGGTGCAGCATGTCTCTAAGAGTCCAAGTACGAGCTAAGCTTGTGCAAAAAAACAAAAAAAGAAAAAGAAGCAGCAGCCACAATATGCCATAAAATGGAGGGCAACTAGGAGAAAGGTGATGGATGATGGCAGGGTCCACATGTATGGCTACGGTGTGATGCTGCAGTGGTCTCCTCCGTTAGGATACGGATCAAGCAATCAATCAGGGGTTTATAGAGCGCACTACTCACCCGTGAGGGTCTAAAGGCGCTTGGGGGAAGAACGGGGGTAGCTCCTGTTCAGTCAAAGAGCCACGTCTTGGGGTCCTTTCTGAAAGGGTGCAGGTTAGAGGGGCGTCGCATGTTCACAGGAAGCTCGTTCCAGGTCTTGGCTGCGATATGGGAGAAGGCTTTCTCGCCTGTTCTGGGCCTGCAGATGCAGGGGACTTCTGCCATAAGCGTGGTCGGCAGAGCGGAGGTTCTCTTGGGTATGTGGAAGGATAATCTCTCATTGAGTTGTTTGGGTCCGATGTTGAGTGATTTGTAGGCGTGGGTGCGGAGTTTGAAGACGAGGAGCCAGTGGAGGTCTCGTAGGTGTTGGGTCATATGTTTGTGATGTGGTGTCCCGAGGATGAGTCTGGCTGCGGAGTTCTGGAAGGTTTGGAGTTTGTGTAGAAGGGCCCCTTTGATACAGACGTATAGGGTGTTGCCGTAGTCAAGTCTGCTGGTTATGAGTGCATGGGGTGACAGTTTTCCTGCAGTCAGGGGGAATCCATTTGAAGATCTTTTGGAGGATGCACAGGCAGTTAAAACTGGTGGAGGCGACGGCGTTGATCTGGCGGTTCATTGAGAGGGAAGAGCCGAGGATGATGCTGAGGTACCGTGCGTGGTCCGTGGAGGTGGGCGGGCTCCCAAGGGCGACGGGCCATCAGGTGTGGTCCCAAGCAGAGGTGCCGGGTCTGAGAATGAGGACCTCGTTCTTCTTGGAGTTTAGCTTCAAACAGCTTTTCATCATCCAGGCTGCGATGTTCTTCATTCCTTCCTGGAAGCAGAGTCTGCTGTCTTTGGGGTTCTTAGTGAGTGAGAGGATGAGCTGGGTGTCATTGGCGTAGGATACAATGCTGATCCCATGCTGTCTGACAATGGTGGCAAGGGGGACCATGTAGATGTTGAAGAGCGTGGGGCTGAGCGATGATCCCTGGGGCACTCCGCAGTTGATGTTGGTGGGTTCGGAGATGAAGGGAGGGAGTCGATGCCCAACGAGGGGGCAGGACAGCAAGCACAAGCAACGAGGGGGGGGCAGGACAGCAAGCACAAGCAACGAGAGGGGCCAGGACAGTGAGCACAATCAACGGGGGGTAGGGGAGCAAGCGCAAGCAACGAAGGGGCAGGACAGCAAGCACAAGCAACGAGGGGGGTAGGACAGCAAGCACGAGCAACGGGGGGAAGGACAGCAAGCACAAGCAACGGGGGGGACAGGACAGCAAGCACAAGCAACAAGGGGGGGACAGGGGAGCAAGCACGAGCAACGAGAGGGCAGGACAGCAAGCACAAGCAACAAGGGGGGGCCAGACAGCTAGCACAAGCAATGAGGGGGGCAATACAGCAAGCACAAGCAACGAGGAGGGGGCAGGGAAGCAAGCATGAGCAACGAGGGGGCAGGACAGCAAGCAGAAGCAACAAGGGGGGCAGGACAGCAAGCAGAAGCAACAAGGGGGGCAGGACAGCAAGCAGAAGCAACAAGGGGGGCAGGACAGCAAGCAGAAGCAACGAGGGGGGCAGGACAGAGAGCACAAGCAACAAGGGGGTGGCAGGGGAGCAAGCACAAGCTACGAGGGGGGCAGGACAGCAAGCACAAGCAACGAGAGGGGGCAGGACAGCAAGCACAAGTAACGAGGGGGGCAGGACAGCAAGCACGAGCAACGAGGGGGGCAGGACTGCAAGCACAAGCAACGGGGAGGGCAGGACAGCAAGCAAAAGCAACGAGGGGGCAGTCGAGCAAGCACAAGCAATGAGGGGTCAGGACAGCAAGCATGAGCAACGAGGGGGCAGGACAGCAAGCAGAAGCAACGAGGGGGGCAGGACAGCAAGCAGAAGCAACGAGGGGGGCAGGACAGAGAGCCCAAGCAACAAGGGGTGGCAGGGGAGCAAGCACAAGCTACGAGGGGGGCAGGACAGCAAGCACAAGCAACAAGGGGGGCAGGACAGCAAGCACAAGTAGCGAGGGGGGGCAGGACAGCAAGCACGAGCAACGAGGGGGGCAGGACTGCAAGCACAAGCAACAGGGAGGGCAGGACAGCAAACAAAAGCAACGAGGGGGGTCTTCGAGCAAGCACAAGCAATAAGGGGTCAGGACAGCAAGCACGAGCAACGAAGGGCGGCAGGAGAGCAAGCACAAGTAATGAGGGGGGCAGGACAGCAAGCACAAGCAACGAGGAGGGGGAGGACAGCAAGCACGAGCAACGGGGGCAGGGGAGCAAGCACAAGCAACGAGGGGAGGGAGGACAACAAGCACGAGCAAGGAGGGGGTGCAGGACAGCAAGCACGAGCAATGGGGCGGGCAGGAGAGCAAGCACAAGCAATGAGGGGGCAGGAGAGCAAGCACTCACCCGAGGACTCGGCAGCTTCTCGACTTCTTGCAGCGGCAGTCGGGCAGAAATGGCGTCACAAAAGCGGCACCATTTTCACATTCAGGGCGTGGTTTTTGCAGTTGAGTGACGGATGATGTCACGGCGAGAAAACTGCAAAAAAACTCGCCCCCGAATCAGAAAAGGACGGGGCTTAAATGGAGTGACGCCCCTCCCCTCCAATGGCTGGCCTCCGTTTAGGAAGCCAGCCAATGGAGAAGAGGGGCGGGTTCAAGCCCCACTCTAAAAAACATTAATTCTCTGACCAAGACTGCACAAGCGCAGCCTACGGTCCTCGACCTAAAAAAGAACTGAATTGAGTCAATAAAAGGATTTTAAAACTTACTTCTTTCCCACACTCCTCACATCAATAATACGACCTACAGGAATTCATAAGCCAGGAGACGTGGGTAAGGCTAGAAGTGTACATGCCATTCCCCTCTTTGGGAACTCTGAACACAGAAAATTAAGATATTTAAAGAAATCCAAAGTGAGGTTATTTGTGTTAATTTTCCAATTTGCTTCCCCTTAATGCCCACAAATATGCAGCCATTTTGTAAAATTTCAATTTCACTAAATTTGTATCTGAAAGCCTATTATAATCTACTGGCAACAGCAAATGTGAGATCTTTTTTAGAAGCAATACTAACAGGCCCAAACCCACACGCTCTCCCCAGATCCATTTGTTTAAGTCCCCGCCTACTCTCAGACTTTATCTCAAAATGTATAGATCTGGAGGAAAAGAAGGAAGTAGTATTGTGAATATTGGTGCTCCCAAAATCACTTGCTCATTCAGTATAAGTGGGGCTATTCCTGTGAACACGCAATCAACAATATTTATAAATACATCACTTTGGGAGGTAGACTAAATTCACATACAATATTGTCAATGGGTTTAAATAATCACAATCCTCAAATGGATAGTAAAAAAAAATACTGCTCAGTGTATTGGACGGGTGAAACAATGAAATTCTCTGTAACACTACTTTGTAAAACAAAGCAGGGAGCTTCAAGTTACATATGATACAGTTCAAACGAAGTGACAAACAATGTGAAAACTGCACAACATGAGTGAAGGATTGTAAGGTTAATATTTTGGCTGAACAGACCAATATCTTCTATTGATATGAAATGTACACGCCTAATATCTGATCCATTAGCTAAAGTAATAAGTCAGTCCAAAACATGGTTCATTGGAGCTTTGATCTTTACTCTGAATTATAATGGGGTCTCAGGTAGGGCTACAGGAGTCTGTGAAAAAATCTAACACAAACATTTTACATACATAAAGGATTAACAGAAGGCACTAGGTATATGCACATACAGATAGCATCAGATCTCCTCATATGGACAATACCAATCTAACCTTTCTAGGTTATTTGAGCAACTTCATTGGATAGCCTCTCTCAAACAGCTATGTATTTAAAATATATGAATGGGAGAAATAATTTTTCATAGCACAGTCTCGTCTTATGCATTAAAACTAACTGTATGGCAGATTGTCCTTTAAGGTTCAGGGATAATGACTTTGATAACTAAATAAAGAGTGTCTTGCTGTGGGTTTGCGGTATGGTGTAGTATACACTTTGATACAAGGGTCTAAAAAAATCTCTTTGGAATCCCCACTGATGGTGAACTGAATGGCATTTGAGCAAAAGTTTAGTCATCTACGAAACGTTTAATGTTTGTGTGTCAGCTTGAGCAAACAGATGGAGATGATGGACAGAGCGTTGAAACTTTTCAGACACTTACCCACAGTCACAGATCTGGGTTTAATCAATCATCGTTCTTTAGCTTACTTCACTACCCCAGTTCAAAACCAGGCATATGCAAATCAGTCTTGACCCTGTTCCTCATGGGAACAGTTCAGACTGAACTGCCAATCCAGGTCTTTCCTGGACCAGAAACAAGAATCCTAGGACCGGTTTCAGGGTTTCACCACTCATCAGCCAGGCTCGCTTGAATCCAGTGGCAAGTGAGCAAGGTACCCACATCTGGGCATACCCTGCCAACTTACGGGTATCAGCTTGCCCTATCAGAAAGACGTTAATGCCATGAGGTGATATGTTCAAGAAAGGGATTGGTTTCATTTTTTATGTATATTCATTTTTTTTAACAACTCTTTTTATTGACAGATCGCACAAAAGACGCAGCACTCCGTACCCCGGACGGACTGAAAACAAGCATTTCTTATCATAAGCAGCGATCTATACAGCATCTTAGAACATAACCCATGACCCCCCGCCCACCTACCCAACCCCCCCCCCCCGCCCGGATCCTCCTCTCCTCCCCTCGGCACAATGTCATTTCAGTCCTGTAGAGAAAAGAAGGTTACATACATAAAGCAATGTGTACTATGTCGCCCCCATGACCCCATCACATCAGCCCCTCGGTGTCTCATGACAGCGCTGGCGGGGTTCCAGCCACATACCTCTGTAGTCCTTCCATAGTTTCCATATTTTGTAATGTTTCCTAGGTCAGCCCCTGACTTCAAAACTGGCTGCTCCAACCCCATCAAGGCCCTTTTTCCACACCACAACCTTAGGAGCCTGGGGGTCTTTCCAGGCCTGAGCCACATCTCGCTTCGCAACCGTAAGACCCAACTGGAGCAGATGCCTCTTATATAAATTGCCACCTACTCCTTCGAAGACGTGAAGAAGCCCTAGTTTGGGAGTACGAGGAAGGTCCCAGCCCAGCACTTCGGATAAGCAATCCCACACCCCGGTCCAAAATCTAGCCAAATTAACACAGCTCCACACCGTATGTAGGAAAGTGCCCACCTCATGACCACATCGCAAGCATTCAGTCCAGCCGGCCACAATCTCTCCCTGGTGTAGTAAGCCCTATATAGGTACTTGAATTGGATAAAGTGCAGGCGCATCGCAATAGCCGCTCCTCTTGGGGCCTCGAGGGCTTCTCGCCAATCTTCTTCCTCTAGCTCCCCCACATCCCTTTCCCAGGAATCCCGCAGCTTTTGCAGTGAGGAGGAGCAATGTGTGACCAGTGTTTGGTAGATGCAGGATATTTTCTTCTCCTCCAGGTCTCCCATGAACACTTTTGCCTCTATCGGGATAAACTCGGGCAAGGAGTCCATTCCCTCCAGGGTAGGTGCAATGGCATGACGGAATTGCAAGTACCTAAAGAACTGCGTTCGGGGGATCTGAAACTCCTCGCTGAGCTCTTGAAAGGATTTAAGTGACGTGCCTTTCAGAACGTGCCCTAATGTGGAGATTCCTATAGAATCCCAACCCTGAAAGCCCCCCTAGTGACGCCAGTGCCGGCAGTCAACCATTTTGCCAGAGCGGGGTCTCCTCCGTCAGTCTACCCTTTTGGGCTACTTGAACGCCTGTTCCCATTCTTTGTCATGGAGTGGCCTCTGAAGCTCAGTCTGTTATTTTTCCAGGAGGGAGGCGAGTATTATTGCACGGAGTTCTCGGATTGCCTTATATATTTAAGTTTCTATGTGATGCCCGGGGCCCATCTGTAGGATAGCATGAAGGACGGGGTGTGTAGCTGGCTCAGTACTGGTCATGTGCCAGGTTCAGCGACAGTCTGCCACCAGCCGTCCATACATATGAAACTGTCCTCTAGAAAGGTTGGTGTTGACTGTCAGCTCTGAAAGCAGGTGTCGATTTGTGAACAGTAAACCCGCCTCCGTAAGTGAATGTTCTGTCCATGTTTACAGGGATCGTGACCTCTGGGAAGGCCCCCTAGCGGTAGCAGGGAGGAATAAAGTGGGGCTGTCCGAGACATCCAGTGTATGCGTTTCATGCAGGGGAGCACCATCGTCACTTGTAACTGATACGTTGACGTGAGCTTGGCCACTGGTAGCAGCATGCGTCGAATCACAGAGGTAGATATTGGCCCAGTGCTTGTGTGGCATAAAAGTAGTGTGTTCAGTTATTATCGCTGGAGATTTTCTGGAGTCAGATACCCCCAATGTAAAATAAAGTTTTGTAGATTTTTGAATCTGTAATTTTGGGATACTCTTTTGGGAGACACAAACTCTTTTGGGCTACTTGAACGCCTGTTCCCATTCTTTGTCATGGAGTGGCCTCTGAAGCTCAGTCTGTTATTTTTTCGGCAGGGAGGCGAGTATTATTGCACTGAGTTCTCGGATTGCCTTATATATTGAGGTTACTATGTGATGCCCGGGGCCCATCTGTAGGATAGCATGAAGGACGGGGTGTGTAGTCGGCTCAGTACTGGTCATGTGCCAGGTTCAGCGACAGTCTGCCACCAGCCGTCCATACATATGAAACTGTCCTCTAGAAAGGTTGGTGTTGACTGTCAGCTCTGAAAGCAGGTGTCCATTTGTGAACAGTAAACCCGCCTCCGTAAGTGAATGTTCTGTCCATGTTTGCAGGGATTGTGACCTCTGGGAAGGCCCTCTAGCAGCAGCAGGGAGGAATAAAGTGGGGCTTTCCGAGACATCCAGTGTATGCGTTTCATGCAGGGGAGCGCCATCGTCACTTGTAACGGATACGTTGACGTGAGCTTGGCCACTGGTAGCAGCATGCTTCGAATCACAGAGGTAGATATTGGCCCAGTGCTTGTGTGGGTCTCCCCTAACACACTCCCCACAGTCCACTGTTACATCCAATGTAATTGTGCCGCTAGGAAGAATGCTTCAAATGAGGGGGCTCCCAGTCCGCCCTGGTTCACTGGCAGCTGCAGTTTGGCCAGGGCTGCCAGTCTATGATCCTCCCCCATACTAGAGTGCTGAGAAGAGTATCTAGTTTATGGAAGGAGGAGCGGGGAGAGACTACTGGGAGATTAGCAAAGAAGTAGAGCAATCGTGGGACGAGAATCATTTTGGCCACTGCTACTTTCCTGATGGGGGCTAAGGGGAGAGTTTTCCAGAAATTGACGAGGAACGAATGCCTGTTAGAATTTTCCAGTGGTTACCCTCGTAGATGTCTTGTGGGGAGTGATACAGGTGAAAGCCTAAATATTGTGTCGCTCGCACACTCCACACAAGGTCGATTCCTACAGCATGCACTCGTTGTGGAGGAAGGTCGGCAGACAGACAATGGATATATTGTAGATTTAGCCCAGTTGGCCTCTAGACCAGCTACAGTCACAAAGTCTGTCATGGTGGCAAAGATTGGAGTGAGGTTTGAGGTAATTTCCTGGACATAGAGGAGCAGATCATCCACATAGTGATATACTATGCATGGTTCCTGCCAATGGGATCGCCATCGCTTACCCTCTTTTCGAAGACGGATAATCAACAGTTCCATTACCAGGGTGAAAAGCAGTGGGGAGAGCAGGCAGCCCTGCCTTGTGCATCCCAACACCAGAAATGAAGAGGATACAAGTCGCCAGAGCCTGATCCTGGATTTTGGTCTAGTGTATATGAGTTTAGTGTATGCTTGTAAATGAGGCCACACTCCTATCCTACAGCGCACTTCAAATATGTATGGCAATGAGTGTATTGAAGGCCTTCTCCAGGTCCAAGACCAGGCATGCAGCATGAGAAAAACAGCCCGGGACCTGATCCTGCAGATGAAACAGCTGCCAGATTTTGTGGGAGGTACTCATTCCCGGAACAAATCCACATTGTTTGGGTGTATTAGTGTTGGGAGCATTGAGGTGTACAGCTCTGCTAGTATTTTGCCATAGATTTTGTAGTCTGTGGACAGAAGGGCAATGGTCTGTATGAGCCCCGGTGGTGGGGATCCCAGTCTGGTTTTAGATAGGAGACAGTTAATGATTCCTGCATGGATTGTTGGAGTGCACCCTCCTCTAGCACTGCTTTATACAATTCTACCAGTCGAGGGACTAACAGGTTAAAAAAGGTGCAGAAGAATTCTAATGGTAGGCCATCCAGACCTGGGGCTTTGTGTGTGGCCATGGTTTGTATAGCTTGTGCCACTTCTGTTGTGGTAAAGTGTTTATCTAGGGTGCTTTTATCGGTTGCCGCTATACAAGCTAGTGGGTGTGCATCCCAGAATCTATCCAGTATTTGAAGTTACTGGTTCAGGGCTGTATAGTATTCGCAGAATTAATGCATTATGTCTGCCTGAGAGCAGACTGGTATGCCTGTGATGGTTTTACCAGTCATGCTAGCAGTGTGCCAGCGCTGTCCCCTTCCCTGTGTGTTCTGGCTGTGTGCACTCTAAAGTTATATCTCTGGAGGTCTACAAGGTATATGCGGTTTTGGCATCTGCTACCTGTGCTAGTGATGCTTCATTTTTATCTGCTGCCTGTGTCAGTGTTGCTAGTTTCTGTTCCTCTTTTAGTACGCGCCGTCTAGGGTTTTACGCACTTCGGAAATGTGTTGGATTAACGTCGCTCTAATCACCACCTTAATGTGTCCCACTCTACTGCCCTGGTTGATGATATGTTGGTGTTTTCGCTGAAATAGTTCTGAATGTGCGTTTTTTGCTCATGCTTAAACACTTGATCCTCCAGACATTCACAAGGCAGGTGGCAGGTGCCAGGTGGGGACCGGCGGTGGGGGTGGTTGCCAAGCCAAAGTAAGCGTGTGCGTGTTATGATCCAATAGGACCCGACTCAGGTATTCGGTCTCCTGGACCATGGGAATGATGGGAGGGGAGCATAAGAAATGGTTGAAGCAGACCCTGAGGTTGTGTGGTGTAGAGTGAAATGAATATAGTCTGGTATTGGGATATTTAGCGCACCATGCATCGACCAGCGTTCAGTGCTCCATCCACACATTTAATTGCTTTGTGTTATTGCCGGGGAGGCTGGGTGTGGTGGGCGAGATCTATCTAGGGAGATGTTTTGCATGCAGTTATAGTCTACCTCTAGTATCCAGGGTGTCGCAGTACATTGGGCCAGCATATGGGAAAGTGTCCCAGTATTTCGCCTGCTCTGTGTTTGGTGCGTAAATACTGTCCAGCAGGATTGTTTGACTCTCAAGGAGCCCCTCCAATAAGGTGTAGCATCCCTTCTCATCTATCACTCTGGACAGTTCCTGGAACGGAACCCCTGGTCGCAACCAAATGAGTGTTCCTCACGCAAATGCAGAGTATGTTGTTGCGCAGAATGCACCTCACCAGCGTTAGCGCAATTTGTCGAGCTCCCCTGCCACTAAGTGCGTTTCCTGCAGCATTGCAATCTACGTATAACGTCGTTTTATGTAAGCGTACACCGCATATCTCTTGCTTGCCATATGCATGCTTCGCACGTTAAGTGGGAGGATAGTAATATTACCTTTTCGTGCCATGGCATTTTGTGGTTGTTTTGGCTCGGTCGCCTTGAGTAGGTGTGGGGTAGGGTTGTTGTACATTCACCTCTAAGTTTGTTCTTGATGTTGTACATGGGCTTATTTCTCTCATCTGTAAACATAGCTTCAGTGTATTAGTGGGTGACAAAATCGGGGATGTCAACTAGGATGGAAAGTATTCCCGATACTGGGGACCTACTGCATCAGGCGGTACATCCAAACTCGGCTCGTTACTGAAATTCCAATGTTTTGTGTGGTCTAGTTGGCAGCGCATCTATGCCTGTTCTGTGGGTGGCATTTGGAGGATTATTGTTTAGGGATTGGTTTCATTATACAGACATTGGGTTTCATACTGGTCCATAGACATTTACTATATTTGGTGTGACCCTCGCTTCCATTGCTACCCCCTTAATATGCAGAAAGACTTCATTTTGGAAACAAGATTTTGTTTGCCATGGCAATTACAGCATAAACAAGCATTTACAATGCAATGGTCTCGGCATCATTAAAGGTAGAGCTATTGGCATTGCTCATGACATTTCTTTTTTTTTTTTAAATCATCAATGGCATTGTCATTTACATTGCCAATAGCTTAATAGTTAAACAAATGGCATTGTCATTTACAATGCCAATAGCTACACCCTACACAGAGCCACCCTCACACAGACACACTCAACAGCACTCTGCACTCTACAGCACGCAGGACTCTACAGCACGCAGCACTCTACAGCACGCAGCACTCTACAGCACACAACACTCTGCGCTCGACAGCACACATCACTCTGCGCTCGACAGCACAAAGCACTCTACAGCACACAGCACTCGACAGCACAAAGAACTCTACAGCACACAGCACTCTACAGCACACAGCACTCTACAGCACACAGCACTCTACACTCAAAATTACACAGCACTCTGCACTCTACAGCATACAGCACTCTACAGCACACAGCACTCTACAGCACACAACAACACTCTGCACTCTACAGCACACCGCACTCTACAGCACACAGCACTCTACAGCACACAGCACTCCACAGTGTGTGTGTGGTGTATGTGTGTGTGGTGTGTGTGTGTGTGTGTGGTCTTATGTGTGTGGTGTTATGTATGTGTGTGGTGGACTTAGTTTGAGTGTTCGTTTCCTACACACTGCCCCTACACATTCACACACTGCTCACCCTGCACACTCACACTGTTCACCCTGCACACACACACACTGCAGTCACTGTCACTCTGCAGTCACTGTCACTCTGCAGTCACTGTCACTGCAGTCACACTCACTCTGCAGTCAATCTGCACTCACTGTCACTCTACACTCACTTTGCACTCACTGTCACTCGTGCACTCACTGTCACTCTCGCACTCACTGCACTCACTGTCACTCTCACTCTACACTCGCACTCACTGCCGCTCTCGCACTCACTCTGCACTCACTGTCACTCAGCACTCACTGTCACTCTTGCACTCACTGCACTCACTGTCACTCTCGCCAAGTGCCAGGAAACAATATGCCAACAGACATGAAGGCCTCAATGCGCCTTTACACGTCACTGAAAGCATGCATTTTGTGGGCTGTTTGTGAGGCTGCCTTTAAACACGTGGCAGGAAAGTCAACAACTGTCCATATGGGGTTAGTGAATAGGGGACTCTCTGCCACAGGTATCACACAAAATCCACGGTATTTCCTCATCTTTTTATTTTATTTTTAATTTATTTTACGCAACCAGTGATGCTTCTCTGTATCCCAAAATGTACGAAACTTCAAATATTCGTTGCAATAAAAATATAATTTACATATCTTCTCCATAGACAATACATGTGATTTAATTTCACTGTCATTATACGTCAGCACGCTATTTATCAGCAAAATGATTGTCTATATGTATGTTTCATAATTATTTGTATGTATTTGTATTTTAATGCCCCTTGTATGCCCAGCGGCATTTCTGCTGCAGGCACGCTCCATTAAGCTAAAACATTTGACCTCTGATCTTTAAGCCCACTCCCCTTCACCCACCACACCACTATAATGACTGTTACTATTAACACCACTACCACTGCTAGGAGATAATGCTATTTATTTCATGTTTCCATCACCGCTGTTCGAAAGATCTTCATTATTATTGTAATTTTTAATGAAAATAATTCTCATCTTGCTAGTTATTTTTGAAATAATGTAGGTGGTAGTTATTTTTGTAATAATGTAGGCGGTTGTGCGTTGGAGCTTTGGTGGGTGTGTGTTTGCACATCTGGACTGGCAACACCGAGGAAGAACAGCCTAATCTGAGTTCATCTTTAAAACGTGCTTCTGAAAGACGGATTGGGCTTGGGCAGGGTCGGTCGCATGTCAGGAATGTATTGGACACGAGCTGCCCTATAGAATCATACACCATTAATATCCAGATACTACCTACTTAAGGTAGAGCAGCCTACACACTGAGTGAGGAATCTAGACGTCTATTCTTGAAGTTCAAAAAAGGAAAGCAACTAGGAAGCAGCTCACAAGGGCAAGCAAATTACCATAATGGAGCGAATATTCAGGGTGGAGGCTCTACATTTTCAGGGTGGAGGCTCTACATTTTCAGGGTGGAAGCTCTACATTTAACAGTCACCTGATCAGGAATTAAAATCTTTATAGCCGACTGAGAAATCGTATTCAATATTTACACAGGAAATAAACTCGGAGTATGCTAGCTTCAATGCCAATTACCTTGGTTCTAGCAGATGAGCAATGGCTCTAAGAAAACGGAAAGGATGGCACTGAAAAGTGCGACGCTGTGGACACGTGTGCAGGCTGATGCAAGAACATTAATCTTTCAACAAAGCAGCTTACACCGAATACCACAAACGTGGTCTGCCAGCTCCCGGCGGCGGCTCTCTCCCAGGCGGCGGCTCCAGCGGCGGGGTCCTCTCCTTCTCTCGGGGACTCCTGCTCCCCGCTGGACCACCGGGGCTCCCAGCAGCTGACGGGAGCCCCGGGCAGCATCCGGCCATCTTCTCTGCCGGCTCCTCTCCTCAGGCGGCGCCTCGCAATCTCCCCTGGCCGGCAGCCAATTCCAGCGCGGCCCGGGGAGTGACGTCACTAGGGAATCCCGGGCCGGCAGCCAATGAGAGCGCGGCCCGGGAAATGAGTTCACTGGGTGTCCCGCAGTCCCGCCCCCGGCCTGCCTGACTTCCTGGTCGCGGCCGGGCGGCAGCGGGGACAATTTCGCGCACTTTGCGGGGCAAATGCCGGGTGGGCACCGGCTTCAATTAAACTGTAAAGCCAGGTGGCCACTCGCTCGGGAGCCACAACCACTGTAACAATGCCGCTATCTGCCGCCATTGACCTCGGGGAGGCAGGATGAGACGACCGATGTCGGGAAGCGAGCTGCAAAATGGCGGATAAAAGCTCCACGTTTTTTTCGGATTTGGGGGCGTGTTCTTGCTGTTCAAGGAGGCGTGGAAAAAAGTGGAAAGAACAGCAAGGAACACACCCCCAAATCCAAAAAAGACGGAGCCTATTCTGAGAGACAGCTCTCTCCTCCAATGGCTGGCCTCCATTTAGGAAGCAAGCCAATGGAGAAAGAGCAAAAAGAGGGAGGGATAAATGCAGCACTCTAAGAATCATTAAATCTCCGACTTCCGGTTTCTGCCTTACGGCAGAACCGATAGTCCTCGACCTAAAACATAGCGGATACAAATACATTTGCCAACTTTGTGAAGTGTGGTGAAAAGTTCTTAAAGCCTCACACTGGTTAATAGGTCTGCATTGCAAGAAGGTGATATGTAGGATCTAAAATAACATTCTTTATCATTTTTAAGAGATCTGTAATACCACTTAGGCAAATCTTAATTTGAGGCACAGATCAATTAATGAAAAAATGCCACATATTGGCATAAGGGTTTCAGGACTGAACCACAGGCAGAAATAATCAGTCTGCCAGGAGAGTTTTAAAGTAGTCTATGAACTTTAGATGAAGTTAAAATTGTAGAGCTCCTTGCATGCTTTTTGTTGAGAACTTCATATTAATTTTTGCCCCAAATCCTACTTCCAAGCCTTCATCGGTATTTAACGGACTTCGCAATCTCTGGTGCTAATTCATCACATAATGTACAGTAGTGTTTTCCACTGTTAAACTGGCATATAATCTGCGTTGAGCGTTTGAGCTTATGACATTTTTTTTATAGCAGCTTTATAGACAGATTTAGCCGTGAGGTCACTCTCCAGCTACGCTCCAGTTTCTTGCAATGGCTTTTCTTTGCCCGAAGCACAGAGGTAAACCATGGCCCTGGCGGATTTTTTCTACAAGAGTAAGCAGGATTAAGGGGGGGTGTGGGGGGGGGGGGGCACAGTACCTAGAGCAGAAATGAGCCAGCTGTTAAAGTTTGAAGTGTCAAGGTCCGGGACACCTGACAGCTGAAGGGGGGTGGAGGTAAGTACAGGAGTCATGTTTTTACTAGTAATTTTGAACCATTTACTTCTATTGTCCAAGTTAATAGGACTGGAGGTCCGAGAAGGTAGTGCCATGCTGAAAGGAATTCGCTCACATCGGCACTTGGAGGGTGCACCTCGATTCTCCCGGGCCCCAAGAACCACTGGGGACATTTTGAGATCTAATCTCGCCCCTGAAAAATAACGTTTGGGCGAACTGGGAATCGAATGTCCATGCCCCAGTCGGGCCACAGGAATCCAGGCCGGCTTGTTCTGGCGGAGGGCTCTATGATCCAGCAGCGAGGTAAGGGGGTAGGTGATGTGTGGATACGGCCAACGTGGATGCCCCCTGAACTTGTAGCCAGCCGAACTGATCCTACTGGACAACAGCGTCCCGATGATCGGGAGGGGCCCGTAACCCGGGTCTAGACTTACGCTGATCCGGGCCTGGTGGATTGGGCCTGCGGTGCTATGCAGGAGAGAAGCATGACCTCCAGTGCGGCAGTGTGGGGGGGAATGGTGATCCCCACATTTTGGAAGCCCGGTGACCTGCAGCCAAACAAACCGGTGCTTAGATGGCCTGTACCGAGGTGGAGTGGGCCGATCCCGGCATCGGGGGCCTTACGAGTACCACAAGAGCCGCAGGCTATCAGCTGGGGAAGATTTGAGGGGTGAGCGCACTCTTGTTTCCCAGATGAGACTTGTAGTGTCAAACAGGAGCAGTGACCACCAGATTCTGGAAGCTTCATTGCATACCGAGTACATTTGGGTATCAACAGTACTGCCATTGGGGTATTCCTCCCCCATTTGTTCTCTTGCTGTTTTATAAGCGGGACATGGTAAAACCAAATAGACAACTAATGACGAAATCTAATAAGATGGACAAGTATGTTGTAACTAAGCAGTCAATGGAGGGGGCTGGCTCAGGTATGGCGGGGGCTGGCTCAGGTACGGAGGTGCCGGAATCTGCGGAACCTTCACTTGGGGACATTATGGCAGCAATCCACGACCTTAAAGGTACTCTAGAACCCAAAATTGACACAGTGACAGAAGATGTTAATCTTCTACGGGTGGACTGTAAGAAAATGACAGAAAATCACAACAGCTGAAGCAAATATTCATACATCACAAACCACGTCCAAAAGATTGAAAAAGTTCAACATCTCGCATTGCAAAAAAGATTATGGCGGATAGATTTACTAGAGGACCAGGAGGGCAGGACCCAATGTGCATCATGGTGGCTGGGGTCTCCAATGGGGCGGGGGGCCCAGAGTCTACATATTCATCAAAGATCTGATCGTCAACAATCACCAGCCCAAGCACCTCTCCATTTTTTCTCCGTTAAGCGGGTGCATATGGCACCAGTGCCGAAAGACGATTTGGCAGAACAGCAAGATGAACAATCCACAGAGGGTGCAGAGGTGGGGGTTCCCTAATTGAAACAGCTGGCTGAAGGATAAGTACCCCTTGCTTAGCATGGCTGCTCCCACTGGGTAAGACTAAGCTGGAGAGGATATAATTATGAGGACTCTCGTCAGGAGCTCGTGACACAGTTTGGACCATTGTACTGTACCCTTGGATGGCCTTTGGGAGCGAGGGGTGGCGATAGTGCACCATGTTTTTGGGGGGTTGGCTGTGTGGAGAAAAGTTAAGGTTGTCAAATGTCTGCCCTCTTTGGAATTTGGGAGGGCGACACCACAACATGTTCCATGAGTAAAGGGTGTGGAGATAAGTTATTGAAGTTACAAGGGGTTTACGGATGGCTTATGAGCTACTCTGGGCATCTTGGCGGCACCAGCTAACCCTTGGCATGTTAGTTATGTTTAGGGTGACAGGCACTCTGCAAATTGGGGCATTGGGAATTTCAAAGTCTACAGTGCAGGGTAGCAGGTAGGTGAGAGTTTCAATGGGAATCACAGTTATGTTCTGTTTGCACAGTTCTACACAGTGTAACGTGGATTTGCTCAGTCACATGGTAAAACAAAGTGAGGGGCTCAGATCACACGCGGGAGGAGTGCAGATCATAGGCACGATTACACGATGGGAAGGGAGAACTTGCCTCCAAATACAACATGGGGTCCCAAGTCTGTTCAGATTTGAAGGTCATGGCATGGAATGTCAATGGCCTCAGTAGCAGAATGGAACAAAACCACACATTGCAATATATCCATAGATATGCCCCATACCTCGTCCTATTACAGGAAACCCACTTGAAAGGTAACCAATATAAAGCACTGGCTCATTGAGGGTACTCTGATGGCACTTGCGGGTTTCACCTCCAGATACTTTGGTATCCTTCTTAAATCATCCGTACTGTATACACCTGGCCAGACATGGCAAAACCTTCTGGGTAGATTTGTCATGCAGGTGGATACGTGGGAGGGCCAAACACAAAATCTTTATTCTGTTTATGTACTGCCTAGATTGCAGGCGGAAACTCTCTCAGCCCTTGGAGCCTCACTGTTGGAAATGCAGATGGGTACTCGGATACACGGGGGATGATAAATGAGATGATGAACCCTTTGAAGGACAAGCTGACCAGTAGGGAGTGAGACAGTCGAAAGCCCGCTTAAATTCTTCACAGAGGCCATGGGGTTGGTTGACCTCTGGCATGAGCTCACTCCAACCATGAACCAGTACACAAACAAGTCTGCAAGACGAACAAAAGTTACTTACCTGTCATTATAATATTCCACATTCCAGCCAATCAGGCTGCAGCACCCTCTAGAACCTTCTCCTCAGAATCTCAAGCCTTAGATTTTCATAGCACCAAAGTGACCAAGAGTGCATGAGGAGAAGAGAGCCTCTGAGGGGAGGAAGGGTGGGTCGCATGTGAATCTATGAAAGAAACCAATACTGGAGAACCACAGTTTACAGGTAAGTAACTTTTGTTCTTCTCCAGTATTAGGGTGTCTTTCATAGATTCACATGCTTGAATAAGAATGGAAAGCAGTACGCCAACACATGAGTCATAAAAGGCAATAAGAACAAATGCAAGCAAAGAAATGCACATATGAACATTGCAGATATACATCTATGAAAAAACCTGTTATGACAGGAGGCGGGAAGCAACAGAGGCTCACCTTAATTTGAAGAGATTTCATAGCACCGCTTGACCCACAGCAGTGTCTGCAGCGCCAGCTGTCTCCAGACAGTAGTGCATTGTGAACGTGTGCCTGCTTGAACACGTTGCCGCCCTGCAGATCTGATGTAGAGGCACTCCAGCAAATAGGGCGGTAGAGGATGCAACTGCCCTCGTCGAGTGTGCTCGCACAGGAGCAGAAAGAGGCTTGCCAGCCCGTTGATGGCAGAAGGAGATGGCAGAGGAAATCCATCGAGTAATGGATTGTTTAGTGACCGGATGTCCCTTGCGCATTCATCCATAGGCCACAAAGAGCTGGTCTGATTTACGAAAAGCAGCAGTGCGTTGAATATAGAATTTGAGGTAGCGCTTCAAGTCCAAAGAATGAAGAGAGCGCTCAGCGGGAGACTGAGGGTCTGGGGAAAAAAGTCTTGAGAATGACAGGTTCATTAAGAAGGAAGTCTGAAGGAACCTTAGGAATAAATTTAGGATTCGTGTGAAGTGTAGCAGCGTCCCTGGAGAATTGAAGAAATGGAGGCTGAATGGTGAAATCTTGGATGTCGCTCACTCACCTGGAGGATGTAAGTGCGAGGAGGAGGGCAACTATCCAAGTAAGGAATTTTAACTCCGCTGAATGGATGGGCTCAAAAGGAGGTCGGAGGAGCTGTGATAAGACCAGATTCAAACGCCAAACAGGTGGTGGACGCCGGATAGGTGGAAACATCCGGAACAGGCCCTTAAAGTACTGAGGAATGATCCGAGGGGAGTAGAGTGACATGGAACCATCATGGCGAAAGTGGGAAATCGCGGCCAGGAAGACTTTAAGAGTGGAATGCGAAAGTCCCGACTTTGCCAAAAGGAGGAAAAAAGGCAGGATTTGCTCAGGTGTGGCGAGCAGAAGATCGATTTTCTCCTTGTGGCACCAGACACAAAACCGTTTCCATTTCAGTTTATAGGTCTTAACTGTGGAAGGAGCGCGTGCACGAGCAAGCACATCTCTGCACTCGGGAGCAATATTCAGATGTGCAAACTCATTGTGCTAAAGTTCCAAGCGTGAAGCTGGAGACGCCAGATCCAGATGGCAAATCTGTTCCTGGCTCATGGTGAGAAGATGAGGCAGAGGACAAAGAAGAATCGGATCGCACTGGGAAAACAAAAGAAGATCCGTGAACCATGGGCGACGCGGCCACCTGGGCGCAATCAATAGGATGTGACACGGCTGAAGTCTCACCTTATGCAGTAGGCGTGGAATCAGAGGGATCGGCGGAAAAGCGTAAACTAACTTGCTCGACCAGTTGATCGAAAACGCATTCCCCCTCGAGCCGCTGTGGAGATGCCGACTTGCGAAGCGTAGGCATTTGCGGTTGAGTGGAGTCGCAAACCGATCCAGCTCCGCCTAGCCCCACAAGCGAAACACATGCTCCAGAGTCGGTTGAGGGAGTTCCCACTCGTGATAGTCCGAAGCCGGTCTGCTGAGTGCAAAAACCACAGTTGGACAGAATGCAGAACAATATCATACATTCACCCCAGTACAGAGATCTGGGCCTAAATCCATCGTTTTTTTGCACTCTACACCACCCCAGTTCAGACATGGCCATATGCAAATCAGTCTGACCCTGTGCCTCATGGGAACAGTCCAGCCCGAACTGCCAAGCCATGCCTTCCCTGGACCGGAAACAAGCTTCCGAGGACCGGTTTCCGGCATTCCAGCCATCTTCAGCCGGCTTGCTTGAATCCAGTGGTGTGGAGAGCATGGGACTCACGTCTGAGCATACACATCCCACTCGGGGTGACAAATGCAAAAACCACAGTTGATGGACAGAATGCAGAACAATGTCATACATTCACCCCAGTAGAGAGATCTGGGCCTAAATCCATCGTTTTTTTGCACTCCACACCACCCCAGTTCAGACATGGCCATATGCAAATCAGTCTAACCCTGTGCCTCATGGGAACAGGCCAGCCCCATACTGCCAAGCCATGCCTTCCCTGGACCGGAAACTAGCTTCCGAGGACCGGTTTCTGGCATTCCAGCCAGCTTCAGCCCAGCTTGCTTGAATCCCGTGGTGTGGAGAGCATGGGACTCACGTCTGAGCATACCCATCCCACTCGGGTGACAAATGCAAAAACCACAGTTGATGGACGGAATGCAGAACAATGTCATACATTCACCCCAGTACAGAGATCTGGGCCTAAATCCATCCTTTTTTTGCACTCCAAACCACCCCAGTTCAGACATGGCCATATGCAAATCAGTCTGACCCTGTGCCTCATGGGAACAGTCCAGCCCGAACTGCCAAGCCATGCCTTTCCTGGACCGGAAACAAGCTTCCGAGGACCGTTTTCTGGCATTCCAGCTGTCTTCAGCCCGGCTTGCTTGAATCCAGTGGTGTACAGAGCATGGGACTCACGTCTGAGCATACACATCCCACCCGGGGTGACAAATGCAACAAGCATTTGCAATGCAATAGGTCTCGCATTAGGAAAGTTTGAGCTATTGGTCTTGTAAATGACAATTTTTTTATTTATGTGTTGTTTTTGAAAATAGCTAAAATAGCTTTGTCAACTTCAATGCCAATTGTTCTAACTTTCGCAAATGTGACACCTATAGCATTTGTAATGCAACATGTTTTGTATTTACGTGACTTAGATGTATTTATATTACAAATAACAATGGCTTTTAATTTTTTTAAATAATTAATACTTAAATAAAAGTGATTGTAATTTATAATGGCAATAGCTTAAACTTTTGTAAATAACTTTTGTGAAGATTAAATAATAACATCTTTTGTGACATTTGTAATAAAGCTTGAAACATTGAGAGAACATATTTGAACCAGTGATGCTGTGGTGGTGCTGAGTGATTCTGTAGCTGCGCTGAGTGATGCTGTAGTTGCGCAGGGTGATGCTGTGGTGGTGCTGAGTGATGCTGTAGCTGCGCTGAGTGATGCTGTGGCTGCGCTGAGGGATGCTGTGGTTGCGCTGAGGGATGCCGTGGTTGCGCTGAGGGATGCCGTGGTTGCGCTGAGGGATGCCGTGGTTGCGCTGAGGGATGCCGTGGTTGCGCTGAGGGATGCCGTGGTTGCGCTGAGGGATGCCGTGGTTGCGCTGAGGGATGCCGTGGTTGCGCTGAGGGATGCCGTGGTTGCGCTGAGGGATGCCGTGGTTGCGCTGAGGGATGCCGTGGTTGCGCTGAGGGATGCTGTGGTGGTGGTGAGTGGTGCTGTGGTGGTGGTGAGTGGTGCTGTGCTGGGTGGTGCTGAGTGATGCTGTGGTGGTGCTGAGTGGAGCTGTGGTGGTGCTGAGTGGTGCTGAGTGGAGCTGAGTGGTGCTGTGGTGGTGCTGAGTGGTGCTGCTGAGTGGTGCTGTGGTGGTTCTGCGGGGGTGCTGAGGGATAATGTGGTGGTGCTGAGGGATAATGTGGTGGTGCTGGGAAAGTGGTCTCTGCATTAACTGAAAACAAGCCGAGCATGAACAAATGTATGTTTAATTATTTATTTATGGGCCTTCTTAGCAGGAGCAAAAGCCCTAAATGTGTACAAAGAGATGTTTACGGCTTGAAGGCAGAGTGCCTAAGTGAAGGGGGAGACAGGTTAGCGCCTTACAAATGACCTCAAATGAAGCGACATCTGAGGCATGGAAACAAACCTGAAGTGACGTCAGATTGGATGGTTTTGCACCGGAATGGGCGCACTCTGAGAGCACGGGTTCAACTGGGAAACAATTGTTATAGCGGAGTTTGCATTTATATAGCGCTTTCCACCCCTGGCGATGCATCGAGGCGCTTTTATGGGTGATTGCATGCCACCCTTGGGCAGGCTTGGGAGAAGGAGGCAGCCACATCCCAACCATACACTCTTCCACCCAAGCGGTTTGATGCCCTGCTTTCTCATGCGTTGGCGCTGTACTCTGGCTGCAGTGACCCGCCAGGAGTGACAGACATCCTGGTGTGCGGCTGAGGCTTAGAGTAGGGGTGGGCTCAGTGTGCCCTCCGAGGGAGGGGTGTGCTTGTGTGGCAGAGGTTGTCACTGCAAGCGTGTGCTTTGGGTGGAGGAAAGGGCAGTGTGCAGTGTGGTGCGTGTGGTGTGTCTAAGGATGTCTGCTCCACATTCGGGAGAGGCTGGCAGCACCGCTTCACCAACGGCAAGCCAGCAGACACAGCTCTAGAACAGCCCCAGGAGCAGGTAAGATACAGCCGGGCTTTGCAAATTCCACCTAAGAGAGAGTTTTCTGAGCGAAAGCACACCAGTGAGATTAACAAGCTCTCGGCATTGTTGTGGCCGTGGGAGGAGGGGTGGCCAAGAAGCACAGATTTAAAAACAAGTTCTGCAGGACACGTTTGCATTGTTCTGTCAGATGTAGGTAGGGGGTGGGCAGGCTGATTAGCTGCGCAGTGGATCTCTTGAAGTAGCTCACGGCCTTGAGGCCATGAAAATTAAAGCAATTAGGGGGGAGGTGGGAGGGAGGCTGATAGGCAGAAGGCTCGGGCAGATGTCAGATTAGAGGGAGGTGGTGGGCTGCCTGCAACTCGTGCGACCATATGGAGAGGGAGGGGGGGGGGGGTGGGCTGCCTGCTTGGAGAAGCTTGTGTGAGGGAGACTGGGCTGCCTTTGATGATCTAATGCAAGCTCGTGCACGAGGAGCTTGTGGTAACGTGATTCACGTGAACTGTTGAAAATACTCATCGTAAAAAGTCAGTTTTGTGGTTTCGTTGCATTAGGTCTCTTTGCGAGACCTAACCACAGTTGATGGACATAATGTAGAACAATGTCATACAATAAACCCAGTACAGAGATCTGGGCCTAAATCCATCGTTTTTTGCACTCTACACCACACAAGTTCAGACATGGCCAGGGCGTTGGGAGGCGTTGGGAGCACGTGAACTGCTGTTAGCTGGACTCAATATTGAATCGCCCATTCCCAGATCTGTTGTGCCTGTCTGGATAGCCGAAGAGACCTCGTACCCCCTTGTTTGTTAAGGAATGTGCATACTTACTGGTGGTGTTGTCCGTACGCACCAGCAGCGACTTCCCTTCCACCAGCAGCCGGAAAGATTTGAGGACAAGGAAGATAGCCAGGAGTTCCAGGCGATTTATGTGCCATGTGCATTGTTCTGCCATCCATTTGCCTTTGACTGACAACCCTTCGAGGTGCGCACCCCAACCTTCCAAGGAAGCGTCCATCGTAAGGGTAAGCGTGGGGTCTGTGTCCTGGAATGGCCGCCCGGTGTCGATGTTTGAAAAGTGAGCCCACCATTCCAATGCGCCCTGAATGCGGGTGTGGTCAGGCAGCCTTTGTCGTTGAACGACCCCGAGACTTGCCGCCATTGTTTTTCCAACTCTTCTTGGAGGACTCGCATGTGTAGCCTGCAATTGGGGGATCAGCTGTACGCAGGATGATGCCATGCCCAGAAAAGATTTTAACATCCAAACAGAAGCGGACCTTCTTGAGCGTAGAAGAGCCACCATCTTGACCATGCGATCTTGTCGCTCCTGCGAAACAAACACCTTTGCCAGACGAGAGTCTATTAATGCCCCCAGAAAGATACTTTGTTGTGCTGGACGGATATGAGATATCTCGTCGTAGCTGGAGAGACCCAAGGCGTGAAAGACAGATAGGCAAGTCTGAGTGTGTTGTCCTGCTGAATGAAAGGTTTGAGCCTTTATCAGGCAGTTGTCTAAATAAGGGTAGAACTGTATGCCCTGTAGGTGAAGAAAAGCCGCAACTGGAGCCATGATCTTTGTGAAGACTCTCGGAGCGGAACGAAGGCCGAAAGGTAAAACTTTGAATTGGAAGTGTTTCGATCCCACTGTGAAGCGAAGATACTTTCTGTGTCTGTGATGGATTGGCACATGAAAATATGCATCTTGGAGGTCGATTGTGGAGAGGAACTCTCCGGGATTCAGGAACTGTAAAATTTCCAGTAAGGTCAGCATCCGAAATGTTTGGGATTTGATGAACTTGTTGAGGGCTCGGAGGTCTAAGATAGGGCGCCACTCTGCAGATTTTTTCCTGATAAGGAAAAAGCGGCAATAATAACCCTTGCCTAGTTGTAATCGAGGAACCACTTCGACAGCCCCTTTCTTTATCATAATTGCGACCTGCGCCAACAGTTCCTTCAAATGTGCTGGGGGAGGGCCAGAGGGTGGGCGGGTGGTAGGAAATTTGAGAAATTCGAAAGCGTGGTCCTTTAAGATGACATCCAAGACCCAACAATCTGAAGTTATCTTTGACCAATTGCAGAAGTGTTGGGAGATTCGACATCCAATTTTCAGAGCAGAAGAACACTTAACCCTGGGAAAGTCACTGTTTTTTAGAGGTAGCACCTCCTCTGTAGGTGCTTTTCCTTCGATAAGGCCTGGAATCGGATTGCCTATTTTGAGTTTGCTAGGAGTAGCGCTGCTTGTTTTCACCATAGGAGCTGTACTGGGAGTAGCCACGAAAATTGGAGGAAGTACCTCTGCCACGTGCTCCACGAAAGGGCCGCTTCCGGTACTGGAGAGATCCCAGAGCACCAGCAGTGTCCGTGTCTTTCTTGATGGACTCTAAGGCGTCGTCCACATGCTTGCCCAAGAGGGACTCTCCATCAAAAGGCAAGTCAAGCACCCTTGCCTGCACTTCAGGCCGAAAAGCCGTAGCCTTAAGCCAGCCCTGCCTCCTTAAGACTGCAGCACCTGCGAGCTGTCCGAAACCCGTCGAAGAAATATCAAAGTCCCAATCTGTAAAGACAGCGTTGTCGCCCTGGTCAGTATCATTGCGGACATCATCATCATCATCATCAGTACCAGGATCTGGAAGAACTGGTGATCTTGGCTGAGCAACAGGAAGTGGCTCTCGTGCTGGAGGAGGCGGAGCAGGAGAATTCTGCGCTGAAGGTGGGAATCGACGATTATAATCATCTAACATGTGCTGAAGGTTCGATATCAAAGACACCGGTATTTGTGCCATAGGAACCTCTTGGTCAACATCCAGCTGGCCATTATAAACTTGGAAGAGTGAACCCCTGTCATCACTGTCCTCATCCTCATAGTCCTGATATTTTATATTGATCTCCGAAGGACTTGCTGCAGGACGAAAGGTGTCATCAACATAAGAACCATCCGAAGATTCCTCTGCAGACGCAAAAAGTTTAGCAGGGGGGCGAGAATCACCTTGAAGAGGACTCAAAACCAGTGGAGCGGGACGTTTTACAATAGAAGCCGTCACCACATTAAAGGTTGTAGCAGTCGCCAGAGAATAGTGTCCAGTCGATGGTCCCGTCGACGAGCTCGTGGTCGAAACCGTTGTCGAAGGATTAGACAATGTAGAACCAGGTGTTGACGAAGAAGCGGAAGCAGTCGACGGAGCCAGGACTTTTCCCTTCGATGGTGCGGCTGTCGTCGACGAGGAGGTGGTCGTCGACATTGAACTCTACGTCGACAAGGCTACCGTCGACGAAGACTATCGTCGACGAGCGACGCGTCGACAAAGCCTTCGTCGACGAATGCTTCTTTGGTAAGGCCGTCGACGAGACGGATTTCTTCGCCGTCGACGAGATCTTCACAATGGAGGTTATGGGCCTAACCTCTTGATTCGTCGTCGACGATGCGGATGTTGTCGTTGTCGACAGAGCAGGTCGTCGTCATCGTAGGCACAACATCGACAAATCTTGCTGTCGTCGACGAGCTTGTCGACGAGCTGGCACTCGTTTTGGACGACGAGGGCACAGCTTGGGACTGCGACGCCAGAGAACCAGGTCCCGTAGGCGTAGAGGCCGGCAGATCCCGTGGGGAGACAGACTTTAGAGCGTCCACAAACTTCTTCCATTTTAGGAAAGGAGAAGGCATCTCAGTCTCCGACCCACGCTTAAGAGAGGTCTTGGGATGGTAGGAAGACACACTCTCCACATAAGACATAGGATTATATGTAGCCACAGAAGGAGACGGGCCTCTCTATCTTTTAGGGTCTTAGAAGAAAATGTTCTGCAGAACTTGTAGTTCCTCACCTCATGGTCCGGGTACAGGCAATAGATTCACTTTTTATGAGGGTCCTCATGGAACAGGCGTAGTTTCCCATATGAAGAACAAGGCCTGAATAAAGATTTCTTAGTTGACATTTTTCAAGAAGTTGAAAGGTTTGAAGATTGAAGAAACTGAGCAGAGTTCAGGGAGACTCCCTTCACATGACATGACGTAGAAAATCTGAGGGCTTGAGCTTCTGAGGAGAAGGTTCTAGAGCAGAGGTCTTCAAACTTTTGGATGCCGAGACCCCCCTGTCAACATTTACAGGCGTAAGGACCCCCTCCTGAAAAAAATGTCTAAACCTCTAGGCAGGGCTACTGGAATTATGAAGCAGGTGAGTACCAAATTATGCGACAGGCTTGACTAAATTGTGTGAGTAGAAAATTTAAATAATGTTCTGTGATGCTGCGTATTTTGAGATAGCATTGCTTTATTATTTTTTAAACACAGTAACACTGAGGAAAGATTTCACCCCATCAGTGCCAGTTTATAACCAAAATACAGCAATTAACATCAGAAAGAGGTCTAGTCAACCTTTGTGAAGGGCCTCCCACTGCGCAGGAATACGCGCTGCCACATTAGAAGCTCACCTGGCCATGGCCGGGAGCAGCAAGTCAAGTCAAGAGATTTATATAGCGCGCTACATACCCAGAGGGTCTCAAGGCGCTTGAGGAGGGTGAGGAGTTACTTGTCGAATATCCAGGTTTTAAGTTGCTTTCTGAATGTAAGGTGGTTCTGAGTGAGGCGAAGGTGAGTGGGAAGTGAGTTCCAGGTTTTAGCTGCCAGGTAGGAGAAGGATCTGCCTCCCATGGTGGTTTTGTTGATGCGAGGTACAGTTGCAAGGGCTTGGTTGGAGGATCGTAGGTGGCGGGAGGGGGTGTAGAAGGAAAGTCGTGAGTTGAGGCATTCGGGTCCAAGTTCGTAGAGTGCTTTGTGTGCGTGGGTTAGAAGGCGGAAAGTAATTCTCTTGTTAACGGGGAGCCAGTGGAGGTTTTTCAGGTGTCCAGAGATGTGGTCTTTACGCGGGATGTCTAGTATGAGTCTGGCTGACGCGTTCTGGATGCGTTGGAGTTTTTTCTGGAGTTTTGCGGTGGTACCGGTGTATAGGGTGTTTCCGTAGTCCAGGCGACTCGTGACCAGTGCGTGGGTGACCGTTTTTCTAGTTTCGGTGGGGATCCAGCGGAATGTTTTTTTGAGCATGCGAAGAATATTGAAGCAAGAAGATGAGACGGCGTTGACTTGTCTGTTCATAGAAAGTGAGGAGTCCAGGATGACACCTAAGTTCCGTGCGTGGTCCGTCGGGATGGGTGCTTTTCCAAGGGCCTCTGGCCACCAAGAGTCATCCCAGGCGGAGGGGGAGGTGCCAAGGATGAGGACTTCAGTTTTGTCGGAGTTCAGTTTTAGACGGCTGTACTTCATCCACTCGGCTACTTCTTTCATTCCTTCATGTAGGTTGGTTTTGGCGGTGTTGGGGTCTTTGGTGAGTGATAGTATCAGTTGGGTGTCATCAGCGTAGGCGATGATGTTGAGGTTGTGTTGGCGTGCGATGGCCGCGAGGGGGCTCATATATACGTTGAAGAGGGTGGGGCTGAGTGAAGATCCTTGTGGCACGCCGCAGATGACTTCTGTGGCTTCTGATTTGAATGGTGGAAGGCGGACTCTCTGAGTTCTTCCGGCAAGGAACGAGGTGATCCATTCCAGTGCTTTTCCTTGGATTCCGATGTTTCTGAGGCGTTGTATTAAGGTGCTATGACAAACTGTGTCAAAGGCTGCGGAGTGGTCGAGGAGGATGAGGGCGACTGTGTCTCCGTTGTCTAGCAGAGTTCGAATGTCGTCAGTTGCTGCGATGATGCGGTCTCAGTGCTGTGTTTGGCTCGGAAGCCGGACTGTGAGGAGTCGAGGGACTTGTTGGTTTCGAGGAAGGCGGCGAGTTGGTTGTTGACAGCTTTCTTGATGACTTTGGCCGGGAATGGAAGGAGCGAGATGGGGCGGTAGTTTTTGAGTTCGGTGGGGTCAGCTGTAGGTTTCTTCAGAAGGGCGCTGAGTTCGGCATGTTTTCAACTTTCCGGGAAGATAGCGGAGTTGAGGGAGCAGTTGATGACGTCTCGGAGGTGCGGTGCTATAATGGAGTCTGCTTTGTTAAAGATGTGGTGAGGGCATGGGTCTGCGGGGGATCCTGAGTGGATGGAGTTCATCAGGCGGATGGTGTCCTCAGTGGAGATTGGGTTCCAGTCGTTCAGGATGTTCAAGGGGTGTGGGGGTCCTGCAGAGGGTTGGGTGGGTTGGTCTTCGGGTCGGTTGTCGAAGCTGTTGTGGATTTCTGCAATCTTGTTGTGGAAGAATGAGGCTAGGGAGTCGCAGAGGGCTTGAGAGGGGGTGATGTCGTTGGAGTTGGCTGAGGGGTTGGTAAATTCCTTGACGATGTTGAATAATTCCTTGCTGTTGTGGGCGTTATCTAGTCGGTACTTGAAAGCGTCTTTCTTGGCAGATCGGATTAGTTGGTGGTGTATGCGGGTGGCGTTTTTGAAGGCGTCCCTGGTGCTTGTGTTGGAGTCTTTTTTCCAGGCCTTCTCAAGGGAGCGACAGAGTTTCTTAGATTTCTTAAGATCATCGTTGAACCAGGAGGCCTTCTTGCTGCCTAAAATGATTTGCCGTTTTTTCAACGGTGCTAGGATGTCGGCGCTGTTGGATAGCCATTGGGTGAGGTTAATGGCTGCTTGGTCGGGGTTTGTGGAGTGGGCAGGGGGGTTTTGAAGAAGCGATGAGGAGATCTGGTCGATGGTGATTTTGTTCCAGTTTCTTCGCAGAGTGGGTTGAGGATGGTTGTTGGTTGTGGTCTTGTTGTAGGTAAAGTGAACGCAGCTGTGGTCCGTCCAATGGAGAGCAGTGGTGTGGCTGAAGGAGACATGTTTGCTGGAGGTGAAGATAGGATCGAGTGTGTGACCTGCGATGTGGGTCGAGGTAGTGACAAGTTGTTTAAGTCCGAGGTTGGCGAGATTGTCCAGAAGGGTGGTGGCGTTGCGGTCGTTGTTCTTTTCGAGATGAAAGTTGAGGTCTCCCAGAAGAATGTAATCCTCGGAGGGGAGGGCGTGTGGGGTGATGAAGTCCGTGATGTCGTCACTGAAATGTGCACGGGGTCCCGGTGGCCTGTAGAGGAGGGTGCCTCTGAGTGTGGTCTTAGGGTCGATGTGGATCTGGAAGTGGAGGTGTTCAGTGTTTGCGAGATTGACGTCTGAGCTGGTTGAGATGCGGATGGATTTCAGCAAGGGTCCCTTCAAACCCTGGCGGTCTTGTGCAGAGTTAAGCAGTTTACCCATGCCCCTTTTCGCTCACCCCTTCCTTCCATCCCTCTCTTCTCACCTCTCCCAACTGGAGGTTGATCCCTCTCTCACATTGCAGGCAGATGGTTATTAGCCCCATGACACCTTTTGGTAACAGTAGCGCACTACAAATGTAAATAATAATAGGCAGAAGCAGGGAATCCACTAACCCCGAACTTCGGGGGTGTTTAACACTCCCAGCCAGGGCTGGC
Source organism: Lissotriton vulgaris (assembly GCF_964263255.1). Lineage (NCBI taxonomy): Eukaryota > Metazoa > Chordata > Amphibia > Caudata > Salamandridae > Lissotriton > Lissotriton vulgaris. Next base: position 249,018,433 of record NC_141687.1, read on the forward strand.
CCTAGCACTGGTCGCACACGGTGCAACAGTCTTTCCACCTTCTCCATGAATTCCCTCACTACCACTCACCAACAATACACCTCATCTCTCAATAGCACCTGTCTAACAAAATACTTATAGTTTACTCGCACTCACTTCTGTGATGTGAATGGTACATCTTCTGTGTACCAGGTACTTTAACCTTCTGCACTGTGTGGGTGACAAGAGTGCCCATGTGACTGCACGGAGAGCAATGCAACAGTGTGAGAGTGGGGTAAAAGAAGTGACTACAGGTGGAGTGAGGTGACCATATGAATTTGGGTTCGGCTGTAAGTGCAGAGTGGGCCAAATTAGTGCATGGTTAATGATGGCCTTGTTTGAGTGAGCTACAGATTGAGCAGTGGGGGGGGGAGGTGAGTGAAGTGTCACATGAGTGCAGGATGAGAAGTGTGCTCGTGTGTCTGCAGGGTGAGGTACAGAGTGAACAATGCAAGCACATTTTTAGTGCATTGTGATCACTGAGTGCAGGGTGAGCGGGTGAATGGTGTGAGTGCATTGTGATCAGTGTGAGTGCATTGTGATCAGTGTGAGTGCATTGTGATCAGTGTGAGTGCATTGTGATCGGTGTGAGTGCATTGTGATCGGTGTGAGTGCATTGTGATCAGTGGGAGTGCATTGTGATCAGTGGGAGTGCATTGTGATCAGTGGGAGTGCATTGTGATCAGTGGGAGTGCATTGTGATCAGTGGGAGTGCAGCGTGAGCGGGTGAATGGTGTGAGTGCAGGGTGATTGGTGTGAGTGCACTGTGATCAGTGGGAGTGCACGGTGATCAGTGTGAGTGCACGGCGATCAGTGTGAGTGCACGGCGATCAGTGTGAGTGCACGGCGATCAGTGTGAGTGCACGGCGATCAGTGTGAGTGCACGGCGATCAGTGTGAGTGCACGGCGATCAGTGTGAGTGCACGGCGATCAGTGCGAGTGCACGGCGATCAGTGCGAGTGCACGGCGATCAGTGAGAGTGCACGGCGATCAGTGAGAGTGCACGGCGATCAGTGAGAGTGCACGGCGATCAGTGAGAGTGCACGGCGATCAGTGAGAGTGCACGGCGATCAGTGAGAGTGCACGGCGATCAGTGAGAGTGCACGGCGATCAGTGTGAGTGCATGGCGATCAGTGTGAGTGCATGGCGATCAGTGCGAGTGCACTGTGATCGCTGCGAGTGCAGGGTGAGGGTTAAGCAGGGTGCATTCCCAGAAACTTGAAGTGTAGGGTTTCAGACATTAGTTAAACTACTGCTATAAAGGCATTAATCAGGGATTGAGGGTGGAGGAAATAAATAATGTGCTGATCCTGCAACAAACTTCCAGTCTTATGATTAGGGTTACCAGCTCATTATTTTGATGTTCCAGAATCAAGCAGTCACCTTAAGCTGTATTTTTAACACTTATCTGTGAATACTTAGAACAGCAAATATAAATAGAAAGCACTTTTAATTGTGTCACTTTTAGTTGTGTTCTAGGGCTGCCTCAATGATCCATGACTGAAAATTAAAGAGACCAAAGACAGAAAAGTCACATAACTAATTAATACATACTTTTTTATTTATAACTCTATTTAGTGTCAAGAGCAGGCATTTTTCTTATGGCAACCCAACTTTATATTCCTTTTCATTAAATGAATTCTTACACTACAGCAAGAAGTGTAAAAATACAAATGTAAGGAATAGGCAGAGTGGGGGCCCAGGGGGTACTGGAACCTTAAAAAACATTAAGCCTCTGTAACCAGTTTACAAAAGCATGTAAATATGCTAATGGTCTTTAAAGACCTGTGAAAAACCCAGGCGTGCCGGAGATAAGACTCCAGACACTGCCCAGCCGAGCCCCCAGCAGCTCGAGTTTCACTGCAGCAACCCGGGCTGAGACACAGGACGGGGAAGAGGGGGGCTGAAGCCCTGGAGGCCAGGGCAGACGTGTGACTGTGAAGGCGCGACCCCCTGGGGGTTGCGCCCCACATTTTGAAGACCCCTGTTCTAGAGGGTGCTGCAGCCTGATTGGCTGGAATGTGGACTATTATAATGATATGGATATGTTACTAAAGTGAATCCTCCCTTTAGGCCTCTATGGGCCTATGTTGTTCTTTGGTACTTTACAATTTTTCTTTATGACTATACATATATATCATATTTATATGTATATTTATGATGATATATATATATATATGAATATTACTACTATTTTATGTACCGTGGGACTCCCACTTAGACGACGGGGAATTATTCAAGCATGTGAATCTATGAAAGACACCCTAATACTGGAGAAATGGTAGTTTCTCCCGCCTGGATTATATATTTTCCCATTGCATAAGTGTGAGCCACTTTCATGGTATGGGCCACCTGGCGGAAGGCATCTCTGACAACTCACTGGTGGTGTCATTTTCAGGCACTATTAGAGATTCAGTGTTGCTCCCAAGGATAGCCACCTGGCAGTTGAAAGACAGAAATTACAAGATATAATAGAAGATCACTATTTCTAAGAGAACGTGGGGTGGGGTCGGCCAGCTCTGCTAGTACTTTATGGAAGTTTTCAAAACATTGCTATGTGGCAATGCTCAAGCCCTCATAGGGGTAAAGAGGAGGGAACAGGCTATCAAGTAGGAGTCGCTATAGAAAGATTACCTCTTTGGAATTAGAAATAGCGAGGGGGGGGTTGCCTGACACCCACCTGAGTCATTGTATACAGCTGCAGCAACAGGAGTTGAGAGACTTGGTGGAAAATTAAGCTTGAGCACAAGCATTGGCTACTGTACAATGTAGGCAATAAGGCCAATAAGCTTATTACTTTATTGGAAAAGAGAGACAGGAGTAGAAACTGGGTGGTAGAAATTAAAGACCCATACTACTGGGACAGCCATAGCAGAAGCGTTCGCGAAATACTATGAACAAGCATACACTTCCCAACTACCCGATCCAGTCAGAATTGCACTGACCTCCTGAAAGATCTCTCTCTTTAAGTCCTCTCCCTAGAGGAAAGGGATGCATAGAACAGGACTTGATTGTTTATAACATAGAATGTGCAATCCGGGGATAACAATCCGGCATGGCTGCAGGGCCTAACAGCCTACCTGAAGAGCTCTATAAATGTGCAGTCGATACATTTGCACCACATATGCTTAGTATCTTCCAAAAAGATATCCACCCAGCAGATCACAGACTGGCCAATATCGTGGCCCACCCCAAGAAAAATAAACTGCCCACAGCCTATAATTCCTATAGGCCTATATTTCTTTTGAATTTAGAGGCCAAGGTCCTGGTGAAAGCCCTAGCCAATAGACTTGTGAAGGTAATAAATACGGTGGTCCATTGGACCAATCTGGATTTATGCCTCACAGGGCTCCCAGAGTGAATCGGAGGTGCCTTTATGAGGCATTACATACGACAGGGACTTCTCAGGCAGAGGATGCTGTTCTGCTCTCATTAGATGCAATAATGGCTGTTGACAGTAAACAATGGCCATACTTATTTGCTGCCGTGTCCATTCTTGGATTCGGTCTCAAGTTTTGCTACTGGATTAGACTCCTATATCATGATCCCATGGGGAGGGTGCAGGTCAAAGGTGCACTTTCTCACCCTTTAACTCTTCATATGGGTACAAGGCAGGGCAGCTCCTTGACTCAGATGATCTTCGCCATAGGCTCTGGAACCACTGGCAGCCTGGATCCGACAAGACCCGTTACTGTAGGGCACTCGGGGGACAGCATGGGTGGAAGGATTTACCTCTATGCTAACGACATGCTGTTGTATGCTAAGCGACTGCACCTCTTGATAGGTAGAATTCCTTATATTTTTCAACTTTTAGTTACTCCATTACCAGATCAACTAGGACAAGTCTCATCTTTCGTCTTGCTGGAGAACAGCCGGTTTTACCACCCTAGTTTGCGGCTGCAGTAGGGACTCAAGGCTTTCAATACGTAGGCATTTTTGTGACCAGAGATGCTGAGAACATTATACGAAGGAATCGGATTCCTCAATTTGAGCGTCTTAGGAAAATGAGGCAAACTGGAGGGCACTTACAGTAACCCTAATGGGAAGGTCCGTGCTTTTTAAGATGATGAACTTCCCATGCATGCTGCACGTCCTTTAAAATACCTCGTACAGGGTGCCACACAATTTTATTTTGCAAGGTGAATAGCGAATTGAGGGAACTATTTTGAAATGGGGGCAGCTCACGGATCTCCCGCGACAAGTTCCAATCGGGGGTATCAGTCTGAGTGGGGGCTGGCAACCCCTGACATATATATCTACTATTGTGCTGCACAACTGACCACAGTGAACGATTGGGTATTTGGGGACATAGAGGACCCAGCTTACTGAGTAGATTGAGGAGCTATGGCGGACCAAATTTAACTGTCAATACTATGTAACTGAAAGTGTGGAGGATCGCTGCCACCACATAGACAAACGGTTGTTAGGGTGTGGAGAGAGGACAATAAACACCTGGACTGGGATGGCAGGTTGACAAGCAGGACTCCGTTGTGGGACATTGAACTCTTGCAGGAAGTTGGGAGCTTGAAATATTTCCTTAAATGGGGACTGATTGGTATGGAGTGCCTTTGAAGACCTACAGGAGGAGCACGAAATGGACAAAATGGAACAGTTTAAATATCTGCAGTTGGGGCATGCGATACAGTGTCATTTGGCAGAGGGGGAGCAGCTGCCAGAGTTCACTCCTTTGGAGTGACTATTACAACTTGACCCAATTCCAGCAAAGGCGTGATCTCCTTGATATTTAAGAAAATAATGAACAACTCTCCCCTGACCTGCTACGATCCCAACAAGAGACAGAGGAAGTAAACATTGGGCTTATTGAGGACGATTACTGGGTGGAAGCAGAGCCCCAGAGAAATAGCCATAAGGGCTCATTTTCATATGATACAGATACAAATATTACACAGATCTATTATTCTAGGTATCTATTACATCGTCTGGGCCGGTACAATATGGCCCTTAGCACTAGGGCCTGGACCGCTGAGCCTGCTCCAGGCGAGGTCGCCCCCACCCACCGCTGCTCCTGCCCGCTTTTGCCAGTGCCCTGCTGACTGCGATAGCCTCTGTGTACTTTGCCGTCTGACGTTTGTTTTTGCCTTCTGTTTTCCCCTCTGCCTCTCGCCCCTGTATTTTGCCTTTGTGTGCCCCGTTCACCTTTTACCGTTTGCCGTCTGTTTTGCCTTCTGTCTTCCTCTTTGCCTCTCGCCCCTGTATTTTGCCTGGTGTGCCCCGCTCACCTTTTGCCGTTTGTTTCTTGCCTTCTGTAGTCCCCTGTTGCCTCTGTACTCCCATTTCCCCCCCCTCTGCTGCCCTTCCCCTACCTGCATCCTTTTTCAGCCGCCGGACGACCCAGCCGCCGCTGAGCCGCCCTCGGCCCTCCTTCCCACCACTGTCCTCCGGCAACTCCGCCCCCCCGTGCCCACTGGCCGCCCCGCTCCCGCCACCCAGCTGACCCGCCCTCTTGGCTCCTTACCTATGACACCCCCAGAGCGACCGCGCAGCGGACGCGCGCAGCGGGAGCACCGATTGAGCGCCGAAGGTGCGCCAAAGGTAAGCCAGTCTGCGCCCGTCCGCGTCTGGACCGCGCCCAGCGCCAGGACCCCTGGCCCCCGCAGACCCCAGCCCACCCGCCGGACCTACAACACCACCGAACTCAACACCGGCCGGATCCCGGGATGCTACCGAGCCACCCACGGACCCTTCAGCTGCCACTCCTGCAAGTTCACCTGCATCCGTACCTGCACCGCACCCGCCAAGCCGAGCACCAGCAGCAACCACTTGAAGTGCATCCTGCTCAACACCCGCTCCGTCCACAGACACGCCGAACTCTGGAACCTCCTCGACACCACATCCCCAGACGTCGCCTTCCTCACGGAAACCTGGATGAACGCCTCCTCAGCACCCGACATCGCCATCCCGGACGGATACAAGATCACCCGGAGGGACCGCGGAAACCAGACCAGAGGAGGCATCGCCATCATCCACAGGAACACCATCCGCATCACAACCAACACGACGACACCCTGACAACCGCCGAACACCTGCACTTCCATATCCACACCGACCCCAAGACCACCCTCAGAGGCACCCTCATCTACAGACCCCCGGGAACACGCACACAATTCAGCGTAGACATCGCCGACTTACTCAGCCCGCACGCCCTCCCCTCCGCTGACTACATCCTCCTCGGGGACCTCAACTTCCACCTGGAGAATAACAACGACCGCAACACCACCACCCTGCTGGACAACCTCGCCAACCTCGGCCTCAAGCAGCTAGTGACCACCCCCACCCACTACGCCGCACACACACTCGACCCAGTCTTCTCATCCAACAAGGACATCATCTTCAGCCACGCCACCGGACTCCACTGGACAGACCATAGCTGCATCCACTTCAGCTTCAGAAGAACAACGGTCCACCACCACCAAGCAACAAGTTGCACGCAGAAGCTGGAACAAGATCACAGCCGACCAGCTCGCCGCATCCCTGAGCCAGGACCCACCCACCAGCTCAGCGAACCCCAGCCAGGCCGCCAACAACCTCACGAAGTGGATCAGCAACTGAGCAGACGACCTCGCCCCACTGAGGACCCCGCTTAGCAGACCCGGCAGCAAGAGAGCATCCTGGTTCACCGACGAAGTCAAGAGCTCCAAGAAGAACTGCCGAGCCCTCGAGAAAGCATGGCGCAGAGACCCGGCACCAGACAACATGACCGCCCTCAAGCTCGCCACCCGAAAACACCACCAACTGATCCACGCCACCAAGAAAACTGCTTTCAAGGTACGACTGGACAACAACGCACACAACAGCAAGGAACTCTTCACCATCGTCAAAGAGCTCTCCAACACCCGCGCCGGAAACAACGACATCAACCCATCACAAGACCTCTGCAACTCCCTCGCCTCCTACTTCCACAACAAGATCGCAGACATACACAACAGCTTCAGCACACAACCGACGCACTCCACGACCGCACCGACGCCCCCCACCTTCCGCGCCTGGACCCCGATCACCACCGAAGCCTCTGTACGATGAACTCTATCCACTCCGGATCCCCAACCGACCCCTGCCCTCACCACGTCTTCAACAAAGCCAACGCTGTCATCGCACCCCATCTGCGAGACATCATCAACACCTCCTTTGACACCGCCACCTTCCCGGAGAGCTGGAAGCACGCCGAACTCAGCGCTCTACTGAAGAAACCATCAGCGGACCCCACCGAACTCAAAAACTACCGCCCCATCTCGCTCCTCCTGTTTCCGGCCAAAGTCATTGAGAAGACCGTCAACAAGAAGCTGGCCGCCCTCCTCGAGACGAACGGATCCCTCGACCTCTCGCAGTCTGGCTTCCGGGCCAACCACAGCACCGAGACCGCCCTCATCGCAGCCACTGACAACATCCGAGCCCTGCTCGACAACGGAGAAACAGCGGCCCTCATCCTCCTGGACCTCTCCGCGGCGTTCAACACTGTCTGCCACCGCACCCTTGTGCAGCGTCTCAGCAACGTCGGAATCCAGGAGAAGGCACTAGAATGGATCATCTCCTTCCTTGCCGGAAGAACACAGAGAGTCCGCCTTCCACCGTTCAGATCAGAAGCCACCGAAGTCATCTGCAGCGTTCCTCAGAGCTCCTCGCTCAGTCCCACCCTCTTCAATGTCTACATAAGCCCCCTTGCGGCCATCGTACGCCAACACAACCTCAACATCATCTCCTACGCCGACGACACCCAGCTGATCCTCTCCCTCACCAACGACCCCGCCACCGCCAGAGCTGACCTACACGAAGGGATGAAAGACGTAGCCGAGTGGATGATGGACAGCCGCCTGAAACTGAACTCAGACAAGACGGAAGTTCTCATCCTGGGCTCCTCACCCTCCACCTGGGACGACTCCTGGTGGCCCCCCGCCCTGGGCAGCGCACCCAAACCAACAGACCACGCACGCTACCTGGGGCTTCATCTTGGACTCCTCCCTCTCCATGACCAGACAAGTCAACGCCGTCTCCTCGTCATGCTTCAACATCCTGCGCATGCTACGCAAGATCTTCCGCTGGATCCCCACCGAGACCAGGAAGACGGTCACCAGGCCCTCGTCACCAGCCGTCTGGACTACGGCAACTCCCTCTACGCCGGAACCACCGCCAAACTCCAGAAGAGACCCCAGCGGATCCAGAACACCTCAGCACGACTCATCCTGGACATCCCCCGCCGCAGCCACATCTCCGGACACCTGAGAGACCTGCACTGGCTCCCGGTCAACAAGAGAATCACCTTCCGGCTCCTCACCCACGCACACAAAGCCCTACACAACCAAGGCCCAGGATACCTCAACAGCCGCCTCAACTTCTACGCTCCGAAACGCCAGCTTCGATCGACCAGCCACGCCCTCGCCGCCGTCCCCCGCATCCGAAGAGCCACCACAGGAGGAAGGTCCTTCTCCTACCTGGCCGCCAAGACTTGGAACTCCCTTCCGACCCACCTCCGCCTGACCCAAGACCACCTCGCCTTCAGGAAGCAGCTCAAGACCTGGCTGTTCGAGCAGTAGCGGACCCCCTCCCCCCAGCACCTTGAGACCCTCCGGGTGAGTAGTGCGCTATATAAATGCATTGATTGATTGATTGAAGGCTTCTTTGTTTTATGTTCTAGAATGCTGCATCACTCTGACTGGAAAAGGGAACTGGTTAACTTCATTTAGATACTTTTCATAGTTTTCCTCTGAGCACTACATATCAAAATGAGACCAGACAGGAAGAGTACAACATGATTTTTACTTTGTGAATTACTATGAAAATTTCTTTAAGAAAAACATTGCTTATGGAAATAAATTCTACGACAGCAACACTCACAAAAGTACATTACAAATGTTAGTCCATGTTTTCCTGAAGTATTACAACCTTCACGTTTTACAATACATTTCTGCTGGGGTGACACTTAGTTCAATTTCAGATTTCACATTGTCACACCCAATTAAGGAAAACAAACAAAAGCACGCTTTTTGTCTGCTGATAAATTGCAAACTTCAATAGTGCTCCAAGGTAACATTGTCTTTGAGGAAGGCTTTGTTCTACTATAGCACTCATGTTATAGGCTTGAAAAAAACTCAATGATTTAATAGCTTCCTATATAAATGTCAATAATTCAGCAACGTAGAAGATATATAGCTCACTTTGTCTGAACATAAACAAATATTCTGCTGCCTGTTGGCAGGATTTAATATGCAAGAATAGCACCTTTTGACACACTGTGCTTCCTTTGAGTTGCTGCTCATGTGAATTGTACATTGAGTCCTGAGAAAGGAGTAAGCATTTGCAACAAAACTATAGCCTATAACCAAGTTAGTGTTGCATCAGCATCAGCACCTTTGCTGCTAAAACACCTGTTTGACTTTGGAATATCAATGCTTTCTAGCAAGTATTTGAAATTAAGTCATGTTCTTGTCATCTGTAATATAAACACACAGCCTTTGAAACATTAACATTTTCAGTGGTATCAGCATTTGCAATTTGCATACGAAGAGGAACAGAGTCATTAGTTGTGCTTGGGCGTTACGGGAACAGCGATTATCTGCGAAGACTAGTCCATCCGACTATAATGGGCCACATCTGGAGAGTAAGAGCATACAATTGCATGCATGTTCCTCATGTGAATAATTATGCAGCAATTTTCAAAACATGCAAATATTGGCTGTCCATTTAAATGTTGGTGGGAAAAGAGGCTACAAACAAGGTACCACACCACACAACTAAACACCCCAACTGGTAACTATTAGGCTATGTCCATAGGTCGGCAACTCATATCTGCAGTACAGCTCATCTTTAGCCTTGTCGTTCATAACCCGTAGGTTTATTATAAAAAAAATGTCTTGCTGAAACTATTAAGTGATATGCAGTAGAACCTTTGACAGACTATGTAAGTTCAAGGTACAATTTTATATAAAACAGCAGTTCCTCTGAGCTCAGTCCTCTAGTACGGCTATAGCAATGTATTATGTAAATCAAAGTGTCTATTATATGAGTCAGGCTTAAGCCTGCGACAGTGTACATCCAAGAAAATTCCTTTGTACATATTTGACTTTTGCCTTTGTGCCTGGAATTTCACACATGAAATGATCTTGAATCACAGCAGAAGCAGCTTTTTTACTTTTAATTTAAAAAGGTCAAATGGGAGGCCGAAGGACCAACTTTATTTTAAGCATATTTAATGTTTATGGTATCCTTTACACAATGTTCTTCATCTTGCATCAACTCTCCATACATCTTGTCCGTGATTGGGACATCTTTTGTTGTAATCAGTACCATCTTATAATAAAGCAGAGGAAAAACATTCTTGATTTTCTACTTGTCATAACATTATCTTCAAGCTCTGCAGTAATTTTGTTCTTTGTCAATTAAGTGCAATGGCAGCTAATCAATTTCACTCAATCTACATTCCCAGTTCATGGAAGAACTTTTACCTTTTGTTGATTTATTTTCTGCTTACATACAGTTGACAGTCAACAGTTAATGATATTAAGTCAAGAAAGAAATGCTGCCATGACCAGGATTCTGACAAAGTAAAAGGAGGAGTTCATGCACAAATGTACATGGTACATTTTATTCATATGCACCCTTTCGCTCAGCATCATAGAGGCAATGAAAAGGCAAAAAAGGAAGAATATATTCTAGCCTAGTGTGCTCTGGCTCTCCGTCATTTACATAATTATATCGGAGGTTTAGCTGCAGCTAGAAGGGCAGGAAGGTGATCCTTCCAAAAGATAATGAAGTCCACTCACTTTTTTTTGGGCCTTCCACTACCACTGTATCCCCAACATGTTTTTCTAATACTTCTTGTACAGCATATGCTCTAGAGGACAATAGGCTGATTGTGCAGCAAATGGACCAAGAACAATATAATACTGGTATCATCAGGAAGGCTACTTTCCTCTCTCTTGCGCCATGCTGTTCCATCTTTCGAACAACTTTGTAACAGTCAGCATAGATAGCTGTACTAAAAGAGACCAATTATGGTAACTTTATTTTGAAAAAGGTTACAAAGGAGCTACTTAAGTAAGAGAAGCTCTTTCTCTAGGAGAAGAATCTTACTTTCAAAAATCATCAGGTGGTTGTCCTGCAGAATGTCAAGATGGCAGCATGATTTTTATCTGACAGAAGCCAGCTTGGTTAGCAAACTTTGTGAGAACCGATAAACAATGGGCAGGATCTCACAAGCATCTCCCCTAGATGATGTTGAAAGACTGCAGAAAATTGTTTCCTGCTACTGCATTGCTTACATGTGAGAAATACGAAATAAGGTAGATAGGGTTATGGGGGGAAAAAAGAATCTACAGATGGCGACAAAAAGTGGGAGTTTCCGGAGGAAGCACGTCGACGTCACAGTTGGACACCAAATGGTGGTACGTCGACACCCACGAACAAGAAGAAGAAAACACGACAAATACAACAATTCCAGATCCAACCACTCAATGGTAGAATAATGCCAATCCAGAAAAGCTTCATGCTGCAAAAATGAGAGTTAGAAATACATTTCTAGGGAGTAAGTGAAAGTAGTAAACGCCACACTCCCCCCACACCCCTAAAAAAAGCATGAAGCAGATTAGCTAGGTGATGGTTCGCCAAACCGAAGACAAACACCAGTTCTGGGTGTAGAACACAAGGCAAGTCGATAGGCGAGGCATGCAATGGGACATTAACATGCCTCCTACTTTAGATTTTAACATGACAGCATCTCTCAGAATAAAGTATTCTTGCTGGTCTACAGACAGAGAATTTACCAACTAGCTGTGCAGCAGTTAAAATTGACTGCAAGAATACTAAGTAAGGCTTGTAATTTAAGGATGGCTTGTTTCACTACAGACAAATAATTCTATTTATAAATAAGATAAATCTTTGCAAGAAAAGCCTACAATCAATCAGAAGCAGAGGCTGGCTTACTCAGAGGTGAGCTCACATAAGGCATAGGATACTAACTTTACGTTGTGGACAGAATATCAATCAAATCAATTTATTAAGCACTCCTAACATGCAATACTACAAGGAGGGCTGCTTCTATATGCTTTCCCAGCACTGATAAAAAATGATGTTTATCTGAGATGAAGAATTAAGAGAGTGTGTAGGAGATATCCGTATCCACATGCTGAAAGTATTGCCTGTAAAAATATACCTTTCTGATATCATATGGACAATGACAGATGATCAAGAACAATGTGTAGATTGATAGGGCATTACAGTTGTAAAAAACCCAGGCATGGAACATGTAAATTGTCTTTTTTGGCTAATGCGAGCACTCATTTCTGTGACATGATGTCAAACAACATGGCCATGTGTTTTTATTAGTGTGCTGCAACTCCTACAGAAAATTTATTGGGAACACTTTGTAAGTGAATGCAGACATACTTTCTGCCTGCTGACATCAGATGTGAAAAATATACAAGTAGGCACTCTAATTCTGTTAATCGGCTGAACACGCCTCATTTAAAATAAAATCCTTCAACTTCCTACTATCAACCAAATAAATTCTTAATGATGAAAGCATTAATAGGCTAACACTAGGTTATTACATTGCACTTAAAACCTACAAATATTTCCCAGTGGCGACCCATGGATATGTTTCTCAATGTATTTCATCAGATTATATGATCATGAATCGAGGCCATTTACACAACATTAGCCACAGGTCTACAATCCATTCTTAAGAAGCTATCTGGCCAAGAAATATGGCTCAACTCACAAAAATATAGAGTTGATTACATCTAAAGTTACTACAAAAGTAGACAGTTTCTGCAGGTCTTGTACTCTCATGAACAATACTATAAGCAACAAAGCAATACAATATAAAACAGAAAGGAATACTAGTGTTTACATTAAAACTTCTAACCATGATAAATTGTTTCTTTCGAGATGAGCACTTTGCTTCAGAATACTACCCGAAAGAAATGTGTGGATTCAGCCTTAAGATTCAGGAAATCCTGCAATACTTTCCATTTGGTATGACTTGCATACCTTTTTGATTAAAACTAGCGCAGACAATTTTTTTAAATTTCTACTCTGCACAGGTTATACATTTTGACCCTCGTTTATGTATACATGATCAATTCATTGAACAGGTTACAAAAGTCTACATTAAAACTCCTCCAGGAGTCATTTTATACTTTATCTTTTAATTTCCTAAATAATGTCTTCAGGATTGAAAGTTGGGCACAATGTAGAAAGCTCCTCCGCCTTATGAAAGCTGAAGTGAAATGGCTGTGAGAGGTCATTTGACAAAACCATGGTCAGTAAAACAGTTAAGAGTACTGATGTACCATCTAGTGAGAGATGAAGATCCATATTGGTCTTTTGAACAATGAAGATAAACTTGGCACTTACTCCATAAAAATTCCAGAGATATGATTATAATGTTAAGAGGGGCAAGGGGCACATAGGTATAATTTGCATTTTTAATCCTATGTGCTTACGGTTTTCATTCTTGTAGGTGGCTCAGTAAAATGCTATTGAACTTTCAAAACACCACCAAGGGGTAACTTATATTTTATAAAGTAATAATTTTGTTATCTGACATATCATGATCATCATCATCCATATAATTAATAAATTAGTCAATTCTGCACAGGGTTTTAGGATAGCAGGAGAGTGGCGCTCATGCAGGTAACCTTGTCGGTGTGGACAAAAGAAGAACAAAAGCATGTGGTGCTGCCAGGTCAGAGGTAGACCCAAAACCCCTGAATAAGAGAAGAGCTGATAGCCCTTCACTAAACAAACATTAGCACAATCCTGGGCACACGTATAGAATTAAAAGTTGATACAGTTGTGTAAAGTAATGTAGTTGACACCGGTGGTTTTCTTGAGGGATGTTTTATGCGAAGATGTTCATGAGAAAAACAATGCCAGACTGTCATCCGTATGTTTTTTGTTAGTGTACAACAAAGTAGCTAGGCAGCTTAAGCACCAACATGCATGACCTTTTCCAGAGGAAAGTTACAATTCTTAGCAGCCCTTATGATGAGCAAAAGAAGAGCACAGAGGTAATCAAAGATGCACAGAAAATAAATTTAAGATAGCAAATAAGTGCAAGTACCCCTATATTTTGTGACATCAATGGTACCAAGAAAGCAGGTGTAAGATTACATTTGTGTGCTTCAAAATAAGTAGGGGGTAGTCAAAAGTGCCTGTAAACCTATGTCAGATGTGGTACTTGCACTAATTGCCACTAACTATTCCCATTACAAGTTGATGCTGTAAGGTAAGGAAGGTGTTTGGCATACTAGTTGAGTCTTCAAGATCGAGCTGAACAGAGTGTTGACTGGAGAGCACCAGGTTGGCAAGCGAGGTAAAATTAAGAAGTTTGCTTAGGTTATTGCAAGGTCCAAACACCCAGTGTTTCCACAATATGCAAAAACACACAAATCTATCACCTTAAAAAACACAGGTAACCTGCCACTCTGGAAGCAAAAAGGAGACATCTTGTGGCACAACTGCTGACTACATTTGCCACCTCGAACAATATTGCTAATTGGATATTGAAAGGCAATCTACCAGAGACTAAGGCAGAACTACCAGAGTGAGACTGATAAGTGCAGGATCACTCAGTGACTTTGGCCACATGCTGTACCCGCAAATGTTTAGAAGAGAATTTTCCATGTATCACAAGGTGTAGCAATCAAATTGAGTAATAACTTTTCAGCATTTCAATGTGACGTACAATTTAGTTCCATGTTCAAAGACAAAGTGATTAAACCTACAGTGTGTGTAATTTCGTAAGGTTTGCTTCTGCTGCTTGGATTTACACATCTGTTAATTATTTTTCCTTTGAGATACTGGATTATATGATCATAATAAATAACATAACGTATTCTAAAGAGAAATTTACAGTCACTTCATTAGATTAGTCTTTTTTTGTTGAAGGATTGTGGCCAGGTGCCCATTTACTGTTTATACAAATATACGTTTTGGAACACTTTAGGATCAAGTTTTCATACTTATTTGTGCATGTGTTTCAGTAAAAAGAAAGTAAAAAGAAACACTTTATCATGTTAAAAATTGGTAGCGGATAATCAACATGGAAAAAGCAACATTATAATAAATGGGTATGTGATACATCCTTTTAAAAAACAGTTAACCTGCAGAGTTAAGAGATTATTGATTGTACATGGAAAATATGTTTTTGTCTTCATATATTGTGCCTCTGTAATTAATGGGATGAGTTCATGACTGCAGGACCGGTGGTCTACTTTCATCCATGCTTGGATAACCTACTGATTCCACTTGTAAGGCATTCTGCTATGTCATCACAATTTGTGCACTGCTGACAAATCACCTAAGATCTGCAAAATATTAACAGAAAAGTATTACCTTTTGTATTTTTAAGAAGAGAGTTGAAAGAAAAAACACTATATTAGCAACATAGCATTCCACGTTTACATTTTTAAAGCATTTTATACATAGAGCAACTTATCACCCAAAAGCAATTCAACATTTTACCACAAAATCTAAATACAACGTTATATAAAATCATCAACTAAATAAAAGTAAAAGAGGGCATATAAAGGCAAGTAACAGAAAATGGGGTAAAAACTGGAATACAGTATTTGAGGATTAAATAAGAGAAGGGACAGCTAAGATTTAAAAAAAACAATGAAATCCAGAGACAGATGAATCCCAAGAGAGTATTGGACTTTAAGAACAAAGGACATTAGTCACAAAGACTTGGTCTGGATATTTAGACCTTTTAACCGCAGTGGTATACACCTTAGTGATGGGGAAAATAAGTTATTTACCTTTAACAGTTCTCCAGTGTTACTATATTTCATAACATGATATATGCATGAAATATTCCCAGAACTCCGAACTGAAATCCTAAGTACATAAATATCTTGCGGTTTTACTAAATCTAATACATCACCAAAAACTATTCCCTTACATATTAGCCAATGGAGCTAAAGCTCTGCATTGTGACCAAGTCATTATAATAACACGAGTATCAAAAAACTGGATTTCATAATTGGTTATTCACTGATATGACTTACAAGTAGTGAAAAGCAAGCCGTGTTTTCAATTCTTAAATAGTGTTTGTAAGCTGTAGCTGGGCAAGCATAGTTATACTAGCTCTACCAGGGCCCATATTACTTCGTTATTATCACAGGGAAGAAGAGTGTGAACTTCGACCTTCCACAGCAATAGTGTTGTAAAGAAACTCCTCTAGGAGTTATATGGATATGCAGTTAGTGCATTTATTTTGCCAATTCCCTTCATATAATGAAAAAACGATTCATACCAATATGACAAAAAAAAAATATTTCTTGAAATACAAGGTTCTGCTACAAAGTGACGGCACAAAAATGTATACATGTGACTGATGGGACAATATTTCTTCTGAAAGGCACTCATGTCGAAAACCACAATCAAGATTTAAAATTAGTTCACAAATTACAATGTTCATGTTTCGACCCCTTGACACAATTACTTAGGACAGGGTCATTATCAAGACAAAAGTAAGAATAGACACCAAAGGGGTGCGGCAAAGAGACCCTCAACCATAGATGCTGCAAACACAGTCTCGACCCCTTCACATAATATTTCATTAGAAAACCTCAGTGACATGCATTAAAGTAGCAAGGGATTATGCCACCATTTTTCGCAGGCATGGCTGACACAGACTATCTATTAACACTTGTGGCCAGACTGAAGGCAAAATGAATTGACTGCACATTAGGTGTCAGGAACCCCAACCATTCAGGGGAAATATCACCTGCATCAACAAGCATTGGAAATGCAATAGGTCTCGCATTAGAAAAGTTGGAGCTATTGGTCTTGTAAATGACAAATATTTTATTTATGTGTTGGATTTTAAAATAGCTAAATGGATAGCTTTGTCATTTACAATGCCAATAGTTATAACTTTCGCGAATGTGACACCTAGAGCATTTGGAATGCAACATGTTTTGTATTTACGTGACTTAGACGGCAGCTCTGGTCGTTAGGCCACACCTCTAGAGAGCACGAGAGTGCAGCAGGGGAGAGAAGCACAGAGAGGGAGCAGAGAGTGCAGCAAGGAAGAGAAGCACGGAGAGGGAGCCCAAGAGTGAAGCAAGGGTGAGATGCAGGGACAGGGAGCCTGAGAGTGCAGCATGGGACAAAAGGATGGGCCCATGTCTCACACCCATCTGCGCTTCTGAACCCCTGCTCTGCTGAGGGACCTGGCCCTCAAAAGTTTGTGAGGTTGTCAACGTACGTACACGTGTCATGTGGAGAGTAGGCACAATTTTGCTTCACGCCACTACCAGTCGGCTCTAACAAAGAGAGACATGCATCAAGCAAGTAGCATTTACAGATCATATGAGAAAATACAAATCTGGGTTTCTATATGTCCAGTTGGGGAAATAGAAGCAAGCTTTGAAAAGATGCCCATACAATCGCAGCAAATTCCTCTCAACGATATGGATGAAAATGGCTCAAGACAGCACAGGGGTTGGTTTTTGGGGGAGGCAATCGTTGGCACCTCCAGGGGCCATCGTAGTGCCCATGCATGCAAGCAAAACAAGCTGTACAAAAACAGCGCAGGGGTTTTGACACGAGCAGGTAGGGTGGAAAACACAATAGAGAGTGTGATGAGAGGTGAGAGAAACGGGGTGGGTTAGAAACAGGAAGGAAGCAGTGAGGGGGATTTAGAAACAAAGGAAAGCGGGAGGGTGGATTAAGGAGAGCTCCTGTACCCCATGTGCTTTGGACAGTAAGTGAATCCTTCAAGGGGAGGCGCAGAGGCGCACAAGTTACACACTTCAAAAGACAACAGCATCAGGCAGCTGTGCGGCACCGAACCAGAGCTCAGCACCCGAGAGAGCAGGAAAGGGTGCGACGGCTCCGACGGCAGAGCCGTTTGCAGGAAGGTGTATGCGTGTTTGCGCACCCGCACTGGTATGTGGACTGTCAGGTTGTAATGGATATGGCTGCTGCACAGGTGCGCTGGACGCACATCGAACAGTAACCAACCTGTGCTCAGAGCGGCATGACGTGTTCAGCACGCCGCTTGTTTCATTGGCTGGTATTAACAACAGTGACTTAGTCTGTGCGCAAGGTGCTGCATGCTGACTGAATGATAACCAGTCTATGCGGTGCATTATCAGTCAGTTGGCACTTGGTGCGGGTATAAAATAAAGCCAAGGACAAGAAGCGGCTAGAAGAAGGAAGAAAGAAATTTGAACAGGGAAGAAATTCAAGGTTCTGAGAAAAAAGTTGGCTTTAGTAACAAGTTCCATTTTGCAGTAGTAGGATTAAAAGCTCTTTCATTCAGGTCACTAATCCTTAAAAAAGAAGTGGGAGGGTGGATTAAGGAGAGCGGATTAAGGAGAGCGGGAGAAGGCAGCGAGTAGTTTTTAAAAGAACAGCGAGCAAAGACAGAGGGCATTGCTGTGGGGAGGGGGGGAGGAGAAATGAGACACGGCAGGCAGGGGAGGGGGCGGAGCGGGGGTGTGGGAGGAGGGAGAGCGGATTAAGGAGAGCGGGAGGCAGCGAGTAGTTAAAAGAACAGCGAGCCAAGACGGAGGGCATTGCTGTGGGGAGGGGGAGGGAGGAGAAATGCGACACGGCAGGCAGGGGAGGGGGCGGAGCGGGGTTGTGGGAGGAGTGCGGCTGAGGGAACAGACGGCGATTTGGTGCTGTGCACGCGCATTTTAGGTCAATGCGCTTGCGCATTGACCTAAAACCGCACGGTCACAGCACCAAATCGCCAGTTGGGAAAAGTCTGTTTAAAGCCCTATAGTCTCGCTCTGCTCAATGCGCATGCACATTGAGAGGCGAGACCTAAAAATGGGTTAGGTAAAAAGAGGAGTAAGGAAGTGCGAAAGGTAGAGAGAGGGGTGAAGGGTAGAAAGAGAAAGGAGTTGTAGAAAGAAAAGAGGAATTTGAGAGACATACAAGAGAGACAAAGAGGTGAGGTTTATACAGGGGAAGCGAGTTGTGAGTGAAAAAAAGAAGTGAAAAAAAGAAGCGAGGAAGAGGTAAACAGTGCTATTAAGAATGAAGTTGAGAGATCTATGCTTTTGTGGGAGAGAGAGAAAGACAGAGGGACAAAGGAATTGATGACAGATAAAAAGAAGGATAGAAACAGAGGCAGCTAGAATGGAGTTCGATACTTAGAGAGATGAAGGAAGGGGAGCAAATAATGAGATAAAGAGGAGGTAAGAGAGGAGGTCAGGTAGTAAACTAATGGCGAGGTAAACTAAGAGGTTGCATTTACAGAAAGGTAATGAGGGAGATGTGAGGTAGAGAGGGAAATGAGATGGAGAGGTAAGGGGGAGTGGAGAAGTAGAGGAGGGGCTGAGAGAGGTAGGTAAGATCATAGAGACATGGAGAGTGAGATAAAGAGGTGAAGCAAAGAAAGATGAGGTTGAGTAAGAAATGAAGTAGATGGATGAGAGATACAAGGAGGAGGTCAGATGGAAAAGCTGCAGTGAGGTAGCGAGAAGGATGAGATGGAGAGAGATGAGACAGAGAGAGGATCGAAAGTGATGGATATAGAAATAGGCACAGACAGTGATAGAAAGAAGGGGAAAGTGAGATTGAAGTCAAGTAAGGTATGTTGGGTCTACTGAGATAGAAGTGAGGTAGACAAAGAGGAGGAAGAGTGTGATGAGAGAGAAAGAATGAATTACATAAAGCGGTTTAGATAAAAAGGTTAAGACAGAGGCGTCATGTAGAGGCGTTGAAGTAAGGAGAGAGAAATGACACAACAGTATTGTTTTTCAGTATAACTGCCACCAACTTCCAGAGGGTGTGAGGGTTAAAGCTGAGCATGCCAGACATGCTCACTATGGGGAGCATTTATTTTAGTACAATGCAGGGTAGCAACCAAAGGTGCTATGTGGAGCTGGTCAAGGTGGAAAAAGCAACGCAGAGCCATATTTATCATAAATGGCCTGCTGCTGTCTACTGCCCCAGAGCTGGCACACATCTGTACACCATTGTGCAGAGGCGCGAGTGTCCTGTTTAGCCTAGGATTTGTACTGGAAGCTTCTCTCCAGTAAAAAATCCATGCCTATCTGAGCAGACTGGGCTTTGGGTTTAAAAACTGTGGTCCTTGCTCTAATCTGCTCAAATTACAGCAAAGTAATGCTCTTCTTGATGCAAAGTGGTGTGGTGCGGTGCAGCTACTTACACTGTGTAAAGGGCACCTGGGGTTGGGACCACCGCTCCTTTAGACCGTTCATATTTGCATCGCTGACTGTCAGGGAGTAGGTACAGACTAGCGCCGCACAGACCAGCCCGGAGCAGCTGAGCACAGACCACCACAGAGGAGCCATGCACACAACACCAGAGAAGCTGCCCACTAACTGCCAGAAAGGGTCTGAGCACAGACTGCCACACACACAACAGATGTACAACTACAATAGACCAGCCCACTTTGAGTGGACACATATCGGTACTTACAGAGGACGGCCACCAACCCGCGCCTACAGGAAGTCAGAGAATCCCCATAGTCGAAGACAGCAGCTGTGTGGTCACAGAGCAGAACACGCACACATGTGCATCATACAGCAAATACATCAGGCATCGAAACAACTACTAGAATTAAAAAAACACAGATCAACCACACAGAAGTAGCTACAGAGCAGCCACACAAAGAGACACAGAAGTAGGAGCACCCGTGCAGGGAAACAGAATACAGTCAGACTGGGGGGGGTCACAGAACAGTCACACAGCATCAGTGCACAAACAGCCACAACCCACTGGCACACACGCACTCCGAGCACACTGGCATGCACAGTCCAACACGTGTGCACACAAGTTCTCACAGGGCAGTTATGCACATGCAGTCGGAGCAGCCATCGCCCATGTTTACCCTTCAGGTCACCTCCTTAAGAAGTCACATGTCAGCCTTCTGCGGACTCTACAGTGATTACCTCAGACATTTTCTATCATCCGCTTCGCTTCACCTCATTTGCTGCCTGATCTTCCGTCATTTTGATGCGAAAGGACAATTCTTGCGCTCGGCTCCTCTTCAGCCGCCCACGCTGAACAAGACACGAGAAGCTATGGCGCGCTGGCCATCACAGGGGGCAATTTGAAGGACCAGCCGAGCAAGCAGTGACCAGACAGCGTACTTTGAACTTACACGGATTTTAGCGAGACTGTCAGGGTAAGCCGATCAGACGGGGCTCAGCAGGGCACGGGGAAGCACCAGGAAAACACAACAGCAAGCTGAGTAAACTAGTGAGAAAAGGGGACGAACCTCACTCAGCCAGAATCCCGGTACAGACAGCTTAGGATAAAGCCCAGCACCAACAGGGAGCAAAGCACGCACAGCAAGACGTCATCTATCAACATGAGCCAGAGCACATCAGCAGAGCAAGAATTGTAGCGTAAACTGGGACCAGAGCACGCCCAGGCCAAGAATACCAGGAGCACGAACAGCGACCACCACACATCACCAAGGAGATCAGAGCACATCACGAAAGGATCAGAGCACATCACCACGGAGATCGGGGTGCACGGGCGGGAATAAAGAGATGGGACAACGGGCGGGCGGGAGTAAAGAGATAGCAGACAAGGGGTGCACGGGCGGGAGTAAAGAGATGGCAAAACGGGCGGGAGTAAAGAGATAAAGAGATGGGGACAAGGGGTGCACAGGCGGGAGTGAAGAGATAGAGGACAAAGTTGTATGGAAAACAAGCGGAAGGGATAGCAGTCTTGTTCCCCTGGTTAGGTGTTGTCGCAACAGGCCTGCATTGCTCTAGGGAGGGGGGAGGAGAAATGCGACACGGCAGGCAGGGGAGGGGGCGGTGTGGGAGGAGGGAGAGCGGATTAAGGAGAGCGGGAGGAGGCAGCGAGTAGTTTAGTGAGCCAAGACGGAGGGCATTGCTGTGGGGAGGGGAGAGGAGAAATGAGACACGGCAGGCAGGGGAGGGGGCGGAGCGGGGGTGTGGGAGGAGTGCGGCTGAGGGAACAGACGGCGATTTGGTGCTGTGCACGCGCATTTTAGGTCAATGCGCTTGCGCATTGACCTAAAACCGCACGGGCACAGCACCAAATCGCCAGTTAGTTAAACTCTGTTAAAAGCCCAATAGTCTCGCTTCTCTCAATGCGCAGGCGCATTGACCTAAAACCGCACAGGCACAGCACCAAATCGCCAGTTAGTTAAAGTCTGTTTAAAGCCCTATAGTCTCGCTACTCTCAATGCGCATGCGCATTGATAGGTCACGAGACCTAAAAAGGTGCTGACCATACTTCAGATGAGTTTCTGTTTACGTGACCCTTCAGTCTCCTTCATTGCATTTAAATGATGGTGACCTTGCCCAAAGTAATAGTGGAGCACCTTGTCTTTCAAGAGATGCAAATAATGTGTCATTAGTATAAACGCACAAGTTACTACTTGTGTAACGATATATCTGTAAGAGACATTAGTTAGTGATAGATTCCTTACCTTAGAATATCCCCAGGCGTCAGACTGGATCCGGAAATTTTTGCGTAGCAATACCCCTGCGCGCTGGTAGGCGTCGTCTGCGGCTCCGCGTCCGTCGTCGGCGTCGTGAGCGCCGGGATGACGTCGTCGGAGTATATAGACGGCGCCCATGCGCGCTGACGTCAGTTCTGATAACACAGCTTTTCCGCGCCAGATACGCAGAGCCATGATAGAACCAACACTGGTGCCATGAAACTAGGGCCCTGAAAGGGGATGACTTTAACCCTAAATATCGGTTCGCAGAACGGGGAGGATGGGAGGGCGGTAAGGAATCTATCACTAACTAATGTCTCTTACAGATATATCGTTACACAAGTAGTAACTTGTGCATCTGAAAGAGACACGTTAGTGATAGATTCCTTACCTTAGAATAGATACCCCAGCAATACCAACCCCGGTGGTGGGTCTGCGAACCAATATCACACCAGAAAGTCCTGGAGGACGGAACGGCCAAAGAAGCCATCCCTCCGGACTTGACTGTCCAGGCAGTAGTGTCTTGCGAACGTGTGCAGCGAGGCCCACGTGGCTGCCTGACAGATGTCCTGCAGGGGGACACCGCGGCCCAGGGCAGTTGTCGTTGCCGTGGCCCGAGTGGAGTGAGCCCGCAATCCAGCCGGGGGCTCCTTCCTCGCCATGGAGTAGCATGCTTGGATGCACAAGATGATCCACCTGGAGATGGTCCTCTTGTGTACAGCCTTTCCCTTCTTCGCGCCCACGTAACCAACGAAGAGTTGGTCATCCACCCGGAATTGGCGAGTGCGGTCTAGGTAGTAGGAGAGCGCACGTTTTGGATCCAGACGGTGGAGCCTCTCCTCCTCTTTCGAGGGATGCGGAGGCGGAAAGAAGGTGGGCAAGGTGATGGACTGCCCGATGTGGAAGGCCGTGACAACCTTGGGCAGAAAGGAAGGTTGTGTACGCAACACCACCTTATCAGGATGAACAGACAGGAAAGGTGGAGAAGAAGAAAGAGCCTGGAGCTCACTCACCCTCCTGGCAGAGGTGATGGCAACCAGGAAGGCCGTCTTCAGAGTAAGGAGACGAAGAGGGCAGTTATGAAGTGGCTCAAAGGGAGCACACATCAGATAGGTGAGAACCAGATTCAAGTCCCACTGGGGCATCACGAAGGGAACAGGAGGAAACATGTGTGTGATGCCCTTCAGAAATCTACTCACAATAGGGGACTTGAATAAAGAAGGCTGATCTGGTAGCCTCAAGAAGGCTGAAAGAGCAGAAAGGTACCCCTTAAGAGTGCCCAGAGCAGAGCCCTGCTGGGCAAGGGAAAGAAGAAAGAGCAGCACTTCCGAAAGGGGTGCAGAGAGGGGATCCACAGCCTTTGCTGCGCACCATGCCACAAATTTGTTCCACCGGCAGGCGTATACCGACTTCGTGGAGGGACGCCTGGCTGCCAGAATGATGTCGCAGACTTCGGGAGGCAAGTCAAATGGCCTCAACTGCCGACGCTCAATCTCCAAGCTTGTAGGTGGAGACTGGACAGGTTCGGGTGCAGGACCGTCCCCTGCTGCTGCGACAGAAGGTCCTCCCGAAGAGGCAGACGAATCGGGGGATCGACTGACATGCTGAGTAGCTCGGGATACCAGTATCTTCGTGCCCAGTCCGGAGCCACAAGGACGACCTGGGCCCGGTCGCGCCTGATCTTCTTCAGCACTCTGGGCAGAAGTGGTATAGGCGGAAAGGCGTACAACAGACCGCAGCTCCACTCGCGACGAAAAGCGTCTCCGAGCGAGTGCCGCCTTGGAAACTCCAACGCGCAGAACTGCTGACACTGCGCGTTCTCTTCTGTGGCGAATAGATCTAACCAAGGCTCTCCCCACTGTCGAAAGAGACCTTGCGCCATGTCCGAGTTCAGACGCCATTCGTGATCCATCATGCACCGGCGGCTGAGTTCGTCCGCCCTGGCATTCAGAGAGCCTGCCAGGTGTTGAACCACCAGGGTCACGCCCTGATGTTCCAGCCACTGCCAGAGGCGCAGCGCCTCCTGGCAAAGGGTCCACGACCCCACACCACCCTGTTTGTTGCAGTACCACATGGCGGTGGTGTTGTCGGTGAACACTTGCACCACGCTCCCCCTGACAGAGGGGAGGAATGCCTTCAGTGCAAGACGAATCGCCCGCAGCTCCAGAAGGTTGATGTGGAGCCGGGACTCCGCCGGAGACCAGAGGCCTCTGATCTCCGCCTCTCCCATGTGGCCTCCCCAGCCCTGGAGGGACGCGTCCGTCACAACTACGTGCTCTGGCTGGGGTAGAGAGAGGGGTCTGCCACTGACCCATTCGCGGTCCGTGAGCCACCACTGCAGTTGTTTCGCAGTGCCCTCCGAGATCAGGACATGATCGGACAGGTCGCCCTGATGCTGGGCCCACTGAAACTTCAGGTCCCACTGCAGAGCCCGCATCCGCCACCTGGCGTGACGCACCAGAAGGATGCAGGAGGCCATCAGTCCCAGAAGCCGCAGCGTCAACCTGACCGAGACCCGGGATAACGGTCTGAAGACAGGAATCAGAGCCTGAATATCCCGAACCCGCTGCTCGGGTGGGTAAACCCGAAACTGCGCCGAGTCGAGAACCGCTCCGATGAAAAGGAGCTTCTGAGAGGGACACAGGTGTGACTTCGGCACATTGATGGAGAACCCCAGCAAGTGCAGGAGGTCGGCCGTAGTCTGGAGGTGGCTGACGACTGTCTGGGGCGAGCCCGCCTTCAACAACCAGTCGTCGAGGTAGGGGAAGACTGACACCCCTTGCCTGCGCAGATGGGCTGCGACCACCGCCATCACCTTTGTGAACACCCGTGGGGCGCTGGTAAGGCCGAAGGGGAGCACGGTAAACTGAAAGTGCTCTAGGCCTACCGTGAACCGCAGGTAACGCCGGTGGGCCGGCAGGACGGGGATGTGGAAATAGGCGTCCTGCAAGTCCAACGCTACCATCCAGTCTCCTGGGTCCAGGGCAGCCAGGACCTGAGCCAAAGTGAGCATCTTGAACTTCTCCGTCCGGAGGAAGACGTTGACGTTCCGCAGATCCAAGATAGGGCGTAGGCCCCCTTTGCCCTTCTTGGGTACCAGAAAGTAGTGGGAGTAACAGCCACGTCCTACTTCTGGCCCAGGAACGCGCTCGATGGCCCTCTTGGCCAAGAGGGCCGAAACTTCCTCTCGCAGAAGTTGCAAGTGATCCCCCGACACACGGTGGCATTGAGGTGGCATGATGGAGGGGAAGACTCGAAGGGGAGGGAGAAACCCCTTCGGACAATTTGCAGCACCCACCTGTCCGAAGTGACTGTATGCCAGTGGGAGAGGTGATGGCGAACCCTGCCTCCCACAGGCGTCACATGGGCCTGAAAACTCAGACTAGGAAGGTTTTGAGGCAGGGGCTGCTGAGGGAGGTGTGGACTGGCCTCGCCGCTGACCCCGACCACCGCCGCGGCGGTTCCCACGTCCGCCACCGCGCTGCTGGATATTTTGCGGCGTGTGGCTGGCGGTCCGTGGTGGGGCGCCCCTTCCGTGGCCACGAAAGGAGCGAATGGCACCCGATTGCTGGCGTGGGGCCGTAAGGCCCAAGGACTTGGCCGTGGCCCTGGAGTCCTTGAAACGTTCCAGCGCATGGTCTGCCTTGTCGCCGAAGAGGCGACGGCCATCAAACGGCATATCCAGGAGGGTGGCCTGGACATCGGCCGAGAAGTTGGCGGACCTCAACCAGGCGTGGCGTCGAACCGCCACCGTCGTTGCCATCGCCCTGCCCAGTGAGTCCGTGGTATCCAGCCCACACCGAATAGAAAAACGTGCCGCATCTCGGCCGTCCGCAAGGGTTTGGCTGAGTTTAGCCCTGACCTCCTCAGGGCATTGTGGCAGCACCTCCGCAACCGTGTCCCACAGAGTGTGGGTGTAGCGGCCCAAGAGACAGTTGGTGTTCACTGACCGTAGCCCTAGGCTCACAGACGAGAAGACCTTCTTCCCGAACTGCTCATATCTCTTGGATTCCCTGTCGGGCGGGGCCGACGGGAATGCGGTCTGGGAGTTGGAGGCCTGGATGACCAGACTCTCGGGGGTGGGGTGGGTGGACAAAAAGCAAGGGTCGCCCGGTGCCGGGCGGTAGCGTCTGGCCACGTTCCTGTCCACAGGGGGGCCTGTGGCGGGCTTGGACCAAGTGCCCAGAAGAACGTCACACAAGGCCTCGTTGAACGGCAGGAGGGGCTCCGCGGAGCCGGACTGCTGTTTGAGGACCTCAGTGAGGAGATTAGTCCTCACGGCCGCGACGGGGAGCTGAAGGTTTAAGGCCTTAGCTGCCTTCGTCAACACTACACTGTAAGCAGAACCCGCCTCCGAAGCCACAGTCGGGGGCGACGTAAATCCAGTGTCTGGCGAGGTGTCAATACCACTGGCCTCCCCAAGCTCATATGTCCAGTCCTGATTCGACTGGCAATCACGTGCCAGAGGGTCCTCGGACCCCTCCCATTGCTCCTCGTCACCTGGCTCCTGGAGACCAGGATTAACAGCCAGGGCCTCCTCGTGGAGATAGAACTCTCCGAAGGCCGACGGAATCGGCGCCCAGTGGCGCCCCTCCGACTCCTGAGGAGGACCGTAGGAAGCATTGGGGGCGGCAACCACATCGGCCGCCGGGGACGACACCTGAAGGGACGGCGCCGGCGAGGTCGTAAGGTCGACCGGCGAGGTCCCGGATCCGGAGCCGGATCCAGCGAGGTCGTGCGGCGCCGGGACCGAAGTCGCCAGCGGCGCCGGGCCCGAAGTACCCGACGTCGTCGGGGCCGAAGCGCCCGACCCGGAAGGACCTCCAGACGGAGCCGATCGGCCCGAAGGCGCCACGGGAACCGACTGAGGAGGGAGGGCCCTCATGGCCATGAGGTACCTCTCGACCTCCTCCTGCGACGCGCCGTGCCCAGGGACCCGAAGGTGTGGGGCAGGCGGCGACGCTTGCGACTCCCGCGGAGCCGCATGGGCGGTGTCGCCCGAGTCCCCGGTCGCATCGTGCGAGCGACGGGGCGGGTCGGAGGATCGATGGTGTCGCTCCGACCTCTCATGCCTCTTACCTGAGGACTTGGAACCAGACGATCGGTGTCCACTCCCGGAACGTCGATGACTCCGACCTCGCGACCTGTCCCTCGACCTCCCGTGGGACCGGGACCGGGACCTGGAGCGGCGCGGGGCCGACTGCCTCAGCTCGAGACGCTTGCGGGACCGCTCCCGCCTAGCCTTCGACGTCAGGGCCCGGCAGTCGGAGCAGGTTCGATCGTCGTGGTCGAGGCCTAAGCACTTCAGGCACCGGCGATGGGGGTCCGTGACCGACATGAGTCGGCCGCACTTCGAGCAAGGCTTGAACCCGGGCATCCCTGGCACCGATAGTCGAGAATCGACTAAATAGAGGATCAAAAAGATCAAAAAGTTTTCAGTCAAAAAGTGACTGGGGGTAGAGCTTCTTCCGGATCTGCGCTAGCTGGCGCGGAAAAAAGAAGAACTGACGTCAGCGCGCATGGGCGCCGTCTATATACTCCGACGACGTCATCCCGGCGCTCACGACGCCGACGACGGACGCGGAGCCGCAGACGACGCCTACCAGCACGCAGGGGTATTGCTACGCAAAAATTTCCGGATCCAGTCTGACGCCTGGGGATATTCTAAGGTAAGGAATCTATCACTAACGTGTCTCTTTCAGATGAGGAGTTTCTTTACAACACTACTGCCGCGTAAGTTCAAGGTGACACTCCCCATTCCCCACCCCCATAGGAACCATTTTTTAAAAATAATAATTGTCCGACTCAGGTCCCTGGGTTGCCCCTTTTATCTAATAAAATATTACATATATAGCAGGATGTCTTAAGGAAGTAGCGAATTGGATGTGCATTAACAGTCTTAAATTAAATGGCAGTAATCTGGAAGTCTTACCTTTAGGCAATCAGACCCAACATTAGGGACCTCATGGCTGGCCAAAAGAGTTTGGAACCAGCCGGACTCCCAGGCAGGTGATTAGGGACTTGGGTTTCTGGCTGAATGACAAACTGACAACGGAGCAGCACATTTTCAATGTCGCTTCTTACTGCTTCGGTTTGCTATAATGCCCAAGAAAGATTCTTTGCCTCTTACCCCAAGAGATTGTTGATCAAGCTCTTATTATCTCTAAACTCGACAATGTCAATGTACTATATTTATGTACCATTGAATGCAGGACAAAAGGTTTTAAATTAGGCAAAATACAGCTGCTTGTTTACCGTCCCATATTCCTGCAGCTTTTATGTATCTTAACATCTTCGTGCACTACATTACCTCCCCATAGCTAAACACAAAGTATAAGGCATTACGCTATGTGTTTAAAGCAATGAATCAAACTGATTCTACTTACATTTGTGCTTTGATTTACTGCTACAACCCTAAGCAAGAACTTTGTTCGGGTGCGGCCAAGTTTGCGACAATCCCTAGAG
Organism: Lissotriton vulgaris; assembly: GCF_964263255.1. Lineage (NCBI taxonomy): Eukaryota > Metazoa > Chordata > Amphibia > Caudata > Salamandridae > Lissotriton > Lissotriton vulgaris. Next base: position 249,047,345 of record NC_141687.1, read on the forward strand.
TAAGACTCGCAAGAGAAAGTGGATTGTCCTTTTTGGGGTGGGGAGGAACCTAAGCTCTGGAACTCCCTGGCCCCCACCCTTTGTCTCTAACTCTTATGCTCTCTTTAGGAAACTGCTTAGGACCTGGCTCTTCGAGCAGGGATTTCTTCTTCTTTTGTTCTGATCCATCAGCACTGGGAAAACCCATTGGGGTAGTCATGCACTTTACCAATCATTTGACTTAAATTGTGCAGGTTTGCACCACAGCACACCTTTAAAAAGGTGCGCCAGGCACAAGCTGAAACAGTGCGCCCTATTAAAATGAAGGGCAGCCCATTCAGTGGAATAGGTAGTGGCTGCTTAAAAGCCACTCTGTCTTTCTCTGGTCAGGTGGAGAGGTTGGAATGAGTGACTGCCCTCGTCAGCAGGTTGACGTCTGGGGGTCCAAGGAACCCTCTTTCGTCCTTCCAGAGGGCTGCCATCAGGGGAAACACTGACAGTGTTACCTTTTGTGGTGCCCTTTCAGTGTGCCTCCTAAGGGCATGTTAGCCTCTGTGCCCGTGTCTGAAATACAGAGTGGGTGCAGAGGTAAAGTGATTCCTTCATTTGCATCTGGCCACACTCCTGTGCAGATGAGCAAACACCCTCTGAAGATAGCACTGGCCCTGCATGTGCACTAGAGTATCAGTATTCTAGAAGGGCCACTCATACATATGTAAGCCACTTATGTACTAACATAGTTCCCTGCCCCGGGGAAGCAAAAAGTAGACGCACAAGCCCGTTGCACCCTCTGTAATAGAGAGTCAGGTCTCCAGGAATGCGCAAAAGGAACTGTCTCCCCGCCGGTGTCCTCTTCAGATGCAGAACAAAGGTGGAGAAAAGTAAGCAATACTCTGGTGCCACCAACCACCCACCTCCCTTGCTTTCCCTGGGTAGGTGTGGATCTTTGGAAGGTAAGGGTGATTTCTCTCTGTGCTGACAGCTTATTTCATACACCTGATGATGTTAAAGTGCATGCTTTTCTCCTCGTTGAGAGCAGATAGCATTGCCCTTTTTGAGTGTGAGGGGTAGAAAAGTCTCAGAGGGAGGTAGGAGAGATTGGCAGAACACAAGATATGCTGCCCATATTTGTGGGAGGCGTCAGTTAAAGTGGATTAAAATTGACTGTAGGACACCAGTTAAAAAATAACTTAAGGAGGAGAACAGATCTGAGGGAGGAGGCAGAGTGCTAAATAAATGTTAATATAAGGGGAAGCTATGGGTAGGTGGCAGATTGTGAGGAAGGGGATGTTGTGGATGTCCTCTGTAATTTATCTCCCCCCCACAAAACTTACAAGGGCCGGGAGGCGGTGAACACAACATGAAACTACAGAAGTCAGTAAAAGGGATCTTCTCTAATTTAGCTCTTCAGATGAGATTCTTAAAACATTTTTTTATAAACACTGTTATTGACACCTACTCATCTATAATTCTATGTGATGTGCACGATTGCAATCGGGATACATCTAGAAAACCCCAATTTGAAACCTGGTTATGCACTACTAATGGTGGAAATGTTGTGTTATGTTTTCTATTGGTGTAGCATCAGAGCAGTAAAAAAAAAAAATGTTTTTGTAGTGGTGGATGGATGGCAATGATCTGCCAGTTGACAAAGACAAGTCCTAAATCGCGTAGCAAACACTTAATCCTGAAATGCCAAAGCTGGCTTAGAAAAGTAAACTATCCTAGTCCTATCATATGTTGTAAGCCTTACTGGATTTAGGAAATTAAGTTAGACAGAAAATTTGGAGCAGATATGTATTAATGTCATTCTCTTTGCAATCTGTTCACTTTTCAGGCTGGGATTTCACATGAATCGCTCCTTACATATATTAAAACAAAGGATGCAGGCCGTTTACCAGCAAACATATGTTCTCATAAATTGTTTGGATACAAAAGTACATCACATGACCAAAAAGTGCAGTGTGTCCAAAAGTGTCATGATATGTTGTATGTTAATAGATCCATCGAGAACACTACATGAAACAAGAATTTGCAATGCAATAGGTCTCGCATTAGGAAAGTTTGAGGCATTGGTATTGTAAATGACACATTTTTTATTTATGTGTTGGTTTTGAAAATAGCAAAATTAATAGCTTTGTCATTTACAATGCCAATACTTTTAACTTTTGCAAATGTGACACCTATAGCATTTGTAATGCAACATGTTTAGTATATACGTGACTTAGATGTATTGATATTACAAATAACAATGGCTTTTAATTTTTTTAAATAATTAATACTTAAATAAAAGTTATTGTAATTTATAATGGCAATAGCTTAAACTTTTGTAAATAACTTTTGTGAAGATTATGTTCAGTGTATTTTATTGTGATGAAAATCCAAGAACAGAAGTGAAATATTAACATCTTTTTGTGACATTTGTAATAAAGCTTGAAACATTGAGAGAGCATATTTGAACCAGTTGTTGAATGGTTGCACAGATTGAAGCTGTGGTGGCGACGAGTGATGTTGTGGTGGCGACGAGTGATGTTGTGGTGGCGACGAGTGATGTTGTGGTGGCGACGAGTGATGTTGTGGTGGGGCGATCGAGGGAGGGCGATAGAGGGAGGGCGATAAAGGGTGAAAAATAGATAGTGAGGGAGGGCGATAGAGGGAGGGCAATAGATAGAGTGAGGGCGACGGATAGATAAATAGAGTGAGGGCGACAGATAGGGTGAAGGCAATAAATAGAGTGAGGGCCATAGATAGATAGATGGTTGTGTGTTTGAGGGGGGTTGTGTGTGTGTGGGGGGGTTGTGTGTGTGTGGGGGGGGTTGGGTGTGGGGGGGGGGTTGGGTGTGTGGGGGGGGTTGGGTGTGTGGGGGGTTGGGTGTGTGGGGGGTTGGGTGTGTGGGGGGTTGGGTGCGTGGGGGTTGGGTGCGTGGGGGGTTGGGTGCGTGGGGGGTTGGGTGCGTGGGGGGTTGGGTGCGTGGGGGGTTGGGTGCGTGGGGTGTTGGGTGTGTGGGGTGTTGGGTGTGTGGGTGTGTGTGCGCTGGGTGTGTGCGCGCGGGGTGTGTGGGGTGTATGTGGGGGATGTGTGTGTGGGGTGTGTGTGTGTGGGGTGTGTGTGTGTGGGGTGTGTGGGGGTGTGTGTGGGGTGTGTGTGTGGTGTGTGTGTGGGGGTGTGTGTGGGGTGTGTGTGGGGTGTGTGTGGGGTGTGTGTGGGGGGGGTTGTGGGTGTGGGGTTGTGTGTGTGTGGGGTTGTGTGTGGGGTTGTGTGTGTGTGGGGGGTTGTGTGTGGGGGGTTGTGTGTGTGGGGGGGGTTGTGTGTGTGTGGGGGGGGTTGTGTGTTGGGGGGGTTGTGTGTGTGGGGGGGTTGTGTGTGTGGGGGGGTTGTGTGTGTGGGGGGGGGGTTGTGTGTGTGTGTGTGTGTGGGGGGGGGTAGTGTGTGTGGGGGAGGTTGTGTGTGTGGGGGAGGTTGTGTGTGTGGGGGAGGTTGTGTGTGTGGGGGGGTTGTGTGTGTGGGGGGGGTTGTGTGTGTGGGGGGTTGTGTGTGTGGGGGGGGTTGTGTGTGTGGGGGGGGTTGTGTGTGTGGGGGGTTGTGTGTGTGGGGGGTTGTGTGTGTGTGGGGGGGTTGTGTGTGTGGGGGGGGGGGTTGTGTGTGTGGGGGGGGGGTTGTGTGTGTGGGGGGGGGTTGTGTGTGTGGGGGGGGGGTTGTGTGTGTGTGGGGGGGTTGTGTGTGTGTGTGGGGTTGGGTGTGTGTGGGGTTGTGTGTGTGTGGGGTTGTGTGTGTGTGGGGTGGTGTGTGTGTGGGGTGGTGTGTGTGTGGGGTGGTGTGTGTGTGGGGTTGTGTGTGTGTGGGGTTGTGTGTGGGGTTGCTTTATGTATTTGGAACACCTTCCTTGACATCTCCATTTAGCAGAGCTCGCTGGCACTGAAATGCAAACACGCAGAACGAAGCAGTGGCAGTTCAGAGACACGCATGCCATGTCCCGATGAGAACTGGCCACTTGTTAGACGTCCTGAGAAAAAGCTGCCAGCGAGCAACAGCGACAGTCCGCAGCAAAATGCACGGGTGCAGCCCACCTCTATGTAAGGTGCCAGTAGCCTAGGGGCCCCTGCAGAACGCACACAGATGGAAAGCAGAGGTTAACCAAATCCGATGGATGCCTCTGCAATCAATGCCACGAATTTGACCTAGAAGCAGGTTCGATTAAGCATTGAAGGGGACGGACGCTGGCTGCCTCCCCCCTGCCCCCACCCAGAGGTCAGGTACATGCACTGCAAGTCCTGAGGGATCACATACAAGCAAGTGGTACCTGCAGAAGTGCGGTTTCCCATTGGAAGAGACGCAGCTGGAGAGACAGCCTCAGCCCTGGAGAGAGCTATTAAAGATGATCTGGCAGTGTGCAGGAAGCCAAGGTGCGCACACACTGCAGGTATCGCTCACTTCATGGACCAAAACAGGACTGTTTGTTACAGGAGGCGGAGAGGGAGGGAGACCAACAGGAAATGAGAGGAGGAGGAAGCAGAGAAAGGAAGGAGGAGGACACGATGGGAAGATTGAGAAGACACGAGCAGGGATGTATTGGGTAATGAGTGGTGTGAAATAAACATTTCAGTGACCGAGCAATCTAGTGCATTTGATCACCTGGATCTGTGCACTGTTAAACATGTCCAATCTGACTTCCCATCTTTACATTGATTAGCGCGGTACATAGACCAGTGTCCGTCTTTTCCGGATGAATAGTGAGCCGGTTAATACTTAATAGCCAACTCGGATTGGGTGGTGGTAGGGGGAAGGGGTAACGATGCTCTATGCAGATGAAGATTAGTTTTGTAGATCAAAACCATTTCCCCAATATAAGAGCCCATCGTATATCTTCATTGTGTCATCTGCACTCTATATGCAGGTCGGGGAGGCACTTGCAACATGATAACATGTATTTTTTTTTAAAAAGGTCTGGGCTCCCTAATACAGTTGGCATTGAGGGGCCATAAGTGCTTGTCACTTGTATTACTGCGGAGACAGCCTGGTCTCTTGTCTGTGAGGACATGAAAGGTAACGCTGTTGGGATTTTGTCTGATCAACAGACCAGTTACTGTCTATGATGAAGAGTCTGTGAGTAAGAGTGCTTGAGCTAGCACTGTCTAGTGAACCGTCCATTGGCAGAGCAGTATAAACGGTATAGGGAGCAAAAAGGATGATCGTAGTAAAAGAGCAATAAAGCAACTAGCTCTCTGCATTGCTGTGGGGGCAAGGGGAGTGCATTCCTTTGAAGTCTGATGCCGAGGCCGATGGTGTTTCATGTGCACGCGCCTGGCTCACATGAACTGTACCGAATCCGCAGTTTGGGGAGACTTTTCGGAAGCCTTATACAGTGTAAATGTGCGTGTTCTAAGTGATCTACTGAAAGAGATGAGTCTTGGGTGTGAGTTACACCAAGGCTGGAAGACCTGGCAGATGTTTCAATATCTGCAGGCTTGAAGCATGACTGAGATCTCATGTTTGTGCCTTTATTAGCATTTTACTATGAACTGAAGTAGATTAAAAAAAATCTTATTTCTTATTAAATAATGGACCATTATCTTATATTCAAAACGAATGGAACAGAATACTCCATTATGAAATATATTTAAAACACTAAACCAAAGTCTTATTATGCCATCAACTCACTATAAAGTAGGCAAAAATGTGGCCTGTGCATAATTGACTGACAAACATTTATAAAGCGCTCGAATGCCGCGGCGTCTTGGCGTGTTGGCTTGTTTATAGCTGTGGTTAAATATACAAAATTACAACAATTTGCATTATGCAATGTTGCATGATTTTCACTCTGCAGCAGATTGGTTCACACAGAAAACGTGACCACAACCGGTAAACCGCGCCAAAGACATTTTCTGCTTAAATCAGTCGCATGTCTATAGATTCTGTGTCTTTTGTATTTAGGAAATGCCCTCATAAGCAGTTTTCATTCAAGATACTGGCAAACCATATTTTGCGTAATTTTTGAGGGAGAGAAAATAAACACTTTTGCACCTCTGCAAACAATTAAGATTTTTTTTAAAGTCCCATATCTTCCCCATCAATAGAACGAACATACAGTATTGAATGCATCACTTTATGCAAATTGTGAAACTTTTAGTGCAATTTCAAATTAATTAGGTATATGTTTCAACGGTCCAGTAAAGAAGGAACCAGTTTGTTCAAGTTAGACACCGAGTATATTGCTTACCTAAAGAATATGTTAATCGAAAACAATCTTACAGCATTGCTAAATACGACTACCAACCAAACAACAATCAACAGACTACTAACGTTGCTCGTCAAAAACCCAGAAAACGTAAAAGACGCCTAGGTTCTAAAGTGCTTTGGGACCGTACAAATTGTGCCAATGAGCTACACACTTAGCATAACATAACAGACCAAGGCACAATCCTAAATGGAAAAGACTGCAGATGAGTGACAGCATAATCGGCTTCAACGTGCACCTACCCATCTCCGAGCTTGCTTAATATTCTAATGAAGATTTAGTGGACTCCAATGTTTGGAAAATGAAAACTGAGCCAAGGTTCCTGGAAGGGTAACTTGTTTTATTAGTGTTTCAGGTTTATAGCTGTGCAGCCTGGAAGCCTTTGGCTGTTTCAGACGGTAGATACAATACGTGCAAAATGGCAGCAGACTACGGCATCTGTGACAGTCATGTGTGTGCACGAGGGGTCACAGTTCTCAATCCTGGAGGGCGTGGTGAAGACTTTCATCCTGCCAGGCTCGCTAAAACAGGTACCACTGAGCAGGATAGCGACAATAAATATTTACTGTATAAAGCGGCAGGACTGTTCGGAATCCTTTAAATTGTTATAATTACCATGACTTCGCAATACCTCGGCATGAAAGGCAAATTATACAGTGGGAATAAGTAAAAACAAAGGGTATTGAAACCTGATGGCACAATCATGCGTACGGTAACCATAGAAATGTTAGGTTGAATCTTTCCATGTATTTTCGGTTCAACTCCTTGCACTTTTCTTGCTTTTATCATTTTAAATGTACTTTAAGGGAAGGGAATCACTTCTGTGCCAGATATCGGGTTTTGAGGAGGACTTGTGGGAACTCCCTTTATATTGTACCCTGCTAAATGTTTCATGTAGGGGGATCTCATTCTTTGGAAAAGGTCCGTACCAATAAACCAACGTGATGAAAGTTAACAGTATTCACTTTTTTTTATATTAATTTCCGAAGGAAAGTTCTAACATCCTTGCAGTGTGCCTCCCAATAAGGTTTATGGTGACAGGCTATTATTCATTGAATACCCATGAGCTCAAGCTTTACTACTTTTTAAGTGGTCAACTTTTGAGAATACCAAAAGGCTCGGCCAGAGGACTAACATTCTCAATATAATCATAATCAATTGTGCAGTGCAAAAGAAACATGTTAAGCACAATGTTTCCATCCACCCCCGATTATTAAGTAGTTAAGTGATGAGAGGGTTGGTACTTGCACAGAGGCAGGTATTTGATGTTTATTTGAGGCATATTATGCTTGCCCAAATTACCTCAAACCTCAGTAATTGGAAACTCTAGAGTGGAAATGCATGGTCAGAGTTAAGCATCTATCAAGTGAGGAAGCAATTAAGTGAAGGTGAGAGGGAGGAAGGGGAGGGAGGGAGAGAGAGCAAGGATGTGAGAACAAATGAGAGAGCATGAAGAGAGGAAGGAGTGACTAAGATGTTACATTACCTCACTAAGGCGGCCCAGTGAGGGTGAAATCAGCCTTCCATGGGTGTTTTCTAGCTCAGGGTGGGCATGGGCTGACAATTCATGTTATGCCGTTCATACTGAAGCAGGACCAATACAGATTTGCATATGGCTGCGGAGAATGTTTAATTCGAAAAATAACATGGACGGGACGCAAATGGAGTAAATGTATTGTATTTTCTTAATGACGTTTTAAACTTGCCAGAACAAGGCCTCAAGTGAGAGCAATAAAGCAACAAGCTCTCGGCATTGCGGGGCGAGGGAGCGCATTCCTTTGAAGTCTTAAGCGGGGCGGAGGAGCACATTCCTTTGAAGTCTGATGCCGAGGTCGATGGTGTTTGATGTGCATGCGCCTGGCTCACATGAACTGTATCGAATCCGCAGCTTAGGGAGACTTTTCAGAAGCCTACTATAATCTCACCAAAACAATGCTTACGCATTGATTCAGCAAGACCTAAAAAGGTACCCCTAAGAGACTTTGTGGGTCTGGGAACACGGTGGAAAAACAATCAAGAACAAGACTAATTCCCAAGAGACCTTTAGTAGTTTTTTATTGGCTAATATTAGCTCACATAGGCTGTCCACACATCATTTTAATACATTCAAACCAAATTCATAAATTTGCGTAAGTTGCATTCATTTCTTTATTTTTTCGGGAAAACATTTATTTGTGCTTATTTTTGGCATAAAAACTTTTGATACATATGCAAGGCTTTTCATAAATACACACTTCTTTTACAGTACGATACATTTGCTTTAAACAAGGTGCATGGCTTTTCTTTAAAAAAATAAGTTTAGATCAGAAACTGTGCTATCATATGACAAATTTAAGCATGTGTCTTAGTCTGTTCCCCAACCAATAACCACATTAATCCACATTAATCCACTATCCACTATCCTTACACGCAAGAGCCTACATTAACATAGACATTCATAACCATCCCAACCCAAAACATTTAAAAAATGACTACAAAAAATGTTTTCCCCAAAATTTTAAGAAATTATTGCAACTAATGCAAATTTATGAATTTGATTTGAATGTATCACAATTATATGTGGACAGCCTATTTGAGCTTATTTTAGACAAAGAAGAAATACGATTCTAGTGGGAATACTGGGATGCCGCCATGGCATGTGGAAAACTGTGATATTATGCCACTTTGAGTATGTCCTTGGACGTGTAGTGCATGATGTTCGAAGGAATGTCATACATGTATGATATCTGTAATGTTATAGGTCAGGTGAGATGCCATGCACTTAAAGTGTTATGGTTGCTTACCCAACAACAAAAGATGAATTTTGATATTAGGTGTGGAAAAGCTTATTGTAAGAAAACAGGCCTAATGGAGATGTCCCCCACCCCCACGTTTTGCCTCCGTTTGGACTAATAGATGCTGTTTTTCTGACTCTGACAGTACACTGAAGCCTGCAAACTAGGCACCAGTGCGAGTCCTTTCTCCCTAAAAATGATACATGTGAATTGGTAACCCCAACTGGCAAAGACTTTAACCCCCTTATAAGTCCTACATAGCACTCGTTACAACGCATGTGTTTTCTATGCATGCCATTACAACATAAGTTGTTATAACGACGCTTTATTACATTGCATGCCATTACAACGCAAGACGTTACAATGACTTGCTGGGGGGTGGGGGGAGGAAGTGGGATGGGAACTGGAGTTTGGAACAGCATAGTTTACTATTCCAACTCAAGTATGTGCAATAGTAAGGAAGGTGTTGGATTGAAAATCCAACAAATCAATGACCTTCTGCCCCCTACAGCAATTCGTTGTAACTACTTGCGTTGTAATGCCATGTGATGTAACAGGTCGTCGTAACGACTTGCGTTGTAATGGCATGCGATGTATCGCATGAGTTGTAAACAAGGGTTTCAAAAGGGTCACCAAGGCCTGAAGCACAGTTTGTGCCACCCTGAGTGACCCAAGTAAACTATTGCAGACTGTTGAAGCAGTGCAAACTGCTCAATCTCTACTTTGCCATCACCATGTGTGGCAAAGTCAATGCACTTTTATAAATATAGGTCAGTCACACCAAAGCAAGGCCTCCTAAGCCCAGGAGGCACTGTGCCTTATATTAAAGGTGAAGGCATGCAAGTGTAAGCGTATATGTACCTCTAGTTTACTTTACCATTAAAAACTAATATAAGTGATAAGCGGTCCATGGGATAACGTTGGCAGGCACCCAGGCAAACTCAAGGTCGCTAGCTCCAGTATAGTACTGCCAAAATATGTCATGTTTGGTATCAAATAACATGCCTCATTACCCCTGGTATGGTTCTCATGTTAAGGGCGAAGTGGCATGCACCCAGGTGGCTACTTTAGAGGTTGCCCAACTGGTTGCACCAGCCTTTCCTGTGCTCTGGTTACCAGCTTGCAGCTGCTGCCCCAAGATTTGAATCTGACCCTCTGTCAGGAGATGTGAACTCTCCTAGGAGTCAGAAACAATGGCCTGGATGGGCAGGAGTAAGAAAGGGGGTGGTGATGGATGGAGCGTCTGAACCAATCAAACACTCGCATCCAGTCAACAGATCTGGGTTTAATCCATCACCGTACTTTAGCCCACTCTGCCACCCCAGTTCTGACATGGCCATATGCAAATCAGTCTGACCCTGTACCCCATGGGAACAGTCGAGCCCGAACTGCCAAGCCATGCCTTTTCTGGACCGGAAACAAGCTTCCTAGGACCGGTTTCTGGCATTTCAGCCATCTTCAGCCAGGCTTGTTTGAATCCAGTGGCAAGGTGAGCAAGGGACTCACATCTGAGCACAACCTGCCAACTTATGGCAACTGTTGTTTTTGCATTTGTCACCCCGAGTGGGATGGGTATGCTCAGACGTGAGTCCCATGCTCTCCACACCACTGAGTCAAGCTATTCTGGATGATGACAGCTGATAGCCAGAAACCGGTCCTAGAATGCTTGATTCCGGTCCAGGAAAGACATGGCTGGCAGTTTGGCTGGACTGTTTCCATGAGGCACAGGGTCAAGGCTGATTTGCATATGGCCATGTCTGAACTGGGGTGATGTGGAGTGCAAAAAAACGATGGATTTAGGCCCAGATCTCTGTACTGGGGTGAATGTATGACATTGTTCTGCATTCTGTCCATCAACTGTTGTTTTTGCGGATGGGAAGGAGGTCAGCTAGTGAAGTGGCACATCAAGGCAATGAGCTTCAAAGCCTTCACCACCTGTGATATGTAACCACGCGGTCTCCCAAAGGAGAAAACTGCCTTTCCACTTATCCCAGGCCCATTTGCGCACAGGCGGTGGGAACATTAGGTAGTCAAGAGGTGTAAACTCCCAGAGGTCTAACCAAATCCCTAGGGTGGGCTACATGGTCTATAAAGCTAAGAAAGGTTTCTGCCATTTTTAAAAGTGGTAGAATAGAGGGTCCTGGTCAGAAAAGTTGCCCCTCCCCCTCCCAATGTGGTCAATTTAGGGGTGGATTGCCCGCTGAGGATAGTAGCCCATTGGCCACCTGCACACACATCACTAAACACCCCTAAAAATCTAGGATTTAACGGCTACCCAGACACCAGAACCTCAGTTCTGACCTGACTTGCAACAAAGGACGCAAGAAGAGACTAGAGTCTGAAACAGGAGCTGCACAAACCAAAGGTGTGATACTCTGCACTTGTGGCAACCTTCCTGGACCTGCAAGAATGTAGCTCATCCTGGTCAAAAGCACAGTTACCCCAAGACAGAGGGACTCCTTTGAGAACCAAAGGCAACTCCAGACTCCCCTAGACTAATGGCACTAGCCCCCTGCACACTGCAGGCAAAGGCAACATGCCATAACTAAAGAATCGCTGCCCATCAGCCCTTCGGGGGAATCGCCCTAAAGTACATGGTCCAGTACATTGTGGAAAGGATGATCTTACCCTGTAAACATCTGTTCTTGGCATGTAGTGCTGTAGATTCACATGCTTTGCATAAGTCCGACATCTTGTGTTGGGCTCGGATGATTACAATTCTTTTTGTCCCAAGAAGTTCTTGTCGAGTCAAGAGGCTGTGTGACTCCTCCTTTTGGGAATACTGCTCATGGTCATGAATGCCATCTTCAGATTGTTTTGTCATGGGTAGGTAAGAATGTGGTGTATGTACGCACTGAGATGTCCATGCGATATATGAAATAAAGTGTATGAAGTGCAACTGCAATCATTTATTGGGGCAGAGGGATGGCAAATGTGAATCTAGAGCACTACATGCCAAGAATAGGTGCTTACACAATAAGTAAAATATTCAGTTCGAGGCATGCTGTAGATACACATGCTTTGCATAGACTATTAAGCAGTCCCTCTCCCTAGGCAGTGGTTAACATGTGAGGGTTGCAGTTGTCTTAAAAAGCATTTTAAGTGCTACCTGACAAACATTGGCTTGTTTTTGTGCAAATACATCCACACAATGTTTGGTGAAGGTGTGTGGAGTTGCTGCTTTACAAATATCGACAATAGGGATGTTAACTCTAATTTTTCTAGTGGAGTGTGATGTTGATGAACAGGTAAAATTGGTTTTGACTTTACATAGCATGTCTGTATGCATTTAACTATCCATCTTGAAATGCCAGATTTTTAAATTGCTTTTCCTAAACGAGGAGCTGCGAAGGCAACAAATAATTGTTTAGTTTTTCTAAATGATCTAATAATAATAATAATAATAATACTGGTATTTAACCTCATAGATGCTATTGAACATTCCTCCCCAGTGCTGCGCTGTCCATTGGAACTAGTGCTGAATGGACGTCCAATGGTCGTGCGCAGCACTGGGGAGGTAGTGCTGCCGTCGGCCAATCCACCGAGGCAGCACTTAAGGGGTTATAAAGCGCGAACAGCTACCTCAACTAGGAGGCGTCCCGGCGCTGTGAGGGCATGGCAAGAAAGCTAGCTGTCTATGTAATACATCAATTCCCTTTTTACATCTAAAGTCTGTAATGCCCTTTCTGCAACTGTATATGGCTGTGGGGGTAAAAAAAACAGGTAAATCAATGGATTGATTAATATGGAAATTGGAAACTACTTTTGTTAGTAATTTAGGGTTAGTTGGAAGCACTACCCTGTCCCTATGTAATTAAAAGAAAGGCTCTTCTAGGGCCAATGCCTACATTTCACTGACTCTTCAAAGAGAAGTAATAGAGATTAAAAAGGCAAGTTTCCATGAAAGATATTGCAAACCGACAAGAATGTAATGGTTCGAAAAGAGGATGCATTAATCTTGTTAGGACAATGTTTAAGTTTCATGCTAGGAGGAATTATCCTTTTAAGTCCATCCATAAAAGCTTATATGACAGGAATTTTAAACACCGATATGTGTTGTCTATTTTGGAGGTATACTGCAATAGCTGCAAGATGTAATCTTATAGAATTATATGCTAATCCTGCAGTTTGCAAATGCAATAGGTATAAAATAAGTGTTAGTTCTTTTGCCTAAAGAGCGTTAACGTTTCGTTTGTGACAAAGCTTTTCCATTTTGCTGCATAACATTGGTTTAGGACCTCTTTAAGAATGTTCATACAGTCTTGAGGGAAATGTAAGTAACCAAACTCTAAGACCTCAGGAGTCAAATAGCAAGATTCATTTCTTTGAGATTGGGATATCTTAATGTTCCATGGTTGTGTGTGAGAAGGTCCGAGTTCAGGTGAAGCTTCTTATGTGGGACTGGAGATAGTTTCTTTAGTGTTGAGAACCATGGTTGTTGAGCCCATGTGGGAGCTATTAGAATCATGGTAAGAGATGTTTGCCCGAGTTTCTTGACCACTAACGGAAGTAGTGGGAGATGTGGAAAAGCGTATGCAAATACCCCTGACCAGTTCATCAATAGCGCATTGCCCTTGGATTGATGGTGGGGATATATGCCTGCAAAGTGAGGGCAGTGGGGTGAATCTCTCATTTGTGGACTTGTTGTTATCTGCACAGTAAGTTCGCAATCTGATTGCTTGTCCCCGAGACATGTTCTGCTAACAGATTAATGTTGTGGTGTATTGCTAACATCCATATTTCTGAGCTAATTGAGATAAATGGAGAGAGTGTGTCACCTTTTCTATAAATAATACTTAGTTGTCATATTGTCTGTTCGAAAAAGGACAGGTTTATGCTGTAGGTGAGTTGAGAAGGCTTTGATCGATAGATGAACAGCTTGCAGCTCTAGTTGACTGTTACGGACATTCTTGTGTTTGGAATCCCATAGTACCTGAATAGTAAGGTTGTGGAGATGTGCTCCCCATTCTGTTAGAGAAGCATCTATTTGAATTATTTGGGGAACAGGGTCTTGAAACGGCCACCCCTTGGACAGATTTTGTGGATTCCAACATTGCAGTGTGAGATACATGCAGCTGTTTACCAACACTAGAACATGAATTTGACCCAGTGACTGAGTCCATTGTTGAGAGACATAGTTGTAGAGGTCTCATATTTAGTCTGGCATGTGTGACTATGTACATACAGGATGCCATCAAGCCCAGAAGTCTGAGAAATCTTTTGGCTGGATTGCGGGTTCCTGTTTGAAATTGTTGAATTAACGTTAGTATGCTGTTTATTTGGTCTGTGTTTCGGATGCTGATGCAAATTATTTGGTCAGCATGGCCCTTAGAAACACTTCAGTAGTGGTTTGCTGTAGATGGGATTTTTGTTGGGTGATGGTGAACTCTAGTTAATGTAGTAAATCTAGGGCCTTTTGGGTGTTTTGTTTGCAAAGTGTGAATGTGTTTGCTTTGATTAGGCAGTTGTCTAGATAAGGAAAGACATGAATGTTTTCTCTGCGCAGATGTGCTGCCACAAATGGTAAAGATTTGGTGAATTCTCTGGTGCTGTATTGATCCAAAAAAGGGAAAAACTTTGAACTGAATGTCTTCCCTGAAATAGAAACCGGATATATTTTCTGTGTGCCGGATGAATTGATATATGGAAATGGGCCTCCTTTAGATCCAAGGTTGACATGAAGTCTCCTTTTTGTAGTAAAGGGATGATCTCTTGAAGTGTGACCATGTGGAAATGTTCTGATATTATGTAATGATTTAGTGGACTGAGATCTAGAATAGGCCTGAGGGATTCATCTATTTTGGGAATAAGGAAGTATGGTGAATATGTCCCTGTCCCGTGAATTTGTAGTGGAACTAGTTCTATTGAGCCTTTTTGGAACAGAGCTGTTATTTCTTGTTGCAGAAGGATTTGATGTGGCATGGATAGGTTGTGTTTGTGAGGTGGAATATTTAGAGGAGTTGTTGTAAGTTCCAGACTATAACCATGTTGGATAATGTCTAAAACATATTGGTCTGTTGTAATTGAATTCCAATTTGTGAGAAATTGTTGAAGACGACCCCCAACCGGTATCTGGTGTTGTGGAGCAAAGGTAAAGGACATCAACAACATACGATAGGAGGTGGGTCCCAGGGCATATTTATAGACCTGCACAACGACACAGCCCCCAATCAAACATAAATCAACAAAAGGTGCCTGTGGGTCTAAGATAATCCTGTCTAAGGCATGAAATCAACAAGTATTAAACTATAATGGAGGAAGAAAAACTATCCTATGTGAGTATGGCACAATAAGATGTCTCTAGGGCATGAAGTGTACCCATCATCGAAGTATGGTGGACCAGGCTTCCCACAACAGATGGGACCGCATGGCCCACAACAATTTCACTCTGACTTCCATACACAGCCTTTTTTAGGCTTTGGCCGGGGCAGATCGCGGGGCAGGAGGTGGACACAACAAAGACAGGTCCACTGGAGCCCACTCCCACTATCAATGGACCTGAGGAGCGGGAGATTGGTCCCACAAGAACAGGCAGGACCGAGTGCAGAGACAGCCTCGTAATAATTCTAAGCACGAAGTCTTTAACAAATGACAAGGAGAAGGTACTCAATAGAGGCTTAGGCTTTGTAGCTACCCAAACTGGCGATCCTTTTCTAACCAACAGAGATGGCGAAATTCTTTCGTAAAATATTTTTTCTTTGCCAAGAATGTCAGAAATGGTACAGACATTATGGACCTCAACACTGGTTTGAAAAAACCATCTACCTTCAATCCTCCCATAACAGGCCTACCAGCTAAAGTACTGGCGTTCGAACATGCTGTCAAAAGTGACATTTATAGACTGCACCAAATGGAGAAACATCCTTTTGTTAATCTCCCGAAGAATGAACAAACAGCCCTTCGGAATTTGATGGCTGATGATTCCTTAACCATAAAACCAGCAGACCAAGGCAGTGCCATTGTTTTTCTCGATACTCCCGCCTATCGTGTCGAGTGTCTCCGACAACTTGAAGACACTAAATCATACCTTCCACTGACTGAAGACCCCAGAGAGAGACTTAGGAACACTATTGGTCATATGGTGGAGGAAGCACTCTCTGAAGGCTGGATCACATCACAAGAAGGAAACTACCTACAGACCACCCATCCTACGATGCCATACTTCTATGTACTTTTTAAAGTCCATAAGAAACAGCGACCTCCTCCAGGACGTTCCATAATATCAGGGATTGGTTCTATCTTAGAACCACTGTCTACCTTTGTAGACTTGTTTCTTCGTCCTATGGTTAAAGAAATGCCGACATTCCTTCAAAATACCAAGGATGTCTTACGAATATTACCAGACATCAAAGACACCACGACAGATCTTTTGGTGTCATTCGATGTCGAATATTTGTATACCTCAATCTCCCAGGATGACACCCTAGAGGTAATAGACACTATTACATGAAAGGGATCTTGGGTCTATAACCCCAGTTCATTTTATAATGAACAGTGCCAGTTTGGCAATGAAACAATAAAAAACTCGCTTTGAGGAAACCATCTTTTTACAAACGTCTGGGACCAGCATGGGAAGCGTTTTCGCTCCTAGTTTGGCTAACCTCGACGTACACCATTTTGAACAGACGCATGTTTTAACATCAACGTATCCATACCGCAATGTTTGCAGGTATGGAAACGTTATATCTTCGTCGTCTGGAGAGGAACTAGTGAAGAACTACTAGAGTTCCTGCAATGGTTAAACCGGAGGAATAATTTCCTACGCTTCACTGTAGAGTACGACAAACATCAATTGTCATTTCTAGATCTCTTGATATCAGCAACACCTACAGGGCTCAGGTCAAAACTTTATAAAAAAAACAATGGCACAGAACTCATTATTGTGCTTTGACAGTTGTCATCCCAGAGCTCTAAGGAACAATCTGCCGTATGGGCAGTTCCTACAGATACAGCGGAACTGTTTAACTAAGGATTCTTTCTATGAACATGCGCATGCCTTGGAGAAACAGCTAGTAACAAGGAAGTATCCTAAGAAACTGATACAAAACTCTTTGAAAAGAGCTGCCAATAACCACAAGAGGCTCTTCTAGAACCAGCTACTCCCAAAGATAAAACTCAGAGGATGACTTTTGTAAACGCATACAGTACAATGTCGAATCAGATACAGAAGATCGTTAGGAGACATTGGTCCATCTTGAATACTGGCACAGATACCTTACCACCACCACGGTTTGCTTTCAAACGGGGCCCTAATCTGAAAGATAAATTGGTACACACGAGACCAAAGAGTAAAATGCCTTGCGCTGTCGGTACCCTATGGGACTTACCGGCAGTGCAGGGTCACCATCCCTGTGGCACGTGTGCAGCATGCCCACAAATCTATAAATCTGTGAGTATAGACATTGGGAATAACCGCCCTTGGCAACAGAAAAGATTCACCAATTGCAATAGCGAGAGGTTGATTTATCTGATAACATGCCCCTGCCAACAGATATGTTGGTATGACAAGAAAAATTAAACTTCGAATCTCTGAACACAAGAGTATGATTTAATGTAAAAAACAGGCTTCTCGTTTAACGAGCCATTTTCTTGAGGCTGGTCATGGCCCGACAGATATCACATGGACCGTAGTGGAACAACCTTTTATCCCTGACCATGTTACTGATATTGGCAAGAATCTATTTGCAAAAGAACAGAAGTGGGCGTACAGACTTAACACAGACAAAGAGGGTCAAACGAGGATATTCCGTGGATGTTGCTGTGATACAATATTTTGCCATCATATCACAGGTTCATAGCCCCTGATATCTGGGTCTAGATTAACTCATTTTTATCAGGTCTGTAACACTAGTACACAAGGTTTTAGTGTACCGTCATAAACGAGAATACCTGGTTGCGGACACTCTACCCCACGTCATTAAGATGCACACAGTACACAAATGCATGTAGTAATCCTAATTACAACCCTTACTGATTGTTAGCATCATAATATTAATATTTGTGTGCTAAAACCACACGAGTTGGAGGAACTGGCAGAATTACATGTCCAGATGGCAATCTGGTGGCTCAGTACCGAGTTATGCAGACATTTGACAGGGCAACGTCACTCTTTGAAAACAAGCATGCTTTAATAAAAAAAACCTCCGCTCAGTGCGGCCGCTGCCTCCAGTCACCCGGAAGTGGATCTGTTCGTGAGTCAAAGAGGGCAGCAGTGTACAAAGGGGAGCAGTGTACCGAGGGGAGCAGTGTACAGAGGGGAGCAGTGGAGGAGAGGTGAGTCCAAGGAGGGGGGCAGGGAAGGTGAGTCCAGGAGTGTAAAGAGGAGGTATGTCCAGGGTTTATTTATTTATGCGTTTTTATATAGCGCGGACTTTACCCGAAGGTGTCAGTGCGCTTCACAATAGGACCAGTAATGACAAGAGGAAACAATTACAATTGAAAAATTACTAAAGCAAACGTTAAGTTACGTGGGGCAGCAGGCTGGAACGACAGGAACAGGAGCAGGGGTCTGAGGACATATGCCGACTACCGCAGGAACCACAAGGGAGGGATCCCGCCCCAGAAGACGAGGAAAACCTAAAGACTCCCCCCGCACCCGCCCTGCAGACAGGGGCAGAAAATGTCAAACTCATAAAGAGCACTGGCATCGGAAAATGACAAAGTATCCCCTTATTTGAAAATGAAGCCACAAAAAGCACACAGGCAAAAATAATAATCATCTCCCGCAATATACAGGATTTCAGGAGGTTTGATAGCAAAACCACACAATCTATTTATAGATTCTGAAAATTCAGCATAGCATGAATATGATTAGTGTCACATGGCAACGTGACAGAACAATGTGATAATTAAAATCATGCAATTATTTGAGCAGCAGTGTACAAAGGGGAGCAGTGTACCGAGGGGAGCAGTGTACAGAGGGGAGCAGTGGAGGAGAGGCGAGTCCAAGGAGGGGGGTAGGGAAGGTGAGTCCAGGAGTGTAAAGAGGAGGTATGTCCAGGGTTTATTTATTTATGCGTTTTTATATAGCGCAGACTTTACCCGAAGGTGTCAGTGCGCTTCACAATAGGACCAGTAATGACACAAGAGGAAACAATTACAATTGAAAAATTACTAAAGCAAACGTTAAGTTACGTGGGGCAGCAGGCTGGAACGACAGGAACAGGAGCAGGGGTCTGAGGACATATGCCGACTACTGCAGGAACCACAAGGGAGGGATCCCGCCCCAGAAGACGAGGAAAACCTAAAGACTCACCCCGCACCCGCCCTGCAGACAGGGGCAGCATGGTACCCCTGGTACGAATGGCAACAGCCACCGGAGCAAGAAGTGGCCCTCATCCGGAATATCTACTGGCGCTACCTCAAGAAGGAGGAGGTACCTGCTACCCAGACCAGAGAGGGCCCGAGTGGACAATCTATTGAGAGCTAGAGTGAGGCTAGGGGAGAAGCACGGGCGCTGTGGGATGAGTGACGCGATTGGAGGTTTCCAGGAGGAACAGCACTGGGGCGACATGCAAGATCGACGTCCGAGTGGCACTTGGGGTGGGGGCAGCAAGAGCGGGGAACTCTTTCTGGCCCTGCTCATTATTCCTGCTGAGCAGGATGAAAGGACTGTGTGTGAATCAACACTTATGTAATAAAGTTTACTTCTTGACCAAAAGAAGAAAAAAAACGAGGTCAGTCTGGAAGGAGGAGGATTAGGCGGGGGTCGGAGCAGGCGGGGGACGGAGACTAACAACACCAGGCGAGGGTCGGGGCAGGCGGGGGACGGGGCGGACGGAGCCACTGGGCAGTGTAGGGGGAAGCCTGAAAGCACCCGGACAAGGTCGGGACGGGCTGCTAGTATATCTATATATATCGATATATCTATATCTATATCTATATATCTATATATCTATATATTTTGTTAAAAAACACAGTTGATACTGAAAATGTCAGCAACTGACCAATAGCAGGTCAACCGTTCTTAGTTTTAATTCTTGAGAGCTGTCAATAATAAAAACTTTCTAGATATCTTCCAGTTGGGTTTCAGAACAGGCTGCAGTACAGTGACCGCCATTCTGAAAATCACTGACGACACATTAAGCCTAATAAATAAAATCAATCCTGCCTATCATTTGGCGAGATCCCTATGCACCATTTGAAAGTCACCCATGCAATGATTCAGAAACCCTAAAAAGCTTCATGGGCTCTGGGAAAGATTTACTGAATTGGTTCACATATCTCTCTAAACAAAGTCCAGCTGGTAAAAATTAGGAGCCTTCCATTTCAACAAAGCTCCTTTCCTCATTATTATTCCGGTTTATTTTTCATTTGTGTTTTGAACCCATGAGAGCTTAAATAAGAAATTCTACCATATCATCAATATGGTGATGACACTCAGCTTTACAATAAAATCTCCCCCATGAAGAGGTTTACTGTGCTACTATATTATAGCACGTACCCCCAAAATGACAGAAGAATGCACAGCTTCTGATTTACAACTCATGAGGCACACCAACAATTTTAAGTATTTTCGTGAAAGATTTCTTTCCTCCTAATATAATAAATATTGCAATTCAGATGTGTGCTGCTCACTCATACCTTTATTCAATTGTATGCCTGTGTCCTTCCTGTTTGTAACACGCTATATGCTCATTCTGGCCTTGTACGCACTATGTAAAATCACTCCTCCGAGTTTGTTTTAGGAAGTTTGTATTAGTTTAGTACATTGCCTTATTGAAGGACCATGACATCTGTTTAATAAAGTTTCAAGTGAAGACAGGCAGACAAACGCATTACAGAGGCATTATTAGATGTGGCTAAACCTTACTTTGCAAACAGAACCTTGTTACTTTTGCTAATACCTTTGAAGCTGTTAGACATGTGCATGAAATACCTGTTAGATCTTTGCAGGTGTAATGTACATGTATTGAAGGACATGAAAAGTTATAGGGGTCGGAGTCAATTATTGTGAAAACTTGTATTGTGGACACAAGGATTGGGGGGTTGGGGAGAGGCATGCTAGTGACACTCACAGGGGGGGACTTGCGCGTCCACCCTCCACTCCCAAAGGAACAGAAAATACAATTTTCACACAGCAAACATAACTATATTTAGTTAAAGAGTCAACAGCATTTTGATATTTACATTTTGGTCTTTATGACGAGCAGGGCTTCATGTAGTTTTCCAGTATAAAACACACCCTAACCCAGTACACCAGTATGTACAATGAATAGGGCCAAGTTAATTTGGTACACTTTGCTTCAAACTGCACCTAACACTGCCCCTGTCTGACAAAATAAATTCTGCTAAGGTTTTTCATTAGCATATAGGTTAAGATTCGTGACTAGAGAACCTACAGGTCCCAAAAGTTGAATTCTCCCTGAAATTCCCTTAGCAAGCTCTTTATAAGTGGGAATGCCAAGCCTGCTGCCCATGGAGCAAAAACACGGACAACTGGTGCAGGTTCAGTACTGGCTATAGGGTGTGACCATTAATTGCCTGGCATGGTCACATGACAGGCTGTGCATTCACAGCAATGTGGACATAGCAGAAACATGCACCTAATGAACTTTGGGCTACAAGTATTATGCAAAGACCCTGGCCTTTGAGAAGGCCTTATATCTAGGCTGGCCCACTGGCCATGGCGAAGTCAGCACTGGACTCAGCACCGTTTCACACTCACCACAGGTTGTATCTGAGTCCAGTTGCTGCTCTTTATGACTCCTGGGTTCAGCCAAGTTTCATCCTAGTGTACTCTGGGGTGAAAGTGCCTTGAGCACAGTCAGCAGTATCAATGGGGATGATATTAAGGGTGAATTCATTTACTGCAGATAAAGAGGACTTATCTGCAAAGATAAACAAGAAACAAGGAGGCTCGTATGGTTTAAAAGCTTGTTATTCACCAATTTAGAGGAGGGTGTTTCACAAGGAAATACAGTTAAGCAGCACTGCACAGAAAGAATCATGTGACAACCCGAGGGCACTTGGTGAGTGAAGAAATTATACAATTAGTGAAAGGTGAAGACGCAAGTGCTGAAAGTGAACAGCGTGAACGGCGCAAGGTGACAAGAAAGTAATACAATGATGGCTCCGTAAGATTAAGTTAAAATCACTTAAACCATGGAACAAACAGTTTTACAGGAGCTCAAAACGTAAAATGTGCCCTAGAATTGCGCTGTGGTGTCAACGGTGTTCGATCTCCGTGAGTCGGGATCGTCATCAGGACAGGGTTGTCGCTGTCAGGCAGTGTTAGTCACGTTATGTAGGTTGCGTGATTCACAGAACACCCAGGCAATGTCTGAAAATGCGGCGTCTGAATTTGAGGTGCGCAGCCGAGGGTGGGTCCGACTGGGCAGCGCCTGAATGAAGCAAGGCGGGCAGCGGCGATCAGGGTTCTCGACGTGTGGGCGGCTCGCGATTAGTGCTCACGAGCCTCGCACTAATCACGAGCCGCCCACACGTCGAGAACCCTGATCGCCCCTGCCCGCCTTGCTTCATTCAGGCGCTGCCCAGTCGGACCCACCCTCGGCTGCGCATCTCAAATTCAGACGCCGCATTTACAGACATTGCCTGGGTGTTCAGTGAATCACGCAACCTACATAACGTGACTAACACTGCCTGACATCGACAACCCTGTCCCGATGACGATCCCGACTCACGGGGATCGAAACGCCGTCGACACCACAGTGCAATTCTAGGGCGCATTTTAGGTTTTGAGCTCCTGTAAAACTGTTTGTTCCATGATTTAAGTGATTTTAACTTAATCTTGCGAAGCCATCATTGTATTACTTTCTTGTCACCTTGCGCCGTTCACGCTGTTCACTTTCAGCACTTGCGTCTTCACCTTTAACTAATTGTATAATTTCTTCACTCACCAAGTGCCCTCGGGTTGTCACATGATTCTTTCTGTACAGTGCTGCTTAACTGGATTTCCATGTGAAACACCCTCCTCTAAATTGGTGAATAACAAGCTTTTAAACCATACGAGCCTCCTTGTTTCTTGTTTATGTAATGCAGACTGCATACATTACTTAACTGTCTCAAATTGAAACTTGTTGGGAATTGTTATTGTTCATACTCCACACCCATCCTGACGTGGTCTATGGGTTTACTCCTGTTGTTCTTACACTTATCTGCAAAGATGGTTATTGAATCACATCAGACTATGGGAATTCAGCCTTATTTGACAACTTTATTTTCCTCCAATATGAGAGATATGTATTTATAAATATGACTTGGCAGGTATCCTTTTAAATACGGCACACCAAAATGGATTCAGCAAGTCAACAAGTGAGTGTAAATTGTGTAGGATTTTGGAAGAAGCTGTATTGCACATCGTTTGTATCTGTCCAAATCCGTTGTACACTTTTGAAACCATTATTTCTTAATGTTGGGGTGAGATCCGTTCAACAGGCTCTTATTTTAAGTTTATCTGGTGTTCCCGTTTCTCTAATTTGTCAGTTCATAAAGTTTTTGACCACCATGGAAAGAATGCTTTCATCAGCATTTTAAATGCAGATATTGTTCGTTGATAACATTAATTGATTATCGTTTTATATCGTGGTTTACAATGTGTGTATTGTAAAATGCCATTTTGAGTTGATATTGAACAAAGACTAATTCGACTGTTTGGTCTTCAGCATGTAGCATTCTGAAATATTGTATAAAAAAAAGTATCCTATGGTGTTCACATTGTCCAGATAAGTATGCAGCACTTTAAAGATTGTAAGGTCTGCTGTTGGTGGCAATACTTTTAAGGTGAAACAATGTAATATAATAGTGGTCTTTACATCGACTGATAATGCATATTGCACTTAAGGCGCAAGGTATTTTGCCGGTGGCAATAATTTTTAATGCATCTGAATGTCTTTGAATAGGGATTTCACGAAAAGCAGTGTTCCCTATTTTAGGCATTTGGGGTTATTTATGGACTGTTTTTGGTTATTTTTTATGATTATTGAACTCATTTTTAAAGGAGTTATTTTATATCCTCAAGTTCGTAATTTGCGTCATATGTAATGCAAAATATCATTTTTGTGATTTTTATTCATCAGACAAAAAATATTACTCATTCATGGTGATGATATTAAGGGTGAAGCGATACTTGGTGTCCCTATTGAGGTCCCTGATTATGTCTTTTGTGGTATCCTCCGAGACACTATACGTAATATCATAAGCAGAGTATTCCAGCTGCATTATGTTTGCATAGCTCACCAAAGGTGGCAGATGTAAATAGTCTTCAGGTTTTGGCTCATAACAATAACGTCCGTTCAACTCAACATTTTTTGTGGTAAAATATGCATATACACACTTATAAAAACGCTCTAACACACAGCATCTCCTTATCGATACAAGATCATGACTGATCTCTGTGACACAACACACAGGATAGCAGATATTGTCACAGAACCCACTCACACTCTGGAACAAACAATTGCATGCCTCTGCAGTGCTGAGCAGATGCTCACCTCCCAAGTAGCAGAAAGGAGCTCTGTATAATGTTCCCAGTTTCTAGCCTATAGGTGGTGAGGAAGCTGGGGGAGCCAGGGGCACGGAGGTAAGAGAAGAGAGGTACTGGGAACAAGAGCAGGAGAGGCACCTAGTGTGCGTCACAGAGGGACCACTGCTTGTTAATAGTGGACAGGCACTAGATCTTATACAGTCCAAGCCTGCACACATCCTTATTATACACAAGGAAAAAGTCTTCCTAATGGAGTGGCTTACTGATGTGAAAAGAAAGACAACATTATGGAATGAGATTAGAGAAAATATACACACTTGCACGGTCCTTCTTTCTGCATCTCCTCCTCTTCTAGTAGCTGTTGCTTCCGTGACTGGAGATCTTCATCTGAAACATCACATACCAATTGTATAAAGGTAACTGCAATCTCCAAATCAGTTTCAATTTTTGAAAAGGGAGAGAAATACATTTGAAAATATTTGCCTACGAATCACCTCTATCGCAACAAGAATGTGAGAGCCAAAAGTACTTTTTGATTAACACAAAACAAGTAATCCCGATAGTGATAATGTACACAGCTAATTGCCTTATTCACCAGACGTTCAACCAGCAGATATGATTTAACTCTTTACCAAGTTGTGCCTGCATATGCTGCAAGATCTTACCACTTCACTAAGCAATGGCACCTCTGGTATCATGTTTAACTATTCACTTTTTTACACTCTTAAACCCTGAATTTGCAATGTTCTACTCCATCTTTTTGAAGTTGCACCTCAGGAGATCAGTCGTCAATGTAAAATTTATTTGACAAGGAAGCTTCAGGCCAAAAGGCTACATTGCTACAGACACCCTTATTAGCGAAAGATTTTTTGTTGCACCTTGGTTCATTTCAAGTGTCACATTTAACCAAAGTTCCTTAGGGCAGGAAAGGATGTCCTCATGTAACATTTTCTCTTTGAACCTTAGTCTCAGATTTAAACTTCTGCTAAAACTAACCACTTTTCCCTATTTCATTAAAACAAGTATAATCCATTATTTTATTTAATGTACACGTTACAAAAAGCTTAAATCTAATAAATGAATAGATCGAAGTCTATGCAAGTAACACCTGGTTTGTCACATAAAATACAAGCATCTGTGAGAAAATGTATTCTTAACTCAGAAGGCATCAATTAAAGGAAAGTATATTAATTTAGTTCTTGGCTAGTGAACCTCGGCTAGTGGTGGCATCTTCTAGTAGATCTTGAGAATTAAAAGTTGTCATTGTGTATATAAAAACAGTGAATATTAATTTTGAACGCAACAGAAATATTCCAATATTATATATTTGAATGAAACCCAGCTCCATTTCCTATAAGGGAAACAAGCTGCATTTAAAAAACGTTTACTTTATTGAAAATCAATCGGAGACATGATGGCCTTCTAACCCTTGTGGCCAATGTGGCTGCGTCACAAATAATGTTTCTTAGGTAGGTTGCATGCAACTCAATCAGATTCGGTTTTTACGAACTGACCTAACCTCATAGGAGCATCGAACGTTCAGCGCCCAGTGCTGAACGTTTGAAGAACAAACGCTGGCCCGTCGGCCAACGGTTGTGCGCAGCACTGGCAAGGTAGTACTCGCGACGACCGTTGGCCGATGGCAGCACTTAAGGGGTTGATAGTACATAGGTCGGTTCGTAACAATATTTACTGGTTGCAAAAATATTAGTGCAACCAATATTGTGCTACCAATAAATAGTACATCTGGACATATATTCATTAGACTCACGGTAAGTTTACAATGAGCTATTAATATCTCGGTTTACGCTTGACACACAAAAGTAGAACAGATTGCCATTTCTGCTGAAGATTGACACACTATGTACTATGTCCCTTTTCCTCCGAGACACCAGAAGCTCATAAGTGCATTTGCTCAGTAAAGATGGAAAGAAGGCATAACATTTCTACTGACTTAACTAGAGGTAGCACAATACTATTAGTGCTGCCATGAACTGAGGCTTCAACGCACTACCACATATCTAGAGCATTAAGAAGTAGAGCAGTTTTTCCTTCAATAGGTAAGTATTCACATTCATAATGGCATGAACTAGGAACATCTTGTAAAATGTATACACAGATCTCAGTATAAGCTGCATTAAAGAACATTAAAGGGATCGCGTGTAAATATATCAAACAAAGAAAATAATACATGGTATCCAAGTGAACAGTACATACCACACGAGGGCCCTTCTGCATCGTCCAAGAGGTTTGCTGTTGATGCACCTGTTCCAAGTCTAAACACTGCTATTAAGGTAGAATTTCTTTGTATTGGAAAGTGTGAAGTGTCTGCCATGGTGTCTTGCAATTTAGATATTATAGAAATAAGGAAATCCAGCCACTTGCCTTTCATAAAGAACTGCATTGTGTTTGGGAGAAGAGAAACTAAGCAGAACATTTATGCTGCATTTACATTTATCCACACAAGGTGCACCGTAGTACATTAGCGCTGCATTTACGTTTATCTAGACTAAGTACATAGTACATACTCTTGTCCTCGCACAGACAACAAATAGAAATGTAGCCGCCAAGGACATCTTTCAGCCAGCACTTGAAAATATTTGAAATTAGTTTACATGTAGTAGAGACCAAAGTCATAAAGGTATTCGTAAATTAGTTATATTAATATGTGCAAATAGCTTTTTTTACGATTGTAAACTGACTTTTGCTATTCATGAAATTCGGCTTTACATCTGTAGAGAGTTACTCGCACATACTTTTTCTGAGGGGCATGGATTAGCTGTTCCAGGATGGGAATGTTCTGATTGTATGAGAACACCCATATATCTTATTTTGTGAATATGGGATTTACTCATATCAAGGATAGAAGTAAATTAGTTAAAAGGGAAGCAAGGCAAAAGGGAACAAACTCAAAAATGGTGGGTCTTTGAGAAAGGGATTTCCGACCAGAATAAAAATTCACTATAAAAAAAAAAGAATAAAAAAATGCATTTGCATTCATGCGTGATCGTTTTGAATACGGAAGAGCTGCCATATGAGCACAATCAGGAATTCTCAAAAAATTTCTAGCAGTTCTCCGGGGAAACTTTGACTGTTGCAGTTTCCTAGGAGTAGTTCTGGCAACTACTGAACATTCCAGAAATGTATAAACTGTCACCCATAAGTAGTTCACTTTTTGGAATTTCTTTGTGAATGAAGTCCAAAGTGCTTGCATGCCTCGCTGCAAGTAGGTCCATCCCAAGCAACCCGCTTTCTTGCCGCTTTTCTGATGTCATTAACTAAACCTGCTCCTATCCGGCGTTTTTATTGTAAGAGTAAGAGAAAAGGGTTGTAATTCACTAGGTATTTTTAAAAGCACATATTTGACAACTAGACAATTTTTCTGAAATGTAGCTTTCTAACCGCACAAGAAAGGCATACTCCCAATTTTACACACAAGGAAAAGGATAGAAGTGGGCTATTTAATTCACTGACAAAAGTAATGGGATTGGGTGTGGTCAGGAGAATCGATTAGTTTTTCACATTCCGTGCATAAAGTCACACGGATGGCACTAATTCTGCTGACAAAGATAATGTAAAAGACTTGGCAGTCAAAGGGCACTACAAGCAATGGCTAAATCCAGCCTAATAAAAACGTTAGTAGAGATCGTTTTCAATTCCGACAGTGTCTGCATGAAGAACAATCAAAAGTTGCATTTTACTTCTCTTTGGACTTCCTTTTAAAGTAAAGCAAACACAAGGAGACAATGGACGGAGCGCTAAAACCTTTCAAACACTCACCCCCCAATCACAGATCTGGGTTGAATCCATCATCATTCTTTAGCTCACTTCACCCCCCAGTTCAGACACAGCTATATGCAAATCAGTCTTGACCCTGTGCCTCATGGGAACATTCCAGCCCGAACTGCCAAGTCATGTAAACCCTGGACTGGAAACAAGCATCCTGGGACCAGTTTCGGGCTAACAGACCTCATCAGCCAGGCTAGCTTGGATCCAGTGGCAAAGTGAGCAAAGGACCCATGTCTGGGCATACCCTACCAACTTAGGGCGAACAAAGCAAACACAAGGAGAAGATAGACGGAGTGCTGAAACTTTTAAGACACTCACCCCAGTCACAGATCTAGGTTGAATCCATCATTGTTCTTTGGCTCACTTTGCTACTCCAGTTCAGACACAACTATATGCAAATCAGTCTAGACCCTGTGCCTCATGGGAACTGTCCAGCTCGAACTGCCAAGCCATGTCTTCCCTGGACCAGAAACAAGCATCCTGGGACCAGTTACGGGCAAAAAGCCCTCATCAGCCAGGCTAGCTTGAATCCAGTGGCAAAGTGAGCAAGAGACCCATGTCTTCCTTTTAAAGTAGTCGTGATGTAAACAAATCTCAACATTAGAGAATAAAAATAAAAAAGAGACTTGGGTAGTTCAATCATGGAAAATCAGAAATCCCCATTGTAGTCTTAAATCGTAGACCCCCAACTAGCCCCAAAACAGCGAATTTTGATGGGGGTAAAATGAAATTCTGCAGCAGAAAAACGAGACAATGTATGCCGCAGACAGACAGATCATTAAAACAACGGATTGCGCACGCAATACAATTTAACACAGAAGTGTTCAGAGTTTATGGAGTTCTATATTTAAGGTCTATTCTCACTTTTCAGGAGGAAAATGTGGATTTTGGTGCTTTCTGGGCCTTTTTCCCCTGGTAAATCCCTGCAGGTTTGACCTGCAGAAATGTTGTAAAAGGTGTAAACTGTATCACATTTAGTAATTACTGTGTGCAATAATGAGCACACAACTTATGGTTGCGATCCCTTCACAAACACGCCTTTGTGTATGGATCGCAATTTAACAAGCCACTTGTAAACAGGCCCTAAGCTTTTCCTGCCTGTTGCTGGGGAGTGCTTAAGCTGAACGTTTGCAGTTCCTTTTCAAAAACTATGTTTGGATTACAAAAGGTCCCTCTTCAGATGGAGGAACTTACATCTGAAGAGTACAGGTATGTGCAGGCCCTGCGGCAGTAAAGCTGAATGGAGTGCAGATTTTCGGCTCCCCAGGAACTGAAAAGTTTAATGTAAACTGACTGCGGCTTTGGTGGAACTAAGGGCAATTCTTCCTTGTTTCAGAAATTCTCCATTATCTAAGGGAAGCAAGAAGGCAGAAATGTGTTTTGGAGAAAAACAAGCCAGTTTGATTTAAATAACTTATTTCATATAATAAAAAAGACTGTGTGAACAGCATCTTATGAGGATTCTCTGTGGAAACATTAAAGTGTTTGTCACTTGGAGTAGTACACATTTTTGGTAATTAAATGTACAAGGGCTCAACTTTAAGCACGTTTATTCAAAGGATACACCTGATGCTTCAACAAGTGCTTTCTTTTCGACTTCCTCATCTTGGTCTTCTCTGAAAATGCTCTTGCAAGTTCAAAAAGCTTCTTCCGGGTTGCTTCAGGGAAAAGAGACAGTTAATGTTATTGGCTCAGCTTTTAAAGGTTTATTACATCATGAATGTAAGTCCATTTGTGGCAATTGCACATGTCCTACATACAGTGGCGGCTGGTGACATTTGAAAATGGTGAGTATAAAAGTTGGGGAATGAGTGTTCCTTCGTGAGGGAGCCCGAATGATGTAAGGTGAGTTTGGGGTGGGCAGTCTTTCCCATGAGAAACGTTTGGAAAAAAGGGGTGGCAAATGGTGGATTTTTTTAAAGCAACTTTGAGTAAGCAAGAAAATCAATTGTGATCATGTAGTCTTGAAATGTTTAAATACATTAAAAACTGCCCCATAAGATCCAGCAGGCCAGTTTCTACTGTTGATTTCCCTGGTATTAAGAGAAACATTGTCTGCAGCAAGCACAAATGTATATACACTCTCACCTACCTTAAAAAATACTGCCCCAATTTGAAAACGTTGCCTCTCCCCCTGTTCTTTTTTTAGCTAATAATTCAGTAATGGGTCCCCTTTAATTCTAGTACCCGGTCCATGGCTTATTTTCTGTCCAAGTACGACCATAGTCATAGTCCTAGGCTCTTGTATAGCGCACGATTCACCAAAAAGGTCTCAAGGCGCTTGGCAGGCAGAGACGACAACCTCAAATGAGAGGGGGGTGACAAGAATTAACTGGGAAAAAGCCACATTTTCAGGCCCCTGCGAAAGGCCAAATGATTGGATAGGGACGACAGATGGGGAGGCAGCTTGTTCCAGAGTAGGGGGGCTATATAGGAAAAAGCCCGACATCCATTTCTCGAGGTAATGGCCCGCGGCTGGACCAGGAGGGATTTGGAACAGGATCTTAGAACTCTGGAGGGTTTGTACTAGACCGATTTCTCCGCTAAGTAGGAGGGTCCTACGCCGTGGAGGAGTTTGTGGACGATACTGAGTATCTTAAATTGACTTCTTTGGCGCACAGGCAGCCAGTGTAGCTCTTTGAGACTGAGCAAGGAGGGTGACCTGGGGGACAGCCCTCGCACCAAACGTGCTGGAGAGTTTGCAGCTTAGTCAACAGAAACTCATTGATGGTGGCGAACAGGGCATTACCGTAATCTAAACGGCTGATAAGCCCTTGAATCCGGGGCTTCCTAGACTCAAGAGGGAGCCATTTAAATATTTTTCACAATTTATGTAGGATTCCATAGCAGATGCCTGATACTTGGTTGACATGAGCTTTCATTGAGAGGGCACATTCAATCATAATTCCCAGGTCACGTACCACTTCTTTGGGCTCGGGGCAGGGTCCAAGTTCTTGGGGCCACCAGTCTTGTGACCAGATTGACTTTGCCGAACAGCATGATTTCTGTTTTGCTGTAATTAAGTTGGAGTTTGTTTCCATTCATCTATTCACTAATCATGACCACGCACTTCTGGAATCTGGTATGGGTATCAAGAACATCTAAGCTACAGGTGATCAGCACCGGAGTATCGTCCGCGTAGGACACTGTGGAGAAGCCGTGGGATTTTATAATGTTGGCCAGAGGGGTAAGATACAAATTGAGTAATAAGGGACTAAGGATAGATCCCTGTGGAACCCCTAAAGAGAGGGGGGGTCTTACTGGATTCCAAGGTGTTGACCTTTATATAAGTGTGCCGGTCCGCAAGATAACTCTCGAACCAGGCAAGGGCTTTGCCTCTGACACCAATCTCCCACAGCCGTTGGTAAAGAATGCTGTGGGAAATGGTGTCAAAGGCTGCCGAAAGATCTAATAGTATAAGGATGGCAGACTCGCCTCCGTCTAAAGTGAGACGGATATTGTCCACAACCTCCATCACTGCAGTTTCCGTCCCATGGGCAGCACGGAACCCTGACTGCGAGGGATCTAGAAGTGCATGGGCTTCAAAAAAGGTGGAAACGCGCTTGTTAACCAGGTGTTCCAGTACTTTTCCAAAGTAGGGCAATAGCGAGGCCTGTAGTTGGACATAACAGTGGGATCACTAGTGGGTTTTTTGAGAATAGGTTTAACCTGTGCCACCTTCCAGCAACTGGGGATAGATGCCAGATCAAACGAGGTGTTGAAAATGTTGGTAAGAGCTGGCCAGAAGCGGGAATATCATACTACACTTGCGCGAGGCCAGTGAGTCTGTGGGGGAACCCGATGTCACCTTCCCGAGGGCTTCTAACACTTCGGCTGTCGTGGTGGGCTCAAATTCCAAAAAAGAAGGGCACTCAGTATGAACTAGGATAGGGGAGTTACGGAGGGGCACCTCCCCGACTTGGATGACATCTGGTCTTGAGGCTACAAACGTGGAGTAAATCAACTTAATGTTGTTGTCGAAGTGGGCTGCCAGTGAGTTGACCCACTTCAAGGTGGGAATAAATGCTGACTGCTCCACCTGCGGAGAGGTGAACTCATTCAATATTTTATACAGTTCTTTACTAGAATGGTCTGCGTACTGATCCTAAGAGTGAGATAGCCGGATTTTGCAGCCTTTATGTTTTTTAGATAATTGGAGTGAACAGTTTGTAGTTCTTACAATTTTCCGGTATTGTGGTTCTCCTCCACAACCTTTCCTCTGATCTGCTGGCGTTTTTCTCTACTTTAAGCTCCTCCGTAAAACACAGGGATGCAATTGTTTTTATCTTGACTATTGATTCAGGAATAGTTTTATCCAGAGTGCTCTTAATGGAAGCTTCCAACTGGGCTGCCATTAGGTCGATATTAACGGTAATATCATTAAGGGGTATAAAAAGGGTCGAGAAGGCCTCCGGGGTCATCTTGTGCCAAGGCCGTATTGACATAGTTTCTGTCCGATTCATAGTCCTGGACTCCGGGAATTTGCGAAAGCTAAACTTCACAAGATAGTGATCGGTCCACGTCATGGGCAGAGGTGGTTGGCAGGTTAGGCTGGGCATGTTAGTGAAAATTAAGTCAAGGGTGTGCCCTGCCGGATGAGTGGGGCCTACCACCCTTTGCGTTAACGACAAAGTTTCCAGAGTGGTGATTAAGTGGTCGGAGTCGCCATCAGGAGTAAGTTCTGCATGGTAATTAAAATCTCCTACCAAAATACAGTTGTCTGTGGCTAGCACGTGTGAGGCTAAAGTGTCGAGGAGGACGTTGACAAACTTGGATTTATCGCCCAGAAGTCTGTAAACCAGAGCAGCCCTCCCAAGTGACGTTTTGTTGTGCATTATGTTGACTATCATGATTTCAAACAAGGGATTTGAGAAGGATTCGAGCAGGGTAATCCAGATAGAGGCCCTGGCCGCCACAGCCACACCACCCTCTCTCCTCCCCTCTCGGTCCTGCCTAATAAGATGATATTCCTGGGGGAAGGCTATAGCGACGTCAGGCGAGGCTTGGCTGTGGAGCCACGTTTCGGTAAGGAAACAGATGTCAGGTTGTTCATTGTCTAATAGGCTCCATAGCTCCAGGGCATTCTTGGGAGTAGATCTGGTGTTTAAATAGAGAGCAGATAGAGAGTTGGTGCCTGCGGTCGCACTGGGACCAATTCTTTCTGCGGGATTCACAGGTGTAGGATGTTCGTAGCCAGACGCGGGCGCTAGGGTGGCAGCAGCGTTAAAGGGCTTGTTCCTCGGCAGACGTGGCAAGGTGTGGGGACTATGGGTTTTAGCCCAGTTGTTAGGGTTTAGGGCGAAAAGTTCCTGCCGTGAGTAACAAATCATGACAACAAAGCAGTAATACCCTCACCGTTAATGAAACTGTAAATTTTGCCAGGGATCTGGGCGGCAGGGGGCGGACGCGATTGCCTTTGACGCGCCGCCGGCGTGCCGCTGAGCGCGTCCGCGCTGGGGAGGGGAATATGTGTAGGCAGAGGTGCGGGGCAGCTCCGATGACGCTGCCTTGTGTTCCGCTGCATCCTGTCCCTCCGCACAACCGGCAAAGCCGTGGCGGACCGGGCACAGGGGGAGCACAGAAGATGTAAGAGTGCAAGCGGTAGTAATCACCACAAATACAAAGTTTAAAACAGAACGTGAGAGTGAATTAAGATCAGGCACAAAGTAGGAACAAAAAAATGAAGCCCCAAAAGGAAATAACAGTCTATTCACTGCAGATGTACTATTCCCACTAGATTACTGCCACACAGCGTTTCACGCACAAAAGCACCCAAACAGCAGGGATGCCGCTCTAGCTGACCATGCCTGCTGCAACTATCTTTGGGGAGCTAGCAATTTTCCAAGCTCTAAATTCTGTGACTGTTAGAAGGTATTCATTTCTTCAAGTTCCATTCAGTCACAATAGAACTTGATGCATAAAGGACAAGGCTCCTTTTGTGCCCACAGCACTTCTATAAGCAAAAATGCTACATCTGCAACTCGTGCGATAAGCGTGGGAAGCTAGTAGGTCCAAAGGGGCTGAGGATTTTTATGGGTTCCAAGCCAGAGGAAATTAATTTGCCATAGCGGCTACCTACCTGTTCCAAATGTATTTTATATTTGCATCTTGTAGCCTTGGACCGTCCTTAATTTACTAACGCACACACTTATTTTCTGAAATAAATCATAATGGTTGCTCGCCGTCGGCAATGAAACGACGGTTTGTAAAATACTGCCATTACCGGCGTTTCACTGATCACGACAAGCAGCAGTCAAGATTCATTTTGGGAAATAAGTGTGCACCATGTAGATTAACACCCCATGCTGTAATGTAAATATAAAACACTGGGGAAACCAACAATGGAAGCATTCCCTACTTAGGTGGCACGCAGTATGCTTTTACGATTTTGTTTTTTAAACATGAGAGGCGAGGTGTGCCTTTACTAAAGAATGCATTGATTGCTTAACAGTGTTGGTTCATAGCTTCCACTTTTCCCTGTACTTTTATATTTGCATCAGGTAGCATTACATGGTAATCTACTCATGCACACACTTATTTCCTGAAATAATGACCATAGCTGCTCACGTGGGCATTGAAACGCCGATAAGTAGATAGTGGCAGCTTTATCTGCATTTTATTGCCCATGAAGAGGAGCCAACATGTTTTTCTGTGCGCCTAGTACATTAATGTCCAAGGTTCTGATGCTATTATGAAGTGTCGGGGAAAGGTGGAAACTGCAATCCAAGACAGTGTGCAATAAAGGGTTCCCAGCGCAATCCTACCAAGATCCTCAAGAAAAACAAAACGGACTCCATCGGAAGAGAATATAAAAATCAACTGCCTCGCATCTTCCCGGTATTCTGAGCATGCAGACCCGATTTATTTTTAATGTATTCATGAGAGACAAATCAATGGCTGGTACCCAGGAAATATATGGATGGCCAGCGGGACTGGATTCAGAGCAGTCTTCTTGAAAAGGTAGGCCTCCGATCCAAGTTTACACGCCTGTGCTACCTCAGATGAGGACAGCAGTAGCAAACACTCATGTCTCCCTTTCACTCTGGCTCTAGGCTCGGCACAAAGTGAAAAGCGGGGGTGCAGATGAAAAATGGGCAATCACTGCATGACTCCAAAGTGAAGCCATACAGTTATTGGTCATGCTCTGTCAACCTCCCACCCCTGCACTGCTTCATATGTGCGGGGGCTAAATGCTTCTGCATGTGCCCCTCCTCCTGCTCTTTAGCTGATTCAGACGCTGCTCCCTTGCTATTTGTGCTATTAAAGAGAGGAGCAACAGGACTGGCAGGGGCAGACAGGTCATGTGCCCCTTAGGAGAACAGGCGGTAGTTATGTGGCTCACTAACGTGCGCTGTTAGGAAGAGGCCTCAATTGAGCATGTCAGGTTGGACACAGAGGCGCACCTGCCCAACCTGACATATGCACTTCAAATTTCAAGGTGTGTCCACTTCTCTGCTCAGCCTGCAGTCTGTTAAGCCACGCCCACGCCCTCACAGACAGGCACCAGTGGCTGAAAATGAGCACAGCAGCAAGAGAAAACCCATTAATTTAATACTTGATGTTGGTACCAGAAACAGGGGGGCAACGCTCTCAAGCCCCAATAGAGGGACCGCCCATGCCTACATAGGCATTGGCTCTGTGTGGATGCTCATTGTCACATTCTAAGACAATCATTCTCGTGAAAGACACACAAAGATAAAACACCAGCCTAGCAGCATCTCACTTTATACCATATTGTGATTTATGCACGCTTAAAACTTAAAAATTACCCAAATGCCTACAATCAACAAGTCTAATAAGCCTTTACAAATATTTTGCAAGATATTTTTAACTCGAAACAGACCAACAATTTCCTATAAAGTGTAAATTAATTTTTGGTGCTGCCATTTTCGTCATACCCATTCCTAGTCTGCGACATAGAGCTTTTGCTATTTTGCTTGATAAAGGGAAAACAGATCTCTTTGTTTCACTTTCATGCTCCTTAGTTCAAGCAATATTTTTTACACCATGGATAGTCAGGACTATTTAATAGAAAATGCTTCTACTTCAGTGGCTACAACATACCATGTAACCAAATATATACACGTATGATCCCACTTTGAACCCATCAAACAAGTTTGGACTGCATTTTTAGGTTTATTGTGGTTTATCATTACATTAGATTTATTGTCACCTGCAACTATGCATAGCTCTCTTCTACCCTGCTTATTTATTTATTTATTTATTATTTATTTTACAGATTTGTAGAGCGCATGGCTGCCCGTGAGCGTCCCAGCGCTAATAACAGGAACCTAGTGGGGGCGAGCCTTATGGGAAAAGCCATGTTTTGAGTGCTCTGCGAAATGAGAGAAGGTTGGGTTGGGCTCTAAGGTTTGAGGGAAGCGAGTTCCATAGTTTAGCCGCGTTGTATTTTGTTTCCGGAATATACACTGGTAAATAAATAACAGATAAAAGATCTATTTGCTAGAACATTCACTCTAAATTCTAAAACAATATAATTAGCTACCCAATGCTTTTTTTCTGATTGAGACTGTCCCTGCAGGTGACTCATCTGAAGAAATATCCTCAGATGATCAAATGGAAATAAAAACCTTTCAAGTATGCAGTCCGGTCATCACGTGTGACCACAGCAACTTAGGGAACTTGGCAGCAACAGTGTTGCCTAAGTGGGATGCTGAAGGTCCAACAAGCTGCCACTCAAACCTTTGAAGCCAGACATCTAGATCAATGCGCCCTGATCCCCTCTGGGGGCTCCCTTCAAGCAAGCTGTGATTAAAACAATAAAAACATAAAACACCATGTTTCTTCTTTGCTTTCACCCTCTTTGTGCCACAGAAACCCATATGCAGTTGTCGCACACTATAAAATTCTTTTAACAGCTAAAAGAAAAGTCCCTTTTGTATTCAAGCGTTGCATCCAACTCTACTGCTTTTGAAGGGTGAAGTTTCTTATGGAAGGTCGCAAAGCAGTTGGCAAGTTTCTTATAAGTGCAACTCAATCATAATGGGCGAGGTGATCTTTAAAGATCAATAGTTTAGCAATGTAAAGACATGAAATTCCTACACAAGGCTAGGACTAAATAGTTGCATATGTAGGGGTGTACTGCAAACTGGAAAGAAGCTACATTCACTTTGAAGCAGAAAAATCATGTGTGAGAATTTATGATAGGGATATGAATACATGCTTCTTGGATGATTAAAGAAGGCCACCCAGCAAATCTAGTGACTGCAGAACTTTATTAAAGCCACAACATTAGACGGTACGTTCCTGAGGAACTCATTCAAATATCTCTCAAACACCAATTGGCATCCCGGTTAGCAGAGCCTGATCTTGTGATCAAACGGTATCTCCTCCCCCTCATTAAAGAAACTTATTATCACGTCTGCCACCCCACCCACAGGCTTAAAAATGGGAGGGAAAAGGAAACCAATTAAAGAGGTTCAGAGAGAGACACAAAAGAGCGATCACAATATCGATCGGTGAACACCCCCTGGCATTCGTGGGCAAAAATAAATTCTTACACACGATTAAAGGGCTTCCAGGAATAGAGCTCCAGGGCCCTGATTTAGCCTGGCTCTGCTTATATTCAAATGGTCTGTCATGCTACCAGAAAACAGCTGACGTCAAAACATCTCAAAGAGTTTGATTAACAAGTCCTGGAGAAAAACTAGCACTGATCTCATAAGGCATGCTAGCACAACATTACATACAATATGTCCATTTCCATCCTAGGAGTGTGCCTTTAACTTTCAAGCCAAGATTGTTGTAATGAATATCGGTTACATATGAACTTCGAGGCTATTGTTACCTATTCTTAAGTGTAGGTAAGCAGGATGTAAAAAGCATCTGCAGCTCCAAGCAATAAACATGACAACAAAAAAACTCAAAGCGCAGAATAGGCTCAGACAATTGGCTACAGAATCTATGCTCTGTGGTACAGGTTTCTCTGACGGCATTTGGTTTTCCAGCACTTCAAATGAGAAACATTTCTGCAAGTATCCAGCGTAGGACAATTGAAAGAAAACACTACTGCTGAATATTTGAGACTCCTTTGTTTCTGCATAGAGTCAACCATCAATATGCAATGGGGCCACAACCATAGACCGACGAGCCAAGGCTGCCAGGGTCTGGCACACCTAATATCTGAAACCGGTAGAGCTCGGGGGCAGAGTTGATTGCTGGCCCACAACTAGCTCAAGGCACTGCTCTTTCCCTATCCTTAATAAAATGTTATGAAAAGGAATGCCAGAACTATTCTTCTGTTTTGCAGGGGACACTTAATGGACAGAGGGCATAAAATAAATCCAAATATTTTTTAGCCTAAATGTGAAAGCGGTACTGTCAAGAGTACAGACCAGATGTATGTCAATATCAACGCACTGACAGCCGAGAACCAAAGATATTCGGCCACTTCATTGCCAAATTCACCAATTATATTGCTTTTATTGAGATGTGGGGTTTATTCTGAAATAATTTTGTCAAGTCAAGCGATTCTAGTCATAGTAATATAACCAGAGTACTCAGTTTTCCTTAAATTAACTTTGTACCATAGAGACCAACAAAGATTTAATTTTAACCCATAACAGTTGAGGTTTTGTATTATTTAACAGGTATTCATTCTTTTCAATATTGTCTTGTTTAAGTGTTTTGAAGGGCTACATTTTGAGGTATTGCAGATGCTTTGACTTCCAGAAAGCTAGCTAAATGCTTGTGTGATATGTCTGACGTTCCTAAAATAAATATCACGTTCTGTATGTATAAGGCTGTAAAGGTGTAAATAGTCATTGCTTCTGTACTAGTATGTGCATTGCATTCTTTTAAGGGCTTGCTCTAGTGAATTTCTCTTCAACTGATGGATTTTCATATAGAATTTGAATCAGTGGGCTAAACTGGTCAACTGGAATTGTTCCCGTTGCCATTGCATTTGTAACATCTTTACAAACTAAGGCCCATAGAGCTCCAATATCTTTAATATGTTTAGACACATAAAATGTGTTTCTCTATCCACTTCACATATAAGAGATGCCCTGCTTGATGTTTTCTTAGTTTTCTTGGTAAGATTCAAGTCCATCTAGAGCTGGCTCCCAACTCACATCGGACTCAGTTTTATGTATTCTGTTTGGAGGATCCAATCACTTACTAAGCTAGAGTGGGGTTCCTGTGCATCTCCACGCCATGAGGCTGAAATTTTCTTTATCTGCTGGTTTGAATTCCACTATTCCTTATCAAACAGCTGAGGGATTAAACGTGTGGGTCAAATATGAAACCTGCAAACCTGTTGAACAAACAACCTTACAAAGGAGAATACAGTAACAGCAAAGCATTCCACTGGACAAACATGCAGTTTGCAATAGGGCCAGAAGGCCACTGGGGCAGAAAAAAATAAGACTACTTTAGTTATGGTTCTACTCATCTGTACATATAAGCAGACTGCAGCCAGATTCAAATTCATGAGAATGGTGAATTTTGGTTAATATCTAACTGAATTAATAATTTTAGTGCAACAATCACCATCTGCATGAGTAATAGCATGTTTACATAAACCCTACAATGATATGTCCTACTGACTTGCCAGACAACAGACTGATTTCAGGCCAGATATACTTGTCTGACACATTGGCGGATACCCCACTCTGGAAGGGACACAGGTTTACAACCAGTCAGTCCTAATGGATTTCATTGCACTCTTTAATAGGGGCAATGACTAAGTATTGTTATTTTCAGGACAAGGTGTTTCTAGGAGTTGCTCAGTATCATTGTCTATTTGGGACTGCCAAACAGTGAGATCATTGAGTTGCAAAAGATACAAAATGAGACAAATAGGCCACCCACGCAGCTAGAAAGACTGTTAAACGGTTATGTGATGTTAAAACTAAAACTTAAATATTCCCAGTTAGAAGGCACAACCTTCTGTTGATTAACTACACAAAGGTGGGATCCACTCCCATTAAAAATATTAATGCTGGAAAACCACTTGCAATGAAGACGCAAGTCAAAAAACACTGTTCTCGTAAACCTTCTGGCTCTTGCAGATGTATTGCTCCAGCTTGCTTGTATTTAGTTCTTCCCCACAAAACAAATAAGTAACAAATTAATAACCATAGTATGCCCTGTCCACAAAGATATCAGAATTCTCTGCGAGTAGTTGGTTTGTTGATATTTATATGTCAATATTTATACTCCCCAGTATTGTGATGTAGCAATGGTCATCTAGGAGGAACGAAGCCTACTACCAGTCACTACTTCACTGACTAAACCAATATGCTTATAATTCAAGCACAATAAGGCACTGCTTTTATGTGGCTAGGAGTAAGACTGCTGTGCTCGCCAACAGGTTAAAGTGATGATACAAGTGTAATTCACCAAATATTGCTTATGCTATTCATATGGGGGTGAGAGATTTATAAATCACTCTTTTCATCCTCCAAAACATTCCTTTTACTAGAAACGGATGGCCAGATCTGGAAGACCGATTATACATACATAGTAATAAATGCACCAAAATAACTTAATTAATGGGTACATGCCTATAAAATGACACCTAATGCCCCCGACAGATTGTGAATACTCACATTTTCCCATGTGTGTCAATTTATCCCTAAATAAGGCATCTTCTGACACTGTGCTGGTAGCCTCACTGGTTACAGAAGGGGGAAGCTGATCTTCTGAAAGACAAAAAACTCATTACATAAATACACACAATATGTAAGGTGAAATATATCACAAGCACAATCTATTCAATTGCCCAAAATGACTCTATAAACGACTCGTGATGAGTAATGCTTAACTTCACGAACGATGTGTCAAACCCGAACAGTGTGATCAACAAGGGCAACTTTTGGTCAGAACACTGGTTTAATCGTACGGCCTCCATATAAGGCAAAGCGCAACAATAAATTAACGAGAGGGGTGAAAAAATGGGCTATCGCTCAGCGCTCACCTGACTGTCAACACAAGATGTAGAAATTCGAAATATTCAGAGTGGTGCTCATAAGGGAAGAATGTTATGTTATGATATAGGTTATTTGTGCTTCTATAGCGCTCGGCTGCCCCAGCAAAGGGGCGTCCCGGCGCTTTCACTCACACAGACCAAACCCGGGAGCCCAAAGAGCGGGGGCTTAACTGCGGGTCGATAACAAAACTATTGCGGTGGAAAAAGATAAGTTTTAATCGCTCTCCTGAAGTCCATCAGGCTGTCTATGCCTCGAATCTCCAGTGGCAGAGAGTTCCATAGTTTTGCCGCTAGGTAGCGGAAAGAGCGACCCCCCGCTCTAGAGCTCTTTACACAAGGGGCAGTCACAAAATGCTGCTCAAAAGAGCACAACGCACGAGATGGTACATAGGGATTCAGAATGTTACAAAGCAGGCTGGGTGAAGCAAATTTAAGTATCTTAAATGCAAGACACAGAGTCTTAAACTTAATACGCTCTGCCACAGGCAACCAATGCTGCTTCCAGATAATCTTGAAGATAGAGCAACACTGAGGAAGCCCTAACAAGACTCTGGCCGCCATGTTTTGAGTGCGTGAAGTCGAACAATCTCGGCTTGATTGGCGCCCAAGAGCAGGGAGCTGGCATAGTCCAATCGAGATAAAATCATTGATTGGATAATCAATTGACGTGTTGCGGGCTCAA
Source organism: Lissotriton vulgaris (assembly GCF_964263255.1). Classification (NCBI taxonomy): domain Eukaryota; kingdom Metazoa; phylum Chordata; class Amphibia; order Caudata; family Salamandridae; genus Lissotriton; species Lissotriton vulgaris. The sequence continues at coordinate 249,089,202 of NC_141687.1, forward strand.
AGAACTTTAAAAGAGGTCTGAGCCCTCCTAGTAAACCAAAACATATCTTGGAGACCTTTATTGTATGAGACCGAAAACTAAGGGAAGAGTCCAACCACACCCCTAAATTCTTGACTTCAACCTTCGGCTCAGGAGTCTTACCCAGCGCCCTAGGCCCAGGGCACATCCAAACTTCGGAAACCCTCACAGGGTCTTATACATTTTATTATACCCAGTTGGCACACACTGATCAGTACATAAACATAATTTGCATTCATAATCCTTCATTCTTCCATTGATGTATTCCTTTAAATTCTGGACCCCACACGTCTGTATGTAAATTGACAAAATTTGTCGACGAAACAAGTGTTGGCTACTGTGACATTCAGCTCAGTGAAAAAAGCAAAATAAATGACTAGTGGAGTCCAAGATTTACATGCTGACATGTGGAGTCCAGAATTTAAAGGAATACAAAATGAAAGAATGAAGGATTATGAATGCAAATTATGATTATGTACTGATTAGTGTGAGCCAACTGGGTTTCTATACAAAGAAAAACAATACCACGTGGGCGATGACGATATATCCCCTTTTTCGGACAATGATCTTAAAGAATATGATATGATAACAGAAGCAATATTAGAATGTATTCCATTATACGCAGGGGACCAATGTAGGCAGGTGACCAGTCATGCAGAAAATAGCAGAGAACATAGTCATCCAACGTTTGCAAGGATGGAAGCTCAACCTGCAGAGTTTGAGCAATTCAACTGGCACTTTGCACTTATGACACCGGCAGCCTATTAACACAAAGAGCTCGATTTTTCTTGCATTATTTAATTAGGGTTCATCCAGTAATGATTTTGTAGTCTATATTTTGAGTCAAGACACTTCCTACTGTTTTTGTCTTTTAAGAGGATTGAAAGTTCAGAGGTCATTTTCAATCATCCTTTTGCCTCGACTCTGGATACAGAGATTTTTTAATTCAACAGAACAACGTCTTCCTTTAATTTTACCATGTGGTATTATTGTTTTATTGTAGATAGTGAAGTCATTTCTGCTGGCACTAGAAAAATGATTGTACAAAGAAATCCCAAGTACTTGGTAGTATCCAGTCAACCACTTTCTGAACTTCATACCACCTGCAGTGAGTAAGTATGGAAATATTGGTATTCCTGCTTTGCATTTCCCTATCGGTGTTGCCAGTTCTCACCAAGGAATCCCTAGCGATTATCTTGAACCGGGTGAAATCTGGTTCACCGGCAGACCCCTGTCCGCCTCAGATTTTTAAGCTGGGGTGGCCCGGATTGGATGACAAAGTACTCGCCCTGCTTAATCATTCCTTGGAGACGGGACATGTGGCCTCCGACTTCAAGGAGGCAAGGGTGATTCCTTTACTTAAAAAACCCAGTGCCGACCCAAATTTTTAAAATAATTTTAGGCCATTTTCCCAGCTTCCTTTCCTTGCCAAAATTCTGGAGCAGCATGTGCTGCACTCCTTCACCTATTTCCTGGAAAGCAACCATCTCCTTGAGCCCAATCAGGCGGATTTCAGAGCTCACCACAGCACGGAACTGGTAATGCTGTCCGTGCTGGATGACCTGAGACTCAAGGCCGATAAAAAAAACTCCCTGTGCCCTGGTCCTCCTGGACTTATCCGCGGCATTTGATACCGTTAATCATTGCCAACTTCTATCGCGGATAAGGGGCCAGGGGATTCAGGGCTCAGTCCTAGTCTGGCTGACTTCTTTCCTGGAAGATCGCTCGCAGCGAGTCAAACTTACAGACCTTGCGTCAAAACCAGCTAAGTTGACTTGTGGAGTACCTCAAGGTTCGGCTCTGTCACCCTCTGATTGCAGCACAGAACAGAATGGATTGTAGAGTCTATAACTATGCTGACGACACACAAATCCTGATCCAGATTGATGACTCAGCCCACTTGAGAATGCAAAACATACTCAAGTTTACAATTAGCTGGATGTCGGATAATTCGCAAAAAATAAATCCAGACAAAACCGAAGTCCCGGCAATTACGACAGCTGCCAATCCATGGAGTGATCAGTTCTGGCTGGCCAAATTTGGGCCACTTCCAGAACCAGCACTGGAAGTAAAAAACCTTGGTATCAAAGTTGATGCCCTGCTATCCATGGCACAGCAGGTATCATCAGTGGTGGGCACCTGTGTTGGCCTGCTACGCCAGTTGCGGAAACTCTCCCCGCTGCTGTCCTTTTCCACGCTTAGGCTGGCGGTTTCCGCTTTGATCCTGGCACGGTTGGACTACGGTAACTCCCTATACCATGGTCTCCCAAAAAAGCAAAATTACAAAAGGCACGATTCTCTTGTGATCTTGGCAACAACATCCATTGCTTTTAATGTGCAAATCCTTGGGTATGACAAACTCCTATGCGTCACAGAATGCAGAATCGTAGTCAGTCGTTATACACTGCAAGCATTCTTCACAACTGTAAAGTCACCCCCATAAAAATGATAAAAGTAAAGTTATTAAGCAATAACTAATAGTTAATTTTGACTGCGTGGGATAATCGACAGAAAACATACTTCAAAAGTAAAAACTGCCTTAAAAATAGGAATGTTAACAGAGCAGCATATGACAGCACAAAAAAGAATCTAAAATAGCAGCATTGCTGTTTTTTCTTAACATCTGATGTAATCTCTGATGTCTTCAGGACAACGGAAATTTGTTTTTCATTGCAGTGTGACTGCTGAAATAGAGCAAATGATTAAGAAAGATTCAGATTCCCTTTTTTGATCTGTGCATTTCCAAAAAGCACAAAATAGTCAAACGAAGCTACTAAAACCAAATGAGTATTTCTTGCACCAAGGTTTGGGAAGAATTGTAAATATCAGAAGTCCAAACAATAGAACAAGTTATAGCCAATGCAACAGTAAGCAAAGGACTTATTATGTCAAACGTTAAGAGTAATGAAAACCCAATAAGTAAGCATCTCAAGGTGGTACACTCCCTCAGGATCCTTCACAAGGCTTTGCCACCCCACCTACTGAGGCACATTGGAGACTTTCCATTGCACATCAGAACCATGTGGACTTTACAGAGTACCTTGAAGAGAGAAAAACTGCATTTTGAATTAACAATATTTATTTTGTGCCGGATACACAGCTCTTTATCGCGACATGGCATGCACCGCCTAGGCAAGACCTGAAAATAAAGAAATAGACAGCCGAAAGCAAGTGCCAGACTCGCTTAATCGCTTATATAGGCCCTCATTATAAGACTAACCGAATTTGATGCAGGGATACCAGGGGGCTGGTAACTACATTAACAAGTATCCCCACACCACATTCAGATTATCACACGTTTTCTCTCTGGATCGTGGAAATACCGACCCCACCCGTAAATATGTGATACTTTCACATGCATTCTCACCACTTACTGGAGAAAACCTTTGATATTGTCCACCTGTTCAGAACAGGCATAAATAGTCAGCAGGAGGATCAGAGGGGGTGGGAAGACGTTGGGTGGTAGGGTTCAAGGGCTAGGTGGTTGTTTGCTTCTTCCATGCTATGCTGCTGCAGGAGTCAGGCAGGAACTGAGATGCTCCCTAAAGTCCCTGCAGTAGCTAGGGAGCTTGCAGACCCAATAACTTCGGTCCCGGAGATACTTGTAATTGCGAGGAACAGAAATCCAGCCAGAGTTATCAATGAGCATGACGGCCCTACTCTAATTAAATCAGGTTCTGGTTATTTCCTGGCATTTCTCACATTCTTAGTTAGTAAACTGAAGGAGCTTGGCTAGAAAAGAACTGTGTAATAACATTATTGTCCATTCAGTACATTCCACAGGGTGGCTCTCTTTTTCTGCCGAGTCTGGAGAGAATGCGACTGTGAAACCATAATTTACCACTTTAACATTTTCGGTCTCAGAAGGCCCTCTTTTTTGCTATAAAGTTTCACCTTAGCCCTCCAATAGGCAAGAGGAGTCCAGGAGAACAGCAAGAGGCTAGCATTTGTTCATGTATAAGTGTGGAGCACCGCCACAGTGCCATATGTAGGGAACTTAAAAACAAGAGAACTGAAATCAGATGTACTATGCAGGAGTGGAATACAGCACTCAAAAATAAATGAGTCACAAGATTCAGGTCACACCAGAAACAGAATGATTCCATTATAACCTAAAAGTACCTGAAACTGCAGGAGAGAAACTGAAGTCATTGCTGACGGTAAAGCTGGCGGACTTGCATTTTTTGGACTCGTATTTCAATCGATCTGAAAAAGAAAAGTTGTTTTGTTATATCCCGAAGATGACGTGGTATCCGTACCAATGTAGCTTTCCAACATAGACTGGAGTATTTTGAATAAACAGGAAATATAGTTGGACTGTTTCCCAGAAAGTGGCAGCGCATGCCTTCCTTCGACTGTTTAGGTTTCACAAACCTCTCTGTTAAAGCAATCGCGGCATTGCATGTGGTCATCTTACTAGTGCTAACCAAACAACTTCTGTTAGTCTTCCAATGCTGCAATGCTGTGCTGCAAAACAATTTCATATCCTGAAATTCAATAAACTCTGAACGCACTTCATTTTACATATTTAAGGTTATCATTTCACGAATGTCTAAAGATAGCAGGAGTATTATAATAGAAACGTTTTTTGCTAGTTTCAAATTAAGACAAAATCAGTTTTGGCATTTTTCATTATTACATACATCATATCTTTCATGGTCGATGGTTTTGACATTCAATTGATCCCGCATGGGGACTGATTACTACGACACACAAACATATGGGTTGAAGGCTATTATGCCCTCTCACTCAGTTCATTAATTGGCAATGACCCACACGAGTCTGTGTCCATATACAGGTAACTTATGCAGATGTTGCTCGCAAGGTCTCAGAAGGGATGTGTGGTGCATTGTCTCCCCGCACGCGAGCTTGGGGATTCGACATTTCTGCCTTATTTAAACTGTGAATAACATGGGGTAGAAAACTAGGATGCACTGTGTCGTATGCTGGAGTTGTGCGTTTGGGGACGCCTGAGAGCTGCACTATCGTGGGATACCATGATGTACTTGCGCCGAATCAGGGAGGGACAACGCTAGAAGCTATCTGCGCTGGAGTGTGGTGAATGGTCGATAACTGCAATTTGGACTGACCCATTGGGTGTTTGGGCCCATTGCATTCACACTCGGGCATCCCCTGGGGCTATAGAGGGTCTAGGGAAACCACCACCCGGCGTTTCCGCCACTATTGCAGTTTTATGTGTAAAGGAGTGAAGTAGCATGGCACATGGCATGGAGAGTGGATGTTTGAGGATTCCTTGGGCTTCCTCCCCTTAGTATTCCCTCTTCCGCTGCACCCCACTTCTTGATTGCACCCACCCACGCCACCAGAGGGGGGTCAATAGGTGCCTTCCAGTGCACTGCTATGCACTGTTTGGCCAGGAGGAGCACTAGGGAGGCAAAGAGCATTTCGACTTTTATGTGCTTACAACGCTTACAGATACCAAGGGCGCTGCCTTCCTACGTGTAAAGATCCCAGAGGCCAGTGACCGTTCCTAGAGTAGTAGGGATGGTACACCATTAGCCGTGGAGGGACGGACAGTCCCACAGCATGTGAAAAGGAGGCAGCGGGCTCCTGACATCTTGGGCAGGCGAAGGTACCATCGGGGAAATACTTCTGAATCTTTGCAGGAGTGAGATAGGTCCGATGCAGGATATGTAATTGTATGTTTTTGAAGTGGTAGTTGCGGGATACCTTCTTGGTGAATGCTAGTGATTTGACCCATTCCCTATCATTAGGCTTTCCTGTTTTCAGTTTCTATTTTTGGTCAATTCTGGTGTTTTTTTTTGTGTGTTTTCAAGTGATTTCAATACCTTAAAAAAACATGGGTTATCAGTGGTTACATATTCTTGCGCCATTAAAAACAACAGAAATAGTGTTTTTCAGGTGTTGATGGAACTTTTAGCTTTTATCATGGTTTGCTTTCTGCACTGATAGTGCATGGTATATAGACACTGTACGTACAGTGTAAATGAGGTGCAAATACATTTTTACAAATCAAACGTATTGTAGTACACCATACAATACTTCTTCAGTGAGTCTTTGGTCATGCACGCTCACTCTTTCCTTCCCATGTAAACTTTTATCTCTGAAAAGCCCTCTCAATATTGGCACTTCACTTGAGACAGACAACACCAAACTAGCCAGTACACAATTTGCTAACTCTGGCCACTGACATAGCTTTCCATGCCAATAAGGGTACACCTGAAGATTGAGATTCTCTGCGAAGGGTTCTGCAACATATGCGTTGAACTGGGTGCATATGCCCTCAGAGTTATTGAAGCGGTCAAAAATGAGGCAGCAATTTTGAAACTCCCGAGAAAATTTCCCTTTACGGAAGGGATCTATAACTTGTGCAGAGTACCACAGTGAGGCTACATTGACTTCAAATGCCATGGTTGGTGAAGGGCTATTTCTCATACATTGTAAAATAAAAGTTTGTGAATTGCTTCTCAACATTTCTTTGCTTACCAAGTGGCAAGGACTCTAACATGGACTATGTTGCAGTAACAAAGTCACTAAAAGTGTCACCCAGGCTACTCTCAAGGAGATTTTTCACATCAACACCAATTTTTCTGAACACTTGGTAGACAAGGGTATTTTTAAATTCTAATTTTTTTATTATATCCACTACAGCAGTTATGCTTTCCTGTAAAAATCTAAGAATGAAGTAAAGTGAACTTTTTTCAAATCACTATCAATATGTGACTAAAAATCCTAACATTTCTTGCCTTTGGAATCTTCACTCAGCAAAAGTTCTGTAAATGGTTGCCACATGGATAATATAGCATTCATGGCCTCTAGGACTGAGAACCACCAGCTAAGTGACACAGTTGGTATGATCTTTCGTTGATGCCACACAAAGCACAAAATGAGAAATATTTGCGTTTTAGTTTCTGTGCACCAGAATGGACCAAAAAGTCAATAGCATTCTTCATTAACTCTGAAGATTGTAAAGATGCTTTTAGCATACCATATAACAAGTGGCAAGGATCTCTTACAGGGAAGCACTTCAGCTCAGATATCGATTTTGACAGGTCATCACACAACTTTTTCATATACATAGCTAAATCACTGCAAATACAAACACAATCACTCCAATCTTTGTTGAACTTGGTAAGAACTTTTTGCAGCAGCATTCCAAGTGACAATGCGTTCCATTTTTTCCAAAAGTCTGGTGTCATGTTTTCACCAGTATCCCAGATGCTTTGTGACTGCACTCTTTTCACATATACCTGTCACTATACCTTGCTTGGACTCTTTAAAGCTTGGGGTGTTTGGCAATTCACCTACTATCAATACTGACTCACTAGAAAAGGTGGCTGATGTATTAAAGGTTTTTACCCATTCTCTGTGGGTAAATGTGATGGTACGTATTGGGAAAGATTCTTATAAAACCTACATTTTTCCTATCAGTGAAAAACTCCAGCAAAGCCAACATATCAAATGTGATTCTGATATTTCTTGATTCTCTACAGTTTATAAAATACATAAAAACACCTAAAACATGCTTCTAACCCCTGTATCTTTAGACCAAAGACCACAAAACTGAAAAAAGGAATAAGAAACAAAATGTTACTGACGTCCCTAAACAACAAAACTCAAGCAGTCTTTCTTACTGCTACCTTATATAACAAAGTTACATTGTATTGGCCCCTTCAGGAAGAAATAAAAATGACGCTTTCCCTTTCCTTGAATGGCATTTAGTATGTGGTTGTGCAGGGCTTTTTTCAGTGTTTATAGGTTTACAACGGTGAGGGCTATTTCCCTTGTGATGGGGTTTTATCAGTTATTATAGGTTTCAACCTAAAGCCGGACAGCCTATCTATCAGGTAAAGGCCTGCAAAAGTCGCCTTCCCATTGTTCCCTGAGGGATGCAAGTGAGGGTTGCTTAAGGGATCGTATAGCTTTGTATATCCAAGTAACTAGGTGCCGCCCTGGGCCCATCTGTAGGATTGTGTGAAGGACCAGGTGAGTAGGGGGCTCGTCTTCTAACGTTTGCCAATGTTTACGACAGTCATTTAGAAGCGGACTATGCAGCAAGAACTGTCCCCCTGAGAGCTCAAAGTCATTCACGAGTGCCTCAAACGTCTGCAATTGTCTGTTAAAATAAAGTGCCCCAACTTCTGTCAAGGTGTGCTCCGTCTAAATGAGCAGCATTCTCTCCGTGTAGTGTGCATGACCTTTGGGTAGCCCTACCAACGGCAGGAGTGGAGAGTATTGGGGGAGTGTGGGGGGCACACAATTCATTTTGAAGATGCGTGCGAGACAGGCTTGTAATCAGCTTAAGTGGCCTGGCCGGGATGGGGATGGGGTGTTGGGTGCAGCTCCCGGTAGTAGCATGCGATGGACGGCAAGGGTTTGTAATTGTCCAAGTGCAGTGGTCAGTTCTCTTTGTGCTCGACTCGCTGTCCAGCCGAACACCAATTGTAATTGGGCAGCCAGGAAGTAAGCCTCAAAGGATGGCGAAGCTAGCCCTCCTTGGTTGAGTGGTAACTGCAACTTTGGCCGGGCGATACGCCTGCGGCCAGATCCCCAGATAAGGATCCCTAGCAAGGCATCTTACTCGCTGAAAAACGATTGAGGGGGAACCACCGGGAGGTTGGAAACGAGAAATAGTAGTCTTGGGACTAGGATTATTTTGGCGATCGCTACATACCCGTGACTGCGAGTGAGAGACCCTTTCAGAAGTGTACGGATGACCTAATGCCCGCCATCAGCTTTCGATAGTGGCCTTCGTAGATGTCCTGTGGTGTGTGATACAGTCGAACTCCCAGGTACCGTACTGCCTTAGGACTCCACGAAAGGTTAACATTACCTAGCCTCAGCTGACACGGAGGCATTGCCTGTACCAGGGGATAAACTGTGGACAAGGCCTAATTAACTTGTAGTCCAGCCACTTCCTCAAAGTCCTTCCAAATACGTGTTATATAGGTGAGGTCTGCTGCAATATCCCGGACGTATATAAGAACATAATCAGCGTATAATGACACTGTATCTATGGAATTGGCAATAGGAATTCCCCACTCTTCACCCTCGCACGAAGACAGGCTGCCAGGGGCTTCATCGCCATGGCGAAAAGGAGGGGGGATAGCAGACACCCCCGATGGGTGCCACGTTGGACCGAAAAGGAGGCAGAGAGGAGGGGGCCTATTCGGACTCTGAATGTGGGCGCCTTGCATATGAGCCTAGTATAGGCCTGAAGGCGAGGTCCTATCCCCATATGTTGCAAGACCCGTAATCAGTATGCCCACGAGAGAGTACCAAAGGCTTTTTCCAAATCCAGGACCAGACACGCCGCACGAGGAAAACGATCAGGGATCTGGTTCTACAAGTGGAACAGCCATCGGATATTGGAGGAAGTATTCCTGCTCGGCACAAAACCATTCTGATCCGGATGGATCAGCTGTGGAAGGATAGTGGCATACCGATCAGCCAGGATTTTCCCGTAGATTTTATAGTCCGCAGGCAAGAGGGCTATGGGCCGGTAAGAACCCAGCTGTTGGGGATCCCTATCCGGTTTAAGAAGAGACACTATGACCGATTTGCACATGGATTGGGGCAAGGCGCCTTCATCTAGGGCTGCTCGGAATTGCCTCTCCCGCTGGGGGACCAGTTTGGATGCAAAGGTGCGGTAAAATTCAAACGGAAGGCAGTCTAATCCAGTGGCCTTGTGGGTAGCTAATGCCTTCATAGCATGTCTGATTTCTGTCGCTCGGATGGGGTCATCAAGGTCTCGACGAGTGTCACGATCAATCTGGGGTTACTGGTGTCGAGCCAGAAATTGGGAAAGGGCCTCCTCAGATATCTGAGCTGGTCAAGCATATAATGGTGTAGTGCTCCTGAAAGGCATTCAGTATTGAGTCTTGGGAGTACAGTAAGTTACATCGAGCATTGCAAACAGCCGTGATTGGCGGATGGGTCGAGTCCTGCTTGGCAAGCCAGGCAAGTAACTTTCCTGCCCCGTCACCTTCCCTGCGAGCACGTGCCGTGTATGCCGCAAAATGATACCTACGCAAGCTTACTAAAGCCTCTTTGTATGCTGTTTTTGCAGCGGCAATTCGGGCCGTCGTGTCTCTGTCTGGGTTAGTCTCCTTTGTAAGAGAGGCCAGGGTTTGCTTTGTTCTTTTTATGTCTGGCTCCAGGACTTGACGGACTCCTACAACTTGTCAAATACATGTGCCCCGAATAATAAGTTTAAAGGCGTCCCATTCCACCGCGCGCGTGTCTGCAGTATCAGGGTTCGCCTGGAAGTATTGGCTGATGTGGTCTGACTGTTTGAAAACCGGGTCGTCGAGACATTCCCTGGGGTGACGCCATGTAGGGACAGGCAGGTGCGGCGGGCAGCATCGCATCGGGAGTGTGTGTGCGTTTTGGTCTGATATGGTCCTGCCTAGGTAGACTGCATCAGAAATGAGAGGTAAGATAGCGGAGGAACAAAGATAACTGTCCAAGCGCACGCTGAGTGGAATGAGTAAAGCATAGCAGTGGGGTTACGAGTGCGCCAGGCATCGTTGAGAGACCAATGACGCGCCAATGTCGCAAACCGTTTTGCCTGAGCCGCTATGGGGGACGTCGGGGGTAGGGGGGTGGGATCTATCCAGTGTTATGTTTTGTATGCAATTATAGTCCCCTCCTAAGATCCAGGGGACCTGTTTGTATGTGCTCAACGGGGTAGAGAGTGCGTCCCAAAAATTACTTTGGTCAACATTGGGCCCATATATGGTCCCCAATAGGACTGCTTGGCCGTCCAGTCGTCCCTGCAAGAGAAAGTATCGGCCATCAGGGTCAACGGTACGAGACTACTCTTGAAAGGGAACACCGGGGCGTACCCATATAAGGGCGCCACGAGCAAAGGCCGAATACGTAATAGCGCATATGATTCCCCACCAACACCTACGCAGCTTTGCCATTTCCCCTGCTGTCAGGTGCGTTTCCTGCAAGACCGCGATCTGCGCATGATGACGCTTGATATAGGCATAGACTGAGTACCGTTCACAGGCGGTGTGCATCCCACGCACATTCAGTGTAAGGATGGTGATAGTGCCATTTTGTGCCATCTGTATGCGTGCATGGTGTGCAGGGCTGCGGGGGCATCAGGATCCTCCAGAGGACCCCGAGCTCTAAGCTGTCCTTACAATGTCCGCGCTGCTATGCTGTTGCTCCTCGGCATGTTAACGGGGACACAGTGCAGAGCGGGTGCACTCAGTGGGGGAGAGAACTGGGGTGGGGCAAAACTCAGCCCCAATGCGGGGGACTTATCGACAAGGGCAATACATCCAAACTAGCCCTCAGCTGGCACAAGAGCATCAACACGTTGTGGGGGGGTGTCTGTGAGGTACCTCAGCTTGTGTGGTATGCGTGCAAGTTAATGGCTACTCGCTGGAGTGGTGAAATGGCTAACCAGACCTAAGGCGTCATGTGGGCGCGTGTGTAATGAGGTCGCACGTGCTGGCACCAAATAGACATCTCCTCCCCCCGGTACTTTCTTCCACTGACGAACATCCATTCATATCAGGTCATCAGTGGATCTTGGGGTGACCACGCGCAAGGCCACTGTGTCCACTTCGGACTGCGTTGCTTTGCTGTTTCCTTCCTCCTCCGAGGTGAACATGTGAGGAGCCCGTTCAATGTATGTTGCCGGGGATGCGGGTCGGAGGCTCGCCACCGCCTTCAGGGCTTTCCGTCTTTCTTGAACAATTTGTTCCAGGTCTGGCGACCCCAGGGTGCGCGGGAACGAGTTGGAGGTGCACTGTTGATTGCGTCGTCATCTGGACCCTGGCACTCCTGTGTGTTGCTCGTGGGTATACTCTGCACGGGGACCTGTGGCACCACGCTAGTCCAACCAGTCTTGCACCTCCTCCGGGGTCACAAAGAAGTGAGTGATACAGTCACGCATGACTAAGACGGGCGGGAAATAGCAGGGAATATTGCAGCTTTTCTGTTCTAAGTTGCCGTTTCACTTCCAGGAAGGACGACCTTTGGCGCTGGACCGCTCTGGAATAGTCAGGAAAAATCATGAAGGTTCTGTTCTCCACTTGAAGCGGCCCCGCCTGACGAGCAGCCAATAACACTGCATCACAGTCTCTGAAGTGCAAGAATTTTGCCAGCATGGGGCGTGGCGGAGCCCCCGGCCGGGGGGCGGTGTGCCGGGACACAATGAGCCCGCTCAATTGAGAAGAAAGCTGACCGCTCTGCATCTGGCGTGAATGACTTAGTCCATGTCTCCATGTACTCCACTGCATCCGCCTTTTCAATTCCCTCTGGCAGGCCAAGGACACGTGTATTGCAGAGTCTTTACCGACCTTCCAAGCCGCCGATTCATTCTTCCATGGTAGACATGCGGCTTACCGGCGTTTGTATTGTGTCTTGATGAGCCTGTACCATGGGCTGGATGGAAGTGACAGTTTTTACAGTATCTGAGACCTTGTCTGACAATTTTCGGTGGTCATCGCGGAGGCGGCTGATGTCAGTTGTCAGGGTGCCCAGTTGCTGCTCCATAGAGAGTCTGAAATGCTCTACTGCCTGTAGAACCCTTTCCAATTTGGCCGAGAGGGAGACATCTGTTGTTGTGACATCATCCTTAGGGGGCCCCGTAGAGTGACCGCTGACAGCATCTGATGTAGCCCCTGGGCTGCTGCCGTCGCCCTTGGTTTACCCATTCTTGCACCAGGGGTCGCGCAAGAGCCTCTGGTGTTGACTTCCAGGCGAAGTGTCGGCGTGACCGATCCCGCGTCTCTTGACGTCGTAACTAGCCGTTACCCCCCTGTCAGCGGAAATATTTCAGGAAGGAGCCAAGGTGTGTGTGGAAGTCCGCGGATGCCAGTAGGTATCTGAGTGGGCATGCAGCAGGCAACTGGGGTGGACCTCCGAATTAGGCCATATCGTGTGATCAGGTGAAGCACATCCGGTTCTTCTTGGCGCCGAACTCTGGACTACCACCGCCCTAACAGTGGAGCCACTCGCAGCACCTCTCCGCACAGGCGTCAACTTGGTGTTCAACTTCTCCAGGCAATGGGGTGCTGGGACAGACCCCTGCACCCGTTCTGCAATCACCGGGGCCCCTGGCTGTCAACAGATCTCCCAGAATAGGTCACAGTGTCAGGCTGTGGTCAGGATGGTATTCCCACAGTCCCAGTGCCCCCAGGGAGCCGATGAGGAACTTCCCCTGTTGCAGTCAGGCTGGGCCTCTCCTCATTGCTGTGTACATGACTGTCCGCTCTAGATGGTTCCCACTCCCCGGCAGACGCTGCTGTGGGTGCCAACTGTGGGTGTTGATGTCGTGTCACTATTCACTTCAATATCATGTGTCCCGCCGGGCCGCCATCTTGAAGTCAGGCGGGCCACCCAACGGTTGCGGCCTGCCTCAGATTGCACTGGATTCACCGTGCCTCTTGCGGACCCGCCAACCTCGCAGATCGCTCTCACCTGGGCACCACCTTTAATCCAGGGGCATGAGAGGCCTGCCGCAGGGATCCTTAGCACGGCCCAGCAGCGGCAAACAACTTCAGCCTATCAGGTTGGCGACTACGCCCACGAGGCCCCCGCACCCACTGGGCCGCCCACGGCGCCGTCTGGACTGCATGTGAGCTGGGGGTCTCATCCGCTCCTGGGGCGGGAGACAGTCAAGGATCAGGTGGCGGTCACTCCAGGCCCCTAACGTTGGCGTGGCGCGGTTGCGCAGTGCACGTACTTGTACACAGCGGTCCGGTCCCTCTCTTGCTGCTGTTGCTTTGGCGGGGGTGCTGCTCTGTTTTTCAAGTTCCTCCCCGGGGTCTCGAAGGTGCTGCAAGCCCCCAGCAGCTCAGGCCCCATGGCTAGGATCATCCGACAAAACGGCTGCAATTTTGTATTCCACGCCGTCCCCTCTTCTCGCAGCCGGATTCCTATCGCACCGAGGCATCACGTCCATCGCCAGTGTTGGTATTGGGTGCCTGACATGATTCGGTGCCGCTGGACGCCATCAACAGTCAGCCGGGCTACAAGGTAAGGTGCGAGGTGGAAGCCCTCTCACAGAACCTCAGCTAGGCACGTCCGCTATGGTGGGCATCTTGACCACGCCCCAAGACGAAATCAGGTTTATACAAGAGTCTCGAAGAGTTTCCTAAAATTGTTAAGACAACTTTCTGTATGCAGCTCAAGTGGAAAAGGATTCCAAATGTTGGTGGAATCTAACAACAAACAATGGCAAAGCCAATTGATATTTATTGGCTTTGCCAATGTTTTTTTAGCAATGTTGCGAATAGCTGAAAGTAATGTAAAAAATCGGGTTGACACAGCCAGAATTGTCCGTGTTATAGCATTTTTTCCAGTTATGCTGCACTGAAGTTAGCACGGTTATATAATATGGCTAAAAACATTATCAAAGCCAATTGATCTTGCATAGGCGAGACCAACTGGCTTTGCCAATGCTTGGTATGGAATCCCACATGAGAAGTTCTACGTTTTTATATAGTGTTTACAATAGCTGAAGTGCTAATGTTCTAGAATGGAGAATGCCCTGGCCAAGGTGTTAATCTGTCCAGATTCAGAAGCATTTTAGGACCATACAAAAGCTGTGAAAATGTACCATATAAATGCAATGAATATAGAATAAGTTGTAAGTAAACCGAAAAGTCCATAGTTTACAGCTTTTATTACAGTGATACTTTAGGTTATGTGTTCCTTTGGGTGCACTGGTTACAAAAGAACCAAAAAAGCAGACCTGGCTGCTTGTTTAGTGATTAAACATAGTAATAATCAGTGTTCAGTGGGATTTCGAGACCTTTTGGCCTCCTTGCCAATACACCTTTAAAATCATTACCCTAGAGCCTGCAAGGTAATTGTACTTGTGACTGCTTGTTTAGTAGTTAAATATAGCAAAAATAAAAATCAGGGTTCAGTGGGTTTACTACACCTTTTGGCCCCTGTGCCACTGCACCTGCTGCACCATTCAAATCATGACCCTAGTGCTTATAAGGTAAATGCACTTGTGACTGCTTGTTTAGAAGTAAAATATAGAAATATTCGGTTTATCGTTTGTTTCCAGGGCCTTTGCACCTGCGCCTCTGCTCCTGCTGCACCATTCTATTCATGACTCTTGTTCCTGCAAGGTAACTGTACTTGTGACTGCATGTTTACTAATAAAATATCGCAATAATCAGTGATCAGTGGGATTTCCTAAACCGCTTTAACCCCTGAAATCACGACACTCGTGCCAGCAAGGACAAATGAGGAAATCGTATAATTTAACATTATTAAATACTTATGAACATTCATCTTATCAGTTAGAACCTACCTTTTTAAATCATTTTTCTTCCTCAACTCTTGACTATGTGTTGGTCTCTGACCCTGTGAGAGACCTTTTTTTTCACTTTAAGACTATTTTACTCATTCAGTGACCACGCTGCAATAACCTTTTCTATGCAATCTGTAAAGAAAGCTCATTGTGCCTTTAAACTTCCTATAAATCCAGTAATTGCAAGAGAGAATGGGATTGTTGTAAAGTGGGAAAAGGTAGACAGAGATTTTTGACCACTTAGTATCCAACTGTTTTAGAGAGATAATGCTTTGTCTGGATCCAGTTTTACACAAAAGCATGATTTCGGATTTTAAACTAATTTTAAACGACGTTAGAAATAATTTAACCCCCTGCTATCCGTAATGGCCGGCGCAACAAATTCAGTTGGTTTGATGCAGACTGTGATAAAACATTGAAAAGTTTACATAAAGCATTGAAGTCTAAGCCCCGAAATACAATATTAGTTAAAGACTTGCAGCAAGCTTATAAGAAAGCAAGAACCGCCAGGCTTAAGAGCTTAAAGGAAGAATGGTGGGAAAATCTGCAGAAGGCTGCAAAATTAAAAAGCTCACAACCATTTTGGTCTTTGATCAACGCACCGTTTCTAAAAGAAGAGGAGGCTATGACCACAGACAACAATGTTGACCAGGAATATTGGGTAACACATTTTGAAGGTCTTTTCAGAGCAGAAGATAAGATAATTTTACAACCTAGTTCCCAAAATTTAGAAAGAGAGGAGGTTGCTACTAGTTTTACTCTTGCGGAAACCATGCTTTAAAACAATGTAAACAAAGGCACCGGGACTGGATGGAGTCCCTATTGACTTGTTCTTAGATAACCAAGATCTTAAGGCTCCACTCTTACACAATGTTTTTAATAAAATTGCCCAAACAGCAGCGCCACCATCGTGGCAGACAACTGTAATTGTCCCAATATATAAAAAGGGGGATAGGTCGATTGCGAAAAACTACAGACCTATCTCTCTGATAGATTCTACTTCAAAGCTAATGGGCCAAATGATTTTAAATAGACTAGAGGATTGGGCCTTGGAAAAAAATATCATCATCCCATGCCAGTTTGGTTTTAGAAAAGGGAAAGGCACTGTGGATCAGTGTCTGAACCGGAGTCTAATCATAGCAAAATACACGGCTGCAAAAAAAGGTCATCTCTATTTAGCCTTCATAGATCTGTTTGCAGCCTTTGACTGTGTGGCGCAGCCTTTGACTGTGTGGGACAGCCTAGGCTGTGGCAGAACATGGAGGCTATGGGAATGGACTTGAATATTATCAATATTATCCGTGACCTGTATTCAGGTGCCTCAGCTTGTGTTCGCTATGGAAAGGATGGTAAATGCACTAGATCTTTTAAAATTGAAAGAGGCATGAGGCAGGGCTGTGTTCTTGCCCGTTTTTTATTTGTGCTCTATACCATTGGCGTGGAATCTGCACTGTTAGATTCCACCCCGGATGTCCCTTATATTAATTCGGTACAAAAGGGGGTGGCAGAGTGAGCTAAAAAACGGTGATGGATCAAACCCAGATCTTTTGACTGGGTGTGAGTGTTTGATTGGTTCAGATGCTCCGTCCATCACCACCCCCTTTTGGACCGCTTTTGGCCGCCATAAGTGTGGCAGGGTATGCTCAGACGTGAGTCCCTTGCTCACTTTGCCACTCTCTGAACTGGGGTGGCAGAGTGGGCTAAAGAACGGTGATGGATCAAACCCAGATCTTTTGACTGGGTGTGAGTGTTTGATTGGTTCTGATGCTCCTTCCATCACCACCCCCTTTTGTACCGCTTTTGGCCGCCATAAGTGTGGCAGGGTATGCTCAGATGTGAGTCTCTTGCTCACTTTGCCACTGAACTCAAGCAAGCTCTGAACTGGGGTGGCAGAGTGGGCTAAAGAACGGTGATGGATCAAACCCAGATCTTTTGACTGGGTGTGAGTGTTTGATTGGTTCAGATGCTCCGTCCATCACCACCCCCCTTTTGTACCTTATATTAATTCAGCACAGGTCCCAATTTTAATATATGCAGACGATACTGTGCTTTTAGCCCGTACTAATAATGCATTGCGTCGCCTAGTCTTGGAATATACGAAATTTATGAATAACCTTGATATGAAAGTTAATTATTCAAAGTCTTTTATTTTAGAAGCAGGTACTAAGCAGAGAAATCATCCACAAATTATTACTGAAGGGGGAAGACTGGGAGCTGTTGACAGATTAAATTACCTGGGGATAATGTTTGACCCCCCCAAGCTAATTGGCAAAAGATGATTACTAACCGAGGGTCACAGATGGAAAAGAACATTGGGGCACTAACTAAATTTATTTAAAAACTGGCTTAAAACCTATAGATGTAATAAAACAGTATATCAGGCTAAGACCATCTCTGCTGCCACTTATGGAGCAGCTGTCTGGAGAAAGAGAGATTGCTCAAAACTGCAGATTATTGAAGATAACTTCTTAAAAAGGCTCCTCTCTTTACCAAAGGCATGTGCCAACTATAAGTGCCGCATGGAATTGGGAGCACCCTATATTACAGATAAAATTGCAGTGGCACTGATCCTCATGTGGCACTCAGTATGGCGAAAGGAGACCCTTGCTGTAACAAAAAAAGATTATAAAGGATGTGTTGAAACTAAATGGGGTAGGTATTATCACGTGGTTAACGTAGGTTGAAACCGCATTGAAAGCAGTTGGCCTACATCGTCTTTTTTGGATCTTATTACTTGTTGTTTCATCTCTAAAAATGATCTAAAAGCGCAATTACTTTCTAGCAGGCAGATAGGAAGAGAAATTAAAAACACAAATTTGTCGACAGTAAGAACATACTTGGCTTCTCAGAGTATGCAAATGGACAAAAATATAATATATCTTGCTTTGTCACTAATCTACAGCACAGGTACATTCCGTGAGATTTCGATTACATTATATTCCGCTTATGTTGGGCTCCCCCCCTAATGTTTATACTGTCTGATCTCCCATTTTGTCCGTGATCAACGATCTGTACAGAATGATTTACATTCTTTGTTTTTTTTGTAAATTTTATTCAGAAGAAAGGAAATGATTTAGGATTCCCATTATGAAAAAAATGAACTTTAAACTGTGTCATGTAGCCCTTTATTACCTGCAACTATTACCCAACCCTTTTATCTGTTTCGCTTTGCCGTCTTTTGTTATCTGCCTTAAAAAAGAAACGTTCAATCTGCTAAAATTATATTTTGAATAATGAATCAATGTATTCTACTGTGTAAAGAACTAGGAAATTAGTTTTTAATGTAATAATTTGTATATTTTTTATATTTTATCGTAATGCTGTGAAATGTCTTCTTTACTTTTTTAACTGTAGTATACTTTTTATGCCTTCATTGTGTTGGCGAAATAAAGTTGTTCTGACTGAGGAAATCATTTACATCAAGTAGCATATGTGACGAAAAAGTCACAGCTGCAGACGGAATACATAATCGTGTAGCAAACAAACACAAAAGTTTTCATTAGAAGTGCCTTTATACTTATCCAACTCTCCAAAACTAGTTGCCACAGATGTCTTAAACAAAGCATTTGCTTTACACATCAAAGTGAAACCCAAGCAGTGTTAAATTGTGCTACAGTGTGGCTGGCTCTTTCCTGTGCTTGACAGTGAATGAGCCATAAATAGTGTAAATAGCTCAAGATCACCATATGTTAGGCTGACGCAAAGACTGAAATGCGGTTTTGTACTTTAGTTCCTAAAAAGGCAGTTTCACAAATTAAATTGACTCACCAAAGAGGAGGAATTTTGCAAAAAAACGTGCAAATGTTTTGTGTTGCTGAATAACAAGATAACTTTTGAGGTGGCTATGTCTAAAATAAAATTTAAAAAAAGGCACAAGCAGGCTCCATGGAGAAAGAATGCTGCATTACACTTTCCTATAAACGCTCTAACTTTAAAGTCAGCTGAAAGCAAAACAAACATTAGGCTCCCACACAAACATCGCTTGACATTTGACCTCGGTCTTTGAATGCCCAGGAAATGTGAACAAGAAGTGAACAAGATTTAAAGGCCTACTTTTTACAGAAAACGAGTTTGTTAAAGAATACTGTAAACACGGGTTTAGCATGGGGAGGTACAAACTCGAGCTCGTACAGCCTAAAGGATATAAAGCCAGCAAATGGAAAGGCAGAAAACGTGAGTTACAAAACACAAAGTCAGTAGCAAGCCACAGGTGGAATGCATTCCCAGGTCAACTTTCTAATAGTCCCCAAGATGTCTTTCACATAGCCTGCTGTGTGGTCTGGTAGGCGTCAACCTAAACAGGCTTTGTGGGACCAGGAGCCTTATGTACTAATGGACTTTGCTGTTGTAAAATCACAAACTTTGCAAATGCCTAATCCAAAGTTGTAATGCATCAAGGCACATTACGATTTACAAATATCTTTGCAAGTGGCAATGTATACTTTGCCATAATTTATGAATCTTTGGGAAAAGGTGAAGAAACATGCCACCTTCAGCCTCTCCCAGCGACCAGAATGGAATGTAACAATGATTAGCAGATGCAGTTAGAAGTTGCAAACCACTGATTGAATAACACCTGAAAGAGGGTGGAATTCATTTGTATTGATACCTTCCCCTCTGAATGTAGGTTGTGAGGTGGAGCACATAGCAGTAAAGTGGGCTGCAAATTTCTCTCACGATTACACCTAATCTGGGACTGCAATAGCAAAACAAAAAAGTCTTATTGAGACTGAAAACAGGAAGGGAGTGTTGCTTAATGTTGCGTGCTTCCATAGTGCGTCCCAGTCCTTTCCATAAGAATGGCAAACCAAATCCAGCCTCATTAATAACTGAGCAGGCTCGTGTGTATCCTACAGAAATTCAATTTTCCACGCCGATGGATAACTACATCTATAGAAGTACAAAATAACCTCGAGGTTGCAAACCAGTGACTACTTAATGACCCCAGGGCTTTGTTCACCAGGCACTAGGCTACTTCTACATTATTTTGAAAATGGGTTATCATTCTGTTCTTAAGGCTAGTAAACACAATTATTGAAAATGATCTTGCTTTGCTGTTTGGAGTAGGTTAGTAGCACAAGTTCTTAAACACCTCACTTAGGCATGCCCTAGTTATAAGTCATAAAATCTAAAATTGCTGCTCTTCCACGCTGGCAAATGTTAGAGCTCATTTCATGAAGTCACTTGTAGTACCACATCTCCCACTCAAGAGCCCAAAGCAACACAAGTCTAAGGCAGCTGACAACCAATCCTACAAAATAATAACCAAAACACAAAGTAAAGCAATTTATTCTGTAAACTTTTGCACCTAAATATACAGATTGGAAGAACTTTGTTAAACTTTGCAGTCTTGATTAGATTGCACTGGAAATATTTATATGGAGTAACAATAAGCAGCAACAGTATATATAGGTGCAATACAAAAGGGTAAATATGATTGCATGTTGTAACAAATGCTAAAATTCAAGAACATATTTGTTGCTTATAGGCCTTTACTGGCTTCCACTATAAGGTGCAAGATGAAAAGCCTCATGTTAACAGAGCTGTTTCAATCCGGTTGAAGGTACCTCGCTGCTGAAAATTTTCTGTTAATATTCCCCACTAGTCTAGACATCTGTGAACCCACTTCAATTGCTCTACATTTTATTTGTGCTATTCCAGCAGCAAGGCTCAGTATCTCCACCTGTAGTAAGGTGGAACAATTGATCTCTCACCAGGATAAGGTTCAAGATGCCTATGAACCACGTGAATGGGTCCTGTGAGGGCACAAGCTGCTGCTTCACCTTTATACTATGAATATTGGAATCCATATTCACAAACAGCTAATCCAGGGATTTGCTGGAGAATAAAGTCGTAAAATTGGTTTTACTGCCTAAGCAACCCTTTCACCCAATAGGCTTACAATCTACATACTGTAAGCAGTACCCCTTCTTACCATGTGTAGAGAAGTGTGAAAACTGGAGAGACACTGCCCCAGAAATCTAAACGGTCTCTCACCAATCCACATCCCTTTGGACCATCTCCAGTTGTCTGAATATAGATGTTTAGCATGGTACACACTGTAAATGGCCTAGGTATCCTGCTAGTGCCCTCCTAAACTAGGACTAAATTGTTCCATCACTGACTTGTATTCACTTTTGATTTACGATGGAACTTTGTAACATCAGTTGAAAAAAGAGCACCTCACAAGACTTTGGAACTGCTGTTTCCTTCGATGCCAAGACTAAGCCTAGAACAAGGAAATGACATCCTGCTGTGACCTGCCTAAGGGCTACCCTGTCCTGATGGGAAACAGCAATATCCCCTTAGAAGGATCTTCAAGGATCACAAGTGTAGGAAAATGCCCCTTTGTGAAATATTTACCCCTAATTTTAGCTCGGTATTTGATGTGATTTTGACTGGAGGTGCACTGGGTTCCTGCTAACCAGGTCCCCAGTGCCAGATCCCTTTCCCAAAACAGTACAATTATACCCCAATTGGCAATACCTTTAGCACCCCCTGCAAGTCTCTAGTAAATGGCACCCCTGGTACCTAGGTTCTGAGGAACTCAAGAAGGCCCCTAAGGGCTGCAGCACATATTGTGCCCCCCTAAGAGACCCCTCACCAAGTGCCCACAGACTGTCACTGAAGGCTGCGTGTCTTGGTGCAGACATTTATTTATTTATTTATTTATTCAAAGTTTTATATAGCGCGAACAAGATCTTAACAGATATCAGAACGCTTCACAGGGGGGGGGAGTGGGCAAACAGGAGGGTGAGTAGACATAATAATTGGGTACAGTATAGTGAACGGTAGCATAATAGGATAACAGTCATGTGCTAATAAGATACAGGTAAACACTTAGATAGACAGTAAAATAAGGCGGTGCAGAGTCTTTGATCTAACTAAAATAGAGATCATGAAATAGCAGAGAACACTCAGATAGACAAAAATATAGGACGGTGCTGAGTCTGAGCTAGCTACAATACAGTTCTAGAGATAACAATAAACATTCAAATAGACATTATGATAGGGCGGTGCAAAGACTTTGATCCAGCTGCCATAGAGATCAGTGGATACCAGTAAACCCTCAAAAGACAATACTATAGGACGGTGCATAGTCTTTGATCCAACTGAAAAGAGGTCAGTAGGTCATGAACATAAAACTATTGGAACATTAAGTATCCAACCTTACAAGAACGGTGCAAAGTCTCTGAGCAGCAACAGTAAGGATCAGGTGAACTTGGCCATAAGGATGGTTTTCACTTCTTTCTTGAAGAGTACAGTGGAGGAGATAATCCTCATCTGTGTGCCATGCCTGCAGACACTGCATTCAGTATATATATATAATTCACCCCTACAGCAGGCCTTACAGCCCTAAGGCAGGGAGCACTATACTTCATTGTATATGCCCCTGTGCTGATCAGTTCAATTACTGACATTGCAAGTGATCAAGGAAACCATTTTAAGAACATGTGCTGGACACTGATGAAAACGAGTTCCCCAGCTACATGATGACTTCACTCAAAACAGATGTTTTCTATCAAACATCTCAGATTAATAAACCCACGCTGATTCAAGTGTTGGATGTATTAATACAAGCACACAAAGGGCACCTTAGAGGTTGCCCCCTGAAAACCTACCAACAACTGGTGTGCCAGTTGACTGGTCTTAGCCAGCCTGTCACCAGAGAAGAGTTTGACTTCCAGGGGTGAGAGCCTTTGCTCTCAGGTGGTCAGGAACAAAGCCTGCTTGGGCAGAGGTTGTTTACACTCCTCCTACCGGATGACCTGCAAATTAGCATTCCAAAGCATTGGTATGCGAATCTGGCTTCCTTTACAGGAAAGGATGCCGCCACGCTTTGTCCAGAGCCCATTGGCAACTGGACAGGCGGGGAAATTAGTATTCAGAAAGGAGTGCCCATCCTCATGCTAGTACAGCCACTAAGGTGGGATACCTGAAGTGGATACAACCTTTCAGAATCTGCTATTCTTTGTGATAGCAAATTTAGGAATTCTGGGACAGGGTTATTCCCACTCCCACAGGAAGTGGTCATATAGGACATAGTGACCCAAAGGGTAAGTAGCCCATTGGCTACTACCTGACACACCCCTCAATCAGTATTTACAGGAGCCCCTGGCACCAGAGAATCGGATCCTACAGACATGAAATAAGACAACAAACAAGAAAGAACCGAAGCCCCAGCAACTGACTTGGTGGCAACCCTGCCCGGCCTGTCTCCTGACTTTGACAATTGCGCAAAAGACTATTTGTCCTGCAGCTGCTTTGTCTCCAAAGCTTGGGAGAACTGCCAGCACTTCGCCCAAGAACCATGTACTCCCGTGTCCAGCGGAGTTGCCCCGTGCATCCTGCAGGTATGCAAGACTGATCTTTAAGGCGCCAAGACTGCGTAAACGGGACACCAGTAAGCACCACTGCACCAGAGTAGTCTGGCCCAAGCTAAAGTGGGCCAATGGTGACAAAGTGGTTCCCAGACCTACCCTGCTGTGGACTTTAACGTGATCTGCAGCCTCTGTTTGCAGGTCTCGTCAACCGCAACCGATCCCTATGTCCGGTGACAAAAACCGGACGCCCAAGGACTCCTCCGCACCCGTCACCCTTGGAGGAGAGGACCAAAGGTGTCCCCATGTCCCTCAGCCCCCGTCAGTCCAGCTCGACTGGCCTCCTAGTCTAAACCTGCAGCATCTTTTTATGAAGACCGATCCCCTCAGGCTAACATTGGGCACCCGACGTTCTATTGGACCACTGCACCCGGCTACCCTAGTGCCACTGGAAGTGAAATGCTGGTGCTGCCTTGGACCTTGCCCAATACTCACCTTAAGTCCAGAAGATTGGTCTTGTAATTCGCTGTACTCTACTTGTATAACGAATTTGTTTTCCTCCCATAGGATAACATTTCAGCTTCAAAACAATACACTAAGTGTCGACTTTAGAAAACCTGAAGAATTTCTATCTCGAAAAATCCTTACCTAATCGTATTGATTATGGTACCTAAATATTTTTTTTAAAGGGTTCTTTTTAGGGCTCGGGCCTGCCGTACACTACGCATGCAGTGTCGCGCAGAGAGAGTCCTTTTCCCGGGGAATTGAAAATGGACCTGGAAATATCACGCAGTTCGTGTGTGTTATTTCCAAGGTCTATTTTCATTGGCCTTCGCGTGCGTGCTGTTTTTTACCAAAACACGCAATAGGCCATGGGCGGTCGCGTAGCTCCGCCCATGGCCTATTGGTGTCTGTTACGCGCACCAGAGGCCATATGTTTTAAATTATCGCGCTTGACAGCTGCGATAATTGAAAACATATGCTCGCAGTGGCGCGCACGCACAACTCTCGAGCGGTTTTTAAATGTGGTGCTTGCTGTTTAGTGCCTCATGTTTACAACAACTGAACACTTCACTAAACTGTTAAATACAACAAACAGGCGTGGCTGAACACGGACTGCGGGCCAGATCTATTCCCTGTGTGACAAAAGCAGGGGTGCTGATAGTCTGGGATCTTAAATACACCGGGCAGCACATGTTTCCGTCTTAGGGGCACACACTTATAACTGAGAAGAGGTGCTCTCCTGACCCTCTGGTCTCAGTAGCAGAGCAAACCATGCCCAGTGCAGAGGGAGAGATGTGAAGCTAGCCGCAGGGTGTACAGTTCCCCTCATCCTGAGTATCCCAACCAAAAATCACGGGGCCCCTGCAGAATGTGACGACAGGCTCCGGAGTCTCCTAACTCTCACAGATATTCACTGGCATTGGGCATAACGGGAGCCCCATGAAGAACAATAGTTACTTACCTGTAATCTGTGGTTCTCCAGTATTGGTGTCTTTCATAGATTCACATGCCTGAATCATTCCCCGTCGTCGGAGTGGGAGCCCACGGTACATAAAAAAGTAGTGAAATATACCCTTAGTACATAAGAGATAACAATATACCCAACCAGGAAGTAAAGTAGCCCTAGCTACAGTAAAAGAAACTTCCACATTAGAACCTGTCCATGTCATTATGTATGGACCAAACTGCAGCCAATCAGGCCACAGCTCCCACCAGCAAGCTCTCCCCAGAGACCCAGGCTCTCAGATTTTTGTAGCACCGGAGTGTACCGGAATAAGTATAGAAGAAAAAAGCCAAGTGAGCCTCTGAGGGGAGGTGGGTGGGTGCATGTGAATCTATGAAAGACACCAATACTGGAGAACCACAGATTACAGGTAAGTAACTATTGTTCTTCTCCAGTATTAGGGGTGTCTTTCATAGATTCACATGCCTGAATCAGAGTAGTGAGCAGTAATAGTCATAGCATTATATACAGCTCTTGGACGCCAAGGCACATAGCAGTAATGCAGAAACCACAAAGGAATAATAAAATAGGCGTAAAAGAGCAAGAGGAGGTGGGAGAGAAATAGCAGAGGCTCACCTTATTGGAAAAGATTACGCAGGACTGCTCTCCCCACCGAGGCATCGGTGTCGCTCGAAGCTTCCAGACAGTAATGCCTCGTGAATGTGTGCCTGCTGGACCAGGTAGCAGCTCTGCAGATATGCAGGAGAGGCACACCAGCAAACAAAGCAGTTGAGGAAGCAACTGCTCTCGTAGAATGTGCTCTGGGCAAGGTTGGCAAGGGTTTACCCGCCTGTAGATGGCAGAGTCCAATCGCTGAAGAGACCCATCTAGCGATAGTTTGTTTAGTGACTGCACTGCCTTGACGTGGTTTGCCATGCGCAACAAATAACTGATCAGTTTTCCTGATGGCAGCTGTCCTGGAGAGATAGAACTTGAGACACCGCTTGATGTCCAGCGTGTGTAGAGTTCGTTCCGCTGGAGATTGCGGACTTGGAAAAAACGTTTTAAGGATGACTGGCTCATTCAGGTGGAAATCCGATGGCACCTTGGGTATGTACCTCGGGTTGGTGCGCAGTATCACTGAATCATTTGTGAATTGCAAGAAAGGTGGTTTAGAGGAAAATGCCTGTATGTCACTGACCCTTCTGGCAGATGTCAAGGCCAGTAGCAAAGCCACCTTCCAGGTGACGAATTTTAGATCAGCTTTATGAATTGGCTCAAAAGGATGGCGCATGAGTTGAGCTAATACAATATTCAAGTGCCAGGATGGAGGCGGTCTACGGACTGGTGGAAACATGCGGAATAAACCCTTAAAGAATTGCTGGACAATCCTTGCAGAGTACAGCGAAGTTTGACCGTCCTGTCGGTATCTCGATATTGCCGCTAAGAACACCTTGAGTGTAGAGTGTGCCAAGCCCGATTTAGCAAGATGTAAAAAGAAGGGCAAAATCTTGTCTGGTTCAGCATGGATAGGATGTAAACCCACAGTCCTGCACCAAGCACAAAACCGCTTCCACTTGAGCCTGTAAGTTTTATTCGTGGAAGGCGCCCTAGCATTGTCCAGGACCTCCTGACAGTCTTGAGGAATGTTCAAATGCGCGAACTCATGGTGTTGAGGAGCCAAGCTGACAATTTTAGAGAATGAGGGTCTGGATGATATATTTTTCCGCCTTGTAGAGTCAGAAGATCCGGAATTTGAGGCAGCTGAACTGGATCGCACTCTGAGAGGAGAAGAAGCTGCGTGAACCAGTATTGTCTGGGCCACCGTGGGGCAATTAGAATCAGACGACACGGTTGTCTCCTCATTTTGTTGATGACCTTGGGGATCAGAGGGATCGGAGGGAAGGCGTAGGCAAAGATTTGTTTCCAGTTCAGAGAGAGAGCGTCCCCACACGACTCCTTGTGAGGAGTCCAGCTCGCGAAATGGGTGCATTTCTTGTTGTGGTAGGTCGCGAATAGGTCTATCTCGGGGCGACCCCATCTCAGGAAAATGTGGTCCAGAGCTGGCTGATGCAGTTCCCACTCGTGAGTGCTGCTTTTGGATCTGCTTAGGGAGTCTGCCAGGACATTGGCTACTCCCGGGACATGAACTGCCGTCAGGTTGATATTGTGTTCCAGGGCCCAATTCCAGATTTCCTGAGCTTGCTGAGACAAACGGGCCGATCTTGTGCCCCCCTGCTTGTTCAGGTAGTGCATGCTCGTCGTGTTGTCTGTTCGGATCAACACGGACGAGTTTGACAGAGTCACTTGAAATGATTTCAGGGCGAGGAAAATGGCCCTCAACTCCAACAAATTGATGTGCCATGTCCTTTGTTGTGCGTTCCATTTGCCACTGATTGTCATCCCTTGAAGGTGAGCGCCCCAACCTTCCAGCGAGGCATCCGTGGTGACGACGAAACTGGGGACTTCTTCTAGAAAGGCGCGGCCGACTTGCAGGTTGCGTGCCAGAGCCCACCACCGAATTGCGTGTTTCATTCGAGGTGTTAAGACGATGACATCTTCGAAGGAACCGGATACTTGCACCCACTGGTGGCCGAGTTCCTCTTGCAGTGGTCTCATTCTCAGACGACAGTTCGGAGACAGGAGAATGCATGATGACAACATCCCCAGGAAAGATTTTAATCGTCGAACTGAAACGCACTCTCTTCTGAGGAGTGCTCTCGCCAGGTCCTGGATCTTGGCTTGCCTTTCGTTTGAAATGAAAACCTGAGCTTTCCTGGAATCCAGAGTCGCTCCCAGGAAAGACGTCTTCTGAGACGGTGTCAGGTATGATTTCTCGAAATTTATTGAAAAACCCAAGTCTTGAAATAGAGACAGGCATGTTTGGACGTGACTGCTTGCGGTGGCATAGGAATTGGCCTTGATAAGGCAGTCGTCCAAATAAGGATAAATCTGGATACCTTGCAACCGTAAGTGGGCCGCCACCGGTGCCAACATCTTGGTGAATACTCTCGGGGCTGAACGTAGCCCGAAGGGAAGGACCTTGAACTGAAAGTCCCTGCCGGCCACTCTGAATCTTAGGAACTTCCTGTGCCTGGGGAAGATGGGTACGTGGAAGTAAGCATCCTGTAGGTCCAGGGTTGCCATATGTTCGCCTTCCGTCAGAAACTGGAGGATCTCCTGCAGTGACAACATTCTGAATGTCAATTGCTTGATAAATTTGTTGAGGGCACGCAAGTCGAGGATGGGGCGCCACTCCCCCGACTTTTTGCGTATCAAGAAGAAACGAGAGTAAAACCCTTGACCCCTCTGATGTTGAGGTACCTTCTCGATTGCCCCTTTCTGAATCATTGCATTGATTTGGAGGAACAGCTCCTTGAGATGTGCTGGGGGTGGTCCTTTTGGGGGCGAATTTGGAGGGGCTTTTACAAATTCCAATACGTGACCCTTTGAGATTACATCCAAGACCCATCTGTCTGTTGTAATTTTGGACCATTGAGAGTAATGCAGGGATATTCTTCCTCCAATTCGTGGCTGGCATAGGCAGAGTGGCGGCAGGATGTTTTCCTCACTTTTTGTTGGCGTTGTCTCTACCTCGATAAGTGGATTTTCCTCTGGATTGTGTAAAGGTGCTCCGCCTTTGGCCATAAGGCTGTTGTTTGTAAGGTTGGTACCTTTGGTTGTTTTGATTGGTCTGATATGGGCGTTGCTGGTAATAGCCCCCTCTGTTGGAGAAGTTACCCCTTCCTTTTGCCCCACGAAAGGAAGACTTACGGTACTGCAGAGTACCCAACGAACGTGCCGTTTCTGTATCCTTCTTAATGGACTGTAAGGCTTCGTCCACATGCGAGCCAAACAGGAATTCGCCGTCATAAGCCATATTTAAAACTTTGGCCTGTACCTCCTGGCGAAAAGACGTAGATTTTAACCATCCTTCTCGTCTGAGCACTGCAGCTCCTGCCAACTGTCTAAAACCTGTGGCCGCTACGTCCACTGCAGCGTCGATAATTTCCGACGACGCACATTCGCCGTCTTGTAGGATTTTGATGGCCTCAGAGCGGTCTGGCTCAGGTAATTTTTGGATGTATGGGGATATGTCAGACCACATTTGTCTGTCATACCTACCAAGAATTGCTAAAGAATTAGCAGCTCTAACCGTGGTGGCCGCGATAGTGGAGACCTTTTTACCAATGGAATCGAGGCGTCTGCCATCTCTGTCCGTTGGAATGGAGACCTGAGTTGAGGGGTTCCTAGCTCTTTTTTGCGCTGCCTGCGCAATGACTGAGTCCGTTTTAGCTTGGCCGATGAGACAGGCAGGTGAAGAGGCTGGCGCCCTATATTTTTTGTCGACTCTCGGCAATACTGCGGGAGCAGAATTTGGCGTGGCCATTATCTTAAGCCCTTCCTTCCAGATAAAGTCTATAATGGGAATAGACCAACTCTGCTTCTGAGACAAAGTCTTGAAATCATAAAGAAAGCAGTCATCTTGTTTCGCTTCCATGGAAACCAGAAATCTTTTAGTGGCTTTGTCCATAAGTCTATGGAAGTTCGCTATATCCACCGGCGGTGAGTCAGCCTTCGGTTGTTCCTCTGGGGATGGCGATTCAGCCTGGTAGTCCTCATACTCCGACGAGTCCGATCTAATCAACTCCCCCTCCTCATGGGTGTCCTCATCAGAATCGCCAACCTCCTGTTGATGGGGAGATACTGGCGTGGCAGGTCGGGTAGCCTGTGCCTCTTCCGGCCTATTAGGCCTTGGACCTCTACTCACGCGAGGCTGAGGGGAGGTAATATGCGAATCGCCCGATTCCGAAGGCGGGAATCGGCGATAATAATCGCTCAGCATATACTGCAGATTCTCGTAAAGTTCCATCGGCATCTGCATTCCTGTCGCAGAAGTGGGTACCGATGTAGGTACCTGGATTTGCTGTTCGTCTTCCTCCTGATCCTTTACATGTATTAATAAGTCAGAGGGACTTTCCGCCGCTTGAAACAGTTCATCTCCAGATTCTACTTCAGAATCTAACAGCCTATCTGGCATCTGGAGCGGCGATAATGGCGTTGTTTGAGAGGACCTCTTTTGCAGCAAAGCCGTAGTAGTGGCTGGAGAAGGAAGAGGTATGGCAGTGGTCTTTGCCGACCATACCTGTAGGTCAGTACAAGACGACAATTTTGGCGTAGATGGATTGCCTGGCAAAATCAAGCTCTGTGTCGTCGCTTTTGATGAAGAAGCTGATGGTTCTCTCGTTGTTAGAGATGGCGTCACCTTCGTCGACGTGTTGGATTTCGTCGTCGACGAGGGAACCGTCGACGGAGCAGTCTTCATCGTCGACGAGGTCGTCGACGGGGCCGTCGACGGGACAATCCTCACCTTCGTCGACGACGTCTTCGTCGACGTGTCCGTCGACGGGGTCTTCTTCGTCGCCGATGGGTCCGTCGACGACATCTTCATCGACGATGGTGTCGACGACAGTGAGGTCTTCTTTGTCGACGGAGCAATCGTCGACGACGACGAGGATTTCTTCGTCGACTGCTTCAGTGCCGTCGATGTCTGATCGTCGACGAGAGGTGTGAAAACCTTCGTCGACGAGATGGGTCGAACCTGCACATGAACAAAAGTTGGAGAGGAAGCTGAGGACATCACCATGGTCGATTTAGGTGAGGAGAAAGTCAATGTAGAAGTCATGGCAGAGGCAGCCTGACTGGAATTTGGCAACGTTGTTGGTGCCTTAGTCATAGGTCTCACGGGGGACACCAAAGACTCCGTTCTTTTAGAGCTCGGGACCTTCACAGATTTCTCAGAGGATTTCTGTGCCTTTGAAGTAGAAGGCTCCTGTGAGGCGAGCTGGTGTTTAGACACCTTAGCTTTCGGAGTAGGCACAGTACTCTCAGCTCTCCGTTTTTTCGACCCCTTGGTAGATTCTGAGGCAAAACTTCCTACCTCAGAAAGTGGCTCATCTTTATTTTTCATTTTCTGCAGCCACAGCAACAGGCGACCCTCTCTGTCCCTGAGGGTTTTAGGAGAGAATTTTCGACAGATGCTGCAGTCCTTAACCTGATGGTCAGGGTATAAACAGTAGATGCAGCGAGTGTGTGGATCTTCCTTAAACAGTCTCGCCTTTCCACACGAGTCGCAGGCCCTAAAAAGGGATTTTGAAGAAGACATTTCCTTGAAGAAGAAACTTTATCCAAGAGAAGAATTGAGCAGAGCTCAGAAGGACTCCCTATCACACGACGTGCGGTAAAAAATCTGAGAGCCTGGGTCTCTGGGGAGAGCTTGCTGGTGGGAGCTGTGGCCTGATTGGCTGCAGTTTGGTCCATACATAATGACATGGACAGGTTCTAATGTGGAAGTTTCTTTTACTGTAGCTAGGGCTACTTTACTTCCTGGTTGGGTATATTGTTATCTCTTATGTACTAAGGGTATATTTCACTACTTTTTTATGTACCGTGGGCTCCCACTCCGACGACGGGGAATGATTCAGGCATGTGAATCTATGAAAGACACCCCTAATACTGGAGAAGTATTACCTCCATGTCACGCCCAGCCCACCCTCGGAAAGGCAGGTAGCACTCAATTCGCTCGAAGGTTTGCCTACAACTAAACAGACTCAATATAAAGGCGCCCCTCGGCCTGTAACCGATCCGTTTGTAAAGGCGAACAACAATAACTTCGGTCACTGTACCACCACCCAGCAACACTATAGATCTGACTAAAAAGCACCTCACTTTCCTAAGAGAAATGCTGTACATACACACATCCTCTCAGAGGCTCACGTGTTCTGTGGAATATTTTAGGTTATATGGGGAGACATTATTTCGGGGTTATGTTTAAGACGCCATTTACTGTGCGGTTATGTTTAAGACGCTGAGATGCCTACTCTCGAGGCAGTATAATCTGGTCATTTTAAGGTGAGACTAGAATATGCATTCAACAGTTGTGCTACGTCATATTTCGCACTTTTTTGGGACTCTGAGTTTTGGCTTATTTAACACGGTATCTGAACAGATAACGTGGGTACAGATGTTTATGTTGCGCATTTCAATAAACATTGCCACTCGGACACATGTTTCCAATTTTAAGTGACTATAATACATGCCAGACATATGTTTTCTAACATAACTTTTTATTAAGGTTCTATGTTGTGACACGTATTTCGATGTACAGTGTATGCAAACACCACCCACGTGTTTGTGTGCTAGGGTGTTTGAGCACAACGTACTTACACAAAAGTACACATAATTTCATCAAGCATTTTCGTCTTTTACCCATGGACGAGCTGCACAATAGAAGACCATGCCAATCTAGAGAGCTGTGTCTGCCCCCAGATGCCTCAAGCTATTTCTAAGTTTGTTAGGAAGAAGGTCTGTTATGGGATTCTTAGTAGCTGGCATCACTTCCTGCACACACAGTGGACGGGTTGATAGAGAAACGTTCGTCTTCATGTTATGTCTCATAGTCTGCATGTTATTTCTCATTGTAAGAGGGGGATTCATACATGTTCTACTACACAGAAAACACATTTTTCAAAATCTCTCTTGAAAGGCACAGAACCGCAGGGTGCAGAAGAAAAAAAACAATCTAGTATTAAGAACTTTAAAACCCGTAGCAGAATTTACTTGGAAAGGGAAACTAAAACAAATATCCCATGGGCTTTCTTATGACACGATCAACTTTAAAACTGTTTTAAGGTTAAGAATAATTGACGGATCGCCAACGCCTTTCCTAATTAAAGGGTATGGGGAGGAGATGTACCGCTGCGCGTGTGCACAAGTGAGGATGCACCTTCGGTGTTGTCTCTCGGACAAGCGTCCCTCCTGCTGGACTCCTTATCCCGATGCCACTATGCGTTCCTGCCTCTGCGCTTTGGCTTCAAGTCCACAGCACCATTCATTCCCTTCCAGCGCGATAAACAAACGTCGCGTTAGTCTGTGATTGATGTCCCGTGCGAGGAAAGTAAGTCAGGGCAGGAAGGAATAAAACTCAATCAAAGCAGTACAATCATTTTTCAGGGGTCAAAGAGAGGCAGGCTTGTGTCTGTGTTTTGGGAAAGTAAATGGGACTGAAAGTAGCACATTTGCACCATCTCACACTGTATATGGTCGGACAGGTGCACCGATTATCATTTTTTTATTTTATTTTTTACAACATATACAGTACATATTGCGCCATCAAATTATGTTTCCTACTCAGTCCGACTGTTGGTTATATGGAAAGATTAAATTATTCCTCCATAGAGAATGAAAAATGGTATACTCTGCCTCTGTATCCTGTAAGGCATGTTAAACGATTGCACTTTTGGTTCATGTTTCCCACGACAGGTCTTTGCAATACCTATGGATGTGGTGTAATAATAAACATCTCCGGACCAGTTGTTGGACAAGTTCCAAAAAAGCTTTGATTTGGATTGCACCTCTTTTGCAAATACGCCTGTCTCTCTTGATGTGTGATTAAGAAAACCAATGGAGTAGTGGTGATAATGTTTCAGCAAATCATATATATATCACATTGGAAACAAGACATCTTGGTCATTACGAATTTAGAATCCTACTGGTGGGAGTTTAACGAACGTACATTTTCTGAGGACAAGGAAAATCGCTGCTAGTAAATAATCTTAGAAAAAGTGTCTGGGAAGCAAACAAGTAATCCGGCGTTATTATAACAAAATGTCAACAACTACACGGAATACTACTAAAATATCTGAGAAAACCATATGCCTGAACTTTTTTTCCCAAATGCAGCTTTGGTTTATACTTCAGACTAGAAAAATGGTCTAGATTTATCGGGTGTTGCGTTTTTTATTGGGTGAATTAATTTTACTAATTTCCGATTTAATTTGCGTCATGCTGTTCATACACGTTTTAAGTGAGCTAGGTAGTGGGTTGTGTTATGGAGCTTGCATACCATGAATAACAACGGACCAGGGTAGGCCACACAAATTTATTTAGATTATTCCGCTTATATTTTCCTCTTTGTGGACAAGTGACAGCTTGTAAAGCAAAACCTTATTTTGATAGTAACGACACCTGATAAAACAAAAAATGAGCTAAGCGTGGTTTGTCATTTGTGCCTTGAAGTTTCAAGCAGGGACTTCACATATTTCGGGGTGCATGCTACTGTTACAAATATGATAGAGATGGTATTTTCCTTCTACATATACGTAAACCATTTATAGGTATGATTTTATAACACAGAAAGGTAGTGGACAGCTCGAAACAAGAGGTAATGTGTTGTGTATTTCTGCATCAGGCGCAATTATTAATTTCTTGCTCTACATGAGAGCAACATTATGTACAACTGAGCATGAAAAACTGTAATTTCGTAATCGGCAGAGAGGCTATCTCAGTGAGAGGGTGGTGGATTTGAACACAAGTATAGATATCCTTATGTGAAAAGAGACAGCTTTGTGTAGAACATCAGTTATCAATAATATGCAGCAAATTGTATCAACATATTTCAGTAAATTATGCTTAATAGTTGTAGAATTGAAGAATGACACTTCAATGTAGGTTGTAATAGGTTTAATCCTTAGCAAGCAGGTACACAGCTGACATGTAGTCGGAAAGCGTCAACTGAATAAAAGTAGAACACACGAAGGCAAGTGGAACACAGTACACTTAATTCTAAAGAATGTGGAATGCATAAAGTTAAAGGTACATTACATATTACAGAACATAACACATCCCCTTCGGAACACAAAAACAAAAAACAATAAAAAGATTATAACAAGCCTCATCCCTTTCCTTTGATAAAAAAAAACGAAAATGAAAAAGAAAGAAAAAAACTGTATAAAAATTAATATATAAATATATATATATATCATGCTTTATAAAGGAAAACTTTCAGATATATAATCAGCCAACCAAACAGGAGGCCTTTTTTCACGTCTAGAATTCCGGTTAGTGTTGAATGCATCCTGACTGGTACCACTCGAAACAGAAACACTGGGAACAGTCAAACTTGTCAAAACATCTTGATTAGCTAAACCTGATACACTAGGAATAGCTAAATTAGAGCTAACCAAAACCTCATTGGAGACATTTATATTAGACGAGTCAGATGAAGTTGAGCACATCAAATCCTCTTAAGTCAAACAGATTAGAGGATTTGCTAATAGAGTGCAAAGAAACAGAATCAGAAACATTGTTTTTGTTAAGAGAATCCAAAGGATCAGAAGAATTGTTTTTGTTGAGAGAATCTAAAGGATCACAACATTTAGCAATCCTTTTAAGATTCCATACCCGTCCCTCAGTAAGACGAACCAAATTATTCATGACCTCCACGACTTGCAAAGGCTCGTAAAAACGACTTTCCTCTTTTGGAGATTTGCTAGGTTTTTTAACTCTTACCCACTGACCAACAACAATAGCAACATTTTTAACATTATGATTTGAATCATACCAAACTTTACTCTTTAGGTGTGAAGCCTGACTTTTTTCTTTTACAAAAGCTTCAGACCAATTAACAACATTAGATTTGAACAACCACCCAGGAGTGAATTTTTTTCGTGGATTTCTACCACGCATAAGAACAAAGGGAGGAAACGCTGTGGCTTCACAAATAGAAGTTCTGTAAGACCAAACCATTTTTAATACCCAAGTTTCCCAATCCTTGTTACTTGCAGACATCTGAATGGTGTTTTTAATGACTCGGTTGAAGCGCTCAACCATGCCGTTGCTGTTTGGATTATACAAAGCAGTGGTTTTGTGTTTGATACCTAATCTATCAAAGTACTCTTTAGCTTTACTGGACATAAACTGAACGCCATTGTCACTTGGTAAAACAGAAGGAATACCTTCTAAAGTGAAAGAATGATCTAAAAACTGTAAAACAG
Source organism: Lissotriton vulgaris (assembly GCF_964263255.1). Classification (NCBI taxonomy): domain Eukaryota; kingdom Metazoa; phylum Chordata; class Amphibia; order Caudata; family Salamandridae; genus Lissotriton; species Lissotriton vulgaris. The sequence goes on from NC_141687.1 coordinate 249,125,097, forward strand.
TATCAGTATCTGCTCTATTAACAATCTTTACAAAAGGCCATCTTGAGAAAAGATCCATCAACACCAAAATATACTTCTGGTCATGACCAATTGGACCCATAATGTCAATAGCTGTGTGCTCCCATGGTGAATTAGGTTCCACCATAGTGCCCATGGGAGGCTTACATAAAACCAAAGATTTATCAGCAGCCTGACATAATTTACAATTCCTCAGAAATTTATCTATAGCTCACTGGCTGAATTTCCGTTATTAAATGAAGAATTGCTTGACTCTCATGCTGAAAGTCACATCAGGCTCTCCACTAGACCCTGCCCCCCCACGACAGCTTATGAAAATTGCTAACACCATCAGACCAGCAATTTTAAACATTGTAAATAAGTCAATCAGCTCAGGAAGAGTCCCAGGTACTTGGAAATGCGCGCAAGTCAAAGCCTTGTTGAAAAAACCTAATCTTGACCCTAGCAATATGACTAATTACGGCCCTATTTCACTTCTCCCTTGGGTGGCTAAACTGCTTGAGAGACATATTAACACCAGCCTGATGTCTTACTTGGAAACTAACCATTTGCTTCACGACTCACAGGCAGGGTTCCGTCCTAAACTGGGGACAGAAGCGGCACTTCTGACGGTGACTGAATTAGCACGCAGGCACATGGATCAAGGCGGCACTACAGCAATAATGTTGCTAGACTTAAGTGCCGCCTTTGATACCGTGAATAGCAACATCCTTCTCTCCCGTTTAAAGCTCCTTGGAGTAACGGGCAACGCCATTCTATGGCTTCAATCCTTCCTGGAAAATCGCACATTCCAGGTGGTAGAGGGTGAAGTCCACTCAAAAACCTGGCCTCTCAACAAAGGCGTGCTTCAGGGCTCCTCCCTGAGCCCAACGCTTTTTAATGTTTACATGCAACCTCTGGCAGAAATCGTCCGTCCATTTGGCTTTGACATTGTGACCTACGCTGACGACACTCAGCTGGTGGTAGCTTTGAATCAGCCAGACCACACTTTTTCGAACTTGAGTAGCTGTCTGATAGCGGTCACAAACTGGATGGCTTCCTCCCATCTCAAATTAAATGGGGATAAAACAGAACTTATGTTTCTGGGAAACTCAGCCCTCCCCAGCCCCATCCTACCTTGGCCACCTTGCATGGGTTCTCCCCCTGAACCAAAAAAGCAAATTAAAAGCTTGGGCATGTGGCTAGATAACACCCTTACCTTTACTCATCAAGCCACCATACTTTCCGCCACCTGCTTCGGACTGATGCGCATGCTGCGGAAAGTTCTGCCTCTCCTCCCCTTCCAGGCTCGCAGGATACTGGTCCAGGCCATTATCCTGTCTCGCCTGGACTACGGGAACGCCCTTTATCTGGGTGCACCGAGTAGCACACTTAAAATACTACAGGTCACCCAGAACGCTGCCGCGCGTCTGCTGCTGGGCCTGTCCCGTAGCCACTCAGGCACCATGGCTCTGAGAAACTTACACTGGCTGCCCATTCAAGCCAGAGTTAAGTTCAAAGCAATGTGCATCATGCATAAGGCCATGAGGAAAAATGCTCCCGCCATGATCTGCGCCTTGGCCACTCCCTACCACCCCCACAGATCTTTGCGGTCAAGCACTGCTTTTCTGGCAACAGCGCGGAAAATTAAACGAGCCAGGTGGGGCGGACGCTCCTTCTCCCTTAACGCTGCCACTACCTGGAACTCCTTACCTCCTGCCCTCCGTAATGAGCCCAATCTGTTAAAATTCCGTAAATCTCTTAAAACTTTTCTTTTTTCCACATAATTCAGTAAGTCTCCCCAGAAGTAAGCAACTTTAGCGCTACGAGGCCTTCGGGTAGATTTGCGCTCTATAAAACCCCTTTCATTTCAGCTGCGTCCATTCCAGGCCACCAAAATGAAGACTTAACAGTGCGTTTGGAACGGACAATGCCAAAATATCCTTCATGGCATAAAGCCATGATAGATGAACGCAACGTTTTGGGAGGAATGACCCTTTCACCAAACCAGATATTACCTTCCCTGATACTTAAATCAAATCTGACCTCCCAAAAAGACTTTAAAGGATGTTTACTATCCGCTTTCTTTGGCCAGGAACCAGCTAGATGTGATTTGATCGATGTTAATTCATTATCATTAAGATACTCTTCATCCCCCTTCTCTTTCACAATGCCAGTACCCTCCAAGTCTTGCACATACGCAACTTGAAAATAATTCCACAATTCATCTTCACATTCTACAAGCTGTTTAGGCATTCTAGACAAAAAATCAGCTATGCAATTCTCTTTCCCAGGTACAAATTCCATCGTATAACAAAAATCTTGCAACTTGATGGCAAGTCTGGCTACCCTTGCAGAAGTATTTATGGTTCCTTCAGTGGTTAAAACTCTGAGTAACGGCTTGTGATCACAACGTAAAATAAATGTTGTCCCCCACACAAAAGCTCTAAAATGATTCACAGCCCACACACATGCTAAGGTTTCTTTTTCGATGGTCGAATACTTTTCCTCAGTAGGTGATAAAGACCTCGACGCATAAGCCGCTGTTTGTTCTTTTCCATTCACCCCAACTTGAGACAAAACGGAACCTAGAACCTTTATGCTGGCATCGGTAGTAATAATGGTTTGTGCTTCAGGATTAAAACTTTTTAAAGAAGCAATGTTTGTGATGCAGCTTTTTATGTCCTCAAAATCCTGTTCACACTCCACAGACCATACAAACTTAGTCTTATTTTTCAAAAGTTGTCTAATATTATACGTTCCGGTTGCAAAGTTAGGAATGTATTTAGAACAAAATTCAGCTAATCCAATGAAGGAGCTAGCATCATCTTTCCCTTTAAGAGATGGAGCGCATTTGATAGCGTCAATGAGGTTAGGCTTAGGTTTAATCCCCTCACAGTCAATAACATGACCTAAATAGGTAACATGATCACTGGCAAATGTACATTTTGAAAACTCAATTGTCAGACCCTTTTCCCCCAAAATGCTCAATACTTTTTCTAAAGTTTTATCATGCTCCTCTTTGTGTTTCCCAAAAATGAGAATATCATCCTGAATTTTTTTTGTGTTTTTAACAGTGGAGAACAACCTGTGCATTAAGCGCTGAAAAACAGCAGCTGCTGAAGCTAAGCCGAAAGGCATTCTCTTAAACTGAAAACAACCTTGCGGAGTTATAAAAGCAGTGTATTGCTTGCTGTCTTTAAATAAAGGAATCTGGTGGTATGCGGCAGATAAATCAATTGTGTTGAACCACTTAGCACCATCGAGCAAAGCTAACATCTCATTTATTTTTGGTAAGGGAAACTGATCCACCCCAATATTATCATTCAAATGGCGCAAATCCACACAGAGTCTCAATTTTCTGTTTGCACGTTTCACCACAACCAAAGGAGAAACCCAAGCAGATGCCTCAATAGGTTCAATGATGTCAGAGGAGACTAATCTATCAAGCTCAGACGGAACATCTTGTCTTAAGGCAATAGGGACACTTCTGACCTTATGAATTTTGGGAACTGCATCATCCTTTAAGATTATCTTATGTTCAAAATCCTTTAATTTGCCAATTGTCTTCTGAAAAACAGAAGGAAATTTCCTTATCAGTACATCACCGGTCTTGGTCCCTTCATCCATTACTAGAACCTTTTCGACTGAATTGGGATCAAGGATTATATGTAAATCACCCTGATCTTTCCATCCTAAAACAGATGGTCCTTTTTTTGAAATGTATAACTTACCATAAGATTTGAGATTCTTGAATTCAAATTTCAACCAACGAAAACCAATGATATCAATCTTCCCACTATTATAACCTTCTGGGTCAATATCAGGAGAGGATAAATTTGAACCAATTTGGTCAACAAAATTGCTACGCCAAACATCCTCATTTACAATTGTGTAAGGCGAGCCAGAGTCCGCGTAAACTTTAACATGCACACCTCCTATGTGCATTCAACATTCAGGCTTATTGTCAACCAATAAACATACATCCTGAATATTGAGAAGGAGTTTCTTTTTTAGGACTACTGCACATTCAGAGGCTTGATCATCACCACTGGAAGAGTTGTTATCAGAGTCAATATCCTCTTGAATGCATTTGACAATCTTAGTCCTCCTTCTACATGCCTTGGTATAATGGCCATACAGACCACACGCACCACATTTACTCTTCTTAGCCGGACACGACTTAGCAAAAGCCAAATGCTCAGAACTCCCACACCTGTAACATTTAGGAGTCTCACCATTCATTTTAGGTTTTGCCCAAGTTTCATTTTTTTTGTTTGAAATTGCTGATTTTTTTTATAGTTGGAGCTAACTTTAGCAACTATATCTTTCGTAGTGCTATCAGATTTGAAGGCACTAGCACACCTGCTAGAAGTTTCAGCTTTACGAACTAAGGCTAAGATGTCATCTAGACAGGCGTCGCCATTCATCCATAAACGTTCCTGAATTGCAGGATTGTTTGCATGCATGACTACCTGATCTCGAATTAAATCATCTAGTAATACACCAAACGCACAATCATTCCCCATCTTTTTTAACTCACCCACATAGTCATCAACACTTTCATTCTTGGATTGCTTCCTCTGAAAAAATTTGTACCGCGTAATACCAGTACAAACCTTGGGGGGCAAAATACTTATCTAAATTCGATAGAGCAATAATAAAAACATTACTGTCCCCAGACCCAACAACAGGTTTGTTCATCTGATTATAGCACTTAAGACCTTGTGGACCTAAAGAGTGCAAAAGGATGCGTTTCTTTTGTTCTGCAGACATTTTGCCATCAGAGTCCACAGTCTCCATGTAATTCAGAAAATAGTCCTTCCACTCCAACCATTTTAAGTCTGGTGAAGAACCTTTGGACCAAAAGTCTTGCGGATTACTCAAAGAGAAAGTTTGTTGACTCATTTCCAAATAAAATATAATAAAAATGCGATGAATTCCGGTGGAATTGTTCAGGGAAAGAATAAAAATTAACAAATATTTAGTTGAGAAACAAGAGATATAGAATAATCTTTCCTTCACTGTCCTTTCTTCACCACCAGTGAGTTTAAAATCCAGGAATGTAAAAGATCGTAAAAGCAAAAAAAAAGCCAAAACGTCGAATTTCTTAAATAATATAAGAAATGATTGTAAATACCTTAAAAGCGTTTTAAATAGCCACTTCCCTGTGTGACTGAATCAGCTGAATTAATTTGTGTCAGTTAGTTCGTTTTCTGACTACGAGTAGGCTAGACCAATCCAAAATGGCCGCCGCGTATGACGCACACGTTCATGTTGAACGTCTGACGTAGGAGCAAGACTTTGGAGATACTCTGAGAACTTGCGAGCGTGCGGATGAGCATCAGAGGCAGTCACGCGCGAAGAATCTAAAGGGCATTATTCAAAATGCAACGGTGAGGGATCCAATGCGCGTTTGCTCTAAAGAGTGTCAATATTCATTAAAATAAATATTTACTGTTCCACAAAGCTCAGGGAAACGTGCTCACCGCTCAGCAGCTCGAAAGTTTTTCCGATTTCTTTAAGAGGCACCTCCAGATACTCCGTAACGTCGTCTCTGCTTGCAGATCCATAAAAATCGATTTTTTTTTTAAGTTGAAGAGTAGAATATCCCTTCCTCGTCGCCACTTGTAGAATTGAAGAATGACACTTCAATGTAGGTTGTAATAGGTTTAATCCTTAGCAAGCAGGTACACAGCTGACACGTAGTCAGAAAGCGTCAACTGAATAAAAGTAGAACACACGAAGGCAAGTGGAACACAGTACACTTAATTCTAAAGAATGTGGAATGCATAAAGTTAAAGGTACATTACATATTACAAAACATAACAATAGTGTTTAAAAATGAAACAACTTGGCCCAAAAATTCATATGTGTCAGTCAACAGCAGCTGAACAGTGGTACTCCCTAAGACAACAAAGAAATAGTAGTGTTATAACGCTGTCACGTGGGCGATACTAAAGCATTTGTTATCAGGAAGTAAATTAGCGAGGTAGAGAAACATTTACAAGGCAGGGGGAGGAGAATAGTTGGCATTTTAGGGAATTGGTAACAGGTATTTTAATTCAATTTGGACATTGTGATAAGCTAATGAAAAACAAAGTATGCTGTCCTTCTCTGTACTATCACACCCGGTCAATGTCCACCACGTTTGTAAATACATTTGTGAAAGAATGATTTTCGATGCTGTCTACACACCATAATAACTTTGCAGCTGCCGTCCAGAAAAGTGGACGATACAAATGCACCACATCAAGGAATACGCGTTAGATAATATATTGCATGTAATGTGATACAAGGATATTTCACTTTGGAGGGGGCGGCGAGACGCTGCCAGTTCAAGCTGTTAATTTCGAAATGGAACCTCGAGAGTGAAATATATACCTCCATAGATCACTTCTCTTCCGAGTCTGGTGTCAAGGTGGGATTCATCTGTACTTTCGATTTGCTAATGTCATGTGTCAAGCAAGCAGTAAGTACTCTTGACAGAAATCCCATAGTGGAATACGAGGTTTCCCTTTAAACAATATGCATGTCTGTGTACGTGGCCTGTAAATGCAATCTGTGGGGTCCTGCATTTGCAAATCAAAAGAGACATACATGCGAGGCAGAGACAAATGACAGAAATATCACCAATAATGGCAGGGCAGGATAACATCGTGAAATAGGATTTAAACATCGATTTAAAGATTAGGTTAACTTAAAGAGAATAATGACGAACATGATTAGTGAAACTTTAAAAACACGCACAGTGGTGAAACTAAACTAGCTACAGGTTGTGCCCCGATAAATGTTCAATTGTCACAGGGTTGGGGTCGGTATTAGCTTTGGAGTGTGACCACAAACACATTTCGTAACAACCCATTCTTTCCTCAAGAGCAATTGCTGAAACACTACAGGGCCTACTGGCGTATGTTTAAGTCTTGCACGTTCAAAATTTGAAAATCATAGCTTACTTGATTCGTTGTAGTATATGTAGATATATTTCATGATATGTTTGAAGCACGTGAAAGGGAGCATGCAGGGTGAGCAGTGTGTGAGTATGCAAGGTTAACAGTGTGTGAGCGTGCAGGGTGAACATTGTGAGAGTGTGTAGGGTGAGCAGTGTGTGAGTGTGTAGGGTGAGCAATGTGTGAGTGTGCAGGGTGAACATTGTGTGAGTTTGTAGGGTGGGCAGTGTGTGTGTGTGTGTGTGTAGGGTGAGCAGTGTGTGAGTGTGTAGGGTGAGCAGTGTGCAGGGTGAACATTGTGTGAGTGTGCAGGGTGAACATTGTGTGAGTGTGCAGGGTGAACATTGTGCGAGTGTGCAGGGTGAACATTGTGCGAGTGTGCAGGGTGAACATTGTGCGAGTGTGCAGGGTGAACATTGTGCGAGTGTGCAGGGTGAACATTGTGCGAGTGTGCAGGGTGAACATTGTGCAGGGTAAACATTGTGCGAGTGTGCAGGGTGAACATTGTGTGAGTGTGCAGGGTGAGCAGAGTGTGAAGGGTGAACTTTGTTTGAGTGTGTAGGGGAGCAGTGTGTAGGGGGTGGGTTAGTGTGCAGGGTACGAAAACTCGAACTAAGTCCACCACACACACAAGAGCACACACATAAGACCACACTCACCACCACACACTCAACCACCACACACGCAACCAAACACCCCCCCCCAGCCATCAGTGCACGCTTTCACCGGGCACAAACACCACGAGCCGTCAGTGCACGCTTTCACCGGGCACAAACACCACCAGCCGTCAGTGCACGCATTCACCGGGCACAAACACCACCAGCCGTCAGTGCATGCTTCCACCAGGCACACACCACCAGAGGTCAGTGCACGCTTTCACCAAACACACACACACACCACCAGCCATCAGTGCACACTTTCACTATGCACACACACCACCAGCCGTCAGTGGACGCTTCCACCAGGCACACACCACCAGAGGTCAGGGCACGCTTTCACCAAACACACACACACACCACCAGTGCACACTTTCACTATGCACACACACCACCAGCCGTCAGTGGACGCTTTCACCAGGCACACACACCACCAGCCGGCAGTGCACGCTTCCAACAGGCACACACCCCACCAGCCATCAGTGCACAATTTCTACAGGCATTCACACCACCAGCCATCAGGGCACAAATCAATTGTTAACGCATTCACAATTAACTATTAAAGCAATCACAGTATGGTGCACTTTACTTTTAAATATATTCATCTAAAGTGCAGCATGTCACAATTGCTACAATTCAAATCCAACCCACATAATTCCACTACACACCACATGCATACACTCCATAACACATGGCTAAAAGACATTGCCATTTACAATGCCATTAGCTCTAACTCAAATAAATCCGAGACCTATTGCATTTCCAATGGTTGTTTATAAATTGGTGTGGATCTTATTGAGTCGTGTGCATCATTTATGGACTGTGTGAACATTTTGCAGATGTCTAACATTCTTCTCTGAAAAGTCTAAGACTGCTTGACCATACTACCCCCTAGAAGAGCACCTTGGGATTGCTAGAGGAAGCGCCTGTCTACTAGTAAGGGAATACCTGGACTCTTTGCACAATATACCTCTTTTTGGTATATCATATAAAGGGCAAGCTGCATACAACAAGTAATTCAGCCTGCTCAGCAGCCACAACAACGTGCAGTTAGACAGCCACGACGGAACTGGATCACATAGGTGACACCAGAAGGTAAAGGAAGTACTCTGGTGTGGAAGGACATTGCCTGCTAGTTCTGTGTTGTCTGCTGACATAAGACAAAGGGAGAGATGGATCATTCAGTGCCCTGGATTTCAAGTCCCGCCACAGGGAAAATTTGACTGTAACATGTTCTTTACAAGATCTTGGCACCAAAAAGATAGTACTCTGTAGAGCCTATATTCGGTGCAAAATTCATTCAAACCACCCGTACCCCCTTTGATGAAACACTGTTTTGGAATCAGTTTGAGCTGTAATGGTCCTCATAAAATGTTTCCAGCACCCAGTCACTGACTACTAGTTCCCCTCAGAGCCCAATTCACTGGGCATTAGAAATTTAAGTTAGGGGCCAGTTTGTTTTACCAACCAGAAGCAATTTTTCGTGTGGTCTAAAAATTCCAGTTCACCTTCGTTGGTATTTTTGTGTTTTGGAGAGTCAAGCGCCTGAGCCCACACCCACTGAGAAAGTCACCAAGAGCCACTGCGAAACATAGATGTGATGCGTTTTTTAGGGTAGTCAGAGATTACAAGTTGTTATCCTGTGTGTATTAGACCAATTGCCATTATTGCCCCAGGACCTTCATATTAGTGCACTCCAACTGAATGAATCAGGAAGTTAGAAAAGACGCTCAGAATAGCACAGTCAAAGAGGAAAAGGTAACACAAGGGACTGGAGGGGTTTAGAGACACAATGACATTCATAAAATAATAAATAACACTTAACACAATCGATCTCCGTTCAGTACTTTACAGAAAAAGACTTTATATATAGTGCAAACCTAGCCAAAAGGCTGCAGAGCACTGTACGTGGTCAATGGCAAGCTGAACCCTCAGCAAGTAATAAGAGAAGAATCGGTGTTGTGGACAGTAAATGCATTGTGATGTGGAGTTCTTTACTCAAATTAACACCTTGGCTGCTAGCAGTTTTCCCGTCCTGTGCTGGAAATTGATATTTTACTTTATTCATGACGAGCTCAGCTCGTCATCAGCACAGCTCAACCGTGCATCATGACGAGCTGAGCTCGTCATCAGCATCGAAAGGGTTAAAGAGAAGTAAAATAGCACAGTTAAAATTGTGATACACAAAGAAAACGAGGCATTAGCCCCATTCTTGGCTAGAGAACCAACCCTAATGCTTTTATAGGTCTCTTGCACTAGACTTTAGAAATAAGTTCAACATTCTGCCCTGTGGGCATTATTATCCAATAAGTGATGCTTCAGGTTATCTCTAGACTTTTTGAAGTATCCAAATCCCTTTAAAAATGTGCAGTGGGATTAACAGTACACAGAAAGAGTTACTGATACTCAGGTCCAACATTGACCTGTCCTCCTGAATACCCAAGGATGCTGGTGTATAGAGTCAAAGCTTTGAAAAACAGTCCAAAATCGTGGGTTAGAAGAGATAAAACCTAAAAAGCCCCAGAAGGTTCAATCACAAAAAAACCTACTATCAAGTCATAATCCACGATGAAACCTTAATTAGGGCTGTGTAGCACAGTTTAGCCAATGAAGTGTACAATCCATTTACAATAAGCTAGACGATTTGGAAATTGCTGACAAGTTAGTGGACGGTTCCCACTAATGATCCTTATTGACTCAGTGAGGGGTCCAGCAGTCTGCAACTCCGCACTCACTGGTCAGAGTCAAGATGTTATGGTAGATAGGAACCCATGGGACCAGGTCACCCATACCAGTTACTAGGACTGTCGTCAGCTAATGATAGCTGGTCCGGTTTGTGGTAAGGGGTGTTGCTATCTTCAACTAGTGATATCTTCAGAACAATAGCAGCTAGAGAAAGAACTCCAATGGTTTCTGAACCAGAGTCAATTCTCTCCAGCCATGAGAGCCAAATCCAGCTGCTGTGTGGTCCGATTGAAGAAGAGATTGTGCATGTTGTGGGTTGGGGCATAGCAGGCGCATCCTTCACAATATATGTAGCCAATGGAGTAGTTCCTCAACTGTGCTGTAAATCTGCTTTTCATAGAGGAGCTGGGATGGGCTGAATAGCTGGTCAAACCGCCCTATTCGGAAAGGGCCAGCTTTAGTGCTGGTGGCACCTGGTGCGACAGTGCTTGCTGGCTCCCCCCAATGACCTGCTCAATGTATTCCCTCACCACCACTCTTTAACAGTAGCGCCCCTCAAGTCTCCATATCCACACCCTCTCACATACAATCCTACATGCGGTTCTGTGATGACAGGTAATAGCTAACTGTTCTATATTAGAATTTTAACTTTTAAAATGCAAGAAATGAAAGGATCTTTCCGACAAAAGCAGTAACCCACTCAATTATTTATAATATATGCATGTTGTGATCTGCATGGCGCGCATGTTTTCTAGCATAAACCGTCTACGCTACCTTATGATGAGTCAAAACCTCTAATAGACAAAAGTCTATCTCTGTCCAGCAGCTCCATTAATCACCAGAGTGGTCTTGACATGTTTATTGTTGCCGGAAAATTTCTGGAGGCAAAGAAAGCTGCAACAGGTGCTTTTAATTCCTTCATATATTTGAGAAAACGGCGCACCTTAAGTCAGCGCCCAGCGCAGTGGCACCAATCGCACCGCCCTCGAGGTAGCCCTGCATGCAGATTCTTCCAAAGAGCTTTGGGCTTTCTCCCCATTAGTTAGGTAACTCCTTCTGGCAGGCTCAGCCCAGCGCCTTTCAGAGGCAGGTGGGGCTACTGTCTCTCCACAAGTCAAGCCTCAAGGATTCCCTAGATCTGGGTTTAATCCAAAATGAGAATTGCGATCATGGAGAGGGTCTACCCCTTCCGGTTACCTTTTCTCCTCAGCGTCATTTTGTAAACGTTTAACAAAACTGGCTTAGAGGTGAGTAATTGTACTCCTTGGCTGGCAAAGGCAGCACACCTTCAGGCACAAGGTAAGTTCATACATTTCTAGTTTGGGAACTCTCGTTTGGGAAAAGGCCACAAACCAGGAAATGGGGAGAGGTTGTTTTAACGGCAGCAAGAGAAACTGTAGATAGAACAAAAGAGCTGAACTAGGTGCCTCGACTTCTCACTATGGTCATCAGTTTTTATCCATGTGCAATCTGGAAGACATTTTCTGTATCCATAAAGCCCAAGTAGGGAAGCCACTAGCCATTCCCTCAAAAGGTGGTCAGTGTCCCCCTGATAACAGGACCAAGCTAAACTGTTATAAAATGGTTAAACCGGAGACTCCTCAGTGTGCTTACAGAATGGTTGAGCTCATTGGAAGGTAAACAGACAAGGATGTTAAGAAAAACTAAAAGGGCAAGGCGATGCAGTTTAACAAACGGACTACAGGCCAGTTCAGAAAAAATACCTAGGCAGTGTAGGACATCTTCACAAAGCCATGAGGAGTACATTTGAGCCAATAGTTGACATGCAAAAACAAACTCCAGCCCAGAGAAAATCCTTGACCACAAACTGAAATGCAACTTTGATTACAGCTCCTTAGTATGTAAGCTCTTTAAAAGTGCACGAGTCGTCTCTCAGATGAACCTGAATTATTTTTGTTTTTATTGTGTTGCTTATTTGCCAACTTGTAAATAAAGACCTATTCATTTTAAATTAAATAGCTATGACTTGATATTGAGCTTGTTGTGTGATTACTTTATCATAGTGCATTTGAGTTCTAAACCTACTACTATATCCTGAAGAAAGGTTGGCTGCACAATTGGGTAGTCCTTAGAGAAACAAGCATTTTAAAGAAAAATCTAGTTACAGTCAGACACCCCAGCATTATGAGAAAAGGCACCACGAAAACTAGCTTGGGAGACTGGCTGTGGTACAGTGGTTTCACATCACCTGCAGATGTAATTACATTTGCCACTCGTGCAGATGTAATTACATTTGCAACTCGGTACACAACGCAGGCTACTGCAGCGCAATCGAATAAAATGTATTCATCCGGCTCTCTGGCTGTTTATCTTGAGAACAGACTGCTAGTAAGAACTCACAGAAGGACCTCTAAAGAACAAGTTGCTTACCTTCGGTAACGCTGTATCTAAAAGACTCTCTAGCTGCAGATTCATTACCTTAGAAATATGCCCAGGCATCAGAGTGGATCCGTAATTTTCTTTGTGACCAGTTCCCCCACACACCAGTAGGTGCCATTGTTCGGCTCTGCATGATGTCACTGGCGTTGTCCGTGCCAGATGTGAAATTTTCAGTGCCTATATAGGCACCACCTAGACACACTGATTGTCAGTTACTTTGTCACTTTTTTACGCTAGTAGTGAGGAGTAAACTGACCACTGGTGTAGAAAACTAGGGTCCTGAAAGGGGAACAGCTTTGTTCCTAGAAATCAGTTTGCAGAGCAGAAAGGATGGGTGGCTCAGTAAGGACTCTACAGCTAAATAGCATCTCTATCAGATAAGGTCTTACTGAAGGTAAATATTGTACATCTGATAAATACTTCTAGCTGCAGATTCCCTACGTTAGAATAGATACCCAAGCAATACCTTCCCAGAAGTGGGTTTGCAGACCAAACTCACATGACGAAGAGCTGCAGGACTGAACGGGCAAAGTGTATATCCCATAGGACTTGACTTTCCAGACAATAGTGTTTTGTGAATGTATGCAGAGAAGCCCATGCAGCTGCCTGGCAATTGTCCAGGACCGGAACTCCACGTGCTAATAGTGGTTGCAGCTTTAGCTCTGGTGGAATGAGTGCCACCTCCGGGGTTGCTTTTTAGCCAATGGATAGCAAATTTTGATGCACAGTACAATCCACTGAGAGATTGTCCTTTTCTGTATGGCCTGTCCCTTCTTCGCTCCGACACATGCCACAAACAGTTGACCGTCAACCTGAAACTCTCACGAGCAATCAGGTAGAACAACAATGCTCTTTTTGGGTCGAGACGGTGAAGTCGCTCCTCTTCATTTGAAGGATTGGTGGGGGAGGGGGGGGGGGGGGTGCGTAAAAAGTAGGAAAAGTGATGGACTGGCCTACGTGAAATGGAATGACTGACCACTTCCAGAAGAAAGGAAGCTCTCGTATGAAGCACCAGTCTGTCTGGATAGATGTTAAGATAAAGAGGCTTCGATGACGAGGCCTCCAGGCAGATGCTATCGCCACCAAGAAGACCTTGATGGTAAGAAGCCTGAGTGGACAATTTTGCGGAGGCTTAAAGGGAGCGCACATAAAGAAAGTCAGAATGAGATTGAGGTCCCACTGGAGCATAATTAAGGGAGAAGGTGGAAATAAATGTTGTAAACCTCTCGGAAACCTATTAACAATATAGGATCTGAAGAGGGATGCCTGATCAGGCAACTGCAGGAAAGCTGAAAGGGTAGAGGGATAGCCCTCCAGAGTGCCCAGAGCACAGCCCCGCTGGGCAAGCGAAAGGATGAACAGGTGAACCTGAGAAAGGTGGAGGGAAGAGGCAGAAAGGGGATCGATTTGTCTTTCTGTAGACCAGGCTACATGTTTTTCCCAGCGGCAGGTGTAAACTGTCTTGGCAAAGGGATGCCTGGCTGCCAAGATAACATTGCAGACGTTGGGAGGAGGGTCGAACGTTGTCAACTGTCACTGCTCAATCTCCATGCAAGAAGGCGGTGCATTGACAGAAGAATCCTCCCCTGCAACTGCGACAGAAGATCCTCCCAAAGGGCGTACTGATCGGAAGACCGATAGTATATTGTAGGCATATCATACTTATTTAGAATTGAGTATTTTTAGTAGGGATAACTAGAGGTCCTGATGAGTAAGCAGTAGGGGACTGCTTACGAAACATGTCATGTCGACGACGTAGTTAACATACTCTGTTCTACTCCACGAACCCCTTTCTATTGTTCCCAGCTAGGGAATCCATTAAATTAATTTTTTCCACTAGCCAGGGAATTTTTAAAATTTTAATATTTTTGCATTCACTTATTTAGGTCCCTACACCCCTATCACTTACCACTCATCACTGTCCTTACACTACACATAGCCTACCATCACGAATTAAGTGCTCCCGCGTAGCTCGTAGCACGCCCCGCCGAGGGACGGGAAGACCCCATGATGAAGCATGACACTAAGGGATTCTTAGTGTGTGAGGGGTATTTTAAAAACACATAGTGCTCTCCATTTGCCATCTGCAAAGAGTCTCTCTCACTACCTTTTCACTGCAAAGTTGAAAAACAAAAAATATTCACTTCTTTCACATTGATAGAATCTCTTTGTTTTTGCATACCTTTTTGGAGGGTGATTCTATCACCACTACCTCTATACTTCAATTGTTTTTGGATCTTTACGGGCAGCGTGCAGCTGCGGAAGTTACTGAAACCGATATCTTCACACCACCTGCTGAGCCTCTACACTCCACTTACGCTTTCTCGAAGGGTTCCATTGAAAATAAAAAAAGAGACTAACTGGAGAATGGCCAACCTGGGCCTTGCCTTCACGGAAGATGAGATTTCCAATCTCATGTCATCACTAGGCACCTTTGAGGGCCTAAACTCTGCTGTATCATCCACCAGCAACAACGACTGGGATGAATTAGAGGAACTAAGGAGGACGCAAATAAAAACTGCCCTCCATGGACTACTCATGTCCGAGTACCTGAGAGTAAATACAGCCCCACCAGGTCTGGTGGTTCGGAATGAACCTTATATTTTCCTCGATGATAAAACATTAAAAATCGACTGGTCCAAGGTCTCTTGGCGATGCACCAGAGACTGGATTGTGCTTATATTAAACACTGCCAGCCGAATAGCCTCTGAACTGAAGGTAGAAATTCAGGCTATCTAAGTACGGCTAAAGAGCTACTGTTGCGTGTTTATCTAGGTTCCTGATCGATACTGTGACCTTATGCCCCTATTCGGCTATAAATCCATTTATTCCCTATATTGGCATAACCGTTCAAGTGCGATTTTCTGAAAAGTCATCTCTGGCTTCACACGAACAGAGCCACATTCCAGCATGACTCTCTGCTACTTCCTTTGCGACCAATTAGTGCAATGACAGAGCAGCAGTCACTATCTGATATTCCTAGATAACACTCCGAGTTCTTCAACAAGATAAAAACCTAGCAAACCTGGAAATCCCCGCTTGCTATGTTTTGATTAGTAATGGAACTCTAATGAGCAACTGATAACTATCACTTCCTAGTGACATCTTTAATTGACGTCTTATGTCCAGCAAACTTGCGTCAAACCCGGCACCTGTCAGGTATAAATATTACCAACGTTGCCTTAAGCAATGTTCGTTGCCTGTTGCTGATGCCAGCTGCCTGCATGACCCTGTGTTGGTAAATCTAGCACTCTGTCGCTGCAGCCTGCTATCCTGTGGTGGTGAAGCTGCTGATACCATTATCGCCGCTACAGCGCGAACTATGGTGCAGTACGCTTAAGGAGCTGAACAGCCGTCCCTCTGCGAAGACATCCAGCAGATTCCAGCTGCCCGCGGACGCTGTCCCCCCTCCTTCCTCGACGCGCTGAAGAGACCCGCTGCCTTTCTCGTGCAGAGAAATCCAGCCACGGCGTTTCCGGTTTACCCTCGCGGGTGACTGGGATATCGAGAGAGACCCCTGAAGGAGATACCAATCCTCCATCATTCTATTCAGAGGTATGGTGTTGACTAAACCCTTAGACGAGAATTCTTGAAACAAACCTTGGCAAAACCAACTTAACTTAAAGCTACTTACTTACTCCCCTTTCACGTGTTAGGCTTAGGTCAGGCACACTGGGGTAGGCTTAGTTAGAAGCACCAGTTGAGTATGTTAGCCTAATGTATATATGACTGTATATATGTTTTATTACTTTTAAACCATTGTATGGCTAAGAAACCATATCAATGCTTTTACAGTTCTATTTCGCAATACTTATCTTACTGTACGTACTTTTTATAATAACAATTATTGCAATTGTGGCAATACATTTCTCTTGTACGAGAAGAAAGACTGTTCAATAAATGTTAACCCTTTATTGACAAACGCCCGTCTCTCTATTCTCTACATACCGTGAAAGTAAACTGCACTAGACTGACTGAGTGAAATCTATGTCTATTGTTTCACACGACCCTAGAGATTGACTCTTGATCTGAGGAGCAAAGTTGTCATGTTGCACGGTTGTTGGAAAACTGAATCCCTTCTTGTCTGTGCCAGGGAAGCTGATCACTTCCTATGCAGAGAAGAAAGTTTCCAGTGACCTCTGAGCTAGTTGGTAACACAACCCAATTAAGTTTAGCATAGTCAGTAGAGGCCTGGAATATAAGCAGTTCCACGTCGATACTACTGTTTATGTTATTCTAATGCGCAGGGCCTAGTGGGAAACTAGGAACTACACTACATGGCGCCCAAACGTTTGGTAAGGCGATAAACTAACGCAAGACAGGTAGAGTAACTCAGTCGTGCATATTTCACACCCCTTTCTCCCGTAAATACTCCAATAGACGTCTGGAGTGGGTGAAAGGTTAAAATCCGCCCGACCTTAGTAGGAAGAGATTCCTATGTAAAGCTCTGGTTTATTCAACGTTGAAGGATACAGTGTTCCAAAATATTGTGCACCTAATCTTTGTCTCCTTGGAGACCTACTCTGCAAACCTCGCATTTTTACAATGCCAGAAAACGGAACCTCTGGGGCCGCAGCAGATGCGACTCAGCAAGGTCCCGAATACACAGACCCGGATGCTATTATCATCCCGGTCCACTTAAGAAGATCTATAACATTAAAACTTATAGAGAATGGACTGACACCTCTAGGTGGTACAGTAATTTTCGTGATAGAGGCTCACGAGTATCGGCAGACAGAGGTATTCTATTCATGGATAAACTTTCCAGCGGTAAACGCAATAACAAAAGAGTTTCACTATTACAAAATAGAGAAACCTCCGGAAGAGTACGCTCCTTTCGAGGAGATTGAAATTCCACTTAAATTTCAAGAGCACCTGCTCTGGTTTAATGGCGCCCTAAAACACAATGATCACATAACCAGGCTCGGTCCACTAGGTAGACCAGGAGCCACGTGGCCGGTTCTAGCCAGCTACACACCACATCCTGACATTGCAAAAATGTCAAAAGAAGATCTCTTATTTAACATAGGAGAATTAACAAAAGCTTAGAGAGTTAGTAAAATTATTTATTAAAAATAATTTAAACACTCCTAAAAAGAGCTGGGATGGAAATAAACAATCCACTCCCAAGGAAAAAGTTTTCCAGTCCAGAGGAAGGTCTCCTCGACGGAGGGAAAGAACTCCGACTCGAGAACGCCAGTCTCCCCAGAGGGAGCCCTCTGAGAAAAGATATAACCTTAGAAATAGGGATAATCTGAAAAAACCTGATAGATATCAAAGTATTGATACACGTCCCTCTCGATCTTTTCCACAGAATTCGGAAAGAAGAGGACGGTCAGACCCAGGAGAGCACACCAAGTCCAAAGACAAGGAACCTGCTCAGAGTAAAAAATCTAAATTTCAGAAAAAGAAGGTAGCCAGTATTAGAGTAATCAACCATGCCGAGAATACTGAGGACACAGTTGAAAAACGGGGAGTGGGCATTGACAATGTTGGACAGTGCAGCAGAAATCAGTATAGCGCGCAAGATCTTGATGAGTCATCTGGAGACAGTGGACACGAATGAATACATTCAGGTTGAAACTGCCGACGCCAGACTTAGCGAGCCCCATAAAATATACGAAATAACATTGCGTATAGAGGGTGATAAGACTAGGAAAATTAAGGGTCTATTTTGGGATAAGCTCTCAAAAGGCTATGATATTCTGTTAGCTGAAAAAGATTGGCCCCCAGAGTTTGTCAGGTAGTGCCCTCGTGGCGAAGAAGTGATTATGCCTGCCTTCTCGAATCACATACCGATTCACAAAAAATACACATATGCAAGGAAATGGGCAGTAGCCCAGGCACCTGCATTATATAAAAATCATGTAGGATGGGATGAGGATTCACCGCCTCACAAAATCCAACTAAAAAGTGAACCAACTGCCCAACGGCAGTATCCCATAAAGCAAGAAGCTAAAAAACAGGTCAGGGAGATCTTAGATCAACTTGAGTACCAGGGGGTGATTGAAACATGCACCTCTCAAATGAACAATCCTTTGTTTCCTGTCTCCAGGCCAGACAATTCATATCGTCTAGTTTTGGACTACAGACACCTTAATACATGTTGCAAAACCTTTGCAGTACAAAACTCGCATAGTGCAGCCCTAATGAATAACATAGTTAGGAAAAAATATAAAACGACAGACATTTCTAATGGTTTCTTTTGTCAAAACATTGCAGCAGAAAGCAGATATTTGACCGCTTTCTCCGCATTTGGGTCGCAGAAAAATTCTGTCGACTCCCACAAGGGTTCAAGAACAGCCCAGGACTATTCTCAGCTAGGGTAACAGAGTTACTACAAATCTATGATGATGAAGCATTATCTTACGTAGATGATATTTATCTCACAGACGACGACTTGGATACTCACTTGAAAAGAGTGAACACCATTATACTTGGGTTCGCAGCAGAGGGTTACAAATTCAACTTTAAAAAGTCCCGAATTGCCCATCTGACAGTACTATTTTTAGGGTACGAATTATCAAGTGAAGGGAAAAGCCTAGCGGACAACTTCTTAGAGAAGTGCGCGGTACTCCAAGCTCCAAAAACGCTGAAGAATTTACAATCCATACTAGGTTTTCTGAATTTCGGAAGAACTTACATCCTAAATTACGCAGAGAGGGTTAAACCTCTCTATGAACTAATTAAACCTGATTTAAAACAAATCAATTGGACTCAAAAACACACAGAAATTTTGAGATCACTGCAAACAGACATGTTAGCAAAAACAAAATTAGATACACGTGACAACACGATCGATCTTGTAATCCGAGTCATCCCAGGAAGATGCGGATTCACATACCTAACCTCTAATGAGGGAGAAAAGGTACCAATTTCAATTAAATCTCACTTGTACACACAAGCAGAAAAAACATTCAGTCACACAGAAAGAACTGTGAACGCAGTGCAAATCGCATTAGCAAATGAACGAGAACTAGCACACGGCAAACGGATTAATATCCTTACAGCGGAATCCGCCTTTGAGGCGCTATTCAGCCCAGTAAACCTGCCTACAGTGTCACTGGATCCGAAATGGATACAGTGTATAGATTCTCTAGGAGCGGAAGACGTGAAATACTATTTCGCACCGCAATTTGAAGAACTGAATGATTTAGAATATGAAGAAGAATATCCTCTGCCAATCGAAATCCTGCCTCTCCCACAATATGCCTGTATAATCTATACAGATAGCTTTGTACAGCATTTCAACGTAGAGAGAAAATCCTATGATGCAGCATGTGCGATCATTAAAGGTCGTTGGCTGTGCGGTAAATTCAGACTGAAAGTAACAAAAACTGAATCTGTAAGAAACTGTTCGGTTCAGAGAACTGAAATCAGATCTTTAAAGATGGCGCTAGAAAATGCAGAACGTGAATTCCCGACACTTATAGTGTGCGATTCTCATTTTTGCGTCAACTCTTACAACAATAAACTGCAGAGTTGGATCGAAAACGACTACAAAGATGACACAGGTGCCACAATAAAGCATAAATTGCTCTGGAACGAGGTAGCTCTTTTACACAAAGAACTACAAAAGACTCACGTGATTCACGCACAGAGTCTTCAACGTGATGGCGTTCACGTTGCAGGGAATTCATTGGCTAATACAGCCAAAGCGGAAGCAACTAAACCGGCTTCCGTAGCCACAAAAAAGCGTACAGATAAGTACATAGACGGGGAAACCATGCTGGCAGTAAAAACGACTGTAAAAGGCGACTGTGCAGCACTACCCGTAAACTATCCACTCAATTATGCATACATAATCGATGCAAACTCCGTTCCTTTTGCTCGAATCCCTGGAGTGGGGGACAGAGTAATTCCAAACATGAACAGGAGAATATTTTTAATAGCAGACGCACACATGGGTTTGGGTCTAAGGCACAGAGAGATCAAGGAATCACTGACTGAATTACAATCAGCATTCTGGTGGCCGGGAATGAGTGTAGAACACCAAATATATGCAAACAACTGTGAAAACTGTAATAGGGATCGCAGTAGCGAACCCTGCTACCGGCTACCAATCAGAAAGAGCGTAACGCTGCCTACACCCCATCCTGCGTCCTATTAATAGTTAAGACGAAAAGCACTTAAAAAAATGAGGCCACCAGCGCTCGGCTGACGCTAGAACGGTTATAAAAGATTTGCAAGTCTTTATCGGCACATACGCAATTACCACGTTCCATTCTGACCAGGGTCCTGCTTTCAGCTCTCGAGCCTATAAGGAGGCCATGGCTAGCATGGGAATTGGGTTGCGGTATTCTTGTCCGTCGCACCCCGAAGGGAATAGTGTGGTAGAAAGAAAAAACCGTGACATAAAGCAATCTATAACAGCGAAGGTATTAGGTTCAGGCGCTGGGTGGGTCAAACATTTAATAAGTGTCCAGACTAGTCTTAACAACATGCCAAGAAATTCTCTAAAAGGTTTCAGCCCATACGAACTATTGTTCGGAATTAGAATGCGCGTTCAGGACCTCGATAGTCAGATGTCAGTGGTACAAGAAGAAACAACGCACTTTGATGTAAAAGACCGTTTGGCTGTTTTACAGGAACTGAATGAAACAAGAAAATCATTAAGCAACATAAAGTTAAAGCAACAGCCAAGTACCACTGACGAGGCACCACCCGCAACAGCCCCAGCAAGGCCTGTCTGGATTCCAAAGATTGGGGATCTAGTCAGAGACAAGATCGCGGTTAAGAAGGAATTTGGGCCTTCTTACAGAAAAGCAGTACCTGTCTTGGCAGTCACCGGAACAAGATCAGTTGTGCTACCGCCCCTTGCTGGTAAAAAGGAGAACAGAGTCGTGTCTATCGATCTGGTAAAACCACAAGCATGTGGCCTATAATCAACAGTAGGCCCAGTGGACTCCCAAGAAACAACAGAATACCCAAACTTGCAACAATCCAAGAGGTTCAAACTGAAAGACTAATCACATTCGATCAGCCTGCAATGCACAATGAAGGACTATGCAATAATGCCATGGAACTCGTGCCTCTTGAAACACAGATTGAAACAGTTCGTCAAGAAACAACACCAGTCTACAATGATGTGGCATCAGAAAGTGCTACCGAGAGACAGATTGAAAGAACAATCCCATCAATTGACAGAACTGCCTCTGGTTATTTCATCAACTTCGACAACTTCTCTGAAGATTTAAACGACCCCGAAGTGATGCCAGAAACAAAAAAGTCTTTTAAAGAAAAAGCAACGGAACTCTTTCATCAACTGAAGGAAATCTACCTAATTTCCCCTTGGCTAGAGTTCTGGTTCGGTCTAGGTACATTTTTCCTCCTGCTTTGGCTCATCATGGTACTGTGTTTGGGAACATTCATTGAAGGAAAATATATTACAATGGACACAGCAAGTCAGAACATCAACCTAGTCCTGAAACCACACAGATCTTCCCACGTGAAGAAAAGAGAACTGTCAACAGTAAATGTCACAGCAATTCCAATACCTGGTGGGGTAGTATGGGAGAAAACAGACTATGAGATCTATGGTCCGGTCGAAATCCTGAAGTATCCTCATCAACTAAAGGTTTCCTTAAGTGACTTTGTGACACCAAGTACATTCTCTGATGATTGGGACTTTAACAGTATTAATGACATGATGTCTGATTTAGTAATGTCAGCTAGATTCACAGATCATGATTATTTACAAGGTTCATCTAGTTATGAGCAGTTATTCTGTTATACCCACTATGGGGATCATTACTTGCATAAATCTGCACAGCCTAGAAATGTTTTTATGTATAATCAATGGGAACATTGTTCTACACCACCTAAAAGCAGTTCTAAAGCATTTTTTGAGAAATTCAAATACTTCTCAGGGTTTAACAGAAGTAATGCAGAAACGTTTTATTATAAACTGTTAGATAAAACAGGAATGAAAACAATGCTGACAAATTCTAAATTGATATATTCAGAAGCATTTTATGACAAAATGATGACATTTGGTTTTGATTATTGGAAAAATAATATTGAAACAAAAACCATTTGGGGTACAAAAGATTGGCAGGTACAAGGCATAGAAGTACTATTTAGAACCTGCATGATACCTGAACAAATGTTATTTTTAAATGACACAATACACCAAACATCTTGTCTTGGCCTAGCTAAGATCAAAGACCTTAAAACACCGTCTATTCCGAAGCCAATACCTGAGAATACAACCACAGATATTGAGTTAGACGTGTCACAAATTTTACATTTCAACAGAACACATCCTGATTGGAAAAAGTGGTTAATCTGGCCTACAGACACAAATAGCTGTCAAGATAGATTCCTGAATAAAACACAGGGGTTAAAAATGACCAGATTAGACCCTAGATACTCCCAGAGACTACATCCAGGGATTATAACAACATACAGTGTAGGGAAACTCTGCCTAGAATGGCTAACCTCGTCCACACTGGCTGAAATTAAGCAACACTTGTCTTTACTAAAAGATGGTGCTGATTTGCGCGATTTCATTCTTGGACCACGCAAACAGCGTCAAAAGCGTTTCATAGCGACCAGTATCTATGCTGCTTACAACGAGGCTTGGAAAGTAAAGCAAATTGAAACTGCTGAAAAAATACGAGAAATTGATCGTATTAATTTGGAGAAATCACTTTCTGTGGTAGACAATGGGTTAATGACTCTGTCTTCCAGAATATATTCGTTGGACAATATTGTATCCTCTGCCTTTGATGTGATAGACAGAGATTTGCTAATGTTACAACATGGCCAGTCTCAATTACGCTCTATTATAGAATTAGGCTGGACGCTGCAAAATCTTCGTTCAGGCTATGTGCCTTGGCGTTTAATCAACACAACGTCATTATTTTCCAGTTTTAACCTTACTGATAAACAGATCAGTTTGGCACAGAAAGGAGCAGACTATACAATCCTGAGCATCGAAAAACTCGAGAGATTATCATTGACAATGTCAGAGAGTCCTGTCATTGAATGGATAATACACGGAATTATCACAATTCCGATAACAACTTTCCGATTTAAAAAGTGCCTTGAGTACATACCTGCTGGCCAGTATGAACAATTGGGTAAAGGATATGTAAAATCCGAATGGAAATTACCATACACTCATTCTTGCTATAGTGACAGTGACAAAAATGTATTTCTTAGTGGTGAGAATTGTAAGCATTCACTAAGCGGTATACTTTTGTGTCAGGGTATTAATTTACACGGAGCATGTGATGGAAATTAAAACAACCTTTCATGCCACCAGCTAGTCACACCTGCAACTCAGATAGAGCCCTTCTTTATGCAACTCGCAAACGGGAGTTACATTCTTAGAACGGATCACAGATGTTGTGGCCTGACGCCAGGGAAAAGTTATCTAGTACAAGTTGCGTCCATGGTCAAATGTTGCATGCAAGCATTGTTCCCGAGCGGGCCTCCAGACATAGTGACTCCCCTCTGGCCTCGTCTGAATCTCTATTCTATACGAATTGATACATTAAGCAAAATGAAATCTGTACTTTTACAGACAACAGTGCCTATAACGTCATCTAAAGAGACGTATGATCTTCTAGTCGCAAGGACGGCTACTGAGGTTCATGACCTTTTATCAACAAATTGCCCCGTGCATTTCGTAGAAATGTTCAGCCAACTCCTTAACATGTCTAGTGCTACAAGCATCCCAGGCATATTTAAGACAGTCTTTACGGGACTGCTAACACCCTTCCAGGCAATTTTGGGAATCTTTCCTAATTTTGTACACTCCATTTTTGGCGGCATACCTTTATTTTTGGGACTCGTCGCAGGGATTCTATTTTTGACCCTCCTGCTACGTTATGGCAAGCCTCGGCTCAGACATAGCTCCCATGGGAATGGAAGAGACAATCCTAGCAATGCGCTACAGGGACAGGATAACTAACGTCCTCGGATTGGCCAGGCTGAGAGATCTAAACATGACCTGGTTCCTTTCATTCAGACCGATATGGCAAAATTGCATTTTACCTGTGCTACGGTGTATGCTTTGCGGCGATGAATGCGTGTTGGACATCTGTCTTTCACTTCCATCAGCAGTACCAATGGACGTCGATACTTTGCTCAGTCCAATAACGGCTCACGCATTGTGTTGTCCCCAGCGGCTACCAATCCTGATGACGGCATTCGTGGAGACTCCTGTACTACAGCCAAGTGGTAACAGTGGAGCGAGTGACAAAAGCAACATCATCTAGGTACAACGTTCTGTGAGCATTGCTGGTCCTGCCTTCGATGACAGCAATCATTCTCACAGCTGCCAAGTTACAGCGCTATCTAATTTGGTTGAACTATCACCTGATTTTGTAGACCAATTCTTTGAGAGCCTGTCTGATACGATGTTCTCACCCACAGAGAAACAATAACTTTTGAAAAGCTTTCCGACACACAGCGTTCCCATGAACTCTGAATTCGGCCTTCAGTTTTGATCAACAAAAACTGCCAAGAGCTTTGGAAATCTATTTTCTTTGAATTGGACAATTTTTCTAATATTGACCTTTTTTTGGCACGAACAATTCTTTGCTTAACGTAAAAACTATTCTTAGAGAACAGAAGCTTCACACTTCTATTTCTAAACACATCAAGAGACATAACAACATGACACCAGCCTCTAGCACACGTTATTACAATGCATTTTTATGTGATGATTTATCTCGCATTTCTTCTGTCAGAGATACTTCATGTGTAATTCTTTATGCATAATCGTTCATTGATTTCATATGCAATAATTTTTGAATGATTACTATGCTTTAAAAAACGTACAGTACCTAAATTCCATGTATTACAAGTACGCCTATTTCAAATGCATTTATGTATTTTGGGGTGGGCAATGTTACACATGCATCTGATTGCTTAGTTTTAGTAATTTTGATGGACATTAACACGTGGAGTGAGTGTTGTGTGTTTATCTAGGTTCCTGATCGATACTGTGACCTTATGCCCCTATTCGGCTATAAATCCATTTATTCCCTATATTGGCATAACCGTTCAAGTGCGATTTTCTGAAAAGTCATCTCTGGCCTCACACGAACAGAGCCACATTCCAGCATGACTCTCTGCTACTTCCTTTGCGACCAATTAGTGCAATGACAGAGCAGCAGTCACTATCTGATATTCCTAGATAACACTCCGAGTTCTTCAACAAGATAAAAACTTAGCAAACCTGGAAATCCCCGCTTGCTATGTTTTGATTAGTAATGGAACTCTAATGAGCAACTGATAACTATCACTTCCTAGTGACATCTTTAATTGACGTCTTATGTCCAGCAAACTTGCGTCAAACCCGGCACCTGTCAGGTATAAATATTACCAACGTTGCCTTAAGCAATGTTCGTTGCCTGTTGCTGATGCCAGCTGCCTGCATGACCCTGTGTTGGTAAATCTAGCACTCTGTCGCTGCAGCCTGCTATCCTGTGGTGGTGAAGCTGCTGATACCATTATCGCCGCTACAGCGCGAACTATGGTGCAGTACGCTTAAGGAGCTGAACAGCCGTCCCTCTGCGAAGACATCCAGCAGATTCCAGCTGCCCGCGGACGCCTTCCCCCCTCCTTCCTCGACGCGCTGAAGAGACCCGCTGCCTTTCTCGTGCAGAGAAATCCAGCCACGGCGTTTCCGGTTTACCCTCGCCGGTGACTGGGATATCGAGAGAGACCCCTGAAGGAGATACCAATCCTCCATCATTCTATTCAGAGGTATGGTGTTGACTAAACCCTTAGACGAGAATTCTTGAAACAAACCTTGGCAAAACCAACTTAACTTAAAGCTACTTACTTACTCCCCTTTCACGTGTTAGGCTTAGGTCAGGCACACTGGGGTAGGCTTAGTTAGAAGCACCAGTTGAGTATGTTAGCCTAATGTATATATGACTGTATATATGTTTTATTACTTTTAAACCATTGTATGGCTAAGAAACCATATCAATGCTTTTACAGTTCTATTTCGCAATACTTATCTTACTGTACGTACTTTTTATAATAACAATTATTGCAATTGTGGCAATACATTTCTCTTGTACGAGAAGAAAGACTGTTCAATAAATGTTAACCCTTTATTGACAAACGCCTGTCTCTCTATTCTCTACATACCGTGAAAGTAAACTGCACTAGACTGACTGAGTGAAATCTATTTCTATTGTTTCACACGACCCTAGAGATTGACTCTTGATCTGAGGAGCAAAGTTGTCATGTTGCACGGTTGTTGGAAAACTGAATCCCTTCTTGTCTGTGCCAGGGAAGCTGATCACTTCCTATGCAGAGAAGAAAGTTTCCAGTGACCTCTGAGCTAGTTGGTAACACAACCCAATTAAGTTTAGCATAGTCAGTGGAGGCCTGGAATATAAGCAGTTCCACGTCGATACTACTGTTTTTGTTATTCCAATGCGCAGGGCCTAGTGGGAAACTAGGAACTACACTGGATTGTGCTTATATTAAACACTGCCAGCCGAATAGCCTCTGAACTGAAGGTAGAAATTCAGGCTATCTAAGTACGGCTAAAGAGCTACGAGTCCCCGGCCAACTTGAAAAAACCTGGAGGAGCTTAATAAAACACTCAACGACTTTGAGACCTCACTGAAACTAAGTAAATATGAGAAATTCAAAAAGGATACTGGGAGGTGGACACAAGAGAAGATCTATCCTTACTTCAAGGATGACTACAGATCCTCTAGGAATAACACCACTGACGATGACTCATCGGATACTGGATCTAATAGCTCAAACTCGAGCAGAGGCAAAAGCCCAAGATACCAGGGCACACGCCAGAACTATCGGCGGCCTAAATACCACGGAGCGAGAGGATGGAACAACCACCCACCGCCAATGATGTATACCCCTCAACAGTACGGCCCCCCACCATTCCAGCACCCACAAGGACCCTACCCCCCATGGGCTTACCAACAACAAGACTACGGCTATTATGATCAGAATCCTTTTTTAGGTGGGCGCCAAGGGAGGAACAAGACGCAATCGGAGGGGTACGACTGTACACTGGACTACTGGAGAAGAGGAACCAACAAGAGTGGCCACAAGAAGCATGACGGGGGCAGCAAAGAACCGGAAGGGAGCCTCATAGTGAACCTAACTGATGTCAACCTATCCGAAGCACAGAAAAAAGTACTAGAAAAGTGTCTAGGCCATGTCCCCACAGACAATATGGATACATTCCTTCTCTGCAAAGAGGTACAGGAGTTTATAAGACGCTTGAAAACCCAAGTCTTCTTCAAAGACAAAGCAAAAGAGACCACAGAGGGTGACACAGGACTAAGACCCAAGTCAACCTTTACACCAATGGACAAAACATTACCAATCGAACTTCTAACCTTCGAAAAAGCGGTTATGAAAGATCTGAACGATTTGAACCCAACAGACAGAAGGGTGTTTCAGAACATCTCCAGCGAAGAACGTAAAGCACTACAAGAACTGAGTGGTAACACTAACCTTGTAATAAAACCAGCAGACAAGGGCGGTGCAACGGTTATACAAAGCAAACTACAATATGAGAACAAATGCGTGAGACTCCTACTGGACCGACGGAACTACGAGGTACTCCATACTGACCCCACAGAAAGGGTACAAGTGAAAATTGGCACAATGGTGGAGGAAGCATTGGCTCACAACTGGATAAACAAAAAAGAAGGTGAATTTCTATGCCAAAAGAATCCAAGAACCCCATACCTATACACCTTACCTAAGATAATTAAACGATTGGACAAGCCACCTGGTCGTCCTACTGTTTCCGGAATCGGATCAGTTTTGGAATCCGTTTCCAAATTTGCCGACGCCTTCCTACGACCAATGGTCCAACGGACGTCCACCTATCTTAGAGACACCAAGGACGTACTGAATCTCTTAGAGGAACTAGAATTTGACCCTAATACCAAACTATTGATAAGCTGTGACGTGGAAAGCTTATATACCAGCCTTCCACACAACGAGACCCTCAACATCATTGAAAACGTCCTATTTGAAGACGATTGGGATTACCAAACTCCGAGGAATGTGATCATGGAATGCTGTTCGTTAGCGTTGAAAGAGAATTTCTTCGAGTACGATGGCACCCTCTACCTACAGAAGCACGGGACCAGCATGGGGAGCACATACGCTCCCAGTATAGCTGGCCTCTACGTGCACAATCTGGAGACCACCAGGATACTCCACCCCGGCAATCCCTTGAGACAGAACATAAGAACTTGGAAGAGGTATATCGATGATATCTTCATTATTTGGGATGGGGATGAACGAACATCACAACAGTTCCTGACGTGGCTAAATCTACAGGATGATTTCCTCAAATTCACGAGCACTTGTTCCAACAGCAACCTTGTCTTTCTGGACCTCAATACATTTCCCAAAAATGGCCGTTTAATGACCACCACACACTTCAAAAGTACATCAAAAAACTGTTTACTCATGTACCAAAGCTTTCATCTCAAACAGCTACGGGACAATCTGCCGTATGGGCAATTCCTCCGTTTGAGGCGGCGTAATTGTACGGAAATTGAGAATTTCAAAGTCCAATCCAAAGACCTGAGGAGGAAACTGGAAACCCGCAAGTACCCACAAAGAGTAATCAACCAAGCCTTCAAGAGGGCCAGTAACAACTGCAGGGAAAGCCTCCTGAAAGAGAAAATACCCAGAGAGGATGAAAGAAGACCAATTTGTATTACTACATACCACACCAGTACAAACCAAGTTACTAAGATTATAAACAAACATTGGAGAATTCTCAATAGTGGGGGCCTACAGTTACAAAAACCTATGTTCTCCCACAGGAGGGGGAAAAACATACGAGGCATTCTGATGCATACCAGACCCAGAAACTTGACCAACAACCCCAGTAGGAACACTGATTTTGTCCAAGGCCACCATCCATGTGGCAAATGTAAGGTTTGTTGCCTAACAAAAAAAGAGCAAAAAATACATTTTCCGCAATGGCACAAGCTGGGAACAAAGATGGTTCACTACCTGTAACAGCAACAACGTTGTGTATCTCATTACATGCCCTTGCCTTCTCGAGTATGTAGGCATGACCAGCAGGGCAATAAAAACCAGGATTGGGGAGCATAAAAGCACCATCAAATGCCGCAGAGCCAGTACCAAATTAACGAGCCATTTTTTGGAAAAAGACCATAAACCGGAAGCATCTCCTGGACCATAATCGACATGTGACAAGGGAAGAACACCTCCTGGAGAAAGAACAAAGGTGGGTGTTCCGCTTGGACACAAATAATACCGGTCTAAACAACGAAATACCATGGGGACAGCTTTGACAAGCTTTCCAAGCTAACGCCCCCCCATTCAGGAGAGCAGGATAGATGGGCGGATATGAGACACTATCTGACACTCTATATGCACCTACATTCCATCCACAGCCCCTATACAACCCTAGCATAGCTCCTGAATGGGGATAATGAACAAACATGCATCAGCGCTGATTGACATATATGACTAACAATGGTATCTCTCAAAGGAATCAGCCTGAGATATATACATCACCTTCCTGCCAATCCCGGCTCCTTTATTATCTTTATCAATAGTAGCTCAAACGATTGTTACACTAACATTTTTGCAAGTCAGTAGAATTTGTGATAAAAGATTAAACCTTAAAACATCTAACTTTCAAAGAAGAAAGACTCGACAAATCTGGTTTTTCCCTTGACACGACCACATTGAGCAGCCATTTTTTGTTAGCTTTCTAGTCTGCAGGCTTATCTGCCACATCAGTAGTAGTTCAAACGATTGTTACACTAACATTTTTGCAAGACAGTAGTAATTGTGATAACCTTAAAATATCTCGAACTTTAAAATAAGAAAGACTCAACTCTTCTGGCTTTTCCATCGACACGGCCACATTGAGCGGCCATTTTTTTTTTTTTAGCTTTCTAGTCTGCAAGCTTATCTGCCACATTACGATACGAATGGGCACACTTACTGATATCATGAATCGCAAATTTACTATTCGAGTCAGGATTTTTTTGCAGAAGAATTATGGTACCTATCTCCCCACTCAACAGAGTAATACAATGGGAGAAAGACTCAAACACCGGATGTCTCCTCACGATTGTGCCATAATGAGCGGCCATCTTTTTGACCATCTTTTTGAGCATTCTAGTCTTCCGGCAGCACCCTGGATGACACAGCAAAGTTTTTGTTTCCAACATAAATAGTGGGTCCGGTCAGCAACCCGAGATGCCACGGAGTTGCCAAGGGGTAGGATTAACGTTACAATATCACAAGCGGCCACGTAAGTAAGTACCCGACCATGGGTCGTAAATATCTGGTCAGATGCTAGTATTGGACAACGCTCTCTACCGAGCACCTTGTGAGACTCTACCAAATCTCATTTCAGTAGACCGCAAGATATTGATCCCCAGGATGCAGTCTCATGGGGCACACAACATGTGAAAGAACTGTATGTATACAATATACAATATATGCATGTATCTGTGACATAAGTGTAGATCACGCTTTTTCGAAAAACTGACATTTTGCCTTTCTTTCAAAGTGCAGAGTCTCTTTGGTTTTAATATGGAATCTTTCTAAGCAGCTTTTTCACCAACCTTCATTGCGTGGGATCGCTGCAGAATGTGTGTGTGTGATGTGTGAGGTCCGCACGCATTTGTGAGTGTGAGACTTTGGAGGGTCAATATACCCAATATATCAGGGGCAGGAGAAAAATATATCACCATTCCCTTTCCCCAGCTGTCTTACTAGCCATTGCAGCTCGAACTATATATGGATACAATGCCACAATGTGCCTCACGCAACAAGTGTAATATGAGAACCACGTGTTGACTTTTTTGTGAATTTACAAAACGAATAGTTTCTTACCTGTCAAATAGTTTTGCAGCTTGAAGATCTTTCTGGATTCACTATGCTGTGCATATTCCGCAATCTGGTGGTTGGGTCCGGAATCGTAGTCTTTTTTCGCTCTTTTTTTTTTTTTGTAGCCCAGGTGGGCGTCAACGTCCCACCTTCTGGTGTACCTTCGGTGACGTCGGAATGCTTCCGGCGGAAGCTACCACCCTTGGGCGGCATCTTCGGTTTCTTTTTTCTGTCTCTTTTTGTCTTTTCTGCTTGTAGTGAATCCATGGCTATGTAAGTTAATCCTCTTTTCTTTTTTTTTTTTTTTTTTAACGTAATTCTTTCCACGTATCTTGAAAGCTTCAGTTTTCTTTCCTTTTCTACGCATTTCCACCTTTTCCAGCCTCATCTTTCTGGCGGAGGCGGGTGGGTTCGCTAGTGAATCCAGAAAGATCTTCAAGCTGCAAAACTACACCAACAGGTAAGAAACTATTCGTTTTGCAGCGTGAATCTTTCTGGATTCAATATGCTGTGCATAGACCTTGTAGCGGTTTTTGTTACTTTTGTGGCGGTTGGGTGGAAGATGAGCGTTGGTTGTTGAAAATATGTTGAAGCACCTTTTGTCCTACTTGTGCTTCCTTGTTCATTTGAACATCCACGCAATAGTGCTTAGTGAACGTGTGCACTGAAGCCCATGTTGCCGCCAGGCATATGTCCTGAATTGGTGTGTTGGCCAGAAAGGCAACTGTTGCTCCTTTCTTCCTGGTTGAGTGGGCCTGTGCCCCTCCTGTTAGCTCCTGGCCCGCTTGCTTGTGGCAGAATTGTATAGTCTGTGCGATCCATCGAGCTATGGTGTTTTTTGTCACTGGTTTACCCATGTAACTGTTTGCGAAGGATACGAAGAACTGTTTTGTCTTCCTGTTCCTTTTGTCCATTCAATGTAGTGCATCACTGCCCTTCTTGCGTCTAGAGTGTGGAGTGCTCTCTCAGCGCTTGTAGTGGGGTTTTGGAAGAAGCTAGGAATCTGAATACTTTGATTCATGTGGAACCTTGACACCACCTTCGGCATGAAGTGCGTGTCCGTTCTCATTACGACCCTGTCACTGTGTATCTGAATGTAGGGTTCCTGTAGTGTTAGAGCCTGCAGTTCGCTCACTCTCCGTAGCGATGCGATTGCTACCAGAAAGGCGGTTTTCATAGTCAGCATTTGCAGTGATGCTTTGTGGATAGGTTCGAAAGGTGCTTTCATGAGTTCTGTCAGTACTACATTCAGGTTCCAAGCCGGTTGCGGCATTCTTTTTGGTGGTGCTATTATTTTAGCCCCTTCTAAGAATCTTTTCACGACTTGAGATGTGAATAAGCTTCTCCCTGTTTCTCCTCTTGTGTATGCCACAATCGCAGCCAGGTGAACCCTTATCGAGGATGAGCTTAGTTTAGCCTTTATTAGGTGCGCGAGGTACCTTAGCACCGTAGATTCCCTGGTCAGTTTTCTGTGTAGTTTTTTCTTGCAACACCACTGAGTGAATCTTTTCCATTTTTCCCCATAGCATTTGCGTGTGCTGGGCCTTCTTGCCTCTCTCAACACCCTCAGGGTGCTCTCTGGTAGTTTTAGATGTGCGAACTCTAAGTCCTCAGGAGCCAGGCTGAGAGGTTGAGGCTCTCTGGCTCTGGGTGTAGAACTTCTCCGTTTTCCATGGAGTATGTCTCTTCTTTTTGAGAACTTGTGGGGGGGAGGGGGTCGTGGGGGGGTGGGGGGGGTACTGCGCCATCTCCATTATCTGAGAGTACCAGGTCTGCCTGGCCCATTGTGGTGCCACCAGGATCAGCGTCATGTTGCTTGTCATGCATTTGTTGAGAACCCTGGGGATCAGTGGTATCGGGGGGAAAAGCGTAGGCAAATGTCTTTGACCAGCTTATCCATAGGGCATTCCCCTGCGATAGTGCTTCTGGTTGCCTGGATGCAAAGTATTGGCATTTTGCATTCCGGCGTGTTGCAAATAGGTCTATTGTCGGAGTGCCCCACTTCCTGAATAGTGTCTCTGTCTCCAGTATATTGAGTTCCCACTTGTGGGATGCTGAAGTCTGCCTGCTGAGCCAATCCGCTTCTACATTGTCCGTCCCTGGCAGGTGTATGGCTAGCAGGTCTATTTTGAGTGGTATTGCCCATCTCCAGATTTCCTGTGCCAAGCTTGACAGGGGGAATGATTGAGTTCCCCCTTGTTTGTTTATGTAAAACATCATTGTGGAGTTGTCTGTTTGTATCAGCACCTTCTGGCTGTACAGGTGTTTCTGGAAGGCCTTGAGTGCTAGCAACACTGTTTTCAGCTCCAGGTAATTGATGTGTCTGACCGCATCTGCCGGGCTCCACAGGCCCCTCACTCTGAGCTTGTTCATGTGTGTGCCCCACCCCTTCTGGGATGCATCTGTGGTAATGGTCACTGTTGGGTCCGGTGGTGTTAGAGGTTTCCCTACTGTTATCCTTTCCTTGGTCCACCACCTTATTTCTTCCTGCACCCTGTGCGTTACAACCACTAGATCCTCCCAACTTCCTGTAGCTTGTGACCATTGCTGTTGTAGCCACTCTTGGAGCGGTCTCATCTGTAGGCGTACATTGGGGACCAGGTGTATGCATGACGCCATCATCCCCAAGATCTTGCTCACTGTCCTCTCTGTCAGAGCTCGCCCCTTCTGGTAGTGACGTTTCTCCCTCAGTAGGCTGAGTGTTCTCTTTTCGCTGGGTGACACCCTGCATTGGACGGTGTCTATTTGAGCACCCAAGAAGATCTTCACCTGCTCCGGTTCCATTGAGCATTTTCCCCAGAGTATGGAGAATCCCAGGCCTGTTAGCGTTCTCGTGACCTGCAGTGCGTGATCTTTGCATGTCCTGTAAGAGCTTGCCTTTACGAGCCAGTCGTCAAGGTAGGGGTACACGTGTATCCCCTCCCTTCGCAGATGCGCGGCCACTGCCGCAAGGCATTTGGTGAACACCCTTGGCGCGGATTTTAGACCGAAAGCTAGGGTTGTGAATTGGTAGTGATCGTTGTACACTGCGAACCTCAGCATGTGCTTGTGCTGCCTGTTCATGGGGATGTGCAGGTACGCATCCTTGAGGTCTATGGTGGACAAGAAGTCCCCGGCCTTTGTCTGTGGGATGACCTCTTGTAGGGACGTCATCTTGAATTTTTGGGTCTTTACATATTTGTTTAGGAACCGTAGGTCCAGGATGGGTCTTAGGCTTTCGTAGTTTGAGTACACTCCTCTGTTCCGTTCTTTGAATGGGACCGTTTCGATGGCCTCTTTGAGGAGTAGTTCTTGAGCTTCCTTTTGGAGTAATCGCAGCTCTGTTTCAGAGTGCTGTCTTTTCTTTGGCTTTCTGTTTGGTGGATTCTTTAGCAGCTCTATGCAGTATCCGAACTGCATGATGTTCAGTATCCACTTGTCTGTGGTTATTTTTCTCCACTCCTGGAGAAAAAATCTTAGCCTGCTTCCTAATGGAGTTACATGTTCTTTTGTGTCTTGTCCATGTAGCCCTCTCCTCTTTGTTTTTCCGTGCTCTTCCCCCGGAGGGTTCGAGTGGGTGAGCACGTTTTCTCGTGTGCAGTCACTTAGAGGGGGGGTTGTTCACCGCCTCTTCTTCTCTGTCCTCGTCCGTTTCCTCTTGATCGAAAGGACTGGCCCCTGTTCTGGTAGTTCCAGTTTTGCCTCTGCTGGCCCTGGTGAACTTGGTTGTCACTCTGTTGTCCCTGGTGGAACGCCTGGTGTGATTCTCTGCGCTGGTTTCCACCTCTGCCGTTTGGCCTCCGCGTTAGGAGTGCCCCTTCTCATCCCCCTGAATTGCAGGGCCCCTTTGGACCTTGCCGTTTCGTTGTCCTTCAGTTGTGTGAGCTTCTCATCAACTGGGGCTCCGAACAGTGTTTCACCATTGAAGGGTGTGTTCAGGATGTTGTTCTGTACCTCCGCTTTGAAGCCTGAGATCCTGAGCCAGGCTTGCTTTCTTTCTGTGATGCCTATAGCCATCAGTCTGCTGGATGTTTCAGCGCCATCCAAGGCTGTCTTGAGGCACGAGTTAGCAATGCTTTTCCCTTCTTCCACACGGTGTGATGCCCTCTCACGGTATTGTTCCGGGAGGTGCTTGAGCAATTGCCCCATCTCATCCCAATGTTGGTATTGATGTCTGTTCAGGAGGGCGTTTGAGTTTGCCATCCGCCAGTGCGTTGCGGCGTTTCTCTCTATTTTCCTGCCTGTTAGGTCCATCCTCCTGCTTTCCTTGTCAGGTGAGGCCCAGATGTTGTTGGGACGTTGGCCCTTCTTCTGGCCGTGGCAGCGATAATAGAATCTGCTGTGACGGACCCCTTGATATAAGCCGGGTCCTGTGAGGAGAATTTGTATTTCTTTTTCGTCCTCGGCGTTACTGATCTGCATGTAGCCAGGTCCTTGAAGGCCTCCTTCCCCAGGTCTGTGATACTTTTCAGCATGGGAAGGAATTGGCTTCTTGTCTGTATGGGGAGCAATGTTTCCAGCAGGAAATCTGCTTTTGGCTTCTCCTCCTCTAGCTTAACCCCATAAGCTGCTGCTGCCTTCCTGACGACCTTGTTGTATGCCCGATGTCATCCGGTGGCGAAGGCCTCGAAGGATATGTCTCCACCGCCTCCTCTGGGTTTTCGGCCTCAATGTCCTGCCAATCCTGGTCTTGGGCCGTCGAGGAACCTGAGCCGTAGCTTGACTGCTGGTCTCCGTAATCCCCTTCTGTATAATAGAGGCCCTCTTCCTCTTCGTGCTCCGAGAGCTCCGGAGTTTTCGGCGGCTCTTCAACGTCGAACTCCTCTGTCACCTCAGCAACGGACGTTGCCGGCCTCGAGGGGATCTTGTAACTTCTCATTGGAAATCTTTCTTTCTCTGGAGGATGTTCTCCATTTCGGCCTCGAGCCTTCTTTTCTTTTTCAGCATCTCTGCGGCCTGTTCGTCGTCGAACGTTTCGCTCGCTCTCTTCGGCGGCGCCGTCTACGTCGACGCTTTCTTCAGCTCCTTTTCCTTCGAAGTCGAAGACCCTTTTTCGGGGGCTTGCTTCGACGACCTTTGCTTTTCGCCGGTCTTCGGCCTCCGGGAGTCCTTGTCGAAGGATCCGCTGGGCTCTTTTTCGGAGGATGCATCGTTGGCCGTCGAACTTTTCGGCGCCAGTGCTCCTTTCGAGGCTTTCGAGAGTCTGCCTCTGGCTTTCGAGGCCCTGTGGGAGTTTTCGGGGTCATAGACTCTCCTACCTTGTCAGGCGTTTTATCGGTCTCTGCGACCGTGAAGTCATCTGCACCTTCGGCGATGTTGTCCTAGTCGTCGGAGGAGAGGCCCAGTTCGTAAAGCATCGGGCCTGGCCCTTGCCCTGCATCGTGTGATGAGCTATCCTCTGCTTCTCTCGAACTCGGAGTGTCTTCGGCTTGAAGACGGAGCAGGCATTGCAGTCTCTGCTCTCGTGGTCGATAGGCAGGCAGAGGTTGCAGACCGGGTGCTGGTCCTTCTGCGCGGACTTGTGGTGGCAGTTTTTGCAGAATTTAAATGGAGTCTTGTACATCCCTGCGCTCAGGGGGCCCCCTGTATGCGCATTCCTCCAAGGACGTCGAAGATCTCGATGTTCTTCTCTTCCTTCATCGTCTCCTCTCCGATGGTCTTCTCCCAATCTTTTCCAGTCTTTACCGTCGAATAGTAGTTTAATTTCCTCCTTTTTCCCTCCAAAACTTCTGGAGCTTCACGCGACGATCCAGACCCAACAGCGGAAAAAAGAATCTGAAGATGGCGCCCAAGGGTGGTAGCTTCCGCTGGAAGCATGCCGACGTCACCGAAGGTACACCAGAAGGTGGGACGTCGACGCCCACCTGGGCTTCAAAAAAAATAAATAAATAAATAAATAAAAATTTAAAAAAAGACTACGATTCCGGACCCAACCACCAGATTGCGGAATATGCACAGCATAGTGAATCCAGAAAGATTTACGCTGCAAAACTGTATTTTCTTTCCCACTTTTTACAGGGACCACAACAGGTCACCCCATTTTTTTGCTTCACTGTGGGCCCACTCAAGCCCGGAAGCATAACCTATTAGCTGACTTTTGCTATTAGGTTTTAGGATTGTAGGCATATAATACTTATTTAGAATTGAGTACTTTTAGTAGGGATAACTAGAGGTCCTTACGAAACATGTCATGTCGACCAGGTAGTTCACATACTCTGTTCTACTCCACGAACCCCTTTTTATTGTTCCCAGCTAGGGAATCCATTAAATTAATTTTTTCCACTAGCCAGGGAATTTTTAAAATTTTAATATTTTTGCATTCACTTATTTATGTCCCTACACCCCTATCACTTACCACTCATCACTGGCCTTACACTACACATAGCCTACCATCACGAATTAAGTGCTCCCGCGTAGGTCGCAGCACGCCCCGCCGAGGGACGGGAAGACCCCCATGATGAAGCATGACACTAAGGGATTCTTAGTGGGTGAGGGGTATTTTAAAAACACATAGTGCTCTCCATTTGCCATCTGCAAAGAGTCTCTCTCACTACCTTTTCACTGCAAAGTTGAAAAACATAAAAAATATTCACTTCTTTCACATTGATAGAATCTTTGTTTTGACATTTATGCCACACCAGGAGGTAAAACCTCAAAAAAGACTTCGACATAATGTCAAAAAATGTTAGTCAAAAAGTAACTAAGGGATAAGCTCTTCCCGGATATGAACTGAATGGAGCAGAAAGAAAAGAACTGATGTCAGCGCACCTAGGTGGCACATATATATAAACTGTAAACAACCTTCCGGTGCAAATGACACCCAGTGAGCCAAACAACGCCACTTACTGGCGCACAGAGATACTGTTCACAAAAGAATTTCCAGATCTAGTCTAACACCTGGGAATAATTCTAAGGTAAGAAATCTGCAGCTAGCAGTTTCTATCAGATACCTTGCAGTTCTGGAGTCTCTTGATTGGGTCTTATATGAGTGCCAACCATTTGCGTGACTGCTTTTGGTCATCGAGCTGCACTAGGTGCCTTTAAGTTTTGCAGATCTGATAGCAGTAATGTCAAATGACCAATTCATCCAAAAACAGATGGGGAAAACAGAGTGGAAAAGAAGGGATCGTCCCAAACTGGATAGTTGTAAAATGCTATAAGTTTCAGCATAACTACGTATTTGACAAAGATAAGGGAGGTAGAGTGTTCACTAGATCAGGATGGTTCAAACAAGCCCTGCTCAAAACAGATTGGTGAGAGTAAGACTTTAAGAGCCCCATGACATCTGAATACTGATCACCCAAAAGAAATTAACATAATCCTCAACCTGATTTATTTAAGTGTTTCACAGAGACTGCAGAAGGCAATGCACTTATTCGCCTCAAAACAATAGTGGAATTTAAGAAATACAGTCACAGTGCAATGCCTCCCCTAGGTGACTGCCACTTTGAGCATTCTGATTCTTTGCAGCCACCAACTTTACACAATGTATTTCAAGCTAATTATTTGGTTATTGACTTTTATTGTATGCCAAAGAGAGGACAGTTTAGAGCAGCAGTTTGTTCCTCTGGTTCATTTCAAGTTCCCAATGGTTCCTGGAGTCAATCATCGCCTGGACAGCACCCACTTGATAGTTGCCACATGCCACAGAGAATTGGAAACCAGCACATTTCAGTCAGGTTATAGACCAGAGACAGGCCTTTTGCCCTGGTGAAAAGCCCAATCAGGCAGGACTACAACTAATGTTTGGATCCTGGTCTTCTCTTGG
This sequence comes from Lissotriton vulgaris, assembly GCF_964263255.1. Lineage (NCBI taxonomy): Eukaryota > Metazoa > Chordata > Amphibia > Caudata > Salamandridae > Lissotriton > Lissotriton vulgaris. The sequence goes on from NC_141687.1 coordinate 249,164,384, forward strand.
TCATAGAGATGTCCTAAATATCGCAACTAAGAACAATAGTTATTTACCTGTAATCTGTAGTTCTCCAGTATTGGTATCTTTCATAGATTCACATGCCTGAATCATTCCCCGTCTTCGGAGTGCTTGTCCCACGGTACATAAAGAAACAATAAATATGCACATAATAACCATAACATAGGTAACATAGAACAAGGAAGTAAAGTAGCCAGAAACTACAAGAAAAAAAACTTCCACATTATGACTTGTCCAAGTCATTAAATACAGTCCAAACTGCAGGCAATAGCACCCTCCAGATTGTTCTCCTCAGAGGCTCAGGCTCTCCGATTTTCTCGGACAAGAGTGATTGCCAAAGTGAAAAGAGAATAAACAAGCCTCTGAGGGGAGGTGGGTGGGTTGCATGTGAATCTATGAAAGATACCAATACTGGAGAACCACAGATTACAAGTAAGTAACTATTGTTCTTCTCCAGTATAGGGGTATCTTTCATAGATTCACATGCCTGAATCAGAGTAGAAAGCAGTACATCCATAATAATGCTCGTAAGAAGCTACTTGTAACAATCATATGTACAAAAGGCATTATGCAAAAAGACACATAGAAATGCTATATATATATATATATATATATATATATATATATATATATATCTATAGGTCACATCAGGATCCCAGCAATGCAACCTTCACGGGAAACAGACTCCGCAGGCAAGACTTGTTGCTTAATGATGTTTATTTAGTGCATCAAATGTCCAAATATATATATATATATATATATATATATATATATATATATATATATATATATATATATATATATATATATATATATATATATATATATATATATATATATCTGCAAATACCTCGCAGCAGCGCTCCTTACAAAGAGACTCGAGGCAAGGACCAACTTTCCTTCAGCATTCTTTATTCAGCCATTAGGTAGTGTATCATGACGCGTTTCGGCCGTCCCAGCGGCCTTGGTCACATGGCGATACAGATTGCTTTTTGCCCATTTAAAGTGATAACATGCAGTCACATGTCAAAAAATGATGGACAAAGAAAAAAGACTATATGTTTAAATACATTTTGCCTATACTTTCTCCTGGTACCAATACAAAAGTGAAAATAACTGTATGAATACATAAATAAGTCACAATTTGCATAATGTATCAAAAGATATAGAATTATACATATACTACTTCAATTCATTGTGCGAAGAGTACTAACAATTTGATAAAAATTGATTATAACTGCATAAATGCCTATAACTCTTCTAGATGGTGTTGAGAAAGAAGTATACCATATAGTCCATCAAATCTATTAGAAATTATTGGGCGAAAAATAGTGCTCACCCTTGTGTATTAAAGTATAATACAAAATTATACTATTGGTCACTGCTATTTAATGATAGTAGTGAAAGAAAAAGATCCAAAAAAAGGAAAATTAATTTTATCTATGTGGATCTCTTTTTTTAAAAAAAAGGAAACAAGAAGAAATGAATTCATGACGTAAATTGTGCCAGCCAGATAAGGCTCAAGAGGAGAGAATATGGAGCCTTAGCTTACTTCCGGTTCCATTATATCATTCTTATCTTTAGCTATGTTATTGCACTTATATTTAAAGTGACCTCGTGTCAATTGGAAAAAATAAATATAATTTCTTCCTCTAAAGTGACATCGTGCAGTCAAAAGTGCAAATACAGTTAAAGTGGCTGGTGCTGGAGGTTATACAGTACTGAGGTAAAGGGGAAGGGAAGTCTAAGCCCTATTAAAACAGAGCTTTGCTTCCATTTTCAAGACATGATACTTACATACATCATCAATATTGCACATATAGAAAAAATCATCACACCATAAAAACAGTCTAAAAGAGAGGGAATCGGTAACATGACTAAAATCAGCTGTCACATCAAAAATCAGGATAAAAACATATTTCCCTAATATTTAAAACGACGGCTAAAATCAATCAATTCATATATTTACACACACCAAAATTATGTACACTCAATATATAAATTATACATAGTATATATATCAATAAAGAGGAGGAGGGAAGAACAGAGGCTCACCTTATTTAAAAAGATTATGGAGAACCGCTTGTCCCACAGACATATCTGCATTACTGGCAGCTTCCAAACAGTAGTGCTTGGTAAAAGTGTGCCTGCTGGACCATGTTGCAGCTCTGCTGATTTGATGAAGAGCCAAACCAGCAAAAAGAGCAGTAGAGGAGGAGATTGCTCTTGTAGAATGTGCTCTCTGAGTTGTTCATAATGGTCTTCCTGCTTGCTGATGGCAGAAACAAATTGCAGCAGAAATCCAATGGGCTATGGTTTGTTTTGATATTGGGTGTCCCTGCTGCATTTTTCCATAGGTCACTAATAGTTGGTCAGATTTACGGATCGTAGAAGTCCGTTGTAAATAGAATTTTACACATCTCTTGATGTCAAGGGTATGCAAAGTCTTTTCCGCAGGATTTCGAAAGAAAGTCTTTAAAATAATCGGTTCGTTTAGATGAAAGTCCGAAGGTACTTTAGGCATAAAACTGGGGTTAGTGCGTAGCACTACCGAGTCTGAGGCGAATTGAAGGAAAGGAAGATTAATAGTGAAGGCTTGAATGTCACTGACCCTCCTAGCTGATGTTAAAGCTAGTAGCAGAGACACCTTCCATGACAGAAACTTCAAATCTACTCTATGAATAGGTACAAATCCACTCTATGAATAGGTTCAAAGGGGTGTCGCATGAGTTGTGCAAACACCACGTTAAGATGCCAGGATGGAGGTGGGCGCCGGATAGGAGGAATCATCCGAAACAATCCTTTGAAGAATTGATAAATTATCCTAGCTGAATAAAGAGAGTTGGAACCGTCTTGTCAAAATCTTGAAATAGCCGCTAAAAATACTTTCAGAGTAGAATGGGAGAGGCCTAATCTTGCCAAGTGCAAAAAGAATGTTAGAATCTGCTCGGTTTTGCATGAATTGGATGAATATTGGCAGTTTGACACCACATGCAAAATCTTTTCCATTTAAGCCTGTACGTCTTAATAGTGGAAGGCGCTCGAGCGTTGGCTAAGACCTCCTTACAATCCGCAGGAATGTTTAAATGAGCGAATTCAAGGTGTTCAGGCGCCATGCTGCTAATCTCAGGAATGCAGGGTCCGGGTGGCAGATCTGTCCGTTCTGAATGGACAGAAGGTTCTGTTTTGGTCGAAACAGAATGGGATTGCATTCTGAGAGAAGGAGGAGTTCGGTAAACCAGAACTGGCGAGGCCACCTGGGAGCAACGGTATCGGAGGAAAGGCATAGGCATATATCTGCGACCAATTAATCGTAAACACATTCCCACGTGACCCTTTGTGGGGAAGCCAACTTGCAAAAAATGGGCATTTGCGGTTCTGATTTGTCGCACACCGTACTAGATCGGGACGACATCATTCCTGAAAAATTCGATCCAGCGATGGTTGATGTAGCTCCCACTTGTGATTGGATACTGTTGATCTGCTGAGGGAATCCACCAGGACATTGGAAACTCCCGGAACATGGATCGCTGACAGGCTGATCATGTGTTGTATCGCACAGTCCCAGATTTGTTGGGCTTGCTGAGAGCGCCGGGCAGACCTTGTTCCTCCTTTTTTGTTCAAGTAGTGCATACTTTTTGTGTTGTCTGTCCGAATTAGTACTGAAGCTCCCAGAATGATGGTACGAAAGGATTTTAGAGCCAGGAAGATCGCTAGCAATTCTAGAAGGTTGATATGCCACTTCCGCTGCTGGACGTTTTACTTATCGCTGACGGTCAAACCTTGAAGGTGTGCTCCCCACCCCTCAAGGGATGCATCTGTGGCGATGGTAAAAGTTGGTGTTTCCACTAGGAATGCATACACCTTTTCCACGTTCCTTTTGCGAGTCCACCAGAGTAAGGCTTCTCGCATCCAGGGGCCTCATTCTGAGACGACAGTTAGGGATTAAAGTGATGCAGGAAGAAATCATCCCCAAAAAAGATTTCAATTGCCGGACTGAAACGCACCTTTTTGATAGTAATAGGTGGGCAAGTTTGCACATTTTTTGCTGTCTTTAGTTTGAGACAAATGCTTGTGTCAGTTGTGTGTCTAACATGGCTCCCAAGAACGTCGTTCTTTGCGATGGAACGAGATGAGACTTGTTGAGGTTGATGGAGAGACCCAGAGATTGGAAGAGGGACAAACATCTCTGAATGTGGGCAGTTGCGTCTGTGAAAGAACTCGCCTTGGCAGTCGTCTAGATCTGGAAAATTTTGGAACCCTTCCAGACGAAGGAGTGCCGTCCTGGGTGCTAGAGAACCTTGGTAAACACATAAGGAGGGTGAACTGGAAGTCCCTATCAGCCCCTCTGAACCCCAAGAATTTTCTGTCTCTGGGTAGAATTGGCACATGGAAATACGCGTCCTGAAGGTCGAGGTTGGCCATGTGATCCCTCGCAGAAAGGAGTTGAAGGATTTCTTGAAGCGTTAACATCCGGATAACTTCTTTAAGTATTTGTTGAGGGAGCGAAGATCCAGAATGGGGTGCCATTCCCCCGATTTTTTCTTAATCAGGAAAAATCTTGAATAAAATCCAGTTCCTCTTTGCAATCAAGGGACCATTTTGATTGCTCCCTTTCGTATCATCAAATTTATTTGGGAAAAAAGCTCCTTGAGATGAGCTGGAGGTGGGCCTTTGGGAGGAGTTTGGAGGAATCTTTATGAGCTCTAGAACATGGCCTCTGGCCACAATGACCAGGACCCACTTGTCTGATGTTATAGCGGACAAGTTCGAGTAAAATTGGGAGATTCTTCCTCCAACTTTTAAAGGGATAGGCGGTAGAAGTGGTGGCAGATGGCGGTTGTCCCTGTTTTTTAGATGAATCCCTTCCGCGACAGGAGGGCTTCCTTTCATACTGCAAATAGGAGGTATTTAGTTGTCCGTAAGACTGTGGTCGCTGTCAACGTTGGTTAATTTGAAAAGACTGGCATGACCTTAGTTGGTTATAGCCTCTTCGATTAGAAAAGGATCCACGTCCCTTAGCGCCACGAATGGGCAACTTCCGAACTTGGAGAGCACCGAGAGATCTTGCTGTCTCTGTATCTTCATGGTCTGAAGGGCCTCCTCCACATGCTGGCCAAATAGTGATTCACCATCAAACGGCATATCAATAATCTTTGCCTAAACCTCTTGACGAAAAGATGTTGATTTTAGCCAGCCTTGCCTTCGCAGTACTGCAGCACCCGCTAGTTGCCTAAGTCCTGTAGATGCGACATCCACGGCCGAATCTATAATTTGAGCAGAGATACGCTCTCCTTCTTGCATGATCTTTAAAGCTTCAGATTTAGATGGTTCCGGTAACATGTCGATATAGGGAAGAGATGTCCAACCACATCTGTCTGTCAAATCGACCTAAAATAGCCAGCGAATTAGCAGCATGGACAATCGTCACTGCCATGGTGAAAACCTTTCGTACAAAGGCATCCAATCGTCTGCCATCCCGATCCGGAGGAGCTGTGACCAGAGAGGAGGGGTTACTAGCTCGTCGTTGTGCCACTTGGACAATAACAGTCAGCTTTTGGTTGACTTCTGAGGCATGCAGGTGAGTTATCTGGTGCCTTATATTTTATGTCGAGGCAAGGCAGGACCGCAGGAACAGAAGCAGGAGCTTTCATGACCTTTAATCCTTCTTTCCAAATGAAGTCAATGATAGGGATAGGGATAGTCTGTACCTGCTTCCTTGGCTGATCTTTAAACTCATCCTTTAAACTCATCCTTCTTCGTCTCCATTGGCAGGAGGAACCTTTGTGTTGCCCTTTCCATAAGAAGATGAAAGCCTCCGATGTAAACTGGAGGAGAGTTGATGGGAGCAGGAGTTGAAGGAGACTGAGTTTGCATCTGGTAATCGTCCCACTGCGTAGGAAGTGATCGGTCGCCCAATTCTCCTTCCTCCCTATTATCGTCCGAGGTGTGAGCATCATAGGAATGATGAGAAGTCACTGGAAAAGGTTGTCTGGGTGACCTCAACGCAGAACAAGAAGCTTGAGGCACAGGTGTCGGTGGAATGGACTCAGCCGATTCAGATGGATGAAAACTGCGATAATATTTGTCTTACATAAATTGTAGATTGTTTAGCAGAGCTACAAGCATCTGTGCTGCAGGTATCGAATCTGGAGCTGGACATACAGTCTCTGGGGGAGGATGTTCATCCTGATCCTCCTCGTGATATTTAATAAACAATTCTGAAGGGCTTCTGGCATGCAAAATCTATTATCGTCTTCGGATTCCTCATCATCCTCCCCATAATCCAGTAATTGCTCAGGTAACTCTAGAGGTACCTTAATAGGGGAAATATGCAGTGGAGAGAGGGCCTCCAATGAAGAACCACGTCTGTGCAGCAAGGAAGATGCTGTCGTCAATGGCACAGCCGTCGTAGACGGTGCAGAGGAAGTCGTGGCCGTAGATGCTGACCAAACTTACAACTCTGTGCAAGATGATAATTGGAGCATTGATGAGGGGGCCGTCGACGGAGTCGTTGTAGAGTGAGCTAGTGTCAATGAGGTAACCGACGAGGCTGTCGTTAACAACGAGGAAGTCTTCGTCGACGAGGCATTCTTGGACAACGAGGCAGTCGTCGTTGAGGCAATCGTTGACACGATCTTTCTAATCTTCATCGTCGACAGTAGATATAATTTCCTTCGTCGTCGAAATTGGCCTCACGGAGACGGAAACCAGCGTCGACGGAGATGAAGCCGACGACATGACCATCTGTGGTCTCTGCGACGAGAAGGTGGCAGTCGACATTGTTGCATTCTACGTTGTTGTAGCGTCGACGGTGAGTTTCGTCAACAAAGCAGTCGTCGATGTTGTCGACTGAACTTTTTTTCTGAAGTAAATTCTTCTCAGAATGTTATTTTGAAGCCAGAGACTTCGCAGTTTTTATCGGGGGCGTAGTAGGCAGAGGCTTACTTTTAGAAGGTGGAGCAGCCTTGTTTGAGGTGGAAGGCAATTCAGCACCTTTAGAGGGTTGCTGTGTTTGACAACTTAGCCTCAGGAGAAAAGAAATCCCCCTCAGCAATCCTCTTCCTAGAGGACATAGTTGAGCCAGACGCAACACTCCCCACATCAGATAAGGTGTTGTCTTGATTTTAATCTTCTGTAGCCACGGAGGTCGACATCCTTCTCTGTCTCTGAGGGTTTTCTGAGGGAAGGTCCTACATATTTTGCAGTCTCACCTGGTGATCAGGATACAGGCAATAAATGCACTTCTTGTGAGGATCCTCAGAAAACAGTCAGAGCTTCTCACAAGGTCTAAAGAGATTTTATAGAAGAAGACATCAAGAAATTCCTGAAGAATTATAAGAGTACTGAGCAGAGATCAGGGAGACTTCCTTCACACAACGTGCGGTAGAAAATCTGAGAGCCTGAGCCTCTGAGGAGAACATTCTGGAGGGTGCTGTCGCCTGATTGGCTGTAGTTTGGACTGTATATAATGACGTGGACAAGTCATAAATGTGGAAGGTTTTTTTTCCCTTTTAGTTTCTGGTTGCTTTACTTCCTGGTTCTATGTTACCTATGTTATGGTTATTATGTGCATAATTATTGCTTTTTTAGGTACCATGGGACTCCCACTCCAACGACGGGGAATGATTCAGGCATGTGAATCTATGAAATATACCCCAATACTGGAGAATCTACCCTACATCCTACCAGCATTCATTCAGGTGCCTTTCATGTGTTACCTCCCAGCCCTCCATTACAGGGACTGTACTCCACAAGCCATTAGTGGCAGCCATGAGGGTGTTACCAAACATGGGCATTTTTTTAATTATTGGTGTCAAGTGGCATTAACTCAAATAACTGACTATTCTAGTATGATCTACTGTATAGATGGGCTGCTTCTGTGACCTGACCAAAATGATGTTATCTTTGCATCTGCATCTTGGACGAGTTTCTGTATTTGAAACTGACCTCTTCCACATTATACCTGGAATTGACCCGTGTGCAGAAACAAACTAACAGAAGTTGGTCTTAAGGAGTGCTGCTCAGTGACTACTTGCCAAGAACACAAGCAATACATTTAAATCAATATTAGGTTTCCTAGATTATTTTTTTGTCCTCACCATGACCATACAAGAAATCGAGAACATCAGTATTCTGGGCAGAGGGCTAGATGAGCCCTCTACCATAGAGTTGACTCTTTACCACATGCAGAGTGGTGTGAAAGGTGTTCGGTGGCTAAACGCTTGGTAGCACACAAACTAATCTCTCCCAGACCCCTCCGGGAGTAGAGAACTGAATACTTTGATTTAAACAATAATTCAGTTGCTTTCCGGAGATACTGTTTGAGAGGCTTTTAAAACTGTCATAACAGGTAAAGCAACAGCCTATATTAAAAGTAATACACAAAACTAGGGAGATGGCATAGCTCGAATATTACATTACTACGATAGCTCACCTCACACAATGATCCTATCTCTCTCTACCTTGACTCGATTAGGGTAGGATGGGGGAAAAGCAACACGGAAGAGGGGTGGGTGGGAGGGGGCAAGACGTAACACAGAAGGGGTGGGTGGGAGGGGGTAAGAAGCAACACAGAAGGGGTGGGTGGGAGGGGGTAAGAAGCAACACAGAAGGGGTGGGTGGGAGGGGGTAAGAAGCAACACAGAAGGGGTGGGTGGGAGGGGGTAAGAAGCAACACAGAAGGGGTGGGTGAAGGGGGTAAGAAGCAACACAGAAGGGGTGGGTGAAGGGGGTAAGAAGCAACACAGAAGGGGTGGGTGGGAGGGGGTAAGAAGCAACACAGAAGGGGTGGGTGGGAGGGGGTAAGAAGCAACACAGAAGGGGTGGGTGGGAGGGGGTAAGAAGCAACACAGAAGGGGTGGGTGGGAGGGGGTAAGAAGCAACACAGAAGGGGTGGGTGGGAGGGGGTATGAAGCAACACAGAAGGGTGGGTGGGGGGAAGAAGCAACACAGAAGGGTGGGTGGGGGGGAAGAAGCAACACAGAAGGGTGGGTGGGGGGAAGAAGCAACACAGAAGGGTGAGTGGGGGGAAGAAGCAACACAGAAGGGTGGGTGGGGGAAAGAAGCAACACAGGGTGGGTGGGGGGGAAGAAGCAACACAGGGTGGGTGGGTGGGGGGAAGAAGCAACACAGAAGGATGGGTGGGTGGGGGGGAAGAAGCAACACAGAAGGATGGGTGGGTGGGGGGGAGAAGCAACACAGAAGGATGGGTGGGTGGGGGGAGAAGCAACACAGAAGGGTGGGTGGGGGAAGAAGCAACACAGAAGGGTGGGTGGGGGGAAGAAGCAACACAGAAGGGTGGGTGGGGGGGAAGAAGCAACACAGAAGGGTGGGTGGGGGGGAAGAAGCAACACAGAAGGGTGGGTGGGGGGGGAAGAAGCAACACAGAAGGGTGGGTGGGGGGAAGAAGCAATACAGAAGGGTGGGTGGGCGGGGGGAAGAAGCAATACAGAAGGGTGGGTGGGTGGGGGGAAGAAGCAATACAGAAGGGTGGGTGGGTGGGGGGAAGAAGCAATACAGAAGGGTGGGTGGGTGGGGGGAAGAAGCAATACAGAAGGGTGGGTGGGTGGGGGGAAGAAGCAATACAGAAGGGTGGGTGGGGGGAAGAAGAAACACAGAACGGTGGGTGGGGGAAGAAGCAACACAAGGGGTGGGGGGAAAAGCAACACAGAAGGGGTGGGTGGGGAGAAGAAGCAACACAGAAGGGGTGGGGGGAAGCAACACAGAAGGGGTGGGTGGGGAGAAGAAGCAACACAGAAGGAGTGGAGAAGAAGCAACACAGAAGGGCTGGATGGGTGGGGGAAAGAAGCAACACAGAAGGGCTGGATGGGTGGGGGGAAAGAAGCAACACAGAAGGGGTGGGTGGGGGAAAGAACCAACACGGAAGGGGTTGGCGGGTGGGTGGGGGGAAGAAGCAACACAGAAGGGGTGGGCGGTGGGTGGTCGGGGAAGAAGCAAAATAGAAGGGGTGGGTGGGTGGTCAGGGAAGAAGCAACACAGAAGGGCGGGTGGGTGGTCGGGGAAGAAGCAACACAGAAGGGATGGGTGGTTGGGAAAGAAGCAACACAGAAGGGCTGGGTGGTCACGGAAGAAGCAACACAGAAGGGGTGGGTGGGTTACCGGGGAAGAAGCAACACAGAAGGGGTGGGTGGGTTACCGGGGAAGAAGCAACACAGAAGGGGTGGGTGGGTTACAGGGGAAGAAGCAACACTGAAGGGGTGGGTCGGTGATCGGGGAAGAAGCAACACAGAAGGGGTGGGTGGGTGTAGGGGGGTAGAAGCAACACAGGTGGGAGGGGTAGAAGAAACAGAAGGGAGGGGTGGGTGGGAGGGAGGGATAGAAGCAACACAGAAGGGAGGGGTGGGTGGTAGGGGTAGAAGCAACACAGAAAAGAGGGGTGGGTGGTAGGGGTAGAAGCAACACAGAAAAGAGGGGTGGGTGGTAGGGGTAGAAGCAACACAGAAGGGAGGGGTGGGTGGTAGGGGTAGAAGCAACACAGAAGGGAGGGGTGGGTGGTAGGGGTAGAAGCAACACAGAAGGGAGGGGTGGGTGGTAGGGGTAGAAGCAACACAGAAGGGAGGGGTGGGTGGGAGGGTAGAAGCAACACAGAAGGGAGGGGTGGGTGGGAGGGTAGAAGCAACACAGAAGGGAGGGGTGGGTGGAGGGGTGGGTGGGAGTGTAGAAGCAACACAGAAGGGAGGGGTGGGTGGGAGGGGTAGAAGCAACACAGAAGGGAGGGGTGGGTGGGAGGGGTAGAAGCAACACAGAAGGGAGGGGTGGGTGGGAGGGGTAGAAGCAACACAGAAGGGAGGGGTGGGTGGGAGGGAGGGGTAGAAGCAACACAGAAGGGAGGGGTGGGTATGAGGGGTAGAAGCAACACAGAAGGGAGGGGTGGGTGGGAGGGGAAGCAACACAGAAGGGAGGGGTGGGTGGGAGGGGAAGCAACACAGAAGGGAGGGGTGGGTGGGAGGGGAAGCAACACAGAAGGGAGGGGAAGAAACACAGAAGGGAGGGGTGGGTGGGTGTCATTCTCTGTTGTTCTCTTCTGGAATGTATTACTGAGAAAGTCAATGAGAATTCTACCAGTGTCCGGTGACTTGGTGAAGGGCTGAGGTTCTGTTTATCAAAGTTGCTTTTCACTTACCTTCATTTACCATTATTAATCTGCTTTTCCATACAGATGACAAGGACATAATACATCTAACGTTTGGTTGGTGGCCTCAACAGGTCGATGAAATGTCCTCATTCAGTCTGGAGCTTCTTCTGCCCCTTGTGCGCCTCCTTGGCTGGGGTTACCTCAGTTGCTGCTGGGCCTGGCTGGTTGGCAAGCCTCTGTAAACTGCAGATTGAGAATTCCATCCTTGGGCCAAATAATAGACTTGCTGGAAGGCAATGAGTGCCATGCGTGTCATGTAGGGGGCAATCTGGCATGAAGTCAGTGCAGTGGAACCATACTGGTTGCGTGTTCTGTACTTAGGGTGATGCTATGGTTTGCAGGCTATGTGACGCTCAACGGGAAACTTTGGCGTAAGGTTTTATGAACAGACTCTTCTCTCAACCTTGGCTGAAGCCCTGAAGTTAAGAGAGGAGCAACGGAGAAGGAACATGTGCTGACATCTAGGAGAGTTGCAAAAAGAACAGTTGATGGACAGAATGCAGAACAAGGTCATACATTCACCCCAGTACAGAGATCTGGGCCTAATTCCATTGTTTTTTTGCTCACCATGCAATTCCAGTTTGGACCCAGCCTATGCAAATCAGTCTTGACCCTCCACCCAATGGGAACAGTCCAGCCCAAACTGCCAGGCCATGATGGGTACATTATTTGAACTCTGATGCCGTTATGAAGCTTTTGCAAGAAAGAAGAGAATAATATTGTAAGTCTATCTTACCGATAATGGCGTGCAATTTTATTTAACAGAGATGGAAACATTTTTCAGGAATTGAGGAACTGTACATATGAAAGGGGCATCTTATAGGACTTAATATAATGGAATAGTTGAACCCTCGATTGTACATTAAAAGAGTTTATTCAACATGCTAGTGTCTGATGTATATAAGAGTATTTACTAAAAAGATTGGTTCATCATTAGACTACTGGTAAGACCCACTTTGAGTTATTCAGAGGAGCGAACCATGGGCGTAAGCTTGTTCCTGGGTGGATGGACTGAAGGAAGGTATGTGTTATTTTGTCTGCTGAAATTTCTTGGAGGGTGAGAGAGAAGTTGAAATAAAAACGTAAGGAGAATTTATATTTTCAAATGGTCACCAGAGACAGCGGTGAGTGAAGGTCAAGGCACTAGTAGGATGTGAGAAATTCTCAAAATGTACTAAACCATGTAGAGTGGTTAAGTTGTTTAAAAACTCTGAAGAAGAATTTGGAATCACAGTAGGACTTAACTGTTCAGGACATTACATTTCATGTAATTTATCTTTCAGATCTATTCCCTCAAGGAGTAAAGAATTGTAATTAAATGGAAGAAAAGATGGTGATAAAGAATATATTGGGAGAAGAGTTTCTAAAAGACCGGGTTATCTTAAAGACTTTGTTCAGGAAACTGTATTTATTTTGTACTTTAAATTTCTTAACGTGCAAGGAGCTACTTTTACGAATATTAACGCAAGCCAGACAACTTTAAGGGCCTATTATTTGTAAAAAGCGTTTGTCTGCATTTCTGGGGAGGACCATCTCTTTGAGGTTACCCTGCATATTGATCTGTCGGCCTTGAGTAGTTGAACAAAGGACACGCTGGTTGAATAAAGTGAGAATTTTTTTAATTCCTCATCATAGACATCGCGTCACAGAAATACCTTAGGCATACACAATTAAAATAAAAGACATTGCATGCTAGCAAGCCGAGCTCTCGTTTAATGTGTGTGCAGTGGTTGCTGAAGATGCCATGCTCAATTCACTGATTAACTCTGTACACTAACATGGCCACCGGCAAAACAAGACCAGCCTCCTGCAATCGAGCGGGTGCCCATTAAATATTCAGTCTCCTTCATGCAGTTTAATGACAAATGTGTAGTGTTGAAGGGCCGCTGCTGTGAGACAGGCTGGTTCTGTGTTATTGAAAGAGAGAAGAGATAATCAGTAGTGGAGCTGCTTCAACTCCCAGGAGCAGCTGCCAGGCGCAAAGAGGCAACCACGGTGTTTGCAAAGGAATGTCAATAGATGGACAAAGCGCAGGGGGATGGGAGGCGGCTCAGCCGTCAATCTCTTAAATGGCAGAGTAGATGGCGACCAGGATACATTTTAAAATAGCTTCTTAGTTTAATAGATTGTCAGTGACCTTTTCAGAGCGTCCCTTACCTTTTTCAAGCGCTAGGAGAAATTCCCGATTTCTTTGGAGCTCCCTCATAAACTCCTCATTTTGCAGAAAGAGGGCGATCCGCTCATCTTCCAGGTACTGCTTCATCTTCCTCTCTTGCTCCAGGGAACCCTGCAGTTTTTCTCTGCTTTCACACCGTCCTGGAGGAGAGGAGCTATGGGAGTTCTGAAAGGAATGAGAGCAAAGTCACATTCACCTACCGGCTCTGGTCACGTGCGTCTCCCAAAGAAGCTTTGATGTGTATGTAAAAGAGTGTTGAAGAGGGCCATGCCGTTAAACAGTTCAGCCTTCTGTGGCCCTTACAAATCAATCGTACATTGGTAAATTCACAAAGTCTGACTAAGATATGTATGGAAAGGGATTGTCGTAGTTTCAAAGAACCCGTCCGATCCATCAGAACGTAGTATTATAGTGTATTTTTTAATGACTGTTCAACCTTCGATAGGAAATCTTAGGTCGAAAGATTGCTTATTATGTGAAAAAAACAATTAGCTTGGAATAGGCGGAATTTCTGAAACTGTAAACGAGTGCAAGTTCCAAATTCTGCAAACAACTTTTAAAAATATGTTGCTAGCAAAGGGTATATGGTGAAGGGCTTAGGGCCTAGAATGTGTGAGAAGCACTTTGCCCTAAATGGTGTACACCGTTTTAATCATTTAGGGCCATATGTATCAACACACTTTCCCATAGAGACAGAATGGGTAAACCCCTTTGATACACCTGGCCCTTAGTCTCATAATATTTGCAAACATAAGCACATTTTTTAAAATTGTTTTCACATTTTCATTTTCAACCGAAAGAATCAAAGGAAGTAAAGGGTTCATTTTCAAACAAGTTTATTCAATCAAACCGTTTTAAGCATTGGATTTTAATAAAAATAGCTTTTCCCACTATTTCTCAGGTGCTGGCATCCACGAAACAACCTCCCTGACGGCAAAGTTGTGCTCTTGATCTAGTGATGGTACATGCAGAGGAATTAACATTCAAGGCTGTGTCCGAAGCAGACTTCACTGGAAGGTCAGTGGCAGCATGAAAGGTGGTCACCAACAGTTTCCAAAACTGAGGCAGTGTAGGTGATACACAGAATGTGGTGCCTTAGCCATCAAGGAGAACCAACTTCCCATATGGAGAAACAAACATGTGGAGACTAGTTCTACATCTACTGCTACTTGGATAGAGCCCAAAACCCACTCGGTCTCGGATACCTCACAGACTACTCGCTCAGCAACAGCTGTGCGAGTCCCAGGGAAGCGGAGAATGGAATGCAGGAGATTACTGAGAAGTGGGTGTCGACAGCGCTCCCTGTGGCTAGCCCGCTGACCCCCTGCATTAAAGCTGCCCCGCAACTCGCCTTACAGGTCTGGACTGGCGCCTGCTACTTTAGACTGCACAGTCATGGGTCCCATCCATGCGCCTTCAAAGGCTCACACTGCCCCCCCCCCCCCCCCCCCCCCCCGCCCGAGTATATGTTTGGCCAGGACCCTCTTCTCTACAGAGCACTCTCACCCCACCAGCTCCATCATACTACGTTCAACCGACCCTCGGTGAAGGGGGTGGAGCAAGTGTGGGCAACGTGTGTACAACCTGGCTTGATCCCCAGTGCAGCACGAGATCTACCTGCATACTACTTCACGCTGCCTTCGCCCACCACCACACCCCCCGCCTTCAACCCCTACGGCCAGCTCTGGACCCATCTAGGTCCAAGATCACCGCGAGTGAGTGCAATAGCACCCCCGAAGGCAAGGCTGAACGAGCACCGCAAGAACCCAGGCAATTGCGAGATCATGCTCTGTAAATATGTTTGTCCAACCCTAATCACTTCAACTTTATTTAAAATACATTTTTTTGTTAATTTGCAACTTGTATATATGTTGCTCTAACCACAAGTATCCGTAGTAGACATGTACTTATATTCTTTTTGAGTTCAGAGGTTATCTGTTTCGTATCTTTTATGTAATTCTTGTACTCTGAAGTCCTTATGTAATGTAACTGGTTCTATTGTAGAGCGCTCCAGCACCTTTGGTTAAAGTTCACAATATATAAAAATGCTTAAATAAATAAATACCTAGAGCAGGAGACAAGAATGAGACAAAGGTCACAATGCCTGAAATAGCCAAATGTGCAAGGAACTGCCAAAGGCCAAGTTTTTTTGCCTTCTCTCTTCATTCCAGTCTATTAAATTGGGACCTTGGGACATACATGTGTTCCTGCTGTCTTGCTAAACAAGACGCCTGAACTGAATAGTGATATTAAGGGGTGTGATTTAGGATTCAATAACTATCAGAAAGCTACTGTAGTTCCTTCAGAACTATGTAGCAGTATGCAATTGTAGATCCTAATTTTTTTAGAAAGTTATGAATGCCCAGACCACGCAACAGCCTCGATTGCTGAATCCTGTTGGAGGCACTAGGGATCCATCATTATTTCGATCTACAACAAGGCTTTCTGTTTCACTGGCAACTGCACAGTACAGAGCCTACCAGAGTCCAAAAGGCACTGCTCCTCATGAAAACAAGTACTGGGAACGCCAATAGATATCGTCTTTGGGACCTACTGGCTTTGACAGCTTCCTTAATGCTCTGTAGGATGTCTAAAGAAGAAAATAAAATAAACCTATGATGTGGCTGCTGCGTTATTTAGCAGATGCATGCACCAAGCATGTGAGCTGGATCGATATATATATCTTTTTTAATGTAGGAAAGTGTTTTTTTGGGGGAGGGGGCGGGGAGAGAAGCAGCCCAGGGGAGCCAGCCCGGGGGAGCTGACGCAATGGGGACAGTGGGTGGAAGAACAACGGGGGGTACAGATGAAGAAAGCAACATGGAGGGGGCTGGTGGGGAGAAATGAAAAGCAAATGGACGAGAAGAACTGCAACATGGAGCTGGGGAAGGGCAAGAAAGTTAAGGGGGTGCCGCTCGGCCCCCGCACGTATGGCAGGTCACCAGATCCCCCCTTCTTGGTGGTTGCAGAGTCTTGATGACGCGGCGGGCGCGCCCCACCCCCGATTGGTGCCTGCAGCCGCGTTTGACCCGGTGGGGAGGGGGGGGGACGAGGCCGGAACAGTGGGAATTGGTCCGCCCCCATTGAGGTTAAATGGCCGGGAGAGCGTGGGAGGCGCCATCTTGTTCCCGCGCTCTCCCAGGCCTGCACCGTGCCCCAGAGGGCTGAATAATCTTTTATTCTTTTTTCATCCTTGTACAGGTGGAGTTTCCTTCGAAGAGCAGCTTGGCCTGAGTCCATTTCGGAGGTCGGCATTGGGAGCAGCGAGGGCGGCATTACGGCGGAGGCCGCGTGGGCCGGCAAGGTTTTGTTCCCGTCGGTGGCGCTGATTTTACAATCGAGTGAGGATCGGCACGTTGTCGGGCAGCAGTTAGCTGGAGGTTGCGGTAAAGGGGCTGCGTGAGGCACGAGTCGCGCAAACGGTAAGGCATCGTTGGGGGGGCGCCTTTCCGGAGCTCGCAGCGGGGATTTGCTAACTACGAGAGATAACTGGCTGTGCTGCAGGTAGTCGGCACAATTTTAGTGCGTGAAGCAGGGTCAGCCTTGGCAGTACGTGGATGGGAGACTAAATAACTCCTATTTGGCATTTTAGTTTTGAAACCAGCTGTTTTTGATAGTTGGAAAAATCCCTCAGCCCAGTGAGTGGCTAAAACGACGTAATTGTTTTGTTTTGGGGCATTGAGGCTGCACGCAATTTGAAGAGCGCTGTTGTAGGTGGTGTCATTTTAAGCAATTTTTAGGCACACAAAGTAAACGCGAGAGCCTTAGTTCGTTCCTCATTAGGGCTGTGGCTGGCCAAGTGGTAGGGTAAAGAGCAAGCGAACGCTGTGAAACAGTATTGTGCCATATTGGCTATTGTGCCACCCAAAATTTTATAACACCGGTAATGATTATTGTCTCAGGGGACTAGGACATTTCACAGGTCTCTCTGGTTCACGGCTCACTTGCTGGAGTGCATGGTTACTTGGAGTATTTGTTAATTCCTTTTCTCTTCGCAGAATAACCACCGTACAGGGGCAGCTGGTGCTGAAGGGCTGGTAGCAGCTGGTGCTGAAGTGCTGGTGCTGGGACTGACGAAGGGGGACACAGGCGGGCCTGCATTTCACTGCTTCTGGAGGGCCGCCGGGCTAGAGTGTGCTCGCCCAACACCCAGGTTAGCTAGTGTGTCTCGCGGTCACAGTTGCGTGGTGCTTACGGCCGGCATGTGTTCCTCCATCTTTGAACAGGTACAAGAGCACATCGTGCTCATAAGTGTGGCATAGGTATAGGCTGTTTACTGTTTTAAACAGAAAAAGAAAATGTCTAGTGGTTGTGGCGCTAAGCGTTCCCGCTTGGAGCTTATGCTGCAGGGTATGATGCGCAAGATGACAGCTATGGACAGGAGACTGGGGAGAGTGGACCAGTTGGGTAAGAACGTAGCGGAGATCTCACAAAGGTTGGATGACCAGGTGGGGCCATCTGGGAGACCCAAGCGGGTAATAGTGTCACCGCAGCCCAGGGGAGAGTTTGATGCGTTACCTAAGCGGGTCAGGGCAAAAAGGGGTAGTGGTCGGGCCCAAAGCCACAAGTACCAGGGGGGTCCCCAGGAACAGTCCCTGAGGGGGGACCGCCAGGCCGGTAGCACCCATACCAACGCCACTAATACCGATGAGTATACCGGTGATACCGGCTCTAGCCACACCAGCGCCAGCCCCATACACAGCGCCCTTGGTTGTCCCACCAGTAGTTCCAATGGGACCAGTGGTGATCCCGGCTCCTCCCCTGGTACATGACATGGGATCCCCCACCCCAGTTAGTGCACCTCCAGGGGTGGGTCAGGTGCCTCCTGAGCTGGCAGCCCAGATAGCGGCAGTGCTCCCCTGGCTAGGGATTGGGGGGATGTTACCGTCCTCGGTGGGCGCTAAGGAGGTTGGGGAAGATCCCTCCGCAGAGGCTCAAAAAATGGTAGCAAACATTTTGATTGCTAAGGGTGGCGGGGAGTGCCAAGCGCGCCTATTTCTCCTCAAGCAACAAGTTCGGACAGCGGCGCTGGAAAGGACAAGAGTGTTGAAACAACGCGGGTCGTAGAAAGTGGTAAGGAGGTGGCTTTGCCGGTGTTAGGGGAAGGTACAATACCCTCCAGGAGGGAGAGTCTGGCCCAACATGTCCCACAAGCAGTGAAGGAATTGATTTGGGCGGGCAAATATGTCTATTTGTTTTCCTTGCTGGTGGATCACAGGGAAATGGAATATGTTAAGACACAGAAGGACTGGATGTTACCTAGCGAATGGCGGAGCCAAATGGCAAGATTCAGGGTGGTGGAGTCACTGATCAATTGGATCAGGGCCTTTTCTGTGTTTATGGCGATCACAGCAGGGCGTTCCCCTAATTTGCAGGCAGAGATAGAATTACTACGTTCAGTGACAAATATGGGGGGGGAGGGGGAATGGGTGGAAGGAGTAGGACACGACCTTCAGGAAAGCTAAAGAATTTGACCAAACTTTATCCTGGGATAGGGTCGATCCGTCTCATGGTATGGCCAGTTTACGGCCGGGCAACCAGGGGGTGCGGGCCCAAGCTGGAACAAGGGTTACCCGTCCAAACCCCAGCAGCCCTTTCGGTATGCACAAGGGGGTGAAACGGCAGGTAGAGCACAGGGCAGTGGGGACCGAAAAGGGGTATGCTGGGATTTTAACAAACATACATGCACTAGGGCAGCAGGCACATGTAAGTTCAAGCATGCATGTTCCTTATGTGGCCACCCTTCCCATCCAGAAACAACATGCAGCGCAAAAAGTAACACCTCTGGGAACAGGGGAAGAAGGAAGCAAGATTAGGGTGGGGGGACCTGCGCGTAGCGCATTCACCCATTGACATTCTGGCTATGACTCCTTGGCTGGACAGGTACCAAGACCAGGCCTCTGCGAGGATGTTGCAGGAAGGTTTTTCACACTGCTTTAGGATCCCAGCAGGGGGATATCAAGGGACATCAAAATGTAGGAATCAACTGTCAGTTAGGCATAACCCAGTGGTAGTGGCAACAAAGATCGCCAAGGAGCTGCGCCTGGGGAGGACAGCGGGTCCTTTTAATGACATCCCTGCACCTAACTTTGTTTGCTCGCCCCTCGGCGTGGTCCCAAAGAAGGAGAAGGGCGAGTACAGGCTCATCCATAACTTGTCAGCACCTAGGGGCGCATCATTAAATGACGCTATCAATGGGGACATTTGTAGCGTTAAGTATGTGTCTTTTGACCAAGCAGTGGAGATGTTGAGGATTCTTGGGCCCGGGGCCCTGATGGCCAAGTCAGACATTGAATCTGCATTCCGTCTTCTGCCAGTACATCCCCTAGATCCGCATCTGCTAGGTTTCGCATTCCAAGGAAAATTCTATATGGATATGTGTATGCCCATGGGTTGCTCTGTCATGTGCTTATTTCGAGAAATTCAGCTCCTTTCTGGAATGGGTTCCGAGGCAAACAATGGGACACCATTATGTCATGCATTACCTAGATGACTTTCTTGTTCTGGGCGCAGCGGGATCACAGGAGTGTGAGTGGGCATTGCAGGAATTTTGCATCCCCATGCGTGCTTTTGGGGTTCCGCTAGCGCCTGGGAAAATGGTAGGGCCAGCGACATGATTGGAATTTCTAGGCATAGAATTGGACTCAGTGGAGGGCTGTTTCAGGTTACCCAAAGAAAAAATCAGGAAGTTCAAAACGGCTTTACAGAAATGCTTGTTAAAAGAAAAGGTGACACTACAGCAGCTACAGCAGACTGTGGGGCAGCTGAATTTCGCTCTAAAAGTAATACCTATTCTCCCACTCAGTCTCGCAGGCCATGACGAGCCTGCGGGAGCAA
This sequence comes from Lissotriton vulgaris, assembly GCF_964263255.1. Classification (NCBI taxonomy): domain Eukaryota; kingdom Metazoa; phylum Chordata; class Amphibia; order Caudata; family Salamandridae; genus Lissotriton; species Lissotriton vulgaris. The sequence continues at coordinate 249,184,567 of NC_141687.1, forward strand.
CACAATCTCACTAGGAGGTTGTCGTCCGAGGTTCGCCAGGACATGCGTATTTGGATGGCATTCCTGGAGGATTTCAACGGCAGAGTGGTGTGGTGTGGTCCCCCCACAAGGTCTGCTGAGTTAGGTCTAAGGACTGATGCGGCGGGCAGTGTGGGGTTTGGCGCCATACTTGGAAACAAGTGGGCGGCCCAACAGTGGCCGGTTTGGTGGGAAGGGATTGGTTTGACAGCTAACATCGGATTTTTGGAGCGGTTTCCAATATGGGTTGCATTGACAGTTTGGCCCGAAGAGTTGTGTAACCAATCCGTGATCTTCTGGTCCGATAACATGACCGTAGTGGAATGTATCAGCCAGCCGGCGACACGGTGTAAGTTTATACTCCGCCTCATGAAGGAAATTGTGTTTATTTGCATGAAATTGAATGCCCAGTTTAGGGCCAAACATGTCCCGGGGTCGCTGAATAACGAGGTTGACGCACTCTCTCGCTTTAAGATGCAGGTATTCAGGGAGCACCTACCATCTGTGGAGGCAACACCGGCACACTTCCCAACAACACTCTGGCAAATTGGTGGCCCCAGTTACAGGACCTCGTGGCAGCTAGCATAGCGCTCAGGACAAGGACAGCTTATGAAGGGGCGTTCATGTCTTATTGCTACTTTTTGGGTCAAGACTGGGCATGGAAGTGGGATCAGGAGGGGAACTTTACCCAGTACATGGATACATTATATAAAGAAGGGTGCTCCGCAACAACAGCTAGCAGACACAGGGCATCCGTTTCTTTCTTTGCGCAGCTAAAAGGGACCAGGGATCCCACAAACAGTTTCATAGTGCGGAGGGAACTGAGAGGGTGGCGGCACCTGAAAACAGCTGCCACTGATCCCAGACAACAGATAGGATTAGACCGATTGGGATAATTATTGTATGCCTTGTCTGACACCTGTAGTTCGGCAGGGGAAGTACTTTTATTCAGAGCCGCTTTTTCGTTGGCCTTCTATGGGGCATTACGGGTGAGCGAATTGGTGGCTAGCAGCAAGCGGGACACGCTGGGGAATCTGCGGCTGAAACACACAAGGATACTGGATGATACGCCGTTTATCACCATACTCAAATCTAAAACTGACCAGGAGGCCCGGGAGGATAGCTTGGTATTCCACCAGGCACGGACTAATCCTTGCTGCCCAGTGTCCCATGTAGAGTCCTTCATCAAGCAACGAGTAGGCGTGGCGGGGGGAGCATTGTTAATGCATGCAGATGGTACCCCATTGGCCAGGTTTCAGTTCCAAAGAGTGTTAATGCAAATGCTACTTACCAGTATGCATCTGTTCTTGGCATGTAGGGCTGCTGACATTCATATCTGTGCATAGTCCGCCACCTAGTGTTGGGTCCGGATGATTGCACATTGTTGTCCTGGAAGAGTCTTCGAAGTATCACGAGATAGGTGGCTCCTCCCCTGGACTACAGTGCGCATGGGCATCGCCTCCATCCCCAGATTGTTTTTAGCCATTGGCAGAGATGGAGTGAAGAAGTGAGTGATGACCATGCTATGAGCATATGTGTGTATATGAATACATACTGCAGCTGCTACAGGCGCCGGGGAGGAGGGTGGGCGATATGAATGTCAGCAGCCCTACATGCCAAGAACAGATGCATACTGGTAAGTAGCATTTGCAGTTCGAGGCATGTGGGCTGCTGAATTCATATCTGTGCATAGAATACATAGCAGTCCCTCCATTAGCGGCGGCCGCCCGTGCCAGCTGCAGCAGTCTGAAAAAGCGTTTTTAGAACAGCCTGACCAACAGCTGCCTGCTGTTTGGAATGCACGTCTACACAGTAGTGCTTAGTGAAAGTATGTGTGGTAGACCATGTGGCTGCTCTACAGATGTCTTCTAAGGGAATGTTACCTAAGAAAGCCATAGAGGCCCCCAACTTCCTAGTGGAGTGGGCCCTCGGTGGGATAGTGAGAGTGCGCTTAGCTTTAGCGTAACAGATCTGAATGCACTTTACTATCCATCTAGCAATCCCCGCTTTGGAGATTGCATTTCCCTTGTGTTGTGTGGCAAAAGCAACAAAAAGTTGTTTGGTTTTGCGGAAATCTTTTGTCCTGTCCACATAGTACATCAAGGCCCTTTTCACATCAAGAGTGTGGAGCATACGCTCCGCCAGCGTCTCTGGGTTTTGGAAAAACACCGGCAATTCAATTGTTTGGTTCATGTGAAACTGTGAGACCACTTTGGGTAAGAATTTAGGGTTAGTGCGGAGCACCACCCTGTTAGCATGTACTTGGAAGAAAGGTTCTTGGATGGTGAGCGCCTGCAGCTCGCTAACCCTCCGTAGCGATGTAATTGCTACTAAGAACGCAACCTTCCAAGTTAAAAACTGCAGCTCACAAGAGTGTAGTGGCTCAAAGGGAGGACCCATCAGCCTTGTAAGAACCACATTGAGGTTCCATTCCGGGGCTGGTGGAGTCCTTGGTGGAATGACTCTCTTGAGTCCTTCCAGAAAAGCCTTGATAGCAGGGACCTTAAAGAGTGACAGGTGCTGCCTATTCTGGAGGTATGCTGCCATAGCCGACAGGTGAATGCGGATGGAAGAGTAAGCTAGATTACAACGATACAGGTGAAAGAGGTAACATATGATGTTTTGAATGGAGGCGTCTAGCGGGTCAATGCTGTGCTCCACGCAGTAGACGACAAACCTCTTCCATTTAGCCGCATAACAAGCTCTAGTAGTGGGCTTCCTTGCCTCCCGAATGATGTCCATGCAATCGGGCGGAAGATTGAGGTAGCCAAACTCTAGGACTTCAGGAGCCAGATCGCCAGGTTGAGCTGTTGCGGATCTGGGTGCTGAATGTCGCCATGGCTCTGCGTCAGAAGGCTGGGAGTGAGATGAAGCCTTTGATGCGGTACCACGGAGAGTTCCAGAAACGTGGTGTACCATGGTTGGCGAGCCCACGTTGGAGCAACCAGGATGAGCGTCATCGAGTGTTGCCTGAGCTTGCGTGCCACCAGCGGTATCAGAGGTGCTGGGGGAAAAGCGTACGCAAATCTGCCTGACCAGTTCATCCACATCGCATTGCCCTGTGATTGGGGGTGTGGGAATCTGGCGGCGAAGCTTTGGCATTTTGCGTTCTCCTTTGTGGCGAACAGGTCTATCTCTGGATGACCCCACCTTTGGAAGTACGGTTGGAGTACTGATGGATGTATCTCCCACTCGTGCATCTGATGGCTGTGCCTGCTGAGCAGATCCGCCATTTGATTGTCCTTGCCCGGGAGATGTTCTGCCATGAGGAAGATGTTCCTCTGAATGGCCCACTTCCACATGCTCTGAGCCAGATGAGACAGCTGTGGAGAGTGTGTACCCCCCTGCTTCTGGATGTAGTACATGGCCGTCATGTTGTCCGTCCGGATCAACACAACCTTGTTGCACAGATGTACTTTGAATGCCTTTAAGGCCATGAAGATTGCCATCAGTTCCAACACATTGATGTGCATCTTCCTTTGCTGAAGTGTCCATAGTCCCTGCACAGTGTAGTGGAGTACATGCGCTCCCCATCCCTGGAGAGAGGCGTCCGTCGTCAGGATGATCTGTGGGACAGGCTCTTGGAATGGTCGGCCCTTGCAAAGGTTTTGTGGATTCCACCAATGCAGAGAGTTGTACGCCCGACCGCTCACCAACACTAGGTCTGTCAGTTGCCCATGAGCCTGAGTCCACTGACGTGCTAGGCACTCCTGAAGCGGACGCATGTGTAGTCTCGCGTGCGGGACAATGGAGATGCAGGAGGCCATCATGCCTATCAACTGCATGAACACTTTCGCTGGAAGCGAGTGTTGGGGTCTGAATCGTTGGATCAGTGCCTGGATACTGGCGATTCTCACTGAACTCGGCTGCGCAGTGGCTGCCAGAGTGTCGATTGTCGCGCCCAGATACTGTCGCACGTGGGCGGGCTGGAGATGGGACTTTGGGTAGTTCAGAGAGAATCCCAGATCGTGCAGGAGGTGAATGGTGCGTGACACGTGGTCTACGCACTGGTGTTCCGTCTTTGCCTGAATAAGCCAGTCGTCTAGGTATGGAAAGACATGGACGTGCTGGCGACGGAGATGCGCCGCCACAGTCGCTAGGCATTTCGTAAATACTCTCGGTGCCGTGGTGACCCCGAACGGCAGGACTCTGAACTGGTAATGCTGGTTTAAGATCGTGAATCTGAGATACTTTCTGTGGGAAGGATGCAGGGGAATATGGAAATAGGCATCCTTTAGATCCAGCGTTGATAGGAAGTCCCCCTGCTGAAGCAGGGGAAGCACCTGCTGCAGTGTGAGCATATGGAAGTGCTCCGAGTTGATGTACCAGTTCAGGGGCCTGAGGTCCAGGATCGGCCTGAGTGATCCGTCCTTTTTGGGGATCAGAAAATACAGGGAGTAAACCCCTGTTCCCCGTTCTTGCAATGGAACGAGCTCTATCGCCCCTTTTTGCAGCATGACCAGTACTTCTTGCTGCAACAAGGTCAAGTGCTCGTCGGACATAGCACGGTTTCTTGGCGGTATGTCCGGTGGAATGGACGTAAGTTCTAGACAGTAGCCGTACTGGATAAGAGACCTCACCCACCTGTCCGTGGTGATGGACCTCCACGCCGGCAGGAACTGCTGGAGTCTCCCCCCGACAGGTGTTGTGTGATCGGGGGGAAGTGACAAGACGTCACTGCTTGTTGGAGGCGGTGGACCTGGAGGCATTGTTTCCACGTCCCCTGCCTTTGATATTATTGCCTCTGTAGCCACCCCTGCCCTTGTTGTTGTTATACGAGGACTGGGTGTTACCCTTGTAGTATTGCGTGGACTGGGAAGCCTGGCCCCTCGAGGTGCCTCTTGAATTGGAGCGCCGAAAGGAATGACCCCGAAACTGCTGGCTTTGTAAGGCCCCCATAGACTTAGCAGTTTCGGTATCTTTTTTCATCTTTTCTAGGGAGGCATCCACCTCAGGGCCGAACAGATGGTCAGGATTCACTGTTTGACCCAGTATTGTTGTTTGTATGTCGGGTTTGAACCCCGAAATCCGAAGCCAGGCATGGCGTCTAAGTAACACGCTTGTATTGATAGCCCTGGATGCAGTGTCTGCCACGTCTAAGGCACATTTAATGGATGCATTTGTAATGAGTTTACCCTCCTGAATGAGCATCTCCCCCGCCTCCTTGTATTGGTCAGGCAAGTGTTGCAGGATGGCCTCTAATGTGTCATAATGGGCTCTATCATAACGTGCAAGCAGTGCTTGAGTGTTAGAGATCCTCCAGATGTTCGCTGCCTGTGCAGCAATGCGCTTGCCTGATGCCTCAAAGACCTTGGACTCTTTGTCCGGGGGAGGAGCATCACCAGTAGTCTGTGAATTCGCCCTCTTTCGAGCGTTGGACACCACCAGGGAGTCCAATGGTAAGTGTCCCTTAATATACGTGGGATCCGAGGGCGCCGCTTTATATTTTCTGTCGATGCGAGGATTGACCACCCGCGCCCGGGTGGGCTCCTTGAATACCTCCTGGGCATGCTTCAGCATCCCTTTAAGCATCGGTAGAGTCTTGACTTGTTTTTCGGCTACTGAGAAGGTGTCGACTAAGAAGTACGCATCCACGGGGTCCGAGTGCAGTTCGACGTCGTGGTTTGCTGCAGCCCTCTCTATTAGGGCATTGAAGGCCGCCGAGTCCTCTGTCGGGGACGTCTTTGCGGCGAAAAGTTGAGTGTCCTGACCCGACTGCGGGTCGTCAGCGTCGCCTCCCGCTGTCCAGGGCACCTGCTCCTCGTCCGGATCCGAGTACGCAGGGTAGGTGTACTCGTCCTCGTCCTCGTCCACATAAGGCGCGGGGGAATGGACCGGCGAGTGTTCCGGGGCTTGTGGAGACAGAGGTTCCATCAGAGCCGAAGAATCCGTAGAGTACCTCTTGTTCTTGAGTGGAATCCTAAAAGGTTCCAAGGTCGGCTCCGACGTAATCTTCCGTTTGAGGAGCGACAATTTTCCGGTGTTTGCGTCGATGATCACCTCACGACGTTCCTCCACCGCAAGCGGCTGGAGCCGAAGCTTCGACACCACCAGAGCAGCTTTCGGCGTCAATACCTCCTGTGAGTGTCCACCCTGTTTCGGCGCGAAGGCCTTCGGCGTCGTCTTGGGTGGAAGGGTAAAACGAATGGGCGTTTGTTCCTTAGCAGACTTCTGCGCGGCTCGAGGCACTACAGTGTCCTGGCTGGGAACCACAGTGGACTGTTGGATCCTCTTCAGGGAATCCTCCACCTTCTTTGTAAGGGACGCCGAGGGCTGAACCGGCTCGAGCGACTCGTCGACTTCGATAGCCCGATCGCCGATAGGCCTCTTCTTCGGGGCCGACGCCCCATGGGCATGCGCACCATCGGCGTGACGCTTCTTCGAAGAAGTCTTCGGGTCCGCGACCCCTTTCGGTGCCGATGCGGCCGCATCGGAGGCCTTCACCTTCGGCGCCGACCCCGATGGCTTCGGGTCGGCCGGTTTGGCGTGGCTCTTCAAGTCGGCCATTTTGGGTTTCGTGGAAGTTGACGCCTCCAGAACCTTCTTCACCAACGCCACTTTCAGTTTCGGTTTCGCATCCGAGGGTGCGAGACCAGTTGGTTTCACTTTCGTTTTCTTCATAGAAATGTCCGTGACCGGGCCCGGAGGCGGGGACGTAGGACTCATTGTTAGATCTTGGGTAAGGCCCGAAGGCGATCCCTCGACCTGGGCCGTGTAACGGGGAGTAACCCCGGAGTCTTGTTGGGGATGCTCTTCCTCCGAGCTATCACCCATCGTGGGACAAGCCCGGTCGTCGTCCCCTACCTCGTCGGAGACTTCGTCGTAGGCCTCATCAACCGCGTCGCCGGTCTCTTCATCGGACGCGGGGCCAGAGTCCGACCCTTGTACGTCGTCTTCTCCCTCAACCGATTCCTGGAAGATGTCATCAGGTGGGGGTGCCGAAGCCGACAATTGAGCCTGGAGCCGATTAGCCCGGCGAATCTTTAAAGTTTTCTTACTCCTAAATTTCGAACACGCCATGCAAGTGTCCTCACGGTGATCCGGTAACAAGCATGTATTGCACACGGGGTGCACGTCGAGGTGCGAATATTTAGAGTGACACAGCGGACACTTCTTGAATGGAGTCCGCTCCATAGCAAAGGGTGTAGTGTAGGCCCGTCCGCGTCGAAAGCACGTGGAGGGGCAGTAGGAGATCGGAGCTGAGAGTCAGTAAGAAACCCGAACGCAACTATACCGACGCCCAGCCTAAAGACCTTTTGGTCTCGAGTAAAAGTAGAACAACTATCGATTCCGATAGAGGGAACCGAAAACACATCCGAACCCGATGGCGGAAAAAAACAATCTGGGGATGGAGGCGATGCCCATGCGCACTGTAGTCCAGGGGAGGAGCCACCTATCTCGTGATACTTCGAAGACTCTTCCAGGACAACAATGTGCAATCATCCGGACCCAACACTAGGTGGCGGACTATGCACAGATATGAATTCAGCAGCCCACATGCCTCGAACCAATGACAGTTGGCAAGGCTGCATTAAATCCTAAAGACTTTGGGAGACATTCATTCAGAATAGGAGCAGCCACGGAAGCATAGGCTAGAGGTTTGCAGGCTAACTGTGTAAAAAGGATTGGAAGGTGGTCCTCCAACTGTTATAAACGTTATGTGCGATTGCACACATGTTGTGAGGTGATAAATAAGTTACGCTGACGCCTGTCGTGTGTTTGTTTATATTTTAGTTTCCCAAGCCTGTCAAGCAGGGCGGAAACTATTGCCGGGCCAGCAACAACAAGTATCCTCATCACGACGGACGCAAGAACAAAGGAAGGAGACAAAAGTGGTATGGGTGGTTGGTCACTCATATGTGAAACGCGCTAAACATGTTTTCTTTTCAGGCGATTATGGACGGAGGGCAGAACAAGGAGGTTTTAAGGTTTCCTTTCATGGTAGGGGGGGCCTCTGCCTGGGTCAGCTTAGGGGGTTCCTTACAGAATTACTAGATAGACACACCCCACCACCTTCAGTGGTTATCTTACACGTGGGTGGCAAAGATTTGGTTAAACTGGGCAGGAGGGTCCTGATGGAAGAGATGATCTCAGCAGTGAGCTGGTTAGCAAAAGTACGCCCAGGCTGCATCATGGGCTGGTCTCAGATGATTCCTAGGCTGCAATGGAGAGGAGGGGATTCTATCAGGGCATTGAATCACTCGGTAAAGAGGATCAATAACAAGGTAGAGAAGCTATTTTGGTCACCTCAATTACAGAATATCCCTCATGGGTGCATCTGGGGGGAACACTTCTATTTACAAGATGGGGTTCACCTGACTAGGGCAGGCAACAAATTACTGGCAGAGAATATTTCTGCATGGCTGGGTGGTTTGTCCAGGGAGTCATGACCTTTTCTTTTAGGAGGTTGGGGGGGTGAGGGTCAGATAGTCGGTCAACTATGCTGGCCTGTGGCGGTAAGGTCATGATCGGTGAGCAGTTAATATAAGGTCCTTAGGGGGCGTCACCATTCTTCAAATGGGGTCGTCAGGGGGAGGGGCCAATGGTCTCTTCCAGAACTCCAGGGGCAGGATATCCGCTTGGTTGGATGGGTGCGGGGGAATGGGGAGTCACGTTTTCTTTGGGTTGGTTAGCCACCCCGCACGTACACTATGACGTCATTAAACGGCGCAGAGTGAAAGGGCCCTCCTTGAGTAATGGAGTCATGGAGCGTACGGGGGTAACCGGGATGGGGGTGGGGGGAGGGGAGTACTCTCCCGGTAAACGGGCCCTCTGTGCATGCGCACTCGGACGTGAGTGCGTAGCTGGTTAATAAGGATCTGACACCGGTTAGCGACCTTGCTGTAGGCCCATAAGCTAGGATATGCAAAAATTCATACGTAGGATGTTAGATTCTGTTAGGAAACACGCTGTATTATTTTGATATTTTGTGGGTATTTGTAAAGCGCGAGCGTTCGCTCCCAGGGGAGCATCATGGCGCTGGGCGAGTTACGGAGGAATAACTGAGAAAAGTGGTGAATAAAAGATAGAGCTAGATGGCAGCCAGGACAGAGGAGTCTGATAGTTTGTAGACCCATGTCTTAAGAAGTTTCCTGAAGTTGTTCTCATTGTTGATGACTCTGAGGTCAATGGGTAAGGTGTTCCAGGCTTTAGCTGCCAGAACAGTAAAGGATTTTCCTCCCCTGGTCTTATATTTAAATCTGGGGATTTGGACAAGGTTAGTCCCAGAAGATCTCAGGCAGCGCGAAGGATTGTAGCGGTTTACAAAATAGCGGGGTCCTGTATTTTGCATGGTTTTGTGGACTGTGAGAAGCAATTTGAAAAAGATTCTTTTGTGCAGTGGCATCCAATGAAGTGAATTCAGGGCTGCAGATGCAGATGACCTTCTGGGGAGTTGTAGAACCAGTCGGGCTGCAGCATGTTGTAGACTCTGCAACTTCCTGAGGGTGGATTTTTTCACCCCAGCCATAAGGCCGTTGCAGTAGTCAAGTCGGGAGAGTAAGAGGGCTACCGCGACTGACTTTCTGGCTGCAATTGGGAGGAAATCAAAGAATTTCCTCAGAGATTTTATTAGTCCAAAACATCGACCGGCAGTGATCTTGACGTGGTCGTCAAAAGTAAGGGAAGAGTCAAATTGTACGCCCAGATTTCTGGCTGATGTAACTGCACTAGGAGGAGCCTCGGAGCCTGTGGGCCACCAGTCTTTGGGGGAAAAAGAAATATTCTTGCCTATTGGGATGATCTCTGTCTTTGCGCTATTGCATCTAAGATGATTAGTGTTTAGCCATACAAAGACATCGGAGAGGCAATTTTTAAAGCGGAGCTCTGCGTCCGTACGCTGTTTGTCGATGGTGACGACCAATTGCGTGTCGTCAGCGTAGGACGTAACCAGAATGCCATGTGACTCTATCACAGCTAAAAGGGGTGCCATGTAGATATTAAAAAATAGGGGGCTCAATATGGACCCCTGGGGCACTCCAGATGTGATTGGTTTTTCGCTGGAAAGATATGGTCCTAGTGCTACGGTCTGGGACCTGTTTGATAGGAATGATGAGATCCAAGCCAGGGCTGAGTCTGTCACGCCGATCTCTCGCATTCGATTGATTAAAATAACGTGCGAGATGGTGTCGAATGCCGCTGTGAGATCCAACAGGATGAGGACAGCTTGCTTGCCCTCATCCTGTAGGAATTTAATGGAGTCAGCAAGCTCGATCAAAGCTGTTTCGGTCGAGTGACCGGAGCGGAAGCCCGATTGCTGTGGGTGCAGGATGTTATGGGCTTCTGTGAAGGTTTTAAGCTCCTCGTGCACTAGATGCTCCGTGACTTTGCCTAGGAAAGGAAGTAAGGAGATAGGCCGCATATTAGTCAGGTCTGTGGGTGGTTTATTCTGTTTTTTCAACAGAGGTTTGACAGTGGCCTTCTTCCATTCGGCAGGTACAATTCCGGATGCAAGGGATTCATTAATGATTCCATTGATGTGGGGATTGACTGTATCAATCAGGTGGTGAAGGATGATAGGAGGACAGGAGTCCGTGGGTGCTCCTGATTTACAGGCGCGGATTGCCTTGCTTGTCTGTTGCAAGGATACTGGTTTAAAACTGGAGATATTTGTTAAGGTTAGCCCTTTGATACCTGTCTACATTGCTTGTAATCTAATGTCAAATTTTTGCATATTAATGTTTGTGTAAATATTTTTTCAACAATTTGTAATTTGTTTTCATGTTTTAATAAATACGTCCGGGGGGTCGCGAGACCCCCTGCTTTCGATAGAAACTCCTCTCATGTCTAATTGACTTAATGGTTTGGTGTTGGTGGTGCACAAGACAGGGAGGGGGTGTTCGGTAGTCCCTGACCATAAGTATTATGGGGGAGAAGAACACAAGGGTGAGTGTACACATAGCAGGGCTGAGAGGAGGAGAAGCACCACAGATGAGACAGAGCAACACAGAGCTGGGAGGAAGAAGAGAAGCACACCAGGAAGACAGCTGGAAAATATACCCTCTTCTGGAGTGTGCAAAACAAAAGAAACAAGCATTGGCATAGCCAATAGGTCTCGCCTTTGGAACCGTATAAGTGTTTAGCTATGCAACAGTAAATGTTGTTGCACCAAGGATAATGTGCTGCATAACTAAATACTTATGAGTTCTCAAAGGCGAGACCTATTGGCTATGCCAATGCTTGTTTTCTCTTTGCTTTACCATCCTGTCGGTCTGAGGCTGCTATGATGCGGTTGTTCCTCTGAGGTCCCTGGATCGCTCTGCCATCCTCTCTGTGTGTTGCTGATGTCTTTATGCCCCTGTATGTTAGCCCCCTACCCCGCCCAGACAGTTGGCGTTAAGTGGATGGAGATATGCAGGGAGATGAATCAGCCTCCACTTCATAGTCTAGAATGTGATGACTTTATTCTCCCGACTATGAGCTGGCTCATAAGCTAATTTTTAATTCATGCAGCATGTGCAAAACCAAATAAATCACCAATAAGTAACTTCACTTAGGCACTACAAGACAGCTAATGCCCAAACTCACTCTCTGTGGAGTCTCCTATGACCATAAATTACCAAATGTAAAGAAACATTCCACATTGAATTGCTCTCTCTCAGGTAACACCCCAGCTACTGTCTCCACACGAGGTGGGGCATGGCATTAAAAGTAAAGCCTTTGCTGAAGAGTCAATGAGGTGCTGAGGCAGCAGACGACGTTGCATTGGCAATGGGAAGGAGGAACTAAGCCAGTTAGTGGGTAGTTGCCTGCTGGTGAAAAAAAGAATATGGTATTTTCCAATCTCGTCTGGTGCAGTTTTTTTAGTGTCTTACTGACACTCTTCTGGAGCTGCATTTGCAGTTTAAAAGCACCACGCCCAATCTAAATGATGTGAAACGGCTGTTGATTGAGGGATTGGTAGCGGCGTGAAGGGGCGTTGTTAGGATTTGGAACACACAGATTGTACTAGGGATTGAATCTTGGAGCTTGAACTTGTACTGGTGAATGGCAACGCAATAGACTCTGTGTGTCAGCCAAAGTTGCCCAGGGCAGTTTGATAAGGGGGCAATGGAAAGACATTTTGAACTTGATAAAAACCATTGTGTGTTCTTGCTCGCTGCTGCCGCTGGCCTGCCCAAAATATAATGGACTGAAGTAAAAGACAGCTCTCCTAAAGTATTCTCTGCTGCTTGAGTTTGTTGGTCGTCTACAATTTGTAACCTATCTAATCAAGATGTGGTTGTTGTGTATTTGTAAAGCACACTATTACCCACAAGGGTATCCTGGCGCGGAGGGTTTCATGGCTTTGGTATGGGTACTGCATATCAACATCTCATTAATCAGGACATATATTTGTGCCAATTGTTTAACATACACCCATTTTCAAAATAATATTAAACTGCATACCCATCTTTAAAAAGAATGTGATATTGATTATTTTCCTTCCGATAATGGTCTGTTACCATGGCATAAACGTACAATTCTATAATGCTCCATCTTGAAACATAATCATAAGCAAACTCAATCAATTTGCTTACCTGCTCCCTTTTCCACTTCTACATTAGTGAGACATGCTGCTAAAATTATCTTTCCATATTGAATTGCTATGCGTTTCCCAAAAGATCTTTGAGTAATAAACGGTAGTGCATCTAATGTCTGACCTCTAATGGAGTATAAAATAAAGAATACAGACACTTTGGACAAGGATCAGGTCTTCTCTTAGCTGTAGTTCAAATATTTTAGAGATACCTCAACTGAGCGTTGCATTGGGCTTGAAGGCTAAAATTGAATGCACAAAGCCCTACCTAGAAATGCATAATTTTATTACCCATCCTCATACGGTCTGCTTTTAGTCTGACTCGGTGACCCGAACTGTTACCGTAGCGCTTTTAAAGTCCTATTTTAATTCCTGTACCTAGAAGAGAACATAACATCATGAGTGACTGATGCCAACTAACTATATGCTAATATTCCCACATCTATGAAAGACCTCACTAAGAGTATTTGTTGATTGTTTTCGAATTTTACTTTTGTAAAACGTTGAAAGCAAAACCAATCTGAAATAAAAGTTTACCAGCTTCTTACTTAAGAACTTTAGAACCATGAAACATTACAGATTTTTATTTGGATGCTAACCGTCATAAGTAGTCAAATGCATTTTCTGCGACTCTGAATAAGAAGAATGCAATTTGGTTCCATAGAAGTTCTTGACGGTGCATATTCCACAACGCTTTCCGTGATGCTTTAACTTTACTCAACGATACACAAGTGTTGGAACAAATCTTAGATTCTTTCAGTGAGTTGCAACAAGTGCGGCGAGAAGCAATTAAAGAATATGATCGCAATAAGGACGCCGGTAGACGCTGAGGGCATGTCTAGCGTTTCCCTTGCGGGAGCGAGAAGCAAGGCAAGATAATTGCTGACAGATGGCGCCACTGCTCCCTCCCGCAAGGGAAACTCCAAATGTGCACGAGTGCCCTTAGAGAACAGTGCAAATATGCACAAGTTTTTGCTACAGTGCTGAGCGATGTCAAAGAGGTCTCTCTAAGCAGCGCCGCGCAGGCAAGACCTACCAAGTAGTTGCCTAAAAGTGGACAGTGGAAAGACACCATCAATCTGGTTCTGCTCCAGTGGAGGGGCAGACCAGATATACAACACAAGCCATCAAACAGAAAGCAGGAAAATGTTAGTGACAGTAAAGCCAACCAAAGGTAATAAATGGGCGGGCAGCAAGCTCCTCCAAGTTCTTGGTAAGTCCCCAACAAGTCTTTTGCAGCCACAGTTGCGCTGTCTGGTAGGCTCGACCTAAGGAGTTCTGCCAAAATTGTAAACACAAACTGCAGGGAGAAGCCTGTATATGCTAGTGACCAACAAGGGAGATTGAATGAAGCACAGGAAAGTTTGTACATTCTCATTCACATCCAAAATATAGACCTAAGTACTAAATAGAAGTACTCTGGCAACTCTGGAGGAACACCCTTGTGCTGTACCTAAAGGTGCTCATGAAAGTGACTGATACACCCTTAAGACAGCTTAAAAAAGCCTTTATGACTCTTTGCTTCATGACATTTTCATGATCAAACTGCAATCCACAAGCACAAGTGTGCATTTGATTATTACAATTTAAAATGTTGACAGCAACTCTTCAATGATGAAAGACCATGCTGGTGATCTTCGGGAGTTCTAAGGTAATAAATAAGCTTGTTTTTCAACACCAGCTGCTCACACGTTTTACATTACCACCACTTTCCAGCCTAAAGTAGATTAGCTCAAATGTAGCCTTACAGATTCAAAAACCAATTTCTGGCTTGCCCTCCAGAAGAAATATGTATTGCAGTGCAACTGGAATGAGCGAAGGACTCTGAATGCACCCAAGAACTGAGGCACTGACTGTCACACACTCAATGTTGCATTTGAGAATGTAAATGCGACTACAGTTCTTGAAAAGGTTCTAAGACCACTGCAGGCACCAGGTAAGTACCACAAGTTACCTGAAAACCACTTCAGACTAGGTTGTTGTCCATGAAGGCAGAACCTGTCAAACCGTATATTACTGGGAAAAGCCTGGTCTATGTAACCGCCATTGGTGGCATAAAAGACGCCTGCTGATGTGCTTGAAATAAACTATATGAACAGCAGTACATAAGATCTGCTTTGTAACCTGTACAGAGTGCAACTGTTCCTCTCACCCTTTTTGTGTTCATTAGGAAGAAAGTAGGACACAGGACCTAACAATGTCCATGCATCTGTGCAGCAGCTCTGTGAGGAGGATAATACTGCTGGCTAAGACGCAGGCATGTGTATAAATATTCTGTTTAGGATCTACTGTGTCTGTGTCAAAGGACTAAGTGTGAGAGCCAGTAACAAACAGCCCTATGCCCCGAAGGTGCGGTAATGAACAACATTCAGATTACAGCCAAGTTAGGGGTCTGCACGTAACAACTGGCACCCAGAAAGACTATAAGAATCTATGCCTACTGCAGACTTCTGCTTGGCGACATGACCCTTCCAGCCATAGATCTCCGTGGTAGGACTGGGAGTCCTCCTGCGGAGTGGTGAAAGAAGGCTGATGATGTTCGTGACCATTGGCACGCAAGAGAAACTGGTACTGGAGGGGAGAGCAGCGTGAAAAACAAGGTGTAAGAGGGGATCTTCATGTAATTACTAATTGTGCGAGGTTGTGCAGCAGAACACTGTTTTGGCAGAAATCACACTCCGTAATTTGCACCAGTGGAAGATACATACCCTGCCTTTGGCATATATTTTCTGACCTCAATAAAAAAAAGCAAACCCAGGGGCGTGGCTTGGACGGCAGTGGTAATGGCCGCCTAACCTGATCCCTGCCTCGTAGGAGAGCGACTTTTTTCTCCACCGGAGTGCACCATCGATCTCCTAGTGCAACGGACACCGGATTCGGGCTCCTGCCAACACGGAGCACACTCGGTGAGAAAAGTGGAGCGAAATATGAGCGGGAAGTGCTCCTTTTAGCTCCCCTTCCTCAGCGTCTGTCAGCGCCTCCCACGAGTGAGGGGGCAACCGGCGAGATGCCTCCCTGGACCTGCCCTTCGCCTATGGAAGCTCACAATTCAACAAATGAGACCCGAGGTGAGCCGCTCGCAGCACAGTCCACAACAAGTGCCCCGATGCATATTTGATGCTATTAACTGACTCCGGGGTCTCCGGCTTTCTGCGCCGCCATGCCTGCTCCCAAAATGCCGTCCCGCTCCTATACCACAGCGCATTTGTCATGTCCTGGGGCCGCTGGTCGTGCGGTAAAGCCACCCCGGCCTCACCGCTACTGAATTAAGCCTGTAGGGTGCCCAACACCAAGCATTGCAGATTCCACACACCGAAACGATCGCATCAGAGGGATTCTCCTTGGGGACTTGCCTGACCCCAAAATGGCGGCGAGTAAGACACAATTTTCGTCGCGAAGAACACTGAGCACAGTAAGAGAGGCTCAATCATGTTCTCCTGCATCTGGAAGGCATAGCGACTAACACCTGTGGCACTAATATTGCCAGTGTGCTTATGTTGCAAACATAACAACGGAGTTTCTAACACTAGCACTCACTTGAGCAAGCACCTCTATTTGACTGTACATACACTGCAGCCCAGATCCAAAACTACTGCAGTACTGCATCAAAGAACCCAGTCACCATCCTTGTGCCCACTGTACATGCTGAGCCCCCCTCACTGATACCGGATCAGTAACTAAACATTGCTCTGCCGTCCAGGGGAAATCAGTGGAGTCCCCTATGTTATCAGGTCACGCCATCTTACTCCGAGGGGTTATACCACAACTGCCACCATCAACAATACTACGGAGGAATGGAAAGAAGACCGGGTGTGTACCCTAACTCTACTCTGACCATTGGAAATCGGTAACACGATTCGTAAATAGGCGACACGCTTCTCGTGCTATAAGCACCCTACACCCAAACCGTGTCACTTCTGGTACTTTCACCCAAACCAGTGTCTAAACCTAACTGCCGCTTTAACCCAACCACTCCCTTTGGATCTGGCCCCTCCGCCAAACTGGAAGATCTCCGCCCCATCACTAGCCAGCAACAGAAACCCAACAAAATGGCAGAGAGAGAGGACAAAAAGAACAGCAAGAAGGTGCGACCTGAACCATCCCTATCGGAATCACCCATCAAAATGAGAGCGGACATTAACAGCACTCTAGAAATGATCCTCAAAAAACTGGCAGAGGTGCACGATCTTTCCAAATCAACGAGGAGCAACACAGACACCATGCAGCTTGAACTTACTGCAATTAGGGCAGACATGAACTCTGTACACAAAAGCATAGATGAAGCAGAACAAAGAATAAGTGACGTTGAAGACAAAACCAACCTATCAGCCAAAACCATTTTACAACTCCAAAGACCGACCGACTCCCTCAAACGACAGTATGCCGAATTGGAGGATAGAAACAGGAGGGGAAACGTTCGTATTTTAGGAATTCATGAAAACGCAGAGAAGGATGCCGATTCCTGCGTATCTTTCCTGGAAGCATGGATCCCGGCGGTAACAGGTATTTCTTTCCATCATGAACTTGAGCTTGATAGGGCGCACAGAGTACCAACCGTCATCCCTCATGGATATAAGGGTCCTAGACCGCTGATCTGCAAACCACTTCGCTACCAACACACCAAAGCCATCCTGCAATTCGCTAGACACAACCACTCTGTCACCTAGGAGGGCCACAAAATCACCTTCACTCAGGACTACTCCAAAAACACGGTGGAGATCCGAAAAGGCTTCCTGGCCCAAAGAGAAAAACTGAAATCAAAAGGATTGCAGTTCTCCTTTGCTGGTCCGGCGAGATTCAAGATCATTATCAACGGCAAACCTCGCTTCTTCTCGGATCCTAAAGACTTAGCGCAGTGCCTGGAAGACTCCCAACCACAAACAATGGACCCCTCCATCAGCGCGACAAATAAACGAAAGACACTACAAACCCAAACACGGTAAAGGTTGAGCCGATCATCCATTGAGCCTGAGGATCTCCGCCACTTCCAGCATGTCCACCTCCATAAGTACTAGAGACAAGAACCCTTCCGGTTAAGGGTGATGTCTCGCTTGTTCCCCACTTATAGGTGGATCACCTACATAGGTCTGTTCTAATACGTATCCCATATACTTATTCCTTTTAAAACGTTTCCGTTGTAATCACCCGACTCAATATCCATGTTGATCATCACCACCAGGTAGGACCAAATATTACCCGCTTTTGTGCCTCACAGCACGCCTGTCGATTGTCCCTTTACAGTTGCATGTCTGAACCGGAAAGTCCAATATTAGAGAGTTAAGAATTGAAACTGTTGTTATCTCCAAATGGTGAGGAAAACACTCCCACTAGTGACTCTTGCATCATCATTGAACTCTGTTATTCTTCCTCTAGTCATATAGGCCGGTAGAATGTTAGCTTTGTACTTATCTAATATTCATAGCCAGCTATTGTCTGTTTAGTATTTTTGCCAACTGCCTAGCAGTGATTTGTTAGAATGACTAGTATTGTTGATATCTCCTGTTATACCTACACCTAATGATTCATCCTACGTCGAGCTTGGACGGTACTGCCGTTGCTGCTTCTAAGTTCTAGTTCTGGGGGAGGAGGGAGGGGCGGGCAGGGTGGGAGATGGGAGGGAGGGGAAGGGGAAAAACTCTTCTTGGATTGTTTCAGTATATTTTTTGTATTCTTTTCTTTTATTTTCTGATGTCCATTTGCTTACAAAGGTACAAATTCCTATAAAGCCGAAATGTCTCATTGGTTGCTCATCAAATACTCTGGAAGTCCTTTCTTAAATCTGGCGATTCTTATCGCCAATCCAGGCCATTTCCCAAATCCAATCTCACAGTAGTCATCAATACAGTAGGATTATCAAATCGCAAGCAACACACAGCAGACCCATGACCCATACCAAGTCCATTTCGGAAGGCCTTAGCGTTGTCTCCCTAAACGTCAAAGGACTCAACCACCCGGTTAAACGGAGAAAAGTCCTAGAATATCTGGCCAAATCCAAGGGCGACATTTTCCTTCTCCAGGAGACCAAACTGTCAAACGATGACGCTGAATTTATCAAACACTGGATCGCGCACACTCTATGCTCCCCGGCTGTGCACAAAAAGAGGGGAGTCCTCACCCTTATTGCAAAGAAGTCCAATATCTCCATAGTATCACACACCCAGGATACCCATGGTAGGTTAATCATGGCACACCTTCTAAAGAACGACGACCATATCCATGTATTGAATATCTATAGCCCAAATGGTGATGATCCGATCTTTTGGGACTCACTCTCTCCTATACTAGAAGACATCCCACAGGATGAATTACTTATCATTGAGGGGGGGACTTTAACCTACCTTTAGACCCAGTAATTGATCGCCAATCATACTGTATTTACCACCCCACTCCTTCACACGACAGTTTACAACGCCTCATCTCCAAATTCAACCTACAGGATTCGTGGCGATTGCAACACCCAGACGGTCGTGATTACACTTTTTACTCGCCTCCCCACAATTCCTATTCCAGAATCGATTACATCGTCGTCAACCGTCCTTTCACACACCTCATTGAAGAAACCAGTATTGCACCCAAACTAGTTTCTGACCACTCCATCACACAAACCAAACTAGTATGCTCCAGATCCGTTCTTCCCCCGAAGAGATGGAGATTTAATGATGATATTTTCTCCCAACCAGAAAACAAAAAAAAGATCGAAACGGCCATACATGAATACCTCACCTTAAACGATACTCCGGGTTCGGATGTGGCAATTGCCTGGGACGCTCTTAAGGCCACTATAAGGGGAGTGATTATTAGCATCCGAGCGCAAACAAACAAGAAACTAAATCAAGAACTCATCACTCTAGAGAACGACATTAAGACTCTAGAAATATCTCATGCGGCTGATCTCCAAAACACATTGATTCTGAATGACCTCACTAAAAAGAAATACGAATATAACGCAATTCTTAGCAGAAGAACTTGGATCAATAAATGTAAGGCCTTGAAGGTATGCGAGGGCAACAAAGCTGGGAAGCTTTTAGCTTCCTATCAAAAACATAAGAAAAGGCAATTTAACATTGCCTCAATTAAAGATCAAAACAATATCATCCAAACTAAACAGAATCACATTATTCACACCTTCAAGTCCTTTTATGAAAACCTCTACAAGAATAGACTAGACTTTGATACACAGGCATGCTCTGCCTACCTGAACTCTTAAAGCCTCCCAAAACTTAATGATGCTGATAACTCTAAACTAAATTCCCCACTCACCCTACAGGAAGTCTCGACATCCATTAAAACCCTCAAATGCAATAAAGCACTGGGCCCGGACTGCTTCACAGCCGGATTCTACAAGGGACTCAACACATATATTAGCCCAACTCTACTAAAGTTGTTCCAATCCTTCGCCTCAAAAAAAGGGGTAACTAATTCAATGAGTGAGGTCACCATTATCATACCTAAAGAAGGAAAGGATCCTCTTCTGACAAAAATCTACCGGCCAATATCATTAATAAATCTGGACTGTAAGATCTATGCAAAAATTCTCGCGACCAGGCTGAACTCATTCTTCCCTAACTTGATTAGTCCATCACAGGTTGGCTTCCTAAAACATCGCATGTCTAATGATAACCCGAGACTCCAATGCCATGTCATAGAGAAGGCCAAGGCGGTTGCTGCTCCCACCGTGGCTATTACACTAGACGCGGAGAAAGCATTTGATAGAGTATCTTGGCTCTTTCTTAAACAGTGCATGTCCACCTTCAATCTAGGAAACACCTTTATAGACATGGTAATGGCCTTATACCTCTCCCCATCCGCTCGTATTGCCATAAATGGCTAATTGTCTGAACCATTTACCCTGGAACAGGGAACAAGACAGGGCTGCCCCCTTTCCCCATCACTCTTCCTGATGGCGATGGAACTTTACTCGCCAACATTAAAAAAAATGATAAAATTAAGGGTGTGAGATTTGGCGATACCTGTGTTAAATTAGCCACCTAGGCGGATGACATTCTGATTGTATCTGAATCACCGGAGTCCTCCATCGCCGCATTGATGTGCACCATTGAATCGCATTCCACCCATTCGGGATATAAACTCAATCGGGATAAATCGGAGGTCAAACCATTAAACATCCTAGCCACCAAGGATATGTTGGGAAACTCAGGTCTCTGCTGGCAATCAGGGTTTGTAAAATACCTGGGGATAGAGTTTGGGGAGTCCCTTATGGAAACTCTTCAGCAAAATGAGAAGACAACTCTAGCTAAAATCAAAAACCAACTGGAAGGATGGTCCCCTCGCTTCATCACTTGGTGGGGCAGAGTTGAGACCATCAAGATGATGATCTCGCCTCTGGTGAACTATCTAATTTCCATGCTTCCTCTAACCCTTACCCAAGATTTCTACCACAAACTAGACCAAGTACTTACTAACTTCCTATGGAAAGGGAAAAAGGCGAGGATCAGCATTAAAAAACTACGTTTGGATAAATCTTTAGGAGGGGTCAACCTACCAGACTTTAGGCGCTACGAGCCCACCTTTCTAGCAAAACAAGGGGCCCACAGGCTGGCTCCCACGGTAGACTACACCCCTGTTTGGCTGGAAGTCGAAATAGCGATCCTTGACGGCATCACCCCGGCTGCTGCCTTTTCTACCAACTTAAACATGTTAACCCACACCAAAACAATATTCCGGAATACAAAAGCGGCACTTCTTAAAATTGATAAACTTCTAGAACATAGCATTCGCTGCTCAGGTTGGGAAACCTTATGGAATAATCGACATATATTATACAAAGGCAAACCACTATATAACTCGCAGTGGGTAAAAAAAGGCATCCTCTTCCCACACCAACTATTCGGGGGTCATACTCTATTTCGTTCAGGGACTTGCAAGCTACTTATAGCCTTGCGCCACTAGAATTCTACACATTTTTAAACATAAAAGCTGCACTCTCCAAGGCGAAACTGTCCCTAACACCCCCCTCCCTCCCAACTTACCCCGCTAGGTTAAACGGACTAGGTCACCAGGTGTCCTATCTCTACAAACTCAGTCGCCCCCCAATATTCCAACCTAACCGCACCACTCACACAGTTCTGGTCCGCTCTTTCGTCTAGGCCGATCTCAGAAGCGGATTGGACCAATACCTGGGTATCTTGCAAGCGACACAAAATTAGCCCTACTTTATCCCAAACCAAATATTGGCTCCTCCACAAAGCCTTTTGGACTCCGGCGCATCTGTACGCGCATAACATCAGCCCAGACGACTTTTGCTGGAACTGTAAGCGAGCAGAAGGCAACTTAGCACACATAATACTACAATGCGACTGTGTAACCTCCTTCTGGGACAACATTTTTGATTTTATTAAAAAGCTTCTCTCCATTACTCCGGCTAGAGAACTACCGTACCTGGTCCTCGGTTTCACCCAAGATCCCTCCCTCAACGGAGTCAACAGGACATTACTAGATCTCCTACTCACAGCAGCTGTTAAAATAGTCCTTAGCAATTGGAAGGACACCAGCAAAGCTAACTTTGCCTGCTGGCTCAAATGGGTAATTAGCCCCCGAGGAGCGGATAACATAGCTCTACAACAGTCACCTTGGCGCCCTCCTAGGAGAAGGATGTGGTCTACCCTTGACAGTTATTTTAACACCCATAAACCGCCTTAGTTATCTTCACCCCCCTACACATTTGTCCCGAACTGACAACACCATGAAACCAGCTGTGTGAAGTTACCCTATTACCATTGTTCATCCTGAGATCCTGAGCTCCAACCGCATAACTTTACCGCCTCTTGTTCTGTACTATTTCACATGCTACCGATGAAGACTGTTGTAAGCAACTCAATTACATCCATCCACATACACTGACCAATGTAATATATATCTTTTTGTACCCTACTTTACGTTAAATATTATTATCCTTTTTGCATTATTGTACTGTCTCTATTGTCGTCCAATGTATGTTTTATTTGCATTTTCATTGATACTGAAACACCCAATAAAAATTATTTGAATTAAAAAAAAAGCAAACCCAAAGATGACTTTGCCATGCAGCTAGTAATGGAGTCTGCTCACCAGGGGCGGGAAGGATAGGGGAGGAGACTGTCTTGTCTTAGCTGAAGTTCCTTGTGGGTAGAAGGATACAATACTTGACATGGAAAAAGCGGAGGGTACATTTGTACTATTGGCTCTAACTCATGGAGATAATCTCATGACAGCAGCTTGAAAACCAGATGCTGTCCAAAGCTCATTATATTCAATATATTTTCCATCAATTCTACACATAATGTACTTTTAGAGTCATCACTCATGATGGGAGTTAGACGTGTTGTGTCTTAGTGCATAAGCAGTGTGTAATTGTGTTGCAGCAGAAACAAACCCAGAAGCAGCTATTATTTGCAACATCCGTGGGTACGCCCTTCCCGCTAGTATATAACCAGCTGAAAGTAACTGCACTTTACAAGGAAAGGCTGTAGGTGCACAAGCTTACATAAGTACACAAGATCAAAGCCCTTTCAATGACTTCCAATTTGTCATACGTTTGTTGGGATTTGTAGCTGAAATGAAATAACGTTGATGGCAAAAAAAGTTCCAATTGATAAGTCAACATTAAACCTCCTTGTTTGCATGAATGAATGGATCGACTTCTTGCTAACCACGCCATAGTGAGTGATACAGTCTAAAGAGTGAATTCTTTACTCCTGTACTTGAGGCAAACATGGCAGAAGATTTTCCTGTGCCAAGCAACCAGCAAAACCTACTGCTTTGGTGCCCACTTCTAATGTAATATGAAACAACTGAATTCAGAATTGGAACAAGGCGTTTCCCTTTTGTTTTAGTTTGTGAGAAGATCAGGACTCAAACATCCTACTGGTGAGAAACTGTGCAGTCTCACCTGTAAACTGTCCATTTGCTGGGGTAAAATGCGCAGGAAGTCATCTGGCAGGTTGCCTAGTAAAGGGGGATTCCAGTTCCTGTAACGTCTCTGTGTCTGCGGGCAACTGGAGCTCTGTACATCAATTCTGCAGTCCAAAAAAAGGCAGGGTCAATTGAAGCGAACTAATATCTAAAGAGAAAGAGCAAACTGTTGAGAAAAAGATCCTTGAATTAAACTCCCTTGAAGAACATTCTGACCCAAATATATCAACACTAATCAAGTAAAGATAGAAAACTAAGTTAGTAACATCACCATAAAACTTTTAAGACATTTAGTACTGAACATAAGGCGTTTTGACTAATCATTTTGATTTTTCTGTTCAATGAAACCAACTGCTATTGAGCTTGCATATCGACTAGTAAAAACAAGAGGCACAACATTAAACACAAGCTAAATCAGAGGCAGGTTCAAGTAAGAACTCATCACCTATCCAGTAACGAAAGTCTCCCAAGGAAAGGTGCTCTCCATGATCCACACTCTTGAATGTATTCCTCTCCAGTGGTGGGACGCTCTAATCCTTTCCAAGCACTGCTGTTAATGCCATTGTGCTCAATAAAGTGGTAAGGAAAGTTTCATTAGAGAAAGTTTCGCCTTAAAAAAAACCAAGCCCTCTAATATCTCAGCCATCCATTTTCTGTTTCAGCTTCTAAATTCCCAGGTAGGAAAAGTGATGCTGGATTTGGCAGCATACACGGTCTTAGAGCTACCATGTCACCATACCCAGTTAAAAAGACTACTTCGTGAGTGGGTAGAAGGCAAAGGTCCTCTTCTGAAGCGTGCGTCTTCACCTCCACTCGGACCCACCAGGATACTCTGAAACCAACCACTCCCCTCCTTGAAATAAATCAATCAGGATTTCGGCACAAACCCTGTGTGGTGAACATGCCAAAAGTGAGCCATGTTCGCCACTTTGTTTAACTTTACATTTCTCCTGGCAAAAAGCAAAATAACAAATATTGAACATTCTGGGCTGGAAGGGAAAGAATGGAAGATTTTTTTACTTTTTTAGTTGAAGTTTTTTTTTTATTTGTTGACCCAAAAATTGTTCCCAGTAGCCCATATTCCTTCAGAGCCTGAATAAAATTATAAATGTAAGAGTGGTGGCAAAACGTGGAATCCATTATGGGAAAGAAGGCTGGCAGGCACGCCAAAGTATTTTTCCACTTCTTATAGTCCCAAAGGATACTGTGGTCCTGCCACTGGAGGGCTCTCAATTCTAGGAGTGAGGAACTCAATACAGACCCATCATGGCCCAAACCCATGCCTTAGTTCCATATCTAAAGCTCATGGTGCAAGCCAGCTTCAGAGTCAAAAGCAGTGATTACCAACACCTTGTGCCCTCCACCAATCCTCTTTCTGTATGCAGGTTACCACTAACAGGCGCTCCGGTTTGGGGCTACTCACCTTAAATGCTCGGTTCTGCACAGCACTTTGAGGAGATGCTGAGATACTTCATACATTTTGCCCTTTCTCAAAAGCCATCAATTATTCTTCCAAGAAGGATTTTCTGCAGAGCTGCGGTAAAAGGTTTTTATACAAGTGGCACAAACATGGCTCAATTCATTTGTTTTCTTTGGAATGTGTCCATTGGTGTTGTGCTTTTATTTTTACTTTCATTAGATGGTTATTTTGTTATACCAACAAATGTTTGCAATTATAATAAACAATAACACAGAGGCTCGCTTTCCTTTTATATGTTACTAAATTAATACTTAATCTCTGCTGCCATTCAAAGGATGAGGCTCGCTAGCAAATTTCTTTTTTTATAGTGTGCTTTTTCAATTAAAAAAATTGTGTATTAAACAGTTTCCTAAAGTATTACCGATAGCAACTTCGTACATAAGAATTTTGCATTTCATACAACATTTTGAGTTTCAAAGGAGGTTTCTTCTTGGTCTTAGAATCCATCACTTCGGAGGTTTCCCAAACAAAGTTCAGAACTCCATGCTCTGAATGTGTCAAGGCCTGTTTGTCACATTACACATTGTGTAGCTCTCATTACAGGCAGCACGCGAATTTTTTTCCTGCACTGTTGTTTTCTCTGCTCCAGGCGTTTAAGCAGATTTGCTGCGGGCAGCCCATGAGCCTGGATTTTGGAACTCTGACCCAATATTTTAAGAATGATTACTCCTATTTAGACGACACATTAACA